>NC_091257.1:81550000-86550000 GCF_042477335.2 Ovis canadensis | reverse complement strand
GTCCATCACCAACTCCTGGAGCCTTCTCAAACTCATGTCCATCGAGTTGGTGATGCCATCCAACCATTTCATCCTCTGTCACCCCCTTCTCCTCCTGCCTTCAATCTTTCCCTGCATCAGGGTCTTTTCCAGTGAGTCAGATCTTTGCATCAGGTGGCCAAAGTATTGCAGTTTCAGCTTCAGAATCAGTCCTTCCAATGAATATTCAAGACTGATTTCCTTTAGGATTGACTGGTTTGATCTCCTTGTAGTACAAGGGACTCTCAAGAGCCTTCTCCAACACCACAGTTCAAAAGCATCAGTTCTTCGGACATGGTGAGGAAATGGAAATAAGTTTAAGGAACTCTTTGGAAAAGACATTTGATTTGAGCTAGCTTCTTTGAATTTTTATGTCATTTCAGTTTTCCATTATTATACCATTTCAGAGAGCATTGTTACACATGCATCAATACATATTTTTCATAAAAATTGCTAGCAGTAGAGTTGCTGAGTGAAAAATTATTCCCATTACTGAGGTTTTAGCTGTAGGTATAGAATATAGAGACCAATCTGACCTCTAAAATTGACTGTACCACTTGTGAAGGGAGTTCTTTATTACCCTGCCCCCTCACCAATACCTGGAGTTATTTTTCATGTTAATCCATGACTGTGCATGCATGCTGAGTCACTTCAGTTGTGTCTGACTCTTTGTGACGCTATGGACCAAAGCCTACGAGGCTCCTCTGTCCATGGGATTCTCCAGGCAAGAATACTGGAGTGACTTGCCATGCCCTCCTTAATCCATGACAGTATCTTTGTCAAAAATCATATTGTTTTAATTTTCAGTTCCTTGATATTTGAAGTGGAATAGTTTTTCATGTTTCCTGGCTACTTGTATTTCTTCTTTTGTAAGCTACAAATTTACCTTCCTCATATATTTTTCTTTGTAGGGACTCATTTTTTCTTTTTTTTGATTTGTAAGAATACTTTATATATTAGCATCATCAATCTTGGTTGGTTCTATGTATGGGAAATATTTTCTCACTAAGATGTTACTTTTGCATGTATTAAGCCTTTGGTAATGAGAAATATTATCTTTTATGTGATTAAGTTTATCCATTTTTAATGTTTTGTCTTTGCAAGCTTCCAGTGGAGAAACAAATTTCATATTTACTAAATTGTATCATTTTTTAATTTGCTTTTGTACTACACTGAGAGTTTTATTCTACCTGTCATTTATTTGAGACGAGGTAGATTATTTTTCATATGTTTAACTATGCCAGTTTGTACCATTGAATAATCCAGCACCATTTTGCTGTTTTGAAATGGCACCTTTAGATTCTGATTTTTTACAATTTATATTTGTGTTTGCTTCTGAATATTACATTCTGCTCTCTCTGCTTTTTCTGTATCTACAGCCAGCATCCCTCCCTATTAGGATCACGGAAACATTATTCTTTCACATGTAATTCCTAAGGTATCTGAAATTTCTCACGAAGCAGGTTTGAAAGTTATGCTTTTCTTTTAGTCTTTTGTTACAGTCTCATCTTCATTAGGAATCGAGCAAAAAACCTTGCAGTTTTTATGCTGTTGCAGGTTTCCCCATATTCACTTAATCATTTACATGAGAAGCAGAATCTATTGATGAGAATGGTCTAGATGTTAGAAAAGAATTATGAACAGCAGTGCTGGAGTTACAGATCAGTATTGATATATAAGGACCATCCTCCTGCATCTGCTGATGAAGATTTGAGATCGGTCATGTTACCTGTGCTACGAAATAAGAGGTCTAAGAATGGAACCTTGGGAAACCCAACAAGTAAAGGCCCAGAAAAACAAAACGTACTCAAAGATATGGGTACTTGAAGGTAGAGATCAGACCAGTGTTTGTCTAGGAAAGCCAAGACAGGAGAAGGTTTCTAGGAGACAAACAGGCAACCATATCCTCCTTCAACAAGCAAGGTGATGAAAGGTTTTTTTTAAAGAGAGTTCAAGGAGCAGACCATGGGTTAACAGGTTAAAACTTGACAATGCATAATTTGAACTCTGAGATTCCAACTTCTTCCTATCACAGATGCAGACAAGGACACCAAAATCTAGCTTATTAGACTAGATAAGCATTGACTAACACATTTTGCGTAAGGGGAAAATGCACTTAGTCAAACAAACAGAGACAACAAAAAATCTCTGTTTAGCCATCCATTTCAAATTTTTATAGAAAATTGTGTAGGCAGCATCAATTATGCTTGGGCAAATTTAGACTAATTAATGGGTTGACTAAGATAATTATTGAAATTTGTCTATGGATGAAAAGAGGAAAGATGAACCATTTAAATTGCTTTTTGTGTGTGTGCCTGATGACTATTTCTAAAAGAATGAGCCCACTGGGAAGCGTATGAAGTGGGAGTGGCCCTGCTCTGCGCAGGGTATGATGATAGAGTAACAAGGCAGATGTTTTAATCAACACACCAGGATCAATGCCTTGAAAAGTCTAATATGCCTAAATATATATAACACACACCTTATAGAGGGAGATTTACTGAGGGTCATCGACGTGTGGAAATACTTCCAAATGTTTTATGTGTGTGATTATCTTTCATCTATAAATTTTTTTTTGTATTTTTTATTTAAGCTATAATTTTTTTTTTTCAATTTTAGACCAGACCACATCCCAGATTTCCCCTCACCCCAAATCTCAAACAGTTCACAGGTTCACACCCATTTTTTATTTGAAGCAGACTGGTCTTTGTCTAAGCACTTCTGGCTAAGTTCAAAATTGTTCATGCAATGATTTAATGAGGTAGGTCCTTGAGGTAGAAATGAATCAGGATGGAGTTGTACCCTTGAGAATGTCCCGACAACAGCTTTCCCTGGTGGTGCTGAAATACCTTAGGTGTGTCTGACCAATGGGAGAGAAGGCAATGAGGCATAGCCAGCTGCTGGAAATTATACATAACATGAAAGACAGCCTTTCCCTCCCATTCTGCAGCTGTGATGGTGGACTGCTACCAAAGGAAATGCCTTTACACAGGGCTCTCAGTCAGTGAGATGAATAAGCAGATGCCTCTTCGCGTGGGTGATTTTATAATACTTGCTCAATATTTATTTTGTGGAGATAAGATGAAACTGACTTTCCCTTTGGCCTCTTGTGCAGTAGAGTAAATGATATCCCTCGTTTATGCTGTCTAATCACACTGGTCTGTAAAGGACTCCTCCTTTCTTAAAAAGTATTTATTTAGCTGTCCTGGATCTTCAGTTGCAGGCATGCAAAGTCTTAGTTGTGGCATGTGGGATCTAGTTCCCTGATCAGGGATCAAAGCCAGGCCCCCTTCATTGGGAACACAGAATCTTAGCTGCTGGACCACCGGGAAGTCCCCTCTAACCCTTCTTCTTTCATTTATTTGATCAGCCCCCTGAGGCATTTCCCCCTCCCCAATCCCCAATGACTTTTTAATGCATTTAATCTACATTCCTTTGTTTATGTGCTGGAAAAGCATTTTTAAAAATTTTGAGTGTTTTACATTTACACAAAGTAATCATTGATAGCTTTTTCTGTTGCATCCTTTTTTCCGATCAGCATCATATTTTTAAAATTTAATCCGAGTTAGTCTTTCACCCATTCCTTCTAGCCCTTGCATTATATTCTACACTTTTCTTACCTGATCCCCCAGAATGGGTGCCTAGATTGTCTCTAATTCACCCCCACATGTGAACATCCCGATACACTTTTACTCACAGGGTACTGTTAGAAGTTCTTTGGACTGTAAATCAGGGCCTGAATCTCTGGATCATGTATATTAGTTGGAATAGCTACACTCCCAGGGTTGTGGTTGCGTGTTCCTAGATCCTCACAGCTCTGCCCTTACTTGGCAGTATCGGCGTTCTTACGTTTCTGTCGGCCTCTAAGTGTAAATGACAGTATATTGTTTTGGTTTTCATTTCTCTAACTAGCAGTAAACTTACACTTCAATCCAATGTTTATTAGCATTTTAGGTTTCTACTTCTTTATTGATGGTCTGTTTGTAGAACTTTTGCTTGTTTTTTGGAGGAAGGACTCCTGTCTTTTTTATTAAATTTTCACAAGTTAAATTTATATTCTACATATTATTCAGCTGTTGATTTTAGACATTGAAGGTAGCTTTTCCTAATCTATGTTCTGTTTTTAATGAACATAAATCCATAATTTTTATATAATAAAATTCCTCAATGTTTTGTGAAATGTACCTTTAAGGTTTTCCAAAGTACTCCACCTTTAAATTGTAAAGATGTTCTCCTATATTTTTTCCTATTATTTTTAGTTGTTTTACTTTGCATGCTTTGGTATTAGATTCATTTGGAATCCACCTTTGTATATTACATTTTATTTTTCTCCATAGAGTGACAATATTTCTAACACATTTACTTATCTGTCCATTTGCTTATTCGCTGATGTGCAATCTAACTTTTATCATTTAATACATTCTTATGTTTTCAGTGGCCCGTCACAGAGCTCGCTGCTCAGTTCTACTATAACTGTGCCGTTTCAGTGTTTCTCAGCATTGGATAGGGCATGTTTCCATGCCTCACCTTAGCTAATCATGGACTTTTATTCTTTCTTATAAATTTTAAACTGTCTATCTACTTCAAAAAAGAACCTAATTTGAATTTTTATGAGATTGCATTGAGTTTATAGATTAATTTAATAAAAAAGCTGGTATATTGGTTATATTATTTTATTCTTTCAAAGAACATGTAATGCCTGGATTTATTCAACTTCTCCATGTCCTTCATTAGATTTTTTTAAAACCATCTTCATTGAGGGTCTTATGAGTTCTTGATTAATTCTTAGGTGTACTTCATAGTCTTTGTTGCCATAGTACATGATATCTTTTTTATTATGTTTTTTAGTTATTGATGGTGTTGAAAAATGCTATTGATTTTTCTGAGTTGATATTGTATCTGGCTACCTAGTAAAACTTTTATTTATTGTATTATTTGTTGCTTATGTTACACTTTCTGTATATATGATTGTATTATCTGAAAATAATGAAAATTGTGTCTGTTCCCTTCTAGTATTTACACCGTAGTCCGTTGCTTTCCTCTTTTTGTGATAAACAGAACCAGTGATGGTATCTTTGTTTTGTTGCCAATATTAAAAGAATGTTTCTAAAGCTTCTCAGAAATGTTTACTATTAACTGTAGGACTTAGGTAAGGATGTTATATTTCATTCTTGATTTGCTTAGAGTTTTTAATTGAAAGTAGAAGTTGAGCTTTATAAATTTTTTTATCACTTGGGATAATTTTATGATTTTTTCTCTTTCAGTTTATTCTGAGACTCTTCTTTTGATAAAAATCACCTGTTTCCTTATGTGTAAAATAATCTAACTTCTACATATGTATAGGATTTAACATATATTTTCAATTCTTTCATTTAATAGTATTTCTTTCACATATATATGGAGAGCTTGCTGCTGCTGCTGCTAAGTTACTTCAGTCATGTCCGACTCTGTGTGACCGCATAGACGGCAGCCCACCAGGCTCCCCTGTCCCTGGGATTCTCCAGGCAAGAACACTGGAGTGGGTTGCCATTTCCTTCTCCAGTGCATGAAAGTGAAAAGTGAAAGTGAAGTCGCTCAGTCGTGTCTGACTCTTAGCGACCCCATGGACTGCAGCCTACCTTAATTCATGTTAATTGAGGAAAGGAATAATTTCTGTGAATGTAGGTACATAGGATCATTCAAAATTAATTTTAATGTTTCTTGGTTTCCGTGTCTAAACCAAGTATTTTCCATTTTTCTGAATTTCTTGCTTAATCTACAACACCTAAAATGGCATATTTAAAAGTTTTAAGTTAACTCAGCACGTTATAGTTTTACATAAGTGATGTATCTCTGAAGCTCAAAATTCAAAAGGCACAAAAGAGTGTACAATGAAAAGCGCCTTTCCCTGTAGTGTGTGCCCTCAGCTGCACCGTTCCCCTCCCTGCAGTTAAGCCAAGCGCAGAGTTGATAAGTAGAGAAGCATTTATGCATCTGTAAGCACACGTGTACCTGGCGGCTCAGTGTCAAGAGCCCACCTGCCAGTGCAAGTGACCCAGGTGTGATTCCTCGGTCAGGAAGACCGCCCTGGAGAAGGGAATGACTACCTTCTCCAGCATTCTTGCCTGGAGAATTCTGTGGACAGAGGAACCTGGCGGGCGACAGTCCATGGGGTCACAGAGAGTTGGACAAGACTTAGCGATTAACACACAACACACACGCAAATGTGTACACATAGTCTCCCAACACCTTTTTAAAAAACAAAGGTATTAGTAGACCTACTATTTACCATCTTGCTTTATTCACTTATTACGATAGTTTGGAAATTATTCCATCACATAAAGGCACTTTTAGGGCTCTTTATCATGATGTGGATGTAACAATGGATTTGGTATTTTCATGCTAATGGATGTATAACCAGTTTGCAAGTCATTTGTTTTTATAAACACAGTTTCATATATATGTGAGTGTATTAGTCAGAAAAATTCTTAGAAGCAAAATTGTTGGTCCCAAGGTGTTTGTGGATGTAATTTTCGTAGATTTGCCAAATTATCTTCTCCATAGAGATTGTATAACATTGGCGTTTTTACAGAAAAATGTAAAAGCACTTGTTTTTTCTACATTCTCACCAACAAAGTATATTGTATCCATTTTTTAACTTCTTCAATGTGATATTTGAAAATTATAACTCAGTCAAATATCAGTTTCTGTGACTGGAATTGTAAATTAATTTGAGCATCTTTTCAAATGTTTGAGTCATTTCTATTTTTTCATCCTAGGGACTATCTCCTGTGCCCTTTTTTCTGTTGAGTAGTTGTTCTTGATTTTATTGATTTGTGGTGTTTGTTTCTGTGTTAGGAAAACTGCTGTGAGCTCTAATTTATTCCAGGTTAGACCGTTGACTTTGCTTTATAGTGACTGTAGCCATGCAGATTATCTTTTATTTTGTGTAATACATTATCATTAATCTTTCCTCTTATGGCTTCTAGGTTTTGTGTTGCACTTGGACCTTCCCCACTCTAAATTTACAAATAAATAGAAGTCTCTTGTATTACTTTTATACTTTCATCTTTTGCATTAAACATTCGATGCTTTGATCCTTCTGAAGTTCACCTTCATGTAAAGTATGGATCCAATTGCATTTTTCTTCCCCAAGCGGCCACCAAGCACTATTTACTAAATAATTTATCTCTGTTCCCATTGATTTCTGTTCCAGCTTTACCATAGTCTAAATCCATGGTGTGTTTTGATCTATTTCTCTTTTTTTAATGTATTCCTTTTGTCCACTAGTGTAGCAGAATCATACAACTTTATTTACTAAAACTTAAAATAGGCTTTAATATCTGGGAGACCTAAGCTACCCATCCTGCCCCTCTTCACTCCCACCTTAATGTTCTTTTCAGAGTTTTTCAGTGTTCATTTCTCTTACAAAATTTAGAATCATCTTCATGGCATTTTTATTGGAATTATGTTACATTTGAATCAACCCAGGGAATGTTGGCATCATAGTGTGCAACTTTCTTCATATTTAAACTTTCTTATCCAAGGTGTCCATGCCCAGAATCAAGTTGTTCTTCAGTTTGTGTTAGGGGCAGGGATAGGCCCACCCTTTCTCTCCCACTAGCAAGCAGTTTTCACCTGCTTAAGTGAAGTCACTCAGTCGTGCCTGACTCTTTGCGACCCCATGGACTGTAGCCTACCAGGCTCATCTGTCCATGGGATTCTCCAGGCAAGAATACTGGAGTAGGTTGCCATTTCCTTCTCTAGGGGATCTTCCCGACCCAGGGATCAAACCCAGATCTCCCACATTGCAGGCAGATGCTTTAACCTCTGAGCCACCAGGGAAGCTCTGCCAAATACAGACCTGCTTATGATTGTGTTAATCCTGTATTTCTAAATTAGCAACTTTTATTAGTACTTGTAATTTTTCCATTTCACCACTCTCTATTTTTAAAAGTTTTTATTTCTGTGGCTGTGTCGGGTTGTCATTGCACCATATAGAGTCTTTTTTGGGGCATGTGAACTCGTAGTTGCAGCATGTGGAACCTGGGCCCCCGGCATGCAGAGCACAGAGTCTTAGCCACTGGAGCACCAGGGAAGTCCCTACCATTATCTATTAACTTCTCAGTGAGGAAGAGGATTTAGCTCTTTCTGCCCTCCCTCCTAACACACTCACAGGCCTTCCCATCCAGCTTCCCTATCCTTCTAATCAAATTATATCCTAATTTTGGTTAGATCAGCATTCAGTGTTGACAATATTTTGACCATGTAAATACCATTCAAAACTGAACCAGGCAGTAAATTATGTTTATTTTCCTTTCCTTCACAACTATTGTGTTTTCCCTGAAGCTAACATTTGCCTTGTTTATGGTTTGTTTGCTCCATTTTTATGTTTTTATTCCTGATGTAGCCCAAACTCTCCGCCAGTTATCTCAAGCTCTTTTCTAGATATTCAGGTGCTTCTTATTTTTTATAAAGTTTCATCCTCCCACAGGAAGCTCTCCCAGAGCCTCTGGCCTGTGCTCTCTGCCTGCCACGCAGCTGTCATCCTGGGGTCTTCCTCTGCCTTCAGCTCAGGTCTTCTCCGTGCACCTCTCCTGTATCACGGCACCTGTGACCTCTGCTTCCTTTTTCTTGTTCTGTTGCCTTGTCTTGGAGGGATACTTCCTTCAGCAGCTTCCTGAGGAAGTGTGTCCAGGAGGTCAACATGTGGAGTACTTACACTGTCAACCCTTAACTAAATGAGTGATTTGATTGGAAATAATTTCCTTCCAATGGAAGGTATAGTTCCTATTGTATCCCAGCACCCAACATCACTTTTTTTTTTTTTTTTTAATTTGCCTGTGCTGGGTCATAGTTGCAGCACATGGGTTCTTGGATCTCTAGTGAGGCATGTAGCATCTTCCATTGTGATATCTGGGATCTAGTTCCCTGCCCAGGGATGGAACCCAGGCCACCGCCATTGGGTGTACAGTCTTAGCCACTGGACCACCAAGGATATCCAACCCCCCACCCTCCCCGCCAACATGGCTTTTGAGAAAACTAAAGCCATTCTGATTCCTGATTATTACCTGCTCCCATCCCCCAGCCCAGCTTTGTTGGATGTCATCAATATCTCATAGTTCTAACATTTCATAAGTGCATACCTTAACATGGATCACTTTTTATCCATTTCTGTTGGACACAGATGTGCTATTTCATTCTGGCCACACATGCTTTTGACTTCAAGGATACTTCCTTGGAACTCTTTTTGCTGATTTTTCTTTCCCTTCATTTTCTCATCTTTCCTTTTCTAGAGCTTTATTATTTGTTGGTTGAAACTGCTGGATTGCTGGCTCCTATTTTTGTTCTTTTCCAGATCTTTGGCTTCTCTGGCTCTGCTTTTCAAGAGATTTTCTCAGCTTCATCTTCTGACCCTTCTATTGAATTTTAGTACACACTACCATATTTTTCATTTCCAAGGGCTTTTTCTTGTTTTGGGAATGTTCCTTTTCCACTAACGTTTTGGCTATACTTTTATGATATGTTCTTTTATGTCTCTGGGGACGTTAATAATAGTTTTCTTTTATAATTTATCTTCACCCCTGAATTATCCATTTCCCTCCAAATTGCTTTGTTCTGCTTATCTTTTTCATGCTTTTGTGTGTGTGTGAAAGTTGCTCGGTCATGTCTGACTTTTTGTGACCCCCATGGACTATAGCCTACCAGGCTCCTCTGTCCATGGGATTCTCCAGGCAAGAGTACTGGAGTGGGTAGCCATTTCTCTCTCCAGGGGATGTTCCTGACCCAGGGATTGAACCCTGGTCTCCCACATTATAGGCAGATGCTTTCTGTCCATGGGATTTTCCAGGCAAGAGTATTAGAATGGGTTGCCATTTCTTTCTCCAGGGCATCTTCTCAACCCAGGGATCGAACCTGGGTCTCCCACATTATAGGCAGATGCTTTACCGTCTGAGCTACCAGGGAAGTCCTCACTTTTGTATTTAGTAGTGTGTATATTTTAATCCTGAACTTCTAATTTATCCCTCCCTACCTTTGATAACCATAGTTTATTTTCTATGTTAGTCTATTTCTGTTTCGTAAATAAGTTCATTTGTGTCCATTTCTTAGATTCCACATATAAGCTATATTATATGATATTTGTCTTGATCTTTATCTCTCATGTTTGATGCATTTCCTCGATACCTGAGTCTGGTAAGAAATGCTGTGACTTAGACTAAGACAACTCTTATAAGAGACCAGTTAAAGAGATAGATATATTGAAATTAACCCCTGATTAAAGCAGGGGAAAATAAAGAAAGGGATGGTGATTCCTCAGTTTTTGAATTCACCAGGATCAGAAACACACAATAGGAACATCAGAATTAGGAGGAAACTGTTTAGTGTGAAAAATGCTGAGTTTGAGTATTCTGTGGCATATGGCTTTTTCCCCCCCCAACCTGGTAAAAAGTATAACTAATCTTGTGTGTAGTATTTTCATATAATTCCCTGGCAGTGTAAAGTGCACATTCTCTAAATCCATGCCCTTGAATTCAGAACCAAACTAAGTATGTGCACCACCTGAAGAGGCAGAGGCAGTCAGTCAGCAAATTCTGAGCCTTACAGAATGCCTCGCACTGTAATTATTAATAAGATCTGAGGCTACAGCAATGAAAACAGCATAGTATCTGACCCTGAGCTTCTATTGCCAATGGAAAACTGGTCCCATAGTCTTGGTGAAATAGAAGTTTTTATGTATCACTGTGAACTACCCGAGGAGGAGAATTAGAGATAACTTCATGAAGTGGAAGTATGGAAGAGTCTAATGTGTGGGGGGGAGGAGGTGGGGGTGAACAGGTTCTATGCTGCAGGAGATAGGCCCTGGAGGTGACAGATTGCTGGTGGTGAGATAGCCCAAATGAGTTACATGATGAGTTAGCTATCCCTCTAACAGACAGCATACTCCTCACTATGCACGAGAGGAATAAATGAGAGCATCGGGATGTCCCTGTGGAGGCCAGCTGTCTCCTACTCTCTATACTGAGCAATAATGTTCCCAGTGATGGCCCAGGTTAGTCCCTATGTGGCTTGATGTGTAATATTTTTGAGTAGCCAATTAATTCTGCTAATCTCATTAGTGACAATTAGCAAGATGCTCCTCTGATTAGGGGACTGTGGTCAAGAGGCTCTTACACACTTGCAGTTGCTGAATAAAAAGTCAACCTTCTCTGCAGAGCCTCTTAATTTCTGCTAACAGGCGACATGAGATTTAGTCCTAAAGAACCCATGCCTTCATCATCTTTCCAGCCACCCCTGACTCTTGAAAAAGGAGAGGCAATCTAATACTCAGTGAATATGCTCAGATTTCATGGAAGACTAGGAGAAGGAACCTTGACACGTGCATGTTCTGTTGGGCACTTTGGAACATTTAACTTGGGGATATCACATTAGACATCAAGCGTGAAATGTTCCTGCACTGAACTTTGGCTCTAGAATTTGCTAAGTATAAAACCTCAAGCAAATTTTTATTTGTTTCATGTGTGTTTTTTTTTTTCATTTCTGTGCCTCACTATCGTCATTTGTATAATGGAAATTGTAATATCAGCCATTTCATAGAGATAACATGAAAATCAAAGTCAGGAACAAGACAAGGGTGCCCACTTTCACCACTGCTATTTAACATAGTTCTGGAAGTTTTAGCCACAGCAATCAGAGCAGAAAAAGAAATAAAAGGAATCCAAATTGGAAAAGAAGAAGTAAAACTGTCACTGTTTGCAGATGACATGATCCTCTACATAGAAAACCCTAAAGACTCCACCAGAAAATTACTAGAGCTAATCAATGAATATAGTAAAGTTGCAGGATATAAAATCAACACACAGAAATCCCTTGCATTCCTATACACTAATAATGAGAAAGTAGAAAAAGAAATTAAGGAAATAATTCCATTCACTATTGCAACAAAAAGAATAAAATACTTAGGAATATATCTACCTAAAGAAACTAAAGACCTATACATAGAAAACTATAAAACACTGATGGAAGAAATCAAAGAGGACACTAATAGATGGAGAAATATACCATGTTCATGGATTGGAAGAATCAATATAGTGAAAATAAGTATACTACCCAAAGCAATCTATAGATTCAATACAATCCCTATCAAGCTACCAACAGTATTTTTCACAGAGCTAGAACAAATAATTTCACAATTTGTATGGAAATACAAAAAACCTCGAATAGCCTAAGAAAGAAGAATGGAACTGGAGGAATCAACCTGCCTGACTTCAGGCTCTACTACAAAGCCACAGTCATCAAGACAGTATGGTACTGGCACAAAGACAGAAATATAGATCAATGGAACAAAATGGAAAGCCCAGAGATAAATCCACACACCTATGTACACCTTATCTTCGACAAAGGAGGCAAGAATATACAATGGATTAAAGACAATCTCTTTAACAAGTGGTGCTGGGAAAACTGGCCAACCACTTGTAAAAGAATGAAACTAGATCACTTTCTAACACCATACACAAAAATAAACTCAAAATGGATTAAAGATCTAAACATAAGACCAGAAACTATAAAACTCCTAGAGGAGAACATAGGCAAAATACTCTCCGACATAAATCACAGCAGGATCCTCTATGACCCACCTCCCAGAATACTGGAAATAAAAGCAAAACTAAACAAATGGGATCTAATTAAAATTAGAAGCTTCTGCACAACAAAGGAAAATATAAGCAAGGTGAAAAGACAGCCTTCGGAATGGGAGAAAATAATAGCAAATGAAGCAACTGACAAACAACTAATCTCAAAAATATATAAGCAACTTATGCAGCTCAATTCCAGAAAAATAAATGACCCAATCAAAAAATGGGCCAAAGAACTAAACAGACATTCCTCCAAAGAAGACATATAGATGGCTAAAAACACATGAAAAGATGCTCAACATCACTCATTATTAGAGAAATACAAATCCAGACCACAATGAGGTACCATTTCACGCCAGTCAGAATGGCTGCGATCCAAAAGTCTACAAGCAATAAATGCTGGAGAGGGTGTGGAGAAAAGGGAACCCTCTTACACTGTTGGTGGGAATGCAAACTAGTACAGCCACTATGGAGAACAGTGTGGAGATTCCTTAAAAAACTGGAAATTGAACTGCCTTATGACCCAGCAATCCCACTTCTGGGCATACACACCGAGGAAACCAGAATTGAAAGAGACACATGTACCCCAGTGTTCATCACAGCACTGTTTATAATAGCCAGGACATGAAACAACCTAGATGTCCATCAGCAGATGAATGGATAAGAAAGCTGTGATACATATACACAATGGAGTATTACTCAGCCATTAAAAAGAATACATTTGAATCAGTTCTAATGGGGTGGATGAAACTGGAGCCTATTATACAGAGTGAAGTAAGCCAGAAAGGAAAACACCAATACAGCATACTAACACATATGTATGGAATTTAGAAAGATGGTAATGATTACCTTGTATGCGAGACAGCGAAAGAGACACAGATGTATAGAACAGTATTTTGGACTCTGTGGGAGAGGGCGAGGGTGGGATGATTTGGGAGAATGGTATTGAAACATGTATCATATCATATAAGAAATGAATCGTCAGTCTAGGTTCGATGCATGATACAGGATGCTTGGGGCTGGTGCGCTGGGATGACCCAGAGGGATGGTATGGGGAGGGAGGCGGGAGAGGGGTTCAGGATTGGGAACATGTGTAACACCTGTGGCGGATTCATGTTGATGTATGGCAAAACCAAACACAATATTGTAAAGTAAAAATAATAATAATAATAAAATTTAAAAAGAAAACACAAACAATGAGCTCAGAAAAAAAAAGAATAAATTTAATCAGAGAAATGCTAAAACAAAGGAAAACTGTCTAAGGAGACTAATAATAATGTAGTCATCAAGCATAGTCAAGGGCCTTCAGTTCTTTCTCAAGGGCTGTAGATAATCTGAGCCATATCCTGTGAGCTGTCTTATAGATACTAAAACCTGAGGTGGAGAAATTACCTACATAAATGAGCAGACTGTACCCAGGACATGAGCTTCCACAATTCTGAGAATTGACCACAAAGAAATTGGAACAAATGGACCCTGGAACTGAAGACTAACTGTACCTAAAACATTCAAGATGATGCTGGTCAGACCATTGTGACTATGCTGTTTTTGCATGTAGCGCCACACCCCCACACCCCCATCCCCTGCGCCTGCCTGTCTATAAATTCTCTCACCCCCTGCTTGTCAGTTGGGGGAGTTGGCCTTTGGACAGATATCTGCCACCCCCCTCGCCCTGTTGCAGGCATCTGAAATAAAGCAACTTTCCTTTCCATAAAAAGAAAAAGAAAAACAAATCAAATGTCAAAGCATTTACATGTTAGATGATGCCTGGCGCAAAGTTAATGCTCAGTCACAGTTTTAATTTTGACCACTGAGTGAAGAATCAATTGGGAGAACCAGAATCTTTGAATCAGCAGGCCACACTAGTGGTGGGCTTTATGGCGGTGGTGGTGTTTTTCAGTCACCCAGTCATGTCTGACTCTTTGCAACCCTATGGACTGCTGCACGCCAGGCTTCCCTGTCCCTTGCCGTCTCCTGGAGTTTGCCCAAGTTCATGATGTGCCAGACCCAAATCTAGCTGTTTGGTTGTGCTCCCTGTTTTGTTTCAGATCAGTAAAGGGTAAGCTATTCTCTGTGAAGCCCAAGCATAGTCCCCTAGTCCTGACGGTGTGTGGGTCTCTCTAGTTTCCTTACCGGACTGTGAGGCAGTGAAGTCAGGGAGCACGTCCGTCTGTCCTGTCCCCTGATGCGGCCCTGGCACCTAGCAAGGTGCCTGGGCTCTGAGTTATGCTCAGACTTGTTGAATGAATGATGAGATGGAAAGAGATCCGAACTTGAAAGCAGACTGTCGGTTTTCAGCCTTGAATTTTTTCCTTATGAACAGGGCAGGTTGGTTACACGGAACCTTAATTTCATTATCAGCATAGTGAAGATGATTATTCCTGTTGCAGTTTTTAAAAAGATGGCATATGAAAGTATACTAATTAGAGCAAATATGCATATGCTTATTTATTAACTGATCTATTTTATTTCAAATGAAAATGAATACTCAGACCTAGCACTTAATACATTATAATTATTACTACAATTATTTTACCTTTGTAAATACATAAATCAGATGTGAATATAAATTTGCCTTGTGAAAAATTAGAGCGGATTAGATAATACCAAGTCTACTCTGACCTGTGGCCCTCCCCCACTGCTTTGTAGTTACCATGCTTATCAGTATAAAAGGCTTCATCTAGTGCTTTTCATACTTTTCTATGTGTTGTAAAACCTATTGTCATGCTTGAGTTTTTTAAAGATATTTGCTTGTGTTCTAGAATTTACTTTTTTCCCATTAACTCTACTGCTTGGAGAATATTCTACATAAGGGATATACTATAATTACTTGGTCATTAGTCCATCAGTAGACATTTTAGTAATGGCTACATATACCAGGACCAACATTTTGGTAATGGCTACCCATTCCAGTGGGCTTCCCTGGTAGCTCAGCAGGAAAAGAATCTGCCTGCAATGCAGGTGACCCCAGTTCGATTCCTGGGTTGAGAAGATCCCATGGAGAAGGGATAGGCTATCCACTCCAGTATTCTTGGGCTTCCCTGGTAGTTCAAATGGTAGAGAATCTGCCTGCAATGTGGGAGACCTGGGTTCGATCCCTGGATTGGGAAGATCCCCTAAGGAGGGCACGGCAGCCCACTCTAGTATTCTTGTCTGGAGAATCCCCATGGACAGAGGAGCCTGGCATGCTATAGTCTATGGGATCACAAAGAACTGGACAAAGCTGAGTGACTTAACATTTTCACTTTCAGACATTTTGGTTGGCTATGCAGTTTGGCATTACCAAAATAATTTTTTGTTTCAGCCTCTGCCGCACAGCATGTGGGATTTTAGTTTCCCATTCCCCAACCAGGAATCTAATATGCTCTCCCCACCCTCCCGACCTTTGCAGCAGAGAGAAATTCAACCACTGGATCACCAGGGAAGTCCCCAAAATAAATTCTTTATTGACCCTCCTCTAACCTGCTTCTTCGGGCACAAGGCATTTCCCTTGGGTAACTGTATAGAGGTAAACTTTTAGATTTTGCTGTATCTTACCAAAGTGCTCTCCTAGGTAACTCTACCAAGTGGTGCTTCCAGTGATATAAAAGAGTATCTTTTCCTCCCATCTTTATCAACACTTGAACTTAAAGGAATATTTTCATTTCTGCCAATCTGTTAGCCCCAAACTGGTATCACATCTGCACAACTAATAGGGAGAGTGGGGACCTTCTCATGTGTTGTGATGGGTACTCTGCACGTCCTCAATTCATTTTGAGCCCAGCAAGTGAACTGTTACTACCTTCATTTTTCTGCAGCATAGCCAGAGACCTGTAAGAGTCATAGCATCCTCATAGCCTGTGAGGTTGATAACAGAAAAATGTCCACACACAGGAGTGCAGTGTCTCTCAACAGGTATGCAGAGGCAGAGTAAAGAAGGATTAGGAAGAGAGAGTAGCATACGAACCGTGGGCAAGAATTTTGGAGCTGGATCGCCTTAGGTTCATACCTAGAGTTCCCACATTGCCAGCTCTCTGCCTTTGGGTGAATCATTTAATCTCTTGGGAAAATCACGTTTTGACTTCTGTGAAATCAGAACAAGATTTATCTCATGGGATTGCTGTAAGGATTAAAGCTAACATTTAGGCATAGGCAGCTTTTGGAGCATTAGCTGCTTGTTTTCTTTGAGAAGGAAAAATTGCCTGGCCTGTGGGAAGCTGTTGCTTATGAAAGGTTGAACGTTGACATGCTTGGGTTCCTGCCCCCACCAGGAGTCTCAGGCTTCCATCTCGTGGGACATTTGTTTTTTGCCCTAAACCCAGTCTGAGAAGTTGTTCTTTCCTCTGAGAGAGATTGTGAGGAATCATCTGACTGGCTCGTCTATGTGAGTCCCCATAGCCTTCTTTTGATAAGCAGGGTAGGTATCTATATGCCCAGTTCACAGATGGGGTCACTCAGAGGGTGAGATGAAGTGACTCCTGACAGCCCCTGCTGTCTGTGTGGGGCCCCGATCTGCTCCAGCTGCTCCTGGTGGCCTTGGAATGGGTACTGGGTCTTCAGCTGCCAGCCCTTTATGAATCAAGCCCATTTCAAGACTTGCCCTGCCATGAGGACCCCAGAGAGGTGCCCCCAGTCTCTTTTTTCAGGGTACCATCAGTGCTGGCACCTTCCCCGGGCATCACTACCTAGTTCCGTCAGCCCTTCCCTCTCTCTGGTACCCTTCTCAGGTTGGGAGCCCTTTTACTCCCCAAAAGCTTCGCACTTATGATAGCTGCCAAAGCAGCTGCATTTTTATTGAGTGCTTTTTATGTGCCAGGGTCTTAAAAAAAGCTCCTTATTTACTAGCTCTGTGACTGGGCTGGGTTCTTGAACCGTCCTCTTTCCTCTGTTTTCTCATCTGCGCGGGGAGGGGATGGACAGCAGGGCTTGCCACACATGGGTCATGAGAAGGGCCAGTGAGAGGGTGCGTGTGAGGCGTGTACCTCAGTGCTCCTGCGTGAATCCTGGGTGCGCAACAAGGGCTAACCATGGTTGCTGTGCCCCTTCCGTCCCCCTTTCACCTCATGCTGTAGACACAATAGTTAGCCCCGTTGTATGGAGGACGCAGTTGAGGCACAAGGCAGTTGATCACATGCAGCCAATAGCAGGCGTGTACATCAGGTGCAGAGAGTAAACAGCTGTGAAGTGAGACCAGGCACAGCTGTCAGCACCTAAGTCTCTGGTGCTAGTGCTGATTAAGTGGCCAGTGTTGTTGGGTGTGGTCTCCAGCACCACAATTCTGTATCTTGTCCTTGATGTCTTTGTCATGCGTGATGCTCGCCTTTTGGAAATTTACACACATGCTCTTCTGGTATCTGTTTGTCAAAGACTCAGAAGACCTCTCAGGGCCAAACCTGGGGGTGGTGAGAGCTCCCAAGGAGGAGGCAGTACAGGCAGTGGCAGGCTCAAATAGTGGGAGATTCAAGCAGATAGAGCACCTCTGGCTTTTTTCCCCTGATCCTCACCATCACTGGCCTGCAGGGAGGAAATGCAGACCTCTGCCTGCCCCACCTTCTGTTTCCCAGATGGAGCTCACCCACCTTCTCCCTATCTGTTCCCCACTAAGGTGACCCTGCCTTCCCTCTATGTGGGTCTCTATGAAAACTGCAGACATGATCAGAGAGGGCAGAGCTAGGGAGGATGATCACAGAATGGGCAGCACATGTGAGAAGATGGATAGGCTTCCAGTGTTTGTTCAGTAGGAGAAGAAGGCATCTGATGCTCTTGAGACATCTCGGTGCCACACCCCAGGCACCAGTTCACCTGGCCACATGTAGGCAGGGCAAGCAAACAGAATATTCACCATGACCCAGAGACTGGTCAGGCACCTTAGGCATATATGTATTAAGGCATTTAATCCTCACGAAAACATCCTGAGGTAAGTGCTATTATAGTCACCCCCATTTTACAGATGAAGAAACTGAGGCACTAAAAGATAACTTGCCCAAGGTGACATAAGAGTAATGACAGAGCCATGGTATCAACCAGAGTCCATTCTCTTAAGCCTCACATTCACCTATAGATACAGGCAAGTGCACATCCGAAGCCACGCTCACAACCCTTCATGTCCCAGCCCCCAACCCCTGACACTCCCCAGTAGATTGACTGACAGGCATCACAGTGTCCTCGCAGCTCCCTCTTCAGAAAGGAAAGCAAGACCCTCGAGAGGGACTCCCCACTGCAGGCCTGGGCTGCGAGCTGGCACTGTATCTTTTGATTGCTCAGTCCTGCAAAGGAACACTGAGTGTGTGGAACAAGCCAGCCCAAATTCCTCCGCTTGATTTTCTGGAATCAAATTAGGCTGGTGAATAGGCCAGTGGCGTTTTCATCAATTTCTCAGCCTTCCTTTGGAACTGAGCCTGATTTCCTTGGCCTCCCGCAACGCTGCCTGCTGTTTACTGAGCAAACCAGCTCCCAGAACCAGCCCCACTTTAGCAATGCAGCCGGGCAACGTGGTAGAGGGAAGATTACAGGTATTAGAGGCCATTTAGGATCATTTAGAATCGAGCTGTTTTCTGAGCAGGCAATTAATCCAGTTGCATTAAAGGAGCTGCTGGAGCTCCGGCACCTCTCCCTGCGTTAAGAGGGGTGTTTGGGCGGCTTCTGTTAAATGACTTTCCCAGCTAGCTCTGGGGCTTAATGGGACATCGTTTGGAGGGGAATGTAGTTCTGGGGGCCTCTATCTCAGAGCTATAGGTTTGCTTTGGGAAGAAGGGGAAGTATGTGTTGAAAGACTGGGTTTGTACCTAGAGCCTGTGGCTGGCCCAGCTCAAACAACTCCTGGGTTCTTGGGACAGAAGTGGTGGGGGGCTGCTCTCAAGTCTGGGGAGATAGATGGGCCCAATACAGCAAATGCTCGTCCTCGGGACCTTCTCCTTTATTTAAGATGGACCTGTCTTCAACTGGGTGTGTTCCTGTTGTAGACGGATCTTAATGGGTGCCTGAATGGCTAGAGTTCTTCTATTCACTGAAAGCCTACGGTGTTCTGAGCACTTGTGTGCTCGTTATATCAGCCTCACAAACAATCCTATGAGGTATAAACTACAGACATGGGAGCCGAGGCTCAAAGAACTTGAGGAGCTTGGGAGTTGAACCTATGAGCCGATGGTGGCTGAGCCCATACCCCAGTTCCATCCATGGCTCTTTATTCAGGAGGCCCCATTCCCGTCTGAAACATGAGACAAAGGGTCACATACCATGCTATATGACAGCCTTGTATATTTCCAAACATGTACCCTGTAACCCTATCATCACTTACCATACTGAAGCACGGCAAGTTGTTAGTTTTGGGCCTCTGTTTGTCTCACCAGCTTCCATGAGGATAAGGGCCCTGTCAGATAATTTTTCTAGCTCCAGCATCTGGCAGACAGACAAAAGCACTACTACTCAGATAGCACAGGCTTGACTGAGTCTCTTCTCTTTTCTGTATCTCAGTAAAATTAGAGGGCCGCACTGCGTGCTGGGGGCCCCTCCCTCTCTGACATACTGTGAAGGTTTGTGTCTGCAGGGCAGTTGGAGGACAGGCCACATCTATCCAAAAACTGACTTTTCTGGGAACGCTTCTGTGTTTAGTGTCTTACATGGGGCCTTATTCTTGAGCATCTGCCCCTAGTCTGGTCTGCTGCCAGTCACTTGCTCTCATGGTTGGCTGCATTCCAAAATGAAAGTACCAGTCATGGGAATCAAGAGGGCCTGATAGTCAGGAGGCATTCAATACATATTTGCTCACTGAGTCCCTAAGAATAGTTGTTGACTTTCTTATGAATGTTCCCTGCGGTAAGTCAGGCACATCTGCTATCCCAAAGTGAAAACCATAGTCAATAAGAAGGTAATCAATTTACAGACGCCTCACTTCTCTTTCAATTTCTGTTGAAGCTCTTCTTTTGACTGTTCATAATCCCTTTTCACAAAGAAGACTGCCCAGTGTCTAACATCCCACCCTCAGTAAATTTTCAATTTTCTATGATCTTTGTTCTGTTCTTCAGAATATAAAAGAAGGTACACTCATTGCAAAATGCTAACACTTTAGAACATCTCAACCTGACTTAAACAGCAAAAGTTTTATCCCTGAAGAAACCACCGTTGGCACTTGAGCATCTATTAATATCTCCTTATCTTTCGGATTTTAAGTTACCAGCTTTCTCAGATTCCAAAAAAGATGCATTCAAACCAAAGGTGGATGGAATCTATATGCCACCAATCAGGGGGCAGCATCTTAAGTTGTTGGCTGCTCTGCTCAATTTCTTCAGTTGTGTGTTGGTATTGAAGGTGTGGGACATTGAGCCAGACACTGTGTCATAGGGAAGACGATAGGACCATGTTTCTCCAAGTGTGTTTCAGGGATCACTGATATCAAATTTATCTTATAAATTATATTCTCAATTTTCTTCCTAAAAAGCAAGTGCTGGGCTTCACTGCAGCTCTATCAAATCAGAAGCCGTGTTTGCGGGTATGTGCCTTGTGTTATGGTTAACTTGAATGCGTGAATCCCACCCTCTTAGCCTCAGCTGACAGCTTAAGGTGATGATTGAATGATCCAGTGAGTCAGGGAAAAAGCCTTGGTCCAAAGAAGACTTGTTCTACAGGGAATGCCTAGGTATTCTCAGAAACATGAGGGGGAATGCCAGATAGGTAACACTGAACTCAGGCTTCCCTGGTGGTAAAGTGGTAAAGAACCAACCCTCCGATGCAGGAGAAACGGATTCAATCTCTGGGTTGAGAAGATCCCCTGGAGAAAGAAATGGCAACCCACTCCAGCATTCTTGCTTGGAAAATCCCATGGACAGAGGAGCCTGGTGTGCTACAGTCCATGAGGTTGCAAAAGAGTCAGATACGACTTACCTACTAAACAACAACAATGAACTCAGGGGCTTCTGTTTTCCTTCCTCAAATCATCCTGTTTAATTCTTCTTCTTCTTCCTAGTTTGGTCCCCAAATCAGCTCCTCTTCAAAGTCTTCACTAAGATCTCCAGGCTAAGGGAGCTGCTCTCTTCTTCAGTGCTCACATAAACAGTTCATACATCACTCAGATATAGCACCTAAGAGATAACATTGTGATTGTCTGTGTCTGGCTTTCCCGCTATGCTCTTCATTCTTTATGGATGACTCCCATGTGGCCCAGTGCCTGGCTGACAGCAGGTATGAGTAACTGAGGAATGGATGGCCGGGATAGTTAGGAGGGTTCACAGAAGTTCCTAGCTTGGTCCCCCCATTCTGAAGAAGAAGGTCATCCTAGAAGGTGTAGTCTCCCTCCAAAATTACTTATCAGTGAATCACTTCCAGTTTCTCATTGACTCATCAGCCTATGTACAAGACCTTTATTTTCTCAAGATACATGGAATCGATTAATGACTAGAAGCAAATAGCAAGTCCGTGGCTTTATAAACTCATCCAGAATCAACATAGTTCCATATAGCAAACAGGCTTGATGTGCTCATGAATGGTGAAGGCTTCTGGCAGTATTCTCTAGCCAACAGCTCATAAAGACATGGAGGAATGAAAAAACACAGAGCTGGAGAGTGGGGGAGAAGAGCTAAATAAACTCATCTCACAGTAGCTCAGGTACTAATGTTTCCATAGAAAGCCTATTCCTTCTGCAAATGGCAAACCCATCAAGTCATTTTTTGGTTCTGACACGTTGCTCAGAAGTAAAGATAATTTCTTCAAGATTTTAAAATTTACTTAGAACTGGGCATCCAGAAGGTATTTCTAAACTTGATGGTAACTACTCTTAATAGTAGGTCCCTTTTTCTCCCTTCCTTCCCTCTGAGATGTGACCATTCATGGATCACAGACATCAGACAGTCTTGTGAGACGTTGGCAGCCTCAGGGCACCCTTCCCTATGCTATTTACTGAGGCTTTTCACTCCTGGGCTACCCTTCCTTGCTTTGGCCAAACAGATCCTTCAACTGACATTCTTTTTTGGATTCTGCTCTTCTCCTGAATTCAGCAGTTATATTCCACTAGCTTTTACTGGGGACCTGCAGAACGCCATACACTGTGCTACATACTGTCTAACTCCATCTTAGAGATGAAGAACCCTGATCAGGGTTATGTGCTGAAACTGGAGCAAGTAAATTTAGAATAAAAAGATCAGTTGTGTTTCACGCAGAGAGTTGCAAACTTATCTGAACTCCTTTCTATGAGAGTTAAGCCTGGCAGGAAGCATGAAAGGATTCAAACAGAAAGTTGTGACAAACGGATGATGACAGGACCGTAAGTGGATAGTTGCTGGGTTTTATGAGAAAAAAGATTAGGGCTCAGAGCCAACAGGTGAGACGTACTTTCTGAGAGCAAGAGCCCAAATGTTTAAAAAATAAGACTGTATCAGAAAAGTTTTAGCTATATGGCCACAGTTCTATCGCTCAGTTGGTAAAGAATCTCCCTGTAACGCAGGAGACCCTGGTTCAATTCCTGGGTTGAGAAGATTCCCTGGAGAAGGGACAGGCTACCCACTCCAATATTCTTGGGCTTCTCTTGTGGCTCAGCTGGTAAGGAATCCACCTGCACTGTGGGAGACCTGGGTTCAATCCCTGGACTGGGGAGATCCTCTGGAGAAGGGAAAGGCTACCCACTCCAGTATTCTGGCCTGGAGAATTCCATGGACTGTGACCCCATAGTCCATGGGGTGACAAAGAGTCAGACATGACCTGAGCAACTTTCAGTCACTTCACTATAATGTTGAAGTGGAGACATCTAAGACTGAATAATCTTACAATGCAATTGATTTTTGTATTCATTTATTAGATATTTAAAGCTATATTCCTGAAGGAATTAGATGATAGTATTTTGAATGACTTTTCAGAATGTGCATATAATTGTAATAAGGGCTACTTGTAGCATTGGTCATCATGAGGATGGAAGTTAGAGTCATATGTAACATAGAAATGGTCCATTTGAGAAGCAGAGCCAAGATATCCAGGCCGTTGGCATCAGAAAATTTCCTTGGCTCCAAGCAAGTGAATTTGAGTATAAGAACTCTTGTCTTTGATATAAAATATTTCATCATTTGTTTGTTTACTCATCTAACACATGCTTAATTGTTATCGACTATATGAAGGCACTTTGGAGAAGGAAATGGCAACCCACTCCAGTATTCTTGCTTGGAGAATTCCATGGACAAATAGCCTGGCAGGCTACAGTCCATGGGGTCACAAAGAGTCGGACATGACTAAGCGACTAACACAAACATGCACGCGCGCGCGCGCACACACACACAAACACAGGCACTATGTGAGGTTTTAGACATAGAGTCATGAACGTAAATAAAGACAGGATGGTGTTATTAGAAAGTGTCTGGTAGGGTTAGTTGGCTTCTTTTAAGGTCTATGAAGGCTACCCAAAGAAACAAAGTTTAGACTGAGTTCTGAAGGGTGCTGCTGCTGCTAAGTCGCTTCAGTCGTGTCCGACTCTGTGCAACCCCAGAGACAGCAGCCCACCAGGCTCCCCCGTCCCTGGGATTCTCCAGGCAAGAACACTGGAGTGGGTTGCCATTTCCTTCTCCAATGTGTGAAAGTGAAAAGTCAAAGTGAAGTCGCTCCGTCGTGTCCGACTCTTAGCGACGCCATGGACTGCAGCCTACCAGGCTCCTCTGCCCATGGGCTTTGCCAGGCAAGAGTACTGGAGTGGGTGCCATTGCCTTCTCCTCTGAAGGGTGAGTAGGCATTAAAAGGCAAAGCGTGAGAGAAAGATACTCTGTATCTAAGTGTTCAAAGGCTCTGAGACTGGAAGAAGTAGGACACATTTCAGCAACAGTAAGAAGGCCAGTTTGAGTAATGGTTCAAAATCAGAGGGGCAGCAGAGTCTGAGCATGGGTCCACTAGGCCTTGTTACTGATTTTGTCTCTAGCTTAAGAGTGTTGGCAAACTACTGAAGGATCTCACACAAAAGAGTGACATAACTTTGCGTGTTTAAATGTACTGTATTCTACTAGCTAGAACATGGAATTCATTTTCCCATAGAAATAAATAAATGGTGGTTCTGTGAAGCCAGAATAATGCTATTAGCACAATATATCCAGCTAAACAACCTATTGAAAAAGTTGGCCTTGGTTGCCAACTACCATTTATAACTTGGTTTCTGAAAGAAAATGCATTCCAACTTCCAGACAACCTAATTACAAATGACACTTCAGGGGACAGCCTATAATCTACTCAGAGTTTTAAAAAGGCTCCAACATTTTCTCTATCAAAAGTGGCTAAGAAAGGTGAGTAACAAACTTCTGATTTTGAGATGGCAGAGTAAAGATCCTTCTGCCCCCTTC
The DNA here is from genome assembly GCF_042477335.2 of Ovis canadensis. NCBI lineage: Eukaryota > Metazoa > Chordata > Mammalia > Artiodactyla > Bovidae > Ovis > Ovis canadensis. Next base: position 86,525,090 of record NC_091257.1, on the reverse strand, counting down.
TTCTCTCAGAAATTACTCCTCCATTAAAAAAAAAAAAATCAGAAGGAAAAGAAATGCATGTGGTGTGGTAAAACTAAGAAGAATATGTATGCTGGACAATAACTGTGAGGACTGTCTGTAGTGTGCTGATCAAGGGTGTGATCAGATACTGGGAGAAGAGATCTGTGGCTGCAGACCTCAGTGTCCATGGGATGACTGATGAGGCTGGGTGTCTGCTAATGGGCAAAACCAATCATTTCTTTGATGTCAATGACAGGAATAGAATAGATAAGATAATCCTTGGATACCATTCAGCACCATAGAATGAAGCAATGAAAGAATGATCACATAAAAAGCCAGGGAGGCAGTCTGTTAGTGCATCAAGGCAGAACAGACTAAACCTTCTGACATTGACCTTTGCTTGGTAAAACATCAGTTAAATGTATACACCCAACATTCCACCATAAGGGATTTTGCTATAAATTTGGGAGAATTAGCTTAGAATGGGGCCCTGTCCCATTTCCAATAAAACCTGCTATGAATAGCTAATGCCAGTAAAACTCAACTCAATCAAATATTGGTACTAATACTTATTTTAGAGAGAACCAATACAGATTATACACAAAGACAGTACAATAAAACTGAGGAAAGGAACAGAAATAAGTAAATACATATACACAAACACTACTAGAAACTATTACCACAAATACAATGAAAATTGGGACCAAATGTATCATCATTTATGTAAGAAGAAAATTAAACAATTACCTCTTTATACCAAACCTCAACACAGAGGAAAATCAAGCAGGGAACAAAACATGATTATGCTATAGCAAAATAAAACCATCACAGAAAGGAAGGAGCCATATTTGAAGCATTGAAAAGGAGAATGGACAGTCCTAAAAATATTAAAGAGAATGAATAGCCGTGGAGAAAATGAAATGAAATCAACGGAATGTTAAAAAGCATTAGGGAGGGAACAATAATCATGGAAGACAAAGGAGAACCAACATGTACATGTTTGGTGACACCAAAGGAAAAAGGCAAAGGAATGTAACAGAAAAAAATCAAAGATAAAAAAACAATAATATACTCTAGAAATTAAAGGAAACTTAAATCTAGAGAATGAAAGTTCACACCGTGTTCTGGGATAGCATCATCCAGAATATTCACAACAAAGATAGATCATAGTAAAATTGATGGATTTGAAATCTAAACAGAGATTCATTTGTTGGTACAAAGAAACGTATTAAGTGGCCTATAAAGAAAAAAGAAAAGGCTTTTCCATAGAAACAGTAAATGCTGAATGACATTGGTATAACATCTTTAAATATTTCAGTGAAGTAGCTTGACCATCAAAATCTGTATCCAATAAGACTTCCATTCACATATATATATATAAAAGACAGACATGATCGAACACACAACAATTCCAGGAGCACAATCCCCATTAACATTTCTTGTTGAGTTATTAGAAGGTGAACTTCAATAGATAAACGAATTCAATGCTCTCTGCCTAGCCTTTTTGCTGTAATGTCTCCATTCAAAAACCCTTGAAATTAAAATTACAGAAATGAAAATGTGGAAATTACCCAACTGACTTCCACTATGGGCAGTATTGAAAATAAGACATCCCCCCACGCAATATCCTCCTGTAGCAATTACCTATTTGCTGGAAAATCACACGTGTGCTTTTAAGTGAATAAGTATATGGTCAGTCATGTCTGACTCTCTGCAACCCCATGGACTGTAGCCTGCCAGACTCCTCCATCTGTGGACTGCTTCAGGCAAGAATACTGAAGCAGGTTGCCATTTCCTTCTCTGATCTTCCTGACCCAGGGGTTGAATCTATGTCTTTTCCACCTCCTGCATTGGCAGGCAGATTCTTTACCACTGTGCCACCTACAAAGCCCTTGTGTAAGTAAAGGAAATATTCAGGGACAAAAATGAAAGGAGAGCCAAGACTAGAGTAGCAGGCAAATGTCAACACTGTCTGAGTTCAGTTCAGTTCAGTCGCTCAGTCGTGTCCGACTCTTTGCGACCCCGTGAATCGCAGAACACCAGGCCTCCCTGTCCATCACCATCTCCCAGAGTTCACTCAGACTCACGGCCATCGAGTCCATGATGACATCCAGCCATCTCATCCTCAGTTGTCCCCTTCTCCTCCTGCCCCCAATCTCTCCCAGCATCAGAGTCTTCTCCAATGAGTCAACTCTTTGCATGAGGTGGCCAAAGCACTGGAGCTTCAGCTTTAGCATCATTCCTTCCAAAGAAATCCCAGGGTTGATCTCCTTCAGAATGGACTGGTTGGACCTCCTTGCAGTCCAAGGGACCCTCAAGAGTCTTCTGCAATACCACGGTTCGAAAGCATCAATTCTTCGGCGCTCAGCCTTCTTCACAGTCCAACTCTCACATCCATACATGACCACAGGAGAAACCATAGCCTTGACTAGATGGACCTTAGTCTGCAAAGTAATATCTCTGCTTTTGAATATGCTATCTAGGTTGGTCATAACTTTTCTTCCAAGGAGTAAGCATCTTTTAATTTCATGGCTGCAGTCACCATCTACAGTGATTTTGGAGCCCAGAAAAATAAAGTGTGACACTGTTTCTACTGTTTCCCCATCTATTTGCCATGAAGTGATCGGATCAGATGCCATTATCTTCGTTTTCTGAATGTTGAGCTTTAAGCCAACTTTTTCACTCTCCTCTTTCACTTTCATCAAGAGGCTTTTTAGCTCCTCTTCACTTTCTGCCATAAGGGTGGTGTCGTCTGCATATCTGAGGTTATTGATATTTCTCCCGGCAATCTTGATTCCAGCTTGTGTTTCTTCCAGTCCAGCGTTTCTCATGATGTACTCTGCAAAGAAGTTAAATAAGCAGGGTGACAATATACAGCCTTGACGTACTCCATTTCCTATTTGGAACCAGTCTGTTGTTCCATAGGGAATTCTCATAGCCCTGGACAGTTAGATGTAGGGTCCCACCCTCAATAAAGCTTACATACTAGAAATGGGTTACTCTTGAGTGAACAACTGAATAGAGGGGGAAAAGATATTTAAAGCATTTAAAGGAGTAAAAGATGGACTGATGGCTCAAGAAAGCACCAAGTGTTGATGAGGCATATTATAAAAGCATCAAATAAAATTTAGATAAGAAAGTATAAACTCAGCAGACATGTTATGAAGGAAATGAAACATACATGAGGAGAGAATTAATGACGTGGAAGATAGAAATTAATAAACTCCCCAAAATGTACTCAGGAAAACAAAAGGGAAACATGAAAGAGGAGAGATAAGACTTGAAGCACAGCTGAGAGACTCTCATAAGGTGTCTTCTGTGAGTGGAGTCTGGGGGAGGAGGCAGTATTCAAAGAGATTTGGCAAAGGGCTTTCTAGAACTGATGCAAGACAGTTCTACTTCAAGATGCCCAGTTAATCCTAAACTAAATATTTTTCTTTTAAGTGGATGGGGAGACTTGTTACAGAAAATTTCAGAGCACCCCAAAAAAGTCTTCAAAGATGACTACAAAAATACACAGATCATCTTATCATGCAATGACCAATCCAAAACAGCTTTTTAACCCCAGCGATGGAGAACAGTTGAAAAATCTGCAAAGTTCAGAGGGAGGAAGAAAAAAAATAAACTGTAAATTGAATACATAATTGAAAATGGGATGAGAGAAAAGTATTCTGATAAATAAAAACCAAGAATTGGCTGCCAATGAAGTCTCACTATAGAAAAGTTAAAAGATTTTGGTTCAAGAAAAAGAACATTGATCTTAGAAAGGCCTAAATGCAAGAAAGAAAGGTGAGCCAAGACATTGGTAAACAAAATGGAGTGTTGAAATCAATATTGACTATATAAAAAAAATAATAATGCTTGAATTGTTATGTTCGTGTGCAGGAAACAGGATATAATTAAACTATTAGAAATAATAACATGTAAAGTGGGAGGGAGTTGATAGATAAAAAGCGCCCTGACTGATCATTTGGTAAGTGGAGGGCCTGGTAATATTTGACTTAAATAAAATATGTATAATAAACTCTAGAAACACAGGAGAGACAAAATTGAATTAAAGAGAGTATAAAAGTTGTTTTATAAATTGTAGGGCAAAGTAAAAATACAAAAGAAGATGAACTATTTCCAGGTTTATCAGTAACCATAATATATGTCTCTGTTATCATTCTAAATTCACCAATTAAGAGATACATTGTCAGATTAAGTAGTTAAAAAAAAAAAGCTATGTGTTTGAAAATGACACTGGTGATGTAGTTTTTGAATTTTCCCCAATTCCCTCATATTAATGAACAAAAAAACCTCAAATAGCAAAACCCATGGATAATATCTATAAAATACCTGGGCAACAAGCTCCCCTCATGAATTACAAATTGTGAGCGGGGAAAGTCAAAGTGCTGACAACTGGGATGGCCAACACAGATATATTCGAATAAAATCTCTGTACTTAAAAGAAAAATAAATCTTCGTGCTTTCAGGCAAAACAGGCTAAATCATGTATAAAGGAAAGATCAGATTGTTATCAGGCTGACAGCTACAAGACCAGCACAATATCAGAACTGTGCAGGAGGAAAGAAGGGAAAGCAATGAGCCATCACATGGACCTCAGGATCAATAAGAGCCAATAGAACCACTGGAAGGCTTGACAATCAAACTGAGAACAGTAGTGAAAACTAAGAGGGCTCTCACACACACCAGTAGTGGGTGATTATAAGGAGTCAACAATAAAGTCTGGACCAGTCTGGACCCTGTAAGCTCTCTAAAGCAGCGGTCCCCAACCTTTCTGTCACCAGGGACTGGTTTTGTGGAAGACAAGTTTTCCATGGACCTGGGGGCAGGGGGATGGTTTCGGGATGATTCAAGCACATTGCTCTTATTGTGCACTTTATTTCTGTTCTTCTTACATCAGCTCCACCTCAGATCATCAAACATTAGATCCCAGTGGTTGGGGACTCCTGCTCTAAAGTAAACCAGCTGAAACCCCCTTCCAGGAATAAATACTGGGCCCCAGAATCTAAGCTGAGCCGAGTGACTAGAAGTTGGTGGTCTGCATAAAAAGAATGTGAGGAAGACAGAGAGGAGGTGTCTCAGAAAGAATGCCACCATATTGGAAAGTTGTCTTTGAACATTACACAAAGACAGCAAGAGCAAGAGCTCTGTGGGGTGAGAAGTTGGATTTTAAACTACTACAGTCTCTTCTCAATATTCTGGAAAACTGATTTCACATAAAAGAGAGGACAGAGTGATTGGAATCAGAAGATGGGCAAAGTTAGTAAAAAAAGGGATAGCAACTCTTTAGATGGTAAAAGCAAGCCAGATACTGTGTCTGTAAGTCAGATAAAAGCTATAATACACCATGACAAAAAGTGCTAACGACATGAAGAGAATGGTATGAGATGTGAAAGAACAATTAAAAAATCAGAATTAAGAATTCCTAGAATGAGGTCATGGGACTCAGGAAATAATTAGAAATTTTAGGAAAATATATATGAACTGGAAGTAACCCCAAACTAAAACAATGCAACAGATTAAAAAAAAAAAAAAAACCAGACTAAAGAAGGAAACTTTCACAGAAGAAAGCAGTAAGTGGATTAAAAAGAAAATGAAAAGGTTGGAAAACAGGCTAAGAACATCAGAGCTATAATAGAGTCCCCCAAGAAGAAACCCACAGCAAGGAGATAAATATCAAAAAGTCAATCCAAGAAATTTTTATAGAAATTAAAAGAAAAATGATATACTGTAAGGGTACCACATTCCAAGTCAACTTGGAATGGCCAACATTGAGGTGTGTTTTAATAAAAGTTTTTGACTTTAGAAGGAAAAACATCTCTTGTGCTTCCAGGCAAAATGACTAAGTCACATATAAAGGAAAGAAAATCAGATTATTATCAGACTTTTTGACAGCAATGTTTTGTGCTAGAAGAAAATGGAACAATACATTTATGAAACCCAAGTAAAGAAAATGTGAGCCAAGCACTTTGTTCATAGCAGCAGACTTTTAAGCATGAAGAATCCTGACAAATGACTAGCAACATGCAAGAAATTAGAAAATACTATTTTCCTGGGTTCTTCCTGAAGAATCTACTCAAGAATAGGCTTTTTAAAAATAAATAAAATTTAAAAAAGAACAAATCAATCAATGTGATTAGAGCGCCATCAGCATAAGGGCTGATGACATAAAACACATATTTACTTGTATAGACAAAGCATAATTTTAAATGGCTATATGGTCTGGCAATGTAGATTCAGTACAACTATTTAAAATGCAGAGATACAGGACTTGAATCTATGAGAAAATTTTACTGTTTCAGTCATCAAATTAGGGAGCTAAGACTGATGTCATTACTGTTACCCTGATACTGTTAAATACATAAAATGGAGGTGGGAAACACATGAATGATTACATGATATTCTAATTCTCTTGTACTCTTGTCTCCTTTTGAACTAGGATCTTGGTGAAGAAAGGCAACACAGATGTAAGACAGTAAAGTGAAGTAAAACCTTGTAACCCTGAGTATTTTAATCAGAGTGTTGTTATGAATTCTAGAGCTATTTTATTCTGACTTCATATGAAATAGCTGAAATTGGTAAGGCAAGAATAAGCAGTGTTTGATTGGGATCAGAGGTACCAGAATGAAATGATAGGTTAGAGAGAGAGGCAGACAGAGAGGTATGAAGGGTGATGGAGGAACAAATATAGATGTGTGTGTAAGCAAGAGTTATACATACATGTATTTCTAAGCACTGTCTACTAAGAAGACCTAGAAGAAATTACAGTCAACAGTGAACACATCTAGCACCCAGATCTTGGTTTCTAAGTACCCTTCTTCCATAAAGGGAGCTAGACCTCCTTAGAGAATTAGTTGATTTCAGAGCTGCAGCAGAAAAGAATACAAGATGAAACCAGAGCAACTGTAGATCCAGTGATCTAGGATTTCAACAAAGAAATTACACTGGGTAAAAAAAAAAAAAGTAAATGTAGGTGAGGGGAACCTACAGACTAGGAAAGACTTGCGTATCTTTAAAAAACAAAACAAGAAAGAAGTGAACTGTAGTGTTTGGAGATGAACATTTGGAAGCTAAAGCTGTAAATAAAACTGAGAGTGATTATGATAAAAGTCAGAATCCTAATTAATTTTTGAAAAGGAAAGAGTTTATGACTGGGACAGGCAGGGCTTTTAAGGTGACTAGCAAATTTTACTATTTAACTCAAGTGTTGATAGCAAGGATATTTGCTTCATAAACATTTATTTTGTTCTACATTTGCTTTATTCTGTTTTATTTTTTGTACTACATTTTATAATAGAAATATTTTTAAATTCTATTCTTTTTAAGAGACACAGCTCAAATATAAGGATGCAAAGAGACTAGAAGTAAAGGGATGAGAAAATGAGCACTGTTTGTTTGAATATAGGATAAAATATTATGGGCAAAAGCTAGCCAGGATAAAGCTGGTGTAGCTATACTAATAAAGGCAAAACTGGCCTTAAGGCAAAACAAAAACAAAAAAAAACAAAAAGCTCTATGACGATGAAAGGATGCATTCAGTAGCAGATACAAAGAGTTCTAAACTTCTATGCACCAAGTTAAAGCAGCTTAACACATGAAATAAAGCTTGACTGTATTATGAGGGAAAATGTTCAAATGCAGCATCACAGTGAGAGATTTTACATGTCTCAGTAATTGGTAAATTAAGCATTTAAACCATTAATAAGGACTTAAAACATTTGGATAACAAAATTAATAACATCTAACAGAAATATAAAGACTCTTACATTTAGAAAAGAGAATACATATTCCTTTCAGATACACATGTAAAGCTTATAAAATTGATCAAGGACTAAAATTTTATTATTTTGTAAAAATTTTTATTTATTTAGGCCACACCAGGTCTCTGCTGTGGCGTGCAGAATATTTAGTTGCATCTTGCAAACTCTTAGTTGTGACATGTGGGATCTAGTTCCCAGGCATGGAACCTGGGCCTCCTACTGGGAGCAAGGAGTCTTAGCCACTGGACTACCAGGAAAGTCCCTAAAATTGTAAAACATGACTACAAATGCAGAAATTAATTAAATGGAATAAAAATGTGTAATAGAAAAGATTGACAAAGGGAACGTTAGTTCTTTAATAAAAGATAAAATAATAAACTAAGATTAGTGAGAAAAAAATGAGTAGTTACAAATAAACTTTTACATGTGACAAGACAATTAAAATGCATCAGTGATATAAAAGATAATAACTTCAGTTAATCTGAAAAAATAGGTACAGTGAACACATTTTAGGAAAGTATAAAAACTGACTAAAGAAAAAATAGAATATCTAAGCAGTCCTGAAAAATCTGAAATTAAATAATTTACTTGGTAATGTCTAACTAATATCCCCACTAAGAAAACATCACGCCCAAATGGTTTAATTGGCAAGTTTTACCAAATGTTTAAGGAATAAGAAATTCTAATCTTATATAAAAATCTTACAGAAAAGAGGACTAGCAGAAACTTACCCTGATTGGTTTTACAGAGCAAATATAAACTTTCTGCCAAAAGTAGATAATGACAACATGAGAAAGAAAATTATAGCTTAATTCTCTCCTGAGCATTCAGAAACCAAAAATTCACTTGTAAAAAATTGTTAGCCCGAGCCATGTACAAAAAAAACATGATGACTGAGGTGAGTTCGTTTTCAGCATGGTACCTTATATAGATGAAATATTAAAATGAATAAGAATGTATCAATGTTCCTGTAAATGAGAACCATTGAAATGTCAAGAAGTTTTATTCTGACTTGATTTCTTACATACTGCAAGTAAGTCATAAATTGCTGCTGCCACTTTGGAAAACCAAAATCATATGGCAGGACCTAATAATGCTAAAGATATGCATAGCCAGCAATTCTAGTCCTAGAAACAAAAGAAATGAGAGCATAAGAATACAAAAAGTCTTACTGAAAAATGTTCTTGGCAGCCATATCTCCCAAACTAGAAACTATTTAAAAATCTATCATCATTAGGATGCATAAATTATAGACTGCACAATGGAAATCTGTACAGCAAAGGGGATTGAACAAACTAGCTACACTGAACATGGATGGATCTCACAAAAATATAGTACTGCAGGGAAAAAAACTAGACATGAAAGAATACTTTTTTATGATTCCATAAATATAACAATGATGTAAAACCAATCTGTGGAAAAAAAGGTCAGCATCGTGATTATCTTTATATGGAGCAGTCACTGTTTAGGGGAAAGTTCTCAGGTCATCGGATGTTTTGATTCTTCATATGGGTGCTGATTACATGGGTGTCTGCTCTTTGGAAATTCATTAAGCTGTACACATGATTTGTGTACTTTCTGAATATTATATATAATATGCAGAACAATAAAAAAGCTCATACAAAACCAATTGCACTTCTATATCCCAGCTGCAAACAGAAAAGATATTTAAAAAGATAATAAAAGCAATGAAAAATAACTTTCCAGGACTAACATTTGTACACGATGCTTATGAAGAAAATTATAACATTCTTTTGGAAGACATTAAACGTGACCTAAACAAAAAGATATATTATTGGATAAGACTCAATATGTTTTTAAGATGTCAGTTCTTTAAAACTTAACCTGTTGATGCAAGGGTAATTAAAACTCCCAATGCAACTTGACAAGTGGATTCTCTAATATATACAGAAGATGATATCCAAAAGGAGAAAACCATGAAGGATTTTGTCCTCCCCATAGTGAAGGCATACTATAAGTAATAGAAATTAAGAGACTCTGATGTTGGTACAGGATGGAAAAATGGAAATGATAGAAAGTCCATAAATAGACCCATACATGTGTAGGACTGGTTTGCAAGTTGGCAATAAAACAATCCAGCACATAGGAGTGAGATAAGTGATTATCCACAGGGAAAAAAATGTTTGGGATACTACCTCTCACAATGCACAGAATAAATTTCTGATGAATTAAGGATGCATATAAAAAAGCAAACCTTCATATTGTAAGAAAAATGTACCGAAAATAATTTATGAATATGAGTTAAAGATTTCTTAAACATTATACAAATAGTAATGTTTGAATTGATAAAATGTTAAAACTTTCCTTTTTTGTCCCTCAAAAGACAGTATAGATGCATTAAAAAACTAAACCACAAACCCAGCAAAAACATTTTTGACATACAAAGCCAGCAGCAAATAAATGTCTAGAATATATAATGGGTCTCAAAGAATCGATAAAAGTATTTACAAAGAAAAGAAAAAAGACATTTTATAAAATGTGAATGACCAGAAAGAATTGAAAAAGTGCTCAATTCTAACATCATAGAACTGGGTATTAAAAAGTACTATGTGACAAGATTGCAAATCCTACGTGTAAAAAACAAAAAGTCTGGCATTGATAAACATGAGCAAGAGTGTGGAGCAATAAGGAGGCTTATACACAGCTCAGAGCACGGGTACATTGGTAGGACTACTGTGTGTACGATCTGGAATTTTATTGTAAAGCTAATGATGACTATATCTTCCTTTCTAGTAATTCCATTTGAAACCGGGCAACTGAGATCAACTCTCATTTACATATTATCATGGGTTATGCCCAGAATATTTTTAGTAAACTTATCTGTAAAACTAAAATTGAAAGTTATCCAAATGAGTCATCAGTAGTAAAATGAATAAACTGATATTTACACTCATAGGATATTATACAGCAGTGAAAATGAATAAACAATGTCTGTCAATATCATGATGATGTGATCACTCACCTAGAGCCAGACATCCTGGAATGAGAAGTCAAGTGGGCCTTAGAAAGCATCACTATGAACAAAGCTAGTGGAGGTGATGGAATTCCAGTTGAACTACTTCAAATCCTGAAAGATGATACTATGAAAGTGCTGCACTCAATATGCCAGCAAATTTGGAAAACTCAGCAGTGGCCACAGGACAGGAAAAGGTCAGTTTTCATTCCAATCCCAAAGAAAGGCAATGCTAAAGAATGCTCAAACTATTGTACAATTGCACTCATCTCACATGCTAGTAAAGTAATGCTCAAAATTCTCCAAGCCAGGCTTCAGCAATACGTGAACCGTGAATTTCCAGATGTTCAAGCTGGTTTTAGAAAAGGCAGAGGAACCAGAGATCAAACTGCCAACATCTGCTGGATCATGGAAAAAGCAAGAAAGTTCCAGAAAAACATCTATTTCTGTTTTATTGACTATGCCAAAGCCTTTGACTGTGTGGATCACAATAAACTGTGGAAAATTCCTAAAGAGATGGGAATACTAGACCACCTGACCTGCCTCTTGAGAAACCTATATGCAGGTCAGGAAGCAACAGTTAAAACTGGACATGGAACAACAGACTGGTTTCAAATAGGGAAAGGAGTACGTCAAGGCTCTATATTGTCACCCTGCTTATTTAATTTATATGCAGAGTACATCATGAGAAACACTGGGCTGGAGGAAGCACAAGCTGGAATCAAGATTGCCGGGAGGAATATCAGTAATCTCAGATAATGCAGATGACACCACCCTTATGGCAGAGAGTGAAGAGGAACTAAAGAGCCTCTTGTGAAAGTGAAAGAGGAGAGTAAAAAGTTGGCTTGAAGCTCAACATTCAGAAAACTAAGATCATGGCATGTGGTCCCATCACTTCATGGGAAATAGATGTGGAAACAGTATCAGACTTTATTTTTGGGGGCTCCCAAATCACTTTAGATGGTGATTGCAGCCATGAAATTAAAAGATGCTTACTCCTTGGAAGGAAAGTTATGACCAACCTAGATAGCATATTCAAAAGCAGAGATACTGCTTTCCCAACAAAGGTCCGTCTAGTCAAGGCTATGGTTTTTCCAGTGGTCATGATGGATGTGAGAGTTGGACTGTGAAGAAAGCTGAGTGCCAAAGAATTGATGCTTTTCAAGTTATGGTGTTGGAGAAGACTCTTGAGAGTTCCTTGGACTGCAAGGAGTTCAGACCAGTCCATCCTAAAGGAGACAAGTCCTGGCTGTTCATTGGAAGGACTGATGCTGAAGCTGAAACTCCAGTACTTTGGCCACCTCATGCAAAGAGTTGACTCATTGGAAAAGACTGTGATGCTGGGAGGGATTGGGGGCAGGAGGAGAAGGGGATGACAGAGGATGGAGATGGCTGGATGGCATGACCGACTCGATGGACATGAGTTTGAATGAACTCCGGGTTGGTGATAGACAGGGAGGCCTGGTGTGCTGTGATTCACAGGGTCACAGAGAGTCAGACACAACTGAGCGACTGAACTGAACTGATAAATATCAAAATGGATGAATTATAAACTTACTGTTGAGAGAGAAATGCAGATTACAAAGGAATGCATATCTCATGGTTCCATCAACATAAATATAAAAAATTCATTTTGTAGTATTTATGCATGTAAATAGTTGAGAAATCAGCACAAAATTTGGAATAGTGTTTGCTTCTAGTTGTAGAAAAAGGTGTAAATTAGGGGAAGTAAGCAAAGACTCCTTCAGTGGTATTGATAATGACCTGTTGCTTAAACTGTTGGTGAAAACTCCTGGTTAGTAAGGCAAAAGTCTGTTCTGGCAACATTCAAATTTGTCTTCTTGAGTGATCAGTGTCTGCCTGCCCTAGACTGCTCACTGTTCTTACCTCGTACTGCTCTCTGCGAGGATGATTCTGTTGTTCAAGACTTTTATTATTATTTGCAGAAAAAAGAATTGTCTTAAATTCTGAACTTTTTTCAGTCTTTGTCTGAGGAATGGGGCTTTCCTTTCATTCATTTTGAAAAAGAGGCAAGCAGCCTTCCCAGATGCTTACAGAAACCCACAACTTCATCATCAGCCTTCTAAGGGACTTACTTTCCCTTCTGCTCCTGGGTTCTGCCCCTTTGTCTTAATGTCTTGCCTAAGGAGATAATGGAAAAGGTCTTGCTCCATCTTTTGGGCTGGAAAAATAACTGCCTTTTGGGGGATCTGAAGTCCCCTGTGTTTAACATGGCAGTTCCTGCATGACTGGTAAACGCTCTTCCTCTACCGTGGGTCTCTGCTGGGAGCTCCTTTTTTTGTTGTTGTTTTTGGTTTTGTTCTGTTGTTAATGCTTTTTTTTTTTTTTAAGTTGAAGGCTAATTACTTTACAATATTGTGGTGTTTTTTGCCATACTTTCACATGAATCAGCCATGGGTGTACATGTGTTGTTAATGCTTTATAGAGTATGAAAGCATGCGTGTGGAAAATAAAATGCAGACGAAATTGAATCCATCGAAGTCCCAGGAATACATTTCAAAAGAAACAATCCAAATTATTCAAGAAGAATGTATACTCTACTGTCCCTAGGAAAGGAATAGCCCTAGACATGCACAGTCCTGCAAACTGACTCTGCTGTTGGTCCCATAGGCCATGGAAGTGGAGAGGGTATTAGAAACAGTGTGATCCCAGATTGATGCAACATGATGGTACTTTTGCGCTCATCATGCATGTGCATTTAAGGTCCTCGTCTCTTGTACGTGATAAAATTTAACTCGAAACAACCTTCCTTCTCACCCTTACTCTGGCACTATGCTGCATATTTTCGTATTCTCAACTTCTTGATTTTTAACAATGAGATATCACCTCATTCGGGTTAGAATGGTTATCATTCAAAAGTCTGCAGATAACAAATGTTGGAGAGGATGTGGAGAAGGGGGAACCCTGGTACGCAGTTGATGGGAATATAGATTGGTGCAGCAACTATGGAAAATAGTATGGAGGTTCCTTAAAAAACTAAAAATAGAGCTACCCAGTATGGCAGCAGTTTCGCTCCTGGGTATATATCTGGAAAAAAATGAAAACACCAGTTCAAAAAAATGCATACCCCCAGCGTTCATGACAGCATTATTTAAAAAAGGCAACACGTGGAAGCAACCCTAGTGCCTATAAACAGACAAACGGATAAAGAAGATGTGGGGTGTGTGTATGTGTGTAGTGGAATATTACTCAGTCATTAAAAGAATGAAATGCTTCCATTTGCAGCAATGTGGATAGTCCTAGAGAATATTATGCTTAGTGGACTAAGTCAAAGATGAATGAACAATATCATATATATGATGCCCTGTGGAATATAAAAATTAATACAAATGAATGTATGTGCAAAAGAGAAACAAGCTCACAGACACAGAAAACAGATGTATGGTTACCAGAGGGGAAGAGAGTCGGGAGGGGCAGAGTAGGGCACACTTTGCTCTGTATAAAATAAATGAGCAACAAGGATGTATCGTATAGCACCTAGAATTATAGCTGTTGTCTTTTGTGCGTGTGTTCTTTAAACGAAAATTTTTTTCTTGATGATTCCCTAGATATATAGGAAAATAACGGGTATCAAGACATTTATTTATTCACTTTGAAAGGTGAAGGTGAAAGGTGAAGTCGCTCAGTCATGTCCAACTCTTTGCGACCTCATGGACTGTTGCCTATCAGGCTCCTCCGTCCATGGGATTCTCCAGGCAAGAATACTGGAGTGGGTTGCCATTTACTTCTCCAGGGGATCTTCCCGACCCAGGGATCGAACCCAGGGATCGAACCCAGGTCTCCCGCATTAGAGGCAGACGCCTTAACCTCTGAGCCACCAGGGAATCCCCATTATTCACTTTATCAAAGTATAACTGATTTACATAATTGATGAATTGTACAGATGTATGTGCTGTGTAACCACTGTCCCAGTCAGGATACATGGAAGGAATTCTGCCCTCCCTCTTACACATTTTCAATCCAGATGAGTCCTATTTCCCTCTCCAAGCAATCGCTGATCTGGTTTCCATCATTATAAATTTAACTTTGTTTTGTAATTCATCTAATGGAATTTATAGTGGGTACTCTATTGTGTCTGGCTACTTTCACTCGAGTGGTTTTGTGATTCTTCCATATTTTTGCCTTTATTAGTATTGATATCTTTTCCCAGCTAAGTAATGTTATATTGTATGAATCTACTATTTTTTATGTATCCATAGCTATTCTCTTATAGTCACTTATAATGGAGTATAATCTTCAAAAATACTGAATCACTGTGCTATATACCTGAAACTAATATACTGTTCATTATTAGAGGTTAACTATACTTCAGTAAAACATTCTTGGTATTTAGGGGAGTAACCCTCTTGTATAGATGGGCTCAAAAGATGGGGTGACATTTTCTTCTCCAAGTGGAGGAGCTAGACTTCACGACCTATTTTGTTTTCCTTCTCAAGGATATCTCTAACTCTGTAATCAGAGGGTCCCAGGACTGCTGGGTCAGGATTGATTAAAACTACCAAGACCTTTCCCCCTAAGAAAGTAAAAGTGTTAGTCACTCAATTGTGTACCTCTGTGACCCCGTAGACTGTAGTTAGCCCGACTCCTCTGTCCATGGAATTCTCCAGGCAAAAATACTGGAGTGGGTAGCCATTCTCTTCTCCAGGGGATCTTCCCAACCCAGGGATTGAACCCAGGTCTCCCACAGTGCAGGCAGATTCTTTACCATCTGAGCCAACAAGGAAGCCCCTAGGAAGAAGTAGTTAACAAACCACAGAACTCAGAGAGACTGTGTAAGTGGGCACTCAGCACATACTTGCTGAATAATGAGAGCTGATAGTTTCTATCCCTAAAGTGAAAGTTGCTCAGTCACGTCCAACTCTTTGCAACCCCATGGACTATACAGTCCATGGCATTCTCCAGGCCAGAATACTGGAGTTGGTATCCATTCCCTTCTCCAAGGGATCTTCCCAACCCAGGGATCAAACCCAGCTCTCTCATGTTGGAGGTGGATTCTTTACCCCCTGAGCCCCCAGGGAAGCCCAAAATGGGAGGTACAGCTTCATTTTACAGAGTAAGGAACTAAGGTTCAGTGTGATTTGCTTTTCATAATATAGTTAGAGATAATCAGATTATTTAAAATATATATCCTGAACTATTTGGGAGAGTGAGATACAGTGGGTGTGAATAAAGGTCAATTCTGTATTGCACTGAGAAAAGAATCTGTAGAGCACCTTATACCACAAGGCAGTTCTACGAGAAACATGTATTAAAGCAAAAGGTGTTCTAATGCCATGTGAAGGTCAAACAGGTTGTATATGGAACATCCATGTCCAGTCCAGAAGCCACATCTGTTAAGTCAAAGTGGGCTTATGGGACCTATAACAGCAGCAGTAACAGCTCACATGTTTAGTACATGGGCCCTGGAGGCAGACTGTCTGCATTCTAGTTCCAGCTCTGCCGCTTATTAGCTGTTGAACTAGCTGTGGGTAGGTTGCTTAACTTGTGTCCTAATCTACTCATCTATAAAGCAGGCATATTCAAAGTACCTCTGCTGGTAAGCTTGCACTGAGGATGAAAGGAGTTAATACTTATATCACTTAGAATAGTTTTTGGTACATAGTTAAGGCTGTTTAAGTGCTTGCTAAATGAAATTACGTTTTAAGCATCTTTCTGTTTCTTCACAGCAACTTTATGAGGAATACTCGTATGCTGTTTTACAGATTTAGAATTCAGCACAAGAGGGGTCATTCGTCTGACCCTCCCTCACAAGGCTGGAATTCAAACCCAGCTGACCTGACACCAAAGCCAGGCTCTGCTGCCAAGCCCAGCTAGTCTATAGGACGCTTGCATCAGAATCCACACCACCGAACACACCTTCCTTTCCACTATGCAGGCACTGCTAAAACAAAACCAAACGCCAAAAGGGCATTCTGAGTGTTCCACCTGCATCTCCTGTTTTCTTCACATACCTAAAAGCCAAAATTAAAAAGGAAACGAAGATAATACAACACACACATACACACATACACACAAAGGGTAATTACTGATTTTATTAAAAACATCTATCATGGAACCACATAACCATTGTTATTTCAGGCCTGGGAATACAATTCACACTATTAAGCCATTTGACGATTAAAGATAAAAGCATGATTAAATATGTTAATGAAAGCACCAGGCTGCATTGAGATGCACACCATTCATTGGACTCCTAGAGGTGAGCTACCTTTGTGACCCCTTTGTGAACTTTTCCACCTGGGTTCTCTAGAAAGTTAGTTATTTACTGCAAAAAAAAAAAAAAATCCTCTAGGTAATGAAATTCTGTCTGATTCTTGGGGCCTGGCTGGCTCCCCTGGCCCCCTGCCGTCTGGCTGCTCTTGCAGCCTGTTTCCATTCTCTTCTCAGTGGAGTTAGAAATTGGGCCCTTGGCTTTCTTCTACCAATTTCATTTGTTTTCATATTTAGAGGAAAGGGGACAAAATATAGGCCAGAGGGAACTAATATTTATCAAGTTCAGCCATTGGCCACACATTTGTGCTGGACACTGCTGCTGCTGCTGCTAAGTCACTTCAGCCGTGTCCGACTCTGTGCAACCCCATAGACGGCAGCCCACCAGGCTCCCCTGTCCCTGGGATTCTCCAGGCAAGAACACTGGAGTGAGTTGCCATTTCCTTCTCCAGTGCATGAAAGTGAAAAGTGAAAGTGAAGTCACTCAGTCGCTTCCCACTCTTAGCGACCCCATGGACTGTAGCCCACCAGGCTCCTCCGTCCATGGGATTTTCATCCTGTACTAAAACATAAGTTCTCACATATCCTATCTTTATCCTCATCACTGTCTTGTTTTAACAAAGAAGATGGGGCATCTAGGTTAAATGACTTGGAGTGGTAGTCATTCGTGAGGCTTCTCAAATGTCTTTGGTTCTCCTTCCTGGCAAATGATCAGATGACCCTTTTCTGCTGTGTCGGCTTAGGTGTAGCCATGTGAGTGTGAGTGACACGTGTTTCATCTGGATGGAACGTGAGATTATGGATCACCGTGTGCTCTTTCTCCACACCTGTTTCATCAGTTCGAGTCCACATAACTAAGGCCAAGCAGAGCCCACTTCTGAACAGCCCATGGATTTGAAACACAAGTGAGAAAGAACCATTTGTTGTTTTCAAGCCGCTAAGATTTGGAGCTTGTTCTCACTAATATGCCTGGTCAGGTTTCCATAACTTGGGTGGATCTGGGAGTTGGGATCTGAATGTAGTTATTTCTGTTTACAAAGATTTTGCTCTTTCTACTGCTTCAAGCGATTTTAATGAGGCAATCAGACCCTGGGATCTGGGAGGACAGTGTCCTGTGTTAGCCCCACCATGTGAGAGGAACATGGAAAGGGCACAGATGTATAGCTAATACAGCCCCTGGTCAAGGGTTTTCTGTGGGCCCACTGAAGATTCGAGCAGGGACAAGCATAGTACTCAGAAACTTCGTCAGTTAAAACACCTTGAATCATCCTGTAACCTTGCACTAAAATCACCTCATCTCAGTTTTTCACACATTCCTTGGGAGCAACATCAAAGAATTTAAAGTTCCCTGGCCTCCGGCGAACGCTGTTGCTAAATGAGATCCTCACTTTCTATAGAGTCAGGAGACACTTTCATGGATTATACTAGGTTGCAGTGCAGTATTGTTCACTACCTTGAATGATAAAATATTCCAGAAATCTCTGGAACTGAGTGGCAATAATCTGGGTCTTGGACAAAGAGAATAGGAAGGAAGAGAAGATAGGAGGAAAAGACAGAGGGAATCTGACTGAAAGCTTTAGTGTCATCATAAGGAATTAGGTCAGTAAAGGAAGGCTGAGATATGAAATGGGAATATATGGCTGAGAGAGTCCCTAGGGCTGTGCTTAGAATGATGTGGATGGGCAGTTAGGCTTCAGGATCTATCCTTTAAACCAGTGGACTTGTGTGTGTGTGTTTTCTTTTTCAATTGCAAATTTCATCAGGAAAACATTTCTGTTTTCTCCATACATATATTTAATTACTCAAAAATGTGTGTGTGCATATATATGTATATATATCACTAGAGCAATATATAATGTGCATTATGTATGTATTTTTGTGTGTATAAAGCATACACCAAAAGAGAAATGTTAAAAGGATGAATAAATAAATAGAAATGGATGATCTAATATATTCTTCCCACACCCTCCAATGGATCATTGATGGCTCATTGAGCATGGATTAGGATGTATGTAACCCTCTACTGAGTCAGCAGTTTTGTATTTTTCTGCCTGGAAGTGATTCTGTTGTCACCAGTTACAAAACCCATGGGGAAGGAGCACAGGGAAGATTTTCAGCCGCCTGTTTTGACTCAACCTTTCACTGAGCTGAATGCTTTTAAAAGGACAGTGAACAAAGTAAAATACTCTTTAATCAAATTCCAATGGAACATACAGCCAAAGGGAAAATATAACTCACGTCTCTTTCCTCTTTCCAATGTCACAGAGCATTGTGAGCCATCTGTGTCCCTTAGAGACCAAGTAGAAGGGTGGACTCATCTTGATACTCAGCGAAGTGTTAATTTACACATTTAAAGCAATAATTTCTGTTGCTCATATCAAACTCTCTCTCCACCTACAACCCTAAAAATCTGTTATCTCAACAAAAAACTGAAGAGTTCAATTTGTTCCATAGCCATTTAAAATAATGAAGCCATGAACTCTACCAGACATATTTCTGAAACTTAAGAACCTCTAGATAAACACAGCAGTATGCTTGGTGACTGAGTTGTTTGGTTGGAGAAGATAAAATAGGGAGAGAGAAGAGGAGAAATATCCTTCAATAGAAACTTAAAAGTGTTTTCTTTGTAGGTTGAGTTAATATTTGAATTCCATGAAATAGTATAGTATAACTACTCCTTGCCCAGCTCCCAGAATTTAGGACATGTTGAATGGATGCTGTATAAATGCATATAGTTTATGGACATTTCTGCATAATTTACCCTTGATGACCTGCAAAGTCTAGTAAAATATATAGGTAAATGACCATATAACGCAAGAAACTGTGTAAACTACTTCGAATTGAATGATAGTGAAGATAATATGAATAAACCTAGTGGGATTTGGCTAAACCCATGCCTTGAGTGATGTTTTTGCTTTGTTGTTCAATCATTGAGTCATGCCCAACTCTTTGTAACCCCATAGACTATAGCATGCCAGGCTCCTCTGTCCTCTATCTCCCAGAGTTTGCTCAAATTCATGTCCATTGAGTAAGTGATTCTATCTAAGCATCTCATCCTCTACTGCCCCATTCTCCTTTTGCCTTCAGTCTTTCCCAGCATCAGGGTCTTTTCCAGTGAGTCAGCTCTTTGCATCAGGTGGGCAAAGTACTGAAGCTTCAGCTTTAGCAGCATTCCTTCCAATGAATATTGAGTATTGATTTCCTTTAGGATTGACTGGTTTGATCTCCTTGTAATCCAAGGAACTATGAAGATCTTTACAGCATTGTCCCCAGTAGCATACTGGGCATCATTCAACCTGGGGGACTCATTGTCTAGCATCGTATCTTTTTGCTTTTTCATAATATCCATGAGGTTCTCCAAGCAAGAATACTGGAGTGGGTTGCCATTTCCTCCACCAGTGGACCACATTTTGTCAGAACTTTTCACTGTGATCTGTCAGTCTTGGGTAACCCTGCACAGCATGGCTCATAGCTTCATTGAGTTATGCAAGACCCTTCACTCCAACAAGGCTGTGATCCTTGAAGGGGATTGCCGGGGTCCAGCCCTGGTGGATCCAGGGTGATTCGAAGGTGGGGACGGAGTCGGCGTCCTGGAAAAAACTTATTTAATTACAGATACAGAGGGAGATTAGAAACACATAGTGTAGTAGGAGAATTAGTGGAGAAAAGAGGCTGAATAACTGGTTTACATGGAATACCAATCACCACCTATGTAGGCCACAGGCGTCTTTCCATTCTCCCAAAGGAGAGGAGGCATTGAGGCCTCCCTGGTCTGATCTCAGAAGCCCAGGCAGAATTAGCAGGCTTGGTGAGTACCCACATTTCAGATGGTAATTCAGCCAGGAAAGCAGGGAGCGAGAAAGAAACGACATGGGGGAATCAGTCTTTCCAGAAACTGATCCGATTTCTTTATTTTTCAGGTTTGTTTATATACCTTTTTGTTATACATAGGGATGAATACAGAGTCACACGGGGGTCAGCAGACCTGACCCTTGTCACAATCAGGTGCTTCATATAAAATTATACAAAGGTCTTATGAGTTTCATCATCTTTTAGCCATGAGGTCTGCTGACATTTTATGGCTCTTTCTGATACCGGTCAGTTAACCAGAAAACTTATTTTTCCAGGGGTGATTTTTTCTTAAATCAATCAGGTGCCACCCTCCAAATAAAGTTGCATTCCTATAGGGTGAGGGTGTAGTGAGTTACAATCAAGAAAGGAATTTACTTAACCTAAGGTTTAACATGATTAATCTTAAAGGTTAATACTTATTTCTCCTATATGCTAGTTACATTCATTATAAGGGCAGGAATATGGAGATTTAGCAGCAAATATTGGCTCAACAAATGTAAACCCTTCACCAATGTTCCCTTTAAGATTTATTTTGTCTTAAGATAGTGATAAAGTTACATTTTTCCATAGCATAGTGATTTATAGTGTTTTATAACAAAGTACAGTGATCTATAACAAAAGAGGAGATTCATTAACTCAAAAAGTCTAGTATTGCTAACATCAAAAAACTATATTTCCTTTTCTATATTCCAAATACATTAATTAATATATTCCCAGGTGCCTAAGGATATGGCGGCCTGATGGCAATCATTGACTCATCAATGAAAAAAAGCCCTGTGCTAATACTCCAAACTCTCTGTGCTGTTTATGGCTGAGAGGCTGTCACACAAGCTAGTCTGTCAGCAGAGAGGTTTGACCTGACACATCCTTGTCACACCCAGGGCAGGGAATCAGCAGTAATTATTGGCAGGACAAATGAAAAAACCCTTCACCAATATAATTCCTAATCATCCTACTAATACTATACTAATGATCTTCTAACTTCTCAAAAGAATCTGTTTTTAGAAAGTTTTAAGACATCCCGTGCCTCTCACAGTTGGGAGGCTGTAAACAATCACATGCGGCCAGATGAGCCTGATCAGGCAGGCCAGAGAACCTCCAGAGTTCGTAAGTTGAAACACTCTTGTCACTCCCAGGAATTTTTATTAACTGGAGCTGCAAGTCAACTCCTTCTCTGAGAGAAATGGTTATGGGGGAGAGCTCCCCGTAAAGTACTCTGGTTTGGGGGGTAGATGCTTGGAAACGGGGTTTCCTGAGGCTTGATCACGCCTTTGCGTATGCCAAGCTTCCTTCCTCATGACCTTTGCCATGGGCGGAGTTCCTCACACTGGCTCCCAACAGGGGATTATAACTTTAGACTTTAGTAATAAAGAATAACCATAAAATTGATGGTTTAGCATCCATCATATATCATAAGGAAATAAGAAAAAACAATAAATTAAAAAATAAAGGTAATAGAAGAAAAGAAATAATAATTAAAGCAGAAATTAATTAAATAAGAAACCAAAGCTAAAACAGTATATCAACTAAGCCAAAACAGCCACCTCCCTCTATTTTTCTCTCAAGAAAAAATGTTAGTATAAATAAATATTAGAAATAAAATAAGATACCTAAATGTACAGCTCATTCCAAAGTAATAAACATTTATAAGATTGTCAATAATCAAACAGCATGAATTACCAAATGTTGGCCACTCTTCAGAATAATAGCAACTTTAACAAAAAAAACATTCTTCATGACAATGTAATCTGCTACAAACACCTTAATGAACAATTTGCCATTATCTATTAAATGGAAGTTGTGCAGACCATGATATCCAGTGGTTTCACTCACATATATACAGTCTAGACTAGAGAAACTCTTTACACATGAATTCTCAGGAGAGGTATACATGAACTTTCAGAGAAGCTTTGTTTACAATAGCTAAAAATTGTGCCACTAACATAAATGTCTATGTCAGGAGAATTGATGAGTAAATTATAGTTTATTTACGTTCATGTTGTCACCTCTTCTTATAGGTCTATAAAAATGCATGAACCAACATAAAAATGAGTCACTCAGTGTGGGTGACAGTCACAAACATAATGTTTGAGTGAAAAATAAGATAAAGAAGTACATATATGATACTCTTCCAATTCATATCCACAGGATATCTTTCGGTTTCTTTGCATCATCTTCAGTTCTCTTCATCAGATTTTATGTTTTCTTTTGTTTTCAGAGTACTTTCACTTCCTTGGTTAAGTTTATTCTGAGGCATTTTATTCTTTAGATGTGGTTTTTAAACAGGGTTCTGATAGTTCATTATTATTACAAAAGTAATGGATTCTGTATATTAATCTTATATCTTGCAACTTCACTGAATTTTAGTTCTAACAGATTTTTGGTTAAGAGTTTAGAGTTTTCTGTATATAATATGTTATCTGCGAATGCTGAGGGTTTTACTTTTCACTTTCAATTTGAATGTCTTATTTCTTTTTCTTATCTGATTGCTGTGTCTAGGGCTTCTGATTACTGAGTTAAATAAAAGAGACAAGAGCAGGCATCCTAATCTTGTTGATTTCAGAGGCCTTCAGCTTTCTTCATTGAGTGTGTTGTGACAATGGTGTGTGCTTTTTTTTTTAATATATTGTTGAATTTGATTTGCTAGTACTTTCTTGAGGATTTTTGCATTTGTATTCATCAGAGCTGTTGGCCCATTATTTTCTTTTTTGGGTAGTGTCTTTGTCTGGTTTCAATATCAGGATAATGGTGGCCTTGTGGAATGGATTTGGGAGTGTTCCCTCCTCTTCAGTTTTTCTAAATAGATAATAACTTGAAATAAACACAGTGTCCCTCAACAATAGAATGAACCAGTGAACAATGCGATATCATATAGCAATAAAAATGGATACAATAATTTTGTATGTAATGTTGTGGCAGATTCTTGCAAACTTATGTCTAGAAAAAACAGACACAAGTACTTATTTATGATCCCATCCATATAAAAGTTCAAAAACAGATGATGATAATCTATGACAATTACCTTTTCAGGTACAGGATCTCCTTGGAGGGGTAAATGAGTGAGAGAGATCATAATGGAGGTTCTGAAGTACAGATAACATTCTGACAACATTGGTGCTGATTATACTACAGTGTTCAGTGGAAATGTACCCCGATGCTTGCTTTTTTGCAGTTTTCTGCTTGTATGTGTCAGATAAAAGTTTAAATTTAAGAAGTAGAAGAGTGGATACATTAAAGCAAAATTAGGTTTCATTGAGAAAATGCTAACATTAGATTAACAATATGCTAGCACTTAAAAATGCTAGCATATTTCTCATCTAACATTTCTAATCTAACATTAGAAATATGCTAATATAATTACCGCATTAATCAACCCAAAGACTGATGGCCGAATAGATGCATAAAAATCACTTGCCAAAATTAAAAGTCCATTGATAAGAAGGAAAAACTAATAAATCTAGGAATAGAAAATAACTTTGTTAATCCAATAAGGAAGGGATGTCTTCAAAAATCATACAGTAAGCATCGTAATAAATAATGAAATCTTAGAACATTGCATTTAAAATAAAAAACTGAGGAAGGAATGCAACAACACCATTTGTATTTAAGTTAATATTGGGAGCAGCCAGTATGTTAGATAATTTTTAAAGTATAGTTACTAGAGAGGATGCATATATATATATATATATATATATATAAACACTTGCATGTAGCATAATTGTCTAGAGAGAAAAATATTATAAATTAACAAATTTGTAATTATAGCAAATTTTAAATAGTAAAATATTGTAGCAGTGTTGTTACATTTCAGATCAATATAAAAGTTACCTACTAAAATGATAAAAACTGCAGAAGGATACATATATAATAGCAATACTACAGTTGTTAAGCCTTCACAGTAATTCGTTGTAATTCTTAAGATATTTATATGTGGGGAAGAAACATGAATAAATGCATGGGAATGCTAAATCCTAATTTCAGTGTCTAAGGTGCTGAGTTTGGGGGGTGTTGGTTTATTTTAACTTGTTCTTTTCCATGTGTCTTAAATCTCTTGTACTAAAATTATTTTTGATGCTAAGCTCCCTCCTTAAGGGAGCACTGTGACCCTGATGACAAAGATGAAAGAGGCTCTGCACACATTTATCAGAAAGCCTCTTGGGACTGGCCTGTGTACCTTTAAACAGTGGGCAGAGTTGTTTTACTTTCTCTTGTTAATTCTTTGAACATAAAGATAGGATGCCACCTTTAAGTACATGCAAAATGAGAAGAGAAGGTCCAGCTGTTGCCTGTACTTGCCTGTCCTTCCCGCTTCCTCCAGAAACTGAGTGGACTCTGTGGATGCAAAGGCAAGGAGCACTGCCCTGTGGCCTAGAGAACAGGGGCCAAAGAACTGGGCGCTCAGGAAGAGAGCTGGACCTGCCACAGACTAACCCCATGTCATAAAACAATTTGAGCAAAGAAAACATGGCATGGAGAATGTAGCATTTTCCTGCATTGTTTATGCTATTGGAGTTAGATGGATCACATCTGAGCTTCTCGTTGTCCTCACGTGCAAGAGGGAAAGTTACACCTGATGATCTTTATTCTTTCCTACTCTGAGGGTTTATGAGTCCAGCCTTCAAGGACCTTAGATGCCAGTGGAGGGAGAGAGAGGGAGATAATGAATGCACACCAACAGTTGCAGTATTAGGATGACAAAGCCCAGTGTGCACTGCAAGGTATGAATAACCACAGGAAAAGAGAGGAGGAAGACTCACCTGAATAAACAGGAAACAGGAAAGGCTTCTAGGAATAAATGATGCCAAACTAAACCTGACTTTTTCTTTTTTTTTCTAATCAGAGGAAGAATTTTTGCTCACTACAGGAAATTTAGAAATCACAAAAGATCGGAAACAGAAAAACATTTATTCTCAATATCCATCCATTCATCCCTCTGAATATTTGACTATGTATTATGTGCCAAGTGTGATTCTAGAAACTAGGAAAAGCAGAAAACCAGCTATACAAAGTTCTTGCTCTTGTGTGATTCATTTTTCATGCTAGGAAATCAGGCAAGTAAGCAATTCCATAAATAAATGAATGAGATAATTTCTGCAAGTGACAAGTGCCAAGAAAATAAAGATTAGTGTGATAGTGACATGGTAGTTTGATTGCAGTCACGAAAGGCCTCTTTGATGACACATCACTTGTGAACTTGCCACTCAGTTAGCCATTCATACCCGGTGGCTTTCCTTCCTCTGTGTATCTCCTTTCCTATGAGCTTGCCCACCTACCACCCTCCCTCTCCCCCTGCCTTAGGAAAAGGTCCTCTTCCATAGCCCTAACTTCATTACTCTCTATAACTAGGCCTCCCCATGCATTGTCATAACATTTGCAGTGAGAAAGCTTGTTTCCCTAATTTTGAAAGAGATCAATAAAAACAAATTAAAATAGAGGATTAGCGGTGTCTTTTTGCCACATTATTTTCCCAAGAACAAAAGATATAGTGATCTCATCCTTATTTCTCCAGAGGTCTCTAAGCATAATACAAAGCCGTTTAGTGCAGCTTAACATGGTAATAACTCAACTGCTTCTCTCTCATTCCTCCAGGGAAGGAGAAACAATGAGTAGATAAAAGGGTTGGGATAAGTGAGAACAGCCCACACTTCCATGTTTAAAAGATACTATAAGTTGCATCTGGCTTCTGATTCTTTTCTAAGGTGATGTTTTCCCAGAAGAATCAGTTCAGTTCAGTCACTCAGTCATGTCTGACTATTTGTGACCCCATGGACTGCAGCACATCAGGCTTCCCTGTCCATCACCAACTGCTGCAGCTTGACCAAACTCATGTCCATTGAGTCAGTGATGCCATCCAACCATCTCATCCTCTGTTGTCTCCTTCTCCTGCCTTCAATCTTTCCCAGCCTCAGGGTCTTTTCCATTGAGTCAGTTCTTTTCATCAGGTGGCCAAAGTATTGGAGTTTCAGCTTCAGCATTAGTCCTTCCAATGAATATTCAGGACTGATTCAAGTCCAGTGCTATAAAGATCAATATTGCATAGGAATCTATAATGTTAGGTCCCTGAATCAAGGTAAATTAGAAGTGGTCAAACAGGAGATGGCAAGAGTAAACATCAACATTTTAGGAATCAGTGAACTAAAATGGACTTGAATGGGCAAATTTAATTCAGAGGACCATTATATCTACTACTGTGGGCAAGAATCCCTTAGAAGAAATGGAGTAGCCATCATAGTCAAAAGAAGAGTCCAAAATGCAGTACTTGGATCCAATCTCAAAAACGGCAGAATCATCTCTGTTCATTTCCAAGGCAAACCATTCAATATCACAGTAATCCAAGTATCTGCCCCAACCAGTAATGCAGAAGAAACTGTAATTGAACAGTTCTATGAAGACCTACTAATTTTCTGTGAGTATGGTTTCAGTGTGTCTGCCCTCTGATGCCCTCTTGCAATACTCACAGAAAACTAGTCAATCTAATCACACTAGGACCACAGCCTCGTCTAACTCAGTGAAACCAAGCCATGCCTGCGGGGCAACCCAAGATGGGTGGGTCATGGTGGAGAGGTCTGACAGAATGTAGTCCACTGGAGAAGGGAATGGCAGCCACTTCAGTATTCTTGCCTTGAGAACCCCATGAACAGTATGAAAAGGCAAAATGATAGGATACCAAAAGAGGAACTCCCCAGGTCATTAGGTGCCCAATATGCTACTGGAGATCAGTGGAGAAATAACTCCAGAGAGAATGAAGGGATGGAGCCAAAGCAAAAACAATACCCAGTTGTGGATGTGACTGGTGATAGAAGCAAGATCTGATGCTGTAAAGAGCAATATTACATAGGAACCTGGAATGTCAGGTCCATGAATCAAGGCAAATTGGAAGTGGTCAAACAAAAGATGGTAAGGGTGAACGTCGACATTCTAGGAATCAGCGAACTAAAATGGACTGGAATGGGTGAATTTAACTCAGATGACCATTATATCTACTACTGCGGGCAGGAATCCCTCAGAAGAAATGGAGTAGCCATCATGGTCAACAAAAGAGTCCGAAATGCAGTACTTGGATGCAATCTCAAAAATGAAAGAATGATCTCTGTTCGTTTCCAAGGCAAAACATTCAATATCACAGTTATCCAAGTCTATGCCCCAACCAGTAACACTGAAGAAACTGAAGTTGAATGGTTTTATGAAGACCTACAAGATCTTTTAGAACTAACACCCAAAAAAGATGTCCTTTTCATTATAGGGGACTGGAATGCAAAAGGAGGAAGTCAAGAAACACCTGGAGTAACAGGCAAATACGGCCTTGTAATGCGGAATGAAGCAGGGCAAAGACTAATAGAGTTTTGCCAAGAAAATGCACTGGTCATGGCAAACACCCTCTTCCAACAACACAAGAGAAGACTCTACACATGGACATCACCAGATGGTCAACACTGAAATCAGATTGATTATATTCTTTGCAGCCAAAGATGGAGAAGCTCTATACAGTCAGCAAAAACAAGACCAGGAGCTGACTGTGGCTCAGATCATGAACTCCTTATTACCAAATTCAGACTGAAATTGAAGAAAGTAGAGAAAACCGCTAGACCATTCAGGTATGACCTAAATCAAATCCCTTATGATTATACAGTGGAAGTGAGAAATAGATTGAAGGGCCTAGATCTGATAGATAGAGTGCCTGATGAACTATGGAATGAGGTTTGTGGCATTGTACAGGAGACAGAGATCAAGACCATCCCCATGGAAAAGAAATGCAAAAAAGCAAAATGGCTGTCTGGAGAGGCCTTACAAATAGCTGTGAAAAGAAGAAAAGCAAAAAGCCAAGGAGAAAAGGAAAGATATAAGCATCTGAATGCAGAGTTCCAAAGAATAGCAAGAAGAGATAAGAAAGCCTTCTTCAGCAATCAGTGCAAAGAAATAGAGGAAAACAACAGAATGGGAAAGACTAGAGATCTCTTCAAGAAAATTAGAGATACCAAGGGAACATTTCATGCAAAGATGGGCTCGATAAAGGACAGAAATGGTATGGACCTAACAGAAGCAGAAGATATTAAGAAGAGGTGGCAGGAATACATGGAAGAACTGTACAGAAAAGATCTTCACGACCCAGATAATCATAATGATATGATCACTAATCTAGACCCAAACATCTTGGAATGTGAAGTCAAGTAGGCCTTAGAAAGCATCACTATGAACAAAGCTGGTGGAGGTGATGGAATTCCAGTGGAGCTATTTCAAATCCTGAAAGATGATGCTGTGAAAGTGCTGCACTCAATATGCCAGCAAATTTGGAAAACTCAACAGTGACCACAGGACTGGAAAAGGTCAGTCTTCATTCCGATCCCAAAGAAAGGCAATGCCAAAGAATGCTCAAACTACCGCACAATTGCACTCATCTCACACGCTAGTAAAGTAATGCTCAAAATTCTCCAAGCCAGGCTTCAGCAATACGTGAACCGTGAACTCCCTGATGTTCAAGCTGGTTTTAGAAAAGGCAGAGGAACCAGAGATCAAATTGCCAACATCTGCTGGATCATCAAAAAAGCAAGAGAGTTCCAGAAAAACATCTATTTCTTCTTTATTGACTATGCCAAAGCCTTTGACTGTGTGGATCACAATAAACTGTGCAAAATTCTTCAAGAGATGGGAATACCAGACCACCTGACCTGCCTCTTGAGAAATCTGTATGCAGGTCAGGAAGCCACAGTTAGAACTGGACACGGAACAACAGACTGGTTCCAAATAGGAAAAGGAGTGCGTCAAGGCTGTATATTGTCACCCTGCTTATTTAACTTATATGCAGAGTACATCATGAGAAATGCTGGACTGGAAGAAACACAAGCTGGAATCAAGATTGCTGGGAGAAATATCAATAACCTCAGATATGCAGACGACACCACCCTTATGGCAGAAAGTGAAGAGGAGCTAAAAAGCCTCTTGATGAAAGTGAAAGAGGAGAGTGAAAAAGTTGGCTTAAAGCTCAACATTCAGAAAACGAAGATCATGGCATGTGGTCCCATCACTTCATGGGAAATAGATGAGGAAACAGTGTCAGACTTTATTTTTTTGGGCTCCAAAGTCACTGCAGATGGTGACTGCAGCCATGAAATTAAAAGACACTTGCTTCTTGCAAGAAAAGTTATGACCAACCTAGATAGTATATTCAAAAGCAGAGACATTACTTTGCTGACTAAGGTCCATCTAGTCAAGGCTATGGTTTTTCCAGTGGTCATGTATGGATGTGAGAGTTGGACTGTGAAGAAGGCTGAGTGCCAAAGAATTGATGCTTTCGAACTGTGGTGTTGGAGAAGACTCTTGAGGGTCCCTTGGACTGCAAGGAGATCCAACCTGTCCTTTCTGAAGGAGATCAGCCCTGGGATTTCTTTGGAAGGAATGATGCTAAAGCTGAAGCTCCAGTACTTTGGACACCTCATGCAAAGGGTTGACTCATTGGAAAAGACTGATGCTGGGAAGGATTGGGGGCAGGAGGAGAAGGGGACGACAGAGGATGAGATGGCTGGATGGCATCACAGACTCGATGGACGTGAGTCTGAGTGAACTCCAGGAGATGGTGATGGACAGGGAGGCCTGGTGTGCTGCGATTCATGGGGTCGCTGAGGGTCGGACACGACTGAGTGACTGAACTGAACTGAACTGAACTAATAAAGACCTACAAGACCTTCTAGAATTAACACCCAAAAAAGATGTCCTTTTCTTCGTAGGGGACTGGAATGCAAAAGCTGGAAGTCAAGAGATACCTGAAGTAACACGCAAGTTTGTCCTTGGAGTACAAAATGAAGCAGGCCAAAGGCTAATAGAGTTTTGCAAGGGAACGCACTGGTCAAAGCAAAACCCTCTTCCAACAACGCAAGAGAAGACTCTACACATGGATATCACCAGATGGTCAATCCTGAAATCAGATTGATTATATTCTTTGCAGTCAAAGATGGTGACGCTCTATGCAGTCAGCAAAAACATGACTGGGAGCTGACTCTGGCTCAGAGATCATGAACTCCTTATTGCCAAATTGAGACTGAAATTGAAGAAAGTGGGGAAAACCACTAGACCATTCAGGTATGACCTAGATCAAATCCCTTAGCATTATACAATGAAAGTGACAAATAGATTCAAGGAATTAGATTTGATAGAGATCCTGAAGAACTATGGACAGAGGTTCATGACATTGTACAGGAGTCAGTGATCAAAACCATCCCCAAGAGAAAGAAATGCAAAAAGGCAGTGATTGTCTCAGAAGAATACAGGAGAGGATCAGCAATGTGAGGGTGTGTGTGTGTACTTCCCTAGGAAATGGGGAGTTGGAGAAAGTGACGAAGAGGAAGAAATGAGCTAAGAATGTGAAAACACCTCGGACAAGGGCTAAGATTGCATTTAGGAGGGTGTTAGCACTTACAGAAAATCAAAATACTGTACTTCAGATGCCAAGCGATTAGAAGAGGTGATTCCATCAAGTAAGAGAAGAAAAGGACTTCTTTAAGGAGTCCCCAGGATTATTGGAAATACATTAATTCCACCCTGCAAAGACTTGTGTGGGGCTACTTGAAATGTTGTTTTTAAAGCCTCCAGTTGAGTACAGGAGACCAAGAGTAAGAAATTAAGTTAGGGAGTCCCCAGAGACAGAGAACTGGGAATGACTTTCCTGAAAAGAGAAGCCATTTTTACCTAAGCCATTTGTGATCTAAGCCTGGTCTCAATTCTTGCCCTTGAGGAGGTCTTGATAATTAATGATCTTTGGCTTGGTTGTATCTGTTGGCTCACCACCCACCAAGAAACAAACCCAGTTTTTGGGTAACACTACGTCTGATACTGTGATTAGGAATGCAGGTCTTGGAGTCACCAGTTAGTTCATATCCTAGTTGGGAACCCTGTCTGAACCTTCTTTAACATTAGAATTTCAGTATGTAACTTCTAGAGCAGCTGTGATGATGAAATAGGGTCATGCCCATGGAGTTCTTAGCATAGAACCAGAACTTACATAGCAAGACCTTAGTAAATATTAACACAGACAATGATAATAATATAGAATTCCTTAGCCTAAAAACAAACCCTAAAAATCCTCCAAGGATGGGGAGTTACTCCACCTTTTGCAAATGAACAAAGAGTCTGATAGTAGAGTCATTAAAAGCATGAACTTAAAGGGCAAATCTGCCCACAGATCTGCCCATCTGTAAGACGTCAGCTCTGCCATTGGCTGGGGGCTTGATGTAGTCACTTTGCTTCTAGACCCATAGTTTCCTCATCTGTAAACTGGAAACATTGAAAATTATCATTGTGAGAAGTAAATGCAATATAATCAAAGGGGTAAGCCTAAGTGCCTGGTACGCAAACTTTGAAATGGCACATGAACTGGATAAGCATTTGCAAATTATGGTTGTTGTGAGTGCAATCATTCTTCATAGAAGAAAGGCACTGACCAAGCTAGGAGATCGTTCTATTTAAATGGAATATCATCAAATAGACAAAAATAAACAGAGATGTTGAAGATATAAAATATATATAATTCATAAATTCATGTTAATTAACAGTGACAAATTAAGATCAAAGGATTTTAATATACAGAACTCTACACCTAGGGAATTCCTTGGCAGTCCAGTGGTTAGGACTCGGTGCTTTCTCTGCCAGGGTATAGGAACAGTACCTGGTTAGGAAACTAAGATTCCAAAAGCCACACAGGGCAACCACCACCCCCCGCCCCCAGAACAAAAACAACTCTTACACCTAAACAGAGAAAACATATGTTTTGAGGACACACAAAACAATCACAAAAATAGAATATGTGTTAGGTCATAAAAGAAGCCTAATTCTAAAGAATCTGTATCACACAGGCCATGTTTCTCAACTATTTTACAATAAAATTAGAAATTAATAACTAAAGGACAGCTTTAAAAATCCCATGAATTTGACAACTAAATAATATATTACTGAGTAACAGGTTAAAAAGGAAATCAAAGAATCATGAAGTGAATAGCAGTGAAAGCAGAGCATTTCTATATTGTCGAACAGAACTGAAACAATACTTAAAGGGAAATCTGTATCTTTAAGTTCATTTACTAGAAAACAAAAGTTAAAAACAAATGAACTGAGTACACAGATGGCAAGAAGCACATGAAAAGATGTTCAGCATCATTAGCCTTTAGGGAAATGCAAATTAAAACCATGAGAGACCACTACACACCTATGTGAATGGCTAATAAAAACAATAGTGATGACACTCAATACTGTTGAGGATGTGAAGAAATGAGATGGCTTTTACACCACTAGAGGGAATGTAAACTAGTTCAGACACTATGGAAAATAGTTTGTCAAATTATTTTAAAACTAAAAACTAATTTCCTATACAATTCAGCAATTCCTTAGGCACGTATCACAGAGAAATGAAAACTTTGGTTCACACAGAGACTTGTATATGAATGCCCCGAGTAGATTTGTTCATCATGATCCCAGTGATATTGTGATTTGCAATCAGAAACATATATTTGGTTCCCATTTCTGGCACAGAGCTCCTAAAATCTTTGGAATTTCCTACATGGTAAGAGCACTAGTGGTGACTTGTGCTATGTGAATGAGGTGACTTTTTAATGTACCCAGGGATGGGGGATGATTGCCAGGGGGACAGTTGCTAGGAGAACCAACCTAGGTTGGGACTTTCCAACCTTTGGGGATGAGAGAGGGGTTGGAGATAGAGATCAGTTGTCAGTGGAGAATGATTTAATCAGTCATGACTATGGAATGAAGTCTCCATTAAAGTGTTTGTCCAAGTGCCTGGCACACGGAATTAAACCCATAACAACACCCAAAGGAGAGGGTTCGGAGAGCTTCCAGGTTGGTGAACACGCACGGAGGTGCTGGCAGGGTGCTGTGCCTGTACGGGGCCTGGAAGTGCCACACCCTTTCCCAGACCTTGTCTTGTGTGTCCCTTCCATCTGGCTGCTCCTGAGTTATATCCTTTTGTAATAATCCAGTAATCTATAAATAAAATGTTTCTCTGAGTTTTGTGAGCCATTCTGGCAAATTAACCAAACTTTAGGAGTTGGGGGTCATAGGAACCACTGATTAGTAGCCAGTTGGCCAAAAGTGTAGGTAAAAACCTGGGCTTCCCACTAGCAACTGAAATGCATGTGTGTAGGGTGGGGCTTGGGAAGTATTCTTATAGGACTGAACTCTTAGCCTGTGAAATCCAATGATATTTCACGGTAGATAGTGTCAGAACTGAGTTGCACTGTAGGACCCTCAGCTGATGTTTGGACAGTTACTTGCTGCTGTGTGGGAAAGGCCCCACCCCCACACATTGGAATTGGAACCAAACCTGTTTAACCACAAACTGGAAACTACCCACCCACATGTCCTTCAGTTGGTGAATAGTTAGACAAACTGTGGGACACCCTTACTGTGAAACAGCACTCATCCATAAAAAGAAGATATCTATTAATAAAAGCAATGAATTTGATGATTGTATCCAGTCCGATCACTTCATGGGAAATAGATGGGGAAACAGTGGAAACAGTGTCAGACTTTATTTTTGGGGGCTCCAAAATCACTGCAGATGGTGACTGCAGCCATGAAATTAAAAGATGCTTACTCCTTGGAAGAAAAGTTATGACCAACCTAGATAGCGTATTCAAAAGCAGAGACATTACTTTGCTGACTAAGGCCCATCTAGTCAAGGCTATGGTTTTTCCAGTAGTTACGTATGAATGTGAGAGTTGGACTATGAAGAAGGCTGAGCACTGAAGAACTGATGCTTTTGAAGTGTGGTGTTGGAGAAGACTTGAGAGTCCCTTGGACTGCAAGGAGATCCATCCAGTCCATTCTGAAGGAGATCAACCCTGGGATTTCTTTGGAAGGAATGATGCTAAAGCTGAACCTCCAATACTTGGGCCACCTCATGCAAAGAGTTGACTCATTGGAAAAGACTCTGATGCTGAGAGGGATTGGGGGCAGGAGGAGAAGGGGACGACAGAGGATGAGATGGCTGGATGTCATCACTGACTCGATGGCTGTGAGTCTGAGTGAACTCTGGGAGTTGGTGATGGACACGAGGCCTGGCGTGCTGCAATTTATGGGGTCACAGAGTCGGACACGACTGAGCGACTGAACTGAACTGAAGGAACTTATCAGAGAAAGCAATGGCACTCCACTCCAATACTCTTGCCTGGAAAATCCCATGGACGGAGGAGTCTGGAAGGCTGCAGTCCA
Source organism: Ovis canadensis (assembly GCF_042477335.2). NCBI lineage: Eukaryota > Metazoa > Chordata > Mammalia > Artiodactyla > Bovidae > Ovis > Ovis canadensis. The sequence continues at coordinate 86,490,053 of NC_091257.1, read as the reverse complement.
TGGGGTCGCTGAGGGTCGGACACAACTGAGCGACTTCACTTTCACTTTTCACTTTGATGCATTGGAGAAGGAAATGGCAACCCACTCCAGTGTTCTTGCCTGGAGAATCCCGGGGATGGGGGAGCCTGGTGGGCTGCCGTCTATGGCGTCACACAGAGTCGGACATGACTGAAGTGACTTAGCAGCAGCAAGTGACTTATACTAAGTGGAAAAGAAATCCTAAAATGTTACATACTATGTGATTTCATTTATATACCATTCTTGGAATCATAAAATTATGGAGGTAGAGAACAAATGGGTGGTTGTCAAGGGTTTTAGATGGTGGCGAGGAGAGGGTGCCGTGTCTGTAAAGTGTCAGCCTCGTGAGGCGACAGTCCTTGAATCTATATTGGTATTTACATGAAGCACTCACATGATAATATTGCATGAAATTAAACACAGTTCCTGGTGGTGATGAATTGGAAGCAAGCTTCATGTCCATCAGTGGGAAGCAGATGAATGTTATGGAGGATATTCACCATGGGACACTATGCAAGATGGAGAGTAATGATTCAAAGTCAGACTCCTCTCCTCTCTGAGGACCAAGCCTGTGATGTGTGAAGAAGGGCTGACTGGTTACGTTAACCAAAACTTAAACGCATATTGATGTATGACAGTTGGGGTTATCATTCAGCAAATACTCATTTCTTCAACCTCCACTTCCCCACTGTGGGAGGCTCGGCCCTGTAGATGTTGGACTTGCCTAGACACTTGCTTTGGCCAGTATGGTGGACATGTCCATTTCAGGACATGATGTGAGGGAGGGCTTACCAGCTTTTGCACAGGTCAGCTTAGCTCTGGTGCGTCCAGTATGGAGAGAACATGCCCTGTGTAACCTCTGCCCTTTCACGTGGAGTAGACCTGAGCCCAGCCTGGGTCGGACAAGCAGATACACGAGCTCAAGAATAAATGCCTGTTGTTATAAACCAGTGACTTCGGGGTCTGCTTGTTACACAGCAACATCCCACTTGCAGTTGATCACATATAATTTCAATTTCATCTCACAAGAATCCTAGGAGATCTGTATCATTAGCTTTGCTTTTGATATCATTAATATATAATTGAGACTTAGGAAGGATAAAGAGATTCTTTCAAGGTCATACAATTCATAAACAAGTTTTGATGGGCAGGAGAGAGAAAGGGTGAAGACATCAGGCATCTGAGCAGAAAGGATTATTTGCAGGTGAAGGGGAGATGAAAAGTGGGAACGGCTTTTGACTGATAACACTAAGAAAAAGCTCACATTGTATGGAGGCAGAATTAGAAGGATAAGTTGAATAAAAGTGGCGAGAGTGGGCATCTTTGTCTTGTTTGTGATCTTAGCGGAAATGCTTTCCACTTTTTATCGTTGAGTATGATGTTAGCTGTAGGATTGTTGTATATGGTCTTTAGTATGTTGAGGTATGTTCCTTCTGTGCCTACTTTGTGGGGAGAATTTATCAAAAAAGGGTGCTGAATTTTGTCAAATGCTTTTTTTGCATCTATTGAGATGCTCATATAGTTGTTACTCTTCATTTCATTGATTTCATTAATTGATTTATGGATATTGAAAAATCCTTGCATCGCTGGAGTGAATCCCACTTGATCCTGGTGTGTGGTCTTTTTAATGTATTGTTGGACTCAAAGTGCTAGGATTTTGTTGAGGAGTTTTGCATCTGTGTTCATTGGTTATATTGGCCTGTAATTTTCTTTCTTTCTTTTGGTGGTATCTTTACCTGGTTTTGGTATCAGGGTGATGGTGTCCTCAGAATGAATCTGGAAGTGTTCCTCCCTCTGCAGTTTTTCTAGTTTTAGAAGGATAGTGTTAATTCTTTTATAAGAAATGTTTGAAAAAATTCACCCGTGAAGCCATAAGGTCCTGGACTTTTGTTTGTTGGGAGTTTTCAAATCAGTTTCAATTTTAGTGCTTGTGATTGGTCTGGTCATATTTTTATTTCTTCCTGATTCTGTCTTGGGAGATTGTACCTTTCCTAGATCTTGTATATTTATACAAACGAACTTACTTAGAAAACAGAAACAGACACACAGATTTAGAGGATGAACTTATAGTTGCTGGGGAAAGGTTTGGGGAAAGGGGTAGTTATTAAATTTGGGATGGAGATGTACACACTGCTATATTTAAAATGGATAACTATCAAGGACCTGCTGTATAGCCCTGGGAACTTTGCTCAGTGTTATGTGGCAGCCTGGATGGGAGGGGAGTTTGGGGGAGAATGGATACTTGTATATATAGACTGAGTCCCTTTTCTGCAGACAGTATTGTTAATTGGCTATACTCCAGTACAAAATATAAAGTTTAAAAAACAAAAAAAAAGGGTATGTTGATGTTGAAAGTCCAATGAGTAGGATAGTGACCCCTTCAGGATTCTGATGTGGAGGATTATCATTTAATGGCGTCTGTAAGGGCCTGAGCTAGGATTGTATCCTGCAGTGTCATGACCAGGGGTCCTTTCTGTTGGCAGGGCCAGCTGTGAAGCATATAAACATTTTACCCCTCGTGCATTTGCTGAGAGGTGCTCATGCTTCATGAGTGAATGAGATGGATAATCGGGGTGTAAATGGGTCTTCTAGCTTCTGTTGTCCTGTGCTTGCTCTTCTGCTGGAGCCCTCTTGTTGCTGTTCTGCCACAAGGTGACCAGAATAGACAACGTTTGCTTCACTGTGTATCCTTTCTCCTCGTGTAGGTGAGTCTCAAATGAAACTTAAGAATAAGCCCCCTCTCACTGACAGTGGATTTGTTTGAAATGATTCCTTCAGTGTAATGATACTCTTGTATGTCTCCAAAATAGTAAAAAAAAGTAAGCTTTGGGCATCATAAGAAAGCTTGGTAGGCATTACTGGGGCTGCTGACACAGCAGGACTCTCCACGGTCCAGCAGTCCTGGGTAGTGTCTGCAGATTAATGTGACTCCTTGGGGGAGATCAAGATCATCCTGGGAGACGGGCTGTCAGGATCCAGTCAGGAGATACTACTTTTGTTTGTTTGACATATTCTAGAAATAATTTGATTTACATTACAAATGGCTTCTTACCAGTATCACAGTGGTGGCAGGTTAGGTGCACTAAGGGCTTTTCCCTAATTCCAGGGCTCATCATGTTCACAGCCAGACTGTGTGTCCCAAGGACAGGTGGTGTTCAGAAAGTGTAATATATACTTTACCTGGGCTCAGCACTGGATGGCTTTGGATCATCAGATGTTTCAGGTTTTACTCTTTCTCCAGCCTTTTTTTTTTTTTTCCCTTTTCCTTTTTTTTTTTTTTTAAAACGGACCAGGGGACTTACCCTGAATTAAGTGTAAACTGAAGCAAAGCCCCACCCCACCTTGGAACTCCTTTCTCCAGAAACTGAAACCATGTAATTTAGAAATTGCTTCTCTCTTTCCAACCCAGTTTCCTCTGCCGCAGAAGTAATTTTTAAGCATTCTGAAGCTTTTATTTCCAGACTGCAATCTTGAGCCTGTGTCCATTTAATTCTTCCTGGCGTTTGAACACCTGAGCCATTGTGGCAGGAGTTGTGGCCTGCCACCCTGATCCTCACTCAGCAGCTGACCAGGTGGGTGCATCTGTATGGGGCCAAGAGTGAAGAGACAGGTCTGAGCCAGAGCTGGGAAGCAGAGTGTGGCCGGCTAGCACATCGGATTTGTGGGCAGGGGTACCAAGGCAGAATGGAGCCTGGGGAAAGGAGGGCAGGGAGCAGGGAATGATTAAGTTCAGGCATTCAGATCTTGCATCCGGACCAGTCAAGGTTGAGTTTGAATTTCATCACACACTTACTTTAATAACAGGGAGGATTACCTAATAGGAGTTCCCCATGGTGGTTCTCAAACTTTCCTGAGGCAACCTAGGCTACCACAATGAACTCACAAAGGCACAGCATGAGGGTGTTTAGAATTTCAGTTTTAAATGAGCATGGAAAACAGTGTTATCTGTCAGACATTGTACAAAGCACTAAGTTGAGGTGATACACAGTTTCACCATTAGGTTGGGCTCCATTCCTTTCAGTGACATCATATCTTTGCAAAGCTGGGCTTGCTGTTGTTGCTGAGGTGAAAAGCAAGTATTGCAGGAAAATCAGCATAGGGCAGGCAACAAGAGGAGCAATTTTTAATCTGAACCCACAGTTTGATAAGGTGTGCAGGGCTTGACAAATGCAGGTATCCTATAAATAAGTGATTGTGGTTATTTAAGAAGGGAATTAAAATATTTTTTCTTTTGATTTCTGTGTATTGTTTTCTCAGGGTACTATTAAGTGGCCATGTCTGTGTTAGTCTCAGTTGTGTCCGACTCTTTGCGACCCCATGGACAGTAGCCTGCCAGGCTCCTCTGTCCATGGAATGCTCCAGGCAGGAATACTGGAGTGGGTTCCCATGCCCTCCTCCAGGGGAGCGTCCCCACCCAGGGATCGAGCCCAGGTCTCCCACACTGCAGACAGATTCTTTACCATTTGAGGTACCCAGGAAGACTCACTAAGGGTTAGGCTACAAATACTTATTAAATTGCTTGGACCAACTAGTGAATGAAACTACTAGGTATTTCTTTGGCTAGGAACTTTGTGGAAAAAAAAAAAAAAGACTATAACACCAAGGTCACCGTGAAAGCTTGGAAACTTCTTGTTAACTATATACAAGGAATTGGCTAGAAAACTCAAAAGGTAACAGAGAACATGAAAGTATTATACCAGTATAGCACCTGTGAGGACAGGTACCACTGGGGCTGGAGAGAACAAGAGAACAGGCTGGAATCAGAAGCATTTAAAAAGTTGGAAGAAGGAGCACTTTTTGGCTGGTGCTAGTGTCTCTGACGGAGAAGGCAATGGCACCCCACTCCAGTAACTCTTGCCTGGAAAATCCCATGGACAGAGGAGCCTGGTGGGCTGCAGTCCATGGGGTCGCGAAGAGTCAGACACGACTGATGCGACTTAGCAGCAGCAGCAGTGTCTCTGAGGTTCTGCAGTGAATCCTGCTCTTGAAGTGTTAGAGAAACTGCAAACTAGATTCAACTGCTGGAACAGAATGAACTTCCCTGAGGTGAAGAAGCGATATTGGAGTGATGCCCACGGAAACAGCAAATACTCTCTTCCTCTTAGAGCAGGGATCCCCAACCCCTGGGCCATGGACCGATACTGGTCTGTGGCCTGTTAGGAACTGGGCCACACAGCAGGAGGTGAGCTGTGAGCAAGTGAAGCTTCATGTATATTTATAGCTGCTTCCCAATCGCTCTCATTACCACCTAACCACCGCCTCCTGTCAGGTCAACCTCCGCATAACAAATGTAGTGCACTTGAATCATCCTGAAACCATCCGCTCCCCTGTCCATGGAAAGACTGTCTTCCGCAAAGCCCATCCCTACTGCCTTGATGGTTCAGATGGTAAAGAATGTGCCTACCTGGGTAAAGACCTGGGTTCAGTCCCTGGGTCAGGGAGATCCCCTGGAAAGGGGCATGGCAACCCACTCTACTATCCTTGCCTGGAGAATTCCATGGACAGAGGAGCCTGGCAGGCACAGTCCATGGGGTTGCAAAGAGTTGGACGCGACTGAGGGCCTAACACAGTGCCAGGAAGGTTGGAGACCACTGTCTATTGCCCCCAACTGGCAGAGACTAGCATAGAACCATGTGATGAAGCAGAGATGTGCTTTATGGACTACCAGCCCCAGCATCACAAAACAGGGTATAGAAGGGATGTTGGAACCAAGAGACCATGGCTCAGTGACTATCCTAGGGCCCTTGGGTTGTAGCTGTTATGTTCACCCTGGGCCTGAAGTCCATGGCCTCTGGCCAGTTGGTTGCCTCTTGAACCTGTGCTGTGTCTGACTCCTGGTTCCCCATCCACACCCTGAGCAGCTAAACTGTAGAGCCCAAGGGATAGGGCTGCTGGACCAGACCTGGTTTTACCCTTCATTACATTGCAACCAAATTCACTTGGTTGATTTTTCCCTAGAATCTCTAGAGCACTTACTGCCATCTGACATTCTCATTTTCTGATTATCTCATATATTATTTAACCCCCTACTCCCTACAAGAATGGAAGCCCCTTCAGGGCAGAGGGGATTTTTGTCTGTTTGGGTCACTCCTACATGTGATGTAGTGCCTAACACATGGTAGGAGCTCAAAAATATTTAAGAGGATGAGTTTGTCCCGTGCTTGACTTTTGGCAAAGAATACTGTATCTCTGTTACAACTACCTGAGTTACTGTTCTCAGTTACTTCTTAGGTAATGATAATGCCCATTATAGTGCGTAGCACTCAGACTGGCCTGACAATCACTGCAGGGAGTGTGGGTCTGCTGTGGGAGGCAGGGATTGCTGCTCCCAGTGCCTGTCCATTCATGTATCAGCATCTTGATGGCCATTTGCTCCTTTCTTCCTGTGTCTTGGACTTTATTTTTTAATATGTATTTATTTTTATTAATTTACTTGGCTGTACCGGGTCGTGGTTACGGCACTCAGGATCTTCCATCTTCCTTGCAGCATGTGGGATCTTTAGTTCCTGCATGAAAACTCTTAGTTGTAGCACGTGGGAGCTAGTTCCCTGACCAGGGATCAAACCCTGGCCCCCTGCTTTGGAGTGTGGTGTCTTAGCCCCTGGATCACAGGGAAGTCCCACTTGTATCTTGGCCTGTAAACGTGCTGACACCTTTGCCTGGGGCTTAACCTTCCCTCTCCCTATGTTCATCCTCTTATTTCTCCACAACTCGTACTTTTACCTGGTTAGATATCTCTCCTTTGCCCAAGGCCTCCTCCTCCAGGACACCCTTGTTGACCTCTTGACTCCACATTACACTGTTGCTGATTTACTCTCAAATATTTACCAGGGGAATCTTATGCATGAGTTATGGGTGAGGTTGTAACCCAGTGCTGCCAGCCTTCCCATCAAGACTGTACTGGTCAGGGAAGGACCCCTGGTATTCTAGTCGATAAGTGCTTTTGATGCTGGTGCCCAGGTGCTTCTGATATCATGTCTTGATCCACAACCTTCATTTTGCTAATCAGCACACCAAGTGCCAGAAGTTGATTGTTCTGGTGGAAATCAGGGACCTGTAGACTAGTGTAAGTATTGTAAAATGGACTCTAACTGGTGAAAGTATTCAAAATACACGGGTTGGCCAAATAGCATGAGAGTGCTTTCCGAACGTACGTGATGCAGGAGCGCCCAGCAAGGCCTCTGACTCTTGGCCTTAGGGACGATGTCCCAACCATGATTCCTGAATAGTCCTGCGTCACCTATTGGATGAGGAGGATCCCTGGTTACCTAATGAGTCTGTAATGTTCTTGATTCTGCCCTTGGGACAGAAGTGGACAAAGTATAGCCCACAGACTTGGCTTTCTTGCCTTTATTTTACTTTTTTTTTAAATGGAGAAACGTTTTATTTTAAAACGTAGCAGTGTGTACAAGTCGATCCCTAACTCCCAGTCTATCCCTATTTTTGTAAATAAGCTTTTATTGGAACACAGCCATGCTGGTTGTCTACACATTGTCTGTGTCTGCCTTTGCATTATGACAGCAGAGACAAATAGTTACAACAGAGACTGTCTGACCCACAAAGCTTAAAGGATTTAGTATCTAGCCCTTTACAAAAAAAATTTGTCAACTCCTACCTGAGAATGCTGTCGTAACTGCTTTAAATGAACCTCCAGACAAGACATGAACCCGATCACCTAAAAAGACAAGGACAGGTTGCTAGGGCCTCATTGAACTTTATACGATGGACTGTATGAGCTGTTTGTCTCTGCTTACTAATATACGTTTGTGTAATAAATGTTTATCTGTGTAGTAGAATTTGACCTCAGACTTGCTTTTATTTACAACCTAATAATGCCATTATGAAGGCATTGTTAACCTTCACTCACCTCAGATTTCTTTGGTGGCTTCTGGTTTCTGTGGAAATGAATGTAAGGCTGTGCGTGAGTCATGACTAAATTGGCTCAGGTGAATTTCCAGCGCAAGGCTGTGTCCTTCTGACACTTGTTGCCTGGAAGCCTGGCACCTCCCCTGCAAAAGCTCCATCAGGCATCATCATTCCACCCTTCACAGTTGTCATGTCTACGTCCCCCTCTAGAGCATGGATTTCATGAAGGTCAGAAATCGTCTGTGTCATTCCCCAGCATCCCCAAATGCCTGTCCCATCTCAGTGGTCTGAGGCATGTTTGTAGAAAGGGAAGTATAGATAGCCGTGTAAATATGCGTTAATAGGAGCTTGCTAACTCAAAACTGTCATTTAAAAAGCATGAACCCAGCCACCAGCTGGACCGAGCACCTGGCCAGGGGTCCACTGTCATCTTCAGGACCCCTGTTCTGTCTCAGTGGTTCCCTTGCCTCGCCTCCCTTCTGGAGGTGGGAATTGTATTTAAGGGAACACAGCTGTGTCACATACCATCCAGGAGCTTGGTGGACACCATCTCCTTAATTCACCCCATGGCCCTAAAAGGCAGGGAGTACCATTCTTGATTTACACATGAGAAAAATGATGCAGATGGGGCAGGTCATTTGCTTTAGGTCCAGGTGATGACAGAGCCAGTGTTCCTTTCTACCACATCACGATGCCCCCCTCCTCCGGGGCATTTTTTCAATAGTGGGTGAACCAACGGACATGTGACTGACGTACATCCTCTATGATATCTCTGCAAGAGGATAACAACTGAGTCAGCTCTCACAAGACAACATGTTCTAGCTTTGGGTGATTTTAGTGGCCGGGGTAGGTAGGACCCAGTGACCCTGGGTGGTGAGGGTACCGATATCCCAAAATGAAGCCTCTGGATTCCTGTCCTTGCCTACCTTCATAAGGGTGTCTGTGGTAATAGTCAACAAATTCTCATCTTCTACCAAACATCTGCAGTAAATGAGAGGCAGTGGCAGAAAGGAAGCATGAGAGCAGGTTTGGATCATGCTGAAAGAAGACGGATTTTAATTTTGTTCCTTTTACCTTTTTTCCCTTCGTGTATCATTTCCATGCAGAAATCGCAAATTAATGGTCACATCAAACTATCTGTCAATGTATTACTGCTCTTGCAGTATCAAATTATGTTGGCAATAATGTTTCCAGATGCCTAGGACTCCATTGCAATTTAATTTGAAAGGAACTCAAATTGCATCTCCAAATGGATAAAAAATTAATTTTACATACAAGATATCCACCTCCGCATTTTCAGCCCTATGCCCCCAAATTATCTCAATTTAGGTTCAACTTTGAACAGTACATATGTTACAGCCAACTCCACATTCTAAGATGAATACATAGAATTCATGACTCAGAAATCTGCTTTGCTAATCCTTTTTAAAAAAATTAAGATGTTGCCTTGATTAAGGTCATTAGGAGATTGTTCAGCAGTTACGTTTGACAGAAGGGATGAAGGCTTTGTCTCTATAAAACAAGAAGCTGGAATTCTAACTTAACCACGTGATTAATAACTGGAGTGTAGAGAGAGTCCTGACTCACCCCTTCACTTGCTGCATTTCCCCTGCAGGATGTTAGAGCCTTGATTCTGGTTCGGTCTTCAGTCGTCTCATACTTTTTATATTTACTGATACTTATTTATTAATCAGTTATAAGTTCCAGTTATAAAAATGAAGAGATCTAGGTGCTCACGGGTGAGCAGGGAGAGGGTGAGTGTGAACCAAACATGCAGACAATTAATCTGCAATTTGATAAGGACTGTGGAAGAAATAGTAAAAAAAAGAGATGATGATTCATCCTGCCTGGGCAATAAAAGTTTTTGGAGAAAGTTACAAAGACAGAGTGGCTTTGGAGTCAGGCCTTGAATATACTGGATAGGGATTTGCCAGTGGCAACCCAAGCAGGGCATGGAGGCGTAAAAGGATCAAGGATGCAATACTCTGCTCTAGGAGCACAGGGTTCAAAGAATGAACAGTGGAAAATCAGGGAGGGAATTTGGAGGTGGGAGGGTGTAAGTTGCAGGTTGCACTCTGAGTTTTGGGTTGAAAATGGTTCTTCAAGAGGAAATGGTACTTTAGTAAGATCTCACATGGCAAGGGGGCACATGACTGAGGTGAAGAGGTCCACCTCGCCTTCCAGAGGTAGCTTCAGAATAAAGAAGCTTCTGAAGATGTGAGTGAGACAGACAGACAGACAGACACACACACACACACACACACACACACCTGTCCCTAACATATGTAATAACACAAAACAGTCTGGGACAAGATACACACAGAGGCCTGTGGTCCCTTTCCTTCTTTCACCTGACTCCATCCTTCCCCACAAAGATCTGTTCCTCCAAACAGCCATCCTTTGTTCACCTTTTGGATCTAGAGGTACACAGATGGAATATGGTCTGACCTTGGATGGCCAAACCAAGGAAAGAGGTTCAGACAAGCTCTCAAATTGAGTTTGGAGTCATTGGGATAGGGAATTCTGAGGTGCTGGGCATCCAGAGCCTGGTCCAGATGGGCCAGTGGGTCCACAGGGACCAGGTAGGCACAGTGGCCCATTGACTCCTTCTCCAGGAGAAGGGCATGGTCTGCAGAGGGCTGGCGTGTGCTTCCAGTGCATAGGGCTTGGGATTGGCCCCCACTGCCAAGTCTAAAGGCATAGAGACTGTGAACCCAGAGGTCACACCACTGTGATTATCCATCAGAGGCAGACTTCCCAGCGTCCCAGATAAGACACACTCTTTTCCCATTGTTCCATCTCAATGACTTGTAGGCTCTTTCTCAAGAAGGTCATATGGACAGAGCCTTATCTGGAGGCAGAAAACATGGGCTCTGGACTTGGACATATTTACACGAGGGATATAAATTCAACAAACCAATCTCCACTGCACACACAAGGCTTTCTCAGCAATTTCCAACTTGTTTGTACCAACTGGAATGTAAACCTGAGACTCTCCCTGCTGTAGGCAATTACCAGAACCGAAGCAGGGTTTGCCATCTGAGGTCTGGGAGGGTCAGAGTGAAAGCGTGAATGCTTCCATCATGCATTTTGAAAACTAGTTTCCATCGTGTAGGATTTCAGGACATTCTCTTGTTTGGATGAAAAAAAAAAAAATAGATACCTTCACCCTTAAAGACTTGGTGATGTGCTTGCAGGGGACAGAATAGAGAATTGTGGAGTCAGGGGGTCCAAGCCCAGTTCTCAAAAACAGATCACCATCTGTTCATCTCAGTTTAACCAACACAGACTGGGTCCCTTGACAGGCCTGGTGCCATGTGCTGGGTTGCTGGACAAACAGCATATGGTCCCTTGCAGCCTGGGAGGAGTGATGGATACAAGAACAAGCAGCTCCTGGAAAGCACGGCAAGCATTGAGTGGGCTGGATGGTTGTGTAAAGTGCTGCGGGAGTCCAAAGCTGGGGACTGACTTAGCTGTGTGGTCCTGGGTAAGTCATGTCCCTTCGCTGATCTCAGTTCCCTCTGCTGAACACTTGTTTTCAGCATGCAGCTGCCCAGTCCATGGTTAATGTATAGCCAGCTTTGCCTTTTCTTGAATGGGAGTTCTTGAGCTTACAGAACACTTTCAACCCACACGTATCTCACCCACAGGGCCACAAAAGTTCTTGTCTTTCCACTTGAACTGAGGGGTAAAGCGTCTGCTTACAATGAGGGAGACCTGGGTTCGATCCCTGGGTCGGGAAGATCCCCTGGAGAAGGAAATGGCAACCCACTCCAGTACTCTTGCCTGGAAAATCCCATGGACTGAGAAGCCTGGTAGGCTACAGTCCATGGGGTCGCAAAGAGTCGGACACGACTGAGCGACTTTCCTTCCTTCCTTCCTTCCTTCCTGAGTTTTGCTTGAATCTCTGATTCCATAGCCTGAGAAAGCCTCACATTATCTTTCAAGGTGTCAGTAACACACCTGGACATTTTTTTCCAAGTCCTCTTTGCCTCTGGTCTCTTTGTTCCCGTGTGGGATCTTATTTGGCTCAAGTGAGGCATTCAGATCTCAGAAGCCGTGAGAAATCCAATCCTAGCCAACCGTTTGTGGTATCTGGAGGACCTTGTTGAAGACTGGGAGTCCCATGAGAACAGTCCCTTTGAGCTCCACCCAGGATTCCACAGTCATGTTCACTCTCTTCCTCCCCTTTTCAGTCCCAGCAGCCAATGAGTTCATTTTCCTCTTCCTCTAAAGGCCAAGCACAACTGGTCCCGAGGCCCTAGGAGTGAAGCTTCTACTCCAAGCAAGCTTCTAAAGGCCTTTCCCCAAGAAAGGCCATTCTCTCTAAGAGGGATGCCCACTGTTAGAGGCAATTTTCTCTCTCTTTACAGTTCATTTTGTACTCATTAATAGCCCTCTGTGATTAGTACAACAGTTTCCACTTTATAGACGAAGAAATGGAGGCTCAGAGATGAAGTGCCCTTGCCCAAGGTCACACAGCTAGTGAGCGCCAGAGTCTGGCTTCAAGCCATGCTCTGCCCAGCTCCGCTGTTCCCTGTGGCCTGTCTGATGACAGTCAGTCGCATCTGCTTCAGAGGGAGCAAGTCACTTCTCCTGTGCCCTGACCTTCCCACTTTGGGAGGGAGTCTCTTTGCTCTGTGGCAGGCTTGCAACATCTCTGGCCTTCTTTGAAAAGGTGCCCTCGTCTGCTCCTTCCTTGAAGAGCAGCAGAAAGGTGTTTATGTGCGCACCTTCCTAGGTGAACTCGGGGAGAGGACTCTAGTGGCTGAAGGCGAGGAGTGGGAAGACGGGTCAGTACTCAGCTTAGCCCCACTGTGATTAAGCGCCCATGTCACCCTCCCCGGTGGGCCTTAGGCGCCTATGGATCAAGCGACTTCCGCCATACAGTTCTCAGGTTTCTCCCTACATTTTCCCCAGATTCCTGAGGACCATGGCAGGCCTCGTGTTTATGTCCTTTCCTTGTTCTCCTTCCTGATATCACAGTACAGAGGAAACAAAGATCCTGGACCCAGATTCAGATCTCAGCTGTGCCGCTCACTCTGCAGCTTTGGGCCCATCCTTTCATCTCACAAAACTTTGGTTTCCTCTAGGACGAGGCTAGTGATACTTTCTTCACAGGTTGTGGTGGTATTTACAAACTAAAGCATCCTTTCAACTGATACACTGGGTGCAGGCTGAAGGGATGAGCAGAGAGCACCCTTGCTCTCCAAGAGCTTATATTCTAGCGTGCAGGACAATTTTTAAAAAGCTGTCACGCTGAGCTTACCTCTTGTCAGTCTGTGTAAGTTCCTGGACCTCTCTGCCTTCAGTTTATTCATCCATAAAGTGGGATTGGCCGTCACTTTCTTCCTTACGGAGTCACAAGGTGATGGGGGTGATAGAACCCCAAACGGAGGCTGCTGGCCATCAAGGTTGTTTTGTTTTTATTGTTTCATTAGTGCTTGAAGGGAGTTTTGAGTGAGAGAGTGAAAGTCACTTAGTCATGTCCGACTCTTTGTGACCCCATGGACTATACAGTCCATGGAATTCTCAAGGCCAGAATACTGGAGTGGATAGCCATTCCTTCTCCAGGGTATCTTCCCAACCCAGGGATCAAACCCAGGTCTCCCACATTGCAGGTGGATTCTTTACCAGCTGAGCCACAAGGGAAGTCCAAGAATACTGGAGTGGGTAGGCTATCCCTTCTCCAAGCTCATCTTCCTGACCTAGGAATTGAACCGGGATCTCCTGTATTGCAGGCAGATTCTTTACCAACTGAGCTATCAGGGAAGTGAAGGAAATATTGGAGATTCCCAAATGTGTATTTAACATGGACTGTGGTACATCTTAAGATGTTTGACAAAATAGAGTTATAACCTTGGATTTTACAGGTCTTATGTGTTCCTGATCTCACTCTAACAAGGTGAGCCAAGAGGGCATGAGGGCAGTTGTGTAGCTGGACAAAGCTCTAAGTCAGTTTTGAAGGCACACCCAGAGGAGGGTCCATGAGGTTCCGAACGGGGTGGGCGGCCTCCCTGCCAGCAGTGTTCTGGCATCTGGGCCAAGAAAAAGGCTTCTGCCAGGCGGTGCTGGGGGATGCTCAGGACTTCCCAGGCAAGGAGTTTCTCACTGTTAACTCTGTCTCTCTCCTTGTGTGAAGCGAGCAGCGGTAACAGCCACACCAGGTCAGAACTCCCCAGCTCTGGGGACCTCCCTTCTCACTGTTCGATCCATGTGGGCTCCACATAGCAGCTTTTGTTCGGTGTCATCTCTTTGCTTTTGGGACATGGGCTTTCCTTTACGTGACATGAGTTATTGGGCTGTAAGAGTGACCGTGAACTCAGTGGTTGAGCAGGGCCAGGCTGCCTGTCTCCCCAGCAGTGCATCGGAGGTCTGGCCTGGCTCCTGGGCTCCCTGACGTTTATTTCTAAGCATCCTTCTCCAAAGAGAACCACTTCAAAGTGTGTCCCTACACAAGTCACAGGACATCTGCCCTGCACAGACAGATCAGAGGACTCAGCTCCATCAGTATTGCCTGACTTTTTTCTTTTTGGCCATGCCATGTGGCATGCCCTGTCTTAGCTCTCCCACCAGGGACCAAACCCGTGCTCCTTGCAGTGGAAGAGCAGAGTTCTGACCACTGGACCACCAGGGAATTCCCCACCCTCCCTTTTTATCACTGCATTGGTGGGGAAGCTGCCTTACCCCTATGCTCTGAGGGAACCAGAGAGGTGACAGAATTCATCCTTTTGCGTAAGGATGCTACACAGTACTGCCACATATAAGGTGGTTGGGAGGATCCAGCATGCGAGGGCTTGTTATTATTTTTAGTACTTTTCCTTTTACTGCAAAAGAAAAACTGCCAAATATTGAGTGCTTAAATTCCAGGTGTAATTCTAAGAGCTTTTGCAAACAACACCTCATTTAATGCTCCCCCCGCCCCCCCGCCGCCATCCCCTGCATAAAGTTAACTACTATCATTATCTCTATTTAACAAATGAAATAGAAAATGGACCCAAAGAGATTATATAAATTGGTAAAGCCCTGTAGGTAGCGTGGGGGGAAATACACTGATTGCATCTCTAGCCTGTGCTTAACTACTCCCAGCAAAGAAAACCTGACGGAGGAGCTTACGGGGCGCGCTGACCAGAAAAGAGGTTGTGTTTCTATTGTAATAAATGCCTCAGCCTTAGAGAATGAGCTTTACATATGGAGATTTTAAAAAATTGTTTTGTTTGTTATAATCTTTTTTGTACAAAAACATCTACTTAATTTGTATAAATAGAATATTCATAATAAAATAAAGATGGCCACTGTTATATATGAGGGTCTGGGACCAATATAAGTAGGGAGGGATAGAATGGGAGACAGCTCTGGGGTGAGAAGGCATAATAAGACCTGTTTTTCATTTTTATTTCTTTTAAAATTATATATTATTTTTCATATTATTTTCTGTTATGATTTATTATAAGATATTGAATGTAGTTCCCTGTGCTCCTCAGCAGAACTTTTTTTCTTTCTACATATAAGAGTTTGCATCTACTAATCCCATCTCCCAGTTCTTCCATCTCTTGCCCCCCTCCTCCTTGGCAACCACAAGTCTGTTCTTTATGCATGTAAGTGTGTTTCTGTTTTGTAGATAAATTCATTTGTGCCATATTTTAGACTCCACGTGTAAGTGATACCATATGGTATTTATCTTTCTCTTTCTGACTTCCTTCGCTTAGGATGATAATCTCTGGGTCCATCCATTTAGCTGCAAATGACATTATTTCATTTTTTTTTAATAGCTGAGTAGTATTCCATTGTACCACATCTTTATCCCTTCCTTTGCTGATGGACATTTAGGTTCCTCCCATGTCTTGGCTGTTGTGAATAGTGCTGCTATGAACATGGGGGTGCAATTATCTTTTTGAATTACAATTTTGTACAAATCTGTGCCTAAGAGTTGGACCGTTGCATCAAATCTATTTTAGAATGATATCCCTGGAGAGGCCTGTTTGGTGGAGAAAGGAGAGGAGAGAAGGAAGGGTTGAAGGGTGTTGTGGGAGGCTCCAAAAGGATCTGTTGTGTTTTCAGTGAAAGGAAAGGAGATTCCAGGGCGTTGTCCACTGGTCACAGTGACAGCCTGGGTGCTGTGTGTTGCGGAGGCAGCTCAGTGTGCTTTCTCTGCACTCGAGTGCAGTGAGCTGAAAAGAGGGGGCTGGTTTCTCAAGGGGAGGGGTGTGGCCAGATGAAATGTAAAGAGATAGATCAGAACTGCAGCTTCCTTCTCAATTAGTATTTTCCCAAAGCATTGTGTGTGCTGTTGGTGGTACCCACGATGGTCTTCAGTGGTACCCTGATGAACCTCAATAATTTTAACAACTTTGCATTTTTTTCAAATGGTAAATATTCATTTATGACCAGTGATTCAGACTTTCCCTTTAAATAGGTTTTCTTTTAGATGCTTGTGTTTAAATAATAGGTTTGTTTTACAGAAAAATATTAGTTAAATTATATTCTAAGTGGTGAAATCAGGAAGGCAGTGGCTGAATTGGTGAGAGCTGTGTTCCCCTGTTTTAGCAGAGCCCCCACCCCGCCTTCCCAATGGTCTGCTCAGAGCCCCGTGTCTTGTGTGTGTGTCTTGCAGACCCGGTGCACGGCCCACAGAACGTGGAGATCGTGGACATCCGAGCCCGGCAGCTGACCCTGCAGTGGGAGCCCTTTGGCTACGCGGTAACCCGCTGCCACAGCTACAACCTCACAGTGCAGTACCAGTACGTGTTCAACCAGCAGCAGTACGAGGCCGAGGAGCTCATCCAGACCTCCTCCCACTACACCCTGCGGGGCCTGCGTCCCTTCATGACCATCCGGCTGCGGCTGCTGCTGTCCAACCCTGAAGGCCGGATGGAGAGCGAGGAGCTGGTGGTGCAGACGGAGGAGGATGGTGAGTCAGGGAGTGGGCGTGCTCCCTCAGGAACTGGGAGGGCTGGACCAGCTCAGGCGGCCACACCTAGCAGTTGCAAGAGTTTATTTTTTTCCAGCATCTTTCGTCTCTCTGTCAGTGTATCAGCATCTTCTCAAAGCTCTTCAGTAACACACCATGCAGGCTGTACAGTACACAACTCCAGGGGCCCTGTGCCCCTAGACAGTGACACCTCTGCCACAGACACACGCTCATCCACATCCCTGCTCTCACTTTATGCCACCTGCTGTGCCAGCATTTGACCACACTGATGCCTCTCAAAAGAGAAGGTGTGTATTGATCATACTGTTGAGACATGTTGAGTTTGGAGTCAGACGGCTCTGGATTCTCTTAAAAATTAGCCTCAGAAAATACACATAAAGAGCTTGGCACACACATTGAATGCACCCAGAGCCACATATTCACCTGGGTGTCCTACAGGCATCTCAACAAAGTATCCAAAATTGAACTCATTTCCTCCTCATTACTGACTTCTCTCCCTGAGTTCAGGTATACTTCCCAGAACACAGGGAGGCCTGAGTGATGGTCCCTGGTGGGATCAAGACCCATATCCTCAGCTGCAAAGCCCCACAAGCATACAGAGGAAAGCACTCCAACCTCTTCTAACTTGTCCCTCGTCCCCTTCATCTTATCCTAGACCTGGAAGTTTTATCAAATCTGCCTTTGTAACAAGCCTTCCCCAGTCCCTTTTTTTTTTTTTTTTTACTGTTTTTTTTTTTTATTTTATTTTAGTTTTTTATTTTTTAAATTTTAAAATCTTTAATTCTTACATGCATTCCCAAACATGAACCCCCCTCCCACCTCCCTCCCCAGAACATCTTTCTGGGTCATCCCCATGCACCAGCCCCAAGCATGCTGCATCCTGCGTCAGACATAGACTGGCGATTCAATTCACATGATAGTATACATGTTAGAATGTCATTCTCCCAAATCATCCCACCCTCTCCCTCTCCCTCTGAGTCCAAAAGTCCATTATACACATCTGTGTCTCTTTCCCTGTCTTGCATACAGGGTCATCATTGCCATCTTCCTAAATTCCATATATATGTGTTAGTATACTGTATTGGTGTTTTTCTTTCTGGCTTACTTCACTCTGTATAATCGGCTCCAGTTTCATCCATCTCATCAGAACTGATTCAAATGAATTCTTTTTAACGGCTGAGTAATACTCCATTGTGTATATGTACCACAGCTTTCTTATCCATTCATCTGCTGATGGACATCTAGGTTGTTTCCATGTCCTGGCTATTATAAACAGTGCTGCGATGAACATTGGGGTACATGTGTCTCTTTCAATTCTGGTTTCCTCAGTGTGTATGCCCAGAAGTGGGATTGCTGGGTCATAAGGTAGTTCTATTTGCAATTTTTTAAGGAATCTCCACACTGTTCTCCACAGTGGCTGTACTAGTTTGCATTCCCACCAACAGTGTAGGAGGGTTCCCTTTTCTCCACACCCTCTCCAGCATTTATTGCTTGCAGATTTTTGGGTCGCAGCCATTCTGACTGGTGTGAAGTGGTACCTCATTGTGGTTTTGATTTGCATTTCTCTAATAATGAGTGATGTTGAGCATCTTTTCATGTGTTTGTTAGCCATCCGTATGTCTTCTTTGGAGAAATGTCTATTTAGTTCTTTGGCCCATTTTTTGATTGGGTCGTTTATTTTTCTGGAGTTGAGCTGCAGAAGTTGCTTGTATATTTTTGAGATTAGTTGTTTGTCAGTTGCTTCATTTGCTATTATTTTCTCCCATTCAGATGGCTGTCTTTTCACCTTGCTTATATTTTCCTTTGTTGTGCAGAAGCTTTTAATTTTAATTAGATCCCATTTGTTTATTTTTGCTTTTATTTCCAGAATTCTGGGAGGTGGATCATAGAGGATCCTGCTGTGATTTATGTCTGAGAGTGTTTTGCCTATGTTCTCCTCTAGGAGTTTTATAGTTTCTGATCTTACATTTAGATCTTTAATCCATTTTGAGTTTATTTTTGTGTGCGGTGTTAGAAAGTGATCTAGTTTCATTCTTTTACAAGTGGTTGACCAGTTTTCCCAGCACCACTTGTTAAAGAGATTGTCTTTACTCCATTGTATATTCTTGCCTCCTTTGTCAAAGATAAGGTGTCCATATGTGTGTGGATTTATCTCTGGGCTTTCTATTTTGTTCCATTGATCTATATTTCTGTCTTTGTGCCAGTACCATACTGTCTTGATGACTGTGGCTTTGTAGTAGAGCCTGAAGTCAGGCAAGTTGATTCCTCCAGCTCCATTCTTCTTTCTCAAGATTGCTTTGGCTATTCGAGGTTTTTTGTATTTCCATACAAAGCTTGAAATTATTTGTTCTAGTTCTGTGAAAAATGTGGCTGGTAGCTTGATAGGGATTGCATTGAATTTGTAAATTGCTTTGGGTAGTATACTCATTTTCACTATATTGATTCTTCCAATCCATGAACATGGTATATTTCTCCATCTATTAGTGTCCTCTTTGATTTCTTTCATCAGTGTTTTATAGTTTTCTATATATAGGTCTTTAGTTTCTTTAGGTAGATATATTCCTAGGTATTTTATTCTTTTCGTTGCAATGGTGAATGGAATTGTTTCCTTAATTTCTTTTTCTACTTTCTCATTATTCGTGTATAGGAATGCAAGGGATTTCTGTGTGTTGATTTTATATCCTGCAACTTTACTATATTCATTGATGAGCTCTAGTAATTTTCTGGTGGAGTCTTTAGGGTTTTCCATGTAGAGGATCATGTCATCTGCAAACAGTGAGAGTTTTACTTCTTCTTTTCCAATTTGGATTCCTTTTATTTCTTTTTCTGCTCTGATTGCTGTGGCCAAAACTTCCAGAACTATGTTGAATAGTAGCGGTGAAAGTGGACACCCTTGTCTTGTTCCTGACTTTAGGGGAAATGCTTTCAATTTTTCACCATTGAGGATAATGTTTGCTGTGGGTTTGTCATAGATAGCTTTTATTATGTTGAGATATGTTCCTTCTATTCCTGCTTTCTGGAGAGTTTTTATCATAAATGGATGTTGAATTTTGTCAAAGGCCTTCTCTGCATCTATTGAGATAATCATATGGTTTTTATTTTCCAATTTGTTAATGTGGTGAATTACATTGATTGATTTGCGGATATTGAAGAATCCTTGCATCCCTGGGATAAAGCCCACTTGGTCATGATGTATGATCTTTTTAATGTGTTGTTGGATTCTGATTGCTAGAATTTTGTTGAGGATTTTTGCATCTATGTTCATCAGAGATATTGGCCTGTAGTTTTCTTTTTTTGTGACATCTTTGTCAGGTTTTGGTATCTCTTTAACAAGTGGTGCTGGGAAAACTGGTCAACCACTTGTAAAAGAATGAAACTAGATCACTTTCTAACACCGCACACAAAAATAAACTCAAAATGGATTAAAGATCTAAATGTAAGATCAGAAACTATAAAACTCCTAGAGGAGAACATAGGCAAAACACTCTCAGACATAAATCACAGCAGGATCCTCTATGATCCACCTCCCAGAATTCTGGAAATAAAAGCAAAAATAAACAAATGGGATCTAATTAAAATTAAAAGCTTCTGCACAACAAAGGAAAATATAAGCAAGGTGAAAAGACAGCCATCTGAATGGGAGAAAATAATAGCAAATGAAGCAACTGACAAACAACTAATCTCAAAAATATACAAGCAACTTCTGCAGCTCAACTCCAGAAAAATAAACGACCCAATCAAAAAATGGGCCAAAGAACTAAATAGACATTTCTCCAAAGAAGACATACGGATGGCTAACAAACACATGAAAAGATGCTCAACATCACTCATTATTAGAGAAATGCAAATCAAAACCACAATGAGGTACCACTTCACACCAGTCAGAATGGCTGCGACCCAAAAATCTGCAAGCAATAAATGCTGGAGAGGGTGTGGAGAAAAGGGAACCCTCCTACACTGTTGGTGGGAATGCAAACTAGTACAGCCACTGTGGAGAACAGTGTGGAGATTCCTTAAAAAATTGCAAATAGAACTACCTTATGACCCAGCAATCGCACTGCTGGGCATACACACCGAGGAAACCAGAATTGAAAGAGACACATGTACCCCAATGTTCATTGCAGCACTGTTTATAATAGCCAGGACATGGAAACAACCTAGATGTCCATCAGCAGATGAATGGATAAGAAAGCTGTGGTACATATACACAATGGAGTATTACTCAGCCGTTAAAAAGAATTCATTTGAATCACAAAAGAGACCATAGCAAAAATCAACAAAGCCAAAAGCTGGTTCTTTGAAAGGATAAATAAAATTGACAAACCATTAGCCAGACTCATCAAGAAGCAAAGAGAGAAAAATCAAATCAATAAAATTAGAAATGAAAATGGAGAGATCACAACAGACAACACAGAAATACAAAGGATCATAAGAGACTACTATCAGCAGTTGTATGCCAATAAAATGGACAACGTGGAAGAAATGGACAAATTCTTAGAAAAGTACAATTTTCCAAAACTGAACCAGGAAGAAATAGAAAATCTTAACAGACCCATCACAAGCACGGAAATTGATACTGTAATCAGAAATCTTCCAGCAAACAAAAGCCCAGGTCCAGATGGCTTCACAGCTGAATTCTACCAAAAATTTCGAGAAGAGCTAACACCTATCCTACTCAAACTCTTCCAGAAAATTGCAGAGGAAGGTAAACTTCCAAACTCATTCTATGAGGCCACCATCACCCTAATACCCAGTCCCTTTTAAAATCATCCTTGCAGCCACTCTCTTTGCAGCCCCTCTAGACTGTGCTTCTGGGTAGCACAGTGGTGGGGACTCAGCCTCTGTCACCTTGTTCCTCCAGCTTCCTGTCTTGCAAAGAACCTCGGTCTCCTGTGGGTACAGGTCTCACCTGGGTCAGATGTTAGTGCCCTGCTTCCTGGGAGCCTATTCCTGTCCAGCCACCAATAGAGGGTCAGACGTCTCATCTTGGCTTCATTCTGTGGCCCTAGATTTGGGTTCTAATGAAGCTGCCAGAACTTTCTCTAGATTTGGCTCCATTGTATCAAAGATAAATAGCTCCTTTGACAGCACATAGACTAATACACTGTCTGAAAAGTCAGACTCTGGAACCAAATGTGCATGGAGAAAGTTGTTTAACCTCTCAGCGCCTGGGTTCCTTATCTGTAAAAATGGAGATAGATTGGGAATTCTCTGGTGATCCAGTGGTTAGGACTCTGTGCTTCCGCTATTGGGGGCCCATATTTGATCACTGGTCAGGGAACTAAGACCCCCCAGCCATGTGGTTATTTAAAAAAAAAGGAGACAATCATAGCACTTAACTTCTAGGTTATTGTGCTCATAGAAAAGATGGCATGTATAGAAACTAGAATCATGTCCATCAGACACTTAAGTTTTCATTAAATGTGGCTACTACATTTGCACTAAGTCCCCACCCCCTCAAAAAAAAATCTTGACAAAGAATCCTCTAGCACAATCAACCTAGAAACCACCCATCCATCTCTTTAGAGCTGTAGATGTCCACTGTCTTAGCTATAGAAAACATGACATCGATATCCAAGGAATGGCAATGTGGCAGAATTTCACATTAACTTAAAAATAATCAAATAAACCATCCACATTCATATTTCCAGTAACATTAAACTTGATTTTATACAATAAGGAGATACAGAGTTGGGGCAAGTAGGGTGGTTTGGTGGCTTAGTTGCTAAGTTCTGTCTGACTCTTGTGACTCCATGGACTGTAGCCCACCGAGCTCCTCTGTGCATGGGATTTCCCAAGCAAGAATACTGGAGTGGGTAGCCATTTCCTTCTCCAGGGCATCTTCCCAACCCAGATATCAAACACGGGTCTCCAGCATTGCAGGTGGTCTCTTTCCTGACGGAGCCACCAGGGAAGCCCAGGGTGGTTTAGTGACAAGAGTTCATGGGGGGAACCTGGTTGTTGGACAAGGGGGTTGGGGAGCCAATGTTGGGAACCAGCATGAAAATGCAGGATGCTGAAGATGAACAGGAGGGTTTAGCCCAGGAAGAGCTCAGGACATTTCTTGCCAAGATGCTCTGCCTGCCTTGGGCCACTTATTGAGGACTACCTATATGTGCAGCTGCACATCCCAAGTCCCATCTTTAAGGCATGCCCCAACCTCTCCATTTCTTCTTCTCATCACCAAGAGGGAGGGGAAACAGTCACAAGGTCTTTATCAAAACAAATTGAGAACAGCAATGCTTTGAAATTAAATTTTAATCACACACCATTAATGGCAGCACCTCCATCTCTGCTCTCCCAAGCTGTGTGGGCATCATCACAGTAAAAGCACGAACATTCAGGACACCAGGCCTCTGGCTTGCAGCTCTCCCGAGGCCCCACCTCGGGGGGCATGGAGGCTACAGGAAGGTCTCAGAAGAGCACAGGCCCCTGTGCATGCCGTGGTTACGTTCCATTTCTTCTGAAGAGGGGAGAGGCACCATCTCTGTTTGCTGGGGCCTCATTGACGTTGAGGTCGAGCTGCAGATGGAGCTCAGCTCTAGTCCATTAACTGAAACCCCCTTCAGGGAACCAAGGAGGCATCTTGCAGGTTGAGCTGGCTGGAGTCATGGTGCTTTCATCTGTGCTACAAAATTGTCTTCTGGGAAATGTGTGGAATTTGTAATTCCATCACCCCAGTGCCTTTGTGAGCATGTGAAGTAACCCACCACTGATGAGAACAGCTTGTGGCCATTGAGCCCCAGTGTTTCATCTGCGAAGGGGTTGTTAATAGGAGGCTAAACATTTTCCCCTTTTCTTCACAAATGTCTCAGACAAAAACCGCAACTCAGCTTGCTGGGTGGTTATTTCTCTGCCTTCAACCAAACCACAGCCAAGACTGTGAAATGGAATCTCTGAGATTCTAAAAAAGGAAACCAAAATAGATGATGGTCTCATTTTGGCTCCCCCTTATTGAGACCTACAGTGGGCTAGACACACATGTTATATACTATGATTCATACTTGATTTTTGCTTTGAAATGTTTCAAAACCATGGAAAAATTGGAAGAAGAGTATAAGCAAGATCTGTAAACCCTTCATGAGACTTAACACTAGTGAACACCTTGCTATCTACTTTTTCATATGCATATATGATACCTATGTATGATATAGGGTTTCCCTGACAGCTCAGTTGGTAAAGAATCTGCCTGCAATACAGGAGACCTTGGTTCAATTCCTGGGTCGGGAAGATCTGCTGGAAAAGGGATAGGCTACCTACTCCAGTGTTCTTGGGCTCCCCTTGTGGCTCAGCTGATAAAGAATCTGCCTGCAATGTGGGAGACCTGCGTTTGATCCCTGGGGTGGTAAGATCCCCTGGAGAAGGGAAAAGCTACCCACTCCAGCACTCTGCCTGGAGAATTCCATGGACTGTATAGCCAATGGGGTTACGAAGAGCTGGACACAACTGAGTAACTTTCACTTTCACTTTCACGTGTGTGATATATTTGATATGGAAATAACATATATAACTATACATATAATATTTTTAACTATTTGAAAGTAAGTGGCAGAAGTCATGATACCTCACCCCTAAATTCTTTAGCATACATGACAGTTAATGATAAGGACTTGCTCCTCTGTACCCACAATACCATAGAACATCTAAGAAATTTTGCAGCGATTCTAAAACAATCAAATAGACAATCTGTATTCATATTTCCAGTAACATTAAACCTGATTTTATCTGACAAACCAGAATATGAGACATGTTTGGCTAAGATACTCTATGAGTTGGTGATGTAGGTTTCTCTCTGTAGCATGTCAAGAGGTACATGACCTCAGGGACCCCCTCTACTGGTGATGCTGAGTTGGTCCCTTAGATAAGGTGGGGACCACCCAGTCTCTTCAGAGTAAATGTGGCGCCTTTTCTCTTTGTAAATTAGCTCTCCTGTGCAGTGGTATTTTGAGATCTTTAAGTATCTCTAGTCCCCAAGAATTAAAAAAAAATTTTTTTATGAAGTATGGTAGATTTACAATGTTAATTTCTTCTACACAGCAAACTGACTCAGTTATACATTTATATATTTTTTCCATATTCTTCTTCATTATGGGTTTTCAGAGGATATTGAGTATAGTCCCCTGTGCTGTATAGTAGGACCTTGTTGTTTAACCATCCTATATGTAATAGTTTACATCTGCTAATCCCAAACTCGCAGTCCTTCTCTTCCCTACCCTTCTCCCGCTTGGCAACCACAGGTCTGTTCTCTGTATCTGTGAGTCTCTTTCTGTTTTGTAGACAAGTTCATTTGTGCCCATATTTTAGATTTCACACATAAGGGATATTATGTGATATCATATCTTTCTGACTTACTTTGCTTAGTACAATAATATCTTTTGCTCCAAGTGGCAGTATTCTTTTTTCTTTTTATGGCTGAGTGATATTCCATTGTGTATGCATACACACACACACACACACACACACACACACACACACATATGCACAACATACCACATTTCTTCATTCACTCATCTGTGGATGAACATGTAGTTTGCCTCTATGTCTTGACTGTTGTAAATGGTGCTGCTGTGAACCTTGGGGTGCATGTATCTTTTTGGATTAGAGTTTTGTCCAGATATATGCCCAGGAGTGGGATTGCTGGATCATACGGCAACTCTTATTTTTAGTTTTCTGAGGAACCTTCATACTGTTCTCCATAGAGGCGGCACCAATTTACATTCCCGCCAGCAGTGAAGGAGAGTTCCCTTTTCTCCACACACTCTCCAGCATTTGTTATTTGTAGACTTTTTAATCATGACCATTCTGACTTATGTAAGGTGGTACCTCACTGCAGTTTTGATTTGTATTCCTCTAATAATTAGGGATGTTGAACATCTTTCATGTGCCTATTGGCTATTTCTATGTCTTCTTTAGAGAAATGGCTGTTTAGGTCTTCTGCCCATTTTTCAGTTGGGCTGTTTCTGTTTTTGTCATTAAGTTGTATAAGCTGTTTGTATAATTTGGAAATTTAGCCCCTGCTGGCTACACTGTTTGCAAATATTTTCTCCCAGTATGTAGGACAGGAGCCTGGTGCACCGCAGCACATGGGGTTGCAAAGAATAAAACCAACTTAGTGACTGAGCATGCATGCAGTTAGTCTTTTGTTTTACTTACGGTTTCATTTCCTTTGCGAAAGGTTGTAAGTTTGATTAGGTGCCTTTTTTTTTTTTTGGTTTGTTTTTATTTTTATTTCTATTGCCTTGGGAGATTAACCTAAGGAAACATTGGTATGGTTTATGTCAGAGAACTTTTGCCTTCAATCTCTTCTAGGAATTTTATGGTGTCATAGCTTATGTTTAAGTCTTTAAGTCATTTTGAATTTATCACTGCATATGATGTGAGGGCGTGTTCTAACTTCATTGATTTCCATGCAGCAGTCCAACTTTCCCAGCACTGCTTGATGAAGAGACTGTCTCTTTTCCATTTTGTAGTCTCGCCTCCTTTGTTGACGATTCATTGCCCCTGGGCATGTGGGTTTATTTCTGGGTTCTCTGTTCTGTTTCATTGATCTGTATGTCTGTTTTTGTGCCAGTACCATGCCGTTTTGATTGTTTTAACTTTGTAATGTGTCTGAAGTCTGGAGTGTTATGCTTCCTGCTTTGTTCTTTTTCCTCAGGATTGCTTTGCCAGTTCTGGGTCTCCGCAAGAACTTTGGACCCGAAGATTTTAGCACTCCCTGATAATCTTCACCTGAATCAGCTAGTACTGATATTTGCAAAAGGCTGTTTTTAAATCTAGCATTCCCTCTACATGTATTGTTTTGCATTCTTCTTGATGAAACAGCTTTCTCTCCTCATCCCCATCCCCATTTTTACTTTCCCTGTTGACTCATGGGTCTTTTTTTTTTTAAACTCAATGTATTAAAATCCATCACTGTCATTATTCTTTTCAGTGCTCAAACTGTCTCATATATAGCTTGTGAGAGTCCCTTCTAATTGGCTGCTAGGTCCTTTTGACATGGTCTCATTAGTTTTCTTTGCTTCTGGTGCAACAGAACATTCCAGACTACCCTTGTAATGTCTCTGCCCTAGACCTGGAGTTAACCACTTATCCAAGGATTTCTGGTGTTATTGAGTGGAGATTGAATATTTTGGCACTAAGAGATGCATCTTATATGTCCTTAATGTGCCTCCAGGCTCTTCAAGAAGGTAGAGCTGGGGAATATAATTTATCTGTTTAAATAATATTGTTGTTGTTCATTCACTAAGTCATGTCTGACTCTATGTGACCCTATGGACTGTAGCTCACCAACCTCCTCTGTCCTCCATTATTTCCCAGAGTTTGCTCAAATGCACAGCCATTGAGCATCACCAGCTATGATGCTGATGCTGTCTAACTATCTCTTCCTCTGCCACCCACTTCTCCTTTTGCCTTCAGTCTTTCCCAGCATCAGGGTCTTTTCCAAGGAGTGAGTTCTTCATATCAGATGGCCAAAGTATTGGTGCTTAAGCTTCAGCAACATTCCTTCCAATGAATATTGAAGTCTGATTTACTTTTTGATTGACTGGTTTGAGCTCCTTTCAAACCAAGGGACTCTCAACAGCCTTCTCGAGCACCACAATTCAAAAGCATCAATTCTTTGGCTCTCCACCTGCATTATGGTCAACCTCTCACATCCCTACATGACTGCTGAGAAAGCCATAGCTTTGACTATACAGACCTTTCTCAGCAAACATGTTCAGTTCAGTTCAGTTGCTCAGTCGTGTCCGACTCTTTGCAACCCCATGAACCGCAGCATGCCAGGCCTCCGTGTCCATCACCAACTCCCAGAGTCCACCCAAACCCATGTCCATTGTGCCAGTGATACCATCCAGCCATCTCATCCTCTGTCATCCCCTTCTCCTTCCCCCAATCCTTCCCAGCATCAGGGTATTTTCAAATGAGTCAGCTCTCCACATCAGGTGGCCAAAGTATTGGAGTTTCAGTTTCAACATCCATCCCTCCAATGAACACCCAGGACTGATCTCCTTTAGGATAGACTGGTTGGATCTCCTTGTAGTCCAAGGGACCCTCAAGAGTCTTTTTCAACACCACAGTTAAAAAGCATCAATGCTTCAGTGCTCAGCTTTCTTTATAGTCCAACTCTCACATTCATACATGACTACTGAAAAAATCATAGCCTTGACCAGATGGACCTTTGCTGGCAAAGTAATGTCTCTACTTTTTAAATTGCTATCTACATTGGTCATAACTTTTCTTGCAAGGAGCAAGCGTCTTTTAATTTCAGGTCTGCAGTCACCATCTGCAGTGACTTTGGAGCCCCCAAAAATAAAGTCTGACACTGTTTCCACTGTTTCCCCATCTATTTGCCATAAAGTGATGGGACCGGATGCCATGATCTTCGTTTTCTGAGTGTTGAGCTTTAAGCCAACTTTTTCACTCTCTTCTTTCACTTTCATCAAGTGGCTCTTTAGTTCTTCTTCACTTTCTGCTATAAGGGTGGTGTCATCTGCATATCTGAAGTTATTGATATTTTTTTCTTGCAATCTTGATTCCAGCTTGTGCTTCATCCAGCCCAGCATTTCTCATGATGTACTCTCATACAAGTTAAATAAGCAGGGTGACAATATACAGCCTTGACGTACTGCTTTTCCTATTTGGAACCAGTCTGTTGATCCATGTCCAGTTCTAACTGTTGCTTCCTGACCTGTATACAGGTTTCTCAAGAGGCAGGTCAGGTGGTCTGGTATTCCCATCTCTTTTAGAATTTTCCACAGTTTATTGTGATCCACACAGTCAAAGGCTTTGGCATAGTCAACAAAGCAGAAATAGATGTTTTTCTGGAACTCTCTTGCTTTTTCATGATCCAGCAGATGTTGGCAATTTGATCTCTGGTTCCTTTGCCTTTTCTAAAACCAGCTTGAACGTCTGGAAGTTCACGATTCACATATTGCTGAAGCCTGGCTTGGAGAATTTTGAGCATTACTTTACTAGCATGTGAGATGAGTGCAATTGTGCAATAGTTTGAGCATTCTTTGGCATTACCTTTCTTTGGGATTGGAATGAAAACTGACCTTTTCCAGTCCCGTGGCCACTGCTGAGTTTTCCAAATTTGCTGACATATTGAATGCAGCACTTTCACAGCATCATCTTTTAGAATTTGAAAACGCTCAACTGGAATTCCATCAACTCCACTAGCTTTGTTCATAGTGATGCTTCCTAAGGCCCACTTGACTTCACATTCCAGGATGTCTGGCTCTAGGTGAGTGGGAGTGATCACACCATCTTGATTATCTGGGTTATAAAGATCTTTTTTGTACAGTTCTATGTATTCTTGCCACCTCTTCTTAATATCTTCTGCTTCTGTTAGGTCCATACCATTTCTATCCTTTATTGACCCCATCTTTGCATGACATGTTCCCTTGGTATCTCTGATTTTCTTGAAGAGATCTCTAGTCTTTCCCATTCTGTTGTTTTCCTCTATTTCTTTGCATTGATCGCTGAGGAAGGCTTTCTTATCTCTTCTTGCTTTTCTTTGGAACTCTGCATTCAAATGGGTATATCTTTCCTTTTCTCCTTTGCTTTTCACTTCTCTTTTCACAGCTATTTGTAAGGCCTCCTCAGACAGCCATTTTGCTTTTATGCATTTCTTTTTCTTGGGGATGGTCTTGCTCCCCGTCTCCTGTACACTGTCACGAACCTCCGTCCATAGTTCACCAGGCACTCTGTCTATCAGATCTAGTCCCTTAAATCTATTTCTCACTTCCACTTTATAGTCATAAGTGGTTTGATTTAGGTAATACCTGAATGGTCTAGTGGTTTCCCCACTTTCTTCAATTTCAGCCTGAATTAGGCAATAAGGAGTTCATGATCTGGGCCACAGTCTGTTCCCGGTCTTGTTTTTGCTGACTGTATAGAGCTTCTCCGTCTTTGGCATGGAGAAGCTCTATACAGTCACCAAAAATCATGAACTCACACTAATTCAAATCCAGCCCCTCAGAATTCTTCTTAGTCCATACATATCTACCTCTACCCACAGTGAGAACCCCAGTTCCCCAGCTTCACATTTTTTTTTTTTTTGGCCTCATCGTACAATACATACAGAGTAGTTTCAGAATTATAATACCAGTCCTCCTAACAAACAGGAAAGCTACTTAGGTTAAAGGTTTTCTTTTTAGATTTTCTCTCTTTGAGCAGTCAAGAAGCCATGTCCAAAGGTTCATTCTTTTCTCTGGATGGTTATATTATCAATTTAATACCCAATTGTGTTCATTTATTTCAGTTTTAATTTTGCCTTCTCCTCATCCTCTTTACTTTAATATAATTGTTTTTAATATCAAAAGTTTCTTTGTTTGAAACTCAGAACTGTATAAAAGGGTATACTCAGAGAAGTATTGCCAGCATCTCTCTTTCATACTGTTCCTATCCATACCAGAAATGTAATCACCTGTAAAATACTTATTTCAGATATATCTTTCTTATATATAGACCATTTTGCAAAAAAGTGAAAACTATTGTTCTCTTATTTTTATGTAAAAGATAACATATTAAGTATACTCTGCATCTTATGTTTTTGTTCACTTAATATGCCATGGAAATCAGTATGTGTTGGTTTTGTACAGAGTTGTATCATTCTTTTATAGCTGTTTGAGGCTTAATTATGTGAAAATAGCATGAGAATTCAGGCAGGATCCTCTGGTTGTTCCCATTATTTCCTATGATAAATAGTACTGTAGCCACTATTGTGCATATTGTGGTATTGTGGAGCTGTATTTTCATGAGAAATTCCTTGAAGTGGGATTGCTGGGGTCAGTAAGTAAATGTATATGCATTTTTGTTAGATAATGACAGATACTTCTCCGTAAAAGTTCTATCATTTTACATGTTCATCAGCAATGTCAGTTCAGTTCAGTCGCTCAGTTGTGTCCTATTCTTTGCTACCCCATGGACTGCAGCACGCCAGGCTTCCCTGTCCATCACCAACTCCCAGAGCATGCTCAAACTCATGTCCATCGAGTTGGTGATGCCATCCAACCATTGCCATCAGCAATGTAGATTCGTTTAATCTTAACATCAAACATGAAAAAGCAAGCAGTATCATTTTTCGTATTTTACGGTAAGGAATTTAGACGCCCATGTAATTTATCGCAGTATAAAAATCTAGTTGATTATAATTAGTAATATATAGGATATAATATATTAATATAATTGATATGTGCTTAATCACATATGGTACATATATTATTTCACATGAGACATGTACTTTCATTGTAGAGAAGACAGACATATTTCAGGAATGAGTGCCTGTATTTTCTTGTGCATTTCCAACAAGATTAATTATCTGGTTTCTCAAGTCACAGAAAGCTAGAAGAAGGCCGCATGCTGCTAGGGATAGGTGTTTGGACAGGAACAAGATGCAGTGCATAAAATCTGGAAAAGAGGAAAGTGAGAAGAAAAGTGTAAAAAGCAGTGACAACAAGGCAGTAAG
Organism: Ovis canadensis; assembly: GCF_042477335.2. NCBI lineage: Eukaryota > Metazoa > Chordata > Mammalia > Artiodactyla > Bovidae > Ovis > Ovis canadensis. The sequence goes on along the minus strand of NC_091257.1, from coordinate 86,458,770 downwards.
TGATGCAGTCCAGACCCATTTAGTGGGGGCGGGGGGCGGGGTAGAAAGCCATACACATCTGAGTAATTCCGGAGCCATCATTTACTTAGAGCTCAGTACATGTGTGATGTTTACAGAGATAACCTTGAGCTATCATAGAGTAAGGAGGAGTGCAAGTACAGTTTTCAAATGCCCACTATGAGCTATGTGTTGTTCTGATAGTCTTCATTCATGTAGTCAGTTCCCAAATACTGTGATGTAGATACTACTGATACTGTGTGGATGAGAAATCTGAGGCTTAGAGAGTTTAAGGAACCTGTCTAAGCAGGTAGCAAGTGGAAGAGGCAATAAATAGATCCCCAAATTTTATTTCTGCTTTCTCCCCCAACCCCATCTAAGATACAGACCTATCCCTGGCCAATATCTCCCTGAACACTCTGTTTTTTTCTTTTCTGTAGTACTTATCATTACCTGAAATTGTGTGTGTGTGTGTGTGCGCGCGCGCCCTCACCTCTTTCATGATATCACTGAACTCTGTTTATATACACTAGTAAGGTAAAGAAGTGCATCATGGATTTTATTTATATTCAAACCCAGCTTATACTGGTGTGATAGAGCTAACTTCTGGCCTCTGAATCCAGTGATATCACATTCATTGCTTGAAATCAACCATGGTGATGTTTATACTATGGAAATTGGCAAACATTTTGAGGTTTTGTTTTGTTTTGTTTTCCTGGAGAGCTGGCTGTGAAACATTTACTAATACACCACTGGTATAGTTCCATTAAAAAGGTATGTTTGACATCTTAAGATAGAAAAATTCATCCAGAAAAAAATGATCTTGCCTCCCAGCAAGACTGGAAATTACAAGGTAGATTGAAATTGTCTAAATCTATCTTTTCTCTATAAGACTTCCAGACTCCCCTGAATCATTTTCAAATTATTTCAATTTTTAAGTTAGTCCAGAGCCTCTATAGTGAGCAAAAACCAACTAACCAATAAATATGGCACCCAGAATGGAGAGGCAAACAATAATCAGTAAAGAAGACCTAGCCAAAAAAGGGGGCTTCTGTTGACTCTGCAGGACTCTGTGCTCTTAAATAAACTTAATTGTTACTTCTCACAACTACTCTCAAAGTTCACCATTAGTCCCACTTTTCAGATGTGAAAATGGAGAGGAAGGAAGAAGAGGAAAGGGTAAGACAGGCGAGGACAGGAGAAAACTTCCCTTGATAACATTCTGTCCTTCTTTTATGTTGAAATGAAAATTTCCCTTAAATTACCATCTGAGTTTTAGGCACAAGAAAACATCTGGTTTAATTACAGTGAATTTACATGAACCTACTGACAAGAAGCACAGTTAAAATTAGCAATTTTAGTGTGCTTTTTTTTGTTTTGTTTTAAAGAGAATGAAATTATAAAGTAATTAACCTTTGTTGTAGAACTCTGTCAAAAGGATGGAAAGTTCCATGCTGTTAGCAAAAGAAATTCTGGAAAGGGAATATGTGGATTCACTAAAGAATTATAAAGAGAAAAAAGGAGGGTAAAGCAACTTAGAATTAGAAGATAAGACAAATCAGGAATCTTTCCTCAAGGAAGTCTTTTCACAGTGGGGTTGGTGGAGTCCTAGTTGACTCTAAAGAAAGTATAGTCACCCCTCCATATCCATGGATTCCATGTCCTTGGGTTTGGTATCCATGGGCTTCATATTTGTGGGTTCCATATCTGCAGATTGATTTAGAAATCAGTGGGCAGTTGGATAAATCCTCCCATGGGGAGCCCCCAATATGGAGGGTGGGTGGGTGTGTGTAAGTCGCTCAGTTGTGTCCAACTCTTTGCAACCCCATGGACTGTAGCCCATCAGGTCCTTTCTCCATGGAATTCTCCAGGCAAGAACACCGCCACACCCTTCTCCGGGGGATCTTTCTGACCCAGGGCTTGAGCTGCATCTCCTGCATTGCAGGCAGATTGCTTACAGATTCTTTACCATCTGAGCCACTGGCAAAACCCCAATATGGAGGGTGGTGTCATATAAAGGATTTGAGCTTCAGTGGATTTTGTTATTTTGTTATCCTGAATCCCATCCCTGCAGACACTGAGGGTCAACTATTAGTTGGCTTCATTGAAAAAGACGTCTTGACTTATGGAGGAGTAGTGGGATGTGGTGAAAAAGAGCCTTGGCCTAGGGCTGAGATGACCTGATTTTGCCACTAACTTGACTCTGTTGTGACTTGTCTTTCAGCCTTTCTAAGCCCACATGTCTACCAGGTGATGGAAAAAAGATCTGGGCTATATCTAGGCTCCATTCACTACTTTGCAGTTAAATTAGTTGCATTGTGTATACTTTAGTCCCTCCGTCAGTAAAATGGGGAGTGGTCATCCTATTGATTTCTACATGAGATCCTACATGAAAGTCTATACATAAAGCATTTAATTTACTCTCTGCCATGAGCCATGTTAAGGGGTGTATGGCCAATGGGCCAGACTTGACAGGCTGCTTGTTGTTTTTACTGAGTCATGTGGTCTGTGGGATCTTTGTTCCCCCAGCAGGGATTGCAGTCCCCTAGAGTGGGTTGCCACACCTTTCTCCAGGGGATAAGAAATGAAATGCACAATGAAAGCACAGAGTCCTAAACCATTGGACCACCAGGGAATTCCCTCGGCAGGATGCTTTTTTAAACTTTTTATCTTGTATTGATGTATAGCCAATTAATAAACAATGTTGTGGTAGTTTCAGGTCAACGGCGAAGGGACTCAGCCACGCATATATATGTATCCATAGAAAGGGAAGGGAAAGGGAAGTCGCTCAGTCGTGTCCAACTCTTTGCGACCTCATGAACTGTAGCCTCCCAGGCTCCTCCGTCCATGGGATTTCCAGGCAAGAATACTAGAGTGGGTTGCCATTGCCTTCTCCAGGGGATCTTCCTGACCCAGGGATTGAACCCAGGTCTCCTGCATTGTAGGCAGACGCTTTACCGTCTGAGCCACCAGGGAAGTCTATGTATACATAGCAGATTGCTTTTTAATCGAGGATGTGTGACTCAGAAAAAACAAACCAGGGATCTTTGAGATTTCTATTAGTCATGGGCAAGGGACTATATTATAATTGCCTACAATACTTCTGTAATCTCAGTTTCAAACATCTCACTCTGACCCTAGAAATGAATGGGTATGGCAGTGTTCCAGCAGAATTTTATTTACAAAACAGGCAGCTGGTTTCATTTGTCAGTGGCCATAGTTTGCTGACCCTTAATCCATAGTCATTCCTCTAATTATTTCTTCCAATCCTTTGGCTTTAAAATCTGTCCATAAGCTGATGATTTCTCCAGTTGATATTTCCAGGTCAGACCTTTCCCTTGCCCCAAGTCATCTATCCAACTGCCTGTTGACCCTTTCTACCTGGATTGCTCCTTGGCCACTGGAATTAGACATTGCCAGAGCTGACCTCCTGATCATCCCTCAATCACCATCAAACTCAATTCTTCTCATACTCTTCACCTCAGTTAATGGCAACTCCATTTTATTAATGGCTCAAGTCAGATACCTTGAGTCCTCACTTTTATCACATCAAAAGCCCTAGATTGCAGATTCCAGATAACACCCTTCACCCTGTATTCTCTGTGATTGGCACCCTCCCACCCCCAACCCCTGCTTTGTGCAAACCAGCAACCCTGCTCACTCCTTAATCCCAACCATGAGCACATTCTCTTGACTCATCTTTTAATATATAGCAAGACCTTGATCATATTTTTTTATAGCCTCTACTGCCAGCTCTTGGGTCCAAACCACTGAGATTTCCAACCTGGATTATTAAAGTGGTCTCCAAAATGGCCTGTCAGCTTTAGCCCTGGCCCCTGCACTGTTTAATTGACTCAGGAACCAGAAGAGCTTGTTAAACCATGAGGCGGATCACAGCATCACCCCTCTGCATCACCTTCCAGTGGTTTCTCGTGTCAATGAGATTAAAAGCCCAGGTCCTTATGGTGGCTCATCAGGTCCCATGTAGCCATGCTACCACTTCTGATTGCCTCTCTGGCCTCATCTTCTTCTGCCTCTGCCTTACTGCATCAGTCCAGCTTTGTTGTTCTGGAACGTGCCAGATGTGTCCTGCCTCAGGATATTTGCATTTGCTATTTCTTCTAACCAGAATAATCTTTCCGCAAAAACACAGGGCTGATTTCTTCACCTCCTTCACATCTTTGCTTAGATGTCACCTTTGAGGAAGATCTTCCTCTACTTTTCTATTAAAAACTGGACTCTTCTAACACCACACTCCCTGTCCTACTTTCCAGAATTGTGTGTCTACTTAGGGTTTGTTGTTTGACATGCTTCCTGTTTCACTCTGCTTTTAATTATATCTCTTCTCCCACTAGCTTGTATACCAAGGAGACAATGATGGCTTTCTTCTATTTTCATTTACTGGTACTTTTAAGCACTTAGAATGGTGCCAGGTAAATAATAGGCATGCAATAAATGTAATATTGAATGAATTAATCTTCAGAATCTCCTCAGGGACGAAATAGTTTTTTAAATAACTTACATAGCAATCAGAAGATTTTAGAAAGCTGTTAAACATACTCAGTAAGCTACGAGCATATATGGCTTCTCTGACTAGCAGTATGACACTACTCAGAGACCATAGATAGATATATAGATACCAAGGGAAATACTAACAATTCTGATTCTGCAGAAGAACCAAATTGATGATCTCCAGACTGCACTAGAGCAGTTCTCAGAGAATGTGATGGGACCAGGGGGAGGAGCAAATACACAGAGGAACAACTTTGTGCCAAAAGCTTTGCTAGGCACTTAACGTGCATTCAAATATTGAATCTTCACAATAGCTATGGAGGAGGTATTGGGCCGGCCAAGAAGTTCATTCAGGTTTTTGTAAGATGGTGTGGGAAAACCCAAATGAACTTTTTGACCAACCCCATACTATTTCAGTTCTCATTTTAAAGTAAGGAAACTGAGTCACAGAGAGGTTAATCAGCTTGTCCCCGTTTGTACGACAAATAAGCAGTGAGAATTAGAATAAACCTAGGCAGTCTGGCTCAGCCCGTGATGTTAGTACTGTGTTACAGGTCTGCATGATGAAAAAGAGAGTTCTGATTCAAAGTGGTCATTTGATCATTCTTCTTAAACTAACTTCCCAAAAAGATAGGAAGGAAAATGCCTTTCATTTTGCCCTGAGAGTTATAAGAGGTTGCTGTACCCATGCTTGAGGAATTAATGCAGAGCAGTGTTGCAGGATGGGGAACTACATGGAGAAAAGATGACAGAGCTGTGACTTCACTGAAAGAACCCCACCCCCAGTTCCTTGGGTCATAAGAAGGAGACTTTATGCCCAACTGCATAAATACCTTCCGACTCTGCCCGGAGCTAAATGCGCAGGTGGGTTTTAGAGTTGGTTGACAGGAATAGGCAGTCAGGGGATCAGGAGGTCTTAATGTTGAGGCATCTTTATACGCCAGTCCACAGAGCAGAGGATGAGAGCCCTCAGTCCAAGCCTGTGTATGGTAAAGCAGGAAAGCAGAGGGACATGAGGAAAGCGCATCTTTAGGAAGAGGCATTTCAGTTAAAGGTAGGGGCAGTGCTCTAAGTAACATCAGGCTGCCCCCCCAGCCACCCAAAGTCAAAACAAGTCCTTTTTTAAAAAAAAAAAGAAGCTTTGCGCTGCCTTTGCGCTGGTTATTTCTTTTCACTAATTTTCCCCCGTTAATCCTGACGTCCAAGCAAGCAGACCCCTTATCTGGCCAAGTACTAATGGGCATATCTAGATTTTACCGTGCCCTCTGGATTGGGAATATTAAAAACAAGAGCTCATATAATCTACTAGCAGAACATATCTCAACCCACCAAAGTCGATGAGCCTGCTTGGTTGCATAAACAAAGGTTAGTGAACAGGTGAAAACATGCTTTCATTCTTATTACAGAGGTCCAATCTGATAATGCAAAGCAAATGTCCCCTAAGAAAAATAGCAAGAAACAAGATTTAAAAACATAATAAAAGCCATATTCTTAACAGGATGTATTGATATAAATAAATGCTGGATTAGAACATGTTCATGGAATGGAAATTACTGATATAAAAAAAAAGAGGTTAGTTCTCCCAGACTGATCTTTTTAAAAGAATTTAGCACTATTTGTTATATGTATTATTTTTATTTAATAATAAACTCCATAGCACTTAAGGGTATATATTTAAGGTAGAAGAACTATAATGAAAACAAAGTCATGATTATTAAGAAGTTAAGACTGATTACCTTTTGAGGGTATGAAGTTGTTGATAAATTAAAAAGATGTGTATTTGTTTTATATGCTTGTGTAGTGTTTCTTTCACAGTAAAAAAAAAAAAAAAAAGATAAAATGAAGATAATTAAATATCCAGAGGTTAAAGCATCTGCCTGCAATGCAGGAGACCTGGGTTCTATCCCTGGGTTGGGAAGATCCCCTGGAGAAGGAAATGGCAACCCACTCCAGTATTCTCGCCTGGAGAATCCCATGGACAGAGGAGCCTGGTGGGCTACAGTCCATGGGGTCACAAAGAGTCAGACACGACTGAGCGACTTCACTTCACTTTTATACAAATAAATTTGACATTTATGAGCTATGGAAATATTCCTAGCAAAATACAAATGTAAAAACTTGACTAAGGGGGCAAATGTATAAAATTCTACAACAAACAGAGAAATATAATCAGTATTTTAAACTTTTCCAACAAAAACACACCAGTTCTAGATTGTCTTGTTACTGAGTCCAAGCTCACTCTGCTTGCCACACACAGCAGGCCAATGAATCCTAGAGACAAGGTGTTAAGGCAAGGAATGTGATGTTTTGGGGAAGGCTGGCTGACTTAGAAGATGGCAGACTAACATCTCAAAGTGACCATCTTGTCAGGGTCTAGGTGCCAGGTTGTTTTATAGAGTCAAAGAGAGAGAAGCAATGGGGAGCTACAGTCAAAAGGCAGAATAGAGAGGGAAAGACAGAGAGGAAGGAAAGTAAAAAGGATTTTCCGTCTCCCAAAACACCTCTAGGAAGGGCCAGCCTTTGGGGGTTAATCTCTTCTTTTTGTTGTAGCTATTCACAGGTGGGCAGGTTCAGATTATCTTTCTGTGAGCTGAACAAAGGCTCTTTAACTGTCAGGAAGAGGGGCAGGATCCTCTGAGGCAGGCCAGTATGTATGATTGTAATAACAAAAGCAAAGGAAAGTGAGCCAAAGAGTTTCTAGTATGGAGTTGGAAATGGCTTCTCCCTGCAACAGTCTTACAAGTGACAAATAGAGAAGGCACTGGTAACCACAGTCTCGCATCTACACTTGCAGAGGGCAGAAGAAGAAACACTCCTCTCCTCATGTTAGGGTACCAGTTTATCCGTAATAAAGACAGACAAGCTTGTTTATGAGCAAAAGGACAATTAGATGCAAATACCCCAAACAAAATATTAGCAAACAATCCAGCACTGTATACAACTAGGGAAAATATGGTTTATTTTAGGAAGTTAATGTTGGTTCAACATTAGTAAATCCATTAATGCATTCACTACATTAATGAAGTAAGAGAGGATTGTTACTTCAATAGATAACAGAAAAAAAGCTTCAGTTAAACTCAGCATGATTTAAGAAGAAAATATCCTTGTATTCAGGAATAAAAAGACCTTCTTACTCTGATAAAGGGCAGCTATAAGCCCCATATTAATACAGACACCATGCCCAAGGATGAAATAATAAAATCATTTCCTTTAAAGTTGGAAAACACACAGATGCTTATCATTATCTCCATAAAATATTGTATTGGTAGCTTTGGTTGAAGACAAAGAGTTAAAAGATTGGATAAGAACAAAACTGTCATTAACTGTAGATGCTATGGTTATTTATATAGATAATACAGTAAATTTACACATAAATTGCATTTCTATTCACCTAACAAGTACATTTTTTAAGATACTATTTATACCAATAAAAATACATGATATTTAGAAATAAGCCATACAAAAAGACTTCAAGATATATAGTATTAATATATGTAAATATAAAAAGCGCTAAAGAAGACCTAAGTAAGAGAAATCCCATGTTTATGGATAGGAAAACCCAATTTTTAAAGACATATAAATACATCAATGATTTCCCAATAATTCAGGCAACTTCAGTATAAAAATAAGACTTTTCTGGGGGAGGGGTGGAATTTACAAGCTAGGCTTAAAATGTATATGCAGGAAGAAAAGCCATAAATACAGTCCTGAACACAATAGGCAATGTTGCAGGCCTTGCTCTACCAGAGGAAGGACCATCAGTATATGGACAGTAAGCACCAACAGCTCTGTTGCTGTCTTTTTTCCAGCTTTGTTGCGGTATAATTGATAAATAAAATTGTATATATTTAACAGGTACAACATGATGATTTGATACCTGTATACATTGTGAAATGGTTACCACCATCAAGTTACTAAGTCTGTTTTTCTTTTTCCCATGTGAAAAAAAAGAGAAAAGCTGATAAATTTGACTACATCAGAATTTAGAACAGATCTTTAGCCAAAGGTAATATAAGTGGGTAGGGAGGACAGAAACTAAGAGAATATTTTTATAACATACACAGCCAATGAAAGGATCAATAAGAAGGATATATAAGGAAACTCTAAAAATCAATAAGAAGAATACAGTAATGTCTAGCAAACACTAAAAGATGGTCAGCCTCTTTAGAAAATAGACAAAAGCAAGTAAAATCTTAATCAACTGTCATTTCACACTCACCGTATGGCATAGAATATAAAAATCTGATAATACCTAGTGTTTGTAAGGATGTAAGGAAACAGGAACTTTCAGAACGTTGTTGGAGGGAATATACGCTGCTGCCGCCCCTTGGGAAGACCACTTGGCATCACTCAGGAAAGCTGAAGACAGGTATTTCCCTTAGTGTGTCTCTCCCATTCCCAGGTATACCTTAGTGACATCATGTATATTTTCAACAAAATATTTTTATAGGAGCAATATTGCAGCCTCATCAGGAAATAGTTTTAATGTCTGTCTACAGTGATAAATAAGAAATTTAGAAAATTAATAAGACTCTATTCATAAAACTTACGTGAATGAAATACAACTACCTGCATCAGTGTGAATGAATCTCAAAGCAGTATTGAGCGACAAAAGCAGATAATGTAATACAAACACTCAATTTTATGTATGTAAGAGAGACTAGGAAGAGCTAAATGATATTTTGTCTTGAGATAAATGTATGTATTTATAACTCCAAATAAAAATGAAGAATGAGTAACATACAATTTAGAATAATATCCATTTTTTATTGGCGTATAATTGTTCTCCAATGTTGGGTTAGTTTCTGCTGCACAGCAAAATGAACCAGCCGCATATATAAATGTGCCCCCTTTTCCTTGGACTTGCTTCCCATTTAGGTCACCATGGAGCACTGAATAGAGTTCCCTGTGCTACACAGTCGGTTCTCATTGGTTATGTGTGTTACACGTAGTGGGGTATGTGTGTGAATCCCGATCTCCGAGTCCATCCCACCTCGCCCTCCCCGCCTTGGTAGCCAGGCATCCATTCTCTACGTCTGTGTCTGTTTCTGCTTCACAAATACGTTCATCTGTACCATTTTTCTATATTCCATAGATATGCATTAATATATATTTGTTTTTCTGACTTAGTCACTCTATGACACTCTCTGGGTCCATCCATGTCTCTGCAAATGGCACAGTTTTATTCATTTTACCTGCTGGGTAATATTCCATTGTATATATGTACCAGTGCACTGTTTTTTGGTGGGGAAGAGAGGAGTTGAGGGTGAGATACATAGGATGCTTCCATGATACAGTGATGTTTTATTTCTTAGAGTGGATAGTAGGTGCGTATGTGGTCATTACATAATTATTATTTAAATATCCATTTGTTATACATAATTTTTCTCTATATTTCATAAGAAAAACTTCTTAATTTAATACAAAAATAATATGAGCAAAAGTAACAAAATCCTAGGAATGCAGTTTATAACAAATGAAAAAAACATAACTTTTAACTGAGAGACATAAAAAGAAACATTAATAAATGTGGATTAATACAGCATTACTAATAGAAGGACTCATTATTAAAGAGTATCCTTTGTCCCCCGGAGAAGTGAAGAGTGTAACTGAAATTACAATTCTGATGGAACATTTCGAAGTTTTGTAAAGTTATTCCAATATTCCTTCAGAAGACTACATGCGTAGTGATAGTCCAGAAAACTTTGCGAAAGAATGATGGTATTTGGAAAGGACCTGTTCTGTTGAATATTAAAATATGTTATATCAGCACAACAGAGAGATACTGTCGGAATAGAAGCTATGACTCAATGAAATAGAACAGAAAGCCAACAACATATGCTGGAATATAAAATAATTTAATGTGGTAATAAAATGGCATTTTAAATCACTGGGGAAAGTTTTGACTGGTCAATTTATTGTCCTAAGAATATTGTCAGGAACTCTAGTTAGGTTTCCACTTTGTACAATGCATAAAGTTGGTCCCAGATGGATTAAAATGTTAGGTTTAAGAAGAAAAAGATGGGAATAAAGCATGAAATAGAAAGAAGAAAACACAGATGACTGTTCATCTGGGTTGAGAAGGAAAATTTTCTCTGAGCTGGTGTGGAAGGAAAAGCCCAGGTGGGGGTCCCAGCTTGATGCTCCCCGTCAGGATCTGCAGCCCATAGACTTTTCCTTTCCTTAGTGCATAGCACAGGCACCTCTCCATTCAGCATTCTCTTCCCCTCTTAAAACTTCTCCCAGTTACTGACGAAGCTCCTCCTCCAGGACACCTTTGGTAAATAATTCCTCTCTCTCTTCTCAAGAAAGCAAGAGCCATTCAAACACCACAACCCCCTTCTCCAAAGCATCTGTGCATTTTCTTCCTCTTCTCTTGTCTCACAGAGGGAAGGATGCTCTATTCCCACCCACCCCTGCCCCAGCATTTTGAGGACCCTACTAACATCAGTTATTTCCTCTCTCTTTCCCATCCTTCTACTTCTTATGTCAATTTCAGATTTTCCCTAGTTACCTTGAATCATGCCATACCTTCTCCCATCTTTGGGAGGAGCGGTACTTCGGTTGCATGTCTCATTTCTGTTCCATCTTGCATTCCCTTCACCTTCACAGCAAAAATAATTACTTGTCTCAACACAGTCCCTCAACTTCCACTCTTCTCCCCCCGCTAAACAACGGCTTGATGCCGATGTTCTTGAATTCCTCTTGGTCAGCGCACAGATAACTTTGAAGACACTACATCCAATGAGAGAATGTAAGGTTGCTTCTCACTCAGCAGCATACCTGTTACAGTAACTTCTTGAGCCTCCCATGGCTGCTTCAGTGACAACCCACTTGCCTGGTGTTTTGTTGCCTCTATGAATACAGCTTCCCTGTTTCTAAATTTCTTTGTTTTCCTCCTTGAGGTTGGAGTTGCTTTTTGCCTTAGTCCTATACTTGCTACTTTTGTTCTCTTCTGCTACGAGATCTATTCCCTGCCCCTGGTTTCAGTGTCTAAATATTGCTACTCACCCCCTACCCCGCTGGTACTCAGCACTGCTCCACATACTCGTCCAATGAGTTATGACAGAACTGAGCTTGCCAGCTTCCTTGCCATTGTCCTCTAAGGTTTCTTTTTATGACAACCCCCTGATCCATCCTATTTGTGTAGAACAAAAGAGCTGGGGTCTTCCTTGATATATCTCTTCCCTCCATCACTACCAAATCATACATGCCCCCCCCCCTCCGCTAAATTTCTGACCCAGTTGTGTTCTCTTCTACATAACCATCACCATGGTCCAAGATACCATCTTTTCTCCCCAAGATAATGTTTTTCCTTCCACTTTTCCCCCACAAAGCCATCCACTACACTCTTAACATCCACCCTCCCCATGCTTGTCTTAATAGCTTCTTCTTACCTATAGACCCTAACTTACTTTCCATGTATTATCCTGACTAAATAATATGCCAGACTAGATTTTCTCTGCTGCTGCTAAGTCACTTCAGTTGTGTCTGACTCTGTGCAACCCCATAGATAGAAGCCCACCAGGCTCCCCCATTCCTGGGATTCTCCAGGCAAGAACACTAGAGTGGGTTGCCATTTTCTTCTCCAGTGCATGAAAGTGAAAAGTGAAATGGAAGTCGCTCAGTCATGTCCGACTCTTAGCAACCCCATGGACTGCAGCCTACCAGGCTCCTCCATCCATGGGATTTTCCAGGCAAGAGTACTGGAATGGGTGCCATTACCTTCTCTGAGATTTTCTCTACTGATTATAATTCTTCCAACACCTTGTGTTTTACCTCAAAATCCTAATAATGACTTTGAAAAACTAATTATGAGTGCAATTATTTATTTAATGTAGTTTCCCTTTATAGAATACAAGCTTTATCAAGGATTTAAGTATGCCTGTCTTTGTTATTGGTGTATCTGTAATGTCTATCACCAAGTCCCTTGGTCATATTAGGTATTGAATAACTATTTGTAGAAAGGATGACTGGATAAGGAAAATCAATAAGAGATCTGAATACTTAGAAGCTTCTACATACCTAAAAGATTTATAAAGCAAATGAGGAACTGACCAAAATTATTGTAACCTATGTAAAAAAGCTTAAGTCCTTAAAAATAGATTATAAGTCATAAGACAATGATAAACAGAAATGAAGAGCCACGCAGGAAAATGAGCACAGGGCATAGAGAGCATGTTCATAAAAGAATCAATGCAAATAGTCAATTAAATGGAAAAATCTGCATTCTCTGATATTCTGAAAAAGATACACATGCATACACTTAATCTTTTAAACAGTCATTGTTGGCATGGGTTAGGAATGGACATATTCTTCTCTTTGGGGAGCCCAGAATGGTGCAAACTTTCTGGAAGGCAATCTGGTAATATGTATCAAAAGTGTTAAAGATAAAATAATCCATCTGTTTTGACCCAATAAATTAATTTCCAAGAATTTATCTTAGGGACATCAGCAGAGTTGCATGCAAATACTTATTTGTAAGAATGCTTATTACAGTGTTACTTATAATCATCAAGAATTCAAACCAACTTTAATGCCCAATAATAAAGGATTGGTGACTAAAATGGGGCATATCCTGTTCTAAGCAGCCATTAAAATGCATGGCCCCAAAGAGCATCTAAGGATTTTTTTAATATATTTTTACTTTTTAAAATATAAATTTGTTTTAATTGGAGGCTAATTACTTTACAATATTGTATTGGTTTTGCCATACACTGACATGAATCCGCCATAGGATTTTTTTTAACTGTGATTTGTTTAGCTATAAAAGAAGGTCATAACACAATATGCAAGGTAGTTTAATTTTTAAAAATAAAATATGTATATGCAGAGACATAAAGTGACTAGAAAAAATATCTACAGTTACGGGGATTAGAATGATTTTGTTCTTTTTAAAAACCTTTTTTGTAGGTCCTTAATATTCAACAAATTCTGTGTATCATGTCTGTAATGAGAAAAACTAAATATATTTTAATTTAACAATAGGGAACTGATTGCAACATATGGCTGTGGCTATATCTAGAGAGGCATAGCATGATGATTAAGAGTATATGCTTTGAAGCTCACAGACAGGTGTTCAGTTCCCTCTTTACAACTTAAGAGCTGTATGACCTTGAGCAAGTTATTTAATTCTCTCAGCCTTGGTTCCCTTATCAGCACAAAGGAGATGATATACACTGGGCAGAGCTGTTCTGTGACTTAAATGAAATAAGGTATGTAAAAGTCTGATCAAAGAGTAAGTGCGTAATAAAAAAAAAAACACCTGCCTTTATAATGCCAAAATATAAATAGATTCCATAATGATTTGCATGAATTCATGATGCTCTAGGGAGTTATAACGGGAAGTTTGGGGAATCATTATTTTATGGTTCAGCATCTTCCAGGCTGTCATAATGATGGTGGAATTCAGCAGGAGGATGATGGCAGGAAGACTTTTCTGGGTACAGAAACTGCCCAGGAAAGGTTTTGATTTAGGGCAAAATGCCGGCAAAGGTCATTGACTCACCTATGAGTCCAGCCAGCAAATGGTTATCATGCGTCTACCATGCGGCAGGCGTCGGAGACTCAGCAGGGAGACAAATAAGCTGCATTCCTGGAGCCTTCTAATTAGATGGCGGTTTCAAGGCACATGGTTCCTGGTGGATTCAGGGATTAGGAAACTATGGAAGCACTTCCTGCAGTTGGAGAAACCTTGACAGGTTTAGAAAAATGATAGTGAAGTTCACGTTGCACTCCTCAAATACCAATCCTAAGCCAAGAATCCAATTCCGGGATCCCACCTGTTGGCAGGTCTGGGGTCTAAAGATATCCTCTTAATCCTGGTCAGCTTTAGTTCCAGGATAGACTTGCTCAGAGTCTGCAGATGAAAAGCCATTGGCCTTACAGGAAAACAGAAAACTGTGGCCCGTGCGTCAGCTCTAACCTTTGCCTGTTTCTAAAAATGAAGGGGATTTTTTCTTGGCACACAGATATGCCCATTTGTTTATGGATTGTATGTGGCTGTTTTTGTGTTACAAATACCAAACTGAGTAATTTCAGTAGGGACTCTATGACCCACCAAGCCTACAATATTTATTATCTGATGCTACATGGGAAATAGATGGGGAAACGGTGTCAGACTTTATTTTTGGGGGCTCCAAAATCACTGCAGATGGTGACTGCAGCCATGAAATTAAAAGACGCTTACTCCTTGGAAGAAAAGTTATGACCAACCTAGATAGTATATTCAAAAGCAGAGACATTACTTTGCCGACTAAAGTCCGTCTAGTCAAGGCTATGGTTTTTCCTGTGGTCATGTATGGATGTGAGAGTTGGACTGTGAAGAAGGCTGAGCGCCGAAGAATTGATGCTTTTGAACTGTGGTGTTGGAGAAGACTCTTGAGAGTCCCTTGGACTGCAAGGAGATCCAATCAGTCCATTCTAAAGGAGATCAACCCTGGGATTTCTTTGGAAGGAATGATGCTAAAGCTGAAGCTCCAGTACTTTGGCCACCTCATGCAAAGAGTTGACTCATTGGAAAAGACTGTGATGCTGGGAGGGATTGGGGGCAGGAGGAGAAGGGGACAACAGAGGATGAGATGGCTGGATGGCATCATGGACTCGACGGACGTGAGTCTGAGTGAACTCCGGGAGATGGTGATGGACAGGGAGGCCTGGCGTGCTGCAGTTCATGGGGTTGCAAAGAGTCGGACACGACTGAGCAACTGAACTGAACTGACAGAGTAATTTTGCTGACTCCCATTC
This sequence comes from Ovis canadensis, assembly GCF_042477335.2. Lineage (NCBI taxonomy): Eukaryota > Metazoa > Chordata > Mammalia > Artiodactyla > Bovidae > Ovis > Ovis canadensis. The sequence goes on along the minus strand of NC_091257.1, from coordinate 86,443,515 downwards.
TAGGTCATTGAGGCTGGGAAAGTAAGATGAAAGGTGGCATCAGATTCCTAACTTGCTTCCTTCTGTAGTTCCAGGAGCTGTTCCTCTAGAATCCATCCAAGGGGGCCCCTTTGAGGAGAAGATCTACATCCAGTGGAAACCTCCCAATGAGACCAATGGGGTCATCACACTCTATGAGGTAAGGAGGCCTCTTTGGCTGTATCACTTGGTTTTATTCAGTTTACTTCAGCCTGGAGTTGGCAGATAATACTGCATGTAGAAGCTCCATCAAAGGCACAAAGGTGAGTGAGACACAGCGAATACAGAAGGGTTCTGATAGTGTGATGGGAAGCAAACACAAGGACATCAACTGAGCTGTCTCGATAGCCCTGATGACAAAGGAAATTGGGTGTATCATGCATTGATGGGATTCTTCATCTCTTTAGCAAAGGAGTCAGAGTGTCCTGGCACAGCCAAAGCAGACCCAGGCCTGGCAAACTGTCCTCTGGAAAGTCATAATAGTCAGGTGATGCTCATGGTACCCGTATCAGTCCCTGGGCTTCTGAAAGGATCCCAGTGTCATTCTCTAAGCTAGGAGTACATCATTCTTCAGCTTTAATATTGCTTTGTGGCCAAGGCATATTGTATTGCCACCTAGGTGATAGTGTTGAAAGCCCTTCTCCCAGGATTAGCAGGGCCTTCTATCAGAGATAGAATAGAATGTCCTTGGATAAGACAAAATGCAGCCTCCCTGAATACTTGCAAAATTAGAACAAATGATAGAAGCTCATTGCAGAGCAAAAGCAAATAAACAGTAAAACTTCAGTAAGGCTGATTTAGCAAAATGCTAATAGTAGGATATGGGCAGGATTGACTCTCTTCCCACCCCTTATATTCTGAGACACCATGAGACTGTGATTCGGGTACAATAGAAACACACAGCTTTGCAGATGGAAGGGCATGGAAAATGAAGCTGGAAGGATGGAGTCTGCTGTCTTCGTAGCTCTACCTCAGTCTCAAGGGACCCTTGGCAGGTTCTTCCTCTCTTTAAGCCTCAGTTTGCTTATCTATAAGATTGCGGGGTTGGGGAGCAGTGTTAATTGTTGCTTCAGGGCTTCTCTGAGGAGTCTGAGGGGGGAAAGGTGATAAACATCCCAGGCTGAAATACACTATAAGCTCACGGAGGGACTAAAGACTCTGGGTGCTTGTGCAGAAGGGTACACCTGTTGAGAGTGAGCCTTAGGAAGAATATCACTGCCATAGGGAAGATGAACTCTGGGGAGGAAAGTCAAAGCGTATTGATGAGGAAGAAATATTCAGGGTGAATCTGATGGACACAGAGATTATCTGGAGACACGGACAGACCTAAGAGCTCTCTGAAGGAGGAGAAAGCTGTCAGTTATGTACAGAGTGATGGAGAAAACGCCTTCAGGAAACACCTTATGCCACTCCACCCAGTGTTTCTCAGAAGCAGAGCTCTCTAACATCTCCGTCTTGGACCATGGGGTTGGGAGAAGCATCTTTCCTGGGGATGGTGCTGAATGAGAGAGGGTTTTCATACTGATGGACCTTGCCTAGGACACATTCATGACCTTGTCAGGGAAGAGGGCGACTGAACAGTCAACTAAAACGAAGCCCAGTCATTTAAAACCTACACAGTGTTCTTTGTAAAGCACAGGGCGCACGCTCACATACACATAGATGAGCTAGAGATATACCACCTGCTCTTTGTAAAGCAAAGGAAAAGGGCCCAGGACTTAGATAAAGTGCTTGGTGGTGTTGTATAAATAGCTCTCAGTGGCAGATGTTGAAGACTTTTGGAATTCACAGGCCAGTAAAACCTCAAATGTTGTGGGGGAACCAACATAGAGTATTTTACCATGTTTTATTAACATCATTTTACAAAAGACAATTACAAAAATATAGAAAGTACATAATCTCAGAATAAAAGGCAGTCCTTTAAATTGAATACATTTAACTTTATGGGCAACTCGTTATGATCACCTTAGTTTTTTTCTTATTTTGCCTTGAATTGAGGACACTTCTGGCGTTAAAAGATCCTGGTTCTTGTACCTACCTCCATTTGGAAACACTGGTTGAGGCTGTGCTGCAGGAAGAGGCATATCCCAGTACAGATTTTTTTTTTTTTTCCTCAGGAGCAATATCCCTGTTGCTCTAATCAGATTATGCACTGGACTTGGTTATGAAACTCTGGATGATAATTCCACAGTAAGAAGAAATAGATGGAGAGAGAACAAAAGAGCAAACATAACTGTGAGTTAGACACTGTTTGAGCAGTCAATGCCCTGAAGGTACTACCCAAGTCAGGTTAGGCTGCTCGATGCTCCAAAGCCTGTGCTCAAGAGAAAAACACTGGCTGGAAGGAGAAGGTTGGTTTACTCAGGAGGCTGGTAAACTGGGGGAGAAGGCAGACTCATGTCCAAAAGCCACTTCCCCCTGCAAATTAGGGAGGAAGAGCTCTTAAAGAGGAGTTTCAGGAGTGTATAGGTGGAAAGAGGAAATTATGTGCAGGAAAACACAGTGATCTCTGATAATCATCTTAGAATTGGTCATGTTGGTCATGGGGTGGTTGATTGACATACTGATTTTTTTTTTTTTTTTTCCTATTCATTCATCTATTGGGCTGTGCTGGGTCTTAGTTGCAGCATGTGGAATCTAGTTCCCTGACTGGTGATCAAACCTGGGCCCTGCTGGGAGGAGAGTCTTAGCCCCTGGCCAGGGAAGTCCCATTTTAATTGTTTTAAGGACAACTAATCTTCAGTTCTAGGGTCAGTTTGTTCCCATTTCCTTGAGGCCAGTTCTTAGAAGTATGTCAGGTGGATCAGCTTATGTCATGACTGCAGTCTGGCCATCATATATTAAGTCAACTTCTTCTACCTGGTGAGGGTTTCGGTATCTGAATAATAGTTCAAAGAATGTAGGTCAGAATACCATCTGTTGGCTCTTGAGGAAGTACTCAAGGTCCTTGATTTTGCTTAATGGCTAAACTCTTATTACTTTGCCTTAGTTGATTGCATTCCTTTGTTTCTGCATTTCCTCACTTCTTTGATTAAATTTATTCTTTGGCTACAGTTTTTCTACAGACATGAGCCAGACAGATAATATGGAGGGGTGGGGTCAGTCTTGCGAAGGCCCCATAGGGTCCTGCTCTGTTACAAAAGTGAGGACACGATATATATCATACATGGTCAGGAGCTGTAGGCACAAAGGTACACCCGGGTGAAAACAGCGCTCCCTTCTGTGCACTTCTCTGTGAATGTTCAAAGACCAGTTGCTGAGATGCTGGCTTTCCTATGAGAGTGCTCTACTAGAAACAGCTATTGTAAGAAAACTTCATGTAATTTCTTGGCTGCTTCTTGGGCTGTAATAGAGAACCAGAGCTGCCACTGTCTGACTTGCTTGAGCATTTAAGGTTACCTTGTGGGAATATGCCAAAGTTCTTGGATGATGATCTGAAGGGACCTAAGGGATGATGACCTAAAGAGAGGACCTGGGTTTAGGCCTTATATTTTGACCATTAACGTGGCTGAGACCTTGAGTGTCACAAGCCAGTGAAGCCTCAGAAGGTAAGAATGTTGAGGTCAGGCAGCCTAGATGTAAATCCCATGCTGTGTAAACTTGGGCACATTAAGTAACTGCTCATTTACACTGCTTAATAACCGCAAATATATGTTTAGTACTGTGTTTGGCATTTAGAAATAGCACTGATAAATGTTAACTCTTCACATTACGTAAAAATGAGGCAGTGGAGCCTTGGAGAAGTGAAATGTAAAGACCAAGGGTATACAACCCTTGGGTCCTGAATTCAAGTGCGAATGTCTTGCCTCTTTCTCAGTGTGGACCAGCAGGGTTGGCTCTATCTGGAAGCTGGTTAGAAATAAAGCATCTTAGATCTTTCCAGACTTTCTGAATCAGAGTTTTCATTTTAACAAGACCCCTAGTTGATTTGTATGGGCATTAAAAACGTTTGAGAAGCACCTCTCTAGACTTCACTATCTTTAGAAAGTTTCAGGACTTCCTTGTGGTACGATGGATATGAATCCAGCTGCCAATGCAAGGGACATGGGTTTTATCCATGGTTCAGGAGGATTCCACGTGCCATGGAGTAGCTAAGCTTGTGTGCCACAACTACTGAGCCTGTGTGCTGCAGCTGCTGAAGTCCAGGCGCCCAGAGTCCGTTCTGCACAACAGGAGAGGCCACCATGATGAGAAGCCTGCATCCCTCAATGAAGAGTAGCCCCCATTCGCTGGAACTGAACTCGAGAAAGCCTGCACATGGCAGCGAAGACCGAGCAGCCAAATAAATAAATAACGTTTCAGCAACTGATAAGAGAGTAGGGCCCTCTGAGCAGAAAGATGGGGCATCTCCTCCTCTCAGCTCAACCCAGTCCTGCCTCAGACAGTAAGCAGGAGACCTTGTTTTTAAAGACATTTATAACAGAATATGTGTTTATGAGGCAATTTCCAAATTTAATTAGATGAAACCAATTTGATTTTTTTTAATGAGGTTCTGGTTGTAATTTCTAGAGAGAAATCCATAAATTACAAATCACCCTCTCCTGTTCTCAAAAAGTTTGTTTTGTGGCAAAGAAAAATCAGACGATACAAGTGGAAGAGAAATCCAGGATTGTCAATGCAGTCCTGTGTACAGCCTTGGACTCCAAAAGGCAAAAGCCAAACAAATGAGGGAGTGAAGAAGAGTTGTGACTTTGTAAATAGTGTAAAAATTGTTAATTGCAGCAGGTCTAACTAGTATGTCATATGTTAAGATTAAACTTCCTTTCCCATGGGTCCATACCACTTCCTGAACCACTTTTCCCCTCCCCCAGGAAAAAAAAGGCGGGGAGTGGCTTCCCAGGTGGCCCTAGTGTAAAGGATCCGCGTGCCAATGCTGCGGTACTCAAGAGAGGCAAGTGCGATCCCTGGGTTGAAAGATGGGCTGGAGAAGGAAATGGCAACCCACCCCAGTGTTCTTGCCTAGAGAATCCTATGGACAGAGGAGCCTGGTGGGCTACAGTATGGACATGATGGAGTGACTGAGCCCACACCTGAGTCCAAGTCTTGGCCCATCCTTGGACAGTTCTGCCCTCCAGATTCAGAATGGCTGCGATTATGTCTCATCTGTTCTCTGGGCTTCAGTCCCCTCTTTGTAACATGAAGGTGTCATACTGTTCTAGGGTAAAAGTCAAGAGAAGAATAAATCTACATCAGACCCACAGAACCAAAGTTTTATACCTCATTTTGTATTGGCTCCACTGTTCAAACTGTGCCTGTGGCTTTGCTTCAAAGCCAAAGCAGCCGTGACTCTCACTTGAAGGACAGTAGCCAGTGTGCAAAGGCCCTGCGGTAGAATGACTGGCTTGTCTGAGAAAAGGAAGGAGGTCAGGAAGGAGGTCACCAGACTGAACCCTGGTGAGCAGGGTGGACAGTGATGAGGCCATGTGGGGAGGGGGTGGGCAGGGTCAGAGGATGCAGGGTTTCTAGAGACTGCGCTTTGTCCTGAGAGGAACAGAACACCCAAGGAGGATTTTTAAGCAGAGAAATGAAGGAATCAGATTTACATTCCTAAAATACCACCTGGCTGTTGTGTGAATAATGGCCCTGGGCACATAAGCATCTCAGGAATACTTGGGAAATCTGCCAGGAGGCAAGGATATTGAACTCATTATGATACTGCAGTGTTGTTGTCTGGGAAATTGCATGCTGGGCGGGCTGCTGTCCATGGGGGTGCAAAAGAGACGTGACTTAGTGACTCAGCCCCAACAATAGACGCTGCAGTGAGGGCTCAACTATTTATTGGAAGACCCTGCATCCAGGTGGAAGAGGGGAAACTTTGTCACATCGGCTTCTCCCTTGCTGCCTCTTTGTGGGCTTGGGTGGCTTCCTTTAAGGCAGTAAAGATAAGATAAGGAGTTCTTATCTTGAAGAGCTCCTTGGAGCCAAGACTGTTAGATTCTGGCCTCTAGCCCTCAGGGCTGGGAGCTGAAACTGAAGCTCCAATACTTTGGCCACCTGATGTGAAGAGCTGACTCACTAGAGAAGACCCTGATGCTGGGAAAGATTGAAGGCAGGAGGAGAAGGGGACGACAGAATACAAAATGGTTGGACGTCATCACTGACTCAATGGACATGAGTTTGAGCAAGCTCCAGGAGATGGTGAAGGACAGGGAAGCATGGCGTGCTGCAGTCCCCGGGGTCACAAAAGAGCTGGACAGGACTGAGTGACTGAAAACCAATAGCAGTCCCTAAGGGCTGGAAGTCCAATGGCTTCCCTGATGCTACCCCAGAACCATGCAGCAGCTGATTCTTCAGCAGCCACGCCCTCTCTCCCTGCCCACTGGAGCCAGCCTCGCCTCTACTGCAAGCAGCTTGTATCAGAATGCATGGTCCCTGGCCTCAGATCTCAGCAAGGTGACAGAGAGTGCGTGGAGAAAGGTCACATCAAAGGCCTCATGTCTACACACCAGCAGATCAGTGTCACCTAGGAGCAGGTCAGACATGCAGTAACTCAGGCCTCAACTCAGACCAACTGAATCAGAGCCTGTGTGTTAACCAGATGACACACACATATGACAGTGGGAGAAGCTCTGGTCTAAGACACTTCCTAAAGTGTCCTAATCTGGATCTGGAGAGCTCTGCTTGACACACACCCACAGTCCTCAGGTGAGTAATGTGGCCACTAAATGAACTGAGGGATGTGCCTGCTTACAAGGGATCCAAAGAGCTGAGACTTTGACCAGCAATGTGAAAACCATGCTCTTTGCATAGATTCTTCTGGAACCCTGCTTGGGTCTTCCTTTGTGCCTCAGACAGTAAAGAGTGTGTCTGTAGTGTGGGAGACACAGGTTTGATCCCTGTGTAGGGAAGATCCCCTGGAGAAGTACGTGGCAACCCACTCCAGTATTCTTGCCTGGAAAATCCCATGGACAGAGGAGCCTGGTGGGCTACAGTTCATGGGATTGCAAAGAGTTGGACACGACTGATGGACTAACACATACACAGGGCGTCCCGATCAGGGCCTATATGTGAAGAGGGCTGGCACGGCCCTTTCCACTCCGACTCTGCTCCTGTGCACGACAGGACTCCCTGAAAGCAGACCAGGCAACTGCAGACAGGTTCACACAGCCCAAATGTGGTCACAGGGGAAACAGTCCAGCCAAACAGTTGCCTAAAAGCTCCTCAGTAAAATCATTTAGAGGCAAGCTGTTCAGAGTTCACGAAAAACAGTAATCAATACGTGTTTCAATTCAATTAGTTTTTCTCGTCTCTGTCCAAAAATAAATATCACACAGTGTGAGGGAATTGGGCCAGAAGATGTTACACTGGCAACTGGGTTAACGATGTGTGAAAATATTTAAAATGCAGACATGTGAAGCTTCCCAGTAAGCCTTTATGTTTAGCAGTCAAAATCACCAAGTTTCTAATTACAGTGTATAAATCTGAGAAGCTTAAACGGAATGAGAGGACCCTAATGAGGCAGGAATGGGTGTCTTGATTATGCTAGCGTTGATTGACATTTATCTTGCAAGCTATTCTAGGCGCCTGGTGTTCAGAGTTAAATAAAACACAGACTTCGCCTCCATAAAACAATGTGGCCTTCCTGTGCTGAAGCCCCTTTGCAAGGTAGGCTAGGTCAGAGGGTCATCGATATTTTTCTGGCATACAGATGGTTGCATTTGCTCTGAACAGAAAGCGCAGGCCCCGGGAATCAGCATTCCATGAGAGCATTGCAAGAAAGCTGAGTGCGTGTTCTGAGCTAGAAAGTAGTTCTGAACAGGACTGGGGCAGACACGTGTTGATGGAGACAGGGGCTGCTGTATGGATGAGCTCAGAGCAAGCTCTCAGAGGTGCCGGGAGGTGCTCGCTTCATGTGGGTACTCAGACTCACCTCTTCCTCCCCTTTGGCTTGGCCACGGTGGCCTCTCAGGGCTCGCTCACCCCAGGCATGCAGATGGCTCTGGTCCACAGAAGGTCAGTAGGGAGAATGGGATGTGGTCCTTGATGGGCAGGAAGCCCTAGAGGCAGGAAATGGAAAACCCAGCCCAAAGCAAGAATTTGCATAATTCAAGCCAGATTTCTGTTAATTAAGATGCATAGTTTGCATAATGCAGGCAGCTAGTGGGTATAAATTGAGTCAAGCTGGTAACCAGGATAAAAGCTTTTGTTTCTTCTGAATTCCTTAAGCCATAAATGTAGGAATCACCATTCTTCCCCACTTGCAACACATCAAATACTCTAGAAAGTTCTATCTCTTCTCTTCTCCTTCTAGTATAGACAAAGGTCAGGTCACACGGCCCCATCTTCAACACCACCTCGTTCTGAACACTCATCTGATGCCTAAACCACTTGCCTATTTCACTTCCCTACACTGTACCCAAACAGAACATCTTGGAAGGTAAATACAGTCATGTTGCTTCTCTGCTTTTGCCTCAACTTAATTTTGGAGCCTTGAATGGTCTGGCCCCTCTAACCTCATTCTGTGCCTCTCCTCCCGCTGTTTTCCGTGTACCAACCCCTCTAGCTTTCGAACACTTTCTCAAGCTGATTGAGTTCTTTGCAGCCCATGTGATTGCCGCATTTTGTTAATGTCATCTCTTCTGCCTAGAATACATTTTTACTTCATATTTCTTAGGTTCCTACCTATTCTTTACCCCCAAGAGGCTTTTACCCTGAACTCTGCACTTTATCAAGCAGTTTTCTTATTTCTGTCGTATTATTTTCACAATCTGCACTCACTTTGTTGGTATGCTTTAGGATCATCTAATCCCCTACTGGACTTCAACCTCATAAGGCTATGGGCCATGTGATGGTCCATGTATGTGTCATCTTGGCTGGGCCATGAGGCCCAGATAGGTCAAACATTATTCTAGATGTTTTTGTGAGGGTGTTTTTGGATGAGTGGACTTTGAGTGAACCAGATTGTCCTCCATAATGTGGGTGGGCCTCGTCTAATCAGCTGAAGCTCAGAATAGAACAAAAGACTGAGCTCCCCCAAGCTAGATGGTACTTGCCCACAGTCGGCCCTCCGAATTGAACTGTGACACTAGCCCTTCCCTAGTTCCTCAGCCTGATGGCCTTTGGTCCTGAACTGATACTGGCCATATTTATTTTTGCTTTTTAGTGTGTCCTCCAATACTCTTGCCTGGAAAATCCCATGGATGGAGGAGCCTGGTGGACTGCAGTCCATGGGGTCGCTAAGAGTCGGACACAACTGAGTGACTTCACTTTCGCTTTTCACTTTCATCCATTGGAGAAGGAAATGGCAACCCACTCCAGTGTTCTTGCCTGGAGAACCCCAGGGACAGGGGAGCCTGGTGGGCTGCCGTCCATGGGGTCTCACAGAGTCAGACACGACTGAAGCGACTTAGCAGCAGCAGCAGAATCTAAAAGAAAGTTTGCACATAACATGTGCTCAATAAATATTACTTATATGAATGTGTGGATTTGTACTTTATCTTGATAAGGGGTAGTGGTGAAATCTTTGTCTAACAAGTTTAGTGGTTCTCACGCCTGGCTGAAGATTTAGAATCATACCTTGACAACCTCCAAACGTATCGATAAATACATATGTAGGTAGACACATAAATGGTTGGGTTTAGGCATCATTACATTTCAAATAAATCAGAATCTCTGGGGGTGAGCTTCTATCCAAATGGGCTTTTTAAGAAGTGTTTTGGGATGTTTTACTGTCCATCCAAGTTTGGGAAGAAGTACTGCATAGCATGAATTCAGTCAATGCGCTCTGATATGTTATCCCAGACAAATACCTGCTAAATAAACACAGCCATGACTCAAGCTTTACCCTGCCTTTATTTTTCACTCTTCTAGAATTCAACACTGTCTGATGTTACACTATAAGCAACTCTCATGCCCATGCAGGTGCTAGGCACTAGTTATTTTAAGGCTCAAATTCATGACGCATTAGCCTTTTCCCCTCAAGACTGCTAAACAAACAGTTTGTGGAATAATTGAAGACACACGTATTGGTCTGTCAATATCCTTTTGCATTTCACAAATGGCATCTTGCAGCTCTGGTGTCAGACTTTACCTTACAAATATTTTCCCCTCTCCTTTTACGGTAGAAGTTAGTTCTGTTGTTTATTTGTGAGATTTAAAAAATATTTATATACACACAAAAAGCTTCGTAGATTTGCCCAGAGGCTTTTCCAAAGTCTTAAAAGTCAGAGCCCTGGGATGTCAAGGAACCGTTTTTCCTAACCCTCAGCCCATCATTCAACCTCCATAGGATGTTTCTCTTCCAGAGACTTGAAAAATGCAGGCATCCCTGGATAGAAGCCATACATAGGTCTGCTGGGCTGACAGGTCGGTTGACAGGTGTTTCAATAGAAACAGCTCTGGGTTGAAAAGAATGATTTCTGGCACTCTGTGTCTAGAAGGAAGTTGCGTTCTGATGTGAAGAAGTTGCATTTATGTAAGTGGGACCATTAGAGCTGCCTGTCATCCACTCGTAGCATACAAGGAATGCCTGTATATTTGCCTTGGGGTGTTTCTTCCTTTTTTGTTACAAAACAGGTATTTGTGATGGACCCAGATAATGTGACAGTAGGGATCAACAGATGCGTGCCACTTGTTACCTGAAGAAGAGCAAGTCATGTTTTCCTGGCAATAAAAAGGTTTTCACAATAAACATTAATAATTCATCTTAGCTGTAAAAAAAGAAACAGCAGAAGTTACTGCAGGGAAAATATTCCTACAGTGAGCCCAAATAGATCAGTGTGTTTCATATACACAATGGAGTATTACTCAGCCGTTAAAAAGAATTCATTTGAATCAGTTCTGATGAGATGGATGAAACTGGAGCCGATTATACAGAGTGAAGTAAGCCAGAAAGAAAAACACCAATACAGTATACTAACACATATATATGGAATTTAGGAAGATGGCAATGACGACCCTGTATGCAAGACAGGGAAAGAGACACAGATGTGTATAACGGACTTTTGGACTCAGAGGGAGAGGGAGAGGGTGGGATGATTTGGGAGAATGACATTCTAACATGTATACTATCATGTGAATTGAATCGCCAGTCTATGTCTGACGCAGGATGCAGCATGCTTGGGGCTGGTGCATGGGGATGACCCAGAAAGATGTTCTGGGGAGGGAGGTGGGTGGGGGGTTCATGTTTGGGAATGCATGTAAGAATTAAAGATTTTAAAATTTAAAAAATAAAAAACTAAAAATTAAAAAAAATAAAATAAAATAAAATAAAAAAAAAAAAAAGATCAGTGTGTTTGTCTTTGTATGTGTGTGTGTTAACATGTAGGTTTGTGAGTTGGTGTAGCAACACTGACACGCGTATGGACATCTGTATTTCTGTGGTTTTTCCTCATGTACATGTAAAGCATTTAGCCTTGGGCTGTACCCATAATCTCAATTGCATCCTTGGAATTGCTCTTTTTTTTTTTTTTTTTGAGAGTTAACTCTAGTAGATTTCAGAGGCCCAGGGCTATGTCTGTTTTCTCCTTGCCTGGAGAAACTCCAGGTCACTTCCTATCCATTTCATAGGAATCTCTTCATGGGCTCCCAGCTGTTTCTCATGAACTTCTGTCATAATTCCTCTCCAGAACTTTTGCCAAAGGAAAATTTTGGATTAAAAAAGCTAAAACCTACTGGTTGAGTTTAATCTGTGCATATCTAGTTGTCCTAGGAAAGTGGAGGGAGAGAAATGAAAAGTTAGTTCTGCACATGGCACCGTCAGGACTCTCCCTGATGTCCCTTCTGTGGGAGGCAAACCTTGTTTTGATGCTCTGCACACCTGAAGGACTTAGTGAGAAGCGGCCTGTACACACAGCCACGTGGCTAGTGACGGAAGCCTCTCTGTGGCTCCATGGTCCTTTCAATAAACCATGCCCAGAGGCGGTGTTTAAGCTGCTGAGTGTCTCTTTCAACATCAGAAGTTGTTCTCTTTTCATCTCAGATGTTCTACCTTGTTACTCCTGTTAGAATTCCACCTGGACAGGGCAGTGCAGTATGGATCTGCTGCTTTTAACTGACTTCCTTTCTGTTTTGGTCAGAACAGCTCTTTGTTTGGAACTTAAAAAATGAAGGAGGAAGCGGGTCTTCATCTACCATCAGAGTATTTGGATCCTTCATCCTGAAGTCTCTGGAGGCTGGAATTCAAATGTATGATTCAGAGACGATCCTTTCATTGGCTTTAGAAGATGGCAGGTGGATTTCTTCCCTTCACTCCAATCCTTTTCTTTGGCTACTTTAAAAAAAAATTAATTTTTTTGACTGTGCTGGGTCTAAATTGCTCCATGTGGGCTTTTGTAGTTGCCATGAGTGGGGGCTACTCTGTAGGTGCGATGCATGGGCTTCTCATTGCGGTGGCTTCTTTTGTTGTAGAGCATGGGCTCTAGGGCCTCTGGACTTAGTCACGGTGGCACATGGGTTTATTTGCCCCATGGCATGTGGAATCCTCCTGGACCAGGGATCAAACCCATGTCCCTGCCAATTGTCAACCACTGGACCACCAGAGAAGTCCCTTTGGCTACTTTTTCTTCCCTCTTCACCAAGAGAAGAGTAGTTCCTTACATTTTACACCCAAGTACGAGACCTTGGCCTGTATCATTACGGACTCCATGCAGGCTTGCTTGCATATCGGGTCTTTTTCAGAGCCCTTCAAAATATATGTCATAAAAATCCCCACTGCTTTGCTTTCTTTGCATCTGTTTTATTTTTTGCATTGTTTTAGCATCTGTGTATCATTGCAAGTCAAATAGTGAATTATATTTAGAAGGAACTTATTCTTTGTTAATGTTAGTGACATTATAGCAACATTACATGGTGTTAGAAATATGGGGAGTGGAAAGTTAGCCCCTATTTCCACTGCCCAGCAGACCCACCATTTTCACAAGAGTTTTTTTGTTTTTTCTTCTTCTAATTTTTGTACATTGACATCTTTTAGCTAATTATGACCACATTGCAAAATTTGGGTTTCCACTACATCAGACGTTTCCCAGTTTCAATGTAAGCTACTTAACGATCCCATCTAATGGCTCTCTGATCCCCTGAGCACATAGCCCACACTTTACTTTCTAATCATTCTATTTTAGGATATGTGATTGATCTTCCAAGAAGGTAAGACACAATTTTTAGGGTAGAGTAAGAGGGACCTGGATCTTTTAAAATACCTGGTTAGCAAAGTTTGAGCTGTGCTTTCCTTTTCCTTCTCAGTAGGTTTGTTAGTAGCAGTCAGAGCCCGTTGCATGCCTTCCATTGATCATAGAACTGTGCTCAAAATAATAGCTCCCTCTGTTCAATAGGAATGGATCTAAGGAAGGAGAGTAAAACCATGTGTACAAATTCAGATAGAAATCTGTAAACCCAAAGTTAGAAGTGGTGGCCGTATTTTCCTCCTTGTTTTAAAAACATGTCTTCATTTGGTTGTTTCTTGACAATTGGAAGTGATATATGGCCTGTGCATTCCCCTCTCTTCCCTAATACCTTTCCCATGATAGACATGTGTAATTGTTCAGGCCACATTCTTCCCGTGAACTCTAACATGGCTTCCCCTTTTCTAAAAGAAAAAAAAATTGTATTGTATTTTTGGCTGTGCGGGGTCTTCGTTGCTGTGCACAGATTTTCTGTAGTTGTGGAGAGCAGGGGCTGCTGTCCGGTTGCAGTGAACAGGCTTCTCATCGCAGTGGCTTCTCTTGTTGTAGAGCATGGGCTTAGTTACCCTGAGGCATGTGGGATCTTTCTGGACCAGGGATTGGTGTCCCCTGCATTGGCAGGTGGATTCTTAACCACTGAACCACCAGGAAAAGTCCCAGAATCCCTCTTGACTTGGCACTCTAGGTGGTCCTGGTGTCATCTGTGATGCTCAGCTGCCATCTTTGTCTTTGCCCTACCTTCTGTGTAAATGTGCTGTCTGCAATTCTGGAGGGTAATTCTTTTTAATATCTGCACTACTTCTTGGAATAAGGGACCACTGCTCTGGAGTCCTTCCCGAGGAAGGTGCCAGAGGTGAGAAAGTCTGTACTAGAACAACTCTTGCAGAGAGTTTTCAGGATTATGTCTAAAACACAGAGCCACAGGAGACAGGAACATGTGTAGAGGTTTCAAGACCATATTGGAACTTTCCTTAAAGACCTTATGTATATATATATGTATATACATAAATATATGTGTGTATATACACACATACACACAGCAAGTCTGTGCCTGCCCCACCGGTACACGTATTCTGTAGTCCTAGCCTTCCCCAGCCAGTTTTTATGACAGAATTACAGGAAGTTTGGATATCAGAGAGAAAAATCACCAATAATCTCTTCTCATAGCACAACAATTATTTTGTCTTGTATTTTATCCTTTGTTAATGTGCCTACATCTTTTACCAAACTATAGTTACATAAAATTTTTTACTGTAATATTTTATTAAGCATTTTATCATGATCATGATGCTTTTTATAGCACCATGGAAACTGCTTATCTTTTTTAATGATTGCCTAATTGTCCATTGAGTGTATATACCTTAATTTACTTCTGCATTCCTATATTGTTTTTCCATATTTCTGGTAACACTGTAATGAACCTCATGCATATAGTGGTGGATGTATAATGGTGGAAAGAACATGGACTTCAGAACAATGACCTGGATCTAGAATCCTGGTTCTAATGTTATCTGGATGGAAGACTTTAGGGACACATTAACCACTCTGAAATTGAGTTACCATTTATGCATACATTTTTTAAATGTGCACAGAAGTAATACCAAACATATAATTTGGGAGTTTCATAAGAATTAGATGTATGTTGCCAATAACCCTTCAATGTCATGGCTGGTTTTCTTTCCCTATTTGGTATATATCTCTTTTTTATTGACTGCACTGGGTTTTAGGCATAGCATGAGAACTCTTAGTTGTGCCATGTAGAATCTAGTTCCCTGACGGAGATTGAACCCAGCCCCCCCTGCATTGGGAGCATGGAGTTTTAGCCACTGGACAACCAGGGAAATCCTTTTTCAGTGTAGTTCTTTTTTAGACATTCACCCACGTGAAATTAACAGGGTTGAATAGAGCAAACACTTGTGTAACTCTTGAGGCATGTTGGCAAGTTGTTCTCCAGATGTTCATACCAGTGTGGGTGTGTGCTTTGAGTCCTGTGTTGAGCTGGTCGCTGTGTCTGGGAAGCAGGCCTTTGGCAGCCCAGCAGGGATTTGACTCAGATTCCCCAATCCCTCCTGCAATGCGGGAGACCTGGGTTGGGAAGATCCCCTGGAGAAGGGAAAGGCTACCCACTCCAGTATTCTGGCCTGGAGAATTCCATAGATACAGTCCATAGCATTGCAAAGAGTCGGACACGACTGAGCAACTTGCGCTTACTTACTTACCCCAGTCCCTTCAGAGCAGGCTGTTATGTGAAGAGCTCATCACACGTGTTGGCAGAACCATTTTTCCTCTCCAAGGACATGCTGGAAACACTTCCACCTCCTTAACTTATTGTTCACACTTTTTGCCTTCAAGGAGCAAGTACAGGGCCTGGCCTCCAACAATCTCCCAAGAAGGTCCTGGGGACCACACAAGAGCTCTGAACTGGGGGACTCCAAGCTAGTTCCTATAGGCTGTACCTCTGCTTGCTCTGGTCCACCAAGCCCTCTCGTGGCCTCTCTTAGCTCATCTGTAAAGGAGAAGATTGAGACAGTTGGTTTCTAAGGCCAAACCACTCAAAGTGTGTCCTGACATCAGCATTATCTGGGAGCTCTTTAAAATGTGCCATCTTGGTTTCTCAGCCATAAAGAGGAACAAAAGTGGGTCATTTGTAGAGACCTGGATGGACCTAGAGACTGCCAAACAGAGTGAAATCAGAAAGAGAAAAATATATATTAACACATACATGTGAAATCTGGAAAAATGGTAGAGATGACCTTATTTGCAACGCAGAAATAGAGACACAGGGTAAAGAACAAACATATGGATACCAAGTGGGGAAAGGGTGGAGGGGGAGGAGTTGGGAGATTGGGATTGACACATATACACTGTTGACACTGTGTATAAAATAGACAGCTGATGGAACATGCTGTGTAGCACAGGGAACTCTGCTTAATGCTCTGCGGTGTCCCGAATAGAGGGAAATCCAACAGGTAGTGGTTAGAGTACACCCATGACTGACACGTTTCGCTGTGCAGTAGAAGATAACACAACATTGTAAAGCAACTATATTCCGATAAAAATTAATTAATAATGAAAGAGATGTGCCATCTTGGGCTCCATCCAGATCTGCTGAGTCAGAGTATGCATCGTTGTAAGATCCCCAGGGGATCCGATGCCCATTACAGCATGACAAGCACAGCTCTACGTTAGCTTCGGCCTGAAGTTTGCTGTCATTCTAGGAACATTTGCTGGGAGGCTCAGTTTTAGAACCACGATCTCCTTGCCATATGCCTGCACTGTCTCAGGATTTCCCTAAGCTGCAGTGAGGTTCTTCATCTGTGGACCTAGATGCCACTTCTTAGGGGTCAGGGTCATTAAAACCAATACCTTTTTCCTTGAGGTGAGAAGCATTTTTGCTGAAACACATATCTTACTAGTCATTCCACAGTTTAAGAAATCCCGCTGTATATCTCAGTGGCTCTCAAGAGGGAAGAATCTGAACTCTTCTCTAACTTGACTGACAGGTCCCTGTATGAATGACCCAGCTCTTGCTGGCCTCCCCAGCATCCTCCCCTGTTCTTATCCCCTCCTTCCCAAATCCATAGGCTTTACCTGAGAGCCACATCACACTCCTGCTGTTCTTGTCTTCTTCTGTCTAGGATACGCTTTCTCAACGCCTCCTTCCTTGCTTTCAAAGGCAGTCCTTCCTTCAGCACCCTGAGGGCTCAGGGTTCTTTCAGGGACACTGGTTTTTGGAAATACCTGGTCTCGAGGTTCTTTCTTGTTATGTTATAATAGCATCTATTGCCCAATGCTGTTATTGCTTGTTTCTATATACTTCTATGACAAAGCTCAGAATTCTTAAGAATTTGAGAATCTACTGGGTTGGCCAACATCTTATGGAAAATCCCAGACAAACTCTTTGGCCAGCCCAATATTTTGTTCTCTGTTGAGTTCTCAGGAGCTGGCCTATGGCAGATCTTCCATGAATGGAAGTAGCCAGCGCTGCAGGAACCTCCCCTTCCTTCCTCAAGGTCCGTCCATTCTTCTGTACCTGCTCTCTGACTCAGGAGACAGACTCTCAGGAATCACTGACCTGTTTTGACTTCTTACCTTCTGTGCAGCCAAAGGAGTGCCCTGGAAAGGACAGGAAGAGAGGGGTAAGGGTGTGATAACTGCTCCAGCAACCTCAGGGAGGGTCACAGTTCCTCTCAGGGTGACCTTCCAGGTTCTTGAACCTACTCCTTCCTCCACTGCTCTCTCCCTTACTAAATGCCCCCTCACTGCCTGGGCTCTTGTTCCTGTCATCTCCCAGTGTAAATAGTTCATTTATTAAGCTCTGCTTGGATCACATGTCTTTTTTTTCCCACTGGGACCCATCAAGAGCCCTGTTATCGTTACCATGGATCACTGCGGGTGCTTCTCATCATGGACTTTATCATAAGCCTTATAGCCCTTCAAGTTCAGTTCAGTTCAGTCGCCCAGTCGTGTCCAACTCTTTGCAACCCCATGAATTGCAGCATGCCAGGCCTCCCTGTCCATCACCAACTCCCGGAGATCACTCAAACTCATGTCCATCAAGTCAGTGATGCCATCCAGCCATCTCATCCTCTGTCATCCCCTTCTCCTCCTGCCCCCAATCCTTCCCAACATCAGTCATTTCCAATGAGTCAACTCGTCGCATCAGGTGGCCAGAGTACTGGAGTTTCAGCTTTAGCATCATTCCTTTCAAAGAAATCCCAGGACTGATCTCCTTTAGAATGGACGGGTTGGATCTCCTTGCAGTCCAAGACTCTCGAGAGTCTTCTCCAACACCACAGCTCAAAAGCATCAATTCTTCAGCGCTCAGCTTTCTTCACAGTCCAACTCTCACATCCATACATGACTATTGGAAAAACCATAGCCTTGACTAGACTGACCTTTGTTGGCAAAGTAATGTCTCTGCTTTTCAGTATGCTGTCTAGGTTGGTCATAACTTTTCTTCGTAAGCGTCTTTTAATTTCATGGCTGCAGTCACCATCTACAGTGATTTTGGATCCCCCAAAAATAAAGTCTGACACTGTTTCCCCATCTATTTCCCATGAAGTGATGGGACTGGATGCCATGGTCTTCATTTTCTGAATGTTGAGCTTTAAGCCAACTTTTTCACTCTCCTCTTTCACTTTCATCAAGAGGCTTTTTAGTTCCTCTTCACTTTCTGCCATAAGGGTGGTGTCATCTGCATATCTGAGGTTATTGATATTTCTCCCAGCAATCTTGGTTCCAGCTTCTTCCAGCCCAGCGTTTCTCATGATGTACTCTGCATAAAAGTTAAATAAGCAGGGTGACAATATATAGCCTTAACGTACTCCTTTTCCTATTTGGAACCAGTCTGTTGTTCCATGTTCAGTTCTAACTGTTGCTTCCTGACCTGCATATAGGTTTCTCAAAGGGAGGGTCATCATCCCTGTTGACACTAAGGCTTAAAGAAACAGTTTCATTTGCCTAAGATCACCTAAGTGGTAATTAGATGATAACTTGTCATTAGTATTTCTTACCAGCTTTGATGACAAAGTCTGTCCACTTACCTAGGTAGTCACTGTGCTTTCTCCAAAAGCAATCAATAAACAATTGTGCATTGGATCTCAGTTTCCCAGTCATGCCCAACTCACTTGACTGTGTGGCCATGAGCTTGCAGATGGGGTTAGAGAGGCAACCTTGGGACAAAAAGGGGACTGAAGCCTCGAACCAGCCTTGGCCTAGAAACTTTCCACTTTGTGTCTTCCCAACTAGAGCTGTCAACACATTAAGCATAAGTTCCATGCTCAGTCACTCAGTTGTGACCAATTCTTTGAGACCCCATGGACTGTAGCCCACCAGGCTCCTCTGTCCATAGGATTTCCCAGGCAAGAATACTGGAGTAGGTTGTTTTTTCTTCCTCCAGGGGATCTTCCCAACCCGGGGATCAAACCTGCATCTCCTGATGCACAGCCACTATTGATGGACAAGGGCAGGCACAGGGCGGTAGGCAGGGAAAGCAGGTGTCTTTAGAGTGGGAGGGGGAGGCGTCATGGCCCTCAGTAGAGGTGGCTTCACCATCATGGTTTCTATTTGCAAATCCCATTCAACTTGAACATTCCTGCAGCTGAACAAGAGATATTCAAAACCCCACGTTTCCCCTCGTAGGCAGCTGAATAGCATGCATGACCCAATGGCTATTGTGGGGGACGGAATGGTTCTGAGATGAATATCTGACACAAATGTGCACTGTCTGGCATGTCAGTCTCAAAGGAAAACTGCAGACTGCAAATTGGGATATTTCTCAATGCTAGAAAAAGTTTCCCATTTCAAATCAACTTTTGAGGGGAAGAAAACCTTTTCAAACATCCAGCAGTGCCAAAATAGGCGGGGCTCTCTATAAACAACCATGGTGGTTTATGAAGTTTCATATTTTCAAATCAATTACTATCTTTAAATAAAAGGACACCTGTCCTGGGCTGCAGGATAATTCCTATAATCAAAATGCTGACAGGAGAGCCTAGTGACCATGTTCAATCTGAAGTTTCAGTCAGTGTGGAACACATCCAGCCCCTGATATTTTATGATGCTCAGGGCACTGCTTCTCCAGCTGGAATCCTGCAGCGTGGGGTAGCCACACGTCTGTGCTTAAAAGCATGAAAGTTCTTCCATCTGAGAAACACTGAAAGGACGAATGAGGGTTTCCTGGTGGCACAGTGGTAAAGAATCCGCCTGCCAGTGCAGGAGACACAGGTTAGATCCCTGGGTCGGGAAGATGCCCTAGAGACGGAAATGGCAACCCCACTCCAGTATTCTTGCCTGGGAAATCCCATGTACACAGTAGCTTGATGGGCTACAGTCCATGGGTTCGCAAAGAGTCAGACATGACTGAGTGACTGAACAACGAAAGGATGAATGAATGGCCTTTTCCTTTTTCTTTATTCTACTTCCACAGTACTTTTTAGCATTAATGAATCCTAGCTCTGTAGAAGTGCTTAAAAGAAAGGAAGGAAGCGGGACTTCCTGGAGATCCAGTGGTTAAGACTTCACCTTCCAGTGCAAGGGTGTGGGTTGGATCCCTGGTCAGGAAGCTAAAGTCCTGCATGCCTCACAGCCAAAACACCAAAGCATAAAACAGAAGCAATATTGTAAAAAATCCAATAAAGACCCTTTAAAAAAAAAAAGGAAGGAAGGGGAAAAGGGAGAGCAGACCTGACAATGCAAATCAGCTACTTTCAGATCTGGCTGAGTTTTCAAACCCTGGAGTTTGGCAGAGACAGGGAAGTCAAGGTCCTGCTTAAAGCTACTGAATCAGAAAATTCAGGCACAGAGCCAGGCCATACATATAATTGGAGCCCATAAGAGTCCGTTGTATAGCCAGATTGGAGAGCCACTACGGTCTGTCTGAACTTCCCCCTCCAACCTACCTTGGCCTTGGTTGGGGCCTCAGCTTCTCCAAGATTCGTGCCTCCATCACCTGCTAGATCTTCCTGTGCTTGGTCATATTTCTCCAAGCTCCAGCCTCCACATCAGCTTTCAGAGTCACCTGTCAACCACAGAGGCCAGCAAATGCTGGCATCCTTCTACCAGCAGAGTGTAGCAAGAGCTCCTGACTGTAACCCCCAGGATGTTCCCTGTGCCCCGTGACCTCTTTTGTCTCCTTTCTGGACATCTCTTGCTTCTAACTCGATATTCCAGCAGCTCCAGACTGTATATTGGTGGCTCCTTGCAGAAGGAGGAGTTCACCTCTGTTCACTTGGATACCCTACTTTCAAGGTCCCTCTGCTTTGCCCTCTTCCTGTTTGCTGGGGTGATGCCTGCCCCCAAGGCATCTCAGGCACTAATTCTTCAAGGAGACTGCCTCTCACCTCCTCCAGCTGGTTTAGACACTCCCCATACAGTACTCTGGAGGATATTATTTGTCATCACATTATAGTGATGGGCGGGTGTCACTAGACCTCATGGCAAGGACTTTGTCTTATTCACCCATGTTCCCCCAACATCCACAACAGTACCTAACACATAATGGATGCCCAAGGGGTGTTTGATGAATCGCCTGACTTTATTTGGTCTTTCTTTCCCTCCCCTCCCCACCAAAACCAACCTATTAAATTTCAGCTGGAGGGATAAGTTACTTAAAGTCAAAGAAACATGGGAAGGAAGACTGCCTGATATTTTCTTTTGCTTTGTGCTTTCCTGGTCCTTGTCTGTCTGCCTAACTCCATCCTCTTTCATGCACATATCACATACCTTCACCCCTCTTTAATTTAGGATTCTTATTAGAACCACCTCCCTGTGTAATGTCTTGATGCCATCCTCAATTCCCTCCTGCATTCCTGTCTTAGGAGGAAAGTTGTTGCTACAGACTGTTTTCTATTTGTGTCCTCACCTGAAAAAAAAAAAAAGCTCATGGCAGCAATGGCAAAGTCTATTTCACCATGCCTGGGAGCACTGCAGTTTGCTGTAATTGCACTGGGCTTGGTGTGGTCTGATAGCTGTCACATCATCCCCGCAGACACTGAATCCAGTGACACCAGTTAATCATGCTAGAACTTCAGTCCCACGCGTAAATGAGAACATCATCCCCAAATTAGGCCCTGAGTAGGTCATCACAATTCCTATTTGAGGCTTTTGAGAGACAGAATTCCCCCTCTACCCACCTGCCAACTCCATCAGACCCATATCACTCAGCTGGAGAGTGAGATGGAGCTGTGAGTCCTTAATGATCAACCCTGGTGTTTTCCTGCCAGGGGCTCAGGAATCCACGGGTGTGAAACACATCCTGATGTATAGGAGTCTTAGGTAGCAACATCCTTGGTATACCCTTGAATGCTGCATTTCTGTCTTTGTTAAGTCTCTATCAGCGAATTGAGACTGTGGCCCAGAGAAAAGTGCACCTGTGATATTGGATTCCAGCTGAGAAAAGCCAAGTTTCTTTTGTGGAGGTTTGGGACAGCTTGGGTGTCCAAAGTCACTGATAGAGCAGCAACAAAAATATTTGCTGGGGCAAACAAATATCTTGAGGTCAGTCCCTCTCACATCTCCTTATCATTTGGTTGGTTCAGCAGATGCCACATGAATTGAGATCCACACAGAGCTGTTAACTTGGATTTTAGCACAAACCTTAAATTTGTAATCAGAAATTAGTGGCTTATATTTATAAAATGTGAGAATAGTAACAGAGAAGGAAAACAATTTCAGTTACTCAGAATCTCACATTTTTCTTTTTCCATGCCTCCCCCTAGTTGCTGTCTCTCTGCGTATGAAAGTTTTATATAGTTGTAATTATTGCATCTCTATAGTTTTTAATGATTTTTCCCCACTGAAAAGTATATCATAGTTATAACATTATTAGCATTTTAACGGCTGCATAATGTCCCATCAAGTGGCCTGACCACGATTTACTTAGCTGCACCGTCTGTGACATTCACTCAGTCTCCAGAATGTCTCCAGTATAAATGAGGCTTCATAAACAGCTTTGTGTATTTGCTTTTTCGTTTTACTTTATTTCCTTTAGATACATTTGCAAGCTCTGATTATGATATCAAAGAGCAGAGCCACCTAATGTTTTTCTGGGTTTACGCTCTCCCCCATTAGTGGTGTATCATAACCCATGCTCTGGTCAGAAGGGCTGTTGGCCCAGAAGCCTCAGTTGGAAGGAGGCTGAGGTCAGTGAGGTGCCTGGAACAAGGTGAGCTCTGCAGGTTAGGACAAATGGAGGATGCCTTAGAAAGAACAGTGGATGATGAACCATGTAATGATTCTTCCCATATACAGGCCAGGTCCCTGTCTCCAAAAATGACTGACTCAACATCACCCAGAGTCTGTGGGCAAGTCAGACTGGGTCTCTCCTCTTTACATGGTTCATGAGCCAAGTTCTATTTGGGGAGAGGGTCTAACACAGAACTGTCCCCAAACAGGAGAAACTCTAGATATATGTTTACCTGCGCTCCACACCCCAAACTGGCCCTTTTCTGCTGTCCCTGCCCTGGCTGGTACCTGGGCGCTCCTTCCTGCTCCACTCAAGTCTGAGTTGCTCCTGGGCTTGGACTTGATTCCAGCCCTGGCAAGGCAGGCTGGACCTCTGGTTGTAACACACTGGGCAGGGTGGACCTGCCCGAGCAGTTGTAATGCTGACACATACACAGTACGTGCAAGCACAAAGCCACACGTGTGTATTTTCACAGCAAAAACCGACCTCACAACTGTCACAGTCTCTCACTATAGGCAGCACCCCATGGGAAGTCATTCATTCATTCATTTGCTCACTCATTCTGTGTTTATTGAGCAGTTACTGTGTGCTGAGCCTCTGTCTCCTTCTGAAGCTGATGTTTGAATTGTAATAGGAGGCAGCCCTTTTGACGGCTTGGGAGCCTTTGTCAAAGGCAAGAGGAGACAGATTTGAGTTTTTAGTGGCCTCTGCCTCCACCAACCCAAGGACCACACGGCAGTGTCTTCCAGCCAGGACACCCTCTCCCGGGGATGAGGCTGGGGTATGGGCCATCGCAGGGACTTCCCTGACTTGGCTGGTGCTGCTGACTGGCAGATCCCTTTCTCTGAACATCAGATGTCCTGATCTTCTAGAAGCCCTGCTTCCCCATACAGGTAATCTGCATCCCTCTGTTCTGATCTGATTGAGACATTGATTCTGAGAGCAAGCTCATCACCATGTTCCTCTTATCTTTCATTGTAGCAGCCACAAACCACACATTGATTGCAGACTAGGTTCATTCTTCCCTCTGTATTTGTTAATCGTTTGTACATTGTTTGTGAAGCACTGTTTTCTAACTTGTGCTCTTCACTGTGGAGGCAGAGACCTAAGGGGAAACACATGATCAGTCTGGGAGTCTTAATTCTGGATCTAACACAGACTCTTGTTCTTCTCAGCTCTATCTTGTTAGAACACCTCTCAATAGAGTAACATTGGGACCTATGGGTATAAATCCAATCGTTTCTAGTAGCCGCATTAAAAAAAGAAAATTAAAGAAACAAAAAAAGTTTTAATTTTAGTAATGTTTTCCTAACCCAGTAAATCCAAAATAGGCTCATTTTAACATGTAGTTAATATAAAAATACTGAGATATTTTTCGCTCTTTTTATGCACAGAGTTTGAAACACGGTGTGTGGTTTCCACTTATAGCACATTTCAATCTGTACTGTCCACAGCTGAAGCACTCAGTAGCCAGATTTCAGTTTCCTCATTTGTACAAGGGGGATATGAATGCCTGACTATATCACTGTGAGGATGAAATGGGTTTGTATGTAAGAACCCCTGGAACATTGTAGGGGATCAGGAAACATCAGGCTTCCTTCAGTTCAGTTCAGTTCAGTTCAGTCGCTCAGTCGTGTCCGACTCTTTGCGACCCCATGAATCGCAGCACGCCAGGCCTCCGTGTCCATCACCAACTCCCGGAGTTCACTCAGACTCATGTCCATCGAGTCAGTAATGCCATCCAGCCATCTCACCCTCTGTCATCCCCTTTTCCTCCTGCCCCCAATCCCTCCCAGCATCAGTCTTTTCCAATGAGTCAACTCTTCCCATGAGGTGGCCAAAGTATTGGAGTTTCAGCTTTAGCATCATTCCTTCCAAAGAACACCCAGGGCTGATCTCCTTCAGAATGGACCTCCATATTATTCATGCATTTTGACTGTGTTAGGCAGAAACTAATATTTGCCTCAAAATATAAATGAGCTTTTAAAATGTAATAGATATTAGTTTCTCCATTATTTTGCTCTATATTATTATTTTTATCTAGCTGTTTTTTCCTTACTTTATCTCTAAAAAGTCCAGGAAGCTCACTGTCTGTGGTAGTTTGAATTGCATCCTCCCCAAAATAGAGACGTTAACATCCTAAACTTTAGTGCCTGTGAATATGACTTTATCTAGAAATAGGACCTGTGCAGGTGCAGTTACATCATGGTGAGGTGATGCGGGGCGAGTGGACCTGCTGTGGGGAGAACAGGGGAATTTGGACAGACACACACAAAGGGAGAAGACCACAGGGCAACAAAGGAGGAGACTAGCCTTACGTGTCTAGAATGTCAGGGTTGGTAGAAAAGCACTGAAAGGATCCTCCTCTAAAGCCTTCAGAAAGATCATGGCCCTGTCCATCTTGATTTCAGAGTTCTAGAGTCCATAACTGTCAGAAAATAAATGCCTCTTGCAAAGTCACCCGGATAGTGGTAGTTTGTTACCGCAGCTGGAGGAAACTAATACATTCTCAGTGAACCGTTTCCACTTCCTCTCCCTCCCATTCATTCATCGGCCCACTACACTTGGACTTTTGCCTCCATCACTCATGCATAAGGTGCTGTTGGAGGTCTCCCTGCCCTTGACATCACCACAGGCCATGAACCTGAAAGTCTAGCTGCCCTGAGGTTTTCTGCACCTGGCCTGGAATATCAGAGAGGCAAGAGCAGGGAAGCAGGCCAGTCTACAAGATTCTGAGCTGCAAGTGACCTCGTGGAACAGGGTGTATTTTTAGAACTCTGTCTGTCTGCACGAACCCAAGGTTTCTTTTGGAAGCACACCCAAGAAATGAGCCTGACCAGGGAAATCTCCAGAGACTTAATGATGGGTTTGTACTCAAGCTAAACCTTGAAGAATGGCCAGGTAGCTTTTTTGTTCCAAAACAGAAGAAGAGGTAAAGGGATAGCCCTTTTATGTGTGTTTGTAGGGAAGAAAAAAAAGGGGGGTGTCTGAGAATTCAGAAGGGATTCTCAAGAGGAGGAGCACAGGAGTTTGAGGTGGAGCTGATATCCAAGAGGGCCTGTGGAGCCTGGGACACAGGGTGACCTGTGGTTGTGTCATACCCAGTGGTTGGTGAGATTTACTAGGAATTTGCCAATCCAAGCTTGTATATGGTAGACATGTGTGTGCTTAATTGTGTCTGACTTTTGCAACACCATGAGTTGTAGCCCACTAGGCTCCTCTTTGTCCACGGAACTTTCCAGGCAAGAATACTAAGTGGGTTGCCATTTCCTACTCCAGGGGATCATTCCGACCCAGGGATTGAACCCTCATCTCCCACATCTTCTGCACTGGCAGACGGATTTTTTTATCACTGTGAATTTGTCAATCAGAACTTGAGTCTAATTCAAAAATACAAGACTCCATACTGTAAGGTCATCTAAGGAGACCTTACAAATAGCAGAGAAAAGAAGAGAAGCTAAAGGCAAAGGAGAAAAGGAAAGATATACCTATCTGAATGCAGAGTTCCAAAGAATAGCAAGGAGCGATAAGAAAGCCTTCCTCAGTGATCAATGCAAAGAAATAGAGGGAAGCAATAGAATGGGAAACACTAGAGATTTCTTCAAGAAAATTAGAGATGCCAAGGGAACATTTCATGCAAAGGTGGGCACAATAAAGGACAGAAATGGTATAGACCAGACAGAACCAGAAGATATTAAGAGAGGTGGCAAGAATACACAGAAGAACTATACAAAAAAGATCTTCATGACCCAGATAACCACAACGATGTGATCACTCACCTAAAGCTAGACATCCCAGAGTGCGAAGTCAAGTAGGCCTTAGGAAGCATCATTATGAACAAAGCTAGTGGAGGTGATGGAATCCCAGTTGAGCTATTTCAAATTCTGAAAGATGATGCTGTGGAAGTGCTGCACTCAACATGCCAGCAAATTTGGAAAACTCAGCAGTGGCCACAGGACTGGAAAAGGTCAGTTTTCATTCCAATCCCAAAGAAAGGCAATGCCAAAGAATGTTCACACCACCTCACAATTGCACTCATCTCACACACTAGCAAAGTAATGCTCAAAATTATCCAAGCAAGATTTCAACAGTACATGAACCAAGAACTTCCAGATGTTCAAGCTGGATTTAGAAAAGGAAAAGGAACCAGAGATCAAATTGCCAATATCCTTGGATCATAGAAATAGCAAGATAATTCCAGGAAAACATTTACTTCTGCTTCATTGACTACGCTAAAGCCTTTGACTGTGTCGATCACAACAAACCGTGGAAAATTCTTTAAGAAATGGGAATACTAGACACCTGACCTGCCTCCTGAGAAATCTGTATGCAGGTCAAGAAGCAACAGTTAGAACTGGACATGGAACAACAGACTGGTTCCGAATAGGAAAAGGAGTACATCAAGGCTGTATATTGTCACCCTGCTTATTTAACTTCTATGCAGAGTACATCATGAGAAATGCCCGACTGGATGAAGCACAAGCTGGAATCAAGATTGCTGGGAGAAATATCAACAACCTCAGATAGGCAGATGATACCACCCTTGTGGCAAAAATTAAAGAGGATCTAAAGAGTCTCTTGATGGAGGTGAAAGAGGAGAGTGAAAAAGTTTGCTTAAAACTTAACATTCAGAAAACTAAGATGACGTCTGATCCCATCACTTCACAGCAAAATAGATGGGGAAGCAATGGAAACAGTGACAGATTTTATATTTTTGAGCTCCAAAATCACTGCAGATGGTGACTGCAGCCATGAAATTAAAAGACAATTGCTCCTTGGAAGAAAAGTTATGACCAACCTGAAAAAGGTCCATCTAGTCAAAACTATGCTTTTTCCAGTAGTTGTGTATGGATGTGGGAGTTGAACTATAAAGAATGCTGAGCACCGAAGAATTGATGCTTTTGAACTGTGGTGTTGGAGAAGACTTGAGAATCCCTTGGACTGCAAAGAGATCAAACCAGTCCATTCTAAAGGAAATCAGTCCTAAATATTCATTGGAAGGGCTGATGCTGAAGCTGCAATACTTTGGCCACCTGATATGAAGAACAGACTCATTGGAAAAGACCCTGATGCTGGGAAAGACTGAAGACAGAGAAGTGGACAATAGAGGATGAGATGGTTGGATGGCATCACCGACTCAATGGCTATGAGGCTGAGCGAACTCCAGGAGTTGGTGATGGACAAGGAAGCCTGGTGTGCTGCAGTCCATGGGGTCTCAAAGAGTTGGATGACTAAGCGACTGAACTGATACTGAAAGACAGTGTCCAGCTAGTCCTCCTCGACAGTTTGGTAGAGCTTTGAAACAGTGCCTTTTGCTTGGTGATGTTTTGGTTTTGTTTGTTTGTTTGTTTAAGATTTTTTTTTTTTAATGTGGACTGTTTTTAAAGTCTGCTGATTTTGTTATAGTATTGTTTGTTTTGTGTTTTGACTTTTTTGGCCACAAGACATGCGGGATCTTAGCTCCCCTACCAGAGATAAAACCTGAACCTCCTGCATTGGAAGACGTGGTCTTAACCACTGGACAACCAGTCCCTGCTTGGTGATGCTTTACTACCACCCACTTTTGTTTTTAAACTGTATCTTCTGATGTATTTAGGAAACCTGTGGGCATTGGTGACCTTTTTGTTTTCTATTTTACTCTAGCACAAATGCCACTGCATCCCTAAGACTCTAAATGCAAGGAGAAAGAAACATACCCACCTTCCCAGGGACTAAAAAAATCAAGCTAAAGTCCAGGCTTACACGTAGGAAGAATTTTTTTTCATGCTTATTATTAAACTGTAGATATGATCTGATAACATACTTTCTTTCACTCAGTGTTACATCAAAACCCTTTTTTTCCCCCACTCTGCTAGTCTTTATCATTATCTTACTCAGGGCCGATGTAATATTTCATCAAGTTGATGGACCCTAATTTACTTACCCATTTCCCTATTATTGGACACCATTGCTCTAATACAGATAACACTATTATCTCTCTAACTGGTGAATCAAAAGCTGACAAAGCAGATACTGGCACACTCAGCCATGAATTGTGCATACGGTCAGGTCGCAGGCAATTTCTTCTGTTTAACTTATGGGCAGCAAATAGAAGACCAGTGGTTTCTGGGGTGAGAGAGTGGGGAGGAGTTGAAGGACATGGTGAATGAGGGGATTTTCAAAGACAAATACTGAGATTTGATGAGGTTGGAAAGTATGCTAGTTTCCTGTGATGTTTGTAACAAATTACCACAAATCTGGTGGCTTAAGAAACAGCAGACATCTGTTCTCTCAGGGTTCTGGAGCCTGAAGTCCAAAGTCAAGGTATTACAGGGTTGGATCCTTCTTAAGACTCTGGGGAGAATTTGCTTCACGCCTCTCTCCCAGCTCCTCGCGGCTGCCCACAGTCTTTGCATTTCCCCAGTTTGTGTTCACATAAGTCCAGTCTCTGCCTCCATCCTCACATGCTCTTCTCCTTCCTGTGTCATATACCCCTCTCTTCTTTCGTAAGGACACTTGTCATTGGTTTTAGGGCTCACCCAGATCCAGGTCAATCTACTCCTGAAATCCTTAACCTAGAAACATCTACAAAGACCCAATTTCCAAGCAAGGTCAGAGCTGCAGCTTCCCAGTGGACATATCTTTTAGGGGTCACCATTCAACCCACCATAGAAAGAGAAGGCAATTAAATTCATGAACACAGTTGTACATTGTGGGTTCCTGTTACCTACATGTCACTCTACCACCTATTTGTCTTTATTCAACAATGTTTTAGGAGTGGGAGGGAGGTCCGGTAGGGAAGAGATGTATGTATACATATAGCTGATCCACTTTGTTGTACACCCAACACCAGTAAAACTTTGTAAGACAACTATACCAATTTAAAAAATATGGTTTTAGTGCAGAATAGACTAACAGGCAATACAACAGAATAGAATCCAGAAGAAGAACAGAATTATATATACAATTATATATATGTGTGTGTGTGTATGTGTGTGTGTATATGTGTATATATATATATATATATATATATATATTCAGAGTGTGACTGAAAGTCGCTCAATCATGTCCAACTCTTTGCAACCCCTTGGACTATACAGTACATGGACTTCTCCATGGATAATGGAGAAAAACAAAACAAAAAAACCCAGGTATCTTTCCATATCAGACTGTAGAGATCTCCCAGATTCATCTTTATTGACTGCTGAGTACTGCATACCATGCAGGTCACATGTATGGAGGTTTCACAAGTGGCACAGTGGTAAATAATCTGTCTGCTAATTCAGGAGACGCAGGAGACATGGGTTCAATCCCTGGGTTGGGAAGATCCTCAGAAGTAGGAAATGGCAACCCACTCCAGTATTCTTGCCTGGGAAATCCCATGGACAGAGGAGCTTGGCGCACCATAGTCCATGGAATCGCAAAGAGCTGGACACGACTGAGCACTCGCATGCTACATGTACACTTACCAGAATTTTCTTAATCTTGTGATCTAATTATGTTTCATCATTATAAATCAAGTGGAAATGAATGTCCTCATGTATGCATCACAGGCGTGTGGATAGTTTGTCCTAGATCTATAAGTAGTCTTAACACTGTATCTTTTCTCTTCAAACTTGATTTTATATATAATTATATATATGTGTGTTTATATTTATATTAATTTGTATGTATATATGTGTATAATAACATTTATTGAACATTTACTAAATGTCAGATGTCAGCCCTTATGGTATATTTGTGTGTGTGTGTGTGTGTGTGTGTGTGTGTGTGTACATGCCCTAAGTGTTGTCTGACTCTTGTGACCCCATAGACTGTAGGCCACCAGGCTTCTCTGTCCATGGGATTTTCCAGGCAAGAATACTGGAGTGGATTGGCATTTCCTCTTCCAAGGAATCTTCTTGACCCAGGAATCAAACCCATGTTTCTTATGCCTCCTGCACTGGCATGTAGAGAGTCACCTGGGAATCCCAATATTTCTATACATGATTTTCTTTGATTATATAGAAAGCATTTATGGCAATTACTACCATTACTCTATGTTTCATTCACTACACGGGATAAGAGTACTTTCCAAAAAGTTAAGTAACTTTCCTGTCGTCCCATTACTAGAAGAGGCAGGGCTGGAATTACAACTTAGAGCCCAACTATTTAACTAATAATCTCTATTATTGCCCATTCTCAGCTGGTAAAGAATCTGCCTGCAATGCAAGAGGCCCCAGTTTGATTCCTGGGTTGGGAAGATCTGCTGGAGAAGGGATAGGCTACGCACTCCAGTATTCTTGGGCTTTCCTGGTGGCTCAATCGGTAAAGAATCCATCTGCAATGTGGGAGACCTGGGTTCGATCCCTGGGTTGTGAAGATCCCCTGGAGAAGGGAATGGCTACCCACTCCAGTGTTCTGGCCTGAAGAATTCCATGAACTGTATAGTTCATGGGGTCGCAAAGAGTCAGACACAATTAGTGAGTTTCATTCACACCCTGAATTTATATATATATATATATATAATATATATATATATATATATTCTGTTCTACTTCTGGAGTGCACTCTGTTTTATTGCCTGTTGGTGTATTCTGCACTATAACCATACTTTTTAAATTGGTGTGGCTGCTTTACAAAGTTTTGTTGGTTTCTAGTGTACAACAGAGTGGATCAGCTATATGTATACATACATGCCCTCCCTATCAGACCTCCTTCCCACCCCTCCACAACCCACCCATCTAGGTCACAACAGAGCACCAAAAGTAAGTCAGAAAGAAATTTTAAAAATATACCAATACATATATATGTAATCTGGAAAAATGGTACTGATGAACCTATTTGCATAGGAGAGACAGAGACACAGCTCTACATGATGGACATGTAGACACAGGGTGGGGACGTTGAGGGTGGGATGAATTGAAACATTGGAATAGATACCATATAATTTTAACTTTGAACTTTTACAGGACACTGCTAATATCTGATAGACCTATCTCCCTTCTCTTTTTCAAAAACTTGCTGGGTATTCTCATCTATTTATTTTTCCAGATAAGTGGTGAAGAATATTGTTAAGTTGCAATATAAACCCTATTGAATTTATATTGTAATTGCATTGAATATATATATTAATTTAGGAAGACTTGATAACTTAATAATACTTTCTTATCCAACATCTAGTTATGACATCATGAAGAAATTTTTTATCTTTCTGAATAGATTTGCATAGCTTTATTCCTGTAGCTGTTTTCATTCACATTTCTATTTAAGCTCGTTTCTAGATTTTTTTTTTCTATTGTCTTCCAGGTATAGTATTTTTCTTATATTACATTTTCAAACAGATCATTACTTCCATTATATTTTCTATTTGTTATACATTGTGAAACTAATGGCTTTTTTCATATTAATTTTGTAACCAGCCACCTTAATTTTTCTGTTTTTTTTTTTTCTAATTTGTTTTCCAGCTGATTCACCAAGGCTGAACTTAAAAATAATAATCATTTTACCTCCATTTTAACAACAGACATACCTTGTATTTAATCCTCTTGTTTAGTTTCTTTGGCAGTTATGCCCAGAATAGAGGTCATCCTCATCTGGTTCTAATCTAATGGAAGATCTTGCATTATTTCAATATTAAATATGAAGCAAGATTTGGACTTAAGGTTTCTTTCTTTTGTGTCATGTTAAAAAGCAGTCATTTATTTCCATTTTACCAGGTTTTTTTCTTTTATCATGAGTTTATACTGAACATTTTTAAAGAGCCTTGGAGGTGACTATTGACATTCATGCAAAGTAATGATTGATTGAGTGGGGCCAGGCAATCCTGTAAGCAGTAAAGGAAGTCTCTGTCTTCCTGGAGAGTGACAGTGTTAGGTTGGAAGGGAGGTGAAATTTCAAAGAATTTAGTTTGACAAACTTCTGGTTACCATAGGGGGAGGAGAAGGGGCAGGGAGGGATAAACTAAGAGTTTGGGATTAAATACACACACTAGTGTAGATAAAGTACATTGCCAACAGGGACCTACTATGTAGCGAAGAGAACTATACTGAGTATTTTGTAATAACATATAATGAAAAAAATCTAAAAAAGAATATGTGTATCAATATTTATATATATCTGAATCATTTTGCTGCACACCTGAAGCTAACACAGCATTGCAAATCAGCTGTGTGCATGCTGGGTCACTTCAGTCACACCTGACTCTTTGCAACGCTATGGACTGTAGCCCACCAGGCTCTTCGGTCCATGGGATTCTGCAGGCAAGAATAGTGGAGAGGGTTGCTATGCCGTCCTCCAAGGGATCTTTCTGACCCAAGGGTCGAAGCCGTGTCTCTTATGTCTACATTTGCAGGCAAGTTCTTTACCATTAACACCACCTAAGAAGCCCAAATAAACTATACTTCAGTGAAAAACAAAGAATATAGTTTGAGAAGGCTGTGCTGAGGAGGTGATATTTAAGCAGATTTCATTGCAGGGGAACTGTATGAAATATGCGGAAAGATCACAAACACTGAAATCAGAAAGCATCAGGTGATCTCTCTGACCTCTTAAATGTTAGAATGAAAAAGGCACATTTCCTAATATTGAATCATCTTGTACAGTCATAATAAACCTGATTTCATCATAAGGTATAGTTACTTTAATGGGTTATTAGGTTGACAGTATTTAACTTAGAACTTTTTACATCCATGTTTCTGAGTTTAACCTGAGGATTTTATTTTATTTTTTATTATTTTTTTAATTTTTATTTTTACTTTACTGTACAATACTGTATTGGTTTTGCCATACATTGACATGAATCTGCCACGGGTGTACATGAGTTCCCAATCCTGAACCCCCCTCCCACCTCCCCATATCATCTCTCTGGATCCTCCCCGTGCACCAGCCCCAAGCATCCTGTATCCTGTATTGAACATAGACTGGCGATTCGTTTCTTACATGATAGTATACGTGTTTCAATGCCATTCTCCCAAATCATCCCACCCTATCCCTCTCCCTCAGAGTCCAAAAGTCCATTCTATACATCTGTGTCTCTTTTGCTGTCTAGCATACAGGGTTATCCTTACCATCTTTCTAAATTCCAGTATACTGTATTGGTGTTTTTCTTTCTGGCTTACTTCACTCTGTATTTTAAAGTGTATCTGTAAAATTTTGCTCTGTATGTTAGACTGGCTTTAAAATCAGGAATTCTTAAGTTTGTATTTCCTTTTTCCATGGCTTAATACCATTTCATTACAATACAAACATTGCTGCTGCTGCTAAGTCGCTTCAGTCGTGTCCGACTCTGTGCGACCCCATAGACGGCAGCCCACCAGGCTCTGCCGTCCCTGGGATTCTCCAGGCAAGAACACTGGAGTGGGTTGCCATTTCCTTCTCCAGATAAAAACATTATGTATCTTAAATATCTGAAAATATTTGTTCATAACAGTATGTCCCCTGGTTCTTGGAGGAGGAGAACACAAGTCATGTGTGGTTCAGTTTAGTTTACATTTATTGATTTATTCAGGGCTTCCCCTTTTAAGTTAAATTGGCTAGTTTCTGGTTACTTAGAACTTCATCAAGATTTTCAGATAGAATAGTGGTAGAGTTAGGGAAAATGCTGGGCTATAAAATTTTAATTCCATCTTTGTCCACATTATTTGCCTTTTCCCATAAAGTATTACATTAATTAAGGTTTTTGAAAAGTATTGTTTGCATATAATAAAAATTACCCCTTTTAGCAGGACAGTTTAATGTGTTTGGAAATGTGTGCAGTTCTGTAATCACCACCACTATTGCGACATAGAATATTTCCAGCCCCCGCCCCAAAGTTTCTCCACGCCCTTTTGTGATCAATTCCTCCTCCCCAGGCCCTAGAAACCACTGATCTGATTTTTCTCCCTATAGTTTTGCCATTTCCAGAATGTCATATAAGTAGAATCGCACACGATGTAGCTTTATGAGTCTGATTTCTTTCATTAGGCATAATATTTTCAGGGTTTATCCACGTTATTATATGTCTCAGTAGTTTATTTCTTTTTCTTTCCAGTTTTATAGAGATATAATTAATATAGAGCATTGTTTTAAGACGTTCAATGTAATGATTTGATATATGTATATACTGCAAAATAATTGCCACAGTAAGTTTAGCTAGCACTCGTCTCATTAGTTTCCTATTTGTTGAGGAATGTTTTATTATCTGAAAATGCTCCGGTTTATTTATTCATGGGTGGCCATGTGGGTGGCTTCCAGTGGTTGTCTACTGTAAACACAAGGGCCGTGAATATTTGTGCAGGAGACATTCAGCTTTATTTCTCTCATTTCAGTATCCAGGATTGAGTGTGTTGGGTTATAGGGAAAGGGCATTAATATGTTTAACTTTTATCAGAAACCACCTTTATGTTTTGCAAAGCAGCTTTGTGTGTTCCCAGTAGCATCCCTATTATTACACATGCTTGTCAGGACTTTGCATTTTCCACTCTCCTTTGGCCATAGGAATAGGTGAATGGATGAGAGCTAATATCTCATTATGATTTTAGCTTGGTTTTCCCTGACTAATTAATGGCAGTAAGCATTTTTCATGGGTTTCTGCTTTCTGCACATCTTCATTGGAGAGGTGTTTGTTCGCATCACTTGCCCATTTTAAAAATTGGATTGTTTCATATTCTTGAGTTTCAAGAGCTTTTTATATAATATTCTGAATACTAGTCCTTCCTTCAGATGGATGTTTTACAAATATCTTGTCGCTGTCTCTTTTTATTTTCTTGACAGCATCATTGGAAGAGTAGAAGTTTTTAGTTTTGATGAACTCCCAATAATCACAGATTATTTTTGTTTATGTTTTCTGTGTCATATCTAAAAAAAAGTTGACCTAACTCAAAGTCATGAAATGTTTTTCCTATGTTTTGTTTTTAGTTGCTTATTATATGTGGTGTTGAGGTATGGGTCAAGGTTCAATTTTTACATATAGATGTTTGTTCCCAGGTGGCACTAGTGGTGAAGAACTTACCTGCCAATGCAGGTTAGCTGTAAGAGACCTGGATTCAATCCCTGGTTGGGAAGATCCCCTGGAGGAGGGCATGGCAACACACTCCAACGTTCTTGCTGGAGAATCTCCATGGACAAATGAGCTTGGCAGGCTGCAGTCTATGTGAAACAGCTTAGCATGCACACTTTTATTCCAGCATCACCTGTTAAAAAAACTCCATTTCTCTTCTATTATTTTTTTCCTTAAATTTTGGGTAGAATTCTCTAATGAAACCATTTGGGTCTGGATTTTTCTTTGCGGAAAGGTCTTTAAATTACAGATCCAACTTACTTAATAAGTGGATAATTGGGGTTAGCTAATTCTTCTTGAGTGAATGTTGGTACTTTGCCTTGCAAACAACTTATTTAATTTATGCTATCAAATTTATTGACATAAAGTTGTTTATAATAGTCCCTTTTTATTTTTAATATCTCAAGAATATGTAGTGATGTGTCCTCTTTCATTCTTGATATTTATGATTTGTAATTTTCCTCTTTTCTTTGATGGTCTGTCTGGCTAGGAGTTTGTCATTTTTATTTATCTATCTTTTTTTTTTAAGAATCAACTTTTGATTTTATCACTTGTCTCCGTTGGTTTTCCATTTTCAATTTCATTGACATCTCTTTATTATTTCCTTTCTTCTGCTTCCTTTATATTTAATCTGCCCTTCTTTTTCTACTTTCTTAATGTTCAGCTTAAATTTTTGATAGAAGAACTTTCTTATTTTCTCATACAGGCAATTTAATGCTATAAATTTCTGTTCAAGTACAGCTTTCACTGTCTCCCACTATTCCACATAATTGAACATTCTGTGTTTTCATTTTCAGCCAATTCAGTACAATTTAGCTTCACTAGTGATTTATTCTTTAACCCATAGAAAGAATTTTCAAGTGTTTTTTGTGTTATTTACAAATATTGAGGGTACTTTCAGATATCTTTCTGCTGGTGATTTTTAGTTTAAGTCCAAGGTTATCAGAAAGCACATTTTCTATGATTGCAGTTATTTTATATTTACTGAGATTTGTTTTACAGGCTAGTATACGGTCTATTGTGGTGAATGTGCCAAGTGAAATAATATGTAATTTGCTATTATTAGGTACAGTGTGCTAGAAGTGCTAGTTAGGACAAGTCGGTTTATGGTTTTGTTCAGGTATTCTCTAGTTTTAGTGATTTTCTTTACTGTTCTGTCAATTACAAGGAAAAGAGTTATAGAAGTAGCCAACTATAATTGTGGATTTGTGTATTTCTCTTTTAAACTCAGTCAGCTTTTGTTTTATGTTTTTGATGGTGGATATATTTTTCTTTAGTTTCATGTAGCTCTGTTGTTAGGTGCCTTTCAAAATATTTTACATCTATTTTTAATTGATTTTATTAGCTATTGGCTCATCCTATCCTCTTATCTGTTTGCTTTCCAACTATTAAACTTACTATTAAACTTACATGCTTTCCTTTGAGCCTACTTTTTCTTTTTTAATTCCTCCTTCACCTCTACTTACCTCAGATTTTCATATTGTTTATTTTCTTTAAATTAAATGCCTTCAATAATTTATTTTCATTCTTTAGGTAATGAAATAATAAAATATGTAGTTTTGGCAGCATATTTTTGTAGGAAGCATAATAGGTATTGCTCTTTTCTGAAATTCCTGGTACAAACTGTGGTTTTGATTTTTTTCTTTGTATTAAATTTTAATCAGATTTTTAAAAATTTCCAGGTGGTTTGGGTTTTTGTTTATTTGTTCCCACTTTTGTAATATCTTCCCAAATTTATCAAGTTGTCAGAGATTGCAGTCTGCTCTGTTATTAAAATTAAACAAGCTTTCTTTTAACTCAGATATGTAAAAATATGAATGTGAATGCAGTCATAAACAATAGGTAACAAACATATGTGGTTATATCCCAAGCAAACTTACAAAAGCTAGAGGAGGCAGTATTTGGCTCAAGGGCTATAGCAAACCATGCTTTGAAGGGACCAATAAAATGTTAACTCACATTATTAGTCCTCATATTTCCTTTAATGTTTCCTTCTGAAACTAAATCAGGAAACAAAATACATTCACAAACGATTTGAGGTTGCTTCACCTTTCAAATATTTTGCTTTCCAACAACCTGTTGACACTTTTGTAAAACATGAGCGTTTGTGCGTGCTCAGTCTTATACGACTCTTTGTGACTCCGCAGCCTGCCAGGCTCCTCGGTCTATGGAATTTTTCAGTCAATAATACAGGAATGCATTGCCATTTCCTTCTCCAGGAGATGTTAACAACCTCAGAATTGAACCGACATCTCCTGCATTGGCAAGCAGATTCTTTACCACTGAACCACTGGGTGAAATTGTTAATTCATCAGTTTTTACATTCAGTTCAGTTCAGTCACTCAGTCGTGTCCGACTCTTTGCGACCCCATGAATCACAGCATGCCAGGCCTCCCTGTCCGTCACCAACTCCCGGAGTTCAGCCAAACCTATGTCCATTGAGTCGGTGATGCCATCCAACCATCTCATTCTCTGTCATCCCCTTCTCCTCCTGTCCTCCATCTTTCCCAGCATCAAGGTCTTTTCAAATGAGTCAGCTCTTTGCATCAGGTGGCCAAAGTGTTAGAGTTTCAGCTTCAACATCAGTCCTTCCAATGAACACCCAGGACTGATCTCCTTTAGGATGGACTGGTTGGATCTCCTTGCAGTCCAAGGGACTCTCAAGAATCTTCTCTAACACAACAGTTCAAAAGCATCAATTCTTCTGCACTCAGCTTTCTTTATATTCCAACACACATCCGTATATGACCACTGGAAAAACCATAGCCTTGACTAGATGGACCTTTGTTGGCAAAGTAATGTCTCTGCTTTTGAATATGTTGTCTAGGTTGGTCATAACTTTCCTTCCAAGGAGTAAGTGTCTTTTAATTTCATGGCTGCAATCACCATCTGCCGTGATTTGGGAGCCCAGTAAAATAAAATCAGCCACTGTTTCCACTGTTTCCCCATCTATTTCCCATGAAGTGATGGGACCAGATGCCATGATCTTCATTTTCTAAACGTTGAGCTTTAAGCCAACTTTTTCACTCTCCTCTTTCACTTTCATCAAGAGGCTTTTTAGTTCTTCATTTTCTGCCATAAGGGTGGTGTCATCTGCATATCTGAGGTTATTGATATTTCTCCCGGCAATCTTGATTCCAGCTTGTGCTTCTTCCAGCCCAGCGTTTCTCATGATGTACTCTGCATATAAGTTAAATAAGTAGGGTGACAATATGCAGCCTTGATGTACTCCTTTTCCTATTTGGTACCAGTCTGTTGTTCCATGTCCAGTTCTAACTGTTGCTTCCTGACCTGCATACAGGTTTCTCAAGAGGCAGGTCAGGTGGTCTGGTATTCCCATCTCTTGAAGAATTTTCCACAGTTTATTGTGATCCACACAGTCAAAGGCTTTGGCATAGTCAAGAAAGCAGAAATAGATGTTTTTCTGGAACCCTCTTGCTTTTTTGATGATCCAGCAGATGTTGGCAATTTGATGTCTTGTTCCTCTGCCTTTTCTAAAACCACTTTGAACATCAGGAAGTTGACGGTTCACGTATTGCTGAAGCCTGGCTTGGAGAATTTTGAGCATTACTTTACCAGCATGTGAGATCAGTGCAATTGTGCAATAGTTTGAGTATTCTTTGGCATTGCCTTTCTTTGGGATTGGAATGAAAACTGACCTTTTCCAGTCCTGTGGTCACTGCTGAGTTTTCCAAATTTGCTGGCATATTGAGTGCAGCACTTTCACAGCATCATCTTTCAGGGTTTAAAATAGCTCAACTGCAATTCCATTGCCTCCACTAGCTTTGTTTGTAGTGATGCTTCCTGAGGCCCACTTGACTTCACATTCCAGGATGTCTGGCTCTAGCTGAGTGATCACACCATTGTGATTATCTGGGTCATGAAGATCTTTTTTGTACAGTTCTCCTGTGTGTTCTTGCCACCTCTTCTTAATATCTTCTGCTTCTGTTAGGTCCCTACCATTTCTGTCCTTTATTGAGCCCATGTTTGCATGAAATGTTCCCTTGGTATCTCTAATTTTCTTGAAGAGATCTCTAGTCTTTCCCATTCAATTGTTTCCCTCTATTTCTTTGCATTGGTCGCTGAGGAAGGCTTTCTTATCTCTCCTTGCTATTCTTTAGAATAGCATGTTTGTCTGCATTCATATGTGTATATCTTTGCTTTTCTCCCTTGCTGTTCGCTTCTCTTCTTGTCACAGCTATATGTAAGGCCTCCTCAGACAGCCATTTTGCTTTTTTGCATTTCTTTTTCTTGGGGATGGTCTTGATTCCTGTCTCCTGTATCATGTCACGAACCTCCATCCATAGTTCACCAGGCACTCTGTCTATCAGATCTAGGCCCTTAAATCTATTTCTCACTTCCACTGTATAGTCATAAGGGATTTGATTTAGGTCGTACCTGAATGGTCTAGTGGTTTTCTCCACTTTCTTCATTTCTCCACACTTCATTCAGTTTGATGTTATTCCTGATTTTGTTCCATTTTTTAATTGCAATTTTATAACTCCATCTTTGGATAGTAGTGTTAGTATCCTTAGATTTAATGGATCTACCAGTTAGCATCATTTCCCCTATCATGTTGTTATTGTATTATAAGATAAATAGGCCTATTTTCAGATTTAACTCTCTGGTCATCCATGTGTAAGCAGCATATCATTTCCTCTTCACAGGAAGGAAATTCAGGCTGGGTTTCGTACAAAGGGGGACCAGTTTCCTGTCTAAGGGAGGGTTGGTTCTTTCGGTGGGATCATTCTTGATATGCCTTGCAGTAAATTCTCTAAATATATTTTCTAATTCTTTTGCCAATACAGTAGTTTTTCCTCAAGTTTATCCAGAAAACTTCATCTTAGATGATAACCAAACGTCTTCAATAAAATACATTTATATTTAATGTTTCACTGAATTAAAATTCAGTCTTTGTGACGTATTATGTGCTCTTATAAAGTTTGGATCCACTCTAGGAAGACCTATTTTATTCCTCTGAATTATTATCTTGGCCAATAATATATTGTTTTATTTATAGTAACTTTTTTTAAAGTTCAATAAGGGAAAATGGTTGTTCTTACTTTAATTTTTTTTTTTTTAGATTCCACATGTAAGTGATACCATGCAGTATTTTTGTCTTTCTGTGGTTTATTTTTCCTGGCTTATTTCACTTAGCATAATTCCCCCCAGGTTCACCCATAATGTTGTAAATGGTTGGATTTCCTTCTTATTTTAAGGCTGAACAATATTCCATTATGTGTGTTTGTATATATATATATACACAAATTCTGTATAATTTTTTTTCTTTATCCTTCAATAGACACTTAACATTGTTTCCTTTGTTGTTGTGCAGTCACTAAGTCGTGTCTGACACTTTGCAACCCCATGGATTGCAGCATACCAGGCTTCCCTGTCCTTCACTGTCTTCCAAAGTTTGCTCAAATTCATGTTCACTGGGTTGGTGATGCTGTTTAACTTTTGTTTCCATGCCTGGGCTGCTGTGAATAATGCTGCAGTGAACATGGAAGCACAGACATTTCTTCAGGATAATTATTTTTTGTCCTTTGGATATATACGCAGCAGCGAGATATCTGGGTCATACCGTAGTTCTATTTTTAATTTCTTGAGGAACCACCATGCTGTTTTCCATAGCGGCTGAACCAGTTCACACTCCTGCCAGCAGTGTACAGGGCTTCCCTTTTCTCCACGTCCTTACCAACATTTGCTATTTCCTGTCTTTTTGATAATGGCCATTCTCATAGATGTGAGGTGATGTCTCATTATGGTTTTGATTTTCATTTCCTTGATGATTAGTGATGTTGAGCACCTTTTCATATGTATGCTGGCCATATGAATATCTTCTCCAGTAAAATGTCTATCTCAGTCTTTAGCACATATTTAAATTTGATTTTTTTTTTTTTTTTGGTTTTTGT
This sequence comes from Ovis canadensis, assembly GCF_042477335.2. Taxonomy (NCBI): domain Eukaryota; kingdom Metazoa; phylum Chordata; class Mammalia; order Artiodactyla; family Bovidae; genus Ovis; species Ovis canadensis. The sequence continues at coordinate 86,401,779 of NC_091257.1, read as the reverse complement.
TATTTGCTGTTGAGTTATAGGATTTCCTTATATGCCGGGGTCCAGCCCCGGTGGATCCAGGGACTTCGAAGGGTGGACGGCGTTGGCGAGGAAAGACTTGTTTATTTATTAATATAAGATTAGATTAGGAAGAAATAGTGTAGTAGGAAAATTAAAGTGGAGGAAGAGGGCTGAATAGCTTGGATTACGTGGAAGACCAATAAAATCCCAGACAAGGAATTTGCACCATCTACATTGGGCCACTGGTGCTCGCTTGGATATCTAAGGGTGCCTCGCCTTAGGCTCCCTTTCGCGCGAGTCTTAACAGCCAGGGCAAGTAAGTAGACTTGGCGAGCCTCCGCGCCCCAGATGGGAATTCAGCCTGAAATTAGAGTGAAGAGGAGAGGAAAGAGAGAGAGACACGGGGGAAACCAGTCCAGCAACTAGGTCCGTCCTCTATTGTTCAGAAGGCCTTTTATACTTTTGATAAAACATGGAGATCAATGGGTAACACAAAGTTATGCAGCCTTAGCAGTCCAGACTCTTATCAAAACCAGGCTTTTCTCTCTGCATACCTAATTGTATACATAAGTCTTAGGTAATTTACATCATCTTCCAGCCAAAAGGGCCAATTAACATTTTACAGCCTTTTTTCTGATGAGGGTTTGTCAACCAGAAGACTTATTTGTGTTGATCTTCCCAAGGTCTGGTGCCACTCTCAGAAAGCACTAAATAAAGTTACATTCTTACACAGCAAAGATACAGCAACTTATAACAAGTAGAGGGAGTACAGTGATTTACAACAAAAGAGAAGCAATTAACTCAAAAGTCTAGTGTTGCTAACATCAAAACTACTATGTATCTTTTTCTACATCCTGCTTACATTGAGTAACATCCTTCCAGGTGCCTAAAAGATAAAGATATAGAGGTCTGGCAGCAATCCTTGAGTCAACAGTGAAAACCCGTCACCAATATGATTTTTAACTCTTTAGAAAAGGCTCTGTATCTTTAAGATGCTTTCAAGCTTTGTGCCTCTCACAGTTGGGGGGCTGTAAGCAATTCACAGGCTGTAAGAAGTCTGGGGAACCTGTTAGGCTAGCTAGAGAGCTATCAGAGGGGGTTTAACTGAAACATCCCTTTCAAATGCAGAAGGCTAAAGCCCAGATTTGACGTTTTCCAGAGAATATCAGAAGAGTGGAAAAGCAGGCAGATTCTTATTTTTTTGGAGGGGGAGGGTGGATACTCAGGAAATTCCAGGGGGGAAACCTGAGGTCTGATTAGCCTTGCCATCAGAGCTCTTGCCACATGACCTTGTCACAGGTGGAATTCCTCACACTGGCTCCTGGCACTTATATATTTTCTATACTGCTGTGCTGTGCTGCAGAGTCATGTCCGATTATTTCCAAACCTTTGGACTGTAGGCTGCCAGGCTTCTCTGTCAATGGAATTTTTCAGACAGACATCTGAAGTGGGTTGCCATTTCCTCCTCCAGGGGATCTTTCCGACCCAGGGATTGAACCTGCATCTCCAGTGTCTCCTGCATTGCAGGCAGATCCTTTATCGCTGAGCCATCGGGAAAGCCTATGTGTGTGTGTGCCTATGTGTGTGTATTAGCCTCTTATTAGATATATATTTCTTTTTTGGAGTTGTTGGGGTTCTTTATACATAAGATTGTGTCATTTGCAAACAAAGACCATATTAACTCTTCTGTTATAATTTAGATGGCTTTTATTTATTTTCCTTGCCTAATTGCTCTGCCTGGGACTTCCAGTTGTTGCTGAGTTGCTAAGTCATGTCCAGCTCTTTTGAGACTCTATAGAGTGTTGAATTAAAGTGGTGAGAGTGAGCATTCTTATCTTTTACCTGATTTTAGAGGAAGCTCTTTTTTGGGGGGCTCCAAAATCACTGCAGATGGTGATTGCAGGCATGAAATTAAAAGACACTTACTCCTTGGAAGGAAAGTTATGACCAACCTAGATAGCATATTCAAAAGCAGAGACATTACTTTGCCAACAAAGGTCCGTCTAGTCAAGGCTATGGTTTTTCCAGTGGTCATGTATGGATGTGAGAGTTGGACTGTGAAGAAAGCTGGACGCCAAAGAATTGATGCTTTTGAACTGTTGTGTTGGAGAAGACTCTTGGGAGTCCCTTGGACTGCAAGGAGATCCAACCAGTCCATCCTAAAGGAGATCAGTGGTGTTCTTTGGAAGGACTGATGCTAAAGCTAAAACTCCAATATTTTGGCCGCCTCATGTGAAGAGTTGACTCATTGGAAAAGACTCTAATGCTGGGAGGGATTGGAGGCAGGAGGAGAAAGGGACAACAAAGGATGAGATGGCTGGATGGCATCGCTGACTCGATGGACATGAGTCTGGGTGAACTCCAGGAGTTGATGATGGACAGGGAGGCCTGCTGTGCTGCAATTCATGGGGTCACAAAGAGTCAGACACGACTGAGCAACTGAACTGAACTAACTGAGAAGAAGCTCTTTAAGCTTCTCACCATTAACATTAACTACAGTGTTAACAATGAGGCTTGTTATATATGGTCTTTGTTTTATGTTGAGGTACATTTTTTTCTGTACCTCATTCCTACAGAGTTCTTATCATGAAAGAATGGTGAGTCTTGCCAAATGTTTTTCTGCATCTACTGAAGTGAGCATATTGATATTAGTCTTTCCTTTCGTTAATTTAACATGCCACATTTATTGATTTGTGTTTGTTGAACCATCCTTGCATCCCAGGGAGAAGTTTTTTTGATCATGGTGTAGACTCTTGAGAGTCCCTTGGAAGCAGGGAGATCAAGCCAGCCAACCATATCACTCAGTCAGATATGACTGAGCGACTGAAGAGAATGGCCAGAATGACCCTCTTAATGTACTGTTGAATTCACTTTGCTAATTTTGTTGAGGATTTTTGTGCTTATTTTGTTGAGGATTTTTGTGCCTATGTTCATCAGTTGTATTGGCCTGTAATATTCTTTTCCTGTAGTGTTCTTTTACAGCTTTGATGTCAGGGTAATGCTCAGTAAAGTGAATTTGAAAGTGTTCCCTCTTCTTTACTTTTTTGAAAGAGTTTGAGAATGATTGATATTAATTATTTTAATGTTTGGTGAAATTCACCAGTGAAGCCATCTGATCATGGACTTTTATATGTTGGGAAGTTTTAGATTGCTGATTCCATCTCTGCTAGTAATTGGTCTGTTCACATTCTCTGTTTCTTCATGATTCACTCTTATTAGGTTGCATGTTTCTAGAAACTTGTTCATTTCTCTTAGGTCATCTAATTTGTTGGCATAAATTGTTCATAGCACTTCTTCTGACCTTAAGTATTTCTGTTATTGGTTTTAATGTCTCCTTTTGCATTTCTGATTTTATTTATTTGAATGTTCTCTTTTCTTAGTTTGTCTAGTTAAAAGTTTGCCAGTTTTGTTCATCTCTTCAAAGCTAATCATTAATTTCATTGATTTTTTTTTCCTACTGCCTTTCTAGTCTCCATTTCTTGATTTCTTAGGCTTGTAGTCTTCCACATAACCTTTAACATAATTTGGTAGTTAACTTTATGAATTAAAGTCATAAAATTCTGAATAAAATTATGTTCCATTAATATATTGGTTTAGAAAGGACTGATATTTTTTATTGTGTTTTCGCCTTCATACATATGATATTTCTACTTGCTCAGGTCCTATTTTTATGTCTTCAATAAAACTTATGGTTTGCCTGTTTTTTTCCAATGTATATCCAAAATCATTAATGTCAAATGTATTCTTGTCTTATAATTATTTTAGTCTCCACTGTGAAATGACTTTCCACTTCTTAGTGCTATTGATTTTTGTGTATTTAGATCAGTTCTAGTCAAATTAACAACTCCTATATAAATGTAAGTAGTTCCTATAACAGTCTCCCATTTTATGAGTTTACTGTCACATCATTTGCAGATAGATATAATTTTGTCTCTTCTTTCTCAGCATTTTTCCTGAGTGTTTCATTTCTTATCTAAGTTTAAGCATTGGCTTAAACCACTAAAACAATAATAAATAGAAATGGGGATGGTGGGCCTATCTTCTTCAGGATTTTAGAAGAAATGTCTTCAGTGTTTTATCCTTTAATATGAGGTTTACTGAGGTTTATTTTTCAAAACAGCCTTATTTTATTTAAGAAGTGCCCATCAATTCCTATTTTAGTTAAAGCTTTGTTAGGTTATACTGGGTTTTATCAAATATATCTTGGCTTACATGGCAATGAGGATTTCCTCTGTGACAGCTGCTAAGAGATCTTAGCTCAAATTTGCTGAAGCACAAAGTGAATGTGTTGGCTTTGTTGTTGTTGTGGTTCCCTTTTAACAATCCCCTGGAGAAGGAAATGGCTACCTACTCCAGTATTCTTGCCTGGTCAGTTCCATGGACGGAGGAGCCCTGCTGGGCTATAGTCCCTGGAATCACGAAGAGTCAGACACAACTGAGCAACTAACACTCCTATCACTACCAGTTTTGTTTTTTTTCTTAGATTTATTAAAATATTGTTACTTTACAGTGTTGTGTTAGTTTCAGGTATAAGCAAAGTGCATCAGTTACACATATACTACATATATCCACTCTTTCTTAGTCTCTTTCCCCATATAGGCCATTGCAGAGTATTGAGTAGAGTTCCCTGTGCTCTGTAGTAGGTTGTTATTAGTTATCTATGTTATCTGTAGTTTATAACTAAAAATGCTCAGGATGAAGTTGACTTGAGGCCAGCTTCATATCAGGGCTCTGTGTCACTGGGATCTGGTTAACTCTCACAGACTCTCTCCCTGTGACTGCTTGATAGGCTGCAGCTCCTCTGAAACTCATGCGTTTAGCTTCAGATCCAGTGATGGGAAAGTGAAGGGTATTCCTAGGACTCCAGAAAGTATCTTATTTCCTCTCACTTGCTTTCAAAGCACCATAGCCTTGCCCTTGAATCACAGCGTCATTATAACCAGCGTAATGTGACGGGATGATGTAGAACACAGGTTCCACCGTGGAGCTAAGTAGAATCCCATCCAGTACTCATTTGCTGAGAGGAGACAAGCAGGTGCATCCCCAGAGGAAAGCTTTGGTTTCAGTTACCAGAACAAGAGAAAACAAATACTGGGTGGCACAATACCAGATGTCTTTTCAGCATCTATTGATTCAAACATATGGCTCTCCCCATTAATTTCTGGTTGTAATACATTGTCTTGATACATTTGTTGATGATAAACCATCCTTGGAATCATCCTTGCTTAGTCATGGCTTATCCTTTTGATGCACTGATTAATTCCACTTGCTTAAAATTTTCCATCTGTATTTCTAAGTAAAATTGATGGCTGACTTTATTTTTTGCAGTATACATACCATGGTTTGGCATTAAGATGATGTTTGATACACAATACAAATAACATTTTATTTTTATATTGACTGAAATGATTTAGATATTATTAGGATTATCCTTTTTAAGAAAGCTAGATTTTAAGAATCAGATGGGAAAAAAGATCTAGGCCTGATACAGTTTTTGTAAGAGATGTTAAGTGACTTTCTTAAACTCTTCCGTGGTTTTCTGCTCTTTGGTTGAATTTCATTCTTTTTTTCCTGGAGATAGCATCACTCTCTAGATTAAAAAGATTTTATTACTTGAGAGTTATGCATAATAATCTCTTTAAAATTATAAATGCATTTAATCTCTTTCTTATTTATGGTTATTTTGCCTTTCTCCTTTCTAGTGTTTTATATTATACTGTCTTTATCTTTGTTTTCTTCACCAAATATGCATATGGTTTTTGAAGTGCCAGCTTTGAGGTTTTATTTGCATATATCAGAAAAGGCGATGGCACCCCACTCCAGTACTCTTGCCTGGAAAACCCCATGGATGGAGGAGCCTGGTAGGCTGCAGTCCATGGGATTTCGAAGAGTCAGACACGACTGAGCGACTTCACTTTCACTTTTCACTTTCATGCATTGGAGAAGGAAATGGCAAGCCACTCCAGTGTTCTTGCCTGGAGAATCCCAGGGATGGGGGAGCCTGATGGGCTGCCATCTATGGGGTCACACAGAGTTGGACACGACTGAAGTGACTTAGCAGCAGCATAGGTTTTCCTTTGTTCTGATTTTTTCAGTCATCATGTTCTCCTAATTCCATTTAATTTATTTTGTTACTTTTTTTCCAGTTTGTAAAGTTGAAGCTCTTGGATCACTGTACTCTGAATATAGCTTTATCTTCTGCCACAGATTTGGCATAAAATAGCTTCTTTTATTTTAAATTCATTACTTTGTCAGTAGCTTAAAATTTCCACTGGATCTCCTGTTTGATCTAAGATTTGAGTATTTAGAATAAAGTTCCTTGATTAGATTATGACTAGAAATATTACCTGTAGACAATTAACTCCTGATAAAATTTATTATGACTTTCTTTTCGGCCAATTAGCATATATATATATATTCTTTCTTTATATCATATATGAATATATATATTTATGACTTAAGGAAAGAATGTAAATTCATAGGACTAAAGTTCTTTAAGTGCATAAGTGTTCTGCATGATGTTTTTGTGTGTGTGTGCATATGTATGCATATATAATTTTATTAATTAATCCCATATGACTGCATATTTTTATATCTTTTCAAATTCTGAAAAAATATTAAAATTTTATGCTTAAGTTGTGTTTATCACATTATCTTTGAGCTTTTAGGGATTTTATGTTTGGCTTTCATGTTGTTTATCACTCAATTGTGTCCAGTGCTTTATGACCCCACAGACTATAGGCCCCCAGGATCCTCTGCCATGGGATTCTCCAGGCAAGAATACTGGAATGGGTTGCCATTTCCTTCTCCAGGGGATCTTCCCAACCTACCGATCAAACCTGAGTCTTTTTACGTCACCCACATTCCAGGCAAATTCTTTACCATCTGAGCCACCAGGGAAGCCTGTTAATCTCCATGGGTCCTTTCTGGGGCTTCCCTGTTAGCTCACTCAGCTGGTAAAGAATCCACTTGCAATACAGGAGACCCCGGTTCAATTCCTGAGTTGTGAAGATCCACTGGAGAAAGTGATAGGCTACACAGTCCAGTATTCTTGGGCTTCCCTGGTGGCTCAGCTAGTAAAGAATTTGCCTGCAATGCAGGAGACCTGGGTTTGATCCCTGGGTTGGGAAATCCCCTGGAGGAGGGCATGGCTACCCACTCCAGTATTCTGGCCTGGAGAATTCCATGAACTATTCCATGGGGTTGCAAATAGTCAGACATGACTAAGTTACTTTCACTCACTTTGCATTGTTTATATGACCCTTATACCTTATGTTTTTCATGGTATAAAATTCAAATGTTTTCCCCTTACATTTAAAGTTTTGTGCCCTTAAAAGTTCTTGAGTGAATAAAATGTTAGGTCTAGAAAGTCTCACATGTGATGTAGACTAGCCTCCTGGTTATACTAGTGGAGAAACTGCGACCAAGAAATGAGAGGGCCCTTCTCTGAAGTCACAAGTAAATGTTTTGAATCTGGGCTCTTTCTTACAGACCAAATCCTCCAAGTGCCGTATGAGCAAAATGTTTCTGTATGAATAGATGGTCTGGTGTAGGTGAAAACTGGAAATAATAGCAATGTAGATATTGGTCTATGACAAGTAAATGAATGAATATTGGAGAGTGTGAGGGTGTGAGATCTCCATTCAGTTGCAGGGTCCTGTTTCTTTCTATTTGGTGTCTGTCATCCTGTGGGGGATCAGGTCATCACAGGATCTGGCTGGCAGACAAGGGAAAAGAGAGAGGAATGGATTCTGTTGGGTTGGCCAAAAAGTTTGTTTGGGCTTAAAAAAAAAAAAAAAAAAGGAAAAACTCTTTGACCAACCCAATACATGAGGTTTTATGAGCTGGCCCTAAGAGTGGGATACATTCCTTCCACCAGCTCAGGCATAGTTATAGCTCAGTGGATAACTTTCTCTTGCTATGTGGCCAGGAGAAGGATGGAGCTTGGAAAACATCTAGCCAACATCACTGGATCCTGTCCTCGGGAAGAGAACAACACTCAATTTGGATATGGGGGAAGAAGCTCAACAGAGCCCAGGCCCCTGTTTATCTGGGGATGAGGTTCCAAACTGAGTTTGAACAATTGAGGTTTTGTTGGAAACTAGGAGAAATGCCCAGAGTACCCAGAAGGATAAAAAGATGGGGTCCCATACAATGGACACAAAAGAGCTCAGTATTTCCCTAGGTATCACTACAAAGACATCAGGAAACTTCCTGTACCATCAACTGTGAGACTAGGTCACCTGTCCTGACTAAGTTGCTTTGGATGTGGCCAGACGAGAAGGTAAAAGACTTTAGTACTGTGAGCGAATGAGCAGGGAGCTGGTGTGAGGAGGAGAGTGGTGGTGAGAGGGCTATGAAACATAGGTCCCTTTTCTGTAAGACATTTTTGCTGGATCCAGTCTCTGAATAGGATCATCATATCTCAAGACATCCCTTAAAATGTTTGCATGTTAAAGGGAGCAATTGACGATTGAAGGTCTTCAGGACAGAAGGGAACAAGTGCTTTAAACCTACAGGTCCCAGAAAGGCCATCAACAGACCGTGTCACCTGTCACTCACACATTGTCAGTAAAAGTAGACACCTAGGAAATGCTTGAGAAAGGTCGTTGTCTGTGATACACTCCTTAATACAAGTCCAGCATAGGCTTAAGAATAAACACTTGTGCCAACAAAGTGAATCATTGTGATGTCACTTGTAACTGTGAAAAAAGGAAAGTATTGCAAAACCAAGAAACAGAAACTTTTTAGGCAAATGATAGTGCTTGGTGTGATGGAATATTTCAGAGTCATCAAAAAGGTTTATGAGGAGGTTCAAAAATTGAGGCTGCAGGTTTATGTAATAAAACAAGTAACAAAGGCACAATAACCATTCTGTGTCTAGAGTGACTGAAACTATGTAAGAAGGAATAAGAAAAGTGGAAGAAGTAGAAGTGTAAAGACATTGAGAGCGGCTGCTTGGATAATAGGAGCAATTCTTTTTGTTTTCTTTCTTCTTTTGTGTATTTTCCAAATACTCTCTGCCAGGGTCCAGGCCCGGTGGATCCAGGGTAATTCGAAGGGGAGATGGAGTCAGCATCCTAGGAATTAATTGCTTAATTAAAGATATAGAGGGAGATTAGAAAGAAATAGTGTAGTAAGAAAATTAGTGGAGAAAAAGAGGCTGAATAACTTGGTTTATGTGGGATACCAATAAAATTCCAAGACAAGGAATTTGCACCATCTACGCTGGGCCACTGGCACCACTTGAATATCAGAAGGTGCCCCTCCTTGGGCTCCTTCTCGCGTGGAACTTAAAAGCCGGGGCAAGTAAGTAGATGTGGCGAGCACCCACGCTCCAGATGGGAATTCAGCCAGAAAAACAGGGAGTAAGAAAGAACGACATGGGGGAATCGGTCTTTCCAGAAACTGATCCGATTTCTTTATTTTTTAGGTTTGCTTATATACCTTTTGTTACACATGGAGACAAATGGAAATTTTAAAGTCACACGGGGGTCAGCAGTCCTGACCTTTATCAAAATCAGGTGCTTCACATAAATGTATAAAAAAAGATCTTAGAGGTTTTACATCATCTTATGGCCATGAGACCTGCTGACATTTTACGACCCTTTCTTTCTGATAACCAAAAAGTTATTTTTCCAAGGGTGTTTTTTCTTAAACCAGGCACCACCCGCTGAAGGTAGCAGATAAAGTTGCATTCCTATAGGGTGAGGGTGTAGTGGGTTACAACTAAGAAAGGAATTTATTTAACCTAAGGTTAACATGATTAATCCTAAAGGTTAATACTTATTTCTCCTGTATGCTAGTTATATTCATTATAAGGGTAGGGAATATAGAGATTTAGCAGCAAACATCAGCCCAACAAATGAAAACCCTTCACCAGTGTTCCCCTTAAGATCTATTTAGTCTTAAGATAGTGATAAAGTTACATTTTTGCATAGCAAGGACACAGTGATTTCTAACAGTACAGTGATCTATAACAAAAGAGAAAATTCATTAACTCAAAAAGTCTAGTATTGCTAACATCAAAATACATTAATATATTCCCAGGTGCCTAAGGATATGGAGCCCTGGCGGCAGTCATTGACTCAACAATGAGAAAAGCCCTATGCTAATTAAGATTTTCAAAATACTCCAAACTCTCTATGCTGTTTATGGTTGAGAGGTAGTAAACAATCATGTGCGTAGTGGCAGGAGTATGGATAATCCTGTCACACAAACTAGTCTGCCAGCAGAGAGGTTTGACCTGAGACACCCTTGTCACGCCCAGGAATTTTTATTGACTGGACCTGCAGGTTTACTCCTTCTCCGAGAGAACCGGTGGGGAACAGCCCCCCATAAAGTCAGAGGTGTAGGTGAGAGCATGAAACAGTTAAGTAGGTAGACCCTGGTTTGGGGGGTAGATGCTCGGGAACAGGGGGTTTCCTGAGGCTTGATCCCGCCTTTGCGTATGCTGAAGCCTCCTTCCTCATGACCTTTGCCATAGGCAGAGTTCCTCACGCTGGCTCCTGGCAACTCTCAGTATTGCGTTTAGGATAATGGAGCTAACACCTTTTTAAAAAATTGTGTCTTTGTTGGAGCTGCACATTTTGGCCATTCATGTAGTCAAATGGGATTGCATTTCTTGCAAAACTCACGTTTGTGCATGAACTCACATAAGCATGTGTGCATGAGCAAACACACACGCTCACACACCACAGTCCTCCTGAGACAGTCTAGACCCCAGGCAGCATGAGTTACAGATGTTCTTGCAAGTTCCTCAAGATTAAATGCCTTATAATCCACATTGTGCATTGTTATCTGTTTTACTTCATTGGAAACCAGATTGTTGAGTGCACTTCTCTCTCTCTCTCTTTTCCTTTCTCTCTCTCTCCCCTACTCTCTCTGCATATTAATGGATAGAGGTCACTGGGTCAGACTTGGTTCCATTCAGAACTGACTCAATACTGTTGCCGACTTTTCCCTTTTCACCTGCTCTATCCTTCATGAGAAAATAAGCCATCTTTCTGAGAATGAACATGTAGATTTCTTTGCATTTTTCACAAATATATTAGTTGTGTGCTTGCCTCTAGCCTCTTGGGTCCAATTATCTGAAAATAGGCTCTCATCTGTTTTAGCCCAGGCTTGGTTAGTTGCAAATAATAGAAACCTAGTCCACCTGGCTTAATCAAGAGTGGAAGATTTGCTGGAAAGGTACAGGATAACTCACAAATCTCAAGTCAGTGAAGCTTCAGGGAACTAAAATCCACAACAGAAGCAGAGGCAGCAGCTGGCTCTGTCTCTCTCTCTCCTTCTTGTATTCTCCCTTCACAGCTCCGCTGCTTTCTCTGCAAACCTGCTTCATTCTCTCCACTGATCACTTTCCTCTGTGCTCCCCCCGCCTCCTTCTTTGCATGGCAGAATGTGCCATTCTAGCCCTTTTAAACTGTTTCTAGCTTGGTTAGACTCATAGGGACCCAGTTCCAAATTCTAAGGACCGAAAGTCTGATTGATAGACCAGGTGTCCACCAGCTGTGTCCAAAGGGCAGATAGAACACTCCAGACAGCTGAGGACCCCTGCTGCCCATGCCCAGCCAGGTAGGATCAGTAGTTATGAAATATTTCAATATGATCTTAAAAAGTACCACTGAGACAGTCCGTTCCAGTGGCTTTGAGCTTGTTTCAACGATCTGCCTCTACCTCTGCCTGCTTGATCAAGCTTGCTGTGACAACAGTGGTGTGTGGGATTTGAACATACTTTAGTTAAGCAAGGGCTGGACACATCCATGATAGCATGTGATCCTCTCAGTGATACTACTAACCACATCTTATAGGATAGGCTTGGACTTGGAAAGAGTGATGTTGCATCCAAGTTCACATGTGTGCACCATCTGCAGAGATGATGTTTAAATGTAGTTCTTAGCTCAGGCTTCTTCCAACATCCCATGGCTGCCTTTGTGTGTTACTGTGTGTGTGTTCTTATCTGTAAAATAGCAGTTAAGAAATGCTCCTCATATTTTCCTTGCTGTTTAGTCACTAAGTTGTGTCCAACTCTTTTGCAACCCCATGAACTATAGCCTACCAGGCTCCTCTGTCCATAGGATTTCCCAAGCAAGAATGCTGGGCTAGATTGCTATTTTCCTCTCCAGGGGATCTTCCTGACCCAGGAATCCAACCCACATCTCCTACATTGGCAGGCTTATTTTTTAACCACTGAACCACCAGGGAAGCTCTGTATTTTCTCTACTGGCTTGTTATTACAGTGAGTTGGATTGTGTAGAAGTATATTGAAAACTACGGAATATGATATAAATAGTATTATTATCACTCTATCTACTTACCTAGCTGCCTACTGCCTCCCCCCGCCCCATCCCCAGCCAAGGTTTACATTTAAATGGTGACTTTATCTGGCAAAGCCTTCCTTGCATGTTGTCTTTTTAGGGGATATTCAGAAGGGATGAGGGATGGAGTTGGGGGAAAAGAGACTCAATCAGTAAGCTTCTGAGATATTAGGCTAGCAGTGCATTAAGATGTCAACCCTGATAGAAGTTATATGTTTTGCTTTGTTTTTTTCCTAAGTAAAAGTTGGGTGCTTTTTGTAAAACCATCTTAGCATTTTTAGTTATTCCAAGTTGAAATCTGATTTATCAAAATTGCCTCTCCCCTGTATTTCTGTCTTGGTGTAAAACGTAGACGCACTATCCACAAGCCAGAATCCTGGGAGCACCATGGACTGGCAGCCTCTTCCTCTGCCCCTACATCGAGCTGGCCACCAGGTACCTACTCCCTCAGTGGAGGTTCATCATCTAAACCCGAGATGATCCCTCGCCCCCACTGTACAGTAGGCCTGCACTGTTTGGCTGCCTTACTTGAAGTCACCCTCCACTTAGCTACAACTTCCTAAGATGTGCATGGAATTGCCTCCCGTGGTTCCCATTCTGCAAGCTCTTAGTGTGACTTGCAAGGCCTGCCCTTTCTGGCCTCAAGCGTCATGCCCTGAGTGTACCCTGAGCTGCCAGCTCTGGCCTTTGCAAAGACGCTCCTTCATCATCTACTGTACAGTCTTCCTTATCCAGCAGGTTGTGACTTCTAGAGAACACCTTTCATGACCCTCTTAGGGGGCTAGTTGTGTCCTCATCTAGACTCCCCTGGGCTCCCCTAGTTTTACAAATGCCTTTGCATTGCCTCTTCTTAGAACACACAGCAGTGATGTAAATGACATCATGTCATCTCTGGACTTGAGCTCTTTGAAGGCAGAAATGACAGTAGCTGTACGTGTAGTCCTAAGACCTAGCACAGGGCCTCAAGGAGATGAGTTCTCAGTAAAAATGTATTAATCAGCTGTACCCATCTAAAATCAAGCTTCCCTAGAGGGGAAAAAAAAAAGCCATATTAAAGCCCCATTTAATTCTAACAATGATGGCTCTGAATCAAACACCAGCTGAGTTTTGCCTTCAAAGTCAGTGGTCACTTTTACTCCACATTGCTGTCTCTTTAACACAGAGAAAAATGTAATCCAGCCTCAGAAACGCGCATGGCTCTGACTTGGGTTAAAGACAATTGATGTATCTTAGGACTGTGTCAGATGTTGATGCGGACAGTACTGATGGGTGTATTCCAAAGTGGACTGAGGCTATTTCCTGTCTTCCTGGAATGACCATCTGGATTCAAATGTTAATGTTCAATCCAATTTGTTGCTAAGGCAACCAAGTTACAGGCCATCTTCAATTTACAAAAGGTGACATTGCCAAAGTCATTTTATAAGGCAGATATTTGAAAAATACACCACATTTTCCAATGGAAAAGTGATGTAAATGGTAGCTGGAGCCTGCCGAATTATATTTAACCCATATTGTTGCATTACTTCTGCAAGATGAGTCAGTAAAAACATTCCATGTCTCCCAGGCAGGTCACAGGAGCAGTCTTAAAGCAATCTGGCTGCATATCCAAGACATAGGAAAAAGAAACCCCTCTTCAATGTTCCCCACCTAGCCTGAGCCCTCAGGACATCCGTGTTTAGTCCAGACATTCTAAAACCTGGTTCAGCATCTGGATTGCCTGGAAAGAATTTCATTAAAAGAGGCATTGGTTCAACTTCAGACCAATCCCATTAAAATAAAAATCCATAGTGGGCTCCAGGAATATATATGTATTTTTAAAGCTTACCCTGCCCCACCCCGTATTATTCTGATGCTATATGTGAAATGCTAATGAGACTTCTTGGATAGCACCTCAGTTTTTCTCCTCTGATTTGGCACTGGGAGTAACATCTCATATCACAGCCCAAGGTCAGAGCTGTAGTTGTGTGGGTGATGACCTCTACAGGTACCATAGTTCCTCTTGCCAAAGGATGATATTGGGTATTTTTGGAAGGCATTGACATTGAACTAATCATGATGTCTAGATCAGTACTGCTGATGCTCACAAGGGCAGGCTCTTCCATCCCTGCTAATGAAGGATGATGATAACCTGAACACTGAGCTCAGCGATGCTACAAGTACCCACAGTGTTACCAAGATCCTGGGAATCCATTTTTAAAATAATTAAAGCAGCTCTTTTGCTCCCCTGCCCCTTATATCCTAGGAATTAGGCTGGAGTCTCTGGGGCAGCCTGAATATAAAGCACCATATCATACTCTCACAATAACTCCTCCCCAGACACTAACCCATGATCATTGGGTATTACATCATTTCTGTAACTATCTTTGCTCTTGTAATAAGCTACAGTGATGAGCCCACTGTGCCTTTTGTGCATAACAAAGTCCTAGGGGACCCACCTTACCATTTCCTAGAAAATCCCAGACAACTAAATCCAAAAATGAACCTAAATTGGGTTTAAGAGAGGCTCTGAAGACACCTATTAAGTTGGGGGAAAATTAAATCATTTGTTATAGCTAATCTGTTAGATTTCTTAAGAGTGCTATAATAATGGTTTTCAGTGAATCATAGCTCCCTGTGACCATGCCCCTTTTAATTTAATTTGTTTTTTCTGGGCCACACTATGTGGCATGTGGAATATTAGTTCCCCAGCTAGGGATCGAACCTGTGCCCCCCGCAGTGGAAACATGGAGTCTTAACTACTGGACTACCAGGGAAGTCCCTCCCATGCCATTTTGTAAAATGACGTTGCCAATCTTCCCAGCAAGAGGCGGGATCCAGTTTCTCCACCTCCTTAAACTGGTGGATTGCTTTGACTGATAGAATGTGGGAGAAGTAATTACATGCCAGTTTGGAATCTGGGTCTTCAAAGGTCTTGACGTGAAATACTCGTTCTCACCTCTTTGGGCCTGGAGGCTACCATTCCGTGAAGGAGCTCAGACTAGTCTTCTGGAGGGTGAGAAATCAAATGAGGAGAACCAGGGTGCCCTCACCAATAGTCAACACTAACTGCCAGGCATGTGGGAGAGGCTATCTTGGAAGCTCCAGCCCAGCCAAGCCTTCAGAGGACTAACAACGGCCACCTGAGTGATCCTGAGCAAGTCCAGCATGACAAATCTAGATTGCTAACTCAGAGAATTATGGCAAATAGTAAATTGGTGTCTTAAGCCACCTATATGTTAGGGTACCAATAGAGATCTGATTTGGTACTATGTTTTTATGTAAAAAATACATAAATGTTGACTTGAATATTGTCACACATAATCTCTATGTGCAGAGGTAATTTTTAAAACTTACATCATTCCAGAAGTCTACTATTCAAATGGAGACATATACAAAGTGTTTTTGTTCTTGTTGATGCACAATTGGAATTCCGCTGTACATCCTGTTTTGTAACCTGCATTTTCCGTATAATAATACACTTATCATTTTCATATCTCATAAATACTCTTTTATATCATTTTAATGACTTCATAATACTCCATCATTAAGATGTGCATAATTTATATAACCAGCTTCTGTTACTGGATATTTTTTCACTGTTATAATCAATGTTGTGATGAAAACCCTTGCACATAAATCTTTCTACACATAAATGATCAGTCTGTTAGCATATTATGGGCATTATTGCCTAATTCTTTTTGCCAGTATAATATGAAAAGAAGAATTTCTCAGTGTTTTAATATTCTTTCATTTTGCTAACAAGAAGTTAATTAGGTTTATACATGTCTGATGGCTATTTCTATTTACCTGTTGTTAAGGAATGGTGCTTTCATTTATGCAAGATTTTTTTTTTTTTTACAATTTGTAGTGGGACATGGAATACACACATATATACAGCTTGAAGCAGTGACCCACAGAACATGGAACCTTCAAACCAGATAAAACTGCATCGCTTCCTGTTGTCAATACTTTGCTATTTTCTAGCTATTTAATACAGAGTAAATTAATTACATTTTCCAAGCCTCAATTTCCTTATATATAAAATGGAGATAATCGTATCTATTTTCTAGGAGTGTTGTGATTTTGATGAGGGATAAAAATGTTCAACAAAGTAACTGTTGACAATGTGCAATAAATATCACCTTTTAATATACACTGTTTTACAAAATCAGGGCCATCCATATTTAATTTTTCTTTTTTGTGTTTAAATGAATAATTATTTTCATTCATTCAATAAATACTTAAATACACATTGTGGGTCCAGGATTGTCCTAGGCACAACAGCAGTTGAAAAATAGAATTTTTATTCTGATGGAGCTTACATTCTAGGGGAGACAGACACATAATCAATAAGCAGTTAAATGTATAGCATGCTGAATGGTGATAAAACTCTGGAAGAAATAAAGTAGGTAAAGAGAATAAGGGGTAGCGGCTGTCTATGTGGGAAGAACTTATTTTAAGTGTGATGGTGAGGGAAGCTCTGGCTTCAGTGGTGGCATCTGAGCAGAGATGTGATGGAAGACAAATGTCTCTCTGGAGGATAGACTGTTCCAGCAAAGGGTCTTATGAGGGAATGTGGCTGCTGCATTCTAGGAATTGTAAGATCTATGGTTGGAATAAGTGTTTGAGGAAAAGAGCGGAAGACAAGATTTGACTTTTGTTTTAAAAGGACCACTTTGCTTTGCTGAGAATAGTGTGAAGGAGAGTTAGAGTAAAAGTACAAATACTGATTGGGAGGCAGCTGCAATAATACAAGCAGAAGATGATGTCTTAGACAAAGGTAGAATGCAGTGATGAGAAATGGTAGAATTCCAGATTTATTTTGAAGGTAGTCAGTCGAATTTGGAAACAGATTTAGGATGTGAGACATTAAAAAAGGGGGGGGGGTATCAAAGATGACTCCCAAGTATTTTGGACTGGCTAAAGAGAAGGATGAAGTTGCCGTTAACTGAGATGGGAAAGATAGTAAAAGAAACATGTTTTGGGGAAACGATTAGGTTTAGATTTTAGCGTATGTGAAGTTTCAGAGTAATGTTAGATATTTTGGGCAAGAGCTCAGGTAGGCAGTTGGGTATACCAGTCTGGAGTTAGGGAAGAAGTGCAGAGTAGAAATGATAACTGGGGTGTCAGTCTGTAGATGGAATTCACACCTCTGAAACAAGAGGAGCTGCAAAATCCAACTGTCCTGAAGCTCAGTCCCAGAAGCTCTCTATTCTATCTGCTAGAAGTTGGAGGCAGAATAATTAAATGAGACTGAGAAAGATCAGCCAATAACGTAAGAGGTCCAACAGAGGTCAGGGTCCAGGAAGTCAAGTGAACAAAGTAATTCAAGGAGAGATTGATGCTGGGGATGAAAAGCTGTTTATAGTTCATGTAAGAGAAGGACTGAGAATTGACCACTGGATTCCGTCATGTAGAGATCACTGGTGACTTAAAAGGAACAGTTTCTATAGAAGGGAGGGTAATGAAACCTTATTGCGAGGGGTTGTTGGCAGAACAGGAGAGGAATGGGATGAAATGAGTGAAAAGGGGGACAGAGACTTGAGCCAGTAGCCAGAAGCTATCTTCAAAAGGGAGAGTCCTGTATATTTTTAAAGACAGGAGCAATACTGCTGCTACTGCTAAGTCACTTCAGTCGTGTCTGACTCTGTGCAACCCCATAGACGGCAGCCCACCAGGCTCCCCCGTCCCTGGGATTCTCCAGGCAAGAACACTGGGGTGGGTTGCCATTTCCTTCTCCAATGCGTGAAAGTGAAAAGTCTAAGTGAAGTCGCTCAGTTGTGTCCGACCCTCAGCGACCCCATGGACTGCAGCCTACCAGGCTCCTCCATCCATGGGATTTTCCAGGCAAGAGTATTGGAGTGGGTTGCCATTGCCTTCTCCAGGAGCAATACTAGAGCTGATGAAAATGATCCAGTGAAAATGGAAAACTCAATCCTTAAGGTGAACTTTACTGTTGAATTACCTTTTGGCAAGTGAGAGGGGTCTCATGCACCTGTGGTGCTGGCCTTAGATAGGGGCGAGGCCATTCTTCCAAATGGGAGGGGAGGCAGAGTATGGGCTGGTAAGTTGACCTATGCCATGGTTAGAGCAGTGGCACTTGCATTTTCTCAGTGAAGTAGGGAGTAGGATTATTAGCTAAGAGGGAGGAGAGAGTGGAGGTGGTGGTGGTTTGATGAGACTCTGTAAAGCAGAAAATGGTTTGAGAATCTAGGAAAGTGACTGGAATAGGAAATATCAAAGGATCTCCAGGAAATACCAAGGGATCACTTGAAGTTAGTGGACAGGGGTTATAATGAGACTAGTTAGCACAATTCAGTGTTTCTCTCATTTCTGTTCAGCAGACTCAGAGTAGAGGAGTAAAATGGAGGAAAAAAGGACAAGAACATTTTTAACATTTCTGCTGTCACTATTTATATCATCCTATCATCCTAACTCTAATGATTTTAGAGGATTCTGTAAAATGAACTCAACCTAATTTAGCCCATCTCTGCAACTTGGACATTTAGTTTCTCTGTTGCTCATTACCACAAGTAATGGTTCAGTGAATTCCCTTTTATATCAACTTTTGCTTGTATTTTCCATTCTTTCTCTGGAAAATGGTGTTGCTAAACAAACAGGATAATAAGCAGGATACTGTCAGTGGCAAGTAACAGAAACTTAAACAGTTTCTGTTAAGTCACTTAAACAGTATGGAAATGTGTTCCATCCTATAACAAGGCATCCTGTGATAACTTAAGCTTTGGACTTGCCTTATTCATCGCTTTAAAGCCACAGCTCCGGTGTGCCAGCTTTATCCCCAAGGTAGACCATCCTCATGGTCAGAAAATAGCCACCATGATCTCACACATCACATGTGGATATGACAATATCTGCGAGCAAATTAATAAGTGAGCAAGTGTTCCCAGAGGCTCATAGGAAACCTCTCTTCACATCTCATTGGACAGAACTTGCTCGCATGCCCATCTATAAGCTAGCCACTAGTGAAGGAAATAGTTTTCAAGATTAACAGATTATTCAGTATTTATCCCTGAAATGGGCATAGGGTCCCCTTTGCTGAGTTCATGGCCTTACAGAGAAGGGCAGATACCCAGCCAGCCAGTGTTTGCTGGAATGGAAGAGAAGGTAGAGAGGAAAAATAACACCTCATAGATAAGTGTGTTGTCTGTTTAGAAGATATGTATCTCTATGGTTTTCGAAGGCATATTGTCAAATTTTGTATCGGTCTTATACTCATTTTTTGTACTCATTTTAACTTTGAGTAGTTTATTTATTTATTTTTTTAATGGCCCTCCATCGTTTGACAACAGGCCTGTCCTGCTGGGCACTCTGCAGTTTGCAAGAGTCTTCCCTGACTCTTCCAGTGGGATTCTGTTGATCTTCCCACCTTTGCTTACCTGGCACTTCGGAATGCAGTCAGTACTGGTGTAATGTGACTTACGTATTCCTAATTATCACTGCGCTATGCCAGGTTGCCCAGTGAAAACCACATGGATTAATGGAACATTGGGATGAGGGATATAACACTCAAAAATATTTATCAATCACAAAAAAGAAACAAAAATCAAAGGAACCTAGTAAAAATAGGAGCATAGTTTTACACATGTGAAATGGTTATGAAATACACAACTGCTGCTATATATGTGATGCTTTACCTTGGAAAAGCTGCAGCTTTCGAGTTAATGGCAAGGTAGGGGAAGAGAAATTCATCTGAAATGAGAGGGGAAGTTGGAGCAGCAGATGTGGCTGATAGCCTGTTGTGAACTAAGGACACAAGCTGGTATTTGAGGGCTGTGTGTGCATTTTGTGTATTCCTACCTGATTGGGTTCATTCAGATGCAGTTTTCTGCATCTCCTAGTGTTTTCTTATGCGTAATGACACAGAATCAAACACTCATGTGATGTTCAAATTTCCCTCTGATACACAAGTCTGTATTTTTTATTATAAGCGTGATAGCAGAGCTGACTATACTGAGTTTTCCACCTGTGTCCCTTTTGATCCAGTTCCATCTACATCCCACCTCGTGAAAGTTCATCAGAGTTCTTCCCTACACGTGGATGGTGCCCTCTCCAAGTTTCCAGGCCCTGAACAGGCTTTTTGCTGTTCTTCTGGTGTGAAGCCCTGACTCTCTGGGGATATGAGGAAAGCTAAGCAACTGTGATTATGTTGCTGTTTTGCTAGAAACCAAACCTACTTCTGACTCTCTAGCATCTCTCACCTTCCTATGCCAAGCCAAGTGACTGTAGGTCACCATAAAGTGACAGTTAATTTTTTTTCAGATAAATATGTGGGCTAAGATTATTTTTAACCACGTGGATTTTTTTAAAGCTTCCAAAGAAAGATTAATAAATGTCCTCTGCCAGAAAAAAATGTCGACCTCTATTTTCTTATTAAAAAATATTATTTTATTTCCCCCCTTTTTCTTGATATATGCTAACAGCCCTCTTAGCTTTTAGGTCTTCAGTGGACTCACAGCTAGAACAGAGGGAGGTAACTGAGGCATTTCATGCAAGGGCTGAGAAGAGGTAGGGGAAGAAACGCTTGCGTTAGAACCAAATGAGTGTAAGGAAAGTTGTCTCAGTCGGAATTAGCTGAAATGGAAGCCAGATAGGAGGAAAACAGTAGAGCCTATTGGGATAAATGAGCTACAAGGGTAGAGAGGTGGCATCAGGTGTTAAGAGTGGGATAGAGCCAGTGGGATGCAAGAGGGGATGGGCAGGTGGGGGA
Organism: Ovis canadensis; assembly: GCF_042477335.2. Taxonomy (NCBI): domain Eukaryota; kingdom Metazoa; phylum Chordata; class Mammalia; order Artiodactyla; family Bovidae; genus Ovis; species Ovis canadensis. The sequence continues at coordinate 86,380,752 of NC_091257.1, read as the reverse complement.
GGGCAGAATGTGGTAAGAAGTGCAGGGTGTCCACCCCGGCCACCCCCCGTTAGGACAGGAAGAGCATAGCCCATGGAGCTCTGGGCAATTCGTTGTTGACACATGTAGGGCATCAGACCATTAAAAGCTCTCCTGCTGAGGAGCATCTAGACTGTAGCACCAATGATAAAGATGCTTATGCTCAGCATCTAGAAGAAATCCAGTGGCATTTCATTAAGTGACAAAGCGTTTCAGTTGGGTTTCTACATGTATGACTTGCTCGGTGATACAGAGGCAAGGCATATCAGGTTTATTATACTTTAGTGAAATCAAATGAAACATCTCAGCTTCCACCAGTGTGGCTTGGCAGCTCATCCACATCCATTTATCGTTTCCTTTCCCTGCTCCCATCCTGTAGGATCGTAAAGGAACCTTAGGGTGGCCCACTGGCTACAAGAAGGTCCAGGAAGGGGTCTGGTCCCTCTGGGTTGTCTCTGAGATCTGAGTCCTCAGATCTGGGTGGGTCCTCAGTGCCCTGGAACCATTGCTGGCAACATCCTTCCAGCTCACCAAGCTCAGGGACCAGTGTCCTGACCAGGGCTGAGGACACTGAAGCCACTGAAGCCACAGCACTCGGCGCTCACCCTCTCGCCCCTCTACCATTAGGGGGCATGTCTGTGTCTGTGAGGCTCAGATAGGCCTGCTCCAGCCTTTCAGGCTTCTGTACTTGTGTTCAGGCTCAAACCACACCCCTCTCCACTTCCTGCTGCAGCACAGAAGTATCCTCTTCCCTCTCTGTGAAGTGTAATTGAGAGGTATTAAATAGAAACTTTTCATTCCTCCCTGGTTGAGGGAGTGCTGAACTCAATCAAAAGGACAGTCTTTCTTTTAAAGAGTTCATAGTAACCGTCTTCTCTTTCCTTTGTCCCAAACCCAAATACCTCTTCATTTATACATAAGACACCCCACTATGTATTTTTCCATTTATTTATAACTGTGATCCTTAAAAGTGATATTATTCTTACTTTAAATGTCATAGAGCTCAGTAGATTACTCAGGGTCAATTACAATGCAAGAGTAATTTTAAATTAAAAAAAGTTTTCATACTCAAGGATGACTTTTCTTACCCCTACCTGGCAACTTCCTGGTCAGCCCTTGAGGTAATCCCTTTGGTTAACTTTTTCCCATGTTAAGCAACAAATATCTTTTATCTGACACAGTTGACGAAGGCTGGAAATTTGAGAGTCCCTGGGCTGAGTGGTTCTGACTCAGGGGTCATGCTGTTGCAGTCTAGGTGTCAGAGGGGCGGGATCATCTGAAGGCTTTACTGGGGCTTGGAGGATGTGTTTTCAAGGTGATGCCCTCACATGGGTTTAAGAAAGAGACCTCAGTTAAGGTAATCACATGGACCTCTTCTCACCACACGGCAGGTAGATTCCACCAGAGCAAATGATGCAAGAAAGAGAGAAATCACAGCATATTTTATGATCTAGCCTTGGAGGTGGGAGGGGACCACACACGGGTGCGATTACCTGGAGGTAGAGTCCACTGGGAGCCAACTTACAAGCTGACTATCTCAAGGTGTTTATTTTGGTTCATTTTAGTACCATATGTATCTGCAGCACCAGAGTGAAAAATGATTCCTGGTTTATATTTTTAATTAAAGTATCAATCAATTTATATTTTCCATTAATTTTTCCAACTGAAGTGGTGGAGATGGGGATAATTTCAGAGGCACAACCCACTGATTAATTTCATTCCTTCTTTCATTATGCACTGGCTCATTCATCAACCCTTTATTGATCCCCTACTATGTGCCACCGTAGTAGCTGGCTGGATACAATGAGTAGGTAAATAAATGCTCTCCCAGCTCTCTTAGAGCTGTCAGTCAAGCAGGGGAGAAAGCCGTTAGACACAGAATCACGCACGTGAAGAGATCACTGCAAAATGGGATGAGCGCTGTGAAACAAGGGTAGAAGCTGCTATACCTGTCATGGGGATCTGATTTAGTTTGAAAGTCATGAAGGGGCCTACAGAGGGTTTTTTGACCTCAGAACAATTGACGCTTTGGACTGGATAATTCTTTGTTGTGGGGATTATCCTGTGCATTGTAGGATGTTAGTAGCATTCCTGACCTCCATCTGCTGCATGCCCTCCACTGCTCCCCAGGTTGTGATAACCAAAAATGGCTCCAGACATTTCCAAATGGGGCTTCCCAGGTGGCTCAGTGGTAAAGAATCCTCCTGCCAATGCAGGAAATGTGGGTTTGATCCCTGGGTGGGGAAGTTCCCCTGGAGAAGGAAATGGCAACCCACTCCAGTATTCTTGCTTGGAAAACCCCATGAACAGAGTAGCCTGATAGGCTACAGTCAATGGGGTCACAAAGAGTCAGACATGACTTAGTGACTAAACGATAGAAAAAACAATTTCCAAATGTTCCCTAGGGACAAAATTTTCTTCAGTTAAGAACCACTGGTTTATAGGAAGTTTCCAGATGAAAGATCTGGAGAGAGGGGGGCATTTCAGGAGGAAGAATGAAGATGTTAGTGAGATTTTTTTTTTTTTATGTTAACAGATTTTTCCAAATAATAAAAGCAAAACACTCTATTTTCTTAATTTTAATTTTCAAGTTTAAATTTTGGTCAGACTCCTGTATGATTTGCTGGTGCCCCTTTAATCAGAAATTCACACTCTGTAGCCAGCCTGCTTGTGCTGAATCAGGTATCCCCATATAATTACCCAGGAAAAAAACAGGTCTGGCCTGAAGCTCTCTTCCAAAATGTATTTTAACTTATTGAATCTCTGGGCTAGCTAAAGTTGTTTGGCCTTCAGCCTGCTGGTTTATACCGCTGCCCGGAGCAGAGGATTATCACTCAGAAATACATGGTCTCACTTTTATTGGAAAGATATTTATAGGTACTGCTTACGCTCTATAAGAATATGTTTAATGTGGAAAGAGTATATAACCAGGCCGGGTATAAAGTCAGATTATTTTCACCAAGACTTGGTTTATTTCAGTTTTGAACAGACAAGAATTAGCTTTGTGCTTAGAATCCTGAAATCTTGAATGAAAAAGGAACTTAGGGGAATCTTATGAGAAAAGTGTGATGTGTGAAACAGACACGTCTGGGCCTGATTTGGCTTCACCTTTATGATCCTGAACACATAACATAGCTTCAATTTTCTCATGTGCAATGAAGATAATAATTCTTACCTTGCAGGTCTCTTATGAAGGTATAGAAGATCATAGCAATGTCTGGCATCCAAAGATGTTCAATAAATGAAATGTCCCTCGTTTCCTTTAGATTGTCCAGAAGACAGATAATCCCATTTGATTATGAAAATGCAGCCAGTATCACACACTAACAAAATTTCTTCTTCTTCGAGAATTCTTCTAATTTTTCCTAGTATGACATAATATCCTCTCGAGAGACATCCCCAAGAGACAGTCCCCCAGAAATCTGGGAACTAGCCTATGCTAAGTTCTTCCCTCACTCTCCAAATCCATAGACTCATATTCCCCCAGTGTTACCTCCATGTTTTAGTTAAGCCCATCATAATTTATTGTTTGGACTCTTGTAGTGATTTTCTAGTTACACTATAGCTATGGATAAAGTCTAGTCATATCTCCCCTTGATTGCTACCTTTTATTTGTCCCTTAGGCTCCAAAGTGGGATTAGTTGAAGCTTCAAAATGGGATTCTGGCTTACCTCTCCGGTCTCATCTCTCTTAGGCCCTACCTTTCATCCTGTTTTCTAACTATGCCAATCTTCTGACAGAGCCCTATGTGCTCTTTCATATCCTCATGCCATTTTAGATCTTGTTTCCTTGGGTAGAGATTCATCCCTCTCCCATCCTTGTCTACCCCTCAGAGTATTACTGAATCATCATCCAGGACTAGCCACCTGCCATAGCAGCTTTTGACCTCCCGCTGGCCTCCTTCTCTACTCTATCACCTCTTTGGTTTGACACAACCTTGTGTACATTTCTCCTCTGATGTGTGCCACACCTCATTGGTTTAAGCATTTGTTTACAGATCTGTCTTCTTCACTGGAGCATGAATTACTAAAAAGCAAGACTCGTATCTTATTAACCTTTGTGTTCCCTGCTGTTATCACTGACCCTGTCCGGGTCCATGTTCCATAAGCATGTGATGAATGAACCTACATTCAGCTTGGATCCCTACCACGATGGGAACTCACAGCATTTCAAGGCAGCAACCTAATTTTGACCCTGTGGCTTGTGTCAAGCTCAGATGGATACATCCTCCATCTTTATTGCCATATATATCTCTCTACCCGCCTCCACCCATTGGTCTTACTTAGAAAGAAGACAGATAATCCCTTTTGATTATTAAAATGCAGCCAGTATCACACACTAACAAAATTTCTTCTTCTTCAGGAATTCTTCTAATTATTCCTGGTGTGACATAATGCCCACATTCCTCATCTTATCTCCCTGATCGGGATCTCTTGTGATTATTGTGTCTAGAACTAAACTTGTAATGCTTGATGGATTCAGACAGCATGGAGAGCTTTTGTCCTAAACAAGATTTTGTGGCAAGCAGAGGATAAAATGAAATATGTTTGCATTTGTTTCAATATTTTTCTGTAATAGTTGTAACAGTAGCTAACATTATGGAGTTCTTACCACATACCAAACACTGCAGAACCAAAGGTGTAAGATGGGTTAGCTTCTCTTTAGCCCCTCAGCTTGACTGTTTAACTGTCTCGTCCTCTCAGATACACCAGGAGATCCCTGGTGAGTCATTGCTTCAAGGTCATCAACCAGGGTGGTGCAAACAAAAGGGTTAGTTTTTGTCTAGTAGTTTAGGAACATCCTTCTACCCATCTGGCAAAAATAAAACTGCATGAGCTCACGGTGTTTACAGTCACTTGAGCCACCATAGCACCCAGACAAGGCACCGAGGGAACCAGAATGTGTGTGCAGCCTTGAAAAATCACTGCTGAATGCATCACTCAGGGGTCACTCAGGTTAGAGACACCCTGTTCCTTTTCTCCCCTGGGGCTCCTTTGGTTTCCAGAATACATAGCTCATTTCAGATATCCTGTGCTCCATCCAAATTGCTAGTATTTTAAACCACACAACTTTAATTATACTTACAATCACTCACATGTATTGAGTGCATCTTAGACACTGCGGATTGCATTTCACTCTTCACATGCGTGATCTTGCCTAGTCGTCCCAACTGCCTACAGACAGATACATTTTTCCATCAAGGAAACTGAAGTTCAGGCACCTTAATTCACCTGACCCAATACACAGAGTTTATCCTTAGCAGAGAGTTGGGATTTGGACCTGGACACAACTGCAGTGCTCAGACTCCTAAACTTCATACACACTTCCTCCTAGGTCAGTTTATTCTCATACTAAAGGGATAGGTAGAGGTATATACTAAAGGGATATGCAACTGGAAGCCTCTGCCAAGGAAGAATTTCAAGAATACCTGTAGGTGAGACCATTTACACATGGTGGGTATGAGGACAAGACAGCTGGAACGGCAGTTACTTTCCTGTTGGATTTCATCTGGGTGCCATACCCATACCCTGTTGGATTTCATCTGGGTGCCATACCCATACCCTTGGGTTCCTCTTCTACCCACCATGGTATCCCCCCTGTCCCTTCACTCTACCACTGTTTATATACTTGTTTGCCATTATATGTGACATCATTTATTCCGCCTTATCCCCCATTTGCAACTTCTTCCTAAGCTCTAGAAACATCATTTATCCTCTCACCTTTGCCCCTAGATGTTGTTGTTTGGTCGCTCAGTCATGTCCAACTCTTTGCTACCCCATGGACTGCAGCACACCAGGCTTCCCTGTCCCTCACTGTCTCCCAGAGCTTACTCAAACTCATGTCCTTTGAGTCGGTGATGCCATCCAACCATCTCATCCTCAGTTGTCCCCTTCTCATCCTGCCTTCAATCTTTTCCAGCATCAGGGTCTTTTCCAATGAGTCAGCTCTTTGCATCAGGTGGCCAACGTATTGGAGCTTCAGTATCAGTCCTTCCAATGAATGTTCAGGGTTGATTTCCTTTAGGATTGACTGGTTGGATCTCCTTTCTGTCTGAGGGACTCTCAAGAGTCTTCTCCAACACCACAATACAAAAGCATCAATTCTTTGTCGCTCCTGAGTCCCTCCTTTTCCTGGATAGACCTGGCTCTCTCACCCCCATGACTCTCTCCACCTGGACCAGGCAGTCTGTCCTGCTGAAATCCACTTCTTATATCGCAGTCCCGGGGTTGCTTTACCTTTTCCAAAGGACCATGAGAAATATTGCCAAGGGACCAGAAGTAGCTCACCAATGGTGTACTCGTGCAGAAGGCAATGTGGACCTCTGCAATCAGAAACATTTTGATGCTTTAGAACACACGTCAGTCCAAAACGACAGAAAACCGCTTCTCCTAGTCAGAAAATATCCCTGAATCCCAGCCCCCAAGCAAAGGCCAACTCAGGCCCAGAGTCCATCAAAACTTCAATTTTATCAAAGTCTCCTCTATAAGATGCCATTTTTATATGCTATTAAAAAAGCACAATGCAGCTCGCCGGTAAAATCATTTGCAATAACAGCCCATTAAAAGCTTTCCTTTAATATGGAACTTTCTAATTAATGTAAATGGGGTGCAAAGCTTGGAAAAGCCAAGTTGATTCTAATGTTCAGGAAGTAGGTAAAATGGGAAAAGGGTCTTATTTTTCATTAGGAGTCTATTAGAGAATCTAATGAAATCTTTATGGCTTGGATGTATTACCAAAAAAGTTACAATTGCTTTGTTTCCTGCCTCATTTCTCTGCTGCCTTCCTCTATAAATATTGCTATGCTACACATTAGACTTGGGAAAATAGAATTCTGCATGGATTTTGTGTCTGACTCTTCTCAGGTTCTCTGAGTATTGGAGGTAGAAGGGAGCACAATAATGATTAGCTCTAGTCTCCAGATTTCTAAGTTAGAAACTGAAACCCAGAGAGAGGTGAAGACTTCCATAGCTACTGACTTTCTCCTCCCTTCCTCTTTCCCTCCTGCCTTCCCTTCCACCACCTCTCCTTTCCTCCTCCTCTCACTGAAGTATTAGTCAGGTTAGGCTGGATTATGCTGTAGTAATAAAAAACCCCATAGATCGAAAGTGCAAACATCTAACATCTTTCAGCCTTACGGTACAGTAGAACGTCTGCTCGTCACCTCTCTCCTGCACTGCCTGGTCCACGATGGGTCCGCTGGGGAGCAGAGTTCCTCAGAGACCCAAAATGATGGAGCAGAGGCATTTGGGGACCATCCTGTCAGCAGGAGAAGGGAAAGTGGGCTCTGGCTCTTAAAGCCTCTACCTGGATATACCAGGTGACTTCCTCTCACGTTTCATTGTCCAATATCAATTGTAACTTCAAAGGGTTATCCTCCAATGAATCTGAAAGCTGCTCCCATGAGCCAACTCACAGAATAACCTGTGATATCAAGATGAATGAGAGATAGACGAGCTCAGAGTTCAGCTGGAGAACCAGAAAGCAAACACAGTCAAGACGGAGCGTGGTGAGAAGTGTGGAGTCTGGGGACCAGCTAGGCTCATGCTCTGCTTTGCCAGCCTTCTCATGGGACTAGCTTGTTGAGTAACAACCTTCCTTTTTCTTATTGGAGTCCAATATCCAGGAGGAAAAGTCATGCCCAAAGGCTGTTCCCCAGGTACCTGTCAGTTTATAGACCCTCCTCCTTCCTTAGAAGAAGGAGAACCATCTGAGACCAACCAGCCCAGGCAGGCCTGAGACTCAGGGAAGCAAGGAGCCCAGGGAAGGAAGGCCCGGGTTCCCAGGTATCATCAGGCCCCCGACATCATCACAGTCTGCTGTGCGGTACCTTGTTGCCTCTCAGTGCAGGAAGTCGGTCATCTTAGAGGGCAGAGCTCTGTCACCTGGGGGAGAGGTTGCAGTGGTTTAGAGCAGGGACCTGGAGAGGGTAGGGGTACCTGAGGCAGGAACTCAGCAGATGGCAACCTTGAAGGTGAAGTCTCTCCCTTAATCAGACTGCAGTTAGCAATTTGGCCCCAAACCTTTCTGCTGAAGTTAGACTTAAGTTCTTAGAGGACTGCTGACCACACAGACTGACCCTCCAGGCCTTGGGCAGGGTTGGGCAATGGAACTGAGGGGAGCAAAGGATTAAACCTTAGGAAACAAGGGAGTCCTTGGCCTCAATGGGTGTCTGGTGCCACAGGCCTTTTAAGGCCCAGGCAGAATGTTCTGGCTAACTTCATAATCACGTTCCAATCAGCCTTACAGAACTGTGAAATTGATTATCCTGCTGATCTCACACAAGCTTTAGAGCAAGGCAGGCGCAGGGGGCACCTTGATTCTTTGTTGAGTCCATACACTGATTTGAGGAGACTTAGCTTTTCCACCCATCCCCAAGAGGAAGAGAGTTCAAATTACCTTGAAATTGCAATTTAGGACCGTCAAGCCTTGGCCAGTCTGTTTCATTTTCCCAATCACCCAGCTGGGGCAAGGGCCAAGCAGGGAGATGCCTGGCATATTAACTCCTCTTCAGATACATAAAGAGGTGGTGAGTGAGCATGAGCTCAGGGTGCCCTACTTGGGCTTAGGCAGCTGCAGGAGCAGCAGAGTGAGAGGGTCTATAGGAAGCATGGCTGTGGGCACCCAAATCTGGGTCTGGTGGTACTAGGTCTCCCCACAAGATTGTAAGTGGGGTGTCAGAGTCAACTGAATTGAATACAGTTGTTCTTCGTTTTCATCTTGTCTTGAAATAGTTGGGATTTTTTATATTGCTGTAGGGAAAGTAATAGAACTTGGTAACATGTGTTTTATCAGCCTGGGGGTTCAGGGAACTCTTCTGCAACACAGGAGCCTTACATGGGTCTTGAACAATGACCAGGAATTAGTCAGTTGGAGGAAAGTGGGAAGTCCACTACAGATGAAGGGGCATAATAGGCCAAAGCCCAGAGACACTTTAGCAGAACAAGAAGAGTGAGGGAAAGAACGGTGGGCATGAGACTAGGGAGGTTTGACAAGCTAAAGATCAGCGGCAAAAGCTTTGTAGGTTAAAAATGAAATGTGGGATTCCAGATGGCAAAGTGGAGGTGTGGGTGGCATAGCAGAGCTCAGAATGTGGAGTGGCCATCACAGAGGCTTGACGGAGCAAGTTGACTTAATATCACATCTGTCAACTCATGTCTGGACTTCACAAGGAATTTCTTTTTCCTCTACATTTCCTACTAAATTATTAAGCAGTGACAGTCTTATTATAATGGCTGGTGGGTAGTGAGTGCTTTCTACACATGAGGACTAGTCTAAGAGTGTTTTGTGAATTATGTAATCTTTTCACTGTCCTGTGAAGTGAATATCATTAGTATCCCCATTGTGAAACCAAGTCTCAGTGAGTTAATCAATTTGCAGAGGGTCCTAGGGCCAGTAAGTTGTGTGTTTGATATCCAAGCCTGAAGCTTGAGCCTATAACTTAATCGTTATACTGTGATGCCTCCTGCTATATTTTTTCTTTAATGTTTATTAATTTGGTGGTTCCAGGTCTTAATTGTTGCGTGTGTGGGGTCCAGTTCCCTGACCAGGGATTGAACCTGGGCCCCCTGCATTGAGAGCACAGGGTCTTAGCCACTGGACCATCAGGGGAAGTCCTGCCTCCTGTGATCTTGAGAAAGTAGAACCCACCCAATCCTACCTTCATTTAACAGATACCCACTAAGTGATATTATACAACAGGCTTATTGCTAAGTGTTGGGAGGACGCGGCTGAGCAAGATGGCAAGTCGTGTCATCACATGGAGTGTCAGCCTAGTGGGGAGACAGAAAATCGGTGAATAGTCAATCATTAAGAGAATATCAGATTGAAAAGAAAAAGTAAAATAGGGCACCCAGAGAGAAAATACCAGGGCTTGAAGGAATCTTCAATGCCATGTGAACGAGTGGAAGCCAAGAAGAGTGACCTTCTCAGAGCCGAACGGTAAATTGGCAGCAGGGTTGAGAAAAGAATCCCAGACCCCTAAGATATTCACTAGCTAAGTTTCTCATTCCTACTCTGTACCTCCTGCTGTTCTAGGTAACAGAACCAGACAGCCAAGGTCCCTCCCCTTTGGATCACATTCTTTCCCCTGTGCTCTGCTTACCTGAAAGTTTGCAGCACACGCTTTTATTTCATCAGTTGTCAACTCTACTGAAAAATGTCCTCCGTTTGATTTCTCCTACGCTCAGCTCATGGCAGGAAAATCTGAATAGGGGTATTCCGTTCTTTGTATGGCCCAGATTCCCTGCCACGAGTAAAGCATTTGGGGAACTAAGGGCCAGCGGCTTATCCCTTCCTCCAGCTTCCCAAAAAGGAGAAATCTTTAATGATTATATACACTTTTTTTATTTCTTACCTGCCACACCCCTTGGAGAAATATCAATAACCTCAGATATGTAAATGACACCACTCTTAGGGCAGAAAGTGAAGAGGAACTAAAAAGCCTCTTGATGAAAGTGAAAGAGGAGAGTGAAAAAGTTGGCTTTAAGCTCAACATTCAGAAAACGAAGATCATGGCATCCAGTCCCATCACTTCATGGGAAATCGATGGGGAAACAGTGGAAACAGTGTCAGACTTTATTTTGGGGGGGCTCCAAAATCACTGCAGATGGTGACTTAAGCCATGAAATTAAAAGACACTCCTTGGAAGAAAAGTTATGACCAACCTAGATAGTATATTTAAAAGCAGAGACATTACTTTGCCAACTAAGGTCCGTCTAGTCAAGGCTATGGTTTTTCCTGTGGTCATGTATGGATGTGAGAGTTGGACTGTGAAGAAGGCTGAGCGCCGAAGAATTGATGCTTTTGAACTGTGGTGTTGGAGAAGACTCTTGAGAGTCCCTTGGACTGCAAGGAGATCCAACCAGTCAATTCTGAAGATCAGCCCTGGGATTTCTTTGGAAGGAATGATGCTGAAGCTGAAACTTCAGTACTTTAGCCACCTCATGTGAAGAGTTGACTGATTGGAAAAGACTCTGATGCTGAGAGGGATTGGGGGCAGGAGGAGAAGGGGACGACCAAGGATGAGATGGCTGGATGTCATCACTGACTCGATGGATGTGAGTCTGAGTGAACTGCAGGAGTTGGTGATGGACAGGGAGGCCTGGCGTGCTGCAATTCATGGGGTCGGAAAGAGTCAGACACGACTGAGTGACTGAACTGAACTGAACATCATTCCTTTGAGGGAATTAACAAATACAGCGTTGATTATCTTTCTTGAATAGGAGAACCAAAAAAGGGTAAGGTGCAGAAGACCAAAAGGACTTTGGTTAATACTTCAAAGCTTTCCCCTCATGTGTATGGTGACTTTTCCTTCCCTTCTCTTCTGTTCAGACAAGGAATAAGGCACTGAACCCAGGCTGTGACTATAGCCTCCCAGATTCCCTGATGAGGTCCCCCAGCTCTTAAGACTCCATCGGGCAAACAGCCAAGGCCAAAAATAAGAGATTCCTGTAGATCAAATTCCTACTGGTGTGGTGCAGCAGGGCACTGCCCAGCTGGTAAAGCAAACTTCTTTGGCTATGGAATAATTCATGTCCTGTTTCTAAGAGCTTGGTCCCTTTTCCTTCACCTTGACCTTCCCTTTGTATATACAAATTTAAACCCCACAACCACCTTAGAACAAAAAAACCAAGGCACAGAAACATTAAGCAACTTTCCTAAGGTCACACAGCTAATGAGAAGAGTTGCTGTTAATATTTAAATCCAGGCAGTTTGACTCCAGTCTGAATTCATAAGCGACTGGTGAGATATACTGTATCTGCCACTCCTGTGCTGCCTTCACTCTGCTGCTGACACTATCCTGCTGGTAGGAGGGCCCCGGTCCTACTTCTGTACTGTTAGCAATGATGATATGATGCTAGCTTACTTCTGCATCTGTACAGGTGTTCCCATAGGATTTGTGACACTGTCACTGCCGGTCCTGCCAGTATTCTTACTGAACATAATTGCATTTACTGCTACCAATTCCTGCTCTTTCTTGCTCCTCCACTTCTCCCCCCTCTTGCCCCTAAAGCCCCCAGTATTTATTGCCCTGGTCCTAGATCTCCTCCAGGCCTTCCAGAGGCATTGTATACAGATGGGGAACTGTGTCTCGTGTAGTCACAAGACAGACAAGGTACAGCCAGCCCAGGATGTTAGCCTGGGTCATTTATTTCAAATCTGGTGGCCTTTCAAGTGGATACCAAGGACTTGCAGCTGAGACCTGTTGGCATTTAGAGAACCCCTCTGTGTAGGAACGGCCTGTGGAACACCTGGGAATGTGCTGGAAATGCAGACTCTCAGGCCCTACTCCAGGCCTGCTGGAGCGGAGGCTGGACTGGCTGCTTGTTAAAGCTTATAAAGCGCTGCAGGTGCCCACAAATCCGTGGTGACACTTAATCCTTACAACCCACAGGAAATAGACCAAGTGGTGCTCTTCCCTTTTGGGTTGGGCAAGTGGTTGAGAGCCATGTGTGTGAACTCAGACACGTGAGTGTGAACAGCAAGCTAGAATGGCAGCTTCCTTTCTGTGGGGGCCAAGAGAAAGAGGTGAGGGGCAGGGGTCTGCAGGGAGGCACACGGAGCTGCCAGACAGGTATCAGAGGCGAATCCGAATTTGTAGCCTTGGTACCTGAACTTATGGAAGAATATTTGTTGGTATTTTAGATAAACTGGTGGAGGTGATGTGTGTGTGTGTGCAGTGAGGAGTATAATGGGGGACAGTAGACCAGCACCTGCCCAGGGGAACCATGGCTTGAGCATCTCTTCCCCCTGGGAACACTGGACTTGAATTCCAATCCCTGAGGATTTCTGGCCATAGCTCCTCCAGAGCCGCGGTGTGCCAGGAGCCCTGAGCTCACGGAGAGGTCTTCTTGGCCTTCTCCTCCAGGTGTGGCTCCGCCCTGTGCCGCGGCTGTCACTCATCACTGTTAAGCACAGGTGACGAATGTTTACCATCAGTGCCCTTGGAAGCTCTGTCTCCATGGCCTTGTGCACAGTGAAATGCGTGCTTTGTTGAGAAGGAGACACAGTGGTATGAATGGCATTCATTCACAGTATCAGAGGAGGGCGGCGATTGCAAACCCAACTCAGAGACAAGCAGCTGACAGCCTCGCTTCTTCCTTGCTCGGTATCTTCTCTTTACAGGGATTCAAACTATCACTGCTGTGGTCTTTCTCTTAGAAAGGAAAATACGATAACGTCACTGTCTAGTTTAATTCCCAAGCTGGTTGCCCACTGCTTCTGCCCTAAAGCCTGAACCCCTTATCTTGCCTTCTAAAGCCCTTTACTGTTTAACCCCAACTCACCACGCTACCTCATTGGCCCTGCCATATCCTCCACTGCACAGAATTTCTCAGCATCCTTCAAACTCCCTGGCTTTTGTGACCCGGGATCTTTCCTCAGGCTGTTCTTTCTATTTGGAATTCTTTGCCCCAGTCTGCTCTGAAGCTTCTACTCCTGTTTTGTGTCATAAGCAATGCCAACGTCTAACACCAAGGGCTTCCCAAAGTGGCTCAGTGGTAAAGATTCTGCCTGCCACTGCACGAGACACAGGAGACATGGGTTTGATCCCTGGGTTGTAAAGATCTCCTGGAGGAGGGCATGGCAACCCACTCCAGTATTCTTGCCTGAAGAATCCCATGGACAGAGGAGCCTGGCAGGCTACAGGCCATGGGATCTCAAAGAAGTGGGCATGACTGAGTGACCAAGCACACACGTATGTCCAACACCAGAGCTGGGCTGCTTACCCTGGTACCTCCTGAGACTTACTTGCCTTTAAGAAGGAGCTAGTGAAAGAGTGGGGTTCTCTGACTGGGGAGAGGGATAGGGTTCCTTGTGAATTTCCCCCAGAAAGGCCACCAGGTTTGTGCCCAGGAGCACTCAGGCATGTCTGTTCCAGACAGGCAGCTGGACTGTCTGGTGGACGCTGCAGAACAGAAAACAAATCTACCTAATGGAGCCGTTGATCACTGTCACAGCGTGCAACCAGCTGTGGCCTGGAGAGAATATGTTTTCCGGAGAAGTTCTCCTGGGTAAAGAATGTTCATTGACATGAGGCTCTTAAGGGTTAGTCAGTGTGCAGAAGATTCTTTCCTGATGACATTTCGGAGATAGTTTTGCATGGAATCCACTTTAAAATGTCTCTCCGTCTGCTCTTGGACTTGGGGTTGCTGTTTCTTCCCTGGAGGGTGGCAGCGTTTGCTCTCCCGTCTGGCGGTCTCCTGTCTTCTCAGCCCTGTTCCTCCCAGTTCTCTAGTCGAACGGGCGATGCAGTCCTCCCCATCCATTGTGATAGTTTGCTGTTGGCAAATGCCAGTATCTAGATTCTGAAACGACTTTGATTTGTATAGCTTTCGCACTTTCTCCTTCAAAATATCTTGCCATCTTTACACGCTCCCTTGCTGCTTTATTAGTTGCTGCTGTTGTTTGATTGTTTCTTTAATTCTGAGTGCTTGCATTTTGAGAGTAATGTTGGATAGAGATCTGAGTAGCCACCATCCCGCCTTCCACGGATCTGACTTTCATGGGACCGGCCTGAAGTTGACTATTCATCCCTCTAAACCCTCATCCTGATTTTGTTTTTTAGCATCTATCACTTACTTTAAAAAAAATGTTTCTACTCCTCTGCTTCCTTGGTTACTGTCTGTCTCCTTCACTAGAAAGTAACCTCCATGTGAGCAGGCACTTTGTCTCACTCCTGCTGTAGCTGCTGGCACATGGTGGGTACACAGTAAAGGACTGTGCATATAATACATGATTTTTCCTTTTGCATTAGGAAAGCCTTCTTTCTTTCCTAGATTATAAATGTATTGCTTTTTCTATGTTAATTGATATTGAATTTTATCAAATACACAACATCTTTAAGGATGAACTTCAACCTATGGAAAAGATTAATGACTTTAGGAGAATCTTGATAGTATTAATTATTGAATTTCTGGAATAGGTTCTTCTTGGTTGTAGTATATTATTCAAATATATATATATATAGACATATATATATATATGTACATACAGACATATATTACATGCTGGTCTGTAGATTTGGTTTGGTTATTGATTTGGTTTGTTACTGCTCTCTGTCAGCCTCTGGTTTTACTAACTTCTTGAAGGAAGGCACCAGCTGTGAGATCAACCCACCAGCAATGTACAAAGCTGCCTATTAACTCTCACTCTACCAAAACTCTCTATTATCATTTTAAATTCTCCTTACAACTTAGAAACCTGGATATGTATATTTGCTTGTACTTGATTTCTAGTGAGATTGACTCTCGTCTCCCCATTGATACATACCTTTGTGAATTTCCAATTCGTGTCATTTATTATTTGTTTCCTGTTCATCCTTTTATTGATCTATAGGAACTTTTTGTATATTAAGGATATTGATTTTCTCTCCCATATCTATTTATATAGTTCCCATTTTGTTGTTTCTTTTCCAATAGTATTGATTGAAATCTCTTAAGTAGATTTTAACATTTTTTAAAACTTGATTTTAAACTCTATCTCTCTCTTTTTTTTAAGGTACATTTTTAACACTTATGTGCATATTTTAAAAGTCCAGACCAGAGATCAAATAACTAGCCACCTTTACTTGCTTCTAATTAGCCTATGATTTCTTTTATTTTACATGTGACTAGTTAATTCAGGGTGATTTCTCCTTGTCCACAGATTATACCCAGCCTTCTCCTTGAATCTCAAGGAGCAGCAGACCTGGCCTCTGGAAGGTTTACAGGAAAATAAATTGGTGCTGTGAGTGGGACAGAAGGGGCAGGCTTTACCTTAGTACAGGGTGCTCTGTACTGAGGGCAACTGCAGGGTTTCCCCGGGGCAGGACAGAGGTCGCATACTCCTTGAGATCGTCACATTCTCGTTCAAATGTGATGAACTCGGGTGAGCAAGTGAGGTCCCCAGAGCACAGAATTTAAGGAGGTGCTGACTCTTATGCGCAGTTGCAATAGCTTTCGGTTCTGCTCCCTGGGTTGTTACTTGTCTCCTTATACCCCACTCCCAACCCCACTGCCAAGCTCTGTGCAAGAGCAGCTCTCCAAACTGGAGCCTTAGTCCCTCCCCACCACCCCTAAGGTGCCCTCTGTCCTCAGCTCAGAACCCTCCTGGGTCCCGAATGACTCATGTTGTGAGGTGGCCCTGCTGTCTTCCTTGGCCTGCAGTTCCATATGTCACAGGTTTCAGGAAAGGTGTAGAGCGGTGCCGTGAGCACTGAACTTGGAGTCAGGTGGTATCCGTGTGATCTCTCACCCCCTAGCGGTGACACACCCATGGTTTTCACCTCCTGACACTGTCCCGTGGTGTCACACCCATTCTGCTGGCCACCTGGAGCCATGGTCAGGGTCAAGTCTGATCTCTACTTTGCAAATGACAAAGCTCTGTACATATGTCCATAATTTCTGTTATAGCTCCGGCAAATTGCTGTTGGGTTCAGCAGGTTCATTCACATCAGAGGCTGCTGCCTCTGGCCAGTGTTTGAAGCATTGGCACAGCAGAGAGGACAAGCCTGCTGTCACCTGTTCTTTGGGCAGGAGCCAGAGCCCTGCCGGGCAGCGTATCAGTAGCTCTGTGACCTAGACGAAGTCACTCACCTTCTCTGAGTCTGTCTCCTCAGCAGTGAGTTAAACAAGTGATGCTTATCGCATAGCGTTCCTCTGCAAATTAAATACTACAGTGTATACCTGGGAGCCTAGCAAAGCATCAGGTACCCAGTAGGTGCTCAGAACAATGTTTTCTGCCTTGGCTGGGATTACGGACGTTTTCTCTTACCAGAACTCGTCTAAAGATTCAGTGTTTTGTTTTTCCAGTTTTCTTTTTGTTTGTGTGGTAAAATACACATAACAAAATGTACCGTACTGTCTTAACCATTTTTACACATACAGTTAGTTGGTTGAATACATTTCCAGTGTTGTGCAACCATCACCACCATCCATCTCCAGAACGCTTCTCATCTTGGGAAACTGAAACTCTGTACCTGCAAAATGATAACTTTCCATGCCCCATCACCCCTTGGCACTGCCTTTCTTCTTCCTGTGTCTATGACTCTGACTGCTCTAGGGACCTCGCATAAGTGATTTCATACAGTATTTGTCTTCTGTGACTGGCCAAGAAAGTTGGCATAATGTCCTCAAAATTCATCCACGTTATACCATACGTCAGAAATTCCTTCCTTTTTACGGCTGAATTATGATCCATTCTGTGTATAGACCACATTTTGCTTATCCATTCATTCATCAATGGACACAAATTGCTTTCACGTAGATTTCAGTTTTGGGTTTTTTTTTTTTTAATATTCTGTTTTGGTGTACTCTAAATTGAATGAAGGGCCTTTTATCAAAATTGAGCAGAGCCTCTCTTCTTTTTACCAGAATTCCTGACTTCCTGTTTCTCTGCAGTCCAGAATTCCTGTTTCCTGCCCAACTCTCTTGCTGATCTGTCTTTGTTTACCCTTCTTCAGTTGGGAACACAGCCAAGATCCGAGGGGGTCTTCCCATCTTTGAAGGTTGGGCTCACTCCTTCATTCCATTTTGGATTCATAGGGAAGTAAAGGAAGTTCGGAGCCTCCTGGTCTCAGATCTCAACTGTCTGTATCTCTTCCTCCAAAAGTCTGAAGACAGACTGCATCATGATCCCAGGAGTAGGGCGGGCTTGCCAAAAATGCTCGTGCCCTGGCACATCCTAGACGCTTACTTGGAACCTCAGCCTTGACCACCCCATCTGATCCTTCCAGGGTGATCGTGGTCTTGACTTCTGGTTCTCCCAGGCAGGGTTTGGAAGACTCAAACCCAGCAACTCACCTGCACACAACTGTCAACACCTTCCTCGACAAAAGGACTGACTCTGGAACTTACGAGTCAGTGTGATTAAGGCTCCTGACTCTTTCTCTTGAACCAGCAGCTGGGCTAGAATTTCAAGAACTGGGCTTGGTAGTTTGGGGCTGGTAGACAGCTGGGCACAGAAAACTGAGGCTCATTCATTCATTCACTGTCTGTTTATCAAGGGTCTATTCTATGCCCATGTGCTGTTTCCACTGTTGCAGGTGCAGCACATATGATCCCTGTTTGCTTATTACCTAGAGTCTGGCTGGAGTGGCGGGCATTAGTCAGGCTAATAAATGTGAAGTTGCATATATAAGATGGGCTTCGAGGGATTTGCTTCCAGCTTTAGGGGAGGATTTGAAGTAGAGTGTCAGTTGCTTTTTCTTAGTGTACTCTCTGCACATGGTAGCTTGGCTATAGATGTTTAGGCTGTACAGTAAGTCCTCTACATATGACCTCCAAGTTGAAAACTTTCAAAGATGCAAATGTGCATGCCAGTCCCTGTATGCCAGCTGTTGTACTGTGCCAAGGTACTGTACTGTAAGATTCAACGTGTTTTCTTTACTTTCTGTGTTTTCCTATTTTTTCAATTCAGTTCAGTTGCTCAGTCGTGTCCAACTCTTTGCAATCCCATGAATCGCAGCACACAAGGCCTCCCTGTCCATCACCAACTACCTGAGTTTACTCATACTTGTGTCCATCGAGTTGGTGATGCCATCCAGCCATCTCATCCTCTGTCGTCCCCTTCTCCTCCTGTCCCCAATCCCTCCCAGCATCAGAGTCTTTTCCAATGAGTCAACTCTTTGCATGAGGTGTTTCAGCTTTAGCATCAGTCCGTCCAAAGAACACCCAGGACTGATCTCCTTTAGAATGGACTGGTTGGATCTCCTTGCAGTCCAAGGGACTCTCAAGAGTCTTCTCCAACACCACAGTTCAAAAGCATCAATTCTTCGGCGGTCAGCCTTCTTCACAGTCCAACTCTCACTTCCATACATGACCAATGGAAAAACTATAGCCTTGACTAGACGGACCTTTGTTGGCAAAGTGATATCTCTGCTTTTCAATATGCTATCTAGGTTGGTCATAACTTTCCTTCCAAGGAGTAAGCGGCTTTTAATTTCATGGCTGCAGTCACCATCTACAGTGATTTTGGAGCCCAAAAAAATAAAGTCTGACACTGTTTCCCCATCTATTTCCCATGAAGTGATGGGACCAGATGCCATGGTCTTCATTTTCTGAATGTTGAGCTTTAAGCCAACTTTTTCACTCTCCTCTTTCAGTTTCATCAAGAGGCTGTTTAGTTCCTCTTCACTTTCTGCCATAAGGGTGGTGTCATCTGTTTATCTGAGGTCGTTGGTATTTCTCCCGGCAATCTTGATTCCAGCTTGTGCTTCTTCCAGCCCAGA
Source organism: Ovis canadensis (assembly GCF_042477335.2). Taxonomy (NCBI): domain Eukaryota; kingdom Metazoa; phylum Chordata; class Mammalia; order Artiodactyla; family Bovidae; genus Ovis; species Ovis canadensis. Next base: position 86,361,527 of record NC_091257.1, on the reverse strand, counting down.
GTTTCTCGTGATGTACTCCGCATATAAGTTAAATAAGCAGGGTGACAATATATATACAGCCTTGATGTACTCCTTTTCCTAGTTGAAACCTGTCTGTTCCATGTCCAGTTCTAACTGTTGCTTCCTAATCTGCATATAGGTTTCTCAAGAGGCAGGTCAGGTGGTCTGGTATTCCCATCACTTTCAGAATTATTTTGTAACAAGTATTGTAAACCTATTACAGTACTATATAGTCGATTGTGTTAGTTGGGTACCTAGAGTAACTTTGTTGGACTTCTGAACAAGTCAGGCTTATGAATGCACTCTCCAAATAAAACTCATTCATTTGTGGTAGGGGACTTACTATAGTGGAAAGGTGGTAGAAGAAGCCATGTGAAGCATAAGACTGAGTCATCAGTGCTTAGACCCTGAGTCACCAAGAAAATGTTGCCTAGTGGGGTATCCTTTTAATGTCCTTATTCCTTCACTGTCCAGTGGCACAGTGCTGTGCAGAGGGAACAGTGTGGCCACAAGCCCTCAGCTGGTAAATTCAGGGCATTGCCTGTAGGGAGAAGGCTAGTGTGGTCCAAGTGTAAGGTCACGGGGGGATGTGATTGTTGAAATGCAAGGGAGTGGCAGTAGCGACAGACCGTGCCAGATCCGTGGGCCATGGTGTAGATAGTTGTTTTATCCTAAGAGCAATGCAACACCACTGATGGACTTTAACAATTTTCACCTAATTTTAGGGGATGCCTTTAATGTGTGCTTACTCTGTCCCAGACACTGTTCAAAGGGTTTTACAGTACTATCTTGATGATTTCCTCAATCAGATCTATGAGGTAGGTACTTCATTATCCCCATTTAACAGATGAGAAAATTGAGGTTCCAAGAAGCTAAGCAACTTGTCCAGAGTTTCACAGCTAGTAAGTGGCAGAGCCCGCCTTCTTAACCACCACTGGAAGCTGACTCTTGCTATGAAAAGGGCTGAGTAGGTGCCAGTGTGGTTTTGGGGAATAGCAGGAGAAACCCCACCCCATGAGGGAATGCCCAGTCCTCTGCCATGGACCTGGTCATGCAGGGAAGTCTGGCATGCCTGTGTGTACATGTGGCTCAAGGGGAAGACCTGATGCCTGGCGCAGGTGTCAGCCCTGCCACTGGCCCTTCTCTGGAGCTGCTGCCTGAGAACTCTGACAAGTCAGAGATGCTCTTATTGGCTGCTTCTTGGGCAGTTTACCCCGGGCGATTACACAACAGCTAAGTGAAGGCGCCAACATTCAGTTTTGCTTCCTGGACCAGCTGTGCTGACTTGGAGAACACAGGTTGCCCCCTCGCATTAATATGGTTTTGGAGTCTGCACTTTGGGTGAATCCACGGCTCATAGCAGGTGGGGCGTGGGACTTGGGATGGGGAAGAATGGGCCATGGACTCTGATTGAGGAGAGGTCACAGAAGCAGCTGCTGACATACAGGAGCCAATATCGTTGGGCCGTTCACTGAGGAAAGAGCAGGGTAAAGATAGAAGATCTAAATGAACTGATTATTTAGATGAGATCTTGTCATCAGGGAGATATACTTTTAAGGAACCGAAGCCATCAAAATAGTTCAGCTGGGCTTTACAGACCATCCTGGGCAGTGGATGAGAAATGGTTTGGTGTCCTGGACGTGAAATCGGAGAGTCAGACACCCAGCTTTCTCTCGTCCCTCCTCTTCTCCATCATCTTTGCTTCCTGCTTCCTTCGCTCTGTCTGTCCCCATCCTTCTTTCTACACACCAGCTTCTCTTGGCTGCTGGTTTCCCTGCCACCTACTCCATAGAGTGTATTTCCACAGCCTGCAGTGGGACTCTGGTCCCCACCACCTCCGTGCCTTTGAGCTCCACCCCGCCCTTTCGGCTCAGCACAGTCTCTGTCCTCCGAGCAATTGAAGGCAGGTTGACAGATGTGTCCATGACACATGGACTCCATTGACTCAGAAATGGCAATGGTGGTTCAGGGAATGGGGAATTAGCTTTTAACACACAGGTAAAGGATGGAGAGGGCGTTTCGTTGTTGCTGTTCAGTCACTGTGTCATGTCCTACTCTTTGTAACCCCCAGCACTACCTCGCGTCAGGCTCCTTTGTCCCCTACTATCTCCCTGAGTTTGCTCAGATTCATGTCGATTGAGTCATGAGCCATTTGCTCAGATTCATGTCTGTTGAGTCATGAGCCATCCAACCATGCCATCCTCTGTCACTGCCTTTTCCTCTTGTCCTGTCTTTCCCAACATCAGGGTCTTTTCCAATGAGTCAGCTCTTCACATCAGGTGGCCAAAGTATCGGAGCTTCAGCTTTAGCATCAGTCCTTCCAATGAATACTCAGGGTTGATTTCCTTTAGGATTGACTGATTAGATCTCCTTGCAGTCAGAGGGACGCTCAAGAGTCTTCTCTAGCACCACAGTTTGAAAACATCAGTTCTTTCGCACTCAGCCTTCTTTATGGTCCAACTCTCACATCTGTACATAACTACTGGAAAACCATAGCTTTGACTGTACAGACCTTTGTAGGCAAAACGATGTCTTTGATTTTTAATAGGGACACTATAAAATTCTTCACAGGGCCCCAGACCTAAAGACAGGTAGTGTACCCCTCCCCGCATAAGGGTCCCACGTGTTCTTGGAGCAGTCTTATGGTTCCTGACTCTTTCTTTGGAGGCAAAATCTGAGTCCCTCAATTATTTGTCACTGAAGGAAAGAGCAGACCCAGAGAGGCAGTAACTGGTGGGGAACTCCCCCACCCCCACACTGGTTAGGCAGCCCAAATGGTATGGAGGAGCCATTCCATCAGCCCACTGGAGCCTGACAGTGAACTCAGTAATATGGTGATAAGAGGAGAAGCCAGACCAAACAAGTCTCCCTGGGAGTGTTTCCTTGTTTATATTCAGAGCACTTCAAAGAATATTTCAATTGCTGTTACTTTAGCAAACGTCTTCCATGCAAACTTCGATATATTTAAATGAAGAAGCCTTCATCCGAATCAGTGGAGTGATTGTTTCCACCTCCCACATGAAATACCATGTCTTGTAGTAGCATACCTTGTACATGCTGCAGAGAGTGTCTCTAAGTTGCTTCTTCACATTTAAAGGATTTGTGGGCTCTGCATCTTAATGGGATGCCAGGAGTGGACCTTGTGAAGAGTCTGTGCTACTTAAATATTAGCCTAGCAGGATGCCTTGTCACTGAAGCTCCACTGGGTCACAAGCCCTAACCCCTGCTTAAAGAGCAGTGGGTCTCAACCTTTCAGGCTCCATGGAGGCTAAAACTAAAGACTACACCTGCCAGAGCTTTGGGGTCAGTGCCTTCAGAGAGCACTGCTTGTAATAACCTGGACATCTTTAAGTCAACTCCACATTCTTGAGGTTCAGCTCGGGGCTGGCCATGCCTGGTGAGCAGTGGTCATCTTCCTAGATTGCTCCTCAACACCCTTGGTTTGCGTTCTTGATTCCTGCTCAGGCCTAGTTCCCATTCCCTGTTGTCCCCTGACCCACCCAGCTGGGGCCCTGGCAGGAAGCATGCAGGTGGGTTATTGCATCGGGCAGCTGACATGGAGGCAGGATCCAGGGGCTGGGCTCCACAGCCCCTTATGATCTCAGAGGGCAGGGAGGGTAGGACCAAGGCACTAGCCTGTCTTCCCATGTTCCCAGGGCCCAGAGCATTGGCGAGGAGTCATGGGCCCTGCATCTCTGGCTTGAGTTAGAACAGTCATTAATCACCTTTGCAGACAAAGAATCAGTCAGTCCAGTGAACTGGTCCTCACCCCCAGATCTGTCTCAGGGCCTGATTCCCGACCTGACGCTGTTCATGACTCACAGTGGCCCCCACCCAAATTCATGTCCATTGAGCCGGTGATACTGTCTAACCATCCCATCCGCTGTTTCCCCCTTCTCCTTTTGTGTTCAGTCATTCCCAGCATCAGAGTCTTTTCCTCTTTACAGGTGGCCAAAGTATTGGAGCTTCATCCAGTCCTTCAAATGAATATTCAGGGTTGATTTCCTTTAGGATTGACTGGTTTGATATCCTTGCAGTCCAAGGGACTGTCAAGAGTCTTCTTCAGGACCACAATTTAGAAATATCTATTCTTTGGCACTCAGCCTTTATGGTCTAACTCTCACATCCATACAGGACTATTTGGAAAACCAGAGCTTTGAATAGACAGATCTATATCTGTAAAGAAACACAAGAATCCTAGACTTCACTGTGAGGCAAAAGACAGAATCCCAGAGCCAATTTCCCTTTCAGCCTGCAGCCTGGTGTTTCTATACAGTGACACCTAATGAGGCAGGGCTCTGGGAGACCAGGAGATCAGATGTCCACCATGTAGTGTTGACTCACATCCCAGTGGAGGACACCAAGTCATCATGTTTCAATAAGCCTCACTCACATGTGCCATGTTGACTCAATGGAATCAGAGGAGGAGCAGAGTCAGTAAGAGGGACTGGGGTCCCTGCATCCAGAGGCGTTCTAGGTGATTCCCCCGTGACCCCTGGCATTGCCTCTAGGGCCTCTATCACTCAGGTGGGACAGAAGGAAGAACTAGGTAGAGATGGTTGTTGATGACAAGTTAGAACTCCTTTGCAGAGATGGAGCCTACTGGCTGCTGGGAAGGGAAAGCCTCAGAGTCTCCAAGGAGCTGGGGCACCAGATCTATATCTTCATCTGCAGAGGCATGGTCTTTTAGAAATGGAAGAAGCCACCGTAGCCCACACTTAGCAAACTCTTAGTTCTGGAGTTGACTGCAAGGGTGGGGTGGTGGTATGTGGCAGGTGTCTCTGCAGAGATAGCCTGGATGCCACCCCACCAGTGAGCATCCAGGCGAGGGAGAAGAATCCTGAGCCAGGTGTCCTTCAGGGGTGTTGTCTTGCCCTTCAGCATCAATTTAGCATCCAGTAGGGGAGGGAAAGCATTGAAACCATGCTCCACAATGTCCTGCTGCCTGCAGGCTGAAGGACAGCATCCGCCTCTCAGCTTGGTGGAGTTCCCTCCACAGGAGAAGAGGACCTGGGCAGACAGCACACAGCTTGGAGCTGCCTGGAGGAGGCAGCCTAACTCCTGGGCACTGCTCCCCGCATGGAAGGGAGCCAGGAATTGGAAGCACCAGATCAGCTTGGTTTTTAGCATCAGTGCCACTCTCCACACTACTCAATGTGTTCCCACCAAACTTGCCTCATTTTGTCCACTCAGGAATCCTCATTTTATAGCTAAAAGCTCAAAGCTCAGGTCTGTTCCTACTTGTTCTAGACCATGCATTGTTAAGGGTGCTTCACCCCCAAAAGGTGAAACTTTATTCTTGGGGTGGGGGTGGTGAAAAAAATCCTTCTCGTCATGGGCATATACACAATACTTGTACCAAAACAGCTATGCAGATAAGTGTAGAGTCCATATACAGCTGTACAGCATACCTATTGAATTAAAATTTCATGGGGGAAATTTTACTCGTACACTTGACTGTTGAGTATGTGATCTGTGATTAGCCCAAATCAAAATGTGCAGGAAGTATAAACTGGGTTTCAACTAGTAGGAAAACAGAATATATTATGTTTCATTAATGATTGTGTATTAATCACATGTTAAAATAATAACCTTTGGCTATGTTAGGGTAATAAGTAAAATATATTATTAAAATTTATATCACCTGTATCTTCTTAAATTTTTTTTAACATGGCTCTTAGGAAATATAAGATTGGAAACGTGGCTCACATTCTGTTTCCGGTGGGCTGGGCTGCTCCAGACAACCATCTGTTAAGAGGAAGCATCAGGGTTTGCACTCAGGTTTTCTGATTCCCTCCCAAACTGTTTTGTTACCCCACAGCTGTTTCCTCAGAGAGGATCTACCTGCTGTGTGACCCTAGATGTGCCTCTTAACCTCTCTGGGCTTTAGTGTCTCCTGTTTGTAAATGGAAAATCTCCTCCTAGCCCTGAGGTGCTATTCTGGACCCAGCTGGGGGCTTGGGGTCACCACAGAAGAGGAGGGTGTGGGCTCCCGAGTGACACATCTTACCAGAAATCACAGTCCCATAAATAACAGTGTCACCTGCTCTGTGTCCACTACTGAGGAAATACAACACGGGCAAGATTAGCAAAGGAGCTTTTCATCTGGGACCAACAGAAGAGAGTATTAGAATAAATCATCGTTTTAACCGAAAAGGGAGAAAAACAAAAGCTTTCATCTCTTGTGGGAAGGAGGAGATATAATCGCAAAAAATAGACTTTCACAAAACCTTCCCATAATAATAGAGGCTAATATAACATCTTACAACTGCTGTTCCGCTAGTTGGAACTGAGGCTCGAATCTCCAATATGCCCACTCTTTTTATCCCCCTTTCCTAATTCCTAGTTTAGGGGAAGTGGAAAGTGGAAGAGAAAATCAATTCTATTTTAATTTCATGAGAAAAACGCTGAATGAAAGAAAAATGTGATGGAGTGAAACTTCAGTCTTCAGCCCCTTGCTGACCCAGAATGTGTGATTATGCAATCCATTGACCCAAGGAAAGGCCGCTCAAGTCTGCCCCCTACCTTCACCTTCTGAGAAGGAGGCAGGACATTCCAAGCTGGAAGTCGAAATGCCCTGGAGGGGCTTGGAAAGTTCCGTCAGGCAGCAGTCCTGGACTCCCTCCAGTCTCCAAATTTACCTCCACCCCAGCTCTTCTTAACTTTGATGTCCCTGTCCCCAGCTCTCTCCCTGTCCTTCCAGACTCCACGTGTGTCCTCTTACGCCAGCTGCTTTTGCCAGACAGCTTTCCCACAGCACTTTCTGTCTCCCAGCCCCTGGATTCAAGACTGGCCACTGATCATGGGACCACAGAGCCCTGAGGTTAAGCAGATAGACAGACTCCAGGTTCCCACCACCTGAGTTCCAGGTCTGGTGCTGCAGCTTACTAGCTGCAAAGCAACTTATTGTCCCCCAGGCCTTGGTTTCCTCACCTGTAAAATGGGAATAATAATGGTACTAGACTGAGGAGCTTATGATGATTAGATGAGTCATTCATGGTCAGTGCTTGGCATGGCTCCTGGCAGAGTTGAATGCCAGCAAATATTAACTCATATTGTTGTTATTACAGTGAATTTCGACAAGGCAGTAAGAAGCAGAGGGTTGAGCCTTTGAATTCTGACCCGTGGTTTCATGATTTCAGACTAGCCAATCAGTGCAACTTAGCACACATTTATTTTTGTTCTTCCATTTCTAAAATATTTAATTTTATTTTTTAAATTATTTTTTATTGGAATACAGTTAACTTACAATGTTGTGCTAATTTCTGTTGTATATCAAAGTGGGTCAGTTATACAGATACATATATCCACTCTTTTTTAGATTCTTTTCCCATATAGGTCGTTACAGAGTATTGAGTAGAGCTCCCTATGCTACACAGTAGGTTCTTAGTCGGTATCTGTTTTATATACAGTAGTGTGTGTACGGTCGGAACTGGGGGCCACGATGGGCCGCCCCTCCTCTCCCTCCCTACGGCGAGAGTCCCTCACGGAGGATCCTCCCAGATCCCAGGGACCAATGACAGCATACTTCGCTGGTTGCCATGACGAGCCGCCCCCTACTCTCCCCCAGTCCCTAACGGAGGGAACCTCCCGGATCCCGGGGACCAATGACAGCACACTCCGCCAGCTAAAGCCGCCCTGCCGCAGCTGCATGAACCGCGCCGCCTCAGCTGCATAAGCCACTCCACCCCAGCCGCATAGAGAAACCTATCAGCTCGCGACGCCGCGAACCGGCAACCTATCCAAACCCCCTTCTGCTAGCCCAGCCATCCCTCCCAGCCTGGGTATATAAACAAACTTCCAACACTGCCGGCGCGTGGATTTCCTCGACCTGCCCCGTTCGGGTCCGGAACCCCGCCCGGGAGCGCTTCTCCATTAAAGCCTGTTAAACATTTTTTGGTGTACCTGGTCATCTTTTACCTAACAGTGTGTATATGTCAATCCCAATCTCCTGATTTATCCCTCTTCCCCCTCCCCCTTGGTGACCGTAAGTTTGTTTTCTTTTAAAACAGTTAATTTTAAAATACTTTAGACTTACTGAGTAATCTCAAAATTAGTACAGTTCCCATATACCCATCACCCAGCTTCCCCTAATGTGAGCATCACACACAGCCACAGTGAAATGATTGAAACCAGGAGATTAACACTGATCAATGCGTTAAACTACAGTGTGATGAATACTGTCATCTAGAGGCCTTATTTAGGTGTTACTTTGTTTTCCCACTGTTGCCCTGTTTCCAATTCAGGATTCTACATTGATTGCAGTTATGCCTTCGTTTCCCCTTAGTCTTTGTTTCCGGTGACTTTGGCACTTTTGAAGACTTCTAGTCAATCATTGTGTAGAGTGTCCTTTGGTTCAAGTGACTCATTTTTTGGGCAAAGCTATAGCGTAAGTGGTATGCCTTTCTCAGAGGCTCTTATCAGGAGACACCTGATGTCTGCATTTCTCATTACTGGAGTCGTTAACTTTGATCTCTTGGTTAAGAAGGTAGCATGTATCTGCTGAGCATCTATTAATACTGTGTTTCCTTTTGGGGCTCCAAAGTGAATAAAATGGTATCCATACTCTTAAACTCTCAAGTCTAATGGACAAATGATGTTCTAGTTATTATTGCCGTGTAACAGACCATCCCCAAATTTAGTGGTGTAAAACAACAACCTTAAAATGCTTACAGGTTCTGTGGGTCAGGAAATTGGAAAAACGTGGCTTGTTTCAACCTCACAACATCTCAGGGCTCAGCCGAGAAGACTGATATGGCCAGGAATGACTAGACAGCTGAGAACTAGAGTTATCTGGAGACTTGCTCACTCGCCATTCTGGTGCCCAGACTCTGGGACTCAAAGGCTGGATTCAGCTGAGCCACTGAGCAAAGCATCTACACGTGGCCTCTTCGGGTGCACTGTGCTTCCTCACAGCATGGCCATCCAGGGGCTTGGCCTTCTCACTTAGCAGCTTAGAGGCTGTAGACACGAGTGCCCCCTGTGAGTAGGTCAGACTCTTCATTGCCTTTTATGACCCATTCTCAAAGGCCACACTGCTGCTGCTGCTGCTAAGTCGCTTCAATCGTGTCCGACTCTGTGCGACCCCATAGACGGCAGCCACACAGCACTATTCTATTGGTCAAGTGGTCATAAGTCCTCCTGGACTCAAGGGGGCGACATAATCTCTATCTCTTGATGGGAGGGCTGTCCAAAGTTGTGTGGCCATTTTTAAAAAGCACCAAAAATAGGAAAGCAGTGAAGGGCCTTTCTACTTATACAGATTTAGATACAGACCCAAGAGGACAAGAGCTTCAGCAACTTGGGCCATGTTAATTATTAAACACAGAATTTAATGGAGTGCCAACTATGTGCCAGACAGGCATGGGCCCAGCTGCAGGGTTGCTGCCAAGTCCCTCTATAGGGAGACAGGCTCAGAGGGACACACTGCAGAGCCTGGGTGCTGAGGGTTGCCGATACCCACAGCAGGTCATCCCCTCAGCAGCAGGTCACATGTGGACATGCACAGAGGGCTGAGGGCAAGTTGAGCTCAAGGTTGGAAATGCTGGATTTGGCATCAGAATGACTTCATTTCAAACCCAGCTGTGCCGCATTCTGAGTTTGCTACATTTTCGTCCTTAGAAAGCAATGGCAACCCACTCCAGTACTCTTGCCTGGAAAATCCCATGGATGAAGGAGCCTGGTAGGCTGCAGTCCATGGGATCGCAAAGAGTCAGACATGACTGAGCGACTTCACTTTCACTTTTCCTTTCATGCATTGGAGAAGGAAATGGCAACCCACTCCAGTGTCCTGGCCTGGAGAATCCCAGGGACAGGGGAGCCTGGTGGGCTGCAGTCTATGGGGTCACACAGCGTCTCTTCATTTATTTGGCAAAGCTCATTGGCTTCCCCTCCATGCCAGGCTGGGTGTTGACAGTGATAGCAGTGAATCAGTAGCTTCCTGGCCTTGCCCTCATGGAAGGATTTCCCCAGGCTGTCTCTGCCAGAAAGGCCACTGGTGGGGCTGCAAGATTCCAGGAAGCAGGGTCAAGGGGTTGTTCAAGTTCTGTCACATCTCCATACCCCAAAGCCAACCAGAGAGGAATTGGTCACGCAACTTAACCAGGTTAAACTTGGTAGAGCAGAAATCAGCTGCTTGTGAAATGGGAAGGCAAGCAGCTTGCATTTAGAAACCTGAGAAATATTGCAATGCAGACTAAAAGCAATTGGGAATATCACTAGACAGACTCATTAAGCCAAAAGATTTCTGTGAAAATAATAAAATCATAGCACCCAGGACACCCCAGCACGAGATTAAAAGCTGAAAGGAGGTTTAAGCTTCATATTATTAAGCTGCATTATGACAGTTTAGGAAGAAAAAGCTTAGAGCCGTCAGAATTGATGATGGCCCTGTTATGGGAATCTGACGGCATCTTTGAAATTCAGAGCAGTTTGAAAGAGTGAAACTGTCAGACTATCCCTCTGCTGTGGGACAGAGATGAGGAGAGGGGAAGACAGAGAAGTAACCCAGTGGTGAGATTTGGCAGGGCTGAGATACTAGTGGGGGGATCGTGTATTAACAGACTCTTACCTGAAGTCTGGGAGCTGACAGGCCAGGTGGTGATTTAGGAAATAGAGTGGGACACACACGGAAAGCACTCAGTGCTTGTTAATCCTTGTTATTATCACCTCCTGGCCAACCTTGCTGTTTTGGTTGCCGGATGGTGAATAGTAATGACCTTGGGCCAGCTGGAGTCTGAGCTTGGTTTCTCCTCGTGTTTGATCCCAGAGCCACCAGGCTACCAGCTGAAATCAGAGAACAGGGTATTGATTGGAACTGAGCAGAAGCCATGTTGGGCAAACATCTTTGATCTCTAGCAGCCAAGGGAATCCACATAAGACTGGAGCAAGCTCCCTGCAGGCGGCAGCATCAGGACTATCATGCCCAGCAAACCATGGACATCACTGCCTGTGCTGGCAGCCCCTGGAAGGGAGCTAAGCCCAGGCAGACCCTGGCTTAGCTGACCCAGCCCACAGTCTGGGCCTCTGACCTTGGAGCTCAGCCTTGGGAACCAGAGAAGCCTGGCCGGGGATTTGCTGCCCAATCAATTGTTAGTAGAACAGTTTGGCTGGTGAGGTTATATCCTAGCCACACAGTTCTTAATATGTGGTGGGTCTGGGTTTCAGCAAGGTTTGCAAGACTAAACTCCAATGGTCTCCTCTCCCCAACTCTTCTCATACCTGCATGTCAGTAGCATTAGAAGGATCAGGCTGGTGGACACTCACAGAGCTGCTCCAACAGTTTCCTGGAAAGGCTCATCCCCTTTCTGGCCTATTGCCATGTGTGGGCTCTGCCTTATTCCTGCATTTCTAGAGACCTCTTCCTCCACCAGCCAAAACTCTACTGCTCTCAGATCCACCCCCTTCTCTCTATCCCCTCAGCTTCCTGTCTGAACCAGACCTTCTTTGTCATCTGTCATCTGGAAGAGAGCCAGTTCTTGACTGTTCCTCCAGGCAGTTTAATCCCCCATTCTCTCACCAGAGAATGTGCCTCTCCAAATTCAGCATGCATTATGTCCAGAGAAAAACATGACCTTAAAGGATGCATGCACCCCATTGTTCACTGCAGCTCAGTTTACAGTCACCAAGACATAGAAGCAACCTAAGCGTCCATCAACAGCAGCATGGATGAAGAAGACGTGGTACATATATTCAATGGACGGACATTACTCAGAGATGAAAAAGAGTGAAATAATGCCCTTTGCAGCACCATGGATAGACCTAGAGGTTGTCATACTGAGTGAAGTGAGTCAAACAGAGAAGGAGAAACACTATGTGCCATCCCTTATATGTGGAACCTTAAGTGATGCAAATGAGCTTACAAAACAGAAAGAGAATCACAGGCAGAGAATGAGCTTATAGTTGCTGGGCAGAAGGGAGAGTTAGGGAGTTTGGGATGGACATGTATCCACTGCTATATTTAAAATGGATGACCAACAAGGACCCACCGTATAGCACAAGGAACTCAGTGTTATGCGGCAGCCTGGATGGGAGGGGAATTTACGGAAGAATGGATGCATGTATGTGTATGACTGAGTCCCTTTGCTGTCCGCCTGAAACTGTCACAACTTTGCTCATCAGCAATATGTGCTAGTCACTCAGTCGTGTCCAATTCTTTGTGACCCCATAGACTATAGCCCACCAGGTTCTTCTGTCCATAGAATTCTCCAGGAGAGAATACTGAAGTGGGTTGTCAGTCCCTTCTTCTGGGAATTTTCCCAACCCAGGGATTGAACCTGGGTCTCCCACATTGCAAGCAGATTCTTTACCATCTGAGCTACCAGGAAGCTAATATCTCTGATTAGGTATCAGCTAATTAGCTATCAGTTTAGTTCATTTCAGTCGCTCAGTCATGTCCAACTCTTTGCTACCCCATGGGCTGCAGCATGCCAGGCTTCCCTGTCCATCACCAACTCCCTGAGCCTGCTCAAACTCATGTCCATCGAGTCGGTGATGCCATCCAGCCATCTCATCCTCTGTCATCCCTTTCTCCTCCTGTCTGCAATCTTTCCCAGCATCAAGGTCTTTTCCAATGAGTCAGTTCTTCACATCAGGTGGTCAACGTATTGAAGTTTTAGCTTCAGCATCAGTCCTTCCAATGAGTATTCAGGACTGATTTCCTTTAGGATGGACTGGTTGGATCTCCTTGCAGTCCAAGGGACTCTCGAAAGTCTTCAACAGCACAGTTCAAAAGCATCAATTCTTCAGCGCTCAATTTTCTTTACAGTCCAACTCTCACATCCATACATGACTACTGGGAAAACCATAACTTTGGTAGCAGACCTTTGACAGCAAAGTAATGTCTGTTTTTTAATATGCTGTCTAGGTTGGTCATAGCTTTTTTCCCAAGGAGTAAGCATCTTTTAATTTCATGGCTGCACTCACCATCTGCAGTGATTTTGGAGCCCCCCAAAATAAAGTCTCTCACTGTTTCCATTGTTTCCCCGTCTATTTGCCATGAAGTGATGGGACTGGATGCCTTGATCTTAGTTTTTTGAATGTTGAATTTTAAGCCAGCTTTTTCACTCTCCTCTTTTACTTTCATCAAGAGTCTCTTTAGTTCTTCTTCACTTTCAGCCATAACAGTGGTATCATCTGAGTATCTGAGGTTATTGGTATTTCTCCCTGCATTGTTGATTCCAGCTTGTGCCTCATCCAGCCTGGCATGTCCATGATGTACTCTGCATATAAGTTAAGAAAGCAGGGTGGCAATACACAGCCTTGACATACTCCTTTCCTGGTTTAGAACCAGTTTGTTGTTCCATGTCCAGTTCTAACTGTTGCTTCCTGACCTACATACAGATTTCTCAGGAGGCAGGTAAGGTGGTCTGGTATTCCTATCTCCTGAAGAATTTTCCACAGTTTGTTCTGATCCACACAGTCAAAGGCTTTGGCATAATCAATAAAGCAGAAGTAGATGCTTTTTCTGGAATTCTCTTGCTTTGTTGATGACCTAGTGGATGTTGGCAATTTGATCTCTGGTTCCTCTATCTTTTCTAAATCCAGCCTGAACATTTGGAAGTTCACATTTCACGTACTGTTAAAGCCTAGCTTGGAGAATTTTGAGCATTACTTTGCTAGCGTATAATTAGTTATACCCCAATACAAAATAAAAAAGTTTTAAAACAAACAAACAAAAAATCACCAGGCATGAGAATCACTTGGAGAACTTGTTAAATGCAGATTCCTGGGTCCCAGACATTTTGATCAGTAGGCCTGAGATGGGCTTCTAAATCTGCATTTCTAACGAGCTCCCTGGTAATGGCTGATGCTATTTTGTCTACAGACCAAAAGTTTGGTAGCAGTATTCTTAAATACTGCTGTGATGCTATGTCCCTCCCCTTTAATGACCTGAAACTGCCCTCAAGATAAAACCCACGCACCTGAAGATTCACATAAAGGCTTCCGTGACCCGACCTCAAAACAGGACTGTCACAAATGGTTGTGTGGGTTGTGTACTGTACGACCAAGGAGATGGAACCCTCTACGTTACTTCCTCTATCTGTCAGGAGGACTATGACTAGACATTAAGAAAGGCCTATTTTTCCTTCTCACAAAGGCACTTTAAGCTCACTGAAGTGTACAGGGACTGAGGCTGAGGAGCGGTCACCATCTGCCCAGAGAAATGCCTTTTTCCAGGTTGCACAAAACCGGCCATAGGCCAATAGCCATCCTGCCCAGGAGCGTCTCTCTGGCCTCCTCTTCCTTCCCCCTCCTCTGTCTCCCATCACTGCCCACACCCTCCTCACACCCCTGCATCCATTTAACACCATCACACTCTATGAGGAAGACTTCGAGACACCAAAAGCCTCTAATACATGCTCCCAAGAACCACTTTCCCTTCCTTCAAAGCAGTAATCTCCATATACCTTTACAACTCCTTCTGGTGGTCATGGCTGCCTCCCACCAGGCTGGACTGTACCTTTCTGAAGACTCTCCAATACTCAGCACCAGGCCAAATCCAGAGCTCCATGAATATGTGTTATAGATTCTATCCTGCAGCTATAGGGATCTCATAGGTGCCAAAACCCAGCAGGCCACATTTTGTGGTGGTTTCTTAAACACTGTATTTTGAAATAATTCTAAATTTACCCAAAAAGTTGTGAAAAATAGTACTGAGAGTTCCTTACCTTTCACACTACTGCTCTGAATGTTAACATCTTCCCTAACTTTGGTATGTTTATCAAAACTGAGATTTCACATCTGTGCATTACTATTGACTGAACTTTGGATTTTTCTGTGACAGTTTATTAGTCTTCTCCTTGTCGTTATGATATTGACATTTTCAAAGAGTGATGATCAGTGCTCATTCTGGGTTAGTCTGATATTGTCTCATGAATGGATGGAGATTCTGGGGAGGACGGCCATGGAGGCTGTGTATGCATCTCATCACCTACAGGGAGCCTTCCATCTCAACATGACATATCATTGGCAGTGTTGACTTTGATCCCTTGGTTAAGCTCCTGTCTGCTCAATCCCTCTGCTTTAAAGCTACTATTTTTCCCCTTTCTATCATGAGTCAGTAGGTCCAGCCCACACTCAACGAGAGAGAAATTAGCCTCCACTTTCTGGAAGGAGAGATATCAAAGAACTTGTGGTCTTATTACATTTGGGGACTCAGTTCAGTTCAGTTGCTCAGTCATGTCCGACTCTTTGAGACCCCATGAATTGCAGCATACCAGGCCTCCCTGTCCATCACCAACTCCCGGAGTTCACTCAAACTCATGTCCATTGAGTCGGTGATGCCATCCAGCCATCTCATCCTCTGTCATCCTCTTCTCCTCCTGCCCCCAATCCCTCCCAGCATCAGAGTCTTTTCCAATCAGTCAACTCTTCACCTCAGTTGGCCAAAGTATTGGAGTTTCAGCTTTAGCATCATTCCGTCCAAAGAACACCCAGGGCTGATCTCCTTTAGAATGGACTGGTTGGATCTCCTTGCAGTCCAAGGGACTCTCAAGAGTCTTCTCCAACACCACAGTTCAAAAGCATCAATTCTTCGGCGCTCAGCCTTCTTCACAGTCCAACTCTCACATCCATACGTGATCACTGGAAAAACCATAGCCTTGACTAGATGGACCTTTGTTGGCAAAATGTCTCTGCTTTTGAATATACTATCTAGGTTGGTCATAACTTTCCTTCCAAGGAGTAAGTTTCTTTTAATTTCACGGCTACAATCACCATCTACAGTGACTTTGGAGCCCCAAAAAATAAAGTCTGACACTGTTTCCACTGTTTCCCCATCTATTTCCCATGAAGTGATGGGACAAGATGCCATGATCTTCATTTTCTGAGCGTTGAGCTTTAAGCCAACTTTTTCACTCTCCTCTTTCACTTTTATCAAGAGGCTTTTTAGCTCCTCTTCACTTTCTGCCATAAGGGTGGTGTCATCTGCATATCTGAGGTTATTGATATTTCTCCCAGCAATCTTGATTCTTGGCTTCTTCCAGCCCAGCATTTCTCATGATGTACTCTGCATATAAGTTAAATAAGCAGGGTGACAGTATACAGCCTTGAGGTACTCCTTTTCCTGTTTGGAACCAATCTGTTGTTCCATGATCAGTTTTAACCATTGCTTCCTGACCTGCATATAGGTTTCTCAAGAGGCAGGTCGGGTGGTCTGGTATTCCCATCTCTTTCAGAATTTTCCACAGTGTATTGTGATCCACACAGTCAAACGCTTTGGCATAGTCAGTAAAGCAGAAATAGATGTTTTTCTGGAACTCCCTTGGTTTTTCCATGATCCAGCGGATGTTGGCAATTTGATGTCTTGTTCCTCTGCCTTTTCTAAAACCAGCTTGAACATCTGGAAGTTCACGGTTCACGTATTGCTGAAACTTGGCTTGGAGAATTTTGAGCATTATTTTGCTAGTGTGTACTGCTGCTGCTGCTGCTAAGTCACTTCAGTCATGTCCGACTCTGTGTGACCCCATAGACGGCAGCCACCAGGCTCCCCCGTCCCTGGGAATCTCCAGGCAAGAACACTGGAGTGGGTTGCCATTTCCTTCTCCCTACTAGCATGTGAGATGAGTGCAGTTGTGTGGTAGTTTGAGCATTCTTTGGCATTGCCTTTTCTGGGATTGGAATGAAAACTGACCTTTCCCAGCCCTGTGGCCACTGCTGAGTTTTCCAAATTTGCTGGCATATTGAGTGCAGCACTTTCACAGCATTTGGGGAGAGATAACTGCTAATACAGGAGATGCAGGAGACATGGGTTTGATCTCTGGGTCAGGAAGATCCCCTAGAGAAGGAAATAGCAATCTGCTTCAGCATTCTTGCCTGGAAAACTCCATGGTAGAGGAGCCTGGCCAGCTGCAGTGCATGGGTTCGCAAAAAGTCAAACATGACTGAACATGCACACGAGGATATGCATTGGGCTTCCCTGATGGCTCAGTGGGTGAAGAATCCACCTGCAGTGCAGGAGACACAGGAGACTCAGATTCAATCCCCGGGTCAGGAAGATCCCCTGGACAAGGAAATGGCAACCCACTCCGGTATCCTTGCCTGAAAAATCCCATGGATGGAGGAGCCTGGCGGGCTACGATCCGAAGGGTCACAAAGAGTCGGACACGACTGAGTGACTAAGCATACACACAAGGCCATGCGGCTATTCCATTTCTCCTTGGTTTCACCCAGCAACTTTAGAACCCCACAGCGAATCTTGCCTTCAGCAGCTGTCGCCGTGATGTGCCAATGGTGAGTTTCCACTTCCTTCCAGCAGGCTGTTCTAGGACACCTTTCCCTGGCATGTGCCACGTTCACAGTTCTGCTTAATCGCCTTCATGCTTTAGGGCTCAGTTCCAGCATTCCCAGCCCTGGCTGCCCAATCAGATCTCTTGCTGCTACTGCTGCTAAGTCACTTCAGTCCTGTCTGACTCTGTGCGACCCCATAGACGGCAGCCCACCAGGCTCCCCTGTCCCTGGGATTCTCCAGGCAAGAACTCTGGAGTGGGTTGCCATTTCCTTCTCCAATGCGTGAAAGTGAAAAGTGAAAGTGAAGTCGCTCAGTCTTGTCTGACCCTCACCGACCCCATGGACTGCAGCCTTCCAACCTCCTCCACCCATGGGATTTCCAGGCAAGAGTACTGGAGTGGGGTGCCATTGCCTTCTCCAATCAGATCTCCTGGAGAACTTTAAACATGTACTGATTGCCAGGCTTTTGTCATCGAAACATTCGATTCAGTTGGTGTGCGCTGAGTGCAGGCCTTGGTGCTTTTTAAAGGTTCCAGGACATATGCGCTGGAGTCTGTGCTGAGGACCACTAGCCAACCCAGTGCTCTTGCAGCTTCTCTGGGAGGCTGCCCCACTGTCTTTGACAGAACTGGTTACTCCCATAAATGTGTTCCCAAAGACCTCAGTTTCCTATGGTACCCACCAGTGCCTCTGTGGGTCTTCAGAGTCAAAAACTGGGCCTTAGCCAGTGTTTCCCAAGAGCCCAGAGCAGAGTCCAGCACAGAATGGGTTATTGGTGAGCATCTGTTGATGGAGAGAATGATACAATCACAATGGAAGCAAAAGCAGGAACTGTCTACAAGATGTGGCAAGTTCCTGCCCACCTTCAACTGGGTTAGAAACCCAGGGACGCCAGTGCCTGTGTCAGTCATGATCATCTTTTCCACTGTTACTCTAGTCCTCAGCTTTCCAGGAAAAATAAGAGTCTCATGGCCAAGAAGTCACTGGCACCTATATTGCAGCCATCTGTGCATTCACTGTGATCTTCAGAAGGGACTTGTTCACATTTTGCCTTGGAACTGTCGGTAAGCCAAAGCATCAAGGCTATACTTCTAACAAGAGGAGATTACCTTGAACTGGCCTCCACTGGTACATTTGCCTTGGAAGTCACAAAGATGGCAAAGACCATGCCTGTAAACACTCAGAGTAGAATGCTGTGACTGGTGTTCCAAATGAGTTTGTTTTTTTTTTTTTCTCCAAACGAGTTTTATTTACAAAAACAGATGATGGGCCAAATTTGGCTCTCAAGCTTTACTTTTTCGGACTCTGGGCTGGAAGAAAAGGGAATCATCAGTGAAATAATTGCAGGGTTCAGTATAAAAGTAGTGGTTCAGAGGAGACCCATGTGACTCTGGGAACATCAAATAGGACCTGAGAGTCAAGGAAGGTGCTCATGGCAAGGGTCATTTTAGGTGAGAGCTGAGGGTGAGGAGTCATTAACGAAGTGAAGGGAAGGAAAAAAATCATCTGAGCTGACAGAATAGCTGATGCAAAAGCCCTGTGGCCAAAGAGACCATGGCTCTTTTCGGACACTGAAATAAGGCCTGGGATGCAAGCTAGGAAGGCCAGAGAGGCAAGTGCATGCCTCTCCAGAGAGCTGGAGAACCACTGGTAAGGATGTGGTCCTATCCCCAAACCTGTGGGAAACTGTTGCTCTTTTGATTCTAAGGCAGGGGTCCCCAACCTCCAGGATCTAATGCCTAGTGATGGTCTGAAGTGGAGCTGATACAATAATAACAGAAATAAGTGTAAGTGAAAGTCACTCAGTGGTGTCCAACTGCTTGCGACCCCATGGACTGTAGCCTGCCAGGTGCCTTCTGTCCATGGAATTCTTCAGGCAAGAACACTGGAATGGGTAGCCACTCCCTACTCCAGGGATCGAACCCAGGTCTCCTGCATTGCAGGCAGATTCTTTACTGTCTTCACTACAAGGGAAGCCCAGTGAAAAAGGATGATTCAAGCATATTACATTTATTGTGCAATAGAAATAAGTGAAAGTGTTAGTCACTCAGTCGTGTCCGACTGTTTGCAACCCCATGGACTGTAGCCTGCCAGGCTCCTCTGTCCATAGGATTCTCCAGGCAAGAATACTGGAGTGGGTTGCCATTTCTTTCTCCAGGGGATCTTCCTGACCCAGGGATTGAACCCGGGTCTCCCACATTTCAGGCAGATTCTTTACCGTCTGAGCCATCAGGAAAGTGCACAATAAATGTGATGCCCTTGAATTGTCCAGAAACCATTCCACCCCCTATACCCAGTGTGTGGAAAAATTGTCTTCCACAAAACCGGTGACTGGAGCCAAAAAGACAGGACCGCTGTTCTAAGGGGTGATGTGATTGAATTCTCTTTGGAAAGTTCTCACTCCAGCTTCTATCGGGCATCCCACTGAGAGCACCCAGACGAGAGAGACTAGGGTGGTCCAGAGCACTTTGTTGCAGCCAGAACCCCGCCCCCGGAGCCCAGGGCTGACATGTAGCTCAGCCCTCTTTCCCCACCACTTCCTTCTTTTATGTTTGCTATTCTAACAAATCTTCCTCTCCCTCTGCCTCCAAATGAGGAGTCACATTGCTGGATGCATTTTACAGTCCCAGCTCCATCCCATTCAATTTATCTCACCTTCCTCCTTTCCCTCCCCAGCCTGATCCCCCACTAACTTCGTAAAACTTGCAAGTTAAATTTTTCAAAGACCGGTTCTGACAAAGCAGAGGGAATTAGATTTGGCGAAACCCTTCATAAAAAATTGAAGACACGCTATATTAACATACATTGATTTATTCATAGTGTTTCATTACAAGTAAGTGAGGATCCTGTAATACCAGGAAAGGTGAGGAGAGCAGGCGAGCACGGTATATTATATTGACAGCCTGGCGGAAATTGAGTCGCTTTTGGATTGAATTTGGAGTGCAGGAAAGGAATTGGCTAGTAAATAAGGCATGAGTTTTACCACCCAGTGTCTGTATATCAATGTAGTTGCCACCAGCCCAGGCAGGGGATGGGGGCGGAATTTCAACAGGATGCTCCAGCACCCCGGGGTTCACAGCCACAGGCAAAACTATTCAAACATCTGCCTCCTTCTTCCACCAGGAAAAAATGGATTCCAGCTGCACACAGCTCTCCAGTCAACACAGGATTTTTGTCCATTCTCCCAAGGCTTCTCCCACCCCAGGTCTTGGCCCACTTAGTTTGCTCTGCCTAGAACCTAGAATGCTCCTTTCTCTGCTCTGACTCTTCATCATCCCCGGGTACTATTGATAGTTCAGTTTTCCCCTTAAGAGGCCGCCTTGAGCACTTTGTCTTAGTTTGACATTTCTCAGGAGCAGAGCCTGAGACAAGGATTTGAGCATGAACAGACTATTGAGGACTTTGGGAAACACTAGGAAGTGGGGAAGGAAGAGGAAGGTAGCCAAGGATGGGTGTGTTTTCCAGCCAGCTACCTATGGAGGCACATGGAGTGACATCCCTCAGGGAAATCCCCAGGGGTGCAGCAACAGTATCGAGAGAGAGGAGCCAGGAATGTATGTTTCAACTTCCATCAGTCCAGTCTCTGGGGGTGTAAATTACCTGGCTTGCTTCTGGGAAGGGCTGAAGTGGGTGGAGTTATCAGAGGGAATGCTGTGACCACGGGCCCCTGGGACCTGAGGGAGGGGTGCCCTGCCAGCTCTGCTTGCAAAGTGCCCGAATCCTTCAGTTCTGTGCACGGCTCCTCCTGGACTCACTGCACTCCAGGCAAAGTCTGGCCTCTCTCCTCAACCTGTGACATCAGTTGCCACACTGCTGCTGCTTCATAGCAGAGAGAGAGATTACCTCTTTCTCCAGATTGGTTGGTGTCCTAACCAGAAAGAGCCGACTACTAATTTCTTTTAACTATTTATTTATTTGGCTGCACTGAGTCTTGGTTGCAACATGTAGGATCTTTAGTAGCAGCTGAACTCTTAGTTGGGGTCTGTGGGATCTAGGTCCCTGACCAGGGTTCAAACCTGGGCCCTCTGTATTAGAAGCATGGGGTGTTAAGCCCTGGACCACCATAGAAGTTCCAGCTGCTTATTTTTGAAGCAAAGTTGGTATATTCCCTTTTCTGCCTGGCTTTGGCCTTCCTGACAAGCATGATACATTCCTGAGGGAAGACAGTGGTGCAAGGTGGCTGTGTTGTTAACTTACCTCATTCTGGAACAGAAGACCCTGAGGATAGGGCCTGACCAGTGTTCATTGCATTCATTTGCTACGGCCTGGCCACACAGAGTGCACGTCCTAGCGTACGGGAGTGTGTGGGGACTAGTTGTCACAGAGCAAGTGAGAGAGTGAGTGAACAGAATGAACGTATTCTTTGGTTACTTAAATTCGTTTTCAGGCCGGCAAGTGTGGTTTGAAATATAGAACACAGGTTTCAGAGTCCAACAAACCTGGGTTTATCTTTGGTCAGAGATAGGACACGGGATAACCTCGACAAGGCCTGATCTCTGGCCACATGGGATAGCCTCGTGAATCTCACACACATGATGTTGAGCAAAAGAAGCGGACACTGAAAAGTACAGCCCTGTACAATTCCATTTGTATAAAGTTCAAAGCCAGCCAGAGTTAGTCTGTGCTGCTAGAAGTCAGGGTAGAGGGTATTCTTGCAGGGGAGGGGGGATCAAAACGGAGATGTGAGGGGAAAACCTCGGGTCTGGTAATGTGTCTCTTGATTAGTTGCTGGTTACATGGTCCTGTCCAGTTAGTAAAACTTCATCTAGCTGTCTAGTTTTCTGAATATAAATTATGCTCCAGTAAAACACTTTTTAATAGAACAAACTAGATAAACCTGAGCTTCCCTGGTGACCCAGATAGTAAAAAATCTGCCTGTAATGCAGGAGACCTGGGTCTGATCCCTGGGTCAGAAAGATCCCCTGGAGGAGGGCATGGCAACCCACTCCAGTGTTCTTGACTGAAGAATCCCATGGACAGAGGAGCCTGGTGGGCTTCAGTCCATTGGGTCACAAAGAGTCGGACACGGCTGATCACACACACCCACAGTCCCCCACACCCCCAAGTAAACCAAAAGTTTGCTGCTTTAACAGCTGTGAAATTTAGAAATAAGATACTTAGAGTGTGATCCCTGGAGGCTGGTAAGGCAATACCAACTGTTTTGTTACTTTCACAGCAGCATAATATGCAGAAGCTGAGAGGGAGCACTGGGAAACTTTTTAGGGCTTTGACAATTGCATGTGTGGTCAATGGATGTGTCTCCTTGCACGTGCTGTAGAACTCACGTGATGAGTCATGTGTGATGTGGTCTTTGAATCATTATGGGTCTGCAGTGGATGAGGAAACAGAACTGGGTCTTCATCATAGATATTTCAAAAAGCACCGATTTAATGCAGATTGTTCCCATTGGAGCCTCAGTGTCTCCATCATTAAAATGAGAATGGATATCTTGATACCCCCAAGGTTTTCAGGGAAAACAAATGAGATAATACATGAGACACCAGCCAGCACCTTGTGGAGCAGGGGATGCGTCATGCATTTTTAACTAGCCTTCCAGATAATTCTTATCAGGACACTCTACGTGAACACTGCTCTACAGCCACACGGGCTTTCCCTTGTGGCTCAGCTGGTAAAGAATCCGCCTGCAATGCAGGAGACCTGGATTTGATCCCCGGGTTGGGAAGATCCCCTGGAGAAGGGAAAGGCAACTCACTCCAGTATTCTGGCCTGGAGAATTCCATGGACTTTATAGTCCATGGGGTTGCAAAAAGTCGGACATGACCAAGCAACTTTCACTGCAGCCACATTGTCCAGAGTGATGGCCCCAAGCAACACAGGGTCACCACACTTTTGAAATGTGGCTAGTTCAAGTGGAGATGTGCCATAGGGTAAAATATACACTCGATTTCTAAGACCTAGTATGAATAGTAGAGTAGAACATATTTCATTAAATTTTTATGTTGATTGCAGGTTTAAATAATAATATTTTACATCTACTGAGTTCAACCAAATAGATTATGAAAATTAATTTTACTTTATGGTCTTACTTCTTTATTTTTTCTGTAATAAGTGTGACCGTTAGAAAGTTGAGAGTTATGTATGTGGATTAAACTCTATTTCTACTAGACAGCAGTACTCCAGAGCACGGACAGTGAGTACTTGGAGGCTGGGATCTTCTGTAAGGTGGATGATAATGGCCGAACTCGTGAGCATGCTCGCCTGCCTTCTGCTTTCCTCCCCTTATGCTCCTCCAGGTGAGCTCCACTCAGCTTCCTGGGCAAGGCACTGATTGGTTTGTTTGCTGGCTTCTTGCACAGATCAACTACAAGGCCGTGGGCTCACTGGACCCGAGTGCTGACCTCTCCAGCCAGAGGGGCAAAGTGTTTAAGCTTCGGAATGAAACCCACCACCTCTTTGTGGGTCTGTACCCTGGAACCACCTACTCCTTCACCATCAAGGCCAGCACTGCGAAGGGCTTTGGACCGCCCGTCACCACCAGGATTGCCACCAAAATTTCAGGTATCTGACCTAGAAAGGGGAGAGGAAGAAAGGTGATGGTGTTGGTTTTTATCCACTCATAATATACCTGGGAGTGGAAAAGGGCGGAGCCGACCGTGACCCTGTGATCTTGGAGCAACAAGGACAGTGCAGTCCCGTGTGTGTCACTACCATCATCTCACGAAGAAAACCTAATCCAGGAGCTTCCTAAAATATGAAACACACATCAGTTACACTGGACCAGAGGGAATGCTGAGTGATTTACTAAATAGTTTACCTAGCACACAGTGGCATCAAATAGTACATTTCCCCCATACGATTTCATTTGTAAAAATGTGATTCATTTTCAAGAGTATTCCTTTTGGCAGTGCAGGGCACAGCACAGGTTCTCATGTAACCTCCAGTGAATGAGTGAATGAAAAAATAAGTGAATGACCAGAGCCAGAGCAACCCAAGATGTCACCTGCCATCAGCTGTAAGACCCTCTCCCCCACCAGACAGCTTCAGAGCAGAATTATCTCAGATGCGTGTCTACAGTTTACATTATTTCAGCATGCCCATGCAATTCTGGTCTGCATCCATACATATTTTGCATAGATACAGACCCCTGGTAGTTTTTGTAGCTTAATATTTCCGCATACCCTTAAACCATGAGCTTCTTCCATGTTGTTATACTGCTTTCATTACAATGTTCTGTCAAGTGGATGGACGTAATTTAATTAAACATTCCCCTGTGGTTGGCTGTATTTGGCGCCTCCATGTTTTTAATAAAATAATGCTTCAATGAACATGTTACTGAATAAAGTTTGATTTCTTGGCTTGGATTATGAATTTAGGATTAAATTCCAGAAATTGAAATACTGAATTAAAAGGGATGTAAGATTAATAGCTCTTAGTACAAATGGCTAAATTACCTTCTCAGGGGATTAGGTTTAGTGATGCTCCTATCAAAAGAGAGGGTCTCATGAAGGGAAAAAAAAAAAAAAAGATCAGAGCAAAGTTCATCACTGCTGTAATTTGTATTTGCATTTTATTTCTTTTAATTTTTAAATTGTATTTGCATTTTAAATGTGTTTAAGGTTGACTCTACATTCACACCTTTAAGTACTTATATTTCCTGCATTTATCTGTCTATATGGTGTGGAACTTTTTGATCCATGAGGGCTACCAGCCATATCATTGTTCCCCTCTCCAGACTCTTCTGCATCCTGAAGGAACCTACAGGAAGGTTGAAAGTCAGGGTCTTCTTTGCTGAAAGCCTCGGATGCCATGTGACTCATCCAATGCTTCCCCAGATAGCTCCCTCCTAGGCAACCTGGGTGTCTTGTGGGAGGTGATGGTGGGGTGCAGCTGGGACCTGTTCTCAGCTCCCTTCTCTCTGTTCTCTGTCCAGCTCCGTCAATGCCCGAATACGACACAGACACCCCACTGAATGAAACAGACACGACCATCACAGTGATGCTGAAGCCTGCTCAGTCTCGGGGAGCCCCTGTCAGGTGAGGAGGGGTCTTAGGCTGACGTTTTCCATTTTCTTTCTCTTCACCATGCGCACCTCCAGCTGAACATGCCACTGGCAATGCCTGTGGGCAAGACTGCCCAGGAGCAAAGCTTCCTGGAGGAAAAGGATCAGCAGCTTCAAGCCCAGTTCAGAGGGCCACTGAGCCAGGAGCCCTCTCTCCCCACCATGGAGTACTGGGACTGGCTTAGTGGGAAGGTGTGGATGGGGATCTGAAGAGGGCTGGGAGAGAACTTTCTGGAACAAGCCTATGGTAAATTTATTTAGTCAGGCCGGAGACCCCGGGAACACAGTATCCCGGTAAGATCACCTTTACTCGCCCATCTGCCATTAACAGACATGGAGACAGATGCACCAAATGATCAAAATGACCTGCTCAGAAATTTCAGAGAAGACACGACCTCTGCACTAGTCCCATTTATGGTCTTGGTGTTCCACAGGGGCCTTGAAGTCAGAGTCATACTACAGGTGTGTTAATAAGAGGCTGGAGTCCCGAGTGTATCTATAGCACAAGCAGTGAAGGCATCTCTGTAGCCAAGCTCACCCCAAGCAAGTCCATGGGCCTCCAGCTGTCAGGAGGGTGGGCACCTCTTCTAAATAAGCTGCCCTTTGTATTGTGGTGGCCAGAAAGTTCATCTGGGTTTTCCATAAGATGTTACTAGCTTTTGCTCAGAGCTCAAGGGACTACAGACCCTTGAAGCCAAGCAGTGTGTTTGGTGGAACAGCTTTCAAATTGGCTCAGTTCAGTTCAACAAGCATGCATGGAGTATTTTATATGCCAGGAATGGAGCAGAGTACAGGGGATAAAAGCAATTTGTTGATTCCTTCATTCGATGAACATTTCTTGAGCTCTCACCCAGTGCCAGGCACTGTTTAAGTGCTTGGAGCACGCCTGTGAATTAGCTGCAAATGACTCATGCTCTAAAGAAAGCTGGACTCTAGTTGGGGAGCCAGAAACATGAAAACTTAGTTACAGTACAATTCATGCTTGTGGAGATGCACATAGGAGCTCAGGGGACAGAAGTCCCAGAGCAGGTGACAGTGAGATGTATCTTTGTTGTTCAGTCACTAAGTCATGTCAGATTCTTTGTGACCCCGTGGACTGCAGCATGTTAGGCCTTCCTTTCCTGCACTTTCTCCCAGAGTTTGCTCAGACTCATGTCCATTGAGTCAGTGATGCCACCCAACCACCTCATCCTCTGTTGTCCCCTTCTCCTCCTGCCCTCAATCTTTCCCAGCATCAGAGTCTTTTCCAATGAGTCGGCTCTTTGTGTCAGGTGGCCAAAGGATTGGAACTTTAAGAGATATATCTTAAATGTTGTATGAGATTTAAGAGCAGTAAGATGGTCCAACATGAGTGAAGGCATGGAGTCAAGAGGGAGCCTGATGTCATGGGGAGCTACCAGGAGCAGTTATATTTGCTGTAGCATAAAGGTCAAGGCAGGAGTTGGGAGCTAATAGAGGGGGCACTGGAAAGCCACTGAATAGCCACATGCAGAGCCTCTTTTGTGATACCGGAGACTGGGAGATCAGCCAAGAAGGAGGCTATTGAGATGGTCTAGTTACCTGTTTTCCTCCCTAGTCCTGTTCCAGAAATTATGGACAGTGGAGCAAATAGAATCAGTTGCCAGCAATTTGAATTTTCTGCCTGTTCTGTGGACTTTGAACAGTGTCTGTCCTAAGTCAGGTGGGTCTTCAGGCCATCAAACAGGTATGTGTAGCATTTGTGAGAGTATAATTTTTGCCTTATATTCCGCACATCAGTTGTTCCAGGACTATCCTAGCTGTGATGAACCAGAGCAGATGGTGGCTTTTTAACATCAGATAAGAATTACCGTACTGTTACTGTAGATTACTGAACTGCTATGTTTCTTCCTGTTATTCTCAAACAACATTGTGATTATTTTTCCTCTATGCACTAAGATTGGACTTCCCCATGGCTCAGATGGTAACAAATCCATCTGCAATACAGGAGACCTGGGTTCAATCCCTGGGTCAGGAATATCTCTTGGAGAAGGAAATGGCAACCCACTCCAGTATTCTTACCTGGAGAATTCCATAGACAGAGGAGCCTGGTGGGCTTCAGTCCATGGGGTTGCAAAGAGTCGGATATGACAGAGGGACTAATACTTTCACTTTCATGCACTGAGATATTATTAAACTTTAGCTCAGTTGCTCAGTCGTGTCTGACTCTTTGCGACCCCATGAATCGCAGCACACCAGGCCTCCCTGTCCATCACCAACTCCCAGAGTTCACTCAGACTCACGGCCATCGAGTCAGTGATGCCATCCAGCCATCTCATCCTCTGTCGTCCCCTTCTCCTCCTGCCCCCAATCCCTCCCAGCATCAGAGTCTTTTCCAATGTGTCAACTCTTCGCATGAGGTGGCCAAAGTACTGGAGTTTCAGCTTTCGCATCATTCCTTCCAAAGAACACTCAGGACTGATCTCCTTTAAATGGACTGGTTGGATCTCCTTGCAGTCCAAGGGACTCTCGAGTCTTCTCCAACACCACAGTTCAAAAGCATCAATTCTTTGGTGCTCAGCTTTCTTCACAAACTCTCACATCCATACATGACCACAGGAAAAACCATAGCCTTGACTAGACGGACCTTTGTTGGCAAAGTAATGTCTCTGCTTTTCAGTCTTACTAAACTGGTTCATCCAATAAATTAGGGTGAACCTCATTGGTTCATTGATCCCTAATGTGGGACCATTAGGTCCCATATGTGCTAAGTCACTTCAGTCGCGTCCAGCTGTTTGCACCCTTATGGACCATAGCCTGCCAGGCTCTTCTGTCCATGGGATTCTCCAGGCAAGCATACTAGAGTAGGTTCTAGTATCTTTGCGATCTCCAGGGGATCTTTGCAACCCAGAGATTGAACCCACATCTCACGTCTCCTATTTTGCGGGCAGATCTTTACCATTGAGCTACTAGGGAAGCCCTTGGGAGCCCACATTTTCAAGTTGAAAGAGCTGGCTAGCTTCCATTTGATGAGCACCCACTGGCTGTGTGCCTATCTCTATAGATAAACTGTCTGCCTCCTCACAGCATTGCAGTTGTAGCTTCCCCATTTTGCAGATATGGAAACTGAGATACACAGAAACTAAGTGCATGGACCCAGCCGTGAAACACCTAAGTGGTGCAGGCAGACTTTAAACCCAATTCAGCCACCCCTAAGCCAGTACTCACATCAGTCTAGCCATACCACCTCCCTAGGAGAAAAGTCATACGTGATATATTTTGGTGACATTTCCATTGGGAAAAAAATTAAAATAAATGTCACTGCTCAGAGGGCAATGCCTGTTGTCTGGAAAAGTCTGGCTGCTTTTCTTCTTAAGCTCTAGATTACTGAGGGTGGCCCAACACTCATTTTCTGGAATTATTTTCAGACTCTTGCTTGGGCATTTGCCAAGAAGGGAAGAGACTAATCAGTGCCAGCCAGCAAGGCTTTCAGGACAACCATGTGACAGCAGAAGCAATATCACATAGAAGTCAACTACCTTAATCCTGTGTCACCGTGAACTCGGTACTAGAATGCCCCTGTGGGAGGCGGTCGACCATTAAATCATTTAACAAATATTTTTTGAGCAGGAACTGAGCTAAGCCCTGAAGATATAGCAGGAAACAAGACAGACACATGCCTGTCCTCTAGAGTCTTTGTTGCTGTTCAGTCACTAAGTCATGTCTGACTCTTGTGACCCCATGGACTGCAGCACACCAGGCTTCCCGGTCCTTCACCATCTCCCGGAGTTTGCTCAAACTCATGTCCATTGAGTCAGTGATGCCATCCAACCATCTCATCTCCTGTCACTCCCTTCTCCTCCCACCCTCAATTTCTCCCAGCATCAGGGTCTTTTCCCAATTAGTTCTTCACATCAGGTGGCCAAAGTAATGGAGCTTCAGCTTCAGCATCAGTCCTTCCAATGAATATTCAGGACTGATTTCCTTTAAGATGGACTGGTTTGATCTCCTTGCTGTCCAAGGGGCTTTCAAGATTCTCCTCTCGAACCACAATTCAAAAGCATCAGTTCTTTGGCACTCAGCCTTCTTTATGGCCCAGCTCTCATATCTGTACATGACTACTGGAAAAACCATAGCATTGACTAGATGGACCTTTGTCAGCAAAGTGATATCTCAACTTTTTAATACACTGTCTAGGTTTGTTATAGCTTGAGTCTTACCATCCGTTGAATATGCATGTGAATGGGGCAGGGAGGGGGGTGCATTAAGGAAGAAAGGAAACAGAATAATGAAACCAGCAAAGCAAGATAACATGAAGCCAGTAGGGACAGTGACTATATTGGTTGAGAGAAGGAGTAGTCAGGCTGGAGAGATGAGCGCAAACCAGGAAGTGGACCAGCATGGAGTCCTGCAGGCTAGGAGAAGCAGGAGCCTTGAGAAAACAGCCAAGGCAATCTGTGACCCCTGGACACAAAGAGCTCTCTAGATGCACTGGGTCAAGGATGCCCGGAATCGTGTTTTATATTAATAGCGAATAGTGCCTGTAACTCTGTCGTAGCATCTGATTGTCACTTAGCCAGTGAGTAAGCTGTGTGCGAAATGCCATTTCCATTTCAGAGGAGAAGCTAAAGACTAAGATATTAAGTGACTGGCCCAAGGTCATGGACCTAGCTTCCTGCCTCTGAGTTCATTGCTCCACCAGGAAGTTCTGAGTTCCCCCTAGCTGGGATGTCAGGTGATGACAGGGTGACCTTCTGGTGGGGTTGCTGTGGAGTGAACCTCCACCAACTAGGGAGTGAGGGGTGGACAAGACAGTTCTGATTGTGTGGGCCCAACCTGTAATTGATGAAGCCCAGCATGACTCTGGAGAGCCTTCCTGTTCTCCAGCAGACTCATACCTGAGCCTCAGCTTCCAGGCGACCCCCAGGTAGGCTGTTCTTCCTCCTCCTGCCACTGATGCTTTTATCCTGGCTGAGCCAAACTCCAGCCCCTGGTGAAATGCCTGCTGCCCCATGCGTGAAGCCACACGGCTCTGACTCTGTCTGGTAGGACTGAGCGTGGCAGGGTAGGGGACGCTGATCGGGAAAGGAAGGATGGCCGCTGGGGCTCCCGCACCCTCATCCCTCCAGCCAAACCACCTTGGCAGCCTTGGCCTATTTTTCTAACACTCCGCAATGGAGATTTATTGCTTTTGCATTGCTTTCCCCAGGCCTTCAAAGATTTATTGGTTTTTAAGTGACAGAATCCCAGAATTGCTTAAAAGATCAATCAAATAGTGACTAGAATCTAATATTCAGTTCCAGCTCACACACGCCAAGCCTTCTTCCCTCACGCCCCGCCTGTCATGCTGATATATCTGTAGTAACCTTCATGAGAAAGTAACTTGGCCGTGAATTAATCACCCATAATGCAGTCCCGGAAGGGATGCCCAGGGCTGAGCCCCTGGTTCTGGAGCAGACCCTCCCCTGGATCCCCAGCTGGCTTCCTGAGAGCTGTCCTCCACACTCTCACCCTACACTATCTCCTTCCTGTCCCGTCATTCCCTGGGACCCACCCACTCAGCTTCTGCATCAGCTTTTTTTGGAACTTCCCTGACCGGGGATCAAACCCACACACCCACTGCAGTGGAAGCGTGGAGTCTTAGCCACTGGCCTGCCAGGAATCAGCTTCGGGATTAGCTCTTTCTCCTCCCTCTGCCACTGTCCACCCTGCTCTCCTGACCTGCCAGGGTGGCTTTCTGGTCTGCCTGTCATAAGTTCCTCTTTCTTCAGTCCATCCCCTGCAGGATTTCTGAACTGGTCCTTTAGAAAGCACAAATTTCCTGCTTAAAAGTCTTAAATGGGTCACTGGCTTCCTACCACATTAAGTTCAAGCTTCTTAGTACAGAATTCAAGACCCATTCAAATCTGTTTCTAACCTTCTTGTCTGGCTCTGTTTCCTCTTACCCTGTCCCTTTAATGGGCTTTACTCAACCATGCCATGTATGCTTCCTTCATTATTCTTTCATGAGCTTTTAATTATGTTATACATTTGTTTGTATATTTTATTTGGTTTTCTTTCTTATAGGCCCCTCACTTGACTGTGAGCTCCAGGAAGCCAAGAAGTTTGACACTAATAGATCCCTTCCTGGAACAGGGTCTTCCTTTAGTAGGTACTCCAAAAAAGAGAGAGAGGGAGAAAGGGTTGGGAGGGTGGGGTGTGGATAAAGACAGAAAAAGAAAGAAAAGAAGGTTAAATTCAGCAGCTCGGATGGTAGCTGGCAGAGGCAGGGTACTGGGACGGTAGAGACGCGCTTCACAGGCCCTGCTTTTACCTGTCTGCTTGTGTGCGAGGGCACAGTCCAGTACAGCTGCCTGCGGTGACCCAGATGCCCTGTGCTTACTGTCTGATGGACACCACTAGCTACACGTGACTATTAAGCACTTGAAATAGGACTAGTGAAACCAAGGAACTGATTTTTTTTTTAATTTTATTTGAATTAAAGAGTCATACACGCTGCCATTTGGACGTGCCGCTCTATAGGGAAGACACAGAGAAAAAGAATGCAGATGAGCCTGTGTATCTGGTCAGCGGTTTCCATGAGAGTTCAGAGCAGAGCCTTCCATCATGGGCTCCGTGAGCTCAGTTGAGAGGAAGGCTTCTTGGAGGCTGTGTTGCCTGAGAACTGCCAGATGAGGGGGAATTTGACTCAGGAGGAATGGTGTGTATAGGAGCTGAGTTAGAGCAGATGCACGTTAAGTTCAGGGAACGTTGGGCCAGCGCACAGAGATGGAGAATGAGGCAAAGAAGTGGGCAAGAGCCAGGTAAGGCCTTCGTTTGGGGTTTAGACTTTGGCTAAAGGATATGGGGAACACTGGCAGGAAGATGCTCAAGTTTTTGTCCTTCTCTAAGCAGTCAAGCCCTTGTCTGTTCCATTGTCTCTGCGGATCACGGCATCCTCCACCTCCCCAACACCCAGGTCAAGTCTGCCGCATCCAGGACCATCTTGCGTCCTGCGGTGGGATGTACCAGCCCCACCTTGGGTTCACATGCTGCCTGGCCCCTCCTCAGTCAAGGACTTGCATTTTCAGTCTCTACCAGCCTGTGACCTCTTTGGGGGCAGAAACTGGGTCCCACAGGCTCAACCCTGAGATCTCCCTACCACAGCTGACATCCCAGATGGAGACACTGGTGCAGCAGAAGCTCCTGGAATCAGATCCCCTCATGCGATTGACTTATTTCATGGCTTAGGGTCAGATTCTGAATTTTTCTGATTCAAGCTGCTTGTAGGTAAAATGAAAATACCCATATCACAGATTGTTTTAAAGGTCAAATAAGCTAAAGTGCATAAAGTGCCATTGGTAGTTGTTCAGTTTGCTCCTGGGGTTGACCCGGCTATTGAGACAAGTGGTGGCTGCCTGCCCTGGGTCGGCCATGGCAGGATTATTCTCTGAGCCCTGCTACAGTTGATAGCTGTTTGCTGGATGCCCTCTAACACTGTATCAGATTCACTGCAGGCTTGTGCTGGTGGGCCTGTGACATGTCAGGGAGCATGCAGTGGTCTCCAAAGGTGTCACAAAATCCTCAAAATGATTCTCAAAAATGGATTCTCAGTTTTGAGCGCCTTTCAGAAACACCAAATCAATCAGACAGGGCTAGGAGATCTCAACTACTGAAGGGCCAGCAAAACAAGGGCCAAGAGCAGTGCCCTCAACTTGGAGGTGATACCACTCAGTGTTGTGAAATCAAAGCGAACAGATCCACAGCTCTCTCAGGAAGGGGTGTAGGGGCCCCTGACCTGAAAAGTATAAGTGCTAGTCACTCAGCTGTGTCTTGACATTTTTCAAACCCATGGACTGTAGCCACCGGCCTTCTCTGTCCGTGGAATTCTCCAGGCAAAAGTACTGGAGTATTCTTGCCATTTCCTTCTCCAGGGGATCTTTCCAACCCAGGGATCAAATCCATGTCTCCTTCATTGCAGGCAGAGTCTTTACCATCTGAGCCACCAGGGAAGCATGAGCAGAGACCTTATAAATACTAGGATCAGAATGGGGACACGGAGTCAAAAACCATGCAGGAGAGATGAGACCAGATCCTGGGAGATGAATGGGGTTTATCTGTTAACTCATCTGCTTATCAATTCATCGACTAATCAAGCAATAATCGTCTACTTTGAATTTCAGCAAAAAACCACATGCCAGACCCTGTGCTGAGCACCAGAGACCCAGAAATGAGCAAAACAGGCCCACCAACTGCTGACATCCTAAGCCCAGATACAACTCTGAACAGTGCCACTGACACCCACAACAGACTGTTATCAGCTGTAGCTGAGTCTTACAGGGTCCATGTCACCTCACCATCCCACCTCTGATTTCAGCTGACTGAGGTGGATAGTTCATGCAGAGTTATAGGATCCCATCTCCAGCATCAACACCCACCCTTTCGTTGACATCCAAATGTGGCAAAATGCCACAGTTCCTTCTCCAGAGTCCCATGGATCTGGTATAGTCTGAGCAAGCAGGTTCAGCTCAGGAATGCAAGTGATTTAATGCTACTGATGCCTCAAGCTACAACTTCTGAAGTTCTGTGCTCCTTAGAGCTCGGTAACAAGAGAAGCCACCTCAGTGAGAAGCCCATGCACTGCAACTACAAAGAGCCAGTGCAGCCAAAGAAATAAAAACAAAGGTGACGGAGATGCAGTTGTTGAGGAGGTAGAATGGGTGAGCCTTGGCGATGACTTCTCTCTGGGGCAGGGGATGGGTATGAAGAAAAAGACACTGTCCAGGATGGCTCCCAGGTCTCTGGACTGGTTAAATGGATGCATCACGGTGCCATTCTCTGAGCTGAGGAACGCAGAGGGAGGGAAAGATCTGTGAGGGGCCTGAATGGGGGAGTCAGAAACCACTTGGGCAAGGACAGGCTGGGGCCTGAGGCATGGTCCAGGCAACCTTGGAGGGGCCTGGACCAATTGGGGAACTTGTGGCTCACTTTCCTGGGCTACTTGAGGCATAGTGCCCAGAGAGTAGGGCTCTAGCTTGGAGGGTCAGAAGTATGACACACTGGATGCTGGGAGACAGTGTAATGTGGCCAATGACTTCTAAGGTCATTGCAAGTTCTCTCCACTGCCTGCTGAGAACCCATAATCCAGCTGCCTTTGACAGGTACAGCTACTTAAGACCAGAGATTCTGAAGTACACACTGATGAGCTACAGGGCGAACAGGAGTTCCAGTCAGCTTTTAAAGAAGGAAGGTGATTTATTGAGAAGTAAAGGAAACAACTGCCAAATTTCCTCTAGGATTCCTTTAAAAACTGTGAAGCCCAGAGTGGGATCACATGAAGCAACCACAGGAGGGTTTTGCCAGTCTATGGAGCTGCAGTGAGCAACACTGGCCTCATTACCATCTGATTCTCAGATAGCAGCATGCGATGGCATCCTATTAGGGAGAGGAAATGAAAATTTGGAGGATTTGTTAACATGGGGCAGCCTGAGGACTTCACGAGTCCCTGTCCACATTGGTAGAGATGAGAAACCACAGTTACATTTAGACGCTCTTTCTCTAAACATCTTCTGCTTCACTGAGCTCCCTGCTCTCTGGGCCGCCTCTGCCAGGGCCTGGAGATGAGGAGTGCTACGTATGATGTGGGGGGATGGGAAAGAAGCATTCCCCCACAAAGCTGTGAGATTGAGTTCTGCACATAATACCACTTGTTGTCAAGTCTCACAGCCTGCTGGGATTTCATCACACCAGATTGGGAAAGAGCAGGAGCCACATACAAGAAGCAACAGCCAGAAATAAGGAAAAATGAGATAAATGCTGCTGCAGAGCTATTTCCGATGGGGCTGTCCCACACTCTGAATATGACGGCTAATGGAACATGGAACTGTGATTAAATAGACTTGTAACAACTACTAGTGAAACCACCAAGGAGGCTCTGAGTGTAACCCAGAGCTGCACTCAGAACAGTCATCCAGGAAAACAAAAGGGACAAAAAGGTGCAACTCGAATAGCTGAGGTGGGTTTGCATTCACCTTAGTGCGTCCTGATTGCATCGCAGCTCTTCTTTGATCAGCTCCTCCCTTGCCCACCTTCCCCTACCCACCTCCCAACCCCCGAACGACCCAGCTTACCAAGAATGAATTGGCTCTGGTGTTACAGGGTTCTGGATCAATTTCCTCAGGCTCAAACCAAAGAGGGAAGACAGGTGTTTTAGGAGGAATATTTTAAATGGAGCAGGAGCAGTTGCTGGAACATGAAGCACGAAGGAGTGTTCTATTTTGGACCGTCTGCCATCTGGAGAGATGGAAGCAGAGACTGTTACTGGCGTGAGGGAAAGGAGAGTGTGGTTGTCATGTTCACCTCCTACCACAGGCACTATTTAAATTCCCCCAGAACTGGAGTGCTGGAGAGGCCTCGGAGCAGGGGGCTTAGATTTGGGAATCATTAACATCCAGGTGATATTTAAAGCATGGGAGGAGTGGAGAGCTTATCTAGGGAGACTGTAGACTGTAAGAAATGAGGAACAAGACAGAACTCTGTGAAACTCATCAGGTACCACCCTGGAGATGGTGAAGGACTGGTCAAACACGTAGAAGAAAACCCAGAGCAGAGTTAAAACATGAAAGCCAAAGGAAGACTGATTTAAAGAAAAGAGACGATTGACATTGTATGATTTGATTTTCTCTAAGTCACAGAGGTTTCCAGTCATTTTGGCACCAGGAACGGGCTTCATGGAAGACAGTTTTTCCATGGACCAGTAAGGTGGGATGGTTTGGGGATGATGTGAATGTCATGTGCGTTACAGTCACTGTGCACTTTATTTCTGTTATTGGTTTATCAGTCCCATTTCAGATCATCAGACATTAGATCGTGGAGATTGGGGACCCCTACTCTAAGAGGTCTAGTCAGTTTTTACAGTAGAAAAAGAAGAAAGACGCATAGCTTGACCCAGGACCATGGGAAAAGGAAGATGATGATATCAACAAAAGTGCTTAAAAGTGGACCATATGGTACAGGCTTGATTAAAAATGCCTATGCAGGTAGATGTGCAAATAATGAAAGTACTGACTGCCAGATGACCTCAATACCATTGAGAATCTGTGCAGAGGGTCCAAAGCTGGGAGAGGCTGGAAAGACAAGAAGTGATATTTAGATTGACATATACATGGGAAATAGATGGGGAAACAGTGGAAACAGTGTCAGACTTTATTTTTGGGGGCTCCAAAAATCACTGCAGATGGTGACTGCAGCCATGAAATTAAAAGGCGCTTACTCTTTGGAAGAAAAGTTATGACCAACCTAGATAACATATTCAAAAGCAGAGACATTACTTTGCTGACTAAGGTCCGTCTAGTCAAGGCTATGGTTTTTCCAGTGGTCATGTATGGATGTGAGAGTTGGACTGTGAAGAAGGCTGAGTGCCAAAGAATTGATGCGTTTGAACTGTGGTGTTGGAGAAGACTCTTGAGAGTCCCTTGGACTGCAAGGAGATCCAACCAGTCCATTCTGAAGGACATCAGCCCTGGGATTTCTTCAGAAGGAATGATGCTAAAGCTGAAACTCCAGTACTTTGGCCACCTCACGAGAAGAGTTGACTCATTGGAAAAGACCCTGATGCTGGGAGGGATTGGGGGCAGGAGGAGAAGGGGACGACAGAGGATGAGATGGCTGGATGGCATCACGGACTCGATGGACGTGGGTCTGAGTGAACTCCGGGAGATGGTGATGGACAGGGAGGCCTGGAGTGCTGCGATTCATAGGGTCGCAAAGAGTCGGACACGACTGAGCAACTGAACTGAACTGATATGCACTGCTATATGTAAAATAGGTAGCTAATAAGGACCTACTGTGTGGAGTAGGAAAACTCTACTCAACACTCTATAATGGCCTAGATGGGAAAAGATTCTAAAAAAGAGTGGATATATGGATATTTATAACAGATTCATCACTGAGTCAATGGACATGAGTTTGCGCAAGCTCCAAGAGATGGTGAAGAACAGGGAAGCCTGGTGTGCTGCAGTCCTTGGGGTCTCAAAGAGTCAGATATGACTGAACGACAACAATTTCACCTTGCTGTACACCTGAAACTAACACAACATAGTAAATCAACTATACTCCAATAATTTTTTTAAAGAATTGATATTTAGAGAATAAGATAATTGAAGTTTCAATAATGGAACCCTGCTGTGGGATGAAGTGGCTTTGAGTCTGACCATTGGTAGTCAAATTAGATAGATGGTAATGGATTCAAGGTGAAGCCGAGTATTTTCAAGAACAGAGAGATCAGGCTATGGAGGGCACAGCTATCTAAGTAGATACAGTTTTTATGATGCTAAACCTCCCACCCAGGGGAACTGGTGAGACCCTTCCTAAGAGCAGAAGTGACTCTGCATGCTGCCTTCTCCTGGGTCTCACTTGTCCTCCAGCCTGTTTTCTGCTGACCTTCACTTCTCACTGTCCTGGTCCCTGTGACAGTTGGCACCACTGATTTGTCTCAGACTTTGCACAGCTGATGAGTGATGGCTATCAGTTTCTCTACCTGCAGTCACCCAAAGGTCAGACTTTCAAGTCAGCCTCCATCAGGTGCCTCTCTATAGTCCCATCCCCTGATGCTCTTCTGAGCTAGTGTGTGGATCTGTGCCATGTTAGAATCCAAGGAGGTTTTCTCTCATCCCCAAAGCTTTCTTCTCAGTACTTGTCCTGCTGCCTGCAGCTGCTCAGAGTTGCCTCCTCTTGGCAGCAGTAAGAGGGGTGATCCTGAAAGCCCTGGCTTTTTAGTAGGACCGGAACTATTTAAAGGTTAGAGTCTCCACCATGAGGTAGAAGAAATTTGTACTTATCCCCTTTCACAGTGCAGCCCATCCTTTCCTTGCCTGGCTGCTGGGGGTTTGCTGTTGAGCGCATTTCCACTTGGGTGTAGGCTCACTAAGCAATTTATAAAGGTTATAAATGTATTAAGTAAATATTCTTGGCCAGAGCAGGGAGTAGCAGTAGCACAAGGAGGAATCAAGGGCCAGGGTTCCGACCTACCCAGCCCAGCACCATAGCCAAAGCTCCATGAGGCTATTGAAATTTAAATTAGTTCAAAGTAAATTAAAACTTCAGTTAGTTGCACTATCCGCATTTCAAGTCCTTAGTAGCCAGATGTGGCTAGCAGCTATCGTATTGAGCAGCATTTCCATCATCACAGAAAAATTCTCTTTGACTGCATTGCTGTAGACTCTGGGAGAGCTGGTAAAAATAGGTCAGGGCCCATATTTGGTTTCAGACAGACTATTATATTAATGTAGGTATTTGAGACCATTGGTAAAGGCCAGGAATCCTGTCATAAGAAATACAAAATAGAATGGGGGCTTAGAAGGCAGAAAATATGTCTCCCCAAAAGCCAGAGGGGACCTTTGACTGGGCTTACTTATGACCCTGATCTATTAAACTGGACTTCCCAAATTCCACTGCATCACTCTTGCCTGGGAATAAAGTCTGGGGAATGGTTTAAGCCCAGAGTTTTCAAACTTTATTGACTAGAAGACTCACCTGGAGAGCTGGTAAATATTAAGATCCTTGCCCATCCCTAGTGGCTCAGTAGGTAAAAGCGTCTGCCTACAATGCGGGAGACCTGGGTTTGATCCCTGGGTCTGGAAGATCCCCTGGAGAAGGAAATGGCAACCCACTCCAGTACTCTTGCCTGGAAAATCCCATGGACTGAGAAGCCTGGTAGGCTACAGTCCATGGGGTCGCAAAGAGTCGGACACGACTGAGCGACTTCCCCTTCCCCTTTTGCCCATCCCTAGTGGTAATTAAATTAGACCTGAGAATCAGTATTTTGAACAAGCTCCCCAGTGATGATGATTCTGCTGGTCGTGAACCACAACTTGAGTACCATCGGTTTAGCCTCTAGGTAGCCCCGGGTATGGAGAAAAGGGACTGTACAGGAAACCAAATACTTTATCCTCTGGTACCAGTATTTGTTCATTGTGATAATACAAAGAAGCAGTTGTTTTGCATTTTACTATAGAGTTGCCCCTGTGGGTTTTACAGCTTTTGGAACACTTATGTCCCTTTTGGTGTATGTTTCAGCATGAACATAATCAGTTTTTGCTTATAAGAGCTGAACTAGGATTTCTACCGGCTTACTTCTCAATCCCTGTCCACCAGGGGCTCAAAACACACCCCTGTTTTCTTATGATGATGACAATGACTGGTGTCTGAAATACATGTTGTGTTGTTGCATGCTGATAGCATATCTGAATGTATCACTTGTGTACAGACATTGGGGCTTAGGTAGAAAATGGTTGTTGGGTAAGACTGAGCATCAGTATCAGAACAAATCTGTATTCTTTCTCAGAAGGCTAGAGCAGCCTGGGAGAAACAAATCCATTTCCAACTTTCACTCTATAAAAAGTTCCATATTTTCTTAGATCAGACAAAATATATTGAATGCCAAAATGCTGCAGCAATACGGACGCGTCCCTCAGCTGGGTTGGAATCTGTATGCATTGTCCCCCCGGGCCAGTTTTGATTATGTTCTTTTTCCTTTTATTGCAGTCAGCAAATCTGAATTTGCTATTGTGGGGAGAGCAAGAAGAAGAGGAAAAAAATGAAGGTTTTTAACCTTCAGAAAGTTCAGAGGTTCAGTCTGAATAAGCACAAAAACTTTTCAGTGTGCTTCTGAATTCCTTGAATTTGCAGAACTGCTCAGAATCCCAAGAGAACTACCTTGCACATAGAATCTAGGCCCCGCTTTGTAGCTAAAAGGCAGAGCTGCAGTTATGAGAGAGGAGCAGAATTAGGGAAAGAGGTAAGAAGAATCAGAGAGGGGAAAAAAAAAAAAAGAGTTTGGTCCCCATCCAGGCTAAGTTTCAGCCTATTCAGTTTCTTCAATTCAAAGCCATCTGCTTCCCACGACTCTCAGATAACGTCTCCCCTGCCAGGACACCCTGTTCCTGCTTAATTGAAATTAGTTTCCAAGAATAGTTGTCCAATGCAGTTTCCAGTGGGGGGACTGTTTTGAAAGTCACAATAGGAGTCGAAGCTTTGGGATGCAGATGTCCACACATGAGCCAGATGTTTGAAAGGCATCACATGGTCTACAACAGCCTTCACATTTCCAAAGCCAGGAGTTTTCTCAGTGGCCTCTGCCACTCGCAAATGGCTCCTTTGAAACTGCCACCATCTCTCCATCAGGGACCTGTAATCCCACAAGTGTGAAGGGAAACAATCACTTTGATTCAGGTTTAGAGCAATGTGTTTCCCAGGCTTAATTATACCACAGGTATATAAATTACAGAAACATGTTAATGCTCCCATGATTAAAATTATAGAGTGCCTAATTGAAAAAGCATAAACTGAATTGAAGAATTCCTAATTATAGTTTGCTTTGAGGTGTTAATTTCCTCCATAACGAATGTGTAATTTCTTGGAACCTAAACAGGTAGCCTCTTGCATCAGCACGTAGGCTGCAGACAGATGGGATAAGGTTGATTTTTCCATTCAGAAGGTTGATAGAG
Organism: Ovis canadensis; assembly: GCF_042477335.2. Taxonomy (NCBI): domain Eukaryota; kingdom Metazoa; phylum Chordata; class Mammalia; order Artiodactyla; family Bovidae; genus Ovis; species Ovis canadensis. The sequence goes on along the minus strand of NC_091257.1, from coordinate 86,320,835 downwards.
GAGGCTTGGTTCAGGGGGAGAGGGTTGAAAGGGAGCTTGGGAAGGGGGTGGAACTAGTGAAGGCCATGAGCCAGGTGCACCTTGTGGACATTGAGCCAAGGACTGATGAGGAGCCCCTAGAAAAATTTTCCACCTGCTTTTCCCTTTCCAAAGCCTCAACTATCATCCCAGTTAGGTTTAGTAATTTTTGTGCCTGCAAGACAGTGATTCTTAAAATTTGGTCTGGGCCAATGGTAATATCTGGGAATTTGTTAGTAGTGCAAACACTAGGCCCCGCCCCCAATCTATTGAGTTAGGAGCTCTGTGGATGGAGCCCAGATGGCTGTGTTTTAACAAGACCTCCAGAAGATTCTGATACATGCTAGAGTCGGGGGAGCACAATTCTGAATTGGGCCCAGATGGCCAAAGTCACATCCAGCTGAGCTTTCTTGGGCTCCTTCTCTGGATCAGAAGCTGTGATTGGTGGCTTCCCAAGCATTATTTCATTTTATATTCTTAACATCACACTGGAGTAGGAAAAAAAAAAATGCTCCTTCTTTCACAGATGAGAAAATTGAGATCCAGAGAAGTTGGCTTGTCCAGCTCATATTATCTTTGAGAGCTGGAGGCCTTGCCTATAAGTTCTGATGGAGAGTCAGATGCATCATTGTCCATTTTTTTTCATTGTTGTGACATAGTTTCCATTCATATCTTTACTGATCAACGCGTTTTCTAAACACTATAGAGCTGGAGGCAGAACTGCGCCTGAGAATGGCTTCTAGGTGAGCCAAGACTTTGCTAATGTTGAGTCTGACTGTAAGAGGACGAGGAAGGGGCTCCTAAGTATTGGGTTGGCCAAAAAGTTAACGAGCTTTTCCATAAAATGTTACAGAAAACCCCCCAAAAAAGTTTTTGGTCAAGTCAATATTTGTAAAAATTGCTATTAATGGCATAGATTGTTAGGATGCATTCTTCCTGAACAGTGATGTGAATTCTAAGTATGAAAGGCCACAGCTCAAAAAGATACCCCTTGAATTCTGGCAGGAACTCTCCTTGCATAATGACCCAAACAGCTGTGAGCCCCCTATTAGTTACTTTGGGGAGCCGATGAGTAAGATACGCTCTATCTCCATCTCCTCTGTCCAGACATAGAAGCCTGTTTTCTCAGGCTTCTGTTTTCTAGTCTAAACAGAATAGGTCAGAGACCTATTCTGTGTGTGTGTGTGTGTGTGTGTGTGTGTATGTGTGTGTGTGTTTGCACTGTCATAGGTTTTAACCAATCCACAGCCGTCTGAAACAATAAACTTATGTTCCTGGTTTACAGCACTCTATCAGGTTTTTGCACAATTCTTAACCATGCCCATACAGTTGAAAATTTGGTCATTTCTAGTTATTTGTTGTTATAAATAACTCAGCAATAAATATATTTATTCATGCTTTTCTTCTGGTACTGTATCTTTAAATAGGAAAAAAAATCCCCAGGAGTGGAATTACTGAAATAAATAAAATGGAACTAAAATGTATTGAGTGCCTACACTTATATGTCAGGCACTGACAGCCAATTCATATATATTAACCTTTTTCATTCTTTAATTAAAAAACCTCAAAGTAACAAGCACACATAGCTGGAAAATCAAATAATCAAACCATTCTCTGCTCCACATTTTTCAACCCCCTAGTCGTGTGCCCCATAGGCAACTGCATTTTAATTCTTCGCTATTTCTGCTGGGAATTGGCAATGTCACTATATAATGTGCTATTCTAAAGTTATTGATTACAGACATTATCTATTTACTTCCCACTATTATAGAAGAGAATTTGGCTGTCTTGAATCATCCAGCTTCCCAATGTAGTTAGACTCCCGGTTTTAGTTAAATAAATACACAGTAGCTAATTTTATCATTCTAAAAACAGGCTTCAGTGCCAAGTGATATACAATTTTTATTATAGTATTATATAATTAACTACAAGCTTACTATGTACTCAGCACTATTTTAAGTCCTTTACCTAGATCAACTCAGTTAATTCTAATCAAAACTCTATGAGGTAACAACATATAGTATCCCTGTTTTAAGATGGGAAACTGAAGCACTGAAAGATTAAGTCACTTTCCAAGGTCATCCAGCTAGGAAGTTGCTAATTTGGGATTTGAACATGACCTCTAACTCCAAAGCCTGACTCTTAACCATTATGCTATACTACCTCTCATCACTCTTCCTATTTTGTACACTTAAAAAAAAATTCGTTATAGAAGGTACTAGTATTCTATTTTGCACAAGCAGTAGCTTTATTATTAATACGTTTTCTTTCACAGAGCTCTACCATTTCAGATTTATTATTACTCTTTTTTCTTTGATTTTCTTGTTGTTTTGTTGTTGTTATTGGTGGTGGTGGTGGTCATTTTATTATATGCCAGCTTTGTTTAGCACTTGTTTAAAATTTCAGCAATCATGATTTTTCCTTTGAAGAGCTATTTACTGTTGTCTGATTTTTTAAATTTTTCTCTCTCATAGCAGCAATTCTTGCTTATGGAAGCAATCATTTCTTTTCTGAGGATGATGTTTTGATTTGGAGAGTGATAAAGGTTTTATTGACTCCTATATTATCTCTGTTTCCTCTGGAGTCATTTTTTCCTGATTTGAACTGACTACTCTCATTCACGTTGGGACATTTCTCACCTAGTTGGTGAGTCTTGGTAATCAATGTTTAAAAGTAAGGTGTTGTAGAAGTTGAATGGAAGTGATGCTTTGGGAGGTGAAGGCTTTCAAACTCGCCAGAGCTGAAGCCTCCTGTCTCCTTCCAGAGGGGTAGGAGTTAGACATATAGAGGCCCATGTCCCAGGGTTTGGTGGTTTAAGGCATAGACTCCTGATCAACACCCTTGTTTTCAGCCCCACATTTCAGTTTCACACGCTCCCTGTTTTGTTGCAAAACTGGAATCTCACTTGAGATCCACTGGACAAATCACCTCTGTTTTTATTCACATCTCTTTATAATTTGACTTTCCATATGCTGCCACAACAGATACTTCTCTCGTGACCTTTATCAGTCTTCCAAAATTTTTGTGAAAACTCTCATCCACTAATAGCCCCTCTCCTGTTCTTTAGTTCCTTGTGGATTTATATGCTTTTTCATCTTTTACTGTCATGTTAGTGGGCTCTTAGGAGAGAGAGGAGGTAAATGGAGTGCCTTAAATCTTCCATTTTAACTAGCAGTTCACTTACGTTATTATCTAATCCAGTTTTCACAGTAGTCATTTGTGGAACATTATTACTGTCTTTGGATTTCCAATATCATTTAAATATTTAAAGGGAGGTCATACAACTGGTAAGATTCAGATCCAAAATTCAAATCTGATGCAGATTTTTAGAATCTATACTCTTTCTACTTCCAGGTCATAAAAGTATTTATAAATCTTGAAAGCCATTGCCAAATTATTTCCCCAATTTGGTGAATCAATTTATAGTGCTTCTGGAAGTATACAATCCTACCAGTTCTACCATAACGTCACCAAGATGGCATATTATAATTATGTTTACTTTTATAATTCAGTGGGTTTTAAATGGGGACATATTATCATTTTGATTTGAATTTCTTAGTATTCTGGCAAGGCAGAATTTTTCACATGGCTTATACTGTTTACATTTCTTTTTCATGAGTTAACTTTTTAACATTCTTTTCCCATTTACCTACAGAAGTGATAGTGGTTCTCAACCAGAGTTAGTATGCCCCCAGAGCCAGTGTTTGGAGATACCTTTGGCTGTTACAGCTTGGAACTGGGGTCTGCTACTGGCTTCTAGTTAGTTAGTGAAAAGAGCCTCAGATGCTAAATATCCTACAGTGTGCAGGACAGCCCCTACAACAGAGGTCATCTGGCTAAAATTCAAATAGTGCTGAGATTGAGAAACCCTTGAGGATCTTGAGAGCACTTCTATTTTTAATTTTTTTATAATGCGTGATTAGATCAGAGATTCTCAATCTTTTTAGCTTCAAGATCCCTTTATGTTATTAAAAAATTAAGATCCCTAAGAGCTTTATGGACTTATCTATTGATATCAATGTGCTCTATTAGAAATAAAAGTTACATTTTAAACATATCATACTTTTTAAAATAGTATTAAACTCATTACATATTAATATAAATAATGTATCCATATTTTTAAAACAAATTAGAAGAGGTGTGTTTTTTTCCACATTTTTGCCGGTATTTTTTAGTATTTTTAAGACCAACTTGTAGAAGATAAGTAGATTTTATACTTTTAACACTGGCTTATAGAAGATAACTAGATTCTCATATCAATTATTTATCAGTTTATGTTTCCTATTGAATGGATATTTTATCTTTGTCTTTATTCTTGATGTTTAGTCCTTATTTTGTAATTTTATGCGTTGGTCAGCTAAAAAAATTCTCTGAATTATAAAAATCTTCTAAATGTTGCCACATTTCTTTATCTAATATCAAAGCATTTTATTTGCTAATATCACCGCCAAATCTCATCAGTAAAGTTTTTAAGTATTGGGAATCTGCCAAATTCACAGTAACAGATAACAAGTTTTCCAAATGATTATTTTCAGCTATAGCTCAGTTATAAACAAATACCATCGGTTTCCCTTAAAGTGACACATAAACTTCATTTATTTTGGAGAAGATATTTATCAAATATCCAAATGTGAGAAACCACAATATTTTAGTCATTCTTTTAAGAAGCAACAATGAAAAAAAAAAGGTGCTTCATTAAAAATAAGGCTAGTTTAGCATGTAACTCAAACAGTCACAGAAATGGGTTTTCCTTAAGCAACCACTACACTTCAGTAAACAGATGACATGATTTAGGCTTATTTCCTATTGTGTCACAAGAATATTAAAAAGCCATGTACTCAAGCCTAGAAATGAACATTTTTCCTGCTGCATCCAGGATGTTTTTAGGTAAAACTGGCATTTTTGTTTTTTTAGAGCAAATTTTTACTTGTTGGTGAAGAACACAGTGACAAGGCAGTTTGGTGCCACCGCCTGATTCATGTGAAGGCACCCACTATTGGATTTGCAAGTATCAGCAGAGGAGAAAAGGCAAATAAAATCATATACTGTTCAAATCATTTCGATATTGCCACATCACTGAAAGGATCTTAGGGACTTAAGCTTTTGTTCATTTGGGCTTTATCAATATTAACATGCTCTATTAGAAATTAAAGCTACATTTTAAACATATAATTTTAAAAAGATAATAGTAGAGAGAGTCACAGACCACACTTTGAAAACTGCTGAATTAGATGAAAGTATTGTATACAAGGATCTCTTTACCTCACATCACAAATTCAGGGCTAGGCTTCCACAGGAGGGTCTCTGAAATGTGTTGTATGTAAGAATATCTAGCAAGTTTGTGTAAAGTTCATATTTCCAAGTCCTACATGGAAAAATTATGTGTAGGACTCTGGAATTCACAGGTGGTTCTGTTGTTAGTTGGAGACCTGGCCCCTACAGTTCTCTGCACATAGGTGATTTTCAGGTCACTGTATTCCTGCAAATAGCCTCATCAATGGGTTACATTTTCTTATAGGAAAAAGCCTTTAATTGGTATTATAATTCTTCTCTAGCATTTATTTGCCCTATCCCCTATCCTATGCCAGTTATTATGATAAACTTAATGGCTAATTAATAATCATTCTATTTACCTTTTTAGAGCTTAGAAGGGCTTCTTTGAGGATAATTGATTTCAGATGGTCTTATAGAAAAGTGCTTGGAGGATTCTCGTCAGTTGCTTTTCCTTAAGCAAATGTCTTTATTGCAAGCAGAGACATCCAAGGCACCCTATTGATTACTCTCTTAAAAACAGCCTCTGTTGCATCTTCCTCTGTGAAAGCATCACTGTGGGTTTTAGTCGCGAAGTTTGGAGACCGACTCCCTGTGGAAGCTAGCCTTGTTCAACTTAATTTTTTTTTTCCCCTTTACTCCTTTCACAACATAAAGCAACTCTGGAAAACAACAATGACATTTCAGCTGAGAACTTGGCAGGAGGGTAAAGGGGTTGCTTCCCAGGACATCTGAGGAAGAAGAAAGTATTGGGAAGCCTGGGGTGAGGAAAACTGCCTGACTTTCCAGTGGGGAAATAAAAAGCTTCAGAATGTTTATTAAAAAAACAGAACAAAATAAAAAAGGAAGATTTTTCAGTTCCCCAAAGTCTTTTATTTCACTTTATGGATTTTCAAAATTTAATATGTAAATATAGTAACCTAAATCTTTTAAAATGAAAATTCTGGTTCAGTAGCTCTGGCATGCATGCTTAGTTGCTTGGTCATGTCCAACTCTATGCAGTCCCATGGACTAACCCACCAGACTCCTCCATCCTTGGGATTTCCCAGGCAAGGAAACTGAAGTCCGTTTTCCAGGGGGTTCTTCCAAACCCAAGGATCAAACCTGGGACTCCTGCATTGCAGTCAGATTCTTTATCATCTGAACCACCAGGAAAGCTATCTGGCTTGGGGCCTGAGATTCTGCAGAGCTAACACATTCCTGGGTGATGAGGATACCACTAGTTCATGGGCCAGTAAGTAACAAGACCTTACAGCATTCTGCTTCTGCTAGCAGTTGTTTGTCTAAACACTACTAGTTAAGTCTGCTTACAGTTTTCGTTTAAGTGAGCCATTAGTATTAGCTATTAAAGCTAGTTGGTCAGTGGTGATTGTTAAGTTTTTCTTTATATATTACTGTATATTTGATTGATTAAAATGATACTTTTCAATGTGAACCTGGAAAATAATACTTCTGAAGTTAGGTAGGGGTGGAGTATGTTTATTAAAAATTCGAAAGTCACATTCCTCAGCAAGGTAGAAGTGTGTTAGGCATGGATCATGCTGTGTCACCCAGGAGCAAAACCCATTTGTCAATTAAAAATATGATACAATTTCATTAAATAATTTCATGAATTGTTTAACAATTCCTGAATTAATTAATTCCGTTAACAATTTCATGCCTTAGGATTGCTATGAGCACTACAGGGAATAAAGAGGATTTTCGCCCAATTCATAGTATACATCAGTAATTATTAGCTTCCTTTCTGTGGCTTTTTGTTTTGTTTTTCAGAGGAATAAAGCTTTATTTTTTTTCCCCCAGTGGAAAAATACACTGCAACTAGTGGTAATATATTAAACAATTATTTTCAAAGTTCTTTCATGTTCCTAATTATCTTTGATCCTCATCACAGTAGTGAGGTAGTGAATGTAAGTATAACTTTATCATTTTATTTATTTATTTTATTTTTGGTGACTCTGGGTCTTTGCTGCTGGGCATGGGCCTTCTCTGGTTGCAGAGAGGAGGGGCTACTCTCTAGCTGTGTTACTTGGGCTTCTCATTGCGGTGCCTGTTCTTGTGAGCACAGGCTTTAGGGTGCATGGGCTCAGCAGTTGTGGCCCATGGGCTCTAGGGCACGGACTCAAGAGTTGTACCTGGGCTCCGGTGCCTTGTACACCATATGGGGTCTTCCCAAACCAGGCGTGCAACCCCTGTCCCCTGCATTGGCAGGCAGATTCTTGACCACTGGACTACCAAGGAAGCCCTGCCATTTTATTTAAATAAAGTTTAATTTAGATTTGTCACAAACATAATATAAGCTTATAGAAATTATATGGAAAAAATTAAAGGAAAATGTCATTGTGATCCATCATAAAATATTAATATTTGGGGTACCAAATTAAGTGGAACATAGATTTGAGCCTCCCTTACAAAGTTGCATTCCACTTTTGCCTCATATCATAATAACTTATCATTTTAACATAATAATGATGTTTATTAGGTACCTATTATTTTATTTCTCTAAATTATTAGAAGATTCGCCCCACATTTCTTGAATACTTCTTACTGTACTGCTGACTTGTGATTCTGCCTGGGTGTGTTTGTGTGTTTGTGGATATCCCACTATATTCTTGTGCTTCCCAGGTGACATTGGTAGTAAAGAACCCGCCTGCCAATGCAAGAGACGTAAGATATGCTGGCTCAGTCCCTGGGTTGGGAAGATCCCCTAGAGGAGGGCATGGCAACCCACTCCAGTATTCTTGCCTGGAGAATCCCATGGACAGAGGAGCCTAGCAGGCTAGAGTCCATGGGACTAGCAAAGAGGAGGACACAACTGAAGCTTGTTAGCACACATGCACTATATTATTGGTTTTCCTTCACGGCTCCATTAGGTGTCTCTCTGTTGATCACTGCATCTGCACCACCCATTTAAGTTACAGTTTTACAAGACATTTTAATATCTGGTCCTGCTAATGATCCTTGTTGTTCCAAGTGTTCTTACCTGTTTTCACTCTCTTCTGTTTCTCTGTGAAGTATAAAATAATTTTGTCACTTTGTTCCCTAAATAATCCCCAATAGAATTTAGTTTTAATTGATTCAAAACTCTTATTACTTAATCTGAAATGGTTACATGAGCATGAGCTTTTCCACACTGAAAGAGGGCAGGCCTCTTTCCACTCCCAGGCGTCACTGTTTCTCAGGAAATCTGTATCATCCCTCCATGTAGATGACATCTGGAGCTACTTTGTTAAAACTGTGGTATTTTCTGCTGTCTTTCCACCATTATGTTTGCTAACTGGGTTTTGCTGGTATTTAGGGGAACCTTGAAGAAGGCAATGGCACCCCACTCCAGTACTCTTGCCTGGAAAATGCCATGGATGGAGGAGCCTGGTAGGCTGCAGTCCATGGGGTCGCTAAGAGTCGGACACACCTGAGCGACTTCACTTTGACTTTTCACTTTCATGCATTGGAGAAGGAAATGGCAACCCACTCCAGTATTCTTGCCTAGAGAATCCCAGGGATGGGGGAGCCTGGTGGGCTGCCGTCTATGGGGTTGCACAAGAGTTGGACACGACTGAAGCGACTTAGCAGCAGCAGCAGCAGGAGAACCTTGTGTGTGTGTGTGTGTACCTGTAATATCCATTTTGTTGCTGAAACCACTTGTGAGTTTCTTTAATTAAATTTTAGTATCTGGTTCACCAGTCTAATAATCACATCATCTGTAAATAATTTTATGTCCTTCTTTCCCGGTTGTAGTAGCTCTTATTTTGGTTTTATGTTGTGTTGCATTGGGGGCATTGTTGCCAAATGCTGCCAATAGTTGACCTGTCTGTGTTACTGCAATCTCCAAGACTTACCCTCCAGTAAATTTTCCCTTTGTGTGATGTTAGTGGTAGGTTTGAAGCAGATATTTTTAAACATCATATTAAAAATATCTCTGTTTCACCGGTTGTCTTTGTGCCTATTTAAATCAGAAAGGGATGTTAAACTTTATCAAATGCCTTTTCGCCATCTATTCATGTGATCATTTTGGTTTTCTGTTTGGCTTTATTTATGTGTTATTTTCCTGGATTTTTTTTTTATTACTAATCTGTCTTGTATACCTGAAGTAAATTATCTGCTTATGAGGAAACGAATTTAATAGCATATTAGAGGAATAATTTGCAACAATTTGAGATGTTACCCCTCTTTTTCTGTCTTATGTAATTGCTTATATAACATGGGAATTATCAGTTGTTGAAAGATTGAAAGAAATCTTTGGAAAAGCCATCTGGCTCCAGTGTTGTTTATTCTAATTTTCTTTTTATGGAATGCTTAATTAATTTATTGTCATTCTTTTTTGTTTAATAACAAAGGCTTTTCAGATTCTCAAAACAGGTTTGTCCTATCCCATAAGCATTAAACATCATTGTTCTCATTGTAATAGTTCTAAAGAGTATGAAATTGTGGTTTTGATTTCCTATTTGATATGAGAGTTACTTAGGAAAGTTCTTATTTTCCCCAGTTGGAAGTTTTTATTTGTTTAGAATTTTGGTTTAATAATATCTGGGTCTATCTCATACAGAGGTAATAACAGTGTGTCCCTTTTCATATACAGAGAATTTTTGGATTTTTGTGAATGCTCCTCATCATTTTGATATTCTGTCCCAAATACTGATTACTTAAGTATAAAATATTATTTCCTCCTCTATCATATTTTCTGAAAGTAGAATTCCTGGTTTTTTATTTTTCATTCATATAGTTGTTCATTTCAAATGTACACATACAGAGCTTTTTCTTTTTCTCTTTTGTGAATTGTTCTATTGTTAGGCTTAAAAAGATTTTTTCAACTCAAGATTGTTTTTTTCTTTTCAAATCTCCAGACTGTTACAAGCATGACACAATAAACATCCCGGTATCCTTCCCCCAGACTCACCAGTTGTGAACATTTTGTCGGTTTACTTTGTGTCTCTTTTTCTGATCCCTTCAAAGCCTTGCTCGGTTAGCTCTAGTAATCATGACTCTTCAAAGGCTCTAGTTTGTATATCCTCAGAAAAAGTCATTCTTCTCCATACCCACAGTGGAGTCGTCACCCTCAGGAAACTGAAAGTCCGGTATCCAGTCGAGAATCACACATTGCACTGGACTCCCATGGCCATCCTGAAATTTTTAAGTAAACAAATTTTGAACCATTCAAATATGATGTAGTTTTTCATGTATGATGAAGCCTTAAATATGGAGTTTTTTCTCATAATTGTGGAATTTTCCCAACACTGTTTATTGATTAAATTTTCTCTTTCCCATTGACTTGTATTGCTTCTGTTTCTATAAATAAAATTCACACACACATACATCCCTCTTCCACTTTTTTTTGATCATACTCCAGTACCCATTATTAATTATTTTGATAATTAAATAGTTATCAAATATGCCCATAATATGGGTTATTATAGTGACTTTTCACTAATATTCCTTTGTTTAAAAATGGGTTCTTGACTATATTTCCTATTTTAAACAAAGAAACCAAAATAATCCCATTGATATTGGGATAAGATTTCAAAATTGAGGTGATCTATATCTTCAGGGCTTCGAATTGTCACCTAACTGACCTCATATTTTATACTATTTACTTTTTCCCAAAGAAAGAAAATATCAATTGGGCAATAATTGACTCTTAACAATATGTGGTGCTTTTATCCAGGACTTAAGCATTTCTGTCCATTCATTCATCTTTAGTTCTGCACAATAATTTAACACCCACTCTGCCAAGCCCTGTGCTGGAGACTAGAGATAGTCTTTTATATCACTTGGTAGAGGTTTGTTTTTTTTTTCCCCCCTTCCCTCGTCAGGTCTGTATATTTCTTTCTTTCTTTTTTAATATTTTATTTATTTTTAATTGATTGATTGGTTTACAGTATTGGCTTGATTTCCATCATACATCAACATGAATCAACCATTATTTGTGTTATCCTTAGCTGTTTTATAAAGCACTTCTGAAAGGGCTTTTTTCCCTTAAGTCTTCCAGCTTGTTTTTCATGGTGTATAGTTTATTTATCTCTATCTTCTCTCAAACCACTTTACTGAATTCTTTTATTAATTTTAAAAGTCTTCCACTTGATTCTCTTCAATATATTAGCTCACAGTCATATTATCTACAAGTGATGATAAATTGCTTTCCTCTCTAAAATGTACATCTCTTCTGTTGGGTGTCTTATTGCATTGGCCAGAATTACCCCATTTTAGATACAAGTCCTAGAGGTGACATGATTTGCTCGGCATGTCAGACAGAGCTAGTGAGTGGTAAAGCTAGAACTGAAACCTCGCCCTTGCTTTTTTAGTGCAATAAAGGTCACTAAAGCATGGCCATCTATCTAAATATCAGCTAACTGGCCCCATATCTATCCAGTTGCTTTTTGCTCAAGGAAGGTTGACATTTGCAGTGCTTATAGTCCTTTCTTTAAATGACTTAACCCACTAGATGCATACACAGACACAAAGAGCAGGCATGATGATTATAAATGACACCAAGAAAAATTAAGCAGGGAAGTTTAATAAGGTATAATATGGTTGGGGTTGCTATTTTATTTTTTATATTTATTTATTTATATTTATTTATTTGACTGTGCCAAGTCTTAGTTGCAGCACATGAGATCTTCAGTTGTGGCATGTGGGATCTAGCTCCCAGACCAGGGATAGAACCCAGGCTTCCTGTGCTGGAAGCATAGAGTCTTAGCCACTGGACCATCTGGGAAATCCAGGGTTGCTATTTTAAATATGGTGATCATGTATGATTTCACTGGCAGAAGTGAAGAAGCAAACCTTCCAAGGGTTGCATATATCTGAGGGAAGAGCATTTCGGGCATCAAGGGTAGCAAATCGAAGGCCTTGAGATGAGAACATGCCTAGAGGGTGTTCAAAGAATAGCAAAGACATCTCATAACAGGGCCTTGGAGACATTATAAAGATATTGCCTTTTCCTCTAAGTAAGGCTTCCCTGGTGGCTCAGATGGTAAAGAATCTGCCTGCAATGCAGGAGACCTGGATTTGATTCCTGGGTTAGGAAGATCCCTTGGAAAGGGAATGGCTACCCACTCCAGTATTCTTGCCTGGAGGATTCCATTGATAGAGGAGCCTGGAGGGCTACAGTTCATGGGGTTGCAAAGAGCTCATGCGACTGAGGCATTAGCACTCACTCAAGGTGAGTGAGCCTTTGAGCACAGGAGTGTCATGACCTGGTCATGATTTTAAAGGGTCACTGCAGCCACTATTCTGAGGTTGCTGGAGGCAAGATTAGGATCAGGAAGACCAGTTGGGAATCTATGGTAGTAATCCAGTCAAGAGATCATGGGGGCTTGGTAGGGTGATAACTTGGAGATTATGGAAGGGGTCAAATTCTAGATATGTATTGCAGTGAGGACCATGGTAGGTGCTTACGTGTCATATTGCGAATGAGAGAGGACTGATGATTAACAGAAAATATGTTTGGGCCAGGTCTTCTGCATTTTGATGTTAAATGTTTCTCCACCCTAGTAAGTACATGCTCAGTTAAAGCTAGTTATACTTTTAAATATTAGAGAAGAAGATATGGCATGTCACTCTGGCCATCATCAGAAGGGTGTCTGGTTTCTTATTTAAGATTTCTTTTGGTTTCATTTGATAATAATTAAAACTTAATGTGAACTCTTCAGTTGAATTGTTATGGCCCCTTTACACAGCATGATGGGTTGGCCAAAAAATTCATTTAAGGTTTTGCATTACCTCTTATAGAAAAACTTGAATGAACTTTTTGGCCAACCCAATATTAAGTCCTCTAAATTTCTGCTCAAAATCCACTTTTGTTAAATTTATTAAGTGCAATTCAGTCACAGGACATGAGTCCAAATGAAAAACCAGGCAAATCTTTGTGGTCTAGTTTGATAACACTGTAATAATAATGCATGCTGCAGTTCAGTTGGCTCTAGCCAACTTTTATAAACAGCACTTTACTCTTAGAAAGAACTCTGCAGACACATTATCTCCTTTAAGCCTTACCACTATCCTACAAGCACCCCTCTTCTCAGAATCCTTCCCTGACCAAGTTCCTCCTTCTGTCCTCCCCTCACTGAATTGTACTGAACAGTAAATATGTCTCCCCATCTCAGTCCTGAGCTCCCAGTGCCCAGGGGCCATGTTGCATTCAACTTTTGACCTGCCACACTGTAGTCATGCAATAAATATCTGATGCATAATGAATAAATACATGCAAGGCAGAGTGGGCAGTAGATCACACAGATGTCAGAAGTCAGGGAGAGATGCACACACACACACACACACTGACACTAAAAATGTATTCCTCTCCCCATTTCTTTGCTTTCTCTGATGGCTGTTGTGACTAAGCGAATCGTGAACAAAAATATATTCCCAGAGTCTTGAAGTAAAGGTTGGCTAACTAAGACACATCCTTGTAAATTTCAGTTTCATAGTTCTGAGTGACCTTAATGTGGGGAATGTAATTGGAAAGCTAGATTCTATGGGGATTACAAAGCTCATACTTGTTTCTTAGCCCATCTTGTACAATAACAGCAAAGGTTTATCATCGCATTTTTGTATTAAAATGTGTGCATACTTGAATGCTAAAGCACAGACTCTTCTGAAGGTGGAAAGACATCCAAGATTATTCAGTCCATTTCCCTCATTTCTTTAACAGCTTTATTGAGGTATAATTTTCATAGCATAAAATTCATTCATTTTTAAGCGTGCAATTCAATGATTTTCAGTAAATTTGTAGGGTTGTACAACCATCACCACAGTCTCACTGAAGAACATTTTTATCATACCGTAAAATACCCTGTGCCCAAGTGCGGTTGATTCCTGTTCACACCTCCAGTGCCACGCAAATACTAATCTGAGTAATGGCTCTATAAATTTGCATTTTCTTGACATTTCATATGAATAGAGTCATATAATATAGTCCTTTTCGTCTGGCTTCTCTCATTTAGCATAACATTTTTGACCTTCAGCTATATTGTAGAGTATATCAGTAAATTGTTTCTTTTATTGTTGAATAATATTTCATTAGATGAATATATCACATATTATTTATTGTTTATATTTTTTAAATTTTTTGCTATTATGAATAGTGCTGTTGATATTTGTATATATTTTTATATACACACACTTAGATTGAGATCTAGAAATCGAATAGCTTGGTGAATGGTAGCCCTATGTCTACCTTTTTAAGGAACTTCTCAACTGCTTTCCATAGTGTCTGCACCATTTAACTTTCACATAGCAATGTATGAAAGTTCCAGTTTTCCAGTACCTTTGCCAACACTTGCAATTGTCTGCCTTTTTACTGATAGCCATTCTGTTATGGTTAATTGCTGTTTTTTTCTTTTGTGTTTCTGTGTTTTTATTGGTTTTATTTTTAATGAAGTATAGTTGAGTTACAATATTATATTAGTTTTAGGTATACAGCATAGTCAGTATTTTTACAGACTGTACTCCATTAAAAGTTATTATAAGATAATGGCTATAATCCCCTGTACAATACAGTTTATCTGTTTATAAAATATACAAACTGTATTGTTTGTCTATTTTATGCATAGTAGTTCGTACCTCTTAATCCCGTAGCCCTAATTTCCTGCCCCCCCGCCCCGTCTTACCTCTCTGCTTTGGTAAAAGCACTAGTTTATTTACTGTGTGAATTGCTTCAGTTTTGCATGTGTCACATTTGTTTATATTACGTTCTCAGTTCAATCTCTCAGTTGTGCCCTACACTTTGTGACCCCATAGATGCAGCATGCCAGGCTTCTCTGACCATCTCCAGCTCCCGGAACTTGCTCATACTCATGTCCATCGAGTCAGTGATGCCATCCAACCATCTCATCCTCTGTCGTCCCCTTCTCCTCCTGCCTTCTGTCTTTCCCAGCCTCACGGTCTTTTCCAATGAGTCAGCTCTTCGCATCAGGTGGCAAAAGTATTGAAGTTTCAGCTTCAGCATCAGTCCTTCCAGTGAATATTCAGACTGATCTCCTTTAGGATGGACTGATTGGATCTCCTTGCATTCCAAGGGACTCTTAAGAGTCTTCTCCAACACCACAGTTCAAAAGCATCAATTCTTCAATGCTCAGTTTTCTTTATAGTCCAACTCTCACATCCATACATGACTACTGGAAAAACCATAGCTTTGACTAGATGGACCTTTGTCAGCAAAGTAATGTCTCTGCTTTTTAGTATGTTGTCTAGGCTTGTCATAGCTTTTCTTCCAGGAAGCAGGTGTCTTTTAATTTCATGGCTGCAGTCACCATCTGCAGTGATTTTAGAGGCCCCAAAAATAGTCTCTCACTGTTACCATTGTTTCCCCATCTATGTGCCATGAAGTGATGGGACCAGATGCCATGATCTTAGTTTTCTGCATGTTGAGTTTTAAGCCAGCTTTTTCATGCTCCTCTTTCACTTTCATAAAGAGCTCGTCAGTTCCTCTTCACTTTCTGCCATAAGGGTGGTGTCTGCATATCTGAGGTTATTGATATTTCTCCCAGCAATCGTGATTCCAGCTTGTGCTTCATCCAGTTTTGCATTTCTCATGATGTACTCTGCATATAAGTTAAATAAGCATGGTGACAATATATAGCCTTGACCTACTCCTTTCCCAATTCTGAACCAGTCTGTTGTTCCATGTCCGGTTCTAACTGTTGCTTCTTGACCTGCATACAGATTTCTCAGGAGGCAGGTAAGGTGGTCTGGTATTCCCATTCCTTGAAGAATTTTCCACAGTTTGTTGTGATCCACACAGTCAAAGGCATTAGCATAGTCCATGAATTAGAACTAGATGTTTTCCTGGAATTCTCTTGCTTTTTCTGTGATCCAGTGGATGTTCAAATTTGATCTGTGGTTCCTCTGTCTGTTCTAAATCCAGCTTGAACATCTGGGTTCTCAGTTCATGCACTATTGAAGCCTAGCTTGGAGAATTTTAGGCATTGCTTTGCTAATGTGTGAAATGGGTACAATTTGGCATTGCCTTTCTTTGGGACTGGAATGACCTTTTTCAGCCCTGTGGCCCCTGCTAAGTTTTCCAAATTGGCTGGTATATTGAGTACAGCACTTTCACAGCATCACCTTTTAGGATTTGAAATAGCTCAGCTGGAATTCCATCACCTCCACTAGCTTTGTTCATAGTGAAAACTTTCTAAGGCCCACTTGACTTTGGATTCCAGGATGTCTGGCTCTAGGTGAGTGCTTACACCATCATGATTATTGGGTCATTAAGATCTTTTTTGTATAGTTCTTCTGTGTATTCTTGCCATCTCTTCTTAGTATCTTCTGCTTCTGTTCAGTTAATACAATTTCTGCCCTTTATTGTGCCCATCTTTGTATGAAATGTTCCCTTGGTATCTCTAATTTTCTTGAAGAGATCTCTAGTCTTCCTCATTGTATTGTTTCCCTCTATTGCTTTGCATTGATCACTGAGGAAGGCTTTCTTATCTCTCCTTGCTATTCTTTGGAACTCTGCATTCAGATGGTTATATCTTTCCTTTTCTCCTTTGCCTTTCACTTCTCTCTTTTTTTTTTTTTCTCAACTATTTGTAAGGCCTTCTCAGACAACAATTTTGTGTTTTTCCATTTCTTTTCTTGGGGATGGTTTTGATCCCTGTCTCCTGTACAGTGTCACGAACCTCCGTCCATAGTTCTTCAGGCACTCTGTCTATCAGATATAGTCCCTTAAATCTATTTCTTACTTCCACTGTATAATCATAAGGGATTTGATTTAGGTCATACTTGAATGGTCTAGTGGTTGTCCCTACTTTCTTCAACTTAGGTCTGAATTTTGCAATAAGGAGTTAATGATCTGAGCCACAGTCTTGTTTTTGCTGATTGTATATAGCGTCTCCATCTTTGGCGCAAAGAATATAATTAGTCTGATCTCGGTGTCAACCACCTGTATGTGTAGAGTCATTGTCTCCTGTGTTGTTGGAAGAGGGTGTTTGCTATGACCAGTGTGTTTTCTTGGCAAAACTCTGTTAACCTTAGCCCTGCTTCATATTGTACGCCAAGGCCAAATTTGCCTGTTATTCCAGGTATCTAGGTATCTCTTGACTTCCTACTTTTGCATTCCAGTTTTCTATGATAAAAAGGATATCTTTTTTTGGTGTTAGTTCTAGAAGGTCTTGTAGGTCTTCATAGTACTGTTCAACTTCAGCTTCTTCAGAATTAGTGGTTGGGGCATAGACTTGGATTACTCTGATATTACTGTAATATTGAATGGTTTGCTTTCTAGATTCCACATATAAATTTGGTTTCTTTTTTATATCTTCAGTTTTGGAAAATATTTTCTGCTAGTCTTCAGGTCATTTTCATCAGTAGCCACTCTATAAGTAGTAGTAATTTTGGCATACCCATGGGAGGAGCTTTAGCTCTGGGTCTTCCTGCTCCACCATTTTGGTCACAGCTCTTTAAATTGACCATCTTTTCCATGAGTTTATAAACTACTTGTATTTTATCTTTAGCGAAATGTCTAGTCAAATATTTTGCCAACTTTTAATTTGGGTAATTTGTGTTTTTATTATTCACTATTAATGGATCATTATGTATGTTGGATGAGAGCATCATACATACAGTTTACAAATATTTTCTCTCAATGTGTAGCTTGTCTTTTCATTTGTTGAATAGCACCTTCTGAAACCAATTTTGTCTTGTTTTGTTTTGTTTTATCAGCACATTTTATTTTTATTTTTATTTTTTTAATTTTAATTTTTACTTTATTTTGCTTTACAGTACTGTATTGGTTTTGCCGTACATTGACATGAATCAGCCACGGGTGTACATGAGTTCCCAATCCTGAACCCCCCTCCCACCTCCTACCCCATATCATCTCTCTGGATCATCCCCGTGCACCTCTGATGATATCCAATTGATCTTCCCCTCCCTTCATTAGCAGATCATACTTTTGGTGTTGTACTCACACACCCTTTCCATAATCCAAGGACATGAAAATTTTCTCCTATGTTTTCTCCTAGAGAATTTATAACTTTAGCTTTTACAGTTAGGGTTATGATGTGTTCTTTCTGTTTTTGTGTATAATGTGAACTTATTTTTTTTATTGTTATTTTTTGTGAACAAGGTTTTTTTTTTACTGTATAGATTATTATGTTGTGTTAATTACTGCTGTTCAGAGAAATGTCTAATGTGAATTTAATTATAGAGTCTTGCGTGTGGATAGTCAGTTGACCTAGCATCATTTGCTTAAAAGATTATCCCTCTGTTGTCAAATTGTCTTGGAATTTTTGTCAGAAATCAACTTACCATGGATGGATTCAACCTCTGACTAGAAGCCTCTTCCCTGGGTAGAGAAAGGGCATCACAGGATATGTCTGTGATGGAGTCATGGTCTGAAAGGATGTTGGTACCCCTCAGTGGCGAGTGGTCAGAGAAGCATGAGTCATCATCTAACCTATCAGTCTGAACAGCAGAAGAGGCATTGGGGTCCAGCGGCATGGTTCTCTGAAGCTTGCAGAGGTGCCTACAGGTTTTGCTTTTAAAGGCATCTAAGACAACTGTCCTCCAAGAGCTGGGGTCCTGGATCTGGGACCAGAGTAGAGGTGTCTTGTCTCAGGAGACATTGAAACTAAGATACAGAAGTTTCCGGCGAGCCTGGGTCTGAAAAGTCAAGGAAGGAGAGGGGTGTGGGTTGTCAGTCATATTAGAAAGAGGATGAATGATGGACATTAAAGGTGAGGAGATGAAAAGAGGTGCAGATGAGCCTTGGCCTTATGCATTGAGATGAAGCTACAGCCCAGGCTTCAGGTCCTGTAAAAAGAGGCCCTTAGGAAAAATTATGAAGAAAATATGGTCATCAATGTCTACCTTCTCATTGAGAGAAATAGAGAAGGTGATGTCGCAGGAGGGGAAACGTAAGTAAATGTTGTGAGGTGAACATAGAATAAGAAGAATATGTTATTCTGTCATACTCCCTGGGATTTTCTACTTAAAAAATAAAATCCTTTCTCTTTACAAACAATCCTGGATAGTTTATTCCAGCCCTAGAGATATGATTGTGGGAGGTGTTCTCATTTAGGTGTGATTTAATCATCCCCAGCATGTTGAAAAGAGCTTCAGTAAATACGTTTTCAAGAGAATGACGATGAGAGTGAAGTTAGCACAGAAACACAAATAATGCCCACTCTCTTGATTCTTTTCCCGACCTCTTCCTTTAAAGCATGTGTGTCAGGGGAAGGAAGATTGCCCAGATCGCGTGATCATTTCTTCCCTTCCTCCTCCTTAATCAGAGCTCCCAGATCTTTCAGAGAGGCTAGATTCCTGGCAGAAAGATTTATATGACAAAATAGTTTACAGCTTTCTGGCTGCAATTGCACATTTGCCTCTGGATGGACAAGCTGCAGACACAGTGGGCCTCAGGGAGTTGCTGGCTGTGCTCTGGCACATTAATCCCAATTGTATGGAAACCTTATGTTGACAACACGGTTTAACCCCCCCAAAAAATATCCTTTGCTAGCCTTTGTGATTTCAGACGAGGCTGGGTGGGATGGAGTGGTGCAACTTCAGCTGCCGAGCAAAACAAACACACAAAATGCTTGCAATGCCCTCTGTTCATTTTGTTGGCTTATGGAGTAGGAAGGAAAATAGAGAAAAGGAAAGGATACTGAACTATGCATTGAGAGTCTGGGTCTCTACTCTTGCTGCAGTTTGACACTCATGGGGCACTCTGCCTCGCAGCCTCAGCACCCTTGTCTCTAGTCTGGCTGCTGAGTTTGGTTGAATTGACAAGTGAGTCCTCAGTAATCAGATTGGTGGAGAGGAAGGGGCAGTGGGGTTGCTGACTGGAGAGATGATTTGCCTCTCTCCTTAGCCTACACATTTGGCTGACGGTGTTTAATAAAGACTTGGGCATCTCTCTTCACACATTAACAGCTTCTTACATCCTTCTAAGTTGAAGGAAATGTGCACGATCACTAGACAGGAGCTTAGAGGAATCACTTCCTCTTGAATTGGTTTTCTACATTCCGTCAGATTGGGTTTCGGGCTTCTTTTCAATTTAGTTCAGTTTGGTCCACTTGAACAAATATTCACTGATCAGCACACAGGTATCAGGCAATCTGCTGAGCAGTGTGTGGACAGAGAGAGAGTGAAGCAGAGATAAGTAAGCCACAACTGCCACTGTCTTAAAGGTCACTGTCCAGCCAGAGAAACAGCAGCTCCAAGCTCACATTATTGCTGTCCCAGGCAGACAGCCATTAATCAGTGGTAGGAGAGTTGAATAGGGGAGAAGTCATTCACATTTGGAAGATCTCGACCTGCTGCATGGAGGAGATGAGAGATAGGCTCAGCTTTTAGAGAAAGACTTCCACAGGCACAAGTGGGTAGAATGAGAGGGCACTGCAGGTGGAGGAAGCACCAGTTGGTGATGGCATGGGATAGGATCCAAAGGACGTTTGTGCAGTAGCAGGGATTCTGGAGCAGCTGCAGTCAGGGGCCTACCTACCATAAGACTCTTTGAGAAGTAGTTTACAAACCAGACACAAAGTGCCCCCAAGTGCCAGGATGAGGAATCTAGATTGTATAGTTCGGATAATGGAGAGCCTGTGAAAGTGCTTAAAGAGTGACGCTGTTTATGTTTAGGGAGGTCAGCGGATTGACTGGTGAGTTGATCACATAAATTAGAGGCAAAGAGACCTGCTATGTTCAGCTAAGAGATGGGGAAGTGCCCCACCTCTACAATATAATGGGAGGAGAACAAAGGGGAAGGGCAGGTGCAAACTGCTGATGTCAAGTCAACAGAGCTTGCTGATTAGAGGAGCAGAGTGAAAACCAAGGAGGCAGGAAATGAGGATGAGCCCCCAGAGTCAAGATCTAGCTACCTGATGAACAGTGCTCCCCTCACTAAGAAAAGAAATGGAGGAGGAGGAACATGCAGGTTTGTAGGGGTTGAAACTGAGTTGCATTTTGGGCATACCTAGTGTGAAACAGCCCTTTGGAACATCTAAATGGAGACCTATTTCTGCAAAGCAGCGGGTCTAGAAGTCTGAAACTCTGGAGGGAGGTTTCAGTCATAGAAGTGATGGTAGTAAATAACAAATTCATCCCTCCAGAGAGTTGCTCATCTGCCTCTCCTCTTTCCTACTCAGTGTTTATCAGCTGGTTGTCAAGGAGGAGCGACTTCAGAAGTCACGGAGGGCAGCTGACATCATCGAGTGCTTTTCAGTGCCCGTGAGCTACAGGAACGCCTCCAGCCTTGACTCTCTACACTACTTTGCTGCCGAATTGAAGCCTGCCAACCTGCCTGTCACCCAGCCATTTACAGTGGGTGACAACAAGACATACAATGGCTACTGGAACCCTCCTCTTTCCCCTCTGAAAAGCTATAGCATCTACTTCCAGGCCCTCAGCAAAGCAAACGGAGTGAGTATGGCCAAATGGAGGCCATTTCTTGCCTTGTTTTCCCATTCTTAAATGAGAAGGCAGCATCGCTTTAGAGAGAGGTTGACATGTTAAGGCCCATGGACCAGAGCATCCAGATCAGCCTTTTGTTGGGCGGAGGGGGTTATTTTTTTAACACAGTGATGCCTGTTCATTTTCATAGTGTATGGCTGCTCTGATACTACAGCAGTACACTTGAGTAGTTGCAACAGAGATTACTTAGCCACCTGAAGTATTTACTCTGTGACCCTTTACAGAAAATGTTCTCAGACAGCTGAATTAGAGGACAGAAAGGTGTTTCACTTGGGCAAATCATATTCAGATCTGAGTCTTAATTTTCTCATCCATAAAAGAATACCTATAAATGGGATTTCTATGAAAGCCCTAAACATACATACTTTAATCAGTGACTACTAACCCCTTTCTCATTACTATTAGTCACATTAGAAAATACTTTTCTCCCAAAGACAAGGTAACCTTTTCTATGTCAGTTTTGTTGTTGTTGGTGTTAATAAGAGGTGTTACTCATAACATCAGAAGATCACAGGGCTGGAGAGAATCTGAAAGGTCATCCAGTATCTCCCTCCCTTCCCCTACACCCAAGACAGTGCTTCAGTCAACATAACAATATCACAGTTAACAGATGTTAGTGTTTATTCCTTTTTTTAAACATTAAAGTATAGTTGATTTTCAGTGTCATGTTATTTTCTTGTATACAGCAAAGTAATTCAGCAACATATATATATATATATATATTCAGTTATATATGCATATATTTTTCATATTCTTTTGCATTATGGTTTATTACAGGATGTTGAATCTAGTTCCCTATGCTATATAGTAGGACCTTGTTGTTTATTTGTCTTTTATATAATAGTTTATTTATGTTAATACCAAACTTCTCATTTATCCTTCTCCTACCCTTTTTCCCCTTAGTAACCATAAGTGTGATCGTAAGTGTGTTCTTTATGTCTGTGGGTCTATTTCTATTTTGTAAATAAGTTCATTTGATCATTTTTTTTATAATCCACATATAAATGTTATATGGAATTTGTCTTTCTCTGCCTGACTGTCTTCACTTACTGTGATAATCTGTAGGTCCGTCCATGTAGCTGCAGGCGGCATTATTCCAATCTTTTCGTGGCTGAGTGGTATTCCATTGTGTGTGCGCCTCATCTTCTTTACCCATTCAGCTGTCCATGGACATTTAGGTTGCTTCCATGTCTTGGCTACTATAATGTGCTGCTGTCAACATTAGGATGTATGTATCTTTTCAGATTAAGGTTTTCTCGGAAAATATGCCCAAGAGTGGAGTTGCTGGATCATATGGCAACTCTACTTTTAGTTTTTTTAAGGAACCTCCATAATATTCTACACAGTAGCTGCACCAATTTCTGTTCCCACCAGCAACATAGGAGGGTTCCCTTTCTTCCACACCCTTTCCAATATCCGTTTTTTGATGATGTCAGTGCTTATTCTTGAATAACTCCAGTAACAAATAACTTACTTTTCTGTATGGTAACTTGCTGATCTTTGTGGGGGCTGTGGCTGAGGGCTTTTTGTTTTTTAACTGACTTAAGTATATCTTTTATTATAGCTTCTACCCATTGCTCTTGATCCATACTTTTAGGTCCCAATAGAGCCAATGCAATCACCTTCTTAGGTGGTATTTTTTTTCAGTTCACTTCTCCTCTAGACACACACAAACCCATCTGGTCTTATGTTCTGCAAGCTAACTATCTTTAGTTCCTCTTGTACTCAAGTATTTTCTGCCTATGATGTTTTTATGGACATCTTCCAGGTTGCCATATTTCATTCAGCAGATATATAATGAACAGTGACATATGCTAAGCCCTGTAGTTCATATTAAGATTATGTAGTATGTGCCCTCGAAGAGCTTCTATAATCATAAGGGAATCTGGGATGTGTCATGTTCCACAGAGTGTCTGGAGAAGTGAGAAGCTCACTGGGATAGAGAAAAAACTGAAACAAAAGCAGAATTTGTTGTTGAAGATCTTAGAGAATAGCTTGTGTAGGTGCTGGGCGGCCAAGATAGTCTAGTCTGTTAGTGGCGGTCGTTACTTCATGAGAGACCTGGATTGAGAAACTACTTCACATTTAAAATGTCCACATAACCATTTATAGATTCCATATTGGTATTTCATTTCTGCATTCATTACTGGTTCAAGGAACATTCCTCACAGAGAGTATAAAACTACAAAAAGAAGCTGCCAGACTGCCTTGCACCTGTGATCTGGCCTCTTCAGACAACACTCTGATATACTGAGGAGGAAGAAGTCAAGATGGCCAGAAGCGTCTGGGAGCCCATCTCTGTATCCCATATTAGCCAGTTTCTTGGTTCAGCACAGCCCTAGCAAAAAGTGGCTTTCCCTGCTCTTGGCAACATATCAAGAAGTGCTGTTGGGTTTCCATGCTGTGGAACAGAGTCATAGCTGCATTCACGTCACCTGCTGTCACATTCCTCCCAAGATTCTCCTAAAAACCCAACAACAGACCAAGTCTACAGAACCTAGAAAACGACCCCAGAAGCAATTTCTCCAACCTGAGCATGGTAGGTCCTAGAAGAGCAGCAGATGAGATAGGAGGAATATTGGAGGTCTTGCTCCCCAGATGTCATACAATAGATCCCCTTTCTAAAAAAGCTACTTTATTTTGGCTGTGCTGGGTCTTCTGCACAGGCTTTTTCTCTACTTGTGACAAGTAGGGGATACTCTCTAGTTGTAGTGTGGGAGCTTCTCATTGTGGTAGTTTCTCTTGCTGTGGAGCACTGGCTCTAGGCGGCCAGGCTTCAGCTGTTGCAGTGTGTGGTCTCCAGAGCAAAGGCTCAGTAGTTGGGCCACATGGGATTAGTTTGTCTGAAACACATGGTATCTTCCTGGACCACAGATCGAACTTGTGTCTCCTGCATTGGCAGGTGGATTCTTTACCACTGAGCCACCAGGGAAGCCCTAGACTCCCCTTTTCAAGACATGAGGGTTTGCCTTTAGGGAAAAAAGTCACCCCACTCTGAAGCTATCTAAGAGGCAGTTTGTACTCCTGGTTCCAAGATAAACACGATCATTTAGTTACTCATGCCTTTGATCCCACACCATGTGTACCCTCATCTGGGACCTAAGATTGGCTGCAGTGAAGCCTGAGAAGGAGTAGAATTGGATGGTTGCTTATGCCAGGAGTCTTGAGGGTGTAGTTGGCCTCACAGGAACAGAGAGGGAAAAGCTGTGGGAGCTGGGCACTCAGAGTATCGTATCTTTCTAGCAAGAGAAAAACTACACACCATTTCAAATTATTGCATAGTATTAACTTTTACTGAAAAGAGTTGGGTGAAAGAGACATAGGAACAGGAAAGTCATCCTCAGTCTGACAAGTCTCTGCTTGGTCCTTCAGCTTGCTCCATATCTTAAAGGGGAGCAGACAATTCAGTTAAGCCTGGAGGATTTTTGAGGAGAAAACATTATAACCTGCAAATTTCTTATCAGCCAAGTTGTTGCTCTTGTGTAAACGCATCACAAAGACATTCTCACCATCCAGAGGCTCCCACCAGCCCTGCTTCTATAAAATCATACAGACAGTAGTTGACCAAGCAATGAATCAAAATAAAGAAATTGCAAAGAGAGAAATATGAAATAAAAAGACATAGAGTGAGCCTGGAAACTAATTAAATATCATATTAATGCTAAAAGAATTGTTCTAAGCACATTGCAAAGAGGTTAATATTAAAAGATGATTGCTTAAAGAGAAGATATAAAAAATTTACAGCTGTTATCTGGGGCTGTAATTCACTCTTGTGTCAACAAAAACTGAGAAAGAGTTGAATTGATGAATGTAAATAAAAATCTGCTAATTTCCCCACTTTGGACAGGATGGAGTAAATAACAACTACTTTATTTTTGATACCAAGGTTTTTTTTTTTCAAGTATTCTTTTTTAAAACATAAAGGCAGCCTTCCAATCTATCATAGAAAGCCGGAAAACAGCAATCTGCAAAGAAAAGGGAAGAAACAAAGGGAACTATAAGTAAACATGAAAATCAGTAACTATAAAGCAAGCCAGAAAACAGAAGCACTCTATTTGATTTTTTTAAACTGATGCTTTGCTCTCTTCATGAAGGGGTAAAATGTCTTGAGTCAAGTAAAAACCAGAATTCAGCAAATCTATATCTCTAGAAGATTAAAAACAAAGGTTAGGGCAAAGTTATATTACATTAAAATGAATTAAAGGAAAGCAGAAATGGCCATTTGTTGCAGGATGGTTGTGGGCAAGGTTGAATGATTTACTATCAATCAATTTCATTGCTTCCATTTCCATCTAAAGTTTCAGTGAGAACATCAGAACAGGATAAGAGAATTTTAGGGACCATATATATTTATTCTATGAATAGTAAGGACAGTTTTTCAGCTTAGCAGAGTGGCTTGATATTTAGCCTTTACAGTCAGACTACTTACACATAAAACCCTAGTAACTGTGTGACTTTTAAGTTAATTAGATATGATTGATTAACTAAGCAAACATCTAGCAAGCACAATATGTGCCCCGCCAAAAGGCACTTTTGTCTCTGAGTGCTTGGAATAAAGCAGTAAGCCAAACAGGTGAAGAAATCCCTACCCTCACAGCAGTTATATTCTAGTAGGGAAGAGAGAGAGAGAGGGGAAGGAGGGTGGGAGAAGTAAAATAATATGTCAGATTATTAGGTTTAGAAATGTGGAGGTCACTCCTTTAATTTTAACTATTATTAGGATGAGAGTAAAGACACTTGGTAAACTCCACAGTGAACTATAAATGTGAAATAATTCAGTCCAGTGCTACAAACACTATGGAAAGTCCAAGTATTATGTCCGTTATGAGACAAGGTACTCAGAGTCCTCCCAGCCACTTTGATGAAGTGTGAATTGTTTACAGGCACTTAGGCTTGATCACATTAGTAATACCTCATTTGCCTATTTATGCTTTCTTACAAATATTAATAGCAAAGGGCAGTGCCAGCTGTTGAAGCACTGTCCGTGGTGCTGAATTTCTAGCACCTGTCTTAGGAATTAGGCCATATTGTAACCATTTGTTTTGGGTACAACCATTACAAATCTATAGCACGTTAGAATTGGATGATTTTGAAGTGTCATCTTATGTACACCAGAAGCCAACACATAAATCTCTAATAAAATGTTCTTGGCAAGGTATTATATAGCCTCAGCTTGACCACTGCAATCCTTTGGAGGAAAAAGTTGCTTCCTTTGTTAAACAAGTACAATAGTTAGAACTTTCTCCTTTCTATAAAGCCACATTCTGTCTCCTTAACTCTATAGTCTTGGACACTTGTATTGATTTGAACAAATCAAATCGTTCTTTACCATGTCAACCTTTTGGAGAAAATATGACAGTATCAGCCAGAATCCCTGTCCACCCAGACCATCTTGTATTGATATTTAATATGCAGTTACTTCTGTTTCTCATATACTATGATTTCTGTACCTCTTTCATTCTGTTTATCTCTTCTGTTCTCTTATAGACAGACTTCTTTTTACAATGCTGTCCATGAAAGGAATGCCCAGGACCTCGCATTGCGCTCCAGATATAGTTAAACCATGCCTGCCACATTTCAGCTACCTTTTCTCCCTTGAACCATTTTCTAAGACACTATTTCTCATACATTCCAGGATATTTTCCTCACTCCAGGGGTATCACACAGGCTGTTATTTTATCCTAGACTCTCTTCTTCTTTCCTTGAAGAACTAGGACCTTTTCAGTTTTCAGGTCTCATCTTCAGTGTCATATCCTCTGGGAACTTTCCAACCATATTATCTAAGAACCATCCACATCAGCCCTCACTATTTGTTGACCTGTTCTTTACAGCACTGTGTGTGTGTTTAATTGCACTTGTTTCTGTTTGTCTGTTTGTTTGCAGTGCATGCCTCTCTCATTAGACTTAGAGCTCCAGGAAGTAGGAACTCTTGTTTGCTGTTGTATTCTCCATACTGAGTACAATATTTAACACATAGTATAACAGTCATCATTTGATGAATGGATGAGAGTACAGACTGTTTCTTGTTGTCTGTGAGTCTCAGTTTCCTCATTTATAAAATTGAAATCGCAATACACACTTCACACAGTCATTTCAAAGATCAAATGAGAAATGATCTTGAATACTGAAAGGCACCAAGTAAGTGTGAGTCAAGTCTGAATTTCCATTCAGTGTAGCATGAGAGAGAAGGCTCAGAGCTATTTTCCCCATAGCCAGAGGAGCCATAAAGGGCCTTCCTTCCATCATAGCAGTAATACTTTGCCCAGCTGTCTCATTTCCCAAGCTTCAGGCTCCTGGGCAGCCTTGATTTCCTCCAAATCTTCCAAATGGTACCCCAGAGTAGCTGTCTCGAGTTGTAAACAGCGGGTGGGTGCAGTTTTACATTGTTTCTTTCCCACTCTTCCCAGAATGAGGTCTGCTGAATCCACTGTTCTCTGCATCCCCACCACCATTAGCCATGATTGTGAAGTTGAAAGGACCATAATTAACGGTTGAATGCAAAACAAGTGTGGTAAATTCATGCAAATATCCTTCAGAAGCCCCCATTTTTGGGGCAGTGCTGGTAAGCCTGTTCTGTTTATGCAGAGAGAAGACTCTTTCCTTGCTAATCCTTTTCATCTTGCGGGGGCATATTTAACCTGCATGATGCCTCTGCCAAATGGTGAGCTAAATAAGAGAAGTGGGAAGTAGAAGGGTGATCATTCTCTATGTCTCATTTCCTCTTCCAGCTCCTGAACTCTTGAGAGCAGTTGGAAGGCAGATGCTATTCTGAATGAGTCCTCGTGTTTGCAGTATAATCAGATTATAATAGTTGGGATGATCCAGGTAGAGCTGGGTTAGGAAAAATTCTCTCTCTGAATGAATTGGAAGAAACCACATTTAGTTGTGTCCACGCCCTGTTAAACTAATATTGGCACATGGGTGATTTTAGTGAGGCACAGGATAGAAAGATCATGCAGCAGACAGGCTTAGCTTTGAGTTATGGTTGTTCCCAGATGTGTGAACTTGAGCTGGTTTCTTAGCATCCCAAGATATATAATATGATTAATGATATACCTCCCCCAAATGTGGGGAGAGTAAATGAGACAATACTTATAATGCATCCATGACAGTTATTGTAGTTCTGATTCTCTCTTTCTTTTTCACTGCTCTCCTGAAGCTCCATCTCGAGGGAGGGGAGGGTTGAAGCATCCTTCACCTGATACATCGCCATTTGTCCCGTAGACCTCACACAGAAGCAAATCACTTCCTAACTCTGGAGGACCTCAGGAATTGGACCTCATGTTTTTACATGTCATTACAGCTGTTGACTGCCTTAACTCACCCATGACTCAATTGCTTTATCACCCCACCCCAAGCTTTATTTTCTTAGTTTCACTTTTCATACGTGATTGCAAGCCCAACATTTGTTTCTGTTGAATGTTTTGATACAGTTGATTGTGTCTTTGGAGAATGATCTTGCCCCTCCCAACCTCATCTCCTGATCCTCTTTTTACTTTAGTGACTGTTCACATGTCACATGAAAACCAGCTCAGATGGACCATAGAATGAGAAGATGCGGAAATCCCAAGCTTGAATGGATTAGAGTTAAGATCTCCCGGGAGGTCACACGGCTTGAGTCTTGGAGATTCCATGAGGGAGTTTGTAAGAAAACTCATATATTGGTTGGTTAGTTAGTGTTAGTCACTCAATCATGTCCAACTCTTTGTGACCCCATGGGTAGTAGCCCACCAGGCTCTTCTGTCCATGGAATTCTCCAAGCAAGAATACTGATGTCGGTTGCCATTTCCTTCTCTAGGAGATCTTCCCAATCCAGGGATTGAACCCAGGTCTCCTGCATTTTAGGCAGTTTCTTTACCATCTGATCCACGAGGGAAGCCACCAGGAAGCCTATATTGGTTAGGATAAACTAATTTATCTGTAGTAACAAGCAACCATGAAATCTCAGTGTATTGCCAGGAAAAAAAAAAAAAAAAAAACTTCCCTCTCCTTCTGCATGTTCAGAATGGGTCAGCTTAGGGGTTCTGCCTATCCTAGTTACTCAAGGACTCAAGATGATGAAAATCTGCCTTGATCTCTGCCTCCACAGTCACCAAGGCAGAGAAGGAGAATGTAGCAAATAAGGCACTGATTTCCACACAGAATGATACACAGCAGGTTCGCATTCCAGTGGGCAAGACGGGTCATGCTGCCATGCTTAACTTCAAAAAGGAATGAAGCAGTGCCTTCCAGCTGTGTGTCTAGAGGAAGGACTGGCATGTTTGAAAATGTCCCTTATGGCCACCACATTTCCCCTCGTGCCCTAAGCTTTCCCTTCAAGTTCTCTTAATTAACAAGACTTACTCTTGAAGTACCTGTGCAGCTTCTATCACAGAACCTGAGGACTTGCTATTATTGAGCACCTCCTGCATCCCAGGCACTAAGTGAAGTGTTTTCACACACTCTAGCTCTCACAAAGTGACTCCATTTAAATCAGTGCATGAGTTGTACCACCAGAAGCATCATGAAATCTCATAGTATCTCAGTCACTTCACACAGATGGAAGGATTTTGCTAACAACTTTCTGTTTACCTCCGTGGGGGTGTGGTCAAGAAATGTCTAGCACTCCCTGTGACACCGCTCTACTTTATTATTACTATCTTTTAATATAAATTTATTTTAATTGGAGGTTAATTACTTTACAATATTGTATTGGTTTTGCCATACATCAACATGAATCCGCCACGGGTGTACATGTGTTCCAATCCTGAACCCCCCTCCCACCTCCCTCCCTGTACCATCCCTCTGGGTCATCCCAGTGCACCAGCCCCAAGCATCCTGTATCCTGCATCGAACCTGGACTGGCGATTCGTTTCATATATGATACTATACATGTTTCAATGCCATTCTCCCAAATCATCCCACCCTCTCCCTCTCCCACTCCCACAGAGTCCAACAGACTGTTCCACTTTAAAAGGCCATGGTTCTTCAAAGTCTACCATGCAGGGTGGTTGAGAGGCATCTGAAAACCTTAGATCTCTCCTAACCATCAGTGGCTGAGCCAATGTAGCAAAAAACTGTGAATCAAAGGCCTCCATATATCCTTTTTCTGACTCCACTGCCATAGTCCTATGTCAGGAACATATTTCTGGATTTTACTAGCTCTGTGAAAGTAAGAAGGAGAACTGAAAAATGAACATTAGAAATCCATGATTATCATCACATCTTTCTGTAACCACTTTGGAAAGCTTTGGCCTGCTAAATGTCCCCGCCTAGTTCTTATCTGTCCCCAGAGGCTGGGTTCCATGCCCCATCTACCTGCCCAGGCCTCCTTCCCAGTCCTCACTGGATTCTCTCTCCTGGGGATCGCCCAACCCTTGGGCATGTCTCCCTCCAGGTCTCCATTCAACCCTTTGAGTCTTATCACTTGCTCTAGAAAGCTCTGAATTTCTGTTGAAGCCCTGTTAGGTCTCAGACTTCTCTTTCCACGTGGAGAGAAATTCCCCAAGTGTCGCCTTGTACAAATACCAAGATGAGCTCTCCCAGGTTGCTAATTTATTATTTCACTCACTCACAGTTCCTACAGATTTTATTATCATGGTATGGGAGCTGAGGGACCAAGAACATTTTCTTTTCAATGCAATACTTTAAATTCATTTGGGTAAGGAAATGAAGGTTACCCAAATGTTGACAGCTGATAATCTTGTCAGTCTGAATCTTGAGGCGTCAATGCTCCAGACACCCATTCCCAGAAGGTTCATGGAAATGGAAGCCTAAGTTTCCATACAGCAGATTTTCTGCCTCTATCAGGTCTCTTCCAAATAGAGGGTCTCCATGAAGTTCAGCCCAGTTGGCTCCCAAATGGTGAAAAAGTGGCGAAAACTCTGAATTTGGCACTTGGATTCATGAGTTTAAGTCATTTTATAGCTACATGAAGTGAATGTTGGCCTACTAAACTTCAGTTTCCACATCAGTCCAGTGGGGATGAGATATGACCACCCAAACTCACGGGGATCTTTATGAGGAATAAACAGGAGAAATGATAACTCTTTGCACATTCTTTGAAAGGAAGGTGTTGCCAACATGGATATGTATGAATTTGTGGGTAGAAATTCAGCATTATGTGTATATACATATCTACTTCCATTCACATAAACATTTCAGCATGTGGGTGTATGTATGTAAATATTCATGTACATATGTGAGAGTACTCATGTACATATGAATAAGCATATGTATACATATTCAGTTAAAATTTTAATTAACTCAAGAATCTTATTGGCAGAAAGGTTATCATTGGGCCAGAGTTATAGCCTATGTGGCTAATGAAGTAGAACATTGCTTATACTTCTTGAGCTTCCTGGAAGCCAAGGCAAAAAGGGGCATGTGGCGGGTTCACATAGTTTCTCTTACTGGATAGAAACATGTGCCTGTTTTTTATGAGAGGGATGTATCACATATATCCTAATATAAGGACCCTTGAGGAGATATCAGTTAACATCATAGTATCATTTTTGCTCAAACATTCCATTAGTTCCTTCTCCATCAGTATTGTCATACAAGAGTAAACTGAAATTTAATGAAGCCAGTTACACTCAAGGATTCTGTTTCTTGTGCTGTATAGCAGCATTAATACTATTAATTAATGCCATTAAATAAGACTAATGGTTCTCAAGTCTCCCCCACCCCATAATTTTTTTATAAATATGCCTAGCATGGGATCTTTCCTATTGTGTAGATTGGCACTGACCTTATGCAATCTTAGACAAGTGACTTAGACTCGCTGAGTCTCATTCAGAACATTTTGATGCCCATAGTATCAACCGTATAAAAATGTTTGTAAATTTTTAACAAGATGATGCATTTTAAAATGCCTATCATAGTGGTTCACAGTCAATAAACACTGAATTCATGTCAGATATCATTATTAGAATATCACTGGGGATAAGTATGAGGCAGGATGTGGGGATTTACTGAAGAAAGAAAAAGCAAGATCTGTGAGTGAGTGCACACACATTTGAATAGACGAATGGGTTAAGAATGTTTGCTGAATCAGGAAAGAGCGGTAAAATCAGTGAAGGCCAGGGTATACAAAGATACCAGCTGACCTGCCTGATGCATCAAGGAGAGAAAGAGAGTGAGATTCCAAAAGAAAGGTCAGGAATGTTGTGTTTATAGAGGACATGTGCGGAAGTCAGTTCTTCCGTAGGCCCTTCTTGAAGGCTAAATTTGGGTCAGCTTCCATCTTTTTCATCATGGCTCCCAACTTTGCAAACTCAAAAAGTCAGTTTGTCAGGAAGCATTTTTGAGGGGAGATTCAAATCTACCCAAGACTGAGGGGAATAGTAGGCAGTTTAAAATAATTCCTTCCCTTCAAAAATATCTCTCAGACTTTTCTATCTCAGAAATCTGGGTTACCCAAGATACACCTCACTATCTATTTCCAATTGTCACCAAGTCCTGCTGGTTCTTCACTCTAACATTCTCTCCCGTCCACATACATTTTTCATCTCCAGTGCCACCGTCCTCATTCTGAATACCATCCTCTCTTCCTGAGGAAACCTCAGCAAGCCCATCCCCACCCCCACAAGCTGGTCTTCTCACATCCAGTTTTACTTACCTCAAAGCCATTATCCAACCACAGCAAACATGATACTGTATCTTCATTTAACAGATGAGTAAGCCAAGACTCAGAGAAGCTATGATTTTCTGAAGCACATTCCAGAAGCAAGAGATGGACCTGGATTTGAACCTGTACATGTAAAAATGCTGTTAGGTGGTCCTGTACAGTTATCGCCATGCTTCATGCTGAGTCACAACCCTACAAAGTAGAATCTGGCTGAACTGCAACCAGCAGGAGCCCCTAAAATACCTCCAACCCTGCCCACCACATCCACATTTGTTCTCTTTCTCCCTGCAAACATGGCCAGCCTCGGTCCCCTGCTCAGTCTTGAAACACCTGCTGGCCCTGCCATTAACATCAATAAATAATGTGGAGCTGTACTAATAACAATTATCATAATAAATTGGCCTTTGATTACATCTGTCACCTGAGAATTTCGAAGACTTTACAAACATCAATTAGTAATTACAGCTCAAAGGATCACTCACTGAGAGTGAGGATCATTAAGGTCAGATAAGAGCTGTGCAGGGGGGGCATGAAGGACAGCTCAGGTTTAGTCCGGAGAGTCTCCAGTCCCTGGTGGAAGATCAAAGCCTCTCTCCACGAGACCCAGAGGAACCACAGTTCTGACATCCCAATTAGGGGATAATTTGTACAGCTGCTCCATCAAAGTCCTGATGCTGAAGAATGGGAAGCATGAGCTGTAGTTTTGGAAGGGAGCTTATAGGGTGTGCAGTTCCTTTCTTTCTGCAGAATGAGTAAGTGAAGTCCGGAGTGGGGAAGTGGTTTGTCCAAGGTCAAAGCCATGTTTTGAACCTGGTTTCCCATACCTTGTCCATATTTGTTTATTCTGCAAAATTGTATCATCATTGGTCATGCTCTTCTCTGATGATAATGATGAGGATAACAGTCCAACAATCATTTGTTCAAAGCTTGCACTGAGTGGGTGAGGGGATGAAAGTGAAAAGTGAAATGAAGGTGTTAGTCACTCAGTTATGTCTGACTCTTTGTGACCCCATGGACTGTAGCCCAGTAGGTTCCTTTGTCCGTGGAATTCTCCAGGCAAGAGTGCTGGAGTGGGTTGCCATTTCCTTCTCCAGGGGATCTTCCCGACCATTATGTAGATGTATCTTAATTTACTCAATCACTTTGTATGTGTGAACACAGATTGTTTCCAATATTTTTCGAATGCAAATTTTGCTGCGAAAATATATATTTTTTCTAATATATATTGTAAAAAGTGTGTCTTCAGTGTATATTCCTGGAAGAGGAATTGTTGGATCAAAAGGTAGACAAATACCTAGTTTTGATAGATGTTTTTAAATTCCCTTGCTTAAACGTTGAATCAGTTTTCATCCAGCAGTGTCTCAAATTGTTTCTCTACTGCCTCACCAATAGTTTGTGTGGGCTAATTTTAATTTTTGTCAAAGTTATAAGAAGAAATTGTATCTAAAGGTCGTTTTAATATCCTTTCTATTATAAAACTTAGATTAGCATCATTTCATATATTTAGGAGATATTTTTATTTAATTTTTAACTATATGTGTTTGTCTTTGCCCAATTTTCTATCAGGATTTTTACCTTTTTCCCCACAATTTTTAAAATATTAACTTTTCATCTGTGATATATGTTGTAATTTTCTGGACTTTGCTTATAATATTTTTGTCCCACCCCCAAAAATGTAGTCAAATGCATCAATTTTTAAAGTTACACCTAGACTTTGAGACATTGTGAAAAAGCCTTTCTTATACCAAGACTATAAAAGAATTCACCCTGTTTGCTTCCAGAACTTATACAAGTTTGAGTGTTTTCACATTGGCATTTCTGATGTTTGGTGTTTATTTTTGTGCATAGTATAAAGTGTGTGTCTAATTTTATCTTTTTTTCCCCAAAAGTCTGTTTAGTTGTCCTAGCAACATTTATTAAAAAGTCCATCTTTGCCCCAATAATTTGAGGTGCCATTTTTCTCATGTTTTAAATTTTCATATGTTCTTGTGTCTTTTTCTGGAAAACCTGAAATTGTATTCCACCCACCTATTTGACTATTTATGTACTAATACCACACTGCGTGTGTGTGTGTGTGTATGTGTGGTGTGTGTGTGAACGATCAGTTGTATCCAGCTCTTTGTGATCCCATGGACTATAGCCCGCCAGGCTCCTCTGTCTCTGGAATTTTCCAGGCAAAAATACTGTAGTGGGTGACCATTTCCTATTCCAGGGAGCACCACATAGTTTTAATTGTAAAGGCTCAATGCCTTGATATCTGATAAGGCAAGTCCCTGCACCTGGATTTTCTCTTCCAGTGCTCTCCTAGTTCTTCTTGGGTGTTCATTTTTTCGTAAAAGTTGTAGAAGTAACTTTCTAGCTTCATAAAAAGCCTTCAGTTCAGTTCAGTGGCTCAGTCGTGTCCAGCTCTTTGCGACCCCATGAATCGCAGCACGCCAGGCCTCCCTGTCCATCACCATCTCCCAGAGTTCACTCAGACTCACGTCCATCGAGTTCGTGATGCTATCCAGCTATCTCATCCTGGGTCGTCCCCTTCTCCTCCTGCCCCCAATCCCTCCCAGCATCAGAGTCTTTTCCAATGAGTCAACTCTTCGCATGAGGTGGCCAAAGCACTGGAGCTTCAGCTTTAGCATCATTCCTTCCAAAGAAATCCCAGGGTTGATCTCCTTCAGAATGGACTGGTTGGATCTCCTTGCAGTCCAAAGGACTCCCAGGAGTCTTCTCCAAACCACAGTTCAAAAGCATCAGTTCTTCGGCGCTCAGCCTTCTTCACAGTCCAACTCTCACATCCATACATGGCCACAGGAAAAACCATAGCCTTGACTAGACGGACCTTAGTCAGCAAAGTAATGTCTCTGCTTTTCAATATACTATCTAGGTTGGTCATAACTTTCCTTCCAAGGAGTAAGTGTCCTTTAATTTCATGGCTGCAGTCACCATCTGCAGTGATTTGGGAGCCCAAAAAACTAAAGTCTGACACTGTTTCTACTGTTTCCCCATCTATTTCCCATGAAGTGATGGGACCAGATGCCATGACCTTTGTTTTCTGAATGTTGAGATTTAAGCCAACTTTTTCATTCTCCTCTTTCACTTTCATCAAGAGGCTTTTTAGTTCCTCTTCACTTTCTGCCATAAGTGTGGTGTCATCTGCATATCTGAGGTTATTGATATTTCTCCCGGCAATCTTGATTCCAGCTTGTGCTTCTTGCAGCCCAGCATGTCTCATGATGTACTCTGCATAGAAGTTAAATAAGCAGAGTGACAATATACAGCCTTGACATATTCCTTTTCCTATTTGGAACCAGTCTGTTGTTCCATGTCCAGCTCTAACTGTTGCTTCCTGACCTGCATACAGATTTCTCAAGAGGCAGGTCGGGTGATCTGGTATTCCCATCTCTTTCAGAATTTTCCACAGTTTATTGTGATCCACACAGTCAGAGGCTTTGGCATAGTCAAGAAAGCAGAAATAGATGATTTTCTGGAACTCTCTTGCTTTTTCCATGATCCAGCGGATGTTGGCAATTTGATCTCTGGTTCCTCTGCCTTTTCTAAATCCAGCTTGAACATCAGGGAGTTCACGGTTCATGTATTGCTGAAGCCTGGCTTGGAGAATTTTGAGCATTACTTTACTAGTGTGTGAGATGAGTGCAATTTGCGGTAGTTTGAGCATTCTTTGGCATTCCCTTTCTTAGGGATTGGAATGAAAACTGACCTTTTCCAGTCCTGTGGCCACTGCTGAATTTTCCAGATTTGCTGGCATATTGAGTGCAGCACTTTCACAGCATCATCGTTCAGGATTTGAAACAGCTCAACTGGGATTCCATCACCTCCACTAGCTTTGTTCGTAGTGATGCTTTCTAAGTCCCACTTGACTTCACATTCCAGGATGTCTGGCTCTAGATTAATGATCACATCATCATGATTATCTGGGTCATGAAGATCTTTTTTGTACAGTTCTTCTGTGTATTCTTGCCATCTCTTCTTAATATCTTCTGCTTCTGTTAGGTCCATACCATTTCTGTCCTTTATTGAGCCCATCTTTGCATGAAATGTTCCCTTGGTATCTCTAATTGTTGAAGAGATCTCTAGTCTTTCCCATTCTGTTGTTTTCCTCTATTTCTTTGCATTGATCACTGAAGAAGGCTTTCTTATCTCTTCTTGCTATTCTTTGGAACTCTGCATTCAGATGCTTATATCTTTCCTTTTCTCCTTTGCTTTTCGCTTCTCTTCTTGTGACAGCTATTTGTAAGGCCTTCCCAGACAGCCATTTTGCTTTTTTGCTTTTCTTTTCCATGGGGATGGCCTTGATCCCTGTCTCATGAACAGTGCCACGAACCTCATTCCATAGTTCATCAGGCACTCTATCTAGCAGATCTAGGCCCTTAAATCTATTTCTCACTTCCACTGTATAATCATAAGAGATATGATTTAGGTCATACCTGAATGGTCTAGCGGTTTTCCCTACTTTCTTCAATTTGAGTCTGAATTTGATAATAAGGAGTTCATGATCTGAGCCACAGTCAGCTCCCAGTCTTGTTTTTGTTGACTGTATAGAGCTTCTCCATCTTTGGCTGCAAAGAATATAATCAATCTGATTTCGGTGTTGACCATCTGGTGATGTCCATGTGTAGAATCTTCTCTTGTGTTGTTGGAAGAGGGTGTTTGCTATGACCAGTGCATTTTCTTGGCAAAACTCTATTAGCCTTTGCCCTGCTTCATTCCACATTCCAAGGCCAAATTGGCCTGTTACTCCAGGAGTTTCTTAACTTCCTACTTTTGCATTCCAGTCCCCTATAATGCAAATAACATCTTTTTTGGGTGTTAGTTCTAAAAGGTCTTGTAGGTCTTCATAGAACCGTTCAACTTCAGCTTCTTCATCATTACTGGTTGGGGCATAGACTTGGATGACTGTGATATTGAATGTTTTGCCTTGGAAACGAACAGAGATCATTCTGTCGTTTTTGAGATTGCATCCAAGTACTGCATTTCAGACTCTTTTGTTGACCATGATGGCTACTCCATTTCTTCTGAGGGATTCCTGCCCACAGTAGTAGATATAATGGTCATCTGAGTTAAATTCACCCATTCCAGTCCATTTTAGTTCGCCGATTCCTAGAATGTTGACATTCACTCTTGCCATCTCTTGTTTGACCACTTCCAATTTGCCTTGATTCATGGACCTGACATTCCAGGTTCCTATGCAATATTGCTGTTTACAGCATCGGATCTTGCTTCTATCACCAGTCACATCCACAACTGGGTATTGTTTTTGCTTTGGCTCCATCCCTTCATTCTTTCTGGAGTTACTTCTCCACTGATCTCCAGTAGCATATTGGGCACCTAATGACCTGGGGAGTTCCTCTTTCAGTATCCTATCATTTTTCCTTTTCATACTGTTCATGGGGTTCTCAAGGCAAGAATACTGAAGTGGTTTGCCATTCCCTTCTCCAGTGGACCACATTCTGTCAGATCTCTCCACCATGATCCGCCCGTCTTGGGTTGCCCCGCAGGCATGGCTTGGTTTCATTAAGCCTATTAGTGATTTCAGTGAAATTGCACTGAGCTTTTGCCTTGATTAGGGTGAACGGACGTCTTTAAGATGTTGAATTATCCCAGCTGAGAACAGAGAATGTCTTTCTGTTTGTTCACGTCTGCTTCTGTGTCTTTCAGGAGTGTTGTTAAGTTTTCTGCATATAGATTTTGCAGTTCTTGCTGAGCTTAATACCAGGTATTCAATCTTTGTTGCCATTGTGGATGAGATTTGCTGCATGGTAGCCTCTATGTGAGGTCAGTTGTGTTTGTGGTTACTGTTTACTTTGTAAGTTAATTTTATATCCTTCCTGCTGCCTTTATCACTGACTCTCTGTGAATCGTAAGATATACTGTTACATCATCTAGGAGCAAATGTTTTAAAGTTTATTTTCCAATCTGTATGCCTCTAATTGATTTCTTTTATCCAATTGCACTGACCAGAACTTCCAGTATGATGTAAAGCAGTGGTGGAAATGGAGGTCATCCTACTCTTGATCTTAAAGAGAATGCCTTTAGTAGATTTCCATTAAGTAAGATGGTGGTGCTAGAACTCATATATATCTATATATGTAAATTTATAATGATATACTGATCGATTTCTGTTTTCTTGAGCTTTTTTAAAAATCAGGAGTGGGTATAAATTTTGTCAAATGCTTGTTCTTCATTAACAGAGATAATATGAGTTTTCCTTTTATCTGCTAATATAGTATGCTATATGAGTAGACCTCTTAACAGCCAACCGCTCTTGCATTTCTAGAATACATTCCACTTGGTCATGCCGTTTTTTTTTTTCTCAATGCAGTGTTGA
This sequence comes from Ovis canadensis, assembly GCF_042477335.2. NCBI lineage: Eukaryota > Metazoa > Chordata > Mammalia > Artiodactyla > Bovidae > Ovis > Ovis canadensis. The sequence continues at coordinate 86,281,191 of NC_091257.1, read as the reverse complement.
ATTCTGTTCACCAACATGTTGTGTAGTAGTTTTACACATTCAAAATTAAGATTGGTCTGTAATTTCTCCCTTGTTTTTTGGTATTATCTGCCCTAAATTTAGGTATCAGTGTTATACTGGTTTCATTTAAAAATGAGAATATTTTTGGATAGTTAGAGAGTGTGGGACCGACATGTACGCACTGCTGTATTTAAAATGGATAACCAGCAAGAACCTACTGTATAGTACAGGAAACTGTGATCAATTCTGTGTTAACAACCTGTGTGGGAATAACTGAATCACTTTGCTGTACACCCTTAATTATCACAACATTGTTAATCAGCTATACTCCAAAATACAGTAAAAATTTTAAAAATATATTAATTTATTTTTCCATGCTGTAAAACAATTTGTCAGTACTATCTTATCTTTAAAAGTCTAACAGAAAATTCCCTATGAAAACAGTTCAGCGGGTGTTTTTCTTCTGAGGTAGTTCTTTCATATCTCCTATTTAGTCTGTGAAATTAGACCTGTTGCTTTTATCTCTAAATCAAATCTGTTTTATAAGCTATACTTTTCTAGGAAATTATCAATTCCATTTAGTTTTCAGAATTATTTTCAGAGGTCTGAAAAGTTGTCTCATTTTTAAAAGTTTCTTCTTTTTCAGTGGTTATTTCCTTCTTGCCATTTCCTTATATATTGATGCTTCCTCTTTTTTTTTCTTTTTTCTAGTATCTTTCTTTTCTATTTCAATAACCTCAGCTTTTGCCTTTATTATTCCCTTCTATGCTCCTGTTTTCTTTCTTTTCTAGATGAAAGTTTATTTTTTTTCATTCTTTCATTTTACTGATATTACTTAGTCACCGCTTTAAATGTTTTTTATAGATTCCAATATGTAGTGTTTTCATCATTTTGTTCAAAAATATTTAAATTTTTGTTTACAATTTCCCCTTTCACCTAGAAGTTAGCCAAAATAAATTATTTTGTGAATTTCCAGGTGGATGAACCTATTTAGGGTTTTTTTTCATACTCTTAATTATCACTTTATTATATTATATCCATGGAATATTTCTTAAAATACTTCTACTTTATTCAATGTAGCAGTGCTTTCTTAATTAGCTGATATATGGTAAGTTTTCTGAATACTTCAGAAGCTCATAAGGAGAAGGCTTTTCTCTGTTATCAGGCTGTAGGGTTTGACACATAGCCACAAGATTTGCTTAATTATTTTAGCTCTCTGTATCCTTGCCTTTTTTTTTTTTTTGCCCCTTGATCTGTCTTATATTGACAGTAGTCTTCTATTATTCTTGTATCTTCTGTAGTTTTTACTTCATCAGTTAAGTTTAGTCACTCAGTCGTGTCTCCCTGTGACTCCATGGACTATTGCACACCAGGCTTCCCTGTCCATCACCAACTCCCAGAGCTTGCTCAAACTCATGTCCATCGAACCGATGATGCCATCCAACCATCTCATCCTCTGTCACCCCCTTATTTTCTTTTTACTTCATAAAGGTGGCTTTTGGTGCATAGATTCTCATGCCTTGTTAATTGTGGATTTAACAGTAAAGTGTTCTTTGTTTTATATCTATATATATGTGCTTTTTAAGTTGCATTTTATAACTCTGATATCAGGATCACTGCTATAGCTTTCTTTTGTTCATTCGTTTATTCTTTCTTTTTTCGCCATTTATACTTTCTCTCATTCCTTTATTGTTGCCTTTCAGAGTGACTTTGTTTTAGATATGAAGGTGAAACAGAAAGTGTTAGTCTCTGAGTCGTGCCAGACTCTTTGTGACCCCATGGTCTGTAGCCTGCCAGGCTCCTCTGTCCACAGAATTCTCCAGGCAAGAATATTGATAGCCATTCCCTTCTCCAGGGGATCTTCCCAACCCAAGCATTGAACCCAGGCTGCATTGCAGGCAGATTCTTTACTGTCTGAGCCACCAGGGAAGCCCTTTATAAACCAGATAGTTGGGTCTTGCTTTATGAGACCTTTGAAATCTTTCCTATGCAATTATATGGGTTAAACCCATTCACGTTTGTTGATGTGACTGATATGTTTGGTTTCAAATCTATCACATATTCTTCATGTCATAATTTACTATGTTAATTTTGTAATTCTTGCTGATGTGTTTTCCTCTTTTATTTCAAAATTTCTTTTGATGTTTAGAAAGCTTTTTATTTTTGTTGTTATCTTTTTTCTTATACTTTTCAATGTGTTTTATCCTTTCTTATTTAACCTCTTCCTGCCAGCATTTTTCCCAGCATTACTGAGGTGTAATTAAAAAATAAGAATTGTGTATATTTAAGATGTACAACATGATGGACATTATGGTTTGTTTTGGGTTCTTTTCGAAGTACAGTTGATTTATAATATTATATTAGTTTCAGGTGTACAGCATAGTGATTCAGTGTTTTTGAAGATTATACTCCGTTATAAGTTATTACAAGATAATTGCTGTAACTCCCTGAGTTATACAGTATATCCTTGTTGCTCATCTATTTTATCCATAGTAGTTAGTATCTGTTAATCCCATACCCCTAATTTGTCCCTTTACCCTTCTTTCCATTGTAAAATGATTGCCATAATCACGCTAATTAACAAATTCATCACCTCTCATAGTCACCATTGTGTGTGGTGTGAGTACTTAAGATCTACTCTCTTAGCAGATTCCGAGTATGAAAAGCAAGTAATATACAAACTTCCAAAACTTATGCATCCTGTTTAACTCTTGGATCAGCGTCTCCGCATTTCCCCTGCGCTCTGGCCCCTGCAACTACCACTGTCTGCTTTTATATGTTCAACTTTCCCCAATTCCACATAGAAGTGAAATCATGCACTATTTGTTCTTCTGTGTCTGTCTTGTTTCACTCAGTCTAGTGTCCTCCGGGTTCATCCATGTTGTTGCAAATAACAGGTTCTCCTACTTTTTAAGGTCATTAATAGTCTATCATCTGTATATATGACATTATCTTTTCCCAGGTCCTGGCTGCCCCATGCTATTCATCTGTGCTGGTCTGCTCGGTTTTCAGGTTGAGATGATAGAAATAGGCCTCTTGGGCAGCATCTTGCATAGCTGGGGGAGCGGGTCACTCACGATGCTCTCGTTTCCCCTGTGGGGTCTCTCATGGCACTGAGCTGAGCCACTTTGGGAGAAAGGTAAAGTGTGACTGTTCAGTGCTTTTGTTATCAGACTTTTTGCTCCACTGGGGGGCTGGGTCCTCTCTTCTGGACTTCCAAATTCCCACAAAGGCACTCTCATCCAGGGGTGGTGGTCAAAATGATGTTTCTTTGGAAAGAGGAGTGCGCAGACTTACTCTGCCATCTTGCAGACATCACTGCTTGGTCGGTTTTGGGTGGTGTGCCTTGACTTCATCTGTTGCCCATACAGCAGGCAGTGAACTTACTCCACTCTCATCTTCCTTCTCTTACCCTGTTTCTCCTCTCTCTCATTTTCACTTCCATTATTTTATTTTATTTTATTTTAAGTTTTTTATTTTTTAAATTTTAAAATCTTTAATTCTTACATGCGTTCCCAAACATGAACCCCCTCCCACCTCCCTCCATATAACATTTACATATTCTGCTTTCAGCCATGCCCCTACCTTCCTTTAGCCTGAGATTTACAATTAAATATATTAAACGCTTACCATCAAACCTTTTGCCAAAACTTCCTCAGTCATCTCTTTGTTGAATGAAGCTTATCTTCTGTTATACTTCTCAAGGAAGACTCATGAGTACAGGAATCTCTGAGTGATTGAATGTTGCAAGTTGTTTTTCTATAGTTTTAATAATTGAATAATACTTGGCTAGCTATAAAACCCTTGGTTCATAATTTCTTTAAGTTTCTTGAAAATGCTGCTTCATATTTTTTGTCCTGTATGTTGCTTTGGAGACAGCTCATGATAGCCTAATTCTGTTGCCCTTGTAAATTGTTTCATCCTTTTTGCCTTAAGCCTTTGAAACTTTTTTTTTTTTTTTAAGTTCAGTAGTTTTTCTAGGATCTTGGAATAGATCTTTCAGGTCTTTTGAGTCCTTTCAGGGTGTGGCCTCAGGTCATCTCTTCATATGTTTTCCTCAGATTTTTGTTACAAATTTTTGCTTATTACTTAATCTGCCTTCTCAGAGATTTCAAGTATACATGTATCAGATCTTCTTTCTCTTCTCTTTAAGCCCTTTTTCACAGGCCCTTGTTACTTCATTTTCGATCTCATTTTCATTCCCTTGGTTGTCTTTCTCTTTCTTCGATACCTCTTATTAAAAATTTCCCTTAGCTATCTTGTCATTTAATCTTCATTTCTGAGTGCTTTCATTTTTGTTTTCTTTTCCCCTCCGATTTGAGTCAACTCTTTTCCCTAATTCTTTATGGATTTCAGTTGTTAATATTTCCATTTCTACTTCAAAGTTGTTTGCAAAGACTTCATTCCTTTTGGCGTACTGTGCTACAGTTTTCTTCTGAGTTTTGATTTTGGGAGAGGAGGTGGATTTTTATCACCTGGGATGTTTTTACTTTTATTTTCTGTTTTCTTCTTATATAATAGCTTTATTTGCTTCCTTCCACTCATTCATTTTGTAAATTTGAGGTTCAAAAACACAGTAGTAGGTGGATATGTGAGCCTGAATCTGTGGAATACCATTGTTAGAAACAGAAATTTGAGCATCATAAGGATTTAAGACTTAAAACCTTGTAACTTCATGTAATCTTTTATTGAGAAAATTGAGATACAGATGAAAAGAGATATAAAAAATGAGACCACACCAATATTTGGGGGTCTGGCCAAATAAAATAAAATTAAATAAAATTATTTATTAAAAATAATATGTGTCTGGCCAAATAAAATAAAATTTAAATTTAAAAAAGGATTATACGTCAACATGAATCCGACACAGGTATACACGTGTTCCCCATCCTGAAACCCCCTCCCTCCTCCCTTCCCATACCATCCCTCTGGGTCGTCTCAGTGCACCAGCCCCAAGCATCCAGTATCATGCATCGAACCTGGACTGGCGATTCATTTCAAATATATTATACATGTTTCAGTGCCATTCTCCCAAATCATCCCACCCTCTCCCTCTCCCACAGAGTCCAAAAGACTGTTCTATACATGTGTCTCTTTTGCTGTCTCTCATCCAGGGTTATATTGCAAAGTAATTAACCTCCAATTAAAATAAATAAATTTAAAAAAATCCAAGAAGCTAGTAAAAAAATAAAATTATCAGAGAAGTTATTTAAAATAAAAGATAATAAAAAAATTAAAAAGGATTATATATTCTGATAAGGTAGTGATGTGTGTTTTTTTAATGGATGACTGAGTTTTTTGTATCACGAGAAATGACAGTTTTTTCTGCTCTCTGACTTGTTGTCGCTGTTGTTGTTCTCTCTTGACTACAGAGTCTTAAAATTCCCCCCTTTTGCCTCTTTGCTTTTCATTATCCAGTCTCCCAGAGATACTTCTCCTTCCTTTTTACCCTTTTTCCCCCCATAAGTGATGCCTATGGAAGATCACCACCTTGAATTATGTATGACTTTCAAGTTGTTTTCATGTAGTCATTTCCTTATTCTGGCAGGATTCTTTTTCAGAATTGTCACACATAGGAACTTGGTCTTTCTGAAGATCATTTTATAAAACCTTATGACCTCTACCAGCTTAGCTTTTCTCTCTTTCATGTAGTTTCTCCTTACAGCCCTGGCTCTCCACAAAAGCTTATGATGAGAGCCTTAGAAATGCTTCATTCAACTGCACTGCTTGTTTTTCTACTAACAGGGACTATGACGTTTTGAGGGTTCTGTGTATTTTAATGATCTTGAGGTTGTGAATTATGTATAGCTTTATTTTTTTTCTTGTTTTCCTGTTTTTTTTTTTTTTTTGAAAGATATATGGGGAGATTTGATTTTAGATGGTTACCATTTTCTTCATCTATTAAGAGTCAGCAGGAATTGACTGTGGATTGCTTGTGGGAAATTATGGAACTAGAAGAATCAAAGATGACTCCCAGGTTTTTTACTTAGTCAACTGGATAGATAATGGTTACATTTACTGAAATGGGGAAAACTGGTAGATATAAGATCTGGCACAGAAGGGAAGGGAATAACAGAGTTCTCTTTTGGAGATTTGTAAAGTTATTATAAGTATGTGGATATATGTGCCTGAATCTCTGGAATACCATTGTTAGAAATTTGAGCATCCTAAGGATTTAATACTGAATGCCTTGTAACTAAATGTAAACTTTTATTGAGAAAATTGGAATACAGATGAAGAAGGATATACAATGAGACCACTCCAATATTTGGAGGTTAAGCAGATGATAAATGTCTGGCCAAATAAAATAAAATTTAAATTTAAAAAATAAAAGGATTAGGAGCAGACAGTGAGGTAAGAGAGAAAGCTGAGAGTAGAGTGATCTCAAAGGCAAGAGGAAAAAGAGTCAAAGAGAAAGTAATCAGTTGCTATTGATGAGACATTAAGGATGATGTGGTTGGAGAAGTGATTTTTAGAGCTGACCATATGAAAGCCTTCGTTGGCCTTGATGAGAGCAGTCAGATTGAGGGAAGTTCCAGAGCACTAGTGAGTTAAGCCAATTGAGTCTGCATCTAGAGAGAGAACACAGAAGATTTTCAGAGCTTGAGTCTAACAGTGACTTTTCTGAATAAATGGCTTGCATTTATAAAATGCAATAAATGACTTGGGAGTTTCATTCCCTAGAGTCGGGGTCAGGGCTACGGCTATTGCCTGAAGCAGGACCTGTTGCCTTCAAGGAAAATCTAATAAGGTTGGTGATGAACACCTATCAGTGAGAAGAATATGCCACCAACAGCCAAGTCGCCTTCATCCTGCAGCTTTGCTTTGCCCCTTGTTGGTGACTGCAGGTTTGCAGATTGCAGCATACGTGTTTATTAGGAAGTTATATCTCAAAGGAAACTCTGTCCCTTTCATGCCTTAAAAGGCATCCCTCACGCATTTTCCTCCAGAGGATGGGCCTGCCAGGTGACCTAGTTCTAATGGTTCTGGGCTGCTCAGTTTCCAGAGGCAGATCTCTGCTTTCCTTTTCCATCACTGGCTTTCTGATTTCTCAGGGTCCTGTTTCGGGTCAAAACAGAATTTCTTCATACAAATTGCTTGGCCTGTTTTTCAAAATGTGACTCTGCTCTATCATCCCTGTCTGCCTGTGGACAAGCCAAGAAAGCAGGGCCTCTGACCTCATGTCAGACATATTTGCCAACAGATACCTCAGAAAAGAAGGCCATTTGCTTAAAGGGTATTTTGCTTGGCTTACTATCTGAGTAACCCTGGGAAATTTTATTTAATCTTGTTTCACACGAAAAGAAAAGTGGGGCATTGTGCTATCCATTTCAGACTTGTTATAAGAATGAAAAATACAATATTCAAAACACGTACCTTAGGAAAAGAGAGCCTTCCTCTTTTTTGTTTTTTTCCTTACTGATGCTTTCAGGGACTGTCATGCTAAGTGAATGAGCCACATCGAGGCCAAACAACAGCTTAGGGATCAGGGCACTGGAAGAGCATCATGGGAAATTGGGTTGCAGAGAGCCTAGACTGAGGACCCAGTGTGTATCAGCCCCAGAAACATGGGGGGAGTGGGGAGGTGGTGAAGGACACTGGGGTCAAGCAAAGCTGAGAGATGCTTTCCAAAGGTGAGAGGCAGGCAGGATCTCTGCAGCCAATCTCCTGGTCCAAGGCACTAGTATCTCTCGGTTAGGTGTCACCATCATCCTCTCCCCAACTACTAGCTTCTCTTGCAATGAAAGTCTGTTCTCTCTACAGCAGCCTCTGCATTAAAAAAAAAAAAGTCTGAAAATTTTATCCTTGCTCGTTCATCTTTGATAGCTGTCTGTTGTTCTTAAAATGTAGACCAAAACCCTACAGTCTAAAAGGCTCTACCAAGCTTATGCCTCTAGCTTCATCTGATCTCATTCTCTGAGTACTTCATGATGATGTAAACACCCCAGACTTCTTTATGTCTTTGACTGCAGCTCGTGTTTTCCCACTCCCAGGCCTTTGTGCATCTTTCCCTGAGTCTGGGACACCCTTCCATGGTACTTATTTTCCAGGTATTAGGTTAAATAGTTCTTGCTCAACATGGTAAGCCCTCTTTCTTTCCCACCCACATCCCTTGTCATCTTCTGGACACATATATAGCACCCAGCACTTCTCTTAATAGTGTTTATTGTAACTTGTAATCAGGTGTTTACTCATGAGAATCGTTATCTGATGTTTGCTGCAAGTATTAGAAAGGTAATGTTTGCATGCTTCGTGAGGATGGGGACCACGTCTGCTCTGCTCATCCCCGTGTATGCAGCACAGTGCCTGGCATGCAGTGAGCATTCCGTAATGATGAACGTTTTCAGTGATGATCATGTCAGTGCATGCTTGTTGATTGACCAAATGAACGAGGAGTTAAGTGGGGGTCCCAGTCTTAGAGAAAAATGAAGGCACAAGCCTAAGAAGATGTGATAACTGTAGAAAGACTCGGGTTAGGGCTAAAGCTCATCATATGAGCTGAGACAGCTTAGTCTTAAAGAAGGCAAAAATGTGAGTTAGGGCAACTGGGAAAAGTCTTTGAAAATGATGAGATCAGGGCTGAATCCCCACCTTATTAAGTAGGGCAGTCTGATGGTGCAGTGAGAATTTTATGTATTCCCCAGGTACAGGGGCTTCTTGACCAGGTTGGGAGTACAATGTAATCTAAGTCCTCCTGGATAATAGACAGCAGTTCCTATAAGCCCTTGAATTAGAGAGCCTATAATTTCAGTAAGGAGTTGAAGGATGGATGGATAAGTGGATGGTTGAGTGAGTCAGACTTGGCCTAGTCTCTAAATAGAGGTTATAAGTAGGTAAGTAGGTATAGGTATAAGGCATTTTGATTCAAAAAAAAAAAAAAAAAAAGCTCGTTTGTTGTGAGGTGGGTGATAAGATGTCAAGAAGATAGTGTACTGAAAGAACTGGAAGCAACCTTAGAATATCCCACCTACTCTACCAAAGTGGGCTTCCCCGTCCATTCCTCTGTCATTTCATTGGTGGGAAAATTGAGCCACAGAGAGGGGCAACGAGCTGCTCTATTGCACTGCACTGGCAGATCCTTTTTTTTTTTTTTAGCTTTTTGGCTCTGCCTTGCAACGTGTAACCTGAGCCCCCTGCATCGGAAGTGTGGAGTCTTTAACACTGGCCTGCTGGAAAAGTCCCAACACTAGCAGATCCTTGAGTAGAAGCAGGTCTCAACAGAAGCCCAACAGTTAGGACAGTATATTCTACCCCAAGGTGATACATTCCTGTGTGCAGATTTGCAAGTCTAGAGTAGGAAGTGGAATGTGAGTGAGGCTAAAATAATGGGAACATGAAATTGTCTTGTACTGTGGAGATGGAACAGAGAAGGCACCAAATGCTTTTTCTCTTTCCAAAGCCTTATATAATCTGACACAAGGAAAGTACTCATTTCTTTTTTACAGAACTGATTGGGTAAATGTCCACAGGCCAGACTTCCTGTGTGATTGGAGGCAGAATTTCCAGCATGTTCCTGACTTGCTTGCTAACAGTTCAATCACCTGGAAGGTCAAGGGAGTGACTCAGGACTTTGTTATTCTGTACCTGATCCTAACCAACAAAGACAAATTGGTTATGGAATTAAAGATGTCAGGAACTTGGGAGAAAACAGATATGTCAGCGTCATGTTTGTGAGAGCCGAGGAGGGTTAAACATAATCAGACAAGTGCTTTAGATGATAGAAAACAGTTTAATAGATTCAGGTGGAGGACATAGTGTTAGGAAATGGCTCGCTTTCATGCATGCAGCTTTGGCAGTGAAGATGAGTCTAAGGAGAATTAGAAAGTTCTTTAAATGATCCAGTAAGAAGGCGGTAGAATAAACTTGTTGTGGCTACCCAATATTCCCTTTACTGGGACACATTTGTAAACGAGTTTAGTTCAGTTACTCAGTTGCATCCAACTCTTTGTGACTCCATGGACTGCAGCACACCAGGCTTCCCTGTCCATCACCAGCTCCCAGAGTTTACTCAAACTCATGTCCGTTGAGTCCCACAAAAGACACGTTAGCCTTCACCTTTGTGGGGAGGAAGTGACCCAGAAGGAGTATGAAGGGTTTTTCTGAGGTGCTGGTAATTTAGGGTGTTTTGATCTGGATGCTGGTCCTAAAGTGTGTGTTCACTTTGTGAAAGATTTGGCAAACTGCATTGAAAATTAGTGCATTTGTCTGCATGTATCAACATGTTATACTTCACTGTGCAACCATTTTTAAGATTTAGTATATTTCCTTTAGGACTTATTTTTTAAATGCTTAGATTTGCATGTTGGATAAAAACTGTGCTTTATTCATTTATTATTTTCTTATGTATATTACTGCATGTTGTTACATGGGTCTCAACCATTTTCATTATCAGCCTTATAAAACTCCACTGTGTAGAGAGACCTCCACTGTGTAGAGAGAGTTAGGCAGATATGTTCCTCTTCATTTTCACTTTTATAAAGAATACTGGAAGCAGTGACTTTGAATATAAAGCTTCTTCTGCATTTAAGGTCCTTCCATAAGAATAGATTCTTAGATATAAAGAGATTAGGTTGACTCTCTTTAAGTCTAGATACATATTTATAAATTACCCCCATCAGTGAAGACCTCACTGTATTGCCCATTGCTATATTAACAGTCTTACACAGAATTGACAAGTTTCCTGATACAGTACTTGCAAAATCTTTTTTTTTTTTCTTTGTATTAGTATAAAGTTGGAGATCTTTCTTATCTCTTGGCACGTCCCATCCAACACAGTTTCTCAGTTCTCTGGATGTCGTGCTTTCTTCTTTAGCCATCTCAGTGTCCAGTTCACCGACCTTTGTTTAAGCCAAAGAACAGATATGGAAGCCAACAGGAGCTGAAGAACTGTGTTCTACCTCCAAACATGAAAACAAACGAAAAAAAAATTAGTTTGCTCACTTTCATCATCATTTTTAAGTTTTAACTCATTTGTGACTTGAGCTTTTTCGGCATCTCAATTTTTAATTTTATTTTTGGAGTATAATTGCTTTGCAAAGTTGTATTAGTTTCTTCTGTACAACGAAGTGAATCAGCTATATGTATATGTACATCGCCTTCCTCCAAATCCCACCCGTTTAGGTCATCACAGAACACCAAGCTAAGTTCCCTGTGCTGCACAGCAGCTTCCTGCCAGCTGTCTGTTTTACAGCCAGCAGTGTACACACGTCAGTGCTCCTCTCCCGATTCATCCCCTCTCAGTTAGAGAGTTCTACTCTTTTCTCTCTTCTTTCTTTCTGTCTCCTGGATATGTTCTTTTAAAAAAACTTTTTTTTTCCCTTGAAATATAAGCACACTTCAAATGAATATTCCATGTATTTGAATCATAATATGTCATGCTCTTTTAACATTTCTGCATTTTCCATTTTTTAAAATAAAACAATTATTTATTTTAAAAAGTAACACTTTCAGCACAGGAAAAAAAAAAAAAAGGAAACACTTGTTCCAAAGAACAAGTCATGTCAACTCAACCTTCTTTCTTTAAGATAATTCTTGAACTGACTGGGGAAATGCAGTAGACAGAGCATCAGGATCTGAAGTGATTTTTGACTCTGTTCTCAAGCTATGTTTTTGGAAAAATAACCGCAGTAGAGTCTGAGTTCTTAAGCAATTGAGACAGCGAGTAACTGTTGCATAACCAACCAGATATTCTGATGAACAGATGAATGCCAACCTGGAAGAGGGATTCTAGTACATACCGTTGAGTCTGTTATTGGCATTTTCTAGGTTACTACTTATATTACTGATCTGGATAAAGTTGAAAAATCATGTCCCCAAAGTTGCAGATGGTGAAGATAATATGGTAATAGGCTCTAGTCACCAAATCAAAGAGGATAGACTTCAACAGCTCCAAGTTTGACTCTGTGCTTGAGATTCATAATAGGACCACATAGATATGTAGAAGCAGGCAAATTTTTTTTCTTTTTTTGGTGGGAAAGAGTTGCTGACATATTCATTGTGACCAATGAAAATGTGAAATGTTGGCTATGTTATTAGAAGCACAGTTTAAGTAAGAAAAAAATTGAAAATAGTGATAATCTAGGTAATCATATATTGACAAGCCTACACATAGACTGTTGCTTCATGTTCTAGTCCCGTCTCACTAAGAGGGACAAACTGGAGGATGTCTTGGGATGAGCATTAATTTGGTTCAGAGGACTTGAACTTTGATCATCTGAGGAACTGTTGAAAAAGAATGCTAGTGAACTTGAGAACTGTCTGGCAGTATCCAGACATCTTTCCTACACAAGCAAAGGCAGACTTTCTGTGGGCTACAGAGTAGAATCAAGACCACGAGGGAGTCATACTTGGGTTTGGTAGGAGGGACAGTTCCTAGCATTCAGAGGTGTGCATGGATGAAATACACTCTGCTGCAGACATTATCGTTTCTCTTTTTGGTTCCTGGAGCACTCCAATTCCTGTGTCGCTGAAGTCAGGCATGGCCCTTAGACTCACTCCAGCTGGTGGAACCTGTGTCAAAGTAAACGTGTTACTTCTAATGTCAAGCCTTTAGTTGCCAGTTCTTACTAAACTTACCATCATCCCTTTCTCTGGCCTCAGTGAACACTGAAGCATTATATTTAAACGGAGGAAGCAGCCTTGGTCTTTTAGTGGCTACAATGATGACAGTATCCTCCAGCCACCACCATCAGCTCCCCCTCAGACCCACCGTACTCCTATATTGGACATGTTGTTTGAGTGGAAAATAAACCTTTGCTGTTTGTAGCCCATGGATTTCGTGGGTTTTATCACTTCTGCATATTCCTGACTAAGGCTTCCCTGTTGGCTCAGATGGCAAAGAATCCACCTGCAGTGCAGGAGACACAGGAGATACGAGTTCAATCCCTGGATTAGGAAGACCCCCTGGAGACAGAAAAGGCCATCCACGCCAGTATTCTTGTCTGCAGAATTCCATGGACAGAGGAGCCTGGCAGGCTATAGTCCATGGGTTCGCAAAGAGTGGGACATGACTAACAACTAAACTAAACTAATCCTGACTAAGACAGTGCCTTCAAGATGCAGTAGTTCTTCACATGTGGGCATTAGCAAGAAAGCATTGGATTCTGCAGATCAAAACTACAGTGAGGTATCACCTCACACTGGTCAGAATGGCCATCACCAAAAAGTCTACAAACAGTAAATGCTGAAGAGAGTGTACAGAACAGGGAACCCTTTGGCACTGTCTGTGGGAATGTAAATTGATATAGCCACTATGGAGGACAGTGTGGCGGTTCCTTAAAAAGCGAAAAATAGAACCACATGACCCAGCAATCCCATTAAGCTTCTCAAAGATGCCCTTGATGCCCCCTGCTAACCCATGTAGCTGAGTGAAGCGCACACATGCCACAGGGTACTCACTTAGTGTTATGGTGATTGTTCTGTGCTGGGCAGTATTTATGAAGTAGTTCTGTCTGGGGAAGAAACTGATAAGGTGATGAGAGCCAGGAAGTGGCAGTAACACCAGTGTGAAAATAAATGAAGGAATAGAATTAAAAGGCGATTCCCCTGGAGGAAGAACATAGAAGGGACAAATATTAAATTAAAATTAAAAACATAAATGCAAGCCTATATATGCAAATATGTATATGTATATTTTTGTATATATTAAAAAACCAAACCCACAACAAATTAACTGGAATCTCACTTTTGTTATTCACAGGAAACCAAAATCAATTGTGTCCGTCTGGCTACAAAAGGTATGTTGGCATGCACTGTCTGTCTTCAGCTACTGAAGTACTTCTCTCTGTAGCAACAGTGACTAAAGATTACAAGAAAGAATTGTTATTTTCACTAGAGTTATTTGCATATAAGTATTATTATATACTTATGGTATATATTAATAACACAGTGCCTAAAGCATAGGAAGAGCTCAAAACATATTTGTTTAGTCGATGGATGGATGTACAGACTGGGACATTAATCAGTGGTAAATATAAATTTACTCAAATATTCTTCCACTATATATTTTCATTGTATTTGAGTCTATGTTTATGTGGGTATTTTTTTGCACATCAGTTAGACCAATCTTCTGGTGTTGGATTTTATTCAGTTGCCGCATAGCTTTCAAAAATGAGGTGATTAGTGTCAGTGCCTTCTGTAATGAGAAAACAAACACTGCATTGTTGTCTAGTTGGCATTTTCAATACTTATCCCCAAAACTAAGGCAGCATTGTTCAGGCTCATCACTTTTTGTTTCCCTGATTATTATTGAATTGCCTGGCTCTTTCAATTGGTACATGTTTCTGTTTATTACTCTTTAAAAAAAAAATCAATGAATGGTTTGTTATCATTTAACCTATTATAAGGTTGAATGGTTAGAAATCAGGTTTATCTTTTTTGTTATAGAACTGACATTTTTAACAGCTATCCTCCCTGTATAAACACACCAAAACTGGGTAACTCATTCTATTCCCTGTATTTATTGAGAGCGTATATGGTTTCATAGGTGACTTCCATGGCAATGAAAAGATGTAAGTAGATATGTAACGATAGGCATGAACTGTAGACAAAGACAGTGGCTCACGTATGTATATACATATGTGAATACGTACATGCAAGGACACATAGCAGAAAACAGAGGGGAGAGAGAGAGGACTATTTAATGGTTATTTGACAGAATATGCACCAAGACCTATCACCCATTAGTTTTGTAACTTTGAAGAAAGTCACATCAGTTTGTAGACAGCAAAGGGAAGATGCAGGAGGAAGAAGACAAGCAATCAGGGTTCACTGTGATAAGAACTCACTCTGCTCTCACAGAAGTCAGGAGAGGTCAGCATGTCCCTAATGTGTTCTCTCTCGGGAGCTCAGGCTTCTGGACAGAAAGAGATAAAATACTGCTTGTGAGGCAAGGAGAATTGATGGCCTGCAAACAAAAGGGGCACGAATTATGGGCCTCAGCAGAGTTTTCCTCTGAAGAAAACAGATCGTCTAGAAAGAAGACCGTTATCCATGGGCTGGCACTAGAGCTCTGGTCTCGGGCTGGACAGCTCAGTATCTGCAGCAACCCCCTGGAGTGGGCAGGAAACTTACAGAGAAACCTCCCCTGTGATAGTAAGCTCCATGGCTCCCCGCAAGGTCATGGGAGAGGCTGATGGCAGTGCTGTCCCCTGTGGTGGTGAGTGGGGGGGAGTGTGGGATTCTGACATCTCCTGGGACATAAAGCCCTCCTAAAACGGAGTTTGTTGAATTGTGTGATGTGAACTGGGAACTGAGAACATGTGATCAGACAGGCAAAAGGTATCTGTGGGGACTTTGAGTGAGAATATTATTTAGTGATTTATTTTTGGCTGTGCTGGGTCTTCACTGACACACAGGCTTTTCTCTAGTTGTAGTGAGCGGGGTCTTCTTTCGAGTTGCAGCATGCAGGCCTCTCATTACGGTGGCTTCCCTTCTTGCAGAGCATGAGCCGGGTCTGTGCACGGTCTCAATAGCTGCGGTTCCTCGGCTCCAGAGCACAGGCTCCATGGTTGTGATGCACGGACTTAGCATGCGGGATCATTCTGGATCAGGGATTGAACCCATGTCTCCTCCATTGGCAGGCAGATTCTTTACCACTGAGCCACCAGGGAAGCCCTGAGAGAGAATAATTAAAAGTATACATTCTTGGCAATTTCAGGACCCACTGTCCATGTAGATAGACAGCACACCATGCCATGTTTCTCCAGGTTCCATTGCTGATCTGTGAGATTAACGTGAGCTTTAAAGAACTAGAGCAAAAGAGTTGTCTACTTCTTAGCATAAGGATTTCTCTTCTTGTTTGATGTTTAGGCTTCAGCCTTCCTTTAGTGGAGTGTGTTGTGTGCGTATGGCAGGTGGGCAGGGGAAAGGACGGGAATGCGTTCATGAGTACGAATACCCAGCTGGCCATGCCCAGGCGGGGCTCAGAGGAGTTAGGAGTCAGACGTGGATTCCGGGCTTCCATGCCTTTGTTTTCCTGTGCAGTGAGGGCCATTGCCCCAACCGGAGAAGTGGGCTCTAGCAGCTCTTGGCAGTAGGGTAGAGAGCTGGGTAGTGCGGAATGCCAATCTCCCTCAGGTCAAGGAGTGATTCCTTCTCAGCATCACATCAGATAAATAAGCAGGATGCTTGGTGATGCAGAGAAAAGGCAAAGGGAAGGAAAGCTATATTTGATCAGCGTCTGCTCTGTCCCCTTGGAGCATCCAGGGTCCGCTGAACGAGAACCCTCTCTGAACTCGTACCCTGCCCGTGGGGACTGTGTGTCAAGGAACTAAGTCCAGGTGTCAATATTTGACCCATCCCTTTCCTGATATTGTCAATCAAATTTCCATCTTTATGGGTTTGCCAAAAATGCTCTTCTTTTTAACAGAGGAAAGTATGATGGTGGGAACCTTGCAGGCAGTAAGGATATAGCAAGTTCCAGTGACAGATTCCATGGCCCTTCTGTCTCCTTCAAAGCTCCTACACCTCTTTGTCACTGTGGCATTTTCCTCATGCGTCTGCCAGCGGGCAGCCCGTCTCTGTAGTGTAGTCACATGGGCAGGCTTGAGGCCACTGCTTTGGCAATGAAGCAACTTGCTAATGTCCTGTCCCTGACCCTAGTGATTCCAGACAGTGTCTGTGGTCAGCTGTGTGAGTTCCATGGAACTGGGAGGGCTGCTACTCAGAATGGAACAGCCTGAGCTGTTCGGGGTCGTTCTGACCTGACCAGAAGCCCAGGGCATCTTCTATCGATATTAGATAGCATCCCTGGCCCTAGCGCGCACCTCTGACCCTTGTCTGTCTGTAATGTCACTGTTCGTCACCCAAGCTCTGATGAAGCACTGACAGCCGGGAGGTCTGCAAAGCCGGGGACCTGTGTTAGTTTTCAGCGACTGCAGAGTTTCCAAACTAAGTGGCTTAAACAAAGCCTAATTTATTGTCTCCCGCTTCTGAAGGCTAGAAATCCAAGATCGAGATGTCAGCAGGGTTAGCTCCTTGGAGACTGTGAGGCAGAGTCTGTTTCATGCCTTTTCTCCAGCGTCTGGGGGACTGCTGGCCGTCATTGGCGCTCTCTGGCGTGCAGGTGCCTCACCTCACCCCTGCCGTCATCTTCGCATGGTGCTCTTCCTCTGCGTGTCTGTCCCAGTTCTCCCCTTTTCTATGAACACTGATCATATTGGATTGAGGCTCCACCTTACTCCAGTATGACCTCATCCTAACTCAGCTAATCACCTCTACAGGGACCCCATTTACCGATAAGGTCACAGTTAGGACATTGACATATGAATCTGAGGGGAACTCAGTTCAAGCCAAAACGGGTCCCTTGCAGTTAGGGGCAGTGGCCACATGATTCCCACTGAAGCCTCTCATACTCACCATTCACAGTGTGATCCCAGTAGTCTTGGGGTCTGTGCACTGAGTAGGAACTGCCCTGCCAAAGAGGGCCCCTGATGCAGGCTGAGGTCCAGTGTGGCTCTGGGTTTCTGCAGAAGCAAAGCAAGGCTTCCTCAAGCGGTTCAGTTCAGTTGCTCAGTCGTGTCCAACTCTTTGCAACCCCATGAATCGCAGCACGCCAGGCCTCCCTGTCCATCACCATCTCCTGGAGTTCACTCAGACTCACGTCCATCGAGTCCATGATGCCATCCAGCCATCTCATCCTCAGTCGTCCCCTTCTCCTCCTGCCCCCAATCCCTCCCACAATCAGAGTCTTTTCCAATCAGTCAACTCTTCACATGAGGTGGCCAAAGTACTGGAGTTTCAGCTTTAGCATCATTCCCTCCAAAGAACACCCAGAGCTGATCTCCTTCAGAATGGACTGGTTGGATCTCCTTGCAGTCCAAGGGACTCTCAAGAGTCTTCTCCAACACCACAGTTCAAAAGCATCAATTCTTCGGCTCTGAGCCTTCTTCACAGTCCAACTCTCACATCCATACATGACCACAGGAAAAACCAAAGCCTTGACTAGACGGACCTTAGTTGGCAAAGTAATACCTCTGCTTTTGAATATACTGTCTAGGTTGGTCATAACTTTTCTTCCAAGGAGTAAGCGTCTTTTAATTTCATGGCTGCAGTCACTGTCTGCAGTGATTTTGGAGCCCCAAAAAATAAAGTCTGACACTGTTTCCACTGTTTCCCCATCTATGTGCCATGAAGTGATGGGACTGGATGCCATGATCTTCGTTTTCTGAATGTTGAGCTTTAAGCCAACTTTTTCACTCTCCTCTTTCACTTTTATCAAGAGGCTTTTTAGTTCCTCTTCACTTTCTGCCATAAGGGTGGTGTCATCTGCATATCTGAGGTTATTGATATTTCTCCCAGCAATCTTGATTCCAGCTTGTGCTTCTTCCAGCGTAGCGTTTCTCATGATGTACTCTGCATATAAGTTAAATAAGCAGGGTGACAATATACAGCCTTGACGTACTCCTTTTCCTATTTGGAACCAGTCTGTTGTTCCATGTCCAGTTCTAACTGTTGCTTCCTGACCTGCATACAGATTTCTCAAGAGGCAGGTCAGCTGGTCTGGTATTCCCATCTCTTTCAGAATTTTCCACAGTTGATTGTGATCCACACAGTCAAAGGCTTTGGCATAGTCAAGAAAGCAGAAATAGATGTTTTTTTGGAACTCTCTTGCTTTTTCCATGATCCAGCGGATGTTGGCAATTTGATCTCTGGTTCTTCTGCCTTTTCTAAAACCAGCTTGAACATCAGGGAGTTCACGGTTCATGTATTGCTGAAGCCTGGCTTGGAGAATTTTGAGCATTACTTTACTAGCGTGTGAGATAAGTGCAATTGTGCGGTAGTTTGAGCATTCTTTGGCATTGCCTTTCTTCTTAATCTATGAAAGGATCCCAGGGCAGGGGGTAAATGCAAAGGGCTACCCCTACAAACCAGACACTGGGTCTGTGGCAGCAGGACCCTTCCCAGACCCCACGTGGTGGTGGAGCATCAGGTCCTGAGCAGGGCCAGGCCTCCTGGGGTAGGTGCCAGCCCTGCTGCTGTTGAGGAGAGCTCTGATGAGGAACAGCTTGGTCCTTGGCACTGATTTCCCAGTCACATTTGGCCGTGGCAGGAAGTTCCTGGCATATCATACCTACTGAGATGAGGGAATGCATGTGGTCAGCATCTCACTGCTGCAAGACTCAGAGATCCTAAGGGTCCCTCTTCCTGAAACTCAGAAGCACCCTATTTAAAGTAATCCCAGGGCTTCCCTGGCAGTCCAGTGGTTAAGACGCTGTGTTCCCGATGCAGGGGCACAGGTTCAGTCCCTGGTTGGGGAACTAAGATCTTGTTTGGCACACAGAGTGGTCAAAAAATTAAAAAATAAAATGAAGTGATCCCCATCTACCCATTCATTGGAAGGACTGATGCTAAAGCTGAAGCTCTAATATTTTGGCCACCTGTTGTGAAGAACTGACTCATTGGAAAAGACCCTGATGCTGGCAAAGATTAAAGGCAGGAGGAGAAGGGGGTGACAGAGGATGAGATGGTTGGATGGCATCACTGACACACTAGACATGAGTTTGGGCAAACTCTGGGAGATAGTGAAGGACAGGGAGGCCTGGCGCGCTGCAGTCCATGGGGTCGCCAAGAGTTGGACACGACTTAGTGACTGAGCAACAACATCATCTACCCATTCACAGAAAATTTTTGAATGTACTTCCTGCCTGTGGTTTGCTGATAAACCCGCTCTTTGGAAAAGCCTTTTATTTGTAGTCTTTGTCCATTTCTAGTGTGTAAATATCCCCACAAATCCAATATCAAGTTATTGATGACTTAACAGCTGGCTTATAAGAATGTCCTGAAAGTTCAGCAACATTTCTTCTGTAGCAAGCTGATGCAAGCCAATCCCAGCACACCAAAGTCTCAGTTTATTATGAGGACCAAATGATAACATACCTATAAATGGATTTTTATTTACTGTAAATTGTTCTGGAAATTCTTAGAAAATCATGATTGATGACCATTATAGCTCTTGTGGTTAGCTCACTCACTGAGCACCTGTGAGCCAGGTACCTTGTAAGGAACTGGGGATTTCCAGTGAACCAGCAGTCTTGCTTCCTATCCTCAGGAAGCTCATAGTCTAGTGTGGAATCAGACATGAAGTGAATGATCATAAGACACAGTGGTGGGGTTATGACTGTGATCAATGCCTCTAAAGAGAAGCGAGGTGTACTGAGTGAGGACGGGAGGCAGCAGAGCTAAAGCCCTGGGGCTCACTCCTCTAGGGTAGTGCACGTGAGAGACTTTGTGCCCCCGATCCCATCCCCAGCCCTTCTCAGCCACCCCTGGGAACTGAGTGGTATCCAGCGCGAGGGTGGCATTTGAGACGCTAGGTGAATAATTGTGAGAGGAACCACACTCTTGGCCCAGACTCCCTGGGAGAGCCAAGTCCCCTGTGTTTACAAAGAGTCTGTGGGATGGATTCACATACCACCCACGGGCAGTATTTATTTATAGAGCTGGGGCAGAACCTCCGGCTTAAGGCACTGCTAAGGGAATGTGGGGTGGAAGCTTGTATTAGCTGCTAGATTTAATGCTAGGATTAGGACAGGTTCATCTCAAAAGCCTGTAAGGCTGTCTTTTTCACTGATGGGGTGAGGAACTTGTGTGCACAGATTCACATTCTTCTTTACCTTGTTCCTCAGCACGGGGTTCAGTTCAGTTGAGTTCAGTCGCTCAGTTGTGTCTGACTCTTTGCGACCCCACGAATCGCAGCACGCCAGGCCTCCCTGTCTATCACCAACTCCCGGAGTTTATTCAAACTCATGTCTATCAAGTCGGTGATGCCATCCAGACATCTCATCCCCTGTCATGCCCTTCTCCTCCTGCCCCTAATCCCTCCCAGCATCAGAGTCTTTTCCAATGAGTCAACTCTTCGCATCAGGTGGCCAAAGAAATGGAATTTCAGCTTTAGCATCAGTCCTTCCAATGAACACCTAGGACTGATCTCCTTTAGAACGGACTGGTTGGATCTCCTTGCAGTCCAAGGGACTCTCAAGAGCCTTCACCAACACCACAGTTCAAAAGCATCAATTCTTCAGTGCTCAGCTTTCTTCACAGTCCAACTCTCACATCCATACATGACTAGTGGAAAAACCATAGCCTTGACTAGATGGACCTTTGTTGGCAAAGTAATGTCTCTGCTTTTGAAAATGCTATCTAGATTGGTCATAACTTTCCTTCCAAGGAGTAAGCGTCTTTTAATTTCATGGCTGCAGTCACTGTCTGCAGTGATTTTGGAGCCCTAGAAAATAAAGTCAGCCACTGTTTCCACTGTTTCCCCATCTGTTTCCCATGAAGTGATGGGACCGGATGCCATGATCTCTGTTTTCTGAATGCTGAATTTTAAGCCAACTTTTTCATTCTCCTCTTTCACTTTCATCAAGAGGCTTTTTAGTTCCTCTTCACTTTCTGCCATAAGGGTGGTGTCATCTGCATATCTGAGGTTATTGATATTTCTCCCAGCAATCTTGATTCCAGCTTGTGCTTCTTCCAGTCCAGCGTTTCTCATGATGTACTCTGCATATAAGTTAAATAAGCAGGGTGACAGTATACAGCCTTGATGTACTCCTTTTCCTATTTGGAACCAGTCTGTTGTTCCATGTCCAGTTCTAACTGTTGCTTCCTGACCTGCATATAGGTTTCTCAAGAGGCAGGTCAGGTGGTCTGGTATTCCCATCTCTTTCAGAATTTTCCATAGTTCATTGTGATCCACACAGTCAAAGGCTTTGGCATAGTCAAGAAAGCAGAAATAGATGTTTTTCTGGAACTCTCTTGCTTTTTTGATGATCCAGCGGATGTTGGCAATTTGATCTCTGGTTCCTCTGCCTTTTCTAAAACCAGCTTGAACATCAGGAAGTTCACGGTTCATGTATTGCTGAAGCCTGGCTTGGAGAATTTTAAGCATTACTTTACTAGCGTGTGAGATGAGTGCAATTGTGTGGTAGTTTGAACATTCTTTGGCATTGCCTTTCTTTGGGATTGGAATGAAAACTGACCATTTCCAGTCCTGTGGTCACTGCTGAGTTTTCCAAATTTGCTAGCATATTGAGTGAAGCACTTTCACAGCATCATCCTTCAGGATTTGAAATAGCTCTACTGGGATTCTATCACCTCCACTAGCTTTGTTCATAGTGATGCTTTCTAAGGTCCACTTGACTTCACATTCCAGAATGTCTGGCTCTAGGTGAGTGATCACACCATTGTGATTATCTGGGTCATGAAGATCTTTTTTGTACTGGTTTTCTGTGTATTCTTGCCACCTCTTCTTAATATCTTCTGCTTCTGTTAGGTCCATACCATTTCTGTCCTTTATTGAGTCCATCTTTGTATGAAATGTTCCCATGGTATCTCTAAGTTTCTTGAAGAGATCTCTAGTCTTTCCCATTCTGTTGTTTTCCTCTATTTCTTTGCAGTGATCGCTGAGGAAGGCTGTCTTATCGCTCCTTGCTATTCTTTGGAAATCTGCATTCAGATGCTTATATCTTTCCTTTTCTCCTTTGCTTTTTACTTCTCTTCTTTTCACAGCTATTTGTAAGGTCTCCTCAGACAGCCATTTTGCTTTTTTGCATTTCTTTTCCATGGGGATGGTCTTGATCCCTGTCTCCTCTACAGTGTCATGAACCTCTGTACATAGCTCATGAGGCACTCTGTCTAGCAGATCTAGGCCCTTAAATCTATTTCTCACTTCCACTGTATAATCATCAGGGATTCGATTTAGGTCATACCTGAATGGTCTAGTGGTTTTCCCTACCTTCTTCAATTTAAGTCTGAATTTGGCAATAAGGAGTTCATGATCTGAGCCACAGTCAGCTCCTGGTCTTGTTTTTGCTGACTATATAGAGCTTCTCCATCTTTGGCTGCAAAGAATATAATCAATCTGATTTCGGTGTTGACCATCTGGTGATGTCCATGTGTAGAGTCTTCTCTTGTGCTGTTGGAAGAGGGTGTTTGCTATGACCAGTGCATTCTCTTGGCAAAACTCTATTAGCCTTTGCCCTGCTTCATTCCGTATTCCAAGGCCAAATTTGCCTGTTACTGCAGGAGTTTCTTGACTTCCTACTTTTGCATTCCAATCCCCTATAATGAAAAGGACATCTTTTGGGGTGTTAGTTCTAAAAGGTCTTGTAGGTCTTCATAGAACCATTCAACTTCAGTTTCTTCAGCGTTACTGGTTGGGGCATAGGCTTGGATAACTGTGATATTGAATGGTTTGCTTTGGAAATGAACAGAGATCATTCTGTCGTTTTTGAGATTGCATCCAAGTACTGCATTTTGGACTCTCTTGTTGGCCATGATGGCTTCTACGTTTCTTTTAAGGGATTCTGCCCACAGTGGTAGATATAATGGTCATCTGAGTTAAATTCACCCATTCCAGTCCATTTTAGTTCGCTGATTCCTAGAACTGACAGTCACTCTTGCCATCTCCTGTTTGACCATTTCCAATTTGCCTTGATTCATGGACCTGACATTCCAGGTTCCTATGCAATATTGCTCTTTACAGCATCGGACCTTGCTTCTATCACCAGTCACATCCACAACTGGGTATTGTTTTTGCTTTGGCTCCATCCCTTCATTCTTTCTGGAGTTATTTCTCCACTGATCTCCAGTAGCATATTGGGCACTTACCAACCTGAGGAGTTCCTCTTTCAGTATCCTATCATTTTTCCTTTTCATACTGTTCATGGGGTTCTCAAGGCAAGAATACTGAAGTGGTTTGCCATTCCCTTCTCCAGTGGACCACATTCTATCAGACCTCTCCATCATGACCCACCCATCTTGGGTGGCCCCACAGGCATGGCTTAGACAAGGCTGAGTTAGACAAGGCTGTGGTCCTAGTGTGATTAGATTGACTAGTTTTCTGTGAGTATGGTTTCAGTGTGTCTGTCCTCTGATCCCCTCTCGCAGCACCTACTGTCTTACTTGGGTTTCTCTTACCTTGGACGTGGGGTATCTCTATACGGCTGCTCCAGCAAAGCACAGCCACTGCTCCTTACCTTGAACGAGGGATATCTCCTCACGGCCGCCCCTCCTGACCTTGAATGTGGCGTAGCTCCTCTCGGCCCTCCTGCGCCCACGCAGCCACCACTCCTTGGATATGGGGTTGCTCCTCTTGGCCGTGGTCCCTGACTTCGTGCGCGGGGTAGCTCATCTTGGCTGCCAACATTGGTTGTTACTAACTTTGACTGCAGATTGAGTGGAATCAGAGCAGGAGTTCAGCCCATAGTGGGGAAGAGGAATTTTTCAGTGAGCAGATGAAGAATGGGAGCATCTTAAGGCAGATTCCCTAGAAGCAGAGCCTGAGGCAGGGTTTTGGGCGCCTGGGATGTATTGAAGGACGGCTCTTGGAGGAAATATGTAAAAGCAAGAGGGAGAAGGCTCAGTGAGAGTCTATTGTCAGACACAGTTAAGTCTAGGCTAGATCCCCGGTGAAGTGTAAATTTCCCCCAAGTTTTTCTGCTTTGAGGCGAGAATTTCTGCCTCCTCCCCCATCACAATCAGTCCTTGGCATTTCCTTCCTTTACCCTCGCCTTCCCCTCAGGAAGACTCTTAGGTAGCTCCAGAGGAAGTGGTACCCCTTGCACAAGTCTGTGGAGATAGGAGTAACAGCGGTGGAGGTAGAGATCAGGTGCATGACCTCCAACCCCGACTAATGGAAAGACCAAGCAGGCTCTGCTTGGATACCTGTCATGACAGAGACCTCACTACTCCCTCAGGGAGTATTTCCCACCATTGGGCATTTCAGTTGCAGGGAGCCTCAATATCAGGGGTTCAAACTGACTCCCTCTTATTTCTTCCATTCAGTCTTTGGGGGCCGCATGAATCTGCCTTTTCTCCTTCCAGAAAATAAACCTGGCCTCCTCGGACTTGTCCCCCTGCCCCGATTGGGTTCCATCAAGTCCTTGCTTGTCCGCTGTCTTCCCATGGGAACCTCTGTGGCTGCCAGCAGGCAACCTCTCTCCCCGCTCAGGCGCCAGCCTTCGAGGCAGCGCAGCTGGCTCCGCAGACTCCCGCTGGGTGCGCCCAAGTGGCAGTTAGAAAAATCAGCTTTGATTTGATTTGCAAACTGAGCCGAGTCATTGAGACAAAATAAATCCGGAAACCCATAAAGCCATTTGCAGAGTTGCTTTTGCAGAAGAAAGTCACAGTTTTAATCTGGTAAACACTCTAACGATCCCATTAAAACAACCCCCTCAGAGTAGGTGCTGAAAGCCGAACTCCAAGATAATGAAGCATGAGATAAGGGGCCAGTGTCATAGTCCCTTCTGCCTCGTGGGGGTGATGATGATGGACTAAAACCATTGTCCCAGGGCAACAGGAGGCGGGGGCGATAGTCTTTTGTAAACGTGGCTTCTTTTTATAATGTCTGAGCCTGATGGTAGAACATTTCATCCAGCCTTTTCTCCCCTCTCTTCCTAATGGATTCTTGCCCCTGCAGGGACAATAAATAGCCATTCTCCAGTGAGATGTCCTCATTTCACAGATGCTAAGACTAGGACCCACGAGAGGAGTGATATGTCCGTGGCTTTTTTAGCTACAAGAATAACCTGCCACAGGTGACGTGAGAAGCCAAACAAGATGTAGGCATTGTCTACTATCAGCTAGGAAATACCCATTATCTGCCCTTCCCACCCCTGTTGATCCAGTTCTGTATGGAAGGTTCTATTTTATATAAAGCTTCCTCAAGAACTTGCTTGAAATAATGCCTAATCAGAGACACCTGGATTCAAATCCCACTCCAAAATTTACCTATTTGACCTTGGACAAGTCAGACTCCAGGAGTCACTTTTAGGCCTAAGATCATTAGTTCTTTCCCCTGATTATTTGGGATATGTGCATAAAAGGTCAAGAACATCATAGATGATCCAGTTTGAGCTTCCTTTCTTCCTTCTTCTGGGTCTTCTTTGAGACCTGGAGACCCAGCTACTAAGTATATGTCCTTTTTCTGCTCTTCCCCAAGAAGGAAAGCCAAAACCTGAACCATAGTCGCTTCTCATACAAATCAAACAGACTCAGGCTGTATTCAAAATGCGGAAACTGAGGGGAGACAGGAATGATGCCGGCCTTGGCTCTGAGCACTTAACCTCTTCATCTACAGGCCGTTGTGTTTGGGTGAGATCCTGCATAGCAATAATATTCTTGCATTGACTGACTGTAAGATTTCGCTCGTGTACTTGCTGACCTTTGACTCTGGCACTTTTCCTCCTCTTGTCATTGGCCCAGCAATTTCAGGGGGAGCTCAGAATCACAGGGTGCTCAAATTTAGCTATGGCAGCTGGAAGTAGGGACTGTAATGACGGATCACTTGTAAGAGGCTAGAAAATAGTGAGCACATCTATTGGAAAGCTCTTGGTTATTGTTCAGTCCTTAGAAATCCTGCCAGACTTCCAGAGCAGAAAGCCCACATGTGTGTTTGGGGGTCAGGGCAGAGACAGGAGATGAATTTCCCATGCCTGGACTTCTCAGAATTACTGGAGTGTAACAAGGTCTCTTTATCCCTCAGGTTCCTTTGCTTTCCCCCAGCATCTTCCAGACCCTACAATGCCAATGAAATGATGTGGCTTTTCTTAAAGGTTATGTGACAAGATGAAATAAGAGGATTATATCATGTGTATACTGTAGAAGAACCTGAAGAGGACCTTTAAATATCCCAACTCTTGAACATTTTTCTTGCTACAGCAACTGGTACATCTCTCTAGTGTTCTCTGTCCTTGCCCTACCTTTTACTCTCTACATTTGCTCAAAACACCTCCCTTCTCCCCAACACACAAATGCATCCCATACCCCACTCAGGAAAGCAAAGCTGTTACATGGAGTCCAGAGAACAAAAGCCAAGACTAGTGCTTATCCTTCAAGCATGTCCCTCGGTAGTCTTAGTTCATCCCTCTAAACCTGAAGTGAGAATGATCTACTTAAGCCTTGAGACACCCAAGTTGATTTTAGCTCAGATCTGACTTTCCACCATCACTGCATCTTACAAAAGAAATTGTGGGCCTTTTAAAATGAGAGGTCAAGGAAAGGGGGAAAATGTGGCTAGGCTAGAGATGAGGACTAGAAATAAAAAAGAATTAAGTTCCATTAGAGCTTTCTCTGATGGTTCTTCAATGGATTGTTGGGGGTGTTAGCAAAAATTAACCACCTATTAATATGCATGTCAGAGGGCTGTGTGTTCTCCTGAGTCTGCAGTGCAACAATAGAAGTAAATCCTGTCATGTAGTACATGCTAAATTAATAGTGGTCATCATTATTACCCTGGCTTAAGGAATGAAGCTGTGTAAGCTCAAATGGGTTAAATGAGGAAGTTAAGGTCCCTCAGAATTGCCACTCACATGTAATGCCAAAGCTCATGGTATTTCTGTGGCATCATTTTGAATCCTGTCCATAATACAGACTGGGTGAGGTTCTACTCACCACTGTTAGGGTCTTCTGTCTCCTATTTGTTAACTACTTCCCATGCCTCTTTTCCAGTAATAGCTGATGGTAGAACCTTTAGGGTATGGTGCATCTTTAGCCTGTCTTCAGTGATATCCAAGCTAAGTCCTGGGATCTGGAGCAGAAGGTGAGGTGCCTCAAGGAGCCCTCTACTTTATTTACTTCTGCAGTGTACTGAAGCTAATAAATCAAAAAATTAATTTATTTTCAAGTTTAGCTGTTCCAGTGCCATCTTTATCCCACCAGCATCTCTTTCCACTGAACATCCATTGCTTTAGAAGACAAAATAATCAGAAAGGAAGTCTGAGCACTCAGGATTCAGACCTCCTTCTTCTTTACATGGTCTCAGTGTTTTTGTTAATGGCTGGCAAGTATACATATGAGCAAGCCCTGGAAACTGTAAAGATAGAAGGTTTGTGAATCTTCCAGCAAAAATGCCATACCGTAGGGGGACCAGATGATAGAGGAGAAAGCAAGGGACTTCCATCTTTTGTTCTGCTGGATTAGTCAGGATAGGCTAGGCTTTGCTGCAACAACAGCTGAATACCTTAATCTCAGTAGCTTAATGCCACAAAGGTCTCTTTGTTGTCATGTCATCTAGAATATTAGTGGCCCCAAAGGGGACCTCATAGGCCTCAGAGGGGGAAGAATAAATATGGAGATGGTAACCTGGATCTTAAATACCTCTCTTGGAAATGACTCATGTCTCTTGGACTTTCATGGTGTCTGAGATTCTTTCATATGCCTAAAGGTAAATGGGCCAGGCGCCAGTAAATACCAGTTATCTCTAGCGCTAAATACATGACTCCTTTTCCTATTGTTGTTCCTTTTGTGTCCTGCCAAGACCTCTGCTACTCCACTCACTGGGAAAACCTTGTCCCATCCCAGTATCCAGATATACTTCTGTTCCTACCCCTTGTGCCTGAGCATTTCTACTAAACAGTGAAAGTGAAAGTGAAGTTGCTCAGTTGTATCTAACTCTTTGTGACTCTGTGGACTGTAGCCCACCAGGCTTCTCCGTCCATGGGATTCTCCAGGCAAGGATACTGGAGTGGGTTGCCATTTCCTTCTCCAGGGGATCTTCCCGGCCCCAGGGATCGAACCCAGGTCTCCTGCATTGCAGGCAGACACTTTACCCTCTGAGCCATCAGGGAAGCCCAAGCATTCCCACTAGGCAGAATTATAGCCTTGGATGATAGGGTAGGGAGGTTCCTCTGGGTGTGCCAACCAAACTAAGGCTTTAATTGTTTTTCACTTAATCCTTGAAAGAACTTCATGAGATCTTAAAGTGAAAGAAAGTGAAAGTGAAGTCACTAAGCCATGTCCGACTCTTTGCAACCCCATAGACTATAGCCTACCAGGCTCCTCTGTCCATGGGATTTTCCAGGCAATGGTACTGGAGTGGATTGCCATTTCCTTCTCCAGGGGATCTTCCCAACCCAGGGCTCAAACCTGGGTCTCCCGCATTATAGACAGATGTTTTACCATCTGAACCATCTTGGATTAGCTAAAAAGTTTGTTCAGGTTTTTCCATGACATCGTACAGAAAAACCTGAACAAACTTCTTGACCAAATACAATATTTTTTTTATCACCCCCCATTTTATAGGTAGAGATACTGAAACTCAGAAATGTGTGTAATTTTCCAATTGACACAGCTAGTAAATGAAAAATGCACTCACCTAGAGCCAGACATCCTGGAATGTGAAGTCAAGTGGGCCTTAGAAAGCATCACTACGAACAAAGCTAGTGGAGGTGATGGAATTCCAATTGAGCGATTTCAAATCCTGAAAGATGATGCTGTGAAAGTGCTGCACTCAATATGCCAGCAAATTTAGAAAACTCAGCAGTGGCCACAGGACTGGAAAAGGTCAGTTTTCATTCCAATCCCTAAGAAAGGCAATGCAAAAGAATGCTCAAACTACCGCACAGTTGCACTCATCTCACACGCTAGTAAAGTAACGCTTAAAATTCTCTAAACCAGGCTTCAGCAGTACGTGAACTGTGAACTTCCAGATGTTCAAGCTGGTTTTAGAAAAGGCGGAGGAACCAGAGATCAAATTGCCAGCATTCACTGGATCATGGAAAAAGCAAGAGAGTTCCAGAAAAACATCTATTTCTGCTTTATTGACTATGCCAAAGCTTTTGTGTGGATCACAATAAACTATGGAAAATTCTGAAAGAGATGGGAATACTAGAACACCTGACCTGCCTCCTAAGAAATCTGTATGCAGGTCAGGAAGCAACAGTTAGAACTGGACATGGAACAACTGACTGATTCCAAATCGGGAAAAGAGTGTGTCACGGCTGTATATTGTCACCCTGCTTATTCAACTTATATGCAGAGTACATCATGAAAAACGCTGGGCTGGAGGAAGCACAGGTTGGAATCAAGATTGCTAGGAGAAATGACAACCTCAGATATCCAGATGACACCACCCTTACGGCAGAAAGTGAAGAGGAACTAAAAAGCCTCTTGATGAAAGTGAAAGAGGAGAATGAAAAAGTTGGCTTAAAGCTCAACATTCAGAAAACGAAGATCATGGCATCTGGTCCCATCACTTCATGGGAAATAGATGGGGAAACAGTGGAAACAGTGTCAGACTTTACTTTTTTTGGCTCCAAAATCACTGCAGATGGTGACTGCAGCCATGAAATTAAAGACGCTTACTCCTTGGAAGAAAAGTTGTGACCAACCTAGACAACATATTGAAAAGCAGAGATGTTACTTTGCCAACAAAGGTCCATCTAGTCAAGGCTATGGTTTTGCCAGTAGTCATGTATGGATGTGAGAGTTGGACTGTGAAGAAAGCTGAGCGTAGAATTGATGCTTTTGAACTGTGGTGCTGGAGAAGACTCTTGAGAGTCCCTTGGACTGCAAGGAGATCCAACCAGTCCATTCTAAAGGATATTAGTCGTGGGTGTTCTTTGGAAGGACTGATGGTGAAGCTGAAACTCCAGTACTTTGGCCACCTGATGCAAAGAGCTGACTCATTGGAAAAGACCCTGATGCTGGGAAAGATTGAGGGCAGGAGGAGAAGGGGACAACAGAGGATGAGATGGTAGGATGGCATCACCAACTTGATGGTCATGGGTTTGGCTGGACTCCAAGAGTTGGTGATGGACAGGGAGGCCTGGCATGCTACAGTTCATGGGGTCGCAGAGAGTCGAACACGACTGAGCAACTGAACTGAACTGAAGCTAGAATATCATTTATCCATTTAATTTTGAGTGCCACTTAATATTGGTATGTGGTCCCTCATCCCATAGAGGTTAAGAACTTTAGATTTGAACAGTCTTTGACTCTAGACTAGAAAAGGTACTTCACTGCTGTGTGTCTCTATTTCCCCATCTATGAAACAATCAAAGTAACACCACTAACTTCATGGGTCTAATTAAGAATTTATCAAAAAAAAAAAAAAAAGAATTTAATGAGCTAATGGACTTAGTGTATCAGTGCCATGCCTGGCTAAGCACGCAACAAGCAGTAACTAGTGGGAGAGCCAACCAGTAGTGATTGTATCAGTCCACCAAGATAAGGGCTATGGTGAAGGTAAAATCAGGACACGGTGGAAGCACGTAAGAGAAGAAGAAACATAAGAGAAACAGAAGTCAGTGTAGGGTGTGGGTTCCCAGGTATGTAGTCACCGAGATGAAGCTTTGAAATAGGAGTAGCAGTTATCGTATGGAACAAGGCTAGAAGTAAGACATGGAAGCCTTCTGAGCTGAGCAAGTGGTACATGCAGATGACTGATGGTCAGAGAGGTAGCTGTTGAACTTGAATGGGACGAGGCAAAGGAACCATGGCTAGAATGCCGGTGTGACCAGAGGAGGCTGGGAGCAGTGAGAGTGGAGGCTGGAGGGCTGAGCACGGCCAGGACATCAAGGACTCTGCGTCAGCCCCATGGCATATCGTGGAACTGTGAGTGTCTCGAGATAGTGGGAGCTCTGGGTAGAGCTTAGCGGGCTGCCTTTGTCACAAAGGCCACCCTATGATGGCTTAGAAAATGAGTCAGAAAAGGGAGACTGAGGCAAAGACAGCAATAGATACAGGGAAGAACAGGTAGGAGGCTGCTCAGAGAGGCCAGATAGGAGCGTGTGAGTCACCTTTTCTCTCAGCCTTCTGTTTCTTTTTCTGACATCAGGCCAACAGTCTTTGTCTTACCCACCTCCAAAGGTTGTGGGGGGAAATGTAATAAAAATATCCACTTAAAACCGGAGTTGGCAAACTTTTTTGTAAAAGGCCGGATAATTACGTTCAGCTTTTCAGGCCATATGGTCCCTGTCACAACTACTCATCTTTATCATGGTAGCACAAAAGCAGCCATAGATAATACATGTAAAATGAGCATGGCCGTGTTCCAATAAAACTTTATTTATAGACACTGAAATTTCAATTCTGTGTAACTTTCCTGTGTCATAATATATTACTCCTCTTTTATTTTTTTTACCCCAGCCATTAAAAAAATGTAAAAACTACTGTCAGCCAGTGGACACACAGAAAACAGTGGGTGGCCAGATTTGACCTACCAGCTTTAATTTTCTGAATTTGGACTTAGAATATGGTTTGAGAATGGTGAAGTTTCCCAAACCTTTGAGGGAGGGCTATTCTGAGTACTATTTTATTTTGTTTTAATTTTTATTGGAATATAGTTGCTCTGCTGTGTGGGATTAGTTTCTACTGTGCAGCAAAGTGAATCAGTTACAGGTGTACATATATCATGATTTCTGTTGACTGGTGGTTATATTTTGTAGTATTTCTCAGTTGTTGGTAAAGTTTGCCATTTGTGCCAATTTTTGCAGTTATATATTTCCTGTTTATCAGTTGGTCTGGGATGTCCTGCCCCTCTCTCCAGTTTGCATAAGCACTTTATACAGTCTTGTTGATGAGTCACTAGAGAAATATGTGCAGCCTTTGACCAAGCCTAGGACACCTTCTTTCTTTTAAGAAGCAAGTAGTGCTTCTGTTTTCTTTAAAGAAGCAAGTAGTGAATTTGAAAGGCCAAAACAATAAAGTCATACAAACCAGAGTACTGCCTCTGCCAGTTCAGAGTCCTGTGACCTTCAGCAAGGTATATCAACTGTCTGATTCATCCTTCCTTCCTCCTTTCATTTATTCGACATAGCCACTGAGTGCCTACTGTGTACCAGGTCCCGTGCAGGGTCACACCAGGACTAGATATGAGACAGTGACTGCCTTCAGAATTGCAGGGGACTCAGAATTGCAGGGGAGGCAGCCACTTAAAGTACAGCAAAGCTGTTGCTTTGAGAAGGGACAGCCAGGGGTTAGGGAAGACAGAGGAGGGGCTTCTGACCCTTGTACGGTGAGACTCTCAGAGAGGAGGAGTTCTGAGCTGACATTTGGAGGATGAATAGTCTTCCTCTAGGTGAAGAGGCAGGAAGTGGGTATTTCCACACCAAGTGAGCCTCCTAGGTAAGGCCTCCCGACAAGAAGGTGGGGCAGGGGGCACGGTTGATGATGAAAAGGAGTTTACTGTGTTTGAGTCAGAGTTTAGTGTGTTTGAGTGGGAGTGGGGAGAGCCTGGAGGGGCAGGAACTGGGTTAAGGGATTTGAGGTTTACCTGGAGCACAACAGGGTCACTGGTGCATTTCGACTGAAGGACGGAGAATCGTCTGAAAGGAAATAGGAGGCAGGAAGTCCAGCCGGGGACTGCTTCAGTAACCCAAGTGAAGCAGGAGGATGGCTTAAATTGGAGGAAAGGGGGAAACTTCAAAACCTTTTCTAGAGTAGAGTTGATAAGGCATGCCAAGTGATCAGAAGTTGAAGGTCAATAGAAAGGAGATATAAAGGATGACCCCAGGTTTGTAGACGGCATAGCCACATGGGCAGGGGCACCATTTACTAAGAAGGGGGGGAGAAGATGTCTGGGTGGAAAGGTGATGGCTCATTTATAATAATGCTGACCTTTCTGGGTTGTTCTATGTCTTAGAAACATTGTATGTGAGGTACCTGGCAGAGTCCCTGGCATGTTGTGGGTGCTTGATAAATGGTGGCTCGTGTCCTTGTTTCATTTCTAAAGATCTATTTCAGGCCCTGTTTTGTTAGATCATGATGTTCTTTTGCTGTTTAGTGTGAGCTCTTCAGAGCCACGAGAACTGCAGTTTTGCTCACCGTGCCGCACGTGTTCATGTGTGTTTCTTTCTCTCCTTCTCTTCTGCATGCTGCCTGGGGACTGGCTTTCTTGTGGTCAGCACCAATGGGCAGCGCCCAGGTGACCCCGGGGACTCCACTCTGCCTCCTCACCACAGGTGATCACCAGAGCCCTGGGCTGGGGAGGGGGGACGGGAGTGAAGAGCAGCCCATGCTCAGTGGTCCCTGCAAGCTAGGTGCACCAGAGAGGAACTGGCAGCCCGTCCACCCCACCCATGCATCCACCCACCCAGCCATCCCCCTGCCCCCTCCCCATCCTTCCGTTCCTACCTCCATCCATCCGTCCATCCATCTATCTAACTCATCCATTCACCCATTCTACTAATGCTTACAAAGTACCTACTGTGTGCCAGGCACTGTTCTAGGCACTGAGGTATTCAGTGGTGAACAAAAGAAAGCATATTCCTGTGCCTTTGTGGGAGGGGAAAGAACCATTAATCCCCCCCCCACACACACACACACAACTACACAAATGCGTAGTTGCAAGTGTGAGTCTTGCTACAAAGAAGAGCCATGTGGTATTCAAAATAAACCAACAAGTATACCTAAAGTTCAGGGGATGATTCCCAGGGGAAGAGAGAACCGAGCTGTGGTCTGAGGTTGGGGGAGAATTGGTTTAACATGTCTGTGCTTAGGAAATGGATAGATCTGGCTATGACTCCCTATCTGCCATTTGTCTTGGGCAAGTCACTTGAGTATGATGAGTCCCACCCCTCCTATTTGTTAAGTTAGAATAATAATGCTTCCATTTTGAGGAGCACCGTTTTCTTATAGACTTTGCAGGCACAGTCTTCTGGAACTGTATCCTGAGAAGAAATAAGATAGTAAACTGAGAAAGGCCACTATGGGAACGCCCCAGTCTAGAGTGGATGTTTGTCTGAAGTGAATACCAGCCCTTTCGGTCTAACTCATGGTAGTTCGCTCTCATTCCATATAAACTCTTCGGAGATCATAGTGCAGAGCCCATCAGAGGCTGATGCCCATCATGGGGCCCCAGAGACAGACGAGACCCTCCCAACAGAGATATCTCCACTGCGGGGGCCCTTTCCATCAACCCAGGTTTCTTTGGAGATTTCAAACCTTTTACCTGGCACCTCTCTCCAAGTTGTTGCCCAGATAGCAGCTTCCTCTCTACTAGTCCCTGGCTGGTCAGTTTGTCATGGTGGGAAGGGGAATATATGAGGCAGAGATGACAAGAATCCAGCCGTCCAGGAGCTCATGGTCCACTTCTGTTTACCCGCTTCCCAAGCTCCGAAATTCTGCTGTTTGCGATTGTCTTAGGCTGAGTTTCCCTGGACAGAGCCTGAGATGGGGGATTCTTGTGCAAATTAGTCATTGGTGAGTATTCTCAGAAGAAAGAAAGTGAGGGAAGGGCAAGAAGCCAAAGGAGCATGTGCACGCTGTGTCAGCTGAGCCCACAGAGGCTCTGGAGTGTGGACTGTATCACAGGGGAGCCCCTACTCCGTGGCAGGGGGCCAGCCTCTGTGCTGCTGTGTCAGTCAGCCACTGTCCATGTCCTGGTGGGGGTTGGGGGGCGACTTCCCTTGGCCTGATGGCAGTCTACAGGGAAGAGGGTACCTTAGCAGCCAGCACCTCCATCTTAAGCAGCTGGAGATTAGTGCACCAGCCCAGGAAAAGAGATCTAGGCAGAGCCTCCACCGCATTCATGACAGCCAAGTTCCGTCCCCACCTCTGTGTCTGCCACCAACCCATAGCCCAATGTGTCACCATTAACACCCCCAGAATGTCGTCTCAGCCGCTCCCTAGTTATGGGACCTTAAGCAAGTTGCACAGCCTTGTTTAACTTGCAAGACCGATGGTCACACCTCCTGCAGAGTCATATACAAGATTACGTTCGGTGACTGTCCGGAGTGCCCTGCTCTCTCGGCCTTCATCAGATGTCAGTCCGCTCTCCCGTCCTGTTGTTGGCAAGTCTCACTCTTGCCCCGAGGGAGGTGGCAGTTGCGGGCGGATGCCTGGTGATAGCGAAAGGAGAGTGGCTCCTGCCGCGTGCTCACACCCATTCACCAAGAAACAGCGCTCCTCCCGGGCATGCGGGCAGCTCCCTTTCTGCCGGGCCACTGTTCTCCGGGCCCTTTTCAAGTCAGCAGTCCCGTAATGTTTTCTTTAAACAGAGCCAGCCCCATATCAGGCACATTTGTTTTACCTCTTGCCTCCTGAGACATCTGAATGCTCCCTCTCTGACAGGTTTATTTCATTGTGTTCCATTTATTTCCATGCCTTTCTCGGTTTCATTTGATGGGTGAGGTGTCCAAGAGTGTTTCTCTTCAAGCAGGCTGTCCCTTTCAAGGGGCGTTTTTGTTAATGCTCATCCCCTGGTAGCAATAACAGCTGATGTGAATAATAACCGACCAGGTCTGAGTGATGGGGATGTTCGACTGTAAACAAAAGCAGCCTCTTCACATCAGCACCAGCTCAGAGGTCTGTGGCATCTGTTTGGTGGGAGACAGGCTGGCCTTCAGAGTGAGTACAGGTCTCAGCTCGGCCACTTTCTGCCCCGGGGATCTGGGCATTGTTCTTCTCTGGGCTCCATTCCCTTCATGGGGCGGAGCAGGGATAATGACATCCCTGGCCAGAGTTCATGGTGAGAACTATGCGTGAAGGCTTCCACTCGCTCTTCAGGTCTGACTTACTGGTCTTTGCTTCAAGGGATTCATGCTCTAGGGTAGGGCTTCTCAACCTCGGCACTAGTGACATTGGGGAAAGGTAGTTCTTAGTTGTGGGAGGCTGTTCTGTGCATTGTAGGATGTTTACCAAATCCGTGGCCTCTACTCATTAGATGCCAGGAGCACTTGATTACCCAAGTAGCACAACCAAGTTTATTGCCAGACACAATCAAATATCCCCTGGGGACAAAAGCACCCTCCTGTTAAAAACCTCCAGAATTACACTATGTTCAAGAGATGCAGAATCTCAGTTACATATGTACTTTGAAATTTTCTAGAGTCAAATTTTTAAAAAGTAAAAAATGGGGACTTCCCTAGGGATCCAGTGGTTAAGACCACACTTCACTGCAGGGGCCATGGGTTCTATCCCTAGTCAGGGAGCTAAGATCCCATATGCCTCAGGGCATGACCTAAATAAATAACATAGCCTATTAAAACATTAAAATTATTTGTTAAAGTAAAAATTAACAGGTGATATTTTAATGTATTTTAACTAACCCAGTGTCTACAAAGTATTATCATTTTAACATGTAATCAATATTTTAAAATGATTAATAAAAGATATGCTACCTTTTTTTTTTAGCACTAAGCCTTTGAAATGTGGTGTGAATTTTACACTTATAGCACTTTGCAATTCAGATGCTAAATTTTAAGCAGTTAAAAATGAAATCTAATCCTAAAAAGATAAACATTATGTTTAACAAGTAAACATACTTTACAGTGTTCCAGTGTTAAAATTTAAATTCATGGAGATAAATTTTAAAATTCAGTTCCTCTATCATACTAGACACATTTCAAGTGCTTGATAACCACGTGTGGCTTAGTGGCTTTCATCGTGGGCAGCACAGATGTAGAGGTAATTAAGAGTTTGAGATTAGCAGATACAAACTACTGTATATAAAATAGACAAACAACAACAAGATCCTACTATATAGCACAGGGACCTATATTCAGACTCTTGTAAACTATAATGGAAAAGAGTCTGAAAAAGAATATATAAACCTGAATGATTTACTGTACAGCAAAAACTAACACAGCGTTGTAAATCAACTATACTTCAGTTTTTAAAACTTTATACAAATAACCCAACAAAATGTCTTGACCATCCCTGGACCATCGTTGGTGCACAGAAGTAGAGGCTCAGTAAATGTTCAATTCTTTTTTATTCCATTTTGACACCCCGCCCCCAGGAGACATATGACAATATCTGGAAATGTATTTGGTTGTCACCCCTGGGTGTGAGGGCTTACTGGCATCTGGTGGGTAGAGGCCAGAGATGCGTCCGTTGAAAAATACAAGGTAAAACCTCTGAGACCCCATGGACTGCAGCCCACCAGTCTCCTTGGTCCATGGGATTCTCCAGGCAAGAATACTGGAGTGGGTTGCCATGCCCTCCTCCAGGGGATCTTTCCGACCTAGGGATCAAACCCGCGTCTCTTATGTCTCCTGCGTTGGCAGGCAGGTTCTTCACCACTACGTCAGCTGGGAAGCCCAGCACAGTGGGTAGAAGCCAGGGTGCTTCCACTGAAAAAAAATAAAGGAAAACCTCTGCGGTTAGAGTTTGTTGTTCTTCTGAAGTGGGATAACTTGGGACTGCAGTGGACAAATGCCTAGTTATTTAACATTTCACCTAAACGACCAACCCACTATCGCTGAGAGAGTACGTCCCTGGTCCCTGCCCCTGCTCAGCCAGGCCTCCAGGGTGCACTCAGCGAACTGGGCCCAGTAGGAAGCTAGCAGCACCCAGACTGAAGCTTAGAGTAGATGCTCTGAAGGTCAGCCAGGCAGCCCTGCGCTGGTCTTAACCCCTTGGGCTGACCCAGATTCACTGTCTTGCCCATGCCAAGCCCTTCTCCTTTGTCCCCAGGGAGAAGGGCTTTGGGACAAGCCCTCATGTAAAAAACTGGGGAACTTTGGCAAATCATTCAGCCTTTCGGAGCCTTAGTTTCCTCATCTGTGAAGTAATAAGGATGAGTCCGTGCACCGCCAGGCTCAGTCTTGGCCAGGGTCAGCAGAGAAAGTGAATTCATTTCCAGCAGGGCTCCTGACTTGAGAGGCTGGCGGGCACAACTCCATCCTTTCATTTCTACCTTTGTACCTCATGTTCAGACTCCATTGTTATCTCCGTGGCAATCCTTTTTTTTTTTTTTTTAAAAAAAAAAAGGACAATAATTGCTTTACAATATTGTGTTGGTTTCTGCCATATATCAACATGAATCTGCCATAGGTACACGTATGTCCCCTCCCTCATGAAACTCCCACCCCATCCCATCCCTCTAGGTTATCCAAGAACACTGGATGTGAGCTCCCTGGCAATTCTTTGTATCAGGGCCTTGCCACAGTGACAGAATTCAGGCCGTAATACTCTCTCTGAGACTGCTTTACAGCTAACTGCTTCTAAAGCAACTTCCCTCGGGATGTCTTGTAAATCTTGAATCCAGGTAGAAAGAGTTTGAGCCTTTGGGGCAAGGCTGCATGGCTGAGAGCAGATGGGGAAGTAGCCTGGCGGACTTAGGGAAGGCCCAGCAGGATGCCTTTTGCCCCTGTCAGGCTTGAACATCCTGGGGAGTGAGAGACCCTCCCAGAGAGGTTTGCGTTCCGGTAGGTGTGGATGGATGGAGTGAGAACAGGAACCAGAGGCGGGAGGACCTCTCCAGAAAAGGCTTAAACCTGTAAACCCACCAATATGACAGCTATGCCTGGTAGAGAGAGGTGGAAGACAGGCAGTGTGAGCACAGTCTGCCAGGCCGGCCGGAAGGAGGTGGCAGCTTTGGGGGACAGTGGCACCAGGGGTTTCCATGACAATGAAAAGAACAATACAACAGCAAGCATGTGTTACGTACCTCTTAGCTTCCATGGAAGGTGCTGAGGGCTTCATATGATTAATGACCTGAACCTTCTCAACAGCTCTGCCATTTAGGGTACCATTGTCATTCTCATTTGGTAGATAAGGAAACCGAGACTCTGGTGATTGAAAAATCACACAGCTCAGAAATGATGAAACAGGATCTGAACCCAGGAAAGTCTGTAATCTTATCCACTATGCTTTATGCCAATGGCCAATATTAGTGAGCACCTATTATGTGCCCTGGCTTTCCTGGTGGCTCAGCTGGTAAAGAATCCGCCTGCAATGTAGGAGACCTGGATTTGATCCTTGGGATTTCAGATCCCCTGGAGAAGCGACCAGCTACACACTCAGTATTCTGGCCTGGAGAATTCCATGAACTGTATAGTCCGTGGGGTTGCAAAGAGTCAGACATGACTGAACAACTTTCACTTTCTCTTTCATTATGTGCCAGGAACTGAGAACTACCATGGTCCAGGACTGTGCCTCCAAAACTAGCTGTGGGACTTTGAGCCTCAGCTCACGTGTGCCCATTTCCTTGTCTACAAAGTGAGGATACCAAGAATTACTAGCTGTTGAGAGGAGTACTTGAGAAATACACCTGAAGTATGTAGACTTGTGCTGTGTTTATTATTCTAAACCCATTTTACAGATGAGAAAACTAAGGTCCAGAGAAGAGGCAAGCAGGTAAGCTGGCCAGTGGTGACGTTCAGGCGGGTGGCTGGGCCAGCACTGTGGCTCATAGGAAAGGAGGTGGAAAGTAAGAACCTATCTGAGCACCAGGAGTGCTCAGCAGGATTCACAGGCCAGGGCTCATTGGGGAATTGGGACGTAAAGCTAGGAGCACAGCAGCCCCAGTTGCAGAGATGGCTCAAGAAAAGAGTGGGATGGAGAGCAGGGCAGCACAATGCTGAAGTCCCCTCACCCGGGCAGCCTGCAGTCCCCGAGGCTTCAGCTGGTCCCAGAGCACCCCCCAGGGCTGCACCTGCAGAATAAGGGCGGGGACCACAGCTGGAGGTCAGGGAGGCAGGTGACGATCAGGAGCCAGGTGGCCACTGCAGAACCGCCTCTGTTCTTCCATTTGGCTGCTCCAGGGGCAGCAGGCAGACTCTGCAGAGCAGGGACGGAGTCTAGTACTCAGTCAAGTGCGCCAGACTGTCACCATTGTCAGTCTGGTAATAGATGTTCACAGCCTGATGGACACCAGGCTCTTGGTACCAGCTTCTGTTGTCCATCTCCCAATGGAATCAGTAGACAATGCAGACCAGGAATGCATCTTTCTGGAGCGCCCCATCCCCTGTGGGGTGTCTTTCTGTAGCAGGTGAATGTCTGTGCTTCCTACCAGACAAGCACCCAAGCAAGGAGCAAATAAGACAGACGCTCTCACCACGCCTTTTCTCTCTGGGGATGTTCTTCTTAGACCAAGGAGCAATCAGTGTCCAGTCTGCTATCCAAACTGCCACTAAATTCAGATTCAGAAACTCAGCATCACCTTGACCTCTCTCTCCCTGGCTTCAATATGCAGTCAGTCATCAGATCTGTCCCGTATTATCTCTGACATCTCTCTTGAATCTCTCCCTCTCCTTCACTGTTGCCCTCATGCTTGAGATTTATAAAGCCTTGGTCAGATAGTGTAACAGATTCCAAACGGGTCTTCCTATCGTCACACTGGTCCCTTCTAATGTATGCTCCACTGAAGCCAAGTTATTACTATAAAAGTCTGATTCTGATTAAAATGCTCTCAAGGCTCCCTTTGTGCTCAGGGACAATTAGCCTGAATCACAGGCCCTTCACTCTCTAGGTGCTGTCCCTTCCCTATATCCCCAGCTCTATTTCCTCTTTGGTGGCCAGTGCTGCCACCAAAGGCGGGTGTGCAGAACCCGCCTTATCGCACTCTGCTGGATACTCTTCCTCGATGTCTACCTTACTCACCCTCTGGGGTCAAGTTCAGACAGTGTGGTCTCTGCAAAGCCTTCTCAGAATCTCATTGTCTCAGTTCAGTTCAGTCCCTCAGTCGTGTATGGCTCTTTGAGACCCCACGGACTGCAGCACACCAGGCCTCCCTGTCCATCGCCAACTCCTAGAACCTACTCAAACTCATGTCCATCACATCAGTGATGCCATCCAACCATCTCATCGTCTGTCGTCCCCTTCTCCTCCCACTTTCAATCTTTCCCAGCATCAGCACCTTTTCCAATGAATTAGTTCTTCGCATCAGGTGGCCAAAGTATTGGAGTTTCAGCTTCAGCATCAGTCTTTCCAATGAATATTCAGGGCTGATTTCCTTTAGGATGGACTGGTTGGATCTCCTTGCAGTCCAAGGGACTCTCAAGAATCTTCTCCAACACCACAGTTCGAAAGCATCAATTCTTCAGCACTCAGCTTTCTTTATAGTCCAACTCTCACATCCATACACTACTTCTGGAAAAACCATAGCTTTGACTAGATGGACCTTTGTTGGTAAAGTAATATCTCTGCTTTTTAGTATGATGTCTAGCTTGGTCATAGCTTTTCTTCCAAGGAGCAAGCATCTTTTAATTTCATGGCTGCAGTCACCATCTGCAGTGATTTTTGGAGCCCAAGAAAATAAAGTCTGTCACTATTTCCACTGTTCCCTCATCTATTTGCCATGAACTGATAGGACCAGATGCCATGATCTTCGTTTTCTGAATGTTGAGCTTTAAGCCAACTTTTTCACTTTCCTTTTTCACTTTCATCAAGAGGCTTTTTTGTTCTTCTTCACTTTCTGCCATAAGGGTGGTGTCATCTGCATATCTGAGGTTATTGATATTTCTCCCAGCAATCTTGATTCCAGCTTGTGCTTCCTCCAGCCCAGCGTTTCTCATGATGTACTCTGCATATAAGTTAAATAAGCAGAGTGACAGTATACAGCCTTGACATACTCCTTTCCCGATTTGGAACCAGTCTGTTGTTCCATGTCCAGTTCTAACTGTTGCTTCTTGACCTGCATACAGATTTCTCAAGAGACAGGTCAAGTGGTTTAGTATTCCCATCTCTTGAGGAATTTTCCATAGTTTGGTGTGATCTGTACCATCAAAGGCTTTGGCATAGTCAATAAAGTAGAAATAGATGTTTTTCTGGAACTCTCTTGCTTTTTCGATGATCCAACGGATGTTGGCAATTTGATCTCTGGTTCTTCTGCCTTTTCTAAAACCAGCTTGAACATCTGGAAGTTCACAGTTCAAGTACTGTTGAAGCCTGGCTTGGGGAATTTAGAGCATTACTTTGCTAGCGTGTGAGATGAGTGCAGTTGTGCAGTAGTTTGAGCATTCTTTGGCATTGCCTTTCTTTGGGATTGGAATGAAAACTGACCTTTTCCAGTCCTGTGGCCACTGCTGAGTTTTCCAAATTTGCTGGCATATTGAATGTAGCACTTTCACAGCATCATCTTTTAGGATTTTAAATAGCTCAATTGAAATTCCATCACCTCCACTAGCTTTGTTTGTAGTGATGCTTTCTAAGGCCCACTTGACTTTGCATTCCAGGATGTCTGGCTCTAGGTGAATGATCACACCATCGTGCTTATCTGGGTCATGAGGATTGTTTTTGTATAGTTCTTCTGTGTATTCTTGCCACCTCTTCTTAACATCAACAAATGGATAAGAAAGCTGTGGTACATATACAATGGAATGTTACTTGGCTATTAAAAAGAATGCATTTGAATCAGTTCTAATGAGGTGGATGAAACTGGAACCTATTATACAGAGTGAAGTAAGTCAGAAAGAAAAACACCAATACAGTATATTAACACATATATATGGAATTTGGAAAGATGGTAATGATGACCCTATATGCAAGACAGCAAAAGAGACACAGATGTAAAGAACAGACTTTTGGTTTCTGTGGGAGAAGGCGAGGGTGTGATGATTTGAGAGAATAGCATTGAATCATGTACATTATCATATGTGAAATAGATCACCAGTCCAGGTTCAATGCATGAGACAGGGTGCTCAGGGCTGGTGCACTGGGATGACCCTGAGGGATGGGTTAGGGAGGAAGGTGGGAGGAGGGTTCAGGATAGGGGACACCTGTACACCTGTGGCTGATTCATGTTAATGTATGGCATAAACCACTACAATATTGTAAAGTAACTAGTCTCCAATTAAATAAATTAAAAAAATATCTTCTGCTTCTGTTAGGTCCATACCGTTTCTGTCCTTTATTGTGCCATTGTCTGAGGCTGCACCTAAAAAAGATGGTTGACAGGCCCCGCCAGTGGGCACTGAGTTAAGGGTACAGAACCCTGGGTCCTGAGTGATGATTCTCCTAGGAGAGGAAACATATTCTCATTACAAGCACTTTGTCTTGGAGTTGTTTGATTTCTGTTACCCTCTGCCCAGCACATGTACAGTGCCCACTCACCTGGCCCCAAGTATGAGTAGACTCATATGTGAGCAAGTAGCTAACATCGATAGAGCGTGTGCCAGACCCACCCTCGGCCTCCACCCTGTGATGGTTCAAACCCTCATCTACCATTTTGTTGGGTTTGTTGTGGGTCACTGAGCCCTGGTTTTCAGTCTAGCATTTGAACTCCATACAGCCTCATCTGCCAAGCTTCCTAGAGACTGATTCTCTGGTGTCTTTGAATAGGGCTTCCCCATATCTGCTAGCCCCACTCAGCTCAGTACCCAGCCTGGGCACACATGGTGCTGACCCAGGAGAAGTCGGGCTGGGGGCAGGGAGCAGGGAGCACGGAGATCACAAAGAAGAGACCTGCCCCAGACTCTGTGTCCATGTGAGCAAGAACAGACCCTGCCAACATCGGGGCCTCATCTTCTTCTCTCTCACCTCCTGCTAATAGCAGAGCTGCTGTTCTGTCCATCCTTTGGGGAGGGGGATAGATCAGCCTTAGTACAGAACACAGTGATTCAGTGTTTCTGCTTTCAAAAGCCAAGGGGCAGAGGCTGGAAGAAAGAAAACATGTTCATGGTGGATTTGGCTGGAATCTCAACAATCGATGCGGCTCCTGCTGCTGGTTTTATTACCCTCACTCAGCTGCGTTGCCTAATCTGAATTCCGTGCTGCGTGTTCTCTCTGATCCTGCTCATGCTTCCACTAATCC
Organism: Ovis canadensis; assembly: GCF_042477335.2. Classification (NCBI taxonomy): domain Eukaryota; kingdom Metazoa; phylum Chordata; class Mammalia; order Artiodactyla; family Bovidae; genus Ovis; species Ovis canadensis. Next base: position 86,236,991 of record NC_091257.1, on the reverse strand, counting down.
TGCTATAGATTTCTCGCTTCCTCCCACGAGCCTTCTCTCCTTTCCAGGCACCCCGATACTTGCTGGAAGCTGCATGTTCCAGAGACATGATCTGGGCAGAACTACCTGGCTGGGCAGATCTTCGCTTTCCCTTCTTCTTGCTGCCCCTTTGGGATGGGTGCTGTGGTCACCGCATAGGGGATCAATTTGGTTGAAATTGGTTGGAAAGAACTGGATTATGTTTTTGAGTAAGAACATTAGAGACACCTGGGCCCCTGGTACATCTTGCCGTGCTGTTCAGACAAAGCCAGGACTGAGCCACCACTCCCTGGTGGTCCAGTGGCTAAGACTCCACGCTCCCAATGCAGGGGGCTTGGGTTTGATTCCCGGTCAGGAAACTGGATCCCGCATGCTACATCTAAGGGTACACACGCTGCAGCTAAAGATCCTGCATACCCCGGTGAAGACCAAAGATCCCAAGCGCTGTAACTAGTGCAACCAAATAGATGAATATTAAAAAATAAAAAGCCAGGACATCCTGTCCTTCTAGAAGCCTCCTGTTCCACTGAGCCCATGACCAAACAGAAGTCTCCCATCCCTCTTCCTACATTTCCTCTCCTTGTGACCCTGAGCCCATTCTTGTTTGATTTTACTTCCTGAAATGCTAAGCCCGCCCTCTCCTTCCCAGGCTGCTTGTAACATGACTCAGCTTGATACAGAGGTATGGATTATATCCTGCACCTCACAAAGGATGTGTTTAAGCAACACTAACCCCAGTTCCTATGAAGGTGGTCTTATTTAGAAAGAAGGTCTCTGCAGGTATAATTAGTTGAGAAGGTCTCTGCAGGTATAATTAGTTAAGATGAAGTCGTGACAATGGACCCAGATCCATAAGATGACACTGGAATATGACTGGTGTCCTTAGAAGAAGAGGAAAACATCAGGTGAAGACAGACACACACAGAAGAACCTCTGTGATGACAGAGGCAGATATTGGTGTGATACATCTCCAGCCTAAGGAGCGCCAGTGGTTGCCCACAGATGCCAGCAGCTAAAAGAGATGAAGAAGGATTCTACCCAGGGTCTCAGAGGGAGCATGGCCCTGTTGACATCTGGACTTCAGACTTCTAGCCTCTAAATTTTTGTTATTTAAGCCACCCGGGTTGCAGTACTTTACTACAGCCCTGGAAATGAACAGACTTGGAACTGCAGTGATCCTGAGCATGGGGCAGCAGGCAGGGGTCCACCTTGCAGAGCTGTGCCTTTGCAGCGAAAGACCTCAAGGAGACTGAAGCTGAGAACTGCCATCCTGGAGAATCCCTTTGGTGTACCCTGCCCCTGCTGTGGGGTCTCGTGTTGGCTGGATTCTGCATTTGGCTCACAGCGGGCCTCTTCTCCGGGGCTCTGACCCTCCCCTCTGTGATCTGCCTCCTGCGTTTGAACAGTCTTAGCATCTGCTGCCAGGCATGTCCTGGCCTTGGCCTGGGCTGCACCAACCGGGCCGTTCACGTTGTCCTGGCCTCATTTGACCCATAGACCATTCTTGGTAGGCTTTTGTGCTCGCCTCTGGACTGACTGCTCCTGCTCCTGACTGCTCCTGACTGCTTCCTGTGTTCCACAGCTGCCAGGGACTGCTCCGAACTCTGCAGGAAGAGTTAACCGTCCGTTCAGTGCGGCCAATCGTTCCCTTGCACTGGCTGTCGGAGGAGGTCTAAAGGGACTATCATTTTGCCGCAGGGCACCCGAAAGAGTGTGTGTTCTCTTCTCTTACATCTGCTCTTCAGACTAAATCCTTAATCCCCAGCGCAGGCCCTGGGTGCTCCTCTCTCCCACAGCTAAGCAGCTTTGAGCCCCCGGGGCTCCAGGCTCAGCACACAAGTTCTGCAAGCAGGGAGCCAGCACTGTCAGCCCTGAGCTGGCTCAATTTCTTCATCCTTTTCGATGGAGCAGGCTTTGTCTGGCGCACAGGGAGCCAGGGTGTGGAGGAGGCCACTGGGTGGTCTTGGGGATGTCCACGATACGTCCCACACCAGCAATGGCATAGGGAAATCTGACTCATAGTCTAGCTTGGCCTAAGCAGAGTCATACATGCCCTTCTCTGTACAGACTTCTGTGTTAGCATCCATCACTCTGAGCTTTGATTTTCAGCTTGCACACATGTCTTTGCCATTACGCAGTGAGTTCTCAAACAGCAGGGTGGTCTCCTAATCGCCTCTCATGCCCAGCACCTTGTTTTACCCACTATTATCTTGATAATCCCAGCAACCACTCACGCCACACCAGCCAATGTCTAGGACTGGCCACCTTCCACCCTGCAACCAAGGGTTGAATGGGTGCCAATGAGGCCAAGGGAAGGGGTCTAGTCCATTTGGAAGTCACTTAGCTTTTTCTAGTTCCCTGACCATGGGCAAAATTTTCCTTCTGGCCAAATCCACACATAGCTGTAAGCATACGTTGCCCCCTCACAGTGGGTGCAGACTGACCAACAGATGCTCCTAAACCCCAGCCACAGACTGGCTCCTGCTCTGTCCTTCAAATTTAACCCCAACTTCAGCCACATCTCAGTCTTTAACCCTACCTGTGGCCTGACACCTAAGCCAGTTCAAACAGTGCATCCATCTCTGGCTTCTTAGAAGTGTCACCCCCAAATTCAGCCAGTGCTTAGGATCCTTGTCTGACCACAGGCTAGGGTCCAGCTCTAGGGCTCCCCTGGGCACAAGAGGGAACAGTTGAGACCTTGAGAAAGTAGAAAGGCTTTCTCAGCCCACTGATGGTGAAGCCTTTTAAAGGGCATGCCTTCCAAGCGAAGCATCAATAATGACCATAGCTGGCATCAACCAGGCACAGCTGCTCTTAAGTAAGTCTATCATGCTAAATTCTAAATGCATGAAACATTCTTAGCATAAAGGAGTTTGCCTGCACCCAGAAGAGATTCACCACAAAGATCTTCTATAGCCGCTTTCCTACTGTCTGTAACTGAATGAGAATCTGACCTACACAGAGCATTTGCTATGTAAAACAAGGTCCGCCTGGGAACACAGAGCCAGGAGATGCATGGAACCAAGCAGAATCAGTGCTTGAGGAACCATTTATTTGAGTGTCCAGAATGCTTTCAAACAATCAATTAAAGCTATTGCCATCTCATGGAGTGCACATTTAAGGCTAAAAAAACAAAAGGTCAACCTCTGTCAGCAATATTTAGCAGTTTTAATAATATAGGTTGTGAAGTCAATTCCAACCTCTTAAGCCTGCCTAGGTAATATTGAGGGGGTCTGGGATATTAGAAACCTGTATCTACTTTACACTTAACTCAGTACTCATTAAATGGTCTTCCCCAGCAAGGGTAGAGCTGTCTTTGAAGAACCTGAGTGTCTGTAGTGTTTTCTAGCTACATTGACTCTAGCTACATTTGACATTGACTTTGAGTTAAATCTTGGCTAAAAGCAATTACTGTCATATGATGAATTGAGGCAATTTATTTATTACTTGAGAAACATCCTAGGTGATGTCACTTGGAAGAATGATGGAATAATCCTTCCCAAGTAGTCCATTATCAGCCAGATCTAGTGAGGGGGGCCACTGTTCTGAGGTGTGGGGGAGAGCAGTCAGCAGTTTTTAAAAATTAGTCATTGTGAGATCAAAGAAAAGAGTATTGGAAATAAAGCAGAAAACAGCCGCCTAAACTTGAGCTTGTTTGTCTCCCTGTGGGATTATATGGCATGCTTGGATTGCTAAATATCAAGAAAGGTATTATAGAGAAAGCCCAGAAATTAATAATAAAACTAAACTCAATGTATGAAGTGCTTGGAGATGGTGGTTGATGTACAAGGAAAGTGAAAAGGATGGGGAAACTTAAGTTAAAAAGGTCAACTTTAAATATCATTTGAGCAAAGTCTGTATAATTTGGCCCATATAACAAGATTCGCATGACATGTTCATCCATCCCTTAGATATTGGAATGTGATATATTGCTGGAAGGGCATGAGGGGAGATAATCTTTAAGAAAGCAGGTATGAAATAGAACTTTAGGACACAGCGGGTGGCCAGCTCAGCAGAGATGGCCATAAATACAGCAACGTCATAGTCTGGCTGGTCACAGTAAGATTCTAGATCCCCTAAAGAAACAATCTGATTCTTTCTTCCAGATGTTTGAGAAAAGACAACCAGATTTCTCTGCTGAACAATCCTTTTCCCTGTTTATTGAGGAAATGGCAGAATAGAAAAGTGGTTTAAAGAGAATAAACTCTGTACCAGACTGCCAGGGTTCAAATCCCATCCCTGGCACTTGCTTCTGTTACTTAGCTTCTCTGAGCCTCAGTTTCCCCGTTTCTGAAATGGGTATACCAGTAAAACCTGCTTCGTGGGGTGGTAGTGTGGATTAAAAGGGATAGCATATGGGAAGGGCTTAACACAGCATCCTGGCTCATAGTAGATGTTCCTAACACGTGTCAGCTCTTTATTATAAATAACACATCTGTTTTACATGTGATCAGGTATCCAGACTCCACTGTTACCATCTTCTGGATACAATCCAAACACCTGGCTATCCTGAAAGCTAGTCACTATTTCTGCACTGTGGCCAGGACTGTGCTGCCGTGAAGACACAGTACTGGACATTTTTCCTGAATCACAAGTCCAGACACCTCTCTAAAGCAGCAATGAGGTGAACCTAAGCATCCCCTGGTCACAGGAAGTAGGAAGCCCATGCTGGCCCTGGAGCCATCTGGCCTCACATCCATCCTTTGCTTCCCCGTCCTGTGCAGGTGACCCCCATAGGCTGTGTTTCCTGGGCCCCATGTCAACAAGTGTCTGCACGTGGCCAGGAGGAGACAAGGGTTGTAGAGCGAGAGGAAGGAGAAGCCTTCTCCCTCTTGGCCTCGGGCGCCTTCTTTGGCAGTGGCCGTGTCCCCTCTGTGGCTCCAGCCTCCTATAGTTCCACTGGAGTCCCAGCTTCTGTTGGGTGGCCCTGACCTCTGGGCTCTGAAGAACCTTTGTCTCTCTAGTCTGGGCTAGGTAATGGCCCCTGAGGTTGCTACCTTCTGGGTTGCCTCAACATCCTCTCCTGATCTCTAGGGACCCAGTTCTCTGGTAAGTTCACTCTGGTTTAAATGTTTGAAACAGTTTCCTTTTTCCTGGTTGGATGCTGACTGATGTGGAGCCCATGCTCATTTCTAGCGATTAGGCCCTCCTTTAGTAAACAGTAAGGGGAAAAAATAATCTGATTTAATCATCCAGTCTATATTTTTTTCCTGTATCAACATCACACTTGTGTGAAATATCTGGAATCTGCATTTTTCCATTTAAAAAAGAGTCAACAACAGCATTTGTTTCTCCCCAGGCTTCTTGCACCCCTCCTGTTTGCTACAATTTCCGTCCTCAAAGACTGCCAAAGTAGTTCATGATCACAATTACAAATGCTCTCAATGCCTTGGGATGCAATTTGTAAAGTCTAGAGGCTTGAAGCTAATGAAGTATCCAGATGCTTTCCTAGCAACTTCTTTCCTATCGTGGACTTCAATTCCATCTTAAAAATAGTCTACCATTTTGAGAATTCACTTCCAGGAAAAGTCAGAAGGGGGATGATGCATACCTGACTCTAGAAGAGCCAGAAACCTACCCAGCCTCCCCAGTTTTCCCCTGCTGCCTCCTCTTGGCAAAAACCCCCATAATCAGAGATACCTGCCATGCTTGAAACCTTCGCTGGCATAGAGGAAGCATCTCAGAGTCAGAATTTCAAAGGTTTGCTCTACTGGGTGCCAAATGCATGTAACGCCAGAGAAAAGACAGAAAAACTCTTCAACAAAAGAAGTCATTAAATAGATGGGCATAAGTAAGATGCCAGTTCAGTAAGATGTGGGGATAAATGCCCTTGGATAGTGAAGAGGCGACTATGTGTTTGAAAGACTGGAGCTTTTAGGAATTGTGTCCTCGAGAGCCAGCTTCCATTCTTTGCCTTCAGCAATGATCACCAGCATGGGTTATGCATCCACTGGGGTTTGCTTGGTTTTATCAGTTGCAATTAGATGTTCTTTATCTGCAACTTCTATTTTTTACTCCATATCTTTACAGGGGAGATTCTCTGAAGTAAAGCTATAGAATTAGGGCTATAGCGAGTGAGAGTACTTGGAGAAAGAATTATTAATCCCTTGTTGTCAAATTACTTATTGCTGCCATTAAGTCATCTGGATGGAAACCTGATAATGGTCTTGCCTAGAGGAAATAAGATAAGGGCATTCCTTCAGGGACTCTGCCTGCCTTCATCCTAAGGATGAACCTAGGCAGCATGTTACAAGGAGGCAGGCAGCACCCCAGCTGCCACTGTGCAACCACATTTTACAGACACAAGAAACCATGCTACCTTCTGGAACCAGTCCTAAGATCATGCCATCATGATGCCACATCATTGGGCATATTCTCAGTTTATCAAGTGTTTTTACCTCCATTATTACATTTAATCCCTAGGAGATCCCTGTGAACTTTGTTGTTCAGTCGCTCAGTCATGTCTGACTCTTTGTGACCCCATGGACTACAGCACGCCAGGCTTCCCTGTCCTTCACCATCTCCCGGAGTTTACTCAAACTCATGTCCATTGAGCCGGTGATGCCATCCAACCATCTTGTCCTCTGTTGTCTCCTTCTTCTCCTGCCTTCAATCTTTCCCAGCATCAGGGTTTTTTCTAATGAGTCGGCTTTTCGCATCAGGTGGCCAAAGTATTAGAGCTTCAGCATCAATCCTTCCAATAAATATTCAGGACTGATTTCCTTTTTTTTTTTTTTTTTAATATTTTTTATTTATTTTTATTTTTTAAATTTTAAAATCTTTAATTCTTACATGCATTCTCAAACATGAACCCCCCTCCCACCTCCCTCCCCGCAACATCCCTCTGGGTCATCCCCATGCACCAGCCCCAAGCATGCGATTTCCTTTAGGATGGACTGGTTTGATCTCCTTGAAGTCCAAGGGACTCTCAAGAGTCTTTTCCAACACCACAGTTCAAAAGCATCAATTCTTTGGCTCTCAGCCTTCTTTATGGTCCGACTCTCACACCCATACATGACTACTGGAAAAACCATAGCTTTGACTGTCCGGACCTTTGTCGGCAAAGTGATGTCTCTGCTTTTTAATATGCTATCTTGGTTTGTCATAGCTTTTCTTCCAAGGAGCAAGTATCTTTTAATTTCATGGCTGCAGTCACCATCTGCAGTGATTGTGGAGCCCCAAAAAGTAAGTTGATCACTGTTTCCATTGTTTCTCTGTCTATTTGCCATGAAGTGATAGGACCAGATGCCATTGTCTTCATTTTTTGAATGTTGAGTTTTGAGCCAGTTTTTTCACTCTTCTATTTCACAGTTTCATCAAGAGGGTATCAAATCATGCTGTGGTTAACAGCTTTGATCTAGGTCACATAACTAGTTTGTGATAGAATCCAGGTGCAAGCTCATATATTTCTAATTCGAAATCCCTTGCTTTCGACCAAGCTCATCAAACCATAGCATTTCATCCTCAGAAGGGGTATAAGAGGTCACGTAGTCCTTTGTGCTTGCTGGAGAGCACACTGAGTGTCCAGACAGAGCCTTTCGTTGTTGGTGACACATTCTCCTGCCACTGTGGCTAACTTGGGGTTTGCAGGGTGGAGCCCAGCTGAAGTCTCATGACTAAGGATAACAGGGAGACTTTCACTCGCTTAGAGCATGAGTGTCACTATAATCAAGGAACACTGGGTTGAGGTGGAAGGTGGGCTCTATAAGTAGAGAAGAAAGGCCAGCATCCCATGAAAGTGAGTTATTAAGGGCCTGGCTAAGCATTTAAGAGTATGGCTCAGCTGGTAAAGAATCTGCCTGCAATGTGGGAGACCCGGGTTCCATCCCTGGGTTGGGAAGATCCCCTAGAGAAGAGAAAGGCTACCCACTCCAGTATTCAGATCTGGAGAATTCCATAAACTGTATAGTCCATGGGGTCACAAAGAGTCGGACACGACTGAGGACTTTCACTTAAGCATTTAAGAAGCCCAGGAAGTGAGAACAGGTGAAGACAGAGTGGACAGGGAAAAGGAAGGAGGGCTGACTCTGAAATGGGACTTGGAATCACGACTGCTTCATGCCCCTTACTACGCTGTAGCACTGCTTTGAAAAGAGTTGGGCTTCAGCCTCAGCTGGAGGGTGCAGCCACGTTAAAATCTTTCCTTATGTTGGCCCCAGTCTACTCTTGTCACTTCTCCTGGTTTGCATTAGCCCTGCTTTTTAAAGGGATCAAATCTGTTCCATCTTTCACTGCGGCCTTTCGACTTTTTGAAGGCAAGAATTAAATCTCATCTGACTCTTTCCTTCTCTAGGCTGAAAAATCCCAATTCTGACTGCCATTCCTCCTCAGTCAGTGATCTTTGGATTTTTATGTGCATGAGAATCACCTAGAGACCTTGTCAAATGGAGCAGACTCAGCAGATCCGGTGTGGGGACCCAGACTCTGCATGTGTAATAGCTTATGATGCAGATGCTTCTGGTCATTGGACCACACTTTGAGTGACAAGCCACTTGGCCTGTCTTTACCCTGCCACGTTAAAATCTTTTCTTATGTTGGCCCCAATCTACTCTTCAGGGTCGGGGTCCACAAATGAACAAGCCTCACCAGAGTGATCTGACCAGGGCAGAATAGAACAGAGAAGCATTGTCCGTGTTGGGTCTCAGGATCCCTGGGGAATGTAAACTGGGATGGTTGTTTGGTACCCTAGGAAGAGGCTGGGGGTCGGGGCAAGAAGAACATGGCACCTGGGCCTATATATGGAGCAGATAGCGAGGGAGAGGGGCAGACTTCAAGAGACTGTGAGCCCCGCCTTGGGCACTAGGTTTCCATTTGTAGGAGTTGATAGGTATCACATTGAAAGGCAGATGTGAACTCTGAGCAGAAGCTAGGAGGGGACTGGATTCTAAGCCACTGTAGCTCAAGTGGAAAGAGTCAAGGGCAGGGGGCAGTGACAGCTGCTCTTAGAGGACTGTCTGGCCTTCGGAAGTGCTCAGAGTAGGGAGGGCACAGCTGGAAGGTGTGTGAGGTTGGGCAACCTCTTGGAAACAACAGTCTCCTCTCAGTGCCGGCAGAGTTCACAAGATTGTTTTTGATGAGGGCACAGGGGACTCACATAGAGCCTTGAAGCTACTCCCGTTGGATACATCTACCACCTGGCACCTACTTGCCAGTTCTGATTTACTGGAACTGTTCTCAGGTTGGTTCCCAGTAGGGGGCGGGGATGACAAGGATGCATCCAAACCCCTCCCCTCTCCAGTCTCGGACCCCCAGTCCCCACTCAGTAGACAGAAGTCACCCAGGGCCGGAGACAGAGCTTCATAAGGGTGAGGGACTAACTGTGTTTCACTCTCATGAAAAGAGCGGGCTTAGGGCAAGAGAAGTGCACTTACCATCTTACTGATGGGCTTCCAGTTCCCCCTTGGATTTCTGGTCAGTGAGTCAGACGGGGACCCAGAGCTGGTATTTCCTGAACAGTAGCTGCATCAAGGACAGTTCCCTGGGATGACAGAGGGTGAGCCTTGCATGAAGAATACCAGCTCTGAAACTGAAAGCCAAGTATATGGCTTTGGAAAAGCCACTTCACCCGTTTGTGGAGTTTCCTAATCTAAATAAAAGGGAAAATAAAACTAGCATCTTCTGCGTCAGATTTTTGTGAAGATTAAATGACTTAATATAAAAAGCTGCTAATTAGTACTTTTTTTGTCACCTAGGGATGGACTGGTGAGCATGGTCTTCCCTGGTGGCTCAGATGGTAAAGGATCTGCCTGCAATGCAGGAGACCCAAGTTTGGTCCCTGGGTTGGGGAGATCCCCTGGAGAAGAACCAGGCTACCCACATCCAGAATTCTTGACTGGAGAATTCCATGGACAGAGGACCCTGGCCGACTATAGTCCATGGTGTTCCAAAGAGTCAGACAAGACTGAGTGACAAGCACTTTCACTTTCTTTTTTCAGTGGATTGATGTTTAGGCTGAATTTTAAAAAATAGTCATAACTGAGCTTCCATTTGATGAGGTGCTCAGTACCTGCCTAAAAGAGCTGGTCGCATTGCTAGGAAATCCCATCTTTAGTCGACCCTTGTGTGTTTCCTATAAGTCCAATTGCAGGTTCTCATCTGTACTTACAATGTGAGCCCTGGGGACACACTCCTGAGTCTGCTATGGGGGCAGAACCAGACCATTCTGACTCTGTCCCCGTCCTCTTCCTTGCAGAGGCAGGAGCCACAGGTAAATGCTATCTGGCTTTGGTCCCAAAGCCAGTTCCTCCACACCTGTGTTGCCTTCAAACACTGTCAACAGGCTTTCCTTGTGAACGGAGGGACACACCTCTGGTGGCTCAAGCCAGTGCCCTGAAAAGGATGCTGAAGGGAAAGTAAAATTTGCCGTGTCCTGGGGCAATTCCTGTATCTAGAGTTCTAGTTGGACTAGCCAAGCCTGGCTATTCCTGATAACCTTACTGTGCAGTCTGGGATTTCAGTTCTGATGTCTGTGAACTGAACTCACGGAATTTGTGTAAACCGCTGGGCTACGGCCTTTCAGATGGCCTCTCTGAATGTCTTGCATGGTCGTCTGCGACCCTCAGCTGTGTTCCATTGTTGATTCATGATCACCACTGAAGGTGCTTCTGTTTAGGAACATCTTGGAGTTTACTTGGGAAAAGTTTTCTAATACTCATCCAAGATCTTCACTTTCCTTTGGGTAGAGAGCTAGATCTATCCTAGGAGCAGCATTTGAGATAGTCAATTGCTCCTGCCTTCTTGAAACCCCCTCTTCCCCTGGCTCTAGGACACTATACTCTCCTGGGTTTTTTGTTTTTTTGTTTTTTTCTTTTTTCACTTGTCTGTCCACTCCTTCTCTGCCTCCTATGCAGACTTGTCTTCCTCTACCCACTCACTAAATATTATAGATCCTCAAGTCTCTATCTGGACCATATACTCCATCCACTCTTCATTCTTTCCCTGGCTGACTTCATCAACCACCACCCCATGCTTCAGATATCATCTATGTGCATATGACTCACACATTCTTACCTCCAGCTTAGACCTCCTTTAAGAGCTTCAGACCTGCATTTTAACTTCCTCCTCTTGTAGAGTATCTTCCAAGCTTAAATTAACCATAAACATTTATTTCCCTTCTAATTTCCTTTTTTTATTGGCATACAGTTGCTTTACAATATTGTGTTAGTTTTTGCTGTGCAACAAAGTGAACCAGCTCTATGTATGCATATATCCCCTCCCTCTTGAATCGCCTTCTTACTGCACCCCCCTCTCCAACCCCTTCCTAAAAGGTCGGCCAACTCTGGTTGATAGGCATAGCCTGCTCAGACCGTCCTGCAGTGTGATGAGTTGGGTTTTTGTCTTTAGCTGGTGAGGGGCACTGAATGAAATCCCTTACTTGTAAGTCCTGCCAGGAGGAGCTCTGACCCCACTGATGTCTTAGTTGGGTGCTCAGCAGCCAATTAATGAATGACTGAATGAATAAATGAGGCAAACGTCTGTGGTCCACTCGCCTTTATGCCATTCACCCATCATCTGTGAAGCAGCAGTGATGAGGAGGAAGGCCTGTGTAGACAATAACTTTAGAGAGATGACTAGGACTCTCCCTGCTCTTAGTCTTGGAGACAAAGTCAACCCAGCTTTTCTAAGTTACAAGAGAGTCTGGGAAAAGTGCTGTAGTAAAGGAACCGCATGACTACAGGAGGAGGGGATGTGCTGATGGGCATTGTGAAACACCTGTGAGTTTGGAGGATCAGAATCATAGCTTGTGGGCATTAGTATCCCTTCACCTCAGCCGAGTTCTGTGAACACAGGGCTGAAAAAAAAGGAGAAACTCAATTTTGTTTCATGAGAACAAATGGGTGTGGGTAGAGCTATCATCCCCTCAGCTAAACATTAAAGCACCACAGACATTAAGGGAACACCTATTACAAGCCAGACCCTGCACTGACATGAGGAAGCAAAGATAAAGAAGGCATCATCTTGCCCCCGAGGAGCTTGCAGACCACTGAAGGAGACAGATGGGTAAACAAATAGCTAATACTATCAGCACACTGAGATGCACCAGTGTTACAGAGTGTTAGCAGGATTTGGAGGGGAACTCTCCTGGGGCAATCAGGGAAGGCAGAGTCACTGATAAAGGATCAGCTGGTGCTGATGATGGTAGAAAAGTAGGGATGGGCCAAGGAAAGGATGCTTTGGACTTCAGCTGCCTCACGCAGAGTTGGCATCCTTGGGAGGAATTCGCGGTAGTACAATCCTGGACCATACTCCAGAAGGTTCACACAGGTGTCTGGAATGAGAAGTTGCCTCTGTCCCCAGGTCACTGCATGAAGAAGCCAGGCTTAGGCATTCTCTGGCTCCTGACTGTTGCTATGCCCTTAGCAAGTGGTTGTCTGGGGGGAGTAGGACGGGGAGACTAGGGGACTTGAAAGTTTAATTCAAGTTTTCTGACTTCTGAAACCTAGACTTAGAGTCAAAAAAACCAATGGAATCCTGGCTCTGAGCCACGTAACTTTTAGCTAGTTCCTTTGTTTTCTCATCTATAAAATGGGACAATCCATAGATACTTTGGGGAACATTTGCAAGGATTGTCCAAGCTGGATCCATGAAATGGCTCAGCACAGGGCTGAGGATGGAGTAAGTGCCCAGTTCCCAGTTTTCCTTGACACAGAATTGAGTCAGTGAGTGAGTACTGGCAGAGCTGGTAACATCAACATTAAATTTCAAAAATGGACTTAGCAGATTTCAGTGTTTTCTGAATCCAAAGCAATTCTCTTTAATGCACTAAATTTCTACTCCACCATTTGTTTCATATAAGGTGCAAAATGAAAGCATTATGGTTTTTTCTTTAAAAATCTAGCAATTTCAGTTGTGCTACCCTTACATACGGCTGTTGTTTTCACCATTTACCTGAAAGAATTAAGCAGGGTTTGGAATAATTCCATGAGCCTAACGATCAAACTGTAGCCCCGTGGTTTGATCCTAGGGATGGTATGAGGGATCAAAATCATCTGCTCGATCTCATGAGAGGAGAAGGGTGCCTCCAGCACAGTAGCTGTGTAACCTCGGGCAGCTCACTCAGTTTCTCTGCACCTCAGTTTCTTCATATGCAAAAAAAAAAAAAAAAGGGCTATAATAATAACCCCAACCTCACGAGGAATTAATGCTCAAAAGTGCTTAATTGGGTCAGTGTGTGTAGTGACCTCAGCACAGTGCCTGGCACATAGTTAGCACTCAGTAAGTGGAAGCTGTTGTCACTGTGATTGTGTCTAGTCAGGTATGTGAGCCTTTTCAATACCTTTCCTCTTCACCTTTGCCTCCAAGGTGCGTCCACTCAGAACTCCAACACTGTGGAGCCGGAGAAGCAGGTGGACAACACCGTGAAGATGGCCGGCGTGATCGCCGGCCTCCTCATGTTCACCATCATCCTCCTGGGCGTGATGCTCACCATCAAGAGGAGGTGAGTGTGGCTTGCTGCCCTGCAGACTCTGCCAACCCCAAGCGGCCCCAGCACCACCATATGGCCAAGTCCTTTCTCTGCTGACCACTTCCGAGCAGGGACCTTCTGGAACAACTGTTGAGGTTCTGAAATGTGGGGCCAGTTGTGGTTCATCGTGTTGGTGTCCGAAGGGTGCGTGCTGCCTGTGTGGCGAGCAGCCACAGGATGGCCAGTGTCTTGCGGGGCAGCTGTTCCTTGGTGTACGATGCTCCTCAGAGATAGCTGCTCTGTTGCGATTGGTCACATCCTCAGGATTACGGGGGAGCCGCAGGGACGCAGATGAGCCTACAAAGACAGACGCAGGAAAGCAGTGCTTCATTCCTTTCACCTTCATCCATTCCCTTTTTGTCTTTGGTCAAGGAACAGTGTCCCTCTGCATCAAAGGCTAGAGCCTCCGATGGTGTGACAGCCCTCAGGGAAGTCTCTTTCCTACTCCAGGGCCCAAAAAACCTTCCCTGCTGGATTGCTGGTGCTTGTCACCTCTCAGCAGGATATCCTCCTGGCACCTCTGGTCAAGGCACAGTTATCTCGTATTGTACACATTGCTCACGAAAGCCAGGATCCAGGTTCCTTCCTGATCCCCCAAATTCATTACGCTGACATCTTGTGTTTATCAGGCATTCACAGGGCTTGAGGACCAGCCGGGGAGTTGCAGAGAGGAAAGGGGAGTATATATCAGGGAAGGTGGGTGAGTATCAGCTCTCACTCTCCCTGGGGTGCAGGGCTGGTTCTTCTAAATAGGGGGTCCTCCCACCTTCACACATTAGCCACTGTGTCCCCATGCCTGCTGCCCATCTCAGTTTCAATGCCAGGATTCCAATCTTGGTCTCCACCCTCCCACTCCCCAATCTGCCAAAGCAAACAAAACACTTATCTACATTATAATGACATGTGCGGCAACCTGCCCTGCCCCCAGTTTAAAAAGCTATATTTATATCCTTCAACAAACTATTTCACTCCTCAGCCTGAAGCTCTGGGTTTGATTACTCAGAGTTCAAGACAAGCCCAGTAATGAGGACTGGGGATGTGCTGCCATCCCTGGGAGAAAACCAGCTCATGAAACTTGTTCCACCCAGAACAAAGGGACAGAATGCCCCAAAGACAAATTCCAGCTTCTACTCTAAGGAGTCCCGTAAACAGAAATGCACAAAGTAAAAAAAATAAAGACTGTGTCCTTATTTCCAGCCAGATTTCCAGTCTGCTCGTAACCAGCCTTCTTTTAGCCATTCTTGCCCAAAAATGTCTCTGTATGTCACATGGTTCCATTCTGAGTCAGCCAGGACTTGCTTTGATCAGGACATCTTATTGGTAGGACCTGTTCTTTCTTTTCTTCTAAATATTTATTTATTTAGCTGGCTGCTCTGTAGCTCAGAGTAAAGAATCTGCCAGCAATGCAGGAGACTGGTTTAATCCCTGGGTTGGAAAAGATCCCCTGGAGAAGGGAATGGCACCCCACTCCAATATTCTTGCCTGGAGAATCCCATGGACAGAGAAGCCTGGCAGGCTGCAGTCCATGGGGTCGCACAAAGTTCAGACACGATTGAGTGACTAACACTACGACTACTACCCAGTCTTAGAAGGATATTTTAGTTACAGATTGTGGGATCAAGTTCCTTGACCAGGAATCGAACCCAAGCCCCCAGCAATGGGAGCACAGAGTCTTAGCCACTGGACCACCAGGGAAGTCCCAGGATCTGTTCTTTCTTGACATGTCTGTTCTATAGGATCATTCCTTTCCTCAGGCTCCCAGCAGAATGACAGAAGAATTAAGATTCTCATCCAGCTACTGATTTTCCGGTTGGAGAGGCAAGGGAGAAGGAAGGTCCATGCTAATACTGGGGGTCAGGAGCCCCCAGAGTCGTCATCATCTGTGAAGCCAGGCTATGTGTTATGTCTCAGTGGCAAGCCAGCTGCTGTTGGATGAGGTCAAATGTGAGGTCTGATTTCTCTGGGAGGTAGAGAGCACGTTGCATATATAAGATCCTCAGTGCATTCTTAGAGTCTCAGATGCTTTAAAGACAGAGGTGAGTGTGAGAGAGTCTCTTTGAAAAAAGTAACTCATTTAATAGAATTGCATTCCTCTTTGATAGACCCCGGAGGTTCTTATTCTTTGCCACTGATTTGTAAGTCAGATATGCTCTTCCAATTTTGCTCTTTCTAAAGCCTGGCTTAACCCACGTCACCATCGTCTGTGAGCTTGTGAAGAAATTTCACTTCCCTCTCAACAGCTATTTCTGAAATGTGTGACTTTCCGGGAGGGAGGGAGGGGCTTTCTGGTTTCAGGATGAGAGCAGGAATAAAGTGAGCCCTTTGTGTGGTTTTATCCTTTTCTGAGTATCTTCATCAGCTGTCAGTTCTATCAAAACCATCAATCAGTCCCAATCAACAGGCATTACCTGATCACCATTTCTTCCCAAGAGGCAAATCTCAGATGTTGTGGCAGTGAGCCAGGGGGTGGGTGGGGCTGCCGATCAGCGTTTGCATATACAGCATCTTTTGGAAAAAATAAGACATTTTCTGGCCTAGTTGATGGTCATATTTTACAAATGGGTATAGGGAATGGAAAAGGGAGGAGTGAAGAGGGGAAAGAGGGAGAAAAAGAGAGACATAAGCCTGCTATGTTTAACTCTTTCTACTAATACTAACCCCTTGCCCCAAAGGACAGTGAAGAGCTTGAGGGGCTCCTTTCCCTCTTCTGACCCCAACCCCATATGTGAACATGGGGAAAACCTCATCGGTCAATTGAGTCTGTCCCTAACTTACTTAGGGCTCACCAGAATGCTGTCCACGTGTGTTGTGTGCTCAGTTGCCCAGTCATGTCCAACTCTTGGCAGCCCGCCAGGCTCCTCTGTCCATGGGATTCTCTAGGAAAGAGTACTGGAGTGGCTTGTCATGTCCTCCTCCAGGGGATCTTCCCAACCTAGGGATCGAACCCATGTCTCCTGTGTCTCCTGCATTGGCAGGCAGATTCTTTACCACTGTACCACCTGGGAATGCTGTCCACAGCCACCTAAAGGGAATATATAATTAAAGGAAAAGAAACCCCAAAAGAATAGGTAAACCATCACAAAGCAGAGTCCTAGGGTCAGCATCTCTTCAGTGTCCCTTCGTGACCTTGAGTTAGTTTCTGCTTCCAGGAGCTCTCAGAAGTTGAATGCCTGCCGCACTTCCTGCACTGGCTTGAGCTGGGTCTTCACTGTAACCTCCATGGACATGGGCCTGGTGGCTCCGTTTCCTCCAATCCCAGTGGATTCAGCTGACTCAAGGTCTTCCCCAGAGCTGCAGCCAAGTGTTTCCAGTCCACTTAAGATGCTCCTCGTTTTCCCCTGCAGGCCCTGGGGCTTACCTGTCACTGTCCACAGAGAGTCTTTCTCTCATATTAGGTGTTGTGTGTGTGCTATACTGAACTAGAAAGGGCTAAAGATGCAGATGACCAAGGAAAGGGCTTAGTGAAATCAATTTACATTTAGAAGACTGGGCAAAGAGAAGGGAAGAGAGAGATCAGCATACCCTGAGGAGTGTGTTGTTGTTTGTTTTTTTTTGTCATGGCTGGAGGGCATATGGAAAGAAGCAAGGTTGCAGAAGGGGATGTGAGATGTTGATGATCCATTTAAACAGAATTCCCTTCGAGTTTGAAAAAGAGGCAAATTCAACTTTGGACTTCTTTTAATAGTACCTTTGGATGATACAGAATCAGGGCTGCATATGTTTGGAGGGTTGCATGAGCATTATAAGATGGAACTTGGAGCCCCTTCTGACTGTTAACAACCCGTGTGTTTCTAGCCAAGCTCATTGCAAAGCATCCATTCTTAGGCTGTCACTGTGTAATGTCTCCATCTTTTTCTCCTGGCTTCTCTGTCACGTCTAGACCTCAGAAACAGTCTAGAATGGATTCATGCAGGCCATCATGTAGTGAAACACACTTCCTCTTCATGCGTGCCCTGTTGAGTTCTGAAATGAAGAAAAACTGTCATCTCTGCAGTCCTGGTCATCTTCTTCCCTGACCTCCTTCCTTCGAATTCCTTCCTTCCTGGACATCCTCTCTCAAAGGAAGGGGCGCCCAAGGAGTTGCTAGACCACCTCTCTGGTCCCTTGGCTTAATGTTACAGAGCCCTGGGCGCCTTCAGTGTAAATTGAGGTGGAAAGCTCCAGCCTTAGTGCCTTAACCCAGGGCTCCCCAGCCTCTGGACTATGGACCTGTCAGATCAGCAGCAGCATCAGTTTAGAAATAAAGTGTACAATATATGTAATTCACTGAAGTCATCCCCAGACCATCCCCATACCTTCCTGGAGCATGGAAAAATTTCTTCCACAACACCAGACCCTGATGCTAAAAAGGTTAGGGACCACCACATTAATAAGTGTATCTTGCTGGTTGAAGGTGTTTATTAGCCACTCACATAAGGAAAGTTTGATGTTGAAATGTTTGTTTGTAGGATATGGACATGTAGCATATGCCTACACGCTTCCTATCATCGTTTATTCCTTGGGATACACTTCCTGAAGTTTGAGTGTGGTCCTCCAAGGCTTAAGGCATAGTGATACCCTTCTGATTGGGGAAACATGGAGCCAGGTTAAGCAGGATAACTTGGTAGATCTGTACCTCAAGACTTGTGTGTATTCTACATGAACCTCTCCATCCCTTCTTACTTTTCAAATGGAAACTAGGCAAATTTTAGGCAGATAGTTTCAAAATCCTTCACCACACACAGTTCCATCTTCCCCCATCTCCTGGTCTCCTCTCCCTGCCCAGCTCTTCCTGGTCCAGCCTAAACTTACTGCCAGTCATACTTTGCCTGTTCAGACAGTACCTTTCCCACGAATGCATTTGGAGTGCCTTGAGTTTGAGGTATGAGAGTCTGCTTTGAGATAAACGTGCATCTCTTGCTGTACCTTGATTCTCCGTGTCTGCCCTCTAGTATTCTTGCCTGGACAATTCCATGGACAGAGGAGCCTGGCAGACTACAGTCCATGGAGTCGAAAAGAGTCAGCCATGACTGAGCGCCTACACTTTCGCCTCCCAGTAGCTCCCAGTCTAAGGGGTATAGACATCTTGTTAGCTGTGTCCTGGGATATGGAAAAACTGGGTCTGAATCTCTACAGCCCCGTGCATCTGCTGCTAACCTTGGAGAAGCAGTGTTTCAAAGCTCAGCCTTTGCTTTCCCATCTGTGAGATGCAGCCAATTTCATGTAGCTCCTCTAAGGATCAAATGAGCTAATGGTTGGGATAGGCTTTACTCCCTGTACCTTCTAACAGGACTATAGTGCATGATATCAACAGGGATATTCATCTCACGCAGGACCATCAAGTGCACCAAGTCAGCTCCAACCCCGTCACCAGTATGCAGAAGGCAGTGCTGCCGTCAACACACACGCTCTGACCTAACTGATTTGTTTCCCATTTGAACTGCTGCACCTGCTGCCATACCCCGATTTTAATTCAACAACTAATCATAGAAGATAGGACTCTGTTTTTTGAAAAGAGGAAACTGAGATTCCTATCTTCTATGATTATTTGTTGAATTAAAATCAGGGTATGGGCAAAGTTGAAATACAAACCCAGGCTCTGTGACTCCAGGCCCCTTGTTGTTAATTTCTGTCCTGTCAGTGCATGGAGACTGGTAGAAAAGTGAATCCTGGAATGGGACAGAGGTGACCCAGACTCATACCATTTCCTCCTATTCTCTGCCTTGGTGCACGCTGTTTCCCTGAATCAAATGTCCAGACATTTCTCTTCACCTGCAAGGCTCCTGTTACTCTCTCTCAGCCCCAAGTTCTTCTGAGTATAATTCCTTCAAGTATTACCTGCTGTAAGCAGTATTCCTACAAGCACCCATCCCGAGAAGATCCAGTGGTCCCCCAGCTCCATGCAGCCATTGTGTCAGATGCATAGACTCCAGTTGGTCATTTATCACACAACACGCTGGTTGTAGTTTTGTGGACGGAACTGGCCTGGGACAGCAGGCCTTCTGCTTTGGTCCTCTCTCACCAGAGCTCCACTGCCCTGTATCATCTGCTCCTAGATACCTACCCTCAAAGTGTTTATGGTCAAAGCTAAAATCATCAGCTCCCCACCAACCTGTTCCCAATCGTGTGTCCCCATCTTAGTGACAGGTGCACCCTGTCCATCAGCCAGACCAATGGGATTCCATCACCCCAGTACTGCTGACCTTGCATCTTTACTTTCTCTTGGTCACATCATCTCCTCTCCCCCTCCCCACTGCCTCCTCCCTGGTGGAAGCCTGTATGACTTTGCTGTAGGAGTTTCCTCCCCACCCTCCTCCTCTCTCTCTGACTCTGGCCCCACCCCTCCAACCCATCCTCCACTCTGTAGCCTAGGTGATGTTTCAGAAATGAAACTTGTGCTCCCAAACCTGCATTCTAAAATCCTTCATTGGCTTCTCCTCCCCAGTGTCAGTGGTTCATGGGGAGCAAATGAGGAATGATGCACATGCTTATTAGGTCATCCAGAGAGCTGTGAAGCTCTGCTGCCCCCTTGCTCACAGTGATTCTGGCAGACTTCCTAGAGTCTCCCCCCACTCCGGTGCCTTAGCTGGCAAAGTTTCCTCCTCTTTCGATGCCTGTGTGTTCCTCAGTTCCATCTGGCCAGACCCTGCCCATGTTTAAGGTCTAATGTGAAAGACACCTTCTCCAGTAAACCCTTTTGACCTTCAGTCTAGACACAGTCTCTTCACCATCTGGGGTTCTCTCTATGAGGATCCCTGTCATGTTCTGCCTTACACTTGTCATTTGTATTCACAGCTTTTCTTCTTCAATGGACCATCGGCTGCCTGTTCTTATTCATCCTTGTCACAAATGTGCCTTGCAGATACTGGGGATTCCCTAAAAACATGTTGAATCCCAGTGAAATGAGAACAGATGGAGTCCACGATTGCATTCCATCTCTCGGGCAAGAAAGCTTCACTCTGATTACAGACCCAAATATCAACATTGAGCATCAAGGGTAAACCCAGCCCTGTGGTGGGAGGTGTTAAGGCTGGAAGGACAGCATGTGAAAGATGTACCATGATCTGAGATTCAGGGAACACCTATGTATCCAGGAACAACAACAACAAAAAAAAAGACAGGCAAACGGGAAAGATAACTACCGGGTCAGCCAAAGAGGCAGGGTCACTGTTAGGTTGGACTTTGTTACAGGTGACAAAAGTGAAGCGTGTAGAGTCTAAGGAAATTGCCCCAAATCACATAACTAATAAGCAGCAGAGCTGGGTCTGAAACTTGGCCAATCTGGTAACAGAGTCTACCCTCTTAGCACCACCTAACCTGGGTAACATGTAAAACAGGATTTGCTGATAACGCTGAACTGCATGACATCGGTTTGAATGGTTTGTCAAGATGGGAAAGCAGCCCCAGATAAACTTCTTATCTTGTTTTGTCCACCCTATTCTAAAGTGCACCACACCCTGGGAGGTTAGTCCTTCTTCTGTTTGCACTCACTTGGGTAGCCATTCAAGCTGCTGCTAAGTCGCTTCAGTCGTGTCCGACTCTGTGCGACCCCATAGATGGCAGCCCACCAGGCTCCCCCGTCCCTGGGATTCTCTAGGCAAGAACATTGGAGTGGGTTGTCATTTCCTTCTCCATTGCGTGAAAGTGAAAAGTCAAAGTGAAGTAACTCAGTCGTGTCTGACTCTGAGCGACCCCATGGACTGCAACCTACCAGGCTCCTCTGTCCATGGGATTTTCCAGGCAAGAGTACTGGAGTGGGGTGCCATTGTCTTCTCCAATTCAAGCTAGAACCTTGGAAAGCAAAGCGTCAGTTGCTCAGTCGTGTCCAACTCTTTGCAGACCCCATGGACTGTAGCCCTCCAGGCTCCTGTGTCCATCAGATTCTCCAGGGAAGAATACTGGAGTGGGTTGCCTTCTTCAGGGGATCTTTCCAACCCAGGGATCGAACCCGGGTCTTCTGCCTTACAGGCGGATTCTTTATCATCTGAGCCACCAACCTTGGAAGTCTTAAAATGCTCACATTTAATCACCTATTGCTTTTGTGTTTTAGCCACCTTTCACATTCACCTCTTCTCCTTCCTCAGGGCGATTTCAAGATCTGCCCCCAACATCTCTTGCTTTGACTCTTAGAGCAGCTTTCATGACCCCAGTCCCTCTCTCCTCCAACTGTTTTCTCAGACTCCTGCCAGAATCGTCCATCTAGAAAAATATTTGGCCACTTGGTCCTTTGGGTTCTCCCTGTGACCTGTGGTGTTGAGGGCAAGCAACTTAAGTTCTTTGGGAACTAGGCCCTGCCGACATCTTTTTTTTTTTCCCCCAAACTTTAAGCTTTTTGTTTTGTGTTTACAAAGTTGTGATAGTTTCAGGCTAACGACAAAAGAACTCAGTCATACATAGACAGCCTTTCTCCCCCAAACCCGCCCCACCCCCCGCTCCCATCCAGGCTGGCACATAACACTGAGTAGACTTCCATGTGCTGTACAGTAAGTCCTTTTCGTTTATTCATTTTGAACATACCTGCCGACATCTTGACGTTTCCACCTTGATAACCAACCACCCACCCACCCATTCTGTAGACACGTATTCAGCAGCCTGGAAGTACCCTCCCTCCTACTCCATCTGGGTATTCCTTGACTTTACAACTGAAGAATCACAGACTTTAGGCCAAATTACCTCTCCCCTCTCTACCCGTTACCCCCAAATATGGTTCCACAGCTCCTTGTGTTACTGCCTCATACCATGTATCACTCCAGACGATAATAGCATAGTGCTTGTTAACAAGGCTCTTAAAGTTAGATTTCTTAGATTCTGATCCTCGTCATGTTGCTTGGTGTTGGTGGTAGTGGTGGTTTATTCGCTAAGTCATATGTGACTCTTGTGACCCATGGACTGTGGCCTGCCAGGCTCTGCTGTCCATGGAATTTTCCAGGCAAGAATACTGGAATGGATTGCCATTTCCATATGTAAACTTAACCTCTCTGAGCTTCACTTTCCTCACCTGTACAATAGAGATAATAATACTTCTAATGAGGATTAAATAAAGTAGTTCACATAAGATACTGAGAAAAACATCCATTTCTGCTTTATTGACTATGCCAAAGCCTTTGACTGTGTAGATTACAATAAACTATGGAAAATTCTGAAAGAGATGGGAATACCAGACCACCTAACCTGCCTCTTGAGAAATCTGTATGCAGGTCAGGAAGCAACAGTTAGAACTGGACATGGAACAACAGACTGGTTCCAAATAGGAAAAGGAGTACGTCAAGGCTGTATATTGTCACCCTGCTTATTTAACTTATATGCAGGGTACATCATGAGAACCGCTGGACTGGAAAAAGCACAAGCTGGAATCAAGATTGCCAGGAGAAATATCAATAACCCAGATATGCAGATGACACCACCCTTATGGCAGAAAGTGAAGAGGAGCTAAAAAGCCTCTTGATGAAAGTGAAAGAGGAGAGTGAAAAAGTTGGCTTAAAGCTCAACATTCAGAAAACGAAGATCATGGCATCTTGTCCCATCACTTCATGGGAAATAGATGGGGAAACAGTGGAAGCAGTGTCAGACTTTATTTTGGGGGGCTCCAAAATCACTGCAGATGGTGACTGCAGCCATGAAATTAAAAGACGCTTACTCCTTGGAAGAAAAGTTATGACCAACCTAGATAGTATATTCAAAAGCAGAGACATTACTTTGCTAACAAAGGTCCGTCTAGTCAAGGCTATGGTTTTTCCTGTGGTCATGTATGGATGTGAAAGTTGGCCTGTGAAGAAGGCTGAGCACTGAAGAATTGATGCATTTGAACTGTGGTGTTGGAGAAGACTCTTGAGAGTCCCTTGGACTGCAAGGAGATCCACCCAGTCCATTCTGAAGGAAATCAACCCTGGGATTTCTTTGGAAGGAATGATGCTAAAGCTGAAGCTCCAGTACTTTGGCCACCTCATGCGAAGAGTTGACTCATTGGAAAAGACTCTGATGCTGGGCAGGTTTGGGGGCAGGAGGAGAAGGGGATGACCCAGGATGAGATGGCTGGATGGCATCATGGACTCGATGGTCGTCAGTCTGAGTGAACTCTGGGAGATGGTGATGGACAGGGAAGCCTGGCATGCTGCCATTCATGGGGTTGCAAAGAGTCAGACACGACTGAGCGACTGAACTGAACTGAAGGTACTGAGAACAGAACCTGCCACATAAGTGAGCTCCTACTATTTAAGTGGCAGCTATTAATTATCATCTAAATTGTATTTCTTGCCTGATTCTCCCATCAGACATACTGGCTGGATTAAGATGGCATTTGTCTTTCTATCTGGCAGTTGGCGGAGACAGTCATTTAATAGGCCCTTAAAAAGTTTTAGCTGAATTACTGGTGGAAAGATGGATGAGTGGATGATGGATGGATTGTTGGATGAATGAGTAGGTGAGTACATGGATGAACATATGAGCGTGTGGAGTTATGACCTAAATGGATAAGTGGATGTACAGATTTTTAAGGCGGTGGGTAGATGGGTGGAAGGATGGGTGGATGGAGGCAGATGGATGGATGGGTGGAAGAGTGAATGGGTGGGTTTAAGAAATGGATGGACAGGTAGATGGTTAAATGGATGGTTAAGTAGACAACTTAGTCTTGTTTAAATAGTATGAAACAAGGGGAAGCTATGCCTCAAGTCATTCTTGTCAGCCAGCTGAAAAGATTCTGCAGTATGTGATTTATAAAGTTTGGGGCTTTTTTCTAAGCACAGCTGTCTCCCTGCTCAGAATCTTTGGTCTCAGGCAATCTGTTACTTGCAATATCACTGTATCCTTATAAATTTAGACCTTCAGTAAATCTTTTTCAAGCCTGAGAGAAAGGACACATGTATACTCTGTTTTGATCACAGAGTAAAGAACTATAATCCTTGCCCTGGAAGACCCTGCAATTGAATTTGGAAAACAAATTCAATTAATAGACGCTTGCCAGTTTCTATCATTCTGGGGTTGCCTTGAAGCTTGGTCAAGGATCGCAGTGGCTTTTGGTGACATCCAGGATAACTCAGCCACTTGGAAGAGGTGAATCAAAAGGGGAGGAAGCATGTTGTTATGAGGAAGTGGCCGGGCAGAGGGGAATCCTAAAGGTTGAGAGCAGACCACCAGAGGTTGTGAATGTTGAGACCCAGGAGTGCAGCTTGGAGCTGCTGGCAGTGACAAAATCCTGGCTCAGCATGGAGGCCATGCAGCTGGTCCCCAAATACCCAAAATATTAGCTCTAGTGAGGGGTAACCTCATAGCATGCAAATGAACAGAACTGAGATCGGAATACTGGCCTCTCCATTCTCAGTCCAGTGTTCTTGACAATATAGAGAACAGAGATGTCTGTGAGTCTTTATCAAAAGGAGCCTGAACTCTCTGCCCCTGAGGAATCATATTCCCAGGCTCTGGTCCACAGAGCCCCCAGTGAAGAAGAATGCCAGCCTATACTATGTGGGCTTCCCAGGTGGCACCATTGGTAAAGAACCCACCTGCCAGTTCAGGAGACACAAGAGACTTGGGTTCAATCCCTAGGTTGGGAAGATCCCCTGGAGGAGGAAATGGCAACCCACTCTAGTATTCTTGCCTAGAGGATCCCATGGACAGAGGATCCGCACAGGCTACTGTCCATGGGGTTGCAAAGAACCAGAAACGACTTAAGTGACTTAGCACAACACAGCACATGGTTGGTAGAGGGGATTGGATGACTTGTGTGGGCTGTTCTAGATCCCACCCATCGTCGGAAGTTCTTCACCCCTTTCTCCCATCTGGGGCCACTGTTCATTTGGCCGAAGATATTGAAGTTTTATGAGTGACCAGATTTGCTGGCTGTGGTTTACCCACTTCAGCCTCCCAAGGAGGCTCAGAGCTTCCCTTCTGTCAAGGTGTCTTGGCATTCAGATATCACTTTCCTTCTGGACCTATAGAATTTGGCTCTCCTGATAAATGAGAGAAAGCCTAGGGGTGGGCTTACCTTGGGGGCTTTGGCCAGTTCCTACTTAAGAGGGGGAAACTTGGGGCTCTGAGGTCATGTTCCCACCCTGTGGATGTAAAGACCACATCTTTCTGTGTCAACAAAACTGGATAGCAGTTGAAATTAACCACAGAACTCAAGATGGGAGCAAATTATTCTTGCCTACTTAGATGAGTCTTTGAGGACCTGAATTATTCAGCAAGTTTTCTCAGTCCACAAATGTATTAGTTATTGTCAGTATAATTAAGTCAGTAAAAGAAAAGTGTTCCTATTTATTTTCCTTCAGAACAAGGAAAGTTATAACAAAGGGAATATTATAGACTTACTTGAGTTTTCCTTTTTTTTTTTTTTTTCTAATTGTTCAGAAGCCAAGAGCTAGAAGAGACATCAGAGAAAGACTGCAGGCAGTGATTTTTCAACCATTCTTTTGGAGAGTGGAATCTGTTTTTTAGTCATGTGAAATCTTAAGTGACATGCCAATTTATGAAATAGATTAAAATGGAGAAGCTCTGCCTTTGGTGGCTGGCCGAGGGCCAGCAGCCCTACCTGTTCAGTAACCCCACACGCTCCCTCATTACAGTGAGTCTGCAGAATCCTGAAAATGCGTTGTTTGAAAATTCGTGATTTAGTTCAACTCACCTAAGAATCAGATAATAAAAGGAAGGCGCAGAGAGTTTATTCAAGTTGTAGTCTGTTCAGACTGATGTTTGCAAGTCTTCTCTTTTAGCGCAGTGCTCTTTCATGATGAAATCTGAGTGCTCTTCCAGTTTTCTACCAGTAATGTAACAAAGGACTTCGCAAAATTTAGTGGCTTAAAAAAACAAGCCATGAAATTTAGTGATTTTTCTCATAAATCTGCACTTTGGCTAGGGTTTGCAGGGGATGACTTGTTCCTGTTCTATGATATCCAGGGTCTTAGTTGGTAGAATCCAGTTGGCTGGAAGTTGGCTGGAAGCCTCTCTCTGTTCATACAGTCTTAGGGCCTCTGCGTGTGGTTTCTCCACATGGCCTCTTCTGACCACAGCAAGCTTGGGATACTTAGCCTTTTTACATGAAGGCTCAGGCCTCCAGGTGAAAGTTCCAAAGACTCAGACAGAGCCACAAAGCTTCTATTTGTCCTGTGCTAGAAAGTCCCAGAATGTAACTCCTCCTACATTCTATTGGTCACCTAAGGCCAACCCTGATTCCGTGTGGAAGGCACTGCCCTTGGACATGAGTGTTGGGAAGTTTGGATCACTGGGCAGCCACCTTGGATGCTGCCTACACACTTTCCTTGCTTTTGGTGTGATCGTATGCATAGATTCTGATGTGGTTTAACCTTAACAGAGAAGTCATTATTTTTTTCCTTAGATCTTAGGAGCACTGTCATAAACTAGTTCTAGAAGGCCACAGAAATCTGACTTAAGACCAAAACATCACAATTGCCAGGAAACTAGTTTTAGTAACCATAAGAATTTTCAAACCATTAAAATGGCCAAATGCGATCTGGCTTCCTCCGCATGGATAGTGAGTTTCTCCATCACAGGAGAGGTCTCCTTCATTTCTTCTGCCACTGCAAGGGTCTGATTCTCAAGGACGCTGACGAGTTGAGAAACCTGTGTCTCCTTGAGCTTAGGGAGTAATACTATGTGCATTTCTAAGAACCAAGATTTCTTATAAATCTAATTCTTGTTTGTTTGTCTTTTCTTTTCCCCCACTTTTGGACATTTCCTTCATCTGACTGCCCATCAATATATAGAAGAAATGCTTATTCCTACTCCTATTACTTGTAAGTATCTACCTGGGGTGACTTTGCTTTGTGCCCTGTAAGGCAACCTGTAGCATGCATTTCCTGCACCAACCAAGTGTCTGTTGGTTTCTCATACTCACTTCTGTCTAAGTCATCTGTAGCCGCAGCGTTTTGATTTGCCTCGATGTTTTCCATTTGAAAATGCACTGTCTCTGTTCATGTCTGTTCTGTTTCTTCCATCTTGGATCCCGCCCCTCGCCCGCCCTTTCTGTTTTTGGAGCCGTGAAGGGCTGTTTCTCCTTTGTCAGTATAATTCTCTAGTTAGAAATCCTCCAGTTCCAACAAGAGAAAACCTGATCCTCCTGTAGAATTTGCACACATAAAACAGAACCACTGATCTCAGCAACTTCAAAGCCCATTTATGTCTGCTTGGGAAACATATAGCCCTAAGGGCTGAAAGATTAGAAAGAAATTCATTGGCTATTTCCACTATTTCAGGAAGTCTACAGGGAATCGTGGCTTTATCTAGAACCAGCTTCACAGGTGACAGAAACATCCAAGGTCTTTCTTTGGGGCTAGAATTCTCTCAGTCTAGTGTTTATCATCAGTTACATCATGTTGTCAGTGCATTTTGCTGGTAGTTATAGATGGTTGCTTGTCTATAACAATTTTATTTTTATGGTTTTTCTTATTACTCAACCAGACATTTTCACAACGTGAGGGTAAAGGAGAAAAATTCCATAAATAGATCCTTGGTGATGAAGAGTTAGAAAACCACTGAATTAGTCTCACATTTCTAATAGGCATTTTCCATATTTGAAAATTCAGGTCCAGGGAAGTATGTGAAGTACATGAAATCACGCATCCAGTCATCAAGAGAGAGGGATTAAAACTCAGAATGTCTCGCTCCTTGTAAAGTGTATTTTCCATCGTTCCATGTCTTGCTCCACCTCTGGCAAGCCGAGCCTTGTGAGAGAGACCATATCTGTTAGTGATCATCTGCTGAAGCCTTCACAGATGAGGAGGGAGCCAGCCTCCCCATCTCTCTGCTCAGTATTTGGGTCCCTGGTCAATAGGTCCATGCAGTGAGCAGATGAGATTCTGGGATCACCACCCTGATGTTATATAGGAACCAATGAACCCCAGCCACCATCACCCAAAGTACCAGACAGCCTGCTTCATTTGTTCATTCATTCATTTGAGAAACATGCATTGAACATGCACGTTATGACCCAGACACTGTGGATGGAGAGATGGCCAGGACTTTGAACCCTACCCTCCTGTGCAAACCTATCAGAGACAACTAGCCCAACATTAAATACTTGAAAGCTCAGCTGAGAGGTAACTGCGGGTATATGTACTGTAGGGTACGGGGACACTTAGTTGTGTGACTGATTTTTTTAGTGGGCAGGGGATAGTTATCAGTGCTTTTAGAGATGGGTTTATCTAGGGCTGAAGAACTAAGAATTCTGAGCAGGGAAAGCAGTGTGTGCAAAGACACAGAGGTATGAGACAGTATGGGGTATTGTTGCCATCGCAGAAGACGTCAGAGTTCTGGGTTCAAGTTACATCTCTGTCACTCACCAGTTACATAGCCTTTAGCAAGTTTTCTGAACTTTTTCAGCCTCTTTCCTCTCAACTCTAAAATAGGGATAATAGTGCCTAGCTTGTAGGGAATGAAGAATTTTGTAAAGTGCCTTGCAAATAAATTGGCACTCCTGCAATGTAAGTTTTCTTTTGTTTCCCCGTTCAGAAACCATAAGGAGTCAGGGCTGAAGTGGTGGCCCCTGATGGTGCCTCTGGTCTTCTAGAGATTCTTACAGGATCAGTGTGCTTACATTAGGTATGGGCATGCAATGCCTTCTGGGCAACTTGCCCTCTCAGTCTGTTAGCCAATGTACATAGCACTGTCTGGAGGCCCACTTTGTACCATTCTCTGTGCTGGGCCCTGTGATGAAATCAAACACGAATGGTATGGAGATATAGAAGAAGACACACAAGTACTTGTACTTCAGGTTGCAGTGATAAGCAGGGGTCTTTGAATTAGCGCAGACTTGGAGTTCTCAATGACAGGTCCTAGGGTGTGACACTCATGCCAGCTCAGGAATGCTGCTGCTGCTGCTAAGTCGCTTCAGTCGTGTCCGACTCTGTGCAACCCCAGAGACGGCAGCCCACCAGGCTCCCCGTCCCTGAGATTCCCCAGGCAAGAACACTGGAGTGGGTTGCCATTTCCTCCTCCAGTGCATGAAAGTAAAAAGTCAAAGTGAAGTCGCTTAGTCGTGTCTGACTCTTTGCGACCCCATGGACTGCAGCCTACCAGGCTCCTCCATCCATGGGATTTTCCAGGCAAGAGTGGGACATAATTAAAGATTCAGAGAAGGAGGAGAACTGGCAAAGCAGACAGAAAGGTAAGAGGAGAACCATGGAGAACCAAGTGAAGTCCACTGCAGAAGGAAGACTTGACAGTAGAAGGTGCTGCAGAGAGATGGAAGTGGAGGGCTCGGGCATGGTCCTCGTCCAGCAGAAGTCACTTGTGCAGGTCCTGGGGTAGCCTTGAGGGAAGAAGCCAGCCTGCCTAGGGCCGATGAGGAGGATAACTTCTTAACCACTGGGCCCTGAAAGAGGAGAAGCATGAGACTGGCCAGTTGAAGGGCCAGAAAGTCCTGGAATGTATATGTCGAGGAGCCCGTGCAGAATGGAGTGGCTGAAGATGCTGGAGGTGGGGTACCCAGAGAAAAGGAGGATCTGGAGGCTAAGTGGTGACAGGGAGCCGAGGAGTGTGTGTGTGACCGGTATTGTGAAACCAAAGGATTGAGGGATGCATGTAGATGGTGAAGGGTGAACAGAACGGAAATGATGGACCCCCTTGGTCTCCAGATTCAAGATTCCATTCGGCCACGTCTTAGGCAGAGACCCTGCATGGGTGCTTTAAACCGTCTCTGTTCAAATTGTGGGCCACAGACCTGCGGCACTGACATCGCGCAGGAGCTTGTTAGAAACACAGCACCCGGGACTTCCTGGCAGCCAGTGATGGGGACTCCTCACTCCCAAAGAAGGACGCACAGGTTCCATCCCCAGTCAGGGAACTAAGGTCCCGCACAGTGCAGCCTAAAACAAACAAGCGAAAAACGAAATGCAGCACTTACGTTCCCAGCTCAGGTCTTCTGAACTAGGACCTGCATTGCGACAAGATCCCCAGTTCATTCATGTGCACCTTTAAGTTTGAGAAGCACTGCCTTACCCAGTCTCAGTTGTCTCATCTATTAAACAGGAAAAATAATACCCTCCTCGCAGAGCTTATGGAGTCACCCCATCCCTCTAAAAGCCTCGAAATCATCCACTGAAAGAGAAAGCCTCCGACATACTTTGGCTCAACAGTGAAACTCATATTCAATCCCCAAGCTTTTGTGGAGTTCCCACTTACATGTCAGGCACTGGTCAAAGTTCTGGGATATAAGAGTTAGCTCAACAAACAAAAGTCCCTGCCCACATGAAGAGTTTTAGTGGGGGGAGACAGAGAAAAAACACCATATATAAGAAAAGCAGTGTAGGTGTTATGTGATGGCCAAGAGAGGTAAAGCGAAAAACAGATAAACTGTAGAAAGAGAATGTAAAGTGTGGCTGGGAGAGGAACAGAGGAACGTGTTTTCAAAGCCAAGAGACCCTCAATGTCTCTCCCACATTGAAAGGTCCCATATACAGGATCAAGGGTCCATAAACTTTTTCAATAAGGAATCAGTAGTAAATATTTTTGGCTTTATGGACTCTCTGTTGCATCTGCTCAACTCTGATGCTGTAAGCAGGAATGTGTTCCAATAAAATTTTAATTAGAAGATTCAGAGGGTGGGCCAGATTTGTCCTGAGGGCCATAGTCTTCCTATCCCTGCTTTTGAGATAGAGAGAGAATGTAGTTCAAGATTCATCCTGTTTTATGAGCTTCTATGATGTACACTGGTGGCTCAGACAGTAAAGAATCCATCTGCAATGCAGGAGACCCAGATTCGATCCCTGGGTCGAGAAGATCTGCTAGAGAAGGGAATGGCTACCCACTCCAGTATTCTTGCCTGGAGAATTCCATGGACAGGGAAACCTGGTAGGCTACAGTCCACGGGGTTGCAAAGAGTCGGACACTACTGAGCAACTAACACACACGTGCACACACACACACACACGCACACACACACACATAATGTGTTGCACCCTTGCATGGCAGCTGGACCAGCCTAGAAGGAGGCTGGTGGCTATGTTGTTGTTTGTTGTTTTTTAGCTGGTGTGATGTGTGTGGTTCATGTAATGCTCAGGAAAAGCCTGTGAGGTATAGTTAATGTGTTGAGTCTGTTTAGATATTGAGACTGAGGTTTGAGGACTTGTGTATACACACAGCCAGGATGTGGCAGAGCTTGGGTTTGAATCCAGGAGCCCATACCCCCAAGCCCTGCCCATCCTTCTCATTTATGACTTCAGGGCGCCTGCCTGGACTGTGTGCTTGGAGGGCCCTTGGCCAGGCTGTGGGAGGGCCAGGATTTGAATGCAGGTTTTTCTGCCTATACATCTTCAGTTCTATGCAGGGACAGCAGTGCCTTGCTCAGGACAAGTGGCAGCTGTTCCTGGCTGGCAAGGAGGCCCTTGAGGCAATCCTGTCTTTGCTGTCCAGGGGACTTGCCATGTGGTCAGAGCTGAGGGTGCTGGGCTGCCAGATCAGTGGTAGTTGAGGGGTTAGAGGAAGAGGTAACCAAAAGGAAGTTAATGTCCCAGGTAAACAGAGCTATAGATAGAAGGCACTTTGGGATCTAGGGGCAAAAGAATCTAGAGTGGAGTCCTTCATTGCCTGGTACACATTTTAAAAACAAAAATAATGTGGGTTTTGGTGTCAGACTTAGATCACAATTTAGGTCTGCCTCTTCTGTCCAGTTGTTCAGACCTTGCGCTGTCACGGAACCACCGAGCCTCAGTTTCTTCATCTGCAAAATGGTAATAGCAACTTGCCAGCATTTTCATGAGGCGTAACGAACAAGCGTTATCTGTAGAATGACTGGCACAAAGTAGGTATTTTATAAAGAGCGACTGTTACTCCTCACATCCTGAGCTAACAGAACTGCTTCTCTCAAATTCCTTTTTGTCTTTCTGTTGTAACACAGCAACCAACAACTTCAGCATCTGCTTTTTAAAACGATACTAAGAGTCAGCATGTGTTCACGGGTTAATTTACCTCAAGGCATGTGATGGGCACAGTAATTGTTTTGAACAGAGACATTTTAGTGTAGTCGTTGTTGAAAAGGCACGAAGGTGTTTACCAGCCGTTCTGACAGAGAGCACTTAACTGTTTCACTTTGCCTTGTTTGGGTATCACAGAGGAGGGTACCGCCTGGGTTGGTCTCTGTGTGCAGACACTCTGGAATGCTTGGACTTTTCACGTCCTTTCGCTTTCTCCCCATTCCAGCATGTGTATTCATTTGTTTATTTTGATTGGGCTGTAATGTTATACAGCAACGTGAATCAGCTCTACGTGTACATGTAGCTTCTCCCTCTTGAGCCTCCCTCCCACCCACACCCATCCCAACCACCTAGGTCATCACAGAGCGCAGAGCTGAGCTCTCTGTGCTATACAGCAGGTTCCCACTTTAAATCCTACATTTTTTATTCAAGGTCCAGATCAAACATCAGCTCTCAGAGGAAGATGTCTCTGATTCTTTCTACCTACAGGAATGTCCCTTTTCTCCATCTCTGACTGCGTTATCATGGGCAGGAGCAAATGTGTCTTAAGGATGTTTCTTTTTCATTAGCATGTTCCCCATGGTGCCCTGACACTCACAGTGAACCCCAGTAAATGTTTGTGGAATGAATGAACGAGATGAGATTAAAAGACGTAACAGCTAAAGTCAACAGGGAGATGATCTGTTCTTAAACAAACAAACCAAAAAAGGTAACAGTTTTTAGCTGACTCCAGACCCCGTCTGTTTCTTGCTTCTGTGGCTTTAAGGCAACTTTTTAAAGTCTGTTTCCTAATTTATAAAGTGGGAATTAACAATGCATTCCTTAAAACGTATTTACAAATCACAAACAGACTCACAGACTTAGAGAATGAACTTATGGTTACCAGAGGGGAAGAGAGGGGGGTTGTCAGAGAGTTTGGGATTGACATGTACGCATTGCCATATGTAAAATGGATAACCAGCAAGGATCCTCTGTGTAGCACAGGAAACTCTGCTCGGTATTCCATAACAACCTAATTGGGAAAATAATTTGAAAAAAGAATAGGTACATATATAACTGAATCACTTTGTTGTACACTGGAAACTAACACAACATTGTTAATCAGCTATATTCCTATATAAAAATAACACTTTTTAAAAAATGCTTTCCTTACAGAAATCTTGCAAGGATTCAGTGAGACATTGTTTGGAAAATGCCTCGCCTTTAGTAGGCTTTCAGCCAAAATAAGAAACTGTCTCCTTTTTCTGAAATGCATACACCTTTTCACACCAGAGGCTGTTGCAAATCAAATATCATTGCCTCAATACATTTAAAGAGGAATTTGAAATGATGATATCAAGAGATACTCAAAAAGTATTCTATGTAATTCGTCAGTCACTTCAAATAAAAATGAAGAAAAATAGGAATAGAAGAAAACCATTTAAAGATAATAAGTATCAATTACCGAAAGCTGACAGCAAACATGTTGACAGTGAAAATAGACGGTATTACCGTGAAGGCGAGTCAGAGCTGTCTGCCGTGCTACAGCTCTTCAGCCAAGGGAAGGCCTGGGTGAGAATTCTGACTCCTGGGCCCCACCGCCAACCTACTCAGTTCCTTTGAAAGTGGGAACTGGGAATCTGTGTTTTACACACAACTCAGATTAATATTTTGCATGCTGACTCTCCTGATCCTCACATCACCCTGATATCTTTGCTCAGGGTCCCACCTTTGCAGCTACAGTCCCCTTTTCCTGGAATACCTACCCCTCCTCCATGCCTGGGAAATTCTAGTATCATTATCTGCTTTTAATTTTATTGAAATGTAGTTGATGTACAATGTTATGATTTCTTCTGTACAGCAAATATATATATGTGTGTGTGTGTGTATGTATATTCTTCTTCCTTATGGCTTATCACAGGATAGTGAATATAGTTCCCTGTAGAATCTCATTGTTTACTCATCTTATATATAATGCTCTGCCTCTGTGAATCCCAAACTCCCAGTCCGTCCCCTCCCAGCCACCCTCACCTTGGCAACCGCAAGGCTGTTCTGTGTGTCTGTGAGTCTCTTTTGGTTTCATAGATATGTTGATTTGTATCATAGTTTAGGTTCCACATGTAAGTGATACCATACGGTATTTGCCTTTCTCTTTCTGATGTCCTTTGCTTAGTGTGATCATCTCTAGGTCTATCCCCGTAGCTGCATAGAGCATCATTTCCTTCTTTTGCTGGCTGAGTAATATTCCTCTGCATATATGCACCAGTCTTCCTCTTTATCCATCCATCTGTTGATGGACATTTAGGTGTGTTTCCAGGTCATGGCCCTTGTAGTGCTGCTGTGAGCATAGCAATGCATGTATCTTTTCAAATTATAGTTTTGTCTAGGTATATGCCTGGGAATGGAATTACTGGATCATATGGCAACTTTGTTTTTTGAGGAACCTCCATAGTGGCTGCATTAGTATCTTTAAAAAGGGGAAATTATTCTGTTTTTCAGGTGGCCCTCCTCAACTCCCACAGACCAGAACTAGGCTCATTCATAAATTTGCTGTGCACTTACCTTTCATTTATTCACCCATTGACTCTCCTTCATGAACCGTTCTCAGATTATACTGCCCTGGGTGTATTTGCACGTCTTTCTCTTTGTCACTCTGTTGATTATGGGAATGAACACTCACAGGTGGGTGTATGTGTGAGGTGGGTAACCCGCATTTTGTTCCATCTCTCATTGACTTAGCGTATTCCATTCTTATCCATTTCCAGTTATTTTGGCATACGGTGATGGTAGGGCTTTCTGATCATCTATTTTGTAATTTTTTATTGGTTTTAGTCTAGAAAAGTACTCGCATGTCACAATTATAAATGCATAAAATTAACCAGTGCTGTTGCAACAAGACAGATATTAATGCACTGGGCTAGATTGTGTGTACAGATAGAGTTGGGTAAGGATTGCAACTCAATGGAGGCTTTATTGTTTACTCTATTGAATTAGAGTCTAAACACATCCATCATGAATACCAAACAGAGCAAATCTGTAAGTCAGAGCCTCTGTCTCCTTAATCAGGGGAAATACAAATGAGTGTTTCTCTTCACAGGTGGCAAAAGATGTTTATACTTGTGTCAAATTTAAACTTTAAACTTTGAAACCAACCAAGTATCAGTGATGCCTTGAGACTTAGAAAGGTGTGTGATTCTACATGTTTCTATTCCGTAAACACATTTGAACTTTATAAAGAAGGTAAAAGAGTGGGGGATTCTCTGGTGATGGAGAGGAGTGACCTAGTGAAAGAGGGATGGAAAGAGAAGTTTCTGTGGACACTGTTGTGATTGCTGCTCAGATCCACCTCCAGGGATGGACTTACCCTTCAGGTGCTACAACTGCTGTCGATAGACAGTTCTTGGCTAACTGCCTTCTTTTGGATAACTTGGTCTTCAGAACTGCCTCATCCAAGGTCCTTCAATAACTGGTCAATAGCTGACTTTTACAGGATGTAAAAATCAGTCCAGTATCAGAGTTGCCTACGGGGTTGGCTTAAAATAAACCCTCACTGCAGCTACCTCACCATTCAGATTCCCCTCTGCCCACTTTTTCCCCTCTCCTCCCCAGTCTACCCCTCCCCTCCCCTCCCTTCCCTTTACCTCTCTTGCCTTCCCTTCTCCTTCCCTCCTTTTCCCCTGCCCTCCCCACCCTCTCTTCTCCTCCCCCAGATGTTGACCGCCCTCCCACCCGAAGAAGCTCCTTCTAATTTATCTCCTACATGCCAGTCTCTGAAAGTCAAATTTCCAAGAGCCCAACCTATGACCCCTGCATTCAGTTTTGTCACTCTCCACTGACAAGTAGATTTATATATATATATATATATATGGCCACCTACCACTTGAACATGCATACTTCATTGTCTGTGGACACTGTTTACAAACTGATTGGGCTACCACTTTTGTTAACCACTGATAAGTAAACTCTAAGAAGTCTTTCCTTAGGCAGTCATTCATTCATCAGCATTTGCTTCTCACCTGTGCCTGTGCTGGGCAGGAGGACTGTGGGCATCTTCCTATACTGCTTCTGCCTCGGGAAGCTCATAGTGTAGCCCAGAATAGTGTAGTGAGATCCTGTTTCTGAATCAGCCAGAAGAGAGAATCAGGGTCAGCTAAAGAGAACTATGAGAAATGCTGGGCTGGAAGAAGCACAAGCTGGAGTCAAGATTGCCGGGAGAAATATCAATAACCTCAGATATGTGGATGACACCACCCTTATGGCAGAAAGTGAAGAGGAACTAAAAAGCATCTTGATGAAAGTGAAAGAGGAGAGTGAAAAAGTTGGCTTAAAGCTCAACATTCAGAAAATGAAGATCATGGCATCCGGTCCCATCACTTCATGGGAAATAGATGGGGAAACAGTGCAAACAATGTCAGACTTTATTTTGGGGGGGCTCCAAAATCACTGCAGATGGTGACTGCAGCCATGAAATTAAAAGACGTTTACTCCTTGGAAGGAAAGTTATGACCAACCTAGATAGCATATTCAAAAGCAGAGACATTACTTTGCCAACAAAGGTCCATCTAGTCAAGGATGTGGTTTTTCCAGTGGTCATGCATGGATGGGAGAGTTGGACTGTGAAGAAAGCTGAGCGCCGAAGAATTGATGCTTTTGAACTGTGGTGTTGGAGAAGACTCTTGAGAGTCCCTTGGACTACAAGGAGATCCAACCAGTCCATTCTAAAGGAGATCAGTCCTGAGTGTTCATTGGAAGGACTGATGTTGAAGCTGAAACTTCAATACTTTGGCCACCTCATGTGAAGAGTTGACTCATTGGAAAAGACTGTGATGCTGGGAGGGATTGGGGGCAGGTGGAGAAGGGGACGACAGAGGATGAGATGGCTTGATGGCATCACTGACTCGATGGACATGAGTCTGAGTGGACTCCGGAAGTTGGTGATGGATAGGGAGGCCTGGCATGCTGCGATTCACGGGGTCGCAAAGAGTCGGACATGACTGAGCAACTGAACTGAACTGAACTGAAAGAGAACTAAGTGCCCAGCCATGGTGCCCCCTTAACAATGTGTCACCAGGGCAGGAACGGATTTCAGTTCTGAAAGCACTTACCTTCAGCAAATATCCCCAAACTGAGAACAACTCTTGCTGCTCGGGCTGTAGCAAAGATAAGATCCTGAGATGCGCAAAGTGGAAAATGCCTTTCTAAGTGTTTCAGCAAAGTGCTTTTAATGGAAGGAAGTACTTTAGTTAAGTTGATGATGATGATAATGATTGCATCTTGTGTGAGTATACAGCTTTATCTCTTCCAAAGTGCTTTCCCACTTATTACCTAGTTGTCTCTTTGGGCTTGGAGGTACTTAGCAAGATATTATTAGACAGGTTTCTGTGCTTTGTAAGAAAAAACCCTGGGCATTCCGGCTCCAGTTTCAGTTAAGTGACTTCATTCCATCTCAACCTCAGTCTCTCACCTGTAAAATGGAAGTAATAACACCTATATTTCATAACAGCTATGATGTGTAAGTGGCATTCTTTTCATTCACGAACATTTACTGAGCAGTTCCTTTGTACTAAGCACTGAGCTAGGTGTAAATAAGTATTTTGAAAGAAATGGCTTCCCTGGTGGCTCAGACAGTGAAGAATGTCTGTAATGCAGGAAACCAGGGTTCAGTCCCTGGGTTAGGAAGGTCCCCTGGAGAAGGGAATGGCTACCCACTGTAGTATTCTTGCCTGCAGAATTCCATGGACGGTGGAGCCTGGCAGGCTACAGTCCATGGGGTCACAGAGTCAGACACGACTGAGCAACTAATACTTTCACTTGAAAGGAATACCCTTCTCTCAAGGAGCTTAAAACATGACTTGGACATGTTAATAGTTACAAAATACTATTGTAAATACATGAAAGAGCAACAGTGAAACTTGACGAAGGAAGTGTCTGATTTCTGCTTTGAGGAAAGATGTCATGGGCTAAAGGGCCAAATAGGATGCTTGGTATAGAACAGAGGCAAGATGTTTTGCTGAAGAAATAACACATTCTTTCACTTTTTTGCTTTGCTCATTATCTTGAAATACACACATACACACACAACTTTTATAACCAGGTAGGTTACATGCTGGGAAAAGCCTGGACAGGGTAAAAAAATAAAAGAGGAAGAAAGGGCTGGAGTAGGAAGGAGAAAGTTTGGATCCTAGTTCCACTGCTTAGTAGCTATGAGTTCTAAGCACTCAGAGCCCCAGTTTCTCATCTGTAAAATGGAAATGATCGTGCTGAAGTCATGGGGTCATCTTAACAAATTAAATGATAGAATGTACATCCTTTTTGGTTTCTGTTTCAATTGCATTTCATTAGATTGTTGTCATTTATCAAATGGTAGAGCTAAGCTAGAACAGCAGTTGCAGTGTGTCAGGAATGGGGGACGTTAATGTTTTATTAACTTCAAGCATAAGTTACATGAAAGAAGAATTTGCCAGATAGAATGAAGGTAGGGCAGTTGTAGATGGTGATTCTTAAAATTCCAAAGCTTCTTCTCCGAGCAATTGGATAGGACACACCCCCTTCCTGGTTTCTGTCTCTGCTGATTTCAGTGAGAGCTCAGAGTCAATGAACGATTCTGGCAAATCCCACAAAGGTAGACAATGTCATTTGAGCACAAGAAGATTTCATGGACCAGAAGGCAGAGAAAAGGCTGGGTTTAAAAGTAGAAGGGCTTCCGTATTTCTGAATATAGGGGCAGGGGGACAGGTTTGTCCTGTGTGGTGTGGCTGTGAAAACCTGCCTTAAATGAGGCATGGTTCTCTGAATGTGGAAGGGGCTATTCTACTCGGGGCAGTGTCGGGAATGTTGCCTCTTTCCTGGGAACAGGGCTCAGATGAATTTGTGTGTGTTTCAAAAGAACAGCCACACAAGGAGGGGACCACAGCCACAACCTAAAAAGAAAGATTAGAGAACCAATTCCACTGTTCTCGGGTGGGGCCTAGGCATTTTAAGGTTCTCCAGGTTCTTCTGATCTAAAACCTTTGTTGAGAACCACTCGTGGGAGAGTTTGAGAAGCCAGGATCGTGGAATATAGGCATTTCTTGGTCTGGCCGCCTAACCCAGAACCTCCGATGAAAATTTAGCCCTGCAAGATTATCAAACAGATACAGTTTTGGTTAAAATGTTGGAATCTGAGTGTGGAGGGCAGGGTCCATAGAAGATAGATCGCTATTTGATAGCACCATTTCCTTTGTATAGGTATTGAGGTAGACAGTCCTTATGCTGTTCATAATTGTGTATAGACCATTTAATGAATGGCGAAACACCTCAGGCACATTTAAAAATAGTATTTAATATCTCTTAGCAATTACTCCTCATAGTGGTGTTGGTGGAATAAAGACCCCTCAGCCACGATCAATCTCCTAAGAAATATTTGTTCATAAGCATTATGAACAATGAAACCTTCATTAATGAAACCTCAAGAAGCTCAATACTTCTTATGAAATCTTTCTTATCAGAATAAAAGAGTGTTGGATGAGCTTCTCTCTGGAACAATCTTATTGTTTCTTGGTTTGTTTTTATTGTAAATAGTTGATTTACAAGGTTCTGTTAGTTTCAGGTGTAGAGCAAAGTGATTTGGTTATACATATATAAATATATATCCTTTTTTTCACATTCTCTTCCATTATAGGTTATTACAAGATATTGACTATAGTTCCTTATGCTGTACAGTGGGTCCTTGTTGGTTATCTATTTTATATACAATAGCGTGTATATTTTAATCCCAAACTCCTACTTTATCCTTCCTCCTGTTTGGTAACTTTAAGTTTGTTTTCTGTGTCTGTGAGTCTGTTTCATGTTTTAGAAGTAAGTTCATTTCTGGAACAATTTTTCCTTCCAGTGGCTTTGAACCACTGTGCAGAACATTCTGAAAAAGTGGGCATATTACAGCCACTCATGTTTTTTAAGAGGAAATATTGAAAGGTTAATCTGACCAATACCCTGTTTTTACTGGGAGGATTTTGTTTTTGTAAAGAGTGAAAATATGATTTTATTAAGGTTATCAGCCAAACTGAGCCTCAGGATTAAAGAAGGCTTGTTTTGCTTTGGAAAACAGCTTGGCAACAATACGCTTTCCTAGAAATGGAGAAAAGCCAAGAATGCCTATACTTTATTTTACTTTGTTCTTGCCTCCCTGTGCCATTTATTATTTGGACATCTACTGATAAGAGCGAGAACTTCTGGTGAAAAATCTTAAGTTTAGATATGGTTGATGTGGGATTTCATACATTCTTTTATACAATAAACCTACCGTGAAAATGTAGGATCTAAGGTTTTTCCAGGAGATCCATGGCTGATGCAAAGTGTATCCATCCACTGTATTGCCAGGCAGGTGTCCTCCAGCCATCCAGTCTGGGGACAGTTTACTGAATAAATCATGCTTCTGTAATCTCATCTCCCACTCCTTAAGGATTTTAAACAGCCTTAGCTCTGAAGAGTGAAGAGAATAGTACTTGAAACTAAGGAGCAGCATTGTATTAAAAGAACATGGGTTCCATTTGCATTTGAACCCTGGACTCCTACTGTCTAACCTAACTTCTCCAAGCCTCTGTTTCCACATCTTATAAAAGGGGAATAGTAAGACCAAATTTGGAGGGTTTCTGTGAGAATTTATCAGCGTTACACATGCAGCATCTGTTCTGTGTCTAGTACATAAGAAGGTGCTCAGCGCATTTTGTGTATTTTGTTTTATATTAATGTGTGCATTGTATAAAGTACTTTCCTGTAGGTATCTCTTGAGATTTTTTTTTTAGTCTCCTCAGTGAGGAAGTATCATTTTTAAGTGTAAGGAAATGAAGGCTCACCATAGTGACCAGGGCACAGACTATAGGAAGAAAGAAATCTCTGAAACAGAGAGTTGCCAGTCACTAGTGCTGTGATCTTATCATGGCTTGGGAAGTGGGTATGACAATAATTCTGAAGAATTTATATGGCAGCAAAACTGATAAGAGTTACACCCTCTCAGACCAGGTAGGATAAGCGATGAGTAAGTCAGTCATCACTTATCCCATCAAAGTTGGTCCCTACCAGAAAGTTTATAACACATTGTTCCAAATTGTAATGAGGTTGGGGGACATCCCTTTCAATACACTTACTGCATAAAAGGGACAAGAATCAAACAGGAACAAGATTGATCATCTGTTTCCAATTTTATGACGTTTTATAATCTGCTTTGGAGAAATACGGACAGAGATTAAAGAGGGATAGGATTAGGATTGCTCTATGACTTTTTAAAAATAGGTCTCTTGAGTCCCACTTCTAAGAGCAAACTTTTGTCTCTTAAGATGGTCTTGTTTAGAGTGTCTTATAAATAGGGCTGTGCCATGGAGGGGATTTTATTCACATTCACCTCTGCCAGACATAGAGAAATAATTTTATTTAAAAATGTATCCAGACAATTATGATAGTTAACATGACAACAGGTGTCACGTTTCATTTTCTGAACAGTTAAGGTTTGAAGGCTTTCCCCTCTCCCTTCTTTCTTTAAGAATAAATGTACAATAGCATTTTAGAATCAGCTTGTTTGTGTTTGTAAGAAATCCTGATGGGTTTTGATAGGGCTTGCATTGAATCTGTAGATCAGTCTGGTAAGATCTGTCATCTTAACAATATTGAGTTGTCTGGCCCAGGAACATGGTGTCTATTCATTTGCATGGGTCTACTTCAATGTCTGTAATCACCCTCTTATAGATTTTGGCATGCAGGCCCCATGCATATTTTGGGAGACATATAACTGAATGTTCCGTGTGTGTGTGTGTGTGTGTGCAGTTATAAATGGTACTGTTCTTTTTATTTCACATTCTAACTGGTCATTGTTAAGTATAAATTAGACTGACTTTTGTATATAAAAAATAAATGTACATGGAAACAAACCAAAAAAAGAAAAGAGAGGTCTTGGGTGGAGAAATAGTAACTTACTTCACATATACAAGGCCATTGCATGAAAAGATGGAGGAGGCTAACCCAGACCAGGTACTTAGCAAAGCGTTAGTTCCCATCTGTCTTGCCTTCTTATGTTCTGTGTTGCTCAAAAAAAGCCAGGCAGTATTAAGAGGATTTTGGAGCTTGAAACTGTGTAATAGTTAAGACCTTACAATTTAGTTCTAAGCAGACCTGGGTTTGGGTCTTGCTCTGCCATATACAAGCTGTGTAGTTCTGAGCACATTTCTCACCCTTTCTGGTCTTCCTTTTCCTACACTGTAATATGGGGCTGATACAAGAAAGGTGGTAACCTGACCAGGGCTCAGTGCCTGGCACCTAGCAAATGCTCAGTGAGCTTTAGCTATTCTCCTTACTTTGGTTGTTAAGTTCCCGGAGGAAGATGCTGGAAGAGTGTAAAGAACTTCCTAACAATGCTTTTCCCACAGAACCAGTTGAATGTGAGGTAGTGAGGCTCCCATCACCAGACAATGGACCACCCCCTCTGTAGGATGCCATAGGGGAAGTCAGGCTTCCCCTCGTGAGAGCTTTCCCTTTGTTGAGGGACTTCTTTACCATCATCACCCTCCACCGTCACTCATGGTAGCATTAGAAGCAAGTGGTAGCCATTCCAGGTCTCCCTGGAGTCATGTAAGACGGGGGTCCCCAACCTCCAGGAGCTAATGCCTGATGATCTGAGGCGAAGCTGATGTACTAATAATATAAATAAAGTGCAGAATAAATGTAATGCACTTGAATCATCCCGAAACCATCTCCTCTCATCCATGGAGAAATTATCTTCCACAAAACTGGTCCCTGGTGCCAAAAAGGTTGGGGACCACTGCCCTAAGACTCTTGGCCCGCAGACACAAAGAGCTTGGAGCAGTAGACAGGAATGGTACCTGGGAAAAAGGCAAACACAGACCGCACGTATCTTTCCATCAGCTGCAGTTTATGACTGCACATTAAACTCCATTGCTTTCTTTCGGCGGCTGGTGTTGAGACCCGTCATCTCCAGCCTGGTGCCATCCATTCTGGCTTTCCCCAGGAGCACAGACAGACCAGCCGCCTTTCTAGTGTACACTAATTAATTTATCTCATGCTTGTGATTTTACGGCGCATAAGTGCTGGAGCATTTCTGTTTATTCTTCTCCCCGCAAAGCACCTCACATTGCATAAAGACCATGAATCTCCATGGCAAACGCCGGCTGTTTGGGGCTCAGGAACAGCCCACCGGCTGCCTGTCATCTTGCCGGCACTGCCTCTTACAGCCGCAGGAACAGCTCCATTCATTTATCCTTAATGACATTTTGACATTTCAATCAGTTCATCAGATGTTCCTTGTGCAAGACTTCTCCCACACGGCCAGGCCAGGGTGCTCGGCCACTCTTAATGCATAATGCATGAGGCCGGTGCACTGCTCAGTGAAGTGGACTTCTGATGGACCAATACATCTGCTGTGCACAAACTGTGTTCCTAACAGCCCTGGCTCCCCAGGTGACCCACACCACTGCTTCCAGAGCCATTTTCTCTATGTTTCCAGCTGGCTGAGCTCGGAGAAAGCTGGTCAGCTCAAGGAAGGATGTGCTGGTTCAGAAACATACCAGCACCAGTGCTGTTGGCTGTGGGGGGAGCAAGAGTGTGCCAAAGCCCTGCCTCACTCAAGGATTTAAAGTAGCTTAGATTCCACTGATTCAGGTGGAAGACACACCTATGACATCTAACATCTGAAGCTAACATCTTGAATTTCGTTA
The DNA here is from genome assembly GCF_042477335.2 of Ovis canadensis. Taxonomy (NCBI): domain Eukaryota; kingdom Metazoa; phylum Chordata; class Mammalia; order Artiodactyla; family Bovidae; genus Ovis; species Ovis canadensis. Next base: position 86,192,925 of record NC_091257.1, on the reverse strand, counting down.
AACTGGTGCTACTTAAAAATAATGATCATAAAGACATTCTCATAACAGTAATGGATATCAAAGAAGAAAGGAAAATTATCCTTAATACCTTCAATCTAACACATCAACTTAGACATACTTTCTCATAGTCATAATCACAGTGTAGATACAGTTTTATTTTCCAGTTTTTTTTTTAACTTAATGTAATCCAGTTAGCACTTTCCTATGTGGTGACATAGTTATCATGTTTAATGGCACTCCATCATTTTAATAGCTGCATAATATTCCATGCAGGGATGCACCATAATTCCCTGAATGGGCCCCCTATTGTTAGACATTTATGAGGCTGTAAGTGATCATTTTCTGTCCAAGAGAAGAATCTGAGGAGGCTGTGAAAGAGAGAGCAGGACTCTTCAGACTGAAGAAATGAGGGTCAGATCCCACCTGGTCCCTTTACCTGTTTTAGGAGTTTAGGATTAACTCCATGAGCCTCAGATTCCTCATCTCTGAAACAGAAGAAATAATCACCACTTTGTAGTGTTACTGTATGTGAGGATTACAGGAGGTTTCAAGGTACCTAGCACATGGTGTGAGTGGAGTGAAGTGAAGTCACTCAGTCGTGTCCGACTCTTTGCGACCCCATAGACTGTAGCCTGCCAAACTCCTCCACCCATGGGATTTTCCAGGCAAGAATATTGGAGTGGGTTGCCATTTCCTTCTCCAGGGGATCTTCCCGACCCAGGGATCAAACCCTGGTCTCCTGCACCACAGGCAGATTCTTTACTGTCTGAGCCACCGGAGAAGCCCTCGCAGTAGCACCTGCTGCTGCTGCTGCTGCTGAGCCGCTTCAGTTGTGTCCGACTCTGTGCGACCCCAGAGACGGCAGTCCACCAGGCTCCCCGACCCTGGGATTCTCCAGGCAAGGATATTAGAGTGGGTTGCCATTTCCTTCTCCAATGTATGAAAATGAAAAGTGAAAATGAAGTCACTCAGTCATGCCCGACTGTTAGCGACCCCTTGGACTGCAGCCCACCAGGCTTCTCTGTCCATGGGATTTTCCAGGCACGAGTGCTGGAGTGGGGTGCCATTGCCTTCTCCAGTAGCACATGCTAGTATTGACTAAATGTGAAGCCATTATGTCCATAGTTGTTCGTTCACCAGGGGATTTCAATCGGGGTCAGGGCAGGTCCGCCTACCCTACACTCCCCTCCCCCCAGGGACTCTGGACAATGTCTAAACGTATTTTTTTAACTTTTTATTTTGTATTGGATATAGCTGATGAACATGGTGTGATAGTTTCAGGTGGGAAGCAAAGGGATTCAGTGACGCATATACATGTATCCGTTCTCCCCAAACCCCCCTCCCCATCAGGGCTGCCACCTAACATTGAGCAGAGTTCCATGTGCTAGACCATTTACATATAGCAATGTGTGCCTGCCCATCCCAAACTCCCTAACTATTCCTTTCCCCTGTCCTTCTCCCTGGCAACTCGAAGTTCTTTCTCTAAGTCTCTCTCTCTGCTTTGTCAGTTTATTTGTATCATTTCTTTTTAGATTCCATATGTAATATATGTCATATGACATTTCTCCTTCTCTGTCTGACTGACTTCACTCAGTATGACAATCTCTAGGTCCATGTTGCTGCAAATGGTGTTATTTCTTTCTTTTTAATGTTCCTGAGTCATATTCCACCATGTGTGTGTATCACATTTTCTTCTTTATCCATTCCTCTTTCAATGGACATTTTGGTCGCTTCCACGTCTTGGGTACTATACACAGTGCTGTAATGAACATTGGGGTGTATATATCCGTTCAGATCATGTTTTTGTCTGGATATATGCCCAGGAGTAGGATTGCAGGGTCATATGGTAGCTGTACTTTTAGTTTTTTGAGGAACCTCCATGCTGTTCTCCATAGTGCCTGTACCGTTTAACATTCCCACCAACAGTGTAGGAGGTAAACACGTTTGACTGTCACACCTGGGGGTGGGAGAAGCTACTAGAATCTCTTGGGTGGAAGCTAAGGATGCAACTGGATATCTGCAGTGTACAGCACAGCCCCCTCCGCAAAGCATCATCCTGCCCAAAAGTCAGCATGCATGGTTGAGAACCAACCCCCAGCATCCATCATTTTCCAGTATTATCTACATAATATATTTTCCTTTTTTTACTATTGTTTTATTGGGATAAAATCCCAGGAAAATGGGAATGCTCAGCTAAAGGGTATATTATGCTTATTGGCAGTTTTAGGAGACCTGGGATGGGGGTGGGTGATGGAAAGAAGGTTTCAGGTGACTGATGGTGAAAAGACAGCCAGGAAAGGGCATGTGTTCCCCCAGTGGGCACGAGATGACACCCACAGACACACAGTTCTCCAAGATAGTCCCAGCATCTCCTAGAAAGTTGGAAATGCACATTTTCAGGCCTTACCTCATACTCACCAAATCAGAAACCCCAAGAGTAGAGCCCAACCATCCCTGTATTAACATGCTTCCGAGGTGATTCTAATGCACTCTCAGGTTTGTGAGTCACCGCCATGCACCACTTGTAGCAAAAGGCCAACTTATAGAAGAGCAAGTAGATCCCTGGGTCAGGAAGATCCCCTGGAAAAGGGAATGGCCACCCACTCCCATATTCTTGCCTGGAGAATACCGTGGACACAGGAGCCTGGCTGCATACGGTCCATGGGATTGCATAGAGTCAGATACAGCTGAGTGAGTAACACTTTCACTTCAAGGAAGAAGGAATGCAGATGGCCGTTATGAAGAAGGAGGAGAAAAGGAACCAGCATTTGCTGAGTGTCTGTTACAGGTCAAGACTATGCTTAGGAATTAACACGTTATTTGTAATCATCCTAGAAACTCTGTGAACTGGAGCTTATCAAAAATCTTCCTACACATGAGTCTCACGGAGATGAAGACACAGTCATGATGTGGTTCGAGCCAATCTAACCTGGGGCCAAAGTGCATGGTATTTCCACAGCACCAAGAATAGAGGGGGTGTTCACCTAGCCCAGGGGTTTGGAGCTCAGTGACCTGAGACCATTCAGGAAGTTCCCACTATCTGAGCCATAGATCCTGTCCTCAACTTTCCTTCAAAGCATTGATTTCCTTCCCATTGCTTGCTGCCGCTGCTAAGTCGCTTCAGTCATGTGCAACTCTGTGCGACCCCATAGACGGCAGCCCACCAGGCTCCCATTGCTTAGTATTTAACAAGCACTTATATGGAGCTTCTTTGGTAGGTGACAGATCCTATTGTAAGGACTTTAATATTTGTAAGTCAGCATCTATTGCAAATGGTTGTTGTGAGAATTCACTGTATTATTCCTATTTACCAGACAAGGAAACTTGAGTTACAAAGAGGCTAAGGCCACATAGCCAGTCAGTTGGTGGAGCCAGCATTGGACCCATGTGGTCTGGCTTCAGAGCTTGGAGATGCTGTTCCTACTAGGCTCTGCTTCAGGATCTGAGGGGTAGGGTGCCCAGATGCCCAACAGGAGGAGAGCCTTGCATCTGTCTTAGGCCTTCTGCTGTGCTGGTTCCCTTTCCAGCTCCAGGGATGGTCAGATTGGGCCTGACTGTGTCCTCAATAGAAAGAGAGCCCATCCAGGGGAAGACAGAGAGGCAGATGCAAGCTGGTGAGAGAAGCAGGGGCAGACGGGTGGAGGCACAGACACCGAGAGCAAGAGAGATGGAGGTGACAGTGGCCGTGCCCAAGGTCCCTTGACCCTTTGAACTGTGGTAGTATGTGCTACTGTTGCTATGGTAACTTGGCCACTCTGGTAGAAGCATGGAGAAGCCCCAAGCAAGGATGGTGAGAGTAGGAAAGAAAGAAAGATAACCCTAAGTTGTATCAAACTCTTGCAATCCCATGAACTGTAGCCTGCCAGGATCCTCTGTCCATAGGATTCTCCAGGTAAGAATGCTGGAGTAGGTTGCCATTTCCTTCACCAGGGGAACTTCCCAACCCAGGAACTGAACCCAGGTCTCCCACATTGCAGGCAGATGCTTTACCAACTGAGCGATGATGGGATTAGGAGAGGGAGGACCCACCAGTTATTTTTCCAGGTTTGGTACCCAGCAGAGGTAATGAGCAGACAGAATGTGTAGGGCCTCAAGGATGTGAGTGGGTATGAAAGTGAGCTTTCTGGCTGCATATATGTGCTTATCCATGTCAATGTGTGTTTGCCTGGAGAGGAGAGGAGCTGGCTGGTAAAGCTTGGGCACAAGGATATACACGCATGGGTCCTTAGCTGAGTGAAACATAACAAGGAATCTTAGAGGACTTTCAGGAGCCTGACTGCCTGGGTTTAAATCCCAGCTCCATCTCTTAAAGCCTGGGTGGCTTTGGGGGAGTTACTTCAACTCTGCCTCACCCTTTCATCTGTAAAATGGAATTAGTAATACTATTAATCTTCCAGAGTTATTAGGAGAATTAAAGAAGTTAATTATGTTTGTAATAGCCTTAAATAATGCCTAGAAAGTGAGCCAATGCGGGTTGTGAAAGAATTCACAGGTTTTTGTTCACTTTCCAAGAGAGGAAAAGGGTCAGTCACACAGAGCTGAATGACTGAGTTTCAAAGGGCATGGTGTAGAAAAGAGGGGGTGGTCCCTAGTTGTATCTGGGCTGACCATTCTTCAATAGGATGTGGTTTTTCTGAGAATCTAATTTCTTCAGTTATTTTGCAGTCCTCGGGTATCTGAAAGAGACTTGATAGTGGACCTTGAGAGACACTGCTCTATTTTGAACAATGTTAGATGGGTTTGCAGAAAGAAATAAGTGCTATTTGTATGTTCATTAAATAAATACAGTAAACTTAGGATTTATCATTTCCTGGTTAGTATAATCATTTCCTGGGATTGCCATAATAAGGTACCACAAACTGGGTGGCTTAAAACAACAAAATGTATTCTCTCACAGATCTGGAGGCTGGAAGTCCAAAATCAAGGAGTCTGTGGGGTCATGCTCCCCTCGAGATTCTGAGTAGACACTTTCTTGCCGCTTCCTCATTTCCGACGGAGGCTATAAACTCTTCAGCGTCCCTCGACTTGCAGTCGCCTCGCTCCATTCTCTGCCTCTGGCATTACATGGCCCCCTCCTTGTGTATCTCTAGCTAAATTCCCCTCTCCTTGTAAGAACAGTAGTCATACTGTATTAGAGCCATCTTAACTGGTTTACATCTGTAAGGAGCCTATTTCCAAGCCTGCATTGGCCACCAGTTTTTCTTGTAGAAAACTTGAGATAAATTGTAAGCATTCTCATTTTTCTTGTATTATAGATATTTTAGTAGGATTTGGGGAGAAGTTTTAGAAACCACCATCTCATTAAGGAAATACTTCATTATTTTAACTTGAGGTTGCTGCGAATGGATATGAATGAACAAAACAAATGATACTGAATTGACTTTTTTCCTGGTGTATTAGTAAAATATTTCTAAAGTTGTCAAATATCTAATTCTATAAAGATGCAGTAAAATTTTTGAGATGATAAAAATAAAAAGACCCTATTTCCAAATAAGGTCAGACTCACAGAATATGAAAGTCCTAACCTCTGGCATGGGGCTTCAGTATATCTTTTAGGGCAGTGGGTCCCAGTATTTTTTTGCACCAGGGGATGGTTTCATGGAAGACAGTTTGTCCAGGGATTCAGGTAGAGGGGATGGTTTGCGGAATGATTCAAGCGCGTGGCTTTTATTGTGCACTTCATTTCTCTTACTATTACATCAGCTTCACCTCAGATCACCAGGCATTAGATCTGGGAGACTGGGGACCCTTGTTTTAGGGGAACACAATTTAACTGGAAACTGTCATTTTAAAAGCATCAGTTCTTGTAGTGGTTGTTAGATGCCAGTTCTCCCCACCCACCCCCGTAGTGACAACAGTACCAGAAAGCGGCAGTGGTGTATCCTTGGTAACTCACTGAGAGACCTGGAGACCTGGAGATGGCATCCAGCTGTCATAACTCCTGGCCATGGTCCTTCTATGGGGTAGGGACTCTTCATTAATTCCGATCTGCTGGAGACCTTGTTCTCAAGAATAGGGATATCAAACTTCATTATGCATTAGGATTGCTTGGAGTGTATATTACTCATCTAGAGGTTCTGATTCAGTTGGTCAGGGATGAGGCCAGAGAAATTGTATTTCTAGTATGTTCCCAGGTAGAGCTGATGCTGCTGGTCCGGAGACTACTTGGAAAACCACTGTTCCACATTGGTGGTGCTTAAGCTTGGTGGCACATTACAACCACTTAGGGAGCTTCTAGAAACCCAGATGGCCAGGCTGCACCCCAGACCAATTAAATTAGGATCTCATCAGTAATTTTAAAGCTCCCCAAATGATCTGTGCAGCCAAGGCTGAGAAGCACGGCTCCAGAATACATCAAAGAATGTTTTTAGAGAAAAGCCATTCTCCAGGGTATCTATTTTAGAGGATTTGTATTTAATAAATAATGAGCCCATTTAAATCAACCATGGCTGTATTTAAAAGTTTACCGGGGAGCACTTATTGAGTGCTTACTGTGTACGGTGCACTGGGGGAAATGCTTTGGTAAGTACTGCACACCATTTAAATCTTCACAAACACCCTCGCTTCCTGGGGCACCCGGAGGCTGCCTGCAGTTCTGCAGGCAGGAGGAAACTGACATGCAAAGGATTCAGTGACTTGCAAGAGCTCACGCAGCAAGTCTGAGATGGAGCCAGGTTTTGATGCCAGGCTGTCTGGCACCAAAGCTGATGTTAACTGCTGTGCCATCCTGCCTTCTGAGAGAAGAGGAAGTGGTGTGTTCACCGTTTAATCCTGCAGTTTTCCATATCCTCGTTTACACTGTCAGCTCTGCTGTGGGGTAGCCCAGCTTCTGCCTCAGTTACAATCATTCTGAGTTAGTGGGATTTGGATTAATGAGGTTTTGCCGTATTCAACGAGGACTGGAATTGTTACCATGGATGGAATTTGCTCTTCTGATTTTGTCCCAAAAGGAGGAGTGGAGGAAAGTTAAAACAGGTGTCCTGAGCTGGCAGGCAGAAAGCAGGATAGGGCCCTGTGACTTCTGCCAACATGCCACATGCCTTGGCTAAGCACCCCCTCTGTCTGGGCCTCAGTTTCTTTTATAAAATGAGAGAATGATGTAGTTCCCTTCCAGTTCTGACGTGTAAATTTAATTGGATATTCAATCATGTCAGCACAGAAACATCCAGGCTTCACAGAGTACAACACTGGCTTTTAATAGGAGTAGAGTTTCAGCAGTTTTCTTTGTCTGCCTCCTTCGGGTGGACATCTCTCTGGCTCCAGGTTCCAGGCTTTGTGTTTAAAGACTGTCCAGAGACGCCAGTAGAGGGTGGGTCAAGGAAAGCCCTACGGGAAGGGAAAGAGAGCCTGGTCAGGGTCTCCCCTGGAGAGTGGGCATGACTGTTCACATCCAGGGAAGAGCCCTGTGGAATTCCAGCACCCTCTCTCACTTGGCGGGGTTCTCCTGTTCTCCGTTGACATGCGCAGGATTTTGCAGGATCCAGATGCTAGAATCACTTATCACCTCTTTTCCAGATAGTCTCTCAGTCTCTACTTGAATTCCTCCAATAATGGGGAGCTCATTACTTCCAAAAGCTTACACAGAGCATGGGTCTTGTCTGGCTTTTCACATTATGGTATCCTGTGTTAACAGCCACTGGTACAAAGCAGGTGCTCATTAAGTATTTTTTTCAACAAATTAATATGCACAGAGAAATAAACTACTACCTTTGAGGAGGAGATGATGATTTCTAAGAGCAGTGGGCCTTTGAGTTGGTCCCTAAAAGGTGAAGAGAAAGTAACCGAAGAAGAAAACATGGGAACGTCAGTGCAGGCATTAGGCTCTTCTGAAGGAGACCCAAGCAGTTCTACTTTATTCTGTCTTATTTATTGATGTGTTTTGGCCTGCACTGGGTCTTTGTTGCTTTGCAAGGACTTTCTCTGGTTGCGGCAAGCAGGGGCCACTCTTGGTTGCAGTGCGTGGCTTTCGCTGTGGTGGCTTCTCTTGCTGCGGGAGCACAGGCTCTCGGTGCACTGGCTTCAGGAGTTGCAGCTGATGGGCCCTCGAGTGCAGGCTCAGTGGTTGTGGTGCAGCAGGCTTAGTTGCTCCGTGGCGTGTGGCATCTTCCAGTGCCAGAGAGCAAACCCATGTCCCCTGCATTGGCAGGCAGATTCTTATCCACCAGGGAAATCAAAGCAGTTCTACTTTACTAGAAATTTCTTCCTTGTGTCCAGCTAACATGGTGGTTCTAATTCTGCCCTCTGGGGCCACACAGAGCCAGGGACCCCATGTGTGAAAAGAACGTTCCAGAATATTTGCTTTCCATGAGAAACATCCCCGTGTGTTTCAGACACTCTTCTTCCTCCTGTCATACCATGGTTCTGGGACCTTTCACAGCCTACAGTTCTCTCCATGGAGCCATTCCATCTGCCACCCTCCCTTACAAAGACTGGTGCTCAGGATTCACAGAACTCACCGTGGACACGTCCCCAGCCACCAGCCCTCAGTCAGCTAACAAGCAAAGGTCGGGGAGACCTCCCAGCGGTCTGTCATATCACATTGTCCCAACCTGTCAGAAGCAGCGAACTTGGATTGCTTTGTCTTGAAACGTTCTTCATCTCTCCAAGGACCAAGCAGAGAAATAGATAGGCTTGTGCAACGCCTGCTTTCTAACAGCTCTCGGTACTCCCTGCTGGTGAAACTGTGTGACCCAATTGGAAGGTATCTCAGAACAACTAGAGAAAAAAATTCCAAGTTCAGCAAGTCACAGGTACTTGAGTCTTACAGGATCTGAGGACTGCGTGAGTTATGCAACCCATGCCATGTTCCATTTGGCTGTCATAGAAGGTTTATTTTTTTTTTCAAGCGTTCTGTTGCTATGGCCATTCTGTGGGCTGTGAGGGAGAAAAAGAAGTCTCTGCCTTCTATATATATTCCACCATTTCTTCAGACATCCTAGGAAGGAAATGCTAAGTTGTTAGACAAAACTATTCATTAAGTAGAAATATTTCAGGTCCCCAACTAATTTCATTCAACTTTTTTTTCCTCTTTCCTTGCATATATCCGTTTTTAAGTGGTCATAATTTGTAGTCAGAGGAGAATGACAGTCTTTTCTGCGCTTCAGATTGTAGACTTTACCGGCTACATGCCAGACACTCAGCAGGAGGTTGGAGTAGGTCCAGGAGGTTGGAAGAAGTTCACCCAAGAGGTGCTTGCCTTCCTGGATAGGAGAGTTGAATCACTGCAATTGGGTTAGTCAAGTGCTTAGTTCACATGGCAACGAGGCCCTCCGTGATCCCCTAACAGGGTCCAAACCAGCTATTTGCTGCTCTCCTCTCGCCATATGTATTGTTCCTTCTTGGCTTTCATCACGTTTGTGATTTTATATCGATTTCTGTATTTCCCCGTCTAGTGCCTGTCTCTGTCATTAGTCTCTGTGTCCTAGGAAGGTGAAGGTCATGTTTGGTGTTTGCCACTGTGATCTTCCATCGAGCAGAGACTGGCACATGTAGGGGCTAAATAAATATGTTCAGCGGAAGAGTCCACCCAGAAGAGAGAACCGTATATCTTTGGGGGGAGCAAGAGAAGATGTGACATCTGAATGCCACTGAGTCTTGAATGATAAAGAGGAGGTGGTCCGGGGAGAAGAACAGGGGCACACTGAGGGGTAAGGACTATTGAGGAATGCTTAGGAGAGGGGAGTGAGGGAGCTAGTGTTCCCTAAGAGGAGATGCGTGTAGAAGATAAGGTCGAGTTGAAGCCTGGAGCCATACGCTTGAGGGTCTGATATGCCCCACTCACTAGTTTGGATGCTCCCCTCTCTTTAGGAAGAAGAGGGAGGGGAATCAGCTAAGTTCTGTGACCTTAGGAGTGAATACGATCTCCCCTAAATTACTTTTTTATTTAAACTGTTTATCTGACTGTGCTGGGTCTTAGTTGCGGCACACAGGATCTTCGATCTTCATTGCAGCACACAGGATCTTTAGTTGCGGCTTGCAAACTCTCAGTTGCAGCGTATGGGATCTAGATCTGGGACCAGGATTCGAACCTGGGCCCCCTGCATTGGGCGCATGGAATCTCACCCACTGGACTACCAGGGGAGTTCCCCTAAATTACTAGGATGGTTTTTAATACTTAAATTATGAATAAGATCCCCAAAGTATGGTTTTATGTTTTATTTCCTTCTACATACCTTTCATTTCCATTTTGTAGCTGCAACACCTGTCTACATATTTTTAAATTTTAGGTAGCATCATCATTACCATGAAAACATCCTGTCAACCATGGGCTAAAAACGAAGAATGTGAAAAACCTGAGTTGTCCAATTTTTAAATATATGCTTTGGAGAGGCTCCATTTAAAAAATTTTTTTACCCAGATGTTCAGAGCTACCCAAACATTACTATAAAATGCCACTTTTCATAGAGGCAGCCAAGGTCTTTTTATTATTATTATGCCTTTGGAAACCAATGATTTGTGCCTAAGACAACTATCTCCATATTATTTTACCCTGAATAGAATGAGGTTGGTTGGGAGTTCTGCCCTAAGGAAATATCAAAACCCCAATACATAAGCATTTATAGTTCGAAAGTGAACTCTCTTATCAGATTTCCTTTTATTTCCTGCTGGGGCAGTATGAACAGAACTCAGATGGAGGCAGAGGGTCTGCTGTATATCTTTTCAAATTTATGATTAAGAAGGTCACATATACATTTTTAAACACACTCCTTTTTGATAATAAATGAAGAATGAAATTGTGAAATGTCATCAGAAGCCGAATTACTCGTTTTTCTTTCATTCACATACCCCTGCCTGCTGGCTGATTGCCTGCCAATGGTGAGGAAAGGCCCAAGTAACCAAATGCTTCGTTTCTTACGGTTTTGCTGTCTGCCTGGAATAGTCTCACTAGTGGAGCAGCGTGCCTGTGGCCAGAGCATTTTAACCGAAAGATGCACTTCTATTCCTGAGCCCCCTTCCTTGCCCCAGGACAATTTTTTGAAAATGAATAATTCCATTTTAGGCTGCGTTTGTCTTCAAACTGTGGCCAGAATGAGAGAAGTGAAAGCTCTTCTCTTCCCAAGTCCAGACCCACTCGAGATGCTCCTCTTTTATGTTCTGTGTCTATGAAGCAAGCTCTGAATGGATGCCATGCCTTTGGCATGAGGCACTCTAACAGATCATAGCGGGAGGGGAGGATATAATCAGGGGATCTGTGCCTCCGGATCCCTTCCTGTGAGGTCATCCAGCACTGGCTGGATCCTTTGGGAGAAGATCACTGCTTCTACACAGGCGGCCTCCTCTTCACAACACCGTTTGGGTCCTGGTGGCTGCTCCCTCTGCTTGTCCCTCTGGACCCACAGATGATAAACAGCTCTCCTGTCACTGTATTATACCTCAAGTTCCACAGAGTTGCAAAGAGTCGGACATGACTGAAGTGGCTTAGCCTGCAAGCGTGTATGCAAAAGTTTCTAAAATATTCCTATGTGTGTATGTGTGCGTGTGTGCACACACAGATGCCAGTCATATCTGACTCTCTGTGACCCCATGAACTATAGCCTGCCAGGCTCCTCTGTCCTAGAATTTTCCAGGCAAAAATACTGGAACTGCTTGCATTTCCTGCTCCAGGGGATCTTCCTGACCCAGGGTTCGAACCCACATGTCTTGCATCTCCTGCATTGGCAGACAGATTCTTTACCACTCTGCCACCTGGGAAGCCTAGGTTTATCATTGCATTTAATACCTCCTCTGACAGGGGTTCATTACCTCTTAAAACTGGCTATTTCATTATCAGATGGGCTCAGCTTTGGAAATTTTCTATGCAGTGCTGAATGTGACCTCTCTGGAACATCTGTTCTTTCTGTGTTAAAGTAAGAGTGACCAGGATTGAATTTGAAGGCAAGCCCTGTGAAAAATGGAGCGAGAGACCTGAAAGAATTTGCCCTCCAGATATTTCACATGCAACCCATAGCTTTGCATATCATAGGAGCAAAGTTACTATGTTTAGATGGGTACGTATTGGGTGAACTCAGAGGGACGAGGATTTTTTTATTTACAAATATTTGAAGAACTGACTGCAGGTTAGTCATAGTTTTATATCTCTGACAATAAATCTAAGACCCAATAGTCGACATTTAAAGGGAGTAGATTTCAAATCCGCACGAGAACTTTTCACTCTCAGTCTCCTAGTGAGGTGCCAAAGTCTCCATCACTTGACATAATCCGGAGGGCGGGGTGTGGGATTCCGCAGCAGGACTGCTGGAGAGAGGACTCCCGCAGTGGAATGCAGTTGAATCAGTGGTGATGATACAAAAGCAAGAAGAGCAGCTGCCACATGTCCAGCCTTCGCTGTGTGCCAGGCACCGTGCTCCATACACATTATCTCACTTAGTCCTCATTTAATTCCTCTGAGGTTGGCCTGTGAAGTTCAGAACATAACGAGGTTAAGGAACTTTCCCTGCCTCATGCAGCCACAGTCTGCATGGAGGGAAGATATGAACCCAAGTCTGTCTGATGCCAGAGCTGATGGTTTCAATCCCAGTGGTTGGTGTTAGAATCACCCGGGGAACTTGCTGGCCATACAGACATTTAGTCCTTGTCCTACTTGTATGACTCAGGGATCTGGGGGCTTTTTCCGCTGAGTGTTTCTGGTGTACACGAGTTTGAGCATGGCTGCTCCAGGTCGCCATCATCATTGTCATCATTGTCATTGTCACCATTATTCTAAATGCCCATCTGGCTCTGAGGGTTCGTATAGGGATAACTGTACATCTAGTTCTGCTTTACCTTTTTTTTTAATTTAAATTTATTTTAATCTGATTTAACTTTTATCCTTTTGAGCTATAGGGCTAACTAACGTCCACTCTTACCCCCTGTCCCCACCAGCCCCTACTTCAATCCATCATTGTTTTGTGGGTTATTTTATGAGCTCAATCATGGAGAAGGGCCAGACTTCATTATGCATATCCTTCAGAGCCCCATAAGACAAATTCCACATGACCACATCTCCCTTTTAAAGTTAGAGGAATGTTATGGAAATCTCATTATTTCCCATTTTAAGCTCAGTAAAGAACACACCATTTGTTGGGGGTGAGGCAGAATGAATGTCATATTTCTTAAACTGAAGCCATTTAAAGTTTCAGGATGACTTAGGCTTATCCCACCTTGACCTTGGAGGACGTTCCTTGACCCTGTTTCTGGGCAATGCCCCAGGGTTTGGGGGTTGAGGATGGGTGGGAAAAGAGCAGCCTGAACTTCCAGCCCTTTGAAGCAGCTGTCACTATCTGACTGTGATTTTTCCCCTTGCACATGTCCCAAAGGAAGCTGGCCAAGAAGCAGAAGGAGACCCAGAGTGGAGCACAGAGGGAAATGGGGCCCGTGGCCTCGGCCGACAAACCCACTGCCAAGCTCAGCTCCAGCCGCAATGATGAAGGCTTCTCCTCTAGCTCACAGGATGTGAATGGATTCGGTAAGTTGAGCCAACCAAGGGAAGGGGGTATCTGTGGTCCAGCTTGACCCTGGTACCTCTGCTATTGACCGCTCCCAGTGTCAGGTGCTGTAGGACATGGGGGCTGGATGCTTCCCTGGGAGCATCTGGATGAAATTTCCCTGGCAAAGACTGGGGGTACCCATCCAGAATCCATCCCAAAGAAGATGGAAATAACAGCCAGTCATCTTAACTTCTGCTTGTGCACAGAAAGCAGGTTAAAACTAAGAAACAAGAAGGAGAGCAGGATGACACACTTAAGGAGAAAAATATGCCATATTGAATTGAGTGTTGTAGAGTTCTCAAAGCAGTGTTTCACATAAACCATGAAAGGTAAATGACTTATGGGTTACGACTGTCTCCATTTCTCAGCTTAGGAAACTGAGGCTCAGAGAAGTGCTTTCTCCAAAGCTCCATGGTTGACGAGTAACTCATTCAGTCCTGGAATCTGTGCCTACCCAGCCTTGCCCAGTTCCCAAGTGGCATTAAGTCAAAAGCAACGGTATTCTTATGCAGAGTTAACACAGGATCAAGCTAATAGAAGTGGCCACGGTTTCAGGGTTGACCCTTGTCCAAAGGAGAACCTCAGGACTAGTAACCTAAAGCCATCTTGGCAATCAGGCTCAAGAGAGCTGACTTTTGCTCTTATGTTTCTGAAAGCCGGTTCTTTTTCTAGTTTTCATAGAAATGCTGGATTCCCCAGCCTCTGCTCCAAATTGGGGAAAGCAGGAAATCTAAAGGAATATGAACAGAGACACATGTTCTCTCCACACTGTGCCATTGGCAAAGGGAAGAAATCCTATTTGGTAAAAATCACTTCATTATTGTTATTGCTCACTGTTCAGTCAGGAGGTTGTGTCTGACTATTTGTGATTCCGTGGACTGCAGCATGCTAGGCTTCCCTGTCCTTCGCTATCCCCCACACTTTGCTCAAACTCATGTCATTGAGTCGATGATGCCATCCAACCATCTCATCCTTTGTCATCCCCTTCTCCTCCTGCCCTCAATCTTTCCCAGCATCAGGGTCTTTTCCAATGAGCCTGCTCTTTGCATCAGGTGGCCAAAGTATTGGAGCTTCAGCATCAGTCCTTCCAGTGAATATTCAGGATTGGCTGGTTGGATCTCCTTGCAGTCCAAGGGAATCTCAAGAATCTTCTCCAACACCACAGATCGAAAGCATCAGTTCTTCAGCGCTCAGCTTTCTTTATGGTTCAACTCTCACATTCATACATGACTACTGGAAAAACCATAGCTTTGACTAGACAGACCTTTGTCAGCAAAATAATATCTCTGCTTTTTAATATGCTGTCTAAATTGGTCATAGCTTTTCTTCCAAGGAGCAAGCGTCTTTTAATTTCATGGCTGCAGTCCCCATATGCAATTATTTTGGAGCCCAAGAAAATAAGAAAACAATGTTTCCATTGTTCCCCATCCATTTGCCATGAAGTGATGGGACCAGATGCCATGATCATCATTTTTTGAATGTTGAGTTTTAAGCCACCTTTTTCACTCCCCTCACCCAGTGGTTCTTTGGTTCCTCTTTGCTTTCTGTCATTACAGTGTTATATTCTGCATATCTGAGGTTGTTGATATCTCTCCCTGCAATCTTGATTCCAGCTTGTGCTTCATCCAGCCTGGCATTTCTCATGATATACTCTGCATATAAGTGATATAAGCATGGTGACAATATACAGCCTTGGCGTACTCCTTTCCCAATTTTGAACCAGTCCGTTGTTCCATGTCCAGTTCTAACTCTTGTTTCTTGACCTGCATACAGGTTTCTCAGAAGGTAGGTCAGGTGGTCTGGTATTCCCATCTCTTTCAGAATTTTCCACAGTTTGTTGTGATTCACACAGTCAGAGATTTTAGCATAGTCAATGAAGCAGAAGTAGATGTTTTTTTGGAATTCCTGAACCTCATGAACAGTATGAAAAGGCAAAAACAAAAACACATAGATAAGATCAATTTGGGATGACGGGGGTCTATGAGAGGATGAAGACAGAAAGGAAACAAGCACTTATGGACCGCCTTTGTCCACACCACCGCCTGTGAGATGCTTTCTATGTTTGTTCCCATTTTATAGATGATGCATCCAGAGTTCAGTGTTTGGCTGACCTGCCCACTGGTACACAGCTGTTTCCTGGTGGATCCAGGATCCGAGGCTACCGCAGACCCCTGATTCCTAATCTCACGCACAGCACAGCACCTAGCTGAGGAAGTTTACAAAATCCATGTATCTAGGCCCCACACCTTACTTGCTGAATCAAAACCTTCTGGGGCACCAGGAGTGGGAGTGGGACTCAGGGGTATAGATTTTGTAAAAGCCACGCGGGGGGTTCTTACAGGCAGCTTGGTTAGAAGCACTGAACTTTGAAAGAGGCAGCAGAGGTTTTCAAATACTGACGTGCTGCCTTAGGAAAGAGATTTTGCTTGAAACATATAATGATTGAAAAAAATAGTAAAATGAATACCCGTACACCTTTTACCTAGGTTCACCAGTTGTTCACAATTTGCAACATTTGCACTCACTCTCCCTCTCTTTGTCTCTCTCTCATACACACACATGGTACACATACACACAGTATATACACACTATATCTACACAATTTTCTGAACCATCTAGATGTAAGTTTTGGACATCGTGATACTCCCACCTCCAGAAAATTCAGCACGTTTCCTGAGAATGAAGACAGCTCTTCAGCATAATTGCAGTAAACTTATCTTACCCAAGAAATGTGACCTTGTTTCAGTCTCTGATAGACCAGTCCATTGCTGAATTTCCCCCGTGGCCCTAAAGTGCTCTCTCTTTTATTTGTTACTATCTTTTGGATCCAGGATTCAGTCAAGGTGCTCACTTTATATTTGACCTCCATATTTCCATCACCTTTTTATCTACAATGTTCTCCCACCTTTAGTTTTCCTTTCAGGATACTGACATCTTTTAAAAATCCAGGCCAGCTGTCCAATACTCCTGAGTCCAGATTCGTCTGAATTTTTTTTATCATGACCATATTCAGGTTAAACGTTTTGGCAAAACTGCTGCACAGGTGGCTTTGTGTGTATACTTCCCTTTGCATCATTTCAGTAGAAACTGTCATTCTGCTAAACTATCACAAAGCTATCACTTTGCCCACTCTTGGTGATGCTAAGTTTGAGCACTTATTAAAGTTGAGAATTGGGCAGAGTCTTAACAGTACATACTGATTATTTCATGAGCAAATATTTAGCTTGTTTTCCTTAGAGAGCAGAGCAAGTTTACAGTCTACCTAACCACAAAGTCAGTTCTTTTTGGAAAAAAAAAAATCTGTTTCCTTTTGGTTGTGCGGAGTCTCTGTCACCTCGAGGACTTTTCTCTAGCTGCAGCGAGCATGGGCCACGCTCCAGGAGCAGTGTGCGGGCTTCTCTTTGCCGTGGCTTCTCTCACTGGGAGCACAGGCTCTAGGCCACGTGGGCTCAGTGGTCGCGGCTCCCGGGCCCTGGAGCTCAGGCTCAAGAATTGTGGCGCGTGGGCTTAGTTGCTCCTCGGCATGTAGGATCTTGCCTGATCAGGGATCGAACCCACGTCTCCTGCATTGGCAGGCAGATTCTTTACCAGTGGGCCACCAGGGAAGCCCAGTCTCCCCACAGAGTCAGTTCTGAATCCATTCTCCACACAGGTGAATTTCTGGGATTTGTACATTCCAGCAGAGGGCAGGAGAGGCAGAAAAGGGGATGATAGGGAACTGGGCTTGGTTTCTCCTTGTAGGTGCACGCTGAGCGCCCCCGACCCCATGCCCTGCCTCTGACTGTGTTAACTTGTCACTGACTCTCCTGCTTTTTTTCTGGGCAAGGGAGTTCACTAGCAGGTCTAGCGGTTGGCACGTGCTGGCCAAGTGGCACCTATTGACCAAACTCTTTCCCGTCCAGGCCAAGCACTTGTGCACACTTACTCCATTTGTAAAAATGTCGTGGGAGGATTCTGAAGACCAAAGAGATGTGGTCAGAGACATAACGACAGACATGATGACACCCAACTTATAGGCATTTGACCACGAGTGCAAACCTGGGGAACACCAGTTTCTTGGATTTCAAGGGGAAAATACCACTTTCATTTCCCCCATGGGCTAAAGCTTGGACTGTTTAAGATGAAAGCACCCAAGACTGGGATGGATTGGCCGGCCAGTGAGGAAGAAGCGGCAGATCCAATCAAATCTAATTAGATGTTTTAAAGTCCAGATACAATCTTTCCAAGATTGATGTGTGTGTGTTTTATGTTTATATACACACAGGCATGACGTGCATACATACACAGACACGTGTGTATATATACATATTGGATGTGCATTTATTTTAATATTGTTTTTAAGAAAGAAAAAATTCAATCAACATTATACTCAGTCATTAAGACATTTTTGCATTTGTATGAATCAATGAGTAGTTAGGATTCTGTCTATTTATCTGGTATCCTCAGGCTAGAACCACCAACATGTTCTGGAGATTCTTTTGAATGCCCTGAAATGCATCAGGTACCTTTTAAAATGCTCTGTGGAACCACTTGGATGTGATTTGAGGGGGGGTGGAATGTAAGTAATGCTTACATTGGCGATGTGGAAATTGCTCCTGAAATCACCCTGATGTATGTAAAATTGAATCTATTTTTGTGACATTAGGAAAGTGACTGGCTTCTGCATCAGTGTCTTTAGGAGGCCCTGAGATTATTCACAAAAGTTGAGGAAGCACTGAGCAGAGAATAGGTGTCACATTGGAAAAGATTACAGAAAAACCTGGCCCTGAGCAATTATTTCATTACGGAACAGGTGGCCCCTGACCTAATTCAACCTTGGCACCCAACTGTGTGAGTTTGTTTTCCTGGATTTTCAATTCTAAGTGACCACTGAGTTCTACAGCATCCATTCCCTCAAGCCTCCCAATTTTGTAGAGGGCTAGTGACCTCCAGGATACAGAGGTGATGGCTCTCTGTCAGGTGGGCCGTTGCTCTGGAGAGCTTTGGCATTCTTGAAAAAGGAGTGCTTGTCAACAATGTCCATTGTTTTCCGTTTAAAGGATTGCTGGCTTTTATTAAGTAATCTCATTTTTATCTTATTGCCCTGTTTACCTGCTTGTTCTTTTTCTGAGATCTTTGGCTCACTGGGATCATTTTCTGGGTCTTTCTCCTAGTGCTTTCTTTTTTATATTCCTGTTTAAATCTTCCTTATGTCTTTTGTTCATAGTCTCACCCTCTGCTTGTTTATTTTTAACCCAAATCAAAATGCTTCAAAACAAATCACTGTTGAATTCTGTGATACAAGGCTTAGCTATCTATCCTTCCTGTAATAGCATTTGACAGACTCACTTGCCCATTGGGTACTGTTAGTAAACTCCATCTTCATTTTTTGCTTCTATTCTATTGAATGGTTTCATGTCTGGTGGGTGAAGGCAGTTTATCTCTTAGGAGCATCCCATGCTGGACCATCAGGCTATCTGTTCAGTAAAGAAGCAAGTATGGTTGAGGGTTTGAAAGAGACATTCAGTGGCCATTTTCTCATTGCTTAGTATATGCCTGTCCCATCCTGAGTCCCGAGCATAGTTTGGGGAAGGGCATAATTATAAAAATGAATAAAATGGGGCATCATCGCAAAAATAACAGGTGTTTCTACTTTTAAATTTTTCATAGTTTACAGAAGTTCTTTTGTAAAACCCTGGAGCTGTATATCCTTATTCCTGCACCATAAGAGAACTAGCAAGTTTATTCTTACCCCCATTCTACAGATGAAGAAACTGAGGTTCACAGACTCCATCCACAGTGATTTTGGAACCCAAACAAATGAAGTCTGACACTGTTTCCACTGCTTCCCCATCTATTTCCCATGAAGTGATGGGACTGGATGCCATGATCTTCGTTTTCTGAATGTTGAGCTTTAAGCCAACTTTTTCACTCACCTCTTTCACTTTCATCAAGAGGCTTTTTAGTTCCTCTTCATTTTCTGCCATAAGGGTGGTGTCATCTGCATATCTGAGGTTATTGATATTTCTCCCAGCAATCTTGATTCTAGCTTGTGCTTCTTCCAGCCCAGAGTTTCTCATGATGTACTCTGCATATAAGTTAAATAAGCAGGGTGACAATATACAGCCTCGACGTACTCCTTTTCCCATTTGGAACCAGTCTGTTGTTCCATGTCCAGTTCTAACTGTTGCTTCCTGACCTGCATATAGGTTTCTCAAGAGGCAGGTCAGCTGGTCTGGTATTCCCATCTCTTTCAGAATTTTGCACAGTTTATTGTGATCCACACAGTCAAAGGCTTTGGCATTGTCAGTAAAGCAGAAATAGATGTTTTTCTGGAACTCTCTTGCTTTTTCCATGATCCAGCAGATATTGGCAATTTGATCTCTGGTTCCTCTGCCTTTTCTAAAACCAGCTTGAACATCTGGAAGTTCACGGTTCACGTATTGCTGAAGCCTGGCTTGGAGAATTTTGAGCATTACTTTACTAACGTGTGAGATGAGTGCAATTGTGCAGTAGTTTGAACATTCTTTGGCATTGCCTTTCTTAGGGATTGGAATGAAAACTGACCTTTTCCAGTCCTGTGGCCACTGCTGAGTTTTCTCCATTTGCTGGCATATTGAGTGCAGCACTTTCACAGCATCATCTTTCAGGATTTGAAACAGCTCAACTTCAATTCCATCACCTCCACTAGCTTTGTGTGTAGTGATGCTAGGCCCACTTGACTTCACATTCCAGGATGTCTGGCCCTAGGTGAGTGAGCACACCATCATGATTATCTTGGTCGTGAAGACAACAGCAACACACATATGCATAGAATGGAGATGGATCGGAAGCCAAAATAGAGTTATCTGACTCCAGAACCCAAGCTCCCTCTCTTGCACTAGGAACATAGCTATCACCACTCAACTGGTCTCACCATGTGAGGCTGCTAATGGCTGGGAGAGAGGGAGGGCTCCACACCTCTCCTGATGCTCAATCAGCCTTTCCTCCACATGGGCAGAAGCTACTACCACCATAGTGTCCTGCATGAAGCCAGTCAGACTCCCACCAAGTGCCAGGCTCTGTGATGAGCATGCCCAGAAATGGATCTTAATCCATCCCAACAGTAACCCTCTCCAGTTGGTATGTTTATTATCAGACCCATTTTCAGGAGAGGAACAAGGTCTTCCTCAGGTCACACGATGAGTAAATGGTGAGGTTTGGACCTCAGATCGGATGTTCTACTTTCGAAACCAAAGCGTCCTGTCTTTCCTGCAACCTTAAGCTTTCTCTCCATCACAAAGTGGGTGAAAGAAAGAAAGGAGATCAACGTTAATAGCCTTTCTGGCTGATGGGACAGGGCCTCTGCTTGGTTTCTCAGCCCAAAATGCCTGTCGCAGGGAAGGACCCATGAGAATTGTCCCACAAGAAACTTCTTAGGAATTGGAGCCACAGGCCAGATGGTCCCATTCCATCCTTGGGCACTCCCGAGCTGGCCCCTGCCCGAGATAGATACACAGAGAGCGAGCTCACAACCTGTTGTGGGAGACACATGATACAACAATGAGCATCTCTGCACAATCTAAATGTGTATGTATGAATGAATGATAGACCTGAACTTCATCCAAGATCTTCTAGCTGCAATCCTGTATCTGGCTCCAGCTCTTCTGGTACTGACTTCTGTCTTCTTTTAAGCTGAAATCTACTCTCTGTAACTTCCATCCATTCACTCCTGATTGTGCACAGAAGTATGGATTGGCCAGCAACCAGACGCTGGCCCATGTCTGCCCTCTGGTGTCACACAGGGTAATGAAATCAGTCTTTCCCTTCCTGCTGCTCCCAGCCCCAGCTTTGGACGGCTGCCAGCTGTGTGCCCTGCAGGTCCTTCCCTCAGGCTAAGCAGCCCCCACATCAGCTATCAGCCTTCCTCAGTACACATTTCTGTTTTCCAATCTGTTCAAAATCTTGATTGGCACATCTGTCTCCATTTAGTCCATGTCCGTGGAGTGTGTGGTTTCCGAGTCTGTGCCGGGCCAAATTAACTGGAAGTTCAGAGAACTGCTACCCCCTCACTCTCTACACACCTGGGTTCAGAACACACTGCTCACATTTGAATTAACCTCCAAATGCCCATCACGGATCTGCCTCCTGCAGAGCTTATGCGGGAGGGATTTGAGGGGCCCAGGTAAAGACTTTCTATTTCATCTGTGCTGTGCCTTCTTGTTGGATTTTACCCTGTTATCCCAGAGTACTAAGATATTTTTGATATCTGGTTGTGTCAGCCAAGGAGCTCACTTAATCCTCCCAGTTTGGGGCCTCAAATTATAATAATTATTAGATTACTAATATTCATCATACCAGCTATTATCTATTGAGCATTAATTATGAGCTCACTTCCAACTGAGCATTTTATGTGCATTATCTTGTCTCATTGGTGTGCTGGGAAGATTAAATAACTGTTATGATTATCCCTGATGATTTACAGGTGAGGAAACTGAGGTTTTAAATAATGAGGAGCTTGCCTAAGGCTTCATAGTTTTAAATAGCAGGCTTTTAAGCTGGAACTTAAACCTGGGTCTGTGTGACACCCCTAAGCCCATAGCCAAGATCATTCCTATATACCGCCTTCTGTAAGATAGATGTTATTCTCCCCGTTTTATAGAGTTGTTGTTCAGTTGCTCAGTCATGTCTGACTCTTTACCACCCCATGGACTGTAGCACACCGGGCTTCCCTGTCCTTCACCATCTCCTAGAGTTTGCTCACTCATGTCCATTGCATCCGTGATATAATCCAATCATCTCATCCTCTGTTATCCCCTTTTCCTCCTGCCCTCAATCTTTCCCAGCATCAGGGTCTTTTCCAACGACTCGGCTCTTTGAATCAGGTGGCCAAAGTATTGGAGCTTCAGCTTCAGCATCAATTCCTTACAATGCATATTCAGGGTTGATTTCCTTTAGGATTGACTGGTTTGATCTCCTTGCTGTCCAAGGGACTTTCATTTTATAGAGAAGGAAACTAAAGTTTTCAGTTTCAGACAGACATTGAGACATTTGCTCAAAGTGTAGTCCCCAGATCAGCAGTCTCATAATCACCTGGGATCTTCTAGGAGGCAACTTCTTGTGCCTTTCACCAGGCCTGCTGAACCCAAACCTCTGTGGATAGAGCTCAGCAATCACTTGTAGCTTGTGGGGTCTTAATTCCCCCAACCAAGGATTGAACCTGGGCCCACAGCAATGAAAGTGCTAAGTTCTAATCACTGGATGGTCAGGGTATTCCCCGCAACCACTCTTTTTAAAAAGTCTTCTAGGTAATACTGAGGCACCTTAAAGTCTGAGAATCGCTGGCCAGTAGTAAAGCCCAGGACTATGAGATTCCAAAGCCCTAGTTTTTCTGTGTGCCGGATTGACTTTGATAGTACAGTTGCAGGCACACTGAGAGAAAAGCTAATTTCCCCTTTCTTAAGGTGGATCCACCAAGAAGAGGGGCTTCCTGGAGATGCTGGACCTGAAGGCTGCTAAAGCCTGTATATAGCAGTGACAGCTCCTAAACCCAGGGGTCCCTTTGAAACCATCTCTGGAACTTTCTCTCCTTTTGTCTGAACAGCTAACAACCTGAGAATCAGACTAGAAGGAGTGGAAATTTACAAGGAAAAGCAATCATGAGTCACATGTTGAAACTAAAAGCTCATCAGAACATTGTGAAAAGGAATAAAAAGAAAAACACAAAATTCTGTCTGCAGGGACAATTGTATTTTCTGGTTGTTCCAGGATTAAACTGAATCCAGGAGAATTGAATGTTACAAGCTAGCCACCACAGTTTTATTGAATATTTTATTGCGATTATTGAATATTTTGCAATCATCCTCTTGGCTGACAGATTTAAAGGACACACTTATTAAGTTCCTGGCAACCCAGAGTTGAGTGGAATTGTTCATTCCTTGGAAATGGAAATTTAAATGCCTTGAGAAAGTAAACAAATTCTTTCACATACATTAAGGAATTAAACTAAGTGTCAGAGAAGGATATTAGACTCAAAGGGGGACGTAATAGACCATCAAAACTAAGAATTATCTTAGACACCATCTGTCCCTGCCTTCTCATCTTAAAGATGAAGAACTGAGTCCCAGAAAGTTTTCTCAAGGTCAGCCATTGAGTCAGTAGTAAAACCTGGGCTAGAGTTGGGAGCTGTAACCACTCTGGTCCTTGTCCCCGGGTCCCCTTCAGAGAAGGGAAGTATAGTCAAGAATGGTTTGTCTTCTGATTTCTATAGACCCCCAATCTGATTTCTGCACAAATCGAACCTTCTCAGATTGAATTATACTTTTCATCTCCTGGTTATGGGAATAGCTGAGGTGTTCCTTTAAATATTCATTGACTGCCAACTATATGCCAAGCAGGGTAGGGATTGTAAAGATAAATAAGACATGGTTTGTGCCTTCAAGGATATTACTGTCCTCCAAGAGGAGACCTGTAAGTGGATTAGTTTCAATAAATGTGATAAGTGATAGAGAAAAGGCATGTATAGAGCCCTAGGAACACTGATCAGAGACTCAGCAGGTGATTAATTCTGCCTAAGTGAGTTAGGCAGTACTGTCTGTGAGGGAATGGATTTTGATTTGAAGAAAGTGCAAGAAAAAGATCCTCCCAGATAGAAAGGAAAAAGGCTTGTAAGCGTAAAGGATATGGTGAGCTCGAGGAAGGGGCCTTGAGGTATAGGGTGCTTTGTTTTGAGATCATTTTGGCCAGAAATACAGCTGGAACGGTAGCAAGAACCTGCTTGAGAAGAAACTTGCATTTCCTGATTTCAGTTCACTGGCTTAAATTCACTTTCCAAGAAGGGTGCCAGTTTGGAAATTAGGATGATCCCAGTGTTAGGTGCTCTAGCATATTGTTGGAACCTGGCCTCATATTCTCTTCAATTTGTATCGATTCTGCTTTCCTTTATGAATAAGTAGGGACAACATTTTTGTCAGCCACAAACCTTTACTTTTCATTGTGAGCTGGCTAGCCATTCTTCCTCAGGAAGAGGAAGAGATTCAGGAAAGCTGCAAAGCTGAAGTTGCTTTTGACAATTTATGCGAGGCCACTACATCTTGAGAAGAAAATAGAATTGTTCTCTACACCTCACAGGTGGTCCTGAATCGCAACAGGGCACTTACGAAGTGCTTGTAAAGTAATCAGGGATAAAGAAGTGATGTTGAAAATGTAAATATATAGTTGCTAGGGAGCAGAATGATCTGAGCTTAGAGACCAGACTTCTTTTCTTTTCCCTCAGCTCCAAGCTACAGCCTCGATAAGTTGAAAACATTGATAATAATTCTACTATCTAACATTTTGTGAGTAATTCCCAAACAAAGTACTTAATGTGTGTCGTTTCCTTTCCTATTCTCAACAATTCTATGAGGCAGATAGGGAAACTAAGGTGCAGAGATTTTAAGTAACTTGCTAAAGGGCACGCAACTCCAGGAAACCAGACCCAGGATTGAACCTGGATTTGTGATTCACCTATCAGCAGCCTGTCCTTGAAATGCTTTCTTTGCTTGACTTTTGTTGCTCATGAGTTGCTCAGTCATGTCCAGCAAGTTGTGACCCCATGACTGCAGCATGTCGGGCCTCCCTGTCCTTCACCATCTCCTGGAATTTGCCCAAGTTCTTGTCCATTGAGTCGACGATGTCATCCAACCATCTCATCCTTTGCCACCCTCTTCTCCTTATGCCTCCAATCTTTCCCAGAATCAGGGTCTTTTCCAGTGAGTCGGCCCTTAGCATCAGGTTGGAGCTTCACCTTCAGCATCAGTCCTTCCAATGAATATTCAGGGTTGATTTCCTTTAGGATGGACTGGTTTGATTGCCTTGCTGTCCAGGGGACTCTCAAGAGTCTTCTCCAGCATTAATTCTTCAGCACTCAGCCTTCTCTGTGGTCCAACTCTCACACCCCTACATGACTACTGGAAAGACCATATGGCTGTAGCTTTGACTATATGGACCTTTATCAACAAAGGGTTGTCTTTGCTTTTTAACACACTATCTAGATTTGTCATAGCTTTCCTTCCAAGAAGCAAGCATCTTGACTTTTACCCTCCTAGATTTTCTTATTCCTCTCCAGCCATTTCTTCTCATGCTTCTTTCTTGGTTCTTCTACCCATTCAAACATCCCAGAACTTAGTCCAGAATCTTCTCTTTTCTTCTTATGCTCAGTCTAAGTGGATGGTGATGACATTAAATGAGATAAGGAGCCTAATAAGAGGCCAGGGTTGAAGCAGAAGAGAAATTCAGATCTAGACAGGTAGGTTTGAAGTGCTGTTGAGTCACTGAAGAAATGTCAAGCTGGCAGTTGGATTTTGGGGCTTGGAGCTGAGCAGGGGAGTCTGGCCTGGAGATATAAATGTTGCTACATTATATATACAAAGTGATTGAAGACTTCCATGAATAAGGAAACTGAGGCACGTTGAGATGAACTCATTGCCAGGTGTCACTTGGAAAGTTAATGGAAGAACAAGAACATTGAACCAGGACTTAGCTATTAGCAATGCCTACAGAAAAGCAGTCAATTAAAGCTGAGGGCAAAACAAGGGTCTATGAAAGGGGCTATGTGACTAGTCCAACTATAGACCTTCTGGTCGTCCACCTAGACCCTGTGATGGAATTGAGAAGTGTGAAGAAGTTAATAGATTAGATGGCCTCACGGTTGCCTACTCAGCCAGGATTATGATAGGATCTCAGTATTCAAAGCACACTTTTCTGAATCAAAATAGAAAATTTTAAATTTCTAAAGTTGGATTTATATATTGGTGGTTAGGAGTGGACCTATATATCTTGGAAATTCAGTGAATGGGGCTGTAATAATGACATAATCACGAAAGTTGAGGAGCCCATGTCAAGTTCTTGCCCAGGTTGTAGGTTGCCCCAGTGCCCAGAGAGGGAACATCTTTGCAAAGAAAAATTCAAGGAAGTTGGAAGATCAGAGTGCGAAGGACAGGCAAAATCCCTTTGTCCCCTACATTGCCATCTCCATCATTTTCCAGATAGTCTTCTATGTACTTCTGAAGGAGTATGCCATGATGTTTAGTTAAGCTGACTCAGTAAGATGCTCTTGAGTGGATTGAGAGGAACTACCTAAGCCACCAGATACCTATTATATCTCTAACCCACACCTATCTGTAAAGTGGACAGATGTGAAGTGAAAAGATCCCTCAATCACAATGCTAAGTGTTGGTAACACAGATAAGATAAGGACAGCTCTACTCCCCCAAATCCCATGATATTTCAGGGAACACAGACACAGCGATATGGCATGGTGCATCTAGCAGAGGAATGTGTAGGAGCTACAAAGAAAATGGTGTCTGGTGAAGGGAGGCTATTCTGGCCCACTAACCACGTAATTCATCTCTCTTCGGGTAATTTACTCTTCACTTTGCCAGCCATGTGAATTGACTCCCTAATTATGTGGAGGCTGGAAATGAAAGTAAAATTTCAATCCCTTGGCAGTAAAACAAGAGGAAATGTGTTAAGCATGGTATCAGAGATACATTTAGCAGAGACACAGTATAGAGTAGTCTTGACACATTCCTTTCCCTTACCTTCCACTTCTAGTTTGACACCGTCTTTGGACTAGTCTGCATGTTCGATATATCTGGAACCCATCCGCATCCACTCTCCCCATCCTTGTCCAAGTTATCCTCATCTCCGACCTCAGTAAGATCCCAAGCCCCTAAGTAATCTTTTTATTCCTCCTTGTCATCCTCTCATTCATTTTCTTAAAGGCAAATGTGAATATGTTGCTTCATATCTCCCTGGTTTAAAACAATTCTGTGGCTCCTGATTTTCCTTAAGCTGAAAACCAAACTCCCCATTCAGATCTTATATACAGATCTTGCCCTTCTCATCTCTCCCAAGGTCTCCATTTCACTCCCCCTCTTCCTGTGCGCTCCAGCCACACTGCCTTCTCTACGTGCTCCACCTTTTCTGCACCCGTTCCCCTGCAGGGCCTTTGCTCTGTCTCCCCGAGGGTGGACAGACTGCAGCCCACAGGCCAAAGCCAGTCTACTCTTTGTTCTTATGAATAAAGCTTTATTGGAAAAGAGCCATGCTTATTTGTTTACATCTTAGATAAGATGTGCATAGATGATTCTGTGCTGCCATCAGTAGTGTTGAGTATTTCCTACTGAGGCCATCGAGCCCATGAAACCTAAATATTTACTCTCTGGCCCTTAACAGAAATGTTTCACAACTCCCCGTTTAGAGCACTGGGTATTCCCACACTCTTCCTCTAATTAACTCCTATAGATCCCAATTCATGGATTTCTTCCTTTTCCCCCCAGACCAGATTGGATTTCTTTGGTAGGTGCTCCCATAGAATTCTGTCTCCTCAGTACAGACCTCATCTTCCAAGCGTGTTGAAGGTGCATCTCTTCTGACAGTTGGCAGGATCCAGGAGAGGAGGACCATTTCTGTTTGTTTACTGCTGTGTCCCCACCCCAGCATGTGGCGTGGTGTGTGACACAGAATAGACACCCGGAAATTCTTATTTAGTTGAATAGATGGATAAATGCATGGATGTATAGACAGATGGGACTCAAGCGTAGCAATGCTAAGAATAAAAAGGAATATCTAGAAAGCCTGGTATAGCTGACACTATACACTGTTGACCTACTTTTTGCATTCAGAATTGAGTGCAGCAGAGAAGGGAATCAAAGAATGTTTCTTTGCCAGACAGTTGATATCCAGATCTTAGCGTATCTTCACCCCTTGCCACCAACCTGTAGTCTGCCAACACTGAAGGGAATTTTTCAAGTCCCTTTTCTGCAAAATTGGGAGCTGCTACTCAGAATATCCACAATATTCTGTCGGCTGCTCTGGTAATATGATACAATCATTCCTCCATTCATAGGAAAAGGGAAGGATAACAGCCAGTGGTCTTCAGACCAGACACAAATAGAGGCAGAGACTTGGAAAGGCTTCTATATGGCTCTGTCAGTGGAAGAAAAGTCAGGATGGAGGTGTAACAGATGGTGCTTTTCCACTGGCTGGATGGCCTCACAGGTAGCCATGAGAACATCAGTTATCTGGGAATGTTCTGGGAGACGATGGGCATCCGTTACATGGATCCAATCTCTATAGTCAAGGAGATGTGGCTTCTTCACATGATTTGTCTTGGGAGCTGAGATGTTTCATTAGTTACTGAAACTCACTTGCTAAGTAAAAAGGAAGAAATTTGAACTGTGTTGGATTTTCAGATGAGTAGAAGCCAAAATGAGCTGGTAGAATATCAGTGGGACCTGGGATTAGGCTTCTTGGAATGCTTCAAGATGATCCAGGAAAGTCTTAGGAAGGAGATGAATCTTAAAGAATAAGCAATTGGAGGTTGTTAAGGCAGAAAAGAAGCATGTTATTGCTGCCTGTGCTTTGGTATGAGACATCATGTCAACACTTAATGGCGTAAAACAACCACCATTTTATTTTTGCTCTCAATTCTATGGTCCAGGAGTTGGCGCAGGGACCAACAGGAATATCTTGAAAATGAGCAGACTCAGATGGAATGACCTGAATGGCTGGAAATAATGGGGATGACTCTCCACGGGCCATATGTCTGGGTCTTCACTTCCTCCTCAAGTGGCATCTGCTGGGGATGAGTGCAAATGGCTCCTTTATTTGCATGTCTGACCCCTTGGTTGAAATGACTAGAACATCTGGGGATGCTGGCTTCTCTTCCTATGCATCTAACTTAGTCTTCTCTGTAGCAAGGCAGACTCATGGTAGTCAGACTTATTGCAAGATGGTTGACTTCCCCCAGAGCAAGTGTTCCGAGAAAGCCAGGGGGAATGCCAGTCCTCTCAAAACGAGGTTAAGAACTGGCCAGCATTATTTCTGCTCCATATTAATGTTAAAAGTAGCCACAGGTGAGCAGTACAGAAGCAGCTTCCACCTGTCCATAGGGGAAATGGCACATGCCTATAAGAAGGGAAGCAATGAATGGTGGTCATCTTGGAGATAAATTACCTTGTTGTCCTAAAAGAGAATATATGTACACAAAGGTGTGAGAGGTCTACTTGGCTGATAAAAAGAAGACTAGGAGTAGCAATACTTTGCACAGCCCCAGTTTCCACGTAGGCTGCAGTGATAACTCTTCCGTTACTAGCACATGGTTGTCAAGGTCTCTAAAAATCTTCAGAATCTTTAAAGAGCTTTTGCTCTCATGCACAATTTCTTGTGAGTATAAATGTATTCCGTAAAAGACAGAGTCCAAAAGACATCAGTAAAATTAACTCTTCCCTGGAACTTGAGAATGTGAATGACAAGAGACAGATGTTGGTGTCTTTGTCCAAGGTGCTGTTTCTCCTTGAGATCAGGCTGACCCTGATCCCTTTCTCAGGAAGTCCTTTCCCTAGGACTTGTAATCATGAGTGGTTTGCTGTCCCTGGAGTATTTGGATTATTAACTCCCTGGGGTTACATGGTGGGGAATGAACCTACAAAGGTAATCAAGGACTGTGTCTTAAAGATTGTGAAAAACTAGAGAGTTTGGAATTTGTAATGTTTTCTGCAAGGAGCTTGCACAGATTTTGAGATGTGGAGAAGCAGAATGGAGTCCAGTTTCAAAAAGAGCATTCTAATAATAGTGAGGAGAATGTATTGGACTGGGCTGGGAGTTAATAAGACTAACAAAAAGTAAATATTGTGTCTGTGTATATCAGATTCAAGGAAAGTGACTTAGCACAAAACTCTGGTGCACATGGACATTTTGTTTTACACATACATCCACACCCACGCATACACACATACCTGTTTACAGAATTAATAGTCACTACAGATTGGTGTGGCCAACTCTTTGTAATGAAGCAGGTAATAGAGACTGTCCTAGAACATTCCGTTCTTGGGACTGTTTTTAAGCCTAGCAGTATTGATTATATTTCTATCCTGGCTGTATATTTTCTTTTTCAGTCAGTATTTTGATGATTTGGTGCCTGAAAATACTTGGACATGTTTGATTTTTGAAATTAGTATCCTTATTCAGTTAATGTCTCATTGGGCCAGTTCAGTTTTTCCAAGGTGAACACCCCTTTCATCCTCAGGGTCTTTGATCTGAGTTGACTGAAATTCCCTCTGATCTCTAGATGTGACAGAGGATCAGAAAGTAAGCGAGTCCTTCCACACTAGCAGAGTCACTTCTGCTTCTGCTACAGTGAAGATGTGTGTGGTCCTCCAGTGAGTCTTCAGCCAGCTGTGCTCTAACAAATACATGTACTTGTAAAGCTGGTCCCTGGGCACTCTTATTAATAACCCTTCTTTCACTGTCCCATCACTCTCCTTGCAAATTGACCCCTCAGCAGAGGTTTACCTAGTAATTCAATGTTGTTAATATGCTTTACTTATAAAATAGCTACTTGCCAAGCCTGTTCTGCAATGTAAAAATAAAAGATGATAACGATAACCCTGTATGCAAGACAGGAAAAGAGACACAGATGTATAGAACAGTCTTTTGGACTCTGTGGGAGAGGGAGAGGGTGGGATGATTTGGGAGAATGGCATTGAAACATGTATAATATCATATATGAAATGAATTGCCAGTCCAGGTTCCATGCATGATACTGGATGCTTGGGGCTGGTGCACTGAGACGACCCAGAGGGGTGGTATGGGGAGGGAGGAGGGAGGGGGGTTCAGGATGGGGAACATGTGTATACCTGTGGTGGATTCACGTTGATGTATGGCAAAACCAATACAATATCGTAAAGTAACTAACCTCCAATTAAAATAAATAAATTTATATTAAAAAAAAGAATAAACATCACAATATATTCATCTAAAAAAATAATAAAAAAATAAAAATCTCACTGCACCACTGTCCATCCAAAAATCTATCACTGGCTCCCTCTTGCTCTCAAAATGAAGTTAAAATGCATATCATTGCTGATGCTGTAGCTGAAACTTCAGTACTTTGGCCACTCTGATACAAAGAACTGACTCATTGGAAAAGACCCTGATGCCAAGAAAGAGGAGAAGGGGATGATAGAGGATGAGATAGTTGGATGGCATCACCGACTCGATGGACATGAGTTTGATCAAGCTCCTGGGAGCTGGTGATAGACAGGGAAGTCTGGCTTGCTGCTGTCCATGGGGTTGCAAAGAATCAGACACAACTAACTAGCTGAACTGATGGCCTGTAAGAATCAGAATGATCTGATTCCTATCTACATCTTTGGTCTTATCTCTAACTTTTCTTTGGACTCCTCAATATAGTTCAGTCTTATTGGCTTTCCTTCTGTTCTTGGGAAATACTAAGTATTTTCTCAACAGCATGGCTTCCACAATTCCATTCCCCCTTCCTACAACATTCTTTCTGTCATCCATTGTTTACCCTTATTAATCATTTAGATGATTCTCTGCCATCTTTTAGAGGGCTCCCCAATCTCTAAACAATGACCATTTTTTCTAGTCCCTCTTATTACAAGTGTGATGCATTTAAATATTTATTTCAGAGGTTTTGTTCTTGTTAATTGTTTGATTCTTTGCTAATTTGTAAGCTCCAGACTACAGAGACCACTTCTGTATTGGCTAGCACTGTAACCCTGGAGACTAGTATTAGGAGCCTGATATATGGCAGATGCTTGATGAGTATTTGTTGAATGAGTCATTATGTTAATTTTGTGATCAAGATGCATCACAACAATTCGCTTTTAACTATGCTGTATTCAGCTGGCTATTCTTGTCCATTGCATGAAAAACGAGGTCCTGCAGGCATGGAGAGGACTAAGGTTGCTCTTACGGTTTGATTCCATGGTAGAGGTGGGGAGATGGGAGGAGACCATTGCACTAGTCTGGGAGAGGTGGATGGGGTGCTCTTTGCAATTCTGTTTCTTAGGAAGTCCTGATCTTAGTATCTTTGTCCTCATCATTTGTGTGTGTGTGTGTGTGTGTGTGTGTTTTAATTTACGTATTTTTAATTGGAGATGATTGCTTTGTCATTTTATGTTGGTTTCTGCCTTACATCAACATGAATCCACCATAGAGGGAAGGGACATACAGATACCTAGTGTCTTCATCAGTAATTGTAAAGACCTCATCACCAGTAATGGCATCCTTGGATTCCATCATCCAGTGCAGGCCTGGAAGACAGAAGGAACATTCTTCAGAACTGCTTTGTGGCTCCTGCTACCCCTACCCTTGTGACCTCTCCCATCTCCTTCAGAGGCCTCTGTGCTTCTAACTTTTTTTTTTTTCCTCCTTCACCTCATTTCCCAGTCACTGCTTATTCACTTGTGGATATTCCCAATATCTGGGAAAATCTAAAAAGTCAGTTTACTCTTATGTTTAAGGAATATGCCTCATTGTCTTTAAAGAAGAAAGCAGAAGAAACTAACATTTATTTGGTCCTAACTGTGTACCAGGGGCTATGCAGGATGTTGTGATACATTATATCCTTTGATTCTGAGAATATCTGAAGTGACAGTTATTACTGGCAGCAGGCTTCTTTCACAACTATAGAGACTGAGGTTTAGAGATATTAAAGTGTAACTTGTTCAAGGTCACATATGTAGTAAGACTTAATCAGGGTTGCAAGCCTAATATTTCTTTTACATGTGATCCAAATAATGTGAGATAATGCAGACACTTCTGAGGCCACTGGGGAGATGGCATATTTCCCTTCAGCATTGCTCCCTTCAGTGGTTAGAACATAGTGAGAACCCTCCTGCCATGCATTCATTCAGCAGTGTTTGCTGAGCACCTTCTATGTGCCAGATACATTTTAGGCTCTCATACCCCATCAGTGAATGAAGTGGGGAAGAATTCCTTGTCCTCATAAAGCTAGCAAGATATTGGTGGTCGGGAGTAGAAAGAGAGAGACAAGAAGTATAGAATGGACAGTAAAAAGATAAGTGAATTATATGGCATTGTAGAAACTGACAAGGGCTCTGAAAAAAAGATGGAATAAGGTAAGTAGTGTTTGGAGTTATAAGTGGGGAGCATTGCAGCTTTACAGAAGATAATATTTGACCAAAGACTTGAAGGAGACAAAATGTCAGAAGTGTTCCTGTTGGAGGTTCCCAAGGCAAGAGTGTGCCTGTTGTTTTTAAGGAAAAGGAAGACCCTAGTCTAGCCACAAAGGTTCAGAGTTGTTGCTGTTGTTCACTCACTAAGCTGTGCCTGACTCTTTGCAACCCCGTGGACTGCAGCAAGCCAGGCTCCACTATCTCCCGGAGTTTGCTCAAACTCATGTCCATTGGATCAGTGATGCTATCTAGCCCTCTTATCCTCTGTCTACACTGTCTCCTCCTTCCCTCAATCTTTCCCAACATCGAGGTCTTTTCCAATGAGACAGCTCTTCACATCAGGTAGCCGGAGTACTGGAGCTTCAGCATCAGTCCTGAGTATTCAAGGTTGATTTCCTTTAGGACTGACTGATTTGATCTCCTGCAGTCCAAGGGACTCCCAAGAGTCTTCTCCAGCATCACAATTGGAAAGCATCGATTCTTTGCCTTCTTTATGCTGCAACTCTCTCATCCATACATGACTACTGGGAAAACCATAGCTTTGACTATACGGACCTTTGTCAACAAAGGGTCCAGAGAACAAGGTTTTAATGATGAGCAATCTACACTGTTCTTTGTTGGAGAGAATTTGGAAGTCCAAACTAATGAGGCCCGCAATTAGTTTGACTTATCTCAATCCAGATCTTTCAGAAGACATCATAGTAAATGAGTTAATCCAACATGCTTCCAGAGGACTACAAGGATCCTTGTACCTATGAAGCCACTGCTTTCCAGGTCTCTCTGGTACTGAGTCTGACCTTCATGAGCCCAGTAAGTTCTGGCATTGAAGCCTTCCTCCACTTTCCCATTCTCACTTCTGCTATGCCTCCAGTCTGGCTATCCTGGACTTTGCAGACTCTCTTTTAACCTAGTCACTCCTGCTATACCATGGTGATTTTCCTCCCCTCCCCACCCCCCAGTCTCATACCTCCACCTCATTCAGACATATCTGCTAGGTCCCTGCTTGGCAAGGAGCCCAATGTAATGTTGTTAAGGGTGTTAGCTTGCACAGTCACTTCTGTCATTGGTTTCTAAAAGCACCATTGCTTTTTCAACTGACCCTACACATGGTGAGCATTTATTCACCATTTCAAGTCATTTGTTTAGCATGAAAATTTGTTAGACCATTGTTTAGCAAATTCATTGCATTGAACTTTTTACTTAGCGGAATCACTTAATTAGTGTTTTATTACTGGAATCGACTGTCAATTATGTGGCTAATTCATTTACTTAGGGAGTGAATGTTTTATCTGGGTAATGCAATTCAGAGTGCACTGTTAACTCTTTAATGATTAAATATTGTTGTCAGTGGCAATTCATGTTGTAAGGAACATTAAATCACTTATTTCCCTTGAAGTATCCAGGTGTTGGAGAAATGTGTAGAGAGAATAGTTTAGAACCACTTATGAATTAAAGGACTTTCATTAACTGCCTGTTAATGAAAACTAAATAAAAGTAGCTGGAGGATTTTGATTGGACCCCTTGAAATAAATTGTTATAATATGTATACTTACATGTGTGTATTGCTGTAGCACATGTATGCTCTTGTACTGACATGATTCCTTTGGGCTCTCACAGAACCACTGTGCAGTGACATTGGGGTTTGTATTTGGCAGTCTCTCAGATGACCACAGTGATTGCCGCCTGCTTCATATATCCTAGTATCATCCCTTCCATCGAACCAGGCTATTCTACTGACTGACTTCTAATGAATAGAATGTAACAAAGTCTTGACATGTCACTTTCAAGATTAGGTTATAAAAAGACTGAGGCTTCCATCTAGCCTGTTGGCTTTCTCTCTCTCACTTGCTCTGTGGGAAATCAGCTGCCAGGTTGTGAGTTGCCCTATGGAGAGACCCACTGGGCGTGGAACTGAGGACCTTGCTCCAGTAACCCATGAGAAAGTGAATCTGCTTGCAAGCACATGGGTGAACTTGAAATCAGATTCTTCCCCTCAGATGAGTCTTCAGATGCAGCCATAGTCACACCGGGCAGCTCGAGTACAGCTTCATGAAAGACCTAGAGCCGCAGGTACCCATGAAAGCTGCACTCAGGTTTCTGACCGACAGAAACTGTGAGTAGATGTTTGTTGTTTTAAGTTGCTGAGTTTTGGAGTGGTTTGTAATGTAGTGATAATTAATAGCTTCCCAGGTGGCTCAGTGGTAAAGAATCTACCTGCTAATGCAGGAGATGCAGGTTCACTCCCTGGGTTGGGAAGATCCCCTGGAGAAGGAAAGAGCAACCCATTCCAGTATTCTTGCCTGAAAAATCTCATGGACAAGGGAGCCTGGCGGGCTACAGTCCACAGGGTCTCAAAGAGTCGAACACAGCTAAGTGACTGGGTACACACACATAATAGATAATTATTACATAACTTAACATGTGAGATGTTATAAGAATTTACCAAAAACTTTTTGGTTCATAAGTAGTAGAGCCAGGATTTAGCCTTGGTTCTTCTGATGTATTTCTATAGCCAAAAAAGAGTAGGAACTGTTAAGACCTCTCATTGCAACTCTCAGGAGTCCTTAAAGCTTTGATATCTGATGAGTGCTACTGTTCCAAGGCAGTTTCTGTATAACAGTGATTCCCTTGTGACCTGCACACTGTTATTACCATGAGAAGAAGCCACTAGAATTCTAGAGAAGCTTGTGAGCAGCAAGCTTGTAGGACTGATCTTTCAGTTCAGTTCAGTTTAGTCGCTCAGTTGTGTTCATCTCTTTGCCACCCCATGAATCACAGCATGCCAGGCCTCCCTGTCCATCACCATCTCCCGGAGTTCACTCAGACTCACATCCATCAAGTCAGTGATGCCATCCAGCCATCTCATCCTCTGTCGTCCCCTTCTCCTCCTGCCCCCAATCGCTCCCAGCATCACAGTCTTTTCCAATGAGTCAGCTCTTTGCATGAGGTGGCCAAAGTACTGGAGTTTCAGCTTTAGCATCATTCCTTCCAAAGAACACCCAGGGCTGATCTCCTTCAGAATGGACTGGTTGGATCTCCTTGCAGTCCAAGGGACTCTCAAGAGTCTTCTCCAACACCACAGTTCAAAAACATCAAGTCCTCGGTGCTCAGCTTTCTTCACAGTCCAACTCTCACATCCATATATGACCAGTGGAAAAACCATAGCCTTGACTAGGTTTTAATCAGGAATTGAGTCAAAATTCCCCTTTGTAACGTCAGTCACTGCCCAACCTGCGTTAAATGATTGCATATGTAGTTCCCAAACATGACTGGCCCCAAACTAAAGCTACTAAATCCTTGGGTTTAAAGAAGAAGTCTATATTTAACATGTTTCCTGAGTGTCTCTTAGATAACATCAAGATTTGAGATCCTCTACATAAAACAAAATAGATGGACATTCCAGTGATCAGCTTGTATAATTCAGCTGAGAGTCTGCCATGCTAACCCTTGATGTGTACACTCAGCTTTATTCTTACAAGAATGTTAGGTATCTGTCCTTCCCAGAGTAAGGCCATCAGCTTTGATTGCTTGAATGTTTTTGTTTAGTTTACTAAGCTGTACTACTTCGTTTGTT
This sequence comes from Ovis canadensis, assembly GCF_042477335.2. Classification (NCBI taxonomy): domain Eukaryota; kingdom Metazoa; phylum Chordata; class Mammalia; order Artiodactyla; family Bovidae; genus Ovis; species Ovis canadensis. The sequence goes on along the minus strand of NC_091257.1, from coordinate 86,155,939 downwards.
CACTAAAAGCAGAAAGAACGGTGCTTGCTTTTTTGAGTAACTCTAGGACCATTAATGGACCAATTGTATTTCTTAACTGGAAGTTCCCTTAGAAACCGTCTCATCTCTTTCTACTCAAAGCACAGGTCCAGGAACCAACACCATCACCATCACTGGGGAGCTTGTTACAAGTGCAGTTCTTGGATCACTGAATTAGAATATGCATTGTTTACTCTTTTGGCATGTATATTAAAATTTGAGAAGCAGTGGTCTAACTTAACCCCATAATTTTAAAGCTAAGATCCAGAAAGGTGAAATTCATTATGCAAGACAATTTAGTGGCAAAACCAGGATGGACAGTCTTGTAACTCCACAACTGTGCTGCCTCCACTCTATTTGGTTCAGTTGTCTTTGTACCTTACTATATCCACACACGCTGCTTAAGGATCCAGGGCATGGTTTGAAATGGAGAAATCAGGTACCTTCCCACCCAGGATAATGGCAAACTTGTTTCAAACAGCTGTTGCACATGTAAATTTCCTCTCCCAGACAAGTTTAGTCATTTCGTTTTCTCTTTCTTATACATCAACAAAAGACAGAGTCACCTGTCAGGCTGAAGATTGTAAAACCTGACAAAATTGAGTTTTTCTAGTTTAGCTAAGTATTACTCGGCAAGTATTTTGCATACCTTTGTCTTATGATGATTTTGATGAATGAGAGAGAGGAAATAAGACAAGCCGATGTTTTCAGTGTGATGCATTATTTACCTTTTTTCTCTCCATCAAACACCTTCCTGTGAAGATGAGGGTCTTGGAATGCAATAAAAGATACAGAACACAAAATGTTCAGCTGCTTATTTCTAGTGTGAGCACAACTCTCCAGCTAGAGAGAAACACTGTCATGTCCCACCCAAGCTGGAGTCACAGCAGTGCTGCAGCCTTCAGTTCAGTTCAATTCAGTTGCTCAGTCGTGTCCAACTCTTTGCGACCGCATGAATCACAGCACGCCAGGCCTCCCTGTCCATCACCAACTCCTGGAGTTCACTCAGACTCACGTCCACATCACGTCAGTGATGCCATCCAGCCATCTCATCCTCTGTCGTCCCCTTCTCCTCCTGCCCCCAATCCCTCCCAGCGTCAGAGTCTTTTCCAATGAGTCAACTCTTTGCATGAGGTGGCCAAAGTACTGGAGTTTCAGCTTTAGCATCATTCCCTCCAAAGAACACCCAGAGCTGATCTCCTTCAGAATGGACTGGTTGGATCTCCTTGCAGTCCAAGGGACTCTCAAGAGTCTTCTCCAACACCACAGTTCAAAAGCATCAATTCTTCGGTGCTCAGCCTTCTTCACAGTTCAACTCTCACATCCATACATGACTACTGGAAAAACCAGAGCCTTGACTAGACGGACCTTAGTCGGCAAAGTAATGTCTCTGCTTTTGAATATGCTGTCTAGGTTGGTCATAACTTTTCTTCCAAGGAGTAAGCGTCTTTTAATTTCATGGCTGCAGTCACCATCTGCAGTGATTTTGGAGCCCAAAAAAATGAAGTCTGATACTGTTTCCACTGTTTCCCCATCAATTTCCCCAGCCTTAGATAAACCCACCCTTCCCTCAACACAGTCTGTCATCACCCCTATACGAACCTCTCTCAATAGCCACCCCAGAATCCCTCTTTTCTGCTTGTGATAATATCAAAACCATACAATGTACTTTTCTTTATTATTTCTGCTTCAAGTAACTTACTAAGCAGGACATGTTCTATGCTCTTTGGAATATTCTATCTGTTATATATTGACATGACCAACCATATACAGAACTTTCTACTGATGGTATTAAATAACCTCACAATGGTGATAATCTTTCAACATTGAGGAAACTTACATATTCTTCTTAACATACTTCATTCTGATCTGCTAAGTGAATACTTCTCAGGAAGCCATTCCCTACCAGCCAAAATGTGTACCATGCTGTATCATCTGTTTACAAAATTTCTTTAGGCACATATACCAAAACTTAAGTGCCTCTGAAAGTAAAAGTGGATGGTAAATATGCAGTAATTAAACACTGGACTTGGGCTTCCCTGGTAAGCTCAGCTGGTGAAGAATCTACTTGCAGTGTAGGAAACCCTGGTTAAATTCCTGAGTCAGGAAGATCCACTGAAGAAGAGAGAGGCTACCCACTCCAGTATTCTTGGGCTTCCCTGGTGGCTCAACTGGTAAAGAATCCACCCGCAATGCGGGAGACCTGGATTCAATCCCTGGGTTGGGAAGATCCCAATATCACTCCAGTATTCTGGTCTGGAGAATGTCATGGACTGTTATAGTCCATGGGGTCGCAGAGTCGGACATGACTGAGCAACTTTCACTTTAGGTATTATGAAAAAAGAGTTTGTGTTTCCGATGAGCTAAAACACATTAAAAGTCCAGAGTAACACCTTTTCTCCTTTGTGGTTCAGCAGGACATCTGCAAGACCCCACACACCCCCACAACTGTATTCCTCTCATATCCTAGTTTGCTCACTGAGCAGTTAAGACCAAAAAACATCCTCTTATTGCTACAGGTCTTTTGCTTCTGGCACAGCAAGTAATCTTCATTTTTGTTTGAATTAAAGTTCATAAAACCTACTCTGTGAACCCTGGCTGATATCAGCACTTTTGCTGTTTTGATGTTTTCCCACTAATTTTCATGAAATTGTGACAAAATGGAGGGAAAAAAAAGAATGACTTTCATAGTTTCTTTTTAATAGTGAAATCCTTTCTTCAAACACAACCATACCTAGAAGTCTGTTTTATAAAACAGATTAAAAAAAAAATTCCCTCTGACTGTAGCAGAGGTGAGGGGACACTCATGTGTTTGCTGAGTCTTGCTCATATGTGTACACACACACACACACGTGCACACACATACAAAACCCCTCATGAGGGTCCAGTTCACTCCTGACCCGCAGGAGAAACTCTAAACAGAGGTCTCCCTTCCTAACTCTGGCTCATCTCTTAGGTCCCTGAGCCACAGACTGATAATTCACTTATTCTTTCCCCAGAGACCACATGGGTGAACCTTTTCATTCTATGATTTTCCCAAAGTAAAAATAATGATCCCCACCACTGGTCACTTGAACAGCTAAAGACTGATCATTGTTGTTTTTGGTCAGTCGCTAAGTCATGCCCAACTCTTTACAACCCCATGGGCTGCAGCATGCCAGGCTTCCCTGTCCTTCACCATCTCCTGGAATTTGCTCAAACTCATGTCCATTGAATCAGTGATACCATCCAACCGTCCCACCCTCTGTCATCCCCTTCTCCTCCTGCCCTCAGTCTTTCCCAGCATCAGGGTCTTTTCCCATGGGTCAGCTCTTGACATCAAGTGGCCCAAGTTTTGGAGCTTTAGCTTCAGCAGCAGTCATAAGAACAAGGCTACTACTTGAATGGCTCTGTCTAAAATCAAGCACTGCACGGAGTGCATGACCATACCCGGAGACCCTGTGGACCCCTGGGTTAGAGGAGCATCGGGAAAGACGGAGCCGCAGTTTGTGGGGCTCTCATAGATCACAGGGTATCACTGAGAGACACTTTGCTGCTATAGTCACCCAGTCCAGGAGTCAGCCCTCAGCCTAGAGACGAGAGAGAAACTCCGAGGCCAGTGTTTTGTCGTGTGAGGGATCCTTGGGCTGGAAGTGTTTCTGCATCTTGGCTCTGCCACCACGGGAATCAATACCTGTGATTAAGTTACATTCAACTATAAACATACATGCACAAGGTCGTGTAGAATTGGGAAATCTGAGTAAGGTCAGTGGAGTGTATTCATGTCAATTTCCTGATCACGATGCTGCGTATCAGTTATGTGAGACAGTAACATTGGGGAGGACTGAGTGGAGGGTATAAGGGACCTCACTAAGTTATTTCTTATAACTGCATATGAATCTACAGTTATCTCAAAATGAAGCTTTCTCTTAAGAAAAAACTGGTGCTCTGGTAAAGGACCAGTAGCTAACTTCAGACCCTGGCCAGGTTCATCAGAGTCTTCAGATGTATTTCATGGTTTTCCTAGTCATTTACTCACTTGCCAGACCAAGTATGTGATAAAAGTGTTCTACCCATTTCTGATGATTGTAAAGTGGTTTGTGTGTGCCATTTTTTTCTTAATCATTTCTGGCAGAGGCTTGTCTAATTTATTGGTGTTTTCAAAAGAAAGAGCCACCTTTTGTTTTTCTTCAGCTTCTCTATTGTGTCCTTAACTTCCATTATGTCCCATTAACATCTGTTCTTATATTTATTGACTTACTACTTTAAATAACTGTATTTTTCATCTCTAGAAGTTAGATTTGTATTGTGCAAAGCCACCCATTTTTTCCCATGATGTGTTGCCTTAAGCTGTGGTTCATGATCCTTCCATTTTCTCCTTAATCAGTCTAAGTGTATTTATTTTATTGTCTCTTAGACAGTTTTATTATTTTCAATTCTTGGTAGGCATGTCTCTTTGTGTATTGTGTCTGCTGACTTTCTCTCATGGGGATAAGCTTCCGCACATGGCTTGTCATTCTTTATATTTTATTTTTCCACTTTGAATTCATCTTTAGTGGAGGTGATTTTGTTCTGTGGGAATTAACATGTCTTGGATTATGAAAACAGTCCTATAGGGTGGTTCTCATTTGCTTTTCAGGACAGGAAGCTTTTCTGTGCTATTACAAGATTTTGTACGCTGACTGCTAGATTTGCAGTTGCTCTCACAGAGAACAAATGTGGAACCTAGACACAAGTGTGATTGGGTCCAGAGCTTCCTTTGTATGTTGTCTCTGTTTGAAAGCTGTACATCCTTCTTTTTATTGTTTGTTTTTTATTCTGTATTGGCATATAGCTTATTAACAGTATTGTAATAGTTTCAGGTGAACAGCAAAGGGACTCAGCCACACATATACAGGTATCCATTCTCCCACAAACTCCCCTCCTATCCAGACTGCCACGTAACACTGAGCAACACTGTATACTCTTCCTTTTATTCTACAAATTGAAACCTTTAACTTAAGGGTGTTCACACACACACACACACAATGACACAGATATGCATACACGTGCTTAAAATTAGATCCTTCACTTAAGAACAAGATTAAAATAGCATATATTGGCTGTCCACTGCAAAAGGTAAAGAAGTTAATGTATATGCTTTTTCTAGTGATTCATCAGTCACCATTTCCTGGTTTTCCTTAGTAACATTTCAGAAGTTAATCCAGTATTTTTAGTTTAGCTGTTTTTACATCATTTCTCTTTAAGAATTCTTTTTTACAGTTCATTCTGTTTCAACTCACATTTATTTTTATTTTCATACTCATATCTCTGTTTAACTGATTTTGTTGTATAACAAATCAGTTCTTTTTATAACATGATTCCCTCCAATCTTGTGGGGTTTTTTATTTTATTTTTTTAACTAAAGCATTTTTTCCCCTTACCTCCCCACACCTCTAGAAAAGAATCAGAGCCAGTATAATTCCTGAGTCTTTGTGCATCAGGGAACATCTTTCTGTAGCCTCGTAAATGAAAAACAACTTTATCAGTGTATGATTTTGGAGTCTCAGCATTTTTCCCTCAACAATTTTGTTCCGGTGATTTTGGGCATTTAAATTTAAGCAACAGAAAATATTTTTTTCTTTTTCTTTATAGATAGCCTTTTCTTCCAGGCTAGATGTTTATCTGAGTTTTCGCACATCAATAATGTTTAATAATATTATCAGGAGATTTGTTCTATTTTTAAGTAGTACAATGGAGAGCTCTTTACATTTGAAAATTTGGGGGTTTTATTCTGCCAAAGAGCTGTTTTTACACTGTATCCTTTATTATCACATCTATTTCGTTTATTCTGTTCTCTTCTTTGATAACAGCAATTATGTGTCTTTATGTCTGTTTTCTTTTCTCTGAAAATGTCTTTTTGGTGCCTCCACACATGAACACACATGATAGATATCAGGAAAAGAGGAGTCTCACTGTTCTCATTCCCTTGTGTATTCACTGCAGAGTTCTCTAATTCTTCCCAAGTTTCTGCCTGTTGCTTATTCTCAATACAAATTCCAGTGCCCATTCTAATTTTGTTAATATATTTTGATTTCATCTTTCTTTGCCCTGCTCAATCCATATTTTGAAACATCTGTCTTCATAGTTAATCTTTCACTACCTTTATTGTTCCATGTTTTCTTGATTTCCATACCAACTCTATTTTCTATTGTATAAGTTATAGAAAAAATCCAAATGGGCTTAAACAGTAGGTTAATGTATTATCTTACAAAAGAGGAAGTCAGGAGTTTGAGGCGGTTCCATGGCTTGGTTGAATGATATGAACAAGAATGTCATGAAGGCTCCAGTTCCTTTCAAGTTCTCTACTTTGCCATCTCATATTGACCCTGTCCTCAGCCTGGATCCCCTCTAGGAGGTAAGATTGCTTTAGCAGTTCCAAGCATCAAGCCCACACATGGTAGTGTCCAATAGGAGACGGAAGTTGCTGAAGTATCCTTCTTAGAAGCAAGAAAATCTTCCCTAGAAGAACCCCTAATAGAACATCCCTCCTAGCTCACTGAAAATGTTTGAGAATTGGCAGAGATGATAGAAACACCCAAATGGCTTAAGGAAATCAGGATTTGCCCCTAGGTCTTGGAATAGGGCCATCCTCCTCTGAGTCACATGGAAAATGTGTGGGCATCCAAGTTTATTTGGGAGTTCTGCCAGAAAGGAAGAATTTGGAGGATGACTGTTGAGTCAGTAGTCATCACAGACTACTCTGTTCTTTTGAAAACGTTATTTTTCTCAGCATCCAGAGTGTTGTTTTTCTTCTTTTTCACATCGTGGATTTTTCTAAGACTCCGTGCTGTTTTGTTTCTGTTTTCTCAACTTTGAAGGAGAAGAGGTCTCTTCAGGACTGGTGTTTGCGAATAAACAGAGAAGGCAGATTCTTACTGTCGCTTTTGCTATTCAGCTGATTGGAATCCTCTTCTTGTGGCTGAAGCAGGAGAAGTAATGAATGTCCACAGTCCCCTCTTCTATGTGGCGTGTCTTCCACCATCCTTCCATCTCGAGAGCTGTGGAAGAAGAAATTCATACTCTCCCCACAAAGAGAAAGATTGATTTCTTTAAGCAAATGAATCCAGAAGCACTTTCCCGTGACCCTTCCCATGACAGTTTTTTTTCTTAATACTGAACCTGCATTCTGGGGTACAAAGGTGTTTATCTACCCTCTTTTGTCTATATATATATATATATATATATTTTTTTTTTTTTTTTTTTTTTGGCTGTGTGAGGTCTTAAGCCATGTGGGATATCAGCTCCCCAGCCAGGGATCAAGCCTGCATCCCTGGCATTGCAAGGCAGGTTCTTAACCACTGCACCATCAGGGAAGTCCTCACCTTCTTTTGTCTTTGCCAATAAAAGGGACTGAGGAAGAGAAAGGATTTGGAGATGCATGATCCCTGTATTGGCTTGCTAGATTCTCTGAGCCCAGGAAAGAAAATGGGAAAAGATGAAACATTTCTGTCCTTTGAGCTAGTGTTACCTCAATAACAAAGTATAGAAGTGTCAATTGCCAACTGTATAATGACTGTTTCAGCTCTAGGAATGTGGCACAGGGAGGTAGCATTGCATTTACTATCAGTTTTACAAGTTTTAAGGCTGGGAGACAAGGTAATTCTGTCTGCCATTACATCGAGTAAGAACAAATTCCCGAGGGAGATATGAGATGAGGGTGTGGTGTGAACGTACACTTTCTCGAAGGTCACAAATCTGTGCACATCTCTCTTGTTTAGTCACTTGAAGTGAAGTGAGGTGAAAGTCTCAGTCATGTCCAACTTTTTGCAACCCCATGGACTATACAGTCCCTTGAATTCTCCAGGCAAGAATACTAGAGTAGGTTGCCATTCCCTTCTTCAGGGGATCTTCCTGACCCAGGGATCGAACCTGGGTCTCCTGCATTGCAGGCAGATTCTTTACCATCTCAGCCACAAAGGAAGCCCATATCCTAGTTTAAATCAAAAGTAGCATATCATGCTGATGATTTTATATTTCACTATCATTCATAATGATATAAAGTAAAACTGGTTCAAAGTTGATTTAAAGAAAAAATTTGAAAGCATAACTGTGTAGATATGCACTATTCAATAAAGTTGCCTCTGGCCACAGGTGGCTATTTATATTTAAATTAATTGAAATTACGTTGAAAATTCAGATCCTCAGTCACATTAGCCATATTTGAAGTGCGTGTTAGTCATAGGGGCTTCCCAGGTGGCATGACCAGCGGTAAAGAATGCATCTACCAATGCAGGAAGTGGCTGCCACATTGAATGCAAATACGGAGCACATCCGTCCTTACATGACATTCCCCTGGACAGCGCTCTGCCAGAGCTGCGTGGGTAGGTGCCGTTTGTAGTTCACTGTAGCTCTAAGTCAGCTCTCTTTGGAACTTGACTTGACTGGATGTCTGTGTATACCTGCCCTGTCCAGTACTGTGGCCAGTGACCGTATGTGTTGTTAAGCACTAGACATACAGCTGAGTTGAAACACTTTGGATTTCAAAGCCTTAGTATGAGTAAAGAATGTCAAATAGATCATTAATAATTTTATACCAGTTTTGCATTGAAATGTCATTTTGATGCATTGGATTTAACAAAATTTCTTACTGAAATTATATCACTTTTTTTTAACTTTATTTAATGTTGCTATTGCTATAAGTAAAGCAATTTAAATTACATACATGGCCCATGCTGTATTTCCACTGGACCTCTTTACTCTTCTGTGTAACTCCAGAATGTTCTCCCTCTTCCTGTATCTTTCTCTAGATCTGTGGTTCCCAGTCTAGGAGCCATAAGCCGCATGTGGGATTTTAAATTTAAGTGAATTAAAATTAAGCAAAATGTGAAATACAGTTTGCCCATCACATTAGCCACACTTCCCATGCTCAGTAGTCACATTTGATAAGTGGCTACCGTATTGCACAGCACAGATACAGACTATTTCCATCATCATGGAAGTGGACAGAGCTGATACAGGTTGTACACAGTTACAGCAAAATCCACAGAAATGGCGTGTGAATGCTTAAAGCTTGAGCAATATATCCACGGCGCCTGACTCTGTGGCATGTTACCCTTTCACCTCCCAGAGCCCATCCTATCTCACTTTTGTCAGAAGTGTTTATGCACCTTCTTTCCTACAAGTGGCAGCTTCTCTTCCTCTGAACACGCTTTCCTCCACCCTCCTGTCTGTGCTTTGTACAGGGTACGTACTCAGTTCATTTTTGTTAGCTGGTTGAAGTGTCTTCTCCTAGCAAGTGATTAGAAATATGTAGCTGACATTAATGGAAGATCTGTAATGACTGGTAGCAGCAGAATAAAAAAGAAAGAGAAGGTCAAAGCCAGGTTCCCAAGGAAGAAGAGACAGGAAAGAGGAAATCAAGAGGAGCATGGCAACCCGGCATCTCATACACATCACCGTAAGCCCTCTGCTCGCCCTGCAAGTGCCTCGTAGGCAACAGCGAGACTTGTTGCGGTGGTGGGGGTGGGGAGGGAATTAAAGCCCTAGAGAACAGCTATAGAAAAAAGTACAGAAGACATGCAAAATATTATTATGTGATAAATAAACATGCAAGACCCATAAATGAGAAGTTGAAATGGCATGAAAGGGTCTGATGAGGAGAAAAATGAAAACTGTTCTCTCCCTGGGCCAGCTGGTTCGAGTTACATTTTATGAGCAGCATGTGGATTCCAGCGCCCTTGTTGAATTAGCAACAGAATCGCACATTAGTTTTAAGGCTCCCTCTCGAATAGGAACATCATAATGCTTTTTAATTGGGGCTGATAAAAACATAGCATTACTTGTAGGTTCCTGAGAGAAGTGAGTTGTGAAATTGGGTTTTCATTAAACCTAATGATGGAAAATTAAGTATAGTGCGTCTGGTGAAATGGGGTGTGATAAAAGGCATCACTTCTGCATTATCAGAGGTTAATAAGGGAATAGGTGAAGTAAGATACATTGGAAAAGGGAGTCCAACTAGTTGAATTAATAAACCTTGAAAATCCCTTGGTTCCGAGTCTTCACAGCATCATTAGCACCAGCACTGACATTATTACAAATGTTACAGCGATACAAGTTGCTAAATTTCAGACACATTTATTTTCCATTCCAGTGTTGGTTTTGCTGACACTGAGTTTACAGTCTGTCTAGCAATGTGTTTAGAGGAAAACACCCATATTGGTAGCTGTTTGGTTTTGGAAACACTTGGCATCTCGCAAAACTCATCAGGTGCTTGATCCTAAGAAGCCTGTCTCTGCCAGACAGCTGGTCTCCCAGGCTGCCCAGGCCCATGGGTCTCTGAAGATATCTGTCCCCGTATATGATGGTGGCTTAGGTGGGAGACACTGCCAGGGCTCCAGGCACTGAGTCTGGTTCATCCTGTCCTGGAAAACCATGAAGTACAGCATCTGGAGAAGAAACCCAAGTGTTCCTTTCTTCTCCAGCCCCATGGGTGATGTTCACCAGAAGGATGCCATATATCCATGGCAGCTGGGACACCTACAAGGCATATGTGTTAAGTCACTTCCATCATGTCTGACTCTTTGCGACCCTATGGACTATAGCCCGCCAGGCTCCTCTGTCCGTAGGGATTCTCCAGGCCAGAATCTTGGAGTGGGTAGCCATGCCCTCCTCCAGGGGATCTCCCAACCCAGGGATTGAACCCACAGCGCCTGTGTCCGCTGCATTGGCAGCCTGGTTCTTTATTACTGAGCTGCAAGACATAATGTAGAGAAGGTGTCTTCTTAAAATCCTTCCTGCTGGCTTGAAGGTTCATAGACATTCACACTTCTTTAGGCCGACCTCACACCATCTTTTCAGTTTTGCCCCCATCACCTGCCACCCTCCACCTCCGCTCCATCCCAGCCTCCTTGCTCTTACGTAGATATGCTTGGCTTTTCCCACTTCTCTTCTTGTGCTTCCAATGGGTCTCCTTGTCTGTCCACCTTACAAGGGTTCCAAACCCCTGGGCCACAGCCTGGTACCAGCTCATGGCCTGTTAGGAACTGGGCTGTACAGCAGGGATGAGCAGCCATGGAGTGAATGAAGCTTCATCTCTATTTACAGCCACTCCCCATCACTCTCATTACCACCTGAGCTCCACCTCCTGTCAGATCAGCTGGGGCATAATAAATGTAATGCAACTGAATCAGCCCAAATCCATCTTCTACCCTGGATCCATGGAAAAATTGCCTTCCACGAAACTGGTCCCGCATGCCAAAGAGGTTGGGGACTGCTGTGCTAGACTGTCAAGGGTGAAAGCGTTCTTCTGAGCATTTCCAGTGCCTGCCAGAGTCCCTGGCACAGGGTGAAGTCTCAGTAAATCTTCACTCCCGGTCACAAGGGTGTGATGGAGAAGGGACACAGTGCCCACATTTGCCAGCTCTGGATTGAAGCAGTACCTGTGCCGATGTGCTACCTATGAGCTCACATCAGAGGAGAAAAATGAGCTGTATTTTCCTCCTGCTTGCCAGGAGACATGTGCTTACATCTCACCTGCTCGCATCATGTGCTTACATCTAGGCCCTTCTTCCTGGTGCATAAACCTGTAAGTTCTAGATCTTTCTGTCGGCAATCATTTCCTTACTAGGAACAGCTTTGCTCATGCCGACACATAGGAGGAAAGTTCACTTCTATAGAATCAATGTTTGATGGATTATTGTGACATAGAGACAAACTGAAAGATGCGTGGATTCTGAAAAGACAAGTTGCAGAAAATGAGGAAATACATGCTAAGCCTCCCAGGAAATGAGTGTGGCATAGACCTCGTGGGGTCTGCCTTGGCACCTTGCAGTGTCTGAAAACATCTGGGTGAGACACATTAAATCTGGCAGTCCTCATCTTATGCACACCACAGACACAACGGTCTAGGGCGTAGACTGTCCACGTCTCTGGGAGGAGAGACCAAGCCTGAATGGTTCTGGATGAGATGCACTGGCCCTAGAATACAACAGTTGTGTGCCTGGCAGGGAGTTCAGAGGGTAAGAAAGTGGTTTTCCTGGTACAAGGAGAGCAGAAGAATTCAAATTCCACCCTCAACAGGCATCCGTTTTGAGGGTGGCCCAACTAATACGGAGCAGTGAGCTCAATTCAGTGTGTCTAAAGATTGTTAACAGGGGAGATTATAGATCTTGTACCAAGGAGAGGTGATGAAGGAGATCAGGTATATGGCCCGGGCCTGGGAGAAGCAGCTGAAGGAGGAGGTCCAGGCCTCTCTACCTGCGAGGTAGGTACAGCATCACTCCTGGATTAAGAGTGTTACTTGCTGGGGAAATCAGACAGTAGGCAGAAAATGGTCACACTGCAGATGCCATAGCTGGAGAGCAGCTGAGAGGGTGAAGGTCCCCCTTTTTACTGTGGATCCAAGACTGGCTCCAGTTCCTCCCAGGGAACCTGAGGGAAACAAACTGGTAGAGAAACCAGGTCGCAAGGACACAGTCAAATGGACCCGAAGCAGACAAGTGGCTCTGATCTCCAGGGACCACCAAGACATTCCAGGCAGGCTGCAGGAGGGTGCTCCCAGTATCCAGTCTGCCCGGCTTCTCACTGGTTCTGGGATTGGCCTGGGTTGGCCACGACCACCCTGACAAGCCTGGAGGACGGACAGAGCTGACAGCCAGCCCAGAAGCCTGGCTTTACTCTGTAAAGATGCGCCCTTGAAGTAGAGACAGACCGCAGGTTATAGCGTCACTGGTTTGTTTGTTGTTTAGTTTCTTAAACCCGCCACTACAGCCAGGCCAGGGAAACCACCATCTCTGTTCTTTCTGAAGTTCCCCGATCAGCCGTCCTGAGTTAGCTCCCTCGGTCCTCCCCATGTCAAGCTGGGGGAGGGACAGAGGACAGAGGGCAAAGCTCCTATAGGTGATGGCCTGTTCTGCCTCCTTCTCTTTGAAGCAGATGGCAGCCGCGGGGAGCTGGCGCAGCCCACCCTCACGATCCAGACTCACCCCTACCGAGCCTGCGACCCCGTGGAGATGAGCTATCCCCGAGACCAGTTCCAGCCCGCCATCCGGGTGGCTGACCTGCTCCAGCACATCACCCAGATGAAGAGGGGCCAGGGCTACGGGTTCAAGGAGGAGTATGAGGTAAGAGACCACCCTGCAGGAAACTCCCTGGTGGGCGCAGAAGCCTCCTGGATGCTAGTCTTGCTACTTAAAGTATGGTCCCTGGTCCGGCAGCATCGGCAGCCCCCAGCAGCATGTCAGAAATACACTGTCTCAGTCCCCACCCAGATCTGCTGTATCAGTTTGGAGTCACATCTTCCTTCAATAGGAAGAGAGAATGACTTGAGCCCCCGTCCTACACGTTGAAGAAAAACCAGCAGGTGTCCCCTGCATTGCAGTGATTTCTAGGCGGTCTGCTTGCTCCTGATCACCTCTTGCCTCGTAGTCATGCTTCGGTTGTGTTTTCAACACCCCCCAGTCAGTCTCATCTGGTGACCGCCGTCCCCCCTTTCTCTGTACCTTTTCTGCATCCTTGCCTTGGACATCCTTTGCCTTGCTCCCCAGCCTGTCTCTATTGCCAGGGACTTGTGAGTAGCAGTTGTTACTGAGGTGTGTGAAATCACAGGATTGCAGTACAGGAAGCACCCAGATACAAGTCCTTCTGAGGTTCTGGTCATCTGACAGGTCTCTATCCACTTCCTTCCCCAAAGTTCTTTTTAATGTCCTCAAAATTTCCTTTTTTTCCTCCTCCTCTTTTTTCTAGCAGCCAAAAGGGAACTCCCACACTCCCTTTACATTTTTATGCGGAACAATTTAGCTTCCTTTATCTCACTCCTTTTGTTTCACTCCTTGCCCATTAGGCCTCACCTTTTGCAAACAAAAAAATGGAATGAAAAAAGGAGAAACTCATTAAAATGTTTTCTTGTCCCAAAGAGCATCTCACTCCCCTGGAGGAATTTTGCACCCTTCCTGTGCCACCCTTCCTTGGAGAAGGAAATGGCAACCCACTCCAGTGTTCTTGCCTGGAGAATCCCAGGGACGGGGGAGCCTGGTGGGCTGCCGTCTATGGGGTCACACAGAGTCGGACACGACTGAAGTGACTTAGCAGCAGCCTGTGCCAGTCAGAATGCAGCTGCAAGCAGCTTTGGAAAGAGCATCTCTTTCTTCTCTTTTCCTCTCTCTCCCTTTCCTCCTTCTTTCCCAAAATATCTTTTGAGCATTTACTGTGTGCCAAGCTCTGGGTTATTTGCACTGGGTTTTCTTGTGGTGGTGGTGTGTTTTTTCTCTTTCACATGCAGCATGTGGCCCAAATATGCTAGGTTCAGTTTCAGTGTGTGCAGTGAAAATGCGTTGACTCAGATGCTACACATTTGGAATTCTTGGTACTGAGGACTAAGTTTAACTCTCAGACTGTATTCTGAGAAAGAGCTTACACAGCAGTGTTTCAGAAGCTGTGTGAGGTCATGGAATTGTGCCAAACTATGGGGGAGGGGTCCCCCTGCAACAAGCTGTGTGGCCTCTCTCGCTTTGCAATCTGACTTTTAAAAGTCTTTATTAGTGGAATGAAGAGTTTGGATACGGTGATTACTAAGAGCCTGTCTGGTCCTAAAACTTTATGAGAGTGTAAAACATGGTAGCAAGGGGAACGTTTGACACATTTATGAGAACAAAAACGTTTATGTCAATGAATGTAAGTAATTACCAGCTCAGGAGAACTAGCAGTTAATTTCAGATATGGTCTAAGTAAAATAGCATTTTTCACATATTTAATCTATAAATTTGGGGAGGATATTGGGATAAGAACCGCAGGAGATAGTCCCATCGCCTCACCTCCCTGGGACTTATTTCCTAGGAGGTTGCTTGAATGTTCTTGGTCTCAGGGGGCTGTGGGGTACAGCAGCTGGAAGCAGGACCTCGGTCCTTATCTGCTTTGAAAAAAGAGTTCAGCAAAGAGACAAAGATTGTGAAGCAGGCATTAGAAGTGACATACATGTGGAAGAATCCACAGGTGGACTCAGTGATTTTCGCCCAGTAGGAGTGGCTTAGCTCTCTTATATGGGGGCAGTTTTGCAGGTCGCCTCAGCCAGTCATCTTGCTCATGTCCATATTTGGTCTGACTCAGAGCCCTCTCCAGTGGGCATGCACATCTTTCAGCCAAGATGAATTTTCTAGTGTGAAGGTTTCTGGGAGGTTGACAGGACATATTATGGGCTGGCACCCCCCTCCTTCCTTTTTGACCCCTGAGGATCTTTTCTGCTCACATGTGGTCTGGGCTGTATCCTTGACCACAAGAACAAGAAAAAATGTGATCAGCTTATCTTTTATTCAAGCAGGGCTCTGTTGTTATCTCTTGTTCTGAAGCATCATGGGGAGACTGTTTGGAGCTCCTCAGCCTGGGGCCCATCTATCTCCTGCCTCAATCCCAAGCCCTGAAAGTGTGTGTGATGAGGTGAGGGGGACACACGAATGCACTTAAACTCACTTATGTAGATCTGTCTGCTGAGCGAATGTCAGGAGAGGGTGTGTTGTTTATAAAGTCATAGTCAATATCATGAAGGTTGAATAAGTCATGAGTCATAATTTTTAATTTGTTTTAAATGTTCAAATAGCATTAAGGGATCGATCTGTGTGACTTATCAGAAAGGTGGCCAAGTAGTCAAAGCCTGAGGAACACTGTTCTAAGAACTTGCAATCTAAAATTTGAAAACAGAAATACAAATATATTTGACAATCTTGGCTCATTGACACCCAGAATGATGTCGCTTTTAAAAGCATCCATCCCTGTGTGGTGGAATTTGGGTTGATTTTTTTTTTTCTTTGTGTGTTTTGTGTGTGTGCCTTTTTATATTTTCCAAACTTTCCAGCATGGAAATTAACTGCTTTTATAGTGAAAGAGAAAACAATACATGTTGTTCCATCATTTGGACTTCAACCAGAAATAGCATCAAGTAGACTAGACTTGCCCTCAATCATTTCAAATTATATTAATCAGTTAGCTTGAATGCTTAGCTTCTAGTTAACAGTATTTCCTGATTAACTGGAGGTTAATTGGAAAGCATTACTTAACAGGAGTCTTCCCACAGTGTCTTTCCAGTAACAGAGACTGTAGCTGGATGTTGTTTTGATCATCAAGGCTCCTGTGATGTCTGGAAGCTGCAGACTGAGCAAAGAATCACAAATCTACCTGAAGACCATTTCCTTCTGTAGATAGAAGATTCCCGGGTTGCCAGGCCTACTCTCAAAGCCACACACCGTGTGCTCTGCTTGTTGCTTGTCACTCCCCTACTCTTGTCACTTTTTTCATACAAATGAGTGGATTTGACAAGTTGACATATAAGAGACCTCTCAGCTGTAGCAAGCTGTGTCTTATAAAATTCAATTAAGTTTTTCAATCACTTACAAATTTGTTCATTAAATATTTACTGAGAATTTACTATTCCCAAGGACTGTTCTAGATATTTGGGATACCCCAGAGAACAAAAATGGACGAAGATCCTTGTCCTTGTGAAACTTGTGTTCTAGCAGAGGAACCTCAAAATAAACAATAAACTTAAAAATAAGGTTGTTTTACAATAACTTACTTATTGTAGTGTGTTAGTAAATAATATAGTATTGACATTGACATTGAAGTCGCTCAGTCGTGTCCGACTCTTTGCAACCCCATGAGCTGTAGCCCACCAGGCTCCTCCATCCATGGAATTTTCCAGGCAAGAGTACTGGAGTGGGTTGCCATTTCCTTCTCCAGGAGATCTTCCCAACCCAGGGATCGAACCTGGGTCTCCCGCATTATAGGCAGATGCTTTACCGTCTGAGCCACCAAGGAATTAATATAGTATGGTAGACAGTAAAAACATACTGTGTTACAAATGACCCCAAATCTTAGTGATGTAAAACAACCAGTTTATCATGCATGTTGATTCAGTGGATCAGGAATTTGGACAGGATACAGCAGGGATAGTCTGTCCCTACACCATGATGTCTGAAGCCTTGACTTGGAAGGCTCTATGGCTTAGGGCTGAAGTGATCTGGAAGTGTCCTCACTCACATGGCTACCCACTGATGTAGGCTGTCATCTGGGATCTCAGCTGGAATAGCCAGCTGGAACACCTACACTCAGCCTCTTCAGGTAGCCTGGCTTCTTCACAGCAAGCTTGCCTCAAGATCCTTGAACTTCTTCCGTAGTGGTGCAGGGCTCCATTGGTGAGCCTGCTAGTGAACACAATGGCAAGTACGTTACCCCTTGTGACCTACACTTGGACACCACACAGAACATTCTTACCACCTTATATTGGTTATAAGCAAGCAATAACTGCCTACACTCTACAGAAGAGGAATTAGACTCCATCCCTTTTTTTAAAAAAAAGAATGTATTTTATTACTATTTATTTGGCTGCACCAGGGCTTTGTTGCGGCACATGGGGTCTTCAGTTTTCTTTGTGGCATGTGGGGTCTTTTAGTTGCTGCATATGAGCTCTTAGTTTGTAGCACATGGGATCTTGGTTCCCTGACCAGGGATCAAGCCCAGACTGCTTGCATTGGGAGTGCAGAATCTTAGCCACTTGGACACTTAGCCACCAGGGAAGTCCCTAGACTCCATCTCTTATTCAAGGGAGGGGCAGCTGCAAGGTTCTAAAAGGTAATACAAAACAGGAGCAATTGAAAAATATAATCTGTGGCTTATACAGTCTTCCACAAGTAAGTACCATGGGAAATGAAAAGTACAAGGAAGGGAGAGGGTATATTCCAGGAACATGAAGTGAAAGAGGTTCCAATACTAAACAGACTGAAAGGGCCATCTTTAATTATGAGATGTGGGTAGAGACTTTGTGGAAAATATCCAGAGGAAAAGAGTCCAGATCGAGGGAGCAATATATCTGGTATGCACACGGAGGTCCTGGAGGGAGTAGAGTGAGCATGGAGGAAAAGTAATAGAAGGTTTAGTTGGAAAAATGAAGGGGGCCTGAGCATACAGTGCCTTATAGGCCATTAGAAGGACTTTAGGCTTTTACTCGGAATGGGATAGAAAGCCCCTGCAGAGCTTGAGAAAACAAGCGATAATTTCCTGACATTTTGAAAGACTGCTTCTAGCTACTGTGTGGAGAATGGAAACAAAGGTAGGAAAGTGTAAAAGTAGGGAAGCCAGTTGAGAGGCCACTGCAGTAGCTCAGTGGAGAGATGGTGGTGACACACCTGGAATGTGGCAGCAGGGCTGGGAGAAGTGGTTGGACTATGAATGTATTTTAAGAGCCAACAGAAATTTCTAACACGTTATACATGGCAACTGAGAGAAACAGAGGAATCAAGGGTCACTCCAGGGCTGTTATCTGAGACACTGGAAGGATGGAGTTGCCACAGTGGAAATGGGAACCTGCGGGTAGAACAGTGAGGATAAGGAAGGAATGGGGAGTTCCTTTTTGAACTAAGCTGTCCAACAGATATCCTAGTGGAGGGGGAAAGTAGGTAGCTGGATGTATGAGACTGGAATTTGGGAAAGAAGCCTGGACTTCGGAGAAAATCTGGGGAATCGTTGACATAGAACTGATATGTGGCTGTTCAAAGTCAATGAGTATAGACAGAGATGAGGACCAAGGACTCGGTCTTGCAGAATTTCAACTGTAAGATGTTAAAGCACTTTTCCTGGACCAGGCATTGTACTGGTCTCTGGGAACTGAGGAGACAAGATAGAGTCTTTGCCTTATGGGGAAAGTGAAAGTTGTTCAGTCATTTCTGACTCTTTGCAACCCCATGGACTATACAATCCATGGAATTCTCCAGGCCAGAACACTGGCGTGCATAGCCTTTCCCTTTGCTAAGGGATCTTCCCAACCCAGGGATCAAACCCAGGTCTCCCACACTGCAGGCAGATTCTTTACCACCTGAGCCACAAGGGAAGCCCAAGAATGCTGGAGTGGGTAGCCTATCCCTTCTCCAGCAGATATCAACCTAGGAATCAAACTGGGGTGTCCTGCATTGCAGGCAGATTCTTTACCAATTGAGCTCATAGAGCTTATTCTTAGAGATGGGCATATAAACTGACTAGTTCACTGTTTAGTAAAGTGTCACAATACAGGCATCCTCAGAGCACTATCCAGTCCCATCACTTCATGGAAAATAGATGGGGAAACAATGAACACAGTGACAGACTTTATTTTCTTGGGCTCCAAAATCACTGCAGATGGTGACTGCAGCCATGAAATTAAAAGACGCTTGCTCCTTGGAAGAAGAGCTATGACAATCCTAGACAGCATATTAAAAAGCAGAGACATTTCTTAATTGACGAAGGTCTGTCTAGTCGAAGCTATGGTTTTTCCAGTGGTCATGTATGGATGTGAGAGTTGGCCATAAAGAAAGCTGAGCACCAAAGAATTGATGCTTTTGAACTGTGGTGTTGGAGAAGACTCTTGAGAGTCCCTTGGACTGCAAGGAGATCAAACCAGTCAATCCAAAAGGAAATCAGTCCTGAATATTCACTGAAAGGACTGATGCTAAAGCTGCAGCTTCAATACTTTGGCCACCTGATGTGAAGAACTGACTCACTGGAAAAGACCCTGATGCTGGGAAAGATTGAAGGCAGGAGGAGAAGGGGATGACAGAGGATGAGATAGTTGGATGGCATCACCAACTCGATGAACATGAGTTTGAGCAACCTCACAAAGAGTCACAAAGAGTCGGACATGACTGAGCGACTGAACTGAACAAAGTGCTATCAGAACCCGTGGAGGTGGCATGCACTGAGCCTCGCCTGAGAGGTTGGATGGCCAATGGCTTTCTGGAAGACATGAAGTCTGAGTCAAAGCTTAAGAACTAGGAGGGAGCACAGAAGGAGATGAGACTGAAATTGTTAAGCAGGCATGGGGTTGGGGCAAGGGGGTCTTGTCAGGCTGAGGAGTTTGAATTTTACTCCAGGAGTAATGGGGAGCTACTGAAAAAAAATCAGGATTTTTTAAGCTGAATTCATATTTTAGATGCAACTCTTTGTCGTAGACCAGAGCATGGAAACCAGAGACAGGTAGGAACAGCAGGAACAGTAATTCAAGGAAAGTATGAAGCTGCCTGAACCAGGAGACTGGGCCCTGAGCCCAGAGAAGCCCACACACATTCTTTCATATAGAGCCATAAATTCATCTTGTTCTCTTGAGCATGTAAACTTGAATATATATTTTAAGTTCAGTGACTTGAAATAATGCATGAATGGTCCTGAACTGAGAGTCAGAATGCCTAGGTTCAAGTCCTGTCTCTTGCATTAAGTATCTGGGTGACCTTGGGCCAGTTACTCCTCCTCTCTGGGCCTCCCTTTTCATATTTATGCAATGAGAGTGAAGGCATTGGTTAAAGGGATCCAAAGAGTGCTCTGTCTGTGCAGGGCTGGGAGTCTCAGTAGGAACCAGTTGTCCAGGCCAGGTGGCTCCTCCATCCTACCCGTATCTCCACTAGATTTCACTCTCTGGGGCTCCCACCCTGCTAGTTATGTCTCAAGCCTTAGCTACCATGACTGACCAGGGGGCCTTGTGTTCCTAAGTACTCAAGGAGGCCTAAAGCAAATTAACTGCACTTCCCATACAGATCTGAGTCTTAGAAGAAGCTTCCAGTGTTGACTGCATGTTAGAATTACCCAGGGAAGTTTTAAGAACACCAACACCCCAGGCCATCTTTCAGACTAATTACGTCAGAATCTCTGAAAGTGGGATCCAGGGATCAATATTTTCTAAGCTCTCCAGATGACTCTAATGTACTTTCAAGGTCTCAGGAGACCCATGGAGTCCCCAGCACTTGCCTTGCTTGTGCCCACAGACCCCTCCCCTCACCTTCAGAACTGACTGCTGGTGACGTCCGTTGCCTATGGAAGCATGTGGTGACCCCTCAAATCCACCCTGCTGTTGGAACACAGCCACATTAAAGTCAAGGGGCTTCTGCACATGATCTTGGATCTCAGAGTCTTCCTTCCTCCCCTTCCTATCACCCCCAGCCCAAATTCCCCCAGCATCCCCCAGTTACAAACCAGAAACCCTAAGCATGCCATCAAATGTTAACAGATGTTGGCTGGAGAGTTAGGTTTGTCTGTGAGTCCCAGAACCCCAGCCACCATCAGGGTCAGCTGAATATCAAGTTTGGGAAGGATGCTGGGGAAGAAGATGAGGAGACTTTGTGATGGAGAGAAGGAAGAGAATTGTGTTAATCCCAGTCCAATCCAGGCAGCCTGTTGTCATAATGAATAGAACAAACCCAGTAGGGAAACCAGAAGGTATCTGGTTATTACAGCTCCATTAAGACTATTTAAGGCTACAAGGAACAGCTGTGAGGCATATGATACAGCCTAATGAAGAGCAAACATTTGTTCATCTTCCAGCTCCGGGCAGACACGCTGTGTGCGTGGCTTGCGTGGGGTGAGGCCAGTGGCCAGTGTTGCCATCTTTGTTAGTCGTCTGTGGGTGGTGTTGGGCGGGCAGCTTTGATGGAGTGTAACCATGGAGATGGATGCTTCAAATCACCCCCAGGTGCCCTCTGCTCTGCTCAGAGCCACCCAAGCAGAGACAGAGCCGACCTTCTCCTTCTACAACTTTTTTTTTTCTCCCTTCACTTGGTAAGAGAGTCACAAAACATCCCACTGTAAGTAACCTCTGGGTTCTGGTCCAGCTCTTTGATTTGCAAATGAGTGATTCTTGGGTAAGGACACAAGGAATTAGTGGCAGAAGCCCAAATCATGAAAGGGAATACCATGCCTGTTCTCCAGCTCTGGAAACTCATAATGACCAAAACAGAAAGACCTGATTCCACCTGCTTATTTCAGTCCACGTTCCATGGATTAAAATAAGGAGAAAGTGGGCCATTTCCAGAGGTGTCCCAAACACATCATGTGGTTTTAGACTTATAAGTTTTCCCTATTAAGAAAGGGCTCATGTGCAAGAGACTATTAACTGAAACTTTTCCTTTGAGCTTATTTTTATTTTTCTGCTTGGTATTCTGTTTACAACATAGCAGATAGATATTTTCTATTTAATTGGAACCCTCCCCAATCAAAGGAGAAATTTTGAGGTGCTACCATAGAAAACTTATCTCAACTGAGAATGAAGACCTGGTTCTCAATTTGCCCCTGACACGATGGGTAGACTTGTGTGAGACTCTTCCATCTCGGGGCCCATTTTTCATCTTCTGTGAAATGTTTGATTACATATCATGGATTCCCGAAGCCTGATGATGTATGCTTATGCTTCATTTGGCCAGAAACACTTATTGAGTACCTACTGAGTACCTACACTGAATAGAGTACTGGGCATAGTTAGAAAGGTAAAAACAGTAAAGACCCTACTTTAAAGGAAGCACATGGTCTTCCCACACCATGTAATTATATAAAAGAACTCTAGTTGGCATGCTTCGAGAAAGGGCAGTCCAGGGTGAAAGCAGGTTTTGTTGTTTAGTTTTGCTTTTTGTCAGTTATTACTTCAAGAACAATCAGAAATTTTCTAAAAGCTGAGACACTGAGTTGAGGAAAAGTAGAAGGCTGGGTTGAGAAAAAGCATGCATGACAGAGCAAACCACATATTTTGGGGGCTCAGAAACATAAAGGGATGGAAATATTGCAAGTCACCTCTTACATGGGAAACAAAGATTCCTGACTAGGAAACGAGAAAACTCAAAATGAAACTAGTTGGGGAGAAAAATAGGAAGTTTTCACAGTTTTCCTGAACAGAATTAACCAAATAATAATAATAACTAACATGGCCTTTGCCAGTCCACCCCTTAATTCTAGCTGACCTCAAGTTTAGGGGAGAACTGTTGGGCACCTGAGACACCCTCCCAGAAGCTCACATGTGAAGATGGAGAAAACGTGTGGACAGGACCAACAGGCTATAGCCTGGAATGGGATGCAGAGATCACAGACTCAGGGATGGGAGGAACAGAGGTATCCTAGAATGAGCTTTCCCAGCAAACTATAGGCCTCTTGGAGGTAAAGCCAGCATCTTGCTCTTTTCTCTTCTCTGAAATGTCTGGAAAATAGTATAGTAACGCCAAATATTAATGTAATTGATTTGCAAAGTACTGGTGAAAACAATTTAAGGATAAGAATAGTTCCATCCAGGACTTCCCTGGTGGTCCAGTGGTTAAGAATCTGCCTGCCAGTGTAGGGGACACAGGTTCCATTCCTGATCCAGGAAGATCCCACACGGCACGAAGCAACTAAGCCTGTGCACTGAACTGCTGAGCCCGCTCTCTAGAGCCCACGAGCTGCACCTGCTGAGCTCACGCACCCTGGACCCCATGCTCAGCCACATAAGAAGCCCGAGATGGCTGGATGGCATCACCGACTCAACAGACATGAGTCTGAGTAAACTCTGGGAGTTTGCGATGATCAGGGAGGCCTGGTGTGCTGCGGTCCATGGGGTCACAAAGAGTCAGACACGTCTGAGCAACTGAACTGAGCTGAACTGAACACCAAAAGTAGAGTAGACCTCACTCACCTCAGCTAGAGGTATCCAGCATGCAGCAACAGAGACCAGCACAGCAACCCCCCCAAAAAAAAAATTATTTTTTTTAAGAAAAGAATAGTTCCATTCAGAAAGTTAAAAGGCAGTATTTCTTAAAGAAACCAACACAGAAAGACCCTTATATCCATGGGCTATCTCTGCAGGTGTGTAGAGTGTCTTTAGGGTCAGTCTTCCCCAGGAATTTGCTGTTTCCATCTACCTTCCTGCCCAAAGCAGTGGTCCTTTTTTATTTATATGTATGATTTTATTTATTTATTTGTGTGTGACTTGGCTGGTCTTCCTTGCTACGTGGGCTTTGCTCTAGGTTTAGAGAGCAGGGGCTCCGCTTCATTGTCCTGCAGAGGCTTCTTATTGCTGTGGCTTCTTTTGCTGCAGAACCCAGGCTCTGGGGCACCTGGGCTTCAGCTGTTTTGGTTCCCAGGTTCTAGAGCACAGGCTCAGTAATTGTGGTACACAGGCTTAGTTTCTCTACGGCATATGGGATCTTCCCAGACCAGGAATCAAACCCATGTCTCCTGCATTGGCAGGCAGATTCTTTATGATCAAGCCACCAGGGAAGTCCCTAAGACAGTGGTTCTTAAACTGTGCTATGTGTCAGAACCACCCGGAGTTAGTAAAGAACATTGAGACACTGGTTCATTGATGCAGGACAGGGTGCAGGCCTCTGCATTCTACCAAATTCTCTAGACTATCTGGATCCCTACGAAACTATGAAACCACTGACCTAAAATTTGTCATTTAAAGGAAAATCGTGTAGCTTTTAATGGGGCCTTTTAAAGAGAACTCTGTGACTCTCTATGCAGACACATGTTCAACTATTCTGCTTGTTCCAAGCTTCTGTCACAGACAAATACCCACATCTTGCTGCCATCTGATTTTCAACTCAGCATCTCCTGCCGAACTCATAAATTACCGTCTACTTAGTGACACGGCACACAATAATATTTGCTCTCCTGATGCCGCTCTGAGCAGACGTCATTAGTCATCCTCCCCTGCCTTCTCTGTCCACATTTATAATCTCTGAGGTATGCTCTTTTCAGCAGAGGAGGAGGCATTTGTTGAAAGCATGGCCTCTGCCAGGGCCACTGCTAACTCAAAGAGCACCCTAGAGTGAAATAGCAAAAACTACACCTGTCTCAAGATACTTGACTTTATCACCTTCCGAAAAATGTTCATAATATGTACAGAAATCTCTCGTGCCTGCCAGATGCATGGTGTTCACTTAGGTGTGATGCTTTTGAGTTATGTGCAACCTGTACAACCATCCGTGGCGTCTCTTGCCATCCATCAGCTAACCATGGTCTTCAGTAAACATGGGTATTTATCAAACTCTTGGACCACAGTTGAGACCAGACCTTAGGCTTCCAATGACCGATGAAACTCCTTCTCACTCCCTGACTATGTGTCTTGCCTGAACGTAGGGTGACCAACTTGTCCCAGTTTGTTCAGGGTGGTCCCTGGTGTTTTTTTTTTAGTTTTACTTTTATTTATTTATTTCCAAACTTTTTATTTTGTGTTGGAGTATAGCCGATTAGCACCTTTGTGATAGTTTCAAGTGAACAGTGAAGGGACTCAGCCATCCATTTACATGTATCCATTCTCCCCCAAATTCTCCTGCCATCCAGGCTGCCACATAATGCTGAGCAGAGTCCCATGCCCTGTATAACAGATCCTCATTGGTTATCCATTTTAAATATAGCAGTGTGCACGTGACCTCAGGATGGTCGCAGTTTGAAAAGTCCTGCATCCTGGGAACCCCTTTTGTCTGAGGCAAACCAGGAAGGATGTTCAGGGAGCCCCCTGTCTTTGATCTGGTGACAATAAACTGTATGTTTCTGCTCAGTAGGAAGCAGGAGAATGAATTCTGGGAGTGAGTCCGGGAGGCTAGATCGCTTATCCTTGGGGCAGAAGAGTCTGGACACCTGTCATGTGCCAGCTGCCTGTGAGCACTATCTCTGGTCATCACTAATCATCATAAAACTCCAGGGGTAAATTTTTCTAACTTATTAATACTACAATATTTATTGGGGGGATGCAGTGTGTACAGTTCTATGAGTTTAAACAAATGCATGGAGTCATATAAACACCCAAACAATCAGGATACAGAAGAGTTCCATCAGCGAAAGATTCCCGTGCTGCCCCTGTGTAGTCAAGTCCTCCCCTCAGCCCCTCACCTGAAGGTTTCGTTATTGACTTAATTGTCAGAAAAGTTCTTTGAGACTTGGAGTGGTGAAATGATTAGCAGTAAAAATATCCAAGCACTCTAGTCTGTCTGCCTCTTGCAAAGCTCTGCCTTTCCCTGTCTCATACGCATAGCAAGAGATATTTTTTTTTCACACTATACCTGAATGAAAGACCCAGGTAAGATGGCTCCTCCTTGTTGAAGACTGTCCAGGGTCTTCCCTGCACCAGGAGAGTGGAATCATGGGGAAAGTCATGGGAGCTCCTGCCTGGGGAAATGCTGGCAGGGTGGGCTCATCTTGGAGGAAGCAAGCCCTCAGCTGTGCCCTGGAGTGCCAGCCAGGAACCGCCTGGTCAGCAGCGCCTGGGCCTGGTTTTGCTGCATCCCAGCACATATCATATCCAGTTATCTCCAGGGATACAGCCAGGCTGAAGGGAGTAAGGAGGGCATCGTAGCTATAACAGAATCTGCTGAGGTCAGTGGATGAACAGGTGAGAGAAATGGAACAGGGCGCTCTTAGCTGTGGATCAGAGGTGAGCTGCTCTTGGAAGCCCTGTGTCCTGATGTCTCACTGTTGGGGGCCTAACTCAAGGAGGCTTGAGCAGAGTGTCCAAAGAAGGGTGGCAAGTTTCAGAAAAGATTTTGATATTTCAATAGGACCAAACCAATAGGTAGGAAGAGGAATCAGCTAGGCAAGCATGAGGGCAAATTCTCAGTTCTAACAGGAAATTTAAGTGTGAATGGGGGAGACCGTGGTAGCTTGCAGAGTGCTGTGATTCAGCGGAGTAGGGCAGTAGAAGCCTGAGACGTGTGGTCAGGGGATCCGAGCTCCCACTGGCTCCAGAGGACCTCAGCTCCATGACTGGGAGGGATGGTGGGTGGGTGGGTGGAATGCAACCAAAAGAAGAGTTGATCTGGGACAGGTAAAAGGTGATAATCTTATCCTGCATTCTGTGAAGCCTGTCAAGGATAAAGGGAGGGTTCAAGAGGCAAGTGCTCTTAGCCACTTGTCATGATGCTGGTACTGGTTAGCCTCCCTATTAAAAAAAAATGTCCAAAGCATCCCCTTTGACTTAGAATATCTCGTATCTTTGGCTGTGGTCCACAAGACCTCAACTGAGCAACACACCATCCGCATGACATGTCACTTACATTCTCTCAACTCTGGAGAGCCTCCCTTCAAGTTCCAGAACACACCAACCTCATTCCATCTCAGGGCCACTGTACCCACTGCAGCTCTTGTCATGGCTGGCTTCTGCTTATCATCTAGTTTTCAGCTCAACTGTGAGACCTACTGGAGTTGAACAGTCTAGACTTAGGAACTGTGGGACATCTCAGGAAGAGGATGTCAAAAAGGACTTTTAGGACGTGGGCTGTGTTAGGCAGTGTGGGGCTTTGTTCTATTGGGCACCATCAGGAAGCAGTAAGATTGGGTACCTTAGTCAATCTTATTAGAAGGTGCACAAGCTTGAGGCTAAAGCTGAAATCAGCATGAGGAGCAGCAGTCACTCATAAGAGCCAGGATAGGGGTGGGTTTTGGCTTGGACAATATTCCTGCCTTTGTTTGTTTATGTTAGAATAGGCTTCCTTGGTAGCTCAGATGGTAAAGAATCCACCTGTAGTACTGAAGACCTTGGTTCATTCCAGAGTCAGGAAGATCCCCTGGAGAAGGGAACGGCTACCCACTCCAGTATTCTTGCCTGGAAAATTCCTTGGAGAGGAGCCTGTTGGGCTACAATCCATGAGGTCAGAAAGAGTTGGACACAGCTGAGCAACTAAGCCTAACTACAGAGTGGTCGTGTGTTTGCCTTGCTCCGTCTGGGTCTCAGAGTTGCCTTGTCTGATGTTGGCATTCAGGGAAATTATGTTCAGCAGGAAAGCACCAAGGTTCAGCTGGGAGTGCCCGACCAGCTCCCAGAAGTCAGGGGCTGTGCTTTTCCTTCTCAGATGTCACTTTTTCAGAGTCCTGCCCAGTTCAGCCAGCCTAATTGGTCCCTTATCCTGAGTCACTGTCTATCCCAGGACTTTGTTTGCTGCCTTTGTGGCACTTGTCATAAGTAAGAATTATTTTGTTTATTTGCACCTTCATGCAACTAGGACAAAAAAGCCCATGAGATCTCGTCTGCCATGTCCATTTGTATTATTTCTAGGACCTAGCACAGTCCTGGCACTCAGATTGTCACCAGGAAAGAAAGGAAAGAAGAAGGGGTAAAGGGAAGATGAGCTCACCTGATATGTATTCTTGGGTCAGTCATTTCCTGTTTCCGGACTTCACCGTGCTGATCTGAGTCTGCCTTTCCAGCATTCAATGGTTGCTACAGCTCAGACCTCCAGAGAGGCAGGCATCCCCAAATGTACCTTGTAAGACTGAAAAAAAACCTGACCGCCTGAGAAAAGCAACGCTAGAGGAGTTGGAAGCATTTCCACGCTCAGGGAAAAGTGTAAAAATAGAGCTCAGCACTCTCAGGAGAAGTGAGTGAGAAAAGGAAAGTGGAGGTTGATAATGGATGAATATAATGAGATGGCAATTTTGGTTTCAAAAGAATGTGATTAGCTCCTAATGACTGCCACCATTCCCTGGTCAATCTACTGTAACTAGCCACTAATGCAAAAATAATGCCCCTCAGCTGGCTCACTTTGAAGATGGAGAGGAGTCTCCCTTTCATACTTTCACCCCCTCATGTTTTTTCCCTTCCTAAGATTATCCCCTATTAGATTGTAGCTCCCTAAAAATGGAAATGGATGTGTGATCAAAGTCTGCAATTTAAGGAGTCATAACCATTCCCTCCTGGACAGCTCCGTGGTGCTTCCTCTCTGCCTTTGTCAACATCATCCCAGCCCCCAGGCCCACCCATTCTCCTTCATCCCCCACCAGGGGCACACAGAGGCTCCCAGAGCTGGGCCAGCAGTCTGTGTGGTCTCTACGGAGAAGTGCCACTCAGCACAACTCATCAGGACCATTTAGGGTTTTTCAGAGGAGATCATCACACTGAGTTTATCCTGAAGAGCATGGCCTGGATAAGGACTGCCAAACTATGCCATCCTGGGCCCCAGGTGGACATGCCTGTGTCCACCCAGGGGGTGGACAGGGACATTCATTAACCTCTGCAGTGTCGCAGTGCAGAGGGAGCATGCGAGAGCCCCATGGATCAGGGCAAAGGCAAAGTACATGGAAACAGGGTAAATGAAAAGCCCCAGTGGGTCTGTCCAAAAGTGAAGCAAAAAGCTTTTGTGTGTAGTGAGCTCTCCATCACTGAGGGCATCCAAATAGCAGATGTTAGGGATCATTTTATCAGCTGCCTGGAAGCCCAGGTAGGAGCACAGATAACTTATTTTAAAGGTCACCTCCAGTTCTCAGATTCCAGGACCTTTGCCTTCTGTCTGCACAGCATCCACCTCACCCACTATTTTTTTTTCATCTATCCGTCCATTCATTTATTCAAAGGGGTTGATTCAAGCGCATATGAAATACAAAGTCAGCATTGGTTTATGAAGATACCATCGTGAATAAGATGCTACCACTTACCTAGAGTAAGTTACCTAGATAAGATATTCAAATCATCAGATGTAAACAGTCCGTATAATAACAGAAGTAACTGACTAGCTGGGATGCAGTGGCATGGTGGGAAGGTAAGCGAGGAAGTTTTCACAAAAGAGAAGGTGCTTGAACCGGGTTCGGAAGGATATGTAAGAGTTTTCCCAGGCAGACTCGGGTGGGAGAAAATTTCAAGCAGAGGGAACAGCATGTCTCTAGTCAGTCTCGGAAGTCTGTAACACCTGGAATTGTCTGTGGCATTGTGGTTAGTTGCTAATCATTGATATATTGATTTAAGGGTAAGCAGTGAGATTGGAGGGGCAGACGGGGTGAAATAATTAAGGACCTTGTATTTAAGAGTTTGGAATTTATCCTGAAGACAGTGATGGGGGAATAACTGGGTCCTATCCACAGTTTAGGAAGATTTCTCTGATTATACAGGAGAGTGGATTGGAAGAGGCAACACCAAGGCCAGAGGAGGCTTGCGGGGAAGTGTTTCTCCAGGTAAATTCACTATTTGCAAGGATCGTGGCCGCACATTAGAATCCCTCGGGGAGTTTTAAATACTACTGACGTCTGTGTCCCTTAGACGCTGATTTAGTGGTCTGGGGTAGGGCCACAGCTTTGGGAGTTTTAAAGCTTCCACAGACAATTCTAATGTTCAGCCATGACGAAACTTTAAGCTAACTGTAACCTGAGCCCTGGCACATAATAGGTGGCCAGCAGATTTTTATTTTTCCAAAAAAAAAAAAGAAGTATGAAAACATTCACAGGGTGCTCTTCTTGGTTTCACACCACTTTGGGTGGATGTAATTAATTAGATAAACATCAGGAAGTCCATTGCTATGACTGAGACCAACACACACCACCCCTACAAAGACCCAGGAATATAGAGGCCTGGCAAGTTGCCTGAAAGAGCTGGGGTGAGAGGATAAGGCCAAGGGCTGGAATCTGGCTTCTGAGAGTTCCATGCAAAAGCAGGAACCATTTGCGTTCTACAGATGGCCTGTGCTGGTGATGACAGGGATGCAGGGTGATGGTCAATTACAATGAGGAGTAAGCAGAGGACGAAGAGGAGGAAAAGGAGACGCAAGTCCTCCCTCCACTTGCAGAATGAGCACTCTTATCTCCCTAGCACTTTTTTCACAGACAGATTTAGCGTAGAGCCTCGTGCCTGTTTGCTTCTCTAGGGTACAAGTCGAAGGGTTTCTGATACCCAGAGAACTACATTCTGATCAAGTAATAGCTGGGAAGGTGCCCTGTTATCCCAGTCTAAAACCCTGCGCAAAACTAAGTTGGAGAACATGGCTTAGCCCAGGCAAGCACCTCTCACCCCATCTCCATTCACTCTGGAATGGCTTGGTAACAGAAAGGACACCCATTCTATCTACCCAACCACCACCTAGCTGAGGAACATGATCATGCTTCTAGAATAAAGCTCAGTAAACTATAGCCACGGGCTGAATCCAGCCCAGCACTTGTGTTTGTAAATCAGGTTTTAGTGGAACACATCCACGCCTGTGTGTTTGCATTGTGCCTATGACTGCGCTCACTTTCACTCCACAACACCGCAGTTGAGTTTGGGTCGTTGGAACAGAGACTCCCTGACTTACCAGTCCCATACCACCTATTATCTGACCCACTATAGAAAAAGCTTGCCAACTCCTCCTCTAGGAAACGACTCACCTAGGCTGGCTTGAAATCAACATAGGAGACTGGAAGCAGAAAAAGGGGCATCCTGAATGGTCTGGGCTTGGAAGAGACAGTGGTCCTGCCTGCCTGTAAAACATCGCCTGCTGAATGGCTGAGTTTCTGACCAATCGAGTCACAGATTCCTCCCTGCTCAGAATGTAGACCCGGTAAGAAATAGGCCGGCACAGTCAATGCTGGGCTATTCAGACGCTGGAAGCTCCTTTCCCCTGCCCTGCTGACAGGCAGCTGTGTGGCCTGAGAGGTGAGAAGTCCAGTCTCAGAAGCAATGCGGGGGCCAACTGAGCGGGACAGCTAGCTTGTCCTTCCAGAGGCAGGAGAAGGGCAGTATTCAAGACGTGGTCTGACATTCACGCTTCTGAAGCCGCTCCCGCTCCCTGAAACGCCCCTCTTTCTTCTCTGTGAAATAAGTGGCTGCTCCCCCCTCAGTGTTTCCATGATACTTGGCTGGTAACTCTGTTAAATCACTTCACACGGTTCTTTGCTTGTCTGTCTTCTCTCTTCCTCTTTTTAACTAATTAATTCATGTATTTATTTTTGCCAGCACTGGGTCTTCATTGCTGCACGAGGGTTTTCTCTAGTTGCGACAAGCAGGGGCTACTTTCTAGTTGTGCTCGAGCTCCTCATTGCCGTGGCATCTCTTGGTACAGGGCACAAGCTCTAGAGCACAGGCTCAGTAGTTGATATACAGGCTTAGTTGCCCTGTGGCATGTGGAATCTTCCCAGACCAGGGATGAAACCCATGTCCCTTACATTGGCCGGGAGATTCTTAACCACTGGGCCACCAGGGATGTCCCAATTTTCTCTTAAAGCGATGAGTCTCATCTCTTCCTTCCTTCTCACTCTGACCTTCCGTATCCACCTTCCTAGTCAGCATCTCAGCTTGGATGTTGACTAATCATCTTAAACTTGGCTGCTGCCGCCACTGTTCTTATTATTTTGAACATGTTCAGAGGCGAGTGCTAGGCATGGTTCTAAGTACTTTATATACCCAGAACACAACACTTAATTCCTGCTTCCCCAAACCCATTTCTCCCCCATCTGTTTCTCCTCCATTTCAGTAAAAGATGTGACTCTCCAGTCAGTTCTGCCAACCCACAGCCTGTAAGTCAGCCTTCACCTGTCTCTCTCCATCATAACCCATGTCTGAAGTCGACGTGTTGGTGCCCTGCCTGCCTCCCTTCCACTCGCTGGTCCCATGTATGCCTATCCAGTGCCCGCCTCCTGTGTCTTTTTGCCCAAGGACTTCCTCAAGACAAAAAGCATGTGCACACCTTGCCTACTGAGCATGACAGAAGTGCCAAGGGATTTCCTAAGGGCTGACCTCAACAGCGACTTATGGGAACCAGTGGGTGAACACCCCAACCTCCTCCTCCCTCTGGGAGGACAACTCTGAGGCATGGGATGGGCCCCGGAGATTAAGCCCAGTTGCAGTGGTTACTTGTTCGTGGATCTACCCTCTATTGACTTTCTTCCCTCGATTATCTGACTCTTCCCCCAGCCGCCCCACTGTGTTCCTTAGGCTTACCTCCCAAATAAATCTCATACTAGAATCCTTGTTTCTGAGTGTGCCTCTGGGGGGGAACCAAAACCTGCAATATCCAACTGAACATCCTAAAATTAATCCCTCTCACTGCATCCACTGCTCGTCACCTTGGTCCAGGGTACCGTCATCTCTTGCCTGCACTATTGCAAAACCTTCCTAACTGATCTCCCTGGTTCCTCCCTGGGCCTCCTAGAGTCTGCGTTCCATACACGAGCCAGAATATGCTTTATAAAACAGATAGCAGATCGGCTAACTGCCCTGCTCAAAACCCTCCAGCGGTCTCTCGTCACACCCAGAATAACACTCAGCTTGTTACCAGCAACCACAATGCCTCATAGAGCCTGAACTCTTCCCGCCTCTCCAGATGGCTTTCGTCACTGCTTTCTCCACCTCATCCTTGACTGCGGTTACCACCTTTGAATCCGCTGTTCTCTCTGCCTGGACCACTCCCCACTTCTCTAGTCATGACTGCCTTTTTCATATCAGGAAGGAATTAGTTTAAATGTCACCTTCTCAGAGGAGCCATTCCAGACTGTGCAATCTGAAATAATTCTCATTCCCCTATCACTGAACCTCTACCCTGCTTTATTTTCTTCATAGCAGTTCTACTATTTAAAATTGTATATGTTTTCTTGTTCCTTTGCTATGTCTCCCAATCAACTGGAAGCTCAAAAGAGGCCCTGTCTGTTTCTTTGTATTCTGAGTACCTAGAATAGCACGCAATGCATATGAGGGATTCAGATACTCATCAAGTGAATGAATAAGCAAATGACTCTCCTTCTGGACCAGATTTGATCTCATCTCACACACAAAAGATATCAATAACATTTGAGTCAGTGAACCAGGTGAATAAGTCAGAGGGGCCAAGACTGTATTTTTCCCCAGGCCCCATCCAAGAACATACAGGCTTTTACACTGCATGACCCATCACAGTGGGTCTCCCCATTGCCTCACCTATACCCAGATAAGGCTCCTACCTCAAGCCATTCTAATCACTCTGTCCTTTCTTTTTAGGCCTTACCAGAGGGACAGACAGCTTCGTGGGACACAGCCAAAGAGGATGAAAACCGCAACAAGAATCGATACGGCAACATCATATCCTGTAGGTGACCTTCTGGGAGGACTGCAGGCTTTGGGGACTTAGACTTAAGGAGGCCATCACTCTTATTTACCTGGAATTTGTTATCAGATAGTCCTTGATGTTTCCAACTTCGGGTCCTCATGCTAGGCATGGAGCCCTGGCTCAGACTCCCTGTCATACCTGGGCTGGATGGCTGATCTCAGCCAGAGGCACTGGGCAGGGAGCTGGCTCCAGGCACAGTGGATTCAGGAAACCTCTCAGGCTTGGGTCTTGTCTGGTGTTATCCACTCAAGAATTCTTCAGGTCCAGGAGGAAGCCCAGACGCAAGGGTGTTCCTAGCAGGCCCCCACTGTGCAGAATCCCAGCATGGCAGCAACGCTGGGTGGAGAGCAAGGTCTACCCATGAGGGATGGGCTGAGAACCCCTCGGTGAGAGATACTGCTACTCCAGGAAGGTAGAGTCCCAAGCAAGAACTGATGCTTAGAAGGAAACTCTGAGCCTAAGCCTGAGGGTTTGGGAAGCAGCTAGCTCAGGATTCAGAGGAGTCCAGGGCTACCCCATTCACACAAGAGGCAGAGCTTAGGGCGTCACGACCCCCTCCAGACCCCACTGCTGCTGAGGACAGAGCTCGGTAGTAACGTGAGTACCTGCCACTCAGGGTCTATGTCGGTGTGGGCCTTGAGTGACACTGAGCCTTCAGGAAGGAAGCTGGTTTTGTGTGGACCTGGAGGAGGCCTGAAAGGACATTGCCTTCTGCTCAGCAGTGAGCTCTAGCATCCCTGGAGGCACCCCGTCGTAGTGCATGATTTGATGAGGACAGTGGCACAGAGTAGCTCAAACCCACAGAGTAGCTGAAGCCCTGAGCTTCTCTCCCAGCTATGGGGCCTTGGGCTGGTTACCTGACCTCTCTAAGCTTCAGCTTTCTTGCCTTTAAAATGAGGAGAAGAATAAAGATAGGATGGTTGGGGGTGGGGGGGGGAAGGTACATAAAACCCTTGGCACCATACCTGGCACCTTTACTCCTAGCCATAGAATTACTCTCTCAGCATCACTGATGAGCAGTGTGGATACACCAGCCCTTCTTATCATAAGCAGAATGCACTGAATACCCACGTGGGGATGTGGAACAAGCTGGGTTGGGGCAGGGAGGCATGATCAGATGTCCGTTTTGGAAAGATCACCGGGGCAGCACTTTGGGAGGGTGAGTGAGATTGGGGGAGGCTGGAGGCAGAGAGACCAGTGAGGAGGCTACTGCAATGGTCCTAGCAAGGGACAGTGAGGCCTTAACAGGCTCAGTGACAGTACTTGGATGGGACCGTGCTTGATATTCAGTGCTGGGAGGTGTGGGAGGGACAGGTATGATCAGTGCTATCCACAGTCTTCTACACAACAGAACACAAAATGCGGAGCATATACTGTGATTAAAACAGGAGTCTACAGCAGCCCCTCTCCTGTGGTGCAGCCTACCTGGACCTTCTGACATCTCATCAGTTGGGTAACAACCATCCCTTGGTCTCCATTCTCAGAGTAACCCAGTTCAGCCACAAAAAAAAAAAAAAAAAAAAATCCTGAATAACGAGTTATTTCTAGTACAGTTCAGTGTTTTGTTGTCTTTGACTGTCTAGACATTGCCTAAGAAAAAGCTTGGAGGAAGAAAGCATAAGATACAGGCAGCTTGTGAAGGAAGAAAGAGGCAGAAGTTTTAGCTTAGCTATTTCCTGTGCTGATTCAGAAATCGACTGTGAATGGGAGAACTAATCAGAAAAGCATTTATAATTTGTCTCTTGGAAGAGAGTAAGGCAGACAGCAAGATTTCCTGCAAATGAAGTGTTGGAAAGAGACGTTCAAGTGCTCAGGAAATGTGTATTAAGACCTAAGATGTGTGGTTCTCCTCCGAGCCAGGCCCTCTGCTGCCAGGGAGCTCATTCTGGGCCCAGGTTCTGCTGGCTCCGACCATTCTGTGCTCTAGAGCCGTGCATACTGTGCCTTAAAATATCTGGTCATTTGTCCATCCCTCCTACTAGATGGTGAGTTCAGATGGAGTCCACTAAATTATAGGCTGGAAGACTTTGGGTGCTCACTCTCAGCCTCAGTCTTCTCTCTGTAAGATGGGTATAATGATGAAATATGATAGTGGAAAATAATGATAGAAAAAATTAATGGCTAGAGCACAGTAAAGAGACCCTGCCTCCCTGAGAGACAAGGGTATCCAGGTTAGGCCAGGTTTGTGGTTCAAAGCCTCAGGGGCCAAGGATGGGAAGTTTTGTATCTTTCCGGACCTCCCGGTGCTCACCCTCTGTGCTCAGCATGCTTGCCCGAGCCATCATCTGCTCTCATTTGGCCTCGGCCTTCCTTCTTCCTGGTGGTTCCACATCTACTTTGGCCCCCGACTTTATGCCTGTCTCTAACAGAAGCTGGAGAGACCTCCTCAAAATACGAGTCAGCTCATGTCCTTGTCCTACAGAAAACCCTTCAAATGGCTCCCTTCAGTATTGAGCCCTGCTTATCCAAAGGCCTCAGCCCTCTCTCTGTCTCATTTCTCACTCTCACTGTGGTGTTCTCTCCACCGCAGTCTCCTCAGTTAAGCCCCACTGTCCTTTATTCAGAACCTTGAACTGTCCGCACTCATCCATGACACAGGGCCTTTGCACGTTCTCTCTGCTCTATCAGCATGCCCTTCTTGCCTCTCTTTGTTAAATTCTCCTTATTCTTTAGATCTTCGCTTAGGTATCACTTCCTCGGGGAATTCTTCTGACTGTTATGATTCAGTCAAAACCCCATTATTCACTCCAAGAACACAATGCATGTCTTCTCCTTAATTCTCCGTGCTGCTGTGACTTGCGAGCACGTGGATGGCTGTCTGTTGGCTGCCTGGTCTCCTCACTGGAACAGATGTCCTGGAATAGCAGGGCCAGAGCCATCTTGCACTTCTGTGGCCCCACACCTGACTTACGGCTGGTGCTCGGTAGACAGGACTGAATGTTGTAGCTCATAGACTCCCTAAAAGACGCTGAAGGGCTTGAGCCATGGGTCTCTCCCTTCTGGCTCGCCCATCCCCCGCTCAAAATAGAGAACACCCAGAAAGGATGGATGGAGGAGGGCTGGGTCCAGATGACTCTAGGAGCAGTGATATTCCAGCAAGGAAGACATAATGAGCCTATGTAAAGAGGGTGGAGAGATGGGAGAAGGGAAGGAGAGAGCACACTCATGCCCTCCAGGATCTCACATCTGAGAAGGCAGGATCCCAGGAGCAAGAACAACAGTGAAGGGGATTAAACTCCATGGAAAAGGGATAGAAGATGCTGTCAGCATCCCATCCACACCCACAGCCCCACTGCCTCCTTGTAATGAAGCCGTATAACTCATATTCTCTTAATTGAGACCACACACCTAGTCTCAGGACTTAGTGAAGCTCAGGTTCTTGATGTCTCATCACAGAAAGAATTCAGTGAGAGACAAAGTGATAGGTAAAAAAGTGGATTTATTTAGAAAGAAACACACTTCACAGAGCATGGGCCACCTCAGAAGGCGAAAGCAGTATGAAAATATGGTATGGTTCGTTTTAGTGGGCTGGATAATTTCATCAGCCCATGAGTGGGAGGATTATTCCAACTATTTGGGGGGAGGGGCAGAGATTTCCAGGAATTGGGCCACCACCCACTTTTTGGTCTTTATGGTTGGCCTTGGAACTATCATGGCACCTGCGGGTGTGTCATTTAGCTTCCTAATGCATTACAGTGAGCATATACTGAGGCTCAGGGTCTAGTGGCTGCTACTGCTAAGTCGCTTCATTCTTGTCCAACCCTGTGCAACCGCATAGATGGCAGCCCACCAGGCTCACCCGTCCCTAGGATTCTCCAGGCAAGAATACTGGAGTGGGTTGCCATTTCCTTCTCCAATGCATGAAAGAGAAAAGTGAAAGTGAAGTCACTCAGTCATGTCCGGCTCTTAGCGACCCCATGGACTGCAGCCCACCAGGCTCCTCCGTCCATGGGATTTTCCAGGCAAGAGGACTGGAGTGGGGTGCCATTACAGCATATTAAAAAGCACAGACATTATTTTACTGACAAAGGTCAATATAGTGAAAGCTGTGGTTTTTCCAGTAGTCATGTATGGATGTGACAGTTGGACCATAAGGAAAGCTGAGCACCAAAGGATTGATGCTTTTGAACCGTGGTTTTGGAGAAGACTCTTGAGAGTCCCTTGGACTGCAAGGAGATCCAACCAGTCCATTCTTAAGGAGATCAGTCCTGGGTGTTCATTGGAAGGACTGATGCTGAAGCTGAAACTCCAGTACTTTGGCCACCTGATGCGAAGACATTGGAAAAGACCCTGAGGCTGGGAAAGATTGAAGCCAGGAGTAGAAGGGGACGACAGAGGATGAGATGGTTGGATGGCATCACTGATTCAATGGACATGAGTTTGAGCAGTCTCTGGGAGTTGGTGATGGACGTGGAGGCCTGGTGTGCTGCTATCCATGGGGTCATAAAGAGTCAGACACGACTGAGCAACTGAGCTGAACTGAGGGTCTAGTGGAGGGCAGCTCATCTTGGACCTGTTTGGTGCTAATCAGTTTATATTATATCCTCAGGCTATGTTATTCTTTTAAAGGTAGTGCCCTGCCCCTTCCCCTCTAGTTTCAGTAACACCCACTGGCATCTAGGGATGCAACTAGGGTGAGGCGGGCGACATCCAGGATGTGACATTCCAGGGGCTGCTTGGCCTCAGCTGTTGACCCTGCACCTTCCTGACTCTGAGAGCAATCACCTCTCTAAACATATGCCCTGGCACCTCACTGGTTCCCCCATACACACTCGCCCTGTTTGCATCTCTTTGCCTGAGGACTTTCCCCAAAGCTGAGGCAGGATGATCTGTCCAGGCTCAAGACCATCTCTCCCTGGACCACAAAATAGCCCAGCTCCTCACCTCCAGCCCTGCTAGGTTGTATGGTCTTCACCTTTTTCCAGAGCCTCCATGGAGAGTGAGCTGCAGTTGCTCACAGTAGTAGTAGATTTGGAAACTCACCCTTCCTGGGCTCCTTCTTTTGGCTGTCTCACTCCCACCCCCTACTCCCCCTGGTATCCCCTTCTCTTCCTACATAAATGGCTTGCACTGGAATTCTCATCTTAGATCTACTTTAGAGGAAGCCCAAACAGAGACAGAGGAAATTTAGACAGCTAGTGATACCACTTGGAGAAGGCGATGGCACCCCACTCCAGTACTCTTGCCTGGAAAATCCCATGGGCGGAGGAGCCTGGTAGGCTGCAGTCCATGGGGTCTCGAAGAGTCGGATGCGACTGAGCAACTTCACTTTCACTTTTCTCTTTCATGCATTGAAGGAAATGGCAACGCACTCCAGTGTTCTTGCCTGGAGAATCCCGGGGACGGAGGAGCCTGATGGGCTGCCGTCTATGGGGTCGCACAGAGTCGGACACGACTGAAGCAACTTAGCAGTAGCAGTGATACCACTTGGCTGGGTTTGTGTGTTGTGTGTCCGTGTGTGTGTGTGTTGCTCAGTTGTGTCCGACTCTCTGTGGCCTCATAGACTGTAGCTCACCAGTCTCCTCTGTCCATGGGATTTCCCAGTCAAGAATACTGGAGGGATATTTCCTTCTCCAGGGGATCTTCCCAACCCAGGGATCGAACACAGGTTTGCTGGGTTTAAAGAGAGTTGAATCTCCTTTGTAATGTAAGTATCATTAATTCTGCAGCAAAACTGTGGCTGGACTGGGTCTACACTTAGTCCTGAGAGGAGACAGTGCCAAGTAACGAGTGCTTCCAAAAGCGGTGCAAGGCATAAAGAGGACCAAGAAAGAAAGGGGGGGGGGAAGCGCCCTGTAATTGAAATAAGAAAGAAAAAGGAAACAGCCCGAAGGACTAGAAAGTGGTCCTGCCCTTGTATGTGTCCCTCCCGAAGGCAAAGTCTGCCCTGGCTTGATAAATAGAAATATTCTTGGCGCAAGAAGAACACCGGGTGTGATTAGCATCCTAAGGAACCCAGGGCTCCGGGAGGCTGGTGCAGAGGACAAAGGCCCAGGCCAGGGAGGACAGAGAAGATGAAAGGAGCGGGGATGGAGGGAGGGCGCTGCCTGCAAATGAAACAATGAAAGAGAAACCTTGGCTAAATAAGCCCTTTTCTTCCAAATGCTTCTGTTTAGAATTTAGTAATAGAGACAGTGGGGTTTCCAGGGAGTAGAAACGAAAGAGAGTGAAAGGGAAGGGAATGAATGGGAGAAACAGAACAAAAGAGTGCTTTACTTTTAAGTAACCCTGGGGCATTGGCGGTAGACAAGGGGAAATTTCAAGAAGAGTGCAGCATTCCTCCTGTGGAAGTTAGAGAGGGCACTTCTTGGACTGTCAGGAAGGAGATTGCAGGGGGAGAGGAAATGATCCCAGGGGGTGCACATTTTATCAAATGAGGCTTCTCTTTTATCAAATGACAGATTCTCCTGGAATCTGTTGGGGTCCCAGTAGAAAACTGATGGGACCTTCAAATAGGGTGATTTGATGAGAACTTCATCAAGTGGATTTTGTTTGTATTTATTTTTCTTATGAAGATGTGTGCTAGCTATGGGGAGACTACAGGAATAATGCAGTGCCCTGGGGCTAAATGCCACACCCGGGCCACAGAGGACTATGTAAGAAGTTCCCAGGACCCAGAGGAAGGTGACCTAGCTGAAGGCATGACCTTTTAGTGGCCTTGCAGGCAGCCTGGGGTGGCCCCAACAGAGAGAGCTGAAAGAAGTATTGATGCCTCCCGGGTATCGATTGATGCCTCCCCACTTCATCCAGTCTCTGCCTGTGCTTTCCAGTAGCTAAACCAAGCCAGAGCCAGAGGACAAGGAAATCTGTAGACAGAGTCCAGTTCTCAAAGTGTGCTTCCTGGAGCAGCAGCACCTAAGAACTGGTTAGAAGGCTCATTTTTGCATCCCACTGCAGACCTGTCACAGCAGACCTTCCAGGGGTGGCGCCCAGCAATCTCAGTTCTAAAGAGATGTAGACCAGATGTGTCAGCGACACCCATACACTCTCAGGCTTATGAACCTTCCATCTTATTTTCTTTTTTATTTTGATGCATTAATATAATGTTGCATTAGTTTCAGGTGCACAACATAGTGATTCAGTTACTCTTTAGACTACATTTCATTTAAAGCTCTTATAAAATATTGGCTACCCCCATCTTGCTCCTCCCCCCTTGCCTCTCCCTGCTGGTAATCACTAGTTTATTTTCTACATCTGTGAGTCTGGTTCCGTTTTGTTATAATCATTTGTTTTATATTTTTAGATCCCACAGATAAGTGATAATATATAGCGTTTGTCTTTCTCTTTCTTCACTGAGCATGATGCCCCCCAGGTCATACAAATGGCAAAATTCCATTCTTTATATAGCTGAGTAATATTCCTCTGTGTGTGTGTGCGTGTGTGTGTGTGTGTATGTGTGTGTACACCACATCTTCTTTATCCATTAATCTCTTGATGTGCACTTGGGTTGATGTCATATCTTGGGGGTACATGTATCTTTTCAAATTAGTATTTTCATTTTCTTTGGCTCCATATACCCAGGAGCAGAATTGCTGGGTCATCTGGTAGTTCTGTTTCTGCTTTCTGGAAGAATCCCCATACTGCTTTTCCACAGTGGCTGCACCAATTTACATCCCTACCAACAGTATACAAGGGTTCCCTCTTCTCCACATCCTTGCCAATATTTGTTATTTGCGGTCTTTTTGATGATGTCTATTCTGACAGGTGTGAGGTGATACCTCATTGTGGTTTTGATTTGTATTTCCCTGATGATTCACGATGCTGAGCATACAAACCTCTCATCCACAGAGATCAGCTCCCAGTTTAGAGAGGCAAGTGCAGAAGTCTGACTGGCAAACAAGAGATCTGGGATATTTTCTGAGACTTCTAACCCCCTAATTTAAACAAACCTCTAGGCTCAGGTATAATGGAGTACCAGCTATGGGGTCCAGCAGACCTAGGTGCTAGTGTCAGTTCTTTCTTTGACCTCGTGCATGACCTTCAACAAAGTCACTTCGTCTTTCTGACAGTGTCTTATCTTTCAGTGCAAAGAGGGCAAGCCAAGATGAATAAATGTGGACTCTGAAGCTGACTGTGTAGGCTCTTGAATCTAGATGAGACCAAGTCTAGCCTCTTTCAGTTCACAGACAGTGGTCCAGAGATGTAGAACCCTTGCCCACGGCCACACAGAGAGCCTAAAGGACAGTGAGGACCAGAGCTCTGGGCTCTGGCTGCCCAGATGCCATGAGCTCCCTACCAAGGAGTCCCTCTGCACCTGGACACACCCGTGCTTTTAGGGGAAAATATGTTGAGGTCTCTGACCTCAGGACGGATAGCAGACTGCATGAGCTCTTCAGAGAAGCCATTTTCACTTGTAGGGAGGGACTCAGGTTCAAAACAAACCCAAGGGCTTCATCTCGTAGCTTGCTCTCCTGATTTCTGGGGAGACTGAGCTGGATGTCAGAATGGCTGCTCCCAATTCTTTCTTCTCCTTCGCTGTCTCTGAGGGTGGCTCCTGCCTGGGCCTTACAGAGAAACCTTGTGCAGTAACCCTCAGTGTCCTTTTTATCAGAGGCCTTGTTCCAGCCACTGTATCCTTCTCTGCCTGCTTGTGGGGCAGGTCGGGGCTCCCAGGAAATTAAATGTCCCCAGAGCAGTTCTCAACGCATGACTGGTGGGGGATAGAATATAAGTACCCCAGGTACCTCCCCACTAAGGTGGAATTATCTTGGGGGTGCGTGTTCACAGCCTCCCCTGGAGTTCCCTAACAGGAGTAAGCAAGCCCCAACTGTCTACGGTGATAACTTGCTTGATGACACACCCCTTATTGAATTCTCTTCTTTCTCCTTCCCTTCTTTCTTTCTCCATTTCACTTCCCATCTCCTTTCCAGTGTTTCCTGGGATCATCTCCTAGGTGAAGTTCTTCCACTCCATCTTTGTCTCTGATTCTGCTTCGGAAGGAATCTAGATCAGAAACCTCCCTTCCTTTCTTCAGAAGATCCCCTTCGTGGAGTATAGGCTGGACACTCTGCTTGGAATGAAGCCACAAAGTCATCAGTTAGGCCACTGTCCCTCTAACTTCTCTCGGTTCTCTGCTCATCTGTACTTAAGCCCCCTCCACAGCCCCAAAGGTTTCATCCATCAGCGCAGCTCCCCTCAGGGCCCTGCAGAAGGGAGCGGTCCAGCCCCAGCCGACAGGGAACTGGCAGCCCCGGGAGGTGCCCCGAATGCCAGGCTGTCTCACTGTGGTACCCAGGCCACCCTCTCTCCTCTGATAATGGTAATTCAATCAAGATTGAGTGTGCAGACCTTTAGCTTCAATGGGATACCCAGGCAGTCTCGGCAAAATTACCTGCCTCCTCCCTCTCCACTCTTGCAAGATGATGGCATTAACATTTCCAGTGCTTCTAAGAAATGATTTTTCAGGTCCACAATTCATTGTAATGAGTCAAATCTCTTTTCTCTGAAAAATCGCACCTTTTCTTTACCTTCCTCAGTGCCCAGAAGACAGGGGGAAAAAGAGCATCTTGTATCCAAGTGATGGTCTCTCCCTGGCCCCACCTCTCTGAAGTGATTCTCTCTTAAGTGGATATGACTTGAGAAGACTGATTTATTGGGTTCCCTTTGATGGTGGAGGAAGAGAGGAGGAGATGTGGTTTGTTTTTAAGAGTTAGTGCCATGCAGACAAGGAAACTGGCCAGAGGCGGGGGGCAGCGGGGCACACAGTGAGAAGGGATGGTGTCAGAGTCAGAACTGGCATAGAGGGGGTGTGGAGACAGTGGGTCTCAGTGGGGGGGGGTTGGAGGGGTAGGGTCCCTACCACTTTATAAGGAAGCTCTCAACCTTAGCCTTGATTTTCCTCATCCATAAAATGGGCTACTATGAGAATCAAATGGCATGGCATCCACAGGCTTCTAGAATAGTGCCTGGAATATCTTACACATTTCACAAAGATAAATTTTTGTACCTTACACGCAACGCAGGTGGGTCTCTAGTCTCATGGGCCAGTTTCTGTAAGATATTTTCGTCTTGCCCAAGACATATTGAAGTGCCACGGCACCCCTGTGTTAAATAACTGAACATTGAATGGTCTGTACATTCAGACCTGAGTGTGCAACAGAATCTCCAGGAGGGCTTATTAAAATGCAAATTACTCATCCCCATCCCAGAGTTTCTGATTCGGTGGGTCTGGGCTGGGACTCCAGTATTGGCATCTCTAAAGAGTTCCCAGGTATCATTGATGCT
Organism: Ovis canadensis; assembly: GCF_042477335.2. Lineage (NCBI taxonomy): Eukaryota > Metazoa > Chordata > Mammalia > Artiodactyla > Bovidae > Ovis > Ovis canadensis. The sequence continues at coordinate 86,112,176 of NC_091257.1, read as the reverse complement.
GTTGGCTATTTTGAAAACCACTGGTCTAAAACAATAATAAAACTGAATTTACATATTTGCATTAAGCTCTTAAAATACAGCAGGTACTTTCATTTCTTACTGCTTTTCATCCTTACGAGTTTGCAGAGGTGGAGAGAGTTTTGATGATTCACTAGGTGATATGAGGCTCGGGGAAAGTAAGTCAGCTGCCTCAGGTAATAGAGTTAGTGATAGACCTCAGGTCTGTCTTCAGAGCCTGCTGAAGGCAACAGCTGGCAGCCAATCCTGGGTCTGCAGGTGGGGTGAGGGTCAGCTACAAGGAGAGGAAGAATTTGAGCCAGGATCCAGGCTTACTATGCCAGCCTTACATTCAGGGAAGAGCCTGGAACTCAAGCCAAGTTACCTAAAATCAATTGTATGGCTAAAGGCAAAGGACCCAGCCCCTTTCTGGTTCTCAGCCTTTCAAACACAGTATAATTCATATATTGAACAGATAATTGTTGAACACCTGCTTTGTGCCATACCCTGTAGAGGGTTTAGTAAATGGGGTGCCCTTTCTTAAATAGGGTGTGGAGGAGAGCCGTGGGTATGTCTGATAGTCTCAGAAATACAACTGTCCTAAGAGCTCTGAAGACAAGTACAGGAAGCTGTCAGAGTGTCAGATGGAAAGATCACAGAAGGCTTCCTGAGAAAGGAAGACTGAGCTGAGAGCTGAAGAGTGAGATGTTGCCAGCCTTGTGGGGTTGAGGGTGTCCCTTTACACGTGCAAAGGCCCTGTGGTCAGAGCAGACGTCATGCATTTGAGCAACAGAAAGAAGGGTAATATGTGGGGAGGGAGGCATGGGGCTGGAGTGGGAAACAGGCCCCAAACCCTCTGATCATGCAAAGCACTGTGGGGTATGATCAGGTCAGTGGTGTCCTGGGGCTGATGGGGAAATTTTCAGGAATTCTGTGAGCTCGTTGATGCCATGCTGGCAGCTTGGTATCAGTCATGGTGGGAGTACTTATATCACAGAAGTCAGCAGATGTTACAGATCAGGGCCGCTGCTTTCTCCAGAGAGCTATTTGTTAAACTTCTACGACCTCCCGCTGGGCTTTGTCCTAAAACCACAAGGAACAGGTTGATTCTAGAGGGACAGTGTTTTCGTTCCTCTTGAGTTGTGTTGGGGCAGGGGGATGGGGCGCTCTTTGGATCTCCGTGGCTTTCCAGTTATGTCTTCCTTCTGCTGGAAGGAAAAAAGCCTTCCACTGGTTTTTTCCTCCCCTTGAGCCAGAGCTGGCCCTTCATCTCCTGGCCAGGCTCTTGCAGTTCCTCTTACATCACCATCGAGGAGCTTGTTTCTCCTCTATGTGACTTCCTCTCTCGTCTTGAATATCAAACAAGGAGTACCAGATTAGCTGTTTTTCAAGCTTGCAAAATATAGATAAAGCATAATGAACGTTCTGGGCTGCTTGTAAATTACTTTGTATAAATTCCTTTACATTGCTGGCTGCCCCATCTTTCTCCATGTACGTCTGGATAAACACAATTTTTTATCCTTCTAATTATATAAAGTTAGAAGGGGAAGGAGACACAGAATAATATTAGCATCGCACATAAGGAATAAATAAACCATGAGGGCAGTGCTACTCCTTGCGATGCCTTTCTGGTGGACCCATAGCTGAATTCTGCCCCTTCATGAATATACACAATAACTCTGCCTCTGCAGAAAGATGGATTGACATTTTGTACAGAAGGACGAATAGGAAGCATAAAGTTTCTAACCACCTCTGCCATCAGCTCACTGCCCACCTCGCATCCAGCCCAGAGCCATCATTTATCAAGCACCTACTGCATACCAGGCACCTTTGTCACACTTCTCTTTTTTAAAGAGCAGTTTTAGGTTCAGAAAAATTAAGCCGAATGTCCAGAGTTCCTCTTCACCCAGCCCCTCCCTCCCTCCCACACTCATTTCCCCCTGTTTTTAACATCTTGCATCAGTGTGACGCATTTGTTACAATGGTGAAACAAAATTGATCCATTATTTTAGCTGAAGTCCATCCTTTACATTTGAATCCACCCTGTATTGTGCAATTCTGTAGGATATGAACCATGTATGATGACAGGTATCCACCAGGAAAGGATCCTGCAGAGGTTTCACTGCCCTAAATACCCTCTGTGCTCCACCTATTCATCTCTCCCCAAAGGTCCCTGGAAACCACGGATCTTTTTACTGCCTCCGTAGTTTTTCCTTCCCCAGAATGTTACAGAGTTGGAGCCATACAGTATGAAGGCTTTCAGGCTGGCTTTTTCACTTAGCAGTGTGCATTTATATTTCCTCCATATCTTTTCACGCCTTAAGAATTCATTTCTTTATATTACCGAAGACTGTCCCATCGTTTGGATGTACCGTGACTTGCTTATCCATTTACTTGTTGAAAGACATCTTGTTTATTTCTAAATTTTGGCACTTGTGAGTAAACCTACAATAACCATTCATGTGCAGGTTTTGTGTGGACAGTGAGTTTGGGCAAATGCCAGACAGAAATTGTTGGATCATTTGATAAGAGTGTGTTTAGTTTTAGAAGAAATTACCAAACTGTCTTCCAGACTGGCTGTATAGATTTTGCTTTCCCATCAGCAGTGAGTGAGCATTCTGGTGGCTCCACATCCTCACCAGCATTTGATGTTATCAGGATTCTGAATTTTGGCCATTCTGGTAGGTGTATAGAGGTAGCATCTTGTTTTTTACATTTTCGGTTCCCAGTGACATATGCTGGGAAGGATTGAAGGGAAAAGGAGAAAGGGGCAGCCGAGGATGAGATGGTTAGATAGTATCACTGACTCAATGAAAACGAGTTTGAGGAAACTCCAGGATATAGTGAAGGACAAGGAAGCCTGGCATGCTGCAGTCCATGAGGTCACAAAGAGTCAGACACAACTTAGTAATTGAACACCACCAGCAACAAATTACATATGATACTGAACATCTTTTCATTTTCTCACCTTTTGTCTATACATCCTTTTTGATGAGCTTTCCATTCAGATCTTTTCCCCATTTTTTAACTAGGCCGTTTTCTTACTGTTGAGATTTAAGAGTTCTTTGTATACTGTGTGTACAAGGCTTTCATCAGATGGTCTTTTTCAAATATTTCCTCCCAATCTGTGGCTTGTCTTTTCATTCTCTTAACATCCTCACACTTTTCACGCCTGCATTTTCTCATTTAATCCTCCCAGTATTCGTGGAGCTGTATTGCATTTTGCTAAGGAATCCAAGGCTTAGGGAGACCAATGGACTTGCCAAGTGATGGAACTAAGATCTGCCCACAGAACTGGCTGCTAGCTTCAAACCGCCCATTACCAAGTCTGCTGTCCTGCTTGCCACGGGATAGCCATGTGAGAATAGACCTTGATCATTTTGTACTAAAGTAGGCTCCCACTGCCTCAGAAAAGAGTCTCTATTTGGACGCTCTGCAGAGCCTGGCTTGCTGACTTGCACCTAAGCACCTGAATAGGGAAGAAAAGGCCCTCTGTAGCCTAAGCAGCACCCACCTCCTCTGCTTCTTGTCTGGCTGCTAATCCCCACCCACCCAGCTGACTGTGGCTCAGATCGTGAACTCCTTATTGCCAAATTCAGACTTAAATTGAAGAAAGTAGGGAAAACCACTAGACCATTCAGGTGTGACCTAAATCAAACCCTTTATGATTATACAGTGGAAGTGAGAAATAGATTTAAGGGACTAGATCTGATAGGTAAGAGTGCCTGATGAACTATGGACAGAGGTTCATGACATTGTACAGGAGACAGGGATCAAGACCATTGCCATGGAAAAGAAATGCAAAAAAGCAAAATGGCTATCTGGGGAGGCCTTACAAATAGCTGGGAAAAGAAGAGAAGCAAAAAGCAAAGGAGAAAAGGAAAGATATAGGCATCTGAATGCAGAGTTCCAAAGAACAGCAAGAAGAGATAAGAAAGGCTTCTTCAGCAATCAATGCAAAGAAATAAAGGAAAACAACAGAATGGGAAAGACTAGAGATCTCTTGAAGAAAATTAGAGATACCAACGCAACATTTCATGCAAAGATGGGCTTGATAAAGGACAGAAATGGTATGGACCTAACAGAAGCAGAAGATATTAAGAAGAGGTGGCAAGAATACACGGAAGAACTGTGCAAAAAAAGATCTTCATGACCCAGATAATCACGATGGTGTGATCACTCATCTAGAGCCAGACATCCTAGAATGTGAAGTCAAGTGGGCCTTAGGAAGCATCACTACAAACAAAGCTAGTGGAGGTAATGGAATTCCAGTTGAGCTATTTCAAATCCTGAAGGATGATGCTGTGAAAGTGCTACACTCAATATGCCAGCAAATGTGGAAAACTCAGCAGCGGCCACAGGACTGGAAAAGGTCAGTTTTCATTCCAATCCCGAAGAAAGGCAATGCCAAAGAATGTTCAAACTACCGCACAATTGCACTCATCTCACATGCTAGTAAAGTAATGCTCAAAATTCTCCAAGCCAGGCGTCAGCAATATGTGAACCGTGAACTTCCACATGTTCAAGCTGGTTTTAGAAAAGGCAGAGGAACCAGAGATCAAATTGCCAGCATCCGCTGGATCATGGAAAAAGCAAGAGAGTTCCAGAAAAACATCTATTTCTGCCTTATTGACTATGCCAAAGCCTTTGACTGTGTGGATCACAATAAACTGTGGAAAATTCTGAAAGAGATGGGAATACCAGACCAGCTGACCTGCCTCTTGAGAAACCTATATGCAGGTCAGGAAGCAACAGTTAGAACTGGACATGGAACAACAGACTGGTTCCAAATAGGAAAAGGAGTACATCAAGGCTGTATACTGTCACCCTGCTTATTTAACTTATATGCAGAGTACATCATGAGAAACGCTGGACTGGAAGAAGCACAAGCTGGAATCAAGATTGCTGGGAGAAATATCAATAACCTCAGATATGCAGATGACACCACCCTTATGGCAGAAAGTGAAGAGGAACTAAAAAGCCTCTTGATGAAAGTGAAAGAGGAGAGTGAAAACATTGGCTTAAAGCTTAACATTCAGAAAACAAAGATCATGGCATCTGGTCCCATCACTTCATGGCAAATAGATGGGGAAACAGTGGAAACAGTGTCAGACTTCATTTGTTTGGGCTCCAAAATCACTGTGGTTGGTGACTGTAGCCATGAAATTAAAAGACGCTTACTCCTTGGAAGGAAAGTTATGACCAACTTAGATAGCATATTGAAAAGCAGAGATGTTACTTTGCCAACAAAGGTCCGTCTAGTCAAGGCTATGGTTTTTCCAGTAGTCATGTATGGATGTGAGAGTTGGACGGTGAAGAAAGCTGAGCACCGACAAATTGATGCTTTTGAACTGTGGTGTTGGAGAAGACTCTTGAGTCCCTTGGACTGCAAGGAGATCCAACCAGTCCATTCTAAAGGAGATCGGTCCTGGGTGTTCATTGGAAGGACTGATGCTGAAGCTGAAACTCCAGTACTTTGGCCACCTCATGTGAAGAGTTGACTCATTGGAAAAGACTCTGATGCTGGGAGGGATTAGGGGCAGGAGGAGAAGGGGTCGACAGAGGATGAGATGGCTGGATGGCATCACCGACTCGATGGACGTGAGTTTGAGTGAACTCCGGGAGATGGTGATGGACAGGGAGGCCTCGCGTGCTGCGATTCATGGGGTCGCAAAGAGTCGGACACGACTGAGTGACTGAACTGAACTGAGTCCCCACCCACTGCATGTTCACAAGACAAGAATCCCTGTTTGCAGCTCATCCAATATGCTTGCTTTTCCAGGACCCCTGCTGTCACTCTTGCATTTGTTCCGTCTGATGGAGAGACCCTTCTTCATTGTCCATTGGTCAAGTCTCCCTTTCAGTGCCTCATTGCCTCATATCACTTCCCAAAGCTGTTTGTTTGTTTGGCAGTGCCAGGTCTTACTTGCAGCACACAAGTCTTTCATCTTTGTTGCAGCATGTAGGATCTTTAATTGCAGCATGAGAACTCTTATTTGCAGCATGTGGGATCCCGTTCTCTGACCAGGAATCGAACCTGGGCTTCCTGCATTGGGAGGTCTTAGCCAACAGACAAGCCACAAAATCCCCAAACTTGTTCTTAATAAATGAAGAGGTGATACTGACAAATACCTGATAGTAGAGACACTGCTCATCTTTAAGAACAGATAGCTAAAAGAAATGTTTCTGTTTCTTTTAAATCATATTTGCTTTCAGACTTTAAATTCCATTTTATATTAAAGGAAATACCCTTTCAACCTTTTAAACCTCTGTTCCCAGGGCTATAGATCCCAAGGGCAGGCATAACTCAATAAATAAAGGAGATTTTTGAATCAGTAAGTCATTAGTGAGACCAATGAGTGAAAACACATATTGTATTTTTCACTTTTTTGAGGCTTGTAGTTTTTTGTAGCCACTGGTAATAAGGCTTACCAGTCTGAGCGCAGAGTCAGGTGCTGGACCTTGTTTGAAGCCCTGCTGGGTGGTTGTCCCCCAGGAAATCCCACTGCAGGAGCTGGGGACGAGAGCCTTGCACAGGCTCCAGTGCCTGCAAGATGGTAGAAGTCCAGGAACAGCACATTGTGTGGACAGAGCAGAGACTCAAGGTCAGACAGTCCTGAGAGGGTCCCAGCTTTGCCGCTTGCAAACTGTGTAACATTGGAAACTCTCTTAACCTCTATGAGCCCCAGTTTCTTCATCTGTGAAATGGGAAGAATATTACGTCATTACAATATTAGCATATAAGAGTGATATTAGCATAATAGTCTGTAGAGCTATTTGGGGAAATATATGATTGTGAAACCTTCAGTGTCTGCCATACACTCCAGAAATATTAGCTTCAAATTCCTTCCCCACATCATACCCCACTGCCCCACTTACCCACAGGGATAACTTGCACCTCCTTCCCTGCCTCGGTTGCTTCCACGGAAACTCCTCCCTACAAGGAGTAAGAAGTGTGGCATCCAGTGTAGCTCAGTGTCTAGCACAGTGCCTGGCACACAACGGATGCTCAGTGAATCATTTTTTATAGTGGTTAGACTCACTGAATGTCTATTATTTTATTCATAGCTGTGCTGGGTCTTCACTGCTGCACACGGGCTTTCTCTAGTTGCCGTGTGTGCGCTTCGCTTTGCAGGGTTTCATGGTTGTGGTGCTCGGGCTTAGTTGCCCTGCGGTATGTGGGATTGAACCTGTGTCCCCTGCATTGACAGGCAGATTCTTAACCACTGGACTACCACGGAAGTCCTCAGTGAATAATTTTTGAGTCGATTATTTAGTTAATGAATGAACAGATAGATGTAGGGTGGTAGCCCCGGCCTGCTTGTCCATCCTGGAGCCCATTCTTTGCCTTCTCCTGCTCAGCCTTCCATCACAGGGAGCTAACCCCCCAGGTTGCATTTCTCACCACCTCTTGTCAGCTGGCCACTAGCTCGGTTTGGCCAGTGATGGGCACTCGTGTTAGAGATTGTAAGGCGGGAGAAAGGAGAAAACCGGGGTATCTCTCCCCTCTGTCCCCATCACAGGTACCTTCCTGAACAGCCAGGGAGTCTCTTCCTTTTCTCCAGCTCCCGCCAGAGAGGCCACCGCAGCTCCAGCTCCCACAGGTGCCCCCCTCCTTGGGCTCCGGGGCCCTCGCTTCCTCCCTCTGTCCCACCTCCCTGGGGAGGCAGTGTCTCCTTGTGAGTGTTTATTTCCGAATTACTCCTCCCTCTTCCCTTTGGCCTCTCAACCCTTCCATCACCTAGGTAACCACTTCGCTGTCGTTAACGCCTCTGCTATGCACCCATGGAGAAGGAAATGGCAGCCCACTCCAGGATTCTTGCCTGGGAAATCTCATGGACAGAGGAGTCTGGCAGGGTACAGTCCCCGTGGGGTTGCAAAGAGTCAGACACAACTGAGCGACGAAGCACAAGTACCCTTGAAGTGCTTACTCCTATCCTGCTTAGACTCCTCTCGGGAATCAGGAGTGTCTGAGCTCAGAGTTAAGAGAACCTCACTCTTCTAGGCTCCACCATCCACTGACCATGTGGCCCTTCAGTCCTTGGGAGCCTCAGTTTCCTCATTTGTAACAAAGGTTACAAAAGGTTCTCTCCCAGGTCTCTGTAAGAGTCCAGAGAGGTAATCTACTCACCTGCTCCCCAAGTACTTATCGAGTACCTGTGCAGAGGATAGAACAGGGAGCAAAACACGTCGTGTCCCTGTTCTTGGGGGTTCCGGTTTGTAGTAGCAGATATGCTTATAAACTGCAAAGTTCCAGAAAAGGCCCGCAGGATAAGCTGACCCGACTTCCTTGATCCCCACAGACCCCTGTGGGTGCCCAGAGCTCCCCAGTCCACCTTTGGGAACCCCAGCCCTGCCAGTAGACGCAGCAACATTCGGTGATATGAACCCAGTGATGGGGACAGCAAGCTGAGCCTCTCCCCCTCGCCAGACCCAACCCGGACGTTCTGTTTGTGTGTCTTTTAGCGTGTCGGAGCTCACTTGAATTAACTGTAAAGGATTAGCCTGATTCTTTTGCTGAGGAAGGTTTTTTTTTTCCTTAATTGTTTTTATTTGGTGTTATTTGAAGTAAGCGTGCCATTGACTAAAGCCTCCACATCTTGTTTATGCCTAGATTGTGTTTAAAATGGTATTCTCTGTAACACGATTTTTAGTTATTGATGATCTCTTTTATAATGACTTAGCTTCACTTGAATGATAGTATTGATAACAATATGTGGCTGACAATCTGTTTGCAATAATACTCCAAGAGGCGAAAGGAAAGCATTTGTACACGCGTAGAAAATAGATACATTTGCTGGTTTTAAGAAAGCGTGAAAATGGAGCATATTAATCCTGATCGCACTTCCCGAGACACTTTCCAGAGTGTTTTCATGCAGTCTTTCCTGCATTGTCCTCTGCAGAAGGCATCTCTACCCACTTTTAATGACAAAATCGCTAAGATTTAAAGAGCCAGGTGACTCTCCCCAGTAAGTAATGACAAAACCAGAACCAGAAGGGCAGGTGGGAAAAAAGAGGAGCATATACGGGCCCTTTGTAAGGCAGAGTAACCTCCCTGAGCCTCGACTTCCTTGTCTGTGAATGGGGATAATAACTGAGGGTGATGCTAGGGGTTCCAGGAGAATGTATATGTCACTGGCATGATGCCTGGTGTGTGCCGATAGATAGATGGTAGCTCTGAAGCAGGCAGAGCTGGCTCCTCGCCCGAAGCCCTCTGATCACTCACACCCTTGTTTTTTGCTCTCTCTGCAGATGACCATTCTCGAGTGAGACTGCTGGTGCTGGATGGAGACCCACACTCCGACTATATCAACGCCAACTACATCGATGTGAGGCTCTTCATGGGGCTGAGGGGCTGGGTTCTGGGCGGGCTGCAGCAGACTCAAATCTGTGACTCTCCCCCCAGCCAGTCCCCTAGACAGTGGCCCTCCTAGAGCAAGTCCACAGGGTCTGGCTCCTCCCTGTGACTCGTGTAACCCAAGTTGATTATCCATCTAAAGATGCACCCATTTTCAGGCTGGCTAGAGTGGCCTGCTCTGTGGAGCCCAGGACTGCCAGCCTTGTTCATTTGCCCATGAATTCTTCAATTTTAAAAAAAATTTTATTTATGTATTTGTTTGCTGTACTGGCTCTTCGTTGCTGTGCAGAGGCTTTCTCTAGACTCAGCGAGCAAGGGCTACTCTCTAGTCGTAGTTCGGGGGCTTCTCATTGCGGTGACTCTTCTTGTTGCAGAGCCCAGGCTCTAGGGGTCACAGGCTTCAGTAGCAGTGATATGTGGACTTGCTTGCCCCATGGCATGTGAAATGTTCCCAGACCAGATATCAAACCTGTGTCCCCTGCTTTAACAGGTGAATTCTTAACTGCTATACCTCAGGGAAGTCCCATTAATTCTTGTGTGTGTGTGTGTGTGTCTGCTTGCCTATTCATTCATTCATTTGAAGGTACAGCCATTTATGTCATGAAAATTTCAGAGTTGGATGCTATGGGAACCAGAAAGCTAAAAATGCCATGGTCTCTACCTTCTAAACCTTAGCAGGAAGATAAGCTCACATCAATAATTCCAGGGCAAACTAGAAAGTGAGTGTCGTAAGTTCAGATAAAATGCCACAGGGATTCAGAGGTGGGGGTGGAAAGTCGCCTTTCCGTCAGGAATGCGAAGTGCAATGTGAACCAAAGCTTTAAGCACAGGCAGAATTTAAAATCAAAGAAGGGGGAGATGGGCCTCTGGCCGAAGAGCTGCACAGGCTGAGATGTGGCGGAGGAGATAGCACAGCAGAGTGTGTGGGGAGCAGAGGCTCTGCGACGAGAATAGAGGAAAATAAGGTTGGTGCTGGAGCATGCACAGTTTGTGATCAAACGTAGGAAGTTGGACTTTATTTTGTAGGCAAGAGGAAGCTGTGGAAAGCGTTGGATCAAGGAGGTGACCGGTTCAAAGCTGAGCTGTAGGATGGCTTATCTATTACTGAGGTTAAGGCAGATGAGAGAGAAGAGGGTCTGGGATTAAGACCCCTAGTTAGGAAAGGGGCCGCTTCAGCATTCCAGAGAACACGGAGGAGGGGGCTAAATACAACAGGAGCCGAGACAGGTGTGCATGGGATAGAGCGAGTTTGTAAAAGGGAAGCGTGGTCACTGGGGCCAGAGAGACATCCCAGCCTGACTGATGCAAGCCAGGCTTCTCGAGGCCTCAGCTGGGAGGCCCCGGAACCTTGAGAAAGGCTCAGAGTTCGTCCCTGGCCCTTCTGACTCCCAGGTGTTTTTATAGACAAGCAATAAGGTACTGTGGCAGGCTTTAGAATTTCCCATAATCTAAGCTGAGCCAGATGATTCACTGATTGAACAAATATGCATTAAGCCTCACCTTAGACATTTACCTTTTGCTCTCTGATCTATTCCATGTTGCCAGGGTCCAGCCCCCGTGGAGCCAGGGTAATTCAAAGGGGAGACAGAATCGGTGTCCTAAGAAAAAGCTATTTAATTAAAAGTATAAAGAGAGATTAGAAAGGAATAGTGTAGTAGGAAAATTAGTGGAGAAAAAGAGGCTGAATCACTTGGTTTACATAGGATACCAATAAAGCTTCGAGACAAGAAGCTTGCACCACCTACATAGGCCACAGGCGTCTTTCCGTTCTCCCGAAGGAGAGGAGGCACTGAGGCCTCCCCGGTCAGATCTTAGAAGCCCAGGCAAAATTAGCAAAATTAGGCTTGGTGAGTACCCACGCTCCAGATGGGAAATCCGCCAGAAAAACGGAGAACAAGAAAGAAACGACACAGGGGAATCAGTCTTTCCAGAAACTGATCCGTTTTCTTTATTTTCAGGTTTGCTTATATACTTTTTGTTATACATAGGGACGAATACAGAGTCACGCAGGGTCAGCAGACCTGACCCTTGTCAAAATCAGGTGTTTCGTATAAAATTATACAAAAGTCTTAGGGGTTTTACATCATCTTCTGGCCATGAGGCCTGCTGACATTTTATGGCCCTTTCTGATAACGGTCAGTCAACCAGAAAACTTATTTATTCCAGGGGTGATTTTTTCTTAAACCAGGCGCCACCCTCCAAATAAAGTTGCATTCCTATAGGGTGAGGGTGTAGTGGGTTACAATCAAGAAAGGAATTTACTTAGCCTAAGGTTTAACATGATTAATCTTAAAGGTTAATATTTATTTCTCCTGTATGCTAGTTATATTCATTATAAGGGCAGGGAGTATGGAGATTTAGCAGCAAATATTGGCTCAGCAAATGAAAAACCCTTCACCAATATAATTTCTAATCAACCCACTAATACTATACTAATAATTTTGTAACTTCTCAAAAGAATCTGTATGTAGAAAGTTTAAAGCATCTTGTGCCTCTCACGGTTGGGAGGCTGTAAACAATCACATGTGGCCGGATGAACCTGCTCAGGCAGGCTAGAGAACCTTCAGAGGAGTTTGTAAGTTAAAACATTCTTGTCACGCCCAGGAATTTTTATTAACTGGAGCTGCAAGTTAACTCCTTCTCCAAGAGAGGTGGTAGGGGGTCAGCCCCCTGTAAAGTCAGAGGTATAGGTGCGAGCATAAAACAGTAAAGTAGGCAGTCTAGTTTTGGGGGTAGATGCTCGGGAACAGGGGCTCTCCTAAGGCTCAATCTCGCCTTTGCGTAATGCCGAGCCTCCTTCCTCATGACCTTTGCCATGGGCGGAGTTCCTCATGCTGGCTCCTGGCACCATGTCTTTCCCCGTTCTACTTTGCATTGCTGGTGTGTATGTGGGCAGAGGGAGGTAGGTGAGGGGGAGGCGTGGGTTACAGAGAGGAGAGAGAGCTGACCCCTTTAAGGAAGGTGCAATGGGAGATAGGAGGGTAAGAGGAAGGGAGAAGCCATCGTATTTCTCCACCTCTCTTGCTTCCTGGGGTGGCAGCTCCAGCAGTGGCTCCAGCTCCATCCACCAGGACCGCCAGCGTGGTCCAGCCTCAACAAGGTGGCCCCAGCTCCTGGGCTCTGGCGGCTTCTCTTGTTTCCCATTATACCTGCTGGTTCTAGGGGTGGCCATAGCCTCTTGCTATTGCCAATCTCTGGGCAGCCCACTGTTCTGTTTTGCATCTCAGCTTCACCATCACCTGTATAACCAGCTCCCTGCACTGAATTCCCTCTTTCTGAAACACCTGGCGTGGTCCCTAGATCCCTGCACCCCAGACCCTGGCTAACAAAGGGCCTGCGTGTGGTCAGGAGCTGGGCCTGGAGCTTCCATAGAGGTCTAGATAGACACAGCCTCTGTCACAAGCAGGTCATGGAAGGGGACAGAGAGTCAGTGGAGGGACAGAGAAGACACCAAGCCCAGGCTTCCTGCACAGTGTGAGCAGTTCAGGGTTGGGGGGGGGGGTGGGGCGGGATCTGCACCAGGTGTGGGCTCACTCTCTACTCCAGCAGAGTCACGATTCCCAGGGTCACTATGGGGATGCCTGGCAGGCTTCGCCCTGGGTAGCTATCGGGCTCACCCCTTGGCCCGAGTTTCCACCTAGCCAGAAATGCAGCCCTCCAGAGGGCTGACTGCCCGTGCTGGAATCATTTATCCAGTTGGATCTTGATGACGCACTAAAACGACTCCACCTGGATAACGAGCTGAAGGGGCAGCCCTGTCTAGGCCTCCAGAGGCCTCTGCTGTCAGCCCACTGGCAGGCTTGTTTCACACCCAAGGATGCATTGGCCACTTGAATCTGTTATAAATTACCAGTCTGGAAATAAATATCATATCTGGGTCCCCAGTAAGTAACAGATGCATGAGTACAGAGTGAGATAAATGCATTTTGGATGCAAACCTCTTTCCCATTGCTCACAGACAGATGGAGGCAGGCCCAGCGCAGGTTTGCAGTTGATCTGTGTGCTGTGTAGGTGGGACTTCAGTGAACTCAGAGTTCTTTTAAGGTTAGGAAGTTTCTGTACCAGCTCTTGGCAGATCCCCGGAGGAGCCCCGAATGAGCAGTCCATTTCCTTTTATCTCCAATTGCTAGAGTCCAGTAGTTGGCACGTTTTCTTTCAGGGGACTGTATGGGTTCCAGGATGCCAGAGAGGGTCTCTGGACTCGGGCGCCATGTGTGGACAGGCGCGCAGCAGGCAGGCGTTCATTACATATGCGTTTATCAAGGTGATGGCCAAGGCAGACTTCTCCATGCTGGGGACACAGCCATGAGCCAGCCCGTTACAGCCCTGCCCTGCTGGAGCTCTCATTCAACTGGGCAAACAGACGCTAAGCATGTAAATAAACAAAGACTTTGGTGTTAAGTGCCCTGAAGAAAAGTAAAGCAGAGTAAGCAGCCCCCGCCCCCCCCCCAAAAAAAAAACCAGCCAGTGGGTGTCAAGCCTGCCTGTGGATGTCAGGATGGACTGTCTGCAGAGGTGACTGCTGTCCCAGCAGAAGCCTGGATGGGAGGGGAGAGCAAACCCCTGGGTTATGTGGGGATAGACACAGCTGACATGGTCCCAGGGAAGGGCCAGCGCCAAGGCCTGTGGATGGAAACATGACAGGCAGCAAGCATGGGCAGAGTGGGAGGAAAGCTGAGAATATTGCTTCAGGGATGAAGTGGGAACCACAGGGGTGTTGAGATGGGCAAACCAGGCTTAAGAAGCCCGTTCAACTGCAGTGAGCTCACAGAGAACACTCCTCTGGCCTCCCTGGTTGAGTCCACTCCCCGGCGGGGCTCCCCAGAGCCCTAGATCTTTTCTTCGGTGGCCCTTATCTCAGCTTGTTGACGTCTACAAGCTGCTTAGAACCTGAGCCCACATTCATCTGGTCCACTTTTGTATCTCTAGGGCCTTGTACAGAGTAGTAGATACTCAGTTAATACCTGTTGCTTGAATATTGAAGGACTGAGTGACTAAATGAATGAACAGAATAGCGAACCCAAGTCATCTAACCTCCACAAGCGAGGTGTGAGTGCCTTGCTCAGGATTCCACCCCACTGATGCTGAAGTGCATTGCGAGTGAAGTGAGAGTGTTGGTCGCTCAGTCCTGTCTGACCCTTTTGCCACCCACATGGACTGTTGCCCCCTGGGCTCCTCTGTCCTTGGAATTCTCCAGGCAAGAATACTGATGTGGGTTGCCTTCCCTTCTCCAGGGGATTTTTCTGACCGAGGGATCAAACCCAGGTCTCCTGCATTACAGGCAGATTCTTTATCATCTGAGCCACCAGGGAAGTGCATTGGAATCATCCAGATTCCATGCATTTTGTCTTTGCCTTTTGTCTGCCAACTGGGGCATTAAAGGAGTGCCCCAAGCTCACCTCAAAAGATGTGTTCATGCACGTATGCCACAATCATCCTTTGCTGAAAAAGCTGCACCCAGCTCTGGGTAGCCTATCCAGTGGCCCAGAAAGAGAAAGTATTAAAATAAAAAAACTTACTGTAACATACATTATGAGGGTGTTGATTGGGCATCTCCCAAGCCCTGCAGGACCGCTCAGGAGGAAAGAGGGTTCATTTGAAGTGCAGTGTGGGAAGCTGGGGACATAGGGTACCTGGAAGGGCCTCAAGAGGGACAGCTGGGAATGCGTCTGGAGACAAGGATGGAGACAGGTGATCAGCCCCGTTCTAAAGCATCTGGACGTTATTATACAGGCAGCAAGGAGCCACTGCAGGCTTTTACGTGGAGAAATAATAACAATAATCAGGTGGGCATTGGGACGTTCACCCTGGGAGGAAGCAGATGGGCTGTGGGACCAGGTGGGAAGGTAGGAGGCAGGGAGGCCAGCATGAGGCCTTGGCCCAGATCAGGAAGGACAAGGGCTGTAAGAAGGAATGATGGCGGGGACGACAGAAGGCCACGGGCTTGAGAGACCCCATCTTCCCATGCTCCAGGGCACTATTTTCTAGTCCCAGACCTGCTCAGGAAAACTCCCAGAGTCTGTCCCTCCTGTGATCCTGAAGAGCATGGGTGGTCTTGACTGGGAGGGACAGAGCTCTCTGTGCCTCTCATTGTCCTCCCCACCTCTCATGGCTCAGAGAGGGCCTCAGTTACTACCTCTGGAGGGAGACCAGAGAGGAGGGAAGGATCAGAAGGATCTCAGAATCCCTCACGGCCAGTGCAGACTTTGAATCATGGTAGGCACTCGATAAATGCTTTCCAGATACACAGTAAAATAATAATAGCAAGGACGTATATGTTAAACTCTAGACTACTGCCTGACACATGGTAACAGTCATCTATTAACTCACTTAATCCTAACCGCAAGGCTATAATGTAAACGCTGTTATCCCCGTTTAACAGCAAAAATCAATTAAGGCCCAGGAGGGGCCTGCCCCAGACCACACAGCCTATAAGGAGCAGAGCCAGCATTCACACCCAGGCTATTAAATTCAGAGTCTGAGCACATAACCACCGTGCTATGCTGCTTTTCTTTCTTTTTTAAACATTTATTTTATTGAAGTATAGTTGGTTACTGGGCTGGTGTTCGTTTCTGCTGCACAGCACAGTGACTCAGCTATACAACTCTTGCTGTTCTTTTTCATATTATTTTCCGTTATAGTTTGTCAGAGGATATTGAATATCATTCCCTGTGCTCTACAGTGTGTGTGTGTGTGTGTGCCCCATGGACTGTAGCTGGCCACATTCCTCCGCCCATGGAATTTTCCAGCCAAGAGTAGTGGAGTGGGGTGCCATCTCCTCCTCCAAGGGATCTTCCTGACCCAGGGATCAAACGCGCCTCTGCTGTGTCTCCCGCACTGGCAGGCAGATTCTCTGCCGCTAGCGCCTCCTGTACAGTAGGACCTTGTTGTTTCTATATACATAAATAAAAGTTTGCATCTGCTGATCCCGAGCTCCCAGTCCATCCTTCCCCCACCCCCTCTCCCCTTGGCAACTACAAGCCTGTGCTCTACGTCTGTGAGTCTCTTTCTGTTTTGTAGATATGTTGACTTGTATCTACTTTGGATGCCACGTATGTGACATCATATAGTATTAGTCTCTCTCTGACTTACTTCGGGCCTCCCTGGTGGCTCAGCTGGTAAAGAATCCGCCTGCCATGAGGGAGACCTGGGTTCAATCCCTGGGTTGGGAAGATCCCCTGGAGAAGGGTATGGCTACCCACTCCGGTATTCTGGCCTGGAGAACTCCATGGACTGTATAGTCCATGGGGTCGCGAAGAATCAGACACGACTAAGCGACTTTCACTGACTTACTTCACTTAGTCTGATAATCTCCAGGTCCATCAAAGTCGCTGCAAACGGCATTATTTTGTTCTTTTGTATGGCTGAGTGGTATTCCACATTTTCTTAAAGGTACCACATTTTCTTTATCCGTTCATCAGTCCACAGACATTGTTTCCATGTCTTGGCTATTGTAAATAGCGCTGTTGTGAACACACTCTTTGAATTATACCTTTGTCTGGATATGTGTCCAGGTGTGGGATTGCTGGGTCATATGGCAACTCTATTTTTAGTTTTTTGAGGAACCTCCATACTGTTCTCCATGGTGGCTTGCTCCAGTTTATATTACCATCAACAGTGTGAGACTGTTCCCTTTTCTCCACGCCCTCTCGAGCATGTGTTACTTGTAGACTTTTAAGTGTAAACTGTTCTGACTGGTGTGAGGTGTTGATTTGCATTTCTCTAATGATTATATGCTGCCATCCTGATTGGTCTCTCTCAAGAGCTTGTTTATTGGGCATTCACCCTGGGTTTCACACTGTACTAGGCTCCACAGACAAAGTAATTAGCCTTCAATTAAAATAAATAAATTTAAATTAAAAAAAAAAAAAACTTAGGAGGCAGTGTTTGTCCGCAAGAAGCTGACAACTTTCCTAAGAAGATAGGACCACTCATACAAAGAGTCTAGGTTGGGCAGATTGATTCCTGGTGGTTAATCCAAGCATTGTACCCATGACACTGGCCTTGGGTTGGCACTGACAGTTTATTTGTTCATTAAACTTAATGACTTGTTGTATCCTGATAGTAAAAGTGGAATTTCAGGACTTTCCAACAACCTTTCCACCAACAGGCTCCTTATTTGGCATCTGTATCTTTTAGACGTAGCCATTCATTTATTTGTTTACTCATTTAGTCATTCAATTATTACTGATTACGTTCAACGTCCTGTATTAAATACAGATCTGTCTCCAAAACTTGAACTTCTACCCAATATGATACATTTCCTCTCTGTAACAAGAAAGGGGACCCTCCATGTAGTCCATGCCCAGACAGAAGAGAAAGTCATCCTCAACCTCTCCCCAATGATTAGGTTGATGAGGCACCAGAGTACCCCACATCAGAGCCCAGCAGGGTCTACTGAAGACCTGGAAATGTACAGGAAAATATCTCTGAGTTAGAAAATGGCTTTGTCAGTCTCTGGGTCACACCCACCTGGGGCCCTCTCCGTGAAAGGAGCTTCCATTCCAAGCCCAGCCATGTGGCAGAGAGGCAGTGCGGCAGCCTTCCCAGCTCTCTTTTGCTAACTGTTAGTCATGCAAGGAGTCAGCAATGCAATTGTTGTTTTCTCTCTGGTACCCTCTGGGGCCTTGCCCAGTGTTCTGCATGGAATCACGGCTCCGGAAAGGCTTGGTGGTGGGTGATGTCCCACAGAAACCTGAAAATTCCTTCTCCCCCTCTTTCTGGGTGTGCCTGGCCACAACTGGTGCTCATCCGATCTTGGCTTCCAGTCCATGGCTCCAAGGCAAGCCTGTTTGGGGCCCCTCACAAGGAACCATAAGAACAGCTAACATTTAGCAGTTGACTCAGCATTTTATATGCATGAGCTTATTTAATCTTCGCCACTTGTCTGGGAAATGTCTAATGCTAGCCTCATTTTGTTTATAAGGAAGCCAAGCCTTGGAAAGGATAACTGTTAGTCCTGTGCCATTTGCAAGCTTAGACTAGGCCCTTCACTGTGCTTTTCTCTTCTCATCCAGGGGTACCATCGACCTCGGCACTACATCGCAACTCAAGGTAAGAGCCGAAAGGGCCCTTGCCTTACATGGGGGGAGTGGAAGAAGCTTCCACCAGCCAAGACGTTACATAGGAGTAGGGCTGGAGAGGCTCCAGAGGTCTTTAGGTTGCCCATTTGTTTGTTTGGGAAGGAAGGAGGTGACAGATTCAGCAGTGGAAGTGGAGGAGAGACGTAAGGGAGAAAGGAGGGAGGTGTCACTGGGAAATGGTCAAGAGAGATGGGCCCTGGACCAAAAGCACTGGCTCCAGGCACATGACATCAATATCCACCATCCCCAACTGGAGCTGACGGTGCCTTATCTCCTCGATGGCTGAACACCTAGAAGAAACAGGAGGCCGACTCTCCTAGAAAGCAGCTTACTAGGGTGTTATCAGAAGATCTAAAAATTACTCTCCCTCTCAAAGTGTTCTGGGAGGAAATCCTGTGGGCGATTATATATGTGGGCAATGACATATATAAAGATACCTACCCTTCATAGTGTTATCTACTAGGAAGACAAGTGAAAAATCTTCAGTGCCCAACAAATGTTAGATTGGTTAAAGTGTGATACTTCTATATTATGGAAAATTATGTAGCTATGAAAAATTTCATGGTGAGAATTTTTAAGGGGCATGGAGAAACGCCTGTAGTAGATACAATGCTTCTTATAATAAATACATACGAATATATTTATATAGAGAAATGGCATTCCAAATTTTATATCAAAAGGATGTATTACTCTTGTAATTTTAAAAACGTTGAAGGCCCAGGACATTAAAAGAGAAATTTCCAAGGAAATTGCTTTGGATGCTCAGATCCTATCTCCCATTTCTTTTCCTTTTTTGCCCTGCTTTCTGCCCAGGCTCCAGGCAGATGCATTTGTCAAGCTGAGAACTGGGCCTCTTCGGTTTGTGTTCTCAGCATTTGACTCCTGGTGGCTCCCCTGCCCTCTCACCCCACCCTCACCTCAATTTCCTTCCCATCTCTCACTGAGGATCTATAGCCTAATTTTTGAAAATTCCCATAAGCTATGTTATTTACCCCGAATACAAGATGGTGGGTTGGTGGGAAAGTGGAGCCTCTGGGAGGAGTCTGAGCAGGGGGACAATGGAGAGGAGAAGCTGCGAGCATGCAGACGCTGCACGTCGGAGCGCGGCTGTTCTCATGCCCCAGTCTCAGCTACTTGGGTGTCCGGCAGGGAAGGCTGACCTCACTGTGATTCACCCATCCGGAGCCTTCACTGAGCAGCCGCGAGGGACAAGCCTCTTGTCTGTTTCCTGGCAGCTTCAGCCTTTGACCCTGTCCCGTCCTCTGTTGGCAGGTCCCATGCAGGAGACCGTAAAGGACTTCTGGAGAATGATCTGGCAGGAGAACTCGGCCAGCATCGTCATGGTCACAAACCTCGTGGAAGTGGGCAGGGTAAGCCCCTCCCGCGGCGCCTGGATAGAGGATGCTGGCTGGCGAGCCACTGCCCAGCATCTCTGTTCCAAGCGCCTCTCGTTCCGCATTTCACCCTCATGGCCCCTACAAGGGAGAAACCCTCCCTCCCGTTCACACTCGAGGAAGGAAGGTCTCTACCCTTCAAACCCCACCCCCACCCCTTTCTCCACCCTCACGCTCTGCTGATGCCGTCACCTCGTAGACTGAGGACATCACAGCCATCAGTTGTGAACTCTCATCTTCACACTGCAAAGCTGCATTCTACTCGTGTCTACAACCATCTTCTCGTTCTTCCCCTCTATTATTGGGCTAAACCACAAGACCTGCCTGTTTCTGTTGACCTTCGATGGTAGACTATTGGCTCTTTCTTACGGCCCAGCCTCATATGATAAAAGAAATGATTCTCACACTTTCAAAGGCAATCCTAGTGCCCTGAATCACAGATTCCGCTCAAAAATTTCTCATCCTTCCCCTGTCACTTGGAAAGTAATTTTTTCCCCATTGCTAGATCATTTTCCTCAGCATACAAACATCCTGAGCACCTTCCCCCTTAAAAATGGAAAACAAGCAAACAAAACTGCTTCCTCTTGTCCCTGCTTTTCCGCCCCACTCTGAAGCCCCCACACAGGTTCTGCTTCTTCACTTCTGTTGTCTTCCACCCCCTCCATCCCAGCATCAGGCGGCGTCTGCTGCATCCCTCATGTCGACACATCCACGGCCATCTCTCTCTTCTCCTGGCACTCGGTCTCAGCAGCATCTGACCCTCTGTTCCTCGAAGCTTTGACATTCTTCAGGGTCCAGACCTTGCGATCTCACTCTGTTCATCTTGACTCTCTCCTCTGTGCTCCTTAGCGACTCCTAGGGCTTAAAAATGGGACTGCTCTTGCCAGCTCACTTTCACCTACTTGATAAACTGTGGCGTGTGTGGGGTGGGTGGGCTGCTGGGTTTAAAGGCAGGGTGCACAGACGCTAGTATTAAGAAGGGCTCTTTACTTATCACATGCGCTAACTAAAGAGTGCGCAGGTAAGTTTTTGTTTTGGAAAGAACTAGATAATCCAGTAAAATTAAAGGAGTCCCAGCCTCCAAGATAATGGGCAGGGGGAGGATCTGGGCTGTCAGTTGTAATTCACAGCTGTGGACGTCTCATGGCCTAATAGGAGTTTAGGGCTGGAAGAGACTTTGTTCTCGAGCCCACTCTTATTGCGTCCATTCCCCAGTTTTACAGATGAGGGAACAGACTCCAAGGCGGGGAGTTAACTGCCATAAAGTCATTGAGACAGAACCTAGCCACTGTCTCTTGACTATTGACTCTTATTCTAGAGGTCATGATCAAGACCACTCCCCAGTGACTCTGGCCCAGAGAGCAGCTACTGTGGACCACACATCCAGCCCAGGATTTAAGAATTCAGAGGCACATTCTAGCCTGTTCTACAGATGTCCCCGCTGGAGATAGATTTCCTTGATTATGAGTCTAATTTGATTGGGGGAAGGGACAGGAGAGCCATCGCTTCATGGAGTTCCGAGAAGGAGCCACGTTCTCTGCCAGACATGGGATATGCATTGTGTCACTTTATCCTCCCAGCAGTCGTCCGGGACGATGTTCCTGGTCATTATCCAGATGGCCTGGCTTTGCATCCTGGCTCCCCCACCCTTACTGACAGTTGATCCTGAGCAATTTTCTTAGGTTCCCTCTACTTCCAATTCCTCATCTGTAAAACAAATAGGGCTAATAATAATATCTACTTCATCAGAGTATGGTGACCAGTCATTAAAGTAATCTGTGTAAAGCATTCATAGAAGACTTAGTCAGCCGGGCTAGAGGGAGTAAAAGCCATTAGACAGTGTCAGCTACCATTCATCACAGGAAGCTGAGGCTCAGAGAGGTCTCAGGACTTCCTGGAAGCTGCACAGCTACACAGTGTTAGAACAAATAGTGCATCCATTTGCCTCCACACCCTGTGGCACTAAACCAGCATTTCCCTAAGTGGGTTCCATGGGCTGCTAGTCTGCAGGATGTTTAGCTAGCAGAGGGTTCCATGGTTAAATACGTTTGGGAAATGCTGTGGACTCTTCGCCCCTTTCAGAGAAACTGCAAAGATGTTAGCGTTAGCACATTCAAGCAGCTGAGCAGTCCTGTAGCAAAAGCGGCCTATTTAACTTTGTTTAATCCAGCATTTCCCAAACTCATTTGACCACAAAACCTGTTTTTGTTTGTTTTTGTTTTTTTTTTTTTTTACCTAACACCTGTCAGCACCCAGCGGGACACACTGTGGGAAATGCCACTCTGGGCCGCGCGGCATCCCCTGGAATGGTAATACTTTTGTTCTTTTAAGGGGAAAACCATCTCTTTCTCCTCCCGCGGCATGTGACTCACAGCCAGGTGTGGGAGTCGCTTGTTCACAGCATCTGTACCCACGCGCGGGGCAGAGAGCAGTGGCAAATGTCTTCCTTCAGAGCCCAGCACCTTCCTTCCTTTGCCCAGCCACGAGCCTTTCTCCTTAAGGCCCACAAGCCCCACCTCATAGTATTAATGTCCCTCTCCCAGCTACGTCCGCTTCCACCTCTGCACTATTTCCCACCTTTTATTCTCATCTCTGCTGATATTACTCAGCTGCCCCAGCCTATTGCAGAAAGAGGACTCTGCCAAAGGCAGAACACTGGCCACATGACCTTGGACGAGTCACCAAACCTCCCAGTTTGAGTGTGATGCTCACCTGTACCATGGGGAGGGCTCACCCAGATCTAGTTGATCTCTTAGTGTGATCATGGGTTTGAAAAGTGCCAGGAACTCTGCCAAGGAAGGTACCCCATTTATTCCCCACACCTCCGGCTCTTCCGGGAGCCAGCCTATCCCTGTGCATTTTGCCCCTCCCCAGCCCTCCTGCCCAGCTGGGAGGGCCTCCCTGGTGGCTCAGTTGGTAAGGAATCTGCCTGCAATGCAGGAGACAGGTTCGATCCCTGGTCAGGAAGATCCCCTGGAGAAGGGCATGGCAACCAACTCCAGTATTCTTGCCTGGAAAATCCCATGGACAGAGGAGCCTGGCGGGCTACAGTCCATGGGATCACAAAGAGTCGGACATGACTGAGCAACTTAACAGTTTCACTTGGCCAGCTGGGAACCCCTTGACTGCAAGTCCACTGAGGTCACCCTTGAGTTTGTTAGGACAGGAAGGCCCGATGAGACGGCCGCTCATGCTTGGTATCCGCTCACCCGTACTGTCCCTGTCCTTTCCTGCAGGTGAAGTGTGTGCGCTACTGGCCTGATGACACAGAGGTCTACGGAGACATCAAAGTCACCCTGATCGAAACAGAGCCCCTGGCAGAGTACGTCATCCGCACCTTCACCGTCCAGAAGGTGAGCAGCCCTGCAGCTGTGCACAGCCTGCCCCTACGCCAGCCAGCTTGTTTGCTCATTCAGGATTCATGGTGACTGAGGGGCTGCTCTGCCCCCATCCTGTACTGGGTACCAGGGGGAGATCAGGAGTCAGCATAGATGTGGACCCTGCTCCAAAGGATCTCAGCCCTAGCAGGGAGGACACATGGAATTCACTAGATTAAGGGGTAGAATAGGACATACAGTGATAAAAGTCACAGAGGAAACATGCCAAGGGGGGAAACAGAAATCCACGGGAGGATGAGGTGGCCAGAGAGGGCTTCCTGAAGGAGAAGGCATTTAAGCAGGCAGTGAAGGGCGAGAACGCCAGCCAAGGGAAGAGCGGGAGGAGTGTCATCCCAGGCAGGGGGAGACTCACGCGGAGCCAGGAGGGGAAAGAAAACCTTGACATGTTCTGGGCCTGAGCTTCTCGACTGGGGGTAACTCCATCCCACCAGTGTCTGGAGTCATTTTAGTTGTCAAAACCATAGTTGCCATTTTGTAAAATCACCAATATTGATGACCCAAGTGGCCACAGGACTGAGGATGCAAAAGCATTGGGATGTCAGTGCTTTGAGAACTGTACACTAAGCCTAACTGCACTGCAGATCCACAAGGGTAAACCATCACCCTGGTTTGCCCCGGGACCACCCTGGCTTTAGCAGTGAAAGTCCCATACCCTGGGAAACCCCTCAGCCCTGGGCAAACTGACCAAGTCAACTTAGTTACTGAATGCCAGCTGCCCATCTCCTGCTCCCAAGGGGCATGGCTCCTGTATAGCTGAGGGCAACTCTGTGAAGCAGGGGTAACTGTGAGCTGTTCACAGCCAAGGTCAAGGGAGCTGGGGATGGGTACACTGGCCCAGAGAAGAGCATCTGGGTGGGCATCAGCACCTTCCACACAGCCCCCCGACTCCCCCAACCATACCCATCCTCCATGTAGCGGCTGCCGTGATCCTCCCCAAGTGCCCATCTGGGGATGCCCTTCCCCTTCTGTGCTGCCACCTGGGAATCCTCCCCATGGCTCCCCAGTGCCTCTGGGATGAGGTCCGACTATGGCTCCCCAGTGCCTCTGGGATGAAGTCTGGGGGTCTTAGAGTGGAATACAAAGCCTTTCAGGATCGAACCCCCGCCCAGCTTCCCATTCCCTGGGCCCCACTGTCCACCATTGCCTGTCTCCCACTCTGCTCTGGAGCTGCTCCGGGATGTTTGTGATTCTGTTCATGTCCTGTCCCTGGACCTTTGCCCCAGCTGCTGCTTTGCCTCAGAATCCCTCCATCTCTTCGCTGTGTATCACTCAGGCCTCAGTGTATTGTCACATTAGGAGGACAGACTGTGGAGCCAGACAGCCAGGCTTTAGATTGTAACTTTACAGCTTACTGGTTGTGCAGCCTTGGACGCATTCCTTAACCTTGCTTTAGCCCCACTTTGCTCTTCCCTAAAATAGAGATGATGATATGGGGATTAAATAAATGAATACACTGAACTCATCAGAAAAATAACAGCACATAGTTGATGCTTCATAAACATCAGCTATATATTTTCACTGTTAATATGCTTCAAGACTCAGGCACCCCTTCCTTCAGGAAGCCGCCTCTGATTTCTCCTCTCCCTAATGGGGTTACACACTCCTTTCTATACTTCAGTGGAATTAAAGGTCCACTTTGGGGCCTGTCTCCCCCATTACACCATGCTCTGTTCCAGGGACAGGGACTATGGTTTTATTTCCACCTTCCTAGTGCCTAACACAAGGCTGGGCACAGATAACCCACCCTGACTATCTTAGAAAAATGAACCATCAAATACCCTTCCTATTCAGTGCCTCTAATATCTGCAGGAGATTGCTAAGGAGAGAGAGGCGGTTAGGGGGCATTTGACTGGACTAGTGAGAACCGCCCTGTAGCCTGAAGCTGGAGGGGATGAGCTGGAGAGGCGTGAGGCCCCACCTTCCCCATCAGCCAGAGAAGTTCTGCGGTTCTTTGTTTCATGTTTTATCCTCCCCAATAAGAATCTAGTTCCTAAAGGAGTCTGCCTTTCTGACTTTGAAAGTCATGGAGACTGTGGTAGACAAGACTGGAGAACTGAAGGACACCAGTCCTCTGACACCGAAAGGCCTCATGTTCCCCTGGAAACAGCTTGAACTTGGAGTCAAAGGCTGCCATCTTTCTGAATCTGTCCTGCTGAATACAATTCCCATAAAGCATTTATCGAAAGAGGGTCCTGTGGGCAGACAGCATGGTGTTATCAGAGCCCTTGGGATCTCAGCGTGTGCGTCAGCACAGCTCAGGCCCTGAGAAGTCCTGCAGGGCTGACCTGGAGCGGTCAGTTTAGCATATGTACTCCCCAACTTCCCAGACGTGGCAGATGTGGAATCGCTGCAACACCTATCATCCCTCAGAGGGCCTTGTCCTCCCTGACAGCAGGGAGGCCGGATGTGGCTGCTCGTGGCGTCGGGGCTCACTGTGGGTGCTGGGTAGGGCAGAGAGCGGGGCAGCAGCTGGAGGAACAGAGGCCCATTCTCCCCTCAGAAAGGCTACCACGAGATCCGGGAGCTCCGGCTCTTCCACTTCACCAGCTGGCCCGACCACGGCGTCCCCTGCTACGCCACCGGCCTCCTGGGCTTCGTCCGCCAGGTCAAGTTCCTCAACCCCCCGGAAGCCGGGCCCATAGTGGTCCACTGCAGGTGAGTGAAGCCCCCGGCAGGGAGGCCCCGGCCACGCTGCTGTCTCGGCAAGGGGGCGCTCCAGCGGCCTTTATTCTTGCTTTAAGTGTGCCCTGCCCGTGTCCCCTCTGCCCAGCCCTTTCTGCTGGGACCAGGGTCCTGAGGTCTAAACAACCACAGTAACAGTAGCAGTAGCAGCTTGTCATTATTGCTGTTGCCCTGAGGGCACGGCCTTGGCTCTGACAGCATCTGCTCCACGTGCACTTCACCCAGGTCACTTCATTTACTTCTCACCCAACCTTGAGAGGTGGCCTTGGTTATCATTCCCATTTTACAGATGAGAAAACCAAGGCACTGAGAAGGTAGATGCTTTGTTTGGGTCGCACAGGTATGAAATGGCAGCACCAGGGTATTAAACATTTTTCCCCAGATGCTCCCCCTCAGCTCCTTGGTATGGTGGTGGGGTGCCCCCTGGAAGTATGCTTTTCTTCATTTCTGTTATTTTAAAAACCAGTTACTGGCCTACAGGGTCCTTCAGAGAGAGAAAATGGACAGTGTCAGGTTTTACCTTATTATGGAAAAGGGATATTTTCAGCTCTGACCCAGAAAGTCACATTGGGAATGACAGGCACGTCTTAGCATCCTCCTGGATGGAGATGCAGTGTCGTGTCAAGGGCATCCGGAGTCAGAGGAGGGCAGATGTCCAGACCTGAAGGCTGGCATGCTCACTCCCTCCCTCCCAGCGCCTCTTTTTCAGTGTGACCTTGGGCCCAGTCCATCCTTACAGACCCCACATGCTCTTAACTGCATGCAGGTTACTTCTGCCCTGACAGTGCCCACGTCACTCAAGGTCTCGAGCCAGATTAAGGAGAGACGCCACGGGCTATAGCTGTCTCAGAGCCCCTTTCTCAGGCAGTGTCCATGTGCCTTTATCACAACAGCAGAGTGTGAATCAGAAACCCCATTTCACAGATGAGGCCACTAAGGGTTAGGAAGTCATACTGATCACGTCTGGACTCTTAGCATTCTGCATATATCTCTGCTTTACATCTCATGACAATCCAAGGGCAGTAAAATGTTCACCCTCAGTGGCTGGATGGCATCATTGACTCAATGGACATGAATTTGAGCAAGCTCCGGAAGACGGTGAAGGACAGGGAGGCCTGGCATGCTGCAGTCCATGGGGTCACAAAAAGTTGGACATAGTTGGGCACCTGAACAAGTCCCATATCCCAGACAGCAGCCAGAGCAGGCATAAGGAAGAAAGGGAGACAGTGGCAAGTGTTTATCAGGTCCTCCTTGCATGATGCCACGTCTGTGTCTCCGTAGCAACCCACCCTGTCACACCTGAGCAGGGTGGTACCCAGTCCTGAGGCTGTCCTGAAGATTAGATGGGTTGGCCAACATATACTTTGTGGGCTTCCCTGGTGGCTCAGATGGTAAAAAATCTGCCTACAGTGCAGGAGACCTAGGTTCGATCCCTGGGTTGGAAAGATCCCCTGGAGAAGGAAATGGCTACCCACTCCAGTATACTTGCCTGGAGAATTCCGTGGACAGAGGAGCCTGGTGGGCTACAGTCCACAGGGTCACAAAGAGTCGGACACGACTGAGCGGCTAACACACACTGAGTGATACGTTATGTACCTAAGAGAATTCCAGACATATAGTAAGCACTTAAAAATATTACTCTTCTCTGCATCTCCATGCTGTCCCCTCCCCAGACTATTAGCCCTTCAGGGAAAGAACCATGTCTGACTCATCTTTGCATCGCTGCTCCTGAGCCCAGCATCCAGTGCTCAATAAATATTTGTTGACTAGAAGTAGCAACCGTTTATGAGAAATGGCTGTGTAGCCAGGCACAGGGTGAAGCAATTTGCACGCATTGTGCTTTTTCAACATAATTTCATGCAATTTACATGTATTGTGCTGTTAACGCCATTATTATCAGCCTCGTTCTATGGATGAGGGTATTGAAACCCAGAGAGGTTAAGTCATTTACTCAAGGTCACACAGCTAGTAAGTGGTCAAGTCAGGATTTGATCCAAAGGATCTGACCCCAAATAGGAAGTACTTAATTGCTGTGTGAAGCTGAAATGAACAGATCAGTCCTCCCAAGCACCCCGTAGGAAGGAGTGTTACATGTGAGAAAACTAAGGCTCATAGAAACCAGGCAGCCTGTTCAAAAGAGAGAGCTGAGGCTCAGTTTAGTCACTTGCTCAGGGTCTCCTGCCAACACTGGGATTCTGTCTGAATCCCAGATGGCGTTCTGTCTGACCTGTGCAGCACGCTGCCTGCCTGCAGGGTCCTCAGGGACAGAGCTAGCCCCACCCCAGGGTCCCTAACGCAGACCCTTGTCTTCTCTTGCAGTGCTGGAGCCGGAAGGACCGGCTGCTTCATCGCCATCGACACCATGCTCGACATGGCCGAGAACGAAGGGGTGGTGGACATCTTCAACTGCGTGCGTGAGCTCCGGGCCCAGAGGGTTAACCTGGTGCAGACGGAGGTGAGTCCCGGGGCGGAGGCTGGCCTGGCCACCCGCAGCCCTGGCCAAGAAGGAGCCAGGGCTGGAGGCATCCTACAGAAAGAGACCTGGGCATGGGAGAAACGGGAGGGGCTGGATACGTGGCTGGCTATGGTGAGAACGTCACAGAAGCTAGGACAACCCTGCCAGCCTGAGGTCCCCCAGGTCGAGGACTCCCACCAGTGAGGAAGGTGCTGGGGGTCCCATCTCTGAGGGCATCTAAGCAATGACTGAATGGCAAGTTTCAGGCATTCTCTGAATAGGGTCCCTGCCTTGGGTGAAGGAGGAAAGAGAGAAGGAAAGGACTGGCATTGACTGAATGCTTACTGTGTGCTGAGTATCGCGTGAGGCCATGCAGGACTGGCTCACTTGGTAAAGTTACTGTGTTCCTAAGCCAGGCTCCAGGGACTCCAAGAGAGAGAACATACAACCCCTGCCCGCAAGGGAGAGGCGGGCCTCCAGGGGTCCTGATGGAGAGCCCCAGATGTGAGGGACAGGGAAGGGGTTCATCTTTATTGTCAAGCTCCTACTTTGTGCCAGGCATCACCCCAGGGTATTCTTTCTGCTCCTTACAACAACCCTAAGGGGTAGCTCCTACTAGTTCCCCCATTTTATAGATGAAGAAACTGGGAAATGGTGTCCCCAAGGCTTCACATAGCCCCATAGTGGTAGGACTTGGGACCCGGTGACCCCAAGGCCCGCGTGCTTTCCTCTGAACCGCACCATCTCCCTAGGAAGCCTTTTCTGCCAGCCCCACTCCTGGAAGCCCTGGTCTCCCCATCTTCTGGTTCTAATGCAGCTGTAGGTGCCCAGGCAG
The DNA here is from genome assembly GCF_042477335.2 of Ovis canadensis. Lineage (NCBI taxonomy): Eukaryota > Metazoa > Chordata > Mammalia > Artiodactyla > Bovidae > Ovis > Ovis canadensis. The sequence goes on along the minus strand of NC_091257.1, from coordinate 86,082,974 downwards.
CAGAGCTGGGGCAGATAGCTGCATCCATCGTCAGCCTGCAGGGAGAAATCCCCCCCACGGCCCTGGGCCTGGCCGGTCACCACTGGCTCTGCGGGCAGTCTCCTCACTTACAGGCTGTTAGACCCTAGGACCCTGCTGCGGGCTCCGAGCCAGCTCCCACAGGCCAGCTGCAGGCTTCTTGGCGAGGCCGCTTTATCTGCCCCGAGGTTTGTGCTCGTGGAAGGCAGTCCGCTGCCTGGCCTTAGACGCATCACGATCTCTGCTGTCAGGTAGGGGAGACAGACGTTCTAATAAGAGCATCATGACGCCTCTGGTGAACATTTCAGATGAAGACATGGGCCGAGTCCTGCAGAAGAGTCACTCAACAAATGTTTGTTAGGGGCCTGGAAGTAACAGCACCAGTTTCTGCCTGGTGGGCTTGGAGCAGACTCTCCCAAGGGAATGAGACCTTGAAGGCGTAGAGAAGGGGGATGGTGTCCAGAAGGGTTGGGGCAGGCACAAATTGCTGGGCTGGCAGAGAGGGGTGACCCGCGCTTCTGGAGCAGAGCCTGAGACCAAGAGTGGAGTGCCAGTGGTTTACCTGGGGGCCGATCCCAGTGGGGAACTGAAAGACAGGCTCTTTAACACTGCGAAAGTATTTTACAAGCTGTTTGACCCTGTGGACAGCTGGAGCCCAGTCCTGCTGGGGGAACTATGAGATGGTGAGGAGCAGCTCTTCAGGTCTCCCATCCAAGAGACAGGGAACGCAGGCGTGCACCCCCAAGTCTCCACCTGGCATTGCTTGAGGCCTCCTTCCCAGGGCAGCATCTGTTCAGGCCTGCTGGCTCGTCCTGCACGCACAGCCCAGGTGTGCCCTCCAGGGCCAGAAATAAAGGCCCTCGGCATGAACCTTGGAGGATTTGCAGTGAGCAGCCTTCAATAGGGAGAGGTGAAAGGATGGGCCCCGGGCTGTACACAATTAGCCCCTTTCCAGAAGTTTCTAATTTTACACAGGGACTCTTACACAGGGAGCAAAACCCAGCACAGCCCAGAGAGCTACCAGGAAACACAGCCCTTGGCCCTTTAGGTCGTAGGGCAGAAAACAGTGATTCTGCAGCGTGAGTCACGCCCACCCCTGAGAGGCGCAGGGCAGACTGTGGACAGCAAGCGCCAGGCCCCGCTTCTCCCCCAGTACCCTGACTCTGCCCGCTCCACCCGGCAGGAACAGTATGTGTTCGTGCACGACGCCATCCTGGAAGCGTGTCTCTGCGGCAACACGGCCATCCCGGTGTGCGAGTTCCGCTCGCTCTACTACAACATCAGCAGGCTGGACCCCCAGACCAACTCCAGCCAGATCAAAGACGAGTTTCAGGTACGAGCACAGCCCGGGCTCCATGACCCAGCCAGCTTCAGTGCCACGGAGCTCAGTCCCTGAACACCCCTTGCAGGAACAGCTGTGTCTGTATCCTTCCAGTGTCTGCAGCCGAGAAGGAATTTCAGAACAGAAAATGCACAACCATGAGCAGCTACTCCCCGGCCGGTCACTCAGTGGCTGCCGACACCTGGTTATTGTTTTCTTTCTTTTTTTAATTAAAAAACACTGTGTTCTGGAACTAAGGTCTTACTTAGTTCTAGTCCAGGTTGGGTGGAGACACACAGGTATGAATTTCATGCTCTTTCATCCCTGGAAGGACTCAGGTTGTCTGAATATTTCTGTCCTTGACCCTCACAATTCAAAAGTGGGGTCTCAAGATGAGTGGCATCAGCTTCACCTGGGAGCTTGTTCGAGGTGCAGAATCTTGGGTCCCATCCGGCCCGACTAAACGAGAGTCTGTGATTTAACAGTATCTCCGGGTGATTCAGGTGCACATTAAACTTTGCAAAGCATCACCTGGGGGCGCAGCTCGGGCAGAGCAGATGCCCCTTGGAGCCCAGGATGGTGACAGCTTCGGTCTGGAGGCCTGCACTTGAATCATGGAGTGAGGCAAAACCAGAGCCCAGCCCATTGTCCCGAAGTCAGTGTCAGGGTCGCGTCTGGGCCACAGGAGCTGAGAACAGGCGGGGGAACAAGGACACTTCGGGACTAAAGGGGCCAGCGCGGGTCCCTGGTTCCATGGGCAGATCCCCCAGCCTGGCCAGTATCTAGGGCTGCTTCCAACAAGCAGACTCGGTTGATTGCAAGTAGAGTCTGAGCGCTGATGGGGAAGGGTGGGGCACTCGGAGCCCTGGTGTTGCACGGAGCATCTAGTCTGTTGGTTGGGGCCATTCAGTTCTGGTCCCACACTTGCCGGACTTACTCTGCCAAACATAAGCCCTGAAATTTTGTGCACATGCTGGGGCTCCCTCCCAGGGGGTCCCTCACCCATCCTGGGCAACTCATCTAAGCATCCTTCCATTCTCACACATTCTGTCTCAGGGGCATGCTGGCAAAATCCCTCCCCTCAGTCTGTGACACTTCACGTGAGGCTTAAAAGTCATTATGGGATTCCCTACCCCTAAGCCCCACCTTGTGACCTCTGTTTCATGCAGGATGGCTGAGAGGAGTAACTTAGGTCAAATGATGGGCAGGTGTTCAGAGACTGGGTACCCACAAGGGTATGCCATCCCTGAAATTTTGGCCCTGCAGAGGCATGCCCCAGCCCCTGGCAGAGGCTCTCAGCCCCCAGGGCCCAGATCAGCCAGGAGGAGAGACAGAATGTCACCACAGACGAGAACAGTCCTGGGAAAGGGTCTGGAGGGCAAGCTTGGAGGATCGATGGAGGGAGGTCAGGCTGAGTTTGTTCAAGGGAGACTGTCTAAGCCATGGCTGCCAATCTGCTTTGCATCTCTCAGACCCTCAACATCGTGACTCCTCGTGTCCGGCCCGAGGACTGCAGCATCGGACTGCTGCCCCGGAACCATGATAAGAATCGGAGCATGGACGTCCTGCCTCTGGACCGCTGCCTGCCCTTCCTCATCTCGGTGGATGGAGAATCCAGCAACTACATCAACGCCGCACTGATGGACGTAAGCTGAGCCCTGCCCGGGAAAGCTCCTGGCTGGCATTCCCTGGAAAAGCGTCTTCCTGAGGGGGAGGCAACTGCGGCCTGGGAGGATGGGCCCTGACTCCCCCTCCACCCCCCGCCCCGACTCCAGTCAGCCTCTCCTTCTGATCTTGTTGGTCCCAAAGACATTTCTCCCCCTGAAGGCTCTGGTACAAACCTGTATCTAAGCGCTGTGCTTTTAACTGCTTTGCATTTATAAAGATCCTGGAAAGAATAGATCATAAGCTTAAAGTGAGTCCCATGACGGGACAGTGAGGCCACAGACCTGACCAGTCCCCCTTCCTGCTACCTATAAGCTGACTGGCAGCCTGAAGCTCAGGAAACATTCTGCGTGCCAGCCAGGTTCCTACTGTTCTCTTAGCGGCCCTGCCTCCTGCTTTCTCAGCGTCAAGTCCCAGAAGGCCTGGTTTGGGATGAGGGGTCGTGTTCCTCCCCTAGAGGGTCTGTGCTCCTGACTCGAACACACCTCTCCTGGGTCCTCCAGCTACTTCCGGTTGTCACCCCTCCAGTTCTGGGTGTAGAAATGTTTGCAGCAGGAAGGAAGCGTGTATCATCCAGTCTCATCCACACACTTTCCAGCAAAGGAAACTGAGGCCAGAGAGAGAAAGACTCGCTCAAAGACTCTAGAGCACTAGTCACAGAGCCAGAACCTAGGACTCCTATCTTACATTTCAGAATTTATTCCTCGAGCCTGCCCTCAGTTTGCTTGATCCAGTAAGACACAGACATCTTGCCTCCCAAGATTCCAGACCAAGAACCAACATAAGCCTTCCAGGCCCTTCTCATCTATGCCTGAAATCAAGTCCATCCAGCCTACATGAACCTCCATCTTACTTAGAACAGGAAGGAACATGGGGTACATTCTCCTGAGGTCAAAGCCAACCAACTCTCTGATCCGCTGATTCTCTGGAACTTTCTCCCCAAGCATCCTAAGTGTTGGAAGCAGAGGGATGACTAGAAGTCAGTGCCTGTCTCAGCTCTGGGGGGCCTTCCCCGGCCTGTGCCCACAGGGTGCCCAGGTCCTCCATGGAATCCTGGCTCTGGGTCCAGAAGCAGGGAGTCTTGTTTGCTCGATCAATAAAACAGGTGGATGTGGAGGGAAGACCTCTGGCTTTAGCTTGGAGTCTTCCAAGCTCAGTTGTGCGTGTTTGTGTGCGTGGGTGTGTGTGCACGTGCGTGCGTGCGTGCGTGTACATGCGTGTGTGCGTGTGTGTGTGCACACACATGTGCAGATGTGTGCGCACATGAGGTGAGAGATGGGGTCGGGTGTGCACCCACACCTCCAAGCTCTTCCCAGCTTTGTCTCCCACTTGTCCCAACTCCCCCTCCCTGCCTTCCTCTTCCAAGGATCAAGCATGCTCCTGGCCTCTGCTTAGTAGGTTAGATGCTGCCCCGGAGTCAAATGCCTTCTGCCAGGCTCTGAGGCTGATTGTATTCTCTTTGTCCACAGGGCATTTCTCTTGTGAGCCATCACTGGGGTCTTTGCCTTTCTTAGAGGAAAAAAAAAAAACTCCTTATCTGTATTCTAGCACAGTCTGTGCATTATCTGGTAACCATGGCAGCTTTGCTCCTAGCAGAAAAATATGAAGTCCTCTGGGTTAATTTTTAATGTTTCCCCTGGTAAAGGATGATGTTATCCATGAAATGGATTGCCGGCTGATCCCCGAAACCCGGCAGGAGCACGGATCTCGAACATATTTTCAGATAAGGCTTTGTCAGGCGTGCTGGCCTAATAGAGCATTTATCACAGAGACAGGGAGAAAGGAAAGAAAACTAACATTCACTGAGCACGTCAGACCCTGGACATGGACTGTCTCATCCTGTATTTGGGTATGATTGTCCCCATCTTACCATGGTCAGAGAATGAGGTAGTGAAGATCAGAGCATTTCCATGACTATCTGCAGGTCAGCTAGCTCAGCAAGGGTGGAGCCAGGGGTCTGAACCCCAAGACTTTTGACTCTCAAAGCCTAGATTCTTTCTCATGTCTCGAAATGTCTGCAGACCAGCTGTCTGCAGCTGAAGCCTGGCTTTGGGGGAAACTCCGTATTCATTTCTCCAAGATTCAGTTCTGCTAGACCCAGTGGTAGGAGAAGGCCCTTGGGGACAAGACCCCATAGTGCATCTGTGGCATCCACAGTTTCAAGGCATTTTCTTTGCTCCCAGGACACCAGGAGACGACAGAACAATAGAAAGTGCTTTAAGTTTCCTATTTGGCAGTTTTTTGCCAGGGATTTTTTCCTGGTTGCAATGTGCAAACTCTTTCCCTCACCATCCTCCTGCTGGTTTGTAGCTCCACTGAAAACAGGCACAAACCATAGTTCAAGAAAGCTTGCTAAGAATATGGGTTACTTCTCAGGTTCTACAAACCATTAACCAAGCAAAGACACTCCCCAGTCTTTTCAAACACCTTCTTACGGATACTGCAATAACTAGCACCCAGGTAACGCTTCAGATGTAGTCCAGACTCACCCAGTCCATTTTCTCTGGGCCTTGGTTCCCCAGCCGTAACCCAGGGCTGAGTCTCTTCAGTCGCTTCTGGACCTGTACTGGGCATCTAGTGTGTTGGCCTCGATACTAAAGCCAAGGATGAAGAACCAAGTGAGGGATGTTCCCGCCCGCCGGTGGGCTCAGAGCTGGCTCATCGCTGCTCTTTTCATCTGCATATCTTTTCAGCCTGTACCACAGTCATGCCTTTGGAGTTATGAATCCCATCTGCCAGTTGAAGAACCTGAGATCTGGAGCGATCTAATAGCTTGCCAGTGCACAGCACTGATTTTAAAAAGTCACTCCATAAATGCGCTTGAATGAATGCATGGCTGGCTGGATAAACGGATGAATGGGTGGTTTCTAATGTGCAACTGGCAAAGCTGGGTTTGAACCTGGTCTGCCTGATTCTAAAACCTGGGCACCTTCACTGCCCCTTTGGCTCACAGGACGCCATGCCCACCTTCCGCCAGGCCACCTCAGCCCTCATTCAAGCCTTGGGCAGAAGTGAGCCTCTTGAACCATGAGCCTCTTCAGGAGGCTCTCCGGACTGAGCCACGCTCCCCTCCCAGGGGCACAAAATATCCCTTTTATCCCAGGAAGTGTTTTGGCCAGCAGAGCAAATATGCATCCAGGATCTTTCATATTGTAATGGTGATTCTTTGCTGAGCTCCAAGACATAAATAATTTATTTGGAAAATCCCCCTCCCGAGTGACACCTTGGCAATGAAATGTCTGAGTTGGGAGGAGAATGAGTTCATTACGAGAAGGTCCCCTTTGCCACCAGGGCACCGAGAGATAAGAAGAGGCGGGGGCTTTGTGTCATCTCTCTGGCAGACTCAGGGGCCTCTGGCAGCCTCCTGGGCTGCCTCCTCGTCAGAACATTGCTGACGGGTGTATATTTCACGAGGCCTGTGTCATTCTTTTCAGAGCCACAAGCAGCCTGCCGCCTTCGTGGTCACGCAACACCCTCTCCCCAACACCGTGGCAGACTTCTGGAGGCTGGTGTTCGATTATAACTGCTCCTCTGTGGTGATGCTGAATGAGCTGGACACTGCCCAGGTAAGAGAATGCCTGGCCCGGCCCGGCCCGGCCAGGGAGCTCAGGCGTGTTAGGGCAGCCGTGCCCAGGGATTGGAGGGACAGCCCTCTGCTGCCTCTGCCCAACCCAGGTGCCCTCCAGTGGGCTCTGTCTGGCAGGGAGCACCAAGCCAGTCTGCTCAACTTCTGGCAGACGCTGGAGATCCCCTGCCAGTGCCCCACCCCAATTCCAGCAGTGACTCCCCCTGCCTATGGGCTTTGTCCAGCCCCCAAGCTTCCCAGGACCAGACTCTGTTGTTCCATCCTCCCCTGCGCTGGTGAGAGCCTTGCTCTAAATCACACAGCGCAGAGAAGGCTGCCCCCTCCCCCAGCTCTGAGTACCTCCAGGCCTGCAGACTGACTCCTGGCCGCAGTCGACCACTCCCCTGCTCTCTGACGCAGCCTGACAGAGCTTGGGGCTTGAACCATGGGCCCTTTGGCCCCCAGTCACCCCACCGAGGCCTGGCTTTGTCCTGGGTGAGCCTTGTGTCCCAGCAGCCTCCGGGCCTTAGTTCCCTTGCCTGTGTGTCAGCTGCAAGCACCGTGTGCCTCCAGTATATATCCATACTTGGGACATCAGACACGGGTCGTGGCGCAGCTTCTGGGGCTCACACCCCAATGGCAGGGCAGCCATTTCTGGGTGGAGGCAGTGATGATGGCCTTTGAGGGTTTTCAAAAGCAATCCCATGCCCTTACTCTTGTCTCGAAAGAGCCCAGAGTAACTCAGAGGGCTCCCTATGAGCACTCACCTTGGGCAGGCCTGGTGTGGGGAGAGGGAAAAAATGGGCCTGCGTTGTGGTCTCAGCCCTCCAGGAGCTCACAGTCCCGCCGCAGAGTCAGATGAGCAAACTGTCCCCCCCTCATGTGGCAGCGATCTAATAGAGGTCAGCCACCTAGTGCCTTGTTGGCCGGGAACAGGGAGCAATTAATTCTGCCCAGAGGGTGAGGGAAGACTTCAGAAGGAAGGTGACTTTGGCCTTGAAGAAGGCAGCAGAGATCCTGCGTGTGGGGGATGAAATTGCCAGGAAGGGATGTTCCGAACAGCAGGACAGCAAGGGCAAAGGCCTGGTGGGGTCACCGTGTCCACCTGTCTGCAGGACGGCTTCGGGGGCAGCGTGGCGGGGCAGGGGGGTATGTCAGGAGGAGACGAGGGTGGTGATGCTGAAAAATATAGCCAGGCCAGCTTGCAGAGGGCTGCCCTTGCAGTGGGGGTCTTGGCCTGCAGCATGGTAAACATCAGACTTTTACTCCGTAAGCAATAGCATCCTTTCTGAGAATGGAAGTTTTTATGCACGCCCAACCTTAGAAACAGGTACGACCCAATGAAGCAGGGGTGGGGTCGGGAGCTCCACCCACACCAGTCTTTGGGCTTCCTGAGGCCCAATCAGGAAAGTTGGCCACACTGGTGCTTTTGTGGAGCCCCTGGTATGCCTGGGAGCACAAGTGGAAAGTCCTTACTGTGCAGGGAGGAGAGACACCGCAGAGTTTAAGCAGGTGTGGGGCGGAGGCAGAACTCCTGTTTGAAAACAGGACCTGGAGACCAGGAGACTGGGGAGGGGGTGGTTGTAAACGTGCAGAAGATGCAGGGGGTGACCTGAACTGAGGTAGTGGCTGGGAGGAGGCAGGAGAATTAGGATCGGATGTGGAGAGGTTTCTAGGGTTGAGGTCTACAGGTTTAGGGAGCTGTTGGATGAGAGAGAGAAATGAGGAGTCATGGATGGTGACAGGGGTTCTAGCGTGGGCCTCAGGCCTCTGGGATGCGACTGGTCAAGATGGAGACGGTGGGGAGGAGTGAGAGAGGCAGCAGGAAGTTTGGGAAGACAGGGAGGGGAGCTGATTACAACTTGAACAGCTCAAGTTAGGGGTGTCAATCATCCATGCAAGCAAAAATTCACTTATAATTTATAGCCAGTCCTCCAAGAACAGGGTTCCTCTGAGATGCAGCTCCTCTGTCTTCACGGTCACTCCATATCCGTGGTTACCCTGCTTCCGAGGTTCCGCCATATCCGCGATTCCGCATCCCATGGGCTCAACCAACTGAGGATCCTTTGTGTGCGTGCTCAATCGTGTCTGACTCTTCGCGACCCTAGGACTGTAGATCTTGTAGCACCATATTACTTACTGTTGAAAAAAACCTGCATAAAAATGGACCCGCGCCGATTAGACCCGTGTTGCTCAAGGGTCAGCTGTAGTGGGGACAGAGCTGAGCACAACTTGGGACGTGCACGCAGGAGTCGTTTCTTCAGGAGAGCGTCCACTCGTTCCGTCCACATCTGTCGAGTAGCTGCTATTTGCCAGAAGCTGTTCTCGGTGCTTGGATTAACATGACAGAGAAAGCAAAACAGAAAATGCCCATCTCTTGTGCAACTTGTATTCTAAAGCAGGGGAGGCAGTAAATAGCAGGCACTCTGTAACGGCCTTCATTACATGTTACAGGTAACAAGTGTGCAGAAAAAGAAAGATAAGAGGGCAGGGATGAGGCTGGTTTGGGGCACGGGCTGCACCTGTAATTGAGTGATGAAGGTGGGCTGCACTGAGAAGGTCACAGCTGAGCACAGAGCTCGAGGAGGTACAAGAATGCACCCCGTGCCCATCTCAGGGAAGAGCATCCCAAGCAGGGGGACGACCCGCACCAGGGGTGTATGATGGAGGGGCAGATGAGGCCACTGCACCTGGGGCAGCGCAGCAGCCAGCGAGAGAGAGACAGCAGGGCCGGGTCCTGGGGGCCTTGGCGGGCTGAGGCCACAGGAAGGATTTGTGAGTTTACTCTGAGAGAAATGGGAAGCCATCGACAAGTTCTGAGTGGAGGAGGGACTTGGAAAAGTAATTTGACTTTTTAACACAGCTTCTCTCTGGCTACTGTGGTGAAAGTTGCCAGAAAGGGGGAGGGTGGCTGCTAAGGGTGGAAGCAGAGGACAGAGAGGAGGCCCCTGCTGTGCTCCAGGTGACAGGTGATGCTGGCTTGAGCCTGGGCAGTAGCAACAGAGTGGACTCTGGGTATATCCTGGACCTAAGCCCAACAAAATATCCTGCTGGATTGAGAGAGAGAGGAAGCAAGGATGACACCACAGTTTAGGACCCAAACAATGGAAGGTCTGGATCTGAGATAAGCATGAAATATAACAGATTCCCATAGAACAAAGACCCCTGCAGAGTTCCAGAGTCAGAAGGCATCACCACCCTATTCCTTTGCCTAAGAGTGACACATGAACCCATGACAGCATGAGGGAAGCAGGGCCCTTCTTCCAACAATTCTTTTTGCAAAACCAGAGGCCAGGCACAGAGGAGCAGTTTCAAAGCACCTCACTTCTGGATATTTAAGAAAGCAAGAGGGGCGAGGTCACTGGCTGTAGGACCCCCTTGTTCAAGGGTGGCTCTCGAGTGAATGAAGATCTTTCAGCCCCAGCTGTCGGTGCAGGCTTTGAGAGCTGAGTCTCTAAATGCACAGACATCGGGCTCAGAAGTGCCCTGAGGTTGGCTGCCATATGCAGCTGGCAAGCCTCCCCTGAAATCAGCAGATGAATGGAGCACTTATTGATATAAATATCATCACCACAACAGCTGGGCGCCTTGCGAAAATAAAACAATGACACAGCGTGAGCGTCAGAAAAGCCGCCCTCAGCACCTGGCGGGGCGGTGCTTTGAAGTGGCATCCACGTTTGTCGCCAGCGTGCCCACGCCGAGGCAGCCCATGGTGGCTCTGGCCAGTCCGGCAACAAGGACAGGTCTGCCCCGGGTCCCGAGCTCTGTTAGATCGCTCCCGAGAGGACCAGTGCCACATCTTGAGGTTTGACTAGACCAACTGGTAAGGGCATGTGTTGCTGACTCTCTGTACTTTGTAGCAAAATAAGGTAGTGCAGAGGATGAGATTCCCAAGTGCTTTATTTTCTTGCACCACTGGTCAAATCTGTCTGCTTCCGCTCAGAATCCTATACCATGGCATTGAGCCAGCCACCCCCAGCCACAGGTCTTTCCATTCTCCATAGTGGCTGCTGTTCAAAGATAATTATGAGCAGTGGGGGCTTGAGATAAAGACTCCCAAAGCAATTTCATTGATCTTAGAGATTTTTTTTTTAAAAAAAAACTCTTTGGGACTCCAAAGGGCTGTGGTCAGATTAGTCTGGCAGTATCTTAACCACAACATCTAGCAAATGATGTTCTGGTTTCTGATGGGCAGGTCAGGCAGAACCTCTTCAATCACACCCAGTACATTGACAAGATCTCTTCCATCTCTGTGGGCTCTACAGTTAGACCAGAATCCATGGGGAGCAGACACCAGAGAGATGCCCTCTTCATGGCCAGGCTGCACCCACCATGTGGTTCAGAAAGCTCAGGAAATCCTCAGTGCCCCGCTGTGGGCAGGGTCCATGTGGTAGGCAGACTGTTGCCCCACCCTGAAGATGTCCACATCCAAATCCCTAAATGTGTGAACTTGTTATCTTACATGGTCAGCAAGACTTTGCAGATATGGTGAAGTTAAGGATCCTGAAATACGTGGATTGTCCTGGGTTACCCTGGGTTATCCAGGTGGGTCTACTGTTAGAGTCTTTCAGGACGCAGGAGGATGAGAGTCAGGAACAGATCGTGGTGATGGGAGTAGGAATTAGAGTGATGGGGCCACAAGTTGAGGGATGCTGGCAGCTGCTAAGAGGAGATGAGGACTGGCCTCTCCCCTGGGACGCCAGAAAGGAACACAGACAGCTCAGCTGACACCTCGACTTTAACCCTGTAAGACTCATTTCAGACTTCTAACCCCCAGTTAAGAAATTTGTGTGGCTCTAAGCTACTACATGTGTAGTCATTCAGTATAGCTGCCCTGGGAAGCTAAGACAGCAAAACTGAAAACAGAAATTCAGACCTGGAGGTGTGGGGGTCAGAGCCCGCACAGAGTATGAGACTGAAATCCCGGGAAATCCAGAATCAGCCTGGGGTACGGGACTGCGGCTTGAGCTGGAGAAATCCATGTCTGAGTCAGGGTCCATCAGGAGCAGGGTGGGAGAGCCAAGAAGAAGGCAGATGACCATCCCTCCAGCAGCAGGAGGCTTGCAGAGCCAGAGGGGGGTTTCTTAAGGTCCAGGAACAGGCTTTCTGAGCCACACTCAATCAGGCGCTCGTCAACATACATTTATGGTGAACCTTCCATGTGCTGAACACTATGCTAGACACAGCAGTGCACAAAACAGGCACAAAACAATCCCCATTACCCATGGAGCGGCTGGCCTAGTGAAGTAATGTCTGCCTCCCAAACTCCCTTGGGCATCAGACAGGTTGGAGACATCTTCAGCTGAAACCATGACGCCAGGACCCTCAAGCCACAGGGAGAAGCTGAACTGGAAGCAAAAGGGATGGGAGAGCCAGGTCCAGGCAGCCTGTCCCACTGCCCCCAAGTGCTGTGGGGAGCACGGGAGGAACCAGCAGGGGATGACCAGCACACCCCCCCTCAGCCCGGAGGCAGGTGTGGGGTCACCAGGCCCCAGCCTCACTTCTCTTGTTTCCACAGAGTACGTGCTGGGGCTTTTCTTGTTACTGAGTCACGTCCGACTCTGCAGCCCTGTGGACTGCAGCACACCAGGCTTCCTGTCCTTTACTGTCTCCCAGAATTTGCTCAGACTCATGGGGCTTTGGCATGCTCGAATGTTCTGCTCACTTATTATATTCGCTCTGCTTGAGGACCCCCCCGAGCCTCGCAGTATTTTACTTGTCACTAATTCTAGGGAGTACACTTCACCTCGCTGAAATCTTAGAGATTTTATAAACACCTTACAGTATTTCCTATGTCTTCCCTCCAAAGACCTGCCACTCTGTAAGCCTTTATTTTCCAAACTGTATTTACTAGTTAAGAATTTGTTCATCTTCCTGTATCTTTTCCACAATCAAAAGGGTCTCAATGAACCTCTGATCTGCAGACTGTAGCTCTAAGACAATCAGGTGCTCTAAAACCAGTCTTGGTGTCCTCCATGAGGACAATGGTGTGACCCCCCTTTGGCTTTTGAAGACCTTGGAGATAGCTCATTGGGCTGTTCCTGCCAACTTCACGGCCATCACTATGGAATCCGCTGGTCTGACCAGGCCCCCTTCCTCTCATTTTGCAGGTCAGGAAGCTGAGGCCCAGGCAGGCTTTGTCCAGATTCCCACAGCCACCCCGACCCAGGCCCAGGGCCCTCTGCCAGGGATGGTGAAGACTTTCACCACCATCTAAACAACAGGGCTTCCAGGGCCTCGGGATCTGATAAGCACCGGCTTGCTGGTACCTGGGTATATGGAGCAGGAAGGAATATGTCTCAGTTTAAAGCAAGCAAGAGCCCCAGCTTGTGTAAGAGCTGCATCGCAGTTCTGAACTCCCACCGGGGGAAATCTGAGACTTCATGTGATGCAAATCTGGGTGCAAAGGTGAGGGGATGGGCGCCGAGGACATGCATTCCCACCGAGCTTCTAGAAGTGAGAGAGGCAAGCTTGTCATCCTCCCAGGAGAAAAGCGGAGGTGATGTTTCAGAGATGTCTTTTCCTGTCATTGTGCCTGGAAGGCAAATAGCAAGCACTTCTAGCCCCATTTTTATCTCAGCTTGTAAAAACACAGCCTCACATGCCACCAAAATACACATAACCCCCAAGTCTGTCTCTGCAAGTCCCAGGTCTGACCTTTGCAAGGGGCCATATCTCTGTCTCTAAACCCACTGGAACAGAAGAATAAGGAGTCAGGGGTCAAGAGACCTGAGTTCAAGTTCTAGCCTTGCCACGCACTTGCCATGTCACCTTAAGCCAGTCTCTTAACTTGTCGAAGTCTCGATGTTATCACCTGTGAAACTCGTGTACCTCAGATAGCAGCCAAACCCACTCTATCTTTGAAGGTTTACATCAGATAGGCTTTGTTTTCTTTTCCCCATTGTGTGGGAAAGCCCACTGTGCACCCCCAGGATTTCCGGGCATCCCAAGGGGGTTCTGTGTTCACGTCCACTTCTGAGATCCAGCTCAGCCTCTACTGGCAGCAGCGTGGGGTTCATGTCCCAGCGGAGCCCATGGCTGAAGGCTGAACATCGCGCATCCTTGTCCCTTCCGTTTGGGTTGTAGTTTGAGGCTGTGCGGGCTCCCTCTAGTTGCGGTGCATGGGTTTCTCATTAGAGTGGCCTCTCTCGTTGTGGAGCACCGCTCGAGGGCACATGGGCTTAGTTGCCCCAAGGTATGTGGAATTTTCCCAGACCCAGGATCAAAGCCATGTCCCCTGCATTGGCAGGCAGATTCTCAACCACTGGCCCAGCAGGGAAGTCTGACACGTCCTCATTCTTAAACCCCACCTCGCTCCTCACGCTTGGCCGGCAGCATGTCTTCCCCCAACCCTGTTGCCCAAACCACTTTTTTCCTCCCTCTACCCTCTCTCTCCCTCCTCCCGATCTTCCACCCCTCCTCCCCCCAAAGCCGTTCCCTTATTAAGCTGAGGAATTCAGCCATCTCTCTATCTCTTTCTGAACCTTTGCCTTCCACCCACCCTACCTTCCTCTGTAGACATTTTCCTAAACTCCCTCCTTCCTTCCCAGAAACAAGCTCTGATGCACCCATCATGAGTGAGTTTCCACCTACTGCATGGAGTTGCAGTATTTCTCTTGTGAATGGCGAGGTGGACGGAGGAGGAGAGGCGCATGTGCTCTGATTACGGCCCCGGTGCTTTTCTCTCCCCACCCCGCCCTCACATCCTCCTCGTCCCTAACGGTCTCTCTTCCTTACTGGCCACAGTATTAAACCCAATAATATGTTTTGCTCTCTTTGTGGAATTTATTTTAGGAAGTTTCATCATTGCTTATCTGAATTTCAAAACCAATTTAGGTAACATACTTTCCTCTTAAAAATACTAGTAATTCATTTCACCTTTAGGTGGCCTGGGATTTGATTCCCTCTTATGGATCACAAGGATGTTGATAATATAGGCTTTCATTTCTGGAAGCTGTATTACTTGGCTTTTCCATTTTATCAAAGTACTTATTAATTAATGAAAGTCATAACTGAGGTGCACAGAAATACACTTGAGGATTGTTTATTCCAAAAATAGGCCCATATTGCTAGATTTAAATCATCAGAACATGTTTATTTCAGCGACTAACAAGCTTTCTGATTGCATCAGCAAGAAAATGATGTCTGACTGAGAGGCGACCTTCATGTCTGTTAGATTTCACGTGTGAACACGCACCCCCGTAGGACATCTTTCCATGGCCCAGGCAGCAGTGGAGGTCACTAGGTGGAATAATGCATGGCAGCTGTTCCAGGACTGTCCACACAGGCTTCATGACTTTCGCTTGGTTTAACTTGTTCTGACAATGAACAGCAGAAGTCCCTCTGGTTTTCCAAGAGAAGCGCAGCCATTTCAAAATCAGCAGCAGCTGTGCTGCACCAGCTTCCCTCCCCGGCCCCCCAGGTGTGGTCATCAGCCCTCCCGAGTGCATTTGCAGTGGCGAGGCCCTCCCTATGGGCAGACAGCACCACCCCTCCAAGAGGGATGGGTAAGAAAGAGAGGCGAGCCCTGGGATCCAGGTAGGAAGAGGCTGGGCTAGGGACTCTACCGTGGAGACACAGCCACTTCAAAACCATCTAAGGAATAGAATACCAAAGTGTCTGAGTGTACCTGTGACCCCAGGTTAGCTGGGTCCTGGTGGGTTTAAAGAAGCAAGTGGGCTTCTTTGAAATCCCTATTTCCAGGGCCTGAAGAAACCATAAACTCTTCTCCCCAAGTTTCTGTAACCGTTTGTTTCTTTTGTAAATCTAAATTTTTTCTGTAACTTTTTTGGGTGAAATATTTTAATTTTATTGGAATGTAGTTGATTTACAATGTTGTGTTAGTTTCTGCTATACAGCAAAAGTGAATCGCTTATACACACACACATATCCACTCTGTTTTAGATTCTTTTTCCATATACGTCATTACAGAGTACTGAGTAGAGTTCCTTGTGCTCATCAATAGGTGCTCATCAGTAGGTGCTCATCAGTAGGTGCTGATCAGTAGGTGCTCATCAGTTATTATTTGATATACAGTAGTGTATATAACGTCAGTCTCCCAATTTATCCCTCCTGCCCTTGACCCCTTCATACATAAGCTGTTTTCTATGTTTGTGACTCTTTCTGTTATTACTCAGCCATCAAAAAGAATGAAATAACACCATTTGCAGGAGCACGGATGGGCCCAGAGACTGTCATACTGAGTGAAGCGAGTCCAGAGAGAGACAAATATCGTATTATATCACGTATACATGGAATCTAAAAAACAATGGTACAAATCAACTTACAGAATTTTAAAGGTTATTTTCCGTTTGCAGTTATTACAAAATGCTGGCTAGATTCCCCATAATACATCCTTGTGCCTATCTTACACCCAGCACTTGGACCCTCCCACTCCCCCACCCATTGGTAACCAGTAGTTTGTTCTGTATGTCTGTGAGACTTCTTTTTCGTTACATTCACTAGCTTGTTGTATTTTTTGGATTCCACCTGTAGGTGAGACCACATAGTCATCTGCAATCAGTGACAGTGTTTACTTCTTCCTTTCCAGTTTTGATTTTCTTTTTCTTCTCTTGATTGCCATGGCTACGATTTCCAACACTGTGTTGAGTAAGTGTGGAAAGAGTGGGCTTTGTCTTGTTCCTCACCTTGGAGGAAATGTTCTCAGGTTTTCACTGCTGAGCGTGATGTTAGCTGTGGGTGTGTCCTATACGGCCTTTATTATGTTGAGGTATGTTCCTTCTATGCCTACTTATTGGAGAGTTTTTATCATAAGTGGGGGTGTTGAATAAGCTTTTTCTGCATCGACTGAGATGATCATGTGGTTTCTTCTCTTCAGGTGTTTACGTGGTGTATCCCACGGATTGACTTGCAGATATCAAAACACATCCTTCCATCCCTGAGATAAATCCTACTTAATCATGGTGTATGATCCCTTTAATGTATCATTGGATTGGGTTTACTAGTATTTTGTTGAGGATTTTTGCATATACATTTAATCAGTGATACTGAACTGAGTGTTTTTTGTCTTCTGTGATATCTTTGTCTGGTTTTTATCAAGATGATGCTCCCCTTATAGAATGAGTTCAGGAGTTTTCCTTCTTCTGCAGGTTTTTTGAATAGTTTCAGAAGGACAGATATTAAATTCTTCTCTAAAATGTTTGGTAAAAGTCAACTGTGAAGCCATCTGGTCCTGGAATTCTGTTTGCTGGGCGTTTAATTACTGCCTCAATTTCATTACTGGTAACCGGTCTGTTCATACTCTGTTTCTTCCTAGCTCGGTCTTGGGAGATTGCACCTTTCTAATAATTCGGCCATTTCTTCTAGGTTGTACACTTTATTGGCGTGTTATTGTTCCTAGTAATTTTTTTTTTTGGATCCTTTGTATTCCTGTGGTGTCAGTTGTAACTTTTTTCATTTCCGATTTTGATTTGGGCCATCTCCCTTTTTCTTTTTTTTCCTTGATGAGTCTGGCCCAAGTTTTACCAGTTTTATCTCTTCAAAAAAACCAGCTTTGGTTTCATTGAAAATTTAAGTCTCTATTTCTGCTCTGATCCTTATGGTTTCTTTCATTCTCCTACTGATAATTTTGGGGGTTTGTTCTTCTTTCTCTAGCTTCTTTAGCTATAAGGTTAGCTTGTTTATTTAAGATTGTTCTTGTTTTCTCAGCTAAGTGTATATCGCTATAAACCACTCTCTGAGTGTTGCTTTTTTCTGGGTCCCATAAGTTTTGGACCATCTTCTTTTCCTTTTTCTCTATTTATTTATTTCCTCTTCTTTTCTTCGGTGACCCATTGGTTCTTTAGGAGCATATTAGTTAGCCTCCATGTGCTTGCGTTTTTTGCAGTTTTTCTTCTAGTTGATTTCTAGTCTCACATAGTGTGGTGGTGGGAACAAATGCTTGATATGATTTCAACTTTCTTAAAGTTACTGAGTTTGTTTGTGGTCTAGCGTGTGCTCTATCCTGGAGCTCTATCCTGGGCTTCCCGTGTGGCACAGCTGGTAAAGAATCTGCCTGCAATGCAGGAGACCATTCCACAGGCACTTGAATATAATGTATGTTGTGCTGCTTTTGGATGGAATGCTCTCTGCATGTTAATTAAATACATTTGGTCTAAGGTGTCATTTAAGGACTATGTCTCCTTATTGATTTTCTATCTGTAGCATCTGCCCCTTGACGGGAATGTTAAAGCCCCCCCCCCCCCAGTTATTGTGTTACTGCCAGTTTCTCCTTTTGTGTCTGTTCATATTTGTGTTATACTTAGATGCTTCTGAGTTGGGTGCATATTTACAACTGTTGGATATTCTTCTTGGATTGACCCCTTGATCATTATGTTGTGCCCTTCTTTGTGTATTGTAACAGTCTTCAAAGTATTTTGTCTGATGTTAAGTATTGCTACTCTGGATTTCTTTTGATTTCCATTGGTGTGGAATACTGTTTTCCATCCCCTCACTTTTAGTCTGTGTGTGTCTCTCGACCGGAAGGGAGTCTCTTGTAGGCAGTAGGTATAGGAGTCTTGTTTCGTATGCCTTCAGTCTGTGCCTTTTGGTTAGAACATTTAGTGCATTTACATTTAAGGTAATTATCAATATATATGTTTTTACTGCCTTTTTAATTGTTTTGGATTTGCTTTTGTTGGCTTTTCCCCCCCCTTTTCTTTGGTTCTCTCCTCTCATAATTTGATGACTGTCTTTAGTGTTACGCTTGGACTCTTTCTTTTTTGTGTGTATATATTATAGATTTTTGGTTTGTGGTTACTATGTGCTTTTTATTGGAGAAGGCGCTGGCACCCCACTCAAGTACTCTTGCCTGGAAAATCCCATGGGTGGAGGAGCCTGGTGGGTTGTAGTCCATGGGGTCGCTAGGAATTGGACACGACTGAAGTGACTTAGCAGTAGCAGGCGCTGTTTATTTAATAGTCTATATGTGATTATTTTAAGTCGATCCCTTGATTTCAAATGCACTTTTAAAACCTTACATTTGTACTCTCCTCCCCTCGTGACTACTGTTTTTGATATATTTTATATTGCTTTGTGTATCTTTTAACTGCTTATTATGGATATAGATGGTTTCACTACTTTTACCCTCCCTAATGGCTTTGTGTGGGGCTGACTGCCTACCTTTGTGTATGTTTGCCTTTACTGGTGAGCTTTTGCATTTTGTGATGTTCTTGTTTCTTGTTGTGGCCTTTTCTTTTTCTCCTAGAGACTCTAACATTTGTTGTAAAGCTGGTTTGATGACACTGATCTCTTTTAGGTTTTGGCTGTCTGTAAAGTTTTTGCATTCGCCATCAAATCTGAATGACAACCTTGCTGGGCAAAGTATTCTTGGCTGCAGGTTTTTCCCTTTATCGCTTTAAATACGTCATGCCACTCGCTTGTGGCCAGCAGAGTTTCTGCAGAAAAGTCAGCTGACGGCCTCATAGGAACTTCCTTTCTGTTGCTGTCTTTCCCTTGCGGGTGTTAACACTCTTTTTGTCATTTGAATTACAGCATGCCTTGATGGTTCCTCTTTGGGTTAGTGCTGCAGGGGCTCTGCTCTTCCTAGACTGGTGTTAACTGTTTCCTTTCCAAGGTTAGGGAAGTGTTTAGCTATTGTGTCTTCAAATATTTTCTCATGCCCTCTTTTTTCCTCCTCCTGGGATCCCTATAATGTGAATATTAATGCACTCAGTGTTGTCCCAGAGGTCTCTTAAACTGTCCTCACTAGCTGCTAGTTAGCCTATTTAGTCATGAGGCAACAGAACCCTAGGGGGTCTTCTGGGCTAGTGCTGGCTCACTGGTGGCTGGAGTCAGGGTCTTGAAAATTCTCAGGCTGTTACCTACCCATTGGCAGAGCCAGTTCCTGGCTGCAGAGCCCAGGGATGCCCAAGCTTCTTTCAAGTTTGAGGCCGGGGGAGGGGAGGGCGCAGTGCCTGACACAGTTGGGTATAGGGTTCTGGGTACCCCAAAGCTTGTGTTGGCCTGCTAGTGGGTAGGGTCACAGCAGGGCCCACAAGCTGTGAGAGCATAGTTTTCTTGTATCTGGTGTTTGTCCCCTCACAGGTGAGACTGGTCTAGAAGCCAGTTTGGGTTTCCTGCGGAAAAAGGGATGGGTCTGTGTCCTCACCTGTTCACTTGTTTGGCCTGAGGTGCACTGGCATCTACAGGCTTTTGAGTGGGGTTGATGAGCCAGGATGGCAGCAGCAGTGTTCACACAACAGAATGTTCCCCAGGATGGCTGCCACCCTCCTTTGGCCTTGCAACCCAGTGCATGTGAGATTGTGTGTGGACCCTTTACGACTGAGGTCTCCAGTCCTGTGGGACTCCCAATCAAGCCCCATTGGCCTTCAAAGACAAATGCCCTGGGGGATTGTCTTCCCAGACCCTCAGGCTGGGGAGTCCAACATGGGACTCAGAACTCTCACTGCAGTGAGAGAACCTCTAGAGTATAATTATTCTCCAGTTTGTGGGTATGGGATCTGATTATATCCCAAGTTCACCCATTCTGCCTCTTTTCATTGTGAGTCCTTCTCTGTGTCTAGCTGTAGAAGATCTTTCTGGTAGGTCCCAGTCTTTTTCCCTGGTGGTGGTTCTGCAGATAGTTGTGATTTTGGTGTGCTGAGGAGAGGAGTTCAGGGTCTTTCTACACCACTGTCTGAGTTGCTGTCCTATAAACTGTTGATGGTCATGGTCTGGCCTCAGCTCCACTCTTAAGTCACCAAGGGAGCAAAGTTCAGCTTCTTGCTCACGTCTACAAGAAAGCCATGCACACTGAGCATGCTGGGAAATGATCCTCATCAAGTGAGAGATGTCCTCTAAGGTTCAGCTCAAGACCGTCCTGTGTCCAAGTGCTGGGGTTGTGGCTCAGTGGGTACCACCATTTTGGCCTGTGAATGCATGGCCTGTGAGGATGTTGTTATAAATTTACTTAATGTTTAGGAGCAGGGGCAGTTAGATGACACCCTGACTCACCTTCAGCCCTTTCACTGGCTCTCTTATGCTCCTATTTTTCCTCTTCCATCCCTGGGTCCCTCTCCAGAACAACCCACAGGCCTCTCCCCTTTGACATGCAGAACAGTTCCCAGAACCTATCCCAGCTACCATCTGTCCCTGCTGCTCCATCAGGCTGGCTGGTCAGGAATTTTCACAGGGGCAGTCCTTTGAGTATTATCCTAAAGAGAAACTTTCATACAGGCTGCTAAGTGGAAAGGAAAAGACCCTTTACTTTAGCCATCTTGTTTTGAGTGACCCTCTCCCACACCACCTAATAATTACAGCTCCCATTGAGTGCTCACTAGTCACAGATTCTTGTGCTAAGTAGGCACATTCAGGTTCACAGCCATTCATCACTTAACCTGGAGAAGCTAAAGGTTTGGCCAAGTCACTCAGCTAGAGAGTGACAGGGCTGGGATTTGAACCCAGGGTGCTTCAACCAGGAGCCCCATTAACCTTTTGCTAACTGCATTCACAGGCCAAAATGGTGGTACCCACTGAGGCACAACCCCAGCACTTGGACACAGGACGGTCTTGAGCTGAACCTTAGAGGACATTTCTTACATGATGAGGATCCTTTCCCAGCCCCCCAAAGGCCACTGGGAACAGTGCACTGGCTTTCCTCATTCCCACTCCCATCTCCTACAGCTTGGTTAGGTGCAGCATCACAGGCTGGGGGAGGCCCTGATGATCTCTGACAGCTTAGACACCACATCTGCCCACCCATCACCCAGCTGAGCATCACCCACACCACTGCTGATGTGGACTCACAGATTAGGGAACTTGAGTGAAAGGCCAGCTCCAATGCAGCATCAGAAGGACCCTGCAACCTTCCCCAGGCCTCTGGGCAAGATGGAGAGTGACCTGGAAAATCAAATGCAGAGATGTGTCCCAAAATACAGGAGTCTTGTTTGAGGCAGGGTAGAATCTATTAGTTTGAGAAATTGGTCTGGAAATCTTATTAAAAGAGACAAATCATCCCACATTCTCTCCAGACTGAGAATATTGGAGATAATAGACTTTCCTTGACACTTCAGACCCATGGAGCTCATGTCAGGATCACAGCCAACCTCTGGCAAGACACAATTCAAAGCAGGTAATAAAGGCAATTATTTTTTTTTAAATTGGCAGTTCTGATTAATTCTGATTTCTCCGGCCAGCCACAGACTTATCTGTACCGGTCCCTCATTACTGTGAAGGTTGCAGGGCAGAAGAGCCAGTGGCAAAGAGAAATGAAGTTCAAGTTGTGGGCTTGTCATTACTGCACAGCTCAGCAGATGACTGTCCAGCCACAAAGGCCACTGTGTCCAGCACTTTCCACCTACATACACACCCTTTCTCAATATTCTTAATTAGCAGCCAGTGGGGACGCCGGGCACCACTGCATCATGAAACTTAACTTTGCTTACCTTTGCTATTTAAGAGGGGTGATAAGAGGAAGACTTCTTCAAATCTGTACATTAGCTATGATCATTACTGTTATTTTTGTTGAACACTGCAAGGTTCAAGAATGATACGAATCACTGGAATGTAGTGGGTGCTGGCACCCTGCCAAGGGCTTTCTTCCCGCGTGTGTTCTCTTTATCCTGAAAACAACCCTATAGGACAAGGGTTGCCAGTGTTCTCTGCAGAAAGAAACAGATAGGAAATACTTTAGGTTTTGTGGGCTCTGTGCTTGTCTGTCACTACTACTCAAATCTACCGTTAGAGCTCGAAAGAAACCATAGAAAATATGTAAATGGCGAATATACCTAAACTTCCTTTACAGACTCAGACAGCTGGCCAGGCTTGGCTAGTGGGCCATGGTGTGTGTGAACAAAGGGTATCCCTAAGCTGGAGTCTGGGCCCCACAGCTGGGAGACTTGTCCTTCTCCTCTCTCCCCCCGACTCATCCATGCTGGCTCTAGTTCTGGAGGAAGGATAGAATCAAACAAGGTTTTGCATGTAATGCCCAAGGTGAGTTGGCTGTCAGCAAAAGAAAAACTGATCACTTTCAGGAAATGCCTGCCTCCGTGGTGGCTGTGAGGAGGCCACCAGATTGCTGGGGTTGCTGTGGGTCCCCTCTGTCCATTTAGCTCCTCATCTGCAAGCTCAGCCTAGGCCGAGGCAGACCCCACTGAGACTCCTGCATCTCCTGAGTCTTTGAGTCTCAGCTACATCTTCTGGGCAGTCCTGAGATGAAAAGGCTTTCTAAAACATGGCCTCTTCGTCCATGCTGGGGTGGTCCCCACAAGCCTGCAGCCCAACCTTAGCTCTCCTCTGTGCCCTGGACAGTGTCCATCTCTGATCACACCTGGGAGTTGCTATGGGCATCTGTGCCCCTTGGGAACCAGGAGTTGAGGGATCAGGCTTCGCCCTTCTCTGAGCCACATCCCCTGCCACCGACCTTAACATTCTTTCCTGAACTAAAGTCATCCAGTAAGTCAACAGAGACAGGGGCATAAAGTGTCTGTCTCTTACTCTTGATGACACTACAAACTTAAGAGACAATTTAGGCTCTTAGACCAGACTCTCTCTGTCTCTGCACTATGACCTGGGGCCAGATTCCTCTCCAGAACACCATCACAGACACTGGAGGGTATTTAGTGGCATCCTGACCTCTACTCATTAGATGGACATCTTTGACCATCAAAAATGTCCCCTGGGTGACAAAGCAACCTCTGCTGAGAAGCGTCATCTCAAGGTGAGAAAAAACAACTGCTTTTTGCTCCCTGCTGCAGGTTCTAGTTTCCAATTCCCCCCAAAAGGAAAAATAGCAGCCAAGATCTCTCAGCACCACAGTACCATGTTACATTAGCTCTTGGTGCAAGGCAAGCATAATTAGCCCCATTTTACAGACAAGAAAACTGTGTTACACAGCTAGTAAGCAGCAGAGACTGCACTTGGACCCAAGCCCGTCTGATGTCAAAACCTACATGTATATGTAAATCCCCTCATGATCTGATGATGAAATGAATGCTATGAAGGTTTTCCCAGAATGGAGAGAACCTGTAGCTGCTCTTCCCTCAGTGTTCTGTCTAATCCTGACAGCAGCGTGTCAGGGTAGCCTGTATTCTCCCCATTTTACAGATGGAGAAAACTGAGGCCCAGCAAGCCTAACAGATGGTTTGAAATCAGCACAGCAAAGATGTTTAAGCTCAGTGTTTCTGTGTTCAGAGCTCTGACTTTTCAAACCGCCCCCCTGCCACCAAAAAATGGGAGCTGTTGCCCAGTGGGAAAGCTGAGCCTGATTTCCTACACAGCACTCTACCTTTCTAGCCAGTGTGTCCCATAGGCTCGGGGATAAGTGAAACCAACGCCCCGCCCCAATCCCTCTCCTTGCCTTAGCTCTGCATGCAGTACTGGCCTGAGAAGACGTCGGGGTGCTACGGGCCCATCCAGGTGGAGTTCGTCTCAGCGGACATCGATGAAGACACCATCCACAGGATATTCCGCATCTGTAACATGGCTCGGGTGAGTGTCCGGCCGCTGCTGCGTCCTGGGCTCCTGCTTCCGAAACAGATGGATGCTGCTGGGGAGGACCCCGCCGGAGTCGGTGCTCGGCTCTCCTGATCCGCCCGTCCTTGGGGAAGTGATGCCTCTGCCAGTTCTGGCTCCATACACAGAGCCGCACCGGGGGCATCCAGCCAGCCATCTGCCTGTTCCCTGACGCGCTGGCTGCTGTGTAGACAAACCTCAGAGCACGGCACTTCCCTGCCAAGTCGCGCAGTATGGGCATGAGTTGATGCAGCCTTTGAGTGGGCCCAGTAAGCTTTGGGCTAGCTGGGAAATAAGTTGGGAAACAAGTTTCTTTCATGAGGAATTCACTGCTGGGTGAAGGAGTTATTGGGCGGGAGGGAAGAGATGCGGGGCTAACTAAATGGAGACTGACTAAAGCGACCGTGGTCTTTACTGGAGGCTCAGGGTAAAGAGAATTCAGTTCCTGTCCTCTCAGAATTCACTCACGGGAAAGCAAACGGTGTTTTGGCACATGAACAGCAAGGAGAGAGAAGAGTCCCGCCCACTATTCAGGGAGGCTTTCCTAGAGAAAGGGACACCTGAGTTGGGTTTTGAAGACTGCATAGTTTTTCAGGTGGAAGAGGGACACAGGGCAGTCGAAACAGGAGAATCGGCACACAGAGGCAGGCGTGGGGATGGCGTGTGACTCGCACCGTGAGGGCGTTATGGCTTAGACCCCACTTACTCCATCTGCCACTGCGGTGCTGCACCCCCAGGAGACCACCCCTGACAGCCTCTCTGTTCTCAGCCCCAGGACGGGTACCGTATAGTCCAGCACCTCCAGTACATCGGCTGGCCCGCCTACCGGGACACGCCCCCCTCCAAGCGCTCTCTGCTCAAGGTGGTCCGGCGGCTGGAGAAGTGGCAGGAGCAGTGCGACGGGCGGGAGGGACGCGCTGTGGTCCACTGCCTGTGAGTATGACGGGGAGGGCCGCCGGGGCAAGGGGGCGGTGGGCAACAGGACATCCTTGGTGCCGCTGGCCACAAATGCTGTCTTAGGTGTCCCGGGCCATACCACACCCTGTGGGCCAACAGGAGTGCAGTCAAGGCATTACAGTCCTTTCATGGACTAGGGGTGCAGCCATAAAGCTATCTGTGGGACATCCTATTCACAAGCATTCCCTTTGCTCCTTAGAATTTAAAATGGTTTGGGGAAAAGTGATACAAGGGCCTCATTCTTTAAAAAGGAAGTTGAATCAAGATCTTCCGTGTTGCAGAACAGTATTTCTGGAGCAGGTGGAGTCATTAATAACATCTTACCCCAGAATTGAGTTCAGTTGTTTCAAAACCAGGAACTCTTTCAAACAGGCAGTGCACATGTGTTAGGAAGACTGGGGCGCTTAAGGGAGAGGTGTGAAGCAGGGGAGGTCCCTGCCCACTCTTGCCCGTGGGATTGTTTCTTAGCCTGCTTTTTTTGCAGGAGTACCTTTTTCTTTGTGTCTTCCTTCGCCAAGGTGACTAGCAGTTTGAGCTGTAGGAAGGCACAGGGGTGTCCTCCCATCCACAGGGACCTTGGCATCATCCTTAGAGGGCAGAGCTGCCAAAACAGACACCGAAGTACAGGTGCTGCCGATGAAGGGAGGGCGACTGTCTGCACCTGAAACATCTGGCCGTTGAGTGTCCTGTGGATGAAACATCTGGGAGGTTGACTGACTTAGTTTCCATCCAGATGTTCTTTAGGCACAGACCATTACATGAAATCATTAGTTGCTCTTGGCAACACGCCCGGGAGTTCCAAACCTGGCAGATTCCTAAAGAGACTTTCTGTAAAGAGCTGGAGGGGTGTGTCCATGAGGATGACTTACGGGCCTCAGAGAGAAGGTGCAATGGAGGGATGACCCTGCTGAGAGCCCCGTATCTCTATTTCTACATCCGGAGTTACGCAAGAGGTTCTGATTGAGAAAATAGAGACGAGGCAGCTCTCTCAGGACGCAGCATCTCACACCCATCCCAGCCCCACCTGAAACCCAGTCTGGCTGACCCAGGGCTCACAGAGCTGTGTCTGCTAGCATTGTCCTTAGTGGACGGGAAGAACTGGAAGTAAAAGCACACGCAACCTTCCAGTGTCTTCACTGGGTGTGCGGGTGGACCCAGAGCATCCTTTTGGACAAGGAAGCAGCCAGCACGTGTCCAGAGACACTCATCTGTCTGCCTTGGGGGTTTGGGTCCATGTGCCATGGGTGATGGTCACATGCTCCTAGAACCAAGGAAACATCAAGCTAAGTGAACTCTCCAAGGCTGTCCCCTTTATAATATGAATGAAGAACCTGGGACTCAGACACAGGAAGTGACATGCCCAAGGTCAGAGCAGGTTCATGGCACAGATGGGACTCAACTATGGCTTGGGCTTTCTACCACCACCTTCCCTTGCGTTTGCCAGGGCGGGCAGCCATCCCTCCCCCAACCCCCACTGCTGCAGACATGGCCTTGGGCTCAGCAGGTGCCTGAGGGGTACCCAGGAGTCTGCTCACCTCCTTCCTCTGTGTTTAGGAACGGGGGAGGCCGCAGTGGAACCTTCTGCGCCATCTGCAGTGTGTGTGAGATGATCCAGCAGCAGAACATCATCGACGTGTTCCACATCGTGAAGACGTTACGGAACAACAAGGCTAACATGGTGGAAACCCTGGTGAGTGGCCGAGACTGTCCTCCGAGAGCCAGGGGCTGCCGGTGGTTCCCTGGACCTGAACAAAAAGAGCATCCGGGAGGAAAGACACTCAGTGGCCGCTGCTTCCTGAGCACCTGCAGTCCCGCCCTCTGCACGCACGTCACTGCTTCCCTCCCCTCCAGCCTCACCGGCCCCTCTCCTGCAGAGCAGTCCAGATAGTCCTCTTGGCGCACGCTGCTCTGTGTTACTTTCTTTCCACTCCAGAGGGAAGTGTCACTAACTCTGGTTTAGGGGACGGGATGCTGGGTTAGTAGAACGTGAATTACTGAGTTGACCAGAACATCCATTCAGCTTTTTCCATAAGATATTGCCCAAATGTTCATTCCAGTTTTTCTGTGCTATGTTTTTGATTCAGGCCTAAACCTATTCTTGGATTTCCCTGGTGGCTCAGGTGGTAAAAAGAAGCTGCCTGCAATGCAGGAGACATGGGTTCGATCCCTGAGTCAGGAAGATCCCCTGAAGGAGGAAATGGCAACCCACTCCAGTATTCTTGCCTAGGAAATCCCGCAGACAGTGGAGCCTGGCAGGCTATAGTCCATGGGGTTGCAAAGAGTCAGACACAACTGAGCAACTAACACTTACCTTTACTTAAACCTATTCTCATTAATTTATGCTAATAATTACCATATAAAGGATCGAGCTAAGATATCATAAAGAAAAGGACAGGAAGAAACTTGGTGGCAGAGTTCCGAAGGTTAAGACCTGGTGCAGAGATAGAGACATGCCATACACTGAGAGCTTTAACATGAGTCTTTACATCTGTGACAAGTGTGGTCTTACCGAAAGTGAGGGCCTGCTCCAAGGCCGGTCCACAGACCAGCAGAAGCATCCTGTGTGGGCCTGGCAGAAATGTAGACCCTTGAGCCCTACTCCAGATTTACTGAATCTGAATCTGCGTGGACATTTTGACTCGACTGTTAGTACAGACATAGATAACATTCTCGCCACACTCTGAACTAAATGCACTTTCCATCCCTTGCTCATCATCTCTTCTCCTTCTCTGCCTCTCCTCCTCCTCAGGACCAGTATAAATTTGTATACGAGGTGGCGCTGGAATATTTAAGCTCCTTCTAGCCCGACGGCTCGGGGAACCTGCCAGAGTCCAGAGGCTGCTGCGGCCAAGCCCTCTTTCTGTGAACGGCAGTGACTGGGCTCAGGGGCAGCACCCTGCCCGACTCCAAGGAGAAGACTGGCGACCCTGTGGTCCACGGCGGGCTGGCACCTTCCCAGGGTCTCCGGGTGCCGTGGAGGCGGTTACCCCGACAGGCCCCAGCGTCTTTTGCAGAAGTGCACCCAGAGCAAGGCCCGGACTTTTCAGCGCCCAGACCTCTTGCTTTTGCCCTTTCCAGTCTGTGACTCTCACGGCAAGCCGGCTGTGCAGGTGCAGGGGGATGTGACTGGGCCTGTGGGGTCACCGCGCTGCTGCCCCCATCATCTCCTCCCGGGACCCCTCGCATCAGACACCCGCCGGTCTGGATCACTGGGACCGCGGGATGCTCCCGAGTGCACAGCAGAGGCCCCTACCCTCCCGCCTCACCTGCATGGAGCTTAGCCCAGCGCCATTCTGTACCCCTCCCCCAGCCCGGGGCCTTGACCTTCTGCCACTCACCGGCCAGCCCCCGGTGTCCGTGGCTGTCCGGGATCCAGGTTTTCTTGGCTTGCCTGTACTCGGTGGGGCAGGGTGGGACTGCAGGAGCCTGGCTGCCTTCCTCTGGACTGCCTCCCGGGGCAGGGCTCCGGCTGGCCCTGTGTGTCCTGGGAGGTGACTCCTTGGGGAGGGACGAACAAGATTGATGATTTTCCAAAGTGTATGTGAAAAGAAACTTTCTTTTGGAGGGTGTAAAGTCTTAGTCTCTGATGTCAAAAACTGGTGGGGAGGGAAGTTCGGTTGTGTAGCTGTAAGACCAATCTCCTGGGCCTGTTATCTCCCTAGCAAGGTCCCCAAGAGGTCCCCCCACCCAGGGGCAGCACAGCGGCAAAGCAAGGGGAGTTTCGTTTGGGGCTGACAGAGGAGCATACCCCAGAGCTTTGAATTTGAATGCCTGCCTAGAGCAACCCAGCTGCCATCTCAGAAAAGGTCACTGTGGACCCAATGATACCCTGGTTTAAAACAGACCTCGGGGATCAGGCCTGGGGATCTTGCCCAAAGTGTGGGTCAGTCGATGACAGGGAGCCGACTTTGACTAAACATCTATTATATGCCAGACTTGGCACGTTCTTGGACCCCACCCCCACCCCACCCCAGGAGCTGTTCACCTGTGATCACCCTGATTTTACAACTAAAGACACTGAGGCATCTTCCTCAGGTTTCCAAAAGGCAGATCATAGGGTGAGACCTGTACTGTCAGCCTTTCATAGCCAAGCAATTATTTTATGGAGGGAAAATAAGGCCAGAAACTTCTGATCAGCGAACTCCACAAATGGCAGTCTAGTTTTTTCTGATGCCCGTGTTTCTGGGAAGCTCAGTTTCAGATGTATTTTAGTAACTCATTCCCGGCTCCCCAGGACAGCTAGTCACATCTCATACCCTGGCCAGTGAAAACCGCTCCCTGGGCCCTCAGGCCGTGAGGTCTGTGAGCCAGGGACACTGTCTACCTGGGTCTCTAGCTGGTGCTCTGGTACAGTACCTGGCAGCCCGGGGTGGCCTGGGATCCAGGACGTGCCATCCTGGAAGCTGGTCTGGCCCCAGACGGGGCGTGAGGAGCACAGGTTTCCCTCAGAGCTTACTGTATCCTGGGGAAACAGAACCTAAATGCAGCATCAAGTGTTATTCGAGCCTCACAGCAGGGCTTTCTAGAGGAGGTGACATCCCTTCCACCACCGGGTAGAACAACCAAGAGAAGGAAATTCAGGCCAAGAGAACAGAACGTGTGCAAAGACACAGAGGTGTGCAGAATCCTTGGGGGTGGGAGAGAGGGCAGGAGGCGAGCCCAGTCGGAGCAGAGCCTGGCTGCGCTGGGGCAGGAGACAAGCCAGCGGGGAGGGAGCGGCGAGCCCCACCCGCAGGGCGGACTTGGCGCCTGTGGGCAGCAGGGGCCCGGGAGCTCTGAGTGGCGCGCTCAGCCCGGTGGTGAGGAGGCCCCCTCTGGGGCCAGTGGGGCTGCCTCTCTTCCTTTCATCAGACACTGTGAACACATTCCCTTAAGCGTACACTTTTTAATATCACATCTATTTGTCTGTCTGCTCATCGTCTGTTGCTGGAACAAAATACACAGTACTTTCAAAGGCCCAGCTTCTGTGAAGAAATCAGGATCTCTGCTACGTCACAGAGCAGGGGACCAAGCCAGACCCCGGGGCCCCGAGGACGGGACACGGCAGGAGCTCACAGAAGCTGCGCCTACTGGCATGGGCTCTGGGACTGTCTTGAAGCCCAGGGACCCCCGACTAGATCAGGAAAGAAGCCCCGTCCCAAGCCTGCTCTTCCCTTTCATGGCTGTGCCCTGGCCCCAGGCCCCCACCCCACTGGGCCTGCCGGCCCACTGGCTCCAGCCTGCTGCTCCAGCCAGCCTTCCCCAGCCTTCCAGAAGCCTGTAGCACAGGAAGTCAGCCTGCTCCATACTTCTCCCTCAGATCCGGGGCTCATCTGTGCAAAACAGGAGCCGGGGAGGGGGCTGGTCTCCAATACAAATAAGCCCTAGGATTGATTCTGCTCAGGAGGGGGTGAAATTGCTGGCAGATGAAATGACAGTGGCTTCTATCATTTCAAATGGTAGGAATTTAGAATGTGACTTCGGGGAGAAGGAAACTTGTGAAAAGCACAAAGCCTCGTGGTTCTCACCTCCTGGATGTGGACCCTGTTTGGAGAAGATGGAAGGAATTAACGAGCAGCCAGGAACTGTCCCATCTGCATGCATGTCTGGCCTACACATCTTCAAGTTGTATCCTAGCTGTAACCTAACTCGTTGTCCTCTCCTCCTTTCTGGTGTGAAGGTCCTGGGGCCAGGGGCTCTGAGCCTCCAGATGGTCACAGCGTGCCTCCCTTTGTGGGAATGGGAGGCATCATCTTGCTTTTCCATCTTCTCTTTGGATGGAGCCCAAGTCACGGCCTGCCTGCTGGGTATCACCCATCCTGTGCAACCAGCAGACCCTGTGCTGGAAACTAATGTGAGCTCACCCAGTTCTCCCAACACCCCTAAGACGTGCTTTCAACTGTCCCCACTTTACAGATGAGGAGACTGAGGGGAGAAATCACTTATCCCCCAGCATTCCACCACAGCTAGTAAAGGAGGGAGCCAGGGTTTAAATTGGTTCTTTTAACTTCAAAGACAGTCTCTTTCCACTACTGTGTCTCAGATTTTCCCATGACAGGGTGCAGGGGGTGGGAGGGACCCTTAAGAGCCAAGACTGGAGTGAAGCAGGCCCAGTGGATCTTGCAAAACCCAAAGCAGACAACAATAAGCTCAAAACTCCTTCAGTTTCATGTTTGACAATTCACATAGTATTTGCATTCTTCGCTAATTTAGCCTGATTTGACAAGAGTATATCAGTATTTTTTTAACCACATGTGCCTGATCCCTCATGTGGCTTTGCCCCCCTCCGCTCACTACGATGGCTCTAGGGAGTGACCGCCCAGTCTGAGAGGCACAGTGCCTGGCCATACTGCTCCCTCCTAAAGCCGATGCCAGACTCAAGCTCAAGTCCAGCTCACCTACCCCCTGGCTCACCACCTGCCCCTGGTGTGGGGATTCCCTGACCTCACTGTTCATGGGCTGACCTCAGGTCTCCTTCAGTTGCATACTAGAAAAAAGAAACCTTTGACATCTACTATAATTACACAGACATGCCCATCTGGAATGGCAAAGGCTGAGCCCTTAAAACCCTAAAGGTAAAGGAGAAGATGACGCTGTCCTTCTCAGCAGACTCCTGAATCCTGGGGCCTCTAGAAGGTGGTGCCCTCCGTCCACATGGAGTCGCATGATTGCTAATCTGGCCCAACCTAAGGACACACTTCAGACGAGGGGCAGGAAGCCTCCCCGTCCACAGACTCAATGGGGTGTCATACAGGGCGCTGGAGGGGGTGCCACCAGGAAGCGCAGTTTACTATGGCACAGTCTCTCCCTTGGTGAGACGTGGGGTTATGGTAGAAAGAGCTCAGTCTTCAGTTCTAATCTAGCCCAGTCATTTCCTGGCTTTAGAATGTTGAACCAACTAATCAGTGGGAAAAGATGTGGAAAGAGAAGCCTCGGACAGGCAGAAGTAGGCAGATTTGGGGATCTTTGGGTAGGAAAACAGGAAGGCAAAGCCAAGACATTAGGACCCAACAGGAATCCTCAAAACCAAGAATGCATAGGGTCTACTGGGCAAAGTGGTCACCTCTGTGACACAGTAGAACAGGGAATAGGGAGGGACTGGGCAGAACCACTTGGAACAAGGATGTTGCTTTAGAACATGTCTCTCTCTGGGAGAAAAGATGATTAATTCTCCCTGTGACTGATCAATTGTGTTCACTCATCACTGGGTCCCCGCTGTAAGCTAGCTCTTTGGTGTATGCCCTTACCGTGATCCACATTTCCTCATGACAGTGTGAATACCTGTTGTGTGCAGAGGGGTCAGTCTAGCAAGGATGCTGCAGACAGAAGTGAGGCACAGGGAGGAGCAAACAGGAGCATATCAGGTCATCTTTGCAGGAATATGCCCAGCCCAGATCCAGTGACACGGAAGGAGATGGTAGTTCCCCTGAACCTCATTGCCTTAGAACAGGATGAAGAAAACCACCTTCCTTTAGCCTGCATCTGGCCTCTCCTGGGGCATCAGCAGCAAGCTGAGTCAGGAGTAATGCCCTGGAAAACACGGGAGAGCCCAAGGGTAAGATGAGCTCAGTGCTAATCCTGAACCATAAAGCCAACACACTGTGCTGGGCCAAGATCCCTGGGGGTGGATGGTCAACCGAAGCCGCGGGGAGGAAGATGAGACATGAGTCTCATGGATGGCCCTGACTTGCCTTCCCCCCTGTCATCTAGCTAGTCTGAGCTCCTTCTCAACCAGTGATGCCAGCTCCAAATCACAGCCAGACAAGACAGGGAAGTGAGCAATGCGAATCCAGCTGGAGGGAACCAGCTGAGACTCAGCCTTGCTTCTAGGTCCCCATGCAAGTGTTCCATGTTGGAGTTGTCCACAAAGACGCTCCTTGCAGTGATAAAATGCAAGCCGTGGCTTCATCTAGCCAGGATCTGCCTTTGAGGAACAGGAAGGAGAGACTTCAGTGGCAGAGAGCAGAGGGGGCTCCAGTGTCTCAAAACAGTGGATATGATCCTCAGAAGCACAGAGAGATGTCTAAGCCATATCTGCGCACTTGGTGCACTCTTCTTGTTTCCTGGGGACTAGAGGTAGGTTTTTGTGCGACTCTGGCTGGTGTACGATACTTGCATAGAGACCATCCCTCCCACCTACCTCCAGGAGACGTGGGAAGGGTCAGAGGAGCCACATGCACTCCCTCAAATCCACCCATGAGAGGTCCCAAGACGCAGAGTCAGCGCCCACAATGGGAGACCACAGACTTCACACCCTAGTTATTGAGATTGAGGTAGTCACTGAGGCTGACGCAAAGGTGTAGGGCTCAGAATGGACATACTATAGGAAAAGGCTGCTGGGGCTGGGTTACCGTGAACTTCCACAGGTGTCTAAGAGCTGTTCTGAGCAGTGGAATTTGGACCCTGGTTCTTGGTAGAAATGCCCAGAGAATGACAGTCTGGGATCCTTGGAGTGTTGGAAGGATGCTATCGGCATGAAGGCCTGGAGCTCAAGGTAATTAATTTATGGTTCCTTGGTGGGTGGGATGCTTAGAATCAGAGGAGGAAAGGGAATATGAAGCAACCTGTCAAAATTGCAAAATTGAGTTTCTGTACACTTACTTCAGTGCCTTTGCACTTGTGAATATAAACCAGTGGGCCCGCTTTGCGATGGTGCCCCCATCTCTCCTGTGGAAGAGTAATGGTGTAAGGCGTTCTTCGGACCAAAGCTTCCAGGGCAGTCTGAAGGCTCAGAGGGACAGAGGGGTGACTTCCCAGGTCAGATCAGACTTCTGACAGGTCAGGCAGAATACCAGTGCCCACACCCTCCACAGGCCTGCAGATAAATCCTCATGGTCACTCCCGTGAGTGGAACCAGGACCAATGGGTGAAACTTCAGAGCTCTAAGAGAGGACTTGCCATCTGCCAGAGAAGCTGAGCTGCCCCATCTTAGCAGCTGTCCAGCAAAAGCCAGATGTCCTTTTAAAGGGAAGGAGCAGCTTTGCTGAGATGGCCTTTAGGTTTCTTCCCCCCAGATGAGTGAGATGCTACAGAGCTGGGACCTTGCTGGAACGCCTTCCTTCCTGCAGAGCACAAAGCCAAACAGGTTGTGCTCACTTATGTGAGCTAAAGCCCCCAGTCCCCTGCTGCCCCCCCCACACCACACGGGCCGAGAGGCTGCTCTGGCCACACATCCAGGCTGGGTATGACCAAAGAGAGTATGCCCAGAGAGAGCAGCTGCTGTGCCACAGAGCCCATGCCCACCAAGATCTCCGATGAGACCAGTCACAGTGTAGACCCACTGCCCCACAGGGCCATCACTGACAGCAGAATCAGTAAAGGTCCGAGCAGGACCCAGAGCAGGGCTTTGCGTACCATACACCTTAACGCCAGAGGTGACGTCTACACCCCTCCCCATACCTGAGACCTGCTAGAGCGGACTGCAAAAGCAAAAGCACAGTGGCTCATCCCCAGTACATCCATTTCATTGCCAGACAGACCCTGAACTAGCCCAGGCTACCCCACACTGGCGATCAGACTTGAAAGCACTTTCTACCTTCCCTTCCACCCTACATCTCACCAGCCAATGAAAGGCAGAGATTCGGGGCATCTGCCATTGCCTTGGCTACTGGACACCATCGTAGCCCTAGAAGGCCCATCACGGGGTTTCCATCAACTCCAGGGAGACGGACGTTTCCACGTCCACTGGGCGCATGACACCGCATGAGACCGAAGTCTCCACACTGTCGGCAGCCTCCTCCGTGAGTCCCAGCGGCCTGCACTTGTACAGTTTGGGTGTTTGATAGATAAAGCACGTATGAGAAGAGAAAACAAAATAAATCAACTTAAAAAAAAAAAAAGCCAGCACTGTACTGTCAATGTTTTTTTTTGTTGTTTTTTTTCCTTTCCAATTCTAGCTTAAAAAAGCAGAAGGTAAATAATGTCAGGTCAATGAATATCAGATATATTTTTTGACTGTACATTACAGTGAAGTGTAATCTTTTTACACCTGCAAGTCCATCTTATTTATTCTTGTAAATGTTCCCTGACGATGTTTGTAATATGGCTGTGTTGAGAATCTATACAATAAAGCTGTGACCCTGAGATTCATGTTTTCCTAACATCTTCGCACTGGTGTCTTCCTGAGGTTGGGTGGGATAAGACAGAGACTAGTTGAAGGAAGAGGAGGAAAAAAGCCTATTATGGACGAGATTTTTTTTTCCAATTAAAAAATTTTAGGCCACGCCCTATGGAATGTGGGATCTTAGTTCCAAACCGGGGACTGAACCCATGCCCTCCGCCCTGGGGGTGTGGAGTCTTAACCGCTGGAACACCAGGGGCATCCCTAGACTGGATTTCTTCAGGTTCATTTAACTGTCGCATCAGTGACGCAGGAAATGTGTCTTATCCCTTACTTTCAGATGAGAATAGTTGAGGTTCATGGGTATTAAGGGATTTTCCATGATTGCATACTTCACCATAAAAGAGTTGGGTCTTAAATAGATTTTCTCAAGTGGAATCCACAGAATGCTGGCATCAGAATCACACTGGAAGTCTGTTCAACAGACAAATGAAGACCATACAGAATCACAGTTTCAGGAACTGAGTACTAACAAGCCGCCTGAATGTATCAGCTAGCTATTGCTGCGTAACATACCACCCAAAACTCGGTGACAGTCTTTCATGGTTGTTGACTGCGGTCTGAGCTAGGCTGAGCTCAGCTAGTCTCTGCTGGCCCACTCATATGTCCGCCAAGGGCTCTGCTCGGGGCCAGCTTGCCCAGGCCACCCTGGCTGGTGCATATCTGCTCCTCATGCCTCTCACCCTCCTCCTGGGACCAGCAAGCTAGCCTCAGTGTACGCTTCTCCTGGTGACAGCAGGAACACGACAGGGCAAGTCCGCACACCAATTTGTTCTGAGTCATGTCTGTAACACCCCATTCAGCAACACTGGCTGCATGGCACACTCAGAATCAAGAAGCAGGGAAAGATGCCCCATCTCTTAACACAGACCTCACTTCTCAATGCTGCAATAAATGTGGAGATTAGGTCCCAAACTGTTGGTGCCAGGTGCATGCTTTAACCCTGTCATCATCTCAAGAGTGTGGTCCACAGACCACCCACATCAGTTCACCCGAGAAACCTCTGAACATGTGGAATCTGACTGAGTAGGTCCAGGATGGGCCCCAGGAATCTGCCTGCTTAGCAAGTGCCCCAGGTGATTGTAACGCATGCTGAAGCTGGGCAAGCATCGTCAATATACTCTCAGAAGGGGACAAGACGAATCAGATCCCAAACTAGAGTGTGAGACTGCCAGCCTCTGACACACGTGATGCAGTGCTCTCTGCTTTCCAGGTGAGCAGAAGGAAGACCTGCAACCAACCTCTTGTTACTGGCTGGTCCCCCAGTTCTCTGTATGTATCCAGACATAAGCACAAGGGGCGCATGAGCCATAGGGCCAGAGCCCCGGTTCACTTTGTTCTTGCTCAGTCTTAGGGAGCCTGGCAAGAGTTCTCCAATCTAAGGGGCCTCTATGCAGTATCCACCTGGCTAGCCAGAGCCTGGAGAACATGTGCTTCCCAGCTCAAGTCCTGAGAGGGGAACCCAGTGGCCAGCCAGCTAGTAATCCTTGTCCCCTTTGTCCTTGGTCATGCTAACCTCATTTATTCTACCTACTGTATGTATTCTTTTGCCAGAAAATGTAATAGCTGATACTGGGAAAATTAAATTAGAAAGAAGGGGGGGAAAAAATCTCACATATCTCCTAATAAAACTACTGTGAGGCATATCATTTTCCCTCAAAATGGAAATGCCTTTTAAAGAGTTATTATAAAAGTAGCATATACTCCCTTGAAAGAATTCAATATCAAGTTGTTTGAAGCATGAGGTTAAAGCTACCACTTCTCAAAGGTACTTGTTAATATTTTTTGCCATTCCAGACCTTTCTATACATATATAAATGTACATAAATTTTCTATATAAAAGGCATCTATATATATATGGAAATGTATATATATAAATTCTGAGACAGGCTTCTTTTCACTTAACACCATGCTGTGGTCAAATTTCCATGGAAATATGCTTAAATACCCTTATCTTTTTCTACACCTTTCCAGGACTCCTGAACATTCGGGCATGTCAAGACTCAGGTGCTCTATTCCAAAGCACAGGGAACTGTACTCAGTACTCTGGTGGCTTAAATGGGAAGGAAATCCAAGAAAGAGGGGATATGTGTACACATACAGCTGATTCCCTTTGCCTCACAGCAGAAACTAACACGAGTTTGTAAGGTAACTAAACTCCAGTAAAAATAAAACAATTTTAAAAAGACTCAGGCACTCTCACAGTGATGCTTTTGGATCCCCAGGGACACCCACCCCGTGTGCACCAATCCTGGAGATGGGCCAGAGGGACACAATTCTCTTTGCATGTCGGTTGGAGGCCTGACCAGGCCTTCCTGTCTGGTTAGACCTAGAGTTCACATCAAATCTCGGAGCACTTTAGTCAGACTCTGACGGGAGCTCTGATTCAACCTAAGATCTTCCTCTAATTCCAAGGGTTCACGCCTCTGGTCAGAACTCCAGGGGACCTAGAAGGCCTCAGACCTTCTAGGCGTGAGGCCACCAAGATGCCACGCGAGAGGCAGGAGGGGGCATTTGCTTTTCTTTGGCAGGGCTTGGAACAGGGGAGCATGGAGAACAGAACCAGGAGAAATGCAAAAGAAGCCAGCAAGATCCAGGAAGGAAGCCACTTCCGGTTAATTTTAGAAGAATTCTGACCACTTAATCTTTAGGAAGCGCAGCTCCACGAGGATTTGGTCTAAGTAGCTTTGTCTTGAATTCCAGCGACGGGACTGAACCTGAAATCACCAATCCTCCATGCAGCAGGGATATAGCACCCACACAGAAGACACCCACACAGTGAAAGTCTGGAGATAGAGAGGGGCAGAGGAAAATAAAGGAAAGAAATTAACAGACTCTGAGGTGAATTTCAGTTTTCACAGTCCATGGATTAGGCCTTGGAATGAAGTTGAACTAGTTACTCAAGGACATTTGGAGTATGGATGGATAGGCAAGCATAAAGAGAAATATAGATGCATAGGCAGAAAAAAATATATATATATATACAAGTGAATGAAAGGCTATATCGGTTATTAACAATATTTCTCATTCCAGGGGACATAGGTGAATTTTGTTCTTGATGACTTTCTGTATTTTCTAAATTCGATATTAAGAAAACAAACTCTATAAAAAGGTGAGGCCAGAAGAACATAGAAAAATGAAAGCAGGACAGATGAGATGATGCTGAGGTTGAAACCATACCCCAAAGACTGCCATACAGCTGGAGCAAGAGGTTCAAAAACTCGGCACTGC
The DNA here is from genome assembly GCF_042477335.2 of Ovis canadensis. Lineage (NCBI taxonomy): Eukaryota > Metazoa > Chordata > Mammalia > Artiodactyla > Bovidae > Ovis > Ovis canadensis. The sequence goes on along the minus strand of NC_091257.1, from coordinate 86,044,667 downwards.
CTGTCTACCCAAGAGGGAGAACACAGTCAATCAACTCAGTGTCCAAAGGGGAAAAACGAACCAGTTGCTCAGCATAAACAAAGTGTTTCTGCTACAGGGGCTGAGGTTATTTTTTCCAGGGATCCCCCTAATAAAGAATGGCTTCAAACAACATCCTTAGCAAAATGCAGCATGGCTCCCTCCCTGAAAGCTGATGGTGCCATGCCACAGAACAACTCAGTGAAAACCCTTTCCTGGAGGACCAAACCGAAGGGGCCCAGGCACATGGTTCTCCACAAGATACAGGTCTGCAGAATCTGGGGCATTACATGGCTTGAGCATCACACACTGCTCTCCTCTCTGAGTGTCTGCAAGCTAGAGACTCTTATTCCAGACAATAACAAGCAAAGATACCATCTCGGCTGTTAGCTGAATTTGGATGCAGGCTTTATATGAGCCAGCTGAGCCAGGAAGAAGACTCCAATCTCCTTTTGAATGATGAGAACCCTAATGACTCTATGTGCCTCAGCAGAATGTGAATCCATCTCCCAAAAGGGTGGGCAGGGCAGGATGAAGAAGCCACCCTCCTTTCAGGTTATAATCATGGCTGACTCCATCTCAGGAGTCCCCAGCTTCCAGGATCTAGGGCCTGATGATCTGAGGGGGAACTGATACAAGAATAACAGAAATAAAGTGCACAATGCACGTAATGCACTTAAAACATCCCCAAACCATCCCCTGCCCTGGTCCATGGGAAAACTGTCTTCCAGGAAACCTGTCCCTGAAGCCAAGAGGATTGGAGACCACTGCTCACACTACCCTCCTCTAAAAGATCTGCAGATACACAGTAAATGCTGGAAGCCTGGCCCTAAGCCAAGTCTGAGAGGCAGACACGAGGAACTAAAATGAAGATCATCATCAGTGGATGGTATTGAAACGTCCTCCTAGATGTAAAGAAGCATCAGAGAAGAGGAAGTGGTTCACCCCTTGAGATGGTCTGCACTCAGAACACTGGTCAGTCGTCCATGTCTATCTCCTGCGAGATGAAATGACATTACAAGAGACCTCCATAGAAGGGAGAATGGCAGGGAGAGACGTGCAGAAAAGCATCTGAGGATTTTAGCCTCCACACTCTCATCTGTTCAGAGCGCCCCAAAGCCAGGCTGGAGAGGAGGGAGCTCATTGTCTGCTGAGTACCTACGAGACCAGGTGAAGCAGACACCTGCTGTGTCATTTCAAATACGTTCAACTCCACCTCTTTCCTCCTATGTGGCTGTGATAAGCATTTCCAATCAGACCTGCAGGTCTCACTTGGGAGCAGCCCACAGTGACAGCAAGTCTCAGATAGCCTCCGCACTTCTCAATTCCTGCCCCACTGTTTCTGGCACTGTCCTCTGAGACGCCCACAGGAACCCACTCAGTACTCAGGGCCACCCAGAAATGCGGGGTAGCCACTTTTGACCAACAGGAGACTGGAGACAAAAACTTCCTCCTTTCGCTCTATTTTAGGTCACTTTTCAGATGGCCCAGAACAAGCAACCTTGCCCTCCGTCCTTGGATGTCCACCCCTAACCTCACTGCTCCTGGGAATCATACTTTTGTATCAAACTTTGCAGGCTTTCTGTTTCCGGGAACACTAACTGAAAAACTGGGCTTAAGCTGTGTACACAGCACTCCGTCCTCCAGCTGTGAGTCTGGGATGGGCCCCTGCCAATACGCAGAGAGGGTTGCCAACCGTGAAGCTTTTTTGATCCAGGGACAAAAATGGACTTGTTGTAAAGTGATTTATATGGGAGAGGCTCTGCTCATGTACTAGGACCATCCTATGTGATGTGATGTTAATTTTCTACTGAGATTTAGGAAAAGGCGTTCTGCCATCTCATATTTTTGTTGAAAATAGCTTGCCCAGTGGACGATAAGGCCCACGAGCGGCCCCCTAAGGGCCCTACTGTGAGCACAGTGGTGGGTGGTTGACCAGTGGGATGGGGTAGGACATGGATGGGGGACCCATGCCCACAGTCGGGAGCCCACAGCTACACTGACTCTCAGCCTTGGCAGCACGTGAGTCCTGAAAAACTGCAGAGGCAGTGAGCTCCTAATAGCAAACGTGTTCCAGGGAAAGATGGGGGAGGGGGATGTTCCAGACAATGCTAAATGCAGATATGAACCCCTTCAGGGCGCTGAATCCCCCCTGTGCTGAGATCCCCAGCTCTGTCTAAGCCTCCGCCCTGCAAGACGGTCAGATTTCTGAACTAGCAGGGAAAAAAACAAAACAGTAAATCTCACTTTCCTTTCCTTCCCCCTTGTCCCTTCTACCGTGCTCTCCGGCGCTCCTAGCTCTGAGCAGCTCAGAACTCCCCTTGTGAGGATGAGCAAACAGGAGAACACCAGACACGTGAAAAGATGCAAAGAGTTCAAAGCAGAAGTGCTTACTTTGAGGGATGAGAGAAAGTGCCTGCCTATGAAGTCAAGTCCCTGCCAGGAAAAGGAAGACATTTTACAGCAAATACAAATGCAGAAAAACACTGGATTTGATAACTGACTCCAAGAAAATTAATTTTTTTGTTGCTGTATCCCACAAAACAAATTGCTGATAACTTTAATCAAGATAAAATGCAAATACTCAAAATAAGGAAATAGCAAAGGGATATAGGAGCCAATGAGGAAATTATATAGCATTGTGAAGGGATACTCTGAATAACTCTGGCTAGTAAATTTTAAATTTTTGATCAAGTGGATCATTTTGGAAATGTATGAACATTAACAAAAGTGGCTCAAGAAATAGAAAATCTGAGTAGACCAATTAATTATCACAGGAAAAAATATAAAAGTTGATATTTATTTCCTAAAAGACACGAGAACAGATAATTTGGTAAGTGAATTTGATCAAACTTTTCAACAAAAAAATAATTCTTATGTTGTGTGTACTATTCCAGAAGAAGGCAAAAAAGGAAAAAATAACACAGACATCAAATCTGAAAGAGCACACGTATATTCCTAAAACCTCTAGAATGGTCACATTTATAAATACAAATATTTTTACTTAATATTATATATAACAGTTATCCTGCTTTTCAAAAATTACATATCATATCCAAGTGGCCTATATACCAGGAAATCAAGGATAACTCAGTATTAGAAAGCCTGTAGGTTAGAAGGCACAAGACATATAGTCACCTTAATAAAGACTGAAAAAGCACTGACAAAATTTAACATCAATTTCTGATTAAACATAATAGTCTCCATAAGCTGGTTATTGTAGGGCACTTTGTGGGCATAAAAAGTTAAAACCATGACTAGCAGACATTACTCGAATTCACCCATATCTACTTCTCCATTCCATCCCGGCATAAAGAAGAGTTATACCTTCCTGTCCCCCTTGAAATTAGTGGGACTATTTCACAAGTCCTGGCCAATAAACTTGAGCAGAAACGATGTGTATCAATTCTATGCCAAAGTATTTCATTGCTGGTGAGAGAGCCTACGAGTCTTCTTCCCTTCCCTCGTCAGTCCAGGAGATCTTGTATTCCAGATGGTGCAGTCACAGGACGGGGAAGCCCCCATCAGCCTGGGTCACTGAGTTACCACATGGAGGGCAACGGCACCTGGGAACCACCTGGAGCTGCAGAACTCTGGGAACTTAGCTACTGAGTGTTTGGAGTTCTGTATTATCACAGCATGCCTAATATAACTAGCCCATGTCTTATATAATAGAGACAATTAAGTATGTTTCCATTCAAGTCATCCATGCCTCTATCACTGCTATTACTTAATACTTTCAGCTAATGTCAATGCAGCTAATGCAATGAGGGAAGAAAAGAAAAGGAGAGGCTGCTGTACTGGTCACCACTGCACTGTAACAAACTGACACAAAACAATCATTTTCGGGGTCAGAAATCCAGGGAGGGGTCATCTGGCCATTCCTGCTGAGGGTGATTACAGTCAGATGTTGACTAGGGCTGGAGTCATCTTTAAGCCTTGACTGGGCTGAATGTCCTGGATAGCTCAAGAACATGGCTGCTATTGACGCTGCACATTGACTGGGAGGTCAGTTGGGCTATCAACTATCGTGTCTACGTGTGACCTCTCCAGCATGGTGGTCTCAAGGTATCCAGACTCATTACGTGACCCCTGCCTTCACCCAGAATGAGAGTTCCACTAGATTCTGTAGAAACTGAGTGACCTTTGCTGACATGGCCTTCTAACTTACAAAGTGTCATTTCTGTTGGATTCTGTTGGTTGTAGGGGATTCACTGAGGTCAGCCCTGATTTAAAGGAAGAGGACATACACTCATCCTCTATAAAGGACTGCTAAAGAATGTGCATGCATGCTTTTAAATTGCCACAATTACTTTGAATGATGATTCAAAATTATCACAATCAATTTTACATGCCTAGTAACCCCAAGCTTATTAAGCATAATAAGGATAAGGGGCATGACCAAGATAGCAAAGTAGAAAGGACCCTGAACTCACCTCCTGCCATGAGCACACCAAATTCCAACTACTTATTCAGCAACTATCTTTGAGAACAACCTGAAGGCTAACAGAAAGATTTCCCACAGCTAAAGATATAAAGAAAGAGTTGAGTAGGAGAGGCAGAGAGGCAACACAGTCATGACCTACACCCTCCAGGTTGGAGACCCACCAACAGAAGGAATGTCACAGCTGCAGAAGTCCTCCCCAAGGGTTGAGGGGTCTGACTCCACATCAGGCTTCCCAGCCCAGGAGACCTGCAGCAGGAAGATGAGCTCCCAGAATATCTGACTTTGACATCCAACAGGGAGACCCCGAGGGCTACTGGAAACAGAGACCTCACTCTTCAAGGGCACACACAGAACCTCACACACTCCGGGTCCCAGTGCCGAGGCTGTAGTTTGAAGAGTCTGGGTCAGACCCACCTGTTGACAGAGGTGGAAGCAACTGGGACTCCTCCTGGGGACAGAGACACTAGTGGAGGCCATTCTGGGGTGCTCCTTCTTCTGTGATGACACCAGCACTGGCAAGGGTCATTTTGGAATTTTCCTTCTGGCCTGATATCACCAGGGACTTACCCCCAGCAGGCTGACGCTAGCCCCGAGGCCCTCAGGCAGTGCACCCGGCCACATGGGGACCCAGCCCCACCCAACAGCAGGTCAGCACCAGCCCCGGGACTCTGCACAGGCATCCTACTGTGCCATCTGACAATGCCCCATCCACCACACAAGGCTGGACCTCTGGATCACTGGGGTGGGGGCAGCCCCCTCTACCAGTGACCTGCAGTTGTCAGCCCCACCACAACAGAAGGACCGTGCAGCCCACACAAGAGGTGCCCCTAGAGCACACAGCTTTGGCATGCTCTACCGGAGGGGAGTGTGCTACCAGCCCTCACAGAACAGCTCCTACATAAAGTCACTTCTGCAAGACCAAGAAACTAAGTGACCTACCAAAGACACAGAAACAAACACAGAGAATTAGGCAAAGTGAGGAGACAGAGTAGTATGTTCCAAATTAAGGAACAAGACACAATCTCAGAGAAAGAACTAAATAAACAGGAGATAAGCAATCTGCCCAATAAAGTTTCAAGGTAATGATTATAAAGAGGCTTACTGAGCTCAGGAAAGAACAGATGAACACAGAGCAAACTTGCACAAAGAATCAGAAAATATAAAGAAGAACAAGACAGGGAATTCCCTGGTGGTCCAGGGGTTGGGACTCAGTACTTTCACTGCCAGGGCCCAGGTTCAATCCCTTGTCAGGGAACTAAGATCATGCCAGCCATGTGGCATAGCCAGGAGAAAAAAAAGTAGAAGAAGACAAAAATGACGATGACAGATAAAAGACACAATAATTGAAATTTAAAAAAAATACACTAGAGGGAATCAGCAGTAGACTCAATCACACTGGGGAATTGATCAACAATCTGGAAGACAAAGCACCAGCAATTACCTAATCTTAACAGAAAATAGCAAAAAGAAATGAGGATAGCTAAGAGATAGCTCTAACACAATATCAAGCATACTAACATTCACATTATAGGATCCCAGAAGAAGAGAGAGAAAGGGGCAGAGAACTTATTTAAACAAATACTAGCTGAAAAATTCCCTAACCTGGAGAAGGATACAAACATCTAGTCCCAAGAAGTGCAGAATGCCCCAAATAAAATGAATCCAAAAAGTCCACACTAAGACACATTATCATTAAAATGGAAAAAATAAAAATAAGAAGAAAATCTTAGAAGCAGCAGGAAAAAAGCAACTACTTGCATATAAGAGAAATCCCGAAAGGCTATCAGCCAGCTTTTCAGAAGAAATTCTGCAGGCCAGAAAGGAGCGGCAGATTATATGCAAAGTGATGAAAGAAAAAAATGCCTACAACAAAGACTATCTGGCAAGGTTATCATTTAGATTTGAAGAAGAGGTACAGAGCTGTAAGGAAAATCAAAAGCTAAAAGAGTTAAGCACCACTTAAGTGACTTCACAAGAAATGTTTCATAAACTTCTCTAAGCAGAAAAGGCCACAACTCAAAATACAAAAACTGAAAATTATGAAAGGAAAATGTCTCACTGGCAAAGGCGAACATGCAGTAAAAGGATATCAGCCACTTACAAAGCGACGGTGAAGCCCGGGAGCCTCGCACTCCTCGAGGCTCCAGGGAAGTGGATGGGCCCCAGGGCAGCCCGCGGCAGCAGAGAGGCCAAGAGCCATCCACTCCTGGGCATCCCCCAGCGTCAATCAGCTCCAGCCAACAACTCCAGCAGGGCCTTTGCCCAGGCCCCGGGGGGCACGAGGACCAACACCCAGCAGGTGATGAAGGTTCACCTGCTCAAGAGAACCAGCAGAGGGACAACTAGGGCTCTGGGCATGTCCTCTGGCTACTTGGAGCCACTGAAGGGCATGTCCCTGCTAGTCAGAGCCAGACAAAATGTGATCCACCAGCGAAGGGTATGGCAACCTACTTCAGTATTCTTGCCTTGAGAACCCCATGAATAGCATGAAAAGGTAAAAAGATATGACACTGAGAGATGAGCCTCCCAGGTTGGTAGGTGTCCCATATGCTGCTGGGGAAGAGCAGAGAATAGCTCCAGAAAGAATGAAGAGACTGAGCCACAGTAGAGGGGACGCCCAGTTGTAGATATGTCTGCTGGGGGAAGTACAGTCCAATGCTGCAAAGAACAAAATTGTATACAAACCTGGAATGTTAGGTCCATGAATTAAGGTAAATTCAGGTCAGTTCAGTTGATCAGTCATGTCCGACTCTTTGCGGCCCCATGAATCACAGCATGCCAGGCCTCCCTGTCCATCACCAACTCCTGGAGTTCACTCAGACTCACATCCATCGAGTCAGTGATGCCATCCAGCCATCTTATCCTCGGTCGTCCCCTTCTCCTCCTGCCCCCAATCCCTCCCAGCATCAGAGTCTTTTCCAATGAGTCAACTCTTAGCATGAGGTGGCCAAAGTACTGGAGTTTCAGCTTTAGCATCATTCCTTCCGAAGAACATCAGGACCGATTTCCTGTAGAATGGACTGGTTGGATCTCCTTGCAGTCCAAGGAACTCTCAAGAGTCTTCTCCAATACCACAGTTCAAAAGCATCAATTCTTCAATGCTCAGCCTTCTTCACAGTTCAACTCTCACATCTATACGTGACACAGGAAAAACCATAGCCTTGACTAGACGGACCTTTGTTGGCAAAGTAATGTCTCTGCTTTTGAATATGCTATCTAGGTTGGTCATAACTTTCATTCCAAGGAGTAAGCGTCTTTTAATTTCATGGCTTCAGTCACCATCTGCAGTGATTTTGGAGCCCCCCGCCCAAAATAAATAAATAAATAAATAAATAAATAAATAAATAAACAAAGTCTGACACTGTTTCCACTGTTTCCCCAACAATTTGCCATGAAGTGATGGGACCAGATGCCATGATCTTCGTTTTCTGAATGTTGAGCTTTAGGCCAACTTTTTCACTCCCCTCTTTCACTTTCATCAAGAGGCTTTTTAGCTCCTCTTCATTTTCTGCCATAAGGGTGGTGTCATCTGCATTTCAGAGGTTATTGATATTTCTCCTGGCAATCTTGATTCCAGCTTCTGCTTCATCCAGCCCAGAGTTTCTCATGATGTACTCTGCATATAGGTTAAATAAGCAGGGTGACAATATACAGCCTTGACGGACTCCTTTTCCTATTTGGAACCAGTCTGTTGTTCTATGTCCAGTTCTAACTGTTGCTTCCTGACCTGCATATAGGTTTCTCAAGAGGCAGGTCAGGTGGTCTGGTATTCCCATCTCTTTCAGAATTTTCCACAGTTTATTGTGATCCACACAAAGGCTTCGGCATAGTCAATAAAGCAGAAATAGATGTTTTTCTGGAACTCTCTTGCTTTTTCCATGATCCAGCTGATGTTGGCAATTTGATCTGGTTTCTCTGCCTTTTCTAAAACCAGCTTGAACATCTGGTAGTTCACGGTTCACATATTGCTGAAGCCTGGCTTGGAGAATTTTGAGCATTACTTTATTAGCATGTGAGATGAGTGCAATTGTGCGGTAGTTTGAGCATTCTTTTGCATGTCTTTCTTTGGGATTGGAATGAAAACTGACCTTTTCCAGTCCTGTGGCCACTGCTGAATTTCCAGATTTGCTGGCATATTGAGTGCAGCACTTTCACAGCATCATCTTTCAGGATTTGAAATAGCTCAACTGGAATTCCATCACCTCCACTAGCTTTGTTTGTAGTGATGCTTTCTAAGGCCCACTTGACTTCACATTCCAGGATGTCTGGCTCTAGATGAGTGATCACACCATCGTGATTATCTGGGTCGTGAAGATCTTTTTTGTACAGTTCTTCTGTGTATTCTTGCCACCTCTTAATATCTTCTGCTTCTGTTAGGTCCACACCATTACTGTCCTTTATCAAGCCCATCTTTGCATGACATGTTCCCTTGGTATCTCTGATTTTCTTGAAGAGATCTCTAGTCTTTCCCCTTTTGTTGTTTTCCTCTATTTCTTTGCATCGATCACTGAGGAAGGCTGTATCTCTCCTTGCTATTCTTTGGAACTCTGCATTCAGATGCTTATATCTTTCCTTTTCACTTCTCTTCTTTTCAGAGCTATTTGTAAGGCCTTCCCAGACAGCCATTTTGCTTTTTTGAGTTTCTTTTTCTTGGGGATGGTCTTGATCCCTGTCTCCTGTACAATGTCACAAACCTCTGTCCATAGCTCATCAGGAACTCTGTCTATCAGATCTAGTCCCTTAAATCTATTTCTCACTTCTACTGTATAATCATAAGGGATTTGATTTAGGTCATACCTGAATGGTCTAGTGGTTTTCCCTACTTTCTTCAATTTCAGTCTGAATTTGGCAATATTGGATGTGGTCAAACAGGAGATGGCAAGACTGAATATCGACATTTTAGAGATCAGTGAACTAAAATGGATGGGAATGAGTGAATTTAATTCAGATGACCCTTATATCTATGGCTGTGGGCAAGAATCCTTTAGAAGAAATGGAGTAGCCCTCATAGTCAACAGAAGAGTTTGAAATGCAGTACTTGGGTACAATCTCAAAAACAACAGCATGATCTCAGTTGGTTTCCAAGGCAAACCATTTAATATCATAGTAATTCAAATCCATGCCCCAACCAGTAATGCTGAAGAAGCTGAAGCTGAACATTTATATGAAGACCTACAACACATTCTAGAATTATCACCAAAAAAGACATCCTTTTCATCACAGAGGACTGGAATGCAAAAGTATGAAGTCAAGAGACATCAGGTGTAACAGGCAAGTTTGGCCTTGGAGTCCAAAATGAAGCAGGGCAAAGGCTAATAGAGTTTTTGCCAAGAGAAAGCACTAGTCATAGCAAACACCCTCTTCCAACAACACAAGAGATGACTCTACACATGGACATCACCAGATAGTCAATACCAAAATCAGACTGAATATATTCTTTATAGCTGAAGATGAAGAAGCTTATACAGTTAGCAAAAACAAGATCTGGCTCAGACCATCAGCTCCTTACTGCAAAATTCAGACTTAAGAAAGTAGGGGAAAACCACTAGGTCAATCAGTTCAGTTCAGTCACTCAGTCATGTCCAACTCTTCGTGACCCCACGGACTGTAGTACGCCAGGCTTCCCTGTCCATCATCAACTCCCGGAACTTACTCAAACTCATGTCCATTGAGTCAGTGATGCCATCCAACCATCTCATCCTCTCTTGTCTCCTTCTCCTCCTGCCTTCAATCTTTCCCAGCATCAGGGTCTTTTCAGATGAGTCAACTCTTCGCATGAGGCGGCCAAAGTATTGGAATTTCACCTTCAGCATCAGTCCTTCCAATGAATATTCAGGACAGATTTCCTTTAGGATGGACCGATTGGATCTCCTTGCAGTCCAAGGGACTCTCAAGAGTCTTCTCCAACACCAGAGCTCAAAAGCATCAATTCTTTGGTGCTCAGCTTTCATTACAGTCCAACTCTCACATCCATACATGACTACTGGAAAACCCAAAGCTTTGAATAGATGGTACTATGCTGGCAACATAATGTCTCTGCTTTTTAATATGCTGTCTAGGTTGGTCATAACTTTTCTTCCAAGGAGCAAGCGTCTTTTAATTCCATGGCTGCGATCACCATCTGCAGTGATTTGGGGGCGCAGAAAAGTAAAGTCTGTCACTGTTTCCATTGTTTTCCCATCTATTTGCCATGAAGTGATGGGACCAGATGCCACGATCTTAGTTTTCTGAATGTTGAGCTTTAAGCCAACTTTTTCACTCTTCTCTTTCACTTTCATCAAGAGGTTCTTTAGTTCTTCTTCGCTTTCTGCCATAAGTGTGTGTCATCTGCATATCTGAGGTTATTGCTATGTCTCCCAGCAATCTTGATTCCAGCACTTCTCATGATGTACTATGCATATAAGTTAAATAAGCAGGGTGACAATATACATCAAATCCCCTATGATTATACAGTGGAGGTGACAAATAGATACAAGGGATTAGATCTGGTAGACACAATGTCTGAAGAACTATGGACAGAGGTTTTTAACACTGTGCAGGAGGTGGTGACCAAAACCATCCCCAAGGAAAACAAATGAAAAAATGCAAAGTGGTTGTCTGAGAAGGCCTCACAAATAGCTGAGAAAAGAAGAGAAGCAAAAGGCGAAAGAGAAAGATATACCTAACTGAATGCAGAGTTCCAGAGAATAGCAAGGAAAGAAAGGAAAGCATTATTAAGTAAACAATTTAAAGAAAAAGAGAAAAACAACAGGATGGGAAAGTCAAGAGATCACTTCAAGAAAATTAGAGATACCAAGGGAACATTTCATGCAAAGACAGGCACAAGAAAGGACAGAAACAGTATGATCTTAACAGTAGCAAAAGAGATTACAAAGAAATGGCAAGAATACAAAGAACTGCACAAAAAAGTTCTTAATGACCTGGATAACCATGATGGTGTGGTCACTCACCTAGAGCCAGATACCCTGAAATGTGAAGGCAAGTGGGACTTAGGAAGCATTACTACAAACAAAGCTAGTAGAGGTGATGGAATTCCAGCTGAACTATTTCAAATCCTAAAATATGGTGCTGTTGAAGTGTCGCACTTAATATGCGAGCAAATTTGGAAAACTCAACACTGGCCACAGGACTGGAAAAGGTTAGTTTTCATTTCAATCCCAAAGAAAGGCAATGCCAAAGAATGCTCAAACTACCTCACAACTGCGTTACCTCACATGCTAGCAAGGTAATGCTCAAAACCCTTCAAGCTAGGCTTCAACAGTATGTGAACTGAGCACTTTCAGATGTACAAGCTAGATTTAGAAAAGGCAGAGGAATCAGAGGCAAAAAGGCAACAACCAATTTGTTGAAATCAAATTGCCAACAAGCTGGATCATAGAAAAAGCAGGGAAAATCCAGAAAAACATCTACTTCTGCTTCATTGGCTACACTAAAGCCTTTGATTGTGTGAATTACAACAAACTGTGGAAAATACTTAAAGATATGGAAATACCAGACCACCTCACCCCCCTCCTGAGAAACCTGTATGCAGGTCAAGAAGCAACAGTTAGAATCAGACATGGAACAGTGGACTAGTTCAAAATTGGGAATGGAGTATATCAAGGCTGTATGTTGTCACCCTGCTTATTTAACTTACATGCAGAGCATATCATGCAAAATGTCAGGCTTGATGAATCACAAGCTGGAATCAAGATTGCCAGGAGAAACAGCAATAACCTCAGGTATGCAGTTGACACCACCCTAATGGCAGAAAGTGAAGAGAAACTAAAGAGTCTCTTGATGAAGGTGAAAGAAGAGAGTGAAAAACCTGGCTCAAAACTAAGATCATGGCATCTGGTCCCATAACTTCATGGCAAATACATGGGAAAACAATGGAAACAGTGACAGACTTTTTATTTTCTTGGGCTCCAATATCACTGTGGATGGTGACTGCAACCACAAAATTAAAAGATGCTTGCTCCTTGAAAGAAAAGCTATGACAAACCTAGACAGCATATTAAAAAGCAGAGACTCATGTTGCCAACAAAGGTCCATATATCAAAGCTATGGTTTTTCCAGTAGTCATGTACAGATGTATTAGGTGGACCATAAAGAAGGCTAAGCACCGAAGAATTGATGCCTTCAAGCTGTGGTGCTGTAGAAGACTCTTGAGTCCCTTGGACAGAAAGGAAATGAAACTAGTCAATCCTAAAGGAAATCAACCCTGAATACTCATTGGAAGGACTGATGCTGAAGCTGAAACTCCAATACTTTGGTACCTGATACAAAGAGCCAACTCATTGGAGAAGACCCTGATGTTGGGAAAGATTGAGGGCAGGAGAAGGAGACAACAGAGGATGAGATGGTTGGATGGCATCATTGACTCAACAGACATGAGCTTGAGCAAACTCTGGGAGATCGTAAAGGACAGGGAATCCTGGCTTTCATGGACAGTGAAGTTCATGGGGTGGTAAAGAGTGACTGAGCAAAAAACAACACAACTGAGCTACTGAACAACAACAAGAAAAGTTAAAAAACAAACTAGTAAAATCATCTATATCCATAGTAAGTAGTTAAGGGATACACAAAACAAAAAAAAGTTATATATGTAAAAAACATCCAATGTGAGGAAGAATGTTCAAAATGAAGGTTTATCAGAAGTGCTTAAACATAAGAAATCAACATAAAATTATCATGTACCTCATATATATGGTTACATGTATCAACAAGAAAGTATAACAATTGCAAACATAATACCCTGTGTAAGAATATGTAAATATGTAAAGAAAATGTTAACAAACTGGGGGGAAACTGACAGTAATAATAGTAGAAGATTTTAATGCCTCATTCACATCAATGGTCATATCATCCAAATAGAAAATTAAAGGAACACTGGCCTTAAATAACACCTAATGTTGTTGTTCAGTCACTAAGTCGCATCTGATTCTTTGCCAGCCCTTAGATCAGATGACACAACCCCTTACATGGATGAAAATATATATACCCACACGGAAGAGCTCACCCCAAAAGAGCAGAATACGCATTATTTTTAAGGATACTGGTAATAGCCTCCAGAATAGACTACATGCTATGCAAAAAAAAAAAAAAGTCTTCATAAGTTTAATATTGAAATCATATCAAGCATCTTTTCCTACCATAGCACTATGAGACTAGAAATCAACTGCAAAAAAAAAAAAAAAAAAGTGGAGTCTCAATAATATGCTAAAAACAACCAAACAGACACTGAAGAAATCAAAGAGGAAATGGAAAAAATATCTGGAGACAAATGAAAATGTAAACGCATCTATCCAAAATTTATGAGAAACAGCAGAAGCAGTAATAAGAGGGAAGCTTACAGTGATTAAAAAAAAAAAACGACAAGTAAACAGTCTAATATTATACTTGAAGGAAAGAGAAAAGGAGCAAACAAAACCTCAAGTTAGTAGAAGGAAAGAAATCATGATGATGAGAGCAAAAATAAACGAAACAGAGACTAAAAAACAACAGAAAAGACCCATGAAATTAAAAATTAATTATTTGAAAAGATAAATAAAATTTATAAATCTTGAGCCAGACTCATAAAGAAAAAGAGAGAGGGACCAAATAAAGAAAATCAGAAATGAAAGAAAAGTTCCAAGCAATACCATAGAAACAGGAAGAAACAGGAGAGGCCACTACAGTTACACACCAATAAAATAGATGACCTGGATAATAGAAGACATGGGCAAATTCCCAGATATGTACAATATTCCAAGAAAAAAGCAGGAAGAAGTAGAAAATATACACATACTGATTACCAGTAACAAAACTGTATCAGTTAAAAGCAAACATAAAAATCCCAACAAACAAAAGTCCAGGACACAGATTCAAAGGTTAATTCTACCAAACATTTAAGGAAAAGTTAACATCTATCCCTCTAAAACTAGTTCAATAAAACTGAAGAGGAAGGGATGTTTAAGAACTCATCTTATGAAGCCAGTATCGCACTGATACCAAACTGAAACAAAGATGCCACACACATAAAAAGAAAATTATAGGCCGATATCACTGATAAGCATAGATGCAAAAATCTTCAACAAATGATAGCAAAACAAATTCAACAAAACATTAAAAGAATTATATACCAGGATTGACTAAAATTATCCCAAAGAAAAAGAAATGCAAGTAGGCAAAGTGGTTGTTTGAGGAGGCTTTACAAATAGCGGAGGAAAGAGAGAAGCAAAGGCAAGGGAGAAAGGGAAAGAAATCCCCAATTAAATGCAGAGCTCCAGAGAATATCAAGGAGATATAGAAAGGCCTTCTTTTATGAAAAATCCAAGGAAACAGAGGAAAACAATGGAATGGGAAAGACTAGAGATGTCTTCAAGAAAACCGGAGATATCAAGGGAACATTTCATGCAAGGATGGGCATGATAAAGGACAGAAACCATAGGACCAATTCGAAAGAGAAGAGATTAAGAAGACATGGCAAGAATACACAGAAAAACTATACAAAAAAAGGTCTTAACAACGCAGACAACCACAATGGTGTGGTCACTCATCTAGAGCCGGACAGCCTGGAGTGTGAAGGCAAGTGTGCCTTAGGAAGCAGTACTTGAACAAAGCTAGTGGGGATGATGGAATTCCAGCTAAGCTATTTAAAATCCTAAAAGAAAACGCTGTTAAAGTGCTACACTCAATACATCAGCAAATTTGGAAAATAACAATGGTTGGAAAAGGTCAGTTTTCATTCTTGTCCCAAAGAAGAACAATGTGAAAGAATGTTCAAACGACCATACAATTGCATTCATTTCACATGCTAGCAAAGTTATGCTCAAAATTCTTCTATCTAAGCTTTAGTAGTATGTGAACCAAGAACTTCCACGTGTACAAACTGGGTTTCTAAGACGCAGAGGAACCAGAGATCAAACTGCAAACATCTGCTGGATCATGAAAAAAGCAAGGGAGCTTCAGAAACCCATATACTTTTGCTTCACTGACTATGCTAAAGCCTTTGATTGTGTGGATCACAACAAACCATGGAAAATTCTTAGAGATGGGAACACCAGACCATCTTATCAATCTCCTGAAAAACCTGTATGAGGGTCAAGAAGCCACAGTAAGAACTGAACATGGAACAATGGATTGGTTCAAAATTGGAAAAGGAATACATCAAGGCTATATATTGTCACCCTGCTTATTTAACTTATATGCAAAGTGCATTATGCAAAATGCCAGGTGGATGAATCACAAGCTCAATCACGGCAATCAAGATTGCTGGGAGAAGTAACAACAACCTCAGATATGCAGATGATACCACTCTAATGGCAGAAAGCAAAGAGGAACTAAAGAGCCTCTTGATGAGGGTGAAAAGGGAGAGTGAAAAAGCTGGTTTAGAATTCAACATTAAAAACTAAGATCATGGCATCTGATCCCATTATTTTGTGGCAAATAGAAGGGGGAAAGAGTGGAAGCAGTGACAGATTTTATTTTCTTGGGCTCCAAAATCACTGTGGACGGTGACCACATTCATGAAATTAAAAGACGTTTGCTCCTTGGAAGGAAAGCTGACAAACCTAGATAGCATATTAAAAAACAGAGACATCATTTTGTCAACAAAGGTCCATATAATCAAAGCTATGGTTTTTCCAGTAGTGTATGGATACGAGAGTTGGACCATAAAGAAGGCTGAACAATGAAGAATTGATGCTCTCGAACTGTGGTGCTGGAGAAGACTCTCGAGAATCCCTTAGACTGCAAGGAGGTCAAAAGAGTCAATCACAAAGGAAGTAAACCATGAATATTAATTGGAGGAACTGATTCAGCTCCAATACTTTGGGCACGTAATGCAAAGAGCCAACTCCTTGGAAAATACCCTAATGCTGGGAAAGATTGAAGGCAAAAGGTGAAGGTGAAGGCAGAGGATGAGATATCATCACTGACTTAATGGACATGAATCTGAGCAAACTCTGGGAGATGGTGGAGGACAGAGGAGCCTAGTGTACCTGACACAACTTAGCAACTGAACAAAAACAACAACATACCACAATCAAGTAGAATTTATCCCAGAGATGCAAGGATGTCTCAGTAACCACAAATTAACAGAGATGATAACCACATTAACAAACTGAAGAATAAAATCAGACCATCATCTCAAAAGATGCAGGAAACTCTCTGACAAATTTCAACACTGATTTATGATAGAACCTCTCAATAAAGTGGGTATAGAGAAAATATATCTCAACATAATAAAGGTCATTTATGACAAAACCACAACCAACACCTACCAATAGGGAAAAGCTGAAAGCATTTCCTCTAAGATTGAGAACAAGATAAGCACAACCACTCTTGCCACTTTGGTTCAACATAGTATTGGAAGCTCTAGTCACAGCAATCAGAGACACAAAGAAATAAAATGCATTCAAACTGAAAAAGGAGAAGTAAACCTGTCACCATTTGCAGGCAGGATACTATACAGAAAAAATATAAAGAAACCACCAAAAAGTATTAGAATTAATGTGACTTCCCTGGTGGCTTAGACGGTAAAGTGTCTGCCTTCAACGTGGGAGACCTGGGTTCAATCCCTGGGTCGTGAAGATCCCCTGGAGAAGGAAATGGCAACCCACTCCAGTATTCTTGCCATGAAAATCCCATGGACGGAGGAGCCTGTTAGGCTACAGTCCACAGGGTCGCAAAGAGTTGGACACGACTGAGCAACTTCACTTTCACAGTAAATTTGCAGGATACAAAATATACAGAAATTTGTTGTACTTCTGTATACTAATATATCCTAATATCAAGTATCAGAAAGAGAAATTAAGAAAACAATACCATTCACAAAAATGTAAAAAAAAAAAAAAGAAAACTCGGAAAATCTAATCAAGGAGGTAAAAATCTGTACTCTGGAAACTTTAAGACACTGATGAAAGAGGTTGAAAACAACTAAACAAATGGAAGGCTATGAATTGAAAGAATATTGTTAAACAAACATACTACTCAAGGCAATCGACAGATTCAATGCAATCTCTATCAAAATATCAATTGCTTTAGGAAAAAATAATCCTAAAATTTTGTAAAGAAATGCAAAAGTTCCCCCAATAGCAAAAGTGAACTTAAGAAAGAAGAATAAAACTGAAACATCACACTCCCTTATTTCAAACTCTACTAAAACACTCTACTACAAAAGATCAAACCAGTCAATCCTAAAGGAAATTAGTCCTGAATATTCATTGGAAGGACTGATGCTGAAGCTCCAATACTTTGGCCACCTGAGGCAAAGAACTGACTCATTGGAAAAGACCCTGATGCTGGGAAAGATTGAAGGCAGGAGGAGAAGGGGACGACAGAGGATGGACGGTTGGATGGCATCACCAACTTGATGAACATGAGTTTGAGTATGCTCTAGGAATTGGTGATGGACAGGGAAGCCTGGCGTGCTGCTGTCCATGGGGTCACAAAGAGTCAGACACAACGGAGCAACTGAACTGAACACAGTGCTATCAGAACCCTCGGAGGTGGGATGCACTGAGCCTAGCCTGAGGTTGGATGACCAGTGAATTTCTGGAAGACAGGAAGTCTAAGTCAAAGCTGGAGAAATAGGAGGGAGCATAGAAGGAGATGGGGCTGAAATTGTTAGGCAGGCATGGGGTGGGGGCAAGGGGGTGTTTTGTCAGGCTGAGGAGTTTGGATTTTAATCCAGGAGCAATGGGAGCTACTGAAAAAAGCAGGATTGTTTAAGCTGGATTCGCATTTTAGATGCAATTGTTTGTCATAGACCAGAGCAGGGAGACAGGCAGGTGGCTGAAACAGTAACTCAAGGATAGGGAGGCTCAGAGGAGAGTACAGCAACCACGGACAGCGTGACCAACACAGACGGTCCCAGCCACCACGCTGCCCTTTCCAGCATGCTCAGTGGCTGGGTGCCGATATCATGCTCCAGTGGATAGACCTGGGGAGAGGACTCCGTCTGGCTGTGCAGAGACACCCTGAAGGGTTTGGGATGTGTTGCAGGCTACAATCGGGGGTGTGCACAGGATGGAGCCCAGTTCTGCCTTAGGAGCCCCCGTTGCTAATACCAACAGAAAGGGAGGGGTGTGGTCCCACTATAGCAACCTTATTCTCAATGTGCTCACAGCTAGCACAGCTCAGCTGCTACAAGCTTTGGCAGCATGTAAGAGATGGTAGACTGCCAACACGTGGAGGCAAGGCTGAAATCTGAGCTGATTCCCAGCAGGTGCATGACTTTAGGACATTTATACCTGCAGCAGTGCCTAGAAGACATCTGAGCCTTTGAGACCACAGTAGATAACTGTTTCCCCTAAATTCACAGAGTCAGAGATATAAAAGTAAAATGAAAAAGCAGGGGAACCACTCCCAATTAAAAGAATAAGAGAAATCCCCTGAAAACACAAACAATGAAACAGACCTCTCCAGTCTACTAGACCCCAAGTTCAAAAGGAAGGAATGAAAATGTGAAAGGAACTAAAGACTGCCATTGAAAGAAATGCAGGTCATCATAAAAACAAACAAACAAAACCTAGAAAGTATAAAGAGAAGTCAATAATAATTAGACAATTCAAAAGCCAAGATAAAAACTGAGCTAAAGTCAATAAATAGCAACTAAATAATACAGATGAACAAATAAGAATCTGAGAGAGAGAATAATGGAAGTCAATCAGAAGAGCATACATAAAGACAAATGAAAAAAACTGAAAGCAACCTATTAGACCTATGAAATAATACAAAGTATGCCAATCTACAGGTAATAGGGATCACAGAAAGATAAGAGGTAAAAAGGAAATCAAAAGTGCATTTGAAAAAACCATGTCTGAAAACTTCCCAAACCTAAAGGAAACAGATATCCAGAAACGGGAAGCACAGAGGCTCCCAGACGAGATGAACTCAAACACACTTGTACTAAGACATGTAATAATTAAAATGGAAAAAGTTAGGATTATAAATGCAGCAAGAGAAAAACAAAGCATTAGTTACAAGAGAGCCCCGTAAGACTATTAGCTGATTTCTCTACAGAAATGTTGCAGGCCAGAGGGGAGTGGCAAGATATACTCAAAGTCCTCAAAGGGAAAAACTGTAGCCTAGGATACTCTTCCCAGCAAGATCATCATTAAAAATGGAAGGAGAGATAAAGAATTTCTCAGATAAGCAAAAACTAAAAGAATGCAGCAATACTAAACCTATATTAAAAAAATATATTGAAAGATCTTCTCTAAATTTAAAAAAAAATATGAAAGTCATAATAGGAAAAGAAATTATATAAAAGAATAGAAGACCACTTAAAGAAGCCAGTACATAGATTTTTTTTTAATAATTTTAAAAAATTTTTGGATTAACATGAAGATGTAAAACAGGAAATCAACATCATAAAAAATGGGGAAGGAGAACAAGAAAATATAGATTTTTTTTAGAACGTGTTTGAGCTTATATGACTACCAGTCTAAAGCAAGTAGATATAGTAATGGGTTAACATACTTGAAAACCAGGGTAACCACAATCAAAAACATACAGTAAGTCCACAAAAAACAAAAAGAAGAGAACTCAAACATAATACAAAAGAAAACCATCAAACCACATGAAAACCAGAAAGAAAAACAAAGGACAAAGAAGAAACGCAAAATCAACTGGAAAACAAGGTTTCAACAGACAATACATACAAACCTATCAGTAGCTACGTTAAATGTCAATGGACTAAACGCTCCGATCAAAAGATATAGAATGGGAGACTGGATAGTAAAACAAGAGCCTGCAAGAGACCAACTTTAAGGCAAAGGACACACATAGATTACGAGTGAGGGGACGGAAAAAGATTATTTCACGCAAATGGAAATGACAGAAAGCAGGAGTAGGAAAAATCACATCAAACAAAATAGACTAAAACAAAGACTACAGAGAAAGAAGGACATTATATAATGATTAAAGGATCAAAACAGGAAGAGAATTTACCCTCATTAACATATACACACCCAATATAGGAGCACCTAAATACATACAGTAAATACCAGCAGACACAAAGGGAGAAACTGATGTCAAGACAGTAATAGAGGTTGACTTTTAACACTCCACTGACATCAACGCACAGATCTTCCAGAGAGAAAATCAATAAGGCAACAGAGATCCTAAATGACACAACAGAATGGTTAGACTTAATTGATACTTTCAGGAAACTACATCTCCCCCAGAATAGAAACCACATTCTTTTCAAGCATTCATGAAACTTCCTCTAGGATAAAGCACATATTAGGACACAAAATAAACATCAACAAATTTAAGAGAATAGAAATTATTTCAAGCATTTCTTCTGATCACAACAGCATAAAATTACAAACTAATCACAGAAAGAGAAACCGGAATAAAAACAGCTATATGGAGATAAAACAACATGCCGTTAAAATACCAATGGGTCAATGATGAAATCGAGGAGGAAATTTTTAAAACACCTTGAGACAAAGGAAAACACAACCATACAAAATTGATGGAATGAAGCAAAAGGAGTCCTAAGAAGGAAGTTCACAGCAATATAGGCCTTCCGGAAAAAAAAAAAAAAAAAACCACACAGAAAAATCTCAAACAACCTAAACTACCACCTGCTGCTGCTGCTGCTGCTGCTGCTGCTAAGTCGCTTCAGTCGTGTCCGACTCTGTGCGACCCCATAGACGGCAGCCCACCAGGCTCCCCCGTCCCTGGGATTCTCCAGGCAAGAACACTGGAGTGGGTTGCCATTTCCTTCTCCAATGCATGAAAGGGAAAAGCGAAAGTGAAGTTGCTCAGTCGTGTCCAACTTAGCGACCCCATAGACTGCAGCCTACCAGGCTCCTCTGTCCATGGGGTTTTCCAGGCAAGAGTACTGGAGTGGGTTGCCATTGCCTTCTCCACCTAAAAGAATTAAATAAAACAGAAAAAACCCAAAGGCCACAGAAGGAAGGAAATAATAAAGATCACAGAGGAAATAAAATATATATCATGGTGATCATTTCATACTGTATGCAAATATCAAATCACTGTTAGTACACCTGAAAATAACATAATATCATATATAAACTATATTTCAATTAAAAATGTAACAAGTAAGGATATTCAGTAGAGGTACAGGCTATAAAACAAGTATGCAAAATAAATGGTTTACATATTCATGCCTACAGAATAAACTAATGAATTCACTAATATGTTATGTAGAAAAACATAATGTGAGAGAAAGACTGTATTTACAAAAGCAGCACAAAATACTGAAAACCTAAGAATAAACTTAAATGTGCAGGACCCACAAAAAGAAAACTACAGAATTCTGTCTCAGGACCTAAAAGATGAGAATAAATGAAAAGATGCCGCAAATGGGGAGAATAACTATAGCTAAAGTACCACTTTCTAGCAACATTTACAGAACAAATTCAATTCCACAATCCCACTGCTGGGCATACACACTGAGGAAACCAGAATTGAAAGAGACACATGTACCCCAGTGTTCATTGTAGCACTGTTTATAATAGCCAGGACATGGAAGCAACCTAGATGCCCATCAGCAGATGAATGGATAAGAAAGCTGTGGTACATATACACAATGGAGTATTACTCAGCCATTAAAAAGAATACATTTGAATCAGTTCTAATGAGGTGGATGAAACTGGAGCCGATTATACAGAGTGAAGTAAGCCAGAAAGAAAAACACCAATACAGTATACTAACACGTATATATGGAATTTAGAAAGATGGTAATGATAACCCTATATGCGAGACAGCAAAAGAGACACAGATGTATAGAACGGACTTTTGGACTATGAGGGAGAGGGAGAGGGTGGGATGATTTGGGAGAATGGCATTGAAACATGTATACTATCATGTAAGAAATGAAGCACCAGTCTATGTTCGATACAAGATACAGGATGCTTGGGGCTGGTGCACGGGGATGATCAAGAGAGATGATATGGGGTGGGAGGGGGGTTCAGGATTGGGAGCTCGTATACACCCGTGGCAGATTCATGTCAATGTATGGCAAAACCAATACAGTATTGTAAAGTAAAATAAAGTAAAAATAAAAATTAAAAAAAATCCATATGAGTCTTTTAATAGGTAACTAGAAAAAAATCATTTTAAAGTTCATCTGAAAAAAAATTAACACAAGAATAACTAAACAACTTTGATATGAGCTACAATGATTAAAACTACGCAGTACCAATGCAGGAACACAAACAAGGAACATTTCCTTGGGATTTCTTGTCACACTAGACATTAGGAAGACAAGTTTCACATCTGTTAAGATACAATTTTAATAAAATTTGTTTAATATTATCAAGTCTCCACTGACCAAAGGCAAGAGAAAATGAGAGGGAAAACTTCTCTTACAAGTCACCAGAGTTTTTGCCGTCTTTTGGGTTTAGTTCAATTCAGTGCATTTGACTGTGTGCAGTTCAGTCTAACACCTTAAGTGTTCGATTATTCATTCACTTAATTTTTAATCACACAAATAATACACAAATATACCCTCCTGGTAAAATAAACAGAACATTAGTGATAAAGATAGGTCCTCTTTGGCCACCATCCCCAATACCTGAACACTTCCCCAGAGGAAATTGAAAAGTCTTGGGTCTTTCCATCTACTAGGCATCCTCTCATTCTCTAGGCAATCATGAGGGTCCATGGGCTCCAGAGCACTGCTCAGGGATTAAAGCCAAAGAAGAGAGGGGGTTTCCCTGGTGTTCCAGTGGTTAGGACTCCAAGTTCCCAATGCAGGGTCCCAGTTCCTAGTCAGGGAACTTGATCCCACAGCTGCAACCAAGAGTTCATTTGCATGTTGCAATTAAAAGATCTCACATGCTGCAATGAAGATCCTGCATGCTGCAACTAAGTCTTGGTGCAAATAAATACTTTAAAAAAAGGAAAGAAAGAAAAGAAATTGCTTTACTTGGTTAAGAACATCCCACTTGAAGATGGAAGTAAGCAGAGAAGGACCAATTTTAATCCACTGACCTGTGGATGGGAATGGTGGTGAAGCCTCCCCCAGAATTTATGCTAAATTCCACCATTCGGTTCTAGCAACTACTGGTGTTCGTCATTCAGTCATGCCCGACTCTTTGTGACCCCGTGGACTGTAGCCTGCCAGGCTCCTCTGTCCATGGAACTCTCCAGGAAAGAATACTGGAGTGGGTTGCCATTTCCTTCTCCAGGAATCTTCCCGACCCAGGAATCACACCAAGGTCTCCTGCATTGGCAGGCAGACTCTTCACCCTCTGAGCCACCAGAGAAGCC
The DNA here is from genome assembly GCF_042477335.2 of Ovis canadensis. Lineage (NCBI taxonomy): Eukaryota > Metazoa > Chordata > Mammalia > Artiodactyla > Bovidae > Ovis > Ovis canadensis. The sequence goes on along the minus strand of NC_091257.1, from coordinate 86,020,987 downwards.
TGCAGATTCTATGCAAAATAAGAAGCTGGGTGCAGAAGTTTCCTTGGAGGTGAATACATCTGTCTCTCTGAGAGTGGCCTATGAGAGCAATCATCCATCACTAATGGCTCCAAGTAGAGCTTAGGGGCAAGCCAGACAGCCTTGATACCCAGGTCCCCAGAGACAACTAACTGCCCTACGGTGGCAGAATAAATGAAAAAGCTAAAAGATCCACAGAGGGGCATCATATGTCCAGACAGACTGTGGCTGCCTTCAGCAGGAAACGTGCTAAAGCAACTCATGTCCTGTTAGAACCAGAAAGACAAAATATGGGGGCCACATAAAATATGGAGAAAGAAAAATGTTGGCCAGTTTTCCCAGACTGTGCCACTGGAGAGATAAAAAGACCTGAAATCATGAATATGATGAGATAAATGTTCTAAATTCCAAGCCTCTTCGAGAAATTAATATTAAAACCTACTCTTTAAGTCAATGCATCAGGATTTACATCTTTACAAACCCAACCAGGTAAGTGGAGAAGAAATGCCTTGTCTCCAAGGAGCGAACTCCAGATTGATCACAGGATCTGAAGACGCAGGCTGAGTAGTTATCTATAAAAGTCGTAACTCCCTGAGAAGCAGTTCACCTTGACTCTCACAAGCCCAGCTCAACTGGTCCAAAGTCTGAAACAGGTTAAGGGTAGAATGAAGATTACTGGAGAGTCTGCTGAACAGAGAAAATTCACAGTGATAGTGACACAGGGCCCATGACCCTGGCACTTTTCCAAGAAGAGACAGGGAGAGAGGCCTCTCTCTGGCGTTGGGCAAGAGATGGGTTCTGGGCACTTTTTGGTGGTCCCCTCCATGGTCTCAGTGCAGGGGCCCAGGTGCAGGGGCCCTGACCACTGGTCAGGGAACTAGATCCCACACGACACAACTAAGGGGTGTGCGAGCTGCAACAAAGATTAAAAGTCCTGCTTGTTGCAACTAAGACCCAGCACAGCCAAACAAACATTTAAGAAAAAGAGAGAGATGGGTTCTGCTGTGGGACTGGGGGTTGAGGCATTTATGTGAAAGAAATACCATGCCGAGAGGTCCTGGGGATGGGGGGATTCGATGTGTGATGTGGGGTATGCTGTCATTAGGGTCTTAGCTCTATAGACTGGTGAAACCCCTCTGCACAGACACTCCCCGTCCACACACCCGAGATCCCAGAAAGGCATCTACATCTGCTCTCAGAGAGATGGATCCAAAGTAGAGAATCCCAGCCTCGACTCTTCCCAATGTCCCAAGCACCTGCTTTCCCAGGAGGACTTCAGGCCCCTACTCTTCCTTACAGGTTCTGGAATTCTTAGCCAAGCTCACTCTGCTCCACGTATTTCCTGACAAACGCACTTGCCCTCCCAGCTGACTCCCTTCAAAAAATCACAGAGTTTGCACCCTCTTTGTAGGGCTCCAGCTGAGCACTTCTCCTAAAGGGAAGGGGATCAAGGGGCCTACCCTACAAGGCCTGTCAAGGTGGGAGGTGGAAAACTCAAGCATAAGAGTCTTGGAGGCTGGTGGTGGCATCCCCCTGTGGGTACCTGTAGCAATGGTCAGCCCTAGTTGGCCCTTCCCCTCAATAGGACTTCTGTTAGCCATTGCCCAGGTTGGCTTGCTACCAGCATTCCCTAATTGTCTTCAAAAGGCAAAGCTACCCATCTCAGAAACCCTAGATTTTAAAACATTCAGCATCTTGGGACTTCCCTGGTGGTCCAGTGAGTAAGACTCTGCACTCCCAATGCAATGGGCCGGGATTCGATCCCCGGTCAGAGAACCAGATCCCACAGGCCACAGCTAAGATTTCGCATGCTGCAACTACAGACTCCACCTGCTACAACTAGAACCCAGTGCAGTTAAATAAATAAATATTTTTTTAATAAAATAAAACATATAGCACCCTGCATCAGGCCTTGAGAAATTGTCAGTGGCAACATCTTTCCAACAACTCAAGCATGCAACTACAGGAAGAGAATCAAAGCCACAGGGAGGCTGAGCTGCGGATCCCACATGCATCCCAGGGTGAGATTTCTGAAAGAACCAGCAGACTCAATCCCAAAGAGGAAGCTGGGGCAGGAAAACAGTGGCCTCTAGACTCCCCCGATGTTGACAGGGCTTCTCACGCCTACCGTCCCTGCCAAACTGCTTCTTATTGGTTGTGATCAAAACAAAACAAAATGAATGAAAAACACAAAAAGATAAAAAGACATAAAATTTTAAGCCAGGAGAAAAGAAATAATGAACAGGAACAAAATACAAGACTGCAAGATTAAACTATCAACATAAAAAAAAAAGAATCTTTTTAAAAATCATATTAATTTTATATTTAACAAAACTGACATACACTGGCAGGGACAATGACATTCACCCAGTAGTTCCTGCATTTCCAACGCTCCCTCATAAATTATATGGGGCCCATGTGACTGACAGAATGAAATAACAATTTGTTTTCAAAGCAGAGCACATATGTGCATGCTCAGTCATGTCTCACTCTTCGCAACCCCGAGGACTGTAGCCTGCCAGGCTCCTCTGTCCATGGAATTTCCTAAGCAGAAAAACCGGAGCAGGTTGCCATTCCCTACTCCAGGGGATCTTCCGTCTCTATGTCTCCTGGACTGGCAGGAGGATTCTTTACCACTGAGCCATCAAGAATCTGCCTGCAATACAGGAGACCCGGGTTCAATCCCTGGGTCAGGAAGATGCTCTGGAAAAAGGAATGGTTACCCACTCCAGTATTCTTGCCTGGACAATACTATGAACAGAGGAGCCTGGCAGGCTACAGTCCATGGGGTTGCAAAGAGCCAGACACGACTGAGCTACTAACACTGTAACGTGTGACTGATTCTGGCCAATAGGCTCTAGAGGGAGGTGAGATCCATCACTTTCAGCAGAAGCTATTTGAAACTATGGAAACCACGTGTTGAGATGCTTCATAAGATGAAGGGAATCTGGGTCAACTGAGTCCAACATGGAGGGCTCCAGAGGGTTATCCAACCCCATCACACTCAGCATGAGTGAAAAGCTAACCTTTGTTGGGTGAAGCCACTGAAATACGGGGGTTTATTGGTTTCCCATCCAAGTACTAACCAGGCCTGACCCTGCTTAGCTTCGAGAGGTTTATTGGTCTCTATAGCATTTATTGGTTTATTGGCTTCTATAAACACTTAACTAACATAAGTGCTTATAATTTATAGTTCTCTTAATCCTTATAATCTTACAGCATAGGCACCACTTTTATCTTCACTAAGGGGAGAAAGGCAGAGAAAAATACATTAACTTTTGTTCAGGCTTTGTATTTGGTAAATTGCAAACTGAAAATTCAGATCTAGGCAGTCTGTGTCCATAACCACCAAGCCAGGCTGCTCTTACAAAAGATATATCTTAAAGGAAGATGCAAGGAACTTCATGGCCATGTACCTTCTTCAATAGAAGATTTGGGAATGCTGAAATAGGGCAGAAAAGGGGCATAAGGAAGAAAGGCAGCCCTAGACAGGTAAACTAAGTGTTAATCCCTTCTTTCTATTCCTCTGGGATAAATCCATCAATATTCATGTGATAAGATAAAGGGAGCTTAGATGCATAGGGTCAACTCTAAACCCCAGCCTTCTGGATTGAGCCTTCTCTTTTTAAATTTCCAGCCCAATATGGTGGCAAGACCTTCACACTCAGGAGTTGGGAAATCTGAAGTCTCGTTCCAAGTCTACCGCACAAAATGTTGTGTGGCTTGAATAATTGCCTCTGGTCTCTTTGGGCCTCAGTTGTTGTATCTGAAATGGGGGAATAATTACTTCTGTCTCATCAGGATGTAGAAAGTTCAAGCCAAACATGTGTAATGATGCGTTGGGAAGCTGTGAAATGCATTGCAAATGTAAATTATCTTTATTAGATGGAACCAGGTATCACAACTTCCCATGATTCAATCTCAGAAAGATCAGACCCCAGGCTCTCAGGCTGACCATCCTTCTATCTTCCCCTCATCTTCCTTCATCCACAGACAAAGCCCTGGAAGGAAGGCAGAGCAAAGGGCAGCCCCATGTCATGGAAAGGGTCAGCAAGTCAGGAAACCATTGCCTTGCCGTGTGGGCAGGGACAACTTCATCTCCTTCTCCAGTCCTCGGAGTCCTAACCCAGAAAGGAGACTTTTTTTGGATGAGATTAACAAAAGTTCCTACTCCTCCCCATGCAATCAAATCACCTGGGAAACTTACAAAATGCAAATACCCAGATCTCTTGTAGGGATTCATTTTTAATAGGTCTGAGCATCAGCACCTTTGAAATTTTCACCAGGTGATCATCGCGGGAAGCAGGGTCTAAAAGAAGCCCCCTGATGGATGATCCAAAGACCTGCTGACTGGTCACAACGACTGAATGTCTGAGGAAGCCTGAGAACCCACGTGAGGCTCCAGGACTGAGGGAGATGAAGGGGTGGGAGCACCCTGAAAAGGGTCTGAGGCCTCATCAGACATTGGGAGCGGGGCTGCTGAACCCCAATTTCACACGCCCTGCTGTGTGAAGGAGGCCTGGGCTCCACTGGGGCCCAGCTGGAAGGCCTTTCATTTGGAGAAAGATTTCCTCAAGGTGTCTCTCCGCCTCCTTTGCTCATCCGGGGAACTGAAGCTTTTCATTTTAATTAGCAAAGTCTTGTTGCAGCCACTAGAAATGAGGCTCTGTTCTTGTTTTCCTTTACAGAGTGTCAGCTGAGATGGTGACAGAGGGCGTGGTGAAGTGACTTGGGAGCTGTCATTTGATACAATTTCTGGGCTGGTGGGGGGCTCGGAAGATGTGAGAGCAGCTGAGGTTGCAAAGGAACCAAACCGTAAGGCAATGGCTTTGCGGCTTCAGGACACAGCGACTTGGGTTCCAGCCTCTTGGTAAGACTGCCCAAGTTATGCTGCGGGGAAGATGAAATGTTATGAGGTCCACCCAAGCTCCAGGAGCCCCGCAGACAGATAGATCACATCTTCAACCCTGGGAGCCTTATGAGAAGGGGGGTAAAGCAGGCTTTCAACAAAATACCTGTAAATGAAGAGAAATGAAGATGGCATTTGTCTGATGCATATTTTATAAGCCTGTGAACTCTCAGAGCTAGAATGAGCGCTCACTGGTCATCTTGTTAGCACCAGATGGATGGCAGAGAGGTGGCCTGCCCGAGGTGCCGTAGATCTCAGGAAGCCCCTGTCCTGTGTGTCCAGCAGGGGGGAGAAACAGTCCACAGGACTCAGCTTCCACAGCTCTGTCTTGTTGGACATCTAATAAAAGCACGTTTTCTAGAACTAGCCCTTGCGTTGCTTGTATGAGCCTCCTTGGTTGGTCAGCTTTTCCAAAACTAAGGGAACCCTCGATCCAGATGAGGAGCATAAAAAGAGAGGGGTCATCAGCAGAGCGGTCCTTAAGCGATGAGCCGGATCAGTGACAGGACCGAAAGGAAGGATGGCACACAGATACCTTAGAGTTCAGCCACTCAAATCCCACTCCAAGAAAGGCAGGCGAGGCTGCTGTAGCCCAAAGACCACAAGGGGGGCCAAACCCACAGGATGCGGCCTTCCCCCCCCCCCCCGACAGTCCCCTCCCCCACCACAGTCTCTTCCCTCGCCACAGTCCCCTCCCCCCAGTCCCCTCCCCCCAGTCCCCTCCCCCCCTCCACAGTCCCCTCTCCCCTCCCCTCCCACAGTCCCCTCCCCTCCCACAGTCCCGTCCCCTCCCCTCCCACAGTCCCTTCCCCCGCCACAGTCCCTTCCCCCGCCACAGTCCCCTCCCCTCCCACAGTCCCCTCCCCTCCCACAGTCCCCTCCCCTCCCACAGTCCCCTCCCCCGCCAGTCCCCTCCCCCCTCCCCACAGTCCCTCCCCTCCCCTCCCACAGTTCCCTCCCCTCCACCCCCACAGTCCCCTCCCACCCAATCACCTCCCCTCCCCTCCCACAGTCCCCTCCCGGCCTCGCCACAGTCCCTTCCCTCCCTCCCCTCGCCACAGTCCCCTCCCCTCCCAGAGTCCCCTCGCCTCCCACAGTCCCCCCACCCCATGATCCAGCCACACCAAGCTGTTTCTACTGCCCACAGCACCCTCTTTGTACCAGACCCTCAGCCAGAATACTCTGATTCCAGATCCTTCCTACTCCTTTCTTCAGGTGCCTGGCCACCCGGCTAAGCAGGATAGTACAGTGGCCCCCTAGGCCCCCTCTTATCCATGGCAAAGGCTCTAAGACCCCTGATAGATGCCTGAAGCCACAGAGAGCAGCAAACCATACATATACTACGATTCTTCCTGTGTATATATTAACACACTCCTGTGTGTGCGTGTCCGTGCTTTGTCATGTCCACCTCTTTGCAACCCCATGGACTGTAACCCACCAGGCTCCTCTGTCCATGGAATTGTCCCGGCAAGAATACTAGAGTGGAATGCCATTTCCTTCTCTAGGGGATCTTCCTGAACCAGGAATCAAACCTGTGTCTGCTGCTTTGGCAGGTGGATTCTTTACCACTGAGCCACCTGGGAAACCCACATTCCTATAATAAAGTATAATTTATAAATTAGGCACAGTAAGAGATTAGCAATAATAATTAATGATGAAATAGGACAATTATAATAGTATATTGTAAATAAGTTATGTGAATGCGGTCTCTCTCTCTCTCTCTCAAAATACCTTACTGACCAAATTTAATGCCTTTTCCATCTTCACTAAGCACTTATCGTGCCTCATGGCCATAACTTTTGCTGTTTGAGATGTAACAGCAAAACGAGCAGTTTCTTTTCCCTTCTTCCCAGTTTCACAGATAGAAGATTCATGTTACCATGGGTCTTAGCAACCTCAGAGCACAATTTTCTTTCTTTCCATAGTCAGCCAAGAATTTTCACCTTTTTAAAAGAAGCACTTTAAGGCTTCTCTTTGGCATATCTGAATTGCCAGCATCATGACTCTTGCACTTGGGGGCCATGATTAAGTAAAATAAGGGTCACTTGGACACAAGCACCACAAAACCACAAAATGTGTCTGATAACTGAGATAGCTACTAAGTGACGAACAACAAGCAGGATCCACTGGACAAAGGGACAATTCACAACCAGGGCAGGACATAGTGGGATGGCATCAGATTTCATCAGCTGCTCAGAGATGTATGCAATTTAAAACTTACGAATTGCTTATTTCTAGAATTTTCCATTTACTGTTTTTTGGACTGCAGTTGGGTAACTGAAACTGCAGAAAGAGAAACCACAGGTAAAAGAGACGATTGTGTATCAAGGATCAGCCCCCTCACTCTTTCAGTATTTATTGAATACCCATTTATGGTAAACAAAACTGTCATAGATGGTCCCATCTTCAAATCGTAAAAGGCAGATATATAACGAAATGCTCATGCAAATACATGTAAAGTCATCTCCTTGGAAGTGCTTGGAAGGAAAGATGCATGTGTTAGGGGAAGCACTGACTGAAACCACCTGCCTGGGCACACACAGGCTTCCCTGGTGGCTCAGTGGTAAAGAATCCACCTGCCAATGCAGGAGATGTGGGTACAATCCTTGGGTCAGGAAGATCCCCTAGAGAAGGAAATGGCTAACCACTCCAGCATTCTTGCCTAGAGACTTCCGTGAACAGAGGAGCCTGATGGGCTACAGTCCATGAGATCGCAAAGAGTTGGACACGACTGAGCAACTGAACACACGTGGCAAACACACACACACGCACCACACACACACACGGGGCCTGTGCCTCATTTTTGTCGCCCATGATCCAGATCTTATCCACCTTTGATGCCCTCCACATAGCACAGTGCTGGCACCCACATACGCAGGTGTTTGGTAAATGACTCTTGAATAAGTGAATGATGCAGAGATAAAGCATCTCAGACCTCTCATGCCCTCCATCGCACATTAGCTGTCTATCTGTCATGCCTCCATAATCCTCCAAAGCACATTTGGTGTATATTTTGAGTTTGTGCAAGGGCCAAGGAATCTGAAATATATTTTTTCCAGTCTGACTTGGCCCCACAAGTTGACAAAAGCATCATCTCATTAGAAGCTATTTGAATAGAAATTATAGGCTTGTTCTCTGAGAGTGAACTTGAGAGCACTTCATAAGACAATTACTGCTAAATATCTGAAGAGAAGCACCCTCATTGGCTTCTAAAAGCCCATCTCAGGTCAAACCAACCTAAATTCCTCTCAATACAATTAGAATTTCAATAAGAATGAGAGAAAGAACAAGCTTCCAAGAACACCAGGACCTCAAAGGGATGATAAACAACACTGCTGGAAGACCGAGGTGGGGAGAGAACAGGGAGAGAGCAGAATATTCTGGAAGGCAGCATAAAACATGTGGAGCACAAACCTAACCAGGTTTTGATCAAGAATGATCAGCCCAACTCCCATACAGGAGAGCAGACACAGATGAACATGGACCACAGCCTCTTCTCTGCTCTTTCTGCGTCCATGGAGGACCAAGAAGTGTACTCTGGCCCAGTCTGAGCTTCCAGGCGTTCCCAAATGCAGTTTCCCCTGCTCCAAACGCTCTACTCTTCTTTTTGCACCTTCCCTTTTAGGATGCCTTCCCATTTCCCCCAGCTCCCAGTGGTCACCCCTTTCTCTAAGCCCAGGTACCATCTCCCAGACTCAAGCAAGGAACTTGAATGTGCCAGGGGGGAGACGGCCAAGGGGAGACAAGAGGGAGAGATAGTGCTTGATGGGGAAGGCTGCACTGTCTGCCTCCAGGGAGCGCCACTTACAACGTGCTATGCTTAGTTACTCAGTTGTATCCAACTCTTTGCAACCCCATGGACCCCATAGCCCACCAGGGTCCTCCGTCCATGGGTATATTACTGGAGTGTGTTGCCATGCCCTCCTCCAGGGGATCTTCCCAACCCAGGGATCTGTTAGGTAGTCAGAATAGAAAAAAGGAGTCCAGAATGGCGGTGGCTGAAAGACAAAAAAGGGGAAAGCCTGCAAGAATAGAACAAAGGAACGTCGGAAAACCAGAGTGAGAACCTCAGGAGAAGCAAACGGCCCTCGTGGCTAGCTCAGTTTACCTAGGGTAGGCTCAGGGGGAGGAGAAAAAACATATAAAAAGAGGAGCCAAAATTGAGCTGCTGTCTTCTCTTCTCTTCACATCTTTTGGGTCGGCCCACCCTCACGCCTCAAGGATGTATTTTCCTTTGCTTGCCAAATAAAACTGAGCTGTAACACCAAGCTGTAACACTGGTCTGTCCGTCACTTCAAATTTTTGCTGTGGCGAGACAGAACTGAAGAAATTACAGACTCCCCTGACAGATGGAACCCAGGTCTCCCACATTGCAGGCGGATCCTTTACCATCTGAGCCACCAGGGAAGTCTATGTAAGTAGAGCCCCCCAGAGCACAGGTATTTAAATACGCTCTTCAAAACACCACTACTCTGCTGACCTGGCTGCTTAAGCTCTCCCAGTTCTGACCCCTCTTTCTCTTGCCTCCTCCCCTAGACTCTAAGAACCTTAAAGATAAGCTAGGAATCCAGTCTCCCTAATATCTATGCTTTGAGCCTTTAGCCCAGTTAACAAAAGATGAAAGCATTTAAAGGAGGAATAAATTTAAAACAAGAATGCGCCAATAGACTAGGTTATTGATCCTACCTGAAGAAAGAGACATCACAAAAATTGGGAGAAAACATTCCAAAATTATAAGTGCCATTTGGAAATGCTCTTTTGTTTCATAGAAAAATAAAAGGTGACTGGAGGTATAAGGCTGCCAACACCTGTACATCCACCTAAGCCCACCTTCTCAAAACAAAAGGAAAAGCAATGTAACTTATGTAGTGAGAACGTTCTTTAAAACAATTCCTTTTCCACAGTGTAGGTCTCTTGGAAGATGGAAGGTCTCTCCAGGAGCCAGGGCTCCACCAGTCTGTGCCCCTTGCTGCCCACGTGTCCACAAGAAGGATGCTACAGCCACTGCCTTGAAAGGCGCCTATTCTGCATAGCCTCTGAACCCACTTCTCCTCCAGCGATGCTGACACTAATACCCAGCGGGACCCTGTGGGGCCTCTGGGCATAAAAACCTTTCTTTGTCCCCCATTTCTTGATTATAGGAAAATAGGTTTTATTCAGCCTTCCTGATGTTCCCTGAGTTCAAGGGCAGGTTCAAACAGATGTTAATTAGGGGAGGGGAGGCTGAGACAAAGGAAGAACATTCAAAAGAAACAATAGTGCAGCCTTGAGGCAGGGTCCTAGTTCCCCTAGGGATTATATGTAACAATATCTTTGAATTGTTTTATAGATACTGAAACCCCCACCAGGTGGGAGAAATCAATGGTATGCTGCCAATAAACACACAGACCCCTGGCCAGCTGGAACCAGAAGGCTGATGATGCTGACTCACCACCAGCCAATCAGAAGAATATCCACAAGCTGATCTGTGAACCATTACCATAAAACTCACTACCCCCTCCAGGATGGGACACACAGTTTTGAGGGCATTAGTTTGCAGTGGCACCCTCTGCCTGGCAAAGCAATAAAGTGATTCTTTTCTACTGCACCCAAAACTCTCCAGAGAATTAATTAATTCAGAATTAACAGGCCAAATTGGGTTTCAGCACCTGGACACTGGTGAAGAGTCAGGTAGGTCTTCCCTGAATGAGCAGAAATGCTAGTTCCCAAGGGAGAGACAGAATGGGGGAAGAGGGCTGGGGTGGAAGGTGGGGGGAGGGAGAAGGGGTAGGGCACTCTTCCTCTAACTACCTTGCTCTCTTAGGCCATGAAAGGGACCCACACATACCCCAAGTCTGGTATCTCCACAGGCACCATCAGAAAAAGGGAGGATTCCAGAGAGTACAGTTTAAAGACAAATAACCAGAACCATCCCCAGGTGGGCCCCCTTCAGCTTTGACATTCTGAGATGTTAACATGGAAAAATATTCAGCTAAAACTGCTGGCATGGTTAGGCAGTAGCTTAGCAATTCCTTTTTATGAAATTACTATTTCTCTAAAATGCAAGATTTGTGTGTGGAACTCTGATTCATTCTTAAGATGAAGCTGATCTTTAAATCTTACAATGGCTTTCACCCCAAAACCTATTCAGCAAAAAAATGGGTCTTTTTGACCAGATTACTCCCCTGACTATGCTCACCTCAATGGTCAGAGAATCCTGGAATGAGAAGATATTCTGAACTGCTACTAAGCCCCTTCCCCACATTGTCCAAGGTCACAGGGCCCTGTTACTTGGGAATGTAACTATCATGGTTAAGATTAATGTTGCAGGTCATGAGAAAGACAACCATGGATGATGTCTACCCATATTCATGCCACTTAAGCAATGAAGTTCAAGGAAATGGATTGGTGTGGTCTTGAGACTTTTACCATGTTTCTTGACCAGAGCCTGATCTCTGATCCTGGGCCCCAAGCTGACACCTGATACAGCCCAGAGTCCTGCCCCCAACTAACCTGTAACTCTGATGAAAGACTGACCCCTCATCCTCCCCTGTCACTCATAGAGGTATTACCTCGGCCATATAAATCACAGTAAAGATAATATCTGAGTTAGCTGTGTTTCTTGAATGCCAGAACAGGAGCTGGCTCCAAACAGGTGCTAAATAAATGCTAATTGAATACATGAAGGAAAAATGAAATGAATGTACAAGTGAATGAAAAAAAGGTTCAACTGGAAAATGGCTCAGCCTAGTCTTCTACTAATAGGTTGATTTTTTTCAAAGACCCGGGGCCAAGGAGATGGCCTGTTTTCAAGGTACCCATCTCTCAGGTCCACTCCAGGGAGCTCCATGCTCTCCACCATGTGACTTGCAAACATTCTTGTCACTGGGCTTAGCTGTGGAGTAGATGGTTCCTCCTGAGCTAAATGGCAGGTGATTGAATGAATGCCATTATCCAAGCCCACTGATGCCCAAAGCTGAGCTCATCACATCCCTGGCTTTCTAGGAAGGGTCTCCAAAAGTTCCCAAATGGGCAGGTGGAAACAGAGGGGATACTGGCTGGGGAGGAAGACCAGAGCTCTGCTCCCAGTTCTGCCACTGATGCCACTGTGCATCTGTTGCAGGTCCAGTAGTAAAAGCAGATGACGTGTACAGCATTTCTAGCTACACTTCCTAATGATCCATGAAATTTTCAGAAATACAGATTTGTGGGTACCAACCCAGAGCCACTGATACAGATCCTCTGGATATGGGACCTAGAATCTGGACTTTTGGCATGCAGTCAATAAATAACTGCAACCAATGTAACTACTCTCAGACTCGAAACTCTAATTCAGGGGTTAGCAGAATATGGCCAGCAAGCAGCATCCAGCCCACTGCTCATTTTTGTAAATGTTTTACTGGAACACAGCCATACTTAGTCATGCTGTCTAAGGCTTCTTTCAAACTATGTGGCAGAGGTGAGCAGCTGCAATAAGGGCCATGAGGCCCATAAAGCCTAAAATAGTCTGGTCCTTTACAGAAAAAGTTTGCCAACCCCTGTTGCAATTTACAGATGCTTTCAGTAGTTAAGGAGAAAGAGGTGTCTGAGCCTGGCCCAGGTTTTTCAGTAGAGAGGAGCACATTATCTGACTACCATACAAGAATAAAGGAGAAGTACCCTAGGCTTCAGGAACCCCAGTGCTGACTCGTATAGGGATGGCCTCGGTCTACTGTGTGGCACTGCCAGGTGGGAGGGGGAAGGCACCTGCAAAATGAGAACAGGGGGCCAAGGTAAGCCCAAGGCCCATCTGAGAACCAAGCTCCAGGTCTCATCAACCCAAGTCCTGGTGAGCTGAGTGCAGAGGATAGACCCAGACATGGGTTAGCGCCTTGGTCTTAAATTCTCATGTTTCTGTCCCTGTGTTAAAGGCTTGCCTGCAAGGAGATCCAACCAGTCCATCCTAAAGGAGATCAGTCCTGGGTGTTCACTAGAGGGACTGATGTTGAAGCTGAAACTCCAATACTTTGGCCACCAGATGTGAAGAGCTAACTCATTGGAAAAGACCCTGATGCTGGGAGAGATTGAAGGCAGGAGGAGAAGGGGACAACAGAGGATGAGATGGTTGGATAGCATCACCAACTCGATGGATATGGCTTTGGGTGGACTCCGGGAGTTGGTGATGGACAGGGAAACCTGGCGTGCTGCAGTTCATGGGGTCGCAAAGAGTCTGACACGACTGAGTGACTGGACTGAACTGAACTAATGGACTAAGGAAGGTGTGGGAGGGGTGAGGGAGTAGAGAGGGAAGCAGTCTCAAGGCAGCTCTTCAAAGCTCCAAATTCTCCACGAACCCTCCTACACTGCTGGTGGGAATAGTGGTGGAAAATACTATGGAAAACAGTATGCAGGTTCCTCGAAAAACTAAAAATAGAGTTTCCATATGATCCAGGAATCCCCTTTTCTGGGATATTCAGAAAAGATAAAATGCTAATTCCAAGATACATGCACCTCAATGTTCATAACAGCGTTATTTACAATAACCAAGACAAGGAAGCTGCCTAAGTGTCCCTGAACAAAAGAATGGATAAAGATGTGGTACACACACACACACACACAAACACACACACTGGAATATTAGACTGCCATAAAAAAGACTGAAATATTGCTATTTGCAGCAACATGGATGGACCTAGAAAATATCATACTAAAAAGTAAAGTATGTTAGGCAGAAAAAGACATAAGATGTTACTTATATGTGGAATCTAAAAAAAAACCCAGTACTTAATTAACTTATTTACAAAACAGCAACAGACTTACAGACATAGAAAACAAACTTATGAGCACCAAAGGGGAAGGGAATGGGTAGGATAAATTACAAGTATGAGTTTAACAGAAACACACTACTTTATATAAAATAAACATTTACTGTAGAGCATAGGGAACAATATTCAATATACTGTAATAACCATAGTGGAAAAGAATCTGAAATAAATGTGTTCATTTATTTTCAGAGTCTTCTATATAAGTATGCACGCACACTCAGCCTCTCAGTCACTTCTTTGCAACCCTATGAACTGTAGCCCACCAGACTCCTCCATCCACGGGATTCTCCAGGCAAGAATACTAGAGTGGGTTGCCATTTCCTCCTCCAAGTATCTCTCTGACCCAAGGCTCGAACCCAGTGTCCTACAATGGCAGGTGGATTCTTACCACTGAGCCACCCGAGAAGCCCTTAATATAAATATATATATATATATACTTATATATATATGGAGAAGGCAATGGCACCCCACTCCAGTACTCATGCCTGGAAAATCCAATGTACAGAGGAGCCTGGTGGGCTGCAGTCCATGGGGTCGCTGAGGGTCGGACACGACTAAGCGACTTCACTTTCACTTTTCCCTTTCATGCATTGGAGAAGGAAATAGCAACCCACTCCAGTGTTCTTGCCTGGAGAATCCCAGGGACGGGGGAGCCTGGTGGGCTGCCGTCTATGGGGTCGCACTGAGTCAGACATGACTGAAGCAACTTAGCAGCATATATATATATATATATATATACACACACACATATAACTGAAGTTATTTTTCTATACACCAACATTGTAAATCAATACACTTCACTAAAAAAAAAGGCTACAACTATATGACACTGGGCATATATCCAGAGAAAAACACATTCCAAAAGGATACGCGCACCCCAGTGTTCACTGGAGCACTGTTTACAATAGCCAAGACATTTAAACAACCTGAATGTCCATTGACAGAGGAATGGACAGAGAAGACGTGGTACGTATATACAATGGAATATCACTCGGCCATTACAAAGAATGAGACAATGCCATTTGCAGCAACATGGATGGACCTGGAGACGTGTCATACTGAGTGAAGTCAGTCAGAGAAGGACAAATATATGATGTCCCTTGTATGTGGAATCTAAAAAGAAATGATAAAAATGAACTGAACAAAAAGAGACTCACAGAGAACAAACTTATAGTTGCTGGGGGGAAGGACCAGGGAAAGAGACAGTTAGGGAGTTTGGGGTGGACATGTATACATTGCTCTATTTTAAATGGGTGGCCAACAAGAACCGTACTATTCCATGTATAGAACATGGAATTATACTCAACGTTACGTGGCAGCCTGGATGGAAGGGCAGTTTGAGGGAGAAGGGATACATGTATATGTATGGGTGAATCCCATCGCTATTCACATGAAACTATCACATTATTGTTAATCAGACATCACCAATACAAAATAAAAAGTTTTTTTAAAAAGCTCCAAATTTCAAAGGCAGAAGCAACTCACCTTGGGACATCACTGAGAGCAACAGGATTTCTGAGGGGAAAAGAGGCCATTTAGGTCAACTGTGGTCCCAGTCATCTGCCTGGCCAGTCACGCTCTGGGCCCTGGGAAAGCAGGTCTAAGGTAAGTCCACCATCTCACCTGCACTCAGAGACAAGCCTGGCAGAACCCACTCGGGGCACCCAGAGTGCCCAGCTGGGCGTGTATGAGCCCAGGACTGTTTCAGTTGCCAGGCCTCCCGGATGAAGCTGTCCGAGCCAGGTCTGGCTTCTGCCTGCGCTTCTTGGCACACCCAGGCCCTCCACCCTAGATGTGGGGGAAGAAACTGCAGTCAGTGTTGGGAGTGGAGGCAGATTTGCGTTACTTAAACATGACTTGGAATACACACATCAATCAATGTAATCTGCTCAGCTGGCAAATGGCAAGAGGCCTTGGGGAAATTCCAGACTGAACAGATCCACCAGGAGCTAAACAATGAGGGAGCTGTGTCTGGAAATAGCTGCTTGTGTGCCAAACTTTGGAAAATGTGGTCTCCCACAAATGAAGACACCAGGTCGCTTCAACTTGAGAGCTTTGCAATGCTGCACTAGTTCCAGGGAAAAACTGACTTTATTTTGATGTGAGTTTCAAGATATATTTTAATTGTATTTGTACATATGTGACAACAACAGGCCAAGCTGGAAATCCAGAATATGATCTCAGTATTTAGTGAGCTCATTTCTTGCTTTCCTCTTCCCCAAATCAGTGGCAGGGTTCCAGCCACTCCACATCTGACTGCGGGTGTCAGCCCATCCCTTGCTCCTCAAGCCACCTTCACTGAGGGGACCTGCCTATTGTTGTAATAACCCCCAAAAGGAGGCTCAGACCATGGCGCCTGAAGACTGGATCCCTCGAAACATGATGGGATCGAATTCTCATCATGCTTTTCCTTCTCTTTCTCACTTCCCTAATGCCCTTCAGAACCACTACCCAAAAACACTACTGATGCATTCCTTGTCTGAGAGTCTACTTCCACGGAAACTCAACTAAGACAGCAGGACTGTAATTGAGCAGGATCCTACAGGGTCTTCCGGGGCAGATCTGCCCCCACGTCTCCCACCTGCCTCTTATTTACTGAAAAACTGTAACTTCCTAATAAGCACTTCCTGAGTGCCAAAGACAAAATTTAATCAAAGAAGTGAGAAAATGCAAAACCAAAGGAAAACAGTCAAGCAAGACAAAATAATAGTTTCAGTTCAGTTGCTCAGTTGTGTCCGACTCTTTGCGACCCCATGAATCGCAGCACGCCAGGCCTCCCTGTCCAGCACCAACTCCTGGAGTTCAGATTCACGTCCATCGAGTGAGTGATGCCATCCAGCCATCTGATCCTCTGTCGTCCCCTTCTCCTCCTGCCCTCAATCCCTCCCAGCATCAGAGTCTTTTCCAATGAGTCAACTCTTCGCATGAGGTGGCAAAAGTACTGGAGTTTCAGCATTAGCATCATTCCTTCCAAAGAAATCCCAAGGCTGATCTCCTTCAGAATGGACTGGTTGGATCTCCTTGCAGTCCAAGGGACTCTAAAGAGTCTTCTCCAACATCACAGTTCAAAAGCATCAATTCTTTGGCACTCAGCCTTCTTCACAGTCCAACTCTCACATCCATACATGACCAATGGAAAAACCATAGCCTTGACTAGACGGACCTTTGTTGGCAAAGTAATGTCTCTGCTTTTCAATATGCTATCTCGGTTGGTCATAACTTTTCTTCCAAGGAGTAAGTGTCTTTTAATTTCATGGCTGCAGTCACCATCTGCAGTGATTTTGGAGCCCAAAAAAATAAAGTCTGACACTGTTTCCACATCTATTTGCCATGAAGTGATGGGACCAGATGTCATGATCTTCGTTTTCTGAATGTTGAGCTTTAAGCCAACTTTTTCACTCTCCTCTTTCACTTTCATCAAGAGGCTTTTTAGTTCCTCTTCACTTTCTGCCGTTAAGTTTAGCCATTAAACAAAGTCAAGGACTTTAAGCTCCTCCTCAAGGGCTATTATCTATGTTCTGAGCCATATCCATTGAGCTGCTGAAACCCCCACCAGCTGGAAGAAGTTAACTGCATGCCACCCACAAGCCCACAGACCCCAGACCAGCTGGAAACAGAAGGTAGATGATGCTAACTCCCGATTACCTCACCACAACCAATCAGAAGAACATCCATGAGCTGATCCTGCACCCTGCAACCCCCTCACTCATCCTGTCTTTAAAAACCTTTCCCTGAAAGCCACTGGAGAAGTCAGGCCTTCTGAGCACTAGCTGCCTGGACTCCTTACAATAAATGCTCCACTTCCCTTCACCACTATCAACAGATGTCAGGTGCCACTGGCTTTACTGCATGCAGGTGAGAGAACCCAAGTTTGCTTCAGTAACAGGACTGTGTCCCTGCATCAGCTGATACCCTCTGCTGTCTGTAGGTCTTGGGGAAGAATCCAGGCTGTGCTTACTTTTGGTACTCTGGCCAGAGTGAGTGACAAGCCAGGATCAGACTATGGGTCCAAGCCTGTCCGCTGGTCTTGGTGATGGAGCTGAGATAGGATCAGGGCCCCTCGCAGCATCCTGGAGAAGATCTCCGGGCCTCTCCCATGGAAGGCATTTACAGCAGCCACAGGAGCTCTCTTTCTCCCATTCAGTTCTCAGCAGGGAACATCAGTACTGCTTTTCTCTTCTAGTTGAGCCAGTGTTTCTCCACAGGGAGTGCTATTTTCATAAATTTGTGTTTTTGGATCACCCGTAATTCCCAGCCCTGCTCTTGACTTGTCAAAAACAGCCAGTGGGTCCCTCTCGGGGGGCACAGTGACTCAATCATAGGCACAGCTCTTCCTTCCCTGGATGGGCAGGAACTTCTCTGCCTCTCACCCACCTCTATGACTAAAGACAGGAGCAGCTCTCCTCCTGGTCCGGTCAGGACTACACTGAAAATTTTTACAAGGAATAAAAGCTTTGCTATGACCCACACCTTGGGACAGGCACACTCCTTCACTAGGAACATCTGCTGGGCTGCAGTGTGTCAGGCACTGTTGGAAGTGCTGGAGATACAGAAAAGAGTCTGATGAGGCAAATGTCCCTGGGATCACATGGTCAGACTGGGGAGGCATTCCAGCTCACAGCGTGCCAGGCTCAACACTCAGAGGGAGAGGGTGCTTGAGAGCCAACTCAGAGCTGGACTTCCCGAGTTCAAAACCAGTCTCTGCCCCCTCAAAAGCTCGGTGACCTTGGGAAAGTTACTTAACCTTTCTGAGCCTCAGCCAGCTTCCATGAAAACAGAGGTATTCACATCAAGTGCACAGAACAGTGCCTGGATTTAAAATAGGAATCATTGGTAAATGTATCCACCCTTTGGAAGAGGTCAAGGGCCCAAGACAAGCAGAATGATCCCAGGTAGCAGCTCTGCTCGTGTGCAAGAAGCTACTTCCTCAAGAGACAGGAAAGGAGCGACACCCTTCCACTCAGAGAGCAGCTGCTAAATTCACCAACAACAAAGGGATGTGACTGAGACCCACAGACAGGTGGTAGTGGAAATACTCAGGCTGTGCATGCGAGTTCTCAGATCAAGAGGAGTCCTAGGAATATGCAGAATGCCTGCTCAGTGTGCAGACGGGGGCTCAGAGCTGTTCTGTGGGCAGAGGTGTCATGAGCTGCCCATCCACAGGCTGGTGGAGGGACACAGAGGCACCTGAGTTACAACGATGAACTTGAGGGAGCACCGCACTGGGAGCACCAGTCAGACCGCTGCTGTTGCTCCCCCATCAGCTCCCAGAGGGACGACGCTCTCTGTCCTCCTTGGAGCACCCTCCCTTTCCTAGAGGGTCCTTGAGTTCTGAAACCTAGGATACAGCGTCTCCAAGTGATAGGACGTCAATCTCTCTTTGAGATACTGCTTTTAATTCTTTTGGATATGTATCCAGGAGTGGGGTTGCTGGATTATATGGTAATTCAATTTTTAATTTTTTTGAGGAATCTCCATATGCTTTGCATAATGGCTGCACCGATTACATTCCTGTGTACAACATGTTACCTTTGCTTTTTTTTCTTTAAACAGCTGCCATCCTGATAGGTGTGAGATGACGTCTGACTGTGGTTTTGACTTGCGTTTCCCTGATGATTAGTTATGTTGAGCGTCTTTTCACGTACCTGTGGGCCACTGGTATGTCTTCTTTGAATGCCCATTCAAGTTCTTCGTCCATGTTTAGATTTAGTTATTTGGGTGTTTTGCTATGGAGTTTAAGAGCGCCTTATATACTTTGTATATTAATGCCTTATCTGATACAGTCTGGAAATACTTTTGCCTTTCAGTCTATTGTTTTCATTACTGTGCACCTCTTTAATTTTATGTAATCACATTTACCTAGCTTTGCTCTTGTTACCTGTAGTTCTGGTTTCATATTCAAAAAATCACTGCCAAGACCAATATCATGAAGATTTTTCCCTGTTTTCTTCTATGAGTTTTATGGGTTTAAGCCTCATATTTGTCTTTGATGCACTTTGAATTGATTTTTGTGTATAAGTATCCAACTTCATTCTTTTGCATGTGGATATTCAGTCTTCCCAACATTATTTGTTGAAGAGACTATCCTTTCTCCATTGTGAATTCCTGGCACTCTTATCAAAGGTCCATATATACAGCTGACCATATATGCATGGGTGTATGGCTGGGATCTTGATTCTTTTCCGTTGCTCCTATGTCTGTTTTTATATTTGTACCACATTGTCTTCATTACTGTTGTTTTGTAATGTAATTTAATATCAGAAAGTGTGAGGCCTCCAGCTTTGTACTTCTTTCTCAAGATTGATTTGGTTATTCAGGATCCTCTATGCTTCTATATGAATTTTAGGAGTATTTTTCCTATGCCTGAAAAAAACTTCCAATGGGATTTTAATAGGATCTGCATTGAATCAGTAGATCCCTTGGACAGTATGGACATTTTAACAATATTAAGTCTTCTGATCCATGAACATGGGATATCATCCCATTAACTTGCACCTTATTTGCATTCTCATCTACAATACAGCAAAGACGTGGAAGTAACCGAAATGTCCACTGATGAATGAATGAATGAAGAAAATGTGGTACGTAGACCCAAAGGAACGTTACTCAGCTTTTTTAAAAAGGAAAGCCTCCTATATTCAACAACATGCAAGAACCTGGAGGACACTAGGCTCAGTGAAATAAGCTAATTACAGAAGACAAATATTGTAAGATTCTATTTATATGAAGAATCTAAAATAGACCAACAGAAGCAGAGTAGAATGGTGGTTGCCAGCAGCTGGGGTAAGGGAGAAAGAAAGAGTTCCGATTCAATGAACAGAAAGTTTCGGTGAGGCAAGATGAACACCATATGTGCATAGATGACAATATTGGGCATTCAAAATCGTGTTAAGAGAGCAGATCACATATAAAGTGTTCTTACCACAGTTTAAAAGGGGGAGATCAAAGTATCTAAATAAATATTTCTCTTAAAAAGATAGGAAAATGGCCAATAAGCAGGTGAAAAATGCTCTCATTAGCCATCAAGGATATGCAAATCAAAAGCAAAATGAGCTACCACTTCACACCCACCAGGATGGCTATACTCAAAAAAGGCATATAATAATAAGTATTGGCAATGATATGGAGAAACTAGAACTCTTGTACGTGATGGGGACCAATGTGAAGTGGTGCAGCCACCCTGTAAAACAGTCTGCTTGTTACTCAAAGGATTGGCCACAGAGTTACAATATCACTCAGCAATTCCAATCTGGGAAAATATATACTCAAGAAAAATGAAAAGAGAAATGAAAACATATATCCATGTAATAATTTGTACATGAATGTTCAGAGAAACATTATTCATAATAACTAAGAAGTAGAAACAATCCAAATGTCTGTCAACTGATGAAAGAATAAATTGTGATATAGTCATAAAAGAGAATGTTATTCAATAAAAAGTAATGAAGTATTGATAATAGTATGAGATGGCTAAACCTTGAAAACATTATGCTGAGTGAAAGAAGGCATTCAAAAGACTGCCTATTATATGATTCCATTTATATGAGATGTCCAGAATAGACAAATCTACAGAGATAAAAGTAAATTAGTGGTTGCTTAGGGCAAGGAGAGTAGGGAGGAATGGGGAGATAACTGCTAATGTGTATAGGATTTCTTTTTGAAGTGATGAAAATGTTCCAAAGTTGATTATGCTGATGACTGCCCAGCTCTATGGATATACTAAAAATCACTGAGTTGTATATTTTAAATGGGTGAATTGTATGATATATGAATTGTATCTCAAGCTATTTTTTAAAAATTCAATGGAATGGAGGTGCTTGTTTAAAAATCAGGATTTCCAGGCCACACAAAAATATTTACTTCACGTTGGGGCCCAGAAACCTGAATTTTGGGCAAGCTAAGATTCCAATACACTTTGAGAGCTACTGCCCTAGGAACAGGGGGAATTTTTTTTTTTTTTCAGTTACTGCACTTAGGCCCTGGGGGCTGATTCTTTATTTTATAGAAGTAGCTTCAGATTTCCTTTAAGAATTCTATTTATGAAACTTGCCTTCAGCCTGGCAGAAGTTATTAAGGTGCTAACAGAGGGGTTTTACGATTTTAATTAGAAACAGCCAGTGAAGCCCATGTAAAACTTCCCTATTGACTTGGCAGTAAAAGTCCCTGTTCTCCAAAGAACAGTCCAAGAGACATGGGAAGGGCCTTCTGGAATGGCGGGAAACCATGATTTGCTAAGAACCTACTACCTGCTGGAAGCTTCAACATTACCCTCATACCTGCGAGGTGGACTCTGTCTGGCTCTGTTTGGCTCAAACAATTTAACGGTCTAATTCCAAGCCATTAAGATCAGCAACCATTTCAGTTATATTTTGCTGCATTAAAAGCTACCCTAAAACGTAGGGGCCTTAAAACAACTATTTTATTATGCTCGTGTGCTCTGTGGATCGGGAATTAGGCAGGGCAGAGGGAGGGTGGCTTGTCTGTATTCCTTCATGTCCAGGTGTCCTGAGTTTCCTCACAATATGGCAGCTTCAGTATTTTTATGTCATGGTGGAGGGAACAAAATGTGACCACTGCAAAAGAACCAGGAGAAAGCTCTATCTCCCCTTGTGACCTGCCCTTGCTAGTCACAAAGCATCACTCCCATCCTACTCTGCTGGTCATCCAGTCACAAAGTAAATCCGGGTTCAAGGAAAGGGGACAGATCCCACTTTAATATGAGGACCATCAGACAATTTGCAGGCATATTCTGAGCCTATATCTGGGCTCCTCCTCAAGATTCGGGAAGAACTGACTTTTCCCATAAGAAAAACATCATGTCTGATTTTTTATTATGAACTGTATTAGTCAGGGGTTCATCCTTTTTCTCATGAAATTAAAACACACTTTCTCCTTGGAAGAAAAGCTATGACCAACCTAGACAGCATATTAAAAAGCAGAGACATTACTTTGCCAACAAAGGTCCGTCTAGTCAAACCTACGGTTTTTCTAGTGGTCATGTATGGATGTGAGAGTTGAACTATAAGGAAAGCTGAGCACCAAAGAATCGATGCTTTTGAACTGTGGTGTTGAAGAAGACTCTTGAGAGACCCTTGGACTGCAAGGAGATCCAACCAGTCCATCCTAAAGGAAATCTGTCCTGAATATGCATTGGAAGGACTGATGCTGAAGCTGAAACTCCAGTACTTTGGCCACCTGACACAAAGAACTGATTCACTGAAAAAGATCCTGATGCTGGGAAAGATTGACGGCAAGAAGAGAAGGGGATGACAAAGGATGAGATGGTTGGATGGCATCACCAAATCGATGGACATGAGTTTGAGCAAGCTCTGGGAGTTGGTGATGGACAGGGAAGCATGGCGTGCTGCAGTCCATGGGATCACAAAGAGTTGGGCATGACTGAGCGACTAAACTCAACTGAACATCATTTTCTTACCTCCCTCAGGGCCTAGACCCCCTGGCCCTGCCCAGCCTCTGAGTTGCTCCTCAGAGAGAGGATTGAGGAATGAGTCAAACTCTGAGCCTCAACTTATAAAACCCAGAGAGCAGATTGGAAAGCCCAACTCCTGGCATCTTCCTCTCCCATGCAGAGTTGGGAGATCTTGAAGCCCTCATTCCCATCCATTCCCTGCTTCCCTTTCCATCCCATATCCTCCAGGGCAGAACCTTCACTGCCTAAAGTCTGTACCAAGAGATCAAGATTACGAAGGTGAGGTGGAGGAGAGATGGATAGGGAGCTGACTCATTAGAAAAGACCCTGCTGGGAAAGATTGAAGGCAGGAGGAGAAGGGGACGACAGAGGACGAGATGGTTGGATGGCATCACTGGCTCAATGGACATGAGTGTGAGCACGCTCTGGGAGATGGTGAAGGACAGGGAAGCCTGGTGTGCTGCAGTCCATGGTGTCACGAAGAATCGGACACGACTGAGCAACTGAATAACCACAACAATAACTGCATTACTTTGCTGTCCACTACAAACTAACACAGCATTGTAAATCAGCTATACTTCAATAAAACAAATTGTTTAAAAAAAGACTAGGAACGTGGTATCCAGCCCTGCTTCCCTTGATACTAAAAGGTAATGGCCATGGATTTTAAGATGAGCCTCTAGGACCCAGTATTACTCCAGAAAGACATCAGACAAATTTCCCAGGATAACTGATTAAGAGTAGCTGTTTAACTGTAGCCTCAATGCTCAGAATCTTGTCCTTATCCATGACTAAATGTTGTGGCCATCCCTTAAGACTAGACTCTCATTCACCAAGCTTACAATAAGTTGATGCATATACCCAAATGCCATCATTTAAATTCACCAGGAGAAGTGCAATGGCTAAATCAGCCATTACCTATCCATAGGGAATCTGTAGGGGAAGCCAATTCATCACCAGACAGTTGTCATGTGATTTGGACTCAACGCAAGTGGAGCTGGCTATGCGACCAGGGTAAAGTGTCAAGTTGGATGGAGAGAGTCTGATGGTCTGTCTCCTAAGGAGGTGCTTATCTCAGCAGCAAACTCTCTGACAGGACAGACAGCAATCCCTCAGAGGAGATCACACATTCTCAGACAACAGCCTTCAGGGCTTCCTCTTTGCTAGACGGGCTGATTCTAGCCCTTGACCCTTACTCCACCCCATCAAGTCAATACAATTTCTTTAGACATGGCAGTGTCCCCCACTGGGCTGAACCAAAGATCTTTTCACGTTCCTGGTCCACTATGTCGTTTGATTTTTTTTAATTGGAGTGTAATTGCTTTACAATTCTGTGTTAGTTTCCACCGCACAGCAAAGTGAATCAGCTACACGTATACATATATCCCCACTCTTTTGGATTTCCTTCCCATTTAGGTCAACACTGAGCTGAGAGTTCCTAGTATCAACAGTGTATACATTAAAAGACATTATATGTTTAATGTAGGGCTTCCCTAGTGGCTCAGTAATACAGAATCCACCTGCCAATGCAGGAGACGTGGGTTCGATCCCTGGTTGGGAAGATCCTCTGGAAAAGGAAATGGCAACCCACTCCCGTATTCTTGCCTGGGAAATGCCATGGACAGAGGAGCAGGACGGGTACAGTAAATGGAACTGCAAAACAGCTGGATACAACTTAGTGATGAAACAAAACAACAATTTAAGGCAGCCTCACAAACAGGGCTTTCTTGATCCTGGCCAGTTATTTTTTCACACTAAACTTCAATTTTCCCCCTGGAGAAGCCGGGTAGGGCTGATATAAGAATCAGCTCACATGGTACAGTGCAGGACCTGGCTCACAGGAGGCACTCAGTAAATGGGAGCCAGTGATTCCACGTGGTACATGAGTGATGGTTTCAGATACCCCAGCTCATTTCAGGGATATGAACTGCCATCCCTGGCTGCCATGGTGGCCCCGGAGGAAATGAGTCCCTTAGGCATGTTTCTGTGGCTGCAGGCGAGCCAAGCACCCTGGGTACTCCCCCACCCGATCCCCCACCCTCCCCTGCAAACACACACCCTTTCATATGACAACCTTTTCAGTGTGTACACGTAACCAGCTGTGTTCCTCCTTAGCCTAACAAACCAAATTGATCAAGAGTCAATACAGGTCCTAATTACAGGCTCTGCACTGGAAGATTGATGGCAGAAGATGAAGAGGGAAGCAGAGGCCCTTGATGGGCGCCTGTAATGAGGTGTCACTGGTCCCCACTGTAAGTCGTTTATAAACATGGTCTCCCGTCTGCGGCTGTCAGCATCCCCGCCAGAGCTTAATGAGCTGCTCCTTCCTGCCCCAGGGTTAATGTCAGATGCTGATCATGTTTTCCGCTGCAAGAGGCACTGCCTGATGGTTGGTGAGTTTCATCTACAAATGTCTCCGTTCTCTCAGGAAATGCTTTTCCCAAAACTCCTGGCAAGGATAGGCACGGAATTTCCCATCAGGCCTCTTGATCTCCAGCAAGTGCCACTGCTGAATTCTCCATTGGCAGCCTCTTGCCTTGGCTTGGGTGGATTCAGGAGACATGTGTCAGGCAAGCCTAGAGTTTGGGTCCTGAAGTGAAGGGAGACATCTGACTTTTTAAGGCATCTGACTTTGCAGGTTTGGATCCTGGCTTCACTATTCACTAGTTACATGACCTATCTAGGTCTCAGCTTCCTCATCTGTAAATTGGGAGCAAAAAGAGATAAAAGAAGGCCCTTCCATTTCGGGCAGCAGCACTGAGTGCTCTGTCTCACCACCCTGGCTATTATCAGCTGCAGCTAATAAACCATCTATGGACTTGGAGAGACCTGAGATCAAAAGACCATCCATAGACCTAACTGAAGGCTCTGTCTTGATCAATACACAGCAAGACTTATATTAACTGACCATGTACAATGTACAACAGATGCATCTGTCCAATCCAGGGTGCAAATGGCAATTCCTAATTAACATAACAAACTTCCCTTCCCTAACACATACAACCCCCTGACATTTTCCCTTCCAGAAGCCACCTGATGAATTTCTTCCACTGCATGCCTTTCCTTGACAAATAAGTCAACTCCGTGCTCAACTTCCTAATTGTGGTAGTAGCGCTTGTTTTTCCTTTAATAACACCTCTTTCATTAACAGTACTTTCTCATGTAGGCACAATAAGGCTCCCCAAAGATGTCCATGTCCTAATCCTCAAGGATCTGCATGCCAAGTCACCTAAAAAAGGATAATCAAGATGGCAGATGGAATTAAGCTTGCTGATCTCACGATAAACAGATTAGCCTGCATGATCCTGGAGCAGTGTAAACACATGCATCTCTAAAGGGGGAAGAGGGAGGCAAGGGAGAACCAAAGTGTTGACAGCTGAGAGGAACTCAACTGATACTGCTGGCTTTGAAAATGGAAGGATCACGAGCCAAGAAATGCAGGTGCCCTCCAGAAACTAGCAATGGCAAGGAAATGAATCTCCCCTAGAGCTTCCAGAAACGAAGACAGGCCTGCCAACACCTTGATTTTAGCCCAGTGAGAATCAGACTCCTGAGCTCCAGAATCGCAGAACAGTTAAGTCTGTGCGGTTTTAAGCCATTATGTTTCTGGTGCTTTATCACAGCTGGCATGGGAGATGAATACAAGTATCCCCCTCATGGGATTTTTGGTGACCTCTGTACAGGTAAAGTGCTCAGGCCCATGCCTGGCAAATCCTAAGTATTCATTTAATATTACTAAGATTTTTAATAATTCTCATCAATTGCTTCATTATAGAGCTTCTCACCTCCTCTCTCCCTCTGACCATTCCCACCGCTCAACTCCAGTCAACGGAAGTGACCTTTCCTGAGCACTTCCTAGGCACCTAGGCCAGCACTTGGCATGTGCCCTCCTCCATGGGTGAGTGTTCTGGAATCACCCTCTCTAGAAAGCCAGACCAAGTCTGTGCTTCATTGATGTTGAGAGTCCTGTTACAAACCATCAGCCAACTGGGTATCTGAATGAGCATCATCAATTACACTCATCCCACCCTCCTCCAAGCACAAGCACGAAGCACCACTCTGTGAGGCTCTCCCATCGTTGTCTGCCAGGGGAGCTGAGCTGGCCTCTCCTCGTCCCGACTCCCGAGCTCTTGGCTCATCCCCTCCTTTCAGAACCAACGGCCCCATGATTTCCTTATTCATCTACCTCCTTGTTTGACTGTGTGATCCCCTGGAGAAGGGATAGGCTACCCACTCCAGTATGCTCAGGCTTCCCTTGTGGCTCAGCTGGTAAAGAATCTGCCTGCAATGCAGGACACCTGGGTTTGATCCCTGGGTTGGGAAGATCCCCTGGAGAAGAGTAGGCTACCCCTTGTGGCTCAGCTGGTAAAGAATCTGCCTGCAATGTGGGAGACCTGGGTTTGATCCCTGGGTTGGGAAGATCCCCTGGAGAAGGGAAAGGCTACCCACTGCCGTACTGTGGTCTGGAGAATTCCATGGACTGTATATATGGCCCATGGGGTCACAGAGAGTCGGGCACAACTGAGCGACCTTCACTTTCAGGTTGGTCACAGCGAGTGCCTAGCCTGGACAGGCGTGTGTCAGCAAGTCTTTGTCACATGAAGGAGAGGGAAGGTAAAGATCATTTTTATTTGTTCCTTGAAAGAAGCAGGAGCTGCTGACACCCACGTTTAAATCAATAGCTTGGGCTCTTCCAAGGTCCTTTCCAGAGCCAGGATCAGGGTGAGGCAAGAGAAGATCCCAGGGTGTGAAATTTAACGAGGCACCACCTCCCCAGGACTGACCCTGCACTGGGACAGACCCAAGAGTGAGCACTCCTGACATTTGACACCCTGGTGTCCCAGCCCCGACCACTGCCATCAGGGACTAGGTCACCAGCCAGTGTTACTGGAGCTTGAAGAAAATCTCATTACACACTGAGAGATGACGAATTTGGCCTGGATATTGGTAACGGTAATGCTAGGCTGTGATAACAGGGCTTCCCAGGTGGCGCTAAGTGCAGGAGACATAAGAGATGCAGGTTCACTCCCTGAGTTGGGAAGATCCCCTGGAGAAGGAAATGGCTACACTCCAGTATCCTCGCCTGGAGAATCCTATGGTCAGCGGAGCCTGACGGGCTACATTCTATGGGGTCGCACAGAGCTGGACACAACTGAAGCGACTTAGCACACAGGCTGTGATAACAAATTTATCCTGAAATTTTAGTGGCTTAACACAGCAGCTGACTTCCCAATCATGTGCCCTGTCCACAGTGGCTCAGCGAGGAGCTCTGAGGGGTCTAGAGAAGTGATTCTCAAACGTTGGTGTGTAGAAGCATTAGCTGGGACTTTTGTTTAAAATTCAAGTTCTTCATCCCTAACCCCCAAGGTTCTGATTTGCTAGGTCTTGGAAAAGCCCAGGCAAATTTTTTTTCCCACATTCACCAGGTAATTCAGATGCAGGTGCTCTGGGATCCAGCCAGATAAGCCCTTTTCACCACAAATGGGTAGAAGCTGGGGCACAAATGGCCTGACCCCCGAGTACTCTGAGGTCATGGCCTCTCACATGGATCCAGGAAAAGGGTGGGAGTTTCGGTAACCTTCCTGAAGGTACAGACTGGGATGGGCTGGTCTTAAGTGAGGATGGTCATCACTGGGTATTCTCAGTGGGTAACTGTAGCGTAAGGCATGGAACCCCTGTTATAAAGACAACTGTAGCCAGTGGGGAGGGGGCCACCATCCCCAGAGAGCCCGACACCACACCATGGGCATCTCTAAGTCAGGAGGGCTGTGGCACTGGACAAAGCAAGTTCTGCAGCACGAGCTTCTGTGAGTTGGAAGACAACCCAGAATTGAGCAGAGTTGAAAACACTGATGATAAAGCTGGTCTGCGAGGCAGAAGGCAATGACCCCCAAGGTGTGGTAACCCCATTTTGTGCAACACAGGAAGAAATGTTTCTCAGCACCTGGTATGAGAGAGAACTTGTTCATAACCAGGGGTCTCCTGTGTTAAAAAGCAGTTCTGATGGACACCTTGGGGGTTGAAGTGAGCAAGATACCAGGGGACAGGCAAAACATGGAAATGATTCCTAATAACCAAAAATAAATAAAAGGAAAGGGAAGGAGAAAGGCTGAGGGAGGCCTCCCAGCAGAAGATGAGTGGGAAGAGAATCCGAGTACACTTTAAAAAAAAGAGTGTTTCTGAGATGGTTTGCTGCGTGTGTGTGCTCGGCTACTCAGTCATGTTCGAGTCTGTGTGATGCCACGAACTGTAGCGCAGCATGCTCCTCTGTTCATGGAATTTTCCAGGCAAGAGTACTGGAGTAGGTTGTCATTTCCTACTCCAAGGCATCTTCCCAGCCCAGGGATCAAACCCGCATCTCTTGTGTCTCATTGGCAAGCAGATTCTTTACCACTGCACCACCTGGGAATGAAAGCACATCCTCGGTCTCATCTCCAGAAAAACCTCCACTGCTCACCCATGTCAGGCAGGGTGGGTTTTCTTTTGGGGCGGGGGGAGGTGGAAATCTCCCACCTCGGAAGGGCTGAGCCCTGTGTCAAGAGTGCAAATGCACAGGCAGCAAGCCATTCTCCCTGCTCCACTCTGGACCACGCTGCAGTTAGAGGCTCTGGCCCCTCCAATGGTTCTGGAAGGACTCCCAGACCTGCCTGAGCGGAACAAGAGGCAGTCACACCTGGAGATGCCAACGAAGCCACCCCAGGGTCTGGCAGGACTGAGAGGGACAGGGGTGATTAGCCAAAGACTGTGCCTGCCAGGACATGTGTGTGACCCAGGAAGTGGGCTTGATGCCATGTGCAGGTGAGGTGGCCCCTGGGAGCTCTCCAAACACCGGGGGCCAGGTGAGCTTATGGGGCTTGGAGCTAGTGCCCATGCAAGCAGCAGCTGGGAGCCGGGGTAATCGGGATCCTGCCTCTAGCCTAAACAATTGGCCATGAGAGTAAATGCAATAATAGTAGCAGCAGTAGCCGATGCTTACGTAGACCTACCAGATACATGTCTTATTATCCACCCTCACAATAATCTGTGACTTAAGTATATTATTCCCCCCATTTTGTGAAGGAAAAAAAAAAACAAAACTTGAGCCCAGGGAGAGTGAGTTTCTCAGGGGTACACAGCCTACAACAGCAAGCCCATTACTTGAATGTGAGCAGCATGTCTTCAATATCTATGTTCTAAACCACTACAATCTGATATATGCAAAAGTGCTTTATTAAATAAATAAACGCTGCTGAGCCATGTTACGTATCACAAGGCTCCTGAATGTCTAGACAAGAGATATTAAAACATAAGAAAGCAAAAACCAACCCTTCGCTCTTAAGGACTTACAGAGAGGTTGAGTAATTTTTGACTTAAAGAAACACCCACCTCGCTTACAACCTTCCCCTGAAGTGAGCAAAAATGTTCACCAGGCCCAACATCTCTGCCCTGTTTCATAAAAATAATAATTGCCATTCTAGGCACTTCTCTTCGGCAGATTTTTTTTTAAAGCAATCAATCCTTAGGAATTGCTATAAACCAGATCAAGCATTGTTTATATCCCAGGAAATCACAGACCTGGGCAAAGAAGACAAAAACAGAAGCCTAGAGGGTCAGTATTTGAGCTTTTTCAGCACCAAGAATCAGTAAATAGAGATGGTTTCGGTTAAAGAGGGAAAGTGAGCACAAACCAATACAGAAGTCAGCAGGAGATGCCAAAAAGAATATGAGCTGAGTTTCAGAAGCTGAGGATCCCTTGTGAGCACAGCCAGGAGAAGCAGCAGCAGCTGCAGGCAGTCTGGCCAAATCTGTAGAGCCCCGCCCACTGGAAAGTCCCTGGTCCCAGGTGCAAAGGCTCTGCCCAGCATCTGAAACACGGCACTGAAATGCCTTCTCCAGGTGACTCAGGGCCCAATGATCAAAGCAACCCAGGCTTTGCCTGCACTGTTAGCCAAAGGCCCGGCCCCCTGCAGGCATGTGATGGTCCCGCCAGCTCTGCCAGGGGAAGGAGATGGCATGGGAATATGCCCTGCCTGGCGTGAGAAAGGCTCTCCTGATTTCTGCGTCTGCATTTCATCTCTGTTGGTATGTTTATGTCAGATCTCGATCATCACACTTGCCTATAATTTAGGCTGTTTTCTTTCCAAACACACTAAATACATGTTATTACTAAGAAATTGAGTTCTCAATTTACACTGTTTTGCACTCATTTCATAAAACATCTTGGTGACGTTTCAGTGTGAACCACAAAGCCACCCCTGACGGTGCTGGATCTGGACCATGAAGGAAGCCAGCAGACATCCTAAGGAATTCCTTGAGAGATGTTCAGATCTCGAGAGTCACTTTGGGTCCATAAATGCTAGGGACCACAGAGAAAGGCAAAAGGGGCCTTCGTACAACATTTAAAAAGTCCAGATAAGCAGACCTCAGGCCAGCCCATCCTGACTGCCAAACACCCCAACAGTCTACTCTGACTCCCACATTCTGTCCTGGCTATCTCCCAGGGCTGAAGGCTCTCACACAACCTAAAGATGTCTCTTGTGCTATTTTTCCCTTGAAGAATGGAGCACTTGGACCTTAACTAGAATAGCAACAAATATCCTCTGGAGACTGTGCTCTCAGAAGCAAAACAGGAGGCAGATTCATTCCAGGCAGCCAAGTCTCTGCAGTCAGACAACTCCCCCCATCCTGAATGTCTAGACAAGAGATATCAAAACATAAGAAAGCAAAAACCAACCCTTCGCTCTTAAGGACTTACAGAGAGGTTGAGTAATTTTTGACTTAAAGAAACACCCACCTCGCTTACAACCTTCCCCTGAAGTGAGCAAAAATGTTCACCAGGCCCAACATCTCTGCCCTGTTTCATAAAAATAATAACTGCCATTCCAAGCAGGACTCCATACCTGGGCAGAGGTGGGGTGGGTAGAAGGAAGGGTACTCAGCGAGCCATGGAAGCCTTCCCAGCACTCAGTGCGAATCCCATACTCCTCTCCGCCCAATTTCACAGCCGCTCCCCACTGAGTACCAGGGCCAGATTCCTCCCCCTGGAGCCTGGAGCCCTCCATGTTTGCCCTAGCTCCATCATCTTCCTGCTCCCATGCATCTTCCCCAAGGTGCCCTTCCACCCGCATTCCACCTTACCCATCCTTCCAGGACCCGCTCAAACCTCTTCTCCTCCACAGCTCCCTCAGGCATCCCCTACCTACCCCGTGAGGCTTGGTGGTGATGCAGTGAATGCAAGCAGACGGAGCGCTCAGAAGGGCCCATCAATGTTAGCTTTGGTGGCCAGCAGCCCCCTTCCCTCCCAGAAGGCAGGGCCACGCCTCCCACGCCACCGCAATCCAAGCCTCGCCCAGCATCCCACCTGGTCACAACAGCTGAACCGAGTCAAACCGCAATCACCCACCTCCGTCTTCCTGCAAGCCATGAGCCTCCAGCCAGCAGGAAGATTTTTGCCATACGCAATCAAATGACACGTCTTCACGTCCCAAGATAGCAAAAATCACAACAGTTTAGCCATCTCACTCCATCGTGCATTTCACAGGTAGGGACGGAGGAGCAGAGAGACCAAGAAACTCTCCGGGAGTCCCACGGTAATTACAGGTCCTCTCTGCCTGACTGTCCCGGCAGGGTGGCCGCCCTTATCTGTTTCTCCCCTTCTGCTCCAGTCCTCACTCCTGGGACTGGAGCAAGTTGTTGGGCGTTGCTCACAAACCAGGGGGTGATATTTCACTCCCAGCTCCCGCTGATGGCCGCCACTCAGCATGCGAGGAGCAGAGCGCTTATGAGAGGCTCCTCCTTCTGGTGGGAGGGTCCTCTGTGCCCGCCCCACATCACTGGCTGCGGCTCTGGGCCCAGAATTCCTTGCAGGTTGGGCTGCATCCGCGCTAGGGCTCAGCGCCACGTGAACTCTGCACCAACTGGGGGCTGGGCGGTCAGCGGCAGGTTCACATCTGCCAGCTCCTTGTACCCTCACAGCCCGCACAGCAAGGCAGCATCTCTCTCCTTTCTACAGAGGAAGGTGATGAGGCCAGGGGCCGGGGGAAGAACCGACTTGATCCCCTTTGCACAGTTCACTGGGAGGCTCCAAAGATGCATGTGTTAGTGGAAATGATCAGTGCAAAAGTGAGAACCAGATTTGCCCATCGGTTCTGCTGTGGGGTTGTGGGGGAGTTACTGCCTACTGCCACACTCGCTATCCCATCTGAACCCATGAAGACTTGGTCAGAGGATCTACAAGAGAGGGTCCTTTCAGCTCTGACATCATCACAAAAAGGACGAGCCTATATATTTGGCAACCCATAGCCACCCCCAATAGAGAAGGCAATGGCACCCCACTCCAGTACTCTTGGAAAAGCCCATGGATGGAGGAGCCTGGTGGGCTACAGTCCATGGGGTCGCACAGAGTCGGACACGACTGAACGACTTCACTTTCACTTTTCACTTTCATGCACTGGAGAAGGAAATGGCAACCCACTCCAGTGTTCTTGCCTGGAGAATCCCAGGGACTCGGGAGCCTGGTGGCTGCCGTCTATAGGGTCGCACAGAGTCGGACACGACTGAAGCGACTTAGCAGCAGCAGCAGCAGCAGCAGCAGCAGCAGCAGCCACCCCCAAATGAGTCATTTCGGCTGCAGATCTAGGAGTCTCAGTCAGTTCAGTTCAGTCATGTCCGACTCTTTGTGGCCCCATGCACTGCAGCACGCCAGGCCTCCTTGTCCATCACCAACTCCCGGAGTTTACTCAAACTCATGTCCATTGAGTAGGTGATGCCATCCAACCAATTCATCCTCTGTCATCCCCTTCTCCTCTTGCCTTCAATCTTTCCCAGCATCGTGGTCTTTCAAATGAGTCAGTTCTTTGCATCAGGTGGCCAAAGTATTGGAGTTTCAACTTCAGCATCAGTCCTTCCAGTGAATATTCAGGACTGATTTCCTTTAGGATGGACTGGTTGGATCTCCTTGCAGTCCAAGGGACTCTCAAGAGTCTTCTCTAGCACCACAGTTCAAAAGCATCAATTCTTCGGCGCTCAGCTTTCTTTATAGCCCAACTCTCACATCCATACATGACTAGGGGGTCCCACTGATTCTTTATTGCCCCTTCCATTCGGTACACTTAAAAACCAAACCCCTTTCTGCTGATTTGCAAGTTTCCTCTAGGTGCAGCTGGAGGTGTTCTCTGCCTTCCTGGGGACCCAGCGGATCCTCCTGTGTCCTGACGTGCACTTTCTCCTGCTCGGCTCTGACTACAGCCCCTTTGCTTGGAGTTACTCTTTCCTGCTTCTTTGCCTTTTCACTCTCTCCCAGCCTGTGGCCACCCCAGGCCTCGACCTCCTAAGGATGCACTTTAAAGTGGTCTCCAGGATTCCTGCTGTTATCCATTTTTAAACCCAATCATCATCATTTGTAAAGCACTGTTAGAGGTGGAATGAGCACCCACTGAGAAATCGGACATCCCCAGGAAGGACGCCCGGGGTCTGCCACTCAGCAGCCTGGACAAGTTAGGTAGCTTCTCTGAATCTGTTTCCTCGTCTTTAAAATGGGGCTGATGGTACCAATCCCATGGTCGTGAAAACTATCAACACATAAAATCATACACGTGCCTGGCACATAGCAAGCTGTCAATAAGCTTCAGCTGTGAGTCTTATGAAAGCGTTTGCTACCCAAATGAGAAGTAAGAAGATTCTCTTGATACCTCGCTCTCACATTCCCTTGTCCTACCCCAGAGGTCATCTACAGAGAGTTTCCATGTGCACCAGTGGCTGCAAGACAGTGCTGGGAGTTAATGGCCCAGGCACAGGAGAAGTCACTGAGGAATGGGAGTTGGCTGATGCATTTCTGAGCTTCCTCACCCTAGCCCATCAATCCTGAGCTAGGTTCCATCCTACCTGTCACAATACTCCAGGGGGATGGAGCTGCAGTTACCCACAGCCAGAACCTGCTCCCTGCTCACCGTCTCCCTCAGTCACAGTTCATCCTGCTGTCCCCGCCCCCATAACTGACTTGCACCCAAACGTTTAGCTCAAGGTCTACTTTGGGAAGAACACAAACTAAGGCAGGAGGCCAGTTGAAAGAACATTCCATGGCCTCCCAGTGAGGTTGGTGCTGTAATGGAGAGAACACAGAACTCAGGGCATCATTTCAGTTTAAGGGCTGCAGAAAGCAACCAGTTCTGGGAGGTCCTGCTGGGAATGGCTACATCATCCCCCAAGCACTGGCCACTTTTACCGGGTGACTGTTTGGTAGCAGGCACTCTGCCAGGTGCTGGTGATGGTACCCAACTCCTATTCTCCAAAACGCATGCTCTGGGGGTAAGGCAAACACTTATAACCCCATGCATCTGTGTTGTGGCAGGAGCCTGCTCAGGGACTGGGGTGTGGGGGCCATGTCAGAGATGTGGCCGCCAAGCTGAAGCTTGGGGGATGGATAAGCACTGGCAGGGCTGTGGGAGGGGAGGACGCAAGACTAGGCCAGGGTAGGGGTGTCTCTAGATCCTCATTTGTTAGAGCCATCTCCAGGGACGACAGATGTGGACACTATCCTCCATGATTAGGACTCATTAGAAGTTCTGGCTCTTGGGAGCTGATCCTGAGCTCTCTTTTGGAAAATTCTAGAATTTGGACTTCCCTGGTGGCTCAGACAGTAAAGTGTCTGCCTATAATGTGGGAGACTCAGCTTCAATTCCTGGGTTGGGAAGATCCCCTGGAGAAGGAAATGGCAACCCACTCCAGTATTCTTGCCTGGAAAACCCCATGGATGGAGGAGCCTGCTAGGCTACAGTCCATGGGGTCACCAAGAGTCGGACACGACTGAGCAGCTTCCCTTTTCACTTTCACTTAGAATTTGGAGTGTTGTGGACTGGTATTCCAGCCCTGGCTCAGCCTCCTGCTCCCTGAGTCACTGCATCTCTCTAGATCTCAGTCCATACTTCATAACTTGCAGTCAACAATGTATACATCTCCTGACAGTTATGCAGAGGCCATGAAATTCTGTAAACACACAGGGACAAGGACCACACAGCTAGTTGAAGGACACATACCTGAGAGAGCAGTGAGCACTGGAGGAGATGCTAAGTGAAAATCTGAATGTGGGCTTAGCTGACCTCTTGTGTCTCAGACGTAATATGAGCTTCTTGAGAGATGCCTTTGGGATGGATGCTCAACGTGGCATCTGAGTGGTGGGGACTCCACTTGTTCTCCTAATCCTGCTTTGGATTCCACGGTCACTTCCCTTCTGTGAACCTTCACCCCTGAGCCAGCTCCAGAGAAATTCCCAACAGGGTCCTAAAGCTCTGATGGGATTGGGATTCAAAGACCCACTGATGGGCTAAGTGGACATGTGACCACAGAGTCTGAATGGAGAGAATGACAAGTCTTAAAGCTCCAGAAGAGGGCTTCCCTGGTGGCTCAGTGGTAAAGAATCCACCTGCCAATGCAGGAGACACGGTTTTGATCTCTGATCTGGGAAGATCCCATGTGCCTCGGAGCAACTAAGCCCGTGCACCATGACTGTTGAGTCTGTACTCTAGAGCCTGGGGGCTGCAACTACTGAAGCCAGAGCACCCTAAAGCTCATGCTCTGCAAAAGAGAAGATACTGCAATGAGAAGCCTGCACACTCAGCGACAGAGTAGCCCCTACTCGCCGCTACTGGAGAAAAGCCTCTGTAGCCACAAAGACCCAGCACAGCCAAAAATAAATAAATATATTTTTTTAAAAGCTCCAGAAAGGTCTTAGATCTATAATGAACCTCATTACATTCACCCCACTTGTTTTGATATTAAAAGTGGAAATCACCAGAAGCAGCCTTATCAAGTAATTTAAACTTTTCATAGGATTTTTCAGCATAACAAAAGATCACCCAGTATAAAATAATCTCATCGATCTAAAGTAATCCTTCTTATTAACGCACACCCCCACACACAGTTGGGCAGAGAAGAGGAGAGATTAGGGACTGGGGTCAAAGGTCATGGTACTTAACCCCTAGGTCAGTGCTGAGACAGGCTCTTTTCCTGGTAGCTGTTTCAGCCATCACTCTGGAGAGGACCCTACCTGAGGGTGCTTATCTCAACGGGGACCAGAGTCTGTGAATAGAGACTCAATCTTCAAGTGTTTGGAGAGCAAGCGATAGCATGGACTCCTGCCATGGGAGCAAGTGTTACTGAGCTGTGAGCTTTTATCCTCGGTAAATCCTACCATGCTGATATCACTATATACGCCAACTGCACTTCTACCCATCTGGCTGTAGGTTTTACATATATGCAAATTAGGCCATTGGCATGGTAGGCAAGCTCATGACATGGTCCTCGATGATTTCTGTTACATGTGCGTCCTTCTGTAATCCCCACCTCTTGAGTGTGGGCTGGATCCAGTCTTTCACTTTTTCTTTTTTTAGTATTGTGGAAACTCTTCAAAAAATATATTTATGTATTTTCGGCTGTGCTGGGCCTTCACTGGTACGAATGGGCTTTCTCTAGTTGCAGCAAGCAGGGTCTACTCTCCAGTTGCAGCACATGGCTTCTCTTGTTGTGGAACACGGGTTCCAGGGTGCTCAGGACTCAGTAGTTGTGGAACATGGGCTTAGTTGCCCTGCAGCATGTGGAATCTTCCTGGAGCAGGAATGGAACCCATGTCCCCCGCATTAAAGGTGGATCCTTAACCACTTGGCCAACAGGACATTCTAGTCCTTTGTTTTTAATAAATAGAATATGGCAGATATGGTGGATTCCACCACTGAGATTAGGTTACAAAAGGTCATAACCCAAAAAAAAGGTCATGACTCTCTTGCTGGCATTCTTGTTCTGACTCTTGTGTGCTTGCTCTGATGAAATGACCTCATGGCAAGAAACTGGGGGTGACCTCCAGGCAACAGTCACCAAGGGACTGAGGCCATCAGTCCAACAGCCTTCACAGAAATGAGCCCTGCCAGCAAGAAGTGATCTGGGAAGCCATGCTTCCCCAGTCAGCCCTTCACATGAGGCTCTAGCCTTGGTCAACACCTTGACCACAGCCTCTGAAAGACCCTAAAGCCAAGGTTAGGTTTTGCCCAGATACTTGACCCACAGAAACTATGTGATAATAAATGTGTCATTCTAAGCTACCTAGTTTTGGGGTAAATTGATATATAGCCATAGATAATAGTACATCTAGTCTATGGATTCTGATAACATGTAATTAGGACTTAGAGCCATGATTCATACACCTGATCATTCTATAGTCAGCAACAGGGAAAAGGCAGGACAAAGGAAATAAGACTGAGTGGGAGGCAACCTTTCGTCGCATCACAGATAGTGGTAACCGATATTCCTGGCAAGGATATCCTGTCTGGGCACACCCTCCATCCATGTCATCTCATTTAATCCACACCACAACCTGTAATGTTGGCACAACTCCAATCCATGTTTTATAGATGAAGAAATTGAGACTCGGAGGGCTTAAGTTATCCAAGCTCACTAAGATGGTGCAGAAGACCAGGATTTTAACCCAAGCCTCTCTGACTTCACAACCTTCCCACTAACCACTGCATTATAACCCCAACTAAGCTGCAAATAGGGTAGGAGCCCTTTACAGGCTATGAAAAGGAGGGCAAGGGTCTATTTCCAATTCCATTTTCCATATCTATGACATGAAGTGCAGAAGTTCCAAGGGGCCCCTAAGATCTATGTCTGAGACTGTGGGGGCTGTACAGTGTCAGTAAGTCTTTGGTTGAGCCCCATAATCATGAAACAAGCTACATGCATCATATTTTATTATAACATTAATGACAATAAAGAATGATTCAAAGAATAAAATAAAACTCCTGAGGCAAAGAGAACTGTAGCTTTGAAAATCAGTTGCAGTGAAGGCTGCGTGAATTTACAGGCTCAAAGGGTCCAATATTCCAAAGATTTTTCTGATTCTTGGCCTTCCTTTACTTTCTCATTCAGATAACCCACCAAAATCTCTGTACAGTAATTCTTGAAGGGAAATCTGATTTTTGTAATTGAAACTCCTTAGCCTATGTTATTGGAGAAGGTAATGGCACCCCACTCCAGTACTCTTGCCTGGAAAATCCCATGGACGGAGGAGCCTGGTAGGCTGCCGTCCATGGGGTCGCACAGAGTCGGACACAGCTAAAGCGACTTAGCAGCAGCAGCAGCAGCAGCAGCAGCAGCCGCCTATGTTATACACTTATTCACTTTTCTGGCCTCATCTCCCACTTTTGCCCCAAACACACCTGAGAGACATTCTATGTGCCATCCAGCTCAAATTTTGACTATTTACCCTGGTTTCTATGATTATTCCAGTTTAGAATACCCTTTCTCACTTGGCAAAATCTGCTGTTTTACATCTCAGTTTGACTATAACTTTCTCTATAAAGCTACTCTGGAAAAGCCTTTTATGCTGTCATGTATTAGTTATCTATTGCTGTGTAACAAACAGCCCCAAATGTAGCAGCTTAAAGTGACAAGTATCTATTATCTCAGGGTTTCTGGGAGCAGCTTAGCTGGGTGCTTCTGGCTCAAGGTCATTCTTGAAGTTAGAGTGGAGGTGTCAGCCTGGTCTGCTGTCATCTCAAGGCTCAACCAGGGCTGACAGATCCCCTTCCAAGCTCACCCCTGTCATTGGTGTTGACAGGTTTCATTTCCTCGTGGGTTGTTGTACAGAGGGCCTCAGTTGCCCACCACTCCTTAGGGGCATAGGTCTGCTCACAACATGGAAGCTTGCTTCCCTCAGCACATGTGATACAAAGAGACAGAGAGAGGAATGCCACCTGCCACAGTCTTTATATAACCTAATCTCACATGCAACATTCATCGTGACCACTGTACTCTATTCTTTAGAAGCAGTCTATAAATCCAACCTACGCTCGAATGAAGGGATCACACAAGGATGTGAATCAAGAGACAGGGAATCTCTGGAAGAAATCTTAAAGGTTGCCTCATACATAATCATTCTCATGATCAAGACACTATACTTCTTAATTTATCTGTCTTCTCCCCCTGCCCAGGACTGGACTATGACTAGCTCAAGGCAAGACTATGTCTTTTTATACAGTTTCCCATTTCTGGCACCTGCCAGGTGCTCAGGCAATAAAGAATGAGTGGGAGTGGCCCTGACACTTCCCTGCCTATGACCTCCTCTCCCAGAACCTGATCAGCATGGGGATGGATGGCGTGTTTACCATCACAGAGAAAAACAGTCTCGTGGATGTTAAGTGTCTGTCCCTAGAGTAAATCCATTTGCCCAAGAGCTCCCTTCTCTGCCTACTTTCTCCTGGGCAATTGAAGGGAGGGATTATCTTCTTTGAAGACAGTCCCCAGCCCAGGTTTTAGGGTGATCATTACTTTCCTGGCCAGCCTGCTCTCCTCCACCTCATGACCCCTCCCATGGACGATCCCCATCCCTCCTTGTGCCTTTCTCTTTCCTCTTGAGTCTGCATCTCTTTCTTTCCATCCTCTCTTTCCCCAGGCCTACTTCACTGAGTCAAATTCCATTTTGAAGGAATTCCAGAACATTCTGTCCCTCAGTGTAGTGATTGTGTACAAGGCAGAAATGGGACCGAATTGCTTAGCTTAAAATCCCAGGTCTGCTATTTACTAGAAGTGTGACCTTAGGCAAGTTATTTAGCTTCTCTGACCCTCACTTTCCCTATCTGTAAAACTGTGATAACCATAGTAGACACATTTCATAGTGTTGTTGGGAAGCTTGTGAAATACTTAGAACAGTGCCTGATGTACAGTGCTATAAAAATGCTTGCTGGATGAGTGAATGATCCTGCTGAAGAATGTGCCAGAATAAAATTAATAATTATACCTAAGAGATTAGGTGACCCATCCAAGGTCCCGTGGAGAGCTGGTGGCAGAGGTGGAAGGAGACCCAGGTCTCCAGAGCCCAATGTCTTTGCATCAAGCAGGAAAGCAAGATTCCTCCAAGATGATGCACAGGTCATTCTCAACTCACTGCATTTCTTATTCTCTCAGGAGGATAAACAAAGTCAGACATGAGTGAAGCGACTGAGCAGCAGCAGCAGCAGCATGAGGATAAATCAACACTTAAATGAGCAGCATGAGGTTGCTGTAGAGGGAGTCAGCTCACAGTAACATCTTTTTCAGTGTGTTGATTAGTCAGAGGAATCTTGAACTGCCAGTGAGGCTGGGAAAGCAGGAGATTCTATGTCTATCATGAACTAACTCAGACATGGGGCCCAGGGGATGCTATAAAGGTTCAGATTGGATCCACACCTGTCTATCTTGAAGAAATCTTTTGCTGTCACTATATATTAGCTTTCTTTATTTTCCTTTTCATGATGGCTCTGCTGAGAAATGTTGCCACATTGGTTTGTCATTTGTAAAATGAGGCTGAAACTTGTTCCCACCTTGAGGGAAAAGATTGTTTCTCACATAATCCAGAGTGTCCAGCACACCTGAGTGATTACATGTGCTGATGATCTACTGAGGAAAGATCTTTGAAATCCCTCCCAACTCTAGCATTTAAAATCACTGATAGAAATAAAGCTATTGAAAAAATAGACACAATAACTCAATGAGTAGTTCTCTGGGGTCACTCATACATGGGTAAACAGGCTCCAACATCTCAGTAGATTCTGAGGGTATCGGTCAACAAATGTCCGCTGTGATGATCCCAACTCATACAGATAGTACAGGTTTGTTTAAGGAGGCACTGGCTGTGGTGTAGGACTGCCTAGGTGTCCCAATAGTAAGGAAGCCTCATGCTAATGCGGGAGATGCAGGTTTGATCCCTGGCTTGGGAAGATCCTGTGGAAAAGGAAATGGAGACCCACTCCAGTATTCTTGCCTGGGAAATCCCCTGGACAGAGGAGTCTGGAAGACTACATACAGCCCATGGGGTTGCAAAAGAGTGGGTCATGACTAAAGCGACTAAACAACAACTGCAGATGTTGTGTGATTAACCAACCACATGAGCCATAGAACCCAGAGATGAAGAGATGATACATGAAAGACCATACCTGAAGACCAACAGACTCACAGTAAATTCAGCTCGACTGACTTTTTTCGTATCAACT
The DNA here is from genome assembly GCF_042477335.2 of Ovis canadensis. Lineage (NCBI taxonomy): Eukaryota > Metazoa > Chordata > Mammalia > Artiodactyla > Bovidae > Ovis > Ovis canadensis. Next base: position 85,978,849 of record NC_091257.1, on the reverse strand, counting down.
ATGGATCAGATGGGTTTCCCAGGTGGCACCAGTGGTAAGAAACCCACCTGACAATGCAGGAGACATAAGAGATGGGGGTTCAGGCCCTGGGTTGGGAAGATCCCCTGGAGGAGGGCACAGCAACCCACTCCACTATTCTCGCCTGGAGAATCCTGTGGACAGAGGAGCCTGGTGGGCTATGGTCCATAGGGTCGCAAAGAGTTGGATAGGACTGAAGCGACTTAGCACACACACACACATGCATCAGATACACAGTTTTGGTTCTCTGAGAAGTAGACACCTAGACTGGATTAGATGTGCAGGACACTCTTGGGAGAAATGCCTACGAAGAGAAAGAAAGCAGGAGCAGAGGGGGAGAGCCCTCAGTCTGGGATGAAACTTTGACACCTGAGAGACAGGGAAGGCAGGACAGAGATTTAAAAAAAAAAAAAAAAAAAGCTCAGATCACAGGTGCCTCTGAGATAGAGTCAGCCAGGCCGATGGAGAGAAGTCAGGCAAGGGCTGCTCCCTGGAGAAAGTCCAAGTCAGGCAAGAAGCTATGGCTCTGGTCCTCCTCAGGTGTTGAGTCTTGGGCCAGAAGGGGTCCTAGGGAAGCTTGGCCCTAGCCTGAGTGCAGGGAGAATCCACAGATTCAGCAAGGAGGCTGCCAGGTACCCTGCAGCTGGTGCTCTTAAAGGCAGCGGGACACAGACATGGCGGCCAAGATCCTCTTCTGTTTCAGAGGTACAGACCTGCCTAAGATCCAGAACTTTCCTTTGAAGGACTTTCTTTTAAAGGAAAAAGATTTCAAGGGCTTCCCGGGTGGTCCCGTGGTAAAGAATCTGCCTGCCAATACAGGGGACACCGGTCCCATCCCTGATCCAGGAAGATCCCACGTGCTGCAAAGCAACTAAGCTCATATGCCACAAGTACTGAGCCCACGTGCTGCAACTACTGAAGTCTGTGTGCCCTAGGGCCCGCGCTCCGCAGACCATGGATGTTAATGAAGGGTAGCTCCCGCTCACCGCAGCTATAGAGAGCCCTCGAGAGGCAACGAAAACCCAGTGCAGCCAAAAATAAATTTTTTAAAAACTTGTTTAAAAAAAAAAAGATGCTCTAAAGAAAAGGGTGAGGGGAGATCATGAACGGTGAAAAAATATGAGGAGGAAGTCATGTGGCAGAGAAAAAGGAATCCTTAACTTACTGGGACAAACGATGGTGCCTCAGAGGAGTTTTCAGAGAGGACGTGACCACGGGTCCTGGTGTTGAGGCACCATTGCTGGAAAGGGGTGGCAGACAGCAGACGACCAGATGGCCTGCTCCCCTACAGCAAAGAAGAGATTTTAAGGATCAGACTGCCTCAGTTCTGTGAAGAGGCAGCCCGAAAGGGGTCCTAATCCAAGTGCACAAATTCACAAAGAAAGGTAGAAGGTGGAAATGAATCTGCTCCTCAAATTCTACAACCAAGAGAATGAAGAGAGAGGGTTTCAGAGCAGATGAACAAAGGCCGGCTTTACATCGAGGGCTGTCACTTTTTACAGCTAATTGGAAGGAGCTCAAGACATTGCTGTAGTAATGTCCCAGTCATCCAGCCTTCCCAGGAGAGGAATTTTTCCATGCATATAAAATGTCCCTATGACAGGATGCGGAGAAGGCAATGGCACCCCACTCCAGTACTCTTGCCTGGCAAATCCCATGGATGGAGGAGCCTGGTGGGCTGCAGTCCACGGGGTCGCTAGGAGTCAGACATGACTGAGCGACTTCCCTTTCACATTTCACTTTCATGCATTGGAGAAGGAAATGGCAGCCCACTCCAATGTTCTTGCCTGGAGCATCCCAGGGACAGGGGAGCCTGGTGGGCTGCCGTCTATGGGGTCACACAGAGTCGGACACGACTGACATGACTTAGTATCATGACAGGATGAGATTCTTTAAGGGGAAACTAAAACAAGATCATGTTGGAGAGAAACCTTTCCAAAATAAATCGATCAATGCCCTGCCTTTTTAAGCACCATTTAAATGTTTTCCGGTGACTGTGATGAGCTTGCCATGAGCATGAGTGACTGTACTCAGACACAGTGATATCCTTACATCAAATCAAGTGTGGAAGTGGTGAAGCTCCTACACCAAATGGCTGCAAATACTCCATCTACTTCTGAAATCGCCTTGTCGCCATCTCCCTCCACTGTCAAGCAATCAGTAGATCCTTCCTCCTGCTTTCAAGGAATTTACTTATAGGAAATTGAGACACACTATCCCTTCTAATTCATTGCTTCTAATTTCCTTTGGGGTGGAAAGCAATTACCATTCTCATCAAACTTACATTTAATACGAGACGAAGTGTGTTCTGAATAAAGAACTGAGGTTCTCTTCCGTAAGTTGGCTGATCCACGGGGAGGCCCTGGATTTGATGGCATCTATTTTTGACTCAGACTTGCATTTGTTTGCATGCGTTGGTGGTAGAGGGAGGGGTGTTGTTTATTTCTTTCTTGGTCCTGAGCTCTGTTCTAGATAACTGAGGTCACTGAGCAAGTGACAAGTGACTTCTGGATAAATGAGCTCCTAGGTGATCACAGCATCATGGACAGTCAAGGGAAACTAGGACTATTATTACTTCTCATGCCCCTTATAATCACGATCAAATCTTGAAATGTAAAACCTGGCTTCACCCCTGCTTATAGTTTGTGCCCCTTGCTGAAAAGAGTTTAGAAAAGCAGGAACAGCCATGACTGGGACTAGCATTCCTGCAGGTGTGCATGTTAAGTCGCTTCAGTCGTGTCTAACTTTTTGTGACCCTATGGACTCTAGCCCGCCAGACTCCTCTGTCCATGGGACTGTCCCGGCAAAAACTCCTGCACTGGGCTGCCATGGCCTCCTCCGGGGGACCCTCCAGCCCCAGGGATGGAACCTGAGTCTCTTGTGTCTCCTGCATTGGCAGGCAGGCTCATTACCACTAGTGCCACCTGGCAAGCCCAGTGTTCCTGACACAGGGCTTATTTACAAAGACCATGGACATACTGCGGCCCCACCCCCTACCACTAAGGACGTCAGTGTTTGGAAACGAATGAGCAAAGACTGCTAGAGTTTCAGCTAGCTAGACCTGGGTTAGCTGCTTTAAAATACACTCTTTCATATTAAAGATAAGGAACCAGTTGCCCAGAGAAATGAGTGGAGTTGCCCAAGGTCACGTAGTCGGTAATGGACGGAGCTAAAGGTAGAAGTATCATTGCCTTTTCCTTTACATATAAGATCTTGAGGAGACTGGAAAGCCCTTCCCACATGGAAGCAGACTGGCTGAAAGGACAGCATTAGCAATTCCACTGTCATTTCCAGGCATCTGACCTCATCCCTTAGTGTATCCACTGTGGTCAGCTCAGAGTCCTGCTCCATTAGCCTCTGGGCTCCAACTCTCCAGTCTTGCTCTGCTTGGAGAAGCATTATCTGCCCCCCAGCATTTAGCAACTCCAAACCAGACCCGTCTCTACCTTTCTCATTTCCCTCCATTATTTCCAGCTCACCCATTCCAACCTAACCAAGAAAACCCGCTCACAGCCCTTCGGATGATTTTGCTTCTGCTTCTTTCTACACCTTCTCGTTGGGTATGCATCTGGCTCAGGAAAAATACATGTCTTGTGTACACACTGCTATATTCAAAATGGATAACCAACAAGGACCTACTCTGTAGCACAGAAAGCTCTGCTCAACGTTATGTGGCAGCCTGGATGGCAGCAGAGCATAAGGGAGAATGGATACCTGTGTATGTATAGCTGAGTCTTTACACTGTTCACCTGAAACTATCCCAATATTATTAATCGGCTATGTGAGAGTGCTAAGTCACTTCAGTTGTGTCCGACTCTTTGCAACCACACAGACTGTAGCCTGCCAGGCTCCTCTGTCCATGGAATTCTCCAGGCAAGAGTACTGGAGTGGGTTGCCACTTCCTCCTCCAGGGGATCTTCCTGACCCAGGGATAGAACCCACGTCTCTTATGTCTCCTGCACTGGTAGGCAGGTTGCTTACCACTAGCACCACCTGGGAAGCCCCAATACAAAACAAAAAAGTTTTTTTAAAAATACATGTCTCTGTTTCCCTTTATCCACCTGGGCTCTTCTCCTTCAAATCTGTCCTCAGACTCATCTCTGGGAATAACTGATTAACTCAGCTAATTCTTTATTTCCTTGTACTCTTTGCGCCTAGTCGCTCAGTCCTGTCTGACTCTGCAACCCCATGACTGTAGCCCGCCAGGCTCCTCTGTCCATGGGGATTCTCCAGGCAAGAATACTGGAATGGGTTGCCATTCCCTTCTCCAGGGGATCTTCCCAACCCAGGGATCAAACCAGGTCTCCTGCACTGCAGGCGGATTCTTCACCGTCTGAGCCACCGGGGAAGCCCCAGCTCTTGAGAAAACACATAGACACTCAAGTCAGAAGGAACTGGGTTCTAGACCTAAAGTGACCAGCAACCAGCTATCTGAAGGGTGAGTCACATTTAAAAATAATAATGATTCCTTAGCTGTAAAACAGACGTTAATACCTACCCCTTGCCTAGTGACATCAGATGCAGTATGATCTGGTGGAGTGATTGATCTCAAGAGTCAAACCACAAGAGTTTGAATCCTGGTGATAGCGCCTTAAGTCAATTACTGACTTTCTCTAAGCCTCAATTTGCCCATCTGCAAGGTGGGCTCATCTGCAAGAGGGCAGCAGAGGATGAGAAGGTTGGTTAGCATCACCAATTCAATGAACACGAAGTTGGGCAAACTCTGGGAGATGGTGAGGGACAGAGAGGCCTGGTGTGCTGCAGTCCATGGGGTCACAAAGACCCAGACATGACTTAGTGACTGAACAACAGCAACATCAAAGTGGACTGAGAGCTGCACCAACAGAGTTCTGAGGACTACAAAGTGAGATAATACATGTAAAAGACTCAGCAGAATTATCCGCATCTTGTAATTGCTCAAAAACGTTAGCTGTCTGTTATTATTTATCACCCACGTGGTCAAGTGAATGTGAACAATTAAAATAAAAACCAATTAATTAAAATAAATGTAATAAATAAAATATATAATCATAAATAATAATAGAGTAAATAATATATTAACATATATAATTATAAATAATAAATAAGGAATTAATAATTAAATAAATAATTAAACTAATTTTTAAATGTAACTAAAATGAAAAACAATTAAAAAGTAAAATGAGTCAGCAGTGGGCTGAAGCTGACTTGTATCAGTTCGTGAGACTCTGTTTTGATTTTTTTTGTTTAACTTTTTGATATTGGAGTACAGTTGATTGGCAATGTTGTCATAGTTTCAGATGTGCAGCAAACGGATTCATGTATCCATTCTTTTTCAAATTCTTTGCCCATTTGGGGTGTTAGAGACTCCGTTATTTAATGACAGGAGCTTTGCAAACAGATCGATGGCAAGTTAGTAGCTTGAGATCAGCTGTGACATAAGGACGTTACTGCAAATATCAACAAATACTAGATAGCGGGTGGGGGGGGGGGGCGGGGGGTGGCTACACTTTGTTTTGTTATTCTTTTTTCCAAGAGTCTATTTTCAAGCATTTGCCAGCACCATTGACCTGACCCCGGAACACAGCCGATACTCTGTGAGCAAGTGTGTGTGTTTTCAGTCCTACAGTGATTCTGACCATAATTCTTTCCTTCAAGTCTCCACTCGTGATGAAGCAGCCTAGCTAGCCTCCGTGTCGTCCCTGGTGGCACAGTTGTGAAGAATCCAGCTGCCAGTGCAGGAGACACAGCTCCATCCCTGGGTTAGGGAAGACTCCCCTGGAGAAGGGAATGGCAACCCACTCCAGTATTCCTTGCCTGGGAAATCCCATGGACAGTGGAGCCTGGTGGGCTACAGTCAATGGGGTCGCTAAACAGCTGGACACGACTGAGGGACTAAACAACAACAACAGTGATTCTGGCTATAATTAATTTTTTCAAGCCTCAGCCCATGATAAAGCAGCTCGGCCTCCGTGTCTCCTCACTAATGGAGGGGCGCCCTCTAGCGACATAAATAGTAATACACTTTGAAACGTCTTCACTACAATAAGGATGAGTATAAACTACTGATCCCTATTATTAGGGCTTCCTTCCGCCTGCAATGCAGAAGGCCTGAGTTCGATCCCTGGGAAAATCCCCTGGAGAAGGAAATGACAATCCACTCCAGTACTCTTGCTTGGAAAATCCCATGGACAGAGGAGCCTGGTAGGCTACAGTCTACGGGATTGCAAAGAGTCAGACACGACTGAGGGACCTCACTTCTTATAAACTACCACCTGGAGGCAGAACTAGCCCTCTCCCTGATTTGAGAAATGAAGTTTTATTGGCATACAGCTACATTCTTTCATTTACAAATTGGTTTTGTCTATTTTTACAATACAAAGAATTGAGTAACAGAGATCATATGGCCTGTGTGTGCGTGCTAACTCGCTTCAGTCATGTCCAACTCTTTGCGACCCTATGGACCTAACCCACCAGGCTCCTCTGTCCATGAGGATTCTCCAGACAAGAATACCGGAGTGGGTTTCCATGCCCTCCTCCAGAGGATCTTCCCGACCTAGGGATCAAACCTGAGCCTCATGTCTCCTATACTGGCAGGAATGTTATTTATCACTAGCGCTACCTGGGAAGCCAAGGAAAGCAGACACCAGGTGTAACTCTAGGGCCTACAAGGTCTAAAATATTTACCATCTGGCCCTTTACAGAAAATGTTTGCAGACCCCAACCTGTAGCACAATTGTATAAGCTACTTTCTTTACCTTTACCCACCTATTTTCATAGACCTCAATCCTCAGATTTATTGGCTGCATGGTATATCTTATCCTATGATTGTAGACATAGGTCATTTCCAATATCCGTATTATAGACAGTCCTGTAGTGAATCTGTTGTCATTTCATTGGCAGAATGCTGAGATATCCCCAAGGTAAAGAGCTCAGTGTGCTACTGGAAGAAAGCACTCAGCGTTTGGGCTGCTCATTGCCGGTGGGGTTTGAGGTAAAGCTCTTAACGCGTTCTGGACCTCAGCTCCCTCATCTGTTAAGTGGGACTAACAGTATTATTTGCCTCCCTGAGTTGTTGTGGGGAGCAAATGAGATCATTTATTAGCTGGTCTTTCACAAGCTACCGAACAGTTCAGTAATGTTGGTTTTTATCACCTACATAGCTGAGGGAGATGTGTATGATTTTCCTCGTTAATCACTTAGGACTCTGTGTGCAGAACACAAATTCTTATTTTGAATGTGCCGCTGAAGCCATTTCCAACCTCCCGGGACTGGTCCCTAAATCATGCTTCTTTCCTAAGAATATAAGCTCTTGCCAGTGCTAAGAGGCAAAGTTTATACCTGGGGATGGGGAGTAGAGGATGAAGGGAGATGGGAGACATGTGGAACATGATGTCTTCAGCCTCATGGCGTATTAGAGGCTGAGTCTGAGAAGCGAGCCTTGTTGCTAACAGGAAACAGGTCTGGGGGCTCTCTGCTTAGCCTGGCAGAGCAGAAGCGTCTGGTGCACATCCCCAGGAGAGCAGAGAAGCCAGGTGAGACCATGACCTTCAGGGATATGGTCTGCTCCTCCTGCCTCAAACCAGTCCCTGGACCAGCTGCTCCTAGCAGTGTTGCTGGGGAGGGTGGCCCCCAATCCCTGAGGTTTCCCTTTTTTCTGCCAACATCTTTGGCATCCCCTCCTTCCTTTGTCCTTGCTCCCCTCATCCCCAGCAGGCATATGTGGCTTAGAGATGGGGTGTCAGATGCCCACCATAGTGATACTTAAATGCCCCGTGAGCAGTCCCCTCCACATGGTCTATTCCCAAGTACACAAGCGGGGAGACTTCCAGCTGAAAACACACGAGATGCCACCTGCTTAGTCTTCTGAGTAGGCCGCAAGGGAGCGTTCATGTCTCCCATTCTCAGGAGCAGCTTTCAACTAGTGACTGATGGCAACGGTAGAAAAACACCTCTGCTCCTTACCACTCTGTATAAGGAGGGATTGGACATTCCCTCCCAGAGGTTTTCTGAAGGTTTGAGGCTCGGTTGCCTGAAGCAGTAATCTGCAACATGTCTTCCCTTTATTAGCTCCTTTCTTCCCCCATCCCCCTACATATATATTGATGCCTTCCAAGATCCCTGCCCAAAGAAAGTGCCAGCAATTACTTTCTTATCTCAGGGTCTGTTTCAAGGGCAGCCATCCTAGAACTTCCAGTTACTATCCCCTGCTTAATGCCAGACCTGCCATCAAGCAAATCATAATACAAAGAAGAAACACAGGGACTTCCCTGGTGGTCCAGTACCCCCAATGTTCATCGCAACACTGTTGATAATAGGCAGGACATGGAAGCAACCTAGATGTCCATCAGCAGATGAATGGATAAGAAAGCTGTGGAACATATACACAATGGAGTATTACTCAGCCATTAAAAAGAATACATTTGAATCAGTTCTAATGAGGTGGATGAAACTGGAGCCTATTATACAGAGTGAGGTAGGACAGAAAGAAAAACACCAATACAGTATACTAAGGCATATATATGGAATTTAGAAAGATGGTAATGATAACCCTGTATGTGAGACAGCAAAAGAGACACAGACGTATAGAACAGTCTTTTAGACTCTGTGGGAGAGGGAGAGGGTGGGATGATTTGGGAGAATGGCATTGAAACATGTATAATATCATATAAGAAACGAGTCATCAGTCCAGGTTCGATGCAGGATACAGGATGCTTGGGGCTGGTGCACCGGGATGACCCAGAGGAATGGTACGGGGAGGGAGGTGGGAGGGGGGTTCAGGATGGGGAACACGTGTGGCAGATTCATGTTGATGTATGGCAAAACCAATACAATATTGTAAAGTAATTTTCCTCCAATTAAAATAAATAAATTTTAAATTAAAAGAAAAGAATCCACCTGCCAATGCAGGGGACAAGGTTTGATCCTTGGTCAGGGAACTAGAAACTGCAGAGCCATCAAGCCTGTCGGCCATAACTACTGAGCCTGAGTGCTGCAGCTGCGGAAGTCATGCACCTGGAGCTTGCGCTCCATAACAAGAGAAGCCACCACAGTGAGAAGCCTGTTCACTGCAATGAAGAATAGCCCCTGCTCTGCACAGCTAGAGAAAGCCCACATGCAGCAATGAGGACCCAGCGCAGCCATAAATAAATAAGTAGATAAAGAGGGAACACAAACTCCTTATATGGCCAGCATGAGCTCCCTTTATGATCTTACCTTTAATCACTACCCCCTCACTCTCTTTTTTCAGCCACACGAGTGCCTCTGTAGTTCCTCCAACATGCCAAGTTCTTTCTGACCACAGGCCCCTTTGCACATGCTATTTTCTCTCCTTGGAACACCTTACCCATCCCATAGCCCAGAATTCCAGCTTAAATGCCACTTCTCCAGAGAAGTCTTTTCTAATCACCTTACCTAAGCACAATCCTCCATTATTCCATCTCAGCATTTTATTTATTTGCTGATTTTCTAGCATTCATCAAAATTGGTAATGATGAGCTTCACTGCTTATTTACTTCTCTATTAACTGTCTACCTTCCTAGACTAGGCAGGGATGAAATCTGCCTTGCGGGCATGCAAGCTTGGTTTGCAACCCTACGGACCACAGCCTGCCAGGCTCATTTGTCCACGGGATTTTCCAGGTAAGAAGAATGGAGTGGGTTGCCATTTCCTCCTCTGAGAGGTCTTCTTGACCCAGGGATTGAATCCCCATCTCTTACATCTCCTAGCATTGGCAGGTGGGTCCTTTATCACTAGTCCCACCTAGAAAGCCCTGAAATCTGTCTTATTTACTCTTATATCACTAGTGTCCACTAGAGTACTGAGCACATAGTATTAATAATAGGCACTTGACATATACTTATTGGATCAATGAATAAATGAGCCAATAAATAAGTGCAGATCCTTTCTGTATTCTACTACCCCTGTTTGTGAACTCATCTAACTTGCCCCCACCAAACATGAACATGCATGATTGCAATCTTCTTAAATATATTCTTAAATATATTACCATGTTTTTTGTCTCTCTGCGCCCCCCGAGAACTTTATTTTTTTAACTTTTCATTTTATATCGGAGTACAGCCAGTTAATGGGGGCTTCCCAGGTAGCACTGGTGGTAGAGAATCTACTTGCCAATGCAGGAGATACAGGTTCGATTCCTGGGTCAGGAGGATCCCCTGGAGTAGGAAATGACAACCCACTCAAGTATTCTTGCCTGGTGAGTTCCAGGGACAGTGGGACCTGGCGGGCGGCAGTCCATGGGGTCACAAAGAGTTGAGCACAGCAGAGCCCAAACTGCACTGCATTGCACTGCATAGCCAGTTAACAACGCTGCGGTGGTTTCCGGTGGGCAGCAAAGGGACTCAGCCACACATGCATCCATTCTTCCCCAAACTCCCCTCTCATCCAGGCTACCACAGAACATTAAGCAGTGCTCTATAACAGGTCCTTGTTGCTTATCCATTTTAAATATAGCAGTGCATACATGTCTATCCCAAACTAGCTGTCTCATTCCCCCGCCATCTTTCCCCTCGGCAACCATAAGTGCCTTCTACAAATCTGTGAGTCTGTTCATGTTTTGCAAGTAAGTTCATTTGTACGATTTCTTTTTAGATCCTGCGTATAAGGGATATACCATACTTCTCCTTCTCTGTCTGACTCACTTCATTCAGTATGACCATCTCTAGGTCCATCCATGTTGCTGCAAATGGCATTATTTCATTATGTGCCCCCAAAGAACTTTAAATCAGTTATCAAAATATGTTTGTTGAGATGACAAATGTAAGTAGAAAGATGAATAATTCAGAAGTTCAGAGTCATATATCTTCCTTTAGTGCAATTCTACAACCCCAGAACAAGAAATGTTTTCCACGTCTCAGTTTCATCATCTGTACAATGAGCACAATAATTTGGCCTCAACACCAAGGATGGGCAGATGGTGTGTGCGAAAGAGGCTTACGAACTGCAAGGCCACCCCACAAAACTCTTACTGAATTCCCTTGTGGGATTTTGTACATTGCCACACCAACCTCTTACTTTCAACATGGCAAATAGCAAAATGCTCTAAACCTTCGTAGATCGCTGACAGTGACTGGCTGTTCCCCCTCTATTTCTGCCTCAAGTGCACTTGAGGAAGAAAGCCAGAACAGAAGCTTCCTGAACCAAATGAGGCTTGTCGAGAACGCGTCCTTAATTGACTCCATCTGGATTCACTAAGCCAGTCTCTGGGGGAGCTGTTTCAGGACCCTGGACAGCTCCAGGACCCACAGCAGAGCCCAGAAGGGGTCCCAGGGAGGCATCACAACCTGGTGTAGGATCTGATCCAGGGTGAGCCTGGCTTGATGGGATCTGTCAGGGAAAAGTCAGTGGAGAGAGCAAGGGTAGTAGATAGGGAGGTGACTGGTTTTGCATGTAGTGAATCCAGGGAAGGCCACAGTTTGAGTGAAGGAAGGAAGTGGGAAACCTAGACAAGTGAGGACTTCCCTGCTGGTCTAGTAGTTAAGAATCTACCTGCCAATGCAGGGGACATGGCTTGATCCTTGGTCTGCAGAGATCCCACATTCCACCACAAATACTGAGCCATGCACTGCACCTACTGAAGCCCACACGCCCTAGAGCCCAGGCTCTGCAACAAGAGAAGCCACCACCACGAGAGAGTAGCCCCCACTCACCACAACCAGAGGAAGGCTTTATGCAGCAACGAAGACCCAGTACGGCCTATAAACAATAGGCAAATGAATCTTAAATTTTGCTGTCTACTTGTCGTCATCTGAGGACCACATGAATAGATGTCTGAGAAGATTTCAATGGCCTCCTGAAGTTAGAATTCAGAGTTCTCTTTAAGAATCAGAATCAAGACGGAAAGTATGACTTTCGGTGCCCAGTAAAACCGGACTTGACTCTCATCTCCATACCTTACTTGCTGTGTGATTGGTGTAATTAGTTCAGCCTCTCTGAAATCACATTCCTCGTCTACACACTGAAGGTAATAGCACTCATATTATTGAATCACTGTCCCCAATTCAACACTCCTTCCTGCATCCACAACTGGCTATGGCCTTGTCATGGGTAGAGAAAACTTCCCTGCCCTTTGCATTTATATTGGTCACGTGACTTTTTGGTCAGTGATTATATGAATGGAAGTGCCATTCACAGGAGATGAATGGATTCTGGCTAGCTGATTGACAAGAGGCTTAGGAGAGAGATATGTGGGCCAGAGCCACACCAACCAACCCATAGACTTGCAGTGAAAAGCAGAACTATTCCAGCCAAGCTCTGCTTGAGTAAGTCAAGCTCCAGCCAATCCACAGACATGTCAGTGATAATAAACTATTGTTTCAAAACACTGAGTTGTGGGGTGGTTTGTTACACAGCAATAGCTAACAGATACAATAACTAATAATACCAACCTGTAGACAATATATGAGCTTCCAGTATAGCCACACATATGAGAAGGCCCATAAATAAAGGCCATTTCTTCCCCTCCCCTTCAGTTCAGTTCAGTTCAGTCTCTCAGTCGTGTCCAACTCTCTGCGACCCCATGAATCGCAGCACGCCAGGCCTCCCTGTTCATCACCATCTCCTGGAGTTCATTCAGACTCACGTCCATCGAGTCCGTGATGCCATCCAGCCATCTCATCCTCAGTCGTCCCCTTCTCCTCCTGCCCCCAATCCCTCCCAGCATCAGAGTCTTTTCCAATGAGTCAACTCTTCGCATGATGTGGCCAAAGTACTGGAGTTTCAGCTTTAGCATCATTCCTTCCAAAGAAATCCCAGGGTTGATCTCCTTCAGAATGGACTGGTTGGATCTCCTTGCAGTCCAAGGGACTCTCAAGAGTCTTCTCCAACACCACAGTTCAAAAGCATCAATTCTTCGGCACTCTGCCTTCTTCACAGTCCAAGGAAAAACCATAGCCTTGACTAGACGGACCTTAGTCGGCAAAGTTACGTGAAGTTTTTCTGGTGGTTGCTGCTTTTCCAGATATTCCCAGCTTCTGCTTCTGAGACACCCCTCAATGACATTAATGAGAAGAATATTTTCCTCCCTGTTTCATTTGCCTGGTGCCAATTAACTCAAATTTATGGAATTTTTTCTGGTTGGTAATTACCCTGGGAAATTTATTTTGGACTGTTTCAGAAGACATTTCACCCTCCTCCTTGAATTTGCTGGCTATGGAACAGAATTATGACTGCTAAGTCTCAACTGCAAGGGAAAGAGGCTACTGCATTATTTATTTCTTTGTATATATCAAGACAGGTAAGAGATATCAGGCTATTCAAATCTCTTATTAGAGAAGAGAGAAGTCTCAAGGCTTTGGTTTCTCAAGCTGCTATAATTTCCCTATGACCAAGTTCCAACTGAAGTTAATTATATCCCTAAGCCCTGAGTGGCCCTACAAAGCCAGGTGACTCATTCATTTATTCTTTTATTTATTAATTCTTCCACTTTCTCTGCTGTATGAGACAGTGGTGATACACATGAGATCTGGAGTCCATTGCCTGGGTTCAAACACTGTCTCTGCCAATTGGCACATATGCGACATTAAGGAAATTACTTAATCCCTATGAGAGACTCAGTTTCCTTGTCTGTAAAATGAGAATAATAATAGTGATCACCTCATACAGATATGAAACTAAAATGAGACAGGGCATATAAAGATGCAATGTGTTCAACACAGAGCCAGGTTTAATGAAGGCTTACCCCCTGTTTCCTGTGAGCTCTGCTCTGCCCTGGGGATATAGGAATGAATAAGACAGCACCCATGCCAAGGGAAAGCCACAGTCTTGTGGCAGGAATAGAAAAGTGAGTCAGGTTAAGGACGGAGTGCTGTCAGGGCAAAGAGAGCCCACCCAACCCAGCCTGGGGTATAAAAAGTCAAAGAGGGCTTCCTGAAGAAGGTGATGCTTAAACTGAGCATCCAGAATGGCATCTTATTTGTCTTGATCCCTCTCCAGGATCCCAAAGTCCCCAGACTGTACTTCCACATGCCCCAGATGGAATGGGAGAGGCACAGAAGGGTCTGGAAAGAAAGACAGTTAATTCATATTTATTAAGCCCCAAGGATGAATCATATGCTTTAAACTTGATCCTCACAAGCCTGCAACATAGTTTTGTTGATTTCCTTTTACATGTGAGGAAATTGAGGCTCGGGGAGGTTGTCTTACCCTGAGTCACACAACTAATAAACAGCAGATCAAGGATTTAAGCCCAGATTTCCTAGGTCTGTCTTTTTGATGCCCTCGAGAACATTCTGAAAGGAAAAGAGAACCAGCTATTGGCTTGCTAAAGATGGAAGAGCCAGATCTGCCAATGCATTTCCTCTTAACTTTATTTCTACAATGCAGTTAATAGATCATTTGCAAATTAATCAAAATCCATAATCAGAGTCAGAACTAAAACTTTAACATTCCCAGAGGTTTTGCAAGGGTTCCTGATTCCCTCAGCCCTTCAGGGGAAAGTAAAAGTCAGGAATCCCATACAGAAAGCATCTTGGTTTAGGGCTGTTATTACTGGGATAGTAACTTCCTTTGTTGCTCCAAGAGAATGAAATATGAACTCTCCATTTCCTTTGCCTTTAAATTCAGGACACAAAACACAAAGTACGAAACATACAACAAGGATGCAGATGTCTTTAATTTTCAGGACTTCCCTGGCGGTCCAGTGATTAAGACTCCGAGCTCATGATGCGGGGGAACCCAGGTTTGATGCCTGGTCAGGGAACTAGATCCTACATGTGACAACTAACAGTTCAAATGCCTCAACTAAAGATCCCATGTGCTGTTACCAAGACCCAGCACAGTCAAACAGATAAACAAATTTTTTTAAAGAAGAAGAAGAAAGGAGAGGGACAAATGCAAGAGAAAAAAATGGGAGAGTTAAAGAAGAGAGGGAAGGTGGTGGGAAAGAAAGAGACAGAAAACGCCAGGCTTTGAATATGAAGCAGTATTAAGCATGACATTGCACTTGGCCGTGCCTCTCCCAATGTGCCCACCTGTTTCTCCTTTAAAGGACCTTTACCCAGCAGTGCATCCTACAGAGAAGAAAATTATTCTCAAAACAAATGTAAACACACCCTGAGAAATGGATGAAATAAAATATGGGGCCAGGGTTTCCTTGTCTATTAATCTGAGGGCATTGGTAGAAAATCATTTCAGTGCAATTTCAAGACACTTCCTGGGAGACCAAAGCAACAAACTGTTCCCCCTGAGGCCCTCTTAATCTCTATGACGTTGAAAACATCTCCAACAAAATCCTTTCTTAGGTCAAGAAGAGACTGAAGAGATGTAGCTGAAATCAATGGATTTTTCTCAAATCCAGCAGGTTTTCCCCATGAACTGAGAAAACTGGCCATACTGGCTGACTGCAGAGCCCTCTTCTGAGTCTGTAGGCATTTATTTTTTTTCTTCCAGGAGCTCAGGCTCTTCCAGCTGTCTGTGAAATGCAAGCAGAAGGACATGGTGGAGGCCAGCGAAGGTCAATAAATCTGGTCTGACACCAGAACCAGTTCTGATCCACCAGACCTAAACGGCCAAGGTGTGACAAAGCTTGAGAAAGTCCCCTTGACCTTCCAAGTCCCTCTGACTCCTCCCCTAAGCCTTCAGGCAGTCCATCAAGGCCAGCTTGGGTCCCTCATCTTAGAGGGTCAGGAGTAGTAAAGACCTGGAATTTCCCTTACTGTTCCAAGGCCCTACCCCACCTAGGTGAGGAGGAAGAACCTAAGATGTGTGTGTACTCAGCTCCCACCATAGACAGACCCCAGGAAACACCACCATCTAGGATGTGATCAAAGCTAAGAGAATCTTGGGACTTCTTAACCAAGAATCTACCTGCCAATGCAGGAGACGTGGGTTCAATTGCTGGTCCAGGAAGACCCTGCATGCCACAGGCAACTAAGCCTGGCGAGCCACAACTACTGAGCCAGCACTTGAGGCCCAAGCACCGCCATAAGAGAAGCCGCCACAATGAGAAGCCCGCACACCACAACAAAGAATAGCCTCACTCACTGCAACCAGAAGAAGCCTGCAGGCAGCAGTGATGACCCAGCACAGCCTATATGCATATATATATATACTGAAAGAATATTTAGATCACAGTCTTTCATTTTTTTACCATCTCCCCCCAAAAGAAAAACTGAACAAGTAACATACTAATGCAATATCAAATAAAGCTATGCCAAAATAGATGCAATGAAAAGTGAAAGTCCCCCATGATCCACCACCCCCATTCCTTCCTTCTCCCCAGAAGTAACTCTTCATCAGAACGTGGCGTCCTAGCCTTCTAGATCATTTTTATGCATTTGCCTATATGTCCCAATACCTAAGTAGATTTAGGGATAATTTTGGGCAAATAGATGGAGCTATATATACAGTTCTGTCGCTGTCTTTGATATTCAACAAGGTATTTCTCCTTGTCTTCTCGTATTTCCATGTCAGCACATAAAGGTCCCCTTCGTTATCTTTATTCACTATGATAGTTTGATAGATAATTAGATCATTGCCAATTTTTCATTATTACAAGCCTGGTTGCAACAAACACTCCTAGTACTTAGATCTCTGCATAAGAGCTTCGGGATTTCTGCAGGATCAACAGATATCTCGAAGGGGAATTGTTGAAGCGATTTTCCATTTAGGGAAACTGAGGTCCAGAGACGAAGAGTTTATTGAGTTTACATAACATGTTAGGGGCAGAACTGGGATGAGATGTGAAGGGTTCCAGGTGCCTGGTCAGCCTCCCCCTTGACACCATCCTCACCGGGACTATGAATTAGACACGCCTAATCCACTCCCAAGGGCTGTGGGATTTCAGACTCCGTACTGAGCAGACCAGAACAAAAGTTCAGAGGCAAACTAGAGGGTAGCAATTTTAGCATCAGGAGGAAAAGGATGAGGTGGTCAGAAAGGTGTCCAGCAGAGGATAAGGGAAGGAGCATTGAGCTTAGAATTTAAATCCTCCAATTCTAGTCCTGGCTCCGCACTGCCTGACCTTCCCCCGCTAACCTGAGTCATTTCACATGACTGAGCCTCTGGGTTTTTTCCTGCAAAACAGATGAAATTTCTACCTTCCAGGTTTATTGTGAGACCAGAACCAAGTGACCAGCTGACAGCATGATAAGAGCTTGCCGTGCTTGAGTTCAGCCGTGTGACATTCTTTGAGCCTCACAAGTCTATGAGGTCAGTCCCACTTTTGTCCCCATTTTACAGGTAAGCCAACTGAAGCACAAGAGTAAATCCTTGCCCAAGGTCACCCAACTAGCCAAGGACAGGCCTGGGTGTTGAAGCCAGGCCATCTGGCTCTAGAGCTCAAACTCCCGGCCCCATGAGAGGTGCTGGCAGCTCCTGGGTACCCCAACGTGGGCACGGAGTCCTCCAGAGTAGGCCCAGAGTAAAGACCAACTGCAATGTGCTTGGCCTCAGAGGTTCTGCAGCCCAGCCTGCCACATGGGCCTCTCCCCACAGCTGTCCTGTGTCATAATTAACCAGCCCCGCAGAGGTTGCCTGTACCTGGGGCTGGCAGGGCCCTAATGGAAGCGCGCTGGCCATAATTGCCTCCATCCATCACCCTGGCCCTTGGAAGCAGGGACAGAGTCTCACTGGAGATTTAAACAAGCTTTTTCTCTGCAGAAACGAGGGGCCAATGACACAGCCTGGCTTGTGGGGAGTTTGAACATGCAATGCAGACCAAAGGACCAAGCAGTTTTTCTGGTCATAAAAGAAGGGGAGAGAAGGAGGAGGAAGAGAAGAAATGGAGGGAGAGAGAGAGACAAAGGTGAGAAAAATCAGAGATACAGAAGGGTGATGAGCTTGGTAGAAGAGAGAGAAAGGCAATGTGTCAGGGAAGTGCCTCTCGTACTGGACCCCCTTGGGGATAGAGTAGATGGGGTTGGAGGGGGGATAATGTATGTGTGTAAGAGACGTGAGTTCAATCCCTGGGCCAGGAAGATCCCCTGGAGGAGGGCAGGGTGACCTACCCCAGTATTCTTGCCTGGAGAATCCCATGGACAGAGGAGCCTGGCAGACTATGATCCGTAGGGTCACAAAGAATCAGACTCGATTGAAGCAACTATGCACACACATATGCGTGTATGTGTATATATGTTATATGTATGTTTGTATATATAAGCAAACACCTATAAACATATATTTATGTGTTCTCATTTTGATGATACTTTAAACAAATAACTATGATCACATTCTGTGTGATCATATTCTGAATTATTCCACCTACAACTCTGGAGCAGAGTATTGCCATAGAATTTAACTGCCCAATCCCCTCCCCATCCCTACCACAATCTCCCTCCAAGCCCTCCCTCCTCCAGCCTGGGAAATAATGATAAGAACCCTTCCTTTTTCAAGTGAGTGTGGACACTAAGACAATATATATAAAGTACCGAGAACATGATCCTTAAGCATCTGCCATTATTACTATCCCTATTTACAAGATGTTCATAAGGAATAGTTATCCATGCAGGTCAGGAGAGTGTATTTAGAGGAAGCCACTGTGAACTGGGCTTTGAAGAATGAAGAGATCACCGGGACAAAAAGGAAAGAAGTCAGCTTTTCAAGTAGAAAAGAGGAGGCCCTTGAAATAGGAGTGATCAGATGTGCTCCAGAACAGCTGGAATGTTGAAAATGAGGAGTGGGTGGTGGAAGATGAGGTGAAGGAGGTCAGCAGGAACCAGACTCAGGAGCTCTGGCTTTACGTCCTTGGCTGTGGGAGCCAGAGGCTTCCCCAGGCCCAGAAAGCTCTCCCCACATTCACCATGTTAGCAAGTAGGCAGACTGCCGTGGAAGACAAAAAAAAAAAAAAAAAAAACAACAGGCGTTAAGTAATAGTAGTATTCCTTTTAGAGCTTCCCAGGGGCTTCCCTAGTGGCTCAGACAGTCAAGAATCTGCGTGCAATGCAGGAGATCTGGGTTTGATCCCTGGGTTGGGAAGATCCCCTGGAGAAGGGAATGGTACCCACTCCAGTATTCTTGGACAGAGGAGCCTGGTGGACTATAGACCATGGGGTTGCAAAGAGTCAGACATGAATGAGCAGACACATAGGGGCACAGGTCCTTTTAGAAGTTTCTGTCGCTATAAATCAGAGCTAAGTTGTACAATTTACATTTTACCCAGAACACATGGGGTCTTCCATCCTCCCTACTCCCCATACACAATCACTTATGCTGGGATAAGATGGGATAGTTACTTATGCTATGTTTACCTCATTTAGAGGCAAAAGGGATTTTGGTTGAGTATCATGTAAAAACAAATGTGAGGAAGACACTGCTGTAACTCACCCAGACCCATGTTTTTCTCTTCTTCCTGAGGATACAACTAGATTGCCTTTCTTACTGTAGCAGTTACATGTAGCAGACACAGTCCATGCTTTGCCCCATCCTTTTGGACTCCATTCACTTTTCCTGCATGTCTACCCCCCTGTCCCTGAGTACTCTAATTCCAAGGATTTTCCCCTGCAACTTTCTTTTGAGGATGGTCCTTAGCTAATGGAGCCCTGTACTGGCAGAGCATCAGAAATGCTGGGAGCTAGAAGAGCCCCTAGAAGAGCCCTTAGCCAATGTGTGAAAGCCTGGATCCCTTGCCTTGAAGTGGGACCTACTCTCAGGGGCAATTCACACTCCAGAGCTCCCCACAGGATCATGCCAATTTAGGGGGGAGTGGTCCGAAATTATGTCCACACTTGCCCTCTTTCCCTTCCCTTTCCAGTCCTGCCTACTTCTTTACTGGTTTCTCCTGGGAAACACTCGTGTCCAACTCTTTGTCACCCCATGGACTGTAGCCTGCCAGGCTCCTCTGTCCATGAGATTCTCCAGACAAGAGTACGGGAGTGGGTTACCATTCCCTTCTCCAGGGGATCGTCCCGACTCAGCAATTGAACCTGGGCCTTCTGCATCGCAGGCAGATTCTTTACCATCTGGGCCGCCAGGGCAGCCCTCCTAAAGAGATCACCTGCACATGAATCCTTGCTGAGGGCCTGCTTCTGGGGACCCCAGCCGAAGCCACCTTGTGACTGAATGGAGTAAGACTGCTACTTCTTGGCTTTGCAGAAAAGCCCACGTGTGCTTCTGCCTGCTCTTTCCCTTCAAGCTGATGAGAATAGAAATAACCTCGAGGGTCACCTTAGAAGACACTTAAAGTAAGTCCCCTACACACGAACAAGTTCCATTCTGAGGGTGATTTCCTAAGGCCAGTTTGTTTGTAAGTCCAACAAAGTTAGCCTAGATACCCAACTAACACAATCAGCTATAGAGTACTACACAATAATAGTGAAACACAGCAGACCCTATAGTCCTTGCCCGCCCCTGCCCCACGCCTTCTGCCTGCCTTTTGCTTGTGGAAAACTTTAGTCAAAGAATACGTTTAATCAGAGAAGTGAGAAATGGGGAAACAAAGGAAAACAGTCAGAGGAGACTAAATAATAATAACACAGTCATGAAGCGTAGTTAAGGACCGTTAGTTCTTTCTCAAGGGCTATAGATAATATTCTGAGCCACATCCTGTGAGCTGTCTTATAGATACTGAAACCCCAGGTGGAGAAGTTGGCTACATGGTGACCAGATTATACCCAGGATATGAGCTGCCACAGTTCAGAGAATTGTCCTCAAACAAATGGGAACAAATGGACCCTGGAAATGAGAATTAACTGTACCTAAAACAACGAAGATGATGCTGGTCAGACCACTAATGACCAATTTGAAGATGACTGTGCTGTTTCTGCATGTAGCCCACCTCTCCCACTCTGTCTATAAAAGCTCTCACCCTCTGCTTGGAGGGTGGGCAGCAGAAGGAGTCAGCCTTTGGGCAGATGTCTGCCACCCTCCCCAACCCCTCCTTTGGTTCAGTTCAGTCGCTCAGTCATGTCCGACTCTTTGCGACCCCATGAACTGCAGCATGCCAGGCCTCCCTGTCCATCACCAACTCCCAAAGTTCACCCAAACCCATGTCTATTGAGTCGGTGATGCCATCCAACCATCTCATCCTCTGTCGTCCCCTTCTCCTCCTGCCCTCAATCTTTCCCAGCATCAGGGTCTTTTCAAATGAGTCAGCTCTTCACATCAGGTGGCCAAAGTATTGGAGTTTCAGCTTCAACATCAGTCCTTCCAATGAACACCCAGGACTGATCTCCCTTAGGATGAACTGGTTGGATCTCCTTGCAGTCCAAGGGACTCAAGAGTCTTCTCCAACACCACAGTTCAAAAGCATAAATTCTTCTGCACTCAGCTTTCTTTATAGTCCAACTCTCACATCCATACATGACCACTGGAAAAACCAATGCCTTGACTAGATGGACCTTTGTTGACAAAGTAATGTCTCTGCTTTTCAATATGCTGTCTAGGTTGGTCATAACTTTCCTTCCAAGGAGTAAGCATCTTTTAATTTCATGGCTGTGATCACCACCTGCAGTGATTTTGGAGCCCCCTAAAATAAAGTCAGCCACTGTTTCCACTGTTTCCCCGTCTATTTGCCATGAAGTGATGGGACCAGATGCCATGATCTTCGTTTTCTGAATGTTGAACTTTAAGCCAACTTTTTCACTCTCCTCTTTCAATTTCAGCAACAGGCTCTTTATAGTTCTTCTTCACTTTCTACCATAACAGTGGTGTCATCTGCATATCTGAGGTTATGATATTTCTCCCAGCAATCTTGATTCTGGCTTGTGCTTCTTCCAGCCCAGCGTTTCTCATGATGTACTCTGCATATAAGTTAAATAAGCAGGGTGACAATATACAGCCTTGAGATACTCCTTTTCCTATTTAGAACCAGTCTGTTGTTCCATGTCCAGTTCTAACTGTTGCTTCCTGACCTGCATATAGGTTTCTCAAGAGGCAGGTCAGGTGGTCTGGTATTCCCATTTCTTGAAGAATTTTCCACAGCTTATTGTGATCCACACAGTCAAAGGCTTTGGCATAGTCAATAAAGCAGAAATAGATGCTTTTCTGGAATTCTCTTGCTTTTTCCATGATCCAGCAGATGTTGGCAATTTGATCTCTGGTTCCTCTGCCTTTTCTAAAACCAGCTTGAACATCTGGAAGTTCACGGTTCACGTATTGTTGACCCCCCCCACCGCCGCCCCTTACTGGCAAACTTTCCTTTCCACCAACCTGGTCTGTTTACTTGGTTTTGAGCAGCAAGCAGCTGGGCCCCACATACCTTTCGGTGACAATAGGTATATAATACTTTTCACACAAATAATATGTATGTAAAAAAACAAAATATTAAAATAATTTAATCTTACAGTACAGTACCTTGAAAGTACAGTAGTACTGTATAACAGCTGGCATCCAGGGTCTGGCATGCACTTTTTCATCTTTGAAAGTTTGCAGCTTGAAGGTTCCTAATAGAGATCTTACTGTGTCAGTGATGACAAAACCTCCAACAGCCTGGACCCTGGAATCACTGCGTGGAAGAAAGATTTGTGCCAACCAGGAACATGATACTGGACTGGAAAGTAAGATGGGAACTTCTCCTGTGTGCCACCACTCAAATATTCGTATTTACTTGTTATGGTGGCTCAGGTCACCCACACTAAAATAGAAAGTAACATTATTTGAGCCCTTGGTGAAAATCTAGAGTGGCTGAAAGGCCATTTAGGAAGCCATTTCCACCCCCAGGTAAGGCCCTGGTGAGACTGAACAAGCTGGTCCTGTGAGCTGGGACGCCTGATGAAAAAGACAAGATTTAAGGCCTCTTCTATCAGGACCAGAACTCCTGGAAGACAGCTCTGCATAATTCCCAGGCACCTGGGATTCTGTTGAAAGGTGGCCCTTCACAAAGCAATTCACACAGTTGCCATGCAAGAAGAGCAAAAACTAACATTAATATATAACTGTTCATAATTGCCTATTCTCCCTCTAGATTCTGAGGGAACGTGATTCTTGCTGTCTGAGAAGATCCCTAAGATCCCTTTCTTGAGGATAGTAGGACAGTAGGCCAGCAGGCCAGCAAATGAAAATATTCCTAGAAGTCAGAGAGGATAAAACAGTATACATAAAAAAGAGCCAGGATGGGATCCCTGGAAGGTCAGAAAGAGAAACAGAGCAGCCATGTGAGCTGGGCAATAGAGAGTTCAAGAGTTTGGATAGAAGAGTTTGGATGGAAGTATAGAAAAGAAAGTTTACCAGGAGCAGCTGCCATTTCAGTGAAAGATGATAATAACAGCAATGATCTGCAGAGAGGAATTATTGTAAAGTGTCCTCTGCAATAAAGATGTCCTCCAGGGACTTCCCTGGAGGTGGTCCAGTGTCTAAGACTCTGCACTCCCAATGCAGGATGCCCTGGGTTCCACCTCTGTTCGGGGAACTAGATTCCACATGCCACGACTAAGACTTTGCCTGCCACAACTAACGATCCCGCATGCCCCAGTAAAGATCAAAGATCCTGCGTGCTGAAACAAAGACACACTGTAGCCAAATAAATAAATAGACAAAAAACACTTGCCCAATTAAAAAACAACAAAAAAAAATGTCTTCTATTATTGGTACTTCTTTAAAATACCAAGTATAGACTTGAAATACTCGTGACTAACATTTGGTTCCTAGG
The DNA here is from genome assembly GCF_042477335.2 of Ovis canadensis. Classification (NCBI taxonomy): domain Eukaryota; kingdom Metazoa; phylum Chordata; class Mammalia; order Artiodactyla; family Bovidae; genus Ovis; species Ovis canadensis. The sequence continues at coordinate 85,955,310 of NC_091257.1, read as the reverse complement.
TTGTTTCTGGGACGCCAACACCATGAAAGACTGGCCTATTTGGAACCTTGGACTAAGATAGGATCATAATTCTAACTACTTCCAGGATTTTGCAGAGAAGTCCAGAATAACTTTCACCTCTGCATTCCCATGATTTTCACTTCAGTTCAGTCGCTCAGTCGGGTCCGACTCTTTGCAACCACATGAATTGCAGCACGCCAGGCCTCCCTGTCCATCACCAACACCCGGAGTTCACTCAAACCCATGTGCATCGAGTCAGTGATGTCATACAACCATCTCATCCTCTGTTGTCCCCTTCTCCTCCTGCCCCTAATCCCTCCCAGCATCAGAGTCTTTTCCAATGAGTCAACTCTTCGCATCAGGTGGCCAAAGTCCTGGAGTTTCAGCTTTAGCATCAGTCCTTCCAAAGAACACCCAGGACTGATCTCCTTTAGAATGGACTGGTTGGATCTCCTGGCAGTCCAAGGGACTCTCAAGAGTCTTCTTCAACACCACAGTTCAAAAGCATTAATTCTTCGGCACTCAGCTTTCTTCGAAGTCCAACTCTCACATCCATATATGACCGCTGGAAAAAACATAGCCTTGACTAGATGGACCTTAGTTGGCAAAGTAATGTCTCTGCTTTTCAATATGCTATCTAGGTTGGTCATAATTTTCCTTCCAAGGAGTAAGTGTCTTTTAATTTCATGGCTGCAATCATCATCTGCAGTGATTTTGGAGCCCCCTAAAATAAAGTCAACCACTGTTTCCACTGTTTCCCATCTATTTCCCATGAAGTGATGGGACCAGGTGCCATGATCATCGTTTTCTGAATGTTGAGCTTTAAGCCAACTTTTTCACTCTCCTCTTTCACTTTCATCAAGAGGCTTTTTAGTTCCTCTTCACTTTCTGCCATAAGGGTGGTGTCATCTGCATATCTGAGGTTATTGATATTTCTCCCAGCCATCTTGACTCCAGCTTGTGCTTCTTCCAGCCCAGAGTTTCTCATAGCTCAACTGGAATTCCATCACCTCCACTAGCTTAGTTCATAGTGATGCTTTCTAAGGCCCACTTGACTTCACATTTCAGGATGTCTGGCTCTAGGTAAGTGATCACACCATTGTGATTATCTTAGTTATGAAGATCTTTTTGTACAGTTCTTCTGTGTATTCTTGCCACCTCTTCTTAATATCTTCTGCTTCTGTTGGGTCCAGACCATTTCTGTCCTTTATCGAGCCCATCTTTGCATGACATGTTCCCTTGGTATCTCTATTTTTCTTGAAGAGATCTCTAGTCTTTCCCATTCTGTTCTTTTCCTCTATTTCTTTGCACTGATCCCCGAGGAAGGCTTTCTTATCTCTCCTTGCTATTCTTTGGAACTCTGCATTCAGATGCTTATATCTTTGCTTTTCTCATTTGCTTTTCACTTCTCTTCTTTTCACAGCTATTTGTAAGGCCTCCCCAGAGAGCCATTTTGCTTTTTTTGCATTTCTTTTCCATGGGTATGGTCTTGATCTCTGTCTCCTGTACAATGTCATGAACCTCATTCCATAGTTCATCAGGCACTCTATCTATCAGATCTAGGCCCTTAAATCTATTTCTCACTTCCACTGTATAATCATAAGGGATTTGATTTAGGTCACACCTGAATGGTCTAGTGGTTTTCCCTACTTTCTTCAATTTAAGTCTGAATTTGACAATAAGGTGTTCATGATCTGAGCCACAGTCAGCTCCCAGTCTTGTTTTTGCTGACTGTATAGAGCTTCTCCATCTTTGGCTGCAAAGAATATAATCAATCTGATTTTGGTGTTGACCATCTGGTGATGTCCATGTGTAGAGTCTTCTCTTGTGTTGTTGGGTGTTTGCTATGACCAGTGGGTTCTCTTGGCAAAACTCTATTAGCCTTTGCCCTGCTTCATTCCGTATTCCAAGGCCAAATTTGCCTGTTACCCCAGGTGTTTCTTGACTTCCTACTTTTGCATTCCAGTCTCCTATAATGAAAAGGACATCTTTTTTGGGTGTTAGTTCTAAAAGGTCTTGTAGGTCTTCATAGAACCGTTTAACTTCAGCTTCTTCAGTGTTACTGGTTGGGGCATAGACTTGGATTACTGTGATATTGAATGGTTTGCCTTGGAAACGAACAGAGATCATTCTGTCATTTTTGAGATTTCATCCAAGTACTGCATTTTGGACTCTTGTTGACCATGAGGGTTACTCCATTTCTTCTGAGGGATTCCTGCCCACAGTAGTAGATATAGTGGTCATCTGAATTAAATTCAAACATTCCAATCCATTTCAGTTCGCTGATTCCTAGAATGTTGACGTTCACTCTTGCCATCTCCTGTTTGACCATTTCCAATTTGCCTGGATTCATGGACCTAACATTCCAGGTTCCTATGCAATACTGCTCTTTACAGCATCAGATCTTGCTTCTATCACCAGTCACATCCACAGCTGGGTATTGGTTTTGCTTTGGCTCCATCCCTTCATTCTTTCTGGAGTTATTTCTCCACTGATCTCCAGTAGCAGTTTGGGCACCTACTGACCCGGGGAGTTCCTCTTTCAGTATCCTATCATTTTGCTTTTTCATACTGTTCATGGGGTTCTCAAGGCAAGAATACTGAAGTGGTTTGCCATTCCCTTCTCCAGTGGACCACATTCTGTCAGACCTCTCCACCTTGACCCGCCGTCTTGGGTGACCCCACACAGCATGCCTTAGTTTCATTGAGTTAGACAAGGCTGTGGTCCATGCCCATGATTTTAGACATATTTAAAATATCTTAACCGCCCCCACCCCCATATTTTTCAAATGTCTGCCATGAAAACTAACCACCACCACTCACCATTCTATTCTGTACCTGTGCCTCTAGCATCTGGTTTTATTACCTGTGAGTCAGGTTAACTATAATGCATTTGATTTTTCAACTTGACTGTAAAATCTTTGAGGATGGGTTTTGGCTTTTTATCCTCACAGCATCTGTCTTATACTCAGTAAATGCAAAGACTTCTGTCTTGTTCATCCCTCTCTCTCTCCAGCACTTCCAAGATTATCTGATTGATGGCAGATGTTTAGAAAATGTTTGTTGAATGAATATGTGAAATAATCAGTCAATCATATCCATCAAATTTGAGCTGATAACATCATGGTCTCCAGATTAAGCATATCATAACATTGCCTCGTTGCTACTCAAGTGTTCCCACTAACAGGCACCTTTGCAATCAAATTTTCCTTGTGCTGACAGGTGGGACCTGCCTTAGATCCTCAGCAGGTGAGAAAGATAAAGATTGGGAAGTGAAGCCAGAGCTGAAACATACCACATCTACTTCCTGGCTTGCTGGAAAAGCCCCAGTTACAAATATCAAAAAGGGCACAAATAACCTCTTTGCCAAATGAACATCTAGCATCTGTATTGAAGTGAAAATTGCTCAGTCATGTCCGACTCTTTGCGACCCCATGGACTATACAGTCCATGAAATTCTCCAGGCCAGAATACTGGAGTGGGTAGCGATTCCATTCTCCAAGTGATCTTCTCAACCCAGGGATCGAACTCAGGTCTCCTGCATTGCAGGAGGATTCTTTACCAGCTGAGCCACAAGGGAAGTCCAGCATCTGTATTTCTAGTTCACAAAAGACATGCTCCTTGCTTCATGGAAAAGGCAAAACTTGGAGCCTCGAATTGTACGTACCCACTCTGGTTGCCAGCCAAGCAGCTTTGGTCAGGGTCTGCAATGTCTCCAGACCTCAGTGTCTTCATCAGTAGAATGGGCACAGCAACCTCTACCACACAGAAAGATCATGAAGATGAATCGAGATCACTGTAAATTACGGGCCCAGTGCCAACACACAGTGATAGCTCTAAGAATGCTTGTCTCCTTCCTGGCTGATGGCAAAGACACAGATAGAGGTAAAAAAGGAAAATTCGTTCTGATATTTTCTGGATGATACAAGAAGGAAGGAGCTATGCGTCTTTCATGTTCTTTAAGTTCATCTAAGGAAAGAACAGGGCCATGTGCAAAGTCAGTGGCTAAAATTAAGTCTCCTCCATAGCTCTCCATAATTTCTCTGTGAGTTAGTGTTTGAGACACGATGTTGACAAGGGGAGAGGGTAGGAGACTGATTCCATTATGCTATAAACCTATCTCCTCAAATAAGGACAAAATGATAGCTTTGTCCACCTATCCTAATGACAATTACGACTCAATTTGTCACAGAAGAGAAACATGCTATTTATTTGTTATTTTTATTTTTTTAAGGGGAGAGTGGGAGACATTTACATGGCTAATGAGGACCAAAGGTGAAATCACTTTTATGAGAACAGAGATAGGACCAGACTTCATTTTTGGTAATTTCCTTCCAATTGAGATGTTACTGATAATGCTGGACAGTGTCCAGCTTTGAAATGGCCCTAATCATAGCCCAAATGCTATGGCAACAATCTCTTGAGAAATATCATACCCACTCAGGTGATCTTATGCCTGAGTGAAGAATATAATTGTTACTCTAAAAAATATTTGGTGTGTTACAATTATATGGTATGTCAAAATACAGCATTCTCTCAATGATAGTTAAATTTTCACGGATTTTTTTACCCTCTTTCACAATATTTAAATAATTTGACCGTTAGACTAAACCATTTAAAAAGGTAAGTTTACCCACAGCATTTATAGCCCTTCATACAAGACCCACATCCAAAGGTCTGAATTCTCTTTTAGAAATTCATCATTTATGTTAGAAAAAAAGAAGAGAGAGAAACATGCATCAACAATGTAAATAATTTTAAGTCAAAATTGCTCTTGAATTAAATTATTGGAATATTTTTGAGGGGGAAAAAATCCAGGGACCAGAATGACCTGGATAATTACCTTCATTATTTAAGTCATTCTGCTAAATCTGTCCTAAATTACTGGCCTTTGAAAGCTTTTGAAAGGAGCAGTTCAGAAAATCAAAACACTCAGTATCTTTAATATTTTTTCCACTGGATTCAGAGGCCCATGTGATGGGAAAGGGCAAGGACTTATTTAGACAACCAAAAAATAAACTAAAATCTTAGACCCAGGAGAGACCTCATCCTCCACAGTTCTGCAGAAACTTACAATTTAGAAGAAAATACTAGCAAGAACATCCTATCTTTTGACCCTAACAATCACTGGAGACATGGACCGTAATCTCCACGTTCACAGATGAGAAAAGCGATTCCGAGAGGAAGATGTTTTGTTCAAGGTCACACAATAAGTAAATGACAAACTAGGGCTGGACCCCCACTCTTCTAACTCTGCTCCTAGGGCTCTTCTCACACCTCTCATCCCAGTAAAGTACGTCAAAAGCAAGGGGGAGGACTTCCCTGGTGGTCTAGTGGTTGGGAGTCCACCTGCCAGTGCAGGGGACACGGATTCGATCCCTGCTCGGAAAGATTCCACGTGCCTCAGGGCAACTATTAATAGGCCCATGTGGCACAACTACTGAGCCTGTGCCCTAGAGCCCCAGCTCTGCAACAGGAGAAGCCCCTGCTCACCGCAACTAGGAAAAGCCCATGTGCAGCAATAAATAAACAGATAGATGAGCAAATAATTCTTTAAAAAAGAGCACGGGGGGAATATATTTGCAACCCTTATAACTGACAACTAGAACCCAGAATCAGTAAGGAAAGACAAAGGAAGAGCATAAAACTAGACAAAGAATGCGAATAATCAGGTCACAGAAGCAAAAACCCAAATACTTGATAGATACCAAAAGAAAGCCAACCTCGCTAGTAAATGGAGAAAGGGAAAACAATTTTACAAAGAACCAGGATATAATTGAATGCTGATTAAATTTGTAAATTTTTAAAGTTTGGGTGGCATCAATAATTGCTGAGGATGTAGCAAAGGCGATGTGTACATTATTGATGTATGAACCAGTATCACCCTTTTAGAGAACAGTCTAGTGACACTTAGCACACTTGAAGGTATGTATGCCACACAATAGAGCAATTCTACTCCTAAGAGTCTCACCTGGAACTAGACTCACAGTTGTGCCCAGGGAGGTGTATTCAGTGTTCATTGCTGCACTTTATACAACAGAGAAAAGTGGAAACCACCTAAATATTTCTCAGTAGAAGAAGAGATAAACTGTGATTATTCATACAACATGGAAGGTAAAAGGGCTAGCTTTTATGGAAATGGATAAATCTGAAGAACAGAATGTTGGGTGGGGGGGGAAGCAAGTTGCAATTGATATGGACCGTAGGATACCAAATAGGTAAATCTTGGAAACACAAATAACAGGAGGCTATACTGTCAATAGATTCAAACATATGAAGAGAAGTCCAAACGCAGGAGAGGAAATGATACTGAGGCACTCCAGCAGTCTCTTCATCCCGAGAAGGGAAGGCTGAGGAAGAGATGAGGAGGGTAGCTATTTCTTCAGTGTTCTATTTCTTTTTTAAAAATTCTGAAGCAAATATGGAAGAATGTGTAGGACTCATACCTGGATGTATATTTTGCATGTGTGTTTTTGAAATATTTCTTAAAAGTTAAAAACGATGCATTTGAACTTCAGAGGGGCATCAAGGAAAGGAGGTGGGTGAAGGGTAAAGAAATTGACGATCCCTTAAGGATGGTCCATAAAAGGCTGTCTGGTAGCCAGATGGTCACAGGGCAAAGGAGCAAAGGGGTTAAGTAGATGACTGCAATGCAAGCTATGCTTTCCATTAAAGAAGAACGAGGGGATGTGAAAGGATGGGAGAATGTTGAATAGCTTCAGAAGAAAAGCTGAAGAGGGGCTCCCTGGGGAGAGGTAGGATCTGATTATCTGTATGCCTTTCTTAGATTGCTACGATACGCCATTGTTTCTATGGAGGTCTTCACGCCCAGCAAATGGGCTGCCCAGGGTCTAAAAGCAGTCAAGTTTAGCACTTCAGAATTTTCAAGTTGCAGAACATGCCAGGAACATTATTTTTCTATACAGTGGAACAACCACAGCAAAGTAACAGCAGGCTCAGAGAGGTTAAGTGACTTGCTTGAGGTCACACAGGAGGGACCCGCAGGATCCTCACTTCCCCCTACATGTGCTTCCTCCTGGGGTTCAAATAGGCCTTTTGCAAGTTGCCTACTTCCTGCAACAGAGCCCAAGCAATTCCAACATGGCTGTGGATACTTTTCTTTGTTTTTATTTTTCTCCCTGTGGCCAGAATAAAGCACTTTTTAAGGAAGTATGAGCTACTGTTAACACCCAAAGTATTGAGTCAACAAGCTTAGGCCTGGGTGTGTTTAGCAGATCTCCTAGGAAAGTAACTATGGTATTTTCAGGGTGTGGTGGTAACTGGGCTCAGCTGACCCCAGGAAGCAAACTACTCTGGCAGGGACAAATATGCTCTTGGTCCCCAGGGGAGGACCGCCTGCTTCCTAACTGATAAGAAGTCAAGCACTGAATTCTCTCCACGATAAGAGCCCTTTCTGGAGCTGATGCCCTCTGCCTGCTGAGGAAGGCAAGCTGAGGCCCTGCCACCAGTTCAGCATATCACCTATGGCTTGACTCAGAGGTAGAAACTGGGATGTCCCTGGTGGGCCAGTGGTTAAGGCTTCACCTTCGAATGCAGGGAATGCGGGTTTAGTCCCTGATCAGGTGGCTCAGATCCTACATGCCTTGTGGCCAAAAACCCAAAACATTAAAAAAGTGGATACAACACTGTAGCAAATTCAAAAGTGGCTTTTAAAATGGTACCCACCAAAAAAGAAAACCTTAAATAAAGAAAACAAAAATGAAACAAAGGTAGAAGCCATTCTTTTCCAACAATTAGAGTTGCAGGTCTGCCAGTCTGCATCGTAGTGGAGCAAAATTTGCCACCCTAAAATGACTCTGTGCCAATGGGATTATTTCGAGCTGAAAATAATCAAGACTCAAAAGACTCAGGAGGAAACTTTGACCTTCTCCCTAACTGCCTAAGGAATTTAGATAGAGGTCCCTGGTGGCTCAGACGTTAAAAAGTCTGCCTGTAATGCAGGAGACCAGGGTTCAGTCCCTGAATCAGAAAGATTCCCTGGAGAAGGAAATGGCAACCCATTCCAGTATTCTGGCCTGGAGAATTCCACAGACAGGGGAGCCTGGCAGGCTACAGTCCATGGGGTCGCAAAAAGTCGGATACAACTCAGTAACTAACATTTTCTGTTCCCAGAATAATCCTATCACCAGAGATCTCTGCAAAGAAAATGGGTTAAGTGATGGGGGACACACAGTAGAGCCTAGAGATCAGAGTCCACTCGGGGTCACACTGTCTCTGCAGAGCCCAGCAAACATTTGTTTACCAGATACTTCCTTTTTCAACTCCATGTAAATTGCCTTCCTCTCCTTCAATGTCCCAAACCCCTGCCTTCAACACCCGCTTTTGTCTTTGGCTGAGGATGACATGAAGGTGAAGATTTCAGCCATTTTGGTGAATTACTCAGTTTTTCTGGGTGTCTCCCAAGCACAAATGTGATCAAACTTTTGTTTGATTTCCACCTGTTAGTCTGTCTCATGTCAATTTAATTCTTAGACTGGTCAGTCTCTACAACAGGAGAGAAAAATCTCTTCCTGCCTGACAGCCTCTCCTAGATATTTAGTCTTGTCTAACGAGATGGGTTCCATCTGAGCATCAGTGAGGCTGACTGCACCGTTAGGAAGAAAATCAGGACTTAAATCAGAAAACTCAAGGTAAAAAATAACTATTTACAGCAGCAACAACAACAACAAAAATCCTCCTGCATTTTTTTTTAAATCTTGTCAAGGAGCTCTAAAACTCAACTGAAACAAATAATCCTCCTGTTGATGTGGGTTTTTTTCTTTTCTTTTCTCATTTTGTCTAGGCATTTTGTGTCTAGGAATTGCAAAGAGCCAAGAACACTGTGGGTGATGAAGAGCTTGGCATCTTAGTTCTGTCTCTGATGTGGACGAGAAACTGCATAAGCCTGGATTCATGCTAGTGATTCTCTTCAGAACTACACAGAGCAAGACAGGAGGGAAAGAGGAAGCAGATGCTGGGTAAACAGCACTATCTACTGGAGTGCTTCTCAGCTGGGAACCCCATTTTACAGGTGAGAAAGCTGAGGCTTAGACTAAGTCACCTACCCAAGGTCACATTTTAGAAAGTGGCCAAACCACACCTAAATCTGGTCAGATGTAGTACCCACAGCTGTAGTTTTTCTCATTTCTGGTTAAAAAATAAGGCATGCACATATGTTTTAAGAATGCAGATAGCACTTTAGAAAATGAGAATAAAGTCATCATCATGAAGAAATAATCACTGTCAAAATTTTGGTGTGTTTCGCTCTAGGCTCTCTGTCTTCGGATCGATGGTAGACCTTTGGTATGTGCTATTTTATCATTTACCGTCTTCGATTAAACCACGAAGCATTGGGTTGGCCAGAAAGTTTGTCTGGGTTTTTCTGTACGATGTCATGGAAAAACCCCAATGAACCTTTTGACCAACCCAATACACCCAAGGGCCATGACTGTAGTGAGGCCTGCCCAGGTCATCTTTACAAACAAGACAGCCCATCGCCCAGCTGCCGTGACTCCGGCTGCCAACAGTTCACAGCTGCCCCCACCCGAGACGCTTGGCAGGTTCTGCCCTCTTTCAGGCCCTGCTGCTGCTGCTGCTAAGTCACTTCAGTCGTGTCCGACTCTGGGTGACCCCGTAGACGGCAGCCCACCAGGCTCCCCGGTCCCTGGGATTCTCCAGGCAAGAACACTGGAGTGAGTTGCCATTTCCTTCTCCATTGCATGAAAGTGAAAAGTGAAAGTGAAGTCGCTCAGTCGCGTCGACTCTTAACGACCCCATGGACTGCAGCCTACCAGGCTCCTCTGTATGGGATTTTCCAGGCAAGAGTACTGGAGTGGGGTGCCATTGCCTTCTCTGCTTTCAGGCCCTAGTTGAGTTATAAAATCTCAGCTCTCCACCCTCTAGAAAGAAAAACTCTAGGGTCCCATTTATGCTCAAACTTCCAGAGGAATCAAGATGAAGCTAGATTTCAGTTTGGAAGGGCATCTTTGACTTCTTTTCCTCCCTTGTCCTGCTTTTTTCACCTCCTTTGAAGTGCCCTTCTACTTATCACTTGCACGAAACTTCTCATCTCAGGCTCTGATGGTAAGGAACCCAGCAGAAGAGAAGGACTGAGAAAGTTTTAACTGTGCTAAGGCCTGGGTTGTAATCACCCACTCTTTGAAGGGAGAAGGGATCATTTAACAGCTGGCTAAGCCTGGTCAACCACCAGCATTCACATTTCAACCTGGTTTTATGGTTTTCTGTTCCTTTTCACCCTGGCAATAACTCATATGAAGTGCTAAGAGCCGTGTTTCCTGGTTTAAAAAGCCAATTACTTTATACATTTCTATAGCCATGTATTTATAGAATCATTAAGGTCCTGAAGAAAAACATGCATTATTCAGTTAAGTTTTATTGCATTTTTATGGGGGAAAATATATGCTGTAGTAGAAGTCTTAATTTAAAGATTCATGAAGATTTTGAACTTATTGATTATCATATTGCCTCCATGCTAAGATATACAATTTAATGTTTTTTTTAAATTCTTAGAATCAATGAATATATTTAGTGAATGTTTTTTCTTCCATCCACTCTCCTGAAAATTTATTAATATTTTCTTTTTATTCATCCACATGAATTTCAGAATCACCTCATCGGATTCCAAGACATTGCTCACTGCCTTCTTCCGGGAATAAAATTTATAATAAAATTAACTCAAACCCATAAGTTAATTTTGGAGAAAAAAAATGACATCTTTATAACATCAAGTATTCTCAAGCAGTATATGGTATGCCTCCCTATTTATTCAAGGTTTCATTTATTTCTCCCAATTGATCCCTGTCATCCTCTCCATGAATATTCTGTACAAATTTTATTAAAGTTAGTATTTTATATTTACATTGCTAATGGACTCTAAGTTTTCTATGGTATTTTCTAACTGATAATGTTAGTATATATACATCCTATTTCTAACATTTCTTGAACATTCGATTACCTTGTGGATCTATCTCACTGCTACTATTAGTGTTTCCGTTGATCATTTGGTATAAGCTGTACAGATAATTGTATCACTTGCAAATGAAGATAATGTCTCTTTTTTCCATTGTTACGCATTTGATTTCTGATCCATGTCTTACTACATTGGCTAGAACCTCTATAAAAATTTTAAAAAGAGATCAGAGAAATCGTTGGCCATGACTCAGATATTTCACCACTAAGCATGAAATTGAGTGCTTAATATATTTTTCAGCATATTATATCTAATGTGTCTACCCTAAGTAACTGAAGGATTTTCATCAATAATGGGTCTGAGCATTATAAAATGCAACTTTAAGCATTCATTAAATTAAACTCAAGAGGATGTGTGGAATCATTTTACACTTTTGCAGTAAGCCGGACCTGGTGCTGAAGGTCAGTCCCAGTGCTAACTGTGGCGTTGGCCGATCTAACTTCTTCCTGCTTCCATTTCTTTAGCTATTAAATGGTGATAATATAACTCACAAGGTTCTGTGATCCCTAATCAATCTAGTTTGTAGGAAGCATCTAATAACACTGATGACCCCATGATAGATGTTCCATTACTCAGAATTTTCAAAGTAAATCTTCCTTGGTCCTGGCATAGCATGCATTTAATACACAAATGGATTTAATTTACCGTCAGTTTATTTAGAATTGTTGCTTCCATCTTTGTCACAGTATGTCGCATGGAAGCATTCTATTTCCTCTGTGTATCACTTAGAAGACACCTATGCCTTAAAAGTTGGAAAGGATACATGTAAACTCCTTTTTATTGACATGTAACCTACATGTCAGAGAAGGCAATGGCACCCCACTCCAGTACTCTTGCCTGGAGAATCCCAGGGATGGGGGAGCCTGGTGGGCTGCCATCTATGGGGTCACACAGAGTCGGGCATGACTGAAGTGACTTAGCAGCAGCAACCTACATGTAGAAAACTGCGTGAAGGAATGCATTCATAAACCCAACTGGATCCAAAGTGCCTGATGACTGATTTCCAATTTCAGCTCAGTGTCAATGGTCCTTTTGTATTAGACACTAATTATGGGCCAGCACTGTGCTAAGCATTTCATGTGTCCCATTTAATATGTTGGTCACAAAAATACCACGAAAGGAAATTACTCTCCCCCTTTTATAAATGAGGAAAACGAGGCTGAAAGAGGTGAGTACTGTGTTTAATCAAGTTATCAGTTACAGCGTAACTGATAAAACAAGACTGGATCTAAAATAAAGCCGCTTCTATGCTAAGCAATGGTGTCTGCTGAAATTAAGAAATCTCAACTGATCTAATTCTTTGTTCATTTTTGGTAATTCATATTTGCTTTCAAAATCATTCACTTGTGACATAATTTCAAATATATCAGAATTAAGTTGTCTGTAATATTTAGACTATATAATTTTCCCATTCTCTACTTAATTCCTCTGTTAGTTCAATCCTAATTTTATGCATTTGTGCTAGCTTTCTCTTTTTCTAATTTGTAATTGCCAAAAGTTAATTTATTTTATTGTCATTTTGAAAACTCAGCTCCTGGGTTCATTCATTTTTTTCCTGTTATCAATTAATTTCTGATTTTATCTTTATTTCCTTTCTCCATGTTTATTTGAATTAGTTTTGAATGTCTTTATATTAATGCATCATTCCTTTTAATTTTCTCTTGTTTAAATTGAAAATATTTAAGGTATAACAATCCTTTGAATACGACTTTGTCCATTTTCTATACTTTTGTGAATGTAGGATTCTCATTTTCCTAATTTTCAAATAATGAATAGTTGTAGTTTTTATGTTGTCTTCAGTTCAGTTCAGTTCAGTTGCTCAGTTGTGTCCGACTCTTTGCAACCTCATGAATCACAGCACGCCAGGCCTCCCTGTTCATCACCATCTCCCAGAGTTCACTCAGACTCACGTCCAACGAGTCTGTGATGCCATCCAGCCTTCTCATCCCCTGTCGTCCCCTCTCCTCTTGCCCACCCCCCCATCCCTCCCAGCATCAGAGTCTTTTCCAATGAGTCAACTCTTCGCATGAGGTGGCCAAAGTACTGGAGTTTCAGCTTTAGCATCATTCCTTCCAAAGAAATCCCAGGGTTGATCTCCTTCAGAATGCACTGATTGGATCTCCTTGTAGTCCAAGGGATTCTCAAGAGTCTTCTTCAACACCACGGTTCAAAAGCATCAATTCTTCAGTGCTCAGCTTTCTTCACAGTCCAACTCTCACATCCATACATGATCACAGGAAAAACCATAGCCTTGACTAGACGGACCTTAGTCGACAAAGTAATGTCTCTGCTTTTCAATATACTATCTAGGTTGGTCATAACTTTCCTTCCAAGGAGTAAGCGGCTTTTAATTCCATGGCTGTAGTCACCATCGGCAATGATTTTGGAGCCCCCCAAAATACAGTCTGACACTGTTTCCACTGTTTCCCCATCTATTTCCCATGAAGTGATGGGACCAGATGCCATGATCTTCGTTTTCTGAATGTTGAGCTTTAGGCCAACTTTTTCACTCTCCTCTTTCACTTTCATCAAGAGGCTTTTTAGCTCCTCTTCACTTTCTGCCATAAGGGTGGTGTCATCTGCATATCTGAGGTTATTGATATTTCTCCCAGCAATCTTGATTCCAGCTTGTGTTTCTTCCAGTCCAGCGTTTCTTGTGATGTACTCTGCATAGAAGTTAAATAGGCAGGGTGACAATATACAGCCTTGACGGACTCCTTTTCCTATTTGGAACCAGTCTGTTGTTCCATGTCCAGTTCTAACTGTTGCTTCCTGACCTACATACAGATTTCTCAAGAGGCAGGTTAGGTGGTCTGGTATTCCCATCTCTTCCAGAATTTTCCACAGTTAATTGTGATCCACACAGTCAAAGGCTTTGGCATAGTCAATAAAGCAGAAATAGATGTTTTTCTGGAACTCTCTTGCTTTTTCCATGATCCAGCGGATGTTGGCAATTTGATCTCTGGTTCCTCTGCCTTTTCTAAAACCAGCTTGAACATCTGGAAGTTCATGGTTCACATATTGCTGAAGCTTGGCTTGGAGAATTTTGAGCATTACTTTACTAACATGTGAGATGAGTGCAATTGTGTGGTAGTTTGAGCATTCTTTGGCATTGCCTTTCTTTGGGATTGGAATGAAAACTGACCTTTTCCAGTCCTGTGGCCACTGCTGAGTTTTCCAAATTTGCTGGCATATTGAGTGCAGCACTTTCACAGCATCATCTTTCAGGATTTGAAACAGCTCAACTTCAATTCCATCACTTCCACTAGCTTTTTTCGTAGTGATGCTTTCTAAGGCCCACTTGACTTCACATTCCAGGATGTCTGGCTCTAGGTAAGTGATCATATCATCATGATTATCTGGGTCGTGAAGATCTTTTTTGTATAGTTCTTCCATGTATTCTTGCCACCTCTTCTTAATATCTTCTGCTTCTGTTAGGTCCATACCATTTCTGTCCCTTATCAAGCCCATCTTTGCATGACATGTTCCCTTGGTATCTCTAATTTTCTTGAAGAGATCTCTAGTCTTTCCCCTTTTGTTGTTTTCCTCTATTTCTTTGCATTGATCGCTGAAGAAGGCTTTCTTATCTCTTCTTGCTATTCTTTGGAACTCTGCATTCAGATGCCTATATCTTTCCTTCTCTCCTTTGCTTTTCGCCTCTCTTCTTTTCACAGCTATTTGTAAGGCCTCCTCAGACAGCCATTTTGCTTTTTTGCATTTCTTTTCCATGGGGATGGTCTTGATCCCTGTCTCCGGTACAATGTCACGAACTTCATTCCATAGTTCATCAGGCACTCTATCAGATCTAGGCCCTTAAATCTATTTCTCACTTCCACTGTATAATCATAAGGGATTTGATTTAGGTCACACCTGAATGGTCTAGTGGTTTTCCTTACTTTCTTCAATTTAAGTCTGAATTTGGCAATAAGGAGTTCATAATCTGAGCCACAGTCAGCTCCCAGTCTTGTTTTTGCTGACTGTATAGAGCTTCTCCATCTTTGGCTGCATAGAATATAATCAATCTGATTTTGGTGTTGACCATCTGGTGATGTCCATGTATAGAGTCTTCTCTTGTGTTGTTGGAAGAGGGTGTTTGCTATGACCAGTGCATTTTCTTGGCAAAACTCTATTAGCCTTTGCCCTGCTTCATTCCACATTCCAAGGCCCAATTTGCCTGTTACTCCAGGTGTTTCTTGACTTCCTACTTTTGCATTCCAGTCCCCTGGAATGAAAAGGACATCTTTTGGGGGTGTTAGTTCTAAAAGGCCTTGTACGTCTTCAAAGAACCATTCAACTTCAGCTTCTTCAGTGTTACTGGTTGGGGCTTAGACTTGGATTACTGTGATATTGAATGGTTTGCCTTGGAGACAAACAGAGATCATTCTGTCGTTTTGGAGATTGCATCCAAGCACTGCATTTCGGACTCTTGTTGACCATGATGGCTACTCCATTTCTTCTGAGGGATTCCTGCTTGCAGTAGTAGATATAATGGTCGTCTGAGTTAAATTCATCCATTCCAGTCCATTTTAGTTCACTGATTCCTAGAATATCGATGTTCACCCTTGCCATCTCTTGTTTGACCACTTCCAATTTGCCTTGATTCATGGACCTGACATTCCAGGCTCCTATGCAATACTGCTCTTTACAGCATCAGATCTTGCTTCTATCACCAGTCACATGCACAACTGGGTATTGGTTTTGCTTTGGCTCCATCCCTTCATTCTTTCTGGAGTTATTTCTCCACTGATCTCCAGTAGCATATTGGGCACCTAATGACCTGGGGAGTTCCTTTTTGGTATCCTATCATTTTGCCTTTTCATACTGTTCATGGGGTTCTCAAGGCAAGAATACTGAAGTGGCTTGCCATTCCCTTCTCCCGTGGACCATGCTGTCAGACCTCTCCACCATGACCCTCCCGTCTTGGGTTGCCCTGCAGGCATGGCTTGGTTTCATTGAGTTAGACAAGGCTGTGGTCCTAGTGTGATTAGATTGACTAGTTTTCTGTGAGTATGGTTTCAGTATGTTGTCTTAGACTTAAAAAATACAGAAGTTTTTTTTCAAGGACTTGGAATTTTTCACTGAGATTTTGTACTAATTTTAATTTCACTTCATTCTTATCAGAGAATTTAGCCAAAACCATCTCTGATATTCAGACTGTGGGTTTTCTTTGTAAGCTAATATAGATTGTGATAAATGCTATGAATAATGAAGAACATTTTTTCTATCCATTTTCAAAGCACAAAATTTAATGCACATGAATGAAGTAAAAATCAACATTATGAATCCTCCACATTGCCAAAGACCGTGTGTCAGTTTTCTTATTTTTGTTTGACTTTTGTTTTCAGTTTGCTTTTGTGGTGGGGGGTGGGGGGGGGGGGTGGGGGGCAGGGGCAGTTCTGATCTGTTTATTGCCCCAACATCTGAAGGACAAAATATACACCTATCAACAGTGATTTTGGATTATGTTGAAATGGGATTACCCAGTACTCTCTGAATATCAGAGTTGCATACATGCGAGTTTTAAAAAGCCGCCTCAGAAACTCTGATATGATCTAATGGATGTTTTATAGCATCTTGTTGAGAATCATTGAGTTAAATAAATTAGTGTCACAGTATTCTTGTGAATTTTACCTTTTATCAATGCAAAATAACTCCCTGTATCGCAGTAACTGCATTTGCCTTGCACTCTGTATTTTTTCCCTGATATTAATATTGTCACTCCTATTCTCAGCTTTAACATTTTTTCCTCTCCCTTTTATGTGAAGCTTTGACAAATAGCTATAATTGGCTTCTAGTGCGTTTTGAAGCAAATCTGAGACAAATTGTCTTTTAATGAGGGAATTTCATCTGGTTCCATTCAATGTCATAGCTGATGTTTGGCTTTCACATATATAACTGATATATTTGACTTATATCAGTCAAATCAGCCTTCGACTTCATCAGCTTATTGTTGTAAAATGCTTCCTTTGAGTTGAATCTCTTTGTCCTCATATGCATCCCTTACTCTTTTCTGCTTGGCTGTGTATCTCAGAGAGGCTGACCTCTACAGGAGGCATGTCCTGAGTTCTCTGATTAACTGGCTTCAGGCTAGGTTTGACCAGTAGGAGACAGTGGCAGAAGAAGCAGGAAAAAGTCAGGGTATTTTTCCCTCCTCTCGCTGCCTTGGCTTCATCCCTTCTGTAGCTCCAATTCCTGCTGGAAAGGCCCCCTGAGGTTGCATTTTCCACTCAGAGACCACTATGTGCTTCTGGGCTTAGCTACAACCCTGCCTTATTCCACCCTTCTAGCACAACAGTCCCATTCTCTGTCGATATACCCTCCTTTTTTTTTTTTCTCTCCCTTTAAGGAAAGAAGGTATGTATTGGTTCACATAACAAAAAGTCTAGGGGATAAAAGTCTTCAGGAATGGTTTGATCCAGGGGCACAAACATTGTCCTCATTGTCGACCGTGTGTTGCTGTTGTCTATCATTCGGCACCACTTTCCTCTGTACTGGTTCCCTTCTCTGACTGGGTCTTTTGATGTGGTGACCCTATTGGTTTGAGCTTTTCATCCTACAGAGAAGCTAAGCAGTCTCAGTAAAGAGTTTCTGAGCTTCCCTTCCACAGCTCACTAAAAATTTAAGGGTGAACATCACTGGACCAGCTTGAATCACATGACCAGGCCTGAACCAATCACTGTTGTAAAGCTGATTGATTGTTATAACTGTCTTCTTTCTCTGAGTTTTTCCTCTGCATCCAGAGAGAGTATCTTTACTTTGCCCTCCCTAACACAAATTCCATTTTCTGCCATGTTCATTCTTTTCTTTTACTGCTTCTAATGCTAATGCAAGTTGTATTATGCCATTGCATTTTCTATATCTTTGCAGTCTTTATTTCAGATTTTTCTCAGTTTGCATCTCAGCAACTTTTTAAAACTTACCATTTTATCTCTTGTTTCTTATGCCACAGAGTTCATACTGAGAGCACAAAGAAGGCATTCTAGTCAATGCTCTTTTTACTTTTCCATATTTTTCAAAAGTTTGCTTTTCTTTTCAATGTAATATTCCTCCCTTTTACATTCTCTTGTTTTCTTATTATTCATGCTTGATAAAAGACAGTTCAGTTCAGGTCTGTTGCCAGCAAATGGTCTGGATGATCTTCTTTGCCATGATTATTAACCGTGTGATGACTATTAGAATCCACATCCAGACTTTACACTGAGAGCTGATTAATAAGCCCAGACTCAAATTTCCTAGTGGTCTCATATCTGTGCTGAACCAGAATGGGTTCTCTGATTTAGTGCTTGGCCTCCTGAATGCGTGGAAGGGAGTTTATTCTGAGATAACTGTGCAGGCTTCTCTGTGTGAAAAGCAGTGCATGGACAACACCACAAACCAAGGTGCAGCTGCCTTGCAGGTCGCCCTCCTGACTCCTCAGTCTGGTGTACAAGGAGGCACACCTCTTCCTGTCTGCCATAATCCCTTCCTTCTTTTTCTCGGAAACTGAAGGCAACTGGAGTCCCATAACGGGTAAATACATAGAAGTGGTAATAGGGAGTGTGGGAAGTTCAACAGCCTCAAAATTAACTTCTATGAATTAGACTTTCTCCCAAAGTCTAGAACCCATGTCATTGACAAGTAGCAGTATTTTCTCTGTTTTCATGAGTATTTTCGTAGGAAGGTGATTGGCGGGGGGCGGGGCATGGAGGGAAAGGCAAACTAAGTGCCACCACTGATTCCATCTTAATCTGAAAGCCCCATCTGTGTACCTGAGTAAATCACTTCCTTCTCCCCCTCCAGGCTTTGCTATCTGACCCATAATGCCCCTGTCCAAAGGGATATTAAGATGTTATCCCATCTATACTGTTGCCTCCTAGGAGGTCAGCACTGAACTACCGTAGGTCTGGAGGCCTCATGACATACCTTCCCTACCCCACCTCCAATCTTCCAGGCTAGTTCTTTATTCACTTAAGAGTAAGGGGGCAGACTTCCTTGGTGGTCTGGTGGCTAAGATGTCACACTCCCAATGCCGGGGGTCCAGGTTCAATCCCTGCTCAGGGAACTAGATCCCACATGCTGCAACTAAGAGTTTAACATGCTGTGACTAAAAATCCCACATGCCACCATGAAGAGCGACTGTCCCATGTGCCACAAGTAAGAGACCCGGCACAGACAGATAATTAATCTTTTAAAGAATATGGGGGCTGCCCACAGCCACTCCTCGTATTGATATCCTCCTGTTCCCACAACTAATCATCTGTCCTCAAGAAGATCATTGTGAAGTCATCAACATTCTGTGATGTTGATCCAGATTTGGATAAAGAGTAAACAAAAATATTAAAATAATGTTCCCGTTTTAACAAGCTCATCTGTCACAAACTATGAGTTCACATGCTAATAGGAACAATGAGACAGGATGTGAGCAGAAATTTTGCAATTTATTGTGACCTAAAGACTAACATATTATTTTTTTACTCTTTCACTCACAGCCTCCTAAAATTGCTCTACAAAGTTTGCTCTAGCACTTATGTAGTTATGATCAGTGTTTTAATTACTTGGGTGGATGTCCATCTCCTGATGAGGCTCCATGTTCATGCAGGACAAGAACGGCATCTTTCTCATCTCTCTATCCACAGTATCAAGTGTTCAGTTCTCCCCTCTGAAGGAAGGAGCTAGGAGCTAAACTCATCAGATGGGTAGAGTCAAGACTAGCAGCTGTGTCTCTAACCTGGAGATGCAGGTGTCCCTAAATACCAGAGGGGAGGGGACCAAAACAAGAATTGGGTGAGTCAGGAGAAGGGGTAATTGGAGAAGGAGGCTAAGTATAGTTTCCAAAGGGAGAATGAGGATCTTAGGGTAAATATAATTGGCTAGAATATCAACCGGAATATCTAAGAACTAAGAAGAAAAAGGAACAGAAACTGGAGGACAGGACTGTTGTTCCTATTTAGCATTAAATGTGGACAGTTAAGCTCTATTTACAAAACAGCCAGTGTGGCTGTGAAATAGACCTCAGTGAATGTTTAATAAATATAGACAACCAAAATGAACTCTGGAAGTGCTCTAACCTTCAGTTCTCTCATCCCTCTGCCAGAAATCTGCCCCCCAAAGTTATTCTACAAAGAGTATGTGGTACTTGTGTGCTCAGTCGTGTCTGATTCTTTGCAACCCCATGGAATATAGCCCTCCAGGCTCTTCTGTCCATGAAATTTTCCAGGCAAGATTGCTGGAGTGGTTTGCCATCTCTTACTCCAATATGTGTATGTATATATGTGTGACATGTATATATATATATATATACACACACACACACAAATGAATGAAGTAGTGCTGTTTGCAGCAACATGAATGGACCTAGAGATTATCATACTAAGTAATGGAAGTCAGAAAGAGGAAGACAAATACCATATGATGGCATTTATATGTGGAGTCTAAAATAAGATGCAAATGAACATATCTATGAAGCAGAAACAGACTCACAGACATAGAGAACAGACTTGTGGAAGCCAAGGGGGAGAGGGGTGGGGGAGGGAAGGACTGCAGGTTTGAGATTAGCAGATGCAAATCATTTTATAGGATGGATACACAAGGTCCTGCCGAATAACACAGGGAACTATATCCAATCTCCTGTGATGAACCATAATAGAAAAGAATATGAAAAAGGAATACATATACACACACACACTTATCAATATATATAACTGAATCACTTTGCTGTACAGCAGAAATTAACACAACATTGTAAATCAACTATACGTCAATAAAATTTTTTTTAAGTTATCCTATGTCTAATGACCGCAAGCCAACCAACCAGCCAGTTTGGTGTGGGAGACTGGAAATTGTGCAGGTATGTCACTTTAAGATCCAGCCGTCACTTGCGTCTGATCCTGGACCACTCTCCTTTCTGAGCTCAGTTTCCTTAGATGTACCCTGAGAATAATCCTTATGTCACAGGGCTTTTTAGAGGATTGAATCCCATATGAAGCAGCTAAGCACACCAGAATCATTCAATAAATGTTCCTTTTCATCCTTCATCCGGAGGCCTCGTGAGCCTAATGCGGGTGCAGAAAGGATGCTTACTTAACAATCTGGAGTGAAGCAGTTCTGGGGAGCGAACGTGCATCCTTGATTTCATCATGTGCCAGAGGACGGAAATGAACAGCCTGGCGGATTGCGCCCCAGCCCTCGCAGCTGCCTCTCTACTGAAGGATTTACGTTCTGCGTGATTAGGCCTGAAATGGACAGGAAGCTTTATTGTGCCAGGCTGGCAGGGCGTGGAGGAGCAAATTGATAAAGACACCTGGGTCAGTGGCAAGCGGGGTGTTTCCTAATTTATAGAAACACATCGAGTTCTATTACTCAGCCCCTTCCTTTCTGCTCCTATCTCACCACCCCTCCTACCAGACCTTCTCTGCCCCTCCTTGACAAATGGTGACTTATTTATGGGCAGGGAGAGGATTTACTGATAAAGATGAGGCATTGGCCAAACCCACAGCAAGTATATTACCAGAGAAGCAACATCTGGTCATTTGACTTCATATAGCAAACCTTTGCTGGACTCTCTCTGCCAGGTGCTGGGACATCAGTCATGTGGGAACACATAGGTCAGATCCTGTCTCAGCTTCTTGGGCAGGTAATCTCTGAGTCTTGTTGCCTCCTTGGAATAAAATAAAGATAATGCTGGCTCCTGCCCCACAGATAGTAAACCCTCAGTGGAAAGTAGCATTAATTATCAATGTTGTCCACCCACATTTCCAGACTACAAACCTTGGCATCTTACATTACTCAGCCATAAAAGGAATGAAATTGGGTCATTTGCAGAGATGTGGATGGACCCAGAGTCTGGCATATAGAGTGAAGTAAGTCAGAAAGAGAAAAACAAATATTGTGTATTAACACATGCACGTGGTATCTAGAAAAATGGTACAGATGAACCTATTTGGAATAGAGACACAGACATAGAGAATGAACTTTTGGCAGTGGGGAGGAGAAGCTGGGATGAACTGCGAAAGTGGTACTGACATAGGTACACTACCTTGCATAAAATAGCTAGCTAGTGGGAAGCTGCTGTATAGAACAGGGAGCTCAGCTCAGTGCTCTGTGATGACCCAGAGGGGTGGCATGAGGGTGGGTGGGTGGGAGGAGGCTCAAGACAGAGGGGATGTAAGTATACATATGACTCATTCCCTTTGCTGTACAGCAGAAACTAACGCAACGTTGTAAAGCAATTATACTCCAATAGGACTTCCCTGGTGGGCCAGTGGGTAAGAATCTGCCTGATTGCTCCGGGGACACATGTTCAGTTCTGGTCTGGGAAGATCCCATATGCCATGGGGCAACTAAAACCATGCACCACAACTGCTGAGTCTGCACTCTAGAGGAGAAGCCCCCACAATGGGAAGCCCACCTAACACAACTAGGGAGTAGCCCCCACTCGCTGCAGCTAGAGAAAGCCCTTGAAGAACTGAAGATCCAGTGCAGCCAAAAGTAAATAAAAATTTTAAGATACATTCCAGTAAAAAAGAAAGACAAGAAACCTTTCCCCATTGACCATATGGAGGCTCAAGATGTCAGATTTGCAGACAGTATCCCTTCCTTCTCAGATCAACTATACTTAGTTTATTTCTTCTTTGGAATTTTGCTATAGGGAAGGACAAGGACGTCCGAGGCAAGAGCAAGGCACTAACGTTTACTGAGAAACTCCTTTGGCGCAGGCAAGATGGCAGTCATTCCAGATGATTCCATTAAGCAGCCTTCTAGCGGGTCGCTTGCCTTCAGTCTCTCCCTGTCTCTCATCCTCCACAAGAGCCAATATATATTCCTCAAACTCAATTCTGATCTTATTTGGGCCTAAAATCTTCAAGAGCTTCTTATGAGCTGCCATGTGAAGGTCATTGTCCTTGGTCTGGCAGGCCAGAATTTTCATGCTATGGTTCCTGGTGGACATCTAGCCACTATTCACTACCACCTCAACAGTCCACCCGGATCATTTACATTCCAAGTAATCAACTTTCACATCATCCATGCTTTTGTGATTGCAGACTTTTATTGATAATGCATTGAGTGTACATATTAATTTGGGAAGGACTGGCATCTATAAGCTGTTGATTGACTCTTCCCAACCAGGACCATAACACATCTCCATTGATTATGGACATCTTTCATGGTTTTCAGTAGGTTTTACAACCACCTTCTTATAAATCCAGGTATTTCCAGTTAATCCCAAAGAGTTTTATCATTTTTATAATTGCTGCTCTTATGAATGGTGTCATTTTTTACATTACATTTTCTAATTACCTGTTTCTGATCAACAGGAATACTTTTTTTCTCTCATGTTTAACTTGTATCCAGTTACTTACTGAGCTCTCTAATTAGTGTCAACCCCTTTTAGCTGAATCTCTTGAATTTTCCATTAAAAAAATTCTAGCCATATCCTCTATAAATTATGACTTTTTTAAACAGAATGGTAACATTTATCATAAGGATATTGAAAGTATGTTAGTCTCTCAATCATATTCAACTCTTTTGTGATACCATGGACTATAGCCCTGCCAGGCTCCTCTGTCTGCGGGATTTTCCAGGCAAGAATATTGGAGCGGGCAGCCATTCCTTCTCCAGGGAATCTTCCTGACCCAGGGATCAAACCTGGGTCTTCTGCATTGCAGGCAGTTTCTTTACCATTTGAGCCACCATACTGAAGCAACTCACAAAAACCAAAGGCCCAGAAACAAGCAGAATCAGATTCTCTAATACCATGAAAATTCTGTCTCTCCATCTGCCTCTTTGAACCTAAAATCAGCAGTCCAATGTCCATTTATTTTTGTATACATTAAACTGTACAGTTCTTTCCTTGTTTATTTCAGTTAGTTTATACATTAATTCAAAAGCTCTTCTTGTTATTAAAAAAACATATATACAATACTTAACTAAGGATTACTTTTGAAAGACATGTTTTTCAAGAGTCTGAAAATTCAAACAATATAAAATGAATGTTTTTTCACTCAACACTTTGAGACAGATAAATGTTGATACATGTTAACTGCAGTCTTTTTAAAAATAGCATACAGGAAAATTGGATTATTTTTGGTGTATTGTTCTCAGTTTCAGCACATATATAGATTTGCATAGTTGTTGTCTAGTGCTATGTCATGTCTGACTCTTTGCAACCCTATGGACTGTAGCCTGCCAGGCTCCCCTCTTCATGGGATTTCCCAGGCAAGAATATTGGAGTGGGTTGCCATTTTCTTCACCAGGGGGTCTTCCTGACCCAGGGACTGAACCCACATCTCCTGCATTAGCAGGTGGATTCTTTACCACTGAACCACCTGGGAAGCCCATATAGATTTATAAAACCACCACCAAAATCAGGACACAGATAATTTCAAGCAATTCATTTGTGCTGCCCCTTTTCTAGTCAATGCCTCCTTCTATCCCCAAATCTGGGCAAACCCTGATCTATTCTTCATCACTACAATTCTGCCTCCTTCAAAATGTCATAAAATTGATTCATACAAATCATGACATTTTGGATCATCCTTTCTTATATTTGTATCTGTGTGTGTCTTTATTTTTTCTTGTCTTACTGCTTTGGTTAGGATGCCATTGGATTCTGTTGATTTGTTTGCACCTCCCCAACTAGACTTTAGGATTCTAAAGAGTGGGGATGGTGTCTCCTTCAGCACCTAGGCCAGTTCTGAGCCAATGTAGGTGTTTACTCCATATTTGTGGAATACAGAAAGGCATTGGTAATGAATGGGCTTCCTGTGGGCCACCACGCAAGTTTCTCAAAATACCAAAATCTTTTTCCGAGAAAGGGGCATCTTCTAGTGCCTAAATGGCTCATAGGCCTGGGAAGAAGCCCCCAACCCCATTTTCATTAATTAACTTGTCAAGACACAAAAGGAAAATCCTGCCTATTACATGCTCACTGTGCCACATGGAACTGTCAGCCTCTAATTAGAACTAATTAGCTAATGCGCATTTCAAATTTGGAAGACAAGAAGCTCTGCTTGTGTACTTATTTGGTGTTAATTATCATGGAAACCTGTTTCAACTCAGTGACATACTCAAAGCACTGAGACACTTCTTCCCACAGGCCCCAGGAGGTAACCAGTGTGATGCTGGCTGCCAATCAACAGAGCTCTCTTGTTATGTCAAGATCCTGGGGAAAAGTGAACTCACAGCTCACCAGGAGTTTTATTAATGCTTCCCTCTCAAGAGGACTTTAGTGGAGAATTCAGGATATTCTGGCAATCTCAGACCAAGAGTTCCGAGTTCAACAGATAAATGGAAATAAAATTAGGTTGAGTTAGATCTGGATCCAGATGCCCACATTAAGTGAGGCAGCAGGAAGGGTACCCCAAACCACTGTCCATTGGAAGGACTCTATCTAAAAGATATATCCCCCCTACTAGACCATGGTGGCTCAGATGGTAAAGAATCCGCCTACAATGCAGGAGACCTGGGTTCAATTCCTGGGTTGGAAAGATTCCCTGGAGGAAGGCATGGCAACCCACCCCAGTATTCTTGCCTGGAGAACTCCCATGGATAGAGGAGTGTCCAGAGGAGATCACATGGACTGGCGGGGACAGCCCATGTGGTTGCAAAGAGTCAGACATGACTGAGCGACTAAGTATAGCACACAACAGACCATGTGGGATGACTGCTTCTTGTACTTGCCCCCAAAATGAATGTAACAACCTTCTTGTCTTGAGATTTGTTTCATTTCACACTGAGGGATGTACTGTGAGAGCATATGTAATAGGGACTCATCTCCTAACACAAATGCTCATTTGGTGCTGATGACCCATAAGGTGTGGGTCTTTCTCCCTTGCTTTATAGCCATTGACATATTTGGATCCAACTACTTATCCAGGCCATGGTCAGAGTAGGGATCAGAGTTCACATTGGTGCCAGTTGAGCATCCTGCAGATCTAATTTCCACAGCAATGACAAGTCCTGCTTTATCATTCCTGTAAAATGCCACTGCCTATTGATCATTGGTTAGTCAGAGCTGGTCATGACAAATATGATGAGGAGAGATCAATGATTGAGTGATGGAAACTATTTCAGCATCAAGGATTTACTTCTACCCTAACCTCAGCACCATGGAAAAGAAAATAAGACATTGAAAAGGTAAATAGAATTTTAAAAATAATCTTTAAAGATCAGGTTCTCTGTTAGCCAAAGGTTTAATAAAAGTGAGCTCCACAATAAGAGAGATGGAGGGGAGGGCTTATTTTTCCTTATATCTCACAGTGAACTTATTTTCTTCCCTTGGGCGGGGTCCTTCCTAATCTGGATTGATTCAGATTGTAGCTAAAGCCCCAGGGGAATATGAAGGCATACACATTAATATGCATAAAAATCACCTGGATTTGGTGTTAAAATGCAAATCTTGATTCAGTAGTCCTAGAGTGGAATCTGAGGTATCTTGTTTCTAAACAGCTCCCAGTTGATAGCAATGCTCTACAACCACACTTTGAGTGGCAACGTGTTTTAGTTTCTTCTTGTTGCTGTAACACATTGCCACCAATTTACTGACTTAGAACAACACAAATTTATTCCCCTAAAGTTATGGAGGTCAGAAGTCTGAAGACCGTCTTATGGGGCTAAAATCAAGGTGCTGGTCAGACTGTTCCTTCTGAAGTTTCCAGGAGACTTTTCAGCTTCTAGAACCTTCCCATACCCTTGACTCACAGCCCCCCTCCCACAATGACAGCCCACCAACTTTTGCTTCCAATGTCACATTGCCTTCTCTGAATCTGATCCCCTTGCTTCCCTCTTAAAGAGACCCTTATGTTTACACTGGGCTTCCCTGGTGGCTCAGATGGTAAAAATCTGCCTGCAGTGCAGGAGACCCAGGTTCAATCCCTGGGTCGGGAAGATCCCCTGAAGAATGAAACGGCACCCCGCTCCAATACTTTTGCCTGGAAAATCCATGGATGGAGGAAGCTGACAGGCTACAGTCCATGGGGTTGCAAAGAGTCAGAAACAACTGAGTGACTTCACTTTCCTTCTTCTTTCTTATGTTTACACTGGGCTTCCCGGGTGGCATGTGTAAAGACTTTGCCTGCCAATACAGGAGATGCAAGAGACTCGGGTTTGATCCCTGGGTCGGGAAGATCCCCTGGATTAGGAAATGGCAACCCACTCCAGTATTCTCACTTGGAAAATCCCATGGGCAGAGGAACTTGGTGGGGTACAGTAAATGTGGCCTCAAAGATTGGACACAGCTGATTATTGGCCCCATATGGATAATTCAAGATAATTTTCACATCTCAAGATCATTATCCTGTCCACCACACAAGGGATTAAAGAAGCAGAAGAAAATGGTGAAGGATATGAATTGTAATCCAGGCAGATAGATGGTTAGTATTTGGAGGTGGATTGGGTTGACAACTGACTAGAGGTTGCAAAGAGGCAATATTTGTAGCTCCTCTTATATGGGTACATGGGTGGGCAAGCCATGAGGACCGTACGGGAGTCTGAGAGGAGGTACTGGGGTCCTGGCCTGAAATGAAGGCAGGGTTTCAGAGACTGCAAGAGAGCTCAGGTAGGAGCCTGGTAGGGACTGACTCTAGAAGCAATGGGAGACTAAACTTGCCTGCTCCAAGTCTCATTTGACAAGGACAGAGAATCAAAAAGATCCTGCTTCTCTCCCTTACCTCAACTCCCAGTGGGACCTGCATTTCTGGCCCTAATTATGACCGGAAAAGGACTGGCAGGCAAAGTGTTAGTGACAGAAGCCCTGAGGGAAAGTGACCATATCATCTCAGAGATCCTAATGGCCAAGAAAAGGTCAAACCCACTCTTTGAAACTTAAAGGAGCTTTCAGAACATCCAGATAAAGATTGGCATAGGCTGTGACAGAGAAGGTGGGCAGCTCTCAAAGCCCTGGTTCTGACCATTTGTGACGCCAGGGAGAGAGGCTTGGGTTTTTAAAGGTCAAGGAAAGAAGGGAACTTGGCATATCCCCAAGGGATGCTTGGTATGAGGATGACACAGACGCTAAAAATGGATGGGGAAACTAAAGCCCCAAAGAGCTGGAACTGCAAAAATCATTCAAGGACTTCCCTGGTGGCACAGTGGGTAAGAATCCACCTGCCAATGCAAGGCACATGGGTTCGATCCCTGGTCCAGGAAGGTTTCAAATGCTGTGGAGCAACTAAGCCCGAGAGCCACAACTACCAAGAGCCACAATTACCGAGCCCACATGCTACAACTACCTAAGCCCTCGTGCCTAGAGCCTCTACTCGGCAACAAGTCTGATACTACAACAAAGAGTGTCCCCTTCTCATCACAACCAGAGAAAGCCCGTGTGCAGCAATGAAGACCTAGGGCAACCAAAATCAATAAATTAAGTTTTTAAAGTCTTTTTTTAATTTAAATTTCTTTAATTGGAGGCTAATTACAATATTGTATTGGTTTTGCCATATACCAACATGAAGCCACCACAGGTGTACACGTGTTCCTCATCCTGAACCCCCCTCCCGCCTCCCTCCCCGTACCATCCCTCTGGATCATCCCAGTGCACCAGCCCCAAGCATCCAGTATCATGCATCGAACCTGGACCTGGCGATTCATTTCTTATATGATATTATACATGTTTCAATGCCATTCTCCCAAATCATCCCACCCTCTCCCTCTCCCACAGAGTCCAAAAGACTGTTCTATACATCTGTGTCTCTTTTGCTGTCTCGCATACAGGGTTATCGTTACCATCTTTCTAAATTCCATATATATGCATTCAGTTCAGCTCAGTCGCTCAGGCATGTCCGACTCTTTGCGACCCCATGAATTGCAACACGCCAGGCCTCCCTGTCCATCACCAACTCCCAGAGTTCACTCAGATTCATACCCACAGAGTCAGTGATGCCATCCAGCCATCTCATCCTCTGTCATCCCCTTTTCCTCCTGCCCCCAATCCCCCCCAGCATCAAAGTCTTTTCCAATGAGTCAACTCTTCGCATGAGGTGGCCAAAGTACTGGAGTTTCAACTTTAGCATCATTCCTTCCAAAGAAATCCCAGGGTTGATCTCCTTCAGAATGGACTGGTTGGATCTCCTTGCAGTCCAAGGGATTCTCAAGAGTCTTCTCCAACACCACAGTCAAAAGCATCAATTCTTCAGCACTCAGCCTTCTTCACAGTCCAACTCTCACATCCATACATGACCAGTGGAAAAACCATAGCCTTGACTAGACGGACCTTAGTCGGCAAAATAATGTCTCTGCTTTTCAATATGCTATCTAGGTCGGTCATAACTTTCCTTCCAAGGAGTAAGCGTCTTTTAATTTCATGGCTGCAGTCACCATCTGCAGTGATTTTGGAGCCCAAAAAAATAAAGTCTGACACTGTTTCCACTGTTTCCCCATCTATTTCCCATGAAGTGATGGGACTGGATGCCATGATCTTAGTTTTCTGAATGTTGAGCTTTAAGCCAACTTTTTCACTCTCCTCTTTCACTTTCATCAAGAAGCTTTTGAGTTCCTCTTCACTTTCTGCCATAAGGGTGGTATCATCTGTATGTCTGAGGTTATTGATATTTCTCCTGGCAATCTTGATTCCAGCTTGTGTTTCTTCCAGTCCAGCATTTCTCATGATGTACTCTGCATATAAGTTAAATAAGCAGGGTGACAATATATGCATTAGTATACTATATTGGTGTTTTTCTTTCTGGCTTACTTCACTCTGTATAATAGGCTCCAGTTTCATCCACCTCATTAGAACTGATTCAAATGCATTCTTTTTAATGGCTGAGTAATACTCCATTGTGTACCACAGCTTTCTTATCCATTCGTCTGCTGACAGGCATCTAGGTTGCTTCCCTGTCCTGGCTATTATAAACAGTGCTACGATGAACATTGGGGTACGCATGTCTCTTTCAATTCTTTTTTTTTTTTAATCATTCAAAACAAGATAAGCATTCATGGTTCAGTTTAGAAGAGCAAAGCTCTCTCCTATCTCAGCCTTGTCCAGCCATTGCCCCTACTCATTTCAGACACTTATCATTGCTCTCTTAGATTACTGGAACTGTGTCCTATCTGACTTCCTGACTCTA
Source organism: Ovis canadensis (assembly GCF_042477335.2). Taxonomy (NCBI): domain Eukaryota; kingdom Metazoa; phylum Chordata; class Mammalia; order Artiodactyla; family Bovidae; genus Ovis; species Ovis canadensis. Next base: position 85,925,281 of record NC_091257.1, on the reverse strand, counting down.
GTTGTTACACACACACCCTCCAATACCAGCTACCACAGTTAAATTCCCCCAAAATACACCACATATGTTCAACACCCTCCTCCCACTAAAGAACATTCAATGACTCCCTAGTATCTAAAAAATAAGACCCAAACTTGGACCATGCCCTTTGAGGCTCTTTGTAATCCTGAAACCGGGTCCCCCTAAGACCAAGTTCCCCTGATGCATTTATGATTAGCCTCTCCATCCAAAACTTTATTCCCTTCCTTGTCCTGTCCCTGTCAGCCACAGGATGGAGAAGTATCAAAGATAAGAGGGAGTTGAAACCAAGCAGGACCCTGCGAGGCCCTCCCAGGTACAAGAGCCCCTCCAAGTCCCCTGATTCTTGTTTGTAGAAAAAGGCTTTAGTCTCCTAGACCTTCCTTGAGTTCTGAAGAGCAGATTCAAGCAGTCACTAATTAGGGAAGGGCAGGAAAGCAGAAACAAAGGAAAAGCAGCTTGGGGAGAAAAACACTAGTCACTTAAACAACAGTTCAGTCATCAAACAAACTGAGTTCCTCCTCCAGGGACATAGATAACAACCTGGTGTTTATATTTGAGTTGTTCTGCAGAGACTAAGACCCCCCAGCTCAGGTGGAGGGTGGAGACTACATGCTGACCACCAGCCCACTGGATCCAGAAGGTTGGTGGTTAAGATTTCTGCCGCGCCCTGTACAAGGATATTACGTGGAAGATCTCAAGTCTCAGCTCCGTGAAGTCATCCTGGCCACAGATGTCTCTAATCACGCCTTGAATTCTAAAACCTTGCATTATTTTGATGCTGATGTGAATTCTCAGTTCTATAGTTCACGCATCCCCCAATTCAAATGTGAAACGTTATTTAATTGACAGAGAAAAATCCTTCCAAGAGGACCATGAAAATGCAGAAATCACGTGGGGACAGGTGTCCTGAAGCAATTAGCTAAGAACAAAGACAAAGACATAATTATCCATTATGTAAACACACAACCACTTAGTTTCATGCAGATTGTGGTCAAGATACTGAGAACTAGGGAAGGAAATTTTAAAAAAAAATTTTTTTTCTGCCTCTTCTCCCAGTTCATTCTCATTCTCTTTGAAAATCAGGCTTCCATATGGTTAAAATGAGGTCTCTGTAGCATTAGGGATCTGCAGGCTTAGCTCATTAATACTCATTAATAAGAAAGGCTCATAATAATAACCCCTCACATCTGTGCAGCCCTTTATGGTTTTAAAGTGATGCCATATGCATTATCTCATTTAATTGCCTTCAATCTGTGGGAAGCAGGGACCGGCTAGAGGAGTTCATTGATTGAAGAGAAGGATACCCCAACCCAGGGACCACAGGGGAAGTTGAGAAGACCAAGGGGGGCCTGAGATGTAATGAGGAGATGAGATGGGTAAATCAGTTTAGTGTAAAGCTCTGAATTACAGGAAACTCTTTAAAAGGAAACACTGCCAATGCTACTTGCAAGCAAATAAAGGAGCAGAAATAGATTTAACAGGGCTGCCTAGAACGGGTCTGGCTTTCCTGAGCAGATAAAAGAGTTAATTCATATTTAGCGCAACTGAATGTGGCCCATCAAAGACTAGACTTGGCTTCTTTTGCAGCAATGTGTATGAAAAACCATGCATTCACTGAATAAGGATCGTTCTTGCCTGTGGCCTTTGTTTTCTCCATAAGCCGAAAGTGGTGTTCCTGCTTGTGCAACACGGACACTCACACTTACACACCTGTGATACCGTGTAATGAGGAGGGTCAAAGTATGAGCTCTGGAGTCACAGTGACTTCTGCTCCATTCCCTTGAAATCCTTCCCATTTGCAAGTTACATCACCTCTCTAAATTTGAGTTTCCTCCTCTGTCAAAATGGTAGTTGTACAACAGAAAATAAGGCAACTTTGTAAAGCAATTATCCTCCAGTTAAAAAAAAAATGCTATGATAAACCATAATGAAAAAGAATATTTTAAAAGAATGTATATACTAACACATGTATAACCAAATCACTTTGCTGTGCAATAGGAATTAAAAACATTGGAAATCGACTACACTTCAATAAAAATAAATAAGAAAAAAGAACAATATTTCTTATTTCATAATGTGGCCATTAAAAATCAAGTCAGATCATCAAAACAATGATAATAATGGTTTCTTGTCTCCTCCACTAGTCTTTGAGGCCCCAAAAGTGCAGGGCCCACAGTGGATTTCTGCATTCATCTGGGAGTCCACTGTAGGACAACCGTCTTAGCAATGCGGCCAGGCATAAATGGTCAATCCAAGTCCCAGGATTAAAGAGTGTCCTGCATGTAGTAAGTATATGATCATTGTCCGATCTTATTGCTATGTATTGTGCGTAGTCACTCAGTTGTGTCCGACTCTTTGCGACCCCATGGACTGTAGCCTGCCAGGCTGCTCTATTCATGGTGATTCTCTAGGCAAGAATACTGGAGTGAGTTGCCATTCCCTTCTCCAGGGGATCTTCTCAACCCAGGGATCAAACACAGATCTCCCCCATTGCAGGCAGATTGTTGACTCTCTGAGCCACCAGGGACTATTTTTCTTATTGTTATAATCTATTAATTAATATGTGTGACCTTGAATTTTTTATGGAACTCTTAAGAGAGTCTCCTTTATGACTATTTGGGGAGCCCAAGGTTCAGGGAGGTTCTCCTACAGTAGCTCATGTAGTCGATAATGCCTGGTCTGGAGAAGGGGTTCTCCAGCTGCTTCTGCCTCCACTCCACAGTGGAACTCCAGGCAGCCCACTTTGACTTTCCCCAGGTCTCAAGCCCACCAGCCTTCAGACTATAATTACATTATCAGCTCTCCTGGGTCTCCATCTTGTCAACTGAAAATCTTGGAAGTTTTTCGCCTCCAAAATTATGTGAGCCAATTCCTGCTAATAAATCTATATGTCCTCTTGGTCCTAATCCATTGAGGCACTGCCCAGAGCTATGAGTAGAGTGGAATAATCATCCCATTAATGGTGCCCATTCTGATTACTGGCTGCAGATATCACTGTTAATCAATGCCTCCTGAGAGGCAGCCTGCTGGCCCAGGCTCAGGACTGGAATCCTCTGCAAGGGAGGTCCTGGCTGAGTCCATGCAGCAGGAAATTCTCTAAGCCAGAAGTTCTCACAGTATGGCCCCCAGATCAGTAGTATCAGCATCACCTGGGAACTTAGGGATGCATATACTCAGACTTCACCTGAGATCCTCTGAATCCGAAACCCTAGAGGTGGAGCCTAGAAATCTGTGTTTTAACCAGCCCTCTGGGTAATTCCGATGGACATTCTAGTTTGAGAACCACAGCTCTATAAAGCTTGGTGATGGGGAGAAGGGGTCTATCCATGGAACTGAGGCAGCAGGAGCAAGAAAATTTAGGAGTCTGGGATCAGATCCTGATCCTACTACTCACTATTCTTGAGACTTTGAGCAGAACTTTGTAAGCCTCAGTCTTCTCATCTTCAAACAGACAACACAGTGAATGTCTTTTCAGATACCTGCAGGTCCTCGGGATTTATAAAACCTCCTTGCGTGGAGAACATGCACAAAGCAATAACCTGGACCTTACACCCAGTTCCAGCTCTCAAATTTTTACTTTCCTTTCCCCTCTGGCCAATGAATTCATGTTTCCCTGAAAATACCTAATTCTTTCTCATCTTTGCAGTTGCTCAAAACTGTTCACTTTATGTTTGTGATTTCCAAACTTTAATATGGCGTATGAATTTCCTGGATATCATATTAAAATCTAGATTCTGACCCCTTAGGTCTGTGGTAGGACCTGAGATCCTGCCTTTCCCACAAGCTCCCAAGTGTTGCCAATGCTACCAGTCCATAGGCCACACTTTGAGTCGTAAGGGTCCAGACAAGACAGCCAGCTCCCGAATTCTACCTGAGAGAGTTCTACTCCCCTTCCACTGCCCAGTTCTAATGCTATAACTTCTGCAACGACACTGAGAATAGATTAGCATACGGGTTGGACAGCAGAGAAGCTGAGGGCCAAAAGAGCCCTTGGAGGAGAGGAAAAGTCAATCATCCTGGCATGAAGTGGTCACTGCTCCATCTGGGGAAGACGGCAGGAAGAAGCATTTGAGGGGAAGACATGACCGAGAACTTGGAATGAAGGTCTTGGGCTTATTGTCAAAGAATTATCGAGAATTCTTACAGTGAACCAGCCTTACAGTGAGCAGATGATACTTGTTAAGTCAGAGAATAGAGGAAGAGGAGCAGCTTCCTTCCTTCCCTAAGGAAGCATGTCATCAATATCAGTGTGGACACACAGAGTTTGGGGTACCTGTAGATCATTCAACTGCAAATGACCAGTTAGGTACTCAGATACTTGGGCCTGGAGCTCAGCAGAGAGGTCCACACTAAATGCTGTAATGTGGAGGTCACCTTTGGGCAGAATTAATGTATCAACAACCTCAGATATGCAGATGTACCACTTTAACGGCAGAAAGTGAAGGCAGTTGATGGTGCTGGAGAAGACTTTAGAGAGTCCCTTGGACTGCAAGGAGATCAAACCAGTCAGTCCTAAAGGAAATCAATATTCCATTTCCTAAAGATTTCCTTCCTGAATATTCATTGCAAGAACTAGCTGAAGCTGACATTCAATACTTTGGCTACCTGAGGCAAAGAGCTGACTCATTGGAAAAGACCCTGATTCTGGGAAAGATTGAAGGCAAAAGGGTGGCAGAGGATGAGGCGACTAGGTAGCATCACTAACTCAAAGAACATGAGTTTGAGCCAACTCCAGGAGATACTGAAGGACAGGGAAGCCTGGTGAACTGCAGTCCACAGGGTCACAAAGAGTAGGACATGACTTAGCAACTGAACATTGACAACAATTAATAGCTGAGATTGTCCAATGGTGGATGAAGAAGGCAGCAGAGCTACATAGGCAGTGGGGTGCAGGCACCCACCCATCAATGCCCTTCCTATCTTAACCCCCACAACAGGCCATTCTTTATGCCATATATCCTTAACTCAGGGACTTGGAGGGGCTGGAGATCTCAAGAGGAGCTTAGATATCTTCTTGGTGGAAAAAAGTATGTGAAAACATTATGTTACCAGAGCTGTTCCAAGTGTTTGCTCAAAATCCATCAACCTCCACTGTCAGCAGGAATGTCCTTGCCCAAACCCCTACCCCCCCCCCCCCACTTTTAGCAGGCATGAACAGAAATCTTTAAGTTAAAGAAGCCAGAGATAAGAAAGGACGCTACACACATACAAAGAAAACAACCAGATAGAACCAGCTGGGACCAAGATAACAATGAATTTGACCTCCAACAGACCCTGAGTCTTATACTATATGCTGATTTTACTATATTAACATGTTAAATGACACATCTACCAGTGGTGGGACTGGAGATTAAGAACCAAAAAAGGATAAAAAGAGGGTGGTACCCCACTCGCTCAAAACAGCCCTGCCTGTTTCCTGGTAGTTGAGTGCACACACCTCCTGATCAATAGCCCCACTCCTCCTCCCTTTGTCTTTACTCTTTTAAAATTAAATCCCTCTCACAGGGTTGGGGAGAAGTTGACTTGTGAATTTAGTTCTCATTTCTCCATTCTTTGGCCATGGAATAAAGCTTGTGCAGGGTGGACCTCATCTTTGATTTCCTTATTCACCGACTCAACCCAGAAGGGAAAGAGAACCCTCCCCTGCAGAGGCAGAAAGCCTTGGCCAGGATAGAGCCCCATCAAGGTCCATATGTCTTAATTCAGTAACAGAAGCAGTTAAATCTGAGTTGAAGACTCAACTCTGCCACCCACTAGCTGTAAGACTTCAAGCATGTTGACTCAACTCTCAGAGTCTCCATTTTGTTATTTAAATCAGAGCAATCATATCATTGACAGAAAAAAAAGATGTAAAACCTAAAAATTAGGAATAATGCTTTGGTTAGGAATTATGTTTGGGGATTTCCCTGGTGGTTAAGACTCTGGTTCCAATGCAGGGCCAAAGGTTCAATTCCAGGTCAGGGAATTAAGATTCCCCATGCCACAAAGCATAGCCAAAAAAAAAAAAATATATATATATATATATATATATATATATATATAAATTTATATATTTTTTTAAGAATTGTTCTGTTTGGCGGACAAAACTGAGGACTTAAGCCTGGGACCCAGCATGTCAGATAACTCCGAGGGACTGCTCTGAAAAGGCAAGGGAGGAGTCAGGATCTGCAGGAGTTTTTGCAAACAAAAACAAAAAACACATGGTGAGAACATCAAAAGATTCAGTTCAGTTCAGTTCAGCCCAGTCGTGTCCGACTCTTTGCGACCCCATGAATCACAGCACGCCAGGCCTCCCTGTCCATCACCAACTCTCAAAGTTTACGCAAACTCACGTCCATCGAGTCAGTGATGCCATCCAGCCATTACTGTTAATTAAAGAAAACCAGATATCTCAAGTTAAGGAATTTAGTGCTTTCCTATGTTTGGGAAGATGCAAGATTCTGGACTCGCTCAAATCATTCCTTTGTTATGCATCTGAGCAATCTGGGGCCAGAATCCTGTGCTTTCTCCGCCTGAGACTCCTCAGGGGGTGACTCACTGGGGAGTGGCTGCAGCAGCTGCTGCTAGATGGTGTGCCTCCAGCTTCCCTCGGGGAGGCTGTAACGTGATGCCTTGATGGCTGCAGCACCCTTTGTTGACTGCTAAGACAGGCAGTGTTTTTCGTTCCCAATATCTACCCAGCAGGATAGTTGGGGAATCGATACAAGTGTATGTTTATGATGTGTTTTCTGGCACGCAATGGGTGCTCAGGAAACATGAGCTCTCCTCTCCCTTTCCTCCCCATGGGCGCCCCATGAATTAAATGACTCTCAGTGGTGACCATCTTGGGTAGGGGTGCTTTCAAATCTGCCTTTTCCAACCTCTACTCCATGGGGCTCAGGATGTTTGACTGACCTGAAGCTGGGATTTCTATCACCATCTTTCTTTGTCTCACCGAGGCAGAGCCCCATGCACTTCTCTTCTGGAGTAACCCCATCTCTATGTCTGAACCTTAAAACTATAGCTGCTCACATTCCCAAATGCTATATCCCATCTTAAGTATTTGTTGAACAAATGCATTTACACATGCAAAATCCAATCCAAGCTCTGAGATGTCAAAAAACTTGCCCAGGGGCAGAATGCTGCCTTAAATAGAAGGTCACACAGTTGAGTGTAAAATACATGCAATTTTCACATTTCAGTGGTATCTGAACTTGGCTTCGGTTCAGTACGACTTATGATTTATTTTTATTTTTAATTCTCCTTCTCTCCAGCCAAAGTTTGGAGTGTGCAAATGGAACCGAATGGCTCCCGCATTTGCCAAGGTCATTCTCCATCTGTCCCAAGAGGACAGCTCTGCCCTGTGTGACACTGCATGTCCTGCTGCCTCGGTGATGTTGTTGTGGACACATCTTCCCTGGGGCATAATGGACTTTCGGGGTCAACGTTATTGTTCCTGGCTTTACACTACTTCTTCTTAATGTGCTTATTGCCTCAAAAGGAGAATGCTGTAGCCAAAGTGGTTGATATTGCATTAGGCTCTTGAGAAGAAGAAAGCAATTCACAGTGACATGAAAAAGAAAACAGATGATGGGGAACAAGCGGAGCAGCTCCATCCCTCATGTTTTCAATTGGGCTTCCTAGGAGGTGGGTAAACAGCATAGTCCTTCTCTCCTCCCCATCACTCTGGCGGTCCTCATCCACTCTGGAGCTGAGCTAGGCCTCCACATGCCCATCAGACGCCATTATCACCAGCTAGCATCTTCCTAAGATCTACCGAGCTCTCTGGATTTTAGAAACAATTGCATGCCCTTGGCAGCAGGTCTTCATTTCCTAAAGCCTTTCATTAAACAAGAAGGCAAAGCATCCCGTTCAGGGCTTGGGGTTCAAGCTTAACAGCACCCAGCCCAAGCTGCAGTTCATAACATGGAGGGAGGGATGGAATATTTGCTTATTAATAATGCACCAGCTATTAATAGAATTGCCAGGCCACCACAACACCAGTGTGCTCACTGGGCTCCTGGGCTCTCTACCATACACAGCTTTTCACCCTGAAACTTACACAGAAGAATTTGCAAAGGCCTAGGCAATCTTTCCCAAAATATTGAGAAGTAAGCAGTCTATAGACTCCCCACCCAGACTGGCACAGAACTTGTAATGACATAGATGTGTGGTTATTTGAGTAAAGTCTGTCTTCCCCATAAAGCTGTGAACTACATGAAGAGAGGGCTGATGCCTGTTTTGTTCAGATTTGTTTCACAGTGAGGGAGAGGGGTCAATCAATATTTTGAACAGGGGACAATGAATGAAAACTGCACACAGAAAGAGTGGAACCTCTTTTAAACCTCTTTATTCTACTACCCAGCCACAAGGCATGCTGGGTATGGGGAGGAAGCTGGAAGACTGAGTCTCAGTTCAATCTGCCATAATAATCTGGCTTCATAAGGGTCAGTAGGCAGAATCATAGAATCTGCAGGGGGTTGTAAACCATCTCTCCCTATGTATTCCATCGATGGTCCCAGAGCTGGTAGATTTATTTCACAGCAGCAGTGGATGGGATCGAGTGGTTCAATGCTCTGGACGTACAACCTGTCTTTGCCTGAATGAGTGAACCCCATGTATTTCCCAGGACCAGCAATTAGGGCTCCACCCATATGAACCCAACCAATGTCTCATCCGACCCTGAGCTGGAGCCAGTCAGTGCTTGACTCATCACACCCATCAGTACCAGGGGCTTTCTATTTCCAGAGAGCAGCCTGTGTGACCACGAAGTAGAATTAAAACCGGAGAGGAGTTCTAAGGAGAAGAAAGCTTTGGCCCATGTTTTTGGGAGCTCTGCTCACTAGCCTTTGCCCTAAACAACATCAGAGTGGACTTCTAACTACCAGCACCTGAGGTTCTTTGCCTGGGGGCTTTCATCCTCTACCAAAGCCCACTTTTGCCCATCTAAGTGGCAGGCCAGGAGATGCTAGGAAATTACCAGATCCTTACCCTACCCCTCACTGCATCCCCCGAAGTTATTGTTCTTGTTCAGTTGCTAAGTCATGTCCAGTTCTTTGCAACCCCATGGACTGCAGGCTCCTCTGTCCTTCATTGTCTCCCCAAGTTTGCTCAGATTCATGTCCATAAAGTCAGTGATGCTGTCTAACCATCTCATCCTCTGCTGCCCAACCATCTCATCCTCTGCTGCCCCTTCTCCTGCTTTCAATCTTTCCCAGCATCAGGGTGTTTTCCAATGAGTTAGCTCTTCACATTAGGTGCCCAAAGTATTGGAGCTTCAGCCTCAGCATCAATCTTCCTAATGAATATTAAGTAGACTTCAACAAACTCTTCATGGGGTTAGTGTGTAAATACCCCAGTTCTCTCATCCCTCAGGTGGGATAACACTGAGGTGTGTTCAACACTGGCTCCTAAGAAATTCCCAATGGATGAAGCTCCAGTCACCATAGGTTTGATTACACACTTGCAATTGGTTTTATGGGATCAACTCTCAAATAAACTATCAATACTTGCACCTGAATCTTAGCCTTAGACTCTTCTTCTGGGGAAACCAAACTAATACAGGATTTATGTATAAAAGCAGATGGTAAACTGGGGAAAGACCAAGTGGTATTTGGTGGAGGTGGAACAGAATACAGGTGTGAATGGGGCAACCCTAAGGGGCCTTCTGTACCAGGCTGAAGAGTCTGGTTTCATCTGAAGGACTATCACCACCTGTTCCTGAAAAACAGTGCTTACATCAGTGTGAGGATGGCTCTTGAGACCAGAAGGGACCCAGCACCATGGAGTCCCATGCCATCCAATATTTGAATCCCTCCCACAGCATCCCCATATCTACTCAAATGATTCCAGCAGATCGACAGCTCAGTCTCTGCCAGGCTGCTCCTATTAGCCAGGTCTGAATCTTACTATCAACAAACTTCTAGAAAGTTCTAGAAACATCTCTTTTGTTTCTTAGAAAAACCTAATTGTTGTCCCATAAGCAAGTCTTTCAACAAACAGGCTACGTCTCCAAACCTCCTCTTCTCCACTCCAGGCTCAGTCCAGGTCATTCCACCATTTTCCGTGTGGCAAGGTCACTTCTCCCTGCTCCATCCCCAGCCCTGCCCTCTTCATGTACTCTGGACTCCCACCTTCAGGAATGATACTCCAGCTGTGATCCAACCACCCAGGGTAAAGGAGGTGTCCAGCATCTGCTCCCTTCCTAATCCATAGGGAAGTGTTGACTAAAACCCTGTCCAGCCCCTCATTCATTCCATTTGTTCAATATACCTTTAGTGCATACTTACAGTGCTGGGCACTGTTCTAGATGCTAGGTATAGATCCATAGGGGTTTTTTTTTAATCTCTGCTATAATGGAGCTTATATTCTAGAGCAGGAGTCAGCAAACTACTCCAGAACAGATCTGCTGCTTGTTCTTTTAAACACAATTTTATGGCAACAGAGCCGTGCCCATTTGTTTGTTTACAAATGGTCTGTTTTCACACTAGAACAGCAAAGTTGAATAGTTGTGACTGAGACTGCATGGCCCGCAATGCTGGAACTGTATATCATCTGTCACTTTACAGAAAACGTCTCCTGACCCCCATTCTAGAGCATCCACTAGAATGCTAGATACTGGAGATACAGCCGTGAAGAGACAAGGTCCTTCCCTGCTCTCCAGCTTATGTTCTGGAAGCTCAACTATGTATCAGGCAATGTTTGGGATTCTGCAATGAGTGGTCAAAGATTCTTTCCACTCGAAATAAAAGAGATTCAGGCACCCCAATGTTCACAGTAGCACTATTTACAATTACCAAGACTTGGAAGTAACCTATATGTCCATCAACAGGTGAATGGATAAAGAAAACGTGATACATACACACAATGGAATATTGCTCAGCCATAAAAAAGAATGAAATGTTGCCATTTGTGGCAACATGGATGGACCTAGGGATTACCATACTAAGTGACACAAGCCTTGCAGGGAAAGACAAATACCACTCAACATGTGGAATCTAAAAAATAATACAAATGACCTTATTTAAACAGAGATACACTCACAGACACAGAAAGCAAACTGGTTATCAAAGGAAAAAGGGCGGGGCAGGGGTCCATTAGGACTATCAGAACAACAGATACATACTACTGTATCAGTTCAGTTCACTCAGTCATGTCCGACTCTTTGCAACCCCATGGACTGCAGCACGCCAGGCCTCCCTGTCCATCACCAACTCCCAGAGTTTACCCAAACTCATGTCCATTGAATCAGGGATGCCATCCAACCATCTCATCATCTGTCATCCCCTTCTCCATCTGCCTTCAATCTTTCCCAGAATCAGGGTCTTTTCAAATGAGTCAGCTCTTCACATCAGGTGGCCAAAGTATTGGAGTTTCAGCTTCAACATCAGTCCTTCCAATGAACACTCAGGACTGATCTCCTTTAGGATGGACAGGTTGGATCTCCCTGCAGTCCAAGGGACTCTCAAGAGTCTTCTGCAACACCACAGTTCAAAAGCATCAATTCTTTGGTGCTCAGCTTTCTTTATGTTTCAACTCTCACATCCATACATGACTACTGGAAAAACCATAGCCTTGACTAGACAGACCTTTGTTGGCAAAGTAAAGTCTCTGCTTTTTAATATGATGTCTAGGTTGTATATAAATATATATACATATATATATATATACATATATATATATATAACACAAAGATTTACTGTATAGCATGAGGAACTATATTCAATATCTTGTAATAACTTAATGAAAAAATTGGAAAAAAATATAGGTATATGAATAACCAAATCACTCTGCTATATACCTGAGGCTAACATAATATTGTAAATCAGCTATACTTCAGCAACAACAAAAATTTTTAAGCTAGGTAGTCCTTTAATAGTCTTTTAAAAAGGACTATTTCGTCATTGAATATTCTAGACAGCCCATTATATGCCCAATTCTGTGCATGGTTCTGGTACAGAGGTGAACAGATGAGATGAAATCCTTACCCCATGGACCTCCTAGTCCAGTTGGGGATCAGGCAACAAACAAACAAAAACACAGCTTTGGAGGATAACATCAATTAAAGCTTTTTGTGGGACCTCCCTTGTGGTTCAGTGGTTGAAACTCCATGTTTCCAATGCAGGGGGCCCAGGTTCAATCCCTGGTCAGCGAACTAAGATCTCACATGCTGAGAGGCCAAAAAAAATTTTTTTAATAAGATAATAAAAATAAATAAAACAAAAAAATAAAAGTTCTGTGTGAACGTAATATAAGCAGGAGCTGGAACTTCCCTGCATGGACTGCCATCCTGTGTTCCCCAATCTTCTCCTGCGCACTTACTCTGGATACAAAGAGGGGCCTGAGGGCTTCCCTGGTGGTGCTAGTAAAGAACCTGCCTGCCGATGCAGGAGACCTAGGAGATGTGGGTTTGATCTCTGGGTTGGGATGTGGGTTTGACCCCTGGAGAAGGGCTTGGCAACCCACTCCAGTATTGATATCTGGGAAATCCTATGGACAGAGGGGTCTGGCAGGTTACAGTCCATAGGGTCGCAAGAAGTCAGACACAACTGAAGCGACTTGGCACACGTGCACACTGACACGTAATGTGGACATCACACTCCAGCCAGCGGGCCTGGGCCTTGGCCCCAGCTAGTTAAAGTGTGAAGGGACACGGATCCAGTGCTGGCAGCGTCACTGACCTTGCAGACACGGCCCCCAGGGGATAGACTGACCCCCCCCCCCCCGAGGCCCGGGGGAGGCAGTCCCCACAGAGGCACAGCATACCCTGGGTATCGTTTTGGCTCCTCCTTTGAGAAGGAGGACGGCTCGATGGGCATGTGAGTCTAACACTTTAAAGCAATCCTTACTGCTTCGTTTAACTAAAGTATTTTTCCACTCAAGTTCCCCTGCTCAAGCATTCCTTCTAATTACCACTTCCCTTGTACAGTATGTTGTGTAGAGCTCACAGGAGTAAGCTCGCAGGGAACAAGCACCCCTGGGGTGGCCAGGAAAATAAGGTCTGGCTCTTAGGGGGCTCAGTGAAGCAGCAGCTCTTACATCTTCCTGGCAGCGGGGAGAAACGACCTAGAAACTGAGCCACCAGCCCAGATGCAGCACCATAGGACCTGGCTCTGAGGTGACTTCGTAAGCTTAGGAGGCACCATCGATTTTGTAGGGGGTGTGGAAGCTCTATCTGGAAGCCTGGAATGTACTAGAAAGTTTCAGTTATTCTGTGGTTTGAGGCACATTCAGTGCTCTACCACGACCTGATTTCTCCATGCATGTACTGAGTTCACTCAACAAATATGCAGTGAAGAACTACCCTGGTGGTCTAGTGATTAATACTCCACACTACCTCGGCAGGGGCTGTGGGTTCTATCCCCGAGATGGCTTCAACACCTGGTTAGGGAACTAAGATCTTACATGCTACGCAATGCAGCAAAAAAAAAAGGAGGAGAGGGGAAATGCAGGGAATGCCTAGTACAGGAATTGGAGGAATTAATACATGTCAGGTAGTTATAAACACGCCTGGAACATAATGTATACTGAATCAATTCTTTGCTGTTATGATTACTATGATATCCAGGCACTGGTCTTCATTTACTGATTTTCTCATCCATTCAGTTCCCCATCAAATATTGGCTGAGGGGCAATGGTCTCAAACTGCTGGAGATACAGAGAACAAGGTGAGGATGGACGTAGCTTGTCAAGAAAGAGAGCAGGGCAAAGGAGATGGAGAGGTAAATGGTTGCTGGCTTGCATTCTTGGAAGGATGGTGTTGCTGTTCACAGAGACAGGAAACCAAGGGAGGTGTGGTCATGCTTTGGGAGGGGAGGATCATGAGCTGGGTTGGTGGCATGAGTAAGGTTACCTGGGATCTCCCAGTACAGACATTCATCAAGCAGTTGGGACATGAGACTGAGGCTTGGAGAGAAGCCTGGAGAGCGAGCCAGGTCAGTGCCAGGCTATGGTGTGGAGTTGCCTGAAGGTCTCTGCCCACAGACCTAGTTCTCAGAGACTTCTCAGAGATCAGAGAGATGCTGGTGGATCCTGGGGGTGTTAGCACAGGCTAGTTTTGAGAATGCTGTATCTAACTGAAAACTAATGGCAGTGACTAGCCTTGGGCCTCAGCCCAAGAAACAGAAAGGACCCATCTGATGGGCCACATTTTATTTATATATAAATGAACAGACTATGTGCACTCAGTCACTCAGTCATATCAGACTCTGCGACCCTGTGGACTGTGGCCTTCCAGGCTCCTCGGTCCATGGGATTCTCCAGGCAAGAATACTGGAGTGGGTTGCCATTTCCCCCTCCAGGCGATCTTCCTGACCCAGGGATCAAACTCATGTCTCTGGCTTGCGTCTCCTGCACTGGCAGGCAAGTTCTTGGCCACTAGCACCACCTGGGAAATAATGAATGCACTGTTGGTAGAGAGAGATAGAAATAGAGACAGACATCGCAGCAGGCTCGGCCATCACTGACCCTTGACCAGTGTTTGCTAGGAGACGGAGCGGATGAATGAATAAATAAATGAAATCCTGTGCCTGAGTATCATAATAACAACCAAAGCATTAACTGAATATGTACTATGTTCCAGGGACTGTTCTGACTTTACAGACACTGACACTTTTTCTTTCTCTTTCTCTCTCGGCCCTTCCCCCCCTCACCCTGGCTCTGTTCCAAGTGCTTTACAAATCTGAACTTATATCTTCACTACGATCAGTTAATCTCATTCCAACTTGCAGACAGGGAAACTGAGGCACGGAGAGGTGGTTTCAGTTCCTCAAGATCGCGCAGCTCTAAGTGACAGAGCTGGAGTCAAACGCAGGCAGTCCGCCTCCAGGGTCCCTGCTCTCAACTGCTTCCAGGCACCAGCCGAAAAATGCCCCCAATGGACCCCATGCCTCGAGCCGGCTGGGCTCACAGGAAGGGTGCAGTTCTCTGCTGCTCGTGAGCCCCCCTCCACGGACAGAAACTGGTCCCCACTCCCAGCCTCTGCTCCCCTCCTCCCTGCTCAGGGCCCCGGGCTCGGCAGCAGCGCTGGAGTCTTGGAGGCAGGATGCTGGCTCCGTGTCTCTCCACAGACCGCCTCCTCCTGCTTTATTAGCCGTCTTTTAAAATAGACTTTTCTATTTCAAACACCTCCACTTACCACTTGCTGCTCGTCTTCCAGCGCATCCAGCCTGCCTCTCTGTCATCATAATATGCTGCTCAGAATATCACAGACAGGCTGACTTTTTGTGAAATAGCAGCCTCTTGAGAGAGAGTTTTCTTTCCCTCTTTTAATTGTGCCATTTTCTAGCTGGCCTTTTTCTTTTTAAAAGGTGAGCCTCAGACTTCTGATTGTTTAAACATTAATTTCAATGTCTTGATCACACTCATTGGATGCAGGAAGGAAGAGCCCTTAGAGGATCAGGCAATTCCACCCTCTTACTGTACAAAGGAAAAAACGTGTCTCAGAGAGGGCACTTGGCTTATCTGAGATCACACAGCGAAGCAGTGGCCGAGCAGGAGTGAAACGTGAGAGTTAACACTGCGGGGGGTTTAATAACAGGAGTAGTCATAACTCATTTCCATCACAATGTTAAAATTTACAAAGAACAAAATTTATAATCTCTAGACCCTCTGTCCTCTAGTGGCTCAAGAGTTTGGTCATCTCATCTAAGGAGAGAATAGCCTTTTCTTCCAAAGCCAGCTGTCTACTCTACCCCACTGGAATTCCAAGTGCCCACATCTAGTAAGAATCAGGATGATTCTTGTTGACATCTGAGATTCATCAAAAGACAACAAAGAGCTATTTGAGAGCCTCGAGTCAACTCTAGAGTCAGGGCTAACTCTGCAGCCCAGACTCTTCTGTGACCCCAGACACTTCCTCCCCCCCCGCCCCCCCGTTACTGATAACAATTTCTCTTTAGGGTGGCTGAAGAGGACAGGGCTTCCCCCAGCAAACAGTGAGATGTCCCCCAGTAGAGACTCAGCAGTGGTGAGTGTCAACCCTGGAAAACCCATAGAAAAGATTTCATTCCACCCTCCCCCTTTACAGATTGAGAAGTTGAGGCCCAGAGAAGGAACTGACTTCCCCAAGATCCCACCTCTTTGAAAAAAGTAGCAGGTTTCCTGGACCAGCTGTCTCCTGTCCCTGTAGTCTAGATACCAATGTTAGCCACTTGCTAAACGCTGCCTTGAGTGTCGCTTGCCTTACTATCTTGTTAAGGAGAAATTATTCCATGGGGAATAGCAACAAAATAGAGAGGCAATAGTGACTCGTACCTCCAAAGTCCACCTCCATTGTCTTAAATCTTGGCTACCGTGAGAATCTGCTGTGGATTCAGATTCTTAGCCCAGGAATGGATAAAAGTCCCAGGGAGCGGGGCCCCAACCTCTGTTTTGCTAAAGCTCTAGGTGATTTTAACGGGGTTTCCCTGGTGGCTCAGTGGTAAAGAACCCGCCTGCCAATACAGGACACACAGGTTCAGTCTCTGGGTCAGGAAGATCCCCTGGAGAAGGAAATGGACCCACTCCAGGATTCTTGCCTGGGAAATCCCATGGACAGAGAAGTCTGGCGGGCTACAGTCCATGGGGTCAAAAAGGAGTTGGGACACGACCTAATGTCTGAACAATTACAACAAGGTGACTTTAATGGGCAGCCAAGGATGGGCAAGACGCATCCACCTGATGGCCATTCCTATCAGCGCCTATGAATCATTGTGATCGAAACAGAATGTAACTAATTACATTTTTGAGTTTTAAACACTTAATTCGAATACAATTAAAACAGGAAGCTGACAGACTGTGACAGATGCTGATCAGAGGAGCGCTTTCTGAGTCACACCTCAACTGGAGGGCAAGCTTGAAACGTCCCTACCCGCCCCTGTTTGCATAAAAGAACATGTCAGCCCACATACCCATCAAGTAGTCGCATGCATCACTATTGAAAACTGTGAATGCTCAGGTGCATAAAGGACCATTTTCTGTTCAAATTAAGGAAAATAAGCTGTCACTGATGAAAGTCATAGGTAAAAATTCATCTTAGCCTTCTCATGTGGGCTTTCCCTCTGTTACCACTAGTTCTCCTTCCTAAAATCAGACCTGTCCTCAGATCAAGTGGGAAGTCTAAGTCCCGAGTCAGAGCCCTTGTGAAAGACAGTTTTCCTGCAAAGAGCAGAAGGAAACGCATAGAATCAAACAGGTGTTCCGAGAGGGCTCAGAATAACCATACTCTGAACCTCACCCCCCTTCATTCAGGCATTTGCTCTGGATGGTTGGCTGGGTGGGGAGAAGGCGGTCAGGAACACGAGAAAATCTTTGAAAGAGACAGTTTCACAGAAAATGCGGTGCTGATGAGAGAAGAGATGGGGGCGGGGGGCATTTCATCCTCAAACTGAAGGAGGATAAAAATAATCAAGGGTTTTTTCATGTGTTCTAAGAAATATAAGCCAGAAAATGTTCCGATTTCCTCTGAAATGAAAAGGGACACCTGTTCTGCTGCGGTAAGAAATCACCAGAGGTTGAGAGTCAGATGCTCTTCAGGCAGAGTATTATGCTTATATTGTTCACATTCCTCACCTGCTCCTGATCCCATCAGGAGCACAACCACATTCATGAGGAGTTATAATTATCCCCATTTTGAGAATGAGGGAAGTGATGTTCCGAGTGACCAAGACCCTTCCCAAGATCCCATGAGCTGGGAGTCGATGGGGCAAAATTTTAATCCACTCCACTCCAAACTTAAGTGGGGAGAAGAGTCTTTCCACCGTGGGGACAGAGCTCTGCTGGAAACAGTAAAAGGCTGAGAGGGAAGTGGTGGATGGGAAGCTTCCTTTATTCATTTTCGTGGAATCCACCAACATCTGACTATTGGACCAGGATATTACACTCAAATTTCCTCTAGCTGGGAATATCAGAAATACTGGACTGTAGCATTTCTGGCTGATAAAAGAGAGCTGTAAATTAAAAAACAAAAAACAGGGCCATGAGCTGGAAGGAGACTCATCTGCAAAGTTCTTGAGTTTCTGCTAAATGCCCATGTAGGGATGCACCAGTGACTCTGGCCAGACATAAGATGTTGGAATGGGCAAGCATACGGTACCTCTGAATAGAGACTCAAAGACTCCAGCCATAAATCAAAAGGAAACTGGAGGCTGAGAATAGAAAGTTAAAGGCAGCAATTACAAAGTGCAGCTCAAACCTCTGTGAACTTGGAGGAGTCAAATAGCAAAGGATGGATCCCTAGCCTCCCTCCACAGCTGCGGGTGAGGAATATTGATTGAACACAGGTAGCAACCATGGAGTTCAGCCAACTCTACACCTGGAATTTTTTTTTAGTTTTTTACACCCTGGAGCCAAGCAGTCCTTCCCAGAGCAGTGAGACAAAGCATTCTGGGCATTTCAGAGATATCTTTGCACACAGTATTAGCAGAGTCCATTTGCATAGAAGTTGCTGCATTTGCATGAATCACTACAGGAGCAAATGGAAACAGAATGAGCTAAAAACAAATAAACAAAAAAAGTTGGCAAAGTCTTTGCAGAAACTAAACTGTAAGGATTGTTATCACATAGACAGGCAGATCACTGCAACTGGTGTATCCATGGTCTTGCTGTCAGGAAGGAGATTGTCTGTCAATATCCCCACCAGACAAGCAAGGTGGGCAGAGGTGGTCCAGGCCTGAAACTGAACAAGATAGAGTCCAGGGGTCCAGATATAGAGCAGGTTCCAGACCCAAGCTGGGTCTCCGACTAGAGCAATTTCTGAGTCAAAGAATGGGCCTCCTGGTCAATGTCTTCTAGTTTTCTGCAACCACGGACCAGGACATGCTAGGAGAAGGTAAGGGGGCAAGGAGTAAACAGTGGCTAGGCTGACACGCCACAAATGGGCCACTGCCTTCTTTCATTCAGCAGACACATGTTGATCACCTACCCCGTGTCAGTTGCTATTTCAGGCAATGGGTATACAGGCCTGAAAGAACAAATCAGGTTGCTGCCTTCATGGAGTTCATGGAGCTCCTATTCTAGTGATAGAAGGTGGATACAAACAAATAAACTAATAAATATATTATGTCAGGTAAAGACAAGTTCTATGCTAAATAAAGTGTGTTATGGAGAAAGAGTGATGAGGAAGGGGAGTAAACTCACTGCAGCCCCACTGTTCCCTTCTCCTTCCTGACTCCATCTCACCTGCAGGGAAGGCTATCCCAACTCATGGGCTGCACTCTAAGGCACTGACCTCAGGGTCACACGTTCTAGTACAGCAGTCACCTCACTTTAAAAGAAGTGGTGTGGTTTTTTGTTTTTTGGTTTTTTTTTTCTCCTTTCTCTACCAGAACAGCTGGGATAGCAAAAGCAAACCAGAGCCCATTCATGCAGAGCAGACCCAGCTGGTCTGCTTTTCTCTCCCTCCTTCCCATGTCTTGAGCAGCCAAGTTCTCTGCTAGGTGGGACTTGCTCCAACAGAACCTGTCTAACCATCTCCGGGTCTCTTCCGCTGATTTCCTATAGGCAACCCTGGTGCAGAGAGACCAGAGGCTCAGATTTGGACCTGGACCAAGGTAAAGACTAAGGAGCAACTGGCAGCAGTGACAGCCTATTTCCATCCGACTCAACTAGTTGAGGGCAAACGAGTGCTCCACGTGGTCCAGCCCAGCTCACAGCGATTCCCTGCTCTTGGTTTGGGAGCCCAAGCCTAGTCAACAATAACAGGGCAACTTACCATCACTCACAGGTGTATCTGTCAGATATTACCACCTTACAAACAACCACAAATCTCAGTAATGTACAAGCATAAGAATTTTTTTTGCTCATGCATCTGTGGATTGTATGGGCCTTTGGCTGATCTTGACCTGGCTCAGCTGGGCTAGGACTTGCATAAATAGGCAACTGAAGGCTGAGGGTCAGAATCTGGTCTGTCCTACACTGCCTCCAGTGTCTCTCATCTTCCTTGGACCAGCTGGTGAACCAGGATGGGTTCTTTTCATGATGATGGCGGATGCACAAGAGAGCAAGCAAAAACACCCCTGGGTCCTTATATAACTGTAGGACCAGCCCAAGTTGGCCCTATCCTGTTTCTAACAAGATGCTGAGTTGTTTTTCAGAGACAACAGAACAAAACCACAAGTCACGACATCAATAATCCCCACAGGGACTTCCCTGGTGGTTCAGCTACTATGACTCCACACTCCTAATGCAGGGGATTCAAGTTGGATCCCTGGTCAGGGTAACAGATCCCACATGTCACAACTAAAGATTCCGCATGCCACAACAAAGATCGAAGATCTCAAGTGCCTCAACAAAGACCTGGTGCAGCCAGATAAGTAAATAAATTTTAAAAATATCCCCAGAACCAAAATTTCTCCCCCTTCTGGAACCAAAGAACTGGGACATGGTCTGAACCTGAATACCAGAGCCCAATCGGAAGTGCTGTCCAGGAAGGTCTGGTGCTGAAATCCCTTTACCACATCTTACCATAAATAACTGTGTTCCAAAGCCCTCCAAGAACAACTTGCCCCACTGTACACTGACCCTCTTCCCTTTACTCATAAAAGCTTGACCAAACCACAGATCATGTAGACAGGTTTGAGCTGTGCCTCCTGTCTCCTTGCCAGTCGACCTCACACTAAAGCCTTTTCTTTCTCTAAAGCTGGTGCCATAGTATTGGCTTCTGTGCACGTCGGGCAGTGAGCCCTTGTTCAGCAACCCTGACAGCACAATATGAAGTGGTCTACGTCTGCCTGTACTGCCTTGGGCTAAAACAAGTCATCCAACTGAGCCTCAACCCAGAGGGCAGGGACCTGCATCTGCCTTTAGGGGAGCAACTGCACATCTGCTTGGCAAAGAACAAGACAACAGGAAGGGGAAAGGAATTAGGGCCAGAAACTCCTCATACACACACTGTGTGTGGGAATGTTCTAGGGTAGACTTGGTCTAGGGAGAAAGGGACTTTACCTGGGGAACAATTTCAAATGTGAGATCACCTTTGACTGGAATTTACCAATAAGGAAGCAGTTGACACCTTATTAATGATAGAAGATAAAGGAAAAAAGCCAACATTCACTGGACACTTACTCTCCACTAGGTATCATTTTAGATGCTTTAACATGAATAAATCCATTTTAATCATAAAAACCTTTGAAGTGGGTTCAATGATTATCTCCATTTTGCAGATGAACCAGCAGAGGCACAAGGAGAGAAGGAAACTTGTTCAAGTTCACAGAGCTAGTCAGCAACCGAGCCAGACTGGGACCCAGGCAGTCAGGCGCTGGAACACACCCTCCCAAGCTCATGCACTGCTGCCTTCACCATAGACAACATGGCCTGAGTGTGCACGTCCCCAGTCTGTCCTGCACCCACCCATAGTCTCAATGGATACTCAAGCATGGAAGAGGCCTTAGATGTGGGGAGGTCAGGTGGAAGCTTAGGCGTGGGACCCAGCTTGATTAGAGAAGCTGTTGGCTTTGGGGGTGGCAAGCAGGAGCCAAGGCCAGGGCAGTTAAGCTTGGACCAAGGTAGCAAGGGGAGGAGGAGTGAAATGGAATTCAGGCCTCTCAGGGATTCAGGAAGGGATAACGTGGGCAGGAGGAATGCCAAATGGGCTCCGGTACCTAAAAGAGACTGAAGAAAGACTTGATTTTGAGACTTTATACAAAACTCATCTCTGCATCTCTTGCCCTCCTGAATGGTCGGCCCTGGGGCTCCCTGTCAAAGCCATACTAAGAGTGAGGGCAGAGGGGCAGGATGGAGCTGGGGGAGAAGATCCCAGAGATGTCCTGGGGATCATATCTCAGGCAGCCCAGGACTTGAGCAGTGATGGAGAGACAGGGGAACGCGGATTCCCCTCAGGCACATATCTGGTTTATGTTCAACTTGTCACTCACTTCAGTCACTCCTCTTATTTTCTGTTATGATAAACACCAATAACAGCTTACTCACGGAGCATTTTCAGAGACAAGCATTTTCAGACACGCGATTACATTTGACACTCACAACCATCTCACATGGGAAGCAGCACATTTTAAAAATAAGGATACGGGGGCTCAGAGAGGATAAATGTCATATACAGGATCACAGCTAATTAGAGGAAGGAGAATCAGCACCATCACCTGTTAGCCCTGCACCATCCTCACATCTTTCCTTGTAAGGAGAGCGAGTGAAAATGAAGTCAGGTTTGATCACTGGAGGGAAGGCTGTACTTTGCCTGTATCAATCATTCACACTTCAGTATGATGTATTTCCAGTCTGGTCCTGAGAGTAAAAGAACAACAGGACAGGCTCACTGGAAAGTTGCAACAAAGGCTCCACCAAGGGGTAGCTGGGAAGGAGTGCAGTGAACATCAAAAAACAATGACGCCCAGTCTCAGTGGCTCCCTCCTGGGGGGCTCAGTTGTTGGAACCAAGCTAACAGGCTCAGGACAAGGCAGAAAGGGTCTGATGAAGACAGTTGACTAAGAGTAATAATTATTGAGACACTCTGAGTGCAGGGTGCTGTGCCGAGCTCCTGGGAGGCTGGAGTAAAGAAGGTAGGGGTGCTTCCCTTCCAGAATGGAGAGAGGCAGTAAATAAGCACATGAATAAGAACATGAAGCGTTCAAAAGCAGAGACATTACTTTGCCAACTAAGGTCCGTCTAGTCAAGGCTATGGTTTTTCCTGTGGTCATGTATGGATGTGAGAGTTGGACTGTGAAGAAGGCTGAGCACTGAAGAATTGATGCTTTTGAACTGTGGTGTTGGAGAAGACTCTTGAGAGTCTCTTGGACTGCAAGGAGATCCAACCAGTCCATTCTGAAGGAGATCAGCCCTGGGATTTCTTTGGAAGGAATGATGCTAAAGCTGAAGCTCCAGTACTTTGGCCACCTCATGCAAAGAGTTGACTCATTGGAAAAGACTCTGATGCTGGGAGGGATTGGGGGCAGGAGGAGAAGGGGACGACCGAGGATGAGATGGCTGGATGGCATCATGGACTCAATGGACATGAGCCTGAGTGAACTCCGGGAGATGGTGATGAACAGGGAGGCCTGGTGTGCTGCGATTCACAGGACTGCAAAGAGTCGGACACGACTGAGCAACTGAACTGAACTGAACTGAATTGAAGAACATGAAGCAGCACCGTGTATAAAGATGGTGCATCATGACGGGATGGAGGGCTTTGAGAGTGGCCAGGCAGGATTACTGTTT
Source organism: Ovis canadensis (assembly GCF_042477335.2). Taxonomy (NCBI): domain Eukaryota; kingdom Metazoa; phylum Chordata; class Mammalia; order Artiodactyla; family Bovidae; genus Ovis; species Ovis canadensis. Next base: position 85,902,133 of record NC_091257.1, on the reverse strand, counting down.
TCGATCGGGGGTCAAGAAGGCTTCTCCAAGAAGGTGACACCTGGGGTTAAACTTAAACAAAGGGAAGATACCATGCTGGCCAAGATCTGGTTGATTTCAAGGACAAGGTCAGGACCCAATGTAAAAATAAAAGTTTAAATGACAACAGCAATAATGAGAGTGGAATAGTAGCTAACTAATGCCACTAACAGTGGCATTGCTAACCCTCATGGAGCATGGATTATGCGATAGACAGGGCTCTAAGCAATCTTCATATGTTACATCAGGTCCTACTTACCACAGTGCTGTGTGGTAGGTATGATCACAGCCCCCACTTGACAGATAAGAAAAATGAGGCAGCAAGAGGTTAAGTGACTTAACCAAAGAGAGCTAAAAACCAGAAGGAGAGAAACTTGCTGAGTGGTCAGATCTCTATGGTCCCAGCACTGAATCCCAAGAGTTACGATGGCGCCAGGGGTGGTCGGTGGCTTTTTCTAGGCTCTGCGCAGGACCCCAACTTCCATCACCAAGCTCAAGGCTGAACGACTAATGAGATGCAGCACTGAAGTGATCACGTCATCAGACGAGCGGCGCAGCACTCAGTCCCTGCCCACCGCACCCCCCCCCAGATCCCCCACTCGGAAAGCGCCTGCAGCAGAGGACTGAGTGGGAGGCCAGCTGCACACCGCCCACTGTTCCGCTCGTTCCCACTATAAATAGCATAGTTAAGAAAAAGAAACCCACACACAGGGACACTTTTATCGCTACACCCACTTGGGTCTGCTGGCTCCATACAAGTGATGTGATGATCTGAATTCAAAAGTCAGGCATGGGGAACTGCAGTGTGTCGGGAAATCAAGCAGCTGGGGTCAAGAGATCCAGGTGGAAGGGCTCACCTCACCAAACCAGGAAGGGGTGCTGGATCTCTTAAAAGACTTCATGCTCCTCTGCCTGCAAGACCTGATTTCAGCCAAAAAAAAAAAAAGTCCTTCTCCAAGTCAGAGGCCACCTCCTGTCCTCTCGGTCTCTCTTTCTTGTTCTGATAATGAATAGAGCATGTGTCACATTATAGTATCACAGGAGGTGGATAGATTTGGGGACAGGAAGAGGAAGAAAGGTGGGGGATAGATCCAGGATGAAGGAAAGAAAAAGAAAATTGCCAAGCTTGCTCCCAAAGAACTCATGGCCGATGGTACAAATGGGCACATAAACATGTGATTGTCAGCACAACCCACTTCAGCACACAATTTAGAAAAGATCTGACCAAAATGTGGTAGCAGCGTGAGTCAGCAACGACATCTGCAGAGAAGTCCTTTGATCTGAGGAGGATATTTCCAGTAGAAACAAGCAGGGAAGGGATTGCAGGCAGAGGAAAGAAATGCACAAGCAAGATACATAAACGAGCCCATCAGGGCTTCCCTGGTGGCTCAGTGGTAAAGAACCCACCTGCCAGTGCAGGCGGCATAGGTTCGATCCCTGTCCTGGGTTGGGAAGATCCCACACAGAGCACCTAAGCCCAGGAGCCACAGCTGCTGAGCCTGTGCTTTAGAGCCTGGGAACAGCAGCTACTGACGCCCATGCCCCTGGAGCCTGTGCAACAAGAGAGCAGGCCCTGCTCGCCACGACCAGAGAAAAGGCTGAGCAGCGATGGAGACCCGGGACAGCCACAAACAAATAAAATTACATAGAAAAGAGCCCATCACACGCCTGGAGATAAGAGTGGGATGCCCATTAAGGCTGTAGATATCACCACACTGTATTCTTCCAAAATCAACATCTTAGAGCAACTTACAGCATCCTACACCCATCCAGACACCAGGCCCAGCCATTTCCGCTTAGAAAATGTTTAACTTTGTTGCTGATTTTGGTCCCCAGTGCCACTATGAGCACTGAGGGTCACCCATCCATGGCCTCTTTGGCAGGTCCTTCTTAGGACAACAGCCCAGTCTCCTTGCTTCCTGATTCTCCTTACCCCCAACTTGTCCATTCTCAACAACTCCATTTCTAATCCAGGTTTGGAGCAGTTTTAGAGTCTACCTAGATAACAGTGATAATACACACAAGCAGGATGATGTCACTTACTTCAGCTAGAGCCCAGAGAGCCCACTAAAGATGAGCTAGAAAGGAAGTTGGCCTACAAAGACCAGAGAACCAAGGAGCAGTATCATATTGAGGTTAATGATCCATCCAACAATACAGTAGACTCAGACTCTGAGCTTCACCCCTCTGGGTACCTGGCATAAGACACTACACAAAGAAGACAGAGCGCTCACAGTCCCCACCCTTTTGGAGAATGGAGAAGATGGCCAATGATACAAGGGCTACACAAATACATGCAAAAGCCCACATTGTGATAAATAGGATAAAGGATATTTTAAAGGAGTTCTGTGTGCCTACGTGGTGGTGACGGCAGTCAGGGAAGACTCCCAAGTGTAGGACATTCGAGCTGAGATTTGGAGAGTCGGTTGACTAGGTAAGGGACGGAGAGAAGGAGCAGTTCCTACTAGCTAAGAAAGTTGTTATTGTTGCTTAATCGCTAAGGTATGTCTGACTCTTGTAACCCCAGGGACTATAGCCTAACAGGTTCCTCTGTCCACGGGATTTCCCAGACACGAATACTGGAATGGGTGGCCATTTCCTCCTCCTAGCTAAGAAAGTTAGCACAGGAGTAATATTATCTGGATTTCAATCATATCCCCATCAATGGTTAATTTGGGGCAAATTATTTCACACTTGCATATCTTGTTTCCCTTGTCTGTGAAATGAAGATAGTAATTGTGTTTACCTTAGAGATTCATTATAAAGATTTAATAAGACAAGGCATTTATAGCAGGTACTACAGAACAGAGTAAGGATATAGTAACTGGTGAAAGTGAAATCGCTCAGTCGTGTCCGACTCTTTACAACCCCACGGACTGACTGCAGCCTACCAGGCTCCTCCGTCCATGGGATTTTTCGGGCAAGAGTACTGGAGTGGGTTTCCATTTCCTTCTCCAGGGGATCTTCCCAACCCAGGGATTGAACCCAGGTCTCCCGCACTGTAGGCAGACGCTTTACTGTCTGAGCCACCAGGGAAGTCCCTTAGTAACTGGTGAGGCCACCACTAACAGTCACTGCAGTTGTAGCGATGATAATTTAAATGATGCTGTTAGATTGATGGTCATGGTGATGGTGTTGATAATGGTCATTATGAGAATGATGATGGTGATGGCGCTGGTGAGGATAATGAGGAATTCTGGACATACTGCAATAGGAACAGCATATGCAAATACCCTCAGACTGAAGGAGGCATGAGGATAGGCGGTGCTAAGGAGAGGAGACAGTTACATCTCCCAAGGCAGACACAGGCAGACTCCGCAAATGCCAATTTTAGACTCTAGACCCAAAGCTTCCACAAAATGTAATCAAAGACCTTTAAAAGTGCTCAGATTCAGTTGAAGTTTCTTGAGCTCCCTGCCTTGAAAGGTCTTGCCTTGATGCCAACAGTACCACCAGGGAAGCCAGAGTTATGTGAGTCCCTACTATTTGCTGGACAATTACTCATGTGTTACTCTATTTGGTCCTCAAGACATTTACTAGGTGGCTGGCACCATGCTGAGCACTGAGAATATGTTGAGAAGCAGGATACAGATATGATGTTCATTTTACACAAATGCATAGAAACAAGGCATAGAAATTTTAATTAATTATCCAGGTCACACAGCTAATAAATGATAAATGCTGTGTTTCAACCCAGGCTCAAATGTCTCCTAGTTTAAACCCTTTCTTCTCTTTGCCTTTTGGGGCTTAGTCAGAGGACATGTTGACTCATAGAGGCAGAGTTGCAGCACCCAGGTCCCAGTTGACAAAGCCACTCTCTCATGCTTCGTCACTGCTGGGGGCAACTCCACTGATGCCAGCACAGTTCACAGTAAGTCCCATGATCCACAATTTGTTAAGTCACTATTTATAAGGGATGACAAGAGGGAAAGGGTGAGCCCATGTTCACTGAGCCCCTAGAAGACGGTAGGTGCTTTATATTCATTATTTCATGGAGGCCAATCCTATTCCTTACTCAAATATTACTGCCTCCTACCTGTAAGACAAAGGAACTAAGACTCAGAGTGGTTGCAAAACTTATCCAAGGTCACGAAATGGAGGGCGTTATTTTAAATTCAGTTCAGTTCAGTCACTCAGCCATGTCTGACACTTTGTGACCCCATGGACTGCAGAATGCCAGGCTCCAACTCCCGGAGCTTACTCAAACTCATATCCATCGAGTTGGTAATGCCATCCAATCCTCTCATCCTCTGTCAGCCCCTTCTCCTCCTGCCCTCAGTCTTTCCCTGCATCAAGGCCTTTTCCAATGAGTCAGTTCTTCACATCAGGTGGCCGAAGCACTGGAGCTTCAGCTTCAGTATCAGTCCTTCCAATGAATATTCAGGACTGATTTCCTTTAGGATGGACTGATTGGATCTCCTCGCAGTCCAAGGGACTCTCAAGAGTCTTCTCCAACACCACAGTTCAAGAACATGAATTCTTCCGCACTCAGCTTTCTTTATGGTCCAACTCTCACATCCATACATGACTACTGGAAAAACCATAGCTTTGACTAGATGGACCTTTGTCAGCAAAGTAATATCTCTGCTTTTTAATATGCTACTAGGTTGGTCACAGCTTTTCTTCCAAGGAGCAAATGTCTTTTAATTTCATGGCTGCAGTCACCATCTTCAGTAATTTTGGAGCCCAAGAAAATAAAATTTTAAATTCAGGACTCACTGATTCCAAAGTCCCATCTCTTTAGCCACTTTCCTCCCAATTGTTCTTTTGTGGTACAACACACACACACAGAGCCAAACACAGCCACGGACACAAATAGATTTTACCCCACTTCTGAATGCATCAGAATGTGTATAAACGCACAGTGCTTTTAAAGAAGCCCTACTTCTGCAACCAGAGGAGGAAGAATGAAGGAGGTTGCTGCCTGCTTCCCTTATGTGTTTAAGCCGCAGCACAGTGTGCGTGTATTTCCAAGCACCTGGCCACCTCCTCTGTGTTCGGGGAAGGATAATGGATGATCCAGCTAAGGTTTCACGGTTGAAGCTTTAGACACTGGAAAACAGGATTTCAGTGGCTATTTATCTCACCTATACTGTCCTTGGCTTCTCCGGGAACTGAAATTAACACAGACGCCCAGGCAGGAGCTGAGCAGGGATGCTGGATATACATTTGGGTTTGTGACTGACGCATTCGTGTATGTTACTTTCCAGAGACGATAGTTAAAAGTGAGTTACAGTGCAGACTCTGTTCCTTCTTAGCTACGCCCTGAGCAATTCATCTGATCTTCTTATGCTTTGTCTTACCATCTGGGAAATGGGAATAACAGCATCATCACCAATCTTGTCTTAGTCAACTATTGCTGTGATGATGCAGGGTAACAAAAAATCTCCAAATCTCAGAGGTTTACCTTGACAAGTATTTATTTCTCACTCACAGCCCTGTGGGTCACCTGGGGCAGCTCTGCTTTAGATGACAGTTGAGTTCAGGTCTTTTTTATTTTAGGACAGAAGGAAGCAGGTATCTGGGGCATGATTTTCCCATGATCAGTTACAAAAGTGCAAGAGAACTAGCCAAATCACATGAGCACACTTCATATTTTTGGTTGGTTGTGGAGTATGTCACATTCACTCACATCCCAACAGCCAAAATCAATCACAAGGCCAGGTCTAAAGTTAGTCTGGGGCATGGAAAGAGAGGGGAGGTGCTCCATCCATTTTTATACACCATCAGTATATAAAAATTTATTCCTAAACTTACCAGCCCAAGTGAAGTGAAAGTCACTCAGTCATGTCCGACTCTTTGCAACCCCATGGACTATACAGTCCATGGAATTCTCCAGGCCAGAATACTGGAGTGGGTAGCCTTTCCCTTCTCCAGGGGATCTTCCCAATCCAGGGATCGAACCCAGGTCTTCTGCACTGCAGGTGGATTCTTTACCAGCTGAGCCACAAGGGAAGACCTAGCAGCCCAAACCAGCCGTTTTGTATCACTTGTGACTTTATTGGTCAAGAGTTGGGGGAGGGCTTAGCTGGACTCTCTCCAGAAGTTTTAGTCAGGCGGCAGCTGAGGCTGGACTCATCTGAAGGCTCAGCTGGGCTGGACATCCAGGAGGGCTCCCTCACATGGCTGGCACTTAATGCTGGTCAGTCAGCTGGGCTGGACCAAAGTGCCCATGTGCAGCGCCCCCCAGCACGGACGTCTCAGGGTGGTTGGATTCCTCCCCTGATACCTGGCTTCCCCCGGCAACATGTTCCAACAGACAAGGCAGAAGTTGCCTGGCTTAATGTGACTTAGCCTCTTAAGTCATGCAGCATCAATTCTATTGCACTGTACTGGTTATAAATCAGTCACAAAGAACAGCCCAGGTTCAAGGACAGCAGGCATAGCCCACATCCCTCAGTGGGAAGAGTATCAGAGAATTTGTGGGCATGGTTTTAAACCAACACCAGAGGCACAAGAGGAAGAAAAATGAAAAGTAACACTATCCACATGCCCCCCCACCACCACAAAAGTTGTGAGAACAAGTGTAAAGTGTTTAGCACGGTGTGTGGCACAGATCAAGCACTTAGTAAATAAATGGTAACCACACAAATCACAGTCCCTGGGCAGACATTCAGGATGATAGCCTACCTTGCCTGTTAGCACAGTTGACCTAACTGGACTACCCTGATGAGGCCAAAAGGCTAAAAGATGGCGATGGGGCTACTGTTTGCAGGCATCTACAATGTGCCAGGTACTGTGCTAGGCAGTTTTCATCTAGGATCTTATTTAATCTCCACGAGAAGCTTGTGAGGTTGTGTCATTGCTGTTACCCATTTAGTCTGAGAACGCTCACATCCTCCCATCATCTTTTTAAAATGTTATAAATGTGCCATTGTGGGTATATTTGGAAGAGCAGTCAAGCATCCCTTGTCTCTACCTCCTCCCCTCCCAGTTTAATGGTGCACACACCCAGAAAGCCCATGTGGTTTGCTCATTCCTCTATCTGCAGCACTAATCCTGCTGGATGTCACTGAGAGGCCCTTGGAGATAAGAACGGTGTCTGATCAATTTCTGGACCCTGTGCCCAGGGCAGGACCACCCCCAGAAGAACATAGACAGCTCCCATTTTTCCTCCAGGTCCACTCACCATCCTTCCTCTTCCTGTATGGACCACATTCAACAGGCTCCCTCGACCTTTGGTCAGGTTTGACCAGTGGGGAGTCCTGACAGGGATCAGAGAAAGGAAGAACCATAAAGTCAGGGTGTTGATTCCCCCAGCTCCCTCTCTTCAAGGTTGTCTGGGTCTGGCTCTGTCTCTCAGCCAAGGGACCCGACTTCTGATCCCCAGCTTTCTCTCCCTGACTCTCTCCAATGACCTCCAGTTATCTGATCCTTTCTCCTGCCCCCTCCCTTTGTACCTGGGGAAAGGAACACTATTACTGGCCCCAGATACTACCCTGAAAAAAAAGAAAGTGAAAGTGTTAGTTGCTCAGTTGTGTCCAACTGCTTGTAGCCCCATGGACTGTAGCCCACCAGACTCCTCTATCCATGGTATTCTCTAGGCAAGAATACTGCAGTGGGTTGCCATTCCCTTCTCTAGGGGATCTTCCCAATCCAGGGATTGAACCTGTATCTGCTGCATGAGGATTCTTTACCGTCTGAGCCACCAGGGAAGCCCAATATTTCCCTACCCCTTATGATTTCCCTGCCCTTTGCCCACACATCTATAAACAGCCCTTTTACTAATCCTGCTTGGAGTTAACCTAGCCAAAGTATACTGTTTGCTTCCCACTGAGCCTGGCTGATACAGACATGCTTGAGGGACAGTTACCAGGCACACATTTCGGCTGTCAGGGCTGTGACTGCTAACTCTCCTGGATGTACAGGCCAGGCCAGAGGACCCAGGATGCCATAGAATTCTGCCTGTTCTGGGATGATGAAACAGCAGGATCACCTTCCACCTGGAGCTGTCAAGCCTCTAGCCAGGGCTTCATTTAGGGACAGAGCTGTCTCTCACCTGACATCTCAGTGACAGAGAGGATTTCAGTTAGAGCCATCAGGGGCCTTGAGTTCCTGATACATCTCAGGGATGATGGTGAGGTAGGCAGGTCCTGCCGGGCCCTGAGGCTTACCAGCCTGACTCCCACCTTCTCCTCCTTCTACAAGGCTGGACAAGTTCAGTGAGCCCTCTCCAGGGCCGCACCAGCGGAATGCTTCCAATGCCTCACTGGAGGAAAACTCCCAGAGATCCTTTGGCAGGGAGTATTACCAGCATCGCATCTATCAGCACTTAGAATCATCTCCAAACTCCCAGAGTCTCCCATTTTACATCCCAAAACACCTGGACCCTCCTCCCTAGCTTGTATCATACTTGTAATTAATCAGTTACTCATATTGGGTTGGTACAAAAGTAATTGCAGTTTCTGACCATGAATTTGTAATCATTATAATGAAGCTCAAACACATCTTTATTAATCAAAATAGGAACCGTTACAATCAACACATTTTTGCCAACGAAAATAAGTCTGTTTTTTCCTGTAGTGTAAAAATCCTTGCTTCAGGATTCAACAGACTCTTAGAAAGCATTTTCTGCCTCCTGCTGGTTGTGGAAGCATTTTCCCTGCCAAAAGTTGTCAAGATGCTTAAAGAAGTGGTAGTCAGTTGGCGAGAGGTCAGGTGAATATGGTGATGGGACAAAACTTCACAGCCTAATTCGTTCAACTTTTGAAGCACTGGTTGTCTAATATGTGTTGAGCTGTTGTTGTGGAGAAGAATTGTGCCCTTTCTGTTGACCAGTACCGTCTGCAGGTGTTGCAGTTTTGGGTGCATCTTATCAATGTGCTGAACAGTATGAAAAGGCAAAAAGATAGGACACTGAAAGAGGAACTCCCCGTGTCGGTAGGTGCCCAACATGCTACTGGAGATCAGTGGAGTACCCAGAAAGAATGAAGAGATGGAGCCAAAGCAAAAACAACACCCAGTGTTGGTGTGACTAGTGATGGAAGCAAAGTCTGATGCTGTAAAGAGCAACATGGCATAGGAACCTGGAATGTTAGGTCCATGAATCAAGGCAAATTGGAAGCGGTCAAACAGGAGATGGCAAGAGTGAACATCGACATTCTAGGAATCAGCGAACTAAAATGGACTGGAATGGGTGAATTTAACTTAGATCACCATTATATCTACTACTGTGGGCAGGAATCCCTTAGAAGAAATGGACTAGCCATCATGGTCAACAAAAGAGTCTGAAATGCAGTACTTGGATGCAGTCTCAAAAACTACAGAATGATCTCTACTCATTTCCAAGGCAAACCATTCAATATCACGGTAATCCAAGTCTATGCCCCAACCGATAATAATGAAGAAGCTGAAACTGAATGGTTCTATGATGAACTACAAGACTTTCTAGAACTAACACCAAAAAAAGATGTCCTTTGCATTATAGGGGACTGGAATGCAAAAGTAGGAAGTCAAGAAACACCTGGAGTAACAGGCAAATTTGGCCTTGGAGTACAGAATGAAGCGGGGCAAAGGCTAATAGAGTTTTGCCAAGAGTGCACACTGGTCGTAGCACACACCCTCTTCCAACAACACAAGAGAAGACTCTACACATGGACATCACCACATGGTCAACACTGAAATCAGACTGATTATATTCTTTGCAGCCAAAGATGGAAAAGTTCTATACAGTCAGCAAAAACAGGATTGGGAGTTGACTGTGGCTCAGATCATGAGCTTCTTATTGCAAAATTTAGACTTAAATTGAAGAAAGTAGGGATAACGACTACACCATTCAGGTATAACCTAAATCAAATCCCTTATGATTATACAGTGGAAGGGAGAAATAGATTTAAGGGACTAGATCTGATAGACAGAGTGCCTGATGAACTATGGACAGAGGTTCATGAAATTGTACAGGAGACAGGGATCAAGACCATCCCCAAGAAAAAGAAATGCAAACAAGCAAAATGGCTGTCTGGGAAGGCCTTACAAATAGCTGTGAAAAGAAGAGAAGTGAAAAGCAAAGGAGAAAAGGAAAGATATACCCATCTGAATGCAGAGTTCCAAAGAATAGCAAAGAGAGATAAGATAGCCTTCCTCAGTGGTCAATGCAAAGAAATAGAGGAAAATAAGAGAATGAAAAAGACTAGAGATCTCTTCAAGAAGATTAGAGATACCAAGGGAACATTTCATGCAAAGATGGGCTCGATAAAGGAGAGAAATGGTAGGGACCTAACGGAAGCAGAAGATATAAAGAAAAGGTGGCAAGAATACACAGAAGAACTGTACAAAAAATGATTTTCATGACCCAGGTAATCATGATGGTGTGATCACTCACCTAGAGCCAGACATCCTGGAATGTGAGGTCAAGTGGGCCTTAGGAAGCATCATTATGAACAAAGCTAGTGGAGGTGATGGAATTGCAGTTGAGCTATTTCAAATCCCAAAAGATGATGCTGTGAAAGTGCTGCACTCAGTATGCCAGCAAATTTGGAAAACTCAGCAGTGGCCACAGGACTGGAAAAGGTCAGTTTACATTCCAATGCCAAAGAAAAGCAATGCCAAAGAATGCTCAAACTACTGCAAAATTGCACTCATCTCACATGCTAGCAAAGTAATGTTCAAAATTCTCCAAGCCAGGCTTCAACAATATGTGAACCATGAACTTTCAAATGTTCAAGCTGGATTTAGAAAAGGCAGAGGAACCAGAGATCAAATTGCCAATATCTGTTGGATCATTGAAAAAGCGAGAGAGTTCCTAGGAAAAAACATCTACTTCTGCTTTATTGACTATGCCAAAGCCTTTGACTGTGTGGATCACAAGAAACTGTGGAAAATTCTGAAAGAGGTGGGAATACCAGACCACATGACCTGCCTCTTGAGAAACCTATATGCAGGTCAGGAAGCAACAGTTAGAACTGGACATGGAACAACAGACTGGTTCCAAATAGGGAAAGGAGTACGTCAAGGCTGTATCTTGTCACTTTGCTTATTTAACTTATCTGCAGAGTACATCATGAGAAATGCTGGGCTGGAAGAAGCACAAGCTGGAATTAAGATTGCTGGGAGAAATATCAATAACCTCAGATATGCAGATGACACCACCCTTACGGCAGATAGCGAAGAGGAACTGAAGAGCCTCTTGAGGAAAGTGAAAGAAGAGAGTGAAAAGTTGGCTTAAAGCTCAACATTCAGAAAACTAAGATCACGGCATCTGGTCCCATCACTTCATGGCAAATAGATGGGGAAACAGTGCAAACAATGAGAGACTTTATTTTGGGGGCTCCAAAATCACTGCAGTTGGTGATTGCAGCCATGAAATTAAAAGACATTTGCTCCTTGGAAGAAAAGCTATGACTAACCTAGACAGCATATTAAAAAGCAGAGACATTACTTTGCCAACAAAGGTCCGTCTAGTCAAGGCTATGGTTTTTCCAGTGGTCATGTATGGATGTGAAAGTTGGACCATAAAGAAAGCTGAGCATGGAAGAATTCATGTTCTTGAACTGTGGTGTTGGAGAAGACTCTTGAGAGTCCCTTGGACTGCAAGGAGATCCAACCAGTCAATTCTAAAGGAAATCAGTCTTGGGTATTCATTGGCAGGACTGATATTAAAGCTGAAACTCCAATACTTTGGCCACCTGATGGGAAAAACTGACTCACTGGAAAAGACCCTGATGCTGGGAAAGATTGAAGGTGGGAAGAGAGAGGGATGACAGAAGATGAGATGGTTGGGTGGCATCACCAACTCAATGGACATGAGTTTGAGCAAACTTCGGGAGATGGTGATGGACAGGGAGGCCTGGCATGCTGCAGTCCATGGAGTCACAAAGAGACGGACATGACTGATTGACTGAACTGAACTGAACTGAACTGATCAATTTGCTAAGCATGCTTCTCAGATGTAATGGTTTCACCAGGATTCAGAAAGTTGTAATGTATCAGACCAGCAGCAGAATACCAAATAGTGACCAGGACCTTTTGGGTGCAAGCTTGGCTTTGGGAAGTGCTTTGGAGCTTCTTCTCAGTCCAACCACTGAGCTGGTCATCGGTGGTTGTCACACAAGATCCACTTTTTGTCCTGTATCACAATCTGATCGAGAAATGATTTATCATTTTTGCGTGGGATAAGAGAAGATGACAATTGAAAACGATGGGTTTTTTTTTTTTCAGTCAGCTCATGAGGCGCACACTTACTGAGCTTTACCTTTCCTATTTGCTTCAAATGCAGAATGATTGTAGTTTGGTCAACGTTGAATTCTTCAGCAACTTCTTGTGTAATTGTAAGAGGATCAGGGTGGATGGTTGCTCTCAGTTTGTCACTGCCAACTTCCCATGGCTGGCCACTGCACTCCTTATCCTCAAAGCTCTCATTTCCTTTGAAAAACTTCTTGAACCATCACTGCACTGTCCATTTGTTAGTAGTTCCTGGGCCAAATGTGGTATTGATGTTGTGAGTTGTCTCCACTGCTTTATGATCCATTTTCAACTTGAATAAGAAAATCACTTGGACTTGCTCTTTTTCTAACATCATTTCCCTAGTCTGAAATAAATATAAAATAAACAGCAAGTAGTAAGTCATTAGCAAAAAGAACATAAAGCTAGAAATGTGCATTAAAATGATGTACAACATAAACACATTTAAGAATGTATTCCAATACCAAACAGCAAATTTCAACAATGCAAAACTGCAATTACTTTTGTACCAACCTAATATAATCATCTACATTCTATTCTCTGTCACAAAAGTCCTGTTAAAAATAAAGTGAGATTACGAAGTCACATCACATCACTCTTCAGTTCAATCCCTGGGCCGGTTTTCCTTTCCACTAAGTAAACACTGGTCTCCACAGTGGCCCACGAGGCCCTGTTGGATCAGGCTACCGTGATCCTTCCCTCTTCCTCTGCTGCAGCCACCGTGGCCTCCCTTCGGTACCTCCAATACACCAAAAATACCCCTGCCTCAGGGTCTTCGTATGTGCTGCGGTTCCTTTGCCTAGAATAGGGCTGTCCAGATAGCTTAATGAGATTTACCCGGTGGCTCAGACGGTAAAGTGTCTGTCTACAACGTGGGAGACCTGGGCTCAGTCCCTGGGTTGGGAAGATGGTTTCCTCCAACTCCAGCTCCTTTTCAACTCCCTTAAAAGATTTGGGACTTCCCCGGTTGTCTAGTGGCTAAGACTCCATGCTCCCAATGCAGGGAGCCCAGGTTCAGTCCCTGGTCAGAGAACTGGATCCCACATGCTGCAATAAAGATAGAAGATCCCGAGTGCCACAACTAAGGCCCAGTGTGGCCAAGTAAATTTAATCAATGTATTTATCAAATATTTATTTAATTAATAAATATTTTTTTAAAAAGATTCACTATGGCCAGGGCATAGACGAAAATGCAGGATACGTGAGCATTCTTCTTTTTTTTTTTTCGAAGTAAATATATAGTGATTTCATATCAGGAAACAGCAGGCTGAAGCTAAGACCACCGTGAGAACTAGTTTTCTGCTGCCAGGTTACTTCAGGTGTGCTGCCCATTTTCTGGTTCTTTCCTGGTTCATGTGACCAGTGTTCTAGAACTGAGGAATTCAAGGTTAGAATCAGTCCAGTGTATGAGGGTCCTTTTTATGCAACCACACACTGCATTTTGTGCTTGGTTGCTTTCTAAGAATAATTGATTGGGGTAAAATGCACGTAATAATTTTGTTTTTTCTGTATTTATTTTTGGTGGAACCACTTGGCATGTGTGATCTTGGTTCCTTGGCCAGGGATGGATTCTCATCCCCTGCAGGAAATGAGGAATCTTAACCACTGGACCACCAGGAAAGTCCTAACCACTTTAAAATGGACAATTCAGTGGCATTTAGAATATTCACTACATTGTGCAACTATTACCCTCTACCTCATTCCAGAGCATTTCCCTCACTCCAGAATAAAACCTCTTACTCATTAAATGGTTTCCCCTCATTCTCCTCTCTCCCCATTCTTATATTTAGGTCATTGACCCATTGGAATTAATTTTTTTCTATGGTGTGCGTTCGTGGTCCAGCTTCGTTTTTTTGCATGAGAACAACCGCTATCTCAGCACCATTTGTTAAAGATGGTGATTTTCTTCATTGATGGACCTCAGTACCCTTGTCAAAATAAACTGACCATGGATGTATGGGTTTACTGCTGAACTCTCAGCTGTATTCCATTGATTCTTTTGTCTGTCCTTATACCAGTATTGGGCTTCTCTGGTGGCTCAGTGGCAAAAAACCTGCTTGCCAGTGCAGCAGACTCAGTTTCAATCCCTGGGTCAGAAAGGTCTCCTGGAGGAGAAAATGGCAACCCACTCCAGTCTTCTTGCCTGGGAGATGCCATGGACAGAGGAGCCTGGCGGCCTACAGTCCATGGGATTATGAAAGAGTTTGACATGACTTAGCAACTAAATGACAACATAAAAATACCAGCACCACACTGTTTTGATTACTTTATCTTTGTAATAAGTTTTGAAATCAGAAAGTCTGAGTCTTCCAGCTCTTTTGGCTTTTGCGGGTGCCTTGCAATTCCATATGAATGTGAGAGTTAGCTTTTCTTCTTGCAAAAAAAAAAGGCCATTAGAATTGTGATAGAGTTTGCAACAAATCTATAGATTGTGTGATGTTTTCCAATCCATGAACACAGAAAGAATGTCCTTCCACTTATTTAGATCTTCTTTTGTTTCTTTCAGCAATATTTTGTATTCAATGCAGAAGTGTTTCACCTCCCTTGTTAAATTTATTGCTAGGATTTTATTCTTTTGGATGCTACTGTAAATGGAATTGTTTTCCTAATTTCCTTTTGGGATTTATATAAGCATTCTTTTTTAAAAAAATTATTATTATTTATTTATTTGGCTGCACCAGGTCTTTGTTGTGGCACATGGGACCTTTGATCTCCATTGTGGCATGCGCTCTTACTTGCAGAATGTGAGATCTAGTTCCCTGACCAGGGGTCAAACCCAGACCCCTGCATTGGGAGCACAGAGTCTTAGCCACTGGACCACCAGGAAGTCCCTACATGAGCATTCTTAAACAGTGTAGGTAGAAGACAATCTGACGTAACCTTTTTGAAGTCTAGTTTGCTGATGTGTCTAAAAATACATGTATGACCCTTATGACCCAAACTTTCTAAATTCAGGAATTTATTCTAAAAAGATAACAAGAAATGAAGATATTTATACAAAAATGTTCATTCACTTTGACTGTTTTGATTATTGAATTTGGAAACAACCTAAATGTCTATCAGCAAGAGACTGGTTAAATAATGATATATCCATACAACAGAATACTTTATAGCCGTTTCTAAAATGATGATGCAGAATTGTTTTATTAAAACAGAAGGATGTTCACAGAATGTTATTGAGTTATTTTTGGTTTATAAAACAGCATGTGCATCTCACAGAGACAAAATTATGTATTTATATCAATACATATGCCTCCAAAGATCTGATAAGATATCTGGCCAAATGTTAATGGTGTTTATCTTTGGGTGGTTACATTTGAGAATTTCTTAAAAAGACATTTTCAAAACTTGAAAGGAAAGCCATGTTGTGATTTTGAATGAGAGGACTCAATATGGTAAAGATTTATTTATTTTCAAGTCTATAAATTCCATGCACTCTAAATCAGAATAATGATGGTGTCTTTAAAGGTATTTGAGAAATAACTACTGTTTATACAGAAGAACAGATACAGAGTGATAGTCAGGAAGATTATCCAGAGGAAAAAAATAAGAGAAGCTTAGACCTACCATATTCTAAATATAGTGTTGAACTACAATGTGGTACTGACCCCAGAATACGTTCATTTTGTTAGCAACATGGGGCAGGCTGTGGATCAGCATCTGTAAAGTGAATGAACAACACTAGCTATGACTATCGATGGCAAAAACATAATATTTAGTATATCGTATTGCTGCTGCTGCTGCTAAGTCGCTTCAGTTGTGTCCAACTGAAGTGGGTGTAAAAAGATACTAAGCATTGTTGATGGATATATGAATAGGTGAAACCTTTCTGGTCAGGCAAACTAGTTACACATTTGCACACCACCGTCAGTTACAGTACATCTGAATGCAATACTTTGTCCAGCAACAAGAGATCAGTTAATCACAGTACAGCCATACAATGAAATACTATGATGCCATTAAAAATGATCATGTGGTGACCTAGATGAATGGGATGGCTGCAGGGGTGGGAGGGAGATCCGAGAGGGAGGGGCTATTTGTATACATATGGCTGACTCGCTTCACTCTACAGCAGGAACTATCACAACATTGTAAAGCAACTATACCCCCAATAACAAATAGTAAGAGTAATAATAATAAACTTCATATAGATGGATTAACAAAAAAATGATTATGTAGATGTACATTTCTTGATATGGAAAGATGCTAACAATATACTATTAAGTGATTTCTTTAAAAAAAATAAAACATGCAATATTGTACCTTTCTACTTAACAAGCATTTACAAAGGGCTCCCTGATGGCCTGCCACTGATGGGAACTGGAGATGCAAGCTAGTTAGTCCAGGTCCCTATCTTCGTGAGGCTTACTGTCTAGCAGTGGGGGAAAGATACTCAAGAGCCCTGGGTATCCTGGCAGGAAAATGCAGGCTGTTGAGGGATGCCTGACACGGGATGTAGAGGCATCCTGAGAAAGGACAGATGTGGCAGAGGTGTCCAGGCACAGTGCGGGGACATGGGGATAGGAGGGAGAATCAGTGAGGCTGGGCAGTGTTCTCAGAGGAGGTGGGGGAAGAAAGGATGCATAGGCAGGTCAGAAAGGCACACTGGGCAGAGAAGATTCAGGGTTCTGCCTCCTTGGACAGGACACATCCTCAGCCCCAAGACAGGGTCCATCTGCTAGAAAGATCTCAGGCGCCGGGGGAGCTGCCTTGTGACTCCAGTCTCCTCCCCTGCCAGGCTGCTTAATGGAACCCCAGTGTTCCTAGAGAGAAGGTCCTCTGCTGGCAGCCTGGCTCCCCCAGGGGGCAGAGCAGCCCAGAGAGTCTCCGGAACGAATTAAGGCGCCCTGCAGGGGCCCCCCACCCCTCCCGCAGGGACAGTGCAACTGTGAGCCAGAGGAGGGCTCTCCATGGAGACTGAGCCCAAGTCACAGACCTAAACAGGGAGTTCAGGAGCCCCAGATCTAGAAGAGAGACCTGGACGCCCACCCTCCAAGCCCTTTGGAGAGCCAAGTTCTCGCTCTTAGGCTTACAAATGGAGCCCGGAGGGTGCCTGACAGGTCCAGAGCAAGAAGGCAGCCCGGGGACAGCCCCAGTCCCGTTGGGTGCCTGGCAACCAGAAGCCCCGGGAAACAAAGAGATTCTGTCCAGGTCTGAGCAAAGCTGAATTTTATGCGCATATTTATTGTCCTCCTGGCAATTTCCAAATGCACTGTCAGTAGGAAACAGTTTTCCGGACACTAAGACTAATCAAAAGCCTGTTCAAAAGCGCATTATGCAGGTACATAACATAACCATATACATTAGCTTCTTATGGTTTCATATTCAAATCAACAAAAATTTATTGAGCATGGGCTCCATGCAAGACACATACCAGGTGCCATGGGGGCACGCGGCAGATGAAACGCCACCCCTATTTGGCCCCAGTCCTCAGCTGCTCGTGTTCTGGGTGGGGGTGGGGAGTGACTCACACACTGCATGACTTTAATAGAAGAACCGCTGTGCTAAGTGCTGTAAGAGAGGTACAGACAGCAAGATAAGAAAATAGTAGGAAGTGATTACTTCTGGCCTGGGGAATCAGGGATGTATGACTATAGATAAAATTTTTCCTGAGTACTACCTCTACTCTCTCGTTTCACCCTCCAAGTGACCATATGGGATAAGCATTATTATTGTCCCCATTTTACAGATGAGAAAACTGAGGCTCAGAGCAGCTCTATAGATTGCCCAGCATCACACAGGCAGTTGAGGTGGTTTGACTCCATCACTTGGGCCCTACAGATGATACAAGTGGTATGTGTATCATCAAAAATGAGATGCTTTTCCAAAATATACAAGCCCATGCTGCTAAGTCACGTCAGTCGTGTCCAACTCTGTGTGACCCCATAGACGGCAGCCCACCAGGCTACCCCGTCCCTGGGATTCTCCAGGCAAGAACATTGGAGTGGGTTGCCATTTCCTTCTCCAGTGCAAGAAAGTGAAAAGTGAAAGTGAAGTTGCTCAGTCGTGTCCGACGCTTCGCGACCCCATGGACTGTAGCCTACCAGGCTCCTCCATCCATGGGATTTCCCAGGCAAGAGTACTGGAGTGGGTTGCCATTGCCTTCTCCATACAAGCCCATGCTCCATGGCAAATCTATTCAATCAGTTTCTTGGGGCAAGTCCTAGCAAGGTGTGTTTTGAGAAAGCTCTCTGGGTGAATTTGCTATACATTTTGATTTATGCATATTATGATAGCTTGAGTAGGATTTCAGCAGATGGGGTTAGGGGAGGGAAAAGTATTCCAGGTAGATGAAACTGGGCAATTAAAAGTGCAAGGGAAAGGTAGGGCTTCTCTGGGAAAGAGTTAGTGGCCCCAGTCAGAAGATCAAAGGAACAGAGAGGCGGGTGGACCAATGTGCTTGGGACACCTACCATACCACCAATGCCCTTTCTGACTGCTCCAACCCCATTCAGGGCTCAGCCATGGCCTGTCAGCCTTCAGGGAGGAGGAGTCAGATCCCCTGGCATCAGCAGACAAAAGAATCCAGTCTCTGTTCAGACAGACAGGAAGGCCTGTCAGACATTATTGAGTACCTACTAATTGCCAAGTGCTACACTGAACTCTTTCCATACATTATCTCATTGATTCTTCCTGACAGTTCTGAAAGTGGTTATCATTACCTGCGTTGTTTAAAAGATTCATGAGGTCCAGAGAGTAATTTGCCCAAGGTCACATTGTCCATAAGTGACCTAGCCAGGATTTGACCTCACATCTGTCTGACTTCAATGCTTGTGCTCTTAACTCTGGGCTTCCCAGGTGGTGTTAGTGGTAAAGAACTTGCCTGCCAATGCAGGAGACACAAGAGACTCAGCTTTGATCTCTGGGTTGTGAAGATCCCCTGGAGGAGGTAATGGCTACCCACTCCAGCACTCTTGCCTGGAGAATCCCATGGACAGAGGAACCTGGCAGGCTAGCGTCCATAGGGTCACAAAGAGTCAGACACGACTGAAGCGACTTAGCATGCATGCACGCATGCTCTTAACTCTGGGATTCAGTGCTTCTGATAGGTTGTCAAAAGGGACCTCAGATGAAAGGAAGGTCAGGCTGGGTCATATGATAAGCAAGAGAACAATGGAAACTGTTCCAGGGGAAAGACGTAAGGTGGCTGTGTAGCCTAGTGGTTTAGTCGCTGAGTCATGTGATGCCATGACTATAACCCGCCACCCATCCTCTGTTCATGGGATTCTCCAGGCAAGAATACTGGAGTGGGCTGTCATTTCCTTCTCCGGGGGATCTTTCTGACCCAGGGATTGAACTCAGGTCTCCTGCATTGCAGGCAGGTCCTTTACTGACTGACCCACCAGTCAGTAGAGCAGAGCCTGAGACAGGATTTGGGTACAAGAAGTTTATTTGGGAGGTGATCTCAGGAAGAGAAGAAATGGAAGCTGATAAAGGGAGTAGATTACTACTGTGGGCAACAGGAGCTCAGTCCCACTGGGGACCCTCCAGGTCCTTGCAAAGGCTTCGAGTCCCACCAGTCAGACTGGCCCTACTGCATGGTGAACTTGTCTCAGCTTGGCATCCTCAAACATCAAGGAATGTCTCCCTTGGACTGAAAGCAGACCCTTCCAGGACATTCTCATGTAAACCTGGCCCCAGAGAGAAAACTCCTATACGGGATTTTAATGTCAGTGTCCTAACCTCAGTTAGTGTGAGTCTTCACGAGGGATGGCCCTGCTCCTCACACTGGAGCAATCTGTATGATCCAAGTGCAGACTCCGAGTCAAGTTTATTCTGAGTGGCCTCACCAGACACCATCACCAGCCTTCCCCAGGTAACACCCCAAATTTGAACAGTTCTAACAGTGCTGGCTCCCCCCTTCCCATTTAGCTTTCTACAGGAAGCTATGTGAGGAGGCTTCATTCAAGGACAAGGTGGGGGCCTCCCTGGTGGTCCAGTGCCTGAGACTACACTCCCAGTGCAGGGGGTCCAGGCTTGACCCCTGGTCAGGGAACTGGATCCTGTATGTGCAACTAAAGATCCCACATGCCGCAATGAAGATCAAAGATCCTGAGTGCCTCAGTTAAGACCCGGCACAGGCAAATAAATAATTCAAAAAAAAAAAAAAAAAAGGTTAAGGGGGCTTGGAATCCAGGCTCTTGTTCTCATTAACAATCATAAGCCTCAGGACTTCCCTCATGGTCCAGTTGTTGAAATTCTGCCTTGCAATGCAGGGGACATGGGTTCAACCCCTGGTCGAGGAACTAAGATACCACATGCTGCAGGGCAACTAGGCCCATGTCACAGCTAAAGAGTCCACGAGCTGCAACTAGAACTTGAGGCAACCAAACAAATAAGTAAAGATAAAATAAATATTTCCAAAAAATCATAAGCCACAGCCATTCATTCTTTCCCAAACATTCTCCTCCCAACTGTACGTGTGTTTGTGTGTGTGTCCATCTGAATGTTTATACATGTGTGTATCTGTATGTGAGTGAATTTGTGTAAATGAATGTTCATGTAAACATGGGTATGGAAACAGCAAACATGAGCTCCATACTCTCGCACCAGGCACTGCCACTTACTGGCTCTGTGATCTTGGGCAAGTCAACGATGACCTACCCAAGGCTCAGCTTCCTCAGTTGTAAAATGATTTTTACAGCTGACTTCACAGGATTATTTGAGGGTTAAAACGAGGTAATGCTCATAAGGCAGTTTAGCATAAGCCTGAGTGAGTATTTAGTCAAGGCTAGCACTTGACATTTGAAGCTATTTCAGGTAATTCTTGTGTGTGTGTGAGCACTGAGACCCCTTTAGGATTCTGCTGCTATTGATCTGTTTATGACTTCTGCTCTATATCATGATGTGATCACCAATGGGAATAGCCAAGGCAAAGTTGAGCAAAAGACCACAAGCTAGCACGATGCAATCAGAAGGGAGGTTTGCCAGATGCCAGCAGAAAGATAACATGAGAGGACCCGAAAGCCTGACGGTGGACAGTAGATGACCAAGCCAGAGAGAAGAGTGTCCCTGGACTCAGTACACAGGACAACATGAATCAGAGTGGGATCCCCAGAGAGACTGGAAAGCCTCGGGCCAGCAGGGTTCATGGGCACAAAATCCAAGCCTGTATCTCAGGCAAACACAGATGGATGCTTTTCACCAGATGGCACTTTGAAAGCAACAGGCCTCCCACCTACCCCAGTCCAAACAAAGCTAGGAAGAGAGACTTCAGAAAGATCTCTCTCCCTCTTACCACATTGTGGGGCTCCGGATTCGGCTGTTTATCTCCAGTCTCAGAGCTGAAGATGATTATTCTGATAAACTAGAATGAATCTCACAGCAGAATGGGAACGCGCAATAGCCCTGCTGATTTATCACCCTTTTCAACCCAGTTGGGTTCCTAGAGAATAAATCTTGCTTGCCTCTGGCTAGGTACCCGCAATCACGCCATGGACCATGACTTTCATATCCCATTAACTCTGAATTACTCAGTCTGGGGCTGAGCTGAGAGGTAATTTAAAATGGCAGAAGGGGAAAAATGTTCTGATTTAGATCTGATAGAGACTGGATTAAGTCCTCCCATTTTTCAGGGCTTAAATGTGAGCTTTGTGGAGGGAGTACCTTTGAGTTGGATTGGATTCCTGGGAAGGACCTGGGCCACAGATTAAATAAAATGACTCAAGCCAAACACATGTTCCAAAGGTCCAGAGGCTGCAAACCAGAGTTTCTCGGGGGAATCAGTCCATTAAAAAATCACCATTCCCCAGAGTGGAAATTATTACAACCCTTTAGGGTAGCAGTTGGGCAGTTCCTATCAAAATGAAAAAGGTTTATACCCTCTGACCCAGACATTTCTCTACAGAAACATTTCGATGTGTTCAAGGGGATGTGTATAAGGATGTTTGCTGTGGCCTTATTTGTATCACTGAAAATCAGAGACAAACAAAATGGTCCATCAATAGTGAAATGCCTCAAGAAGAGCTGACACGCAATTCTATAAGAGAATAAGCATCCATTAAAGAGAATGAGGTGGAAGGAAGTCCATGCTATACTATAGAGTATTAATAGAAAAACAAAGTGCAGAATAGTTTTTCTATAGAGTATGCTCTTGGTTTGTTTTTGTGTGTGTGTGTGTGTTTTTTTAGTGGAGATTAAATTAAAACCAGTGTTCGCTCTCTTCAACCCATCCTCCGTGTCTTAGTATGTAAGGCATTCCTCTATCAGTAATCACACAGTCTCTGCAGTTCGAGCCACTTTCTGTATTCCCCACATAAATTTCACTTCCAGCCAGGCTTGATAGTTTTGCCTCTCTGATCGGGCCTTCTTGCGAGGACCACTTCTGGAGCCCAGCTAACATTCCTGGACAAAGACCGCTGGGTCAGGGTAGAAGAGAAAGCTTTTCTCCGCAGGAATCTGCCTGGTTCTCACCTTTAGATGGACCTAGAGAGCTACGCTCTCTTGGCTTGGAATCACCTACAATTGCAGGCGTGAGCTCTCCGGCTTCCCAGCACCTGTGGACCTAAGATGCCTGTGTGGGAGGCCTGCTGAGTGTGTAGGCAGCAACAGGCATGGAACTTACTCTTTAAGAGCAGAAAGCCCTTATCCTGAAATTCAAGGCTTCTGGTCAGCTAATCCTACATTAGTCAGGACAGAGTAAGACTTGTCACCGTATCAGATAAACCCCCCAAATCTCAGTGTCTTAATATAAAGATTTATTTGTCCCTCACAAAAAGTCTGGTCCTAGCTAGGTGGCCCTCTTCCAGATGGTGACTCAGGGATCCAGGCTGCCACATCCTGGCTTTGCCATCTTGGCTGGTGGTCTCCACTGCTGCTGAAACAGGAGAAGGGAGAACGGGGGAGGAATATGTGTCCTCACCAGCCTCAGCCCAGAAGTCACTCCCACTAGTCCATGGGTCAGGACTGTCACATGGCACCTACCTAAGCCCAAGGGAGCCTGGAAACCAGAGCCTTCTGCATCCCAGGAAAAAGAAGCCATGTTCCATCACTTTCTCTCCCCTCCAGGTGCTTCCATCCCTTTCCCACTGTGTCTCTCGCACACACTCTCTCATTCACCTGAGATGCCCTGCCCCCTCCACTCTGAGATGCTCACCAGGGAAAGGAGACCAGAGTCCAGGCTCCAGAGAGATGGGATACAACACACAGGCCTAATTCCCTGCCTCTGTGCTTTTGCTAGTGCTACTCATTCATTCAACAAACATTTATTGTCTGTTGAGAACACCCTCACAGTCCTGAGGAAACTGTGATGAGGACAGGTTTTCAGTTCAGGGGCCCATTCCTACCACCCCTGCCTTCCAAGCCCTACTGGGCCCTGCTCAGCTGCTAGCCTGCCTCTCCTCACCTCTAGCAGGTGGGGAGGGCTCACTGAGCTAACACAAGGGAAAAGTCATAACCCATGCCTGGCACCAAGGCAAAGACTCAACAAATGTGAGCTGCCAGTCATGGCAGCCACCTTATTTCAACAGGATCACATAGAGAGGCCCTTCATTCCAGAATCTACTCTTACCTTTTTGCCACACCTGTCCCCAAAGGCTGTCCTCAAAGTCCTCTTTCTCACTTACTTGAAGGAGAGGACCTTGTCTGTGTCTGTAAATACGGCACAAGAAAACCAAAAGATTTAACAGGCTGAAACACTTCCTGAAGTTCTTGAAATTTTTCTCTTTGGGGTCTTGAGAGAAAACTTGTCTCTTCTAAAATAGGAAGACCTGAGGGACTTTGAGAGAGTTCAGGGACTTTATATACCAGATCCGTTGACACAGCAAACCAACAATGAAGAATGAGGATTGTAAGACCTTCTGGAGTCACTTCCTGCCCGTGTCTACTCAGGTGTCAGCCCCCAGAGAGACCTTTTCAGACCACCCTGCATAAAAACATCATCGCCATCATTCTGTAGTTCTTAACCTTGCCTTCTTTTTCCTCGAGCCATTTATCACAGCAATAAACAATAAGCTTGTTCAAGACTTCAGAGCCCATATCAGCCAGGGCACTGACTCAAATTTTGTATTAGGTCCCTGGAGGACAGATAAGGTGTGGCGTTATCCTTTGCACCATCCCCAGCATCTAGTTCAGAGACTGAAAAAGCATACACATTCCCTAAATATGCATGCTGAGTGAAGGAATTTTACTAAACAGGGTGCCAGGGAGATCGTTAAGAAAGATGCTTCTGCACCTCAACTTTTTAAATCGTGCTTTACGTCAGGATTTCTGTATGTGCTTGTTTATAAATAAAATTAGATTCATCCAAAATTGAGTTATTCTTCATGGTTGGTTAGTTATTATAGGAATTTAAAACTGCTTATTTGAGTAATAGCCAGGTCATTTGGAATCAGTATCTTCTAAAAGTTGGACCCTTACAGATAAATACCCATGCTGGGCTCCAGGCACAAAAAGCAGAAATATGGTTCATTTCTTGAAACATTTTGATGAAAGGATTCCATCCCCCATCCCCTAAATATAGCCTTTCTCTAAAAAAATATTCAGTACATAGCATGAGATTGCATTTGTGTCCCAACATGGATTTCTGTTAACATGCCTCATGCTGCTTTTAAAAATCAGATAAATTGGTTAAATCCTTTTAAAAAAATTAGGCAAGCAAAGATGCCTAATCATTAGTTCTAGAAACCCATCACATACATAATAGAAGCATAGTAATTATTTTTAAGGCCATTCTTTTTTTTTTTTTTTAAAATAATGCTTGTCATTTCTGGGTATTAACTCAAACATCCAGAGCTTGGAAACTCTTTGGGAGATGCTCTTAATATCAAAGATAATATTACTCATCACAAAATTTGCTGGTGGTTTTTAATCTTCCATTCCATTCTATTGTCAGTTATATATAGAATGACTGTATAATTTACCATCCAAAGAAGACACTTTGAGAGTGAAAAAGGTTCTATTAATATGAAAAATGATGCCAGCACAACCAAATGGGCATGCAGTCAACCTAGCTTTATATGCGATGAGCTTCCCTTATGAGCAAGGTACTGAATCAGACTCTGTAGTGTAACTGGGCTCAAGTCCTGTGACTGAAGTATAGCGAGAAAAGCTGGGGCTGGATCAGGAATCAGTAGGCTTTTTCTTAAAGGGCCAGATAATACTTAAGCTCTGCATACCAAGAGGCCAAAATGAAGCTATATTTTGGTAGTTATAGAATCATTTAAAATGTGATCATTTAAAAATGTAAAAACTGGGACTTCCCTCGTGGTCCAGTGGCTAAGACTCTGTGCTCCCAATGCCGGGGTCTGGGTTCAATCCAGAGTCAGAAAACTAGATCCCACATCAAGAAACTAAGAGTCCACAAGCCATAATGAAGACTGATGATCCTGTGTGCCACAACTAATACCCAGCACAGCCAAATAAATAAATAAAAATATTTCCAAAATCTTAAAAATATATAAATAAAAAATGTAAAAACTATTCCTAGCGGTCAATTGGATTTGGCCTGTGAGTCCATGTTGGCACTTCTCTGAGCTGGAGCATCACTAATATTAAACCCTGGGCTAAGAAGCTTGAATGTAATTCTGTGGCCAGTAGTTTCCAGGAGCAGTTTTATTTTAGCAATAGAAACAGATCTGCAAATCAAAGTGTACACAGAACTCCAATATATATGCAAAACAAAGAAAAATGAGAACTTTCTATAGTGGAAACAAGGATGAGATGCAGCCAACAACCTCACTCACCCCCAGACAGACCCCGAGGCGGCTGCTGATCATGATTTGAAAACCACACCCACAGTCAGTGGGGTGGAGACCATTAACGATGTCCAGGGAGAAGGGTGAAGTGGTCACAGATGGGTTTTACAACAATCACTCTGGACTGGACGCTGGGTGACTGGGAGGCCAAATGCCCAGGGTAGACAGAAAGGAAACCAGAGACCTGGGATAGCATGGGCTAGGGATGTTTTTGAAGCAGACATCAGGGATGCGGTTCTTGAGGGAGATTCAGGCATCCCTTCAAAAGGCTTTTGTAGGTTCTGTGCTTGAACATTCTGATCCTGTTGTCAAGAGGGATATTTAACTTTTATAACATGTAACATGACCCTCACCAACTGCTGGTGTGTTTGTAAACTAGCAGAGCCATTTTGGAAAACAACATGGAAAAAGTTAAGCATAGAGTTACCACGTGACCTAGCAATTCCATTCCTAGGTGCTTGTGTGTGCCTATATAAATATATATCTCCAAGATAACTGAAAACACAGGCACACACAAAAAATTACACATGAATGTTTAAGGAAGGATTATTTATAATAGCCCTAAAGTGGACACAACCCAAACGTCTAACAATGAATGAATAAACTGTGGTATATCCATATAGTGGATTATTATTTAGCAACAAAGAGGAATAAACTTCTGATACATGCTATAATGGGCTTCCCAGGAGGTGCTAGTGGTAAAGAATCCACCTGCCAATGCAATAGATACAAGAGACTCAGGACTGATCCCTGGATCGGGAAGATCCCCTGGAGTAGAAAATGGCAACCCACTCCAGTATTCGTGCCTGGGAAATCCCATGGGCAGAGAAGCCTGGTGGCTGTAGTCCATGGGACTGCAAAGAATCAGACATGACTGATGACTGAGTACATGCTATAATACGGGTGAAGCTCGAAAATCTCACACGAAATAAAAGAATCTAAAAGACCACATTTTGTAATATGCCATTCATATGAAATGTTCAGAGGAGATTAGTGGTTGCCTAGGGCTGGGGGTGGGCAGGGGGAGAGTGGTGAAGGGAATGAAGAGTGACTGATAAAGTCTGCAGGTTTCTTTTCAGGTGAAAACATTTCAAAATTGATTGTGGTAATGGTTCCATAATTTTAAAATCATACTGAGAAACACTGAGTTGTACACTTTCAATACATGAATTGCACATTTTCAATAAGTTAATTGTGTGCTATGTGACTTAGTTCTCAATAAGGCTGTTATTAAAAATATAGTCATGTATGGATGTGAGAGTTGAACCATAAAGAAGGCTGGGCACCAAAGAATTGATGCTTTGAAACTGTGGTGCTAGAAAAGACTCTTGAGAGTCCCTTGGACTGCAAGGAGATCAAGCCAGCCAATCCTAAAGGAAATCAATCCTGAATATTCATTGGAAGGACTGATGCTGAAGCGGAAGCTCCAGTATTTTGGCCATCTGACGTGAAGAGCCAACTCATTGGGAAAGACCCTGATGCTGGAAAAGACTGAAGGCAAGAGGTTTATGGCATCAGCAACTCAATGTATATGAGTTTGAGCAAACTCCTGGAGGTAGTGAAGGACAGGAAAGCCTGGCATGCTTCAATCCATGGGTTGCAAAGAATCAGACACAACTGAGAGACTGAACAACAACCAAAATAAAACACAAAATTCTAATATTAATAAACAAATTGACAATCACTGCCCTCCTGGAGTTTTCATTCTAGTGAGGAGGGAGGACAATGAATTGGCAACGTTATAATCAGAATATATGGTATTTTGTTGTGCAGGGTGATCAGTGCAAGAAACAAAGCAGAGTAAGGAGAGAAGACACCTGGGGTGATGGGGAGAGCCACAGTTTTAAATACGGTAGTCAAGGCAGATATCACTGAGAAGGTGGCGTGGTGACACTAGGGCGAAGGCTTGAAGGAGCTGGCCCCAAGGACATCTGGGAAAGAGCATCCCAGGTTGAGAGCATGCCCAGTGCAGAGGCCTCGAGGCAGGGGTGTGGGGGTGTCACAGCTTCAGTCAAATCGGGGCAGCAGGAGAGAGGAGGGCACAAGGGCAGAGGAAGGGTGATGAGGTCAGAGGGGAAACTGGGGTCCCTGAAGGCTTCTCATACAGCCAAGTAAGTGTGGAGCCTTGGGGCTGCTCAGATCAGATGTGAAGCTTCAAAAAAAAAAAAAAGAGGAGTAACCGGATGGGATAAATTAGAGCTAGCTTCTCCTCCTCTTAACGGCTCACCCAGCTGGAGACCACCGTCCCCTGAGCAGTGGAACCAGGTAGCCCAAGCCCGTCCAGGCAAGAAGGGGTGTATATAGTGGGGATCTGCACAGCTCCAACCCCGAAAAGCAAAAATGAGAAGCCGGAAAGCAGCAGGCTGACGGGAAACTGCAATTTCACCATCTAATAACCCAGCATGTTTGTGATTTTCAGGTTCCAATTTTTGTATCGTCACGGTCAATTACAGGTCACAAATGATTTCCAAAGTGGGCTGCCCAGGGAAGCGGTTGTGTAAATCCATTTTCCACAGCCTCCCCACTCCCAGACTGTTCAGAACATTCAGAGCCAAAAAGAATGGAAAGGGACCCCCACCCCCAGCCAAGCTGAGGATTGGGGTGGAGTGAAGCTAAACCAGCTTGGGACTCCAGATGGTGTTTCCATCCCTGTTTTGCTATGTATCCTCTGTGTGACCTTGGCCCAGCCACACCTCTCTGAGCACTGTCCGTATTTACTCCACAGGGATGCTGTGAGGCACCCCATTAAAAGGGACAGTGGGAAATACCAGACGCCTAAGCCCACCATGTGCCTGTCCTGAGCAAGGACTTTGATCCCTTTTAACAGCTCTTTTGAGATATAAGTTATATACTATAAAATGCGTTCATTCTAAGCATACAATTTAAAGATTTCTGGTGACTTTAGAGTTGTGCAACCATCACCACGGTCCAATTTTTAAATATTCCCTAGTGGCGCAGAGGTTAAAGCGTCTGCCTGCAATGTGGGAGACCTGGGTTCGATCCCTGGGTCAGGAAGATCCCCTGGAGAAGGAAATGGCAACCCACTCCAGTATTCTTGCCTGGAGAATCCCATGGACGGAGGAGCTTGGTGGGCTACAGTCTATGGGTCGCAAAGAGTCGGACACAACTGAGCGACTTCACTCACTCCACTCACTCACTCACTCACCCCAAAAAAGATACTTCAGAGCTATCTTTTGAGGTTCAAGTTTCATACATAATGCCATTAATGCCATAGAAAAGCAAAAGGGAAAAATAGCGACTTATTAGGTTGAATGACATGAAATTGCCATTTGTATAGGTTAAAGTGTTCAAATATTGGCAAGTTCACATAGTTTAACCTTTTTAAGAAAAGAATATTTACAAACACAGTACTATAAAATTACAGTTTGCATATTAACTCATATTCTGCATGTGATTGCCTATGAATTGTCTATGTTATGAATGTCCACATTAAATTAAAAACAAAAGTATGTATGTTGGACTTTGTGGGTGACTGAAGGGATGTGGGATTTTTCAAGGGAGAAATTTTTACTCAACTCCCTTTTCACCTTAGGTACTGTCTTTAGAAACAAAATTTCACAAGGATTGCTCACTTCTGAGCCAGCTCAATCTAGGATCTTCACAGTTGAGAAAAATGAACTTAGAAAGCTTAGCTCACCTCGTCTTGCACTGCTAGCAACACCATACTGTTTTAAGAAATGTGAGTAAAACTTACTTAGTGATTTTTTTCTATGCACAATAATTATGAAAATCATATGCATCCACCTATTTGAGAAAATAGGAAGATTCTGAACTCCCCGTATGTTGCTTCTAATTCAAATCATTGTCATTGCCAATCAACCCCTCCAGGCCTCAGTTTTTTCATCTGTAAAATGCACATAATAATGCTAGTCTCACAGATTTGTGAGCCTCCATGTGAAAGCTCACAGCAAAGTGCTCCTATGGCATAAAGTAACGTAATGATGCCTTCCAGGGAGCATTTCTGGCCTTGTCTGGGAAACTGGCTGATTAAATCAGCTCGCCTGTATTGAAAAATCAACATGGTTATTAGCAAGAACTATTTATTGAATAACTGAAGCACTTCTATGGACTGTCTACAATGATATTTAAGGAGACCTATGTCATAGTATTCTCAACAACCGGGACACAGCACAGTCCTGCACAGAGTAAGCCCCCCACATACATCCGTTGAATGAGCCCTGATTACATAAGTGGCCATATAAGGGAAATTATCAGCATTTTCACAGATGGGAAACTGAGGCCCAAGAGAAGTGGAAAAACAGCTTTGCTGACATCAAACATTTTCAACCAACCTCTGCCCTATTTATGTGACTTACAAAGAAGGTAGGGGACTTTCCCAGTAGCCCAGTGGCTAAGACCTCAGCTTACGGTACAGAGGGCGCAAGATGGATCTCTGGTCAGGGAACTAAGATCCCAGGTGACTTGTGGCCAAGGAAGTCAAAACATAAAGCAGAAACAATATCATGACAAATTCAATAGAAGACTTTAAAAACGGTCCACATCAAAAAGAGAGAGAAGGAGGGAGAATAGAAGGAGGATAGCTAGGGAGTGGATAAAGGAAAAGAAGAAGGAACAAGCTACCGGAATGCCAGTGATTCATTTCTATTTGAATTAAGTGGCCAAAATATATATATATTTATATGCCATTTAAGTGGATACACATGTGTGCTGTCTGTTGTCAATAAGTAAGCATTGTACACTTTTCTGTTTCTTCATCTACCATGGCAAACCAGAAAGCTTACAATCAGACTTATTGCTCGAGGAACAGGCAGCTCCAGTGTCTAGATGCACTGCCTCCTTCCCGAGAAGCTGCTTTCGGATTTACAGGTCTCTCTGTCCCGTGGAGATGCCCAGTCCCTGCCCTAAACCCGAAGCAGCCTGGAGGAGTCTTCACACATGGCAGTAATGGTCTGTTCTCTTCTATTTCACTAGCACTGTACTGATCACGGGAGTCGGGTCTACTGTAATTAGGCATCATAAGGATAACGATTTCATTCAAGCTCCTGTAATGGGCTCGTTCGCTTACAAGGAAAGGTGTTATACAACATAGTCAGACACTTTATCACCTTGTGATAATTGCAGCGGCTGAATTACAGTAACGGAGCAACCGAAGGTAATTTCCTATTTGGCCAAAGCCGGCTGGCCTCCCCCTGGCCTCCAATTATCATATTTCTTCTTAGAATCAGGTCTCCTTTCTCCACTCAGAAGCTGCTGCGAGCTCCAAGCTATTACAGGGGGCTCTAAGCTTGCAGGGTGCTATGAAGTTCTAATTTTCTCATTACCCAACCTTAGGTGTCAGCTATTTACTGGTGAGCCAGCCTGTTCTTTAGTTCAGGTGATAAATAGGCAGGAACAGCTTAGCGAGCACAGAGGCAAATAAACATTGGAAAATGATCAGGCCCTAAGAATCTTCTACCAGATAGTTATAGGTCATAGAAAAGCCAGAGCAAACCATGGCATGAAATGCGGAGAAGTTAAACCAAATGCTATTCTCTTTCACTCAGAATTGCAACGGCAGCCATAGGAAATTTCTTCTGCTGTACAGAGAGTCTCAGATATTTTTTTCGATGGTGCCATCAAACTCAACAAAATAAGTTGATATCAGGGACTTCCCTAGTGGTCCAGAGGTTAAGAACCCACCTTGCAGTGCAGGGGTTGCTGTTGTTTACTTGCTAAGTCGTGTCAAACTCTTACAATGCAGGGGACACAGGTTCAATCCCTGCTTGGAGAATGAGGATTTCACATGCCACAGAGCAACTAACCTACAAGCCACAGCTAAGACTCAATACAGCCAAATAAATACTTTAAAAAATAAGCTGGTATCATAGCAAGGGTTCTGTTTATTGAGCAGGTATGCTACAGTGTGGGAAGGTTTTCAGATCTATTGAGAAGGGTTTATACTGTGCACATTCACTCATATAATGAGATTATAATCATCAGTGTGCTATAAACACATGCTTAGCTACCAGCTTCTACTCATTCATTTGAACGACTCGTGCGCCTACTTTGAACCAAGCACCATGGCAAACATCAAAGGTGCAACTGTGAGTGAAATAGACACAATCATTGCATTGAAGTTGTTTCCTTTAAGGGACTAAATGTGTCTCTGTGTGTGTGTGTATGTGTGTGTGTTATTCACTCAGTTGTGCCCCACTCTCTGCAACCCCATAGGCTATAACCCGCCAGACTCTCTGTCCATGGGATTCTCCAGGCTAGAATACTGGCGTGAGTTGCCATTTCCTTCTCCAGGGGATCTTCCTGACCCAGGGATTGAACCCATGTCTCCTGCATTAAAGACAGATTTTTTTTTTTACCATCTGAGCTATAGCTCAGTTCAGTCGCTCAGTCGTGTCCGACTCTTTGTGACCCCATGAATCGCAGCACACCAGCCCTCCCTGTCCATCACCAACTCCCGGAGTTCACTCAGACTCACGGCCATCAAATCAGTGATGCCATCCAGCCATCTCATCCTCTGTCGTCCCCTTCTCCTCCTGCCCTCAATCCTTCCCAGCATCAGAGTCTTTTCCAATAAGTCAACTCTTCACACGAGGTGGCCAAAGTACTGGAGTTTCAGCTTTAGCATCATTCCTTCCAAAGAAATCCCAGGGCTGATCTCTTTCAGAATGGACTGGTTGGATCTCCTTGCAGTCCAAGGGACTCTCAAGAGTCTTCTCCAACACCACAGTTCAAAAGCATCAATTTTTTGGTGCTCAGCTTTCTCAAGAGGCAGGTCAGGTGGTCTGGTATTCCCATCTCTTTCAGAATTTTCCACAGTTTATTATGATCCACACAGTCTGGTCCCATCACTTCATGGGAAATAGATGGGGAAACAGTGTCAGACTTTATTTTGGGGGGCTCCAAAATCACTGCAGATGGTGACTGCAGCCATGAAATTAAAAGACGCTTACCCCTTGGAAGGAAAGTTATGACCAACCTAGATAGCATATTCAAAAGCAGAGATATTACTTTGCCAACAAAGATCCATCTAGTCAAGGCTATGGTTTTTCCAGTGGTCATGTATGGATGAGAGAGTTGGACTGTGAAGAAAGCTGAGCACCAAAATATTGATGCTTTTGAACTGTGGTGTTGAAGAAGACTCTTGAGAGTCCCTTGGCCTGCAAGGAGATCCAACCAGTCCATCCTAAAGGAGATCAGTCCTGGGTGTTCATTGGAGGGACTGATGCTGAGGCTGAAACTCCAATACTTTGGCCACCTCATGCGAAGAGTTGACTCATTGGAAAAGACCCTGTTCCTGGGAGGGATCGAGGGCAGGAGGGGACAACAGAGGATGAGATGGTTGGATGGCATCACTGACTCGAAGCACATGAGTTTGGGTGAACTCCGGGAGTTGGTGATGGACAGGGAGGCCTGGTGCATTGCGATTCATGGGGTCACAAAGAGTCGGACACAACTGAGCGACTGAACTGAACTGAAGGTCATGAAGGTGCAGCTTTCATGAATGGGATTGAGCTCTTGTAAAGACACCAGAGCTCTCTCACACCTTAAGTCATATGAAGACACAACAAGAAAACAGCTGTCTATGACCAGGTAGTGGACTTAGAGTCACAGGCCCATATGGTCAAAGCTATGGCTTTTCCAGTAGTCGTGTATGGATGTGAGAGTTGGACCATAAAAAAAAGCTGAGTGCCAAAGAACTGATGCGTTCAAATTGTGCTGGAGAAGGCTCTTGAGAGTCCCTTGGACTGCAAGGAGATCAAACCAGTCAATCCTAGAGGAAATCAACTCTGAATATTCATTGGAAGGACTGATGCTGAAGCTGAAGCTCCAATACTTTGGCCACCTGATGGGAAGAGCCAACTCACTGGAAAAGACCCTGATGCTGAGAAAGATTGAAGGCAAAAGGAGACGAGGGCAGCAGAGGATGAGTTGGTTACATAGCAGTACCGACTCAATGAACATGAATTTGAGCAAATTCTGGGGGATAGTGGAGAACAGGGAGGCCTGGTGTGCTATAGTCCATGGCATCGCAAAGAGTCGGACATGACTTAGCAACTGAACAACAACAATGATGTGAAAAGCAGGAGAAACCTCCTACTCCTTGCTGAATTATTTTCAAAGAACAGATTGGCCAGAGCATAAAGGTTCAGCAAAGAATAAGTTAGACTTGCAACTTAAAATGCTAAGACGTGCATGCTAAATCGCTTCAGTCATGTCTGACTTCTTGTGACCCTGTGGAATGTAGCCCACCAGGCTCCTCTGTCTACGGGATTCTCCAGGCAAGGATACTGGAGTGGGTTGCCATTTCCTTCTCCAGGGGATCTTCCAAACCCAGGGATCAAACCCATCTCTTAGGTCTCCTGAATTGGCAGGCGGGTTCTTCACCACTAGCACCACCTGGGAACCCAAAGCGCTAAGACAGGGGACCTATTTCTCTGTTAGAAAGGAGAAAAGAAGGGCAGAGGGCAGAGAGAAATTGAACCTTCATTGATTGACTCTCATCTGTCAGGCATGGTGCCTAATATTTTATACACAGATGATCTCATTTGATAATCAAAACTCTCTGAAATTCATTTAATTTAAGCTTCTCTGCTCAATCACTCTCATGTCATCAAACTTTTCTGTTTTCAATGCAGCGGCAGAGATACTCAAGAAAGTCCCCAAGGGACTTCCCTGATGGTCCAGTGGCTAAGGCTCTGAGGTCCCAATGCAGGGGGCCTGGTTTTGATCCCTAATCAGGGAACTAGACCCTGCATGCCACAACGAGGACCAAAGATTCCAAGTGCTGCAACTAAGACTCAGCACAGTCAAATTATTAAATATTTATTAAAAAAAGAAATTGCCCAAGCTGAGTTCAAGATATCACGCACTGCCTTCCCATCCTCACCTTTTTCTAAGACATTCTAGCCCTGCCTACATCCCTGTTACTATGTAGATAACCCCACCCACACACCTCTCCAGCCACAGTTGGACTCTTGGTCCAGGGGATCCAGTCCTACAGAGAGGATGAGGTGATCAGCTTCACTCAGTTAAGAGATGATAAAAGTTCAAAACCTAAGTCTGGACCATACAAGTCAAAGCCTTAGGTATGGGGAGGAGAAGAGAATTAAGCAACAGAAAGCCCATGTGCAATACAGGATGGATAAACAGCAAGGTCCTGCTGCATAGCACAGGGGACTATATTCAGTAGCCCATGATAAACCGTAATGGAAAAGAATATGAAAAGAATATTTATGTATAATTGTCACTTATTAAACACAACATCAAATACAAATTTAAAATTAAACACAAATCAACTGTACTTCAATAAAATTTTTTTAAAAGATTAAAAAAAAAAAACCCATCTGCAGAGAGATGCAGGAGAAGGAGCGCGGGACACAGAGCTACACAGACAAAAGGCAGCGGAGCTTCGTCAGAGACGCAGGGAGTACACTCAATTCTTTAAATTGTTAGGTGAATATTGTGCATATTTTACCACTATTTAAAATAAACAAGGAATTTTTTTAATTTTTAAAGAGTAGGAATATTCATCTATTCATTCAAAGACGGATCCCAAGTGCCTAAAACAGTGTCCAGAATTAACAGGCAATACTTATAACAAAGCATTATGTATAATTCTATGCTAATAGACTTGAAATCTTGACAAATTTATTTTGGTAATTTATATTTTCCTAAATATTTGTGAAGTTAGCAAATATTAGCAAACTATTAAATCGTGTAAGAGATTTTAAAAAAAGAAGGAAAGAGCACCTATATTCATGATTAGAGATATCAGAAACTCAATTCAAACTCAACCTTGGTACAAAGGGATTTACTAGGATAATAATGGTGCAACCAATTAACCTTAGGAATAAGAGACACTCCCTAGAGCTGTCAGCAATAGGCAGAACCGGACAGTATCTTCACAATCATTCTCCCTGTTTTTCTCAAAGTGTTGGGTTCATTCTGTCCCTTATATGCCAAGGATCCAGTTCAGCTGTAATTCCTGACAGCTCATTCCAAGGTTCCCCCAGTCAAAAGAGGACTCCTCCTTCCAAATCCCAAAACTGGGGAAAACTCAATCGGCTCTTTCTGGGGAAGCAGACTCCCACAGAACTTCCACAGCCAATGCAAGCCCACCAATGTACACTGGAGTCTTTCTGCAAAGGGGAAAGCTATTATACCATTAGAATGCATTATCTCCATGTAAGGAGCAAAGTCCAAGCAGTTTTACAGGCTAGTTCTTTTAAATTTTCAAATAGCAGGTAAATGTGCATAATAAATAAACTCTTCAAGGGTGCAGAAAAATAAAGTAAAAGATTATCTTCCAGATTTTTATGTTAACAGAGCTGCATACCAAAAAATAGAAGAAAAAATGAAAACTTTTGGTAAATGTTGCATATTACTATAGCTACAAAACAACTAATGAATATTATCAAATATATTTTAAATTTAAAAATACAGAAAAATGTGAGAGCTATTTCTATTCAGGAACACAACATAGTGCTTATTATTATTTAACATTACCCTCAAAGTATTAGTAATGCAAGGAAGAAAAGAAAAGGAGAGAGAGATTGGGAAAGAGAGAAGGGGCGAAGGAACAGAAAATAATACTGAAAATTACACGCAAATTTATAATTATTGAAACTGATACAATACTATTTAGAAAACCCAAGAGAATCAACTTTAAATTATCAGAACCAAGAAAACAGTCCATTAAATTTGGTGGTTAAAAATAAATACAAAAAACTAGTAGCTCCTATATATATATGCAACCTTTAAGAAAAAAGAAAGGAAGTAATCTTATTCACAATTGCAACAAAAATATGAAATACACAAGAAAAATTTTAATTAGGAACAAGTAAGACTTTCCATGGAGAAAACATCAAAACACCATATACCAAAATAAATAAAATGGATTAAAGATTCAAATGTTAAGACCTGAAACCATAAAACTCAGACAAAAGCATAAGCAGTACACTCTCTGACATTGGTCTTAGAAATATTTTTTTGGATCTGTCTCCTCAGGCAAGAGCAACAAAGCAAAAATAAACAAATGGGACCTAACCAATCTAAAAAGATTTTGCACAGCAAAGGAAACCATCAACAAAACAAACAGGCAACCTACTGAATGAGAGCATATATTTCAAATGGTATGTCCAATAAGGGATTAATGTCTAAAATACTTTAAGAACTCATAAAATTCAATATCAAAAAATCCAATTAAAAAGTGGGCAGAGGAATGAATAGGCATTTTCCCAAAGATGTACAGGTGACCAACGGGCACATGAAAATATGCCAACATCACTAATTATCAGGCAAATGCAAATCCAAACCACAATGAGATACTACCTCATATCTGTCAGAAAGGCTCTTATCAAGACGACAACAAATAGGCCTTGACAAAGATATGGAGAAAAGGGGGATCTTGTGCATGGTCGGCATCAACGTAATCGGTGCAGCCACTATGGAAAACGGGATGAAGACGCCTCAAAAAATTAAGACCAGAACTACCATATGGCCCAGCAATATTCATGTGATGAAAACAAAAACACTAATTCAAAAAGCTGTATGTAGCCCAAAGTTCAACGGAATCTTATTCAGCCATAAAGAAGAATGAAATCTCTCCATTTTCAACAACGTGGTTGAACCTGGAGTCCTAGGGGAACTCTATGCTAGGGGAAATGTCAGACATAGAAAGACAAATGCTATATGTTTTCATTTACATGTGAAATCTAAAAAACAAGTAAACAAATATAACAAAACAGAAACAGACTCACAAATACAAAGAGCAAACTAGTGGTTGCCAGTGGGGGTTGGAGAAAAATGAGTCAAACAGGCAAAGGGGACCAAGAGGCAAAAAATGACTAGTTATAAAATAAATAAGTCACAGGGGTGTAATGTACATCACAGGGAATATAATCAATATAATTGTAGTAGCTTTCTATAATGCATAATATATAAAAATATCAAATCACTGTTGTACACCCAAAACTAATATAATGTTGTCAGTCAACTATATTTCAATTAATTAATTAAAAACAATCTATTTCCCAAGAAAAGGAGAAAGTATTTAAATTTATTCCTGCTCATGATGTTTCCAAACCCACACATAATCAGTACAAGTAAGGTGCTATTTATTTTGTAAAAAATAAATAGACGTACTCCAACTGAAAACAAAAAGTTCATATACTTTTACCTGAAGTTATCCAAAGAAAATAATAAAGGATAATAAAGGTGGTGTATGAAGATTTATGAAAACATTATAGATGATGACAATGATGTGATGATAGTGAAGATAATAAGAGCTTGGGATGAGATGAGGTGCAACTTTTGTTTCAAATACAAGGAGTTTCTTTGACTTCTTACATCCACATAATCTGTGACCCCAAATGACCAGAAGGAAAATGCCCAATTAACAGAGGCTCCCAAAATGTCCAAAACTAACATGATTTCAAGTTCTGTTTGCATAATAAAAGCAATAGTTCACAAATTCATCCTCCTTCGAAAGTGAAAGTCACTCAGTGGTGTCCAACTCTTTGTGACCCCAATGGCTATACAGTCCGTGGAATACTCTAGGCCAGAATACTGGAGTGGGTAGCCTTTCCCTTCTCCAGGGGATCTTCCCAACCCAGGGATTGAACCCAGCTCTCCCACACTGCAGGTGGATTCTTTACCAGCTGAGCCACAAGGGAAGCCATCCTCCTTTAATATCTTGGAAATCTTAAAAAGAAAAAAAAGGGAGGGGGGGGTGGAAATCTCTCCTAAAAGTTAGCATCACAGAGAATCTGAATCTGTTCCTTGGAGAGGATAAGAATGATCTAGTGACCTCTTTCTCATGTACAGCCTTCTACCAAACCCTGTGTCTCGCCCTTTTACAGCTGAGAAATACATAAATAAATATACAAATAAACAATCCATCAACAACCAACCATCAGTGGGACCATCTTGACAAGCTGGAGCCAAGTCCTCAGCTTTTAGTTTTGGTTTGATGTAAGCTGTAGCATTCACCTGTTTACCCAGCATTTACCTGGGTTGTTTTTCATTGAGAAAAATTTTGAGATTAATAGCCTTGAGTGGGGCTTCCCAGGTGGTACTAGTGGTAAAGAGCCCGCCTGCCAATGCAGGGGACATAAGAGACGCTGGTTCCATCCCTGGGCTGGGAAGATCCCCTGGAGGAGGACGCGGCAACCCACTCCAGTATTCTTGCCTGGAGAGTCCCATGGACAGGGGAGCCTGGTGGGCTACAGTCCCTAAGGTTGCAAACAGTCAAACACGACTGAAGCAACTCACACACGCACACACAACAGCCCTGAGTACATGGGCTGATACACAGCAAAGAAAACCTGCTTATTCAAAGTGGCAAATGAAGCTTCTGAAACAGAATGAAAGTTTACCAGCCATAAAATAAAACATGATTGGTTTAGCCAGACCAACGCACAGTGGAAATCTGTGTGTTGAATATCAGATCATGAGAAGGCTTTGTTCTTCTTCTAGGGAAGGTAAGAATCAGAACTTATCTTCTGAGAATGCTTTATGGGAGAAAACCTGTCCTGGAAAAAAAAAAATCTACCTTCTTCTGGGGTCCTTCCACCATGGCTCCTACCCAGGAGCTTGGACTGACATTTCTGGGGTGGTCTTTGTGAAACCAAGTCCAGCGCTGTGTAGGGGCTGCCCCGGGGTGTTTATCACAATTTACTCTGCAGCAAAAACTGTATGAGACCGTATGAGCAACCACTTCCAAAGATGGAGAGAAAAAAGTTTCAAGCAGCCCTTGACGGTGCCGTACTGGAGCCACTTTGGATTTTTCCCAAGAATACCTGGAGGGGAATGGCCAGTTAGAAGGAAGAGAGATTTGGTCAGGGAGAGCAAGATTCATCTTTGAATACCTGCCAATCCTGCCCAATAGGCAGAGACACCCTCCATAGTATCACCAGGTCACAACAGCACCAGCCAAGTCAGACATGTCCTGCACCAAACACCTTCTACTCTCCCCTGATCCCAGGCCGGAAGGAGCCAGAGGTGGCTACTGGTGAGGGGGTGGGAAGGAGGAAAGGAAGAAGCCAACCATGGACCATGTTCTTGTCTGTTTCATTCAGGTTTCTAGCCTGAAATGGAATAAGGTGGGAGAAAAAAGAAGTTTACACTTCTCTTTCCACTTCCCGGAACTAGGGAGGATGCTGTATGTGACCGAGTATCAGCTCAGCAGATTCTCTCACCTGGGATTCTGAACCTTGAAGGAGTGATGCAAAGATGCAGATACAGTGGAGAAAATATTCACAGTAACAGGGGTCTCATCAAGAGCCCAAAGCAGCAGGTACCAGCAACCATGTCTGAACTGAAACATAACCATGCTTCCTGCTACCCAGTTGCCTGACTGGTTCTCAGTCTCCCCAAGTCTTTCTATCCCACAAATAATTCCTTTTCTGCTTAAATTAGCTTTCTATTGCCAATGAAACCACCTCCCTTACTGACCCAGCTGGATTCTTTTTACTACTTACTGATTCCTCCCTTCCAGGTCCCACTCTCTTCCTGAAGGAGAGCAACTTGAGACTGTTAAGTCAAGCTTCCATTAGGAAGCAGTAAACACTCAAATTGGGATCATTTCAGGAGGGTTTAATAAATGGACCATTTACACAGATGGTGCTGGGTGAGGCAGGAGTGATGAGCAGATTTGCAGGAAAGCTACAAAGGATAGTGTTGTAGCTGGCACGAGTCTGGGTGTTACCCTTTCTAGGCTTGAAATGATAAGGGAAGTGAACAGATGCCAGAACTTGAAGAAGGGCCACCTTGAGAGTGCAGCCAGACTGTGGCTATTCCTCAGAATAAATAAATACTCTGACTACACTCTCCTGCTTCCCTTTTTCCAATCTCTTGCCAAGAGGTCCTGATTGACCAGGTTGACCTGGTTGACACCAAAAGGCACCGGAACCTGCTGATATGACCCTTAAGCGTCGGCCTTCTGGAGAAAGAACAGGAAGGCAGGAGGATGAAGAGGAGCTCTGAGGGGTGGGGAGGCACTTGGAAGACAAATGGCACAGACACCAAACATAAGAAGTGCTGCAGTTGATGCTTTTTACCTAATCTTACATATTTACCCAAGTAACTTTCTAACTTGGGTTTCATCATCACAGTCCTCTCCCAGGCAGCTCCAGAACAAGAACACACTCACAAGGCCTTGGGGCACTCTTCTTCCGCTTGCTTCATCTGACCCAGGACTGCTTTATAAACCGCCTGTTTCATGACTTCTGTCTTCTCCAACCATCATGCATCTATTACTCCCATGACAGCATGAAGACTCTTGCACTGAGAAGCCAAGACTTTTTCATTCAGGGTCAAATCCAGATGCTAACTGTTTCTTCCCAAAAGCCAGGGGCCATGAAACCACAGTGGAACTCTGAGGCAGTCAAGAGTCATAAGCCTCAGATTACAGGCCACTCAGAGACAAGAAACCCATGTGAACTGTATGCCATTGCTATAAGCTATTGTCCATAGGTCATTTTCTGAGACTATTAGAGGAACACAAGATCACTTTAAAATATAACTCAGTAAAAGCTCTGGGGTTTCCCTGGTGTCTCAGTGGTAAAGAATCTGCCTGCCAATACAGGAGACACAGGTTTGACCTCTGGTCCAAGAGGATCCTGCATGCCACAAAGCAACTGAGCTGTGCAACAGAACTATTAAGCCTACACTCCAGAGCCTGGGAACTGCAACTATTGAACCCATGTGCTGCACCTGCTGAAGCCTGTGAGCCCAGAGCCTGTGCTCCGCAACAAGAGAAGCCCAAGCAAGAGAAGCCTGCAGCAACGGGACGCCCAAGCACCACAATAAACAGCCCCTGCTCGCTGAAACTAGAGAAAGGCTGCCACAGCAATGAAGACCCGGAACAGTCCAAAATAAATAAATAACTAAGGAAAAGTCTGTACTGAATATGAACACTGTAAGCAACTGCAGATGGAGAGACTGGGAATTCTTTGAAACAACCGATGGACAAAAGATGTTGATATCAGAAACAAATCTTATCATAGAGACCATCATACGCTGCAGAAAGAGACCAGTGAAGAACACTAATCCAGCCATTTATTCACTTTTTCAATTTTCCATATTATTTATTCAAAGATTCATTTATTCAATTTCCCACAATTATTTATCAAGCAATTTCTGTGTTCTAGACACTGAGCTAGGATTATAAAACAAGACCAGAAGAACTTTGACAGAGTGGTTGCAGTTAGCTATATCTAACTGGGCGTTCACCATGTCCCAAGGGAAGAGGGGTTGGAAAACAATAACCATGATAGCAAGGAGATCAAACAGTCCATCCTAAAGGAACTCAACCCTGAATATTCATTGGAAGGACTGATGCTGAAACTGAAACTCCAATATTTTGGCCACCTGATGGGAAGAGCTGACTCACTGGAAAAGACCCTGATGCTGGGAAAGATGGAGGGCAAAAGAAGGAGAAGGGGCCGGCAGAGCATGAGATGGTTAGATAGCATCAATGGATCAAAGGACATGAATTTGAACAAACTCTGGGAGACACTGGAGGATAGAGGAACTTAGCATGCTGTAGTCCATGGGGTCACAAAGAGCTGGACACAACTTAGTGACTGAACAACCACAACAACACAGTGCCAGGTGTTATACTAATAATTTTCTGTTTACACCTATGTGCAGATAGATGTTCAGTTCAGTTCAGTCACAGAGTCGGACACCACTGAGCAGCCCATCTGCAGCCGTAACAGGTACCATCCTCATCCCCACTGTACAGATAAGTCACACAAATTCAGTAATTTTCAACAAGTCATACAGGAAGAAACGAGGCAGAAAAATAATACCAGACCAGGATCACAGGGCAAAGAATGTCATCGGATATATAACACTCTACGTAATAAGAGATATGATAGCTCAGTTGGTAAAGAATCTGCCTGCAGTGCAGGACACCACAGATTGAATCCTGGGTTGGGAAGATCCCCTAGAGAAGGGATAGGCTATCCACTCCAGTATTCTTGGGCTTCCCTGGTGGCTCAACTGGTAAAGAATCCTCCTGCAATGCAGGAGACCTGGGTTCGATCCCTGGGTTGGGAAGATCC
Source organism: Ovis canadensis (assembly GCF_042477335.2). Lineage (NCBI taxonomy): Eukaryota > Metazoa > Chordata > Mammalia > Artiodactyla > Bovidae > Ovis > Ovis canadensis. Next base: position 85,859,193 of record NC_091257.1, on the reverse strand, counting down.
CCTGGAGAAGGGAAAAGCTACCCACTCCGGTATTGTGGCCTGGAGAATTCCATAGACTGTATAGTCCATGGGGTCGCGAAGAGTCCGACACGACTGAGCGACTTTCACTTTCACACTTTCACTTTCATGGGGTCTTATTGGGACGTGATTGAGAAGAGAATACATGCTATTCAGGGACACTTTTTCAAGGGGTTCAATTAAAATATCAGTCTAATCAACTCCCCTGTCTGCTATTATTTTCTCTGGTCCTCTGCCATGAGACAGTGAACTGACAGTGTTTTGTCAGAGAATATTGATGGTGTAGGGGAGCAAAATTTGCCACTCTAAAATATCTCCCTGGCGGGTAGATTATTTTGATCTGAAAACAATCAAGACCCAAAAGACTCAGGAAGAAATTTTACCTTCCCCCTAACTGCTTTTGAACTGTGGTGTTGGAGAAGACTCTTGAGAGTCCCTTGGACTGCAAGGAGCTCCAACCAGTCCATTCTGAAGGAGTTCAGCCCTGGGTGTTCTTTGGAAGGAATGATGCTAAAGCTGAAACTCCAGTACTTTGGCTACCTCATGCTAAGAGTTGACTCATTGGAAAAGACTGTGATGCTGGGAGGGATTGGGGGCAGGAGGAGAAGGGGACGACTGAGGATGAGATGGCTGGATGGCATCACTGACTTGATGGACGTGAGTCTGAGTGAACTCCGGGAGTTGATGATGGATAGGGAGGCCTGGCGTGCTGCGATTCATGGGTCGCAAAGAGTCGGACACGACTGAGCGACTGAACTGAACTGAACTGAACTGCCTAAAAGAATGTAGTTAGAGGACCTGTTCAGGCATGGAGCCATCACCAGCGATAACTGTAGTAAGAACCAGGTGTATAGACAGGGAAGAACCTGGCCAAGTCTATTTGTCAAAATTCTTCTCTGCATTCCATTGTCTCTGCAGGACCCAGCAAACATTTGTTTACCAAACATTTGCTTTTCCATCTTCATATGAATTCCTCCCCTTTGAAGTCCCAAACCACTACCCTCAAGCATCCTCTTTTTGTCTTTAGCTGAAGATGGCATTTAAGGCAAGTGTTTTGGCCATTTTGGTGAGTTACTCAGTCTTTCTGGGTCTCTCCCATGTTATCAGACTTTGCTTGATTTTCTCCTGTTACTCTGTCTCATGTCAATTTAATTCTTCAACCAGCCAGAAGAACCTAGATAGCTAGAGAAAAAATTTCTTCCTCTCGACAACGCTTAGATATATAAAGCTATTAATGCATCCTTTCCAATCGCCTGATCTCTCAGGAACACCAAGTTCTGCCAAAGTACAGATTCAGGGACGGTGCAGGAAGAAGAGAGTACTTGAGGTATTTATAGTTTGTTGAGATAAAATGACTGATTATCTAATTTTTTTTAACCTAAAGTAATAAAAGACAATCAAGGGAGTGCCATAAGGGCTCTGAATCCCAACTGCCTGGGTCTGCATTGTAGCTCCTAGCCATGCAACTTTGAGACAGGTCCCTGTCCAGAGGTGTGCAGTGCTCTATAACACACCCATTCACTTCTGCTCTTAATAGTTGAGTTTTTGGCATTGGTTCTAAGCCAGCTTATACCAGTTGTACTTGTTGCTATAATTACAGACTTCATTATATACATCAATGTATCTATGAAAACTGAGTTTGAATACTTTGTATAAGAAAAATCACTTTTAAAAAATTCTATAGAATTAGGAGTTTGAGAAAAATCCAATTCTAAAAGGATTCTGCCCCAAGATTTCTTCACTCCCTAAGCTTTCCCATTCCAAAGAAAGCCAAGTCAGATATCACAAAAGATATGGAAACTTATAGTCAGAAAGAAGAAAGACTGGCACTCAAGGAAAAGACAATGACTCCCACATCAATAGACTGATGAAGGTACATATATTTACATGCTTAAGTCGAAATTAAAGGTTTATAGTATGTGTATTTCGTATGGTTTTCTGCCTTAGTTGACTTTTTCAATTATCTGGTTAGAGAACCCTTCTGTGCTGTGCTTAGTCATTCAGTCATGTCTGACTCTGTGCAACCCTGTGGACTGTAGCCTGCCAGGTTCCTCTGTCCACAGGGATTCTCCAGGCAAAAATACTGGAGTAGGTTGCCATGCCCTTCTCCAGAGAAATCATTCTAAGTAAGGGGATTTCTCGTGTATTTACCTCAAAGGGATATGGTGAGAATTAAATGAGAAAATCCAGGAGGCAATTCGGGGACACAGAAAGCCCTCTTTAGAGCATATTCACAGTGAGGCCCAAAGATGGACACAATAGAAGATTAAAATGGTAGAGACCTAGTAGATGCTGAAGAGATCAAGAAGAGATGGGAAGAATACACAGAAGATCTTTGTAAAAAAGACTTAATGAACAGGATTACTATGATGGTGTGGTCAGTCATCCAGAGCCAAGCATTCTGGAGTGCAAAGTCAAGTGGGCCTTAAGAAGAGCTGCTGTTAATAAAGCTAGTGGATGGGATGAAATTCCAGCAGAACTATTCAAATCCCTAAAGGATGATGCCATCAACGTTTTGCATTCATTATGGCAGCAAATCTGGAAGACTCAGCAGCAGCCACAGGACTGGAAAAGGTTGATGCTCATCCCAGTCCTCAAGAAGGGTAGCACTAGAGAATGTGCAAACCATCAGACAACCGCACTCATCTCCCACGTTAGTAAAGTCATGCTAAAATCTTGCATGCTAGGCTTCAGCATTATTCAAACCAAGACCTTCCAGATGTCCAAGCCGGATTTAGAAAAGGAAGAGGAACTAGAGATCAAGTTGCCAACATTCGCTGGATTATAGAAAAAGCAAGGGAATTTCAGAAAAACATGTATCTCTCTTTCATCGACTACGCTAAAAGCCTTTGACTGTGTGGATCATGACAAACTGTGGAAAGCTCTTAGAGAGAAGGGAATACCAGACCATCTTACCTGTCTCCAGAGAAACCTATATACGGGTCAAGAAGCAACAATTAGAACCCTGTATGGAACAACTGATTGGTTCAAGATCAAGAAAGGAGTATGAGAAGGCTATCTGCTGTCACCCTATTTGTTTAACCTATACACTGAGCACATCATAAGAAATGCTGGGCTGGATGAGTTACAAGCTGGAGTCAAGATAGGCAGGAGAGACATCAACAGTCTTAGATATGCAGATGTATCTTGGTCCATTCTAATGGCAGAAAGCCAAGAGAAATTAAAGAGCCTCAGATGAGGATGAAGGAGGAAAGTGAAAGAGTTGGCTTAAGACTAAGTATTAAAAAAAATTAAGATCACGGCATCTGGCCCCTTTACTGCATGGCAAATAGAAGGGGGAAAGTGGGAGGAGTGACAGGTTTCCTCTTCCTGGGCTCCAAAAATCACTGTGGATGGTGACTGCAGCCATGAGATCAGAAGACGATTGCCTCTTGGCAAGAAAGCGATGACAAACCTAGACAGGGTGTTGAAAAGCAGAGACATTACTCTGCTGACAAAGGTCTGTAAAGTCAAGGCTATGGTCTTCCCAGTGGTCACACGTGATTGTGAGAACTTGACCATAAAGAAGGCAGAAAGGTAAAGAATTGATGCTTTTGAACTGTGGTGCTGGAGAAGACTCCTAAAAGTCCCTTGAACAGCAAGGAGATCAAACCAGGCAATCTTAAGGGCAATCAACCCTGAATATCCACTGAAAGGACTGATGCTGAAGCTGAAGCTCCAGTATTTGTGTCATCTGATGCGAACAGACAACTCATTGGAAAAGCCCCTAATGCTGGGAAAGATCAAGGGCAGAAGGAGAAGAGGGGGTCAGTGGATAAGGTGGTTGGACAGCATCACCGATGCAATGAACAGGAACTTGGACAAACTCCGGGAGATGGTGAGGGACAGGGAGGCCTGCTGTGCTGTGATACATGGGGTCGCAAAGAGTCAGACACGACTGGGCAACTGAACAACAAGAGTGAGGCAAGTGATAGCAGCTCCAAAGGAATGACCACAGTAAGCACACAAATGTTGGTTATTAAAATGAGTAGGGATATGAATGTCAATCAATGAGCTTAGAATACACCCAAAACTTTCCTGGTGGCCCAGTGGCTAAGACTTCAGGCTCCCAGTGCAGGGGACCAGGTTTGATCCTGGTCAGGGAACTAGACCCCACAAGCTGCAACTAAGAGTTGGCATGCTGCAACTAAGACCCTGTACAGCCAAACAAATAAATTTTTTTTCTAATTTATTTATTTTTAATTGGAGGATAATTGCTTTACAATATTGTGTTGATTTCTGCCAAAGATCAACATGAGAAAACACTCTTACACCACACACAAAACTAAACTCAAAATGATTTAAAGACTTAAAAATAAGACATGACACCATAAAAGTTCTAGAATAAAACATAGGCAAAACATTCTCTGACCAATTGTGTCAATGTTTTCTTAGGTCAGTCTCCCATGGCAATAGAAATAAAAGCAAAAAATAAACAAATGGGACCTAAAAAAAACTTAGAAGCTGTTGCACAGCAAAGGAAACCATAAACCAAACAAAAAGATAACCTTACAAATGGGAGAAAATATTTGCAAATGATGCAACCAACAAGGGCTTAAATTCCAAAACGTGCAAACAGCTCAAGCAATTCAACAACAAAAAGACAACCCAAAATCAGTAAGAATAATGGGTTTCCCAGGTAGTAGAATGGTAAAGAATCCACCCTGAGGATTTCTCATGCAAGACATCTGGGTTGGAGTGTTAAAATTTGCACTTTTAAAAATTTATTTTATTGAAGTACAGTTGATTTACAATGTGTTAATTTGTTGTACAGCAAAGTGATTCAGTTATATACACATGTATATAATACAATATAAAATGCATATATATATATGCACACACATATACTTTCTTTTTCGTCAGAATTTGCATTTTCAAAAAAATACTCAGGTGATGCTAACACTATTGAACCAGAGACCACACTTTGAGAATTAATGTCTTAGATGATTTCTAAGTGCTCTCACGAGCTGATACAGACTGAAAATGGAACTCGACCAGTTCAAGCCAACGAAAGCCCTGAAACAGGAGACTAGGCAAGCTCTTGACTTTCCTAAGTACCAGGGGCCGTATGTGGAATCAGAAAGGCAAGGTGACAAATCTCACTCATGACTGTCCCTGTGCCCCTCACTTCACCCCTGAACTATAATTTCCCCTTCAGTCAAATGCAGGTTCTCTTTCCCGCTTTCTTTTCACATGTTCCCCCTTCCTTTCTTATCATCATGAAGCCCACCCAAAAATCTTCTGATGGGGGTGGACCAGAACTTCAGCTCTCCTCCTAGTGCCGTGACAAGCTCCAAGGTGCAAACATCACTTAACGTGACAAGCAAACCATAACTGCTGTGCGAAAACACAGTTCGTCAGGTAAGGAGATAATGTGCACAGAACACGCTGAGCAAATAACAGCTCTTTGTGAATCAGCATTAGCATAATTACTGAACATCGGTAATTGCAGAAATTATGTTCACTAGGATCGTTTATAATTCTAAGAGGCTTCTTCCCTGAAACTCTCCCAGCAGGGAGGTGAAGATGGCTCACCCGTTGGCAACAGACACTCAAAGAAAAAAGCACTTGTTATGTCCCCAAAGCATCTCAAGAATCAACTTTGTATGGACTGCCATAACCAGCCAATTCTGCTTGAAACTTCTTGCCTCCACACCTTGCTTTCTGCTGTGTTTTCCCTTCCAGAATCTCATCGCCTCTTAGTTTGATGTGTCTAAAGTTGTTTGGTCAGCAGGACATAGCTATAAAGTAAAACGGAGAAGGAAGTGTTCAGATTATAGCCAATAAAAGTGCCACAGAAGTTGGATCACCTGTCCAGGTGGGATCTTTTTCAGATCAAATTCAACCTGGAACCTGCCACATCCTATCCCCATAGGCACCTGCCCTTCCCTTGAATATACACAGGAACTGATCAGAACCAACTAGGCCCAAGATGGTGGAAGATTCAATTTCCATAGACTTTGAGCCTTATTATATGCTCATTGTGATATGAGTGAGTAGGTGAGTGAAAGTCACTCAGTCATGTCTGACTCTTTGTGACCCCATGGACTATAAAGTCCATGGAATTCTCCAGGCCAGAATACTGGAGTGGGCATCCTTTCCCTTCTCCAGGGGATCTTCCCAACCCAGGGATTAAACCCAGGTCTCCCACATTGCAGGCAGATTCTTTATGAGCTGAGCCACAAGGGAAGCCCAAGAATGCAGGAGTGGGTAGGCTATCCGTTTCTCCAGGGGATCTTCCCAACCCAGGAATTGAACTGGAGTCTCTCTCATTGCAGGCAGATTCCTTACCGAGTTATCAGGGAAGCCCTCATTGTAATATATTAACATGTTAAGTGACACACCCACCAGCGCCATTACAATTGACGGTTGCCGTGACAACAACCAGAACAGCCCATACAAGGACTGAAAAGGAGAGTTGCTTCAGGTCCAAACCACACTCCTGTTCTCAGATAACTCATGAATATTCCTCCTTCTTTTTCCAATTTCCCCCGCCTTTTACCTCAACCCTCCTATGTATTTGGTGTCTCCACCCGAATTGGGTTGAGAATTGATTTGTGAACTAGGCTCCCGCTTCTCTATTCTTTGGCCGTTGAATAAACCTTGTGCTCACCCAGGCTCAGCATCAGTTTCATTACTGGCTGCATGAATCAGATCGGAAAAAGAAGCTTCCTGGCTGAGACAAGAGGTCTCGATCCAGGCCTAGGACCCCAGCCCAGTCCAACTGACCAATCTGGCAACAATACAAGGCCTCCTGTGGCTGCAAAGGGGGAATGAGGCAAGCTGGTCTTGAAGGGCATCTTGCAGAGTGTAATAGTAGAGCAGGGGACCTTCTGAAAGTTCCTGGATGTGTGTCGAAGATGGAGCCATACCAGCTGAGTGGAGAGACAGTCTATAAAGAGTGATTTTTGAGCCCATTAGCACAGACACCAGAAGTCACTTCTATTAGTCCCCCTAGGCCTCGGCATTAGGACATAGACACTGAAACTCAGAAAGCATGAGACACCTGGAAGAGGCTTCCAAGCCTCTCAAAGGAAAGGAGGAGGCTGTAGTCAAGGCAAGCCAGTGTGTCTTGGCAGTCTGTGACTAAGTTCCCCCAGTTCACATTTGGAAGCAAAAAGCTGCACATCATTCCCTGAGGCAGGAAACCTGGGTATCATCCTTCTGGCTTCTCCTTCCCCTGCATCACCTCCCACCAGTGCTTAAGCAGTATAAGCACATTTCTGCTTGTTTTGTATGCTGCTATATCCCTAGAGCCAAGAACACTTGAATTAATGAACTGAATGACTAAATCAGCAAGTCCTGACAGCTCTTCCTCCACAAAGACCTCGCGTCTGTCCACTTTCCTCCGTCGCCAGCGCTAACACCTTGGCCCTGGTTGTCATTTCTCACCTTGCAACTGGATGACCCCCTGCCTGGTGGCATCCCCGCCCCAGCTCTTGTCCTACATCAGCCACGTTCCCTGCAGAAGCCAGGTAGTTACTGCCCACCCCACTCCCCCATCTGATGATACAGCTTAACTTAATCATCTAGATTCTTTCCAATGTGTAGAAAATCATGCCAGAATTCCCCATGACTACATCAAGGCCTCTACCAAGCTTCTACTTGTGTTGGCGATAATTTAGGCCAGTGTGTGCCAGTTAGTCTTCGTTGGACTTGACCCTGCAAAACCCAGTTGAGTCCCACCCATCCTGGAAGACCCTTTATGACAATCTCTGCCCCAAATATCTCTGCCGACACTGAACCTTTCTCTGCCCTTCACATGTAGCATTTACGACTCAATATCACGAAATGACCTTTTCAGGGCTATCAGAAAATCACAAACCCATGCGCTGTGAATTGCTAGTCTCAACTAGAAACATATAACAAGCTTGCTTATCAATCTCTGGGATGTTTATCCCCATTTTCCAGGCTAAAGTGACTTCTAGGGAAACTGCTCAGAATCATGGAGCTAATGAGTGGCTGAAACTCAAACCCAGGACTTCAGACTCTAGGCTATGTCATCTTTCCGTGGATCGTCTTTCCCCTTTGCCTTGTGTATAATCTTATCTCCACGAACAGGCAGTATTTAAACTCCTCAGTGCCTAGCAAAGTGGCATAGAAATAATAAAAAGTGACTAATATTCATCATAAGCTTACAATATTCTCCACATTTTATAAGTGGTTTACACGGGTTATCATTTAATTCTCACCACCATGTGTGTGACATATATCCAATTATCCTCTGGTGTAAGGTGAGATTTCTGAGGTTCAGGGAACGTAAATAATTTTCCCAATGTCACACAGCTATTAAAGCAGTCTGGTTGCTGACTCTACCCGTTTAGCCACTATGCTATGCCACCTCCCTTTCTAATCGGCCCCCAGAGAATATCTAAGGGCTGATTTGTGGCTTGACACCCTGGACTGTCAGCGGAGAAAAGAGTCCTGGTGAAATCAAACATTTACACCATCCAGAAAATATCTGTCTCGGAGTGACAGTTGGCCGTTGATAAGGTTTGACATTTTCAAATCAATTTCTATCGATTTCTTTCTCCTGAAAAAAGGACACGAGTTTGATGGATAAAGCCAGCAGCACTCTGTGTGCCTGGGAATGGAAAGGAAAGTGAGCCATGAGTTGCTCTGTGGAGGATGCCGGGGAAGGCAGGAGCAGCTGCTTGCTATCTGCAAGAAAACCCTCTCTTGACAGAGTCCAGCTCAGAGGTGTCCCAACACAGCGTTGAATAAATAACACAAACTCCATCACGTGATGTTTTCTGCTGCCGACCTGGCGGGGGCGGGGGGTGGAGGGGCAGAAGCAATGGTATCTGCTGGGGCACAGCCATGAGGCGATGAATACTTATGTGGTCAACACATAAAATTCCATTTTAACAAATACTATTTTGAGGGATTTAACAAGTTAATCTTAGCCTTTTCCACATCCCTGGTTAATGCCTGCAAGCGATGACTGGGTGGTATTTTCTGTACGTTCTGACGAGTGAGGAAACCTCTGAAACAGATGTGTGCATCCGCCTTTGTGTCCTTTGCTACACATACGGCTTTGTGCTTTGGTGCTGTCAACACGTGTGCCCAGCATCGTGCTGTCACTATTTAGTGCCGAATCCTCTGGGCCACACTGGGTGTCATGTGTCTGGTCTGGGTGACCGCCAGGACCTGAGACGGGGGTGGGCACCCAGACATGGTAGAGCCCAGAAGTGTGTGGGGGGACATGTAATGAAGAGCTTGGCGCCAGATCTGCTGCGGACAGAGAAATTGACACCCCCTGGCCAGTTGGCTGGAGCAGGAGGCAAGCTCTTTCCTTCTTCAGCCATAGTATTCTCACCTTTCCCGCCGAGCTGACCCTGGGGACAGCTGCTCCCATTAGCTTCTTCCTTGACTTGGGCTCTTGACACAGGTCCCACATTTCAGCTACCAAAGTGTTTTAACCTGTCTGATCACAATTTGTCCTCCCAATAAGTAACTGTAATTTTGTCTCCGTTTTGTAACCGTGGAAATGAAGTTCAGAGAGGTTCAGGGGTTTAACCACAAATCCATGGAGAAGCAGTTCCAGCGGGGACTGCATGTGATCTTGTAGGCAATCAGGGGCCATGGAAGGTATGAGAGTGAGGGAGCACTCTGATGGGGTGGGGATGTGCATAAGGAGATCAGTATGGCAGAGTGCTAGATGGAAGGATGGAGGGGTTCTAGACTGGACCTGAGCACACCAGGTCAAAAGGCACTTGCAGCTGTCTAGTTTGGGAGGTCGAGTAACAGAGACGAGATCACTGGGACACTAGCAACAACTTGGTGTCTGCTGAGCCCTTCAGGCAGGATTCAGCAGGAAGGTCCAGTTCACCCTGTTATACATCAGTCCCCTTTCTGGGCTCAGTTTGTCCACGTCCCTGAGTTATTCCTGTTCCTCTTTATGTAGTGAGTCTGCCGGGTTTCTCCTGCCACGCATTCTATCACTCCAGCAAAGCGTTAGCAAAAGCCATCCATCCATCTGCTGACTCCACAGAAACCGTGAGCACCAGATCCAGGGACAGAGGAGCAGGAAGAGGGAGGGAGGGGACACTCTCCTGATTACAATATCTTATCCTCAAGCGTCTGCCACCATCCATCAAATTTGCTAACATGGCAAGAACTCAGGAACTGCACTGTGGAGAGAGAAGCGGAGGCTCGTGTCTCCCTAATGACCTCCTGAAGCTCCCCCAGAGGTCTGGCATTTGAGGGGCGGTAGGCTGGCAGGGGCTGGAGGAGGCAGATTTAGGGTCTGGGTTTCTGGGGGTGCAGGGGGGGTGGGGAAGATGGGTAGAAAGGGAGACAGGAAGCCCATACACCCAGGAAGGAGTCCAGCATCACTTTATTTTAATAAACACTCAAAGATATAATATATTAAGGAGACGATTTAGAACCAATCACACACAGGCAGGCGGCTCGCCTCACTCCAAGCAGGGGTAAGCCTTTGTCCTGTATGCCCTTCTTGGTCCTAGAAATCTGCTTCTCTCTCCTGCCCTCCCCCCCTCCAACCTTCCCTCCCTCCTTCGTTTTCTCCTCCCTCCTCCCCCACAGCACCCCTGATCTCTCATTCCTCATTTGTTTTCTGTGATGCCAGGAATCCCATATGATTTGTCTCAGTATCGTCAGCACCTCACACAGGATATACCAACTGCGCAAATGCTAAGAAATTCTTGTCCATGATGCCAACAAAGGCACGCACCCCAAATTTCTTTCCCAGAGACGGCACTTTCAGCCAGCTGACATCAGCGACTTAGCTATGGGAAGGGAGATACCAGCATCCCCTTGCTGTGACCACCCATTATATAGATGTACACATGCATGGACTAGGCATATACATATACACACTATGCATACCACATCCCATACACATATGCCAAACACTCTTTACGCATACCACACATGTACACACACTATGTATACCCCACACCTGTATACACATGCATATGCATGCCTTGTGCTCACACAATCCACACATGTGCACACACCTGCACACATACCATGTGCTTATATATCCTGTGTACACATGACACATCCATGCTACATATATGTGTACACATCATACACACACACAGAGATTTACATGTCTTGTACACCACACACATGCAGACTCACACATGCACACACAGAGCATTTAGTGGGACTATAATTCCTTTTTTTAAGGTTTATAAAAAAAACTATTTATTTGGCTGCATTGGGTCTTAGTTACAGCACATAGGATTCTATGGGATCTTTCATTGCGGTCCATGGACTCCAGTTGCAGCATGCGGGCTCTCTAGTTGTTACACGCAGGCTCCAGAGCATGCAGACTCAGTATTTGGCACACAAGCTTAGTCACCCTGCAGCATGTGGGATCTTAGTTCCCTGACCAATGATTGAACCAGCATCCCTTGCATTGCAAGGCAGATTCTTAACCACTGGACCACCAGGGAAGTCTCTGGAAAGGGCAGTTCTGATCCAGCCCAACCAGAGGTGACTGTTTCCTTGGAAGGCCTCCAGAAGCATAATTTCTGTGGCTGTTTTTAAAATAAAATCCAAGAGTTTATCCTTCTTAGTTAAGGTATAATTGGCAAATAAAACTGTACTATATTTAAAGTATACAGTGTGAAGACTTGATATACATATACATTATATATATTGTGAAATGATACCACAGTCAAGTTAATTAACACATCTATCATCTCACATAGCTGCTCTTTTTTTGGTGAGATACTTGAGATCTACTCTTTTAGCAAATTGCAAGTACACAGTGCAATATTATTAACAATAGCTATGATGCTATACTGTAGATCTTCAGAGTTTACTCATCTTATAATCAAAAGTTTATACACAAGCCAACATCTCCTCATTTCCTCTGTTCCCCAGCCCTGGAAACCACCATTTCACTTTCTGTTTCTATGACTTTAACTTTTCTTTTAGATTCTACATGTATGTGATACCATGTATTAAACAGTATTTGTCTTTCTCTGTCTAGCTTACTTCACTTAACGTGATACCTCCTGGTTCATCCATATGGTTGCAAATGGAAGGATTCCCTTATTTTTTGTGGCTGAATAATATTCTGTTGTATATAGAGACCACATTTTCTTTATCCATTCATTCACCAACTAACATGTTAGTGTGGTTCTGTACCTTGGCTATTGAGAATAATGCTGCAGTGGACATGGGGGTGCAGATATCTCTTCAAGATAGTGATTTCATTTCCTCTGGATATACACCCAGACATGGAATTGTGGGATCATATGGTAGTTCTTTTTTCAATTTGTTGAGGAACCTGCATCCTATTTTCCATAGTGGCTGCGCCAGTTTACACTCCCACCAACAGTGCACAAGGGTTCCCTTTTCTTCACATCCTCACCAACTCCTGTTATCTCTTATCCTTTTGATAATAGGCATCTTAACAAGTGTGAAATGATCTCTCATCATGGTTTTCATTTGCATTTCCCTAATGATTAGTGATACTGAACATCTTTTCATATACCTGTTGGCCATTTGTATATCTTCTTTGGAAAAATGTATGTTTAGGTCCTTTGCCCAAAATTTGGTTATTTGGTGTCTCACTGTTGAGTTGTAAAAATTCATCATGTATTTCAAACATTAATCTCTTTTCAAATATATGGTTTACAAATATTTACTTCCATTCTGTAGGTTGTCTTTTCATTTCGTTGATTTTTTTTTTTTTTTTTGGCTATTCAGGAACATTTTTAGTTTGATGTAGTCTCACTTGCTTATTTTTTATTTTGCTGCTTTTGCTTTTGGTGTCAGATCAGAAAGATCACTGCCACAGCAATGTCAGAGAGCGTTTCCTACAAGCTTCTTCTAGAAGATTCACAGTCTCAGGTCTCATGTTCACGTCTTTTGGTGGGGAGGGGCACACCATGCAGCATATGGGATCCTTCCTGATCAGGGATCAAACCCATGCCTTCTACATTGGGAGTACAAAGTCTTAATCCCCGGGGAAGTCCCATGTTCGAGTCTTTAATGCATTTTGAGTTTTTTCTTTTTTTATGATGTAAGGTAAGAGTCCAATTTCATTCTTTGCATATGCACCTAGTTTTCCCAGCACTGTTTACTGAAGAGACTATTCCTTTCACCATTGTGTGCTCTTAGAACTTTTGTCAAAAATTACTTGCCCCTATGTATGTTGGTATATTTCTAGGTTCTCTGTTTTGTTGTTTTGATCTATGTGTCTGTTTTTATTCTAATATCATACTGAAAAATTCAATACTTGTATAACTGTGGAGTTTTTTAGCTCTCAGATAAAAGGAAGGCCATATTAGGTCCCAGGGAAGCAGTGGGCCTGGGCCTGGCCCACTCTGACATCTTAAATGTGGTGGTGGGCCGTAGCTATAAATGGAAGGTATTCTGGGGAAGGGCACTGGGCTGGCCATTACAAGAGGGCGTGATCCTCTTCTCACCAGGGCTGGGGCTGAACTGCCCAATGACCCACCAAGAAGCCCATAGGAAGGACAGTTTCCACGGTGCTTTAGCCAGAATGATGTGCTCTGGGAGCACAGGGGTAGACCAAGCCCATGGACACGGGCAAGCCAAGGTCTCAATGACAAGCAGCAGAGATATAAAACCCAGGATCTGGGACCAGAGGCAGGATCCAGGTTCTCATCCCAGAAATAGATCAGAACCCCAGCATTTCCAGAAGAAACAAAAGCAGGGAAGATGGGGTGGACAGAAACTGGGGTTCACTCTCCTGTACCAGCAAGGTTATAGACAGAAGACAGACTTAAAGGATTAGGGTGGAGAACAGAGAAAGGAGTTGTTCAAAGTAGAGGCAAGACTTCCCTGGTAGTCCAGTGGTTAAGAATCCACCTGCCAATGCATGGGACACAGGTTCGATCCCCGGTCCGGAAAGATTTCACATGTTGAGAGGCAACTAAGGCCGTGTGCCACAACTGCTGGAGCCCAGGAGCCCCAGGACCTGTGCTCCACAACAAGAAGCCTGTGCATTGCAGCTAGAGTGTAGCTCCTGCTTACCACTACTAGAGAAAGCCTGCACACAGCAACAAAGACCCAGCAAAAAAATAAAATAAATAATAATAATTTTTTTAAGTAGAGGCAGAAAGCAGTTTTTACAGTGGCCATTCGTGTATAAAACAAATATGTATTGAGCTGCTATATGCCAGGTGATAATGATATAGTGGCAATAAACAAGTTCTTGCTGTTATAGATTGATCAAAATTTTATACTTAAAAACTGAAAGAGGGCTATAAAAGAGAGTTTATTTCTGCCAAGTGGCCTCTCCAGCAAGAGTTAATTTCTGAACCTGAAGTCCTCTGACTTTAACTTTCAGCTACACCATATCCACACCCCCACACTTCCTTCTCAAATGCACCCCTTCTCAGACTCACTCTTTTTCCCACCAGCATGCCAATCTTGTTTTAATTCAGCTGTTAGAATAAGCCGGGTTTTCAGTTTGCTATTCCCTAATCCGTTTTCATTACAGCAGTTGAAACCAATGCTTGCAATATGGTCGAGTTCCGAGTTCTACAATCTGTTGTCCTCAGAGTGTGAGTAATCACCATCACACTCAGCTTATGGGAGCTGGGAGAGCCCACACCAAGCAGACAACATCCTCTCAAAAAGAAAAAAACACCCTCCTTGTCCCTGCTCAGGGCAGATCTGTCTCCACAAGCCCCTGTGGAGCATTACTACAGGAAAACAGACTCAGCCTCTGCTCCCTTCCCCCGCCCAGGGACTCACAGTCCAGCGGGAAAGGCTGACCCTGCTGGGTTATCCAAACAGTATTGAAGGATGCCATCTAAAGTGGCTGCAGGTAGGGGGCAAGCCAGAGCAGCTTCCTGGGGAAGGGGCTGCCCTAACTGAACTGAGGGCACCGGGAGCCAGATGACACACGATCGGGGCTGCTGGAGCCCCGGCCAAGTGCGGCAGGAGATGAGGTCAGAAGGGACTTTAGGGCCGGCTTCTAGAGGACCTTGTCAGCCAGGTTAAAGATCCTGAGTTGATTCAGGAGATGATGGGAAGTCACGGAGGGAAGTTTTGCAGGGAAGGAGGCCGTTACAAGACTGTTACAATGGCTCCAGGACAACTAAGGGAAGAGATTATTTAACGTAGGACACACTGAATCAGGGGACATGACGACATCTTATTACCTTTATAAAAAAGCACCTAGCGGCGCCAGCCAATGTACCACGTGACTCACAACACAGAGCTTTCTCTATGCCCATATCAATGTAACACTTAGGAAATTCATTAAAGAGAGAATCATCAAAGATTGAATCTCAAGCATCACAGCAAAGAACACACCTTTCACAAAGAGCCTTCAGTCTCTTGTTAAACGCCATTACAATGGTTATTGGCATGCAATCCACTCATACATACACATTTTGCCAACCCAGCTAGAGTTTGTGCAAAAAGAGGTGGAGGAAAGAACCTAAGAACTAGAGTGACTGACCTGCATTCTGCTCTGTCCCTGTTACTGACCAGCCATGGAGGTTTGCGGAAGTTGCTCAACCTTAAACTTCAATTTGGTGTGACACCTCATGTTGGTTTGCTTGAAACTTTCCAAGGTCTGGCACTGAAGGTCCTGTGTCACAGAAAATCCCTCGACCTGGGCAAACAACCAGGATACTTGGCCATCCTGCTGCAGTTTCCTTTTTTGTATATAAGTACAAACACCTGCCTGCAGAGATGCCGTGAGGACTGGAGGAGACTTTGTAGTCTTCTACCTTATCAGAAACACAGTAAATGGTCCCAAAACACCAGTTCCCTGCTGTGTTTTCTGTTACTCAGGTAAAAACATCGTGTCCCATTTGGTTGGAGAAGACAATTTTGCTTACCAAGCACTTGCACAGAGGTGATTTCATTTTCTATTCTTACAACCAACCTGCCTGTAAGGTTGGGTAGAAATTTTGTGCCCGCTTGGTGGAGAAATGGAAAGTCAGAGAAGTTACGTGGCTCAGTGGGAAGCATCCTTTTCCACAGCTTCTCAAGCTTCTCCCCACACCTCAAGGAAGGAAATTGTCGTCTATGACTCTTCACTCCCTCAGGAGATACAGCAGCTGATGGCATCGATCAGGCTGTGACTTTTACGGGGCCGTGTCTTACTGACGGGTCATGTACCATATGCCCTCCCCCTGCCAAGCTGTTCACTCTCAGTTTGATGAAAACAAACTCAGTCACTTTGCTGAGTGACTAGGAAACAGGAAACCCCATTAAGTCTAGTGACCAGGCCAACATTTTCCAACTCCACTCCTCCCAGAGGTCTTTGACTGGGGAATCCAGGCACTTGCGCCGTCATCTTTAAAGCTGGGGCTTTGTTTCTCATCAAGCTATTGATCCTTTGCCAGAAGACCCAAGGGCAGGGTGGAGAGGGAGAAGGTGGTTGCATTCATTTTTTTTTTAAGGCATATCACAGTAATTATTATTGCATCAATGGATCCTGAAACCAGTGAGCAAAACTACATTGCATAACACAGTATTTCCATAGTTTCAGAGACACTCACTTCCAAATACTTGTTAATTACAAAGGGAAGAACAGTAGCTAAAGGGAGAAATATGGAGACATCACTTTAATCAGGCACCCAAAGTTAACACGTCCAGTTATAAGACATATCAACATAATGTACTCCCTGCAATGATGCGCTGGGAAACTGAGTGAAGACTATGGTGTTCTCAACCAAAATGCATGACCTCAGTTTACCATGAGAAACACCATTTTTTATAAAAATAAAAATTTATTTTTATTGAGTATTTGTTATTTTACATCTGTGCTAAGTCACTTCAGTCATTGCAACCCTATGAACTGTAGCCCACCAGGCTCTTCTGTCCATGAGATTCTCCAGGCAAGAATACTGGAGTGGGTTGCCATGCCCTCCTCCAGGGGATCTTCCCGACCCAGGGATCAAACCAATGTCTCTTATGTCTCCTGCATTGGCAGGTGGGTTCTTTACCACTAGTGCCACCTGGGAAGCCCATTTTACATGCAAAGCATATTAAAAGTGACTCTATATCACACTGACTACCCCAGTGGGAGCCTATGTAATGGGAATTGTGGAAGCTGTCTACACAATATTAATGTGATCAATAAATTTTCCAGGGACTTCCCTGGTGGTCCAGTGGCAAAGACTCTGTGCTCCCAAAGCAGAGGGACTGGGATTGATGTCTGGTAGGGGAACTAGATCTCCCATGCTGCGACTGAGAATTCACACGCTGTGACTAAAGATCCTACATGCTGCAAGAAAGACTGAAGATTTGGCATGCCAAAACTAATGCTCGTCACACACAAGTAAATAAATACACGTTTTTTAAATAAATAAGTTATCCAGAAAATAAATACACATTTTTTAAAATAAATAAATAAGTTATCCAGATGTTTCTCTGCAAATGTTTTAGATTACCTGAATTAGCTGATTTTTTTCAACAAAAGAGTATATTTTAGCTTTCATGTGGTCTTTATGGTAATAGCACACATCTGACACTTAAATTTAGAAGAAAAGCATAATGATAAAAACCCTGAATAGCATAGCCAAAGCTTTCATCAAGAGACTTTCAAGAACAAGTTCACTCTTAAAAAAAAAAAAAGAGGTAATATAATAATGCATCTATTAGGTATGCAGAGGAGGAAGCAAAACAACACAACACAGGCTTGTATTAAATGTTCGTCAAGCCACTGTCCAACAACTAGACCGCAAAGTATTAGTTGCTCAGTTGTGTCCGACTCTTATGACCCCATGGACTATAGCCCACTAGGCTCCTCTGTCCGTAGAATTCTTTGAGCAAGAATATTGGAGGGGGTAGCCATTCTCTTCTCCAGGGGACCTTCCCACCCCAGGGATCAAACCCAGGTCTCCTGCATTGTAGGCAGATTCTTTACCATCTGAGCCACCAGGGAAGCCCACAGCCATTAACAACAGACCCAAGGACTCAGCTACTAAACAGGACATGAACCCATGGCAGTTGCTCCTCTGTACTCCATGTAGCAGCACTCTGGAAACCACGCTTCCTACAAACTCTATCAATTCCTGTTAACACTCTCCCCACAGACAAGCAGCTTTGAGGAAAAAAAAAGGATTGTTTTAGGCAAAACGATCAGCCTTTTGCTGTCGTTCATCAAGGGTTTAGTACCTCTGTATAGATTTCCTTGCCACTACCTCTGAACACTAATTCTTTTTTTTTTTTGACATTTTTTTTTTTAAATTTTAAAATCTTTAATTCTTACATGCGTTCCCAAACATGACCCCCCCTCCCACCTCCCTCCCCACAACATCTCTCTGGGTCATCCCCATGTACCAGCCCCAAGCATGCTGCACCCTACGTCAGACATGGACTGGCGATTCAATTCTTACATGATAGTATACATGTTAGAATTCCCATTCTCCCAAATCATCCCACCCTCTCCCTCTCCCTCTGAGACCAAAAGTCCGTTATACCCATCTGTGTCTTTTTTCCTGACTTGCATACAGGGTCGTCATTGCCATCTTCCTAAATTCCATATATATGTGTTAGTATACTGTATTGGTGTTTTTCTTTCTGGCTTACTTCACTCTGTATAATTGGCTCCAGTTTCATCCATCTCATCAGAACTGATTCAAATGAATTCTTTTTAACGGCTGAGTAATACTCCATTGTGTATATGTACCACAGCTTTCTTATCCATTCATCTGCTGATGGACATCTAGGTTGTTTCCATGTCCTGGCTATTATAAACAGTGCTGCGATGAACATTGGGGTACATGTGTCTCTTTCAATTCTGGTTTCCTCGGTGTGTATGCCCAGAAGTGGGATTGCTGGGTCATAAGGGAGTTCTATTTGCAATTTTTTAAGGAATCTCCACACTGTTCTCCATAGTGGCTGTACTAGTTTGCATTCCCACCAACAGTGTAGGAGGGTGAACACTAATTCTTGAAGCAGAAAAACGAGGCTTTGTCTGCGACATTTCCTGTCCAAGTGGCGGGTAACAACCATCCCTGGGATGCTGATTTCCCCAGCGATGTTGCAATCCACAGGACGCCTTCAGTTTGTCCTTCGTCTGCTCCAAAGAGCGATTTCTACGGCTGCAGGAGATCACTTCAAATGTGAGCTGCAGCTCCACTGCCTTCCTTGGTCAGCTGTGCCTCCACATGCCTGCCTTTGGAAGTCCAAGGACCACCCTCTTTTCCTCACACTGACTTGCAGCAACAGGCTTTAAGAAGGTGTTGTCTTGTGTTTATACCATGTTCGTTACATCCAGGTTTCTCTTAAATGTTAATTCCCAGGGATCAGAAAGGACCTTAACAATCTTCTCTTGTAAGTACGCTCCGATGGTTTATGTCCTCTACAACATCCCCACCATGTGGCCGTTCTGGCCTTGTTTGAACACCTCTGAGGACAGAAAACTCACCCCTTCCATAGGAAAGTCACAGCCCCACAGGAAAGCTCTGAGACTTTGCATGATACAAATGAACTTAGAAAACAGAAAGAGACTCACAGGCTTAGAAAACGAACTCATGGTTGCCGGGGGAGAAGGGACAGTTAAGGACTTTGGGAAGGTCATGTACACGCTGCTATATTTAAAATGGGTAACCAAGAAATACCTAATGTATGACACATGGTACTCTGCTCAGTGTTACGTGGCAGCCTGGATGGGAGCGGGTTTGAGGGGAGAATGGATACATGTATAAGTATGGCTGAGTCCTTTCACTGTTCACCTGAAACTATCACAACATTGTTAATTGGCTATACCCCAATATAAACTGTTTAGGTGTTAAAAATAATAATAGTAAAATTAAAAAAAAAAATCTGCCTTCTTGACCTGAAACATCAGTCTTTCAACTAGACTTTCAGCACCTCCCAGTCCCTAGAAATGATAGGGATCTCTTTAGCCACAGCTGAATGTCACATTATCTGGCACATAGTAAATGTTAAATTAATTAACAGGTTAAGTCTGCAGTCATCGAGGATCAAAGCAAGGCCATGCATTACGCTGGAATAAATGTGGCACACTCAGATAGGAGCAAGTCCTGTTGATACGGAATCTGGCAAGAAAGCAGCTTACTTGATTGTGCATACTCCAAGTTATAGACTCTTGACTCTGTATAAAGACTGTGGGGACTTCTCTGGCAGTCCAGTGGCTAAGACTCCTTGCGTCTGCTGCAGAGGTCTGAGTTCAATCCCTGGTCAGGGAACTAAGATCCCACATGCTATGTTATGCCATTAAAAAAAAAAAAAAGAATGGCTCACCTGTCCAGGTGATACTGGAGGGGCCATTTGACTTTGTAAGGACAATGGCTGGATTTGTTGAGTATATAGACAGATGATGATATAAGGGCTACCCAGGGTTAGCCCTGCTAAGAAGCAGTGCTCTCTTGTGGTCAACATAGACTCTGGGGCCTCAATAACTGAATGAAATTGAGTAACTCACTGTGTTTCAGTTTCCTTATATGTCAAGTGGGATGAAAATATTATTTCTACCTCCTAGTGTTCTGTGAGGATTGAGTTAATCGGAGAAAGGTGCTTGGAATAAACATCAGCTGTTATTCACAGCATGTACTGCTCCAAAGACACCTGTGAAGAATAGAGAGTGGCTTTTCCTTCTAGATTCCTGCTCCTCATCACTGAAGACCTGGATCAGACCTGGAAGACTTGTGCAGGTGAAAAAACCACCTTCATGATGGGACCCTCTGGAGTCGCTTTTGGGATTTAACCCAAACAGTTTGGTCTGATTTCCTATTATGGGGCACGCATTGTGCTGTACATATCTGTGACCATTTTCTTATCATATTTATTCAGGAGGTAAGCCTGGCTATGCCCATTTTACAGACCAAGAAGTTGAGGCTCAGAGAAGTGAAGTAATGTCCAAAGGATACAACACAGCTAATCAGAGGCAGAGCCAGGATCCAGACTTAGGAGCTACCTTCTCCAGAGCCTATATTCTCTCCATTATTCTGTGCTTTGAAAAAAAAAAAAAATAGGGCAAGTCCTTTAAACTGTGAAGGTATGCGTCTCATTTGGAAGAGATGCTCCTTTCTTGTGCTACTAAAGAGGCTCTCAGGGAGTGCAGCTCCCAGTGTATACCTTCTTCTCTCTCTTCAGTTAGAAATCATGGAAGTGATGCTGAAACCAACGTCTCATGAGGCAGAGTAAATCAAGCGGTTTACTCAGTGACCCTTGGCAGCCTGCCAGGATGCCCTGTCCTGGTTCCAGGACACAGCCACATATTGGCCTTCTGGAATGGAGCTTGGGGTCTCACATTCACCAACCTGAGTTCCTCCCCTACTCAGCAGCCATATTTAGAGCCCTACATTTTGGTTTATTTGAAACAGAAGCCAGAGTCTCTGGGCTCCTCATGGAAAAGGTTGGACTCTCCTTGCTGTGACCAGTTCTCTCCTTAATCACCCCAGAACCCACCTCTGGGCTCACCATTTCCCTGGACTGCAACCACTCTCAATATAAGTCAGGGCTCCCTCTACCTTAATAAATGGGTTCAAATCCAAATTCATTGCTCACCACTCCACCACCACCACCACCCATTCTTGCATCATCGACAAGACCAGAAATACAACACAGATAGGAGAAGACAGTGTCAGGAAAACCAGCTGAGAGCCTTGTGAACTGTCCAGGTGGAAGATTGCAGTGAGCCAGGAAGGGGGCAGCGGAGCTGGAGAAGAAGAAACAGTCACGCTATTATGGCTGTGAGAACGGAACGCCACAACCAATAGCAGGGAGGTCACAGTCCCTGTTGGGACGTTGTTGCAAGCAGCTTCTAAGATGCACAGAAGAATCCTAGGTGCCTAGTGTACATACATTTGGAATTCACGTGATCTCCCAACTTGAATGCAGTTTGGACCTATTGACTCATTTCTAAAAAATACACTGTACACCCAAAACTAACACAACATTGTAAATCAATGGTACTCCAATAAAAAAATTTAAATAAATATTAATAAACAGCAAAAGTGATAGAATGTGAGGTTTAGAAGTGATAGAAGATTAGGTTATAAAGATTTCTTCCTCTTCCATCTTCCTTGCCTTCACTCACTGCTCTGACGGGAGCAGGTGCCACAGTATTTGCTGCTCTAATGGAGAGATCTACATGGCAAGGACAGTCTCCAGCTAACATCCAGCAAGTAACTGAATGCCACCAACCGTGGGAGTGAAACTGCAAGTGAATTTTCCTCCAGTGAAGAATAACAGCTGACTCTGACGAAGTGTTGTGGAAGACCCTGAGCTGGAGGACCCAGCTCAGCTGCTCTTGGACATCTCTCCCATGGAAAATGAGCTAATAGGTGTTCAATGTTTTGAGCTGCTAAGTTTCAGAGTGAACTGTTACACAGCCATAGATAACCATTACAGACAGAAATGAACAAGGTATGATTTTTCAACACACAAGGAGATGGTAGTGATCAATTACACACCCAGAGCAAAGGAGAGCAGAGTTCATGTCTTATCATGAGAAATTATGTCAATGTTGTTGCCATTTACTGAGTCTGGAAACCCCAATAATAAGTTTTGAAGACAAGGAACCAGGTCAAGCTTTGGCCATGTTAAGTTTGAAATGCCTAGGAGACATGCAAACAGATGAGTCCAGAAAGTAGTTAGATTTATGACATTGCAGCTCAGAAGAAAAATTTTGGCAGGAGATCACAATTTGGGAGTCATCAACCTCTTCCCTCTGAAGTCATTTGGAATAACTTTATTTCCTCACCCCGTAACAGTTGCTGAAATATTTTAAAGGAGTTCTTATGTCTCCATGGGTCTGGCTTAAGCATGTCCACTTTCCTCTACTTTTTCTCAGATAATTTGGTTCTAAGCACCCAGCCTGCCTATGATCTTCTTAGACATGAATTTTTTCCACCTTCTCTGCTTACAGTTGAATGACTGTAAGATAGGCAATTTTTAATTTCTTGTAAATTACCTCACATTTTGGTAAAACAGGGTAATTTTGAGATATAAATAGTCCATGGAAAGAATACAACTATGTGCTAAGCACAAGATAAATACTCAATAATTATGTATCTTGCATACTTATATCATCTAGAATAGTGTTGTCCATATTGTGTAAGTAACATGTCATTTTTTTTCTAGTAGCTGCATTTTAAAAAGTAAATGAGACAGAATAAACTGACTTTAATAATATATTTTATGTGACCCAATATATCTAAACCATTATCATTTCAACATATCATCAATATAAAAAATTGTTAATAAGATACCTTTATATCCATTTTTCATTCTAAGCCTTTGTAACCCAGTGTGCAGTCAATGTTTAAAGAAATCTCAATTCAGATACTAAATTTTCATCACAATGACTTGATCTGTGTTTTGAGTTCATAAAATATATAGTTTAAAAAATACACACACCTGAATTGTTCCAAACATAGTTAAAAGTTTTCTGATAACTGAATTAAGTATCCTTTTTGAAATTTAAATTAATTGGAATTAAAACTCATTTTCTTATTTTGCACACTTAAATAGCAATTTGTCATTAGTGGTTATCATATTGAACAGTGTAGATCTAGAAGTTACTTTAAGAGTTCATGAGCTTTTTTATCACTCCTGTTAGTCTGTGTCTTCAGAGAAGTAGATGCTAAAATGGTATCAAACATGCAAGATATTTACTGGGGAAACATCCATAAAGGAAATTGGGTAAGGTGATGGAGGAGCCTGGGAGAGCTGGCCTGACCATCCATGAAGGACAGAGGGAAGGAAAGAAGCCTGGATAAGTAGGAGGTGTGTGCTTAGTCACGTCAGCTCTCGCAACGCCATAGACTGTAGCCTGCCAGGCTCCTCTGTCCATGGGATTCTCCAGGCAAGAATACTGGAGTGGGTTGCCATTTCCTTCTCCAGGGGTAAGTAGAGACTTAAACTATGAAAAGTGAAAGTGTTAGTCACTCAGTCGTGTCCAACTCTTTGTGACCCCAAGAACTGTAGCTTGCCAGGTTCCTTTGTCCATGAAATTCTCTAGGCAAAAGAACTGAAGATCCCCCTTCTCCAGGGGTCTTCCCGACTCAGAGATCGAACCCAGATCTCCTGCATTGTGGGTAGATTCTTTACCATCTGAGCCACCAGGGAAACTATAAGTACAGTTCAAAAGATTTTTGGCAAATCTGATGGGGAACTGTGTTAGTTTTCCGTGCTGCTGTTAACACCACAAACTTAACACCTTAAAACAGCACAATTTTATTATGTTAGAGCTCCTTAGGTTCTAAGGCTGACATAGGTCTCACAGGGGTATAGTCAAGGTGTCAACAGTGCTGTGTTCCACTCTGCAGAGGAGAGTCTGGAGAATCTGTTTCTTTTCCTTTTCCAAATACTAGACACCACCTGCAGTCCTTGGCTTGGCGTCTCTCTTCATCTTCAAAGTCAGCAGCAAAAGCTCATCCCATTTCTCTGATAACTTCTTCCATCTTTGCATCTCTCTCTTTGACCACACCTGGGAAAATTCTCTACTTCTAAGGAACCATGGAACTCAACTGGACTCATCTGAATAATTCCTCACTATGCTCCCATTTCAAGATTAGCTGATTAGCAACCATAATGTCAACCGTACTCTTAATTCCCTTTTCCCATGTGGAGTGACATATTCACAGGCTCCAGAGATTAGGATGTGGAAATCTTTGGGAGGTCATTACTCTACCTGCCACTGGAGTCTTTAGCCAAATGTGCGCATTAGAGGAGTCCCACTTCTTTCAGGAACGGGCCTGCTTTGGGCCTGTTTAAACCCCTGTGGGGCCTAGTCATCAACCGGCAGCAGCCCACAGGGATGACAGCGTTGGCATGTACACAGTGATGGACACGGATGCAGCAGGTGGAGCCTCTGGTTAGTTGCACTCCCTGAAGCTGGAGGTCTAAAAGGAACATTCTCACGGCCACCACACTCCTCTACTTTTTTAAATTATCAAAATAATAATAATAGTAACCCCTTCCTTTTGTGGCTCCCTCAGAAAGCTTACAAAAATTAAAAAGAAAATTCTTAGAAAACTGGTAGAAGGGAGTAAGAAAATCCGATTAAAAATAGCTGGCAGAGAAGTCTTGGAAACCCTGCCTGAAATGACTGAGATGATGCCTCATTAAATCTGAGCAGCTGGTACAAGGCAATCTTTAACACAGGTGACCTCCTGCCCCGCCCAAATACAGGAACTATGAATTTTCAAAGATCAATAAACCACATCAAGGGCTGGCCATTGGACTTGGAAAAATGGAGGTCATTGGGGACCCTCACAAGAGTTGCATTGTGGTAGAGTGATGGAAATGAAAGTGTGATTAAGAGCAACTCTAAGAGAAGGAAAAGGGAGAGGAAGTGGGGAGCACAAGGACATGCCTCAATCACAGGCGTCCCTATGGCCACAAATGGGTCCATCAATG
Source organism: Ovis canadensis (assembly GCF_042477335.2). Taxonomy (NCBI): domain Eukaryota; kingdom Metazoa; phylum Chordata; class Mammalia; order Artiodactyla; family Bovidae; genus Ovis; species Ovis canadensis. Next base: position 85,833,864 of record NC_091257.1, on the reverse strand, counting down.
GCACTCCAGTGAGCAGAGGTCACTGACACCTTCACTGCAGGGGTAGATCCCAGGACATAGGGGTAGCTTCTTATTAGCAGACACAGAGAGGATTTTCAGAGTTAGCAGGACGCCACAGAGGAAAATGGCATGAGTACCAGGCATAACTTCACGCCTGCAGTGGCAGAGAGACCCACAGCAGAGACACAGAACCCATGGACCCACTCTTAGCATGGGTCACAGTATTTCATACAGAACCAAGAGGGTGGGGTTTAAGCCAGGACTGAGCCAGAGACATGTCAGCTCTCAATATATCAACTCCCCATGGCTGTGACCCAAGGAAAGGTTTATATGGGAGAATGTAGACAATTTAATCTAATGAGAAAAAAAAATCAGTATCATAATATATGTAGCATGATTGCCTTGTGGACACTAAGGAAATTCAACAAATGTAAAACAATGTCAGTGTTAAAGCAGGTGACTCATGGGTGAGGTCTTACTTTCTCTATTTTGTGACTTGTAGTAAAGTACTTAGACTGCTTTCTAAATACAAAAAAAAAATTTAAGATATAATTATCCAAGCCTTTCTCCTAGAGTTTCTATGAAGATTATAATAATCAAAAACATTTGAATAGCTCACAGAGTGATTTTCATACATGTAACCTCATTTCATCTTTACAACCAACATGCCATTTTGAAAAGCCTTTATTATTGCACTTAGCAAAGTGTGTTGCAATGATTTGCTTCTATATCTTTTTCTAGCTCTAGACTGAGGTACCCCCAAAGGTAAGAATCATGTCTTTTAATCCTTTTCCTTGACAAGTAATACCAGCCATGGCACATGACAGATGAGCCAAAAGTGTGTGAGGATGAGTGGGTAATTGTGGATGGATGGACGGGAAGATGGATGGATAGATAATGGCTGGATGGATGAATAGCGGGACTCCCCTGGCGGCTCAGTCGGTAAAGTGTCTGTCTACAATGCAGGAGACCTGGGTTCAATCCCTGGGTCAGGAAGATTCCCTGGAAAAGGCCACTCCAGTACTCTTGCCTAGAAAATCCCATGGACAGAGGAGCCTGGTGCAGGATGAATGAATGGTTGGCAAGATGGATGAATGGATGGATGGATCAATGGACAAGCATCAGGGGATCAATAGATTACCATTGTAAGCATAAGCACTTAAATATCCCAAGATAGGTAGCCTTTTGTTAGAGACTGAGCCAACCTCCACTCCCTTCCCACAAACTAAATATTTTTAAAACTTCATGGCTAGTTAACCCTCCATATACCTCAAACCTCTGGTGATCTTGCCTCTTCCCTGTTTTCTCCCATTCGTATTATTCCCCTGCTGCTCTATACTTCCTCTCCCCTGCCCCAGTTTCTCATTGCTCTCCTTTTACCCAAATCTTTCCACCCAGTAAATCAAGGCCCCCTAAACCACAAAATAATGTCTTTACATTTTCAAACCCTCATGTTTTGTTCCAAAGTAAACCTAACTCTCACCTGTGGACCCACTATCCCTTCTCTAGGGCGCTCCCCGTTTTTCCCCAGCTCTAGGACATCTCTGGGTTAGGTATTCTATATGTAGTCACAGTAGCATGGACTGGATTTGCAGGTATATTTATTATGCACAATATATTTAAGTCAGGTCTATATCAAGTCAAATGATAAGGAGCTCCATCCTAAGGGAGATCAGCCCTGGGTGTTCTTTGGAAGGACTGATGCTAAAGCTGAAACTCCAGTACTTTGGCCACCTGATGCAAAGAGTTGACTCATTGGAAAAGACTCTGATGCTGGGAGGGATGGGGGGCAGGAGGAAAAGGGGACGAGAGAGGATGAGATGGCTGGATGGTATCACCGACTCAATGGACGTGAGTTTGAGTGAACTCCGGGAGATGGTGATGGACAGGGAGGCCTGGCATGCTGTGATTCGTGGGATCACAAAGAGTCGGACACGACTGAGCGACTGATCTGAACTGATCTGATCTGATACCAAGTCAAAACAAGTCAGCAGTGGACGGGTTACATGTACACCAAATAACTGATCCTTCAACTTCTATATCACTTTCCAACTTGATAATAATTAGCAGCATCTAAATGCAACCAGGCAAAGAAGGATGGAGACTTTGTCCTTTAATACAGAAATTTTAAATTGTTAAACAAGGTTTCCTCCAGGGAGAAAAGTGGGGGTGGGAGGGCTAGTGTTAGGAAACAGTTTTTCTTCTTGTGTATTTTTATATATTGCTTAGTGCTTACACGAGAAATATGAAGGAACTGAAAAGCTCCCCCTAAAGGAAAAAGAATGAAAATGCAGGCGTTTCATTCAAAGTGTGACTGGAGAGAGCAAAGGAAGAAATGAATTTTCCTGGGAGGTGTGCTCAGAGCTGCAGGGCCTCACCCCCGGGCCCTTATTCCTGAAAAAATCCAGGCATGAAGCAAAGAACGGTGACATCTGTGGTCCCTTCACAAAGCTAAACAGCTGGCATAAGAGCTAAGGGAAAATTGTTATTTTTATTAGTGCTGTATCTGCCTACTGTTTACATCCACACTCTTGTATTAGGAACTAATTCAAACTTGGAAATTATATTCATTTCCTTTGAAACAGTATGTTAAATTAAAAGTTAAATTGGGTCTAAAATCTGTTCTATCTTTTAAAAAAAGTCACAGACAAATTTCAGAAAAACTGGCCAGGATTAAAATAGGCAAAGACCAAGCTGGTAATTAATTTTTCCTCCAAATTTGATAATTACTGAATTCCTATGTGGATGTAAGTTCCAGTTGAATTATCAGCCCTGTCTGGACAGAATGAGAATGATTTTAAAAAATAGCCTATAAGTCAAGTTGGGTAAATGATGGTATATAGTGTTGGTATATTTTGGAATGGGGAAAAAGTGAGTGATATATTTGAGTGTCATTAAGTCTGTCGTGGATGAAAGATGAGGTCACTAAATCTGACAGTGTGCTCATGATTTGGGAGCCAAATCACCATGGAATGCAAAATTAAGAGAGAGGCCTGGCATACTTAATCCATGTGCAGGATCTGATCAGTGTCACCCAGAACGCAAAGGCATTTGCTAGGAATGACTATGTTTAAAAATCCTCAATATTGTATATTGTAGGATCATCTTTAGTTTGAAAAGATTATGGAGAAAATGGGAGAACATAGTTTTAGTGAGACCACCTGACATTATAAAGAATTTGACTTTAATCTGAGTGAATTTGATTTCCTAAAGCAGAGGATTTGTTCGTTTGTTGATCCCCTGTGGATGTGGGGTATAGAGAGACAGATAAACAAGTATTTAGCATTCCTGACTAGACTAAGCCTTTGTGCATTATTCAGGATGCAGGTGCTTGGAGGGAAAATCACATACACCATCTTTCTAAACAAAAAGCAGGAACACGTGATCTTCCATCAGATACACTCAGAGACCCAGCCCTTTGAACTATGTTAACAATAAGCCTATCTAAGAGATGTTTATACTGGACTCATCCAAAGGACCAAGTTGGGCAGATATCCCAGAATTAAAAGAATAGGGACTTCCCTGATGGTCCAGTGGCTATGATTCTGTGCTCCTGATGCAAGGGGCCCGGGTTTGATCCCTGGTCAGGGGACTAGACCCCACATGCCACAACTAAAGATCAAAGATATTACATTCCCCAACTAAGACCTGGTGCAGCCAAATACATAAATATTTTTTTAAGCCAGGAATAATAACATGAAAATTGGTTGGTGTGTTTAAAACAAGGATTATTTGGAGGCAGAACATGGGAGTCATTTTTCCCAGCAGCCACACTTCCAAAAGGCCTCAAACAGACTTTTGCTTATCCTCCATTGACTGGTTATATATCCAGTTGCAGAACAAAAGGACTAATGTTTATCATACAGCTTTCATCTTTGGTCTCCATGAGTTAATCCAGTAATTAGGTTGTGAAAATGTAACTATATTTTACTCTTTACATGGTAAAGTGTCAATTTGTTTAATATAATCTTCTTTTACAGAATACAGAGGTGATTGCAAGAAACATTGGTAGTGGAGTGGAGAGATGAGACAGAGAAAGGGAAGAAGGGCAGAAAAGGGTGTGCGATCAGAAGTGGTTACCACCAAGTGCAAGTGCACCTCAGTACTACTGGGAGCTCTGGCATACTGTGTAGATTAACGCACTTTGGTTACACACTCAAGGAGCCAAGGAGCTGAGAAATTCATAGGTAATTCATACAACAGTTCCCTTTAGTCACTGGCTGCAAAGCTTCTCCGGGAAGCTTCCAGCTGCCATGCTTGTGAGTAGAACAGTCTCTGGCAGCATGGGAGAGCCCCGAGAAAAAGAAATGCAGGTGCTGGCAATAAAAAAAGGTAGGACAACAGGCACATAATTGGTGAGAGCCAAAGAGACGTGGGTGGAACCCAAGGAGTGTCTGCTGAAGCCCTTTAGGGAGACCCTTTGGTGTTTCCCCCTTTGGAAGCATGCCAATTATGAGCAGGTGAACAAGAGTCCGTCAAGAAACAGGGCCATGGAGGATACAGGTTATCAGCTGCTTTAACAGCCATGGGAGGAAGCACTGGGCATCTATCTATTGTCCCCAGCAGTGCATCAGCAGGCATCAACATACAGGACTCTGCTGTAGCGATATCTGTGCTCTTCGGGCATCATCAAAGGTGGCATACATCCCAATGAGCCGAGATAGGAATGAAGAAAAATGACAGATACCTCACGACATCCGAAAGGGCCATACAGAAGGACTAGTGACGTGAGCTACCCCCTGAAGACTTTTGACACCATCCTATGAAAAAGTGAGGGTGCAGATATTTCCCTATTTGTGACAGCTTAGAATGACCCCACTTTTAGCCATGAGTGACAGACATTCAACACTGAAGGTGCACTGGGCTCCCAGAAATCCTTTCCCTTTTTCCACTGAAGGTTGTACCAATAATTCAAGATGATACAGATCAATTACCAAACTATTAAATGTCAGTTAACATCTTTGGAAACTGAATACAAAATGAACCAACTAACATTCCCTTGTTATAACCCCCTTGTGTATAAAAAATTAGGTTTATATGTTTAATGAATGTATGAAAATATAATTACCAAGTTATTGCTCTTGTAAAAGTGATTAATAATCATATCATTGACTTTTCCACTGTGCTCTTGAGTTATTAAACTGGAATATTTCTGCCCTCTTAAGAAGAGGAAGAGACACAGAATGCATCTCTCTCACATGCAGGCACCAAGGAAAGGCCACAGGCGTGCACAGCGAGAAGGCAGCCATGTACAAACCAGGAAGAGAGCCCTCAGCAGGAACCAAATCAGCCAGCACCTTGATCTTTGACTTTCCAGCTACCAGAACTGGGAGAAATAAATGTCTGTTGTTTAAGCCACCTATGGTATTTCGTTTTAGTAACCTAAGTGAATCAAGACACTCCCCTACTAGACTCTAAAAACACTTGGGAACTGGGTATTACCATTATTCACTGTTTGTTTCTACTACTGAAGGCAGAATCTGGCCAATAGGAGGTGTTTGTGAATGAATGAGGGATCTACTTTTGTGGTTGTTTTGGTCTTTATTTTAGGACAGAACATAGAATTGCGTGCTCATAGGCAGAAGGAAAAAAAAAAAAAAAACAAATGAGTTCAAACCTTGGACCTAACATTTATTAGTTAAACAACCATGATCAAGTCACTTGGCCTATCTGAACATCAATTTTTGATTATAAAATGGTGGTCATCTTAGCTTGGGCTCATCAGAGTTGGACCTTGAGATAAGGACTAAGACACAGGTGATTTGCTGTGGCAGGTGAGGAAGTGGAGAAAGATAGGGAAGGGAAAAAAGCCAATGAAGCATGTGTTAAATAACAAATGCTGGAGAGGGTGTGGAGAAACAGGAACTCTCCTACACTGTAGCTGGGAAGGTAAATTACTGCACCCACTACAGAGGACAGTACAGAAGCTCCTCAGGAAACTAAAAGTAGGGTTGCGAGCAGTTCCACTCCTGAGCATAAACCTTGACAGAATTATAATTCAAAGAGATGCACGCACCCTGATGTTCACAGCAGCATTATTCACAATAGCCAAGTCATGAAAATAACCCAAATGTCCATCGACAGATGAATGGATAAAGATTTGGTACATATGTACAATGGAATACTACTCAGCCATAAAAAGGAAGAAATATTAATACCATTTGCCACAACATGAAGGGATCTAGGGATTTTTGTACTAAGTCAAACAAATTCAAATACTGTATGGTATCACTTATATATGGAATCTAAAATATGACATAAATGGACTTATCTATGAAACAGACTCAAAGACACAGAGAACAGGCTTATGGTTGCCTAGGGGGAAGGGGCACAGGGGAGGGATGGATTGGGAGTTTGGGCTTAGCAGATGCAAACTATTATATATAGGAGGGATTAACAGTAGAGTCCTACTATATAGCACAGGAAATTATACTCAATATCCTGTGATAAATCATAATGGAAAAGAATATGAAAAAGAATGTATATAGATGTATAACTGAGTCACTTTGCTGTACAGAAAAATTTACTGTACAGCAGAAATTAACACAATATTATAAATTAATGAAACATGAGCAAAATAAATTTTTTGTGAAAAAAAGCATGGGTTAATGAGCAGGTTCCTGCTATGAACCACTAAAGCCCAATCCCACAGCAGGGACAAGGGCACCCTGAGAAATGGTGTTAGACATGGCTCAGGATCTTCACACAGGTAAGAGAAGACATAGCAGATTCTGACTTCATTCCCTTACTGGTTGAGGGCTATTCCCAAAATCTTTCCTTCTATTAGGTTGGTGCAAATTTTGCCATTTGACACTGCAATACATTCTTAAACAAATGTGGTTATGTTATACATCAGTTTTAATCTGCATTTCTTGCTTTATGTTTTTTGCTAATGATTTATACTTGCTTTTTATTTCATATCTATTTTAGACTATTGAAATGATGTTAGACATAAGAAAATTTGAGTGATTTTCTTATTTGAGTTCAAAATGGGCCATAAAGCAACAGAGACAACTCACAATATCAATATACAATTGGCCCAGGAACTGCTAATGAACAGACAGTGCAGTGGTGGCTTAAGAAGTTTTGCAAAGAAGATAAGAGCCTTGAAGATGAGGAGTGCAGTGGCCAGCCATCGGAAGCTAACCATGACCAAGTCAGAGCATCATCAAAGCTGCTCCTCTTACAACTACATGAGAAGTTGCCCAAGAACTCCACGGTTCCCATTTTGATTAATAAAGATGTGTTTGAGCCTAGTTATAATGATTTTAAATTCAGGGTCCAAAACTACTGTTACTTCTGCACCAACCTAATATTTCCAGGTTCTATCTTTGTGCAGTAGAGCAAGTTTCCATGGTGCCAGATAAAGCCCTCAGGCACCTGAGGTAAAGAGCTGTTATACTGATGGAAATCCCAGCTGCAGGTGAATTTGGGTGGGCCGGGGGTAGTGAGAGTACACATCTGCCACAAGCGCAAAACTTACACCCTAGGTGTAGGTGCTTTCTGTAACCTCACAGAGCAGCTGGTACTATTAAATGAGAAAATGTATATATAGGAGAAAATGTATATATAGGGCTACAGTCCATGGGATCACAAAGAGTCAGACAAGACTAAGCGACTGAGCACGCGTGCGCGCGTGCACACACACACACACACACACACACACAACTTAGGGGATACAATTAGTCTAGCAGGCAACTAGATTTGATCCTACAAGGGAATTCTGAGGCAGTATAGAACCCCCACCTCAGGATTATTTCCCCAGAAGGACTAGGGATCCTGAGTATTTAATATACCAATTCCCATCATGCACTAGTTGTGGGTTGCTTCCAACAGATGTTAAGCCTCCAGCTCTTCTGTCCTGCTGAGCTTTGCCCAGAGATGGGCTCTGGCAGAGAACCCAAGGGCAGTTGGAAGGTGTTTCACAGAGGAGGATCAATTAAAAATGCTTGAGTAAACTCGTGTCAAAGGCACGGGAAAAGATTCACTCCATCACGTAAGTTCCTAAGGCCTTGGACTGTGTCTGCCTTCAACATGGATCCACAGTTCCTAACACATTCCTATAGATGGAGGGTGTGCATTCCTCAGTGCATAATAGTCACTCAATAAATACTTTGGGGTGGAATGGATAGATGGATGACATTTGCCCTGAGTTTTTTTTTTTAATTGAAGTATAATTGATTTACAATGTTGAGTTAGCTTCAGGTGTAAAAATAGTGATTCAGTTAAACATACATGTATCTGTTCTCTTTCAGATTCTTTTCCCTTATAGCTTATTACAAAATATTGAATATAATTCCCTGTGCTAGAATAGGTCCTTGTTGGTTATCTATTTTATATACAGTAGTGTGTATCTGTTAATACTAAATTCTTAATATATCTTTCCCCCTCTCTTTCCCCTTTGGTATTCATATATTTGTTTTCTATGTCTGTGGGTCTATTTCTGTTAAGTTTACTTGTATCTCTTTTTTTAAGATTCCAAGATAAGCAATATCATGTGGTATTTGTCTTTGTCTATTGACTTACCTCACTTAGTATGATAATCTCTAGATTCTAAGACCCATACAGAGTCTTAAAGTGTAAGTAGGAATTCACTGAGCTCTCCAAGACAAAAGAACAGCATAATCAAATGTACAGAGTTATACCAAAGCATCTCCTTTTTGAGGAAGTTCTAAGGGCAATCCATTTATTTAAAACATACAGCTGCTTAGATGATGTTTCACTTTAGGAAGGCATGATCTGCCTTCTGGTAACGTCCACTCTCTCATCCTAATGTTGCCCTTTGAACCAACAAAAAGAATTTGTACTTCTCTTTCATTTCACAATCCTTGCAATATTTGATGACATGTCTTCTTTCCCCAAACATATACACCCCTGGTTTCTTTTCAATGCCCCAGACTGAAGAGTTTCATCCAGGTATTAGTTGACTACATGTCATTAGAGTAGAGGTCCTCAGGTCAAGGCTGTAGGATGCCGTGTTGTGTAGGAACTTTGCTGTCTTTCAGATCTGGGTTCACATGTTAACACTACCAGTATGTGCTTTGGGGTAAGTAACTTAGCTTCCCTAAGCCACACCCTCCATCTATAGAATGAAAGTCATCATGCTTATCTCACTGGAAGCTACAGTGGGCATTTAATAAATTTCATTCTCTTCCTTGAACTTCCTGACTTTCTCCCACCATGCTGCTGCTAAGTCACATGGCTCTGCTCCATGTCCCCACCGCAAACATGTGAGGTTTCAATCTAGAACAAGAATGAGGCCAAAAGAAATACCCAGGTCACCCAGGCCACTGCACAGAGAAGGTAACCCAGAGAGGCCCCTCTGGGCCTCCCTCTCTCCCCTTTCAGCAGCTTGGAGTTAAACAGGCATCCTTGCTCCTATAAAGCAGGAATAAGACTGCTCACTTGTTCACTTGCTGAGCAAAGGGACTGACTACCCAAGAAAGGGAAGTGTCACCCACAGAAATCAATACATATGAGGCTTTGAAAAAAGCTGGCTGGCTGCACAGGATTAGGTATTGATCCCACTTGTTTTCCCAGTTACTGCTCTGCTCCCCACCTGCGAAGGACACTTCTAATCTCTTCCTAACACCAAACAAGACAAGGAAGCTCAGCCCAGGACAGACTCGGTGCATGACAAATGCAGGACACGAAGGAATTCCCAGTACTATGTTCAGAAAACCACGAACACAGGGAACAGAGATCCCCACCTGACTCCTAACACTGACAACTCAGGACTGAGTGGAGGATTCAAACAGAACTGCCTGCCCTGGTGTGAAGCCCAGTCTCAAGGAACTCTGAGACGCCCAGAAAAAAAATCAGGGAGAGGGGACAAGGCTTTTACATAACTGTCTATTGGTCCTCTATGAAAGAAAATCAGCACCAGGACTTCCTCGGAGGTCCAGTGGTTAAGAATCCACCTTCCAGTGCAGGGAGCAGGGATTCGATCCCTGGTCTGGGAACTAAGATCCCACATGACATGGGGCAACAAAGCCCATGTGCCCCAGTGAGGATCCCACATGCCACAACTAAGATAAGATGTAGCCAAATAAATAAATAAATAAATATATTTTTAAAAAATAATTTATAAGAAATATAATTAGCACATAAAAAGTATAGACTAGATTAAAACCTATCAGCTATAGTAAGGAAATAAAAAAAAGAACATTGTTTTGCTTACCAAATTAGAAAAGTTTTTTTGAATAATATTATTGAGTGATAGCAAGTGTTTAAAGAAGGGAAGGAGTGACTAGATTTTCCAGAGGATAATTTGACAATACATTTCAAAAAAAAGTAATCACATCCTTTGAACCAATAATCCCATTTCTAGGAACTGATCTGAAAATGTAATTAAGAATGTGTGCGGAATTCTCTGGCAGACCAGAGGTTAGGACTCCACGCTGTCACTGCCAAGGACCCAGGGTTTGATCCCTGGTTGGGGAACTAAAATCCATTAAGCTGCACAGCATGGCACATAAATAAATAAAAATTAAAAAGGAGTGGGTATGGCTTTTGTTCTAAGTTAAAAGGAACATGCCTTTTCTTGAGATACAGAGTCAGGGCAAAAGGAAGACTGGTTGTGAAGTTCAGCCTGGTCGGGGCACTACCATGACCAGCTCCAGGATGCTGGGTCATAGAAGGTGCAGACCTGCCACAGAGGAAAGCCATACCAAGGTCATGAGACCCTTGGCTACTCAATAAGCATGAGGCCATCCCTGTGTTAGGAAGGTGGAGAAGACCCCATGCTTGCCCAAGAGATGGTCACTTTATTAAAGCGCCCTCCTAACCTCCAGGTGTTCTAAGTACCAGCTTTGACTTAGGCCACACTGTCAGAGGATATAAGGGCCCTGCTGCTTTGGCCATCAAAGAACTGCCTCTAACGAACTTCTCTTTGGCATCCAGCTACTTTCCTATCCTATGGGACTTAAGAAAAAGCCCGTGAAACCCAGTATTAACTTTGATCAGATGATTGGGCTGGGAGCCTTATCTGCGATGTGACTCTGCTGAGTGGCTGGTTTGTGTTTTCTCTGCGGCCCCTGTGGTTCATGTCACTGACAGCTAAGAGCCAAAATGAGTGGTTGAGACTCTTGTAGAACAGTGTGTGCCCAGATACCAGCATCACCAGACTCCCTTCTCACCTGTCTTTTACCCCAGAGCTGAGCTGACAGCCTGGATGATGGGGATCATTTGAATGGCCCTGGAGTCGGGCACAGTTATGAGGAATCACATGGGTCTAAGCTTATAAATTCAGCCTTGTTCACCTGATGAGTTAATCACCAAGCAAATCAGCCATGGGCTTTCAGACATGGAGGAAGTGGAGGGGCGAAGAGAAATATGCCATTGTTGAGCCCCTCAACAGAACGGACACGTGGACACAAGGAGGGGAGGGGCATGAGGGGATGAATTGGGAGAGTAGGACTGACGTAGGTACACTGCCGTGTGTGAAGCAAACAGCCGGGGGGGAAGCTGCTGTAGCTCAGCTGAAGCTCAGCTGCTGAAGCTGCAGTATACAGCTGGAGGGAAGCACAGGGAGCTCAGCTCGGTGCTCTGTGACGACCTAGAGGGGCGGGATGGGGGTGGGGGTTCTAGAGGGAAGAGATAGATGAATACACACAGCAGATTCTCTGTGTTGTACAGCAGAAAGTAACACAACAATGTAAAATAACTATTGGCTGTTGTTAAATCACTCCAGCCATGTCCAGCTCTTTGCAACCTCACAGACTGCAGCCCGCCAGGCTCCTCTGTCCATGGGATTCTCCAGCCAAGAATACTGGAGTGGGTTGCCATTCTCTTCTCCAGAGGATCTTCCTGACCCAGGGACTGAACCCGTGTCTCTTACATCTCTTGCATTAGTAGGAGAGTTTTTTACCACTAGTGCCAAATAAATAAAACAAAAGCCCCTCAATATATCAGGAATGATGTATATGGTATTTATGCTCAGGGTGAAATCTATAACTGGTCCTCATACATGGAGGGCAAGGAGGGAGCACCCCAGATTGGCAGGTGGCAAAGAAACTTACACACGAGACTTGTCTTGGGCACTGCAGGACAGTGGATCTCCCCACCCACTCATCAGAATCTTTTTCTTTTTAAACACCAAAAAACATTTTTGCATTGGGGTATAGCCCATTAATAACGTTGTGATAGTTTCAGGTGAACAGTGAAGAGACTTAACCTATATATCTACATGCATCCATTCTCCCCAAAACCTGCCTCCCATCCAGGCTGGCACATAACAGAATCTTAAAGCTTATGAAGAGGCCTTAGCAGGGCTTAGTCATACACAGCCATCCAGATGATCTAAACACACACTTCTCTCTCCTCTCAAGGCTGTGTTCTCGTAACAACGCACACTGTGTGGGAACAGTGGGTAGAGCGTACATCTCAAGCACAGGAGGTGGAGCCTCCAGTTGCCCTGGTCCCGCTCAAGGGTCAACCTGCAGGCGCATCCTCTCAATGACCTCCTCCAACACTGATGGGCGTTGAGAGAAAAGTACCCCAGCTCCTTGTTCCTTGGGGGGTGGGGGAGTAACAGTGAGACAAGTTCTGCACTGCCTCCCAGAGATCCCCAGCAGGGCTGAGCCCCCGCTACCCACAGTGTTGACTTTGCCCACCCTGCATCCTTTACTGCCTTCCTTCCCCACCCTGTCTCACTTGCCCCTCCCACTACTGATGCTCCTGAGATCACCTCCTGAACACACTCCTTGAATCTTCTGAAGATCTGATCCTGGGAGGCCCCCTCAAAACAGACGAGAGCCAGAGACACTGAGATAATTATAAATCTTGGTTAGATTTTAAAATGCTATAGATACAAATAATAAACATTGCATTCCTACCAGGTGAGACAGGCCTGGGACCTGAGACCCTTTGCTGCAGTGCTTGCACCTGGACACACCTCACCTGGAGCTACAAAATACAGAGAAATACATGGGACTGAAACAGCTGTGTGCATGCGCAGTTGGGGCAAATCCTAGGCCAAAAGACACAAAGACCAGAACACCCAACTGAGAGCAAAAAACACTGAGTGTCGGAGAAAAAGCTAGGTACTGCGCATGCCCCCAGCACAACAATACCTAAGAAGTGGGCCACACCCCTACCCTCACCCCATATGAGGAATGAGCTCACCAACTAGGGGAGCAAGCAAGGGAACCTGTTACTTGTCTTTGCTCCCTCCCGCAGCCAGTGCAGGAGCCCTAATTTCCTGAAATTTCCTGTCTGGGCTCTAGTCAATTTCTACTGACTGGGGAAGGCCAAGAACCCTACCTAGTTGGTATCGCAGGGATGAAGTTCTGTGTTCACCCCAGAAAGGGTACAGGGTAGGAAAGAGTCAGGGCAGGAGGAGGAACCAAGATGCAGAAATGAATGAGATATGGTCCCCACCTCGGACAGAGCTGACAGTTTAGTTGGGGGGCAGGAGAGCTGACTTATAACCACACAGGAAAAGAGAGAGGAGAAAGCAGGAAACGGAAGATCCGTCAAGCCAGCTTTAAGTCTCCTGATTAGACCCTTATATTTACGGTAGAAACAGGGCCCACCACCAACCACTGTTCCCAAAAGTGGAGATCCACCAACCTCCTGGGTCTGGGGCAGCAAAGATTATAAAATGTTTTCACAGGCCGTTAATACTTTTCACCTTCAAAAGAGCCTTCTAGGTAGATGGGAATTGTATTTTCATCATTCATGCCAGGTCCAAATGTGTACATGTCAGAGCAGAAGTCTTGCTTCTATTCTAGCTCACAAGTCACAAGCTTCTGTGTTGCTGCAGACTTACATGAGGACAGAAGTCAGTCAGGACCCCATTCTGCTAGGAGTTTTCTCAACTGAGCTGAACTGTTGATTTCTGTTGAGGGAATACCCAGCCACCACCCTGCCACCAGTCAGCTGTGAAGCCTGGGAAGGCGGACGTCTCCAGAAGGAAGGCTTCCTGGGGGCTCAGTTTGGAGCCCAGCTGAGAATGGAGACTCAGTCCCTATCTCAGAAGGTGAGATGCTCCCAGCTCTTTTCCCAACCTCACCTACCAAGCTCGTGTTTTCTACCTCCCTACCTCCTGTACCCACCTTCCCAGTCCAGCCAGGCCTCTCCACACCCAGGGGACACCTTCTACCGCCCCCTTGCCAACCCCCACCCCATTCCCCACCCCCAACCCCAGGGAACCAGAAAGATAGCAGAATTCTGGTTTCCATAGCAACGCCGCCAGGTTCACAAGGCAACAAGGGCCTGCGTTTGCACTCAGCTCGGTGTAACTGTCAGTGGCCAAGGTAACTTCAAGTCAGTCTTCGAGGTTAATTTGTCTGCAGCTTTCTCTGCACAGAAGCCTCCCATGTGGAAGAAAGGTGAGTCATCAGCCCAAACCACCCCATTAAGCCAGGATCAAATCCAGTGGTCCCATGCACACCTGAGGAGGCCCACTAACTGGTCCACTGTCTAATAATCAGCCCACGATCTCCGAGTAGCTTGTGGGCAGCATTGGAAGGTGCGTGGAACTCCCAGCCTTAGCCAGCATGTGCTGATGCTGCAGTAAGGGCTGGGGCTCCCCGAGTCGTCTCTCTCAGCCCTGCCCCCAAGTTAAAGGCAGTGGACAGGAAGGGGAGACACGGGTACCAGCTCCAAGGAGGGACCTGGGGAGCTAGAACTGCATGGTTGGCTGGTTATCAGGAAACACTGGTCCTTGTGTCCAACTCCCAGTTCAGAGGGGATTTTGACAACCTCCTTAGTACCCATCAGAACCAAGTCTTGACAGGCAAGAGCAGCCTTCCCAACAGGAGGACCCTGCCCTCCCCAAGCCCTCAAACACTTGCTCCACGGTCTGTGGTATAATGAGGGCCTCTTCGCTGCCAGAGGCTCAATCATAAGAGCCCTGATCTCTAGTGCTGGCTGTTCAAGGGGCTCCAAAGACAATGGCTGCTCATTGCTCTGTAGTTAAAGTCTGGGATGCCTGTAGGTGCAATGCTCAGAAAAGAGGGTAGCCTGGTGCAGATTCCTGCCCATGTTCAGGTGGGTGTGTGCTCATGGATGGACAGGTCAGTTACTAGCAGCCAGGGTTAGGGAAGGACTTTCAGTGTAATTTTTAATCCACTGCAACTGGACAACATATTAAAACGTTTACTTTGTGGACAGCACACTCCAACATCCTTATTAGAACAAGGGAAACGACAAAGGAGCAAGAGAGTAACTGCCAACATCAAATTGAGAACTCTCTACTTACTATGTTATCTAATCCCCACCACCACCCTATGTTTCTCACAGATAAGGAAATGAGGTTCAGAAGAGTGAAGTGACTCACTCACCCAGGGTCACACAGCCAGGAAGCAGTGCTGCTGGAATTTGACCGAGAACTCTGCCACTCCAAATCTCATCTTGCTAATACTGTTCCACGTCTTCTAAACCTGGAACAGAGAGTCAAAAGGCAATTTTAAAGGCAGCAGCATGCGCACAACCACTCAACACGGAGGATTTGTTGGATTGAGGAGTCTCTCAATTAAAGGAGACAGGGACCGGGAAATGTGGGAAGTTTTCGGTGAAAAGGGAAACAGCGCCACCTGAACACATCAGTGTCACCAAGGTGAAATTTCTCTAATCAGAATGAGGCTGTGGAGGACTTCCCTGGTGGTCCAGTGGATGAGAACCTGCCTGCCAATGCAGGGGACGTGGGTTCCATCCCCTGGGCCGGGAAGACTCCACGTCTCGCAGGGCAACTAAACCGCACCACAACCACGGAAACTGTGCCCTAGACCCCATGCCCCACAACAAGAAAAGCCACTGCGATGAGAAGCCCACACACCGCAACTAGGGAGTAGTCCCCACTCTTCGCAACCGGAGAAAACCCACCCACAGCAGTGAAGGTCCAGTGCAACCAGAAAGAGAACAAAAAATTAATAAATTAGAAAAAAGTATAAGACGGCGGACTGGAAAGTCCAGGCTGAGGAGTGAGAGTAGTAGGCTGAGAATTTAAGCTTTGTCATTTCTGCTGATTCACAACCTCGGGAGCTTCGCAGGTGAAATCTAAAACCAGCCCACATACGCGGAGATCCGGCAGAAGGAGGCAGCCGGTCCAGGTTAACAGGTGGCAGATTTTAAGCAAGCAACTCACGAGGCTTGTCTTGGGCACCTCAAGATGAATAGACCTCCGCACCTGCCCATCAGCCTCTTAAATGTTTAGAGGCTTAGCAGGGTTCAGCCATGGACACGGTCCAGAGGCTCTCAACACCTTATCCTCTCTGGCTGAGTCCTTGAAAATGGTTCCCACTCTGGGGATGGAGGGCAGAACTTACATGCCCAAAAAACGGACGGGGGAGAGGGGGAAGCCTCTGACTGCCCTGGTCCAGCTCGCAGGTCAATCAGAGGTCACGTCCTCTCCTTGACCTCCTCCAACACCAAAAAGCTCTCCATCTGCCCACACTGTTATGTGAACGAAAAACAAACACCTGGCAGTATCATCGAGGGAGTCTGTGGAGTCAGAGTTGGTGCTCACTTAGTCTGCCTGAGCACTGAGATATTGGGGTCCAGGCTCACCATGCCTGTTGGGATGGTGGAGGCTCTGGGGTGTGGGGTTTGTCCAGCAAAGCCACAATGAAATAAGGGACACAGCCCATGAGAGTGATGTGTGTAGCAATCGAGGCAGAGGAGCTGGTCTGTGTAATCAGGAGATTGGTTGCACTCAGGGCAGTTGGGAAAAATGTGACCAGACTTATTGGTTGTACCCAAGGCAAGCCAGGTATCTCATCATCAGAGGAAGAACATGCAAATATGGAAAGGAGGGAGGCTAGAAGCTGGATTGAAATTGGAGACATCAACATGAACTCACAATGTTTAATATCTACAAATGAATGTAGGCTGCTGCTGCTGCTGCTGCTAAGTCTCTTCAGTCGTGTCTGACTCTGTGCGATCCCATAGATGGCAGCCCACCAGGCTCCCCCATCCCTGGGATTCTCCAGGCAAGAACACTGGAGTGGGTTGCCATTTCCTTCTCCGATTCATGAAAGTGAAATCGCTCAGTCATGTCCAGCTCTTAGCAACACCATGGACTGCAGCCTACCAGGCTCCTCTGTCCATGGGATTTTCCAGGCAAGAGTACTGGAGTGGGTTGCCAGAATGTATGACCAGCATTTAATCATGAAGAAACTTCAGACTAAGGAGATAATCTGAGAAACATTCTATAAAGTATCTGGCTAGTGCTCCTTAAAAAGGTCAAAGATATGAAAGACATGGAAAAACTGAGAGACTGTTCCAGACTGGAGTGGACTAAAGAGCTGTGACAACTGAATGTAAGGTAGGATCCTGGACCAGGAACACAAGGGTGTTTACATAGGGTGTTTACTGATGCAACTGGCAAGCTTGAATGGATCTGTGGATTGCATAGTATTACTCTATTGATGTTAATGTCATTGTTTTTCTATTTACTGGGATAATATAAAAGAGTCTTTGGGGAAAATACACACTGAAATATTTAGAAGTAATTAGCCATGCTATCTGTAGTTCAGTTCAGTTGCTCAGTCATGTCCAACTCTTCGCAGCCCCATGAATCGCAGCACGCCAGGCTTCCTGTCCATCACCAACTCCCGGAGTTCACTCAGACTCACGTCCATCGAGTCAGTGATGCCATCCAGCCATCTCATCCTCTGTCGTCCCCTTCTCCTCCTGCCCCCAATCTCTCCCAGCATCAGAGTCTTTTCCAATGAGTCAACTCTTTGCATCAGGTGGCCAAAGTACTGGAGTTTCAGCTTTAGCATCATTCCTTCCATGAAATCCCAGGGTTGATCTCCTTCAGAATGGACTGGTTGGATCTCCTTGCAGTCCAAGGGACTCTCTAGAGTCTTCTCCAACACCACAGTTCAAAAGCATTAATTCTTCAGTGCTCAGCCTTCTTCACAGTCCAACTCCCACATCCATACATGACCACAGGAAAAACCATAGCCTTGACTAGACAGATGTTAGTCGGCAAAGTAATGTCTCTGCTTTTGAATATGCTGTCTAGGTTGGTCATAACTTTTCTTCCAAGGAGTAAGCATCTTTTAATTTCATGGCTGCAATCACCATCTGCAGTGATTTTGGAGCCCAAAAAAATAGTCTGACGCTGTTTCCACTGTTTCCCCATCTATTTCCCATGAAGTGATGGGACCAGATGCCATGATCTTCGTTTTCTGAATGTTGAGCTTTAAGCCAACTGTTTCACTCTCCTCTTTCACTTTCATCAAGAGGCTTTTTAGTTCCTCTTCACTTTCTGCCATAAGGGTGGTGTCATCTGCATATCTGAGGTTATTGATATTTCTCCCGGCAATCTTGATTCCAGCTTGTGTTTCTTCCAGTCCAGCGTTTCTCATGATGTACTCTGCATATAAGTTGAATAAGCAGGGTGACAATATACAGCCTTGACGTACTCCTTTTCCTATTTGGAACCAGTCTGTTGTTCCATGCCCAGTGCTAACTGATGCTTCCTGACCTGCATACAGATTTCTCAAGAGGCAGGTCACGTGGTCTGGTATTTCCATCTCTCTCAGAATTTTCCACAGTTTTTTGTGATCCACACAGTCAAAGGCTTTGGCATAGTCAATAAAGCAGAAATAGATGTTTTTCTGGAACTCTTGCTTTTTCCATGACCCAGCGGATGTTGGCAATTTGATCTCTGGTTCCTCTGCCTTTTCTAAAACCAGCTTGAATGTCAGGGAGTTCACGGTTCACGTATTGCTGAAGCCTGGCTTGGAGAATTTTGAGGATTACTTTGCTAGCATGTGAGATGAGTGCAATTGTGCTGTAGTTTGAGCATTCTTTGGCATTGCCTTTCTTTGGGATTGGAATGAAAACTGACCTTTTCCAGTCCTGTGGCCACTGCTGAGTTTTCCAAATTTGCTGGCATATTGAGTGCAGAAATTTCACAGCATCATGTTTCAGGATTTGAAATAGCTCAATAGGAATTCCATCACCTCCACTGGCTTTGTTCATAGTGATGATTTCTAAGGCCCACTTGACTTCACATTCCAGGATATCTGGCTCTAGATGAGTGATCACATCATCGTGATTATCTGGGTTGTGAAGATCTTTTTTGTACAGTTCTTCTGTGTATTCTTGCCACTTCTTCTTAATATCTTCTGCTTCTGTTAGGTCCAGACCATTTCTGTCCTTTATCGAGCCCATCTTTGCATGACATGTTCCCTTGATATCTCTAATTTTGTTGAAGAGATCTCTAGTCTTTCCCCTTTTGTTGTTTTCCTCTATTTGTTTGCATTGATCGCCAAAGAAGGCTTTCTTATCTCTTCTTGCTCTTCTTTGGAACTCTGCATTCAGATGCTTATATCGTTCCTTTTCTTCTTTGCTTTTCATTTCTTTCTTTTCACAGCTATTTGTAAGGCCTCCCCAGATAGCCATTTTGCTTTTTTGCATTTCTTTTCCATGGGGATGGTCTTGATCCCTGTCTCCTGTACAATATCACAAACCTCATTCCATAGTTCATCAGGCACTCTATCTATCAGATCTAGGCCCTTAAATCTATTTCTCACTTCCACTGTATAATCATAAGGGATTTGATTTAGGTCATACCTGAATGGTCTAGCGGTTTTCCCTACTTTCTTCAATTTAAGTCTGAATTTGATAATAAGGAATTCATGATCTGAGCCACAGTCAGCTCCTGGTCTTGTTTTTGTTGACTGTATAGAGCTTCTCCATCTTTGGCTGCAAATAATATAATCAATCTGATTTCGGTGTTGACCATCTGGTGATGTCCATGTGTAGAGTCTTCTCTTGTGTTTTTGGAAGAGGGTGTTTGCTATGACCAGTGAATTTTCTTGGCAAAACTCTATTAGTCTTTGCCCTGATTCATTCCACAGTCCAAGACCAAATTTGCCTGTTACTCCAGGTGTTTCTTGACTTCCTATTTTTGCATTTCAGTCCCCTTAATGAAAAGGACATCTTTTTGGGGTGTTAGTTCTAAAAGGTCTTGTAGATCTTCATAGAACCGTTCAACTTCAGCTTCTTCAGCATTACTGGTTGGGGCATAGACTTGGATTACCATGATATTGAATGGTTTGCCTTGGAAACAAACAGAGATCATTCTGTCGTTTTTGAGATTGCATCCAAGTACTGCATTTCAGACTCTTTTGTTGACCATGATGGCTACTCCATTTCTTCTGAGGGATTCCTGCCTGCAGTAGTAGCTATAATGGTCATCTGAATTAAATTCACCCATTCCAGTCCATTTTAGTTCACTGATTCCTAGAATATTGACATTCACTCTTGCCATCTCTTGTTTGACCACTTCCAATTTGCCTTGATTCATGGACCTGACATTCCAGGTTCCCATGCAATATTGCTCTTTACAGCATCAGACCTTTCTTCTATCACCAGTCACATCCACAGCTGGGTATTGTTTTTGCTTTGGCTCCATCCCTTCATTCTTTCTGGAGTTATTTCTCCACGGATCTCCAGTAGCATGTTGGGCACCTACTGACCTAGGGAGTTCCTCTTTCAGTATCCTATCATTTTGCCTTTTCATACTGTTCATGGGATTCTCAAGGCAAGAATACTGAAGTGGTTTGCCATTCCCTTCTCCAGTGGACCACATTCTGTCAGACCTCTCCACCATGATGCGCCTGTCTTGGGTTGCCCTGTGGGCATGGCTTAGTTTCATTGAGTTAGACAAGGCTGTGGTCCTAGTGTGATTAGACTGACTAGTTTTCTGTGAGTATGGTTTCAGTGTGTCTGCCCTCTGATGCCCTCTTGCAACACCTACCATCTTGGGTTTCTCTTACCTTGGGCATGGGGTATCTCTTCATGGCTGCTCCAGCAAAGCGCAGCCACTGCTCCTTATCTTGGACAAAGGGTATCTCCTCACCGCTGCCCTTACTGACTTTCAACGTGGGATAGCTCCTGTAGGCCCTCCTGCACCTGTGCAGCCACTGCTCCTTGGACGTGAGGTCGCTCCTCCCGGCCGCCGCCTCTGACCTCTGACGTGCGGTAGCTCCTCTCAGCCATTCCTGCCCTGTCACAGCCTGGCACTCTTGGCCGTTGCCCCTGACCTCGGACGTGGGGTAACCTCTCTTGGCCGCCACCCTTCGGGCATGGGGTCCTCCCGGCTTCTGCCCCGACCTCAAACGTGGGATAGCTCCTCTCGCCCGCGCTTAGTGCACCGGTCACAGCCGCCCATATTAAACAACTTAGAGCATTCTATTGTGTTCCATTACTACAGTCTGTGTGTGTGAGTTGCTCAGTCGTGTCCAGCTCTTTGGGACCACGTGGACCACAGCTACCAGGCTCCTCTGTCCATGGAATTCTCCAGGCAAGAATACTGGAGTGGGTAGCCATTCCCTTCTCCAGGGGATCTTCCCAACCCAGGGATAGAACCCAGTCTCCCAGATTCTTTATCATCTGAGCCACAAGGGAAGCCCCTCCTACAGCCTAGCCAACACTAATATAGTATGCAACTATTGTTTCCTAGTAGGAGTTAGACTCTATCATTATAATAAATATGTATTGAGAGCCCTCTATGTACCAAGCACTGTGCCAGGGAGATAGGACTAAAGAAGAGAGGCATGGCCCCTGCCCACATCGAGCTTCCAGTGAACTATGATAGATATTAAACAGATTATATCATTTTTTTATCACAATTATGGCCAAGTGTTGGGGGAGGTTTTACAACAGGGTAATCTAGTCTCATCTAGGGGGTGTCAAGGATGTTTTCTCCAAAGTAAACAGTGTTTAACAGTTAAAGGAAGCTACCTCAAGGAAAATATATCAGCTGCAGTTGAAATAGAAGTGCTAGAGCCTCCCTGGTAATCCAGCTTTTAAGACTTCACCTTCCAATGTAGGAGATGCAGGTTTATTTCTCTAAGATCCCACATGCCACACAGCCAAAAAAATTAAAAACAGAGGCAATACTGTAACAAATCCAACAAAGACTTTAAAAATAGTCCACATCAAATAGGAGTGCTTAAGTGTTCAATATTCTATCATGATATTTGCAAGGTCCTTGACCTCCCCTAATGAAACTATTATTGTGAAAATGTTGAGAACATGTCAGTGTGTACTGAGTCCACCCAAAGATTGCCATTGATATTTGAATACTTTTAGATTCTCTGATTCTATCCTTGTCATATTGTGATGTATTATTTATACCATAACCAGAGGATGCTTTTGAAAACATTGATAAGATGATACTCCTCTCGGCTTCAAACCTGCCAATGATTTTACATCTGTATCTGTCATCTATTGTCTCAATAATACTGTATAGCAAAAAAACACAAAACCCGAGTGGAGTATAGTCACGAATATGAGAGGTTCTGCTGATTGGACTGGGCTCAGCTGATCTTGGTTAGGTTCATACAATAAACCAAGGGGTGAGCTGCACATTGTTTGATCTCTCAGTTGGATAATTGGATTGCCCCAGCCACTGTTCCACAGTTCTAGGCTCCAGCAGGCTGGCCAAGGCAAAGGAGCTAGAGTGAGGAAGCCCAATCATGTAGTGTTTCTCAAGCCTCCACTTGAAGTGTTTGCTAATATCCCATTGGTGAAAGCAAGTGACACAGCCAGGCCCAGAATGATATGCTAAGTTACATAATGACAGTGATGTATAAAAGGAGGAGTGAAGAACTGGAGTCATAGCATCTCACAAAGAATAAAATCCAGATGCCTCACCATAACCTACATGACCTGGCTCTCCTGACCTCAAATGTCATCTTGTTTTCTTGATTGCTAGTTTTCAGTGTTGAGCATAGCCTCTGGAACATAAGTGCTCAATAAATGTTTCTTCAGCAAATGAATGAATGAACAGTGTGGTCTTCCCTTGGCATGTGCTGATTAACTGGGCATGAATTTGTCTCTAAAAAAATATTCAACATGGTTGTTTACTTTTTAGTTTCAGTGTATATCATAGAGATATCATTACAAGTTGGGCTTAATTTAAGGTACTAATTTGATATTTACCCCATAAATTTCTGGAAGTGTGATAGCATGGTGGTGCCTCCTTTCAGTAAATACTTTAGGAATAGATAAGAGGCTTCAGGCTGCAGACAAATCAGAAAAAGAGATTTCCCCAAATCCTTGTTGTTGCAATACCTCTGACAGAATGGCTGATTTAGGCGCTTGTTATCTCCTGAGTTGTTCTGAGCCTGTGGTATGAATTTAGGGAGCCTTGTGCAGTTATATGGCTTTGGTAAATCCTATACTCCAACTTGTTTTTTCTGGGAACATGTTAAAGAGTTACTATGGACTCTAAAGGCCAGACTGTCATTTCCACATCGGTGTTTGTTCACTCTGTGTCCCCAGCACATAGCTCAGGGGGCTAGAAATAAGTCTGTGGAGTAAATAGATGATCCAGGTAAAATGAAGTAAGATAATGAAAATGAGAATATTAAAAGTGACAGGGACTTCCCTGGTGGCCCAATGGCTAAGACTCTGCACTCCCAATGCAAGGGGGAGCTGGGTTCAATCCCTGGTCAGGGAACCAGATCCCTCTTGCCACAACAAAAATCAAAGATCCTGAGTGCCACAAATAAGACCTGGCACAGCCAAATAAATAAATAAATTATACATATATATATATATATATATATATATATTTTTTTTTTTTTTTTAATGATGGAAGAGTAGAACTGACTTGATTTCGGATAGAGAGGTGGCCAACAAAGTCAGTGAGGACCTCTGGGTCTTTGGAATCTTGGGGCCCACGAGTCGAACTTGCAGAGTTCTTTAGGAGTCAGGAATGATGTAGCCAATTCTCTTCAACGCCCCAGCCATAATCCCCCAGTCCTCTTACTGTTCTTTGCACACCAGCCTCACTTCCAGCAGTGACACCTACAACTTTGCCAGTGGCCTGCCTTCAGGCTTTTTGCCATGGTAAGCATCTCCCTAGCGCTTGAGAGTTAACATCCCCCATGGGCATGGGGGTACAACTATCCCAGCTCCCTCACCTTTTGAGATAAATCCAATGTATGTGTTTTTTGAGGTCTCTCAAAAGTTTTCCCCCATGGAGTTAACCTCCAGTGGCTTAGTGTGGTGGTGGTGGTAAATCGCTCAGTTGTATCCAATTCTTTACGACCCCATAGTAGCTGGAATAATAACCCATTCTTTACATACTGCCTTTCCTTCCTTCCTTAGATTAATTCCCCATCTACTTGTATTCCTGGCAACTCCCAATAAAGTGCTTGCACCTGAATCCACAGCTTAGTGTCCACTCTGGGGGAAACCCACACTAAGACAGAGAGTTTGTGAGCAAAGCAATTCTAGTTCGAGGGCTAAGCTCCAGCAAGACATCTTGCAACCCACATGGGAGAACTGGAGGGGCCCCCTTTTGCACCTCCGTCTCCCTAATCCAGTGTTTCCCTTTCCCACTCATCCTTGGGCTCATCTCTGAGGATCCCAAAGTGCCCAGAAGGAGAAGTTGTGCTATTTATTTCGCAGGATGCAGAACCCATTTTTGTTTTATCTCTTTCCAGACAGTTGGTTTGTTTTAATGGACTGCTTTTCCGCCTGTGCATAATTCTTCTCTAAATTAAATTCTCTTCTCAGCCCCACGTAATACACACTGGGCTGTCAGCTCATTACTTTTACATCCTCCCTTGTTCTGTTTATGCAAAGGTTTAATTAACTATGAATTGCTGTGTAGGCAGCAGGAAAAAGCCCACTCCCCAGGTGGCTGTGTGGGACTCAACTCCATGAAGAAAGAGAAGCAATAGAGTCTGTGGGAAGTCTCTAGAAGTGAGGAGAGAGCATGAAGATTTTTGACCTCTATTTTGTCTTTCAGTGATTCATTATTCACTAAATATGTATTAAGTTGCTGTTGTGTGCTGGACATCATTCTAGGTGTGAGAGTGGTGAATCAGAGAGGCATGGGCCCTGCCCTCACAGCGTTTACAGTCTGCCAGGGGGAACAGACAGAGGGTCTTAAGTTATCTATTGCTACATGACAAACTGCTTCCAACAACAATAAACATTTATTATATATCATGCTTTCAATTCTAGTAGCTCAAATGTGATCAGATACTTAGGTGCAGCTTGACTGGGAGGTTCTGGCTGAAGGTCTCTTGTGAGGTTGTCTGCAGTTAAAGTCATCTCAGCTGCAGTCATCCAAAGGCTTCCCTGGGCTGACGGATCACCTCCAAGGTGCGTCACTCATTTTGGCAAATTTGTCCTGGTTTTTGGCAGGAGGCCCTGGTTACTCTTCATATGGGTCTCTCCCTGGGATGCTTAAGCGTCCCCATGGCAAGGGCTGCTGGATTCCTGAAGCAGGGCAGAACTCTACCCTTTATGATGTGACCTTGAAAGTCATATGTCATCTTCTTCTAGACTCTATCAGTCACACCAGTATGATTCATAGTGGGAGGAGACTGTACAATAACATGAATACTAGGAGGTGAGGATCATGGGAACATTGGAGACTAACACAATAAGTAGACAAAGACAGCAAAAAATTGCACATTGTGATCAGTGATTTAAGAAAATAGAGTAATGTTGATGGCGACTAATAAAGGACAGCAGGCTACACAAAGAAGGTAATCAGGAGAGGTGCCTCTTTCTAGCTGTGTAAACCAGCAAAATTTCCCTAGCCTTTTTTAACCCTCAGCATACTCATTTATGAAAGAGGAACAATAATCACTCTTAGTTCACAGAGTGATGTGAGGCTCAAAGGGACCAGAAGCATGAACATTCAATTGTTATTTTAGTTTCTGCACTTAAGTGGTTACATTTCTGCTTCCAAAGGACCAATAACCTTAACTGGGAGAGGTGGGTGGTCCCCTTGCTGCCAGCTTCTGAAAGGAAGTCTTAAAAATATTTGGGCAGAGACCAGAGCTCCTAGGACCCAGCTGAGCTACACAGCCAGCGAAAGAGAAACTTGATTGTTCTCTGGCTTCCAGCTAAGAAAAGGCATTTGGCTGAAACATATTTGTCAAGCTCTGCTGTCCTGGGATGAGGCATAGAGCCTGGCAGGTTTGGTTCATCCCTCCGGAGAAGGACACCTTTTTCACAAAATTTCAGCTCAGTCGGTGCTGGATGGAATAAACAAACTCTAGAGTTCACAATTCTGGATGAAAAAGACAGGCACAGCTGGATTTTGCCATTTTTCCACCCCCTGTCCCGGGCAGGAAATGAGAGGCAGGATCCATTCCCGGAGCTCCCTCAGCTTTATTTTGCCAGCTGCTGTACATGCTCAAGCTTCTCTCTCCTCATTAGCCAAAGGAGGTACTTTGACCATCAGCAAAGATAAAATTATGATGATATTTAATACACAATGCCCGAGATGGTGTAAGAAATGGACAGTGTTCTCCAAGATGGAAGGAAGTGAAAACTGGTTTGACCCCTCTTGCAGGCAAACTGACAACCACGGCAGTAATTTAGAAGAAGCCTTTTTAAAAAGCATACCTTTTGAATCAAACAGTATTTGTCTGCACCTACTATATATTGGAATGCATTTTTAAATTTATTTTTAATTGAATGATAGTTGCTTTACAATGTCGTGTTATTTTTTCCATACAATAACATGAATCAGCCCTAAGTATACATATAGCCCCTCCCTCTTGAACCTCCCTCCCACCCCAGCCCCTATCCCATCCCTCTAGGTTGTCACAGAGCATCAGTTTGAGCTCCCTATGTTATACAGCAACTTTCCACTATCTATTTTACATATGGTAATATATATTCTTCAATGCTACTTGGATTAACTTAATATATGTCCTACAAACAGATTGTTCCTCCCTCCCCGCACCCCCCCTCCCACCCATGTGCCAGACAGTAAGGTCTCGTTAGTTATGTATTTTATACATAGTAGTATATAGGTTTTTAGCATTTCACAGAGTGGTATCCAGGCAAGAATACTGGAGTGGGTAGCCACTCCTTTCTCCAGGGGATCTTCCTGACCCAGGGATCAAACCCAGGTCTCCGGCATTACAGGTGGATTCTTACTAGGGAAGCCAAAGCGTAAGTGTTAGCTGCTCAGTCATGTCCAACTCTTTGTGACCCTATGGACTGTAGCCAGCCAGGCTCCTCTGTGCATGGAATTCTTCAGGTAAGAATACTGGAGTGGGTTGCCATTCCCTTCTCCAGGGGATCTTCCCGAACCCGGGGTTGAACCTGGGTCTCCTACCTTGCAGGCAGATTCTTTACCATCTGAGCCACCAGGGAAGTATAGGTGTCGATCCCAACCTCCCAATCTATCCCCACCCCATTCCCCTGTTGGTAGCCATATGTTTGTTCTCTATGTCTGTGTCTCTATTTCTGCTTTGAAGGTAGGTTCACCTGCACTATCTTTTCTAGATTCTATATATGTGTGTTACTATGTGAGGTCCTAGAAGAGTCAAATTCATAGAGTCAGAAAGTACAGTGGTAGATGCCAGGGGCCAGGGGGTGGGCAAGGGGGACTTGGTATTTAGAGGGCACAGAGTTTCAGTTTAGGAAGGTGGAAAATTCAGGGGATGGATGATGGTGATAGTCGCACAACAGTGTGAATGTACTTAGTGCCACTGCAATGTACAGTCAAAGATAGTCAAAACAGTTTGTTTTATGTGACTTTTATCACAAAAAAGAAAAGTTTTTTTAAAGCATACCCTTTGAAGGAGCAATTTCACACATGGAATTTATCCTATTGAAATAATTAAGGCTATGTACCAAGTCTTAGGGTTTCCCACACGGCACTAGTGGTAAAGAACTTGCCTGCCCATGCAGGAGACTTAAGAGATGTGGGTTCAATCCCTGGGTGGGGAAGATCCCCTGCAGGGGGGCATGGCGACCCACTCCAGTATTCTTGCCTGGAGAATCCCATGGACAGAGGAGCCTGGAGGGCTACTGTTCATAGGGTCGCAAAGAGACACACACATGACTAAGTGACTTAGCACACACACCAGGTCCTAAAGTATCTACATGGAAATATTTCTATAATATTACATTTTTAAAAGAAATTTGCATGATAATATGTATAATATGATCCTACATTTTTGGAAAAAGATATAGACTTGATCAACACAAGTGATGAAGGATCATATTTTAATCTTGCATCAGATAATAGAGACCTTTTTTTAGCTCATATCAAAAATTTACAAAAATTGATCATATAGTAAGTCTTTGTCAAAGTGAGAGGGTAACAGGTAGGAAGGCCAGAGGTCCCCAAGCAGCAGAAGGAAATAAACCGCAAGTGGCAGACTATTTTTTCCCCTTTTTCTGTTGATGAAACCAGTTCTGACTAAGACTAACCTTTTTTTTCCCTTTCTCAAACCTTGGGCTGATAATGGCTCAACAAACCAGTATTCACGTCAATTGTTTTATAGCCAGGGATGACAAACCTTGTGCCATCTTTTCTCAAAAATGCATATTGTGGGAGAGGGGCCTGGTAAAACTCCCTCAGCCTTGAGGTGTCTCTCTTATCTGATTAGCAGCTCACTAACAAACATAATCCTGTTGAGAAACTTGTATGCAGGTCAAGAAGCAAAAGTTAGAACTGGGCTTGGAACAACAGACTGGTTCCAAATTGGGAAAGGAATAGTCAAGGCTGCATTGTCATCCTGCTTGTTTAACTTATATGCAGAGTACATTATGCAAAATGCTGGGCTGGATGAAGCACAAGCTGGAATTAAGATTGCCAGGAGAAATACCAATAACCTCAGATATGCAGGTGACACCACCCTTATGGCAGAAAGTGAAGAACTAAAGAGCCTCTTCTTGAAAGTGAAAGAGAAGAGTGAAAAAGTTGGCTTAAAACTCAACATTCAGAAAATTAAGATCATGGCATCTGGTCCCATCACTTCATGGCAAATAGATGGGGAAACAATGGAAACAGTGACAGACTTTATTTTGGGGGACTCCAAAATCACTGCAGATGGTGACTGCAGCCGTGAAATTAAGACGCTTAATCCTTGGAAGGAAAGTTATGACCAACTTAGACATCATATTAAAAAGCAGAGACATTACTTTGCCAACAAGTTTCATCTAGTCAAAGCTATGGTTTTTCCAGTAGTCATGTGAGAGTTGGACTATAAAGAAAGCTGAGCACCAAAGAATTGATGGTTTTGAACTGTGGTGTTAGAGAAGACTCTTGAGAGTCCCTTGGACTGCAAGGAGACCCAACCAGTCCATCCTAAAGGAGATCAGTCCTGGGTGTTCATTGGAAGGACTGGTGTTGAAGCTGAAACTCCAATACTTTGGCCACGTGATGCAAAGAACGGACTTATTGGAAAAGACCCTGATGCTGGGAAAGATTGAAGGCAGGAGGAGAAGGGGACAACAGAGGATGAGATGGTTGGATGGCATCACCAACTCAATGGACATGAGTTTGAGCAAACTCTGGGAGCTGGTGATGAACAGAGAGGCCTGGCATGCTGTGCTCCATGGGGTTGCAAAGAATTAAACATGACTGAGTGAACTGAACTGAACTGAACAGACTTAAAACACATTGCTAAAAACTAGCAAGGGGGCACTCTTTCTGTCCCCTTCTAATGTCTATGTCAGAAGCTGTCCCTGTCTCAATTATACTTTAACAAAACTTTGCTACACAAAAATCTCCAAGCAGTCAAGCCTCATCTCTGACTCCAGATAGAAATCCTCTCCTCCAGAGGTCAAGAATCCCTGCATAACACACAGCTCGCAGTGGCAACCTTTCAAAAGACAGTCAATAAATTTCAAAGACTTGATATCATTAGCTCATATTCTATGATAGCAATGGAATTCGATTTTCAATCATCAAACTCCCTACTAAAAAGGAAAATATTGTTCTGTGAATTAAGAAACACTCTTTAAGTGGGATATAGAGGAAATCACAAGAGAATTACAAAATATTTAGAACTGAGAAGCAATGAAAATTCTACATACCAATCTCATAGTGTGCTACAAGCTAAAATAGGACATCAAAGAAAATGTGTAGGCTTCATAAATTACCAACGAAATAAATATGGCTTAGACTGGGAACTGTACCTCAGTGTCCATCATCCCTCTTTCTTGTAATATAAGACCTCTGGTTTTTAGGCACACAGCTGCTCAGAATGAAGACCATGTTTCCCAGTCTTTCTCACAGTCTGAATGGCCAGTGTTGACATTCTGGCCAGTGGACTGTAAACCAAAGTAATATGTACAGTTTTCTGATCATGTTCTCAAAGGGATTTCTTGACACTTTTCACCTTCCTGCTGGTAGAAATGTAAACATGGTGGTGATGGTATAGTTTAAGTAATTTGTCTGGTCTTTGTCCGAGGTTCCTGGCCTGAAGCTTCAAAAACCCTGGAGATTTCCTAGGTGGTGAGAGCATCTCTATTATGCTAATGAAATGACTGAGGATGGGACCCTTGAGTGTACCAGGATAGGAGCTGATCACTAGATAGACCAAGCACATGATTAGAAGGCTGAGACTTGCAAGCGCTCAACATCTAGAGAGGGAGCAGTGGGCTTGATATTGAATTTTATTAAGTGGTCCATGATTCAATCAATCGTGCCCATTTAATAAAAACTCTGGACACCAAAGCTCAGAGGAGCTTCCAGACTGGTGCACACACTGATGTGCTGGGAAAGTGATGCACTCTGACCCCATGGGCATGGCCATGGAAGCTCTGGATCAGGATGCTTCTAGACCCCTTCCCATGTGTATCCTTTTGAACCTATAAATATCATACTTTCAGGGAGTGCTATGGATCATTCTAACAAGTTATCACCCCTGTGCGGAGTTGTGGGAACTTCCAAGATTAGTAGCCAATTGGTCAGAAGTGTGGGTGGCCTGGACCCCCTTGCAGCTTCTATCTAAAGGAAGGTCAGTCCTGTGAAAGGATAAGCCCTTAACTTATGGGATTTGATGCTAACTCTGGATGGTTTGCATCAGAATTGTTATCACAATACTTCTAATTGGGGTGGATACACAATAGTGAACAGCTGTACACGTTTTCCCAGCATGGAGGTGTTTCCTAGAACATAGGACTTTCGGTGCTAAAACCAAAGTAAGTAAGTGAAGTCGCTAAGTTATGTCTGACTCTTTGCGACCCCAGGGACTGTAGCCTACCAGGCTTCTCCATCCATGGGATTCTCCAGGGAAGAATACTGGAGTGGGTTACCATTTCCTTCTCCAGGGGATCTTCCCGACCCAGGGATTGAACCCGGGTCTCCCGCATTGGAGGCAGATGCTTTAACCTCTAAGCCACCAGGGAAGAAGAAAACTAAACAGGTCCCAGACAAACCATTACTCTATGCTGTGGCTCTTCTAAAGGAATAAGGAGGGCTTTCCTGGTGGTCCAGTGGTTAAGAGCCTGTCTTCCAAGGCAGAGGACACGTCTTCACTCCCTGGTCCAAGAAGATCCCACATGCCGTGGAGCAACTGAGTCTGTGTGCCACAACTTCTGAAGCCCGTGTGCCCTAGGGCCCATGCTCCACAACAGGAGAAGCTACAGCAGAGACAAGCCCACACACAACAACTAGAGAGTAGCCCCTGCTCACCGAAACTAGAGAAAGCCCATGAACAGCAATGAAGACCCAGTGTAGCCAAAATAATAATAAATAAAATTTTAAAATAAAACATAAAGGCCTAAGGACAAGGGTCACACCTTGAAGACTGCTAGAGCAAAAAGACAAAAGATCCTGAGTCCCTAAGGATTTCATGGAAAAGAACCTCCTCCTCCTTTTAGACCTGGACTGTCTACTTCTAGCATTTTGTGTGAGAAATAAATATTTGTTCTGTTAAAGCCACTATTTCTGTTAGACACAGACTTATCTAATTTTGGTACCTTAAAGTAGAGTGCTGAACACAACAAATACCCAGCGACTACTGCTTGGGTGATAGCAGTGTTGACTCAGATATTACATGTTGGAAAGTTAGTAATCCTTGTTACATAGAGACTAAATATTTGGCAAAACAGCCTTGCACTGCTTCAGAAGATAGAGCACAGATTCAGTGAGGCTGTAGTGCTAGAGGAATACATATATAATATATATAGTATGTTGGTCTGAATTATCACTTCTTGTGTCTTTCAACAAAATCCTAGAGAAGAGATATAAATCCAAAATAAAGCTAGTTGGCTGGCATTGAAGCATACTCTGCCTATGGTTTATAGTCTGAGTTGACCAGGAGTTTATTTGCTTGGGGTTTTTCAGGGTTGAAAATTGCTTCTATACTGCCAAAATGCAGCTATTAGGAGTGATAGCTCTGTAGTGTCAGACTTAGCAGATAAAACCATGGCCCTCAAATTTATTCAACACCTTCTTTTAAAAGACGTTTTTACCAGAAAATTTTAGCCAGCCTCAAGGAAACGATTAGATGAATGAAGTCTTTGTTTTTAAGTATAACTAGTTAGCTGTCACTAAGTTGAAAGACAGAGTAATGAGCAAAGCCTAGAAGTAAATTCAAAACAGGTTTAAAAGTTTATTTCTAAGAGAAAGAGCTGGCTGTGAGTGTTTGACAAAGAACTGGGTTGACATGTACCAACAAGTGGGTTCCAAAACTTTCCTATCCACAAGGAGAACCTGTTCTGAATGGCCCACCTCACATGTGTCCAGGGAGGATCATGGGCAAGAAAGAACATCCAAAATGGTAATGCCAGAAGACATCAAAGATGATGAATTAAAGAGTTCCTCCAAGACAGGGAATCCTGCTGGGTGGGCAATGGGGTTTGATCAATTGTTAGAGAGCATCTGCTGTTCTGTGCTTCACCTTTCCCTCTGTCCAGTGGGTCTTTTTATTATTGTTCTTCTGATCCTCCTTCACCCCTGTATATTGACTATGTGAGAGGCAGATAATTTATCTTTTTAACTATTTTTATTTATTTATTTGGCCACACCGGGTCTTAGTTGTTGCAGGCGGGATCTTCAATCTTCACTGCATCATGCAGAATCTTTAGTTGTGGCATGCACGATCAGTTCCCTAACCAAAGATCGAACCAAGCCCCCTGCATTGGGAGCAAGGAGTCTTAGCCAGTGAACCGCCAGGGAAGTCCCTGTCCTGTACTTTTTTTTTTTTTAACTTTATTTTGCTTTACAATACTGTATTGGTTTTGCCATACATTGACATAAACCAGCCACAGGTGTACATGAGTTCCCAATCCTGAACCCCCCCTCCCACCTCCCACCCCATATCATCTCTCCGGATCCTCCCGGTGCACCAGCCCCAAGTATCCTGTATCCTGTATTGAACATAGACTGGCAATTCGTTTCTTACCTCATAATATACATGTTTCAATGCCATTCTCCCAAATCATCCCACTCTCTCCCTCTCCCACAGAGTCTAAAAGTCCGTTCTTTTGCTGTCTCGCATAGAGGGTTATCATTACCATCTTTCCAAATTCCATATATATGTGTTAGTATACTGTATTGGTGTTTTTCTTTCTGGCTTACTTCACTCTGTATAATCGGCTCCTGTACTTTTTAAGTCACTGCACCATAAAGAGCCACACATGGACCTAAATCCAGAGATCCGAGATTTTGAGTTAGGTTCAATAACTGCAGGGGACTTTGGAGTTGTGTCCTTTGGTGTAGGGACAGTTGGGAAGATGAGTACACATGGATGCTTGGGTAACAAAGGGATGGGCTGTGACCAGGACTGCTAGTTGTTCTCAGTATCCATTGTCCTTTCTTCCCACAGTAACAGATCTCTTAATTTTTAGCTGGACATAGGGTTTCTCAGAACAAAAGCCAAATTTACCAGCATCTCTTGTGTGGTCATAAGAAGAATTCTTGCCAATGAGATATGAGCAGACAGGATGCATATAACTTCTAGGTCATATCTTCATGGGAGGGAATCCTATCTTCCCCTCCTTTATGCTCGCTGGAACAGTCATAGAGACAAATTATCTTGCAACACATTGACAAGAGCAAAAACCCTACAAACAAGGAAACAG
The DNA here is from genome assembly GCF_042477335.2 of Ovis canadensis. Lineage (NCBI taxonomy): Eukaryota > Metazoa > Chordata > Mammalia > Artiodactyla > Bovidae > Ovis > Ovis canadensis. The sequence goes on along the minus strand of NC_091257.1, from coordinate 85,800,087 downwards.
AAGGATCCTGAGTCCTTAAGGCTTTTGTGAAGCACAGTGACTATGCCAGCCCCAGATCTCCTACCTCCTAAGTTTTTACCTGTGAGAAAAATAAACTTTTGCCTTATTTAAGCTGTAGTTATTTTGAGTCTCTGCTAGATGCAATCAACTCTCTACTGCTAACTAGTGTAAGAAATATTGAGAATAAATGAATTATGCATTCACTTTCAAACCTAGAAAGAAAACTCAAAAAAGCAGAAATAAGCAAGTAAAAATAAGGGCAGGATTAATGAAATAGGAAAAAATAGTTGTGATAAGAAGTTTCTGAAAAAACTTGACAAGAAGTTTTAACAAAGAATAAGTAAGTTCTCTGACAATAATAATTACGGAGATAAACTTTTTACAAAATTGATCACGAAAACAAGAAAAACGGTACAAATAATATTCTTGTTAGATCAGGATTAATATACAAGAAAAGTTTAATAATAATAGATTCTTACAAATCACTTTGCTGCTGCTGCTGCTGCTGCTAAGTCACTTCAGTCGTGTCCGACTCTTTGCGACCCCATAGACAGGAGCCCACCAGGCTCCTCTGTCCCTGGGATTCTCCAGGCAAGAACACTGGAGTGCCCTGCCGTGTCCTTCTCCAGTGCATGAAAGTGAAAAGCGAAAGTGAAGTCACTCAGTCGTGCCCGACTCTTAGCGACCCCATAGACTGCAGCCTACCAGGCTCCTCCATCCATGGGATTTTCCAGGCAAGAGTACTGGAGTGGGCTGCCATTGCCTTCTCCACAAATCACTTTAGGTTGACATAAAATGGATACAAGGAAAATTTTTCTGTAAAAGTATAGCATACAAAAATTGACAGAGAAGAAAACAGAAAATCTGACTATGTCAATAATTATTTTTTAATTGTGTCACTTTTCAAAATTCTTCTCCCCCTCAAAAATATACTAGGCCCAGACAGTTTTCTTAAATATTTATTTGGCTTCGTTGGGTCTTAGTTGCAGCATGCTGGATCTTCACTGTGGCGCACAGGCTCAGTAGTTGCAGCGGGGGCTCAGGTTTAGTTGCCCCGTGGCATGTGGGATCTTAGTTCCCTGACTAGGGATCGAACCTATATCCCCTGTGTGGCAAGACAGATTCTTAACCACTGGATCACCAAGGAAGTCCCCCAGACAGTTTTATAATCAAATTTTGCCACACGTTCAAGGAACAGACTATTTCTGCATTATGTAAATTCTTTCAGAGAAAAGGAAGCTACTGGACCATTTTATGAGACTATATTAACCTTGATTCTAAAACCAGATATGGATAATTAATTAGCTCTACTGCAGCGAAAACCCCCAAATCTCCATGGCTTACATATACAAAGATTATTCCTCATTCATATTACATGTGGACTACAGGTCAGCTGAGGTCACAGCCCAGGCTGCATCTGTGTTCCATCTGTTTTTGCATTCAGGGATCCAGGCTAAAGGAGCAATCCCTTTGTGGAACATGCTCATTTGTGGGGCAGAGAAAAAGTCACGGAGCTAGTAAAGAATTGTAATGCCTCTTAAAATCTCTTAGTTTAAGTTGGGGACTGACAGCCACTTCCACACACAGGTTCAAGGTCAAACTTGACAAAAGGGAAATGTAGCATTAAATCATTGTTAACAACGATGCAATCCTCCATAGACAGTATAAGGAAAAAGTTACAGACCAATTTCACTTGTAAATATTAATATGAATACCCTAAACAAAACAGTCCATTGAATCCAACTTTTTAAATATCATAATATCTAATCAAATACAATTTAGGCCAGGAATTTATACAAGAATGGGTAAAAGTTAGAAAATTTGACAATGTGATGCATCACACTGGCATGCTGAGAGATAAAAACCTATATATTATCTCAATACTTGCAGAAAACTATCCAATAAAATTCAACAGGCATTCCTACAATTTTAGCAAATGAGAAATAGGTTTTTTAACCTAAATATATATATATATATGTACATATATATAATAGTAATAAAAGCTATACTAAACATTTTTATTCATGGCTAAATGTCAAGGGAATTTCCATTAAAATTAGAAATAACACACAAATGTCTGTTATTTCCCCTCCTGTTTTTCTGCCAATCCTAGTCAATTTCATAGGCAAAAGAAGAAGAAATATTTGCTATAAGGATTGGAAAAATAAAAGGTAAAAATGTCATTATCTGCCTACAATTTGATTGCCACCAAAAAATCTCCAAGAATCTAAAAATTACTAGAACAAATGAAATATTTTAGTTCAGTTGGTTTACTGAAGTGTGAATTTTTTTAAATTCCATCAATAATTTTTATATACCAAATATAGCCCAACTAGAAAATGTATATCGAATTTTTTAAAAAACAGCATTCATATAGTCAAAAAAATCAAGGTACCTGGGAATAAATCTAACCCAAAAAAGTGAGATTTTATGAAAAAAATTACAAAGCATATTAAAACATTTTTGGGAGGCATGAATAAATGGCAAGCTATATTATGGATGAGAAGGGAGACATATCATGAGGGTGCCAATTCTACATAAATTAATTTGTAAACTCCATAGGATTCTAGTCAAAATCCAGATGGGGTTTTTCATGGAACTTGTGCTGATTCCAAATTTCCACAAAAGAGCAAAAAATCTAAGAATAGCTAAGGCAATTCTGAAAAAAGAAACAAGAAAAGATGTGGTTAAAAGATAGAGAAGAGGACTTCCCTGGTGGCACAGTGGATAAGAACCTGCCTGCCACATGTAGGGGACATGCATTCGCTCCCTGGCCCAAAAAGACTCCACAGGCCTTGGAGCAACCAAGCTCAGTACCACAACTACTGAGCCTGAGCACCACAACTACTGAAGACTGTGCCCCAAAAGCCTGTGCTCTGCAACAAGAGAAACCACCGCAATGAGAAGCCCGTGCACAGCAACAAGGGTCACCCCAGCTCACCATAACTAGAGGAGGACTCTGCACAGCAATGGAACCCAGAACGACCAGCTAAATTAAGCAGTTAATTAAAAATGGAACCATATAGGCATGTACTCTCTTTAAAAAAAAAAAAAAGATACGAAAGATATGGCTAAACTGTAGTAACTGGAGCACATGGTACTGATGCAGGAGTAAGAAACCGTGGTCCCCTAGGATGGAATAGAGATGATAAAAGCAGATTCATCTATGTAGGTGAATGAAGTAATGGGAGCATTATGCATCTGTACCACCTTTCAACTGTTTGGGAACAATTTGCCTTCTGTATGAAAAAAAAAACTGTACTTTTGTTTCAAGCCACACATAATTTTTTAAATTGTGGGGGATTAAGATCTAAATGTGAAAAATAATTTTTAGAAGAAAATGTACACTTTCTGACCTCATAACTGGAAAGAATTTCTTAAGAGATTAAAAAAATCATTAAGGAAAGATTGACAAACTAAAATGAAAACCTTCTCTTTGAAAAAAAAGGTACTATAAACAAAGTGAGAAGACTAAACCAAGTGATTTAAGCTGTTGGAGATATATAGCATCAACTCACAAATTAATTCCCAGGGTATGTAAAGGACATCTACAAATCAATAAGAAAATACAGAGTCCTCAAACACAGTGATCCTGAAATCAAACGTTACAATAGCAGATGCCCGAAATTGCAGGTGCTAATTTTTGACCAAGCTATTTCTTACTCCGCCACCTTTAGACTCCAGCACAATGAAGCTCAATTTGCTAGAAGCGATAAATGCCTGCATCAATCAGAAGCAGGCAGAAGTTTGCGATAAGATTTGAAATGGAGTAATTTGGTGTTGCTGGAGGACAGGGTGAGATAGAAGAAGCAGATATGAGAAATGAGAAAGCAGGGAGGAAAGCATGGCTCAAATAAACAAGTAAACTCGGACTCCAGGGAAAGATGAGTGAGCTTATTGACAGAGAGGCACATGAGGATCAATAAGTTCATCAGAGACATCTCTGTCCAAATCTGGGGTGGGAAGATTGGCTTAGTAGTAGTGCCATTAAGAGAAATTCCAGAGTTTGAGTCAATAGTGAGGTCAACAAGAACCAACCATAGGACGTGGGACTATTAATAGACTAAGGCCACCTTGAGCTACACATCAGAAACAGGTGTTCATAGGAAAGGAGGTGAGAGCTACTCTCTTCCCTTCACTAATCAGACAAACACTTGGAAATGGTGATTCATTCTAGGCCTCCCACTATGGGAAAGGCACCTAGGAAAACTGACTTTCCCATCAACAAAAGGTTGAAAGCCATTCCCATTGAGTGAGTATGTATTATAAACCTACTGTTGGTTCATCCAAGTACTAGGTACTGCTGGGTTCACAGTGATGGTCAAGACATGCAGAGTCTCCACCTTTAGAGACTGGGTCATGGCAGGAAGGGGCCAATGGAATGTGTACCATTTTATGGTGGCAATATATAAGGCACAAGGGGCTTCACAGGCAGTGCAGTGGTAAAGAATCCACCTGCCAATGCAGGAGACCCAAGAAACGGGTTCGATCCATTGGTCAGGAGGATCCCCTAGAGTAGGAAATGGCAACCCTCTCCAGTATTCTTGCCTGGAAAATCCCATGGACAGAGAAGCCTGGCAGGCTATAGTCCATCTGGGGTCACCAAGAGTTAGACACAACTGAGCAACCGAGCACGCTCATATAAGGCACAAAGGGAGCCGAGGAGAGGCATTGCATCAGTCAACTCAGATTAAGTTTTGCTGTCCTAACAAGCAGTCCCTAGGCTTCAACTGTTTGTAACCATAAATGTTGAATTCTCAGTCTAATGATATCCATTGTGAGTCGACTGTGGCTCTCTTCTTTCCCGCTCTTCATTCTAGGATCCAGAATGGAGAACCAGGCTCTATGTCAACCTCATATCAGACGGAAAAGCACAATGGCAGTGGCACTTGTTCTTAAAGCTTCTGATCAGAAATTTTATACTTTTTTCTATCACATTCTACTGGACAAAGTATTAGTTACAAGGACAGCCCTTGTGGCAGTTCGGTGGAAATAAAATCCTCTTGCAAAGATGGGTCCAATGGGGAAGAGTTTGAATGGAAGAGTGAGCAAATATTTTGAAAAAATAAAATCTATCAGTAGAAAAATACAGTTGATTTATAATGTTAAGTTTCTGCTGTACAGGAAAGTAAGTCAGTTATACATATATCCACTCTTTCTTAGATTCTTTTCCCATATAGATCATTACAGAGTATTGAACAGAGTTCCCTGTGTCATACAGTAGGTTCTTATTATTTACCTATTTTATATATAGTAGTGTGTATCTAAAATCCCAATCTCCCAATTTATCCCTCCCCTTCCGTTTTCCCCCCAGTAAACATGAGTCTGTCTTTCACATCTGCGACTCTATTTCTGTTCTGTAAGTTTATTTGTGTCATTTAATAAATACTCTTATATTTTGTTGTTTTACGCTTGTTTAGTCGCTAAGTTGTGTCTCATTCTTTTGCGTCCCCATTGACTATAGCCCACCAGCCTCCTTTGTTTATGGGAAATCCAGGCAAGAATACTGGAGTGGGTTGCCATTTCCTTCTCCAGGGGATCTTCTTGACCCAGGGATCAAACCCATGTCTCTTGCATTGACAGGCAGATTCTTTACCACTGAGCCACAAGGGAAGCCCATATAGTCTTATGTATAGTATAAGAAAAAAAAAATGAATGCATGTATGTCCAGAAAAAAATGCTAATGTTCATGTCAGCAATATTCATAGTCGACAAAATGGAAAATAACTGAAATGCCCACCAAGAATTGAATGGATCAAAAAATTATGGCACATTCATACAATGGGGTAACACACAGGAAGGCGAGAGTGAGCTGCTGCCCCATGCCACAACATAGATGAGTGTAAAGAGCCAGATGCAAAAAGTAAACACACTGTGATTCCATTTACATCAAGTTGAAAAGGAGGCAACACTGATCTACAGGGATAGAGGTCTGAATAGCAGTTACTTTTGAAAAGTATCTGCTAAAGGAAATATGAAGGAGTCTTAGGAATGCTGCAGCTGTTTTATATTTTGATTTGAGCTTCTGTATACCAAAAATGGGTTCACTTAAGTGTACATAAGTTATCTTAATTATTAAAGAAGAGAAAAAATAGTCCAGTAGCTTAGACTCTGAGCTCCCAGCGCAGGGAACCCAGGTTTGATCCCTGGTCTGGTAACTAGATCCCACATGCCACAACAAAGAGTTCACATGCCGCAACTAAAAAAGATCCCGCGTGCCTCAACAAATACTGAAGATTCCACACCCGGCAATGAAGACCTGGCACCGCCAAATAAATAAATACATATATTTTTTAAGAAAAAGAGGAAGAAAAAAATAAAAAATCTGTACCATAGACCCCTAACCTGAAGAGATGGGACTCTCAGGGAAGGCTTGCTAGAGGAAGTTACTTATAAACTCAAACCTGGGACTTCCCTTGTGGTCCAGTGGTTAAGACTACCACTGCAGGGGGCACAAGTTTGATCCCTGGTCAGGGAACTATGATCTTATATGCTGCATGGCACAAGCAAAATAAATGAACAAATAAAAAAAAACTCAGGCCAAAAACATGAGCAAAATTTATCAGGTGGCTCAGAGGAACTTGCTGCAGGCAGAGGGACACATCTATGTGAGTCCTGGAGCATCGGAAAAGTCGTGGCACAATCAAGATGCTAAAACACTTTTGAAAAAGGCCAGCAAGTCAGCTGCCAAGGGAAGTGCTGAGAACCTTGATTGGAAAGGGCCAGATGTTGCAAAACTTGAGGGGAATATTAAGGATTTTGGTCTTTGAGTGAAGAGCATGGGGCATCCACTGAATGGTTTTCAATAGGGAAATGGCACAGTGGTGTTTTTATTTTTGAACGAATCTCTGCCTACCATAAAAGGGAGCTGAAAAGGCAAGATGGAAGCCAGCTAGGAGACTGCTGCATTTGTTTAAGCAGAAAGGGGGACATCTGAAATAGAATAACTGACAGAAATGGCCATGTGGGATTTTTGTCCCATTTTTCTGTGCTTACTGACTATGGAGGTGAAAAGAAGGAGCCAGAGTCACAAGATATTTAGAAGGAAGAATGAACAGTACTACCAGATGTCATTTGGAGAATAGCAAACAGCTAAAAAAAAAAAAAAAAAAAAAAACCAGTTTGTCCTTTCTGCAAGGGAATATGCAAAGTGCTGGCCCAGTAGGAAGGGTTGCTGTATGGAAGAAGCAAAAATACTTGGGTAAAACCAGAGTCAACGGGCAGAGTCACAAGGAATGGTTTCCTCATGTCTGTGCTGTCCAGACAGGCTTCAGATCATCACCAGTTGAAGTACCAGGAGGTGCCAAGTGAGGCTGGATGAAGCCCTTGGAGGGATTCTGTAGAGAGGAGCCAACTGAAGGTCAGACCGGCTGACATCCAAGGTCTTAAAATGCAAAAAGTCTCGTGAACAATCGGCAGTTTATTTGTCTCCTCTGAGGCTAAGTCTTGTCAAAATGGACATGAGTTTGAGAAAACTCTGGGAGACAGTGAAGGACAGGGAAGCCTGGCGTGCTGTAGTTCGTGGGGTCACAAAGAATCAGACGTGACTTAACAATTGAACAACAGCTGATGATATTTGCCACAATTTACATACTGGGATATGGGGTCTCTGCCCAAATATACCCATCATGCCAACCTTCCTTAACTCCTGTATTTCCATGAAGTTTCCAGAGTATATTTTAATTACCTTTTTCCATCTTCATCAGCTCCCATGGGCCTCATGGAGGTAGTCTCGTAAACTATACTGGATCAGGGGTCACGTCTGACATTTTTATTTCCAAGAACCCATCCCATGGCCAGGTGCTACTGAGTGGATGAGAAGACCTACCCATGACTTTTTAAGCTGCCTAGTATTCCATTGTCCAGGTGTATCAACATGGAACCGTCTACCCCAGAGGTTCTGAAATCAAATAGGCTGGCTGGGGGGAGTAGCACAGAAAATCACAAGCAACTGCTACATTTATCATGTCTATGACTTTGGGGGCAGAGGTGTCAACTGAAAAGGACCATCGCTTGTCTTTTGAACAACTCCTAGCAATCACACTGATGAACAAAAACTCAGGACCTTAAAAAAAAAAAGTGAAGTAGGACTCAGCTCTTGGTTGGAAATGCAGATTTTTAATATTGAACACCTCGGAGGGCAACACCAGTCTCAGCTCCTCTGACTGACAGCTCCTAATGACAGCAATAAACCAAGGTGCCCCCGTTGGCGAGGCAGATGTTCTGAGTTGACAAGGGGCCCAAACACTGCCCTGATTGCCATAGCATCTGTGTTTTCTAATTGCTGAATCCTGTTTAAGGGCCTGAGCTATAACATATATGTGCTTTATCACCAAAGAAATGGAGGTACATACAACAAGAATAGGTAGCCTCATAAAATCAGAAAGAGGACACTATTGACATTCAAATGAAGGTAGGCGGGAGTTCTGACTGCTTCACTAAAATACTTCAAAGCCAGTTCAGAATGAACTGGAGTGGAGGAAGGTGGTGAGAAAAAAAAAAGAAAGAGAGAAAGAGATGTAGTAACTAAAATTAATTACTCTTGTTACTATAGCAGCAACCCAGAAGAAGCAAAATTAGACATACATTCAAGGTGAATCTTAAACAGGGCCATGTGCTTGCTTTCCTTCCCCAGGTAGCTGGAAGCAGTTATTTAACAGGATTAAATCCCACTGATAACCCAGTGAACTCCAAAGACAGTCTTCTTTGATTGGTTCAGGGCTGTAAGAGCACAAGTGCTGTTTAAATCCTAACATCTCATAGGCACGTTTACGCTGACCATTCTTTTAAGATGGCCAATTAGGTGGTGTCTTGGTTGGGGTCCCCCAGAAGCTGGCCCTCCGATAAGGATTCCAGAGCAAGTACTTTAGTTAAAGTCCAGTAAGAAATGGAACTGGAATTCCCTGGTGGTCCAGTGGTTGAGAGTCTGCCTGCCAGTGTGGGGGGTTTGATTTCCAGTCCAGGAAGATTCCACATGATGCCAGGCAACTAAGCCCATGCACCATACCTAAGAAGCCCACATGTCTAGAGACTGTGCTCTGCAACAAGAGAAGCAGCCTCTGCAATAAGTCCATACGCTGCAACTAGAGAAAGCCTGCACACAGCAACGAAGACCCAGCACAGCCAAAAGTAAAATAAACAAGTTTTTTAAGTTAAAACTATTTAGGAAAAAAGAGAAAGAAATAGAACCATGGAAGAGGAATGACCCCATAAGCAGGAGATGAGGAAGGGGGCTAAAGTCGGAGACATTGTATCCCCACAGAATGGGTGCGAATCAAGACCCTCATTGCTTCTCTCCCACCTTCACCATGATGTTCTCTCACCGGCCAGACTCAAGCAGAAGCCAGAAGATGAGGGAGCCCAGGGAGAGCAATCCATAGATTCCACAGCCTCACCTGGCATAGAGCAGAAGGGTAAGGTGCAGATTGAATTGGGGGAGGCTACACGGTGAGCAAAACGGAATAATCAGTGCATCCAGACTGACTGATGGGGCCAGGACAGTCTAGCCACATTTTAGCTAGTTTCCCTCAAAGGCCAATAGGTCCCTCTCCCTTTTAAAATTACTCACTTCTTTCTTTGACTGTGCTGGAACTTTGTTGCTGCACATGGGCTTTCTCTAGCTGTGGAGAGCAGGAGCAACTCTCCAGCTATAACCGCATGGGCTTCTCAATGCAGTGGCTTCTCTTGCTGTGGAGTATGGGCTCTAGACACATGGGCTTCGGTAGGTGTGGCTCCCAGGCTCCAGGGCACAGGCTCAGAATTACGGTGCTGCACGGGCTTAGCTGCTGCAAGGCATGTGGGATCTTCCCAGACCAGGGTTCAAACCTGTGTCCCCTGCATCAGCAGGTGGATTCTTAACCACTGGACCACTGGTGAAGGCCCGGTAGATCTCCCTTTTAAAGTCTGCAAAGGAAGATATGCTAAGAAGGAAACATTTCTGAAACCTGGCCAAGACTGAGAGTCCTAACAAGCTAAAGGACAGAATTCTTGAAGCTGACCTCTTAGCCGCCACCACAAAGCAGAGAGAGCTTTAATTACAAGCCATTCATTTTTCCTGAGCTGCTGCCCAGCTTCAAGCGGTGCTTTGGTCTCCAGCTGCCTCCCTGAGTCACAGAATATTTTCCACCCACAGAGAAACAAAGCATAGCTGGTGCTTCCTGGTACCTGGAGGCCTCCTGTGACCCACCCTCCTGGCCCCTTTTGGAAGGAGAAAAAGAAATGTCCATGAGCCACTGGAGATTGTGCACATCACCCTTTAAGAGTCCCCTGACGCATTGATCGCTTTCTCACTGCCCTGACCTGATTTCACCCCAAGAGGCATCATTAAAATAGGACCCTTTCCACACATGCTTATAAAATCAGTGCCAGTTTGGCCCAGAAAAGTCTTGGTCTCTCTGGTCCACAACCCTGACAGCACACAGCCTCCCAGGGTGTAGAAAGGGGCTGGTGGAACAGATGGCCAAGAGGCACATGAAAAGATGCTCAAAGGCACATGAAAAGATGCTCAACATCACTGATTAACTGTTAGAGAAATGCACATCAAAACTACAGTGAGGCATCACCGCACACCAGTCAGAATGGCCATCATCAAAAAATCTGCAAACAAATGCTGGAGAGAGTGTGGAAAAAAGGGAAACCTCCCACACTGTTGGTAAGAAGGTAAATTGATACAGCCACTGTGGAGAACAATATGGAGTTTCCTCAACTAAAAACATAATTATCACATGATCCAGCAATCCCACTCCTGGGCACATATCCAGAGTAAACAACAATTTGAAAGAATACATGCACCCCAGTGTTCATTACAGCACTATTTACAATAGCCAGGACATGGAAGCAACCTAAATGTCCATCGGTGGAAGAACAGATAAAGATGTGGTACGTACATACAGTGGAATATTGCTCAGCCATAAAAATAATGAAATAATGCCATCCACGGCAACACAGATGGACCTAGAGATGGTCATGCTGAGCGCAGTAAATCAGACAAAGACAAATATCATACTATATTGTTCACATGTGGAATCTAAAGAGTGGTACAAATGAACCTACCAAATAGAAGTTGAGTCGTAGACGTAGAAGACAACCGTGCAGTCAGAGTGGGAGGGAGGGATAAACTGGGGGTTGGGATTAACATATACACACTGCTACTGCTGCTGCTGAGTCGCTTCAGTCGTGTCCGACTCTGTGTGACCCCATAGACAGCAGCCCACCAGGATCCCCCGTCCCTGGGATTCTCCAGGCAAGAACACTGGAGTGGGTTGCCATGTCCTTCTCCAATGCATGAAAGTGAAAAGTGAAAGTGAAGTCACTCAGTCGTGTCCAGCTCTTAGCGACCCCATGGACTGCAACCTACCAGGCTCCTCCACTCATGGGATTTTTCAGGCAAGAGTACTGGAGTGGGTTGCCATTGCCTTCTCCGATACACACTACCAGCTATAAAACAGATAATTAATAGGACCTACTGAATAGCACAGAGAACTGTTTTCAGTATTCTGTAATGACCTATATGGAAAAAGAATTTTTAAAAGAGTGGATGCATGTGTATGTATAAGTGACTCACTTTGCTGCACAGGAGAAGCTAACACAACATTGTCAATCAGTGATGCTCCAGTAAAAAAAAAAAAAAAATTTAATTTAAAAAAGGAAAGGTGCTGGCGGAAGTGATATTGAGCTGCTGTGACTGTCACTGCTGTGGGCGTTTAAAAGCACCATAATGGGTGCCTCCCATAACTAACCGTTCTTCTCTGCTGAGGGCCCTATCAAAAGGAACTGCAGGAGGTGATTTCCAGGATCATTGTTTCTCATTGGTTCTGAGTTACCAGAAAAACACAGAAAAAATTGCATTAATCAAGAGAAGGGAACTTTGGACTGCAACGTGGCAGGAGTCACAGCAAAGCAGGCCCCAGGGTAGAGGTCCCCCGAACCCCTAGCAAATGAAGTGGAATGGTATATAATCCAAGACTCTACTACTGTCTCTAGATGGGTTTTCAATCCCAGGTTTAAAAGATGTGATTTATTAAAGTTTTAAAACTTTAACCTCATAGATGAATTTCTCAGCCAACACTGATAAATTTCTCTCATCCATCATCATGCTATAACATGACATGGCTCTTGCAAAGCACTTATGCTTCCAAGTTTGTCCAAAAATAGGTGGAAAGGAAGAGGAAGTCCTCAGAATTTTGTTTATCTTGAAAAAGACTAGAGGGTTTCCCAGGTGGTGCCGGTGGTAAAGAACCTGCCACCCAATGTAAGAAAAAGACCAGAAACACACATACACACACATTTACCATCCTCTAAGGCCAGGCTCCTCTTATGAGGGGTGAGTGGAGAGAAATTCTAACAAAATTATGGAAATATGCTCTTTCTCTGCTTGTTTCCCTTAGAAGAACTCATTTATCCTTCAAAACCCTATTCCAGTTCAGGTCAGTCGCTCAATCATGTCCAGCTCTTTGCGACCCCATGAACTGCAGCACACCAGGATTTCCTGTCCATCACCAACTCCAAGATTCATTGGGGCTCAGCTTCATTGCAGTCCTTCAACAACATCTCCCTGAGACCAACGAGGATGGGAGAAGAGAGAGGTGGCTTCAGTCTCCCTTGTAGGTCTTAGCTCCACATCCTCTTATGGCTGAGCTGGTCTTGACCTTACGTTCAAGCTCTGAAAATGGCTTCTTTGCCTTGTTCCTGAGAATTGAGCTACACGACTCATTGACATGTCAATAACCTCAGATATGCAGGTGACACCACCCTTATAGCAGAAAGTGAAGAGGAAGTGAATAGCCTCTTGATGAAAGTGAAAGAGGAGAGTGAAGAAGTTGGCTTAAAGCTCAACATTCAGAAAACGAAGATCATGGCATCTGGTCCCATCACTTCATGGCAGATAGATGGGGAAACAGCGGAAACAGTGTCAGACTTTATTTTGGGGGGCTCCAAAATCACTGCAGATGGTGATTGCAGCCATGAAATTAAAAGACACTTACTCCTTGGAAGGAAAGTTATGACCAACCTAGATAGCATATTGAAAAGCAGAGACATTACTTTGCCAACAAAGGTCCGTCTAGGCAAGGCTATGGTTTTTCCTGTGGTCATGTATGGATGTGAGAGTTGGACTGTGAAGAAAGCTGAGTGCCGAAGAATTGATGCTTTTGAACTGTGGTGTTGGAGAAGACTCTTGAGAGTCCCTTGGACTGCAAGGAGATCCAACCAGTCCATTCTGAAGGAGATCAGTCCTGGGTGTTCATTGGAAGGAATGATGCTAAAGCTGAAACTCCAGTACTTTGGCCACCTCATGTGAAGAGTCAACTCATTGGAAAAGCCTCTGATGCTGGGAGGGATTGAGGGCAGGAGGAGAAGGGGATGACAGAGGATGAGATGGCTGGATGGCACCACCAACTCAATGGACATGAGTTTGGGTGAACTCTGGGAGTTGGTGATGGACAGGGAGGCCTGGCGTGCTGCAATTCATGGGGTCACAGAGTCGGACACAACTGAGTTACTGAACTGAACTGAAGAGTGAAACATATCTACATGCAGTCCATCGAAACCATTGAGAAAGATAGTATAGAAAATTTCAAGAGAGCTACAGTCATTGGTGGGAATGCAAACTAGTACAGCCACTATGGAGAACAGTGTGGAGATTCCTTAAAAAATTGCAAATAGAACTGTCTTATGACTCAGCAATCCCACTGCTGGGCATACACACCGAGGAAACCAGAATTGAAAGAGGCACATGTACCCCAATGTTCATTGCAGCACTGTTTATAATAGCCAGGACATGGAAACAACCTAGATGTCCATCAGCAGATGAATGGATAAGAAAGCTGTGGTACATATACACAATGGAGTATTACTCAGCCATTAAAAAGAATACATTTGACTCAGTTCTAATGAGGTGGATGAAACTGGAGCCGATTATACAGAGTGAAGTAAGCCAGAAGGAAAAACACCAATACAGTATACTAACACATATATATATGGAATTTAGAAAGATGGTAATGATGACCCTGTATGCGAAACAGCAAAAGAGACACAGATGTGTAGAGCAGACTTTTGGACTCTGAGGGAGAGGGAGAGGTGGGATGATTTGGGAGAATGGCATTGAAACATGTATACTACATGTAAGAAACGAATCGCCAGTCTATGTTTGATGCAGGATACAGGGTGCTTGGGGCTGGTGCACGGGGATGATCCAGAGAGATGATATGGGGTGGGAGGTGGGAGCAGGGTTCAGGATTGGGAACTCATGTACACCCGTGGTGGATTCATGTCAATATATGGCAAAACCAATACATTATTGTAAAGTAAAATGAAGTAAAAATAAAAATTAAAAGAAAAGAAAAAAAAATAAATTTAAAAAAAGAGAGCTACAGTCAGTGGGAGTTAAATGATACAGTACCTATTTTTGCTGTTTTACTAATTAAAGACGTGGGGGGAAAGGTCATTGACATCATCTTTATTCAGGACTCTGTTATTGCCTTAATTTTGTAGGGGTAAAATTGTATTAATAGGGGTTTTCATAAGTTTGTAACTACCCTGGTCATCGGATTCTATTTTTCCCACATATTTATCTCTCTCTCTCTCTCTCTCTTTTTTTTTTAATATCTATTTGGCTGCACTGAGTCTTAGTTGCAGCACGAGGAATCTTCGATCTTCATTGCAGAATCTTTAGCTGTGGCATGTGGGATCTTTTCAGTTGCAGCATGTGAGAACTTTAGTTATGGCCTGTGAACTCTTAACTGAAGCACGTGGGATCTAGCTCCCTGATCAGGAATCAATCCCAGGGCCCCTGCTTTGGAAGCACAGAGTCTCAGCCACTGGACCACTAGGGAAGCTCCTCCCACATATTTCTCAGCTGTATAGTCTTCTATGATGAAGGTGTTTGGAACTATGATTTTTTGCAGTTGGAGACAAACTAGTTAACCCTTTCTTCACGAAGGGAACCATCATCAAACCAATCATCCACACCATAAGCCGGGGTCCTTCTAGGAACTATCCTGTAATTCTGTCCCTCTCTCGTCCCCACATTCAATCAGAACTAAAGGTTTACCTCCTTGACATCTGTTGACTCTGTCGCCATGCCGCCATTTGCACCTCCTAGATCTTTCCTCCAGGTCCCAGCTGATCTCCTGCCCCCCGAGCAGATTTCCCAAAAGGCAAACTTGACCGTGTCACTCTCAAGCTTAAACCCATCAGGGCTCCCCCTTGCCTGCAAAAGCCTATTTTTGTGTCCCACGTAACTGGCCCCTGCTTGTTCCTTCCACTTCATCTCCCACCATTCCCACACACACTCTAAATCTCCCCTTGATGGAAGTTCTTATAGCTGCATTTCCTTCAAGTACCTACTGCCTCCTCTTTCTAAGCCCTGTTACCCTCCCTGCATGTCCTAGGTGTGATCTCCTTAAAAATCTAACTCATTAGCATCTAGATGCACCTCTTCTAGAAATCAGTCAGCCGTGTGGCTTTGGGACAGTCACTTAGCCTCTCTGATCCACTAGTCTCCCATTAGTAAATGAATATAAGACCTATTTCATGGGATTGCCATGAATAACTGAAGCCTCATTAGGCACTCAACACTTCACTAAGCTCTCCCTGAACCTGAATTTCCATCGGACCCTGAGACAATCAGGATTCTGGAAAAAGGAAGGAGCTAGTTGGGCCTGCTTCCTTATTACATGGTTGAGAGGTAAAACTAGACAACTCCAAGGAGAAAACTCATTTTCCTTCATAATATCCATGATTTCAAGCCCTTTGGTCTCCCTTCATCAGAAACTTTAGTTAAACCCCCAATATCCATTTTTCTCCTTTTTCTGTAGTAATGGAAACCCTGGATTCTCAGTTGGGCATTTCACTAATCAAAATAAACATTACATTTCCTAATCTCCCTTGTAGCTAGATGTGGTCCTATGGTTAGGATGGTTAAGTTCTGGCTAATAGGATGTGAGCTCAAGTGATGCAGGCAACTCCCAGTTCCTGCCCATAGAAGGAAGAGGCGGTCTCTGCTTTCTGTAGCCCCCACCCCTGACCCTTTCCAAAGCAGATACACTGCTGATGGTCATGGTGGGCCACATCTGACAATACGAAGAAAGGAAATAGCCTAGGAATGGAAGAGCATCAAGTATCGAGCAAGCTTGATCTTCGAGCACTAGTGAAGGGGAGAGTAGCTATACCATCCTGGACTTTTACATGAGACAGAAGCCAGATTCTCATTTATTAAACCACACTCATTTTGAGCTTCTCCAAGAGCAGCTACCTTCTATCTCAACTCACACAATTTCTCATACATTCCCATTTGGCTTTTGTGTCCATAGTCCACCTGTGCAGGGAACAAAGAGGGAGGGCCCTTCCTGCCCTGTTCACCTCTCCCAAACCACTGCAGGTCAGTACCAGGTAAGGTCAGCCCTGGCTTTCCACCAGTAAAGCTAAAAATGCATACAATGTCTGCAAAATGATATGCCAAAGACTTCTATTATTACTGTCTCACTATGTCCAAGTTGCAAGGCAGGTAAGATTTCTCTGGAGAGGCCCTTCATAATGCACTGCAGAACTGTGTAGGTGTTTTATGAAATGTGTTTTATTCAAGCCAGGATATACAACACTAACATTATTGGAAAAAATTGAGGGGCTGGTTGTCTCCTTCTAATATAGTCTTTTAACAAAAGAGTAACATTGAATACATATTCAATTAAATTTAAAATTTTATTTTGCCTGCTATTCATCTTGGGTGTTCAATGAAGAATTATTATTCCCTTATTATTCTTATATTAGTTTCTGACAGTTCAATTTCTCTGACTGCTATGCCATAAACAACCTCCACTGAAAAAGCATAGAGGTAATTGCTTTGATCAAAATTTCATGCCAGATCTTTTAGATTCCATGTAGATCACAGCCTCTGAACAAAGACGCATGGTCCCAGAGCCCATGCAGCCAGGCTCAAGAGAAGTTTCTCTGTACAGATCAGGGTGCACATTGGGAATTACCTGGGAGCTTCAGAATCTACTGTTTCCCAGACCCCACTCCAGACCTTCTAATGTAATTGATTGGGAATGCTGGGTAGCAGGATGTCGGGGAAGAGCCTGGGGTGGGAGCCGTGACTGAACAGGGTGTCGTGAGTTGAATGGGTGCGGGACTAGACAGAGAATCCCTCACTTCCACTATTGACTCTGCTGCATAGTTGTTTTGATTTCGGGTTTTTTTTTTTTACAGTTTTATTGAGATATCCACTTGCCATAAACTCACTCATTCAAAATATAGGAAGTGGGAGGGAGGTTCAAGAGGGACGGGACATATGTATATCTACGGCTGATTCATGTTGCTACATGGCAGTAACCAACACAATAATCAAAGCAATTATCCTCCAATTAAAAATATATAAAATATAATCATTTTTAAATATACATAATTCAACAGCTTTTATTATATTCATGGAATCGTGCATCCATCACCACAATCAGTTTCAGAACATTGCAGTGTCTAAAAAAGTATTTATATTTTTAAGATTTTTTTATGTGGACCATTTTTTTAAAGTCTTTATTTAATTTGATACAATATTGCTCCTGTTTTTATGTTTTGGCTTTTTGTCCATGAAGCCTGTGAGATCTTAGCTTCCTGATCAAACCCCCAACCCAGCAGTAGAAGGCCAAGTCGTAACCACTGGACTGACAGGGGAGTCTCAAACTGTGAACAGTATTTAGAAATATGCCCAAGCATTGTGGGCATGGACCAGATCACTCATGAGATTCCAGTAGCTATAATCAGGTGGGAAGTTTACAAAAAAAAAAAAAAAAGCCAAGATCAGAGGAAGGAAACGCTATTTGAGTCATTTATTTCTATCTAGTAGAGGAGAATTTTTCAAGGTCTACCATTCAAACAATCACTATCTTCTCATTTAAGAACGATCTTTGGCTAGATACTTAATTTTTTAACATTTATTTGTTTGTTTAGCTGCACTGGATCTTGTTGACGCATGCAGGAGCTTTCCTGTGGATTTCTCTAGTTGCGGCTGAGGGTTTCTATCTATCTGAGGCATGTGGGCTCAGTAGTCATAGCATATACGCTTAGTTGCCCCCCAACTTGTGGGATTTTAGTTCCTCAACCAAGGATCAACCCCACATGCTCTACATTGGAAGGCCGATTCTTAACCACTGGACCACCAAGGAAGTCCCTAGTTACTTAATTTTTGAGCCTTGGGTTTGTTTTTT
Source organism: Ovis canadensis (assembly GCF_042477335.2). Taxonomy (NCBI): domain Eukaryota; kingdom Metazoa; phylum Chordata; class Mammalia; order Artiodactyla; family Bovidae; genus Ovis; species Ovis canadensis. The sequence goes on along the minus strand of NC_091257.1, from coordinate 85,781,887 downwards.
CAAGTCTGCAAAAGGAGTGTGATAAGTTGTACTTTAGATAGTGGGAGGTAACACTTGAATGAGATCACATAAACTAAGCATCTGGTACTTGACACAAAACAGGTAACCATCAAAGGTCTATCCTTTTCTTAAGAAAAGGCTTAAGCCTTAGAAAAGGGAAGGCTCAAACATGACAACTAGATCAAGTCATGAATGACAAAGCAAATTGAGGACAATTTCTCCAGACTCTAACGTCATATGAAAGGGAAAACTGTCCCAGGCTATTGGGATCCATGCCTTCAATTATCCATTCAAAGACTAAACTCTGGGGTTAGTGGCACAAGGATGGGTCCCAAAGTGGGAATCCTCTAGAGGGAAGAGAGAGCTCAGACAGTACTCTAGGTCTTCTGACCCTATGCCCTACTCCATAAGAGTGGTCACAGCTCCTTGCGGCAAGGAGGTGTTTAGAGTAGGTACAGATGTCAGTCTTCTTTATTTTTGGCTGCCCTATGTGGCATGTAGGACCTTAGCTCCCCAATCAGGGATGGAACCTGTGCCCCTTGCATTGGAAGCATGGAGTCTTAATCACTGGACTGCCAGAGAAGTCCAAGGAAATGCTTAGAATTACAGGTAGATCTCCTTAGTGAGGCCCAAGGGACAGACGTATCTGGCTTAGAGACTGTCCAGTAAACTTTTGTGCCAGAACTTCCCAAGCTTTAGAGGGCATACAGATCACCCAGGGAACTTGTTACAATGCATATTCTGATTCAGTAGGTCTGGGCAGAATTCAAGATTCTGCTTTTTAAACAAGCTTTCTGGGGATGCCGATGTTGCTGGTTCAAAACCACATTTTTGAGGAACAAGATATTAAACCCTCCCTGCTTTTTTCACTCTGCTCAAACAAGACTTAGCTGTGGAAGTGCTAGGAAGGGAAAAGTGAAGGTGAAAGTGAAGTCGCAGATTGGAACAAATCTTAAAGAGAAGCAGGAAGCTGGCCCGAGTTCTGGTATCTACTCTGGGCCCAATAACAGTGAAAGGCATACCCCTCCCCTTCATATCCCAAACCATGACATGGAATCTTAAATATTTGATTGAAAATTTTCTAATATACTCGGTTCAGTTCAGTCACTCAGTAGTGTCCGACTCTTTGTGATCCCATGAATCACAGCATGCCAGGCCTCCCTGTCCATCACCAACTCCCGGAGTTCACTCAAACGCATGTCCATCGAGTCAGTGATGCCATCCAGCCATCTCATTCTCTGTCGTCCCCTTCTCCTCCTAACCCCAATCCCTCCCAGCATCAGGGTCTTTTCCGATAAGTCAACTCTTCGCATGAGGTGGGCAAAGTATTGGAGTTTCAGCCTCAGCATCAGTCCCTCCAATGAACACCCAGGACTGATCTCCTTTAGGATGGACTGGTTGGATCTCCTTGCAGTCCAAGGGACTCTCAAGAGTCTTCTCCAACACCACAGTTCAAAAGCATCAATTCTTCGGCGCTCAGCTTTCTTCACAGTCCAACTCTCACATCCATACATGACCACTGGAAAAACCATAGCCTTGACCAGACAGACCTTTGCTGGCAAAGTAATATCTCTGCTTTTGAATATGCTGTCTAGGTTGGTCATAACTTTCCTTCCAAGGAGTAAGCGTCTTTTAATTTCATGGCTGCAATCACCATCTGCAGTGATTTTGGAGCCCCCAAAAATAAAGTCTGACACTGTTTCCACTGTTTCCCCATCTATCTGCCATGAAGTGATGGGACCAGATGCCATAATCTTCGTTTTCTAATGTTGAGCTTTAAGCTAACTTTTTCACTCTCCTCTTTCACTTTCATCAAGAGGCTTTTTAGTTCCTCTTCACATTCTGCCATAAGGGTGGTGTCATCTGCATATCTGAGGTTATTGATCTTTCTCTCAGCAATCTTGATTCCAGCTTGTGCTTCTTCCAGCTCAGCATTTCTCATGATGTACTCTGCATGTAAGTTAAATAAGCAGGGTAACAATATACAGCCTTGACGTACTCCTTTTTCTATTTGGAACCAGTCTGTTGTTCCATGTCCAGTTCTAACTGTTGCTTCCTGACCTGGATACAGGTTTCTCAAGAGGCAGGTCAAGTGGTCTTGTATTCCCATCTCTTTCAAAATTTTAATATACTAGAATATACTAGATATGTCAGTATCTTTGTTTTGATACATACTAGAGTTTTGCAAGATGTTACTGTATCTCTCTGTATTATTTTTTACATGTGAATGTGAATCTATATCTCAAAATAAAATGTTTAATTTTAAAAGTCTTCCAAGAAAGTAAATGACTCTGATGAGATGGTAACCAATACTTTGGTAACTCATAGTTTCCAATTCTGTGCTTTCAACAAAATTGAAAAAGAACTCAGTTGAGTTGTTGGTTAACAGATCATTACAAGTAGTTTTTGATGATTAAAAAGAAAACAAAGAACAAAAAAGTGAATCAGAGTGGTACTTAAGTAAACTCAATTTTAGGTGTCATGGCAGAAAGAAAGGAATAGATCTGATTTTCAATATTTAATTTTAAAAACATCAATCTTCTTTTACAATCAGAAACACAAAACTCTAATGTATAACCATAGCAAATGCACTTCATAACATGGTCTTAAACTTTATAACATGGTCACTTAAAGAAAAAGCTGACAAGGGGGAAAGTCAGAAAAAAAAAAGACTACAGAGAGTGTAGAAGGAGGTAAAGAGAGACCCATAGTAATGAGATAGAAAAAATCAACAAGAGAGACTTCAAGTTCTCTGCAGGAAGGCCTCACTGCCCTTTGAATCTGATTTATAGAAATGAAATGATAGATTCAGAGACTGTTATCACTGGAAGATCTCTTAGTGGTAAATGTTTAACCATCTGCTTGGGAGGAGATGGATGGAAAGCCTTGATTCATAGCGTCGGCCAATTTCCGTGGTGTAAATACCACCATCACCATCACCCCCAGGGCCAAATTCAGACCATAACATCACTGATTACAGATTGAGAAGACACACTCCACTCTCATGAGTCAGTATGAACCAGCCCCAGAACACTGATGCCCTCAGACATGATTTCCTCCAACCTCATCACTTCAGAAATGATGCAGCTAAAGCCAAAAAGGAAATGTGCCTTGTCCACATTTGCAGAGTCTACAAGTGGTCCAGCTGAGATTATAATCCTGGAAGTTAAAAGTTCTAGTCTTCAGGCTAATGGTTTTCCAACACATTCTCCTCCTTCATTTTTATCAATAACCTTGATTTGAAAAAGACACATATTCACACTTTCAGTCTCCCTTGCAGCAAGGGGGTGGCTGTGTAGACTCTGAAGCAATAAACTGGAAACAAATCTGTATTTTTCTAATAAAAAGAGCATAACTAGCTTGTGTACAGCTTTAGGCCTTCCCCATCTTCTGGGCATCCTGCCACCCAGAGGATAAAAATCTTGTCACAAAGATGGTAGCCCAAGAAGTTAGATGGTATTTAGATTCCTGGCCACCTCTGTACCAGCTCTGGACTTCTTGTTATGTGAAAGAAATGAACCCTAGCTTGGTCAAAGCACTGTAGTCGGGCTTCTGTTAGTTGCAACCAACTGCAATCCCAGCTGCTCGACAACCTCCCTGTGGTCAGATGGACAACAGATTAGAAACAGCTTCTGAGTTTTATGGCTAAAATAAAGATTTGCTTCTGTGTGGAATTCTGTAGTTTTGTATATGTATAAGAAAGTGATTTACATTTTAACAATTTAGAATCTTAGAAGCATCAGTTCCTTTGATAGTCAGCAGCTGTGTGATTGCTTTATATTCATTCATTCCTAGAGAGACTGGACCTACTATATTTACTTGGCACCCATGTATTCCGTATCTTTTGAAAAAAACAATAAAATAATCAGATTCCAGTTTGAAGGATCCATTTAACTATGCTACATCTCAAAAATCCAGAAACAAATTCTACTACAGTTTCAAAATTTCTGCAACCCAAACTGATTCCACTACAATACAACCAGAAATTAGGGCCTGTTTTGAGTAAGACTGACCAGATATTTTAGTCAGGGTTTTAGACAAGGTGAATCTTCCAGGTTACTTCCTCAAAGCCCCTGAGATCTGGGATCTGAAGTTTGAAACATTCATCATTACCAACTATCATCCCATGGTCTGAATGAGAAATGATACCAAGTTCAGTTTCCAAAGGTCCCACAATCTTTTTTTTTTTTTAATTTTAAGGAAATAAACTTTCTTAACAGGGAAGCCTAAAATAATAAGGATATTCTATAACAAAGTTGTTTTAAAAAGGAAACACATATTTAAAGCAAGGATTTTAACTTGGGCATTTAGTTCTGTTCCTGCTTTTGGGGATGTAAAACTGTATGTTTAAAATCTCACAATCTTTCTAAAGTGCAACAAATATCCAAGGTGTTGTCTACCCACTGCCCTCAGCAAATCTGTTTCTAGGAATTTATCATGGATGAGTGCAAGAACCTAGCAGCATAGTTCACAAGTCAGAAAAATTAGAAACCCAAACGCCCAACAGTAGGGGATTAATTAAATTATATATCATATGCCCATATAATGGGAAGCATTAAAAATGGTCTTGTAGAAGATTACTTAACATGGAAAATGTTCATAGTGAGTAAAACAGCAAAGACCCCTCGGATAAATGTTTACGAACAGACACACACAAAAATGGTTTAGATCATTGTTATCTTCTTTGTGTTTATGTTTTAAATAAATATATATATGACTTTTAGAAGATGGGTTTTGTTTTTTTTTTAAACTACTGCTGTTGTTGCCACCTCTTGTTACCAAGTAAATTATCCTTAATGGCCTTTCTTATCTCATCAGAAGGACTGGCAGGAAGACAGCTCATCCAATGTGAGGATGGCAAGCGGCTAAACGGAGTAGCAAACACATGGGATGGCAGAGAATGATGACCAGAACAGACCAACCCAAATGTAACAGGTCGAAGGACACACTCCTGCCTGGGAGACTGTCAAAGCCGATCCACACAGCTCCAGGATGGGCAGGCTCAGCTTCAAAGCTTCGTGAATGAGTGATAATCTCCCTCCAAAACCGGGTTACATTTAGGAAATGTACAGTCACTGTATTTTAAGAAGGACATGGGGACTGCCCTGGTAGTCCAGTGGTTGAAGCTCTGCACTTCACTTCTACTCCAGGGAGGCATGTATTTGAGCCCTGGTCAAAGAACTAAGATCCCACATGCCATACAATGCAGCCAAAAAAAAAAAAAAGGAAAGATGTGAACAAACTGGAATATGTCTAAAGAAAAAAATGGCAGGACCCAGAGACAGCTGGAAGACTCATACTGAGAGACAACCGAAGGAATGATGGCTGTTTAACCCAGAGAGCAGATGACAAATGACGGATGAAACAGTGGACTTGGGAGTCACCCTCAAACATCTGAAGGACTGTCATTCAAAATAGTTCTGGAAGTTTTGGCCACAGCAATCAGAGCAGAAAAAGAAATAAAAGGAATCCAAATTGGAAAAGAAGAAGTAAAACTCTCACTGTTTGCAGATGACATGATCCTCTACATGGAAAACCCTAAAGACTCCACCAGAAAATTACTAGAGATCATCAATGAATATAGTAAAGTTGCAGGATATAAAATCAACACACAGAAATCCCTTGCATTCCTATACACGAATAATGAGAAAGTAGAAAAAGAAATTAAGGAAACAATTCCACTTACCATTGCAACGAAAAGAATAAAATACTTAGGAATATATCTACCTAAAGAAACTAAAGACCTATATATAGAAAACTATAAAACACTGATGAAAGAAATCAAAGAGGACACTAATAGATGGAGAAATATACCATGTTCATGGATCGGAAGAATCAATATAGTGAAAATGAGTATACTACCCAAAGCAATTTACAAATTCAATGCAATCCCTGTCAAGCTACCAGCCACATTTTTCACTGAACTAGAACAAATAATTTCAAGATTTGTATGGAAACACAAAAAACCTCGAATAGCCAAAGCAATCTTGAGAAAGAAGAATGGAACGGGAGGAATCAACTTGCCTGACTTCAGGCTCTACTACAAAGCCACAGTCATCAAGACAGTATGGTACTGGCACAAAGACAGACATATAGATCAATGGAACAAAATAGAAAGCCCAGAAATAAATCCACACGCATATGGACACGTTATCTTTGACAAAGGAGGCAAGAATATACAATGGAGTAAAGACAATCTCTTTAACAAGTGGTGCTGGGAAAACTGGTCAACCACTTGTAAAAGAATGAAACTAGATCACTTTCTAACACCGTACACAAAAATAAACTCAAAATGGATTAAAGATCTAAATGTAAGATCAGAAACTATAAAACTCCTAGAGGAGAATATAGGCAAAACACTCTCAGAAATAAATCACAGCAGGATCCTCTATGATCCACCTCCCAGAATTCTGGAAATAAAAGCAAAAATAAACAAATGGGATCTAAATAAAATTAAAAGCTTCTGCACAACAAAGGAAACTATAAGCAAGGTGAAAAGACAGCCTTCTGAATGGGAGAAAATAATAGCAAATGAAGCAACTGACAAACAACTAATCTCAAAAATATACAAGCAACTTATGCAGCTCAACTCCAGAAAAATAAACGACCCAATCAAAAAATGGGCCAAAGAACTAAATAGACATTTCTCTAAAGAAGACATACGGATGGCTAACAAACACATGAAAAGATGCTCAACATCACTCATTATCAGAGAAATGCAAATCAAAACCACAATGAGGTACCACTTCACACCAGTCAGAATGGCTGCAATCCAAAAATCTGCAAGCAATAAATGCTGGAGAGGGTGTGGAGAAAAGGGAACCCTCCTACACTGTTGGTGGGAATGCAGACTAGTACAGCCACTATGGAGAACAGTGTGGAGATTCCTTAAAAAATTGCAAATAGAACTACCTTATGACCCAGCAATCCCACTGCTGGACATACACACCGAGGAAACCAGAATTGAAAGAGACACATGTACCCCAATGTTCATCGCAGCACTGTTTATAATAGCCAGGACATGGAAACAACCTAGATGTCCATCAGCAGATGAATGGATGAGAAAGCTGTGGTACATATACACAATGGAGTATTACTCAGCCGTTAAAAAGAATTCATTTGAATCAGTTCTGATGAGATGGATGAAACCAGAGCCGATTATACAGAGTGAAGTAAGCCAGAAAGAAAAACACCAATACAGTATACTAACACATATATATGGAATTTAGGAAGATGGCAATGACGACCCTGTATGCAAGACAGGAAAAAAGACACAGATGGGTATAATGGACTTTTGGACTCAGAGGGAGAGGGAGAGGGTGGGATGATTTGGGAGAATGGGAATTCTAACATGTATACTATCGTGTAAGAATTGAATCGCCAGTCCATGTCTGATGCAGGATGCAGCATGCTTGGGGCGGGTGCATGGGGATGACCCAGAGAGATGTTGTGGGGAGGGAGGTGGGAGGGGGGGTCATGTTTGGGAACGTATGTAAGAATTAAAGATTTTAAAATTAAAAAAATAAATAAATTTTTAAAAAAAAAGGAAAAAAAGAAAAAAAAAAGACACTTGGTCTAGAATGCAGAGCTATATGTCACGGGTGAAAGTTTCAGGAAGACCAATTTTAGTGGAAAATCAGATGGAATTGTTTTAAATTAAAACTACTCAACAATGGGATGGGCTGCCTTACAATGCGGTGAGTTTTCCATCACTGATAACATTCAAGCCAAGCATGGGCAACTATTAAAGTATTTTGTAATGGAATTTCTTCATTCTATGAAAATGCAGACTAGACTAGAAAAATCTCTATGTTTCTTCCCAGCTCAAAAAATGTTAAAATTCTTAAGTAGGCAGTCTCCTGAGGAACGGCAGCAAGACTCTGCTCACCAGTTCATGCTTCAAATTCCCTAATTAGAGATGCTTTCCTTTGGTTTTATCTTCTTTTGACATTAAAATGTCATATGAGGTTAAAAACTATCAATTGCTATCCAGTTATGATCACCTCCATGTGAATGAGTCTATGTGGTCCTTTTATAACATGGTCCTGAACTATAAAAGCATTCATATTTGGGAACCACTGGGAAGAAAAGAAAAAAAGATGCTCCAAGAACCAAGTTCACAGTCTTGTATATCAACAAACTGACTTGAGTCTTGAAACTCTGTTTTAATTTTCACCGCATGGTCCAGTGCCTGTTCCGGTTACTCTCACTGTTTCTTAATCCAAGGGTGGTTAATGAGCTCCAGGCCAGGCCCTCTCCAACGACAGGCAAGTTGGATAGCGCCTACTCCACAATCGCCAACCAGCTGTGCCACTGAAATTAACTTGCTCAGCTGGCCCTCCAAATAAAGCCATTTAAAGAGTGCAATGTACCATAGAAAGCAATTTGTTTCCTTAAGATTTAGTACCCCACGTGAAGATTGATTTTGATTTGAAAGACAGAAGCTTCTGCAAGGTGAATAATTTTAAGTTTAACATATTCCTTTTCTCAAGGAGCCAAATGCATTAAAATTAGGTGCAAAGTGCTTCTAATTTGTCAATCACTCCTTGGATAATTCTGTTCCTGTATTACCAGGGAAATTGCCCAAGAGACCTGGCTCTTGGCTCCTTTCATCTCCACTATGCTTCCAGCTTGATCATGGCTGCAGTATGCAAATGTGACTCTACCGCTGAGGGACTGAGAAGTGGGGAGGGCAGGATAAAGACAGCCCCAAACCTGCATTAAATTTGTCAGGGGATCAGAGGTGTGACGGGCCACCCAAGTTCTTTGACACATCAGGTTGTAGGACAGGGTGTTCAATGAAACAGCTGACCTGGAAGGCCCTCCGCCTCCTTCCAGGATCTGGCACACGCTTGCTTGCTCATTTTGTCCATTGGTGAGCACCCATCACTGAGGGCTTGCTCTAGGGTGCTCGCCCCTTGGAACACAGGTGACCACGGACAGACTGGACCTTGAGGGGCTCAAACATCAGAGAAACAAGAAAACCACAACTGCCCCAGGGACCATTGTTTTACGCTGTGTTGGAGGTAAGCACAGGATACTCTAAGATAACTAAGGAGGGTACCTCTTCCAGCTTGAGGGGGTCACAAGAGACCTCTAGGGGAAGGAAATAATGTTCCTGAAGAATGAGAAGTGAGCCAGATTGTCCAGCTGGCATAGAATCCTTCCAGAAGGAAGAACAGGTATAAAGAGCATGTAGACTACTATATATATAATTGATAACCAATAAGGACCTACTTTATGGCACAGGGAACTGTACTCAATATTCTGTAATAACCTATAAAAGAGAATCTGAAGAAGGATAGATAGATTTTGTTCATTGTTCAGTCACTAAGTCGAATCTGACTCTTCAACCCCATGGACTGTAGCGGACCAGGCTTCCCTGTCCTTCACTATCTCCTGCAGTTTGCTCAAACTCATGTCCACTGAGTCAGTGATGTTATCCAACCATCTCATCCTCTGTTTCCCTCTTCTCCTCCGACCCTCAATCTTTCCCAGCATCAGGGTAGAAATATCTGTATCACTGAATAGCTACGTTGTACACCTGAAACTAACATGATATTGTAAATCAACTCTGCATGCCATGCTAAGTCGCTTCAGTTATGTGTCCGACTCTTGGTGACCCTACAGTCACCCTTGGTGACTGTAGCCCACCAGGCTCCTCTGTCCATGGGATTCTCCAGGCAAGAATACTGGAGTGGGTTGCTGTGCCCTCCTCCAGGAGATCTTCCTGACCCAGGGATTGAACCCACATCTCTAAAGTCTCCTGCATTGGCAGATGGGTTCTTTACCACTGGCACCACCAGGGGAGCCCAAATCTACTATACTTCAATTTAATGTGGAGTTACACCCAGCATTCTGGGGGCAATTCTGGCATTCTATACATTGTGCTAAGCACATCATTGGTAGTATGTATTGGGTTCTATTACAAGGTAGGGGCTATCACTACTTATATAGATGAGGAAACTGAGGCATTGAAAGGCTACATAATATGCGCAAGGTAACCCAGCTTCTAAGTGAAAAAGTCAGGCTTCAAATCCAGTAAGTCCAATACACAGTCTGTGTAAATGTATCGTTTTCCAAAAGACATGGATTGTAGGAGGAAACTCATAGCTGGAGAGGAGGGAAGTGGTTCCAGGTGGAAGTCAGAGAACAGGCAGACGTATAGATCAGATGGCTCTTGGAGTCAGTGAAATCACATATGAATGTCTCCCAGCACAGGACCCAACACACAGTAAGTACTCAGTACATTTCAGCGGTGCTGTGTAGGGGAAGTGCTTGTGGGCAACTGCAGAGAGACAGAAACAGACACTTCTGCAACTCAGGAGCGCCTCATGCAAGGTCTGGACATCACCCAGACGGCAGCAAGGATTCATTCTGGAGGAGGAAGAGACATGCTTAAGTTTTGGGCATGGAAAGGTGACCACGTGAAAAGTAGATCTGCAAGAGAGAGAGCCGAGCCAGAAGGGCCTTGTGCCCCAGGGGAGACACACTGGAACTCGCAGCCATAGAGCAGAGAGGGAGGGAGATGGTTTTCAAAGGATATTGAGGAGAGAACACAGACTTAGCAAGAGATGGCAAACGGCAAGGAGGTGACAAATTCCTGCCTGGGGGAGCAGGTGAGTGGTAGAGCCACTCCCAGGAAAGGAAGTGCAAAGAAAGGAATACGGATTCTTTGGGGATGTAAGACTGAAGTGGCTGTGAGATGTGCACGTGGGTGCCCAAAGGATCTTTGGAAACATGATAGAATCAAACCCGACCGATTGCAGGGAATACAATGAAAGTGCCCATCCTTACGCGGCTCTGATGCCATTCAAAGAGACCCAGACTCCTGCCCACAGAGCATGAAAGGAAGTCTCCAACACAACCTTGTCGCCTTCACTGCTTTAGTCTGGATGGCTTTCCCTGACCCACTCTGCATGCAGCATTGCAATCCACTTTCAATTTTGACAAATTCTGGTCACTTGATCTGGGACCCCACATCTCAGCCACAGGCTTTGCTTCCTCTCTTTCTAACCTTCAGATTCTCTCTCTGGTCTCCCCACCTCAGGACCCACCTGAGAAAGCCCCACAGCCTTCCCACCCAGAACCAACCTCCAATGACCAGTGCATCCAGGAGTCTTAATCTGGTATTTCCACAGAAGCACAAAGAGGAATGGAGTAACATGAAGTAGAGTGGGGCATGAGGCCATCAGAGTTTTACCTGGAGGTATTGCAGCCATGATATTAAAAGATGCTTACTCCTTGGAAGGAAAGTTATGACCAACCTAGATAGCATATTGAAAAGCAGAGACATTACTTTGCCAACATAGGTCCATCTAGGCAAGGCTATGGTTTTTCCAATAGTCATGTATGGATGTGAGAGTTGGACTGTGAAGAAAGCTGAGCACCAAAGAATTGATGCTTTTGAACTGTTGTGTTGGAGAAGACTCTTGAGAGTCCCTTGGACTGCAAGGAGATTCAACCAGTCCATTCTAAAGGAGATCAGTCCTGGGTGTTCATTGCAAGGACTGATGCTAAAGCTGAAACTCCAATACTTTGGCCACGTCATAAGAGTTGACTCATTGGAAAAGACTCTGATGCTGAGAGGGACCAGGGGCAGGAGGAGAAGGGGACAACAGAGGAAGAGATGGCTGGATGGCATCACTGACTCGATGGACATGAGTTTGAGTGAACTCCAGGAGTTGGTGATGGACAGGGAGGCCTGGTGTTCTGCAATTCATGGGGTCGCAAAGAGTTGGACACGACTGAGTGACTGAACTGAACTGAACTGAGTAAGCCCCCAGATAGCCCACCCATGTCCATAGTGTATCTAGGGTACATCTTCCACAAAGCCAATCTCTTCAGTCTCTTGGGAGAATCTTGGCCCAAACTTGAGCATCATTCTTGCTGGACTTAGATTTCAGAATTGTAATGGTTTCTGGAGGGAAGAGGGGCAGAGGGAAAAAGTGAACTGATCTTTGCTGATGGCCCCATCTGCTGCCTGTGCTGGGAATCAGGTGAGCTACAGCTGCCAGAGTGATCCTCCCCATCCTCCTCACTGTTCCAATGCCCACCTTCCATCCTGCCCACATCCCAGGATCCACAGTGTCTCACACCAGACCTGGCATGTGGCGCTAAGGCCACTGTACTGGCTATAATTATACTTAAGATTCACCGTGCCAAGCACCATCTAGGTGCTCTATTTAGCACCACAGTGTCACGGCCAAGCCAGTGATGGCAACTGATTGCTTCCTATGAATGGGACTTAGACAAAATTCCTTCGCCTCTAAGAGTTGCCCATGTCTCTTGCATACCCGCTTTGTTAGCACAGAAGGGGAAATTTTTGTTCAGTTGGAGCAAAGAGAAGAGATGGGGAAAGGTGAGTTAGGTACAAGTCAGAGGCCCTGTGGAGAGAAGGATCACACAGAAGATAAATGAGATGCTCCCACTGAGGAGGTATAGTAATGTTCAAATTCTCCAAGCCAGGCTTCAGCAATACGTGAACTGCGAACTTCCAGATGTTCAAGCTGGGTTTAAAAAAGGCAGAGGAACCAGAGATCAAATTGCCAACATCCACTGGATCATTGAAAAAGCAAGAGAGTTCCAGAAAAACGTCTATTTCTGCTTTATTGACTATGTCAAAGCCTTTGACTATGTGGATCACAATAAACTGTGGGAAATTCTGAAAGAGATGGGACTACCAGACCACCTGATAGGCCTCTTGAGAAACCTATATGCAGGTTAGGAAGCAACAGTTAGAACTGAACATGGAACAACAGACTGGTTCCAAACAGGAAAAGGAGTACGTCAAGGCTGTATATTGTCACCCTGCTTATTTAATTTATATGCAGAGTACATCATGAGAAACACTGGGCTGGAGGAAGCACAAGCTGGAATCAAGATTGCCGGGAGAAAGATCAACAACTTCAGATATGCAGATGACACCACCCTTATGGCAGAAAGTGAAGAAAAACTAAAGAGCTTCTTGATGAAAGTGAAAGAGGAGAGTGGAAAAGTTGGCTTAAAGCTCAACATTCAGAAAATGAAGATCATGGCATCTGGTCCCATCACTTCATGGCAGATAGATGGGGAAACAGTGGCTGACTTTATTTTGGGGGGCTTCAAAATCACTGCAGATGATGATTGCAGCCATGAAATTAAAAGACGCTTACTCCTTGGAAGGAAAGTTATGACCAACCTAGATAGCATATTAAAAAGCAAAGACATTCTTTGTCAACAAAGGTCTGTCTAGTCAAGGCTATGGTTTTTCCAGTAGTCATGTATGGATGTGAGAGTTGGACTATAAAGAAAGCTGAGCACTGAAGAATTGATGTTTTTGAACTGTGGTGTTGGAGAAGACTCTTGAGAGTCCCTTGGACTGCAGGGAGATCCAACTAGTCCATCCTAAAGGAAATCAGTCCTGGATATTCATTGGAAGGACTGAGGTTGAAGCTGAAACTCCAATATTTTGGCCACCTGATACGAAGAGCTGACTCATTTGAAAAGACCCTGATGTTGGGAAAGATTGAAGGCAGGAGGAGAAGGGGACGACAGAAGATGAGATGGTTGGATGGCATCACCAACTCAATGGACATGAATTTGGGTAAACTCTGGGAGTTGGTGATGGACAGGGAGGCCTGGGGTGCTGTGGTTCATGGGGTCGCAAAGAGTCGGACACAACTGAGCAACTGAACTGAACTGAACACTGAGAATGTCATGTGACTGCGCACGGTCAGTGTATCTTTGTGACCCAAACTACCAAGTGCAGCACAGGTGGGAAGAGGATCACTCCCCCCATTTCCTAAATACAACCCGTACTTGGATGTTTCAAGGAAAGGAGGGGTGGGGAAGGGAGGGGAAGGGAGTGGAGAGGTCCTGCTATACTTGCTCCAACAGACCAGGACAAGGTTCCAGCCTGGCTGGCCCCGACACCCACACTGGCCAGGTCTAATCTATGGACATGTCACAGTCTAGGAGGTTTCCACATGGACCTCCTTCCTACAATAGACAAGATGTGACTATTTATGTACCCATAGGTCGAAGAACCTAGAGACGTGGTTACAAATATGGCCAACATCCAATGAATAAGGGAATGCATGAACTCCGTTTTTATCCTCTTCCCGTTTGATATTCAGACTTTGGGGCTATTGAAGCAGGTTCCTCTCAAGAGGTAGTGAGTATTCCAGTCTTGGAAGCATCCAAGCAGAGAGAGGCTGAGCAAGCAGAGCTGATGCAGAGAGGTCAAGCCATAGGTGAGCTGTTTAACTCTAGAAATATGTCCTCCTGTGATTTGTCCAAGGCAGAGAGGCTAGAAAATGGCAGAACTGGGACTGGAAGCCAGGTCTACTTCAGCCAGGCCCAGATCCCTGGTATCTTGGTGACAGGGAACACATTACTGCTAGAAGATAGGCATTCAGTGACAGCCCTCACCCACCCACCCAGCCACCCAAGGAAGGAACAGCTATGCACAGCTAGCACCCTACAGCCCCTAAGGCTTACTTCTCCCCCTACAAAACCAATGACCACTCTGTCTTGAACGTTTGACTCATCAGTACTAACTTTAGAGAAGCCCTCTGCTGCTTTTGTTCCAGAAATACTGCAAATTATTGCAGGTTGGTTAAGGGATGGAAACTGGTCAAAGTGAACTGGTTAATAAGCTGCTCCTTACTCTCGTTCCATATGAAAAGAAAAAGCAATTAAAACAAGGAACCTGGACCCACCAGCCCAGAGACTGTGGGGCTAGCCCATGGTTGAGTCCAGCTAGTGCTCTGGTAGACACAATTGCACATGGACACCTTTGTTTGGGGAATAAGGCACCTGCCATCAACCACCAACAGCCCAGCTCCCATCCCACCCCATAAGCAAGCCTGAGAAGGCTGTGCACCCACATGGAGCTCTTGTCCGCTAACTGCTGAGTCATTTTTGAATTTCTCTAGTAATGGGCTGTCACTGGGGTCATCTTTCCAGCTATCGGTTCCGGTGGTGTTTTTGCAAGAAGAGATTTGATCATTCCTGGCAATAAAGTCGGTGCTCCAAGCAAGGCAAGAAATGACAAACAGGCACATTTGTAGCAAAGACACCCGGGGGGATTCACTGGCAAAGATGATGCTCAGGCACATCTCCTGATAAACATCTCATCTCCCTTTAACCACCCAGGAAATAGCACCTTTAAAATCAGGGAGGCCCCTTAGAGGGGAAGTTAGAGAGGACCGGAGAGGGGATGCCTCAGTGCTCAGCTGTGTTCCAGCTGATGCCTGTGACCAAGACAGCTCTGCCGTGTCACAGAGGGATGTTTATAATCATCTAGACAGGTGACTGCAATGGTGTTGGAAGGGGACTAGGCTGGGGACATCCAGAAGCAGAGAAGACGGAAAGCAGAGACGGTGGGAACCTTGAGGTAGGCTGGGGGTCCTTAGCAAAGAGACCAAAGGTGGTCTGTCCAAGTTGCTGAGGAGCCCACCTCTGGGACTGGAACTGGCAGTCAACCTCTCAAACAGGAAAAATAGTCATGGTCAAAAAGGAGCAAATATTGGGACTTCCCTGGTGATCCAGTGGTTAAGAATTCTCCTTGCAAGGCAGGAAACATGGGTTCAATCCCTCGATGGGGAACTAAGATCCCACATGCCACAGGGGAGGGGAACTAAGCTACGTGCCACAGCTACTGAGCCCTGTGCTCCAGAACTCTCGAGCCACAACTAGAGAGTCCATGCACCGCAAGGAAAGATCTCACGTGATGCAACTAACCAAGACATAACTAAGATGCAGACAAATGAATAGATTTTTTAAAAAAGAAAGGAATGAACAGGGCAGGGACCTCAGAATATGCTATGAAGCTACTTTCCCACATTTACTGTTGAATTTAATTTCTCTTTCAGGGCTTTAGATAATTACACTAAATGTCAGTTACAGGAGGGGAAAAAAGGAGCAAACAGGATATCCATGAACGGAGCCCAGCCAGTGGCTGGAGGCACAAAAATCCAAGGCCCTCCCCCAGGAAGGGGCACTAGCAGGGCTGCACTCAGATCCATCAAGGAACTAGGATGCATCAGGGAAACTGAGGCAGGTAACCCGTGATAAGAGATGAGGGAAGACTGCAGCTCAGGAGATGACAGCAGAGCCTGGCATTAAAGTAAGTAGCTAACAGTGTTGCTCAATCAGAATCTATCATGTATTATATGGTTTTTTTACGAAGATATAGAAAAGGGGCACAAGTCTTAAGGGCCAGCGAATTTTTATCTATGTGTACATCCAGGTAACCACCACTCAAATCAAGACATATACATTTCTTGGAAGTTCCCTGGAGGTCCAGTGGCTAGAACTCTGGGCTTTCACTGCCATGGCCTGGGTTCAGTCCCTTGACTGGGGAAATAAGATCCCACAAGCCACACTGCACAGCTGGGGAAAAAAAAAAAAGATATATACATTTCCAGATATAGTAGACTGCCCCAGAAACTTTCTCATGCCCATTCTCAATCACAAAGGAACAACCATACTGATTTCTACACCATAGATGAATTTTCCCTACTTGTGTTTGAACTTCATTTAAATGACATCACACATTATCTGCTTGTTGGTACTTGCTTTTTTCATTCAACATAATATCTGATGTTCATCCAACTCACTGCATGTAATGGTAGTCATTCTTTGTCTTTACTGTGTGATATTCCAACCCATGAATACTTTACAGCCTATATATCCATTCTATGCTGCTAGATGTTTGGGTTGTTGTCTAGCTTCTGGCTATTATGAATCATGCTGCTTTGAATGTCCTCACATTTGTCTTTGTCTGATGTATGGTGGATATATGTACTCCTTTCTCTTGGGTGCGTAGCCAGGGCTGGAATTGCTGGCTCAAGGCGTAGCATGTTTAGCTTTAGCAGACACAGTCTTGCTGTTGTACTTTGCCTCTTTATAACCATGTCTATACAACAGGATCACGTCCTCTGTTCTGTGTTCTCAGTGACTTGACCCTTTAATCATTCTATAGTGTTCCTCTCTATCTCAGGTAATTTTCTTTATTCTAAAGTCTACTTTATCCTATGTTAACAAAGCAGTTCTCAATCTGGCCCCCCAAAATGTAATTTTCATGGGTGACAGTTACTAGGAAAAGGCACTTTCACACATTGCGGTGGAGTTGTATGATGACAAGGCTTTTTAGATGACAATTTTGTGTACTATCTACTGAAAAATGTACATACATGCCCATTGACCCAGTGATTTTAATTACAGGAATCTATCCCTCAAAAAAAGAAAATAATTACACACGTGCAAAAAAAACCAAGCTGAATGTGCAAGGACGCTGATTGCAGCATTGTTCATAATGGTGAAAAAATAGAAACAACCTAAACTGCCATCAATAAGGAAACAGCTCAACTGACTATATCATATTACGGAAAAGCAAAGCAGCGAGTACAAGAAAGAGGCCAACCTCTGTACATGACCATAAGTAGACATCCAGGACCATCTGAGAGGAAAGCAAAAGTTGAAGAATGATAAGCATGGTACATTTTTTAAACTATAAAACTGTATTACACTTTCAATATTGTGTGTGTGTGAGAGAGAGAGAGAGAGAGAGTGACTAATATAGAAAAGTCTTAAAAAATACATAGCAAAGTGGGGCAGGAACCCCTGGGGTAAGGGTCCTGAGATTAGGATGGAAGATCAAAGAGAACTTTAGCCCAATCTATACTGTTTCAGAAGGTCGGATGGCATCACTGATGAACATGAACATGAACCTGGACAAATTCCGGGAGATGGTGAGGCACACAGAGGCCTGGCGTGCTACAGTCCACTGGCTCACAAAGAACAGGACTTCAACGGTGACTAAGCAACAGCAATACTGTTTTATTTTTATAAGGAGTGAATTGATAAGAATTACTGCTATAATTAAAAATTAATAAATAGTATTACTGTCGATTTCTCAGTAGACAAATACCCCACAGTCACATAAGCTGTTAATTTGGGGAGAAACTGGATGACCCGCTACAGGAATTCTCTGTATTATCTTTGCAGCTTCTCTGTGAATTGAAAATTATGCCAAAATGAAAAGTTTATTTAGAAAAACTCATGAAGATAATTGACTGAAATAAAAAAACGAGAGAGAGAGAAAGCATAAATAAATTACAAGGTATTTGTATTATAGATTACTACGTAATCATAAAATATAAATCAATAAAATAATATTCTGCCATGGAATGATCCCCAAGACATATAATCAAGAGGAAAAAAAGGTCAGACCTCAGAATAAGGCATATGGTACAATCTCAGTTATGTGCAAAATTCAATAGAATCTGTGAACACTCCTGGCATACAAATGAGTAGAAAAAGGCATGAGAGTCCATATTCTAAGCCACGGGTCGGCAAACTGCAGCAAGTGCCAGACAGCAAATATCTTCGGCTTTGCAGGCCACCCTGTCTTTGTCACAGCTATTCAGCTCTGTCGCTGTGGCATGAAGGCAGCCACAGACAATACGTGGCTGAGAGAATTTGGCCTCAGTTCCCTCAATTTCCGATAAAATTTTATTCACGTAAACAATCTGTAGAATAGATTTGGCCTGTGGGCCAAAGTTTTACCAACCCTTGTCCTAAAACTGTTAGCAGAGTAAGGAGTGATTTTGTTAGTACTGGGGCTTCCCTGGTAGCTCACCTGGTAAAGAATTCTCCTGCAGTGCAGGAGACCCCGGTTCAATTTCTGGGTCAGGAAGATCCCCTGGATTTTTAGGCTATCCACTCCAGTATTCTTGCCTGGAGGATCCCCATGGACAGAGGAACCTGGCAGGCTACATCCATGGGGTCAAAAAGAGTTAGACACGACTGACCAACTAAGCACAGCGTAGCACAAAATAGTTTACAAGAAAAGTATTAATGTCTTATTTGTAGAAAAGATAATATTAATAAACAGAGAGTCCTGGTCCAGTGCCCAGCATAAACACATCTTCAATCAATTTTGTATCCTATCCCCTTCTCTGCTCATCACCATCCTGCAACTGAAAGCCCAGGATGCCTGCATGGTTAAGCTGCCAAGTTGTCATGATTACTTGATCCATGCAACCCAGGGTGCCTTTCAGTTTTGAGATTATGAACCAGATCTCCAGGGAGGAAACAAGGAAACAGCAGGTGCCACAGCTCGATGCTAAAATGACCTCTGGCTTCCTCCCCTGCTCCCCTGCACAGAAGGCCCAGCCAGGTACAGGAATCTTCCAGAAATCTCTGGGCCTTCTCAGGGAGAACGGCTGAGGAGTGAGCTAATTGGCAACCAGGCTGAGTGACAGTTATGTTCGGGAGTGATTTGCAAATCGCATCCTCCTGGAGCTTATTAAGGGACTCATTAACAGTACAACAGTACATTACTTTCTGAAATTCTGATCTAAGCAGAAAATTAAAATTATTTGCTAAATGACCTAATAAAATTCAATAAAATGTGCTGAGAAAATGAAAACTGCAATAGATCATCCTGCAGAATTTGGCTAAAAAATAATCTCTCTTTCCTGTCATGGAGAGGCAGTGCCATGCCCTTTGTGCAGCCCTGGATGGACCTGGTGGGCAAGTCAGAGCCCCGGTGATCCCACCTGCAGAATAAGTCACAGGCCAAGGCCCATTAAACTGAGGGCCAGGGAGGGGCTAAGGACACAGGAACCATATTCTAGGCTGAAAGCCCAGCACCACTCATCCACCCGCTTAAACCCAGCAGGTTCAGGCCTTGCCCATCATCTGTTGCTTCAACTACTTCAGCCACCATCTAACTTATCTTGACTGACCACTCCAACAATCTTGACTGACCACTCCAACAAGGTTTCCACAATCCTTCAAAGATCCAGCATTAAAATGTCCGTTTATTCCATTGTATATATGTACCACATCTTCTGCAGCAGAAACCAACACAACATTGTAAAGCAATTCCCCCTCAATTAAACAAAATTTTAGAAAAGTGTCCATTTAGTTCCCCCATGTGAAGGGCCGACCTTCTACCTTGCTTGCATCATTCTCCAAGTTAGCTGTTCAGCTGGTGGGAAAAGCAGCCTCTCCTGAGAGCCCGAGGGGGTCATTTTCATCCGCCGAGCCGTCTGTTTCCTGAACATCTGTCTGGAGATTTGGCTTCCCTGCTCAACTGTGAGGAACTGGTTGGGGGTGGCAGCGGGGCGGACAGGATCTCGTAACTTGCCTGGAACCTGGAAGGAAGTTTAGTGTTTAGAAAACACTTGCATGCAAAAGAATCTTATCAACTTGAGCCCGAGGAGGAAGCCTCAAAATCACTCCAATTCACAGACAGACGTGGTTCTACCTGCTCCCAGAGAGACAAAGATATTCAAAACAGCAAGCCCCCTCTTCCCTCCAACGGAAGGGCAGCAGTTCAGCTCCAAGCATTGCATACAAATGATCGAACTAACAATGTGTTTTTAGCACCAGCTAACAGTTCACTTAGCTCAAAAAGATGTGGGTATAAAGGTGTTACCAAGCAGGACAGGCAGGATTTTCAGCAGCTGGCAGAGGCTCAAATGTTCAGCAGCCACCTCTTCTAGGTGTGTGAAGTATAGGCAATATACCTATCAATGAAAGACACATCTGCACTGATTCAGCCTAATGAGAGCGAAAATCATCTCTAACCAGAATCTCTTTTAAAAACTAATGGCTCTCCTGAAGAACATATCTGGGTCATGAACCCCAAAATCTTTGAATCAGTACCAGCCCCAAATTCTCAAAACATGGTACCCTAAGAAATGACACCAAGGAAGCCATGGGGACTTAACCCCTGTCTGAGAACTGAAGAAGAAGCTTTCAAAGCCACCCACCTGAACTTCCCGTTGATGCCAAGGGCTCCCTGACTACATCCTTAATAAGCTGTGGGAGCTGAGGCTCACCAGCCTCCAAAAAGTAACTCAAGGTTTGGCATTGGATCTTGAATATCCTAGAAGGTCACATCTTTAAGATATTTAAGGAGATATCTTAAGTATCACTTGACTCGGTGGTAATAGATCCAGAGATCCCTGAGCAACTATCCAACAAAGAAGAAAAAAGAAAAGCAGATATTTGCCAACAATAAGGCTAAGCAGTGAAAATGTTAGTCTCAGTTGTGTCCAACTCTTTGCAACCCCCTGGACTGTAGCCCACGAGGCTCCTCTGTCCATGGAGTTCTCCAGGAAAGAATATTGGAGTGAGTAGCCATTCCCTTCTCCAGGGGATCTTCCCAAACCAGGGATCGAACCCAGGTCTCCTGAACTGTGGGCAGATTCTTTACTGTTTGAGCCACCAGGGAAGCCAAGGCTAAGCCGGCTGTTATTTAATGACACATTATATATCTAGGGGAAATGTCTCTCTAAATAGGATGTCCACCAAAGAAAAAGGTAAGTTGAAGGAGACCCACTGCATCAAAGAGATGATCAGCAATGATCTAGTTTAACTTGTCTCCTTTTAGCAATGAGGATAGTGAGTCTCAGATAGAGTTCACAACTGATGTTCACAGCTACACAGAGCAGCAAGTAGCAAGAACTCAGGTCTCTACCTCCTAGCCTGGTGAGCCCGCAGGAGAGCAGTTTTCAAAATACTGTCCTCGGGCCAACAGCATCAGCATTCCCTAGGAACCTGTTAGAAACAGATTTGGGGACTCATCCCAGACTTGCTGAATTAGAACTTCTGGGGTGAGGAGAGAGAGGCTCAGGAAGAAGGGGATGTATGTACACAATTATGACTGATTCTTGATTTTTAACAATAGAAACCAACACAACATTGTAAAGCAATTATCTTCCAATCAAAAAAAAATTTTTTTAAGAAATTCTGGGGATCTGACCCAACAATTTGTGTTTTTATCAAGTCCTCCAGGCAATTCTGATGCGATGAAGAGTTTGAGAACCACCGTCATAAGGAAATGATACTTTCATCCCCTGTAGTTTCTTCTCAGTTTAGCTTGAAGGGAATGCCTTATCTCAGTGTTAGATGGAGAGATCATAGACCATAGCCTGAAGCCATCTTGGAGGCTTAGTGCAAACTTCCCCCTGCACACAAGTCCCCTCTATTGCATTCCTGATGGATGGCTATCCATCTTTGGCCAGATGCCCCCCAGGACTAGAAACTCATCAACCCTTTAAAAATGCCCTTGGGGGACTTCCCTGATGGTTCAGTGGCTCACACTTCAGGAAACTAGATCCCACATGCCACAACAAAAGATCCCCCAGCATAGCCAAATAAATATTTTAGACTTTTTTTTTAATAAATAAATGGATAAAAAAGAAGTGGTACATATATACAATGGAACGTTACTCAGCTATAAAAAAGAGCAAAACTGAGTCAGTTGTAGTGATATAGATGAACTTAGAGCCTGTCGTACAGAGTGAAATCAGAAAGAGAAAAATAAGAATCAGATATTGACACATATCTATGGAATCTAGAAGAACGGTACCTATGAACCTACGTGCAGGGCAGGGATAAAGGCAGACCTGTGGGCACAGTGGGGGAAGGAGAGGGTGGGATGAGTTGGGAGGGCAGCACTGGCGCTGCCCTGCCCACCGTCGGCTGGTGGGAGCTGCAGTACAGCCAGGGAGCTCAGCTCGGTGCTCTGTGATGGCCCAGAGGGGTGGGTGGGGTGGGAGGGAGGCTCAGAAGGGAGGGCATATATGTATACATATACGGCTGGCTCATGTTGCTGTACGGCAGAAATTAACACACTGCAAATAAATTATATTCCAATTTTTTTTTAAGTAATAAATAATGCCCTTGGAATTCCCTGGTGATCCAGTGGTCAAGACTCCATGCTTCAACAGTAGAGCCTCAATCCCTGTTCAGGGAACTCAGATTCTACATGCCACGTGGTGTGGCCATTAAAAAATAAAAATAAAAACACCCTTATCTTAGCGTAAAGCTCTTGGGTAGAAGTTTCTTCCATATGGAAAAGATCTTTCAAAGATCTGCTCCCATAACCTCTACCCACCACCTATGTCAGAACTGTGCCTTCTGGGTGGCCACGCCAGCCCCGCTTTCACTGAAGCCTCCAAGATGATTGTTCCATGGCTTCCCAGCCCCATGGGAGAGTGAGTGGTCACTGGTAAAGGTTGTTGAGTCCATGCCCAAATAATTTTCATCTCTTTGGGGATGGGGGAGGGTCTTAAAGGAAAGAGAGCAAGTGGAAGGAAAAAGAGAGGGAGGAAAGGAAGAAAGAAAAAGGGAAGGAAGGGGATTTCCAGGCTGGCCCAGTGGTTAAGAATCTGCCTGCCAACGCAGGGGACATGAGTTACATCCCTGGTCCAGGAAGATCCCACATGCTGGTGGTCCACAAGAGAAGCCACCACAATGAGAAGCTCACACGCTCCAAGGAAGGGTAGCTCACACTCTTGGCAGCTAGAGGAAGTCTACACGTCTCTGAAAGTAAATAGGGCTTCCCTGGTGGTCCAGTGGTTAAGAATCTGCCCTGCTCTGCAAAGGACACTGGTTGGACCCCTGGTCCAGAAAGATCCCACAGGCCAAGGAGCATCTAAGCCGCATGCACAACTTTACTGAGCCTGCACGCTAGAGCTCAAGCTCTGCAACAAGAGAAGCCACTGCAATGAAAAGCCCACACACCTCAACCAAGGATAGCCCCTCCTTGCTTGTGTACAGCAGCCAAGATCCAGCACAGCCAACGTATTAAAAAAATAAATCTTTTAAAAATAAATAATGAAGAAGCTATATTTAAAAAAAAAAAAAAGAAGGAAGACAGGAGGTAAAGGAAGATGGAAATGCTTTTCAAATACTTTGTATTTGGCATTTAATCCACAAAACAATACTGTGAGATAGGTATTAATATTATTCTCCATCACTTTACAGACTAAGGACACAAACGTTTCACAAGGTAAAGTAAATTGACAGAAGTCATCCTCCATGTTGCCTACCCTCTCAGGAGTTCCTCCTCAGCAAGACCACCAGCAGCTATTTCCCATTTAGCAGCCTCCTCATTTAACCGCCCACTGAAAGAGAACACCAGGTAATGGGTCTGTTCACCAAACACCTGGGAAGGGTCCTCATTGGTCACATGCCTAGGTCACATGCTCAGCTTAGGTCACATGCTCATGCCTGAACCAGACACTATGGCCAGGTGAGTGTAACGCATTGATAGACGAGGCCAGGATCACACGCCCTTGCCTGGTCCAGGAGGATGGGAGATGCCTCAGTTAAAGGAGGGAAGAGAGGTGCTGCTAGCAGTGGGGGAGGGAAGGAATGCTGGAGAAACAGAAAAAGACAAAAGATTTCCACTACCCTTGGGAACAGAAGGGAGTCCTGTAAACACAGTGAATGTCTCCTTCTTCTGCCTGGTGAAGCTCATTCTGTTCAAGAAGTCATATGTATGTATAAGCATTCTACCCTGCATTATTAAAGTATAATAATAATGGTTAAAAAGGCACCAGAGGGACTTACGTGGTGGTCCAGTGGCTAAGACTCTGCACTCCCAATGCAGGGGGCCCGAGTTGGAACTTCAGTCCCTGGCCGGAGAATGAGATTCCACATGCCACCACTAAGGGTTCTCATGCCACAACTAAGGGTTCTCATGCCACAAATAAGACCCAATGTAACCAAATAAATACATATTTAAAAAAAAGAATGAGCCTGAAAAGGAAGGTCTTGAGCAGGGGGGCATCCAACCAGCACAAATGTACAGTCAGCACCCACAACCCTGACTGCTTACTCCATTCACGTAGGTGAGCTGGGGCATACCTCTGCCAGGAGGAAGGTCAGTCTTTATGGCTCTTTCCCATTTATTCTTCCCATGCACATAATCACTCTTTGAAACTCACTTTTTTTTTTAATATCTCAAATATTTTCAAGATGCTTCCTTAGTCAAAGTTCATTCGCTTATTTCCAGGATGCTCAACACTGGCTCAGCTATGGCCTCCAGCTCAGTCAGTATTTCACAGGGGCAGGGGGTGTCTGTCATGCATGTTTCCAGCTTGAATGCACAGCCTAGAATACATATTACAGAAAGTGCTGGTCCCAACCCAACACCAATTACTCCTATCTTGTTACCATATATTTAAAAAGTAATTCATGACTTAGAACATTTAAAACCACACAGTTCTTAGTATTATGAACACATTTTTACTAACTTTCAATGATTATCATGTTTAATCTAATCTTAAAACTCCCTCTGCACTTAAATAGGAAACATTATAATTCTGGATTCATTCTGAGATTTTGAAAAAAAAAAAAACATTCTTGGCATGTTTTTGCTCTGGGTCTCATTTCAGAGCATCAAAACAGATTGACAACTAAAGCTCTATAGCAGACTCTTATTTAATATTTTCTTTCACTAAAATCAGAAACTTTTTAACTCCTGCTTAAAATGTAGACAAGAGAAGGCACTGAATTCCTTATGACTCCCTTTCATCTCCTTTACCATAAATTTTCTTGCACAAATGCAGAGAAGAAGAAACTAAGGAGAATGTATCATATTCATTCATTCAACAGATTTTTTTTTCTTTTGGAGTGGCCACTCTGTACCAAGCACATTGCAGGGTTCTGAGTGAATGATAATCTTCAGCTCAGCTCAGCTGCTCAGTTGTGTCCGATTCTCTGTGACCCCATGAACCACAGCACGCCAGGCCTCCCTGTCCATCACCAACTCCCAAAGTTCACCCAAACACATGTCCATTGAATCGGTGATGCCACCCAATCATCTCATCCTCTGTCATCCCCTTCTCCTCCTGCCCTCAATCTTTCCCAGCATCAGGGTCTTTTCAAATGAGTCAGCTCTTCGTATCAGGTGGCCAAAGTATTGCAGTTTCAGCTTCAGCATCAGTCCTTCCAATGAATTTTCAGGACAGATTTCCTTTAGGATTCACTGGTTGGATCTCTTGCAGTCCAAGGGACTCTCAAGAGTCTTCTCCAACACCACAGTTCAAAAACATCAATTCTTTGGCGCTCAGCTTTCTTTATAGTACAGCTCTCACATGCATACATGACTACTGGAAAAACCATAGCCTTGACCAGACGGACCTTTGTTGGCAAAGTAATGTCTCTGCTTTTGAATATGCTATCTAGGTTGGTCATAACTTTCCTTCCAAAGAGTAAGCATCTTTTAATTTCATGGCTGCAATCATCATCTGCAGTGATTTTGGAGCCCAAAAAAATAAAGTCTGACACTGTTTCCACTATTTCCCCATCTATTTGCCATGAAGTGATGGGACTGGATGTCATGATCTTAGTTTTCTGAATGTTGAGCTTTAAGCCAACTTTTTCATTTTCTTCTTTCACTTTCATCAAGAGGCTCTTTAGTTCTTCTTCACTTTCTGCCATAAGGGTGGTGTCATCTGCATATCTGAGGTTATTGATATTTCTCCTGGCAGTCTTGATTCCAGCTTGTGCTTCCTCCATCCCAGCATTTCTCATGATGTACTCTGCAGGGTTCTGAGTGAATGATAATGTTCAGCTCAGCTCAGCTGCTCAGCTGTGTCCAATTCTCTGTGACCCCATGAACCGAAGCATGCCAGGCCTCCCTGTCCATCACCAACTCCCAAAGTTCACCCAAACACATATAAGTTAAATAAGCAGGGTGGCAATATACAGCCTTGATGGACTCCTTTTCCTATCTGGAACCAGTCTGTTGTTCCATGTCCAGTTCTAACTGTTGCTTCCTGACCTGCATACAGGTTTTGCAAGAGGCAGGTCACGTGGTCTGGTATTCCCATCTCTTTCAGAATTTTCCACAGTTTATTGTGATCCACACAAAGGCTTTGACATAGTCAATAAAGCAGAAATAGATGTTTTTCTGGAACTCTCTTGCTTTTTCCATGATCCGTGGATGTTGGCAATTTGATCTCTGGTTCCTCTGCCTTTTCTAAACCCAGCTTGAACATCTGGAAGTTCATGGTTCATGTATTGCTGAAGCCTGACTTGGAAAATTTTAAGCAATACTTTACTAGCGTGTGAGATGAGTGCAATTGTGCGGTAGTTTGAGCATTCTTTGGCATTGCCTTTCTTTGGGATTGGAATGAAAACTGACCTTTTCCAGTCCTGTGGCCACTGTTGAGTTTTCCAAATTTGCTGGCATATTGAGTGCAGCACTTTCACAGCATCATCTTTAAGGATTTGAAACAGCTCAACTGGAATTCCATCACCTCCACTAGCTTTGTAGTGATGCTTCCTAAGGCCCACCTGACTTCATATTCCAGGATGTCTGGCTCTAGATGAGTGATCATACCATCGTGATTATCTTGGTCATGAAGATCTTTTTTGTACAGTTCTTCTGTGTATTCTTGCCACCTCTTCTTAATATCTTCTGCTTCTGTTAGGTCCAGACCATTTCTGTCCTTTATCGAGCCCGTCTTTGCATGACATGTTCCCTTGGTATCTCTAATTTTCTTGAAAAGATCTCTAGTCTTTCCCATTCTGTTGTTTTCCTCTATTTCTTTGCATTGATCACTGAGGAAGGCTTTCTTATGTCTCCTTGCTATTCTTTGGGACTCTGCATTCAGATGCTTATATCGTTCCTTTTCTCCTTCTGAGACAGCCATTTTGCTTTTTTGCATTTGTTTTTCTTGTGGATGGCCTTGATCCCTGTCTCCTGTAGAATGTCACAAACCTCCGTCCATAGTTCATCAGGCACTCTGTCTATCAGATCTAGTCCCTATATCTATTTCTCACTTCTACTGTATAGTCATAAGGGATTTGATTTCAGTCATACCTGAATGGTCTAGTGGTTTTCTCCACTTTCTTCAATTTCAGTCTGAATTTGGCAATGAGAAGTTCATGATCTGAGCCATAGTTAGCTCCCAGCCTTGTTTTTGCTGACTGTATAGAGCTTCTCCATCTTTGGCTGCAAAGAATATAATCAATCTGATTTCAATACTGACCATCTGGTGATGCCCATGTGTAGAGTCTTCTCTTGTGTTGTTGGAAGAGGGTGTTTTCTATGACCAGTGCGTTCTCTTGGCAGAACTCTATTAGCCTTTGCCCTGCTTCATTCTGTACTCCAAGGCCAAATTTGCCTGTTATTCCAGGTGTTTCTTCACTTGCTACTTTTGCATTCCAGTCCCCTATAATAAGAAGGACATCTTTTTTGGGTGTTAGTTCTAGAAGGTCTTGTAGGTCTTCATAGAACTGTTCAACTTCAGCTTCTTCAGCGTTACCGGTCGGGGCAAAGACTTGGATTGCTGTGATATTGAATGGTTTGCCTTGGAAACAAACAGAGATCATTCTGTTGTTTTTGAGACTGCATCCAAGTACCGCATCTCAGACTCTTTTGTAATGATAATGAGCAAAACAAATTTCCTCTGCCCTCATGACATCTATGATATAGTACAGGGGTCAGCAAACAATAGCCTGTAGCCCAAGTCTGGCCCACCACCTGATTCTGTACAGCCTGCAAGCTAAGAGTGATATTCAAACTTTTAAATCATTGAAAACATTAAAAGAAGAATATTTCATAACACTTCAAAATTATATTAAATTCAAATTTCAGTGTCTATAAATAAAGTTTTATTGGAACACAGCCATACCTGTTCATTTACATATCGCCTTGGCTGCTTTCACACAGTGGCAGAGTTGAAGAATTACAACAGAGATTATATGGATGGCAGAGACTAAAATATCTACTGCCTGGCCCTTATGTGGAAAACATTTGCTGACCCCTGGTCTAGTGGCAAGTGGGAGAAGACATGAGAGAACCACGGCTACCTCCTCACTGTGGAATGAAATCAGTCTCCCAGCTAACAAGTGGAGGTGCCATCCACTCTACTTATTTTTGCAGTGAGAGAGCCAATAACATTCACTTTTCAGTCAAGGATTTATTGACTGCTACCTTTCAGCTTTAACCTGACTTTACCATTTGATTTTTTTTTGTATTGATCTGTATGAGTTATTTATATAACTTGGGTATTATTTATTCCCTTATCAGATATATTTGCAACTATTTTCTCCCATTTTGCAACATCACCTTTTCCTTTTGTTGATCATTCCTTTGGCTGTGCAGAAGCTTTCCAGTTTGATATAGCACCACTTATTAATTTTTGCTTTTGTTTCTTGTACTTTTGGTGTCGTCCAAAAAAAAATCGTTACCGAGACCAATGTCAGGGAGCTTTTCTCCTGTGTTTTCGTCTCGGAATTTTACAGTTTTAGGTCTTATGTTTGTCTTTAATTTATTTTGAGTTAATTTTTGCCTGACTTTACGATTTGAAAACCACTCCCTTCTTGCCTATTTGTTAATCAACCTTTGAATGCCTCCCTTTCCTCCTCCACTCACACATATCCCCTTTGTCCTTCCAGACCTAACTAAGGGCCACCTATTTCGGGAAACATTTGATCAGGATTTTAGGAACCTGGGCACAGTTTGAGAACCACCAGGATAGTGCAACTGTGCCAGGCCAGTACTGCAGGTTGAGCTCTGTGACATGGCACCTTGATAAGGCCACTATGGTGTCGACTCAGTCCACAGCCCTGCAGGATGAGACTGGATTCTGGGGGATTCAACCATATGTGTGTAACTCACAGAGGCCAGATGCTCTTTTATTAATTTTCACTGGGAAATGCAACTTCCAAAGAAAAGAATACCTTTAGGTTAGTTGGCCCATATTTCTCTTCTCTGTTGGAAAGATTTTACATGAAAATTGAGCCCCACTGTGCATACAATAGACAAAGTGGCTTTAATGTATTTTCTCACTTCTTCATGATAACTCTACCACGTGTTGGCTATAGGGTCCATGCTGAAGAAAGAGAATAATACAACCTACTTGGGAAGGCTGATGACAGATAAGATGAAAGAATGCATGTCAGGTGCTTAACTCAGCAGCGCACACAGCAAAGTTCTTGATAAATGCTCATTGTAGTTCTAATGAATTCCACAATTTTGAGAAGGAATCTTTATATTTGTATAAACAAGAGCAACTTGGGACTTCCCTGATGATCCAGTGGCTAAGACTCCATGCTCTCAATGCAGGAGGTCCATGTTCTATCCCTGGTCAGGAAACTAGATCCAACATGCTGCGACTAAGAAAGAGTTCACATGCCTCAACTAAAGATCCTGCATGATAGAACAAAGATCAAAGATTCTGCGTGCTGCAGCTAAGACCTGGTACAGCCAAATATTTTTTTTTAATTTTTTTAAAGAGCAGTTTCCAATTTTGCCCCATAATAGCACATATCAGACGGCTCCTATGTGCCCCTCACGGCTAGTCTCTACCTTCTGCCACCTCCTTCTGTGATTTCTATGCTGCTATTAAGAGGTGCCCTTGTCCCCTGACTACTGGTTGCATGTGGCCAGTGGGGAGCACCTGCGGGAATTGGGAGGGAGGGGTAAGGGTGAGGAAAGGACATTTCTTTTCCCAGGTCCCTCCATGCAGACAGCTGAAACTGAGCACGTCATTTGCAGGCGTGCCTCTCCCAACAACCCTCTCTATCTGCAGCTGTGATACCCAGTCCCTCCCTCCTTCCTCTCAATTTCCCCATCCTCCTCTCCCTTTCTTCCTTTCTTTTTTTTCTTTTTTTTTTTCCTTTTGGCCACATTGCACAGTGTGTGATATTCGTTCCCAGACTAGGGATTGACCCATGCCCACAGCAGTGGAAGCACAGAGTCCTAACAACTGGACCACCAGGGGACGACCCTCCTCTCCCTTTGTGACCTCAGAATATTGCCTATTCCTTCTGATTTCTCTACGCATTGCCCACACCTCTGGAATGAGCTCTTTGCTTACATTTTCTTCAAATTACCAAGTTAGAATGTGCCATTTGGCTTCCCGTTAAGACTTGATAAATAACTTAACACAGAATTTCCCAAAATTTTTGTTGCCAACAGAATCTTTAATTCTGTAAATTTTTCATGGGAGCACTAGGCTAATAAAAATGCCTAACAATTATTTATTTAATTGTTAGGGCCAAACTTAATAAGATTTTATGTCCTAAGTTGGTAACTAATTTTTTATTGTACATAAATTGATAGAAAAATGCATTTTTTTGTGCTTCATTCTCAAGTAACTTCACTTAGTAATGGAACATGTGTAGCTGTTGAGCACTGCACGACTTCTTAAATTTTTGAATCAGACTGGAGGCCACAATCCTCACTGCTCGCTACACATCATATTTGATTTTTAATCACAGCAGTGGAAAACCCAGCTTTGCAAAGATATGATGTCATGGAAAGGAATGCAGCACGAACTAACATTGAAACTGTGGATCTCCTTGAGCTGGTGGTTAGCATGATGTCCCAAGAATGTCAAGTTTCCCTCAAAACATTTAAAATATCCCAAGGTACGCCCTCTCCCGAGTTTGCTGTGGTGCTCTGTAGCACCCTGGCCCACAGTTTGCGTACCGTGGACATAGCATCATTCTCACTCTTCTGGATTATGGCTTGCCTTTCGAGTAGGAAAGAAAGAGGAATTGTTGTGGCCAGTTTTTCAGGAACTGAATCTGGGAATCTATCTCAGCAAGAAAAAAAAAAGCAGGAAGAGGTTGCAAATAGCTGGATTAGAGCCATGAGCATGAAGGAGCAATTCTATGATCCCCTCCACTGACTCTGGCTTTGCATAATCCTCCTGCATCTGACCTTGGCTCTGATCCAGGGAGTAACCCTCCCCTACATCTGAGACCAGTAAGGTCCTCTCCTCTATCTGCAGAGAACCCTGAAATGGCTGCGCCTTCCTCTGCATCTTGTCTCCCAGTAAGAAAAACCAAGCAACGATTTGGCTCTCATATTCAGTGTTCCGAACTTTATTTTTCTCTTGGTCTCTTATCTCCACTGCTCGAAGCCAATGTCTATTACCTCTTTGCAGCCAACATGGTCAGAGATGAAAGATTCTGTCACTGTTTTCCCTACGTAACAAATCACAGAGCTGCTTCATCCCATTCGCTGACTGCCTGTTTCAAGACTCATTGTTTCTAACTAGCAGAGGCACACATATGAATTTCCCCTTTATGTCTGTTCTCTTCCATTCCCTGCAAACTCTCAGCCATTTATTCATTTTTATCAACACAAACATCGGTAACACTTTGGAATAATCGGCTCTGCTATGATAGTTCATTTATTATTCATTGCAATAACCTTCAATTCACTCTGCATCAATAAAGAGGAAATGGAACCAGCTCAGCCCTCCCACAAGTGGGCAGGGTGTTTGTGCTCAGGGAAGCCTCCTATCCACACCATGGGCATGATGCCTGGACCCTGCCTTGGTGTACCCCCAGGTGCTTCTGGAAAGCCAAATGCAATCAGTCAGGTGATTTGAGGCTCACAACAAACCTCTCCATAGATTCCCTGCTGTTTCCTCTAACATGAGGCTGGAAAGAGACAGGGGTTTTATGCCAAACAGCCTGAATATGAACCCAAGCTGTACATTAGTGGGCTACTATGACCAAATGACCTGAACTTTCTGAGTGTTAGTTTCTTTATCTGCAAAAGGTAGCTATTGCTAACTACCTCGAGCCTTATTTAATGATTAAATGAACTATGTGAACTGCACAATGCTGGCACATAGTAGGTGTATTACTACCATTCAAACCATGAGTCTATGCTCACACTGCTTCCAGCTGTCAGTCTTCCTGGGGATGGATAGATGGCTGCCAAGCCGTTGTGCACATGGACTTTCAAGCCAGACATCGGGTTTATTGGGACATGTTCTCACTTCCTGGGTCAGTGACCTTGTACAAGTTACTTTAACTCTCTAAACCTCTTTAAAGGAGATTGAGAATAGCCCTCCTGTGTAGAGTTTGCTATGAGGATTGAATGTCTTAGTGCCAAGCAGTAACACATTGCCTAATCGCACTACATTTATAGCAAATAGTCAGTGAGCTGTCTTTACAAACTTTGATATTTACCAAAACACTAGGCCACACCAGTCTGGTTGTAAAAGTGGGTCACAGTCTCACCACCTGGGTATTTCTCTTGCTTTGACTGTATACACTACCAAAGGACATTTAAGCCCTCAAGATCTCCTCTGTATTGGGGGTGTCCCTGAGAAATATACCCAGTCATCGTGGCTACCTCCTGACTTAGCTCTGTCTCTAGCTGCCGAGCGGGGTCTGCTAGAGCGATGTCCACGCCTGGCAAAGCCACTGACACTGACCTCTGCCCTTGGCTTAGAAGCCACACAGCAGCAGAGCCGGGGGTATGGAAGCTATTCTACAAGGCTAGTCACCAGTATAGTACTTTCCTCACATAGCGCAGGGGCCACCTGTGCCGTGACCACCAGGTCACATGCAAATACACAGGCTCCTGGGAGACCCAGCGGAGGCCCCCAGCATCTCCCAGGGTTTCGATGAGGCTGC
Organism: Ovis canadensis; assembly: GCF_042477335.2. Taxonomy (NCBI): domain Eukaryota; kingdom Metazoa; phylum Chordata; class Mammalia; order Artiodactyla; family Bovidae; genus Ovis; species Ovis canadensis. The sequence goes on along the minus strand of NC_091257.1, from coordinate 85,748,695 downwards.
CCCTTTAGGGGAGCTCACCCGTGCTGTTTACCCCTCCACCAAAAGCTCTGTTGGGTTCTGCTAACTCCCTGCTAATGTACCTCACCCCCAACAATAACAACAAAGTGGGTATTCATATGAGCAGAACAGACTGCCAGGGTGAGGCAGTGGAGAAAGCAGAGGGGAAGGACTTGAGACCAGGACTAGGTGGATCACCACAGAAGGACAGGCGTTGAGTCCCTTTGCCGTACCCCTCAGCCACTCCGGCCAGCCGTGGTGGGCTAGGCAGCAGACACCCTGCACAGCTCCAGGCCACCCCCATGATAAGAGAGCCCAAACTTAGCGGGTGTTTAAAAAAAAAAAAACAGTGGGACTTCCCTGACAGGCCAGCAGTTAAGACTTCACCTTCCAATGCAGGGAGTGCAGGGTCGATCCCTGGTCAGGGAGCTAAGATTCTACGTGCCTCACGGCCAGAAAACCAAAACATGAAACAGAAGCAATACAGTAACAAATGAAATAAAGACAAAAACAAAAACCTCTTAAAAGAAAGAAAAAAAAACAAAGAACTGCACCTTCTTCAGTCCCATTAGGAGAGCTGAAGGAAGGGATTTATATTTGTTCACTATTGCTGCAACAACAGGCAGCAGCTCTATTACATTACAATCACTGCAGGGCAGGAGCCAGGATGTGGCATCAGCTCAGCTCAGTTCAGTCGCTCAGTCGTGTCCGACTCTTTGTGACCCCATGAATCGCAGCACGCCAGGCCTCCTTGTCCATCACCAACTCCCAGAGTTTACTCAAACTCATGTCCATCGAGTCGGTCATGCCATCCAGCCATCTCATCCTCTGTCGTCCCCTTCTCCTCCTGCCCCTAATCCCTCCCAGCATCAGAGTCTTTTCCAATGAATCAACTCTTCACATGAGGCGGCCAAAGTACTGGAGTTTCAGCTTTAGCATCAGTCCTTGCAATGAACACCCAGGACTGATCTCCTTTAGAATGGACTGGTTGGATCTCCTTGCAGTCCAAGGGACTCTCAAGAGTCTTCTTCAACACCACAGTTCAAAAGCATCAATTCTTCGGCACTCAGCTTTCTTCACACTCCAACTCTCACATCCATACGTGACCACAGGAAAAACCATAGCCTTGACTAAACGGACCTTTGTTGGCAAAGTAATGTCTCTGCTTTTCAATATGCTATCTAGGTTGGTCATAACTTTCCTTCCAAGGAGTAAGCATCTTTTAATTTCATGGCTGCAATCACCATCTGCTGTGATTTTGGAACCCAAAAAAATAAAATCTGACACTGTTATAGCTGGGTCTTTTCAGGTCCTCTCACAAGGCTGCGATCAAAATGCCTCCCCAGGTCGTCACCTCACCTGAAGCCTCCAGTGCAGGAGGAACCATTTTCACGCTCCTTCAACTGCCCACTGGCTAGAGGCCTCCCTCAGCTCCTTGAATGTGGGTCTCTCCTTGGGACAGAACATGGTAGCTGGCTTCCCTCGGAGCAAGCAAGAGAAAGCAAGCATCCAAAAGTCACAGCCTTTATAAAAAAAAAAAAACCATGTATCGCTTACTGGGATTTCTCCCTTTATCCTTCACACCTGTATAGGTGGTACACACATACACAGGGTGTAGACTTCCCTGGTGGCTCAGACGGCAAAGCATCTGTCTACAATGCGGGAGACCTGGGTTCGATCCCTGGGTCGGGAAGATCCGCTGGAGAAGGAAATGGCAATCCACTCCAGTACTCTTGCCTGGAAAATCCCATGGACAGAGGAGCCTGCTAGGCCCCAGTCCATGGGGTCACAAGGAGTTGGACATGACTGAGCGACTTCACTTCACTTTCACATAGGTGGGAATACTGCACAGAGTTGTGCATGAGAAATAAAGAAGGTAACCTAAGTGAAAAGTTTAGTACATCATAGTGCTCAGCAACAGTTACCTCACTCTTTTTATTTTATTTTTATTTTTTGACCACTCCACACGGCATGTGGGATCTTAGTTCCCCGGCCAGGGATCAAACCCATTCTCCCGTGAATGAGAACTTGGAGTCCTAACCACTGGACCACCAGGGAAGTCCATGGAACAGTCATTTTATATCGTGATCTCAGAAGTGACAGGCCATCTCTTTTGCTACATGCTTTTTGCTACCTGACGTGAGTCAGTAGGTTATAGGTCTGGCCCACACTCAGCAGGCGGGAGGGAACCACACAAGGAGGTGAACACCTGGAGGCAGAGATCCTCGGGCAGCATCTTAAAGGATGCCTCCCATAAGGAGGGGTCTTCCCTGATGGCTCACTCGGTAAAGAGACTGCCTGCAATGCAGGAGACCTGGCTTCAATCCCTGAGTCGGAAGATCCCCCAGAGAAGGAAATGGCAACCCACTTCAGTATTCTTGCCCAGAGAACACCATGGACAGAGGGGTAGGCAGCTACAATCCGTGGGGTCGGTCTCAAAGAGTCAGACGCCACTGAGTGACTATCACTTTCTCTTCCCATAAGGATGGTCTACAAAAAGACCAGAGCATTAGAGCCAGTAAGTGGCCCTTTCTCTTGGTGGTCCCAGGAAATAAAAGCAAAATTAACACAGACAGGACACCTGAAGGGAGTTTTGTGTGTGGAGAGCAGCAGTGAGGTCTAAGACTTCTCAAAGTCCCAGTAACATAGTTCCTGATCAGCCAGGACTCTGGCCTCAGACAAACCTGGGTTCAAATACCAGCCCTGTACTCCCTAGATATGAGCTCTCCAGCATCTTAACCTCTTTTCCTCCTTTGAGGAGCTTTATTTCCTTCTCCTCAAAAAAAAAACACAAGACTCGAGGGACTTCCCTGGTGGTCCAGTGGTTAAGAATTCATTCCCCTTTCAATGTAGGGGACTCAGGTTCGATCCTTGGGCAGGGAACTAAGATACTACGTGTCACGGGGCAACTAAGCGAGAGCACGGCAACGAAGATCCCCCGTGCTGCAACTAAGGCCCGACACAGGCAAAAATAAAATAAACAGATATCTTTGAAATGCTCAAGAAATGGGACTCGGAATAAAGTCTGCCTCACTGGATTGCTGTTAAGGCAAAACAGACAACGACCATGAAAAGATGGGCACAGCGCCCTGCGCAGAAAAAAATAAGTTGCTCATGTTGTTCGGTCACTAGGTTGTGTCCAACTCTTTGCGACCCTATGGACTGCAATAAGCCAGGGTCCCCTGTCCTTCACTATCTCCCAGAAATTGTTCATATTCATGCCCAAGAAAATATGTAGTACAGAATAATTACTAACCAGCAGCACAAGCAAGAAATGGCTCATCTTGCCTCCCAGATACCCTCCATCACAAGAGGGCACCTAGTAGGGTTGGGGTATTGCAGCCACTAGAAAAATCTGTCCTCGGCCAAAACTTAAATCCCATGGCCCTTTGGCTCCTAAATGAGCATCCTGAGGGGCTGACTCATGTGGGTTCCCCACCTGCCCTCAGGGAAATAAAGGATCGGGATTTGGGTTGCCGTTACAAAGTCCCACAGACTGGGTGGCTTCAACTATAGAAACTTATTTTCGACCATTTCTGGACATTAGAACTCTGAGACCAAGGTGCTGCGCGTGTGATCCCTTCTGAGGTCTCACTCCTTGCCTTGCAGGTGTCTTCACCTGTGCTTCCCTCTGGGCACATCTGTGCCATGATCTCCTCTTATAAAGGCGACAGTCTGCATTAGGACCCACCCTCGTGAACCACATTTTAACACACTCACCTCTTAAAAGGCCCTCATCTCCAAACATAACCACATTCGGAGGTACTAGCAATCAAGACTTCACCATATGAATTTGGAATGGTGGGGACACGGTTCAACAGGCAAAGCATTTCAAGGTGTGAAGCCCCTGGAGATCAGAGCCCAGCTGCAGAATCCCGGGCAGGGTTGGCCTGTCCGACTCTGTGGCATGAAGGCAGAACTTGTTCGCCTGCCGTGAGAATCTCACCTCCACCCTGCCACCAGGGAGACCCTGGCTATCAGTGGCCCCGTGTGGAGTTTCCTCCCTTACTCAACCCGAACTCTCGTCAGGAACAGCGGTAGACAGGGCCTCACGAGCGGACGCGAGAAGAACTGTCATCCCTGCCTGGTGTGACACTGGTCGACATTCCTCTGCCGGGCCCACCCAGGGGCAGAGAGCACCCTAGGGACAGGGGGTTTCAGACAGAGGCGGTTTGAATAAAAAGGGTGTCTCGGGGGTGCAGGGCCAAGCCCCTGACTACCACCATCGTGTGTGTGTGTGGAGTAGGGGGTGGTCAGGGAGGGCCCTTGCTGTGCCCAGAGTGGAGAGCGAGGACTGGCAGGCTCCGAAGAACCAGACCTCTTAGGCCGTGACGGCACTCTCGTCGCTGGGGGGTGAGAAATTGGACCTGATTGCTGCAGTGATTATAATTATGCTGACCTTTGGACAGAGAACTGGGAGAGGATTTTATAATGAAGCACTGATGAGGCTGAACAAGGAGTGAAGGGCTTGGAGAGAGCCTTGAAGAGGATGGGCAGGCTTCTGTGTGTGTGTGTGTGTGTGTGTGTGTGTGTGTGTGTGTGTGTCTGGGGGATGGAGTTAACAGGCCTGCTTCTTGCCCAAGGACATTTCTCCTGCAGAGCCAGCCCTTCAAAGAACAGACAGGAACTCACTGAGACTAGCCTAGAACTGCACAGCACTCCCCGACAAGGAGCAAGACGCCCAGCCTGGTTAGATGTTCTGGGACTGTCAGCCTCGTGTGAGGGCCCCAGACCAGCCAAACTCCAGAGGAAGAAGGAAAACACTGACGTCATACTTACCGAGTTGTTGTTCAAGTCGCTAAGTCGTGTCTGACTCTTTGCAACCCTATGGACTGTAGCACACCAGGCTTCCCTGTCCTTCACTGTCTCCCGGAGCTTGCTCAAACTCATGTCCATCGCGTCGGTGATGCCATCCAACCATTTCATCCTCTGTCATCCCCCTTCTCCTCCTGCCTTCAGTCTTTCCCAGCATCAGGGACTTTTCTAATGAGTCAGTTCTTCGCTTCAGGTGGCCAAAGTATTGGAGCTTCAGCTTCATCATCAGTCCTTCCAATGAATATTCAGGACTGATTTCCTTTAGGATTGACTGGTTTGATCTCCTTGCAGTCCAAGGGACTCTCAAGAGTCTTCCCCAGCACCAGGGTTCAAAAGTATCAATTCTTTGGCACTCAGCCTTCTTTATAATCCACCTCTCACATCTGCACATGACCACTGGAAAAACCATACTTATCAAGTGGCGCTGCTCTTGTACTTTAACACACTCCAGCTTGGCTGGATCCCCGTAACAACCTATGATGTAGGGACAAGCCCATTTTACAGGTAGGAAAATGAAGCACAGAAAGGTTTAATTACTTGCTCAAAGGTATATTACTACCAAGAGGCAGTGCTGGGACTTGAACCCAGGTGGCATGGCTTGGAGGTTTGAAGTTTCCACCATCTTAGCCAGTGACCCAGGGCCTCATGTGCCAGATAGATCAGCTCAAATTCTGCCCTGTGTGACTGGGCAGGGAGAAGACATCATCACTGGATTCAACTTACTCAACAAACAGTCATTCAGTCAGCACCATGTGTCAGGTGGTGTCCTGAGCACGTCATAGATGTTACCTCATTTAATCACGGCAATGACCCTATGAGGTAGGTGCACCTAGCAGACGAGGAAATGGAGGCACAGAGTGGGTAAGCCGCTTGTTCAAGCTGTCACCGTTAATAAGTAAGACACAGGATTTTTCTAGTAGTGATGTATGAATGTGAGAGTTGGACCATAAAGAAGGCTGAGCGTCAAACAACTGATGCCTCTGAACTGTGGTGCTGGAGAAGACTCTTGAGACATGGACTGCAAGGAGATCAACCAGTCAATCCTAAAGGAAATCAACCCTGAATATTCACTGAAAGGACTGATGCTAAAGCTCCGATATGTTGGCCACCTGATGCGAAGAGCCAACTCCTTGGAAAAGACCCTGATGCTGGGAAAGACTGAGAGCAGGAGGAGAAGGGGCAACACAGTTGGATGGCATCATCAACACATTAGACATGAGTATGAGCAAACTCTGGGAGATAGTGAAGGACACGGAAGCCTGGCATGCTGCAGTTCATGGGGTTGCAAAAAATCGGACATGACTTAGCAATTAAACAACAGTAACAACAACAGGATTTCTACCCAGACAGCCTGTCTCTGGAGTCCCCATTCTTTACCACTACACTTCACTATTTCTCTACCCACTCCTGTTTCAGAGATGATGCTTTGGCCAATGTATGGGTGAACAGGAAGACAGAAATTGAGGGGGTTGATGGAAGAAATGCAGGAGGAGACTGGTAAAGAAGCTGCTTCTGTTGTCCTGGAGGAAGATATAAGGGACCTGAACTAGGCAGAAACATCAATGCAAGATCTCTAGGTGCATCAACCTCATAGACAAGAAGAGGCCCCCAGGTGATGCTCAGAGCGGAGTGCAGACTGGGAGCCAGCCTTCAGAGGACGGAGCTTGGGTGAAGTCGGGGGAGGATGGTGAATGGTGCATGAAAGAGCGTCATCTCAGCAAAGGGGGTGCCAGATGGCCACGGCAAGGGCTTCAAAGCAAAGGGGCATTTTGCATCGAAAGGAAGAGCCTGGTTTGCAAGTGACAGTGGGAAACCAGGATACCACTGATGCTGCCTCCTGCGGCCACGGAAAGCATGGTCTGTGGGGAAAAGAGCCCCTCCCTCCACTGCCGCCCACTCAAGCAGGAAGCAGGAGTGCCCTGGGGAAGAGCCGGGGTCATGAAGGTCAGGAGACAACAGACCAGCCTGCAAAACAAAGAGGGTTTGCTGTGGAAAGGGAAAGAGGAGGAGCTAGTAATGGGTCACCAGGCTCCACAGCCGGGTGCAGGGGAAATGCAAACGCCCTTTAGCCACCCCCCAGACTCAACTAGACAACAAACGTGCTGGCCCAGTGCCAGGCAGGACTGTAGGCACAGGTGACAAAAAGTAAAGGGCCTTCAATCTTCTCTAGTCAACACTGCTCACTGTAGAGAAGGGGTCTCTCAGCTCGTCTCTGCTGCCCAAGGGATGCCTATCACAAACACAGAACTCTGCCCAAAGGCTTTTCTCTGGCTGCAGAAGAGTCAGTGCCCCCAGAAAGAGCCCTCTACCAAGGAAGGCCTGGAAGTTGGGAATAAATATCCCAGCTGCCTCCTCCCCTTGAGGGAGATAAACAGATGTGTTTCCCCCAGTGTTTTTCAGCAGCATTGTTCCCCGGTTGCTCTGAGGATAACCCACTTGATATTACATACTTTATTAAATTCCTACCTTTTTACAGTTTACGTTCCCAATCCTTATTAGGGCTTCCGGGGAATCACCTTCCAGATAAACTATAGGCACTCAGACCTTTGTCTCTGGGTCTGCTTCAAAGTGTATCTAACTAAGATGGAGATGCTAGGGCCCAGAGGGGGGAAGAGATTTGCCCTGGGTCACACAGCTTCTCAGTGTAGAGCCATGACCCAAACTTAGGGGTGGGGGGTGGGGAGCGCTGCACAGGGCCTTCACTGCTTTTCTCCAGCTGCGGTGAGCAGGAGCCACTCTCTAGTTGTGGCGCTCAGCCTTCTCATTGCAGTGGCTTCTCTTGTTGCGGAGCCCGGGCTCTAGGCCCTAGGCTTCAGTAGCTGTAGCGCATGGGCTTAGTTGCTCTGCGGCATGTGGCATCTCCCCAGACCAGGGATTAAACCCATGTCTCCTGCATTGGTGGGTGGATTCTTAGCACCTGGACCACCAGGGAAGCCCAAAGGCAGAGGTTACGAGCACAAAGTATAGAATCACAAAGGTCTGGGTTCAATCACCTGTGTAGATTACATTACTGTCCTTTCTCTACCTTGCCTGTAAGAGAATTAAATCTCTCTCCCCATTGTCACCGACTGCAGTACTTCTCTGTAGGAGAAGTAAAATTCCCTGTCCCACTGAAAGAAGGTTTGACCATGGACCTCCTGGCCAATAAAATCTGAGCAGAAGTGGCATGTGCTAATGCTGAACAGAAACCTTAACAGCCATGGCGGGCTACACCAGCCTTCTTGCTTTTTTCTTATTCTCCCGTGGTAATAGCATGTCTCAGATAGAACTACCCCTGGATCCTGGAATAAAGCTAGTGTAGGGCAGCTGGTCCATGAGTGGCATGAGATAGGAGTGAATAAGCAAACCTTAATTATTTTAAACCAGAGATTTCAGGCTCATTTCTTACCGCAACGTAACAAAAGCTGAGAAATACACTCACCATATATTGGCTATGTTAACCCAAAGCAAGTAACAAAATCTCTGTGAGCCTTAGTTTCTTCCTCTATTAAAAATAAGACTAATAATGACTTCCATTGTGGTCCAGTGGTTAAGACTCTACACTCCCAATGCAGAGGGCCCAGGTATGATCCCTGGTCAGGGAACTAGATCCCATATATGCTGCAACTAAAACCCAGAGCAGCCCAATAAATAAATAAATAAGACTAATAATAACAGTATCTACTTAATGGGATTTTTGTGGGAATTACACGAAATAATGCATGAAAAGACTAAAAGTATGGTGTCTGACACAGAGCAAGCACCCAACAAGTGTTAGCTATTATTGTTATCATTATCATTATTATATATTTTTTCCCTACCCCACAGAGAGACTTCCTCAAAAAGCAAGTTCTCCAGAGAAAATATATTGTTCCTGCAGGGCTCATCCTGGCTTGTGTGTAAGAGGTATTTGCTTTCCCCTCCAAGGCCCTGCTCAGAGTGTTGCCCCCACCACAGTGCAGAAAGAAGTGCCAAGTGAAGTGCCCACGTCCCAGCAGGGCTGCACGCAGGAAACCCATAGCACTTAATGAATCCCCACAGAGAGGTCCAGATTAGCCGTGGTTTATTACTCCAAAATGGCAGGGAGTCATTTATCCATGAGCTATGGCCTCTCCCTGTTGCCTGTGCATTACAACTTATTTACAAGGCAATTTGCACAGTGTCACACCGGCTGGCCATTATGCTGCTGTCTGCTACCCACTAGGAGGGTTGCGGAACCCAGAGACAAAAGGGTCCTCCCCCTGCCTCTGCTTCGCTAGTGACAGTGAGCCAGTGGTTCTCCCCCAGTGTGGCACGTTTGCTCTTCGGGGAAGAGAACTCCTACTTCATCACCAGCCCAGCAACTCAGAACACACCTGGGGGGGTGGGTGATGAAAGGCCAGGCTAGAAAAGGCTGCTGGGAAAGCAGCAGAGAAGTTGGGTTGCAGAGAAGTTATTTTAATAAGCACGATGGAAAGAGGGTTTGCAGCTGCATGGCACAGACACCTATCTGACTACTATCATAGGAAAATGACATCATCTTGTGGTGGGTTTTGCACATGGCTTGGCACATAGAAAACTCTCAACAAGTGTTACCTGTTGTTGTCATGGTTACAACCTGCATCCCAGCCGATTCCCATCACCTTGGGCATCAGGCTCTATGGTACACTGGTCATTTGCTGCTACTGCAACCTCAGTTTGTGGATGCAGAAGCTTTTGATTCTAGGTACATAGGCATCATCAACTGTACAGAAGATCCTCCTAACAGACAGGTTAGGATCTGAGAGACAGCTTCAGCGTTCCTGTGTTTATACCAAAGGGACACTATATCCACAATGCTGTCTGTGGCTGACAAACTGTTAGCTTTGAAGTTTAACCTCATTATCTTTGAAGTTCTTGAGTAGAATAGCTTCTGTGTTCCAATGGCTACTGCAAATTCTATCCCTACTTTCTCCGTGGCTCCATGAAGTGGGACCCCATACTCCCTGTCACCAGAAGGGGCTTATAGAGCTCCACATTTTAAGCAGGAGAAAGAATCCATTTGAACTGAATGTGGCCTGACTCCAATGTCTTTTCTTCCATGGCTACTTCTTGTCTGCCATTCTCAAAACATCCCACCGCCATAAGGACTGGCCCCCTAGGGCTTTATTTATGAATTATTTCATTCCACATCACGCAGCTATTGGTCATAACCTTGGGTCACTACTTCGTGTCCCTTTTCCCCCATAATGTCTTCTATGTCTGAATGTTCCCCATTCAATTTCAGTAGAATGAATATACTAGTTATCAACAAGAATAGCTAAAATCGATTGAATGTTTGCCTAGTGCCAGGCACCCTAGAGGAGTCCTGCATGCCTCTCTTTTTGATATATACATATATTCACTTATTGGCTGCACTGGGTCTTCATTGCTGTGCATGAGCATTCTCTGGTTGTGGTGAGTGGGGGGTTACTCTCTAGTTGTGGGCCTCTGGCTTCTCGTGGTGGTGGTTTCTCTTGTTGCGGAGCACAGGCTCTAGAGCTTGGGGTCAGCAGTTGTGGCACACAGGCTCAGCTGCTCCATGGCAGGCAGGATCTTCTCAGACTAGGCACAGAACTGGTGTCCCCTGCACTGGCAGGCGAACTCTTAACCACTGGCCCGCAAGGAAAGTCCCACCTCTCTCTTTTCATCTTCATGATCACCTAGTAGGGTCTGTACCATCATATTTCTTATCCAACTGATAAGACTCGAGCAGTTAAGTAATTTGCCCAAGGTCACACAGCAAATAGAAGACTCTCAAACCTGAGGCCTGAATCCTGGTCGTCTGATTTCAGACTGGGAGCTTGTAGCAGATTTTGTAGGTGCCCCACCCGTATTTTCTTGACCCTCACCATTTCAGGGCACATCAGTCAACTTCTGTCTCTGGCTTCCACCAGCAAAGCCAACTAAAGAACACTGGATACCCCTAGTGACAAGTGGGTGCTGTGATGCAGTGTGTATGATGTCATGTCCAATCTTTTGCCACCCCATGGACTGTAGCGAAGCCCAACAGGTTCCTCTGTTCGTGGGATTTTTCAGGCAAGAATGCCGAAGCCGGTTGCCGTTTCCTATTCCAGGGGATCTTCCCCATCCAGGGATGGAACCCACATCTCTCTCATCACTTGCTTTGGCAGGCGGAATCTTTACCACTAGCGCCACCTGGTGGGAGCTGGTGTTTAAATGTTTAGCTCCCTCTTCCTATTGAGGGGCAAGACTGCGTGTGTTTGCGTTCCGGCTCCCAGGGTTCCCCAGTGGAGCTAATCTTCATTTGCCCACAGTGATTATCGGCTTGAAAATGCATCCTGTATAGTTTTCCTTCCCTTTCCTGACTCGACAATTCCCAGTGTTTCCTTCCAGTGTCTCCTGGAATCCTATCCCAAACGGAGCACTTGCTTTCCAATCTGTCTCAGAGTAAGCTTCCAAGGAAACCCAAACTAAGCCAGTGATTTTCTCCCAAATCAACTCCATTCATTCATTTCCCTTTTCATAGAACTGAAATTCTTTCCTCATGGAAGCTGTAAAATCCCTACGCAGTTTTCAGGAATTCTGTCATTCCATCCCTACTTGTCCACGTAGTGAAGGGGCAGCTGGTGGTTACAGGTAGTTTTATCTGCCCTGTGCAGGCAAAGTGACCACTCCACATCTTCTTGCATGACTAAAATCACCTGTGCCACAGTTAGAAATGTTTTCAAACATGCTGTCTGGCCCCTGTATGGCCGAATCTCATTCAAATGAACCCAAGCTACAAGTGATTCCCATAATGATGACTCCCAAGTGTTCACTTTTCTGAAGCAGCTGATCTTTGTTTTATGGGTGCACATCAGCAAGAAGATGACAGGTTTGCTGACAATCCCAGTCACTAGATCATGTCGGGGAGACCAAAGGGGATAGAACAGAGCCTGATTCATCTGTGGGATTTCCAAGGAGAAGAAGCCGAGAGGACGCCATCTTTGCTACCTCTAGAAGAAACCAGTCCCAAACACCACAGGTCTTCCCAGAAGGAGAAAAGCTCTGTTCTCAGCAGGAAGACACGACCTTTCATAACCCTTCCTGTCTTCCGCCTGTCCCAAACCCAACAGCTTCTACCATGACAGGCAGCCGAGCCCTGAGTAATTTGTCTTCCTTTTCTGAGCCTCAATTTCCTCATGCAAGAAGTGAGAGTAACACTACCTACCCTATTCATTCAACGGCTTACTGAATGTCTACCAAGAGCCAGACATTTGTAAGGACCAAAAAGAGGTTATGTACATACACACAAACTTAACACGTAGGACGTGCTTGGGCTCAGTAGGTGTGGCTCATAGGCTTAGCTGCCCCACAGCACGAGGGATCTAAGTTCCCCGACCAGGGATCGAACCCGCATCCCTTGAATTGGAAGGTGAATTCTTAATCACTGGACCACTGGGGAAGTTCTTATGACTAAGACAAAGGGAGGGTCCATGAACTTGTTTAGAGTCGCTTGGCCAGAATTTGTACCCAGATCTTCTGATGTTAAGGCCAGGTATTTTTCCACCCCTCAATGTCTTGGGGTCCCTGAACTGTAAAAAGAACACTCCTTAGTGAAGCAGGGTCTATACCAGAAGTCAGAAAACGTCTTCTGTAATGGTCCAGGTAGCAAATACTTCAGGCTTTGGAGCCATTCAGTCTCTATTGCACCTACTCAGCTGTCACTGTAGCATATGAGCAGTCATAGCATAACGTAAGCAGATGAGCATAACTGTGTTCTAATAAAACTTTATTTACAAAAACTCGCTGTGGGCAGGAAATCATCTGCAGCTTGTCAACCTCTGGTGTGGATGAAAAAGACTGAGCTTTGGAGCCAGACAATGCAAGGTTCAAACGCCAGCTCAGAAAACACTAATGCATCCTTGGGCTATCTACACATCCTAAGCTTTGCTTAGTTGGGCTTTCTAGTCATTAGTCAAAGGGCAATCATGATATTTAGTTGCAGGGCTTGGTGCTTAACCTCTCCCACTCATTGCTGTTCCCCTCTGGGTTTTTGCCGAGGAACCAGTCACTTAAGGATCCAAGGACAGAAAAGGAGCAGAGACCCGGCTTTGTCAGGACTTGCCTGGTGGCTCAGTGGTAAAGAATCTGCTTGCCAAGCAGGAAACACAGGTTCAATCCCCTGGAGAAGGAAATGGCAAACCACTCCAGTATTCTTGCCTGGGAAATCTCATGGACAGAGGAGTCTGGTGGGCTACAGTGATGGGGTTGCAAAAGATTCAGACATGACTTAGTGACTAAACAACAGCAACCCGGCTTTATTAATGGCCAGGCACACGCACAATGAATGAAAGCAAGGGTCTCGAGGAAAGCACAGGCAAGCCCCAAGGTGTGACTGAGGCCTCCTATTGCTCGCCTCCAAATCTAAGTCTTGGGATAGGCATGCTCTCCCATGGAAAGAAAGCCATGTGGCAAGGTCGTCAGAGCAGACCCAGAGCCCAGGGACCGCACCTCCCAAGTGAACTGAGATGGCCTCCTCAGTGGCAAGAGGGGCAGAGATCTGGCTCACGAACAGGCAGTGACATCACTCACTGGCAAGATGTGGACCAAGGCACATTAAGCTCTGGCCAACCAGGTTGCCAACCATAGACAGGGTGCAGAGGGCCTCCTCGCAGGCCAGGGAGCAGTGTGGGCAGTCCCTCCTCGGGGCATGGCTATGAGGCACCTGGCACAGAAAAGGCACCTTGGGGTGAGCCCCCCGAAAACGGAGCCTGAGACAGGGACCCAGATGTACAATGCCTTGAAGGAAAGCTCTCAGGAGAAACCAGCAAGTGAGGGAGGGAAGGTGCGGGGCCCAGGAAGGATGCGATAAAGTCTAGCCTTAGCCTAGACCTGAATCATGGGGACCTCTGCAGCATAAATTACACTGCAGTGCTGATGCTGCTTGGGACATGGGGCTGACATTTTGGAAACCTGGGACCTTTTACGGACAGAAGTTCTCACCAAATAAGCACTCTTCTCTTCCTCCCCACCTTCCTGTAACAGATTCCCCAGGGAATGATGACAGAATGACCTTTCTCATAAACTGAAGATTTCTCAAACATGGTTTTATCTTCACCCATGCATCACTGGTTGCCAGTCCAATGAGGGTCTGAAGAAAGGAGATCAAAGTCTAGGCTTTCGGGAGTTCCCTGATGGTCTAGTAGTCAGGATTTCAGGCTTTCACTGATGTAACCCGGGTTCAGTCCCTGGTTGGGGAACTGAGATCTTGAAAGCTATGAGCGTAGTCAAAAACAAAATAAGTCTAGGCTTTCACAGGTAGAAACTGGTCTCATCTGACCCTTACCCCAAACCTCACGCCCCTCCTTATAGAGCATTTAGTGAGCCATTTCATCTACCTGAGGAAGGGTTGTCAAGTTCACCAGGAGCTAGAAAAGATGTGTTTTGCGACCAGGGGGGAGGAAAGGAAAGAAACAAGAAAACAAAGATTCTGCCTTGTGCTTGAGAAATATGAGTATTTGTGTACATTTTAATTGAAATTGGCTCAGTCGCCATATGCACACAGTTAAAAGAGTCTGGTCTAGACACCAAGACTAAACAAAAGCCTCCTGCAAAACACGATGCATTATGCAGGCTCCCGACACAGTAGTTTAAATATGATGATTAAATAATTATTTCTGGGTGGTTTTATATTCCAGTCAATTCCACAAATATTCATCAAGCCCCCACCGTGTGCCCAGCACCGTGTAAGAGTCTAGAATACAAAGATGAATTAGAGGTCACAGGCTGCTGGGGGAAACTGATGTGTAAAAAAGCACACAGAATACAACACGGCCGCTGTCGCAGAGGCAGGCTCACACAGACGGAGCTGTTGTCTCTGCCAGAGCAGTTCATCTCCTTGGGGGCTGCTGATTGGGGCACTGGGGCTACAAGGAGAAGCAGCTCACAGGACGAGAAAGGGGCTTCTACAGCAGGAGGCCAGAAGGTGCACGGTCTAGAAGGGTGAGCAACCTGACATGGCTGAAGCCTCACCCAGGCGGTAAGTGGGGAAGGAAACGATTATTATCACCAGCCAGACCCCAGCTTGAAGATCACCTCCAAGAGGTCTTGCCTGACCATTCTGACTAAAAATACTGTCATTTCCTATGGCCTCACCCTGTTTTGCTTTTTTTTCTGTGACATTTGACATTCTCTAAAGTTAAACCTGGGTCAGGAAGATCCTCTGGAAAAGGAAATGGCAACCCACTCCAGTACTCTTGCCTGGAAAATCCCATGGACGGAGGAGCGTGGTAGGCTACAGTACATGGGGTCACAAAGAGTCGGACACGACTGAGCGATGTCAATCACTCACTCAAAGTTAAACCTCAAGTACTGGGTTTTTTGTTTGCATTCTCCCCAGCCAGAACATAAATCCCTTATAAGAGCCAGGCCTTTGTCTGTCTTCTTAATCATCGTGTCTCCAACATTTAGAGCCAAGTAGGTCATGCATGGATGTGAGAGTTGGACTGTGAAGAAAGCTGAGTGCCGAAGAATTGATGCTTTTGAACTGTGGTGTTGGAGAAGACTCTTGAGAGTCCCTTGGACTTCAAGGAGATCTAACCAGTCCATTCTAAAGGAGATCGGTCCTGGGTGTTCATTGGAAGGACTGATGCTGAAGCTGAAACTCCAGTACTTTGGCCACCTCTTGCGAAGAGTTGACTCATTGGAAAAGACTCTGATGCTGGGAGGGATTGGGGGCAGGAGGAGAAGGGGACCACAGAGGATGAGATGGCTGGATGGCATGACCGACTCGATGGACATGAGTCTGAGTGAACTCCAGGAGTTGGTGATGGACAGGGAGACCTGGTGTGCTGTGATTCACGGGGTCGCAAAGAGTCGGACACAACTGAGCAACTGAACTGAACTGAACTGAGGTGCTCAAAAAATAAAAGTTTTAAAATAACCAGATGGGGACTTCCCTGGTGGTCTGCTGGATAAGGCTTCACCTTCCAGTGCAGGGGGTGTGGGTTCAGTCCCTGGTTGAGGAGCTAAGAAGATTCCCCATGCCTCATGGCCAAAAAACCAGAGTGCAAAATAGAAATAATATTGTAAAAGATTCAATAACAACTTTAAAACGATCCTTATCCACAAAAAAATCTTAAATAAATAAACAGGAATAAATCAACGGATACAGGATTTGCAACCTGAGTTTGTGGAACACTTCAAACCAGTAGACTCACTTTATCTATGTTAGTTACAGCGACACTAGCTGCTATAACAATAAACTCAACATCTGTCACTATCTTTACCCAACAGAAAAAGTGTTCCTGGTCGCAGGTGGCCTTCTTCTCCCTGCTGATCAGGGACCCAGGCGCCTTCCATTTCGTGGCCTTGCCATCTCCCAGGGACTCGAAGTCCTTTGTTTCAGGCCGGTGGAAGCAGAGAGAGCGCCTCTGCTCAGAAATGGCACACATCACTATCAGTTACATCCATTTGGGAAGAATGAGTCCTCAGGCCCCACTTGGGTGCCAGGGCAGCTGGGCTGAGGACGCTCTGGCTGGACAGACCTCTCTCAGTGACCGTACCACAATGGGGTGGGCGGGGGGGACAGAGAATGAGCTGGTGGTGGACACATAGTGGTGTTGGCCTCAACAGCCCTGGGCTCAGAAAGGCACATTCATCCAAGAGCAAGCCACTCACAAATGATGTGATTGTCCCTCAGTTTAAGTAGCCAAATCTCTCCCCTCCTCTCTCCTGCTCTCACTTATGCTAATGTTCCAAACACAGCGATCAAAAGGTGACATTTCTTGACCTCGTCCTAAGATGTTAAAGAAACTTCCCATCAGAATCCTGTAGCCCCTGTAAGCAAGCGTTCATGTCCTGTTCCTGGGGCAAATACAGGCCAAGTTTTTGAGCTAAAGGGCTAAGAAACCAATATGCTAGAATTTTGCCAAGAATGGAGAGAAGCAAACAGGTGCAGAAAACAGGATGCCAGAGGAGAAGAGGGAGTTTGCTTCCGTCCATCGCAACCCGCTAATAATAATAACAACAACGACAGCTGGCACTGATTTAGCATTTTCTGTAGGCCAGGCACTGAGCCAAGTGATTTATAAGCGTTCTTTCATCTGCTCTTCGGAAAACCTAATATGATAGCTATTGTCATTCCCTTTTTTGTTTTTTGCAGATAAAGAAACCAAGCCCAGGGACTTCTCTTGTAGTTCAGTAGTTATGACTCCTCGTTTTCACTGCAGGAGGTACAAGTGTGATCCCTGGTTAGGGAACTAGGATTCCACATGCTGCATGGCGTGGTCAAAAAAAAAAAGGAAAGAAAGAAACGGAAGCTCAGGGAGGCTAAGCAACTAGCCAAGGCTGACCCAGCCAGTCAAGATAAGAGTGGGATTTGAGGAGTTTGGTGCCAGAGCCTAAACTCCTGCATCTCCAGCGGCCTCTGCAGTTGGCCGGGTTGGTGGCCAAGGCTGGAAGGTAGACCAGGGAAGAGGTGTGGTCCAGCAACAGTCATCATCTTCAGTGATGGCCTAGTATCTTGTCTCCAGAAGGCATCTGATGTAGGTGGAACTCTACTGGCTCTGAGGAGTCAGGGTGGCTTCTTTGTTCTACCTAAAGAATGAGACATCTTTAAGCTTGGGATGCCTTCTGGATCGTAGCAGGGCTTGCTCTGCTTGCTCTAACATTCTTGCTTTGCCTCTTTCACAGGAGCGTTTTTTCTTTGCCCTGCTTGCCACAAACTCCGCTGTACTTCTAAACCAAACAGTGCGACGTGCATTCAAATTACAGTCCTCACTTATGATTATTCGGTCCTCTTAAGTAACCAATCACCGTGACTTTGAATGGGTTTAATTATCAGTATCCTTCAGTACATAAATAACTATGCGTCCACTGTTAGCCAGGCTGACAGCTCTAATTGAATCCAGCAGTCTGAGTAGGAACAACTGGAATCTAGTCCTGACACTTTACACTGCGTTGTCAGGATGATTGGAAGGGTTCACCCGGTGGAACTGCTAATCGCCAAGCCTGGACCCTTTCTGGGAAGACTCAAGTTGCTTCTCTTTAAAGGGCAATTTGACTAAAAGCAAAAAGAGATGGATACTTTTTTTCTTTTTAGTCTTCAAAGAGAGCATCCATTTTCAAAGTACTTTCAGACACATCATCTCAATCCACTCAATGACTGCAGGAGTATTATCCTCCTACTTGGTGCTTGAAGCATAATCAATATTATTGAATAAACGGTGCTTCATAGATGAGGAAACTGAGGCTTAGAAGCTAGTCCAAGGTGACACAGTCAGTCTGGGGCAAAGCTTGGCTCTTGGTCTCAGATGTGCCTACTCAATTATCAACCTGGGACCAATGAGGCAGCCAGCATCACGACCCCAGTTCATCCTCCCAGACCTACATGCACTGCCCTTGAACAACAGCTCCTGGCACCCAGGTCCTTCTGGCTCCATCTTCCACCCTGGGAGCCGGGTAAACCTGAGGGCCACCCAGGAACAGACTGCAGCAGCAATGGGTGGTCAGAGGTCAGACACAGGTCCTAGCCCATCCCAGAGCTTCTTCTCACTTTTCTCTTTGACCAAAACTCAAACAGGGGCTCTGTATCAATCTAGAGGGGCGGGATGGGGCAGGAGACGGGACAGAGGTTCAAGAGGGAGGGGATATATGTATACCTATGGCTGACTCATGTTGAGGTTTGACAGAAAACAACAAAATTCTGTAAAGCAATTATCCTTCAATTAAAAAAAAAAATTTTAAAAAACACACACCTCCTCCCTCTAGGCTCAGAGGGTTTAGAGTTTCTCCAGCTATCTGCCCCCTTCCATACCATCTAACCCAGAGGTTTTGTTGTTCTTTGCTGTTTTTTTGTTTGTTTGTTTTTTGGCTGCACAGGTCTTCATCGCTACGAGGGCTTCCTTTAGTTGCGCCAAGTTGGGGCTACTCTCTAGTTGCAGCAGGCAGCCTTCTCACTGCAGGGGCTTCCGTTGCTGCGGAGGACAGGCTCCAGGCTTCAGTAGTTGTGGCTCACGGATCAGTTGCCCTGTAATGTGTGGTATCTTAGTTCCCAGATCAGGGGTTGAACTTGTGTCCCGTATCCTGGCAGGTGGATTCCCAACCACTGGGTCACCATGGAATTCCCACAACCCAGAGTTTCTTGACCTTTATTGTCCAGGGACTGCTTTAGAAATCTGTTGAAATCTATGAATTGCTTCTCAGAATATTTTCAAATGTTTTTTATCAATATGTCTTTTAAATGTAATGTGGGGATATATTAATGCTTTAAACAGAAGATCTATCAGAGCCTCTAATAACTTTCATAACTTCCAAGTAGTGATGAACATGAATGATGTTTGAGATCTCTGCAATAACTACAATGTGAAATAAAATAAAAATACCAGTGATTTTCATCAGTAACAAAGTCACAGGTATTGCTAATACTAATATAGTTTGTTGCCTACATTTAATAATGGAAGGAATTAGTAAATTTCAATTAGATGTTTGTGAAAACAGAAATATAATTTTTCCCATCTAAGTTCACAGAATTCCAGAATTCTAAGACCCTTCAATGGACTCCACATTAAGAATCCCTGCTCTGGGAGTTCCCTAGTGGTCCAGTGGCTGAGACTCCAGACTCCCAATGCAGGGGGCCCAGGTTCCATCCTTGGTCAGGGAACTAGATCCCACATGGAGTAACTAAAGATTCTGCATGCTGCAGCTAATGACCCTGCATGCTTCAACTAAGACCCAATGCAGCCAAATAAATAAATAATTAATTAAAAGCAAGCAAACAAAAAAAAAGAAGCCCTGCTCTGCTCCCAGATTGAATCATCTTCTTGGAAAAGGAAGGAAAGAAGAGTTTCTTAAGTCAGCACCCTTGACCCAGGCTGGTCCATACCTGCCTCCACCCACACAGGCTTGTTGAGACTCACCATCTCAGTATCACTTGTCCACCTCGGCTATTTCCAGGATCCACGACTTTCTACCTGCCATTAGCTTTATTCTTTCTTTTATCATGTCCCTTCTTACTAAATTTTCATTTGTACAAAACCACACCCCACAGTTCTTTCCAGCCTCCAACTCACATCACCCCTCTTTATGGCATCTTCGATTTGTGTAAAGTACATATCACACTTACACAAGCACAATACACACTGGCAAGAGGACACCAGACCCCACTCATCTACAACAGGCACCTCGAGTCCCAAGCTGGTCTCTACTGCATGAAACCTGTCACTCCCCAACCTGGGGAGAGCCAGTTACTGCCTTGGATTTACCCTGTAAGATGCCTGTAATATGCTATGAAGGGGCTTCCCCAGTGGCTCAGAGGGTAAAGAATCTGCCTGCAGTGCAGGAGACATGGGTTTGATCCCTGGGTCGGGAAGATCCCCTGGAGGAGGGCATGGTAACCCACTCCAGTATTTTTGCCTTGGAGAATCCCATGGACAAAGGAGCCCGGCAGGCTATAGTCCTTAGGGTCACACAGAGTTGGACACAACTGAAGCAACTTAGCACACACACATGCATGCACCCAAGCAGAGAGCTGCGGGGCGTGGACTTCTGGTGCACATCTATGTATGTACGGCATGGGTCTTCAGGTCGCAGGATGCAAGAAGGAGGACCCAGAAATGGGCTGAAGCTGCTACTATCATAGGACCAAGATGCAGGGAAAGATGAAGGGAAACAGCCCTGCTAAATCTCTCCCAACTGACTAGTCCTCTAGGGGAAAAAATAAACTGGATGCCTATCTCACTCCAAACACCAAAATAGAATCCAGACACATCAAAGATGTAAACATAAAAAAGATGTGCAGGAGAATACCATAAGGACATTTAGGTAAATAGTTTTATAGTTCCAGAATGACGAGGGCAATTTTTTAAACATCAAGTCAAGAATAGAAACCAAACAGGAAAGACTGACAGATTGTACTACATAAAAATATAAACCTTCTGTTTGACCAATAAATAAACTTGGAAAAATATATTCAACATATGTTACAGACAAAAGGTTACCGTTACTCATAGAGACACAGAACTTTACCAAAAAAAGTGAGGAAAAAAAAAATGAACATCACCAAAAGAAAAATGAGTTAGCATATGACCTAGAAATGCCATTCATGAGTATATATCCAAAAGAAATAAAAACATATGCCCACAGAAAAACTTGTACATGAATGCTCATAGCAGGATTATTTATAATAGCCAAAAGTGGAAACAACCCAAATGTCCGTAAATAAAATGTGATCTACACATGCAATGGATTTTGTTCAACAACAGAATGAAATGAAGTACTGTTTCTTCGTGGCGACAGCATGGATGAACCTTGAAAACATCCTAAGGAAAAAAAAAGCCAATCACAAAAAACCCCATCTTATATCATGACATTTACATGAAATGCCCAGAATAGGTCCATCAATAGAGACAGAAGGTAGATTAGTGATTGCATGAGCTTTAGAAGACTGGGGGAAATGGACAGTGACCGCTAATTGCAGTGTAGGATTTCTCTATGAGATAAGAAATATAATTGATTGTGGTGATGGTTGTACAATTCTCTGAATATACTAAAACCCATCAAGTGGTATTTTTTAAATGAGTGGACAGTGCACATCTCTATAGAGCTGTTCATATAAATATATATAATGACTTTATTGAACCCGTGACAATATTGCTTCTGTTTTATGTTCTGGTTTTTTGGCCAGGAGGCATGTGGGCTCTTAGTTCCCTGACCAGGGATCAAACTTATACCCCTGTATTAGAAGGTGAAGTCTTAACCACTGGACTGCCAGGGAAGTCCCGAAGCTATTGTATTCTTTTAAAATCAATGTTCTTGATAATAGGATCAAATTTTGATTCCAAGTAAAAAGATATTAAACTGGAAGAATGGGGCCACTTACCATGAATGTTTTTATTCCACAATGAAAATACAGACATCTTGAAATATTAAGTACCAAGTAGCATGTCATCAAAACACATAATACAAAAACTGCTGTAAATATAAGAACTTTAAAAAAAAAAAAGACTCAGTTCTTATCCAATGACAGATCAAAAACACTAAAGATACACAGCTCTATACGGGACTCAATCAAATTGATAAGATAGAAGCAGTAGATGAATTTCAAACGCAATACCCTCAAAAGAGGCATATTCTATTCAAGGACCCATGGAGTACTTGGAGAAGTTAATCCTAAAGAAAACCTTAGTAAATTCATCAAGAGGGAAAGAGTACATAGCAGATATAAAACATAAAACTGAACAATAAAAACGTAGCACAAAAGTTGACACTTACACACAGAAAGAAAGAAACCCAAACCTCTAAGAAATAAATCACCTCTTGAAAAGTTGCTTCAAACAGAAATCAAAGCTGAAATTGCATTTGACTGTATGTGCTACGAAGTCAAATTACTCCTTTCAAGTGTTTTGCAAACCATACTTTTGCAAAGAAGCATAACTAGATAGATGCTACATTTCCTCCCCACTATATGTTGTTGGCTTCAATCGGTGTTAAAACTAACCTGTGTTTTTTTACTCATCCTTGTACATCTAATTGTGCTTTTTTAATTACTTTCTTACTCAAGTTCAGTTATTTTTAAATCACCATGAAACTCAGTTTTAGAAATATTTATATCAAAGTTTATTTTCATTCTTTCTGTTTAGTAATTCTAGTACTAAATGCAATGAATTGTCCACCAATGGTAGCTTTGGTTGCTTTCCTGAAGAATTATTTAAAACTTTTTTCTTGATTATAAAAGTAATATTTTTGTAAATAAAAAGCAAACATTCAGTAATGTATGGCTTAGATGAGAAAGTACTCTATAATTTCATCACCTATCACACCACCCACTCCCCTAACTAATGTTACAATCTGAATATTCCTTCAAATTTGTTCTAGACTACTAATAAGGAAATAAATGTCTATAATAGTAATCTTTATTTAACTGAAATGGAATCACACTTGACATAAAATTATTTTCACTTAACCATATAAATGGCATTTTCCATATTAGCACATGTAAGCATCTCTCAGTGATGATGTGGGATGAAGTTATATGTATTTAGTAGGTCTACTGTCGACTGATGTTCTGGTTGTTTCCAGTTTGGGGGTATTAAAGTTCAGCTGTGATGAACATTCTTACTCATACATCTTTGCACAACTGTACAGGTATTGCTACTACAAGATACGTAGTTTTCTCATTATTTCACAGATACCAAACAAGGTTGAACAGAACCACAAACAACGTTGTCCAGGACCACAAAACCCATTTTAAATAACATGATAAAAGAAACAAGCAAATAAGTGGCAATAAGAAGACCCGCCCAGGGGAGCTAGAAATGGAGACCTGAACAAAGGAAAAAGTAGGCAGATTCCAATGTTATAAACGCGTGAAACCACAGTTGTGTGTTTCAAAATGCTGGGGGCACGACGGACTGACTTCTCCCTACTGACTCTCAGCAGTCCGTGCAGGTAACAATTCACAAGCACGCTGCTTTGACCGTTCTACCAATCGATGCGGCTGCACAGAAGTAACCATGAGAGAAGTAACCAGAGAGGCAAATTCTAAGATCAAAACAAGCAAGGGAGACTTCTGCTGGGATGTGGTTCCCCCCTACCCCCACACTGCTGCCCAGGGAGACCGAGCCCACCCAGGACGGGGAGCAGAGAAATCCTCACGGGAGGAGACAACAGGCATGAATCCACCTGGAAACAGAAAACACTGAGCTATTTGTTTTTAAAAGCTCCCAGAGCTCAAATTTCTCCTCAAAATGTTAATAATAAAATAGATAAACCAGCATACTATCAGACTGAGAGAAGTCTACACTGGCTTGGAGAGAGGAATACTCGTGGGGTGCAAGGCAAGGTGTGAGGAGAGAGAATGTGGGGAAAGGAAGGCAGATGCTCGATCAGGGAGAATCCTGGGCTTCAGTAACAAATGTGGCTTCTCCTGGGGCGGCGGAGGGGGAGGTGTTGGGGCTGGTTTGCATCTTTCTAAACAGAGGGGAGTATCATTATTCTTTTACTCTAAGAGCATTAGGATGGAGGGAGGGAAATTTGAGAAAGCCATGAAATTTGAGAGCCATGTTCCAAATGAGAAGTAAGGACGACTGGCCCGGCAGCAGCAGCAGGAGTGAAGAGCCTGGTCCTCAGTGACACAGAGAAGGGGAAGTGCAAGATCACACCCAGGTTTACGGCTGGGTAAATGCTTCATCTATAAAATGAGGATAAAAAAATCAAATCAGGTTAGTGTTAGGATTATATACATTGGGTTTGCTTTAAAGTTAACCAATGGGACGTCCCTGGAGGTCCAGTGGTTAAGAATCCGCCTTGTAATGCAGAGGACCTGGGCTCGATCCCTGGTCGGGGAACTAAGATCCCACAAGCCGAAGGGTAACTAAGCCTGACTGCTGAAACCCGAGAGCCCCTGTGCCTCAATGAAAGATTCCACAAGCCGCAAGTAAGACCCGACGCAGCTAAATAAATAAATTTTTTTTGGTAATAACTTTTTTCCTTTATTTTAATTTACAATACTGTATTGGTTTTGCCATACATTGACATGAATCAACCACGGGTGTACATGCATTCCCAAACATGAACCCCCCACCCACCTCCCTCCCCATAACGTCTCTCTGGGTCATCACCGTGCACCAGCCCCAAGCATGCTGTATCCTGCGTTGGACATAGACTGGTGATTCGATTCTTACATGATAGTATACATGTTACAATGCCATTCTCCCAAATCATCCCACCCTCTCCCTCTCCCTCTGAGTCCAAAAGTCCGTTATACACATCTGTGTCTTTTTTGCTGTCTTGCATACAGGGTCGTCATTGCCATCTTTCTAAATTCCATATATATGTGTTAGTATACTGTATTGGTGCTTTTCTTTCTGGCTTACTTCACTCTGTATAATCGGCTCCAGTTTCATCCATCTCATTAGAACTGATTCAAATGTATTCTTTTTAACAGCTGAGTAATACTCCATTGTGTATATGTACCACAGCTTTCTTATCCATTCATCTGCTGATGGACATCTAGGTTGTTTCCATGTCCTGGCTATTATAAACAGTGCTGCGATGAACATTGGGGTACATGTGTCTCTTTCAATTCTGGTTTCCTCGGTGTGTATGCCCAGCAGTGGGATTGCTGGGTCATAAGGTAGTTCTATTTGCAATTTTTTAAGGAATCTCCACACTGTTCTCCATAGTGGCTGGACTAGTTTGCATTCCCACCAACAGTGTAGGAGGGTTCCCTTTTCTCCACACCCTCTCCAGCATTTATTGCTTGCAGATTTTTGGATCGCAGACATTCTGACTGGTGTGAAGTGGTACCTCATTGTGGTTTTGATTTGCATTTCTCTAGTAATGAGTGATGTTGAGCATCTTTTCATGTGTTTGTTAGCCATGTCTATTTAGTTCTTTAGCCCATTTTTTGATTGGGTCGTTTATTTTTCTGGAATTGAGCTGCATAAGTTGCTTGTATATTTTTGAGATTAGTTGTTTGTCAGTTGCTTCATTTGCTATTATTTTCTCCCATTCAGAAGGCTGTCTTTTCACTTTGCTTATATTTTCCTTTGTTGTGCAGAAGCTTTTAATTTTAATTAGATCCCATTTGTTTATTTTTGCTTTTATTTCCAGTATTCTGGGAGGTGGATCATAGAGGATCCTGCTGTGATTTATGTCGGAGAGTGTTTTGCCTATATTCTCCTCTAGGAGTTTTATAGGTCAACCACTTGTAAAAGAATGAAACTAGATCACTTTCTAACACCATACACAAAAATAAACTCAAAATGGATTAAAGATCTAAATGTAAGATCAGAAACTATAAATAAATAAATATTTTTTAAAAAATAATAAAGTTAATCTACACCCCACCTTTGTTTCGGAGAAGATTTAATGACATTTAAATCAATGTCATAGTTGTGGAAACACTGTAAAAGGCCCTCACAAATGTGAACTCTATTGATTGCTAGTATTGACACCTTCTTGAATATCTGGCTGTTTGGTGACTAAGTTTGCAGTGCTGTGCAGGGCAGGCAGAGGGGTTGACATGACCCAGCAGGTGATGACAAGTGTGACCTTGTGGCCCAGAAGGAAGGCCAAGCAAGGTTTAGGAAAACAAGTCTGGGGAGTCATGATTTCAGTGGCTCTGGAATCCAGGCACACACTGTGAGCTAGACACTATGCCAGACCTATCGTAGCTGTTTACCTCATTCAATCCTGGGAGCAAACTTGCCGGAAAATTGTTATTTTTTTAAAAAATAGTCTTTCAAGATGAGAAAATGTGAGGCTTTCAGAGGTTAATTAGCCTCCTCGGTGGGAATCTGAGGGACTCACGCTGACTTCACTGTCCTCTTCCAACAATGTATAACACTCTGCGTAGGCAAGGGCAGAGCTGTGGTTCTGCAGAAACATGACCCCAGCAGCTCTGCAGCCCACGCAGGGGTGGAGGGCTGCCTGGTAGGGGAGGGCCTGACTAGCAGGCAGCACTTCTGGGGGAAGAGCAAGCCCTGTCTCTTCTCTTGGTGGTTATTCATTCTCTTTCTTCCAGCAACAAGTGATCCCCGGATGCCTGTCTTCCCCTGGCAGGACCCTGCTGATCACTCTTGTGCTCTCCTCAGGGTCACCCCTGGCATCATCTCTCAGTGATGCTGACCCCACAGTCCCTCCCAGAGGCCTCGCTCAGCTGCAGGTCAGAGCTCAGGTCTGTTGCTGCAGGGGGACCTCTCTCTGCTGAGGCTACGGCCCTCTCACTAGGCTGCAAAACAAGAGGCTGTTGTTGTTCACTCACTGCATCGTGTCTGACTCCTTGAGACCCCATGGACTGCAGCAGCCAGGCTTCCCTGTCCTTCACCATCTCCCAGAGTTTGCTCAAACTCATGTTCATTGAGTCAATGATGTCATCCAACCCATCTCATCCTCTGTCACCCTCTTCTCCTCCTGCCCTCAGTCTTTCCCAGTACCAGGGTCTTTTCCAATGAGTTGGCTCTTCACATCAGCTGGCCAAAGTGCCCGAGT
This sequence comes from Ovis canadensis, assembly GCF_042477335.2. Taxonomy (NCBI): domain Eukaryota; kingdom Metazoa; phylum Chordata; class Mammalia; order Artiodactyla; family Bovidae; genus Ovis; species Ovis canadensis. The sequence continues at coordinate 85,721,968 of NC_091257.1, read as the reverse complement.
TTCAGCTTCAGCATCAGTCCTTCCAAAACAAGGGGACTGCATTGTTAATCCCTTGCAAGAGGTTTTTTTGGGGTTGGCACGACTCACCTCTCCAACATCTCAAAGGGAAACAGATGCCATGTTGAACTAGTAAAACATTTGACAAAATTCCTTCGCGTCTCTTTTTAAAAATAGTTTCATTTGTTTGTTTATTTTTCTCTGTGCTGGGTCTTCTCTGCTGTGCGGGCTTCTCTCTACTTGCAGCGAGCAGCGGCTACTCTCTAGCTGCCAGGCACAGCTGCTCTCTAGCTTCCCGCAGCGGTGGCTTCCCTTGTTTCGGAGCACGGGCTCTAATGATGCAGGCTTCAGTGATCACAGCCCAAGGGCTCAGTAGTTGCACTTCCCGGGTTCTAGAGCACAGGCTCAGTAGTTGTAGCACATCGGCTTTGGTGCTCCGCCGCACGTGGGATCTTCCAGGACCAGGGATCGAACCCGTGTCTCCTGCACTGGCAGGTGGATTCGTAACCACTGAACCACCAGTGAATCCCCTCTAGTGTCACTTTTAACTAGTCACTTACTCTCACCCTTTGACAACCAGCAACCTCTCTGGTTCCCAATTCTGCTTAATTCTAAAACTGACGTTTCTGGCTGCCCCGGGAGTGGTCCTGTTGGCGAAATACTGCTAGGACCCCTCAACCCCCGTTCATTCCTGAGCTACTCTCAGAGGTCAATCATGGTTTGGTTCTACTCCAGGACCCCTCATACTAACCTGGCCCACCGTTGATTCTGCTTCTACTGCCAGACAACCTGGGTTTTGTTACGCGATCATTTCTAGGTTGTAAAGCTCTTTCAACGGTCATTACAGCAGCCGCAACTTGCCTGGCCTGGAAAGCGGCAGCAGCGCCATCTGGTGGTTCTTTGGAGAACATCACAAGGTTGTTTCAGCCCCTTCATCCGTCTGGTGTGTACCGCACACACTGAGAATTCACAATTTCCAATATCTTAATAAGGCCACTGTCCTGCTATTTAACAATCTAGTCCACTGCTCACCCTTTATAAAGATCAAAAAAACATAAAATCCATCTCCAAATTCAGTGTGGATCCAATGACCTTTGTGTTTTCAGAAAACTCAGACCTTTCCACAGTAAATCTGCCTCTGCTAAGCTAACTGGGCGGCAACACCCAGGGGCGAACTAAGCATCTGCATGCAGAGTTCCAGAGAACAGCAAGGAGAGATAAGAAAGCCTTCTTCAGCCATCAACACAAAGAAATAGAGGAAAACAACAGACTGGGAAAGACTAGAGATCTCTTCAACAAAATTAGAGATACCAAGGGAATATTTCATGCAAAGATGGGCTCGATAAAGGATAGAAATGGTCTGGACCTAACAGAAGCAGAAGATATTAAGAAGAGGTGGCAAGAATACACAGAAGAACTGTACAAAAAAGATCTTCACGACGCCAATAATCATGATGGTGTGATCACTCATCTAGAGCCAGATATCCAGAATGTGAAGTCAAGTGGGCCTTAGAAATCATCACTATGAACAAAGCTAGTGGAGGTGATGGAATTGAAGTTGAGCTGTTTCAAATCCTGAAAGATGATGCTGTGAAAGTGCTGCACTCAATATGCCAGCAAATTTGGAAAACTCAGCAGTGGCCACAGGACTGGAAAAGGTCAGTTTTCATTCCAATCCCAAAGAAAGGCAATGCCAAAGAATGCTCAAACTACTGCACAATTGCACTCATCTCACATGCTAGGAAAGTAATGCTCAAAATTCTCCAAGCCAGGCTTCAGCAATATGTGAACCGTGAACTTCCTGATGTTCAAGCTGGTTTTAGAAAAGGCAGAGGAACCAGAGATCAAATTGCCAACATCAGCTGGATCATGGAAAAAGCAAGAGAGTTCCAGAAAAACATCTATTTCTGCTTTATTGACTATGCCAAAGCCTTTGACTGTGTGGATCACAATAAACTGTGGAAAATTCTGAAAGAGATGGGAATACCAGACCACCTGACCTGCCTCTTGAGAAATCTGTATGCAGGTCAGGAAGCAACAGTTAGAACTGGACATGGAACAACAGACTGGTTCCAAATAGGAAAAGGAGTACATCAAGGCTGTATATTGTCACCCTGCTTATTTAACTTATATGCAGAGTACATCATGAGAAACGCTGGACTGGAAGAAACACAAGCTGGAATCAAGATTGCCGGGAGAAATATCAATCACCTCAGATATGCAGATGACACCACCCTTATGGCAGAAAGTGAAGAGGAGCTAAAGAGCCTCTTGATGAAAGTGAAAGAGGAGAGTGAAACAGTTGGCTTAAAGCTCAACATTCAGAAAATGAAGATCATGGCATCCGGTCCCATCACTTCATGGGAAATAGATAGGGAAACAGTGGAAACAGTGTCAGACTTTATTTTTCGGGGCTCCAAATTCACTGCAGATGGTGATTGCAGCCATGAAATTAAAAGACGCTTACTCCTTGGAAGAAAAGTTATGACCAACCTAGACAGTATATTCAAAAGCAGAGACATTACTTTGCCGACTAAGGTCCGTCTAGTCAAGGCTATGGTTTTTCCTGTGGTCATGTATGGATGTGAGAGTTGGACTGTGAAGAAAGCTGAGTGCCAGAGAATTTATGCTTTTGAACTGTGGTGTTGAAGAAGACTCTTGAGAGTCCCCTGGACTGCAAGGAGATCCAACCAGTCCATTCTGAAGGAGATCAGCCCTGGGATTTCTTTGGAAGGAATGATGCTGAAGCTGAAACTCCAGTACTTTGTCCACCTCATGTGAAGAGTTGACTCATTGGAAAAGACTCTGATGCTGGGAGGGATTGGGGGCAGGAGGAGAAGGGGATGACAGAGGATGAAATGGCTGGATGGCATCACGGACTCGATGGCCGTGAGTCTGAGTGAACTCCGGGAGTTGGTGACGGACAAGGAGGCCTGGCGTGCTGCGATTCATGGGATCACAAAGAGTCGGACACGACTGAGCCACTGAACTGAACTGAACTGAACTGAACACTTCCCAAGTCTTCATTCTCTCCCTATGGAGGCACTCCTTTCTCCGTCTTAAAAGGGCACATGGTCATGCCGCATATAGTCCAGTTAGGATGTCAGGCATAAATTAAAAGATTCCTGAAATAATAGTGCCCCAGAGAAAGTGCTATGAAGGAGGACATGGTGCCTGAACCAGTGTGATGGGCCAGCAAGTGTGATGTAGTGCAGGGGCCTATATAAGGCTTCCCCTGGGATGCTTGCTGCTGCTGCTGCTAAGTCACTTCAGTCGTGTCCGACTCTGTGTGACCCCATAGATGGCAGCCCACCAGGCTCCCCCATCCCTAGCATGCTTCAGTTCAGTTCAGTTCAGTCACTCAGTCGTGTCCGACTCTTTGCGACCCCATGAATCCCAGCACTCCAGGCCTCCCTGTCCATCACCAACTCCGGGAGTTCACTCAGACTCACGGCCATCGAGTCCGTGATGCCATCCAGCCATTTCATCCTCTGTCGTCCCCTTCTCCTCCTGCCCCTAATCCCTCCCAGCATCAGGGTCTTTTCCAATGAGTCAACTCTTCACATGAGGTGGCCAAAGTACTGGAGCTTCAGCTTTTAACCAAATCTAAAAGTCCAGGAAACTCAGAGAGGACAAGAGCTTTCAGTGCATTTCATCTGCAAGCCTGAGGGAGATGACGGCTGGGAACAATGGCATTTGTTCTTTGTTTTTGTTGCCGGGGGGGCTATTTTTTTGTTTGTTTGAGTTATCCACAGTGTGTGGCATGTGGATCGAACCCAGGTCCCCTGCATTGGAAGCAGGCAGTCTTAACCACTGGATCACCAGTCTTAACCACTGGATCACCAGGGAAGTCCTAAGAACAATGGGATTTGAATTGGTCACCAATTTGGAGGGTGTTTTGTCTGGTTCCTTCTCACAACCCCACCACCACCAGAAACACACACATGCACACATACATGCACACACACAATTGATTTGTCATTGCTTTGTGCTGAAGAATTAAATTATGTGCAGATGAGAACTGCAGTCAGATGGAGTCCTGCTCAGGTGGGGAAGAGCTGAAAGGCTCTATAAAAGGAAACCTTATCTCTGAGGCTCAGACGAGGCGAGTCTGTAGAACAGCTGCTGAGACTGCCCCTGAGCCATGAGTCTCCAGCGTGAGTCTCCCAAGGAAGGGAAAATGGGGTTACGGCTCAGTATAGTTGGGGACCTCATAGGTGCACAATTCAGGGACCTTCAAATTTAGCTCCTTCCATTATCTGACTGAGAGTGGAATACATGTGAGTCTTAGACAGATGTGGGTTCTAACGCTTTGGCTTCAGCATGATTTCAAAAATTAACTTCTCTGAGGCATTTCATCATTTGAAAAATAAAATTAAGAATCTCTATGCTGCAAGGAGGCCCTCACTCTGTTCTGGTCCCCAGGGCTAGGCTCTCTTCCCTGAAAGCCCCTGCTTTCTCTTGCCCTGCATGATAGGGAATTGTTTCACCAAATATTACTGGTTCTTTTTTTTTCTGGAAAGAAGACACCTTCAGAATTCAAGATTTTTCATTTGTATGAGTATCATAAAAAGCAGATTTTTTAAACATGTTTTCCATACTGATATAAATAAATCATTGAATAAACTGGGGGAAAGATACAGCTTTCCCTTGCAGAAGAATATCATTTAATAAATGTAGCAGGAATGATGGAAATAGAAAATCACCAGCAGGCAAACTCCAAGATAATAACTGTCACAAGTTAAATACCACTGAAAGTACAAAGAGAAAGAAGATATTTGCATAAATTCAAAGTATCTCCCCTAAGATATTTATTAAATACAAACAGGAAAATAGTAACTTCATGGTGAAGAAACCTAGCAGAGACACTGGTTTGAAAGACATTTCAACATCTGTGATATGATGTCCTGAGAAGGTCACATATGACCTTTGGGTATGCATACTAAGTCACTTAAGTCATGTCCAATTCTGTGACCCTATGGACTGTAGCCCACCAGGCTCCTCGGTCCATGGCATTCTCCAGGCGAGAATACTAGAGTGGGTTTTCATGCCCTACACCAAGGTATGTTCCCAACCCAAAAATCAAACCTGCGTCTCTTATATCTCCTGCATTGGCAGGCAGGTTCTTTACTAGTTCTTCACACCTGGGAAGCCCCTGACCTCTGTGACCTCTGTGATATCTTGCCAAAAATGCATAAACTCAACTGAATCATGAGAAAACACCAGACAAACCCAAACTGAGACTCATTTACAAAAGAGTTGGCCAGTACTCTTCAAAAGCAATCAAGGTTACGAAGACTCCTTCCTCCTCCCGCCGCCAAAAAAAAACACCTGAGAAGCTCTCACAGATTAGAGAAAATTCAGAAAACACTAGATGCAATGTAAAGTCCTAGATCGGATACTGCACCCAAAAAAGGACATTAGTGGGAAAACTGATGAAATTTGAATAATGTCTGTAGCGTCGTTAATAATATTGTATTGATTGCTCAACACTGCTAATTATTAGAGAAATGCAAGTCAAAACTACAATGAGGAATCACCTCACACCAGTCAGAATGGTCACCACTGAAAAGTCAATAAATAATAAATGCTAGAGAGGGTGTGGGGAAAGGAAACCCTCCTACACTGTTAGTGGGAATGTAAACTGGTACAGTCACAATGAACAATAATGTGGAGATTCCTTAAAAAACTGAAAACAGAGTTACTATACGACCCAGCAATCCCACTTCTGGGCACATTTCCCAAAAAGATGAAAACTCTAATTCAAAAAGATACATGTACCCTGATGTTCACAGCAGCATTATTTACAATAGCCAAGACATGGAAACAACCCAAGTGCCATTAACAGATGAACGGATAAAGAAGACGTGATATATCTGCACGTGAAATATTACTCCACCATGGAAAAATGAAATATTGCCCTGTACAGCAACATGGAGGAACCTCGAGATTATCACACTAAGTGAAGGAAGTCAAAGAAAGACAAATTTGATATCACTTATATGTGGAACCTAAAAAATAATAAAATGAATCTATGTACAAAAGAGAGACAGACTCACAGACATAGAAAATAAACTTATGTTTACCAAAGGGGAAAGTGGGCAGGAAGAAATAAATTAGGGGTATGGGATTAACAGATAAAAACTGCTATACATAAAATACATAAGCAGCAAGGATTTACTGTATAGCACAGGGAACAATATTCAATGTCTTATAATAACCTATAATGGAAAATAATCTGAAAAAATATATATATATACACACATGTATGTATATATATATATGTATATTTACAACATTGTAAATCAACTATACTCCAATACAAAATAAAAATCTAAAAAAACAAATATAATAAATAAAAGAAATACAGATATCTATATGTTTTATGTACAATACATAAATGGAATTCTAATATATATATATACATATGTACACATTATATATATGGTCTTATGACATGCTATGGCCCTTCAACAATATATCCTGGCTTATATGTTTGTCTATTTCATGTATACTACTCCATTATAATAATAAACACGTACTTAACCAATCTCAGATTTGTCTCCAATTTTTCCCTATTATAAATTATACTGCTGCAAAACTTTGTGTATGTATCGTAAGTGTTTCAGTGTGTGTGAATATATATAGAATATAATTATATAAAAATACTATATATTATATATCATTCGTATTATATATATAAAACAGAGTCTTAGAATGAGGATAGTTGATTCAAGATGTAAGAAAAGTTTAAACTTTGATCATACTTCCACCTACAGTGAATGAAAGTGACAATTTTGCCATACCCTGACAAATAATACTCCTCAGTATTTTTCCAGTTTTTCAATAGAATGGGCAGAAGACGAATGACTGAATGTGCAGCCTATCTGAATGCCACTCCAAGGCCTCCGTCCATACGGCAAGGGAGCCATGGGTTCCTGAGTGAAGTTCCAGCTCTCCGCTTGATAGCCCAGTGACTAGTCTCTGCAGTAGCCAGTCTCCAGGAAAACCCCCAGTGATCCCTGTCTTCTGATGTACATGTGCATTCCCCTCCCTCATTGCATCATGGCGGGTCTGTGTACCCAGTAGAATAAGGCACAAGTGATGGTTTCTGGGGCTTCCCAGGTGGCTCACTGGGTAAAGAATCAGCCTGCCATGCAGGAGACGCAGGCAGTCCCCGGGTCGGGAAGATCCCGGAGGAGGGCATGGCAACCCAGTCCAGTATTCTTGCCTGGAGAATCCCATGGACAGAGAAGCCTGATGGGCTACGGTCCATGGGGGTCACAAAGAGTCAGACATGGCTGAAGGGACTGAGCACGAACCCACAGTGGTATATGGCTTCTGAGGCTAGTTCATGAAAAGGCATGTGGCTTCCCCTGTTCTCCCTTGGATCACAGCCGTGGTGGAACTAGGCCGACATCCTGATTGCAACCTCATGAAAAACCCTAAATTGGAACTATGCAACTAAGCCACCACCTCCAGATTCCAGGGTGCAGAAACCACATGGGATAATAAATAGTTGTTATTTTAAGCCTCTAAGTTCTGGGGGAATTCGTTATGCAGCAATAGATGCACATTCTCTGGGCCTCGCTTTCCTCGTCTGTAAGCTAGGATCGCTCATCAGAACAACGCCCACTTCACAGAGAGGAAGCAGCCGAAAGCACCCACCACCTGCCTGGCCCAGGAGCACTGTCTCTTCACCTCCCTCGTTGGGAGGCTCTTGTCACAGGCTGTCAGGCCTGACTAAACAGGGAGGAATGTTTTGAGTTGCAATGCCTTTGACCTTTTCATTTAAAATCCGTGTCAAATCAGCTTCTAATTCATTTCCAGACACATTATTCTGAGAATAAAGCAGGGAGTGAACTTTGTTGCAATGTAGTCCCTGCTCTTTTATTTGATGAAATTACAAAAGCAAATGGTCCAGTTGTTCTGGTCTTCGGAGAGCTGCCAAACTCCTTTCTGAGTGATCAGGGAGTGGCTGCTGGGCACCCTGGCCAGTGACGAGCTGGGGTGGAGGGCTGAGGAGGGGGGAACCTGGCTGTAGTGTAGATGCCAGTACAGGATACACACCTTAGTTCCCAAGCAATGTGGCAGCTGCTGCTGCTGCTAAGTTGCTTCAGTTGTGTCCAACTCTGTGCGACCCCATAGACGGCAGCCCACCAGGCTTCCCTATCCCTGGGATTCTCCAGGCAAGAACACCAGAGTGGGTTGCCATTTCCTTCTCCAATGCATGAAAGTGAAAAGTGAAAGTGAAGTCTCTCAGCCGGGTCTGACTCTTAGCAACCCCCTGGACTGCAGCCCACCAGGCTCCTCCGTCCATGGGACTTTCCAGGCAAGAGTACTGGAGTGGGGTGCCATCACCTTCTCCGAAGCAACGTGGACACACGTACGAAAGATGACTCGCTTGTCCTTCTTCATCTGACAGTGTTCCCAGTGAACAGACTGAGCCCATTGGTAGTGGAGATGGGCAGAGGGAAGCCAGGAGCCACGAAAACCCCAAGGATGCTGGTCACCAAGCATTCAGCCCAGTGCACTGACAGGGACATAAGAACACTGAGTGCCCCTCTCCTTTTCAGCAGCCCACACTCTTCCAAGCCAGGCCAGCTGGGGCCTCACTGGAGAATCCTTGGAAGCCCAAGCACCTTCTGTTTCCCACCACAGGTCAAGTTCTACCTGGGCTGTAACTTCCAATGAATACTCAGGACTGATTTCCTTTAGGATTGACTGGCTGGATCTCCTTGCAGTCCAAGGGACTCTCAGGAGTCTTCTCCAACATCACAGTTCAAAAGCATCAATTCTTCAGCGCTCAGCTTTCTTTGTAGGCCAGCTCTCACATCCATACATGACTACTGGAAAAACCATGGCTTTGACTACACAGACCTTTGTCAGCAAAGTAATGTCTCTGCTTTTTAATATGCTGTCATAGCTTTTCTTCCAAGGAGCAAGCGTCTTTTAGTTTCATGGCTGCAGTCACCATCTGCAGTCATTTTGAAGCCCAAGAAAATAAAGTCTCTCCCTGTTTCCATTGTTTCCCCATCTATTTGCCATGAAGTAATGGGACCGAATGCCATGATTTTAGTTTTCTGAATGTTGCGCTTTAAGCCAGCTTTTTCGCTCTCCTCTTTCACTTTCATCAAGAGGCTCTTCAGTTCCTCTTCACTTTCTGCCATAAGGGTGGTGTCATCTGCATATCTGAGGTTATTGATATTTCTCCCAGCAATCTTGACTCATGCGTGTGCTTCATCCAGCCCAACATTTCACATGATGTACTCTGCATGTAAGTTAAATAAGCAGGGTGACAATATACAACCTTGATGTACTCTCCCGACTTAGAACCAGCCTGTTGTTCCATGTCCAGTTCTAACCATTGCTTCTTGACCTGCCTACAGATTTCTCAGGAGGCAGGTGGTCACTCTAGTATTCCCATCTCTTGAAGAATTTTCCACAGTTTCTTGTGATCTACACACTCAAAGGATTTTGGTGTAATCAATAAAGCAGAAGTATATGTTTTTCTGGAACTCTCTTGCTTTTTCTATGATCTGAAGCTGAAACGCCAATACTTTGGTCACCTGATGCGAAGAACTGACTCATTGGAAAAGACCCTGATGCTGGGAAAGGGTCTGACGCTGATGCTGGAGGAGAAGAGGAAGACAGAGGATGAGATGGCTGGATGGCATCAGCGACTCTATGGACATGAGTTTGAGCAAGCTCCAGGAGTTGGTGATGGACAGAGAGGCCTGGCGTGCTGCAGTTCATGAGGTCGCAAAGAATCGGACACGATTGAGCCAGTGAACTGAACTGAACCGAGGCTGTAAATAGCGTGGCTCTCCACTCTGCCATCTGGTGGCCATAGTTAGCAATTGCAGCTTTCCCACAGGTCAGCCACCTTCAAAGCCATGGGGATATCGCTCTCGCTCTCCAGCCATGTCAGCAACTGTTTTCCCTCCTCCAAAAGAAGGCAAGGGCTCTTTCTGCTTAGTCTTCCATGCTGAAGAACTTAGGTGGATTTCCAGGGGAAGAGTCAGAATTTTTTTTTAAATTGACACCATTCTGAGTCTTACTCGAAATAATTCCTCAGCCCAGCAGACATCCAGAGTCTAGGTTGGAGGCTTTGTCTTGCCTCCAGCCAAGCTCCTTCCTCTCCCAGGACATGTTACCTGGAGAGTGGAGTGGCCTCTGTCCCTGGCTCTTCGTCCAGGGCCATTAATCCCAACAGTCTCTCCATCTCTCCCTTAAAGGAATTGTGAGCTCTATCCACCCACCCCAGATGCCAAAGGCCAGAGACCACCTCTCTGAGACCATTCAATTTCTCAAGAAAAGACTACCCTGGGACTTCCCTGGTGGTCCAGTGGGTAATACTTCACCTTCCAATGCAGGGGATGTGGATTCAATCCCTGGTGACTCCACCACCATCTTTAACCAGAAATCCCTTCACATTTTATCATTTAGAGTGCTTTCAGCTGCAGGTAACAGAAAAACTAACTCAGCTTGGCCTATTTGATAAGAAAAGGTATAATATAATCCTGTGTAAAAGGAAGGTAAGACTGAGGTAGGAGATAGATGGGCTCCTGGTTAGACATTTGCAATCAGCCAGTCTCCTCTTTGCATTTCCTGAGAGATAGGTGGGCTATAGTTGAGGAATTTACAACCAGCCCCCCCTATTTGCATTTACATTTGGAAGTAACAACAAAATCAGGGTAAATAGCCAGTGTTTGTCTCTTGCTAACACCTCAAGGGAATAATCATAGCAAGGACAAAGAGAAGAAAAAAAACACTGAGTAAAAGATGAGGGAGATACCACACATGTGCAGAAAGGCCCTTGGAGTTAAAAGCCAAAGGATAATTCCAGGCCATAGTGAGTCTTGCTCCTCCCAGCAGCCTTCGCTTTGAGATCCATCTTGGCTAAGGTGTGCGTGCTCACCACTGGCTCCTGTGGTCCAGTGGCTAGGACTCCCAGTCTGGGAACTAAGACCTTGCTTCCAGCTACCACTCGCTGCTGCTTGCGTCCAAAATCAAGATGGGCTCCAGAGTCAGCTTGATTTACAACAGTACTGCAGCTCCAGTCTCCCGAATCCCCTGGGGCTGCTGCTCTCGCGGGGGAGGGAGGCAGGGGAGTGGGGGAGGTGGTTGTAGCGATTCCTAACTATACACCCACACCATGTATCCAAAGGATGATACCCAGCATTCAATAGTGCCAAAGCCTCAAAGCAGCAGCCAAAGTGGGAACCGCCCTGGTGGCCCAGTGGTTAAGACTGCTTTCCCAATGCAGGGGGCCCTGGTTCAATCCCTGGTCAGGGAACTAGATCCCACAGAACTCAACTAAGAGTTCAGATGCCTCAACTAGAGATTGGGAATGCTGCAACTTAAGAACATCCCACACGTGGCAATGAAGATGGCGTGTGCCGAAACTAAGACCCAGCACAGTGGAAGGAAGGAAGGAAGGAAGAAAAGAAATAAAGAAAAAGAACGGAAGAAAAAAAGAGTTAGCAAAGGTGGCAGCCAGCTCTATGAGGAAAATCTTAGCTCTGAACGGGACAGGGTCAGCCTCACAGGCTAAGGCAGAGTGGGACGTCTATTTCCCAGGCCCCTGGAGAATGTCATTCAATGGGCTGCCCTCCTCAAATGAGGGCCATTTGGGAAGAAGTAGGACCCCAAAAGACCTCCATCCACTCAAGCAGATACAAGTAAGTGTTGGCGAGACAAGTCAACTACCAGACAGCCAGCTGATGGGAAAGAGTAACAGGACCTGGAGAGTGCGGCAGGACCCTTGGCCTCAATGACCCACACAACAGACCAGTCAGGTGCCCGGACAAGACCTTGCAGTAGATAGATCCTACCACCCTGAATACCACTGTCTTCCTCATGTAATAGAAGATGAAACTGAAACACAGAGTAACCGGCTTGCCCAAGATCATACAGCTAGAAACTTCATTTGCCGAGAGTAGCCCTGGAAATGGCTCATTCTCCTCTGAAAAAGAAAAAGGAGGAAGGGGAGGGAGGAGGGGAGAAGAGGGCCATTGGGATTTAAGATGGAAAGAAACATTCTTATTTAGGGAATGTGTTGGCTTTAGGGTCGGGGGTCTCACAGAATCCCATGTGTGGGGGACTTCCCTGGTGGTCCAGTGGCTAAGACTCTGCATTCCCAGTGCAGGAGGCCCAGGTTCGCTCCCTGGTCAGGGAACTAGATCACACATGCCTCGACTAAGAGTTCGAAGGCTGAAACTAAGACCTAGCACAGCCTAATAAATAAATAAATATATTTTTTAATGGAATACAATGTGCAATCCACGCTAGTTTCACAAACCTTTTATTCCAGTATCACTTGCAGTGCCCTAACTCAAGTTACTCACTAGGTCTCAGCTGCAGTTTTTGTGTCATGCGATTAATAGAACATTTCTCTTATCCCTTTTTTAACATGTGGTGTTCCTTGATCTAATTTATGTGTGGAAGCACTACACATTGGTTTCCAAACCCTACACGTTTGGAGAAGGAAATGGCAGCCCACTCCAGTAGTCTTGCCTGGGAAATCCCATGGGCAGAGGAGCCTGGTGGGCTACAGTCCACGGGGTTGAAAAAGAGTCAGATACGACTGAGCAACTTTCACTTTACACCCTACACATAAGATACACACAATGCATGCAAAAGACTCTTCCTTCAGGCCTGTAATGCCCTTCACATGGAAGATCAATGAGGGAAATCTGTGTATTCTGCATAAAAACAAAATCAAATTTATACACTAAACTCATTTGCTTAAAAACTTAACTTGCTTTCAAATAAAAAATGCATTTCTGACATGCGAAAAAAAAGGATCCAGTGTGTGACCATGAGTGATGGTTGTTGCCTTCTGAGGCTCAGTTCTTTCCCTGAAATTCAAGGAGACAAACATACCTCAGTGCATGCAAACAGTAAGTGCTGGAATCAGGACCCGACTCCAGATCAACCAACTACAGAAGATCTCATTCCTGAGTCCTCTGGTCTGGGGAGGAGGTGGGGGACGGGGAGCCCTGGGTGGAAGCGGGGTATGTAGCCGGCACAGAGGCTAGAAGTCATGTCCTGAAGAAAAGCTGGGTGAGATCAAGCCAAGCTCCAGGAGACTGGCTGCAGTTAACGGTGGGAACTAGGTGTGGAGCCAAAATGTAGGGGCCTGAGAGCACCGAAAACCAAGGACCAGAGGATCGGGCAAAGGGCTGCAGCCTGGAGGAACCTGGAAGCGATGTGAATTGAGAGCAGCTACTTACACAGCCCCAGCGCACAGGCTGGCCGGGATGAGCAGCCCGCTCTACCCCACACAGGACACAGGACCCCTCAGCAAACCCAGCCAGTCCCGTGCACCAAGGCCATGGGACCCTAGTCATGCTGGAAAGTGAGGAAACTCCCCTTGGGCTCCAAGACCTGGGAAGCTCTCATTCCTACCTTCGTTCATGCCTCGGTCCGGCTGTTTTTAGGTCAGCCAGTACAGAAGCCTTTTGTTGGGTGTGGAGGCATCAGGATGGTCCTCAAGAGTGCAGATGCTATGCTCCAAGGAAGGCAAGAACACAGGGCCCGCAGCGGGTGTGGCGATGCCCAGCCGTGGCTCCGCATTTGCTATTGTCCTGGGAACAACCCGGTAGGTGCAGGTTTGCAGTGTGACATGAAACAGCAGGCACCGTGCTCACCCTGCTGGGGCTTTTGGAACCACACAATATGTTTGATTGAAAGACTCTTTCAGAAGTTTAATGTTTTTAACATTAAAGTATTAAATCAATAATGTCCCCATTTCAGCTTCTCTGTGATTATGTCCTTTGTGTCCTGTTTGCTATTTAGTCACAAGCTTTCTAAAAATCACAATCTATGTCATTTGTCAAAGAAAATCAAGAGAAGAGGGAAGGAGGACAAGAAAGGAATTACCCTCAGATGAATACCTACTATGTGCCAGGCACTGTTCCAGTGGTGTTACATCCATTGACTTAAGTCAGCCTCCTTGCAATCCCTAAAGCAACATGTGGCTATAATCCTCATTTGATAAATTAACAATCTAAAGCTCAGAGAGGAAAAGAGACTTCTCCAGTCTCTCTAAAGAGCAGAGCCTATATTGGAACTCTCTGGTGTGTTGGATTCCAGACGCATCCTCCTCCATGGTGTTCTTTGCTAATTTCCTCCACTTGGTGCTCCCATCCAGTGATAGAACCACTTGGTGCCAAGGACCTTCCTCTGGCATGAGGCTCCCCTGTCTTCAGGCCTAGTTCACAGAGCTAATGTGAAAGATCTTCCTGTCTACCTGACTGGGCCCCTCAGGTGAGTCGCTGAGTCACTCGGTCGTGTCCGACTCTGTGTGACCCCATGGACAGCAGCTCACCAGGTTCCTCTGCCCACAGGGATTCTCCAGGCAAGAATACTAGAGTGGGTTGCAATGCCTTCCCCCAGGGCATCTTCCTGACCCAGGAAACAAACTGGGGTCTCCTGCATTGCAGGCAGATTCTTTACCAGCTGAGCTACCAGGGAAGCCCCCAGGTGATGCCAGATCTCCTGAATAGTCCCTGGGATGGGAAGGGGAAGCCCAGATTGCCTCTCTACAGAGGGTTAGGGAGTTCACTTGAGAAGCAGAATTTGAAAGTTCAGGGTCTTCAATTTGGGATCAAGAGTGTGGTGACTACGACAGGGTTTCAGTCCTAGAAAGAAACAAGTGTGTCTTAGGACTGAGTGGCCAGCCACGCAGTTGGAGGCAGCAGTTTCGGTTTCTTAGGGAAACCTTGCTCCTCTCTAGCTGAGAGACACTGAGGAAGCTACTTTTCTGAGCCAGAATTTCATCAGTGAAATGAGACCAGTGCTACCTTCCATGAGGGTTGGAATGATTAAATCACAGGTTGCACAAGACAGTTTCTGAGGGGGGTTCCTACATAGTGTCCACAGCCGAGCCACAGTTGCCATGCTCTATGCTGGGGCCATTGGTAGGCGTGAGGACGCACGAGAACGCAGTGGTCAGTGTCCTGGGAGAGGTTTTCCTGCGTCCTGTACGACAACGTATCCTCGAATCATAGTTCAGTTGTGTGGCCGTGGATACTCAAACTTAAGATACAATAACAGGCACCTCCCTGGAGGTCCAGTGACTAAGATTCCCCACTCCCAAAGCAGGTGGCCCAGGTTCGATGCCTGGCTAGGGAACTAGATCCCACATGCCACAGCTAAGAGTTCAAGTGCCACCACTAAAACCTGGCACAGTCAGATAAATAAATGTTTTCAAAAAACTTGTAAAGATATAATAACAACTTAGATCAATTAAATCAGCATTCCTGAGGATAGGACCCAGGCATTAGTAATTTTTTAAAGCTCCCCAGGTAATTGCCACCTGCGTCCAAGGTTGAGCTGCCCCCTGAACACCCTCCGCCAGGAGGCCTACCTGAGAGAACCAGGCTCCTGAGCACACCCAGCCGAGCGCAGCCAGGCTCAGCAATGCACTCGTCTGCACTGATTGGGAAACCTAATTGCCTTAAGGTTCTGTGCAAAGCCAGCCGGGGCTTAATCATTCCACTCACATCAAAATATTTACTCCAAATAGTCATTACCACCTGGAAGGGGCTTGCAGGTAGCAAGGGAAGAGGGGGTGGGGGAGGCAGCAGGATTTGGCATGCTGTAAGGGAAGCGGGCCCACTTGCAGAGGTTGCTTTTCCCATCACCCACCGCTCAGCTATGTCTTAAGTGTTTGTGCTTTAATGTTCCAAGGTCTGAATCATCCGATTCTGTACAGCGCAGGTGCTGGGGCTTAGGAACATACGGTAGATGATTTGCATAAAGTGAGCGATTTGCATGGAGTGGAAAATTTGCATGCAGTAAATAGCTAAGGGGAGGATGAAATGATGGCTCAGAAATGGCCTAAAATAATGTGTTAATTTGTAGCCCCAGTGTGATCCGAATGCTTCTCAGAAAAGCGAACGTCTACCTATAACGAGAGAGAGAGAGTAACCTAGTTCCTAGCAATCACATCTTACCTTCAGAGAGTGTGATGGGACTGAGAATGAGGGGACAAGAGACATGTGACACTTTGGGTGTCCCAGGGGCCAGGCATCCAACCCTTCCATACCACCATCAGCTCTCGGCTCATTATTATCAATTCCATTTGGTTCAAGCCCAGATTCGACTCCAAAAAGGAGTTCCTCCACCTGACTGTGAGCTCACAGAGGGCCAAAGATGTATCCGATTCAGTGCCACACCCCAGTACCCAGTACAGGGCACAGCACTGTACCAGTTGGGAATGTTTGCAGCTGCAGTAACAGAAATCTCAACTAACAACGGCTTAAACCATAAGAACATTTGTTGTTAGAACTTCACCGGTGGTTAAGAATCCACCTTGCAATGCAGGGGACGTGGATTCAATCCCTAATTTGGGAACTAAGCTCTCACGCGCCGTGGAGCAACTTAAGACCACATTGCAACTACTGAGTGCCTGCGCTCTGGAGGCCTCGGGCCACGCTAGAGAGCCAAAGCACTGCAGCAAAAGGTACAGCATGGTGCAATGAAGGCCCCACGTGTGGCAGCTAAGACCCAACACAGCCAAACAGGTAAGTACTTTTTTAAAAGAAAGGAACAGTCGTTGTACTTAAGAATTTCACAAGTAGACTGAGGTCCTGACAAGAACCTAAGCTCTTGGACTCCTCCCATCTGACATCCTCCAGCTTTTGGCCCTGTTGAAACACTCAGATTCGAGGACTGATTTGTTACAGCAGCATAACCTAGCCTATTGTGATTAATACAGCTGTAGCTGCAGATTCTCACCGGATCTTGAGCAAAGAAACTGCAACCCTTTCTAATATCAATAAGTCTAAACACACTAGAAGATTCAGGTGTTGATATGCTTTGCAGTCTCCACAGTGCTCAGCAGAGTTCATTTTAATTCTATTTCCACCAGTAATTGCACAAATTTTAGACTCCCTGTATTTCTGTTTCCCTATATACTGGAAATTATAACAGTGCCTGCTTCATAAGATTGCTGTGAGGACTGAAGAGATAAGACCTAGCAATTTTATTTTTATTTCAGAGAAGGAAATGGTAACCCACTCCGGTATTCTTGCCTGGAAAATCCCATGGACGGAGGAGCCTGGCAGGCTACTACTGTCCATGGGGTCGCAAAGAGGCAGACACGACTGAAGTGACTTCACTTTCACTTCAATTTTATTTTTAGGAAATTATTCTACAGATAAACTCACACCTGTATGCATAGGAATATATGGGAAGTTTTCCACTGCCTATTTTCTGTAAGAGGAAAGGACTGTGACCAACCTAAATACCTCTCCAAAGGAAAATACGTAATAAGTTACGACACATCCACAAAATGAAATACCATGCAGCTTTAAAAATGAATAAAATAGATCTCTTTGGGCTAAAATGAAAAAAAAAATTGCTGAGATATAGTGTTACATGTAAAAATCAAGGAGCCATACAAAATACATGAAATGTAATTGTTTGTTCTTATCTAAAGGATATGCCCATATATAGTGGTTCCTGAATTTTAAACATTCTGAAATGACACCCAAGAAACAATATTTGCTTCTTAAGGAGGGAAACTGAGAGCCTGGAGTGGGAGGGGGGCTTTTATATTACTTCGTATCCCACTATTAACATTTCAGTTTTACGTTCATGATTTTTAATAAGTGGTCATGTAAAGTGCTTAGAACTCTGTGCCAGTGAGTATTAAATATTGCCGTTGTTGATGATGTTATTGTAATGGATGCATATTTATTTCTTTTGGCTAACACAGCATTTGAGGGCCTCCTGCCTCTGGCTCCCTGGAAAGGTCTAGCTCCTACCTCCTTGCCTTCCTCCCTTTTCTCCAAGAAGGATGGGAAACAGGAAATTATGGAGACTAAATGCCTATTTTCAGTCTTCTCTGGAAGGAACAATTCCACCTGGACATGTGAGCATGCCAACACAGTCCCAGCTGCCTCTCAGATAAGATATGAGGTTCAGCTAGAGGTGCTGAGAATGTGGCAAGATTACTCCAGCAGATGGAATCCTGCTGCTGCACCCCAGGAGATGGTTCCCGAAGAAATGCTTGTCCTTGAACCGTAGCCATGACTCCAGAGTTTGCAGTCGAACTATCACTGATGCTGCTCTACGTTCTGCCACCTGGGACTGGCAAAAGTGGGGAAACTGGCTGAGAACATCTCCTCCCCAGTGTGGCCACCCTGCCAAGCTGGCAGGACCCAGAGGGGAGGCTGCCAGTATGGTAGGCTGAACAATGTTTCCCCAAATATGTCCATATCCTTATCTCTGGAACCTATGCATGTTAACTTATAGGGAAAATGGGACTTTTCGTGTTTAATTAAAGGAAGACTCGAGATGGGGAGATTATGCTGGGTTATCTGGGTGGGTATGATGTAATCACAAGAGTCCTTATAAGAGGGACATAGGAGGCTCAGAGTCAGAGGAGAAAGCTACGTGAGAATGGAAGCAGAGATTTAAATGCTATGCTACTGGCTTTAACAATGAAGGAGACCTGAGCCAAGGAATGGAACTCTAGAAGCTGAAAAAAGTGAGGAAATGCATTCTCCCCAGAGCCTCCTAATAAAATATAATCCTGGTAACACCTTGGTTTTCAGCCCAGTGAAATCCAGTTCAGACTTCTGACCTCCACAACTATCAGGTAATAAATACGTGTTGTTTAAAGCCCCGAAATTATGGAAATTGGTTACAGCGGCCATAGGAAACCAATACAGTCATTATCAACTCTTCTCATTGTCTCTCTGCTCAGCTCTCTTCACTGTCCCCTTTTAACTTCCTTCCCAGGCAAACCTACCCCACATCACTGCAAGATGGCTACTGCAGCTCCAGACCTCACAGCCTTTCAGCATCAATCCCACAGAAAATTGACTTATTGACACCACCTACCACTCTCTGGCTCTACTGAGATGTGAGAGGAAGGATTTCTCTCAAACTGTAAGGACCCTTGACTTTGTCTATATACCACGGCAGTAAAGCAATGGTAAGGAGCATGGATTCAGAAGCCAGTCTGCCTGTTCTTGCTGCAAGACCCTGAAAAGGTTATGTTACCTCCCTGTGCCCCTGTTGCTGCACTTTAAAATGGGGAGAATGATAACACTCAGCTCTAGGGTTGTTCCTAGGTTTAAACAAGTTAATAAACATAAAGCACAAAACCAACACAACATTGTAAAGCAATTATCCTCCAATTAAAAATAAATTTTTAAAAGACATTAAGCACTTAGAACATGACCTGTGGCATAGAAGGAGCTATAAAAGGACTTTATTATGATCTTCCCAGAGGTGTTCTGAAGAAGAGGGACTAGATGCTGAATGGCCAAAAATTGATGACTATCTACCATGAGGGGCAGAGATTCTAGGCAGGACAATGTGTATTTGTCTATTTCCAAAGCTCACTTTCCAAGACTCAAAGCTTGGTACTAACAGTGCAATGAAGAGTTAGAGCTCCTGGCCCAGCATGGCTGCAAGTAACATGGGGAAAAGCAGGTAGACAGAGGAAGGAGGAGGAGGTAGTAAGGAAGACTGATTTTGGAGAGAGTCTCTCAATTAGAGCCTCCACTGCACATTCATTACTGCTGATGTTGACTGGGTGTTGGATGCAGAACAGGGAGTTATGCACTGGCCCTGCTTGAAGGAGCAGAGAGTGATGGAAGACAGGCCCAGAAACATAAATACACTGCAAACATAAGTGCATTTACAAAGGTTTGAGACAGCACAGAGGAGGGGCTGGCTCACTGACCACTTTATCCCGAAAGGCTTTGGAAAGCGGGAGCTATGTGTGCTGGGTATTAAATGATGGGGTGGGGTGGGAAGGCTTAGGCTGCTTAATTGGATGAAAAAAAATTTAAAAAGATACCTGAGCAATCTTTGGGCAGAGAAGGTGAAGAGGGCATCGTAGCCAGAGAGAACAGCTTGTATTAATACAGAAGTATGGAGGTGTGAGCATTGTTACCATGAGAGATAGGATACTTAGATCCTGGTCTGACATTAGAGAATCCTTAGCCAAGGGCTACACTAAGTCAACACACTGAACAAATAACATACGGTTTCCTTCCCCAGCCCCGAGGTTGTGCAGTGTCTGACCTCCGATTCTCTGATCCACTCTAAGACCCTTCTCCCCCTCATTGGCCTTCTGTCCTCAGGTTCTCCAAGTTCAGTACTGCCTGGTAGATATCTCTGCCTGAAACAGCAACCCCCATGCCCAACATCTTCTCATGACTGGCTCCTCCTTGCCATTTATATGTTCGGGTGTCATCTCCTCAGAGAAGCCTTCCTTGATTACCGAACTAAAACAGTCACCCTCTATCATAAGCAGCCTATGTGGGAGGTTGGGAGCAAACCCAGACAGGCTTCACATGGGCCAACTCCCTCCACTTTCCCATGTTTTGTAAATTTCCATTTTCCTGACTCTACTGAGCTCCACTCATCCCCACCCTATCCCCTCATTCTCCCTTTAAAATGCCCAGTCACCTGTGTAAACACCCCAACAAATCAGACTCGAGTTCAGTACATGCTATACCCTTTCCATGTTATTGATTAAAATCTGTCCTTTCCACCTTCAACCAGTGCCCAGATTTATTTATCTTTGAAACCAGGCACCAAGCTAAGACTTCCCTATTACAACATCTCATTTGATTCTCATGAGAAATCTTTGAGATGAGGTCTCTATTTACAGATAGGGATACTGAGGGTCAGGGAAGTCATCTACTGAAGACCACAGAGCAGGTATGCAGCACAGTCCCACCCACTGCATACTTCCTACCATGGCCCAGTTGCAGAGAAGAAAGAAATCATTTGAATCAGAAAATGACATTCTAATCCCAAAGGTGACGTGATTGCTAGTTCCAAGCAGAAGTTGGAACTGTCCACAGGTGCATGAGCTGCTGGCTCATTATCCATCAGCACTGGCCACCAGGACTGAGGTTTGCAGGGAGCCAGGCTCTGGACTTCAGCAGTCACATTCCATTTTCCTGAGATCATCACAGAAGCTCTGCTCCTCTGCTTCTCAAGTCATCAATTCTGACCCTGGCATCCAGCCACTAATGTGATTTTATGGCATCTTAGGGCTTTGTGTGAAACCAAGTTCAGGCGGCGGGATGAAGGGCTTCTACCCTCTTGCTGTTATCTAGAGGAAATTTGCTTTGCCTCTTTTCTGTGAGATTAGAAATACATTCCAAAACTCCTGTGAAATCTACTGGGCCAAGAGTGGGCATGAACAAACGTTGGTGAGTCTGATCTCTGCTCTAAATAGAATCACAGCCCTTTGGATGATCTGACTGTTTAAAAACAGTGTTGAGAATGGAGCTCTGTCCTTGAAATCCAGAGGCTCAGGTTTAAGTCTTGAATATATCACACGATCCCTCTGGGTTTCAGTTTCCATAACTTGAAAATGGTAGCAGCATCTCCAGCAGTACCTGCCTTGATTGCCCCATGGAAATGATACCGAGCCTGGCCCTGTGAGGCTCCTGGACACAAAAGCCTTCCTGTGCCCCTCATTTCTTGATTACAGGAAACAAGATTCATTCAGCCTCCAGGATGCTCAGTTCTAAGGGGCAGGTTCAAACAGAAGCTCACTAGGGAAGGGAAGGGTTGTGGAGACAAGGGAAGGAACAGTCAAGAGAAACAATAATGCAGGCTTGGGGCAAGGTCTTGGTTTCCCATCGAGGAATACGCATAACCATACCTTTGAGGTGTTGTGCAGACCCAACTAGGTGGGAGAAATTAATGGTATACAAGCACATAGATTCCAGATAGCTTGGAACCAGAAGGTTGATGATGCTGACTTCCACTTACCTCACCACCAACCAATCAGAAGAATGTCCACAAGCTGATCATGCCCTCTTTGAAACATTATTATAAAATTTCTCACTACCCGCTGTCCAAGCAAGGTCAAGAGTGTCTGTCCTTAACAACTCAGTAACCCTTTCACAGGCCAAACTGAATCTAATTGTTGAAGATCAGACTGCTCTCTCTCCAAGAAATGGCAATGTGTTGTATTGAAAGCTTCAGTTTCTGAATAGTTTAATTTCTATGCATTTTAGCTTTGGAGAATAAACTCAAGTTTGGGAGATTCATTTTTTTAATGCAAATTGACTCTGACTTGGAAAGAACTGAGACAGAGTTCTGGGGTGGGGCCTCTCATCTTAATGACCACATTTGCATATCAATGGCCTCTCACTTCATTTACTGCCTTGGCCACCCCCTGAGCTTAGATGGCTCAAGACATAATGGGAAGATGGGAGAAATACTGGTCCCTTTTCCTCTTCAAAAAGTTTAAATATAGGAACCACTTTGAAATAAAAATTTCCCTATGGACTTTTGAAGTCAGAATGAGCAGATAAAATAGATAATATTTTATCAAGCTTGCCAAGACTGGAGGAGAGTGTGGAATGAATCCTTTCACATTTGCATGGGCACACAGACTCTGGAATTCTCACTGGGCTCCATAGAGGCCAGTCATGCATCCCCAGATATTTATTGAGAGCTTAGTGCCAGGGCAGGGGAGCAGAATGTGTCTCCCCAAAATATGTCTCCTTGGCATATTAACTATTTCAAGCTGGTTATTTTCTAAGAAATAGCAGATATAGGAGAAACTCTGAAAACTAAGTAGGAGTGCCCTGTGCTGTATTCAGTCATGTCCAACTCTTTGCAACCCCATGAGCTGTATGTAGCCTCTGTCCATGGGGATTCTCCAGGCAAGAATACTGGAGTGGGTTGCCATGCCCCCTCCAGGGGATCTTCCTGACCCAGGAATTGAACTGAGGTCTCCTGCAGGTTCTTTACCAGCTGAGCTACCAGGGAAGGCTGATGTGTGTGTCTCTGTGTTAAGTCGTGTCTGACACTTTGCAACCCTATGGACTATCACTTGCCAGGCTCCCCTGCCCATGGGATTCTCCAGGCAAGAATACTGGAGTGGGTTGCCATTTCCTCCTCCAGGGGATCTTCCCAACCCAGGGATCGAACCTGCGTCTCTTATATCTCCTGCATTGGCAGGCAGGCTCTTTACCGCTAGTGCCACCTGGGAAGTCCCAGGGAAGACCCGTGTTTCTCTCTAAATAAATCCATTTCTTACCTATCACTTTGTCTCTCACTGAATTCTTTCTGTGATGAGACATTAAGAATCAGAGCTTAAGTCCTAAAACCTGGTATGTGACCTCGGTTTAAAAAAAAACAATGGGTTTTGGCCAGGTTCAAGTCCTAGCCTCAAGGGTTCAAGCCCCAGTAAGAGTTACACGGTTTCAAAGACAGGTTCCAGCCCAGAGAGGTCTCTGTTGTCTCAACCTTTGTTCCTTTGTTAGTGCTGTCCCCACACCATCCTTAGCACCTGTGCAACAAAGAACTTTGGTGCCTTAGAAGTTTCTGGATCTTGTGAGGGCAGCATCGTTTGTACTCTCTTGTGGGGCTCCCCTTTCACCTACAGCTAAGTTATAAAAAGGCTTATGGGCTTGAGTTGCTTTCAAGATACTACTCATCAATGACCACATTTTGAATCTTTGAATTGAAAAAACTTCGAAATTGTTAACTTTTTAGAGAGCTCTCATCATAAACAGCTGTTTAACTGGTGCCCGTGAAAACGCTAGACTAAAAGGTGGACTGTCGCTGTTGTTGAGTCACTAAGTCGTGTCTGACTCTTCCACCCCATGGACTGTAGCCCGCCAGTCTCCTTCTGTCCATGGGATTTCCCAGGCAAGAATACTAACGTGGGTTGCCATTTCCTTCTCCAGGGGATCTTCCTGACCCAGGGATCGAATCCAAGTCTCCTGCGTTGGCAGGTGGATTCTTTACTGCTGAGCCACCAGGGAGGCCTATTTACAACAGTAAGGAGTGCTTTTACAAGGTGAATACAAAGAGATAGTGTTGCTTTCGAATTGTGGTGCTGGAGAAGACTCTTGAGAGTTCCTTGGACAGCACGGATATCAAACCAGTCAACCCGGAAGGAAATCAACCCTGACTATTCATTGGAAGGACTGATGATGAAACTGAAGCTCCAATACTTTGGCCACCTTATGCGAAGAGCCAACTCATTGGAAAAGACCTTGATGCTAGGAAAGATTGAAGGTAGGAGGAGAAGGGGACAACAGAAGATGAGATTGTTGGACAGCATCAACGACGCAGTGGATGTGAGTGTGAGCAAACTCTCAGGGAAGGACAGGGAAGCCTGGCATGCTGCAGTCCTTGGGGTTGCAAAGAGCCGGACATGACTTAGCAACTGAACAACAACAACGACAAAGAGATAAAACAGCTAACATTAAAAACACCCTTAGTTTTTGAAAAAAGTTTGCGAAGACTTATTGAAATTTTGGTCTCATCTTCCCCTCGTGGGTCTTACCGATGCTAATACAAACATTATGCTGAGACTTCCCTGGCGGTCCAGTGGCTAAGACTCCATGCTCCCCACGCAGGGGGCCCTGCTTCAATCCCGGGTCCAGGAACTAGATCCCACATGCTACAACAAAAGATCCTGCATGCCTGATGCAATGAAGAGTTTGAATACCACAACAAATGATCAAAGATCCCACGCCACAACTAAGACCCAGCATGCATAGGCAAATAAATAAATCTTTTTTAAAATGAAGATAAACGTTCCACTGTGCTGTGCTTAGTTGCTCGGTCATGTCCTACTCTTTGTGACCCAATGGACTGTAGCCCACCAGGCTCCTCTGTCCATAGGGATTCTCCAGGCAAGAATATTGGCCATAGGTTGCCATGCCCTCCTCCAGGGAATCTTCCCAACCCAGGGATCAAACCCAGGTCTCCTGCACTGCAGGCAGATTCTTTACCACTGCACCACCTGGGAAATATCCCACATGTTGTAACTAAAAGATCCCACATGCTGCAACAAAAACAAAAAAAAATCCTACATGCCACAATTAAAGTTCCTACATGCAGCAACTAAGGCCCAGCACAGCTCAATAAATTAATAAATAAATAAATATTTAAAAAGAAGAAAAACATTTTTTTTAATTAACAGAAGAATGGGAAGAAGCAACAGGGAAAGTCAAGCAACTCTTCCTAACAAGGTGGAAACTTTTAAAGGGCTATTCAGAAATGAGGTAAATAAAGAAACTATCGAAATAGGAAGAACAAAGAAGAATCAGAAAGAAAACAGTCACAACTCATCCCAGCAGGCTGGAAATCTTTAGATTGCTATTAAGAAATGGAATGAAATAGGGTCTTCCCTGGTGATCCAGTGGTTAAGACTCTGTGCTTCCAATGCAGGAGACTTGCGTTCCATCCCTGGTTGGGGATCTGAGATCCCAAATGCTGTGTGGTGTGGCCAAAAAATAAAATAAGACATATTTACCATATATTACCCATTTAAAAAAATGTTTTTTTAAGAAATGGAATGAATAAAATGGGCATTAATGGGGTTAGACAAAGGTCTTTTCTTTTTTCTCCTTCTTTTTTCTGCCTTTTTTTTTTTAACAAAGGTCTTAATACAGCACTACCTAAGGTTGGGTGGCCCAAAGAAACTCCCAGTTGGTCCCCCAATATTAAAGGACCCCAAACAAGCCCCTCTATTTGCCCCAGTTTGGAGAAATTTAAAAAGCCAAGAGGCAAAATTTACAATGAGAAACTTTACCAGCAATTGCTGGAAGACAAAAGTTAGGCTGGTTAACCAAGTTAAAGATTGACAAAAGGGTCTCCCATGGACAAAGGTGCCTGGTGGGCTACAGTCCATGGGGTCACAAAGAGTCAGACATGACGGAAGCAACTTAGCACACATGCACGCACACACATAGGAACAGGTATGGCAAGACAAGAAAAACTTAAACATAAAAGTTCTTTTCTGCCCTTTGGCCTCCCCTCTCCCCTCATTTGTGTTGTGTATCCACATTACCCATTGACCAAACTTCCATCATCAGAAATACCTGCTCAACCATAAAAAGCATCATTCTCCCAGCATCAATAAGACATTTCTTTAAAAAATAACATTACTTCTGAACTTTGTGAGGGTTGACGTGACCCACCATGATGGTCTTTAAGTCTGGATTATGCAAAGTCAATACATCGTTTAATGGACAACCCTGTCTCAAAAAACCTACACAAACTCTATCTTGACTTTTAACGGGTAGAGAAGTTCTCAGAGCTTTCTAAGATGCTCTTCAGTTAGTCAGTTCAGTCACTCAGTTGTGTCCAACTCTACAACCCCACGGACTGCAGCACGCCAGGCTTCCTTGTCCATCAACGACTCCTGGAGCCTACTCAAACTCATGTCCATCAAGCCGGTGATGCCATCCAACCATCTGATCCTCTGTCATCCCCTTCTCCTCCGGCCTTCAATCTTTCCCAGCATCACTGTCTTTTCCAATGAGTCAGTTCTTCACATTAGGTGGCCAAAGTATTGCAGTTTCAGCTTCAGCATCAGTCCTTCAGATGAATATTCAGGACTGATTTCCTTTAGGATTGACTGGTTGGATCTCCTTGAAGCCCAAGGGACTTTCAAGAGTCTTCTTCAACACCAGAGTTCAAAAGCATCAATTCTTCAGTGCTCAGCTTTCTTTATAGGCCAACTTTCATATTCATACATGACTACTGGAAAAACCATAGCTTTGACTAGACAGACCTTTTTTGGTAAAGTAGTATTTCTGTTTTTTAATATGCTATCTAGGTTGGTCATAGCTTTTCTTCCAAAGAGCAAGCGTCTTTTAATTTCATGGCTGCAGTCACCATCTGCAGTCATTTTGAAGCCCCAAAAACAGTCTGTCACTGTTCCCATTATTTCCCTATCTATTTGCCATGAAGTGATGGGACCGGATGCCATGATCTTAGTTTTCTGAATGTTGTGTTTTAAGCCAGCTTTTCCCCTCTCCTCTTTCACTTTCACCAAGAGGCTCTTTAGTTCTTCTTCACTTTCTGTAGTGTCATCTGCATATCTGTGGTTATTGATATTTCTCCTGGCAATCTTGATTCCTGTTTGTGCTTCATCCCGGCATTTTACATGATGTACTGTGCATGTAAGTTACATAAGCAGGGTGACAATACACAGCCTATATGTACTCCTTTCCTGATTTGGAGCCAGTCTGTTGTTCCATGTCCAATTCTAACTGTTGTTTCTTGACCTGCATACAGATTTCTCAGGAGGCAGGTCAGGTGGTCTGGTATTCCCATCTCCTGAGGAATTTTCCACAGTTTCTTGTGATCCATACAGTCAAAGGCTTTGCCATTGTCAATAAAGCAGAAGTAGATGTTTTTCTGGAACTCTCTTACTTTTTCGATGATCCAGCAGATGTCGGCAATTTGAGCTCTTGTTCCTAGTTATAATCCTCAAATTTGGCTCAAATAAAATTAAAATGCTGAAGCTGAAACTCCAATACTTTGGCCACCTGAGAAGAACTGACTCATTGGAAAAGACCCTGATGCTGAGAAAGATTGAAGGCAGGAGGAGAAGGGAATGACAGAGGATGAGATGGTTGGACAGCATCACTGACTCGATGGACATGAGTTTGAGTAAGCTCCAGGAGTTGGTGATGGACGGGAAGCCTGGCATGCCACAGTCCATGGGGTCAGAAAGAGTCAGACATGACTGAGCGACTGAACTGAACTGAAAATTTTCCAATCCTTTCTTAGATCCACTGGTTAATTTTTCATTGATAGTAAAATGACCAGGGGAATGGAAAGAAGTTTCTTGGATGCGTTGATGCAGGAATCTCATGAGCTGTGGTATCAAAATCCATGGCGGAACCCTGACTTGAGCTACAACTAGATTGAGAAACATAGATGTGCAAGAGTTGATAGGATTATAAAGGTTGGAATGTTTGAACATATGTTATGTGTGAACAGGTTCTACAATATTGCCTGTGTGTTTTATAGAAATGGATGTTACTTCTGCCCAGTAACTCTTCCCGATCCAGTAGTGTAAGATGAAGACTTGTTGATAGAGTCCTAATGGAGGCTATGGTTAGACATTAAGATTTAATGAAATCGAGCTAAAAGTATGGTAGGAAAATTGGTGTATCTGAATGGTGGTTATGTCTCTTGATTGTAATGTAGAGATGAACATTGTGTCTCACTGGTGAATGGTCCCCGCGTGGTATTGTAAACCATGGCATAGACACCTGCCCCTCAGAAATGTTAATTGAACATACTAAAGGGAGTCAGGAGGGTTGCCTGAGCCCACACAGTGTGCGATGGAAGCTGGGGATTGATATTCCAGGGTTGACAGGAGTAATAGTGGAGCTTTTTAACCCTAGGTGAATTGATTTGGGGTTGAATTATGTGCCCTGAAAGAGGACCCTTGTTAAACACCTTTGTGTTCAACTATTTGAAGGTATAATGCATTGAACCCTGAAGTTCTAGAACAGAGAAATCTTTGGATTTCCATTTTAGTTGGAAATCTCTCTGTATAAAGAAGCAAACTGAAGAAAATGGAGTTGGATGGGCAGATCAGCCTTTTGATATCATTTAGACAGCAGCTCAGTTATTTAAGGAGTTGAAAACAACTCTCTTTGTCTTACAAATCTTTATGAAATCACAACCACTTTAATTAAGATTATTTATCAAAGACAAATACAGTTACCATTGAACAACACAAGGTTTAGAGGACTGAGGCCCCTGCACAGTTAAAAATCAGCATGTAGGGGACTCCTTGGCAGTCCAGTTGCTAAGATTCTGCCCTTCCACTGTGGGGGTCTTGGGTTCAATCCTTGGTCAAGGAACTAAAGATTCTGCAACCCATGTGGCACAGCCCCCAAAAAAAATCCCCATGGAACTTCTGATTCCCCTCCAAAACTTAACTACTAACAGCCCACTGTTGACCAGAAGCCTTACCGATAACAAAAATAGTCAATTAACATATATTTTGTATATGCTTTTGTAAGAATGAAGAAGGCAATGGCACCCCACTCCAGTACTCTTGCCTGGAAAATCGTATGGACGGAGGAGCCTGTTAGGCTGCAGTCCATGGGGTCGCTAAGAGTCAGATACGACTGAGCGACTTCACTTTCACTTTTCACTTTCATGCATTGGAGACGGAAATGGCAACCCACTCCAGTGTTCTTGCCTTGAGAATCCCAGGGACGGGGGAGCCTGGTGGGCTGCCGTCTCTGGGGTCGCACAGAGTCGGACACGACTGAAGTGACTTAGCAGCAGCAGTTTGTAAGAATACAATAAGGCAAGCTAGAGAAAAGAAAATGTTATTAAGAAAATCATAAGGGGGGCTTCCTTGGTGATCCAGTGGTTGAGAGTCTGCCAGCCAATGCAAGGGACACGGGTTCAATCCCTGGTCTGGGAAGATCTCACATGCCTGGGGGCAACTAAGCCCATGTGCCACAACTACTGAGCCCATGCTCTAGAGTCTGAGAGCTTCTGAAGCCTGCTTACCCTAGAGCCCACGCTCCTCAACAAGAGAAGCCACCACAGTGAAGAGCTGCCCCTGCTCACTGCATCTAGAGAAAGCCCGAGCACAACAATGAAGACCCAACACATCCAAAAATAAACAAATCTTTAAAAAAAATTTTTTTTGGAGAAAATTACAAGGAAGAGAAAATACACCTGTCAATACTGTATGTTTATGTTTATAAGATGAATTGTCACTACTTGCATCAATATTGCCTTATATGATACAAAACACCATAATGTTATATGTATTACTAACACTAAACATTAAAAAAATGAAAAGATAATGTGAAAAGCAATTCACATTTATTTACAGGTATAACGATTTACACATTGATAATGATGAAGCAGCAATGTGATTGGTTTACAGCAGCATGGTGTATGATTGCTTCAGAGTAGCTTAGCCTATACATTAATAAGTGAATCGTTATAAAAATTTTATGGCATACAATATTACAGTCATATTCACAATACAGCATGGGAAACATTGTTACATTTTTTTTAAGAAACCACTTACCTGTGATGATAGGTTGATATGTAGTTTCTCCAATTATGAGACAGAGAGAGAGAGATACTGTATGGTAATGCAGTTCTTTGAAAGCAAAGTTGGTGGTTTATTCACTAAGTCGTGTCCAACTCTTTTCAATCCCATGGACTGTAACCTGCCAAGCTCCTCTGTCTATAGGATTTCTCAGGCAAGAATACTGGAGTAGAATGCCACTTCCTTCTCCAGAGGATGTTTCCCACCCAGGCATTGAACCCAGGTCTCCTACATTGCAGGCAGATTCTTTACTGTCTGCGCCACCAGGGAAGCCCGGAAAGCAAAGTTATAAAGCAGTAAACAAAGAACTAAACACATCATTAACCTTATATTAAATATAATTCACCTATGCCTATGTAGGAACAGGCTGTCCACTTCAATGCAGGTTTTGCACATGATGTTCTACATGATGACTGCACGTGTGCTAAGTCGCTTCAGTTGTGTCTGACTCTTTGCGACACTATGGATTGTAGCCCGTCAGGCTCCTCTGTCCATGGGACTCTCCAGGAAAGAAAAGTAGAGTGGGCTGCCGTGCCCTCCTCCAGGGGATACTCAGGTGTTGATGAAAATGATGATAATACAAAGAAGTCTCATACAGTTCTCAAAATACGATTATTATATTTTCACACAAAGATATACACATACACAACAGTGAAGTTTATTAACTGGGCAGCACGATGATTGTTTACTATTCATTAAGTGGAAGTGTATCATCAAGAAGATCTTCATCCTTGTCATCTTCACATTGAGCAGACTGAGGAAGAGGGCTTGGTCTTACTGGCTCAGGGGAGACACAGGAGGAAGAAATGGAGGATGCGGAAGGGGAGGCAGGAGAAACAGGCACTCTGGTGTGATGAATGCTTCTGCAGGGCGCCAAGCCATCTTCCACCATGTGCTTTCACTTCAAGGCCCATATCACAGAATGGTCCACGTCGTGAATGAAGTCAAAAGCAGTCCTGAACCACTGGAACACTTCTGCCTGATTGCCTAATACCAATTTGTTTTCCGGCACTGATTCTTTTTTTTTTCTTCTTTTTTTGTTTGATTGATTGATTTGCCTGCATTGGGTCTTAGCTGCAGCACATGGAATTTTTGTTGCATCATGAGGGAGCTTTCGTTGCAGCAATCGAATTCTCTAGTTGCAGCGTGCAAGCTTAGTTGCTCCACGGCATGTGGGATGCTAGTTCCCCAACCAGGGATCGAACCCACATCCTCTGCATTGCAAGGCAGATTCTTAACCACTGGGCCACCAAGGAAGTCCCCCTGGCACTGCTTCTTCAGCTTCTTCCTCATTGTATGGCACTAGTACAGAAGCATTCACCTCCATCAAGCTGTCTTCTATTAATTCCTCTGGTGTGGTGTCTATTGTTGCTGTCATTTAGTCACTAAGTCGTGTCCGACTCTTTATGACCCCATGGACTGTAATCTGCCAGGCTCTCTGTCCATGGGATTTCCCAGGCAAGAATACTGGAGTAGGTTGCCATTTCCTTCTCCAGAGCATCTATTAGCTTTTGAATTCATATCTTGAAAAGTTCAGTCCCTGCCTTTTAGGTCATATCCACAATCTCATTCATGTTTTCCTTGATTGGCTCTAGCATAGATCCTGTGAAGTCATGCACAGCATCTGAGCTCAGCTTTCCTCAGCAAGATGTTCTTGTTCTTGGCTGGATGGCTTTCCTGGCTTTTTCTAAAATAATGATGGCATCTTTGATGGTATAATCCTTCCAGACTCTCATCATGTTCTATTGGGACTCTCATCCACAGCACTGATGACCCTTTCCATAGAGTACTATGTGTAATGAGCCTGAAGGGGTCTTGTGATCCCCTGATCAAGAGACTGAATTAGAAGCCTTTTGTTTGAGAGCAAATAAACTACTTTGACACCATATACATTGAATTCATCCATATTTAATTCATGGGGTTCTGGATGACCAGGACATTGTCCAATATCAAAAGAACTTTAAAAAGACAGTTTCTTACTGGCAAGGTACTTCCTCACTTCAGGGACAAAGAAATCCAGAAAAACGACTCTTGTTATCCAGGCCTTCTTGTTGTATGACCAAAAGACTGGCAGCTGGTGTTTATCTTTCCCCTTCAAGGCCCAGGAGTTAGCAGTTTTATAGTTGAGAGCAATCCTAATCATAAACTCAACAGCCTTTGTACAAACCAGCAGAGTCAGCCTATCCCTTCCTGCCTTAAATCCTGTACTCACTTCTCCCTTACTAACAAATGTCCTTTTTGTCCCCAGGCATTTTCCCCCAAATCAGGCACTTTTATCTGTGATAAAAACCTGCTCAGTGGACTTGTGGACACGGTGGAGTAGGAAGAGAGTGGGACAAACTGAGAGTGCCATTGACACACATACACTGCTGCTGCTCAGCCACTTCAGTCATGTCGGACTCTGTGCAGCCCCATGGACTGCAGCCCGCCAGGCTCCTCTGTCCATGGGATTCTCCAGGCAAGAATACTGGAGTGGGTTGCCATGCCTTCCTCCAGGGGATCTTCCCAACCCAGGGATCGAACCCAGGTCTCCTGCCTTGCAGGCAGATTCTTTACCACTGAACCACCAAGGAAGCCCACATATACACTACCAGGTGTAAAACAGAGAGCTGTGTGAAGCTGCTGTATAACATGGGGAGCCCAGCCTGGTGCTCTGTGATGACCTAGAGGGGTGGGATTGGGGGAGAGGGAAGGAAGGCTCAAGAGGGAAGGGACATATATATATATATATAGTTATATATATATAGTTATATATATATATATATAGTTATGACTGATTCAAACCAGTCAACCCTAAAGGAAATCAACCCTGAATATTCACTGGAAAGACTGGTGCTGAAGCTGAAGCTCCAGTACTTTGGCCACCTGATGCAAAGAGCTGACTCATTGGAAAAGACCCTGATGCTGGGAAAGTTTGAGGGCAAGAAGAGAAGAGAATGACAGAGGATGAGGTGGTGGGATGGTATCACTGACTCAATGGACATGAGTTTGAGCAAACTCAGTGAGATAGTGAAGGACAGGGAAACCTGGCGTGCTGCAGTTCATGAGTCGCAAAGAGACATGACTTAGCAACTGAACAACAACAAATACTGATTCACACTGTTGTACAGCTGAAACCAACACAATATTGTAAAGCAATTATCCTCCAACTTAAAAAAAAAAAATGTTCAGGCAGACAGTCTTTCTCCTCAAAGATTTTTTTAATGGCTTTGGAAACTCATCTGCTGTCTCTAGTTATCTTGACATTTTTTTAAAGCCAAACCTCTTTCTAAAATTATCAAACCATCCTTTGCTGGCATTAAATTCTCCAGGTTTAGATCCCTCACCTTCTTTTTGCTCTAAGTTGTCATACAATGACTTTCCTTTCTCTTGAATCATTAAAACGTATAGGCATTCCTTTCCTATAGCAATCCAGCATCCACGTAAAAGCTGCATTTTTGACACCAGATGGAAAGGCATTTAGCAAAAAGTGCAAGGGTTTTGTCTCTGATGGAGTAGCTGTAGTGATAGGTTCACCAATTTCCCTTACTGTTTTTACAATGGTCCTTACACTGGATTCATTTATCTTGAGATGGCAGGCAACCATAGCTGCAGACCTCAATCCATCACATATAACAAAAAGTCAACTTTTTCTTGTAATGTCATGATTTTTCTCTGCATGTTGAAAGCAATCTTAGCATCACTAGTGGCACTTCCTATGGGTCCCATGGTGTTATTCAAGGTTTATGGTATTACACTAAGCACGATGAAAAATATGTGAAAACCATGAGAAACCACTTTTTACTGGGATCTGCCACTTACAGGAGAGACAAACAGCTCATATGGAGATGATTAGCATCACACAGTGTTTTAAGCAGATACACACAACACAGGTTCACTGCAATAGCAACCGGTGACTACAAAATTATTACGACAGTACAGTATGTACTAGAGTTACTTTTGTGCAGTTACGCCTTAATGCTGCATCTTTTAAAAATTATGTATTTATCTTTGGTTGTGCTGGGTCTTCATTGCTAGGGGGCTTTCTCTAGTTGCAGTGCACAGGCTTCTCATTGAAGGGGCTTCTCTTGTTTCAGAGCACAAGCTCTAGGGTGTGCAGACTTCAGTAGCTAGGCCAAGGGCTTCAGTAAGTTGTGGCACACAGGCTTAGCTGGAATCCACAGCACTGGAATCTTCCTGGACCAGGCACCGAACCCATGTCCCCTACACTGGCAGGCAGATTCTTAACCAGTGGACCACCAGGGAAGTTCTAATACTGCATCTTTATCTGTGCTTACATTTCTCTTGACGGTGAATGACACCATGCACAACCTGTTTACAGCACAACCTGTAAGTGCTTGTGTGTGTACGTTTTGACAAATTCTAGCTTGAGTATATTTACAACAGTAAATAATAAAATAGCGTCTACATATATTTTAAGCATTGATAACATACCTAACATGTTCCTAGGTTTTTAAAATATTTCTAGACTATGCAGCTCATCTATGAGTTTGCTCAAAACACCACAAACCTACAAAATATTTTCCAATAAAATTGTTGAAAAAAATCCATATATAAGTGGACACACAAAGTTCAAACCTATGTTGCTCAAGGGTCAATCACACAAATCTTAAACATTTTTTAAAAATAACAAAAAGCCTTGGTCCTCTGAGGAGATAAACTTAACTTATTCTAATTATTTAGAAATTAAAAGCTAGTTATAAGCTAGAGTTTTATATTGCACCTAATTCATGACTAGTTTTTAAATGAAAACTATGAGATCTCTGTCTGTATCTACATGTATTAATGTCAATGTATGTACATTATAGATAGAGTATTTTTCTACCTCTGGATGCTATTGTCAAAATTAATTTATAAAAATGAGCTCTATTTAATTGGTTTTAAAACAAACAAGTGCTTATGAAAAATTCTCAAAAATATAGTAGAAACTAATTCAAATATTTTTCAAGTTCACATCACTTAGGATTAATCTTCAGTA
Organism: Ovis canadensis; assembly: GCF_042477335.2. Taxonomy (NCBI): domain Eukaryota; kingdom Metazoa; phylum Chordata; class Mammalia; order Artiodactyla; family Bovidae; genus Ovis; species Ovis canadensis. The sequence goes on along the minus strand of NC_091257.1, from coordinate 85,687,142 downwards.
AATAAAAGCAAAATTTAACTTATTTGTTTACTTAAAATAGACATGTCTATAGAGTTATCAGCATTAAAAATAAAACTTTTAATTCTACTTGGCTATACCAAACTTCAAGTAGGTTTATATTACTGGTGTTATAAAACTTATCAGCAAGAAAAATAGCCTGGATGGCTGACTTCAGTCTCATGAAGGTTTCATGGGTAATCTAAACATAATTGTTGAGGACAAATGATTTAAATAATGTAAATAGGATAAAAGTTTATAGGTGAACTCTACAGCAATAACTACGGTCCATGGACTTGAAAAGAGCTTCTGCGAATCTTTTTGGTAACTTGAAACTGTAGAGTTTTGCTAAGTTAAGGTCAGTGATAGGAATCCATTGGATGTCTAGATCATTTCTAAATAAGATAAAACACCAAGACATTAATTACTAAAAAAGCCTAAGTTTACCTACTCTAGTCTTATTACAGAAGGATGCTGGATTTATCAGTAAACATTACTCGTACCACATTGGAAAAAAATTATGCTAAGAGGAAATGTATGTTCTGAGAAATTATAGACTGTATCCACAAGTTTGCCAATCAAAAAGTACTGATAGAGGGCTTCCCCAGGGGCTCAGTGGTAAAGAACCTGCCTGCCATTGCAGGAGACACTGGTTCAATCCCTGGTCCAGGAAGAGCAAAGCAACTAAGCTCCGGAGCCACAACTACCGAGCCTGTGCTCTAGAGCCCAGGAGCTGCAACTACTGAGCAAGCGCCTCAACTCCTGAGGCCTGCACACCCTAGAGCTCATGCTCTGCAACAAAAGAAGCCACTGCAGTGACAAGTCCACGCTCCAACTAGAGAATAGCCCCTGCTCGCTGCAACGAGAGGAAAGTCTGTGCACCAACAAAGACTCAGCACAGCCAAAAATAAATAGTTGGTTTTTTTTAATTTAAAAAGCACTGGAAGAACAAATAGCTCACAACTTCTTAGTTTTTGCAGGAAATTAAGGTTTCTGAGGGTTAAGAATTTTAATTAATCAGTTCAGTTCAGTAGCTCAGTCGTATACAACTCTTTGTGACCCCATGGACTGCAGCACGCCAGGCTTCCCTGTCCATTAACAACTCCTGGAGTGTGCTCAAACTCAAATTCATAAATCATCAAATTCTAATTAATACATGTAATTAAAACAACTAAAATTAATAAAGAAAACATCTTCATAGACAAGGAAAATTTTAAAATATATATTAAAAATGGAAAAGCATTTTGTTAAGGAAAAAGAAAGTAATTTTGCCCTAAAAAGGGGCTCTACAAAATGAAAAACATAAGACAAAATCTGAACGTAAAAGAGGGAGTTATAAAGTTAAGGAAAGGAATCCTGAGACAAGAGTATTGTGCCTGATCAAGACAGGGTAAGATTAGAATGAATTTAATTGAGTAGGTGAATTTTAATATCAAAAGTAAGCTCTTGAAACTAGTACAACTGTTCAATTCAGTTCAGTCACTTAGTCTGTCCGACTCTTTGTGACCCCATGGACCAGAGTACACCAGGCCTCCCTGTCCATCACCAGCTCCTGGAGTTTACCCAACTCATGTCCACCGAGTCAGTGATGTCATCCAACCATCTCATCCTCTGTCATCCCCTTTTCTTCCTGCCTTCAATATTTCCCAACATGAGGGTCTTTTCAAATGAGTCAACTCTTTGCATGAGGTTGCCAAAGCATTCGAGTTTCAGCTTCAACATCAGTCCTTACAATGAATAGTTAGGACCGATTTCGTTTAGGATGGACTGGTCAGACCTCCTTGCAGGCCAAGGGACTCTCAAGAGTCTTCAACATCACAGTTCAAAAGCATCAATTTTCAGCGCTCAGCTTTCTTTATTGTCCAACTCTCACATCCATACATGACTACTGGAAAAACTATAGCCTTGACTAGATGGACCTTAGTCAGCAAAGTAATGTCTCTGCTTTTGAATATGCTATCTAGGTTGGTCATAACTTTCCTTCCAAGGAGTAAGTGTCTTTTAATTTCATGGCTGCAATCACCATCTGCAGTGATTTTGGATCCCCAAAAAATAAAGTCAGCTGCTCTTTCCACTGTTTACCCATCGATTTCCCATGAAGTGATGGGACCAGATGCCATGATCTTCGTTTTCTGAATGTTGAGCTTTAAGCCAACTTTTCACTCTCCTCTTTCACTTTCATCAAGAGGCTCTTTAGTTCTTCTTCACTTTCTGCCATTAGGGTGGTGTCATCTGCATATCTGAGGTTATTGGTATTTCTCCCAGCAATCTTGATTCCAGCTTGTGCTTCATCCAGCCCAAGGTTTCTCATGATGTACTCTGCATATAAGTTAAATAAGCAGGGTGACTATATACAGCCTTGACGTACTCTTTTTCCTATTTGGAACCAGTCTGTTGTTCCATGTCCAGTTCTAACTGTTGCTTCCTGACCCGCATACAGGTTTCTCAAGAGGCAGGTCACGTGGTCTGGTATTCCCATCTCTTTCAGAATTTTCCACAGTTTATTGTGATCCACACAGTCAAAGGCTCTCACATAGTCAATAAACCAGAAATAGAACTGGAATTCTCTTGCTTTTTCAATGATCCAGTGGATGTTGGCAATTTGATCTCTGGTTCTCTAAAACCAGCTTGAACATCTGGAAGTTCATGGTTCATGTATTGCTGAAGCCTAGCTTGGAGAATTTTGAGCATTACTTTGCTAGTGGGTGAGATAAGCCCAATTGTGCGGTAGTTTGAGCATTCTTTGGCATTGCCTGTCTTTGAGATTGGAATGAAAACTGACCTTTTCCAGTCCTGTGACCACTGCTGAGTTTTCTAAATTGGCTGGCATATTGAGTGCAGCACTTTCACAGCATCATCTTTCAGGATTTGAAATAGCTCAACTGCAATTCCATCACTTCCACTAGCTTTGTTTGTAGTGATGCTTCCTAAGGCCCACTTGACTTTGCATTCTAGGATGTCTAGCTCTAGGTGACTGATTACACCATCATGATTATCTGGGTCATGAAGATCTTTTTTGTACAGTTCTTCCGTGTACTCTTGCCACCTCTTCTTAATATCTTCTGCTTCTGTTAGGTCCATACCATTTCTGTCCTTTATTGTGGCCATCTTTGCATGAAATGTTCCCTGGGTATCTCTAATCATCTTGAAGAGATGCCTAGTCTTTCCCATTCTATTGTTTTCCTCTATTTCTCTGCATTGATCACCGAGGAAGGCTTGCTTATCTCTCCTTGCTATTCTTTGGAACTCTGCATTCAAATGGGTATATCTTTCCTTTCCTTCTTTGCTTTTCGCTTCTCTTCTTTACACAGCTATTTGTAAGGCCTCCTCAGACAGACATTTTGCTTTTTTGCATTTATTTCCCATGGGGATGGTCTTGATCCCTGTCTCCTGTACAATGTCACAAACCTCCATCCATAGTTCATCAGGCACTCTGTCTATCAGATCTTGTCCCTGAAATCTATTTCTCACTTCCACTTTATAATCATAAGAGATTTGATTTAGGTCATACCTGAATGGTCTAGTGGACATTGTAAAGCAATTATACTCCAATTAAAAAATAAATTCTAAAAAATAAAAAATTTGCTAACAGGACGAAGTTTTCATGGACTATGGATCTGCTTTTGATGACAAACTGTAAAAGTTTCTTTAAGTAATCTGTTGTAATCTATATAGCAATAGATTTTATTTTTGAAATAAAATAAAATCTTTGAAATATTTTATTGTGACTTTGGTTAAATGGATAGCTAAGTATTACTTCAGAGTGACCTATGATCCTACTTGACCAAGTGTTTAAAAGCCTTTTAATATCTTCAACAAACTTCCCAAATTAAATTATAAATGAAGTCCGTTTGACCTCTAGCTAACTTGGAGATTATTCAGAGGGTCCCTGAAATATCCCTAAGAGAGAAATTAAACTAATTAGGCTTATTTAACATGATAAGTTACATGGGAAGCATTGTTAAATAAGTGTTGATAAGTCTTCTTAGGTTATTGCATAGAAGAATGTTATTAAATTTTTTTCTAAAAATTATATGAAATTACTAAAGCTTGATGTCTTAGTATAATGTTATCAGCCATAATTCTAGTTATTATCCTAAAATGTTATGCATCACAGAAATAACCAAGTTCCCCTGTCAACTGCATTATAATGAATCCAATCTTTAACCATGCCAATTTGTCTTGTCATTTTTAGACAATTATTGTTTTACTCTGATGCTTTTACAAGAAAGCTTCATATTCAGGAAGATTCATAGAAAGAACTTTTTGACAAATACATGTTTCTGATAACTTTCACCTTATACCACTGAACCAGGGAAGAAATTATAGAACTTTAATGTAAAATCTGATGGCTTCATAACACTGCTAACAAAAGATCAAGATCAACGAGAATTAATTACATGGGACGACTGAATGAACTGATGAATATGATCATAATTTTTATGACTTTGTGTGAAATATTACTGGCTTTTTATCTTTGTTTTTCAGCTATAAGGAAACCTTTTCTCTTATGCTAACTATTCAGTTCAGTTCAGTTCAGTTGCTCAGTCGTATCCGACTCTTTGCGACCCCATGAATCGCAGCACGCCAGGCTTCCCTGTCCATCACCAACTCCCGGAGTTCACTCAGACTCACGTCCATCGAGTTGGTGATGCCATCCAGCCATCTCCTCCTCTGTCATCCCCTTCTCCTCCTGCCCCAATCCCTCCCAGCTTCAGAGTCTTTTCCAATGAGTCAACTCTTTGCATGAGGTGGCCAAAGTACTGGAGCTTCAGCTTTAGCATCATTCCTTCCAAAGAAATCCCAGGGCTGATCTCCTTCAGAATGGATTGGTTGGATCTCCTTGCAGTCCAAAGGACTCTCAAGAGTCTTCTCCAACACCACAGTTCAAAAGCATCAATTCTTCAGTGCTCAGCCTTCTTCACAGTCCAACTCTCACATCCATACATGACCACAGGAAAAACCATAGCCTTGACTAGATGGACCTTTGTTGGCAAAGTAATGTCTCTGCTTTTGAATATGCTATCTAGGTTGGTCATAACTTTTCTTCCAAGGAGTAAGCGTCTTTTAATTTCAAGGCTGCAGTGATTTGGAGACCAAAAAAATAAAGTCTGACACTGTTTCCACTGTTTCTCCATCTATTTCCCATGAAGTGATGGGACCAGATGCCATGATCTTCGTTTTCTGAATGTTGAGCTTACAGCAATTTGATAAATTATGCCTTTGTAAGCAGAATTGAAACATTTATCTTTTTTCTCCCTGCCTAATCCCTCCAGAATTCAGAAACTCTTAGTGAATGAAAAGAAAACTCCTATTTTTATGGCAATATAGTTACTTACATAAGTTTACTAAGAAGTATGAGATGGTATTTAAGGCAAGGGCTTTGATCACTTTGGTGAGTTACTCTGTTTTCCTGGCTCTCTCCCATGTATGTTCAGGTGCTCAGTCATGTCTTTGCTACCTCATGGACTATAGCCCACCAGGCTCCACTCCCATGTATACGTTATTAAAATTCACTGGATTCTCTCCTGTCTCATGCCAATTTAACTTTTAGACCAGCCGGAAGAAGCTAGAATGGTAGGAACATTTCTTCCTCCCCTACAGCCGGAACTGTGCCACATGCTTTACCAACAAAAAACAGACCCTGGCATTGTCCTTCAGAGCTTGGCAATCTAAGAAACAAATCTTAAGGAAACACTGAACAACCACAGAAACATAATATGTAATGAGAGATAAGAGGATAAAATAGAGTGCTCTAAGATTGTCAGGGCTTCCCCGGTGGCTCAGACAGTAAAGAATCTGCCTGCAATGCTGGAGACCCGGGTTCGATTCCTGGGTTGGGAAGACCCGCTGGAGAAGGGAATGGCAACCTACAGCAGTATTCTTACGTGGAGAATTCCATGGACAGAGGAGACTGGCAAGCTACAGTCCATGGGGTCGCAAAGAGTCGGACACAACTGAGCGACTAACACATATGACACACACAAGACTGTGTAATGGGGTGGGGTGGGGTGGAGGCTTCCCTAAGGGAAGGGACTAAGGAGCAAAGATGTAAAGGAAAAACATACCTAAGGAAAACACATGTACATGCATCTTGGGGAGCCCAAGAAGATAGGAGTTGTTTGAAGTTTAAGACATTGAAAGGGAAACAGTGCAGCTGCAGAGCTGAGAGCAAGGGAAGAATGGTGCACAAAGATGAGGTGGAAAGAGGCCAGGGTCCTTTGTAAAGATTTTGGCCTTTTTTGAAAGAGCAATGAATATCCATTAAAAGAGTCTGAGTGGGAGAATGGTATGATCAAATTTACATATTTAAAAAATATTTTGGCTGCTCCTGTAACAGACCAGGACCCTATGGGTTCTTCCCTGGACAGGCCTCCCCCCTCCCCATATCTTCTTCTTTAGCTCCTCTCTCAAGTACCTAGATATAGTATTTGATGCACATTTCCTGGGTTGTTTTGCAGATGTGAAAGCCCCCCACCAAATAGAAGAACTACTTGATGACCAAGAGCACACAATGCTGGGCCTCCTGCAGCCTAAGGACTGACCACGTTAACCCACATGGCACTATGCTGCTGCCTCACCATGAGCCAAAGGGAACTGTGCACAAGCTGATCGTGGTACCCTTCCACCCTGTCCTGCCACCTGCGCTTTAAAAATGCTTTGCCAAATCCCAGCGTTTCCGTTTGTTTGGCCTCACGTTTGTGTGTCAGTCACACAAACTTGCCTTAACACTTCGTGGAGAGCAGATTCAAAAGGGATCTTGAGTGGAAGTCTAAAGACCAGCTGTGAGGCAAGAGTGGACTAAGCTGGTGGTAGAGAACATGGAGAAAACAGATGGGTTTGACAGCTACTTAGGAGGTCAAAGCAACAGGAGGTGATGATGGGCTGGCTACAGGAGGAGGGGAAAGAAAAACCTATATGAAGGACGATGTCCAAGTTCCTGGCTCATATAAGTGAATGGGTGGTGGCACCATTCATGGCAACAAGGGACACCAGAGGAGGATCACACTTGGGGAGGGGGCTGGTGTAGAGACTCACAAGGTCATTGTTGAACATGTTGAATATGTGGGACTCTAGAGACACCTTTGAGATGAAATAAAGACTATCTAGGGAAGGAGTCTGAACTGGAGGTGGACAAGGGAGAACCCTCTAAGCCTTGACTTGGGCTCGGATGAGATGATGTCAAGAGAGTGAGAAGACAAGAGAATCTTTGGGCAACTCCAACAATCCTGCTCTGTAAAACTGTCTCCATCATGCCCTTTGGCCATTGGCCCAGGAAGTTCTTCATGCCCTTTGGCCATTGGCCCAGGAAGTTCTTCTGTGTGCCATGTATAGCATCTTAATACCTCACTGCTAGTGTACTTTTTCCCTTTTCCAATCCAAACCTATCATCAAAACACCATCTCCGAAGTTTGCATTCTTGCCAAGGATGTCTGACCTGAATTTAATCATGAAGAAACAATCAGACAAATCCAGATACAAGACACGACAAGTCGCCTGGCTCTTTCAAAACTGTCAGTGTCATGAAAGACCAAAAAAACAATCGGATAAAATAAATCAGGGGGGCAGTTCTAGAATTTAGATTAAAGATGATGAGAAAAACATGACAATCAAATGCAATGTGTGCTCCTTGATTAGATCACAAGTCAAAAGGTAAAAAATTATAAAGGATATTTTGGGGAAGTTAAGGAGGAGGAAATTTTCCTCTACTTTTCTAGGTTCTTCTGGTTGGCCTAAGAATTAAATTGACATGAGACAGATTAACAGGAGAAAATCAAAAGTTTAAATAACATGTAGACATGGGAGAGACCCAGGGAAACAGAGTAATTCACCAAAATGGCCAAAGCCCTCACCATAAATACCATCTTCAGCTAAAGACAAAAGAGGATATTGGGGGCGTGGTTTGGAACTTCAAAAGAGTGGAAGACAACTCACTTGTAGTGTCTCCGGGCTCTGCAGAGATGAAGGGACAAAGAATGGACTCTGATCTCTAAGCCCTGCCCAGTTTCCCACCACCACGTCATAGACCATATTCTTCGCAAGTACCTCTGGTGATGGCTCTAGTGGGGAAGAGAACTTTTACCTAAATTCTCCGGGCAGCTAAGAGAGAGATAAAAAGAAAAATCTCCTGAGTTTTATATTTCTTAAAAATGACTATCCTAGGGACTTCCTTGGCTGTCCAGTGGTTAAGACTCCAAGCTGCCAATGCAGGGGACACAAGTTTGAACCCTAGTTGGGCAATAAGATCCCACATGTTGCATGGCCAAAAAATGAATAAACAACTAGCCTGAATTAATTCTTATACCAAAGAGACACACTTTGGGATGGCAACACTTGCTCCCCTATAGGGACAAGAGGGGAAATTTAAATATGGTATGTTAGAGAAAATGTATTGTATCAATGCTACAAGCCTTGGGTGTGATCATGATATTGGGGTCATGTAGGAGAATGCCCTGGTTCTCAGGAAGTATATGCTGAAGTGTTTAAGGGTACTATGTTGGCAACTTTCAACTAGCTCAAGAAAGAAAATTTAATATATAGAAAGACAGAGAAATAAACCAAATACTGGAATACATTAACAAACTGAAGACTAGATGTAAAGGGTATGTGAATATTGTATTCCTCTTGGGAATTTTTTAAGTTTTAAATTTCTTAAGTAGGGAAGTTACAATGACTTCTGAGACCAACTATCCAGAGTTAGGGTCAAACTTCACAAGTTAAAGGTCCAGCCTTCCAGAAGACTGCCTTCACTTCAGATACCAGCTGCAAGTTTGGGCATCCTCAGGTCCCTCTCATGTCTGATCAGCTGGCTGCAAATCACAACACCCTCAGATTCAGTCATTCACCAGAACAACTGACAGAATCAGGAAAGTGCTATACTTATGTGATCAGTCTATATATATATATATATATGTATATATATATATATATAGGCTGCTCTGGGTGTTAGTTGCGGCACACAGGATCTTTGATCTTCACTATGGTATGCAGGATATCTAGTTGCGGCACGTGGGGTCTAGTCCACCCAGGGATGGAAACCAGGCCCCCTGCTTTGAGAGCACAGAGTCTTAGCTACTGGACCACCAGGGAAGCCTCTGATTAGTTTTTTTAATATAAATTTTATATAGCAAAACAATAAGCAGAACTAGCCAAACAGTGCAAGGTCTGGGAGTGTCCTAAACACAGAATTTTCATTGTTCTCTGCCTCTGGAGTCAGGCCATGCTACCCTCTCATATTTGTGGGGGGAGGGGGGGGGAAACAGAGTATGGCCAATCAGGAAAATTCACAATTCAAAATTCTTGGCATCAAGAGTTTTATTGGGGTTTCATTACATGACCATGATCAACTGAATCCTTGGCAATGCCCCTCTCCCTTCCCAAGATTTCAAGCCGATAGCACACAGCTCAAAGCTCTAACCCTCTAAACACACCATTGATCCTTCTGATATGGCATTTCTCCATCTTGAGTCATCTCATTATGTAAACTCTTCTTGGCCCACTACGATAACAAAGACATTCTTGTCACTCAGGAAATTCCAAGGATTTAGAAGTTATCCCTAGGAATAAAGGACAAGGGCCAGCCAACTTCTTTATTACACAGAAATAAAACAAAATATACTTCACAACAAAAATTAAAGAAAGAAAAAAAAGGCATCAAACCACAAATAGTAGACAGATAACCTAAACAGACATTTCTCCATAGAAGACCTACAGATGACCAAAAAGCACATGAAAAAATGCTCAATACCTCTGATTATTAGAGAAATGAAAATCAAAACCACAATGAGGTATCGCTTAACTCTGGTCAGAATGGCCATCAGGAGTCTCCAAATAATAAATGCTGGAGAGGGCATGGAGAAAAGGGAGCCCTCCTACACTACTGGTAGAAATGTAAATTGGTATAGCCACTATGGAGAATATCAGTTCAGTTCAGTTGCTCAGTCATGTCCGACTCTTTGAGACCCCATGAATCACAGCACACCAGGCCTCCCTGTCCATCACCAACTCCGGGAGTTCACTCAGACGCACGTCCATCGAGTCAGTGATGCCATCCAGCCATCTCATCCTCTGTCGTCCCCTTCTTCTCCTGCCCCCAATCCCTCCCAGCATCAGAGTCTTTTCCAATGAGTCAACTCTTCTCATGAGGTGGCCAAAGTACTGGAGCTTCAGCTTTAGCATCATTCCTTCCAAAGAAATCCCAGGGCTGATCTCCTTCAGAATGGACTGGTGGGATCTCCTTGCAGTCCAAAGGACTCTCAAGAGTCTTCTCCAACACCACAGTTCAAAAGCATCAATTCTTCGGCGCTCAGCCTTCTTCACAGTCCAACTCTCACATCCATACATGACCACAGGAAAAACCATAGCCTTGACTAGATGCACCTTAGTCGGCAAAGTAATGTCTCTGCTTTTGAATATGCTATCTAGGTTGCTCATAACTTTTCTTCCAAGGAGTAAGTGTCTTTTAATTTCATGGCTGCAGTCACCATCTGCAGTGATTTTGGAGCCCCCAAAAATTAAGTCTGACACTATTTCCAACGTTTCCCCATCTATTTCCCATGAAGTGATGGGACCAGATGCCATGATCTTCATTTTCTGAATGTTGAGCTTTAAGCCAACTTTTTCACTCTCTTCTTTCACTTTCATCAACAGGCTTTTTAGTTCCTCTTCACATTCTGCCATAAGGGTGGTATCATCTGCATATCTGAGGTGATTGATATTTCTCCTGGCAATCTTGATTCCAGCTTGTGTTTCTTCCAGTCCAGCGTTTCTCATGATGTACTCTGCATAGAAGTTAAATAAGCAGGGTGACAATATACAGCCTTGATGTACTCCTTTTCCTATTTGGAACCAGTCTGTTGTTCCATGTTCAGTTCTAACTGTTGCTTCCTGACCTGCATACAAATTTCTCAAGAGGCAGATCAGGTGGTCTGGTATTCCCATCTCTTTCAGAATTTTCCACAGTGTATTGTGATCCACACAGTCAAAGGCTTTGGCATAGTCAATAAAGCAGAAATAGATGTTTTTCTGGAACTCTCTTGCTTTTTCCATGATCCAGCTGATGTTGGCAATTTGATCTCTGGTTCCTCTGCCTTTTCTAAAACCAGCTTGAACATCAGGAAGTTCATGGTTCACATATTGCTGAAGCCTGGCTTGGAGAATTTTGAACGGAGTCACCATATGATCCTGCAACTCTACTCCTGGGCATATAGCCAGAGAAAACTAAACTATAATTTGAAAACATACATGCACCCCAATGTTCACTGCAACACTATTTACAAGAACCAAGATGTGGAAGCAACCTAAATGTCTATCAACAGATGAATGGACAAAGAAGATGTGGTACATATATGCAGTGGAATTATACTCAGCCATGAAGAGGAATAAAAGAATACCATTTGCAGCAACATGGATGAACCTAGAGATTACCATACTAAGTGAAATAAGTCAAACAGAGACCAACTCATAGAATGGGGTCATGTAGGAAAATGTCCCACAAGATTCTTATATGGAATCTTGGGGGGAAAAAAAGGATTTATTTACAAAACAGAAATAGACCTGCAAACATAGAAAACAAACTTATGGTTACCAAAGAGGAATGGGGAGTGGGGAAAGGGATAAATTAGGAGGTTGGGGTTAACATATACATACTATTATTATATATAAAATAAATAACCAACAAGGACCTACTATATAGCACAAGGAGCTACACTTAGTATTTTGTAATAACCTATAAGGAAAAAGAATCTGAAAAAGAATGTGTGTGTGTATACACACATAGATATACATGTTGTTGTTGTTGTTGTTGTTTAGTCATTAAGTTGTGTCTGACTATGTGAGGCCCCATGGATTTTATGTAGCCTCTCAGGCTCCTCTGTCCATGGGATTTCCCAGGCAAGAATATTGGAGTGGGTTGCCATTTCTCTCTCCTGGGGACCTTTCCAACCCAGGCAATGAACCCATGTCTTCTGAATTGTAGGCAGATTTTTTTTACCATTTTACCACTGGACTACTTGAGATTTCCCCATATACATATACATATATACATATTTATGAGGAGATCAGCCCTGGGTGTTCTTTGGAAGGAATGATGCTAAAGCTGAAACTCCAGTACTTTGGCCACCTCATGCGAAGATCTGACTCATTGGAAAAGACTCTGATGCTGGGAGGGATTGGGGGCAGGAGGAGAAGGAGATGACAGAGGATGAGATGGCTGGATGGCATCACCGACTTGATGGACATGAGTCTGAGTGAACTCCGGGAGTTGGTGATGGACAGGAAGGCCTGGCGTGCTGCGATTCACGGGGTCGCAAAGAGTCGGACATGACTGAGTGACTGAACTGAACTGAACTGATATATATACATATAAATCAGTGTGCTGTACACCTGAACGTAAGACAACATTGTAAATGAACTATACTTACTCATGTTGAAGACACATACACACAGAGTGGACCTAGAGTGTTTGAACCAAAAATTACCAGATTCCAGCAACACTGTCTTAGGTTCATGCAGACTCCAACAGCACAGTCTGTCTATATCTTGTTTAAAGAGGCCACAGTTCTTAATTTAAAGGCATCAGGATAAGTCATTTCACTTCTCCGCACAGGATGAGCTGCAAACGGTATATGCGTAGTCGTGTAGGAGTAAAGGAACGGAAGAAAATCATTTACATTTGTTGTCCAATACTTCCGAATTCAGTTTCATATGCCAAGTTCTTATGGTAAGCACAGCCTATACTACTTCAGCCAAATCAGAACACTGTAACTCTTCAACTCAATCAGGAAGTCAGAATTTCATGAGCAATGCGAAAAATCATTGTATAATTGTAGATTAGAACTATAATCAACCCTGTGGCCCCTGGGCCATCTTCATCGCTAGGCTGTGAACCAAAAGGCTTCAGAGTGAATGGATCTGCAGGAGGCAAACTGCCAGCCACAGGACAAAGGGAACAGACACATTCACAGAGAATAGAGGGAAGCGATGTTCGTGGGAAAGGAGGAGGCTTGTTATCCAGCAGTAGAAGTTCTAGAAGCATTAGTATTCTCTAACTAGTTTGTCTTAAAATATGGAAATGAGGAAACTCCCTGGCAGTCCAGAAGTTAGGACTCCATGCTCTCACCACCGAGGGCCTGAGTTCGATCCTTGGTTGTGGAACTAAGACTCTGAAAGTCACACAGTTTAAAAAAAAAAAAAAAAAAGTTAGAAACATCTCTTTGATTCCAGTGCCTAAATATGAAAGTGATACATGCCCATAGTTGTTATTTTTTAAAGTTCAGTCATCAAAAGGCTATAACAGGAATTGCATTCAAAACATCTTACAACTGCAAGAAGGGTGCAGACCCATCAGAACAGATTTCAGCCACTGTACAGAGCAGGACCCACTGAAGAGCAGGCTGGATGTACAAAAGAAGAGTCTGGACATCCAGCACCCCAGAATCCCACATGCATTCCCCATAGGAAACCCCTGTCCCTTTCTTAGGACTTGTTCCAGAAATGTTTTGTGCCTCTATGAGCGTATTTGTGTGCCTTGTTGTTGATGTTCAAGTTGCTAAGTTGTGTCTAACTCTTTGCAACCCAATGGACTGCAGCAGGCCAGACTTCCCTATCTATCACTATGTCCCAGAGTTTGCTCAAATTCATGTCCATTGAGTCAAGAGTCATTCAATGGATGAGAAAGCTGACTGGGATGGTGGCCATGATTAGAGGTGAATCCAGAGATGACTAGTCCAACTCTTGGATTTCAATGGGGAGAAAATCAAAACTGGAAAGGAAGGAGTGAGCTCCAAAGTCAGACAGGTCAGTGGCAGAAGGAAGAATGGCCCCAACTCCTCTGAAAGGCTGTGGGTATCAGTGGAGCAATAAACTGGACATGAGGCCTTAGTATCCGAGCTAAGAGGATGGATGGGAAACATACCCTGAGGAGTGACTGTCTCTGATATCTGTACAATGTGGGACAGTGAAGGGGGTCTCAGGGTCCTGCTAGGGCCTGATTGACAGGAAACCCAGGTCCTGTTTTCATGGGTGCTGCTAGGCCCCTTAGGACCACCAGGGAAGAAGACTTTGGAGCACGCTGTTTGGGCCTGATTGAGATCGTCTCATGGAAGGATGAAGGAAGACATTCAGGATTCCCTAAGAAGGCAGATCATTCACCTGTGATGGTGGGTTCTGGTCAGGGGAAGGAACGGAACTGTGAAAAGGAATTCGAGGCAAATGAAGGATTCAAAGGGCAGAGAACAAAGCTGTGTAAGACAAGGGTGCAAGGAGAGTTTCAGCAAAGGCTAGAGGAAGTGATCACAGATTTAGAAAAAGGAAAAGAGCCATGGAGTCCTGGAAGCCAAGAGAGCCAAGTTCCTGGAAGGAATAACAATTGCTGCAGGGGTTCAAGGCAGGAGAAGACTTTAAAATAACTGGGGGAGGGAGTTACGGTTCACAAGGGGCTCATAGCGTATAGTTAAAATATGGCCCATTGTGGTGACATGACAAACAAGGGATGAAGTCACAGCGGCCACCTTGCCCTCGTGGGCATCCTGTTTTCTTTTTTCCTTAAGGCAATATCCTGTTTTTCCCCTGCTGGTGCCAATTTCTCAAGACTATGTGACCACCTGACCATGAGACCCCTTCGACTATGTGACCACAAGACCCCAGCTGCGGGTTAAAGATAAACTAAGGCCCTCTCCCTTCAGGGCACAATTTCCCATCTATAGAATATAAGAAGGGTTGGCTGTAAAGGGAGGGCACTGGTTTTTCTCTAAAGCCAGACTCTTTCTTTCTTTCTTCCTATAATGAATCTTTTCTCTGCCTGAATGCCCAGACCACTCTCTTTTTCTCCGCACTCACCTTACAGAGGGGACATCCCCAGTGGTTCAGTGGCTAAGACTCTACATTCCCAATGCAAGGGAGCTGGGTTCGATCCCTGGTCAGAGAACTAGAGCCTACGTGTGTGTGTGTGTGTGTGTGTGTGTGTGCGTGCACGTGCACACACGCGCTCAGTCTCAGTCTTGTCCGACTTTTTGCAACCCCATGGGCTGTAGCCACCAGGCTCCTCTGTCCATGGAATTCTCCAGGCAAGAATACTGGAGTGGGCAGCCATTCCCTCCTCCAGGGCATCTTCCTGACCCAGGGATCAAACCCGTGTCTCCTGCACTGCAGGCAGACTCTTTATCGTCTGAGCCACAGGGAAGGCCTAGATCCTACACGCTGCAACAAAAACCGAAGATCATGTGTGCTGCAACGAAGACCTGGGGCAGTCAAATAAATGAATCAAAATAACTGTCGGATGTGACAGTCTAGAAGCCACTGGTGACCTGCCTGAGAGTCACGTCAGTAAAGCAGTGACAGCAGAACCCAGACTGCAGTGGTTCCAAAGGGAATGGGAAGTGAGAAAACAGGGCCATTGAGTGCAGACGTGTCGATGGCTGGCAGACTGGTTGGAAAGGGGAAGCGGGGGAAGTGGCCTCTGGGGGAACCTAGGAGCAGGCCTCAGAGGACCTTCGCTCCACTTCCGCCTCTGCACAGGCGGTTTACTCATGCTCAAGGCCAGAAGAGAGAGAAAGCGGGAGTCCAGCTTCCTATACCAGCCTCAGCAGAATCATGGTTCCCTAGGGATTTGTATAAATTATCCATAGTGACAGAACTCTGTGTTCATCCTGTTTGCAAGACCTATACATGAAGTATGATAATAACAACAGTCACCATTTACCGAGAGCTTATTTATGCAGAGCTAAGAGCTTTACATAAATTACCTCGTTTAATCCTCACAACAACTCTGTGAGGTAAGCCTTATTATGTTCTCCAGTTTGAAAATGATGAAACCTGAGATGCACAGAGCTTCATCAACCTGCTACAGGGCATCCAGCCAGTAAATGGCAGCATCAGGATTTGAACCCAGGCCTGCCCTCTCCCGGCAGTGCTCCGAACCATGAAGCTGGGGTCCCTCATGATGGACTCTGTGCATCACAGGCATCAGTGTCACCTGGGACCATTTGAAACATGCAAATCCCCAGGTTCCACAGAGGATCTAATGCCTCCGAATCTATGAAAGTGGAGCCTAGAATCTGTGCTTCTATCCAGGTCCCCGCACGACTCTCATGCTCACGTAAGTCTTCTTTTTTTTTTTTTTTTCACGTAAGTCTTCTTAAAAAAAAAAAAATTAAAAGATTTATTTATTTATTTTATTTTTGGTTGTGCTGGGTTTTCATTGCTGCACTTAGGCTTTCTCTAGTTGCAGCGAGCGGAGGCTACTCTTGCTTTGGAACACAGACTCTGGGGTGTGTGGGCTTCAGTAGTTGTGGCACACAGGCTTAGCTGCCTCGAGGCATGTGGAATCTTCCCGGACCAGGGATCCAACACGTGTCTTCTGCATTGACTGGCTGGTTCTTCAACCACTGGACCACCAAGGACGTCCAGAAATGTTATGTGAAGAATTTCACCTCCTTCCTGGTTGAGGTGCCTATCACTGGTCATCATCCGCCTTGGGATTTACAATCTTCCTCAAGGATAAAGACACCCTGGACTGCTTGTTTGAGATCAAATAACTTCTCAGGCCTTAACATGACCATATTGAATGAGGATTTCCAGAGGAGAGGACTGTGGCCATCTGTGTATTTAGCAAGTTTCCCAGGAAATTCGTTTGTTCTGTTATTTGCAGCTGAAAGTATTGTAAGCACCACCCTGGACTCTACTTTAGGTTCTGACACTTAATCATGCTACGATTCCTCTTCCTTCACTGTGAAATAGGCAGGCCCCCCTGGTAGAGTTGTGGTAATGATGAGAAATTGTACCAATTAAGATTAGATTTACCTGTTTATAACACAAACAAGGTAATACTGGCTTACACAAAATGGGTTTATTTTCCTCTCAGGTTGAAGTTGGAGCTAAGAAACCGAGAACTGGTATGAGGCCTCTAATGATTAGGGACACAGACTCTTGCTGTCTGTCTTTTGATACGCCATGTCTTTATTAACATATTGCCTCTTGGCACAAAATAGGTGTTAAGGCTACAGCCATTTTGTCTATAGTCCCTGCAAGAAGGAAGGGAAAAAGGGATGCACCTCCTAGTCAAGTCAGATCCCCTTAAGAAGCATTTCTGGCAGATCTTCATAATATTCCTGTTTATACTGCATGACCAGGAGTCTTGCAATATAGTCACAGAGCCACACCTAGTTGCAAGGGAGGCTAGGAACTAAAATCCTTTCATTCAGAATCAGGTCTTTGTCACCCCCAAATAAATCAGGCTTCAGCTACTTGAAAAGAAAGAAGATTAACAAAAACTGGCTGCCGCAAAAAATGTTCTTTCTGTCGCAGGGAGCTGGAGACACCAGCCCCTGTGCTCTGAAATCCATTGGCCATGCCTCCCAGGGGCTGCCCCAATCCATGGCTGAGTTCAGTGGCATGCAAAGTCAGACCCAGTCCTGAGACAAGGGGCTCCTTTATTGGCTAACTTTGGTTCAAGGAGGCCCTACAGCTTTGCCAAACCTTCATTAGACTGAATCTTCCTGAAACTGCAGGGCCGTCTGGGACACTTGCCCCACCTTCTCTTCTTCACTTGGGGTCTGATGGCCCTTCTGACCTTTTCTAACTCCCGCCCAGGTGCTTCCCCCAGTAAAACCCTTGCACAGTTAACTCCAGCTTGGTGTCTGCTTCTTGATGGACCTGGACTAACAAAATTAGCACGGCAATTCTCAGGCTGTCGCACAGATTTAATTAATGCACGTAGCAGCTGCCTAACTCGGGGATGAGCATGTAGTAGGCACTCAATAAATAATGGCTGTGTGGTGATAATGCTGGTGTAGGTGGAGAAGGGCGACGAAGTGGGGGAGGACGAAGAGGCGAACTGCTACTGCTGCCAAGTCGCTTCAGCTGTGTCCGACTCTGTGCGACCCCGTAGACGGCAGCCCGGAGCTAACAACGGAGAAAGGAGTGTTTACAAATTGGTGGGACAAGAATCTGAAGCAATCACTCTGTTTCAATCTTCTCCACCCCCAGAAAATTTCTATTATAGTACAATCTGGTTAAAATCAGCACCAAACAGACTTCCCTGGTGGCTCAGCGGTTAAGGATCCGTCTTACAATGGGGGGCGGGCAGACAGGTTCAATCCCTGGTCCGAGAAGATCCCACAGGCCATGGGGCAACTAAGCCCGTGCATCACAACTACTGAGCCTGCAAGCTCTAGAGCCCATGCTCCACAAAAAGAGAAGCCACCACAATGAGAAGCCTGCGCACCACAGCTGGAGAGCAGCCTTGGCTTACCGACACTAGAGAAAGACCTTGAGCAGCAGCAAAGGCCCAGCAGAGCCCAAAAAACGATCAGCACCAAAGTCAGTATGAAAGGGACAAAACAGACCCTAGATAGTGGTCATCTTAGGGGGACTGAACTGTTTTTACTGAGCATCAGCCAATTCGAGACATTTTTATACCAAAAAAAAAAAAAAAAAGGAGGGGAGAAATAGGGCAAGCCCTAAGACAAAATTGCACAAAATAAACCCAATGCCCTGAGCAATTCTGGTTCTCATGGAGAAACTGCGACCAGAAATTACTTCTTGTAATGACCTAAGAGGGCTTCCCCGGTGGCGCTAGCGGTAAAGAACCCGCTTGCCAATGCAATAGACAAGAGACAAGGGTTCAGTCCCTGGGTTGGAGAGACCCCTTGGAAGGGGGCATGGCAACCCACTCCGGTATTTTTACCTGGAGAATCTTATGGACAGAGGAGCCTGGCGGACTACAGTCCATAAGGTCGCAAAGAGTCGGACACAACTGAAGCAACTTAGCACAGCACAGCACAAGGACCTAGGAACACTATTCCCATGAGAAAGTTTTCAGCATAAAAGTTAAAGCACATGCAAGTCTCTGCTGCTGCTACTGCTGCTAAGTCGCTTCAGTCGTGTCCGACTCTGTGTGACCCCAGAGACAGCAGCCCACCAGGCTCCCCTATCCCTGGGATTCCCAAGGCAAGAACACTGGAGTGGGTTGCCATTTCCTTCCCCAATGCATGAAAGTGAAAAGTGAAAGTGAAGTTGCTCAGTCGTGTCTGACTCTTAGCGACCCCATGGACGTAGCCCACCAGACTCCTCCATCCACGGGATTTTCCAGGCAAGAGTACTGGAGTGGGGTGCCATTGCCTTCTCTGTGCAAGTCTCTACAAAAATAATAAAGAATTTCAAGGCAATGAGATAGTGAGGAAGGACTTCCCCAGAGGTCCAGCGGTTAAGAATCTGCCTGCCAATGCAGGGGACACAGGTTCGATTCCTGGGCCGGCAAGATTCCACTTGCCGCAGAGCAAACTATGGCTGTGCACGACTACTGCTGAGTCTGAGTTCTAGAGCCCTGGAGCTGCAACAGGAGAAGCAACAGTGAGAAGCCCGTGCACCGCAACGAGAGAGCAGCCCCTGCTACAACCTGAGAAAAGCCCTCGGACAGCAATGAAGACCCTGCGCAGCCAAAAATAAAATCAATTAATTAAAAAGAGGTGGGGAAAAAAAAAAAAAGACAGGGAAAGCACAATGAGGGAGAAAGGTGGATGTAACCTGTATAGGACACAAAAGTTCCAGAGACATTGTATACTCGGCACGTGGTAGAACCTCAGTTCATGATGGTTGCCCAGATAACTGAATGGCTCTCCCAAGGTTATAGTTCATCATTCATTCATACATCGAAGAAAGATGTGTAGAAAGCCTACGATGTGCCAGGCCCTGTGCTAGGCCCTGAGGGTGCCACAGTGAACAGGACAGTTGAGGTCCTCGTCTTTACCATCCTCTTGCAGAGACGTCTCCTTTGTAGACATTTTATGTGAATCCTTCTACCTCTGTCTTTCCACAAACACAGCCTGAATTGGTGCCCATGTCTATCAGATTTAAAGCCTATTCATTTCTCCTAAAATATTTTCTTTGTCTCTGAAACCGAGCTGAACCACCCATGTAAAATGATCCATGATGCCACCCTGGGTGTCCATTAAATAACTCTGTATTAGTTATCTACTGCTGTGTAACCAGTTAACCTCCCAAATTAGCAGCTTAAAATAATATTCATTTTCTCACAGAGCTAAGGGCTGACTTAGCTTGCTGGTCTGACTCTCCCCAAACTCCACCCAAATCCCAGTGGGGGAGAGGGAGTGCGTGCAAATTCCACAGTTTGAAAATACAAAGGCACACAGAAATAAATTCACTCTGTCCTGGAAACCCAGTGTTTGAACCCCAGAGAACTAACTGCCTGTCCTCAATCCTACTTTAGCATCACACCATAGGCCTGCAAAGAAGGACATCACAGAAGTGTGAGGGGGACCACTGACCAAAACCACCTGCCCTGGCTAGGCATCACTGTAACTGGCATGAGTTACAATATGCTGCAACAGGAGGTCCTCGTAAGGAATGCAAAGCGAGCTACCACCAACCGGAAGAATTCGGGAAAGGGCAAAAAGAGAGAGGGGCTATCAGTCCTATGTCCCACCAACCTCCCAGAATCCTTCTCACTGGAATCTATCTTGGCTAAGCAACGCGAGCACCATCAGGAAGGACCATGAGTCAGATGATTGGCCAGAGACAACCCCAAACTGACCCCATCACCATAAAACCTGAAACTTCGAGTCGCATGGCAGAGCAGCTCTGGGCTCCCTTACCCTGCTGCTCTCCACCCGAGCGTCCCTTCCCAATAAAGTCTTTTGCTTTGTCATTACGTGGATCTCCTTGGACAATTCATTTCCGAGTGTTAGACAAGAGCCCACTCTTGGCCCCTGGAAGGGGGTCCCTTTCCCTACAACAGAAGCTGTTAGTCGGTGTCCTCAGTACTTTAGTCAGTCAGTGTCTTCTCTTCTATAACTGTTTTATTTTTCTCACGTAAAATCTGGGATTTTATGACCATTCATGTTTCCCTCTTTACTTTGGCTATGGGGAAGCTCAGAGTCAACCACATAAGCCTCAGCTGGCGTCCACCTCCTTGAGTTAATGTCACCCTAAAGTTATCGCTTCTACTTATTCTATATCCCCTCAAATTTTCATTTTATTCTTTTGTGTATTTTGTGCTTTTATAATTCCTCTCAAAGCTTTTGTGAATTGGAGTATAAATACATAAAATTAAAAGTTTGTGCATCTAAAGTCTGGTTACTTGCACACATGTGCCATCTAGTGGCGAGAGGGATAACTGCCAGACTAGAAACCTCCCTGTTCTTTCAGGGAAGTGCGAAGGGCTGGCAGGTGGGATGGGAGAAGATGGAGACTAGAACGATTCTCTGTGCTTTGTCAGGGAAGTGAAACTGCTGGGGATTAAAGAGACTCCAGGCAGGGTAAAGGAGCAGGTGACTCATTGGCTGGTAATCGATACGATTTACTTGAATATGAAGAAGCCAAAAAAGTGCGAAGATTTAGCAAATGAGGAATGCACTGGAAGGGGAAGGGTTAAGTGAAAGGTGTTAGAAAAACTAAACCATGAAAAAAATACCTGATTCAGGCAGATCTCTTGGGAGGTACTTAATGTGAGTTGACCGCAAACGCGACCAGCCATTTTTTAAGCATTCACATTAACCACAGGAAGAAGCTTAGAGTCTACAATGTTTTCATTTTACTCAGGAGAAAACTGGGGCCCAGAGACACTGAACACCTTGTTTAAAATCATACAGCTTTTCACTTGCAGCTCTAGGATGACTCCGAATCTAGTCCTCTTTCTCCAGAATGACATTGCCCTTAATCATACGTAGTAGGTGCTTTTATTTTGCACACAGGGTCTCAAAATAGAAAATCAGATTCTCACCCCAAATGCCTGGATCCAGCATGTTTCCAAGGAATTATTACTCACTGGTTTTTCAGTTGCCCCTTGACACGCCCACAAAGGGTCAGGATGGAAGAGGTGGTTTATGAAACACTGGTGTCACTAACCTCCACTGGATGGCAAAGGCCACTAGTCCACGACGATAGGGAGGGATCCTATCCTAGAAGGTAAGTTCATCCATCCATAGTGTTGACCAGCATCTGCTCTGGGCAGGATGCTGAAGTGGCAAGGTCGCAAGGCACTGGCCGTATCTGGACGCCATATATATTCCATCTGTCTGTACCCTATGTGTGTTCTTGCACATGGCTCGAGCTGCCGGCTAAGGAATAGCATAGTTACCGCTAAGGATCTGGAGAGCCCCGTGAAGACTTAGCCCAAGGGTCTGTAGTCTGAGGCTGAACTGTTTTTCAAATAGTCTAGAGTCAAGGCCCACCGGGGAAAACTGGAACTACTGTCTGAGCAGAATTTGAGACATTATTTTATCAGACAGGGCCTATATAGAAGAATTTAATCATCACAGAGTTCTACTAGACAGTACCAGCCCTTTCCTGGATTTTCTGCATCTTGCCAGTTCTTCCCCACCCTTCAGATACTGAGATAAGCAGAGAGTGATATGAGTCACTGGTATCTGGAAGGGGCAGAACCCCACTGGCTGTGCCATACCTGATATTGTAGAGGTACAAATGACCCACCTGAGATAGACGGCACTTAAGAGGTCAGCTCCTTAAGCTTTTCAGAAGTCTATAATGGCAACCCACTCCAGTATTCTTGCCTGGAGAATCCCATGGATGGAGGAGCCTGGAGGGCTACAGTCCACGGGGTCACAAAGAGTCGGACACGACTGATCGACTTCACTTTTCACTATACTTAGTAAAAGATGCCAGAATGGGGGCATGAAGGGAGTATTAGGGGCCCTCGACTTTTTTTTTTAATGTGAAGCACTTTTTAAGTCTTTATTGAATTTTTTTACAATAGTGCTTCTGCTTTATATTTTGGGTGTTTTTTTGTTTGGGTTTTTTTCTTTTGGGGGGGCGGGGGGGGGGTCGGGGTGGGGAATTGTTTGTTTTGTTTTGGCCGTGAGGCATCTCAGCTCCCCAGACTGGGGGTTGAACCCACATCCCCTACATTAGAAGGTGACATCTTAACCACTGGACCACCAGGGAAGCCCCTGGCCTCAACCATTAAGGTCAGAAACATGTAGGTTCCAGTCCTCTCAGGTTTGAGACAAGAATCAGAATTAGTTCCAACCGTACTGAGTTCTTACTACACTACAGAACTCAGCTGAGTAGTCTGGTCAAGTTAACAACCTTTATCCACCACACCCTCAGTTTTCCCTTCCAATAAGATGAGCACAGTATCCCAGCAAGCTGGGCAGCAGGAACATCCTGCAAGGCAGAAACAGGAAGGCTAGGGGAGGGTCGTGGTCGTCCAGAACAGGGGTAGCTATCCGCTGAGGAAAGTGGGAAGCCCCGCGGGCGCCCCCTGAGGGCGACAAGTCGGTGCTCGCGGCAAGTCCCAAGATAAAATAGGTCCCCCACACGCCGGACGCCATGACTCTTTGCACCACTTAAAAGTGTCCGATGAGAAGCAAGAGCGGGGAAATAATGTAGGGCCGTCATCATGTTTCTTTTGAAACAGCGCCCCCAACTTCTCAGATTTGCTTGATCGAAACCTAAGCTTGGAAA
Source organism: Ovis canadensis (assembly GCF_042477335.2). Classification (NCBI taxonomy): domain Eukaryota; kingdom Metazoa; phylum Chordata; class Mammalia; order Artiodactyla; family Bovidae; genus Ovis; species Ovis canadensis. Next base: position 85,663,703 of record NC_091257.1, on the reverse strand, counting down.
ACTCTCAGGACTACACTGTAGAAGGGACATTCCCGCTGGTGATAACCCGGAGGTAGAAGCATTGACGCTCGGGCGCGGCGCCGCCTGGAGGTGGGGCGGGGCCGGTGTGGAAAGCCCACCCGGTCCCTCCGCTTCCCTCCGGAGTTTCCACCGCACCCGCGACCCCCAAGGGCCGGGGAGGCTCGAGCTCCCTCTTGAACGTGGAAGGGCTCGACTTCAAGTTACTGCGCTTCCCAGGGGCCTCTGTGCAAAGAGGGCGGCCCGGCGGCAGCTCGCTGCCCCCGCCTCCACAGCGCGGGATATTTTAATACCGGGAGGTCTCGCCCTCCTGGGGCCGCGCCTGCCGAGGCCCCCCAAAGACAGAGAGGGAGCTCGATACCCCCACTCCACCCCCCGTAGGAATAAAGCAGAAAGAAATCAGCGTCGCAAGACCCTCTGGGAAACGTAGTTTCCGAAATATCTCTGGGCAACAGTCGGAGGGAGGCCGCGAGGCTTTGGCAGCCAGTTAGCGCCGGGCTTGGGGCTTGTCACGTGGCCCGCGTGGTCAGCTGCTCTGGGGGCTGGGCTAGGCTGCAGGAGGGGGCGTCTCGAGCTGTGGGCAGAGCTGCTGCGGCCGTCTGGACTTCGGGACTGGCGTCCTCAGCACTCCCCGAGCCGTCCCGGCTGGCCAATGACAGCGCTGACTTCATTTGCATGTATTTGAACTTGGCTCTAGGGGACTCTGCAGTGTTCATCTCCTACCTTGGCCTCTGCAGCTGCCAAACTGAGACACTGGAGTTGCTGCTTCAAAGCTTTCCTGAATAAATCATTCATCAGTGATTGGATGATGAATCAGTTTTCGCCGCATCTTTTCTATGCGCTGTTCTCATTCGGCCACTTTTGTCTTCACCGATGACCTTGTCTCCTCGGAAACTTAAGTCCCAGGACCCGCCTGTTTCTCATTATCGGGCCCCTCCCATTTCATTTTTTTCCCTACCCAGCCTAGATCCTGCCCCGCTGTTGCGTGCTTCTGTGATATCAGACCGTCAGTTAATACAATCGCCCGCTTTGGGTTTGCTAGGTGCTCCTGGAGTGGGGAAAAGATACATCACTAACTTCACAGGTTGATGCCACTGGAATCAAGATCTCAGACGTCATCTAAGGCCTACACCTAGTGCATTGGGACCGCGCTGGGAGGCCAGAAAAAACAGGCCGATAATTTGCCGCTGAAACCTCTGGTGGGAGTACAAGGTTTTAGAACGGCTAGCTTTGTTGCATCCACCTCGTGTTTGTCGTATTACAACCTGAGAATGAAGTGTAGAGCAAAGCAACGTATTAGTGATGAGAATATTCTAGAATAGTGCGTTGGTGAAAAAGTAGAATTACTAAAAGTCTCCAGCAAATGTTAAATAACATAAGGAATGAAATGAGAAATGGCAGGAAAGCATGGCCAAGACGCTAAGTTGGTGTAAATCAGAAATTTAAAATTTACCCAGAGAGTAAGACAAAGTTCTTTAGAAACCATTATGATGGAAAGAGATTGCATGTTTCTGATGGAAAAGCAGGCATTGGCCCTGTTTTTGCCAGCCTTCCAGAAAGATTAAAAGATTATACCCAAAAATATTCCCTTGAGAAGTGGCAGGTGTAAGAGGATCCTCAAAATCAGTAATTGGACTTCAAGAATACACATTCTAAAAAGGAGTTTTTTCCTGAGGGGGAAGGGAGCTGCCAAGCAGGTGTGTTTGGGCTTATCAGAGGCCCCTACCCTGTTGCTTCTCAGAAGCAGAATCCCAAGTAGCCTAGGTCCCTGCTGTCACAAAGGCCATTAAGCAGGCTTTGAAGCCCCAGGCGAAGACCACACACAGCCTGAAACTTCGCAGGAAGCATGCTACCAAAGCCCTGGAGAGGAGATTTGGTTTGGTTTTGTTCTCTTACAATGATTACGTTTTATTAGTTTGTATCTTCCCATTCCTCTATAGCATATGGTCCACTTGTTATATAAAAAATCCGTGAAATACTTTGAACCCTATCTAGCGTTTTCACATACTACGTGATAATTTGATTAAGAACAGCAGCAAACTTGTCAGTTAACGGGAAAGGATATTGCTTTGAAAGCAACACAATGTATTACACATCTATATATCAACCTTGCCACCTGATTCTAAATTTAAAGACTTGCTGTTCACCAACAGGGTGTTGCAAGTACATTTACATGTGTCTCTGGGAGAAATGCCTGCAGAAAATACCAAGTATTTATATGAAAGGCAAATATCCAGAACCAAACAAAACAATTCTGAAATCCCAGGCTGGACATTAATATTTTAGGAGTAAAGCACAAGCTCTCTAGTGAACAAGGAAACCTACACATTGCAGAGTAAGAAATCACATAGGTATCAATTTTCTTAAAGGTAAAGCAGTGCATCTCAGACTACCTGTTCAGGAGCGGGTTGGTTGGTTGGTTGGTTGTTTTCAATTCATTATACACCAATACTTTTGTAAGTAAGAGTTTATTTTTAGGAAAAAAATTATAATGAATTATAAAATACAAAACACTTTTTAGTGCTACTTTTTAAATGGTCAAAGTCAGCATACATAAAATCACCTTCAAATTGCTATAAAAGTCTCCGAACACTCAGACTCAATTATATATTTCATACATGGAATACCAGATAATCAACCCACCTTGTCCAAGGAGTATATTTTTATACAGCACTGAGATGAAGCATCTAAAATGGAGATCTTTCAAAAGTAAATCACTCCCTGGCTCAAAATCTCATTGTTTTTATAGTACTGACTTTTATTGTCAATATATGAATATACCACAATTTATTTACCCACTGTCCTGTTGATAGACATTTGGATTATTTCCTACTTTTTATTAGTACAAAACAATGTTGCAATGAACATTCTTATAAATGTTTCCTCATGCTCAACTCCAAGAACCTGGGGTATGTACTCATGCCATTCTATGTGACTCATTTACCCATGAGTGAAACTGCTGTGTTGAAGAATGTATGCATTTTCACTTTTAGATATTGCCTGCTTGGTCTCCAAAGTGCCTGTACCAATTCACACTTAACTTCAGCAGCGTGGAAGAGTTCTCAATTCTCCATTTGATCACAAACATTCGAAATTGTCAGACTTTTAATTTCCCCAATCTGCTGGATATAAAATGGCACTTCATTATGGTCTAGTTTGCATTTCCCTAGCTGATAATAAGATTGAACATCTTCTCATACATTTATTAGCCATTTTGGCTTCTTATTCTGTGATTTACCTCTATATCTTTTGCTCATTTTTCTATTGAGTGCTTTTAATTTTTGATTTATAAGTTATTTATATCAATATAGCCTGGATGTGGTCAATGATGTATGTTACAAATATTTTTTCCCAGTTTGCAGTTTGTCCTTTCATTTTTTAGTGATGTCTTTTGATATTCGGACATTTTTAATTTTAATTATCTTGACTCTATCAGCTTTTTTCTTTATGGATTGTGCTTTCTCAGTTCAGTTCAGTTCAGTTCAGTCGCTCAGTCGTGTCCGACTCTTTGTGACCGCATGAATCGCAGCATGCCAGGCCTCCCTGTCTATCACCAACTCCTGGAGTTCACTCAGACTCACGTCCATCGAGTCAGTGATGTCATCTAGCCATCTCATCCTCTGTCGTCCCCTTCTCCTCCTGCCCCCAATCCCTCCCAGCATCAAAGTCTTTTCCAATGAGTCAACTCTTCGCATGAGGTGGCCAAAGTGCTGGAGTTTCAGCTTTAGCATCATTCCTTCCAAAGAAATCCCAGGGTTGACCTCCTTCAGAATGGACTGGTTGGATCTCCTTGCAGTCCAAGGGACTCTCAAGAGTCTTCTTCAACACCACAGTTCAAAAGCATCAATTCTTCAGCGCTCAGCCTTCTTCACAGTCCAACTCTCACATCCATACATGACCACAGGAAAAACCATAGCCTTGACTAGACGGACTTTAGTTGGCAAAGTAATGTCTCTGCTTTTGAATATGCTATCGAGGTTGGTCCTAACTTTTCTTCCAAGGAGTAAGCGTCTTTTAATTTCATGGCTGCAGTCACCACCTGCAGTGATTTTGGAGCCCCGAAAAATAAAGTCTGACACTGTTTCCACTGTTTCCCCATCGATTTCCCATGAAGTGATGGGACTAGATGCCATGATCTTAGTTTTCTGAATGTTGAGCTTTAAGCTGACTTTTTCACTCTCCTCTTTCATCAAGAGGCTTTTTAGCTCCTCTTCACTTTCTGCCATAAGGGTGGTGTCATCTGCATATCTGAGGTTATTGATATTTCTCCTGGCAATCTTGATTCCAGCTTGTGCTTCATCTAGCCTGGCATTTCACATGATGTACTCTGCATGTAAGTTAAATAGGCAGGGTGACAATAGACAGCCTCTATGTACTCCTTTCCCAGTTTGCAACCAGTCCTTTGCTTCATATCCGGTTCTAACTGTTGCTTCTTGACCTGTATACAGATTTCTCAGGAGACAGGTAAGGTGGTCTGGTATTCCTATCTCTTGAAGAATTTTCCACAGTTTGTTGTGATCCACACTGTCAAAGGCTTTGGCATAGTCAATAAAGCAGAAATAGAAGTTTTTCTGGAACTCTCTTGCTTTTTCCATGATCCAACAGATGTTGGCAATTTGATCTCTGGTTCCTCTGCCTTTTCTAAAACCAGCTTGAATACCTGGAAGTTCTCGGTTCACATACTGTTTAAGCCTGGCTTGGAGAATTTTGTGCACTACTTTGCTAGCATGTGGGATGAGTGCAATTGTGCGGTAGTTTGAACATTCTTTGGCATTGCCTTTCTTTGGGATTGGAATGAAAACTGACCTTTTCCAGTCCTGTGGCCACTGCTGAGTTTTCCAAATTTGCTGACATGTTGAGTGCAGCACTTTTAACAGCATCATCTTTTAGGATTTGATTAGGATTAGAGCCTCTGCTGCTGCTGCTGCTAAGTCGCTTCAGTCGGGTCCGACTCTGTGTGATCCCATAGATGGCAGCCCACCAGGCTCCTCTGTCCCTGGGATTCTCCAGGCAAGAGTACTGGATTGGGTTGCCATTGCCTTCTCCTATTAGAGCCTCTAGAACACCTTAATCCCATCACACTAATTTCATACCTCCAGAAATGTAAGAGAATAAATGTGTACTGTTTTGTTTGGGGGGGGGGGGCCATACTGCAGCACTCGTGGGATTTTAGTTCCCCAGGCAGCAATTGAACCCTTGCCTTCAGCAGTGAGGGCATGGAGTCCTATCCACTAGACTGCCAGGGAATTCCCAAATTCGTGTTGTTTTAAACCACTAAATTTGTGATAATTCGTTCTAGCAGCAATAAGAAACTAACCCAGGATGCATGGAAGGTATACTTTTTTGAGACCTGTCTTGTCTAAACTTGTCTTAATTCTTCTCTCAAAGCTGAGAGTTTGGCTCCAAAATTCTAGACTGAAATCTTGTTCCCTCAGAACAGGTTTTTTTCCCCTAAGATATAAATGATATAAATCTTTATATAATTTCTTTCAACTATCTTACTGTACTGACCAGACTGTCCAAATATGATGTTGAATAGGAAGATTTTAGAGGACATGCTTGTTATCTTCCTGATGTTTTTTTAAGATTATATGCTGATTTTTTCCAGTGGAAATATATTTGACATATAGCATTGTGGATGTAAGTTTAAGATATAGACCATGTTGATTTGATGATCGGTCGCTCTCCTGATTTTCAAGGGAATGTGTCTAATACTTCACCACTTAAGTATTCTATAGGCTGTAAATTATCGGTAGAAAGCTTTCATCAAGTTAAGACATTTTTTCCTTCCCCTAGAGGGGAGCTTCCCTGGTAGCTCAGCTGGTAAAGAACTTGCCTGCAATACAGAAGATCCTGGTTCAATTCCTGGGTCAGGAAAATCCCCTGGGGAAGGGAATGGCTACCCACTCCAGTATTCTGGCCTGGAGCACGGTCAAAAAGAGTCGGACTCAACTCAACGACTTTCACTTTCACTAGTGGATTAAGATTATTTTTAGCATAAATGGGTGCTGAATTTTATTTAAAAAATCTTTTCTGTGCCTATCAAAATAATCATGTAGATTTTTCTCCTTTAAGCTATTGTTGTGATGATTTATGATGATATTTTTTACAAGTTGGACAAGCTTTGTATTAATGAGGTAAAAACCAGCTTGCTTTTCCTGCTTTCATGTTGCTAAATATTAATGAAGCTTCCATTTATGTTCACGATCAACTGGCTGTAAATTCCTGTGTTCCTCTATCCTAGTCTGGTTCGGGTTCAGGGTTTGATAGCCTCACAAAATGAGTTGGGAAGTGTTCTCTCCCTTGCTATTTTGGTTGATTCTTTTTGAAAATAAGCATTTACTTACAACTACTGAAAGTACAGATCTGATCCTCTTAAATTCCACACACTCTTACCCACAGCCATACTTTCACCGCCTTCATTCTTCTTACATGGTTGTGCTGTAATTTTTGGTTCCATCAATATTCAGCACGTTCAGGATTATATAAATTTTATATACTCATGAGCTACATTGTATATTATATTTATGTATCCTTTCCTGTACAACCTTTGGTTTTCTCTGGGGTAAATAAATGGAATCTTGGTTGGTTGGTTGGTTGGTTGGTTGGTTGGTTTGATTGGCTGGTTTGAGCTTAGTTTTCTGTGTGCCAATCAGTAATGCTTCTTGAAACTGTTGCACAGAACTCTAAATCTCATCTCCATTCACTTAAATATTAGGCAATGGTTAGTTTTATGTTTTTCATGGAGAAATCTCTCCTGGAGCTTTCTTGTTCTGCTCCAAACTGGACTGTGCAGTGCCTGCTTCCTGCTGTTTGGGGGAATTTCCTTCAACTAGCATCATTTTTATTCCTTTTGTCTCTTTTATGTTTTGGAATCCCTGTATTCTGGTTTCCATGGTTCCTTCTTTCTTGATTTACTGGCTCATTTTTGGTGGAGCACGATTCTCTCATTTTGAGAAGGGATGCAGAGAAGATAAATTTTTTGAGGCCTGGCTTGTTTAAGTTTGTCTTAATTCTGCTCTCTCATTTGCTACTTTATTGGGCCTCGAATTCTAGATAGGAATCTTGTTCCTTTAGAATCTAGAAGGTTTCTTGTCCTCTAATTTCAGTCTTGCCAATGAAAGGGCTAAGATCATGGCATCTGGTCCCATCACTTCATGGGAAATAGATGGGGAAACATTGGAAACAGTGTCAGATTTTCTCTTTTGGGAGCTCCAAAATCACTGCAGATGATGATTGCAGCTATAAAACTAAAAGACACTTACTACTTGGAAGGAAAGTTATGACCAACCTAGACAGCATATTCAAAAGCAGAGACATTACTTTGCCGACAAAGGTCCGTCTAGTCGAGGCTATGGTTTTTTAAGTGGTCATGTATGGATATGCTGAGCACCGAAGAACTGATGCTTTTGAACTGTGGTGTCGGAGAAGACTTGAGAGTCCCTTGGACTGCAAGGAGATCCAACCAGTCCATTCTAAAGGAGATCAGTCCTAGGTGTTCTTTGGAAGGTATGATGCTAAAGCTGAAACTCCAGTACTTTAGCCACCTCATGCGAAGAGTTGACTCATTGGAAAAGACTCTGATGCTGGGAGGGATTGGGGGCAGGAGGAGAAGGGGACGACAGAGGATGAAATGGCTGGATGGCATCACTGACTCGACAGACATGAGGTTGAGTGAACTTCGGGAGTTGATGATGGACAGGGAGGCCTGGCGTGCTGCGATTCATGGGGTCGTAGAGTCGGACACGACTGAGCGACTGAACTGAACTGAACTGAATGAAAGGACCAACACCTTTCTGATTCTCAGTTTTTGAATATGAGTTGTTTCTCCTCTCTTATTGCTTTTATGATATTCTCTTTATCACTGATGTTCTGAAATTTCATAAAGATGTACTTTGGTACAGGGTTTTTTTTTCCCCCTCATTGCCCTGGCCTCTAATCTCATATCGCTAGTTCAGGGAAATTTTCTTATAGTGTTTGTGTCTGTGACAGAGAGACAGACAGACAGAGAAAAGGAGAGAAAGAGAGAGATTTTATATATACATAAATATGTATAATATATATATGAATATAAGTAATACAAGTTATGAAGAATCATAGTAAAATAAACACCCATGAACCCACCATCCAATTTAGGAAATAGGATATTGTCAATACCTAGAACTTCCCTATGCGTTCTTTTCTGATCCCACACCCTTCTGGGGCCATGCCTCATGCGCTCACCGTCTACCGATCACATAACCACCCTCATAACTTTCCTCCTAATTCCCTTGCTTCTCTTTATGGTTTTACTATTCATTGTTGTTGTTCAGTTGCTCAGCTGTGTCCGACTCTTTGCGACCCCATGGACCGCAGCACGCCAGGCTTTCCTGTCCTTCACCATCATTACTTTTCATCACGTGTAGCTAAACTATACTTTGTTTACTCTTGCTTGCTTCTGAACACCATAGAAATGGCATCACAGGGACTTCTGCGATGGTCCAGTGGTAAAGAATCTGCCTTCCAGTGCAAGGGATGTGGGTTCGATCCCTGATCAGGAAACTAAGCCCCTCCAAGCAACTAGAGAAAGCCCACGTGCCCCAAGGATGCAGCGCAGCCAAAAGTCAGAAGTAAATGTCATCACACACAGAAATGGCATTCCTCTCTGGCTTGAATCTCAATCCACATTATTCCTAGGAGTCATCTATGCATGGAGCTAGAGTTTATTAACGTTGCATTATAGTGTAGCATTCTGTTGTATGGAGATACTAAAATTTGTTTATCTATTCTGCCAAGGACCGGCATTAAGTCCTAATGTGGTCGTTTCTTACCTCATTTCTTTCCCTTATTTCGTCTCTTCTCTGAAACTTCCATCAGTCCGTTGTCGAATCTTCTTGGCTGAGCCTTGCATTTTCTTACCTCTTCTCTCCTGTTTGCTGCTTCTTTGTAGCTTCCTTCCACTCTGAGAATGTCTCAAATTATACTCTAAATCATCTATTGACTTTTTTTTATTTCTGCTATCATGTTTTGAATTTCTCAAAGCTCTTATTCTCGGGATGTGCCTTTTCATCATTCACTGTTCTATTTTCGTAATTTTCATACAGACAAACAGGGAAGGGGAAATTTCCCCTTTGAGTTCCTTTGGCTCCTCTAAGACAGATTAACAGGAGGAAAAAAAATTAATTCTTGAGAACAGAGGTCTCGTAGACCTCTGGTTGACCTTTAGTCCCTCTCATAGACCTTTGGTCCCAACAAGGAACCAAAGCAAACTGTGAAGACCTCACAAATTAGAGGGGCTTGTGCTTTTTAAGGTAACAGGCTAAAGAATAAGTAACAAAGTGTGTTTATAGCTTCCTTAGCCTTGAATATCTTAATTCTGGTGATAAGGATGCTTTCTCTCCTTCTGGTATAGAAAGGGTACTTTCACATGGAAGATTTATTTCCTGCATGGAAAGAGGGAGTCAGAGTGGATTTTATATATATATATAAAATTTTTTACCAGCTGTTTCTCAAGGAACCTTAATTCAAAATAATAAAATATGCCATGAAGGCATATTTTGGGGCAGCCTTCCCTGGGCCCCAGTGGAAAGAAGATTTAGGATGTTCTTCCAATTTTCTTTTGCTTGCTGCATTCCCTCTTTCCCCCTAGGATACTTAGTTGGATAATTGATGGATTTATATCTCTATATTTTGTATTAGAAACTCCCCTTTCAGGACTTTCCTGGCAGTCCAGTGGCTAAGACTCTGCACTGTCAGTGCAGGGGGCCTGGGTTCAATCCCTGGTCAGGGAATTAGATCCTGCATGCTGTAACTAAGACCCAGAGCAGCCAAATATACATACAGACATAAATAATATATATATATATAACTCTATATATAATTTTATATATATATATATATATATATATATATATATATAAAACTCTCCTCTCATGTCAAGGAATGCTTAGCTGTAGGCTCTGACATAACAGTAAAAGCATCAAAATGCTAATTTTGAGTCCTAGGTGCATGGATGGGGCTTGTCTGCAGGGGGGCTTCACAGTGTCTGCAGGGTGACCGTGTGGGGATGCAGCTGTTTCACGGAGGGAAACACCAAATGCTAGCAGGTCATTTCTCTTGGCCTAGTCAATTTCCCTAAAGAAGAATCTTCCATTCTTCCTCCCAGAGGATAGAAGCTGGTCTACCATCATTCTGGCGGCCGGCCCAGAAACGTGAGTGAGGCACTTGCCACTTCCAGGTAGACGTTCACTTAATGCCCATTTTCAGTTCAGTCCCCTGTTCTCAGCTGTGCTTGGTGTCTCTGAATCCAGAGCCTCTTGGTTTGACCTCCCCACCATCTTCCACTGCAGAGGAGGCAGTCGTCTGGGAGTGGAGGTCTTGAGGGGGTCTCACCGCCCCTCAAACAGAGGCACAGTCAAGACCACCTCCTATTTCCAGTCCCACCCCTCATCTCCATCTTCAGAGATAATCCAGTTTGGGTCCTGCAACAAAGAATCCACCTGCTGCTTCTTATTCTGCTGACCTCCCTTTTCAGTTTAAACTTCAGCATTCTCAACTCTTCTAAATCAGTTACCACTAACTTTTTTACAGATTCCAAAATTTTCTTGGCATCTGTCCTCTGTTCCTGCCTCCTCTCCAGTTCTCTTTGTCCTTGTGTATGTTTGCGTTTTTTGTTGTAATGTCTCTACTACCATTTTGAGACTTTGGGGACAAGGTGGAAATGAATGCACGTGTTTTCAGTATCACCGTCCCCATGACAAAGAGGTGTTGGAGTGTGGAAGGTACCCGAGGCGAGGAGCAGAGGAAACTGCAGGAAGTCTGCAGGGCCTTGCTTGGACGTCTGCAGCATGCTTGGGTTTCAGAGCCTGCCTGAGGTTGGCCGGATGCCTGACATGGTATCCAGTTCTGTGATAAGCAGAGACGAGTTCTCTGCATGTGTGTTCAGACCAGTGATGCTTGTGAAAAGAGCAACAGAGGAAAAAAAAAAAGCAACAGAGGAAGGTGCTGTTAATGAAGAAAGAGACTCAGGGTCTGCTGGAGCAAGCAAAAGTCTACTGGAAAATCATCAATGGCCAAGATCCAGCTGCATCTCACTCACCCCACACTGTCCTCCCCCTGTTAGGGGTGGCAACATCAGAACACTGGATGCTCTTGAGAAACCATTCAGAGTTGCAGAGGTCACCAGTTACCTCTCAGACTCAGGGGGCCGGGTGAGGGGAGGTTAATGTGGCTGATTCCAACCCCTGAGGGTGACTTCATGAGATGAGGAAAACAGTAGATTTCTCATCCTCTGTCAGAGGGCCATCACCACATGCCAGGACTTAGATAACAACAATACCAAGTATCTTGCTTCCATCCTTGGGAAGATAGCCACAGACAGAAGAGCTGTGTCTCAAACACAAGGCCAGCCTGCCCTTGACATCTAGCAAACCAGAGTTAGGTGGGGCATATTTGAAAGAGAACAGGGCCCTAGCCACCTTTGCAGCCAGGGCTCCATGACCTGGGTGGGAACTTTATTCCCTCGTCTAGAAGGGGAACAGAGCAGTTTCACGTGAGGGTTCTGAGGGGCTGATCCCAGGACTTGGTGTGAATGCTCACCCTTCCTTTCTGACCGCGAGCACCCTGAAGACCTCCTGAGAAGCTACCGTGTACCTGAGAGGGGCCAGAAAATGGGAAAGGGAAGTGCGCTCCAGGGTATTTTCAGCACCACCAAGCAAGCCTCCAACTCTCAGCAGACCCTGACTGGGTATCCTGCAGCCGAATTCTCACACTGTCTACCTAGACAGAGCCACAGATCTCATGGACTAGGGGTCAGTCCTCAAGACTGCCCCCAATTCAGATGTATGTTCAGGTCGTGACGTCTGCTTCTGACCAACCAGTTGTAGAACAGCTCTCAAAGCTCAGGGAATCATTATTTACATTTACCAGTTTATTAAAAAGAATATCATAGGGACCCCCCTGGTGGCCCAGTGATTAGGACTCCTTACTTCCAATACAGAGGGTGCTGGTTCTATCCCTGGTCAGGGAACTAATATCCCACATGCCTCTAGGGACGACCAAAAATGAATAAATAAAAAGGATATGACAAAGGCTACAGATGAGCAGCCCGATGAAGAGTCCCACGGGATGACGTCAGGAAGAGTTCTGAGCTCAAGAGCTTCTATTCCCTTGGGTCTAGGGCGCAGCGCCTCCCGGCAAGTGGAGTGTTCACCAGCTAATCAAATCTTGTTTGAGAGTTTTTATGAAATTTATTCTGCAGCCCCCAGTTCCTTCCCTTAAATGGAGATAAAAGCTCCAATCCTGTAAATCACCTGGTCTTTCTTTCTTCAATATTTATTCATTCGGCTGCTTCGTGTCTTAGTTGCGTCATGCAGGATCTTCTTTGTGGTGGGCACGTCTCTCTAATTGCAGTGCACCAGCTTAGTTGCTCAGCGACATGTGAGATCCTAGTCCCCCGACAAGGGCTCGCGACGGCAGCCTCTGCGTTAGAGGACGGACTCTCAACCACTGGACCACCAGGGCAGTCCCCACTGGGTCTTTCTAGTGACCAGCCCCCTCCTGAGGCTGTACAGGGGCCCCTCTCCAAGTCATCTCATTAAAGTAAACTCAGATGTAATAGAAAGTCCTTGTGAATAACAAAAGATGCTCCCATCACCCAGCAAAGTATAGGGGTTTTAGGAGCTCAATGCCAGGAACCAGGGATGGAAACCAAATACGTTTCTCATCATGTCACACATGCCAACATCACATCCTCAGTGACAGCTGCTTCTGCTTTCTAAGGAGTGGCGTGGCTCCCACCAGCGAAGACACTATCCTCCACGAGGCAGCCTTTCTCTCGAAGCAATGGGGAAGGGCAGATAAGGGAAGGCTCAGAGCAGATACTGTTGGTGCTGTGCCCAGAGCCCCCAGGACCCCTGAACTGCTTGTGCGCACATTAGGTCTCCTTGAGATGTCACTCCCAGAAGTCTGCCCCTGCATCTCTTGAAAGAGAGCCTAGGAACACATGTCCCTCTAGGGTGTGTGTGTTAGTCGCTCAGTCGTGTCCGACACTTTACAATCCCATGGACTCTAGCCCACCAGCCTCCTCTGTCCACAGAGTTCTCCAGGCAAGAATACTGGAGTGAGTAGCCATTTCTTTCTCCAGGGGATCTTCCTAACTCTGGGATTGAACTGGGGTCTCCTGCATTGCAGGCAGATTCTTTACTGTCTGAACCACCAAGGAAACCCATGTCCCCCTAGGAATGATGCCAAATCTGGCCTCTGTACCCTGACACCAACTTAAATCTCGGAGACACAGTTTTAGGTGAGGTAGAAAAGAACAACTTTATTGCTTTGCCAGGCAAAGGGGGCTAATGCCCTCATACCTGTGTGTCCCAACCCAGGGTGTGGGGTGGGCATCGTGAGGAGTTTTATAGTCTAGGGGTGGGTTTGCTGATGAGGATTAGAGGGTGTGCAGGACCTACATTCCTTCAATCTAGAGACCTAGTGTCAGGAAGTCTCGAGATCTGTGATTCTCAAGATTATTGATCTGTGACCCTCTCTCTGGAACATCTTTCATTTGGTAGGGGTTTTAGTTTGGCAGAAGAGTTCAAAGACATGTGTATCCCTTAAGAGGGGACCGGGACCCTGTCCCAAGACCACCCTATTGTTTCGTTTTGAAATTTTTATTTATTTGTTTTTGGCTGTGCTGGATCTTCATTGCTGCGTGCGTGCTTTCCCTAGTTGAGCTGGGGCTACTCTTCATTGCAGTGCAGCTCTAGAGTGTTAAGGGTCAGTACTTGAGATGCGTAGGTTGCCCCACAAACTGTGGGCTCTTCCGGGACCAGGGATCGAACCCGTGTCCCTGCATTGTCAGGAGGATTCTTAATCACCGGACCACCAGGGAGGTCCTGTACTACTGTTTCTTGACTGCTTCTCCCTTGTCTCTGCATCCCCTCCTTTCCCTGATTAGCAATGGTTTGAACCTGCGCTTTGGAACTCAGCAAAGGAGACATAGAAAGGCTTTTGTGCCCAGGAACCCCACAGAGTCCTGCTGAGTTTCAGGACTAGCCCTTAACAAACGACTGAAAACAGGGGGTATAGCCCTCCAGCTCTCTTGCTCCTTTGTGGGGGCAATTTTAAGGTGCCTCCAGTGCTGCCACGAGAGACTGCACCAGAGCTGCCGTATCTTAGGACACTGCTGGCTCCCGTGTGTTTCCTTAGCCTCCTTTCTTTCCAACTCTCACTTCCCTACTCACCACCCACCAACCAGTTTGTTGTTGTTTTTTTTTTTTTTTTTCTGGGAACACTTCTTAAATAAATAATTTTTAGATGAATTTTCTTCTTCTAGTCTCTGTTTCTGGAAACTCAATCTAAGACAGCCTCATCTTTCAGAATCCTTGCTTGTTCTTTGCTACTACAAACTGGAAAGAGCGGGCAGGCTTTTTTTTGTTTATAAAGCTCAATAAAGATGCTGCAGGCATGAAAGCTAGACCCTGAGATGAGGAAAGGGCGGAGACTTAAATTGTTTCTTCAGATCAAAGAGAGAAGAATTGGGCTTCTGAAGGGAACCTGGAGGGGGCTAAGAAGAGGCAGAAACTGGAAGTTTGAGGCAGAGAAGGTTGAAGTTGAGCAGTAAGAAACGTCTCTATTGCACAAAACCTTCGATAAGGACTGCTACTCACACAGACACTGTGTAGGCACAGGGTGTTTGGGGTAAGGCTGCTTGGAATGCCATGCTTCAGTGCGGACCAGAAGGTCAGGATGAGAAGGCAAGACAGTCCTGAAAATGAGTTTGTTCAGTGGAAGCAGGAATTCTGAGCCAGAGAAGACTAGAGAAAACATAATCTGCCACACATGCACCACACACACACACACACACACACACAAATACACACACACAAATACACACACCACGCACACACACACCACACACACACACATCACACACACACACACTGCACACACACCACGCACACACACACCACGCACACACACACCACACATGCACACACACACCACACACATACCACACACACACACCACACACATACCACACACACCACGCACACACACACACACCACACACACCACACACACACACCACACACACACCACACACACATACCACACACATACCACACACACACACACACACACCACACACACCACACACACACTACACACACACACCACACACACACACCACACACACACTACACACACACACCACACACATACCACACACACACACCACACACACACACATCACACACACACAAATACACACACACCCCACACACACACCACACACACACACACCACACACACACACCGCACACACACCACGCACACACACACCACACACACACCACACACACACACCACACACATACCACACACACCACGCACACACACACACACACACCAGTCCACCAAGAGGTAGAGAGAAATAAGATTCTCCTCTTGAGATCTGAGTTATACATGAAAGGACAAACTTGAAATAAATGAAAGATAAGTTCTAAAATCATCCCAAACATACAAAGGCAGCTAGAATATTGCAACAGCATCTGCCAATTAAAATCAATAAGTTGACCCCACAACAAACAGGAGCTCATGGAAGGTGGAGGAGGCAATGCCATCCAAGCCCACAGTGAGGGTCTTACAACACGGCACCCTCGCCCCTCATGACCCGAGCTCCTTCCCTACAACCCAACCCAAGACAAAGCCAGGCAGCCCCGCTCCTTCCTCAGCCGTGCATGCCCAGGGGCTCGGCTGCCGGCTGGCAGCACCGCCTCTCCCCTGCCTCCTTCTCCTCCACCCTGCTGCCAGCTTCCCTCCCTTTGTGCCAGGGTCTCAGTTGTGGGTGTTCTAGAGTGAACGAGATCTACTGTGGTCAGGGAGCTGGGGACCCGCCTTTCAATCCGCTCCCATCTCTGACTCTTAAACCCCTTTAAAGTCTTTATTCCACAAACATTTATTCACCACATGCCACTCACCAGGAACTGCTGTCTTTATTCTGTCTCCACCCCTGTTCCTGTTTCTTTTTTTCTCTCTCTCTCTTGGACTCCATTTCTACCTCTTTTTCAGTTCCTTTCCCCTCTTTCTCTCTCCGCTTTTCTCCCTTTCCTTTTCTCTCCCCCTCCTCCCTGTTCTGGTCTGTTTGAATTAAACTGGCCTGTATCTCTGAAGACAGATGATATAGCAAATTTGACAGTGCCCACAGTAAAGAATCTGCCTGCAATGTGGGAGACCCAGGTTCAATCCCTGGGTCAGGAAGATCCCCTGGAGATGGGAATGAAAACCCACTCCAGTATTCTTGCCTGGAGAATTCCTTGGACAGAGGAGCCTGGCGGGTTGCAGTCCATGGGGTCACAAGGAGTTGGATACAACTAAGCAACTAACACTTTCACTTTCACAGTTAACTGACAAGTTACAAAGCAGTTTGTGCTAGCAAGTCTTTTATTTTCTATTAGAAATAACCATGTACTGAGTGTGATTTTAGATTTTTATCTATGTCTCTGAATAATTCCTTCAAAAGTGCTCTCTAGAGTATTTTCAAGTCAAAGGGTATGGTCATTTTTAAGATTTGTGATATAATTGGAAAATTGCTTTTTCAGCAATATTGCACATGTAACTGGACTTCCTTAACCTTATACCAACCTTAGATTTAAGATAAGATCACACATGTTTCTCCAGGGTCCCTGAAGACTCTCATATTCTGGAATATCTCTGTAGATTGGTTGGCTTGTAAAGGACAATGTAAATATTTCCCTTTCCACACACGTAAATATTTGTTGATTTGCTCAACACACATTTCTATCAATCATGTGCCAAGTGCTAGTAATGACCTTGAACTAGGCTTTGGTGGTTTAAAGCTTTGCCAAAATTATAGGTGACTCCTTATTTCAGACTAGACTTAATTCTGGCATTTGGTATTTCAAAAATCAGCAATGGGAATTTTCTCACAATATGAGACAGAGAGTGATCTAAGATATTTGACCGCCCATTATTTCTCTACCCAGACTCTCACCCACATTGCCTTCAGACTCTAGTGGCTGAGACTTCTTTGTTCAAACAGTTTTGGATGTCCTATATTTTATTTTTTTTTAATTTTTTTTTTGGATGTCCTATATTTTAATCACTGCTTGCTAAAGACTGAATGTGTCCCTCCCTAGATTTGTTTGTTGAAACCCAGTCCCTAATACAATGGTATGAGGAGGTGGGGGCTTTTGGGGGGTGACTAAGTCAGGAAGGTGGAGCCCTTATCAATGCGATTAGTGCCCTTATGAAAGAGATCCCAGGGTAATCCCCAGTGAGGACTCCACACTCCCTCTGCAAAGGGCCTGGGTTCAATCCCTGGTCGGGGAACTTAGGTCCCACAAGCTGTGCGGCATGGCCAAAATAAAATAATAAGTGAATAACTAAATAAATATAAAATAGACCCCAGAGAGTTCCCTCAACCGTTCCTCCCAGTGAGGACACAGTGAAAAGAAAGTCATCTATGAACCTGGAAACAGGCCCTCACTGAACACCAAATCTGCAAAGTGCCTTGATCTTGGACTTCCCAAGCTTCTGGACTGTGAGAAATAAATTTACATTGTTTGTAAGCCACGTCCTCTATGGCAATTTCTTTTGGCAGCCTGAACAGAGTAAGACACGGCTTCAAAGAAGGGAGGTGGGGCTTCCCTGGGGACTTGGTGGTAAAGAACCCACCTACCAATGCAGGAGATGTAAATTCAGTCCCTGATCCAGGAAGATGCCACATGCCTCGGAGCAACTAAGCCCGGGCACCACAACTGCTGAGCCCAGGAGGCATTAACTACTGAGCCCCAGTGCTGCAGCTACTGAAGCCCTCATGCCCTACAGGGCTCCCCAACAAAAGAGGCCACTGCAGTGGAAAGCCCAAGCACCGCAACTACATAGTAGCCCCCGACAGCTGCAGCTAGAGAAAAGCCCTCCAGCAACGAGCACTCAGCACAGCCAAAAATAATAAATAAACACATTTTTTTTAAAAAGAAGGAAGGTGTTTCAATCCCTTTTATTTCCTCTCTTAGGGCAGAACGCATGGGCCATGCATTCATAGGCTTATTCTTTTCTTTTATTCAAAGCAGGTCTAATGGTTGGCCTCTCTCTGTTATCCAGTGGGTATGTGAAAATACCAAACACTGCATATTCAACTTGTTGCAGTATATGCCCGCAGATTCACAGATCTTGGTACAACTTGTTCACTAAGCACAACTTTTAGCTACTAGGTGAGTGACAGGGGTGTTTTCAGGTCCCCGGTGGCTCAGAGGTTAAAGCGTCTGCCCGCAATGCGGGAGACCTGGGTTCGATCCCTGGGTCGGGAAGATCCCCTGGAGAAGAAAATGGCAACCCACTCCAGTATTCTTGCCCGGAGAATCCCATGGATGGAGGAGCCTGGTGGGCTACATTCCACGGGGTCGCAAAGAGTCGGACACGACTGAGCGACTTTACTTATTTAAATGCAAGTTTGACTGAAGGTCTCCCAGAACATTTAGATGCATTTAGAAGCTTAAAGGACTGATGCTAAAGCTGAAACTCCAATCCTTTGGCCACCTCATGTGAAGCGCTGACTTATTGGAAAAGACTCTGATGCTGGGAGGGATTGGGGGCAGGAGGAGAAGGGGACGACAGAGGATGAGATGGTTGGATGGCATCATTGACTTGATGGACATGAGCTTGAGTGAACTCGGCGAGTTGGTGATGGACAGGGAGGCCTGCCATGCTGCAATTCATGGGGTCACAAAGAGTCAGACACGACTGAGAGACTGAACTGAACTGAACTGAGAAGCTTACCAATACACTTACCATGCAAGGCGATGGCACCCCACTCAAGTACTCTTGCCTGGAAAATCCTGTGGATGGAGGAGCCTGGTGGGCTGCAGTCCATGGGGTCGCAAAGAGTCAGACATGACTGAGCGACTTCACTTCCACTTTTCACTTTCATGCGTTGGAGAAGGAAATGGCAACCCACTCCAGTGTTCTTGCCTGGAGAATCCCAGGGTCGGGGGAGACTGGTGGGCTGCCGTCTATGGGGTCACACAGAGTTGGACACAACTGAAGCGACTTAGCAGCAATAGCAGCAGCAGCAGAATAGCAGTGCAGTTTAAGCAGATAATCACAATGTGTGTGTGTATGTTCAATTGCTCAGCTGTGTCTGACTCTTTTGTGACCCCCTGGACTGTAGCCCATCAGGTTCCTCTGTCCATGGAATTTTCCAGGCAAGAATACTGGAGTGGGTTGCCATTTCCTGATCCAAGGGGATCTTCCCGACTCAGGGGTCGAACCCAAGTCTCTCCCATCTCCTGCCTTGGCAGGCAGATTCTTTACCACTGCACCATCTGGAAAGCTTCAATAATCACAATACAGCATAATAAAGGCTTTTCCAAAGTTGTACTATAGGGGACACAGGATTTGAGGGCGTACTTAGAGGATAAGTCCAAAATACAACAAGCAAGGGCAAAAGACCTTATTAACTGTGCAGCAACCAACCACTGCTGCATAACAAACACTGCAATAATCTCAGGGTCAAACAACAATACATAGAGCACTTGTAAATTTCTCATGCAGATGACTGGAAGTTTGCTGGGCATTGATCTTGATTTCGTCTGGGCCTACATGGGCTTCGCTCCAAGCTAGGGATTTGATTTGTCTTTTCCATGCATTTTGGCCCTCCTTCACTGGTGGCTACCTGGTTATCATGGCAAAATAGAGGCATTCAAGAGACTAAGCTGAACATGAAAGCACATTTTAAGCTTCTGCTCATACCACTAATATCCCATTGGCCAAAGTAGGTCATGTGGCAAAGCTGACAATCAAAGTGCAAAGAAATACATTCCTGCCATGGTGATGTGGTGAGAAGCAATGAATATTTGCTGAATAGTCATCCACCACAAATGGGATCTTATAGAACCAAAGGATGTTTTTCTAAGGAAAAGCAGCAGGAAAAAGTGTTCCAAAGAGAGCAGCATCCGGAAAGGCAGGAAGACACACAGCACTGTGTGAGACAGTTGGAAAATTGTGGCTGTTTTGACAGAAGGAAGCCCAAGACACTTGTGTGAGATGCTCAGTATGTGTAGGAAGCCGAGTCAGGAGAGGCAGACAGGAGCCAATATTTCAGGGTTGGAGGAGACCTAAAGGATCTGGATAGATTGGGGCCAAGTATTAAGGCCAACCCTCCATTTTGGATTTTCAGGGGCTCCTGCCCTGCCTCCTGAACTCTCTGTTTCCTGGGTGGCAGGGGTGGGGGACCTTCCATCAGTCCCCTGTGCTCTCTAAGCAACCAATATTACCTCCTCTTCACCATCCAAGTGAAGAACTGCACTAATTCTTTTCTTGATCACCTCCATGTTCAGCATGCTGCTGCTCTGCTGCTGCTGCCAGTCACTTCAGTCGTGTCTGACTCTGCGCAGCCCCATAGACAGCAACCCACCAGGCTCCCCCATCCCTGGGATTCTGCAGGCAAGAACACTGGAGTGGGTTGCCATTTCCTTCTCCAATGCATGAAAGTGAAAAGGAAAGTGAAGTCGCTCAGTCATGTCTGACTCTTTGCGACCCCATGGACTGCAGCCCACCAGGCTCCTCCATCCATGGGATTTTCCAGGCAAGAGTACTGGAGTGGGGTGCCACTGCCTTCTCCCCATGTTCAGCATAGCATCTAGTGAATGCTTATTGTATATACTCCAGAATGTGTAAACAACTGGGAATTCTTTAAAAAAAATTTTTTGTTTCTGATAAGGCGTAATTATTGAGAGAATGGCACAAAAAGGTGAACAGGAAAGATACACAGCCTGTCGGCAGAAATATCCAGCCTTCACATTTTGACCAATGGCCTTCCAGATTATATGCAAAGCAAGTACATAGATACCATCATATGTCCTGCTATCTTTAACCAGCTTCTTTATTAAAATTTTTATAATGTTTATTTATTTAAATGGCTATGCCAGGTCTTAGTTGCAGTACACGGGATCTTCGATCTTTGTTGCTGCATACAAAATCTTTAATTACAGCATGCGGGATCTTGTGGCATTCCAACTCTTAGCTGCAGCATATGGGATCTAGTTCCAAGACCAAGAATCAAAGCCAGACCCCCTGCATTAGGAGTGCAGAGTCAGGCACTGGACCACCAAGGAAGTCCGTACTGAGCTTTCTTATAAATCAACTCAAAACATAACCTATCACAACCTTTTTAATGGCTGCAGTGTATTTTATTGTATGACTATATCACCATTTATCCAATCTCTTTAATTTTTACTGCTAGAAATAATACTCTGAAGAATATCCTTTTAAATATTTATCTACCTACTGGTCTAGTTATTTGTCTAAGCATAAATTGCCAGAAGTGGAATAGTTTATTCAAATACATACTGACTTAAACTTTTCATACATATTGCCAAGTTGCCTGCCAGAATGGTTGTTATCAATATGCATTTCTATCAGTGATGTCTGAAAGTGGCTTTTCCCCATACACTTGATGTCATTGGGTATTATACACATTGCTAGTGTGAACAGTTCTCTCTAATTGTTATTGTAATGTAACAGTGGCTTTTTTGTGACTTTGTGAAATTTTTTAAATTAATTGATTTATTTAATTTGACTGCTCCAGGTCTTAGTTGCAGCACGCAGGATCTAGTTCCCAGGGATTGGATTCAGGTCCCTGCATTGGGAGCATGGAGTCTTAGCTTCTGATCCACGTTTTGAACTGAAATTCTCCTAGCAGAGCCACCAGCAAATGTTAAAGTAGACACAGATGTTTTAGGAGGATGAATTATTAAAGATAGAAACAGAAATTAGTAAATTAGAAAGCAAAAAAATGTATACAATAAATAAAATGAAGAGCTGGTTCTTTAAAAAAGGAGGAGGTTATGGGAACACATGTAAGAATTAAATATTTTAAAATTAAAAAAATTAAAATTAAAAAATAAAAAAATTTAAAAAAAATAAAAGAAAGAAAAGAAAGAAAAAGAAAAGTGTGCCCAAAATATCTAATCTAGAATCTATGGATCTATATTTAAAATTCCCCTTCCTTCCATAATAAAGACAAAATAAATTTTAAAGATAACTATCAGTTAAAAAAAAAAAGGAGGTTAAACAGAAGAGGAAATTTTTAAAATATCAAGCAAGAGAAAAAAATAAGAAGTAAAACACAACGCCAAGTATAAGGAATAGGGTTTTTATCTCCACATATAAAGAACTAAAAATTATTAGAAAATTCGATGTTAATATACCTAAAAATTCATCTGAAGTGATTTTCCTTGAAAATGTTAAGTTCCTGAAATTGATTCTAAAGAAGCAAAACCCATTGATAAAATGGAAAAAGTTGTAAATAATCTACACCCACCAGCAACAGCATCCCAGATGGTTTTATGAATGAGTTCTAGGAAATCTTATTTTGAAATATCATTTCTATGTTATTTTAACTACATCCTTAAACTAGCGTAGGAAAAGATGTAATTTATAATACAAAAATGTGGTGTGTTTTATAATACAAAAGTCTAATGAGGCACTTATAGACTTGAAAGTCTTAAATAAAATATTTGTAAGTTATACCCAGCAGTATATTAAAGTAATTGTGCACCAGATCATGTAGTGTTTATTCCAGGAAGGGTGATTTGTTCAGCATTAAGTAATGTGTGTTGAATCAAGCATTCTGTAATACATCAGATGGTGAAAGAAAAGAGCATATGATCATCTCAATATATGCCAAAAATGCATTAATTAAAATGTGACATCTATTTCAGATAATGATGAAAATTACAGTAATGACAACAATGATGGTAAATACCTTAGTGAGAAAGAAAAGGAGGGCCAAGCATACTCTTTTAAAATCAGAAGCCACAGCAGCGATCTTAATAGTAAAATATTAAACATTTCCATTAAATGCTGCTGCTGCTAAGTCACTTTAGTCGTGTCCAACTCTGTGTGACCCCATAGATGGCAGCCCATCAGACTCCCCCATCCCTGAGATTCTCTAGGCAAGAACACTGGAGTGGGTTGCCATTTCCTTCTCCAATGCATGAAAGCGAAAAGTGAAAGTGGAGCCACTCAGTTGTGTCTGACTCTTAGCGACTCCATGGACTGCAGCCCACCAGGCTCCTCCATCCATGGGATTTTACAGGCAAGAGTACTGGAGTGAGATGGTCGCTATTATTGCTACTAGTCAAAATGTTTATGAAGTCTCAGAACAATGCCATTACTTAAGAAAAAGAAATCAGTTCAGTTCAGTCGCTCAATGGTGTCCAACTCTTTGTGACCACATGCACTTCAGCATGCCAGGCTTCCCTGTCCATCACCAACTCCCAGAGCTTCCTCAGACTCATGTCGATTGAGTTGGTGATGCCATCCAACCATCTTATCCTCTCTTGTCCCCTTCTCCTGCCTTCAATCTTTCCCAGCATCAGGATCTTTTCAAATTAGTGAGTTCTTCACATCAGGTGGCCAAAGTATTGCAGTTTCAGCTTTAGCATCAGTCCTTCCAATGAATATTCAAGACTAATTTCCTTTAGGATTGACTGGTTTGATCTCCTTGCAGTCGAAGAGACTCTCAAGAGTCTTCTCCAACACTGCAGTTCAAAAGCATCAATTCTTCAGTGCTCAGCTTTCTTTGCAGTCCAATTCTCACATCCATACACGACTACTGGAAAAACCATAGCTTTGATAAGGCAGACCTTTGTTGGCTAAGTAGTGTCTCTGCTTTTTAATATGCTGTCTAGGTTGGTCATAGGTTTTTTGCCAAGGAGCAAGCATCTTTTAATTTCATGAGAAAAAAAAAAAAAACAACCATTTTTAAAATTGTTATGCCCAGAGTCTGAGTCCCCAAAACTGAGAGAATAAGACGTCCACAGCAATGCAAAAGCATGAAGGGGGTTTTATTTCTAGCTTGAGCTAGGGCTCCCACCACATCCAACGCAGTGGAGTGGAGCAAGGAGCCCCGAGCCCAGATTTACAGCAGTATTTATAGGTTTTAGAACAGAGCGTTGGCAAGGGCTGATTGGCTGCAGGAGTTTCCTAGTATTTACTAGTTGGCTAATCTTTATTGGCTGCAGGGGGTTCCTGGTATTTACTAATTGGCTATTGGCTGCAGGGGGATGTCTTTTACGTCCTGATAAACTCAAACCAGGTTATGGGGAGTATGCTGATTAAACAAGTCCTGGCATCTGCGGGGATGACCTCACTGGGCAATGACTCAGCCTTTCCCGTGAGTCCTACCTTAGTCCCTGAAGCCTATCACAGCGTTTGTTAGGTCCCAACATAAATAAATGTTTTAAGAAATTAAAGAAATTTAATTTTAAAAAAAGAAATAAAGAGATCAATATTAAAATAATAGTAAATTATCTTTATATCCAGACTATACTCTTTTCTTTCTAGGAAATCCATGAAAACCAACTGAAAATATTATTGAAACTAATAAAAGAAGTCAATAAAGTGCTTCAGTATAAGAAACACACACAAAAAAGAAATACATGGAGAAATGTATGGCTTTCTTCTATACTATCAATAACCAGTGAGTAAATGGAATGAAAAAAAAATCCATTCATAATTGCAATAATAACTGTAGAATACCTGTACATAGGACTATAACCAAAAGTATATGGTTTATGTGAGAAAAATGATAAAATATTTCTAAAGATAAAGAACTAAAAAGGTTTGAGATACCACATTTCATTATAAAAAAGATACTAGCTTTCACTGAATTACTTTACGAAAATCCAATGACCATTTTTTGAGGTTTTGAGTGTGAAGATTTTCTCAAAAACTATTTATTCTTCCATCCCAGAGCTAGTTAAATTTGTGCTAAAAGCTGTTAATGTGCTTACCCCTTTCCTCCTCTGACTGTGTCTTATAAGAGGTCCTGATGCTCTTATGTCTGCCAGGATGGGAGAATGAGTTTTCTGGAAACACTCTGATATATAGATCTGTGTCTGATGAGAGAACCAAGAAGATTTGGACACAGTTTGGGAAAGAGTCCACAATCAAAGCAGTTCAAGGCTATGATTCAGTAATAGATGATGCTGACAGTGATATGGCAAGACTATTTCCCTTCTCATCAAAGCTTGGCATCTCCTGAGGCCAAGATAGCACAGGTGGTGAAACAGATTCTGAATATATTTTGAATATATAGTTGATAGGATTTGCTGACAAATTGAACATAGGGTGAGAGAAAAAAGATGGATCCAAGATTTTTGGCCTGAGCCGTTGGAAGCATGGAGTTGCTATTTCCTAACATGGCAGAAACCATAGGATGAGCAAGATTTGAAGAGGTCTGAAATTTGATTTTGGACATGTTGTATCTGAGATGCTACTGGATAACTAAAAGAGGATATCAAGCAGATAGTTAGATATGTAAGCCAAGAGTTCTTGGGAGAATCCAGGGTTAGAAATATAAATTTGGGGGTGTTAGACTCCAGTATTCTTGCCTGGAGAATCCCAGGGACAGAGGAGCCTGGTGGCTGCCATCTGTGGGGTCACACAGAGTCAGACACGACTGAAGCATCGACTTAGCAGCAGCAGCAGCAGAGCCATGAAGGGATGCCCAGGTGTCTCAGTTTTCAAGAATCTACCTGCCATTGCAGGAGGTTTGGGTTCAATCCCTGGGTCGGGAAGATCTCCAGGAGTAGGAAATGGCAACCCACTCCAATATTCTTGCCTTGCCTGGTTAATCCATGGACAGAGGAGCCTGGCGGGCTACAGTCCATGGGATCACAAAAGAATCGGACACAACTTAGTGACTAAACCACAACAGAGCCGTGAGAGTGGATGAGGTCACCAGAAAGTAAAAGGAGATAAAGAAAATGTTCCGGGATGGAGTCTGGAAAAATCCAACGTTTAGACTGGGGAGAGGAGAAGGAAGCAACAGAGAAGACTAAGATTGGTTATTGAAGCAGAAGGAAAACTATTAAGAGAAGAATGCAACGTCATGGAAGGTAAGCACAGGAAGTGTTTCCAGGAGCAGAGTCGTCAGCGGTGCCGGACACTGCAGGTCGGTTGTATTAGTCCCAAAGGAACCAGCTGCTGTGACACAGATATTTCCCATATCTCAGTGGTATAGGCAATATGTTTGTTTCTCGCTCATGTATAGTATTTTCAGCAGCAGAGGGGAAGGATAAAAGGAAAAGAGAAGTGGTTCTCCACTCCACGATGATAATCAGGGTCCCATGCTGATGGAGTCTGAGTCATCTTTAACGTGTGGTTTTCAAGGTCAGTTAGGGTGTGATGTCAGCCAGTAAATGGGGGTGGGAGATGAGGCTGGTACACGGGAAGTAAATTGGTAAGAGTCTGGTGAGAGACAGAGGGCACATTCAAGTTGGGTAACTGGAGAAAAGTGTAACAAAGAGACTATGTATAAAGATGTGATCAGGGGCAGGAATACTGTTACAGGATTCCTGTAACTCTGATATGGTTGATCGTGGGAGCTATTACCACCCCAGGTCTGATGAGACAGGAGAAAGTAATGGTCAGAGGAAATGGGGGAGAGAAAGAACTGTGGGGAGAGATGCTGGACTGAAGCTTTGGTAGAGGAAAACAGCCAACCCAGGGGAACAAATACTCTGACCTCACTCTCCTGCTCTCCAGTTTCCTCCAGGTATCTTCCATGACTCCACCCAACCAGAAACCAGAAGGCTCATTGATAAAGTCCCGAGTGGTTATGCTCCCAAGGTACACAACAGCATGGAGGACGGTGAGGAGTGGATCTGGAGGAGTAAATATCCTGCACAAGATGTTTCTATATGTCACACTTGGAAGTCACAGAACTTCCTTCCACTCACCTTCCATTGGCTGGAACCCAGTCATATGGCCCCACGTAACCACCAAAAAGTTTAGGAAATATGGTCCAGCTGGTGCTTAGGAGGAAGAAAGAGAGATTTGGTGACCAGATAACCTGTCTCCAACTCAAGGTCAAGCAAGATGATAACCATCCATTGACCATTAGATTTTACAACATGGAGGCCATTGGTGATTACAGTAGTCTGGTCTTGGTAGAGGGGTGGGTGTGAAAGCCTAACAGGAGTGGATTCAAGAGAGAGTTGGAGGAGAAAGCACAGCAGTTATTAGCAACAACAACAACTTCTTTCAATTAGTTTTGCTGTACAGGGAAGCAAAGCAATAAGATGATAGCTGGAAGCATTGTGGGACCAAGAGAGTTTTGCTTTTTTTTTTTTTTTTGCCATGCCAAGCAGCTTGCAGGATCTCGGTTCCCTGACCAGGAATTGAATCTGGGTCTCAGCAGTGACAGTGCCAACTCCTAACCACTAGTTGCTGTTGTTTGTTGTTGTTTAGTCGCTAAGTCCTTTCTGACTCTTTTGCGACCCCAAAGACTGTAGCCCACTAGGCTCCTCTGTCCATGGGATTTCCCAGGCAAGAAAACTGGAGTGGGTTTCCATTTCCTTCTTCAGGGGATCTTCCTGACCCAGGGATCAAACCCACATGTCCTGCATTGCAGGTGAGTTCTTTACTGCTGTGGAGAAGGAAATGGCAACCCACTCCAGTACTCTTACCTAGAAAATCCCATGGATGGAGGAGCCTGGTAGGCTGCAGTCCATGGAGCTGCAAAGAGTCAGACACGACTGAACAACTTCACTTCACTTCTTGACTGCTGAGCCCCGGGGGAAGCCCTCTAACAATTAGACTGCCAGGGAACTCCCTTGGTTTGTTTTTTACAATGAAGAACCAAAAGCTTATTTTTATGCTGATAGGAGTTTTCCAGTAGAGGAAAAAAAAAAAATGTTGCAGGAAGCAGAGGCTAAATGGCTGTAGTGATGTCCTTGAACAAGCAAGCAAGGACGGGGGCTAGCGATAAGGCAAAGGTTGGCCTTGGAAAGAACACAAGCAGTTCATCTCTAGTGACAGTGATATACGGACAAAGTCCAGGTGGGGAGTAAAAGTGTGCTTGTTGAAGTTCTTTTTCCAATCACTTGTATGATCTCAAGGAAATATAAAGCAAAATTAGGGCACATCCCTCGTGGTCCAGTGGCTAAGACTTTGCTCCCTATGCAGGGCGCCCAGGTTCCATCCCTGGTTAGGGAACTAGATCCCACGTGCCACAACTAAAGATTCTACATGCCACAGTGAAGATCAAAGATCCCCCATGCTGCAACTAAGACCCAGGTCTGCAAGGTAAATAAATATATTAAATTTTTTTTAAAGAAGTAAAATTATTAAAGTCTGATGAGAGTGAGTCTGGAGGATGAACTATCAGGGGCTTGAACAGAAAAGAGACGGTATGACATAGTCACCTAAGAGGATGAGAGAAATTATTCCAGAAGTTAATCATCCCAGTGGACATGGTCCAAATGTCTCTAAGATATTCAACTCTGAGTCCATGCCCAGGTGAAGGCGTCTGGCCCACTCTATCTGTAGACCTCTGCTTGCCCTAATGCAGAATAAGAACTAGATGATAAGAATAGCACATTTCGAGCACTTTCAGGTTCCAAGCACTGCTCTAATTACTGCACATCCGTTTAGTAATCATAAGTACGTAGCACGGGTAGGACTGTTTTCAATCCCATCTTATAAGGGCACAAAGTAAGTAATACAAAAAGTGAAGTGAAGTGACAGTGTCTAACTCTCAGTCATATCCGACTCTTTGCAAAACCCCATGGACTGTAGCCCGTCAGGCTCCTCTGTCCGTGGGATTTCCCAGGCAAGAATACTGGAGTGGGTAGCCATTCCCTTCTCCAGGGGATCTTCCTGACCAACAGATACCTAAACTGAATTCAATCTCAGGCCGTCTGCCTTCAGATTCCTTGCCCTTGACTTCCACATATGGATCTATACATACTGGCTGTGTCAGAGAGTGATAAACACTAGAGGTTGGGTGGGCTTGAGAGGAGTAAATGAAATTTTACAATTTTTTAAAATATAAATTTGGCTGCTCTGACTTTTAGTTGCAACAGATAGGATCTAGATCCCCAACCAGGGATGGAACCCAGGACCCTGCATGGGGAGCATGGAATGGTAACCATTGGACCACCGGGGAAATCCTGAGAGGAGTAAATGAAACTTTAAAAGGTCAAGGGGCTGAGGCTTGCAGGTGAGGATGAAATGCTCTGCGTAGGAGGCAGTTTCTGGGGACTTGCTGTGAGAGATGATTGAGCAGGTGGTAACTCAGAAAGCCTAGGATCAGAAGGCAAAGCCAATATCAGGAGGACAGGGCCGAGTGAGTAGATGCAAAGAGACCCTCCCATCTTCCTCAGCTTGTGTCGGCTCTGCGTCTAACAGCATGCTACGCTTGACCGGGGGGGCCTGGCATGCTGCAGTCCACAGGGCTGCAAAGAGTCGGACACAGCTTGGCAACTAAACAACAACAACAACATTCCCATGGTTTCCGTGTGTATATCACTGGCTGAGACTCTTCTCTTTCCAGGGTAGGGAGGCATGGTACTGCAGTGATAACCGTAATGACGATACTGTGATAAAAACGGCTTCCAGTCAATGAACACTTCATAACGACAATGAACGTCGTGAAGAACTTTATCAATGAAAGATTCATCAATCCAGGGAAAGGGGGATATGTGTATGCATGCAAATGACTCACTTTCCTGTACAGCAGAAACATAACATTGCAAAGCAACTATACTTCAATAAAAATAAATAAATTCATCCGTGAGTGAAGAGGCTTCCCGAGTAGCTCAGTGGTAAAGAATCTGCCTGTAATGCAGGAGACCCGGATTCGAGCCCTAGATTGGGAAGATCCCCTGGAGGAGGGAATGGCAACCCACTCCAGTATTCTTGCCTGTAAAATCCCACAGATAGAGGAGCCTGGTGGGCTACAGTCCACAGGGTCACAAAGAGTTGGACACAACTTAGTGACGAAACAACAACAACAAGTAAATGAAGAACTAAGAATTTTTCTTACATTTTATCATTCGATGGTTATAATACCACTGTGAGGTACACACCACTCTTCCCATTCTCAGATGAGCAAAGTGAGGCTCAGAGAGGTTGTATCCCTCGTCCAAGGTCACACAGGTGGAGAGCGGCAGAGCTGGGGCTTCAGCCTCAGCCTGTTAGAGTCAGAAGCCTGCACTTGCTACATGGTACCATCTGCCAGTCTATCTGGGGGATGAAAAACCAGGAACCCAACAGGGCCTCAGGGGGGCAGGGCCCCTGTGTGAAAGGGACTCCCTTTAATGAAGGCAATTGAGAAACAAGCCTCCTCTTTATTTGCCTGTAACAGGGGCTCAGCAAAGCTAATTATCTTCCTGTGAACCAGTTAACTATTCAATTTTCTCCATTTGGATAATTCATTATCAGAGTCAAATGCAGGATCCAGCTAATTTTAGAAACATGCAGCTGTAGGGTCAGCTGGGGAACAAGCCCAGCTGAGAAAGAAGGAAAAGCAGGCACCAGCCTCCGCTTTGAAGGGAGAGGGGGAAACCCGAGGGGCCCCACAGCCAGCAGGAGTAGAGCAAAGGCTGCGGCGAGTGGGCTGGGATTCCCACAGCACCAGAAAGCAGGGAAGTCAGGGAGGGTCTGGAGCCCCAGGACCGCAAAGCTGCAATCACGGCTGCCAGCACCCACTCACGTAGAGATGGGGCATTTCAACCACTAGCTGCTTTAACTGCCTCCTCCCTCCCTTTTGGGGATCCACGGGAATCAGTCATCCCTTCATCCTTACGGTTTCACTGGGAGTCAGCTCATAAAGGTGTCAGGCCACAGGAAGAGAGAGACCTTAGGTCCTGCCTCTGACTATCAGCAAGGGTCAACATTGCTAACATTTATCAAAAGTCAGTCCTGTCTCATACCAAGAAGGCTACATGCTGTCATTTCCTGTTATATAGATGGGAACACTGAGGCTCGGAGAGGTAATGTCGCCTGCTCAAAATCTCAGAATTATGGCAGAAGTTGGGATTTGAGCTTAGCTCCCAAATTCATGCTCTCATTGTCCTTTTTTTCTTTTTCTTGCACACAATTTATTGTTTTTTTCCCCCAGATTCTTTCCCCTTATAGGTTATTACAAAGTATTGAGTATGGTTCCCTGTGCTATAGAGTAGGTCCTTGCTGGTTATCTATTTTATATGTAATAGTGTGTACATGTTAACCTCAAATTCCTAAGTTCTCTCTCCCTGCCTTTCTCCTTTGGTAACCATAAGCTTGGGCTTCTCTGGCGGCTCAGTGTTAAACGTTCGCCTTCTGATGAAGGAGACTCAGGAGACAAGGGTTTGACCCCTGAGTCAGGAAGATCCCCTGGAGAAGGAAATGGCAAACCACTCCATTATTCTTGCCTGTAAAATCCCGTGGGCAGAGGAGCCTGGAGGGCCACAGTCCATGGGGTCACAAATCGGACACGCCTGAGTGTCTGAGCACAGCACAGCAACTGTTAAGTTTATTTTCCATGTCCCTGGGTATATTTCTCCTTTGCATTGGTATATAAGTTCATTTGTATCTTTTTTTTTTTAAGTGGTATCATATTTGTCATTGTCTGTCTGGCCGACTTAGTATGAAAACCTCTCTATGTCCACCCACATTGCTGCAATGGAATTATTCCATTCTTTGTTATGGCTGAATAGTATTCCACTTGTATACATACCACATCTTCTTTATCCATTTATATGTTGACGGACATTTAGGTGGCTTCCAGCCTTGGCTGTTGTAAATAGTGCTGCTATGAACATAAGGGTGCATGCATATTTTCAAACTATGGTTTTGTCAGTTTTCATTCCAATCCCAAAGAAAGGCAATGCCAAAGAATGTTCAAAGTGAAGTGAAATGAAGTGAAAGTCGCTCAGCCGTGTCTAACTCCTTGCAACCCCATGGACTATACAATCCATGAAATTCTCTAGGCCAGAATACTGGAGTGGGTAGCCTTTCCCTTCTCCATGGGATCTTCCCAATCCAGGGATCAAACTGAGGTCTCCCTCAATGTAGTCAGATTCTTTACCAGCTGAACCACAAGGGAAGCAATGTTCAAACATTTGAAAGAACATTCAAACTACCGCACAATTGCACTCATCTCACAGGCTAGCAAAGTAATGCTCAAAATTCTCCAAGCAAGGCTCCAATAGTGTGAACCGAGAACTTTCAGATGTTCAAGCTAGATTTAGAAAAGGCAGAGGAACCAGAGATCAAATTGCCAAGATCTGTTGGATCATAGAAAAAGCAAGAGAGTTCCAGAAAAACATCTACTTCTGCTGTGTTGACTATGCCAAAGCCTTTGACAGTGTGGATCACAACAAACTGTGGAAAATTCTTCAAGAAATGGGAATACCAGGCCATCTTACCTTTCTCCTGAGAAACCTGTATGGCAGGTCAAGAAGCAACAATAAGAACTGGACACAAACAACGGGCTGGTTCCAAATTGGGAAAGGAGTACGTCAAAGCTGTATATTGTCACCCTGTTTATTTGACTTACATGCAGAGTACATCATACAAAATGCTGGGCTGGAGGAAGCACAAGCTGAAATCAGGATTATGGGGAGAAATATCAATAACCTCAGATATGCAGATGACACCACCCTTATGGCAGAAATCGAAGAGGAACTGAAGAGCTTCTTGATGAAAGTGAAAGAGGAGAGTAAAAAAGCTGGCTTAAAGTTCAACATTCAGAAAACTAAGATCATGACATTCAGTCCCATCACTTCTTGGCAAATAAATGGGGAAACAATGGAAACAGTGACAGACTTTATTTTCTTGGGCTCCAAAATCACTGCAGATGGTGACTGCAGCCAGGAAATTCAAAGACGTTTACTCCTTGAAAGAAAAGCTATGACCAGCATAGACAGCATATTAAAAAGCAGAGACGTTACTTTGCCAACAAAGGTCTGTCTAGTCAAAGCTATGGTTTTCTCAATGCTCATGTATGGATGTGAGAGTTGGGCTATAAAGAAAGCTGAGTGCTGAAGAATTGATGCTTTTGAACTGTGGTGTTGAAGAAGACTCTTGAGAGTCCCTTGGACTGCAAGGAGATCCAACCATTCAATTCTAAAGGAAATCAGTCCTGAATATTCATTGGAAGGACTGATGCTGAAGCTGAAACTGCAATACTTTGACCACCTGATGCGAAGAACTGACTCATTGGAAAAGACGCTGATGCTGGGAAAGATTAAAGGGAGAGGGAAACAACAGAGGATCACATGGTTGGATGGTATCACCGACTTGATGGACATGAGTTAGAGCAAGCTCCAGGAGTTGGCAATGGACGGGGAAGCCTGGTGAGCTGCAGTCCATGCGGTAACAAAGAGTCGGATAGGACTGAACGATTGAACTGAACTGACTGATGGTAGTTCTATTGTATTTTTTTTTAGGAACCTCCATACTATTTTCTATTCTGGCTGAAGCAATTTACATACCCATGTATAGTGTGGAAGAATAACCTTCTCTCCATACCCTCTTCTCTCCAGCATTTATTTGTAGATGGTTTGATGATAGCCATTCTGACCAGTGTGAGGTGATACCTCATTGTAGATTTGATTCACATTTCTCTAATAATTAGCACTTAAAGCCGCATGCTATGCAATTTCTAGAAGCAGCAGGATAAAGAAAGGGCGTGTTGGGACATCTCTGATGATCCAGTGGTTAAGAATCCGCCTTGAAGGGCGGGGCACTCGGTTTCAATCCCTGGTCAGGAAAATAAGATCCCACATGCCTCAGGGCAACTAAGCTCATGTGCTGCAATTACTGAGCCTGTGCACTCCAGAGCCCCAGTGCCACAGCTAGAGTCTCTATGCTGCAGGTGCTGGAGCCCACACACCCTGGAGCCAATCTGCTGCAAATAGAGAGTCCGAGCGTTGTAACGAAAGATCCCGCATGTCGCAACTAAGACCCGATGCAGCCAAATAAATAAATACATAGTTTTTTTACGAAAAAAAAAAAAAAAAAGAATGGGGGTGTTTGGGCAGCAAGGTTTGGAGGGGCACTCGGTTCAGTAAATAAAATCAACTGATCAAGGATATTCAAACCCTCAGCAAGCTCCTCAGAGGAAAGGGGCACATTCCTTCTGTCTGCAAAAAGAAAGGGTCTAGAATTTTTGCCACTATCTATTCCCATGTGCTTGAGGATCATCAAGAGAGATCAGAAAAAAACCTGGTGAGTCTGTCTTCTGGGCCAGTTGCTGGGGGCCAGGGTTGGGCTGGGAGTATACTGATGATAGTTTTACTGAGCGCTTGCTCTATGCCAACAAGTATGATAATCATTTTTTTCAAGGTTTAACTCATTTAATCCTCACAATGCTCCCTGAGGCTGTCATATCATCACCATTGTAGATAGAGAAACTGAAACACCACAGTTCCTCGCTCGCCCTTGGAAGAGGAAGCAGAATTCAAAATCTGAGCAGTTTTACTCCACAGCCGCCCTCCAGCCAGCTGGGCTCTGGCAGAGGGGCAGAGGGCTTCCCTGGTGGCTCAGATGGTAAAAAATCCTTCTGCAATGCAGGAGACCTGGGTTCGATCCCTGGGTCAAGAAGATCCCTTGGAGAAGGAAACGACAATCCACTCAAGTATTCTTGCCTGGAGAATT
Source organism: Ovis canadensis (assembly GCF_042477335.2). NCBI lineage: Eukaryota > Metazoa > Chordata > Mammalia > Artiodactyla > Bovidae > Ovis > Ovis canadensis. The sequence continues at coordinate 85,629,251 of NC_091257.1, read as the reverse complement.
CCATGAACAGAGAAGCCTGCAGGCTACAAGGTGTGGGGCTGCAGACAGGAGTGAGCAACTAACACTAGAGGGTCAGACGGAGAGCAGATGGGAAGACCACCCAAACCATGGAGAGCTCCCTGAGGCCCTGAGCTTGAAGAGCCAGGTTCCTAAGGCTGGTTCTTTGTGACTCCTGACCACCACCAGTGTCTTCCCTTTGTGGAGAGCTCTAATTTCTTGCAGAGGGAAATTCTCCTTGGGCCAACGCTGAGAGCCCAGATGCTCTGACTTGATTCAACTTCCTGAAAAGCCCTGTGGAGTGGAGTCCTGAGCCAGACGCATTCGTCCTCGGGGTTCTGGAAACCCATCCTCTGAGATGTCAGTTTTTTCCAGGGTGAGCAGACAGAGAATTGCTCTCCACATCAACCCAACCGTCATTTCCCCTGTCCAGCCCTGCTCTTTACACATCTGCCACTATTTCCCACCTCCCATTACTATGGAAAAGCCAACCCCTCTGTCTCAGCTTCCCCATTTTTACCTCTGCCATCCCTGCAAAAGCCCAGGGCCAAAACTGGATCTGCCCAAATTAGGTCTTCCACTTTTTGCCAGCACTGATGGGAGTTTCCAAGTTCAAAGCCAAGCTCCCCGGCCCAAGCTGTCGGCCCAGAGCCCCAGCAGGTGCAGCCTAGTTGCTAAGCAACATCTTTGGAGCTCTGTGTTTTCCTGTCACATGACTATTGTTGCTAAGGAAACAAGTCCTCTGGCATCCCGGGACACAGCAAGGCTTAGGCAGCGGTGTGTTACCTGAGGTCTAACAAAAACCTTCCTATCCCTGGTTTGTGATGAGTTGTGCATCCCTAAACTGCTCCCTGGGACCATCAGATTGATCCTGTCTTTTTCTCAGGCATTGACTTTTCAGAGGGAGTACCTAAACTGGAGTCTTGGGCACTCACTGGGCACTCTTAGCATCCAGTTCTTTGGGATGGTCAGTAGCAAGAATGGCTTTCAAGAGATGTACTAATATGCCAGGGTTCAGAAGACGATCTTGCAGTCCCAGTTCCCCCACTTCTATCAATAGACTCTGCTGCAGGGTCAGAATGAAAATGACTTGGACTGGAGAGTGGGAAAACTGAGGAGAGGCTCTGGACAAGAGGGTTATAGCGGGGTCTCAGTAATACAGCGGCAAGAGAGCCCGACAGGGGTCTGCTCCCAGTACCACCCCCCACACCTACAGCTCAAACAGCGGGAGGATGGATGCCACATTGAGGATGTCACAGTCCCCCTGAGGGCTTGCTCCCTGGATTCTCTGGTCCAGACTTCCTGGGGTTCCCTATGCAGGACTGGCCCAGAAATGAGGTAGAAATAAGGAGATCTCTCTAAGAGACAAAATGATATAGAGATGGACAATAAGAAAGGAACTATGAGGGACTTCCCTGGCAGTTCAGTGAAGACAGCTTTACACTTCTAATGCAGCGGGCATGAGTTCAAGCCTTGGCCGGGGAACTAAGATTCCAACATGCTGAGAGGCACAGCCAAGAAAATAACTAAATAAACATTAAAAATAAATAAATACAATTCACCCATTAAATTTTTTTTCTAAAGAATGTAAAAAGAAAAAAAAGAAATATGAGAGAATTGGGGTATCAATGAGGAGTTGCAACAATTGAATAACATATAGAAATGAGAAAATTAAAGAACAGAGAGAACAAATGGGACGAGATTATTCAACCAATAGTAGAAAAATATTGAAAATAATTGAAATATCCCAGAAAATATGAGTTTTCAGATACAGAGATTCTAAGGAATAGATCCAAACCAAACACTGCAAATATTTCTATTTCCAAGTCACATCTCTGAGGAATCACTGGTGACAGAAGATCCTAAGAGCTTCTAGAGAATTAAAGTGATTTTCATAGAAAATATCCAAATCACACTGGCATTGGACTTCACGAGTAGAAGATGGAAGACCACGCAGATCTTCTAAATGTCCAAGGAAAATGAGTTCACCCTTTCCGTGAGAGCTGCTTTCATTTCCAAGACTTCTTTTTTTAAAAAATATTTATTTATTTGGCTTTGCCAGATCTCAGCTGAGGCATGCGGGATCTTTCAGTTGCAGGATATGGGGTCAAATTCCCCGATCAAGGAGTGGATTCAGCCTCCCTGCTTTGGAACACAAAATCTTAGCCATTGGATCACCAGGGAATTCCCAAGACATCTTTCTTTATGTGATTGATACGCCCTTTTTTTTTTTTGACAGAAAGGGATATCTTCTCTTCTCCAACTTTTTAAAAACAGCTTTACTTATTTATGGCTATGCCGGGTCCTTCGCTGCTGTGCGGGCTTTTCTCTAGTTGTGGTGCGTGGGCTTCACGCAGTGGCCTCTCGCGCAGACCATGGTCTAGAGCACAGGCCCGGTAGTCCTGGCACACTGGCTTTCGTTGCTCCGAGGCACGTGGGATCTTCCCACATCAGGGATCACACCCGCATCTCCTGCGTTGGCAGGCGGGTTCTTTGCTTCTGAGCCCCCAGGGGAGACTTGATCCCCCTTTTCTAACACCCTGTTCGTTTTGCATGGATGCACTGTCTAATCTTATCTTCTGTCTATTGTCTTGAATTCCTTCAAATTGAACCTATTTGGGTCTCTACCTTTCACACTGGAGTTTCCCTCAAATGTTTGGGGATGTTTAGCGGGTTGTTTGGATGACTGGACTAAGCTTAGAAGTTTAGCTTGCCTGATCATACATAAGAGGAAAGCACCAAAAAACTAATCAGCAGCTCCTTGCACTTGGCGTGGACATGTGGTTTGAGAACTGCATGGTGAGGTGATCCCCCAGGATCCATTTGTTAGATCCTTCTTAGGCTGGGCAGATTCCCCTGAGAGACCAGTTGGCCACACTCCTGCCTAGAGGATGTGAGCTGGCATTCTAGCAACTTTGACAGAAGAAATGGGTGGGAGTTTTCACATTCAGTCTTCAGTTTCCACATTCAGAAAATAGTGTTTTCAGCAAGGGACACCCCTGGCCTCAGTTATACCTGGCACCCCCAAATCTAGAAGCCTGATTTTATCTTCTCCGGAAAATAATCTGCTGGGGAAGAGAACTGGGAATTTTAGACTTTAATCTTTCTGGTTTGGTTCTCTCTCTCTCTCTCTTTTTTTTTTTTAATATTTATTTATTTGTCTGTGCTGGGTCTCCATTGAGGCATGTGGGATCTTGATCCTCATCGCAGCATGCAGGATCTTTTTTATTAGTAGTTGAGACATTAGAGATCTAGTTGCCTGACCAAGAATCAAACCTGCTCCTCCTGCATTGGGAGCTCAAAGTCTTAACCACTGGACTGCAGGGAAGTCCTTAAATCAATCTTCATGTTTTAGCCCCATCTGATGGTGCTACCAATCCCTGAACTTTTTGGGGGGTGGGGGGGGTGGGGGGAGGGCAGGGGAGGTTCTACCATAAAAGCAGGTTGCATTTCTTGGCTTTTCCCACGGCCAGTTTAAGATCAGGTTTTCGGGTCTCCTAAGTGAGCCCTCATTTATCCATGTGCTCTCCAACTTCTAAAATTTTATTCCTGCTTGGGGAGATTCGTCTTTGAAGATGTAAACCTTTTTAAAACACCTGCACTGTTATGTAAGAATTTGGGGGAAGAAAGTTCCTTATCAGTTGTACTAGTTCAGTCTGCCATCTTGCACCCAAAGTCTTGAATAACAGGGGCACTAAAGAGCTTCACCTGGATTCCAATTTTGGCTTTAGTATCCTCGCCGTAGTGTGTACTGGCTACTTAACCATAGGCAAATTTCAGAAACTCTGTATCAGTTGTCTTATCTGTAAAATAGGGATAATAATGCTACTGAGACAGGCCTGGAACCTGGGACCCTTTGCTGCAGTGTTGCAAAACTTGCACCTGGACAAATGTCTCCCTAAACCACAAAATACAAACTGTAAGGGACTAAGGGATTATGTGCAGGCTGCAGTTGGGGCAAGTTATGAGCAAAAAGGATACAAAAAAGTCAAAAAGCCCAACTGCCACTGAAGACCCAAGAGCCAGAACAGAGTGTCGGGAGCAAAAGCAATGTGCTCTGAATGCCCTCTCCACACAACATCACCATAAAGGTGGGCGAAACACCTAAGCCACCCCTCTGGCTGGATCCCTGGACACACCCCTACCCTCACCTCAGATAAGGAACTGAGGGAGTGAGCAAGGGAACCTGTTGCTTGTTTTTGGTGAAGCCTGGCCTGAAAGCTTTGTCTAGCCTCTGGTCAATTTCTATGGATTGGAGAAGGCCAAGAACCCTGCCTGGTAACAGTACATACTTCCTTCGAATGTTGTGAGCTCTTAGACCAGTGCCTAGCACACAGTCAACCATTCTATCAGAGATGATCAGAGGATGGTGGCAGTGATGATACAGTTTACCACGTGGCAGCCCCTGTGGCAAAGGCAGTGGGTCTCAGGAAACCAAGATGGACATTTCCCTTCACTTTTTCCACTCCCAAACTGGTGTGACTAGTTTTCCCACTCTAATCTATACCATGTAAATACAGTATGTGCCCTAGGTAAACTACATGCAGGTGGAAGTTCTCCTTGTGCAAATATGACTGGTGACCGGTGACAATGTAAACAGAGTATTCAAATGAACTGGAGGCTAGCATTGCAGGGCAGTTGTTTTCCAATACGGTTGAATCTCTTTTGTTTAAGTACAATGGCTACAGGCATCATTTCCCAAATGACTTACTCACACATGTATTTCTGAGAGAGCATCCAAGTCTTGTTGTCTGGTACTTGTTTCACAGGGCAAATGACACCATCTGGACAAGGGAAACAGCATATGCTTGGGGGCAGTGTCCCCTTCTTACCCCAATGGCTTAAGCAAAGTCTCCTCCCCCTTTCAAGAGCTTTCTTCATGTTTTCCTTTCTTCTGGTCGGCTTGGCTTTCATCTTTCAAGCTCTGCTTTCTTTATCCTGCTGAGCAGGCAGCAAACTCGCAGGTTCTGTGATCCTGCTGCTCAGCTTAAAAAAAAAAAGAAAAACAAAACAAAAACCAAAAACCAAAAACAAAAAAGCCACTCTGTTGCAATTTATGAACTTCCCCTCCTGGAAGGCATAAGCCATCAGGTTTTGTGAAAGCCACTGCTGCAAGGTCTTGAAATTGATGAGGAAAAGATGGAAGAAGGAAAGAAAGAAAGAGACAGAGGGAAAGAGGCATGGAGAGAGGAAGAGAAAGGAGAGAGGTAGATGGGAAAGCAAGAAGAGGGGAGAGAGACAGGGAGGGTATCCCCCACTCCCAGCTCCCAGTCTGAACCCTGCTTTTAGAAACAAGGCTTCTTTTATCATGAATGCCAGGCAAGTTTTTCCCATTGAAGATTCACTACCAAGCTGAAGATGACTAGACATATTGTTTTAAAGATAACAACTGTGCTAGTCTTGGAAGATGCAGCTATTCATGTTATCAACATCACCATGCCCTGTTTGGAGTGTTCTTCAACCAGTAACCTGTATTTGGATGGCTCTTCCTCCTAGCTTCAAACACAAAACCTCCACTTCCAGGCAAGAATCTCGGACCAGATCATTCAGGGGCCCAGGGATGTCTCACATATGTTCACAAGTCTGGGCGGTTACCCTGAGACATCTGCAGACATATTCTTTGGTTCCAGCCACCCTCCAGTGGGGTCACCTACATCACTGGGCAATGCTCTCTTCCTCCAGACATTGCTGCATGCCGAGATACACTGGGAGAGAAAGGTGTTCTGTCCTTGGGACCAACAGAAGACCAGCAACTGGACTGTGACTGGGGACAGAGCTGTACAAAGTCGTCAGGTTAGCACCTCTTTTACTTTTCCCATTTACAGTCTGTTTTCAGTTCAGTCTCTCTCTCTCTCTCCCCCAAGTCCAACTTAATATTCAGATATGATACTTACTGGACACAAATCTAAGTGGAACCCCCTTCTCTGAGCTCAGAATTGCCTGCAATGAAGGCCTCACTTACTAGGTCTTGTTCCCTGGTTCCCTCTTAGTTTAGGGTGAATTTCCTCCCACGAAGCCCCTGATAGCCCAATGCCAATAGACATCTGGTTGGCAAGCTCGTCAGTCCTATAGAGACATAACCAGACAGGTTACACCCCATATGTGGACGCAGCTTAGACTAGGCTAAGCTAGAATCTCTAAGCTAGAATTGAGGTAGAATCCCTCAACGGTTCTACCTTAAAGAGTGAAGATATGATTCTTCCATTAATCCTTTTCAGAGCTTGGCTTCCAGGAACAAGGATTTGACATGCTGAATAATTCTGTCCTAATGGAAATGGCAACCCACTCCAGTATTCTTGCCTGGAGAAACCCATGGACTGAGGAGCTTGGTGGGCTACAGTCCACGGGAGTCGGACACGACTGAGCGACTTCACTTTCACTTTCAATGAGCTCTCAGCGCAAACAAAAGCTGTTCTTACATACCCCAGGAACAAAGTAAGTAAGCCTATTGCTGCCCTATGCATTGACCTCTGATCTGGGAATCTATCCCCCAACCCCTCAATCTCATCCCCTGCCACCCCCCCAACCCCCGGCCAAATTGATTGGTTTGAGGATTCCCCAGTCAGGCCCCAAGTTACATGGAAGCAGGCAGCTGTCTTTGACCTCAAGGTGGAAGCAAGTGCATATGGATCATCTGATCCCTGAGCCAGTGTCTCCAGCCGCAGTCAGGTCTTCCTCAGGTTGGCCTTCATTTTGGTTCTTGGTCAGCTTCTTGAGGATTTCCCACGTGGTGCTAGTGGTAAAGAGCCCGCAGGTTCGATCCTTGGCTCAGGAAGATCCCTTGGAGAAGGGCATGGCAACCCACTCCAGTATTCTTGCCTGGAGAATCCCATGGACAGAGGGACCTGGCAGGCTAGAGCCCATAGGGTCACAAAGAGTCGGACATGACTCAAGTGACTTAGCAGCCTCACGTGGTTTCTTGACTGGAGAAGGGAACACGCCAGTTTACTTTTGGGGCCCCTTCTTCCTGTCTTACTCTTTATTTTTACTGTGGAGCCATGATGCAAACAACACAGCTCTCCACTCGCTCTGTCTCTTTTTTAGGGGGTTGGGGAGAGCCTCACTGTGAGGCATCTAGGATCTTAGTTACCCAGCCAGGGGTCAAACCTGTTCCCTCTTCAGTGGAAGATTGGAGTCTTTACCACTGGACCACCAGGGAAGTCCCTTCACCTGCTCTCTTTGGTGGGGAAGGAAAACTCCCTGCCTACATTGCACTTGGCCTTGAGGTCCTGCTCTCCCTGGACCATCATAAGCTGTTGTTATTTAGTCACCCAGTGGTGTCCAACTCTTTGAGACCCCATGGACTGTAGCCCGCCAGGCTGCTCTGTCCACGGAATTTTCCAGTAAAGAATACTGGAATGGGTTGCCCTTTCCTTCTCCAGGGATCTTTCCAGCCCGAGGATCAAACCCGCACCCCCTGCATTGGCAGGCAGATTCTTTACTGCTGAGCCACTAGGGAAGCCCAATCAAAATGCTTGCCTGATGCTAAGTAGACCCTTTCCCTTCCTCCCTGGATTTTGAATCTGGAGCAGAATGTTGTTGTTGAACCACCAGGGAAGCCCATATATACATATCAGTTCAGTCAATCAGTTGTGTCCGACTCTTTGCAACTCCATAGACTGCAGAACTCCAGGCTTCCCCATCCTTCACTATGTCCCTGAGTTTGCTCAAACTCGTCCATTGAGTCAGTGATGCCATCCAATCATCTCATCCTCTATTTTTCCCTTCTCTTCCAGCCCTCAATCTTTCCTAGTATCAGGGGCTTTTCCAATGAGTCAGCTCTTTGAATCAGGTGGACAAACTATTGGAGCTTCAGTTTTAGTATCAGTCCTTCCAATTAATATTCAGGGTTGATTTCCTTTAGGATTGACTGGTTTGATCTCCTTGAAGTCCAAGGGACTCTCAGGAGTCTTCTCCAGCCCCACAATTCGAAAGCATCAGTTCTTTGGCACTCAGTCTTCTTCGTGGTCCTGCTCTCATACCTGTACGTGACTACTGGAAACACCATAGCTTTCACTATACAGACCTTTGTCAGCAAAGTGATGTCTCTGCTTGGAACAGAATGATTCAAGGACACAAGTGATTTCCATGTAGTAGAGCTACTAAAACCAAACTTCCTAAAAGTGAAGTCGCTCAGTCGTGTCCAACTCTATGCAACCCCATGGACTGTAGCCTATCAGACTCCTCCGTCCATGGGATTTTCCAGGCAAGAGTGCTGGAGTGGATTGCCATTTCCTTCTCCAAAACTTCCTAAAGAGACTGCTAATTCTGGCTCCCTAGATCCTGGAGCTAACTTTATTCCTGATCTTTCTAAAAGCTGACTATTCAGCTTTCCTTACGATCCTGTGACTTTTCCTATAGTCTTTTCCTATGTCTCCTTTATCCCTAAATTAGCCCAAGTCTGTATCTATTGCTTGCCACTAAGAGCCTTACCTGATTTCACAAGAATGGTCTATTCTCCATCATCCTCTGTCACCTGGGTTCATTTCAGAGCCAGGAAAGTTCAGGCTCATCACTCACTGTATGCCCACAATTCCCAGGCAAACTGCAGCTTCTGATTCTTTGTTACCATCTTTCAGAAAGTGGCTGTCTTCAGTTTAAAAACCGAAGTTTTCATCTATGATCCCTCTCCACTGATATTACCTATAACGGACAGGGCTTAACCAGGAAAAGAGAACCACTTTAAGTATTTAAAGGAGAGGGAATTTGGGGCTTCCCTGGTGGTCTACTAGTTAAGAATCCCGCCTGCCAGTGCGGGGGACACAGGTTTGGTCTCTGGTCCCGCATGCCTTGAAGTAAAATGAGCCTGTGTGCCAGTACTACGAAACCCATGTCCCCTAGAGCCCGTGCTCTGCAACGAGAGAAGCCGCTGCAATGAGAAGCCTGCGCATCACAGCTAGAGAAAGCCCAAGCATAGCAACGATGACCCAGCAAAATCAAAAATAATAAACCAAATTTTATAAAAGAAAGGAGAGGAAATTCAAGGCATAGATTTGGTTATGTAAGTGATGGAGACACTGGTAAGCTAACCTGAGGACGGTGAAGCAACTCAGAGCTTAACAATGACAGGGAGTCACTGACACACCTAGGACAGAGGGACAAAGATGACAGCCACTCCTGAGAATGCCTCCCATGACAGAGCCGGGGGAGAAACACCCTGGGTATTCCTTTCCTCCTGTTCGCCAGCCTTCTGCCAGCGCCTCCCAACTGTCACCCAGCTGACAGAGGAGCCCGGGAAAGGAAACCCCAGGGTCAGCCCCGCTGTGACAGAGCAAAGCAAGGGGGAGACAGTGATGGGATCTGAGAGCCAGCCGACCTTGGACAGCACACGCTTCGTTATTTCAGTGACTTTTTTGAGAATATGATTTAATTTCCAAATGAAATGAATTTAGCATTTAAATAGCACTTAATAAGTGTTTGTCAGGGTTCAACATGCATGCCTTATTTTCATTCCTTCTTAAGTACAGATCTTATCATACCAATAAAAGTAGAAAAGTGTTCCCTACTGGCAGCAGCTCTGTCTCTTGATCACGGGCTCAACGTAATTAACAAACCCCTTCCTTTCTTTCCTGTTCTCTTTGACTCAAACACTTGTAGGGTCAAGGGATACAGGAGGAAACCCACCACCACCACCAAGAGCAGTTTCTGGCGCTGCATCCTCACACCTCCAGACCCCAAAGGAACAGGGCAGTTACTATTTGGCTGCTTAGTAACACAAATTACTCAGTTCCTCCCCAACCCTCCTGCCTTCTCCTGGCTGATTTCCCCGGCTGCCAACTACAAGGCAGGGCTGGCCTCACATCAGAGGACAGAGAAATGGGCGTGACCACAGCCCAGTGACAAAACAGGGCTTTCTTTTCTTACATCAGGAGTTGTTAAAATGTGTATGAGTAAACATTTGGTTAAGCGATTTATTTTGTTTAACAATTTTTAACTCTAAGAGCAACACAAGCTTGTGATCTGAGCCCTCAGTTTTATCAGTCTGTGTTGTATTACACCACGGCTCCAGCATTCTGTCCAAGCTTACATAACTCTGAGAAGGAAGTTGCGCTGCCGTGTTCGGGCTCAGCCTCCCAGTAAAAGCCAGCTGCCCATCCTCTCTGCAGCTGTAAGAGAATGGTGAGCCACAGAATGAGACAGGGAACAGAAGACATCAGGATCAAGCACACAGGAAGCCCTCAATATTTATTTAAGCATACATAAATGTTTAATGGCAGAGTCAAGGGCAGAGACAATGCTGGGGTCTGAGACGTAGAACTTCCCAGGGTCTCAGTCCTGGGCTCATGTGTCCCAGCTGGAACAAACCCTAGCCCTGCTCTCCAAACGAGTTGCTACATCTTTACCGGTAGTCTATCTGACTAGGTGTGCTTTCCCAGGGACTTCCGGGAAATGAACTTCCCAAGGGAGGTCACGACCTAGATGTCCCACAGACACCTAAAACAAAATGCCAACTCATGAAATTCTTCATCTCTACCCCAGTCTTTCATGTCTTAGGGAGTGGTAGCCCTGCCATTCCTGCATCTAACTGAAAAACTAGGATATCATCCTGGATAACCTGTTTACCCTACCAGCATCATTACACCGCTACCAGCATCTAATGTACTCTATCTCCCAAACATTGCCGGAATCTGACTACTTCTCTCCATCATTATAGTTCAGAATACCTGTTATTTAACATTTCTACTCCATGTCAGCTTTTAATTGATGATTGGCTGCCTTTTCCATCCTGTAGTCATTCATTCATTCATTCGTTGCACGACTGTTTATCGAGCACCCACCGCATGTCAGGAGCTGTTGATACGTGTGTGCGTGCTCAGCCGCTCAGCTGTGTCTGACTCTTTGCAACCCCATGGGCTGTAGCCCACCAGACTCCTCTGTCCTTAAGATTTCCCAGGCAAGAATACTAGAGTGGGTTGCCATTTCCTTCTTCAGGGAATCTTCCCATGGATCAAACCCATGTCTCCTGAGTCTCCTGCATTGGCAGGCAGATTGTTTACCACTGAACCACTTGGGAAGCCTTTGGTGATACAGTGGTAAGCAAAACAGAGTCCTTGTCCTTATGGAACTAACATCCTTATAGGAGTCAGCTGCCATTCCTAAAGCATGAATATCATCACATCTGCTCCTCCCCCAATTTCAAATATATCAGTGGTGTCCCATTGCCATCAGCATAGAATCCAAATTCTCTACTATGCTCTTCTTCTATAAGTCATCTCGGGGTCTCAGTCCTGGGCTCATGTGTCCCAGCTGGAACAAATGCTAGCCCTGCTCTCCAAATGAATCACTACATCCCCCATCCCCTTTGCTTATCTACCCAGTCATGTGGAAGATGACTTTTCAGTCAGTAACTTAAATGCACCAAGCCTAGGGACCTTGCTGGTGGTCCATTGGTTAAGATTTCACCTTCCAAATGCAGGGCTTCCCTGATAGCTCAGTTGGTAAAGAATCTTCCTGCAATGCAGGAACCCTGGTTCGATTTCTGGGTCGGGAAGAGCCTCTGGAGAAGGGATAGGCTACCCACTCCAGTATTCTTGGGCTTCCCTTGTAACTCAGCTGGTAAAGAATCCACCTGCAATGCAGGAGACCTGGGTCCCTTCCAATGCAAAAGGTGCTGGTTGGATCTCTGATCAGGGATCTTGGCCAAAAAACTAAAGCATAGAACAGAGGCAATACTGTAACAAATTCAATAAAGATTTTAAAAATGGTCTGCATTAAAAAGAATCTTTAAAAATATCACACCAAGCCTTTACATATCTTGGAAGATATCTCCCTGCTTCTCTTTGCCTTGCTAATAGCTACTCATTGCTCAGGCCTCAGCTTAGAGCTCTCTCAGTCAGTGTTAAGTTATGTTGGTGACGATGGAATTTGGAGAAGGTGAAGGATTCTTTGAGACCTGATGCCCATCCTGTCCCAACCACTTCTGCTCATTCCTTCTCCCCAAATCTTTCAAAGAAATATGCACCCAGAGAACAAAGCCGGGTAAATGTACAATATTGTGTTCATTTTTCTGAGGTTCTGGCCTCTTGTGCTGGATTGACCCATGTGGAGGATTTCTTTGATCTGAGCTAGAGGGAGACCTAACTGACCTCAGAAGAGTACATTCACCTTTGGAGCGCCCGAGCAGCACCCATTGTAAGAAGCCTAGCACACTGGGGGCAGCAGCTCTGGCAGCAATGACCTAACTGAACTGTCTCTGAAGTAGGATGTTAGCTTGCTTTTCTGAGGCCAGTGTTCAAGCCCTTTTTGTCAGTTCTATGATCTACTTCCAATAGGATCACCATGTCGACAGAAATAATCTATAAACAAATTGGGATGGAAAAGTTTTAGTTGAGTCAAACTGGAGACTAGAGCCCGGGAGACTCAGACTCAAGAAGGGCTTCAATTTTATTTCTCCAAACTCCACAATGAAAGCGGCCACAGGCAAAACCTGCAAAGTCATGTACAACTGTCGGTCAAGAATTAGGATGGGAGGGACTTCCCTGATGGTCCAGTGGTTAAGAATCTACCCACCAATGCAAGGGACACAGGTTCGATCCATGGTCCAGGAAGATCCATGGGGTAGCTAAGCTGGGGCACCCACAACGGCTGAGCCCGTGCTCTACAACAAGAGAAGCCACCAAAATGAGAAGCCTGCACACCACAACTAAGAGGAGCCCCCGACAACTGCAACTACAGAGAGCTCGCACATAGCAGTGAAGATCCAGCAGAGACAAAAACAAACAAATAAAAAATTTTTTAAAGGATTAGGATTAGAATCGGCAAGAAGTAAGGATGCTTGTTAAGCAAGGATTGGTTGGGAGCCAAAATGATTACATAGGTACGAGGGGGGGAAGACTTTGAGACCTGAAGTTGGAGCTGGCGGCTGCTAGTACATTGTTTTGAGAATGGCTGGTGATGTCCCTGAGCTTGATAGAGGTCAGAAAACTCAGGTTCTCAGTGATGCAGGAATGTGTCTGAGATCACATCCACCATGGCCACCCAGCTCCATTTTGGATGCCTGAACCATGGCCATTTTTATTTTTAAATGCCTTCTTTAATAGTTAAAGCAGATGTACAATGCATATTTGACAAGCCAAAAGATAGACTGTTCAAGTCAGCGTAAAGTTCAAGCCAAATCATGTATAAGCCAGAATGACTTCCCCACACCTCATATGGGAAAATGTCTTCCATAAACTGGATGTGGTTTCTATTGTTGCAAACCAGAAACCCTGAATGGTTTCATATCCTTTCTATCTTATCCCCACCATGGAGCCAGTCTCCACTTCCTACCCCAGTGGTATGAAATGGCAACCCCAAGGATGAATATACTGAGCAGGATAATTGCCCAGCAGGTCTTGACTTACCCACCCACCCCAGGCTTTCATTGATGGGTTGGAAACACAGATCTTAAATGGAAACAAATCCAGGCCATTTATCTTCTCAACCACCTTGGAGGATCAGAGGTAGTATTTCAAAAGAGAGCTAATTATAAAGCAGGGAGATTCACCCTTGGCCCTGTGGCCCAGTTAGTATTCTGGCCTGTGGCCCATGCACATTGGCATGCCTCCTATTTGGAGGCAAAGCCAGGGAGAGAGAGAGGAGCTGGACCTCTCCCTGGAGTCCAACAGTTGTGGATGAACAGCAAATGTTTGTTGTCTTTCCAGACATTTCATGGTTCCATGATAAATGGGCACCATTGCTCCCTGCCTCCGTTACTGCCCCATGCGCGTGATCCATTGCCTTTCTGTCTCCATCTCCATCTCCTGGCTTCTCCCTCTGGTGAGTATTGATTTCTTTTACCCCTACTATTCGCTCTCACTGTGTCATTGCTTCTCTCCAGGCTCCTTCTGTCTACCCTACAGCCTCTTCTGCCTGGAGACGTCACTGCCTCATGGCTTCTGCCGGCCATGCTGCTACTTAAGCTGATTCCACAGATCTAAACTTCCCCAAGGAGAGTGTGATTAGGTCTGTGATCCCTATTCATCCAGAGAGTCCTGCACAAGTCCTGTGGCTTATGGCCACTTCGCTCATAAAGACTAAAGAAATGTCAAACACACAGAGTTAATGGATTTCATTCTAATCCAGTATTTCAGACTCAACATGTACAAACCTAAGCCTGTCATCTTCACTCCCAGATCTGTTCTTCCTCCTGTGCTCCTGAACACAGTGAATGTTCTTCTGTAGAGATGTGGTCTTCAAAATGAAGTCCTCACCTACACCTTACCTCTCCAGCATCATGTCTTTCTGCTCCCTCTGTCCCACACCCATCTAATCTTCTCATGTGTTGTGCTGTCCTTAGTCCCTCGGTCATGTGCTACTCTTTGAGACCCCATGGACTGTAGCTCACCAGGCTCCTCTGTCCATAGGATTCTCTGGGCAAGAATACTGGAGGGGGTTAGCCATGCCCTTCTCCAGGAGATCTTCCCAACCCAGGAATCGAACTGGTGTCTCCTGCATTGCAGGCGGGTTCTTTACCAGCTGAGCTACCTGGGAAGCCCAAACTTCTCATATATAATTTTTAACATAAAATCAGCTCTTGCCACCCTCTAACCAATGCTTTCCTTTTAACCACACTCCACACAAGGGTTTTGTTTGGATTTCTCCATCTCAACTTGTATTTCCCTTTCTCTACACAAGAGCTCAGTCTGGAGTGTTCAAACATCTCCCATCTGCTGAACCACAAACCCTTCAGGGCAAGAATGATGATTTAGTGACCTTTGGAACTGATCCAGAGGGGATACCAGCTGCTAAAGGCCAATTTTGCAGTGACCCTGAAAGATTCTTCCCTTAGAGTTCAGTATACCTGACCACCACCCCCATCCCCTGATTCAACAGCTCGTCTTGAAGAGGTGTGGAAAAACTAGGGTCCTGGAGATAGCCAAGTGAGATCGCACGGTCCTTCCTTTGTGCCAGAGATGACTCAGGTGTAAACAGGTTTGCAGGCTCGGTCCCGAGAGCACCTCTCTCTGTAGAGGGGCAACAGCCGAGAGGACGCAGTTACAATCTAGGTGGTCCTTTGCCTGACCTGCCTGGGGCTATGGGGCTGTCTGGCTGCTCTAAGCACCTCTCTGTAGAATGAGTGAATTTTCTCTCACTCTGTTGATTTCACTTGTGATGTTGCAGAGTTTCTGGCTCAGGAGTGACTCAGCTGATTTGCCTTCTGACATGCTTCAAGTGGAGTAGGAGGGGGGAAGAATGGTAGGGGATCAAGTTGCAACCAAAGTTTGAGTCTTATGATCATGAAGAGGCCTGGTCTCACGCCCATAAGACCGTGGAGAAGGCCAAAAGGGTTAGGGTCTAGTCCTGAATTTAACTCCAGGGAGGACAGCGGGGCCTGAGGGAACTCTGCCAGCTCAGGATTTAGAGGGCTGCAGCGTTCACGGGAGAGCCCAGACTCTAGGACTCTCCCAACAAGCCGCCAGACTTAGTGGTGGGGTCCAGCTGATAGGTGATACCAAACAAGAGGGATATCAAGGCTGAGGCAGAAAACAGTCGTCCTGAAAGTTGGAGAAGGAAGTAAACTATTTAAAGAAACAAATCAGAGTGAGATCTATTATCAGGTACAGAAACAGTGGGACGTCCCTGGCGGTTCAGTGGTCAAGACTCTGCACTTCAAACACAGGGGGTCCAGGTTTCATCCCTGGTCCGGGAACTAAAAGTTCACATGCTGGGCAGCATGGCCAAAAAAAAAAAAAAGCCTCTCCTCTGAAAACAGAAGCCAGCCCCATGAGTCTAGGCTCAGGCTGGGTGGGGAGGATAGACCTCAGAAGAACCATCCTCCATTTATCACTCTGTGCTGGGCGCTGGGGGCGCAGAAATGAGTGATGCCCTGGGGGGAATCCCTGTTTGAGTTTAGTGGTGAACACAGACACAGTAAAACTTGGTCAGGGCTAGGGCAGAGGTAGCACCAGGGTTCTAGCACACAGAAGATGAGGCTCTGACTCTGCCTTTTGGGAAAGAGCGACTAGAGGTCCTTCCTCTTGGGAGGACTTGGGGGTCCCTTATAGCGGAGAGGAAGATCTAAGGGTCCTTTATAGTAGAGGCAAGTTGGTAATTAAAGGATGTAAGAGCAATTACTAGGTGGAAAAAGTGAAGCCTGGGTTCTGGCATAGAGATATGTTACAGCAAAGCCTGCTTGGGGCCCTGCCAATACTGAGATGAGGCTGATGTGCTGGGTGCCTATGAGAATTAGCAGCAAATACTGCAGATGTGGATGGAGGAAGCATAAAGGGATGTAGTCCTGGTTATGATTTTGGTGGTCTTACCTACTAATAAAGGCTTCCCAGGTGGCCCAGCAGTAATGAATCTGCCTACCAATGCAGGACACACAGGTTCGATCCCTGGGTAGGGAAGATCCCCAGGAGAAGGAAATGGCTCCCCACTCCAATATTCTTGCCTGGGAGATCCCATGGACAGAGGAGCCTGGTGGGCTACAGTCCATGGGGTCACAAAAGAGCTGGATACGACTTAGCGACTGAACAACAACAAAAAGAAGACCTACTAATAAATATGGATTTTCACACCACAACCCTAGCATCTGACACAATCAAATTACAACTCTTCCTCTTAAGGAGGGAAGATGAATGTTAGCTTTCTCCTGGTTAGTGTGAGTTCCTTTTTTCCTTTAAATGTAGGAGTCTGACTTGGCCTGGCCTCAAGGCAAAAGGGAAACCGAGGCAAGAAGTGGAGGAGGAATTGCAACTCAGTGCGCACTCGGGTGTGCCAGACTCAAACCCAAACTCACAATGTGCTGCAGCAAGGATGCTATGATTGTTGGCCTACCCACTACTGCCCAACTGGTGTTGGTGAAAGAATGCACTGGGGCCCTGGGTGTCGTAGCAGGGTAGAGATTAGGTGGTGGTCAGAAATGCTGGGAGCCTCCCAGGAGGGCACTTGCATGACTGAGAAGGAAGAGCAAGCTTTCAGTTCAGGATTCAGGTAGTCTTTGCTAGCTGTGTGTCCTTGAGCAAGTTACCCAGCCTCTCTGAGCCACCAGCTGTGAAATGGAGATTACAGCACCTGCTTCCTAGGATGGTTTTGAGGATAAATGAGATAATTTTATATGAAAGAATCTGGCACACAATGGATGTTTGGTTAAAGGGGATTCTCTTCTGCTTCTTCCTCATGATTTTATTCAACGTGTGCTGCTGCTGCTGCTGCTAAGTTACTTCAGTCGTGTCTGACTCTGTGCGACCCCTCAGACGGCAGCCCACCAGGCTCTGCCATCCCTGGGATTCTCCAGGCAAGAGCACTGGAGTGGGTTGCCATTTCCTTCACCAATGCACTAAAGTGAAAAGTGAAAGTGAGATCGCTCAGTCGTGCCCGACTCTTAGCGACCCCGTGGACCAGGCGAGAGTAGTGGAGTGGGTTGCCATTGCCTTCTCCAATTCAATGTGTATAAAGGGTTAATTCCTGAATATATATTTATATATTATATATAATAGATATATATAATATATAAAGAGTTTTTTAAATCAATAAGAGAAAGAACACCTCAACAGAAAAACAGGCATAAGATAGAAGCAATTAGTAGAAGAATATGTTTTAATGGCTATTAATCATATATAAATATAATATCAGAGACATACAAATATACATCTACATATATGTATGTACTTCATTAACAAGAGGGCGGCAGGGGATGAGATGTTTAGACAGCTCACCAACTCAATGGATGTGAATTCGAGTAAACTCCAGGAGATAGGGAAGGACAGGAAAGCCTGGCATATTGCAGTTAATGGAGGTGCACAGAGTTGGACAGAACTTAGTAACTGAACAACAATAACAAAAAGGCAAGTTATAACAATAATAAAATATCAGCTTGACAAAATTACAAAACATTTACTCATAAGCACAGTGTGTTTCCTTTCACAATTTATAAATGATTTGTATTCTTTTTCTGTGAACTCCCTATTCATATCTTTTGCCCGTTTTAGTGATGCAGTATTGCTCTTTTCCTTATTGATTCATAGGCACTTTATATCGGTTAGATTTTAGCCTTCCCCTTCCCTTCCCCAGGGGATCTTCCCAACCCAGGTAACCATATGTGTTAGTCATATGTATTACAAATATTTTTCCAATTTATCATTTATCTTTTGACTTCACTTCCGGTATTTTCATTGTACAGAAGTTTAAAATTTTTTTATGCAGTCCAAATTACCAGTGAGTGTTTACCTTTTTGGCTTGACAGGAGGATAAAGTTTCACAGTACACAGCAGAGGAAAGAAAGGCTCTCCCTAACATGAGATAGCCGGTTTAGGGTAGCATGGATTGAGATTACTTGTGTAGCTCTTCCTAGTCTCTCTCCTAGTCTCTGACTATAAATGTTTCTTATGATGTAATCTTCTTACGAAGACTTGGCTTCCCATGTAAGTGTGAGCCCGGGACCTAGCTCCATCAAAAGCTGTTTTTCCCGTTGAAAATTAATCGTCTATGATCTGGTTTATACATTGGTCTAAAGAGTTTGGTTACTGTGAGTCTGCCCTAGAGGAGAAGCTGTTTTCTGTACTGACAAATCAGGTTCTTGAGCTGTACATCTGAGAATCAGAGTCCGATTTGAATTAATTCATCCAGACCTTTTTGAGAAAGGTCAGTCTTACCATGTTCTCTTGGAGATAATCTTCAACATTTCCAGTGTATGCAAATACCTTTCTTAATAATAAGTACCTTTCTTAATCGTAGAAGGCAAATCTGCCAGAAACCCCATAACTAATAATAAGTAATAATCACACTTACCCCCTTATTAAGCACTTTTTAGCTGCCTGGCACTGTTCTTGGCACACTTAATGGACTAGTTAATAGCCAGAACATTTCTATCGTGTCAACAATATTAGTTTCTAATTTACAGATGAAGAAAATGGGACCTAGAGAAATGGAGTAACTTGACCAAAGTTTACTAAGTCAAAAAGTGGTGCTGTCAGGATTTGAACCCTGGACCATCTGCTTTCCTCTGTGCTTATGTTGATTGTATACGACCCTGTCTTGAATTCTCCCTTTAGCTTGAAACTGAAAAGTGAAAGTCGGTCAGTCGTGTCTGACTCTTTGTGACCTCATGGACTATACAGTCCATGGAATTCTCCAGGCCAGTATACTGGAGTGGGTAGCCTTTCCTTTCTCCAGCAGATCTTCCCAACCCAGGGATTGAACTCAGGTTTCCCACATGGCAGGCGGATTCTTTACCTGCTGAGCCACAAGGGAAGCCCAAGAATACTAGGGTGTGTAGCCTATCTCTTCTCCAGGATATCTTCCTGACCCAGGAATTGAACCAGGGTCTCCTGCACTGCAGGCAGATTCTTTACCAACTGAACTATTAGGGAAGGGATCTTTACTATAATCTATAGTCTATATTTAATATAATCTTTACTATATTCCAAAAACAAATTGATAACCCTTTCCCCACTAATTTCTTACTTTCCTTCTGAATTTTCAGGTCTCCAGCACTAAATCACATATGTGGGCACCTTGGAAGTAACACACAGGGACTATCAGCAAAAATATTCTTCTTTAAAAAAATATTTATTTATTTGGCTGCACCGGGTCTTAGTAGCGGCATGTGGGATCTTTAGTTGTGGCATGTAGGATCCAGTTCCCTGACCAGGGATCAAACCCAGACCATCCTGCATTGGGAGTATGGAATCTTAGCCACTGGCCCACTAGGAAGAGGGGAGAGAGTGTGCCCTCAGTAGTGCCCAGCTCTTTGTGACCCCGTGGACTGTAGCCTGCCAAGTTCTTTGGTCCGTAGATTTTTTTCCCAGGCAAGAATACTTGAGTGGGTTGCCATTTCCTACTCCAGGGGATCTTCCCCAGCTGGGAATCGAACCCCCATCTCCTACACCTCCTGCATTAGCAGGCATACTCTTTTACCATTGAGCCACCAGAGAAGACCCGCCAGGGAAGTCCCTGCCAAATCCTTCCCGGAAAACGTGGACTTCCATTCTTCCACTAGCTCTGTGGCTGCTGTGTCAAATTTAAAATACAGAGTTTCTTGTGCATTGCCTCTGAGCCAGAAGACGCATCAAAAGGCTGACACATTCCATATGAGATCTTAGGCCTCAAGTAAAGTGTCCCTTACTGGTTTCCAAAGTACTGCTTTAGCTCTTTATTTTCCGAATGTGAATATAGACCTTTATTTACCGGCTTCAGATGGTTTTTAGTAATGCTCAAACAGCTAAAATTGACCAGTCTATAATTGAATTGAGTTATTCGGAGGACATAAAAATACTTGGCAATTTTGTTTTAAGTAGTGCTATTTTTATGAAGGCTAGAAAACATTTTGTAGACAGGAAAGTGGAAAATAGAAAAGGAGAGCACATTGTGCTGTGGGAAGAAACAAGAGAGAAAAAGCTGGGGGAAAAAGAAGGGAAATCAGTAAGTGATCGTCACTTACAGTTGCCAGTCATTGTGCTAGATGCTCCATTTATAGCGTCTTATTTAACCTCCGCAACCGCCCCAGGACACAGATTCATTGCATCCGTTTTGTGGATTAGGAAATAGGCTCAGAAAGGTTAAGTAACTTGTCCAGTTCATGCAGCATGGGGATTCGAGGGCCCTGCACACAGAAAGGAAGCAAAGATGACAAAATTCAAACTGAAGCCCAGCAGATACCCGAAAAGATCAAAGTGCAACTAACTAGAGGTGAAGGAAAGGATGAACAGAGGTTCCTCTAGTCACTAGAAGAGGTGTGGCTTCTGCCTCTGCCAGCCTGAAGCAGGGCAGGGGCAGATGGCTGGAACTGCTGCTGATGGAGGTTGAGATGGAAGATGGCTAGAGGGCCTCAGCAAGTCAGAGAGCTTGCTGTTTCCAGGAAAACTGAGTGAGCAGGACCTGAATTAAGGCAAAGATGTGTTGGACCTGGCACAGAGAAAGGGGCCCTATTCCTCTCTAGGATAGAAGACTGGCTCAGAGTGTGGCTCCTCTCTTTTGGAGGAACATTCTTTGTCGAAATCTTCTATTAGGAAAGCCAAACATGGGATTTCCTTGACGGTCTAGTGGTTAAGAATCCGCCTTCCAATGCAGGGGGCTTGAGTTCATCCCTGGTCAGGGAACTAATATCCTACATGCCACGAGGCAACTAAGCCCATGCCACAACTGCTGAGCTCATGCACACTCTAGAGACCACATCGTTATTAGGAGAAGGCTGCACACCACAGCTAGAGAAGCCCCTGAATGCCGCAACCAGAGAAAGCCCATGCATTGCAATGAAGACCCAACACAGCCAAAAAGATTTTGCCATTGTGTTATCAGTAATACTTCAGCAAACCAGCAAGATCTTCTCTGGTCATATGAGTAAGAAGGATGCAAGAAGGTTTCAGACTATTCAGAAAGGTACTTACTAAAAAAAGCCCCACATTTTCTATGTGCCAGGCATGACTTAAGAGATGGAGATAAAATGTTAAGTCCAAATACCATTTGATCCTTGCCCTTTGAAACTGCAGTTTAGTGGAGGAGACAGATACTAATCACATGATCATACAAATAAATGTAAAATTAAAATTTTAAAAGTACTCCAAAGGAAAGATATACAATACTATAAGAGCTTATAATCAGTAAGGCATCCTCGAGAAAGCAATGCTTGTGTTGTGATGCAGGGAATGAGTAGAAGTTAATTACCTGAAGGAGGAACGTGTGTGCTTGTGCTAAGTTACTTCAGTCATGTCCAACTCTATAACTTTATAGACCGTAGCCCAGCAGGCTCCTCTGTCCATGGGGATTCTCCAGGCAAGAATACTGAAGTGGGTTGCCATGCCCTCCTCCAGGGCTCAAAACCATGTCTCTCACGTCTCCTGCATTGGCAGACAGGTTCTTTACCACTGCCCTACCTCGGAAGCCCCAAAGGAAGAGTATTAAGAATATTACATTCCAAACGGAGAAACCATCAAGTGCAAAAGTCTCTTGTTTTAAATGGTTCATTCTGAAGAATGGAGAGTTAGTGCAAGATCAGGACGTTGCACACTTTTTACAGGCTATCTAGATTGCTCCTCTTCCAACTGGAAACTTCCCTAACAGCCACAAAGTCCACATTTCAGGTCAATGATAGTGCTTCTGTCTTTAAGCATAAGATGCTTTCAATTTATGCATGCATCGCACATACAAGTACTCACCCATCCAATCAGATCTCCAACCAAGTATCTATTCATCTATTACCCATCTGTATATCCATTTAATCACCCATCGTACCAATCATCAGTCCATGCATCATCTACCCATTCACCAGACAACCATCCATCTATCCAAGTATCTACACACCCACCCACATTTTATCTTGCCATTTGTTTGTATATCCACTATCTGTTCACCCTCCCACCCAGCTATTCTCCATTCATTTCCCCATATGTCCATCAATTTGTTTATCCATTCCTGTAGCCTATATTCATTTATCTCTCCATAACATAATAAATATGTTTGATCTCTACCCTTGATTCCTGACACAGAGCTCCTAAATCCCTTGGAATTTCCTGGGTGATTGAAAAATCTTTTGTTCTCATAAGGCAATCCTGAATAGCTTCAGAATGGGGCTTCCTGGTAAAGGGAAATCAAGCCATGATTAGAAGCTTGGAACTTTGAGCCCGACCCTCCATCCTCTGGGGAATAGAGAAGGACTGGAGATTGGATTGATCAATCGTGCCTACGTGCTAAGTCACTTCATTCATGTCCAACTCTTTGCAGTCCCCTGGACTGTAGCCTGCCATGCTCCTCTGTCCATGGGACTGTCCAGGCAAGAATACTGGAGCGGGTTGCCATGCCCTCCTCCAGGGGATCTTCCCGACTCAAGGATAGAACCCGTGTCTCCTGCATCTCCTGCATTGGCAGGTGGATTCTTCACCACTGAGCCACGTGGGAAGCCCAATCAATCATGCCTACAGTGATGAAATTTTCATAAAAATCCCTGAGGTATGGGGTTCAAAGAGGTTCCAAGTTGGTGAATGTATCTGTGTTCTGGGAGGGTGGCACACCCAAAACTTCACCTGGACAGAAAGTCCCGTGCTTAGGACCCTTCCAAACTTTCCCTATATACCTCTTCATTTGGTTGTTCATTTTAGCCTTTACAATATCCTTATAATAAACTGGTAAACAGAACTAAAGTATTTCCCTGAGTTCTGTGATCCATTATAGCCAATTATCAAACCTGAAGAGAGAGTCTTGGGAAACCATTATTTATAGCCAAGTTGGATAAAAGTGTGAGTAACCTGGTTCCCCTCTATTGTGATTAACATTGAAGGTGAGGGGAGTAGTCTTGTGGGGATGAGTCTTTAACCTTTGGGGGATCCAAGCAGTTAGTGTCAGAACTGTTTAATGTGAGGGGAAAATCCACATGCTTGGCGTCAGAAGTGTTGTCAGAGACAAGTTTCCTTTTATCCTCTTCTCCAACAAACCAACCAACCTTGTATTCATGTATGTATTCACTGATGGCTCAGACTATAGAGAATTTGCTTGCAATGCAAGAGACTTGGGTTCGATCCCTGGGTTAGGAAGATCCCTTGGAGAAGGGAGTGGCTATCCACTCCAATATTCTTGCCTGGAGAATTCCATGGACAGAGGAGTCTGGTGGGCTACAGTCCATGGAGTTGCAAAGAGTCAGACATGATGAGCACCTAACACTGTGCATCCACCCACCCTTCCATTCATCCGTTCATCCACCCGTCTATCTGTATACGCATCCATTTTTATTGGTGCTGTGACAAACCGCCACAGAGTTAGTGACGTGAAACTACACAGAAGGATTTCCCTGGTGGTCCAGTGGCTAAGACTCAGTGCTCCCAATGCAGGGGGCCCTAGGTTCGATCCCTGGTCAGGGAACTAAATCTTATATGCCGCAATGAAGATTCCACATGCCACAACTAAGACCTGGTGCAGCCAAATAAATAAATATTTAAAACAATGATAGCAACACAGATTGATTATTTTATAGTTTTAGAGTTCAGCAGTCCAAAATAGGTCTTAAGGGGTTAAAATGAAAATGTGGTTGGAACTTCCTTGGAAGTCCAGTGGTTAAGACTCTGTGCTTCCGATGCAGTGGGCACAGGTTCCACCCTGGTCAGGGCAATAAGATCCCACACGTTTCATGGTCCAGCCAAAGAAAAAAATGGGTAAAATAGCAGTACTTCTGGAGGCCCTCGGGAAAGAACGTGTTTCCTTGTCTTTTCCAGCTCCTAAAGACCACCTGCATTCCTGGGCTCCTTCCTTAAACTTTAAAACCGGAAGCCTACCATCTTCAAATCTCTAACGCTGTCCCTTCTGCCTTCTTCTAAGGGTGCTTGTGATTACCTTGGGCCCACCCAGATAATCCAGGATAATCTCTCCATCTCAAGGTCAGTTGATTAGTAAGCTTAATTTCCCTTTGCCATGTAATCTAACATATTCACAAATTTCAGGAATGTTAAAATATCTTTGGGTGCCATCATTTTGCCTACCACATAATATATTCACTTATGCATTCATTTATCCATCTGTTCTCTAGCCCATCTTTGTGTTCATCCCCAATCCATCAGTTTGGTTACCCACTCAATCATCTAATATCTGTGCACCCACATGCCTATCTACCTATCTGTTCATCCATCCATCGTACACTTATTTATCCATTTATCCAACTAAATCACTCACTTGCCCACCACCCATTCATCTGTCATATCAGTCATCCATCCTAATTTCATTATATCCGTTTATCCATTCAACCATCCATTCCTCCACCAATCGGTCATGCATCATTTTTTTCATTTTACATGCTCTGCTTTATTGTGCTTCACAGATATTTCATTTTTCCATGCATCATCTTCACTATCCAACCACCCATCTAATCATTTATGAACTACCCCTATCTACCTTGTCTTTTCAAATTAATTAAATACTACCCTTCCAAGACCACATACTCTCTCTCTCTTACACACACACACACACACACATACACACACACACACACCACTATTTGAACATACTTACCAAAACAGACCATCTTACCTGAATCTTTGCCATTTGCTTTCAACCACTCATGTTTTTCTGATCCTAACTCCCAAAGACTTGGAGCCCTGGTTCCTAATCCTGACTCAGTTTTGCCTGTCCTTTGTACTTGCTCAACGTCAATGGGTCTTCCAGGAATTTCACTTTGTTTACAGAGCCCTGCCTGTGTTGACTCTGATCTGCCCTTGTCCTTGTTACACCCAGAAGGAGTAAAGAAAATAAGTGATCTTGCAATACATGAGCATTTGTGCAAGGAAGGTATTGGATCAAAGTTGTGTCTCAGTTTTTTTTCTGCTGTACTTCCCTGTGACCCTGATGAGGAGGTTTGGATGAAACCTATGCTCCTCACCATCTAGGTTGATTTTTCCCCCTAGGGAAGTAAGACAAATAGTATTGAAACTATTTATGGTAAAAGTGTTTTGGGAAAAAAAAAAAAAGGCCATTTAAAAATTTCAAGAATTGCCATTATATAAGGAAAAACTAAATAAATCTGGCTAACTTTATGCCTTAATATTTATTTTTAAAATAATTTTTGACATGTACACACTGCCTTATTTATTTATTTATATTTAATTTACTTAATTGATTTATTGCTCTCCTGGGTCTTCACTGCTGTAGGCATATTCTCTCTAGTTGCAGAGAGCTGGGGCTGCTCTCTAGTTTCTGCGTGTGGGCTTCTCATTAAAGTGTCTTCTCTTGTTGCAGAGCACAGACTATAGGCACATGGGCTTCAGTAGTTGCAGCAAGGCTCAGTAGTCGTGGCTTGCTGGGTCTAGGGCACATGGGCTTCAGCAGTTGTGGCACAGGGTGTCAGTAGTTACAGTTCATGGGCTCTAGAACATGGGTTCAATAGTTGTGGTGCATGGGTTTAGTTGCTCCGAGGCAGGTGGGATCTTCCTGGGCCAGGGATCGAACCTGTGTCTCCTGCATTGGCAGGCCATTCTTATCCACTGCACCATCAGGAAAGTCCTGGCTAACTTTATTTTTAATGTTTTGCTTTCCCCACAGACTTTTGCTCCATAAATACTAGTAATATGTTGAGAAAGCTTATGCTACTGAAGCAAAAGCATTAATAGCGGTGATAACTATAAATAATCACTCTTTCACCAACACCATCATGATTTATAGTTGTCAGAACTGGTAATGGTCTTGCACCTCAAGTGGAACCACGGATAAGGTACCCCAGTGCTCAGCTAAAATGCCACCCCTGCTCTGCTGCTCAGGACAGCACATCAGAATACAAATGAATATGAATGACATTATTATAAGAATATATGCTCCCATTTATTTATTTTTTAAAAGGTAAATCATTTAGACTGTGTGCCTTTATATATGAGCAATGACAGATTGCTTGCCATATACTGCATAACTGGCCATGTCAAGACGTGACACTGAGAACCATGGCTAAATGAATGCTAGATTCCTGTATAGTTTTAAGGTCAACAGTTCATCATGGGTACATATTTAAACTGGAATGAAATTATCTGGGCAAGTCTTGGTAGCCCAGCTCTTCTCGTGCAAATGTTATTTACTTGTTGGGTAATCAGAAGGCAGAAAACCAGGTACTTCTTCGTGGAATTCAATGGTAGCTCTTTAGAGGACAACTGTTTACACTTCTTCAAAACTGTTCAAGAAAAGTTTAATGAAAAATGTGCTGCTATCCAAGAGTATTTCAGAAATGCATGAAGAGAGGCAGTGTCCTGGCAATTCTCTATGACCGATGGGCAGTCTGGTCTGGGAAGATGTCACACCCTAGCAGTTGGAAGAGTCCATGGACCTAACTCAAAAGACTTTGGAGGCACTGACATTTCAACAACATGAGGACATTGGTTTATAAATATGCGCTCTGATCATCGCTAAGACACATGCAAATTATACACAATGGGTTTATACTTGATGTTTTGTGTAGAAAATGCTACACCTGGAATCTTCAATAATGATTCTTGGTTTTATGCCAAAGCTCTTTCAGATGCTGCATCTCATTTGACCCTGATGACACCTTGAGAGATTGCCTAGACAGGGCATTATTCCCATTTTACAGATGAAATGACTACCTCATTGCGGTCACTGTCAAAGTCAATGTCTGGAGTTGGCAAACAGGTTTCACACTGCAAATCCTTCCCACTTTCGTGCTTGTCAAGTCACTTCAGTCACGTTCGACTCTTTGCACCCTGCAGACTGTAGCCTGCCAGGCTCCTCTGTCCATGGGATTCTCCAGGCAAGAATACTGGAGTGGGTTGCCATGTCCTTCTACAAGGGATCTTCCCGATCCAAGGATCAAGCCCTTGACTCTTATGTCCCCTGCATTGGCAAGTGAGTTCTTTACTACTAGCGCCACCTGGGAAGGATGGGAAGAAGGATGGGAAGCCCATCCTTCTACTTCGCCCTACCAAGTAGCAGGGACAGTATAAGGGCTTGAATCCTTGCATGTGGGGATCGTTGAAGGACATCTTGGAGGATATCTACCATGTAACACGGAAACTAATTAATTTTTAAAAATTGTAGTGCTTTATATCCAGGGTGAAAACAGCAATTTGTTTATTGTCAGTTTGCAAATAGTCCTCTCTCTAAATTAGTCAGTAATGCTACGATAGAATTTCGTACATAAGGGGAAGGATTCCGAAGCAACTTGAGGCTTGGTAAAAAGCTTCAGCTTGAGCATGTTTTTATGGCTAGAATGGTCTAACTGTCCCTGCAGGAAAGTACACTGCTGAGCGAGAATGAAGGATTTATGGAACTATTTCAGGGTAGGGTGATCAGTGTTTTCAAAAATCCTGCCCAAGAACATTTGAGGTGTGACTTTCCATAAATCATGGTTACGGAAAGTGAGCACAGTCATTTATATGTATAAACTCAGATTTTAAAAAAAAATCAAAATAGTAGCAGTGTCATACCTGGCTGAAAGAGCTCTACAACACTTTAAGAGTTAAATCAGCCCAATTAATACATGAGGGATGGAGGCCATATATATCAGCAGAAGTCACTCAAAAAGACAGAGGGTCCCTCAGGCCAAAAGCAAGAAGGATAGAGACTGACTTGGGTCAAATCAATAGAACTGATGTTTCAAAAAAACAAGTCAACAGAACAGGGAAGGTCTATACAGAACTTAGGAAAATGGGGGTCAGAGGAAGGAATGTAATTAACAATTAGTTGAGCAGTTACCAGGTGCTGAGTAG
Source organism: Ovis canadensis (assembly GCF_042477335.2). NCBI lineage: Eukaryota > Metazoa > Chordata > Mammalia > Artiodactyla > Bovidae > Ovis > Ovis canadensis. Next base: position 85,601,145 of record NC_091257.1, on the reverse strand, counting down.
TAACTGGTTGGATCTCCTTGCAGTCCAAGGGACTCTCGAGAGTCTTCTTCAACACCACAGTTCAAAAGCATCAATTTTTCAGCGCTCAGCCTTCTTCACAGTCCAACTCTCACATCCATACATGACCAGTGGAAAAACTATAGCCTTGACTAGACGGACCTTTGTTGGCAAAGTAATGTCTCTGCTTTTGAATATGCTATCTAGGTTGGTCATAACTTCCCTTCCAAGGAGTAAGCGTCTTTTAATTTCATGGCTGCAATCACCATCTGCAGTGATTTTGGAGTAACCCCCAAAATAAAGTCTGACACTGTTTCCAATGTTTCCCCATCTATTTCCCATGAAGTGATGGGACCAGATGCCATGATCTTCGTTTTCTGAATGTTGAGCTTTAAGCCAACTTTTTCACTCTCCTCTTTCGCTTTCATTAAGAGGCTCTTTAGTTCTTCTTCACTTTCTGCCATAAGGGTGGTGTCATCTGCATATCTGAGGTTATTGATATTTCTCCCAGCAATCTTGATTCCAGCTTGTGCTTCTTCCAGCCCAGCGTTTCTCATGATGTACTCTGCATATAAGCTAAATAAGCAAGGTGACAATATACAGCCTTGAGGTACTCCTTTTCCTATTTGGAACCAGTCTGTTTTTCCATGTCCAGTTCTCACTGTTGCTTCCTGACCTGCATACAGGTTTCTCAAGAGGCAGGTCAGGTGGTCTGTTATTCCCATCACTTTCAGAATTTTCCACAGTTTCTTGTGATCCACACAGTCAAAGGCTTTGACATAATCAATAAAGCAGAAATAGATGTTTTTCTGGAACTCTCTTGCTTTTTCAATGACCCAGTGGATGTTGGCAATATGATCTCTGGTTCCTCTCCTTTTCTAAAACCAGCTTGAACGCCTGGAAGTTCATGGTTCATGTATTGCTGAAGCCTGGCTTGGAGAATTTTGAGCATTACTTTACTAGCGTGTGAGATGAGTGCAATTGTGCGGTAGTTTGAGCATTGTTTGGCATTGCCTGTCTTTGGGATTGGAATGAAAACTGACATTTTCCAGTCCTGTGGCCACTGCTGAGTTTTCCAAATTTGCTGGCATATTGAGTGCAGCACTTTCACAGCATCATGTTTCAGAATTTGAAATAGCTCAACTGGAATTCCATCACCTCCACTAGCTTTATCCGTAGTGATGTTTTCTAAGGCCTGAAGAATTAATACTTTTGAACTGTGGTGTTGGGGAAGACTCTTGAGAGTCCCTTGGACTGCAAGGAGATCCAGCCAGTCCATTCTGAAGGAGATCAACCCTGAGTGTTCTTTGGAAGGAATGATGCTACAGCTGAAACTCCAGTACTTTGGCCACTTCATGCGAAGAGCTGACTCATTGGAAAAGACTCTGTTGCTGGGAGGGATTGGGGGCAGGAGGAAAAGGGGACGACAGAGGATGAGATGGCTAGATGGCATCACCGACTCGATGGACGTGAGTCTAAGTGAACTCCGGGAGTTGGTGATGGACAGGAAGGCCTGGCATGCTGTGATTCACGGGGTCGCAAAGAGTCGGACACGACTGAGGGACTGAACTGAGCTGAACTGAACTGAGTAGTTTGTATGAATGCTTTAATTCATGCATGCCCGTGTGCTCAGTCGCTTCAGTTATGTAGGACTCTTTTTGACCCCATGGACTGTACCCCACTAGGCTCCTCTGTCCATGGGATTTTCCAAGCAAGTATACTGGAGTGGGTTGCCATGCCCTCCTCCAGGGAACCACGTCTCCTGTATTGGCAGGCGGATTTTTCACCACTGAGCCACTGGGGAAGCCCAGTTTAATTTATACAACCTATTATTTATACAACAACCCTATAATCGAAATCAAAAAACTCTAAGTAACTTTCCTAAGGTCACCAGTGGCAGAGCTGGAATTAGAATCAGATCTTTTGGTTTCCAAATCCTGTGGACTTAACTATTCTTATCCAGTTTCATCCTGGGGAAAGTGCTTTTGCCAGACCAGGACACTGCCACTGACTATACATTTTTTTTTTTAATATTTACTTTTATTTATTTACTTGGCTGCACCGGGTCTTAGTTGCGGCATGTGGGATCTAGTTCTCCAACCAGATGAAAGCTGGGCCCCCTGCATGGGGAGTGCAGAGTCTCAGCCACTGGACCACCGGGGAAGTTCCTATATGTGTATGTGGTTTATGGTTAGTCGCTCAGCTGTTGACTCTTTATAGTCTTTTAATTCTTCTTTGGGCATTACCTCCACACACCATGGGTCACTGGCATCTTCTCAGTGGCAGATCATAGGCACATGATTTTGAGCTGTAAGGAAGAACAGAGCTGATGCTGCCCACTCTCCTCTCTTAATAGATGATATCTGTGAGTTTATTTTTGCAAACTGCCATGAACCCCTCTCCACCAGCTCTGGGGAATAAGAGCCATGGTTTAGCAGGGGAATTCCATTTTTGGCAATTGGTGAGAGTGACTCTAAAGAGATGCTGTTGATTTTCTTAGGTGGTTTGTTGTATTTGTCATGGTCTAATCAGAAAACAAAACATTCTGAGAGGTTAACACACAAGGACTTCATCAGAGGACAGAGAGGTCTGCGACCAGCATTGCTTATAAATGGGCTTAGAATTTTTGCAAGGGCAGCACTATTGGAAATAAGTGTATGGCCTCATAAGATATTACTTTGAAGGACAAAATTCACTGGGAGTGATCATCCTGGTACACTTTGTGTTAGTCACTCAGTTGTGTCCGACTCTTCGTGACCCCATGGACTGTGGTCTGTTAGGCTCCTCTGTCCATGGGATTCTCTAGGCAAGAATACTGGAGTGGGTTGCCATGCCCTCTTCCAGGGGATCTTCCAGATCCAGGGGTCAGACCTTGGTCTCCTGCATTGCAGGCATTTCTTTACCGTCTAAGCTACCAGGGAAGCCTGATGGTATACTTAAGATCTCAGCTAATGGGCAGCTTTACTGACCTCCTTAGTCAAGGCATTATCCTTCCAGCACGGGCTCTCATGGAACCATGTGCCCCTCCTTTATGGCACTTACTAGTGCTACTACGTTTTACATTTGTTTGCACATTAGTTGACTAACAACTGTCTGCAAACTCCACAAAGGCTGAGTTTTTGCTGCATTTTAAAAAATGAATTTTATTATTTATTTATGTTTGGCTGTGCTAGGCCTTTGTTGTGGTCTGCGGGTTTTCTCTAGCTGTGGCAAGAGGGGGCTACTCTTCATTGGGGTGCGTGGGCTTCTCATTGGCTTCTCCTATTGCAGAGCGCCAGCCCTGGCACAGACGGGCTCAGTAGTTGAAGTGCTGGGTCTTTGTCTCTTTGCGTGGGCTTTCTTTAGTTGCAGCGAGCAGGAGCTACTCTTCGTTGGGGTGCATGGGCTTCTCACTGCAGCGGCTTCTCCTGTTGCAGCGTGTGAGATCTGGAGCATGGACTCAGTCGTTGTGGTACAGAGGCTTAGTCGCTCTAAGGCACGTGAGATCTTGCCGGATCAGGAATCAAACCTGTGTCCCTGTACTGGCAGGAAGATTCTGAAACACTGGACCATCAGGGAAGTCCCTGTGCTGCATTTTATTCGCCACTGTATCCCCAGCACCTATTTATAGTGCTTGTCAGTTGCAGACAGTCAGTGAACGTCCTTTCAATGTATGCATTCAATTGTAAGCATCGATCTCCTTAGATATCTATCTACCCAAGATAAATGAAAACATATGTCCGCACAAACACTTGTAGGTAATGTTCATAGCAGTGTTATTCATAATAGCTCCAAAATGGAAACCATCCAGATGTCCATTAGTTCATGAGTGGGTAAGTAAAAGATGGCATATCCATACAAAGGAAGACTCTGCAGCGATCAAAAGGAAGAAACTAACAATATATTCTACAACATGGGTGAACCACAAAGATACTGTTTTAAGGGAAATAAGCCAGACACAGATGACAGTATAGTGCACTATTCCATAAATACGAAATTCTAGAAAAGGCATGACTGTAGAGACGTAGTCAGGTCAATGGTTGCCTGGGCCTAGGAGTGGGAGTGGGAAGTGACTGCAAACAGGAAGAAGGAAACTCCTGGGGGTGATGGAGATGTTCTAAAACTGGATTGCGGTAAAGGTTACACAGCTATATCCATTTACTAAAACTCATTAAACTGTACACCTCCAGTAGGTGAGTTATATGGTATGAGAATTATCCTGAATAAAGCTGTTACAAATGTTTAGAATCAGTCTCCTTATTTGGTCATTTTATCCTAACTTACATCCTGGGAATATTATTTCTGTGGGACATTGTGCCAGAGACCGCTAATTGAGTCAACGGTTTAACGACAGAACCTCAATTATTTTATTAAATTATAGTTGATTTACAATATTGTGTTTGTTTCAGGTGTACAGAAAAGTGATTCCGTCATATATATATATATATATATATATATATATATACACCTTTCAGATTCTTTTCCATTATAGGTTGTTACAACGCATTGAATATAATTCCCTGTACTGAAGAGCAGGTCCTTGCTGTTCGTCTGCTTTGTATATCGCAGTGTGTGTCTGTTAGTTCCACACTGCTAATGTATCCCTCTCCCTCTCCCCCTTTCCTCTTTGGTTTGTTTTCTATGTCTGTGAGTCTATTTCTGTTTTGTAAGTAAGTTCTCTTGTGATATGTTTTAGATTCCACATAAGTGATATTATATGATGTTTGTCTTTCTCTGACAAACTGACATACTTACTTCATTTGGTATGATAATCTCTAGGTCCATCAATGTTGTTCCAAGTGACAATATTTTGTTCTTTTTTTTTAACGGCTGAGTAATATTGCCATATATATATAGTGTACATCTTGTTTATCCATTCGTCTGTTGATGGACATTTAAGGACCTTGATTTTTAACTTGACCTATGGCCAAGTGAATTAAAAAATATAAAAACACCATATTTCCCAGCCTCTTCTGCAGCTTGGTGTGGCCATGTGACTGAGTTCTGGCCAATGAGATGTAAGCATAAGTGATGTGTAGTGTTTCCAGGAAGGCTGTTAAAGGGCCATGACTCAGCTTTAATTTTTTTCCAATTTGTCTTTCCTTTTTCCATCCAAAAAAAAAAAAAAAAATGGACTGGTGTTCCAGCAGCTATGGACCATGAAGTCACCTGAGGAGTGAAAACTAAAGATGGTGGAGAAAAATACTGAATCCTGGGTTGCTGACGATACCCCAGCGCTCCAGGCTTCTCTTGAAAGGGCTGCTTCCTAGATTTCTTATGAGAAAGATAAAAATAAACTCCAATGTTGAAAAAAAACATTATTGATTTGGGTGCCCTGGGTCTTAGTTGCAGCATGCAAACTCCTGGTTGAGGCATGTGGGATCTAGTTCCCTGACCAGGGGTCAAACCCATGCCTCCTGCATTGGGAGTTGGAGTCTTAGCCCCTGGACTGGCAGGGAAGTCCGCTCCACTGGGTAGTTTTGCATCTGGCCAGCAGATGAGGATGGGAGAAGAGTTTGGAGGATCACGTAGGAAGTTTTAGAGGATGCTTAGAAATGAGATATACTTTTATTACTTCTGTCCTGATTCCATTAGAGCTCAGTCACAAGGACCTATCTGATTACTAAGAAATGTAGTTTTGCTGTGAGCCTAGGAGGAAAACAAAGTGGGCTGGGCAAAGCGGCCATTTCACAAATATATAAGCAAGAACAACAGAGAAGCTCACCATCTAGGAGGACTTCCCTGATGGTCCAGTGGTTAAGAATCCGCCTGCCAATGCAGGGGACCTGGGTTCAATCCCTGGTTTGGGAGGATTTCACATGATGCAGGCAACTAAGCCCACAGGCCACAACTACTGAGCCTACGAGCTGCAAGTGCTGAAGCTCTTGCACTGAGAGCCGGTGCCCCGCAACAAGAGCAGCCACCACACTGAGAAGCCCTCGTGCTGCAACTAGAGAGTCGTCTGCAGACAGCAACGAAGACCCAGCGCAGCCAAAAATAAATAAACAAAATTTTTTAAAAAGAAGCTCACAGTCTAAAAACAGACAAGTGAACGGAGGCGGAAAGACAAGAGAGAATGTGGTCAGGCAGGATGCAGCTCATGTTCGTGGAGCTGCTGTCACAAAGTTCCAGAACTGTCGGAAGTCCTTATGTGGCTCCCCTTCAGAGCTCCTAAAGATTGCTTTCTTTGTAAACAAGGATGTACTCTACGGTACAGAAAGTCGTGCATCACTGGTGTCACCCCCGCATCAGAACTCCAGGACTTCTTAGCAGCAACCACATCTGTCCCTGCCAGCTGCTGTAGCATCCAGCTCTGCAAGGGCTACACCTGACTCCACGTAACTGTACCCCAATAATTCTTTGCCCCGTGGCCCTGCTGCACACTCCTTGACACCAAGTTTTGGGGCCACTCCAGAACCCCACTTGGCACTTAAGCACAAACAACTGGAGTGAATAAGGAATCATTCAAGATGAACTGGTAGATAAGTTTCCTTCCAATTCACCTCCCACAGGCTGTACTGAGTCTCATTTTATGTGGCTTCTGAAAGGACAATCCCTTGAGTGGGAGCCATCAGCAGCACTTAGAGAAGGAGATGGACAATTATCCTGGCACTGGTTCTTTCCTTTTCCCTGCCTTCCTCCTTTTGCCTCTCATTCCTGCCCTACAGAGTCAGGCTCTGCATTCTGGAAAACCCAGGCTAAGATGTCTCCATGGATGGATACAGCCAGAAGACACTTAGCTGTCTGGGTTTCCTTGCCAGCCTCTGGATACTGCAGAAGCATTTTAAGGGTCTGATTCCACACACCTTGCTCAGTTCTACAGACCAGATTCTTCGAAGGTCAGGACTGCTGCCTCTCCTGAGTACACTGACCAGATCTTTCCTTTGCTTGTACCTGTATCATTCATTTGTGAATCAATCATGCCCTTCTATTGATTTCTTGTTTAGTGATATAACATTCGTGTCTTTGCGTGTATTTAATTTCCTACGTGCTACTGACTTTTCTTGAGTTTAAGAAGAGGAATTACTGACACATCTACCTCCTCCCTCCCTCTCCCTCCCACACCTCCCAATACTGTCCGTGTTTCTGTGCTTAGGCATATACACTCTCTTCCCTCTACCTGGAGTCCCATTCCTCCCCCACCTCATTTATGCTGTCATCTTTTGTGAGCAAGAGATTTGAGTGAGTGAAAGGAGGACTGCTTGACTCCCATGCTGGACTCACCAACTCTGCCTCTAATACAGTTCTGCTCCCAGCCCCTTTCTAGAAGTTAAAGTTCACAGACCCAAGTCCCATGAGCAGTTTTAAACCCTTGATCCTGGAGTCAGACTGGAGAGGCTGTGGCTACCAGCTGCTTGGTCCTGCTTCAGCCCCTGCAGCAGCTGGTTCGAGCTGGGCAGGAACTCTTTAGAATCCATGCATCAACCTCCCCCTTGTACTCAGCTAGACAATAAGCTCCTTGAGGACACAGATATCATCTGCCTCATTTAATGCTGTTTTTTGTGTCTAGAACAATACCTGGAACATAGCTGGTGCTCAATAAATAGCTAAGGAAGGAAGAAAGAGAAGGGAGGAGGATGATACATCGTGGCCAGTCTTGAGTTAAAAGAGAGATATGTGTACAGGTGAGGTTGACAGGTGGGACGGTGGCTGCTATCTGTATTTTCAAATTGATGAAATCTCTGGGTCTGCCAAGAAGTTGAAGAATTGGTCCAAAAAAGAGAGTTGGGGCCACAGGCTGAAAACCATAGGAATGCTGGGGTTTCAAAGACACTAAAAATATCCTCTCTCTGGGGGTGCAGTAAGGCTCTTCTAAATCATTACAGCTATCTCTGACAAAGTCAACCCTGTTCATCTTGAAAGTATCAAGACAAACGGCTCTTGGAATCACTGGGACATTCCTCCTTTAAATGAGGTGAAATAAGCCTCTACAGTCAGAATCCAACCTTGTTTTGTTTTTTTCTGTGGGTGCTAAGGAAACACCTATGACGGAAGCAAACAAGGGGTAAAGTGGTGAGGTGACTTGCATCTGGGAGGTGGCAGTAACGGGATGGCATACAGAGTACTCAGCCTGACAGGGCCAACTCCCCATTCCTCTCTGCCTCCGTCTATTTTGTTCATAGCACTTATCCCTACCTCTCCCCTTGTATTTACTTACTGTCTTTCTTTCTCCTTAGCATGTCCATCCCACCAGAGCAAGGCCATTGTCTTATTAACCCCTGTATCTCCTGTCTCAGATCAATGCCTGGCATTTAGTGGGCATTCAAAAATTACTAACGAATGAACGGAAGAATATTAAAACAATTAGTTGAATCCCTGCCATATGCTGGGCTCCGTCCTTGAAGATGCTACAAGGATAGTGAGGGAGACAGGGCTGAACATAAACCTATCATAGCTCGACCCCTGATTTTAGAGAGGTATATATCCAAAGGCGTTGCAAAACTCCCCCGAAGCGGAAACCTCCCGGGATGTGCGGGGCGGGGGCGGGAGGAGGGTGGTCCTTGGGAAGAAGCCCGTGTGCCAGGAGTGCCAGGGAGCCAGGGGGACTGGCAGGGATGCGGCTGGAGACAGAGCTACTCTTCACCTGGCTCCTCGGCATCTTTTCCTGACCTACGGAACCTCGGCCCCAGAGGAATCTATCTGTCGCGCGGGACCCCAGTCACGTCTTCTCCCGGGCCCGGAGATCCCAGCCCCGGGTGTTCAGTTGTCCAGCCCAATACCTAAGAGACCTCCACCTGCCGGAGGAACCCCCTCCCCGGCTCCGCTGGAGCGCGCTCCAGGTCCCCGCCCCCTGCCTGCTGTCTGCGGCGTTCAGGACCCCGCCCCGCCCTCTCGGCCCGCAGGACCCCGGCCCCGCCCCCCCCCCGTAGCCCCGCCGCTCCGTCCCGGGGGGCGGGGCCGCGCGCCGCGGCGTCTCCGAGGCGGGGGGCGCGAGGCAGGGGGCGGGGCGGCCCCCGGCGCCGGCCAATCAGCGCCGCTATCACATCCATGCAAATACGAGCACAATGGAGCGAGCCCATCACTCGCCCCTGCAAGCAAGCTTGAAATGGGCTTCTGCCTGAGTGGCAGCCTGCCTGACCAATGACTCTGTATTTTGGGCCGGCGAAGCCCAATGGCATGGCAGGGAAGGCGGGCCCGAGCCGGGTTAGGGTGTCCTTGCAGGGTGTCTGAGCTAAACTTCACCAAATAATAGCTGTTTGTATTTTGGCTGCTGCAGGAGCCATTTTAGGTAAGTTCTTCTCTTAAACTTTTTATTTTCCTCCGCGGCCTCGGCGGGCCGGCCTTTTCCGCGGGCTCCCGGCCCCGCCCCGCCGGCCGGGCTGGGGTGCCCCTATGAATGAAGCCAGGATGAGGGGCTGCGGCGGCACCGCCGAGGCCCGGCCGGGGTCCGAGCTGGGGCCGGCGGCGGGCGGCCTGGCGGAGGGCAGGCGGCGGCCTGAGGCCTGAAGCTAGGGGCCGGCCTCCGCCTGCGCTCCGCTCCGGGCTCGCGCTCAGGCCGCGCTCCGGCCGGGTGGCCGTCCTTGGGAGTGCGCCGCTGCGGGCCGCGCGGAGGGGCGGGGGTCCGGGCAGCCCCCCGGCCGCGGGCCAGGCGGGCGGAGGCGGGGCGTGCGAAGGGCTCCCCCATTCCCTCCGCCCCCCGCCTCCCCGGAACCCGGCCGAGGAGGGACCCCGGTCGTGCCGCGGCGGGGCAGGGGTGACCGCTATACCCCCCCGCCGCCCCCGCGGAGAAGTTGCTCTATTGGCGTCCTGCGTCTGTTTGCAGGGGTGGAGGAGGGTGGGCTGGTGCCAGGCTGCTGCTCCGGGAGGGGGCGGGGGCCCCCGGCGCGTCCCCGGAGCGCGCACCCCCTCCGCCCCCTTCTTACGCACTAGCGCGCACTCGCCCCGAGAATTGGAACCCTGGAGGTGTCCAGCAACCCTGCAGCCAAGTTTTGTGCATTATTAGATTGCATGTTGGAGCGTAAAGGAAAAAAAAAAAAAGGAATCTCTCCCTTTCAGGGTATCTTTCCTTGGCTGTTGAGAAGTAACGGAGTCTGTTGCTCCCAAATTTCCAGGGACGTGCCTGTTAGATGTGCAGAGGGTTGGCAGCTACTTGGTTTTTAAAAAGACGCTATTAGGAAATCCCCTCACTAGTGAGATAATTGAAATTTGAGTTTGTTTGCAGCTTCAGTTTTATTTGATCCGATTAAAAATGCATAAGCAGACACTTATATTTGTGTACGGAAAGTGTTCCTAGTTCCAGTTATGACTGCTGTGACTGTGGTTTCGGTAGTGTGTGATCTAATAAGGCACTGTAATTCGATTTTGAACCTGTAGGCCCGTATTCTCCAAATGAGGGTTTATGGACCATTAGTAGTCTGGCCAAGGTTTCTAGTGAATCCCTAACATCTCCAAGCATCTTTGGAGCTGTGTATGCGCCTTATTTCCCACCCCCTCTACACTCCTTTCTGGTGTGGCAGATCCATGAACAGAGAAGATACCCATTTAAACATTTTTACAGTTTTTAGAGTGTCTGCAGTATTGCCTGAAATTCGATTTTTGTTTCTCAAATGGCTTATAGGAATACCATCCCAGTAGGCTCTAAATTTAGATGTACTTTGAGGGGATACCCTTGGGACCCTTAGGAAAGTCCAGACAGGGACTACCGCTGTGTTCCCGAGACTAATTACAAACTGTCTTTCTTACTGGGGATTTGTCCCCATCAGCTGCATAGCACAGGAGAATTTGCTGGTATTCCAAATGGGAAGATCAGGCTGGCAACCTCAGGGAGATAGTTTTTCTAAACTTTGTGGCTCTCTGGGAATAGAGAGAAGGTTTGAGATCCATGTGTGATAAAAATGATTAGGCGTGAATCATCAAGTGAAAGGATGTATGCCAACCAGAACAGGTGGTTTCGTATAAGCCATGCATGATTGTAACCAAAGGCCTGGGAAAATGTGGAGTGGTGAAATGATTAATTTTGGACTTCTTTCTGTCCCAGGGCAGAATTCCTGGATGAATTATGATGAATTATTTAAGCTTTTTTTCTTGGTTAATAGACTGTTAAAAACTAACCTTTACAACCCGCCCCCCCCCTTTTTTTTTTTTTGCTAACTTTGAAATCTCCCTTACCAGATTAGGATACTGTTCTCAGCTATAGTCTGGCCTTGGGCAAAGTAAACTTAGATCTGTTGTGAAATTAGTTGTGTCTCATTGTGCTACCACAGTCTGCCTGGAGTCACATTTTTAAAAAAATTTTAATTTATCTATCTTTGGCTGCCCACTGGGTCTTCGTTGCTGTGTGTGGGCTTTCTCCAGTTGCAGCCCGTGGGGGCTCCACTCTAGTTGCGTTCAGTGGGCTTCCTATTGCCGTGGCTTCTGCTGCAGTTGTGGCGTGGGGGCCCCTCGGCATGTGGGATCTTCCCAGACCAGGGGTCGAACCCATGTCCCCTGCACTGGCAGGCGGATTCTCAACCTCTGGACTGCTAGGGAAGTCCAGATCACATCTTTCATACTGCAATTATTTTCCTGCTTTTTATGTTTAGTTGTTACCGCCCTGTAAAGTCTTGGAATAGGATCACCTTTCCCACAAGTTTTTCATGTTCTGTGGCTTTCCCATTATTTTTATAATTTATTATCAGTATAGTTGGAAGTTCTTTGAACTCATCAGTGTATTAACTTTCAGACAAATCAAGTGAAACATTGAATGGCCAGTTGAAAGTGAAGTGCATTTATTAATGTACTTATAACTATTACAAGTACCAATGAAAATCTGAAGCAGAATCTTATCTCTTTAGAAACCACTGTCTCATTTGTAAGTTGTTTTGCCGTTATATTATAGAAAACCTATCGGGAACAGCAGGCCCTGGGGCTACCATGTCTTGGAGCTCTCTGATTTAGAGGAGTTGCCAAGAAGTTTTCAAGTTTTCTTGGATATATGACTTTGCCCCAAGCAGAGTTTGTGGTTACGTCTTCCTGTGTTAAGCCATGAGGAACAGGCTTGTGACTGTAGGTGCCTTATGTTTTTCAACTTTCACTGGAAGACTTTGTAATAACCACGTGGAGTCACACATAGATTCATGTTCTGAACCCTTTTGAACAGGTTTTAGGATTTGATGATTCTACCTGCATAAATATCGTTGGTACTATGACACAATGACAGTATCTAAATCAATTGAGAAGACTGTGTTCTCACCCTCTTCTCTCATCCTCCCCAGTATAGCAAGGTTTGAAATTTGTTTTTTAAATTGAAGTATAGTTGATTTACAATGATGTGTTAGTTTCAAGCGTACAAGCAAAGTGACTCAGTTTTATATATGTATATATACTTTTACACATTCAGTTATACATACATATATATACTTTTTCCAGATTCTTTTCTATTATTGGTTATTATGAGATATTCAACATAGTTCCATGTGCTATACAGTAGGTCCTTGTTGTTTTGTTTATATGTAGTAATGTGTATTTGTTAATCCCAAACTCCTAATTTATCCCTCCCCCCACAATTGTTTTATTTTTAGTAAATAGTAGTTCTCTTTATACTTCCAGCCCTCGCAGAAGCTTTAGTCAAATTTAGGTGAAAAGCTACAGTGGATCCCATGCTGCTGCTGCTAAGTCGCTTCAGTCGTGTCCAACTCTGTGCGACCCCATAGACAGCCCACCAGGCTCTCCCGTCCCTGGGATTCTCCAGGCAAGAACACTGGAGTGGATTGCCATTTCCTTCTCCAATGCGCAAAAGTAAAAAGTGAAAATGAAGTCGCTCAGTCATGTCCGACCCTCAATGATCCCATGGACTGCAGCCCACCAGGCTCCTCCGTCCATGGGATTTTCCAGGCAAGAGTACTGGAGTGGGGTGCCATTGCCTTCTCCAGATCCCATGCAACTGCCTACATTTCCCCGTACCAGATTATTACTATACTGAAAACTCTGAAATACCTAAAAAACATCTAGAGCTTAAAGATCTCATTTTCTAGAGAAAAGTTTTGTTTGCCATAGACTACGACACCCTTGTGAGGGGAGCAAAAAGAACTAGCACTGAATACATGAATACCTGGTCTGGGTCTGGCACTTAGCCAGGTGCTGGGACTACAAGAGATGGGGGGGGAGGGAAACCACCCTGTTTTCTTAGCCAATCCAGGAGCTCCATGGACCAGCTCAGAGAAATGAAGTAACTTGTTCAGGCCCATGAAGCTGGTTCAGGTTAGAGCCAGAATTTGAACCCACATCATCTCCATCCAAAGCACACATGCCCTTTTTCACCACCAGTACTCTCTAAAAAGATTTCTTAAAAAGCTGGAGTGTGCTGTCATGCTTTTGTGGTGCTAGGTTAGCTAGCACACCCTGCTTGAGTTTTGCACACCCGTCTCTTTTCACTTCTCCATTTCGAGAATTTGTCATTGAAAAGGCAAGTTGGAATACAGTGAGGGCTGTTCCCCCACCCCACCCCCCATAGTGCAAAAGAGGTCTTTTTAGGGCACTTAGGAGTTCAGGGTTAGCCCAGTACAGTAATAACCATGAAGTGCAGAAGGGGAATGCAGCTGATTTTTCCTTGCCAAAATGTTCTTCTCTTTGGTTCATTTCATGGAGGCCTTTGATACCCTTGTGAGAAATTCTGTTATTTCCATAAAAGTCCTGAAGGTAGTAAACTGGAGTTGTTTTAAAGTATCTACCCCTTTTCCAACTTCTGAACCAAATTATTTGCATAAAATCTGGAGAAAAACTTTTAGTTTTGCTTGTGGTACCTGCGTTAGTTGGTTTTTCTAGTTTGTAATAGTGACTTTTCAATAGACTTCCATGGTACTTTTATCCACTGACAATTTCAGAAGAACTTAACGTACCGAATAGTGCTTGAAAATTTCAGGAAAACTGGGAAATAGAATTTTAAGTTAACTTCAAGACGTGAATCCAGACATTTACAAAGTGACAGATGCATGTTTGAATTTTGTAAAAGAGTAAAGGAAGATTTCTGTTTTTCTACTTTTCTACTCCTTTATTAAAGATTCTTCTAGGGTTTTTTTTTGGTTGATCTAATTTTATGGATCAAATATAGTATTGGTAAATTTTAATATATGTTTTGAATTTTCTTGTACACTATGTGACCAAAGCATTTTATTTGTGGAATATCTACATTTTTAAACTCTAAGATTGTCTTTCCATAAAAGGTCAGGCTTCAGGTTAAATGAAGGTCTACCTTCCCAGCTGGTGCAGTGGTAAAGAATCTGCCTGTCAGTGAGGGATATGCAAGAGACAAGGTTCAATCCCTGGGTTGGGAAGATCCCCTGGAGTAGGAAATGGCAACCCACTCCTGTATTCTTTACTGGAGAGTTCCATGGACAGAGGAGCCTGGCAGGCTACAGTCTTTGGGGTGCCAAGAGTTGGATATGACTGAGCGACTGAGCACCTACTGTAACATTGACCTTTGGGTCCTATCTATTTAGGTTGATGTTTTCTATCCTTGGATTCATGGACATCGAGGGAGTGTTTAGCTCATCGGTAAACTCCCCAAAATAGTATGTAAAATATCGCTTGTGTGTGCATTTTTATGGGAAGCAAGTCCATTGCTTTTTATGATTCTCAAAGAGATCTGTGACTCCCCCCTTCCCTTCTCCTCTCCCTCATCTCTTCCCACCCAGCTGCAAAAATAATATTAAGGATCATTGGTCTAGGTCATTACAAAGGAGTTATTTTGTTTGAGCAAAATCTTTTGCCTAGAGGCTGACTTCTTTGGGTATTTTTTTTTTTTTTTGTGTAATCTCAGTTTCAGGTATTTTTTTGCATAATCTCAGTCTGGATCAGTTGACCTGGGCTTGGGGATGCTCTTCTGCATCAGCCATCTGAGGATGGCTTTTAGGCAAGGGTTACCCCCAGAATTCTTCCCTGTCTTATAGCTGGGAAGCCGTTCCATGCCTTTACCTGTTGTCTGTGCAGCCTGATAGAGTGAAGGTTGCAGCAGGTGACAAGAGTCTTGAGAGTCCAGGGCCTCTTGGTCTTAGCCATCTGCCTCTGCAGATGGGACTGGAGGGGGTGGCCGTGGCAAAAGCTCCTGATATTTTCTTGCTTTGAATTTTACTTCTTATTCATTCTGTTAGTGCTTCATTCAATATGTTAAGAGGAAAAGGGTTTTCTTTCTGACGCTATAAGCAGAACAATTAGAAAGACTCTCCTCTCATTTTTATATTCCCCAGACTTTTTAATGAGATATACCTTGTAACTTTTCTGTTAATGTTGTTAATTTTAAGTGGAATTTTTCTTAAAATAAGGACTAGTTGAGCATGTGACCTTATTTTATACAGGACATCGTATATGTCAAGTTCTGTTGGACCAGATGTTATTATAGGAAAAAGAGTCTTGTATTAAAGTTCTCAGAACCTTATTTTACAATTTATTTAAGTAATAGTTAAACAGATTGGTAAAACAAAATGATTGAGCAGTCAGAAAATTCTCAGAGTAGTCTCTAGGAAGTGGCCAAACTTGAAGTTATCCTGAAGATTTTCTCCCAGGAGTCTGTTTGTTGGGCCAGACTGGAAGTTGAATAGAAGGAAAATCTGTTTGGTTTGATATATGGAATGAGGAAAACACCTAAGCTTTAGGTAGTTGGTGAGGGGCATTGAGTCCCATACAGGGATTCTGTTTGATGTGTTCCTTTCCTAAGAGACAGGGGTGAAGAGATGTACCTGGGCTGGTCACTTTGGGTTTGGGGAAACCGTCAGTATTCTTAAGAAGTCCTTTGAAGGATTGTGTCTGGTAAGGAAGGTCCCAAATCATCGATTTTATTTAGTGAAGAAATTTTATGGAATTTAATGCAGAGATTTTAGTAATGTTCATTGTCTATTTTGGCTGACCAACTTTGCAGTGTTAGCAGTCTAAACTCAACCTTGGGTTAGCATGAGAAAGTCAAGCCATCGTCTTTGTTGACCATGTGACAGTTTTGGATTACGTTATAAATGAAGACCTATCAGGTTGTTTCTTTGAGCAGACCCCATACATTACCATTTTTAGGAGCTGGTGGAGGGTGGTTTCTGGTTCATGGAAATAACATTTTTGCCTCAAGTTGTAAAAATACATTGAAGAAATGGTAGAGGATATGAAAGAGATCATTAATGACTAGCTCCAGAAAGATAATAAAAACGTAAAATCAGCTCTTCTAGATCAGGGCTACTCAAACTTAGTCTGGATCCTTGCAAGTCTGTGGACTGTTTGTTACCTATCTGCAATGAGGTAAGTTCAAAACTTGTAAGAATTGACTGCTTTTATAACATTTTTTGGGCTTCCCTGGTGGCTCAGCGGTAAAGAGTCTGCCTGCAGTGCAGGAGACTCGGGTTTTATTCCTGGGTTGGGGAGATCCCCTAGAGAGGGAAATGGCAACCCACTCCAGTATTCTTGCTTGGGAAATTCCATGCACAGAGGCGGCTGGCAGGCTACAGACCATGGGGTCGTGTAAGAGTCAGACACAACTTAGCGACTAAACAGCAACAATATTTTTAAGAAAAATGATTTGTCTGTTGAATCTGATAACAGAAAATGTAAGTTTATGGGGTAGTCCTTGTTTAAAGTACTTTTTCCTGGTAATTAGCTTTTCTAGTGTTTTACCAAAGTGTTGGTTAAAGGTGGATTAAGAAGAAACACAAACTGATCCTTTATTATAGAGTACTGTACTACTTGAGATGATGGGCACATCAGCGTCCTGCTGGAGCCTTGTTAGAAATGTAGGTTTTTGGCCCCATCCCTGGTGTCTCAGACTGTAAAGCATCTCCCCTGCAATGCAGGTTTGATCCTTGGATTGGAAAAATCCCCTGGGGAAGCAAATGGCTACCCACTCCAGTATTCTTGGGGCTTCCCTGGTGGCTCAGATGGTAAAGAATTGGCCTGCAACGCAGGAGACCTGGGTTTGATCCTGGGTTTTGAAGATCCCCTAGAGAAGGAAATGGCATCCCACTTCAGTATTCTTGCCTGAAGAATCCCATGGACAGAGGAGCCTGGAGGGCTATAGTCCATGGGGTCGCAGAGAGTCGGACTCAACTGAGCGACTAACACCTTCACTTTCAGACCCCTGAGATAAACTCCTGGGTTAGGGACCCAGTAATCTGTGTTATAATGTGTTATAACATGCTATCCTGATGATTTTGTGTACCTTTAATTTTGAGAAATGTTGTTCTAGGTCAGCACTGTCCAGTAGAACTTTGTGCTATGATGGAAAATGTCCTGTATCTGTGCAGGACCTACTAGTCACATGTGGCTTTTGGAGCTCCTAAAAGGTGCCTGGTTTGACTGAGGAACAAAATTAAAGTTTTTATTTAAAATATAGTTTGAGTTTAAATAACCACATATGACTGGTGGCCCTGGCATTTGATAGCACAGCTCTGGACCCTTTAACAACCTCCCCCCACCCAACTTTTGGGGGGAAATAGTGGAATTTTTTTTTTCCCTCTTCTTTGTTTAGAAAGGAAAATACAATATGGGGCAAGACTGTTCTTTAGCCTGAAGTGAGAAGTCATATAATAAAGTTTGACACTATTTTTTCCATTTATATTTACCTATTTATTTTTATCTAAAAGTTGATTTGCTGTGAAGAAAATAGTAGGATCAGAAAATAAATTTAGATCTGTGTCTTGTAAGGTTTTGTAAACAGCAAGGTAAGTTTTCATGCGAGGCCTTATGACCTTTCATGTCTTTCAGAATGACTGCTGAAGCTTTTTTCTTTCTTACAAAGATTTATTACAGGCAGGTTTTAAGTGCAATGCTTAATTCTCAATATAAAACACTAATATTGAGGATTCTCATTACTTTAGACTAGTTAATGGAGATTTTTCCTATGTAAAGTATTTCTAGTTTACCAGCTTAAGGTACAATCTTTGTCTTAAATCATATTCACCAAACTTCCCTTAAAGGATTGAGCCTTATCTTCCTTCCTCTTCCAGTATATTTAAAAGTTGATTGGTTAAAGGAAAGGATTTATTTCTTTTACTCATTCAGGGTTTGTGTATGCCTCCCTGCCTCCAGCCCCATCTATTTATACTTCAAATTTTAAATTTCTTAAAATCAAGGATAACATTGAGGCAAAATATGTTTATTGGTTAACATCCATTGCAGAATTGGAAAGTATTTTGTGATTGACAAGGTGGAAGGAAACATGGCTATAGAAGTAAGTGAAGGGACTTCCCTGGTGGTCCAGTGGCTAAGACTCTCTGCTCCCGTTTCAGGGGGTCTGGGTTCGATCCCTGGTCAGGGAACTAGATCCCATGTGCTGCAAGTAAAGATCCTGCATGCTGCAGTGAAAACCCAAAATCCCCAGTTCCATAGCTAAGAACAGGGGCAACCAAATATCTAAGTATTTTTTTTTTTAAGTAAATGAAGATTCACAGATAGAATTATAGCTTTTAAAAATGTTGTCTAGACATAATAAAATGGATTTTTCTAGGGATATTGTTTTTCTTAAAGTAATTTGCCAGGTTTTAGGTTTTCAAGCAGGAGATTGTTACTCATTCAGCAGTGACTCTGTAAGCATGAGAGACGGTATGAGTCTTCCATACACTTTTTACACTCACAGATATTAGACTCAGAAGGCTTCTTAAAGATCGCAGGTAGGACTGCAGGCAGAGCAAAGTTGCCGATGCAGCAGTGGCCCTTGCTTTGTTTATGGCATGAACATGAGTTTTCATGAAAAAGCAGCACTGTTTTCCCTTTAATTCTGTTGTAGGAGACAGTCATATTCTCTCAGAGTGACTTGAGATTTATGGTAGGTTGTCTGGGCAGGGGCTTCTGTTCAGCTGAGACACAAGTTGTCACTGATTGGGACAGCTTAACGTCTTGTAACGTGCAGCTTTGAGCTCTTTTGTTGGACTTTCTCCAAAGGATTTCAAGTTCTTGATCCCTAGGCACATATTTGGATTACTGCTTTGGGGTCTTAAGGAATTGGAAAACCCAGTCTGTTGGAACTGAGATCTGGTAGCTGACAGATCCCAAGCCCTGAAGTTTCAGAGGCACCATCGCTGATTTGCAGAGCTATGACTGGAATGTTGTATGAGATGTTACTAAAAAAACTGATTTCATAAGTGGTGCTGAAACACCAGACTCCTCATTTACACATGATAGTCATACTCTGTCCATCCTTATCTACTCTTCCTTCGACATTTCACGCTCACAGGGCTCTCCCTGGGTGCTCCTGACTTTTCTTCCTTTGTTCACTCTTGAACTGACCTTTGTTCCTACCATCATAGCTGTGATTATGGCAGTTATTTCTAGTTTAAAGTTTTAAGTGTTATCAAGTCTTACATAATTCAGCATCTTCACTAGATTCTTCTAAACCAAAGCTGCTTTCTGGTTTCTCAGGATTGCAGACCTGACCTGCCTCTTGAGAAACCTGTATGCAGGTCAGGAAGCAACAGTTAGAACTGGACATGGAACAACAGACTGGTTCCAAATAGGAAAAGGAGTACATCAAGGCTGTATATTGTCACCCTGCTTATTTAACTTACATGCAGAGTACATCATGAGAAACGCTGGACTGGAAGAAGCACAAGCTGGAATCAAGATTGCTGGGAGAAATATCAATAACCTCAGATATGCAGATGACACCATCCTTATGGCAGAAAGTGAAGAGGAACTCAAAAGCCTCTTGATGAAAGTGAAAGAGGAGAGTGAAAAAGTTGGCTTAAAGCTCAACATTCAGAAAACGAAGATCATAGCATCTGGTCCCATCACTTCATGGGAAATCGATGGGGAAACAGTGGAAACAGTGTCAGACTTTATTTTGGGGGGTGCTCCAAAATCACTGCAGATGGTGATTGCAGCCATGAAGTTAAAAGACACTTACTCCTTGGAAGGGAAGTTATGACCAGCCTAGATAGTATATTCAAAAGCAGAGACATTACTTTGCCGACTAAGGTCCGTCTAGTCAAGGCTATGGTTTTTCCTGTGGTCATGTATGGATGTGAGAGTTGGACTGTGAAGAAGGCTGAGTGCCGAAGAATTGATGCTTTTGAACTGTGGTGTTGGAGAAGACTCTTGAGAGTCCCTTGGACTGCAAGGAGATCCAACCAGTCCATTCTGAAGGAGATCAGCCCTGGGATTTCTTTGGAAGGAATGATGCTAAAGCTGAAGCTCCAGTACTTTGACCACCTCATGCGAAGAGTTGACTCATTGGAAAAGACTCTGATGCTGGGAGGGATTGGAGGCAGGAGGAGAAGGGGACGACAGAGGATGAGATGGCTGTATGGCATCACCGACTCGATGGACATGAGTCTGAGTGAACTCCGGGAGTTGGTGATGGACAGGGAGGCCTGGCGTGTTGCGATTCATGGAGTCGCAAAGAGTCGGACACGACTGAGCGACTGAACTGAACTGAACTGAGAGTTGAAAGGGACTTCATCTAGTCAATATTGTTATCTTATGGATGATGAAGGGGCTTCCCAGGTGGCACTAGTGATAAGGAATCCACCTGCCGACGCAGGAGACCCAAGAGATGCAGGTTCGATCTTCAGGTAGGGAAGATCCTCCGGAGGAGGAAGTGGCAACTTGCTCCAGCATTCTTGTTTGGAAATCGCATGGACAGAGGAGCCTGGCAGGCTACAGTCCACAGGGCCGCAAAGAGTTGGACACGACTCCAGTGACTGAACACGCACATGGACGATGGAACAGAGGCCTAGTCGTGTCCTAGTCAAAAGATTTGTTAGGCCATAGAACTAGGTTATAGTCAAGCTAGGATTCAGTTCTTATTTCACTAAACTCTTGCCGAACTCTGATGGTTAGGGTCCTAAAAACGCACATAGGAGGATTTCCGTTAAGAACTTGTGGAGAAAGGTGGGGAAGGAGTGCTCGGAGATTAGAAGTGAATTTATGAGAGGCTGCATAATTTTTCTTATGTTCTCTAAAATAGGGATATTATCAATGAAATTTTACATGTCCTAAAGGAGTCCGAATGACTGGTGCTATTTTGGTAACTCTTGTTTACTATGTCTTGTTTACTAGAAACATTCTGGCATGTCCTTCCCTGATATCATGGTAAAAGGCTTGTGGTACTATTTTGGTAACGCGTGTTCACTATTCTTTGCTTACTAGAAACTTTTTGGCATGTCCTTCCATTGTATCCTGGTGAGATGCTTGTAAATTCACCTTTGCTTTAGTGCAGTTAATGTGTTTGAGAGGTGGTTCTCACATCTGCTTATTCCTTCAGCTTTATGCCTTAGGGTTCTTAGAATAAGTTTTTCCCAGAGCCCTCAATAATCATGATAATGGTAATAGCAGCTACTCGGTCCTTGGCTGCTTACTGAACCGCCTGGTATGGTGCAAGGTTCTTTCGTGGTTTGCTGGTTGTTAGGGCTGTTCTCCCTCTGTTTCTTTTGGGTACTTGGTAGAATTGCAGTCCATCACCTTGAAGTTGAGCGTGGCCACGTGACTTGCTTTGGATACTGAAATTTGACTGAAAGTCATGTGAGACACTTCTAGGCAGATACTTTTTTTTTTTTCCTGAAAGAAATCTGCAGTGGTTACACAGTATAAGCCAGATAGCCCATACTTTAGACCACTGCATTTTTTAAACAGGAATTTTAACTGCAGCATAACCAAGTGCATCTTGAAGAATATACATGGATTTCTCCTCATCCTCCTGGCTAAGGGCTGATAATAGCCCATGTTACAGTTGAGACACCAGAGGTAAAGGAGTTCCAGTTACCCGTCTGTAAGTTCTGAGGTAGTCACCTAGGCGGTTTGAGCCCGACATTCTTTTTATTTATTTTATTTTATTAGTTTTTTTTGGCTGTGCTGGGTTTCGGTTGCTGCACAGGTTTTTCTCTCATTGCGGTTAGTGGGGGCTGCTCTCTCTTTGCAGCGCGCTGGCTTCTCTTCTCGCAGAGCACGGCCACTGGAGCGTGCGAGCTTCAGTAGTTGCTGCACGTGGGCTCCGTACTTGGGGCTCTGGGGCTTTGGAGCACAGGCTCAATAATGGGCTTAGTTGCTCTGTGGCATGGGGGATCTTCCCCGATCAGGGACTGAACCCCTGTCTCCTGTATTGGCTGGCAGATTCTTTACCACTGAGCCACCAGGGAAGCCCCTTTTGGTTTTTGTCGTATCCGCTTATGTATTTTTGGCTGTGCTGGGTCTCCGTTGCTGCGTGCGCGCTTTCTCTAGTTGTGGCGGCGAGTGGGGACTACTCGCTGGTTGTGGTGCTCTGGCTTCTCGCTGTGATGGTTTCTCTTGTTGGTGAGCACGGGCCCTAGGGTACTCGGACTTAGCTGCTCTTCCTGGAGCAGGGATCAAACCTGTGTCCCCTGCACTGGCAGACGGATTCTTAACCGCGGGACCACCAGGAAGGTCCTGAGCCGGACATTGTTAAGCAGTTGCGCCTGCTGCCATTCTGTGTGCTGTGTCATCTCGGTACCGAATGTGTCTAGAATGTGGGCTCTGCCTGTGGTAACTTCATGTCAAAACTTCTGCTTACCTCTCTGTTTCGTCCCTTCTTACAGACAGATGCTCCTGCCGTTTTAGGTCCAAGGCTGACTGTCTCCAGCCAGCATGTGTCCTTCCCAGTGCCGTGCTGCACACCAAGCATTCCTCTCTGTCATCTGTTCTCTCCTCTTAGTGCCTTCTGAAGTTCCTTCTTTCACGTGATGAGGATAGTTCCTTGCCGTAGATATCCTCGCATTTCTAATATTTTTGAAGCAAATTTCTCAGAAGGCCACATTTAGCTTATGAATAGGAGACTGCCCCATGTGGTGATTAAAATGCATGGCCTCTGCAGCCAGTCACCGGGTTTGAATTCTCACGTGCTACTCACTCTCCATGCCTCAGTTTCCTCATCTGTAAGGAGATAATACCTGTGTCTCATGGTTCTTTCAAGGATTAAATGAGTTAATTTATGTAATGCCTTGGAACAATACCTGGCACACTGTAAGCATGATTTAAGCATTAGATATTATAGTTTTATGAAGAATCAGGTATCCGGGGGCTAAGATGGAGATAAATCACTACTGATTTTAATCTTTCTGAGGTTAATATTAAGATATCAAAGATTTAATACCACCTTTAATTTTTCCTTTTGTTCAGTAGGAATTACTGAGCAACTTTATAAGCTCTGGGGAGGAAATGACCTAGAGCTTGCCCCTAAAGAATTATAGTGTAGAGGGGAGATAAGATACATGTCTGCTTGTACAGCAGATACCTGTACACAGATATTTGTGCTATTATGAAGTAGCCCATAAAAAGTGTCCAAGACAGGAAAGATAAAGGGCTTTGGAAGTTCAGAAAAGGGAGGGATGGGGAGTCAGAGAAGGCTTTGAGTCAGACTGGGCGTTTATTCTGGTAGGAAAGATGCAGGATTTGGATATGTGGAGACTGGGTGAGGAAGGGAGCCAATCTCTGCATGAAAGGAAAGATCAGATATTCATTCATCCGTTCAGCAAATAGGTGTTGAACCCTGACTTTGTGCTCAGCACAGGTAGAAGCCCTGGGGCTGCAGTGGTAAACAGAATCGAGTTCCTGCTCTCGTGGAGCTTGTGTTCTAGTCTTATTTCAATGTGCAGAGCCATGATCTATCAGGTGGCCGACTGAGAAGAAGAATAAAGCAGGATAAGGAGACAGAGAATAGATTTACGTAACTAAGAAAAGCATGATTAATTTCTAAAGGTCAGGTGTTTTTGGGGGGGCTGGGAATCTCTTGAGGAAACCCAGTGTGTTAGTTGCTCAGTTGTTTCCCACTCTTTGCGACCCCATGGGCTGCAGCCCACCAGGCTCCTCTGTCCCTGGAGTTCTCCAGGCAAGAATACTGGAGTGGGTAGCCATTCCCTTCTCCAGGGGATCTTCCCAACCCAGGGATCAAACCCAGGTTTCCTGCCTTGCGGGCAAATTCTTTACTGTCTGAGCCACCAGGGAAGCACAAAGAATACTGGAGTGGGTTGCACTTCCTTTCTCCAGGGGTTCTTCCCAATCCAGGGATAGAACCTGGGTCTCGTGCCTTGCAGATGGATTCTTGGTTACTGTCTGAGCCACCAGGGAAGCCCAGGGGAGAGCTAACTGGCTTTTCCTCTGCTGTTTTCTGTGCTCCTGGTTTCCTGTCCCTTGCTCTTGACAAATATCTAAATATTTCCCTTTCTGTGAGATTGAGACTAGCCCCAGTGTCTTCATGGGGCCTTCCCCTCTGTATCTGCCAGAAGCACTCTCTTTCCCCAGTTCACTTCTGGAGTCAGAGTTTGCCTCTGTCACTGACTTGTCTTTTCTCATACTGTTACTCCTTTATTCCTGGAGAAGGAAATGGTAACCCACTCCAGTATTCTTGCTTGGAGAATCCCATGGCGGAGAAGCCTGGTGGGCTACAGTCCATGGGGTCGCAGAGAGTCGGACATGACAGAGCGACTTCACTTTCACTTTCCTCCTTTAGTCCACAAGCATGTGGTGCCTCAATACTTAGTAAACAGTTATTGAACTTTCATTTTTTTTCGGCCATTACTGGGCATTAGGAACTTGAAGATAAATGCACTTGGCCTCTGCCCTTAAGGAATGCACAGTCTTACTAGAGATAGAAATAAAAACTGCTACTACCAACATCATGATACATGTCAAATTAGAGCCGTGTCCAGTTTTGTTAGAACTCCCCGTGTACCCAGGGAAGCTGGTGAAGCCTTTTGGAAGGAAGGAACTTTTAAATTGGTTCCTGAAAATTGATTTGGAGTGAATAATCAGACTGGGACTGGTGTCTGATTTGAAGAAGCCTTTTATGCATAGAAAGTGTCCTCTGAGGGAACAGGCGGAGTCTGGTGGAGAGCTGTGGAGCTGGGTGGGAGGTCGGGCTGGAGGAGTAGGTTGGAGACATTGAAAGGCTTTGGAGATTGAGGTAAGGAGTTTAGATTTGTATTGATAGTGAGGAGTCATCAGATACCTAAACGCAGGAGAGTAAATTGTATTTCATCCTTGGTAGAAGCAATTGGTTTAAAACAGTGGCGCTTTAACTTGACTGAGTATTAGAGTTGCCTGGAAAACTTTAAAAGAGCCAGTGCCCATTCTGCACACCGGAAAAGCAGATTTCCCTGGAAGAGAGACCCAGGCATTGGAATTTTGGTCACTTCTCAGGTAATTCCAGTGTGCATCCAAGTTAAGTACCAGTGGTTGGGAGAGGCTTGACCAACAGGTTAATGAATGAGGGAGCCCATTGCAATGGCCTGGCCGGGAGATAAGTCTCTGAATTGAGGCATTGGGAGCAAGGATAAGGGAAGACAGAGTCAGCCGTTATTATTGTTCTTCAGTTTGCTGTCTGTTTATCTTCTCCAGTAAAGTTGTGGCCCCGTGAGTGCAAAGTCCAGTCACTGTACTTTGAATTCCTCATAGAGAGCTCTGGGTAGCAGGTTCTCAATAAATATTTGCCATGATTAAAGTCAGTTTTCTTTTGTTCTGATACCCATAGTTGAGTTCTTAGGGCATTTTTATTTCAGTTGCTGCTCTCCTTTTTGGTATTAAACAGAAATTCCTTTAGGAATGAGAATGGATGGAGATGAAACTTTTCGGTCAGTTTTACTTCCTCATAATTCTGATGAAAGATTTAGGAAGTTAAAACCCAGTGATTAAAACAATGTCTGCATATGGAGTTGATTTATCTGTACTATCTCTCATTAGCCCAGATAATTAAATTTGCCTTTAACTCTTGGTATTTGTATAAAATCAATTAGTATTAATATACCCTTTAAAATAAAGACTCTGTGTAGAGTACCTAGATTCTTTAAGTATTCCTGAGGTTTACTTTCCCCAACAGCACATAAAAGGTAAACCTCAAAAATAATACCCAGATTCTGTTAATCTGTGTATTGACTCAGGACTTTATTGCTGTGGTATAGAAGCAGACATGGTTTGTACATGTGAAATAATTCCTCTTTGCCAAATAAATTTATCTGTGCGTGGGGATAGTATTTTAAAGTGTTGTGAAGCATTTTCATGTCAACCTTTCATACTCTGTTCTAATGGAGGGGAGTTGGAACATATGGAAATTAAGAACTTTTAAAATATTTGACAGCATTTATATCCCTTGCCACTTTGTATTTTGAAAAGTAGCAAACCTACAGAAAGTAAGTTAAGAGAATTATACCTTAACACCCATCTCCCCTCTACCTGGATTCATCAGTGATTAATGTTTTGCCAAATTTGCTTTATATCTTTCTCCATGTCTGAATGTGTGAAGTGTGAAAGTAAGTCGCTCAGTCATATCCGACTCTTTGCAACCCCATGGACTATAGCCCGCCAGGCTCCTCTGTCCATGGGATTCTTCAGGCAAGAATACTGGAGTGGGTTGCCATTCCCTTCTTCAGGGGATCTTCCCAACCTAGGAATTGAACCTGGGTCTCCTGCATTGCAGGCAGATTGTTTACCATCTGGGCCACCGGGGAAGCTATATGTCTAGTTCTTTCTAAAGCCATCCCCTTTGAGAGTTTCTTGCAGATACGGTGATACTTCACTCCTAGAGAAAGGGTGTATAACTATCATACAGTCCTATCACTTGGGATACTTGACATAAAACCAGTATGTAGTCCGTATTTAAATTTTACCATTTCCTTGTTCTCTAGCTTTATTTTTCCTGATTTAGTATCCTGTCAAGGATCATACATTGTATTAAGTGTGTCCTTGCCTTTCAGTGTGGATTAGTGGGATCTGGTAGTCACAGGGTTTCCAGAATGGGAGTGAATACCCCCTTGAAAGGACGTCATGGCCCTGCTTCCCATCCTTCTTACCTGTTTACCCCCTTCCGCTGCGAATGGACCTTCTTAGACTGATGGCAACATTCTAAAGTAGAACCTAGCCCTTAGTGCTGACCAGCTTGTGCACATCATCCTGATGCTCGTAGAGGCTTTGTCCTATGCAGAGAGTTGCTGTCCATTTTAGGGTTAAAGCCATTCAGGTTGCCCAGTACCTAAGAGAATGTGGCGGCACAGGGAACTATATTCAGTATCTTGTAATAACCTATAACGGAAAGAATCTGAAAAAGAAATATTATATTTACACACACACACACATAACTGAGTTACTTTGCTGTACGCCTGAAACTAAAACAAAATTGTGAATTTACTATACTTTAAAAAATGGTGAAAGTGGAGAATGTGGTGGTGTCAATGAGCCTTTGGGAAGAGCTTTGCATCGTCTCGAAATCTGAAACGTTAAGAGTTAGGGGTTGTCTTCTGAGGACATTTCTTGAGGACCACTGATTATGATGACCTTGTCTTTATATAGTTCATATTAATTAATAGTTTTAATTTTTTGAGAAAACTGTTAAGGACCTCCCTGCCCCCACCCCCACTTTAAATATTCTAGTGTTCGTGGCCTTTTGCTCCCTTGCTCTTCTTGCTTTACACTCCTTCCTGGGCAGACTTCTTTCTTGTTTTAGCTCTTGATGACCCAGAAATCTTTGTTTCCATCCCCATTCTCTTCTGAGCTCCAGACCCTCATTTCCAACCACATAACTCTTTACAGCTTCACCTGCCTGTTCCACATGCAAAACTGAACTTGCTATCTTTCTGTGTAAACCTGAGCATTGATTTGAATATTGGGTGGCTGGGGGTGAGAGTGACATGGTATTTGACCAGGGGACTAAGAACACTAGACTCAGGTCCCTAACCAGCTCCTGCCGTCCCTAACACCCCTCCCTTCCCTAAGCCCCGTCCCCGCACCGAGGGGCCCCCCCACCCCCCCGCCCCAACATACACACTTAATGGGAAAGAGGCACTTGTTTGCTCATAACATTTCCAGCTGAATGTGGAGTCTTGGAAGTTAGACTTTATGAAATGGTTCTCAATCTTTTTTTTTTTTTCCATTATCACTCCCCTAAGGAGCCTTTTTTAGACAGGCTATTTTTTTTTAGTATTATCCTCCCATCCATGAAGATTTAATACCACAAATATGTAGTGTATCTGTTGATGTACTGTGTCTGCTTAATAATGAGTAAGGTATTTTAACCCCCAGGAACCAATTTTTGCCCCCTTGGGGAGGTACTGTCCCCTTGAGAATGCATGCTTTAAGCTAAGCTGGAGGCAGTCTGTAAAGTCTAGAAACTGCACAAGCCAAAGTGTCTGCTTGCCATCTCTCCTACCCACAGAGAATTTACCTTAGGCTTACAGCTGATGGCTGAAACCAGAGTTTGGTCATCTTGTTGTGACCGTGGCTCACAGTAATAACACTATACTGTGCCCAGTATACATGCAAATATGTTATTCAGATTTTTTAATACTCAGCATTTATTCTTATTGCTTCTCATGTATAGTTTTTTATTTTTTAAATTTTAAAATCTTTAATTCTTACATGCATTCCCAAATTTTTTTTTTAAGTTTTTTATTTTTTAAATTTTAAAATTGTATTCTTTTAAAGATAGTTTTATTGAGGTAATTTGCATACTGTAAAATTCACCTGTTTTCTGTATTTTTTTTTATTTTAAAAGAAATGCTGATTGTGACCCACTGGTTGGCAACAGCCTGACACTCAGCCAGAAGAACAATGCCAAGGCCTCGCTGGTCTGGAGACCACCCGTAGTCCACCAAAGAAGTGAGAAGGAAGTAGTGACAGGGTCCTAACCCTGAACCTCTGGTTCTCACTGTAGTCATGGGACTTTGTTTTAATAAACACCCTTGGACTTGAACAAACTGGTCATTTTACTCCTTGGTAGGAGAAGAATGCTGGAGAGCTCCTGGTGGCTCAGACGGTAAAGAATTTCCTGCAGTGTGGGAGACCAGTGTTCAGTCCCTGGGTTGGGAAGATCTCCTGGAGAAGGGAATGGCTACCCACTCCAGTATTCTTGCCTGGAGAACTCCAGGGACAGAGGAGCCTGGTGGGCTATGGTCCATGGGATCACAAAGAGTCGGACATGACTGAATGACTAACATTTTCACAGGGGATGAATGCTGGAGAGCTCATGGCAGGGGCTGTGAGCTTTTCAAACCCATGGGTGAAAACTGCTTTGGTGGCAGCCAAAGAGTTTGCCTCGCCAGGAAGGTGAAACAGGCATCTTCATTCTGTGATTCATGGTGCCTGCACACATACCCCTCCCTCCACCAAAAGAAAGTGAAATGGGGACGTGGAGAGGGAGAGATTGGATTTATCCATAAGAATATTGGAGAGAGCGACTGTAGCAATCTATATATTTGATTAATTTGCTATCATTAATATCTTAAACAGGGATAAAGCACTGAGGAAATGAAATAGGATGCTACTGAGTTTTCATTAAGAACAGAAGAGGTCTAAAAAATGAGGTCGGTTGGGGTGCATGCATGGTCACAGGGAGGCCATGCCTGCAGCCAGGAGGAATCATCTGTGCAGACAGGGAAATGAGTGGTCAAAAGGTCTGGAGAGTAGATTTTGCCTGTGCTTACCTTTTTGTTTTTTGGTTGTACTGTGCAGCATGTGGGGATCTTAGTTCCCCCACCAAGGATCGAACCCATACATCCTGCATTGGAGGCTGGAGTCTCTGGACCAGCAAGGAAGTCCCTGCCACTGCTTGCTTTTGACCCCAGAGCCAGGCAGGGCAGGAATATGACAGGAGCAAAGAAAACTGGTAAAGAAAAAGAAAAAAGGCTTCCCTAATAGCTCAGCTGGTAAAGAATCTGCCTATAATGCAACGTAGGAGACCTTGGTTCGATTCCTGGTTTGGGAAGATCCTCTGGACAAGGGATAGGCTACCCACCCCAATATTCTTGGGCTTTCCTTGTGGTTCAGCTGGTAAAGAATCCCCCTGCAATGGGGGAGACCTGGGTTGGATCCCTGGGTTGGGAAGATTCCCCTGGAGAAGGGAATGGCCACCCACTCCAGTATTCTGGCCTGGAGAATGCCATGGACATAGATATTTAGGAGCTTCCTGATAACTCAGTTGGCAAAGAATCCACCTGCAATACAGGAGACCCCGGTTCAGTTCCTGGGTCGGGAAGATCCCCTAGGGAAGGGAAAGGCTACCCACTCCAGTGTTCTGGCCTAGAGAATTCCATGGACTGTATAGTCCATGGGGGTCGCAAAGAGTCGGACATGACTCAGCAGCTTTCACTTTCAAAGAAAACTGAGACATCCCATCCCAGAGCAGCAGAATAATTAGAGCGAATATTCGTAGAGTGCTTAACTATATGCTGGGAACTAAACATTGTATATTCTCACTTTATATTTTATATTTAATCTTTTAAAACTGTGAGGTTGCACATTATGTTAGTGCCCGCCTCCCCAACTCCGCATGTTATGATGAGGAAAACTGAGGTACAGGAAGGTATAGAAACTTGTTCAGAGTCACACATTTAGTTTTGTGTTTTTACATGTAATGTAGGACACTGGAGACCTTGCCTTGACTAGGTGAACCGGCTGCCTCTGGGACCACGTCTGCTGCGCCAGCCTTCTGAGGAGGACAGCTTACCTGGCAGATCCCGTGATCATCATTTAAGTCATTTAGTCTCCAGGTTGCTACCCTGAAGTTCACTGTTAGAGGCTGCTGACCACAACACTAAAAATAACATTGTCCTAGAGAATATTTATAGTTTTTTCACTCCCTCTTCTTGAGTACAGACTGTGCCTTATCTGGGAAATACCACTTATTTTAGGGCTCTTGAGTTGGGCATTTAAATGGTAGGGCTTGTTAGGTGGTAGTCATATTTCAAATTAGTTCTGCAGACATTTGCATGCTTCCTGAGTTCCCTGTGACGTACCTGGTGCCCGGGTAATATGTTACCAGAGGTCTGGTAGGAGAAACGGACACAAGCAACATTTAAATTGCAGTGAAACAAACTAAGTAGAACAGTAAAAGGAACATTAAGGCATATGGGAGGTTAGGAAGAACTTCTCAGAAGAGTTAACATTTGAGTTGGGTTTTGATGGATGAATAGAAGTTAGAAGTGAAGTGAAGTGAAGTTGCTCAGTCGTGGACTGTAGCCCACCAGGCTCTCCCATCCATGGGATTCTCCAGGCAAGAATATTGGAGTGGGTTGCCATTTCCTTCTCCTGGTAGGTAAATAGTTGCAGAATAATTAAGTGAAAATGACTAGAGAGATGGACAGAGGCTCCCTTCTGATGTTATTGCCAGTGTGTTTATAGTTTCTTAATGATATAGTAGAAAGAGCTTCCAGTTGTAAAATCTCCCCCTTTTCCCCTAGTGTCCTGAAATGCCATTCGAATCCTGTGCCTCAGCAGTAGGGCAACTGGATGCCCAGGGATATTGCTGTAGACCAGTTATAGGAGGGAAAAAATTGCTACCCATGTAACACCCACAGGTACACTGCAACTCTGGCAGTTTCCTACTTGTGTGAGGAGATGGGGTATTCCTTGTAGCCTAGCTCTAAGCTAAGACTTTTTTTGGGGTATACTGTGTGGCATGTGGGATTCTAGTTTCCTGACCAGGGATCGAACCTACATTCCCTGTGTTGGAAGAGTGGAGTCTTAACCACTGGACCACCAGGAAGTCCAGAGATTGGGTTTTTGAAGTAAAACGTGCATTCGGTGAAGTGTGCAGATATCAAGGGTACTGCTCACTGGGTTTTTACATGTGTATATTCCTTTGTAGGGCTTCCCCTGTGGCTCACTGGGTAAAGAATCCTCCATCAGTGCAGGAGCCACAGGAGACACCGGTTTGATCCCTGGGCCAGGAAGATGCCCTGGAGAAGGGCATGGCAACCCATTCCAGTATTCTTGCCTGGGAAACCCCATGGACAGAGAAGCCTGGTGGGCTACAGTCCACAGGGTTGCAAAGAGTCGGACATGACTGAAGCGACTGAGCACACACACTCACATACAGAATGTCTTGTTTTGTATCTGGTTTCTCTTATTCAGCTTTATGACTGTGGGATTCATATAGATGGTTGGAGAGCACTGATGACCCATCATACTGTCAGGAAGCGATCCAGAATAATCATGTGTGGCTTATGCCATTGAGAGTTGGTATGAATTTATTGGTGGCATTTGTTTGTGCAGAGCGCATTTGCAGATGCCACATTCCAGGTGCTCTGCACGGGCCCGGCAAGCACAGATGAGCAAGTTCCTTCCATTAAGGAGCTTGCTGTCTAGTGAAGGAGATAAACACACACACACATAATTACATATAATACACATAATTAAAATGAAGATTTGGTCAACCTTTATGGTTTTTGCAATGATTTTGAAAGATTTTCTTTATGATTTTTGAAAGACTTTTCTATTGGAGGTGAAATGTCTTCTCATTGTCAAAGGATTAGAATTTTTCCAGGTGGTCAAGTTCAAGTGTGGAGATGTGAAGCATCATGGTATCTTTGGAAACTTGTATTAGTAATGCTTTTAGATTGATTAAAATGGGTAAGAAGGCCAAAAATACTACTTTGGGAAGAAATTTTGAGGAAAACCTTAGTGTGCAAGTTTGGCTTCTTAGTTGGAGCTGTGGGTAGGAGATGACCACTCTAGTGACCAGTTGTAAATGCATCATTATGGAGAAGGCAGAGGACAGAAGTCAAATTTGGTAACTGCTATAGCCAAAGAAAAACTCCCTGTAGTGCTTTTCTGTTGATGTTATGGAAGATTTTTTTTGAGGTTAGATAAAACTACGGAGATACTTATTACGAATTTTTTTTTTTTTTAATAATTGAGATGACTTGAGATGTCCTGTAAGCCATCAAAAATTTCCTAAGGGAGGGTGGATTTTGATGTAGCATCTCTCCCTTAATCATGTGATTTTGTACCAGAATGTGTTCCCTGTTCTCTCAGTTTGCTGGAGCTACCATAACAAAATACCACTGACTGGGTAGCTTACCCAGAGATATATTTCTCATGATTCTGGAGGCTAGAAGTCCAAGGCCATGGTGGCAGGTTTGGTTTCTCTTTGACTTGCAGGGCTCCTCGCCCTGTCCTCCCCTAGGCTTCTCTCTGTTTTCTGATCTCCTCTTAAAAGCACACCTGCCGTGTTGGATTAGGGCCCACTCCAGAGACCCCTATTTTAACTTCATTACTTCTGTAAAGACTTGCTTTCCACGTACAGTCACATTCTTAAGTACTGGGGATCAGAGCTTCAACCTGCAAGTTTTGGGGTGTGGAGGACACAGTTCAGCTCATTTACACGCATGTCTCAGAGCCTGCCCTGACATTGTTGGGCTGTGTGAAGGCTGTCCCCTGAAAAACACAGGGGTCAGACCGTTCCAAGACAAGCAGGGAGCTGTGAGGTAGCCCAGGGTCTGCTCTGACTGCTCTGGGGGCTGGGCTTGGTCTTAAAGCACCACCTCTGCCTTCCTTATGACTTGTCTGTGCACACACAAACCTGTGAGTCTTGAGTGATGTGTCTAAAACTTAAGACTGGTATTCTGTCCATTAATAGAGATTGAAAATAGGGCCTAGGAAGAAAAGAATCCAAACTGTAAAGGCCAGGTGAATGTCATGAGAAAAGTGATGTCATAACTTTCATAATTCTTAATAAATCTGTTCCAGTGTTGAGCAAACCATATCCCTCTCCTGCTGTTTCACCCTTTTGATTGGCTGAAGTTAAACAGCCTTGGCATTCTCCTTATCAGAACATTTGAACACCAAAGAGCTGTTCCTAAGTCAGATCACCTTAACCTTCCTCCTGCTTGTGGGCGGAAAGTTGTTTTCTGTAGAAGGATTTTTGTTTTGAATCTTCTGTTGTGATGGCCACTGAGGGGATTTTTCTTTTAAGGATGTGCTTTTAGATAGTCATCTCCTAAGCTTGCTTCGGTGGAGACAGAGAAACCTTGTTGGGATGAATTTTGCAGGGGCTGCTTTTCTTTCAGTCCACATTGAGATTCTGTGGTGCATATGAGGCTTATTATAGGTACCTGGGAGCTGGAGATCTGGTTTTCGGTGAAATAATGTGTATTATTATGGTGTGTGTCCCAGAGTTGCTATGCTAAGACCCATTTTCAGAATTAGAACTTCGAAACGTCTAGGCCATGAAGAGAACTCATGCAGAGTTGAATGAGACGTGTTAGCTCACGTCATACTGTGTGTGCTCAGTGGCCTGTAGCCCGCTAGGCTCCTCTGTCCAAGGGATTTCCCGGGCAAGAATACTGGAGTGAGTTGCCGTTTCCTCCTCCAGGGGATCTTTCTGACCCAGGGATCGGAGCCGCTTCTCCTGCGTTGGCAGGCAGATTCTTTACCACTGAGCCACCTGGGAAGCCATCACATCATATTAAACCCAGCCTAATGTGGAGCAGGGGATTTGAGAAAGCCATGGCATGCCCAGGCGTGTTCATGTTGCATCCCTGTTTCTGCCAACATAGTTCTGCTGCCTTTTCTATTCTTTCACTTAGCTGTGGGCTGATTGACCATGAGTTTAATTTTTGCCAGTACGGTGTGGGTCACAGTGAGCATTTAAACATCTTTGAACAGCATTCAAAGGTATTGTGCATTGTGACTCTAATTTCTACTTATATTAATACAATACTCATGTTCTTTTTGACTTGCTTGGCTCTTTATTGA
Source organism: Ovis canadensis (assembly GCF_042477335.2). NCBI lineage: Eukaryota > Metazoa > Chordata > Mammalia > Artiodactyla > Bovidae > Ovis > Ovis canadensis. The sequence continues at coordinate 85,566,807 of NC_091257.1, read as the reverse complement.
TGAATGAGGTACTGAGTTACTGTTAATTCTTTTACAGGGAGTAAATTCAGTGTTTAAAATGGGTCATAGTTCCAAAGTATACCCAGAATTTTACTTACGTTTTGAAGAAACAAAACTCTTTCAAACCTGTTGAAAACAAAATTCAATTGAAGGAATTTTAAAGATCTTATTAACGTTATTAGATGATTCATGAATTGGGCAGCGTCCCATCCAGCAAACAGATGGGAGCTCTAAAGAGCTGTGTCGGATGAAAGATCTATATGCAGAAGGGAATGGGATGAAGAAGTTACTTGCAAAGCGTGGATTTTTTGTGGCAAGGTGACCTTCCTTTAGGGGACTGCAGAAGTCTGTCAAGCAGATTACCTCGCTAGTGCTGACCAGGTAACTCCAAATCGACTGGTTTAAGATTCCCCTCCTGGGAGAAGTTGAAACTGTAAATTATGTATTAAGTTGCTGTTTGGTGACCTGGGCTTAGCCCAAGTGACTCCATTTTGGTTTGGTTGTGTCTTCCTTTAAAAAAAAACAAAACAAAAAACCTTTCTCTGTTTAGTCAGCAGTATTTCCTGTACCTTCAACAAATCAAATGTTTTAATTTTCCACACTTGTCTATTTTGTTTCCTACCATTTTGTTCTTCTGTACTCTTCAATTTGACTCTACTGACTTTTTTTTTTTTTTTTGGTCCGTGATTTTTTTTCTCTTTTACAAACTAGGTAGGTAATACTATTCTTGAAAAGTGTTTTTTAGTCACAAAGGTGCTAACAGTACTCATTTACTTTGGCTGTTGGGAGCCTGTGACCCACAGCAGACTGATTGGAGATCCAGAGTAACGTGGTAGAGAGGTGTGTTTTATTGGAACCTTCCATCTTTAGAAATCCTTGAGCATTTGCTGCCATATTTTCTAGATACGTCTCCTGACTTTTAAAGTCCCCTCACCCTTTTAAAATTAGAAATATTTCAGCAAAATAATTCAGATGGTATGCTACCTCTTAGGAGGAGGAGGAGATAGGGTCCATAGGTAACATTGCACTGGGGAGTGGATGCTCCCTGTGATTTGTGTCTCTGAGTCTTTGACCCCCGTTCTTCAGTTCTTTGTAGTGGTGGATGAGATTGTGTCCCCGTCCCTTGATTTTGGGCTTGGCTGTATGACTTGCTTTAGGTTAGTGGGATGTTAGTAAACATGATGGAAGTAGAAGTCTGCTCTGTGCTTGTGCTGGTGGGCTTGTGTCCTTTTGTGCCTTTGTCCTCACCGTGAGAAGGCCCCTGAGTGGCTGCAGCCTCTTCAGCTTGGGCCTCAGAGTGAGACCACAGAGCAGAGCCCCCGCGGATTATCTGTAACTTAAAGCAGAGCCAACACAGCTCAGACACCTGAGGGAAAGCTAAATGCTTGTGCCAGTAAGATTTTGCGGTCTGTTGTTGTACGCGTTATTGTGGCAATAGATGACTAATGCGGTCATCCTGCTGTATCCAGGACAGGCAGCTTTCTTGGGTGGTCTCCCTTCCTGCCTGGCCACTTCCAGGATTCTCAGTTGGCCCGCTCTACCCTTTTCTTCCCACTCCAGTGTTTTCCTCATTCTTCCTTATTGTTCCCCTCTGCCTTATAGCTTCTGCTTACTTGTATGTGATGTTCTCTCCTCTCTTTTCCAGGTCCAAAGCCCTTTGCGACTCCTCCAGTTTCTCTTAAACTCATGACTTCCCAGCTCCCACTCCTGCTGCCTCTGCCTTATTTCAGTTCAGTTCAGTCAGTCATGTCCGACTCTTTGCAACCCCGTGAATCGCAGCACGCCAGGCCTCCCTGTCCATCACCAACTCCCGGAGTTCACTCAGACTCATATCCATTGAGTCAGTGATGCCATCTAGCCATCTCATCCTCTGTCGTCTCCTTCTCCTCCTGCCCCCAATCCCTCCCAGCATCAGAGTCTTTTCCAATGAGTCAACTCTTCGCATGAGGTGGCCAAAGTACTGGAGTTTCAGCCTTAGCATCATTCAGACTTCTGAGAGACAGTCAACTTTGCCTGGCAGGTTTTCTCCCACACCAGAAATGTCATGTCCTCAATTGTTGGCCTGCTTGGTCCGTGATTAGTGTTAGGTGAGGGGCCCACCTCTGGTCCAGTTAAATGTGTCAGGGATGTGTTGGGAAGGGGACATGTCTTGAAATACATGAGTGCCTAATACTGCCTTGTTTAATAGACGCTGTGAATGTGTGGAAATCACAGTTATAAGACAGGTCTTCTACACAGGGTTGTATGTCATCTGGGGGTTTTAGTGAGTATTCATGCTTTTCAGTTTCTGGACTCGTCACTTCCCCAGAGGGGAAGCTTTTAACTTGGCTTTTGCAAGTTTAAAATGTTCTGGGGCTGCATTCTGGTTTTAAGTTTCCTAGTGTTCTTGCCTGGAGAATCCCAAGGACAGGGGGAGCCTGGTGGACTGCGGTCTATGGGGTCGCACAGAGTCGGACACAACTGAAGCGACTTAGCAGCAGCAGCAGTTCTAAGATAACCAGCCTTACAGCATGAGTTCTCAGGATGAACCTCTTTCAAGGAAAAATGTGAGAGAAGAGACCATCTACTGGAAGGATTGCTACTCGGCAAAACCTTCCAAAGGATTGAGAAGAAAATAAGTTGGCCTGTTCTTAAGTTCCAGGCTATTTAGGCGGTTCCATAGCTTTTCTGTATAGGGGAAGAGATTGATCAAATTAAAGCTGGTTTATAGCATTTAAAAGGTTGTGCTTTTAATTTCAATTTATCTCTTTAAGTATTTGTGTTTTGGGATACTCTTATAAATGATACTTTTAAAATGTTAATTTACAGTTATTCCTTGCTAGTATATAGAAATACAGTTGGCTTTTGTATATTGATTGATCTTATATCCTATGGTCTTAGCAAACCAATTTACTGACTTTAGAAATGTTATTCTAGATTCTTTGGGATTTACTATATTAATAGTTATTTTGAGTGCAAGTAAAGACAGTTGTATTTCTTCCTGTTTAATCTGTATGCTTTCTATTTCTTTCTTTTTTTTTTGTCTTATTGCACTGGCTAGGACCCCAGTATGATGTTGAAGTGATATGGTGATGAGATTAGACACTCTTGCCTTGTTCTTGAGTTTAGGGAAAAATTATGCAATCCCATTAATGGTAGGCTTTTCGTCGAGCTTTTAATTAGATTGAGGAAGTCTGCTTTTCTAGTTTCTGGAGAGTTTTTATCACGAATGTTGGATTTTGTTACATACTTGTATCTGCTGAGATGATCATGTGAGTTTTTTCTTTAGTCTGTTGATACAGTGAATTACATTAATTGACTTTTGATGTTGAATGCCTCTTATATACCCAGGATAAATCCCACTTGGTCTTGACGTATTATCCTTTTTATATATTGCCATATTCAATATGATAGTATTCTGTTAAGGATTTTAGTGTCTTTGTTTTGATCTTTGTCTTAAATGTGTGGCTTCTTATATTGTTGTTGCAGGACTTGTTGGCTTAATGCTGGCTGACATTAGATGGAAGTATTCCCTCTTCTACTTTCTGGAAGAGTATATGTAATATATTGCTGTACAGAAGATACTGCAGATTCAGTTCCAGATCACTGCAATAAAGTGAATATTGTAATAAAGTGAGTTGCATAAATTTTTTGCTTTGCTACTGCATATAAAAATTAGGTTTATACTATAGTCTGTTAAGTGTGCAGCCACTAGCATTATGTCTAAAAAGTGATTTATATAACTTAACTAAAAGTTAGTTTTATTGCTAAAACGTACTGACTGTCATCTGTTAAAACAGCCACAAACCTTCAATTTGTAAAAAACGTAGTGTCTGTAAAGCACCTAAAATGAAGTACAGTAACTATTTGGTGAGATTCTCCACTGAAGCTACCCGGGCCTGGAGTTTTCTTTGTTGAAAGGTTATCTACAAATTCACCGTCTTTAACAGATGAAGGGCTGTTCAGGTTCTTTTGTTTAAGTGAGCTTGTCTAGTTTGTGTCTTTTGAGGAACTCATACATTCATCTAAGTTGTCCAAATTTAGAGGCACATTCTACCTTCACATAACATTATACTGTTTCACATTTCATGTGCAGTGTAAGATGCTAACAATACAGTACGCTTCTAGTTTTCCCTTCTATCCTGTGTGATTATTGGTGTCATACACTTTCCTTTTAGTATTTTATAAATTCCATAATGTACTGTCATCATTTTTGCTTTAGATTGTTCTTTTGGAATAATTAATAATTTGTGGAAAAGATTTTTTATGCTTACATTTTGATAATTTCTGGAACTGTTTTGTGTGGATCCTCATTTTTTGTCTGGTTATCTTATGCCTTTTACTCAAAGGACTTCTTTACCTTTTCTTGTAGGGCGGGTGTGCTGACATTGAATTACCTCATCTTTTGTTTGTCTGAAAAGCCATTATTTTGCCTCCATTTTTGAAAGATATTTTTGCTGACTAGAATTCTGGGTCATGAAGTCTTTTTTCTTTCTTTCTTTCCCTTTTCAGTGGTTAAGAGGTGCCACACCATTATCTTCTAGATTGCAAGTAGTGTGCATGTCTTTTTCTTCCTGCTGTATTTCAGATTTTTTCTTTAACTTTGGTTTTTGGCAGTTAAACTGTGAAGTGTCCAGGTATGTGTTCTTTGTTGTATTTGTTTGTTTACTTGTTTATATTCATTCTGTAGGATTTTCTTAGATGTATGGTTTGATGGCTTTATTTTTGGAGAATCTCCAGCCATTTTCCTTCCAGATGTTATTTCTGCCTTGCTCCCCCTGCTCCAGTTAGATGCTTGTGGTGTCGTCTGATCATATCTCACAGCTCTTGGATGTTCTTTCTGTCTGTTGTGTCCTCCCTGCCCCTCTACCCCTTTTGTTTTGGTTTAGGTGATTTGTAGTGATCTGTCTTCAAGCTCGTTGATTCCTTCCTTGATTTTATTGCGTCTTTGGTGGGCTTGTAACAGGAACTCTTCACCTCTGATACCATTAAAAAAAGCGTTTCTCTTTGGCTCTTTCTTAGATATTCTAGCTTTCTGTTGAAATCTGCCATCTATTCATGCATATGGTCTACTGAATTGTTTAAGATGTTAAGCACTGGGTTTTTGTTACAATTTTTAAATTTTATCTGTTTATTTATTGGCTGCTCTGGGTCTTCATCGCTGCCCCCGGGCTCTCTCCAGTTGTGGCGAGCAGGGGCTGCTCTTGAGTTGCCGTGCGAGGGCTTCTTACTGTAGTGCCTTCTCTTGTGTGGACCATGGGCTCCAGAGTGAGTGGACTTCAGTAGTTGGGTGCGTGGGCTTAGTTGCCTCTTGGCATGTGGAATCTCCCCACACTGGGAATCAAACCTGTGTTCCCTGCATTGGCAGTTGAATTCTTAACCACTGTACCACATTATAACTGTCTTAAGCACCGTTAAATCCCCTATCTGGGTCATCTCTCAGTCTGATTGATTCTCTTTGGAGCTTTGTCTCCATTTCATACCCACTTTGCTTTTTTGTATACCTTGTAATTTTTGATCAACTGCTGGACTGAGACTGAGTTGGACATTAAATATTGATATTGAGATTACTGTTACATTAGGGGTAGGTTTTTGGGGGGAGGAAAAACGTCACATTTGTGTACAGAATATTCAGGACCTGTTAAAGGACTGGGGACATAATTTTCTTTGTTCAGCTGTAAAATTTTACATTTCTCTAACTTGCTTCTTTTTAAATAGCATTCCTAAGAGTCACCTTATCAGAACTTGACCCTTGCAGTTGCTTTTTGCTTTCTTTCTGCTCTCATTGGACCTAGAACTCTTCCTTAGTTCTGTTGGCATGCACACCAAATGCGTTTAGCAGATTTGTCTTCTCTCGCTGGACTAAAGTAGGTAATGGCTTATTCATATATTTGGATCTCTGTCATCTTTATATGTATATATATAAAATCTTGTAGCTGCATTTTGAAAGTGAAGTCTCTCCATTGTGTCCGACTCTTTGTGACCCCACGGACTGTAGCCCACCAGGCTTCTCCGTCCATGGGATTTTCCAGGCAAGAACCCTGGAGTGGGTTGCCATTTCCTTCTCCAGGGGATCTTCCCATCCCAGGGATCGAACCCAGGTCTCCTGCATTGCAGGCAGATGCTTTACCCTCTGAGACACCAGGGAAATACACACATACACACCAACTCCAGTATTCTTGCCTGTAGAATCCACATGCACAGAGGAGTCTGGTGGGCTATAGACCATGGGATCGCAAAGACTTGAATACGACTGCGCAGCTAAGCACAGCACATACATATATGTATACACATACAGAGATGGGCACACTGTGTTAAGCTGAATTGAGATTATGAAATAGTTTTTATTCCTTAGCCAAAAATCCACACTGCTGCTCCCACTCGTGCCCACCACCAATTAGTGGGAATATTGTCTCTGATTTTCCACAGTCAGCTGTGATGTATCTAAAAAATGCACTGAGGTGAAAAGTGAGGTCTAGAATGGTTGAATTTTTGAAAAGGTGGCTCTTTCTTTATATTTTCCTTACTAGTTTTATATGTGTCTTTTGCCTCCCTACCTTGGCAGTATGATTTTGAGAGGAAATAACTGTCTTCTGCTTCTCCTCTGGTGTCTTGTTAATAAGCAGCACAATGTTGAGCACACAGTAGATAGTCTTCAAATTATTGAAAATTTCTGAGACTTAATGATACTAATGAATTTTGGAATGAGTTGCCAGTAGCTTTTCTTTTTCTGTTTATCCCCAAAGACTTTGAGTAATGGCGAAGATGAAATTATTCCATTCCTTACCGGCTCTGTTTTTTTTGGCAATTTGCTTAACATCCTGTGTTTTGGTTTCTTTATCTATACAATGGGAATAATAACAGTACCTAACTCATAAGATTATTATGATGACTCAGAAAAATAATGTCATAAATGTTGCTTGCTGCATTCTAGTTCCTTAGATATTATTAACAGTGCATGTGAGAAGGGCAAGTTTTTAACAGTAAGGTTTTAGATGCTAAGGTCTTTCAGTAGGAAGGCATTTACTATCTGAAAACCATCTATCTGAGGATGGATAAATATAACTACTTCTATATTAAATAAGGAAGTAACCTTTACCCAGAATATTAACAACAGAATGGGAACAGAGCTAATTAATTTCTACCTTGTCAGCAGTAATGCAGTGTTGAGTGTTTGCTCTGTTCCCAGGGGCATAGTGATCAATACAGAAATAGATTTCCCAGATCGGCCTTCCCTAGGACCAAAGGTGCTTCATCCTACAGATCATTGTTAGTTACAGTTGACCCTTGAACAACATGGGTTTCAACAGCACAGGTCCACTTACATGCGGATTTTTTTTTTTTTGGACTGAATATGTGCTACAGTACTGCATTCCATGGGTGCAGAACCTTGGATATGGAAGGTCGACTGTAAAGTTACACGTAATTTTCGAAGGCACACGGAGCAGCAGCACCCCTCACCCCCACATTGTTCAAAGGTAAACTGCATGTTTTCAAACTGCATTCATCCTACCTTTAGGCATCGTTTATTGTTGTTTATTTTCACAGTCTCTTCCTTTTTACCACTGTTATTGACCAGATCATGTTCAATAGAGAAAGCCCAGAGAGAATTATGGAAACGGGTGATAGCCTGATGAGAGTTATTAAAAATTTTTGGCAGACAGCTGTTAGGAAAATATTGTGAAACCTGGTCAGGTGCGATTTTCTAGATGCACTGTTTTGTTTACCTAACAAGAAGGGGGATGGAACACATGGTAACAGATAAAAGAGAATTCTCCTTTGCATAGCATTGGTGCTTGTATTACTGAACCCCTTTATTAAATTAGTGGTTTTGATATTTGAACAGTACTCTCTCCTCTCAATGCAGTACACTACCATTATATGTGGAATAATAATAATTATTCATATACTTTTCTAAGTTTTGGAAGGCAATTGGTGATACATTTGACCTGCAGATCTGTGGCATAATCAATTTTAACTGCTGTGATGCCAAGTATGAGGTGATAATAGCACAGCATGAGCTGTGTTAGGAGCGATGGGAATGGATGAGGGATTGAAATGAGGGAAGTTTGTTTAACTTTTTTTTTTTTTTTAACAAAAGTGGGATTTTTTTTATTATACTGAAGAGTATTTCTTCAGCTTGTACAAAAATATTTATTTTATGAGTGTTGGAAAAAACTGAAAAGTGCGGATAAACTGCTGAAGACTTAGAAATAGAGACATGCCATTAAAAAATACATATTTAGGTAGTCAGGTTCCTCAGATAACTTTTCTCAGGGTAAAGAGGCGTGAAGAGTTCAGCCTGGTATCAGGACACCCTGTCTGCACCTTGGCAGTAGTGCCTGGCCTGATGGAAAGCACACCTCCAGAGGAATGTTGTAGAGAGGATTTCTGCTGACAAAAGAAAGCTGCCCGGGGTCTCTCGCAGACAGTCTTCAGAGGCCACTGCCGTCAGCTTTTTTCGTGTTTGTTTTACATAAAGGCTTTCTGCAGATTTTCATGCCTTGTGGATGGTGGCCAAACTTAGGTTTGGTTATGAATTCCTGTCTCTTCTTTCCCTTAACCTTAAAAACAGTTTTTATTATGGGAAATTTCAAACATACATATAACTAGAGAGAATGGTACAGTGAGTCCTCACGCCGTTCTTGTTTTATCTGTCCCTTCTCACTTTCTCTTTGACCTAGAGTATTTTGAAGAGAGCCTCATAGCCTATCCTTTAACCTATAAATATTGTAGTGTGTATCTGTTGGATAGAAAAGGGCATTATCATACACATTAACGCATTCACTACAACCTAATTCCTTAATTTACCTGATTCTGAATCTCTTCCCTTCATTTTTCTCAAAAATGGCTTTTTTACAATTAACTCTTTGAATCAGGTCCAGATAAGGTTCACCTAGTGCATTTGATTGATCTTTAATTTCTTTTAATCTAAAATAAATCTCTTTTGTTGTTGTTGTTGTTACTGTTATGCCATTTTTTTGTGGAAGAAACTAGGTTGGTTCCCCTTCCCCACATTGTGGAGTTTGCTGACTGTATCTTTGTATCATATAACATGTTACTCTTTTTCCATATTACCTGTAAGCTGGTAATTAGATTTGGAGGCTTAACAATTCTAGTAATCATGCAGATTTTTTTTAAATTATTCATAGGTAGTATATCGTGCTTCCTGTTCACATTTGGAAAGATGTTTGATTTTCCTACTGTGTATTCCTACAATGTTTGATTGTCCTCCTGTGTATACCTAGAGTAATTGATGGGGTCATGTTGGCATAGCCCTCTGTTGTCAAGTTGTGTTCCCCCACTTGGCCAATAGAAATCCATGGGGTGACTTCGGACAGCCTGCAGATTTCCAGTTCTGTCCACCTTTCATCTAATGGTCCTAATTTAACCTTAACTGATGAATGTTGCCTGAATCATTTATTTCACTATTGTTAACACTTTAAGAATACTGAGAGACTTGTAGAAAATGAAATGAAAATTTTTGATTAAGAACTTTAAAAAAAATAGTAAAATGAGGTGTGTGAAAAATTTATTAAGCAAAGTACTTTTTTTGGGCTGATTATGTTTAGTGAAAGAAGGGTTGTGTAGAAAGGGATGTTTAAACGTTGTATGTTTAGGAATTCCCTGGCGGTCCAGTGGTTAGGACTCATTGCTTCCACTGAATGGTTGTTTGTTTTGTCTTAGTCTGTTAAGTTAATCTGTGTGGATCAGAAAATGACTAGATTCTCAAGAATCTGAACATTGTTGTAACAGTGTGATGTTTTAAACAGTTGGGTATCACTGATAGGGATGAGTTAATACAGAACTATGAGGAAGCATCCTCAGGTCATTCTTTCCTTTTTAGTAACTTTCTCTGGAAGGAAAAAAGGAATTTATTATTACCCTTCTGTATTTTAAAAAAATCCAGCTTTCTTATTCACCTGGAGAGCAGAGAACTCGATAAAGTAGCAGATATGTATGTTACTGTTTTTGCAGGATTCTTTTCCCATAGTTGTTTTCTCTCTCTCTCTCTCTCTCTCTCTCTCTCTTTCTCTCTTGGTGTGTGGTTTTAATATATACTGGGTCATAGAGAATTTTAAGACATAGGATCCTTGGGAAAGGGTTTTTCAACATCTGAGGTCAACACCCTAATTTTAAAGTTGAAGAAGCGGAGTTGACTCCTTTGTTTCATTGGTGACTTTCCTGTATATCTGCTCTTGTTTGATGCTGAGTGAGGTGGCTAGCTCCTTGGAGATACTATAAACCATACAGTGAGAGGGAGAAGTATGAGAAACGGTTGAATCTGGCGAAATACAAACTCAAGATGAATATTGTATGGAGCGCGTGCTAACACAGTTCGTGGCTAGAATTGAGTTAATAAAGACAAGCCACACGTGAGTCGCCCTCAGGTGACTGACTGAGTCAGTTCCAGCATGGCACCAAACTCTACAGTGGGGGGCTAGCCTCTCACATCTGGCCTTTGGTGGTGGCGGGGGAGTTGCCTTGGCACTGGTGCCTTGAGTAGGTGGTGACAGGCAGAGAGCAGTGGAGTTGGTCTCGCTTGGTGTGCACGATGTGAGTAGCACCAGCTGTGCCCTAGAGGAAAACTTGAGGTTTCTTTCAACAGAGTTAGTGATGTTTACGGAGGAGCCTGGTGGGCTGCAGTCCATGGGGTCGCAAAGAGTCAGACATGACTGAGCGACTTCATTTTCACTTTTCACTTTCATGCATTGGAGAAGGAAATGGCAACCCACTCCAGTGTTCTTGCCTGGAGAATCCCAGGGACGGGGGAGCCTGGTGGGCTGCCGTCTGAGGGGTCACACAGAGTCGGACACAACTGAAGCGACTTAGCAGCAGCAGCAGTGATGTTTGTACAGATGTATTTTTTTTTTTTTACTGACCATCTTATAAACTCTTTCTTCCTTCTTACAGTTTTGAAGTTGTTTCTTCATGACTTACAAGAACAGTCACATCCTATATAAATAATAATTTTGTATCGTTCTTCCTAGGGGCTTCCCTGGTGACCCCCTGGTAGTAAAGGATCTGCCTCCGATGCAGGAGATGCGGGTTCAATCCCTGGGTTGGGAACATCCCCTGGAGAAGGAAATGGCAACCCTCTCCAGTATTCTTGTCTGGGAAATCCCATGCACAGAGGAGTCTGGCTGGGTACAATCCACAGGGTCAGTCAGGCACAACTTAGCTACTCAACCACAGCTTTTCTTCCTAGTTTATACATCTCATAATTTTTCCATAGATTCTCTAGAACGTCCAGTGCAATACTTGATGGATGGTGTCGTCGTCTTTTTCCAGACTTCTTAATAGGAGTGCCTTTAACATTTCATCACGAGATTTGATTTGGTTTCGGATGGACGTTTATGAGGCTCAGTACTGCTCTAACTAGATCAAGTATCTTAATTCAGCCTTTGATTGTGCAAATTAAGGAAGAAGCAACATAGAAAGTTCAGGAGCAAGCTGAAAATATGTGGAGTATTATAACATTAAAGTGAAAGTGAAAGTCGCTCAGTCGTGTCTGACTCTTTGCAACCGCGTGGACTATACAGTCCATGGAATTCTCCAGGCCAGAATGCCGGAGCTGGTAGCCATTCCCTTCTCCAGGGTATCTTTTCAATTCAGGGGTCGAACCCAGGTCTCCTGCATTGGAGGCTGATTCTTCACCAGCTGAGCCACCAGGAAACCCCATATAATGTTAAATGCATGGGAATATGTATCCTAGAGAAGAAAAAAACTATGGGATAATTTCATTATCCTCAAGTGTAGGTAGGACCTTTGCTGGTAGATTAAAGCCTCTAGGTGATGTTTGAGTATGGGAGAATAGCCTGATGCTCTGGAGATGGTGTCGGGGCAGAGTACCACCAGATGTCCCTACATACCTTTCACTGGGCAAAGGCGCTACACCCTTGAACCCAAACGACAAGCTTCCTTTCTCCTGCAGTGCCCCTTCGAGCGCCCTCTGCTGACCAAGCTTAACATCACACTTTTTGTAAAGGGAAATTTCTTCCGGAGTCCAGTGCTTTATCACAGAGCAGGTACTGAAGGGTGAATTTGGAATTGAGAGGCTTACTCCTTGGAAGGAAAGTTAGGACCAACATAGATTGCATACTAAAACGCAGAGACATTACTTTGCCAACAAAGGTCCGTCTAGACAAGGCTATGGTTTTTCCAGTGGTCATGTATGGATGTGAGAGTTGGACTCTGAAGAAAGATGAGCACTGAAGAATTGATGCTTTTGAACTGTGGTGCTGGAGAAGACTCTTGAGAGTCCCTTGGACTGCAAGGAGATCCAATCAGTCCATTCTAAAGGAGATCGGCCCTGGATGTTCATTGGAAGGACTGATGCTAAAGCTGGAACTCCAGTACTTTGGCCACCTCATGTGAAGAGTTGGCTCATTGGAAAAGACTCTGATGCTGGGAGTGATTGGGGGCAGGAGAAGGGGATGACAGAGGATGAAATGGCTGAATGGCATCACCAACTCGATGAACATGACTTTGAGTAAACTCTGGGAGTTGATGATGGGCAGGGAGGCCTGGTGTGCTGCGATTCACAGGGTCGCAAAGAGTCGGACACGACTGAGCGACTGAACTGAATGGAACTGAAATTGATAACTGACACTGAAGCCCGACCCAAGAGTACATACTCTGTGATTCCACTTTTATAAGATATGGAAACAAGCAAAACTAATCTGTACTGTTGGAAGTCCGGCTAGTGGTTACCCTTGGAGAAAAGTAGTCGTGACCAAAAAGGAGTGCAGAGGGGGCTTTTTTAAAAAAAACGTCTATTTGGCTGCTCCATGCATTAGTTGCAGTATGCAGAATCTAGCTCCCTGACCAGAAAGTGAGTCCAGGCCCTCTGCATGGGGAGCGTGGAGTCTTAGCCACTGGATCACCAGGAGAGTCCCTGGCTGAGGCTTTTGCAAGTGCTAAGAGTGTTCTGTTTCTGTTAGTCAATTCTGGTTACATGTGTGTTCCGTATGTGAAGAGCTATACTTTTTTTTAATGTATATTATACTTCAGTAAAAGTTAAGGGGTGGTACAGTCTGATTTCAAAAGGATAAACTTAAGAAATAAGATCCAGTCTCGAATGGGAGAAATACAAAATAATCCAGGCTATCTCAACCTTTTTTTATTTTTGAAAGCCTGTTCGAAGGCTGTTTAACTTAATGTCAAACAACAGTATCTAATTCAGTCAGCAAAAAATATTAACTGCCAGACCACCTTTTTTTTTTTTTTCTTTTTAAATTTGGGACCAAAGTGTTAATACTGAAGTCTTCTGAAGAGCAATATACTTCTCATGTTATTGACCTTCTTACCAAGTCTGAGAACAACAGCTTCTAAGTTGTTGTTTTTTTTTAATGGCTTTTCAGATACCTCTTTGTTCTTAGTCTAAATATCACTGCTCTCCTCCGTGTGCATTATCTTTGCTTTTATCTTTGTCATCACATTCCTTTCTTTCAAAGCAGGTGGATCACCATTTGGCCTGACTAAGAAATTTGGGGGCCCCCAGTGCAACTCTCATGTAAGGGTTAGTGGGTGTGGGAATTATAGATCTTTGATTCAGGAATTTGTGGTTCAGGAGAGGCTCAGTGTGTGGCTTTGCTACAAACAGAAGCAGTTCAGTGCTACGGTTTGTTTAGGACTAGATAACTCTGGGTACAAAATCCTAAGGAATACACCAGGTTGGAAAGTTGGCCTTGGATCCAAGAGATGGATAGGGAATCTCAAGGGGTGGAGGGGTGGGGAGAAAAAAAAACACAGGTTGCTAGGAAAGTCTGACCTTATACTGTGGATAGGATTTAGGGTGAATTTTAAAGAAGAGTTGGCTATGTACTAAATCGAGGTGAATAACAATAGTAGATTTTGTGTACAGAGCTTGGTATCTCCACATTAGGTTATGGTTGTGTTCATGCTTTGAATTGCTGGTGGTAACACTTTGGCCAGGCAGAGAATTACCACAAACATACAGCACAGCAGGCTGAAAACCAAGAATGATTGCCTTGCAAAAATAGTTTCCTTGTATTTTTTAACCCTTAAGTCATTTGAGGGTAGAGGGAAGAAAATAGTGTGGGTGGTGAAACTAGCCAGTGAGCCTTTCATTTATAAATTCAATCTGGAAAACCAAGAGTTTCCTGACTTGTATTTATTTCATTTTCTTCCTGGCCTGATGTTATACTTCGTTGTTCTTTAGTCCCTAGGTTGTGTCTGACTCTTTTGCAGCCCCACTGACTGTAGCCTACCAGGCTTCTCTGTCCATGGGATTTCCCAGACAAGAATACTGGAGTGGGTTGCCGTTTCCTTCTCCAGGGGATCATCCTGATAAGGAATTGAACTCGCATCTCCTGCATTGGCAGGCAGACTCTCCACTGTTGCTTACACTACACGGATTGTATGGGTACCGACGATGTCACAGGCCCTGTCCTAGGCATCGGGGACTGATGCAGTCCCTCGGCCCACTGGAGAGTTACTGTTTTGTATTCTTCTGTTTGAAGGTGGCCTTTAGTATACTTGGCTGTGACATGCAACTCTGTCACCAACTCCTTTAGGATCTATGGAACCTTTAAAAACTGTTACTTGGATTTCACCTCCAGGCTAATGAGAGTTTCCCGACTTGTGTTTATTTCATTTGATCATTAGCCTGAGCTTATACTTTGTTTAGTCCGTAGATCATGTCTGACTCTGCTGCGACCTCTGTAGCCGCCAGGCTCCTCTGTCCATGGGATCTCCCAGGCAGGAATACTGGAGTGGGTTGCCCTTTGCTTCACCAGGGGATCCTCCCCGATCAGGGATCGAACTTGCATCTCCTGCATGGGCAGGCAGATTCTCCACCGTTGCTTATACTATGCCACCAACAAAGAGGCTTCATTAGCAAATATAGCATCTTAAGGGTGCGGGTGATGGAAGGTATGATTCTCATTCTGCACATGTACTCCAGAGCCGCAGTTTGGAAATTTGCAGTCCTCCAAAACTGCTCGTCTGCGTCTAGAACAGTCTTGAATCACATCCCTATGTCTGGTTTTCAGTGCTCATGCTGATGATGGATGGGAGCATTGGAATGGGTGGTATAAATACATGGTAGGAATATGAATGGGAGATTATGGGTATTAAGGAGATAAATTTATATTTCAAAATGGTTGTCTTTTGATCTGCGAATGGATGCTATTTATCAGGTAAACTAACAGGCCCCTGTCTGTGGTTCTCTCAGCTCATACTGGGCATGAATTCTGTCATCTCCCAGACCAGTCCTCCTTAAATAGTACCATGTGCCAATCTGAAAACTTGCTGAGTTTTACTTCTGGTTAAGCGATTATCTAGGTATTAGAAGTCAGTACTTGTAACTATATGTTGTTTGCTCATATATTAATTTAAAGTAGGTGACTGCATCTATACCAGTGATTAGGCAGATTAGATGGACCACACGTAACATAGACAATGTTAACAGCTCTTCGTCAGTTGGCTTACCTTTGCCGCGGGTGGCCTCTTGAGTATTCTGCTTATTGCTTGCAGTTTCTGCTCTTAGCGTCGTCGCACAACCAGATTTGGATCACCAGGGCGTTTTATCGGCAGGAGATTCTGGTTGCCAGCCACCCGCCTCACCCTTCAGCCAGTGCTTGTCAGAGCTTGCTTTTGCAAGGAGAGCTTTCTCTCACATCAGTCACATCAGGCAGTGCCTTGTTAGATGCATTCCCCCACAGCCTGGTTCTGCATTTATCACAGTACTTTTCTTCTATTTAGATTTCAGGGAAAGGGGAATTGAGGGTGGAAGAGGATTAAGAACAATTTAATGTTTTAAAACTCCAGAGCTTTTTTTTTTTTAAACAAACAAACAAAAAAAAACCCTCCTCAGATTCTGTTAAAGAAAAAAATTTAGCCCCTAAAGACAGTGCAGGAGGTGTCAGAATTGAGCAGCTTTTAGGAGGTGAAACGACTGTGGGATGTGTCAGGGCGCAGCATCCTCCTGGGTTTGTGGTGGGTGATTGAATAATATGCGATGTGAGAGTTCAGTTTCAGGGTTTCACCTTAAAACTGGAACAGAAGGAAATCTGTGTGAGATTCAGAATCCATTTGTTTTGTCTTGTTTTTAAACAATAGAAAAAAGGAGCCCACCTGGAAAAATCTTGGGTTTTCATTTTATTTGAACACAGCAGAGTTGTAGAAGTCGGGGAAAGAGCCTGTCTTTTTAGTACAAGGAACCCCACAACTTTATGTGATGTTCTCAGATTGCAGACTGGTTTGCACTTGGACTGGCTCTTCTGTTTCCTGTAGAAAGAGCCTGAGTGCTGAGCCTGGATAGCCATAAGTACGTGATTTTTCTTGTGTTATTTACCCCAAAGTAAAAGCTCTGCTGAGGACTGTCTGTGTTATGATTTTGTTAATGTGTGTTTACTGTGTCTCCTGCTGTCTTGGATAGCCATCAGATAGAGTTTTGTTGAACAATTTCAGGATTTAAATGGGAGTTTTTAGGAGAGTAGATAAAGAATTTAAACAATTACTTGGCAGTTATATCCCTAAAGATTTTTTAAAATATCTGTTTATCTTATGAATTATTTGTATGAGTTTTATTTTTCCTTATATGTAATATAATATTATCTGAAGGGTCCATCTTACTTAAAATGTGCTTAAAAGGTCTTCTTGAATGATAGTTTTATCAAGCTGTTTTAATTGCTTCCTCTTCACCCCAAGGATGGATCAAAACCATCTACTATAGCCTGCTTTCTTTCTTTCTATTTTTCTTCTTGAATGTAGTGATTTGTCTATAGGATATCTTTCTAATCTCTGTCCGCTCTCCAATAGAACATCTCCAAGCCTCACCTCCTGGTGGCTCAGACGATAGAGTCTGCCTGCAATGTGGGAGATCCAGGTTTGACCCCTGGGTCAGGAACATCCCCTGAAGAAGGAAATGACAACCCACTCCAGTATTCTTGCGTGGAAAGTCCCATGGATGGAGGAGCCTGGCAGGCTACAAGTCCATGGGGCTGCAAATAGTCAGACACCGTGGTTTCACCTTCCTCACTTTCCTTTCCTTTTGGGGAGGGCATGGCCTTCCTGCATTTCTAATCTCGGGTTTGCATGCCTCAGTTTCCCTTAGTCACTCCTTCAGCCCTGCTAACAACTGGCAACAATCCTCACCTCTCCCACTATTTTCATACAAGGCAGTGTGGTGTAGTGCTCAGAGGCCTGAATTGGAACCTGGGAAGTCTAATCCTGGTACTTTTGCATAATTGTGGCCTTTGGGCGGTTAGGCTACTCTAACCCTTAAGTTTCATTATCTTAAGATAAAAAGGTTGCATTGCCTGACCTTTACGTTCTCTCCCTTCACTTTGCTTATCTTTACTGTTTCTTCAAATTTAGCCTGTCCAAAAGAGAACTCATCCATCTCCTCTTGCAGAAGATAGTTTTGGTCCCTATTCTATGAATGGGAGACTAAGACCTAGGAAGAGAATAAATTGTACAACTCATATTGCAGTTGTGTCCACAACCTAGATATCTTCCCTCAAAAAGTGGAAGTGTAGTTGTTTAGTCGTGTCCAGCTCTTTGCAACCCCTGCCAGGGTCCTCTGTCCATGGAATTCTCTAGGCAATAATACTAGAGTGGATTGCCATGCCCTGCTCCAGGGGATCTTCCTGACCCAGGGATCAAACCTAGGTCTCCCACATTGCAGGCAGATTCTCTACCATTTGAGCTTCAAGGGAAGCCCCTACAGGTATTATTCTTCCTCCACAAATGGCATTAAAAGTGCCACAAATCAAAAAAGTCTTGCGTTACTGGTGAAGTCTCTTGAGACTGAATATGGAAAGTCAAATGTAAAAACCCTGTCTTCTCACATAAGGTTATAGCTTGAATCTGTAGAGCTCTAAACTTTGAATGGGCTTGGCTGTTAGGAGATTGGTTTCTTCAGTTCTGTGTTCACAGGTGAGATCGTTCCTCATCTGGGTCTGGCATTACAGTGCAGGGTCTAATGACGGAAAGGAAGGGCAGTCAGGTTTCACTTTACGACGTGTTGTTTGATAACCCTGGTAATGCCTGGCCACTTGCTTCTACTGCTGCCCTTAATAGTGATTCTTATCAAGCAAATTGATTTTTGTCGCTATATTAGGAGTTGACGTGATTGAAGAGATGAACTGGGATTTGGAGTTGATTTTTCTCCTTTTGTATTACGAAACTATATCTCATTCATCATGAAGATCAGAGTGTTTGGCTTTGTAATCTCAGAGGTCCCATTCAGTTCTGATTTGGTGAATGCAGCATTGTTGAAATGTTGCTAGTCACTTCTAGAGAGCTTCCTTAGTTTAAACATTTATGCCATCTAGAGGGCTTATTTGTTTATTTGTTTGAGTTATAAATCATCTTTATTACTATGTATATATGTTTCCTGTTCCATTTCACAGAAGTATTTAAAGATTACACAAATACTAGTGATTATAAAAGGATAATGTTAATAGCCAAAAGAATATGATTGAAAGGAAAATGTGATTAAGAAAAAAGTCCATGAGAAAGATTAGCTTGCAAAAATGCCTAGTATATGTTCCTAAAAATGCATATAGAGTTAAGAGTACTGGATCATGAATTTGGCTCAAATCTCTTGATAGTCAAAGCAAAACTATACTGTTATTTATCTGAAAGAATTGTTACTGAATTATATGATATCCAAAAAAAAAACAAACAAACGAAGCAAAGTTGCTCAGGTGTATCTGACTCTTTGCAACCCCATGGACTGTAGTCTACCAGGCTCCTCTGTCCATGGGATTTTCCAGGCAAGAGTACTGGAGTGGGTTGCCATTTCCTTCTCCATAGAGGGCTTCTTTATACCTTTATACACCTTTATATCATTAAGGCTTCCCAGTGCTTCCGCCTGTATACCACTGGGGCTTCCCAGGTGGCTCTACTGGTAAAGATCCCGCCTGCAATGCAGAAGATGGAAGAGGCGTGAGTTTGATTCCTGGAGGAGGGCATGGCAAACCCCTCTAGTATTTCTGCCTGGAGAATCCCAGACAGAGAAGCCTGGTGCATCACAGTCCAGAGGGTCCACAGAGCTGGACACGACTAAGATGACTTAGCACACTTAGCACATGCCGTCTAGATGGGCTTCCCTAGTGGCTCAGTGGTTAAGAATCTGCCTGCAACGTAGGAAACTCGGGTTCAATCCCTGGGTTGGGGAAGATCCCCTGGAGAAGGAAATGGCAATCCATTCTAGTATTCTTACCTGGGAAATCCCACAGACAGAGGGGCCTGGTGGGCTACAGTCCATGGGGTTGCGACAGAGTTGGGCACGACTTGGTGACTAAACAACAGCAACCGTCCGTTAGACACAGCAGATTATAATAAGGAATTATGGCAGTGGTTGATCAGGCGGTGGCTCAGATGGTAAAGCGTCTGCCTACAATGCGGGTGACCCAGGTTCAATCCCTGGGTCAGGAAGATCTCCTGGAGAAGGAAATGGCTCCCCACTCCAGTACTCTTGCTGGAAAATCCCACGGATGGAGGAGCCTGGTGGGCTGCAGTCCACAGGGTCACAGAGTCGGACACGACTGAGCGACTTCACTTTGACTTTCGTGGCGGTGGTAGACATTTGTTGAAGTCAATAGTAATGAGTTTAAAGCCTTGTTATTTTGTAGTTGACCAACAGGAAGCCTCTCAAAATGGACATTTCTAATACTCTTGATCCAATAACAAGAGTTTTCTAGAAGATTATTGCTCTTACTGCTGATTATGCCTTCTCTCACAGACAGATTAAAGTCAGTACTCTTCATTTGCTTTTTGGCTTGCATCACCCACATGGAGGGTAACAAAGCTTTTAGTATAATGCATTGAGTGTTTAAAACAATTTTTAAGGGGCAAAACATCTTAAGTTAATATTGGAGGCGGTAATTGTACTTTCAAGCCAGCAAAACAAAGAGCTACCTCAGTTTGGAAATTGTGGCAGTGCTAAGGCCTTCTCCCTAGTATTGTGGACAGATATTTCAAGTTAGGCATCTGCATTTTTGGAGAGAAGGTGTTTTTAGTCTGTGCCTGGTTTATTTCCCTTACATAGATATGATCCTTCTTTTTTGATGCACCATTGATAAATCCTGTGTAATATTCACAGATGCACTCATTCACAAAATACTGTGCTAGGAATTAGATACATAGCAGTATTCCAAATAGATAGAGTCCCCGTCCTCACGGTCCTCTTGTAACCTGGAGGGATGTGAATGCTTTTGACTTGTAGGCATGAGATGCTGTGTTTTTTCCAGCCTGTTGAGGAGAGCATCACAGATCACCCTTTAGAGACCAGCTCTAGCCTACACTGTATGTGCGCGTGCAAGCTCAGTCGTAGCCTGCCAGGCTCCTCTGTCCATGGGTTTTCCCAGCAAGGATACTGGAGTGGGTTGCCATTTCCTCCTCCAGGAGATCTTCCCAACCCAGGGATCAAACTCACATCTCCTGCGTCTCCTGAATTGACAGATGAATTTCTTTACCACTGAGCCACCTGGAAAGTCCTAAACTATATACAAAAGGTAACAGAAATAAATCTAATTTGTAAATTTTGTGTGTTTCCCCCAAAACAGATCTAATTTACAAATTCTCTATGTGCAAAAAAAAAAAAAAAAACTTTCAGGTATCAAAAAATTTATGTATATGAGTCAAAATCCTAATTTTGTGTGTGTGTGTGCTGTGACATCTTTGATGGAGAAAAAAACTCATTCAGAGCCTTGAAAATGTAGAAAATACTTAAAGTTGGTACAGAAGCATTTTCTCACTCCAGGTTGAGTTTTCTGGTTGAGTGAAAGTCTTTTACTAGATCATAGAGTCTTTGAAAGGAAAGCACCACTGTTTGTCATTGAATGGCCTTCCATTGTGGGTTACTGGGGGAAAAAAAAAGAATTATTGAATGGTAAACTTGTTAGCTATTTAAAAATACATAACTAAATAAGAAGAAAGGTGAGGAAAGCTCCCAGAAAGCAGATCACAAAGAGACCAAAAAAATTTTTTAATGAGAAAATTAGAGGTATAGCCCAGAAGGTCTGTCATTCAAATACAATAATAGGAGTTCTATTACAAGAAAACAATAGGGAGGAAATTATGAGGAAGTAATTCAAGAGTATTTCTCAGAACTGAGACAGGAGTTTCCAGCATGTGAAAGAATTCACCAGGTGTCCAGCCTCATGGATAAAAATAGCCCCAAGGTGCATCATTATGAAAAGATGCTCCCTTCGGCTGAAAGCTTTCTGTGAAGGAAGAGAGGTTTCAGATAAGGAATTAGCCATCTCAGTGGTTCAGATTCCTTAACAGGCGTTGGAAGGAACAGGACTATGGTGAAATGTTCTTGAAATTCTGAGAAGAATTCCATTTCCAACTTGGGATTTGCTGCCCTCCAAGCCGTCAAGGTGGACTATGGGCATAGTCAGACACGAAGGTCTCAGAACTTATATTTCCTAGTGACTTAGTGGACACTGTGATTCACCAGAATGAGAGAGTAAACCCTCAGAGAGAAGAAAGAAACCTGGACGTCCACTCTTAAGAGTGACACAGAGAATGAGTCCCCAGGAGGATGGAGGTGAGAGGCCCCAGTAAGGTGAGGTGGCTTTGAAGCAGACTGAAGAGCGCTCTGAGACTTCAGATAGAATGGTACAAGGGGGAAGAAATGAACCTAGGCTGAGAGGAATCCTACTTTTAAAGTTTTGGGGGAGCATTTTTAGGTAAGTTAGTGACTCAGAGAACAAAGCACATTTTTAAATTTAAAGGTACTTGCTGTCTTTAGCGAAGAAGGCAATGGCACCCCACTCCAGTACTCTTGCCTGGAAAATCCCATGGACGGAGGAGCCTGGTAGGGTGCAGTCCATGGGGTCTCGAAGAGTCGGACACGACTGAGCGACTTCCCTTTCACTTTTCACTTTCATGCACTGGAGAAGGAAATGACAACCCACTCCAGTGTTCTTGCCTGGAGAATCCCAGGGACGGGGGAGCCTGGTGGGCTGCCGTCTATGGGGTCGCACAAAGTCGGACACGACTGAAGCGACTTAGCAGCAGCAGCAGCTGTCTTTAGGGAGAAAGTGAAAGTGAAGTCGCTCAGTTGTGTCCGACTCTGTGCGACCCCATGGACTGTAGCCTATCAGGCTCCTCCTTCCATGGGATTTTCCAGGCAAGAGTGCTCGAGTGGATTGCCAATTAGGGGGAAAGATTACACAAAAAAAGAAAACTTTAGCACAGTATAGTTCATATCTTAGCTGTGAAGTGAATATTGATTTAATAATAACTATACCAGGAAGATACAGTTCATCTCTGAAGTAGGGGGGTTTCATGTTTTTGTGTTGTTTCTTTGAAATACAAACCCATACGTTTGCATGTTGTCTGTGGCTGTTTTCATGCTGCAGTGGCAAAATTGAACAGTCGCAACAGTGACTGTGTGGTCTGCAAAACCTAAAATATTTATTATCTGGTATTTTATAAAAATATTTGCCATCTCCTGTTTTATAGGAAGAAACTGATAGAATCATGTTTAAAATCGTAAAAAGGCCTGATAGCAGTATTAGTGTATTTCTTAGAAATCTTACCTGTTTTTACTGATACTGAAGCTTAGTTGACGGACAGTATTGTGTCAGTTTTGGGTGTATGCTTCAAAATCAGGGAGCGTGATGCTTTTATCTTTCTTCTTCTTTCTCAGGATAGCTTTGGATATTTGGGGTCTTTTTTGGTTCCACACAAATTTTAGGATTATTTCTTCTATCTAGCTCTGTGAAAAATGCCATTGGTATTTTGATAGGGATTGCATTGACTCTGTAGGTTGCTTTGGGTAGTACGATCATTTTAACAGTATTACTTCTTCCAACTTGTGAACACAGTGTATCTTTCTATCTATTTGTGTTGTTTTCAGTTTCTTTTATCCCTGTCTGATAGCCTCAAACTACAGGTCTTTCAGCTTCTTTGTTCAGTTTATTCCTAGGTATTTTACTCTTTTTGATTGGAATTGCAAATGTTTTCTTAATTTCTTTTTCTGAGAGATCATTATTAGTGTATAGAAATGCTACATAGTTCTATTATTAATTTTATATCCTGCAACTTCCCTGAACTCATTTACTAGTTCTGATGGGTTTTTGGTGGAGTCGATAGTGTTTTCTTTATAAAGCATCAGGTCATCTTCAGATGGTGATGGTTTTACTTTCCAGTTTGGATGCCTTTTATTTCTTTTTCTAGTCTGATTGCCCTGGCTAGGATCTCCAATACTAAAGTGGTGAGAGTGGGCATTCTTGTCTTGTTCATGACCTAAGAAGAAAAGCTTCTCACTGTTGAGGGTGGTACTAGCTGTGGCTTTGTCATTGCACTCAGTTGATCAGTCTTGTCTGGCTCTTTGTGACCCTTTGGACTGCAGCCTGCCAGACTCCTCTGTCCATGGGATGTTTCAGGCAAGAATACTGGAGTGGCTTGCCATTTACTCCTCCTCCAAGGGATCTTCCCAACTCAGGGATTGAACCCGCACCTCCTGTGTCTCCTGCACTGCAGGTGGCTTCTTTACCGCTGAGCCATTGAGGAAGCCCCATGGGTTGTCATATATGACCTTTATTACGTTGAGGTATGTTCCCTCTGGGCTCACTTTGTTGAGAGTTTTTTAAATCATGAATGGATGTTGAATTTTGTCAAAAGCTTTTTCTGCATCTATTGAGATTATCCTAATGATTTTTATTGTTAATTTTGTAATCACTGTTTTTAAGAAATATTTTGAAACGAGGCAGAAGGAAGAGCTGTAGATCAAAAGATTACCTCTGGGAGAGTGAGTCAGGATGGGGAGGAGCGAGTCAGGGGAGTATGTTTTGTTTTAAACTGCATATTATTGAATTCTTAAGCTAAGTACATGTATTACTTTGAAAAAGCATGAATGATGAGTGCTAAGAAATTTGATTGGACGTAAAAGAACAGTAAACAGGAAAGGAAAAAGAAAGGCCACCAGTTATGATAAAGAAGGTAGGAGCTCAAAGCCTTTGCTGTAAACATCGCTTTCCTATTTATTCACTCCCTTACTCCACAGGTAATCCTTTATGAGCCCAGATGTCAGGCACTGAGCCAAACGCTGCAGGACACAGTCCCTTCCTGGAGGGTGCAGAGGCACGGAGCTAATGGCACACAGATACGGGGGAAAGATGATACCATGGTGGCATAGCTGCTGGGGCTTAGCGCTCCTCAGAGGTGTTTTTGGGGCTTAGGGAAGTCAGGCACAGCATCCCAGAGAACATGACACACAGCGTTGAATTTTGAAGGATAAGAGCATGAAGTGGAAGGAGGTACAGCTTGAACTTCGTGTTCAGAACAGTTGGCTGAATGGTGAAAGGTAATGTTGGAGCAGCAGACGCGGACTAGAGGCTGGCTCCCTTGTGCAGGGCTCTGTGATGGGAAGAGTAGTTTCTTTTCTGAAGACACTGCAGAGATAATGATCTGATTTGGCAGATACTTTAGGAAAACACACACTTGGTGCAATGAGGGTAATGGTATGAGGGTGGAAGGCACTTACGAATAGAGACACTTAGGAGGCTGGGTCAGGTGAAAAACACCCCCAACCCAAAGTGGACTGGGGAAGATCCTCAGGATTCAGGAAAGAGGAAGGAGTTAGGGAAGGGGAGGGAAGGAGTTTAGGACAACTGGACTCTGGGCTGGGTGGCAGGCTGTGGGACTCTGACCTCCAGTGAGAGACATAGGTGTGTGTATGTCTCTGACCTCCAGTGAGAGACATAGGGGTGTGTGTGTGTGTGTGTGATAGAAGCAGGTGTGTATGTGTGTGTAAGGCAGCATTGAGTTTTATTTTGGAAGAGTTGTGGGATTTGGGGGTATCTGTGGAATCCCTGATTGGAACTGGCCAGGATGTGAATGGATAAGTCCACTTAGAGGTCAGGAGGACTTGGATTTGGGAAATGTCACCCAACTCCAGTATTCTTGCCTGGAGAATCCCATGAACAGAGAAGCCTGGTGGTCTATAGGCCACGGGGTTGCAGAGTCAGACAGGACTGAGTGGCTGAGGTGGAGTCTGGGAGTTGAGTGGAGAACTCAGAGCCCGCATGGAACTTATAACACATCATCGACTCCGTCCTGTTTTAGAGTGATGTGATTAACATTGCCACGTGAAGTTGTTCGAACTTAAGAGTGTTTAGCCACGGGGACACTGACATTTAAGAGTTGGGCCTTGTAATGTGAGGAGCCTAGGGAGGAAGCCTGCAGGCTTTGGAAGCCTGTGGTCGGAGGGAAAGCTGGAGAGAATGGCCTCCAGGAGACCAGTGAGATGAGCATTTTAAGAGGAGAAAATGGTCTGTAGCTTACAGTGCTGCAAGAAACTCAGGGTAAGGCCTTGGACTTGTTAACTAGGGAGTCATTGCCAAGAGGAGCTCTAGGGAAGTAATTTGGAAGGAAGTGATGATTCAGGTGTGGGATTTGTTAGTATGGTTACTGTTCTGAGGTGGAGTTGAGCCTGTTCGTCTGCAGAGAGAAGGAAGTGATTCTTCACGGAACACATGTTTATTGAGTCCCCATTATGAGCCCGTTGCTTTTTCAGACTCAGGAAGTACAACATGAACAAAACAGAGCTTACACTCGTGTGTGTGCATCTCACAGGTAACAAGTTCGTCATCAACTAGACGTAATACAACGTCAGGTAGTAACAAGTGCCAGAAAAAGAAGCTAAATTAGGGTGAGAGAAGAGAGAGTGGGGACAGGGGTTGAGGGGAGTAGGGGGTTAAGGAAGACTCTGGTGGCAGGTGGCATCTGAGGGGAAACCGGAGCGAAATGAGGAGAGACTGGCTGCAAAGTGATCCCGAGGCTGAGGTGGCTGCGAAGCAGGAGAGGATGGACCCCAAGTGCCAACAGAAGGCTAGTTGTCCTCTGGAGAGGGGGGCCACCTTCCTTCCCCTGCCCTGGAGGGAAGCCCAGGACAGGTGACCCCGAAGGCTGCCAGAAGGCTTGTGTGCGCTCTGAGGTTGGCGCTGTCAGCCTTTCCGTAGGTGAGGAGACAAGGGCTGACCGCACGGAGGAGCTTGGGAGATGGCGCTGGGGCAGAATTGTTGAAGTGGAGAGAGAAAAAGTCATACATTTCAGAATGTTCTTAATGAACCTGCACCCATTTTTCTTAATGTAAGCTTTGCTGTGAGTGTTAAGAAGGAATAGGAATATTTATATTGTTTACTTTTTATATTATTAACAGCTAACCTTCTTGTGAAGGTAATTAAATACTGCTTTCATAAATGAGCAGTGAAATGCATTGAGGAGTTCTCCCAGTTTTCATGTCATTCAAAAGTTACATACTTTTAAATTTTTATTTATTTTTTTTGCGGTGCTGCAAGGCATGTGGAATCTAGGCCCCCAGCCAGAGAATGAACCCATGCCCTCCCAACAGTGGAAGCACGAAGTCTCAACCTCTGGGCCACCAGGGAAGCCCCAGTTATACACTTTTTTAAAAATCTTTTTTAATACACTCTCTTGACAAGTTTCCTGGTTTGTCCACACAGGAGTTTCAGAATATATTTGTATTATGCTTCTAATTAAATTGTGGGACTCTGAAATTGCTGTTTTAATTTGCACTTTATTGAACCTAAAGGATCTATCTAATCACGACTTTTGGGTGATGTCAGCACAGCAGCAGAGGCTGTGAAGCTGTTTCCAGTGTTGTCCAGAAGTACCTGCTTTCGTGTATATCTCGTTTGCTATTCCTGCTGCATAAAATTCAGCTGCACAAAAAGATTAGGTAGTTTTGTGTTTTTTAAACACGTGCCATCAAAGAGGGAAAAGGTAGAGAAAACCTCAGAGAGAATGCCTAGTAAACTACTAGATGGTATTTGGAGAAATAAAAGTCAATACATGCTTATTGAACACCAAATTGATGCTGCTGATGACAGCCGCTATCTTGTGAAGTACCCACATGCTGGTGTGTGGCAGTCCATCCGGGTACTAGAAATGATTTCACAATCACAACGCAAGGTTGGCCAAAGACCTGCTTTCAGTGAATGAGAGCAGTTCTTTCCTTGGCATGTGGGATCTTAGTTCCCCGACCAGGGATCCCAGGGATCCCGCCTGCACCCCCTGCATTGGAAGGTGAAGTCTTAACCCCTGGACCACCAGGGAGGTCCCTGAAGCAGTTACTCTCATAGCAGCATCACTGGGACGCACTTGGATTTCACACACATTGTCTCTTTCGGGGAATGGAGTGGGTTTATCTGCACGGCGTGAAAATCCCCGAGGGTGCAGGTGTCTCGCGTGTGAACACCTGGTGAGATTTGGTTTAGGATCTTTCACCCAGCTCTTTTCCTCCAAGCCTTCTCCCTGCTGAGTAACCACATTCACGCCTTACTTGGGTCAGCCCCACACCTTCCCAGTCTTTCTAGCTTGTGCTCATCGGCCACCTCTGATCTTCCCAGGCCCTTTGACGGGACCCAGGGAACAGTGGCCCTCTGCGGTGGCTGAGCTCTGCTGTGACAGCATTTCCACACTGCCTCCCACCCCATCCCTGAGCTTCTTCTCAGCTTGATTTCCTACTGGCTGATTGCCTCGGGTGGATTCCTGAAAGTGGAACCGCGCAGTCCATAGATCTAGGTGGCATGTTGCCTGAGTGCTTTCAGAAAGCTGGAGACAATGAACCTGCCAACAGTGATGATCAGTTGGACCTGTTTTCCCCACGTTGCAGGCAGTGTTGGGGCCCTGTTCATTTGCATGCTGGTTTGTGGACCTTAATCAGAAATTGTGTTTTTTGATGTCTCTACTGCATTATACCTGATTTTTTTTTTTAATATAGTAAAAGGTGATTTTTCTTGGCACTAGACTTTTTCTGCATTTTGTAAGCAGTTGATTTCATTTTGTTGGGTAGAATTTTATTTGAGTTACATGTCTGGTTATTGATAATATCCCTTTTTATTAGCTAGAGTTTATTTTGCAAACTTCCTTCTTCATTTCAGAATTTGTGGCAGTTTGTGATGGTTGAGAATGTTGGTTTTCTGGGGTCTGATAACTCAAAATTGAAAGATAAAGGAGATAGACTTTTGTGCTAACATAGTTGACCTAGAGTCAACTCCACTGTATTGAAGTCCAGACGGTAAGATTCTCTGAACTGCCCTGATTTCAGAGCCCTTACCTTGCCATTTCTCAGGAATTTATGGTTTTCTTGAGGAAAGTTCGTTGTTTCATCAAATATTAGTCCTCACACTGACCCTTCAAAGCATATTTACTGACTTGGTTTTCCCTTTTCCTGACTTGGCCAGTTCTTCTCTGCTGCCCTCTCTTTGCCCCCTGGTCTAGGGCCTGCCTGTGCCCACTTTGCCACTTGTTGCTTCCATGGATGCTGTGCTCTTTGCAAGCAGCAGTAGCCTGGTAACGTATTATGCTCCTTTGAATAGAAAATGCTTCTGACTCTTGGAGGAAAAGAAAACCCTAAATTGACAGACTTTAAACTGTAATTGTGGTTCCCACAGATGATTGAAGTACCAAGGCCTTCATTTTTCTCATTTGCATCAAACACACCCTGAGCCCACTTAGGTGAGGCTGCCTTGGATTAATCTGAAAGTTCTCTTTGACGCCTGCACATACCACATTCACTTGCATGTGAGAAATAAGTGTATCATTAGGATAATCGTGCGTCTCTGGGTTGGGTTCCTAGCTCTGTGGGATGTCCAGGAAATCAAGGTTAACAATGAGTATGAATTGGTGTCTACCAGACTAGAACCGGAAGCCAAGATATATATACTATGATCTTTCCATTGTTTGTCTTTGGGGGAGATGAGAGTGGGTGACTCAGGCAGCCCTCCATTCTGAGTTTCCTAGAACAGAGGTCCTTCTGTCCCTTGGATGCCCCAGAGCACTTCCAGACCTCTCAAGCCAGTTGCTGGGGTCTTGTGGCTGTGCTGCTCAAAAGACATTTACGAGAAGCTCAGTGTCGTCATGGGCTTTGTGGTTGGAGCCTGGGAATGGGTATAATAAAATGCATGTAATAATAATGGGTATAATAAAATCATTAGGAAAAAATTATGGAATATTGAAATAGAATTTATTTTGTCAGTTTAAAATGCACGTGGTTTGAAACATCAAGTAATGTAGGACAGCATATGATGAAGTGCAGGAGTGCCCTGTCCTGTCTTATACCAGCTCCTCTATCCTTCAGAAGAACCAGTTTTAACTTTCAGCTCTTTCTCTTTTAAAAATATTTATTTATTTATTTGGCTGCACTGGTTTTAATTGTGGCACAATGGAGTCTAGTTCCCTGACTAGGAATCTAACCTGGGCCCCCTGCACTGGAAGCATGGAGTCTTAGCCAAGGAAGTCCTTTAACTCTCTCTTTTATTGTGCATAGTTCTATTCCTTGATATATCAGTTATAGATATTATTTACTAATTTTCTTCCCCCAAAAATGAGGGCTTTGCTTATTAGTTCTAGCCCCCCTCCACACCCCCGAAATACACTCATGGCATCATTTTCGGTTCCTCTTATAGTTCCCTTTGTGATTTAATGTGCCAGCATCTCTTCTAACTTGTTTTATTTACGAAGACAGTATCTTTTTGACTCTGGTGCATCTAGAGCAAAAACTGATGGCTCAGGATGGGAGTAGGTAGGCTTAGGCCAGTGCACAGGGCTCTCAGGAGTGTCAGGCTGGAACACTGCTGATCGTAAATGTTCTGGGGAAGTAATCCTCCATTCTGTTTTCCTCATGGGCCACAGCTAATCTTGAGATAATCTGAAATGTTTTATTGTGGATTTTAACATAATTTTTGCCTTTTTTATGTTTTACAGAAATAAAATAATTGCCTTTAATAGATGATAATGAAAATACAGAAGAAAGAGAAGCAGGTAAGAGATCACCTATCTTTTAAGTGAGTGAATCCAGCTCACAGTGGTGCTTTGCTTTTTTTAAAAATAAAACAAGAGGAGATGCTGGCAGTTGTGGCTTCTCTCTCAGCCTCTGGTGGTTACCCTGATTCCTGTGTTTTCCATTCTCCAAATGGTAACTGAGAGCTCTGTCCTGAAGGACTTAATATATAGATTTGTACTGTGCTCAGGTCAGCTCCATATAGAATAACTGTAATGAAGACTGTAAATCAGAATGACTCAAAGTAAGCTATGTGAAAAAGAGATGTTTCTCCCCCTCTCCCGCCCCCGGGAATAGCTTACCAAGTTTTTATAAAGAGAGAAGTGCTCACTTCTTTCTAGTTTACGTGTTTATTATTTTCGATGTTCAGTTAAACTGAAAGCATTTTCTCACAGACCTCCTATTTATCACGATCTGCGGAAGTTTTCTCCTGCAGAAAATAGTGAACCTCTCAACAATTTGGCATTGTTTGGTTTCCTGAAGGGGAGAGGAGTTGATAAAACATTTGGCCCCTGTGACCCATCCTGCTAAGATCTTTTTCCTCAGTTGGTATCATAGTTCTGTGTTCCAGGTGGTTCCCTATTCAGAGCAACCCAAAGACCTAAACCAGTGAGGCCCAGGGAGGTGAGATGAGGGGACCAGCTTCGATATCCTGGAATTGGGCTGGTTTTCCTTGTACAGAATTGATGACAACCTGGCAACCGGGGAGGTCTGAGTCTCTGCTCTTCAGCTGGAACCCGTGCACAGAGGTTGGGTGGGACCACCTACTTTCCTCTCTGCTTCTATAGAGCACTCAGTAGTCGAATACAGGGTGGTCTAGGGATATGGTTCCAAGGACGACCCTCTGTTCTGTCTCCAGCAGATAGGTCCTTGTGAAACCAAACTAAAACAGCCTGTTCTAGGAGATAATTGACTCATCTGCTGCCTAAAGGCTGTCTACACTCCCAATTTCTTCCTGTCCTAGCTCTTTAGAGTCAAAAGTTAGCAGACAAACACTGCAGACCATGCAGTTTCATCTGCCAGAATTTTCTGCTGTGGGTATACTCAGACAAGTGTGCAAAACTGTGTGTACGGCTTCATGGCTGCTTTGTTTATAAGAGCAAAAATGGAAAAGAACTTACGTGTTCATTAAAAAGGGGGCTATAGGAAGGCTTCATTTTACTGTCACAGATACTGCTTTTTTTTTTTTTAATGGAATGTTTGTGGCACTCCTGCCTTGAGCAAGTCTAACAGGGCCATTTTTCAAATAGCATTTGCTCACTTCACGTCTCGGTGTCACGTTTTGGTAATTCTGTCAATATTTCAGGCCTTTTCATTGCTATTTTATTTGTTATGGTGATCTGAGATCCATGATCTTTGTGTTACTATTGTAACTGTTTTGGGGTGCCAGGAACTGCACCCATGTGAGACAGTGAACTTCATGGATAAATGTGTGTGTGCTCACTGCTCCACTGAGTGGCTGTTCCTCCACCGTTCACCTTCTCCTCTGGCTTCTGAACCCAAGAAACAGCCATTCCTCGAGGCGCAGCAATATGGAAATTAGGCCACTTAATAACCTTACAACGGCCTCTAGGTGTTCAGGTGAAAGGAAGAGTTGCTTGGCTTTCATTTTCAATCAAAAGCTAAAGGTGATTAAGTTTAGTGAAGAAGGCACATGGGAAGTAGAGACAGGCTAAAATCAAGGCCTCCTATGCTTAAGTTAGCCAGGTTGTGAGTGTAAAGGAAGAGTTCTTGAAGGAAATTAAAGGTGCCGCTCCAGTGACCACATCAGTGATGAGCACACAGCAGGCTTGTAGTTGGTGTGGAGGAAGTTTTAGTGGTCTAGGTGGAAGGTCAAGCAAACCACAGCATTCCCTTGAGTCAGAGCTTCATCCACAGCAAAGCCCTAACTCTCTTCAATTCTGTGAAGGCTGACAGAGGTGAGGCAAGTGCCCAAGAAAAGTACAAAGCTAGCAGAGGTTGGCTCATGAGGTTTAAGGAGAGAAGCCATCTCGGTAACATAAGAATGCAATGTGAAGCAGCAAGTGCAGATATAGAAGCTGCAGCAAGTTACACAGAAGATCTAGCTCATGTGATCCGTGAAGGTGACTACGCCACACAACAGATTTTCAGTTTAGACAAATCAGCCTTCATTGGAAGAAAATGCCATTTAGGACTTTCATTGCTAGAGAGGAGAAGTCAGTGCCTATCTTCAAAGCTTCAAAAGACAGGCTGACTCTCTTGTTAGGGGCTAATTCAGCTGATGACTTGAAGTTGAAGCCAGTGCTCATGTGCCATCCTGAAACTACTAGGGCCCTTAAAAATTGAGCTAAATCTACTCTGCCTATAGTCCCTAAATGAAAATTACGTAGCCTGGATGACAGCACATGTGTTTACAGCATAGTTCACTGTTGAGTCCTGCTGCTTAGAAAAAAATGACTGCTCGTTGACAACGCCCATGGTCACTCCAGAGCTCTGATGGAGTTGTATGGCGAGATTAATGGTGTTTTCTTGTCTGCTAACACAGCATCCATTCTGCAGCCTTTGGATCAAGAAGTAATTTGACTTTCAAATCTTACTATTTAGGACATGTATTTTGTAAGGCTGTAGCTGCCATCGATAGCGATTCCTCTGATGGATCTGGACAAAGCAGATTGAAAGCCTTCTGGAAAGGATTCACCATTCTAGATACCGTGAAGAACATTTGTGATTCACAGGAAGAGGTCAAAATGTCAACATTAACAGGGATTTAGGAGAAGTTGATTCCAACCTTCATGGGTGACTTTGAGGGGTTCAAGACTTTAGAGGAGGAAATAACTGTAACTGTGGTGGAGAACTAGAAGTGGAGCCTGAAGAAGGGACTGAATTGCTGCAATCTCACGATAAAACTGAACAAATGAGGAGTTGCTTCTTATGATGAGCAAAGAAAGTGATTTGAGATGGAAACTGCTCCTGGTGAAGAAGGTTTGAAATGGCAACAAAGGATTTAGAATATTGCACACTTAGTTGATAAAACAGCAGCAGGGCTTGAGAGGCTCGATTCCAATTTTAAAAGTTGTACTGTGGGTAAAACACTGTCAGACAGCACTGCATGCTACAGAAAACTCTGAAAGGAAGACTCCATCGATGTGGTAAGCCTCATTGTCGTCTTATATTAATAAATTGCCACAGCCACCCCAGCCTTCAGCAGCCAGCACCCTGATCAGTCAGTAGCCATCATCATCAAGGCAAGACCCTTTATCAGCAAAAGGAATAGAATTTGCTGAAGGCTCAGATGATGGTTAGCATTTTTTTTAGCAATAAAGTGTTTTTAAATTAAGGTATGTAGATTGTTCTTTTTTAGAAATAATGCTATTGCATATTATTTTAATAGACTTCAATATACTGTTCAGTTCAGTTCAGTTCAGTCACTCAGTCATGTCTGACTTTTTGTGACCTCGTGAATCGCAGCACGTCAGGCCTCCCTGTCCATCACCAACTCCCGGAGTTCTCTCAAACTCACGTCCATCGAGTCGGTGATGCCATCCAGCCATCTCATCCTCTGTTGTCCCCTTTTCCTCCTGCCCCCAATCCCTCCCAGCATCAGGGTCTTTTCCAATGAGTCAGCTCGTCACATGAGGTGGCCGAAGTACTGGAGTTTCAACTTACCATCATTTCTTCCAAAGAATACCCAGGACTGATCTTTAGAATGGACTGGTTGGATCACCTTGCAGTCCAAGGGACTCTCAAGAGTCTTCTCCAACACCACAGTTCAAAAGCATCAATTCTTTGGTGCTTAGCCTTCTTCACAGTCCAGCTCTCACATCCATACATGACCACTGGAAAAACCATAGCCTTGACTGGACAGCCCTTTGTTGGCAAAGTAATGTCTCTGCTTTTGAATATTGCTATCTAGGTTGGTCATAACTTTTCTTCCAAGGAGTAAGCGTCTTTTAATTTCATTTTTGGGGTCCAGTATAGAGTTAACGTAACTTTTCTATGCACTAGGAAGCCAAAAACTGTGTGATGCACTTCACTATGATACTTGTTCTATGTGGTGGTCTGGAACTGATCCTGCAGTGTCTCTGAGGCAGGTCTGTGTTTACATCATAGCCAGTGCCAGTAGAATATTATGCTGCTGTTCAGAAGAACACATTACTTGAAGAGAATCCCAAACCCTCAAACTATTGTCATTTATGATATATGGGCAGATTTATAATTCTTAAAACAGTCTGCATATTTAAAATTTTTAAACACTCTTTAAAGTAAGCTTTCATGTCAGTAAAAAACAGTTCAGTTCAGTCGCTCAGTCTTTGCGACCCTGTGGACTGCAGCACGCCAAGTTTCCTTGTCCATCACCAGCTCCCGGAGCTTGCTCAGTTTTATGTCCGTCAAGTCAGTGATGCCATCCAACTATCTCATCCTCTGTCGTCCCCTTCTCCTCCTGCCATCAATCTTTCCCAGCATCAGGGTCTTTTCCATTGAGTCAGTTCTTCACAACAAGTGGCCAAAACAAACAAAAAAATGTTCTTTATCAAAATTATTCCAACATGAATTTTCACAGTCACATTAAGACCTTTGATATGTCAGCTGGCTATTATGTAGCCTCAGTGAGATGGGTTTTCATTTAGACCTTATAGTCAGTGTTGATGGATAGTGCAGGGTTCTTACTTAAGAGTTAGGTAGGGTGGAGAAGCAAGTTAATTAAGTGGAGCAGTTGCTGCTGCTTCTCTTCCAGGTACTGGTGATAGGTCATACAGATGCCTGAACTGCAAGATGCTGCCAAGCATGAAAATAAAAAAAAACCTTCCCACCAAAGCAATCCACAGGCTTGCAAACTGATCTTTGGACATACCTTAGCATATTTTCATTTTTGTTACTGCCCTAATTCATTTTGTGCTCTGAAACATATACTTGAGAGGTCAGAGCAAAGTGACTGACTGTACGGGAACACTGACTGTGTGAGGTATGATAGGTGAGACTAAGATGATGGAGCCTGAAGAAGGGAAGATTTAGAAGGATCTTGTGGAGAAGAGGTTAACTGTATCTATCTATCTCATCTGAGGATGAGTATGGACACATGTGGAGAGTTACAGGTGGGCAGGGTATAGCTCCAGCTGAAGAAGACTGTCCTGAGAAGTTGAGCTGCTCAGCTGTGTCCTGTGCCTTGTGGGCAGTAAGCTCTCTGCCCCTGGAGAGGCTGGAGAGCCGTTTGCTTGGGTGTCAGAGGCCAGGAGATGGGAGCCTGGGCTAGACGGCCTCCGAGGTCCATCCTCACTAGAATCCTAGGGTTTACCGTGTATGGTATTTATCTGTTGGTACCAGAATAAAAAGTAGATACAATTTTTAAGCAGATACAATTTTTAATTAAAATATATAATTATATATTACATAGTGGTTCTTTCAGCTCATGTTACTGATAACGCTCAGTATGTCACTAGCTGAGACAGACACAAGGGAACTTTTTAAAAACAGAAATAAGTTGCTGAGTTTTAAATTCAGTTTTAAATAAAGCGACGCTGAATCTATTTACATGTAGGAAACCCTGGAAGAAAGACTACCATGTTTCAACAGCGAATAGCATTTCCTCATCTCCCTTCCTGGCCAGAGGAGTCTGGGGAGCTCTGGTAATGAGGCCTCGGGCCAACGTCAAAGTGGTGACGAGTGTCAATATAGCTGCAGAGAATTGCCTTCCTCTATTTAACTGGGATTCACTCTCAGGAAAACTAGCCCAAAGCTGGTATTCTGAGCATTATGAAAAGAAGCAGAAATAACAGCAGTGAACTTCTTTCCACTGTTGATACGGTTTATAGTCTTCTCATTAACTCACTGTCTGGTTTCTTAATGAGCTAGCTCATCCTTTTACCACTGATACAGTTTTGGAGAAATTTTGCAAGTTTGGAGAAACTGTATAACACTTAGTGACCAAAGATCAAAAGTTCTCATTTGCGGAGGGAAAAGGAAATACAGTACCCGGTGCCAACAAGATACATCCTTAGGATGGAGGTTGTAAGTCTTCTGGTAGCTGCCAAGTGCGTAATAGATTTTCTTTAACCCTTATCTTGGGGTCCTTCTGGGTAGTTTTGGAAAGTCTGAGGTCCCTTATTTAATCTTCAACGTTCTGCTAGATTGATTGATTCTTCATGTAATCTCCCATTCTGTTCTGGAAAACAAATGGATTTGTAAAGAGATGGATAGAAGAGGAAAGAGTTAACAGTTTTCTGGGGAAAGGTTAGGGAGATACAGTGGTGCTGGGCAGTGGATGATGGGGATAAAGTAGAGGTGCTTAGAGAGTCTTGCTAATTCTGATTCTAAGTCTGGTGTATCCAGCACGTGAGGCAGCATCGTGAAGGAGTCAAGAGCAGTGGCTCTTAAAACCAGGCATCAAATCTGATCTCAAATGGCAAGTCTACTGCTCACGAGCTGTGTGACTTTGGGCAAGTTATTCACCTCTCTGAGCTTCTCTAGAAGATGAAGTTGTAGTTGGAACCATAATATACTTCCTCTTCGAGCTGTTTAGAGACATAATCTGTTTAAGAATACTCAGTCCTTAGTAAAATCAGGTATTATTATGATCATTGCTGGCATCTATTTTGTCCTTCAGGTATCAAAACAGTGCTGAATACTCAGAGTAGCTGTGACTAGGGTGTATGAAAAGCACCGTTCCCTGTCCACACATGCAGTGTTCCTGACTCTAGGCCCTGGTCTTTCTGGGCCTTGGTATGTGGCAGTGCGGTTGGCCAGGGTTTGCTGAAGTTCTGGGCTCAGAGGCCCTGGTAGCCTAAGCCCACAGTGAAATTCCGGGTGGAACAGGGAGGAAGAGGAAGGAAATTAGTCTTATTTTTCTGTATTTGTTGACCTACTTAGTTTAGAAGATGCCACAAAAACATTCTAGAAGAGGCCTCCCCTAGCCTCGGATGAAGCAAACATCATTCCACTTGGACAGATTTAGAGAATTGAATCACTTTGAACTTTTGGTTTCTCCATTAGGGCCATAGTTGTTTGAAAATAAAACTCGTAGTTTCCAGAAACAACACTTGTTAACAAACAGGCACTTATCAAATGGTTTCCCTCTCTCTTGCTCTTTTCTTGTTGGCATCTAAATTTGATAATCTGCCTGCTCCCCTGCCCCATTTTTGTTACTGCTGCCTGGAATTGACAAGGTTTAGGTTGAGTTCGCCTAAAGATATATTTAGAGATGTTGACTTTCTAAGATTCCTGGAACATTGTAAGATAAAAACCCAACACCACCCTGTACCCTGTTTTAATGTGGAAATAGAGATGGGCACCAGGAATGACCAGGTTCAAGGGTTTTGGGGTGTATGTGTTTTGTAGAAATGACACCACCAGATGTGTTGGTCACTCTTCAGTTCTTAGCTTACCTGCTCCTCAGCAGCATTTGACACCTGTGAGCGTTCTGTCCTAAAATGTGCTCATCTTCAGGTGTCTGTGAAGCCGCACTTTCTTGCCCTTTTCCCGCTGTATCCCCGGCCTGATGATGCTCCTTCCCACACAGTGTATAGGTTCTTCCCCCTCTGGGAACCGTAAGCATGAGTGTTCCTCAGGTTAGGCCCTGTTCCCTCTTGTCTCTTTACCCATTCTTCCTGGGCAGTCCAATGTACTCTTCTGGACATTTCCCTTGGAAAGTATATCCAAGAGCCTCCTGGACACCTGCATCTTACATACCTAAGGTTTCCACCTTAGATCCCTGAAACGGAACTCTTCCCCTGGTGCTAACCAGCTGTGACTGTGGGAGAAGAGACACAGGATTGAAATGGCTGCTTTACCGCCCAGAGCACAGGACTCTTAGGTGCAGAAGGCATTGAATATGCTGAATACAGGGGTAAAACTCAAGGAACACAGAGGGGACACACACACGCACACACCCGCTCGCTCACTCACTCTGATTCTCTGATACTCTCTCTCCTCAGATGAATATGCTGAATGCAGGAAAAAAACTCAGCACAGAGCGGGGACACACACACACTGACACTCTCCCTCCTCAGATGAGTCTTGCCATCTCAGCACAAATCTTTGTGCTGAATGATGAGTGTCCCGGTGCAACTGCAGCATAAAAAGGCAAGGATATGTGGGGTTTTCCGTCTTCACTGTATTCCACAGTCAGGTAACTATGAGAAATACTCTTTCAGATGAAAGAGAAGGCAAAAATATAAGCCAATTCTAATTTTAATTGGGAAGTAGGTTTGCCACCTGAAATGTCCACAGACCCAACTTGTTAATAGGAGCGATTGCTTCTTATTTTGTATTTTAATTTTTGTTATTTGGACTTAAAGAAAAAAAAGACAGGTCTCAAACTTAGCTAAGCTTTTCTGCTTAATTTTATATCTAACTGATTTCTTTAGGTTAAGTTAGTCTGCATGTAGAGCACCAGCTTCCTTGGTGGCTCAGTGGCGAAGAACCCTGCCTGCCAATGCAGGAGACGCGGGTTCGATCCCTGGGTGGGGGAGATCTCCTGGAGAAGGAAATGGCACCCCACTCCAGTATTCTTGCCCGGAAAATCCCGTGGACGGAGGAGCCTGGTACACTGCAGTCCATGGGGTTGCAAAAGAGTCGACTAAACACCACCACACAGAACACCGTCTTCTCCCTGGGGAATGTGGGAGGCCCTGAAGCAGACTGGCAACAGGGCCCCATGGGGCCGCTCGCCGCGGGTGGAAGCCGGAGGACGCGCTTGTGGGTGAAGGGTGTGCGGGGGCCTGCCCGGCCCCAGTGACGAGCGCACCGTGCCCTGCGCGCATTCACATGTCATCATGAGCTGGCACCTCTCGTAGTCTCCCTTCGATTCCTGAAGCCTGATGACTTGGAGGAGCATGAATTGTCTGGCAAACAGATTTTCCTGTTTATCATTCAAGTCTTTAAAATTTTTCTGCTAAACGTCCATGTGAAGAGTTTATCTGTGACAAATATCATGAAAGTATTATTCTCATTATTGAAAATCTAGAAGTCTGTGTATTAAAAAAGAAAAACAACTTACACAGCCTCAAATGACTGTTAACATTTTGTTTGTTTTCTTCTTTCTTCTGTTCACGGGTGTTGTCATTTTTGCTTTCGTGTACAATTTTGTAGACTTTCTTATTTTTCTCAAATTGAAAATATTCGTTTCACCCAATAACCACATGACTGAATTTTACTATAAGCCACAAAAATGTTGGGGAACACCACAAAGTCACTGTCCTATAAAGCTTCTAATTATGGGAAACAATTAAAGACAAGTAGGTAATAACTTTGAGAAAGTTTTAGGAAAAAGAAGTGAAACTTGCCCACAGTCTTATCTCCCAGACATAATGATGGTATGTATCCTAAAATTTATTTTAAAAAGCTAGTGGTGATGTCGCATTAAAAAAAATTAGATTTTATATATATATATATGTTTTTATTTTCCCACATGATGTCAGCTAAAACTTTTTAAACTTTAAAACTTTAAATTGTTAAATGTCAGGTAAAACTTTGTGTAATAATGGCTGTGTAGTGTTATTCCATGTGGATGTGCTATTAATTTAAGCATTTTCCTAAAGATTGACAAATAAGATATTTATGTTCTATTTATTTATTTGGCCATGCTGTGTGGTTTGTGAGATCTGGATTCCCCTACCAGGGACTGAACCCAAGCAGTCTGGCAGTGAAAGCACTGAGTTCCTAACCACTGGACTACCAGGGAATTCTGTGTGTTTACTTTTAAATAGGATATTTATTTTTATTCTATTAAAAAATAATTCTGTATCAGATGTTCTTACATATAAACTTGGAGTTTCTAAATGGAGTTTCCCTTAGTTTATGTTCTCAAAGAGAAATTGCTCACTTAAAAGCATATCCATGATTAAAATTTTAGTATTTTTGCTACTCTCCCCTGCAAAAAGGCTTTCGCTAGTTAGCACTGGGGACTTCCTTGGTGATCCAGTGGTTAAGACTCCATGCTTCCACTGTAGGGAGCATGGGTTCAATCCCTGGTCAGGAAACTGATCCCACATGCTGTGTGTTGCAGCCAAAAAAAAAAAAAAAAACCGATACTCCTGTTAGCAACGTAAGAGAGAGGACCCTTGTCAGTATATTCTTATGTTGAATTTTTTTTAAGTGAGATATAATTCACATTCTATAAATCACATATTTAAAACATGCAATTCGGTGGTTTTGGTTTGTTCACAGGATTGTGTAAAGATCACCACTATCTGATTCTAGAAGATTTTCATCACCCCCTAAAGAACCTTATGCCTGTTGCAGACACTACTTTTTTCTTTCCTCAACTCCTGGCAACTCCATATACCTTCCTTTATGTCTCTATGGATTTGCCTATGTTGGGCGTTTGATATAAGTAAAATTAGACAATACATGGTCTTCAAGGTGTCTGACTTCTTTCACTTAGCACAGTTTTTTCAGGGTCTCTACATTTTGTAGCATGGATGATTTTCTTAGAGTCCGTTTTGACTTTCAAGGACTTGCGTGATTCTTCAGGGGAACACCCGAGATTTGTCCTTGGATGTCTGTCTGGGAACCTATTTATCTAGATTCAGATCTTTTAAGTGTCTTTTCCAGGAATATTGTAGATTGTTAATTTTGAGCCCAAGAAATATGTTTTATTACTATCAGTGTGGTTTAAAAGTTAACATTGATGTGTGTTTTATCCATCTCTCTTGGCTTCATCCTGACGTCCCTAGATGCGTGATTCTGGTTAAGCTGTCAGTGTAATATAAAATGATACTGTTCCTGTGGTCGGTCATCTGCCGTCTGTCCCTTTTAAGGCCATTTTCAAAAGGGGTAATTTAGTGCTCTTCTTGGTGGAAGCTGAAACAGAGACTTCATTTATACTCTTTTGCCTCCCTCCCCTCCCCACCCCCCAGCTGACCTTGAGATACATGGAAGAAATATTTTTTGTCTTATATTTTTAATCCTCAGCAGATACTTTTCCAGGCTCCCAACAAGGTCTCTTGAAAATTTAAAAAAAAAAAATTTCTGAGGAATTATTGACTTGCAAGATTAAAATTTTATATTTTTGCTTACTAATACCTGCCTTTTGGGATACTTCCGCCTTTTAAACACTGGTTGATTGTGCTCATGTCTTGGGTTTCCATTCTCCCTCCAGGATGTCCCAGCTGTGCCACTTCCTAGGAATATATCTTGACAAACTGCCTTTTCTCTCTAAACCTCTTGACTCCTCTGGTAGCTCAGCAGTAAAGAATTAGTAAGAATTCGCCTGCCAGGGCAGGAGACACGAGTTCAGTTCCTGGGTTAGGAAGAACTCCTGGAGGAGGAAATGGTAACCCACTCCAGTATTCTTGCCTGCGAAATCCCATGGACAAAGGAGTCTGGAGGGCTATAGTCCATGGGGTCACAAAAGAGTTGGACACAGACTTAGCAACTAAACAACAACTCTAAATCTCAAGACAGATTATTTTATCTGTAAAATGAGAGGTGGACTAGACAACTCTCTGGGATTCCTGGGAATGAGATTGCTAGGACATCAGGTAAGTATGTGTTTAGTTTTACAAAGAACCTGATCTTCTCCCAAAGCGATTGAGTACACCATCACATTCAGGGTTTCTGACCAAGCGTAGTTAATGCTTGTCTGGTGGTCTGCTTCCCTGGGGTGTCATCAAATGCTCAACGAAACCAACATTAGCTTTTGGCCAGAGAGTTCCGATCCAGGTTCCTTTGATCATTAGCTGTATGGCCTTGGGCACATCACTTAGCATCAGTTAGTAATCTTCCCTTTCCCCTTACACAAAACAGGCATCATTGTGCTAATAAGCCTGCAGGGTTGTTGGAAAAGATAGGAGACGTCATGAAACATGCTTTGCGTAGTTCTGAGTATCTCCATTTGATGTGTGTTCAGTAGCTCTGGCCGCTGTTACTGTTACTGCCTAATGATTGGATACCTAGGTACTACCACACCTGCCTGAGCTACCTGCTCAGCTTACTGGAGAGCCCCCAAAAGAGAGACCTTAACCTGAGGTGTGAACTGAGGAGAGGGTCTCACTTTGAGCTTCAGAGAACTGCCTTGCTAGAATTAGGTCTTCAGTGTGTTGTCTTTTAAAGCCTCTTTGAATAAGCACCTGTGTGTCTCTGCCTTTTTCAGTGTGTCCACCCGTGCATACTAAGCAAAAACTTGCTCCCTGAGGGCCGAGTGTCCCGGGCACAGAATTTAGTAATATCCCAGGGATGGAAAGGTGCTCATAGGATCCCAGTCTTAACTGGGTCCGTTACCGTACTGTTGAGTTTCTTTCTCTTTCTCCGTTTTCTTCTCTTTCTTCCTCCCTCCCTACTTTTTTTGGTCTTTTTATTGTGGTGGACAACACATAAGATTTACCATCTAAATCACTTTCTTACGGTTGATTGATTTAAATTTCTCTGAAGTTTACTTAGCTCTTCTTTTTCCTAAACCATCTTAAGTACTGAATCAGCAGTGAGGTAGTCACACTAAATTGTCCCCCCACCCTCACCCCCCAAGTAGTGAGTCCTGCCATAATGACCAGTTTGCTCTGGATTTAGGCTTGTTTATGACCCTGAACTGTGTTTATGATAAAAATCCAGAAGAATCCTCCTTTGCTTTCATCATCTTCTCCTGGGATTCTCAGTGTTGTGTTTGGAAATATCAGGCTAAGAATGGGAGCTGGGAAGAACGAAAGGGAAATAAGCAGCTGGGCTTTGCACCCCGTCACTCCCAGGGTGGGCCAGGAAGTCTGAGCAGAGATGGGGTGACCAGAAGGCCAGAGGGAAACCGCACCACCTGGCAAGTGTCTGTGCCCTTCAGCACAGGCCTGGCCTCATGTTAACAGAGCAGGCAACTCACAAATGGGGCCGCTGCTAAGCCATCATCCAATGGTGACTATAACCATCCTCCTAGAAAGCCTGCTTGTCTCTTCCAGGTCCTCCGTAGGTTGCTTCTTTATTTCCTGAAGCTAGCACCCATGTTGTTGTCAGATTACTGGCAACCTTAGCGTGGTTATGAAATGACAGATGTTCGCTGTGACACCACACCTGAAAATATGAGACATAACTTCTGCTTCTAAAGGGATGCTTCCTTAAAAGTGGTGTTAGGAGGCTGCACATTTATTTGGCAGTGCTCCAAATCAGCTCTGAAATGTCCTTTTTAGGGCTGCCTTCAGCACCTGTGACACTTACTTTCTAAAGGCATCTGTTACAGTAAAGCACACTCCTGTACAGTTACTTGCTTTTTTGTAAGTGGCC
The DNA here is from genome assembly GCF_042477335.2 of Ovis canadensis. Taxonomy (NCBI): domain Eukaryota; kingdom Metazoa; phylum Chordata; class Mammalia; order Artiodactyla; family Bovidae; genus Ovis; species Ovis canadensis. Next base: position 85,523,867 of record NC_091257.1, on the reverse strand, counting down.
AAAGGTTATCTTTGGTGGGCTTCCCTGGTGGGTCAGAATCCGCCTGCAGTGCGGGAGACTTGGGTTCGATTCCTGGGTCTGGAAGATCCCCTGGAGAAGGGATAGCCTACCCGCTCCAGTATTCTTGGGCTTCCCTTGTGGCTCAGCTGGTAAAGAATCCGCCTGCAGTGCTGGAGACCTGGGTTCAATCCCTGGGTTGGGAAGATTGTCTGGGGAAGGGAAAGGTTACTCACTCCAGTATTCTGGCCTGGAGAATTCCATGGATATTTAGTCCATGGGGTCACAAAGAGTCGGACATGACTGTGCAACTTTCACTTTCAAAGGTTGTCTGGTGCTGAGTCTGGTGACAAGGTTAGACCATCATACAGAAAAGGTGCAGTTTTGAGTGACCAGATGTTCTTGTTCGAAAATCAAACCAGCTGAATGTTGATGCTGCTTGACAATATGTGAGAGCGAAGACTGGGGGAAATAAAGCTCACACATTGAGCTTGACCCTATATCCTTATCACCCTGCTGACATCAGCTTTATCCAGGAGCACACTTGGCCAGTAACTTTGTCTATCAGCATGGTAAATGCCACTCTAGGTTGGAGCAGCGTGCCCAGGATTTGTGTCTGCTAGTGGCTTCTGCAGCTTCCCTGGTGGCTCAGACGGTAAAGAATCCACCTGCAACGCGGGGAACCTGGGTCCCATCCCTGGGTTGGGAAGATCCCCTGGAGGAGGGCATGGCAACCCAGTCCAGTATTCTGGCCTGGAGAATCCCCATGGACAGAGGAGCCTGGCGGGTTTCAGTCCTTGGGGTCACAAAGAGTCAGACACGACTGAGCGAATAAGCACAATGGCATCTACAGGTATTATGTGGGAGACCATTGTTGCCGGTTCTAGACTTGGAGCTGAAACAGGTGTTTCAGATTTCTGCAAAACATGGAAAGCCTTTAGATCTTTGCAAACATTTCCTACATAATATGCTAACAACAACTTGGTCCACCAGGACCTTGCTCCACACAGCAGAGGCAAATATTTTCAATAAAGCGTCGTGTTTGCCGCTCTACAACTGTGGCCGAGCAGAGGAGGAACTACCACGTTTTAGGCACTCAGGAGATGCCGAACAGATCCATACATTCACAGTTGACATCACCGTTTGTGTGAAGCTTGCAGCGGAAGAATAACATGCTTGTCTCTCTCTCTCTCTTGCAGTTGTCAAGTCTAAAAGTTCCGAATCACTCCCCAATGTCTGATGCCTCTGTCAATTTTGACTACACATCCCCCTCCCCATTTGACCACAGCACTGACCAGGAGGAGAAGATCGAAGATGTTGCCAGTCACTGTCCAGCACCGAAGGAGCTGTACAACGTTGAAGAGGAGGCCGGGCCCCTTTTCCCCAGGAAAACGGCGTCCCATAATGGTATGGAGGACAGTGGTGGAGGAGGCACAGGCGTGAAGAAGAAACGCAAGAAAAAGGATCCAGGGGAGCACGAAGGGGCAGCAAAGGGAAGCAAGGACAGGGAGCCTAAGCCAAAGAGGAAGCGCGAGCCCAGAGAGCTGAAGGAGCCCAGGAAGGCCAAGGAGCCCAGGAAGGCCAAGGAGCCCAGGGAGCCCAAGCAGAAAGACGGCACCAAGAAGGCGCGGAAGCCCCGCGAGGCCTCGGGCCCCAGGGAGGCCAAAGAGAAGAGGGGCGGCCCCGACGCTGCAGCCAGGACGAAGGCCAGGAAGGCCAGGTGCGTCCCCCTCTTCCCGCCCCAGCCCTGGGCTCTGCGTCCACGGCCCAGCTGGCCGTGGCCAGGCTCTAGCCCCTGGACGGCTTCCCCACTCTGGGCCAAAGTAAACCCACCTCCTCACCTCCTGAGGAGAGAAAGATAGCCTTAATTAATACCGTGCCTGCCATTTCTTGCCATTACCTTTGGATTAAGAAGAATTAAAGTCTGTGAGCACACGCAGGGTGTCAGGGAAGGGACGTCACAGGTGTGTATGGGGTGGGCAGTGATTCGGGGAGCAGCAGCCGTGTAGACAGCAGAGGGGCAGCTGTCAGGGGTGAGGTGTGCACAGACCCAGGGCCAGTGCCAGGGGTCTGGGAGAGCCAGGGGTGTGTGCAGAGTTCCAGACAGAGAAGGGCTGCCTAGTCTTCCTAGCTGCGAGCTGTCTAGTGCTGGCGCCTCCCAGGTCCGCGTCTCTCATTCAGCGTCCAACGCGGTGCCTGACATGTCAGCAAGGTGCTCAGAAGATGGTGAGTCGGGGAGACGAGAGGAGACAGACCACAGTGCCCCGTGTAGAGACCCGTCTAGAGAAGAGGGCGTGGGGACGCACTGGCTGCTGGAGCTGACTGCAGGGGCCCTGGCTAGAGATCCTGTCAGGGTCCAGACGTACTCTTTATTTGGGGAGCTAAGTATTTGTCATCGCTGTACAAAAGTGCGCTTCCCAGGGGGCTCACTGGGTAAAGAATCCTCCTGCACTGCAGGAGACATGACGATTCCTGGGTCAGGAAGATCTCCTAGAGGAGGGCATGGCAACCCATTCCAGTATGCTTGCCTGGAGAATCCCATGGACAGAGGAGCCTGGTGGGCTGCAGTCCCTGGAGTCACAAAGAGTCGGACGCGATTGAACGACTCAGACACGTGCATGCAAATGTGATGTCTTTTGTTCTGTCTCTTTCTAAATTCTTGGTGGAAAATATTTAAACTTTCTGAGGTCATACAAAACTCTTCTATATTTAAGGGGAATTTAAATTCTAAGTGCTGAGGCAGAGTATAGACCGGGAACACCCATTAAAGGTGCAGAAATTGATTCAGTTGCTAACAGGATGTAAGCTAATGGGGGCATCAGTCCTATACAGGGTCAGGCATAGAGGAAGTTAGTTTTAAAGAGAGAAAGCATTTTAGAATGCCTTGTACCACAACTCGGAATTCATTTTATGGTTCGGTTCATTTTCAGAAGGACAGTCTGTTGGGACCAGATGGGTACTTGTCTAATCCAAGTTAAAGCTGCCTTATAATATTCACTCTCTTCTGCCTGGCAGGGGATTTTACCTTTTGTTTATCACAGAGGCTTGGGTGGGATCCCAGGAATGTAGTTCACAGCGAATAGACATAAACTAACCTCCTCAGAGGGTCAAGAGAAGTCAGTAAAATCAGGAGTCTGACTAATGAGCAACTTGTGTGTGTGCGTGCAGTTGTGTCTGACTCTTTGCGACCTCGTGGACTGCGGCCCGTCAGGTTCCTCTGTCCGTGGGATTTCCCAGGCAAGAATACTAGAACGGGTTGCCATTTCCTCCTCCAAGGAATCTTCCCAATCCCGGGATCAAACCCGAGTCTCCTGCATTGGCAGGCAGATTTTTTTTTACCACTGAGCCACCTCAGAAGCCCATTGAACCACTTTCTCTGTGAACCTGGTGCACACAGGCTCATCTCTGATGTGGATGGAATGGCTTGTATGGGGGGTGTCCCAGTTGAGTTTCTAACTTCCAAATTATTTTGGAGAAGCTGAAATGGTTCTGCAGGGTAGCTGCTTGCGAGGAGGGAGACTCAGACATGAGCTAGTGGTGTGACTGAGTTTGGTTATTAGCTGAAGCAGCAGCATTCTCCAGGGTGATGTTTTAGAATTAAGGCCATCAGGGGGAGGGTCTGAGAGCTCTAATAAGGAGTTTGGTTTGTGTTTAGAAGGTAATAGAAAGTCAGAGTTATCCAGGCTCACTTTAGTCACTGGTCTCTGGTGCTTGTAATTTTTTCAACTTCTTCTTAAAGGAATTCATGTTTACCCTTTGTGAGACAAGGCGACAAGTATATAGATAGACATTGTCATAGATTCCATTTGGGGCAATGAGTGGGGAGGCATTTCACAAATCAAGTTTTGTGCTAAGTTGTGTCTGACTCTTTGGGACTCTTTGAACCATAAGTCCACCAGGCTCTTCTGTCCATGGGATTTCCCAGGCCAGAATACTGGAGGGGGTTGCCATTTCCTCCTCCGGGGAATCTTCCCAACCCAGGGATCAAACCTGCATCTCCTACACTGCAGGAAGATTGTTTACCACTGAGCCATCAGGGAAGACAAAGCAAGGTTGGGTGTCAGATGTATGCATAGCAATGTTAAGGGAATTGATTTTTATCTAATGAGGCTATATAAAATATGCATGAGCTGGATAAGTGCTAGTGAGTCTGCTAACTGAGAAGACAGCAGATGCTCTTGAGGTTTAGGAATCCAGGAGACAAAACCTCTGAGAAAATGCTAACAAGTTGGGCTGGTTATCCCTTTAGAAATGAACACAAGATCCACGTGGCTTTCCACCTCCCTTGGTGTGGAAGCAGTGGAAGATGGACCAGTGGATATCACGGAATTCTTCCAGGTAGCCCAGGTCCGGTTCGGGACTGTTAAGCCTTTCTGTCTTTTTTATATTTATAAAGCTGCTTCGGCTCCTTTAACTCACGGCGCCACTAGTCAGCAGAGGCAGCTCTAGTTCTGAAAGGACATTAATTGATTTTTTAAAAATGTTGATAATTAAGTCATATGTTTTGTGTTCTTTGATTTGCTCTCTGGCAGATTGGCTTAAGTACGTGTTTTGATTTGAGTCTTTATTGATAAGCCCCTGGATCGCACTCCTCAGTTACAGATGATTCAGGGGACGTTCGGATTGTTGGAAGAGCTTCACAGCTGATGTAAGGGCTTCCGGTCTTCCTTCAGTCCGTCTTGCCAGCTGCCGCCTGGCTCATCTTTCTGAAGCCCCACTGTTACCTCATTTTTTATGTTTGTAGCTGGCGGTGGTGGTCAGTCAAGCCCCCTCTTCCGTCTCTCCATTCCAGATCAGCTGGGAACCCGTCCACAGAGACGGAGATGGAGTTAGCAGCTCTACCACTGATGGGCCGACTTGAAACACTTTCAATCGCTTGCGGCCAGAATCGGGCTTCCTGTTAACGCCCTCGGTCAAGTTCATCCACCAGCACTGCAGGCGCGGCCCTGCAGAGGGAGGCCTCTGCGCCGGGGATGGTTTATTCTTCCTCTCGGTCTCTCCAGTCCTGTAGGTCCCCATCAGAGATGGTCAGGCAAGTGAGAGGAATTATAAGAAGGGATAAAGTATGTTTCCAGTATCGTGCCCTCCTCGGAAACAGGGAAGCCTGAAGACATGGGGACAGGGAAGTGGGATTCCCTCTAACAGTTACACCTACTCAGACACTTCTGACTGTTCCCTCTGCCTCCAGCGTAGAATCAGGCTCCTTTTTCTGTTTCCCAAACCCTTTGGGGTCTGACCGCTCCTTGCCACCTGGTCTCTGACAACAGACCTTTCTAGCTAGATTGACCTCATTAGGCCTTTATGAAATTTTTTAAATTTTTGTGTATTTTTGACTGTGCTGGGTCTTTACTGCTCTGCGCGCGGGCTTTCTCTAGTTCTGGCGAGTGGGGGCCACCCTTTGTCGCGGTTTGGGGCTTCTCATTGCAGTGGCTTCAGTAGCTGCAGGACTGCAGCACACTGGCTCAGTGGTGGTGGTGCGCGGGCTTCGTTACCCGGAGGCATGTGGAGTTTCTCAGGCCAGGGATGGAACCTGTGTCCCCTGCACTGGCAGATGGATTCTTAACCCCTGGACCACCAGGGAAGTCCTCCTTAGGCCTTAAATGAGGTACTTGGTTCCTTCCCCCTCCGGATCACTCTTCAACATTATGCCCTTGGTCCCCCTCTCAGTATCCCCTCTCAGTATCCCAGAGTCCTTCCCATTCTTCAGCTCTGAGCTCACATCCCGCCCAGTTCCTGCACAGAACGCCCACACCTGGTGCCAGAGCATCCCATCCCACAGCTCTCGGGGCCTCACTGGCATCACAAATCAAGAGTTTTGGACCTTGAATAAAAGACATCTAGTGCAGCCCTGCCACATTGCGGCCAGGAAACAGAGACCCGCAGAGAAGTGACTTGTTTGCAAGGTCATAAACTCAGATGTCCTGGTCCCAGTCCTGTACACTAACCTCTGCCGCAGGCTGTTTCTTAGTCATAACCCAGGATTTTCATGTGTATATTTCTCTCCTCAACAGAAGTGAAGTGCCCAAGGTCAGGACCACCATGCTTTGTGTCTTCCGTGTCCCCGAGGTTGTCAGTTCAGTTCAGTTGCTCAGTCCTACAGCTGTGATCCCATGGATTGCAGCATGCTAGGCCTCCCTGTCCATCACCAGCTCCCGGAGTTTATTCAAACTCATGTCAGTTGAGTCGGTGATGCCATCTAACCATCTCATCCTCTGTCATCCCCTTCTTCTCCTGCCCTCAATCTTTCCCAACCTCAGGGTCTTTTCCAAAGTTCTTCACATCAAATGGCCAAGTTATTGGAATTTCAGCTTCAGCATGAGTCCTTCCAATGAATATTCAGGACTGATTTCCTTTAGGATGGACTGGATGGATCTCCTTGCAGTCCAAGGGACTCTCAAGTGTCTTCTCCAACACCACAGTTCAAAAGCATCAGTTCTTCAGCTCTCAGCTTTCTTTATAGTTTAACTCTCACATCCATACATGACTACTGGAAAAATCATAGCTTTGACTAGACGGACCTTTGTTGGCAAGGTAATGTCTCTGCTTTTTAATATGTTGTCTGGGTTGGTCATAACTTTTCTTCCAAGGAATAAGCATCTTTTAATTTCATGGCTGCAGTCACCATCTGCAGTGATTTTGGAGCCCCCCAAAATAACGTCTGACACTGTTTCCACTGTTTCCCCATCTATTTCCCATGAAGTGATGGGACCAGATGCCATGATCTTAGTTTTCTGAATGTTGAGTTTTAAGCCAACTTTTTCACTCCTCTTTCACTTTCATCAAGAGGCCCTTTAGTTCTTCGCTTTCTGCCATAAGGGTGGTGTCGTCTGCATATCTGAGGTTATTGATATTTCTCCCACCAATCTAGATTCCAACTAGTGCTTCATGCAGCCCAGCGTTTCTCATGATGTACTCTGTATATGAGTTAAATAAGCAGAGTGACAATATACAGCCTTGAGGTACAGCCGAGGTTGTCAGCAGAGAGGTTTGTCAGGTTGTTGGACACGTAGAAGGAGGTATGTGTGTGTTTGTGTGGTTTATGTATTATTTTTAAGTATTACATACATATATAATATAATTGTTTTCTTAGAACAAATGATTAGAGCTCTTCTCCCCAAAACAGGAGCCATACAAGTTACCACACAGTCACTCCCATTGTTAAATAACAGTAGGTCAGTTCAGTTCAGTCGCTCGGTTGTGTAGGACTCTTTGCGACCCCATGAATCGCAGCACGCCAGGCCTCCCTGTCCATCACCAACTCCCGGAGTTCACTCAGACTCACGTCCATCGAGTCAGTGATGCCATCCAGCCATCTCATCCTCTGTTGTCCCCTTCTCCTCCTGCCCCCAATCCCTCCCAGCATCAGAGTCTTTTCCAATGAGTCAACTCTTCGCATGAGGTGGCCAAAGTACTGGAGTTTCAGCTTTAGCATCATTCCTTCCAAAGAAATCCCAGGGCCGATCTCCTTCAGAATGGACTGGTTGGATCTCCTTGCAGTCCAAGGGACTCAAGAGTCTTCTCCAACACCACAGTTCAAAAGCATCAATTCTTTGGCACTCAGCCTTCTTCACAGTCCAACTCTCACATCCATACATGACCACAGGAAAAACCATAGCCTTGACTAGACGGACCTTAGTCAGCAAAGTAATGTCTCTGCTTTTGAATATGGTATCTAGGTTGGTCATAACTTTTCTTCCAAGGAGTAAGCGTCTTTTAATTTCATGGCTGCAGTCACCATCTGCAATGATTTTGGAGCCCCCCAAAATGAAGTCTGACACTGTTTCCACTGTTTCCCCATCTATTTGCCATGAAGTGATGGGACTAGATGCCATGATCTTAGTTTTCTGAATGTTGAGCTTTAAGCCAACTTTTTCACTCTCCTCTTTCACTTTCATCAAGAGGCTTTTGAGTTCCTCTTCACTTTCTGCCATAAGGGTGGTGTCATCTGCATATCTGAGGTTATTGATATTTCTCCTGGCATTCTTGATTCCCTCTTGTGTTTCTTCCAGTCCAGCGTTTCTCATGATGTACTCTGCATATGTTATAATTAAATATTTTAATCCCATAAATTTTATTATTTTAGGAATGAAAACTTCAAGGTAACTTGTCCAAGAGGCCAAACTAATGAGCAGCACTGTCAGGATTTGGCACCAGGCTCCCCTGACCACAAAACCCACTTTGTTCTCTGCAGCTTTGCGCCTCTTTTCTCCTTGCTAGGGAAGATTGCATGGATAACAGTGGGGAGAGCCTAGTGTCAGAGAAACTGGTTTTTATTTGTAGGACACGTCCCCTCTTCTACACAATTTCAGTTTGCACACTCAGGATCCCCTCACGGACAAAGATGACCCCAACCTTTTCCTGTTCTATTTCTCTTTGCATTTGAGACAGCACCTAATTGAACACAGTTTCACATCTCCTTAACAGATGATAGAGTCTAGCGAATTTTCCTTTTCAAGGATGATAATTAATAGTGACTAATATTCACTTACTGCTTAGGGGATAAAAACAACTCAGGTAGCAGGAGCCTTTAAGAAAACAAAAACTATCCTCTTTTCCTTTACCTGCAAGCTACCTTGAAGTGTGAGCCTGGTTAACTCCTTTATTATGTAGAACTTAAGCAGGAAAGCTCCTCCAGGAAGCTGATTTAGGTTCTCTGTCATTTCCCTGACTCTGAAATTTAAATTTCACCAGCACGGTTTGCTTTTTTTAAATTATAGTACCTTTCCTAAGGAGAATAGGGCTCCTGGCATTCTCATAGAAGACACACAGAGACACAAATACTCTTAGAAACACGCACACACCTGTGCATACATGGACACCATGGCCCACACAGCTGCAGCGTAGGACCTAGGGGTAGGCAGGTTTGCGGGGTCAGGTAATGTTGATAAGGGCTTTGGGAAAATGCTTTGAGATTAGAAAAGCACCGGGCCAGCTCGTCAGGCAGGTCAGATTTTTACCAGTTGAGAAAGAAATTTCTCACTGGGCAGCATCACGTGATGTAATGGATACTATCCTCAATGGCTTTTTTTGCATCAAACACTTTTGAGTGCCGATGAATTTCGTATTTCTTTATTGAAAACGGCCTTTAGTAAAAGCTTCATGGCATTAAAGCGCGGCTTGGTGAGCAGGAAAGACAAGTGGTTCCAGTGTGAACGAAGCCATCGGGCCCTACTCAATATCCAGAGAAAATCTGAGGGGGAGGTTTATGGCCCTTTGAGTTACTCTTGCAAACCGGGAGCCAAGTGCTTTGACAGAGAGGGAGGTAGCATTTGTAAGCCAGGATCTTGAGTGTCAGTGTCCATGTTGCTGATTGAGGGCAGAGTATATACGTTTTGGAATTTCCACACATGTCAGAGCTGGGGGTGGTTTATATTCTCTCTCAAAAGTCAAGAAATGAATCTGTGTGCTGGTCTAAGTTAAGGGTTTTGTGATATCTGCTAGGAATGAAAAAGCCAAAATGATGAAATGAAGACTCTGATTAGCCCCAATTTCTGTGCTCAGCTTTTTACCCCCATTTGTTTGGATCTGTCAACCCGCAGCAGATTTTTATTCCAAATCCAATAAATTTGATAACATCCTAGGAGAAAGATTTTACATTTTCTGATTTTTTTTCTTTGATGCTCGCTTCAAGAAAGGTAAGCCCCAAACCTTCTGATTATGTAACTGTTTGAGCTGTGAGTCAGCTAAGAACTATGAAGCAGGAGGGGTAATAAAATTCAACCAGGTCAGCTCTGCCTCACTGCTGGAAGGTGAATCACCTGTCTGTTTAGAGTGCAGATCTTTATGGAGGCTGAACTTAGGTTCAAGAGAGTCCATTGACAGAATTCTTTCTGTTGGGAGACTTGTTTTTACATTCTGTTCATTTTATTAGGAGAAAGAAGCAAATATAAAGACATAAATGAGTTCTGAGTAGAGACCCTCTGCTTAGAAGCTACTGGGCTTTCTGTTAAGTAGGGAAGAAAACTAAGTGATAACGTCAGAGACCCACCTCTGAAGCTTTGGACTAAATCTCTGTTCCTGTTTTTGTACGAGCTCCTGGAGTTCTTATTCTGTAATTCTTAGCATTTTCTTTTCATATATAATTTTTAAAGTTAATTAATGGGGCTGCACTGGGTCTCCCTTTCTGCGCACGGGTTTTCTCTAGTTGTGTTGGGCAGGGCCTGCTCTCCAGCTGCTCTCCATTGCGGTGGCTTCTCTTGTGCAGAGCATGGGCTCCAGGGTGTGTGGGCCTCCTAGCTGAAGCACGTGGACTCAGATGTTGTGGGGCATGGGCTTAGTGGCTCCACAGCTCATGACATCTTAGTTCCTGGACCAGGGATCAATCCCGTTTCCCCTGCAATGACAGGTGGATTCTTAACCAGTGGACCACCAGAGAAGTCCCCTCAGAGCTTTCTGCATTAGGGTCTGGGGTATAGGAAACTTACCTGGTCCATAAGGAAACAGTTTATAAACAGTAATGCTAGATGAATGCCTGCTCCTTTATTTATCCAATATGTATGTATTACCTCCTGCGTACCTTGCTTCGTTAATGAGCACTTCTGTTGGGAATGGGACAGTGGAGGAAGGAGGATGCCTCAGAGGTATCTCTGAGCCTTGCCATAGAGGGACTTTCACAAGTTAGGGAAACAGCCCAGCAGGTGTTCCCAAAACAGGCAAAAATATAAACAAGTGAAAGAACCTAATATACAGAATAGCCGAAAGGATTTAGAGAATTAAGAGTATTTCGGGGAGTTCCCTGGTGACATGGTGGTTAGGATCCTATGCTTTCACTTCCATGGCCTCAGTTCAGTCCCCAGTGAGGGAACTGAGATCCCACAAGCCCCCCCAAAAAGTGTTTCAGTTCTGATCTAGGGAGTCCCTTGAAAGAGTACTGCGTTATTAAAGCAATTGAGCCAGTTATTAAAGGAATTAATAGATGAGAAAAGACTTACAGCAATGTGATGTTTGGGGGATTTCCAGTTTTAAAATGGTAGATCAAGCATGCTGTTATTTTCCCTTCTTCACCAGATTTTCACTTACTGAAATGACAGGAAGAGCAGAAGGGAATAAATTCTTCAAAGATGGGAGGTGTTACAAAGTTCCGATGTGGGGGGCCCCTGGTCAAGTATTGATGGGTGAATGCTGTGGAGGACGTCCCCGATTAGAGCACATGCAGGAGCTTCCCCCTGATGGTGGCCCCGGCAGCCCTGGAGAGGGGCCGGGGCTGGAGCTGGCGGGTCGGGGACCGTCTGCAGAGCGGCTGTGTGATCTGGCAGCTCTAGACAGTTATTCTAAAGAAGCTGAGCAGCTTGTTCTGGAAGAAGGTCTAGGCTCCAGTTGGGGAGACTGACATCCACAAGAAGGGGGCACAGGAACCCAGGCTTCTCTGCCTTTCCCTGCCCAAACCCCTTAAAAGGAGAGAGAGGGGTAGCCCCTTGTGTATGTAGAGTCCCAGGTCAGGCCTCCCATTCAGGGGTGAGGCTTGCTGGAGAAAGTGACTTAACTCGGCAGCAGGGAGCCTCACCAGCCCCTGTATTATCAGCCTCCTTCACGCTAAATATTAATCGGCCGCCAGAGATCCCCAGACCATGAGGAGAAGCAGTAGAGCAGCAGGAAGAAGAGGAATGACCAGGACAGCTGTCCTCAGAAAAAACAGTTCAAGGCAAAGAAGCCATAAAGATTTCAAATTAGTGTCCTCAGATCCAAGATGATCGATACCATGTCTGCAAAACAAGAAATGTGTAATCAGGAAAAAGGAATAGTCAGAAAACAAAAAGAATGAATGAAAATTTAAAACATGGTTGCCCACACTCAGTCATCAAAAATTTTGAGCAGAGAAAGGAATAGGGGAGATATATAAGATCTAAGCTGATTGACTTTAGAATGTGGGTAGCGGTTGCTGAATGTCGATGAATAAAGAACTAGAGGCAGGAATGTATTTGGAGTGAGAGAGGTATTGGTCAAGAGCAGATCTCTCTGGCACGTGGGATTTGGTGCAGGTAGGAATGGCTTGTATGTTTCATTTGAAGCCCTTCTATGTTAAAAAAAATTTTTTCATTTGCTGTGATCACTTTTAATAAGTTTGTTAAAACTCTGCCTTGTCACCTTATATGTAATTTTTTAAAAAGATTATTATTTGGCAACATCGGGTCTTAGTTGTGGCATGCGGGGCTCTTCAAGGTGGCGCCCATTTCCTCTCTACTTGTGGTGTTCATGCTCCAGAGCACTTGGCCTCTGTTAGTTTGAGGCACACAGGCTTAGCTGCTCCATGGCATGTGGGATCCTAGTTCCTGGACCAGGGATTGAACTCACGTCCCCTGCGTTGAAAGGCAGATTCTTGACCATTGAACCACCAGGGAAGTGCCTGTAATGTTTTTGTTTCTTTTTTTTTTTAAGCTAGGACATCACAAACTTGCATAATCTTTGTTTTGATGATGCTAATGATGTGATTAGAGGTTCTGAGAACCTGGAGATCATGTCTACAGATAACTCCATCTACACCAAAACCAATAGTTGAGGGGGTGTGTTTTTCTTTGAACCAATATCTTGAAAAAATCCGTGCTTAAGTCAGCCCTGCATGTATAGATGGAAGGAATATGGGTAGCAAGTAAAGGTTGGATTAAGTGTGCAAATGAGCTCCCTGGAGTAACGTCCAGGATTTCAGTACTGTCCTTCCTGGAAGAGGCTCTGAGCCTGTGGCGAGGCCCGGATAGAAGCTTTTCTGGAGAGTCGTTCCCCGAGTGGGGCAGTGGCTCCCAGGCTGGGCTCCCAGGTGCATGCACATTTGTGGAAGGAATGATTGGCCTCATGTGCTGTTTTCAGTTGTCCTGAATTTGGGGATTATGGCAACTCACTGTGGAAGTAACTGATTGTTTCCTGCTAAAACTTTGATGAGCATTTTGCCAAGTTTAATGTTAAAATGAGGAGATGAGTCATTTTGAAATAATGCAGTTTGTCCAGTAGATAAAAAATTTTCAATACCTGGAATCCATGGGGAAAAGTTAATAAAAGACTCATAGCCATGAATCTCAGTGTTCTGACATGCACCCAGACTTTTCTTCTAGTACTCAGATCTAGCACTCAATTTCTAACTCTTAATTCAAGCAAAGAAAGCTGGAGGTAGGGAACTGGAGATGGAGCTGGGAGGAGAATTTGAGGAAGTCTGTCTTGTGATTAATACTATAATTTTCTACGTGGATGGCAAAAACGGTACTTATTTTTCTTCTCTTTTTTTTAAACTTTTTATTTTGTATTGCAGTATGGCTGATTAACAATGTTGTGATAGTTTCAGATGACTGTCAAATAGACGCATGCATTCTCCCTAGACTCACGTCCCATCCAGGCTGCCACATATCACTGAGCAGAGTTAGACTTTGGTTATCCGCTTTAAATATAGCAGTGTGCACATGTCCTTTCCAGACTCCTTAAACGATCCCTTCCCCTCAAAAAAGGGTACTTATTTTTCTAATGCAAACTGTGGAGAGTCAAGATGTATAAAATCTTGGCTGATGAGATTGTGTGGTAGACAGGATGTGAGAGCGTTTTGGGGCTGAGGGCTGCTAATGAACTGCTGTTGATCATACCTGATCCTTGTCCTGCATGGATGGTACAGATTATATGTTGGAAGTTTCTTGCATGTCATAAATACATGATGGATGCTTTCTTTAAAGTGGATGTATGGATTTATGTTGTAAACTCAAGTTGAGTTTTACTACTAAAAATAGGTACTTTGAGCCCCGAAAATCTTGTCTGCCATATATTTTTTCCTGTCCTGTAATGTAATTTGTTCTAGCTCTGAAAGCTGGAAAAGCAAGGATTATAAAAATTAGATTGCTTTGATGTGGCCTCAAGTGTCGTTAAACAATAAGAATATTAGGCCTTTGTATTATGAGAACTGCACTGGTTGCAACTGACATAAACCCAACTTGAATTAACATAAGAAAAAGATTAACAAGTGGGTTCACTGGTTTAGGCAGTCAGAACCCAGGGCTCTAGTCAAGAACTCCACAGAAGTCTTTGTCCCCCACACTTCCTGAGCCTCTTTGGGTGTTGGCTCCATCTTTGACGACTGCCTTCCTTCTCCAGATTGAACTGTGCCTGCCCATATCTCTGGGCTCATAGCTTAACAGACCTAGGACCTAGGAGGAAAGAGATTATTCATTTTCCTTCCCACTCCTGCCAGAAATTAGTCCTTTTTTTAAAGGAAGGAGCCTTTTGCAGAGTGTATCGTGAGAAACACTGGGCTGGATGCAGCACAAGCTGGAATCTAGATTGCCAGGAGAAATATCAATAACCTCAGATATGCAGATGACACCACCCTTATGGCAGAAAGTGAAGAAGGACTAAAGAGCCTCCTGATGAAAGTGAAAGAGGAGAGTGAAAAAGTTGTCTTAAAGCTCAGCTTTCAGAAAACTAAGATCATGGCATCCGGTCCCATCACTTCATGGCAAATGGATGGGGAAACAGTGTCAGACTATTTCTGGGGGCTCCAAAATCACTGCAGATGGTGATTGCAGCCATGAAATTAAAAGACGCTTACTCCTTGGAAGGGAAGTTATGACCAACCTAGATAGCATATTAAAAAGCAGAGACATTACTTTGCCAACAAAGGTCCATCTAGTCAAGTCTATGGTTTTTCCAGTGGTCATGTATGGATGTGAGAGTTGGACTATAAAGAAAGCAGAGTGCCAAAGAATTGATGCTTTTGAACTGTGGTGTTGAAGAAGACTCCTGACAGTCCCTTGGACTGCAAGGAGATCCAACCAGTCCATCCTAAGGGAGATCAGTCCTGGGTGTTCATTGGAAGGACTGATGTTGAAGCTGAAGCTCCAATAATTTGGCCACCTGATGCGATGAGCTGACTCATTTGAAAAGACCCTGATGCTGGGAAAGATTGAGGGCAGGAGAAGGGGACAACAGAGGATGAGATGGCTGTATGGCATCGCCGACTCAGTGGACATGAGTTTGAGTAAATTCCAGGAGTTGTTGATGGACAGGGAGGCCTAGCGTGCTGCTCTTCATGGGGTCGCAAAGAGTCGGACACGACTGAGCGACTGAACTGAGCTGAGTCCCACGTTGGCCTTGCTAGGTCGCGTGTCCATATCTGGACCAATTCCTGCAGTAAAAGGACTAGGACACCATAGCCCAGCCTGGCTTTCTGCTTACTCTCAGGATTCGGGGGGTAGTATTGGTTATCAGCAAAAAGGTGCTGGGCAATAAATGTCCACTTCAGCAATGGTATAGGTATATATATTGGAGAAGGCAATGGCACCCCACTCCAGTACTCTTGCCTGGAAAATCCCATGGACGGAGGAGCCTGGTGGGCTGCAGTCCATGGGGTCGCGAAGAGTCAGACATGATTGAGCGACTTCACTTTCACTTTTCTCTTCCACGCATTGGAGAAGGAAATGGCAACCCACTCCAGAGTTCTTGCCTGGAGAATCTCAGGGACAGGGGAGCCTGGTGGGCTGCTGTCTATGGGGTCGCACAGAGTCGGACACGACTGAAGCGACTTAGCAGCAGCAGCAGCAGCATAGGTATATATACCTTTTATGTTTATGTGTGTGTGTGTAAGTTATATGGTTTTTCTTCAACCATTGTGAGAATGAGTTGCAAATATCATGCCTTTTTATCCCTAGATGATGCAGTGTATCTTTTCTAAGAGTAATGCCATTTTCATAACCAATGGTTTAGTTACTGCTTCTGTTTCTGTACAGTCTGTAGAGAGACACACTTAAAATCATGTAAATATCCTGTGTCTCTTCAAGTTCTCCCCCAGATTTAGCATTCCTTGATGGTTCTGGACTATGCTTATCTTGACTACAGTGGTTACAAAATGATTTTCCAACTCTACCACTGTCGACATTTACTGTTTGGATTGTATAATAAGCAGGAGTTTTCCTTTCCCCCTCATTTTTCATTATTGGTCTGTCTGTCTATCATTGGTGTGGATTCTTACCATTTTCAATGGCTTATAATTCATTACTGACCTTAATTACTTTTGTGCTCACGTGGCCCCAGTTTTGACTAACGAGAGTTCTTTTAGCTGACTCCTGTGCCCTTTTAATGTGCTGCCTTCGCTTTTTTGGGCACTCCCTTTACTTTACGACACAGAATGTTTCAGGCTGATATTATAACTTCCTTCTCTTGGAACCAGCCATTTTTGTGTAGAACTTTGGAATTCGAAACCAAAATCTGAGAGCTGTGTGTGCAGATTGTGCTTGGAGCATCTTTGCTTGTTGGCTTTCTCAGTTGTCAAAGCTGGGGGAAATATACAAGACAAACACGTGTACGTATATTATGTACATGCACATGGATCCACCTCTGCATGCACACACAGTATACTCATACTGCACATGTACACGCTTATATGCGTGTGTTCATACCTATACTTACTTTAGAAAGCGTGCGTCTTACTGAGCCTCCAGTGTAGATTCATCCCACAGTCTCTTCCTTGCCTTCTAACATCTCGTATTTACGTCTTCCTGGGTGAGAACCACAGCTCCTAACGTCAACACATTTACTGATTTGCTTACTCCTATTACCACAGCTAAAATGGCTTCAGAACCGCTTCCTTTATACGCCTACCAAAGAGAGTTCACCTTTTGTTGGCTGTTTTCCTCACTCCTCCCCAAAACTGAAAGTATATAGTCAGATACTGTGTTTATAAATTAATGAGATTTTTCTTTTTCCATCTGTTGAGTGTGGTTATGTTTTTCATTTGAAAAACACCTAGATTTATTTATTTCAACTTGTTTTCATCTTTCATTAAAAAAAAAATTTAGGTATAGGTAACATGCTTCCAAAAGTCAAATCTATATAAAAAAGATACTTACCTCTGGCTTTATTTGGTTTATCATCTTTGTGTCTCTTTTTGTAAAATAAGTAGATATATGCAAGGTTTTTTATTTTCTCTTTATTCTTTCATAAAAAGTAGCATGTTAGTATACTCTTGCACTTTGCTTTTTTTCTCTTAACAATATATCTTAGAAATCATTCCATGGTAGTTTATAGGATTCTTTCTTAATTGTTTTTACAGCTGCATAGTACTCCTTTCTGTGTATCCTCATTTATTCATCACTTATGTTTGGACATTTAGGTTGTTTTTTGTTATTTTGAAATTATCAAACAATGTTGAATAACCACATGCATATGTGTTTCATATTGATGGAGGTGTATCTTTAGAATATATTCCTATAAATGGAATTGTTAGATCAAAGGGTACATACATACATAATTTTGTTACATATTATTTGACTACTATGTTTGAAGAACTTGGAACCCAAAGGAGAAAACAGTACATTCATGGTCCAAACCCATCTGTAACAAAGTGGGGGTTAAAATGTCTTCATTTGATAAACTCTCAAGTGTAAGTTTTTTAAAACTCATTCCGAAGATAGGGAAAACACATTTCACCTAGTCTTCCTAGAGGATGAATTCAGGTGGTATTTTCTTGCTGTCCTATTTGAAAGTCCCATTTATAAGCTCACAAGGAATCTTCCTGATACTTGTCTTTATCAGAAGAGCTCCAGCAAAAAGTTTTGAAAATCAGAATTGATTCTTTTGTCAAAGGTAATATTCAGAAAGTCACTATGAAGATTTCTCAGTAGAGTATCTTCTTATATGTCCCCGAATAGGTAAGCAGGTATCACTCGCCTTGTTCCTGTTTTACTCATGTGTATTTAAGAAGTTGTTCCCTCCACCCCACCCCACACCCAGCCTCTGGCTAGGAAACCTGTAGCGCCCCAGGCTTGACTTCGGAGGGCCTCACTACGGTCATCATTTAATGTGTTTCTGAAAACATGGAAGGCAAATATATACATGTCTTATAGTAAGGTTTAGTATTTTGAGGAGGCTCTATTCCCTAATTCTGTCTTAAGCTTAATTTAGTTTTGAGCAGGATATTTTCACAGTGAAGCACATGTTTCTAGCCCATCTATATAATGAATGTTTAAAATGGAGATTAAACATATATAGATAAAGCTTTCCAAAATGAAATTATATTTAGTAGAAAGATAAAATTGATTTCAAATGTTGGAAGGATGTAAGATTTTACAGAAGATTAAATGGGATTCCAAGCATGTGATTATTATGGTGACTATATTATATCTATATTACTATCTCTAAATGTGTGTCCAAAAAATGAAACACACACCTTCTTCTGTTGAGAGAATCAACTATGGAGTTATGAATTTTTCTTTTTCTTTTTTTTGATATATCTGAGTTATTGGAGTGTTTTGTAACCAATTCTTCTGGTGATTATTTTGAAATTCCAAGAAGATTAAGAGAAATTTGAAGTTTCTGCATTTGTCGAAAGGGAGACTGGGGATTTACAAAGAAAAAAGGAGGCAGGAAACATGATATAGTATAAACAGTGAGGGGATTGTGAGTCAGCTGAGCTGAGCACCGGCCTCTGCTTGGCTGCTGGCTTTGGGGCCTTTGTGCTTCTTAAACTTGTTTACATCTGGAACATGAGGCTCACCTGCCCTGGCCCCCTCGCAGAATCGCAGTTGCTACAGTTAAACGAGACAGGAAACACTGAAGTGCTTTTTAGAATATAAATTGTTATGTCATTTTCTTAGTGAGAGTCAGGTAACATGAGATAAATATTCCAGTGAAAATTGGACATCTTTTTAAAAACTCTTTTCACCGGAGTCTTATGTCCTGAAACTGGTAGGAAGTGGTCTTTCTCCCCTGATCCCCACCAAGTTTCATTTCCTAACTTTGGATCAAAACAATCTCATAAAGAACTTTGCTGATAGGTAGGCAAGCCAGTCTTCAGCCTATGGAATCAAGGGTAAGACTGGGTCTTTGCCCACCTGATGAGTGATCCATGTGCGAACGGTTGAAGGGTGTTGGGAGAAGCAGACAGACCCCCTGGTCCACGCCGGGCGCCGTCCCTCCAAGGGTGCACCCCACTGGATCTTCCATCTTCTGTGCCTGTCTTCCCCCACACCTTGCAGTGACTCACCGGATGGGAAGTACCAGTAACTGTGCCTCTTTCCTCATCTCCACCTTCTGCCAAGACTTATCGACACTTCTTCCAAGATTTACTGGTTCTGCTTCTGTCGCACCTTTCACATCATTTATACCCTTGCGTTTTCTCTGATCACGTCTCGTTTGAGTCTTCTTTCTCTCTTGCCCAGTCTTGCCATCGTGCCCTTTTCATGCAGAATGAGTCTAAGCCCTCCAGCCTCACATACCCCTGGGTTCTTTCCAGCTGCATCAGCTTAGTGCTTCTTTTCACCTGTCCTGTCATCTAGCCACACTGACTGTCTTTTAACACTCTTCCATTCCCCAATAATGTCATGGTGACTACGTGCGTGCCTGGTTTAGATACTTTCTCTTCCGTTTACTAGTGTGTTACCCTGGAAATCTTAACCTCACTGTTTTTCTTGATAAAATTAGGATAATAATACTATCTGCCTTAAATGGTTGCTTTGAAGAATAAAGCAGATAATCCATGTAAAACTTTAGAGAACTGTACCTGCATGTAGTAGGTGTTACGTGCAAATTAGCTTTAGTTATTATTATTATTGTCTTCTATCAAAATTCTGTGTGTATCTTTGCTCAAGTGTGTTTTTCCCAAATCTCCCCAGTTGTATCCATCCATTAGTGCATCCATCTGTCCAATGAATATTGTATCGAATCCTTGATATGCTAAGCATAAGACTACTACTCGCTGTGAAGAATACAGAACTTAAGCACATCCTGCCCTCTGGGAACTTAGTGTCTGATGGGAGAGCGCAGAGAACTGTAAACTGTTCATCCATTCAGCACATGTTGATTGACTCACTGCAGAGGATCTGAGGTCCTGTTTAGTTCTGAGCCTGGTGTCACGTGTAATGACTAACTCACTCTGGTGGAAGATCAAAGTTTGAATGCCTTAGGCAAAGCACAGTTGAGGTGCTTGAAGGAAAGTAAAAGTTGTTCAGTCGTGTCCGACTCCTTGGGACCCCATGGACTATACAGTCCATGGACTTCTCCTGGCCAGAATACTAGAGTGGGTAGCCTTTCCCTTCTCTAGGGGATCTTCCCAGCCCAGGGATTGAACCCAGATCTCCTGCATTGCAGGTGGATTCTTTACCAGCTGAGCCACAAGGGATGCCGTTGTAGTGCTTGGGAGTGTAGAAAAGGGGTTTTATCAGCCAGGAGGGGCCAGAAAGGCTTATTGGAGATGTTGCTGTCTTAGCAGGGCCTTGCACAGTGAATTTTGCCCATCTCCACCTCTCTCAAGGATCATCAATCTCCTGCCGTGGGCAATGGCTCTGGGTAGTCAGAATTTTATCCCTGTGACCTCCTCAAGGGCTGTGGCAGTGCTGTCTTCAGTTTTGAACTCCTAGCTCTCATTCTGAGTCTTACATAGATAATTCTCAATAGAGGATGGTGACGGCTTAGGGAGATGTTCCCACATACCTTAAAGGGAGCTTGAAAGTAGATGATTCTCAATATCTGTGAAGCAATTCAACTTCCTAGAGAAGACGTTTATTTGAAAGTAGGGTTTTTTTGGGGGGGCGGGGAGATGTTTGTATCATTTTACTTCGTATCACATTAATCCTATCTATAGTAGTCGTGATAGGGGTGTAAAAAAAAAAGTGAATTTTACATCAACGCACGTAGACGTTTCTTCCCTTTTTCCTGCACATTTCTGACAGGAAACTCTTGTCGCTTTTCCATTAAAGCCTATCCTGGCCCCAGAATTCTAGGATGTACCCTCATAACTTGAATCACATGAGAAATCTTAGCTTTAAGAACTGCCCAACAGTTTTAATTCTGAATTTCTCCTTGTAGCAAGGAGCAAGGACCAACCCCAGTGGAGAAAAAGAAGAAAGGAAAAAGGAAAAGTGAAACTGCAGTGGAGAGTTTAGAGCTGGATCAGGGCCTGCCGAACCCGTCCCTGCGGAGCCCCGAGGAGTCCACTGAGTCTGCAGACAGCCAGGTACCGCTGTGCCGGGAGCCCGGGCGGGCACTGCGGCTGCGGGGCGGGGTCTCGCTGACGCTCATCCTGGTGCTCCTTTCTCCCTGTCTCCAGCCCACTTCCCTCGCACCCAGACCTGGGCTGGGCTTTCCCCGTGTTAGTGGGTGACCACCAGGCTCTTTCCCTAGCATCCTGGTCCTTAGACTAACAATCTCCCAGCTGTTCAGCAGTGTTGGCTTCCTTCCAGGAGAGTCGCATGGTATCAGGCTGCAGTGAGAGGGAACGTGGAGAGGGGAAGTGTGATCCAAAGTAGGTGAGGCTCCGAGGGCCTCTCTCGCCATGTAGGTGATGCATTGATGGCTCGGGGTGCTAATAAGCCAGTCTGTGTGAGGACACGTTCATAATCCCAGATGCTGGAAAAGTCAGGGATGGATTCCTTTTGCCAAGATGGGAAGGAAAATTTGGGGAAACGAGTGGCGCACCCAAATGAGATTTCTGAAGACGCACCAAAATGGTAGGAGTTTTCTCCCTTGAGTTGAGGCAGCCTCTCTTGGACTTGATTTGTGATATTTCTAAGTGCTGTTTCCTCTGACAGCCGCAGCAGTTTATCTGGGCTCTGCCCCCGCAAGGGGCCATTTAGGATAAGATCAACTGAAGTCCTGTGAGCTTCGTTGTAGGAAAGTGTCAGCTCCTAACATCACAGTGATGAATAAGTGTGGTGTCTGGGGTGTCAGATCCAAGACCCCCTTTCACTGCCTGTATACTTGGGTTAGTGACTCCCAAGTATCCTGACTGGCAGAGGAGCAAGTACGTCTGGTCCATGAGGGTCAGCAGGTAGTTCAGTGTTTCTAGGATGGTGATTTGCACGTGGCATTGAGGGAGAGCTTTTTATGTGGAATCCCTCCTGTAAAATTAAATGTCATTGAGGTGACTCAATAAAGAAACAAACACAGAGAGAGGCCCAGGAGGCATCTTTTAGACGATAAGGGCCGGGGGTAGGGTGAGGGTGAGGTTTGGCTTCTCGTTTTGTTTTGTAGGGTTTAAGTGTTGAAGACTTAGCTGGCTGAGTGGATAGTTCCCGGAAGTATTTCTGCTGCTTGGATGTGATGGGTAGAGATGAACCATGTGTTTTTCTGCTTGAGGAAAGCCACTGGGTTGCTTTGCTGTAGAATGTTTTCTCTCTTAAAGGTCATAAGCTATTTAATTATAGTCAAGTCCTTACATGGTGAGTCACGAATCTCGTTTTGTCACACTCAAGACGTCAGCTTGAATTTCAAAGGGTGGTGGTAGGAGATTCTCAAAGTAAGTCCGAATAAAATTGGTATTATTTAGTTGTTTGGAAGTACATGGCAAATCTGGTGAACTTGGAAAATTGAAAATAAACCAAAAAAAACCTGTTAAATCATTGTCATAAACCTGGAGCTTCAGGCTATGCTTGGAAGGGACCTCAGAGATGATGAAGTTACTTCCCATCCCTGTTTCACAGGAATGGAAGCCGATTCCAGAAAGGAAGGGGAAAGCACAGGCAGAGATAATGAAACACTTCTCCCTGGATCCTAAGGCTGCAGCTCCTACTCTGTGGGTCCAGGAAGGCGGCTCCCGCTCCTCAGCTGGCTCCCGTTTTGAGTGAATTTCGTTCTGAAAAGAGTTGTGTTTAGGGCAGATCCTTCTTGGAAAGCTGGAGAGTGTGAGCGAGTGTAGTAAGGCGAGGGTGTCCTTGTGCCTGCTTTTCCCTCCGACTCACTGAGCGTCTCTGGCCGGTGTGTTTGTCCTGCAGAAACGACGCTCAGGACGGCAAGTGAAGCGCAGAAAATACAACGAAGACTTGGACTTCAAGGTGGTGGACGATGATGGGGAAACCATTGCCGTGCTTGGGGCTGGCCGGACGTCCGCCCTCTCAGCTTCTACCCTGGCCTGGCAGGCGGAGGTACGGCCTTTAGATGGGACTGCTGGCCTCCGCTGGACAGTCACTTCGACTGTCTGATGGAGTTGTACTGTGGCTCTTTTTCAAAGCATAAGTTCGATCACTTTAACTTCAGGTTCTGTCCTTCAGGTGGCTTCCTGCTGAACTGAAAGTTCAGACTCTTTGTCTGGGCCTAGCAGGTACCTCTGTCATCATGCTCTCCCGAATTAACTCAGATACACGACTTTGCGCCATCTCTCTCATTACTCTCCAGCCAAAAGACTTGACTCTTTTAAAGCCATGTATCAGCTATTCTTTCCCACCTACTGCCCTTGGCCTGTGTGGTCCCTTTTGGTTGGAATGCTCTTTGCCACATGCTTCACTTGACTCTTATTTAAAGTCGACTCTTGGCCCTTGTCCTAATGATTTTTTTTTCCAATTAATTATTATTTATCTGACTGCACTGTGTCTTTAGTTGTGGCACACAGGATCTTTAGTTGAAGCCTGTGGAAGCTAGTTCTCTGACCAGGAATTGAACCCTGGGCCTTCTTTGTTGGAAGGACAAAGTCTTAACTACTGGACCACCAGGGAAATCCTCTAATGATTCTTTATTTCACTCCTGTTTGTTTCTTTCACAGCACTTCTTAGAATTTATAATTGTGTTCTGATTTCATTTTATTTGTCTCTCCCATTAGAATGTAGAAGTCTGATATGGAGTAAATAGGTACTCTATGAACGGAATCACATACAGCAGCCATTACAGTTGGGACTGGGGTTACAAATGTGTATGGAGAGCCCACAGCAGGGTCAGGTCCTAGGACACGAAGAGGAGTATCACAGCTTGATGCCTGCCTCCAGGGAGTTTAATCTGGGAGAAGGAGAGAATGGCTACACTGGTATTGTGAGTTAAGTGCGGTCTTGGAAGTGTGTGCTGGAATGGTGACTGGAGGAGGAATGGACAGGAAAGGGAGGTCAGGGTTTTAGGAGAGGCATTTCCGACCTGAACCACAGCCCCATAATGTGCTGAGTACCGGAGGTTGTGATATGACAGTTTAATGAGCTTGGTCAGACGTTGAGGTGTGATTTGAGGAGTGATGGGAGATGATCCTGGGGTGGTAGGGAGAGCCACATTATGCAAGGCCTTTGCTCTCAGCTAAAGTGTTTGGCCTTCCTCCTGTAGATGGTACAAGGGGCCTGGGGCAGTCAGAGAGACAGGATGCCCATCTGTGCAGTTTAGGAATTTCCACTGGCAGCAGTATCAGGGAAGACGAGGACAGCATTTAGTCCTGGTACCCCCAGATGCTACCAAGGAAGAGGGGGTGGGAATACATGTTCAAAAGGAGGAGGTCTGAGCCAAGGAGCTTGCAGAGGAGAAAGCAGAAGCAAAAGAAGCAGCAGGCTGTGCATGTGGGATGCGCCTGACGGCCGGCAGCACATTCTGGAACACAGGCTGTCTGTCGTTATGGAGTCCCTGTTGCTGACTTGGCAGGAGTCACGTTCTGCCTGTGCAGCAACAGCACAAATACCTGTGCTTCCTCCTGGCCGCCAGTGTGGCTCCTGGAGCTGAGGATGCTTTTATCTCTGCCACCCACCTTGACTCCCGCATCAAGCTTTCTCACGTAATTTCTCACAGCCTTTTGCTCTGTGTCTGCATAGAAAGTAGCTAGGAGCAGGGGCCCTTGTGCCTATGTTAACAATCAGGAAATAAGCACAGAACAATCCAGGTCGTAGCATTACATAGCAGCAGTGGATCAGTGATGAGCATGTAAGAACTGACTTCGTGTCTCTCTCTGGATCAGGGTTATCCAGCTAATGAACAGAACACCTAATAGGAATAATAATTTGAAGTAGTACAAACAAATAGTTAAAAGTAGTCCTTGCAAGACTTCTTTGACATGATAGGATTATATTGCTTTACAGTGGGATTCCTGGGACCTCCTTGTGGTCCAGTAGCTAAGACTTCATGCTCCCAATGCAGGGGGCACAAGTTCGATCCCTGGTCAGGGAACTAAATATCACATGTCACAACTAGAAAGCTCGCATTTTCAATGAAAATCAAAGATCCCGTGTGCTGCAACGAAGACCCAGTGTGGCCAGATGAATATTTACAGTGGGTTTCCCTTCCTTGGCGATTTTATGGTTGATTTGGTAGTTAAAACACTATAAGGGATTTTATTTACTCCTAGTAGCCATTTAGCCCAAGTCATTAACTGTATTTTAATTGTTGTTCTGACTTCTGCCCCGGTACCTAAAGGGCCATGCTAGCTGATCAGACAGAAATTACTTGAAAAGTTTTTATCTTCACAAGGCTCTTTTTATCCTCATGAAGGGTACATTCAAGAAAGAGTTTATATGTGGTGAAACATAAGCTAGAATCTGAATCTGCATTAATTACACCTCAAAGATTGTGACTAAATTTAAAAAAGAAAGAGGGCCAAAATGTGGTTTTGGTGTTGATGTTCAGAAAAGGTAGCCATGTGGCTCTGGCCTCCACACCACAGGACAGACCCAATCACCTGCCAGGGACTGAGCGACTGACCTGAATCAGTGCTCCATGGAGCCCTCTATTCATGTCTGTTTTACATACCGGGCTCTCTGGGGAGGTCTGAACAAAGACTTCCCAGACTAACACAAAGCCCAAAAGTCAGGGATCTCATCTAGGATTCCAGGCAATCCTCAGAGTGTCCAGGGGCACAGAAAACCAGTAGAAGAAGATTAGACTTTTCTTCCGTCCTTCTCCCAAGGCCCTTTGGAAGGGTGTCCGCCTGCTTGCAGGCAGGTAGAGAAGGGGCAGAGAAGGGTGTGCAGTCAGCACCAAAAAGTCCCCGCTGCTCCCTCCCTGCTTTCTTTGTGGTGTCTTAGCGGCATGCTCAGCCCACTAGTGTAGCTCCTGGCCCTGTCCCAACCCCAAATTGCAACCTCAGCAGTGCTTGCCTGGTGGTGAGTTGCTGCAAACGTCTTTACACATGATTCATTCTAGCTCGGGCCTGGCAGATCGGCATTGACACCTGGTTTGGAGTCTAGAGGAAAGTCCGCTGGCTGGGGTATGGGATTAGGGGTGGAAATATGTTCCCATCCTCACTGTGACTCCCTGCTTTCTCATTCTTTGTCAAACCGTTGGCAGTGCTTGGAACAGAGACAGACTTGCCCAGTTATGGCCCATTTACAACATATAGATTCTTACAAGGCGGTCTCAGTTTTTGCCTCCTGCAATTGGTGTGGTTTGTGTGATTTTTGCCACTGAGACATAAGGACTTGAATTTGAGTGAGGCATCACCTCCCAGTGCTCTCTTGTGCCCGCTCTTGCATCTTTGCAGACAGTACCCTCTGCTTTGTCTGGTCTTTGCCTGCTCTTGGCAGGTGAGTGCAGTGGTTCCCTTGCCTGGGAAGCTCCCTGCTTCCCCTCAAGTTGGAGGTAAGTGCGCCTCCTCTGTCTCCCATGGCACTCTAGTATGGTTAACTCTGTCACTGTCCTTTAAACACCTGCCAGTTTTTGTTTGCCATTGTTGAAGCCATGAGCCATGTTAGGGTAGGTCTTATAATCTTTTTCTCTTTTTTTTTTTTAACTTATCTCTCCAGCATGAAAAGGCTTCAGTAAAGTAAAATGTACATTAAGCCCCAGGAACTATTTAGAGAAAAGTATGGCGCGTCCCTCCTCTGTTTTGTGGTGTATTCATTATGCCCAATGTCCCTGGAACCCACCCACTTCTTGTTCACAGCCCATGACTGCACTGATGGGTCAGCGCCCCTGCCGTATTGCTCTGAATATCACTCCTGATTGTTCGCGCCATCACACTGTAAACTTTTGCAAAAACAAGTGTCGTTTTTTAGTTGATCATAATTTTCACTTAACATAGGTAGTACTTGACACTGGGTAGTAAGTAACATAAAGACATGCATTCAGTTGTACTTATCATGATGCTGTGAAAGTGCTGCACTCAATATGCCAGCAAATTTGGAAAACTCAGCAGTGGCCACAGGACTGGAAAAGGTCAGTTTTCATTCCAATCCCAAAGAAAGGCAGTGCCAAAGAATGCTCAAACTACCGAACAATTGCACTCATCTCACACGCTAGTAAAGTAATGCTCAAAATTCTCCAAGTCAGGCTTCAACAATATGTGAACCGTGAACTTGCTGATGTTCAAGCTGGTTTTAGAAAAGGCAGAGGAACCAGAGATCAAATTGCCAACATCCGCTGGATCATGGAGAAAGCAAGAGAGTTCCAGAAAAACATCTATTTCTGCTTTATTGACTATGCCAAAGCCTTTGACTGTATGGATCACAGTAAACTGTGGAAAATTCTTCAAGAGATGGGAATACCAGACCACCTGACCTGCCTCTTGAGAAATCTGTATGCAGGTCAGGAAGCAACAGTTAGAACTGGACATGGAACAACAGACTGGTTCCAGGTAGGAAAATGAGTGCGTCAAGGCTGTATATTGTCACCCTGCTTATTTAACTTCTATGCAGAGTACATCATGAGAAACGCTGGACTGGAAGAAACACAAGCTGGAATCAAGATTGCTGGGAGAAATATCAATAACCTCAGATATGCAGATGACACCACCCTTATGGCAGAAAGTGAAGAGGAACTAAAAAACCTCTTGATAAAAGTGAAAGAGGAGAGTGAAAAAGTTGGCTTAAAGCTCAACATTCAGAAAACGAAGATCATGGCATCTGGTCCCATCACTTCATGGGAAATAGATGGGGAAACAGTGGAAACAGTGTCAGACTTTATTTTTGGGGGCTCCAAAATCACTGCAGGTGGTGACTGCAGCCATGAAATTAAAAGATGCTTACTCCTTGGAAGGAAAGTTATGACCAAGCTAGACAGCATATTCAAAAGCAGAGACATTACTTTGCCGACTAAGGTCCGTCTAGTCAAGGCTATGGTTTTTCCAGTGGTCATGTATGGATGTGAGAGTTGGACTATGAAGAAGGCTGAGCGCCGAAGAATTGATGCTTTTGAACTGTGGTGTTGGAGAAGACTCTTCAGAGTCCTTTGGACTACAAGGAGATCCAACCAGTGCATTCTGAAGGAGATCAGCCCTGGGATTTCTTTGGAAGGAATGATGCTAAAGCTGAAGCTCCAGTACTTTGACCACCTCATGCGAAGAGTTGACTCATTGGAAAAGACCCTGATGCTGGGAGGGATTGGGGCAGGAGGAGAAGGGGACGACAGAGGATGAGATGGCTGGATGGCATCATAGACTCGATGGACATGAGTCTGAGCGAACTCCGGGAGTTGGTGATGGACAGGGAGGCCTGGCGTGCTGCAATTCATGGGGTCGCAAAGAGTCGGACACGACTGAGCAACTGAACTGAACTGAATGTAAGTAATGAATAAATAGGCTTAAAACATTGTAGAAACAGGTACGATTCTTAACTCCTGGATTAGAAAGATGAGAATAAGGTGTTTTTCTTTCTTCCTCGGGCTCTTGTTTCCTCCGTTTCTTTGTACTGGCCCGTTTTCCTGCTGGCATTTGCCCTCTTCTCGCTCCAGCCCTGACTGCCATGGGCAGGCCCTGGGGCAGAGTGACAGCAGCTCTGTACCAACCCGGGTGACTCAGGACTGGGGCTGCCGTCCCACTCAGCCCGGGAGGATGGTTTTCATTCTTTCCATTTCTTTGTTGGCCACACCACCGTTTCCCACCCTGGGTCTTTCCTCCGAGTGTCTCCTGTCTTTGTTTCCTCTTGGCTGCTGCTGGCCACCAGTCCTGCTGAGGCTTCTAGTGTTCAAACAGCTGCGGTTTGCACCTCTGTTGTTCCCTGCCACAGCCCTCTGTCCTCGCCCCATTTCTAGGCTCATTTTCTCATTTTCCCAGGGCAGTTTTTGGCTTTTCTCAGTGTCCCACTCAAGAATCTAAGGTGATTTTGCCTGTTAACTCCTGTTTTAGATCAAAATTCCTGCCTGATTTTCTTCTAAGGAATGTGGCCACGTTCTTTTCTCATTTATCCCCACTCCCCATTCTGTGTAATGTTTTTTTTTCTTTTAAGACTGTGTTCCTTGGTATCCCAAATAGGCATCTTGCTTCCCCTATACTGGTCCTTTCATCTCATGGGTACGTTTCAGCTTTCCTTCCTGTTTGCAGTCCTCTTATGGGCCAGCATCTTTTAGGGCCCAGCTGAAAGAAAACACACTATTTGAAATTCAGGCTGTTCATGCTTTCTGCTCTCTTTCTGGACTTAGCGTTACTGTTGCACTGATTAGGATTTACCCCTGGCACATTTCTAAGAAAAATATGTTTTATTTTGCTTCCACTGAGAGCTAAGCCCCTGAGACTGGGCACCTTGTTTGATGCGACTTTGGACCTTCCATAGCACTTGGTAAATACTTAATGTTTTGAAAAGCGAATTGTGTCTCAGTAGAGCCTCTCCTTATTATAGCTAAATAGAGTGAATCAGGTGGTTGGTTGAGGTTGGGAGTGATGTGAGTTGAAAATTTTTTCCCTAAGGGAAAAAATTAATTTCATGAGTTTCTGACATGAAATTGAATGAATTAAAATGGTCTTCTTTGAAGGATAATTTGAGGAAATTCCAAGAAGTTGGGAACAGATGGCTGTTATGGAAGTGTGTTCTGCAAGCAGATTTAGTTTATATCTGTGTGTTTCTGTATACACTGAATGTTTATACACACATGATCATGCTTATGCACGGTCTCTGTTTAGGAAAAAGAAATCCTGATTTTCCAGTCTTCTTCCTACTTTGATGTGTGTGTTTGGTAACACTAGCCTCTTTTTTCCCTTTTATTAGGATAGAGTAAAAAAAATCTGTTGTCAGATTTTGATGATAACTATTGTTTTTTTTTTTAATTCTACTGTTATCCCCTGTTCTTTAGTGCCAAAAAGCAAACTGAAGTTTTATTTCAAATTCCTTAATTTTTACTTAAAAATTTTCTGTAATAAAGAATGCTTTAAGCCCCCCATCCTTTTAACCGTCAGCGTGAAGTTCTGAGCCTTCTTCATCCACATGTTAATGTTTCTGTGGATTGGGTCCTGGTTAAAAACTGAAGAGAAATCAACATCTTTCCATCAGAAGCCATCTTTTTCTGCTCTTCATGGTAGTTAAGAATAAGAGACTATTTGAAGGGACCTCCAGTGGTTAAGAATCCACCTGCCAATGCAGGGGACATGGATTTGATCCCTAGTCTGGGAATTAAAATCCCACATGCCATCGGGCAGCTAAGCCCGTGGGCCACAGTTTCTGAGCCCACTCGCTCTAGAGCACATACTCTGCAACAAGAGAAGCCACTGCAATGAGAAGCCCTCACACCACAACCAGAGAGTAGCCCTGGTCACCGCAGCTGGAAGAAGCCCGTGCTCTGCAACTAAGGCCCGGTGAAGCCCCCCCCCCCGCCACAAACATGCAGTCAAATAAAGAACATTCTTTTAAGGAGAGAGAGGCGCCTATTTGAAGTTGCCTGCTGGTGAGGAGAGACCGTGGTTCTTTCAGTGTGGGTGCACTCGTGGGGACGCTTGCTTGTTAGTCTGGTTCGTACAGACTTGGAAGTAGGTAGGAAAGGTAGTTGGCAGTGATGAAAGTCTAAGGCTAATAAACATCTAGCTTGTTTCCAGAGCCTCTTCAGATTTGGCCAGCCGCTCTGGCTCTGTGGGCCTGTAGCGCTTGCTCTATACTGCTGTTCCCATGTTGCGTCGTAAAATCTCTTAACATTATTTATTCAGAAATATTATTGAGCGCCTACTACTATTGGGTGCCAAGGACTGTTCTGAGCGCTGGAGATAACATCAGGGAACAAAAGAGCCGGCAGTCCCCGCCCTTGTGGAGGGAGCCTTTGGCCATGCACACAGCCCATCTCCTCCTCCAGAGGTTTGCCGGGTTTTCAGCCTACGTGGGGTGTCAGGCCACAGGGCTAAGCTCAGAACTTCCAAAGGGTAGAAATAACTCAGGAGAGGCTGGTTTTCAACCTGGAAAGAGTAAAATTGTGTAGTGTGTACATGGTGGTAAGTGCTATGGGAAAAAAAACATCAGAGTAGGAGTGTTATGAAATTCAAGAATGAAGGTTGCAATTTTAGATAGGGTGATCAGTGTTGGCCTCACAAAGGTGGTATATAATCCAAGAACTGAAGGAAGTAAAGGAGTGAGGGAGTCGTGTAGGGAGAAGAGCATTTCAGGCAGACGGACTAGCAGAGTTCTGAAGGTGGAAACGTGCCTGGTGTGTATGTGGGACAGACAAGGAGTTGAAAGGTGACAGAGGAGGTGAGAGGCTGGGGATGCATTCCGTGGGCTTCTGAAGACCTTTGGGAGACTTTAGGTTTTACTCCCAAGTTGAAAGAAAAGCATTTTAAGCAGTGTAAGCAAAAGGATGACTTAAATGAAGGGGCCATTCTGATAGTTGTGTTGAGAATAGACCAGTAGGACAGGCAGGGTAACAAAGTGACTACTTAAGAGATGATTGGGAATAATCTGGGTGAGAGATGAAGGTGGTTTAGACCAGGGTAGAAGCAGTGGAGGTGGTGAGGAATGGCTGGGTTCTGAACATACTTTGAAGGTAAACTCAACAGGATCTCTTGGCTGATGAGATAGGGTATGTGGCGCGAAAAGAGAGGAATTGGGAATTACAGGATTTGGGGGTTGAACTTCCAGAGGGACAGAGGTCTTTTTAATCCAGTTGTAAGAAAACTGTAGTTTGAAGGGGTAGGGTTGGTGGCTTGGCTAAGAGACTAGGAGTTTGGTTAGTGGACATCTGAAGTGTGATATATTTCTGAAATCGTCAGGTGGTGATGACAAATAACAGTTGGATAAAGGAATCTGTAATTATGGGGTTCTAAGCTGGATTAAATAAATATGGCAGTCCGGACAACATGCACACACGCGAGTTAAGTTGCTTCAGTCATGTCTGACTCGTTGTGACCACGTGGACAGTAGTCCGTCAGGCTCCTCTGTCCGTGGGATTCTCTAGGCAAGAACACTGGAGGGGATTGCCATGCCTTCCTCCAGGAGATCTTCCTGACCCAGGGATAGAACCTGCATCTCTTGCATCTCCTACATTGACAGGCGGCTCTTTATTACTAGCACCACCTGGGAAGCCCAGGATAAATAAATATGGCAGGCAAGACACATAGAGCCAGTATTTAAAACCATGAGACTGGATGGGATCACCTAGAGAATGAATATAGATAAAAAAGAAAGCTCCAAAACTAGGCCCTAGGGAACTGCAGAAATAAGAGTTAGCGTTGGAGGATTCTATTTTCAGGTAAGAAATAGTCGGGCATGGCAGGCCAACACTTGCTGCAAGGGGGAAGAAAAAGGTAACTTGCAAAGAACATATTTTTAAAGACATCAGATAGCTGTGGAAGCAGCAAGAATGAGATGCACTAAAATTCCAGACAGAGAAGAGCTCTTCCTAGATGAGCTGACCGTTGCTAACTGTTTTCTTCTCTGGAGCATTCTGTAATTCTGGGCAAGAGCTGAGCACCAGGCTGGGCCCAAACAGAGACCTACTCTGGGTTGACGAGAAACCATCTGACCCTGATGGTGGTTCATCAGCAGGGCTGATGAAATGATTGGGAACTAGAGAAATCCCCAAAGCAAGGAGCCTTCCCCAGAAGACATTAGCTGAGTTCTGGGGTAGTACAAGAAGTAGGTGGCCGAACCAGAATGCAGATTGAAATCTCAAACTCTTGCGTTACTTAGGAGATAAACTCTCACTGAAAGGATGGGTCTACTGCAAAACAAAACTGACTCTCCCTTAAGAGAGATTGTTAACCTGCTTGGGATTGGAAAACTCAGGGCTGAGGAGTAAAAAGACCTGCCGAGCTTACAGTCAAGTGACCATGGGCATTTGTTCTCAAGGAATAGATCAAACGAGATGGACTGAGTCTTAACAGAACGGTGACCCAGTCCTGACCCAGCAGAGCCTGATTGGACTGGACCAGTGGGACCTTCTCCCTGTTCATCAAGGAGAAAATAGGAAGCATTTGGAGCTGCTGTGATTCTTTTGTTGACAATATTCACCATGCAATAAAACATTATTAGACATTGAAAAGGCTGGGAAATTGACTAACAATTAGGAATGTTAATGGAAACAAAGCCCAGATGATCCAGATAATGGAGTTAGCAGAAAAAAAATTTTTGAATTACTATGATTAATGAGTTAAAGAAAATAGAGGAAAAGATGGACAAAATAAGTTTTAAAGTAAAGAATTCCAACCGAGAATTGAAGCTATAAAGAGAATCAGATCAACTCTGTAAAACTGAAAATTTGTAAAATTCAAAGCACAATAGGTAAGTTTAAAGCAGATTAGATATAATAGAAGATAAGATTAGTGACTTTGAAGACAGATCAGTAGAAAGTTTCTAAACTGACACACAGAAAAGTGAATGGAAAGAACAGAGCAAAGCATAAATGCACAGAGAGACCACTGGGATGCAGTGAAAAGGCGTGATGCTCTGCTCAGCATCCGAAATACAGAAAAGGAAAGGTCAGTCACTTAGTCACGTCCAACTCTTTGTGACCCCATGGACTGTAGCCTGCCAGTCTCCTCTGTCCATGGGATTCTCCAGAATACTGGAGTAGATTGCCATTTCCTCCTCCAGGAGATCTTCTCCACCCTGGGATCACACCTGGGTCAGTGAAGAGCCAGAAAGTCCCCAAAACTGATGGAAGATATCAATCAGTAGATTCAATGTTAGGTAACCCCCAAGCAGGAAAAACACACAGAAGAAAACCATACCTAGGCATATCTTAAACTGTACAAACCAGATACTAAAAGAATATCTTATAAATCACTAGATAAAAACTGACAGCTAATATTATTTTAAATGGTATAGTATTGAATACCTTCCCTCTGAATTAGCAAGTAAGAAAAAGATTCCACTATTCTCATTTATATTCAGAAGTACGTTGGAGGTCCTGCACTAAAGAAAGGGAAGAAATAGAGGCATGCTTTGTTTTATTGTTCTTTGATATAGTGCACTTTACAGATACTTCTCTTTTTTTTAAGTTTGAAGGTTTGTGGTAACATTGGATCAAACAAATGTATTGGCACCATTTATAATATGCTAATATTACAATATACCTTTTACAGTATACTTATTTTATAAACTAGCAACATCAAATCAGGAATGGAAAATTGTAAATGCCACTTATGATAGTATCAAGGTATTAGATACCCTGAAGTAACTCTCAAAAGATATATAAGCCCTCTTTATGAAAAACATGGCTGAAACAAATGAAAGAAGCCCTAAGTAAATGGAGTGATATATGATATACATGTATTCAGAATTAAGCTATCTGTAATTCAGTCCCAGTCCAAATCTAGGCAGAGTGCTTTTTTGGTGGAAATTGACGATGGAAATACAGATCTACCCTATCCAAGGCAATCTTGAAAAGGAAGAACCCAGGTGGAAGACTTAGAATCCATACTTTGTAATCAGTTTACTAAAATGAAGACAGGGTAGTGTTGCCATAAGAGCACATAGACCAGTGGGCCAGAAATAAAGCTGTATGTGGGTATGGAGCACTTGAAACAGCCTAGTTCGAACTGAGATCTGCTCAACAAAGTACAGAACAGATTTTTAAAGACTCAGTGTGAGAAGAAGAGTATAAACTAGTTCATTAATAATTTTATATTGATCGCATGTTGAAATGATATTTTGGCTATGTTAGAATATTGTTAAAATCAAATTCATCTGTTTTTAAATGTGGCTGCTGTTGTCATTCAGTCGCTGAGTCATCATGTCCAACTCTTTACAATCCCATGAGCTGCACCACACCAGGCTTCCCTGTTTTTCTCTCTCTCTCCTGGAGTTTGTTCAAACTCACGTCCATTGAGTCAGTGATGTCTTCCAACCGTCTTATCCTCTGTCGCCCCTCTCTCCTCTTGTCTTCAACCTTTCCCAGCATAAATGTGGCTATAAGGAAATTTAAAACTATGTATGTGGCTTATTTGTGGCTTTGGTGGCAGCAAAGATTCGTTCAATGGACATAAAAATACAAAAGAGAAAAAAAGGTGAATCATATAGAACTTCTCTTCATCAAAAGACACATCTCCAGTTTGAGAGGGTGAACCATAGATTGATAGAAAAAGTATAGATCATAACAGAGGACTCTTATTCAGAAATATATAAAGATATAAACTCTTGCAAATATAAAGAACTCTTGACAATTAAAAAAAAGGACAATTTTAAAAATAGGCAAATGACTGGAATAGAAGCCTCATAGGGCCAATAAGCACAAGCTGGAATCAAGATTGCCAGGAGAAATAACAATAACCTCAGATATGCAGATGATTCCACCTTTATGGCAGAAAATGAAGAGGAACTAAAAAGCCTTTTGATGAAAGTGAAAGAGGAGAGTGAAAAAGTTGGTTTAAAGCTCAACATTCAGAAAACGAAGATCATGGCATCTGGTCCCATCACTTCGTGGGAAATAGATGGGGAAACAGTGTCAGACTTTATTTTTTTGGGCTCCAAAATCACTGCAGATGGTGATTGCAGCCATGAAATTAAAAGATGCTTACTCCTTGGAAGGGAAGTTATGAGCAACCTAGATAGCATATTCAAAAGCAGAGACATTATTTTGCCAACAAAGGTCCGTCTAGTCAAGGCTATAGTTTTTCCTGTGGTCATGTATGGATGTGAGAGTTGGACTGTGAAGAAAGCTGTGATGGATGTGAGTTTGAGTGAACTCCGGGAGTTGGTGATGGACAGGGAGGCCTGGTGTGCTGTGACTCATGGGGTCGCAAAGAGTCGGACACAACTGAGTGACTGAACTGAGGGCCAATAAGCATATGAAAAGATGCTCAGTACCTTCTAATTATCAGAGAAATGTGAATTAAGGAGGGGATGTGATAGTTGAACTGTAAAGAAAGCTGAGTGCTGAAGAATTGATGCCTTTGAACTATGGTGTTGGAGAAAACTCTTGAGAGTCCCTTGGACTGCAGGGAGATCCAGCCAGTCCATCCTAAAGGATATCAGTCCTGGGTGTTCATCGGAAGGACTGACGTTGAAGCTGAAACTCCAATACTTTGGCTACCTTATGCAAAGAGCTGAATCATTTGAAAAGACCCTGATGCTGGGAGGCATTGAAAGCAGAAGGAGGAGACAACAGAGGATGAGGTGTCACTGACTCAATGGACATGAGTTTGGGTAAATTCCGGGAGTTGGTGATGGACAGGGAGGCCTAATGTGTTGCAGTCCATGGGGTCCCAAAGAGTCGGATGTAACTGAACTGAACTGAGTACACATCCATTGGAATGGCTGAAGTTTTCAATACTCAATGATATCAAGTCAGTTAGAACTCCCATGCACTGCTGCTGGACGTAAAAATGGTTGCAGCTACTTTGGAAAAAGTTCTGACAGTATCCCTCAAAACTAAACATATAACCAACCTCATAACCTAGCAATTGCATTCCTGTGTATATATCCAAGGTAAGCAAGTGCATTTATATGAACATTGAAAGCAACCCAAATATTCCTTAGCAATAGCATGGATAAGTAAGTGGTGGGTAAATGAGTAATTTATACAATAAAATACTGCACAGTGATACAGGAGAATGAACCACATGCTATATGATTCCATTTGCATGAAACTTAATAATAGGCAAAACTAATCAATGGTAGTAGAAGTCTGAGAGTGGTTATGTCTAGAAGGGGGCGTGAGGATCTTCCAAGAATGTTGAAAATATAACTTTACCTCGGGGGGACTTCGCTGTATATGTGTACATGTAAAACGTCGATAATTGTATGCTTGAGATCTCTGCATGCTGTATGTGTACCGTACCACAGTCACTTACAGCGTTATGTGGGCAGGCCTGGCCGTTCCTTGATGAAGACTATAGCGAATTTATTTCTGTAAGACCAGTACATAAACTCAAAAGACACGCAGTAATTAACGGGGGGAAAGTTTAGGAAGGAAATGAAGCGGTGGGGAAGGAAGTTGGATCATTAATCTAGTTTCCTTTAACCCGGCCCCTGTTCCTTTGCTTGCTGTCCACTTGTCATAGTCCAAGCTCTGTGTGTTGGCTACAAGATTGGGGTTGTGATTTTACTGTTCAGGAAAGGACATCCTAGTTTGGGCCCTTCAGTGGTAGCCATCTGGACAAGAGAAGTTAAGTCCAGGTATATGGAAAAAGAGGGAGGCTTTGATTATATGATAGAGATCAAGAATAACCCTTTATCTTCCCTTTGTATTCCATCTGTCTTCCCTGTTATTTAGCATTCAACCAATATTCATTGATCACCCACTGTTGTCTGGCTTTCTCAAGGTATTTAGCTACACCAGTGAGTAAAACAAATAAGGATCCCTGCCATTACAGGCTAGTGTGATGGGAGAAGACGGCAACCTACTGTGAGCTGCCGCCATCTCCTTTTCTTGTGCATAAGAATCAAGCAGAGCAAATACGCTTAGAGGAAATCAAAAGCTGAGTCTGTATCCAGCCCCAGTTCACTGATCTTCCGGTTGAGCAGTGGGAAAAGACTTGTCATTTTGGATTAACTTCACAGTGTCACGTGTCCAGGGGGACATAATGAATATGTGTAGCCTTTGGGAGCATCTGTCAGCGCCTGCTGATTTCCACACTTCTCTTCCACCATCTGCCCTACTCGTCGTTTCTTACTGTCAATTTTCTGGGAAAAGCTTGATTTAAGTTCTTAGAAAATATGTTTTCTGTAACGGTATGACTTTGGGATAGTTGAGCCCTAGAGTGGTTAGACTGAAGCAATGATAATGCAGCGCAAATCATCCTCTTGGAAAGTTCTGAGAAGGAACCCAACTAGTTATTCTGAGAGTTAGGGTTGGGGTGTGTGTTCTTTTCATACACTATTCTAAGTCTCATATTGTGATAAATGCTAGACCCGGAAAAGTCATATAGTGCAGTTGAAACCACTGAAATAAAACTGCTCAACTGAAATCTTAGGAAGAACGTTTAACAGGAATGTTCTGACCCAGTGTATCCTTTTGTAAGTTTATTGTTTATTTTATTTTTATTTTAAATTTCTGTTGTTTAATTTTGTTTATTTACCTTTAGTTGTAGCATGTGAATTCTTATCTGCAGCATGTGGGATTTAGTTCCCAGTGAAAGAAAAAGAAGTGAAAGTCACTCAGTCATGTCCAACTCTTTGCGATCCCATGGACTGTAGCCCATGAGGCTCCTCTGTCCATGGAATTCTTCAGGCCAGAATACTGGAGTTGGTCCCATTCCCATCTCCAGGGGATCTTCCTGACTCAGGGATTGAACCTGGGTCTCCCACATTGCAGACATATTCTTTACCATCTGAACCACCAGGGAAGCCCTATTTCCCAGACCAGGGATCAAACCTGGGTCCCCTGCTTTGGGAGTACAGACTCTTAGCCATCAGACTATCAGAGAGGTCCCAAGTTTGTTGTTTTTTTAAATGCAAATGTTTTTAAATCAAGTACTCCTCTGTAGAAAGAGATTTCATGGAGATTAGAAAATGTTGATGTGTATCTGGGGTAGAAAGGAAGTAATTAAATTGTTTCCAGTTGGGATTTGTAGTCAAAGGATGATCAGTAAAACAGAAAGCGATTTCCAGATACAGAGGGGAACAGTGGTACCATTTAGTAGAGAATAGTTACGCCTTACATTTGCCTAATGCTTACTGTCCAAAAAACGTTTTCACATGCCATCTTATCCTCCCAGTAACCTAGTGAAATACGTATTTTAATTCTTATTTTAATAGATTTGAAACTAAGAGGTGTTAATTGACTTGCCCAAAGTCAACAGCTGAAAGGTGTCAGAATTGGGGCCTTCTGCTTCTGAAGCCCCCAGACTGTTTCATGTTATGTCTTTCTGAAAATTTTATGCAGTAACATGTAAGCAGTTTGGGCAGAGAAGGGAGGTCCCAGGACCAATTTTAGTAATGCTAAAGGCAGCTCTGAAGTCAAGAATCTGCAAAGCAGAGTAACTTCCCTGCTCATGTGGGCAGGGGGGTGGGGGTGGGGGGAGGGTCGTACACAGAGGTTAGACTGTGTACCATCTTTGCATCACTCTGAGCTGGCAAGATGGAGGCCTCTGTACTCAAAGGTGAACCTTTGGACCAAGTAGTATCTATTGTAGCATTTCTCGTAGAATTATTTCATGGCTTCCGTGGTGCCAGTAATCCACTCTCTTTCTCTCACCTCTGTCTTCAGGAGCCTCCAGAAGATGACGCAAACATCATTGAGAAGATCCTGGCATCTAAGACTGTCCAGGAGGTTGGTGGCTGATGTTTCTGGCTTGTGTGTCTCTAGCGCACATCACACCCTCTGTTAAAAGATGTCTCTGGAATGGTCCTTCTCAGCTGGACTGAGAGCTAGGCAGGCACACTGTTGGGCTAGTTGACACTTAGGTTTACCTCTGTAGAAGATTTTAGGACATGAAATTCTAAAATATTTGAGTATGACCCAAATTGATGTTTTCCCTATGATCCTAGCAATAGGTATTGACCTCTTAGTTGCCACAACTCACTGAAAGTCATCAAGGAGCCATGAAGAAGAGATGGGGAAAGACTCCCAGTGCAAACACCTTTTCCTTTCGATGTCTTCAGGACTGTCATAGGGAACTTCTAGAGAAAATCCCTAGTGTGAAAGAGCATAAGAACATAGTGTGGAGGAGAGCATGGTTTCATTGTTAGTTACCTGGAGGATTTATGAAAGACTTCCTCGCTTTGAGAGTGAACCCCTCTGGAGTGTGTGGGGAACAAGCAGGGGGTGGGGGGAGGGTAGGACGGGTTGGCAGGGACACTGGAAGTGCATGTTCTCGCTTTCGCAGCAGCTCTCAGTGCCCTGGGCCAGTTGGGGTTTTTCAGCTGAGTGCCCTCCTAGCCGAAACCTTTGAGTGACACCAGGAGGATTTTTTTTTTTTTTTTT
Source organism: Ovis canadensis (assembly GCF_042477335.2). Classification (NCBI taxonomy): domain Eukaryota; kingdom Metazoa; phylum Chordata; class Mammalia; order Artiodactyla; family Bovidae; genus Ovis; species Ovis canadensis. The sequence goes on along the minus strand of NC_091257.1, from coordinate 85,484,240 downwards.
TTTTACGTTGTAGCTTAGCTGTGTGTTCAGCCTTTAGAAAGTCTGCTCCAGAGCTGCCAAAAATCCTGACCTGGTAAAATGCAGATGTCCTCTAGAGATATTCTAAACCAAGAAGGAGCGCTTGATTTACCTTTTTTGTTTGGTACTTACGAGTGGTCCACAGGGGTCTAGGCTGATAACGGCTTGCTTTGGGTTACAGGTCCACCCGGGAGAACCCCCATTCGACCTGGAGCTGTTCTACGTCAAGTATAGAAATTTGTACGTCTGTTTAATGTATTCTTTTTTTTAGATTTTATGTGAATAAAACGTCTTTCCTTCATCCCATCATTATCTTCTATATTTTCCAACAATGGCCCCTAAGGTGTGACTCACAGACCTCAATTGGCTCAAGTTCACCTTAGAGGGCAGTGCTCAACTTTGTTTATAGAGTCACCTGGAGAAATTTTTAAAACTACTGAAGCCCTTGCTGCCCTCGAGGCAGTTGACTTCTTCTCTGGGTATAGTTCCCAAGGGTTGACTGTTTTCAGAACTCCCTGTGCGGTTCCTGTTTGCACACAATGTGGAGAATCACAGTCCTATAGCCTATACTTTTCTGCTCTCTTGCATTTTCCTTTTTTTCTTTGCTGTGTGCCCACTTCCACTAACGTGCATGAATGCTAGCCTCCCTATACCTGCCCTGCCTCCAACTGGGAGCCAGTTTCTCTGGAAACCACAGAGTGACCAGTTGCTTGGAACTGCTGCCTGGTCCTGTGTTCAGTTTTTGTCCTGAAGGGCAAGGCCCTTCTAAGTCCAGTCTCCAGCAGTTCCACAGCAAGCCACTCCGTGGCTGCTATGGTAGATGGTCACCCTCGTTACTGAAACTTTAAAGTCTGATTATTTGCCGGTTCTCACAATCTGTGTGTCTTTGGATAGTTCCTACTTACACTGTAAATGGGCCACAATGGAAGAACTCGAAAAGGACCCTCGCATCGCACAGAAGATCAAGCGATTTAGGAATAAGCAAGCCCAGATGAAGCACATTTTTACTGAGGTGAAGCATTACTTATTAATTTGATCACTGCTTTTCCTGCAGTATTAGATCCCAGGTTTAAGTTTCTTTAAGTCGAAGTCCCATGCAGACCTATTGCTCAGGCATGCCCTGATTTGAGATGCAAGTTGTCCAGATTTAAGTCAAAGAAAATGAAATAAGGCTCAAACTTTACAAATGATAACTCCTAAGAATCTGCATCGTGGTTACATTCTATGGCAAAAGGAATGTGTTCACAGTGTTTTCATCTTCTTCCTCCCCTTCCCCAAAAGGGTAGTTCCAAGAATTAATGTTTGGGTGTAAAGTTAGAAAATGTTAGAAATAATGTTAGAAAATGTTAGAAAATAAGTAAATAAATATATCAACTTGGGAATTTCTAAGTATAGTAAGAGGAAGGATTGGTGGATTTGGATATCAGAGCATCTTTAGTGTCTATAAATTGGAAAATAACCACAAATCTTTAAGTACATAGGTACATATATGTATTTTCCTAATTGTGTACATGCATACCTACATACAACTGGGCTTCCATGGTGGTTCAGACAGTAAAGAATCTGCCTGCAATGCAGGAGACCTGGGTTTGATCCCTGGGTCAGGAAGATCCCCTGGAGAAGGAACTGGCAACACACTCTAGTACTCTTCCCCTGGGAAATCCCATAGACAAAGAAGCATGATGTGCTACAGTAGTCCATGGGGTCACAAAGAGTCAGATGCGACTAATACTTTCACTTTGGACTTCCCAGGTGGTACTGTAGTAGTAAAGAACTTCCCTGCCAGTGCAGGGGCCATTAGAGACGGGGGTTCAACCCCTAGGTCGGGAAGATCCCCTGCAGGAGGGCATGGCAACCCACTCCAGTACTCTTCCCTGGAGAATTCCATGGACAGAGGAGCCTGGCAGGCTACAGTCAATAGGGTCACGAAGAGTCGGATGCATCTACATAGAAGGCGTGAATTCTCATCCAGTATGGAAACCTTACTTATATTTGCATAGACACAGACATGATATACACTCCTATACATATGACAAAAAGCTGTAATGATAAAAAATGCTCTTATAATTCAAAAAGGAAAATGCATAGAGACATAGACATAAAAAACAGATGTATGGATACAGGAGAGTGGGATGGATTGGGAGATTGAGATTGATATACATACACTACTGTATATAAATGGGTAACTATTGAGATCCTGTGGTATCTCACAGGGAACTCTACTCAGTGCCCTATGGTGACCTAGCTGAGAAGGAAATCCAAAAAAAGAGGGGATTTATGTATATGTGTAGCTGGTTCACTTTGCTGTACAGTAGAAACTAAAAATTGTAAAGCAACCATATTCCAATAAAAATTAAGAAAAAAAGAAAAGTACAAAATCCTAAATGGAAAAAAGTGGACAGATTATTGGGGAATTCAGGAAAGGGGGGGAAATTATTTACTAATCATACAAAAAAAGTAATCCATTTCATTAGCAGCCAAAGAAATGCAAATTAAGATGAGAATCTTCTAGTTTTCACTTACCAAATACTGGAAGGTTTTAGAAATAAGTATCATACGTTGCTGGTAAAGGTGTATGGAAGAAACCCTCTTGTCATCACGGCTTGGGAGCATAACCTAGGATGCCCTCTCAGGAGAGCAGGTTGACAACAGATGTCAAATGCCTCAATATTTGCATAGCCCTTGTCCCAGCAGTTCTAATTCCATCATTTGTTTTTAAGGAAACTATCAGATCTTGGAGCAAAGACTTAGCTATGATAAACAGTTTATGTTGGTGAAAAATTGAAAACAAGCATAACGTTAGGTAATAAATACTATTAAATAATGATACATTTCAGAGTGTAGTACTGCGTAGCTAGTAAAAGTGATGCTGGAGGACGATTATTAATGTCAATAGGAAGGGGATTAATGTTGTAAACTATTGTTAATTGAAAACATTAGGCTCCTACAGCATAGGAGAGTTCCGTTTTGAGGATGGTTGTTCTTCAGTCGCTTAGTTGTGTCCAACTTTTTGGGAACCCATGGACTGCAGCACGCCAGGCCTCTCTGTCCTTAACCATCTCTTGGAGCTTGCTCAAATTCATGTGCATTGAATCAGTGATGCCATCCAACCGTCTCATCCTCTGTCATCCCCTTCTCCTCCTGCCTTCAATCTTTCCCAGCACTGGGGGTGAGAGTGGGAGGTGGGTGTGCAGGGGAAAAGAATCCCCATCATAATGCATAGAAAATGTCTGAGTTTATGTGAAATCACTGACCTGATTTTCTCTATTCAGTAGGATCATGGTGGTTTCTATTTTCTGTAACATGTAATTTTTCCATTTTATACAGACAACTTACAAAGAAAAAACAATATAAATTATTTTTTAAATGTAGTCACAAATACGCAGTCTTAAGAGTGCACTCAGATGCCGTCAAATCATAGCAAACTGCCACGTATAACTTACCAGTTCATTGTTCACATGGTGCTCCTTTTCCCGCAAATGCCAAAAACCTATTTTAGGATGGTGTCAGTAAGTGTTCTTTTTGTCCCAATATGGAGTCCTTTCTCTTTAGCCTCAACGTTTGGCCCCAGGCCTCTCCAGGCTCGTTGTAAAGCCTGTGAGAACTGTTTTTTATGGCATCATTCCTCTGATAGAGCATCAGGGAGAGGAAGGCTAGAATTGGAAAAGCCGTCCTGGAGCCCTGTTGGACGCTCTCCCTGGGTTCCCAGAACATCGCACTCACACCTCTATTTTAGCGAGGATTTGTAGCATAGAGACTTGTTTACAGGTCTGGGTCTGCCATTCTGAGCCCTGCGAGGCAGGCAGGGCCTCGCCTTCCTTGTGTTTCTCTCCAGGACACCAGGCACAGGCTCCGTGCTCAGTCACCACTTGGCTGTGCCCAGGCCGGTGAGGAGGGTTGCCTGCTTAGACCCTGTAGCACTTCCTGTCTCCCTGGAATAAAGTCCTGACTCCTCAATGCAGTCTACGAAGCCCCATGAGTCTAGTTTCTGATTTATGCCCAAGGGAGTGATTTTTTTTTTTTTTCTTCCCTTGGTTGGGTATTGAGAGAGAAAACTGTGTTAGGATATGTAGAAATACCATAGTGGGAGTCCCTGGTGAGATCCTGGTGAGAACAGACAGTTATGGGAGGAGATTGGAGGCCACTATGAGAGGAAGGAAAATTGGGAAGTAGTTGCTATAACACTGTCTTCAGTCTTGACCTGGTCAACAGTTTTACTTATAACTTGCATAAATGATATTCTTGTAAATAATAACCTAGTTCTGAATAGAGTTTCTTCATACACATTACTTCCAGCTGCTTTATGAGGTAGCCAGGGGCACATGTGAAGGAGAGTCAGGCTAGAAGGCTGAGCATTTCCCACACCCCACGGGGCCGGAGGCCTGTTAGCCCCTGACTCCTCAGTACCCGACCCAGCACTGGGAGAATGAATGACGGAACCCAAGTTCAGGTTCACCTGGACAGGCAAGGATGAATTAAATCATGCAAATGGCAATAAGTAAATGTAATGGCTCACATTGGTATTGTAAAGATCTTTACAACTTTGGAGTGGGGAAGATGACTGGATCACAGCTCAAGGGACAAAGTTTACTGTGAACCAAGAGCTAGTGGCTCGGTGGTAAACAGTCCGCCTGCCAATGCAGGAGACACAAGTTTGGTCTCTGGATTGGGAGGATCCCTTGGAGAAGGAAATGGCAACCCACTCCAGTATTCTTGCTTGGGAAATCCCATGGACAGAGAAGCCTGGTGGGCTACAGTCCATGGTGTCACAAAAGAGTCGGATGTGACTGAGCGACTGAACAACATCAGCAAGAGTAGGGTGGGGCTTAAAAGCTGCCAGTAATCCTAGATGGCACCCTGCCTGCCATGCTCCATTCTTTCCTGAGTATTGTGCTGATGTGAGTACTGGGATTCAGTGAGAGACTTTGTAAAGCCTGAGGGCAGCTGGGGAAGGACTGTTAACAGTGGGCAGAAGCATGTCTGAGTGACTGAGAGCAAAGGTGGGCAGTGGATGCCCAGTGCTGGCCCCCCGCAACACCCACACCCACAGGTGTCCACGCACTGTTGAACGTCCTTGGGCCAGCTGAATAGCTCCTCTGGACTCAGCATCCTTTGTTTTCATAAATCAGAAATCCTCCTAACCCTTACGATACCTGGGAGGATTAAATGACACCATGTTGATGAAAGTGCTTAGCATGGTGCCCGGCCCACGGTCACTGCTCCACAAAGGTTAGCTCTCTGCGTCACCGAGGGATCTGGAAACATGGCATCTGAAGAACATTGAACACCTGGGGTTGGGAGGTATTCGGATAGAGAGGAGAGAATCACTTGGCTACTGCTTCTGTAGAGGAAGCAGTTCACTCCAGTGAGTCCAGGAGGAAAATTAGGCAGTAATTTGATAGTGATAATGATAAAGATTGTGATGCTACTCCTGAACAGGCAGAGGTAAAGCTGTCTTGGCGATGGGTCAGGTCTCAGAGGGCAATAAATTCCTGAACACAGGAGTAATTGAATCCGAGGGTGGATTTGCCAGGGTTGCTGTAAGAAGTGTTCCTGTGTATATTGGAAGGTGAAACTATATAGCTCCTAAAGTGCCTTCCAGCCTAAGGGGCAGTGAGAACACCCCTGCAGTTCAGAGGAGGGCTTCTGGGCAAGAAAGACCTGGGTAAGGGTTCCGGTCCACGTGGCTTTGCGGCCCTGGCCACAGGACATATTTAACCTCTCTGAGTCAGTTCTGTCATCTCTAAAGTATTTACAGCACTTACTACTCGTGAGGTAGTTTTGAGGCTTTCATGAAAGCACTGGACACACATTGAATATTTCTAAATCTTGCTTATTACTGTTCTTATAGGTACACTTTGGGGAGGGTGGTGGTGTGGGAAGCGTGGTCTATTTAACCGTAAACAAGTCCTAAGAGTACAGCTCAATGAACTTTTACAAAATAAACACTCCTATGTAACCACCGCCTAGATCAAGGAATAGAACATTATCAGTATCCCCATAAGCTCCCCTCATGCATCCATCCAGTTATTAACTGTTATTGGTGTAAAGAAGAAAAAGAAACTAACATTCCGGATTTCCGTGGGTTATCTCTGGAAATCCTCTTTGTTCTGATTTTTGCTCAGTACTTAATAACCCTGGAGGAGGGCACGACAACCCATTCCAGTGTTCTTGCCTGGAGAATTCCATGGACAGAGGAACCTGGCAGGCTATAGTCCAAAGAGTCGGGCACGACTGAGTGACTTAGTATGCACGCATTGAAATGACCAATAGGAAATCCTTACCCCCGGTGCAACCTGGAAGATGTGGTTGTGCCTTTAAATGTAGTCCTGAAGGGCAGGATTTTGGGACAATGAGAAAAGTTGGTGAGTTGCCTCCTTTTTTTGTTGTTGTTTTTAAGTTTATTGGAATGTAATTGCTTTACAGTGTTCTAAGACAGCCTCTTCAATAAGTAGTGCTTGGGAAACTGGGCATTCTTTTATATAAAAGAATGAAGTTAGATTACTTTCTAATATCATACTCAGAAATAAATTCAAAATGGATTAAAGACCTCAGTGTAAGGCCAGAAACTACAAAACTCTTAGAGGACAACTTAGAACAGTCTTTGACATAAATTGCACCTAGATCCTCTTTGACCCACTTCCTAGAGTCATGGAAATAAAAATAAACAAATGGGACCTAATTAAACTCAAGCAGACCTTTTCATTCTGCATTCCCCGATAGAGCCCAGGGTTGGGGGGATCACTTAAAGATAAAACACTGGGTGCTGGAGCTCTTCTTTCCCGTTTGCCTTAGCCTGACGAAGACTTGTTCAACCCAGACTATGTGGAGGTCGATCGCATCTTAGAGGTGGCCCACACCAAGGATGCAGAAACCGGAGAGGTAGGTGTTTCTGTTTTAACTCTTCCAAAGTGTCTTCCTTGCTTGTCTCGTGTTTTGTCAACACGTGGCCTCTGTTTCAATGGCCTTTGTGTGCTGTATCATAGGGAGGGTTTCCTAGGTCCTCAGTGCAGGACTGATTGCTCTAAGTAGAAAGAACATCAGTGCCCCTCCCTTTTGCCTCCAGGAGGTGACGCATTACCTGGTGAAGTGGTGCTCACTGCCTTACGAAGAGAGCACGTGGGAACTGGAGGAGGACGTGGATCCTGCCAAAGTTAAAGAATTCGAATCTCTGCAAGTGCTCCCCGAAATCAAGCATGTGGTAACGTACCCACGTCACTGTCTGGTGTCTCTTGTAATGCGACGATCCAGGGTGTCCCCCAGGCCGTTCTCCCGAGTGGTTTCTGTGGCATCTTACTGTGGGTTGTGCCCATTGGAACTGGGGTTCAGAGTATGTTTCTGCCCACATCACGCTTTGCTAGCACTGGGTCAGCTTTAGGTCTGGGCTCTAGTTTGATGGATGTGACATTTAAGAAGCTTGGTTATGAGCTTTGTTTTCTTGGTGTATGGCTGTCATGTGGGGTCGGTAAGATAGAAGGTGTAAGAACTGCCTGGCTTGGGAAAGAAGCTCCGTAAGTTCTTGGTATCTTTTTTGTTTCTGTCTCTTATCTCTTCATCAGTGATCTCTTTTCTTTGGTTTTATCCTTTGCTTTTACTCAGAATACTCTTAAGGGGAAGAACTCGCCTTTATCAAAAGATCCCTAGGACTTGGCAGAGAAAACATAAGTTTTCCATATGTGTTGAATTGGTTAGTTTTTGTGATTCTGGCTTATTACCACCAAGCTGCAGGAATGTCATGGGGTACCTAGTAATTAAAAAGAGGCAGAATTGGGATAGAGCTCAGTTATGGTGTAACTAACTTGGGAAGAGAATCAGAGATGTTAAAGATGGCTAAAGACTGGAAAATGGTTTTTTTCTAAGTCACTTTTTTTTGTGTGTGGGGGGTGGGGGGTGCAGGCAGGCGCACTGTGTGGTGTGCAAGGTCTTAGTTCCCTGACCAGGGATCAAATCTGTGCTCCCTGCAGTGGGGGTGCAGAGTCCTAACTACTAGGCCACCAGGAAATCTTGCCCCCCCCCAAAAAAAAATCAAATTTTAATATGAAAAACTGTTATCCAGTTCCTTATTGTTGTTTTTATACCGCTCGTCTTAATGACTAGGACATCCTATCCCTAAAAGCTTTTTGGTTAAAAATTGGTTGCTTGTTTTTGGGAGAGTGAGACATGAGTGTCAGTAACGACTTTGCAAAGAGAGTAGCAGTCATTTAATAGTCAAGACCCACCTTGGAGACTCAAAATATCAATTCTCTTTTGAATTTAATAATAGCCACTAAAGGTTTTGGAGCCCTGCGGTAGGTGCTTGTCTGTCGTCTGTGATACCACTGGGGAGCCAACCAGACTAGGCATCGGAAACTTCTAGCTGATTTCGAGTCTCATCCTAAGATCGCTGAAGTTTCTGGGCAGTGGGTGATGTAAAACTAAAATCTGGAGAAAGCGGAAAAACCCAGAGGAGGGACTAGACTAGTGTGTGATGCCTCTGTATCTGGAGTGCTACCAGGTCAGCAAAGTAGAAACCTGCAGTGAAAGTCTATTCTACAGTATCTGTGATGCTAAAAGTGAGCCCCTTCGGTCTCTAGAGATGAGGAACATTCCAGAAAGTCTCCCTGTAGTGTCGGGTAGAGTGCCATTAAAATGTGTTACATGAACTTCAGGAAGCCAGGCTGAATGATTCCTAGGGGATAAGAATGTAATTAAGGGAACAGAGCAAGAGAGTTTATAAGAGAATATCTTGGCTTAAAAGCTTTCTCTTAAAAAAATTTTTTTTGACATAATAAATTATTTTCCCTTACATTTCTAAACGGAGAAGGCAGTGGCACCCACTCCAGTACTCTTGCCTGGAAAATCCCATGGGCAGAGGAGCCTGGTAGGCTGCAGTCCATAGGGTCGCTAAGAGTCAAACATGACTGAGCAACTTCACTTTCACTTTTCACTTTCATGCATTGGAGAAGGAAATGGCAATCCACTCCAGTGTTCTTGCCTGGAGAATCCCAGAGACGGGGGAGCCTGGTGGGCTGCCGTCTATGGGGTCGCACAGAGTCGGACACGACTGAAGCAACTTGGTAGCAGCAGCAGCATTTCTAAAAGCACCTTGTACCTATGTGCTGATAGTAATATTCAACAGAGTTGTATTTCAAGGAGCTTAGCCTAACTACAGCTATCGTAATTTTGTAGGTTAAGTTGTGGTATGTAAGTTTCTGAAAGTTTCCACACTTTCAGTAGTCTGGACAGATTGAACCATTATATTTACCTCCATATATCAATGATACAATATGATTGGGGATATTTTATTAAATCTCACATGCAAATGGCTTAGTTTTAGATAATAACATATTTTAGGAGTAAACTTTCTGTAATATCCCAAAGTAAAACTCACAAACTAAAATTGCTGTTAGAAAAGCTGCAGTCTCAGCACTGTTTATAATAGCCAGGACATGGAAACAACCTAGATGTCCATCAGCAGATGAATGGATAAGAAAGCTGTGGTACATATACACAATGGAGTATTACTCAGCCGTTAAAAAGAATTCATTTGAATCAGTTCTGATGAGATGGATGAAACTGGAGCCGATTATACAGAGTGAAGTAAGCCAGAAAGAAAAACACCAATACAGTATACTAACACATATATATGGAATTTAGGAAGATGGCAATGATGACCCTGTATGCAAGACAGGGAAAGAGACACAGATGTGTATAATGGACTTTTGGACTCAGAGGGAGAGGGAGAGGGTGGGATGATTTGGGAGAATGACATTCTAACATGTATACTATCATGTGAATTGAATCGCCAGTCTATGTCTGACGCAGGATGCAGCATGCTTGGGGCTGGTGCATGGGGATGACCCAGAAAGATGTTCTGGGGAGGGAGGTGGGAGGGGGGTTCATGTTTGGGAATGCATGTAAGAATTAAAGATTTTAAAATTTAAAAAATAAAAAACTAAAAATTAAAAAAAAAAAAAAAGCTGCAGTCTCAAAATTCTCTATGTAACTACAGACATAGCTAAGATTTTTTTTTTTTTTTTTTTTTTTTGAGACCTTAAAAGTGTCAGTCTAGGGGCTCCGTTTGTCTGGAAGCAAAATAATCAAATCTATGTCCAAATAATTAAAACCTAAATAAACAAAGTTTTTAGATGGGCAGACTTAATACTTAAAAATTTTAAATTTCCCCAGATTAGAAATTCCAATGGAAACTTAAGGGAATTTGACATTGATTCTACAGTTGCACAGAATACTAAATTGAAAAATAGCCAAGACATTTTTGAAAAATAATTCCCCATCAGATGTAGAGCTATAGTAATTCAAAAGTGTGATTTTATTGCAGCGTGAGACAGTTTAGTGGAACAGAATGAAGACTCTGGATATAGCTCCCTGGATATATTAGAACTTAATATATGCTAAAAATGGCGTTTCATATAAACAGAGATCAGTTACATTTAGAAATTGGTGTTTCATATTGAAAAGTAAAGCAGTAAGATTGCTCTTACCTTTATGGCGAATTTAAGGAATTTATAACTTCTATTATATAGGCTTTTTAGCTTTAGAAACTCATCAACAAAATATTTGACCCACCATACTTTCCTGAACTGATACCACAGGGACAAATAACAAAAAATTCTATCTATAGAAAACTAAAAACCTTGGTGCCGGCTTGTAGGGAAATTAAAATGTAAGTGGGAGTGATTTCTAAGAGTCTCAGTAAAGCAATATAACACTTAACCAAGATTTTAGGTGAATCTGTTTCTCTTCTTCATTAATTGCTTGCAAATTTTATAGAGGTGTTCTTAGTGTAATCTGCTGAAATCTAGAAAATACAGGGCCTGCTCGTCAGTCAGAAGATAGCAGCTTTAGTCTGCAGGTAGCTCTAGGATGGCGTTGTGAGTTTCGCCACCTTCCCCACCCCCCCCCCATCCCTCTCCACACCGTGCTGCTGAGACATCGCTCTGTGTCCTGTGTTTTCTGTCCTCCCTCCCCTAGGAGCGACCCGCTTCAGACTCCTGGCAGAAACTTGAGAAGTCGCGAGAGTATAAGAACAGTAACCAGCTCCGGGAGTACCAGCTGGAGGGGATGAACTGGCTTCTTTTTAACTGGTATAACAGGTGTGGAACCAGAACCAGTCCTGTCTTCAGGGCTGATCTTTCTACCAAACGTTTGTGCCAGGAGGGAGATGGTGGGCTTAGCCAGCATAGAGGGGCAATAGCCGAGTGGTGGAGGAGTGCAATGGAGCCGTCAGTTTAGTGGGTGATCTCTGTACATCAGACATACCAGGACTTCTGTTTGTCGTGTCAGATTTGGTTTGGTTTGGTTTCTCTGACCAGAGAGTAATGATCTTTAGATGTCATCAACATTGTTCTTTTATTTCCTTTGTCAGAAGGTTGGGCTCAACCTAAATGAAACAGAACCCCAAAGATCCTTTAAAACTGTGTTTTTATCCCCCAAATCTTTAACACAAATTGGCTCTAAAGGTGAATGAATCCGCATTCTAGTCCCAACTCCACTATCTGTGTGTGAGCCATGGATGGCCTCTACTTGTCGTTTTCAACCCTGAGCTTCAGTCCCTGTGAGAATCTAGGTGAAGCAGATGACATCTGAGAAAGATGGGTTAAGATCTTATTAACATTCTAGGGTTAATAAGAATTGTTAACATTCTTATTAACAATCTAGCATTGATTTTAAAGACCACATGGAATGGAACACATACCAAGCTGGCACTCTGGAGACCTGTGTTCCAACCTTGTCTCTGTCACTCACAGTGGGACTCAGGGCATAGCTCACTGAGACACGGCGGGTCTGGGGTTGCCCGCCTGTGCAGTGATGAGCGAGACTGAACAGGGGCCGCAGCTTCAGAGATGACCACTGTGTGCAGTCTGTGATTCTGGGTCACCGCAAGAGACCAGCGTTTTCACTCTGACACAGAAGTTAGGGTAGGGGTTGAAAGTCTGTCCTTTGATAACACAGGTGATAGACAATGAGAATCGTGTAACTTGTGTTTCTGTTTTTGCCTTAGCTTCCATGAAATTTGTCAGGTAGAGAACTGTCGTAGATTTGAGGCATTTTATAATTTTCTCCTTGCCACATTATTATTTTAATTTTTAGTATCTTTAGTTTCCATTTGAATCGATGCATCTCATGTATTTTCTCACAAGTTGCAATAGTTCCCTTCTGGAAGTAGGCAGGGTGTAAATAATGATAATGGAAACTTGCCTCAGTTGCATCTCCGGAAAATGCTGATAAAACCTCCACCGATGACCTTACAGGTCAAGGTACGCTTCTGTAGTATCTTTTTCATTGTAACCAACCTCCGCCTCTTTCCGACGTTGACGATGAATGGTCTGTTTCTTACTCTGCAGGAAAAACTGCATTTTGGCTGATGAGATGGGCCTAGGGAAAACCATCCAGTCCATCACGTTCCTTTCAGAAATATTCCTCAGGGGCATCCACGGCCCTTTCCTCATCATCGCCCCGCTCTCCACCATCACCAACTGGGAGCGGGAGTTCCGGACGTGGACAGAGATGAACGCCATCGTGTACCACGGCAGCCAGATCAGCAGGCAGATGATCCAGCAGTACGAGATGGTGTACAGAGACGCGCAGGTGGGCCCCCGCTCATCGCAGAGGCCCGGGGCTGCTTGCCATCGTGCTCACAGCAGCCTCTCCACCCCTTGTCCTCCAGAGTCCAATGCCCTGCGTGGAATTACTGTTGGTTTACTCCGTAGAGTCACGTACTTATTGAGGCAGACGTCTCACTCCTCCCTGGTAACTTCATCTGTGATGAAACACAGAACTGAAGGGCACACTTTCCACTCTGACATACACCAGAGGCTCTTTTTAGGACACAGAAAGCTTGGCTTCTTGGTTGGCTTACGAAGTTGCTTTTACATGCAGAAAATTTTATCTGAATTGCCATGTGCTCAGTGAAGAAAGTGAGCAGAGGGATCTGTAAACAAAGGAAGGATCCTCAGCCAGGGAGTATGGAGAGAGAGGAGGTTAACGGATTTGAGGTTAAAGCATAAAGAGAAAACAAATAGCTTAAAGCACAGCAGGATTTTGCAAGAAGATTTTGTTAAATATAAGCACTTTGCTCAGTATCCTTATAGGCTTGTCCAGAGCATTGGTTTTCACAAAGAAGGTAAAAATTGAATGAATTCAGTCACAGGAGAGGCAGGGCTCATACCATAGTTTTCACAAGCAGCAGGAGACACCCAGGAGAAATCTAAGATGTGTTCTAATGTGACACAGCTCTGCTTTTTAAATGTGACGGTAGCAGTAAGACAAACGGAAAGACAGAAGTACGTCCTGCCTGATAGCACTTGTCCCAGGTGAATCAGGATCATGATGTTAAATCTGTTCTAGAACCCAAGTTACAAGGTGAAACTAATTCTGCCTGAAAACTAGCAAAGAGGGTTTTCGTTGGGCATTCAAGCTCTGTGTGGTTTAGACCACCTGCTGGCTAGGAACATGTGGAACACCTATCAGCTTTCCTTATCATGGCAAGTAATGAACAAAAAGCTTCCTTGCTTGGCCTTCCATACTCTGTCGTCTCGCTTTTGTGGGGGTACACGCTATCCTGATTTTTGTTTCTTTGAATTAACGGGATCTCTCTCTTGTCGAAACAGCTGGTTTGATTCTCCTATTCTTTCTCTTCTCAAAGAGGAAGATTGTGCTTACTGGCCTCTCACCTAGGTCTGACCATCTGTCTTGCCACCTTCTCCAGTCCAGCTTGTAACCCGGCAGCTGCACTCTCCAGCCATGTGTAAAGCTCTGCCTTCGCTTGTGTCATCCTCAGGGAAACCCCCTGTCAGGCGTCTTCAAGTTCCATGTTGTCATTACAACATTTGAGATGATCCTGGCAGACTGCCCAGAGCTGAAGAAGATTCACTGGAGCTGTGTGATCATCGATGAAGCCCACAGGTTGAAGAACAGGAACTGCAAGCTTCTGGAGGGCCTGAAGCTCATGGCCCTGGTGAGAGTTGGCGAGCTCTTTCTGTAAACACAGTCCCCTCCTATTCACAGTGGAGGAAGCGTTCTTTAGCCATCTGCATGCAGCTTGCTTGTGCACCGTCTGTTTACCCTAGATTTTCTTCTTGCCCTTTGTAGCTCCAATGGTGCAGGAATCAAATTTTTGTTGTTGCTGTTATAAACTGGGTCAGCAATTTGACCTTTGCCACAGATTGACTCCCAGAGGGACCCACGGGCATCTTAAGTACCCTGGCATTTGTGACCTGGAAATGTAAGTTGTTTTGGCTTGTTTCCAGGTCCCTGAATGATCTGGTACCAAAGATGATAGCCTTGAACATTACTGCCTTGGCACAGTGCCCAGTCTGTGGCTAGCAGGCCTTCCAGAATGTGAATGAGTGAATGGGTGCTTTAACTAACATGGAATTGCTGCTGGACTCAGGGATGTGAAAGGAAGGTTGATCTGTTTGTTGATGTTATCACTCGATGTTGTCATAAAAGCAAAAACAAAATTGCCCCCAAATTGAGCCCAAGAGGCCGTGGCGTCACTTTCCCACCCAAACCTGCTGTCTTGGCGGCTCAAACCTGTTCCCCGTGCTGTGAATTTGTGCAGGAGCATAAGGTGCTGCTCACGGGGACGCCCTTGCAAAACTCGGTGGAGGAGCTCTTCAGTCTGCTCAACTTCCTGGAGCCATCACAGTTCCCTTCAGAGACTGCTTTCTTGGAGGAGTTTGGAGATCTGAAGACAGAGGAACAGGTAAATAGGGGCCTGAAGGATTGGAGGAGTCAAGGTGATCACTACCTTCACCATCAAGGGAAAAACAAAGTCACCATGGGGACAGGAGTTAGCCAGTTCTCACACCCCTGGTAAAATGAGCATCGCCTCCTTTATTTAATTTATGTGGAGGAGGATCAACTGATCATTAGCAGTTTCTATCCAAACAATAAATGAATCTGCGTCCAAAATACCTAATCTCCAGCCTCTTGGCTTTCACTAATCTCATGTATAAATAACTTCAGTGATTTTGTTCATCGTCTGCCCTCAGGGCCTTGCTTCCCTCCTCCTCTGCTTCCTTCATCCTTCGCCCTTCCTCCTCCACCACCTGCAACATGTTTCCAGGCTCATTTTCTTGAGAACAACCAAATACACAGATAGTGAGGAACAGAAGGCAGGTGTACACTAGAGTAGTTGGTCAGTCCAGTTTTGTCCAGATCAACTCAATTTCCTGTTTTCAAAGATGTGGTCCTGAGTCTAGCTTATTGGACTCAAAGCTGTTTAGAAACAAACCAACATTAATAAATATCTATCTACGACGTGTAGGAATCTCCACTGGACATTACAGAAATAAGGCAGACAGGTGTAAGGGTCACAAGAGGAACAATGAACTGAAGACTTTAAAGGCAAGAAAGGTCACATCTGTTAGGACTTTGGAACAACTGCATGGAGAGAGTACAGTTGGAGAATAAACTTTACAGGGTGGGTAAGTTTTCATTAGGCAGAGAGAGAGGTGATAATGACTGCTTTGCATGGGAAAAAAAAAGCAATCAGCAGCAGCCATGGAATTTATTCAGTGGTAGGGGATCATCTGGCTGAGCTGGGGGTGAACTGTGGAGTATGAAGCCGGAGGAGTTTAGCACTGTATTGTGGGAACATCTTGAAAGACAGGTTGAAGGATTTGGTGAGCATTAGAAAAGCAACACAAGGCTTTGACTGAGGCAACGACACAATTAGTTCTGCTAAATTAATCTAGCAGTGGCGTGAGAGTGGGTTGGGGCAGAGAATTTGGGAATGGAGAAAGTTTGGGAATTTCACTAACAGATGTCTTGAGAGTACACGCTCTCAAGAGCGTGGTTCCAATCTGTTTGTTTCTACTTCAGCGACGAGTCAGACTTTGAGAGCAGTGAGTAATCAAACTTCATTCCCCTTCTTGACGTTTGCAGTATCTATTGATCTTTGCAAAGCCACCTCCAGCCCTCTCTCCGTTTTGGGGCCATTAGAAATGCTTCCTCTTCTCCCATTGCACTTATTTTGTGGTCTGCGTTTTCTCTTCTTCCTAGACAATGACCTCCTTGAGGACAAGGCCCACATCTCCTCCCAAGTTGTGTTTGTTGTATTGACCAGCACAGTGTCTGGCATATAGTATACTCTAAATGATTCAAGGTACGAGCCAAGTGAAGGGCGAACGCTGAACCCAGCATGTGGCAGACTTGGCATTTGTCCCTGTCTTTTAACAAGTCCCTAGCTGTGTCTTTCCCCTTTGGGTTCTTACGTAGTAATTCCTTATCCCTGTGGGGGATTACATACCTAAGTTCCGTGGTTGCTAAAATAAAGCATTCATTAAATGGATTAGATTGAAGATTGGGGTTTGTTAGGGAAAAGCCGCAAAAATGGCCGCAAATGTCTGTATGTTTTAAATCCCAGTAAAATAGAAGTTTTAGAAAGCATCTGGTTACAAAGTAAAGCCTATTCCTTGTTGTTTAAAACCTGCTCCAGTAACTCCTTTAAATCAGACTCTCTAGAAATCACTTTATTTCAGCAGGAAGCATTGGCACAACCCACAGCTTAATTTGTGGAGAATCTACCCTTTTGAAATTTTTGAACAGCTCTTTATAACTTGATCTTTTGCACTTGCCTCTTACTTTCCCACCAGCATTAATCTTACTGGTCTCAGGTTTTAGCTCAGGGTGAACTCAGGTACCTTGACTTTGAATCCCATCTCTGCCCGCTTCTTGGGAGAGTGAGCAAGTCATCTTGCCAGTGCAGTCAAGTGCATAGAGATCTGCTATCCAGGCCTGGTCTGTTAGGGCAAGAACACACAAATCACAGCAAAGAAGACTGTCAGGCTCAAAGTGCTCCTGAGATGACAGCTTGCCTGATGCAGTGGGAGGTGTCACTTTACCGCATTCCCTGTGTATGTCACTACCCCCAAACTTGTTGGCTGCTTTTATTTAGATATGAGAGGAATGCACTTCCAGATTGCCTCTGCTTTTTTTTTTTTTAATTGAGATATAAATGACATACAACACTATATTAGTTTCGGATGTGTTTTGTAACAATTCAATATATGTAGTATAGTAAAGTGATAGAGTAGTATGTAGTAAAGTTATCACAGCAATAAATCTAGTTGCCTCCCCATACATATAAATTTTATTCCAGTGATGAGAAGTCTCAAGGTTTACTCTTAGCAACTTCTACATATACAATATGGTGTTACTAACGGTAGTCTCTTTGCTGTCTGTTACATCCCCAGGACTTACTCATTTTATACCCGGCAGTGTGTACCTTTTGACCACCTTCATCCATTTGGCCCACCCCCAGATTCCCCCTGCTTCTTACTCTGTTCTTTCAGCATATACATCTTCCCCTTGTAATATATCACTTGTGCCTCCTAACATGGCTGAAAATAGTCCTCAGGCAATTGTTCCATACAAGTGCATGTCGGAGAGAGAGGTTTGTTTTCTCCGTCCTGGAGAAGAGGTCCTGTCCTTTGTGTCTTTCTCCCTTTATTCTTATAAGATTCCCACGTGAGTTCTCAGTAATTGCTTACGAATCAAAACCAGACCCCTTTTTTCCTTTCAGTCCCCCTGTAAGCTCCTGTGTTCAGGCATCAGGCTTGAACTTACGTTTAGTCAGCTGCCGCAGTTCTGCAATTAGATGCTCAAGGGACTGTAGCGAAGGTTGGAATCACCCCAGTAACCATTACTGAATGGGGATCCGGGCAGGTAAACAGGTCTCGTTTCCCTGGCCAGGTGAAGAAACTGCAGTCTATCCTCAAACCGATGATGCTTCGGCGGCTGAAAGATGACGTGGAGAAGAACCTCGCTCCCAAGCAAGAGACAATCATCGAAGTAGAGCTGACCAATATCCAGAAAAAGTACTACCGTGCCATCCTGGAGAAGAACTTTTCCTTCCTGACCAAGGGGGCCAACCAACACAACATGCCCAACCTCATCAACACCATGATGGAGCTGAGGAAGTGCTGCAACCACCCCTACCTGATCAACGGTGAGCGGGGACGCGGGGAGACCTTTCCAGCTTGTGTATCGAGTCCCCATGAGACACTCGTGTGAATTCTGAGCTTTTTACCAAGTATTAAACTGAGGTTCAAAGAGGTCAGTGGATCTGCGTCAGTGATCTGGCCAGTGAGTACACAGAGCCCTGTTTTGAACCAGTTCTCTGCCCATCAGAAGACAGATGATGAGTCTGACTGCTGTCCTTTGTGGGCCTGCAGTCTGGCCCACACTTCCCACTTGGGATCAGGGAGATGTCTTACTTCGTTGAAAAAGTGATCATGGCGCAGTGAGATTAAAACTCTCTGCAGATAAACTAACAATTAACTGTACTGGATAGAGAACATGTTGGAAGCTTTTTTTTAAAACAAAACTTTTTGATGAAATTTTAAATCCAAACATGGCTTGCCAGTCGCTAGTGTTTATGTCCAAGAGGTATGTCTTTTAGTCCGCTTTTAAATTTTTTCTTTGTCTATTTAGACTGTGCTGAGTCTTTGTTGCAGCGCACAGACTTTATCTAGTTGGGGTACTCGGGGGCTTCTCTTATTGTGGGGCATGGGCTCAGTAGTTGCAGCACGTGGGCCTGTCTAGATGCGGTGTGCGAGCTTAGTTGCCCAACAACATGTAGGGTCAGGGATCAAAGCCCCTGCACTGGAAGGTGGATTCTCAACCGCTGGACCACCAGGGAAGTTCCTTTTTGTCAACTTCCTGTGAAGGTTTATTTACTTGCCTGAGTCAGCTTGGTATTTCAGATCCTTTCTCTACCTGGTCCCTGTGTTCTCTGCAGGTCAGTCGTCCCCTGACTAGAGCCTATGGTTGAGGGCATGGACCAGGGACGCACACACCACAGATGCCTCACGGGCTGTTGGTTTGGGACCTAAGAGTTCATTCCGTTTCTTCTAGGCTCTGTCAAACAGAAAGTCGCTTTTGCCCATATAGATTGTTCAAAGAATACTTTTGCTGCATCCTTTTTCAGGGGCAGAGGAGAAAATTCTGGAGGACTTCCGGAAAACCCACAGCCCCGATGCCCCGGACTTTCAGCTGCAGGCCATGATCCAGGCTGCAGGGAAGCTGGTGCTGATTGATAAACTGCTCCCTAAGCTGATTGCTGGCGGCCACAAAGTGCTCATCTTCTCGCAGATGGTGCGCTGTCTCGACATCCTGGAAGATTATCTCATCCAGAGAAGGTGAGCCTTATGTCAAAGCTGGGCATCAGGTCCTGCAGGCAGTTCCTTTTCTTTGTCGCCTTTTTGATTCATTCAGAAATTATGTTTTAACAACAAAAAAGTGTTAGAAAATAGAGAAAAGGAATCTTCTCTTAAAAGATCGGCCGAAATTCAGAGTTGAATCTTATGACCAGGTTTAAGTGTCTTGAGAGTGAATTTCCTATGATAGGAGCCCTTGCTTTGCTTAAAAAATAAATTTTGCATATTTATTTATATTTTCTTAAGAAACAGAGTTCAAATAGCATTACAGAAGGTTAAGAAAATAGTGTATTTACTGCCCCCTCAACCCCCTTCCTGCCCCGTGATGAGAAAAATAAACCCTGGAAAGCATCACTATATCAAGTTGCTAAAAGAGCATCAGCTGACAGTTGAACTTGGGGATGCTTTATGTTTTTTCTCAGCCAGCCCTCTAAGGTTTTATGACACTAGCTCTGGCATCCCAGTTTATTTTCTTGTTTGTATTCCTCTAATTCCTTGAACCTAGGTTCCATTACTCATGCAGGTGAAAAGCCTGGGGTATCATGTGGGTTGCTTGGGCTCTGTGAGGGTACTACATTTGTTACATTACACTATATCAATCCATTTCCAGCCATTGGGATCCGCCAACAATCTGAAGATGGCAAATGGATTTTTAAAATTTATTCTTAATGTTAAAAGACTTCTCAAGATCTTAGAAACTATTAGCCAAGGCATTGGTAGGTTTAGAGTACCTCTTTGTTTTTATAGAGTCATCATGGCAAATCCACATGTTCTGATCTTTGAAGATTCTGTTTCTCCTTATAACATAGGAGAATTTATAGAAAAAGCATTAAAGGAAACGACCAACTTAACTATGGGTTATGCTCACATTTAACATTACCTAAATAATTCTCTGAAATCGGATTAGGCACTAAAAGAATTTCTCAGACTCCTGTAGTGGAGATCTTTAGGTAAAGAATTCTTGAGACTTGCATTATTTTTTTTCTTTGAGGAATATATCAAAACTAGAAAGCAGTTTTGTATTTAATAATTCACACTAGATGAATTGCCAGAATACTTGCTTCTTATATAGTTATCTTTTCGAAATATATACAACTACTAGTTTGAAGATTTTTTTAAAGAGATCCCCCACAAATGAGTAACAGTGTAATCAACAGACTTTTGCCAAGTACCAATGTCTTTATTTAGCTCCTTTATCACTTATTGCTCATTTTGTTTTAAAATTACCCAAGTATTATAGTTGCTCTTGAAAATAGCGATACTTTTTAATACCACCACCAGCTCAAAACTCCATTCATACTTGGGCATTTATCTTCTTAGTCTCTTTTCTTTGTGCCTACATATATTTAGTTTTGTTGTTGATTTGCTTGAATTGGGATCGTATGCTACATTCTACATTGTAACTCACCTTTTTATTTGATATATTATAGAGTTTTTTGCTTTATTTTTCTACAATATAGTTTTGATTATTTGAATGATATTCTCTTATTTAGGTTGTTTCCAACTTTTCAACATTTTTAGGAACTCTGAATATCATTTTCGGTCACTGTGAATGTTGCCAGTTATTTCCTTGGGATAAATTCTGATGTACATTTTTAAAAACATTTAATACATATTTCCAAAACACCCTGTAGAAAGACACTTTTATCTCTCTCCTCATACTCTGATCAATCCTGTTTTTGCCGTTTAGTCTCTGCTAATTCAATAAGCCAAAATTATGGTCTCTTGTTTTAATTTATACTTATTATTATGAATGAGAGTGAATATATTTTATGTATATTAGCTGTTTATATTTCTTTTCTGTGCATTGCTTATTCATGCTCTCCCATTTTCTGTTACTCTTTGCCTTTTTGTTTATTAATTAATTTATAAAAATTGCTTGTGAAGAATATGGTGCAAATGCTTCCCCAGTGTTGCTTTTGACTTTTTCTTTATGGCTGTGGGTTTTTGTTTATTTATTTTATTCTTAGAAGTTTTAAATTTTATAATCTCCCAGTCTTAAAACAGCTTTAAATAAACTTAAGTGCTTGTTTATAAGACTTCCCCCACCTCTCAACTGTATCATACAAATAGTCTGAAGTTTTTTTCTTTTCTTTTTTTTATGGCTTTTTTCTTTTCACTCTTTTGTGGTTTTTTCATCCCAACTCTGTACCCAGCAGGGACTTCTGGCCTTAATACCACCATTACTTTTTTCTTCTTAATTTAGTTTTTTATTTTCATCAAAGTTATACATGCACATAATTTGACATGGCAAATTATTCTTTTAGACCTATGAAAAACAGCATTTTCCTGATACCACCACATACCACCAGCTTCCCCTCGCCTGAAGCTTTTAAACTCCTTATGTGCTTTCTTTTGGTGTTTATAGCTGTAGCTTTACAGAATGTTAGTAGTTGCAATTTCTTTTTTTTTTTTTTCAGTTTTGAATATTATCTGTTCTCATTATGGAAGATGCATATTTCCTTTCTTTCACTGCCCCTCATAATTACCACCTCTGTGCCTCCTGTCCTCCCATCTTCCCAACCTGCCATGCAATACTTTGGGTTGAATTACTATTTAGTGTTTGTTTCGACTTATGTAAATAATGCGTTACAGCTCAGCCACTTAGTATGCTGTTTACTGTTTCTTTCTTGCATGATTTTTATCTTTCCTGAAGCTGTAATTTTTTTTTAATTCAGTGTGAAATTTTAAATATACGCATTATAATTCAGGTCCAAAATTCACTGTGGCCATCTGAATCCCCCTTTGTTATGTGCAGCCGCATCAGCTTCCTGTCTGAGCCATCTCTCCCGGGGCCTTCGGTCTCTTCCTCTCCGCCCAGTTGCCCCTCCTGCCTGGTGCTCAGTCACCGTCTGTGATCTCCCTTCCTTCAGCACTCTGACAGCTTTCTTTTCCTTTCCTCTTGAATCTAATCTTGCTGGTAGACCCTGTGTACCTCTTCTGAGAGCTCTTGCAAAGGGGTGAATGATACATGGGTTTTGAGACTTTGGTCAGAATGTTTACTCCCACCGTTGAGCAATCATTTGGCTGAGTTTGAGAGAGTAGATTAGAAATAATTTTCCCACAGAGTTTTGAAGGTGTTGTTAGTCCGTTGTCTTCTAGTTTCCAGGATTGTCTAGAAATTCAGAGCCTTTCCAATTCCTGGTCTGTGTATGTGACATGATTTTTCTGTTCAGAAGCTTTGATCTGTCCTCTGTCCCAGTACTGTGACATTTGACAGTGAACTGGGTTTTGTATGGCATCTGTTGAACTGGATGTATTGTAGGTCTTTCCCATGGCAAATTATACCTGGTCAGTTCTAGGGGGTGTTTTCTTGTATTTTATCTTTCATTATTTCTTTCTGGCCAGCTTTCAGTTTGTGGAACTTTTGTTATTCGTATGTCAAACCTTCTGGACTGATCGGCTGATTTTCTGTTTTCTCTACTTCCCCATCCCATTTCGTTTACCTCTGGTTTTTGCTGTACCTCTGGTTTTGTTGCTCAGTCACTCAGGCACATCTGACCCTCTGTGACCCCGTGGACTGCAGCACGCCAGACTTCCCTGTCCTTCACCGTCTCCCTCTGCTAGAATACCGTGAATTTCTGAGTTTTCTTCTGTAATTTTTCAGTTTTTATAGCACTCAGCTGGTTATGGCACAGGCTCAGTGTCTTGCCCTTTTGAGATGAATGATGATAGATTTTTTATTTTTTCATTCTTCCTACAGTGTCTGTTTCCTCAAGTCAAATTTCTTTCTTTTTGTTTGTTGATGTCTCTGTCTTTCATATTAGAATTCTGGGTTGGCTTTTTTCTTTTTCTCTCCCTCTTTTCAGCACTTTGAATTACTATTCCACTGTGTTCTCACCCCCATGGTTTCTAATGTGAAGTTTTGTGGTCATTTAAGTAGCTGTTCCCCCATATATAATGTGTTTTTTTACTCTACTAAGATTTTCTTTTTAATTTTCAGTCTGTGGCACCTTGACTATAATGTGTGGATTTCATCCTGTGCAGAGTTCACTGACCTCCTTAAATCCATAAGCAGATCTTTCACCAAATTTAGGAAACTTTTGGTCAGTATTTCTTTGATTTCCTTTTTTTTATCCTTTTGCCCTACTTTTATGTTTCCCTGTGAGATTCCAATTACCTCTGTATTTGACCTTTAAGTCCCTAGGCTCTGTTCTCTTTTTTTATTGTTCTTTTTCTAGTCCTTTTTCTCTCTCTCTCCTTTTGTTTTGAATTGTCTTCAAGTTCACTGACTCTTTTCATCTGTCTTTTCTATCATGCTTATTATGCCATTGGTTTCATTATATTAAAGATTGTATTTTAGTTCTGAGATTTCCATTTGTTTCTTAGTGTGATGTGTTGTTTCTCTGCTCTCATTTCCTATCTTTCCACTCATCGTGTACATGTCTTTACTTCACTGAACATGATTGTAAGAGCTGCTTTAAAGTTCTTGTCTGAGCGTCAGAACATCTCAGATTTGGTATCTGTTGTCTGTTCCTTTGAGAACGGGTCACGTTTCCCCTGGACATTGTGAGCATTTTTGTTATGGAGATACAGGATTCTGTTACATTGCTGTGAGGTGTTGATGGTTTCTCTTTGGGGGCAGTTAAGTTGGTGAGTCTCAAAGTGCAAAGGCTGTTGGCGTCTGGCAGGTCTAGTCTCAGCCCAGACTGCTTTCAGCTTGCCCCAAGCTTGTGTGCATCAGAGGTCAGCCAGATCCTTGCTGCTACTGCTGCTAAGTCGCTTCAGTCGTGTCCAACTCTGTGTGACCCCATAAATGGCAGCCCACCAGGCTCCCCCGTCCCTGGGGTTCTCCAGGCAAGAACACTGGAGTGGGTTGCCATTTCCTTCTCCAACGCATGAAAGTAAAAAGTGAAAGTGAAGTCGCTCAGTCGCGTCTGACTCTTAGCAACCCCATGGACTGCAGCCTACCAGGCTCCTCCGCCCATGGGATTTTCCAGGCAAGAGTACTGGAGTGGGGTGCCGTTATACCCAGAGTTTGGGGTTCACCATCTCTGTCCCTTCTGGAGGCCCCCTCTCACCCTCTGGTGGCCCTCGCTGCCCCAGACTGCTTTCCTTGGTGCCTCTGGCCAGAAAGACAGTGGCTTCTCATCAAGATTTATAGCTGTCCTGCACCTTTGCCATAACTCCTGCTTCCCCTCAAGGCCAGAACCACAGATTCCTGCTTTTCCCCAAATCTGCCTGCTCTCCTTAGCTCTCAGGTAGGTTTTTCTGTTCACTTGTTTTGTTTCTGTATTTTGCCAGGGTCTTGCGGTTGTTTACTGGAGAGTTAGTGTGTTAGGACCTTGCCCCTCCAGACCAGAAGCAAAGCCTTCGTGTTTCAGGTCAGAGGCTTTCCTCAGATGTCTGGTTTGGCTGCCAGATGGTAGGCACCATCCAGAGATGAGAAGCTCTGGGCATGTGGGCCAGTGTGTTGGCTGCCTTCCCCTCCATCTGTGAGCACTGTCCGTCTAGCTGGACCATTTCATCGAGGAGCCTCCAGTGTCAGTGCTTCGGGATGCTTTTCTTCCTCTCTCCTGCTCAAAGGGTGGGAACTTATTTGGACTTGGAGCTGACTTGCGGGGAAGGGGTGGAGAGAGGTAGGAAAGTCTCAACATCTCTTTCTTTCCTTCTTCCCTTTTTTAGTATAACACCTCTGCCTTTTACTGTATGGTATTTCCTAGGTAGAGAAAGCTACAGGTCTTTTTTCGCTCTCAAGGTTGAGGTGGGTGATCTATAGGCTAGTAGATACTTCAGCAAATATTCAACTAGTTAGTTCTCTTATGTTTAGACTCTTTGTATCCCCACTTTCGGGGTACCTAGTGCCACCAATGCCTGATCCCTTTGGATATTCTACCACGCTGAATTAGGCTGTTTCTCACCTGGGATTTCTTTGAATCAGGTATCACTTGATTTATTTTCCAACTTCCAGAATTTTATTATAGCTTCTTATGTTCTATTTGTAGGTTTATTTGGGGGAGAGTATTATTATGCATTTTAAAAAAAAATCCCTTTACTTATCATTTTAAACATTTGAGGAGATAAAAGAGTTAAATGTGTATGTTAATTCTGAATCTTTAATTGGATTTCTTTGGTTTATTTTATTATTTTGCATTTCAGTCTTCAGTCCTACAGTTTTGGTAAATGACATTAATGGGGGGGTCTAATTTAATTTACTTCCAAATATGTCTGATTTTCTGTTTATTAAGTAGTTCATCTTTTCCCCATTTGTATAAGACACTATCCATGAAACGTACTGAGATGTTATATATATTGGGTGTAATATGTAACCTTTCTATTCTTTTGATCAATATTTCTATTGCTTTGCAATATTGTTATTTGCAAATTAATATTTTCAATATTATTGCAGATGAACTTCAGGCTTATTCTTTTTTAATGTATTTACCACTCCAGTCCTCACTACTAAACAAAGATTATACATTTACATATCTGTATTTATCTATGTATAGCTATACCCATTTGTTGAGATTTTGATCAGCTCTTCCGCATGTTGTAGAGCAGGACTGACATCTTGGTATCACTGAAGAACATGATATTCACTGCAGTCCCTCAGGTCTTTTGTATACACTGTTGAGTCCGTAAATACATATAAGGTGCCAGCCTTGTGCTGGGACCTCTGTAGGTATTAGGGACTTGGTGACCAAGCCAACATGACCCCTAGTGTCATGTTGCCAAGTCCCACATATTTCTTATTCAGATTAGTTGTAAGAATTTTATATGTTTATGGCAATCATGAATGGTTGTGCTGTGGGTTTTTTTTTTTTCCCCAGTCTTTATTTTTTCCAGCTGGGTTATTGCTGGGAGACGGGATTGTTCATTTCCTTCAGGCCTTCTGAGGTCAGCATTTCCTGTTGTGCCAAAAGCGTGTCTTTCCCCGCCTCCCTCCCTCCCGAGCACGCAGAGGTTTTCCAGAGTGCCACCTGCTTCTTGTTGATGTTTGACAGCGACTCACAATTACCGTTGGATGAACCACATCAACTCCTAGGGATTTCACTCAGAATGCAGTTGACACAGAGGGTTAACTGCTATACTGATGTTTGGTGTGGAAAATTTTATGGTGTCTGTAATTTCCTCATTCAGACTTACTAGCCCTCAAGATTTTCTTTGCTCCTGAGCCTCGTCGCCACGCCAGCTGTCAGTTCGGTTTTGTTCCCGTTTAATTCTGTGCCATACTTGTCCAGGGGTGTGGGCAAGAGCCAAAGGATCTGGCTCAGAAGTCAGGGGAGTGAGGAATGATTTAATTGAACTCTCAAATCACTGGATTTTTACTGCAGTTTTGTGTTCTTTGAGCACACTCCCTCAAAACCGAGTAAGTGATAGAAATGAGAAGTAATGTTCCACTCATCCTGGACAATTTCTAAAACTATGTTCTATCATCTCTGGCCAAAATACTATCTAATTTTATGGGAATGTTTTCCCTAGGTGATAGCCAAACCATATCATCACTATTTATTGGTTCCTCCACCTCCTTAATATGATGCTCGTTCCCTGCCTCACTCAGATCCTCGGGCATCTGGCTCCTCTCTGATGCTTTAGGGGTATCTTGTCAAAGAACATCGAGTCCTCTGTGCCTGCAGCACTGATTGTACACATGTGTGCTGGTGGGGCGCTGGCAGCCATCGTTTAATTGAATCTCAGTCCTGCCTTCTGAGTCCAAGTGCTCTGCTTCTTCCACTGCCCAGTGCATCACACATGCAGCCGAACGTAGGAGTAACTCAGTGCAGGTCCTCAGGGCTTCGGTTCATCAGAGTCAGTTTGATGTCTGTAGCTTCTGTTCTCACCTTCTACTAGAATTAACTGGTTTCCAGAGGTGCTTCTTTATCTTTAATTTTCTCTTCTGAGTTTTTAGGGAAATCTTTCTGCTGCATTGACATGTAAGGTACATTACAAACCGACTAAGAGGGTGGACTCTGAGTCAGATGGATCTCACTTGCCAACTAGGTGACTGAGCAGGTTGTTTTGTTTGTGAGGGTCATTTTGTCTTTGGGGGGTTGTTTGTTTGTTTGTTTTTGATGTGTGCTCAAATGTAAAATGGGAAACTGCCTCACGGGATTATCACAAGAAGTGAATATAAGGATGCATAAAATGCATGTATCACAGCGCCTGGCACCGAGCTTGATACTTCAGAGCTTGCTGTGAATATCGTTGCTGTGGCTGTTGTAAATAACAGTGATAATATATCTAATTGCTTCGTAGTTGTGTAGAATTCGACTTATGACCATTGGCTTTTAGTGTAAAGAGAAGCTCCTTAGTCTACCTTCATGACAGTCCTGTCCTGTGTTTTATTTATTTATTTGCTTCTATCGCCTCATGTATTATTCTTAAATTAATTGTATTAAGAAAGAAGAAAGGAAAAATCTGCACCTGTAATTCCAAATAGGGGTGCACTATAGCTTTGTGAAAGGAAGGCAGTTTTTTTGGACTTGGCTCTTTGCCTTGTACATTTCCCTTCTGAGCCTGAGTTGGTCCGGTGTCTCTCCCTGTATTTCCTTGGGTGATTTCTCATGTGGATTTTCCTCTTCCCTGGTGGCTCAGATGGTAAAGATTATGCCTACAATGCAGGAGACCCAGGTCCCATCGCTGAGTTGGGAAGATCCCCTGGAGAAGGAAATTACTACCCACTCCAGTATTCTTGCCTGGAGAATCCTGTGGACAGCGGAGCCTGGCAGGCTATAGTCCATGGGGTCGCAGAGTCAGACATGACTGGGTGACTGACACTTTCACTTTCAAAGAAGGCAGGGTTATATCGCCAAATTTAGTTATCTAGAGCTACCCCCACCCAGAGCTGTCTACTCCTAGAGGATCTGTCCTTAGCTCTTACCAGTCATTTATCTCGATTTTTAGCAATCTAGTTTGGCAGATTCTGGGCTACTGAGATTTTCATCAGGATTCACGTTCTTGGCTATGGTGGAGTCTAGGGTAACTTGATTCTTTTCTTACTTGGTTCCTATTACTTACACTTTACCAACCAGTTCTTACTTGTTGGTCAAAATTGGGCCCAGGGTAGCATCCTCATATTAATTTGTCCGTTGTCAAGGGGTAAATAAGAAAAGATAAGATTCAGCAGCTACCCAGATTGGCACTGTTTTAATTCTATGCTAATTACATGATCTCCATCCTAAAGGTACTTTCTGGTTTTTTGAAGGTGGTTCTAGGCTCCCAAAGTAATTACTCTCTTACCTTCTACACAATGCTGTCCACCTTTATTTCTTAACTTTCCACACAGGTACGTGTCTTCTTAATAACTTTCAGTTTTACTTCCTCACTTTATTTTCCTCTAAAAATTCTTCCGGCTTCTTTCCAACCTGACTCAGCTCAGAAACCTTTCTTGCAATTTCTCCCTATGTGCTTGGCAACATACTGCCCAGAAGACCCTGATTTCAGCTATAAACTTGGAGACGTTGCTTTCTGCTTCTAGAACCTCAAGGAACTGTTAGGGTAGAAATGACCAACCGAGACGTAACAAGACAGCCTGTCCATTCTCAGTCCATCCAAAAGCAGATAGAGTCTGATTCTAACTCTGATTCCATGCTACATGCTCAACTAAAAGATGGTTGAGGCTTTTATTTTTCTTTCCCGGTCTTATGATTAGATTCAGTGCAAGACAGTTGGGAACACTGAGAGTAAATTTGCCCAGGCAGTGGGGATTGATATTTTGTTCACAGCTCCTCTAGTCCTCTGTAGTCTGTGGCTGGTTTTTTGTTTTGGTTTGGTTTCTGTTTGTTTTGAGGTGGGGGGGACATTTTGCAGCACGGTTTCAGGTGTCTGCCCTGCTGCATACAGAGATGGGGGGATTCTTTATAGACTGTGACACTGGGTCCATATGTAGAAGTGAGGGGTGTAAGGCCGTTAGTCACCAGCTTCCTGCGTTGTTGCCTGTTCTCCACTGAAGTCATGATTAACGCCTGGGCTTTCGTTCGTTTGGGTCCCCTCAGATACACCTATGAGCGAATTGATGGGCGAGTACGGGGAAACCTGCGCCAGGCAGCCATCGACCGGTTCTGTAAGCCAGACTCAGACCGCTTTGTCTTTCTTCTGTGCACCCGAGCGGGAGGCCTGGGGATCAATCTCACAGCTGCTGATACCTGCATCATATTTGATTCAGACTGGAACCCACAAAATGACTTGCAGGTAACCATAGGATGATTGCTGTTTGCCTTAGGTGTCCCTGAATCTAAGAACCTCACGGCAGGGCCTGGCTTGGCTACAGAGAGAGTCTGCCACGCTCCATGCTACTGCTACAGCATTGGCCGGATGGCAGGCTCAGGGCCTCGGTCAGCGGGTACAACTAAGGGAGAAGGAAATGTCGAGCCTCCCCACTAATCAGAGTGGGTTTTTTTTCTTTTATGATAAATCAAATGGTATTTTGCAGTGGTAGCTTCCAAAATGTAGAGTAGAGCTATTCTTCATTGTTATTATCAGACATATAAAGAAAGAAACTAAGCTTGAGCAATTTTCTAATTCTTGACATATGGATTGATTCCGGCATTTGCACTCACTTTGGTTGTGAGGTAGTTGTATGTCGTTTACAGTACAGGAAGATGACCCAGAGGTGTGGGAAGGTTCCCTGGTGTGGCTGGGGTGACTGAGGCATCCACATTAGTTCCTTGCTCCCCACTTAATGTAGCACATTAGAGTCAGTGTGGCCAGTTAAGTATGGGTCGCCTACTACCTATGAATGAGTTCCTTTCCAAGAGCGCATTTGTAAGTCCGATTTGTTTGTTTAAGTCCAGCAGAGTGACCACAGGTACCCAACTAACACATTCAGCTATATAGTACTGTGATGCAATAGGTTTATAATAACTGTTCACACAAATAATAGCTAATAAAAACAAACTAGCACAAAAACAGAGGAAGCATTTTTTATCTGACACTGCAGTGCCGTGAAAAGTACAGCAGCACAGTACAACAGCTGGCCAGCCGGGGTTGGCATCGCGCAGACAGGCGAGAATAATTACTGACCGGAGGAGGCAGAGGAGGTGGGAGATGGCAGAGCTGAAGGGTCGTCAACAGGAGGGGGCAGAGGGCAGCTGCAGCTTCACTCAGGTTCTGGGCCTTGCTGGAACCAGACGCATGTTCGCATCTTTGAAAGCTTACCACCTGAAGGGTCACCTGTAGGGGACTTAACTGTATTTGAAGATTAAATTTGTTAGTTTTAACCAAACTGAATAATGTTTGGTTTTAAAAAATGACTGGCTTTAAAAGATTTTTGCAAGGGTTGGAGTTAATGCATTTTAAAAGCAAATGTAAACAAACAAGAAAATGAGAGAGCTGATCCTTCTGGTTCAGAATTCCTTATCAACCCTGTTTGAAAGTTAAAAAAAAAAGACATTTTAACTAGATTGCACAATAAGTCAGTCCAAAAGATCCTGATCATTTTAGATCCCAGAGTTCCATTCATTACCATTAATGACACGCTTCATGCCACGTGTGTATTGGCTCCTGGAACATCTGCTGATAATCAGAGTGTGAGTTTGTGGTAGGGAGAACTGTGGGACCTCAGAGCCTGTTTCATGATACTGAAAAGAGTGACTGATAGGAGAAGTTTGAAGGCTGCTGTTTCACAAAACTGAGGAGGTGCCCTAGGGGGTACTGCCAGGGAAGGGATGCAGGGAAAGGGAGCTAAGGTGATGGGCATCTGGCTTCTTCCCTGCCCACCACGTCACACAGAGTCACTCTGTTCTATCTTTTTCATTTAACGAGTTTCCAAATAACGTTTTTTTGGAAGAAAACAGTCTCCTAGTTAAAATAGCAGTGCTCTGAATTATCGTGTTGGTGACAACTGGATAACGCTCAGGGGGAAAAAAATGATCTTAAAACAAATTTTGTGGCACATTATTCAACATCTAACTTGAAAAATAAGCAGCTATGACCAGCTCACCATCAGGCCTTTCTGCTAGTGATGGGATATTTGGGTCCAGGATGAGTTGCTGAACTTTCCTGGCAGGTCCAGTGATTATAACTTTGTGCTTCCAACACAGGGGGTGCAGGTTCCATCCCTGGTGAGGAAACAAAGATCCCACCAAAGCTGCGAGGCCACCAAAAAAAAAAAAAAAAACCCAAAGAGTTGCTAGATATAATGAATAACCAATTTTTAAAGAAGTTAACATACTCAACACCACGGTGCTAAAAGTCAGTAGAAACCAGTATTTGACAAGGTCAGCAGTGGGAACCTAATTGGGGCGGGAGACTACCGCCTTGGGCTAGCTGCCTGTTTTTAAAAATGGTCTGAGTGGAGTATAACCCCACCCGTTTGTGTCTGTATTATCTCTGATTGCTTTCATGTTACAGTGGCAGAGTTGAGTCTTGCAACAGGGCCCTCATAGCCCAAAGCATCTGAAATATTTACTCTTAGAGAAGATGTTTGCCAACCCTAAAGCAGACGGTTCCTTAAGTCGTAAGTTCTCAACAGCTGTAAAGCTCTGTGCTCCTTCACAGCGCTCACCTGACGATGAGGCTTGGTACCTGGGCGGGTGATGGGTGGCCATTTGGAGGCTCTGTTAGCCGGGCATGCCTGAAGGACTCGCAAAAGGAAAATTAAAAGCATAGGGCTGGCATTTAGAGATGGGCCACAGCCAGAGGCATCTAGACATTGATGGTGCAGTGCCAGAAAGTGGAATGAGCAAGAGTGAGAATGTCTAGGCCTGAAGGAGGTAGATCAGTCCCCCCTGAAGTGATGGATTTGTCTGGTCAGATGGGGTGGGCAGGGCTCTCAAAGGGAGAAGGGAGCAGCTTTGGAATGGCCATTGTTAGTGTCCACTGCTGGGGGAGTCGCAAGAGATGCGTCAAGGAGTTAGTGGGGATGTCCAGACTGAAGTTGGATTGTGTGAGGGTTTCGTATGCCGAGTCAGCTTCTGAACTCCTCTAACACTCAGCCTTGGTGGAGAAACAAGGGCTGTGAGCACCCGGGTGATTCAGGCAGGCACTTGTCCAAGAACGTGCAGAAGATCATGAATGATGGTGTCAGTGAACAGCCCCAAGTCCATGTTAGAGCTGGAATTCCTCAACTTGTGGTCTCCCAGACTGACTGCCTTTGGGATTATTTTTAGTTACAGTTTTGTAACCAAGGGGGAACTTTCCTTTGTTTTTGAGACATCTGATCAGACGAGGTAGAAATGAAAGAATTGGGATACATAGAGTAATTTTAGGGCAGGGAACTGGGTCTGTGGTTACTGTGGGCTGTTCTGAGTTGCCCCCCAGAGATGGAGCAGGGTGTTCTCGGCTTGCCTGGCATGGGGAGGGGAGTACAAGGGCCGAGACAATGCCCCCCAAAACCATGCACATTCAGCACAGTCTCCCTGGCGTTTACCCTTCACCCACGTGCTGGGAATGTGATGTAGAAGACAAAGTCTAGAGACTGGGGTGCCGAGACCAGCATGTGGTTCACAGGACTGCAGCTAAATCAGCTGTGAACATTGGTGAAATGCATTCCTGTCCCTAACAGAGCAGAAAACTCAACCTGACCGTTCCCAGGTACTGCCCTTGCTAGCCAGTTAGGTCACATCAACATACACAGTCGTTGACACATATGCCCGTATTCTGACATTTTCCATATATGAGTGAAAGTTTTTGGTCATGTGTAGTTCTTCACGGTTATTGAAGAGCCACAATTCCTACCCTGATTGAAGATGATCATTATTCTTCTTGGAAAATGGGTGTGACATAGAACATTGCTGTACGAGTGGATTGAAGCATGTTCTACCCAATAAAAACGTCAGGACCATGAAAAAAGAGTCCCATATGAACATGGTCTTACCTTCTATGCTAGTGAAATTTTAGTGTAGCTCCAGAGGTCAGGTTCAGATAGTGAATTTCAGTGCTCACTGTGGTCTCAAACAGCCTGGGCAGATCTGGTGCAATCCGTGCTTCTCCAGAGTCGGGGCAGTGTGGGGAGGCAGGGACTGCTAGGACACGGCTTCTCCACTGATCCTAGGCAGACCCCCTCTGAGCCTCGACAAGGAAGCCGACCAGGTTGGGATGGGGCGGGAGCAGGGGTGACAATTGGGCTCAGCTGAAGTCAGCCCGAGTCCCCAGGGCAGGGCTGCAGACAAGCCAGTGTCCATGGCCGTGAAACAGAGCTGCACTGTCTGAAAACTCAGCCCAAGTCAGTGCAGTGTTGCCTTTTCTAGTGTTTTTTTCATTAACGATTATTGAAAGTTCATTCATTCAGCCTTCTGATCTTTTTGCTGGAGCTTTCTGTGCTTTGGGGATTGAACTAGAGAAATATATGTGTTTTAGGACTTGCTGGAGAAATATATATGTTTTAAAAAGCCAGCACCACTCCAGCTCTGAGGGCACGTGCCACCCTTGCAGAGGCCGCACGATAACAGCAGTAACGTGGCCCAGGTCCCGTCCTTCCTGTGGATGAGGCCCTAAAAGGGGGAATTCAGGAAGCCTGGGTGCAGGCATCCTGGCCGAGAGCACAACCACAGGTGATGTGGCCTCTGCAGAGGGTTTGGAAGGGAGGAGGGAACCCAGCCAGAGGAGTGGGGACCTGACTCTCTGCTCTGAGTGGGGAGAGGGGCTCTTCCCCGTGGCCGTTGCCTCTGCTGGCACCACCTCTTGATACTGATAGTGTGCGTGAACTCCATCGAGTTTACTTTTCTTTGCTAGAAGAAAGGAAGACTTTGTGACTGCTCTGTTATGTGGCCCAGGTGCTCAGTGACTGCTGAATGCTGAGATGTGCCAGAATGTGCCGGACATGTTTAAACTGTCAAATACACAGCAATGAGCAAGACCCGTGGTGTGTGCTCTCTTGGAGCCTTCGACTTAGTGGGGGAAGCAGACAATAAACAGGGAAGAGTAAGTCATATAGCCCCAGACAGCAATACACAGAGACAGCACAGCAGACAATAAACAGGGAAGAATAAGTCATATAGCCCCAGACAGCAATGCGCAGAGACAGCACAGGGTAAGAGGACATGAATGATGGGGGTTGGGTGCCCTGATTTCGAGGGTAGCCTAGGAAGCCTTCTTCAAGAAGGTGACATCTTGGGGGAGATCTGAATGATGGGAGTGGGAATCTTAGGATACAAAATCAGTAGGAAGAATGTTCCAGACAGAGGGGACAAGATGTGTGGCCACTTAGAGTGGAGGGAGCGCCGGTGGCACGCCTGACACAGGTGGGGTGCTCACGGCAGAGCGTGAGTCCCCGAGAAAGTGAGTCAAGCTCCTTTGAGGTCTCTCCTGCCCCTCTCTTCAGTGTACTCTCCATCTCACTCCCTGCCCCTCTTTTCTGCTGTCCCAAAGCTCCCTTTTCCCAGGCTGTTCGCTCACCTCCTTCCTTCCTGTCCTCAGCCAGCTCTTGCCTGACCAGGGGACATGTTTAGGAATGCTCCACATGAGGCCAGGCCCTGGGGAGGCAGAAGCATGCAGGGCTTCAGAACCACACAGTGGAAACACAGCATGGTGAGCCGATACCTGCACTCTTCCCCAGAGATGTTTCCGTTGTCAGAGGGAATGTGCCTTTCCCCCAGGAATCTATTCCTGGAGGAATGGAATCAGATTCCAAAGTAGGCCTGCAAAGGAGATGGCTGAAGGGAGGCAGCTTCCTGGGGCCCTGGTTCATACTACACTGAGAGCCCCTGAGTCCTCCTCTGATGAGTAGGTGGCCCGCAGACACGGCCTACAGAGTACCAGGAGAAATGTCAAACCACTGGGTTTGAGATGGAATTCGCATGTCATGAACTGGCAGAGTATCCCAGCATGCTCACAGTGCTTGAGTTAGAGGACACTCTGGGAAATTCTTTTAACCTCTCTGATGATGTAAATTTTCTTTAAGGTGCAAGTAGTATTTTAAAGTATTTTTTAAAACATGCCTTTAAAATGTCATAGAGCTAATCATTTGAAGAAGTAGTATAAGGATCAAGAGAAGAATGAACAGCATGCCTGATTCTTCATATCCACCTTCGAATTTTCATGTGATTGTAGAGACGTGATACAAGGTTCTAGACTTGGACCTTTAACCACCGTGAATTGAGAGCTGGAATCAGTTGGAAATCTGAGACTCCCTCTGTCTTCCCATCGCAGTCATTGGGATCTGTACCCGTTTAAAATTTTTCTGAACATGACTACTTGTCTCTCGTATGTTTCTTGGAAGCTCTTGGTATTAAAAAGTAGAGAACAACCTATGAGCTCTCAAATCATGCAGAGAGCACTGGAGCTCTGATTTCCCTGGGTGGAGGTTGTGGGGTAAAGGTGTAGCACCACCGCCTGGGACAGGGGCCCTGACTCCGGCAGAGGTTCTGTGTTTATACCTTTGCTAATGTGTTTCGTTTGGACTTCATCTCAGTTGCTACCTTAGTTCTGAATGTTCCTCTCTCTACCAAGTTGTGTGTGTGTGTGTGTGTGTGAGTGTGTGTGAGTTCTGATGAGGAAAATAAGGAGTATATGAGATTGAATTGTGAAATGACAGTCTCTTAAATGGGACAGAATTCACCCTGTAAGTAAGTCATCTTTGTCTCTTGGTACCATCCAGCTACTTGTGACAGCACCCCCTGCCTGCCCCCACCCCTGTACCCCCAGCAGAGGTGTGTTTTTTAATTGGCAAGGACTCCAGAGATAGATATGCCAGGACTAGTCAGGTGGCTTCATGCTGACTGGAGAGTCCTGGGTTCCTCTGTCTCGCTGCTCTATCAGCCTCCATGAGTGTGGTTTACACGCTCTTGGTTCCAGGATGGACACTTCAAACCCCGGGTAGGGAAAATAAGGAAGGAAGGTGTGATGCTTTTTTTCAGAAGAGCATCCAGAACTTTTCCAGCTAGTCAAGGTTGACTGCTGTTACATGTCCTTGTTCAGAACCGTATGACCTGGCTGACCCTGGGGGGCTGGAAATGGTCTCAGCCAAAGACGTGGCTGCCCTTGTGTAAGAGTCACGATGCTGGTAGCAAGGACCAATGGGGATGTTGGTTCTAAGAAGGTCATAAATTGGTGATGTCTGCAGCTCTGTTAGACCTTTGCTCAGAACATTTCTGAAACTCTCTGTTGCAGTTTTCCCTCAATACCAGAAGAACCAAAAAAATAAAATCAATGCCAGTACTTAATGACTGCATATTGTTGCTGTTTAGTCTCTCAATCGTGTCCAACTCTTTGTGACCTTGTGGATATAGCCCGCCAGGCTCCTCTGTCCATGGAATTTTCCAGGCAAGACACTGGAGTGGGTTGCCATTTCCTCCTCCAAAGGATCTTCCCAACCCAGGGATTGAACCTGCATCTCCTGCTTTGGCAGGAACCACATATTACTACTACTTTATAGTCTCCATAATCCATAAAAGCATATTACTTAACTTGATCATGTCCTTTATTTACCAGAGCTGGCCATCAGATTTCCTCCTAATAATAATAAAGATTTACTTCCACTAAAGACAGTGAAAGAAGGTGTGGGAACTAATTGTAATAGCCAAAAACTAAACAACTTAGTTGTCCATCCGTAGGAGACTTATTGACTAAGATAATATACTCAGCTCTAATAAGAGAATGGGAAGTATCTCTGCATACTGCTCTGGAGTCATCTCCTAAAGATATTGTTGGCTGAAAAAACATAAGGTAGAAAAAATATAGTATGCCAGCCTTTATCTAAAAAGGCTGGATGTCTGTCTATCTGTCCTGCCTTCCCTGCCATGGAGAGGTAAACAAAAGCCTTCATTTTAAATGGTTACCTATTGGGGGAGGGGGTCAGGGTGAGAGAACAGAGAAGCGATGTATAGAAACTAGTTTTTCTGAAAATGCCTTTTTGTATATTCAACTTTGGAACCATCCTAAATATACCATTATAGAACAAAATCTCTTAAAAACTTTTTATTCTGAAGTCATTTTAAGTAAAAAGTGCAAGATAGTGCAACATTCTAAGAGCCTCTGCCCAGCTTCCCTTAATGCTATCATTTTGTATAACCATACCCGTTTCCCACGTGGCTCAGTGGTAAAGAATCCACGTGCCAAGCAGGAGATGGAGGTTTGATCCCTGGGTTGGGAAGATCCCCCGGAGAAGGAAGTGGCAGCCCACTCCAGCATTCTTACCTGGGAAATCCCATGGACAGAGGAGCCTGACAGTCTACAGTCATGGAGTTGCAAAGAAGCAGACTCGACTGCGTGACTTCAGCACGCCACACGCGTGACCATAGTGTAATTATTAAAGCCAGGAAATTAACATCGGTACAGTACTCTGATCTGTAGACCCTATTCAGATTCCTTCATTTTTCTGCAAATGTTCCTTTTTCTGGTCTGGGATCCAGTTCAGGATCTCACGTTTCCTTTAGAAATTACAACTCCTTAGCCGCCTGTAATCTGTGACAGCTCCTGTCTTTCCTCATCTTTCATGCCCTTGACACTTTTGAAGGGTACTGACCACGTGTTTTGTAGAATTGTCTCTCACTTTGGGTTTGCCTGACGTTTCTCTCATGATCAGATTGGAGGTTATGCACTTTTGGCATGAATATCACAGAAGTGATGTTATGTCCTTCTCAGGGGGTATGTGATGTCGATACATCTTACTACTCATGATTGTTAAGCTTCATTACTTGGTTGAGGTGGTGTCTGCGAGGTTTCTCCGCAGTAAAGTTACTATTTTTACCTTGAAACACAGTCAGTTTCTTGGGAGGAGATATTTTGAGATGCTATAAATATTGTTTTCTTATCATGCTTCTGCCTGTTAGCTTTAGCATCCACCAGTGGTTCTTGCCTTCAGGAATTAACACCATGGTGTGTTTGGCTAATGGTAATTTTCTATTTTGGTCATTCCTTCTGCAGTCGGAATTGGACTCTTAACTGTAAAGAGCAGCTGTTGTTTGTCCCCCGCATCGGTATGGATTCCTGAATATTTATTTTATCTTACAGGTTAGAATCCATTACTCTCATTATTTTGCTGTTTGGATTTGGTCTTTTGGGAGCCCCTTTAGATTGGCTCCTATCCTTTAGACATGGTTCCGTCAGTTTGTGGGGCTTCCCTCATGGCTCAGTTGGTAAAGAATCTGCCTGTAATGCAGGAGACTCGGGTTCCATCCCTGGGTCTGAAACATCCACTGGAGAAGGAAATGGCAACCCACTCCAGTGTTCTTGCCTGGAGAATCCCACAGAGGAACCCGGCAGGCCACGGTCCACGGGGTCGCAGAGAGTCGGACACGACTGAAGTGACTGAGCACGCCCTGCTACTGGAGTGTTACTGCTTCTAGGCTCCCCAGGCAGCCAGCCAGGAAACACAGGTGTGCGTGCTGACACAAGCACGTGTACCACACACCTGTATTCCTTCTGTATCTGCTCATCTGTCGTGAGATTTCTGATCCCCGTCCCAACACCACAGGACTCCTTGTAGCCTTCTGCACTCTTCCGTATTTGTAATTCCTTTCTCTGGCTGTGAGAAGCCTGGTCTCATTATCATAATACCATACCTTTACTCACTTGTTCAGTCTTAGTATACGCATAGATCAAGTAGTTTCAGAATTACTAACCCGTATTCTATGAAAGCTTCCCCAGTGGCTCAGTGGTAAAGGGTCCGCCTGCAATGCAGGAGATGCCCTGGAGACACAGATTCAATCCCTGAAGCAGGAAGATCCCCTGGAGAAGGAAATGACAGCCCACTCCAGTATCCTGCTGCTGCTGCTGCTGCTGCTAAGTCGCTTCAGTCATGTCCGACTTTGTGCGACCCCATAGACGGCAGCCCACCAGGCTCCCCTGTCCCTGGGATTCTCCAGGCAAGAACACTAGAGTGGGTTGCCATTTCCTTCTCCAGTGCATGAAAGCGAAAAGTGAAAGGGAAGTCACTCAGTCGTGTCCGACTCTTAGCGATCCCATGGACTGCAGCCTACCAGGCTCCTCCATCCATGGGATTTTCCAGGCAAGAGTACTGGAGTAGGGTGCCATTGCTTTCTCCCTCCAGTACCCTACTCTGGGGAAATCCCATGGACAGAGGAGCTGGAAGGACCTCAGTCCATGCATGATGTCACAAAAGAGACACGACTTAGCGACTAAACAACAGCAGTCTCGGACTAAAGTGTTTTTTTTTTTTTTTTAACTATTTCTTATTGGAGTATAGGTGCTGCACAGTGTTGTGTTTCTACTGTACAGCAGAGTAAATCAGCTGTAATTACACACATATCCCCTCTTGTCTGGATTTTCTTTTCATTGGACCAAAGTTTTCATTAGGCTTAAAGTATGTTATCAAAATGCCATTTTCCAAAGTTACTTGGTTTAATTTTTTTCTTTCTCACATGGTTAAATTAATGTAGAGACACTATCCTTATTTCTTGATCCTGAGAACTGTGGTTATATAGGAGACTGTCCTTGCACACTTTAGTGTGCAAGACTAAAGCACTTGGGACAGCTTACTCTCAAATGTTTCAGACAAAAAGTGGCCTGTGTGTGTGCACACGTGTGTTTATGTCTTTGTGTGTACTCGGAGAGACAGGAGAGAGTTAGGGCAGAAATGGTACAGTAAGTGAGGGAAAATGGTAAATCTGGATAAAGGGCATATTGGAGTTGTAAACTGAAATTATATCACAATGAAGGTATTGAAAAGTTAAATACAAACGCTTGAAGTAATCTCTCTCTTGGGATTATGCTGTCCATGTCATATACAGCTAGATTCAACTGTTTGATTTTGCTTTTGATATTTAGGGTTTGTTTCATTTCTCCCCACATTAATCCGTGAGGTCACAAAGAGTTACACACGACTTAATGACTAAACAGCAACAACTCCAATCCACCGTGCATATTCAGATTTTATCATTTCTTTCAATATCCTTTCTAGCTATTAGGTTGGCCAAAAAGTTTGTTCAGGGTTTTTTTGTTTTGTTTTGTTTTGTTTTTGCACAATTGCATGAGCATTTTGGCCAACTCAGCGTTCCTCCCCAGGATCCAAACCAGGATCACCCATTACAGTTCTCATACCTCTTTCGTCTCCTTTAGTGGATCAGCTGCTTGATATTTCTCGTTCTCCCACCCCCTTGATGTCTTTGGTGAGTGCAGGCTGTATGTTTTTCAGATGGTCCCTTGTTCTGTGTTTGCATTTCCTCAGGACTGGGCCCGGGTTCAGTGATACCCCTCTCAGTGATAGGTCGTTCTCAGGGTGTCACGTCTACAGGAACACAACGTTCATTTGTCGATAATCAGCACTTTGAGCTCGGTTAGTGGCGTCTGCTGGATTTCTCCACTGTGAAGTTGCTCATTTCCCTCTGAAATTAATAAGGAACTTTGGAGAGATGCTTTGAGAGTATGTAAATATACTCTTCCTCATCAGAGTTTCACCCAGTGGCTTTAGTTTCCATTGATCCTTTTTGCCTGGATCAGTCATCACTGTGATGGTGGCAAAGTGTTGATTTTCTAACAGTCATTCTACATTTGTTAGTGACTTTCTACTCCATGGAAGAGTCTTCCCTTTTCTCCCGTTAGCTTGTTTATGTCAGTATGTACTCATGGATTCTTCTTCTGTTCAGTGGGTTATAGTCCATCATTTTATTTATTTTGATGTTGAGTTAGTCCTAGACCCAGCCAGTGGAAGCCTCTTCAACTTTCAGGTATTATTTTGATGTGTCTCCATCATCCTTTGAGTTCTTCCTCACATTCTGGCATAGTGATCTGTTTCAGACTGCCTACCCTGGCCCTAGAATTAAGCACTTCTCTGATAGGCCTTGTTCTTCTTATGGAGAATGGAATTTAGAAACCAAGATCTGAGAGTTAGGTATGTTCTTTGCTACTAGGATGCCATTGCGCCCAGGCCCTCTCAGTGGACAGAGCCAGAATACACACACACAAAGGGAATCCAGATACACATAATACATACGATGCCTTAATATGTATATGTGTGTATAAACATGCATGTGTCTACCTAAACGTATAAACATAAATACACATTTATGTCTGTTTCTGTGTCTGTATATGTGTGACTATGTACACACACCTGCACACCTAACTGTGACAATACTGATAACCTCCAAATCCAGTCTGACACCACAGAGAGGTTTTCTAGTTTTTCTTCTTTCCATGTTTGTAACTTCCTTTGTCAGCAATGAAAAGCCTGACTCCTCTTACCCTCAGTATATTCACTAATTCGCTCAACCCTAGATTACAACAGAAAGTGTTCTCGAATTGCCAGTCTTGACACTGTAAAAAAGAAACCTATTTGCAAGTATGTGTATAAAACACTGCAGTTTGACTGTACATACTTAATGAGATATGGCCTAGAGTGGGAGGGCAATAAGTCTTACATTGTTTTCGGTAATTGCGTTTTTGGGAGAAGGGATCATGATGATGCTATTTTTCTGATATCTGTTTTTCTGGTATATATTGTGGGATAGATCAAATAGGTAGTGATATTGGCATGGTTGAGAACTGAGCTTTTCAGCGTAGTTAAAAAGATGTGTGGTTAAGGAAGATAAAATCCCATAGTCCCAAACTGGAATTAAAAGTTGTCAGTATGATTTCATGATGCGTTTGGTCTTATGTGTGCACGTGATCATACACACTACACACACACAAACACTTGTACTTTTGCCCACTGAGTAGACCCAGTACCAATGACCAAGCAAGCAAGTGGCAGCGAGCATCCAGACTGTTGTCTCACGGCCACTAGAGCAAAAGAGGCTCTTGGACTCCTTGAAAAGAGGGCTGAATCTGGGTTTAGGCAAGAAATATGCAGTGGGAGCATGGAACATGTTATCATACCAGAAAGCAAGGGAGCTGTCAGAGACTGCTCATCTTTGACGTAACATATGAACATATCCATATCTTTTTCTTTACACACAGCATACCCCAACTGTGAGTTTATACTGATGCCTCCAAATACAATATCAGAATTTTTTCTAGTCTTCCTCAGAAAGCCAGGAGCCAACGAAGAGGTTCCCACAGGCCATATTTGAACAGCATTAAGAATAATAACAGCAGTAAATGCAGTAAAGAAAAAGAAAATAGCACATGTATTATTTAAATGCATACTTTCATTGTATTGCTTAAAAAACTAATTACAAAGATCTTTGTTAGTCACTTCTGGAGGGTGTTCATTTGGAAACTGATTAAATATGAAGAGAAAGAGCCAGACATTTAGCTTGTCTCTCCTTTATGAACTGTACATCAGGGTCACCAAAAAAATCAGAGAGGGGAATTGTAACCCCTAATGATATAATGAATCTGGGCAGTGAGCATCAGCTTCGAAAGAAAGACAAACCAGACATCATATACCTTTTGATGGAAATTTATACACCACCTGTGAAATACACTTGCCAAAGGTAACATCTTAACCTCATCAAGTCTCAAGGTATAGCTCCAGCTTAGAGGAAGTGAAGGGAACAGAAAAATCTGTTCAATAAAGCAGCCAAACCACAGGTGGCAGAATACAGACCGTGAGAAACTACAGGAGAGGTGTTTGGTCCCTTCAGCAAAGAAGCTGCATTTTATAAAAGAGAATACAGGCAGGGAGTATCTGTAGATTAAAAGAGACTTGAAATACATCAACCAATTTTAACACATGGGCTTCGTTTGAATCTTGATCCAAACAAGTGAACTTACAAACATATATATGAGATAAGCAGGGAAATAGGAACACTGGCTAGATAGTACGCAGTGTTGATTTTCTGAAGTATACCCATGGTAATATATCTTACAAGAGTCCTTATATTTAGAAATACGTATTAGAATATGTGAAGATGAAACGATATCCGTAATAATAGAGGATCAAGGCATAGCAGAGACATGAAATAAGAATGACCACAAGAGGTCCTTGTACTTTTCTCTGCTTTTGTCTTATGTGTGAAAATTTCTATGGTAAAATGAAAACAACTTAGCAAGCGGGGCTGCTGGCTCTGAATGGCACATTTCCCCAGAGAGCAGGGCAGCCTCCGGGGACCGGGTGCCTGCACACAGACCGCAGGCTAGGGAGGGAGGAAGCCAGGTCCCTCTTGGCACTGTATCCCAGCACACGAGGGTCACCCCATAAATAACGGGAGGTGAAAGGAGCGCTCTGGAAGGGATGGCTGGCACTGGGGTGAGCTCTGCTCCACAGTCAGTCCCGTGATTCCCGCCTCTGAGAGCCAGCCACTCACACCCCGTGGAACATAGCATCATTTCCCCATCCCTTGGGCTGACACCGTCCTGTCTGGTGCCCTGACGCGTGTGCCCCTCGTTCCTCCCCAGGCTCAGGCCCGGTGTCACAGGATAGGCCAGAGTAAAGCCGTGAAGGTGTATCGCCTCATCACGCGGAACTCCTACGAGCGGGAAATGTTCGACAAGGCCAGCCTGAAGCTGGGCCTGGACAAGGCTGTCCTTCAGGACATCAACCGGAAGGGCAGCACGAATGGCGTGAGTATGCCGGGGCTGCTCTTAGGCCCGGAGATGGGGTTGTCATGCAGCCCAGACCCCTCCACCCCCACCTGCCAGAAGCCTGTACTCCTACGGCTGTTGTAAGGTTCCCTTTCACTAAATTGAGTCAGGCCACACATCTTTGGGGGCTTTTCGGGTGGCATGGTGGTAAAGAATCTGCCTGCCAATGCAGAACACGCAAGAAACACAGGTTCGATCCCTGAGTTGGGACTATCACCTGGAGAAGGAAATGGCAACCCACTCCAGTATTCTTGCCTGGAGAATTCCATGGACAGAGGAGCCTGGCGGGCTACAGTCGATGGGGTAACAAAGAGTTGGACACGACTGAGCACACACACACGCACACACCTTTGACAGTCAATCCCCTGGAATAGAGGATTATAGAGGGTGAATCTCTGCATCTCTAGATGGATAAGGGAATCCATAGGAGCAGTTAGGTGGTAGGATTGCCCGACATTCGATAACATTTCAGTAAAAAAACTTCTATTTTTTTAATTTATATTTTTATTTTTTAATTGAAGGATGATTGCTTTACAATGCTGTGTTGGTTTCTGCTGTGTAACAACGTGACTCAACTATATGTATACATATATGCCCTCCCCATTGAGCCTCCCTCCCACCCACCCCATGAATAGACTTTTAACATTGCCCTTTGGAAATGAGTCAATCTTAACCCTCTCGGCTCTACAAATTATCTACTGT
This sequence comes from Ovis canadensis, assembly GCF_042477335.2. NCBI lineage: Eukaryota > Metazoa > Chordata > Mammalia > Artiodactyla > Bovidae > Ovis > Ovis canadensis. Next base: position 85,440,051 of record NC_091257.1, on the reverse strand, counting down.
CACCATGCTTTATCTGATACTGCAAACTTGGAGCTCCCTGAAGGTGAGCTATTCCATACCCAGCACCCCTTGGAGTACTTGGCATATTAAAGACGTTCAGTGCATCACGGTCAATGAAGAAATGAATGAATAAATTATCAATCAGCTTGAAACATAGCAGTGAATAGAATCTTTTTTCCCACCTCTGGAGGGGATAAAAATTGCTGCAAAGATTCTTGAGTTGCAGTAAAGTCCAGGAAAACAAAGCAGAATATCTCTCCTTAATCTCTGGCCCTCTAAGTGAGCTGTCCTTTCGTCCAGATGTTCTGTATCCTCTTCGCTATGCATATGCTGCTAAGTATAATACTTCATGGTACAGCGCTGGGAGTCATGGAATTCCCTCCTGTGACTGATATAAAGAGAACCAGATTCTTAATTAGAACCAGGAAAGGGTGTTTTGAACTCCCATTTCCTGTTTTCAGCAAGCAATTGAGCAGATCACACTTGGCATGGGATCCTCTCTTTAGTTAAGAAATGACATCATTTCCAATACTATTGTTTTTATTTAATAATGAATAAATCATTATTCTTTAGCTCAGTTTGGTCCATCTGGAGGTTTTTAAAGATACAGACTCAAACTAAAACATAAAATAAACCTTAAACATATTCTCTCCGGTGGTGCCTAGTTTTAACAGTTTGTGACATTTGATAATAACCAACATCCTGAGGAATGTTAGGGCTGTTGGTTCCTGGGCTGGGTTTTATTCCAGGGCGCCCTGTAGAGGATCATCTGCCCGCCCTCCCCATCATTCTCCTGCATATCTTTATCTATCTGGGTTTTCATTTTCTAAAGCTCGTTGTCCATGTCTTTATTCTTCTGACATGAGCAATGAGTGGAGGAACTGTGTGCTGAGTCCTGAAGGTCAGAGTTGAGGCTGTTTTCCTCCTGTGCATTTCCCACTTTGTGAGTAGCCTTTGGTGACCCATCCAGGTACAGCAGCTCTCAAAGATGGAGGTAGAGGACTTGCTCCGGAAAGGTGCCTACGGCGCCTTGATGGATGAAGAGGACGAAGGCTCCAAGTTCTGTGAAGAAGACATAGACCAGATCCTGCAGAGGAGGACACATACCATCACCATCCAGTCTGAGGGGAAAGGATCCACTTTCGCCAAGGTATAGGGCCTTCTCTGCAGCGTCCACGTGGGGCGGGGCGGGGCAGGGCAGTGACAAGGAAAGTCTTTATACTTTGACCCTCATCGGCTGGGCTCCTACTTCTCTAATTGCAAACTGTTGAGATTTTCTGGCTATATGCCTATTCTGTGTGCCACTCTGAAGATGCAGATTCTTAGAAGAGGTTTGAATGATGGGTCAGAAGCTATAAAAGAACTCACCCCTTCAAATCCTTGGCTGATCTTCAGTGGGCAGGGAGGACACTTGGGCTTGCAATTTGCACTCCTCATTATGCACAAAGATTGCTCCAGAATCCTCGATTGGCCCTCTCAGTTCCCTTATAGGATACTCCCTGGTCAATGTCAGAGAGTTGAAATTCCAGTGAACACCCCATTCCTCAAACTCAAGCAAGTATTCTGTTCATTTCATGAGACTTGAGAGTGTTTATCCAAGATTCCCAGCTTCTAGCCTAGGTGCCTCTTTCCTCTGCTCATCAGGTCACTGGGTTAAGTTTAGAATTCAACTTAACCAAACCGCTTACGGATCCCTCTGGGGTTCCCTCGCCACAGGCTCTCTGAGCTTTGTGACCTGTTCTGTAAATCACCAGTCTAGTGACTTATAGGGGGAGGGCTTTTCCAGGGACATTTTGCACTTAAGAGGCATAACTCATCTTTGCAGACCTCATACTGCCCAGCCATGGCCTGTCCCAGCATGGACACTTGGGACCTGGTGAACTGAAAGAGAAACCATGTCCAGGGAAATTGTAAGAATCAACCCTTTCACGGGCAGCTAGACGTATGCTTGCCATTGTCTCCCACTGAGTTTAAGTTACAAAAAATGATCCTGTAGGTTGAAATTATAATTTCCTCGCCCAATGTTTGAAATAAAATTTTAAAAGAATAGCTTTGAGATTTCCACTTAACATTTTGGCAGCTCTGTTAGAGGTTTTGATTTTGAATGCAGATGGAGCATATACTTGTGTCTGTGGTGCATTGGAGAACACAGGGTGTTTTATTGATTATGTTCAGATATGGTTTATTGGTTCTTTCTTCTTCGCAGGCTAGCTTTGTGGCTTCAGGAAACAGAACGGATATTTCCTTAGATGACCCAAACTTTTGGCAGAAGTGGGCTAAAATAGCTGAACTGGACACTGAAGCAAAGAGTGAGAAGGTACAGCATTGAGAATATTTTATTTCATTGAACACTTCACGGATATCTCATAGGGCCATAAACTCCTACTAGGTCAAACCATGATTCACTCCTGAGCCTTAGTATTTAATGAGATGCTACATGTAATGTACTTAAAACATGCTTGCCACATAGACAGAGCTTGAGAAATGTTAACTGTATTTAAAATGACCTAATGGGCACCTGGGAAATTCTATTAAAACTGGAATTTCCAATTTTAGTAGAAATTCACTTAGAACTGGAACTAACCAAACAGATCGAACTAACCAAACAGATCAAAATCAGCCCCGTGACCCAAGCCAATATCCTGTCCCTGGCACGTGACTGTTTTCCTCTATTTCAGCACTTTCTATGCAAGGAATTTTACCTCTGACAAACAGTGGAAAAAAGCATGATGTAGAAAAGTGTATTAGGTTCCCCTCCATTCTTTCAGTATCTTTGAGTTTTTCTGTTTCTGAACATGAGGAAGAGAATGGCCTTGGAATAAAACCAGGGTTTGAATACTGGCTCTGCCATCCACTGTCTGTATTTGGGGCAAGGTACTTGACCTCACTGAGAAAGTGAGAAAAGAGAGACATGTGGACAAAGGAGCTGGTGGCACCCAGTTTGCAGAGCTGGAGGTAACACTGTGAAGGCAGCTGCCCCCAGCCGGCTGCAAGGCTCCCAGAAGTGTCAGCTGCCCTACTCTCCATCTCTGACCCCATCACCTCCCTTGGGATTGAGCACAGGTCACTGTCTGCCCTTGTCCTCAGATGCGTGTTGAAGTCTCCTGGGCTCACAGACCCAGCAGACAGTCCCTGCTTACACCCTTTTGATTCAGTAACCAGCATCCAGCCTTGCCAGTTCTTCAGTAGGATGGCCAGAGGTTGCTTAGTCCGGCCTCTTCTCCTAACAGGAGGATTCTGCTGTCCCCTTAGTAACCTCTTTCTAGTGTTGTCCAGTGTCATGGTCAGGAAGTGACTTGTGTACAGGGCGGTGGGCAAGAGGGGGAAGAAAAGGCCTTGGCCTGAGACAGTCAGAAGCGGTTGGAGCATCCAGGAGGAAGGGAAGATGGTTGAAGCAGAGGCGATATCCAGGCCGCATAGATGGGTGTGCAGGAGCGTAGCCGAGCTTCCGGAGGAGGCCCAGTAGCCGAGCTTCCGGAGGAGGCCCAGTAGCCGAGCTTCCGGAGGAGGCCCAGTAGCCGAGCTTCCGGAGGAGGCCCAGTAGCCGAGCTTCCGGAGGAGGCCCAGTAGCCGAGCTTCCGGAGGAGGCCCAGTAGCCGAGCTTCCGGAGGAGGCCCAGTAGCCGAGCTTCCGGAGGAGGCCCAGTAGCCGAGCTTCCGGAGGAGGCCCAGTAGCCGAGCTTCCGGAGGAGGCCCAGTAGCCGAGCTTCCGGAGGAGGCCCAGTAGCCGAGCTTCCGGAGGAGGCCCAGTAGCCGAGCTTCCGGAGGAGGCCCAGTAGCCGAGCTTCCGGAGGAGGCCCAGTAGCCGAGCTTCCGGAGGAGGCCCAGTAGCCGAGCTTCCGGAGGAGGCCCAGTAGCCGAGCTTCCGGAGGAGGCCCAGTAGCCGAGCTTCCGGAGGAGGCCCAGTAGCCGAGCTTCCGGAGGAGGCCCAGTAGCCGAGCTTCCGGAGGAGGCCCAGTAGCCGAGCTTCCGGAGGAGGCCCAGTAGCCGAGCTTCCGGAGGAGGCCCAGTAGCCGAGCTTCCGGAGGAGGCCCAGTAGCCGAGCTTCCGGAGGAGGCCCAGTAGCCGAGCTTCCGGAGGAGGCCCAGGCGGAGGGGGTGAGAAGCATGAAATGATAGAGGCTAGAGAAGTGGTCACGGTTGTGGCCAAGGGAGCCACCGAGTGGGTGCGTTTCTCTCTTCCATGAAAGACAAAAGTTTAGTGGCACCAGTGGAAGGCACAAAAGGAAGCAGCACTAATATGTGTCTTCAGAAAGTTGCCTAGCATATGGAATTCTCCGACTCCTGTCTCCAGAGCCGCCTCCACGTGCTGGGCAGAACAGCCGGGGTGCCCCAGGCAGCCACTCCCGCGCTGGGGGCCTCGCCCTTGTTAGAAAGACTGCAGAACCAGCAGATGGTGGCGGCCAGCCCTGGAGGGAGGCGGGGGGACAGGCCAGCCTCAACAAGTCCCCTCTGCCTGCCGTGGACCCGGCAGGTGTGCTGGAAAGGGCCTTTCCTGCGGGGGGTCGAGACAGGGGTGTGGTTCCTCCCCACGCGGTCCTGAGGAGCGGCAGCAGGGTCCGCCATCATGGCGGAGGGAGACCAGGGCCTTTCTCCCCAGCCGTCCTCTCTGCCTCCAGGAGAGCCTGGTGCTCGACCGCCCGCGCGTGCGGAAGCAGACCAAACACTACAACTCTTTCGAGGAGGACGAGCTCATGGAGTTTTCGGAGCTGGACAGCGACTCTGACGAGAGGCCCACAAGGTCCCGGCGCCTCAATGACAAAACCAGGCGCTACCTCCGGGCCGAGTGCTTCCGGGTGGAGAAGAACCTGCTCATCTTCGGGTGGGTGTCGGCTTCGCCTCTTCGCCCTCGTCATTTCCCCCTCTTCTGTTCAGTCGAGATGTGTCCAGCGTGGCTCTCCCCTCTCCTCTGGGGTCTGGGCGGAGGGAGGGTCTGTTATAGGAAGAGAGAACTGAGCTTTCTGCCCGAGGGCCCCTCAGCCGGTACGCTCTGCCGCCATTTTACAGACGTGCCGCGATTCTCTCATGTGTTTGTCACAGCGCATCTCTGGGACTCATTTGCCACCTGGTACTGATTTCCGGCTTTTTCCCCCCAAGGACGTACAGGAATCAGTGCAGCAGATGTTAGCGTTACCGCATGATGCATGCCGGGCTCTGGTGCTGGTAGAAGCGGAGGGTTTAGCTTCTGGGAGCTCCCCATTGCTTTCAGTACTGCACCTGGACTCTGTCTTAATTCCAAATTTATTCCGCACTCCAGATACTGTCATTCCTCCCTTCTTAACATTATAGCGGCCGTATGAAGCTCTCTGTCCAGTGTCGAGGTCCCCTCAGTGGCATTTGCTGGACTGCAGTGTGCAGGCCTCCGAGGTTTTTCAGGAGACAAAGCCCTCAGGGCCCCACCAGGGGTCAAGACACGCACTTGGCTCCTGTGTGCCCTGCCGTGTCGAGGGCACGGCTGCCCCTTCCTCCCTCTAACGCCCTTCTGGGGGTCTGCTCTCAGCTGGGGCCGGTGGAAGGACATCCTGACGCACGGGCGGTTCAAGTGGCATCTGAACGAGAAAGACATGGAGATGATCTGCCGGGCCCTGCTGGTGTACTGCGTCAAGCACTACAAAGGGGACGAGAAGATCAAGAGCTTCATCTGGGAGCTGATCACACCCACCAAAGATGGGCAGGCCCAGACGCTCCAGAACCACTCAGGTGCGGGGTGGCAGCGTGTCCTTCCCTCCCTCTTCCATGCTGGTCCGTGTCGCTGTGCTTTGGGGACTTCTCTCTCTCCTCAGGTGTATTTCAGAATACCACCGGTGGGAAAGGATGCTGATTTTTGTTCATTTCCATTCTCCTTCCCACTCATCCATGTTACCTGGGATGTTTTAAGTGTGGCTGGGCTCTCTTGAAGTTCTCCGTTCCTGCTCTCTGCCCTCAGGGTCACAGCATCTCCTCCTGTGACCCAAGGCATGCCCCACCCCAGTTCCACCTCTCTGTGTTTCCTGGGGCTGCTCCTTCCCTGTGCTGAGCCACAGCTCACTCGCCTTCTCATCTTCAGGTTCAGTGTTCCTTTTCCCCAGCTGGGTGTTGGGGTTCCCAAGGACACAGGTTCGGCTGTACCTTCCTTGATCCTACAGGGTACTTGGTAGATTCTTCCTAACTGACTGAATGGACCAAGGGTTCACTGAGTAGGGGACTGGGTGCTCCCTCACCATCCGTGCCTGGGGGCTGAGGAGCAGGGTCCTTCATCCAGGGCCACCATGTGCAGCCCCACTGCCGCCCTAGCCCAGCTTTGTTCCAACAACCACATTGAAGGCACCTTGGCTCACCTCCCTGCCTTTCTGTCTCAGGCTTGTCCGCTCCGGTCCCCAGAGGGAGGAAGGGGAAGAAGACGAAGAACCAGCTGCTGCTCCCAGAGTTAAAGAATGCAGACTGGCTGGCCACCTGCAACCCCGAGGTGGTCTTACATGACGACGGCTACAAGAAGCACCTCAAACAGCACTGCAACAAGTGAGTGCCCCTCACCCCTGGTCACTCGGTGCCCCTAGACCACCATGCAAGGTCAGAAAGGCAGGCAGCTCTATGCTGGAAGCTGGGTCAGGGTTCATTCACACTGAAAGCTCTCTTTTTTCCTTATTTTTTTTGAAAAAAATATTTAGCTGTACCAGGATCTTTGATCTTCAGTGTGGACATGTGGGATATTTAGTTGCTTAGCTGTGGCATGTGGGATCTAGTTTCCCAACCAGGGATCAAAGTCAAGCCACAGGAGTGTTAGCCACTGAACCACCAGGAAGGTCCCCTCTCTACCTCTTTAACCATCTTTCTTCTCTTCTGGAACCTGGCCTCTCTCACCACCGGAGTTCATACAGAATCTTCTGACGTGACTCTCAAGATCCACTGAGGACCCTGGTGATTGCACTGCTTTCCCTCCCTCCATCGCCACGGGCACGTTAGCGAGAACAGAGACTGGCCTTGGAGGCCACCACGCTCGGCTGCCCCCTCGCTGTGCCAGGTTCTCCTCTTCCCACCTGCTGTGACATCCATGGCCTCCTGGTGTGTGATGGACACACATCTGAGATAGCATTCTGTATATCCCAGGGCTAACAGCTAGGGTGGGGCAGGCAGAGATAAAGGAAACAAGTGATAGAAAATGAACCCGTCCTTGTGAAGTTTTGTTGTGGGGAGTGAGGGCACCAGCCACGAACAGTGACAGGTTTGCACGTGGATACACAGAAAGGAGGCTGGCGGGGACAAGGACTCCTTGATGGATGGGAGATCTGGTGCCCCAGGCTCCTGAGGAGTCTGTAGTCAGTATTAATATTAAGCAGCCATGTTTCTTGAACAAGTCAGACATGATTGAAAAAATGGTATTTGGGCAGAAAAATAATCTGGTAACAATTTGCAAGATGGAGTAGGTGCTTACCTGGAGCTGAATGGCCAACTCAAGAGTTCTGTCATCATAAATGTTGACCGTGGTGACCTAGATTAGGATGCTGACTGTAGAACCGGGGAGAAAGTGTCAACTGTGAGAGGTGTGACTAAGGGAGAAACAGTCACCATGTGCGATGAGGGACATGAAAAGCCGGTAACGCCACGGTTGTGAGCCTTATGGACTGGGAGAACAGCGGTGCTTGTCTCCATATCAGAATCGTTACATTCGTTGAATGACGAAGAGCAAAGCCAAGGACCGACTCCGGTTTTGCCTTATTAAGTTACAGCAGCAACACTTGGCTGCCCTGTCCCCAGCTGCAGATGGGGATCTGGAGTGTTGGAAGCAGGCCAAGCTGGAGAAGTTGACATAGAACTTCCCTCACACCTGCACGGGTCATCACAGATGCTGAGCAGAACTAATTGTAACCTTGGAGAAATTCTCAACATTTCTACCACCAGCTCCAACTATCTCCTGAGTGCAAGCCTTACCCCAGGAATCAGAGAATAGAACAGTAAAGCAGTCCTCTGGGTTTGAAGAAGCTGACTGCTGTTTATTCTTCTGAATCTGGTGGAGACCACTGGCCTCTCGGTTCTGGCTCAGTGAGGCCCAGAGACTCAGAGCTGGTGGGTGCTTGCAGCGCCCTCCATGTAGCCTGGGAGTTTTGTGGGCAGTGTCCCAACAGGGAGTCCTCCAGCCTCCATTCCAGTCTTCCTAGTGATGGGAGTTTACCACTGAATTACCAGATGATTCTAACTCATTCTCCTTCTGTGTATCGAATCTACAACCTGCCTCCTTGAATTGTTCTCCCTCTGCTCTTGGATTCTGGTTCTCTCATGAGGTCCTGGTCTCAGAGACCAGGCAGGATTGCTTCAACATAGCTGGCCTGTGAGCTTCTAGAATTGTGGGCTCTTTCACTAGTAAATTTACTGCCGCCCCTATATCAGATGAGCTTCCTGGGTGGCTCAGTGGTAAAGAATTCTCCTGCCAATGCAGGAAACCCAGGTTTAGTTCCTGGGTTGGGAAGATGCCCTGGAGAAGGAAATGGCAACTCACTTTACTACTTTTACCTGGGAAATCCCATGGACAGAGAAGCCTGGCAGGCTACAGTCCATGGGGTCGTAAGAGTCAGACACAACTTAGTGGCTAAACTACCACACCACCAATTTCAGATAAGGGTAAAAACAGGCTCTGGAGTCAGGACTGCCTGGATTTCAATCCTGGCCCCATTACTTACCTGCAGGTGAATTATTTTAAAAATAAGGATAGTAGTTCCTTGTTGTTTGGTTGCTAAGTCATGTCCCACTCTTTGTGACCCCATAAACTGCAGCTCGCCAGGCTTCCCTGTTCTCCACTATCTACTAGGGTTTGCTCAAACTCAAGTCCAAGTGAATGATGCCATTCAACCATCTCAACCTCTGCCACCCTCTTCTCCTCCTGCTTTCAGTCTTTCCCAGCATCAGGGTCTTTTCCAGTGAGTCAGCTCTTGACATCAGGTGGCCAAAGTATTGGAGCTTCAGCTTCAATATCACTCCTTCTAGTGAATATTCATGGTTGATTTCCTTTATAATAGTTCCTACCTCCTAGCATTGATTTGAGGATCAAGTGAGCTAACACATGCTGGCACATAGTGGGTACTCAAACTACTGTTTGCTGTTAGTATCCTGATAGTACTGAGAGTGCATGACGTTGTTATCAGAAGAACTTAAAAAAGTGGAAAAACAGCTGCTTCAGATCTAAGCTCAAGAAGTCAAGACAGTGATGATGTGTTCAGGGGTGGGTAAAGTGACCGGAAGGGAACACCAGGGGACCTTGTGGGGAGATGTTCTGGTTCCTGATCTGGATCCTGGATATACATGTGCAGTCAGTATGTGAAGATTCATCAAGCTGTGCATTTGTGCAAAACACACTTCATATCGAGAGAACAGTCATTTTTAGAAAAAGGAAAAAGGCAATGCTGCTGCTAAGTCACTTCAGTCGTGTCCAACTCTATGCGACCCCATAGACGGCAGGCCGCCAGGCTCCCCTGTCCCTGGGATTCTCCAAGCAAGAACACCAGAGTGGATTGCCATTTCCTTCTCCAATGCATGAAAGTGAAGTCACTCAGATGTGTCTGACTCTTCGAGACCCCATGGACTGCAGCCTACCAGGCTCCTCCGTCCATGGGATTTTCCAGGCAAGAGTACTGGAGTGCGGTGCCATTGCCAAAATATTACTAGGTTTCATTTGGCTAAAGTTAAGGGTGTTATAGGCTTCCCAGGTGGCACAGTGGTAAAGAATGCACCTGCCAATACAGGAGACACGCAGGAGACACGAGAGACATGAGTTTGATCCCTGGGTCGGGAAGATCTCCTGGAGGAGGAAATGGCAACCCACTCCAGTATTCTTACCTGGAGAATCCCATGGACCCAGGAGCCTGGCGGGCTGCAGTCCATGGGGTCACAAAGAGTCGAACACGACTGAAGCGACTGAGCGTGCAACAGGCACGTATACAAGTGAAACTATTTGAAAACATCACCGTTCAACATACGCCACTCATCACTTAACTAGGAAACTGGTAACGAGCCTCTTGGAAGGCACCTCTGCCCTAGAGGTCGCGTGGCCACGTGGATGGGGCAAGTCGTCTTAAGGACCAGAGGAGATGCTGTTTTTCTACTCCCCCGACCCCCATGGCTCACAGGGTAACCTTAACAGATAACTGGCAAGGTAACCTTTTCGTGTGTGAAATGGGGATGACCACAGTAACATCTGCTGTTAATGTTCTCTTTTCCTAGTGCTCACGACCTGGGAGCACCCAGAATTGCCCTGGGTCACTGAGGGAATGGCAGTGCACAGGCAGCTGATGGGTTCTGGCGTGTTTCTTTACCGTGTCCACCTTTCCTAGGGTACTCCTGCGAGTCCGGATGCTGTACTACCTAAAAGCTGAAATTCTGGGAGAAGCAGCTGATAAAGCATTTGAAGGAACTCCAGCCAGGTAAGATAGGTCATCCTTAACGCCCAGTGTGAAGGAATGGCTGTAAAGTACCTGCTGATGGAAACAGACAAACCTGCCTGTGTTTCATGAGGCCCGTGTCCCCTCCCTCCCAGGGCCAGTCCCTGGTAAAGCAGGCTGGTAGGGTGAGGAGGATTCAGCGAGGTCATCTGTGAGTGACATAAAAGAAAAAGTGGTTGTTTAAAACATAGCTCGTGGGCCTCTCTCGTCTTCTGAGCTGCCCCACACTCTGTGGAGAATCTCCCTGAATAAACCTTCTTTCTCTTTAAAAAAAATAATAGCACGGCTCTTGGTGAGGTTCTTAGTTTTTTTCCCCTTCCGGTAGTGTTGTAAAATTGCTTTTAAAGCAGTCATTTCTCTGCCTTAACTGATCATCACTCATGGATGGATATGAGTGACGTTGATGTTTGACGTGGCAGGTATAGACTGAAGGCTTTACCCGCCCTTGGCCTCAGTCCTCTTCCACCTTTGAATGGTCCTCCTTTGTTTACTGGGTGATAATACTTAGTCGTGTTACTGATGCTTTCTCACCTGTGCCTTAGTTTTGTAAGCTAGGGTTTCCGAAGCCATAGAATCCTGGAGTAGCCCAAGATGTGGGGGAAGAGACTGCTGAGCCCCGGGCTACCGCTTGATCGGGCTGTAGGATAGTCACAGTGTGTGAGTGGGATCCCCAGACACCTCCTTCGCCATCCCTTCCCCCAGACCTGCAGTTTGCTCTGGCCCCATACAGTGCTAGTCATCCCCAGAGGACCACAGGTGTTGGCGTTTGAACTCTGCTTTGAGGTTCCCCAGGGCCGTGGTTCCTTCCCTCTCTTTCTTCCCATTGGGCAGTGCTCATGGCCTTAGTGGTCACAGGAGCATGAGAGGAGGAGAGAGGTGAAGGGCAGTGACAGTCCTAGCCTTGAGCATCCTGTAATCAGGAGCAGTCAGCTTGTTGACTGTTAGCACTGGCTACACATTTCACAGTCACCGTGGGCATTTCTAGTGAGAATCAGGAGGTTGGGTGTTCCAGTAAAAAGGTCCAACTTCTGAGTCAGGTAAAGGCAGCAGAATTCAACCTGATTATCTATCTCCAGTGTTACCTGGCAGAAGTAACCTATCTGAGTTTACTTATTCCCCTGTCACCTGCCTTCTTAGACCTGCAGATGGAGGGAAGTGAGTAGAACGTGAAGAGACTAAGTCTGTTATCCACCTCCTTCCCCCTTTCCTTTGCTTTCCGTGGTCTTAGTTCTCACTGGTCCTATTCAGGTTAAATACCTTATAGTGGAGAAATTGCCATGAGGAATGAAACACCGCTCACCCCAAAAGAGTTGTTCAGCCATGGCACCACACAGGCAGAGCAGTGGGCCAGGTGGAGAGAGGTGGGGTCAGGGAGTCCCACCCCTGCAAGGAGAGCTGGGCCTGGCAAGGGGGGAGGCAGCCAGCCCTGCGTCCCAAGAAGAACCTGATGGAAGAACCAGCTGGAGATGTTCCAGAGGAGGCGTTCCAGGCTCCTGGGAGGTGGGAGGGAGGAGCCATCCAGGTGAATGCTCTCCCTCAAACCCCAAAGCCTTCCAAGAGTGAGGACGGTGTTCAGGCAAATGAAGCCAGTTAGCTAAGGATCTGTGTGAGCTCTCAGAACGTGCACAGAAACTCAGACAGGGACCAGTCCCTGCAGATCTGCTCCCTGGGGTGAGTCACATTCATCCCTTTGGCCAGAAGTTTGACCCAGCAGACTTTTAGCAGACCCTGGCCAGGAAGTTCCTCCTGCTGTGGCCCCTGTCCCCTGAAAGGCTCATTTCGTACCCTGTGTGCACCAGTGCAGACTAGCTCATTCAGGAATAGTGCTCACGATCTCTACGTGTCAGACCAGGATGCTTGGGCACTTTTCAGCTTTTGATCATGTATGAATTCAAACACTTGGGGGATTGTTCTGCCTTTACCTAATGGACATATTGATGGCTTTTGGTGTGGTTGTCAACTGAAGCTGCACATTAGAATCATCTGACACGTAGAGCCCCAGGCCCCACCCCAGACCAGCTGGCAACACGTTCTCCATGAGGTGCTTTCAGATTCTACGTCATTCAGTCTGAGCTGAGCCTGGACATCAAATACACCTGCTGAAGTTGCTCCCCATTTTAACCAGATGCAGGGCCCTGGTTAGGACACCTGGGCCCCCTGCTGTCTGAATCCTCCCAGTTTTGTTCCTTCAGCCTCTAAGCGTGCACCTAGGGATGTGGCTTAGCCCCAGGGCTCCAGCCAGGAGCTCCTGTGTTGTATTCTGTCTGTGTGGAAGGCACTCTGAGTTCACGCCCTTCCTTCCACAGGGAGCTGGACGTGCCCCTGCCTGACATCGACTATGTAGAGATCCCGGTGGACTGGTGGGATGCTGAGGCCGACAAGTCCCTCCTGATTGGCGTGTTCAAACACGGTGTGTATTTCAGAGTGTGTTTTCTCTTTCCTGAAAAATCCCACGGGCCTGTCTCGTGTCTCTCTGAGAAAGTAGAGCCTCCCCTCTGTCCTCTGAGGAATTTGCCCAGATGAGTGTATGGGTCATGCAAATACAGCGAATGTATCAGCGAGGCCCCTTGGAAGGGTGGCGTGTCCTCCTCACTAGTGTGGCTGCCCTGCTCTCGTTCACTCACAGACCCAGCGTCCAGCCTGGTGTCTGCCATGTGGCAAGCCCTAGGATTTCTGGAGTGAAGCAATAAATAAATGGGGAAAATGTTAGGTTTTCCCATTTCACATGTATCCAGAATTCTAAGGTCATTTCAGCTGTTCTACTTAATTTCTAGTACATATCTTTGTTATAAAAATTTTAAGAATAAAAGATAGCATATCCTTTTTTTTTTTTAATATAGTTACCTAGAGACCAAAGGGGATTGAGAGGTTTTTTTAATAGCTTAGAGAAAATGACATAAATGGTGTTTTCTTCATCTCTGATCCTGTTCTAAGTACCTGTCCTTGCTTTCAGCCGACTGTTAAGATAAATAAAGCAAATCCCAGAAATATTCACTGTAACGTACCTGATACACACCTTCCCTGCCAGGTGAACGAGCCGACGTTTTGAGCTGGAAAGCAGGGCTTAAAAGTGGGAAGAGGTAGATGTCCCTGCCTTCACTGCCAGCTCTGCCACTTACAGTGTGTGACTTCGGGCAAGTCAGAAACTTCTCTGACCTATTTCCTTACCTGGACACCAGAGAGAGGACAAGACAGGCCACCTGGAGGGTTGTTGGAAGATCAACTGAGACGGGGCATGTGGGCGGCCTGAGCGGTGCTTCTCACGTAACAGGCCCTGGGTGCCGTCCACCATCACTGATTCCTCTGCCTTTGGAAGGTTCACGGTCTTTCTCACACGTGCCCTATCGGTAGAATTCTTCAACATTTGCAGGCCAGCCTGCAGTATTTACATAACAACGATGCATATACCTATTTTAATGAGGAATCTCGTCAAAACTTAGATTCTGGTGTTTGCAGGCTTTGGGAGGCCTGGTGATGTTAGTGTCAGGATCGTCAGCCATACTTTCCTGGTGAATTAATATCTCCCGTCATTGTGTAATGACCCTCTGTATCACACATTGTGCTTTTGGCTTTAAAGACTTTGTATGTGATGAGCTTAGCAGACACACTGTGAAGATGGGGAAGACCTAGCCTCTGTGCCCAGTCCTGAGGGACTGGTGTTAAGCCACACGTGGTGCTGACCGGCTCACTCTTGGATGGGACCAGACCCATGTAGTTGGACAAGGATGTTGTAAGCAAACCTAGGCTGGGCTGGACAGAGGCCTGTAGTTGGCTCCATGGACCCATCCTCTTTGGTGTCTTGCAGAGTCCAAATCAGATTCCACTCCTGGTTGGGTGCTGCCCAGCAGACAGTCCATGGGCCTCGACTTAGACCTGTCCTCACCTGGGTAACACACCTCATCATCCCACATAACAGCTCTCTCTACAGAATAATCCAACCCACACAATGGGTCTTACCAGATGACAAACTCTCAGATACCCAGCAGCCGGTGGACATGTGACATTTTCAGAGAGCCACGTTGTCTGGTGTTTTATTTTTCAAGGCTCCATCAGGAGCTCTCTCTGCCTCACCTCCATGCCCTGGAGATACAAGTATGAGCTGTAGGGCTGCAGCCATTTTCTTTGTTATGAAACATGCAGCTGTTCATTGTCCGAGGTTTCGTGGCTGTTTTAATCCACCCCAGACATAGTCTCCTACGACCCTGCTTAGATGAGAAGCCGACCACCGTGGAAGAATTGGCTGCATCTTTGTTGGGGCTTTCACTGACAGCAAGAAGGACTCTGCAGCAAATGTGTTCTGAACGACACTCGTGACAGCTCTTGATCGCAGGAAGAGATGAACGGCCGCCCCTCTAGGGTAGCCTGGACTTACGAAATAGTCATCATGCTGTGGATTTTAGTATCCCTGTTCACATTCTTAAAGAGGAACTTTTAGACTAAGTGGACAGGAGCAGGCAGCCTGTTGTTCTACTGTTTATGTCTTTATGTTGCTATCACACAGCTCCTACTGCTCTTCAGTAGTCAGGGTTTTCTAGGGAACTGGATCAATCACTCTCCCACCTCTAGCTCCAAAGCTGATTGAGAAAGAGAAGTAGAGAACCTGTCCAAACTTCATACCTACCTACACACGATAAGAAGTCTGCAGAGGAGGAACCCACCTGGGTAGTAGGTGCCTCTTCTGGGGAGCGGCAGGTGGAGATGGTGGCAGGCATATCCTCAAAAGAGTAGGAGAGTCACGGACATTCCTGTCATGATGTGAGCTAAGGCAGAACGGGCAGAGCGTGAGAATGGTTCTTCCTACAGTGACTGTTGGAAGAGGATCCAGGCCAAACTGACACATCCAGGCAGTTGTTATTTGAGTTTATACAGTGTCAGGCGCTGTGTGAGGAACTGAATATATAATGCCAAAGCAGATACAGATTCTGTCCCTGGGAAGCCCTCAATCTCATGAGAGAGACTTAAAGTAATCACACTATCGCCCTGAGGAATGAATGAATAAAGAAGAACATAAGGGACCCATTGCTGCCACCATATGCCTCGGGCAGGCAGCACCTGTTGTGGAGAAGGCAGAAGAGTCACTTTGGATTAAAAGATGAAGTACCTGAAACCCCTTAGAGAAAAAGTACCAGGTGCTGCCTCCATGTGAAGGCTAGACCAGCATCAGCAGTGATACCAGAACAGAAACCAGTCTAGAAGGGAAATACCCAGCAGAGTAAAATCCAGTGTGTTTGATCAAGACGGTTCTCATTTTCAGCACAGCATCTACCCTCATTGGAGATGGGCTGTCTGTACCTACTACAGAGCTAGAAATGGACTTTGTTAGGAGCAGCAAGAAAAGGATTTCGAGGACCATAAAGGCATTCCCCCCAAATAGTTTGATGTGACAACAGCTGACCAAATATCTGGTCTCATTGTAGGATTACGTTAGAGTCAATAAGATAGCATTCTCACGCACGGTGTTATGACATTGTGACATTGTTCCATTGTTTTGCCTTGCTTCTGGGATCTCTCTTTCTGGGTCAAAACTCCTCCATCTGTTTTTGACTCTGGGGATACAGTGAGAGGCAGTTCCAAAGCCCTGGTCAGTGGGTTAGGATTTTATACTGAGTCTGAACACTGAGGCAACGAGTCCATTTTCATCCAGTCAACAATCCCAGTTGTCCTCTTTATGTTTCATCCTTTGCATCATCACTTTGCTCAGTTTCCTTTTCTAACACATGGGATAAATTTGGACCATAAGAAAATTTCAGCCCATTCAGGTGGTGGTAGTGGTAAAGAACCTGCCTGCCAATGCAAGTTAGACATAAGAGGCGAGGGTTTGATCCCTGGGTTGAGAAGATCTCTTGGAGGAGGGCATGGCAACCGATTCCAGTATTCTTGCCAGGAGAATCCTGTGGACTCCAGAGCCTGGCAGACTGCAGTCCATGGGGCTGCACAGCCAGAAATGACTGAAGTGACTTAACAACCATGCATGCAGGCAGGAGATGACAAGATAACAGGGTGTCCAGAGTTGGGGGCGGGGGTGTTGCAGTGAGGGGAAGAAATTGTGAAACCAGCTTGCCTGATCCTCTTGCTGTCCAAAAGAAACAACAAGTGGGAGTGGAATCTGTATCTTGTGTGTCTTCAAGGACACTCGGTACGCTTCAGCTCTCATTTTTTGGTCAAGCGCTACACAAAGGAATCCGTTTAAGCTCAAGGATCTTCCCCCGACAGGAGGTCTTACAGGATCCAATTATTCTTAAATAAGTATTTTTTCTTGGCTTGTTTTGTTTTTTTTACTTAATAAGGGAAACAAAATGTGTGTCTAGGGTGCAAGGCAGATTTAATGAGTTCTGACATGACCCCCGTCGTGACCTTGTTGTTTCTCGTCACCCCCAATCAGGTTACGAGAGGTACAACGCCATGCGGGCTGACCCAGCACTTTGCTTCCTGGAGAAAGTGGGCATGCCAGATGAGAAGTTGCTTTCTGCAGAGCAGGGTGTCACAGACGGGGCCTCAGACGTCCCCGAAAGGTGAGAAGCTGCACAGACCAAGCACAGTGTGACTTGTCGCGCCACGAATCTCTGACCACAGGCACCCAGCACTCTCACAGCCTGGTGTCTCCCTTCAGCCTGAACCGCCTTCCAGAATTGCTTCGGTTACATCCTACAGCACCTCAGGCCTTTCTCCTGAACTCTGAACACTTTGATCCAAATACCCATTTCTATCCTTCCTGGGTTCCCCAAGCTGCCCACCATCCTGCCCTGTTCCTTAACCAGCCTCGTGTGGTCAGAGGATTCTCTAGGAGGAGTTCAGACCTCTCTTAACCTCTTATATTTGGCAGAAAGTTAAGAAGAGGCACAGCAAGTTCAGGCTTCCTGACCTTGAAATGCCTGAGATGAAATACCGGCGTTTTCTAAGGACTGCACAGTCCATGAATAGCCGCTGCCTGACGGCCATGGCGTTCAGGTCCTGTCCGTGGGTTGTGTGTAAAAAAGTATGGAGGCGTCCCCTTTGTCTGAGTTTTATTTACTTTTGGCATAACCCCAAATGTATGAATTCATAGGAAAACTAAACAAACAGCCAAAGCTGTGGTTTTCATAAGTGTATGGGTATTTGAAAGACATAGTATAGAATCTCTTGGTTTGCATTTGGTGAGCTTTTGGCCTGATCTTCTCCCCCAAAGTTGTATTTCCTAGGGTCACAGGCAAGGCTGGACTCAAGGGTACACAATGCCAGCCCCCCTAACTGTCTGCTCAGGCTGAGAAAAGGATGAAATGCATTTTTCCATTCATGCTTAGCCCCTGACAAACACTCGAGCTAGCTCTCATAACGTTCTCTGACCCCAAAGATAATAAGGATCCATCCAGAGAAATGTTAACAAATGTCCAGAGGACCAGTGGTGTTAATATTGGGTTCATGGGTTTGGGAGAAACACCCCCTGGGGGAGGTGCCTGAATGTGGCTAAAAGCTGGTTTCTCTGTGGGGAGGCTGTTTTTTCTCTGGTCAGGCAATGAAGGTAGGAGACCCTTCCAGCCTCCACGACCTAAGCAATGAAGAGCAGAATATTTGAGACAGGAATCCTTCAAAGTTGATTTTCCCAGGCATCATGAAAAACAAATAGGCATCAGCAGTAGTTAAGCTCACGAGAGAAGACATCAGGCAGTGGATTTAGAGGCAAGCTGCCAGTGGTCCATTGGGCAGTGTCCTTTCCTGGAAGTGACCGCTGCCAAACATGAGCGATTCTGCACCGACACTTGCCCTACCACAGGAGCTAAGGTGGGCCCGAGAGGACTCTTGGTTTGTACAGCTGTCAGTGTCTAGACTCTGTTCTTTTATCAAAGCCACGTATTCAGCTAATTCTTGATGGGCAGTAATTACCTTTTCAAAGATAGCATCATTGTTGAAAAGCAGGCCTCTGAACTGTCCTGAGTAGATCCTGAGGCTCCTGCTGAAGTCTCACTTGAGTGGAGGTCATTGCTTGTAGAAGTTATGACACTGGAAAAATCAAGATTCTGAGACCTGTGGAGAAAGGTGTCTGCTGCTGCTGCTAAGTCGCTTCAGTCGTGTCCGACTCTGTGCGACTCCATAGACGGCACCCCACTAGGCTCCTCTGTCCCTGGGATTCTCCAGGCAAGAATACTGGAGTGGGTTGCCATTTCCTTCTCCAGTGCATGAGAGTGAAGTCACTCAGTCATGCCCGACTCTTAGCGACCCCATGGACTGCAGCCTATGAGACTCCTCCGTCCATGGGATTTTCCAGGCAAGAGTACTGGAGTGGGTTGCCATTGCCTTCTCCCAAGGTGTCTACTAGTACTCTCTTTGGTCAATGATTTAGGGGGGGGTTGTGCCAGCATCCTATTGCAGAATAGCTTTTAGATAGTGTGTGATGCTTTTTACTCTTTTTATTTAATCTTTTATTTTTTTTTAGAGGCAACGCGGATAAAGAAGACAATACAGAAGACAAAGCAGTCGGCCTCCAGAAACAAATGGTGAGTCAAATGTGAGAAATCCCTATCGAGGTGTATCGGTCTTTGATTGCATTGCTGCAGTTGCATTGCATTTTCCCCAACATTTTATTGTAAAAATTGTCAACTCACAAACTGCTCTGCAGTCTTACTTTAATGAAACTTTTGCTTTTGAGATAACTGTAGATTTTAGATGGAATCAGAAGAAACAGTGCAGGGTGATCCCATGTACCTTCTATCCAGTTTCCCACTACGGGGATGATCTTTTCCAGCATCAGGGTCTTTTACATCAGGGTCTTTGCATTATAAGGTAGCCAGAGTACTGGAGCTTCAGCTTCATTGTCAGTCCTTCCAGTGAATTTCCCTCTCAGGGTTACTTTAGCTATGCTCCATAATTTTTACCATTTACTGTAAGTGGTGAAATGTGTTATACTGTGTTTTCATTTTCATTCATTACAACGTATTTAAAAAATTTTTCCCTTGAGACTTTTCCTTGGGCCCATAGATGATCAGATGTGTGTTATTTAATTTCTAAGCATTTGGAGATTTTCCTGTAATCTTTCTGTTGTTTGTTTTTAGTTTAGCTCCAGCTGTACTTACGGATTTATGTGTTTCTCCTTTCAGTCTTCTGTCGGTTTCTGTCTCACGTGTTTTGCAGCTCTGT
This sequence comes from Ovis canadensis, assembly GCF_042477335.2. Lineage (NCBI taxonomy): Eukaryota > Metazoa > Chordata > Mammalia > Artiodactyla > Bovidae > Ovis > Ovis canadensis. Next base: position 85,420,533 of record NC_091257.1, on the reverse strand, counting down.
TGTCTGGTGCAAGCACAGTTAGGATATGTCTTCTTGGTGGGTTGACTCTGCTGTCAGTATAGAATGCCCCTCCTTGTCTGATAGGCTCTGAAGTATACTTTAATATCAAGATAGCTACTGCTGGTTTCCTTTGACAAATGTTTGCATGATAGTCAGTTTTTCCATCCTTTAACTTTTAACCTGCCTATTTGAAATGAGTTTTCTGTAGACAGTATTTAGTCAGGTTATATATTTTAAGGCACTCTGTTTTATAGTTGATATATAGTCAGCCGTTTACATGTAATGTTATTATTGATGCATTAAGGATTGCTAAGTCACTTCAGTCATATCCGACTCTGTGCAACCCCATAGACGGCAGCGCATCAGGCTCTGCCGTCCCTGGGATTCTCCAGGCAAGAACACTGGAGTGGGTCGCCATTTCCTTCTCCAGTGCATTAAAGTCAAGAGTGAAAGTGAAGTCACTCAGTCGTGTCCGACTCTTAGCGACTCCATAGACCGCAGCCTACCGCATTAAGGATTAAGTCTGACCTTTTATTGTTTTCTCTGTATTTGGATTCTCTAGTTTCTTTCTCCTGCTTTCCTCTGGTTTATGGGAAAATTTTTTCTGATCCTTTTTTGACTTATCTGTATTAGGTTTTTAAGCTTCTTAGTGGTTATTTTAGGTATTTTATTGCATATACATACTATATCACAGTCCACTGGTATCATTTTACCGGTTCAGGTGAAGTATGGAATCCTTACTGGAATTTATCCCTACTTCTAGTTTTTTCTCTTTATAATGGTCTTAAATATTTCTCCTACATACACTGACAATAATGATAATGTAATTTTTGCTGCAACTATGAAATATAATTGATAAAATTCAAAAGGATAAGAAATGTCTACTGTTTTCACCCATAAATCTACTTACTGTGTTCTTTCTTCTTCCAGATGTTCCAAGATTTCTTCTTTCTATTGGGAGAAATTCCGTGAGCCATTCTTTTTAGGATAGGTCTGCTGGTGATGGTTCTCTTAGTTTTCCTTCGTCTGGGGATACCTTGATATCCTCCTCACTCCTGAAGGACATTTTCACTGGACATAGGATTCTGGGTGGACAGCTTTCCTTCCGCTCTTGAAAATGCTGTGCCACCTCCTTCTGGCTTCCGTGGTTTCTGAGGAGAAATTTTCTGTCACTTGAGTTGTTTTTCAGTTAGGTCTCCCTTCTCTTTTGCTGGTTTCGAGGCTCTTCTCCTCATCTTCAGTTCTCAGAAGTTTAACTCTGGATTTTGTATACGTGGATTCTTTGAGTTTATCCTGTTTGGTGCTTTTCCAGCTTCTCAGATGTGTAGATTTGCCAGATCCGTGTCCTTTGCCAAATTTGGGAAGTTTCCGGTCGTTGTTTCTTGGAACCCTTTCTCCATCCTTCCATAGCTCTGATGACATGCACGTCAAGTCTTTCGCTACAGTTCCACTGGTCCCTGAGGCCCTGTTTTGATTGTTTTTAATCTGTTCCTCTCTTGGGCACACTGGGTACTTTATATTTTTCCCTCTTTGAGCTTGCTGATTCTTACCTCTTTCTCCTCCCTCTGAGGTTGAGCCTATCCGTTGTGTTTTTGTTGGGCTTGGTTACATCATTGTATTTTTCAAATCAAAAATTTCCCTTTAGTTCTTCTTTAAAGCTTTGTTTCTTTGCTGAGATCTTCTGGAGTGTGTTCAGAATTCCTCAGTGATGACTGCTTTAAATTCTTATGTCAGGTAATTCTTAAGATCTCTGTCATTTCAGCATTAGCATCTGTTGGCTATCTTTCTTCAGTTTAAGATCTTCCTGGTTCTTGGAATGATAAGTGATTTTTGACTGAAACCTGGACATTTGGGGTATTATATTATGAGACTTGGGATCTTATTTAAAACTTCTGTTGTGACTGACTGCCTCTGACACCTCTATCGCAGAGGAAGGGGGCAGGGGGAGCAGGGGCCTAGTGCACAGCATGCCTTTTGACTGCCTGGCTGTAGTAGAGGTTAACGTTCCTAGTCAGCCCCCAAAGAGACCTGAGGGCAGAATGGAAGTTCAGCTCTCCGTGTGGTCTTTGCTGATACCATGGGTGGTTGAGGACCTCATTGCCAGCTGTCAGGGATGAAAATCCAAGCTCCCTACTTGACTTTTTGACACCACCCAGCAGGGGAACCGGGTGCCCTGGTACAGCATGGCGAAGGCAAACGCCTAGAGCCCCCACCAGCCTCTGCTGGTGTGGGTGTGGCAAGCCACTGTCTGCTCTTGTGTTGCTGGGCTGGAGTGTAGCACATCTCATCTCAACACTGTGTCCATTCCTAGCCTGCCCTTTTCCTTGTCCTGGGCTAGAGAAAGCAGGCTTTTTTTGTCTGCACCCTTTTGTCATTTCCAGGTAGCCAGCTTCTTTACCGCCAAATCTAAGGCATATAAGGCAAAAAAGAAAACCTAAGGAACTCACTACTGTGTCATTCCATGGGTCCCAAAGTCCCTAGTTGGTCTACCTTCTCTTCACCTGTCAGCATTTTCTTAGGTGTGTTTTATATATAGTGTCCAGGGGCTTTAGTTGTAATTATAGTGAGCAATAGGGAAATAATGCATCTTCCCAGAAGCAGAAATCTGTATCGCATGTTACAAATGAGCTTCTAGGACTTTGCATAAGCAGACCGAAGCTTTATTAGAGCCCTAGCACTATTTGACCACGTTTTCTCTGGCTTTGAGTGGAGAAACTAAATCTGTTAGGATTTTGTGGATTCTGGATACCAGAGGTTACTATAGCATTGTCCTCAACTGACTCTCTTATCCACATAATCTTTCTTCTTCTGATGACCAACCCAAAATTTTAGGTTCTCTTCTTTTAGTTCTAGCTGGAAGAATGGTATCTACTTTGGTTTCCATCAGTTCTGATTCCTATAACAGTAACAAAGACATCACTTTCCCAAAGTAAAAAAAAAAAAAAAAATTTTTTTTAATATATATTTCCGTATCTCCTCAAGATTTAAGAAGCAGGGGATTGAAGCATATCACTCTCAAGCTTCAGACTGTGGACCAGAAGGAAGCTGGCTGTGATCTTGACGATTAAAATCCGAGCTCTGCCATTCAGTTCCCTAGCTTATACTGTGACTTCCTTTTGCCTAGAACATGGGATGTGTTTTCCCACGGTGGTGTTAGGTCACTGCGTCACGTCCGCCTCTCCTGAGACCCCACCAGTCTTCTCTGTCCATGGGATTGTTGAGGCAAGAGTAGCGAGTGGGTTGCCATTTTCTCCTCCAGGAGATTTTCCTGACCCAGGGATGGAACTCATGTCTCCCGAAAGTCTCCTGCATTTTAGGCGGCAACTCAAGTATCAAAGAGATGAAAATAGTACCTTAAATTCTTCTGAATAGTACTCTCTCCAAAGTACTATTCCCCCTTGTATCAGTTGATCCTCACCTCAGCTGTGTAACGTAAGAGCTTCAGGTGTTAACTGCCCTCATTTGAAAGCTGAGGAGATTCACGGCTCCGCTCCCCCTGCCGCCAGGAACGTAAAGGACTTTGCCAGAGTCTCACAGATAGAAGAGGTCAGGCTAGATAACTACATTAGACAGACTAGACAGGAGAATTCAGACTAGATGTTATGGCTTTTTTTTTTCCTGATCAAGTATTATTTTCATATTCAAAAGAGTTGTTGTTGTTGCTCGGTCATGTCCGACTCTCTGTGACCCCATGGACTGCAGCAACTCCAGGTTTCCCTGTTTTTCACTGTCTCCCCAAGTTTACTCAAACTCATGTCCATTGAGTCGGTGATACCATCCAACCATCTCATCCCCTGTCATCCCCTTCTCCTCCTGCCCTCAGTCTTTCCCAGCATCAGGGTCTTTTCCAGTGAGTCAGCCCTTTGCATCAGGTGGCCAAAGTATTGGAGCATCAGCTTCAGCAACAGTTCTTCCAGTTGATTCAGGGTTGATTTTTATTCTAGCTGCAGGTACGCACCTCTTCTAGCAACAGCCAGTGTGAAGAGGCAGACCAGCTGCCAGGCCCAGCTCTGAAGGCCACTCACAGTAAAGTTCATGTGTCTGACTCCTGGGCCTTGTCCTCAGTCTGCAGTGCTCCCTACAGCAGGTGCTCTTTGTAAAAGGAGGGTGATGTTATGTGCCAAGTGACCTAGAAAAAAACTTCTGCAGGGAAACTTACTGCCTAACATGGTCAGATCCTACTGTAAGAAAAGTTCAGTGAGGATCTGAACAATGACTCTATTCTTAGGAGTTGAGAGTTTGAGGAGGTCTCTGAACTCAAATAGTGATGTTTGACTGTAGCTGGAGTACTTCCAGGCTTACCAAGCACGTTTCCCTTTCAGTTGGGTGTTACTCTTATCCCCATTCTAGACTGGGGGAAGATCAAATAGTTTTAATGAGCTGCAAGAAAAGTCAGGCTAGCCAAGAGCAATGTCTCTCTGCTCACGTCTTTTTCTAAATCCTGCAGTCTTTCCGTTGTAAAACCCTTGAATTTTCTGTTAATGACATTTGATGTGTATCTACTTTGTACATGAAATTTATGAAGGTCATAGGATGCTTGATTTTTCCACAGATGAAAACTGCTGTGGGATCTTTTAAACTCCTTTTCTGCATCATGTTACCTCTACAAAGAGAGCTCCTGTGTTCTCTTCCTTGTAAACTCTTGTGTCCTTCGATCTGAAGCTCAAAAGTTACCTCTTAGATGTCTTCCTCCTGCCTGATTTGGGTCTGGCAGAGTTGATGACTCTCTCTGATTTTCCCACTGTGTTTAAGAGCACTTTCACACTGCATGTTGTTTTTGCTTAGTCGCTAAGTCGTGTCCAACTCTGTGATCCTGTGGACCATAGCCCACCAGGCTCCTCTGTCCATAGGATTTCCCAGGCAGGAATCAAGATTGCCGGGAGAAATATCAATAACCTCAGATATGCAGATGACACCACCCTTATGGCAGAAAGAGAAGAGGAACTTTTAAGCCTCTTGATGAAAGTGAAAGAGGAGAGTGAAAAAGTTGGCTTAAAGTTCAACATTCAGAAAATGAAGATCATGGCATCCGGTCCCATCACTTCATGGCACATAGATGGGGAAACAGTGGAAACAGTGTCAGACTTTATTTTGGGGGGCTCCAAAATCACTGCAGATGGTGACTGTAGCCATGAAATTAAAAGACGCTTACTCCTTGGAAGAAAAGTTATGACCAACCTAGATACCATATTCAAAAGCAGAGACGTTACTTTGCTGACTAAGGACCGTCTAGTCAAGGCTATGGTTTTTCCAGTGGTCATGTGTGGATGTGAGAGTTGGACTGTGAAGAAAGCTGAGCGCCAAAGAATTGATGCTTTTGAACTGTGGTGTTGGAGAACTCTTGAGAGTCCCTTGGACTGCAAGGAGATCCAACCAGTCCATTCTGAAGGAGATCAGCCCTGGGATTTCTTTGGAAGGAATGATGCTAAAGCTGAAACTCCAGTACTTTGGCCACGTCATGCGAAGAGTTGACTCATTGGAAAAGACTCTGATGCTGGGAGGGATTGGGGGCAGGAGGAGAAGGGGACGACAGAGGATGGGATGGCTGGATGGCATCACTGACTCCATGGACGTGGAGTCTGAGTGAACTCCAGGAATTGGAGATGGACAGGGAGGCCTGGCGTGCTGCGATTCATGGGGTCGCAAAGAGTCAGACACGACTGAGCGACTGAACTGAACTGATTCTGCAATTTCTGTCTAAAAAGGGTCATTTAAGTCATTTTGAATGAATGAAAAACACATGAAGTACTCAGTATGATATCCTACCCACTTATTTACCTGGGTCTCCATAGACTTTAGTTGTTATTACTATTATTTTCCACTGTGTCATGAAGCTGTCCTTAGAGGACACATTTTAGTTGAATGAAAGACATACTGGATGGTTCCCCAGCAGTTGGGTCCATGTGTGGGTTGCTCCTCAGTCCCAGCTGCCATGTGTCAGGCATTTGCCTTGTGCCAGCATTTAGTTAAACAGTTCACATCATCAACTTACCTGTGTCCCACAATCTCCCTATAAAGTGCTATCATCTCTGTTTTTCAAATGAAGAAATGAGCTTGACCACAATCAGCCCATAAAGTACTATCGCCTCCATTTTGCAAACAACGAAATAAGCTTGAGCGAGCTCGAAACAGCTTGCCAAAGGTCAGAGAGCGGTAGACAATCAGACTCCAAACACAGGCAGGCTCAGGATGGAGAAACTGCAGGTTGGCACCAATCCATTGCCTGCCCTTTGACGGTCTTATGGTGACCCTGTACTCTGAAATAATGGATTCACACTTCTTCCGAGATGAATATTTCTTTCAGGTTGATTCACAGAGGCAGAAACCAGGAAATGTTTAGCCTCAGACTTCGGAAGCAGGACTTCCCGTGTGCTTCCCGCAATCCTGGTAAACTGATGATGTTGAATGTTATGGCGTCTTTTTCACTTTGGCTGCTGCTCATCCAAATCTCCTTTCTGTCATTGCTAGAAAGGGGACCTACCATCAGGAGAGGGCAGGAGACAGAGAGGCACTTACCAATCCCAGAAGCTTTCCTGACTTGAGAGGGTTTGCCTGAGGCCAAGAAAGCATTAGGGAGACTGGAAAGGAAGCCTGCGTGTCATGTGTCTTCCACCTGCCACCTGGGGCTACCTGTGTGGATTCGGGGTGTCGTGGGGCTCACACCAGCCACCTGTGTGGCATAAGGAACACCCACTAGAACCCGGCCAGAACATTTCTCAGTCTAGAAGTGTCTATAACTACAGCTTTCAGGATTCAAAGGGTCTTCATAGATACTGTCAGTTCAGTTCAGTTCAGTCAGTCATGTCCGACTCTCTGCGACCCCATGAACCACAGCACACCAGGCCTCCCTGTCCATTACCAACTCCCAGAGTCCACCCAAACCCATATCCATTGAGCCGGTGATGCCATCCAACCACCTCATCCTCTGTCATCCCCTTCTCCTCCTGCCCTCAATCTTTGCCAGCATCAGGGTCTTTTCAAATGAGTCAGCTCTTCACATTAGGTGCCCAAAGTATTGGCATTTCAGCTTCAACATCAGTCCCTCCAGTGAACACTCAGGACTGATCTCCTTTAGGATGGACTGGTTGGATCTCCTTGCAGTCCAAGGGACCCACAAGAGTCTTCTCCAACACCACAGTTCAAAAGCATCAATTCTTCAGTGCTCAGCCTTCTTTATAGTCCAACTCTCACATCCATACATGACCACTGGAAAAACCATAGCCTTGACTAGACGGACCTTTGTTGGCAAAGTAATGTCTCTGCTTTTTAATATGCTGTCTAGGTTGGTCATAACTTTCCTTCCAAGGAGTAAGCGTCTTTTAATTTCATGGCTGCAGTCACCATCTGCAGTGATTTTGGAACCCAGAAAAATAAAGTCAGCCCCTGTGTCCACTGTTTCCCCATCTATTTGCCATGAAGTGATGGGACTGGATGCCATGATCTTAGTTTTCTGAATGTTGAGCTTTAAGCCAACTTTTTCACTCTTCTCTTTCACTTTTATCAAGAGGCTTTTTAGTTCTTCTTCACTTTCTGCCATAAGGGTGGTGTCATCTGCATATCTGAGGTTATTGATATTTCTCCCAGCAATCTTGATTCCAGCTTGTGCTTCCTCCAGCCCAGCGTTTCTCATGATGTACTCTGCATATAAGTTAAATAAGCAGGGTGACAATATACAGCCTTGACGTACTCCTTTTCCTATTTGGAACTAGTCTGTTGTTCCATGTCCAGTTCTAACTGTTGCTTCCTGACCTGCATACAGGTTTCTCAGGAGGCAGGTCAGGTGGTCTGGTATTCTCATCTCTTCCAGAATTTTCCACAGTTTATTGTGATCCACACAGTCAAAGGCTTTGGCATAGTCAATAAAGCAGAAATAGATGTCTTTCTGGAACTCTCTTGCTTTTTCAATGACCCAGTGGATGCTGGCAATTTGATCTCTGGTTCCTCTGCCTTTTCTAAAACCAGCTAGAACATCAGGAAGTTCACAGTTCACATATTGCTGAAGCCTGGCTTGGAGAATTTGAGCATAGCATTACTAGCGTGTGAGATGACTACAGTTGTGCGGTAGTTTGAGCATTCTTTGGCATTGCCTTTCTTTGGGATTGGAATGAAAACTGACCTTTTCCAGTCCTGTGGCCACTGCTGAGTTTTCGAAATTGGCTGGCATATTGAGTGCAGCACTTTCACAACGTCATCTTTCAGGATTTGGAATAGCTCAACTGGAATTCCATCTCCTCTAGCTTTCGAAGTAATGCTTCCTAAGGCCCACTTGACTTCACATTCCAGGATGTCTGGCTCTAGGTGAGTGATCACACCATCATGATTATCTGGGTCGTGAAGATCTTTTTTGTACAGTTCTGTGTATTCTTGCCACCTCTTCTTAGTATCTTCTGCTTCTGTTAGGTCCCTACTATTTCTGTCCTTTATTGAGCCCATCTTTGCATGAAATGTTCCCTTGGTATCTCTAATCATCTTGAAGAGATCTCTAGTCTTTCCCATTTTGTTTTCCTCTATTTTTTTGCATTGATCACTAAGGAAGGCTTTCTTATCTCTCCTTGCATAGATACTGTGAGGATACTCAAAAATGTTCTCAGTGGCAGCAAAGGATGTAAGGCATGGCTGATTGGGTTTTGCTTATAACTACCTAAACATGGGAGAGGCTGTGATGGTGCATTTAAGTGACACTTCAGAATGGTGCAGTCAATCAGTGTGAGGCTTCCTCCCTTCACTGATGTCATATGGCCAAAGGAGAGCGATTAAACTAGTGTTTTTCAGCCCTAAATATGTTTCACTCTCTGAGTCACATTTTCAGATGGGACTCTTTTTTGGACAGCTCAGTGGTTGCAGTGTAGGCCCCTCGCAGACTCCTGTGCTCAAAATCCATCTCTGCCCTTTGGTATCTGTGTGGCCTTGGCAACTTACAGAACTTCCTGGAACTTGTTTTCTGCATCTGTAAAATGAGGATACTAATACTTTCTACCTGGGGAAGCAGTTCTGATGACTAAAGGAGAGAAGCCACGTAAAGGGTTGTGCCCAGTGACATGTGGTTCTCGTTACGTCAGCAGTTACCACTGTGCCTGCTCCTCTGCTTCTCAAGGTTTTCTCTGTCAGGTCCTTCCACGGTATTAAGGGCCCAGGAGAGAGGTTTGGCTTTTAAGTATCACCAGTTGTCGGTATCTGTCCATCCCTCCTGACACGAGATTACGGCTCTCCTGGGCTGTGGGTCCCAGTTTTCTGTAAAGGACCAGACAGTAAATATCTTAGGCCTGGGGCCCAGACGAGTCTTCGTCACATCTTCTCCTTTGCCTCTTTCTTCTCCTTTTCCTCCTTCCCCCTCCCTTCCTCCTCCTCCAATGTAAACCCCGTTCTTAGCTCAAGGGCCACACAAAAACCATCAACAGGCTGTGGATTACTAAACCTTCTTCTGATCTGGCCCTGTGCTCCCTCATGGCCGCAGTCATGAATCTTGGGGTGGTTCTCACCTATCAGTCAGGTCTTAAGATGCTCGTCAGAAGCACAGTACGTTAGGTGGGAAAAAATGGGTGAACTACGTAAAGGAGATTAAGAGGCGCAAACTTGCATTTATAAAATTATAAGTCACAGGGGTGTGACTAGGAGGAACCTACCGCATGGGGATCGTGGTCAGGAATATTGGGATAACTGTGTGGTGACAGATACACCCACGGTCGGGATCATTTCGTAACATACGAAGATATCAAATCACTGTGTCGTACACCTGAGTAATACTGTTAAGTCCACTTTACTTCGGTAAAAAAAAATAAATTTTCATGTTAAAAACTGAGGCTAGTTGAAGACTAGTGCTATCTCTTTGCCCTTCCCCAAACTCCCACGTGCCTTGTGTATGAGGAGCCTTTGAAGTTCATTTCCTGAGACCAAGCACGCCTTTGGAGAGGAATCCATTAGAGCCAGCTTGACATGTACTCTGACTTGGATAAGCTCCGCGCCTGTGATATCACTTGAGCTTCTGAGCCTCAGCTCGTGATTTTAATTTTAAATTGCTGGAGTTGTGTGCCATCAGGTCTCCCGTCTGGAGCAGTCTTGTTTTATGAAAATAGTGTCACTTGCTGTGAAGTGCATGCAGCATAATGAACGCGAGTGTGACACTTTCCCGCAGCAAAAATCCAACGACACAGGCACACGCTTCACGAAGTGACAGTCTTAGGCTGCAGGCGACGACGGTAAAGCAGATATTTACGCTCACAATTGACGTAGTGCGTGTAAAATGTACTTGCCAGGGGGAGCATGCCAGTTCGTCATTCTTCAAGCTCATTCTCTCTACAGGCAGAATCATTCCACACAGTTCCGGGGGGAAACAATGCTTATTTTAAATAAACTGCTTTCTGGCTCTTTGAAGACTGTGCAGATCTTAAGCTTTATTCATCAGGGACCATCGTGATCTTTGAGATGTTCCTGGGCAGGAGATGTTGCCTGTACATCTTTACTCCTTCTATACAGGGACTGGGTGTCTGAGCCGCAGTTTTTCTGATGACTCGACTTCATTTATCCCTAGGAGAGTTCCAGTGATGGAGGTGATGGCCTTTTTGCTGAAAAGAAGGATGATACCCGGGCAGGTGAGACTGTGTCCTTCTGAAGGCAAAGAGAAATAAGATCTCCATTTGCAGTTATCCTGGAGTTCATGCGTAATTTTTTTTTAATGCTGTTTTTTTAAGGAGGCTGTTTTTAAAAGCCAATAAAGTTGACCTTCACCAAACTCTGCTGGAGTCACACATGGAGCTTTAATGTGACTCTGGCCAGCTTCCTCTGCCTGGCAGTGAAATGAACGTCAGGATGGATTCTGAGGATGAAAATGAATCGTGGTTTCATTGATTTTTCTTTTTTTTTTTTTTTTCCTCTTTTGAGAAAAGTTAGAAGTATTTGGTTTGTCCTTTTGATTATTTTTCTGAATCCAGACTTAATTGGAGGCTTTGGTGCTTAGAAAGCCCAGCCACACAGAAACCCGTAGTTCTAGAGACGGCCTCAGTGGGTCCACCTACTCCAATACCTTAGAGCAAGGCCCTCGAGTCCATTCTGCCCCTACAGACAGGCACACTTGTATCTGAGAGAGAACAGAGCCCACCATACCCAAAGCTGTTTCTGAAGCACTATTGCAGCCCTTCCAGCTGTGCCTGGCTCCCAAGCTGTTAGATATCAGCTACTTCTATTAAGTTACAAAGTCTGCTTTAGTTTTCTCTAAACAAAGGGGAAGAGCCACCACCAAAAACCCCAGTCACCATAGTCTTAGTTCTGTCTGTAAATACTAATATCCTTACTGATGTTTGAAGCCCAGGATGGCTCCGACCCAGACAAATCACCCTGGCCGGTTTCGTCCGCACTCACTGCTCGTCTCCGACGCCTGGTCACCGTTTACCAGCGCTGTAACCGCAAGGAGCTCTGCCGGCCTGAGGTCCTGGGACTAGGAAACCAGGGCTACTGGGTCCAGGAAGAGATGTTCCGGAGGTCCTCAGAGATGGAGCTCATCAACAAAGAATCCCAAAAGAGGTAAAAGCCAGCAGTCAAGAGGGCATGCTGAGCTGCCCACTGGGTAAAGGTGACCAGGGAAACACTGACGGCTGGAGGGCAAGTGTGTCTGATGTTCTCGTGTGGAGTTAAGCTAACTCTAGAGTCTGTTAAATCCAGCCTCAGTGGTGGTGTCATGCTGGCCCAGGAGTCCAGTGAGATCTAGGACAGCCTCTCTTCACAATTCCCAGACTTACGTGAATAGGACCCCAGTCTCTGGGGATGTGATTTAAACATATCCATCAGGTCATATTCTCTTATCAGAAAAATGAATAGCGTGCACTGAAGTGGTCTTATTGTAGCCAGCAGTCCTTATCAAGCCTATGAAAGCAATGACTACCATAAAATGCCAGCCCAGAAGGAAGGAAGGAAGGAGGTACTTGCCCATCTGAGAATTAAGCTAAAAACGGCAGCCGGAGGTCAGCACAGACTGGGGATGAGGCCACGAGAATGGATGAGTGAAGCTCACATTCTTTGAGTCAGTTCAGTCCAGTCACTCAGTTGTGTCTGACTCTTTGAGACTCCATGGACTGCAGCATGCCAGGCTTCCCTGTCCATCTCCCCCTCCTGGAGCTTGCTCAAACTCTTGTCCATTGAGTCGGTGATGCCATCCAACCACCTCATCCTCTGTTGTCTGTCTCTTCCCCTGCCTTCCATCTTTCCCAGCATCAGTCTTTCCTAACGAGTTGGCTCTTCGCATCACGTGGACAACGTATTAGAGTTTCAGCTTCAGCATAAGTCCTTCCAATGAATATTCAGGACTGATTTCCTTTAGGATGGGGTCTTTGTATCTCCATCCTTTTACTGTAACGTCCAGTGAATCGAAATACCACATAGTGAGTTCAATTACTTCTCTATACTCCTGGCTTTACGAAATTTTGTAATTCAGGGAGAAGAGGTCTCTCATCTGGCCCCAAAGAGAGAACCAGAGCTGCCGCCTCCCTTATTCTCACTCCTCTACTGACCCCTCACCCCACTCCTAGCTTGAGTCCCTCTGGGGGCAGCAAGTACCATGCCCAAGAGCTCCTGGTAAAGACTGGTGGGAAATAATCCATTTCCCTTAAGTCATTATTTTAGTCCTGCAGGGTATAAAATCTAGAGAGCCTTTGTGTCCTAGAAAAGATCACCCATCTACTTACATTAAGACCAGGAAGAAAGCCCGTGTGAGATGAAAGTCAGGGAGGTGTGTGACCAAGGGAGACCCTGCCTCACTCCAGACCAGCTTATCCATCTGTAAAATGAAGGAAGTGAATTTAATGGCCCAAAAGATCCCTCCAGGATTCTATGATTATAATAGAATCCTCATATAATCCTCCAGGATTCTATGATTCTCTGTTGTCATGGGCAGAATATTTAAGCCTACAGAGTATTTTTATATTAAAAATCTTTATCTCCCACAAGAGGAAATGAACTGGGTAATTTCCGAAACTGGTAAGTCAAGAGATATCAAGCATGCACACATGATTTGCAGGCAGTGGAGGGCTGATGGGCTGTTTTTGTTATAAGTGACTCCTCCCAATTTAAACAATAAAATAGACACGCTCTGCCTGCTCTGTGAACCTTGCAGACTCTCCAACTAGGCACTCAGTAAGTAATTGTTTTAAGCTCTTTTCAACAACGAAGAAAAGCAAAAAGGGAAAACTGCTCCCTCTCCTTTCTGATTCTGTCTCTAGGTGGACCAGGAGGGAGCAAGCCGACTTCTACAGAACAGTGTCTTCCTTTGGTGTCGTTTACGATCAAGAGAAGAAAACCTTTGACTGGACACAGTTTCGCGTCATTTCCCGTCTGGACAAGAAGTCGGATGAGAGCCTGGAGCACTATTTCTATAGCTTCATGTCCATGTGCCGCAGTGTCTGTCGTCTGCCAGCCTGGAAGGACGGTGGTGAGGATGCTCTGTCACTCTGTTCCCAGGGGGACAAAGAGGGTAAAAGCCTATTTTCAGGGTAGAGAATTGCTTTAGTCATAGCTATAGACATGGAGACTATGTGGAGAATTCAGATAAAGTGGGTTTTCCCAAACCCACAAACTTCTAATTGAGCCCACCCTCATAAAATAAAATCTCTCTCCCAAAATGATGTAACTCCACCAAAAATTGAAATTCAGATTAAAATGCCACAGAAATGTTTTTTTTTCAGCCTCATAGAGATTTAGCCTGCTGTGAGCTCCGCACTTTGCTTAGACTAAATCTTAAATGTTTTCTCATGTGTTGACTTGTAGCCACGGAAAATATGGGACTGTCATTTAAACTTCCTGTGCTCCAGTAGAGGCCCCTTCTGAGAAATTTCTTCCTGGTGGGAATTGGCGCCAGCTTTCCCCCTGGCCTCCCTTCAGTCTCGTAATGGATTCACTCACTCTGGACCATAGTACTACATTCTAGAAAAAGCAGAAACAAACGTCGCGCCTACTCAGCATGGGTTCTGGGCTGATGGCAGCATGTTCTGACACTCCACCTTTTGCCCCCAGGTGGCACGGTTGGGCAGTTTTCAGTAAAACCAGGGAGCTGCTTAGACTGAATCTCAGAGTCACGCGGACAAGACCTAGACTGGCATTCTGGTTCGGAACCTTGAGCAAGTCGGCCTGTCCGAGCCTCTTTCCTCATCCTCACACAAGGATGATGATGTAGCTAGAGGTTTTGTGAGATCTAAACAGCGTCCATAAAGTATCTAGTGAGAAGGCACTTAGTACACACTTACCGATCAGGAAGTAACGTTTCCAGAACTGGAGTGTTCATGCTCTCCTTTTACCCTCAGTGGGTCTGTCCAGGTTTCATAAAATCTTTCCTTCCTGTTTCAGCTTTTCGTCTTTGAGGGGCCACTAAGGCCCTGCCTTACTGAGGACCAGGTGGTCAAACTATAAGATAAGGATGCAGGGGCTCAGGTGGGTGGGGGTATCGTGGACCTCCCCTTAAGTGATGGGCGCTGTGTTTTCCCTCGCAGGCCCCCTGGATCCCAGCATCTACGTGGAACCCATCACTGAAGAACGGGCCGCGAGAACGCTGTACCGCATCGAGCTGTTGCGGAAGGTCCGAGAGCAGGTGCTCACGTGTCCTCAGCTGCACGAACGCCTGCAGCTGTGCAGGCCCAGCCTCTACCTGCCTGTCTGGTGGGAGTGTGGGAAGCATGACCGCGATCTGCTGATCGGCACCGCCAAGCACGGCCTGAACCGCACTGACTACTACGTCATGACCGACCCCCAGCTGTCCTTCCTGGACGCCTACAGGAACTACGCCCAGCACAAAAGACCTGATCCCCAGGCCCCAGAGAGTCTCTGTTGCCTGTACCAGACCAACTCCAAACTGTATGAGTCTCTGGCCTATACACACATGAGCCAGACTTCCGAGTCCCTTGAAAACGAACCCGAGAACCTCATGAAAATCGAAGGTAGAGACGACCACCTTGGTCCACCCAGGGGCAGCTTATCTGACATGACCTGTGAAAGCTTCATCTCTAAAACTCAAGATGTCCTTTCCCTCACCCATGACGAGAGTCTGCTGCCTGGGTCCTTGGAGACCATGATGTACGGGAAGAAGGCACTAAGCCATGAGCCAGGCCCTTTTCAGAGCAGCACGGGTGCCATTACTGAATCCAAGCAAGACACCATGGCCATCCCCGCAAGCAGAGACAGAAACTGCCAGCCCCGGGGCCACGAGGCAAAAATAGCCTCAGACCCCTCTTTTATGGAAACTTTAGAAGCAGGAGTGGCTCAGATGAACATTAAAAATGAGAAACACCTGTTGATGTCTCTTTCAAAGGAAGGGGAACTCGGCTGCAGCGAGGCAGGGCCAAGACCTGAAAGCATCGGGCAGCTGGACTCCAACTGCTTCGCCTCCCCTTCCTTGGACCCAGGGAACGAGAGCGGGTTCGTCGACATGTGCAACCTGAGTGTCTGCGACTCCAGAAGAAATTTGTCATCAGACCAGCAGCTAATTGACTTACTAGAAAGCAAAAGCTTAGAAAGCAAGTTGGTTTTGGGTCCGAACCACAGCGATGAGGAGGACGACGAGGACGACAACGAGGAGGAGAGTCTCGAGCTGGCCGCAGGCAGGCAGGAAAGGCTGGCAGCGTCGCCTCTCAGCGAGCCCACCACCCGCATGACAGGGGAGCAGAGCCTGGCCGGCTTCCTCACGGAGGAAGCCAAGAGAGGGAGCACGGAGGCCACAAGCCAGCCTCCTGGACCGCAGGGCCCTTTCCTTCCCACAGCTTGTCAGTGTCACTGCAGACACGTGGAGAGGTGGACACGTGGCCTCGAGAAGGACGAGTTTGAAGTGGAGAAACCCCAGGCTTACCCCCCAGACCCCTTCACAAGCAAAGCCAATAATGTCACAATGAGGGGCGAGCCCACTGCTGTCCCACCTGAGCTGTTCCAGGTGAAGCAGGAACTGTTGAAGGAACCCTGGAAAGAGAGCACAGAAGGGAACCAAGGTCTCCCTCCGTATCCTGAAGGGAGTGAGCTCAAGCCGGAAGACATGGATTATGAGAGTAAAGAGGAATTCGATAAAGACGGGAACTGCCAGAGTCAAGGTACTGTGTGTGAGACCTTGTGTCCTGGACGAGCCAGTTCTCCCAGGCCGGGGAGGGCGAGTGCGTGGGGGCTGGTGAGAGTTCTACCGCTTCTGAAACCGACCTCTCACACCCACCGTGTGTTTAAACGTGAAGGGTATAGGGCTCATTCCTATATGAAAATGGGGCGGAGTAGCTTACGTCTGATCATTCCAGAAAGATAAGGGTGACTGTAGCACCTTGGCTGCATCAACTGCGTGGTCTGGGCAGGGGCTGTGTGCTGGTATACATGAGATGCCATATAGGACATCAAGGGGAATTTGTTGTTCCACCAGGTAGGGTGCTGAAACTGGGTAAAGGAGAAGAGCCAGGGGATGCCAGGAAGCTGAAGTTTAACAGAGATGCAGGTCATTTTTCAGGAACTCCACAAAAATAACTGTGATCTGGTAAAGAACCTGTCTGCAATGCAGGAGACCTCATTTCGATTCCTGGGTCAGGAAGATCCCCTGGAGAAGGGATAGGCTACCCACTCCAGTATCCTTGGGCTTCCCTGGTGGCTCAGCTCAGTAAACAATCCGCCTGCAATGCGGGAGACCTGGGTTCCATCCCTGGGAAGATCCCCTGGAGAAGGGAAAGGCTATCCACTCCAGTATTCCAGCCTGGAGAATTTCATGGACTATATTGTCCATGGAGTCACAGAGTCAGACATGACTGAGCAACTTTGACTTAACTTTTTAAGTAAGGTTTGGGCTTCCCTGGTGGCTCAGACAGTAAAGCATCTGCCTGCAGTGCAGGAGACCTGGGTTCAATCCCTAGGTCAAGAAGATCCCCTGGAGAAGGAAAAAGCAACCCACTCAACTGTCAAAACCCTGTGTTGTAATGTCAGTGCATTGTATTGAGTGTCCTTTGAGTAACGCAACAGAAATAAGAATAACCAAATGAGGGGCTTCCCTGGTGGTCCAGTGGCCAAGACTCCGTGCTCTAGATGCAGGGGCGTCTGGTTCAATCCCTGGTGAGGGAACTAGATCCCACGTGCTGCAACTAAAGATCTCACGTACCACAGCTAAGACCCAGTGCAGCCAAATAAGCAGTTTTTTTAAGTAAAAAAATAAATAAATAACCAAATTACATGCAAGTCGGCAAAAATCCAAATAGGTCTGAACTTTTTAAATAGGGAGATCTTAGGTAAGGAAAGGATTTGAAAATGTGAAGACTCTAGGTGGCCTGAGATTTGCGTATGTTTTACGAGGATATGAATACAGTGATTAGAGATTCTGAGCAACAACAAATGGTTTTTAACTTTTTCACTGTTGTTTTTATGTCTTCAAATCCAAGAGGGCGTATTAGGGTGAACAAAAAATAGTTCTTATTTATCCTCGTCAGAAAAAAAAAAAAAAAGAATACCCTGTTGGTGGCCAGTCTGGTGCCAGGGCCCATGTATTACACAGGGATTCAGGTGGGCCAGCCCCTTCCACACAGGACAGTGACTTCTTCCAAAGCTGAGGTTCCGCAGGCCACATAGCCAGAGGCGGGCAGTGTGCATGCAAGCAAAGCTTCATCTGTATTTTACAAGCACACGCCCGCCCCCGCCACCTCCCATCGCTCACGTTAACATCCTCCACCCCTCCCAACCGCCAAGAAATTGGCTTCCATGAAACTGGTCCCCAGGGCCAAAAATGTTGGGGACCACTGCTCTAAAGTGGGAAAGAGAGAGGAACCCTGCTCTGCTCCCTGGGTTGTCTGACTTCCTTTTTATTTCTGAGCTCCCACCTTTGGCTTCTGCCTTGTGATTGCTGACTCTCTTGGGAAGGGTTCTGAACCCAAGTTATAGTGCATCCCTCAGCCACCCTGGGAGGAGCCAGCCCTGACCTGCCCACCCTCCTCGCCCCAGGCCATAAAGGGTCCCTGCCACCTGCGGGGTTATATGTACACCTTGCTCTTTGAACTCTGTCGTGGGGGAAATCACTACCTACTCAGTCCTGGGAACACAGGCAGTCCAGCAAGGATGGGTTAGAGGAGGTGCTCGGTCCTCTCCTGGCCGTGGGGCTGGGCTGTGCTGGGCTAGGAGGCAGCAGTGAACTTGATAAGCTCTTGTGAGCTACTCACACACTCAGCAGTGGGGAGTCCCTTGCACCAGTGCTTTTAAAGGGGCTTTGGCAGACCCCAGAAGGGTTCCTCCGAAGCTGGGGTGTGGGCTTGGCAGGGCCGAGAGGGCCCTGCCTGTTTCTCAGACTGGAACTCTGGAGCCGATGGAGCAGTCTCTGGCCGAGCTGGCCCAGCCCCTTCTCTCCTGACTCCTTCTCGCATAGCGTTGTGTTCTCTTCTCAAAACTTAAATTCACCTTCTGTGCTTAAAACCTGGCAGGGGTGTGCCCCCCATTGGATATAGAATAATTTGGATTTTCTGTCCTGGCCCAGCCCATAGAGTTCAGCATGATGGTGATGGTCCTGCCCCCCCTACTCCACCCCCCCATCTTTGTATATACTTGCCCCCCCCCACCTTGTTCCTCAGCAAGTCGAGCGCACCCTTCCCCCGCTGCTGCCTCTTCCTGGGTGGTCTCTCCTCTGAGAGGCCCCCTCTACCAGCCCTCCCTTCTACCAGCAGAGTTTTTCCTGCTCCTTCCCTATCAGGGCACCTTGTTTCTTTCCCTTTATGGTCCTCACCATGGTTTATAATTGAAACTGTTCGTTTATTATTAGCGTGTTTTTCCCGGCTGCCTTTCCCTCAAGGAGTTCTTAAGAGCCTAGAAGGCCAGAGCCGCCACACTGTCCTGTTTTTATCCTTGAATCCCCTGCCCTGGCGAGGCCCTGCTCCTGCTGAGGGGTCCCTGCGGCCCCCTGGGGAACTTGGTGCACAGGCACCAGCGAGACCTCCACGCTGCAGAGGGCGGACACTCCGTGTCGTCTCGCCACGGAAGGGGCCCCCAGCTTTTCCTACAGTCAGTTCGTCCCCCGTCAGCACTGTGAAGCGGGTAATGGTTGAAGATCCATTTCACAACTGATAATAAGTGCTCACCACTGAAGACTGAAGGAATGAGTCGCATTTCCATTTCTGTCAGTGATGTTGACTGTCCTAGGTGTCTTTGCATCATTTTTTAGCGTAAATCAGGTCTGTTTACCTTCGTTGTAAGTTTCAGGACTTTTCCTTCTTCATCGTTAATCTCAGCCTCTTGCCATGTTCTATTTCCCACACTGTCTCTGCCTCTGTATCAAAGCAGTGTTCACTTCCCTCTCACCCCGCTGCACCAAGTGGGGAAGCCTTTGCGGTCGTCCAGTGTTGTCATTTGGTTACCAACGCAGACTCTTACCAGATGATTTGCTTGGGTAGCCTTGGAGCAGGATGTGGGTTTATAGCTTAACTGATAGAGCGCTTCTGGAAATAGAAGACATGGTAATTAATCAGTTTAAAATAAATAAGCACACAATAGGCCAGTGTTTTAAGAAGATGAGGGACTTCCCCGGCAGTCCAGTGGTTTCGACTCTACCCTTCCAGTTCAGGGGGTGAGCGTGGATCTGATCCCTGGTTGGGAAACTTAGGTTCCCTGTCCAGTGCGGCCAAAAAAAAAAAGCTCAGATGTCCTATCTTTTAGATCACTTCAGTCTACCAACTACCTGTCTCATTTATTTTTAAAACCTCTCTTCCCAGATTATCCAGGGAAGTACTCTGAGGAAGAGAGCAAGAGCTCGACCTCAGGCATCACGGGAGACCTCGGGGACGACCTGCAAGAGGCGCGGGCTCCCACCATTGCTCAGCTGCTCCAGGAGAAAACGCTCTATTCATTCTCCGAGTGGCCAAAGGTACCTCCCGGAGCTTGCATGCTCCACCCAGAGCATCCTCAGCTTTTGAATCCTTTACATTAAACCTTTTAGAATCTTTCTGAATCACCAACTCAGACAAATGTTTAATATCTTTAAAAGATATTAGTTACATGACTTTAATGGTATCAGGACCATAACTAGACCATAAGACCAAAGCGTTCAGCACATCTTTGTATTTACAGTGCTATGGCTTTTCATCTTCATTGTCCAGACTACACCGTTTCTTTTAAGACTACAAAAGTGAGTCTCTTTGTGTGCGCCCTCTTCTAATCAACTCCTTCTGGTTAGAAGACATGCGGCTTGATTTCAAGGGACTTTGTAAACTTGGATAACTTAGTACTTCCTCCTCAGAGCTTGCATCCTTTTTTATAGGATCGCGTGATAATCAACCGCCTGGATAACATCTGTCAGGTGGTGTTAAAGGGGAAGTGGCCCTCTAGCCAGCAGTATGAGCCCTCGGGCGCGCTGCCCACCCCCGTGTTAACCAGCAGCGCTGGTCCCCGAAGCGGCCTCTCGGAGCCAGAGGCATCAGAGCACAGCTTCAGCAATGGTGCAGCATTGGTGGCCCAGATGCAGAAGGTGAGGCCCTAAGAATGCTGTGTCTGACCTTGAAACAAAGGAGGAGGACACTTTGCATTTCCTGATCGAGTGATTCATTTGAGTCTTGGAGCGGGAAAGTGCGTGATGAAAGTGGGTTTGCAGCTCAGTGGGAGTGATGTGTTGGTTCATGGGAGATGGGGGTGGGGAGGCAGATGGGCACTTGAGGACGAGGTAAGTTCTCAACCAGCTTAGTGGCAGGAGTGGATCCAAAGTGATGGAGGGAGTTGGCAGGCATGGCTTGATGACAGATGACTCTCTAAGGAAAGGGAGGGATGAATACTTGAGGACTGGGAACGGTAGCAGCCAATAGAAATGAGGGAAGTCAGACTCTTCCCTGCTGGTCCAGCAGTTAAGAATCTGCCTTCCAAAGCAGAGGATTGAGGTTTGATTTCTCACCAGGGCATTAAGATCCCACTTACTGCGGAGCAACTAAGCTCATGTGCCACGGCTGGAGAGCCCATAAAAAAGATCCTGAGAACCACAGCTAAGACCCAGCGCAGCCACATAAATGTATTATTTTTAAAAAAGAAATGAGGGAAGTCAGCAGAGGAGTTTTATTTGAGGTTTGTAAATGCAAATGAAAACTCAAGGGCTCAAGTTTAAGGTAGGTAGTTAGCTCACTAGCTCTTAGCTACACATTGGACTGTACTGGGGACCTTGAGAATCTCCAGGTTCTGGTTGGATTGGTCCAGGGTGTAAACTTGGTATTGGCTTTTTTTTTTTTAACTTCTAGTTGATTCTGATGTACAGCTAAGGTAGAGATTCCCTAAACTATGATTTTGGCAATTGCAAGTGTAGTTCATGGACTGGGAGCTTTTGCAACACCTGGGAACTTGTTAGAAATGCAGAACCCCAGACCCACTGAAGTGGAATCTGCATTTTAACAAGCTATCCAGGTGAGTAGGTACTGAAGTTTGAAAAGGCTTGAGTTAAAAGACGTTCCAAGAAGGTGATTACTAGTCCCCAGGAAATCGGGGCCAAGACAGAGCTGGCATTGACCCACAGAGGTGACATTCAAACCTCTCTTGCCCCTTCTGTGTTTTTGCAGGAGAGCTTCTTGGCTCCGGTTTTCACAAAGGATGAACAGAAGCACAGGCATCCTTACGAGTTCGAGGTAGAGAGGGACGTGAAGACTCGGAGCCTGGAGCAGTTCTCGGCCACCCACGGGCACCCCCCCATCGTCCTCAATGGCTGGCATGGAGAGTCAGCCATAGACCTCTCCTGCCCATCGGAGGGGTCCTCAGGGGCCACGTCCCCTTTCCCAGTGAGCGCCAGCACCCCCAAGATCGGGGCTGTTGGTTCACTGCAAGGAGCCCTTGGCATGGACTTGTCGGGGATCCTGCAAGCTGGCCTGATCCACCCAGTGACCGGACAGATTGTCAATGGAAGCCTCAGGAGAGATGACGCTGCCTCCAGAAGGCGGAGAGGAAGGCGGAAACATGTCGATGGAGGGGTGGACCTCATATTCCTGAAGGAGCAGACCCTGCAGGCGGGCATCTTGGTGGGTATTTGACTGGAGAATCCCAGGGAAAGAGGAGCCTGGGGGGCTGCCGTCTATGGGGTCACTCAGAGCCGGACGCAACTGATGTGACTTAGCAGCAGTCCCTGTTTCAGTTGTCTGGCTTGAAACAACTCTTGCCATCAGTTGTCCTCAGTCTTTTCTAGAAATAGATATTAGTCCATCGAGGGCCCTTAACCTGCCTGCATCCTGGAGACACGAGCCAGGAGGTCTCACCATGTCACAGAGAAACAGCCCAGCCTCCAGGGGATCTCCTCCTGGGGATCAAACGAGTGAAGCAGTAGGGCTGGGTCTGCAGCAGCAGCGGGCTTTCCAGAAGCAGGGACTTGAGGGTCAGGAGGTCCTGAACATCAGTCCTGGCTCAGCTGCTGCTTGACCTGCTGGGCGACCTTGGGCTCATTATCGAGCCCTGCTCTACTCCTCTGTAAACTGGGGGCCGCAGCTTCTGCCGCCGAGGGTCACTGTGAAGCTTGGCTGAAGTCACACTAAGGTGTTCTCAGCTCAGAAATCCTTGTCTGAAACAGAAGAGGGCAGACCCTGCACACATGCCCAAGATCCCCTCTGACTCCACTTACTGTGTCAGAGACCACCGACTTCTCTCTCTTTGCATTTTGATTTTTCCCATTTGTTGAATTTCAGGCTCCGAAACAGGAACCAACATTTCTTGCTTTCCTAACTACTTTAAAAGGAATACTAGTGACGAGTATTGAGTGCCTCTGGCAGGCACTGCGTTGAGGGTTTTACATGATCGCCCTGAATGGTGCTCACAGCAACACTGTGAAGGTGCGGTTACTGCTCCCGTTTTGGAAATGAGCAAACTGATACTTACAAGCGTTAAATGATTTGCCCAAGATTATCCAGGTAGTAAATGGCAAACCAGGGAACTAAACCAGCGACTTGGTCCTCTGCAGCCAGGGAGCTCTGCTGTATTGTTCGGTAGATGTCTCCCTCTTTGATTTTCTATATAATTTGGGAAGCTGAAATGGCAGGTTCTTTCCTTTCCCAGTTCTTCAATGCCTTTAAGAAGGTTGTCTGGTTTTTCAGTGACGCAAAGCCGTGGTTTTCCTGTCATGATCATAGAATTCCAGTGGAGTAAGTGAAGTATTTTTTTCTTGGCTTCAGAGCGTTTTGAAGATCTTATCATGCAGACATTTAGTACTGATATATGTTATTCAATTCAGTCGTTCAGTCGTCTCCAACTGTTTTTGACTCCATAAATTGCAGCACGCCAGGCCTCCCTGTCCATCACCAACTCCCGGAGTTTACCCATATTCATGTCCATCGAGTCGGTGATGCCATCCAGCCATCTCATCCTCTGTCGTCCCCCCTCCTCCTGCCCCCAGTCCCTCCCAGCATCAGAGTCTTTTCCAATGAGTCAACTCTTCGCATGAGGTGGCCAAAGTACTAGAGTTTCAGCTTCAGCATCAGTCCTTCCAATGAACACCCAGGACTGATCTCCTTTAGGATGGACTGGTTGGATATTCTTGCAGTCCAAGGGACTCTCAAGAGTCTTCTCCAGCACCACAGTTGTAGACCCCATATAGGCACTGGGGACACAGGGCCGACTATATATGCAGAAGGAGAGCCAGGCGAGTCGATTGCAGGGTGGCACTCTCTGTTACGTGAAAACCTGAGACCAGTGCCATGGGGGAGCAAAGTGCGGTGGCCAGGGTCACGGGGACAGTCCATGCTGGTGACAGAGACGATAGGAGGGAGCCTGAGCAGGTAGGATGACGCAGAGGTCACCACGGAGACAGGGCGGAGGAGAGCAGTCGGCTAGAGGGGTCCCCCGCCACGTCAGGAACTCGTGGCGGGGATCGGCGGTCAGGCATGGGTGGGAAGAGTCCTTTAAGAAACGAGTTTTCATTCTGTCGTGGTGAAGGGCACGTACTCGTCTTCCCTCCATGCAGGAAGTCCACGAAGACCCAGGACAGGCCCCCCTGAGCACCCCACACCCTCCCGAAGGGCCAGTGCCCGCCACGTCGACCCCGGAGCCGACCCCAGCCGCCGGAAGCCCAGCTGAGAAAGCCATTCCCAGCAAGAGCCTGCTGGACTGGCTGCGGCAGCAGGCCGACTGCTCCCTCGAGGTCCCGGGCTTCGGCGCGGTGAGTGCACGTCCCCTCTGACACAGAGACTCAGAGGGGGCCCAGGAGGACTGGGGAGCCGAGGGAAATCTGTGTCCTCCGAGAACTTCATTGGAAAGTGGGGGCAGGGGAGTTTAAATTCTGGTTAAGTCTTCTGGTAACAGAAATCCCAGCGCATGTCAGAACGCCAGGCCAGAAAGTCGACGTGCGTGACCTCTTACCAGGACAGTGAGCCTCCGCTTGCCCCTCCCTTCCCCGCGAGTCACCACATCTGTGAGCTCACACGGCATTCTTTAGGATGCATAAGCGCTGCTCCCCTTCACTGAAATGCTCCCGTGCATTCAAGTCACCGCGTCTCCACTCTGAGGTGATGGGTTAGTTTCAGTCCCTGCCCAGGGGCTGCTCATCAAGTCCTCTTCCTCCTCTGCCCTCCGTCCTTCAGAGCAGGGGTCCAGAGGAAAGGGCACCCCAGCACTGGCACCCCACCACCACCCCTGCTGTCCTGGCTACCTCTCATTAATAAGGGGAGGCGCTCGAAAGCTCACAAGGGAGGAGGATGCATTCATAGACACACACCCTCTGGAGACACACAGCACACCAGGAGCAACGAAGAGAGAACCTGAGAAAACGGTCCGGGGAGGCAAGGGCAGGGGTGAAGCAGTGCCCTGAGAACCTGGAGCGCCAGCGGGCCGCCCACAGGAGGCCCACCGTGCCGCTTAACTGCAGGAACACTGTGGCTTCGAGGAGGGCGCCTCGGTGGGGGCCCCGCGGCTGTTCCTGCAGCCCTGACCCGACAGGTCCTGTGCAGAGGGCCGTGAGTGAGGAAACAGCACAGCCATCTGAGCGGCACCACCCGCATCAGGAGACCTTGTGGCCAGGACGTTCTGTAATGTTGGTTTCCATTTACCTCCTAGAATTTTTCAGACAAACCAAAGCAGAGGAGGCCACGCTGTAAGGAACCTGGAACATTAGACGTCACCTCCCTGAGTGGGGAAGAGAGGGCTGCTGTCCCCAAGGAGCCCGGCCTGAGGGTAAGGAACAGGACTTCCTGGTGGAGCCCGGAATCGCACACCCAGAGAGGACGCCCCACCTGGGAAGGGGCAGCCAGGCGGCCTTAGCAGGAGGACCAGGGACAGGTGGTACTAGGGTGTTCTCACCAGCAGCATGTCCTCCATGGTCTTTTGTTTTCAGCCTTTCCCTCCAAAACTTTGGGGTTAAGTTTTACACTGAAACGACTCCCAAGGCTCGATTCCCCCCGTTTTGGAGAGTTCAGGGAAAATACCTTTTAAGTCTTATCAGGAGTCTGTTATCCAGTGTTTTAACAAAACTTTTTTATTGGAAATTTTCATTTTCCAGCCTTAAGTTTTTCCGGCTACCATTTAAGACACCCCCCTCCTCGTCCGTCCTCGCTGGCAATGAGAAACAGCTGACTTCATGCACTGCCCTTTTCCTATTATAGAATCATGAGCCTGGAAGAGACTTCAAAGACATCTGCAGATACTTGCAGTAGGACGAAGCCGAGTTAATTATAGTTTACAGATGGGTACAGATTTGGACTAGAAGACTTGCAACCTCTAGGGGGCGGTAGCATTTCAACCTGAAAGCGTGTTAAGCTTGTGCAGGCGATACTCATACGTGCTTCTAACCTCCTCAAAGTGAGTTCTTCCCACATAGGGAGCTTCTGAGGGTCCTCTGGGGCTCTGCCTTTGTAAGCTGTCCTCTGATCTCCCAGGCGCTCCTGACCGCCTCCTTTGGTGCGTGATCATCTACAGCTCTCCTCCTCCGAGGGGTTTCCAGAACACCGTTTCTGTGTTTAGTTCCCAGAGACCACCCACCCTAGTCATTTCCTCCTTGTTAATGTTGTTAGGAAGCTCGTTTCTGATTTGGTGGCCCGGAGGGTCACTCCGCTAGCAGCTCAACAAACATGACTGCCTGCTGGACAGGCTGATCCCACATCCCTCCTCCAGACCCCGCCCTCGGCCTCCCCGAGCTCTCCTTTTGTCATGAGAGACCACCCCCAGCCCTCGCTTGGTGGGGTCTCCGAGCTCTTGGTTGAGCGAAGTGGCTTCCCCCCTTGACCTCCTCATTTCTTTCTTCACGTCTCAGTTTCTTGGACATTCTTTGGAAGTTAACGTTCATCACGGCACGGCCGACGCCAGTCTCCTGCCAGAGTACTCATTTCCGAGCTGTCCTCACAAGCCAGCCTCCTGCCAGAGATGCGCTTTCCCTCCTTCGTTAAGTAAACACAGGCCCCGCCTCAGGGTCCCCTGCCTGCAGTAAGGCCGGGACTGCAGGCAGGGTCCGCCTGGCCCTTGGGGCTGCTTGGTGGACCCCAGTGGGGCCGGAGCCTTTGGGTGTGTGACACTCCTTGTCCTTCCCTTAGAGACCTTCCCATTTCTTCCAGAAATATCCAAATCCCGCAAGGAGCATCTCCCTGCCTTCAGCCCCTCCTGCCTTGTGTGTGCTGGGGTTCGGCTGACAGCGCCACACAGACAGACTCAGCTCTAAGAATGCCCGCCCGGCAAATGGCAGTCGCTCATTATCACATGCGTGTGCACACACAGATCCCCATACTTCACACGCAGAGTTAAGTGTTTCACCTACTCTTATGCAGTGGGTGGGACGGTTTTGCTAGTTTCTTCCTGAGACATTTGACAGTATATTGTGGAGACTCTGCTTGCTGGGTGTGCTGAGTCGCTTCATTTGAGTCTGACTCTTTGCTACCCCATGGACCATATGCCCCCCAGGCTCCCCTGTTCATGGGATTTCCCAAGCAAGAATACTGGAGTGGGTTGCCATTTCCTCCTCCTGGGGATCTTCCCGACCCAGGGATCAAACCTTCATCTCCTCTGTCTCCTAAATTGCAAGCGAATTCTTTACCCGCTGAGCCACCTGGGAAGCCCTGCAGAGATGACATGTCACCCCTAAATAAACACTTAGCATGTGTCTTCTGGGAACGTTTTCCCGTGTATCTGTCACCACTACCACACATGTCAGTAATATGTCATAGCTCGCCCATATTCAGATATCCCCAGCTCTCCCAGAAGTGTCTTTCCAAGCTAGTTTTTGTTTTTTGTTTTTAGAATTTTTAAACCAGGATCCACCTGCTGCATCTGGGGGTAAGGTTTCTTACTACTCAGGGCATGTTAGGCTGAATTGACTCACCTTCCTGGGAGGAGCGAGGCAGTTTTGGCCACCACCTCCTCCTTTGCCTTTACCCAGGACTTGAGTGTTAGAGCCAGGACACACAGGCTGTGGGGTTAAACGGTGCCTTGTGTTGGTTTAGAGAGATACCTGGGGGGCACATACGTGTGCCATCATCAGGAGGAGCAGACCCATTGCCTGTGTCTGCCCCTCGGAGTCTCCCCTCGCCTTGCCCTCCCCCCAGCCTCCCTTGGAAGAGGAAGCAGGCCTGTTCCCAGGGAATAATTACCAGGAGGGAGAGCTGCCAAAGCCTGGCTTGGCCGCTGTGTGTGGTCCCCACGCTGCTAGGAGGGGCATGTGCCCCGGGTGGGCAGCCACGGGCCAGCCGCAGGAAGGGGTGGATCCCCCTTCCTCGGCCAGCCCGCTGTGCGCTCTGCAGCGGGGGAGAAGCCCTGTTCTCACCCCAGGGACTTCCTGCTGTTGCTCCCCCGTCTAAAGGGTGCAGGCCGCCTGGCCTGGCCTCGCCTCCTGGGCAGGTTCCCTGTCCTGCGAGCCCAACGTGATCTGCCCCAGTGGTTCCCAGTGAGGGCGGGGACATTCTGACGCCTGAAGAGTGTGACTTGAACTTGTGGGGCCGGGCCTACAGGTCCTGCAGGGTGCAGGCCGCCCAAAGTCACCTCTCCAGCGCCCAGTGGCCTCAAAGCGTGTTACCGGACGCCTGCTGTGTAGGTAGCAGATTATTCAAAAGAGCTGAGGCCTTACTCAGCAAGCTCAGAGTTTCTTCTCCCTGACAGACTCGTGTGATGGCACAGGCCCTCCCGCTGGAGAGTGATGGGGAGAGCGAGGGTGGGGGCGTTTGAGGGCACAAAGGGAGAAGATACACCTGGGGCCTTTTCCCTGGCCCTCGACTGTGGCTGGGTAACAGGGAGGAGGGCTTGGGAGGCCTCGTGGCCAAGCACTGGTCCCCGTGGCCGGGCCCTGGGCTGAAAGGAGGGGCCTGAGGCCGTGGTCTCCAGAGGGAGGCGATCTGCACTAATGGTCTCCAGAGAGAGTGGTAAGAAACGCTTCTTTCAGCCCGGCCCCATCCTCACGTCTGACCCTCGCTTTAGAAACGGGAACCAGACAGAACTGCTCCCCGAGCCTCATTCCCACAGCCGGGCGAGGCTGCCCCGCCCTGTCAGGACAGGCTGGCTCCCAGCATGCAGGGGGCTGGTCCCACTCCAGCGAGAGCAGACAGGTGGGCCGGGGCTGCGAGGTCTGGGCCCTCTTTCCCTTCCCAGCTGCGCTCCAGGGCACATCCCGCCCCTCCTCAGTTGGCGAGGAAGAAAGGGGGCTGAACTGAGGTCTCTCCCTCGTCTGCTTTCCTAAGACAAGGCTGGCTAGGAGGTTTTCTCCTCACACAAAGGTGACCGTCATAGAGCTCTTCGCCCGTGACGACTTGGTTTTTCTATGATATTATTAGGGAAATTGAAGGACAGATGTAAAACCTCAGGGATAACACTTTCCAGGGACCTCGGAACATTTGAGTGCACATTTTTCACATGTGTGTGAATCTCTGAACTTTATGAAACGGCTGTGACAATAGTGCTGACTCGTAGGGTGGGTGTGATGAGTTGAGAGCAGGCACACGAAGCTAGGCGCGCACAGCCCAACACGGGGCAGTAGCCCTGCTTGGCTCCTCTGTCATCGCCACCCCCTTCATCAGCCCCTCCGACGTCCAGTTTCCCTCTGCTGAGAGCTTGACCGGTGTCCCCCACCGGCCTGTGCCCGTGGCCGCCCGTTGAGCAGAGACCTGTGGCATCTTCTAAGGATTCGACTTGGGTACCCTTGTCCTTTCTCACCCACAGCCGGGCCTGCAGGTCAGGACAGAGCTTCAGGTCTTCCTGCTCCCAAACCCCATCCTCCGGTTCGGCTCTGTGGCTTCAGTTAAAACCCTCCCTTTGTCAGGAGGGAGGCGAATGAGGGGGTCTGGCCGAGGGGGTCACCCCCATGGGTCTCGACCACTGGCCTCAGCTGCACACACTAAGATCACATGAAGCTGGGAAGTCAAGCGCGGCCCTGCACAAGGATGACACGCAAGTTCATGAAGTCCTTTGTTGCTGTTTTTATATTTTACATGTGAAACTGCTATCATGTCGTTTATGCCTCAGTAAAAACACTCTAGGCTAAGACCTGAGGTCCCTGGCTGGCCCCAGCTCCTGGAGCTCCAACGGCCTCTCCACGGGGCACTGGACGTGAGCACGTGGGAACCTGCTCACCACTTTCAGGCTGTCTGCCTCAAACGGGAGGTCCTCGGGGCACAGAGCTGTGCAGCTCCTGGTGGGTGGGCGGGCAGGAAAGACCACTGTGGAGCCCCGAGCTGCCCACCCCCCGCCATCCATCGCCTGAAGCATCTTGTGTGTCTCATTTTTCAGGGGTTTCTCCCAGAAAACAAGTTCAATCACACCTTGCCCGAGCCCATTCTCCGAGACACGGGCCCCCGCCGCAGGGGCAGGCGGCCACGGAGCGAGCTGCTGAAGACCCCGGCCCTGGTGGCGGACGCCCCCTCCGGGATGGGGCCGCTGTTCATGAATGGCCTGATCGCCGGGATGGACCTGGTCGGGCTGCAGAATGTGAGAAACGTGCCGGGTATCCCCCTCACGGGGCTGGTGGGCTTCCCAGCCGGCTTCGCGGCAATGCCCCCAGGCGAGGAGGTCAAGAGCACGCTGAGCATGCTGCCCATGGTGCTGCCGGGCATGGCCGCCGTGCCCCAGATGTTCGGGGTCGGGGGGCTCCTCAACGCCCCCATGGCCACCACCTGCGCCTCGGCCGTGCCAGCGCCCCTGTCAAGCACAACCAAGGGCGGCGCATCGGCGGCTGAAAAGACTACGGAAGACCAGCCCAGCAGCCACAACGTCAAAACGGACCCGTCGGCCGAAGACAAGCCCGGCCCTAGCCCCTTTTCCTCCGACCAGCCCGAGCCTGCAATAACTACGAGCAGCCCCGTGGCGTTTAACCCGTTCCTCATCCCAGGTGTTTCCCCCGGACTCATCTACCCTTCCATGTTCCTCTCCCCCGGCATGGGCATGGCGCTGCCGGCCATGCAGCAGGCCAGACACTCCGAAGCAGCAGGTCTGGAGAGCCAGAGGAGGAAGCGGAAGAAAACTAAGGGGGACGCCCCGAACCCCAACCCAGAGCCTGTGCCCAGGCTGGAGAGGGAGCCAGGCAGCGAGCAGAGCTGCCCAGAACCCAGGGCCCCCGCGCCCCCCGATAGAGAACACGCAGCACAGGCCCGGGAAGGGGGCCCCCAGGACTCTCACGGTGACACCAATTAGAACTTTTTCACCAAGGAAAATGATTGTGACTTGTAAGTTTCTTATCCCATAAAGGTTTGTTACTTCCCCTCACTTCACCGTCATAAGAACCTGTGTTTCCATGAGTACTATTACCTCCCTGATTTCCTGTCTGAGAACTATGGTAACAGATGTTAATAGTCAGTCACAGGGTCTTGCCACGTCATCAGCTCCGTGTCGTTGACCTAGTATAGGAGGTGCAGAACCCCTCACTCCGTTACCCAGTCGTCCATTCCAGCGATCGTAGTTAGTACAGACGTGGGGACACGCCCTGCCCCCTTCTCTTCCAAGTTTCCCATTTATTCAAAGAGGAAAAAAAAAAATGGCAAAAGAAAGCCAGCTAGGGACTGACCAGTGCAGGGCCGAGGCAGAGAGCAGCTCTTTTTTTTTTTTTTTTTTTTTCCGTGAGCTGTGCCGACCGGGAAGAAGGGTAACAGGGAACCAAAAAAAACAAAAGCACAGAGAAAGGAAATGCTGGTGTGTATTCTTTAGTTAAAATATTTCCCAGTTTTATCACGATTACTAAACAAGTAGGTTAGGCAGAAGCCTCTAACGGTTGAAACCGCACATATCCATTTCTTTCTAAAACAGAAACCTTACTGGTAGTAACACAACTTCCCCCTACCCTGTGGGTTTACAGGCAACCTGCAGCTAGAAGACATAGTGACCAGGCAGCATTTCTTACACACGCACTCGTCCCTCACCTCCTGAGTCAAAAGGGGATTCCCAGCACGAGCAAGCTGGACACACCGAGTGCTGTCGCCAGCGATGGGGTGGGGTGGGGAGCACGACTGCACACGGCATAAAGCACACGACCAGCTCTGCCCCTACCCGGGCCTCTTAGGAAGCCCTCTGGCTGCTGGAGCCTCCTGGACTCTTGCTTTGTGGTTCCCTTTGCCAGGACCCAGGCTCACTCTGGAGCCTGCACGAAAAATAAGTCCCCCAACACTCTTTGACACTAGCCAGGGGTTCGAGGCTGTCAGAGCTACATGCGTTCCACCTCTTACAAAGAGTGCGACTGAGAAGTGTTTTTTCCTTCCCTCCGGATTTTTCAGTTTATATTTTATAGTCGAACCCAGATCTCAGATCATCAAGTTAGTGGAGACTGTGTTGGCAAGCTTAACATTCCCCCTTCTTCCTCAGCTGCCCAGCTCTCCGGGCAGCCTGCCCCCACCCTGCCCACCCCTGCCTCGTCTTCCTTCACCACCACCACCACCACCACCACCACCACCCCCCGCCCCACGTGGTCCCTCCCTTCTGATGGTCTCACTCTCCATCCACAGTTCACACTCTGAGACTTGAAAGAAGCTCGTGGTTCAGTCCCCGGGGGGCACAGGGTTGTGCGGGACCGTTGGAAATGTTGGAAGCGTTACTAGTACCGGTTTCACGTTTTGTTGTCAACAATTTACCGTTGTTTTTTTTTTTTTACTTTTTCTGTAACAGTTTTGCTATAATTTATCAGAAGGTCCAAAAGTTCGACATAACTATTTGAGTTTGCGTTATTTATTTATGATGCTTCTGTCATTGTCTTTTATACATTTGGGATTATAAATTATGTAAATGTTAAAATGAGCATCTCAAAGAAGTCTGTTAAATCATGGCCGGGGAGGGGGGAAAACCAGCTTTATTTTTAAAAAGTGGAGTCCCAGTTTTAATGAGTCATAGTTATAAATCAGAAATTCTGTAAACCAATTCCATAAGAAAAGATCCAGTAGTTGAACCGATTCTATTTAATGACATCTTTGTCGCATAGGTGGTCTCTAATGCTGACAACAGATTTCTTAGAAATGCTGCTCGCTCTATTTAACTAACATTTTGTTCAGTTTTGCCTCCAGTGGAAGCAGAAAGGGTTTTTTCAGCTGTTAATCCTAAAAATCAATATAATTTATTTATGTAAAAAAAAATCACTCAATTGATATATTTTTGAACCTTTTAAGTACTAATTTTCTTTTTATCAAGTAGGAAAAAAAAAATGTATTTGCCCTAAATCCTTAAAATACAAATGCTATAAAAATTTCATGTATCTTGAAAGCCTTACTGCAAATGAGTATTATAGACACCCAGCAGAGCCTGGGTTTCCTTTGCTGTCGTCGTCGTTGTTTTGTATGGAAAGGCTGCTTTCCCCAGGTTCCACTTAGAACCTCCAGTAGGTCACAGGGTTCAGTATGGATTTGATTTAACAACCCACCAGCATGCTAAAAATCCCTTGTTATATCTTATCGAACCTGTATGTTAACTCTCTGGGTGTTTAGGCTTCTCTTTGACTGCTATTGTGTCCCTGTTCGCAAAATGAAAATGACACTCTGTGGATTACTTGCTCTGTAAGGCATAAGTGCTTCTTATGATTATTTTGACGTTTCCAAGAGCAAAAGCCAAATTTAAAACTCTCTTCAGCAAACTTGAGCCTTTTCATCTAATTCCATGTCACTCACAGCCATAACTTTTCCTTGATCATTCTTCACCCCATGTCTTACATAATAAATTGTCTGTGGTCTCGATCCTGGATTTAAAAAAACAAAAAAGTTTAAAAGTCAAATTTGTATTTGAGGACTTCAGTGGCACTCGGCTGCCTCTTGCTGCCCCAACATCTTGTGAAGGCATCGTCTGCACACACAAGTCCTAGGTGCCGGTGGTGGGCACCGTGCGGGGGCTTGGTAAATACTCGTTCAGGAGGGTTGGCCTGCCTTCTCTCTTGAGCTACCAGAACACCTGGTTAACACAGATGCAGTAGAAGGGGACACAGCACGGCACCTGCTCCCCGGACTCATGGCCTGAACACCCACAGCCGATGCCACCACTCTCTTAAGCCCCATTCCAGAGCCCCGGGCTTCACGGGGTGGAGGGGCACCTCTGTGGGTTGGAAGAGGCCTCCAAACACCCAAGTGCCTCCTGTGTCTGAAGTTGAGAACTTTGTGATCCTTAGCTTTGGGAAGCATGGCTTCTCAAGCCCCAGAAGGGCTATGTCCGAAGTTATCAACCAGGCTGGCAGAAAGGCGCCGAAGTCTCGGCAAGGAGGCAGATAGCAGGAGCCCCGCCAGCCTCACCCTTGGAACCTAGTTTCAATAAATGGTAGATAAACAG
Organism: Ovis canadensis; assembly: GCF_042477335.2. Classification (NCBI taxonomy): domain Eukaryota; kingdom Metazoa; phylum Chordata; class Mammalia; order Artiodactyla; family Bovidae; genus Ovis; species Ovis canadensis. The sequence goes on along the minus strand of NC_091257.1, from coordinate 85,386,921 downwards.
CCTGGAGCCTGGGTGGGCCACGCTTCCAGAAGCCCTTACAGACTTCTGCTGCAAGTAAATATGTATTGCCGGCTTTGTAGACCTCTAGACTTGGGTAGCACTTCTGGGTAGAATGATAAGATGTGAAGATCAAGGATTTACCCTTGATCTCCAAGCCTACCCCAGTAGATTCTACCTCCTTTGTGAGGGTGGGTGAACACACCTCGTCACGTACAGTGGGCTAGTGTTTCAGTGTTTTGTGTGTGTGTGTGCGTAAGTGACCTCAGAGTGTGACCTCGTTTGTCTTCAGAGCATCTTGGTTGCCAGGTAGAGGATCCTGGCATCCAGTTGGCCTTATGAAAGCTGACAGAGAGGCTGCAAAGCTGGGCGCTGGGACACTGTCCCCAGTCCCACCAGCCTGAGGTCAGGACACCCCAGCCTTTGTGATGCTAGACTGGGACCAAACCCTCCCCCACCACAACCACCAAACGCAGAGACCAGCTCTAACTGAATTACAGAAAAACTGGCACCAGGAACAAGGGAACAGTTGTGTCACACCCTCCAGAAAACTTTATGCTTGATTTATTTTCACCTTAAAACTGTTTCTTTTGCCTACTGTTCATTTGCCTGCTGTAGAAACCACAAGAACTCTTAGGTCACCAGTGGGGTTCACCCAGCCCAGTGACTCACACCTTGGTTCTAAACTGTGGCTTCTCCAAACCCAGTCTCAGGGACAGGAGTGTGCGGGCAGGTGTTCAGGACACATGGCTTGTGCTGCCAAGTGGCCAGCCTTGTGACCACCCTCATAACCCATGCGCAGCAGGGTATTTGGGGGATAAGATAGGAAATAAAAGGGGTGAATTAACTACTGGCTCCTACAAGGAAGGTCCTCCATGTGATGGATTTGGAAATGACCGAAGTCAGTGCTGTGGAGCCCATCCTGGTGTCTGAGCTCGGGCTCAGCCCTCACTCAAGGCCAAGAGGACGGAGGGAGGAACTAGGATGGGGGGCGGCAAGCAAGGAGTGGAGGCGCTGGGAGAGCTGTGGCTCCCCTGGGGAGGCAAGAACAGCGCGCCCGCCTCCTCGAAGCTTAAGTTTCCTCATCTGAGGCTTCAGCAGAACAAGATGAGGAATTAAACAATTGCAACTTGAACCACTAGGGTTGTTGATGGGGTTGATTGATCGAAGTCAAGTGCTTACAACTGCTCCTTATGTTCGAGTCATGTGTCCCTACTTCTTTTAAATAGCTGGTGAGGTGAGGATTGCCAGGCCTGGAAGGATGAGGTAAAGTTAAATCAGGGATACAGCAAGGGAGTCAAGGGGGAGGAAGCTCTTGCTCCAAACCCTGAGGCAGGTACAGAGTGGATCTGGGATTGGACTCAAAGCAGGAAACGGGGTTTTTTGGGTTGTGTGTTTTTAAGTTTCTTTTTTTTTTTTTTTAATGTGGACTTTTACGAAGTCTTTATTGAATTTGTTACAATATTGTTTTGGTTTTATGTTTTGGTTTTTTGGCCTCCAGGCATATAGAATCTTAGCTCCCCAGCCAGGGAATTGAACCCACAACCCCTACCTTAGAAGGCGAAGTCTTACCCATTGGACCGCCAAGGAAGTCCCAGGAAATGGGGGTTCTGACTGACTGTCCCTATGATCCTACCTGCAGGAGAGAAGGGATCTTTCCATGCAAGCCTATTGGTCAGAGTGAGCGAAAGGGTTGAGGAGATAGTGGGGCTGGGGGACAGCGCAGCCCCCTGGTCTGTGATGCCTCCATCAGGGTAGGGTTGCCAGATTCAGGCAGAAAAAGACACCCAGTTACATTTTAATTTCAGATAAACCTAATGAAGTAAAGTGTCAGTCACTCAGTAATGTCTGACTCTTTGCCATCCCATGGACTGTAGCCCGTCAGGCTCCTCTTTCCATGGAATTCTCCAGGCAGGAATACTGGAGTGGGTAGCCATTTCCTTCTCCAGAGGATCTTCCCGACCCAGGGACTGAACCTGGATCTCCTGCATTGCAGGCAGATTCTTTGCCATCCGAGCCAAGTTAGTGAAAATGAAAGTCGCTCAGTCGTGTCCAACTCTTTGCAACCCCATGGACTATACAATCCATGGAATTCTCCAGGCCAGAATACTGGAATGGGTGGCCTATCTCTTCTCCAGGGGATCTTCCCGACCCAGGAATCGAACTGGGGTCTCCTGCATTGCAGGCAGATTCTTTACCAGCTGAGCTACCAGGGAAGCCCCAGATTAAGCTACAATGTTTTTGGTGTATCTAGATTTCAAACCTCGGCATCCTGTTGCCTCTGGTCCTTTAATGTAACGACACACAGTTACTAGGACCTTCCTTGGGCAGGGCTTGATGTTCATGTCCATTATTCCAATCCACGATAACTCTGAGGTTCTCCCCGTTTTACAAAGGAGAGAACTGAGGTCCAGAGAGGCTAAGTGACACCCAGTCACACAGCTGATAAATGACAAGGCTGGGATTTGAGGGCCTAGAGAGACTGGTGATTCCAGAGCCGTAAATTGACCAATAATGGAGTCAGGGTGGACACCTGAGGCCTGGGGCAGGCTGCCCCTCAGCTGCAGCTTTGTAAAACAGCAGTAAACGGATGGTGAGCCAGCACAGGGGCATGCTGTCCCCATGCTGCCCAGGCCAGCCCTGAGGCCGGTGGAGCAGAGCCACCAGAGAAGAAGGCATTTCCCTTCCGTCCTGCTCCACAAACCTGAGGACAGTCTTGGCATCTGATCCTCGGACTCCCAGCCTGAGTCCAAGAGGAAGCATCCAAGCTTAGAAGGCGGGAAAGAAGGGTGTGGCAGGAGGTTGTGTAACAGTTCAGCTAGCTAGAAGGGCCAGAGGGCAGGAGAGAGTCTTCCGAGGCTGAGAGGAGAGGGGCAAGTTGAATGTTCTTTTTTCGGCACAGTGGCTTGTGGGATCTTAGTTCCCCGGCCAGGGATTGAACCTGTGCCCTCGGCAGTGACAGCGCAGAGTCCTAACCGCTGGTCTGCCAGGGGATTCCTATACTGTGTTTTGGCTGGGCGGTGTGGGGGGAGCTGAGAGGCTTGCAAACACCAGATCATCTGCCAGACCGTCACTTCAGCCCAAGGACCTGGAAGCAGGACCTGAACCTGGGAGAGCTTTGATCTGGTTTGTAGTATGAAAACTGCTCAGCTCTCGCCCTCAGGTGCCATGGATTGCCCACCACTGCCACACCGGGCACTGCCCATCTCACTCACTAGGCCCCAGTGACCAGCATGGGCCAGCCCCACATCCATGAACAGTCCCCAGAGCTGCCTCCCAGTGCCCACTCTGCAGCCCCCTGTGCCAGGCCTCAACTTCCGTGATCTCATCCCACACGTGTTCCCTGGACGAGGACGAGGCCCAGGTGGCTGTCACCTCCTTGAGTGGCCCCAGGAATGAGGGGAAAGACAAGGATCGAGGGGTGCATCTGATTCCAAAACCGCAGGTCCCACACCGTCTTCCTAGAGCATACAGCTCATCGGCCGGTTTTACACCGCCCACAAGCCAAGAATGGGCTTTTACATATTTTTGATAATGGAAAAGTCAAAAGAATAGTATTTCACGACCTGTGAAAATCACCAAATTCAAATTGCAGAGACCAGGAAGCAAGCGCCATCAGCACAGCCCCACTCCTCTGTGTCGCCTGGGGCTGCCTGCACCCCACAGCAGAGGGCTCCGACGGTTGTTCCAGAACCGCACGGCCTGTAGAGCTGAAAATATTTGCTATCTGGCCCTTTACAGAAAAGTTTGCAGACCTCTGTTGTAGAGCAGCTATTGTATCCGCAGATTCAGTGCAAAAACTAAGCCACTTAAAATATTGTATGTTAATTCATACATAGTTTTGTATAAATAGGAACCAGATGCCGGGATGGAAGAGTGACGTGGACTTCTGAGATAAATCAGACCTCAAAGAAGTGCTGGACTTTGGGCTGTCTCAAGGGTCCCCCTCCAGGCCCCCAGGGCATCCTTTCATTTCCAAGTCAGAACCCCACGTCCTGCCCTCTCCTTCACGCCACTTACCGTCTGGGGCAAAGAGGAAGGGAGCTAGGGGATAGATTTTGAAGCTGGCAGAGAAGAGACAGTTTTTAGAGAAAGGACCCAAAAAAGGGCCAGCGGTGGTGGTTAAGTCACTAAGTCACGTCCGATCGTTGTGACACCGTGGACTCTAGCCTGCCAGGCTCCTCTGTCCATGGGATTCTCTCTTGCCGTTTCCTTCTCCAGGGGATCTTCCTGATCCAGGTAATCGAACCCAGGCCTTCTGCATCGCAGGCAGATTCTTTACGGACTGAGCTATGAGGGAGACAAAACCGGCCCGGAAGTGGAGCATTTGGAAGGACAGGCGGAAGGCCACATAGGACAAGTTAAGCACCTGGAGGCGTAACCGCCATGCCTTAGCGAGGGGCCTTCAAGGCTTGGCTTACGGGCTGGCCACCTGCAAGGTGAGTGGAAGACAGGCCTGATGGATGAGCCAACCTGGGTCCTGGTCCCACTTGGAGCTCAGACAGCAGAAGGCCTGAGGTGTGGAGAGCTGAGTACAAAGCAGCAGCAGCTGGGAGCCCCCGGTGGGTGCCCTGGCCAAGGCCGACTGGCAGCCACATCCTGGGAGCCAAGTTCAGAGGAAACAGGAAACAGCAGCTGGGACCACATCTATGCAGGGACAAGGGCATTCCCATCACACGCCCTCCACATTGTGACTGAGGCCAGCTGGCACAGCTCACTGGGCCCCAACCCATGTCCAACTCAACACTCATGCAACTGAGAGACGACGAAACTGCCTCCCAAAGGCCCTGGGCCCTAGAAGGCTGCCTGTGGACTTCCAGCCCACCCTGCTGTGCACCAGGCTGGGCTGGGCTCCAGGGCAAGATCAGGTCAGGCTCCACCCTGCTGTTGGGGACCTCAGAGTCTGGTTGGGGGACAGGGCTGACCCCCAGAACTACTGAGCTTGCTGGTCTTTGCCCTCTCCTTACTTAGCACCGGGCCAATAAGTGTGAGACACAATGGATTCCAGTCTCCTGCCAGCCAGAGTGGCTTGTGCATGGGGAGCAGCTAGCATGGAGCAGATGTGGGTAATGAAGGTGGGGTGGAACCCGGGAGGGAAGAAGTTCTGTGGTTTTCAGAGGAGGAAGATGTGAGATTCGGCAAACAGCTTCCTAGTAAATTTGACATCAACACTTGAGGCAAAATTGTGTAGAAGGGAGTTTAAAGCTGTGCCAAGGGTTTATGTAAAACACATCAAGCCACACTCCATCCTTTTAGGGGAATGACTGTTGGGCAAAGAGAGCCAAACTAAGTGTTTTTCATAGTGATGGACAAAATGGAGAGTGGTGGGCATTTATCCAAACCTGAATGGCCATACCCAAAGGGAACTAAGAAACAGGTATATGTCCTTCTGGGGAGGCATCAGTGACTCATGGGCCCTTTTCAAAAATATTTGTTTATTTGGGGCTTCCCAGGTAGCTCAGTCTGGAGAAGGCACTGGTGACCTACTCCAGTACTCTTGCCTGGAAAATCCCATGGATGGAGGAGCCTGGTAGGCTGCAGTTCATGGGGTCGCTAAGAGTCAGACGTGACTGAGCAACTTCACTTTCACTTTTCACTTTCATGCGTTGGAGAAGGAAATGGCAACCCACTCCAGTGTTCTTGCCTGGAGAATCCCAGGGACGGCGGAGCCTGCTGGGCTGCCGTCTATGGGGTCGCACACAGTCAGAGATGACTGATGCAACTTAGCAGCAGCAGCAGGTGGCTCAGTGGTAAAGAATCCACCAGCCAAGCAGGAGATGCGATTTTGATCCCTGGGTTAGGAAGATTCCCAGGAAAAGGAAATGGCAACCCACTCCAGTATTCTTGCTTGGGGTATATCCCATGGACAGAGGAGCTTGGCAGGCTACAGTCCATGGGGGTCACAAAAGAGCTGGACACGATTTAGTACCTAAACAAATTACTTATTTATCTGGCTACCTTGGGTCTTAGCTGTAGCGTGTGGGTCTCCATTGCCTCAGTTCAGTTCAGTTCAGTTCAGTTCAGTCGCTCAGTCGTGTCCAACTCTTTGCAACTCCATGTGTTAGGGGAAGCACACTGATTGAAACTGCCCACCCTGGCCAAGCACCATAGTAACCATTTGCATGAGTTGTTTTACGGTAGGAGGTCCTGCTAAGGAACACGGAACTAAGAAGCCACGACCAACCAGAAGAGTTCGGGAAAGATCAAAAGGAGACACCGCATGTCCAACCACCTCCCAGAATCCTTCTCTCTGGCACCCATCTTGGCTGAACAAGGCATGCACTACCAGGAAGGACTCTGAATCAGAATGATTGGCTAATGTCAACCCAGAAACTAATCTCATCGCCATAAAACCCGAGGCTGCAAGCCATGTGGCAGAGCTGTTCTCCTGGGTTCCCTTACCCTACTGCCCTCCATCCAGGTGCCCTTTCCCAATAAAATCTCTTGCTTTGTCAGCACATGTGTCTCCTCGGACAATTCATTTCCGTCTGTTAGACAAGAGCCTAGTTTCAGGCCCTGGGAGGGGTCCCCCTTCCTGCAACACATGGACTGCAGCACTCCAGGCATCCCTGTCCATTGCCAACTTTCAGGGTTTACTGAAACTCGTGTCCACTGAGTCGGTGATGACACCCAACCATCTCATCCTCTGTTGTCCCCTTCTCTTCCTGCCTTCAATCTTTCCCAGCATTAGGGTCTTCTCAAGTGAGTCAGTTCTTCTCATCATGTGGCCAAAGTATAGGAGTTTCAGCTTCAGCATCAGTCCTTCCAATGAATAATCAGGACTGATTGCCTTTAGGATGGACTGGTTGGATCTCCTTGCAGTCCAAGGAACTCTCAAGAGTCTTCTACAATACCATATTTCAAAAGCATCAATTCTTTGGCACTCAGCTTTCTTTATAGTCCAACTCTCACATACATACATGACTACTGGAAAAACCATAGCCTTGACTAGACGGACCTTTGTTGCCTCATGTGGGGTCTTTCCCTGCAGCACACGGACTTTCTAGTAGTGCTTGGGTCACTAGTTGTGGCCCCCCTGCCAACGTGAGTTAAGTCAGGGAGGAAAGCAGGATGGGGGAGGGGGTCCAGACTGAGGCAGGGAGGGAGGGGGGTGGGAGGGGGGCAGGCTGTGATGGAGACAGTGAGGTGTTAAGCCTCCTTCCTGGAGGCCAGACCGGGAGGACTAGACCCCGCCTTAGCTCTGATCTAGGCGTTTCCATTCACAGATCCCCAAATGATCCAGGCCAGCCAAGAGCCAGGGGGATTGCCAGAGTTCCAGTGAATGCCTTCGGGGAGTCTGGTGGGGGTGTGCAGGCTTGTCGGGTGGATTATAGGGCTGAGGAAAGCCCCCAGCCCAGTCCCCAGGCCCACATCTGGGAGACCCTTCAACTCTCACCGCAGTGCCTGTTCAGATCTCCCCATCAGGAAGCAAGCGTGTGTCCATAGGAGCGGGCTTCTTGCTCCTACTACCAAGGCCGGCAATGCCTCTGAGAGACAGGGCCAGAGGCAGGGTGAGGGTGGGGGTCGGGGGGAGGAGGAACGGGGGGCGGTGGTTGGAGGGTTTGGGGGAATGGGCGGTGAGCCCCTACTAGCTGAGCCCCTGGAGACACTTCCTTCCTCTCCCGAGCCCAATTGGAGGCAGTTAGCAACCTCTTCAGGGAGGGGATGGAGAGGCATTCCCCTCCCATGGCCTGGGGTCCAGGAGGGTTTAGAACCCCCTCCAGCCCCACTCGCAACACAACCCAGCATCCCAAATAGACCCAAGGAGAAGCTGCGTTCCGCTGCCCAACCCCCAACCTCACCGGCCCCGCCACCCTGGGCCTCAGAAGGAGCAAGAGTTAAGAGGTTAAGCATCCACCCAAAGTGGACCTATCTTGGGCAGGGGACAGGGGTTCAGTTCCTGGTCAGGGAAGATTCCACATGCCGCGGAGCACTGAAATCCCGGGCACCAGGACTACTGAGCCAGCGTTCTGGAGCCTGCGGGTTGCAACTACTGAAGCCCACGCGGCAACAAGAGAAACCGCTGCAAGGGTTAGGGTTAGCCCACACCCTGCAGCCAAGCACAGCACCCGCGCGTCTCAACCGGAGAAAGTCAGCACGCAGCACCGAGGGCCGAGCACAATCCGAAAAAAACAAGCCAAGGTGGTCCTGTCTCTGCCCAATCGACTGTGGGGGCACCAGGTTCTCCAAATCTGGCCTTGTGGGTCTTGGTTCTCAGGTATTCCTTGTATCCTGTGGGTCCTCTCCGTTTCGTATTAAGCCCGTCAGCTGGTCTGTGCTTATTTCCTCAGGGACGAGATATGACAACGAGCAGGAGAAAAAGAAAGAAAGCAGTCTCAGCCTGGCTTCTGAGTTTCAAAAGCAGCCCTTGGTCTGGACACGACATGGAGGTAGGAGCAAAGCCTCCCAGCACTACCGCCCCACACCCCCAGAGGAAGAGGAGCGGATGGTTGGTGGGGACCGGAGGGGACTGGGCTGAAGGAGCCCGCCTGTCTGATCCTCGTCCAGGAGCTCCTGGAGCCCAGCCTGCCCCTCCGACCTCTGGGCTCCTCCCTGGGGGGCCCAGGGCCTGCCCTCCCCTACCTCCACCCCCAGCCTGCGGCACCCCTGTCAGCTGCAGCCACACACCTCCGTGGACAGACAGCCGGAGTGGCTGCCCACTGTGCCCTGGGCTTCCCTCAAGGTCAGGCCTTCTTGCCCCAGGGGACAGCCCTCCTTCCAGCACCCAGGACACCCGCTGGAGGGCGTGCCATTAGAGGGTGGGACCCAAGTGTTGGTGGGGGGAGAGTAGGGTGGTGTGGCCCCCACTGTGGTTGAGGGGGATGGGAGAAAGGGCCCCACACCTTGTCAGGTGGGTGCTCAGTAGAACCTGCCTTGGGATGTGGGCGCTGCTCTCAGCATCCCTGAGTTCTCTGAGGGTCTGGGAGCCCCCCTGCAAGGTGACGAGAGAGAGGGAGCAGCGCCCATCCCCCAAAGATGGGCAGACTCGGGGTTTGTCCACCAGAGTGTCGCCGGGGGCAGCAGGATGCACTAAGGGACACAGTTTCTTAATGGTCTGGGGCACCACTCTGGGCTTCTCCTTCCCCGTGCTCGGTGGGGTTCCTGGGGTCCTCGCCAGCTCTGCTCCCCTGAGATGCTGTGTCCGCCTCCCTGGGACTGGAGGGTCCTCAGATGGAGCTCAGCCTCAGGACTCAGGGGCCCCCTGTCTGGCTGAAGCTCAGTTGACTGATGCTTTCATTTCCGCTTGGCACGGGGGTCCTGAGCCCCCTCGGCAGGGTCCCCACTTTCCAGTCAGACTATTCCCTACGAGCCTTTGTATAAAGAGTTCGGCTGGGATCCAGGGAACTTTGGCAAAGTATGTACGGCCTAAGCCAAGCTGTACTAACCTGTCTTCCTCCCGAGCTGAGAGGGGCCAGGTTGTTCCCAGACAAATGCAGAGGTGGGGGTAGGGGCGGTAGGGTAGGAAGGAGGCTTATACAAGGCTTATACAGTGCACACCGCACACTGCAGAGTAGAAGCCAGGGTGGGGTACAGGTGCGGAGGCCTGGCCAGGGGCAGTGGACGTGGGGGGCCTGCTACCAGGTGTCTGGTGTACACACACAGACACACACACACACACAGGAAACACACTGACACCCACATCCAAAGGAACCTGGGTACCAACTCAGTTACGCAACAATGTGAGCATGCAAACACGGACAGGTGTGTGTTGTGTATACAGAAGTAGGCACAGGCACATATACAGAGGCTGCGGGGATGTGTTCAAACGTGTTCACACACACACGGACCCGCACAAACACGCACGCACATTCATCCACACATGGGATTCAGATTCGAATGTGCTGGGCCAAACCCAGGAGGCAGAGAGAGTGTCTGGCCACTCAGAGGACCCAGCTCCCTAAGACTCGGCACATGTGCGTGCATGCGCGCACACACACACTCACAAACACGCTCTGGGAGGGAAGCACTTCCTTCACAGGCGCTTTCGGATTCAGGGGACACGCAGTCAAGACCTCGTGCTGGGAAAGAAAGCGCCTTTGTGTGCTGGGATGGGGGTGGCGCGGGGATGCGAGAGCAGCTGCAGTTCCTCCAGGATAAGGGCCAGGCCCATTCCGTTCCTCCCCTGCCCTGGGGGAGGAAGGTCAGGCAGGGCCAGGGATGCAGGCGGGAGTGGGGGCGCCCGCCGGCCCTGCACCAACCCTGGGGCGCTGTCTCTGGCAGGCTGCCCAGAACCCAGAAAGCCACGCTGACCCCCGGGCCTGGTCTGGCCCCAGCCCCAGAATGTCCCTATGGCCCTGCCCCCAGGCTTGCTTCAACCCTGACCCAGATGGAAACCTGGCTCTGGACTGGGGCGCCATGCCTGGCTTGTGCCTACGGCCTTGCCTTTTTTTTTAACAAAGTGATAAAAGGTCAGTCTCTTGAATTAAAAAGATGTGAGCTTGAGCCCCAGCTCTGTCGCTTGTCAACAGGGTGACTTCGAGACAAGCCTAATTTTTTTTGAGCCCATATTTGAGTTCCATTACAGTGCTCAGAAAGTGAAAGTGTTAGTCATTCAGTCGTGTCCGACTCTTTGTGATCCCATGAACCACATGTAGCCCACCAGGCTCCTCTGTCCATGGAATTCTCCAGGCAAGAATACTAGAGTGGGTAGCTATATCCTTCTCCAGGGGATCTTCCTGACCCAGGAATCGAACCGGGGTCCCCCGCGTTGCAGGCAGACTCTTTATGGACTGAGCCACCAGGAAGCCCCAGGGCTCAGAGCCAGGAGGCAAATAGTCTTATTGACCCTCAGAGCTCGGCACCTTCTTGGTGTCTTCTATCACCAGGTTGGGCTGGACGAGCATCCTGCCCACTCCCGTTGCCTCTAAGCTCCCTCCTGCCCTCGTGATCGTTGTCTGCCCCTGCAGGTCCCCTGGGGAGTCCTCTCTGAGCCTCCTCCTCACACTCTGGAGGTGCCGCCCCTTCCTCTCTGCTCTACGACCCCGGGGCCCAGCCTGCCCTCTGCTCCCTCCGAGTTGGGTCCTCCGCAGGCTCAGCCTCCAGCAAAAACAGCCCCATGTTCTAACTCAAGAGGACTCAGCGGAGGGATGCCCACCAGAGATGACCTCAGCAACCCATCCAGTCACTCAGTCAACAAGTACTTATCGAAGGTCTTCCCTGCACTAAATGCTGTTTCAGACGCTGGACATTCAGCATTGAACAAACAGACAAAAACTTCTGCCCTTGTGGGTTCGCATCCCAGTACTGTTACCATAGTAACAGGCCTTGAGCACCACTCGGTGCCCCCACATCTGTCCCGAGAGTTGAAGCATCCTGAGGGCACAGACAGCACTTCCCTCCAGGGTCTCCACGAAGCTTGGGCCTGTCACTAGCACAGCTCTTTCTCTCCCCTCAACCCCACTCCCCCGAGGCCACGGGTATCACGGGGGCAAGGGTGCGCCTGGCACAGCGCTGGTATGAGGGCGTGATTGTCAGACTCAGCAGTGGTTTTCGGTAGTTCAAACGCGTTCAGCTACCATTGCCGTTTGGTGTGTTTCTGTTTCGCTCTAACTGAAACTTAGTGCTTCTCTTTCAATGTATTTTCAATCTGTTATGTAATTGTGTATCATTACATAATAGTAAAAAAAAATTTGTGTCCCTATTGCTCATAAAATTGTCCTGTTTTAGGACATCACTTACCTGGAAGCTTGACTCACCTAGAGCAGGGCGCGTCAGGTCAAGCGCTCTGCGGTACCATTCATCTGTTCAGGTAGCATTAGCTGAACATCTGCCCCCACGGCAGATGCCGCGAGTAGGAGTGGGAACCCAGGGAGACCCCTGTTTAGAGAGGCCTGTTTTCTAGCAGAGGGACCAGGGCAGGTAAGCAGAAAAGTGCAACTGGGAGAATGGAATGACGGGCTGGTGCTGAGGGAGTCTGGGTGGATCAGAATGACTTTTTTAGAACCCGGGACATTGAGCTGAGCCCTCATGAAATAGTTGGGTGTATTTTTCTGGTAGAGATGAGAGAGGGGTGAGCCAGACAGAGGGACCAACATTTGCAAAAGTCATATACCGGAAAAGCGTCTGATGTGTGTGAGGCAATGGGGAAATGTTAATGTGCGGGCGGGGCGGGTGTGTATCAGACTGGGCTGGAGAAGAAGCTGGCCCCAGACAGGACTGTGAATGCCAGGGAGAGCGGGGAACCCCTGCCACATGGAGGGCTCCCAACCTGGCCCTGGAGTTGCCCCAGAGCGCTTTCCCTGCTCCTATTGGAACTCTGGCTCAGCTTCACGGTCCCCACCTCCAACCTGCCCTAGGAAACTCTGGTTTCCCTGTGGTCAGATTCCCTCTATACTTGGCTTAGATTTTAAAAAATAAATAAATTATGGGCAGGAATTTTGTAAAAGCTCTTTATATATATTGACATTCTTGATTCTTTGTTACATAGCTATCTTGTCTGTTTTTGTTTTTTTTTTTTTTTGCAATTTGACCTTTATTCGATTCTGTTTTGGTGGAAAGAAACCTTACGTATTTCTGTTGTCCAGTTCATTAATCTGTTCATTTGACGTTGTCTTAGAAAATTATTGCCTGTCCTAAAATTGTATACGGATTAGGATTCTTTCATGGTTTAACTTCCAACATTTAAATCTTTAAGCCATCTGAGGTTTATTTTGGTGTAAGGTAGGAATCTAACTTTATTTTTTTCCAAATCGTGAGCCAGTTGTCCAGTCCCGTTTCGTGAGTAATCCATCATTTCTGCACTGGTTTGTTTATTTTGTTCAAAATTCATTTCCCCTCTTCTCAATTTTTAAACTCACACTTATGATCTAAAAGTTGGAAGTTTTGGTGTTTTGTTTTTTTTTTAATTTTAAAACAAGAGGAGGAAGAGGAGGCCGAGGAGTCCAAATGTCATAGGAACATTTGACGTAGAAGATGAGAGCCTTCCCCTGGGCTCAACAGCTTGCTATATATCATTTTATTATTAGTTTTATAACACTTATTAGATTTCCTTTTAGTACAAAAGATAAAACCCAAGAGGAATCAAAATCTCTAGATAACATATATTGACATAAAATTATGTTGACATTTAAAGAAAAGAGGGACTTGCCTGGTGGCCCAGTGGCTGCGTCTCTGTGCTTCCACTGCAAGGGGTATGGGTTCAATCCTTGGTCGGGAAATTAGAATCCTGCATGCCGAGTGGTACGGCCAAACAAAAATTTAATTTAATAAATTAAATAAGAAGAATACATATTAATATAGAAGGCTGGAAAAGTCAAGCAATTCTGAAAGATACAAAGTGAAAAATTAGGGAATTCCCTGATGATCCATGGGTTAGTCCTCCGAGCTCTCACTGCCAAGGGCCCGGGTTATATGTCTGGTCTGGGAACTAAGATCTGCAAGCCTTACAGCACAGCCAAGAAAAGAAAAATCAGTACTTCTCTCACTTACTATCCACCCACATCAAATCCCTCACCCCAAAGGTAAGCAGCTGCGTTTCCTCTTTGCTTTAGTTTATAATGCGCTTCTTTTCCACATTCCTATTCATCTGTGGACGAGTCTATTTCTGGGCTTTCAATTTTCCCTGCTGTTTATCTTTTTGCTCTTCTGGGGCTGGCACCATACCATTTAGGACTTCCCAGGTGGCTCAGTGGGTAAAGAATCCACCTTCAATGCAGGAGACACAAGAGACGTGGGTTCCACCCCTGGATCAGGAAAATCCCCTGGAGGAGGGCATGGCAACCCACTCCAGTATTCTTGCCTGGAGAATCCCATGGACAGAGGAGCCTGGTGGGCTACTGTCCATAGGGTCGCAAAGAGTCAGATACAACTGAAGCAGCCTAGCATACAGGCATGCACCATAATGTTTAAGGTATTAGAGTTTTACCATATGTTTTAACAGCAAGGTAGGTAAGGCCTCACTTATTGATCTCCACATGCAGGAAGGTCATAATTGTCTTATCCGTTGGGGCTGCTCTAACAAAGTACCATAGATGGGACAGCTTAGACAGCAGACAGTTATCTCTCATGGGTCTGGAGGCTGGAAGTCTGAGATCAGGGTGGTAGCAAGATGGGGTTCTAATGAGGACCCTCTTCCTGGCGGCAGTCTGCCAACTCCTCACTGTGTCCTCACAATGCAGAAAAGGAGAAAGGGGGCTTGGGAGGGTGCTAATCCCATTCATGAGTGCTCTGACCGCTGTTCCAATCACCTCCCAAAGTCCCCGCCACCTCCTACCGTTACACTGGGGGTAGGATTTCAACACATGAATTTTAGGATGAGGGGAGCACGAACATTAAATCCGTAGCAATAGCTATTCTACACTCATTTTCCATGTCAGCTTTGTATTGTAAGCCCCCCATGTGATTAAACATTTGTCGGCCTCGCATTATTTTTGTGGGTTAATTTGGGGCTGGCTATCTTCTCTGCGGGACTGAATGTTCCCGTCGTGTGTAAGGGCATGACCGTCTCCCTGGACTGCACTGAGGTTCTCCGCTCTTTCTTGTTCAGCATCTTGAACATCCCTCCTCAGGGTACCTCGCTCTTCATGCGTGGGTTGCTATAACTGCCGGACCCGGAGAGTAAGAGAACGGGGGTGAGGGTTGGGGGGCTGGGTCCCTGTCCTCCCCCACCTGAGGGCCCTCAGGTAGAAGAGGGAGTGGACATGCTCAATGGCGGCTTCAGGGATGAGCCTCAGACCTCTGGGGGTCATGCAGAGGCCGCCTGTGGTTCCACAGAGGGAAGAATGTTCTGTCTGTTGGACCCACGGAACAAGGAACAAGCCCCCGGGGAGGTGGGGAGTGCTCCACCGATGGCGCCTTTCCAGTGTTCCAGGGAGAAGGTCGCCTGCACTGCCCGAGGGCTTCCCGGCTTGGTGGGGCGTGTCAGGGGGCGCTGGTCAGTGCCCAGCCCTTGCACTCTGAGCAAGCGGAAAGGTCAAGGCTTCCCAGCACCCGTGCTGCGCCTCTCATCTCGCTTCCCTCTCCACAAGGACACCTTGTAATGGGATGGTGCTAATCCACTTAACTTCTGAGGACAGTGAGGCTCAGCAAGGCTGGGAGACCTACCCAAGGTCACCCAGCAGCCCTGGTGCAACTCAGGTTCCCAAACACGTGATTCCTCAGGCCGCCTTCCTGGGACTGTCCCCTGGGGGTCCCTGCTCCGTGTCAGCACAGACCAGTAGAAAGCCAATCACCCTCCCCACCCACCCCCGGCCAGGGCACAGCTGCCAGGCAGGTGAGTGGCCCAGTGGGCAGCGGGAGGCGCTGCCAGCTCCTCTCCCGGGCCTGGTCCCGCACGTACGTCTGCCTGTCTCCCCCGGGCAGCCCTTGACTTGGCTCACGGTGTCCTCCGGGGGCCAATGGGCTTCTTGATTCCAGGCTGCACATCTGGAAGTTGATGCTGTTAAAACAAACCCCATTATATAACAAACGGACATCTGGAACCCGTTAACGCCGAGTTTTTAGAAAAAGAAATTGTTTTGGATGTGCTTGCTGCTAAGAATGTGGCAAGGAGCCCTCAGCCTGGCTCTCCAGGAACCTCGAAGCCTGGCAGCCCCTCCCAGGCCCAGTTCTCAAGGTATCTCAGGCCAGGCCAGAGGTGGGCCCCAGGCAGAGGCAGGGACAGATGCCCCCACAAGACAGGCAGCTTTGCCATCTCCTGAGGGTCTTGGGAGACCCCTTTCCAATTTTATTCAAATATTTATTCAGCATTGTGTGCCTACTATGTGCTGCTAACTCCGTATCATTCCCATGCCCACTCCAACACGCCCCACCGTGGCTGATTTCTCCTTCATGGCTCACAAAAACAGATCATGTGGTCTCACTGGTGGTTTAGCGGTTAAGAATCTGCCTGCCAATGCAAAGGACATGGGTTTGAGCCCTGGTCTGGGAAGATCCCACATGCCTAGGGGCAACTAAGCCTGTGCTCCACAATTACTGAGCCTGCGTGATAGAGCCCCTGAGCCTGACAGCCTGTGCTGGGCAACGAGAGAAGCCAGGACAATGGGAAATCTGTGCGCCACAAGTGGAGAGTAACCTCTGCTCGCTGCAACTAGAGAAACCCGTGTGCAACAGTGAAGACCCAGCACAGCTAAAAATAAATAATAAAAAATTTCAAAATAATAATAAGAAAGAAAACAGATCGTGGACTGCCCTGGGTGTTATAGAGCCATACTTACAGCTCTGTACCTCAGTTTCCCTGGACAAGGAGCCTGAACACCTAAGCTGGTCCCCAGAGCTCCCTAGCATCCTCAAGCCACTCCTTGGATTGTCTTCCTCTCCTTTCTCCCTGGACCAGGCAGAAAAGTGAAAGTGAAAGTTGCTCAGTCATGTTATCTGATTCTTTGTGATCCCATGGACTATAGAGTCCATCGAATTCTCCAGGCCGGAATACTGGAGTGGGTAGCCTTTTCCTTCTCCAGGGGAGCTTCACAACCCAGGCATGGAAGCCAGGTCTCCTGCATTGCAGGCAGATTCCTTACCAGCTGAGCCACAAGGGAAGCCCAAGAATACTGGAATGGGTAGCCTATCCCTTCTCCAGGGGATCTTCCTGACCCAGCAATCGATACAGGGTTTCCTACATTGCAGGCAGACTCTTTACCAACTGAGCTATCAGGAAAGCCCCTGGACCAGGCAGACTGGGGCTAAAACCCTGTGGGGCTCTCACCCACAAATGATTGGCATAGTAGAGTTGTGCTGGTTCCCTCTATGAGTGGACCTTGACCTAACCAATGAGGATACTTTATAAGCAATGTCTGGCTAACATTTTCAAGTGGAAATTTTAAATCTTCCTGCCCCCTAGCTTTTTGTGATGAAAAAATTTGAAATGTACAGAAAAGTTGAAAGAATTGTACAAGGAACACCCACATGAAACCACCACCGAGATTCTGCAGTTGTTAACAACAAACTGGTATACCTTTCCAGCTCTCCACTCAGTCAGTTCACAAGCTATCTGCAGGTACCACTACACTTCCCTAAAGACTATGCTTGCGTATCATCAACCAGAGAGCAATATCTGTTTTTAAAATTTTCTTTATTTCACTTTTATTTTCATTGACATACAGTGAAATGAACAAGTCTTAAGTGTAAGATTCCAGTAGGTTTGACAAACACAAATACCTGTGTAACCCAAACCCCTCTAACCGTGTACAAGTCACCATCAACCCCAGAACATTCACCACGGCCCTTCCCAGTCAACCCCCACCAGCCACTCTTCCCTGAGACAACTGCTATTTAGATTATTTTCACCACAGATCAGATGTTATGGGCTGAACTGTGCTCTCCCCAAATTCACATGTTGGAGTCCTGGCCCCAGGACCTTGGAACATGACTGTATTTGGAGGTAGGACCTTTAAAGAGGTGACAAAGGGGAAATGAGGTCATATGGGTGGGTCCTGATCCAGTATAACTGGTGTCCTTCTAGGAAGGGGTTAGGACACAGATATGCAGGAGGAAATACCATCTGAGGACATGGCCATCTCCAAGCCAAGGGGAGAAGCCTCAGAAGAAACCAACCCTGCCCACACCTTGATCTTGCACTCCTAGTCTCCAGAACTGTAAGAAAATAAACTGTTGTCTAAGCCTCCTAGCCTGTAGCAATCCTAGCAAGCTACTACACCAGATTTAGCTCTTCTAGAGTTTTGTAGACTAAGTATGTGCTTGTGATCTTCCTTATTTTACCCAGCAGTAGGCCCCTGGCGGAGAAGGCAGTGGCCCCCCACTCCAGCACTCTTGCCTGGAAAATCCCATGGACGGAGGAGCCTGGTAGGCTGCAGTCCATGGGGTCACTAAGAGTCGGGCACGACTGAGCGACTTCACTTTCGCTTTTCACTTTCATGCATTGGAGAAGGAAATGGCAACCCACTCCAGTGTTCTTGCCTGGAGAATCCCAGGGACGGGGGAGCCTAGTAGGCTGCCACCTGTGGGGTCGCACAGAGTCAGACACGACTGAAGTGACTCAGCAGCAGCAGCAGCAGCAGCAGCAGGCCTCTGGGATTTATCTATGTTGCTACATGAGTCAGTGCTGGCTATCCTTTTTCATAGCTGAATAGTATTCCATTACACATTCTACAGTTTGTCTAGCTAGGGCAGTTTATTATTTAAAAACAGAGGGATCATTTCATAACATTTCATTCTAACGTATGTTATGTTGTCATCTCAGCAACAGAGAAACTGTTCCACAGCTATCCTGCCTCAGCAGGGAGATTTAGAACTGTATGCGGACATCTAATCATCCTGAAATGTATATAAAAGCATTATACTTCCTGAAGTGAAAAGTTCTTAGAGATTAAAGAAGAAGTACATCATTTTTATCTCAGTGAATGTAGGCAAATCCATTCAGAATGCAGTTCACCTGTTTGGTTAATAACACAACTTTTGGTGTCAGGGTCTTCGGGTTTGAGTCCTACTTGCTGTGTGACTTTGGGCAAATCACTGAACCTCTCTGAGCCTCCCTTTATTCACCCAAGAAATGAGGCTAATGATCCATCCCTAAGGGTTGCTTGAAGACTGAACAAACTAACGAGTTCAGGGTGTTCCCAACGGCTGGAAGGCGTAAGGGCTCAGGAAGTGCTCCTTCTTTGTCCCATTCAGCTTCCATCAGGGCCAGAGCTCTCCCATGGCAGGGCAGCAGCAGCAGATCTTTAGGCCACAAAGGGTAGAAAATGAGCTTCCTGCAGTGCCATATATGACAGCTGAGACCCAGGAGCAGGGTGGTGAAGACCATGTCAAATCAGCAAGCTGCCAGGATCGATTCAGCTGATGCAATCACTCCCGGAGCGATGCTTTCAGAGTTTCATAAAACACACTCTGAATTATGGGATCCAAAGTGCTTCCAGTCCACACAAATCTTACGCATGTTTGGCCATTTCTATTTCTTATTTTGTTCCTTCTGAATGGGGCAGTTCAAAAATGTGTTTCACTTGGTTACGATTCTTTCTAGGAAAGTGTAAATTTAAATCTGATAATCTAGAAACCCATCGTTTATAACAGGTTTTAATTGAATATTTTCCTTTTGACCCAGCAGGAGACACGCATAATCCAAAAGGCCGTCATTTTCTTTCATTTCAGAAGTTCTTTTTCCTCCTGAAAAAAAATTATTTTTCAACTTTAAAATCCTCAGGAATTATTCTTTGGCATAATTTATCCACTCTGTCCCAAGTGGTTTTGAAATGTTCATAATTCCTCTCAGATGATGATCTTTTTTTGGCTTTTAAAGACAAAGAAAACATCTATGGTTTCACTTTGAAGCTCTTGAGAAAAAGTTCCTGGGATGCTTACCATGTGGTAAAGAAGTTGTAAATAAGAAAGATAAACTCAGATTTGGAAACAGGGCTATCAGTTCAACCCACCAATCACCTGCAGGATGAAAAGGATCATTTACTATAACTTCCCGTGGCTTAACGGCATCTCTGCTGCTGCTGCTAAGTCGCTTCTGTCGTGTCCGACTCTGTGCAACCCCATAGACAGCAGCCCACCAGGCTCCCCCGTCCCTGGGATTCTCCAGGGAAGAACACTGGAGTGGTGTCTATTGCCCAGCATCACTGCAGGTGTGCTAAAGAAACCCTGTTCCTCATGCATGTTTCATTGGTACCCTGCTCCCAAAGATTTGGAAAACTCTTTCGGTAGGCACATCCTTTTGTGCCGAAAACAGGACTGAGAACCTCTGTCAGCCTTTCCTTTCCTCACAAAACATCACTATCACCAAACCGCCCCCGCCCCGCCCTAAATATACAGAACAACCAAACCTCTTTCCATATCACTCAATATCTACAGTCAGATGTGCTCTCATAGACCTCATAGTGCATTTCACTCAAGTCAGTTCCACTCAGTTGCCTTTTTTTTTGCTGATGTATTTTTATAACCCTGCACAAGATGATTGATCCCAGTCATCTCTTCAACAGCCTTGAAACCCGAGAACCTCTCTTTAATTAAACCTCCTGGATTATAACCTTCCTTCCCAGCACCGAATGTGCTACTGCGGCAGAGCTCAAGGTCAGCCGGCAGCCAGGCCTGGCCTGTTGGGCAGGGCCGCTGCCCTAAGAGGGCTGCTCCCTCCGGGTCGGATGGTAGGACCCGCAGCAGAGAGAGCCTGGGGTGAGAGTCAGGTCTGTTCGGTTCCAGGAGCTGGCTTGGCTCAGGGATCCATCAGAGAGCCAGGGCCAGCAGCCTTGGGTGGTCCTGCAGAATCCCTCCCTGTCCCTGGCGGCACAGACCCCCCGTCCTGGGGCAACCACAAAGCACAGTCTGGCTATCCATTGGACCCCAGCCCCAGGGGTAATTAGATTGTTGGCAGGGGGATAAACTTCCTTCTTGGTACAGCTTTAGCAACATCCCGTACGTTTCGGTATGCTGTGTTTTCATTTTTGTTAGTCTCAAGATATTTTTTAAAAATTTCCTTTTGATTTCCTATTTGACCCAATAGTTGTTCAAGAATGTGTTGTTTGGTTTCTGCTTATTAGTGAATTTTTGTTTTCTTACTGTTACTGAATTCTAGTTTCATTTCATTGTGATCGGAAAAGACGCTTAGGATTATTTCCGATGAATGGATAAAGAAAATGTGGTCTGTTCATACCATGGAATATCATGCAGTCTTTAAAAAGAGAAGGAAATGTTGTGATTTGAGACTTGGCTGAGCCTGGAGACGCAAGCCAGACAGAGAAAGACAAGTACGGTGTGACCTCACTTACGTGTGGAATCTGAAAAAGCTGAACTTAGAAAAGCAGAGAATAGAATGGTGGTTGCCATCGGCTTTGGGAAAATCCGCTGGGGAAGGGATAGGCTACCTACTCCAAATATTCTTGGGCTTCCCTTGTGGCTCAGCTGGTAAAGAATCTGCCTGCCATATGGGAGACCTGGGTTAGCTCCCTGGGTCAGGAAGATCCCCTGGAGAAAGGGCTACCCGCTCCAGCATTCTGGCCTAGAGAATTCCATGGACTGTATAGTCCATAGGGTCACAAAGAGTCGGACACCACTGAGCGACATCCACTTTCAATGCCATGGGCTGGAGGGCAAGGGGAAGATGTTAGTGGAGGGGTGCACAGTTTCAGCTGTGTGGAACAACTGAATAAGTTCTGGAGACCAAATGACAGAAATATTAATATAATGAATAATACTGCATTATGTACTTGAAATTCACTGAGTTGCTCTTTTTTTAATAGTGTTACTTATTTAATTTATTTTTGGCTGTGCTGGGTCTTCGCTGCTGTGCAGGCTTCTTATTGAGCTAGCTTCTCCTGCAGCAGAGCACAGTCTCAACGGTTGTGGGCATGGGCTTCGTTGCTCCGAGGCACATGGGATCTTCCCTGAGCAGGGATCCTGTATTGGCAGGCAGATTCTTTACCACTGAGCCACCAGGGAAGCCCAGAGTGTCATTCATAAGTGTTCTCGCCACGACCACCACCAAAAAACTATGTGAGGTGATAAATGTGTTAATTAGCTTGATTGTGATCATTGTTTCCCAAGGAATCTATATATCAAAACATCACGCTGTACACCTTAACTATACATAGTTTTTATCTGTCACTTATATCTCAATAAAGCTGGGGAACATGTGGAACTTAATAAAATGTATATTGAAGTTCGGGGTCGGGGGGAGACAAGTGGAAAACAGTGAGCACTCGAAGGAAACCAACAGCCAAGCGTAAGAGCCTGCAATTCACTCAGAACCACAGGAGGGTCAAGCTGCAACCTGCACAGCAACAGAAGGAAAAAAAACAACGCAAGCATTAAAAAAAAAAAAATCAACTGTGAAAGGAAATACCTTCCTGAAGTAAGAAACATGATTTTAAATTTCAAATGAATTGGAGGAGAGGATGGAGACCTGGGAAATCGAACAGAAGAGAGAATGCAAAACACAAAGCAAAAATAGCATCAGAAATCATGCAAGGAAAACCCAAGCCCTTGGCGGAGGAAGACCCAGGAGACATCATATGGGAATAATACAAAACCTAGAAGGAAAAAAGCAACACATGGAGGAGAAGCCATAATTTTAAAACGAGAAAGAAATTTTTCCGTGGTTTGAAGAAAGACTTGGGTTTGAAAGGACTCATGGAGTTCCAGGCAAGAATGATGGAAAAAATCAGACATCTAGGCATAGCCTGGGAAGATTCCTGAATTCCACGATTAAAGGGAAAACTCTTACAAGCTTCCTAGATGAGAGACCGAGTTTTAAGAGAGTCGGCCTGAAACCACACATATGTAAAGTTAGAGAAGAGAAAAGCATCCTCTGCCAGTCGAGGTGCCCTTCACATACCCGAAATAGAAGTTCAAAAGTCCAGAGACTCTCTCTGGGCCCCGTGGAAAATGCCCAAGAAAGGAATCTAATCAGGTAATAAAGGACTCAGTTTGGAGTCAAGGGAAGTGAAAAAAAGAGGCAGCCATCCATGGTAGCCAAGAACCCACAGTTTCTGTACAGTTAGCTCCAATGGATCATGATAGATAAGATGGTATTTGTAACATAAGCACTAAAGAATTAAAAAAATAATAACAGAAGGGAGATGTGATAAGACCCAATGCTAGTGTGCAAGGAAAACTACCAAATTAACTTGGCAAAAGTAGGAGTTGCGGAGAGGGGAAAGGGCCAGCAAAAGCATTTCAAATATTTCCTATTGGGTGGAGGAGAAGGAAAGGAAAGAGACCCTGGGTGGGAGGAACTGATTGATAGTTCACCGACACAATAGAAAGTGGTTTTGTTTGTTTGTCTTTTATGAAAACCAGAAAAGGAAAAGTCAGCTCCATGGAAGGTATAGTAAAGCTTCCAAAATGAGAAGGCAAAAGAGGAAAGACCAGCATCTCTTGTCAATTGTTCCATCCTTTCCTTTTTTTTTAAATTAAAAAAATTTTTTTTATTATGGAAACTTCTAAACACACACTACAAGAGAGAATAAGACAAGGACTCTCTGTGGACCTACTCCCGGGTTCAGTTAAGCTGGGGAAATACTGATTGTCACATACCCTGCAACATTTCAGTTTTTAATTTTCCCAGCAATTGACTTAGAATTTGCAGTCTTGTAGAAACTGATGCTCCTCTTTAGTGATCAAAAGATTTTTTTTCTCCTTGAATTCTTATTCTGATCTCCAACGATTCCAAAAA
Source organism: Ovis canadensis (assembly GCF_042477335.2). Taxonomy (NCBI): domain Eukaryota; kingdom Metazoa; phylum Chordata; class Mammalia; order Artiodactyla; family Bovidae; genus Ovis; species Ovis canadensis. The sequence goes on along the minus strand of NC_091257.1, from coordinate 85,363,856 downwards.
TACACCATCTGAACAAGACAAGGCACAGCTCTGGTAAACATTTTCGCTTCTCCAAGATTGACTTTTTATGGCTAATAACTGGCAAATACAAAATGCTAAATCTTTCTGATTACCAAGACTCTTGAAAATCCTGCAATTTGCACAAAACTTATGGATTTTTTTTTTTTTTTGGACAGTTTCTATCAATCAGTTGGAGAAGGAAATGGCAACCCACTCCAGTGTTCTTGCCTGGAGAATCCCAGGGACTGGGGAAACTGGTGGGCTGCCATCTATGGGGTCACACAGAGTCGGACACGACTGAAGTGACTTAGCAGCAGCAGCTATCAAGCAGTGTTTATCTTCATGAACTAAATAAGCGTCACTGGGCTTCGAATGGTATTAATACCCTGATTTTGGTGCCAGGTGTAAATGATTCTGGAAAACTCTATCATCACTCAGCTCCCTGGATAACCTCTAGATCCTTGGTGGAAAATGACAACAGGGTGTACATGGATGTGTGTGCTTAGTCGCTCAGTCGTGTCCAACTCTTTGCAACCCCATGGACTATAGCTCACCAGGTACCTCTGTCCATGGGGATTCTCCAGGCAAGAATACTGGACATAAATAATCACAATTACTAAGAAAGAAGGGGCTTCCCAGATGGTGCTAGTGGGAAAGAATCTGCCTGCTAATGCAGGAGAGGCAGGAGACCTGGGTTCGATCCCTGGGTCGGGAAGATTCCCTGCAGGAGGCCATGGCAACCCATTCCAGTATTCTTGCCTGGAGAATCCCATGGACAGAGGAGCCTGGTGGGCTACAGTCCATGGGGTCTCAGAGTCAGACGTGATGGAAGTGGCTTAGCACATGCACACTAAGAAAGAAACCACAACCAACTTTGGTCAAGATGTTGAAAACTTAAGAAGAAAAAAAAGTTTGCAAGCAAAGAGATAGACGTCAGACAGGTGGACAGGCTGGGGACACCAGTCAGGTAGGGACCTGAATTCCATGATTCCTGAATTCCATGATTAAATGGACCACTGAAAGGCCTGCACCAGTTGGGTTGTTTCAAAATGTTCATATTTTCCTTTGTTTTTTTTTTCTTTTCCTTTGAATTGAAAATGTGTGATTTTTTTGTCTTTTTACATTGCCACAAAACAAATAGTAGAGCTGTGTTAATAATTTACACGTCTGGTTTCAGATCGTTTTTGACACTGCCGTCCTGTTTCTGCTGATCGTACAGTCGCTCTCCCTGGGAGGGAGACCGGCTGAGGGAGCGCCCAGTCCTGATGCCCTCGGGGCCCCTCCCACTGCCCCGCCCCCAGATCTGCACAGACAGCTTGGCATAACCCCAATAAGCTACGGTTTGACCCCTGCCCTCCAGCCCTCCTGGTAAAGAACCCACCTGCCGTGCAGGAGGCTCGAGTTTGATCTCAGGGTTGGGAAGATCCCCTGGAGAAAGGAGTGGCAACCGTCTCCAGTCTGCCCGCCTGGAGAATCCCAGGGACAGAGGAGCCTGGCAGGCTACAGTCCATTGGGTCGCCAGAGTAGGATATGACTGTGCGACTAACACTGTTACTGCGGCTCCGACCCTCCATGGAGGGCTTGGTCAGCGGACAGTCACGGGGGCCTGGCAGCCCCTGCACACCCTCTGCACTTCCCCTTGACCCTGTTTGCACAGCCCTCCGTCCTCACCCCACATCCCACCAGACAAATCCCGAATGGCAGCCTCCCTTGCCATTTAGCACAAGAAGCCCCTTCTTGGCTCCCCTTCCATTGTACCTGTAGGTGCCTTGCTTCTCACATCTTCCCACCTGTGTGGAAGGATGGAACAATTGAACATCTTTCTCTCCCATCCTCCTCCCTTCGACCTGGGTCCTGTGCCTTCGGGGGCCTTGCTTTCCTCTCTCCACACCTCCAAACGCTCCCTCTTCCTGGCTCCTTCCCCTCGCCTAGTAACATGCCCAGCTCTTCCTGCTCAGATCCCCCAGGACTGTGGTGGGCTATAGTCCATGGGATTGCAAAGAGTCGGACACAGCTGAGCGACTGAGCTCTTAGGCACGCACACCCTCCTTCCACCAAGTCACCCCTCCACCCTGTTTCAGCCCAACTTAGTCCAGGCCAAGGGCCCCACCTGCTCCCTCACTTGGTCAAGAAATCCAGCTCCTCACTTCTCTGAGTCTCCTTCTGGGAGGTGTCAGGCTCGTGGAACAAGGAGAGGTTGAGGGCCTCAGCCAGCTGCCTTGGTAGAACCCTCACAACCTCAGACCTGGTGCCCCCTCCCACACATCTGGGAGGAATGAGGTTCCTAGGACCACAGATTGGCCATTTCTTGGTGGCTCCCACAGGAATCCTAGACACCAGTGGACTGGTGGAGGGGGGTGGGCCTATGACTTTGCCCTAGAGGCCCACGCCAAGAACTCAACCCCCACCATAGCTGGGAAGGGGCAATGCACAAGCGGGACACCAGTCTCCTCCAGGGCACCTGCAGACACCCCTGACTGAATGCGAATACCCTCCACACTCGAGTTTCCTCTCTTTCCTTGTCACAGCACAAAGGATCCTGGAGCTGGAAACCTGGGGTCATCCTGGAGCCCCTTAAAAGTCACCGAGGCTCCCCAGTTCCTCTTCTCATCCTCTGAGACACTTTCCACTCCCATCCGCTGTTCCGGCCGCACCCTTGGCACCAACCCAGCCCGCTGCCCTGCCCCCTCCCATCACCTACGGGTGGGAGGGGGACAGGGAGGACTCCATGGCCGGTAGCTGGGGGGACAGAGGGCGGCAGGGGAGGAGGAGGAGGAGGTGCAAGGGAAGGGGTCTGCCATTGCAGAGGCGCTCAGTGATGGTTGGATAACGGGCAGTGATGACACGCAGCGGGTGGGGGGAGGGTGCCCTAATCCCAGCACAGCCCCCTGGGGTTGGGGAGGGGACAGAGGGATAAAGTCCCACCGTGGGAGCCTCCTGCCTGGCCTTTCCCAAAGGAACTAAGGCTGCCGGCCAACACCAGTGCAGCCAGGAATGTGGGAACCCCTGTCTGCAGAGGCTTGACCTGGGGAAGGCCCCCCTGATCCCATGGTGGGTGGCAAGAGCAGGTGGGTGGGCCACGCTGTCTAGGGGTCAGAGAGGTCAGACCCTGGCTGGAAGCCCTTTGAATAGATGCCAGATGCACTGTCTAGTGCTGAGTGTTAAACGGACAGGAAGACAGAGCTTGGGACCCCGCCAGGGTGCAGACCCATGACTCTGACCTTGGCCCTGACCCATCTCTCCAGCCAGCTCTTGGAAGCCCGGCAACTCTCCCTTCAAACGCCTGTCCTCTCTCATCCTCAGCATCTCTTGCCTGGGCCACCAGCTTCCCAAGGGCACCCTCCTCATGGATACAGTGGGACCCGACGTTCATCCATTCAGCACACCCAGGCAGGAGGTGGCCCTTGCATCAAGGACTGTCTCCTGGGAGGGCTGGGAGGGGAGCTTGATGTAGAAAGACAATGACCGTGAAAGGGGGGAGTGGACCCACAGCGTGAAGACTGCTCGACTCCCTGCACCACCCCAAAGTCCTCAGCCTGGCCCTGGCCCTCCTCATTCCAGAAACATCCCCCTGCCCCGAGAGAGCTCCACTCTGGAGCACACCCCCTACCAGGGTTCTCTTGCCCCACTCTCCTTCCCCAGGTCCCTTTCCCAACCCCTTCTGGGGCTTCTCCCATCTCCCAGCCACCTCTGCCTCCCAGTCTGGGTGCCCGGAGCACAGAGTTTAGGGCCCACCTGTCTGCTTCCAGCAGGAAGCGAGTGCACAACAGACGGCCGGGAGAATTAAGGAATTAAGGCAGAGCGGGTCTGAGATCAGGGCAGTGTCTGGGTAGAGGTCAGGTTCTGCCTATCCAAGCGTGAGTTTCCCATGGCAACGACCACCCCTCCCATCCCCCTGCCTGGTAAGGGTAGCCCCCTCCTCCCTGGCCCGGCTCTGCACCCGTCCACCGCAGGCCTGCCTCCTCTGTCACCAGCGGTAATCCTGTGTGGTTTTTACTCTGGTGCCTCTGAAAAGAGGGGAGAGGAAAGGAGGCGAGTCCTTCCCAGGGCCTTGCACCCAGCCCTCCAGTGGGAGCAGCTCCCAGGCTGCCAGCTGGAACTGGGCCAGCTGGCCACCCACTCGCGTCAGCACCCACCTTCACGGGGCCTCCTGTTCGGGCCAGGCTGGCTGTGGCTGCCTGGTGGCCAGCACAGGGAAGGCAGACCCTTGCCCGGGACAGCTCATTACATTCTCCTCCCTCCCCACACTTGACCACACGTGGTCACCCAGCCCCATCTGGATGCGTTGGCTGACATTTTGTCTGCCTGGCACCTTCTAGAATCTTCTCCACACCCATGGTCTGCACAGCAGCTACCAAGGCCTGTCAGCTCTGTCCTGAAGGCCTCTGGGAGTCAGCCCTGCCCCTACCCAAGCCCCTCCCTATCCTTGCTAACCTGGTGCTTGAATGTTGCAGGCACTGCCTCCCTGGCCCCCCGCCTACTCTGAGCAGTGGCAGCAAAGGCGTTTTTTTTGGAGACAGATCTGTATGTGTTGTTCCCCTGCTGTGAAGTCCAGCCTCCTCAGGGGACATCCAAGGCCCCTCAGTTCTGGCCCCTGCCAGTCTCTCTTGGGGCCCGCCCCCCCCCCACCCAGCTGGAGCTCTGCAGGGCTCCCCAAACCCACAGGCTGTCTCCACCCCTTGCACATGCTTCTCCCCACAGGTGAACTCTAGAGGCGCCTGCGTGGGGAGACGTCTCTGAGCCTTTCTCCCAACTCTGGTCACCTCTTCCTCTGTGACCCCGCCGCCTCCCCATGATCCTTGATATAATGAGTGTCCTGTTCATTATCCCTCTCGGATTGCAGGGCTCTCTCCCGGTCTCGGTGAGGTTTCTCAGAAGCAGATCTGGAAACAGGGATTCAGCAACATGTGATTGATGGAGAGACAGCTCACAGGAGAAACACGTAAGAGAGGGAGGGAGGAAAACAGGAAGGGACAGAGGAAGAAGGGTTCTCAGGAAGAGTCTAGATGTGGCCTGCCTGGATAGGGGGTGGGCTCTGGGGTATAATAGCTGCACTGCTGGGCTGGCCCCTGGAGGTGAGGAGGCCCATGGCTGCATCCTTGTATCAGGCAGTCATTGGCTGTGGGATTGGAGGGGTTGACACTCCCCAGGGGACGCCTCTTTCATCAGGGAATAATCGGCAAGGAGGGGCAGCTGTGGGCATTAGGCATTGGCAGCAGGGGTTGGGGGGGTGGGGACTGTGAGTGCACTGGCTGGGTACCGGGGGTCTGGCAGGTACCACCAGCATCCACCGCACTCCCTGTCAAGTGGGACCTTTGTTTGACAGACTCTGAATAAATGAGGAGTATGTGCATTCTTGATCCATCTGGCTCTGACCTTCTCCAAGCCCACAGCTGCGATGTTGTCCTTGAATGTCCCCACAGTTCAGTGAGTGAAAGAAGCCCAGACATCCACCGCCTAGGGAAGGACTCTAAGCTCGGCCCCAGGTGTCTCTTATGTGCCTGGCTATGCAGACAGAATCTTTGGTCAGTGTTCTCAATGAGTCCTTGCAGTCAACCATTTTACAGATGGGAAGACAGAGGCTCAGAGGGGTGAAGTGACTCCATGAAGGCTATGGAACTTGTGCTTGGAGGTCTGATCAATGCTCTATCTGGTTCCTTCCCCCAGGTGTGTGCAGGGCCATGGAGCTGAGTTCCTCCCATCCACCACAAGAGACTAGCAAAGTCCTGGGTCACCTCTGAGCTCCACAGCCTGGCTCAGCTAAACTCAGGGTTCCTAAGGGCCACATCTGGCATTTGCAATGGTTGGGAGGCCCACGCATGTATTTTGCATGTGATTTACATAATAATTGCATCTGGTTTGCATGTGTCCCTGCTGAGGACCCATCGGCACTGCACAATTTTTAAGTCACTTCTAGGCAATTCTCAGAAATCCATCACCTGGGCTTTACAGAGTCCGGTTTCCTTTATCTCTGGACTGTCTCTCAGACCCTCACCTTAGGGCTGCACACCAACCCACCCCAGGTCTTGGAGAGGTCACACTTCTGCCCAGCCAGAAGGGGGCACTCCCAACCCTTGCCACTGAAGCGTGTATGCACTTGACGGCAACCCCTGCTGATGGTGTGGGTGCCATCACAGTGCCACCTGGGCTTGGAATGCACTGATGTTTACATTGATGGGAGAGCTGGACCCAGGCACAGCCTTGCCACAAAGGTGCCGCATGTGTGGGGAAGCTGAGCTGTGCCAGGAGGTTGAAGGTGGGGGGGGGGGTGCACTTCTCCCAGTGGCAGGGGCTCATCTGCGATGGGAAGAGCTTGTGTCAGACAGCCAGCAGGGTTCAATCCTATTTCTGTCTCTTTCAGGGGAGCTCTGGGGTTAGCCAAAAACTCATTTGGGTTTTTGTGTAGCATCTTATGGAAAACCCTGTACGAACTTTTTAGCCAACCCAACACATTCCAGAAAGCTTTATGAGGCTTTCAAGGAGCTTATTTGGTGGGGCCTCAATAAAAAAAGTGGGGAGCATGTCCTGGGGCAGGTGGTGGAGCCCAAAAAGGGGAAAGGAACTGCCTCAGATTCTGAGATCTGAGTGGAGGCAGGCAAGGGATGCCAAGCACCCACGGAACTCCATGTGAAGAGACGCCATCTGTCAGGCTGCAGCTTCCTGGGATCAGTTCTCTCGCCTTCTCTGCTCCCAGGAGCCGGTTCTTCCTTCTGCCCCAGGGAGCCCACGGAGGAAGGAGGGGAAACTGCGGGAGTCTGGTAGGGGTGCCCGCTCTTGATCGCTCCCTGGACCTTCAGTGCAAGACTACACGCGTTCCTCTCTTCAGGTTTATCTTGTCATCCTGACGGCATCCTCATTCTTCCAAAGAGGTGACCCATCTGTCACCAGGGGCTAATGAAAGTTGGCAAAAATCTGCTTCCATCCATGTGTCTGGAGGTGGACTGGGGTAGACAGGGTGTGTCTGGATATGGCCGAGCACTTCCCAGGCAGCAGAAAGCCTGTCCTGAGTGGCCCCTCAGCCCGCCTGCACCCAGGTGTGGGAACTCCAGTCAGAGTGGGGGCGGACAAGACCAGACTGTCTGCCTTCCTCCCTGGCCTCTGGCCTCCCTAGGCTTCCTGTCTGGCAGATGTAAAGGGGCCCCCTCACGTGCGGGGGAGACCCCAGCCTTGGCTGGGTACAGCCAAGACCCTGAACATCTCCCAACCCATGTCCTCCTGGCCTTCCAGGACACAGCCACAGTGCTGGCTCCGAAACCGGTCCAGTTCGTTAGAGAGGAAGTGTGGTGTTTGATATCAGCCACCTGGGGAAGGGGGAAGCGGGGGTTCCATCTGTCTTTTCAGCCCTGCGTTATGAAGGCTTTTCTGAGTTCAGACAAGGTCTACCTGGTCCCTCTGAGCTGTGGATCCCACATCTGGGCTGGGGGAGGGAGTGAGGAAGGGGGCGGACCCCTTGGAAAAGGACCACAGCTTCGGGGCCAGGGAGGGGGGGGAGTTTTTCCCAGAGCCAGAGAGGCAGTGCTGCCAGACGGTCAGAACCCAGACTCGGGTTCTGCTCATCTCCCACTCAGATGTCTTTCACTTTCTGTGAAGTGGACATTTAGTGGCTATAAGATCGAGACCGTATTATGGACCCTATGTATCTTGCCTGGCGGCATGGACATCTTTGCTAAAGGCTGGAGCACCTTTGGTGGATTTGTGGTGGAGGATGAAAGGCTGTCTCAAGGCATCATTTGCTGGGAGCAGGAACCCACTGAAGCGGGCTCAAGTTGAGGCGGGTTACTGGAAGCAGATGGGGAAGTCCGTCACAATGGCAGCCCACCTGAGTACACAGCCTCTCCATTCCACCCCATTCTTCTACAAACTCTCCGCCTCAGCTTCCCCGTAACTCCTGCCCAGCCATGGCTACAGGATGCCCTGGGCTGTGCTCTCACTCCCCCTCAGGGACTCCACAGTGGGATGAATAGCAATCCCCCTTACCCTGAAATTCATGTCCATTTAGAAGCTTAGAATGGGAACTTATTTGGAAATAGGGTCTTTGCAGATGTAAGTATTTAAGAGGTCAGACTGGATGCGACTGGGCACTAAACTCAATGACAGGTGTCCTCATAAGGAAAGAGCACCTAGAGACACAGAGAGACAAAGGCCATGCAAAGAAGGCCATGCGGAGATGCAGAGAGAAGGCCGCAGGAAAGGGTGGACGCTGAGAGATGCAGCCACACGCCAAAGGGGCCAAGGATGCCGGGAGTCATCAGAAGCTGCAGGTAAGAAAGCACGCTTCCCTGCGGCCCTGCTGACGCCTTGACTTTGCACTTCTAGCTTCTAGGATGGTGGGAGAACAACTTTCTGTTGTTTGAAGACACTTAACCTCTGGTAATTCGTGACAGCAGCCCTGGGCTACAAACAGAGCCTCTACCCAGAAGCTGGATTGCCCTCAGCCTCTGTGTTTCACTCAATCTCAAAGCCCAGAAGAGAGAACAGTTGGCCTGCCTGGCTCGGGTGTGTGCTGCCTCACCCCCCACCCCACCCAGGACCCACAAGCTGGTATGGCTGGAAGAGGGCAGGGGCGCACATGTGGGCTTCAGAACTGCCCTAGTCCAGCATCATTGATGGATAGCATTGCTCTTCCCAAAGGCTGTGAATTCACGTCTCAAAGGTGAATTCACCTCTCCAGGTGTGCCTCAGAGTTCTGCATCTTCTGCACACCCAGCTTTACTTGGGAAAACGCAGAGATGGTGAGGATCACCTGGGTGGATGAAACAAAGCCAAGAATAAGTGGCACTCTGTTGGAAGACAGAATCAGGACTCAAAAGGCTTCTTGCAGCTTAGCAAGCCAACAAGATGATGCCGAATGAGGATGACTGTCAAGGTCAACTCCTGAGTTCCAAGAGTCAATTTCACAAGGGAAATTTGGAGGAAGCCTAACAACAGCTCCTTGTGAGAAAGACCTAAAGGTTTTCTTTGAGTCTTCACTGGAAGTGAGTCAGTGCTGCAGGCTAGAGGGCTAAGAGCACAAAGAGAAGCAGAGCATCTTTGGCTGGGCTGGAGGGGTGATGGGCATTGGGGACTTCCTGCAGCCAGAGACCTGAGAGATAAGAAGCCCTCCACCAGGAAAGGAGCAGGACAACCTGACCACCGGGCTGGGCTGCGGAGCAGAGAGGGCTTAAGATGCCTGGGGAGGGGTCAGCAGAGATATCAGATGTCCTGGGCACCTCGGGACAGTGAGGCTTCAGGGAGGCAGAGAAAGCGAATAGGGACAATCTGGGGCGTATTCCAAGGAGGTGGCTACAGAGGTGTTGCTGGCGCGTTCCCAAACACGGTCATCTCGGCTTTAGAGCCCTGGCTTTGAAGGGCGCTCACGGGCTTTGAAGATGAGTGTGTTCCGCGGATGGACGGCTTTTAGCCCCGTGCCCAGGCCGGTCCCAGGGGTCTGGCTCGACTTCTCACCGCCACCGGGTGCACGCGGACGACGACGGTGGCAGATGGGTGTGTTTGGGGGGGTTCCCCCGGGGCGTCGACGACCTGCGCCCCTGCCACCGCGGGGCTGCTCCCTGCTTAACCTCTCGCTCGCGGGCGTCAGCCGGGAGCTGGGGCGGGGGGCTGGCGGCGGAGAGGGGGCCGGCGGAGGAGAGCGACGCGGCCCCAAGTTTATGCTAATCTGCACAGAGCCCGCCTCCCGCCTCCCCTCGGCGGCCCCAGGCGCGAGCAGCGCCGGCCACTCGGCGGGACGCAGCCGCCTCGAAGCGCCAGGCGCCCGGGCCAGCGAGCTCCGGCGGCCGCGACCGGCGGCGAGACCCGGACGGGCGAGCGGCTGGGCGGCGGGCTGACACCCGGCGGGGGCCCCGCGCGGGGCCAGGTGGAGACCCCGGGGGCCGCGATGGGCCGCCGCCGCCTGCCGGTCTGGCTGTGCGCAGTGGCGGCGCTGCTCTCAGGGGCGCAGGCCAAGGGCACCCCGCTCCTCACGCGGCCCGCGCCGCCGGGTGCTTCCCGCTACAGCCTCTACACGACGGGATGGCGCCCGCGGCTGCGCCCGGGGCCGCACAAGTAAGCGCGGGCCGCGCCGCGGGCGGGAAGCGGGAGGGCTGGGCCCCGGGCGGCGCTCCCACCTGCCCCGGGCCGCGCGCGCGGGGGCGCCGGGCACCCCAGGGCGAGCCCCCGCCCGGCCGGGCGCCCCACGCTCCGGGGGGCTGCGGGGCTGGTGAAGGAAAATAAGCCGAGGGGGCCTGGCGCGGCGGCTGGGGTCCTGGCAGTGCCCGCGGAAACCTTTCCAGCGAAGTAACATTTTCCAGCTGCGCTGTGTGCAGACTCCGGGAGCAGCGGACCAGGTGGAGGGAGCGGAGGGAGGGCGGACGGTCCGAGCGCGCGGAGCACGCGGGGCCACCCCCATCCCGCGCCGGGGCATCTCCTCTCTCCCGCTGCCCGGCCAGGTAGGAGATGGAGCCGTGCGCCCTGTGGCTCGCCCCCTCCCGCGGTCAGACTGGACCCGCGCAGCCCTTGAGGAGCCCCCATGTGGCTGGGCCGCAGAGCTGGTCAGGGGGCCCCTGGGTCCTGGGGCTGCGCTGTGGCTCCAGAGCTCTATGGGGTCCAGTCCGCAGGTAGTTGGCATCTGCCAGGCAGCGGCCTCCCCTGCCACAGCGTCTGGTTTTGAGTAGTTTCAGGTGAGTTAGGGGCTAGCTGAATGTGAGCTCCCGCTGAGTTTGAGCGATATTATAGGAGGAGCAGAGCCAGCCAGCCCATGGCTGACACTCGGTAGGCCTGGACGCATCAGTGCCGGCTTCCTGGAGGAGGTGGTACAAAAAGTGATCTGAGAGCAGGGAACCAGGAGCTAAGGTAGGGGCGGGAAAACTCCAACCTGGGATGTATTTCCCCAGGAGTCAGTCAGGGGAGGAAAGGTGTGAAGTGCGGTCTCAAAGGCACCAAATTGGGACCTCAGAAGCTTCAGTGCCATGATAAGGAGCAAAGAGCCAGTGAAGGAATTGGAGTGGGGTGGGGAGTGTGGCATGGGAAACCCAGGGTGGGCCTCTTCCCTGGGCCAGGAGGGTGGCTGCACCGGGCGCCTGGTTCAATATTGTACTTACATAGCCCAGTGACCAATCCCATGGGGAGGCTGGGATCAGAGAAACCAGCAGTGGGGCTGGACCCAAGACCAGGGCCCTGGAACCCAGGGACAAGGAGGGGCACAGAAGGGGATTCCCTCGTGGCCCAGTGGTTAGGACTCGGTGCTCTCACTGCCTTGACCCAGGTTTGATCCCTGGTCGGGGAACTACGATCCTCCAAGGTGCTCGGTGGGACAGGGAAGAAAAGAGGCAGAGAGATGAGAGTCTGGTCTCTTGCTAAGGCCTGCAGTGAGGGAGGGGAGGAGGAGCAGCCTCAGGGGGCCTGGCACAGGCCAGGTATTCCAAGGATGCTCTTTTCCCCTGCAGGGCCCTCTGTGCCTACATCGTGCACAGGAATGTGACCTGCGTCCTACAGGAGGGAGCAGAGAGCTACCTAAAGGCTGAATACCGGCAGTGTGGCTGGGGGCCCAAGTGCCCTGGGACAGTCACGTGAGTGCACCCCCATCCCACCCACTCAGGATCCCAGGGCACAAGCTCCAGGCCTGCCTTCAGCGGAGGGTAGCAGCCAGCTCCACCAGGGCTTCTACTCCTGGGACTCCAAAGGGCCTTCCCTTGAGCTCACATGGGCGGAGAACAGGGCAGGCTCAGGCTGGAGCTCACAGAGGGTCCCAGCGGAGCAGCAGCACAAGGCAGAGGGGGGTGGGGACAGAGGAGAGCAGAGAGTCACACTGGCAATGGCCGATTCCAGAGGGGGCCCCTGGGCAGACCCAGGGAAGGTGGTGCTGACCGTGGAGAAGGCAGGCCAAGGGTAAGAGGCTGGGAGCCCAAGATCTGGGGCTTCAGCCAGATGGGTGGGCCGAGCACGTGCTGCACACAGGTGTGACACACAGGTCTGTACTTGGAGATATTCAAACGTGTGTCTGAAAACAGACCTGTTTGCTCCCGTGTATCAGTGGGTAAACAGAAGAGAGTCCCCATGGGGAGCACTCCCCTGCATCCCTGGGCCTCTCTGCTTTGCTCAGCTTCAGAGGTGCCCTTCCGCCAGCCTCCGGGGCCAGAGCTGAATTCTCTGAGCAGGCCAGGGGGGAGGGGAAGGAAGTAAGAGGCCCCCCAGGTAGGGAGTGGCCCCCAGGCAGTGTGAGGCTGTCTGCCTCAGCTTCTCTGCCCTGCCTCTCACCTACCCAGAGGGGAGAGGCTGGGTTTTGTCAGAAGTTTTCATGGTGCTGCCAAAGCTAGAGTTGGAATTTCCGATGGCAGGGTGAGCCAGAGGGGTTCCCAGTGGTCTGGGGAGTCTGGGGGCTAAATTCTTTCTAGTCTTTGGCCCCAGCAAAACAGCGTGGGGCGGGGCTTTGACCTGCCCCTTCCCTAAGGCATCTCGGAGCCTCTGGAAGGCCTGCTGCCACCCCTTTGCCTTGTTAGCACAGACAAGGGGGAGATCCTGGCAGGGGAGTGAAGCTGGGAGACGTCCAGCCCTTCTGCCAGTGTCTTGAGAGCAGCCCTGGGTCCCAGCAGGGGGCAGGATCCCCTGCCCACAGACACAGTGCTCTGCCCTCTCCCGCCCCTGGCCCAGGTACCGCTCAGTGCTCAGACCCAGATACAAGGTGGGCTACAAGATGGTGACGGACCTCGCCTGGCGTTGTTGCCCTGGCCTCGCTGGAGAAGGCTGTCCCGAGCACCTCACGGACCACGGGGCCACACCACCTCAGCCGGAGCCTGAGACCCAGAGTCCCTTGGGGCAGGTGGGCTCGGGCCCCAGGCCCCTTCCTTCCAGCAGAGTGGCCCCAAGCCCCCATGGTGAGTCTGCCCACGGAGACCCCCACCAAGGTGATCAGGCTTCTGGGGACTGACCCAGGCCAGTGGAGCCCGAGCCGGGCTGGGGAGGGTGCATCTCACTCTGGGCGTGAGGGCGAGCCCCCCAGAGCTGCCACAGCTGGGGAGGGGCCATGCCCAGCAAGGTCAGCTTAGAACAGAAAATCTCTCAGCGTCTGGGCCATGGGACAAGCTGAGTGAGCCAGGCCAGTGATACTCTTGGGGTTCTCGCCTCCTCTTTCCCAGGAAGGAAAGGCCCAGGGCTGTTTGGTGAACGGCTGGAACGCCTGGAGGGTGACGTCCAGCGCCTGGCACAAGCATATGGTACCCTCAGCGGCCTCGTGGCCAGGCATGACGACCCCAGTAGGATGACTGGTGGACCCAGGGCTCCTGCCACCCCTGTGGGCTTTGGGGTCATCCCTGAGGGCTTTGTGAGCCCCCGAGACAGAGCTGGAAAACCACTCAGCCCGCCCCTGGATGAGATCCTAAGCAAAGTGACCGAAGTGAGCAACACACTCCGGACCAAGGTGCAGCTGCTGGACAAGGTGCATGGGCTGGCCCTCGGCCACGAGGCTCACCTGCAGCGGCTGCGGGAGGCACCCCCATCCCCCCTCACCTCCCTGGCGCTGCTGGATGAGTATGTGGACCGACGGCTGCACCGGCTCTGGGGCAGCCTGCTGGACGGCTTCGAGCAGAAGCTGCAGGGCGTCCAGAGCACGTGTGACCTGCACGTGCAGGAGGTGCGTCAGCAGTGTGAGGAGGGCCAGGCGGCCAACCAGAGGCTGCACCAGAGCCTCGATGGCCGAGAGCTGGCCCTGCGCCGGGAACTCTCACAGCTGGGTACCCGGCTGCAGGGCCTGAGTGTGGCTGGCGGGGGCAGCTGCTGCGGGCAGCTGGCCTTCATCAGGGCCCGCGTGGACAGCCTCGAGAGGAACCTGCAGGCTGTGATCGAGGCCCACCGGGGCCGCGGCACCCCCGATGGGGATGACCTCACGCGGCTGTCTGCTGCCATGCTCGAGGGGGGCATGGATGGGCTGCTGGAGGGCGTGGAGACCGCCAATGGGACAGGGGGTGGAGCCCAGGGCTGCTGTCTGGGGACGGAGGAAGGGGGCTGGGGCACGCGCGGCTTCCACACCACGCTGGAAGAGCGTGTGCAGAGGCTGGAGGAACGCCTGGTGACGCTGGCTGGGGAGCCGAGCCACGACCGCGCCCCTCCAGGCAGGCCGGCTCGGCCCCTCGTGCAGACGGAGCTGGCCGTGCTGGAGCAGAGGCTGGTTTCGCTGGAGACCTCGTGTACCCCCGGCACCACCTCTGCCGTCCTGGACAAGCTCGGGGCCGAGGTGAAGGCCTGGCAGAGCCGGAGCGAGGCCCTCCTGCGCCAGGTGGCCAGCCATGCAGTCCTGCTCCAGCAGCTCAATGGCACCGTGGCCGAGGTCCAGGGGCAGCTGGCGGAAGCGACAGGCAGCTCTCTCCAAGGCGAGATCACCCTGCTCAAGGTCAACCTGAACTCTGTGAGCAAGTCGCTCACGGGCCTCAGCGACTCCGTCAGCCAGTATTCCGATGCCTTCTTGGCCGCCAACACGTCCCTGGACGAGCGGGAACGCAAGGTGGAGGCTGAGGTCCATGCCATCCAGGAGCAGGTCAGCAGCCAAGGCTCGCGGCTTCGGGCCGATCACAGGCAGGTCCTGAGCCTGCGGGGGGAGCTGGAGCAGCTCAGGGCCAGCATGGCCGAGGTGGCTGGCGGGCTGAGCCGCTGCCAGGACACGGCCCAGGAGCTCCGGCACGCGGTGGGACACTTCGATCAGAGGGTGGCCCAAGTGGAAGGTGCCTGCAGGAGGCTGGGCCTACTGGCTGCGGGCCTGGACAGCTTGCCAGCCGAGTCGTCGGGGCCCAGGGAGGGCCTGTGGGACCATGTGGACCAGCTGAATCGCACGCTGGCCCAGCACGCCAAGGACATCGCCCGCCTCCAGGATGACCTGCTGGCCTGCCGTGCCCAGCTGGCTGAGCGGGTGCGGCCAGGGCAGGCCAATTAGGTGGGCTGGTCGGGACCCAGACCCCCTCAGATCCCACCAACCCTGGGAGCAGACCCTCCCTGCCACTTCCGCCCCCACACCAGAGCCCAGCCTTGCCCAGCAGTGTCTCCCAGCCTCCCCTGGCCAGCATGGATGCCATTTCGGAAGGGTTTGAAGGAACAGTCTTGGTCCAGCTTCACCTGACTGTCCAGATACCAAAACCCACCCTAGGTGTTACACCAGCTGGACGATTTGGGATCACGGTCAAGGCTGGTACTTCATGCCTCGAGGCCGGGGTGGCCCTAAGAGACCTCAGCATCTAGTCTGCAAACTGTTCTGCAGACGCCCCGGCCGACAGCTGCGCACAGACCTCCAGGTCCCTACTCAGACCACGGTCTCTGTGGCTCCCTTGGCTCAGAGACGACAGCTCCAGGCTTGCGGAGGCTTCTGGCCACCCTGTCCCTTTGGCTTCTCTTCTCGGCCATCTGGGCTCAGTTTCTTCAGGAAGGCGGTGCCCGTTGGCACAGTCCTCCTACCTGGCAGCTTCATGGATACTGTTTCTGAACCGAGGACTAGAGGTTTCCACCGCCCGCCCCCTGGCTCCTTCAGGACAGAATGGAAACACAAGGACTCGGCGAGAGCACTCTTTATTCCTTCTGATCCTCCCCCAAGGTGAGGACTTAGGCAGCTGTGTTTTCCTGGCGGAAAGGATGTTTGGAGGCCCCTCCCACTGTAATTTATCCTTTTTTGCCTTCCCTTCCCCAAAGATGTTTCCAGGGTACTCTGGTCCCCGCTTGGTCCCCTGCTTTCCATTTGGGGGAAAAGCCCCCCCCCCAGGTTAGAGCCTCCCTCCAGAGGGCAGCCCTCATGGACGTCATGGCCCGAATGAGGCCAGACCCTGGGCAGGAGGCCACGGCTGGAGAGCAAGGGCTCCAGGCCTAGTTTCCGACATCCTTGGAAAACCCCAGCCCTGTGCGGATGTTCACAACGGGGTGAGAAATTCAGGTATGACAACATGAGAACACAAGCGTTTGTCTGGCTCACACACCCCACGGAGACCCATCCCTGCTGAGGCTTCTGGCCTCGGTCCCCCGCAGGGGCCTGGGTGCCCCCGTGTTAGCTCGCAGCCCCACCTTCTGCCTTCCTGACATTTGGTGTTCTGCCCTCCACTTTGGTGCTGGTCGGGGGGTGGGTAGGGCAAGCCTGGATTAAAGCTTTTAGCCCATCTAAAGGTCCTTTCTTCCCCAAAGGCGGTGGGAGGGGTGGCGGCAGTGGGGTGTCAGCCCTGCTTCCCACAGCCCCTTCACAAACTCATACCGCAGCTGTGTGGATGGTGAAATGACCAGCAAGGGCTGTGGGGGGAGCGGGCCAGGCAGGTCATCCTCTGCCTGCCCCAGCAGAATCTAGGGCTGTGTCCTCTGGAGATGCGGGGAGGGGCCGGGTGTGTGGCATCTGGGGGCGGTCCTAGCGCCTCTGGGGTCAGGATGGGCTGAGACACCAGGGCACCAGCAAGGGACCACAGTGATGTCTGGCTGGCTCCAGAGCTGTGGGAAGGGGCCGGGGCTACGGAGGATCTGGCTTCAGAGGGCACAGTGCAGGCTCCCCAGAGAGGGCTGGAAGACAATTTCTTCCCTGGATGGTTGGCTCCTCTCCTGGGTGTACAGGCCTCAAGCCTCAGAGGGGCCTCTCTCTCATCTCTGTCCTGTCAGGAGTTGAACCCAGGTCCCAGGTGAGAAGGAAAGAGACATCAAGGGTGTAGAGAATCCCCACAAGGACCCAATCATTTCCTGGCTACAGGGCAGGGCCATGCAGAGGCCTGGAGCAGTGACCCCCTTGCCCCCTGACCGTAGCTCAGCTGGCCAAGACCCAGGGACAGGAGAGGCCATGGCCAGCTCGCAGCCCCTCTCCTCCCCTTCAGCAGGTTGGCCAAGTGGGCACCCAGCTTTCCGAGCCCCACGCCCTGGGACACAGTCAGTTCTGGCCTTGGCCATGGTTGGTGGGCAGCCAGAGGCAGGCTCAGGCCAAGGCATTGAGGTCCACGGGGGCCAGCGGCTCCCGCCAGTAGCAGAAGTTGCTGTATTCAGGGTGGGCCAGGTCAGTGCTGGGGCCGCGGGCCACAGGCGGGAAGAGGAGCTCGACCACCTCGCTAAGCCGCTCGTACCTGCGGGCAGAGATGTAGGTCTCCATCACAACAGGTGGAGACCCTGTGTTCTGCCTGGGATCCCTGGGCCTGGGGCTGGGGGGGAAGGGGGGTGGTCCCCAGGGGCAGGTAGGTAGGTGGCACTGGGCCCTGGGGAGAGGGCTGGGGCATGGGGGCACGTGGCAGGGCCTCACGTGGACTTGTGGTTCTTTATCAGCTCTTGGCTGAGCTCTCCCCGGGGGTTGACCGTGAAGATACGGCAGGCAGGCAGGCCGACCTGCTGGTAGGCAGTGACATCCTACAAGGGACAAGGAGGGGTCAGGGGGCCGGGAGGGGTGGAGCCAGTAGCTCAGTGCCCCCTGCTCCCCTAGGAGGGGACACTCACATTGGGCCTGTTCCCAAAGGCAGCATAGAAGGGCTGTTCCTGGGGCAGAAAGAGCTGCTGGATATCACTCAGGCAGGCGATTTTGAACACCTCCGGCTTCCTCTCTATCACCTCCCTGTGGCAGCCGGGGCCGTGGGCAGGGAGGGGGTTAGCACGCGACCGGATGAGCAGGGTCTGACCCAGCGGACGCCGGAGCGAGGCCTGCATACCTCCTCACCCCGCCCCGCCCCACCCCACCCCAGCGGTGGGCTTGCGTCCCGCAGGGCAGTTACCTGTGCAGGGCAGAGAAGAGGCTGCTGGGAGACAGCAAGATGGGGCCCTTAGGGAGGCCGCAGCCCCCCTCGCTCACCCACTGCAGGTACCCCTTGGTGAGGTTTGCCATGCCGATGGCCCGTGCTGAACAGTACAGGAACTTGTACCCATTTCTGGGGGTGAGACGCGGAATCAAAAGACTGTCCCAACCCACCTCGTCTTTGTGGCTTCAATCAGCTTAAGAGCAACCCTGGCACCTCTGCCGGGAGGGGCTTAGGATGGCAGCTGAGCCAGGCCCGGGAGGGAGAAGGCACATGCACGGAGTCCCAAGGCCCAGGCGGACCCAGGCCTGAGGCGAGGACTTGGGCCAGTCTGTAGGCTTCATCTACAGACTGCCAGGAAGGCCAGCAGGTAGACTCAGGCCCCGACCCCGGCCCCACGAGATAAGCCTTTCACAGAGCTGAGGGCCAGCAGGTCTCCCCACTCCAGGGACCTGCCCCAGGCTCCTCCTTTGCCCTGGGTCCCCAAGCCTGGCTTCCTGGGCTGGAGGCCAGGATGGCCTCAGACATCTCGTCACTCCCTCCCTGGGGCCCCGCCCAGCCCAGGCACTCACAGGTGGATTTTGTGGTAGAGACTGGTGATGCCCTGATGTGTCCAGTCCTTCCCCAGTTGGGGCAGAATGTGGCCCAGAGTGTCCGACCTAGACCCACAGAGTAAGTATCTGGTTACTTGGAGACAGTGGCCCTCCAGCTCAGTGGGTGTGGCACAGTGAGCCCCCACCTCTACCCCCCAATAGCCCGCTGGGAGGGCGGGCCCCTGTCTCTCTTGCCCCCTCCCCTAGCACAGAGGGAGGCGAGTCCCCAGGCCCTCCCAGCCCACGGCTGACCCCGCCTCACTTGGTGATGGTGCCGTCGATGTCAGAGATGACCACCTTGTCGTCCCACTTCCACAGGTAGATGGTGGCCCTGCAGCGGCAGGTGCCCTGGTACTGGGTGGTCACACTGAAGACCACGTCGTTGGCACCTTCTTGCAGGTTCAGGCGCTGCTGGGGTTGGACAGGGGGAGGGGGGCCATGGCTCAGCCGGACACTGTCCTTCCACCACCACCCCCACACCATAGTCTTGCCACTCCACAGGCCTCTTTCTCCTGTTCCTCCCAACTCAGGAACCTTCCTGAGTGCATCAGAGGCAGCCATGTGGGCAGAAGGTGGCCACAAGGAGGGCATGGGAGCTTTGAGATGAAGCTCATGGACCAAGCCTGGCCCGTGACCCCAGTCCAGGTTTCTCAGGGCAGCCTCGGGGCCGACACTGCTCTGGGCGGAGACACCCCAATCTGCGGAGCCAGCCCTGAGGGGATCTTCACCGGCCGCCCTCTGCCTGAGGCTAGGGTACCTGTGACATCTCCCCCGGAAGAGAGGCCTAGCCCTGCCCTTGGTCCAAAGAGAAGAATCAGGGTCACAGCTTGTGACCTGGCTGATCCCCGAGCTGGGTGTGTGCCCCTGGGAACCACACAGATAGCAGCTACTCTGTACCAGGCTGACAGACCCTGCTGGGCACCTCCCTGGCCAGAGTCACACTTGGGAAAAAAACATTCTTGTTACAGGAGCCACAGTGACTGGCGGGTGTGACGTGGGGGCCTAGGGTTGCCAGAGTCTTTGAGAGGCTGTCATCAGCGTCTGATTTCCTGTAGCTTCCAAAGGCAGACCCAGAGCCAGCCAACCCACTATAGGGACATGTTTTTTTTTTTAATTGCTTTTGGCCATGCTGCAGGGTGTGTGGGATGTTAGTTCCACTGTCAGGGATCAAACCTGTGCCTCCTGCATTGGAAATGCAAAGCCTTAACCCCTGGACCACCACCAGGGAAGTCCCTGCAGGTAGATATTCTAAGATTCTATACATAAGAGGCGGCTTTTCTAGCCAGAGCGTCCACCAAAGAGTGGGCTTGTATTCTCCCCGCCTTTGTCCAGGGGTGGGAAGCAGTCCTGGCTGAGACGCCCCTGCGAGGTGGTTGCCAGAGAATGGTGTTGCTAACCCACCAGTTTCTTGTCCTTTTGGGGGAAGTCCTTTTGGGCTTCCCTGGTAGCTCAGCAGGTAAAGCATCTGCCGGGAATGCTGGAGACCCGGGTCCGATCCCTGGGTCAGGAAGATCCCCTGGAAAAGGAAATGGCAACCCACTCCAGCACTCTTGCCTGGAGAATCCCATGGAGGGAGAAGCCTGGTAGGCTACAGTCCATGGGGTCACAAAGAGTCGGACATGACTGAGCGACTTCACTCACTTGGGGAGGTCAAGGCCAGACCCCCATTTGGCTTGAAAAGGGCATTTTGAGTTTTCTGTCACTTGGGTGTCTTTACCTCTCATATTTCTCTAATAAACTCAACTAAAAAAAAAGGGGGCTGGCATGTAAAGAAGTGGCACAGACAGGTGTCCCCAGAGGAGGTATGCAGGGGCCAGCAGGTGGCAGACACTGGTGGATGGATTCTGGGCTTCGGTGAACACAGCTGTTTTGCAGTCGGGCCCTAAGGGCCCTGGGAACACAGTTCTCGCAGCCCCGCCTCCCCCACACCTGCACACACTTACGATCTGACTGGAGGAGAGGCGGAGGGACTTTTTGTAGGAACGGGCACGGGCTGGGGGCGAGGGGGGCGGGGAGGGGGCCTCTAGGATGACGGGGCTGTCCAGGGTGTCGTCCTCGCTGCTCACGGCTTCTGTCTTCTCCCTGTGGGCGGACCAGCTCTCAAGCCACTTCCCCCAGGCAAGGCTTTCCCTCCCGTAAGCGCCCACCCCTCACCCAGGTCACAGGGAGCCTGCTGCATGTCCCTGCACCTCTACGGACCCCTCCCTCTAGGGGCTGCCAATTTAGAGGGTGGTGGCAGGCAGCAGGACGCAGGCCAGGGGGCTCTCAACCCAAAAGGGTGACTCCACAGAGCCCGAGCGGAGACGCAGGGCGCCTAGCCCCCAGGGTGCTCTCCATGGTCAGGATGCTGGCACCTGCTTCAGAGATGGTGAACTGAGAACTCTGTCCTGGCCAGTCCCACCTGCCGCGGGAGCAGTCAGCCCATCCTCGATAACCGGCCCCCATGCCCCCTCCCAGCCTTGGACACTCTGGGCCGCTTCAGACATGAGAAAAGGAAGCAAGGTCAGCCGGCCCCTGGGGGAGAGGGGATGCCCCACTCCTTCATAAGGTAGCCCCTTGTCCGGGCCAGTTTTCTGGGTACCCCTTCCAGCTCTGCCACTTCCTGGCTGTGAGACCTTCGGTATATGTAGGTTTTCCCATCTGTGAAATGGGGACATGTCCCAGGAAAAAGAAGGGGTGTAGAAGTGATTGCGGAATGACAAAGACCCACGGCAGGGGAGGGGTGCTGGCTCTATCCGCCCCCCGCGGCCATCCTCCCCAGCTCCTGCTCCAGCTGCAGAGCCCCAGCCACGAGACCTGACTTACCCCCGCTGCTCCCGCACTGTGGTTTTCTCCCTCTGGGCGCTGCACTGTGGGGGGAATATCCATCTAGTGAACTCCTGCCCGCTGCCCATCCGGGGCCTGCCCTGGGACCATGATCACCCACCTCCTTGGCTGGGAAATCCCTGCGTCGCCAGGAAAACCACCACCGGCCTCCCTTCCGGGGCATCTTCTCCTTCTCCAGCTTGTCCACAGTGCTCTGCCGGCAGAGGAAGGCCACTGGTGTTTTCTCCTGCCCCACACAAACCCACCTTACCTTGCCCTGGGTACTCCCATGAACCCAGAGTCTAGGGCTGACCCTAAAGCAAGGTGCTATCTACATGTGGAGGCTAAAGAAGCCTACTCACCCCCATCTTGGGATTTTGAGCAATGATTCTAGGAGATAAGTGTGGGAGAACAAAGGCCACTTCTGCCTGCCTCCACCCCACCCCAGCTAGAGCTGGTCCCCTAGCTCTAGCCCAGCCTTGGCCTGGCCTCCAGATCTCATGAATCAAGATCTACTACCATCAGCCCTACTCTGGTGGCTGAAGGCAGTGCTTTGAGAGTTTCTCAAGATCTGGTGCTCCCTGTATAATGCCACCAAGTGGCGGCGGGGACAGTCTCTAGTCAATACCACCCTCAACCTCCAAGACCAACATGGGTAATTCCTAAGGTTAGTGATCTATCCCCTGAGCAGCCTCCTTCTCTGCACACGTGACCATCATTGTCTGGTGGGGACAGCACAACCCTGTGAAAAACTCTGATTATGTTTGTGCTAGGTAATCCCAGGGATAGCTCAGCCCAGGCCCACCTAGGAGACTTCTCAGCTTCCTGCAAATACAGAATGGAGGACCCAAGTCAGGAGGACAAGTGCCAGGGTGTCCACCTAGGCAGGGAAGAGGCTGGGGCTTCCCAGGTGCTGCTAGTGGTAAAGAACCAGCCTGCCAATACAGGAGACGTAAGAGAGGCGGGTTCGATCTCTCCCTGGGTCGCGGAGATCTCCTGGAGGAGGGCATGACAATCCACTCCACTATTCTTGCCTGGAGAATCCCATGACAGAGGAGCCTGGCGGGTTATAGTCCATGGGGTTGTGCAGAATTGGGCACGACTTAAGGGACTTAGTGCCAATCACTTGGGCTGGTGGAGCTTCTCCTAAGTTGGTCCTTCTCCTAAGTTTGTCCGGGTTAAGGTGAGGAGTCACAAAGAGTCAGACACGACTGAGCGACTGAACTGAACTGAACTGAACTGAAGGTGAGGAGAGCCAAGCGGGGGGCCGGGGGAGACCCTCTCCTTTCCCACAGGCTCTGGGGTCCCAGCTTAGACCTACAGCCAACCAGAGGGCAGAGCTGAGCGGCACCAACGAGAGGCACCTGCTGTCAACATCCGGTCATTCGGGCAAGCCTAACCAAGCTAATAAGGATGGGCCAGATAGGGCGGGGCCCTGGATGGCTCCCGAGGGGCAGAAGGGCTGGGTGCAGGTCAGCCCTGTGCGGGGTGGAGGTTCTGGGAGGGACTACAGAGGCTGGACCTTCCACCTCTGAGCATCCGCACAGGCTGCTCCCCACCCTCGTTTACTCACCCTTCAGACGTCAGCAAAATCCCTGCTGGAGGCTCTCAAAGCACCCCAGACCCCTCCTTCCCATTTCTCGCAGTTGAACTGTATACTCATTTGACTGAGTCTCTGGTTAAATATCTCCCTATGAGGGCATGACTCTCCCTGGTCTGGGCCCGGCACATAGTAGGTACTCAACAACTGTGTGCTGATAAAGCAAGATCCCAAGCCCAGCCTGGAGAGGGTCTCTGGGGAAGGTGAGGGGTGGGACCTCCACCTCCCAAGACTGTCTCTCAGGTCCAAAAAGCTCCTGCTGAAGGCACGTCCCTGTGGCCTCTGGTTTGCCTTGAATTCCTCTGAAGTCCAAATCCATTCCAAATGGACTTATCCATGGCAGGAAGCCAGGGAAAGGGAGGGGTGCTTCGCCCACACCGCCTGGGGCAAGGCTTCAGGGAGCCTGAGTCTCTCCTCCCCGAGTGGGTCCTGCCGTCAATCAGCCCCAGGCCCATCTCTGCCCACCCTCCCTTTCCTTGCCAAGGGGCCCCTTCCCCCAGGAGATCCGGGGGGAGCTCCAACCATTACCTTGGGCAAGTTTTTCTGAAAGGCTTGCAGGGACAGGATCATGGGGGCAGCTACAGCCCAGTTATAATGTCTGCAGAGACAGATGGGGCGTCAGGGCCGTGGAGGGAGGGGCAACCCAGCGGCCCCGTCCCAGTACCCACTGCTTGTTGATCTTCACCACCAGGCTCGGGTCGTCCAGGAGGCCAGGGTTTTGGGCGAGGTCCTCATAGGAGACCAGGTGCTGGCTGAACTTCTCTGGGTGCAGAGGCAGAGAGCGAGAGGTGAGGCTAATGTCCCGTGTGACCCCCTGTCCCCACCCCTCCCAGCTGCCCCATCTCTGCCCCTGGGGCCTCTTGCAGCTCGACCAGAGCAGGGCTCCTGGCTCCCCAGGGCTCTGGCGTCTGCCGGTCCCACCCCAGGCCGTCCTGGAGTCAGAGCTCGGCATCACTTAACATCAGCTTCACGGGGTCTTGGGGACGCCCAGCACTTGCTGGCCGAGGGTGGGCTCCACGAAGCCTCATGTACACCTCCGCTGCCCACCCTCGAGGGTCTTTCCTCCCTTCTCTTGCCCCCTGGGCTCAGTGACAGTCCTAGGGAGGGCAGGGGCCACTGCCGATCATACCCACAGAGACGTCCCTGCTGTCGGCCAGGCCCCCACAGAGGGACAGCGCCACTGTGTCTGCTGTGTCCGCAGTGGGCTCTGGCTCCTGGTCGGGGTTGCAGTCCCCCAAGGGCTTCAGGCTGTCCGGTGCACTCTGCTTCCCGGCCCCCAGCCCACTGTTGCTGGGGATGAAAGGACCAACAGGGACATGAATAGGAGGAGGCGGCTGGGAGGAGGGCCTGGCCCCTGCTACCCGACCCCTGGCCCCACGGGCCTCGATCCCAAGACACCCTGGAGCCCAGAACCCGGGCACCTCTGGGGGAAGTAAAGGGCTGCGTTCTCAGAGTCCAGGGAGGGCAGGTCATCCAGGTAGATGTCACTGGGGCCCAGGTGCTGGCTTCTTTTCAGGGAACCTGGCGGGAGAGGCGGGGGCATCTGTCGGCCTAACCCAGCAAGGTGGACTCTTGGGAGCACTCTGCGTCCCCTACCCCCAAGCACCACAAGGTGGCGCTGTCTGGTCCAGGGTTAACCGTCTACAAGGCTGGGAAGGTCCCAGGTCTGGTGGTGCACTACGGTAGCTGCTGACCACACGAGGTCGTGGGGCATACTTAAACGTGGCGTGATGAGATCTTAGTTCCCCAAACAGGAACTGAGTCCTTGCCCTCTGCAGTAGAAGTGGGGAGTCTGTACCACTGGACCTCCAGGTAAGTCCTCCAAGTGCTACTTCATTTTAATTAATTTTAATTTGGGAATTCCCTGGTGGCTCAGGCAGTAAAGAATCTGCCTGCAGTGCAGGAGGCCACGGTTCAATCCCTGGGTCATGAAGATCCCCTGGAGAAGGAAATGGGTTTCCCACTCCAGTATTCTTGCCTGGAGAATCCCATGGACAGAGGAGCCTGGCAGGCTACAGTCCACGGGGTTGCAAAGAGTCGGATATGACTGAGCAACATACACTTTTAATTTTAATTTTAAATAGGCAGATGTAGCCAGTGACTACCCATGTGGACAGCTCAGGAGCCAATTTCCTCTCTTAACACTCTCCCTGGCATAACTTAAGATACACCATCTGCCTCGGTTCCTAGACACGAAACCTCTCTCCCTCCTCATCACCATGCTGTTTCCTCTGCCTAGAATTCACTTCCCTTGGTCCTTACTTGGCTGGATCTTTATGGCCCACGTCTCAGCTCAGGCATCACCCGCTCAGAGAGGCCTTCCCCAGGCCCATGATTTAAACAGCCCCCGTCCCAACCAATGATTCTGTCTGGTATGCACCGCGTTACACTCTCCCCGCTTTACGCCCGTGTCATCTGTCTGCTCCACAGACTGTGAGTTCCACAAGGAGGGCTGGGCCAGACACAGTGCACACAGTAGGTGCTTAAATGTGCCTGAAGTCCCGGAGTCCACTCAGGGGATAACCTGAGGCCAGGGAAGCACTGGGAGGGGTCCGGCCATCACTCGCCTTTCCTCTGGGAGACCCTCTCTGGCTTCCGGGTGTGAGCAGGGTCTTCCAAAGCAGCCCAGCTCCAGGATTTGGACGGAGGACGGGCCCCCGCGTCCCCCGAACTCTGAGTCTTGGTTTCCTCCCTCTCAGGGGCAGAGAGAGGGGGACCCGCCAGAGCGGGCGCCTCCGTGTCAGGCTGAAGAAGGTCAGTGCCAGCCCCTCTCTGCAGGGTTGGGGGTCCTGGAGGGTCCACGCCAATCACAGAGGCAGAAGGGGTGCTGGGCGCCCCCTGAGGTGGAGAGGCTGTCCTGGAGCTGGCATCAGCGACCACCGAGGACTCGGGCCACTCAGCTTTGCCGACCTTCAATCAAACAGATGGGGGATGATGGGGACGGGGCAGGGCCTACTTCCCACAGCCTGCAAGGCCTCAGGGAGGCGGGCCAAGTCTCAGTCGTTCCAGTCCTGACCTGCAGGGGCCATGGAGCCTCTGAGAGGTAAGGCTGGGGGACTGACACAGAGGGGACTCACCTTCGGCAGCCTCCCCCAGGCCCACTGCACGTGGGACTCCACTCTCAGGGGACTGGGCTCGGGGGTCCGCAGTTCCAGCTCCGAGTCACTCTTGGGAGATGTTAGCTCACCTGGTGAGAGGCTGCAGGAAGCAAGAACTCAGGGGCCTCCAAGCCAGCCGGCCACCCCCTGCCGCCCTCTCCAGCCTGGGAACATTTTTTTTTTTTTGGTAACATGTATTTATACCTGTATTGGATCTGGAATATATAAAGAATATATAAATATATAAAGAACTCCTGTAAATCAACAATAAGAAGGCAATCCAATTAAAAGGAGAAAAAACAACAATGAGCAAAGTTGTGGCTTCTTTTTCTTGGGCTGTGTGCCATGTGAGATCTCACTTCCCCAACCAGGGATTGAACCCACACTCCCTGCATTGCATGTATAGAGTCTTAACCACTGGGGCACCAGCAAGCCCCAGGCTGTGACTTCTTAATGGGTTTAGGGGTTCCATTAAGGGTGTGAAAAGGCTTTAGAACTCGAGGGGGGTGATGGTTCTACAATATCGTGAGTATACGAAATGCCACTGAATTGTGTCCCTTAAAATGGCTGAAGATGAGTTAGTTGCTCAGTCGTGTCAGACCCCATGTACTTTAGTCTGCCAGGCTCTTCTGTCCATGGGATTTTCAAGGCAAGAATACTAGAGTGGTTAGCCATTCCCTTCTCCAGGGGATCTTCCTGACCCAGGGATCGAATCCGGGTCTCCTGCATTGCAGGCAGATTCTTTATCACTTGAGCCACCAGGAAATTCTTTAAAATGGTTAAAATGATAAATGCTATGTTTTTTCTTTTCAACTTTTTGGCTGTACCGTGCAGCATGTAGGATCCTAGTTCCCCAATCAGGGATCAAACCCAGGCCCCCAGCCTTGGAAGTATGGAGTCTTAACTACTAGACCACCAGGGAAGTCCCATGTGTATTTTACTGCAATTAAAAAAAAAAAAAATGGGCAAGACAGTTGAATATCAACACTTTACACAAAAGATATACAGGCTGGTAAATGCAATAAATATGTTTTGTATCATTACTCATCAGCAAAATGTACGAGGAGACCCCTCTGGGACCTTGGCTTTGAGTCTCTGCCTGTGGCCCACCTGGACGCTCACCTGGCCTGGGGGTGCCACTCGCCGTCAGAGTAGGGGTAGATGTCTTTGGGCTCCGCTGAGGACGCACCTTCTGGCTGGATGCTGCTGAGGGGGCCACAGGGAAATAAACAGTCACTGACAGGACAGGTACCCTGAGCAGGGTCACACAGTATCAGCAGAGGAAACTGAGCTTGAACCCCAGGTGGCGTGCCCGCACCCGCAGCCCCGTACA
Source organism: Ovis canadensis (assembly GCF_042477335.2). Lineage (NCBI taxonomy): Eukaryota > Metazoa > Chordata > Mammalia > Artiodactyla > Bovidae > Ovis > Ovis canadensis. The sequence continues at coordinate 85,336,734 of NC_091257.1, read as the reverse complement.
TACCCTGGGGGCTCCGGCCTTGGCTTTTCCAGCAGGGATGGCTCACTCCCATTGCCCGCCTCCAGCTCCTCTGAACTAGAATCGGCCGCCACAGCGCCCTCCTTCCGCTTGGTTTTCCTCCTGCGCCGTTTCTTCTTCCGCCCGCTGGAGGCCATGCCCGCGGTGCTGGCGTCCGGCTCGCTGGTGGTGCCCAGCTGGGAGTCCGAAGGGAACCCCGCCAGGCCTCCCCAAGGGATGGGTGACGTGCACAGGCGGGGAGGCACGTCTTCCTGTGGAGCAAAGCAGGGGCAGGGCTGAGGGGGCGGGAAAACAGGCCTGGAGGCTGGATGGGGCGGTGGTCGCATGGCCTTGTGACTCGCTGGCCTCCGAGTTCCTCACGGAGGTAAAGCATTCCCAAACCCCAGGCCCTGCCCAGAGGGGTCACCAGTGAAGACGCGCTCACCTCATCGCTCTCCAGCTCCTGGACGAAGAAGGCCTCCCCGCTGTCCCCCAGCTTCATGTGCAGGTCCACCGGCTCCCCGTTGATCTCGATGTCCACCTGTAACAGGGCGTGGTGGGGCTGGGGTCCCCGCTGTCATCCTCCACTCCCACCTCCTGTCCACTGGCCTCCAGGCTGGTCCTGGGGACACAGGCTGCCTGCTGCCCCAGTGCACTGCACTTTCTGGCTCTCTCTCTTCCCTCCCCACCTTGGGGCGCCCCTTGATCCCCACTCCGAGGGTCTCTGCTCACCATCTCAGTATTCTTGTTTATGCCTTGGTTTCTGTGTTCCTCTCTCTCCCACAGCCCATCAGCACAAGAAGATGATTTTTTTTTTTTTAACTTTCTGGCCACCCCATGCGGCATGTGGGATCTTAGTTCCCTGACCAGGGACTGAACCCATGTCCCTGTACTGGAAGGATGGAGTCTTAAACTGCTGGACCACCAGGGAAGTCCCAGAACATGATCCATCTTGTCACTGGTGGTCCCCACACCCAGGAGCGCACCCAAACAGCTGCGCATGACATGAAGTGTTAATAACGACACTTTCCTGGGGACTCTCTAGAGTGTGTTATATAGACCATCTCATTTAATCTTCACAACCACCCCTGGCCATAGCTCCCATCATCATCCCCACTTTACAGATGAGGAAAATGAGGCTCAGAGGGGTTAAGTAATTTTCTGGGAAGTAGCCAAGTAAGGCTATGAACTCAGAAAGTCTGAGGCTACAACCCAAGCCCTTAACCAGTCAGCTACACCATCTTCCGAAAGGTTACACTCTCCTATTAGGATTTGGGAAAGTCACCCCATTGTGAAGGGGGCCTGGGCTCACCAGACCAGAACTTGGAAGACAGAGCCGGTCTCCTAAGGGGAAGGAACTAACTTGTGAGTAACTCCCCCCACCTCTCCCCAGTGAGCTCCGAGTTCATCATCAGGGAGATGAGAATGTACCCATTCACACAAGTGAAGTGACTTACCAGGAACACACAGGTAAGGTCTTAGGAAGCTGAAGCCGGTCTGACGGCTCCAGTACGGAAGCCTGCCCTGATATGCTGCTTACAGGGGAAAACAGGGACCCTCCTGGACTCAAACCCCCGATCCAACCCCAAGAAAATACAAAAGAAGGGAAGCCTGCCCGGAGGACGCACTGCCACCCCAGGGAAGTCTGGGTCCTGTTCTGGCTCCCAGAACCCACCCCCCACCCCCGGGGGGCCCCTCTCCTGCCCAACACTCACCACCTTCTCCCGCGAGCGCAGGACGCCCAGCTTGCCAAAGCGCACGTGGAAGGGCGAGCATCGGAAGGAGCCGTCCACCTGCCTCACCACCAGCACGTCGATGCCCCCGCTCAGCGTGGCTGGGTTCAGGCCCTGGTACAGGCCCTTCACCGTGCCGAACACGGTCTCTGCCAGCTGCCCCATGTAGTTCATGGCTGTGCCGGTGAAAAAGTAGAGATGCTGGGTCCACCCCATTTCTGGGGAAGGCCCCGCAGCCTGATCCCCTGGGACCTACCTCAGTGTCCGGCGTGTGGTCCTGGTGGTCCTCGGAGTGCCTCCGCAGATGGGCAGCTGTGATGGGCTGGGAGGGGCGCCTGAAGACGTGGCTTCTGATCCCAACCAGCCGTGGGGCTCCTTCCCTTCTCCAAGTGTGATGCTCACTCTGTCAAATTGGGGCACCGGGTAAGGCCATCCAGGGCGCTGCAAGCCTCTAAATGCCATGAGTAATCGTGACCACAGTGCTCAGTGGCAGGGCTCCTCGTCTCGACAACCTGACAACCTGCCAGGCCGGCCGAGCAGGTCATTATCCCTGTTTACAGACAAGCCAGGCTGAGGCTCAGAGAGGCGGAGTGACTTGTCCACGATCTCACCACTCATCAGGAGAGGAGCCAGGATTTGCTCCCAGGCCTGGGTGGCTGCAGGGCCCTTGCTGTGAACCCCTGGGATGGCTTGACTGTAGGGGCAGGGAGAGCGCAGGCACCCCATGTTAGGGTACAGTGAGGGGCCAGCCTCATGGTAGATCAGGCCCAGGGCCCCCATGGGTCATATGGGACAGTCCCAGGCAGAGGGGAGAAGGGGACCTCAGTTTTCCCATCTGAGAAATGGGTTGCTTGCTGCCTCCTGGTCCTAGGAGTTAAAAGGATTGTGGCTAATGTGTGGGGGACCAAGGGTGGAGGTAACCCTGGTACCCAAGGCTTTGCTCAGTTCTCAGATGCTTGCACTAAGGCATCCCCCACAGCTGGGCCCACACTACAAAATTTAAAGCCCAAACTCCCAAATTCTTCCCAGTTTCCCTGGGACATGTGGGAAGCCCATTCACAGCCATGACCTGATCTCAGTGTCTCTAAGTCATAGTTCTCAGCCCTGACCCCACCTCTCAGACCCGCATTCAGGCTTTGGGCTGGCCCCTGGCCCATTACAGCTGTTCCTTCTTCTCCCAGCTAAACCGGTCCCTCCGGCTCTCACACCAGGCAGAGCTGGGTCAGCCAGAGGCAGGGGCCGCGCAGCAGCTGCAGAGCAGAGCCAGGGCCGTAATGACAGCCACCTCCACGCTGGCCGGGTGCCCGCCCCGCCAGCTTCAGCTCATCACTCCTTCCCTGATGGCCAATGGCAGTGGGCTATACCCTTCTGACTGCCGGGACCCAAACCATCCCACCTTCACAGGGCACTTCCTTCTGATCCTGTATCCTCCAGGCAGACCTGCCATGCAAGATCACCCGTCAAACAAGTCAAGTGACTTATCTGAACCCTATGAAGCTAGCAGGCTGTAGATGGGGGGAGGGAGTGATGACTCATATCCTGGTTTCCTGATTCCATACCATGGTTCCTTCCCCTCCGTGGTCCCCAAACCATGCCACGGTCATCTACAAAGAGGGCCGCCCTCTCTACACAGCCCTGTAATGTCTCACCAAAATCCCAAATGTGCTGTTCCAGGGCCCAGCATCACCTGGGAGCTAGTTAGAAACCGAGAGCTTCACAAACATAAGGTCCCATGAGAATTGCTAAAGTAAAAAATTGGGATAAAATGAAACTCTTTGGACCCCTAAAATGTCACTCAAATTGAACACATCTTTTACCTGCAAGGCACACCTGCTGTGTGGTAGGTGAAAACTCCCACTTTGGTTTCTCCATCCTTAACACTACAGTACAAATATGGGAGACCCACTGACAAAGAGAGACATGTGGTGGGCAGGGCTTTAGATCACTGAGCCCAGGAAAAGCAGAGAAGACTCCAGAAGCTTCTAGGAATACAAAGCAGCAAGGATTGGCTTCCTCAGTGGCAAAGAGTCCAGCAGTTAAGAATCCTGCATTGTCACCTGGCAATGCAGGGGATACGGGTTCGATCCCTGGTCCGGGAAGATTTCACATGCTGGGGAGCAACTAAGCCCATGCGTCACAATGACTGAGTCAGCGCTCTAGAGCCCAGGAGCTGCAACACTTGCACCCTAGAGCCCGGGCACTGCAACAAGAGAAGCCACCGCTACGAGAAGCCCACGCACCGCAATGAAGAGTAGAACCCACTCAAAACCAGAGAAAGCCTTCGCGGCAAGGAAGACCCAGCACAGCCAAAAATAAATGAATAAGTATATATAAAAAAATTGTTTTAAAGGAGCAAGAGCAGGGGAGGGGCACCCCGGGAGTGGGGGCAACGTTCTGCCCTGCACAGAGCAGAAGAGCCCGTGGTGGGTGGGCGGGGAGAGGGCGGAGGAGACAGGCTCAGCTCCACCTGCTCCTGGGTTTCTCAACTTGACCACCACCTCTGTTTGGGGCTGGGATAATTCTTTGTTGTGGTGTTGGTGGGCGGCTTGTAAGACGTTTAGCAGCATTCCTGGTCTACCCACTAGATGCCAAGTGGCACTCTCCTTCCTAACAACCAAACTGTCTCCACACTTTGTCAAATGTCCCCTGGGGGACAAAACTGCCCCCAGCTGAGAGCTACTGAGATAGGAGAAAGCTGAGTGGCAGAGGGGGCAGCCGGGTCCTCCTCTGATCCACTCGTGGGATGTGGTCCGGCAAGTAACTTGTTGGCCTGTTTCCCCTTCTATGAAATTCGGCCTGGATTTCTCAGACCTTCTCAGCTCTAATGTCATGGGAGCCTAGAATTCATTCCTCTCCTTGCTCCCCTGCTCACGAGTGGATGTCCCACCTCTGTCTGCTCAGTATTTTGGAGGGGAGGGGGAGAGTCTTGTGAATCAAGCCCCGGGCTCCCTCCCCTCTACCCGCACCCATTCCTGAAGACACCTCCTGTCTCCGGGACCAACTCTGCCTCCTTGGTCTGCTCTGGATGGAGGAGAGCTCTGCTCAGCTCTCCTATACTCTCCTTTACCCCCAAACTCACAGGTCTAAAACCAAATATGTCTCCTTCCCCTGGGAACTTGGTCAGCTGAATTCCTCTAAGGACTCATGCTATCCCTCCCTCCCAAGGCCTCTGAAGCCTATTCCCCAATTTCCTGCTCATCTGGCCCCCTCTTTCCTGCTGTCCTAGATCGAGGCTTTATGACCAACGCCCAGATCCTGGGGGGGGCAGCAGGCAGTGTGGTTAAGACACCAGACTGTCTCTCTGACCCTTACTAGCTATGACCCTGGGCAAGTCACTTCATCTCTCTGAGCCTCAGCTGCAGCCTCCTAAATGGCAATAACACAGGGATGCCTGAGTAACTCATGACATAACTGGTATAAAGCAGCGACAGGCACTGAACGCCCCCCCACACCACCTATCAGTTGCAGCATTGTTTTTGGAATCGTGACAGTCCTCACTCACTCAGGCTGGTGCTGAGGGCAGGACAGGTCAGACTCCAATACACGGCCCCTGCCCTGAGTTGACAGTTCAGACTGAACTTGGCATTCAAGGCTCTGCACAATGGTGGCCTCGCTGTTTGCTCCAGGCAGGCCTCCCAGGGTGCCCAGGCCTCAGAGTCCACAAACATCTACACGCCACCCTACCCCACCAGGCCTGCACACATCCCCACCACAGGGAAGGCAGAACAAGCTGCTTGGGTGTCAGCCCTCAGCCTTTCTGGGATCCCAGATTCAGGGATGGTGGTGAGTAGTGCTCTGTCTAGGACCAGAGGGTGTCGGAGGGTCAGCCCTGCTCCAGCTGTGCAAGAGACAGTTCCACCCAGGATCCCTAGCTGCCTCCACAGCTGCTGCCTCTGACCTGCCCAGTCTCAGGGCCTGCGGGGCAAGGCCCCGCAACTGAGGACACTCAGTACCAGAAAGGGTGGGTGTTTTCCCTAGCGTCACACAGTCTGCCTGAGGGGTGAAGCTGGGGGTGGTGAAACTTTTCCCCAGAGAGGTTTTTATATCTCCTTCTCTCCCGATCCCCCATTCTGGATGTCCCGGGACCCCGGAGACGCTGAGTCGGGGAGAGGGAAGAAGTGAGGCCCGGCTTCACCACCCCGGAGTTCCCTTCGCATATCTGGAGAGGGACTCGGGCCCGGGATCGGGAAGGAATGAGGGTCAGATGGCAGGCCAGATGGGCGGGGCCGGGTGGGGCGGGGGACGGGGATCTCATCTCCGGCCCTGGTTGGGCCCTACCTGGGGAGCTGCCCACTGGACTCCGGGCTCCCGGAGCCGCCGCTTCTACCTGAGGCCACAGGGTCAGCAGGTAAAGTGTCTCCGGCCCCGCACTCCCTAGCCACTTCCGGCTCCTCTAGGACTGGGCGAGATCCCGGTTCCGCCCCTTCCACGAGCTAAGGGCGGCCTCTGCAGGTCCCAATCCGTCTAGACTCCACCCACCAGGGAGGCCCGCCCCGCCCGGTCCCCACGCCCAGGGGCGCCCTTTCACCTACAGTGTACGGGGCGGGGCCGAGCTTCAGGCCCCGCCCCCGAGCTCCAGCCCGCCCCGCCCCCCGAGCTCCAGGCCGGGCTCCCGGGTCCCAGTCCACCCCGCCCCACGAGTTCCAGGCCCCGCCCCCGGGCTCCAGCCCGCCCCGCCCCGCCCGGCGCCCTAGCGCTCCCCGAGGGACCATACCCGTGGCCCGCCGCCACCCCGGCACCGGGAACGGCGGAAAAGCCAGGATTTGGGAATCGAGCCGACCTAAGCCTGCCTGGCTTTGCTCCTAGCTCGCTGTGCTACTTTGGTAAATTCTTTCCCCCGTCTGACCCCGCTTTCTGCTTTATGGGGATAGCGCCCCCGCCCTTGCAGGATTTTCGAGATGACCTGAAATGACTTTGTGAAGCATTAGGCGCTCGAAAGTCCCCTCTTAGGGGCAGCTTGGAATTCCTAATCCCACCTCCAGCATCCCCCCCGACCCTCCTCCAAGGCTGGATCGGACCCTCGTATTATTCACTCACATGGCTCACAGCTATAATTTCATATTCGCTTGAATTTGATGTTATGGTCTGTCTCTTGGAATTCCGTGAGAGCAGGTCACGTTCACGCTTACACCCCAGCGTCCAGTTCAGTCCTGAAATACAGCAGGAACTTAATAAATGCCCGCTCTTCATTCCATCCCGTCGATGCAACCCTGGTGGAGCGGAAGCGGGGGGTCAATACCTCCACCGGCCAGCAGAGGGCAGGCGATGACCAGCTTTCTCGCCGAGCTGGCGCCGCGAGAACAGGAAAGTCCAGGTGCGCGAAGCTTCGAAGTATCCATGGACCCGCAAGCCGCGGGCCGGGGGCTTGGGCATCTGTGGTTCGTGACTTGTCCTGGACCAAAGACGTCTCCGACAACCTGTGAGGATGGACGGCCCCTGAAGATGCTCTGAGAAAGGTCAGCAGGTGAAGGAGTTTGCTGTAAAGGCAGAGAAAACCCAGGAAAAGCTGGGAGGAATGGGACTCAATGGCAGTCAGGCTTAGAAAGTACTAGCCAGTGGGGAGTGAGAGGTGGCTGCTGTTGTTCTGTGACTCGAGATGGCAGGACCTGGCTGGAAGGACCTCAGCTGTCCTAGATTTAGCAAAAGTCATTTGGTGTCAGTCTTGAAACCGGGCTGTGTCTGCTGGTGTCTCAGAAGAGCCGGGATGGGAGCAGAGCTATTTCGGGTGGCCAGAGGGCAGAGTTATGCCACAAACATGTCTGTGGAAGCATCGTATATAAACACTATAATCAGCAGGGAAACCCTGGAAACTTCAGAAATCCTTCAAGGGAGTCTGGGAGGGAAGAGAGGAGAGAGAACAGGGGTTGTTGCTAGAGATAGCACAGTAATTCTACCTCTGGGGGCCTCAATTTCCTCATCTGCAAGATGGAGATAAAAATCTACCTTGTAGGATTGCATTGGATTAAACAGGATGAACTGAATCAGTGGTTCTCAACCTTGGTTGCACATTGAAATCACTGTGCCCTTGGCAAATACTGATGCCTGGGGTGCGAGAATTAAAAAAAAAACAACTCTCCAGGTGATTGTAATGTGCTGCCAAGGCTGAGAACTACAGAGTTAAATAAAACACTGAACACAGAGCAGGGCACACACTAGGGGTTCAACGGTGTTTAGCACATTTTTCAAAAAATGGAGCACACATTGTTTTCATTGCTCTTTGTTAGAGAAATAAGTTGATACAAAGATTGTTGCAGAAATTGGATTTCCGACAGGCTTGTTTCCAGAACCATGAATCATCTGGGATTTGATGCTTCCGGAGGTGGGGGAAGACAGAAGCAGCCTTGGGTAGTATGACTTGTCCTAACACCCAACTGAGCTATACAAGGCAGGGACCACCCTGTTCTAGCTCGTGGTTTGCATCACCGTCTCTGAGGCATCTTTTGAGCATGCAAGCAGCTTGAATGCTTGTGTTTGCCCATTTCTGGGGTTAAGGATAGAGGCAGTTTTCTCCTCTCCCTCAGTACCCTCAAGCGGTGGTGGTGGGTGGGGGTATGCCACTGTTTGTCTTTTGAGTAACCCGTCAGTGCAGGGGGGCACTTCCTTCTCTATGGATCTTGGTAGCCGTATGTGCTTTGTCACAGACCCAGTGATTATTCACTGCACCTCACTGCTTTCTTGCTGGGTGAACCCACCCTGAAGTGCCATGAGGACCCACTCACCCAGGCCTGCAGCTGTGACCCCTTGCCATGGGCAGCAAGACTGGCTGCAAGCAAGAGTGGGCTCCTCAACGACTCCTGGTGGTCTGGCCCTGCTGAAGGTGGAAAGGGAAGCAGAGAAACCCGCAGTGACTCCCTCCAGATGCGGGCTTGTGAGTTGGGTGGCAGACGGTGTCTGTCCAGAGTGATCAGGTTTAGCAAATAAAAATACAGGATGATCAATTAAATTTGAGGGGCTTCCCTGATGGCTCAGATGCAGGGTCTGCCTGCAATGTGGGAGAACTGGGTTCAATCCCTGGGTCGGGAAGATCCTCTGGAGAAGGGAATGGCTACCCACTCCAGTTTTCTTGCCTGGAGAATTCCATGGACAGAGGAGTCTGGCGGGGTACAGTCGGGGTCCCAAAGAGTCGGACATGACTGAGCAACTAACACATTATACTCAACAGTTATTCATTGGCGTCTGAAATTCAAATGTAATGGTATCTTCTTGATTTTTACTTGCTAAATCTGACTGGTCAAACAGCCAAGGAGTGCTCAGCACATGGAGCTTGCAATGGCCTCCTGCTCAGTGCTGCCACATGCAGCTTCCACCTGTCACTGCCCTGCTCTAGAACTGTGTGTGGCTCCCGACTGCTTCCAGAGACAAGCTTGGACTCCCGGGCTACCGTGCTGGGCCTGGCTCTCCTGCCAGGCCAGCTGCCCTGCTTGGGCTCTTTCCCATCTCTGCCCCTGCTCATGTTTTCCCTGCCTGGCATGTCTCCTGTCCATTCCCTGTAGCAGTTGCAAACACTTATTGAGCATCTACTGGATGCAGGCAACATGCTGAGTTTTTCATTTGCATTATCTCAATTTGATTGTCACAAAACCTAGTAGAGACAGTAGTTGTCCTGTTTTACCAGTGAAGAAAGCGATGCTCTCAGATGTGATTCTTTTTTTTTAAACTGAAGTGTAGTTGATTTACAATATTGTGTTACAGGTGTACAGCAAAGTGATTGGTTATATATATATATACACATATATATATATTGGTTATATATATATATACACAGACTCTTCTTCAGATTCTTTTCCATTATAGGTTATTACAAGATTTTGAATATAGTTCCCTGTGCTATACAGTAAATCTTTGTTGTTTATGTTTATATATAGTAGTGTGTATCTGTTAATCCCAACCTCCTAATTTATCCCTTCCCTCCTTTTCCCCTTTGGTAACCATAAGTTTGTTTTCTATGTCTGTGAGTCTGTTTCTGTTTTATAAATAAGTTCATTTGTATTACTTTTTTAGATTCCACATATGAGTGATATATAATATTAATATTTGGCTCTAACTGACTTCACTTAGCATGGTAATCTTGAGGTCCATCCATGTTGCTGCATTTGGCAATATTTCATTATTTTCTATGGCTGAGTAATATTCCATTGTATGTGTGTATATATATATATGTACCACATATTTATCCATTCATCTGTTGATGGACACTTAGATTGCTCCCATGTCTTGGCTAAAATAGGCTGCTATGAACAATGGTGTATGTATCTTTTCAAACTAGAGTTTTCAGCTTTTTTTGATATATGCCTGGGAATGGGATTGCTGGATAACTCGATCCAACAATATCTATTTCTGGATAGCTCTATCTAATGGAAACTCTAGTTTTAGTGTTTAAAGGAACCTGTATACAGTTTTTAAGAGTGGCTGTACCAGTTTAAATTCCCACTAGCAGTGTAGGAGGGGTCCCTTTTCTCCACACCCTTTCCAGCATTTATTATTTGTAGACTTTTTGATGATGGTGTGAGGGAATACCTCTTTGCAGTTTTGATTTGCATTTCTCTAATAATTAGCGATGTGAGGCATCTTTTCACGTGCCTATTGGCTCTGTGTATGTCTTCTTTGCTGAAATGTCTATTTAGGTCTTCTGACCATTTTTAAATTTTTTTATTGAGCTGTATGAGCTGTTTGTATATTTTGGAAATTAAGCCCTGAATCATTTGCAAATATTTTCTCCCAGTCTGTAGGTTGTCAGACATGATTCTTAAACTGTGGTACCTGGGCCAGCAGCTGCAATACCACGCACACTCTCAGGCCCTACTCCAGAACTACTGAATCAGAAACTCTGAGGCTGGGGCCCAGCAATCTGTATTTTAATCAGCTCCCTTCAGCCACATCAAAGTGTTTCTGATGCTTGTTCTAGTTTGTAACTTGCTGCTCTAAGAGATGAAGTAACTGCAGGAACCTCTCATTCAGGCAGAGGTTGAGAGGATGGTAGAGGACCCCCAGGCAGGGCGTTTATGATCATTCTGAGCATCGTGCCTGGACTAGGCTCTGGAGATGCTGCAGCGACCCAGCAGTCCTGGTTGGTGGGGGGTAGGGAAGAAGGGAAAGAAGCAGAACTGACAGGCAGTCAGGCAATTATGATGGATGGGAGGGCCAAGGAAAGCTTTCCTCAAGCAGACATCTAAGTCTCAAAAATCAGTTGAAATTAGTTAGATATAAAGGGTGGGAGGGCTTCTCAGGTGGCTCAGTAGTAAAGAATCCGCCTCCCTGTGCAAGAGAGGAGGGTTCCATCCCTGTGTTGGGAAGATCCCCTGGAGAAGGAAATGGCAACCCACCCCATTAATCTTGCCGGGGAAATGCCATGGACAGAGGAGCCTGGCAGGGCTATAGTCCATGGGGTCTCAAAGAGTGGGACAGGACTTAGTCACTAAACAACAACCAAAGGGTGGGAATGCTATTCCAAGTGTACTGACTGGTTTGTAGCAAGGCCATGCAGATGTATCTGGGGATAGTTCAGTCTTGATGGTGGAAGGTCAAACAGTTGAGTAGGGGGTAGGGGAGGAATCAGATTGTGTGTTGGGGGAGCGGGGGAGGGGAGGAAGTGGGAGGCGAAGTCTCTGCCTTCAAAGCAAATGAAGCTTTAGGGGCTTCCCTGATGGCTCAGATGGTGAAGCGTCTGCCCGCAATGCGGAAGACCGGGGTTCGATCCCTGGGTTGGCAAGATACACTGGAGAAGGAAATGGCAACCCACTCCAGTACTCTTGCCTGGAAAATTCCACGGACGGAGGAGCGTGGTAGGCTAAAGTCCATGGGGTTGCAAACAGTCGGACACGACTGAGCAACTTCACTTAATGCTGCTGCTAAGTCGCTTCAGTCGTGTCCGACTCTGGGTGACCCCATAGACTGCAGCCCACCAGGCTCCTCAGTCCCTGGGATTCTCCAGGCAAGAACACTGGAATGGGTTGCCATTTCCTTCTCCAGTGCAGGAAAGTGAAAAGTGAAAGTGAAGTTGCTCAGTCGTGTCCGACTCTTCACGACCCCATGGACTGTAGCCCACCAGGCTCCTCCATCCATAGGATTTCCCAGGCAAGAGTACTGGAGTGGGTTGCCATTGCCTTCTCCGACTTCACTTAATAGCAATTGAGAAAAAGCCCTCTGGCTTCCGTGTGGAGCGGGCACTAGAGAAGATAGTTGGGGAGGGGGCGAGCAGAGACCCAGGAGTGTTAGGCCTTCCCTCGGCCCTAGACCCAGCCTGCTTCTGACCTTCAAGGCAGCTGCAGAGATTCATACCCCAATCACAGTTTTGGTCAGGTGGCGGTTCCAAAGCCCGAGTTGCAAGGCCCGAGTTGCGGCATCTGAGGCCAAGGGGTGGGGCTGGGAGGGAACTGCCCCCACCATCTCCCACTACTGGCCCGCCCCGATGGCTCCGCCCCCACATCCGCCCCGCCCCCAGCCCCGCCTCTCCCCAGCTGCTGGCTGGAGGAAGCCAGGCTCTGGGCTGCGATCCTGGGTTGCTCTTCCCTTCCTTGTTGCCTTTCCCTGCCGATGTGGCTAAGGCTGCGGGGCTCCTGGAGCCTCTCCTCCCAGACTTTCAGGGACAGGCTCTGGGTGTGGTCAGGGATCCCTAGGCTGGAGGGGAGGAGACTTCCATTGCTGTCCCCTATTCCTGCCAACCAGGCTGTCGGTGGTAGCCAAGCACTGCCCCAGCCTGGCCAGGTTGCCTGGCAGTGTGGGCTCTGGCTGGGCAGTTTCCGGCTCCAGCTGTCCTTCCCAGAAAAACGTCAGTTTGACTGAACCCTTTTGAAACCTGTTTGGGATTTCTAGTCGAGGGAAGAACACTGAAAGATCATTAACCACCGGTGAAGGGGAGCTTTCTGTGTGTTCTGAAACCTCCGCAGGACGTACCAGCTATCCTATGCGCTGAACCTTCAGCAAGGGGACCTCTTATTCTTTCTCTTTTTACTTAGATGTACTTTCTGGCCCCGTTCTCCTCCATCTGGTATCCAGATTCATGTCTCACTATGCTTTGCAGTTCAAGGAGGGTCTGAAAAGAATGGGCTTCCCCGATGGCTCAGCGGTGGTTTGATCCCTTGGGTTGGGAAGATCCTCTGGAGGAGGGCATGGCAACCTACTCCAGTATTCTTGCCTGGAGACTCTCAAGGACAGAGGAGCCTGGTGGGCTACCGTTCATAGGGTCGCAAAGAGTTGGACATGACTGAGTGGCTGAGTGTGCACGCATGCTAGAATGGATGTTCAATATTTTAAAATTTTGTTCAGAAATAGAATAAGAGATGTTAAAAAAATGCTGTTTAGGGCTCCCCTGGGGGCTCCATGGTAAAGAATCCGTATCTCAGTGCAGGGGACACAGGTTTGATCCCTGATCCGGGAAGATCCCACATGCAGAACAACTAAGCCCGTGTACCACAACTACTGAACCTGCACTCTAGTGCCCACAAGCCGCAACTACTGATCCCATGTACCTCAAGTACTGAAGCCTGCACCCCAGATCCCGTGCTCCACAACAAGAGAAGCCGCAGCACTGCAACTAGAGAGTAGCTCCTGCTCGCTGAAACTAGACAAAGTCGGTGCGGCAACAAAGACCCAGCTCAGCCAAAAATAAGGAAGTAAAAAATTTGTAAAAATATTGTTGAGAGATCAATTAGTGATAGGCCTTGAATTAGATAGGGATGGAGCATATACAAGAGGGTCAGGGACAGCGTAAGTGGGTTGAAGTGGTGAATGAAGCCATGGATAGTGGAGAGAGTGAGTGCTAGGAGGTGGCCCATTTGGCCTTGAATATGGGGTAAAACCATGGGCACTGTGGAGCCATTGATGGGTGTTGGTCAGGAGAGTGACACAATATTGCCAGTCACTGTACCAGTGTTAATGTTATATGCCCCATCAGGTCCTGCTTCATTATATCAACACATCATCATCACTGGGCTTCCTAAAAGAAAAGCAGTATGTATTCCTGAGTTGAAAGCAATCACTTTTGCCTTATGGATAATTTTTTCTACCTGTTTAGCATCTTCGGTGGGGCTTCCCAGGTATTGCCAGTAAAATCCACCTGCCAATGCAGGAGACACAAGAGATGCAGGTTCAATCCTTGGATTGGGAAGATCCCCTGGAGGATGGCACAGCAACCCATTCCGGTATTCTTACCTGGAGAACCCCATGGACAGAGGAGCCTGGAGGGCTACACTCCATACGGTTGCAAAGAGTGATGTGGCTGAGCACACACACACGTCTCTGCCAAGCTCCCTGCTGGTGTGAAATACTGAATTCCGGATTTTAAAAATTTATTTAGGGGCAAGAGAATTAAAATTTAGGGCTTCCCTGGTGGCTTGGATGGTAAAGAATCTGCCTGCAATGCAGGAGACCCAGGTGTGATCTCTGGGTTGGTAAGGTCCCTAGAGAAGGGAATGGCCACCCGCTCCAGTATTCTTGGAGAATTCCATGGACAGAGGAGCCTGGCTGGATGACAGTCCATGGGTTCGCAGAGAGTCAGATACGACTGAGTGACAAACACTTTCTAACACGAAAGAACTAAAGCGGAAGGAGAAAGGAGAAATGGGATGACACAGGTAGCAATGGGACAGGGTGGAAGAGAGAAGACTATCATGGATTTTCCTGGGGTCCCCACCCGGTCAGTTTTCCGAGCAGCTTGAGGAGCAGCCGGGAGTGAATGAGGGCTTCGGGCCACATATTCTGAGCTTGGTGCTACGTATTACGAGCTGGGGGCCACATAACGTGGGCTGGGGGGCCACACAGCAGAAACAGTCCCATTGAGTCACGGGACGCACAGCCACACTGCTTCGTAAAGCTTGGTGTGAAGAGTATTTTTGTTTTTTACAGCCCAGCTGTCTGTGTAATGACTTCCTTCCCTCAGCCTTGTTCACTGAGGTGTCCCTGGGCGACCAGCTGAGTCACCACATTCCTTGCAGCTTAAAACACTGGCCCAAGCACAGGGGCCTGGCTCCTTCATGTAGGTGGGACCTTTGAAGTCTGCTGGAGAGTGCAGAAAGACAGGCTACAGAGCTCCCACCTCTCACCTGTACCTCTCCCTCAAAACATGATTTAAAAGGCAAGCGAAAATAGAAAGTCCATCTGTTAAACACTATGGAATGGCCACAGCCTGAAAAAAAATTATTTATCAGCAACCATGAAGTCATATAGGACTTCCCCTATTGCCTAGCAGGTAAAGAATCTACCTGCAACTCCGAAGACATAGGAGACATGGGGTCGATCACTGGGTCAGGAAGATCCCTTGGAGGAGGAAATGGCAACCCACTCCAGTACTCTTGCCTGGGAAATCCCATGGACAGAGGAGCCTGGTGGGCTGCAGTCCAAAGGTTTGCAAAGAGTCAGACATGACTGAGTGACTAAGCACACAGCAAATGAAGTAAATGTCAAACAGAATGCAGGGAAGTGGGGAGATGAGGGGTGACCAAGAACTAGCACCCCTGCCCTCTGTCCTGTTGCAGCATGAAGGGTCCGAAATCCAAGTGGAGAGACTGGGAACTCTCATGCCCAGCTGGAATGGAATGGAAACTTGCTCAGCTCTTCTGTAAAATAAACAATAAGCAGGCAGTTTTCAGTAAAAATAAGGATTCGTTGGCAGAAAGTTCAGCAACCTTATCCTTGAAATATGTTTTAAAGAAAGCTTGGTCAGGTATATAAGAAGACAAGGTGGAGATTATTTATGATAGCCTTGTTCACGGCATAGGTGAGCAGGAAGCAAAAATGAGTGAGTAAACTATGGTGGAGGCTGACCTTGGAATTCTACACAGCACTGAGAAACTATGTGTTAGGTGTACATAGAACAGCATGGATAGAACTTATAGTGTTAAGTGGGGGAAATCAGTAAAAGAGATTTAAGGCATATTACTTTCCCAGTCTTACTGAGATATGACTGATGTACAGTAAACCACATGTATTTAAAGAGTACGATTTGAGTTTTGACGGGTGTAGATACCCATGAAACCATTGCTGCAATCAAACTAACAAATATATCCATCTCTTGGCAAAGTGTGGAGCAGATCTATACGTATTAAAATGAACAGATGTTGAATACCTATTAAGATAGGAAAAAAGTTCAGCAGTGTGTGCAATATAATCCCATAGTTAAAACAAAAAATGTGTAGGTACCCTGAAAAATCTGGAGTAATATATACCAAAATAAACTGTATTTGTTATTGTTGTTTAGTCACTTGGTCGTGTTCAACTTTTTGCGACCCCCATGGACTGTAGCCCACTAGATTCCTCTGTCTATGTAATTCTCCAGGCAAGAATACTGGAGTGGGTTGCCATTTCCTTCTCCAGGAGATCTTCCAACCTAGGGATCAAACCCGGGTCTTCTGCACTGTCAGACAGTTCAGTACAGTTCAGTCGCTCAGTCGTGTCTGACTCTTTGCGACCCCATGAATCGCAACACACCAGGCCTCCTGTCCATCACCAACTCCCAGAGTTCACTCAGACTCACATCCATCAAGTCGGTGATGCCATCCAACCATCTCATCCTCTGTCGTCTCCTTTTCCTCCTGCCCCCCATCCCTCCCAGCATCAGAGTCTTTTCCAATGAGTCAGCTCTTCGCATGACGTGGCCAAAGTACTGGAGTTTCAGCTTTAGCATCATTCCTTCCAAAGAACACCAAGGGCCGATCTCCTTTAGAATGAACTGGTTGGATCTCCTTGCAGTCCAAGGGACTCTCAAGAGTCTTCTCCAACACCACAGTTCAAAAGCATCAATTCTTTGGCGCTCAGCTTTCTTCACAGTCCAACTCTCACATCCATACATGACCACTGGGAAAACCATTGCCTTGACTAGACGGACCTTGGTTGGCAAAGTAATGTCTCTGCTTTTGAATATGGTATCTAGGTTGGTCATACCTTCCCTTCCAAGGAGTAAGCGTCTTTTAATTTCATGGCTGCAGTCACCATCTGCAGTGATTTTGGAGCCCCCCAAAATAAAGTCTGACACTGTTTCCACTGTTTCCCCATCTATTTCCCATGAAGTGATGGGACCAGATGGTATGATCTTTGTTTTCTGAATGTTGAGCTTTAAGCCAACTTTTTCACTTAGGCAGATTCTTTACCATCTGAGCCACCAGGGCAGTCCCTGGTGGTTATTATCGGTTTTATATAAAGGTCACCATTAAGTGTGTGTTCTTTGGTGTCTGGCTTCTCTCACTCCATGTGATTTATTAGAGTCTTCCATGTTGTTGTGTGAAGCTGTGGTTCATTCACTTTTAGCGCAGCATATCACAGCATTCCATTGGGTGAAAATACCAAAATTTATTTATCCCTTCAGCTACTAATCGACATTTGGGTTGTTTCCAGTTTAGGGCTACTACAGATAATGCTGCTGGGAGCATTTTGGTACATGTCTGCTGCTCTGCCTTAGCATGTATCACAGTACGGTTCCAAGTCATTTACATCTATAAGCATGTTATTTCTCTTCTATTTGGCCTACCTGGATTTTGCTCCTGTTTTCCTTTTTTTTTCTCCTTTTGGGTCAGCCAAGTGTTTTTTGATTATTGCATTTTATCTTCTGTATTAGATTTTTTAAAATGTGTTAAAACATATATAACCCCAAATTTACCATTATAACTATGTTTAAATGTGCAGTTCACTAGTTACATTCACATTTTTGTGCAGCCAATCTCCAGAACCATTTTCATCTTGCAAAACTGATATGCTCCATCCATTACGCAATCGTTTCCCATTCATTCCTTTTCTGCTTCCCTAGCAACCAGCATTCTACTTTCTATCACTGTGTATTTCACCATTTTAGGTATTTCATATAAACAGAGTTATGTAGTATTTGTCTTTTTGTGACTGGCTTATTTTCTTTTTTTTTTAATTATTTTTTATTGTGCTGGGTCTTTGTGGCTGCACGAGCTTTTCTCTGGCTCACTGCATCACTGACTCAATGGACATGAGTTTTGAGCAAACTCCGGGAGACAGTGAAGGACAGGGAAGCCTGGCATCCTGCAGTCCATGGTGTCGCAAAGAGTCAGACATGACTAAGCAACTGAACAGCAAATCATGGAAGCCAAATAATAATTAAAATTATTTATTGTATCATTATACACACTGATGGAAAGCATTATAGACAGAAGAGTTTCTTTCCCACCATAACATTATTTACATCCATTTATTTAGCTAGAAACACTAGCTTGAAGAGGTACTGGTATATTCTATTTGAAATTATTTCTCTAGAGTAAACCATTGTCTTACAGTTGGAGCATGTTGAAGAAATTGTTTTCTCATAAGCTTTTTTTATTCGAGTCTCAATCACTGAGTTCAAGGGACTTTGAGAGAATCCTGGTGTCCTGAATGTCCTGATGAATACGTTGAAATCAAGCATTGTATTTGTACTCTGATAATATTCTTAGATCCATACAGATGTTGGTTTGTGAAGCTCATATTTCTCCCACCAGTGCTATGACATTTGAAGAACATTTGTTGTGAAAGTTTCACATCAATTTTCAGGCCACTGTGCTTCCTGTCCCATTTTCTTCCTTTATTGTTCTTTTGCTCTTGTTCACCTGTCTGCTGCCTTCTGCTGCCTGAGAACTTGTTTGGTTGACAGACTACATCTTCTTCTTGCCATGCATTGGTATTTTCCTGCCAGGTATCTAAGTCACCTGATTCAGGAGACTGGTGAATAAAAGGCATATGGTATGTAGCTGCTAATCTATTAGAGAAACCTGTGCTGCCCACTGGGATGCCAAAGTCTAACAGTTCTGCCTTCTTAATGATTTCCTGAGTTTTCCTTGTAGTGGATGTCATGTCCTTAGAATAGTCAGAGTCCAGTTGTCACAGTCCCATTTCCCCCTTCAGTCTTTACACACCTGTGGGTGCATCTTCACCCCAGAACCCTTCCACATCTGTCTGCTAAGGAGCTGATGAATAATCAGCTCTCGTTGGCAGAGTTATTTGATCTCCCCTTAATTTCTGTCGGCTGCCAGAGCTGCATACTAATCTCTTCAGGAATGAGAATACTGTTGCTGGGTGGGTTTGTACTTTAAATAATCAAAACTGTGATGATGGCCCTGGTGGGGATCAAAACTGGCCCCTTCGTTTCCCTATCTTCCCAGCAGAGGCTCTGGTTAAATTACTCTTTAATTAATATATTAAACCAATTTGATATGTCTTTGGGTTTTTTTTTATGGTTTCACTGTGATGTGTCTAGATGGAGATTGATTTTTATTTATCCTGATTAGAACTTTGAAAAATTTATTTATTTTAATTGGAGGAGAATTGCTTTACAATATGGTTTAGTTCTGATTTGAATTTATTTGGCTTACCTATGACTAGAGATCTTTCGTAAGTTCTAGAGAATCCTCAGACACTATCTTCTCAAATATTGCTTCTATCTCATCCTTTCTCTTTTTCCTGTAGAAACAATCTTAAGGTTAGAATGATGTAAATTTTTTCCGAAGAGATTAAAACATTTTTTTTTTTTTTTTTACTAACCCCTTGAAGTGCTAACAGTTCAGGATCCCTTTAATCTGCATTGAGTTTCACATTATGTAGACAACTCAGATGACTTGAAGCCGGGCTGCATCTATGAAAGGAATGGATCACTTCCAGTTCACATCTTAAACTTCTTCAGGATCCTATACTAAAGTGTAAAGAGTTTCGTTGGCTGGGAACTTGCATATCACACCGAGGAGTCTAAAGGGGGTGGGCAGTTGTGGATTTGTCAAGTCTGACTGATCAGAGGCAGCATTTTGTCAATATTTTTTAATTGAAGTATAGCTGACTTATAATGTGTTAATTTCTGCCGTATAGTAAAGTGATTCAGTTGTACATATACATATGTACGTTCCTTTTAAAACATATTCTCTTCCGTTATGGTTTATCATAGGATATTGAGTATCCGTTGATATACAGCAGGACCTTGCTGTTTATCCAGTCTATGTTTAAATGCTTTCCTCTGCTAACCCAGCCTCCCACTCCGCCCCTCTCCTAGGCCCTCCCCGTTGGCGACGTCCAGTCTGCTCTCTGTGTCTGGTTTCCTATTTCTATCTCATTCGTGTCATCTTTTAGATTCCATAGATAAGTGATATCATGCATAGTACTTGTCCTTCTGACCTAACATCACTTAGTATGATCATCTCTGGTTGCATCCATGTTGCTGCAAATGGCATTGTCATTCTTCTTTATGGCCGAGTAGTGTTCCATTGTACATAGGCACCACATCTTTATCCATCCACTCCTCTCCTGATGGATATTCAGGTTGTTTCCATGTCAGACTATTGTGAATAGTGCTGCTATGAACATAGGGGTGCATGCATCTTTTCGAATAATAGTTTTGTCTGGAGGTATGCCCAGGAATGGGATTGCTTGATCATATGGTAATTCTGTTTTTAGTTTTCTGAGGACTTCCATACTGTTCTCCACAGTAGCTGTACCAACTTACATTAAAAGGCAGCTTGTTGAATCCTAGTGCTGTGGTCCATTGTGGGAAAAGGAGGAAGGCAGGCTGGGCTAGACTAGGGCTAGGGAAACACAACCAGCCACAGAGATGGGTGATTATGGCCGAGGTAGACTAATGCACAGGGTCTACCAGGTGAGGAAGGGAGGCGAGAAGCCAGGACTGTAGAGAAGCTGCAGATGTGACTAGGGTGGCTCTGTAATGTGAGGCCTCTGTTCACCGGGGCCAGAAGCAAGTTCTCTTCCCTGATTCTGGGCAGCTTGGCTGGCCAGTGTCTCCTCCAGGCCAACCAGCAGCCACCTGTATAGCCTGGGCTGGGTCTGGGCGCTCTGGACAGCTTCATTATTGTTCCGTCTACATCCATTGTGAGCCCTCCATTCTGAACTGCACCCAGCAGGTTGTCCCTGTACCTTTATTGAAGGGTTCCTAGAATACAGCTCAAATTATTACCACCACCTTAAAGGCCCTGTATGATCTGGCTGGCCCCTGTCCACCCCTCTAGCCTGACCTCCTCCCTCTATCCGCCTCATTGTCCATGTGCCTTCTTCCTCTTTGTTTAAACCACCATGTACCCTGGATGGCTGCAGGGTCTATGCATGAGCAGTTCCCTCTACAGGGAGCATTCCTTTCCCACATTTTCCTATTGTGATGAGCTAAATGTGTATGTACCTGCAAAATTCATACGTCGAAGCCCTGACTCCCAGTGTGGCGATACTGGGAGTAAGGAAATAATTAAAGTTGAATGAGATCATGAGAGTGGGATCCTGATCCAGGACGGTTAGTGTCCTTATAAGAAGATATACCAGAAAGTTCATTCGCCTTCTCTCTCCATGCTCATATATGAGGACACAGCAAGAAAGGAGCCACGTGCTGGTCAGGAAGAGAGTCCTCACCAGAAACTGCATGTGCTGCAAACTTGATCTTGGGATTCCAGCCTCAAGAATTTGAAGAACATTACTTTCTGCTGTTTTAAGTCATCCAGTCAAAGGTATTTTGTTATGGCAGCCCAAGCACACCAATACATCAGGTTAATTAGATCTCATATTTCCCTAAACATTTTTTTGTTTTGTTTTTTGCCATACTGGGTCTTAGTTGCTGGGCGCAGGCTTTAGGGCTTAGTTTGCCCTGGGCATGTGGGACCTTAGTTCTCCAAAGAAAGATCGAACCCACATCTACTACATTGGCAGGGGGATTCTTAACCACTGGATCACCAGAGAACTCTCCCTCTAAGCATCTTTGATCCAAAGTCTCCTGTTTCTGAGATCTTGTGGTACTAGGCACCATGTAAGATTTCTATTTTTGATTATTTGATCAACGTCTGCCTGACATACTAGACTGTAAATTCCATGAAGGTTTCTGGTTTTATTCAAAGCTACACACCCAGAACCCAGTACACATCCAGGTACGTATCAGGTACACAATACATATTTACTGGGAAGGACAGTGGTGGGGGGAACAGACAATGCCTCGGGTTGGGAGGGTTTTATGGACATTCAGGCTCATCTCTGGCCCAGCAGCACCCCTTTAGCCCTCTCTACTGACAAAGCCTAGCACTGTGCCACTGACGAGGAGACATGGTAGCAGAACTCAGCTCCAGTATCGCAAAGCATGGCAAGGAAGGACAGATTGCCGGGAAGGGTAGATTTAGAGCAGAAAGACAACAAACTGGCACAGCTGGATTCAGAACTTTCCGTAAAACGATGGATGGGACTTTCTTTTTAACCTTTGCATTCTCAGCACGCATCAGACACCATGTTAATAGCAACATGTGGATTATCTCATCCATTTCTCACAAAAACATGAGGGGGTTAAGTCAGTTACTCGAGCTCATACAGCAAGTAAGTGGGGAAGACAGGATTCAAACTCAGGAGTTCTGGGTGTAAATCCTACTTACTTACACACTACACTAACTGCCTCTGGGGGATGGGAATGCCTCTGGGATGTTTAAATTCCAGACTTTTTAAAGGCAAGATAAGGATTAACTGTGAAATGAGCTATGGGGCTTCTCTGGTGGTCCAGTGGTTAAGAATCCTGCTTGCAATGCAGGGGACACAGATTTGATTCCTGGTTCAGGAAGATCCCACCTGCCACGGGGCAAATAAGCCTGTGCATCACAACGACTGAGCCTGCGCTCCAGAGCCCGTGCTCCACAATAAGAGGAGGCACTGCAACGAGAAGCCCGCACACATGGCTAAAGAAACCCCACACGCAGCAATGAAGACCCAGGACAACTAAAGATAAATACATAGAATTTTTTTAAAAAAAGAACCATGCATTGTTGATTAAGCTAAAGGAGTCTCTCACTACCCTGGTTCTATAGAATTCTCTTCCTTCTAATCCTCAGTTCATGGCTAGTTACTGCCTTCTCTGTGCTCTGAGGCACTGTGATAACCTCATTCTTGACAAGGAGCCGGCATAGAAATCACGGAGAATGTTTTACCTTCCTGCAATTGTTTACAGCTCAGACTCCTGCTTGTGATTCTATGGCACTGGCTACTGCTCAGAGCTGTGCAGTGAATGTAGCATTCGAATAGCCAGCGTTAGAATGCTTTTGGTTTCAGCTAATTAAAAAAAACATCCAGCTCAATTTAGAATCAATAATAGACGGAATGCATTGATTTATGTGACCTGATTGGTAAATGGGATTCAGGTGAGCTTTGGTTGGCATTTCAACACTCTTTTTCTTCAGTTCTTTCCACGTTTCCTGATTTCATGGGTTGGCTTCATCTTTAGCCTGGCTCTTCTCATTGTACCAGAATAGCTGAAATGGTTCCTTACTGACATCCAGGGAGGGAGTGAAGGCTTCTACCCAATTGTTGTGAAGAGGTAAATATTGAGTACTGATAGATGTAATCCTGGGTAAAAGGTCTGTCTTTGCAGCAATCAGTACAAGGTATACTGTGCAATGGACTGTAGTCCGTCAGGCTCCTCTGTCCGTGGGGATTTTCCAGGCAAGATTACTGGAGTGGGTTGCCATTTCCTTCTCCAGGGAATCTTCTCAACCCAGGGATCGAACGCATGTCTCTTGAATACTCCTATATTGGCAGGCGGGTTCTTTACCACTACCACCACCTGGGAAGACCAACAGTCAATTGAATTGAAGCTCTACATTTGCATGTGGGGGATGGGGGTCCAGCCCACCCAAATTGCCTCAGGGCTGTACCATGGGAAGTGGGGTATACTGGATGTTAGGAAGATGCATCTGTCAGGATAGGCTAGGTTTTGCTTTGGTAATAAACAAGCCCTGGCCCTGCTTTTCAAACAGCAAAGGTTTGTTTCTTGCTTATATTGTATGTCTGCTTGGGTCATTATGCTGTGTTTTCTCATTCCAGGACCCGAACTGATTGAGCTGTCACCTCCTCAACCGTGGTCTATGGCTGTGGCTGAGAAAAAGAGAGCATGAAAAACTGCTTTCTAGCTCTTAAAGTTTGAGCTGAGAATGATGTGCTTCTACTTGCAATGTATGGACCAAAACAAGTCCCATGGCCACTCCTGACTCCAAGCTGTGAGGAAGTATAATCCTATCATGTGTCTGGGAAACAAACCAGAATTATCTGGTGACATAACATTAATGTCAAGTAACACAAAGGGCTTATGGAGACCACCCCAGCTTTTCCTTACTTTTTATTGGGAAAAAAAACTTTGATTGCTACATTTCTTAAAAAAGAGACCTTCATACTGTGCAGAAATCAGGTGTTTTCCTGATTTCTGATCAAATGTCTCTCAGTTATTTTGCCATTAAGCAGAGTCAATGGATCTGTGAAGGACTTCTCTTAAGATACCTCAACTCAAAATAATGCCCTTTTTGTGGTCTTGATCAACACAAGTGGATTCCTAGTGAAACTCATGACTTGTAAGTCGACCCCGATTGTTCTGGGGGAGGGGGACACCTAACTCAAATTAGGCCAACTAGGGCCTCTTTTCTGCGATTTTGGAATTGGAATGATCAGGGATTTTTCATGTCTCTCCGGATCATTGGAAGTGGTTGGGAGACAGATTTCCCATTGGAAGCAGAGGAAACAAGTTTTCGAGGAGAGTCTTACTGGCAACTCTTGCCATACTTCCATTTCATCCAAAAGCCTAGCTGGGTTCTTGCTGCTGGCCTAAGAATCCATTCCCACCTCCCCCTGTCCCCACTTCCAAAAGCTTTAAGATCAGTTCCCCTCTTGTTTTTCTTAAACTGGGTTCATGGGTTACTGGTAACTTGTAGCCAGAAAACTCCTAATCGATACATGTTCTTTGCCTCTGGAACCAGACACAAAATAGTCACAGGTATAGCCCATTCCAGTAAAATAGAGGTCAGGTTGTAGTTCTATTGCATCAGCTGTATTTCTGGCAACTTTTCTGCTTGAGATAGTTCATCCGAATGTGAGTGCAGGTGACATTATCATATGGATCTCCTGGAATTCACTTAAAACTTTCTTTTTTTTTTAAGGAAAATGATTTGTCTCCTTGGGTAAACATTATTTGCCACATACCTCCCAACACAGATATTAAGTGCACACTATTTCCTCTGCCCAAGGTCGTGTTCTCTTCAACTCTGTAGACCCAGCCTCAGTGTCACCTCCTCTGGGAAGCCTTTCCATGTTCTCCTATATAGAACAAATGATGTTCTTCTCTTTGCTTTCCAAAGCAGTTGACACATACATCTAGTGTTACATATTTTCCTCCAGAAGTATGGTTGGGAGAGTGCCTTGTTTATCTGCATCCCACAGTGTTGGGTTGGAATAGACGCTCAGAAAAGTTTGTTGACTAAATGGGAGTTTTAAATGAGAGGACCATACCCCACGTACAGTCATCCCTCAGCATCTGTTTCGGATACCAATATCCATGGATGCTCAAGCCCCATAGTTGGCCCTCCATACCTCTGGTTCTGCATCCTGGGATTCAACCAGCCATGGATCCTGTAATACGGTGGTTTGTCAGCTTTGTTTACTGAACACCAGGCACTGTGCAGAAAGCTGCCTGTGTGCTGTCATTTAACCCTTTCAGTCATTTCTACTGGCTTGATTATTGATATTTTCATTGCTCTTTTATGGATGAGAGATTAAATAGCAAAGTCACTCAACCAATTATTAATCTGCCATATATGGCAGATGTGAGATTCCAACTCTGGTATGTCATACTGGAGCGTACTCACTGTTTATTGACCCCTAGATTCTAAAGGTGGGGACCATTTTCTGAGCATATTTGCTACAGATTTGGGACTCCATAACAAAAAAGGTGGCTGGAACGTGTGACAAAAACTCAGAAAAGGGGTCACCTTTACACAAGGTGTCACAGGTTACACAACAGAAGCAGTGAAAAAAGAGATTTACTGTACCTGAGGGGGCTAACTTGTGCTTGAAAGTTCTCAAGTAATTGAAGATTTAACAGAAAGCAGTCATCAGAAGTCGTCCTTCTTGTTAAGAAACAGAGGAGAGAAAACAAACTGCGGTAAAGTTTTGGTGGGATAAAAGGAAAACTAACTCCCAGGCGATGCTTGTTGAGAAATACTGTACTGAGAAGAGAGCGGCGGGGCAAGGGTCAGGGTTCCCAATCCAGCCAGCATCCTTTTGAAAGTGCAGCCTGGCGTGGCCTTTCTTTGGTGGTTCTCTAGAAAGCCCAAGACACGGAGTACAAAGCCGGGAACCTCCGGGGATGGAGCATCCGCCCCCAGTCCCCCCTCCTTCCCTGCCGGGTTCAGCCTCCGCGCGAGAAAAGCGGGAGCGACGCCCGCGCATGCGCCCGCGGTAAGGTCCTCTCTGCGACGTCAGGGGGCTTACGCCCGCACGAAAGCCCCGCCCCCCCAGGCGCCAGAAGCGACCTGGGCGGGGGGCCTCGGGCCACGCCCCCAGCCGAACCGAGAGGTGCCGAGCGGAGCCGAGCGCCTCCGAGTGCGGCCGGGCCGAGCCGAGCGGCCAGGAGTCGGTTGGTGCAGCTGCGTCCCCGCCGCCCAGCCGTCCGCGGCTCCGGCGTCGCCGCCGCCTCCGCCTCCGCGCGGTCTGCGCCGGCCGGCCGGCCGGCCGCCCGCCAGCCGGGAGGGAGGCCTGGAGCGCGCGGAGAGCGGCCCGGCCACGGGCGCCGCCGCCGCCGCCGCCGCTGCCAGGTGAGCGCCCGCCTCGGCCCTCCGACCCCGTGTGCCCCCGCGGCTGTCAGCCCCCGTGTATGTGTGTGTGTGTCTCCCCGCCTGTCAGCGCCCCGTGTCTGCGCGCGCTCCTCCCGCCACGCCTGGCCCCCGGCCCGGCCCGCAGCGTCGCCACCCCCGCCCGCTGCCCCGGGTCTTTCTGTCAGCCGCCAGCACCCCCTGGCCAGGAGGCTCCGCCCCTTCCCCCCGAGGCCCCGCCCCGCCCCATCTGTCATCACCCGCCCCCCCCCCCCTCGCTCCCTGCTTGGTCGACCTGCAGGCGTGAGGGTGCCGCTGCTCCCTGGGGGTCCGAGCAGCCCCCCGTGGCCACACGGCTGCAGCTGAAGGATCGCGGCAGGGCGGTGGGGGTGTCCGCAGATACCCGCCGGACCATGCGAGGGTGCGTGTCGGTGTGAGCGCCGGGTGGGAGCGCTGTGGACGGGAGCGCCTGGAGCCGGGAAGGGAGCGCGGCGGGGTGGGTGGGGGGCGGCCTGACCGACGTGGGGCGGGAGATGCCAGGCGACCGAGAGCCACTTGCCCCAGTGCCCGCGGGCCTGCTGCGTCCTGCGGGGACGCGGCAACCCCGGGCCTCTGGTCCGCTCCGCCGGGGAGGCAGCTGGACCGGGACTCGAGCCACTTGGGGTTACAGTAGACTCCTCCCTCCTGGGACCCCCCACCCCCGACCTGCCCATGCGAAGGCAGCGGAGCTGGGCTCGGGCACCCCGGATGCCGCGAGGGGCACGTGAGCGGAGTTTGGGGGCTTGTGAAACCCTGCGGGTTTGGGATTTCCATTCAGAGACGCCTGTCGGAAGTGATTGAGGGGTTGGTGGGATGTGGAGCTTAGGTGGAAAGTGTTTTGAGAGCTTGAGTCATTTTGAGTTGCGTGGTTTGCATTTCTGAGCAGTGATTGCCCTGGGCTAGTGCCCTGTGAGAAACTGTTCTGTGATGTAGGGGTTGGTTGGGGCGCGGGTCTGGGGTGGGGGGCGGGGGGCGGGCTCGTGTAGACTAGGAGGGAGGGCACACTTCTTTCTGTTTTTATCTGTGTCATGTGGACGTATAGTATATTTATTCATGAGACCTTCGTACAGCCTCAGTTTTAAAAAGGGTTACAATAGTTTCCATTTACCGATTCTCTTGTATGCTGTTATTTTGATGTGCTTTATTTGCAGTAACTTCGTATTGCGATATTTCAAAACTAAGAGAAAAAGCGTCCTAAAACAATTGGTATTTTGCCGGATAATTCTCAACCACGGGGAAAGAGCCAAGAGCGCACTTCATTAGCTGGAACAACTTATTCGGGCTTAATTTGTTTCTAAGAGACACACAGTGGAAAAATCCAGAAGCGGCATAGTAGTAGAAGAGTGTTAGGAAATTAATGAAAAGAACCCTTCTATTGCTGCCTTGGAAAGATGGTATCAAAGTTGCTGTAGAGCACAGTGCTTCTATGTAATGATAAACATATTAACCAAGTTGGTTTTGTGACCTTGATATGTGGCGTGGTGCTTGATTTGTGTAGTGCTTTGTAACAGGGAAACATTGCATGGGAAGCAGGGTAATTTGGGGGAGAAAATGGGCCTCTTTTTTTTTTTTTTGGTCATATTTAAGAAGATTTCAGACCAGGGCATTCTGCTGGTGGAGGTGAGTTTTTAAATTTTCTACGATGACATCAAAAATTACAAAAATAACTCATGTTTAAGGCAGAAAACTAGAAGGAAAAAAAAAAAACCTAAAAAGCTTGAGAAAAAAGTCATCATCCCACAAGCCATAGTAAACCACCTTTTCCTATTTATCTCTTTAGTCTTTTGTTCCCATATATAAGTATGTTTTTTCTTACAGAAATGCTACTGTACTGTAAAATTGTGTTATGATCTGCTTATTTACACTTACAAATAGATTGTGAGCAGTATGTCTTGTCTTTGTAAGAACTTGTTCCTTTTCTGATCCTTTTAAAAAAGAGATTAGAATCTTTGCTTAGAGTGCTCCAGCAGCTTCCCATCTTAAAGTAAAATCTGAAGTTCCTGCCTTGGCCTTTGAGGCTGCCTCCCTGTCCTCACTTCAGCCTTGCCGGACAGATCTCTTTGCTATTGCCTAAAAACTTCAAGCAAACACCAGCCTCAGTGCCTTTGCATTTGCTGTTGTGTCGGCTTGGAACCCTGTTCCCTGGATACCCTGGTTCTTGCCTCAGGTCTCTGCTGCAATATAACCTTTCAGTGCGTTTCCCTGACTACTCTGTGGAAGACCCACCTCATCTCCCTGTCCTCCTTAAACAACCTTACTTTTTTTTCGTGATACTTAACACTACTTGGTAAATACCAATTTATTTGTTGGTTTACTGTCTCTTGTGAAATCCCTCAGTCGTGTCTGACTCTTTGCGACCCCGTGGACTGTAGCCCACCAGGCTCCTCTGTCCATGGGATTCTCCAGGCAAGAACACTGGAGTGGGTTGCCATTTCCTTCTCCAGGGGAATCTTCCCGACTGTCTCTTTCCCCCCATTAGTCCGTAAGTATGAGGTTTTATTCATTGATATATCTTAAGAGCCCAGAACCTGACACATCAGTTCAGTTCAGTCGCTCAGTTGTGTCCGACTCTTTGCAACCCCATGAATCGCAGCACGCCAGGCCTCCCTGTCCATCACCAACTCCCGGAGTTCACTCAGCCCATCGAGTCAGTGATGCCATCCAGCCATCTCATCCTCGGTCGTCCCCTTCTCCTCCTGTCCCCAATCCCTCCCAGCATCAGAGTCTTTTCCAATGAGTCAACTCTTCGCATGACGTGGCCAAAGTACTGGAGTTTCAGCTTTAGCATCATTCCTTCCAAAGAAATCCCAGGGTTGATCTCCTTCAGAATGGACTGGTTGGATCTCCTTGCAGTCCAAGGGACTCTCAAGAGTCTTCTCCAACACCACAGTTCAAACACATCAATTCTTCAGTGCTCAGCCTTCTTCACGGTCCAACTCTCACATCCATACATGACTACAGGAAAAACCATAGCCTTGACTAGATGGACCTTAGTCGGCAAAGTAATGTCTCTGCTTTTAAATATACTATCTAGGTTGGTCATAACTTTTCTTCCAAGGAGTAAGCATCTTTAATTTCATGGCTGCAATCACCATCTGCAGTGATTTTGGAGCCCCCCAAAATAAAGTCTGACACTGTTTCTACTGTTTCCCCATCTATTTCCCGTGGAGTGATGGGACCGGATGCCATGATCTTCATTTTCTGAATGTTGAGCTTTAAGCCAACTTTTTCACTCTCCTCTTTCACTTTCATCAAGAGGCTTTTGAGTTGCTCTTCACTTTCTGCCATAAGGGTGGTGTCATCTGCATATCTGAGGTGATTGATATTTCTCCCAGCAATCTTGATTCCAGCTTGTGTTTCTTCCAGTCCAGCATTTCTCATGATGTACTCTGCATAGAAGTTAAATAAGCAGGGTGACAATACTTGATGTACTCCTTTTCCTATTTGGAACCAGTCTGTTGTTCCACGTCCAGTTCTAACTGTTGCTTCCTGACCTGCATACAGATTCCTCAAGAGGCAGGTCAGGGGGTCTGGTATTCCCATCTCTTTCAGAATTGTCCGCAGTTTCTTGTGATCCACACAGGGTGCTTAATCCATATTTGCTGAATGAACGAATGAATGGATGCTCATTGTCCATCCATTCACGAGACCTTCCTGAAGCCGCCTAGGCTCTTAGACAGCCATATCATGAAGTGGGATAACAGTCCTTTGACAGTTAGGGTAGGCCTCTCCTTTACATATCTGAGGTGAAGAATTTCATGGTATGAGGCTTATGGTCTTAAAAAGAATCACAGTCTTGATTTAACTTGCACAACTGAGGGAAGGAAGAGTTTTGGCCACTGTTTTCTTCTTATGCCCTGGAAATCTTTGAAACATTTCAAGTATTCCAGTGGTGTTGACAGCTATGATTTTGGTTTGGTGGTTCTTAGTGATAGTTTTAGCCTCAAGAGCATAATGAGTTTTTTGTATCAACAGATACCCAGAGATTATAGCTTTATTGCATTTTCATCTGAGGAGTAGCTGTTACATTTACTTATTTTTGTGGCAGTTCTATCCTTTTCACCTCCCTGCTTATCAGTTTTTGGATGGTCTAGCAGGTAACTTAAGGTTTTGTTTTTTTTTTTTTAATTTTAAAATAAATCCTTGATCTCTTGACCGTTTTACATTTCTCATTTGACTCTTGAACTGTTTGAAAGTAACAGTTTCATCTTTCAGGACAAAATGACATCTGTAAAAACATACAATTGCATTTGCATTATAAGGAAGAGGAAATTTGTATCTTGAGGCAGAATTTTTACAGAGTAGAGTGTGAGTGTAAGGTTTTTAAAGCTTTGAATTTCAAGCAGGCAATCTTTAATTTTAATGAGTTTTTGAAAAGAATTCTTGCTTTTGCTCTAAAGGAAAAGAATTCCTTTGAACACAATCCAAACCGTCAGAAAGTTTTTTTTTTCTGATGCTTCAGATATATTTGGGGGAAGAAATCATAAATGAAAAATTTTGTTCTTTTAAAGGAAGGCCTAAAGGGAATGTGTTAAGAATTTATTTGTATTTGTTCCACAGGTGTTTATTAAGCACGTCATTGGGGCAGCCATACAAGCACATTGTATGGGCTGCGTTGTACGTTTAGTTTTAGATTACCTGCCTGATTTGTTATTATTTAGTCCCTTCTTTCACTTGGCTACCTCCCTTCTCTCATCAGATTCTCTTCCTAAGTGATCTCATCCGTTCCCAGGACTTTATTACCCTCTGGATGCAGATGACTGCCTCAGTGACACCTCCCGCCCAGACCTTTCTTTGGTTCTAGATTTACAGTTTTAGCTCCTGTCTCCCTTCTCTCTCTCTCCTTGCAGACTCACAATGATCTCAAACTTCACCTGCCCACAATTGATCACTCAGTCTCTCCCTCTCAAGCTTCCAGATTTGTATTCCTCATTCTCGATCCCTCTGCCCTCTCTTCTCCTGCCTTCTCCTGCCCCCAGCTTCCCTTTAGTCAGCACTGTCCATCCATTCATTGTTTAGCTGGAGATCCGAAAGTCGACCTGGATTTTCCCCCATTTCTCAGCCGACATCTAGTACATCAGTGTGGGCTGTGGGCCTGCCCGCCCTCCCTGCTGTCCTCCTCATCCGCTGCCGTCCTCTCTCAGCTGGGTGACTGCCCCT
Source organism: Ovis canadensis (assembly GCF_042477335.2). NCBI lineage: Eukaryota > Metazoa > Chordata > Mammalia > Artiodactyla > Bovidae > Ovis > Ovis canadensis. Next base: position 85,305,287 of record NC_091257.1, on the reverse strand, counting down.
GCCTGCCACCTGGTCTCCCAGCTTCCATTCCTGCCTTCTCTAACCCTTCTCCCCCTGCAGCCAGCGAGCCTATCAGACCTTGTCCCCTCAAGTGTCCTATGCCCATTTCGAGGCCTCTCACCACCCTGAGATCCATGTCCACACTTGGGTGCCAGCCTCTGCCTCTTCTCCACCCTCCAGTCCTCGCTTTCCATGCTCCTTTAAGGTGGAAGTACTGTTGGTCTGCTCAGAGCCAAGTTCTTCTCTTCCGTATAGCGCTTCCCTCTGCCCGGCACTGGTCCCCAGACTCTTCTAGGAGAAGGGCCTTCTCCGACATCTGGGCTCAGCGAAAATGTCCCCACTCAGAGGGGTCCCTTCCCTGATCACCCCTTTACAGCAGGTTGCTCCTCATTGTCCCCCTATCAGTACACATGCATTTCCTGCTTAGCATGTCACCAGAATTCCAGGTGTTTCACCCAGATGTTTGTTTCCTTCTTTATGGTCCATTCCCCCAGCAGACTGCAAGACCAAGAGGGCAGGGACAGCCTTGGCTTGTTTATGGTCCAGGCTTGGCCCCGTCTCTGTGTAGATTCCTCTAGCTTCAGGTCCTGGATACCTTTTGAACGATAAAATGATTGTAACAGCCAACCTTTTTTGAAATTACTTGTCAGGTCCATGGTTAAGTGTGTTCATACATTATCTCTCAACCTCTGGGAGAAGCTACTAAGGTGGAGATGGTTATGACTTACCATTTTTTGTTGTTGTTTTGAGACAATTGATCTTAGAGAAGTAACTTTTGAAGTTACAAAGCTAAGAAAGTGGTGGAACTAGAATTTGGATCTGTATGGTCTGACTGTAGAATCTTTCCTATTATTCTTTGCTGCCCTCTGATAAGATTGTAGGAATGAATAAATAAACATTGAACATTCTGTGAGATTAATATTGGATGGTTTTTCATGTTTGTGTTTCTGAGCATACATTGGAGCATAAAAAACAATGCTTGTGTTAGGGTTGTGCATTTCCTGGAAACTTTGTGTTAACAAGCCCTATGCTGAAACATATAGTTGGTGTTCAGCCTTTTTTTTTTTAATACAAATTTTGAATATATTTATTTATTTATTTGGCCATGCTGGGTCTTAGTTGCAGCATGCAGGATCTAATTCCCTGACCAGGGAGCAGACCCAAGACCCCTGCGCTGGGAGTGCAGAGTCTTAGCCACTGGACCACCAGGGAAGTCCAAGGCTCCGTGTTTTAATTTTGCCTCTGCCACTTACTAGCTAGAAGCCCTTGGGCAAATTCCTTAACAGCCTAAGTCTGTTTTTCTGTTTTTCAGCTGTAAATGGAGTGAAATAATATCTTATCTCACAGGGTCATTATAAGTAGCATAATTATACACAAAAAGCAATTAATGTTAGCTATTAATATTATATGGAGAAAAAAGTTAGGAAAAGACTTTTAGCCCCATTAACAAACTAGACTTGGGTTAAGAGTGGGAGACAGACCATAATTAACAGTATTGTTTCACTGACTCTGGTTTTGAGTTTATAAAAATTATCAGGGAATTAACTCTTTGGCTTAGAATTTATAGTCATTCTGTATGCAGCTTTTGTTCGTATTTAGTTAAATGCTTGTAGGTAAGAGAGTTTTGTTTTCTTCTTTTTCTTTTTAGATGCCTCCTGATCTTAAGATTCTCAGGGTAAAGGGATCCTTTGAGAGGGTGGATTTTTCTCTCCCATTCACGACTGTTACAGCTTACTTCAGTAATGATTATCACCAGGGAGCTTGCTTTAAATAACCAAGCAAACAGTAGGCCCAGCACAGGCACGGATGGGCTTGGCAGCCCTTACGATGGAATATCTGGGCATAGCTGTGTTTTCTGGTGGGACAGCTTAGGAGCAAGTGCTAGTCTGATGACTTCCATCATTTCTGTGAAATAGAGTTTCGCTAAGAGTAAGTGGGAAGAAGTCAGAGGAAAAGCAAGGAGACTTGACATACAGTCAAGGTCAGGAAGAGGAAGAGTGAACTTGGGCCAATGCCTGTAGCCTCTCGGCAGTGTGCAGGGCTCTGCTGAGGTAGGAGGCTGTGGGTTAGGCACCAGTAGCCTACAGCTGGCTGGTGTCAGGAGCAAATAAGACATCTAGCTGGACTGAGCCAGGGCTAAGGCTGGCTGCAGTGAGCTGCAGCAGGACAATGTAGTGGAGGAACTATTCCTCCGAGCAGGGAGTGATCAACATAAGCAGGAAACATGGAGGAGAAAAGGGCCAGAGGTATGGATGAAACCAAGCACTGGGTGTATTGGAGCCCTGGAGTGGAGAGGGGCATTTGAGTGGAAGATTTCAGAGTAGGAGCAATTAATTACTGGACAGAACAGGAGCCTGGGTTTTGCCACAGACGTACATAGCCCAGTGAAGTGAACTCAGTGAAGGAGGCCAAGTAACGGAGGCTTGAGAGTTGTTTGGGTCATCTCTGTGGTAATCCAAGCCATCAAAAGGATGGCAGGACGTTTGGGGCACAGAGAAGGAAGGCATGCCACGTCTTGGGTGAATGGCATACCAGCAAGGAGAAGAGGGTTGATGGCCACCCTGGAGGAGCCTCAGAAGACTGAGGCATTTTGCCTGAGAGCAGTGGCAGAGCAGTGACCTGAAAGCTTTGTTGGTTACGGGTCTCTGGAAGCAGTCAGCCTTGGCTCAGGGTCATTGTGCTTCTGAAGGCATCCCGATTCCAAGTGAGCAGCATGGGTGACATGTAGTATTGTATTTCTATATCTGGTCGTGGAAATCATCTGAGGGTCTGTGTTAAAAATTCAGCTTCCGGGGCTCCACTCCAGGCCCACTGAATTGGAATTTCTAGGAGAGGGGACTGAGAATGTATATTTGAACACTTCACTCTCCACACACATACCTGGTAATTTTTTTTTTTAATTTAATTGGATAGTTGCTTGACAGTGTTGTGTTGGTTTCTGCCATGCATTGGCATGAATCAGCCATAAGTATACATATGTCCCCTTCTTGACCCTGCCTCCCCCTCCCCACCCCATCCCGCCCCTCCAGGTCGTCACGGAGCACCGGCTTGAGCTCCCTGTACCATGCAGCAACTTCCCGCTAGCCATGCACGTGACATGCTAACGTATGTAGCTTAGTGCTGCTCTCTCAATTGGTCCAGCCTCTCCTCTTGTAATTCTTCATACTTAGGCAGGATTGGGAAAGGTGGCTGTAGTGGATAAGAACATGGGAGGCCAGCTGCGTGGGTCTGAAGTGAGGCAGGTGAGGGCGAGCCTTAGCCCATGACTCTTAATAGCTTGCCTTTCCAGGTTTAGCTGATGGCAGAGGCTCTGAATTAAGAGACCCTCCATTCGAGTCTGTCACCCTGGCTAAAGCAAGAAGAGACAGCTGGTGATGACAGAGACAAAACTCCCTCTACAAAGTCATCCAAAGGATAGCAGTTCGGGGACACTCCGAGAGGAAACAGTCTTGTTTGCCTCCGTGGTCTCTGAATACATTAATCAATCATAATTGCTATCCTGTTCAGCAGGATTAGGTCAAATTATGGTTTGATTAGTTCAGAAAGGTTGAGAAGGAAGTAATGCAGTTTAATTTAGAAAGCTTCCATTCTAATCTTGCATGTTTTAGTACTTGAGTTGCCAGTAATATTAACTTATGTGACACAGTTCTACCTCTGAGGACACTGGATTAAAAACCCTTTACTCAGTGAAAAGCCAAAGACAAGAGCAGTTCTTATCCCCACGGGGCCGCGCACACGACTGGATGGTACCGTGGTACCAGAAGGCCTGCCACCCCTGATCCCAGCTTTTATGAAGAAAATTCTGTTTGTTTCCATGATAAGCACAGGGACTCCTACAGGAGAACAGCTGCTAGAGAGGGAACTTGGGGTTCCCCATCCAAGATAATATTTCTTACCTCACAGGGTCACCGTGAGTAGCATAATTGCACTCAAAAAGCCAATGTTAGCTATTAATGTTATATGGAGAAAAAAAGGAGAAGACTTTTAGCCCCGTCAACAAATTAGGGTTTGGTTAAGAGTGAAAGACCATGACTGACGGTGCTTGTTTCCCTGACTCCTGTTTTGTTTATAAAAATGATCAGGAAATTAACTCTTTGGCTTGGGATTTATAATCATTCTGTTGATTCTGACCATCCTGGGCTGACTGCTTAGAATCCCCTACTGCTGGTGAGGAGGGTGTGAGTTTGAGCTGCGTGTTTAGAATATTAAACTATACTTAGCGCCTGGTTCGTCATGGCCAAACACTAAAAGCTTCGGGAAAACAATGCTGTTGGCCCTGCCAGACAGAAGTAGTTGCTTTGGACCTTGAGCTTGAAACTTAACTTGCCGGATCGCGTGCTCTGTTTCTTATTTCCTTGTAGTGCTGTTGGTACTGAGGGGCCTGGCTTTCAAACTTGATGAACTGGGCACCAAACGTGGCACAGAGTCTCGGCTATATTCCCGTCACTTTGCACGTCCTTCCATGTGCTGCTCCGTTTCCCTGCTGAACTGCCGGCAGCCATCTGCATGCACATTTTGAGACCCAGAAAATGTGGCAATGGAGGCTTAACAGTGCCAGCTGTGCCAGAATTTTCTGTTTGCGAGTTGAAATTTTTAAAAAGTAATTCCCTTTTAGGGAAAAAAAAAGAAGAAAAGAAAAACCAAACGGGAATTTAGAATATTTTTCCCTTGTAGAAAAACATTGTCTTCTAAAGCTGAGAAATACTGAGCAGAGGCCAAAGAGGGTTAGTGATACTAAATGTGGTCTCTAATATCACACTTTTCCTGTCCTCCAGAGCTCAGGACCCCCGAAGGCTCTGCTGCGTTATGGTGCCCTTGACAGTATCTGAATCAGTTAAAGAGTATTTCAGTTTGTGAAGTGTTTGTATGCCTGTTGAACTAGGCACTTTGGGGTTAAAAAAGAGTCTCTGGTGTCCAGGAACTTTTTTTTTAAGTTAGGCATGGTGCATTTAAGTCTCTAACCTAAAGTAGATCGTGCACTGTGCTGCAAAGAAGGTATAATAAAAATGTGGGTTACCAGACAACAGAGAGGTTATTTCTGGTGGTGGGTGGAGGTGGCAAGAGGGGGTTGCAGGATACTTTCAGGGAATATTTGTCATCAGACTAGATTTTGAAGGTTGGGGAGAATTTTGAACGCTTCTTGATATTCTGTGTTTACTCAGGCATCGTTTATTTTAGCAAGACTATAGAAATATTTTGGTGCTTAATGAATTAGCTTTCAGTTATCGAAATGACTCATCCAACATGCCTCAAGCCTTAATTACTTTGCATAACTTGTCTCCCTAAGTAACATATGAAGTATTTAGGAAAGTGTGATGGCGAAAGGCTTTTATGGAAGCCCTTGAAGATAATCTTGGGATCATAGTGGATATCTCACATCCCTGAAGAAACGGAAACATTGTGCCGTGGTGGTGAGCAGGAAATCAGAAGGCAGTGGAGGGCACATGTTTGGGTGTGTCATTTAGGAACTGGGGGAAGATGGCAACGTCTTGGGGACGTTGGTGAAGACCCGATAGGGAAGGCATATCTGCTGGGTTAGGAGGCCTCTTTTTGTTTTAATGACTTTTTAAAGAGTCATTCATTTTTTCATTTTTGTCCTCACTGGGTCTTCATGGCTGTGTGCGGGTTTGCTCTGGTTGCAGAGAGCGGGGACTACTCTCCGTTGCGGTGCGCAGGCTTCTCACTGCGGTGGCTTCTCTCGCTGCGGAGCACAGGCTCTAGAACCTGCAGGCTCCGGTAGTTGTGGCGCATGGGCTTAGTTGCCCCGCAGCATGTTAGATCTTCCCGTGTCAGGGACTGAATGTGTGTCCCTTGCATTGGCAGGTGGACCCTTAATGTCTGGACCACCAGGGAAGCCCTCGAGGCCTCTTGAATACCCTGATAAACTGAAGGTGGGCAGCTCCTTCTTGTTCTCCCTTGATCTAGTGGGACTGAGCACCGGGTTTTATAGAAAGGCTGTGAAGCCATGCCCAGAATTTCTCTTCCTGCCCCAAGCCTCTGTGTTCCTTGTTGCTTATTCTGCCTCAGACCTGCATCTTTGTGCTACAGATTCAGTCGTGTTGCTGTGCGTCCCTCTGAATGAATTGTTGCTCCTTGAGCAAGCCCATTTGTTGCCATGGTAAGTTAGTGACAGCTGGATCACTGTACCAGCCGTGCAAATGGTTCTGCTATGCCAGAGACCTTGCCATTTTTCCTTTCCCATGTGAAGGCTCTATTTTCAATCTTCCACTTGCTCCATCAGACCAACACTTAATTTTCTAGGAAGCTGAAAAACATACTTCTTGCTACTTTATGTGCCGAAATGGGGCCCTGGCTCAGAATTCTGATCCCCTTGAGAATAAACACATTGGGTTTTGAAAAGATACTATTTTCTTTTTCCTTTATTCCTCGTGATGCCAATAGTATTTTAAAAGCCAAGGGATTTGGTAGTGCACTATGCCCCATCCTACCATCAAGGTGACTAAAGCAACTCTGAGAGAATAAATTCAGTTGTTCACCAGTGATGTACTTTTTGTCTGCTGTGTGTCAGGTACTGTGCTAGACCCCATGGGGGAGCAAAAGTCAGACGTGGTCTCTCTGTGGCCTCATGCCACTGAGAGTCTGGAGGCCCCATGGCCAGGAAGCCAGGATAGGTTCGTGGAGTAACGATAGGTGGGGGCAGAAAGGCCTGGTTAGTCTCACTTTTGCCTTTTACCAGTTACGTGATCCTAGGCATTTGCCCCTCTTTCCTGTCAGATAGAATAAAACACATTTTTAAAAGGTTTATAAAAGTCTTATAAAACTTAAATGACAGTACATAAATAAGAATTTGAAAAGGTCAAGTTACATATATGCAAATATAGGTAGAGGAAATCAGCCTCTGTCTTGTTCAGTAGGAATAGCTGATGGAGAGTTTGCACAACTGCTTGGCTTCAGAAAATGACCAAATACAATATTTGGACTAAATATTATTAATATTTCACTAATTCTAATGTTGATTAATAACAAACAAGACAACCAGCTATTTGTTGGTGCCTGAAGTTAACATGGACGAATACCAGACCACCTAACCTGCCTCTTGAGAAATCTGTATGCAGGTCAGGAAGCAACAGTTAGAACTGGACATGGAACAACAGACTGGTTCCAAATAGGAAAAGGAGTACGTCAAGGCTGTATATTGTCACCTTGCTTATTTAACTTATATGTAGAGTACATCATGAGAAACGCTGGACTGGAAGAAACACAAGCTGGAATCAAGATTGCCGGGAGAAATATCAATAACCTCACATATGCAGATGACACCACCCTTATGGCAGAAAGTGAAGAAGAACTAAACAGCCTCTTGATGAAAGTGAAAGAGGAGAGTGAAAAAGTTGGCTTAAAGCTCAACATTCAGAAAACGAAGATCATGGTATCCGGTCCCAACACTCATGGGAAATAGATGGGAAAACAGTGGAAGCAGTGTCAGACTTTATTTTGGGGAGGGGGGGCTCCAAAATCACTGCAGATGGTGATTGCAGCCATGAAATTAAAGATGCTTACTCCTTGGAAGAAAAGTTATGACCAACCTAGATAGTATATTTAAAAGCAGAGACATTACTTTGCCGACTAAGGTCCGTCTAATCAAGGCTATGGTTTTTCCTGTAGTCATGTATGGATGTGAGAGTTGGACTGTGAAGAAGGCTGAGCACTGAAGAATTGATGCTTTTGAACTGTGGTGTTGGAGAAGACTCTTGAGAGTCCCTTGGACTGCAAGGAGATCCAACCAGTCCATTCTGAAGGAGATCAACCCTGGGATTTCTTTGGAAGGAATGATGCTAAAGCTGAAACTCCAGTACTTTGGCCACATCATGCGAAGCGTTGACTCATTGGAAAAGACTCTGATGCTGGGAGGGATTGGGGGCAGGAGGAGAAGGGGACGGCAGAGGATGAGATGGCTGGATGGCATCACTGACTCGATGGACATGAGTCTGAGTGAACTCCGGGAGTTGGTGATGGACAGGGAGGCCTGGCATGCTGCGATTCATGGGGTTGCAAAGAGTCGGACACGACTGAGTGACTGAACTGACTTAGTCACCCCTCCATGTGTGATCACTTAGTCGTGTCTGACTCTTTGCAACCCCATGGACTGTAGCCTGCCAGGCTCCTCTGTCCATGGGATTATCCCAGTGAGAATACTGGAGTGAGTTGCCATTTCCCTGACTCCAGAGAGCCTGTTTGAGTCCAGGACTGCACATCCATTCAGGCTGCCTTTCCAGCCTGCTGGTCTTCCCTCCAGATTTCAGACTTGTCAGTCCCTTACCATCATATGAGCTGGCTCCTTCAAGTAGATCTCTTAGTTTGTATGTGCACACACACACACACACACGTATTGTGTACATGCACCACACACACACGTATTGTGTTGGTTCTGTTTCTGTGGAGAACCCAGATTGCTACAGTAGTCGACAGGTATTGTCATTATCAATGCAGAAAGAGTAGGAACAAGTGTGGCAAGCAAGGTGCTAAGTGTGGTTGTAGCCATGTTGAGGTTGAGGGGCCCGTGGAATCCATAGGGAGATGTGCATGCGTGCGTGCTCAGTCATGTCCAACTCTGCAGCCCTGTGGACTCTGGCCTGCCAGCCTTCTCAGTCCATGGAATTCTCCAGGCAAGAATACTGGAGTGGGTTGCCATTTCCTCCTCCAGGGGATCTTCCTGATCTAGGGATCAAACCTGAGTCTCTTGAGTCTCCTGCATTGGCAGGCAGGTTCTTTATCAGCTGTGCCACCTGGGAAGTCTCCAGGGAGATACCAGCAGGGAAGTGTAGCCAGGATGTGAAGAGCTCACACGAGAGGTCTGGACTGCAGAGATGTAAGATCAGAAGATACTTGCATACCAATTTGAAGTATGTAGCTGTCAGTTGAAGCTGTATGTGGGGTGATTTCAGAGAGAGAGCCGAGTAAGGTAAGAGGAGGATCAAAATGGAGCCATAGGAAACAAGGACATTCAGGGGAGAGGCAGAGGAAAAGAAGCCAGAACCAAGGAGGAGCAGACAGAGACGAGGAAGGTGCAGAGAGCGTGGGTTGTGGAAATCAAGGCAGAGAAATGTCAAGAGTGCAGCACTGTCAGGCGCCCTAAAAAGGCCAAAGGAAATGTTGCTGTCCGTCCACTGAGCCCAGCTCTTAGGAGGCATCATTAGAGGTGACCGTTTCAGTGTCATAATTCATTAGAGCCGGTGGAATAGAGCAGGGGTCCCCAACCTCCTGGATCTCATGCCTGGTGATCTGGGGTGGAGCTGATGGAGTAATAACAGAAATAAAGTGCACAGCAAATGTAATGTCCTTGAAGCATCCCGAAACTCTTCCCCTGCCCCAGTTGGTGGGAAGACTGTCTTCCACAAAACGGGTCCCTGGTGCCAAAAGGTAGGGGACTGATGGGATAGAGGACCGGGTGATGAAGTGGAGATCTGGATCCACCTCTTAAAGGAGATCAGTGATGAAGTATGAGGAGAAGAGGGGCTGTGGGCGCCCTGAGGAAGGGGTGATTTTAGGATGCGAGGGATTCTAGCATCTTCAGAGGCTGAAGAGACAGAGCTCGAACAAAGGGCGAAGGCAGGGATTCAGGGGAGAGAAAGGACAAGTGATTGATGAAGGTGTCCTCTGTGGATGGACGCACATGCACAGGGGGTGGTCAGCAACATTACCAGAGGAGGGCTGCCTCTGGCATTTTGTTTGGGAAGGGGACAGCCATGTGGGGGTACAGGTGTGTCTATAGGAGCTTCGGGCCAGAAGTTCTGCCCTCATAAAAGCATCTAGTTTCTTTGTAAAGGGGACCCCTGGCAACAAGTGGCAGCCAGGGGACAGCGTGTGCAGAAAGGTCTTTGGGAAAGTGGAGGCTGATTATTGTTCCCCCTTGTCTGTTGTGTGAAAGTTAAACTCCACAGCCTGATGTTTATAAAGTCCTCCACAGTCTGCCTTTAGCCAGTCCTGCCAGACTCCCTTCCTATCTTCGTTTGTTTTATTCCAACACCCTTGTGTACTCCAGCTGAGAGTATCTCTGTTGTAGCCCTGGAGTGTGGCTCTGAGAGGCTGGATGCTGCAGGGGAGATGCCAGTGGACTGTGAGTCGGGAGTCCTGTGGTACAATCCAGGCTCCTCCATTTACTAGCAATGGGACCTCGGACCCACCTTAACTTCTCTAAGTCTGTTTCTTTGTTTGCAAACTGTTAATTATAATAGCACTGATGATACGTGATGATGGTGATGGTTGTGTCAGATGAGAAAACATGTTTCAAAGTAGTCTGAAGAGAATTGTTGTTGTTCAGTCACTAAGTTGTGTCCGACTCTTTGCGACCCCATGAATCACAGCACGCCAGCTTCCTTGTCCTTCACCATCTCCTGGAGTTTCCTCAAACTCATGTCCATTGAGTCAGTGATGCCATCCAACCATCTCATCCTCTGTTGCCCTCTTCTCCTCCTGCCCTCAGTCTTTCCCAGCATCAGGGTCTTTTCCAGTGAGTCAGCTCTTCACATCAGGTGGTCAAGGTATCGCTTCAGCATCAGTCTTTCAGTGAATATTCAGTGTTGATTTCCTTTAGGATTGACTGGTTTGATCTTTTTGTTGTTCCGGGGACTCTCAAGAGTCTTCTTCTCTAGCACCACAGCTCGAAAGCATCAATTCTTTGGTGTTCAGCCTTCTTTATGGTCCAGCTCTCATATCCATACGTGACTACTGGAAAAACCATAGCTTGACTCTAGGGACCTTTGTCAGCAAAGTGATGTCTCTGGTTTTTCATACGCTGTCTAAGTTTGTCTTAGCTTTTCTTCTGAGGAGCAAGCATCTTTTACTTTCATGGTTTGCAGTGATTTTGGAGCCCAAGGAGGATAAGGAGTATGTAAATGAAGCTGGTTTCATCAGACCACGAGTGATCCTAGATTCAGGCTTCTGTATAAATTTTCTTCTTTACCACTAGAATCCTCCCCCTTGCTCTCCAGCTATCTAAATTCAGCCTGTATTATCTAAAGAAATGCTAGTTCCTATAATAGATAAACCCTGCTGAAATCTCAGTGGCTTAAAACATTTTTGAAGCGACTTAGCATCAGCAGCAGCAGCATGTTCATTTTAAATCCAGTCAACCATGGCGATGGGGGGACCCAGACTGATGCTCTGCCATCTTCAAACCATGGTTTCCATGGTTCCTGGGGGGCATTGACATCAGGCAGCAAGGTGGGGAAAGGGAAAGTTGATGATCGGGAGGCTTTGATGCTTCAAGCCTAGGATGGAGGCTGGTGCCTAAGGCCAGAGGAGAGATGGTTGAGAGGAGGCGTTTACTGGATGGGAGATAAACGTGGGGTGTGTGGGGTGGTGGGGCCTGACGACAGGGAGGCAGGACCAGTGGAGCCTGGGCCGGAACAGACGGGCCCCTCCTCCGGCCACGAGGGACAGAGCCTGGGAAAGGAGAAGGGCCCCGGGGGCCCAGGACTGGTTCCCAGTGACGGGAGGCGCCAGGAAGGCAGGACAGAGGCCCCTGGGTCAGGGGATACGGAGGTGAGAACCAGGGTGTGCACACACCTTCTGAGACGAGCTTCCCAGAGCTGGGGAGGCAGACCCTGTTCATCCTTTTCAAGATGAGAAACTGGTGAGGTGGTGCCTTGACCAGAGACACTCAATACGCAGGAGAGAAGTGAGCTAGGACTTGAGGGTTTTGAGGTCCAGGACCCTGGCGGTGAGAGCCAGGAAATATCCCACCTGGAGAACTGGAGAATTTGGACTCTGAAGATGGCTAGAGGTGTGAATGGGGGTAGGGGAGGAGAGGGCCTCTGCGGTGGCGGTTCCTTCACAGGTGATGCACCCTTTGCTGCTTGGGTTGGAGCAGGGAGGGCAAGAGATTAGTGGTGCAGGCACAGGGAGCTGCCTGAGTAAAGCTCCTGAGGCAGAGACGTGCTTAGAGGGTTTAGGGACTGAAAGGAGGCCGGCAGGAGGGCCAGGGCATGGGCAGGTGCTGGGGAGGGAAGCAGGGCCCAGGCCGCACAGCGTGGACAGGCGGTGGCAGGGAGGCGAGGGTTCCTTCTCAGGGCTTTGAGTGAGGAATCACAGTGGTCTGATTTATAGTTTAAAAAGACCCCTCAGGCTGTTGTACGGAGAATGGGTGGAAGGGAGGTCACAGTGTATGCTGGCTGCGGTGGGTGAGGGAAAAGGAGGACTTCAGGACGGAAGTGAGTCTGGAGCTCAGGAGAGAGGTTCAGGCTGGCAAAGAAAATTTGATGCTGTATTTCCGGTTGGCTCCCTCCCTATTCTTAGCCAAACTTCCTCTGAGTAGCCTTATCCATAGTCTCCACTTCCTTACCTCCTCAGCTCAACCCTCTGTGCTCTGGCCTCTGTCCCTGCCACTTCCCTGAAATGTCTCGGGCAAAGGGCACTCAAGGCCCTTTATGATTAGCCAAGTCCAGGCCTTTGACCCTTGCCTGGCTTGACTTGCATCCAGTCACACTGTGAGCCATCCCTGCCTCTAATGGCTCCTTAGCCCCCTGTCTCTCTGCTCCCTCTGTGGTCCCCAAGTCCTTAGGCCAGTCCAGAAATGATAGCATTACCCAGGCTTCTGACCTTGGTCTTCCTGGATTCCCTTTGTGTTTCTTAGAAAAGGAGGAGGGCTCCCCTCTTTTATCAAGACAGTGCATACTTGCCTTTCTGCTTCATTCCAGGTACCCCCTCCTCCAGGAAGCCTTCCCTGACCCCTCAGACTGGGTTCTGCTTCTCCTCCATTTCTCCTGGAGCTTAATGTGGGTATGGGGGCACTTAGCACCCTGCGTATTTACCAGTCTCCTCAGCCTAACAGTGCTGGAAGGGTAGGGTTATGACAAAAGACCCCGTGATCTAGGACAAAGATTGCTTTCTCCAGTTCAGGTGAAAGCCACACTCCATAATGAAGGTACCTCCACCTGACTGTGAGTCTTTAGTAGATGATTCATTTCTCACTGGGTCTGAAGGCTGTAAAGTCTGGTATAGTGTCTTCTGTGAACAGAAGGAATTCCTTTAACTGTAAAGAATTAGTAATTGTCTCCATCTTTTGAAAGGAAAACATCTGAGAACTTAAGAATATGAATTGCTTCAGAAGAGCTTCTGGAGACCTGCATTGCCTGGTAACTTGGTTCTCCACTCCTTTGTCCCCACCCCTAAACCTGTTCCCTGGGCCTCAGATTTTGTGATTCCAGAATTCCAGGTTTGACATTACAACTGCCTCCATGATGAAGAGCACCAGCGTTCTCCTGGGCTCAACTATGTTTGCCCATGGAGGCAGCAAGTGGGCTGAATGAAGGACAAGCCTCTGCCTTTATATCCTTTTCTCCTGCTGTTGTTATTTAGTCGCTAAGTCACGTACAACTCTTTTGTGACCCCATGGACTGTAGTCTGCCAGGCTCCTCTGTCCACGGGATTTCCCAGGCAAAAATACTGGAGTGGACTGCCCTTTCCTTCTCCAGGGGATCTCTCAACCCAGGGATTGAACCCACGTCTCCTCTGTTGCAGTCAAACTGAGCCTGCAAACTCTGCCACTGAGCCCTTTATCCTGCTGACCTGGAGTGAAAAAGAAGAGGTCAGCAGAGACAGCAAAGCATACACAGCTTGCATCTAGAGTTTCAGCAAGGTTTTGGGCGATTCATGTCACCAGACTCTCATGCTTTGCTTTCGGATGTCTTTTTCTACCCTTTTGAATTCTTTCTTTTTGTGTTTTCTCTCAGTTCCAAATCCACTTTATCTTTTTTGGCAGGTGAAACAAAGACAAGAAAATGTTGAATCACTTTCTTCTCAGTGGCTTGATTTTTAGAATCTTTTTTGATTTTTTTTTTTTTACCCCCTATGTTTAGTTTCCTGAGCTTAACAGAGCAAAAAGCAGAGATGCCTTTGACTAAATGGAACTCTTAGCTTTGTTACTCGAAACAATGCTGCAGGTTTTACTTAGTCTTTTTGAATGTAGTGTTGGGCTGATTATTTTCTAAAAGAATAAAGAACTATGAGACCGTTATTTATTTTTAATTGTAGACACCTCTCGGATGAAGTAAGACTGCCTAAGTGTGTGTAGTAATGGACTGAGTCTTGGCCCCCAAATGACTCTCTCGAGACTTCGTTGTCATCAGGATGAGAAACGCTTGCACACATGGGCAAGCATTTGTGCTCCGTTGATTCCCACTTATGTTTATTTCTAGTGTCCAAAGAAGACAATAGGGTTACAGATACTCAGATAGGAAAGGATGCAGAGTTTTCCAGCGTGTCTACTAGTGAGATGCCAAGTCACCTTCTTTTCTTTTTCCTTTTGTATGACCTTATTTATTTCTTTATGGCTGTGCTGGGTCTTCATTGCTCAGCAGACTTTCTCTGGTTGCGGCCAGCAGGGTCTACTCTTCGTTGAGGTGCATGGGCTTCTCATTGCCGTGGCTTCTCTGGCTGCATAGCACAGGCTCCAGGCGCACAGGCCAACCCCCCCTCTTATGTGCGGGACTGCTCTGTTAGCCTGAGAACATTCTTCCTCACAGGAGGCTGCAATCTCTGACCCTCTGGATTTACTTAGTCTTTTTCCGCAACATATAGCATATTCAACCTTTTAAGTACTTGAAGACAGCAAGCTTTTCTCGGTAGACTATGAATTCCTAGTTTCTTCAGATATAACCTCCTTCCTTATTCTCCGTATTGTGATCTTGATAGAGGCATCCCAAGGTCTTGTTACCTTTTTCTGGTGGCTCCAACTCTTGTTGAGCTGAATCTTAGCTGAAACCCATCCTCGTGGAACCCACCTCTGAGTAAAGGTTCTAAAATGTCTACTTAACAGAATTTTTTTTTTTTTTAATCTCAGTAGTGTTATGTAATAGTAAAGCTTTTTGTTACACTTGATAATGTGGTAATATACTTTCCTTTAAAAGAAGACAAAGGCTTTTAAGTCCTAGGGTGCAGGTAAAATGCCAGCAAGGCCAGGGAATTTGATTTTTCGCCAGAGGAGGCTTTAGCTAGTTCAGTTGGGTCTGATGATAAAGGCTGGCATTGACTGTGCCCTCACAGCATGCCTGCTGCTGGGCCAGAGTTGTTACCCATATCATTTGGTTTAATACAACGACCCTGGTTAATAGTGAAATCATGACTAGCAGACACTGTTGTTGGCTTTATTTTCATGATGAAGCAATGGAGTTTTAGAAGGGGTAGGGACTTGCCACATGTTTTACATACTGTGTTTAGTCGCTCAGTCTTGTCCAAAGTGTGACCCAGACCTTGAGCTCTTCTGCTGTCTGCTACCTTTCTGCTGGGCGAGGCTTTGTGTACAACACCCTTCTTGTGTGCTGCATGCTTAGCTCTCTGATCTTCTTAATTAAAAGGTAAACTTTAAAAAGAAAGAATTGAATGGTTCTTTGCAACTCACCAGGGCATCTTGAAGAGTGCTCTGTACATGGTAGGTGCTGACAGGTTAGTTCTGTGTCTCCAGGCCCAAGAAGAAGAGGCTAAACTCTATGAGGCCTTTAGTCTGGGGATGACTGGGACCACTTCAGTCCCCACAAGCCCATCTTGAACCAGGCCATCCTGGTGGGCGAGGCCTGACTGACCCTTTGTGTGCCTCTGGGCAGCTGGCTAGCACAGACCAGAGGGATGAGCGTGGCTGTCGTGGTTAAGGTTGGACCAGCAGCGGGGACTGAATGCGGGGATCTGATGTCGGATCAGTCCTGGTTCTTCCTTGCACACTCGCCCTCTGTGAGCCTCAGGGTCCTCCTTTCCTAGGAATTGGGAGGGAGAGAAATGTATGAGTGGGGAGTTGGTCACTTCACGTTTTCCCCCTGCTCTCTTGGAGGTTAAAAGGGCCCTTTCGGTGTTGGAGTGTCAGTTCTTAAGCCTTGTTCCCAACTCTCCCCTTGAAACACTGACACAGTGGGAGCTCCGGGACCCTGGGAGGCTGCTGGCTCTCCTCTCCCAGTCCCTGAGGAATTGGTGAGTCGTGCACCATTAAAATAAACTTGGGGTAAAACCAGAGCTCTTTAACTGAGCCTGAACTGAGGAATTAAAATACCGGTCTGCCCAGGCCCTCACCCCCCAGTTCACAGGACCCAAGAGTTTAGGAACTGATGTTAATTCCCCTGTGGTCTGAGGACAGTGGCTCAGTTGAAGGCCTGCTTTAGGCCTGTTGGGGGAGCACAGGCTAGGCTTTGCCAGTCTGGTTTCGTAGAATCATCAGGTCCTGCCTGTGTGTGCCTCTTGGCCTCAGATGAACTCTGGAACTGCCCACTGCCCCTGTGATTCAAGGTATAAATGCTGTAGATGGAATGCTTTCAATAGGACTTTATCAGTCAGAGTCCCAACAGGAAAAGCTGATTATTCTCC
Organism: Ovis canadensis; assembly: GCF_042477335.2. Lineage (NCBI taxonomy): Eukaryota > Metazoa > Chordata > Mammalia > Artiodactyla > Bovidae > Ovis > Ovis canadensis. The sequence goes on along the minus strand of NC_091257.1, from coordinate 85,288,976 downwards.
ATTTAGAATCATTGTGGATCCTAACTAGGTTCGCTTAAAGTGTTGTGGATAGGACGTAGAGGAAATCTCCAGGGACAGGGCAGGAACTCAGCTGGTGAAATTAACACCCCAGCTGCAATGGGAGAAGTGGATGGAGTGGTCTTCAGAAGCCAGAAGGGCTTGTCGTTCAGAAGAGGCCGCCTTGAGAAGAGCGGTGGCCTCTGGTTGAGGAGTACAGCTGGCAGAAGCAGGATATTCAAATCGCTAACCTCACCCTTTCCTCGCACCGCCCTCCACCCCCAGCTCTGTTTCCATCTCTGACCTCTCTCTGGGACTCTGCCTTGGACACACATAGGGGCCTGTGGATGGGATCCATAGAGATCGGTCTGTAGGGGTAGGAGCAAGGTAGGGATGGGTAGAAAGTGCACCTGGAGAGCAACAGGAAGATATTTGACAGAAGGACCATGTGACTTCAGACAGAATGTGTGTGTTTAGTGGAAGGTGGGAAAAAAGGATAAGGTAAGCATTTCTTGAGCATCACCGTTTACTGGGGATTTTCTCCTGACCCAGTCACCTTGCGGGGTAAGTAGGAGTATTTCCGTGTTATAGACGTGGAAAACTTGAACCCAGGTCTCTTGGCCCTAAGTCAGCGCAGTCTGGTGATGCCTGTGGTGACAGATGGTAGCCAGGTAGCCCTCTGGTAGCCAGAAAGCCCTGACTTTCTCTGAGCCCATTCCAGAAAGCTGCCCTTCATGGCGTCATTGGGAGAACCGGGGGAAACTGTAAAAGAGCTGCTGTGTGTTTTTTTTTCCCTTCACGTCTATGAACTTGAAGAGAAGGGGAAAGAGGAGGGAAAAAACTCGACTTGGCATGAACAATGTTAACTGAGATCAAATAAGGTGAAAAGCAAAACAGAATCCAGAAATTTAGTTTTGCTTTTACCCGAAGTTTATGGGCGGCTGCTGTACAAAGTCCTTCTTACTTCCCACAAATGTTAAGCACTTTTCATAACGTGAATCTCATTATATTTTACTTTTGGTGATTTATGAAAAATAGGTTTATAAAAGACAAAGAACCAATTGAACATTAAGGTTCAACTATGTGTCACCTTTGTGTGATTTCATTTCTTGCTAACGTACAAATTATTACACTTATAAGTTAAAGTTATTTTGGTTCCTGGTACATTCATTGTAAAACTTTTTATTGAACAGTCAACAATAAAGTAGAAATTTTAAATTAAAAAAAGAGGAATCCTAACAGCTAAAAAAACAAACCTTAAACTTTTTCCCTCTAATTTTTATTACATGCATGCATAAATTTTACATGGCTAAAATTGTGCATGTTTATATAGTTGTCATTATGCATATGTTTACAGGTTGCTAAATGACCTTCATGATTATTTAAATAGTTTATTAATTTACCTTAAACATTCTCCTGCCTATTGGATATCATTTACCCTGCTTCATGCCAAAAAAGATTGGCAGTTTTGTCGAGCATGTAAGTGGTTTACTTACTGTTTTCTTTATAAACATTGTTCATCTGACTCCTCCTGCATTTAGCTTCCCCACCCTCTCCCTCTTTTGTTCTTTCTGGCAGAGGGAAAGGAATTATTATTTTTTTCAGAATAATTTCTCAGAATGGGATGAGCAACTCTGAAGGTATATCGTGGAACATTGAATATAGTAGTTTTAAGGGTCTTTGAGAGAAGCAAGTATACAATTAAAATGAGTCATTAAGCAGAGCTGTTGCTTAAAATGTTAATGTGGAGGATTTTTATTAAATCCTTGGCTTAAAAAACTACTGCTAAAAGAGAAATTATACACCATTTACATTTACATACAAAATTTAGCTGAAACCCTAAATTGTGATTAAGTTTAAAAAAATTTGTTCTTGGCTAAATTGAGTATAGTGTAGTTCTGAACAGATTTTTTATTTGATTAATGATATTGGCCCTGATTATCCTGCAACTCTGGAATATAGTGCTGGCGTGGGCGTCTCCTAGGCTGCTCCCTGGGAGGCATGCGTCCCCTCCCTAACCCATTCCGCTCAGCCTAGGGGGCTGGCCATTCCATCTGTGCACTCTTTACAAAGCTGGAGCCCCTCAGCTAGAGGGGCTTCCTTGTCTGGGGCCCTTGTCCTCCACTAGCCTTACATTGACCGCAGCTCCGCTTTCTGGGACAACAGACAAGTTTCTTCCACTAGTCAGGAAAATGAGACAATTAGCGATTCTGGTTTTCCCTCTGTCCTTAGTTCCTGGCATAGTGCCTGGCACATAGCAGATGCTCAGAAACACATTTGCAGAATGAAATGTCTTGAGACAGCCATTCAGATGTGTGAATACAACCATGATGTCCCCACTTAGTCGCTTCTTCTTCGGGTTTGATGTCCTCCAGGTCAGCCATTCCTCAGAAAAGACTCCGGGTCCCTTTCTCTCCACCCGGGTTCTCACTGTGGTCTGTGGCCACAGTTTGTCACTCTGCTAGAACACATGGCCAGGTCTGCAGCGTGTTCTCCAGAAGGGGTCCCGGGTGCAGACATACAGTCAAGTGTGCATTACTTTTTTTTTTTTTCTTGTTAGCAAATTGCTGGTTGCTTACATCTTTGCAAGTGATCTGCTCTCAGGCCTGGCCTCTTCCAAGAGGTGCTTGTGCAATTGAATGTTTCCTTCTAGGTGAGTGTCACTTGGGACTTGCAGAAGGCTCTTCAGTATCTTCACGTGAGTCATCAGTAAAAGTGAGGGACAGGGGAGGCCCACGAAGAGCTCTGGAAACCTCCCTCCACATGGACAGTAATCCCCTAATCCTAGGCTTTTTTGAACTATGGCGTGCACACAGATGACCTGGGGCTTGGGTTAAAATGCAGGTTCTGATTCAGTAGTTCTGAGTGCAGCCTGAGATTCCATCTTCCTAACAAGTTGCCAGGTGATGCTGGTGCTTGCGGGTTGCGTCAGGTCATACTTTGACTAGTGAGGCCCGGATTTGGGGAAGAGTTGTTGATGAGGAAAAATTCTTCCATGTTTGGATAGCTGTGCTGTGCCCATCAGATCCCCTGGAAGATATTCTCTGCTTCAGATCCTTGATCCCTTATTCAGAGGTCCCTCTCCTACCTCACTAAGTAAATGAAGAAAAAACCACAGTGGCGCTCTTTCACCCTCTTGCCAGTGGTATGTACCTCTCTGTGTATGCCTGGTTGGACTTTTTAGTCCAGCCCGACAGGCTGTTTGTTATCCAACGTATTTGGTGTCTCTTCAAGTTTCTCATCTTCAGGACATTTAATAATGTGCTCATGGAAACTGAGCACTTAAAAAAAGTTTTTATTAATATGGTATAGCTTCATATACCAGAAAGTTACCCGAAGAGAAACTAACTGGATACTTAGTTTTTAAAACATTGGTTATAAGATAAAGTGTTCCTGATAAAATTCTTTTATAAGAAATATTATGGAGCATTCAATTTTTTTTTTTTTTTTTACTCTACTGGAATTTGGAGAAAATGGATGCATTGTTGCAATCACATTCCTAAACTGGAAGAGCCTTGTGTAGCTGGCAGCGTTTCAGTAACAGATTAGCAAGTGAGTCTGGAGAACACCGGGCGGGGAGGTCATGAGCACCTGAGCCCCCTTTTCTCCAAGCTTTTACTCTCGTAGCTCATGGAACCGGTGCATTTCTTTCACTCTTTGTTCCAAGCAGGTAACACTGTGGCCAAGACTTTTTTGGTCATTTCAGGGGATGATTATTATGTCAGAATTTAGAGGAAAAAAAAAAACTATTTACACTTATTTTGTAGAGCTTACTGTGACCTGATCAATAAGCTGTGTCTTAGCAGCAGGGATTCTCTATCTCCTTGTGAGATGAACTGTTTCCTCAAAGCCAGAGGATTCGGCTAATGTTCTTGTTTGGCTTTGAAACATTCTGCATCCCTAAAAGGGTGGGCGCTTCTAGCTCAGAGTTTGTGCTTAAAACATGACTAGCTTTTTTCTTTACTGAGCTGGCCTCTAGGATGCAGTGTTCTTGATGTGAGAGAAGGAAATGGCAACCTACTCCAGTGTTCTTGCCTGGAGAATCCCAGGGACGGGGAAGCCTCGTGGGCTTCTGTCTATGGGGTCGCACAGAGTCTGACATGACTGAACCGACTTAGCAGCAGCAGCAGCAGCAGCAGCAGCAGCAGCAGCAGCAGCAGCAGCAGCAGCAGCAGCTTTTTTCTTTACTGAGCTGGCCTCTAGGATGCAGTGCTCTTGATGTGGGAGCTTATCAGAGTCACTTTCAGAATGCAGCCTAACCAGTGCCTTCGTTGTGGGCAGTGTAGAAACTGAGTGGTGCAGTTATTGCCGCGCACACGCATGCATACACGTGGAGCCCTGCAGCCTCTTAAATGTTACCTGTGTGGGCACCGTTTCCTTTTTTTTCCCCCTAGTGGAACAGAAGGAGTTTTTTTTTTTTTTTTACTTGAAAAATAGTTGATTTACAGCGTTTCAGGTATACAGCAAAGTGACTCACTCATATAAATGTATCTGCATGTGTGTGTGTATGTGTCTAGCACAGAGAACTATATTCAAGATCTAGTAGTAACCTATAATGAGAATCTGAATATATATATGTATATTCGCACACATATATATATATTTCCCTGTGCTTTACAGTAAGTCCTTGTTGTTTATCTATTTTATATATAGTAGTGTGAATCTGTTAATCCCAGATTTACAATTTATCCCTCCTCCACGTTTCCTTTCTTTGAAAACAGTAGGTATGCCCACCACCCTGGAAGGTGTGCGTCCACTGAAAAATCGAAACCCCTCTCTCCCTGGGTTCTTAAAGCCCCTAAGCCTTCATCACTTGAGCCAATGAGGGACAGACGTAGAGCGACGTGTTGCTCCCGTAGTTCACCCATTAATCTCCTCCTTGTCCGTGCTGGTTTTCCGAGATGAGTCAGTTGTTGCCCTGTTCTTTCAGCAGCTCACGTGCACGCACAGGTACAGCTGTAACTATGCTTTCCCTTTAACACTTTTTTAAAAAAATTATAGTAATTTTCTAATATGTATTACAAGCCTCCACTAACCCACATGCAGCCTCCCCAATGTCAGCACCTTTCTAATCTTATTTCATTTCTTTCCCATCCCTTATTCATCCTCTTCTTTACCCACAACCATACATGGTCTTTCCCCGGGCCCCCCGTCTTCTGGTCTTTGAAAGCAAATTCCAGATGCCCTGTCGTTTCATCCGTAACACTTCAAGTATGGAACATGACAGAGAAGACTTTTTAATTCAAGTCTAATATACATAAAGAAAAATGAACGTTAAGTGTAGAGGCTGGTGAATTTTCATAAACTGAATGGGCCTGTGTCACGAGCACCCAGGTCAAGCAGCAGAACATTACCATTACGGAGCTGTGGACTTTGGTCTTTTCTGGATAAATTCAGTGTTAATATCCAACTTGTCCTTCACTAAATATTCTGAAACTATCTTAGTGCATAATTGAAGCTTTTATGGTATGTCTACAATTTAAGTAAATGTAAATTTTCTTTCCAATACATAAAATACAATTAGACTAATTCTGGCTTAAAGAAAAAAAGTATTATTAGTCTCAATGAGTTGATTACTTCACCACTCTTGATGAATGTGTTTAGATAATTTTGACTCCTAAGTACTAAAAACAGTGTCTTCCAAACATATCCTAAGAGTTAAATCCTTTAAGTAGACATTAAATTAGGAAATCCTAATCACAGGAGAAAGACAACAGTAACAAAAAATAAGGCTTCGAAATTGAAAACGATCAGACTACTTTATTTTCGGTGAAAAATAAGCAGTAATGCCCATATTCAGTCCAAGTTGAAAAGTAGTGACTTAAATGTTTTAAAAGAATGATTGAAAAATAGTACTGTAAAAAACCTATGACTATAGTGCCATTAACGTACCTAAAATTAGTAGTAAGTTCTTTCATATCATTTTTAGTATATTAAAATTTTCCTTAATGCTCAAAAATGATTTTTTTAGATTCATGCTTTGGTTGATGGCCCATATAAAAATTACTATAGATTTGGAAGATAGATCTCTTAATCTGTCTTTTATCATGTTTGTATAACCACTGCTCATAGAGTGCTTATGCTCTATGCTTGCTAAGTTAATTACAAAGCCACATGTCATTTCTGTTACAATTATTGAATCTTTGATTAGAGGAGAAGACATTTTAAAAATCAATCCAGCCAACTTTTCCAAACCTGTACTCCCTTGCTGTAGTGCAACAGCCAGCCTACAGACACTGCTGGAGCCCTCCTTCTGCGAAGTCTTTTGTGTTGTTCTAGATTCGCCTCTTCCCTGGCAGCATATCTCATCTCACTTCCATACATTCTCAAGTTTTACGTGAATTCTACTCTCCTTTCTTCCCGTTATCATGGAGACAGCTTACCTTGAGGTTATGTGATTCTCCTTCCACTACTGAAAGGAGCCCTGCATGGCAGGGAGAAAAATGTCTGGGTTGAAGTCTCAGTTCTCCCATATACTGTGTGACCCAAGGCTGTGTGTTTAACCTCCCCGATTATTTATAACATGTTAAATTCCTTTTCAGTGGCCTGCATCAAACAATACCACAAACTGTTTAAAATATCCAAAAGTTCCCCAAATTTGTAAGCAGGGAGGAGGGAAATTATTGGGTCACTGCTTGTCTTCCCAAATTACAACTTAGGGAGCCAGGGTGGGAGGCCCCGAGATGTGAAGTTGGGAGAGGAGAACCAGGAAGGGAGATGGTGAGCAGTATTTACTGAGTGCCTATAATTGCTTTTCCATGTGCTTACTTGGACCTCGTGACTGCCCTGGTGATTTTATGACCAGTGTAACACTGTGTCTGCCAAGGTAGCCAAGTGGTTAAAAGCAATAGTCTGGGTTGAAATTCTTGCCGTGCCCCTCTGTGACCTAAGGCAGGTCCCTGGGCCTCTCTGTGTCTGATTCCTTGTCAATAATAGGGAGGTAATGAGCATCTGTTTCATAGGGTGTTGGTGAGGGTTAGATGAAATTAGTGTGTAGTGTGCCAAGCACAGTCCCTGTATGTAATCAGCGTTCAGCAAAGCAAAGTGCTATTTATCCTTTACTTCTTTTTAGATTTAACTCTCTTTTTAAAGGAAGGCTGTGGAGTTTTTAATAGCTTAATGATTTTAAAATTGTGACCACAGATTTAGCAGATTTTTCAGCAATCACAACATAACTTTGTCAAGTACTTTCCTTTTGTATAAGTGCTTTCCTTTCAAACTTGTCATCTTGAAACCCTCTTACTTAGTCCAGTGTTGACTGTGCCTCAAAATGTATTTGGACTTCTTCTTAATAATTTTTAGTGTATAGGTGTCTTTTTGCTAAAACTATAACTAAGATCAAAGTGAATTCTTGCATAATTAAATCTATTCAACAAACTTTTATTGACCACCTACTATGTGTCACCTACTGCTAGACACTAGGATAATAGCAGTGAACAAGTAAGACAGGATCGTTTCCCTACAGCATTTGTCATCTAAGGGGCAAAAAGCTGTCACCACCTTGGATTTTGGTAAAAAAAAAAAAAAAAAAAAGAGCACTAAATGACATTGTTAAAACCACTGAAAGGAAAAATGCAAGTTTTGGAATATTTTATAGATATGTCCAATACTTTTTGGTACAAGGTCACATCTATGACATGTTACCCAAAGGATGACAGATGCCTTTTTTATGAATAAAATGAGATGTCCTGAGGAAAATGCTGATCTGTATCCATGCAATGATGTAACCAGCCCTTTAAATTCAGATTTGAAGTAAAACAAGGAGCTCCTTTATTTCTTCTCCGTTTGTGACATTGGAGTCACTCGTTCATGAACTTGAAATCGGAAGCGTGGTTTCGTTAACACAATTGAAGCTAAATTATCATTCAGCAGTGGCCTGGTGATGATTGAAAATAACTCTTGGTTATGCACTTGAGTATTGGCCCAGCTCTGGTCCGGACTGGAGCTGGAGAGTCCCAGGCCCTTGTCTCCTCAGAGGGTACCTCTTGGCCCCACCACCCTAAGAACAGGGAGAAAGGAGACCAGCTAAGAATGCAGAAGAGTGGAGGAAAAGATGCTTTTTCCTCCTCTTCAGTTTCCAGTGACCGTGAGGGGATGGCTGGGACTCTCACTAGCTCCAGAAGCTGCAGAAGGGGTCTTGTGAAAACTAACAAAAGTCAGTGAAAAATGAGAATTCCTGCCAAAGTCAGCTCTCCCAGATCTCTGTCTATAGTGCTTGGTCAGGAGAGGAGGACAGTTGCGTTTTACCCCTCCTTCTTCCCTGAAAGTGTTCACAACTAGCTACAAGCAAGAATGCTCCAGGATACCATCACTTGAACAACTTCGAGACCAGGCCGGTGGACTGAAAGTGCCTCTTATTAACTGTTCCATTACTCACCTCACATAGAAACCTAACAAGGGAGCATTTACTCTACTGCCTCCTGAAATGAGACACAACTCTTTGAATGGGCAGACTTATTTCCAGGGCTGAGACTGATTCAGGTTAATGGAGAAGGAGCCTAATCTCTAAAGAATGGTATGTAAATTTATAAAGAACCTGCCAAGAAAGGCTTCCCTGGTGGCTCAATAGTCAAGAATCTGCCTGCCAGTGTAGGAGACACAGGTTCGATCTCCGGTCCAGGAAGATCCCACATACTGTGGAGCAACTAAGCCTGTGCACCACAGCTATTGGGCCCGCGCTTTAGAGCCAGTGAGCTGCATGCCCTAGAGCCTGCGCCCTGCAACGAGAAGCTACTGCAATGAGAAGCATGCGTACTGCAACTAGAGAGGAGCCCCTGCTTGCTGCAGCTAGAGAGAGTTTGTGCATAGCAATGAAGACCCAGTACAGTCAAAAATAAATACATTAATTAAATTATATATTTTTAAAAAAGAACCAGCCAAGCTTGTTGTGGTGACACACGCGACTGATGGATTTTTTGGATTTAGATACCTGCAGTGGTTTCAATATATGTTTAGTGTTACAGTTGTTTCTGGGTCCTTTGCCCTCCCCCCCAAAAAAAAACAAAACAGAGCATCTGTAGGTTCCATTAATTAGCATGTCTAAAAAGTGTGTTGATATCTTAAAACTTTCCAAATATTTGTGTTTTTTTTTAAATAAATATAATTTATTGGTTTTGCCATACATTGACATGAATCCACCATGGGTGTACATGCGTTCCCAAACATGAACCCCCCTCCCACCTCCCTCCCCATAACATCGCTCTGGGTCATCACCGTGCACCAGCCCCAAGCATGCTGTATCCTGCGTTGGACATAGACTGGCGATTCGATTCTTACATGATAGTATACATTCAATGCCATTCTCCCAAATCATCCCACCCTCTCCCTCTCCCTCTGAGTCCAAAAGTCCGTTATACACATCTGTGTCTCTTTTGTTGTCTCACATACAGGGTCGTCATTGCCATCTTTCTAAATTCCGTATATATGTGTCAGTATACTGTATTGGTGTTTTTCTTTCTGGCTTACTTCACTCTGTATAATAGGCTCCAGTTTCATCCATCTCATCAGAACTGATTCAAATGTATTCTTTTTAACGGCTGAGTAATACTCCATTGTGTATATGTACCACAGCTTTCTTATCCATTCATCTGCTGATGGACATCTAGGTTGTTTCCATGTCCTGGCTATTATAAACAGTGCTGCGATGAACATTGGGGTACATGTGTCTCTTTCAATTCTGGTTTCCTCGGTGTGTATGCCCAGCAGTGGGATTGCTGGGTCATAAGGCAGTTCTATTTGCAATTTTTTAAGGAATCTCCACACTGTTCTCCATAGTGGCTGTACTAGTTTGCATTCCCACCAACAGTGTAGGAGGGTTCCCTTTTCTCCACACCCTCTCCAGCATTTATTGCTTGCAGATTTTTGGATCTCAGACATTCTTACTGGTGTGAAGTGGTACCTCATTGTGGTTTTGATTTGCATTTCTCTAATAATGAGTGATGTTGAGCATCTTTTCATGTGTTTGTTAGCCATCCGTATGTCTTCTTTGGAGAAATGTCTATTTAGTTCTTTGGCCCGTTTTTTGATTGGGTCGTTTATTTTTCTGGAATTGAGCTGCATAAGTTGCTTGTATATTTTTGAGATTAGTTGTTTGTCAGTTGCTTCATTTGCTATTATTTTCTCCCATTCAGAAGGCTGTTTTTTCACCTTGCTTATATTTTCCTTTGTTGTGCAGAAGCTTTTAATTTTAATTAGATCCCATTTGTTTATTTTTGCTTTCATTTCCAGAATTCTGGGAGGTGGATCATAGAGGATCCTGCTGTGATTTACGTCGGAGAGTGTTTTGCCTATGTTCTCCTCTAGGAGTTTTATAGTTTCTGGTCTTACATTTAGATCTTTAATCCATTTTGAGTTTATTTTTGTGTGCGGTGTTAGAAAATGTTCTAGTTTCATATTTTTACAAGTGGTTGGCCAGTTTTCCCAGCACCACTTGTTACAGAGATTGTCTTTACTCCATTGTATATTCTTGCCTCCTTTGTCAAAGATAAGGTGTCCATATGTGTGTGGATTTATCTCTGGGCTTTCTATTCAGTTTTAACACCTTAATGTTACATAATTGCAAATAAATACATTTTGTTGTTCAGTTGCTAAATCATGTCCAGTTCTTTGCAACGTCATGGCCTGCCAGGCTTCCCTGTCCTTCGCTATCTTTGAGAGTTTGCTCAGACTCATGTTCATTGAGTTGATGATACCATCCAACCATCTCATCCTCTGTCGCCCTGTTCCCCTCCTACCCTCAATCTTTCCCAGCATCAGGGTCTCTTGCAATGAGTTGACTCTTTGCATCAGGTGACCAAAGTATTGGAGCTTCAGCATCAGTCTTTCCAATGAACATTTAGGGTTGATTTCCTTTAGGATTGACTGGCTTGATCTCCTTGCTGTCCAGGGGACTCTCAAGAGTCTTCTCCAGCACCACAGTTCAAAAGCATCAATTATTTGGTGTTCAGCCTTCTTTGTGGTCCAACTCTCACATCTGTATATGACTCTTGGAAAAACCATAGCTTTGACTAGATGGACCTTTGTCAGCTAAGTAACGTCTCTGGTTTTTCATATGCTAAGTTTGTCATAGCTTTTCTTCCAAGGAGCAAGCATCTTTTAATTTCATGGCTGCAGTCACCATCCACAGTAATTTTGGAGCCCAAGAAAATAAAATCTGTCACTGTTTCCATTTTCCCCCCACCTTTTTGCCATGAAGTGATGAGTCCAGATGCCATGATCTTAGTTTTTCTTAATGTTGAGTTTTAAGCCAGCTTTTTCTCTCTCCTCTTTCACCTTCATCAAGAGGCTTTTTAGTTCCTCTTTGCTTTAAATACCATATATAGATAAACATAATTATAGAGCCCCGAGATTCAAAAGAGCTTTAAAAATAATTTAGTATTGTCACCCTTATAGTGCAAAAATACATTCAACCTATGCCCAGCACCTCTGGTGATAGAAAATGTTTAACTATAGAGTAGGGGCTATGGGCATATATCAGAAAGGTCAGAATTTGTTAAAAGACAGAAATGGTTGTTATCTGTGGGAAACTTTTAGGCCCTATCTGTAAGTACAGTTATTTTTAATGTTATTTTTCCCAAATAATATTCTGGCCACTTAAGACTTCTCTCCCACAGCCCAGTTCTGCCTGTGGACTTCCAGTTTGTAGCCCTTCCACTAAACTCTGACACTGGGCTTGAGAAACATCCCAGGCTCTTTTTAGTTTTCTTAATTTGTAACTACCATGGTAGTACATCCTAAAGGAAATCAGTCCTGAATATTCATTGGAAGGACTGATGCTGAAGCTGAAACTCCAATACTTTGGCCACCTGATGCAAAGAACCAACTTACTGGAAAAGACCCTGCTGCTGGGAAAGATTGAAGGCAGGAGGAGAAGGGGACGACAGAGGATGAGATGGTTGGATTGCATCACCAACTCAGTGGACATGAGTTTGAGTAAACTCTGGGAGCTGGTGATAGACACGGAGGCCTGGTGTGGTGCAGTCCATGGGGTGTCAAAGAGACGGACGCAACTGAGTGGCATAACTGAACTGATGGTAGTATATGGCTTTAACCGTGTATTCAGTTAGTTAATATTTTCCGTGACTGTTGTGCACCCATCACTATTCTAGGCAAAAGATACGATGGCACCAAGCCAAAAGCAGCTGCCTCCATGGAGACGGAGAGTTCCTGAATGAGTAGCCCTAAAGTTGCCATGGAATGTTAAATAAAGGCGATGGATCAGTTCTGAGAGAGATGATGATTCTGGCTTGGGACACAGTGAGCATGGCAGGCAGTGGACCATCTGATAGCAGATATCTAGTAGCAGCTAGCTCTGTAGTTGAGAGAAAGCTAGCCTTGGGGATTGTTGGCACAGAAGATGGGATTTGAAGCGATCAGAGGAGAGAAGATCAGCAGGGAAAGTGAGTGGTCTGAGAGAAGAGAGTCTGGGATGGCAGGCTGCTTGGGGCCTTGCAAAGTATTGGTACAAAGTAGATGTTTATGAACTCATTTATTTGGTCGACAGTTGTGTTCCTTTTGAAGTAATAATGTAATAAGCATTCAGTTTTTGGTAATTGTCACATTATGAAGCATGAACAATTTTCTTATTACTTTGGGGAAACTCTTCTATTACAAAGGTTGGAGAAATGGAGGTTTTTGTGTAATAACCTTTCTTTCTTTTCTCTTTTTAGATTTGTGCAAATAATTCACAAACTTTTAGCAGCCAAAAATTACACAAGTATAGAGAATAATGTTTGTCCCTTTTATCTCTCTCCTCCCCTCTTCCCATCCAAGACTTTTCAGAGACTTTCCATGTTCTGTTCCTGAGAGAAGTTGTGTTCTGAACAGTGTCTAGGTTGGAGATTGGAGGACACAATTCCTTGCGTGTGTCTTTGACTCACGGTGACTCTGTGTGTGTGTTTTAGTTGCTCGGTTGTGTCTGACTCTTTGTGACCCCATGAGAGCCTGCTAGGCTCCTCTGTCCGTGGGATTCTCTAGGCAAGAATACTGGAGTAGGTAGCCGTTGCCTTCTCCAGGGGACCCTCCCAACTCAGGGATCGAACCTGGGTCTCCCGCATTACAGGCAGATTCTTTACCATCTGAGCCACCAGGGAAGACCCACAGTGACCGTAGATGAGTTATATTAATGTTCATTTGCTACCTCCCCAGGAGATGTACTTGCCTTTGCCCTTAGTGGTGGGTGGCCTCATTCAACTGCATGGTTAGTAGATAGCTGGAGCTCCATATTGTAGACTTTTAGAAGCTCTGCTACAGCCAGACAGATGCAGGTTAGGGAGAAAATCTCATTTCCAAGGTATAGAACATTCTTGGTGTGTGAACACATGCGTATATGCACAAGTGCACACACTCATATACACACATGTACGTACCCAGATGGAATACTTGAAGAGCTGTGACTTATCTTTGGTGATGGACTGAATCGTAGGTGTTATTACTTGTACCAGTCTCTAGCTGATCAAAATAGTCATCTTTAGGGAATGTTAGTGAGAAGTAGTCACGAGACACTGCACATTTGATTAGGTTCCTTATTTGCCCAGTTTCTCTGCAGGTAATGGACCTAGGTTTCTAGAGTTGGTATTTGACTGTCATTAGAGGTGACTTTGTTAGAGGCAGTTAAGAGTCTAAGTGTGTCTAATGGACCTGTGCAGCATCATCTCCACAGTGTTACACATGCATAAAAGCAGGTGCTTGAGGAAGGGAGAACGAGAAGAGAAATTCTGTGATTGCCCTTAGTGTTTGCAGCATTATCACAGGATCTAATATTTAAATGAAAAATTAGTCCAGAGCAAAACCACTGAAAGGGTGCTGAGTATTTTTTTGGCAACTTGCTGATCTCTGTTCTTCCCCATTTTGGTGAAATAGTACCTTTGTGGATGTGGTTGGTAAAGTTAGAAACCTGGGAGAAACCCCCCAAATATCTTCATTGTGCCTTCCTACTTAAATGATGGTTTTAGGGGGCTATAGGATTCTAAGTTTAAAATGGTTTTTTTTTCCCTGCAAAACTTGGTAGAAAATGTTTCATTTGTGTTTCAGCATCTGGTGTTACAGATGTGAAGTCTGGTGCAAACCCACTTTTCCTTTTATTATAGTTCCACCGTGCCATCCTCCCCCACCTTAGATTGCCAGGGTCGCTTTCTTGAAATTAAAAAATCTTCACCAAGTCATATTTAAGTGTTTCTTTTTTCAATGTTGATATCAACCATTGGCAGACCCTTTCAATCTAGCACTCAATTCCCTCTTCAGAACTTCAGAGAAATGTGGTTGTTGTCTTTGACAATTTCCCCCTCTCCGTCCCTTCACCTTAAAAAAAAATAATGTGTGTTAGACATACGTTGGATCATCTGGATTCATCCCCCCACCCCATGTTTCTTATCGCTTGATTTGGGAGAAGTTGTCTGTTCAGCCATCCAGATCACTGCTTCTGCCTTTGATCACGCTCCTTTTGCTGTGCAGGCTTCTCTGATGGTTCAGGGATAATCTACCTACAGTGCGGGAAATGCGGGAGATGGTTTGATCCCTGGGTAGGGAGAATCGGAGGAAGTGGTAACTCACTCCAGTATTCTTTTGTGGAAAATCCCATGGACAGAGGAGCCTGATGGGCTACAGTCCATGGGGCTGCAAAGAGTCAGACATGACTGAGCATCGGGCGCACAAGCACTTTTGCTACACAGAGATTTGCTGCAGAGGGCTTTAAAACCTAATTGTTTTTTAGTGCCGTTTCTTTGTTCTCCAGTAGTAACTTTCAGTATTGCTTTTCTCCACCTTAGTATCCTTACAGATCTTGGAATGGTATCTTCACAGATCTTTCAAAGAATGCATAAGTGATTTTGTTTCCTTTGTTAATAACCCTGTTTCCTCTGGGCTTGGTTCCTCTATTCAGTTTGGTGCCTGTTTTCAGGCATCTATTGTTTTTCTTACAGTTTTATTCTTAGTTGGTTTTCTGTTCATATTTCTAAATAAGGATCCAGGTCAGAGGTGCATTAAATTCTCTGGAGAGAATTTAAAGCACTTTGGCAGTATGAGTCTTTAAAGAAGTTCATACTCTTTGACCAAGGGATTAAAATACTGACAGTTTATCCCAAGGAAATAATCATAGGTTAAGGCAATAATTTATGTACAGAAATGTTTATCTCTACTTTATAAAGTAAAAAAAGCTCAAATGTACATATTCAAGTTTCTGACACTGAGCAGTTGTTAAATTTTGTTACATCTCTGCAGCTAACAAAATTCTACAGGCAAAATGAAACTAACAAAATACAAGTTGAGATAGACTTTAAGGAGATAGGGGAAATGCTTATGTAGTTTTTAGTGATGCTAAGTGAAAAAAGACATACTCTGAAATGGACTTATCTATAATATCAACTCTATAAGAAAAACATACACACAAAGAAAAGTAAAATTAACAATAGTGATTGTTTTTTTGTTTGAATTATGTGAGTTTTCCACCTTATAGTCTTATACTTTTCTGTATTTTCCACATTTCAGCAGTAACTATATTATAATCAGGAAAAAGAATATTATTTTTTAAATTGCCAAGCTGTCTCACAGAGAAATAAGAATGGCCAATAATCACACAAAACTATTTAATTTCAGTAGTAACAAAAAATGCAAAGAATGCTCAATGACATGGAAAATGTTTGTTACATAAATTTAAGTGAAAAAAAATAGTGGCAGTATGCACATTACAATCTCAATTTGGTTAAAATGGTGTGTGTGTATGAAAATGTTGACAAGTGCTTATTTTTGGATAGGGAATATTTTTCAGATGACTTTTAATTTTCCTCTCTATGCTTATCATCTTGGAGTATGTGAGTTTTCTTCCCCTGTAGTCGTCTGTATTTTCCAGTTTTCCTATACTGAATGTGTATTGCTCTTACAATCGGGAAGTTTTTTTCACACATTTTTAATGTGTGTAATATCGAATTAGTCTTCCCATCCTTTACACTAGACTTTGTGCCCTGAAAACATTCTTAAAATATTTAACTTGGATTTTGAGTGAGAGAAATTTGAGGGAATTCTTTATCTAATTCAGTCTTAAGACTTAAATGCTCTGGCATAAATTTCACCCTGTTTTGAAGAGGCTTATCTTTGTTTTGTCTTTAGGAGTATATTTGAATACTTTGAACATCCTGCCTCTTCCTCAGAATGGTAGCCACATAGGTGCAACATGACAGAAAACTGTCTTTTGCCATTTTTAATAAAGACTGTGGAATTTTTTTTTCTGAAAATGGAGATATAATTTATATACAGCAAAAATGTGCAGATTTTAACTGTATAGTTTAATAAATTTTGGCAAATGTTTACACCCATATAAATACCTCCTCAACAATCTATAGAACACTTTTGTTGCCGCAGAGAAGTCCTGTCATGCCCCTTCTTGTTAGGCTTCACATCCGAACATAAACTCTACCATGATTTTTACCACCGTACATTAATCATGTTTCTTCTAGGACTCCACATAAATAGAATCATACAGTGTATTTTCTTTTACGTGCAGCTTCTTTTGCTCAATGTGATTTTGAGAGTCTTCTGTATTGGAAACTTTTTTGGCCAGACCATGCAGCATGTAAGATCTTAATTCCCTGAGGGATCGAACCTGTGCTCCCTACAGTGGAGTCATGGAGTCTTAGCCATTGGATGGCCAGAGAAGCCCTTTTCTTTTTAATCACCGAGTAGTATGCCATTGAATCAGTCCCGCCATTTGTCTGTCCATCCTCTTGTTGACCGATGTGTAGGATGTGTCCCGCTTTGGGCCGTTTTAAACCAGGGATGCTGAGTTTGTAGCTGTGTCCTTACCGCACCCCCCCCCCGCCCCCGCCCCCACCCATCTCCTGCTTTTCTTTTCCTGACTAGTAGCGCTTGCAAGTCAGGGCTGGTTTCCAGGAGCTTGTAACTAAGACCACCACAAAGAGATCAGAGAACGAAAGTGAAGTGGGCCGCCAAAGCCAGGGCAGATGCCTCTGGGGTTTAGCTCTTGGGCACAGAATGGCAGGCCTGCAATTAACTGAAAGCTCCTTTTATAGAGAGAAAAAAGAGAAAGAGCCAAGCAGTGAAAGAGCCCAGGGCACCCGGTTGGGGACCACGAGAGCCATTACCACATTAGATCCAAATCACAGCCCTTGTTTGAGGCGACATGGGACTCTGAGTGTTAACTACACGAGTGTGGGGTGGGGGCTTCCTCACCCTAGCCGGCCCCACAGCAGGTGTTGCCCAAGTGCCCATCTGGGCTCCCTTCTGCTGGGGTTTCTAGGGTGAGGGGAGCATGGAAGCACTTGGTGTGTGGCCCCTGACTACTCTGCCAAGAGAGCTACAGAAAAAGAAATCCCACAGCCTCTGGGGCACATGATTTGATAATTGAGAAAAAACTCCCCCCAGGCCCAAGTGGCTGTCACGCATTCAGCTTTATTATCCAAGAGCAGCAATTATGAGTCTAGGTTTGAGAGGCCCAGGATGTCTGTCTCTGGGATGGAAAAGGACCCAGCACCCCCTTCCCCAATTGCATTCCTTTTAGAGTTCATTTCCATCTGCTCTACCTCCCATCAAGGAGAACACGGCCTTTACCCCATTTCATGGGGCCCTACCACTTTCTCCCGCCTTTCCCCTGCTTCTTGACCCAGAGTCAGATGAACGGCGTGCAGACAGAACTGAGGAAGTGTGGAGAGAGCAGTGCAGTTGTTAGTCAGAGTGTGGAACCTGCTCTTAGAGGGTGGGAGATGGTGTGGGTCCTAAAGACGGGACCCCGCGAGGCAGTGGCAGGACCAAAGCAGAGGGTGCCCTCTCCTCCGGCCCTGTGATAAGGGCTTTCTAGTTCCTGAAGAATCGGCTGAGCATGAGCCTGCCGTGGGTGTTACATTGACCAGCTTTGCTGCCACTGTGCTGAAAGGATCCTCTGATCTCGGCAGTACGTGCAGCCAGCAAGCTGTCCACTCTGTGTACCCCCTCGGCCAGCTGTCCCCTCCCTGTCTGTACTGCCTCAGGTACTACCTGCTTATCTGGTTCCCATTTCTTGCCCAAGTCTACTTTTTTTCCCCTTGTCTCCTTATTTTTGCCCTTTTCAACTTAAACTTTCTGGTCAAAAACAAAAATAAACCAAACAAACATCAGACCTTCTAACTTTGCCTTAGCTAACATTCCCTGCCAAGGCACTGACCCTGAGCACCTGCCAGAAGATATTTTTATTGCCTTTGGTTTCATTATAGATGACAAAATACGTGGAATTGGATTTCTTTTTCCCAGGATTTGGTTGCTAGTTGTTTATCTGAAGACCAGATGGTATTTTCTGATTGAAGTTATTTATAAGCAGTTTGATTCTTAAAGCCTTTAAACTTTTTTATTTTATTTTTAGTTGGAGGGTAATTGCTTTACAGTGTTGTGTTGGTTTCTGCCACTCATCGGCATGAATCAGCCTTAGGTATGCATAGGTCCCCTCCCTTTTGAACCTCCCTCCCATCCCCCTCCCATCGCACCGCTCTAGGTTGTCACGGAACACCATCTTTGGGTTTCCTGCCTCATACAGCAAATTCTCATCAACTGTTTTACATATGATACTGTATGTGTTTCAATGTGACTCTCTCAAATCATCTCACCCCCTCCTTTTTCCACTGTATCCAAAAATCTGTCCTATATATCTGTGTCTCCTGTGCTGACCTGCAAATAGGATCATCAGTACCATCTTTCTAGATTCCATACATATGCATTAGTATACAATATTTGTCTTTGTTTTTCTGACTTGCTTCATTCTGTATAATAGACGCTAGGTTCATCCTCCTCATTAGAACTGATTCAGTTGCATTCCTTTTTATAACTGAACTGAATATTCCACCTTGTACATGTACCACAACTTCTTTGTCCATTCTTCTTTTTTTTTACTACCACAGTGTATTTTTTTAATTTATTTTTTAATTTAAGGATAATTGCTTTACAGGATTTTGTTATTTCTGTCAAACATCAACATGAATCAGCCATGGGTGTAGATACGCCCCTCCCTCTTGAATCTCCCTCCCATCTCCCTCCCCATCTTACTCCTCTAGGTTGATTCAGAACCCCTGTTTGAGTTCCCTGAGACATACAGCAAATTCCCATTGGCTATCTATTTTACATCTGGTAATGTAAGTCTCTGTGTTACTCTCTCCATACATCTCACCTTCACCCCTCTCCCTGTGTCCATAAGTCTGTTTTCTGTCTGTTTCTCCATTGTTGCCTTGCAAATACCAGTACCATCTTTCTAGGTCCCATATATATGCATTCAGTTCAGTTCAGTTCAGTCGTGTCCGACTCTTTGCGACCCCATGAATCGCAGCACGCCAGGCCTCCCTGTCCATCACCATCTCCCGGAGTTCACTCAGACTCGTGTCCATCGAGTCAGTGATGCCATCCAGCCATCTCATCCTCGGTCGTCCCCTTCTCCTGCCCCCAATCCCTCCCAGCATCAAACTCTTTTCCAATGAGTCAACTCTTTGCATGAGGTGGCCAAAATAGTGGAGTTTCAGCTTTAGCATCATTCCTTCCAAAGAAATCCCAGGGTTGATCTCCTTCAGAATGGGCTGGTTGGATCTCCTTGCAGTCCAAGGGACTCTCAAGAGTCTTCTCCAACACCACAGTTCAAAAGCATCAATTCTTTGGCGCTCAGCCTTCTTCACAGTCCAACTCTCACATCCATACATGACCACTGGAAAAACCATAGCCTTGACTAGATGGACCTTAGTCGGCAAAGTAATGTCTCTGCTTTTGAATATGCTATCTAGGTTGGTCATAACTTTTCTTCCAAGGAGTAAGTGTCTTCATATGATATTTATCTTTCTGACTTATTTCATTCTGTATAATAGGCTCTAGGTTCATCCGCCTCATTAGAACTGACTCAAATAGATCCTTTTTATGGCTGAGTACTATTCCATCATGTGTATGTGCCACAACTTCTTTATCCTTTCATCTTCTGATGAACAACGAGGTTGCTTCCCTGTTCTAGCTATTGTGAATAGTGCTGCAGTGGACACTAGGGTACCTATGTCTTTTTCAGTTTTGGTTTCTCCAGGGTATATGCCCAGTAGTGGGATTGCTAGGTCATATGGTAGTTTTATTCCTAGTTTTTGAAGGATTCTATACTGTTCTCCATAGTGGTAAAGCCTTTTTTGATATTACTGGACCACCTTGGACCATGAGTCCCAGGTGACCCATATATTGAGATACACCAAAGCTTTGAGAAGTTGACACTGAACATGGGAATTGAAACAATCACTGCCCCTCCGGCTAATAATCTACTGGTTTTAAGATGACTTTTCTTTTGGGGAACCTATAAATTCCTTGAAATCACTACTCTCAGAAAAAGCCACAGTTATTTTTCCTGGGTTACTATATTGTCTTCAGTTCTAATTTTGACACGAGTGCAAAGAACAAATTGTGTCCAGCCCAAGTTATGTTTATAACTTCAAACAATTGTCCCCTCATAGCTGGAATCAAGATTGCCGGGAGAAATATCAATAACCTCAGATATGCAGATGACACCACCCTTATGGCAGAAAGTGAAGAGGAACTCAAAAGCCTCTTGATGAAAGTTGAAGTGGAGAGTGAAAAAGTTGGCTTAAAGCTCAGCATTCAGAAAACAAAGATCATGGCATCCGGTCCTATCACTTCATGGGAAATAGATGGGGAAACAGTGGAAGCAGTGTCAGACTTTACTTTGCAGGGGGCGGGGGGCTCCAAAATCACTGCAGATGGTGATTGCAGCCATGAAATTAAAAGACGCTTACTCCTTGGAAGAAAAGTTATGACCAACCTAGATAGCATATTAAAAAGCAGAGACATTACTTTGCCGACTAAGGTCCGTCTAGTCAAGGCTATGGTTTTTCTTGTAGTCATGTATGGATGTGAGAGTTGGACTGTGAAGAAGGCTGAGCACTGAAGAATTGATGCTTTTGAACTGTGGTGTTGGAGAAGACTCTTGAGAGTCCCTTGGACTGCAAGGAGATCCAACCAGTCCATTCTGAAGGAGATCAACCCTGGGATTTCTTTGCAAGGAAACTTTGGCCACGTAATGCGAAGAGTTGACTCATTGGAAAAGACTCTGATGCTGGGAGGGATTGGGGGCAGGAGGAGAAGGGGACGACTGAGGATGAGATGGCTGAATGGCATCACTGACTCGATGGACGTGAGTCTGAGTGAACTCCGGGAGTTGGTGATGGACAGGGAGGCCTGGTGTGCTGCAATTCATGGGGCTGCAAAGAGTCGGACACAACTGAGCGACTGAACTGAACTGAACTGAGTCTTTACCAAAACGTTTTTAGAGAAAAGACTTTTAAAGGCTTCCTCCTCTCCCTCCTGATTATAGTTGATACTTTAAGCTGTAACTAACCAAGGGTGTGTTTTTTTTATATAAGATTTAATTCTTTTTTTAAAAAGGTAATTTTTAAAATTTTTGGCTGTGCTGGGTCTTGGTTGCTGTGCGGGCTTTTCTCCGCTTGCCGCAGGTGGTGGGGGCTGCTCTCTGATTGTGGCGCGCAGGCGTCTCACTCTGCTGGCTTCTCATTGCAGAGCATGGGCTGTAGAGCGTCTGGGCTCAGTAGTTGTGACGCCCGGGCTTAGTGCTCTGCAGCATGTGAGATCTTGCCAGATCAGGGATTGAACCCGTGTCCCTTGCAGTGGCAGGTGGATGCTTTACCACTAAGCCACTAGGGAAGCCCAACCAAGGGTGTCTGAGCACACGTTTGCACGCAGTCTTTGGCAAAGTAGCTAACTGATGATGATGTTTCATCATCAGTTTTTTAAAATTTGAACTATATGGAAAGAGAGTTCATGATTCCATTCTGTGAAGCCTGTTAAACAACTTACTCTTATCAGGGAACATATAAGATTCTATCAGTTCCTCTACTGGGAGCTGAAGATGAAAATTAAAACTAACTAAATCAAGGGAATGAAAATCCTTGAGTTCTAACCTTCCCCATAAACAAAAGCAAATAGCCAGACCCTGAATAACTGGCCTTCCTTCTCTGGAATATGAATACTGAGCTCCCTATGGTAAATAAACTTCATATTTGTGACTACCTTCAGGACATGCTTAGTAGATCACCTAGAGATACAGATAACTAAAGGAATTTACTTTATGACATTACCTTATCAAGGATATTTTAAGGTAACTTAAAATTATTAATATGTTATAGAATGGAAAGATATTCCGCGTCCATGGGTTGGAAGACTTGCTATAAAGGTGGCAGTGCTACCCAATGTGCTTTATAGATTCAGTGAAATCTCTACCAAAATCCAGGCAGCCTCTTTTACAGAAATGGAGACGTTGATGCTAAAATTCATATGAAATTGCCAGAGACTCCAAATAGTCAAAACAATCTTGAAAGAGAAGGATGGACTCATGCTTCCCAATTAAAAAAAAAAAAACAAAAAACAACAACAACAACAACTACAATTGGTCTCTTGCTTTCTGAGATGGCCCACACTCTGTGGAGTGTGTTACTCCCTGGGCTATTCTTACCTTTTGAGATAGACTACATTCTGTCTATGGAATGTATATCTCTCTAAATCCATATCTTAATTTTTTAAAAAAAGCTACAGTCATTAAAACAATGTGGTACTGGCACAAGGATGGACAAAATAGATCAATGGAATGGAATTTAAAAGTCCAGAGATAAACCCATGTAGCTATAGTCAATTGGTTTTTGACCAAGGTATCAAGTCCATTCAGTGAAGGGAAGGATATTCTCTTCAACAAATGGTGCTGGGACAACTGGATATCCACATGCAAAAGAATGCAATTAGAGTCCAACCTCATGCCGTATACTAAAATTCACTCAAAATGAGTCAGAGACCTAATTGGAAGAGCCAAAACACTTAGAAAAACCATAAGGGTGAATCTTCATGACCTTGAATTTGGTATTGGATTCTTAGAAATGACTCTTAATGGTGTGAGCAACAAAAGAAGAAGAAATGGGTATGTTGGACTTCACCAAAATTTACAGCTTTTGTGCATCAAAGGACATTATTAAGAAAGTGGGAAGAGTCTACAGAATGGGAGAAAATACGCAAATCTGAGAAGGGCCTAGTAGCCATAATATGTTTTTAAATAAGAAACTCGTAACAGCTCAGCAACAAAAAGATAAACAACCCGATTAAAATATGGAAAACAGACTTGGTTGAACATTTATCCAAAGATGGTATACAAATGGCCAGCAATCACGTGAAAAGATGTTCAACATCACTGGTCATTAGGGAAACGCAAATCAAAACCACCATGAGATAACTACTTCACATCCACAAGGGTGGCTATAATTTAAAAACACACTGAATAGGAAAGTGTTGGTGAGGATGTTGGAACCCTCATGCTTTTCTGGTGAGAATGTAAAATGGTGTAGCCACCATGGGAAACAGTTTGGCAGTTCCTCAAAAAGTTAAATATAGACTTAACATATGAGCCAGCAGTTCTAAGTATATACCCTAAATGATTGAAGACAGGTGTTCAGACAAGTACTTGTACCCAGATGTTCACAGCGGCACCAATCACAGTAGCCAAAAGACAGAAACAACCCAAATGTCCGTCAGTGGATGAATGGATGAGTGAACTGTGATGTATCCATACAGTGGAAGATTTTTCAGCCACGAAGAGAGTGCTGATGCATGCTGCAGTGTGGAAGCACCTCAGAACAGGATGCCGGGTGAAAGAAGGCAGATGCAAAAGGCCACATGTTGTGTGATTGCATTTATATAAAATATCCAGAATAGATACATTCATCAAAGCAGAAAGGATATTCATGGTTGCCAGGCTGAACAGGGATAATGGTAGCGACTACTTAATGAATACAGATTTCATTTGGGGATAGATAACTAAAATCTTTTGGAGCTAGATAAAGGTGATGGATGTACAACATAGTGAACGTACTAGATGCCCTTGAACTGTACACCTCAACATGGTTAACTTTATGTCACGTGGGCTTTACCTCTAATTTAAAAAATTACATCATCTAGTTTTTGTGATCTCATAAGTAACTGTGGCTTTGCTGTCATAGTTACCTCGTGACTGTTGGAATCCATGCGCTTCTTGGCGTTGGGATGTCGGGAAGGTTCTTTCCAGGCGTGGGCAAGAAAACTGGAAGACAGATGATCCCAAGTGGGTGTCCTCCTAGAATACCGATTAAGGAATAGAGTTGTGTTTTTTTTTCCTCTAACTTGTGGATGCTGGTAAAACTTCTACCTTGAGAGGACCCTTGGTTGTTTTAAAGTGTGATCTGTACTGATCAGAATTGGTTTCTTCATTTATTAATTTGAAAAAGCATGTTTAAGGTAACTTCATACTATTTGGAGATGAAGCAGAGTTTGGTTTTATGAAAATTAGGAGTGATTTTTAAAGAAAGTAAGATAAACCTATGGGAGGGCAGTAAGATTTTTCTGATGGTTTGCTGTGTTGCACTGCTAGAGATTTTTGTGGCACTTTCGAAAAGCTTCACAAGTGCTCTTTTGATCATGGAATTGATGTCAGGAATAAGAAATTTCTGTTTTCAAATGGAGCAGATGTTGTGAAAAAATTAAAAACCTTAGTTTCTTATTTGATTCTTATACCTGTTTTGTGTTTTGAAGGAGGGACTTTGGGTTAGATTCTGGCAAAAGATCTGAGCTTGAGAAGAGCATCTGACCTAGAAAGGTAGAGGTGCTCTGCCATGATCATGAGGTTTTCCTTTGTGAATCGAGTTGATGGTTCTGCCCCAGAGTCCTGCTGCTGCCCCTGTGTCGGACATGGGCTTGTTTCTCTAGCAGATGTCATTTATGCTAGTGGTCTTGCACGCTCCCACCTGGTTCCTCTTATGCAAAATATGCCATCCAGGCTAAGGGTTTGCAGACCCTTAGTGAGGCAAAGAAAGCAAAGTGGTTTGTCATGAATTGAACCCACAGCTTTTGGTATCATTACCTTCAGGTCTCAGTCAATTCAACCAGACGTCAGAAGAATAAATGCCTTGTTTGAGTGAGGATCTGGTAAGCAGGGCAGAATATCTGAAAGAAGTGTAACAAGCTGAAGTCATGCCTGAATGTTAAGTATTCAGCTGAAAATCCTGATTGCTTCTGCTTTCCACAAAACTAGGGAGAGTTCCTTTGTGTGATGTTCACTGGATAATTTTTTAAATTAAGAGAAGGTCAGGTTTTTTCATTTGTGGGAACTTTAAAGTTTTTAATGAATTATTTTTTAGGACAGTTTTCCAGCAAGAGCTAGTTTAGCCATTGAGCTACTACGATACCGTAAGAGCAATGAAAGAAAGTGAGATGGGTGGAGGAGGCGACAGCTTCCTGCAGGATCACGTGTGTCCAGGAGCCACTGCCTGTGAAGGGCAGTAAAGAGTGCATTTCCTTGCACAGTTTTCTTAACCTTTCTGTGCCTTAGTCTTCTCATCCGGGCAGTTGGAATAATAGAATCTACCTCATTGGGTCATTATAAAAGATCGAATGAGTTAATGTAGTTAAAGCTCTTAGAACAGTGCCTGACAGAGTAAACGCTTGACAGGAACGATCACTGGAGCTGCTCTGGCTGGGGGAGCTTTCCTGAGGGGGTAAACTTGTTTCCATTCAGACACCCATGGTCCCAACCCTCTCTTGTGTACCCAGGCACCGTTCAAAGTTCTGAGACCCTCTGGTATACTCACTTTAGAACCATTTTACTGGGCGTCTCACCCAAAGAGAACACTTTGGGATGGAAATAAAGAACTCAAAAGCAGTGGTTTTTCAGCTATTTCCCAAATAATCTTAAAATCATATGACGCTTTTCTGGTCATTTGTTGAAAACATAGTTACTGTCTCATTCATTCGCCAGGAATTACTGTGTGCGCATCATTGCCGCTGGGTAGAATGGGTTGACCTAGAGATAAGGATCAGAGACAAAGAGGAAGGTCACAGAGCTCCTTAGCCTGGAACTCACAATCTAGACCATTTTTGTGCCTGTAGAATCCATGTTAGAAAAACCCAGGCTTTGACTGAAAGAGCATCAGGAAATAGCACATCCTTAATGGTATGCATCCTTGAAGCTGTAAGGCCACACCTCAGTTAATTTTGTCATTTTTGCTAAGCCATCTCATACTTAGCTAGGAGAGAGAGCTGGAAACTCATTGGTGGAAAGAGATTTTAAGGAATCATCTTGTTCTGATCTATTATCAGAGACAAGTTTGCCTTTTTTCCATTAGTATTTTTCAGTCACTACTAGCATTTGAGATCATTTTAAATTGCTGGTTTGCATTTTAATGACCCCTTTTACTCTCCCCACCCTGTGGTGTTTCTGTTTGTGTACAGTCTAGAGACTGATGGGATTGGGCCACTCAGTTTCCCAGAATCCACTTTCTCTCTTTTCACGTGAAGTGAAGCTGTGCCACTTCTTTTGCAGGACTGGATTGCAACTGCAGAGGCAACAACAGCTGAACCTTTAAAGATGCATACGGGGCTGCACAAAGAGAAGAGAGAAACTGGAGAGACCAATGAAGTGAGGAAAAAGTATGTTTCCTGGGTAAACAGTATAATTCTGAATGTTAAGTTTCTTGCCATATATCAGTTACCATCAATTTGTCATGCGTAAGTCTTTATAGCCAATATTTATTGCTGCTAAACATTTTTTCTCCTTCCTTGACTTTTATTGCTGAGCTCTTTGATCAAATGATTCTTTTATTGATTAAAAAATGTATATTGAATATATAGTTGAAGTGACTTCATAGGTCACTTGATAGGAGCCTGTTCTATTCTATCTTAGGTTGACCATTGGGTATTATAAAAGTAGAGTTGTGTGCTGTGTCTCTTGTAACGTACAGGTTGAGTTCAAGGTCAGCTTTTTGGTCTGAGTGCAAAACTTAAACTTCTGCTTTATTAAATGACTGATTTGAAAAACTCTGGTTTGGATACCAACTTATCCAAGCCATGTTCTTGGCAGTGCCCTCTGTAATAGGAATCTTAATACTAAAGACGAAGCAGACTGGCAAATAATTAATGTAAATAGCCGTAGCTTTCTCTTGATGAAATAGATGTGCCCTAGTAAAGTTATATGTGTGTGTGTGTGTGTGAGAGAGAGAGAGAGTTGGGAACTCATTTTATTGTTACCGTGCCTCTCACAAGCTTAGATATTGAGGGGTTTTGTTGTTGAAGTTTTTTTAAGTAAAGCAAATTTATTACATTATTTATGATTATAAAGAACCTTTCTTCAGTTTGCTGATTAGAGTGTTTTGGAAAGAAAGCAGAAGAAATGGAGTCAGAGTTATTGCTGGTATGTAATGGAGGCTCTGTGCACAGGAGCCGGGCTTGGACAACCCATGAGAGCATCGCCGTTTCTCCACCAGCCTGGGCCACCCAGCCCATGGGAATTTCCCCACAGTTGTTACTTGTGGAACTTCCTGCCTCATGGTGGATTGTGGCCAGGCTTCTGTTGGCTAGAAGATACAGTCCTGTTTTCTCATTTTTTAGCTTTGAGTTGCAAGGTGGAGTAAAAACTGTTCAGTGGCCGTTGTATATCAGTCCTCTAAGCTGAAAGTGGCATAAGGCAGGTTTGTTTGTTTGGCCAGGCCACACAGCTGGTGGGAACCCAGTTCCCCAGCCAGGGATCGAACCCGTGCCTATAGCAGTGAAAGCACTGTGTCCTAACAGCCAGGCTGCCAGCCCAGTCCCCAAGCCAAGTTTATCGTGAGTGAACTCATGCACACATTTTCTAGTGCTCGCCTTCACACCGACTCTGCGTCAGTTACACTGTCTCCTTACGGTTCTCCAGTTGGTCTTCAGTCTTCTCCTCCTGGACAGCCACATGGCCCCTGCCCGCCTTCTCCTTCAGGTTTCTGCTGGAGGGGGGATGAGGGGTGGGGGTGGGGGTGGGAGTGAGGGGTAAAGTGAATGCAAAGGGCAGAGCCAGATGGAATGACCAGGAATTTTCTGGGACGCCATTTCCGTACCTGCTCCCTGACCGCCCTGAGCCATCTCGCCCAGCTCTAGCTTACCTCTTCTTTCTCTCACTCCACTCGTCCTGTCAGGTGTGGTGTCTTGTTCATTCTATACACCATGCTTGTCCAAGTTCACCTTTAAGGTCTTTCAGAGCTGATCTTTCACTTCTGAAGGGACATGCCATTTGACTCAGCAGTTGCATTTCTAGGAATTTATCTCACAGGTAACCTCACACAGATATGCAAGTAATCTCGTACCTCCTCAGCCTCTGTTAAATCTTCATGTGTGCGTCTGATCCCAGTAGCATCTGGACTGAGACTAATTAGCTGTTGTTGCCACCGTTGCGTGGCTCATGTCCCTCTGCACTCACTCAGGCAGCTGCCTGCCCCTTTGCCTGCACTGCGGTGGACTGGAAACACTGGCCCTGCAGCTGACTGTCCCCTTTCAGACTTCTTCTTCTGTACTCCTGTTGCACTACAGCAGTCTTTCCCTTCCCATTTGAGAATATCACAGATGGTTTTGCACTGCATTTCTTACATATTTAGGTAATTATATATAATGTAGTGGTATCTTGAGTTAGCTGTACATTAGAATCGCCTTAGAAGCATTATAAATTGCAAATGTCCGATCCCACCCCCAGAGATGCTGAGGCAATTTGTCTGGGGGTGAGTTGTAGGCACTGACATTTTTAAAAGCTGCCTGGAGTGATTTTCACTATGGTCAAGTTTGAGGACCAGAAATAGTATTGATTTTCTGTGTCAATGATGACTTTGATCACTTTAAGCTTTGTAACCATTTAAGTAATTCCTTTGGGTTTGTAAGTTACAGTGATGTTATTTATTTTAAAAAATTTGCCTCGGCCTTTATTGTATTTGTATTTCTTTTTTTTTTTTTCATGTTGCTTTTTATTGGAAAGAACTTCTGAGCCTATATTAATTAGCGGCGGGGATAAAATGCCGCTTCAGTTTGTGCCTGTTTTTACTGACTGCATGTCTCATTTCTCCCTTGAAGTGTACTGTTGACATTTATTTTTATAGATACTTCAAAAAGGGTAAGAAAGTATACCTTTGTTATTAGTTTTAGGATTTTAAAATTAAGAATATCTGTTGGAATTTAACAAGTTAATTTTTGGCATCAGATGACATGACACAATTGGAAGGTTTAACGTAGTCCTGCTGCTGCTGCTGCTGCTAAATCGCTTCAGTCGTGTCCGACTCTTTGCGACCCCATGGACTGCAGCCTAACAGGCTCCTCCATCCATGGGATTTTCCAGGCAAGAGTACTGGAGTGGGATGCCATTGCCTTTTCCGGAACGTAGTCCTACTTACTGTTATTTTCTTTTAAATTTTTGATCATAAATTTTAAGTAAGCTTCATCTAGTTTTCTCTTTTCATTTTTCTTTAACCAGTTTTAGAATACAGTTAGTAGAATGAACTAGGTAATCTGTATCTTGACTTTTGTTAGGTATGAGTTCTGTAATGTGTTTGTTTCTTGAGAGTTTTAAATGATCCACTAATAAGCCATCAGGGACTAGTTGCTTTAGGGGTGGGGGTATAGTTATTTTTAAAGATGTTGGACAAATTAAGCATTTTATAGGTATTTAGAATTTTACATTTTTAATGAAAAAATCCACCTGTTTAGTTTTACCCAAATTTATTAACACTTACCTAGTATTTCCCTACAATTTTATTGCTGCTTTTGTGTCCTGTGTTTGTAGTTTCATGCATTTCCTTTTTGTAATTAACTTTACTAGGAGTACCGCTGCAGTCCTCTTGCCTGGAAAATCCCCTGGATGGAGGAGCCTGGTGGGCTGCAGTCCATGGGGTCGCTAAGAGTCGGATACAACTGAGCGTCTTCACTTTCACTTTTCACTTTCATGCATTGGAGAAGGAAATGGCAGCCCGCTCCAATGTTCTTGCCTGGAGAATCCCAGGGACAGTGGAGCCTGGTGGGCTGCCATCTATGGGGTTGCACAGAGTCAGACACGACTGAAGCGACTTAGCAGCAGCAGCAGCATCACTTTTAGTCTCTTCAGAGAAATTTTAGCTGAAGTATAAAACTTTATAGTTTTATATTTGAAGTACAAAACTTTATAGTTTTATATTTGAAGTACAAAACATAGGAGTTCCATGGCAGTCAAGTGGTGAGGACTCTTGAGATTTCACTGTGAGCCTGGATTCAATCGCTGGTCAGGGAACTAAGATCCCACAAGCTTCATGGTGTGGCCAATAAATAGATAAATAAATAAATAAATGCAAAATGAGAGTGAAAAGTCAGTTTCCTCCTTACTCCAGATCCTCAAGTATTAAGTTCCCTACTTATAGGTGGCATTTCTTACCAGTTTATTGTGGGTCCTTCCAAAGTATTTTTTTGCTTTCAAAATATCTAATTTTTTTTTTAAGAATCAGGCTTTTTTGGTTGTTTCTCAAGATTATTAGTTTTTTTTTTACAATGGTTAAAGCAATACTTATCTTTGATTCTTTTTTTAATTTTATTTTTTTCTTTTTTCAAGTCTATAAATTTCTTTTTAAATATAAATTTATTTATTTTAATTGGAGGCTAATTACTTTACAATATTGTATTGGTTTCGCCATACATCAACATGAATCCGACACAGGTGTACATGTGTTCCCCATCCTGAGACCCCCTCCCACCTCCCTCCCCATACCATCCCTCTGGGTCATCCCAGTGCACCAGCCCCGAGCATCCTGTATCCTGCATTGACCCTGGACTGGCGATTCGTTTCATGTGCAGTGATTTTGTTGCACTTTCTAATTTCATTATTGTATTTCAGAGCTTTGTAAGTAGGATATTGTTGGATTTTGTCTTCTGTTCATCCAGTCTTAAAGATTCTATAACTTACGGGTGCATTTAGCCTCTTTAATTTGTGGTTGCTTTTGCATTTGTTATGTTCTCTACATATAATTTGTTGTTTAATTTTTATATTGCTTAGTTGTCTCTTGGCTGTTAGGCCTTCTGTTTTATGGAGTGTCCTTTTCTTTTTTTCAACTTTAAGACAAAATTTAAAGGTGAACAGTTCTTTCAGTGCTGAAAATAACACTTGTTATTTATTTACTATCATCAAAACAAATGCTAGAGCTTTCCTTCCATATAAGGAAACTCAGCTTCTCCCTGTTTTGGCATCCTCTCTTCCTGCTCCTCATCTACTTCCATTATTTTTATCCTTCACATTTTACATTTATTCTATGAAGTGCACCAGTTCTTCTGGGCTTCAGCCTGATACTTATAAGTATTTTCTTATTCTTGATTAAATGAAGTAACAACCACCAAGGCCTCACTCCGAGCGGGCCAGACACTCAGCTTGGTGCAGGAGATATAAAGGGAAAGGTAGTTCCATCCTTGGCTTCGAGGTCTCTTTCTGGTCGAGGAGGCGGCATGTATACAAACCACCATGGCAAAAGATGTCATGTGTCAGGTGCCCTGGGACACAAGAGGGAGGGAATGGTGTCCCGGTGAGTCAGCGAGGACATCTTGGGAGCTGGGTGTTACTGTACCAGTAGGGCTCTTCAAGATAAAGGATAAAGCGAATGGGCAGAAGCCCGAAGGTACCCAGATGGCTGGAGACGAGGCTGGACAAAGGGATGTTGGGGCCAGACTGAGAAGCCTAGCCAACAAGTTTTAGTTTGTATCCTGTGGCTGCAGACTCTGTTCTAGCTTGTTTTTAGGAAAGTAGCTCTGGCTGTTGTGTGAAGCACAGACTGCAAGGAGGAAGTTAGTGAAGTGACTGTGGCTGTCATCCAGATAAGAGATGATGAGAAGCTGAACAAGGCGGTAGCAGTGGTGGTAGAGAAGATGAGGTGTTTCGAGGTAGAATCTAAAAATACCTGTTCCTGACTCAGGTGAGATTGGGATTAGAGGATAATTTAGAGGGTTTTCTTGTTTATTTATTTTAGGGAAGGTCATAATAGATGGTGGAAATATTGACTACCGTATGTCATGGCGTAGATTGTGGAGGGGGTTGCAGAGACTAATTTGGAGAAAGAGCATTAGAGGACTTTCTGAATTTTAAAAATCGTTGAGAGATCCAAGAAAACTTATCTAAGAACAACTGGAAATATGGGTTATAAACTCAGTTGAGATATAGGGGCCAGAGATAAAGGTATATTTGCTCCCAAGGAGGAGGTCCAAGCCATAGAACAGATGTAAAGTTCCCCTAAGCAGAGCCTGTAGATAGAAGAAAGGGCTTCGGTTGGCCTCTTGGCCAAGACCAGTCTTTATGTGCAGGAAATCAAAATGTGCTGAGCACTGTAATACATGTCCTGCCTGGGGTGCTGAGAGCTTTTTCAGATAGCTTACTTTATCTTCTTAATAGCCCTGTGTATGGAAATTATTACCACCCTACTTTATGGGCCAGGAAACTAAGGCTCCAAGGCATTGTTACTAAGCTAGTAAGTGAGATTGCAAACCAGGCCCAAATGCCAAACTGATGCTAGGGGAAGAGATACAGGAGAAGCAGAGAAGAGTGGTGTGGAGGACATGATTTGCTATGGGAGTAGTGGCCGTTCTCCCAGAGGTTCGGTAGGATAAGGAGACGCTTAGCCACTGATTTTCTCAGTTAGAAAACTGACAGCAACCCTGCCATGCTCAGTCCACAGGGTACGGAGGTCAGCTCACACTGGAGAAGTGCAGATAGCGCTGTCGACTGCAGCCCTTAGAGACATCTTGGTGGTGGAGGAATGACAAGAGCATGTGGCTAGGGGTTGGCATCACTGTGTTATTTAGAGATGACTGCTCGAAGGATTCTGATTCACTCATCTCTTTTCCTTTGAGGTCTTATATCTTGGATCGCCTTGTCTCTGCGCTTCTGTTACTTAAAAAAAGTAACTGCTGGATTCTCTTTTCACATAACCTGCTTGTTTAACTTGTCAGCTTGGAGTCCCTTCCTAGACATTGTTTTCAGATGTTTCCAGGCTGTTGTCTTAGTGACCTGCTTTGATTGCTAGTTACATATGAGATCCCAAGAGCCCCTTCTTGTTTCTTCTCTCAGGTCTTTCCATCCTGGAAGAGATTTTCTTCTGTCATTTGAGTGTTTTATTCAGTTCAGCTTCCTCCAGAATTCAAATTCATGGACGGCCTCTGTCTTCCAGATGAGAGTGTGTTCGTGCCTTCTATGACAATAGGAGGGCGTTGAGCTCAGAGCCTACATTCAGGAACTAGGCTTACCTGGGTTCAGATTCTGGCTCTGCCAGCTACTAGCTGAGTGACCTTGAGCACGTTGCTTTTTGTAACTTCTTTGTGCCTCATTTTCCTTATCTGTGAACTGTCATTGTTGTTGTTCAATCACTAAGTCGTATCTGACTCTTTGTTACCCCATCGACTGTGGCCCACCGGGCTCCTCTGTCCATGGGGGTCTCCAGGCAAGAATACTGGAATGGGCTGCCATTTCCTTCTCCAAGGGATCTTCCTAACCCAGGGATTGAACTAGAGTCACCTACATTGGCAGGTGGATTCTTTACCACTGAGCCACCAGGGATGCCCTTCTGTAAACTGTTCAGTTCAGTCGTTCAGTTGTGTCTGACTTTTTGCAACCTCATGGACTGCAGCATGCCAGGCCTCCCTGTCCATCACCAACTCCTGGAGCTTGCTCAAACTCATGTTCATTGAGTCGGTGATGCCATCCAACCATCTCATCCTCTGTTGTCCCTTTATTCTCCTGCCTCCAATCTTTCCCAGCATCAGGGTCTTTTCCAATGAGTCAGTTCTTTGCATCAGGTGACCAAAGTATTGGAGTTTCAGCTTCAGCATCAGTCCTTCCAATGGATATTCATGACTGATTTCCTTTAGGATGGACTGGTTGGATCTCCTTGCAGTCCAAGGGACTCTCAAGAGTCTCCTCCAACACCACAGTTCAAAAGCATCATTTTGGTGCTCAGCTTTCTTTATAGTCCAACTCTCATATCCATACACGACCACTGGAAAAACCATGGCTTTGACTAGATGGACCTTTGTCGGCAAAGTAATGTCTCTGCTTTTTAATCTGCTGTCTAGGTTGGTCATAACTTTTCTTCCAAGGAGTAAGTGTCTTTGATTTCATGGCTGCAAACAAAAAGTTTCATGGCTGCATTCACCATCTGCAGTGATTTTGGAGCCCAAGAAAATAAGGTCTCTCACTGTTTCCACTGTTTCCCCATCTGTTTGCCATGAAGTGATGGGACCGGATGCCATGATCTTAGTTTTCTAAATGTTGAGTTTAAGCCAGCTTTTTCACTCTCCTGTTTCACTTTCATCAAGAGGCTCTTTAGTGCCTCTTTGCTTTCTGCCATAAGGGTAGTATCATCTGTGTATCTGAGGTTATTTATATTTCTTCCAGCAGTTTTGATTCTAGCTTCTGCTTCATTCAGCCCAGCATTTTGCACGATGTACTCTGCATGTAAGTTAAATAAGCAGGGTGACAATATACAGCCTTGATGTACTGCTTCCCCAATTTGTAACTGTAAACTGTAAGCAATAATAATACTTCCCAGCAAGGGCTGTGATGAGAGTTAAATGAACTAGTGCTTGGAACATACTTAGAAGGCACAGGGTCCAGTGCAAGCTGTGTGTTCCACCATTGTTAGCTCTTGTTGTTGTTGTTCTGGGGGAAAATAGTGGGAGAGGTAATAATCTTTTCCCAGTTGTCTTTCGGGCCACACATTTATCACTTATTTGATAAATTTACACACTGTTGGAGCCTCACTTGATAAACTAGAAGTAGATAAATCCTGGAGACCAGATAGCATTCCCTCCAGTTGCTAAGGAGTGCTGCAGTGAACACTTTGAACGATGGTCCAGATGTGGAGTCTGTAGTTGCAGATGTTCACTGTGTGACCTCTCCTGCCCCACGGCCGCGTTCAGTTGGTTTCCTTTAAATACAGGCCATAAAATGTTTACTTCTACCTTAGTGAATAGTTCTTCCAAAAATGTTATTTAATTTTGCTTATCCCATTAACAAATAACAGATGCTGGCCAAATTGCTGTACAGAATTAAGTAACTTTCCTAAAGTCCATGGTGGGACTGGGACTTAATAAGCCTATGGTATCTGACTCTAGTGGTGTTAAAAGAGGAAAAAGGGTTCACGGGAATGAATACACACACACACACACATGTTGTACATATACATATACATGCGCACTACAATTAACTAAACCAGAGATCTTATTCAGATAGATATGTGTATATATATATGTATGTGTGTGTAGCTCAAACTCTCTAGAGTGCTGTCTTAGTTAGGCTTCTGTAACAAAATAGGGGTGGCTTATAAACAACAATTTGTTTCTCACTGTCCTGGTGGCTGGGTGCCACACGGTTGGGTTCTGGTGAGGGGCCTTTTCCAGGTTGCAGACAGCCTTTTTCTTGCTGTATTCTCGTATGGTGGAGGGGATGAGAGAGCTCTATAGGGTCCCTTTTATAAGGGACACTGATGCCACTCATGCATTTCTGCCGTGATGACCTAACTATCTCCTGAAGGCCCCATGTCCTAATACCATCACATCAGGACTTAAAATTTCAACTTGAATTTGTGTGTGTGGCAGGGGGGACACAAATGTTTAGTTCACAACAGGTACCAATCTCTAAAGGTGTGGTTATAAACACATATTTTTTTTGACAATGAAGATGTGGTCTTTTTACAAGTAGAAGAAATAAATCTCGGGACTTCCCTGGTGGTCTAGTGGCTAAGACTCCATGCTCCCAATGCAAGAGGCCTGGGTTCGATCCCTGGTCAGGGCACTAGATCCCACATGCCACAACTAAAGATCCTGCATGCTGCAACTAAGACCCAGTGCAGCCAAATTAATAAATATGTTAAAAAAAATAAATTATTGAATAAACAAATAAAAAACCAAAGTGCTTGCAGGGCAGGCATAATAAAGGCAAATACTATCAACTAACCTCTTGGAGCTTTTAAGAAAAGCAAACAGGTTTGTGAATGAGGGAGCCAGTAATCCACTCAGAAACCTTTCCCAGAAGTTGCATAGTCTCAGATAACTCTTTCAACATATTTATTAACTATAAAGGAAAGAAACAATAGTAACTTTACAGTGGAGAAAACACCTTAGCCAAGAGGTCAAGGTCAGCATCACCAGTAATCAGACAAGCAACGTCATGAACCCCACGATATGATGCACTACGGACAACATGGCATCGTGGCTGTGGCCTTTGGGCCAGAAATGCATAACTGCACACAATCATGAGAAAACCTCAGGCAGATCCAAATCATGGACATTCAGCAAAATGACCGATTAGTGTCAAGGGCATAAATAACAAGACTGAGGAGCTATCACAGACTAGGGGAGCCTAAGGAAATAATGACAAAATGCAGTGGGGATCTTGGATAGATCCTGGGGCAGAAGAAGGACAGAAATAGAAAAAAACTGGTGCAATTTGAACAAGATCTTTGGTTTAGTTAAGAGTATTGTGCCAGTGGTAACGCCCTGGCTCTGTTCAGTTCCTGTGGTTATATAAGATTTGAGGACACTGTTGTTGTTGTTCAGTTGCTAAATCATGTCTGACTCTTCAGCCCCATAGACTGCAGCATGCCAGGCTTCCCTGTCCTTCACTATATCCTGGAGTTTGCTTAGATTCATATCCCTTGAGTTGGTGATGCCATCTAACCATCTCATCCTCTGCTGCCCTCAATCTTTCCCAGCAACATGGTCTTTTCCAGTGTGTCGGGGACACAGGGTCAGGGATATAAGGAAACTCTGTACTATTTTTTGCAACTTTTCTGTAAGTCTAAAATTAGCTCAAATTTTAAAAACTTTTTGTTTTTTTTTGGTTTTTTCTCTGTCTTATTTTTCTTTTAAGTAAAAAGCCATCATGGGATAAACTGTCTGGTCCTGGGTAGAAACAGGCTTCAGAAGAGGAAAGAAAGCTTAGAGTTAAGATCTCTTCTCCAAGTGGGGTGCGTGTTAATAATGACCTTTCACTGTGCTGCCTCTAGGCTCATTCCAGATCTGTTGAATCTCCTAGACCTTTCTAAAGGGTATGGTAGTAAAAAGCTATGCTGATGGGAGATTTTCCTGAAAATTTTATGAGGCCAAGTAGATAGAAAATTAGACAATACAAGATACTGCACTTAAGGGGAAAAAAAATCAAAGTAGTGTTAAACAGAGCCATGAGTGGGTATCACTGGCTACTCTAGGGTTCTCTGCAGATACTGTCCAGCATTTGATGCTGAGGCCAAAATGGCGTGAAAAGTTGGTGCACATCCGTGCAGAGATGACCAGACTGAGTGATCCTCTGGAGGCATATGGAGATGAAAGTCCCTCTTTGGTCATTAGAGGTCAAATTAAAGCCCTATAAACAGAAAAATCTTAAAAGCAAGGGGTTTATGGCTTGTTCAAGTAAAGAATGCTGCAAAAGGACACCAGATTGGGAGTCTGCATGGAGCCTGGGAAGGATCCGGAGGGTTGGATTTCATCAGAATACATTTCCCTTTGTCCACGAGAGCGAGACGCCACAGTGGCCTGGGGGGAGCATTCTGCTTGCCGCAAAGCTGGTCTCGCTACATATGTAGGTGGAAGACTTTTCTAGAAGGTCTAACTTTGTTTCTCAGGTGGCCACCTGACTGGGGCTTCTGTTTCCCAGGTGCTTTCATGTTAGGAACAGACGCGCGTGCATGCTCAGTCGCTCAGTCGTGTCCGGCTCTTTGCAGCCCCGTGGACTGTAGCCCGTCAGGCTCCTCTGTCCGTGGGATTTTCCAGGCAAGAATACTGGAGTGGGTTGCCATTTCCTCCTCCAGGGGATCTTCCTGACTCAGGGATCAAACCCACGTCTCTTGTGACTCCGCTTTGGCAGGTGGATTCTTTACACTGAGCCACCTAGAAACAGACAATTCTGGGTAAATTTCAGAAATAGTGGGGCTCCTGGAAAGCTGTTGTTGTTGTTGTTCAGTCACTAAATTGTGTCTGACTCTTTGTGACCCCAGGGTCTGTAGCCTGTTAGACTCCTCTGTCCTTGGGATTTCCCAGGCAGGAATATTAGAGCAGGTTGCCATTTCCTTCTGCAGGAATTCTTCCTGACCTAGGATCAAACTTGTGTCTCCTGCATTGACAGGTGGGTTCTTTACCACTGAGCCCCCAGGGAGGCCCCCTGGAAAGCTATGGGGGTGGGGTGGATCTAATGTATTTCTATTGAGTTCAGTTGGGATTAAACCAGTTCTACCCCACTCAATTAAGAATTTAATAATGCCAGTGAATTTACGAAGCTGGGGACTAGATCATGTACTTACTCAGTTAACAGATATTTTGTGAGCACCCACTATGGGCCAGGCACGGTATTAGGCCCAGAGAACACAGCAGTGAGCCAGACAGCGATGCTCCACTCTGAGCCTACAGACCAGGAGTCCATTCCTCTGAGCCTGAAACAGCCAGCCCACCCACTCACTCAAAGGTGCCTCCACTAAAAGGGCTTGGTTTACACCAAGATAGAAGTTTCCCTATATACAGTCCTCTAACTTTTAAACCTTTTAATGTTAGTTTAATTTCCTTCCAATAGTGCTTGAAAGGAAAGATGTTTTCATGTGTAGTTCATATATTTAATTTACATAATTTGGAAGCAGCATTTGCTGCCTTTATTTGTAAAAGCTTTCCCATCTGTGGACCGCTCCCCTCAGGGCTCTGATGTTGAAGACAATTTGAGCTTCGTGGGTTTGCTCTGTGTCTACAGCCATCAAACGAAATGTGTTTACCGAGGCCAAGCAAGCTCTGAGAGGCACAGCACGGCCAGCTGGCAGCATCCAAAGGGAGCCAGCCCTTCTCTTCTGCTGCCTGGACCTTTCTCCCTTCCCGAATTTAATCTCGGCTCAGATTCCAAACTAAGCCTGAAAGCAGTGAACCAATGGGTGGTGCTAACTAACTTGATTGCACACTTCCTGCCCCTCCTGGAACCTCTGGGCCTTCTTATTGAGTAGAGATTCCTTGAATTGGTAAAATAGTAATTCTAATGAATTTTTAGTTATTCTATATAAAGAGTGCAGTGGATAAATATTTATTTATCAGAAAAATTAAGGCTCTTTTTTTCTTTTTTCTAAAAAAGGTTTTATTTTGAAGACCTACCTCTTCTACATTCCATATATGGAATATATGAATGGATGGTCATTTTTTTCAAAATACTTTTACAGAACAAAGCCCACATTCATCAAGCAAGCTTTCTGCCGTCGGATCCCAGTCTCTTTCAGCCTCACACCTTCTAACCTGCCCCTGCCTATCTCTCATTAAGCTCTGGTAGGTTCTCTGTACCGTGCGCTTTCATATTGCCAGCCCTGTCCTTCCTCTTCTCAGCTTTCAAGTCCCAGATCACCCAGTGCCGCTCACTCGAGGGCTCTGTCTCCCTCAGTCATTATCATCAGTCCGTTTTCTGGTATCCCAAACCCAGAGGAGTACATCTCCCCTGTGGCACACATCACATGCCACTTTGGGATGCTTC
Source organism: Ovis canadensis (assembly GCF_042477335.2). Classification (NCBI taxonomy): domain Eukaryota; kingdom Metazoa; phylum Chordata; class Mammalia; order Artiodactyla; family Bovidae; genus Ovis; species Ovis canadensis. Next base: position 85,249,660 of record NC_091257.1, on the reverse strand, counting down.
TGTTGACATGGCTCTCCCCTCACCTGGATAACCAACTCCTTGAGGTGTCAGGGACTTGCGCATTCCATTCTTCTTCATATTCTCTAGGTACCCAGCACAGTGAGTTTGCTAACATTGACGAGTGTTTACACTGCTCCAGCCACTGTCTAAGCACTTAGTATGTAACATCATGTTGAATTGTCACAATAACCCCATAATAACCCCTGGTTACCGCTTTTTTCCAAGAACAGGAAATTGAAGCACCGAAAGGTTAAGGGTTTTGCCCAGAGCTACAAAGTGGTAAAGTTGAGATTTGAACCCTAGCAGTCAGTTAGGGGTCAGGGCTTCTATCCACTGCTTGATACTGAATACCCATGATACTATAATGCCCTTGCTCTTTATATAATAGTAGCTAACATTTATCGAGCACCAGCTCCATGTCAAGTACTGAACTTAAATGTTATATGTTTATCATCTTAATCCACACAACACCCCCATGAGGCACATGTAGTTATTATTCCATAGAAGAGGGGACAGATGCTGAGCACTTGAAGTTAAGCACTTTGTACTAGGCGATACTACACTGTGTGCCTAGGAAGTGTTTGCAGGCAAATGGATGAATGAAAGCAGGGGGAAGGTTCTGGAAGAGAGCTAATGTGTACTGAATGCCTTCCATTCTTTTCCACTGAGTCTGTTTTCCCAACACTTTACTAAGAAAAATTTCAAACATAATGCAAAACTGAAAGGCTTTTACACTGAGCAGCCATACACCCACCACCAGGTTTGAACATTAGCATTTTATTCTGTGCTTCCTATTCCTCTGTCTGTCCGTCTGTCCATCCTGTTTTTTATCCATTCCCCCTCAGTGCTTTGGCATGCATATCACCAAGGAAGAGGTCATTATTTGTTGATAGTTTTTTTTCTTCTGAGGTAAGATTGGTACATTTCATTATAGTTAAATTTTAACAGTACATTTGCTGAGTTTTGACACATGCATACACCTGTGTAACAAACTCCTACAAAGATATCATTACCCAGAAAGTTGCCTCATATCCCTTCCCAGTCAGTGCCCACCCCTACTTCCCAGCAGAGTGTCTACTATTTTTATGTCATATTTTTAAATGCTTTTTTTTGTTCCAAAAGAATTTCAGGTGACTCATTTAGTTCCATAAAAACATAAACCATAAATCATACATGAGAAGTAGTTGGAAAAAAGAAACTAAAGGAGGAATGTTAAATGGATCCAAGAGAGCACCTCTGATACGCCAGGCACTTTTATAAGTAATATATTACTTAATCCTCACAAGAGGCATGTGTACTTATTTCCATTTTATAGATGAAGAGTCTGCAAAGTTATGTGGCTAATAAGTAACAGGGACACTCTTTAACTCCAGTGTTCATGCTTTTTCCACTCTAGCCCCAAAAAGCAAGAGAACAGGTAAAGGAAAAGTTTATTTTAAAAGTTAACAAGGTCTCCAATACATGCTCATGTATTTTTAAAATGGTGTTACCTCATCACGTTTGTCAAAGTTTAGCTCCAGGAGATGGCAGGGGTGGGGGCATTAAGTGATCCTACAGTATTTGCAAAAGTGCTGTAAAGTCAAGGTTGGCTTTGAGTTATCCTGTGGCCTTAGAAATGGGATTCTGTGTCCTCAGAGAAAAAGGCAACTTTTCCAGAATTGATCATAACAGTGGAAAGTCTCAAAATAGTCTCATTGACTGTAAAATCAAGCCCTATATCAACAAGGAAGCATCTTATACATGGAGGAGCCTTGGTCAGAGATTTCAGCTCTGACTTCAAGAGGGTCATTTATTCATTGTGTTAAGAAAGGGTAGAGATGGGACTGCCCTGGCAGTCCAGTGGTTAAGACTCTGAGCTTCCAATGTAGGGGGTGTAGGTTTGGTTCCTGGTCAGGGGATTAATATCCCCCATGACACATGGTGTGGCTAAATAACTATCAGAGCTCAATAAAAAATTGTTTAAAAAATTAAGGGTAAAGGTAATCTTTGGTAAAAGAATAACAGATTTCTGATAGGGAATCTTAGAAATCATTGTATCTGCTACCTCCTGCATTTTGTGTTGAATCTTCCTTGTGATAATAGATTGGATATACACATTAAGGGTAAGGAAGAATTGAAGATTACCTGAGTTTTCTTGCTTGAAATGCCAGAAAAAGAGTTGGGTCGGTTACAGTAGGACGCTTATCATTGGGATCCTGGATAAAGTTAGAGATTTTGAGAAAGAAAGGAAGATAAGGGTGTTAAAATGATACGGGCTTGGCAGTATCGAATAGAAGAGTTTCCCCTTCTGTACTGTGGCCTCCAGCGTGGCGAGAGGGTCCTCCTGTTAGGCTCTGTGGGGCTGTGAGAACCAAGACGTGTTCCTGTGACCTTGGGTGATGGGCTGAAGATTCATGGTTCCCAGCTTAGTGGTCAGGCCTGTGGAGGCCTGGAGCAGTGACTCTGGAGACCACTGGGAAGAGGCAGGGTTCCAGCAGACCGGCTCTGCTGCCCCCATCCATCAGCTTCCTCCTCTCCCTACCTCCATCTCCTGGATCTCATGCATGAAGCTTGCAGAGAGAAGACTTTCTGAGTCTTTCAGGCCATCTGCCTTGTACCTCTGGTCCTCTGGGGAGCAGGAAAGGGAGAGACAGCCAAATCGCCACATTAATGAAAGTAGAAAGAGCCACATTAATGGTGGCTACTGATAATAAATATTAGGTCTTACTTCCTGGGCAGCAGCAGTTATCTTTAATAGACTGCTTGAATTGAAGAGAATTTAAAAAATAATGTTTTCTGATTATAAAAGCCATTCATTCTTATGGTAGAAATCTGAAAAACATAAGAAAACATTATGAAGATAATTGAGATTCTTGCTAGTGGTGATACCCTAACATGAATTCTTTTTAGGCATTTATAAATTGTTTACATACAGTGTGAAGTCATGCTGTATATACATTTGGTATCTTATTTTCAAAATATTTGCTGATTTAATCTGAGCATTCTCTCATATCATTAACAATTATTCATAAGCACAATTTAAAGGAGCTACTGATATTCTGTCTATTGTATTTTCAGCCTGCTTCAGTTCAGTTCAGTCGCTCAGTTGTGTCCAACTCTCTGTGACCCCATGAACTGCAGCACACCAGGCCTCCCTGTCCATCACCACCTCCTAGAGTTTACTTAAACTCATGTCCATTGAGTTGGTGATTCCATCCAACCATCTCATCCTCTTGTTGTCTCCTTCTCCTCCCACCTTAAACCTTTCCCAGCATCAGGGTCTTTTCCAATGAGTCAGTTCTTTGCATCAGGTGGCCAAATTATTGGAGTTTCAGCTTCAGCATCAGTCCTTCCAATGAATATTCATGACTGATTTCCTTTAGGATGGACTGGTTTGATCGCCTTGCAGTCCTGGGGACTCTCAAGAGTTTCCTCCAACACCACAGTTTATAAGCATCATTTCTTCAGCACTCAGCTTTCTTTATAGTCCAACTCTCACATCCATACATGAGTACTGGAAAAACCATAGCTTTGACTAGACGGACCTTTGTCAGCAAAATAATGTCTCTGCTTTTTTTTTTTTTTGACAGGAAATAGCATTTATTGGTGAGCATGATTAAGGAGGGGACAGCGCTGATGCTCATGAGTGCAGGGCCCGCCATTTGTCCAGGGGACCACGATTAGGGATGTATTTGACCCCACAGCCATCTGGGATGAGTCGCTTTTCTGCCACCATGTTCTCAAATTCATCCGCGTTGAATTTGGTAAATCCCCACTTCTTAGAGATGTGGATCTTCTGGCGGCCAGGGAACTTGAACTTGGCCCGGCGGAGGGCTTCAATCACATGTTCCTTGTTCTGCAGCTTGGTGCGGATGGACATTATGACCTGGCCAATGTGGACCCTGGCCACTGTGCCCTGAGGCTTTCCAAAGGCACCGCGCATACCTGTCTGGAGTCTAGATTGGGAAACAGCAGGCCAGTCATGAATGCCCACTAGGAAGAGTTGTCTCCAAGGTCCCTTAGGGCAGCCTGTACAGGCAACAGGTTGCATACACTACCAAGGAGCCTGCTATTTGCAGCCATTGCACACTGGGCCCCCATGGTCTCTGCTTTTTAATATGCTGTCTAGGTTGGTCAGAACTTTTCTTCTGAGGAGCAAACGTCTTTTAATTGCATGGCTGCAGTCACCATCTGGAGTGATTTTGGAGCCCCCCAAAATAAAGTCTGTCACTGTTTCCATCGTTTCCCCATCTATTTGCCATGAAGTGATGGAACTGGATGCCATGATCTTCATTTTCTGAATGTTGAGTTTTAAGTCAACTTTTTCGTTCTCCTCTTTCACTTTCATCAAGAGGCTCATCAGCCTACTTATCTCATTGAATTTGAAGTGAGTTTCATGTGAACAGCATATCGTTGGGTTGTGGCTTTAATCCCTTCTGACACTTTGTGCTTTTTAATTGGTGTGTTCAGACCGTGTACATTTAAGGTAATTATCTGTACGTTAGGGCTTTCCTGGTGGCTCAGCAGTAAAGAGTATGCCTGCAGTACAGGAGATGCAGGCAGGAGACGGAGGTTCGATTCCTGGGTTGGGAAGATCCCCTAGAGAAGGAGATGGTAGCTCAGTCCAGTATTCTTGCCTGGATCGCATGGACAGAGGAGCCTGGTGGGCTGCAGTCCCTGGGGTCACAAAAGAGTCAGATACGACTTAACAAAAACAAAAAATTTTTACATTAGAGTTTTAATCTGCCATTTTATTATTTGTTTTCCCTCCAGTTTCTCTTTTCTTGCATTTCTTTGGTTACTTGAACATTTTAAAGGATTTTATAGTATTTGTAGTGTTTTTGAGTATATCTCCTTGTATCATTCATTTTCTTTGTGGCTGCTTTGAGTATTACAGTATATATATTTGGCTTGTAACGGTCTACTGGTATCAACAATTCACCACTTTGAAATGTGAAAACCTTACTTCCATCCTGCCTTTTATATATAATCATATTGAACATCAGATGGTATTATAATGTTTGTTTCAGTCACTAAATATGATGTAGAATTCACAAGGAGAAGGATAGTCTATTATATATATTCATTTCCTTTTTCTGTTCTTTATTCCTAACCAATGCTCCAAGAAGATTTTTTTCTTTAATCATTTCCTATCTCTTTGAAGAACTTCCTATAGCCATTTTTTAAGGGTAGGTCTTCTAGCTACACATTCTTTTAGTTCTCCTTAGTCTGAGAATGTCTTTATACCCCTCTGATCTTGAGGTATAGTTTCCCCAAATACAGAATTCATGGTTGACAGTTCTTTTCTTTCAACATAGAAAATATTGTGCTGCTTCCTTTTGGCCTCCATGGTTTCAGAAGAGCAGTCTGTTGAATCGGTTTTCCCTTAGAGGTTGTGTTGTTTTTCTCAGTTTTCAAGGGTTTTTCTTTGTCTTTGATGATCAGAAACTTAATCATGTGTCTTGTCATGAATTTCTTTGAATTTATTTATTTGAGGCTTGCCCAGCTTCTTGAATCTGTGGATTTATGTCTTTCACCACATTTGGGAAATTCTCAGCCATTATCTTTTTGAATACTCTCAGCCCATCTCTTTATTCTCCTTCCGGGACCCTGGGGATATGAACGTTGGATCTTTCGTTTTTGTCTCACAAGTTCCTGAGGCTCTGTTCATTTGTTTTCAGGCTGGTCTTTTTTGTTCATAATGGGTAAATTCTATTGGCCTATCTTCAAGTTCATTTATTTTATCCTCTGTCGTCTCCATTATTAAACCCATCTAGAAAGTTTTTACTTCTATTACTACGTCTTTCGGGGCTATGATTTTTATTTGGTCCTTTTTATAACTTCTGTTTCTTTGATGCGATTTGCTATGTTTTCGTTTATTTCATGAGAATTTGCAGTTGCTTATTGCAGCTTTTTTGTGAGGGCTGCTTTAATATCCCTTGTAAGCTGATTCCAACATCAGATTTACTTCGGTATTGGTGTCAGTTGATTGTCTTTTCTCATTCAAGTGTGGTTTTCCTGGTTCTTGGTAAGGAGGTTTCCCATTCTGTTCTAGACATTTTGTCTATTATGTTAGGAAACTCTGGGTCCTTTTTAAACCTTGTATTTTACCAGGAAGTCACTGTCTTTAGATTAGTACACAAATTGGGACCTACCTTTATGGGCTGTGGTTCCATTGACAATTTACTCTTCAGAGCCTTTGCTATTACAGTTTTGGTCTGCTCGATTTTTCTGGTGCAGCTGGGGCTCCCACTGGACCTTGCTGGTGCTAGCTGATGGAAGGAAGAAGTTTTCCCAGGCCACAATGCCTGGTGCCTTCATGTAGGCGACAGGAGCCTCCATCCCGCTGGGATAAAGGGTATTTCCTGGGGGCCCTACAGGGAGGGAGAGTGTTTTCCCAGATTGTTTTCGTATCAGTGGGCTCCTGACCTATCCTCCTTATTGGTGCTCCCAGCTGGCCTGGTGTTGTCAACAGAACTCCCATTCCATCATAGGAAGGATGTGCTTTCCTGGATTGCTGTCTATTGCTAGTCTGGATGGGGCTTGGGAAATATTTGACCCGGGCCTCCTTCTGTAGTTGGATAGGGGAGTCACGAGCTGCCCTGCTGCTGCTGCACTGTTCCTTTAGTCCTGGGGTCCCTAACCTGTTCACCTTCCTTTCCCAACCTTTCAGACTTCTCCTTTGGTTGCCTCTTGTGTTATTTACAGGATTTATAATTGTGCTTAGCAAGGAGGCTGGGACAGAAATGGTTTACAACATCTTGTCCAGGACCATGATGGTGTTCTGTTTAACTGTTCATCTTCCTCTCCAGTATTCTTCCTGGAAAATCCCATGGACTGAGGAGCCTGGTAGACTACAGTCCATGGGGTTACAAAAGAGATGGATACAACTTAGCACCTAAACAACAACAACAACGCTTTTGGATGATTGTTGTTATTGTTCAGTTGCTCAGTCATGTCCAACTCTTTGCGACCCCACGGACTGCAGCACCATCCTTCACCATCTCCTGGAGCTTACTGAAACTCGTGTCCATTGAGTCGGTGATGTCTTCCAACCGTCTTATCCTCTGTCCTCCCCTTTTCTTCCTGCCCTCAGTCTTTCCTGGCATTGGGGTCTTTTCTAATGTGTCAGCTCTTCACATCAGGTGGCCAAAATATTGGAGTTTCAGCTTCAGCATCAGTCCTTTCCGTGAGTATTCAGGGTTGATTTCCTTTAGGTTGACTGGTTGGATCTCCTTGCAGTCCAAGGGCTCTTAAGAGTCTCCTCCAACACCACAGTTGGAAAGTACCAGTTCTTTGGTGCTCAGCCTTCTTTATGGTCCAACTCTCACATCCATACATGACCACTGGAAAAACCATAGCTTTGACTTAGATAGACCTTTGTCAACACAGTAATGTCTCTGCTTTTTAATATTCTGTCTAGGTTGGTCGTAACTTTTCTTCCAAGGAGCCAGCGTCTTTTCATTTCATGGCAGCAGTGATTTTGGATGATTAGGCTGTTTTAAGTGTGACTACTATAGACATCATGATGGTGGAATCGGGGTGGAAAGTTCCAACAGCCTTGAAATCTGAAAGGCTTCCTTACTCCCCAGACCCATGGGCCTGGGCCTGGTTGGCCGCCCGGTACAGGCTGTTACTCATCTGTCTTCCTTTTGCTTGCCTCTGATGTCAGCTCTTCGTGTCTGTTTTAAAGGCAGGCATTTCTTGTTGTTGTTATGCTCGTTGAATAATGCAGTAGTTTGTCACACTTCTAGCATGATTAAAACCGATAAACTTTGGCCTTTGTAGTGTCTTTTTCTCCGCCTTGTCTTTTGGTTAATTTTGTTTTTCTTTTGGCAAAGATTTTGTATTAAATTCAGCCATGGAAATTGTATTGCGATTTAACTGGGAAACTTTTAATTTTTTTATGTGATTATTTCTCTGTTTCAGGGCTGCAAAACAATGACCAAATTTTTTCAAAATTAGTGTGAAAAAGTTTTTGACATTTTTCCACTTGAAAATGAATTGGAGGTCATCACAGTAAATGTATCTTTAAAAAAAAAAAACAGAGTGGGAAACCCTTTGTATTGGAAGCCATGGGTCCCTTTGTATAGTTTACAATAATAGTTTTGCACAAATAAGTTCAGGTTAAAATTGCATACTATTTATTCCCACCCATTTCCTTTATTGGCTGTGACACACAGGAATTACGCCCATTGCTTGACTAACCTTTCTGACCTTTTGTTACTTGGCTATAAATTGACTTGGGTCTTTTGCAAAAACACTGTCAGGGGGGAAAAATCTTTTTGTTAGAACCCAGCCAATTCCTGCCTCAGTGCGGAACAGTTTGTTCTCCTGAAGAAATGAGCCAGTTCAGTGAACAGAAAAACATAGCCATGAACTGGCATCGCCAAAAACTGCAAACATAATTGCCCACGATCATTCCTCAGAGCCGGGAACTTTATAAGATAATGAGGCTGGGGAGAAACTACAATTTGGAGTTCCACGGGCTTTAGGTAAATGTAATTGACGTGTTAGAGTTGTAACCACATAAAAAGGGTTTCTTTTTCTGAACTCTGGCAGTCACCACCATTTTCCCATTTTCAATGGGAATATTGTCAAATTCCCCCGCTGCCTGCTCTCCCAGTGGCTTGCAGCCCCTGCTTTTCAGTGGCTCTTCCCACCAGCTTCTTTGGTTCAACACCGTAAACATTTCCTGAGTAACTACTCAGTGTAAGAGTGAGTCCTGGGTTCACCTTCCAGAGAAGATATTTACAGTGGTCTAGTGAATGGCACCCTGCTCCAGTACTTTTGCCTGGAAAATCCCATGGATGGAGGAGCCTGCAGTCCATGGGGTCTCTAAGAGTCGGACACGACTGAGCGACTCCCCTTTCACTTTTCACTTTCATGCATTGGAGAAGGAAATGGCAGTCCACTCCAGTGTTCTTGCCTGGAGAATCCCAGGGACGGGGGAGCCTGGTAGGCTGCCGTCTATGGGGTCGCACAGAGTCGGACATGACTGAAGCGACTTAGCAGCAGTGAATTACAAGAAAACATGAAAAATAACTACAGCATGGCACTTGCAGCAACAGACAAAGGTACGAGACACAGTCACTACTTACTTGACAGACAGTCACCCAAGTGGGGGGCCTTTTGAGTGAATTTTGAAGACTGTCTAGGACTTTGCCGAATAAAAGAGAGGAGGAGGGTGTTCTAGGTAGAGAAGTGTGTATAAAGTTGAGTGATAAGATAGCATCCAAGTTCTGGTACCTTATGTAGAATTGCTTGGCTGTAGAGTGTGCGGATGGAAAGGAGTGGTGGCCGGCGAACTGGCAGCGGTCGGGAACCGGATGAAAGGACTCAGAAGCCACGTGAAACAGTTTGGAGTTCAGAGTGTAGGCCGGGGTGGGGTGGGGGGGGCGCTGTGTAAGGTCTCTGAAGCAGGGGGATGGCCTGGGTAGTTAGAATGAGAAGACTTGGGTTTGCAAGGAGCTCAGAAAGGGCAGGTTGGGCCACGCTAAGGACGGACCATGACGCCAGGCACTGAAGACGGTGATTTGTGTGTCTGACGGCTAATGGGGGAAGGGGGCCTGTGTGTGTACAGGCAGCAAAGGTTGCTGAAGTCCCCACAACCGGCTGCAGACGAGAGGGTCAGTGCCCAGGAACCAGGGGCCACCTTGGTGATAGGGGAGCTCAGGGACAGAGGGCAGAGGCAGGAAGCCTGAGACTTCTGCTTGACTGCCCACATGCCCGTCAAGGGTGCTTGCCCACAGACCAGCGGTCCCAGCCTTTCTGGCATGGAGGATGGGTTTTGTGGAAGACAGTTTTTCCACAGACCGTGAGTTATTGCGGTGTGGGGCGGGGGATGATTTCAAGTGCATTACATTTATTGTGTGCTTTTATTTCTGTTATTATTATATCAGCTCCACCTCATAGCATCAAGCATTAGATCTTGGGGACTCTTGCCATAAACTTTGTTTGATTTTTGTAGTGAAACTTACCCTGTATGCACTGATTCCATTCCCATTTTATAAAAGAAAACTGAGGTTTGGGAGGTTAAATACATCACCCAAGACCCAAGTGACCTGCCCTAGGAAGTTGCTGAGTCAGGGTTGGGATTTAGGTTTATCTGACTCCCACCATAGTGACAGGCCACCTTGGAATTGAACCTGCTAGAACTGAGCTGCCCAGTGTCAGCGAGTCTCAAAACATCTGCATGCTCTCTGTGAGAGCTATGCCTATAGATAATAGCTCTGCTGATACTTAGATTGCAGTATCAGTGTTAGTACAATTAATATTTTTAAAGCCTAGTTTTGTTCTTGACCTGTCATCTCATGAAAACATCAGGTTTTTGATGTTATTTCTTAAAAGCTCACCATCTGGGAATAACTGATCTTGAGGAAGACCCAACCAAATTGGTAAGAAGTTAAAGGACTGAGTATACTTAAAGAAATGTAACATTTTAATGTTCAAGTGAGTATGTGTTATAACAACTTGTGTTAGAGTAATAAACTATGGCTTTCAGTAATTAGAGAACCTTTTAGGACTAACAGGAAGTTAATATGGTGAATATTTATAAATTTATACTTTTAAAGATCTCAGAAAATATTTTTCAGATGTGTACTACGGCTGAAGAAGCGGTTTACTAAGCAAAACTTATCTTCAGTGAAGTCCCAGGACAAATGAATGATTCAGTGATATTCATTCTATAGTCATGAGGTCATAGATTCCAGGATAAGGGGTTAGGAGGCAGAAGAGAAAGAATGAACAGCAAACCTGGCCTACTTTGTATCAAACACGTGCTCTTTGACTTCCCTGGAGGCCCAGTGGTTAGGACTCCACTCCACTGCACAGGAACAGGGTCAATCCCTGATCCGGAAACTAAGTTCAGTCACACAGCCAAAAAAAAAAAAAGTGAAATTGCTTCAGTCGTGTCTGACTGTTTGCAACCCCATGGACTGTAGCCTGCCAGGCTCCTCCATCCATGGGATTTTCCAGGCAAGAATACTGGAGTGGGGTGCCATTTCCTTCTCCAGGGTATCTTCCCAACCCAGAGATCGAACCTGGTTCTCCCACATTGCAGGCCAACACTGTACCATCTGAGCCACCAGGTAATTGCTAAAAAAATTGCCCCCCCCCCCAAAAAAAAAGAAGAGGGGTATATTCTTGGTTAATGGATCCGCCCCTGTTGAGTTAGTAAAGGGCAACCCTGTCCCATCTGGGATTGGAGCCTTGAGATCCCAGAATCAAAGGCTGTAATTATGGAATGTTTTGAGCTGTCTCTTCACCATCTCATTTTCACCCTTCTTCTTCTTCTTGAAGTGGAACCAGAAATAAATAAAGTGGTTTTTGAGAGAGAAAAATGCTTGGAAATGTGGGGAAAGCATCTAAATCTTACGCCATAGTCTGTAGTATTATTCCGTGGCATCATTAGTAAAAGAAAATTTGCTGAATTCTTAAGGGGTGGGGGGAAGCAAGTATCTCTTGTGACTGAACTGTGAAACTGTGGTGGACTCCTCTGCCAAAGTGGAGATTATACACAGCACAGGGGAGGCAAGAGCCCCGCTTCACTCCAGGGCCCGAGCAGAGCCAGAGCAGCACTTACGTAAGTGGCGGGCCCAGGGCCTCTGCCCTCGGCTCACAGCTGGGCCGCAGCGGCCCTCTGCTTGCCTCCCATTAACTCTTGCTTCTTCCCCCGTGGATTTAAGGAGATGCTGGACACACAGAGCCCAGAACACAGCCCCTGATGGTCTCAGGAGGCCGTGGGCCCTGGAGCCCAGGGGAGGTGCAGCGCCAGGGACTCACCAACCATGCCCGGGGCCTCTGGTCACCCGGGGAGGTTCCTCCGACCGGGAACCAAGAGAAATTCCTTGCCTCCTGGTACCTAACTCTCTGCTAGAAAAAGATGGTGCTGCTGGCACCTTCACAGGTGTTGCATGAGGTATGAAACTTGAACGGCCCCTTCTGCGGTGGGCCTCACCCAGGACTGGCACTGGGGGTCCTCGTGCTGCCTGTGTTTCCATTCTCTGCCTCTCCTTTCCTCGAACCCCCAGGCCCATTCTACTTTGTTGTCACTTGGCCGAAAAGCATTGTCTCCTTTGTGAACTCTGTCGGTGTGTATTTCTTGAACTTCAGAATTCTTTCATCTTCACCCCCTATCTCCTTTCTCCTTCTGCTCCCAGGATAAGGATCCGAGTCCCTTTCTGCTTTTCCCAGGTGACCGTGGTCCTGGGGTGAGAGGTGTGGGGTTGGCAGGTGGCCTGAAGGGGCAGGACGATGTTGCTGTCCCAGGTGAATCACGGCTCACTCCTCCTCCTGCTCCAGCTTCCCTTGTGGCTCCCAAACAGGTTTGGGAATTCCAGGTTCCCGTAGATTCCCCGTGTCTTCCTTCTTTGCTGCAGTTCTCTGAGAGGAGAAAAGAGAGCATGGGAGTAAAGGTGCCCGTTGCCAGTTGCCTGGCCTAGAGTTTCTCTCCTCCTGCAAGCATTCTTCTCCCAACCAGGATCCTGCTGGGCATCCTTCAGAGGGACCTCCTCCTGGGGTCACGTTTGGCCCTGTTTTTCGTCCCTGCTGGGGCCGAGGAGAGGATGCGTGGGGCGCACACCTGTTCCCTCTCCTGTCTGGTTTGTGGCCGCCCCTTCTTTCTCTGCTCTTCCTCAGACTCCTAGCCAGCCAGACCCCAGCTGCTGGCACATCACCATCTAAGGAGGCAGTACTTCCCAGCAGGGAATGTTTGGCCATGTCGGGAGACATTTTTTATTTTTTTATTGTCACAAAGGGGCAGGGTGGGAAGTGCCGCTGGCACCTAGTGGATAAAGGTCGGGGATGTGGTTAAATGTCCTGCAGTGCAGCCCCCAGAACGGAGAGTTACCTGGTCTACACTGTCAGTTCCCACGTGGAGAAACCCTGTTGGCCGATGTTTCCTGCACAGGTCCCTTTCTCTGAGCTTTCCTCTCCACGTCTGCGCTTTTGTTAGCCCCCGAAGGCCCTGCCCAGAGGGTGGTCTCACCTGTGTGAGGTCTTCCCATCCCTACTTCAGTCTGAGCTGATCCTCCCCCCAGGGTTTCCACACGACTTTGTGCATTCCCTGCAACACTTACTGCCCTTGGCCTTCAAACAGCCCCCTTCACATGATTTATTCTCCTGCTTTAGAAAGTAGAGTGAGAGCTTGAGGTCATAATGAGGATGACCATCCAAACCCCAGTTTATATAATAATATTCCAAGGCCCTAAACCTTGCACAACGTGGAATGAATGCTGAACTTGGCCTCAGGAGGTTGGGTCTGGTCCCTACTCTAAACATTCCAGATCTGTGAACATAGACCTGACTCGCCTGAGCCCTGGTGTCCACACAAGTAAGTAGAGATGAAAAGTCCGTTTCCCAGGACTGTCTGTGGCCGTGAACAGATGTTAGCTCAGAACCTGGTGCAGAGGGATCAGTCAAATGTAGGTTGAAACTGAAAGTGATTCCAGGTCCCAGACGTGACCCTGAAGTTTCCCATCGACCTGACAGCATCAGTCTTAATTCGAGATCATACCTCACCATTGCTCCTTCCATGGGAACGAGGAGCCGCCCTGCCAGCACATCCTGTTCACTGCAAAGGACTAGAGGATTGATACTCCTTGCCTGCCCACCCTCTCCGATTCTGTGAATGCAGAGGAGTCCCATAGGCTTCTGACCCTGTGCTATATTAGGAGATATTGCTCTGTTGCTTGAAACTCCAGGGCCCTTGAAACAAGGGTACTTACCCTGAAGGTTGGGAGGTCCACCCTGTCCTGAGGTAACCAGAGTCGGCTGCTTTGTAAAGGGGCTGCTGAGGCGTGAGAGGGACACTGCCTCCATCCACTCTCATCACTTTCTGTACACGGAGACCAGCACAGAGGAAGTAGTATTACATTTTGTTCAGACCTGGTGTTACATTTACTTTGTCACAGTGCTAAGAAGTTAGTGACAATTGATCTCATGTGTTTTAAAGGTGGTTTTCACATATATCCTTCTGTACTTTGGATTCGTGTATCCTGTGTACTTGTTGCCCCATCCAGAGAAAAAAATAAAAGGGAAAAAAAATTTTAAAGGCCATTTTCACATACTCCTTGGGGCTAGGGTTATAAAAATCATGTCGATATTCAGCAGTATTTGCCCAAAGAGTTTGAGACTTAATTCCTCAATGTGCTTAGTCTCTCAGTCATGTCTGACTCTTTGCGATGCCGTGGACTGTAGCCCGCCAGGCTCCTCTGTCCATGGAATTCTCCAGGCAAGAATACTGGAGTAGGTCGTCATGCCCTCCTCCAGGGGATCTTCCTAACCCAGAGATCGAACCCAGGTCTCCCACACTGCAGCCGGATTCTGAGCCACCCGGGAAGCCCTAATTCCTTCAATGTATGGTCTTATCTCTGGCACAGAGAGGAAATCTTTGCACAGTAAGACAGAACTCACTCCATCCTTGGAGATAGCTGTGAAACGTCATAAGGCCTGCACAAATATCACTGGCCTTCCATTTTTATCAGTGGCTGACAGTGAAGAGACATTCCAGGAGCTGGCCATGGGTCCGAGGGCAGGGGACAGATGGTGTATTAGCAGTTGGGCGTCAGCTCACACGACTGGTGGCGGCACGCGATGGCTCATCCTGACACCACGTGCCTTCTCTGACTTCCTCAGAATCCTGGGGGCTCAGCTCTCCATCCCAGAACTGAACTCCTCACTCTAGTGCACTCACGTTTCCGGGGTGTTTGTGCTGTGGGTTAAGAGTGCAGTTGTGGAATCAGGAAGCCCTAGGTGTGAATCCCAGCTGTGGCCTGCTGCTTGTGTGACCTGAATCAAGTTACTTAACCGTTTAACTTTGTTTTCCCAATTTGGAAAATGCGTTGATGATACTTAGCTCCTGTGATTATTCTAAGGATTAAATTAAATGAGGAAATAAATGTAAAGCAGTTGGCACAGTGCCTGACAAATACTCAGCGAGTGGTGGAAGTGGTGGTTGTACTCGTTGGGGGCGGAGATGTGGCCTTGAATCCTTTCATTTCTGCCCTGTCTCTTAGCACAGAACTGAGCACCCAGCAGCACTCAGATGTTTTATTCCAAACAAGTGACAGGTACACGCAGGTGCATGCACACATACTCTGAGAGGATGATCTGATGATGACAATCACTCGAGAAACTCTAGAGATCATATTTTTAAAGAGACTTAGCTAAGTTTTAGAAATGTAATATATAAGAAAGAGTCCAAGACTAGCCAGTCTCTGTTCTTTGAGTAAGTTAGGTCATTTGAAGAGAAGCATCTGGACCATTTCACCGCAGCGCTCTGCTGAAATGACCTCAGTTGGTTTCGATTTACTTCTGCCTTCTCTAGAATCAGTGTAATAATGGCCTATTTGATGGGGTTTCACTGTGTCTTTCTAAACTTAGACTGCTCTCACACCTTTGTCTGTTTTCCCTTACATGGAGTTTGGAGACATGTTTCTTCTTGCGTTTACCTCCAAGGGAATTAGTCTCTGTTTAGGAATACGTGTTCATTTTTATAAAATATCACCCAGAATGCACTTCCCTGTTTGCCCTCGACACTGGGTGTCTGAGTCAAATTCACCACTGGGTGAGGTGTGGAGGACTTTGTAATTGTCCCCGTTCCTCCCCACCTCTTCTGCCTCCCCACTTCATAGCAGACCACATTGGTTTTGTCCTCTGGTTGAGAGGGATTGGCCCCCTCAGCCCAGGGGTGGCCCTTGAGTGTTTAAGCTCAATCAGCCAACCGCTCACAGGTCACCGCAGAGATTAACCCAGTGGCAGTGCCCAGGGCGGCCGAGGCGGGTGGTTGGTCCGGTACTAGGCTTGGGACCCAGGTCAGGAGGCCTTCTGAATGTTTGCTGAGGACTTCGGGAAGAAGGCTCTCCTCAGTGTTCTGAGAGGGCTTCCCACAGCCAGCCCTCTCTCCGTTCTGAGGATGTGGCTGACATGTGCTCGTTAGAGAGCAGGCCCTGGCTTCCATCCCAGGGCCACTGAATCAGACTCGCTCCAGACTGTCCACTTCGGAGTACCAGCAAGCCCCACTTATTGTGAAAGCCACTGTGAATTGGAGTTTTATTGCTTGTGCTGTGGAATCCAAATAGTACTTGGTAGATAAATTTCCTTCTATTCTGCATGTATTAGTGATTCTAATCTGTGAACCAAGACTCTACCTTGGAGGAGGGGGGCCAGGTTTAGAGGGCTCCATTTGGGTAAAATGTGAGTTGCTTATGTATTTCTGCAAATTACAGAAGTTCCTTGCCTCTATATTAGTATTTTTCAAATTCATCAGAAGGTTTTAATGAATGATATACAAATTTACGTAGAGCTATTGAATTTCTAGGTTTTTGTGACGTGTTTTCACATGAATAGATGCTAAACAATTATGTAAATTTCTGTGAAAATGTTTTCTGGTAAAGAAGCCACTGCTTTGGTGTTTTCCTCCTTCCTTCTCTCCCTTTTCTTCTTTTCCTTCTCTTTCCCTTTACCCTTCCCCCCGTCACTCCCTCTCTCTCAGTTCTTTCTCTAAATCCTTTATCACTCAGTTTTCCTTCTGTTCAGCCTCGCTAGTTATCTCAGTTTCTGTTGGAAACAGTTGAGATGTACGTTTGAATTAATGTTATTTAGATGTCAGCATTAAGATTTAGCTTGACTTTTCAGGCCCTGTAGCTATGAGTTTTCCATAGATATAAGCGATGACTGGGTATTGAGTCCTTTAGTATCAAGGGACCCAAACTGAGGTTCGATCCCAGGTAACAAGTTGGCTATCGAATGGAAACACTTGTAATTACAGTCCCCCGTTTTTTGCTGGTAAAGCAGGACCCTGTAGGTGGACTCTCCTCCAACAGGTGTGTTTAATAGATGCCCACCGTGCGCACACCACCATTCTGAAGCTGAGTGGCCTAGCGCAGAGCCCTTACCTTGGAGACCTTGCCGTTCTTTAGCGAGAAAAGTCATATACACCAGATACTGTCTGAGCCAGGGCTGTTTTTATATGGAAACTCTTTTTTACAATTACTCTACCAAAAGAGTCCTCTGAACCCATGTTTAATAAATGTCAATCACTGATATTTTGAAATATGCTGTTCGCTAATAAAATGTCTTGCTTACATGTCCTTCTCCTTCTTTCTGTGTTGTTTTTTGGGGAGAGGGGGGCGGAGCTGTGTAGCTGGCAGGATCTCAGTTCCCTGGCCAGGAACTGAACCCAGCCCACAGCGCTGAAAGCATTGCATCCTAGCCACCAAGCACCAGGGAACTCCCATCTTCTCTGTTCTTCCTTTGATTCTTGATCAGTAATCCTCAGCCTTTTGTTAAAGGCAGTCCACAGCAGTTTGTGTGTGTGTGGTGGTTTTTTTTTTTTTTTTGGCATAGAACCAAAATGTTGACACCCCTCCCAGTCATGTACACCCAGAGAATTTGCTGCAAATAAAGCATTACAGTAATTCAAAATTGTGACTCTGTCATGGAAAAGAGGCTGCTGCTGGCTCCACATCGACATAAGCAAGCTAACCGAGTGCCCTCTCTTTTTTCCCGTTGAATGAAGTATGACCAGATACAGGCGAAAGAGACTTATCCTAAGGACAACCTTGAATTGTCTTCTAGTTTGTTCAGAACACAACTTACCGTCTCTGGCCATTCCACGTCGGCAGCACCAGAGGCTTGCTGAGCTGCCCACAGTTCTAGAATGCCAGTGGGCAGGCCAGGCCGAGGCGGCCAGCTGGCCGTGGAGCCCTCATTCTGAGACGCTGCCGCCACTCTCCTGTGACCCTGGAGTCAGAGGCAGAGGGGCCCGGCTGCCAGTAACCCACAGGGCTGTATTCAGGCAGTGACCTATTTTTACACTGTACTTGGGTTGGGTTTCTCCGTTTCCCTTGTGAGGAGGTAAGTTCACATTCTTCTGAGTGTGGGGGAAGCCACTTCCCTGTCACCCCTGTGGCTTGGTGGCTTTTCCATGTGACATAGGTTGCTCTTAAGTGGGGCACACATATGTGCGCCTTTTCCTCAGCCAGAGGCTCAGGGTTGATCTGTGAGGATAAAATGAAAGAACAGGAGAGCCTGAACCAGGCCAGGATGGAGAACCGAGGAGGAGGAACAATGCGAGGTGAACCGTGTGGGGGAGGCGTTGGGATTGTGGGCCCGTGGCTCTGCGCTTTTAGCTCTTGTCGTGCACACGAGCTGATGACTTTGTTTATTAGCCAGTTTGTCCAGGCTCCAGATGTGCTGGGTGGTGGAGGCATAGTGGTAACACAATGGCCGCTCTTGCCTCAGCCCACAGCCTCAGGGGAGGCTTGTATCCATGGTCACAGTGTTGTCGCCGTGCTGTCAGGGAGGGTCCCGGAGCAAGGCTGGGACTCGCTGGGCCGGTGGTGGCCAAGGAGGCTGTCGGGAGTTCCTGTGGGAACTTTCCAGCCAGATGCCGTGACTCCTGGCGCTCCCCACGCCAGCCCGTTCACGCCGTCATCAGACCAGTGCCCGGCCTGCACCGTTCCTGCTGGTTGCCACATAGGTACACACCTTGCGTAACGCACAGAGGTCAGGTTGTTCAGGCACAGCCTTGAGGTTCTCCGTCCTCATGGAGACCCTGGGACAGGAGGAGAAGTGTGTCACGTGGCTCGGTTCTCCCGGTGGCGACAGGCCTGGGGGCCGCGAGATCCGTACACCTAGACTGACACTCGCTGCTGCCTCCCCTGTGGTGGACAGCGCCTCTCGCCCTTCGGGGCCTTCTCCCCCAGGACGTCAGTTCTCCGCTCCCGCCCTGAGGAACGCCCAGGTCGTACTTCTCTGGTGTTTCCATTGCTTGTTTTCTTTTCTCCATCAGCACTTACAGCTTTGAGCTTCAGCGACTGACACCTGTATTGACCCACCTCCCCACACGGGGCTGTGCTTTTGGATACAGGGCCGGTGCTGTATTCCTCTAGGACACACCATCGTGAGTCACGTGGATGAAGTATCCATGTCGTGTAATGAGGTTCCACCAAGCGCAAGATAGCTAGAGACCTGGGGAGGACCGTGAAACATCCCTGACTGATTTCTCAGACTTGCTGAGTGTGTAGAATGCCTTTAGTACTTAACAATAAAAGGAAGGGATATGGAGGCAGTTCTGGAGCACATAGCCTAGGAAGAGATAAAAAGTGGCCTGTTGGCATTCAGCAGACAAAGATTGGAAAGGAAGGGCCATGTACACCGTGGCAGAGCAGGGGGGCATATCAGAAGAGCAACCCATTTGGGTGATTCCTAACTTTCGTGTTTAATATATTCCTGGATGTAGGGCAGAGCTCAAATGACGTGGTAGACAGAATCGTCATGCCTCAACATAAGATGTTCATGTGGCAGTTGATGTCTCAGAGTCTGAGTTTGGCATTGAAGCATGATTGGGATACAGCCGTGTCCGCCGTTCACAGACGCGAGTTTGCCTGTGTGATAGCATTCCTGGTGTGGAAGGGGGAGGTGCAGAGAGGTGGCTGATGCAGCTGGATGTTGCCATTAAAAGAGCACTAGGACCAGCCTGGGAGAAGTTTCTCTGGACTCTGTCATGGTCTGGACCCTATATTTTGGGAAATACTGACATATGTCAAGAATCTCCCTTGATTGAAGGACAGTGTGTACACCAGAGGGTGCTGTGTTTCAATTTTCGCATCTTTGTTTTCTCTTCATGTGGTTGTGCATGACATGATTCGTTTGATGATCAGCCAGTTGAGAATTTGCCCTCAACAAAGGATTGTGAAGGCCTGAACAAACCCCACCCACTTGCGCTTTCTTAGCATAATAAAGACAATAGCACGCACTCACTGGTCCGCTTCACTGTGTGCTAGTTCTTAGCCATTAAATTTTCTTTAAGACTAGACAACTTCTCATGCTTCAGCTTATGTCCATTTCAGTGTCCTTTTCTTTGGTGGAAACAGAGACCATCTGGTCACCATCGTCTGTGTAGTAACAATGATTGAAGATGCTTATTAAGTCGCCCTTCGGCCTTTTCTCTTGTCTGGGCAAAATTGTCTCTGTTCCTGTGGCCATTCCCCATAAATCTCATTTTCCAACCCTTTAATCATCTTGGTGGCTTTCTTTGGAAGCTACATCAAAGGCTCAGTTTCAGGGCCTCTATTCTGGTGGGGTCTGGGCTCTCGGCTAATGGATATGGAATGTGGTTTTAACCATTCAGTTTCCATAGCTGGTCCCTCTCTTCCAGGCCAGTCAGAATCTGCTAACCATTTGGGACTGGTTTACCGTCTCTTAATTGTGACGCACTTTATAAATATTATGGTGTTGATTTGACTTAAAAAAAAACCATTTTAGTTTGTAAATAATTTTAGCTGTTGGTTGATACACTTTTGCAGCCTGGTTTGTTGCATTTAAGTTACTTTTCTGAGCTGAATGATGTTTAAGGGGATATGTTGTCTCTTACTGGAGGATAATCTGAATTTTATTGTGTTTCCTTCTCTCATTTACTCACTCAGCATCTGTGAGTGCCTACTGAATGTCAGTTTCTGTGCTAGGGATCAATAACCCAAAGATGAACAAAATATAGTTCCTAGTTTCAGGGAGCTCAAATCCAAAAGGGAAGTCAGGCACATAAAAATTTACAATATAAAGTACAAAATGCTGTAAAAGGTGACTTCAGGTCCAGTGGAAATTTAGGAAGGCTTCACTGAACATGTCTTGTTTGAACTGGGTCTGCATATGAATTAGTCTTCAGGGAAAAGAAAGGTAAAGAGAGTTTAGCATGTGAAGGTAAGGAGGCTGACATGTCACGTTGTAGGGAACAAGTATTTACCAGGCTTGAACCTGAGTGGCTTGAGAAGCAGGGAGATGCCAGACTCTGAAAACTGCCCATTCCAAGCCAACAAGTATCCAACAGAACTATCGTGTGAGCTGCAAATATTATTTTAAAATTATAGGAGCAGCATTCAAAAAAATAAACAAGACATGAGCCATCAAGCCTTGAAAACGCATGGAGGAACCTTGTAGATGGTTATTACTAGATGAAGGAAGCTCATCTAAAAAGGCTGCGCAGTGTATGATTCTAACTTTCGACATTCTGCTGCTGCTCAGTCGCTTCAGTCGTGTCCGACTCTGCGCGACCCCGTAGACGGCAGCCCACCAGGCTCCACTGTCCCTGGGATTCTCCAGGCAAGAACACTGGAGTGGGTTGCCATTTCCTTCTCCAATGCAGGAAAGTGAAGTCACTCAGTCGTGTCCGACTCTTTGCGACCCTATGGACTGCAGCCTACCAGGCTCCTCCGTCCATGGGATACTCCAGGCAAGAGTACTGGAGTGGGGTGCCATTGCCTTCTCCATATGACATTCTAGAAAAGGCAAAACTGTGGAGATAGTGAAATGATCAGTGGTTGCTGGGGGCTGGGGAAAGTAGGAGAAACAGGTAGAGCATAGAGGATTGTTAGGGCAGCAGAACTTTTCTGTAGGTTCCTCTAATGGTAGATACATGTTGTTAATTGTTCAGACCCATAGAATGTACAACATCAAGAGTGAACTGCAATGTAGACTGCGGACGCTGGGTGATAATGATATGTCCTTGTACATTAATTAATTGTAACAAAGGTACCATCTGGTGAGGGTGTTGACAATGGGCTAGCAGGAACAGGGGGATGCAGAAATCTCTATACCTTCCACTCAGTTTTTCTGTGAACCTGAAACTGCTCTTAAAAGCAATTAGAAATTAATGAACCCACAATTTGAATTCACTTTAATAATATATTTTACTTAAACCACTCTATCAAAAATATTAATATTTCAACATGTAATTCATATAAAGGTCATTACTGAGATACTTTATGTCACTTTTTTTGGTACCAAGTCTCTGAAATCGAGTCTGAATGTGTATTTCTGGTGCACCTCCATTTGCACCAAACCATGTTTCAAGTGCTCAGTGGGCATCTGTGGCCAGTGGCTGTTGTATTGGCAGAGCAGGTACTGAAGACTGAAACCTGTGTCCCTGATTCAGAAACCTGACTTCTCAACCACACTACTCTCCTGCTCCCTAAGCACAAATGATAAACACAAAAGGAGGGGAGCTCACAGACTGTCTCTGAATCCCCAGTGTCAGCTGTTGCCTGGTGGCCTGAGTTCAGAGCATCCAGAGCTGCACTAAGAGAAAACGTAATGCAGGCCACACGTGTGATTTAAAATGTTTGAGGAACTACACTGAAGAAGTAAGAAGCAGCAGAAAAAACTGATTTCAAGACTGTATTTAACCCAATATATCAAAAATATTATTTCAGCTTTATTTCAAATATGTTTGATTTCAAATGTGTATTTAATATTAAACATTATTAACAAAGACATAGAGACCAATAGAAGAGAATAGAAAGCCCAGAAATAAACCCTCACACGTGGTCAAATGATTCTGACAAGAGTGCTAAGACCAAATATTCAATGGGAAAGGGCAGACTTTCCAACATATGATGCTGGAGAAATTGGATATTCACATGCAAAAGAGAGATGCTGGACCCTTGCTTTTTTTACCATATAGAAAAATTAATTAATAATGCACTGAAGACCTAATTTTAAGACCTGAAACTATGGAACTCTTAGGAGAAAACATAGAGGAAAGGCTTCATGACACTGGATTTAGCAGAGATTTGCTGAAGATAACACCAAAAGCATAGGCAGCAAAATAAAAATAAATTGTGCTACATCACAATTTAAAATTTCTGTGCTTCAAAGGACACATTCAATAGGGTGGGAGGCCAGTCTATGGAATAAAAGCAAATATTTGCAAGTCATACATCTAATGAGGGGTTAATATGCAGAATATATAAATAACTCCTGCAACTCAACAACAAAACACAACCTGATTTTTAAAAAATGGGCAGAGGATCATCCTCTTAATTTTTGAGAGTTTGATATTGAAATTCCAACTAAAAATCTTAATTTAGTCACTTTAAAAAATAATTGTAATATATAGTGGAACTATATATAACCCCATTCTGTATTTTCCAAGTCTCCTGTAGATGTGTTATCATACCTTCACAATTTAAGAATAAAAAGAAAATTTTTTTAATAAAATGGGCAGAGGCCTTGAATACACATTTCTCCAAAGAAGTTATACAAATGGCTAATAAGCATCTGAAAGGTGTTCAGCATCACTAATCATTAGGGAAATGCAAATAAAAACTACAATAAGATACCATCTCACACTTTCAGGACAGCCACTATCAAAAAACCCAGAAAATAACAAATGTTGGCATTGCTGTTGTTGTTGTTGGCATAGATCTAGAATAATTAGAACTCTTGTCACTGCTGGTAGGAAAGTAAAATGGAGCAGGTACTGTGGAAAACAATATGAAAGTTACTCAAAGAGCTGAATGCATAATTACCATAAGACTTAGTGATTCTGCTTCTGGGAATATACTCTCAAATGTTGAAAATAAGGACCCAAAGAGATATTTGTACACTCAAGTTCATAGCAGCATTATTTACAGTAGCCAAAAGTTGGAAGCATCTCAAGTGTTCGTTGAAGACTGAATGGATAAATGAAACGTTTTCTATACATACAAGGGTCTATTATTCAATTTTATAAAGGAAGTTCTGACACCTGCCCAACCATGGATGAACCTTGAAGACATGATGCTAAATGAAATAAGCCAGTCACAAAAGGAGAAATACTATGTGGGTGAACTTACATGAGGTACCTAGAAAAGTCAAATTCATGGAGACATAAAGTAGAATGGTGGTTTCTAGGGACTAAGGGGAGAGGAAATTAAGAATTACTGTTTAGTGGGGACAGAATTTCTGTTTTGCAAGGTGGAAAGAATTCTGAAGGTGGATGGTGGTGATGGCTACATAACAGTGTGAATGTACTTGTTCAGCCACTAAGTCACGTGCGACTTTTCGCAGCCCCGTGGACTGCAGCATGCCAGGCTTCCCTGTCCTTCGTCATCTCCTGGAGCTTGCTCAAACTCACTGTCTATTGAGCCGGTGATGCCATCCAGCCACTCATCCTCTGTCACCCGCCTCCTCCTCCTGCCCTCAACCTTTCCCAGCATCAGGCTCTTTTCCAATAAGTCGGCTCTTTGCATCAGGTGGCCTAAGCATCAGTCTTTCCAATGAATATTTGGGGTTGATTTTCTTTAGGATGGGCTGGTTTGATCTCTTTGCTGTCCAAGGGACTCTCAAGAATTCAGCACCACAATTTGAAAGCATCAATTCTTTGGCACTCAGCCTTCCTTATGGTCTAACTCTCACATCCATATGTGATGTACTTAATGATGTACTTAAAGCCCCTGAATGGTATACTTAAAATGGTTAAGATTGTAAATTTTATATGTAAACACATACTTTACCATAATATTTTTTTTAAAAAATCCTTCTTCTAAAAAAGATGTAATTACTTCTGAGACCATAGACATTACAGATGGGAAAAGAGAACAAAAATGAGATAAAAGTCAAGAGACTAAGGCAAATAAGAAACCAAAGAATGTAAGCATGTTGATATAAAAAGGTAGTTTAAAAGTGATTTAAAAGATACTAAAGCAGCATTTATTCCATCTCTGCTTCAAATAAAGAACTCTGTTCTATTAAAGAAAATTATTAATGAGTTATTTTACATTTGTTTTTGTACAAAATCTTCAAATCTAGTGTGTGTTCTACCCTAACAATGCATCTCAGTTTGAACACACCACAGTTGAAGTGCTGAATAGCCCCATGTGGCTGGTAGCTAAAGTGCCAAACGGCATACGTGGCGAATCTTCTCATTGCAAGTAAGGAGCCCACAGAAATTCTCTGAACCAAGGAGTGGCATGAGCAGATCTGAGAGTTTTGGTGATGAGCCTGGTGGCCGCATCAGATGCAGACTGAAGGGGGAAGGAGCCAGGGGCAGCTGCGGGACTCCAGGCCAGAGCGGACGGGGGCATGAGGATGATGCCAGCAGCCGTCGTCGGTGGGGCGCCTGCTAGGTGTCACACGCGGTGCTGCACCACTTCCACCCGCGCCTTCATTTTGAAACAGTTCTGGAAGGCGGAGACTGCTCTGTCCACTTGCAGGGGAGTAAGGGAGATGTCGAAGGCGCGAGCACCTTGCCCAGTGGCCCTGAGCTCACAGGAGGCAGCATCGGGACATGACCAGGCCTGTCCCACCCCAGAGCTCATGCACTTGACCGCTGAGCTGTGGCTCACGAGGGTGCTGACAGAGGTCAGCTTTGAAACATTCTCCCAATTATCAGGCTTGATGGCAGCTGGATACGGGGAGGATGGGAAAGGGCTGCGTGAAGGACACTAGAGTGACTTGGAGATCAGATCTATTGCTTGGAAGTCTGGGTAGATGATGAGACGCCAGATGAAGATCGAGGCAGGAGCACACGGTGGCTGAATTTTTTGTTTTGCTTGTTTGGTTTTGAGGGATGAATGCAAAGGTAAGGGAAGGTAGACACTGTAGTTTTATAGAACCTTCAAGGACCAGAGGCCTTGGATGTGAGAGATTTGGAGCTTGGCCAGTAGTAAACAGGCTGGCAGGGGCCATCTGGAAGTCGCCTGGGGGCTGGAGATTGCAGAGTGCTAGATAGGGCTGAGTTTTTTCCCTTGTGGGGAGCTTGAGGAGGTGTGGTTTTAACCTCCTTGAGGTCCTGAATGACTTTGAGACTCCCTGTGGGGGAGTCAGAAAGAGCCTTTTGACTGGTGACTTGCAGTTCGAGCAAATAGGAGGGAGTGGGCCTGCAGTGGGCCGAAGACCGACTGGCAGAGGGGGCTGCGTGCGTGACGGTGGGAGCTGGCTGTGGGGTGGGGGTGGGAGAGGGCCCATTAGGGGGCGACCACTGTTCTTAGGAGAGTTACATGGTGTTTTAAATCAAGTCAGACGAACTTCTGTTGTGCAAGATTATCATAGACATACCACCACCATGTAATATTAAAGCAGCCTTTTGTTTAAAAACAGATAAACAAATACAGCTTTTACCAGGTTTATGATGGCGGGCGCATCACATCATTTCTCATGTACACCATCAGGAGAAGTTCTTAGAAACTTTTGATTTAGGATCCTGAAATCTCATGGAAGGAAAATGAATGTTTACTAACTCGCAACAGAGGTTACACCTGCCCAGACACTCCCCTGAGTGTACCAGTAGTGAAGTTGTCTCCACACTCAGGGGTCATAGGCAGAGGGCTGAGATGGAGGGAGTTATTCCTGGCTTGACAGTGGCCGTGAATAAATAGTTGTAGGAGTCTTATGTTTTTCGCTGTCACAGCATCTGACTTCCATGACTGCTTTACAGACTAGAGAAGGCGCAAGTGCCGAGGCCTTTCGCTGCTCCTCACCCCGGGTGACCTTGGCTCTCTAAGGTTCCTCAGAACCGAGCCATGTGCCCCTAGAAGGCCCTTCCATCTGGCTCGCACCACCTCTGTTCTGCTGCCCCTCAGGACAGAACTGTGAAAGTGACCTGAAGAGTGTGACAAAGCGTGGAACTTCGTTGATCACACCCAGGTGGTCCCTTTGACTGGGCATTGTAAGATTGGAAATGGGCTTGCATAGAATTACCCCAGCTCTGAGTCACAAGGCTGTTAAACCCAATGAATGCTATTTAATCTTACCTGTCAAGGGAAATGAAAAGCTTCCTGATGAGACAGTAACAGCATTCAAAACATCACTCGTAGGGAATTCTTCGACAGTCCAGTGGTTAGGACTAGGCACTTTCTTCACAGGGCCTGAGTTCTATCCCTGGTCAGGGAACTAAGATCCCGCATGCAGTACAGCAAAAAAAAAAACAAACAAAACCCTCTTTAATCATAAAGTGGAGCAGCTGAGGCTCCACTACAGCCCTGCCCTGGCCCTGGGATCCTGAGGCTCCGTCCTGCCAGGTTGGGGGTAGGACCTATCTCCAGAGAGGGATCTGAAGATTTCCCAACAGAGGGGAGAAGGAAAAGCTTAATAGCTTCCTTGTCTTCTTGACAAAGATATAAATTCAAATTTTGACCTCCTGAACTCACTTAAAAGTAGAGCAGCCTGGAGGACATTAGAAAGGCCTAGGGAGCAGTCTTGGGACAGAGGTGATTTGGTGGCAAGAGCTGCATCGCGAGGGCAGATAAGACCACTCTGGTGCTGCTCCACTGGCATGACTGGACTGTGGAGAGCTTGGGTGTTTGTTTGTTTTTAAGGCAGTCTCTCTTCAAAAGAATTGAAAACAAGGTCCCATAGAGAGATCTGCACACCCATGTTCATATGAAGCAGAATTTTCACAGTATTAGAAGGTGAAGGCAGTGCGAACGTCAGCCAACAGATAAATGGGTGAAAGTTGGTCTCCACACACAGTGGAGTATTATCCAGCCTTACAAAAGGAAGGGCATCCCATCACACGGTGCAGCCTGGGTGAACCGTGAGAACGCAATGCTAAGTGAAATAAGCCAGTGCCAGAAGCACAGGTACCGCATAGGTCCACATCTAAAACAGCCAGACTCTTAGAAAACAAGGGTGGTTGCCAGGGACTGGGGAAGCAGAGAGGGGACTCACTGCTGTTCAGTGGCTGTAGAGTTTCAGTTTTGCAAGGTGAAAAGAGGGCTGGAGATGTGATGTCCAACCATGCACATCTAGTTAATCCTCCTGTATACTTCAAAGTATTAAGCTGGTTTATTTTGTATTATGTGCCTTTTTTTAAACCGCAACTCTTTTTTTAAAAAAAGCAAGCAGGGTAAAGCAGCGGAGGTACCTTTTGCTGTTTCAGTTGTCGGCCTCCAGTGGCCAGCCTCCGGGGGAAGGTGTGGGAATGAGGGCAGCCACTTTGCTACAGTTATTGAGGGTCACTGTGAACGAGGCGGCACGCTAAGTTGTTCTGTGCACTCCTTACCGGTTCCCGGAACGTCATGTTGGCTCTGTGAGGCAGGCAAAATTGTCTCTTACCAGCGAGGAATCCAGTCATCTACCCAGGAATACACAGTCCACAGTAGCAGGGCTGTGGGACGAAAACCCAGCTCTGTCTGAATTAGAGCTGTTAACTCCATTCTCAGCGACCGGATTTGCTGAGAATGACTTTGCAATGGATTGATTCTTCCATTCATTCACTGAAAGTCGTGATTGTGTGCCAGGCACTGTGCTGGGTGCTGAAGACACTGGGGGCTTCGGTGCTAACTTTGTCAAGCTTACTGCCACCTGGAATGAGAGACAGTGAGCAAGAAGAGATACAAGTGAGGAGCCGATGACAGATTTTGGTAAGTGGTACAAAAGGAGCCAGTGAGAGCACTGTGATAGAGGACTGATCATGGGGGAGACTGGGGGACGACTTAGTTGTTTAGAAGCGGTGTTCAGAGCCGATCTCACCAGGACTGTGACCCTGGATAGGGAGATGTTAGCAGCCGGGAGGGGCCCCAGGTGCCGTCCCCACCCAGGCTCTCTGGAGCCTACAGGAGCCTCACAGGGCTGTGATCCACTTGGCATGGCTGTAATAAAGGATGAGAAACCCAAACATTCCCTCCTTAAGGGCGGGTGGGGGTGTGAGGGGAGGGGAACCAGGATTAAGGCGGTCAAAAGGGGCAAGCTTCTAGTTACGAGAGAAGTAAGGACTAGGGATGCGGTGTATAGCATGATAAATATAACGGATACTGCTCTGCGTTATATATGAAAGTTAAGAGAAAAAATCCTGAGTTCTCATCACAAGGAAAAAAGTTTTTTTTTCTTTAATGTTGCATCTGTATGAGATAATGAACGCTCACTAAACTTCCTGTGGTCATCGTTTCATGCTGTAAGGAAGTCAGATCATTAGACTGTACACCTTAGAGTTACTCAGTGCTGTATATCAATGATGTCAATAAAACTGGAAGAAAAATAAATGGCGAGAAGGTAGAAGTCAAAGGGGAAGAAAGCCAAGAACTGTTCCGTCAGAACTGTAAACTATGTCCCCAGACGGCCTCGTGATGAAAGAATCCCAGGCCTGCCAAATTCCAGCAGTGTTCCCTTGGGCCCCGGGTCACCTCACCTCTGCGCCTCGAATTTCTCATCTGTGTGG
The DNA here is from genome assembly GCF_042477335.2 of Ovis canadensis. NCBI lineage: Eukaryota > Metazoa > Chordata > Mammalia > Artiodactyla > Bovidae > Ovis > Ovis canadensis. The sequence goes on along the minus strand of NC_091257.1, from coordinate 85,220,760 downwards.
GGAGAAAAAGAAACCAGAACTTCTCCCTGGGTTGACTTCTGGTAGCATTAGCAGTGGCCGTAGGATGGTTAAAACACTGCCTGGCTTACCTCTCCTCCGGTTGGGCTAAATCCTGACGCTCATTTGGTTCTAATAGCCCCATTTTGAGAGAGACGTAGACAAAAGAGAGGGTATTCAAAGAGCAGGTCACTAGAGAGAGAGAGGGTTGAATTCAGGATGCTTACTTGGCACCGCGGAGGTGAATACTAGAGTATGAAACGACGACCTTCGACCGTGTGAAAGGCTGCTGCGCAGAGGGAGCGGGCTGATCACACAGTGACGAGTGCTGACCTGCTCGGCGTCCATTCAAAAGGCAGATCTGAAACCTGGGCACCAGGTCCAGCTAGGAGAAGAGCTTTTTAATAAATTGTTGTAAGTGATAATAAGCTCCCGGGTCATGGAGGTGCTCAAATGAGAGTGGATAACAGGTTGTTGTAGGGTTTTGATTGAGAAAGGATTTGCTCTGCACGCACTGACCCATGCCTCCATCCTGGATATTTTGAAGTTACTTTACGACCATGGCTTTAGGCTGGGAGCAGATGGAATATGTTTAGGAGTAGGTATTATATTTAGTTGTGGATGACGTGTCCTCATGTACCACTACAGAACTGAAACCAAAAGATCATCTGTACTAATCAGAAGTTCGAAGTGTAAAGGAGCTCTACGTGGTGTCTGACCCTGGTCACGTATTCCTTTCCTTTTTTTGGCTGTTCTGGGTCTTTGTTGCAGTACATGGGCTACTCTGTAACTACTGTTGTGAACTTTCTAGTTCACAGTGCAGGCTTCGTTGCCCTGTGGCATGTAGGGTCTTAGTTTCCTGACCAGGGATCGAACCTGTACCCCCTGCATTGGCAGGTAGGTTCTTAACCACTGGACCTCCAGGGAAGTCCCCCAGTCACATAAGCTTCAGAGCTCTCTGGCCCAACTCCACCAGCCACTCACTTGTTCACCTGCTGCTCTTTGTAACAACTCACATAGTTAAGGAAACGGGCTACATTTTCCATTCATATACTTCTTGTTGTTGCTGTTGTTCAGTTGCTAAGTTGACTCTTTGCAACCCCGTGAACTGCAGCATTCCAGGTTTCCTGTCCTTCACTATCTCCCAGAGTTTGCTCAAACTCATGTCCACTGACGTGGGACCACTGACATCAGTCTGCAGTGTAGACCGAGCCTGGGAGAGGGGTGAGGAACAGCGCCGCTCCCAGGAGAGAGCCGGAGAGCTCAGTGTAGAGGAGTGTTTAGTCCTGAGAGGCTCAGATATGCCCACTAGGCCTGCAAGCTGTTTAGCCTGCAGCCTCTGTCCCACACTGGAAAAATTCAATTAAAACAAAGCCAATTAAAACCATATCCAGAGCAAACCATTTACTATTTTGCTTTTTTGAATTTTTACTTTTAAATTTAATAAAATTTAATAAAGTAATTTACTTTTTGAACTTGAAACAACATGTGGGCTTCAAGTGCGTTTTCATGTAACATGATTGACTTTGGACGGTGCAGGTTCTGACAAGTTGCCTTTCAAGGTAGCCTCTGTTGGTCCCCACCCTCCTTCTCTCCCCACCTCCTCATCCCCTGGGCCCCCATCCCGCTTTCCGTAGTTTCTCTGTGAGTTCGAGCAGGTTTGGGCAGAGAGCAGAGTCTTCACTGGGACACTAGCCTTGCACAGCCTCCCTGAAATGCTGATGACCAAGCCAGCTCAGTCTAGTCTCTAACCTAGAAAGGGACCTTCCAGTCTCAGCACACGTTGGCTTTGGCTTTTGATAGGAAGCTTCCAGGTTCAAACCTATCTTGGTTGATGGCAACACCACCCTTCCAGTGGCTTAGGGCAAACACCCTGGACTCATCCTTGAAACCTGTGGATGCAATTCCTTCACGTGCTTCATCCAGTCCCTTAGGAAACCTTGTCAGCTCTACTGTCAGAAGGTCCCAAGCTCCAGACACTTCTCTTCCCGTCCGTCTCTAGCCATCCTGGCCCAGGCTGTTGTCGTCTCCTGCCTGGATCACTGCCATCCCCTCTTGACAGGCTTCCTGCTCCTCCTCTTGTTTTTCCTGCAGTCTGTTCTCGACACGGCCAGCAGCTGCGTCCTGTGGGACACACGTCAGACCTCGTCAGCCCTCCGCTTCTAGCCCCCGCCACCCCGGGGGCTGCCCAACTCAGAGCAGCCCGGGTCGTCACCATGGCCCGCACCGTCTGCTGCTCACCTCTTGGGCCCCATCCTCCCCTGCTCACCCCCGACTGCTCCTGCTCAGCTGTCCTGAACAAACAGGCACATTCCCACCTCCAGGTCCTTGCAGCAGCCCATGCCTGTGCCTGGGATGCTCTTCAACTGCAGGATGGCTCACTGCCTCACCTCTGAGTCCCTGCTCCAGTGTCACCTCTTAGGAGAGCCATCCAGCCCCCATGTTTAAAACCGCGGCCTTCCATCACCTCCCCAGCCACGAGGCTCCTCGTCCCGCTTCCTTGCTTTGCTTTTCTCCATTGCACTTACTGCTCTCTCTCACTGTCTCTCAGCACTGGAGACGTGCCGTCCCACTGCCTTCTGTCATCCATTAGGTGGTTTTTATTTTTATTTTATTTTTTTCTTTTTTTGGCTGTGTTGGGTCTTCACTGTGGCGTGCGGGTTTTCTCCAGTTCGGGCGTGCTGGAGGCTTCTCTTGTTGCGGAGCACAGGCTCTGGAGCATGCAGGCTCCGTAGTTGTTCCATGCAGGCTTTCTAGTTGCCACGTGGCATTAGTTTTCCTGTGGCATGTGGGATCTTAGTTCCCCGACCAGGGATTGAACTCACATTCCCCTACATGGGAAGGCAGATTCTTAACCACTGGACCACTGAGGAAGTCCTGCTCTTACTATTCTTTAACACACAGTTTCACTTATTTATTTGGTTTATTTTCTCCCCCCTAAACGAGAATGTGAACTCCAGGGTGGCAGAAAATTTTGTATCTCTTTTTTGTCTTTTGTTCTATTCTAGCATATTCTGGCATCTAGGACAGTGCCTGGCACAGGGTGTAGGTACTTAGTAAACAGTTCTAAAATGAGTTACCTTTCTTTTCTGTATCAGACTTGTTCCTCTAAGTCTCTCAGACCTAAAGGGGAAAAGTCCAGTGTTGTATTTTGATACTGGCACTGGGTGTGAATTAAATCCAAGAGCACGTCTCCATATTGTTCTAGGGAATCTCACAGTGTAAACAGTCTGGCATTGCTGGGTCACAGCTTTTATAGAAGGATAAAGTATGATGCATGAAACTCCAGTAAGAAAAGTGATAAATACATCATGACTCCATCTGGAGAAGTAGGTTTAGATTCAGGTGCCGCCCTTAAGAGAGCTCTAGAGAAATAGGAGCACTCTCAGAGAAGAGCAGTTGAGACAATGCCAGACGTTCCAGCCATGACCCCACGTGCAGGAATGAGAGTGCTTGGCTTGGGTGGGAAAAGATTCTTGGGGAACTGGATTCCTTCTTGCAAATATGGGAGAAGGTGTCATGCAGATGATTAATAAGGCTTCAGGTCATCTCCTGCTCCCCTCCACCCCTTCAAAAGCAGACCAGCTTTGGTGGAACCTGAACATTAGGAGGGAGGGTCTCCTGAGGAGGGAAAGGTATCAAAAATATAAGCACGGTGGTGGTGCTCAGCTGTGTCCGACTCATGGCGACCCCGTGGACTGTAACCCACCAGGCTCCTCTGTCCATGGGATTCTCCAGGGAAGAAGACTGGGGTGGGCTGCCATTTCCTCCTCCAGGGGATCTTCCCAACTCAGGGATTGAGCTTGCATCTCTCTGTGTCTCCCTCATTGGCAGGCGGATTCTTTACCACTATCACCACCTGGGAAGCCCAATATAAGCGTACATTTACAAAAATATAGATACATTCCTCAGAGGGAGCCCATCAAGTGAGGGTCCTGGAAACTTCATCTTCTTCAGCCTCCTGGGAAATCCACCACATTCAGTCTCCCATGCCAGCAAAACCAAGCTCCTTGGTCTCTCTCCAGACCATGTCCTCTCTTCCCTCCATGGCTTTTCATTAAGTTCTGTCTAGAACCCCCTTTTCTTAACATGTCTGCCTGGCAGTATCTACTCGACCTCCAGCCTCTGTTGAAAGGCTGCCCCTTCTCCAAGGCCTTACCCACGTCCTCTGGGAAGCTTAGCTGGTGGTAAACCTTCTCCTGCACCCTCACCGAGTCCCGTGCATGCCTCCACTGCAACCCTTGGGTTATTGTTTGGTTTGTTTTGATTTGTTTGTCTGGCTTCCCTTATACTGTGTATCCGTCAGGATGGGTTGGATTATGCTGTAGTAACAAGCAACTCCTAAAACCTCAGTGACTTAAAACCACAAAAGTTATTTCTTGCTCATGTTACATGTACATTACAGATCAACTTTTGTTCTCCCTTTAGGACCCAGGCTAACAGAATAGCTACGATCTGAAACATTTCCGAGTTGCCAGAGTAAACAGTGAAGCAAAGCATGTACTTTCTCTTAATGCTTTCCCCTGGAGATGACACATTTGCTTACATTTCACTGTTTACACCCAGCTGCAGGTGGGCAAGGGAAGCTAGTGTGTGCAGAAGGAAAGCACGCCCCAGATGGCTGGTGAAGAGCCTGAAGACTCCAGTAACTGAGTAGCTTCTGCAGTACAGCAATGATGTCTTTTCAAAAGTCCTTTTATATGTGTACCGAGCACATAGTACTGAGCACATAGGAAGTCTTCAACTATTTTTGAGTGAAAAATTAAACCTAGTGAGTAAAACCCCCAGGAAGGTAATTTTGGGGGTGCTTGCTATAAGGAGTCATTTCTAACATCTTTTCAAACCCCGTAGATGCGGAGTTCCCTGTCTCTGGAGACAGTCAAGCCTGGGCCAGCCTAACCACCTTGTAGAACTGGGTGGTTAGCCATCCTAACCACAGAAGTGACACTTGCAAGATGATTCATGTAAAGCCGAATGACTGAAATACATGGTCTCTTGAGTCCAGTATTCTTGCCTGGTAAATCCCTTGGACAGAGGAGCCTGGCAAGCTACAGTCCTTAGAGTTGCAAAGAGTCGGACACAGTTGTGCAACTGAGCACGGAGCACAGGGTCCCTTTAATTCTGAGGCTGCTGTGTTTTTATTCTCATCACTCTTCTGAGCTTGAGAAAGAGTGAATTACTGTTCACCATAGAGGTGACAGCATCTGACTGGAGCAGGCTATTTCTGTTGATGACATGACAGAAACAAGAACTGTTTGAAGGGGAAAAATGAGTAAAGAGTGCTGGCCCCAAGCCCTCCGCTGGGTGGTGATTCCTAAGTGTAGAAAGTACTGTGACTCACAGGTATCCAGAGAGGCCAGCCCTGGGCTTGACATGGCTTTGACACTTGAGGCCTTGGCTCAGAGACAGACTCCAGTTCTTTGTAACTCCTTTCTTTGTTTCAGCAGAAATCTGACAATTCCAGCCAGCAGATCTGCTGGGCTGCCAGGGTCCTGCCCACACACATTCCTGAGGCCGGACCGTCTCCCTTATGTTCTTTTTGTTGTTGATTCCTGCTGACTAACCTCAGTCTAATCACTTAGCCCCACCGTAGCAGAGTTCTCTAGTCATGCTCCGGAGGAAACAATCCCTCCCCTCTTCTCACACTAAAAATGGAATACATGTGAAGGCTCATGAATGCCTCGTCAAGTTATTTATCTCGAAAAATAACACCATCCAACAAATTCCGCTTGTAAAAATCTTTGAGCCCTCTATACGAAGGCTGAAAATTATGTAATTAATAATGTGGATAATGTAAAACTAATGAAAGGTAGTGAGTTTATCATTCAGTTAGTATTCAGAGTGAACGTGGCCTAAAAAAGAACAGAGAGTCAGAACATTGGGCTCATATATGAATCTCTCCCCTCCCATTTCTTGCCCAATAGCTCTCCGGTGCTCTGGGTGCAGGAATGATAATAACCGACTCTGGAGGCCACTGGGATGGACTGAGAGCGATGAACGCGCTTTGCAGGCCACGAGCACTTGGCGATAGAGAAGTGACTTTCTTTCTAGCATAGCAGTAGCGCCATCCGTGCAAATTGATCCGTTTGTGTGCGGTATTATCTTACACTTCAGAAGTCTCTGGCAGTGGAAGCCACTGATTTAATCCAGAGTTTATGGCAGTGGTTCACAGGTTCACAGTTCCAGCCACTGCTGCGATGGGGATCACCTGATTCGTGCCACACAGTGACTCTGAAAGGTTTGTCACTTACAGCCCAGACTGACTTCACAGTGAGAACCTGCTGGGTGTTTGGTTTTACTTTGCTTGCACATCTGGCCCCCATACAACTTTTTGACACTTCTAGCATGTGGGGCTCATTCAGTTTTGCAGCTATTCTGTGGGACTTCACACAAGTAGGTAATCTTTAGGATGCTTGTGATTAGGGTTAATTTCAAGGGTAAAAACTGCACTTCCAAGGACTCTGCCTCAATTAAATTGTGCCCTAATGGATTGCAGAGTGTCAAGGGTCCAACAGAATGACCACAGGCATTGATGACTGGAAACAGATAGTTGAAAACAGTGAGTGGTCAGATCCCTTCTGTCTCTCTGACACAGGGAAATCCATGGCAGATGTAATTTATTGTTCCAGTTGAATGACTTAAGCAGGGCAAGTTTGCCTAGTAAATGATAAGGTAGTGATGCAAATTAGGGGCTCCATTTTGACACGGGCTTGGGATCTTCGGGGGCATCAGGACCCCCTCCCTCAGCCCCTCTCTCGTCCCTCTTGTGCACGGGATGGTCATGTGACAGTGAAACCTCCTGGCTGGACATGAGCAGTTTGCAGCCGTTCTGTGTGCTGGCAACCCTGTTTGCAGAGTTTGCCGCTTACTGGCACCATTCATTTTATTTATTTTCATCCTTACTGCTACTTTTAAAGTTAAAAGCAACATATGACTGTACAAATTCAAACAATATAGAGGGCATAAAGTTTAAAAAAAGTAAATTCTCTTCTCCTTCCTGATAAAGTCATTACTGTTTAATGGATCAATATTTATCCATTGTTCTTCTGAATTCTTTTCATATTCAAGCAAATACAAGTCTAGATAGATTATTATATGATGAAACATATTTTATTATGTAGTATATTACATATTTTATTATTTAAATGTCTTAAGAGATATATTTACATCAGTACGTATAGGTCTTAATCTAATAGCAGAAGTAAAACTGAAAAATTCACAAATATGAAGAAATTAAACAACACATTCTTGAACAACCGGTGGGTCAAGGGAGAAATCACAAGGGAAACTAGAAAATACCTTGAAGCAAGTGAAAACAAAAACACAACATAACAAAACTTTGATATACAGCAAAAGCAGTACTACGAGAGACATTGATAGTGATAAATACTTTCATTAGAAAAAAGAAGAAAGAGGGGATTCCCTGGGGGCCCAGTGGTTAGGGTTTTGTGGTCCATTGCGGGGGGATGGATTCAATCCCTGGTTGGGGAACTAAGATCCTCGAGTTGCATGGTGTGGTCAAAAAAAAAAAAAAGATCTCAAATCAACAGCCTAACTTTATACCTCAAGGAACTAGAAAAAGAAGAACAAACTCAACCCAACTGCCTTGAAACCAGGTTTGGTGCAACCGCTATCAAAATCCCAATAACGTTTTCTTGCAGAAATAGAAAATAATTCTAAAACCCATCTGGAATCTCAAAGGACCCTGAATAGCCATGATAATCTCGAGAAAGAAAAACAGCTAGAAGCCTTGCACATCCTGATCTCAGACATATTACAAAGCGACAGCGATCAAAGCAGCGTGGTACTGGCATGGAGACAGAAAGAGACCTATGGAGAAGAATACAGAACCCAGAAACAAACTCCGTCATACGTGGGCAAATGGTCTTCAGCAAGGACGCCGAGGGGGCATGTCACATGGCACCGCATGGGTGAACCTTGAGGACATTAAGTGAAAGAAGCCAGTCTCAGAAACACGAATTCTGCATAGTCCCACTTACACGGGGTGTCTACAGTTGTCAAACTCATAGAAGCAGAAAGTAGAATGATGGTTTTCAGGGGCTGAGGAGGGAGCAAGGGGACCCACTGTTGTTCAGTGAGTCTAGAGCTGCAGTTTTCCAGGGTGGAAAGAGATCTGGAGACCCGCTGAACAACAGTGAGGGTGTGTTAATGATACTGTATACTTCAAAGTAGTTAAAACAGGACATTTTATGTCATGTGTTTTGTTTTGTTTTTTACCACAAGAAGAAATTAGAGTATAACTCTATTAAAATGCTATTTTGGTTTCTCCCATTTAATTTAGCAATGATGTTAATTATTTTTAGAAATGTCCTAGTATTAAAACATCCTTGCAATCTTGGTATAAACCACAGCTTCCTCTGTGATAGATGATGAAGAGCCAATTTCCTTAATATGTAGAGAACTCTTAAAAATCTACAGAAAAAAAACAGGCAAAAGTAATTTATCACAAGTATCAACAACATGAAAAGATTTTCAGCCCTCACTGTACAGAATGCAAGTTAAAACAATAGAGACCAGTTTTCATGTACGTATGAGCAGAGACTAGGAGTCATGATGCCATGTGGCGACCCTGAGGTCACGTCACTCTCTGCCGATGAGCGTGAAAGTCAGTACCACCTATGTGGAGGGCAGTGTTGTATTGTACTGACAATATTTTAAATGCTGCAGCAGGACTTCCCTGCTGGCCCACTGGTTGAGAATCTGCCTGACAATGCAGGAGACACACGTTCAGTCCCTGCTTCAGCAAGGTCCCACATGCCACAGGGCAGCCTAGCCCCCTGAGCTAGAGCTAGAGCCTGCTCTTCACAGCGGGAGAAGCGACGGCAGCGAGAAGCCGACACGCCACCCCTGGGGAGGAGCCCTAGAGAAAGCCTGTGCACAACAGCACAGACTCAGGGCGGCCAAGAATAAAAGAGAGAAGCAATCAGCGCCACAGCAGTTCTACTTCAGAGAACTTTAGAATTTCAGGTGCTTTCAAATGCACAAGAGTGTCCTCAGGGATAGCCACTGAACCATTATTTGTAAGAATTTTAAAAATTGGGGAAATGCAAAAGTCTGTTAAGAGCTAGATTGGTTAAGTAAATTTTGGTGGATGTATAAATTAGAACACTGCTTAAAAGAGTGAGATAAACGGTAGGTTCTGACATTAAAAGATGTTGAAACTACATCATTGTGGGAAGAAAAGAGAGGATCAGAACAAAATACAACTCCATTTTAGGTTTTTAACAACACTGGCTATAGTAGCTTATGCCTCTAAAAGATGTCTGAAATAATGGACAGTGGCTCTGTCTGGGGAAAACAGGGAGGATTTTCACTTTTCTTCATTATTTCTGAGAGAAACTTTGTCTCATAAATGTTCTTTTTTTTTTTTTCCATAAATGTTCTTAAAAGAATATGAAATGTAGGATATTCAAGACTACCCGAACCTGTCAAGCCATCCTCATTATGGAAGTCTTAGACTCATCCTTTCTTGTTGTCTACTTGAGCTTCCAGAACCATGAAGAGCATATTAACATCACTGATTATGTTTCTGCAGCTCTGTTAGCTTCTCCCATTACTCCTATTTCTATCGATGAATTGTGTGTCGCATGTCAAGGAGGGCCAAAGCCTGGCCCCCGTAACACTTGGAAAGCGTCTGCTGACAGTCACCTTTTCAACATTCGAAATCTTTTGTTGAACTCCTATTGTCCTTCCAGTTCCTTCCTCAGAATTAAAACAACAATGGAAAGTTCCTGACTTATCTATAAAGCTAAACACTTTAAGAATTTGATCTACAAACATTTTTTTTTTCTCCAGCCCCACAAATGTGATTATTTGCAGTGTTGAAGTACAGTGACTTAGCTGCAGCTTTGTTAGTTTAAGGAACTGAGCAATTCCTGGTTTCCAAAGACAGATTTTGGGGGGAAAGTTATGTATATTCAGTCTTATTTCCTCATTAAAGAAAAACAATGCATTTACAAGACAAACTTTCAAGACAGGGTGGAGAAAGGATTGTGCAAAGAATGATGATGAACCTGGGATTGTCATCTGGTCCTTGTCTGCAGATCTCTTTGGCAGCATAAAACTTCACATTTTTATCAGCTCACCTCACTCAGGGCTTGACTTGGCTAATAGTCTGTTTCCTCAGGGTAACTGCTGCCCCACATGTCCGGCAGGGTCCATGAGCCACTTCTGGATGGGCTTTCTAGATAGGGCCTTACTCTTTCAATACCACTTTTATTGGATACCCTTGAAAAAGTATGACAAATAGACTCAGCCCCTCTTAGCTAAATGGGTGGTATTACTGAAAATAGCCGGATGATGTCATCCAGGTGTTAAGTATGTGGGAATTCACTGGAAAATTCTTTCAACTTTTTGTATGTTTGGCATTTTTCCTGATAAACACTGGGGGGAAGTACAGCTCGGGAAAGTCCTTCAGGCCTCCTTCCAGCAGTGTTGTGCTTGCTCGGAGAGCTTGGTGCGTGCACTGGTGGAGGGCAGCCTCTGGAGCCCACCTGCCAGCCTCCTCTGCCTGCCAGCTGTGTGCCCTGCAGGCGGTTCCTGCACCGCTCTGAGCCGGGGTTTGCTGTGGGAGTGAAATGAGAGTGCAGGTTACAGCGCTCTCTACCCACAGTCAACTCTCAGGGACCTTTGGCAATTGCTGTCCCCTCACCCCACCCCCGCTCCTGCTGTTTAATCAGCTTCCTTCGTAACAGGTGACCGAGCCACTCAGAACAGTTGGCAGTGATGCTCTCCCGGATCGTTGATTTGGAAGACAGTTGGGGGGCTACCTTGAGACTGAATTGTTAATTCAGACATTAGGACCATCTCCTAAAATCAATTCCATTTCGTGTTGTCCCCTGCTTAGCCTTAGTAAATAAACACAAGGGACATACCGTAACTCTGCTTTCTGGAGCCCAGTCGCCATCACAAAGGTCAGTTCGGCCTGAGTGTCGGGGTCTGGGCTGGGCAGGCGGGCCTCCTGGTGGCCATGCTTGCTTCCTGAGCCGCCAGGTCTGCGGTTCTCGTCCCTTTGGTTCTCGTCCCTTTCTTGCCTTGACTGGTACTCGCAGCCACTGCTTTCACCTTCCCCAGGGCAGTCGTGAGGAAGAGGAAGGCAGCTCAGGAAGTACCATGAATCAGCGAGGCCAGCTGCATGGATCTGGGATGTGACAGTGATGGCCCTCTTCTCCAGAACTGAGGGCTGTAACCTGCCGTCCTCCACTGTCTTGGGTTTTTGAAGTCCTTTCAGAGGTTTTCAGCGTATTCACAGTTTCATGCATCACCCCAGAAACCTCATCCCCATTAGTGGTCAGTCAGTCCCTATTTTCCCCTCCCCTCCCTGCTGGTGGCAAACACTATTCTACCTTCTGTCACTATGGAGGTGCCTATTCTGAGTGTTTCACACAGATGCAGCCACGTGCTACGTGGCATCGTGTGTCTGCCTTCATGATCTTTCTATCCGTGCTGTAGCCCACGTCAGTACTTCATGCCTTTTTATGGCTGAACAGTAGCGCATCACATGGACAGAGCCTGGTGTGGTTATTCATTCACCTGTTGATGGCCACTGAGGTTGCTTCTACTTCAGGGCTATCATTAGGAATATGTGCGTGGACATGTTTTCATTTCTATTTGGTATACCCCTAGGAGTGGAATTATTGGGCCTTATGGTAATTCTATATTTAATTTTCTGAGAAACTGCCTAACTATTTTCTCAAGTGCAGCAAAGGCTGCACCATTTCACCTTCCAGACAGTGATGCTGGAGGGCTCTAGTCTCCCCATTTCCTCGCCTGTAGTGTTATCATCTGTCATTGTGATTATAGCCATCCTGGTGGAAGTAAATTGGCATCTCATTGTCGTTTTGATTTGTATTTCCCTAATCAAGATTGCTGGGAGAAATATCAATAACCTCAGATATGCAGATGACACCACCCTTATGGCAGAAAGTGAAGAGGAACTAAAAAGCCTCTTGATGAAAGTGAAAGAGGAGAGTGAAAAAGTTGGCTTAAAGCTCAACATTCAGAAAACGAAGATCATGGCATTTGGTCCCATCGCTTCATGGGAAATAGATGGGGAAACAGTGGAAACAGTGTCAGACTTTATTTTTTGGGGGGGGGCCTCCAAAATCACTGCAGATGGTGATTGCAGCCATGAAATTAAAAGACGCTTACTCCTTGGAAGGGAAGTTATGACCAACCTAGATAGCATATTCAAAAGCAGAGACATTACTTTGCCAACAAAGGTCTGTCTAGTCAAGGCTATGGTTTTTCCAGTAGTCATGTATGGATGTGAGAGTTGAACTGTGAAGGCTGAGCCCTGAAGAATTGATGCTTTTGAACTGTGGTATTGGAGAAGACTCTTGAGAGTCCCATGGACTGCAAGGAGATCCAACCAGTCTATTCTAAAGATCAGTCCTAGGTGTTCTTTGGAAGGAATGATGCTAAAGCTGAAACTCCAGTACTTTGGCCACCTCATGTGAAGAGTTGACTCATTGGAAAAGACTCTGATGCTGGGAGGGATTGGGGGCAGGAGAAAGAGGGGATGACAGAGGATGAGATGGCGGGATCGCATCACCGACTCGATGGACATGAATCTGAGTGAACTCCGGGAGGTGGTGATGGACAGGGAGGCCAGGCGTGCTGCGATTCATGGGGTCGCAAAGAGTCGGACACGACTGAGCGAATGAACTGAACTGAACTGCATGACTAATGATGTTGAGCAGTTTTAAACAGTTCATTCATTGCTGGCTGTGCTGGGTTTCCGTTGCTCCAGGGGCTTTCTCTGGTTACAACAGGAGGGGACTGCTCTCCAGCTGCAGTGCATGGGCCTCCCATCGAGGTGGCTTCTCTTGTTGCGGAGCCTGGGCTCTAGGGTGTGGGCTCCAGTAGTTGCCACACGTGGGCTCAGCAGTTTCGGCTTTTGGGCTGTAGAGAGTTGTGGTTCATGGGCTTAGCTGCCCCTCGGCATGTGGGATCTTCCCAGAGCAGGGATCAAAACCATGTCTCCTGCATCAGCAGGTGGATTCTTTACCACTGAGCCACCAGGGAAGCCCAAGTTCATTTTAAATATGCTTATTGTTCATTTGTAGGCCTGCTTTGGAGAAATGTCTATTCAAATTCTTTACCTATTTCTTAATTGGATTTTTGTCTTCTTCTGATTCAGTTATAAGCCCTTTTATCTGATACGATTTGCAAATATTTTCTCCCATTCCGTGGTTTGTCTTTTTCACTTTGTTGATGGCAGCCTTTAAGGCACAGAAAGTCATTTTAAAAAGACGCGTAACATTTCAGTGGAGGAAATGGTGGCAAGTGGGCGCACTGGGCGTATGTCTATCCTTCTCTCACAACAACTTTCTTTTTTACTAGCAGTTATTTTTTATCATCATGATCGCCAGATGTTAAAGGGAAAAAAAAGTAGTTTGCTGTGTTTATTTATTAAGAACTTACATGGAGGTAATTTACCTTTTTTTTACACTTTTATATCAAATCTAAACGCTGATGATAATACGATTCTGGTGTTAGAATAACCGTTATTTTAGTCATTATCAGCATTGCAATTTGCTGAAAGAAAGGTAATGAGGATTGTGGTGGTATGTTAATATCAATAATAGACATCACAGAAAGTTTTCTCCTGGCATCTCATGAAAGAATTAGTAGTACTTTACATGTAAATAAATCATCTCAGCTTTTGAAATAAATTTCAAATGGATCAAAGCTTTCAGGGTTGTTTTTTTTTTTTTAAAGAAACAATAAAGGCACCAGAAGAAATAAAAAGCAAGCCCAATACAAGGTCACAGGTCGCACGCACACCCAAGGTGAAGCCACTCAAGGGGCTTCTTCCCCAGGGAGAGAGGTACAGTCACCGGGCCACAAACTGCGTCTGTGCACTCTCTGACCCTCCGACCTTGGGCTTTACCTGAGCACCAGGAGTCCGGGGTACAGGCAGTAACTCTAAGGTTGTCCCTCTCCCGCAGCCTGGAGCCGGGGTGACAGGGCAGGGGAGGCCGGTCCCCAGACCTCAGCCCCGGGCAGCAGTGCCCTCTCCCCAGGACACACGCTGCCACGACGTGGCCTCTGGGCTTGGCGCCGGAGAGGCAGAGGCGGCGTCCTGCGCTCGTGTGGGAAGGCTATGAAAAGAAAACCCTTATTGGCCCAAACATTTAAACAAGAATTACACTAGGATCTTTTGTTCTCGCTCTGACATGGCCAGAATTCAGTTGAAGGTCCAGAAGAGGATTATTTTTGTTGTTGTCGTTTTCAAATCTGAGTTATTTTACGCGAGCAAACAGAGGGAAACACAAAACAGAAACACATGGCTGAAGTCTGTCCCGTGGTGTCGGGGTGAACCACATCACTCTTCGGGGCACTGTTTTGTGCTTAAGGGGCTCCCGATTGGAATGTTCCATCCAAGGTGCTGTTGCCTTCCTCGGGAGAAGGCCCCGGTGACCGGAGGCAAGCAGCAGAGTGTCTGGGAATCGGGGATACACACGCAGCTCGGGAGAGCCTCACCTCTCTTTTTTTCCTCCCCAGGTTTAACAGGGAAAACCTGTTTTCTGGCAACAACTGAAGAAGCCCTCGGAAGCTGTTCCTTTGGGCCTCATGGAGCAGCTGGAAGCCGTGCTGTGAGACCCCCAGCGGGAGGAGCTGTCGCCCACTGATCACTCAGCACGACGGTCATCATGGCCAGCAAGAGGAAGTCCACCACCCCGTGTATGATCCCTGTGAAGACCGTGGTGCTGCCCAGCTCCAGTGCCGAGGCCCCGCCCGCAGAGCCCGGGCCCGAGGGGCCCCCCCAGGAGCCGCCCCCGGAAGCGCCTGCCACCAGCACCGAGGCCACCCAGAGCGCCAGTGGTCCCGATGTCCCCTCGCTTGCCAACGGGCACCGGAGCACCTTGGACGGCTACGCGTATGCCTGTAAATACTGTGACTTCAGATCCCAGGACATAACCCAGTTTGTGGGACATCTGAGCTCAGAGCACACAGACTTTAACAAAGACCCAAGCTTTGTATGCACTGAATGCAGCTTTCTGGCAAAAACTCCCGAGGGGCTTTCTCTGCACAACGCCAAGTGTCACTCGGGGGAAGCCAGCTTTGTGTGGAATGTGGCCAAGCCAGACAATCACATGGTTGTGGAGCAGAGTGTCCCCGAGGGCACCAGCCCTCCTGACCTGTCAGGGGAGCCAAACGTGGAGGGGACGGATGGACAGGCGGAAATCATCATCACCAAGACCCCAATCATGAAGATAATGAAAGGCAAAGCTGAAGCCAAGAAGATCCACACGCTCAAGGAGAATGTGCCCAGCCAGCCCACCGGGGAGGCCTTACCAAACCCTCCAGCTGGGGACACGGAGGTGAAAGAGGGGGACCACGCCTTTGTCAACGGTGTGGCCCCCATCAGCCAGGCCTCAACCAACCCCACGAAGCCCCCCCACTCAGCCAACGGGCCCCTGCTGGGGGCGGTGCCAGTGCTGCCTGCGGGCATCGCCCAGCTCCTCTCCCTGCAGCAGCCACCCCCGCAGGCCCAGCAGCCCCTGCCCACCGCCAGGTCCCTCCCCAAAGTGATGATCCCGCTGAGCAGCATCCCCACGTACAACGCGGCCATGGACTCCAACAGCTTTCTGAAGAACTCCTTCCACAAGTTCCCCTACCCGACCAAAGCCGAGCTCTGCTATTTGACTGTGGTCACCAAGTACCCGGAGGAACAGCTCAAGATCTGGTTCACCGCCCAGAGGCTGAAGCAGGGCATCAGCTGGTCCCCGGAGGAGATTGAGGACGCTCGGAAAAAGATGTTCAACACTGTCATCCAGCCGGTGCCCCAGCCCACCATCACGGTCCTCAACGCCCCCCTGGTTGCCAGCAGTGGCGACGCCCAGCACCTCATCCAGGCCGCTCTGCCCGGGCATGTGGTGGGGCAGCCGGAGGGCGCGGCGGGGGGACTTCTGGTCACTCAGCCTCTGATGGCCAATGGGCTGCAGGCCCCCAGCTCCTCTCTCCCCCTGGCAGTCACCTCTGTCCCCAAGCCACCCGCTGTCGCACCCATTAACACCGTGTGTTCAAATACGACATCGGCCGTGAAGGTGGTAAACGCCGCCCAGTCGCTCCTCACAGCCTGCCCTAGCATCACCTCCCAAGCCTTCCTCGATGCCAGCATCTACAAGAACAAGAAGTCTCATGAACAGCTGTCAGCTCTGAAAGGGAGCTTCTGTCGGAACCAGTTCCCAGGGCAGAGCGAAGTGGAGCATCTGACCCAGGTGACAGGCCTCAGCACCCGGGAGGTGCGCAAGTGGTTCAGCGACCGCAGGTACCACTGCCGGAACCTCAAGGGCTCCAGGGCTGGCCTGCCTGGAGAGCACGGCACCCTGCTCGTCGACCCTGCGCCCGAGGCACCCTTCTCCCCATCGTGCAAGGCCCCCGAGGTGACCTGCCTCCCCACAGCAGCCACCCTGGCCACCCCGCCTTCTGCCAAGCGACAGTCCTGGCACCAGACCCCCGACTTCACACCAACCAAATACAAGGAGCGGGCCCCCGAGCAGCTCAGAGCCCTGGAGAGCAGTTTTGCACAAAACCCCCTTCCCCTGGACGAAGAGCTGGACCGCCTGAGAACTGAGACCAAAATGACCCGCAGGGAGATTGATGGCTGGTTTTCAGAGAGACGGAAAAAAGTGAGTGCCGAGGAGGCCAAGAAGGCCGAGGAGGGGGCTTCTCCAGGGGAGGAGGAGGCCGCTGAGACCGAGGGGGAGGAGGGCTTAGCCGGGGAAAATGGCTCCCCAGAAGCGCCCAGTGGCCACTCGCTGGCCGAACGCAAAGTCAGCCCCATCAAAATCAACCTCAAGAACCTGCGGGTGACAGAGGCCAATGGCAAGGGCGAGCTCGTGGGGCTGGGCGTCTGCGAGCCTGAGGACGAGGCGCCCGGCAAGCTGGCGGAGCAGCCACCGGGCAAGGCGGGCTGCAAGAAGACGGCCCAGCAGCGGCACCTGCTGCGGCAGCTCTTCGTGCAGACGCAGTGGCCCAGCACCCAGGACTACGACTCCATCATGGCCCAGACGGGCCTGCCGCGGCCCGAGGTGGTGCGCTGGTTTGGGGACAGCCGGTACGCCCTGAAGAACGGCCAACTCAAGTGGTACGAAGACTACAAGAGGGGCAACTTCCCCCCCGGGCTGCTAGTCATTGCGCCTGGCAACCGGGAGCTGCTGCAGGACTATTACGTGACCCACAGGATGCTGTATGAGCAGGACCTGCAGAGCCTGTGCGATAAGACCCAGATGAGCGCCCAGCAGGTCAAGCAGTGGTTTGCCGAGAAGATGGGTGAGGAGACCCGGGCTGTGGCCGACACAGGCAGCGAGGGCCAGGGCCCCTGCGCCGGCGACCCTGCGGCCCTTCACAAAGGGCTGGGTGATGCCTATGTGGAGGTGTCTGAAAACAGTGAGTTGTGGGAGCCCAGCACCCCTGAGGCCAGCGCAGAGCCCTTTGACACGCAGAGTCCCCAGGCTGGACCTCAGCTGGGTAAGGAGCCCCCCAGGACTGTGCCGCCCTCTGAGGGTGCCAGGGCGCTGGGTGGCGGGGAGCTGAGTCTAGGGCTGGGGTAGCTGCTGTTTCTCAGGCTCTCTGACAGCAGGACCACCTTGTCTGGCTGCTTCCAGGGACACCAGGCAGCAGAACCCATTCGAGCATCTGTGATGAAGGGCTGACTATTGGGTCTGTTTCATTTTGCGTTTGTTAAACATGTGCAGGGAAAGGAAGGAGCGCAGCTAATCCACCAGTGAATCCACACTTCTCTAATCATTTCTTAGCCAAAGGAGAGAATAAGTTAGAACATCACCTGAGCCAGACAAGCTACCAGGCAGGAGACAAAATAGGCCTGTCTGTTCCTGATGAGGAAATTCAACCCAAAGTGGGGAACAAAAGCAGAGGGAGCCTTCCACTGACCTTAGATACATGAAGTGCTTTTTGTTTTTTAAAGGGTGAAAAATCCTGTACCTTGCATTTCTGTATTTCTTCCTGATGTAGAGGACATGGAGACTCCTCTTCCGTCTTAGATATACAGAATCCAAAGCTTGAATTTGTTTCTCAGCTTCTCTGGATCAGGACACTAGTACTTGAAAGAAAGCTTTAGAAGGTTATTTATTGAAGACAGTTTGACGCCTCAGACACATCACATTATCCGGTGTTGGTTTTCTCAGGTGTTGACCCCTCAGTTCCTGGCCTCTCCCTCCTCTCCCCACCCTCCTCACAGGTGGCCTTGTCACAGGCTGGCCAGGAGCAAGGTGGTGTTCAGTCGCTCAGCCGTGTCCAGCTCTCTGCGACCCCATGGACTGTAGCACCCCAGGCTTCCCTGTCCTTCACCATCTCCCAGTTTGCTCAGACTTGTATCCTTTGAGTCAGTGATGCCATCCAACCATCTCATCCTCTGTGGTGCCCTTCTCCTCCTGCCTTCAATCTTCTCCACAGTTGGCTTTTTGTATCAGGTGGCTGAAGTATTGGAGCTTTAGCCCTTCCAGTGAATATTGAGGGTTGACTTCCTTTGGGATTGACTGGTTTGGTCTCCTTGCTGTCCAAGGGACTCTCAAGAGTCTTCCCCAGCACAATTGGAAAGCATCAGTTCTTCAGTGCTCAGCCTTTTTTATGGTCCAGCTCTCAGATCTCTTTATGGGAGGCTGTGGAAACCAAGGAAGTATCTGAATTCTCAGCTTCTGTAATTTGTGGGCTTTCAGAAGTTGGTTCCAGGCCTGGGTTTTTCTGGACGTGGCCTTGTTTTCTGCAGGCCCCCATGAGTCAATGGGGTTACCACGGCGGGTGTCACGGGCACCAGGGAACAGGCGTGGGCCCACAGGCCTGGTTGCCTCAGGCACCTTCTCCAGCATCAGGCCTGCCCACCCCTGGCTTGGCTCTGCCAACAAAATGGCAGACTGTTGGGGCGAGAACCCACTAATTTATTTAGTTTTTTTTTTTCAATTGCTATTCCCCTGAATTATATTCTTATAGCTGGAAATAGCCTGGTAGTTGTTGTACAAAGATTATGAAACATGCTCAATGCCACCTAACTGTACATTTAAAAATGGTTGAAACAGTCGATTTTATGGTATGTGTATTTGACCACAATTAAAAATGCTAACCTGGATTTGGGATAAATGGGTTTGAATCACCAGCCCTGGCTCCCCTCAGCAGGTAACTCCAACTGTGAGTGAAGAGCTGGTGTCCTGGGTGGGTCAGAGCAGGGGTGGCCAGGCTGGCCATGCCTTCGTAGCATCGTCCTCTTCTGGCCGAGACAGGCATCCAGGGGGACAGGGAGGGCTGGTCTCTCTGTAGCTGGTTCCTCTGAGCCATCCTCAACACTATCCCCCCCTCACCTCCCGCAAGCATCCTGGGTGAGGCCCTCTCTGCAGCCGCTCCCTGCCCCACAACAGATGAAGGCATCAGTGGGACACATGTCAGGAAGCAGCCCTGCCGAGTGAGCAGTGGAAGGGGAGGCGGTGCGTGGCAAGGGTTTATGGCCTGAAAGTCAGGCTCCCAGCCCAGCCTCAGGCCTAGGTTTGCCGAAGGGAGGCTCCAGACCCTGCTAGGTGCGGCCAGCATCCTGTCCTCTGCCCCACCTTCCTTCGGGCTGGAGGGCAGGGAGGCTGCTGGGCAGGCCGAGCTTCTGGATGAAGTCCCCGACGTGGGAGGGCGGGCCGTTCTGGTGCTTCACGTGGAGGTGACAGGCCTGTGTTTTCTCCTCAGAAACAGACTGAACGGGAACTGATGGCTGTGAAGGACCGGCCAGCCTTGGGAGGCTGCCGCCGCTTGGAAGGGCCCAGCCCCTCTCTGCTGCTGCAGGCCGAGGCCACACCAGCCCCTGGCCTGCACAGGCCTCCATGCAGCCAAGCCTGCCACCACCCAGCCCGCCACCGCCTGCGAGCGGGGAGACGCATCTGCCAGTTCTCCTGCCCACAATGTAGGACTTCTCCTTTGCCTTCCAGTGAATAAATAGTTCAGATTTCATATTCATAGACACAGAATCAAGTTTTTAACATATAAATCTGCCTATACACGTTTAGTAAAACGTCAGATTGCAGACAATTTTATTACATAGAAACTCTGGTTAGCAGTCCACGGTCTCTTACATCATCTCTGGAAATGCCCCGTGTCTGCTCTCTGAAGATCGCTGGGCCGCGCGTGCCTACACCTTCCACGGTCGGGCTGGGGTCACCACATCTGCAACCACGGGCCTCCTTTGTGGTCCTCGAGGAAGGCAGCGCCTTTGAAGAGACCTTGGCCCTTTCAGCGGTGACCCGCAAACCGCACAGTGGGCTCGCCTCGCCTCCTGGGATGATTACTGCAGAGCCTGTGTTCCCGGCGGTTTAATAAACAGAGCGGGTATGTGGTTAGTGTCTGATGCTCACTCTCTCGTAAGCTGTTACAGCAGTTCTGCTTTTTCATAGAGTTTGACTCATGGACCATAACTCTTCAGTGATCAGATCGACTAAAGAAACACCGGTCAAGCCTGATGTCCTGACCTATGTGCCGCTGTTTTTTCAGTCTAGACATCTTTAGAGAGGAAAATTGACAAGAGAAACAGGGATGGGCGATGGGAGTGAAGACCACAGCCGCTGGGGGCCTTCCACAGCCCTCTGTCGATACTCACTCCACAGCCGCCTCTGGTTTGGGAAGGAAGACCCAGGCTCAGCCTGTCAGAGCAAGAACTGATGGGGCTCGGGGGCCTCTCGGAACCATCAGAGCCGGGGTGGTCCTCAGCACAGAGACCTGTGTGTGGGGTTCCCGACAAAGTCCGAGTCCTGGCCCCACACCTGGGGCCTGGCTGGTGTGCTGGACTTGGCTGGACAGGTCCTTGTGAGGTTTTTAAAGTTCTGTATTTATATCCCCGAACGTGGAAACACGACCTCTATGTTAGCTGAACCATCATATCCGCTTTGTTAATTGAGAAAAGTCACAGGAAGAGGTGCCTCTGTAACCCTGAGAAACTTGCTTACAAAGCTGTGCTCAGCAGTAAATCCCTGTATCCCCAAGACCAGCCGCTCTGCAAGCAGCAGGTAAAGAGTGAAGCTCCCAGAAACCCCCTGCTGCCCAGAGCACCAAGGCCTGGGTGCTCCTCCTGGGCCCAGGCCAGTGGGCAGCATCAGGAGACCCCAGAGGGACAGCAGGGGCTGTGGTGAGAAATACTAGGGGTATTTCTCCACGGCCCTCCTCCTCACCTGCCCCCCAGAACCAGGCCAGGCAGGCACCGCATGGGCGTGGCTCCCAGCATGGAGGTGGTGCTCGCCCCTTCTGCCTCCGGGAGAGGCTTTTCTGTGGAAACCAAAAGCCCCAGCGCCACTGTTCCGCCCAAGTGTCTTCTCCCACTCGCCCGTCCCATGAGGGACCGCCTCTCCTTTGACAAACAGGTCGCCTGTGAGGGCTTGGCGCGCTCTGCAGCCTGGTTTTGTGTCCTTTTCATGTTGGGTGTGAAGCTACTTAGCCCCAAAGCCTCTGTGGGGAATCGCCAAGAATGGCGAGTGGTTGCCTTCTGTCAGAGAACAGACGCCTGGAACTTTTCCTGTAGTGTTTATGTACATGCAGATTAATTCACATATATCCATATGCAGTGGATGCTCAGTTGATGCTTTCCTGGTGACGTGTACACCTGGCGTGCACATGAGACCGTGGTGGCACGTGGGTGCTGGGGGTGGGCGGGGCCGCCGTGCGAAGCCAGCTCCAATGGCTGTGTCCCAGAGCCCTGTGTGCCCCAGCCGAGGGCTGTCTCTTCAGAGAGGATCTTTGCTTTTCTTTTGTATTCACATGTCATTTACAACCCAAACAGCAAAGCACAGAAAATAAATCACATGGTGGACAAGTTCATGCAGGACACAGTGACCCCGCCTCAGCACCAGCTGGTCCTTAAAAGGTGGGAAAGTCACAGTGCTACCTGCGGGCAGGTCTTCTCACAGACGCAGGCCCTGCCCGACAGCCAGGATGTGCCGCACCTGCCCCCCCCCACCCCAGGCGGTGAGACCACCCAGGCTGACCAGACCCTCCTTCCCGGGCTCTTGGATCTGAGTGACTTAGGTGGGGGCTCGGCTGCATGCTTGAAGGAGACAGAGATAGCTGGGTCATCGGATGGGTGTCTGAAGATACCTGGGGCCCTGGGGGCAAAAGCAGGGACACAGCCAACTGGGCAGAGACGCACCCACGGCAGCCAGAGCCGGGGTGCAGAGGGAAGGCCCCGTGGCCAGGCGGGCCACCGCAGGTTTGCACCCCAGCAGAGGGTAGACTGTGATGTTGCCTCGGGTAGGAGGCAGTCTCTGGGCTGCAGAGTTGAGGGAAGTAGGCTGGGGCTAGTCTCTCCTGAAGAAAAGCCCATTTTTGTAAGGTGACTAATCTCTCCCCTCTTCTCTGTCTGCACTCGGACTCGTCAGAGATGGTGAACCATGTCAGTGTTTCTTGTTGCCTGTCTTGTACATGTTTGGTTTATTGTATTTTTTACACAGGGTTGTAGATCTAGTTTGAACAGGTGAGACCAGATTGCCATTCTGATACAGGAAACCTGGATTTATGCTACATATACTTTCATACTTTGATTATGGATTTTCTTGACTATTGAGCTTTTTGATTTGGAAAGTGGGCTCTCTTTGTCGGGAGTCCTGGGGTCCTGAAGTGGAAAGCCAGGCTGGGGCACTCGTGGCACCTGGGGAGGGTGGCCCTGTGTGACCCAAGCTCCTTTCAAGGCTGACTGTCGGGAGCACAGGTGGGAGGTGGGCGAGGGTGGGTGGCGTAGGTGGCACCTGCAGGCACTCACGGGCCCGGGAGGCCTTCCCACCTGAAGCCCTGCGTGTTGTCCGGGCCAAGAAACAGATGCCGTGGGCTCTGTCCAGCTCAGTCTGTGGGAGGAGCCAGGACTCGGACTTTGTCGGGAACCCCACACACAGGTCTTGTGGCAGGTCCTGTGTCCCCTCCCTGGGCGCCAGGCTGCCTTCTGCAGAGGCACAGCATCAGCCGTTGTGTGCACATCTTTGCTGACAGCTCCCTGCTTCTGCCCTGTCCCAGGCCCTGCTGCCTCGTCTCCCTGTTCTCTTCTCGGACCAAATTCCTCCAGCTGGAGCGGCTTTTGTCCATTCAAAGATTGCAGCCCAAGTGGATAAATGCACTTTGCAGGAGAGACGAGCCAGCCAAGGAAAAAATCATAAAACTTGGAGTTTGGGCTCCTCCTAAAGCTCCTTCCCCCCTTTGCTATGCTTAGACTCATCCTGGGGTGGGGTGCCGGTCTTACCTTTTGTGTGACGACTAAACTGCAAGGCTCAGCTGTGTGCTAGAGAAAAGGCCTCTGGACGCGGGCAGCCCTTGCAGGCCGAAGCCAGCAGCTGCCCTGGTCAGGACTCGCGGGCTGTGTCCTCTTCTCAGCCACTGGCCCCCCGTCCTGTGCTCCCACACCCGCTGCCTTTGCTTCTGTTCCCAGGAGCACAGACCCTCCCCACCTGCCTGCCCATGCCTGGGGGCTAGAGGGCATCTGCCTGCACAGCAGCGCCAACACCGGAAAACGTGGGGTGAGCAGGGCCCCCTCTCTGCTCAACAGTCCCCTCCCCAAGCAGGGCTTCAGTCTGGGGTCCCCCCCGTGCGTGTCCTGGCTCCATTCATAACAGCCAGGCCGGGTGACATGGGCTGGGGTGGCTACAGAAGACCTCGCAATAGACAGAACGGATGCGGAGTGGAGGATGAAGTGATTGTGTAGCATGGAGCTTGCTGCCTGGCTCTAGGTCTAGGTGAACCCACGGGCCTCGTGTGCAATTCGTTTCTGCTGGAATCTGTGTCCCCAGCTCTGGTCACACTTGGGGGCAGGGAGGTGAGGGCAGATGCAGCTTCCCCTCAGGGCTGACCTGGCCTCTGGGTGGGAGGAGAAGCAGAGGAGCGCTTGCCTGGAGAGGACAGGCTGCCTGCTCTTAAACCTGTGACTGGCGTGCACACCTGGCCTCCTCTGCACAGAGGTCCTGGCCGGCACCAGACTGGAGCGCGACAGTGGGAGCCCGCGTGGGGCAGGGGGCAGAGGGCAGAGCGGGTGGGCGCCTGGCGCTGGCGGCTCTGCGGATGAGGGTGAGCCTGGCTCCCGCTCTCCCAGGTGCTGAGTCCTACCTGGGTTGCTGGACGCTGGGCATCGGTGCAGCCCCTCCCCTGCTGTCCTCGCCCGGCCAAGCCCCTCTGGCTGTGTCTCCTGGCAGGCAGGTTCTTGCGGGGAGTCTGGGCGTTTACCTGGAGAGCACGTCTTCCTCCAGGAGTCCGCTCTGCCCCCCTGGGCAGGGGAGGTGAGAAGCATCTCTCAGCTGAGGCTAATTTACGTCTGTCCCTCCCCTCGGTGAGGGGACGGTCTGAAGGCCCCCATGTGACTGGAGCGGGAGGTGGACAGTCCAGGAGTCACAGAGGACAGGAAGCTGCAGGCCCACAGTCTGGTCCTTCCCAGTCAGGACCCTTTCAGGGTGCCTGCTTGTCCTGCGATTCGTGTTCGGGGACGCTGTCCCTCACCCTGGGTCCTGCCCCACCAGCTTTCCCATCCAGTTTGCTGCCCCTGTGGCCTGGAGAGCCAGCGCCCCCATGGGTGGATGCAGCCTGGTCACAGGCTGTAGGGTGATGCTGATGGGAGAGGGGGTCACCCCTGAGCAGTGGGTTCCTGCCCAGCTCCCCAGCACCACTTCGTTCAGTGTGTCCAGGGGGCCGGACTGTGCCATCATTGTTGGAGACCCCCTCATCCCTGTCTGTGCAGTCGACTAAAAGTGCACTGAGCGCAGCCTCTGTGCCAGGCCAGAGGTTGCCAGAGGCAAGCAGGGTCTGTCTGCCTCCCTGGTGGCTGGTTTTTTGCCGCCCACTCACGGGCTGGTCTTCAGCACAGACCTTTTGTTCCCTGAGCGCGGGCGAGGGCGGCTGCGGGAGGAAGGCTGGGAGGGCAGGGGCAGCTGGCTGGAGGTGTGCTTCCTGCCCTGGAGCCGCCGCAGCAGCCATCATCTTGGTGCTAAGAGGCCACTGCCCTATTCTGTCCGTCCAGAGCCCTCCTCCTCCGTCGAGGGAGGCACAGGCCCACGCGGGCTGTCACCAGGCCTGGCGGAAGCGCAGTCCTCACCCCAGGAAGGTGTTTTTAACAGAAAGTTGGAACTTGCCTTTGGACGGCGGCTGTGCTGGGCCAGGAGGAGGGGGCTGCCCTCTGGGCTGAGTCTCCAGGCCTCACAAGGTCCCCTGTGGGGATGCTGCTATTTCTAAGATGCAAATTGCACATTTCCTAGATTTTATATCTGTGGATTTGGATAAGGGAGGGGAACAGGGCCAAACTGCTTGTACAATTTGAAATGGGCCGAAATGGTACTTTAAATCTTTTGATTGCTCCTAAATAAAAATGTAAATACATTTCAAACCTGTGGACTGTTTTGTGGGGGAATCAGAAAAAAAGCTGAGAACACTGACATCTCTGGACTTACTCTGTAGGCAAGACCAGCAACTTGGAGGGACGAGCAGTGCAGTTTCCCTCGGGCGCTCCAGGTAAGTTCCAGCTCGCCGTGTCCAGCCGGCTGGGTCACTAGATAAAGGACTGCAGCACCCATGGACTCATGCTAAACAGAGGGAAACTGAGTCAGACCTAGAGCTGTCAGGCATCCAGTGAGAAGACACTTCCTGGAGGAAAATACTGAGAAACTTGTCATTTGCTAAGGAGAGATTGGCAAATGAGCCTAAAGCCCTGGGGCCTTGAAGGAACAGGATTAAAGCCCAGCCTCTAATGTTCACAGTGATTGAACCTTACAGGGGATCCTAAAGGCCTGTGCCAAAAGGGAAAAAGGACCCTTGAAAAAGCCCCAGGGGCAGAGAGATAGTAAGGAGGGATCCCAGGTGGATCCCAGGTCCTGGTCCTGACCTGGCCCTTCTGGAGGCGACCTAAGTCTTAGGGAAGGAACTTTGTGTGGAATCTAAAAGAAGTCTACGGGAGAAAGACCAGCTGAGTGTAGAACCTGAACAGCCGACCCACGGTAGCTGCAGGCTCGGCCGCTCGCGTGGACGGAGTGGACAGCAGGGGTGGCCAGGGGTCACTGCGGGTGTCCTGAGGCAGCTGCAGAGGCCTCCAGCAGGGGACAGAACCCCAGTCAGGCCCCGGAAGGGCCACTGAGGGCCCTCGGGCTGAGACCAGACTTGGTCAGTTTAACTGATGTGACCTTGTTTTGTTCCACGAGCTCCTTTGGTGCAGTGACCTAATGCCACTTAAGAGTTGTTTTTCCCCCAAGAACTGAAATGGTGGGAGGGGATGAACTCAAGCTGAAAGGCTAGTGAGTGTCCAGCCCCAGGCCCAGCCTTGGGCAATGATGTTCAGGATGTGCCTGGTCAGGAGGGAGGCCCTGCCCCCAGCACCAAGACCACAGATCCTTGTCAAGGGTGGTGTCCCTGGCTGAGGTCAGAAACCACTCAGGCCTCCTCCTGGCAGGAAAGGTGGGGGTGGGGGGGCAGGGGTTGGGGGTTGCTCTGGATGCAGAAAGCCCCTGCTCTTGCAGTCGGTGCTGTGTGTGAGCAGGTGGAGAAGCAGGCTACTCCCCACTGCGGGCCAGGACACTTCTGCCTGAAGTGAGGGCCTCCCCCACAGCCCCCACCCCCATGCTGGGCCTCCTGGTCACTCAATCATTGTCAGGTCTGGAGGAATTCGGGTTAAGCTCAATCTGTGAATCTGCTGCCACATTTTCTGCTAGGAAGAAGGATCAAGAAACTTACAGGGAAGGGCGAAGGCAGGTGTCTCCTCCAGTCAGTGGGGCCGCCCAACAGCAGAGCCAGTGAAGGAGCAGGCCCACTGGTAAAATCAAAGTGGGCAGGCCCATGACAGCGCACCCGGGCCCCAGCCCAGGCCCCACCCACCCACCACCTCTTCCACCGCTGGTCAGCAAAGCTCGCTCCTGCCCGTGAAAATCTGGGAACACACGGGTCAGGAAGACTGCGTTAATCCCTGCCTACCACCTTCTTGTCCGAGGGGGAAGACATCCTCCTCCAAGTCAGACCACGAAGCGCCAAGAAAGCTGAGGCGACAGTGAGAACCTGAGCAGGGCTTTTGGCTACATCTAGTTCAGGGACAACAGGAAGGATCTCAAACTGTGATCCCAGTTCTCCAAGTGGATGGTGCTCAGAGGGGCCTGCAATGGACCAGGACTGGCCCCAAATCTGAGAACTTGGGAAATGCATGTCTTGGTCTGACTTGTCATATAGGAAAGGGATACTCTGAACTGTTAACTCTATAAAAAAACCTGCCTTGAGCTCGTCTTCAAAACCTTCGGCCTCTCCAAAGCCAGGGACCATACTTGCATCCCTACATACTTGCACACACCAGGGCCATATGTCACATGAGGACCATTTTAAGAACCAACTGATTACACTTACCTGTGTCTCTTCAACGATCACCCTCAGGCTTCCTGGGCTGGCATATTACGCCCATCCCCACCCATGCATCCAACAGGGAGGCAGCTTTCTTCTCTGTACAGCATCATTTTTGATCCACCAGCACAGACCACTACAAAAACAGCCACAGGAAGGGAAGGGCAGGGCCCTTTAAACCATATTCTAGGCACAAAGACTTCGGCCCCAAGCTCTAGATGCAACCCGAGTATAACCCAGAAACCTACACTTGAATGCTGTGTGGGCCTTGTTTTTAAAGGAGCAGTTTCTGCAGAACTGGGAAGGGACTCCGGCTGCTTGCAGGCGGGCAGCACTCTACGCTGCCTCACGCTCGGCACGTGAGCTGGGGGAGAGGGTGGCCTCACACCGCGTCACAGCTCAGAGGGAAGGTCTGCTGGACCTGGGAAGTAAAAAACCTCCTCACCTGCTTCTATTGCAGAATAACCACCAGGCAAGCAGCCCTGGTTAACACGTCTCTGGAGAGGAGCAGGTGTTCCCGCGCCTCAGAAAGAACTCAAAAGTTACAGGATAAAAGACATGAGAATAACTTTGTGTGGCAGTTAGATCTTAAGCGGGCAGTGTAGCGAACGACCAGCCTCAAGCCTGGGTTCGGCGGCAGGCTGGCGCGAGCTCAGGGCTGGCTGTTCTAAGGCACCTTCGTGCCCACAGGCTGGGTCTCTGGCCCCTGTCCTTTGAAGTGGGGCTGCGCCCCTCCAGCCTTCCACACCTGCCTTGGATCTTTCCACCAGCCGGGCAGAACCTGCCATGGGTGCAGCAGGGTCCATCAATAACCAATGGCCTGTGCCCTGCAAAGCCGGCGGCTCCTTCATTCCTCCTTCCTTCCTGAGGGATAGCATCCCGTGTCATCTTTGCCTTTAAAGAAACCTGCGTCCTCGCCTCCCGCCCCTCGCCCACCGAGGCTGAGCAGCAGGAAGAGCAGAACGTCATCATGGTGCCATTGAGAAGTAATTCCACTTTTTACAGTCCTTTTCAGAAGGAAAGCTTTTTCAATAAAATTTAAAATTTTTATTAACATTTAAATTATAAACGAAACGTTGGCAACCATATATAGACATGTTTGCTATGGACAGCTGATTGGGAGGTGGTACTGTGAAATACCATTTCAGAATTAGTTTAAATAAATCAATACGTTTTCTGAGAAACTGTGTGATTTCCTTCGGTTTACAGTTCATGATATGGAAAGTTTTAATATAATGTTAAATAATTTATTGTCTATCCTAAAAGCTATAGAAAATGGAATCACTATTGGGATCAGATAATAACAAGGCTTGAATGGCTCAGTGGTTCTTCTGAAGAGTATATAGAAATCTTAAAAAGGTAACACTGGTAACTGAGCTGTAAATCCGTAAAAATAACAGGTCTGCCACAGTGTGCAGATAAGTTCGTTCATTTTGCTTCCCCAGTCCCATCCCCCCACCAAGCAGCTTTCAGGTCAGAAGTGGAAGACATAGAAAATCATACATCCTACGTGAAGGAATGAAGGTCGTGAGAGACAGAGTGTGCAAAAATAAACTTTACAAGTCCATACTCCAACATCACGTCCATCTATTGTCGGGACCTGATTGACTTCACAAACACTCGAGATCACCCAGACAGCGTCCTCTTGCAGGGTCGTCTGGCAGACTCTGATCCAAGGTGTCTTGCTGTGACAGGGAAAATGGTCTTCACTCTGATTTGGGACTCACGGCTGGCCTGCTGAGCTGCTGTGGGAGGACATGTTCCTTTTGAGAGGGTGTTTCCTGAACGCGTGGCGGCCAGTGCCCAGCTGGACCTCTGCTGTGGGGACTGGCCTTTCCACTCTGGGCCCATAGGTGCCCAGCAGTCCTGACCCAGCTGGCGTCTTGCTCTGGCTCTTGGGGGGCTGTGACGCAAACACAGGCACGTCCTCACTGATGATGTGGGAGGAGCCGCCTGCTGCCCAGTGCCCACAGACACGTGCCCCCTGGTGAGCGGGTCCTTCAGGCTTGCGCCCAGGCTGCAGGCAGGGGGCACTGCGGCCCAGTGGGTGCCCCAGGGCCGCTGTCCTCCCATGGCCCCGAGGCGCTGCAGCTGTGGCCCTGCAACCCGCTATCGCTCTCCCTGTCCCCGGTGGCACCCTGGGCCACCTCGGGCTCCTCCACAGGCCCCTCACGGCCTGGCTGCCCGATACTGCCGCCCTGCACACAAGGCTCTGTGTCAGTCAGGTGGGTGGCGCTCCTGGTCATGGGCAGCGTGCCCTTGTGCTGTACCCTGCTCTCCAGGCAGGCCCTGGGCTCCTCCGCCCGGGCTCCAGGACACCTCCCCTCCCTCCCTGCCTGGCTGGGGTTTAAAGCTGCAGGACTGTGTAAACGTTGACTCCGGAGCCCAGCGAGGCTGCTGTTGCTCCGCTCCTCTCAGGAATGTCAGCGGCTCCTGAGCCTCCTGTGCGGCCAGCTGAGGCAGCCTCTCTCTCCGAGAGGCAGTGGCCGTGGTGGTCCCAAGACGGAAGGCTCCATCCCCAGAAGGCAGGGCCAGGTGTGTGTGCTTCAAGGCCAGACAGTACAGTTTTTTGCCTTCACCCAAGGCTGGGACGTGGAGGCCCAGAATAGGAATACATCTCATTAATGGCGTGCTTTTCGTCTAGCGTCCACGGCTGGAATCCGGGCTCTAGGTGGCGAGGCCAGGAAGGGCGGCCCCATAGGCCACTTCCCTGGAACCAGTCCACGGCCCCCTCTCCGTGCGCAGCACGGCACCTGCTGCTCTCCGCGAGGCTGGGGCACAGCTAGAGGCGGTTGTCTCCGTTGACCCGAGTCCTGCGCGGGGCCCTGGGCAGGAGGAAGAGCATCCTGACGGGCAGCAGGTTGAGGCCCAGGGGGATGGGCGAGGGGAACTGAGGGCAGCCAGCCACCCCCTCAGCCTCTCAGGACCCCTCCTCCAGGCCACCTTGCCCCCACCCCTCACCTGCGATCCCGACCGTCAAAATGGTCTGCGAGATGCTCCTGGGAGATACGGAAGTCCTCAAAGGGCTGCTGGTAGCGAGCTTCGAAGGAGCCCTCCCGGGCTCGGCCGTGGGACAGTGGGCCCGAGTCGCAGCTCCGCTCCCGCAGGGACGCACCCCCGAAGGGGCAGAGGTCGCCGTTCTCCTGCTTCGGCAGGGACACAGGGCTCAGTGGCTGCCGGGCCCCGCACCGCCCCTCTGCCCGCCCGCCCGCCGGTACCTTGGCGGGGAAGACGTCAATCTTGACGAGCAGGGAGGCCAGCTCCAGGCCCTCACTGTAGTTGTTCTTCAGAGGCACCGCTCTGTAGCCTGGGGGGAGGAGGCTTGGCCCTTAGCCCAGGGGGACGCCAGCAAGCTGCCCCACCCCTGAGCCGGATCACGGTGGGCACGGCGTGGAGGAAGGGCCCTCACCTGTCTTCAGACCCTTCACCGGGAAGGTAGCCTGAGCCAGGAAGTTCTGGTCACTGAACATGTCCTCCTCATAGACCACAAAGCGCAGGAAGGCGAACTCGGGGTTACTGATCTGGAAGTGGAAGGGCTTGGCTGGCCACACAGGGTTCAGTCCATTGTCCACTGCAAAAGCAAGGGCAAGAGGCCTCAGGCCACTGCCGGGAGGATGGAGTCACAGGCGCAGGGGGTCTGACATGACCGGGGGTGTGGGGAGGGGAGACGTACCCACAAACTCCGTCTTCTGCTTGATGCTGTCATACTCGGCTCCAGCCACCTCGATCTCCACAAAAGGACACACGATGCCTCGGCCGTTCTTCGGCAGGTGCCGGGCCCCCAGTACCTGTAAGGCAGGCAAGGATGGGCCTGGGCTGGTCCTTCCGACTCACACCCGGTCCCCAATGAGCGGCGGAGGCAGTGCGCCCTCTGCTGGGCCCTCAGGACACTGCCCAGAAGTCCCATGTGAGTCTTTGCACTCTAACCTACCTTAAATCCATGTGCATTTTAATACGAAAATGTTTAAATTACTTCCCCCCGGGACAAAAAAGTAGAAATCTCTGGAAAAAAGACATGGTCACCCCCACTCTGTCCTCGTTTCTCCTTTGAGACCCACTCGGGCCCACACCCCCTGCACCCCACAGCACCAAGCCCGCATCACAGCTGCTCCCCTGGGGCCTCGAGAGGGTGGCATGGGAGCTCAGTGCTGTTCAAGCCCCCGTTCTAGCAAGTACCATCAAGCCGATTCCTGCGGCAGGGGCACCAGTTCCCTGCCTGTCTCTGCCCACTCCTGCCAGGCAGTGGCTATCCACAGTTTGGTATTATTGGACCGCATGACTCCTGAGTGCCAAGAACTGGCCACACTGAGCCCAGTCCTCTGGTGCAGGCCTGAAGCCCCACGCCCACCTCAGAGAATGGCTTCGTCTCCCTCAAGCTCCAGGATTGTCCAGCACCCCTCCCATGTCACGTTAGCCAGCCCCCCGGCCCTGGCGCCTAGAACCAGCCCAGCAGAGCGCCCCCTTCCCACCTCAATGCAGATGGCGCACGGCTCCAGCCCGCGGAGGCTGCTCTTGTCAAAGGGATCGAAGGCCTCATCGCGCATGACATTGGGCTGCAGCACATAGCCGCAGTGCCCGCCAGCCAGGAACAGGGCCTGGTTCATCTGCATGGGCTTGTCTGCAAGAGCGGGTTACAGTGGACTCCAGCCCCAGTGCCCGGCAGGACCCTGCCCCCGGCCGCTGCCTCACCTGGGGTCTGGAAGTTGAGGGCCACAAGCTGGCTGCCGCAGATCCACATGGGCAGGGGGTCGTAATTGGAGGAGTCCAGCCGCTGACCCTTAGGGTAGATGCGGGAGAGCTGCAGGCGGTTGTACTGGAGGAACTTCTTGCCTTTGGCCTTGTTTACGTACTTCTCGGCCTTGGTCTCCGGGAAGGATGACATGTCACGGTAGCAGGCGCGTTCGGTGCCAATCTCTGGGCCCAACAGGGAGCGCGCTCAGAGTCCGCCCATCCAGGTGCTGCTGGGGCCAGCCCCCTCCCAACCCCGGGCTGGACCCTTACTCTCTTCATCGAAGGGGACAGGCCGGCAGTAGACGACGAGCTCTGAGAGCTCCAGAGCGATCTTCTTCCTCCGCTCCATCATCTTGCCCTCGGTGAGCTGGGGACACATGGGCCCTGAGCCCGGGCTGGAGCCCCCAGAGAGAGGAGCCCCCGGCCACCTTGGGCATGCCCACTCGCACCTTCCAGACCCAGCTGTCCTCAGTCACACCCCAGAAACCGTCCTGAGGACAACACACCCTCCCAGCTTCAGAGGCCGGGATCCTCACACCACCTGCGCCCCAGAGACACTTCAGGGCGCTGGGCCGGCTGCACCTCAGGGCTACTTGGTCCTCAGCTCTGGGCCTGCCACGGGCACTGACTGCACTGGGAACGTGGGCGCAGTCCTCTGGGTCCTTGGGACCATCCTTCCAGCCCTGGCCCAGAAGCCTCACCCCTCACCTCGCAGTTCTCCTTTCTCAAAACCACCACCTACCCGCCACGGCCAGACTTCAGCCCCAGCACATCCCTCACTAGCACCCCGTGCGGCCCTCGGACTCGTGGAGGCCAGCTTCCTTCCAGAAGCAGCTCCTGTTCTCGAGCTCTTCCTTCCCTCCATAGCCCAGACCCCAGGTTCCATCCCTTCAACCACCAGATCCTTCCAGCCTGGTCCTTCCAGGCCCTGCTCGACTCTAAGTCCTCCGCACCCAGCCCTCTCGGCTTGGCCTACGGGAGTCCTTTCTCCAAGGCAGCCACGGTGTGTCCCGCAGCCCCTCCACCCCACTGCAGGATTCCCACACCCCGGCCAGCATGCCCTCCTCTCACCTCTAAAAGCTGGTCCTTCCACCGCCCTGCTCTGCACAGGCGGTGCCCTTGCCCTCCACCAGCCGAGGCCCACTGCCATACCACCCAGCCGTGACCGCCCACGGCCACGGCCGTCTACAACCAGCACTTTGAGCTTCTGGCCCTGCTGTCTGCTCTGTGGCCCGCCTCACGTCAGACACCCGGCCTCACTGGCCTGCTCATCCTGGCCTCTCGTTTCTCAACACCTGCGTCCTCAGAGGTCACACTCTGCTCCCAACCTGCACCACGTCACCCTAAACCTTGGGCACCTACTCCTGCTTCCAGCCCAGGACCTAGCCTCTCGCCTCTGCCCTTGACACCAACTGGTCACTACGCAGAGCCACTCAGGAACGTCTTGGGTATACCTCAAACTCAACACACCCCCAACATGCCACACTGCGGAGCACGTGTGTCCCTCCAGCCTCTGCCAAGCAGCGGGGGCTGCCCCACGGCTGGAGGACCAGCACAGGCTCTCACCCTGGCGTCCGCCGTCTGCGCCACCTCCCGGATCTTCTTCACCCAGTCCTGAAGCTCCTCCTGCGAGTCGGCAGCCACGTCCAGGGACCAGTGTGCCACTGAGGCCATGCTGATGGAGAAGACGAACAGCCGGTTGTTCTTGCCCTCGGGACGGATGGCTGGAGGGAGGGAGGAGAGGAGAGCTGGGGACACGGGGCTGAGCCCCCACCCCACCCCAGGCATGGGCAGAGCTCACTCCCTTCCTCTTCAGGGTGGAGGACGGGCAGCCCAGAGACAAGCCCCTGCCCCCACCTCTAAGCCTGTCTCAGCCAAGGACCAGCCCTCCAAGACCACGGACTTCAGCTCGCCAGCAGCATCATCCCCAGTGTCTGCACAGGGCGAGCACGCAGGCCTCAGAGCCGGGGGGCAGGGGATGGGGAGCCAGAGGGTGCCGAGGTGTCCGGGAGTGGGGAGAGCTCAGAACGAGGGCAGCCTGTGGGGCCCAACCCTCAGCTTCCTCTCTCTGGGCATGGAGAGAGCCACCAGGGACAGCCTGAACCTGAGGGGCAGAGAAAGGGCTGGGGCTCACCTATCTGACAAGCTGGCACATCCAGGACCCCCCGCAGCAAGTCCCCGAGCGGGCTGTTCTCGTCCAAGTGCTGAGGGAGGCAAAGCCCAGAGTCAGCAAGACTGCTGTGTGCACGAGGGGATGCCTGCATGCACGTGAGAAATACACCCGACAGACGAACATGAAACCACATGCGTGCGGCCCGTGTTCATCAGACTGCGGCCTGCGTGTGGTGACGGGACCACAGGAGTGCTGTGCGCGTGCGGGGGGGTGGACGCCGTGCGGGAGGCTGGGCACGGGAATCCCCTCCCACCGGCGTGGCCCTGCTCTCACCTCCCTCTCGGGCTCCAGGGCCGCCGGGCTGACCATTTCCTCCACGTAGTTTGAAGGGAACCACAGCTGCTTCTTCCCACCGTAGTCACCCCGCCACCTGTGGAAGCCGCAGGGTGCTGACCCCAGGGACCACCCCAAACTCCCGAGAGGAAGCAGCTCTGCGGGTGCATCGGGGCCCACACGGGTCCTTGCCTCCCAAGCCCCTCTCGCGTGTACACGGCCAGCGCCCAAGACGCCTGGCCTGCACCAGGGGCTCTCGAGGGCTCACCAGCCTCCCTCCTGCTTCTCCACATTCTGGATGATGGCGCTCTTGGTGAATGTCAGCTCGTCCTCCCGCTGAGCCTTGTAGTCGAAGAGAGCTTTGACGGCACACTGAGGGAGAGAAGCCCTGGTCCAGCAGACAGGCCTCCCGCTCCTCCTCTCCCACCCACGGCTGCACATGCACCAGCCCTTGTGACCACTCTCCCCCGGGCCTGCAGGAGGCACCAGGGCAAAGGGGACAGATGAGCCAGGGCTTCTGGAGGGAAGCTCCTCTGGGTTCGGGGGGACCTCGCAAGCCCCCACGCTGGGCCCCAGGAGTTAGACCGGGAAGCTGGGATGGGAGGTGCTGAGCGCCTCCTCTAAGACCAGGATGGCTTGGGGTGTGGCTGGCACTCCACCATTCAGCAGCTTCAAAGTAAGAGAAGGAATCTGGTCCCAAGCTCCCTACTGATGAGGGAAAATGAGGAAAAGAGCCCAGATCCTCACCCCTTAGAAACAAAGCCCCAAAGAGGAAGATCCGCCTATCTGAGGAAGCTCAGCAGCAGCCAGTGTGCCCCACCCCCACCTGCTGCCAGCAGGAAGGAAACGGGGGTCACCCCAGGGAGGAGTCTGGACGGGTCAGTGCTGACCCCTGGGACAGTGGCTGGGGCCAGCCCCGGGAGAGCTGTGGTCATACACCAACCACACACTTCACAACACCTCTTGGGCCTCGGAAAACCACAAATACCACTTCTGCACAAAGACCGCAGGCTGCCCTGCACCCCACAGCTGGGGACCCTCCCCAACTTCCTGCGCCCAGAGCCCAAGGCTGTACCTTAAACGTGGGCATAGGGTTCGCCTCCACATAGAAGCCAGGGTTGCGGCCCTCGTACAGCGCACCATAGTCAGGCTCCTGGAAATGGGACAGGACAGGCCATGTTAGTGCCCAGAAGTGAAAGCAGCTGCTGGCTTCCGTGTCCCCTCCTCACCAAGCTGCCCGTCTGCCCCGTTCACACACCTGGTCAGCCAGGGTTCCCAACCTCAGGGGCCTAGAACACCCCTCCTCTTTCCTCACTCTCATCTTGGCCACCTTGTCCACGACTCTGAGACGAGGCAGCTCCAGAAGCTGCCTCCACCCCTACCTCCTCTCAGACCCCAGCCCCAGCGGGCGGCCCTCGCCCTGGCCACCTGGGCCCACTGAGGACAAGAGTCTGGAGTGGACGTTCTGCCAGGGCCCCACTGTCCTCACTGCGGCCGTGATCCTGGCTCCTGCACCACAGCCTGCCTTCACGCTGGCTTCTCCGTGGCTCTGCCCTTCTCAAACACATCTCTGTAGCCTATGAACCCCTGCCGTGCTCCCACCCCCCCACCAGGTGGACCCCCTACCTGCGTGAACTCTGGGACCTCCCCTCCCCACCCCACCCCCTGGCCCATAGGGACAGTTCTGCTGAAACCCCTGTTCCCCACCTCCTCACCCACACAACCGCCCTGGCCTCACAAACACACATAGAGGCCCTCCCTCCAGGATGCCTCCCTGGGTCTCCGATGGGCTGGCTGGCCCCCCGGCAGCACGCAGGCTGCTCTGTCCCTCGCATCCACCCTGGGACTGCTGGGTGCTGGCCTGCCCTGCGGTGAGCCTGGCAGTTCCCGGAGGGCCGGTAGGTCTCCTGCGCCCTGCCCCCTGCCCCCAGGCGCTCACAGCAGTGCCAATCTTCTCTAGAGCCTCCTCGTTGATGGGGTAGCGCAACTTCATCTTGCGGTACAGCGGATGCTTCTCGTAGTAGCTGACGAGGTCAACAAGGCTGTCAAACTCTGAGTTGCCCAGCATCACGGTCTGGCCCTCCTGCTGGACACGGCAGTGCTTGATCTTTCCCTCAGCCCTTGACAGAGACAGAGGAGCCACACGGGGTTAGCGGGCCGGGACCAGGAGTGCCCTGCACGGCCTCCAGCCCCCCAGGGCTACCCCCTCACCGGAAGGAAATGGCGTAGGAGTTGGGCTCGTTCCGTTTCCGCACCAGGAAGGCCCCGTCCCGGGGGACACGCATCAGCATGTGCTCGGCCTGCGCTCTGGTCAGGCTGGCGTGGTACCACCTGTGGATGGACAAGCTGTGTCAGCCCCGCCCAGCGCCAAAGCCCCAGGTCCGTGACTCCTCCCCGCCCCAGGCCCACACTCCTGCCCCAACCCTGTTTCATGCCCCCGTCCCACCCCAGGTCGGAGGCCCTGTCGACCCACCCCGCCCCAGGTCCGCGCCCCCACCCCCGCCCCGCCCCAGGTCTACACCCTCATCCTGCCCCAGGCCCGCGCCCCAAGCCTGCCCCAGGCCCATGCCCCCATCCCGCCCCAGGTCTGCGCCCCAAGCCTGCCCCAGGCCCATGCCCCCATCCCGCCCCAGGTCCACGCCCCCGCCCCGCAGCCCCAGGCCCCTCCCTCACTCTTTGCTCTCGTGCGCGTTGGTCTGTGGGACCGGCTCTGACAGGCGCATCTCAAATTCATTGCAGCGCAGGGGAACCTGCTGGTAGTGCGTGATGAGGTCATAGAGGGAGTCGAAGACGAGGTTGTCCGTCAGGAAGAACTTGGGGGTGCCCGCGTCCTGCCGGGAGTGGATCCGGCAGTGCTGGACTTTGCCATTCCGCCTGAGGGGACAGGAGGCCGTGAGCAGCAGGCGGGGCGGCAGCCCACACGCCACCCACCAGAGGGCACCAGGTCTCGGTGCCCCTGGTGGTGTCAGATCCACGTGTGCATGAGCCAGGAGGTTTACCAGAAGGACAGAGTGTAGTCGCCCACGAAGGTCTCGCTCTCACGCACAAGGAAGGAGCCATCCGGGGCCCCGGTCTCAATGCAGTACTCTGTGAGCAGGCGCTCGGCGATGTGCCGCCCGTCCCGGCCCGCCCCGAGCTTCCCGTGGAACCACTTCTCGTTGGAATGCAGCTCTGTGCTGCCACTGGCCTGCAAGGCGGAGGGTGACAGCAGAGATGCTCGGTGACCCAGACCCCAACCCGGACCCTGGCCCTGGGCCAGCCCTCACCTCCTTGGGCTCCTCCTCATCCTCGTTGCCCTGGTCACTGCTGGTCTCCTCCGAGTAGTAGATCTTGCTGCTAGTCAAGACGAAGTAGTGGGGGTACCACTCCTGGAAGAGACAGGCGGGGGGCCTGTGACAGAGTCCTCTGTGTGGCTGCCCTGCTGGCCCAGCCTGGCCCCGCACTCACATGGTTCACTGGGTCTTCCAGGTAGAGGATGCCGTTCTTGATGGAGTTGCTGATGTCGTTCTCAGAGTACATCACCGATGTAGGCACCTCCTCGTAGGCACTGCCCTCAGCCAACTTCTTGTGCTGTGGGCGACAGGCCAGGACTGGCATCCCAGGCCCCCACCTCCTCCTCCAGTCCTGGAGGACCCACCACTGAAGCAAAGGCATGCCCCCCTCCCCCCCGCCCCGCAAGACTTACTTTGATAAGGATCTTCCTCTTGAGCTGGTTGGGGGAGGGGAGCCCATCGGCCGCAATGTCCACAGGCTTGGTGAGGAGTGTGTCCCCGAGCACCTTCTTGAAATACTGGGCCATGTTCCTCTGCTGGGCAATGCTGCAGTGGTCCTCGATAGACAGGATGACCGGGTACCTGCAGGGCAGGGGAACAGCGTGTAACACAGGAGACCCCGTGATTCCCAGGGGTCATGGCTCAGACCCTCGCAGAGTGAGGCGTCAGGGGCCTAGGGCCCAAGGTTCTCCCTAGAGGGGAGCTATCCCAGAGAAGAGGCAGAACTTATGGGTGCTGCAAAAACCCAGGCCAACTCGGACTGCCACAGACAGGCATCCCCAGACTTGGTCCCTTCATGGAGCTGCCCCGGCAGCAAGGAGGGACATCCTACACTCAGGTCAGGAGCGGTGATGATCAGCCTCCAAGTTTAGCTACTGGGGGCCCCTGGTGATCCCCTCAATGAGGTGGGAGAGGCTAGTGACCACGGTGTGGGGAAACAGTAGGAACTGCGGAGTGAAACACGCGGAGCACAGGTGATTCTCTGGGTTCTGACAGGAAAGGAGCTGGCAGGACAACCACCTCCCAGGCCCAGGGCTACAGGACTGATCTCTGAAGATGAAGAGCTTGAGTGTGTTCCACAGGCTGAGGAGCAGGGCCCACGGAGCAGGCAGGTGGGCCAAGGGTGCAGGAAGTGAGTAGCTCCGGCAGCAAGGGCTCCAGCAGCTGGCAGGAGGTGGAAGGAAGGGCCGGGGCCTGAGGGGCTTTCACAGGGACCCAGGAGAGGTGGGGCCGAGCCCCGGCCGCTCACTCTGAGGCCACAAAGGCATGCTCCTTGATGGTGTGCAGGACGTCTGAGAACTTGATCTTGGTGGTCAGAGTGTGTCCGTGGTAAATGACTGGCATCCCGTCTGGGCCGTCCCAGCAGTCCACTGGGGAGCAAGGGGACAACAGGCAAGCGGGCAGGCTCCACCCCCCATCTCCCTGTCCACCCCGCCCCGGACCCCGGGCCCCCCGCCCCAGGCCCCCACGCACACTCGATGCAGCGGCAGCCCATCCGCAGGCAGCGAGCGTAGGCTTCCAGGGAGGACTCGCTGGAGAACTGGTCCCCAGTCAGGTACCTAGACAGGGAGGCAGGGGGCGGGGAGTCAGGCAAGCCCCACCTCCCTGGGTCGGGCCAGGGGCTGAGGGCGCCACTCACGTGTTATGCGAGGAAGAGATCCAGTAG
The DNA here is from genome assembly GCF_042477335.2 of Ovis canadensis. Taxonomy (NCBI): domain Eukaryota; kingdom Metazoa; phylum Chordata; class Mammalia; order Artiodactyla; family Bovidae; genus Ovis; species Ovis canadensis. The sequence goes on along the minus strand of NC_091257.1, from coordinate 85,181,297 downwards.
TGGGACAGGGGGTTGTTCATGGTGTCGGGGCACACCGCGTCCAGCTGTGAGTTCCATATGCTGTTCTCCTTGGAGAACAGGAAGGTGACGAACTACCCGGGAACAAATGTGGAGAGAACAGAAGATGAGCCCCTGCCCTGCACCACGGCACCGGCTGGTACAGGAAGGGGGTCAGTCCAGAAGGAGGGCACGGCGGACCTCATCCAGGAAGAAGTAAGGCTCCTCAATCTCTCGCAAGGGGTCTCGGAGGAAGCTGAGCATGAACTCCTGCACCTGGAGCCGGTCCACCGCCCACAGCTCCTGATGGGGTGGGAGAGGGGGATGCGTGAGAGGCCTCCAGCCGCTGGGGAGCCGGACCCCCACCGGCACCCCAGCCCAGCTGGGTCCTACCCCCTGGTGCTCGAGGAGGAACTGCTGGAACTCAGCAAGGGACACCCGGCACAGCTCCGGCCGCTCGCCTGCCCTGCAGGACAGAAAGGAAGCGCCCGGTGGCTGGCTGGCTAGCGCGGACCACAGACAGCGGGGGGAGGCCCTCAGAAGGCGGCGCCCAGAACGGTCCAGGAGGGTCCCCCACCCCCAACCATCCATGGGGAATCAACCAGGGGAGGGATGTGGGGGCCTGGGGAGAAGCCCACCTCCCCACTTCAGACCAAACCTCAGGGTGCTGTCTTCCAGGAAGGGAAGGTCCATCTGCAGGAGACAAAACTGGGTCAGCACGAGAACCCAGGGAAGCCCTGTGGGCAAGGGGCTCTCGGGAAGAAAGGCTGGGGCAACACAAAGGGGCAGGCCTCACAGGGAGAAGCACCGGAGGCATGGCACCCCACCGCCCCCAAGCAAGGCTGAGGCAAGCGGAGGGCGCGGGCACGGGTGGGGGCGCGGGCACGGGCAGGGGCGTGGGAGCAGGGCATGAGCATGGAGTGTGGCAGAGCAGGGCGGGGGCGGGGCAGGGCGGGAATGGGGTGGGGGGGCTCCTGCACCATCTTCTGGGCGCTGTACATGAGGCTGCGGTAGAGCTGAGCAAACTGCCCATAGGTGATGTCACTGGCGCGCGGGTCCAGGTCCTAGAGACAGAGTGGGACTGCTGGTCAGGGCCCGCCGGGGCTTGGGGCGGCTGGACTCCCCGCCCGCCTGCAGCCGGCCCGCAGGCCCTCACCGTCAGCCGCTCCCGGAGGAAGCGCATGTTGGGGACCCGGTAGTTGACCTGGGACAGCATGTTCTTCAGGTCCTTGGCCGATATCCTGAGGAGACAGGGACACCGCCAGCGGCCTCAGCCCCACCTCTCATGACCTCTGACCTGTAGGCCGAGTCCACCTGCGGCTGGGCAGGTAAACACCACCACTCTGGGCCCTGCAGCTCTGACGGTGAGCCTGGCTCAGAGCCAGAGGTGACTGAGGGAAGGCCCTTCCTCTCCCGGGCCTCCAGGCACAGAGGGAAGCAGCCCCTGCGTGGCTCCCCGGGGCCCCTTCAGCCTCACTCTCAAACCCGGGTGCCATCACAGGCAGGTAGCTCGCAGGACTCCCCGCCCACTGCCCAGGAACTTGGGGCCTCCTCAGGGAGGAGAGGAAAACCCGTCTCAGCCAAGCACCAGCAGCGGTGAGAAGGCACGGTCCCAGGGTCTCACAGAAGTGCCCTGCCTTCCAAGGCATCCTGCCTAAGGATGGGGCAGAGGACCGTGCTTGGTCGGCCAGGCAACAGGAAGAAAAAGATGGCGACAGGGAGGCCTTCTCTCCTGGGAGGGGGTGGCATGGAAGGGAAGGCGGGCATGTCCCCCTCCCTCCCTGGCGGTCCTGCTCTCTTCCAGCCAGCGCAGGCCTGGCCTCCGTCACCCAGGAGGGGGCCGGCAGGGCCCTCCTGGGGTGGGTTAGGAAATCTGCTTCACCCAGCCTTCCTTCTGTGGGCTCCTTGCCACCAGCACCACACGCAGGTTGAAACCACTCCCCCTAAAACGCCGATCTGCCCTGCCTCCTCTCCAGTAGCTGCCCCTTCTCACAGCAGTGCTTTGAAGGAGCCATCCAGGCTCCTCTCACTCCCCGGACCCCACGTGCACTCCTCCACTGTCAGCCTTGAGGTCACTGACAGCTCTCAGTCGTCCCCACGTGACAAGGCGTGGCGCAGCTGACCAGTCCCTCCTCTCTGGGCTTCCAGGGCTCCGCCTCCTCCGGGTTTCCTGGGCTCCTCACTGCCCCAGGCCCCAGGGGACAAGCAGCCCAGGCTGGGATTGGCCACCAGCCCTCTTCTCTTTCTTTGCTGTGTTTGCCTGCAGGTGCCTCCAGCCTCCCAAACCCCCTGCGTGCTGTGCTCCTCAGGTCGCATCTCGGGCCCACTTTGTTCCCGAGCTTGTTCTACCCACCTGCCTGCTCAACACCTCTACCTGACCATCTATGGGCATCACGGGACTCACCCCCTCAAATGCATCCCTCTCATAGCCTTCCCTATCTCAGTCAATGGCAACCCCACCTTTCTAGATGCGCAGACCAAAAAGCTTAATATAATCCTCAACTCTACTTCATGCTCCAAAACTGATATGTTAGCAAATTCCATTGAGCTCTATCTTCAAAATATAGCCCTGCCGAAATCCAACCCCTTCCTAACACCCCCACTAACCATCGTCTTCACTGGGAGCATTGGAGCCACTTCCTAATAAGTGAGCTCTCCACCCACCCGCCGCCCTGTGCACTTGACCTCAGGTCACGTCACTCTTCTCTTCAAAACCTTCTGTGGTGCCCGCCTCTCCCCCGGTCAGCGGTCCTCCTCATCCATCACCTGGCCTTTGTCCCACAATTCTGTAGCCCCTCTGGCTGTTACACCATGGCCTCAAAGCCACGAGCTCCAAAAGGAAAAGGAAAGTGAAGTCGCTCAGTCGTATCTGACTCTTTGTGACCCCATGGACTGTAGCCTCCCAGACTCCTCTGTCCATGGGATTTTCCAGGCAAGATACTGGAGTGGGTAGCCATTTCCTTCTCCAGGAGATCTTCCCGACCCAGGGATTGAACCCAGGTCTCCTGCATTGTAGGCAGATGCTTTACTGTCTGAGCCACCAGAGAAGTCCTGAGTGAGCTCCAAGGCACCCCCCCAAAACACTATAGCACACCCAGAGCTGGTTCTGCCCACCTGCCTCTGCCCACAGCGGCGGTGCACTTGGCTTATCGTCGCTGGCCTCCCCGCCAGCTGGCACAGGCCCTCGGACAGCTGACTGCAGGAAGTGCCTGTACCAGAGGCCTGCCCACCCCTGGCCGTGCTGAGACAGGTCCTCCGGTTCTTGAAGTGGGGCCACTGTTCTGGTCGCCCCAACCCACCCTACCGGGATAGGGCCCCAGCTCAGCACCTACCGGTCCTCACGGTTCCGGTCCACGGAGTAGAACTGCTTCCGCAGCCACCTGGTGGGAGAGAAGGAGCCTGAAGTGAGGCCAGGCCTGGGGAGGAGACTAGCAGGCAGCTCGGGGGCAGAGGCCCGGGAGTCCCTGCCCTGCTCCCGAGGGCCCGGCGCCCTGACCTCACCGGTCAGGAGCAGGTTCTCACCTCTCAATCTGCAGGGGTGTGGCCGCCTGCAACGTGTCCTCCATCAGCCAAGTCAGGCCCTTGATCCACATGTTCACTTCGTCCTCAGACGTGGCTGCGAGCAAGGGGTAAAGAGCTGAGCCTGGGGCTGGGCTGCGCCCCCCAACCTCCCACCTCCTCTAGCTCCTCAGCCCCACCTTGGAGGCTCAGGGTCTTCAGGCGGAATTCCATTCCGTACAGGATGACGAAGCAGTGGGACTGGTCTGGTCGAAAAGCAGGATCCTCTTGGTAGCGATCGAAGTCCCGTGAGGTCTTCCCTGGGCGGATCTCCTTGATTTCACGAATGTCAACTGGAAGGGCAGGGGAGAGGTCAAGGTCAGGCTCAGGCCTCCCACGGTGAGCAGGGGTGCCTGGGCTCCCTGCTCGTTCCCACACTCTCTTCAGAGAAGACCACCGAAAGAGACGGCCCCTCGGGGGCACTCAAGACCACTCAGGCCCACTCGGGGAGGGAAGAGAGCTACGCTGAGTCTACAGGCAGAGCTCTGCTAAAAGCTGGGGGTCTGGGGGAACAAGGAGCTCTGTGCTGTGCACGCTGCCTCCCTGACAACACAGACGGGTCACTCTGACCTGGAGAAAGCCGGACTCGAGAACAAGAAACGGGGACCTGCGGCCGCAAGTCTGTGAGGACCATTTCCTGACACAAAAGTGCACCAACTGAATCGTGAAGTCCCAAGGTTCCCGCTGGGGAGGGGCAGGCCCAAATGGGTCTCAGAGTCCAAGGCGGGGAGCAGGCACTGGGCCAACAGACCTGGTGCAACCCCAACGACCCCCCTCCCAAACATCCCCGAGCAAGTCCCAGCAAGAGCAGGGCTGCCCACAGATGGCTCCCACCCTGGCCACCCAGCTCAGACCAGGGAAGCACCAAATCCGAGCAGCAGACAAACCGCCTCAGCCACTAACTCAGACCATGCCGAGTGCCTCCTTTAACTTCCATCTGGGTTTTACCATCTCTAGAGCAAAGAGCTTGACTGAATTCCTCCAGAAGGCAGGGTGGTAGAAGAAACTTGTGTGGACTCGGGGGGTGGGCCTGCCAGGACTAGACTCCCAGCTCCAGCTCACCTTAGCTGCGTGACCTCGGCACAGGGACAACCACTCTGACCCCGCTGTGTCCCCGTGAAGGCAGGTGGTGGACGGCGGCACCAGGAGAGGTTGCTGAGTTCCCAAGTCCAACAGCCCGGAGCGCCCAGCCCTGTAGGTGGCATGTGGTGGGCGCTCACTCAAGCCTCCCTCCAGCTCCCTGATGGGTCTTGGGGGTCTGAGGTTGGAGCAGGTGCAAAGGCGGTGACCCCAGGCCTGGAGAGGGCACAACTGCACAGTCCCCAGGCTGGGACCCTAAGCGGATGAAGGCCAGATGAAGACATAGATTCAAGGAGGTCAAAAGAGGGAAGCCTGGTGTAGCCGCCAGAAATGACTGCGTGCTCCCTTGGCTCCGGAGCCTCTTCAGATGCTCTAGACCCAGACTGGCCCGGAAGACCTGGAGCCAGAAGCGTTGCCAGCACGCTGCCGGGCCCACCTCTCCCACGAGCCCTCCTGGCCCAAGCACACACCACCCTGGCTGGAAAGTTCTGAGAGGCCCAGTCCCTCCAGCCACAGCCGTGCCCCATCTATCCCCTCACCTCAGACAGTGGCCTCACTCTGGCCTGTGCCCAGCCCCCGCTATAGCACTGCTGGTCCAACCCCTACTGCATGCCCTCAGCAACCCCGGGGCCTGGTCCTCCAGCTGGAAGCCCCTGCTTTCCTGTCGGCCCTCCAGTTCTCACCACCCAGCCATCCTTCCCGAGCCCCTGAATCTGTGTAGACGTTATTCTGATCCTCCCAAGGTGGCTCATGAGGGAGAACCCACCGCTCCTTCGGCCTTCAGGGACTTTGTGATGGGGTTCAGTGCCCTACCGCCCGCCCACCTTCTCTGCTCCATCCCAACCCAGCTGGACTGAGGCCAAGGGCAGTCACGTTTCCTGTCCATCCTTCACCTCGGTCCCCAGCCAGGGACGGTCCACCTCCCAGACGCCATTCTCTGCCACCAGAGATCCACTCTGGAAACAGCCCCTGCAGTAACCGTTACGGGTGCTTGTGTGGGTTCTTCATCTTTCCCAGGGCCGGCAAGGCCATCCAGAGCTTGCTGAATGACTGAACAAACAAGGGAAAAGCAGGCACCCCAACAAGGGGAGGGGCAGCAAAAACGGGAGTGGAGTTCTTAAAATAAAGAGTTATGCTCAGGTGAAAACAGGGGGCAGGGAGGGAGACTGAGTCAGAGACCCAGTCCGAGGAGACAGGGCTCCCAGGACGGGAGGAAGAGCTGAACACGGGAAATGCCCAGATCAGAAACTACAGAATAACCACAAACCCTGCCCTGAGACAGAAGCCAGCGTGCCTTTCCGGTGCAGGGCTGCTGCCGTGCTCCCCACCCCTCACACAGGCACACAACCTCACACGCAGCGCACACAGGCCAACAAGGCCTCGCGGCCCACAGTCTGGGCCCTTCTGCGCAGCTGCCCACCAGTCACTAGAGGCAGTTAGTCTACGACGTGGCTACCGCCCAGCGGGCAACCACAGGGCCTGCAGCTGGGCAGCCGCCGCGGTGCCCCCACACGACACACTGCCAGCGGGTCCTGGGTGACCCTGCGGCCTGCCCCGTGCTCCGGGATACATCCACTGTGACAGACTGGCAGCAGAGAACGTTCCCACCCGGGACGGGACCAGGCAGGCAGAGCGCAGCCCCAGGCCAGGTGCCCGCGTCTCCCAGGCTCCCACTGCCCACACCCTGCACTTGCCCTCACTGGAGCTGTCGGCCTGGGCCTGATGCCCTTCAAAGCCATCGAGCCAACAGCAGGCTGGAAGGACGAGACATGGGGGAGAGGCTCTACCAGGTTCTTAAAAGCTGCATCCTGTGTGACCTCTGGCCTCACCCCCAACCCCCACCCTCCGCCTCACCCCTGCCCTCTGCCTCCCAGAATAAATACAGCAGGGTCCTCTCCCTGGGAGCCAGGGACGGCCACCAAGCCCGGGGTGGGGCGTGTGACTCCCTGGGACATTCGCGGCCTCTGTCCTGGTCTCAGGGAGGGGATAGGAGCCCCCCCCCCCCCCCGACACAGTCTGGGTAAGACCTGAAGCGGGGCAGGACAGCAGGAAGAGAGACTCCCCCAGGACTTGGGAGCTGGGGGCAGGGAGGGCAGGTGGGGAGGCAGGAGACCCAGGACCCAGCACTCATCCCCTCACACAACCTCAGTGAACAGCATTCAAGGAACGCGGGGAGAAGAAAAGCTGGCCGCGCCGGGAGGTCCTGGTCAGGCTGGAGATGGCGACTCTGAGGATAAGGGCAGGCTCCCACACCCAGGGCCTGAAGCCAGGCTGGGCTGGCATCCCACAGGAGGGAGCGCGGCTTTCATTTATGACGAAGACCCACCCCCAAGCTCACCCACCCCCGAGAGGGGCCTGGAGCTGTACCGGCACAACCCAACCACCTCAGCCCGTCAGAAGCCACAGCGAGCGCTCCTCTGGGGACCAGGTGTCCGAGGCCCACGCAGAGGCTCCCAGGCTTCAGGAACAGCGTGGGCCTCACCATTCCAAGCAAGGCCATGGTAGACAGTGACAAGATTAGCTGCCTGGGCAGGGAGGGGGCTTGGTCCCTGGCATTTAACCGCCCACAAACTCTCATGAAGAAATAAGAGCAGCCCTCCTTGAGAGGCTCTGGGCTAACGGGGGATCACCCGCGCCCGGACCAAGGACTGGCCTCACATGCCAGGCCACCTCCCCCGACTCCTTCAGCCAGCCTGCTCCGACCACCCTCTCTGAAGGTGGCCCGGGCCTGGCAGAGGGGACCCACACAGGGCTGCCCTCGAGCTGTGTGGCCCCAGGCAGCAGACACTCTCCTGCCCTCAGCTTCCTCACCGGTAAACTGGGGGCTCCTCCCACCTCACAGGGCTGCACAAGGGCCCTGCCAGGAGCCACCAGTCCCGGGAAGTCTGACAGCCCCTCCTATGTGCCTAGGGTCACCGACACGGGGCCCACGTGAGTCAGCGGCAGGGAAGACAAAGCGCTGGCAGTGAACCTGAGCCTGGGCAGGGTGAAGCTGGCCCACCACTGCCTGGGCCCAAGGAACAGAATCCAACAGCCATTTCCCCAGCTCCGAATGCGGTCTCACAGGGATGGGGCACTGTGAGGGAAGACAGGGACTCGTGGAGCCTCCGAGTTCACATCTGGGCACATATTCTAAGCCAGAAAACGTGTGCCCGGCCGGCTGCAGCCACAGCCCCACACCACCCCCACCGTGCCTATGGTGAGGGACCAGAACAGGACACTGACAGGTCTGAAATCACAAAGGCCAAGCTTCAGATCCTGTTTCCAAGCATACAGCTTGGGCCTAGAGCGAGTCTGCCTCTTCTCGGGTGGCGTGGGGATAAACTGAAGGCCTCAGTGAGGGGTGGGCCCGCCGCAAACCCTTCACATGCAGACAGAGGACTACACAAACAGGAAGGCAAGTTCGCTAGGAAGGGACATGAGGACACGCTGAAAACTAAACCCCCAAATGACGATGATCTGGTCAAGAAAGCCACCACCACAGAACGAAAACGGAAATTTCTGGATATGAAAGATGCATTCGCTGAAACATTTCTCTTAAGAGCATTTTCCCTTTGAAAGGTACATAAGTCAATTGGTAGAAACTGCAAAAGACACTAAGTGTAGAAAAAATGCATGTAGGACTTCCCTGGTGGTCAAGTGGTTAAGAAGCCACCTGCCAACGCAGGGGATACCGGTTCAATTGCTGGTCTGGGAAGATACGGCATGGAGCAACAAGCCCGCGCGCTCTGCACCTGGAGAAACCGCTGCTCATCGCAACTAGAGAAAGCCCGAGCGGCAACGAAGACCCACCACAGCCAACGAGTAAATAATACCAATTTTTAAAAATGCATGTGAATATATTTTACAACTTAAAATAACAAAGTCATGATAAACATGAGAAGTTTTTTTTAATCTAGAAAACTTGACAGCGGTGAGCATTACCAGGACAGGTCCCTCCCCCTGGGGTTGGCACTGCCCCTGCCCGTGGGATGTGGATGCTCAGCCCCACAGGCACCTGAGGAAGGTGTGCGAGGCCCAGCAGCACCCCTCAACAGGGCCCAAGTCGGGTCAAGGTCACGAGACCCAGAGACCCCCATCCCACCTCAGCTCCGAGCACGCCTCTGACCTCCGAGCCCCTGCACGCGCCAGGCCCACCTTTTCACCTAAGTTTCCATCATGCCTGGTCCAGCAGCATATTTGGTTCTCCCTATTCTGGTCACACTGTCTGGTGCCTCCTTGGTGTCAAGGTCATTGATCTGTTGAGTTCCACAAGGGAAAAAACCACACTTGCCTATTCCCAGGTCCCTGAGGAGGCCTCAACATGCTGAGTGAGTGCTTAGAAGCGGGAATGAACACAAGAGTTAGACACCAGAGCTAATTATCTAAGAGGCCACAGATGCTCAAAGATGGTATCAGGGATGACTTCCTGGAAGAGGTGTTGCACTGGGGTAACAAAGGCTGAGGCGCTACAACAAATATGCAAGCGCAGTGGTCAGTGAGGTGACCATGCAGACAGGAGAAAGAACAGCCCCAGTGGGGGTAGGACCCTGCCCCTGGGGGCCAGAGCAATCTGCAAACACTGGATGGTTCCTGTACAAAGGTTCCTGCGGTGGGAACCCTGGGAAGCTAATGGTGCTTTGGGGAAAACAAAAGAGAACAGGCAGGGCTCCCTGAGCACCATGCCCTGCTTGGCTCTATGCCAAGGCCACCAGGAGATTGAAAAGAGCGGGTCCCAGGCGCCAGGAGAGTTGCACAGATCTTCCCAGAAATGACCTGTCATCGTTCACGCCTTCTCCACATACATGGCCGGGTTGTTCCCAGCCCCCACCCCCCAAGTCAGTGGCCTCCTGCACCCCCCTCCAAAGAACACCACACCGGGGGCCCGGGGGCACAAATGGAGTTGAGCTCTGCTCCCCAGAGGACGAAAGGGAAGCACCCTGCCAGCCAGCTGAGTTTTGGCCGGCACCTCTGCTGCCCACCCCAAGGAGCCAGCGACAGAGGGGCTCTGCACCCCAGGGCACCTGGAGCTTCACAGCTCAGAAGGACCGAGGTGGCCAAAGACAAGACAAGACAACCAGGACACAGATGGGACAGGAATCTGCTGGGCCTGGAACGGCCAGCAATTTCCGCATCAGCTGCCTGCTGCCCAAGGACCAGGAGTGAGGATCCTCACCCTGCCCCCGACCCCACCCCTGCTCTTCCAGCAGAAGTCAGGAGCAGCTCCCAGGGAGAAAGGTGAGAGCCGAGGGGTGGGTAGCTCTCGGCCTCTATTTCACAGAGGACCAGGATCCAAACTCGGAGACCCAGGGTCACAGGTCAGGCAACAAACAGAAGGTGTGGCTGGGCTTTATTCGCTTTCCTTCCTGGTACAGCAGCACCTGCAGACCAGACAGCAGGGGAGAGAGGACTAGACCCCTCTCAGGAGATGACCCCCACTCATCTCAGAGGTGGGAAAAGCACGCCAGGGAAGCCCCAGCAGAACCCTTGACTGCAAGGTCCACCCTAGGCAGGGCTCGGCATCTGCTCCTGGCAGAGTCTTGCCCATTATCCTTCCCCAGACACTTGACAGATAAGAGCAGGTAAAGACCATTCAGAGAGCTGAATGGGGGTCTGTGGACCCTCCTACATGGGACCCTGCCCCTTCCATGCAACTGCTTCAGTCACAGCTGTAAAGGATCCTTGCCAGATTGGGAAATGCCTGGAGTCTAGATTCTAGGTGAATCTCCTCTTTGGAGCAATGAGGAAACGGGAGGCTCCCAGGAGTCTTGTCCCAGTCACGTGGTAGTTCACAGCAGAATGGGGACCCTCTACCCAGCAGCAGCCACCCCGACATTGGGATTGCAGAGGAGAAGCAGGGCCATCCCAGGAAGCCCTCACACTATCCAGGCAGGCAGCCCTCTTCCCTAGGATGAGAGATGAATCCCACTCATCTCAGAGGTGGGAACAGCACGCCTGGGCCCCAAAGGAAGGAAGGGCAAGGGGCCCCCACCCAGGGAACTCAAAGCCAGGAGAGAGGTGAGTAGCTATCTACCGGGCTTATTCTCTCATTCCATCACCCAGATCAAACATGCACCAAACCTCCACCAACTACAGGTCAGGCCCCAGGGTGGGTCCTGGGTAAACAGAGATCAATAAGGCACTGGAGTTCCTGCCCCTGAGAAAGTCAGAAAGCCCCTGCCCAGTGGAGGAAACAGATGGGGAAGCAGATAACTAGGAGGGCCTACAAAGGGTGGAACAGGGAGGTGTCGGTGGCGCCGGGAGCCAGAGAAAGTGAGCAGCTGGACTCGGGAGTCTCGGACCACTCTGTCCACAGAAGGCAGGTTGGGAGGACCAGCCCGCCCAGGTTCTCCAGCACGAAAGCCAAGGCATCAAATGTTTGGGGAAAAGGACATTCAGAGTTTGGTGGATGAGAGGGGAGGGAAGGTTGGCCAGCAACATCACAGGGGGCCAAGTGCAGCAGGGGCTTGCCTCAACTTCTCTGCCCAGGCCCACAGGACTCCCCAGGCAGCCCCTTGCATGCTGACCTCTGTCCCCTCTACAGGCTGATGCTGCCCAAGTTCTTTCTAGATGGCCTGTGTCTGCCAGGCTCCCCAGTCACCGTCACGCAGGCCCATAGCTTTCACTGCCAATCACAGACAACTCACAGACACAGCCCTACTCTGGTCCCTGACTGTAAGCTTTCAGACCCTTCAAGCCAACTGCCTACTTGCCTTCTCTGCCTGTTTACCTCAAAGTCACATGTGTATGTGTTCAGTCGCTCTGCCGTGTCCGACTCTGTGAGCCCATGGGCTATCTGTCCATGAGATTCTCCAGGCAAGAATACTGAAATGGACTGCCATTTCCTTCTCTAGATCTTCCTGACCCAGCGATTGAACTCACATCTCCTGTGTCTCCTGCACTGCAGGGGGACTCTTTACCACTAGCGCCACCTGGGAGGCACATACCTCAGTCAACCCCTCACCAAAACCAGGCCTCCTGCCACACCTCTTGCCAGTTAACAGCTTCACCTCCAAAGAGGTGCCTAAACTAGACTCCGTATACTCTCACCACTCTCCAATCTAATCCTTGAACAAGCCCTACTGGCTTTATTTATATTAATGACCACGTTTACCAAGGACCTAGGTGAGTGAGAACCATGTGTATTTTAAGGCTCTGACTACCTTCTCCATTGGAGCATAAGGTCCTTGACGCCGTGAACCAAATGTCCCAGTGTCTAGCAGGGAATGGACTGCGTTAGAAGAAGAAAGAAAAAATCTGGGGCCTTTCCCCCACCCCCAAAAGGAAGTGAGAGGGTCCTCTGGCTGGGGGCTGAAAAGGGGCTACGGTGAGGGTGGGGAATGGCGGAGGCCTTCCCCTGTGGAGCTCACTGACCCGTGTTGCTTCCCCGCCTTTCTGGTTTCTGTATTACTGCCAGCACGGGCCCTTCTCTCCACGGGGGGAAATGTGGGGCCAGCCCTTAAATCCCCAACAAGGTCAACCTTGAATGTCCCGGTTGGAGACACTCTGAACAATGGAAAGGGTCATTACGTCACAGGCCTGCTCACTCCGACGCTCTCCTCTGCCCACTGACCCGCTCTCCTAGTTCAGACCCGCTGGCTCGGCCTCGCCTCAGGATCGGGCCACTCCCTCTGGGCCACAGTAGCCCAAGCCCGGCCACTCGCCTGTCCTCCCTTTGCTTCCGGGGGAGCTGAGGCCCTGCGAGGTCACACCACACAGGACACTGCCCCCTCCAAGGTGAGAGGGAACACCCGCTCCCCGTCTCCCTGGGAAGACCCGCTCAGATTCTTCAAAATCAACCCCCTTGCTGAGAGGGGTGGCTACCCTGGGACCTCCCGTTCCTGGTTTTAATTCCCTACTTCCACCCTCTTAAGACAGCTCCCGCCTCATCTTCTCAGCACAGACAGCTGCCTCCCAGCCTCCTGCCCTGGCCTGTAGAGCCGCACCCTTACAGGGGGGGCCAGTCCTCAGGCCGAGGACCCAGACGCCATCAGGGACAAGCCTGGGTCAGGGGTTCCCACTGGAGGGAACTCTCTATTTCACTGCTGGCCTCAACAGGCCCAAGTGACCCCAGAGAGAGCTACCTATGCAACCTGTTCTAACCTCCATCGTGGACATGCTCAGAGCTCCCAAGAAGGGCCACAGTCCCAGCTAGGAGCTGACGAGCGAACACAGGCGTGTTACCCTCTTACTGTGTTAGGGTTGGCACAGCAGAGCTACCACCTAACAGTTGGATGACAAATGGGGGCACGTGGTCTGCAGAGCCCCACAGAGGGTCTCGTCAGCCCCTGCCCCTGCCGCTCCCCAACCTCCCAACTGACCTCTTGCCCTGGAGTAGGCGGGGAAGAAGCCTCTGGGACCTGTGCCCAGCCCCTCTCCTCCTTCCTAGGGTTAGTCACTCAGGAACCCGGGCCCACACTCTCTAGGCCTGAGGCTGAAGTCACTCATCCCGCGGCGTTAGGATTCGCCCACCACACGCCCACAGCCAGAGGCCCAGGATGGCCAGTGCCCTACTCCCCGCCACGGGCAAGGCCACGCCAAGGCCACTGTGAGCCAGGCGGTGGGGGGAGGGGGCACGCCTCTTAAAGCACCACTTCCCTCAGGACATTTCAGTTCAGCCGTATCCCCAGGTGTCCAGGAAAACAGGAAGCCAGCCCCAACACGCATGGCCCGCCCCTGCTGAGTTAGAATTAGATCTCACACAAACAAGTGGTCAAATGCGCCCAGGCGCAAGCCCTCACCAGTCTGGTCGGGTGTCTGCCAGGGCCTGGAGCTTCGGTCAGACCGCCACTCCTCAGTGAGCCCACGCCTTGACCCTCCAGCCAACGCCAGCCTGCCAGCCAGCAGGGGGAGCGACCCACAAGGGCAGGCTGATGCTGTCTGGAGCCCCAGGCTCAGCCAACAGCACTGGGCGCAACCGTCTCCTGCTGGCCCAGGGCTCTCATGGTTTTCCGCACGCTCCAAACTGCAAGCTTCCCAGGATCAAGGAATGGGTCACCTTCCCTCCTAACCCCAGGCTGCCTGGTGCCAGGCCTGGCTCGGCAAGGGAGATGCCAGTCCTGCAAAAGAAAGCTTTGCCCCATTCACTCTGCATCCTGAGTCTTGCTGAAGCCAGGGCCACCGGCCAACACCGGGAAGGGCCCGGAAGGAAGCGCAGAGCCTATACAAAGCCTACATGTGGGCTATAAAAAGGAGCCCTCCCTGCTTCCCCCAGGACGGCCCTTCCAGGGGGTGCCGAGGGGTGGCGGGGAGAGCTAGGACTTTTGCTGGGCACTCAGCCACTGCAGCCTCTCAAAGGCGAGCCGAGCACCGCCTCGAAAGGCACTGGGTGCACGAGAAGAGGGAGGCCATCTAGAGCAGAGGCAGGAAGGCAAGCGGGGACTCTGAGCCACACCCCCGAGGCCTCGGCCTCCCCCAAAGCGACCACCTGCAGCATCCGCGCGGCCCGGTCCCCTCCCACGTCTTTCCTTTCCTCTGGGGCCAAGGGCACCGTCTCTAGGCGGCCTCGGGCCCACTCCCTCTGGAGACTCAGCATACTCAGCCGTGAAGGGCGGCCCTAAAACCCTGGGCTGATGGCAGGAAGCTGTGGCAGCGTGAGCAGGGACACGTGTGTTGGGGTGAAGGAGGAGATACAATCAGGCGAGGGCACAGCTGCAACATCTCGGAGCCGGAACACCAAGTTCCCTGTTTCCGAGACCCCAGTGCAGGCCGCCTCTTGACCCCCACAGGCTGCAATCTACCTGCCACAACCGTGGGGCCACCCTTCCTGTGCCCCGTGCCCATGTGTCAGGAGTTAACTCCCCCCGGCCTCCTTCTCCAACCCCCTCAGGCCTCATGTGCCCGAGGTGTTCTGGCTTTGCATCCGGGGCCGACTCGGCGCCACTGAGAACCCTCTGCACAAACACAGGCGCACACGACCTACACGGGGGAGAGCCACGGCCGCTGTCAGCCATGGGGATGGACATGGCACACCCGCCCCTGCAGACTCACGGAGCTGCCCTGGCTTGCGTCCCTCTCAGCGCCCAGACCTCTCGTCATTTTTCCTTTCTGGCAGTGGGAGCCTCGTCCCCTACGTTTACCGTCAGCCTCCACGGCACGTGGCACACCAGTGAATGCCAGCGTCCCGTCGGGGGCACAAGCAGCGTCTCACCTGCTCATGTGCCACAGGGGCCCAAGAAAGCTGTTTTCGGGCCTTTTTTTTAAAAAAAGGAAAGGGTAGCTATGGTGACATGGAAAGCACACAACGCTGGAGATGCAGCCTCAGTGAACAGGTCAGAGGTGGGAGCGACCACGTCCAGCTCGGTGTGCTCCGAACATGGGAACGAACACCACGCTCAACGTGGGATGAGCACAGGAACCCGCGGACGAGGGCACACGCTTCAGCTTGTCGTTGGGTCCCGCAGAGGCCCTTCTCAGAGCACCTCGAGCGCGAAGCCCCAGGCTCCCACTTCTCAGGCAGGGGCTCAGGGCAGCTGTCATCATAACCCAGGGAGAGCAAGTCAGAGCACAGGTCTCCGGTCACCCCACACACACAGCAGAGGGGACCGCGGTTCGATAGGGGGAACTGCAGAGGGAGCCTGAGTCTCTCAAGGGAACCACTGAGTCCAGCACTCCAGACCGAAGCCCAGGCTGGCCAAACAGCGCATGTGGCCAAGGGGCGGAAGAGAAATCAGACAGCCCCATCCAGGTAAATAAAAACCTTGTTCTTCTACAACACCCACTGTCACCTGCCCCAGAGTGGAGGGATCAACTGAACACTGCAAAGGGAATCGGGAATTCCAGCCCTGGTCTCAGCACCACCATGAACTCGCTGGGTGACCTTCGCCTTGGGGCCTCGGTTTCCTCCTCTGGAAGGGGGAGCCTGGCATCCCTGCCTCTCTGCGGGAGGTGTGGTGGAGTTTTAACACCCCATGGATGAGAAAATGCTCCATGAACCAATGCACTACTCAAATACCCAATTTTTCTCCTGCCTGTGACCTCTGTGAACAGACTCAGGGAGGGAACAAAGAAGTAACAGACTTCCAGCCCCTGGCTGTCGGAGTGGCCTCGAGGCCAGCGTGGTGGTGGGAAGAACCGGAGCTCTGTGGTTAGCTACGGTGAAGGCAAAGGAAACCAAGAGCCGTTAAGCACCCACGAGGGCCCCGTGCTGTACTCACTGGCAGGTGCCACCTCTCACTCTCAGATGGACCTCACCTGACCACTGTCAGCAGGCGACTCTGTGAGGGGGGAAATGACTTTGACAGCTGAAGATCAGTTTCAGGTGCCTGGTATCCAAAGGCACAGAAGGGCTGAGACTCTCACCCAAATCTCACCGATTCTGGCCCCAGCTGCTGGGGACCACTCCTCACCCTGGGCTAGGCCAGGAGTCTTCTTACCTGTTACCAGGCTGCTTTCAGAGATTTCCCCCTGGGGAAGCTCGAGCACTCCCCGCCCCACTTCTCCTGGGACTCCCCTCAAAAGTCCCCACTGACTTCTCCAGTTCCAAGAGCAGGACAGGCAGTGGGGGAAGTCTCCTGTCCCCTAGAATCAGGCCTTTGCTACAGCAGGCCTCACCTCTTCCCTCCAGCGCTAGCTCTCACTGACCTCTTTGAAGCCACATCAGAGGAAAGGGCAGAGTAGGAAGAGACAACATGAGTTAATAGAGACCAACACGGACAGTGACAGGAGAGGCAAAAACAGGCCCTAGCACAATGAGGTGCCGGCGTTAAAGCCTTTCCTGGCAGTCAGGGGTCTCCCAAAAATGGACTCAGATACCATTTATCGGGGCGAAGTTCTCAGAAACAGACTAATCTGATGTGTTCGTGTGATACCGAAGCAGCTGCTCCTAGTCAGCTGCCCTGACACCCTGCAAAAGCCAGGGGTGGCAAACAGCCCCGATGACAAGAAAGAGGGGCTAAGTGGCCTCCTGGTCCCCACATCAAAGTACGTGGCAGCCAGCCCCCTCGACACCACATGGACATTTGTTCCCTTCCACTAACGGGTCCTTTTGGGCCACTTAATCTTCACTTTCCTCCTCGTCAGGGTTCCCACGTGTGAAGCACTTACACGCTACACTCGATGCCAAGCACCTTACACATTCTCAACAAATCCTCACAAAACCCTTACGAGAAAAATGTATTTGTTACGATCCCTCTTTTAGAGATGAGAGAAAGTCACGTGCCCAAGGTCACAGAGCAAGTGAGCTGCACAGCAGGATTTTAACCCAGGCAGTGTAGCGCTCAGAGCCCCGGTGCTCAGCCACTACGGCTCCTCTGCCTCCAGACACCACCCCACGCCTCCATTACCGCTCATCCGCCTGCCCGCTAGGAGACAAGGCGTGCCGTGCTCATCGGCTCTCTCCCGCAGCGGTTCCCGGGTCCCCCTCCTCAACCTCTCAACCTCAACATCCCACTTCAGCCTCTGGTGACAGCTCTGCTACAGGACAGAGCATGACCCACGAGGCTTGGCACGCCACGGCCCTCCCTACGCTGCCCCCTAACCCACCCTGTGCAGTGGTCCTCGGGGCTTCACCCAGGGCACAGGCAAGGTCCCCAACCACTCAGGCCCATTCACCAGCCACCTACCCTACGAAGCCCTCCTGGTTCTCTCCTCTAGACCCCCCGCTTGCTGGGCAGAGCTCATTCCTCTGCACACAGGAAGCTCTGGGCATGGACCTTTATTATGGTACGGAACACGTGGGGTTATAATTACACGTCCCCACACCTGCCTCTTCCAAACGTTGTTCCTCAACAGCCCAGTCCAGGTCTTGTTCATCTTTTGAACTCTCAGTGCCTAGTACTGGGCAAAAAGGAGGTGTTCAACACAGTATCTATTGAGCAAGCAAATGCCCCTCATTCCAAGGGGCGACCCAAAACAAGCCAGCGGCCAAGCTCTCTAACTGATGACTCCAGCCTGTGCATATGTGTACATATGTGCGGGCCCCGGCGCACACACAGGGGAGAAGCTGGAGGTGCTGTGGGGCCCCGGCGTGGTGTGTTCAGCTCTCCCAGGCACAGCAAACCCCATCCCTAAGTTCAGAGGGAAGACAAAGCCCCAGCTGCACAGGGGGCCTGGCCAGGCTGGCCTGGAAACCCACACATCAGGGCAAGCCTAGGGGGCTGAGGAAACACTGAGAGCTCTGACTTCCCCTGGAAAAACTATAGTCAGACAGGAAACACACAGGCGAGGATGGTGAGCTGTGGAGATCCGGACACGTGCTCTTACCCCTCTCCCACGGGGACCAACCCGGCAGGCAGCAAAGGAAAATCCCCGACGACACAGGCCCGCCCTTCCTGGGCTCAGCCTTCAGAGCTGACCCTGAGGTCTGTCTCCTGCACGGTCTGACAGCCACAGGGGCCAGGCCTCAGACTGCGGGGCCCTATGATGCCTCCCCCACGAGCCTGCCTGCCTTGTCCGGGGAGTTTGCTTTCTTCTGCCACCCTGCCACCCCCGGCATCAAAAGGAGCAGAACTGTCGCCACCATTGTACACTTCAGTTTCCCTGAAGGCAAGGGCCTATTCTGATTCACCACCTAAAGAGGCCTGGTGTCTAAAAGGGTATCGATTGCAGAAACAAAGATGGAAACCCGGGGCTGCAATTCCCGAAGTGCTGGCCCCCTGTGGATTCACCACCCGAGCCACTGTGCCCACAGCGACCCCTGACTGAACATGTCAACCCGGAAGGCACCAGAAGTGTGGAGCCACAGCTGAGGAAGGCCAGGGCTGTCCGTCAGATACAGTCTGAACAGGAAGGTCTCTCTTCAGAAGATCAATGAAGACCCCAGGACTGGGGCCTGAGGCCACTCAGAGCACAACCCCAGGGCATAGAGTGCCCTTGGGATTGGCCGGCCAGCACCTGCCGGGGGGCTGGGTCCCACTGAGGCTGTCACGTGGCAGCACAGTGCGCTCCCTGCGTTTCCATTTCCTTGTCTGTGAAGTGGGGTGGCACTCCAGACCACCCCCTGGGGCCCTTTAGCAGATCTGCCAAGAAAACATGACAAGTCTCTGTAGCACTCAGCAGGAAGTCTGTAATTGCTTTGTACTCATTTATGTCAGTATCTGTAACACAAAAAGCCAAATACAGACCTGGTTCCTGTCACACCACCGTGACAACCAGTACCAACCCCACCCCTTTTAAACCAAACTCCCACCCGCGACGTGAGCACCTGCCGGCCCCATTTCACAAGAGGAGGATAAAGAGAGAGGGCGCCGAGTCAGGTCAGAATGAGGTCCTCGCCGTGAGCACCGTGCACGTTCACTGAACCCCATCTCGTTGCAGGGCCACGGATACCCTGAGAGTCCCACAAGTGTCTCGCTCTTTGGCCAGGTTACAGACACTGTGTGGTACCCTGGCAGGGTCAGCAGGAAAAGGCCAGGCATCTGAGGCACCTGGGCAAGAGGCCAGGTGGCAAGGGGCCCTGCTGGCACTCCAAACTTCCTCAGAACCTACAGAGGCGGCTGCAGGGATCAGAACCCAGCAATGAGATGCACCCACAAACAGGCGGCTCTGGGGCAGCTTCAGTGGAAGGCTCCGTCAGCAAGGCCTGAACTGCACACCAGTGTCCACGAGGCTTCTCACCCAGACTCCTTCAATCCTGGGCTCCAATTTATCAATGGGCCAGGGCCCCTTCTACCTCCTCTGCCCAGGCTCCAGGCAGGCCTCTCAAATCCCAGCTGTCACTGAATTTGCACCCCTCTGACGGACCCACCCACAGGGTCTGCGGTTATCAGGTACTTGGCATTCCTGCCTCCAGCCCCCAAGACCTGAGACCTGGTGGACTAGCCCCTTGCCTCTCCACACCCCTTCCTTCTGTACAGGCCCCAACTTACAAACAAGAGAGTCACCCGCCCAGGAGATAGATGTGCAAGTCTCCTCAAGACAACTCCATACCCTGCTCTACATGGTAGGGGGGTGACTAGTAGTTGGGTCGGGGCAAAACAAAACCATTTCCTCCCTTTTCCGGGTAGTGATCTCAGTGAAATGTGAGCTAGGTCCCTGTGCTCCTCCCTTCCTGCTCCCTCACCCTTTTGTGCAGCCACACAGTCCCAGTCTAAGAGTGACAGTCATAGTCTATCACCGTTGTCATGAATAACAGCTTACATTTATTAAACGTTTAGAACGTATCCAGCAGCACAGGAGTTGAAGGCAAGGTTGGATTTGAAGCCCACGTATATTGTCTTACATTAATCCTCTCCTTTATCCCCCTAGAATAACCCCATTTGGTGGAGATATTATTACTCCCACTTCACAGATGGTGACACTAAGGCTCAGAGAACTAGCTGGCTGGGGGCGATACACAGCTAATACATACGGGCTTCAAACCCAACCTTGCCTTCAACCGCTGGGCTGCACTTCAACTGCCTGCTGGTCCCATGCACGGTGTGAAACACAGCCTCTCAGCCAGGAGAAGTCTACCTGGGAACCTCAGCCAGCTGCTACCAATTCAGGAGAGCCCGGGGAATCCACAGACACATGGAAGGGCCATGCCTGGAGTCTGACGCCAGGGTGATGTCCCTCCAGTCCTCTGCAGGATATGTCCTTCCTCCACTCTGGAATCCAGCCTCTCAAATCATCTAACATTTTCTCCTGCAGGCTGCCAGGGCCCGAGGAGGGGTCATGGAGGAAGGTGGCTGTCGTGTGGAAGTTCAGCAGCTGTGTGAGATCTGGAGTGTGTGGCTGAGGATGGCTGTCTCACCACAAGACCTTCCTTCCTCCCCGTCTCCTCAGTCATCTACACGCCATACCCAAGGTCTGGAAGACCTTCTCTTGGGGGGTGTCACTTCCTGAACCCTCTTCCTCTACACAGTCCTAATTCTGAGCCTGGCTCTAACTCCAGTCTCGGGGTGGGGGTGGGGGTAGAGGGGGTTCTTGCAGGAAGCAACCCACAGCCTGGGGTTGCAGACACATCATCTCACACTTGGAGGCGGGCGAATGGAGGGCAGAGCTGGGGGGCCCATCCGGCCACAGCACAGGCACGCACTCAGTGGAATCACTCTCTGAAGGATCTGGGGTTTTTCAAAATCCCCCAACACACTCTTTCCCAGAAGCAGCCAAGGTCAGGTCTGGGACAGCAAAGAGGCAGGAAATAGTAGCCGCTCCTGGCTCCCTCCAGCCACAGGACGCAGGACACAAAGAGCTGGACCCCAATTTGGCTGCGTCCTCTTGAAGAGTACCTGACACGAAGCAGCGAGGCTGGGCTTTCTGGGGCCAAGCTCTGGAGAATGTGCTTCCAAAGGACAAGGGGAAGGCTGGCCTCTTTCCCTGCCCTGGCTTTGGGAGTCTGCCCACGCACACAGACCTCCAAAATTCAGCTTCAGGACAAAAGAAGCGGCGGGAAAAACATCCACTGCCTCCTCTCGGGCTTTTCCAAACCAAACAAGACCACCTTCCTCCCTGGCCCCAAGAGAGAGATGAGTAGGCCCGGCTCTGCTCCAAAACCAGCCCTACGCCAACAGCTGCCTAAGTTCTACTTGGGGAACCCAAAGGTTCCTTTGTAAGTAGGAGCCCGGCCGTGAGGCCCAGAGGTGCACCAGATTGCTCTTTTTGGAAAAACGGTGCATCTGGTCTGGCCTCCGGTTCCGCGGCTGCCGGGGAGAAGACACTGCCTCGGCCGACACCGCTCCCGGGGTGTCGGGGGACCCGACGCCGGCCCCGCTGGTCTCCAACTCGCTAGGATTTTTAGGCCTCTGGGCAAAGCGCCTGGAACACTCCCCCCCTTGCTGGGGGAGGGGGTGTCCTGTCAGGTGACTGAGGACCCGGATGCCCCCCGCCCCCGGTGACCACCCTGGCCGAGGCGGGGGCGGGGCCCGAAAGTTCGCCGGAGTCTCTCCAGCGGCGGCCCCCGGGCGCGCGCAAGCCGGGGCGCAGACCCCGCGCCGCCCGAGCGCGCGCGCCCGCGCAGCAGGCCCGGGGAGCCGGGGGTGTGCAGCGAGGGGGAGCGCACTTACTGGCCCCCTCGATCTTGTCGGCGCCTCGGCTCCACGTGATCTGCCGCGTCTCCAGCTTGACCTGGAAGGTCTTCCGCTCGGGCCGCTGCGACTTCTTGGAGTAGAACAAAGTCATGACGGTGCCCACCTCGAGGCTGCGGCAGAGGTGCACCACCTCGGCGTCCGAGGGCGCGCCGGGCCCGCAGCCGTTGGCGCAGGGGGACGCGGCGCCCGCCATGGCTCGGGTGCCGGGGGCGGCGGCGGCGGCGCAGGCCCGGCGGGAGCGAGCTGGCGGCGGCGGCGGCGGCGCAGGCGGCGGGCGAGCGGACCCCGGCGGCGGCGGCTCCTGCGGGCGGAGACGGGGCGGGGCCTGAGCGGGGGCGGGGCGGCCCTGCAGGCCCCGCCCCGGCCCGCGCGCCGGGAACAAAGGCGCCCGCGCGCCCGTGGGGAGGACCCCCGCCCGCCGCGCCTGCGCCCCGAGACCCCCCCGGGCAGGCCCCGCGTCAGGGCACGCGCGCGCGCGCCTCCCGCAGTCCGCCAGCCGGGCCCACGGCCCCGCGGGGTCTCTTCGCGCCGCCCCGGACACAGCCCGGCTGCCACGGCCGGTCCCGTCACGCGCGGCAGCCTCGCGCCGGCCTGGCCGTCTGTCGCGCGCGCACAGGCGGCTGCCCAGCCCACCGTCCCGCACAGGCCCGGCCGCGGCGGCTCCTTCCGAAGCCCGCTAGCGGGGCGACGCCCGCGCGGCCACCGGGAAAAGAAGTGCAGGCCCGGGGCGCCTCCCGGGGCTCGCCGGTCAAACCCGGTACCTGGGAGGGCTGCCCGGCTGAGGGAACCAGGCCAGGCCGGGCCGCCTTAGACCGGCGGCGGCGGCGGCGGCGGCGGCGGAGGAGGAGGCGAGTCCTCCGCGCGTCCTCTCCAGGGCGGGGCGGGGGCGGGGCCACCCGGTGATTGGTCGGCAGGCTCTGACGGACAGTCTGAGTGTCCCGCCTCTCCCCCCTCCCTCCCCGGGGCAGCCGGGGGCGGCCCCGCTGGCAGCGCCTCCGACCGTCGGACCCACGATCTTCCTGGCCCTGCGGCCGAAGTGGCCTCGCGGGTGGGTGTGGGGAGTCCCGTTATTCGGAGTAGCCCACAGGCCTGAGCATCCCCTGCGAGCCCTCCAGTGGTCTTGGCCTGGCCATACACTTCGCACCCCCACGCCGCGAGTATCCACGAGACTAGGATGGGGACTCAGGCCCTACGGCTCCGCACCATTCCTGCAAATGCTCTCCCGAGCTTTGGTTTTCCCGGGCCGACTCTATCCTTGTTTTCCTCCTCGGTCTCTGGCCGCTGCCTTTCGACACCTCAGCAACTTCTCTTGCTCAGGGGTGGGTCCTGAGTCAGTTCCCAAGGCGGCCTGACCTCTCGGCGTCACTGCCCCCCGCCCCCTGCCAAATTCAGGCACCCGAGCGCCGAAGCTCTATCCCTCCCTGCATCCCGTTACCTGTTCCACAACCCCACGTAGCATAGACATCTCACATCTCTCTTCAAATTGCTTCTCCCATGGTCTTCAGTTTCTCAGAACATGCCTCTGGTAAGGTGCTCGGGCTAAAACCGATGGAGACAGCCTTGGTTCCTCTCTCTCCCTCAACCCCACAGCACTCCGTCAAGTCCCATTCCGTCTGCCGTCCCATGTCTCCGCTCTGCCCACAACCTCAAGGCCCATCTTCTCTCATCCAGACTATTTACCCTCCTTGGTTTTGCCAGCATGTATTCCCTATGCTCTAGTTTGTTTGTTTTTTTTAAATTTGGCTGTACGGGGTCCTAGTTGCAGCATGCAGGATCTTTTAGTTGGGGGCTATGGGATCTAGTTCCCTGACCAGGGATCGAACCCAGGCCCCCTTTGTTGGGAGTGCAGTCTTAGCCATTGGACCACTAGGGAAGGCCCTATGCTCTGGCCTTCAAAATGAAATTAAATCCTGACTCCCTACCTCCAGGCTCAAATCATCCAGAACTTGCCATGGCACACAAAATCCCCTACCTGGCCCAGCAGGTCCAGCATGGTCTGGCCCCTTTCTATCCCACTTCATCTCTCACCACCTCCCTTTCATTCCATTCTCCAGGCACAAGTTCTTTTGGTGATTATTCGATTAATCTGTACTCTTTGTGTTGCTACAGCCACTCCCTAGACGCACCCCGGGCCGTCTAATTGCCCTGTCACAGAACACCGCCCAAGCTAAAGACACCTTCAGTCACAGTAGAGCCTGTCTGACGGATGTTGAGCCAGACAAAGCAGGACAGCATACTGCATTTTACAGGTAAGAGGCCCAGCAGGGCACCCAGCTGATGCTAGAGAAAGATCCAAGGAGTTCCCTGGTTAAGTGACTTCAGTGGTTAAGACACCATGCTTCCAATGCTGGGGGCACAGATTTGATCCCTGGTTCGGGGAACTAAGATCCCACATGCCACCTGCTGTTGTTGTTTAATCACTAAGTCGTATCCGATTCTTTGCGACCTCCAAAAAATGATAAAGAAAAAAAAAAATTAGGGAAAGATCCAGGCATCCAGGAATGTGTGAGTACGTATATAAGAGTATGTGCTCAGGCAGGCCACCCAGCTGGGTGATGACTAATGTCTGGGGACTGCCTTTGACTTGTCTTGCTGTAGTGGTAGCGTGTGTATGTGTGTTGATCCCCTCAAGTGCAGCCCACAAGGACCTGAGAATTCAGCCTGAAGTTGAGGCAGCCGTTTATGCTAGTCGGCTGTGGTCACCCAAGGGGAGGTGGAGTGGCTGAGATGGACTGCCACCTAGTGACAGACCTTCAAAGTAGGAGGGAGGGAATGAAAGTTGACCCAGTGCCTGACCCATCGTTACAAGCTTTGCAACGTGTGGTCACACCTGATCCTTATAATTACTCTAATCAGGGATTATTGTTCCCAGTTTACTGATGAGAAACAGATTCAGAGAAGTTCTGCGGCTTGCCCTAAGGCCACATAATAACCAGTGAGGATTTGAACCCCAGTCTGTCTGACACTGTGCATTTTCTTCCTCACAGGAGAGCCCCTGGCTTCAGTAGGTGCCGGTGGACAGCTGGCTACTCAGCACGGGTGAGGGGAGGCCCTTGGCATGGCTGGCCCTGGGCACAGGAAGCCTGAGTGCAGAACTTGAGTGCTCATAGTGTGTGGCTTGGGCTTGCTGTGGCTTGCTGGGGCGCTTGTCCCTGTCTGCAGCCTTGAGCTTCCCTATGCTCAGTGTCAGTGCCATGAATCGGGCGAACAAGAAAAATTCAGCGCTGGGCCCCCAGGAATTCACAGATTTAAGACAGGCAAGCACTCTGTTTTGTAGGGACAATTGTGATGGAGGGAAAAAACAGAGGGCTATGAGCTAAAACATTAGGGAGACCTGCTTCAGATCTAGTAGACAAGGAAGACCTCTGTGGGACTCAGCAGTGGCTGGAAGGATGTGAGGAGATGGCTGGCTGTATTATTAGGGGTGGGTTGGAGGAAAGTCCTTTCTAGACAAGGTTAACAGCATGTACAAAGGCCCTGAGGCCAGAAAGAACAGTTAAGTTTAGGAATGGAAAGAAGGCTAGAATTTACCAAGAGGGAGCATGGAGAGGGGAGGTGGAGTGGGGGGCGGGGTTGGTGAGGCCAGGAAGACAAGTGGGGGCCTGGCTGGGCCCCTCCTTGCTCATCTGATCTTATCCGTTTTCCCAGGAGCCCTCCTAAGTGCTGTAGCCCTCACAGCTTGGTGGGCGGTGATGCTTTTTAGAAATCTCCATTTTCTGAGAGCTTCCCGACATGTAGCCCAGGCTTCCTGGCTTCTGCTTTTGCCTCTGGGGCTGGGCCTCCAGGGGCTCCAGCAATCCCTGCCAACAGGAGCTCATGTTTTCAGCCTGCTGTCAGTCCCTCAATCAGGAAACAGGGCCCCATTTCCTCCTGGGACTTCTGAGCCTGCATCCCAGGCCTCAGGTGCCTGCCTCCACCCAAGGAGACTCAGGAAAAGCAGGGCGAGCCGAGGGTGTGACTGGTATGGGCTTCCCCCAGCTCGGCATATATATATGGGGACGTGGGTGTTACTGGCAGTGCCTGCAGCTGCGCTGGCTGGGAGGCACAGCCCAGCACCCACACCAGGCACACGCCCATGACATCACCCAGGCTCGCCTCACTCGAGCCTATTTCTGTCAACATTCATGCTTCAGCATGCTCTGGTGACACCAGTACCTGTGCCTGAAGTGGGGGGGAGGTGGAGTCCCAGCCCAGCTGCCCCTCTGGCTCTGTGAGCCTGACCCCATGGGTGTTTACTTACCAAACATTTAGAGCATCACTTGACATATAGTAAGCCCCATAGAACTGCTTTACCCCTGGTGACTCATTTACTTTTCATGACAGCCCTGAGATAAGTACTTTTTTTTTTTAAAACAACTTATTTATTTATTTATGGCCAGGCTGGGTCTTGATTGTTGCATGTGAACTTTCTCTACCTACGGAGAGCAGGGGCTACTCTCTGGCTGCGGTGCGCGGACTTCTCGTTGCGCTGGCTTCTCTCATTGTCCTGCACAGAGCTCTAGCACTTACACTCAGTGGGTGCTACTCATGGGCCTAGTTGCCCCATGGCATGTGGAATCTTCCTGGACCAGGAACGGAACCCGCATTCCCTGCATTGGCAGGCAGGTTCTTAACCACTAGACCAGCGGGGAAGTCTGAAATAAGTACTCTATTACCCTCATTTTACAGAAGGAAAAACTGAGGCCCGGAGAGATTAAGCTAAGAGGCAGCAGAGATGGGATTCAGGCCCATCCAGAGTCCACATGATGTTGCCTTCCCCCTGGGTATGAACATTTCACTATTTTCTTACCCTTTCTGTAGTACCCATACCTGATATGTTTTCTATTTTTAGTTGTTTGGTTACATCTTGTTCCAGGTTGGGTTCTTTGGGAAGCCTCTATGACGGAGGTTAGTGTGCAGGGTGTTTTTTCAGGACACGTCCTTGGGATCAGCACTGGGGAAGGGAGGGAAGGAAATGCGAGGGGGCAGTGGGAGAAGTTGAGCTGTGATGCCCGTCTGGTGGCAGCTTCAGCCTGCCCCCAGGGAGCTTTGTTGCAGTCCCTCCACCAGCCACTGAACGTGGCCTGTCCTGGGCCAAGCGCAGCCTCAGATGTCTGCAACCATGGTGGTCTTAGGGGGCTGATGGTCTCCTGGCAACAAGCACTCCCCAAAGGGGAATCTGAGTGGCACATCCCTGTGCCTATCACAGATGTCTTCTTTCTCAGTCTTAAGTACTCCGAGCGTTTCCTCAGTTCAGTTCAGTCGCTCAGTCGTGTCCAACTCTTTGCGACCCCATGAATTGCAGCACGCCAGGCCTCCCTGTCCATCACCAACTCCCGGAGTTCACCCAAACTCACGTCCATTGAGTCGGTGATGCCATCCAGCCATCTCATCCTCTGTCATCCCCTTTTCCTCCTACCCACAAACCCTCCCAGCATCAGAGTCTTTTTCAATGAGTCAACTCTTCGCATGAGGCAGCCAAAGTACTGGAGTTTCAGCTTTAGCATCATTCCTTCCAAAGAACACCCAGGGCTGATCTCCTTTAGAATGGGCTGGTTGGATCTCCTTGCAGTCCAGGGGACTCTCAAGAGTCTTCTCCAACACCACAGTTCAAAAGCATCAATTCTTCAGTACTCAGCTTTCTTCACAGTCCAACTCTCACATCCATACATGACCACAGGAAAAACCATAGCCTTGACTAGACGGACCTTTGTTGGCAAAGTAATGTCTCTGCTTTTGAATATGCGGTCTAGGTTGGTCATAACTTTCCTTCCAAGGAGTAAGCGTCTTTTAATTTCATGGCTGCAATCACCATCTGCAGTGATTTTGGAGCCCAAAAAAGTCTGACACTATTTCCACTGTTTCCCCATCTGTTTCCCATGAAGTGAGGGGACCAGATGCCATGATCTTCGTTTTCTGAATGTTGAGCTTTAAGCCAACTTTTTCACTCTCCTCTTTCACTTTCATCAAGAGGCTTTTGAGTTCCTCTTCACTTTCTGCCATAAGGGTGGTGTCATCTGCATATCTGAGGTTATTGATATTTCTCCCGGCAATCTTGATTCCAGCTTGTGTTTCTTCCAGTCCAGCGTTTCTCATGATGTACTCTGCATAGAAGTTAAATAAGCAGGGTGACAATATACAGCCTTGATGTACTCCTCTTTCAAAAATATGGTACCATAAAAATGGGATATGCTATTATCTGAAGGAAGAATGTAATTCCGTGAATATGGGTTAGCACAGCTGCAGTGATTGAAAATCAAATTGAGCTTCCTGGTATTCAAAGCAGAAACTTTGTATTCTGATAACTGATTCCTTGGGGAGGAAAGATTTTCCTGGGGTTAAATGATAAGGAAAGTTTCTCAAGGGGACACTTACTTGATTGAAATAGTAGAGAATGTTGTCTGCAGATTAACAGCAAATCCCCACCCAGTTTTCATTCTTCCTTGTAATGACCTTGAGTGACTATACAAGGTATAAAAGGAAAGCGCAGCTCCTACCACAGTTGAAGGTAGGCAGATTTATATACTTGGAGCGTCTAATTTAATCCACATATGAAACTATCCCTCTTCTTTAAACTTTTCTTTAATTTTTACTTAGTAGTATCTTAGGTTAGGTGGCTGACCAGCCCTTCTCGTGGGTTTGAGTCAGTCAGCCTGCACCTAGGCCTGCACCTGGTGCTTAGTCAGTACTCACCTTGGTGCACCTTGAACTCCATCCCTCAACCTGTCATCTTGGCTGTAAAGCTTTGGTCCCCAGTATCCATCCATGGCTCCCCCTTGGTCACCAGGCCTCATACTTTTTAGGTCTCATCCTCCTGCACACCCGCGATATACTCTCAGCCCCTCGAGAGCCTCGTGTTCTCTGTCGCTCGAGAGGAAACCAGGCCAGGACTCTGTGCTCCCTGCAGACCCTGCTTCCCCTCTGCTGATGGCCCCTCTCCCGGGACCCAGATGTCGAGACAGGAGAGCTGGACTCCAGGGACACTGTAATTGCCTCTCTGCAGGCAGAGAAGGGGGCCCTAGCTAGCCACTGTGGCCCTGGCCAGGTCGGACCCACTATTTTTCCACCTTTTTTGCCCTTCTTCCAGCACACATTCCCGATGCCACCCCTGTAGCAGTTAGACCGCAGAAGGAATCAGACCAGGTTCCCACTCCAGGAGGGGAGAGAGAAATGCCAACAGTCGTTTGTCAGCAGAAGACATTTCAGTGTGATAAGGGCCCCTGGAGCACTGGGGAGGGACAGCTGACCTTATTAGACCTGCCGGTGGCTCTGGGCACAGTCCAGTGAGAGGTATTCTGCTCCAGATACAAGACTGTCAATCACTTGTTTTCAAAATAAGGTCACCACTTGTGTTTTGTGGCCAGTTTTGCAACTATAGCGGAAAACTTAAAATTATCTGTTTATTTATTGTTTTGAGTTGCACTGGGTCTTCTTTGCTGCATCAGGCTTTCTCTTGAGGAGAGTGGGGGCTACTCTTTGCTGTGGTATGCGGGCCTCTCATGACAGCATACATATTTTAAGGGATACATGATTCAGATGTCCAAGGATAGCAGTTCATTTAGTTACATATTTTACACATTTAAAGTCACACATTATTTAAAATGATATATTAATTTATGAGTATTTATTTTCCCACACTGGCCTTTTCAATAATGATGTTCAAACTTTTTTAAAGTTAGTTAATTAATTACGGCTACACCGGGTCTTCACTTCTGCCTGCGGGCTTTCTCTGCTTGGCGGTGAACAGGAGCTACACTCTGGTTGCAGTGTGAGAGCTGCTCATTTCAGTGGCTTCTCTTGTTGTGGAGCACAGACTCCAGGGCACGTGGGCTCAAGTAGATGTGGCCCACTGGATCACCAGGGAATTCACCATTACAAATCAACTTTATTGAGGAATACCCTACAGAAAATGCACCCATTTTAAGTGTAAAGTGTGGAAAGCTTTGGCAAATGTATACCCCCCTGTAACCCCCACCCAGTTAAGACACAGGACATTTCCATCACCCCAGTGTTCTGGGTGCCCTTTAAGAGTCCGTCTCCTGCTCAACTCAGCAACACATACAGTAAAATTGCTACAGTAAAATTGGAGCAATACAAAGATTAGCATGACCCCCGCACAAGGATGACACGCAAATTCATGAAGCATTCCACATTAAAAAAGAAAAAAGTTGATCTCCCCTGCCCCCAGTGGGCAACCACGAAGTCTACTTTCTGTCACTAAAAGTTAGTTTTACCTGGTCTAAAATTTCATGTAAGTAGAATCACAGTGTACCGTGGGATCTGTGTTCAGTATAGTGTTTTTGAGATTCATCCCTGTTGCTGCAGAAAAAATACTTTTTGAATCAGTATGTGATGCTGTCAACTGGAAATTTTAACCTAAGCATAATTACTTTTCTGTATAACATTAAATAGCTTTTTATTTCTTCTGTAGATACGTATCAATGATTGACATAATCCCCACTTAGACTGTATTGCTTTAAAAATATTACAGAAATTTTAAATATATATAAATTTTAAATATATATATAGCATGGTGAAATGGACTCATCAGCCAGTTTAATTATGAACTCTTGGCCACTTGTTTCGTGTCAAACTCGACCCACTAACCCATTCCGTATAATTTTGACACTAATCTTAGCTCTATAATGTTATCTATAAATATTTCAGTGTTTTTCTAAAAGACACTTTAAAAACATATATACATAACCTCAGTGCATTGCTATTTAAAGTGACCTTGAAGAAACCTGTTGAAATGCAGTGCTTGGGATTGTGAGAAATAATTGCCCAGTCTGTGGTAAATTTCTTTGCTTCCTTGTTTACTGGTTTTGTCAAGGGACTACTTACAATCATCCAAAACTAGTTTGACTGGGGTCATTTCAGGATAATGTGTTTTCTCCAAAAAGTGCTTTTTGGTTCAAAACAAGTTGAGAGAATGACCCATTATATGAGGGATTTTGTAAAGACTGAAATGTAAGTAAAACTCTTTTTTCAGAAAAGGAAAAAAAAAATTTTTTTTAAGTTTTCTAAGGAGGAAATACCTGTATTCGATGTATGTGGTATTTAGAAGGTGATACCAGAATTGGTGATTTACCGGATACAAGAAAGGTGTGAAGGATGATGGCTGCCCTCGGTTCCAGTTGGGAGACAGAGTGGATGGTGGTGCCTTTCCCTGAGATGCTAAACCAAGCCCAGTGGGCTGGTCGTGGTAGGTCCCGAACACAGTTCTAGAGTCCATGGACATCCCTGCCAAGGTGTAGTTGGCAGTGTGTGTCTGGATCTCAGGAGAGGGGTCTAGGCTGGAGGCAGAGATGTGGGGCTCATCACGTTCAAGCGTGAATGAAATCAGCTAGGCTGAGAAGAGAACCGCAGCAGCTAAGGACCTGATAGAGGAGGTAACAGAAGCCACAGCCTGAGACGAAGGGATAAAATCAGGAGGGTGGCACCACGGAAGCCAGAGGAATTCTTTAAGGGAATGATGCTGTTTATGTGAAATGTCCAGGACAGACAGACCTATATAGAGAGGGTAGATTCGTGGAGGCTGGAGGTAGGAATGGGGATGAACTGTCCCTGGCATGAGGGATCTTACTGAGGGGACGAAGTTCTAAAACTGACGTACGCTGATGGCTGTACCACTCAGTAGCTACTAGAAGTCACTGTTCACTGGAAATGGGTGGATTTTATGACACATGAAGTATCACTAGCAATGTTTGCAAAGTGTCTGGTGCCACAGCGAGTTTGAGATGCAGAAGCAGCAGAGCCTGGTTAGTGGTTTGGTCGCTCATTCCTAGGTGACTGGTCAGAGTGGAAGGGGGCACTGGAAGCAAGATGGGGCAGGAGCTAGATGCAGGGGGTGGGAGAGTGACTGGGTGGTAGAGGTGACTCATTCCAGGTGCTTGTGTGTGAGAGAGAGGGACGGGGTGGTGGCTGAAAAGGGCTGGGAGCTGTGGTTTCTTTAAAAAAAAAAAACAACTGGCAGAGGCCTGAGGTAGACTTGACAGGGAGGACAGACAGGACCTGCTGACAGGATGTGGGGGGTGGCGGTGAGAGAGGAAGGGGCCAAGCCAGCACCAGCTTCTGGCTGGGGTGGCATATGGAAGCGGTCTCCCTCTGCCCACAGCTGGACCCCAGCATCAGGGAAGGGCCGGACAGGAGAGGGTGGGGCAGACCCTGCACTCCGACCTAAGGGCTGGAAGTGAGAGAAGGGAACCTGCCTGCCAGATGCCTAGGAAGCGGGGGGTGGTCCTCCTGAGTTCATGCTCAAGCATCCTTTGAGGCCCTGCATGCCTGGCCCTCACCTCTGTCTAGCCTCTTCCCTTGTCGCAGTGGTTGTCGGGTCAGCTTCTCCCAATCTCTGGCTTGCTCTCCCAGGCCTGCTGCAACCACCCAGGATGTCCTTTACAGCTGTTCTTGACCAGCATCTAGTTGCTCTGCACCTGCCCTCAGAAGAATGGTCCTTGCCAGGAAAGGTAGGCACAGGTTTCTCTCACCAGTAAAATGTGCCTGCAGGGCCTCCTGTCCTGTTTCCAGTGGTGACCCAAGGTTGTCCCCTGGTTGTGACAGGTCCTGCTCAAGGGCATCGATAAGGCTCATGGACAAGTCTCTCTATTGCTGTTCCTTACGTTCTGTGGCGTTCTGTGGTATAGCTTCCTCAGAACCACTGAACTCAAAATACTTGGCTTTGGTCTCTTGCTCCAAAGGAATAGTGGCTCCAAACCCTCCTTTATTCCCTGGGGTGAATGCTGCCTCCCTCACTGGGTGATGAAATAAAGGCTGCCAAGGACCCTTCAGGATTCTCTGCAGTTGGCCCAGCCCCAGCCCAGAGGTTCAGAGACCAGCAGGGAGATGGCTGTCCTCCCAGAATACACCCCTAGCTGGCAGGCTAGAGGACTTAGGGCTAGCTAAATGACCGGTT
Source organism: Ovis canadensis (assembly GCF_042477335.2). Taxonomy (NCBI): domain Eukaryota; kingdom Metazoa; phylum Chordata; class Mammalia; order Artiodactyla; family Bovidae; genus Ovis; species Ovis canadensis. Next base: position 85,148,843 of record NC_091257.1, on the reverse strand, counting down.
CTGACCACTCTGGCCTTCCTGTCGCCTGTTCCGTTTGACCAGGAGACTTAAATCTTTCAGTATCATCGGAGACTTAGCTATAACCTAGGATGAAAGGAGGAACAATTTTTGTAGGGATCCTGACTGACTCGGGTACTAGAGCACTGAGAAGTGGTTCCAGACTGCTCCCTCTCTCAGTCAGCAGGATCTCTGTCTGTCTGGAGAGAGCTTCTGGGATTCAGTGTTTTAACTGGCTTAGTATCCGTAATTCCTGCCATCCTGACGGTAACTTAGCCACGTAAGTAGCTAACTAAAAGAAGCTGCTAACTGCTTCTCACCAGCACACATAGAAGTGTTCTAAAATCTGCTTCCCGAATACACTTGTTCCACTTTGCTCAATAAACCTACCCTAGGCTCCAAATATAGTTCTTACACCGCACCTGTTCTAGCTTTTCTGTACCCACCCTCACTTCCTGGCCCTGCCTCCTTCTAAGGATGTGGACTTTGGCTCCCTCCCCTTCAGCCCACACCCATGGTGGCAAGACAAATGCAGCCCCAGCTCCTAGGGAGGGAGGCACCCTTGCAGCCGGGAGCAGGCAGACCACATCCCACACCAAGGCCCAGCCCTGGAGCCCTACTCTGGCCCGGGGCCCTGGGCTAACACAGAGGCAGACACCAAGTTTCCGTTAAGTTGTAGGAATTTATTTTAAATAACCTACAGTTGATTAAAAGGGAATTCATGATAAAAATAGAAGATACTTGAGGAAAGATGTGGGAAATGGACTCTGCACACACGCTAAACTAACAATGCCTCTAAAACTAATGATTATAGCAAAAAATGTCTTCACATTAAAATTCTGCTTTTTATGTGTTTTTTTTCCATTTTTTACACAATTACAAAAGAAAAAATAAAAGCCCTAAAATCTTGATTATTTTTCCTTTTTTTTTTTTGACCAAATACTCATTTTCCTCTAAATTTTTTACCTGTGGAACTTTTATACAATAATATCTTTCAAGTGAAAGATTGGGGTTTTAAATGAAAAAGATGGGTATCTGAAAGGGCATAGAGAATGCTCAGAACAAAGGATGATGGGAAAATGGTTTCAGTCACTGATTATTTATTATCCTTAGACTCGCTCACCCCTCATCCCTCCCCAGCCCCAATCTACACGATCTTTAAGATCAAGAAAAAGGTTTAAATATTTTAAAATAATTAAAAAGAAATAAAAATTCACATTTAAAAAGGAACACTCAAGTCAGGAAATATTTTCCCATCATGCTTTTCTGTGAACAGGTGTCTGAACCAAAACACTGCCGATGTCACGACTGCTTCAAGTTTAATGAAAATTGATTCCCATGACAATAGATAGTGACAACTCTAACAGGTGCGTTGGGTTTTTGTTCTACTTAATTTTAAATTCCTGAAATGGGGGAGAGGGGAGTTTAGGAATTCATTTCTATTAAAATATAGAAGTTATTGCAAAACCCTAACTGTAAAAACGCACCAATATAATCGGACTTCGTATACAGTAGCTAAGAGAATCCAAATGTTTCAGTGAAACAGTGAATTTGCCTGGCAGAACTCTTGACAAATTCCCATCCACTTGACCCCTTGAAAATAAAAACAAAATTCAAAACAAATCATACAGCTAGAATTTTGATATCTGAAATATTTTTAAATAAGTTGTCCATAGGACAACTGGCTCAGCTCTCCCTTATAATATCTTTTCTCAAAGATGTTAGTTAAGACTTGCTGCCTCTTTCCCTCAGGTGTGAGGGCAAGCGAGGCTCACAGTTTATCCATCTTTCCCAAACCACACTGTTCCTTTTCACAGAACTCTTGCTCCTCAAGACTGGCTAGAACTCGTAGTCCTCGTCAGCCATGTCGATGGCCCAGGCAAACTTCTCCCGCTGGGTTTTGTTGTAAATTTTCTCAATGGGGACCCCCCACTTCTTGCACCTGCAGATAAGGGAGAGAGAAGGGGGGTCAGTGTGTCTCAGGAGATGTGGGCCAGCCCCGGGCTGGGGCCTGGATGTGCTGCCTTCTCCTGTTGCATCTGGTGAGAAGGAGAATTAATAAGGTACCAGACGTGTTCTTAGGGCTTCATGTGCTTGACTAAGTAGGTACGATTGCAGGTGTACAAATGAAAAAGGTACAGATGAAAAACTAAGAGAAGTTAGGTGATTTGGTTTCATTCTCATATAGCTAGTGAGCATGGAGCTGAAAAGTGAATCCAAGCACATTGGCTCCAGAGTCCACGCTCTTCACCATTATATTCTATTGCCTCTCAAAGCCAACCAAACCTCCAGCACCAGACAGGACATAGAGAAAAGAAAGGGGACAAGAGCTGGCTGGAACCCTTGGCCCACAGGGAATGGTTGCTCCTCTTAAGCCCAGAAACTAATAATTCAAATTAACTGATAAGCATCTTCCCCAAAAAGTCATTTATTTTGGATATTATTTTATTGGGGGGGGGGTAGTTTACAGGGAAACAAGCAAACAATGGTGCAAAGTCTGCATAGGTTGCTCAGATCTGTATTCTCATTTTTTGTTTTTCTTTTCTCCTTATTGGTACCTTTCCTTCACTTAAAAAAATTTTTTTTTTTATTGAGAAGTTAAAGTTTAGGTAGATGGGCTCATTTTTATTTTTCCTTCAATAAGGACTAAGAGTCTCCATTTTTGTCCTAAAGTTCCACTAGGGGTGGGGACCATACCTGCCTTAGCAGACATAATAACATCCCAAAGTGGTGTAACAGTATTGACCATTTCAGACCACCCAGGATGTCCTCATGCATTTGCAGTGTGCACAGCAGAAGACAGAGGACACTCTTAAGTGTGCAATGTAGGAACTGTGTGTGAGAGCTGACAATGCTCTTGGAACCCCATCACCCTTCCCAAGCCAGTAGGTGGCCTTCAAGAAGGGCGTGGTGCTTACCAAGCCACGGTGATCCTTGGGTCCAAATAATTGAGTTTAGAGGTTCCCAAAGCAATCTGTTTATTCTCTTCTCGGTCTGTGGCCTGAACTTCAAGCTTCATCAGCTGTTCCTCCAGCCTCTGAACAGCCTTCTTCTTTGACTCTACAACCCTGGAAGAAAGGAAGTCATCAGGAACTGGGCCTGGCCTCTGGACAGGAGCACCGTATCCCCACATTGCCACCCAAGGGCGGTAAAAGCAGAAAAGCCACAGGCCCAGAAATTTCTAGAATGTCACTCAGAAATCCTAGGAAAGCTAGGACTTCTGGTTGATGCTGGGACCCTTTTCCTCTCTCACCCAACCCCCAGCTTTGCATCACATCAGGCACGTACTTCTTGGTCTTTGCATCCTTCAGGACTTTAGCATCAGCCTTAGCACTTTTCAGGTCTCTCCGGGCATCTGCTAGCTGTTCCTTCTTCGCATCAATCTGTGTAGAGAAGAACAACAGTAAGATTCAGGAATAAAATAAGTTGAGAGAGAAAATGGGATTCCTTAAGAGAAGATGTCTTCACCAAGTAGGCTGTTCTTGTTAAAACGCCCAGGGGTGGCTTTATGACGGCACAGAGTGGATATGCAGCGGGTGCTGAATTCCAGTGCTACTTGACCGTTTATATTCTTCAGTCACCCTTGAAGAAATGAAGGTTTTATGGCAATGACTCTGGGACCCATTAATCCAGAAACTCAGGGAAAGAACCCACTGGGACTCGGAGTGTGGGTGCTAATCAGAGAACACTTTGGTTTTAGATACTGGGAAGAGGATGACACGTGAAAGCTGTTTATCAAATGGATCCTGTGCCAGGTTGTCACCTCCATCCCAAGAATCCTGCAGGAGATACTGTTTATGAAGCTGAGACAAGAGTCCCTACATCTACTGACTTCAGATCATTTCTCAGATTCTACCAGCACTCTGAGAAGAGCTGCTAACTCCTCCAGAAAAAAAAAAAAAAGATGCACTGAGGAGAATACCCAAGGGACTAAAAAATGGCAATTAAAAGGTACCCAGGAAGCCAAACCACTTAGCCTCATCTGTTCCAAGCCAATACGTGGCATGGCCTGGCTTTGGCATTCTGTTTTTAAAAGGTGAGAAAGCTGAGACAGGAAGGAAATTCAAATAGTTATCATTCAAAGCAGATATGAAAACTTTTTAGCTATGGAGCTCTTTCTCCAAATGAAATCTCCTGGGGCCCCAGTCGTTAAAGGAGGAGAAAAGGACAGTCGCAGCCTCTCTTGCTTGAGAGTACCGGTTCTGCATTCTCAGTTCCCACTTGAGGACAGCAGCAGGCAACACCGTGGGGCTGGGGCCCCAGAGTGGTGAGCTCACAGCTGGGGCAGGCGAACCCGACCTGCTATCACCATGCTAACCCTAAGATCAAGGGAACTTCTGCAGAATAAATGCACGCCCGACTCACATATACTGGGCTGTTGCTCTCAGCCTGGCATTGTCTGTTAGATTTACACACACAGCCCAAGACTGGAAACAGAGGCCAGCATTGTGAGACAATCATTAAATGCATTTTACTACGAATGGCTTACTTCCAACATCTATGTTATCCAAAGTCAAAATGAAGGAACTGACTCTACACAAAAGTGTCACAGACACCACTAGCCAGATTCTTAGGCTAGAAATACAACAAACCACAATCTTTTAACCATTTCTGTGAATACTAAATTGGCAGGCTATGTCAAATTCTCTCAAAGCATTAAAGACCCCATTGATTCACTTGGCAAACAGAGGTGTGTGTTTGCTTCTTGGGCACACAGGAGAGGGTTCCTGGGCTTAGAGGGCTCGTCTGGCAGGCAGCCTGGACTGCCCAAACAGTGGTTCCAGAGTGAGACCAACAAAAGGCCTCCTCATGCTCCAGGGATGGGTCTCCTGAATTAGGTAAACACCACCTGAATATTCATGCTTTTATTTCTGGCTTGAAATGATAGCATGAGGAGAGTAAATGGCACCACATGACCACTGTTAACAGAGGTGCAAGGATGGGAGGTCTGGATGGGCTCTCTGCCTGCCAGTCACATGGTCCAAGGATCTGAGACGTCTGTGGACACATTCTTACGTACTGTGGATGTGTGCACCCCTTCAGCAAAGCCAGGTGGCATATGAAGCATGAACTGCAGGTTGTATGTGTCTTTTGACCCACACCTGGGTACGTATCTGGAAGAAATTTCAACAGAAGGAAAACACCCTGGGCCTGGAAACATGTATGCAGCCTCACCACAGCAGTAGTTTTTGAACTCCAGCTGTCCAGGTATAGTATTCATGAACACAGACGGAAAAGAAGCAATCTGTAGTTTAATTAACCCCTAGCTGAAACTCGGAGAAGGCAATGGCAACCCACTCCAGTACTCTTGCCTGGAAAATCCCATGGATGGAGGAGCCTGGTAGGCTGCAGTCCATGGGGTCACTAGGAGTCAGACACGACTGAGCGACTTCACTTTCACTTTCCACTTTCATGCATTGCAGAAAGAAATGGTAACCCACTCCAGTGTTCTTAGCCTGGAGAATCTCAGGGATGGGGGAGCCTGGTGGGCTGCCGTCTATGGGGTTGCACAGAGTCAGACATGACTGAAGCGACTTAGCAGCAGCAGCTGAAACTCATCATTTCTTCTTCAGTTATGGATGTGGGCAACTAAACATAGTATTATCAGTAATACTTATGACTTTATTACCGAGACAGTATGTACATTTTCATATTTTAATTGTTGCAGAAATCAAAGTATTTATATTCATTACTACCTTGACATTTACAATTATTAGACCCACCTATTAGTAAAACTATTACTGTATCAGACTTTGGGGTAAATATATTTTAAGATGATTGGTTTACTTTGTAACCCATGTATCTACTTTGTAGTGAAATAGCTACAAATTCTCATGGTGGGTTAATACATTAGAATGGATTAGTTATGTGCCCACAGGTAACATAAAATGATCATCATCACATGCTGAGTGCCTTGCAGCTTAAAAGCTCAGTACCAGGCAGAGCTGGAGGAAGGAGAGAGGAACAGCATCTCGTTGTTTGCATGTCAGTCTATCCCTCTAGGGCAGCAGCTCTGGCACATGGCCAGTATTCAACAGATGTTTGACGATGAGCTATATAAAAATATGATTCATGTGGAATGTGTAAAAATAAAAATAGTTGTGCTAGGATTAGGGGAAATTAAATATCGTTTCATCATCCTTTCAATTTAAAACAATCTAATTTGGAAACAGTTGTATTTCTGGGCAGTGGAAAGGAATTGTGAAGACTATCTTTGTATCCATTATCCTTAAGTAGAAGGACAATAATTAGCAGTATTTCAAAGAGGCTACATTAAATTTAGCTTTTCAACTCAGAATACTCACTGGACAATGAATACCTGATATTCAGTATCTCGATCAGGACTAACTACAATCATATTTCCACATATCTTTAGTATGAACCTTTCTTCCAGAACAGACCCAAGACTGTCCACCTGCCAGCCCAGCCCAGAGGGTGGAGTGTAAATCGTCATAGCAGACATGGTTCTTTCGATTTGGCTACCTCCCACCATCCAGATCCAAAATACCTTAGACTGCAAGTTCATCATGGACTTCTCAAAGGTTTTTGGTGGAGCCCTCTGATGGTTACAAAGAATTGCAACAGCTCGGTTGGCACGGTTATAAGACAGTATCTTTGCTGGGATATTCTCGTCAGCTGAAAAGAGAAAAATGGGGATGAAGAGTCAATTTGTGTAACAAGAGAGAACACACATGCGCTCCATCCTCAGGGTTTACTGGGCCTCATCTCATTCAGATGATCAATTCAGGTTCCCCCAAGGCACAAGGTCAAAATCTGAGAGTCGACAGCATCACCTGCTTTCCCCAGTGCTCACCTCCCCCATCTAACCACCCAAAACAGCATGGAACTGGGACAAATAGCCTAGAGAGGTGGGTAAAATGAAGGGTCCATAAGTTTTACATTTTAAAACCACAAGGTACTGTATCTTCCAGAAAGGAAAATATAAAGTGTCACCTGAGAAATGTTTTCACTTGTGTCACGTAGCCTTCTTCACCACACCCTAAACTACTGACCCTCAACATACCCACCTCTGACTTTTTGCACACCGTTTTCTAATACCATTTGACATGTTTCTAGAGGACAATGGAAATTCATTAGAATTAGACTCCAGAGGAAAAAAGCTTGTGGATCTTGGTGATGCTTTCAGCAGCCTGTTTTTTGGAGAATACTATCTACTCTTAAAGGGGGACAAAAAGAAACCTCAGGGAAAGGATCTGCTCCTATGCTGTTTTAGTAACCATGACAACCTTACTCTCTCCAATTTAATAGAACATCACAACACTTTATCTTCATTTGGTGAGCTCTTATATAACATAGATACAATACACAAAATACAGGCACTTTCAGAGCAGATAGAAAGCCCCTGTCAGCATTCCTTGAAGCTAATCTAGAAGAACAGGAATGGGGGAGACAGAACTGATCTGTTTAGCCATCTAAATAAGCTTTAGCCCTCTATTCGAGGTGTGGAGGGGAAAAGTCTCCAGTCACAATGTTAAGGAAAAGTGGAACAGATCTAGGACTCAGCCGACTAAGGATAGTGGACATCAGCAGTAAGGCTGTGGTCCCTGTCTGGCCAGGCAGTACTTACGAGCTGTGAGTTCCTTTAACTGCTGCTGTAGCGTGATGGAGGCATTATATGTACGGAACACCTTGGCTGTCAAGCCTTCCATGAGATCCTGGAGATGTTTATTTAGGATACCAGTCTGGAAGAGACAAAGCAACAAAAAGGATGGGATTTAGGTAAAAGCCATACCATCCAGGCCTTCCTGGCAAGCTCTAGGACATTTATACAATTACAAGTTAACTGTCCTGCCAGTGGGATAGGAAAAGGGAGAAGAATTCCAGAATACAGAGTTGCATGTACCCACCTCCCTAAGAAACACTTTGATCTTAAGCAGACCAATAAAGCATATGTATCCTTCCCTATTAGGATCTTCCTCAGTCAGATTTCAGGGACAGGTGTTGGGTCTCTAGCAGTGGTGACTGAGCTTCCAGCCAAGGCTATGCAGAAGCCAGAGGAGGACAGAAGGCAGGGTTCATCCACCCCATCCCAGGGCTCTGGCCATGGATCTGTGTGTGCCTGAGGAAGGGAGGGCATGCAGGGTGCCCTGGGACAGGCTAAGGGCAAAGCCCCAGTCACTCCCAGGCAACTCTCTCCTTCAGGGGCTTGGGAGCCTCTGGCTGGGCCCCTCTTCAGCGCAGTGGGCTCTGTCCACTTACATTGAGTCTATCGAAAAGGTCATCCTCAGGCTGTTTGTTTTCCATAAATAGTTGTAAGTTCTTAAAAACCTAAAAGAAATAAGCAGAGCCTAATTATTATCTTTACTTTGAAAATAATTACACCAAAGCTTGCAAAAAAAGAAAAACCCCACAAAGCAAAAAACAAAACCAAATCCATATCCTTTACCGAAATTCACCTACCATTAGTATTTTACCTCATTTCGTATTTGTACAGTGTACATGTATACTCATTTCCTTTCTACATCTATATGTGTATATGTACAATTATTTGTTCAGAGCTATTTCCGGGTACTTACATAATTATGCCCTTTACCCTTGAGTATTTCAGTGTACTTCCTAAGAACAAAGATATTTTCTTATATACACACAGAACTTCTCAGCTTTGTCAATTAGACGGACACATTTTAATCCAATCTTGTTCATATTCCTATTTTGTCAGTTGACCCATTGATGTTCCTCACCTCCCCAGTATAGAATCCAACCTAAACTCAGGTATTACATTAATTGTCAGATCTCTTTAGCTTCATTTAATCTGGAACATTTCTGCAGCCAGCAAAACCCAGTTACTGATGAAATATCAGACTGCTGAAGGGCTGGATTGCGGGGGTACTGCACTCTGTGGGTCAGGCACAACCCATCGGGGGGCCATGGCACTGCAGCACCCGCTTCAGCTCTGGGCTGAGGGATCCAGAGACTCAAGGGCTACCTTTTTGCTGAATCAGGAGCTGGGGGAAAGTTGAGCAAAGCTACAAAAGTGACAAATTTGCAATACAACCAAGGGATACTAAAGAGTGGTTATATCATTAAAACAACACAATGGGATAAACATAATGTGCAAGCTGTGGTGAGGACCAACTCTTTGCAGCATGCTCTGTAGCACAGGTGAGGAGGTACACAGGACACCAAACAGTACCTCTTCACTCTTTCAAACCATTTTTCCTAGTGTTCAGCAAAACACAGAGCACAGGAAAAGCACTAAACAAGGAATGAAAGCAAAAGCAGGCCAGGGAGCTCAGGCCACAAGAACTTACTCGCTTCTCCACGGGGACTTTGTTATAGTATCTGATTGAGTCCTTTCCCAGGAAGTCAAACTCCACCACGTACTCCTGACCATCCAGCTCCGGGTGCAGATTGATGTGCTCCACACGAAGCGAGCAGCAACCTACAGTGTCCGCTGTTTCTCCTTCCTCCTTCTCGTTGCCTGCTCGCAGAGCAAGCTGTCCCGGGAGGAGATTGCGGGGATGGGGTGGGGGTGGGGGTGCGGAGAGAAGATAAGCACGAATGAAGAACTTCAGTATCATACAGTGTCTAGGAGACCCAAATCAGAAGCATCCCAAGTCTCTTTGGGACCAGGGCATCAGTCTGCAAGGCTCAGGAATTCTGAATCTGCACTGTTGCTTCTTCCCTGATCAAATACAGTGTGGAGAGAGAATCAAGGGCTATTAACCTTCCCCAAAAAGCATGTCTCTACTCTGTCCTCTCAAATGGGAATGGAGGAAAGAAGATATTTAAACTGTGGGCAATCAGACTCAAAAAGCTAGTCTCTGAATTTTTCTTAATGTTTAATTCAGAACTTGTGTTAAACATAAACCGTGCTAAAACCAAGGGAAAACATGAAACCTTATTTTCCTGAAACAGTGTGAGAAACTGATCTCGAAAGCACTGTCTTCCAAACTGTAGTTGTGATACACTGGCGATCATTTCACTAATTTTCATGAATTTGTGTGCTATCCTTACATAGGGGCCATGCTAATCTTCTCTGTATCATTCCAATTTTACTCTGTGTGCTGCCAAAGCAAGCACTATTTAACCAGTTTTAAGGATTATAACCATTCTTTTTAAAAATAAGGAACAGAGGAAAACCTGTAAGAATCTGCTGCTCATAGAAAGGCTGAGCACTGTTTTGTGCGACATATGTTTCACTTATACACAAACACAAATATACTTATATACTGGGTTGTGATATAAAATATTTTGGGGGGTGGCACATGGTCAAAGAGTTTGCAAATGTCAGTCTTTCTGGCACATTCAGACTCATGGAAGTCCTTCTATTAGACAGACTGGAGACAGCAGCAGTCAGTCTGACACTGAACACCTGTCTCGCCACTTCTACCTTCCTTACTAGGCTAGAGACTGGGTGAGCAGGATGACAGATTACTGGGCTGTCACTGCCTCTCCAGCAGTACTTAAAGCACAGGGCCTGGAGAAACACATGCCTCCTCCATCTTCATGAAGATGAACATGGTAGGCAGTGTGACAGGAAGATGCCCTCACCTTATCAATGAAGTACAGGGCTACAGCTCTCTGCCGGACTTTCATCTCTTTGGACTTCCAGTCTTCCCGATATTGGTTCCGGATCTTATCCACACACTTCTTCAGCCTCCGAGCAGTCTCATATTTCTGCCAGTCTTTCTCACCCTGCAAAGACCCAGACCCAAGGGGGGATTGCTTAGGGATAGTGGAATAAAGACAGACACTGAATATGCAACTTCAGAGCTCTGAACCAAAGAGAAGGAACTCGAGCTTCAGTGAAGCAAGGCATTTACTGGGTGACGATGTGCACTGTCCCATTCCCTGACAGGCAAAACTGGTTCCTGTCTGATTGCTAAAAAAGCCTCTGGCTTTCATTTTGTGAAATGTTTTATGTTCTTAAGAAAGCCCACGATATGTCTCCCAAATTAACTTCTGTCAATACAAAGGGTATAAACATCCCTAATCCCACATCAGCATCACAGTCTTGTTGCTGAATCTGTGACCCAAGAGCAGTTTTTTGCTAGGACTGAACTTCATTAAATTCAAGACAATCCTTCACAGTTTGATGGAACTGTCAAGGAAGCAGAACCAAAGATTACAGCTTATAATTACTAAGGAACACAATGACTTCCAGGAACAGCTACAATTATTCACCATTTTCTAACTTCTGCATTTAAAAGTATTCTTGATGAGACTGAGGGAAACTGTTATTGTGAAGATGGGTTTTTTTTAACATTAGAGCTTTTGGTGGCAGGTTTAAAAATTGATTCTAAAGCCAATGTAAGGTTTTTAAAAGGGTGTGAAAAGACAATCTAATCAACAGCAAGGGAAGATTTCTGTGACCTTGTTAAATGGAGAAAGTCACAAGCAAGGACTGATGATGTCAAGTGAGAAAGGAAAGGGGAAAAAAAGAAAAGAAAATCGGAGAAATCCAAAATGGCCAGGGATTATTACAAGGCCAGAAACAGACTGTATGACATAGACACAGGGATAGAATTTAAGAACTCAAGAATCCCTGCTCTTAATTCCCCCAGCCCACAACCGAGGAGAGCTACAGTGATTTCTACCTATGACACAGACAGGTGGTCTCTGAGGCCTAAGACCTGTGGTCAAGGCATCTGGCCTTCTGAGCATGCAAGAGTGTGGGACACACAAAGCAAGAAATGTCTGCTACTTCTAGTTCCAAACATTCACAAATGAAAGCTTACCCAGCTACTCTGATGAGTCATCAGCACTCTCCCCCCAACTGTGTGTGGTATAGTGCTGTGTGCTTGTTTGGCTACAAAACAAGCGATTCCTTAACTACCTGTTGTTGTGGGTGGGTGATTTAGTGGTTGAGTGATACAGAAGAAATATCCAAGTTCTATATGCTGACAATGGGAAGCTGGAAATTTCTCTCTGGTTCTTCTAAGTTTACTTTGACACTGAAGAGGGCAAATAAGAAAAAGGTGTGACAGAAGCTTTCCTCTTGTAAGTAATAAATCTCAAGACAGTAATGAATCTCCCTCACAACCCGTCTTACACACACAAAAGGCTCATCTGCAACAGCACAGTCACCAGTTCAGAAGCAGGCTCTTTCCCATCATTCTGATGCACACAGGCCTACCAAACCCTGAGTCTGTGTCTTCATTTGCCCATTCCTTAGCCACACCACTGAAGCAAAGTTTACAAACCTAACAAGTCAGTCATTCACAGGCCATAACCACCAGACCAACTTTTCTTCACAGGTTGGCTAGGCTCCTAGAACACGGATCCAGGATTCTCTCAAATAAGGACACAGAGAAGGGAGTGATGGGAGAAGCTACCCGACTGAGCTGAACTGAACTGAACTAGGTCTAACAGCAGAGGGCTGGCTTCTAGGAAGTATGCTTATCCCTGCAGTGTTCAGCTTCCCTGAACAGAATTGAGAGACTGAATGGCAATCTGAACCCCAAACACAAGTAATTTAAACAAAAGACAATAAACTGGCCCTAGGTATTTATAGCATGTTTAAAAATAAAATCTATCCAGCTTTCCATACATGTCCATTCTTAAATATCATGGTCTTATTGATTTACAGAGTTCTTTATAGATTCAAATCCTTTTGAGATATAGGTAGTATTTTTTCTTCTAATACTTCCTTTCAATCTTTCACTCTGAATCTTCTAAAAAGTTTGTTACACATTTTTAAGTATACAGTTAGATCAGTTTTGACAATCCGTAATACATGTAACCCACATCCTATGAAGTTAAGAGAGTATTTCTGTCAATCCAGAAAGTCCCCTCATATGTATATATATGGTATATTCCATGGTGACCCCTAATGTGTCTGACTACACTGTACTGTGTTTATTCTGACAATGGACTCCTGGGATGTTTCCAGTTTTAGACTCACATTAATATAGCATTATGAACATTGCTGTGCAGTCTTTGCAGACATATGTTTTCATTTTATTTGCAGCAGAAATACCTGGAACTGGAAACAGTAGTTTACTGCGGCTTAAATTTGCATTCCACTGACAGATAGTGACGATGAGTAGCTCTCTTTCACGTGCTTTGTTATTGGCCGTTCCTCTGTCTTCTAAAGCATCCAACTTTTGCTCTTTTATTATGAGGATGTTTATCTTTTCTATTATTGAATGATACGAATTCTCTGTATATACAGGATACAAGCCTTTGTCAGCTATACATGTTGCAAATGTTTTCTCCCTGTTACCTGTGTATTTGTTTTCTTAGTAGTGTCCTTTGTTGAACAAAAATTTTTAAATGAAGTTCACTGTTTCAACTGTTTATTGTTTACTCTGTGTTCAAGAAATCTACTCCAAAGTCATGAAGATGTTCTGCCATGACATCATCTAGAAGCTTTAATGGTCTAGCTTCTAGCTCTTTTATGCTTTAAAATTTAGAACTGTATACTAAAAAGTCAGGTTCAGAACATAATTTTTTAAAATAAGCATGTCTTATTTTCTCCTTCTAATAAAACTCACCAAAATCAGAGCTTCCCAAGACTATAAAGTTTTATAAAGGCATTTTTCTTCCAGCCTGTAATCCCCAGATGGTTATATTTAAAAGATTGTAGATACATACATCTTTGAAAGCCCAGAATTATAGGTTCTAAAGAGAAAAAGCAGAGATGTGTATTTGGCACTGAGAATATTTTAGTATGACTGAATGCAATGTGATAGCAACAGTGATTCTGAAGGTTGCTATACTTCATTTACAAGTAAAATTATGTATTTTATTTGTAAAGTTAAAACTGGTTTGAGGAGCCTTAATTTTACTAAGGCTGAACCTCAGGTTATAAGACCAGATAATGCTTGGCAGAGGTTGGACTTAGTGGTTGAATACCTACTATAAGCAATCCTTTTGTAACCTCTATATCCATGGTTTATCTGGGATTATAGAGTTTTGTTGAAAACACAGGTTCCAGAGAGCTATCATTTCCCCTGCCATTTCAGATTCTATGGGTACCAAGTACAGAGTGGAAGAAGAAAGGAATGGAAACACTTGCAAGAAGATGTCTGTTTAATGGAAATCCTGGGAGAAAAAGCAGAACAAACCAAGATGAGCACACACAGATGTGAATGAGCTCAGGACAATCTTATCAGTAGCTGGACCATGTGTTACTGTGACTCTCAAAAGTCTTGATCCTTTCAATGACCTGTGAGACTGCAAGTACTGTAACCCTGGTTATGACCGCAAGTAGACCAATCCAAGTTTCTAAAAACGGGCAAAGACAGGAGACATCAGAAGGACACATTTCAGCTGTGCTTTTTACCTTTCACAAACCAAAAGTTTTCAATTATCAAAAATCCGTAAGTCACATCATACTTGAGTTAAATTCCTTGATGGAGCAGAGATGGAGTAGAAAGGTCTAGCAATATTACATGGGAGAAATGAATGAACAAAATATAGATACAAAAACAAGCAAACAATCTTAGGAGAAATCTCAGGAGGCTGAGCAGAAAGGTGTGCCCCATGATGGTAGCCTCCTATAAAACTGGACCCAAAGTCTTCCGTGAAGTAAAACTACCAATTACCACCCTTCACCCTCTTTGACAAAAATGTACTCTTTATAGACCTCTGGGTCAGATCAGGTCAGTGAATTCATGCTTTAATCATCACTTTCCTCCAAACACACAGCAATGGAAGTGCTTCATGCAAAAAGGGGCCTTATTGTTTTTTACGCAACCTGAAGCCAGGGGCTGTGTCAACTTGGGCTGAGCTGGGCTAGACTCCCTCTGAGACAAGAGGAGTGAGCAGAGAAGTACAGAGCAAAGAGAAAGAAAAGGGAATGGTACAGAAACAAGAACTACTTCCCAGTCAATAGGGTTTACAAACTAACTCCAAAATATATGAGGAAATGGGTTAGAAGAACTGTCAACAAAAATAATTAGTACATGAACTCACTTCAGGTAACATTTTTAAAAAACAAAGATTTTCAGGAGAGAAAAAAAAATCTACTAAAAAGGACTCCAAAAGTGATAAAATAAGCACATGCCTTAAATGAAATGAAATCAAGTAAATTTGAAATAAAAATAATTAGAAATCCTGAAAAAATATAATTGAAGCAAATTACAGGAGGGGTAAATTTTAGATTAGATATAATCAAATAGAGAATTAGTGAGTAGAAGTAAGTCCTTGGGAACTCTCCCCAAATGAAGATCAGACCTAAAAAGATAAAGAAATAAAATGCAAAGGAATGGTTTAGAAACTGTGGAAGAAATGATGGCTGAGAGTTTTCTAAAATAAATAAAGCCCTAGGATTGACAGTCTAGACTGAGTATATTTAAAACTATATCTGTACTTAAAAAAAAAATATATATATATATATGAAATGAAGAGTAAAAATTTCTGTCTCTATTTGTAGGTCACTTAACTGTCTATATAGAAACTCCGAAAGACACAGACACTTTTAGAATAAGAGTTCAGCAAAGTTGCTAGATAGAAGATCAATATTAAAAAATCAACAGCATTACTACTCCAGTAATAACGAACAAAAATGTAGTAACAACAGCAAATACTTGAAATTCAATAGCATAAGAAACCATAAGGCCTCTTAGAAAAGATTTTAAACGTGTAAAACCTCTATGGAAAAAATTAGGACATAATATTGAAGGATACATTCAAAGACATAAATTAATGGTGAAGCATGTAACAGGTTCATGGATGAGAAGATTCAATAGAATAATCTCAATATTTACCCCCTGTTAATCTATAATTTCAGGACTTCCCTGGTGGTCCACTGGCTAAGACTCTGTGCTCAGAATGTAGGGGGTCCTGGATTCAATCCTTGGTGAGGGAACTAGATCCCGCATGTTGCACCTAAGAGTTCACATGCCTCAACAAAAGATTCAGCGTGCTGCAATTAAGACCCGGTGCAGCCAAATAAACAAAGTACATATTTTTTAAAAAAACCTGTAATTTCAATGCAATCCTATAAAAAAATCTCAATAGCCTTCATTAGAACTTGACAAACGTATCTCAAAATTAATGTGAAAAAGCAGAGAGCCAAGACAATTTTGAAGAATGAGACAAAGAAAACTTGTCCTACTCAATAGTAAGACTTCATAAAGCTACAGTAGGTCAGACAGTGTGCTACTGATGAAGAAACAGACAACAGGACAGAGAGCCCAGAAACAATATGACATACATGTAGAAACGTGATGTATGAGAGAGGGGTAAACACAATTAACTTGTTCTGGGACAACTGGTTATGCATTTGGAAAAAATACAGTGTATCTCAACCTCAAACCATCTACAAAAATACATTCTAATGGATCACAGACCCAAACATCTTTTAAAGAGCAAAATTTTAGAAATGATGGCAGAGATATGGAAAAAAGAGAAACTTGAGCACAATGTCGGGAGGATGGTGGTAAGGTAAACTGGTTCCAGTACTTCAGAGAACAATTTGGAAATCTCTAATAAAGACTCTTTAAAGAAAATTTTCATCTATATACCTAAGGAAAATGTGTTTATTCCAGAGCTATTTATATTAGGAAATGACTGTAAACTAATTAAATGTTTGTTGACAAGAGAACAGATGACTTTTTATATAATAGAATATTATGTAACAAATAAAAATGGGTAAATTAGAAATATGTATCAAGATAATAAACTCTCAAAACCAAAGGGTGGTGAAATAAGTTGCAAAATGATCTCAATAAATATCCAACTTTAAATCAAACCTTGTAAAACAATACTACATGGTGTTCATGGACACATAATGTACTAAAAATACACACCAGAATGAAAACATTAAATTCATTTTAGTATTCTCCAGGGAAAGAGTAAATGTTACCTAGTGAGCTTCAGCTATGTTTATCACAATACTTTTTATGAAATGAAGCAGTTGAAAAAATAGGACACGATGTTAAGGTCTGACACGGGCAGATGGAGGGTGCTATATGAATGATTGTTCTATCTGTTTTTGTATATTGGAAATATATCATTGAAAATAAAATCCTTATTGCTTGTATCTTTCCACTTTTATCTAAAAAGAGACTCTTTTATCTCCTGCTGGCAATGCACTTTAAAAAAACTATTTAACACACTGTCAAAACCTCAACCTCTGAAGATCTATTCTGAGTTGGAGATAACTGAGGACAGGCAGAAAGCTTAAGAAATCACATTTATTTCCCCCTCAACAGTACCACTCTCCAAGCCTTTAACAATTTTTCATGACTCAGGTTCGCAACCCAGCTGCTGGAGTGAGCCACTCTGCACTGGGTATAAAGTTCTAGGCAGGGCCTACATCTATGTGACTTTCTAGGTTTACTACCATAACCATTACTCAGAAACCTGCTTAAGTCCTTACAGTGGATAAGAGGTGTCCGGATATTGTCTGAATGAATTGGCTGGCTCTCCTCAGATATGCAGATGACATCACCTTTACAGCAGAAAGTGAAGAGGAACTAAAAAGCCTCTTGATGAAAGCGAAAGAGTAGAGTGAAAAAGTTGGCTTAAAGCTCAACATTCAGAAAACGAAGATCGTGGCATCCGATCCCATCATTTCATGGGAAATAGATGGGGAAACAGTGTCAGACTATTTTTCTGGGCTCCAAAATCACTGCAGATGGTGACTGCAGCCATGAAATTAAAAGACGCTTACTCCTTGGAAGAAAAGTCATGACCAACCTAGACAGCATATTCAAAAGCAGAGACATTACTTTGCCAACAAAGGTCCGTCTAGTCAAGGCTATGGTTTTTCCAGTGGTCATGTATGGCTGTGAGAGTTGGACTGTGAAGAAAGCTGAGCGCCGAAGAATTGATGCTTTCGAACTGTGGTGTTGGAGAAGACTCTTGAGAGTTCCTTGGACTGCAAGGAGATCCAACCAGTTCATTCTGAAGATCAGCCCTGGGTGTTCTTTGGAAGGACTGATGCTGAAGGTGAAACTCCAGTACTTTGGCCACCTCATGTGAAGAGTTGATTCATTGGCAAAGATTCTGATGCTGGGAGGGATTGGGGGTAGGAGGAGAAGGGGATGACAGAGGATGAGATGGCTGGATGGCATCACCTACTCAATGCACATGAGTTTGGGTGAACTCTGGGAGTTAGTGATGGACAGGGAGGCCTGGCATGCTGTGATTCATGGGGTCGCAAAGAGTCGAACACGACTGAGCGACTGACTGAACTGAACTGCCCTTAGGGAACTCCACTCAGCTTATCTAACAAGGCTCTCAACCCCAGAGACTCCTACAATCAGTGTGAATCCCGCCTATGAGAGCGGACAGTCCTTGTGTATTTCTTTCGTCTCTCTTGACCCCTGCTGCCATCATCCTAAGTCACTGCCACTTCTTGGCTGGCGTACTGCAACAGCCTCCTCTTGGTCTCCCTACTTCCTGGGTCCAATCCAGTCTCCACAGAGCAGTAGCTGGAATGATCAATTATATCACAGGTTTCTAAAACACAAATCTGGCATCATTCCCCTTTAAAACGCAGTGGCTTCCTACTGGATTTAGATAATATAAAAAAAAACTGAAGGAAGTGTTTTAAGATCTGGCCTGCATCCCTGTCTCCAGTCCCCTCCTCATCGTTCTCTCTCTTGATCATTTTACTCAAACTACAGTCCTTGAGACCACCAGTTCTTTCTTTCTTCAGGGATTTCAAAAGGCTACTTTACTTGTCTGAAATGCCCATTCCCCTATCCTTTCCATGGATAAATCCTGGAGAAAAAGTGCCCAACTCTTTGCTACCCCATGGACAGTAGCCTGCACCAAGCTCCTCCATCCATGGGATTTTCAAGGCCAGAGTACTGGAGTGGGTTGCCATTTCCTTCTCCAGAGAATTTTCCCAACCCAGGGATCGAATCCAGGTCTCTTGCATTGTAGACAGACAATTTACTGTCTGAGCCACCAGGGAAGTCCATGGATAAATCCTACTCACCCAAGTCTCATTTTAAACATTACTTCCTTAAAAAGGCATTTCCTAGGCCCTGGAAGCCAGATCAGGTGCTCTGGTATACTCTCAAATGGTGCCCTGTATCCTCTGCAGCACTGACAACACTTTACATTCACTAATGTGATTAGCATTATGCCTGCATATCGGATCAAGACACTCCTCTGTTCCAAGTCAATGGTTCTCCATCAAATGCAGAACACAGTCCAGTCACTTTAGTGTGGCATTTAAGGTTGGCCACAATCTGGCCTCTCAGAGACTAAATTCATCTGTAAAATGGTGGCATTAGTACATGTCTGGTATGGTTATTAAAAGAATCAAATGTCAACTTACATGAAAATACTTTTTAACAGTAATCCAGCATCCTTCATTTTGATAATTTTTTTTTACTGTGTGAATAATATAAAATTCACCCCAACAGTAGCAACATTTAGCATATTTACAATGTTACCCAACCATCACTTGATAATTCCTTTTGTTACTCCTTTTTCATACCCCTCCTCTCCGTCCATACGACACACTGCTCTTTGAAATACTTCTCTTTTGAGACCTAACTGCAACCAAATTTCCTTTAAAAAGTTGTTCCTATTCTCTAACTGCTGGAGTAACTGCTCCCTTTATCTAGCATTTAGCATTTACCTTTCTAATACAACTGTTTTCTCACCCAATTTGCCCAGCAGGCCGTAAGTTCTTTCAGGGCTAAAACCACTTTTCATCTGCCTTGGTCACCCTATAGCTCTGCGGTATTTCAGAACAGGAATATAACATGTTTCTTAAAGTGATTTTGACTTTTACTTGCCATGGGGGTTCTCTTTCTGATTCCATGCTCACTTTAAACTAAGAACAGTGTCATTTTCCAATTACACTGAAGAACATATGCACAGTGGCATTTTTCATTAGGACACAGGACTACAAGCTAGAAAATGTGCAGTCTGGTCTTGAAAAGACACATGGCCTTTTGAGCTGTGGCTTTCAAATATTAACAAGTGTTTAATAAACTATAAACCAAGATTAAGAGGGGCTTTACTCTCAGTGCCCTGAATATAAACAGTCAGTCTATACAGAACTAATTCTGTTTTTTGTTTTTTTTTTTTTTGCGGAACTCATCTCTTAAGTTGACATTCGTATTTCCACAGTATACCTGAGGGATTCATTCAAGCAGGGTATGCCCAGCAGGCTAATAAGAACTGATAGTCCTTCCAAGACAGTTTTCTCTTTTCAATAACAGTATCAATAAACAGTAACACACGTGTACACAACAGTTGAAGATATGCTTTCCCAAACATTATCCCATTAAGTCCTGGTGGAATCTACTCAAATGAAGACTTAGGAAGACAAAGTATGTAAGACTCCAGATTTTACAACTCTTTCTGGATTCAGAGAAATTATATTCCTTTCTTCAGAGCCCAGAAAGGTGAGGAAGAGGAAGATAACTAGCTGTAGAAACCAATATACATTTACCACATTTTTCATTAGTCTGACCACTTGACAGTAAGCAATGTAAAAGCAAGGACTGTGTGTCTGTCTTATTTACCAATGTAATTCCTAGCACCATGCCTACACTGTGCCAGGTTCATACAGGGATTTCAATTAGGATCTGCAAATTAATAAATAAGATTACAATGTGATGTAGAAAATGGGAACATCTTAGGGAGGTCACCAGATAATGCTAATTATGATAAGTACCCTTTTTTGTGGGTGGGGATGGTTTTCAATTTCTCAAAGTGATTCTAGAGGCTGAGGACATTAGATTTCAAATAAAATGACAAGAGATTTTCAGCTCCACTAACTGGTGCAGCTCTTGGCTACCACTTACCTTGATTCGTGAGCTGGGGTTCAGCATGATGTATTTAATAGAACCTTGGATATTCTCTGTCCAGGAGACTAGCCAAGTAACCTTGTTATCGTGTCGGACTTCTTTCCACTTATGACCTGGAGGAGGAGAAGGAACCTTGGCATCTCTGTGGAAATAAAGCAGTAGAGCAGTGAGGTGGGAAGTAGTGACCAATTTCACTTTTCATCACTGGAAGTGGATGAATCTGTGAGCATGTATTTCCAAGCTTCCTCCTCACCAGACAATATATGATAAGCACCTGAAGATCTATACACAGAAATACCATGCTGCTCCCAGTCTTCTGTAATGTGGGGGAAAAATCCACACTACCGAGAACAAAGGAAGCCACCCACTTCATTTCTGGCCAAAGGACGAACTGTGCTCACTTGCTACAGTTGATGATTATATCCTCAGGCATGATTCGTCTCTTCAGCATGCCCATCTTGGGGTGGTTGCCGCGGCCACGGAAAAGCCCAGGAGGTTCTATCTTGAAGTTGGCGATCCTCTCTCTGTGGTTGTCCATAACACAAAAGCCATATTCTTTCAGTAATTTTTCATTCTCCTCTTTGATTTTCTGGAAGACAGCCAAAAAGTACTCAAAGGGGATTCAATCTACTGTTCTCTACTTACACATTTCTTAGCTCTTGTGTGAGAACAGGCCCAGGTAAAGAAAAGTTTAAAAATCACTAAGAAACAAATTCAGATAAAGGAAAACCTATGAAAATTATTTTCTTTTTCACTGCATGGCTTGTGGGACCTTGTTCCCTGACTAGGGATCGAACCCAGGCACCCTGCAGTAGAAGCTAACCACTGGACCACCAAGGAATTTCTGGAAAACCAGAGTTTTTTACGAGTTTAAATTCTCATATGAACATTATTTCACACGGGGTTTCCAGCACAAAGACACTTGC
Organism: Ovis canadensis; assembly: GCF_042477335.2. NCBI lineage: Eukaryota > Metazoa > Chordata > Mammalia > Artiodactyla > Bovidae > Ovis > Ovis canadensis. Next base: position 85,127,227 of record NC_091257.1, on the reverse strand, counting down.
TATTGATTCTTTACTAGTATATTGGTACATGTATTTCACACTGCGATCCTTTCTCCAAAAGACAGAAAGATTTGGAGCGTCCTTAGCCTGTGCTAACCCTTCCCTCATATTGATATTATACTCAGCAATTAGATTTAAACTAAGTCCTGCTGCCTTGGGCATAGATAAAGATTCACCTGCTGGTGACAGGTATCCTTGGCAAGGCTCTGACATGGTGATACTTATAAAACCTCCTGACATGGATTTTAGTTTGAAAAACACCCCTGAAGTGAAAAATAAAATAAATCTCACTAGTTTGGAATACTGAGACGACTAAACTGAGACTGAAAAGCACGGTGCAGGTGTCATTCTTACCATCTCTGTAGTAACTAGTTTTTTAAACCAAAGGTCAAATAGGTACTCTCAAACAGTGAGTTACATAGAGACAGTGGCCTAAATTATATAAACATGTAAATCTAAGATACTGACATTTAAGGCTTCGAAGTGCCAAGAATTCCTTAAAATACTTAACTGCCAGGTATATAAAATACTTAACTTCCAGACCTCTGCTAACCTGTTTTGGTTTTTTTTTTTTTGCTAACCTGTTTTTTTTTGATCCCAGCTTTGAGCCAAAAAAGTCAAACTCCAGCCTTGAGTCTCTAGATCGGGCAATGGCAAGCTTTTTCTAGATAGAAAATGTTTTAGGCTTGAGAGCCATACGGTTTCTGTTGTAATTACTCAACTTTGCCACTGCTGAAAGCGACCATAGATAATAGGTAAACAAGTTAGATGTGGCATGTTTCAACAAAACTTTTGTACAAAAACGAGCAGCCTATCTATAGTTTGCCTACCAATATTCTAGAGGAAAGTGACATCCTAGAAAGTGACATCCATTTTCAGATACTAGAAAGATCCTTCAGAAATGAGGCTGGCCACAGGTAGAAGATGTAGTTGGATGAGTGTGGCTAAAAACAGGTCAAAGAAAGAGAATGTGTGTGCGTGTGCGTGTGTGTGTCTGTGTGTGTGTCTGTGTCTGTGTGTGTACACAGATATGGCCAATATGATTTTATCTGTCTTAAGTCCCTAACATCTAGGAGCCACTGTAGGTCAGACATGCTCTTCCTTAAACACTGTATTACTGGAGGTTACTGGCTGGTTTTTAGGTTAACGGAACACCAGCTCATATTGAGCCATTTAAACATAATGCCTATTCACATTTTTTAGTCTACGTGAAACCCTTAAAAAAATCGAGACTTTACTAGGCCAAGAATCTTAAATCTTTAGTGTAGGAATCAGAAAATTAAACTAATCACTATTTCAAAATTCTCCAGAGGTTTAAGAAATTCTGCAGTACCAGTTTCTCTTCCTTGCTCATCTGCTTCCGAGCTTCTGTCTGGGCTTTGAAATACTGGCTCATCTGGGTAAAATCACATTTGCTGAGGTTGGTGATAATATTCTTCTCTTCATTGGTCATTTCCTAGTTAAAAGAAAAGGGGGAAACAGAAAAAGACAGTAAATAAACTAATAAGCCTCCCAAGTTTCTCCACAATTACAGCAAAGTATCATGTTCTCAGTCCAAGAGTATCTGAGGCAATCTAAACTTGAGAATTTGGGGGAAAAAAGAAGCTTTTATTTCCTTGTTCTATTATAAAATATGCATGTGGTAGAAAAATATTTAGGATAACAACAGTGAAAAGGGTAACACTCATGTCATTTCTTAGACTCCTTAGCACATTGCCACAATCTTCTAAGCATAAATACCACGGCTAGAGAAACACAAATATATATATATAATTTAGTGATGAAACATTTCCACGCTCCTTCTCTCTTAGAAACATCCTTGCTCTATTCACTTATTAAATCTTATTTTTACAGCTATTCAGAAAGTGAACTTCAGCTCAGCCTCTGTTCACATTCTCCAAATTAAGAATAAGGAAATTGTTTAAAATCACCTCAGCAGACAAAGGATATGTGGTGTTAAGAGCAGAAAGTACCTAAAGCTAAAGAGCATGAATCAAAAGGGAACAGGACAATGCTAATGCATGTTTCTTTGTAATAGCAGACAGTGGGCAGTCCCGAGAGACAAACTTTCCTTTGCTCAACTGGAGCTGAGGTTTCTGTTTGACCTATCTGATAAACTCTCCCGGCTACAGCTGCAGGAGAGCCAAGAGGAAAAGAAACACAGTTATTCTTATTGGATAGAAAACCTATATAATACAGTAAATGAACAGGGGGGGAACCCCAACTTTCAATATAATAAAATTCATAAAACTCAAATTGTATATCAGGGAATTCTTTTGGTTAAATTATCATTTATTACTTAGTAGTAGAGATCAGTGTTTTTGTTAAGGGGCTAGGATATTAATACATGGGCTACAATACCTTTCTCCAGTCTTTAAAGAAATTTTTCCTAAATATTTCCTTAGTAGTATATTCATGGTCGAGCATTTTTGCAAAGAACGTAGCTACTTCTTCCGCTTTGGGGCTCAGCTTCATGACTTTACCTAGAGACAAAAGTGGTTCCAAAAAATGAGGTGCTGTATTCATGTTCTGAGGTTAAACACTGAGGTTCTGGAGACATCTTCTTTCATAATGGTTTATTTACCTTCTGAAGGTATATATATAAAGGTCTGGTGACGTGTGGTAACAACAACAACAAAAACAGTATTATCGATTAACATCTACTTGTATGAATTTTCCTTCTCTTTAGTAGATATTTACCTGGGTCATTCTCTGGAGACTATGCCAGTAAATTGTTCCCAGGAGCCTGCTCAGGACAGGGATGACCTGGGGGAGGCCCAGTCACTCTTCCTTTTCCTTTCAGCAAGCAGGGTCCTTTACACCTCTTCAATGGTTTTTAAAAATCAAATCCTCAGAGGGACTCCTGCCACTGCTAAGCTAAACAGCTTCTGTTCAAGAAGGGGAGGAAGGGATAGGACAGGGAGTGGAAGAAAGGAATTGTGGGGAAAAGAAATAGGCATCTTTCTTCTTCAAAGTTAGGTGGGTGGAATATGAATTAAAAAAATATATATTCATAGCAGGCAAGCCCAGATATCCCATATGAAAAAATTTAAGTAAGACCTTCCTCTAGAACTTTGCTTCTCAATGTATGGTTCATGGACCAGCAGTACTGACATCACATGAGTCTGGCAGAAATGCAGAATCTCAGGCCCCACCCCAGACCGACTGAACCAAGAACGTACATTCTAATGAGACCCCCAGGTGGCTAGTGTACACACCAGAGTTTGAAATGCCCTGGAACACAGGCATTATTATAAAGTTGCCTCTTTCAGGGAAATAGGACTCATCCAGAACACAGGGATGACAGGGGTTCGTGGCATTATACACATTTTTCCACTGCCTTACCTGTTACATAGATACTAGTAATTCACCAAGGATTTTCACATTTATTACAGAAAACTAAAACTTAACCCAAATTCCATGTATTTCAAAACTCAGAAGATATCTCATCTCATGATGGTTAGACAGTTTCATCCCCGATTGCAGGGACGGTACAGGGAACTGCAGCTCTAAACTGAAATTTTCAGGGTAGACAGAAAGAACCTGCTTGAAATCTATAACTTTAAAAGGCCAACAGGTGGCACCACTTCCCCTCTAAACCTTCTAGCTCCTTCCAAAGACAACAGAGCTTGAGAAGGACAGGCTGGCTTTTCAAGAGGTTCCTGCACTTCAGAATTCACTCAAGTCTGAACCAGTGTTGCCAGTTAAGATGTAACACGCTTCCGATATAAAGGAAACCAGTAAGTCACTAAGAATAATACAAATGAAATAAAAGGCAAGAAAGAATGTAAGCTATTCTCCCATACATTTGGTATACTCTGGGAAATTCTGCTGAATTCTGTCCCAATAGAGAAAGCAATTGTGACACCTCCTGTTTAGATGAGCTGCCAAAAGATGAAATGACAGCTCCCAGCAGTAGAACGGTAGGAGGATGACTTAGAGGTTCCTGGCAAGAGTAGTGCTTTGTAGGAATGGCTGAGTTCCAGGAATAAGAAACTGCTGAGTCAGAGCTGAAAACTGGAGGTTCTCAGAGGTCATTCATTGCTTCGGCCAGCCCGTGCCCCTCCTCCTTGGCAGGCACTTAAGGAGTCTGAGAAGTCTCTTCCCTAGAGAGTAGGCAGGACTGACAGTTATCAACTTGGTAGTAAGTCAAATACAACTTTTTGACTTACTGCAGTGTGGGAGTTTACCTAATCAAAGGGAAGAAATTCGAGAAAGACCAAATGAGAAAATGTGAGAGCCCTGGAGCTGGAGCTCCGGTAGGGCAAGAATGTAGAAGGGACCAGGGTGACCCGTAATGATTAGTTCAAGCCTTGGCTTCCCATTTCTGAAAGTAAGGGAAACCCAAAGGCTAAAGAAAGGAACCCAGCTTTCCTTCACATCACTTTGGACCTCAAAGTTAGGCTTCACCAACTGAGTCTCCTAAAGTTCAACTCTAAAGGTAAACCTATACTAGGGCTATAGAATATCTGCGCTTTTATGATTAGCTAAGGCTCTTTCTCATCATTGGAGATTTGGCTTTGAGTTACATTGCAGAGTCTCCAGAATGACCACTATGAGGGCTAACAGTAGAATTCTGTCCCATGCTCTCCAGTCAACTACAGGTCAGAATGAGGCTATAAAATCCTGCGAGATCACACATTCCATGAGACCAGAGATTCATCAGTATTGTCCACTGCTGGGTCTTGGTGTCTGAATATAGCACGTTGAATAAATACAGTTTAAAACGACAAATTCCAGTTTGACATGTTCTTCATTTGCAAGACCCAGCCTTTCAGTATAAACTACTACCCCTTGACCTTTAAGCATCCATGGCCCGAAACCACTGCTGGTGGACAGAGGCGTGCTTTTCAGCAGTTTTCCTGGCTTAGTTTCTCAAAGTTTGGTCAGCAGACCACTTGGTTCAGAAGCACCCATGATCACTCAATATCAATTAAATGAGCCCAGATCCACCTGGTAAATCTAAAGCACATGAGAGTTTGAGGAATAATACTCTGGTTATTTCTGGAGAAAATCCTTGGAATGAGGGAAATCAGTTGAGTATTTCTGGAGAAAACCCTTGGAATAAGGGAAATAAGTTGAGAATTACCATCTGCATACTGCTTTACGCCAATAAGGGAGCATCAAGGACTACTCTCAAAATTTTCAACCCAAGGACAGAGGTCTAAGGGTGTTCTCAAAGAACTAGGCAGGATATTTCCTCAGAGAAGCTCATCACACTTGACTGCACAAAGGACAACTGCACAGTGTTATGCCATAGAGTGATAGACACCTACCAGCCCTACCTAGAGGTTGATGGCAGGCTAATTAATTAGTCCTCAACCAAGCACTAATTCTATTTCTAGCAGTGAGTAGCTTGTGAGCTTGCATTATATCACTAAAATAAAATACTACCATTGAAGTAAGTCTTTTCTAAGAACTCGAGTAGCTCCTTAGAAATGTCACTCAGATAAAAACATTTAGCTTGTGGACCAAGGGCTGGCTGCGACCTATGTAGCTGGACCTTTTTGAGACCACGACTCAAAGGGAAACAAGGGAGATAAGACAGCTCCTTTCTCACGGAATTTTTCCTGTACCAAATGAGGTTTTAAGGATTAATGCCTGATGGCCCTTTCCCGAAACCATACAATGACATGAGAACAAAGTGAAATAAACAAAAAGGATAATACAGAACAAGATGCTTCCCCACTTTCTATTCCTAAATAGAACATACTCTTTGCTTGGCCAAGAACTGGACAACCTTGGAACAACTCACCATCATAGTAAAACTTGACATTCTCTGGAAGAGGTTCATATGGTGGAGCGAATACAGGACCTTTATGTTCTAGGAATTTCCATTTGATGCCTTCAGGATAGCGTTCTTCTTCCCACCTTTAAAAGACAAAGTACAACCTCATTTAGTGATCACTTTACCTGATATTGAGATTATCACCGATTAAATACCAAAATAATTATCTGCTCAACTGATTGGTGCTCTGGAATGACTCTGGTTACCACATTCAAGATCTGCATCAAAAAACACTAGCATCCTTCACTTTGAAAAAGCTAACGCTTACAACAAAGATGATGGATTACTCAGGTGAATGGAGGAAAACACATTTCAACAGTTTAGTTCAAAGAAATTGAGTATATGAGCTCATTATTTAGCAATGATCACAGCTGTTTTATCACAATGGTGTAAAAGTAAGCCACAATCGTGTACATGATGGAGACACTATTTTATACACTGATACAAAGGAAAAGGCCTCCTGGGAATGGAGATATTGGGTGAAGGTACAGGGAAAACCACCCTTTGAGAAAGTGGCAGTGGTGGTGCTTTAGTCACCAAGTCATGTCGGACCCGATGTGACCCCATGAACTGTAATCCACCAGGTTCCTCTGTCCGTGAGATTTCCCAGGCAGTGAAAGTTTGGAGTCCTAACTACTGGACTGCCAGGGAATTCCCAACTCCAGTGTTTTAAAATTAAGATTCCAGCTTTTTATAATTCCTCCTAATTCCATCATGTTCATCCGAAGGGCTCATGATAACTTAAGCATTTAAGCAAATTAAGAGATTCACTCAACACTAAACCTCAGTTTAAAGAGAAAGAACGTATCCTATGACACACACTGATATCACTGGATCAACAACTACTAGTACAGAAATAAAAATAACAGTCGTTGGCCTTTTGGCTCCCATCAACAGTTCATCAAAAAAGTTAGGAAAAACATGTACTTAATCACACTTAACCCCATCAACAAATTCCCCAGTTTCTAGATCTTTTCATGACGAATCATCTGTTTAGAATAAATTTGGGATAAATGTTCCAACGGCTCAGCCTTAACACGAAAGTACACTCAACTCAAAGCAGAGTTGAAAACCTCTAAAGCTATGATGAGTAACAGTTAAAACTAGGGTCAGATTTCTCATTTTTTAAGGAATCTCCATACGGCCCTCCATAGTGGATATAGGAATATGGAATGCATATCTACTTGCATTCCCACCAAAAGTGCAACAGGGTTCCCTTTTCTCCACACCCTCTCCCACGTTTATTGTTTGTAGATTTTTTGATGGCCATTCTGACCAGTATGAGGTGATACCTCACTGTAGTTTTGATTTTCATTTTTCTAATAATGAGCGACACTGAGCATCGTTTCATGTTTGTTGGCCATTTACAAGTCTTCTTTAGAAAAATGTCTGTTTAGGTCTTCTGCCCATTTTCTGATTGGGTTGTATATTTTTCTGGTATTGAGCTGCATGAGCTGCTTGTATATTCTGGAGGTTAATCCTTTGTCAGTTGTTTCAATTGTAATTATTTTCTCCCACTCTGAGGGATGTCGTTTCATCTTGTTGACTGTTTCCTTTGCTGTGCAAAAGCTTTTAAGTATTACTCAGCCATAGAAAGGAACTCACTGGAACGGGGAATCAACTTAGATGTCCACTGACAGATGAATGGAAAAAGTAGTTGTGGTACATACACACAATGAAATATTACTCAGCCATAAAAAGGAACAACATTTCAGTCAGTTCTAATGAGGTGGATGAACCTAGAGATTATTATACAGAATGAAGTAAGTCAGAAAGAGAAAGATAAATATATACTAACACATACAGGAATCTAGAAAGATGGTTCTGAAGAATTTATTTGCAGGGCAGCAATGGAGAAACAGACATAGAGAACAGACTTATGGCCATGGGGAGAGGGGAGCAGAGGGTGAGATGATGCATGGAGATAATAACATGGAAACTTATATTACCATATGTAAAACAGACAACAGGAATTCGCTGTATGTCTCAGGGAACTCAAAGAGGGGCTCTGTATCAACCTAGAGGGGTGGGGTCGGGAGGGAGATGGGAGAGAGGTTTAAGAGGGAGGGAATATACGTATACAAGGTCCAATGCTGTAAAGAGCAATATTGCATAGGAACCTGGAACGTCAGGTCCATGAATCAAGGCAAATTGGAAGTGGTCAAACGGGAGATGGCAAGAGTGCACGTCGACATTCTAGGAATCAGCAAACTAAAATGGACCGGAATGGGTGAATTTAACTCAGATGACCATTATACCTACTACTGTGGGCAGGAATCCCTTAGAAGAAATGGAGTAGCCATCATGGTCAACAAAAGAGTCCGAAATGCAGTACTTGGATGCAGTCTCAAAAACGACAGAATGATCTGTTCCTCTCCAAGGCAAACCATTCAATATCACAGTTATCCAAGTCTATGCCCCAACCAGTAATGCTGAAAAAGCTGAAGTTGAATGGTTCTATGAAGACCTACAAGACCTTTTAGAACTAACACCCAAAAAAGATGTCCTTTTCATTATAGGGGACTGGAATGCAAAAGTAGGAAGTCAAGAAACACCTGGAGTAACAGGCAAATTTGGCCTTGGAATATGGAATGAAGCAGGGCAATGGCTGATAAGAGTTTTGCCAAGAGAACGCACTGGTCATAGCAAACACCTCTTCCAACAACACAAGACTCTACACATGGACATCACCAGATGGTCAACACCGACATCAGATTGATTATATTCTTTGCAGCGAAAGATGGAGAAGCTCTATAGAGTCAGCAAAAACAAGACCAGGAGCTGACTGTGGCTCAGATCATGAACTCCTTATTGCCAAACTCAGACATAAATAGAAGAAAGTGGGGGAACCACTAGATCATTCATATATGACCTAAATCAAATCCCTTATGATTATACAGTGGAAGTGAGAAATAGATTTAAGGGACTAGATCTGATAGACAGAGCGCCTGATGAACTATGGACGGAGGTTCGCGACGTTGTACAGGAGACAGGGATCAAGACCATCCCCATGGAAAAGAAATGCAAAAAAGCAAAATGGCTGTCTGAGGAGGCCTTACAAGTAGCTGTGAAAAGAAGGGAAGTGAAAAGCAAAGGAGAAAAGGAAAGATATACCCATTTGAATGCAGAGTTCCAAAGAATAGCCAGGAGAGATAAGAAAGCCTTCCTCTGTGGTCAATGAAAAGAAACAGAGGAAAACAACAGAATGGGAAAGACTAGAGATCTCTTCAAGAAAATTAGAGATACCAAGGGAACATTTCATGCAAAGATGGGCTCGATAAAGGACAGAAACGGTATGGACCTAACAGAAGCACAAGATATTAAGAAGAAGTGGCAAGAATACACAGAAGAACTGTACAAAAAAGATCTTCACGACCCGGATAATCACGATGGTGTGATCACTCACCTAGAACAAGACATCCTGGAATGTGATGTCAAGTGGGCCTTAGAAAGCATCACTACAAACAAAGCTAGTGGAGGTGATGAATTCCAGTTGAGCTGTTTCAAATCCTGAAAGACGATGCTGTGAAAGTGCTGCACTCAATATGCCAGCAAGTTTGGAAAACTCAGCAGTGGCCACAGGACTGGAAAAGGTCAGTTTTCATTCCAATCTCAAAGAAAGGCAATGCCAAAGAATGCTCAAACTACCACACAATTGCACTCATCTCACACGCTAGTAAAGTAAAGCTGAAAATTCTCCAAGCCAGGCTTCAGCAATACGTGAACTGTGAACTTCCTGATGTTCAAGCTGGTTTTAGAAAAGGCAGAGGAACCAGAGATCAAATTGCCAACATGCGCTGGATCATGGAAAAAGCAAGAGAGTTCCAGAAAAACATCTATTTCTGCTTTATTGACTATGCCAAAGCCTTTGACTGTGTGGATCACAAGAAACTGTGGAAAATTCTGAAAGAGATGGGAATACCAGACCATCTGACCTGCCTCTTGAGAAACCTATATGCAGGTCAGCAAGCAACAGTTAGAACTGGACATGGAACAACAGACTGTTTCCAAGTAGGTAAAGGAGTACGTCAAGGCTGTATATTGTCACCCTGCTTATTTAACTTATATGCAGAGTACATCATGAGAAACGCTGGGCTGGATGACGCACAAGCTGGAATCAAGATTGCCAGGAGAAATATCAATAACCTCAGATATGCAGATGACACCACCCTTATGGCAGAAAGTGAAGAGGAACTAAAAGGCCTCTTGATAAAAGTGAAAGAGGATAGTGAAAAAGTTGGCTTAAAGCTCAACATTCAGAAAACAAAGATCATGGCATCTGGTCCCATCACTTCATGGGAAATAGATGGGGAAACAGTGGAAGCAGTGTCAGACTTCACTGTTTTGGGCTCCAAAATCACTGCAGATGGTGACTGCAGCCATGAAATTAAAAGACGCTTACTCCTTGGAAGGAAAAGTTATGACCAAACTAGATAGCATATTCAAAAGCAGAGATATTATTTTGCCAACAAGGTCTGTCTAGTCAAGGCTATGGTTTTTCCAGTAGTCATGTATGGATGTGAGTTGGACTGTGAAGAAAGCTGAGAGCCAAAGAATTGATGCTTTTGAACTGTGGTGCTGGAGAAGACTCTTGTGGGTCCCTTGGACTGCCAGGAGATCCAACCAGTCCATCCTAAAGGAGACCAGTCCTGGGTGTTCATTGGAAGGACTGATGCTGAAGCTGAAACTCCAATACTTTGGCCACGTCATGCAAAGAGTTGACTCATTGGAAAAGACTCTGATGCTGGGAGGGATTGGGGGCAGGAGGAGAAGGGGACGACAGAGGATGAGATGGCTAGATGGCATCACCGACTCGACGTACATGAGTTTGGGTGAACTCTGGAAGTTGGTGATGGATAGGGAGGCCTGGCATGCTGCAACTCATGGGGTCGCAAAGAGTCAGACATGACCGAGCGACTGAACTGAGCTGAACTGAACTGATGGCTGATTCATGTTTGACAGAAAACAACAAAATTCTATAAAGCAATTATCCTTCAATTAAAAAATGAATTTTTAAAAAATAAATTAAAAAAATTTTTTAAAAAGGTACTCATTTGACTCTGTTCGAATAAGGTGGATGAACCTACAGCCTATTATGCAGAGTGAAGGAAGTCAGAAAGAGAAAGACAAATATCGTTTACTAACACGTATGTATGGAATCTAGAAAGACGGTGGTGTTGTCTGCAAGGCAACAATTGATACACAGACATAGAGAATAGACTTCTGGACACAGCAGGGTAAGGAGAGGGTGGAACGAATTTAGAGAGTAGCATTGAAACATATACACTGCCATATATAAAATCAGATAGCCAGTGGAAATTTGCTGTATGACACAGGGAGCTCAAATCTGGTGCTAGAGGGGTGGGATGGGGAGGGAGGTCCCAGGAAGGAGGGTATGTGTTTGTACCAATGGCTGATTCATGTTGATATATGGCAGAAGACAACACAATATTGTAAAGCAATTATCCTCCAATGAAAAATAAATTCTGAAAAAGAATGGGGGGCTGGGTTTAAGAAGTTTTTATGACTGAGCCTCAGCATACTGCCACCACCTGTACCACTGTTTCTAGAGAAGAAACACGGCACAGTGAAGAAACCCGCAGGGATCCTGACCATTTTCCCATCCCCACAATCACCAAGGAGAGGGGGTAAAGGCTCACAGCTGGCTGTATGTGTGGTGGGATGAACAAGTCGTCTTTTGCCCTGAAGCAAAAGACCTGTACGTTTGCCAAACTGGTAAACGGTGTAACTCTTGTAGTGAGACAGCAAAAGGAGTACTAAAAATGAGAGCCTCTGCCACTTAAGTTCCCTGACTAGGCTGTCAGGGACAGTCACTGAGGACTGGACCACCGACTTCAGAGTCTAGGAAGCAAGCCTACAGTGGCAGCAAGAAAACACAAGCAATCAGTAAGAGGCCAATCATTCCTGTTATCCACCTTTAAAAACTTACAGTGGTACGTTCAAGCATTGTGCTTAAGAATATGCACAATTTAACAACTACACTTGAGAAACACATGCACTGGAGATTGCAGCAAAGACTGCTCAGCCCCAAACCTACCATCTTCAGTGATTCCACTTAAACCAAAACAAGAATGAAAACCATAGGTCACAGTCTCTCAGAATTAACATGTGTTAACAGTGATAAGAATTTCAACCACAGAGCCAAAATTAGGCTATTAGACCCCTCAAGGATACTTATTTTCACACACACAAGGCTGGACCAGAACAAAAGTATATCTGCCTCCAGGCCCAAAAAGAGCCAGGGCTCCAAAGGAAGGGGGAGACAGCACGTGATGACAAAGAAATGAACTTGTTCACTCAACAAACTTACTGAGCACCCAACCACAGAACCCAGAGAGATATAACAGATGATGAATCACTAACTCACCACTCCCAATAACAGCCCCTGACTTATATAATAATTTCATCTCATCTTAAAAAGAATTTTTTTATTAGAGGTCATAAAAACCTTTCAATATCCTATCACTAAAAACTTTGATTAGTTTCAAAGGAAAAAGAAATAAAAATGAGAAAAATGAAAACACACGTTCTTTAGTTTTCCGACCCCAGGGAAGCCCAGATTGCCTTTGCTCTGTATTTTTCCTTTTCTGCACTTCATTTCACCATGTAGGTCACACCAACAATGCTGATCATACAGCTGTGCTGAGCTTTCCTGTCACTGCAGCTCTGCTCCTCTCAGCCACCTCCCTGGTCATGGATGTTTCCTCATTCCTCAGAGGGACTGGCAAGATCACTGCTCTCTATTACAAAAGCCACAGAGTAAATGCATACCAGTGGGTCTGGAACTCTACATACCAAACTACAAACAGTGGTTCCCTCAAAGCTAGAAAAGAAAAATGGGAATGGGAAAAAGAAGGAAAGGGAACTGTCATTTTTTCTTAACTCATATACCTCTGAATCATTGGAATTTTTTCACCATAAATACAAATCATGTATAATATAGATGTAGTAGCTAAAATTTTAAGAAAAGCCAATATTAAAGATACAGATTTATTTCAAAACTCTAAACACCTAGAAGTAATCTGTTACTGCTAAACTGTCCTCGATTGAAGATAGTCTTCACTGTCTGAATCTTCATTTCCCATACTGAAGAATGCCTGTTTTCACATATTTTGATACTTATTAATTGTTCCTAATCTGAGAGATGTTAAACAAAAGGATGTATTATTTATTATTTTTCTTTGCATCTTTCTTTGCTACTTGTGAGGTTGATCATATTTTAAGATGCTTGCTATGTATTTTCTTTAATGAATTGTCTTTTCCTCATTTTTCTATCAGACTGTTCCTTTCACTACTTGTTTTAAAAGACAGTAAACTACAGAAATCCTATGTGTGTATGGAAACATGCATATGAATAAAGCTGCATTTAAAATGAGAGGAAAAAGATGTATTAGTCTATAAATCACATTGGGGAAATTACCTAATTTGTTTAAAAAAAAAAAAAAACCTCCACAAGAAAACCTGGGTGGATAATTTTATAACTATAGGATAATAAAGACCTTTATAACAAAACATAAGGAAAATATCTGTAAATCTGATAAATCAAAATTCAAATCTTCTACATGGCAAATACACTCATGTCATTAAAAAAAAAAGAAGAAGAAAGAAAAGAAAACAACCCTAAGGGAAAATGTTTGCAATACAATGGGCTAGGGTTCCTAACACGAAAAAATAGCTCCTCTACAGCTCACTCTGTTCAATAGAGTGGGACCCAGTTTTCAGATCCAGTAGGGAAAGAGCTAGTTAATGGTCTTACCAGGACCTGCAAGACTTATTTCAGAATGTTAGCCCAGAGATTCGTTCAAGTACTTCCCTCCTCCCCAAAATATCAGGCTATTAACTTTACTAACTCAACATTCTTGTTTCATTAGGTTGTAGAATCAAAGAGCTACCATTTTAACCCAGGGCTGAGATATTACCATTTCCATTTCTGCTCTTCTTCCTTCTTCGGCTTCTTTTTCTTGCTATCTGGCTCAGGAACTTTTTTATCTTTATCTTTATTCTTGGTTTTTTTCAATTTACCATCCTACAAAGAAACATGGTGAGAGAGCACTTAACTAAGGACCAATCACACTTCTCAAAGTAGTTCTGGGGGCCCATTAGGGAGAAAAACTGGAATCATGGGATATTAAAACTGGAGAGGTTCTTAAGTCTAATATTCAATGAGGTAAATGAATAAAAATTTACTGGTACTTTTTTCTAAGGCAGTATTTCCTAAAACTCCCAGACATGTGATTATCTGAGGAAGCAGTTAAAAACACTCATTCTGCAAGGGAAGAGCCTAGGGAATTGTTTTTTTGTTTTAGCCTCACTGGAGTTTGGAACAGCACTGCTAGAGGGAGAATAAGCCCAGTGTACTATCCTCACTTATTTTAAAATCTACGCATCTTTAAACCTCTTGTAATACCATCAAATAATGGGCACAGAGATTTTTTTATGTATTAAATACACAATTTGGTAGGAAATTTCTGACCAAGTCTTGAGGGGAATACTTTATTAGTGCCACTTGCATACACAAAATCAGGAAGTAGTAAGCAAGTACTTGGGAAGTACTACAACAATGACCGATTCCTACCATAGTACTTCTTTGAACTGTAACCTGAGATGAGCTGTCACCGTGGCACAGAAAAAGAACAAACACGTACCAATATAAAAATGTCAACACACACACATACACAGATAAAAATGAGGTATTTACCAGGTGAGGGAGTCCTGCTTATAGAATCTGAACTCTGCCGAAGAATATTTTCCTTTGTCCTAACTATTCAATATAATTTAAGCTTTTATTCAGCAAGATTTGTATAGTTTTGAAAGGTGGCTTGAGTCATCTTAAAATCAGTTACAGAATGACAGAACTTGAAAGAACTTTGTAGACAGTTTGGTTTGACCTCTTCCAGTTACAGACAAGGAAACTCTGAGACAGATGTTTTGTCACTTGGTCAAGGTCAAAAAGCTGCTACTGACCATGATGAGAGCCCAAGTTTACCAGAAAAATAACAATGTGACTCATGGGAATGACTGAAATATATAAACATTCTAGGAATATGTGGTAGGATGGCAATCAAGATAAACTCAGGGAAAGAAAATGACCTTTGATGTAGAAAGAAGGGGAAAGACTACAGTACTACACATATTTTGAAACAGAATTAGAGAATATAAATGTGTAAGTATGTCTGGGAGGAGAAAATACTAGAGGATCGCATGAATTCAGATAATGTTTGCTGTTTAGGCTGAAACACCCCACAGGAAAGGGTAATGCTTTTCAGTTAAGACATTCTCTGAACAGCTTCTGACAGGCATTCAGATGGTTCCATCAGGAAACTACTGGCTCCATCATATGTTCTCAAGCCTCAAAATGAGATTATCAGTCACTAAGGGACTACAGAACAATTCCCAGAAATGAAAAATTCCATGGCCAGCAGAGAAGTTTAATGATTTCTCTTGCCATCTGTGGTCCCTACCACAGTAAGACTGAGTCTTGATTCAGTCTTTCAGCCTGCTTTTTTTCCTGCCCCTATAGGGAGATGTTTTGCTAAGATAATTAAATAAACGAAGTTAAGCATTCTTTTCCCAAATGGCTTTAACAGTTATTACTAATCTCTTCGAAATGCAGAGAAAGGTATTATTATATAAATGCAACCTAAGCATAAAGGCAATAGAGAACACATAGAAAGCTGAAGTTTTAGTGAATTTCTTATTGACTAGTCTGTACTAACAGTCTACATGAGAGTGGAGTGACTATCATAATCACTACTCAACATTTCATGCTCGGTTCCTTGAGGTGTCTCTCATAAACCTGAACTTGTGTCTAGAGCAGGTTAGTTGTCAGAAAAACTACAATTCCCTAAATCCAGGCCCTGATCTCTCACCTACTCATTCATGTTTCATATGATTTCATTCGACACTCCTCCTCCCTCCTTGTGAAATTAAAGGATCAGCAAAGTCCCACAGGAAAGAGGACATGGCATCTAGTGTGTGGGCTTTAGAATCAACCCACGTGGGATCAAATTCCAGTTTTACCACTTAGTACCTGTGTGGCCTCAGGCAAAAGATTTCGCCTCGCCATACCTCAGTTTCTGCATGTGTAAAATGGAGATAACAACAACAATACTTCCTCTAAGGGCTGTTGTAAGGATTAAATGAAATGACAGCTATAAAGCATGAAGAAGAGTGCCTGGCACACAGTAGGCACATTTAATTTGATTGGCAAGGGGTAGGGTGTGTGCACTGCTCATGGAATCTCAGTTCCCTGACCAGGGATTGAACCCAGGTCATGGCAGTGAAAGTTAAGAATCTTAATCACTAGGCTACCAGGGAACTCCCCAAATCTGAATTATCAATCCTGCTACTACTATAATATAGCTTACACTCTTAAAGACTCACTGCCCCTTACGATCACTATCTTTACTGATGATACTTCCATGTGGACTTTACATTTGTGAATCCATTTTGCCCAAGACAATGGCTAACCTCAAATAAAGGATGAAAGCTAAGAACTCACTCAACCACTTCTTCCCTTAGGAGTGCAAGATGAAGTCCCCTATGAATTTCTGACATCTTTTTCTGAATTAATTGCCCACACTCTTTAGTACAAGTTATCGAAAGTGTCAAAAGAAGTAACCATATTACTATATTTAAATCTACCACAAGCATCAAATAAAATGCTTAGAAAAGTACTTGAATTGAAACTGAGATTTTAAGGAAAGCTATAAGGTAGAAGATGAAGAAAAGAGGAACACAGTACGTGTTACAAAATCCCCTGAAACATGGAAGAATCTAGTGTGAAAAAGAAACAAAGGCGGTCTGTGAGGCTGGAACTAGGTAAATTGAAGAGGCACAAGACCCAGGGAGCAGCTGCGGTCAGGAACTGGGATTTCAACCTATGTCCGAGCAACACCCATTAAAGGACTTTAAATAGGGAGAGTTACCCAAAATGAGTGACGGGCAAGCTCTGCTAGATTAAAAAAAAAAAAAAATGCTGAAAAACATTCCTAGGGAAAACTCTTCCTGGTTTTAAGCCAAAAAAAGATTTCTTGCTAGTATTTCTTTCTGTATGTATGAAGATGGTGTAGTTTCTCTAAGAACATGTCAGGTGGCAGCACAGCTACGAGTGGACACCCAGGAAGCTAATACCTTAAAACTAACAGTGCCATAGCCACTGTAGCACACGTAAGTTTTCCCAGTGTTTCCTCTACAACAGAGCAATAAACTCCTAAAAGCCATTTGCCTTTGAAAGTTATTTTATCAAAAAATTTCCTATTCCAAATTCAAGTCCCAAAGGGCCTAAGTCTCTTTACTAACCTCTTCTTCCTCTAGTTTTCGTTTCTTCTCTTTCTTGATATCTTCTGTTTTAATTTTCTTAGGTTTAAAATCAGCACTAGAAAGGGGAACATGAATATGCAGTTAACACAACTGTGACTCAGTACTTCTCACCAGTAGGATTAGGACTTCCAAACTCTTCTTGGCGGCCTCCAAGGCAGGCGTGGTTGCTATTATTCTTGGCTGGGCATTCTACAGTCAAGAACAGGAATGGAGAAAGTAAAGAACGCCAGACCAAGGACCAATAGTTATAACCCTATGCAGAACAAAACAAACAGCTTCATACTGCATGCAGGCCCGGAAGGGAGGTGGAGCAGAGGTATAAGTACAGAAACAGAGAGTACTAGAAGGTGGAAATCTGGGTGACCAACACACAGTGCAACAATGGCTACCACAAAGTAATAACTGGACGGGGAAGGGGAAGAGAGAAATTCTTTATGAATTCTAAATGCACACAAATGAGCTAAGTATTTCCCTCCTCCCCTTCCAACTACTTTCTACCATAAATCCTTTGTAGATTCCCAAAACATAATAAATTTCACAAGGCTGAAAATAATGAAAAGGATTTAACCTCACTGACTGAACCTAAGAGGCACATATAAGCCTCAAAATACGTGTTTTAAGTAAGAGCAATTTTATTACTTCTATGCATGGAAACTTCACTAAGAAGGTATTAACGGGCACAGATTCTAGGAAAAACTGCTTTAACAATAAAAACTTTTCTGTGGGAGGTGATGACACACTTAAAGTAACTTAATAATTTAAATATTTTTCATGAATTCTGGATTATTTGAAATTCCAACAATAAACATACATTACCTTATTAATAAGAAAAAATGTAAGAAAAGTATAAATACAACATTCAAAGAGAAATCAGTCACCCAGTCTATTAATCACAAATTCCTAAAGAGTAAAACTCAACTAATGCAGAAGGTTCTGTGTACTATTTTCCTAACAACTCCTTTTTGTTTTCAAAACTCAAAAGTAGTAAGAAATACTCACTCATCCTCATCCCGAGGTCTCTTTAATGGCTTTATATCCTCTTTAGGAGAAGCAAAATAGCCATCATCTTCAGGTTCATCTTTAATCCGTGGTGGACTGAAGAGAAAAAAAAATTTGTTAGCCAGTGAGTGTTGGAAAATCTACATTACAAAAGTAATGCAAAATTGGGAGAAGCAGCTTAACAGAAGGATAAATGACATACATGTGTACATATTAAAAAGTTCTCCGTGAGCACTTTTTTTCTCATTTAATTCTCACCGCAACAGATGAAGAGGTGAGATCAAGATCAGGGATCAGAGCCCCTCATTCTCAGTCAGTATCCATGGCCTCTTGGTTGTCTTTGCCAACACAATCCACATCACAGTAGGAACAAACCTAAGCTGTTTCTTCCCCTTATCTGAGGGATCTACTGTGTATCTGACCCTACAAGTGATCTGAGTGGATTATTCTAGTGCTCCAAAGCTAAAATATAGCTTTCACCAAAAAAGGAATAAAAATATATTCCCCAAACTTGAGGCTCAGAACAAAAAAACTGAAGTTATTCTAAGCCAAATCTATTCACTGTTCAACTTCCTCCTTCGGTTTACTTTATACACAGAAGAGTACCTTGTCCTATTTTTGCTAGCATTTTGCCTTCTCAATATAAAAAGATGATTCTGTTAGATGACTATGTTGAACTAAAAAAGAGGAGAGAACAAGTTAAAACACCAAAGGGGCCAGCCACCACCACAGCCTGAGGTGTTTCCAGGCCTGGCACATATTGTCAGAACCTCACTGCTCACAGCCAGAAGCATCCACAAGGCTAACTCACTCAGCACAGGAAATGGCCTCCAGACACAAAGAAAGTCACCTCATCTCTAAGGGGGCCAAAGGATAAGCATCCAGATTTAGTTGTCAAATAAAGTCAGCATATTCACAGGGTTTCAATGCTGCCCCTGCCCCTCCCTTCCCCACAAGCATACTGGATGCCCTTGCTTGCAAATGAACTTGAGCATTTAAAGAGATTAACTTTCTCTCCTTATTTATGCACACTCCCCAAAGGCCAACCTCTGTAGCTGCTTCTCCCCTCCACAGAAACCACTGATACTGACCCAAGGGTTCAAAATCTCCAAAAGCTTTGCACCAGAAAGAAAGCAACGCTGTCATTTACCCAACTAGTTAAGTAAATGCTAGATCCTAGTACTATCATAAGTGAGGTTTTAAAGGCACATGGGAAGGCTTACTAGGCCTGAAGAAAAAAATTTTAAAACCCTAGAAAACTGTTCCAATTCAGTGAGGCATGTGGATTTTCTACCAAGACAAAGATGCAAGGTGGCAAGCAGACTAGCAAAGCAAACACAGCAACCATGGCCTCAAAGGGTGTGCTTCTGATCATCTAACCCAGAAAGTCTGAAATCAAATCCAGGACTCCACACCAAGTCCAGGGAGTCTATAATCATATCTTAGTTTAATAAAAGTCCAAGGCCATCTCCTGGCAGAAAATAGTTGCCCTGTGTTCAGTCACTGTTATCGAAGGAATCAGAATGCCTAGCTTACAGTTCCAACGCTTCTTGAATTTTATTATTCTGCATTCCTGGAACGGTTACAGAACATGCCTGAAGAGGGCACTTGCTTCTCCTGGGGTAAGAAACCCAGAGTACATGGCACAAATTTCAAAACTGTTGTCAAATGAAACTGAAAGTTCAAAATTTCAAGAAAGCAAAACTCTCAAAACATTTTCCCCTGAATAAAAGGCAAACACTCCCAACAACTCCTGGTAAATCCATTCTGCCATTCAGTGGAGATTAGAATATGTTATTTATTTATTTTTTGAAACATTTGGATTTATTTTAGGGCGCTGCAGTTGATGAGGAAAACAGAATCTAAACAGCCCCACAAAGGAAAGGAAAAGTGACCTTTCCTCTGGAAAAGAGATGAAATACTTCTGCCCCTGTAAAATCTACATCTGTTCCTAAAATGCAGGTCAAATCAGTTTCTATATATGAGCTACCAAGGAATATTACCAAGGAATTCAGAGTAGGGTTTTTTTAGGAAACTCCAAAATTACTATTGACTAAGAACAGACTTTCTTTTAGGGGTGATGAACATATTTTGAAATTAGGTAGAGGGTAGTGGGGGAGATTATATAACCTTGTGAAAAACTAAAAACCAATAATCTGCACACTTTAAAGGGGTGTATTTTATGGAAGTGTAAATTATATCTCAATTAAAAAAAAAAAAAACTTCTTCCTGCCAACCTTCTCCACTCAAAATAGCCTTCTATAAAATGTGCTGGTCGGTCTTGCTAAATGGCACTCTACAAATGCTCTCACTGGCTAAGACCAAGTCCTTTCACTGCCAACTTCCTTGAAAACCTGGAGATGGCCAGGTCAGTGCATTTTAGGTGAGCTCCAACAACACTGCAACATGGGCAGCTGGCCTGCTGGACACACAGAGAGAAAGAGAAGCCAAGGCAGCACAGCCTTACCTCGAAAAGCCATTTTCCTTCTCTTTTTTTATTTTTGCATCCCCAGAAGCTTTAATCTGAAAGGTAAAACAGCAGTAACTGATCAGTGCCTTAAAAGGACTAAAGCTGAAGAAGTCTCTACCGTACTTGAGGTGATCGGGCCTCTACTCCTGGGAAATCTTGATCCCAGACTGACTCTTATTAGCAAAACCGAACAGGTGAACCAAAGGTCTTGACACTTTTCTAAGACTCCTTTTTTACAGTTCTTTACTGGGAAGTGTTTCCCTTCAAAATGGTGGCTTTTTACCTTTAAATGAGGGTAGGTCCCCTCCCTCAATAAATACACTCCACTTCTCAAAGATTTGCCCGTGGCAGTGCAGACAGGAAATAAAAAAACAAACCCAAATGAAAAGGAATACTTTATTTCCCATCTTCACTGACTTAGGCGAATGTTTGCCCTCTTTCAATTTTTCAGACAAAAATATACACCGAAGACACACGCACAGGGTACCAACGGAAGAATACCAAAAAAAAAAAAAGTACAATGGCTGCCTCCACAAAGGGAAAGATGGAGGACAGTGAGTTGAGGGTTAAAGGGAGATTATTTTTCACTACTGTCCCCTATTCTATATTGTCTGAATTTACCAAGTCCATCCAGCATTACTTTCTGAGAAATGAAAAAACTTTTTTTAAAAGCCTAGGCACAGTACTACTCATTCACAGCCAGATGAGCCTATTTTGAGAAGGCTTGTGCTGGTTATACTGGAACCAAAAGCCACAAAGAGCACCAGTGTCACTAAATTTTCACTCAGGAAGGAGTTTCATTCAACAGAGGACCAGTGTGGTATTAGCCCTTCTCTCAAAAACAAAACTAATTTTCCCCATGAAAGAAAACTGACTTTTCCAGAAATCCTATATCCCTTAATTTACCATACAAAGTAAGGTAATGACATGGGTAGATCTGGTACATGAAAACAGTGGTAAAGTTTGGTTTTCATCATTTAAGACTCTGGTAGGTTCTGAGATCTCTTGACACAGACTTTTTCACTCAAAGGTCAGGGGATGACAACATTCTGTAAAGCAATTATCCTTCAATAAAAAAATAAAAAAAGGCCAGAGGATCTTACTACTCAATGAAGGTACTTTCATCACTTGCTTTCAAAGGTAAACAAAATGAAAAATACACCCCACGCCTCTTCCTTCTCCACTAGGATGTTCCGTACCTTTTCTTCCTTTCGTTTTTCCTTGTCTCTGTCTTTGTGCTTGTCTTTATGCTTCTCTGAACTTCCATCTTTGTGTTTGGTTTTCTCCTTCTCTTTGTGTTTCTTTTCAGAATCTTTATGTTCACTGTGAAAATAAGACACAAACAGTAAGCCCAGAGTAGGGACCACAGGATTCATTTCACAAGATTAACTCACAAGATACCCTGAGATAACATAAACCATGGAAACTTACAATGCTTCAAATAACCAGTCCCGACAGAAAAGTTCAAGTAGAAGCTCTTCACTACATCAGACTTTATCTTGCCTAATGTCTTAAGTTTTTCAAAGAGCAAAGGAATCAAAAGGGAGAAACACAGTTATTCTAAACATACCAGAACATTTTTTTTTAAGTGTCTATGATACAGCAAATCCATAGTATTTCTACAATATTCTACCAGCAAAAAACTATAATGACAGCTCCAACTTGAGCACTCACATCTGATATGAGGAGGTTAAGAGCAACTCGCCAAAAATCATTCAGTGGCTCAGTGCCAGACTGGAGACATACCACAGATGTAGCCATGCCTGGGCTTCGTGCAGTGAGCAGCCCAACACAGTCAACACTTCCTGCCAGCCGAGGAAAAGCTAGTCACTTCTACAAGGGGCTTACAAATCCTGCTTGGTCCTTTCCTCACAATGAGAAAAGCCCTATCTCAAAGCAAGGGGGTGCTTTGAGGGCCTGTTTTTCAAAGCCTTGCTTTTAAAGGCGTTTATCACACTGGTAATACTATTTAAAAAAATTTAAAAAGTGCCACTCCTCAGGAAAACAGAATATGACATTATAAAACAAGAACCATTAATATATTCACACCCTGGGGTCTAGCTCCTGGAGGTGTCTCTCTGGGAAAAGCATTACAGAAAGATGTTCACTTTGATGCTTCCCACAATGAAAAAACAAACAAATAAAAAACCACCAAGAAACCAGATAGAGCCTTGGTAAATAATCAGAGGGGGAAACTGTGATATACCAAAGCTATACATCACAGTTATCATTATTTAGCCGTTGTGCTATAATTTGTGAGTCCTATAAATATACATGATAAATTTAAGACAAGCAAAAAAAAAAAAAGAAATATATAAAATAACTGCAGTTACATAGAAACATGCAAGTGAACAATAACTAAAGAGCAAAATTCAGGAGCTGTATTTTAAAGTGGCAGGACAGTGATGACTATTTTCTTCCGTGCACTGGGCAGGCAGCGTAGGTCCCTGCTCACTGCAGCAGCCAACATATTCCACAAGATACCAAAAGAGAATGTGAATCCAAGGGCTATGAATCGGGGGTCATCCCTAGAAACAGGACAGCTGACAACCACCCCAGCTGACAGACAGCCAATCCCACAGGCAGCATAGGCTCTTGCCTTTCCTACCATAGACTGTATTTCCCATCTGTCACATTTACCACATTCAGCCCAGGTAAAAAACAAACAAACAGATTTTACCAGCAATGAGGTCATTAGGTTACAACCTTTCCATGAAGTTTGTCCTAAAGAGATCTGGCTAGCATTTTCAGCTACAGCCAAGGCCAGAAAGGGAGAAACAGATGACGGTACCAGTCAGGTGAGAGCCCTAGAACCTGGAGCAGGACAGCAAGTGGTATCAACCACATATCTGGAGACAAAAGGAGCCCCAACTAATGATGGGGGTTTGGATAATTAATCAGCAAAAACTATAAAATCCAGCCAGAAGGGCAGGGGGATGAGTATAAACAGGACTACAGGTTTAGGGAAGACCCAGAACTATCAATAGAGGAAAAATACAGCAATGTCCACTTTCCTTGGTTTATATATTCCTCCCTCTGTGTTGTTCTCATTAGGTTGTTATTTAGATGTGCCACACACTGGAAAATAACAGATTTCTATGTAAGTACAGTTAAAAAAAAAAAAATCCTAGTGTGCTAGCACATGATGATCAATTTTTCCCACCATGCTTGTTATTCTTAGCATTATTACGAAGTCACTCTCTACTCAATGTACTCTCATAATCTGTTTTCACCACAGCACAGTGTTTTAGAAATAACTTATTCTTTATTTTGTACAAAATGCTCCCAAGTACAATAATGCTCTTACTTTTAGTTCTCCTGAATTCTTTCAGCTTTAGAATGGTGAAAAAGTAGCTGTCAAGATTGCAACTGATTCTTCAGGAGTTTACATATCTGAAATCACAGGCCCATGGTTTTGATACTACCAGCAAAATATATGAGCTTACTATTTTACATATAAGTACTGAAGTTTCAGCTTTTGTTTGTTTTGAACATTAAGAGGAATTAATGGTCATCTAAAGAAGTTCCTGCCTAAAAGTAAAAAATCTGAAACAATGACATCCATAGTATTAATGGTTAGATATACTTTCCCCCCAGAATAAGAAAAAAGGACAAATTTAAGCAAGCAATATGTTCAGTGCTTTCACGTACATTATTTCACTCAGTTCTCACAACACCCCTGTGAAGGAGTCTTTATTATTCCCTTACTGATTCAGAAACAGAGGAGCCAGTGGTTCAAAGTCTTATTCCAAGTTACAGTGTTAGAAAGAAGGGCAGCTGGGATTTAAACTCAGCATTTCCATCTCTAAGTTCAGAGCACTTTCCACTAGATCAGTATCATTACATTTCCATGAAGCTGACAGCCACCACTTAAGGGAAGCCTAGTGTTAAGAGACAAAGGCATGGGCATTCTAAGACAATGTATAAAGTTAAAAGATTTTTCTCTACTATCAAGTGAAAACTTTCTAGATAAGACCTAGGACACCGGAAATGATAAAACTCTGGGATAGCTACCTCTGATTGTCTTCCCATGAAACTAAAGGGCTGATTCAGGAATCTGAGTTTAGAAATGCTCTATAGTCCTTATTCCTTTATGTTCCACCTCCTTGCCTCCACTGCCCCTACTTGCTTTGCTCTCTTTCTCAATGAAAGCAATTCTTAGAACATGATTCTATTATACTAGAAAACTGGCTTTCTGGTCTCCTGGCAATCACAGCATGGGCACCATGAGTATACGCACAGGCCTCCAGTTTTCAGCTTTGCTATTCATTATCACGCCACACAGAGATCAGGGAAAAGAAGCCGAAAGATGACATGGCAGTGGCACGGACACTCAGGCCAACCCCAGGAAAGTGAAAGAAGTCAGTACTTCCTCTGCCTGGTAACCAGAGGGAAATCTATCCAGGAAATTCAAAGTTTCTGCTAGTGTAGTAATCCCTTTGTAGGTACAATTAATCACAAAGCCCCAAAGAGATGAAACTACCAACTTGACTTTTCAAAGGCATCTCACTCTCCTCTATTCCCAATTGTTTAGATAGAAGAAAAGTTTGTATTTTTATACTGAGTTCAGAAGATTCAGAGTTAAGGAACATCTTGTGGTAACAAGGCATTCCATTGGGGACTGTTAGAAATGTGGTTTATGAAGCTGTATTAAGTCTCTGAACACAATGCTAACATCTTGTCTACTTGTCATGTGCTGTTCCTGTCCCTGCCTCCAGAAACAGAACAGAGTACTGGGAGTCCTACCCTCTCGTCCATAACCTGACACAGACCAGAGGGCTGCCAAAGACCAAACCCCAGTGTCAGTCTTTCCTAGGCATCTACCGGAAGTGAGTAGCAGATGCTTTTGGAGATCAAAGTCTTGTGACACAGAAGCATGTTGAAGGCCATGCCATGCAAGTCAGAAGCAGGATTTGGCCAGTGGTAGAAATGCAGCCAATCTGGGATCAGTAAGGCTGACTCATCATCATTCAGGATTTCCTAACATGTACCTCTTTTTCCAAAAGACTTAAAACTGGCTTGACTTTCACAGCAGCTTAAAGGGCATTACCTTTCCACTGATGATAGTGAGATGATGGAAATTCTGACCACTGCAGAAGAGAAGTTCATACATTGACTATCTGTTTTAAGAGATATTACCCATGTCTATGTACTGATCCCGCTACTTTTCCATACACAATACACACAGTATGTAAAAGTCACAAAATGGGTTGTAGATATAACTGAGGACTAGAATACTGGCCAGTTTGGGGCAGCAGTACAGGTGACTCCAATACTGAAGAAATTTCAGTGTGGCTAAATAAGAAAAATAAACTAGAAAAGCTTAATAATGATCATAATAAGGAAACCCAGAGATGTGAAGAACAAATACACTTTAAGAATGAGTTTGGTCTGGGGTACGGTGAACACTAAAATAAAGACAGTAGCTGCCATTCCTAGAATATCTGAAATGGTCACTTTCAGATAAAATATAAATTTCATCATCAGGAACTCATCCAATTATTGGGTATACACTGAAGCTGACTCCTTGGCTCAGGGCTCATATCTTTTTGGAGATAAAATCTACCAAACATCAGAGTCTGGACAAGCAAAAGTTAATGCCAAAGAGAATAAATGGGAAGATTCAGCACAGCAAAAGCAAAAAATTCAGGAAGAGAGACAGAAGTTAAATTATTTGTCCAACTGGCAACTAGTGGGGCCAGAGTTTGAACCCAGGCCATCTGAAGCCCATGAATCTAACCACTCCACTATACTGCCCTTCTGGCTGCTTCCAAAAGAGATTCAGCTGTATTTCACTGTATCCATCACACCTCTTGTGTGACTCTTGGTGGACCTGTGCAGACAAAACAGAGTTGACCCAGGCTTCCCTAGGCATTTACGAAGAAGGATGAGAGAGACGGTAGAAGCAGAGGGGTGGCAGCAGGAAGCCCAAGACAGAAAAATATTCTTCTTCTGCCTCGAGAAGGCATTTGCTGCCTCTTTAGGAAAAAACCCTGGTCTGATCCTCTGGGAAGCTAGGATGTTGGCTATGGGAAACCATTTAAATCTGCGAAAGAAAACTAAAACAGTGATCTGTCCTCGATCACTAATAAAAATATTTAGCAGACACTTAAAACAGTACAAAGTCCCAGGCACTCTTCTAAGCAATTTAATCCCCATAACAAAACTCTGAGATAAGTATCTTCATCTTACACATATGGAAACTCAGACATGGGAAGGTTAAGTAACTCACCCAAGAAAATACATCTAATGAGCAGTAACTAGGATTTAAACTCAGGAAGTTATGTTTTTGACCACTCTGGTGCCTTACTCCCCAAATAAGGCAAAAAGGAAACACTGCTGGGAAGAGTAGGGGGAGCCTCTTTATCTTCTAAGAATAGGACCTAGCCACTAAAGGCTAAGAGAACAAACTCATTCCAGCAACCTGCCCACTTCCTCAAGGCAACAGCCCCCCACAAGCTGCAGTCAATAGGGTCATAGGGGATTCCTCTGGGAGAGCCTAGAAAGATTCTAAGCTGTGAAAGGAAGAGATCCATGGCCCTTCAAAGGAAAGCAGGTAATTAAAGCTTAAGTAATATTTGTTAAATCAAAAATTTTACTTTAGGTGAATTCTAAAGTTGCCTCTGAAAAAAAAACACAGAAACTAGTTTCTGAAAGGCTTTAAGAAGTGAAGATTTCTTTATTTACTTTTTTGGGGGCATATGGGATCTTAGTACCCTACCAGGGATCAAACCCAGGTCCCCTGCATTGGAAGCACAGACTTGTAATCACTGGACCACCAAGGAAATTCTCAGATTTCTTAATGCTCATCCACCATTATAGGTTACTAAACAAAATCCCAATAATTATTAAAACTTGGGAGTTGAGTGGAATCTTACAGAACTCCCATTTCTCCTCTCAGTTTTTTCTCTCTATTAACAAGGTAAATAGTCACCCAGTTACTCAAGCTAGGAATCCTTTTTTCTTAGACACCCTCCCTCATGTCTCTTGTGGCTAAGTCCTATTTCTCATTCTCAACTATTTTCAGTGGCTTTTTTATTGCTCCCTTCAGAATCAAATCTCAGCTTCTTGAAATAGTATCTAATAGTTCTGCATCAAGCAACTTTTTGGAGGCCCCATTTTCAAATCCATTCTATTAACCCAGGCAACCACCTAACTGGATTTTCCCCAGAGCAAAGTACATGATAGCCCTTCCATATTTTGTTTATCTTTTCTCACTGACTGGAAAGTCACTCTTTCTAGCCATCACCTTCCCTTGTCAAGATCTTAACCATCTTTCCATGACTAGTTCAAATACCCTTTCCACCATGAAATGGCTAAAAAAAAAAAAAAAAAAAAAAAGACTACAGGTCATTATAATAGGGCTAGGCATCATTGAAAACTAGGGCACTGAATTTGCTATTATCAATAAGTAACTATTAAATTAGATTCAACTACCAGAATCAACAGCTTCAATTTATTAGAATGGCAATTCTATCAGGCTTTGTGGTACTCATCATAATCTCAATTACTGAGTATGTTAGTTTCCAAACAGCTTTTATATGTATACTTACATTGAATTCTCCCCTACACACTTGAAAGCTTGACCAGGCTAGTGTTGCTATTAACATTCAACTAAAGTGGAAAAAGACTCAGAAGTTAAGCGCCTTGGATAAGGACACACAGCTAGTAAGCGATAGGACCGGGCCCCTGCACTTCTACTTCAGTGTGCTTTTCACTACATCACATGGACTCCCATGTGAATGGCGGTGATACTCAAGTCTCATTTCTTAACTATCCAACCTCTTCCACTTCCCTATGTTAACTTGTCCATTTCCCCGAGACAGGCTGCTATGAGAACATGTAGATAAACAGAGGGCTTCAGCAATAGCTCCCCGCAACCCCCACCAAGAAAAGCAGTAAACACATCTTTTTAAATGCGATTACTTTCAGAAAAATTTCCCTAATCTGAGAACCAGCTGCTTAATTCCAGTGCATTTTCCTAAAAATCTATGTTCTTTCAACTTTAATTCAGGTAGGATTTGGAACTGAAGGGAAGGCAGAAACCAAAAGCATCCTTATTCTCACACTGACTGTATACATTAGTACTACCAACAGGGCTGAAAAAGCACTTCCCTTACTATATTTCACAGCATTGCTTTTCTATCTTCCCTGGATTTCCACAAATTTTTCACTCCACTCTGAGGGTCAGGTTTAAAAATGACAAGAGATGCATACAGTCAAAAGTTGGCAGGAGAAATTTTATGTTTCACATGTGATAGTCCTTTATTTTCTAAAATAAGCCCCCCCACAACTGCTTTTAATGATGTTGTATATATGACAGGTCTAGTATTAAAGATAATTTATGCTAAGAATGCAACCTTTCAAGAGAAGTATCTGGGTGAAATCCTACAAGCTCAGTGATTCTTTAGGATCTAGTCAGAGCATTCCTTTTGTTTCTTTAGAGAGGATTTATATATTGCTTTAAGGCAATGGCACTCCTCTTCAGTACTTTTGCCTGGAAAATCCCATGGACAGAGGAGCCTGGTAGGCTGCAGTCCATGGGGTCGTGAAGAGTTGGACACGACTGAGCGACTTCACTTCACTTTAAAGGACTGGAAGTGCTAAATATCAATGCTAACAGAAAAAAGCAGTATCAGAGACAAATAATAGGAGAAATTATTTTTATTTGATGTTGGTATAAATTTCCTATAGGCCAGATAGTCAGAGATGGGGTTTTCACAGGATCAGAATTTAATAATGTTAATACTTCTAGTGCCAAAACGTTTAGGGATCTGGGACCAAAAAGAAAAAAGCAGCATCTGAAATGATCTGGCGTTGTAAAACCTAAGTTGCCTACCATATGCATGAGAAAGAGGTGCTGGTATTTAAACACAGACAGTTTAGCTACACAACTAATGTTCCTTAAGGAGAGAGATTTGCTTTACTTACATCAGGTCCTTTAAAGTCACACTACGACTCAGAAGCCCTGGTCTCTCAGCCTCACTGTGACCACACTGCTGTGTGACCTGAGGTCCATCACCTCACACTCATATCCACACACAGAAGACATGAGACAGAATGACCTTTAACACCCCACTTCCCCTATGGAGCACCTTGGATGAGAATAATAAAAGAAGAAAGTACATGAATAAGATGGGATCTCCTGAGAGATAGGTCTAAATCCCATCTGTCTCAGAAAGGCTTGTTTCCAATTCTCTGACACTCCAAGAATGCAGTACAATATTACTATGCAGGAGAAAGAGGCCTCCTGGACTTGGGTCCTAAGTGTAACCTAATGAAAAATCACTGATGCTAGGATCTAGCAGAGAAGGAAGGAATACAGAAACACGTTACTGTAGAACTTGTTTCTTCATAATAGATGGCCACAAAAGTAGGCAGGGTTGATGAGCAAAGTTTTAAAATAGAGCATTTTGCAACAGAACATGCTAAATCTTAATTATTCTGGGCTTCAGAGGTGATTAAACAATCCTCAAGGATCCCTTAATGTGCTGAAGAAGAAAAAGAAACCCAAAACTACCAGAAAGATCAGAAATCATTTAAAAAGGAACACGGTGTACAGGATTTTACTGGACCATAACCAATACACTTGCTTTGTTGCAAAGTGGCAGTGTGTCAACAGAGGTCAAAACAGGAAGTACTTAAAAGTCTGCTTACAACACATCATCTGGTTAAACTGTCTTAAATTTACTCACATGTGAATTAGAGATCCAGGGCTAGATTTAGTCATGTGTAAACAAAACCTAGGGGCAGGTCCTTTCAATGCCCTTTGGCAAACAAGCTATTATTTTTCAAGTATTCTGACTAGAAAATAAAGAAAATATTAAAAAGCACAAAACTGCACAGAATAAACTCGTGAATTTGCCTATCCTATAATCTTGGAAAAGTATGCTTTTAAGGAAGAAAAGAAAGTCAGCTGAGGAAGGTTAAGTAAACTAGTCAACATCACGAGGCACTTAGGTGGAGAGACCAGAACCAGGAGACTTTCTTCTAGATAGACATAAGAAAGCCACTGTGGACTTCAAGAAAAAATGATGTCAGAATTACATCCTTGGGTTTCCCTGGTGTCTCAGTGGTACAGAATCTGCCTGCCAAAGCAGGAGACATGGGTTCAATCCCTGATCCGGGAAGATCCCACATGCCACAGAGCAACTAAGCCTGTGCGTCCCTCAACTACAGAAGCCCGCTCACCCTAAAGCCTGCGCTCAACAACAAGAGAAGCCACTGCAATGAGGAGCCTGCGTACCACAAACAGAGAAAAGCCCACGCAAGTCCCAGCACCACCATAATTAAAAACTTTTAAAAATAAGATGAATAAAGCTTTAAAAAAAAATTACATCCTAAAATTTTAAAAAAGATTTTGGTAAAACAGGGCCACTTCTACCTAATTATTTTCTTCCATCACAAATGGCAAATTATGGTTGGTGAAGTAAGATGTGTCAGAGAACAAGACTTCCATTTTTAAAAGCTTATGGTTTAAATATTAACTTCTATCTTTTTAAAGTCTTTTTTTGGACAGATTTCAGGTAACATGAAAATTAATTTTTCTTCATCTGATCCATGTGTAAGCATTTTCCTCAGATGATGAAGTTCTTCATAGTCAAGACTATCTCATATATTTTTGGCCCCTCACATTAACTAGCACATCAAAAATATGGGAAGAAAGATAAAAATTCTTGTTTGACGTGATCAGCAATTCTACTCCTAAGTATATACCCAAAAGAATTGAAAGCACGGACTCAAGCAGACACTTGTACACCCAGGTGCATAGTAGCATTATACACAATAGCCAAAAGGTGGAAACAATCCAAGTATCCATCAACAGATCAAAGAATTTTTTTAAATGTGGTAGGCATGCAATGAAATATTATTCAACTATAAATAAGAATGGAATTCTGATATTCAATAAAATGGATGAACCTTGAAAACATTATGCCAAGAAAAATAAGCCAGACATAAAAAGGACAAGTACTTTATGACTCCACTTACCTGAGGTAACTAGAATGGGAAAATTCAGAGACCGAAAATAGATGCTGCTAAAGGGTAGGAGGAAGGGGCAATAAGGAGCAATTATTTAAGAAGTCAGAGATTATCTGGAATGATGAAGTTCTAAAGATGGATACTAGGGATGGTTGCACAATATAGTGAATGTCACTTCCCCCAAATGACAAACTTTATGTTATACATATTTCAGACAGAAACACACAAAAAACGGTGTTTGAAATGTGGGATGGCCAAAGGGAACTCTGCTACAGAATAATGAGAATATGAAAAGGAGAGAGACGATGGTAACTGGTGTAACCATAGGTCAACCACTCACTGATTCAATACATATGTATTACTAAGAATCACCTGTCTGTCAGGTACTATACTAAGCCTGAGGACATACATGAATGCAACAGAAGCCAATGTTCTTCCCAGGGACCATCAAGAGTCCAATAAATAGGTCACACAGAAAAGTAGAGAAACAATTACACTACCACCACAACTTGGTAATGGCTGTGAGAGGGATATACTTAAGGTGCCAGATAAGACATAAAAATGGTACTTTAATATGGGGGTTGGAGGCGGGGGGACAGGCAGAAAAAGATACCTGAAAGAAGAACTCTAAGCTGCAACTAAAAGAATGTTATTAGGAGAGCAACAGTCTTTCAGAACCAGTAACAGCATATTTGAAAACCTAGACATACTCAGAAGACACTGTTTGAGGACCAGAAAAGCAGTTAAGGGAGACTGGAAATGGAAGGTGAGAGAAGGGTGAATCACAAGAGATGCAGCAGAGAAAGGCAACCAGACTTAGAGAATCATTCTGCGAACTGGAATGAGAAGATGAAAAAGGTAGCCAGCAAGTGGGAAGCCAGGGGAAGCTGGTTTCAAGAAGGCCTCAGCCCAGAATATGGTGTATCTTGGTGAATGTTCCACGTGTATTTTACTGCTGAGTGTAATATTCTATAAATATCAACTAGATCAGGTTCGTTGATAATATTTAAAGTCTTCCATATCCATAATGATTTTCCCATCAATTGAGAAAGAGGTAGTAAAATCTAACTATAAATATTATTTCTCTTTGCAATTCTAACAGTTTTCACTTCATCTATTTTGAGACTCTGTTATAACTGATTATATTAACATTTAAAACTGTTCATACTCTTTGCTAACCCATGGACTTTAGTCCGCCAGGCTCCTCTGTTAATGGAATTTTCCAGACAATAATACTGGAGTGGATTGCCATTTCCTACTCCAAAAGATCTTCCTGACTGAAGGATTGAACCTGCCTCTCTTGCATTGGCAGGCTGATTCTTTACCACTGAGCCACCAGGGAAGCTTTATAACTGGTATGTCCTCTTGATTAATTAGTCCCCTTTTTTATCATTATGAAATGAACTTCTTTATTCTCGGCAATAATTGCTGCTGTCAAATCGACATAGATATTAATATCAGGAAGATGACTACAAACTGGAGAAAAGATGCATGTGAACTGGATTCAACTATTAGTACCTAAGACTCAATTTACTGGCTAACGGAAACTAGATGATCAAGTGACAAGGAATGAGCAAATTGTGGGGAAAGACCACAGGAGTGGTAGATGATTCCTGAAGAAACAGCCTCACTGCAGAAAATGAATCTGGTTATTTTAATGATTCATAAAGACTTCTTCCCTTAAAATTTTCATTTAAAAAATTTTAATGATTATAAAGACAAAGAATTCACTTTATTGTGCCTTTTCCATAAGCCTCATTTTTAATAATTTTTAAAAATAAAAGTAGCATATATACAAAATGCAGAGTTCAAAGAGTTATCACAAAATAAAGCTACAATGTGATTACTATGAAAGTCAAGAAAAATACCACTGACGCCACACCAGAAGTTCCCTCACACCATTCTACAACTGCTGCCTTTCCTTCCTCACCAAAGATGACCATGACCCTGGATTCTAAAGGTCTTGGTTAATTTTTGTTTCTGAATTTCAAACAAATTGAAGCATATATTATGTATTTTTTTGACTAGTTTCCTTCAATCAACACAGGTTTGTGGAAGTCACCTATGTTTATTACTTTCATATTTATTTATATATAGTATCCTAATATACCACACTTTATCCATTTCACTACTAACAGGCATTTGGGAGATTTTCACTTTGGGGTTATTAAAAATAATGCAGCTCTAAATAACTTTTTATCTGCCCTTTGGTACCCATATACACACATTTCTGTTGCAAATATACTCGGGAATGGAATTCTTAGGTTACAGGGTATACATATGGTAATTTTAGAAGACACAGCTAAGTAGTTTCCCCGAAATGATTCAACCATTTATAGTCCCACTAGAAACAGGATTACTCCACATCATTTGAAGGTCTTGGTTTTAGCATTATTTTAATAATTAGTTATTATTACAATGTGTAGAATATTAAATTGCATTTTCCTAATTTTTTTTAAATTTTGATATGTCGGTATATTTTATTCTATCTTAAATTCTTAAACTGGTCTTGTGTTTGTACAACAGCACATACTCTTGTGAACCTATTTATATTTTGAAATTTTACTAGAAATGCTATCAGTTAATATTTGGGTTGATACAGCATAAAAATATGGAATGCTTCACAAATGTGTGTGTCACCCTTGTACAGGGGCCATGCTAATTTCCTCTGCATCGTTCCAGTTTTAGTGTATGTGCTGCCAAAGCGAGCACTCCCTGATGAACACTGTTGAGCACCTAGTGTTTTCACTGGTCATTTGGATATCTTCTTTTGTGAAGAGCTTGCTCCATCCTCTCATGAATTTTTCTGCTGGATTATCTGTCTCATTTTTATTTACTTGTAGATTTTTGTATACACTGGATAAAAACTTTTGACCATATATTTATGTTAAAAATATCTTGTCTATAGACAATAAGCCACCCTAATGAAGTAGTTCTAAGAGACTCTAGGTTGAAGGCACTTGCGCTTTAAGTTCCCTCCCACAAAATTTAGGTCATTATGGGAATATCATACGGCTTTCCCCCAACAACTGCTTTTAACTCAAAATGGAAGTTTAAGTCGTCATTTTCAATAAGTAGTCCTATACCCAAAGATACCATGTCTTTGGGCTTAACCACCTGCCACCTACACCAAAAAAAGGAGGCAAAATGAACAAGAAAACATCTTTCTGATCCCTCTTGGATCCCTGAGGGCAACATCTCTGAGTTTCATTTACACTGGTGGTCACTGGCTTTTGTGAGAACTGAACCCCTCTGGTAAACTGATGAAAGCTAGGAATGCTCACTTCAGGAATATCTCACATACCCAACCTTTTGTATATGATTTCAGGGACTAATAGACCATGGTAGGCTAATAATTTTTAAACTTAAACCCTTTAAAGTACAGAAAGAAGAAAAATATCAATCAAATTAAGGCCCACTCCAAGTAAGCCAAGCCCACTTGCATGATGAGGGACCCGAACAAGGAGGGGCCTGATGGTCCAGCCCTTACCTGTTGCTGTGCTTGGACTTCTCTCGGTCCTTCTCCTTGTCCTTCTTGTGCTCTCTGTGCCGGTGTTCTCGATCTTTATGCTTATCTTTGTGTTTATGAGAATCTGCAACCATAAGAGACGGGTCAGTTAAGAGGAGTCGTGAGCTATCTCCAGCCCATCTACCTTGATGAGCTGGTCAAGAAGCACAATGACAGGACTTAAACGGCATGGTAGCTATCTATAATAGCTTATTCCACTGGAGAAAAAGACTTCACAAACCAGCCCAGACAAGGTATCCCATCACCCTACGTCTAAAACCAAGGTATGTTACAAATAAGCAAGAAGCGAAGGGGAAGCCAATTCTACTGTAAAAGAAGGTAACAGTTTGGCGTTCTTCTCCCTAGACCTGGTACCAGGAAGACTAGGCCATAAACGATTCAAAGGATAAATCTTGAACACCACATCTCAAGATCAGATGGTTATCTATGTAACTTGTGGAAATCCAAACCTTAAGAGACACGAGTTTTTAAATCAACTTTAATGAAGTATAATTTCTACACAGTAAGATACATTTCAAAGATACAGAGTAGTAAGTCCAGCAGACATATGCACAGACATAACCCCTACCACAATCAAAATTTAGAATTTTTCCATCATCCCTGGAAGTCTCCCTTGTGCCTATTTCCTAGTCAATCCCCATTTTTACCTCCAGCCTGAAGCAACCACTGATCCGCTAGCGCAATGGATTAGACTTGTCTAAATTTCTAGTTTCACATAAATGGAACTACAGGATATTCTCTTTTGAGTCTGATTTCTTTCACTCCACATATTTTTGTCATTCAACCATGTTGTTGGATATATCAGTAGTTGATTAGATTTTACTGGAACGGTAATCCATTGTTGGGATACACTGCAATTTATTTATCCATTC
This sequence comes from Ovis canadensis, assembly GCF_042477335.2. Taxonomy (NCBI): domain Eukaryota; kingdom Metazoa; phylum Chordata; class Mammalia; order Artiodactyla; family Bovidae; genus Ovis; species Ovis canadensis. The sequence goes on along the minus strand of NC_091257.1, from coordinate 85,091,246 downwards.
ATCTGCTGATGGACATTTGAGCTATTTTCAGGCACTGGCTTTTTTATGAATAAATCTGCTATGAGCTTTCATATACAAGTCTTTGTGTAGACATGTTTTAATTTCTCTTGGGTATATACTTAATGATGAAGTTACAGGGTCACCTGTAAATGTATGTTTTACTTTACAGGAAACTGCCAAACTGTACTGCAAAGTGATTATACCATTATACAGTCCCATCAACAATAGATTAGAGTTCCAACTGCTACAAATTCTCACCAATATCTAATAAAATCAGTCTAATTTTAGCTATTCTAGCAGGTATGTAGTGGTATCTCACTGGTTTTAATCCAGTTTACTGATTAAAATGATGGGCATCTTCTCATATGCAGATTGGCCACTCATATCTTCTGTGGTAAAGTATCTCTTTAAGTCTTTCCTCCACTTAAAAAAACTTGTTTACCTTATTACTGCATTCTTTATTTGAATCTCTGGTGGCTTAGCGGTAAAGAATCCCCCTGCAATGCAGGAGATGAGGGTTCAATCCCTGGGTCAGGAAAATCCCCTGGAGAAGCAAATGGCAATCCACTCCAATATTCTTGCCTGGGAAGTACCATGGACAGAAGAGCCTGGTGGGCTACAGTCCGTGGGGTTGCGAAAGAGTTGGACACAACTTATCAACTACACCATCACCACAAGTTCTTTATAAATCATGCATTGCAATTTTTTGGTTAGACATGAGTATTGTGAATATTCTTTCTTCTAGGAGTTTTATACAGAGGTAAGAGGCAGGGAACATTTTTAAAATCTATAATGATGTACAGCACCATTTTTTGTTGTTGTTGTTTTAAAAGACTGCCTTTTCCCCATTGAACTGCCTTGGGCCTCTTAACTGGAAATGAAGTGACCACAAAATTGTAGATCTGTTACTAGACCCCAACACAGAGCGTATTAACTCCTAAAGCTTCAGAGGAGAGCTTTTTTTCAATAGTAATTTTGAGATCAGGTAATATAAGTACTTTAACTTTGTACCTTTACAAAATTGTTTTGGCCATTCTATCTTCTGTATTTCCATACAAATTTTAGATTTAGTTGGTTGATTTCCTAAAGAAAAAAAAAAAGCCAGCTAGGAGTTTGTGTTCACAGGACAATTTGCAGAGATGTGTCATCAAAATATTGTGTCCTTTGATCCATGAACATGGTATCTCTTTCTACTTTTTTAGGTTACTCTCAAATTTTAGTGTATCAGAATTAACCCAAAGGCATATTAAAAATGCAGCTCACTGGAGTCAGGCCACCTTAACGTTGACTGTGAATCAACTGGAAGTTTATGTATTCAATGCATGTGGTGGTTTTAAAATATGTCCAACAGATTCTTTGATACTCTTCCTTTCAAGTTATGGCCTAATTTCCTTCTCCTTAAGTATGGGCTAGACGTAGTGACTCACCCCTAAAAACAGGACAAAGTGGAAATGTCAGTGGGCAGGCCATCAAAGGCATTAGATCTTTCTCCTTGCCCTGGGCAAAGACAGTTGCCACACTGTTAGGACACTCAAGCAGCCCCATGGAGAGGCCTATCTGGTGAGGAAGTGAAACTTCCTGCTAATAGTTATGTGTGTGAATGAACCACCTTGGAAGTGGATCCTCTAGTCTTAGTTAAGCCTTCAGATGACTGCCAACTCAGACTCTGAGCCACAACCACCCAGCTAAGCTCTTCCTGGATTCCTGGTTCACATGAACTGTATGAGAAAACAAATGTTTGTTATTTACGGTGCCAAATTTTGAGATAACATGTTTAATAACACCAGACAACTAACAATAATATACAGACAACGTGTGTGTTCCACACTACTTCTTGCTCACTGCAAAAATAAATCACATTTGGCATAATCCATTAAGTATCTATTCTGTGCCAAGCCCTAGAGAAACAGAATTTGCATGACCATTCCCCTAGCTATAAGAAACTCTCATCTCACCGAGATGGGAAAATAAAAGCATGTGGTATCAGAACCCAATCTTTCACATAGCATAGAGAACCCATCAACTTCTGAAAATCTCAAGTCCAAAATTTTAAAATGCTGTCAATCTAATACAAAGCTGTTAGCCCCTGTTTACCTGATAATAATTAATACCCTGATTTCTTCTGCCCCCAACAAGTACTTACAGTTAAAATCATAATAACTGGCAAACCATGCCACTAGCACTACAACCAGAATGAAGCCTGTGTTGTTTGACTTTGTTTACAGGCCAGATTTAACAAACAAACAACAGAGCAGGAGCATCTGCTATTATGGCCCAAGGCTACGGCAGTAACGTAATTAAAAAAAATATTCTGTGTATACAAACACATAAACATGTCTGAAAAAGACTAGAAGACAGACACCAAATGTTAAAAGTAGTCTGGGTGGTAAATTTATGAGTAACTTGAGTTGTTGCGTGTATACTTTGCCTTTTTTTCCCCCAATTTTTTCCCCAAGATGAGTCACTTTCATAATAAAAAATAGAAGTTAAAAAAATTACCAGGCTATAAAACTTTATGTTGACAAATACTGGTATACACTAGGAAAAAGTAGTATTATTAACTCACTAAAAAGCTTTAAAGAAAAAGAAAACTAAGTAAAAGATATATTGAAAATAATTCCAGGTAGGTTTTAGATAACCAGTCTGCCAAAAACATTATTGTTTTAAGTGTGCAAAACTTCAAAGTTGATTTTTAAAGCCAAATCCCCAATTCTTTCAAAGCTATTGCTAATCTAAAAACATAAAACCAAAATGTCTGGTAAGGAACTTAAAAGCTGTAGCTGAAAATTCCACCAGTGCAAATAAGACCTAGGTCAAAGATCTGAACCCCAAGTGTCCCTATTAAAAGTTATCACATGTCTACTACATGTTCAAATTGTGCTATGTGTGCTGAGACGGGTACAAAACCAACATATGTCAATGACTTTAAATATCCTAATAGCTGTAGTATAGTTCTACAGGGAAGGCTGGACCTTCTGAGGAGAAATGACAGGGGGGCAGAATGGAATTAGTTGATCTCCTGAACAACAAAAATGTGTAAACAAGCAAAATAACCAACAGAAAGGGAAACCATCGGAGTAGATCTGCACTAGGTAAACAGATGGATAGCTTTTATAGATGCATACGGACATACTTCCAGGTGAATGATGTCTGCAATTAGCTTTAAAATATTGTCAGCACCCCCTCCCCGCAAAATGGGGGGATATGGGGATAGATAAAACAAGACTGGCATGAGGTTGATATTAATAGTTATTGAAGAGGCAGATAAGACACATGGGAGTTCGCTGTTATTACTCTATTTACATAGGCTTGAAACTTCAGAATAAAAAGTTAAACACCTATTTTTAAGCTTTGTCCCTTCCAATCCCCTATTTTTTTCTTATTATATAAGGGTACAGCAAGGAGAAGACTAGCCTAGTCCAACAGAGGATTTGTGTTAAGGAGCAGTAAGAGATAAAGCTTGATAAAATTAACCTAAGAGTCAGGGTGTCCTATTCTCAGGATGACAAGGAGCCACTTCAAGCAGAAAAGGAACAAAATGAAAGCCATACTTAAGGAAGATTAATTGAAGGGCAGTGTGGGTAGAAGGTAAAAGTAAGAGCAAAATAACTAGCTAGTGTTTTTGAAGCAATCTAGAAAAAAGTGATAGCAAAGAGACTAAGAAAAAAACGTAAAAACATGTTGAAAAAAATGGAAGTAGAATCCAGTTCTAGGAACTCATGGGATGTGTGATCAATAAATGCAGAAGAGTCAAAGAAGATTCAAAGACTCTAGGTCAAGGCGGCTAGAACAAGGTGCCTTAGAAGAAGACACAGGAAATCTGTGCAGGACAAAAATGAGGAAAACAAAAAGACTGAAGAAATGATGAAACTAACTCAAGTCCTGTTGTATTTAAGGTAACAGTGGGACATTTAAAAATGGTGGACAGAAGAGAAGTCAGTAAGTAGAAACTGAAGCCAATAAGAGCACAATGATGTATGTGCCCCATGGCGAAAATGTTTGCAGACAGCATACTAATGGATTTGAAGATTACTTTTAGTACATACTCTTTCCCTTAACTGGAGTTCATCTAAGAATAGATATTATTAAAAATGTTTTGTAGAAAGGATCTTGCCACTTAATGCACCTGTTAAATGCAACAAGAATTGTGTTGATTTTGACTAACAGATTAGAAATGAAAGGCACAAGCCATTGCATATTCAGTTCAGTTCAGTTCAGTCACTCAGTCGTGTCTGACTCTTTGCAACCCCATGAATCGCAGCATGCCAGGCATCCCTGTTCATCACCATCTCCCGGAGTTCACTCAGGCTCACGTCCATCGAGTCCGTGATGCCATCCAGCCATCTCATCATTGCATATTAAACCATTAGAAAACCTCATTCACCTTCCTGATAACAAATGTTTCAAATCCTAGAATTCAAATATATAAATAAGATGAAGACACAGGAGGAAGACCACTGAAATCCTTGAAAAGACAGAAGACATTAACAACTAATTCCTTTCACTCTAACTTAAGGATAGATATGTAAATGAATAAAGCTAGAGAACAGGAATTAACATCTTTTGTTACAGTTATCTAAGGTGTTCCTAAGGTCAACAATGTTCTGTGGTAAGTGAAGTGAAGTGGCTCAGTTGTGTCCGACTCTTTGCGACCCCATGGACGGTAGCCTACCAGGCTCCTCCCTCCATGGGATTCTCCAGGAAGAGGACTGGAGTGGGTTGCCATTTCCTTCTCCAGGGGATCTAAAGAGACTTCCAAATGACAAAAGAGGTTAAGTATCTGTGTCTTCCCCAGTTGCAAGAATAGTTGTTAGATATCACTACAAACTTCCAGATGTGTAAGATGGATTCAGAAAAGGCAGAGGAACCAGAGATCAAATTCCCAACATCCGCTGGATCATTGAAAAAGCAAGAATGTTCCAGAAAAACATCTACTTCCGCTTTATTGACTATGCCAAAGCCTCTGACTGTGTGGATCACAATGAACTGTGGAAAATTCTTAAAGAGATGGGAATACCAGACCCCCTGACCTGCCTCCTGAGAAATCTGTATGCAGGTCAGGAAGCAACAGATAGAACTGGACATGGAACAACAGACTGCTTCCAAATCAGGAAAGGAGTATGTCAAGGCAGTATATTGTCACCCTGCTTATTTAACTTACATGCAGAGTACATCATGCAAAATACTGGGCTGGATGAAGCACAAATGGAATCAAGATTGCTGGGAGAAATATCAATAACCTCAGATATGCAGATGACACCACCCTTATGGCAGACAGTGAAGAAGAACTAAAGAGCCTCTTGATGAAAGTGAAAGAGGAGAGTGAAACAGTTGGTTTAAAACTCAATATTCAGAAAACTAAGATCATGGCATCTGGTCCCATCACTTCATGGGAAATAGATGGGGAAACAATGGAAACAGTGATAGACTGTTTTTTGGGGGGGCTCCAAAATCACTTGCAGATGGTGACTGCAGCCGTGAAATTAAAAGACACTTATTCCTTGGAAGAAAAGTCATGACCAACCTAGAGAGCATATTAGAAAGCAGAGTTTGCCAACAAAGGTCCGTCTAGTCAAAGCTATGGTTCTCCCAGTAGTCATGTATGATGTGAGAGTTGGACTATAAAGAAAGCTGAGCACCAAAGAATTGATGCTTTTGAACTATGGTGTTGGAGGAGACTGTTGAGAGTCCCCTGGACATCAAGGAGAGCCAACCAATTCATCCTAAAGGAAATCAGCCCTGAATATTCACTGGAAGGACTTATGCTGAAGCTGAAACTCCAATACTTTGGCTACCTGATGTGAAGAACTGACTCACTGGAAAAGACCCTGATGTTGGGAAAGACTGAAGGCAGGAGAAGGGGATGACAGAGGATGAGACGGTTGGATGGCATCACCAACTCAATGGACATGAGTTTTAGTAGTCTCCAGGAGTTGGTGATGGACAGGGAAGCCTGGCGTGCTGCAGTCCATGGGGTTGCAAAGAGTCAGACACGACTGAGTGACTGAATTGAACTGAACTGATCACTACAAAATGACTTGATGGATAATGTGCAAAATCAAACAGCAAAAAACCAACAACCTTGTACTACTAGATTTAGAATTAGACTCAGCATTAATTCAGTTTACAACCATTTTAAATGTGTTCTTAAATCCAAAGCATCCTCCTCTAGACTCATCAAGACACTCTGCCCTCAAGGGGTTTACAATCCAAGAAGATAATCCAGATAGGAACCCAACACAGCCAACAGTAAACAAGAGAAAAGGGGCACTACTACCTGCTAGAGTACTCAAACTGTCTCATTCGATTTTCTTACTACTCTTATAATAAGAAAATATTCCCATTTCACACAAGACCAATAGTATCTCTTTCTAAGGGTACATTCTGCACAAGGTAGTATGTTTATGTATTATCTCCAGTTTTCACAACTCTGAGCAGTACTGATTTTACCAAATCTAATACACATTTTTGCTTAACATCTCTGAAAAAGTGCATATAGTTCATATAACCCCCCCAGAGGGGGAATCTGGTAATATTCAGCAGAACTAAATTATTAATACATACTAACTTTTGACCCTGGGCTTCCCAGGTGGTAAAGTGGTAAAGAACCTGCCTCCCAGTGCAGGAGACATAAAAGATGTGGGTTCAATCCCTGGGTGAGAAAGATCCTCTGGAGGAGGATGGCAACCCACTCCATCCAGTATTCTTGCCTGGAGAATGCCATGGACAGAGGAGCCTGGAGGGCTACAGTCCTGTATAGGATCACAAAGAGTCAGACATGCCTGAAGTGACTTAGCATGCACACATACATCTTTTGACCCAGCAAACCATATCTAGGAATGTAGCCTGAAGATACAATTTGAAGGTAGAAAATTTATGCTGGTCTATGTATACATGAAGGCAGAGCAAATTAGGTCAGTAGAGAAGAAATTTTTAATTTTAGACTTGCTGGAATGGATTAAAATTCCTTTCCTTCCTCCCCAAATCTCAAATGTCAAACGACCTTGAAGCAACAGTGTTTATACTGCATCATGATGTTCCTACATTTAAAAAGGTAATAGACATTTTCCTAAATGTCTGTACATGAGACATGTGCCATTACCTCTGGCTCTTACACGATGGCAGAATTTTCAAGTTTTCTGCCCTGCTGTTATTTCTCAGAAAGAGTAGTGGCAGTACGATTATGGGTATTTTGAAAAATAGTATTAAGAGTAAAAATAATGAATCTGGGTTACCTGCCTCCTTTGTTTCCAAGTGAAAAGTTATATACTGAGGAGAAACAATTCCACTAAAGAACAGAAATAAAAAGCTTAGGATCCAAGAGGGCAGAGAAGTATTTAACATAGACTTTCTGGAGGAGGAAGGACTTCCCAGGTTGCTCAGTGTTAAAGACCTGCCTGCTGAAGCAGGAGGTGCGGGTTCAACCCCTGGGTCAGGAAGATCCCCTGGGGAAGGAAATGGCAACCCACTCTAGCATTCTTGCCTAGAAAATTCCACAGACAAAGGAGCCTGGTGGGTACAGTCCATGGGGTGGCAATGAGTTGAACACAACTAAGCAACTAAGCACACACAGAGGAGGCAGTGTTTGAGCTAAGTCTTACTAAAGGCTAAGAGGGAGTTAGCATGGTTGAGGACAGACAAAGGGCATTCTTGGCAGATGAGCCATGAAAGCAGACAACCTATTATTGTCATTATTGTTGTTGTTGAAAAACTGATCTCATGTTTGAGCAAAACTAAGTGAGATATACTTCCTGCCAGCTAGGAAACGCTAGAGTTGATTCTTATCCGTATATATAAGAATTAAAATCCCAGAGGTATATTTAATTTGTCTAAAGCCATGTGTCCCAAAAGCAGTTTCTTAAAAAAGATACAGAAACACTCCTACTGCTTGTAGCTTTACAGTCCTAATCCTCTGCTTACAAAATACCTAAGAATAAGAAACTTCAGTATCAAACAAATCCAGCAAAATTTGATACAACTGTTTTAAAGTACCTGAAAGGTGGCCTAATCCTAGGGTAACAGTGAAACTGCAGGTTTGGAAACCAGGTACAGAACCAGCCCCAAGTAGCTAGAACAGCATCCAATGAGGTGTAAGATGAAGAGTTCACGCCTCACAAGGAAACCAGACACATATACAAATTACATGAAAAAGGAAGCCAAGCCAATAAAACACCTTGTTAAATATGTTCAAGAATGGGAATTCCCCAGCAGTCCAGTGGTTAGGACTTCACACTTCCCCTGCCAAGGACCTGAGTTTGATCCCTGGTCAGGAAACTAAGACCTCACAAGTCACTCAGCACGGCCAAAAGAAAAAGTTCAAGAACGATGCTGTTAAAACAAAAGCTCACGGTTAAACCCTAATGACAATCAGAGACATCACAGACAAGCACAGCATGTTGGAAGCAATCCCTGAAGGAAGCAGACTGTTTCAGCAGAGTGGAGAAGATCTGATTCAAATCCTTGTTCTACTGGTGACTGTATAACCTTGGGGGAAAGTCACTTAACTACGGGGTCTGTAAGAATACAGCATAAGTCAATGAGTAAGAGCTTCAAATATGTTCATTGACTTGAGACCTGTGATCTTGGTAAATTTACCTCTTTTATAGATGAAGAAACTGAGATGTAGAAAATTTAAGTGACCTTAAATAATTTTATTTCAAATTAAATCAAATTCTTTATATATGGTTGTGACTTCCCTGGATGTCCAATGGTTAAGAACCTGTGCTTTCACTGCAGGGGTGCAGGTTCAATCCCTGGTCAGGGAACTAAGATTTCACATGCTGCATATAAATTAATTAATTAATTTAAAAAATTCTTTGTGTGTGGTTGTAACAGAATTCTTGGCTAATCTCTACAAAATTCCAAGCACACTGACAACTGTCAACAAGGTACAATTATTACTGAATCTTCTGCATGATTAATTTATATGAAACTGAAAAAAGCCTACCCAATCAGTCCAAACAACTTAAGGTTCAGGTTTTATACATGCATTTAAGGCAGCAATCCAGGCCCATTCACTTTGTCTGACCAGCCAATGATGACTAAAAGGCTATCTGCATCCAGGAAAGAGAAGGACTTAAGAAACACCAGTTAACACCCCCAGGTAGAAATATCTGCATGAGTTTAGCAGCAATCAGCAGGCAGCTAACAGTGTTGCCAAGTTTTTCCACCCAGGTTCTCTAATGCAACTACAATCCAACCCAAGCACTAACATTTACACTTTGTTAAGAGAGAAAAAATGCTAAGAAATTGGCAACATTTCTGACCCTTTTAGCAACTATTCCATGATCATGGGCTTCCCTGGTGGCTTAGATGGTAAACAATCTGCCTGCAATACAGGACACCAGGGTTCAATCCCTGGGCTGGGAAGATTCCTTGGAGAAGGGAATAGCTACTCACTCCAGTATTCTTGTCTGGGGAATTCCACGGACAGAGGAGCCTGGCGGGCTACAGTCCATGGGGTTGCAAAGAGTCAGACTAACTAACACAGTGATTTTAAGGATTTCACTTCTCCACCATTCTTCTAAATGATTAGGGTAATCAGATCAGGGCAGGAGAGAGACTCCTTTGCTTCCTTATAACAAAAGCAGAGGTTTCTCTGGTACAGAGAAGGATTCACTGCCATGTTTTGAGGCAGACCTCTTTACATGGACTTTTGACAAAGGCTTTGAGACTGAAAGCAGTAACTGTATAATATGATGGGTTCTTCCTTCAAATATAGTCGTGTGTGTGGAGAGGACGGAAGGGGGGAATGCTTATTCAACCAAAAGATGTCTTCCCCAAAGAAGCCCTGAAACAACAGTCAACCTTTGCTCAACTCTAACACAAAAATATAGTCAATGCATTAAGAAAATAGACAGTGGAACGATTTGGGTGAAAATACTTGGTGAAAAAATTAATTTTCTAAAGGAGATATTTATCATATGCTCATTTATTAAGCCACTTCTATTGGGATAAGTCTTTGCACCCTCTTCCTCCTTGACCTTCAAATCCATGGATACCACATTCTCAGAAGCTGGAGTTCAAACAAAATCTCTATTCTACACACACTCTACATCTAGTACATTCTAACATTTTAAGACTGTTTTTGCTTAGGACAGATAACAAGCTGGTTTCAATGATAAAGACTGACATCCGGAGTGTGGTCAGTATCAGGGGTGTGTGAGAATCTCCTCAGCAACTTAATGCAAAACTAAAAGGAGTCAGGAAGGCTGAAAGTCTGTCACTGAAGAGGGGATGGGTTGAGGGGTAAAAGAATTCTACCCTTCCCTCTCCCCAACACAGCTGTCTAAATTCAGACTTGACCAATGTTGATGCAGCTTCAGTCCAGGAAACCTAGTCTGTGATCCACCTTAATGGGTGGCTGATTTCAATTTGTAGTCCATGGAGGAGTCTTTATTACTGTTTTTTGAAAACTTTTAATTTTATATTGGATGTAGCTGATTAACGATGTTGTGATAATTTCAAGTGGACAGCAAAGGGACTCAGCCATACAAATACATGTACCTTATCAATATTTTATACTGACTCTCACTGAGAACATTTCCAAAACTCCAGTGCAGAGTTAATAGCCTTTCAAAGTATGTAGGACGGAGGCTGATCTGGCTAAACATTCAAAGAGCTCCAGATTTAAGAGAAAAATGTCAGGAGGATTCAGCTCTAAAGAAAATCCTTCAAAACTCAAGAATGAGAGAAGGGACTAGTAACATTTTCAACTTTTAAAGTTTCTAAATTATCAGTTGTTCTCCCCAGATGTATGCTGTATATAACAAGACCTTCTGTCATGAACAGACTTGTTCATTATTGAAACTAATGGGGTTTCATTAGGGACCTCGTACTCTTAAGCTAATAACACAAATAAAAAAACACCAGCTGAGAAGAAAGCAGATGGAAAAAGTTTTTCTTCTTCTCTCCTTTACGAAACTGGAGTTTACAATATTCATCCATTCAAATATTTACTGAGCACCAACTCTGTGTCAGGCGTTGTTTTAGGTGTGGCAGTACAGCAGGGAACAGTGCCAAGCCTCTGGTCTCCCCTGAAGCTCCATTAAAAAGCATCATAACCACCCCAACCCTTCCCAACAGCAGCAGTAGCTGTTAAGTAACTCTGAAAACGGGAAGTTGGAGGGGGGAGGTCTCCACAGTTGCCCAAGTTTTCCTTGGATACACCCCCATGATGTTCCACCATCAGACTTTAATTCTGCAACTGGAAAAGACCTTCATAAGAAGTTACGGAGGGACCTGCCCCAGTGGTCCAGGCTCCCAATTCAGGGGGCCTAAGTTTGATTCCTGGTTAGGAACTAGATGTCACATGCTGCAACTAAAAAGGTTCTGCATGCCACAACTAAGACCTGAGGCAAACTGCTGTTGTCATCCAACTCTGCGAACCCACGGACTGCACCACACCAGGCTTCCCTGTCCTTCACTTATCTCCCGGAGTTAGCTCAAACTTATGTCCATTGAGTTGGTGATGCCACCCATCCAACAAATTATAAAAAACAAAAAAGTTATGGATGCCAAGTCAAAGAAAGGGTCAGACAATCAGATGAAGTTGCCAAGTATTTTGCAAAGTGCTTAAGTTCTTGTCCTCAATATTCAATACTTCACAAAAGTCCATCACCAGAAACTTGGTAGTCCACTGCATTAAAAGACTGAGTCTTTTAATTATAGCATTTCCCGTTTGTTTTTATCAGTTCTGCAACATAATTTCAAATTTTAAAAATGGAGCATTTTCTCAAATGTCTACATAATCTAGAAGAAATGCCAGAAACTAACTTAAAAACACTTAAGTGAACCTATCTTGGTTCTGGAACATCAGCAACCCTTAAGATTAGTGTTCAGCTGTTGTTTCATGTCCTTGCCACGGAAGACACAACATGAAGCAGCCAACAGGTTTGCTTTAGGCTTCAATCTCATACAAAAAAAAGGGTTAAGGTCACAGGATGTTTTTCCTTCCAGTCTACTTCCGCATTTAAAGTGGACTCCTTTTATGCTTTTACAACACTACAATTACCTTAATCTGTCTTTTCAGCCCCTTCCTGTCTCTGTACCCTATTTTAACTTGTTTTACAACCTCCTCTCCCATCCTACTCCTATTATGCTCCTTCAAGTTCATCTTCCTTTCTTCCTCTGGCTCCCACTCCCAGGGACCAATAATTACGTTAAAACATGAGTACCATCTTTCTAGATTCCATATGCACACATTAATATACAGTACCTATCTTTTTCTTTCTGACTTACTTCACTCTGTATATCAGGCTCCAGGTTCATCCACCTCATTAAGACTGACTCAAATGTGTTTTTTTTTAATAGCTGAGTAATACTCCACTGTATATACGTACCACAATTTCTGTAGCTGATCATCTATCGATGAACATGGTTCCTCCATGTCCCAGCTACCGTGAAAAAGTGCTGCAAGGTGAACACTGGGGTACATGTGTCTCTCGATTATGGTTTTCTCATGGTGTATGCCCAGCACTGGGACTGTTGGGTCACACAGTCATTCTAGCTTTTTAAGCAATCTCCACACTGCTCTCCATAGTGGCAGGGCAGCAACAGAGATGCAGACAGAGAACAGACTTGCGGACACGGCGGGGGAAGGAGCGGGTGGGACGAACAGAGAGAACAGCGTGGAAACATAACACTACCATATGAGAGACAGGAAGTGGGAATTTGCTGTGTTATGCGGGGAGCTCAACCCAGTGCTCTATGACAACCTAGAAGGGTGGGAGTAGGGAGGGAGCTGGAAGGCGGGTTCAGGAGGGAGGGGACACGTGTATACCTGAGGCCGATTCATGTTGATATATGGCAGAAACCAACACACTACTGTAAAGGAATTATCTTCCAATAAAAAAAAAAAAAACATGCAATGTCATGACGGGGTCCTAGGTAACACTTATTTCTCTGCTCTGGTCTCAAAGTTTCTAATCTGTAAAATAACTTCTACTGATCTCTTACACTTCCAGTCCTAATAATTTTATGACCCTTAAAATTTGTTTTGGTTTAAAGAGATTAGGATATTAAAATATATATATATAAATGCTTGAGAGCAGTAGTTCTCAAACTTTCCTGTTTATGAGACCTGGGAATAAGATCATCCTCAGATACGTCTATTTTAACATAAGGTCTCTAGGTAACTATAATCTAGAAACATATTTTGAAAAACCCTGCGCTATTGTTTCTTGGTCCTTTGAACAATGATTCATACCAAATACCAGCCACCTACAATAATGGACAGGCTACTGATTTTCAGTTTCTATTTTAATTAGATCTCTCTGTTCCTTTAAAGGGCAGGCACAAGGTGCTGAGTCAGTTGCTGGGGATTTTTTTTTTTAATTTACAGCTAAGACTATTGAGTCTCTACAACTGAGAAAGAGAGAGATTTTCACCTGCTACTTTCCTAGCCCCTACCCTGAGAGGAAGACGGAAGAGCTACATAAGGGATGACACAGCTACTGTAACTTAGACAAGGAGTAGGGTAGCAAGACTCTTTAGAAATTTTGTTGTTTGGACATCAGGGCAGAGTCATGCTTACAGATAGGTAACTCAAGTCCTGCCACTGGGACTCAGTTGTGAAGATGAATGACTACAAAAAAATGACTTAAAGCAGCCACAGATTATATGTAAATGAGTGAGCATGACTACATTCCAATAAAACGTTATTTATGGACACTGGAATTTGCATTTCATATAATTTTTCTGTGTCATGAAATACTAAATAATATTCTTTTTCTAAATTGAAGTATAACTGATGTAATATTATATTAGCTTTAGGTGTATGTAATAAATTTTCCCCAACTAGTTAAGACAAATATAAAAGCCATTCATAGTTCATGGGTCATACAACAGAAGGCACAGTTTGCAGAACTCTGCAGCTACTTAACAGGGACTAGTAACTATCCCCAATGCCCAGGTAGAGACAGTGCTGTTGTTCTGAAGTTCTGTGTGTAAGTGAACAGAATCCTCCAAGCTTTACCTAAGGCTTTTTCCTAAATGATATCCATGCTCAACCTGGCTCCCACTTCTTTCCTCCTTTCAAACAGCTCATGAATGGCTATTATTCAACTTGATTTAAAAGTGGTTAAAATCGACTTGCTCTTGCAAACCTAGACAAAGTTAGTCACAAAAAGGAAAACTCTTGAAGAGGAGGCCAAGACTTAGCCCACTGCTAATTCTGCTTCTTAAGCAGCAAGCTAGTTATATTTGTTATTTATTCCCCTTGAAGTGAGAACAACATCACACTTGTTTACACACTCCTAACCACCTCCAGTAAGATTCCTTAGTAAATAGGCAGACTTCAGAGAGCCTTCTTAAAATAAGGGGGTGGTAAATCCCTGGTTAACAAAAAAGATCCTTTTCCTTGAGTACTCGGATAAACAGAGGTTTTACTGATTTCTGGGAGTAACTGGTTCCAAGCACAAGCTGAACTGCTAAAAAATAAATTATCCAGGGGTCTTTGCTGCACAAGTAGGCAAGCTTTCTTTAATAGGAAAAGGATTATACATTAAAGTGCAACAGAGCCTTCTAGTCAATGAAACTAGCCTGGTAAGGCTCCACTGTAAATGAAGGTAAGTGCTCTGAAAAATGCATTTCCTTGGCCTGGTACCACATGTACCATTACAACCCAGAATTCCTAGGAGGCAACTGAGTCACCCAGGCCCCCCTTACCTTGTTTTGTGTTACATTTAAGAACTCAAGCAGTAGCATCAGACAGGTTTTGATGAGCCTCCCAGTTGTGTCGCTTACTAACTATACAGCCTTGAGCCTCAGTTTCTTCAAAAGTAAAGTGTTCAAAACTCAACTATTTATTTTATACCAATTCCATTTCATCATCCTACACCAAAAATAACATCATATTGAAGCTAAAGGTGAAGGAAATTGGATCTGTCCCTGGTCTTTAAGCAGTTTACTCAAGTTATTTTGTAAGACCTCACATGTTTACTATATAGCAGTGGTCAAGCCTACAAAATCCCACTTTGTTCCATCAGGCTAAGGCTGTCTGGCTAACGATGGGCCTACTTATAAGTAAGTCAACACTCACTCGCCGTGTTCACTGTGAGCATGCAAATAACAGGAAGACCCTAAGTGGGGTGTAGAAGTTGTTCTGATCTGCTTTTACTATAAGTAACACGTGGGGTGAGTTAACATCTTGGGTGCTATTTGCTTGCCTGGACAATCTTAGATTCTCTACCACTTACAGTCAGATATTTACTTATTACTGACTACAACTGAACAAATATGAATTAACTTCTTGGTATTCAATTCAGTTCAGTTGCTCAGTCGTTTCCGACTCTTTGTGACCCCATGAACCACAGCATGCGAGGCCTCCCTGTCCATCATCAACTCCCAGAGTCCACCCAAACCCATGTCCATCGAGTCGATGATTCCATCCAACCATCTCATCCTCTGTCGTCCCCTTCTCCTTCTGCCCTCAATCTTTCCCAGCATCAGGGTCTTTTCCAATGAGTCAGCTCTTCGCATCAGGTGGCCAAAGTACTGGAGTTTCAGCTTCAACATCTTGGTATTGCAACACACTAAAAGCTTGCAATTTCAAATGACGTTGTAGGCTGAAACTAACCATTTTAAAGTACAGTGATCCATAAAGATATATGTAAACATAAGTTGGGCTTATACTTTGGGCAACACTTTGGCCACCTGATGTGAAGAACTGACTCATTTGGAAAAGACCCTGATGCTGGGAAATACTGAAGGCAGGAGGAGAAGGGCACAACAGAGGATGAGATGGTTGGATGGCATCACTGACTCGATGGACATGAGTTTGACCAAGCTCCGCGAGTTGATGGACGGGGAAGCCTGGTGTGCTGCAGTCCATGGGGTCGCAGAATTGGACACGACTGAGCAACTGAACTGAAGTTGGGCTTCCCTCATGGCTCAGCAGGTAAAGACCCATCTGAAATTCAGGACATGCAGGAGACTTGCATTCAATAACTGGATTGAGAAGATCTCTTAGAGAAGGAAATGGCAATCCACTCCAGTATTCTTGCCTGGAAAAATCCCACGGACAGCAGAGCCTGGCGGGCCACAGTCCATGCGGCTGCAAAGAGTCAAACATGACTGCGCACACATGCAAATGAACCCTGTGACTTATCTCATAGGGTTGCTGAGATAAAATGAAAATTTATTCAGTCCAAAGCACCTTAAATGTTCATCTCTGTGTAGCACTAAAAGGGTCAAGTAAAATGGAAAGCTGTCTGACCTTTACAACTGCTCTGGTAAACTCTACTTACCAGTCATTAAATACCCTTAGCACGTCACCCAGGATAAGGCAATGCAGACATACAGAAGGAAGTTCATTATTCAAACTCATAACACAAATTCATACCTGTTTTGGATTTTAAAGTTCCAAGAGCCCCAACCTCCCATATTCCAAGCAAAATCTAAATTCAAATCTCTTTACTCTTACCTAAATTTTACCTAGAGTTGTGCTGTCCTGCATGAAGCCACTAGTCACACGTAGCTACATTTAAATAAAATTTGAAAATTAAGTTCTTTGGCCACATGAGCCACATTTCAAAGGCTCAACAGCTTCATATGGCCAGCAGCTACCAAGTGGAACAGCACAGATTGAGAACAATTTCCATCATGAGAGAAAATTCTACTAAACAGTGCTAACTGAAAATCCTGAATCCAGGTCAACACCTTCCTTTCACTAGTAAAGAACATGAGGTACCAAGCTGTGTGATTTGCTCATCACAGCTGACAAAACCAGGACTGAGACTTCCTTTGTCCTGACTCCTTACCTAGCACTCTCCTCTCCACCAGAGACTCCTCTGCTGGAGCCCTGTGGGGGGCCTTGGCCCTACATAGCAAGACACTATGCTATGTAGTTCCTTAAGGTCAGCAGAAGTTTACCTGGCTAAACTGCCACCTCAAAAGCAGGGCACTTCTGTAGAGCTCCTGGAGAATCAGAATCTCAGTGAGGGTCACCCAGAGGGCATTTCAATTGAGGTATTTGTCCACTAAGGCATCAGTCAAATCAGTGATTTTAAGTTTCAGGAGAATGGCAAGGAAGTCCCATTTTACTAACTTGTCTTTGTTCTCTAAATACAAGACAAAGTGGTAATTTTTACCTTTGCCTCTAAAGGTAATTCGGAGAAGGCAATGGCACCCCACTCCAGTACTCTTGCCTGGAAAATCCCATGGACAGAGGAGCCTGGTAGGCTGCAGTCCATGGGGTCACTAAGAGTCGGACACGACTGAGCGACTTCACTTTCACGCATTGGAGAAGGAAATGGCAACCCACTCCAGTGTTCTTGCCTGGAGAAACCCAGGGATGGGGTCGCACAGAGTCGGACACGACTGAAGTGACTTAGCAGCAGCAGCAGCTAAAGGTAATTAACCAGTACAAGATCCTCAGGATGGTGATTCCCATTTCACATACTCTTCAGTAGTGAGTAACATTTTCACAAGGGCATCTCTGTAGTGAAAATGCTTCTTTCCCAGGGGGCAGAGCTTAAAAAGAAAAAAGGACTTGTCTAACCTGAAAATGTACCTTCTTGGGCCAGCTCAATTAGGACAGGCCCATTCCTGCAGCTTGTCCTCCTTTGCTTCTAGTAAGTAGGCCCTGAACACCTGGGAAGTAGTGAAAGTGTCTCTAAACCTCCTATGCTACACTGGCCCACCAGCTCAGCCTAAGCTGCCTTGTTTCCAAAGGGTGTGGGCCTCTAATAGCCCCAAGTCCACACCTTGCCTGACCACAAAGGTATCCAGTAGTCACACATCCTATTACTAATTCAAACGAGGGCCTTTTTGTCTAGAATATCACTACTGACTGTGCTTGAAATGCATTGTCAAAGTGTAAGCCTGAATATGTATATGCTCTTTAGAAGCCTTCCTGGTGCTAATTGGCTCCTTTTTTGGTCCCATTATGAATTACTCCAAATTCCTATGTATATGAAAGTACAAAAATTGAGTAAGTATTAAGGTTCAGCTATGGGCGTTGTGAAAAAACAATGAACACTGTTTAAGAGGCTGAATTACTACAAAACTAATTATAGGCTTCATATGAATCACAGTCGTCATCTGCTCTCAAGGTCACCCAACTACTGACAGTTGAAACCAAGTTTATCTAACTCCAAAGTCTGTATTTCACTGGTAAGGATGTGGACTTTGTCAACTGTCTTTCATTCCTTCTTAAAATGTGAGGCACAATGGGAGAAGGTGAACTTCAAATCTTACTCTATTCCATCAATTCTAAAACCTCAGTGTGTATCAATCACCTGGCTAACTTGTAAAACCTAGATGGTTGAGCCCTGGCTCCCGGGGTTTGAGACAGTAAGTCTGGATAAGGCCCAAGAATTTACATTTCCAGCAAATTCTCAGACAATGCTGCTGCTGCTGATCAAGAAACTGCACTTTAAGAACGAGTGCTCTATTCAAATCCTGCTACTTCAATCAGCGCCATCAGTAACTAAAGACCCCTAGTTCAATCCGAAGATGGTGAACTCCACAGGTTAGATCTCCAGCATTCCACTGAACTATTCTCCACTTAACCTTCTAAAGCCTGCCTTAACCATCCTAGGAATGTTAGTCTGAAAACCACCCCTCCCTCTTTGAGCGCCCCCTTAGTCACCCAATCTTAAAAGATGACATCAGGATCAAATAGCGGCTAGTTAACTATGGAAGCAGGAGGATCAGAAGTTTGATGAGACACATAATTAAACAGCTGCAAAATCAGTTAACTATCTCTGCTATTTATTTAAATGCTTGTTGAAAGGTAGAAGATATTTAGAGTGGGGATAAGTAACAAGCTTTTATAAACAGATTTGAACACACTGTTCTGGTCCCTTTTTAAATATTCTATAAATTTAACAGCTGGACCAATGGAGTAGGACCTTAATCAAATGAAACAAAGGAGACCTTAGCTAAATAAAACAGATCAGTTTCTCCAAAGGTGATTTATGGGTTACCTGTATTAAAATCATTTCGAACTGTTAAAAGGTATATTAAAAGTGCAGGTTTCTCAGTAGCACCACAACAGAATCAATTTCAAGGCAAAGGACCAGGATTCTGTAGTTTCACTAAGCACTCCAGGTGATTCTTATGCAAATCAGCTTGAGAACAATGAAAAAAGTGTAAAGCTCTCAGTGTTCCTCAGGTGATCATCAACTAGTTGGTGAACCAGGTGAGAGGGAGGATCCCATTTCACAACCAAACATCTGTCAGACCATATAAAATCTGTATTGACCATATAAAATGAGACAGTGCTCTTGCCCACTTCCTAGTAAGTAATGGGCAAACCATGTAAATTTCTCCAGCCTATGTCTATTCCTCCAGAATGAAAAACTGGAAGAGAACAATAAAGGGCTCAGTGAAAGCCAGAGAAAAGTGGTTACTTGTGGCTTGGGTTTAAGTGTTGACTGCAGGCAGATTTCACTGGAAAGGAAACTCAGTATTAAGGCTATGTCTTCAACACTGAAACAGGCTCTGAGATGTTTCTAACCCCCAAGGAGTTTACAATACTTAATGCTTTCCTAAAAACAGGTAGGAAAATGGAGATGGAATACCAAATTCTAGCTTTCCCAGGTGGCACAGTAGTAAAGAATCCACCTGCCAATGCAGGAAATGGATGCCCTGGAGAAAGAAATGACAACCCACTCCAATATTCCTGCCTGGAAATTCCATGAACAGAGGAGCCTGGTGGGCCACAGTCCATGGGGTAGTGACTGAGCGTGCACAGACACCAAATTCTGAAGACTAAAGAGGTATTCCTGGGTAAAAAGGAACATTTTAACAGAACAAAACATGATTACAGACTTGTGGGAGAAGAACACACACACACTGAACTTTTTTCTGGGAAATAAGGTTGCTGCAGAAGGCCTTTAAGAAAAGAAAGTTTTTAATAAATACACTGAACAAAAATTTTTTTAAACTTTACTATTTATTTCGTGTCTTAGGTCAGGCAGTGTGCAGCCTGCATTCCCAACCAGGGATCGAACCAGAGGCCCCTGCATTAGAAGTTCAGAGTCTTAACCCACTGGACCATCAGGGAAGTCCATGAGCAAAATTATCTTTGTTTTTGTACACCACCACCTAAAGGCGTGCACAGTTACACATGTGCAATCAGTATGGATTCTGTTTGATAGTCCTCTAGTCTTTTTTATGCAAACTCACTGTTTTCAATCACTTATAAACATATTTCATCATACTGTACTTTAAACTATTCCCCTAAGAACTTGAGCTCAACACAAACTACCTGACATCTCAATTCCAGGAGTTAGCTCCAGTCCTAAATAAGCTCTTTAACATTTTCCAGACTATCCAAGGAAAATTTTTAGCCTCTTGTTCACCAACCAAAATCTCTTTCCCCATAGAGAAAACAAGCACATTTCTGCTAATAGACAACTTCCCTGACATTCTGAGATTAGGAGGATGCTAACATCTGTAAAAGATTATAAAGTTCTGTGGAAGTGCTGATTTTTATATCACACTGTACTTAAGGGAAGAAGGTGATTTGATTTTTAGGTGGAAAGAGTTAATTAATTATGGTCAAACCATCACCTGCAAGGAGATCAAACCAGTCAATCCTAAAGGAAATCACTCCTAAATATTCATTGGAAGGACTGATGCTGAAGCTCCAATACTTTGGCCACCTGATGCAAAGAACTGACTCCCTGATGCTGGGAAAGATTGAAGGCAGGAGGAGAAGGGGACAACAGAGGATGAGATGGGATGGCATCAGCGACTCGATGGACATGTGTTTGAGCAAGTTCTGGGAGTTGATGATGGACAGGGAAGCCTGGCATGCTTCGGTCCATGGGGTCACAAAGAGTCATACATAACTGAGCGACTGAACTGAAACCATCACCAGCTGAATCTCTGATGAGGCCACCCTATCTGTCCTGGACTTCTCTACGCTCAGGTAGTTAACTGGGAGACCTTTCCTTTCAGAGCTGGGGTGTGTGGCCTTAGAGAGCTTTCAGTTTCAAAGTGAAGTGTAACAAGCCGGCAGATAAAGACTAGCCAACTTGGGCTTCTCCTCCCTTTTTTTTGTTTTCTTTCCTGGTTAACTAAAACTGAAAATTTTGATGTTAAATAGCAAGAACTACTGTTGCTGCATCTATTCCTGCAAAAGCACACTGATTGTAAGAATCAGGCAAAGTAAATCTAACGTTTAGTCTCAATCATTTTTCTAGTGTTCAAATCACCATACATAACACTACTACGTACTTTGAACCTTTCTCTAAGGAGTTTAATAGCTTTCGTGTGTGGCCCATGACACTTCATGGACTAACAAGGAGTAACAATAAGAATGTCGCAGAGGTAAAGAATCCGCCTGCCAATGCAGGTAGACACAAGGGAAGTGGATTTGATCCTTGGGTCAGGAAGAGCCCCTGGAAGAAGAAATGGCAACTCATCCCAGTTTCCCAGGACTTTAAGTACCGAGTCTGACCTCTAAGATTTCAGTTCTCCAAATTTAAGAAGATGGTGATTTCACAGCCTTTATTTCAGGCAATGCAGCTCAAGGATTTAAACTATTTCAGGCAAATATATGATTAGCCATTGTCATATGAATCTCCAGCACGGAATGTGACTGTTTCCAGTCACTGTGGCAAATCTACCTGTTCAGGGAAATCCGAAAACTAATCTTCTAAAATTTATGCAAAACAGGTGTCTGATAAAAAAATATAACGGAAAAGTCACAAAACTTAAAACTAGTTTATTTTTCTATTCCAGGTGAGAAAGGTATAATGAGTTTATAGGTATCCTAAAATTTTTTTTTCTGGAACAGTTACAAGTTTGGACACGTTTGGAAATCTAAGGTCCTAATTTCCCTTTTTTTTTGTTAGGGAGAGGGAAAAAAAAATCTCCTAGGATTGGAAATAAATGGAGACATCACTCTTTTTCACTGACAATGAAGCATTAGTTGCCAGAAAGCACCTTCCATGCCCACTTACCCTGGTACAACAGGAGCCTTTGTACTGAGGCCCAATGAAAACTATGGAATCCCAACAGAGGAAGTATACAGGCGTACAATTTACTAACTTCAAAGTATTTCTTCTGAGAACTCTATGGGTTTGTCTAGTTCATCTGTATTTAGTCACTACAGGTATTTACTTTCTAAATGTTTGAACAAATGAATATGGAAAATTAAAATTTCTATTTGTAATTAAATACAAAACTTTTAGTTTCAGATCTCTAAATACTGCCCCATCCCAAGGGGAAAGAGGTGAAAGTTATTCACTGGTGAAGATTCTTAAACTGTAATTTATCTTATGAGAAACAAAGTGGTCTGCACAGTCATACGGCCAAGGCAAGTCAGTACTCTCCTGAGTCCTACCCATCTCAGATTCACAGCAACACGATCATATTCAAGGTGCCCAAGAGACTCTTCTCTTGGGTAAAACCTCACAATACCCAAATTTAAAGAAAGTGAAGACGTTCCCTTTGTTCGGAAGACTACTCAAGCAATCTTTGAAAAGGTGCTTCGGTGTTTTTTGTTTTTAAGGACTGTCAAGGAACTCAAAGTGAACCTCACATGCTATTTAATAGACCCAGTTTACAGGAAAAGGACTAAGACTCAGAGATTAACTTGTTCAAAGACCACACTATTGAGCAGAAGTGGAAGAGCTCAAACTGAAATGTCCTTTCCACTATATTAACAGCTACCTGATTTGGCCAGGGGTTGGGGGGGACCCTCCTGACCCAAGACTATTCAAATTCTGAATCAGAGAAAAATTATACAAAAGAAAGAGGTGAAAGCTCTGAAGACTTTTAAACCCAATCCTATCTTTGACGTGCTGACATATTGAGGGCAACAGAGCCATGCAGTATTATATTCACTTTCCCACTGGTTTTTTTCTTTTTTCCTATGTACTTTAAGAACCACACATTCCTGAGACGTTTACTTTTACAAGACTTTACCTCTGAGACTCTTTAAAATTAGACACTATGCTATAATTTTGATCCTACAAATTTATTTTCTCTGGCCTATCTTTAACTGAACATTAACTTTGAAGTCTGCTCCTGTTGTGACAGTTCCCTGACAATCTTTCTGATCCATGGTATAAGATCTCTTAGTCTAAACCTAGATATGGATACACCAACTTTTATTTTACAGGGATTGGTTAATAGTCAGAAGAGAGTCGCATACACCACGCAGTTTGGTTAGGTAAAGACTCTACCAACTCTAGTCATATGCTACTTACTGTTCACTGTGCAAATGTCAGAAGATTTAAAATGTTAACAGAGAATATCAGTGAAGGAAGGAAAGAGCCACCAACTCACTACTTCAAACCTAACATGCAAAATAAAGCTCCATCTCAGAGCAGATGATGTTTGATCAGAGTTTAAACTTTAAAATGTGGGCACAGAGACACCATCTATTCTCATCTAAACCTCAGAAGTCTGTGAAGCATAGAAATACCATCCTTGTTTATAGATGAGAAAACATGGGACAGTGGGGCAAGTTTCATAGTAAGAACAGGGACTTATCTAGACTTTTCTGATTTCTATTCCAACTTTCTATTTTACCACAGCTGTTCAAGGGCATAGTATTTCCCCACAGGCTCCCTCTTCATCACCTACACCCCTACTTCAGTAGCAATCTGATTCCAGTCTTAATACCATAGCATCTCTTGAAGATGTAAGAGGTCTAAGCTATCTCTACCAGCATATAATTAAGGTCAGGCTATGATACCTCATTAGAAGCTTACCAACTACCACCTGACTGAGATTTCTGGAATCTGGGCCAACGCAGTATGCTAACAAAAAGGGGAGATAAGAAGGTGTAAAAAGAAAAGAAAATTTCCTTTTTTGGTCTCTGGGTCTCCCACAAACAAGTACTATTTTCACTAAATTCAGACTTAATGAATACAAAAAAGTGTCTACCAAACTCTCAAAATTAGTTCCCTTCCTACCACTTACCTTCTGCTGCCCTCAGCTGACTGCAAAGAAATAACGGGGCTACCTTACAGGAGCTGGGTAAAGCTGGTCAATGAGATTCCCTAATCCACTGATCTTGAAATCTGCTAGATCAGTTTTCTGCCCGACCAGCATTTCGACTACAAAGCTTTATAAATCTGAGCAGTCACATCTGGTAGCAAGCTTAAAATCTGACTTTTACTAACTGGCAAAAGGGTATATATTTCAGTGTATTCTAATGTAGGAATAACCTTAAAAACTGTTTTTTTGTTTGTTTTGGTAAACTCCAAATAGCCAAGAATATCTCCTCCAAGGAAGGTTCCTGGCCTCTATCTTTCCTAGGCTGTGCTGAGAAAAATACAAGAAAATGTCATCATGCCCAGGGATCTATTAAACTTGTTCTCAACAGCAAAGACAAATCCTCAATTATGCTGATTGCTTAAACACCTTTCGTTGAAGCTTATCTAGTGTCTCAGGAATGCTAATGAACTGAGTTCTTTGGTTCCTTAAATCCACAGAAACGTTAATTTCAAAGGATCAGAGAGGAATTTTAACAGACTGGTAGAGATGCACCTCTACCCAAATCTATTGGGGAGGGCAAAAGGGAGTTGTAAATAAAAATATTTACCATACGTTTCAGAAAAATTCTCAAGAACATCCAGAAAGGTAAAGGTGGCAGGGAGATAACTGAGTGGATCTAAAAATATGATAACAAATTCAAAACGAGTATCTACCAAAAAGAAATTTAAAACTTACATTACCAATATCTTTAACTAAAACTTAGAACATAAATGACAGATAAAGACACAATCCAAAAGTTGATAAAAGGTGGTCTTGCTTGATGATACTACAATCTATGTACCCTAGACATACACTTGAGTCACTTCTCTCCCAGTGTAAAAAATATTTAGAATTTTTTTGAACATACAAAATAAGTATCATTTTAAATAATATCTACATGTTACTAAATCATTACAGCAAACTACTAGTCATTTCCCACAACACTACCAAAATACCATTAATATCTAACAGATACTCCACTATAAGCTTCTTCCCACCTAATAAAACCAAGGCTACACCCACTGTCACCATACCACTCCCTCATCTTTATCCCCCTGCATGGTACCCAGGCCCTACGCTATCAACACAGAGCACACTGCACACTGCCCCCACCTAGATAGGCAGGTTGTAAGGGAGGGCAAAGGTTGGCAAAATGTTATTCTTCCATACCGATGGCCTCTATTTTAGATTTCCTACTTTAGCTACTGGCCTGAAGCCATGGGGATGGAAAGCTGCTACACAAACTTCAATTTACAAGGCATGGAAATATTAAAGACTTCTTTCAACTATTACTACTCAAAGCTTAAACACAATCTAAAAGCTTCTTTTAAACACAATATCTCATTCACTTCTAAAGGACGAGATTAGGAAGTTCTCTCATCCCAAACTTTTTACCTTAAGAAGCCAAATTCTCCACTTCTTGCCCAAATGCCCTCATTTTGCAAAGGTAATGATTTCAGAAATAATTAAGGGGCAGTCAGATCATCTTAACTATGAGATACAAAAATGTTAAGTGAACTGACTCTCTTCCCTATCCAAACACAATGAATGGACCATATTCTACCTTTCTTTCAAAGACAGTTTTTTACTTCAGGATCCCACATCAAATACTCATTTCAAGCATTTCCACTGCCTCATTCGAAAGTAAATAATTACAGTCGAATCTACTTCTCCAAGTGAACCAAAAACTTTATTGGAGTTCAACATAGTTTCATATGGAAAAGATGCAATCTCTCACAAAACACCTCCAAAGAAATAACTTAGGATTTGAAGAAAATCAGTATTCGGCAATGAGGATGGCAGAAGTTGCTAAAGATCCGTAACAGAACATATGCACTCACAGCCAACTACTAACAGGCACAACTACAGTATGCCTGAAAGAAATACATCCAGAAAGCACAACAGAATCATTTCCCATACGATTAGCAACAACAGATAACTGCTACTATCATTAACATACAACACAAACATATTTAGACTTAAAAGTCAGACCTTTTTTGCATCACTCCTTCACACACGTGGAAAACAAACAAAAAACCCCAAAGGCCTAATTTTAAATAAGCTTTAAGACATGTTAAGGATCTCTGGCATTTGTATAAATGATTACTAACTCACTGAGATCCAGAATAAACTAATGGATTTCTCTTCAAATTCTCACAATTTCCCATTTTTACACTGATGTTAAAAGACCCAGATTCGATTCTTGTTTTGCTACTATTGGTTAAAATGAAATTCTGGAACAGATCCTGAATTCCTATCTTCCATTTTACTTATCCAGTGGTGGCTCAGTTGGTAAAGAATCTGCCTGCAACGCAGGAGAACCGGATTCGATCTCTGGGTCTGGAAGAGCCCCTGGAAAGGGAATGGCAACCCACTCCAGCATTCTTGCCTGGAGAATTAGATGGACAGAGGAGTCTGGTGGGCTACAGCCCAAGGGGTTGCAAAGAGTCGGACACGAATGAGCAACTAACACACACACACTTAACCAAAAACAAGTATTGGTTGATTACAGTAAGCAATATCATCTAGTTTTTACTTTTCAAACCATGAGCTATTTCCGATTTAGTAACTCCTAGATATTATCATTTTACCGGTAACTTTGGAATTTAAAATGTTTCTGAGTTCTGACATGTTGGTAATCTAAAAAGCACAGTGTTGACAAGCAATTCTGTTTCATCTATAAAGATTCTACAGCAGCTCACTAATTCTGAAAAGGTGCCCCCAAGGAATCTGGCTGCAGTGGCAGGAAAGACAACGTTTTGCTTAAGTGTTTCCGGATAGAGTAAGAAGATGTGCCAGATTTCAGTTGATGGTGCCACCAGTTTGCTTTTTTAAAATGTGATGGGAATTTTCAGATAGCCCCATCATTAGCCTTTCCACCTGCCACCCCAACCAGTGCCCAACAGCACAGAAGTGTAACTATTAGCATCAAAAACAATTTATATTTAATTCCACCATCCAGTTTGAATCCACTAAACTAACTAGAATCAACACAAGATAATGTCAAACAATGATCCCATATGACATTTCTGAGAATAATCACTGATGTCTGATGAAACCAAGCATTATACTCTACTCATGCCAAAGAGGGAAGAACCCTACAACTCCAGAGTACATGGGCAAAAACTTCAAGCCCTTGAAATGGCAAAAGGACCACTGACCCCCAACCTGATGTTACCATTATCAACTCTAAAGACAGTTTAGCAGTCTGCTTAGTACTGTAGTAATGACTCAGCCCCACTTCAACTAGTGCTACCAACACTTAGAAAGGAAGTCTTTTCTCTTAGACAAAAAGTAGTCTTTTCTTTCATGGTTTCTGCTCCCCAAACTCACAGCAATACTTTAAACATAAATGTAAGTATGTTTCAATAAGAGATTTATTCCCAGCAGTATAGGCCAGAATGTTCTAAATTCTACACAATAGCAACAGTTTCAACTATTGTAAAGAATGAACTCCAAAGGCAAAAAATCCTTTAAATCTTAGAGGATGAGGGCAGGCAAATGAGGGATTTTTGTTTCAACGTATGAAATTGGCACAGTCAATCTTTAAGATGGGTTAGGTTCACTTAAAATCATGCTTAAGCAAACTCTTAATACAAAAATCAGTAACAACTTCTCTGAGCATAATTAAACATTGATTTTTAAAAACTGTCTTCCATATTTACATAAATCAATCACTAGTTACCAGTGTATTACTTAACAAGCACACAGCTACTAATACCACATCTTCTAGACAATATTTACAAAGATAATACACTGTCAGACTCTCAGTGTGGTGGGGAAGCAGTTACAGTGCTTCTTCTCATGAAGGAGCAGGCTGAGATAAAAAGTAAGCAAACTATCAACTCTTTCCCTCTCGCATTTTTCAGCTCTGTACGAAAGTAGAGATGTGCAGCTTTTAATTTTTTCATGCTAGAATCATATACAGACAGCTAAGCTTGTGAGCTCTGTAGTGCCCAACTCACTTCCCTTGGGAAAGTCAATAAATAGATCTAAGTCTCAGTTTCCTCTTCTCTGGAAATAGAGATAATAGTACCTAATTCGTCAGGGTTATTCCAAGGAAGAAATTAAACTAGATGATCCAATGGGAAGAACTGATGAGACTCATGCCTGCCTGGCAGACAGTAAACATTCAATAAATATTTAGCAATTATTGCTGTTACAAGTGAAAAAACACATTCTAAAAGTTTGGTCTCTACAAAAACGGCAAAAATCTACCCAGCCTACAATCATTCACAAATTCAATAGTTCCCTGGTATAACCTCGGTGAGGTTATACACTACATTTTGTTTTACTACTGGATAGATTACTCAGCCCAGTCTGAGTCAAAAAGAACACTTCTCATAAGATCCTACTTTCCTCCAAGAGAGGTCAAAAGGACTTCTGTCCTCACCTGCCACATCCTTTCTCTGCTCCTACATCCCAAAGAAACCTGTCTCACACTGTGGCTTTCTGAATTGCAGGAGCCTCACCTCCCTATTTTAAAACTCAAATAAGGTTGGCTAAACACAGTTAAGAAATACCCCAAGCCCTGACACTCAGCACCTAGTCTTGCACAACACCAAGCTCAGAAGCTCCCTCCTCTGAGAAATCTCCCCACCCCCAGACAAAGTTAAATTCCCTAGTCACTCCCGAAGCATTTGGGGTACAGGTTTGCCCCAGCACCTACCTTATAATTAACTAATTCTGTCTCCCCAAACAGACTGAAGGCAGGAGCAGCACTGTGGGAGCGGAGGGGTTCAGCTCCAGCACTAAACATAGTGCTTTAGCACATACTAGGTGCTCAAGAAATGCTACACTTTACCCAGATTCTCTCCTTGCAGATTACATCTCTTGCTGGATGCCCCACTTGGAAATCTGAACATAAGGTTGCTCTCTGTAGAGTAGGCTAACACCATGGACTGCTGATTACAACATCAGAAAAGCTAGTCAGCTTCTCCCATTGGAGAGGTTCCCGGAACCCAAATTCAACTGAGCAGGATTATGTACCATCAGAATCAGTGGGAATTCCCAGCACAGAAGTTACCTTTTCCTTCAGCAGGACTGCTGAAAAGCTCACAGGGTGAGCTTTTTAGTGGGGGAATCTTCACAGGGTAACTGAAGTGGAAATACTCAAAGAATAAATGCCTCGATTTGGCTGAAAAGGGTTCAAAAACATAAAGATCTGGCAAAAGTCAGTTAGCTCTCAATTCCTGAAAAACAGCCACTTCTGAAAAAGAATGAACAGGAAGCAGGGGTGGGTACTGGCCACTCTTCGTTTCAATAAATAAAATCTTTTTTTTTCCTGCCCCACAGCCCACAAGAGATGGCTAACACATCAGGCCAGATGAGATGTTCAACAACCTCTCCTCTTGACAACTACACTAAATTACATTTCTAAAACAACACTGCCTTAGGAACCTCAGCCCCACTGAAAAGTTCTGGTCAGTAATACTTTAATTAAAAAAAAAAAAAGGAAATCAATATGCCTGAGCCCAACATTGACAATGGATGGCCCATAGAGGACTTGCAAACTTTCTGAAGGGAGGTACCACTACCTTTGCAAAGAACACAACTTGGGGAAAGCAACCTCAAAATACGAAGCACTCCACAAGGAGGGCTTTAGTTTTAGAGCCCTATTTCCTACCATAAACATCTTACTCTGGAAGGGGGAAAGAAAAAAAAAAAAAAACAACAGTTGCCGAAGGGCAGCTTTCATTCTGGAAGCAGAAAAGGAAACAAACAAGAGAAGCAGTAAGCAGGACAACCCCCCAAATAAAGTTCTCTTTGGGCAAAAATAGTAACAATTCAGGCTCGCACCCTTCCCTCTGGTGAAGTCTGTGATTTATACGGCTTTGCTCCGCAGAAAGCTCTTTCTGGGCAGCTCAAGGAAGGAGCCGAGGGAGGGAGAGAAAGACACACAGGCACAGAAAGGAGAGGAGAGAGAAAAAGAAAATGGCGCAGAGACTAAGTCCCGACTGTCGACAAGGCGACTTTCCCGGGAGGAATCCGGGCCCGGAAAGGCTGCCCGAGGCCCGGCGGCGGGCGACGCGGGGTCTCCGTAGCCCCCTCTTGGGATGGCCGCGATCTGGGGGGTCTGGGGTCCCCGGAAAAGGGGTCCAGAGGCGGCCCGAGGGGAACAATGGGGCCGGTGAGCGAGGAGCCGGGACTTAGTCTCTGGGACGCCATGTCTGTCCTCTACCCGGCTCGGGCCGGGCGCGGGGCCGGCGGCCGCGGAGTCGGGGGTCGGAAAGGGGGGCGCACTCACCATTCAGTCGGAAATCCGCCTCGATCTGGGGAGAGAAAAGGAGGGACCATGAAACAACAGGCACATTCACCCCGCGGGCGGCGGGCAAGCGCGCGCGGCCGGGAGCCGGGCCCACCCTGCGCCCCCCGGGAAGAGGGAGGCCCCCGGGAACAGCCTGAAGGGCCAGCCAGCACCCCCAAACTGTAAGTTGGCGGCTTCCGCCCAGGTCCTGGGGAGCCGACGTCCGCCGGCTGGCCGCCCCTGGCCAGGGGCTCTGGCCTGTCAAAGCAGCCGGGCCGAGGCCGGGGCCTCTGAGTCGGGGGTCGTGGAGGGCCGAGGCACGGCCGGGGGCCCGGGCGGGCCTGGCAAGGCCGTACCTGGGAATCGTTGTGGAGATGGTCCCCACTCATGTCGGCCGGAGAGGCGAGGGGCGCCGAGAAGACGCAGACGGTCGCGGCCGGCCTGTGCGGGCGGACAGGAGACACCCGGAGGCTCCGGGAGGCGCGGGGAAAAGGTGATGGGGCGGGCTTAAGACTACCGGAACCGCTGAGGCGGCGACAGCGGCGGCGAGGCTGACTGACTGCCGGGCGGGCGGCGAGAGCAGACCCCAGCAGTTGTGTAACAGCCTAAGTTCGCATTTCGGCTCACGGCGCCTGCGCGGCCGCTTTTAAAAGCGACGTCGCTGACGTCAGAGGCTCGCGGAAGGAGGCCGACGGTGGCGGGGCCCGCCCCCTCGCGCTTCCTCAGGGGGGACCCGGCTTTGCAACGCAAGCCCCGCCCCTTTAGCCCTCGCGCGCCTCTGCGATTTGCATAAGGAACTGACTCCTCCCACGGCCGCCCCCCCAGAGCAACCTTCTCTTCCTCTCTCAGCGCCTTTTCTCGGAACCCAGATCCCTCCCCTGGGCAGTGCGCAGGCGCAGCCGGGACACCGCCTCCCGGTCTGGGCCGGCAGCTCGGCCACGTGGTGGGCCTTTAAAGGCCGCCGCGGGACAGCGTCAGATCCCAGCCGAGCTGGTATCCCAGACGCTTCTGCATCTTCCGGGAGCTGCAAATACCTTGGCAGCCGGGTCCCCAAGTTCTCACCAGCTATTCTTCGCTCGCTAACCAGAACCCGAGGCTGCTTGGAGGGAGCCTTTGTCCAGGCCTTCCAACTTCTGGATGATAGCACGCCCACTTCTTAAAATGTACTTAAATTGTTCAACCCGCCAAAGGTCTGGTTTAGCCCCAGTTTTCTGCCCGTACGTGTAGTCCCGAGTAACAAGAGGCCTGATTTCGTTTGTGCGTACTTCAAATATCCCTGAGCCAGGAATTGTGCTAAGAAAAGAAGTGGGGTAGGAGCCGAATGGAACCGAATCACGGGGTAAACACGACCTGACTGTGTACCCCGCTGTGTCCTTAGCGCTGCGAAGCATAGCGGGGAGAAATTGGAGAAAGAACCGCGGCTTATGGCGTATCTACTGGGCTCTCCGCTCTCATTTCTCACAATAGCTCCGTGAGGTCGTCTATTTTGCTAAAGTTAAACTGTGTCAGAGAGTATGTGTTAGTCGGTCCGTCCTGTCAGACTCTCTACAACCGCATGGACTGTAGCCCACCAGGTTCCTCTTTCCATGAAATTCTCCAGGCAAGAATACTGGAGTGGATAGCCTTTCTCTTCTCCAGGGTATCTTCCTGACCCAGAGATCTAGCTTGGGTCTCCTGTATTGCAGGCAGATTCTTTACCATCGGAGCCACCAGGGAAGTCCAAGTGTCAGAGATAAGTTAACCTACTAACCTTCCTGACATCTACGTTTGGATACCTCACAGGTTTCTCCAAGGCTTATCTTGCCTTCTTCCTCCACCATGCCTGCGAGCTGAATCGCTAAGTCCTGTCCCACTGTGTGACCCCATGGACTGTAGCCTGCCAGGTGTTCAAGCAAGAATATTCGAGTGAATTGCCATTTCCTCCCCCAAGGGATCTTCCCCACCCAGGGAGCTAACCTGTGTCTCCTGCTTTGGGCAGGTGGATTCTTTACTCCTGAGCCACCTGGTAAGCCCCCCAGCTAGAAAAGCTCCACCCTGCACACCTTCCTCTCCATTTCTCAGAAGTCCAGCTGATTGCATTGCTTCAAGCCTCTCTCCCTCACCCACACACCTGTGAAGTGTGCATTATCTCCTGCTTGAATTCTTACGTTTCTAACAGGAATCCCTACTTCCTCCCTTCTGGCCCTCTCACAGCTACTCTGCAGCAGTAGACAAAGTGCTCTTTCAACACCAGGTCTAACCACTATCCGTTCCCACAACTTCTCTCATCTTAGGACAAAGTTCAAACTTCTTAAAGTAGCTGCCAAGATCCTGAATAACTGGCTTAATTCAAGCGTGACCCTTGTGAATTTTCCTAAATCTATTACCGCTTCCTTTATTATTATTGCTACATATGAACCTTCAAGTTGTGAACTTTCAAAGACGCAAAGGTGCCCCTGTATGCCAGTGGTTGTACTGTATTACTGTACCTTTCAAGGTGCTATACTGTAAGATTAAAAAAAGAAACATTTTCTTGGATGTTTCTGTACCCTGGTGGTGCAGTGGATGGGAATCCACCTGCCAGTGCAGGGGACACAGGTTCATTCCCACATACTGTGGAGCCACTGGGCCTTTGTGCCACAACTACTGAAGCCCGAATGCCTGGAGCCTGTGCTGTGCAATAAGAGAAGCCATCACAATGAGAGTACCACTTCTGGAGAGTAGCCCCCACTCTCTGCATCTAGAGAAAGCCTGCAGGCAGCAACAGAGACCCAGTGCAATCAAAAATAACAAAATAAATAATTTGTTTTGATGTTTTATTTTTTGTGTTGGTTTGTTATGTATTACTGTGTGAAAAGTATTATAAACCTGTAATAGGACAGTGCTATATAGCCAATGATGTTAGTTGGATACCTAGGCTAACTTTGTTGGACTCACGAATGTGCTCTCAGAACGGAAGTCATGCGAATGTAGGGGAATAACTGTACTTAATGTTTTAATTCATTCCTCTTCTTTCTTCAGTTTCATCCTAAGTAATAATGTCTATGAAATGATAATGTTTATGAAATCATTTACAGATAAACTACAAACAGTGTTCATTCGTGGACCATTGAAATCATATCTAGTGGCAAACACTTTAATTCTAATTTATTGAAAAAAATTAATGCTTGTGAATGCTTCAAAGCTCAATCTTAATATTATTTTCTTCCTTCCACACTCCCTGACTCCTCCTTCCTGATCAAGATCAAGTGTCCCCCTCACTGAGTGTCCTTTCCCTTTGTGACACTTATAACTTTTGTTAAGTTAGTAATGGTGGTAACTGGCGATTTTATGTCTCGCTGCTCTACAGAATGCCAGGTCTGTGAGGGCTGGGACCTTGTCTGTCTTGCTTAGCACTTGATCCCCAGCACCCAGCCAGAGATCCTACAGAAGAGGCATGTGATCAATGAGGGAATGAAAGCAGGGTAGTACAGTGGTTAAGACCACACACGAAAGTCAAACCAATCTAGTTTTGAGTTCTGCTCTATAATATTGACGTTTATAAACATATAGTTATATATTATTATATGTTTATATATAGCTTCAGAAGGAGGAATCTCTTGAGAGAAATTAGCAGAGATCTCATTATAGATACACACACACACACACATATAGTCATATATATATACTCCCTGTTTATTAGCTCTTTGACATCAGGCAAGTTGCTTAACTCCTTTGAGTCCCAGTTTCCTCATCTGGACAATGATAATAAGGATGGAATTTTTAAAATTATTTACTTTTGGTTGTGCTGGGTCTTCGTTGCTGCGCGTGGGCTTTCTCTAGTTGTGGCAAGCAGGGGCTACTCTTCATTGTGGTGCAAGGGCTTCTCATTGTGGTGGCTTCTCTTTTTGAGGAGTAGAAGCACTAGGGCTCACGAGCTTCAGTGGTTGTGGTGCGTGGGCTCAGTGGTTGTGGTTTTCAGGCCCTAGATCACATGGCTTAGTTGCTTCATGGCATGTGGAATCTTCCTGGAGCAAGGATGGAACCCATGTTCCCTGCATTGGCAGGTGGATTCTTATCCACTGTACCACTAGGGAAGAACCGTAAGTGTAGAATTTTAAGAGAATTTTTTTTTAAGCTTTTGGAGAACATAACTAGTAAGTGGTGAGTTTTGTGTTGACACTCAGGTCCTCTTACCTCCAAAGCTATGTTCTTTCTTTCAAGCAAGTTGCCAGAACCAGTTTCACCTTGCTTTTGGATTCTTTCATCGTAGTCTTTCCATCTTGGGATCAATCGCAGGCAACCAGGTGAGGTATGTGACTCCTACTTGTTTGCTGCAGTAAGGCCAAAGTAAATTTGAGGCGTGCTTTAAGGCAGACAGTGCCTCCTAACACTTCTCCACCACCACTCTCCAAAGCCAGGGAGAATCTGCATTTATTTCCCAGGTACCTCCAAGGAAGATTGGAGTAGCCATGAAAACACAACACTCATTCCAAAAGGGCACACAAAGCACAGTTCCCATGCACAAACATGCAGGTATCTGGGCACCTTGTTATAGACTGAACTTCCCTGCCAGAATGCATGATGACAGTGCTTTGAGGCTGGCTGTCTTACTCAAGGCCACCTGGCCCCTCTCTGATTCCTGATACTTCAATCTGATGTCCCGACAATATGGTCCACCCACCCCTAGTACTTGAGAAGACTATAGATAATGCCTGTATAGACATCTTAATTTTAATGATTATGTATATATTTCCATGTGTATGAGAAAAAAATTTTAACCACATCAAATCCTGGTTTTAAGGATATCTCTGTTGTAGGAGTCAGACACGACTGAGCGACTTCACTTTCACTTTTCACTTTCATGCATTGGAGAAGGAAATGGCAGCTCACTCCAGTGTTCTTGCCTGGAGAATCCCAGGGACGGGGGAGCCTGGTGGGCTGCCGTCTCTGGGGTCGCACAGAGTCGGACACGACTGAAGTGACTTAGCAGCAGCAGCAGCTGTTTGGAATGGGGCTTTTTAAAAAGTTGATTGATTTAAATAAAAATGTGAAGGAATGGCACAGAGGGAACATATAAGACAAACTCCAAAAAGGTTAGAGGGAAATAAATGAGGCTTGGGAAACATTACTTTTTAAATCAAGACTGCTCACTCATGGGCCATCCCAGCCCCTGTAAAAATAACTAGCAGATGACAGCTGATGTTGTAGGCTTGTTTCCAATGTGAAAGGTGGATGATTTATCAATATTCCACTAAAAGAAGGGCTCCATATACAAATACATACATCGTTATGATTTAAAATTAAACAGGTCCTTTCCAACGAGACTTCCTAGAGTTGTCCATATGCTGACACACATGGCAGGAAGCATCTCCAAAATGTTTGTAAGCCCAGAAATCTTTTTTTTTTAATCCCCAGAGTGCTTCTTAAGACTGGGCTCTTTGGAATGACCAGCCCTCAGGCTTCTTGTTCTAGATGGTCACCCAAGATACAGCCCATAGTCATTTGCTTCTGACTTGCATGAGAGTGTTCCTGTTGCCTTAACCCAAGTCTTGGCTCCCAGAAGTGAACATGTCTAGGGTTGTCTGAACAACTTTTGCTTTTCAGGGAACCTGTGCTTCTGCACAGTGTACACAAATGTACAAATATGATGTTGTCCCTCTGGCTACAGTTGTGTGACCCAAGCTGAGCCACTCAGATCAACTTCCTTGAGACTTTGGAACCAGGAAAAAGAAGGTGGTTTGGTCTCTCTTCCTGCAGATGGATCTGTAGTATATAAATCAGGAAGCTGCCCTGCTGGTATTTTCTGCCAAAAGGGCCCGAGAGAGCTGGGAGCAAGAAGGAAAGAAGGAAGAGAAGAGAAGGCCCTGATGGAGTTCAGGGTCCTCAGTTCCTAGTATCTCTTGAGGCTTTATTTCCCTGGATCCTGTGCCTTTAAATAAATTCTCCCTTTTGCTTCATGGAGGTCTGATGGGTCACTAAAGACCAAGAACTCTACGTTATACCAAGTCCTAATCTACACTCGACTCCTACGCACTCTCAAGGCCTCTGTTTTCTTTTGGTCCTGGACCTGGGCCCCTCTTGTTATGGCACCTGAATGCCCCCTAGAGTTTTGATCTTGGATGTTGGCACAGCCTCGACTGGCAATTCTTGGGCAGCAGCATCTTCTAGTTCTCCTTTCCTATGTGTGCCTTGCCTAAGAACCTGCTGCCCTTTCGAGACTTAGATGCTGCTCAGAATAGAACCTGCTTGATACCTCAGAAAGGAGATCCAGACTGGCCATCGAAGTAACAACTAGACACACCCTTTGCCTGTTGGTAATGGCCCAGCAAAGGTTCAATTTTGTGGAATAAAAAAGGAGCGGAACAACAGAAAAGCTGGCAGCCCTGGAGTCATGGAATGAGAAGTGAAAGTCACTTCGTTGTGTCCAGCTGTTTGTGACCCCATGGACTTCTCCAGGCCAGAATACTGGAGTGGGCAGCCTTTCCCTTCTCCAGGGGATCTTCCCAACCCAGGGATCAAACCCAGGTCTCCAACACTGCAGACGGATTCTTTACCAGATGAGCCACGAGAGGACAGATGATAAAGATTTAGGAGCCTGGTCACGTGGGGAGTCTATTTTCATATTCTTACCTTGTCTTCCTGCCAGAAGAAATCTTTTCTGTGATGAGGACATGTATTGATTCCACCACTATTTCCCAAGAAATGAGGGAGTATATTGGTTATATGTGGGGGCTTCCCAGGTGGCTCAGTGGTAAAGAATCCGCCTGCCAATACGGGAGACGCAGGAGACGCAGATTCAGTCTCTAGGTTGGGAAGATCCCCTGGAGGAGGAAATGGCAACCCACTCCAATACTCTTGCCTGGAGAATCCCGTGAATAGAGGAGCCTAACAGTCTATATAGTCCATGGGGTTGCACAGAGTCAGACACAGCTGACTGACTAAGGACACACACACACGGGCTATATGATAGATAGGTACTATGCTATGCCCTGGGGACACAGATATTAATAAGACCAAATCCTTTTGTTGGAGAAGTTCCTAGTCTGATAACAAGATAAACATATTCCCCAACTGCTACCATAAGGTATGAAGAATAATATGGCAGAGGTGGCCAGCTACCAGTTGCTATGGGAACACTGGGAAGGAGGTGTTCAACTCACCAGTGGTGGCAGAGGGGGCAATATGAGAGACTTCTGGTCGGATGCCGTTCTCTAAAGATGTGGAGGCGGCCTGTGGAAGAAAAAGGAAGGTATTGCAGGAAGAAGAGCCACCTGGGCCAAGACAGAGCATCCTGGTCAGGGACAGCTTTGGTCAGGATGGAGCAGAGAATACCTGTGAAGATAAACCGGAGAAGAAGGCTGGGCAGGTGGGGACGCCTCCCTTGGTGATAGTGGAGCTCCCACAGGACAAGCCGTAATGGAGTTTTGAGGAGGTGTGAGACAAACCATGGGCAGCGCAGAGGGGAGAATTTGGCAGAGCTGATGCTGGAGATGGGCAAATTATCCAGGAGGCCCATGGAGACCACTGCAAGTGTCTCAGAAGCATCAATAAGCGCAGGGTTGGGAGGTCGTTTGGAATAACTGTGAAGAGGCAGCCCTTGAAGGGGACATCAGGATACTGACCTGGGACCAGGGTACTGCCCCAGGAGAACTTAGGACAGCAGCTCTCCCTGAATCTTCTTCTCACCAGATATGCTGCTGGGACATCCTGCTGCCCCTCGGGTCCAGTCACCTCCACATGGAGCACCAGCAGGCTGGGGGCAGCAAAGAGGCAGGAACTGGGGCTCCAGGAAATCCTGGATAATTCTGGGAGTGAGTACAACCCCAAGCTGACTCAGCATGACTCTCCCAAGAAAATGGAACAGAGATGACAGCCCCGCTCGATAACCAGCAGGGGTTTATTGACACAAAAAAACAGAAACGGGACTTCCTTGGTGGTCCAGTGGTTAAGACTCTGAGCTCCCAGTGCAGGGGACTTGGGTTCGATCCCTGGTGGGAGAAGTAAGATCCCACAGGCTACACGGTGTGGACAAAATATTTAAAATAATAATAGTAAAATAACCAGCAGGGAACAGCTTTGCCAAGATCAAGTTCAAAAGAGATATACCTGCCCGTGCCCCCAACAAACTTTTTAACTCCTACATCCCATCTCTTCCACCTCCAGCATCTTCTCTTCCTCCTGCCTGGGAACTTCTCCACTTATTCCCCCCTTTCAGCTTTCTCTCTTGACCTTGTTAAAAATAATCTCTCACATTAATCAATTACTTCCCACTTGCTCTCGCCTGGACTAACTGCTTCCCATACATTATCTTACTTAATCCTCACAATAACCTTTATCAAGTGGGTACTACTAGTTTCATCATTTTGCAAACCAGGAAACTGAGGCTTAGGAAGATTAAGTTAACTTAGTCACACAGTTATTAAGTCATGGGGCATTGATTTGAACCCAAGCGATGTTACTGTAGAGCCCACAGTCTCTTAATTCCTGTGCTGCCTCTGAAGGTCCTTAGGTCACTGTTTCTCTTGGCATGCTTGAAATATTTGGAAAGGATAGTCCTTGCTTGCTGCCTTTTCTGCCTTATAATCCAACCCCTTAAATGGTGTTGATCTGACTTCCATTCTAATCAGAGACTTCCTAGTTTGCAAATAGATTAGCCTTATTCTCCTCCACCTTCCCGCAATACTTAGTGATGCTGGGCATATTCTTTGGGTCCTTCCCATTTGGCTCCAGTGACCATGAATTCTCTTGGTTTTCCTCCTAGCTCTGCAAATGCCATTATTTCTGCCTGCTCCTCTTCTCCCAGCACAATGTCAGCATTCCCAAAACTTCTGTCTTCAATCTTCTTTTCTCTGTGCCCACCCTCCTCCTGGAAGCTTTACGGACTCTATGCTGACTCTTACAGAGAGCCTCTCAAATGGATATCTCGAGGCTTGATTTCTTTTTGGAGATACAGAAACATTTACCCATCTGCCCTTCCCTGGTGGCTCAGAGAGTAAAGAATCTGCCCACAAAGCAGGAGACCCAGGTTGGGAAGATCCCCTGGTGAAGGGAATGGCAACCCACTTAAGTATTCTTGCGTGGAGAATCCCATGGACGGAGGAGCCTGGCAGGTGACAATCCATGGGGGTTGCAAAGAGTTAGACACAACCAAGTGACTAACACACACAAACTACTGCTTGTGTCCCCTTGATGGTCCCCTCAGTCCTCTGCTCCTGGGTTCAACTTTTCCCCTGGATCTACCCTTCCCTTATGTGGTCTCTGCTTGGTGAATAGGTCTATCCGCCTGCTTCCTAGTCAAGCAGCTCAAATCCTTGGAGCCTCTTGAATTGATCCCTTCCTCTCCATCCCATTAGTGGCCATCTCTGTGGAGTCTGCCAAGACCTGCTTCTGTGATTATCTGTCCTTCTTCCCCCCAGGTACGTGTGGCATCTGCCCCTTCCCTGGCTTTTCTGCATAACACACACATACACATAAATGTCACAGCACCTATGAACCAGGTGCCTGGTGCCAAGGATTCAGCCACAAATTAGACAGACAAGGTCCCTTCCCTCAAGGAGCTCAGGCCTGTTAGGTGGGACAGACAAGAGAACAAGTCGTTGCCACTTACTCTGTTCAGTGCTCTGGGGATAATACACAGCATGTTTGCTACAGGACCCCTTTAGGGACGCTGGCATGCTGGAATTGAGGAGTCAGACAAAGGCTTCTGTAAATAAATGACATTCAAACCTGAGGCCTGCCTTACAAGTGGGAGCAGAAGCTAGCCAGGGAAAGTTAGGGAAAACAGGGAACGCAAGTGAGGGAGATGACCACTAGAGGCCCAGAGAACAGATGAAATAAAGACTTGGGAATTCCAGAGTGGGGTTGGTAAGACCCCTGAATTACACTAGTGTGGCTGAGGGGTAGACTGAGAGAAAGGGTAGCGAGAGGTGAGGCTGAAGGGGTAAGCAAGGCCCAACTCATGCAGGATGTTTTTTGTTGGTTAAGAAGTTTACAATTTATCCTGAGAGCAATGGGGAGCCACTGATGAGTTGTAAGCAATGGGAGAACATAATCATATACATTAAAAAAATTTTTTTTTAATTTTTTTGAGCCCGTGCCATGTGGCCTCTTGGATTGTAGTTCCCTGACCAGGGACTCAACCCGAGCCCCCTACAGTGGACGCACGGAATCTTAACTAGTGGACCGCCAGGGGTCTAGTCATATCTATTTTAGTAAAGGCTACCTACAATATAGAAAATGGATTTGAAAGTGTCAAGAGGAGAGGCTTGTTAGGCCACAATTAAGAAGGCTGATGCCATCATCTGGGGAAAAAAATGACAGCGATGCTGGCCCTAATCAGCAGGAGAGCCATGAGGGTGGAAAGGAGTGAATATGCATTTGAAGGATATTCATGACAGAGGGTTGATATATCAGGTGTCAGAGAAAGGGAGAGGGGAGGAATGCGTGCCATTCACAAAGGCTGGGGAACACTGGGGAATAACCTAGTTTGAGGGAAAGATGAATTCCCGTCCTGTACATTCAAATTTGAAGTGCCTGTGGGGTAGCCTGGTCGTACATGGGTTTGGAGCTCAGAATAGGGACTGGAAGTGGTACCTGAAGTGACTAGACTAGATGAGGTCATTTGGGAGGGTCTGGAAGAAACGTCTTATTTTAGGGATGGGCCTGAGAGAGGAAGTAAAGGATAACAAGTTTAGGCAAGTTGTTGAAGAGGTTTAGTTATATACAAGAGGAGGAATGCAGTGCAGGAACCAGAGTAACCTGGGGTTAAGAGGGTTTGTGTGTGTGTGTTTGTCTGTTTTATGATGGAGAAGACACACTTATATCTAGTCGAGAAGAGGGCCTTTGGATCATTCCATTCCTTGGACAAAGTGATGGCATAATTGAGTTGATATACCAGGAGTTGTGGCTCAAATGGTAAGGAATCTGCCTGTAATGCAGGAGATCTGGGTTCGATCCCTGGGTTGGGAAGATCCTGTGGAGAAGGGAATGGCAACTCACTCCAGCATCCTTGCCTAGAGAATTCCAAGGACAGAAGAGCCTGACGGGTTACAGTCCGTGCAGTGACAAAGAGCCAGACATGACTGAGTGGCTGAACACTTTCACCAGGAATTCTGGATCAGGTAAAGAAGCAGGTCCCTTTGGAGCAGAGACCCCTCTTTGCTTCTCAAATAACAGGGGCTGCTTCAACCTCCCCTCCAGGGCTCTGGGGACTTTCCCACCACAACTCGCAGAAGGATTGACTCAGAGAACTTGTTTTTCAGGATGGCTTATCCAGGCCCCCAGGGAATAGTCTCTTCCCAAAAGGTCAAGTCCAGCCCTGCAGGATCTATCGCTACCTTTCCAGGACTCAGCTGCAGGTGTCAGAGCAGGGGTTTGACAGAACAGACTCCGACTGGGGTGAAAGACACCCAGAGCCTGGGAGCTGGATTATCCTCCTTGCTTTCTGCAATATGGTTAGGGTCTGCTAACATTTCCTGATGCATGCTTAGTGCCAGGTTCTGGTAGTAGTCTTGGGATGAATGAGACAGGGCCTTCACCTGGAGGACCCCACAGTCCAGAAGGGGAGCTAGACAAGTAAACCATCAGTTACGAGACAATGGTCTAGGAACCTCGTGAGAGAGGCCACAGGGCTAGGAACCCAGGCAGGCTCTTCTTTGGAAGCCCAGAGGGTTTGATGGCAGAAAGCTAAAGACTCCAATGATGAGGGATAGCATCACTGACTCAATGGACATGAGTTTGAGCACAAACTTGGGGAGATGGTGAAGGACAGGAAAGTTTGGCATGCTGATGTCCATGGGGTGGCAAAGAGCCAGACATAACTTAGCAATGAGCAACAACAAAGACTCCAAATTTCCCATCAGACCCAGAGCTTGGCTCTTCTGTTATTTTGGGGGAAATGGCACCACAACCTATTTCAAACTGACTTTTTGTTCCTCTGGGGGAATGTCTCCCCTCCTATTGTGTGTGAGTATTGAGAACTGGGAGACAGAAAATATTTGCACAAAACCTTACAGAATATCCAAGTTGAGCCTTGGAAACCCCAAATGAAAAGCAGGTGAAGCTGTCATTGCTGGATGTTAGAGAATTCCTGGACTCTGTCCTCAGACCTCCTTTCTTCCTATCTCATCCAGCTTGTGGCTAAATACTAGTTACAAACTGACAAGTCCTGTTCATATCGAGTTCATATCGGTAGTCAGGGCCTTGGCCAACCCACACCACTGCCCTGGCCTCACATTTATATATCCAGCTGCCTATCCACTATCCCTGATCAGAGATTGAATCCATACCCTTGTCAGTGAGAGCGCAGAGTCCTAACCACTGGACTACTAGGGAATTCCTTCCAATGGGCTTCTTAAACACA
Organism: Ovis canadensis; assembly: GCF_042477335.2. Taxonomy (NCBI): domain Eukaryota; kingdom Metazoa; phylum Chordata; class Mammalia; order Artiodactyla; family Bovidae; genus Ovis; species Ovis canadensis. The sequence continues at coordinate 85,048,734 of NC_091257.1, read as the reverse complement.
CCTGTAACCAAATTTCTTTCTCCCTCAACCTTGAACCTGCCAATCCCTTGGTCTTCCTCATCACAGTCAATGGCTCAGGTCAAACTTCTGAGTCAATCTTAGCTCTTGGCTTTCTACCTTTTTTTTTTTTTTCCTTTTGGCTGCTCTGGGTCCAAAAAGCCTGCTGGTTTTTGTAGCCGTGGCCCCTTGGGTTTAGCTGCCCTGCAGCATGCAGTATGTTATTTCCCTGATCAGGGATCAAACCCAAGTATCTTGTATTGAAAGACAAATTCTTAATCACTGTTCCACTAGGGAAGTCCATGTCCTTGGCTCTTTCTCTTGTTCACCTACCGCCCCCACACCACCCATATCCAACCTGTCAGCAAATCCCATGGACACGACGTTAAATATCCAGAGGCTAAACTTCTCTCCCCATTCCCTTGGCTCCCATTTTAGCCCAAGACTCCATCGTCTCCATCTGGCTTAGCCTCCATCATCTCCCTGCTTCTGTGTTTGTCTTCCTGTAGGACATCCTCAGAACAAGGAGTCTTTTAAAATTGTGATCCTTTGAAAAATGTGAAATTCTGTCACTTCTTTGCTCAAATGCCTCCAGTGGCTCCCATCGCACTCAGGATAAGAGTCAAAGTCCTTAACCCTGGCCCCCAAGGTCTTCCCCTGCCGGGTCCTTTGACTTCATCTGCTGGTGCTCCCCACCTTCATCACCCCACCCCAGCCTCACTGGTCTCCCTATCACTCACCCTCCAGCCTCAGCACTCTTACACTTGTAGATCTTTCTGCCTGGGACATCCTTCCCCCAAATATCTCCATGGCCTACCTACTCACTTCTTTCAGATCCTTACTAAAATATCTCCTTTTCAGTGAGATTTCTTGACTACTCTATTTATCTGTTTAGTTTAATGCCAAATTTTTAGCATCTACAGCAGTGCCTGGCACCTATGGATGCTCAATTAATATTTGTTGAATAAATTAATTAGTCATGGGCTGCAATGAGCTCCTATGTGTATCAAGTTGGGGCCTGGGATGTGCCAGAAAACTCCCTAGAGTAGTAACACAATTCCCATTTTGCAGATAAGGAGACTAAAGCTTGGAGAAGTATGAGCACCTTTCCTGTCTGTTCTCATAGCAACGTGTCCCCAGCACCTGTCATTTGCTTCTGTCATTGTCCATTTCCCCAGCTAGACGTAAGAATTTTGAGCCCAAGGGTCATCTCTTACTCTTTGTTGCTTAAAAGTACCTGGTAGAAATTTGGGCATGTAGAGAATGCTAAGAGATATTTTTTGTGTGAATGAATGAATGAAATGGCCAAATCAGGATATAAACCCCCAGCTGTCAGATAGCAAAGTCACAACTCACCCCACTCTACAGGGGTGGCTGTAAGCTGCTGCTAAGTCGCTTCAGTAGTGTCCGACTCTGTGCGAACCCATAGATGGCAGCCCACCAGGCTCTGCTGTCCCTGGGATTCTCCAGGCAAGAGAGCTGGAGTGGGTTGCCATTGCCTTCTCCAATGCATGAAAGTGAAAAGTAAAAGTGAAGTCGCTCAGTGTCCAACTCTTAGCGACCCCTTGGACTGCAGCCTACCAGGCTCCTCCGCCCATGGGATTTTCCAGGCAAGAGTACTGGAGTGGGTTGCCATTGCCTTCTCTGTTACAGCCATAGCTTTAGGCTATTTTCAGAAAAATAGAAGAATACCCCACCATGGGGGTGGGGGGGTCCCTAAAACAGCCATGGAGCCAATAGTTAAGAGTCCCTCCCCTTGGCAGAGTACTCTTCTTGAGAGCCAGAAGTATTTCGGATGGAGAACAGTGTCCACTGGCTGGCAGTTTTTTCCCATCACACACCAGGCAAACGGAAAGAATTTCTCCACTCAGTCCTTTCACAGTTCCCAGACACACAGTCAAGGTTAATCTTCAGACCTCTCCTCTGTGTTCTCCCGACTCACTGTCTCATCTACTCTTGCAGCTTTAAACACCAATTACATACTGAGAAGATCTAAGTTCATATCTGTGAGCAGGATCTTGCCCTCATCTGCATTCTGCCCCACTAATTTTCCCAATCTTCAGCTGCTGGGTTGGACGGCTTGCCCATCACCCACTCACTCAGCCTTCAGCCAGCAGTCTCTGCTGCCTTCCCTGGGCCACACTGAAAACTGAGTTTCCCCTCCCCGCCTTTCCATCCCCACTGTGAGTTGGCTTTTTCCTGAGTCTTCATTCCAACAAACTCACTCTCCTTTACCTCTTCTTTTTATTTCATTAATTTATTTTAAAATCATTGTTAGTCTTTAATTTTAATGTGCCATGATCAGGAAAGGTGGCTTGTATAATCATTACTTCTTTTTAGCTGTGTCTTCTGGCATGCAGAACTTCCCCAACCAGGGATCAAACCCATGCCCTCCAGCAGTGGAAGCTTGAGTCTTAACCATCGAAGAACCACCGGGGAAATTCTCTCTTTTTAGATCTCCAGTCCAGTTCAGTTCAGTTCAGTTCAGTCGCTCAGTCGTGTCCGACTCTTTGCGACCCCGTGAATCGCAGCACGCCAGGCCTCCCTGTCCATCACCAACTCCCGGAGTTCACTCAGACTCACGTCCATCGAGTCTGTGCTTCTATCACCAGTCACCTCCACAACTGGGTATTGTTTTTGCTTTGGCTCCATCCCTTCATTCTTTCTGGAGTTATTTCTCCGCTGATCTCCAGTAGCATATTGGGCACCTAATGACCTGGGGAGTTCCTCTTTTGGTATCCTATCATTTTGCCTTTTCATATTGTTCATGAGGTTCTCAAGGAAAGAATACTGAAGTGGCTTGCCATTCCCTTCTCCGGTGGACCACATTCTATCAGACCTCTCCACCACGACCCGCACGTCTTGGGTTGCCCCGCAGGCATGGCTTGGTTTCTTTGAGTTAGACAAGGCTGTGGTCCTACTGTGATTAGATTGGCTAGTTTTCTGTGAGTATGGTTTCCCCTAAATCCCTGTCTTAGGTCATGGAGATGGCTCACTCCATCCATGGATAATGGTGGCCCACTTATCATGTGTTTCTCTCTCCTGAGCCTTCAGTTCTCTAGATCAGTAATCCTTAAACTACAGGGAGGGGTCCTACACCCCTTTGAGAATGTGGTCTATGGGCCCTCTCCCTCCAAAAAGACCCACATATACTCTTTTTAAAAGAAACTTTTTATATTTTTTAAATGGAAGTATAGTTGATTTATAATGTCCTAATTTCTGCTGTATAGAGAATAACTCAGTTATACACACGCATACATTCTTTTTATATATTCTTTTCTATTATGGTTTATCCCAGGAGATTGGCTATAATTCCCCATGCTATCCCTTAGGACCTGGTTGTTTATCCATTCTAAATATAATAGTTCACATATGCTCTCTTTTTTTTTTCCAGTGTTTTATTTTTTATCTAAAATTTCTTCAAAATGTATAATTGCTATACAATATTAAGTTACAAGTTTACCGTATAGTGATTCACAATTTTTAAAGGCTATGCTCCATTTATAAGCATCAAATAACATATGAAGGATTCACAGATGCTCTTGAATACAGCATTTTGCATAGAAGTTCAAATTCATCCCAGTTAAGAGCCGCTATGCAAGAGGGTCTCTCTGCTTCTCCCCTCCCCTCTAGGTTTCCATTGTTGTTGGCTCTCCAGCCAATCAGAAGTGTCTTTAGAATCAGAAGTGTCTCCCTACCATATTATCACCAATACCCTTATTGTTGTGAACAGCAGCCACAAGATTTGCACAACCCCTTTTCACGCATCAACTGATTTTGTGCTCTTAACGACCCCAAGAGGAAGGAACTATTATTGTCCCATTTTCACAGCTGAGCGGACTCCATGGTTATGTGTTTTGCCAACACCACTCTAAGTCCAGGCTGTCTTTCCTCTGCACCGCATCGTGTTGCCCATTATAAACTGCTGTTTCCTTTGACCCTTTTATCTCCACCGCGTGAAACCTACCTCGGCCCCCTACCCACACCCTATGGTGTGTTGCCTGTTATTCTCAACTGCTGCTTTTCTTTTTTTTAACCTCCTCTCTCCCTGTCACCTGAAAGGCACATCACCTCCCCCACTTCTCTGAAGCTCCCTCCTTCTCCCCCATCCATGCCTTCAACTGACCACAGGTGGCTTCTTTGCAGTTGCTTGAGCACATGTGAGCCATGCAAGGGTTGGTTTCATTTCCCCTTCCACTCAGCCCAGCTGTGCCCACCTCTGGGATCCTTGCTGGCACTCCAACCCCTTCTGGCAGAAGGCTTTGGCACTTCTAGGGTTGCCATACCAGAAATCCAGGTAAGAGGAAGGAAAGGGACACACTGTTGAGGACCTACTTTGGGTCAGGCTTCATGCATGGCCTGGGGGCCCAGACTCCAACCTTTAAAGCCTCCAACTTCCAGATTCTTCCACTACTGATGGGCACTTTGGGTCAGGCTTCATGCATGACCTGGGGGCCCAGACTCCAACCTTTAAAGCCTCCAACTTCCAGATTCTTCCATTCTACTGATGGGCACCTGGAGGCTCTAAGATGATTGGTCTGAATCCATCTGCTGCCTGTCTGCCAATGGCTAAGGGCCCCTCTGCAGCTTGGCTAAACTTTAACTGCCCCCTGAGCCAGCAAAACTACTGCTCAGCGCCTCCATGAGAAACACCTGGCTGTTGGTTAACCTCTTCCTCTTCAGCTCAAATCTCAGACCGGCCTGATCATTTCAGTCAGGTTAATCACAATCACACTTTTGCTCCTAGTGTGATAAAATAGTCGGTCATTACAAAAGCAGTTTATAAAACTGCTTACCAAAGTGTAACATAGACATAGAAAAGCACGCATATCAAAAATTGGCAACTTGATGAACCTTAACCCATCTGTATAACCTGCACCCAGTCAAGAAACAGAATTGGTCAGCACCCTGCAACACCACTGGCCTGTGTGCTTTCTTCCTCTCCTTGCCCTCAGCGTAACCACTATCCTGATGACCTTTAACAGCGCAGATTGGTCCTGCTTGGTTTTGTCCCACAAAAACAATTTTAAGAGAAGTAGACCATTCTCTTATCCACACCCCTAGACACATATTTTAATTGATTGATTGATTCAATTCATCATTGACCAGATGTTGACTGTGTATAAAGTGGATCAAAAATCTGAATTAAAACAAAATATTCTGGGACTTCCTTGGCGGTCCAATGGTTAAGACTCCACACTTCCAAGGCAAAGGTTGCAGGTTCCATCCCTGGTCAGGAAACTAAGATCCCATATGCTGTGGGGCATGGCCGAAACCTCCAAAAAGCAAAAACCAAGAACCTGTGGCCTCAAAGGGTCTTTGGCTGTAAACTGACCCTTCACTGAGCCTGCAGAATCCCAAAGTATATCCTTCATAAAGGGCCCAGAACATGCAAGCCCATCTGATCACTTCCTCTAAAGTTCAAGTGCTTATCTCACTGGGTTTTTAAATTTTTTTTGCTTTCTTTCCTCTTGATTTTATTTTATTCGTTTAGTTCTGAAGGAGGGCAATTAGAGATGCTTGGGGGAATTCCGCCTCCCCCACCTCCCCACAATTCTAGCTTTGATCACTCCTAGATGGAGAAATCATCTCATAAGGCTACCTTCTGCATTTTCCAAGAAGATGTGGCAAGTTAGCTTTAAACTGTTAAACACACAACTCAAACCCCCCAAAGCTGTCCTGTTTGTGCTCAGATATGCTGCAGCTTTTGCTTGCTGATTCTAGCCCAGCCCTCTGCAATCTCCCTGAATTAATTGTCAATTCAATATTCAGGTTTTGGGTGTTTGCCTGAGTGCCAGGCTCAGAGGCACATGAGGTGGGGCTTTCTGAACTCTGAATTCTACTTATGGAGATCCTGGGATTGACTGATTCAGGGATGTGGCTAAACCAACACTTACTACAGAACATTCCACTGAACACTAATCCCCAGAAATGCTTTGTGAAAATAGAGCTTGGAGCTCAAAAGAGTTGAGCAAATGCTCCCTGCTCTCTGGTCTCTTTCTCATATCATGTCTTATACCAGCACAGATAAGACTCTGGGAGATCCGGAAGCATAAAAACTGATTCACTTTGCCAGTGTTTTGAAGACTTACGTGACTTAGAATTCCTTTTCCTATAGAAGGCCTGTGAGTACTTCTCAGAATTAGTGTCCTCAGGGCAGGATACAGACCAAGTAACTTTAAGCATCCTCCCAAACCGCACTAGCCCATGGTGATACTGAGCCCTTGAAATGTGGCCGCTCAAAACTGAGATGTACTGTGTGTAAAGGCATTTCCGAGGTGTCGCAGTTGGTAAAGAACCTGCCTGCCAAAGCAGGAGATGCAAGAGACGTGGGTTCAAACCCTGAGTTGGGAAGATCCCCTAGTGAAGGAAATGACAATGCATTCCAGTATTCTTGCCTGAGAAATCCCATGGGCCGTGATCAGAGGAGACTGGTGGACTACAGTGCACGGGGTGGCAAAGAGTCAGACACGACTGAGCACAGAGATGCTGCACTGTGAGTGAAAAACACACACCAGATTTCAAAATCCTAGAAGAAAATCAAAGGTTAAAAATTTATATCTGGCTTATATGTTGAAATAAGACAATTTTTGAAATATTGGGTTAAAACGTACTGTTAAAATTAACTTCATCAGGGACTTCCCTGGTGGTCCAGTGGTAAAAGCTTCACCTTCCAATTCAGGCAATGCCAGTTTGATCCCCGGTCAGGGAGCTAAGATTCCCACGTGCCTCGTGGCCAGAGAAACAAAACATAAAACAGAAATAGTATGGTAACAAATTCAAGAAAGATTTAAAAAATGGTCCTCATCAAGAAAAAAACTCTTTAAAAAGTTAATTTCATCTTTTTCTATTTCGCTTTTTAAAATGTGACTATTAGAAAATACCGAGTTATGCATGTGGCATGCATTATGTTTCCATTGGAGGGTGCTACTTCAACATCCTGCCATGCTGTGCAGGCTCTGTGGGCTGAAAGAGGGGCATGGGACAGGGAGAGGGTTTGCAGCCCAGTGGAGGAAGTACAGGGTGACCCTGGGAATTCACTGAAGGGGCAGCTCACAAAGCTTCAAGACAGGCTGGTCAGGAAATGGTGACTAAACTGAGACGTGAAAGATGAACAGGAGTTAGACAGGGGAAGGCAGAGAAAATAGCATGAGCTCAGCCCTGGAAGAGAAAGACAAACTGAGTATTCCAGAATGTCTGATGTGGGAGGTGGGGAAGAGAGGGTAGGTAGTGACCCAACATGAGACCAGAGAGGGCAGCCAGGGTCAAGATTTTTGGAGGCCTGGTAAGCCCTGGGTCAGGAAGATTCCCTGGAGAAGGAGAAAGACATGGCAATCTACTCCAATATTCTTGCCTGGAGAATCCCATGAGCAGAGGAGCCTGGCGGACTGCAGTCCATGAAGTCGCAAGGAGTTGGACACAACTGAAGCAACTTAGCATGCATGCGTGTAAGCCCTGGTAAGGAGTTTCTCCTGAGGACAGTGAGACACCACTGAAGGGTTTTCAGCTAGGTGAGATTAGGAAGAACTGAATTTTTAGAAAGAATAGGTATTTGGATGGGGCGTAGATATGAGTGTAGAGATAAAATACAGGCAGGATGTCTACTCGGAAACTGTTGGAGTCATCGAGGAGTGAGAAGTCTGGAAACTATTCTACAAACCCCAGAATTAAGGAAATCCAGCATCTGGCAAAAGAGTCAGAGATGGGACCACTGGCTGGGACTCCTACTTGAAGGTGGGACCAGATGAGAGAGTGGTTGTTATTGCTGCTGGTTAGTTGCTAAATCATGTTTGACTCTTTTGCAACCCCCTGGACTATAGCCCACCAGGCACCTTCTGTCTCTGGGGTTCTCCAGGCAAGAATAGTGGAGTGGGTTGCCGTTTCCTCCTCCAGGGAATCTTCCTGACCCAGGAATCGAACTCAGGTTTCCTGCATTGGCAGGTGGCTTCTTTACCACTGAGCCACCAGGAAAGCCCAGAGAGGGTGGAGCCAGGGTTGATATCCCATGTTGGTTTTAATTTTATTTATTTGTTTATTTCTTTGGCTGTGCCTCAAGGCATTCGGGATGTTAGTTTCCCTACCCGGGTTGGAACTTGTGTGTCCTGCAGTGGAAGTACAGAATCTTAACCACTGGACCACTGGGGAAGTCCCCCGGTTTTAAATGGTGAGGCTGTGATGGGAAAACAGAAGTCCTTGGGAGGGGAAGATGATGAATTTAGGGTCGTTCAAGTGGAGGATGGAATGAAATGTGGTGCATAGAGTGGGGATACCCAAGATGAAGTGGACAGCTGGGTGTGGTTCTCAGAAGAGAGCTACGGGGTGGAGGTAGAGTCCACAGGAAACATCTCCTGCCTCATCTGCACAATGAGGCCGTGATCTACCTCCCAGTGTTAATGTGATAATTAGATGATGTATCGAGTTGAATGTGCCAGGCCTTGCACAGGCTCGCAGTAGGTGCTTAGGGAGATTTGGTTCTTTGTTTCAGAGAGTCTGTCAGTTCCATTTCCTACATGGTCAAATGTACCAAGTGCTTTGCAGATACCACTTCCTCCTCCAGTACCCACGGGACCCACATCTTTGTTCTCAAAGTCCCCAGTGCACTGATGGGGAGATGTTACTGGAAAAAGCTGTGGGGAGAGGGAGTGTAGGTAGCTTCCCCCTGCCTGGGTTATCCTCGAGCGAGAAGGGAGAGGGCAGTCAGTGCTCTGCAGTGGAGGAGATGCTGTCCTGGGCAACTGGAGCTGGGGCCACCTGCCCCAAACCTGCCATCAGCAAGTCAAGAGACCTTGCCCTGTTCTAAGCCTCAATTACTCCACTGGCTAAAGGAGGAAGCTTCCCTGGTTCAGTCCCTGCCTTCTCCTGGCTCCCAGAAAGCCTCTTCCCTTTTCTTGACCCACAGAAGACATCACTTCCTTGAAGACTTGGCTCGCTGTGGGCCTCCTGGCGTCTCCTTGCTGGGGCGGAAGGCCAAAATCTTGACAAGATTAAGAAGAGGTTTTGGGACTGGGCCAGCTGGGAAAACAGGAAAGATGACGAACCAGACTCCCCTCCCCCTCTCCTCCTGGGGGTTGTTTATTCCAGTTTTCCCTCAGCCGAGTTTTCCGGATCCATCGTAATGCTTGACATTTCAGCTGGTGTCTGGCCTCTGGCCCCAGGGCACCTAACGCACCTCTCCATCACAGAGCTCACGGAATAGACTCGCTCCCGTGCCCACTTGGCTAACTGCGCCGAGCTCCTGGAAAGCAGCAAGTACACAGATATATCTAAACTGAGAGCCTCCCACAGTTCAGAGGAGGACTTGTCCTCTCCCACAAGCTTCTCCAGCTGCCGTAATCCTGTCATTTTCAGCCATGGGAAATGAGGTTCAGGGAAGCCACCCATGTCACCCAGCGTGCTGGCGATGGCTCCAGAAACAGGGAGGGCTGGAAGGGAGAGGGATACCTTATCAATGAGAGGCAAGTTTTTCTGGAGGCTGCTGCTGAAACTTGTTTGGTTTCAATTCTGACTCTACAATTTCCTGCCTGTGGAATTCAGGCAGGTTCCTACGGGGAGGCAGCGTGGGGTGTAGCCGGTTAAGAGCACAGACCCTGGAATTGAAAGTCAGTTCCGCCATCTGCTCATTCTGTGACCTTGGGCAAGTTCCTTCGCCTCTCCGTACCGCAGTTTCCACAGCTGTAAAACACGATAATAATAGCTCTGACCACATAGACTTGTCGTGCGGATTAAATGTGATAATCCATGTGGAACACTTCGCACAGTGTCTGGCCCAGGGGCCGATTCCTTTCGTGTCAGCTGCATATGGATTCAGACCTCGTGGACTTCCGCCCCACCTGCTCCCCAGCCTGTCACCCGTCACCCTGGTGGCTCACTCAGCCCTTGGCGTGTGGTAGGTACCCACTGGTGTGCTGACTGCAGGAGTGGTTGGGGATTGACTCAGTGTTTCTGAAAACGAGTTTCTGATAATGTGTGGGAGGAGGATCCTGAAGGAAGATTTTCGGGAGTTTCCCAACCATCCTGCGAGGGATTGCTTTTTGCACGCTAGTATGAACTTGAAAATATTTCCAGACGTCTTTTGCCTCCCTGATGGCAGAAGCCACTTGTATGTTCACTGTGAACTGTTCAAACGTTACACACAGATATCAGGCTAAAGTCCTGAGTAATCCTGCTTTGAAAGAAGTGTTCACTGTTTATCTAAGACAAGCACCGTTTATCTGAGGAATGTCCTTCCAGATTTTCTGTGCCTGGTATTTGAGCTCTGCTGTGTGTCCCACTCTGGTATCAATCTAGATGACTGACTGTACCTTAGGGTGGGCATTGTTGGGCTAGGATGCAGAATTTCATGGAACACTTAATCAGCAGTTAAAGCCACCGATGACTCACACCCGAGGCATACAATTAGCCTTCAGGACTCTGAGACCCGGAAATGACGAATCAAGTTCCCACCTGGCTTCGGAGTGAGTCCTGAGATTAAATTTCAGCAAGGAGATCCTCCAGTGTGCTTGATCTCGATTATGTGCAAGTCAACCAAGCCTTCATGAGGGGGCAGAATGGGAGCTGTGGCCCCGCTGCCCAGAGAATAGCACCCAACCCCTCCCCACCCCCTCAACCCCTATCACTCACTTACTGTGTGTAGAGAACTGAGCTGAAGGAGCCAGCCAGGCTGGGCTGGACACGGGTGGTTTCTGTGACCTCAGGCAAGTTGCTTCTCTTTCCCCAGGTTTCTCATCTGAAGAAGGAGGAGAATCTTCCTGCCTTGAAAGGCACATTCCCCCATCCATCCACCCATCCATTCATCCATCCATCCATCCATCCATAGAAGATGGTATTTCATAAGCATGTGGGAGGATTACTCAATAAACATAGCTATCTGGAAAAAAAAAAAGTTGAGTCCAGTGGTAGATTGTATTATTGTTCAGCAAATATTTACTTTCCCCAGCCCTCTTCACTATGGGAGGAATATACTTCCTCACTGTGTTGACATTGGAATTAGCCATGTGACTTGCATTGGCCAAAAGAATGTGTGTGGAAGTGATGCTGTCTCCATTTCCCCTTCTTGAGCAGCTGGCACTCGTCGTGAGAACCATGAGTCTCAGACAGTGGGGGCTGCTTCAGCCTGGATTCAGAATGAGAAAATACATGGGGCACACACCCCACGGCCTGGAGCCCAGCCTAGGAGAGCTGCGATGAACCCCAAACTGACTTGCAGACCCCTGGGTGAGAAATGAATGCTTACTTTTGTAAGCACTTAGTTTGTAGAAGCTGCTATTTTTCTTCTGCTTCCAGCTTTATTGAGATATAATTGACAGACAGCTCTGTATACATTTGGGCTATGAAGGTGGCGCTGGTGGTGAAGAACTCGCCTGCAGTGCAGGAGAAGCAGAGATGGGTTCCATCTGTGGGTTGGGAAGGGCTCCTGGAGCAATACTGGCAACCCACTCCAGTATTCTTGCCTGGAGAATTTCATGGACAGTGGAGCTTGGTGGGCTACAGTCCATAGCGTTGCACAGAGTCAGACACAACTGAAGAGACTTAGCACGCACACACGCACTGGATAGGTTTAAGGTAAACAGCATAATGATTTGACCTACATACTTCCATGAAATGATGACCACTGCAAGTTTAGTGAATATCCATCATCTTATACAGATGCAAAATTAAAGAAATAGAAAAAAATTTTTCTTTATGATGAGAGCACTTAACAACGTTCATACATAACATCTAGCTGTGTTAATTATATTTATCATGTTGTACATCACATCCCTAGTACTTATTTATCTTATAACTGGAAGTTTGTACCTTTTGACCACCTCTATCCAATTCATTCACCCCTTTCCTCTCATAACGACAAATCTGATATCTTTTTCTAAGAGTTTGTTTCTGAAGTATAATTGACCTAGAACACTATGTCAGGTCCTGTTACAGAACATACTGATTGGATATTTCTATACATTTCGAAATCATCCCCATGGCAAGGAAGTGTTTTTTTTTTTTTTTTAATGCAGCATCGTTGTAGCAAAATCTGGTCCATGTGGATCTCTAACTCACTCCTTCTGGCTGACTTAACTTGGGTTCAAGGAAGGATTGTTTGATTAGATGCTATTTGACCTGAGATCTGAGTGTTCAGAAGGACCTAGCTATAAGGCCATCTCAGGGAAGATGTTCTGGGCAAAGGGAACAGCAAAGCCATGGTCCTGAGGCTGGAGGAAATGTGGCCTGTTTAGGAATAGAATTAAGGTCAGTGGGATGGATTGTTTGATAAGAAAGGGGAAAGGGGTCTGAGGCGCATGTATTCAATGGGTGACTTCACATCTCCACTTGGACATCTCTCAGACACTTCAGAATATCAAATCCAAAGCTGAATCTGTGATCTTCTCCTAAATCCATCCTTCCTTTTTCATTTCCTCATCTCAGTCAATGGCACCACCACCTACTTACTTGCCCAGTCCCCCAAGCTACGAGGCTGGATTTCATCCTTAACTCTTCCCTCTCCCGGAAACCCCACATTCAATCTATCTTCAAATCCTGACAATTCCACCCTCTCGTGATCTCATATTAGTATTTGTCCACTTCTTTCCACCTCCTCTGAGACCACCCCAGTAGAAGCCACTATCCTCTCTTGCTTGGACCACAGCATTAGCCTCCTCCCCAGCTTCCCTGCCTGCATTCTTAATGCTTCTCCAATCAGTCCTCTACATGGAAGCCAGTGGTCTTATTTAAAAACAAACCCTGGTTCATCTGTACAATGGAATATTATTGAGTAATAAAGAATGAGCTAAGCTTTGGGTGGAATGGTTGCACGACAATGTGAAAATACTTAATTCTGCTGAACTGCATACTTAGAAATGTTTAAAATGGTAAATTTTATGTTATGTATATTTACTCCCCCTCGCATACAAAAGAATGAGCTATCAAGCCATGAAAAAACATGGAAGAACTGTAAATGCATATTGCTAACCGAAATAAGCCAATCTGAATAGGCTACATATTATATGAGCCCAACTTCTGGAAAAGGCAAAACTATAGGGACAGTAAAAAGATCAATTGAGGTCAGGGAGGGACTGGAGAGAAAAGAAAGATCAAGCACAGGATATTTTTAGAGCAGTGAAACTTTCTGTATGATACTGTAATGGTGAACTCTTGTCCTCAGACATTTGTCAAAACTCAGAACTATTAATATACAACACAAAGAGTGAACCCTGGTGTAAACTATGGACTTCAGTTAATAAAAAAAAAACTCACAAAATCAAACAAGTCAAGTTTCATGACCCCTCTGTTTAAGGCTTCCAGTGTCTACCCTCTGACGTGGCTAGGAAGATCTGTCCGTCCTCCGCTGGTTCATCCATTCCTGGTCATTCTGTAGGGCTCACTTTATTTACATTTTAAATATTTTCTTGGCCACGGCGCACAGCTTGTGGGATCTTAGTTCCCTGACCAGGAGCGGAACCCAGGCCCTCAGTAGTGAAAGGGCAGAGTCCTAACCACTGGACAGCCAGGGAATTCCCCAGGGCTCAGTTAAAATGTCACCTCTTCAGAGAAGCCCTCCCTCATTCACCAGATCAGATCCTCACGGCCCACTCCTTTGTTTTACCTTCCCTGGAGATTCAGTTTTTCAATTCTGCAGCATTTGCACATTTGTAATTAGAGAGTTAATTGTATTTGTTTGCACAATGGTCTCATGCCCCATGAAGGTTGGGGTCGTGTATCCATCTTCATCATCTTATCTCTAGAGCTGAGCTGGTGCCTGGTACACAATAGAGGTCAGTACACATGTGGTTGAACACAGTTTGAAATGAAACTGTTCTCTGATTCCATGTATATGAAATATCCAGAACAGGCGAATCCATAGAGACTGAAAGCAGACAGGTGGTGTCCAGGAGAGGGCTGGGCCGGGGTCGGGGGCGGGGATCATTTTGGGGGCGTGGAAATGTTTTGGAACTTGACGGAGATGACGGGTGTTCAGCATGATGAAAGTACTGAGTGAATTTACACTTTAAAGGAGCTCATGTAATGTCATGTAAACTTCTCCCCAATTAAAAAAAAATAGACTGAAGCATTAATCAATGTATTTCTTTCCTTCTTCTCCTCCTCTGCCCTCCCCCTCCTTCTCTTCCTCCTCCTCCTCCTTCTTCACAGCCTTATAACCCATTATGTTTCTCAGGTTCAGACGAGTACCTTTGGCCTCAGAGGTGGTTTTTGTAGCAGAAATGCAGAAACACTACAAAACAATTAGTGTTAGCTTTTTTTCCTTAAGATTTTTTATTATAGAAATTTAAAAATATATATTTATTTATTAATTTGGCTGTGCCGGGTCTTATTTGGAGGATCTTCGTTGTGGCATGCAAGCCCTTTAGTTGTGGCTTGTGGGATCTAGTTCCCCGACCAGGGATCAAACCCAGGCACCCCCGGCATTGGAAGAGTAGAGTCTTAGCCACTGGACCACCAGGGAAGTGCCTATTATAGAAAATTTTAAGTGTATACAAAAATAGAATAAAGTAATGAACCTCCGCATACCCATCACCCAGCTTCAACAGTTACTAACTCATGGGTGAACTTCCTATATGCCCACCTCTCCCCCTCCTCCATTGTATGAGTTTATGCAAATATCACCTACTGTATATATCATTTCATCTGTAAACATTTCCTTGTGTCTCTTTAAAGATAAGAACTTTCAGCATGTAACTGTAATACCATTATTGCACCTACAAAATCAACAACACATTCTTAACACTGTCAAGTATCCCTTCAGGGTTCAAATATGTCCAATTGCCGTGTTATTTGAAAACATATGATGTATTTGTTTGATCAAGATCCAAACAAGGTCTGTAGATTGCATTGAATGATATGTCTCTTAAGACTCTTTCAATGTACGGGCTCTTCCAATGTCTCTCTATTTTTGTGTAAGAGTGGGAAGTAAAATAGAGAGGACTTGGAGAGATAACCCCTTTTTCTTCAATCTATTTATTGAAGAAATGAAGTATTTGTCTCGTAGAGTTTTCTACAGTGTGGGTTTTGCTGATCGCGTCCCCGTGGTGTCATTTAATGTATCCCTTTATATGATGTGACTAGTATCTTAACAGAGTCAGGTTAGATGTTTTTTTAGCAGGAATACCTCACAGGTGATGCTGCACACCTCCACCAGGAAGCACACCATGAATATGTATTTATCTCTCTTTCAGTGACATTCCGAGCCATTGATGATCATGGCCTCAACCTATTGTTTTGGTTGTTGAAGGCTGCAAAACCCCAAATGCAAAATTCTAATTAAAAAACAATTTTTTTTTGTTTATACCATGTGGCATGCGGGATCTTAGTTCCCCAACCACGGATTGAACCCAAGCACCCTGAAGTGGAAACACAGAGTCAATCACTGGACCACCAGGGAAGTCTAAAACTCTAATTCTTAATTTTTTTTTCACCTATTAGCAGAAATACATCTATCGATAGAAACTTCCTCTAACGAACTAGTTGATTACAATGAGATTCAGTTCATATAGGAAAAGTAGAAAAAAAAATACTGATTCTTTCTTTTTATTTACCAACTTTCAAAATGTTGACTTGCTTCCCTAACATGCTCAAAGAGAATCCAACGAGATTTTCTTCTTTTTTTGTGTGTATCATTATGAACTTAAGGACTTTAAATGTGTTGATTTTAAACCTTATTCATACTCAAATTGTCTCATCTTTAGCCAGACAGAATCTCTTCAAATTGATTCTGAGTCCTTTTGACATGACCTTCTAGCTTATTTGCTTTCTGGAATAGCAAGATGTTCTGGGATCATCCTGTACACTTTTTTTTTTTGCACCAGATCTGGAATTGGCCATTTCTCCAAAGAGCCTTGATTCTTGGGAAATGATATTTAGATCTTTCACAATCTTTCCTCTAGGCATGCTCATAGCTACTCCATTGGTAATTGTTTCCAGGTCTTTTCAGTGGATAGAGATAAAAAAAATTTAAGAGGTCTTGAGTTCACACTGATAAATTCAAATTTAATTTAGATTACAGAGTCTTTGCTTAACTTGCTCAGTTTTATATTTATATTTCTTTTCCCTTATACTGAGAGTCTGGGTTTCTAATGGCAATAACACTAAATTTATGCATAATCCAAGAATGTATAGTCAAATTAACATATCAAAATTATTTGAAATGATTCTTCTGTGAGTGATTCCACTATCAATTTAATTCCTAGTTTGATACATCTGTTTCATTTTGATTTTAAGTTTTAGGGATTACTTTGTTTGAAATTCAGTTTTGCTTTAATAATTATGTAGAAGAGTGATATAGTTCTACAGCCAAATCTTCAAAATAAAGTATACTCAGGTAAGTTTAGAGTCTATATCTATTCCCTCCACTCTGGTCTTTCCCTCTGTCATAGGTATTCATTTTTAAAAATTTTTATTTTTGTACTTCCTCCTTTAATTTTAAAGACTGTAAGTGTATATGTGTACCTATATCCTCTTTCTTACATAGCTGGTAGCATGCCATATGTATTTCTTTTGAGAGGTAATTGTTTGTTAAAGTGTTTTTTGTTTGTTTGTTTTCTTCTTTAATTTTTAACTAATTAATTTTTTGATTGCACCACGAGCCTTGTGGGATCTTAGTTCCCTGGCCAAGGACTAAAACTGGACCCACAGCAGTGTAAGCATGGAGCCTGTATGACTCGACTGCCAGGAGATTCTCTCTTCTTTGATTTTAAGAAATATAAGCATATATGTGTATATATATTTATATCCCCTCTTTCTTACATAACTGATAGCATACTGCATTCACTTCTTTCTGTAAATATGTTCTGAAGTTCTCAGCCTGTCTTTAACAATATGTCTCTAAGCCTTTAATGATATATTCTGAAATTCACCCTATTATAATGTGTAGAGACAACTCATTCCCTTTTCACAGCTGCATAGTACTGCATCAGGTAAATGTACCACGATATTTTCACTTAACCCCCTGTTGAGGGACGTTTGGGGAGTTTCCAGCCATCTGCTATTACAAAGAGTATAATAACAAAAAGTCTTGTGCATAATTACTGTCAGGCTTTCGGCAGCATATTTTTGGGATGGATTCCTAGAAGTAGGATTGCTGGGGGATGCAATCCTATGTAGTACTGGCTTTTGAAGTTCTAGCCGAAGAATACCTTCTGTGTGAGCTTTTTCAGAGGACCTCTCTGTGCTCCAGTTTCTCATCTGCAGAATGAGAATATTAACAGCATTTCCCTCAGAGAGTTTTTGGGAAGACTAAACAGGCTAAAGGTTTAAAGTGCTTAGAATATGCCTGGCCCAAAGGAGGTGTTCAGTAAATGTTATAAGGGGTGGGAAGTGCAGGAGTATGTGGGCAGGGAGGATGGTATGTAACACTAGATGCTGGAATGAGTCTTTGAGAAGAGATTCTATGCCTGCTTCACTTGCCCCTGCGGGAGATGTAGGAATAGTAGAATCCAGAGATGAAGTTTGGAGCTCAAAGAAGAGATTCAATAAAGGATATGGATTTGCATGTATTCCGAGGAAAAAGAAGAAGGAAACCGTCACTTGACTGCATTTACTTATTTATTTTTGGCTGCTCTGGGTCTTTGTTGCTGCACGTGGGCTTTCTCTAGTTGCAGCGAGCGGAGGCTACCCTTCATTGCCGTAACTTATCTTGCGGAGTGCTGCCTCTAGGCACACGGATTTCACTAGTCTGGCTTAGTCGCTCTCAGGCATGTGGGATCTTCCCTGACCAGAGATTGAAGCCGTGTCTCCTCCATTGGCAAGTGAACTCTTAATCACAGGACCACCAGGGAAGTCCCCACTTGACTGCATTTAACCTGAATTTAGGCAATGGCACTCCACTCCAGTACTCTTGCCTGGAAAATCCCATGGACGGAGGAGCTGGTAGGCTGCAGTCCATGGGATTGCTGAGAGTCGGGCATGACCAAGCGACTTCACTTTCACTTTTCACTTTCATGCATTGGAGAAGGAAACGGCAGCCCACTCCAGCGTTCTTGCCTGAAGAATCCCAGGGATGGCGGAGGAGCCTGGTGGGCTGCCGTCTGTGGGGTCGCAGAGTCAGACATGACTGAAGCGACTCAGCAGCAGCAGCGTCGACAGTAAACCTCTACCAGAGGGTGGGTACTTGAGACAGATGTTCCACTCGTCGACGGAAAAATCAATTATTTTGCGTATTTGTTTTGTATGAGTTTACGGCCTGTGAAATTTGTACCCGTGACAACATAATTTTGACTGAGTAACTTGAGGCATAAGAAAAGTAGGATTCAAGAGAATGGGAACGATGGGGAGGGGTAAAAAGAAATAGTGGGAAGTGGCTTTGTTCACCTTACACAGGAGCCTGGAGCTGTGCTGTCCAATACGGTAGCTACTGGCCTATGTGATTAGTGGCCGCCGTATTGAACAACCTAGCTATAAAACAACTAATTCATTGCAGAAAGTTCTATTGAATAGTACTGATCTACTCTACACTCCAGTGGAACAGCATATGTGGAGACTTAATTTGGATGGCCCTGGGGCAGTAGACCCTGGTGCTGAAAGTCTCATCATAGTACCCCCATTTCTGATGCCCCCTGAAACGGGGCAAAACTGGCTCTCTGAAGGTCCAGGCTAGCCGCCCAGAACCACTTGGCCATCCAAATCCATGTCTTAAGCTCCCCACCCTCCTCCCTCCTCCAGGGAGCTCCTGCTTGCAGCTCCTGCTCTTCATCCCTTTCCTTCCAGCCTGTCTCCCCAAAGCTATGCCCTGTCTCATCCCCCAAGTCTCTTTCTCAGGGTCCTAGTAGGCCCAGACTCAGCTGACGTATTTGCCCTTCATCCTGTGCCAAGGCTGGATGGAGGTGGCTGGGGGATTGCCTGCAGGTGGAGGCAGGCAGGGCAACCCCCAGCTGGTTCCTACTTAATCTCTGCTGGCTCATATTTCCTGTTCCTGTCACCAGGTCCCGGGCCTATCAAAGGGTGCTGTGGAAGCTGGCCCCTTCCTTCCTCCACCGTGTTTGCTTTTGAAAAAAGGGGAAGTGGAACTGCCCCAGGGGCTGTGAACTGGGCTGACAGCACGGCTCTGGTTCTCTGTTCCCCTGCAACCCTCCCGGCCCTAAAACCTCCAGCTCTCAGTCCTACTCACGTGATCATGCCCACTCCACAAAAAGCCTCATCAGAGGCTTCTTGCAAAATTGCAAGGTCTAGGAGCCCGGAGCCCCAGACTCAGAGGAAGCCCCCTGCTCTGCTTGTTCCTGCAGGGATGATGTGACCACCTCATTGCTATCCCACTTCCATTCGACAGCGATTGGTCATCTACTCTGGGCCAGGCCTGGAGAACACCAGGGTCGAGACGACAAATGAGGCCCGTGCCCTTTGACTGTCCATCTGGTGGGGAAGACAGACAACAAACAAGAAGGGCGAGGGGTCCTATCTGAGGACCAGGTTGGATTGTTGCTGTTCAGTCGCTCAGTCGTGTCCGACTCTTTGTGCTCCCACGAACTGCAGCATGCCAGCCTTCCCTCCTTTATTATCTCCTAGAATTTGTTCAAATTCATGTCCATTGAGTCGGTGATGCCATCCAACCATCTCATCCTCTGTCATCTCTTTCTCCTCCTGCCTTCAATCTTTTCCAGCACGAGGGTCTTTTCCAGCGAGTGGCTCTTCCCATCAGGTAGCCAAAGTATTGGAGCTTCAGCTTCAGCATCAGGCTGAATATTCAGGGTTGATTTCCTTTAGGATTGATTGGTTTGATCTCCCTGCTGTTTCATAGCTAAGTCGCTTCAGTCATGTCCGACTCTGTGTGACCCCATAGACGGCAGCCCACCAGGCTCCCCCGTCCCTGGGATTCTCCAGGCAAGAACACTGGAGTGGGTTGCCATTTTCTTCTCCAGTACATGAAAGTGAAAAGTGAAAGTGAAGTCGCTCAGTCGTGTCCGACTCTTAGCGACCCCACGGACTGCAGCCTACCAGGCTCCTCCACCCACGGGATTTTCCAGGCAAGAGTACTGGAGTGGGGTGCCATTGCCTTCTGGATTCTAATATGGGTGGTTCTTCTGGGCTTAGAAGGAGCCATGGACGCTAGGCAGGGAGAGGGGAGGTGTGAGGTTGATGTGAGTTCTGTGAAGACAGGGACTGTGGGCCATCTGCCCCCTTTGGATTCTCAGTGTCTGGTTCAGGAGTTCATTAAACACTGTAGGAATGAATGAATGAAATAATTCTGACTTGAGATTGGGGACAAAGCTGGGGGTTCTGAGCTGATGTCGCTTCCGTGGTCCCCTCTGCTGCCCACTGTTCTGCAGGGCTTGGACCCCAGCCCCAAGTGGGCCAGCTCTGTTCCACTCAGATTCATCCTCTGACGTTCCCTGTTAGTCATTCCCAACCTAATTCCAGCTCAGGGATGTTATGGGTCTAGATGTCTCTGTTCTGTCTGCTACTCACTTAGCAATTTGTCGAGTGGAGACACCAAGTGGTCAGACCCTGGAATGGCAGGGGTCATGCTGAAGATGGATTCTTGATCAATCTGAAGACTTGGGTCTTGAGCTTATGCCCAGGCTGATGCTTATCCTGCTTTCTAGTCTTGGAATGAGCTCTAACCCTGGTCACAACCTAAAGCCCTGCCCTCCCAAACAGTTCAGTTCAGTTCAGTTGCTCAGTCGTGTTTGACTCTTTGCGACCCCATGGACTGCAGCACGCCAGGCCTCCCTGTCCGTCAGCAACTCCCAAACAGTACCCCTAATTTAAATTTCGTACTATAATGACTTGATACCACTTAAAAAAACTTTTTATTGAAGTGTAACATACATTGAAAAAAGTGCCCATAGCATAAGGATTTTCACAGATGAAACACATCCAGGTAATCAACACTCTGCCAGTGTCTCTCACACCCTACCAGCCACAGCCTCCCAAGGTTTACCACCATCCTGACTCCTGGCAGCTTATATCAGTTTTATCTGTATTTATACTTCTATATACAGTTGACCCTTGAACAACACAGGTCTGAACTGCTTGGATCCACATATGTGGATTTTTTTCAATAAATATAGCACATGTATTTCTAAATCTTTAAATTAACAAAGAGTGGGGAAGAATTTGTACACGATTAGCAATCACAATTACAACTAAAGATGTTGCATGCTGCAACATAGATCCTGCATGGTCCAACTAAAAAAAAAAAAAAAAGAATCTTGAGTGCTGCAACTAAGTCCCAGTACAGTCAAATAAATAAAGAAACAAAAGCAAAGAAAGCCCCCAAACCAAACAAAAAACTAAGACTTGAGTTCTGATTCTATCCAAACTCTTTCAACTTCCTGCCCTTGGGTGAGTTCTTTATCAATTCCTTTGTCTTTCCTTGTCCTTTGGAGCAGACAGAGCTGTACAGGGAATTTTGACTGTCTGGGAGTTAACACCCACTAAGGAATGATGCTAAAGCTGAAACTCCAGTACTTTGGCCACCTCATGCGAAGAGTTGACTCATTGGAAAAGACTCTGATGCTGGGAGGGATTGGGGACAGGAGGAGAAGGGGACGACCGAGGATGAGATGGCTGGATGGCATCACTGACTCGATGGGCGTGAGTCTGAGTGAACTCCGGGGGTTGGTGATGGACAGGGAGGCCTGGTGTGCTGCGATTCATGGGGTCGCAAAGAGGGGTTGGACACGGCTGAGTGACTGAACTGAACTGAACTGAACCCTTGCATTATTCAAGGGTCTCCTGTGTTTGAAATCATACAGTACGTATATTTTGGTGTCTGGTTTCTTTTGCTCAATGTCACGTTGATGAAATCATCCATATTTCTGTGTGTATTTGTTGATGGTTCAAACTCATCAGCATGGAGAATGAAATGGCAACCTGCTCCATATTCTTGCCTGGGAAAATCCCATGGACAGAGGAGCCTGGTGGGCTACCGTCCATGGGGTCACAAAGGGTTGGACGCGACTGAGCACACACACGCATACTCGTCAGTGTTTTGTGTTTCACAAACCCATCGAGAATCGAGGCAAAGGGATTGAATTCAAATCTGATCAAACCTTTGGATCCAGCTGTCAACTTGCAGGAAGCACAGAGGTAAAAATGTGCATATCTCCCAATTGCACACACTCATTATGGACCACTTCCACCACTTAACTGCGAATTCTTCGTAATCTCTATCTGAACAGGTATTTTGTAGCACTTAACCTTGGAGGATTCCCCAGGAATTCACTGTTTTTACTAAACTGGCGTTGAGCCTTATACTCTGGGCCTTCATCAAGAAGGTTTACTTGGAGACTTCCATGGTGGTCCAGGGACTAAGAGTCTGCTCTCCCAATGCAGCAGCCTACGGTTCCATCCCTCCTCAGGGAACTAGATCCCACAAGATGCAACTAAGAGTTCACAAGCTGCAACTAAAAATCCTGCATACTGCAGTGAAGATCCAAGATTCCGTGTGCTGCAATTAAGACCTGGTACAGCCAAATAAATTAATAAATATTTTTTTTTAAAGAAGAGTTATTGTAAAGTAATTAACCTCTAATTAAAATAAATAAGTTTATATTAAAAAAAAGAAGAGTTATAAGAAACAGCCTCAGGAAACCAGTTGCTGGATTTACTGTTAGGATCTTCCTGGGGACAGTGTTCATTCATTCTGTCCACAGCGGCCTCTCCATGGGTTCCCAGAATAAATTTCTTCCACATCATTGTACTAGAAATAAGCCTTTTCCTTGGAGGGGGAAGGGAATGGTTTTGCTTTTTAGCCGACACAGGGCTTATGAGTCACATGCTGGATCTTGTTTCCCTCTTTACCATGGCTGCTAAGAAGCTGAATCATATCTGCGGGCCACGATTTCCAGTGCCCTGGACTCTGAGCTGGGCTGTCTGCGCTAACCTCACCCCTGGTTGCTCTCATCTTCCCTTCTCTCACTTCTCTTCTGACTCTGTTTCTTTACCTTCTTATATATATATTTTTAAAATTTTTTACTCCTGAATTGTCTATCATTTCTTGAGGGATACAGCGAGATGGCCATTTCAGGAACACGGACATGAGAGTAACAGGTTGCCTTTGAGAATTAAATGCTGGGACCAGCCGAGTCGGTTTGGAGCAGAAACATGCTAAAGCTACGGGTGGGGACAGGACCCCTCCTGGGCACGAGGCTTGGTGATGCTCTGGGTTTGTGAGATCTCGGTGGAGTCTCCAGTCCCCAGCATGACCTCCTCTCCACAATCCTGCCGGGGGATTAACAGACCAGATTCTGATCTTGGCATTTGACTGACTTCCCCCTTGTGACTGTGAAGGTTGACCACTTCCTATGTGTGAGTCTCCCAAAAGCAAAGGCAACAATCAAGCTGTCACTGAAACAAGAGGAGATTTATGACTTCCAGCTAAAAGAACCATTTTTACAGGAGGCATGCTTGATGGGTCCCAGCTGTGGCGGTTTGCGCAGACTGGGGGCTAGAAGGTCTGCCTCCTCCTTCCTGCACCGTCTCTGCGACTCAGAATCTAGACCCAGAGCCAGCAAGTCCAAGAAAGTGCGGGGTGGGGGACAGGGGAGACGTGAATCTGGGACCCTGGACATTCAGGGCTTTTATTGTTTGTTTGTTTCGATCTGGTTCATACTTCCTGCAGAGCTGGAAGACAGCTTTCAAAATGATCCCTGGGCCATTGCTTCTTTGGGCCATTTCATTTGGAAAAGAAATAATTGTTTTAATCGTAAGTGAGCACAGAAGGGAAGTCTTTCCTGGCCTGGATTTCCCCAGCAGGAGAAGCTTAATGCTGGCCACTGTCCCTTACCCTTGGCTGTCCCCTTGGCTGGTATCACAGGGGTATGTTGGAACCCCAGGGAGATGAACATAATTTCTTGACAGTGGCTCAGAGGTTAAAGCGTCTGCCTGGAATGCAGGAGACCTGGGTTCGATTCCTGAGTTGGGAAAATCCCCTGGAGAAGGAAATGGCAACCCACTCCAGTACTCTTGCCTGGAGAAGTCCATGGAGGGAGGAGCCCTGTAGGCTAGTCCATGGGGTCGCAAAGAGTTGGACACGACTGAGCAACTTCACAAACTCTAGAGGGATCCCGAAGGATGCTTCGCTTTTTGGTCTTCTTCTTTTAAATATTTATTTATCTATTTGGCTGTGTCGGGTCTTAGTTGTGGCACACGGTATCTTTATTGTGGTGGTGGTGGTGGGCTTCTCTCTGGTTGTGTCTTGCACGCAACTTCATTGCCCTGTGGCAGGTGGGAACTTAGTTCCCTGACCAGGGCTCGAACCCACTGCTTTGGAAGGATTCTTAACCACTGGACCACCAGGAAAGTCCACTTTTCTTTGTCTTCTGATGGGACATTTTCCCAAGATTTCTTTGGATTGAGAAGAGGGCTGTTTCCTAGGTTCCAAATTCCCCCCACCCCAGTGGGTAGAGCTGAAAGCAGGGGAGTCAGCGTCCTAGGTTTACAACACTAGGTCCCTGGGCGAGGCAGAATAATGCCCTCTGAGCCCCAGCAAGATGGTGCTGTCCTAATCTCTGCAACCTGTGAATCTGTTATCTCACATGCAAAAGAGATTTCCCTGGTGTGATTAAGGATCTTGAGATTGGGAGATTATCCGGGATTATCCAGGTGAGCTCAGTGAAATCACAAGGTTCTGATAAGAGGAGGGCAGCGTCAAAGAGATGTGAGAACAGGAAGCAAAACCCTGTGATATAATTGCTGGCTTAAAGACAGACAAGGCCGTCTGGAATGCAGGCAGCTACCAGAGGCTGGAAGAAGCAAGACTGGAAGAGTTTCTACCCAAGAGCCTCCAGGAGGGACAGAGGTCTGCCAACACCTTGGTTTCAGTCCAGCTCTGATCTGAAGGACTATGACGTTATTGTCCCAGTAGTTAAGTTATCGTAGTAGCAACAGAAAACTAATACAGCCCCCAAATACACGGGCGTGCACACACACGCGCAGCATTTGAAATATGCCCTGTAGACTTTTCCTCATCTGGCCAAATGTACTCAACAACATAGAGAAAAGAGGTGGAACTTTCCTGGTCCAGTGATTAAGAATCTGCCTGGGAATGCAGGAGACGTGGGTTCGATTCTTAGTCCAGGAACTAACGATCCCACATACTTCTGGGCAACTAAGCTCCTGTGC
This sequence comes from Ovis canadensis, assembly GCF_042477335.2. Taxonomy (NCBI): domain Eukaryota; kingdom Metazoa; phylum Chordata; class Mammalia; order Artiodactyla; family Bovidae; genus Ovis; species Ovis canadensis. Next base: position 85,023,678 of record NC_091257.1, on the reverse strand, counting down.
TACAGCTACTGAAACCCACGTGACCTGGAGCCTGAAAGCTGCACCTGCTGAGCCCATGCATCTAGAACCCGTGCAACAAGAGAAGCCCAAGCATCAAAACGGGAGAGAAGATCCTGCTCCGCAACTACAGAAACCCCACGGGCAGTGATCAAGACCCTGCGCAGCCAAAAATAGATACCAGCCAATCCAACATTTATTAACTGGTTCAGTCTCTCAGTGACTCTAGGGGTAAGCATTATCATAACCCCCATTTGAGAGTGAAAGAGCATATAAACATATATATATATATATATTTAATTGAAGTATAGTTGACTTGAAATGTTGTGATAATTTCAGGTGTATAGAAAAATGATTCAGTCATATGTACATGATACACACACACACACACACACGCACGTGCACACACTCAGATGTTTTTTCCCTTACAGGCTATTTCAAAACATTGAGTATAGTTCCCTCTGCTATACAGTAGGTCCTTATTGGCTATCTATTTTATACATAGTAGTGTGTTTATATGTCAGTCCCGAATGCCTGATCTATCCCTCCCTCTTTCTCCAGGAACCATAGAGTTTGTCTTCTATGTTTGCGGGTCTATGGATGCTATGAAGTGAAGTGAAGTGAAGTGAAGTCGCTCAGCTGTGTCAGACTCTTTGCCACCCCATGGACTGTAGCCTACTGCGCTCCTCCATCCATGGGATTTTCCAGGCAAGAGTACTGGAGTGGGTTGCCATTTCCTTCTCCAGAGGATCTTCCTGACCCAGGGATCGAACCCAGGTCTCCCGAACTGTAGGCAGATGCTTTACCGTTTGAGCTACAGGGAAGTCCTACGGATGGTGTATATATATATATATATATATTTAAGGTTTCAAGTGTACTTTATTTCTTCAAAGTGGATGGTATATTTCAAAAGTGTTGATTGAGCCTTGGACTCTGTGTGAAATAGATAAACAATGACACAGCAATTCCATTCATGTAGTCATTCAACAAACATAATGTGCTCCTGCTTTCCCTAAGTGTGTGTGTGTGTGTTAGTCGCTCAGTCCCGTACGACTCTTTGAAACCCCATGGACTGTAGACCATCTGGCTCCTCTGTCCATGGAGTTCCCCAGATGAGAATACTGGAGTGGGTAGCCATTCCCTTCTCCAGGGGTTCTTCCTGACGCAGAGATTGAACCTGGGTCTCCTGCATTGCTGGCAGATTCTTTGCTGCCTGAGTCACCAGGGAAGCCCTGCTCTCTATGAGAATGAGTGTCAAATGCTGGAGTGATAGGTCCCAAGGCAGATAAGCGAGGGGCTCTAGCCTGCAGAGCTGATGGCACCGGTTCATCATCACCCCAGCCTCCCCAAACCTTTGGTCCCTCCCCCAGGAGGGATAAGAAGGGAGGGTTGCGAGCTGACCTTTTAGTTTGAGGCCAGGACCCTTTCCCACATCCTCTCTCCTCTCCAGGGGACAGAACACCCTGGGAAGGTGATGAGAAACAGAAGCGAAACTTCATCAGGTGGTCAGGTGAGGTCATTTCCACGTCCAGAGTCTGTGCTGAGAAAAGCTGTGTGGGCACAGTTTCTGAGGCACCACGTGGGTCCTGCAGAGGGGAGGGGCCCTGGGTGGGAGCTGTGACCACACCCAGCTGGGTATTGAGATTGACGTGTGTCCCTTACACCTACCTCCCGCGTCCCTCCCGTGCAGGACAGGTGGATCTGAAGCCAGACTGTTTTGACTCAGCTCTTTGCCCAACAACCAGCTCAGCAGGTGTCAGCAACTGTTTGTTGAAAGAACAGATGAGTCTCACATGGGTTTCTAGCCCAGCTGGACGGCTTAGCAGCTGCATGGCTTTAGGCAAACTTCGTCCCTCTCTTGAGTTGTCCCTCTGTCATCTGTCAAAAGAGAACCGTGAGACCTCCTAGGGTGGTTCATTCAATCATTTATTTCAATCTTAAAAAAAAACCTTTATTATGAAATGAACACAGGTACAGAAAACCACACACAATAAACGTATGGCTTGATGAGTCATCTTATGGCAAATATCTTTATAACTACATCCCAAGTTAATAAAGAGAACTGCGCAAGCACTCCTCTCCCCTCAACACTCTCCAGGTTTTCCTCTCAAATCTAAGCTCTCTCATTCCCCTGAAATGAACACATAGCCTGACTATTATAGTCATCATTTTCTTTCTTTTTTCAAAAGTTTATTTATTTTTGACCGTGCTGGATCTTCACTGCGGCTCACACTTTTCTCTAGTCGCAGCGAGCGGGGGCTACCCTCGAGTTGTGGTGTGCACACTTTCCATTGTGGTTCCTTCTCTAGTGGAACATAGGCTCTAGGGCACACGGGCTTCAGCCGCTGGGGTCCCCAGGCTCTAGAGCGCAGGCTCAGTAGTAGCCACTGGCTCACAGGAAGTCCCAAGAGCTCTTTCTTGATGTGATTGATACCCTCCCTGCTTTTATTTTAGAGAAAGGGAGATCTTCTCTCCTCCAACTTTTTTTTTGGGGGGGGGGTAATTTTATTTATTTCTGGCTGTGCTGGGTCTTTGTCGCTGCTTGGGCTTGTCTCTAGATGCATCGAGTGGGGGCTCCTATCTCTAGTTGCAGTGTGTGGGCTTTATTTGGTGGCCTCTCTTGGTTCAGACCATGGGCTCTAGAGCACAAGCTCGGTAGTTGTGAGACACGGACTTCGTTGTTCTTCACCACGTGAGATCCTCCCGGATCGGGGATTGAACCCCTGTTTTCTGCACTGGCAGGCAAATGCTTTACCACTGAGCCACCAGGGAGGCCCCAGTAATCATCTTCTTGCAATACTTTATCACGTGAGTGTGTATCCGTAGATATGATTGTTTAGACTTGTCTGTTAAAAAACAAAAGATGCATCTTTAAAGTTTCCTTTAATCTAGAGGTGTCCCTGGACCCTTTCTTTTCCTTACAAGCTATTTGGGAAGGAACACCATTTGCCTCATAGAGCTTCCCACAGGATGGACTTGGCTGACTTCATCTGCAAAACACCATTCAGAGTGGCCCTCTGTCCTCTGTGCTTCCTGGAAGTCGGCAGCTGGATCCAGAGGCTTGACCAGATCTGGGTTCAATCCCTCGGGCCAGCTCCTCAGGGAGCCTGCGTGCTTTCCTCTGGTGACACAGTGTTGGCTGCTTTTTCTGTTTTCGTAGCAGTGGATGGTCTTGCCAGGTGGCGTGAGTGGTAGAGGACCCCCCTGCCCCCGCCCCGGCCAATGCAGGAGATGTAAGAGGCGGGTTTGATCCCTGGGTCCAGAAGATCCCCTGGAGGAGGGCATGGCAACCCACTCCAGTGTTCTTGCCTGTTGGGCTAAAATCCATGGGGGTCGCAGAGTCGGACACGACTGAACTGACGTAGCACACATGGTCTTATCACAGTCCCTGAATTCATTGGGGCTGAATGTGCCAACATCCCAGTCCTAGTCTTTCTTTACATTTATCAACTGGCAAGATACTTTTATTTATTTTTAATTGGAGGATAATGGCTTTACAATATTGTGTTGCTTTCTGCCATACATCAACATGAATCAGCCATAGGTATACACATATCCCCTTCCTCTTGAACCTCGCTCCCACCCCATCCCACCCCTCTAGGTCATCAGAGCACCAGGCTACAGGGAAAGAGACTTTTAGAAAGGGCTGCGTCCCCTTATTTACTCTTTGATGCTCAGGGATACAGGTCATCTAGGAGAGGCAGGGCACAGGTTTACTTCTTTCCCTTTGTTCACCAGTTTACAAGGAAATGAATTGTTTCTTTATTATTCTCCAGAGGAGAGGACCAATGAACTCCTTTTCAATGTCATTGTGAACTCTAAGATTTTAACATATCTGATGGGTTACAATCATTTACAAGTATTTTTAAAAAAATTCTAAAAAATGTCTTCATTGAATTTGTTACTGTTTTGCTTTATGTTTTGTTTTGGCCGTGAGGCATATGGGATCTTAGCTCCCCAATCAGAGATGGAACTTGTACCTTCTGCATTGGAAGGATCCTTAAGGAGTTATCACTTCTGAGGTTAAGGAGTGATTCTTAACCACTGGACCAATTAAGGAAGTCCCCAGCATTATTCTTGAAAAACCTGACAATAATTGAATATTTTTTCTTTATAAGTCAACTGCTATTATTACCTAAGCTGAGCGCTGAAGAATTGATGCCTTTGAACTGTGGTGTTGGAGAAGACTCTTGAGAGTCCGTTAGACTGTAAGGAGATCAAACCAGTCAATCCTAAAGAAAATCAGTCCTGAATATTCATTGGAAGGACTGATGCTGAAGCTGAAACTCCAATACTTTGGCCACCTGATGTGAAGTACTGACTCACTGGAAAAGACCCTGATGTTGGGAAAGATTGAAGGCGGGAGGAGAAGGGGACGACAGAGAATGAGATGGTTGGATGGCATCACTGACTTGATGGACATGAGTTTTAGCAAACTTTGGAAGCTGGTGATGGACAGGGAAGCCTGGCGTGCTGCAGTCCATGGGGTCGCAAAGAGTCGCACTCAAGTGAGCGACTGAACTGAACTGAGAAGCCTGAAGGGCTTTTTTCTCTTTCCTTGAAGTCCAGTCATTTTATTAGAATGTCTTGAATATGTCTGATTATTCTGGGTTGATATTTTCAGGTATTCGGTACGCTCCTTCAACATGTAATTTCAATTAAAAAATTTTCAGTAGGTGTTCTTGATTAATTGTTTTTAATATTTGTTCCTTGCTTTGGTTTCTTCTTCAGGAACTTTTATTACTTGTATGGTGGAACTTCTTGACCTAATTTTAATATTTGCCATTTTCTCTAGAATATTTAAAAAACCTCTGTCTTCATTTCTGGTTGATTTAAAATATTCTTTCCTTTTCACCTTTTTCTATTCTGGCATTATCTCAAGGTTGGGTTAATTTGCTCTTGTGTTTCTTCTATTTTAGCTTTCATTTCTAAAATAAGTTCTTTCCTTTGTATGTCTAATTTGTTCCGGAGTTCTGTTTTCTAATGAAAACTCTCTAATGCTAGTTTATCTTGTTCTTTCACATCTTGGATATTTAAAGATGTTTTTAGGGTCATTTTGAACTAGAAGGTTATGGTTTTGATCGGTCCTGAAGAAATGTGTCACTGGTAGGCTTTATCCTATTTTTAGGAATGCTATTGGCTCCTGATTATTCTTTTGCCTAAGTTAATTTTGTATGAGATCTGACCTCCAGATTCTCTATTGCTCATTTTTATGTGAAATTAAGTTTTCCTGAGGGCTTCTCGGGTGGTTCAGTGATAAACAATCCATGTGCCAATGCAGGAGGCTCAGGTTCGCTCCTTGAGCGGGGACGATCCCCTGGACTCTTGCCTGGGAAATCCCATGGACAGAGGAGCCTGGCGGGCTGCACTCCATGGGATTGCAGAGTTGGACATGACTTAGGGACTAGACAATGACATAGCAAGTTTTCCTGAGCTTGGAGCTGATGTTCAGGATGCATCTCTAACTTCAAGGTCACCCCCTCCTCTTGTCTGCATGTAATGTACAGACGTGGTGGCCTGCTTTCTGAGGTCTCCTAGCTCCATCTCTTAGATCTGAATATCCTTCCTTTCTCTTGATTATCTTAGTCAATCTGCCTGATTTGATCCCGCTCCAAGGCATTTTCTCTGCAGTGAGGAACCTTGTCTGGGAAGGGAACCAAGCAGTTTCGAGAGTTCACAGTCCTTCCTGAGGGCTCTCACTCTCACTAGGGGGTGGGCCAGGCCCCTCCCAGACTCGAATTGTCCCTCCACGCCCTCCACTGAATACATGCTGGCTCTTTGGGGCTGGTCCTCTTGTCAGGCCCCTCAGACACCCCGTTGCTCCCCTCTGCTGGCAACAGGTGGGATGCCAAAGGCCAGAGGCTGAGCTAGAAAAGCCTGGGGTGTGTGTGTCGGGGGGGAACCTCAGGACATCTGATAACACGCAGGTAGCTACTGGGGGCTGTGCTCCCCTAGTTAAATTCTTTCAGTGTTTTCTAGGGGGGGATACCTTTGGCACCTAATTCTGAAGTGACTGATATCGGTGAGTTTTGTTTTTGCTAATTTGCCTTGCTTATTTTTGTTGGAATTTGAAGAGATTCAAAAATGATGCAGGCATGGCTACTATCCCCCAGCAAGTTACTATGTTGCTGTTGGTTTTGGCCACACCTGCTGTGCAGCTTGCAAGATCTTAGTTCCTCCAGGACCAGGTATTGAACCTGCCCCAGGAAGTGAAAGCACCCAGTCCTAATCACTGGACCCTCAGGGAATTCCCAACAAGTCACTAATTTTAATGCTTATCCCCCTAAAGGGCCTCAGGAAAGATGAGATAAAATAACACATGTGTGTAAAAGTATGTAAAGTGAAAGTGAGCGAAAGTGAAGTCGCTCAGTCGTGTCGACTCTGCGACCCTGTGGGCTGTAGCCCACCAGGCTCCTGCGTCCATGGGATTCCCCAGGCAAGAATACTGCAGTGGGTTGCCATTTCCTTCTCCAGGGAATCTTCCCGACCTAACCCAGGTCTTCCCCATTGCAGGCAGACACTTTAACCGCTTTACTTTTTAACACTTTAAAAGTATGTAAGGGACCATCTTAAGGGTAAACCAGCTGCTCCTTCTTTCTGCTATCTTGCAGCCAGGACTGACCCTCTCATTCAAGGCATGCAGGTTTGAGATCCGAGCCTGCAACTGCCTCAGAGGATGGGGCGCACAGGCCCGCAAGCTGGCTGCCTTGAAGCTGAGTGAGTCCCTGAGCTTTGTGCTCTTGCCTTGCCCTGCTGGGACCCCTCTGGGCATCTTCTCCTAGAATGAGTTTTGGAGAAGAGAAGGGAGGACCTCTTTCACATCTCCCACCCTTGCAACCCCAGGAAAGGGACGATCCGGGGGTGAGAAGCCAGCTGTGAGCCCCGCACGCCATCTGCTGGCCATTTGTTTAATTGCAGAGATAAACTCCATTAAAAAATGGAAGCGTCAGGCCCACTTCCCTAGTTCCGCCAGTAACATGGGTTAATACTGTCTGCCTCTGGTTGAAAACGATGCCCGGTTGACCCTTGAAAAACACGGGTTTGAACTGCGCAAGTCCACTCACACGCGGATTTTTTTCACTGAATACACACCACATGTGTCTTAATTGGTTGAATCCCGGGATGTGGAACTGCGACTGGAGGGTGAAAGTTAGGTGAAGATTTTCATCTCTACTGGACCTACTTTGTTCAAGGAGCAACTGTATTTATATTAAAACAATGACAATAAAGGGAAATAAGTTTTCCCACGTGCTCCCACTGTCTAGACAAGCACTATTTTTTTTTTTTTTTTTTAAAATAAAGTGTGTGTTAAAGTGTTAGCTGCTCAGTCGTGTCCAACTCTTTTCGGCTCCATGGACTGTAGCCTGCCAGGTTCCTCTGTCCATGCGGTTTTCCCAGGCAAGAATACTGGAGTGGATAGCCATTCCCTTCTCCAGGGGATCTTCCCAACCGAGGGAATTGAAGCTGGGTCTCCTGCATTGCAGGCAGATTCTTTATTTACTCTTAAAGGGGGCTGGGGTGGTGTGTCCAACATTTCTGGCTCCTGAAAAGTCACCTGGAGACCCTGGGTATTTGCATTGGCAACAAAGGGCGAGACAGCTCAGATTCTGCAGCCCCAAAAACTTGGTTTTGAATCCACTTCATTTGTCAAAAGCTGGGAGTGGTAGGTAGGTTAATTCACCTCTGATTTTGAATCTGTGTGTGCTAGGCTGGATAAAACCTCTCCCTTCCACCCCCGAGATATTCAGGTTCTAATCCTTGGAATCTGTGAGTATGTTATCTTGCATTGGAAAAAGGACTTTGCAGGTGTGATTAAGATTACAGACCTTGAGATGGGGAGATTATTCTGGATTATCCTGGTGGTCTCAATGTAATCACAGGAGTCCTTAAAGGATGAGAACCTTTTCTCACTTCAGTCAGAGTAATGGGACATTGTCCACTTTGAAGATGAAGGCAGTGGACCATGAACCAAAGAATTCGGGGAGCTTCTAAACTCTGGGAAAGGCAAGGAAATGGGATTCTCCTTGGAGCCTCCAGAAGGGATGCAGCCCAGCAGACACCTTGACTCTAGTGCCTGGGACCTGCATATGACTTCAGATCTGCAGAACAGTGGGAGCGTAAAGCTGTGTTGTTTCAGCCACAAAGTTCGTAGTAATTTGTTACTGGAGTGTTAGGAAAGAAATACACTGCAATGTGGGGTAATAATAGTACCTACTCTGGCTGGTGGGGAGAATGAAATATGTGCACGCGATCAGTTGCTCAGTCATGTTTGACTCTCTATGGCCCCATGGGCTGTAGCCCACCAGGCTCCTCTGTCCATGGGATTTTCCAGGGAAGAATACTGGAATGGGTTGCCATTTCCTTCTCCAGGGATCTTCCCCACCCAGGGACCGAACCCGCTTCTCTTGCATCTCATGAATTGGCAGGCAGATTCTTGACCACTATGCCACCTGGGAAGCACTGAGAATGAGATGAGGCCACAGTTAGGCATGCCTCGACAGTTGTAAACCCATTTACAGGTGCTTTGCGTTCTCTTCTGGAGAGTTACCCATTTATTCTTTTGCTTCCTCTACAGTTCTTTGCTGAGCACCTATTGTGTGCCAGGGGCTGTGCCCAGTACAGTGGTTACAGGGTGAACTTGGCCCCTTTTATGGGGCTTATAGGTTAGAAGGTAGCAGAATAGTAAAAGGTCCCACATGCCATGGAATTGCAATCACCATGGGGGCAATGAGTAAACTATCTGGGAAGCTGTGAGCATGGAGCTAGAAACTTGCCAGACCCCAGGTTTCAGACCTCAGGCTTCGGGCCAGGTCTCCAGGACATGGCTTGTCCTTGCTCACCTTCCCATATAGGCTGGTCTGTCCTGACCAGGGATTAGGGTACCAAGGGCCAGTATCCAGACCAGAGACAGCGTCTTGGGTGCCGTCAGATGGATCCATCCTGGTCCAGAGATCTGGAGCCCTGCATGGCGGCCCGTATTTGCTGAGGCAGTGTGTAGGTGGCTCAGGCCCATGAGCTCAGAGCTGCCAGAATGGTGGGCAGAGAAGGCAGGGCTTGGTACGTGGCCACAGACCACTGATCTTTAGTTCAGGATCTTATGGGCACTGGGTGAAGGAAGAGGCAGAAGCTGGGACAAAGACTCGGTTTAGTCACTCAGTTGTGTCCGACTTTTTGCAACCCCATGGACTGCAGCACGCCAGGCCTCCCTGTCCATCACCAACTCCTGGAATTTACTAAAACTCATGTCCATAGAGTTGGTGATGCCATCCAACCATCTCATCCTCTGTCGTCCCCTTCTCACACCTTCAATCTTTCCCAGCATCAGGGTCTTTTCCAATGAGTCAGTTCTCATCAGGTGGCCAGAGTATTGGAGCGTCAGCTTCAGCATCAGTCCATCCAATGAATATTCAGGACTGATTTCCTTTAGGACAGGGACTCGGGCTACTTTATTCGGTTCTGGAAGCCCTGTCTCTGCTGCACGCTGGCCCTAGCCTCCTCCTGCCCCCTCTAGGTTTTCCGGGGCTGTCTGGTAATCCCACTCTGTCTCCAGTGTGATGGGATGAGCAGACTCTCAGGGGCACAGGATTCCTTGTGCCTCAGTGAATTGCAGTATCTTAGTCAGCTGAGGGGGTTTCCTAATGGGTACGGGGGACTCAGAGTGAGTCACACAGCTGAGACAGGCAGAGGAACCGCAAGACATGGTCTGGACACAGATCTGAGGTTCCCAGTGGACCCCCCCCAAACTATTGAGAGACCAGGGCCAGAGCCGGGGCTGTGGTGCCACCTCGTGGCGAAGTTTGGAATTGCCACTGGATCCGATGTCCGTTTCCAGGGATGCGACTTTCTGTTCAGCTCGATTTATCTGTTTATCTCCTGACAAAATGGACGGAAGGGAGTGCCTGGTGAGTGAATCCGGTAGAGAAGGTGGTGTGTCTTGGCCTTAGAGTCCCTTTTACCCTTCACTAGCCATAGTTCTAAGAATCAGAGGCAATTCTAGAAAAGGGGTTGATGAGAACTAGGCAGGCACCCCTGGTGCCCCATCCCTACCATGGGCCTCAAGGTCTGTGTCACACCTGATGCTCTAAAACCTCTCCCGTGGAGTTTACACGTACACCTGGAACCAGGTGAAGGGGATCAGCGGGAAGCGGGGTGCTGGTTAACTCAGGTTTTCCCAAGAAGCTCCTCACAGACTGGGCAAGGTACACCCTGGTCCAATGTGCAGAAGTTTGAAGAGAAACGTGAGCCCCTCCTCCAAGGGACCACCTACCTCTAGGTAATATACATCTTCAGGTGACCCGCTGTAACTATAGGGATGCCACCTGCCTGAGACCTGCCAGCCTGAAGGCGACAGAATACTCGGCTGAAACCTTGAAATCAGGCTTGCAAAAGGTAGTCCCGTTTAGGAAATGAGTGAGTTAAAACAAACAAACAAACAAACACATCAGGGGCTTCCCTGGTGGTCCAGTGAGGAAGGGTCTGCCTGCCAATGCAGGGGACATGGGTTCGATCCCTGCTCCGGGAAGACCCCACATGCCGTGGAACAATTAAGCCCGTGCGCCACAACTACGGAGCTCCTGTGCTGGAAGCCGGGAGCCACAGCCTCTGAGCACGCACCCTAGAGGCTGTGCTCCGCAACAAGGGAAGCCGCGGCAGAGGGAAGACCGTGCACCTCGACTAGAGTGCAGCCCCCTCTCACTGCAGCTAGAGAGAGCCCATGCGCAGCAGTGAAGACCAAGTGCAGCAAACTTAAACAAAATAAATCTTAAGCCGCCGCCCAAAAAATCCCCACATCATTTAAAGCCCTTTGAGTATGTTTTCTAAAAGTTCTCCAACTTGGAAAAACTATACAAAAGAAGGGGAGAAAGAACAAAGTCTGCAGAAATATGACCTTAAGGTGGCTTCAGCTAAGGTACAGGAACTAGTAAATGCATTTGTTTTTGTATACATTTTTAGATTTTTGTATTTATTTTCTTCAGAGTGCTCCGAGGCATTTTATTTGCACGTATGTCAAAGCTATGGTTTTTCCAGTAGTCATGTACAGATGTGAGAGCTGGACAGTAAGACAGGCTGAGCGCTGAAGAGTTGATGCTTTTGAACTGTGGTGTTGGAGAAGACTCTTGAGAGTCCCTTGGACTGCAAGGAGATCCAACCAGTCCATCAAAAGGAAATCAATCCTGTATATTTATTGGAAGGACTGATGTTGAAGCTGAAACTCCAGTACTTTGGCCACCTGATGTGAAGAACTGACTCATTGGAAAAGACCCTGATGCTGGGAAAGATTGAAGGCGGGAGGAGAAGGGGACAACAGAGGATGAGATGGTTGGATGGCATCACTGACTCGATGGATGTGAGTTTTAACAAACTCTGGGAGATGGTGAAGGACAGGGAAGCCTGGAATGCTGCAGTCCACGGGGTCACAAAGAGTCGGACACAACTGAGCGGATGAACAAAAACACATCCCTAGAAGAAGAATCCAAGGGTTTTCCCTCCTGTGTGATTTCGTCTTGTTTCTTCAGGGTTCATGATGCCTGCTGAGGTTGGCAATACCATGAAACGGAACTAACGAGATGGGAGCAGGTTTTTCTGCCATTTTCCTAGATCTTGAATCTGAGGCTGATCACTCTACGCTTATTTAGCTTGCCTGTGAGGTTCACAACAATTGCCCAGCCCTGTGGTCAGCGATGATTTCAAACCCTCCAATGTAACTGTGCTTCATCATCACAGTTAGAAGCCTGCTGACTCTGAAGCACGGCCTGATAAGAACGTGGCCTTTGCCTCTCTTTTCTGCGTTGTTGATGTTCTTCAAAGCATCAGCCAGGTCATTCACTTGTACTATTGTGGCAGCACAGAAGGATGGCAGAAAGATACATTCTTTATTAATACAACAGAAATGTATTTTCTCCCCATTTCCACCAAAATGGTGTTGAAAAGTATTTAAAAGCATACAGGTCCCTACCTCAGGGGAACTCTAACATATGTGCACTTTCTGCTCAGTTTCTCAGTCATGTCTGACTCTGTGCCACCCCATGGACTGTAGCCCACCAGGCTCCTCTGCCTATGGAATTTTCCAGGCAAGAATCCTGGACGGGGTGCCGCTTCCTTCTCCAAGGGATCTTCCCAACCTAGGGATTGAATCTGAGCCTCTTGCATCTTTTGCATTGGCAGTCAGATTCTTTACCACTGAGCCACCTGGAAAGCCTCATTTTGAGATTCACCCATTTGGAGGCTATTGGCTGTAGCACTGTCTGTAGGCAAGACAATGTGGAAACAAGCCAAATGAAATCAGCAGGGTCACGGATGGACAAATCTCAGTGCACGTGGCAGGCGTCAATGGCATGAAGGCCTCCTTGGTTGAAGCGAATGGTTCTGTGTGTTGACATGCAAAGATCTGAAGAACAATGTGGAGTAAAAAAGCAAGTTGCAAAAGCAAATATCCTGTGTATTATTTCTGGACTTTTTTTTTTCGTCATTCACACCATGCAGCTTGTGAGACCTTTGTTTCCTGACCAGGGATCGAACGTGGGCCCATGGCAGTGAGAGCACTGAGTCCTAACCACTGACCACCAGGAAATCCCTCTATTTCTGGATTTTTATACGTGCAACAAAAAATGAAAACAAGGCTGACTGCCACATTGCCTTCATGTGCTAGTGAATAAATGAATGCCTCTTTGCCTAGTTAAGTCCCACTCATCTTCCAGATCTCAGCTCAAGGCGTCACTTTTTCAGTGAAGATTTCCCTGCTTCCTGCCCCCCCATCTCCCCATCCCGCCCTGCCCCGGTCTGCCACCACCCCAGGGCAAGTAGGCACTCTGAAATCCAGTCTCGCGACCTATATCTTTCCTTCAGGTCTTTTTTCACTGTTGTATATTTATGGCAGAAAGCAAAGAGGAATTAAAGAGCCTCTTGATGAAGGTGAAAGAGAAGAGTGAAAAAGTTGGCTTAAAACTCAACATTCAAAAAATGAAGATCACGGCATCCAGTCTCATCACTTCATGGCAAATAGATGGGGAAACAATGGAAACAGTGACAGACTTTATTTTCCTGGGCTCCAAGATCACTGCAGATGGTGACTGCAGCCATGAAATTAAAAGATGCTTGCTCCTTGGATGAAAAACTATGACAAACCTAGACAGTGTATTAAAAAACAGAGACCTTACTTAGCCTACAAAGGTTCGTATAGTCAAAGCTATGGTTTTTCCAGTAGTCATTTATGGATGTGAGAGCTGGATAATAAAAAAGGCTGAGTGCTGAAGAATTGATGCCTTCGAACTGTGGTGCTGGAGAAGACCCTTGGACAGCAAGGAGATCAAACCAGTCAATCCTAAAGGAAATCAACGCTGACTATTCATTGGAAGGACTGATGCTGAAGTTGAAGCTCCAATACTTTGGGCACCTGATGCAAAGAGCTGACTCATTAGAAAAGACCCTGATGCTGGGAAAGACTGAGGGCAGGAGGAGAAGGGGATGACAGAGGATGAGATGGTTGGATGGCATCCCCGACTCAATGGACATGAGTTTGAGCAAACTCTGGGAGATAGTGAAGGACAGGGAAGCCTGGCTTGCTGCAGTTCAGCAGCAGAGACAGACATAACTGAGTAACTGAACGACAATAATATTTATTTGTGTGATTGTTTGATTAATGTCCATCTTCTCTACAAGCTTGATTTGGGCAGAGACCCTGGCCACGTTCTTCATCCCCAGCACCTAATGCCCTGTATAGACTGTAGCCCATGAGGCTCCTCTGCCCATGGGATTTTGCAAGCAAGAATACTGGAGTGGGTAGCTATTTCCTTCTCCAGCGGATCTTCCTGACTCAGGGATCGAACCTGGCTCTCCTGCCCTGTAGGCAGATTCTTTACCATCGGAGACACTAGGGAAGTCCCACCTAATGAAGAGTGGATGCTTAATAAATGAATTTGTTATTTCTGTGCCCCAACTAGGCTGTAAGCTCTGTGAGGCCAGGGGAAGTATCTATTTTCTTTTTCATGGATTCCCCTGAGGCTTAGGGAAGGTTTTGGTGTCAGAAAGTCTGAGCTACAGTCCAGGCTCTGCCACTTGCTGGCTGTGTTTTCTTGGGCAATTCAGTTTGAGAGTCTGAGCCTCAGTGTCCTCACCTGTAAACAGGGTAACATAATGATGTATTGTACGAAAACAATTCATCAACAGGGCTTGGTATCAGAAGGGGACGACAGAGGATGAGATGGTTGGATGGCATCATCGACTCGATGGACATGAGTTTGAGTAAACTGCGGGAGTTGGTGATGGATGGGAAGGCCTGGCGTGCTGCAGTCCATGGGGTCGCAAAGAGCCGGACATGACTGAGCTACTGAACTGAACTGAGCTGAACTGAAACGTCTAAATACCCTCATTGTGAAGGATGGGGGCACCATCTCCCACATTACCACCAGATGGCGCTGTGATCACACCGGCGATGCTCACCCCATCAGCTCGCTCCAAGCTTCGAAATCGCTTCCAGCTTCCTTGTAGTTATCCTGTCCCGTAGGCTTCAAGTAGCCATTTGGCCTTTGCTCTAATCTCTCTGTGACTGGGAGGTTACTGTCACCAGGCTGGAGACCCTTGCAGGACTGGTCTGAGAGCCCTGTCCTCTGGGTGGAGGAAACAGAGGATCCCCGGAGAACAGGGGAGACCAGACAGAAACTAGTGGCCGGACAGACGAGAGTTGGGACCAGGGTGAGGCGGTCAGGCGCCCAGGGCGCCGAAATGAAGGGTGCGGGCTTTCTCGGTCTTGCGCATGCGTGGAATCTGACTGCCCTTGGTGGTCTTGTAAGAATACCCTGGGGCTGGGCTGAGAGCTGGTCCAAAGCTTCAGGGCTGCCTGCCGTCCGCTCATCCGCAGCAGGACAGAGCTCTCAGCAGGTGCCAGGCTGTGGAGGAACCCCCTTGTTGCTCTAAAGAACACTCTTTGGTAAGAACTATTATTATTTTAAACATGCATTTATTTATTTATGGCTGTGCTGGGTCTCCGTGGCTGCAAGTGGGGATTTCTCTGGTTGTGGTGAGTGGCCTTCTCATTGCAGGGCCTTCTCCTGTTGCAGAGCACGGGCTTGAGGACACTCAGGCTTCTGTAGTCGCGGCTCCCGGACTCCAGAGCTCAGGCTTAGTAGTTGCAGTGCATGGACTTAGTTGCTCCGAGGCATGTGGGATTTTCCGGGACCAGTGATAGAACCGGCGTCCCCTGTACCGCAAGGCAGATTCTTAACCATTAGACCACCAGGGAAGCCCCAAGAGCTATTATTATAGTCGTCTTTCAGATAAGAAAATGGACACGGAGACAACTTAAGAAGCTTGCAGTTATAAAGTGGCAGAACTGGGATCTGAACCCAGGCTGTTTTGGCTCAGGACGGCCCCTCCTGACCATCACCCTGTGCTAATCTGTTGTGCTTCCCTCTTGCGACTAATCCCTCCTTCTGGCCAATGTTTATTACGGACCAGCCGGTCTGTTCCAAGGACTGTGCCAGCGGCCCAGTAGGAGGCGAGGCTGGACCCTGCCCGTCCAGCGAAGTCCTGACCCTGCCGTGTCCCTATCCCGTGACCCTGGACGAGTCATTGAACGCCACTCTGCCTCCGCGTCTTCATTCTGAAATGGGAGGAGAGTTGTGGGGAGGAGGGAGTGACTCAGAGCTGCAAGAGCTGTGGCCTCGTCCCGATGGGGCTTGGGAAGTGTCAGCTGTAATTACCACTCCAGTCATCACCCACCTCCTGGCCGCCAAGTGGAAAAGGGGAGGGGAGAGTCAGAATCCAGTGCTCCTGGCTCCCCCACTTCAAAAATTAGTTTATTTAAATTGGAGGATAATTACATATTGTGATGGCTTTTGCCATACAGCCGCATGAATCGGCCACAGTGTCCCCCCCATCCTGAGCCCCCCTCCCACCTCCCGCCCCACCCCGTCCCTTTGGGTTTGCATCTTGGCTTTGGCACCGTGACTGTCTCAGACATGGCATCTTGTACAGGCTGAGTTTTCCCTCTGTAAAACAGGAATGACTAATTCTGACCTTGTGGTGTCCTTGTGGTCGTCGGATGAAGTCACAAGGTTGAGCACTTGGCATAACAGGGGCCTTTGAAACACTGCATTTCCTGTCCTCAAGAGGCATCAGGAGGCCACCTCAACCCCGCGCTCAGCACTTCTGGAGTTTTGGCATCTCCCCTTCTCCCAAGGAAGGGCCAGACGTGATAGACTGCAGGATTCTGTTTTCTTCTTCTGTGGGGCGGGGATCCCTGACCAGGGATGGAACCCATGCCCCCCGCATGGGGAGCGTGGAGTCCTAGCCGGTGGACCTCCAGGGAAGTCCCTTCTTTTGCTTCTTTCCTTTGTTCCTGTTTGAATTCTGTTCCTTGAGAGGCAGCTGGGTGTGCTTTGCAGCCGCCCCCTGCCGCTCCTCCCCCAGCCCGGGTGTGTGTGGGACTCCAGGTTGTCCCCAGCAGAGGGTGGCCGCGTCTTGGACTCTTGTCACCTGCGCAGTGGAGGGTCAGTGGGGTGTTGAGCGTGGCGGCCTTGGGCCTCCTCTCTGTACCTGAGACTCCGAGAAACCAGTGAGCAGGTGGGGGTGCTGAGGTCCCGTCTCCTCCGAGGTCTCGGGGCTGTGGCTGCCCGCTCTCCCCTCCCACAATGCTCTTGATGCTCTGCCCGGGGTGCTGGGACTTCGCAGTGGCGGGGGTCAGGGGGTCGGGTCGTGTGTGACCCAGGAACCAGAGTGAGCCCAGCTGGGCAGCGAGAGGCACTCTCAGAGGTCTGGCCTGGCAGGGAGCATCCCTCTCCCCTTCCATTAACTTCCTCAGGGTCCCGGTGCCAGGGGGCTCATCCTAGGGTCCCCCAAGATGTATTCCCCCAAGCTGGGAGTTCCACTCATGTTATCATTGACCTGGTAGTCACAGCGGCCCCTCCATTTCAGACATGGTGAAACTGAGCCTCGTGTCCTTGAAACTGAGGCCGAGGAGTGACTGACCCAAGGTCTTGTGGCAGAGGGGGTGTCAGAGTCCCGGGGGGTACTGATGCCCAGCTCTGCTGCCGATCTCCCACCCTCCTCTCTCCCTCCCCCCCACCATGTTCATCCAGCACTTAATTTTAATGGCCCTTTGATTGCGAGCCTCTTCTTGAGGAAGAGACTAATCATTATTAATGAATTTGGGCTGCTCCGGCATAAATGAGCCAACGGGGCTGGCCGGTGGGAAGCTGGACCAGCAGACAGCCAGCTTTGCACATCTTGCTTTGGGCCATGGAGAGTCCCGTTAAACCAGATGCTTGTCTGGAAGGGCTGCTGGAATCTTCCTGTCCATCCAGCCCACCCTGGCCCTTATCCTGAGCCCGTGGAACAGCTGGGCTCCCCAGCCACGGCTCAGCCTGGGTGGATGGGACGAGGAGAGCTGCAGTGAGGGGATTTGAGGGTCCCCTGTGTGTGGGGTGAGGGTCCCACCTCTCACCTCACACACTGGCCTGTTCTCTTGGCAGCAGCTAATCTTGGGAAGGCTCATGGGGCCGGTTTTAGATTTGTTTTCCAAAATGGAAAGATGACAAATAATCCTCATGGGGAAGCAAAAACAGCAAACAAAACCCAAGACCTCTCTGAGGATCTTTCAGTCCTGAACCCTGGCATCGGCCCCCTGGGTAGTCAGAGCTGGAATCTCCCCTCATCCCAGGATCTTGAACTAGCCCCAGCAGCGGCTCTGAGCCTCGGGGTCCTCAGCCGTGGAACAGAGCTTACACTGTGTAGCCGGGGGCTGGGAGGGGATGGAGTGAGTTGGGATGCATTTTGCAAATGAGGCCTTATGTGGGTAATTTTCTCACTGGCAGGAGACAGACACCCTCACACGCCCCCAAATCGGTAATGGGGCCTCCTCGGAAGGGACTCCTTATTTCTGGAGCCGGCATGATTATTCAGTGGGTTCTGTGTAATTATTTAATCAAGCCTCCCTCCACCAAGTCCTCAGCGTGGAGCTGGGCGGCTGACCAGACCCTGTCCTCCCCTCTCCCCCAGGAGGCTAATCAGTTTGCGCTGCTGGGAGGGGGAGAGCGCGGTCCCAGGCCCCTCTTCTCTCTGTGTGGCACAGCTGCGCTGCTTGAGGGGGTGGGGCTGGCCGGAGGCAGGACTGGGTCACCTTGGGGCTCGCCTGGGCTGAGCGCAGGGCTGGAGGGACCTGTGGGTGCCGCCCTCTTATTTTGCTTTGAGGTCAGGGCAGCACGGAGGTCCCACAGCACCTCTGCCCAGATCTGGCTTCCGGGGTTCCCTCCCCCTTCCTCTCCCCTCCACCTTCCCTCCCCTTTTCCTTCTTCCCTTCTTTCCCTCCTTCCTTTTCCTCCTCTCCCCTCTTTTCCCTCTCTATTATACAAGTAATAGACAAACGTACACATGCTTTTTTTTTTTTTAAAGCTTTTTATTTTGTATTGGGGTATAGCCCCATCTCATTGGAGGATGAGATAGTTGGATGCCGCCGGTGCAATGAACATAGCGAGTGAAGTCGCTCAGTCGTGTCCGACTCTTTGTGACGCCATGGACTGTAGCCCACCAGGCTCCTCCATCCATGGGATTTTCCAGGCAAGAGTACTGGAGTGGGTTGCCATTTCCTTTTCCAGGGGATCTTCCCGACCCAGGGAACAAACCCAGGTCTCCCGGACTGCAGGCTGACGGTTTATCCTCTGAGCCACCAGGGAAGCAATGAGCATGAACTTGGGCAGACTCTGGGAGGTGGTGAGGGACAGGGAAGCCTGGCGTGCTGCAATCCGTGGGGTCGAGAGGAGTCAGGTGCAACTCGGCGACTGATCAACAATAGCCGATTAACAGTGTTGTGAGAGTTTCAGGTAAACAGCGAGGGCACTCAGTCAGACATATACATGTATCCATTCTCCCCTAAACTCCCCTCCCATCCAGGCTGCACCATAGCACTGAGGGGAGTTCCAAGTGTTATCCAGTAGGTCCTTGTTGGTTATCCATTTTAAATACAGTAGTGTGTACCTGTCCACCCCAAACTCCCTAACTACCCCTTCCTGCCATCCAATCCTGCCGCCCCCCATCCCACACCTGGAAGCCGTAAGTTTGTTCTCTAGGACTGTGAGCCTCTTTCTCGAACGTGGACATTCTCATTGACAGACGTGTGGATGACACAGTGAGGTGCCAGCCTCCCGTGACCCTCCTCTTTTCTCCCATTCACACCCCCACCCCCATCCCAGAGGTGACCCCAGCTCTCATTCAGAAACTTGCCTTCCGGACTTTTTCTGTGTGCTCACAAACCTACCCAAGTCCCAGAGGAAAGGTTGATTCTGGTGCTTGCTTTTGCCCCCATAAACATTCCTGATGATGCATAGACCACTGGTTCTCCCGGGGATGTGTGGCTTTACCTCCTGGTGACATTTGGAAATCTCTGGAGACGTATTTGATCATCACGGGGTCAATGCTGCTGGCATCCGGTGGGTAGAGGTCAGGAAGCTGCTAAACACCCTTCAGTGCACAAGGCTGCCCCCATAATGAAGAATTACTGGGCCCAGGATGTCCGTAGTGCTGAAATCGAGAAACCCTGGTCTAGAATGTTCTTTGACTCGCTCTTTTCTAAAAGCAGCATTTCTTGGAAGTCTTGACAGGTTGTTGTTGTGTAATTGCTCAGTTGTGTCCAACTCTTTGTGACCCCATGGACTGTAGCCCTCCAGGATCCTCTATCCGTGGAATTCTCCAGGCAAGAGTACTGGAGTGGGTTGCCCTTCCCTTCTCCAGGGACTCTTCTTGGACCAGGGATTGAACCCACATCTCCTGCATTGGCAGGAGGATTCTGTACCACTGAACCACCAGGGAAGCCCCTTGATGGGTTAGTGAAGATCTTTTCCTCCTTCCTTTTACTTCAGCCTAATTTGCCTGCCTCGCCCTCCACTTATCTTTTTATAGATTGCAGGCATCTTCTAATCTTTTTGGGGGTTAACGGAAATGGCTCTTTGGTGGAAGCCCTTGTTCCTACAGCATGTGCTAGAGTCTAGTGTTTCCCTTCTTTGGACACCTGGGAGCTTGATGGCTCATCCACTTACTTTGTTTCCATAGATGCCTTGCTGTGTGTGCGGGCTAAGTTGCTTCAGTCGTGTCCAGCTCTTTGTGACCCCCGTGGACTGTAGCCCGCCAGGCTCCTCTGTCCATGGGATTCTCCAGGCAAGAATACTGGAGTGGGTTGCCGTGCCCTCCTCCAGGGGATCTTCAGCACCCAGGAATGGAACTTGCGGCTCCCGTGTTGCAGGCGAATTTGGATACTGCGCCATGCTCTCCCATAAAGGTTGTGCCAGCTTACCTTCTGACTTTTCCTCCTACAAATCCCAGCTTTCAGGAATGATGATTTTAAAAAAAAGTTTGGAGTGATAACTGTTATTTCTCTAAGAGAACTAAAGGGAACCTGACCTTCACAGAGGGGTGGGAACCCACTCATGATGACCCCAAGACAGCCCTCTGCCCCCATCCCTGCAGCTGGTGAAGAACAGACTTATCCACTCCCACCTCCCTATGTGACCCTGGGTGGGAAGGACAGGGACAGGGTGGGGACCCTTATTTTACAGATGAAGCTCAGGGAGTTTGAGGGTCTTTGCCCACCAGCTCCTACAAGTCACACCCACCTGTTGGAGCCAGAGGGCACCAGAAGGTGGATAGCAGGTGGGCAGAGTGAGGCTGGCCGTGGTTTTGGACCCTGGGAGTTCTGACAGATCCAGTTCTGCTGAGCACCCTCCCAGGTCCCTCACGACCTTGCTAGATTTTACAGGACATCCATGCAATATTTGGGACATTCTTGCCCTAAAAAGCGGTTCGTTGTTTATCTGTAATTCAGACGTAACTGGGTTTCTTGTGTTTCACCTGCAGCTCTGCCTGGGGCAGCAAGGAAGCGGGAAAGGGGCCCCCTGGCAGGTCTCTAGTAGCCTGGAATTTCCTTTCGGGGCTGTTGGCTTTTCATCTTTTTCTTTCCCCAACTATCTATACCCTCCAGATCTTGTCTGAAGACCCCCTTTCCCTCCAGGGACCTGGGAGGAAGCTGGGGGAGCCAAGTTGCTGGCTCCAGGGACAAGGATGCATGGAAGGAAGGAACAGCTGGGACAGGACAGCCCCTCTGTTTCTCCCCTCTCCCCAATCTTCTCAGAGCCTCAATACCCATCTTGGAGAATTCATTCTTGCTTGGGTGTGAGGGGCTGGAAGAGAAAGGTGGTCAGGTGGGCGTGTCCTGGGCAGTACTGATGGCCACACAGACCCCACCTCGCCTCCATGATCCATCCTCAGAGCCCACGTCCGCTGCAACTGTAATTAGTCCATAAATCACTCCGAGTGATAAATAGAATGATAGATGCAGGTTTCACTTGATCACTTTTTTATTAAGGTGAAATAAATCAGCACCACATTGTTGCTATAAACCTTTCAAACTGGTCAGATCCTGGCTGGTAGAAGCTGATTAACATGGTCACATGGAGGGACCGTTTGTAGCTGATCACTGAGATCAATCAAATCCTGTCATTTTCCCTCCTTGGAGGAGGTGGCAGAGCAGGTGCTGGTCCATCGTCCACTGCACCCCTGGCGTCTTGCTGCTTGGGCGCGGGGGCCGAGGGTACAGTGTGTGAGCTGTGGTGCCAGACAGCCCGGATTCGAACCCTGACTGTGCCATCAGCCTGCTGTGTGAGACTGGGGAGCTGTCATCCTGTCCTGTCTCCAAGCCTCAGAGTCCTTTGCCCTACCTAGAGGTGGACAGCGTTGCTTACAGTCAGTGTGGTTAGGATAGAGTTGTTCCGCGCATCCCATAGAGCAGTGGGTGCCAGACTTCTCCATCTTAGGGCCCCTTTGTTGTTGTTTGATCGTTGTTTAACCCAGCTTTTTATTTATTTAAAAAAGGGTCTGCTTTCAAGGTCTGTATCCGTACTGAAAATCAAGATCAAGTGAGCTCTTGCCCTTCTGCTCCACGGGAGGTTTCTGTCTCCCCCGAGCTCGCCTTAGAATACCTGTGTTACTGTGACAGGTGTACTGTCTGAGTCAGACTCCCCACCCAGCACTGTCCCCAGAGTGAGTTGCGCCCAGGTGGTGCAAGGATCTTTCTTTCTTTCTGTTTTTTTAAAAGACTCTTTTTTAAAGAAAAGATCCTGCAACTAAGGATCCCACATGGCACAATGAAGATGGAAGTTCCCACAAGCTGCGATTCAGACCCCGTGCAGCCAAAAAAAAAAAAAAAAAAAAAAACCTGAACCAAAACCAACCAAATAAAAAAACTCCCCCCAAAACATGTCTGCTCCTCCAATCAGCATGTGAACCCTGGGAAGGCAGGGACCACATTCATTCACTCACTGGCTTGCAGCCTTGGGGTCTAGCACTGTCTCTGGCTCAGGGCTCAAGACACATTTGTGGAATGAATGATCTGGAGACTTGCATTCATGCTGATCACTTTAGTTGTGACCCCATGGCCTGTAGCCCACCAGGCTCCTCTGTCCATGGGATTCTCCGGGCAAGAATACTGGAGTGGGTTGCCATGCCCTCCTCCAGGAGATTTTCCTGGCCCAAAAATTGAACCTGTGTATCTTGAGTCTCCTGCATTGGCAGGTGGGAGTTGCTTAAAGCCAGGGATGATAGGAAAGTCTGTAGCACCATTGAGTTGCAGAATTGTGATGTTCTCTGCATCCTGATTCCTCCCTTGAGGGGACCTTTCCATGCCCTGGCGACCCTCCCACAGCCCACAGCCTTCACTTCACTGAAGCCCTGAGCCCTAGGAATCTCCTTTACCGTTTGTGTCTCTGGCAGCTGCTTCCTTGGCAGGGCCCTGAGGACATTTTGACGATGCCCATTCCTGCCCGTGTTCCAGCCACCCCTGAGTGAGTGACCCTGCTAGGAGTGCAGTTTTCTCTCCCTCTCACCCTCCTTTGATTTGATCAGGCCAAATCTGAAATGATGTGTGAAAGTAATGATATTTTGTAATTAAATCTCTGGTGACGGCCACTGCAATTTGTGCTACATGCATTGTTCATAAGGAAAAAATGCATCAATTCATTTTCTGACCGGCGACTCCAGGGACTGGCAATTAGGAGAAGCTCATCTCTTGTTGCTTCGCATATTAAAGAGCTACTGAAACGCAGAGAGAATTTGGGAGAGTTTTTTTTTTTTTTTTCCTAATAATGTTAGCTTAATTAGGGACGCTCGGTGATAAAGGGAAAGTTTTGGATGACGAGCATATTGTGGTGGAGGGAAAAGAAAGAGCAAAGAAAGGGAAATGAAAGTGTCAGGACGAGACGAGGCGGGCTAGAGGATTAAGGACATTCCCTCCTAAGAGGTTTGACTTTGCTGAACCAGGGCTGGTGAAGGCTAAGGACAGGAGCCCAGGGCAGGCTGGGCCCGTGGATCTAAGTGCTAGTCCCTTTGTGTCGTGGCTGGACCCTTGTTAAATTTATTTTTATTTATTTATTTGGCCCTGCCAGATCTTTAGTTGCAGCATGTGGAATCTAGTTCTCTGACCAGGAATCAAACCCAGGCCCCTGCACCGGGAGCACTGGACCACCAGGGAAGTCCCTGAAGGCATCTTTTTTTTTTTTAAAATTTATGTTTAATTGAAGGACAATTATACTATTGTGTAGGTTTCTGCCATACATCAACATGTTCACCCTGAAGCCATCTTTTAAGGGCATTTTTTTTTCAGAATCACCCCTCGCAGCCCAGGAAAGCCATTCTCCCTAATACCACTCACCCTGCCACACGTCTGAGCCTTTGGTTCTGAGTGTGCACTTTCCAGGGATTGCTTGAAGGGGCAGAGAGGAAGGCGTGAGAGAGACAGAGGCCACGGAGGATGAACTAAGGACCTAAGGAGGGCCCAAAGGTCTAAGAGGAAGAAAAGCAGAAATAGTGGCCGAGGTAGATTTGGTCGACATTATTTGTGCTTTTAGTGTCTGCCAGACAAGGTGCTGGTCTAGGTGGTTTCACATAGAACTTTTTTTTATTTCAAACTTTTAATTTTGTATGGGGGTATAGCTGATTAACAGTGATGAATAGTTTCAGGTGAACAGCGAAGGGACTCAGCCTCACGTAGAACTTCTAAATTGGCCCTTGGACTGATGCGGCTGCCTGAGGTGAGATGGTTAGTACAGCCCGTTTTACAGGAGAAGAAACTGAGGCTTGGGAAGTTTAGGTGCCCTGCCCAAATCTCGGCGAGCAGGGGCAAAGCCAGGTCTGAACCCAGGTGGGTCTGACTCTGGGCCAGAGCCGAACTTATGTGATGATGGGAGTGGTCTGTATCTGTGATGTCCAGTACAGTCGTGTCTTAGTCTGTTCAGGCTGCGTGGTTTGTAAACACAGGAATGTAATTCTCACAGTCCTTGGGCTGGAAGTCCAAGATCAAGGTGCTGTCAGATTTGGTGTCTGCTGAGAATCTGCTTCTTGGGTCCTGGATGGATGTATTTTTTGCTGTGTCCTCAGAGGCCAGAAGGGCCAAAGGAGTTCCCTGAGGTCTCTTTTATAAGGGCTGTAATCCTATTATGACTTAATAACCTCCCAAAGATCTCTTTTCTAACACTATTGCATTAGGGATTAGATTCAACATGTGAATTTGGAGATTGTGGGGGACACCAACACAATCTAGAGCAGGTAACCAGTAGCCATGTAGGCTACTGAGCTTTTGAAGTTTGGCTAGTGCACCTGAGGAACTGAACTTTAACTGTATCTAATTTAATTTAAAATTAAAAAAGCCACATACCATTAGTGGCTTCCGTAATGGACAGCACAGCTCCAGACCCGAGGAGATCTAGACGGGACCCTGGCTGCCCCCAGCCCATCATTTCCCCAGCTCTGTGAGGGGCAACATCACGACTGAGCTGACGTCTTAACATCTTGCTTCCCTCGAAGACAAGGAAGCATAAGGAACACAAGGAAGCTCCTTTGCTTACCCAGCTGTCACTCAAAAAGTCCTCTGCCAACACTTGCTGACTAGGTACCTGCTGGTGCCAAGTGCTTCACCCGCAGGATATAAAGGAGTCTTCTCGACAGCGCTATCTAGTGGATCACATTAACAGTCCCCCTTTATCATGAAGGAAATAGAGACTCAACAAGGCTGACCAACTGTTAAGTCACTCAGCTGGTATGCATTTGGGCCAGATATGGAGCCCAGGTATCTCTACTCCAAACATCCATACTCTCTTCTGCAGTGTGCTGAGGCCAGTTTAGCATGGATCTCCATGACAACTGATGCCCTGATGACTCCAAAGGTGTTTTTCTTACCCTCTGTCTCAGTAGACATGGATTCAAATGCCAACTTGTTTATTTGGGACTTGGAAACAGTACAGGCAGCCAATAAAGGGTACATGATTCTACTGATCATAACGAATTCCCACAGCATGACTGAGGCTTAATTCTGCTGGGGGACTGTGAGACCATGCATGGAACACCACGGGATTATTCCACCCAGAGGGGAGGGAGATGGGATATTTATCCAGCAACTCTCATGCGTCTTTGGTTGAGAGCTGTGGGGGTGTGGGTGGCATTTCTGACCTGCCATGATGGTGGAAATAGTAGACTCTATGCCCAGAGAAGGTCATCAGGCAAAGAAGCGGCAGTTGGCAGCAAAGCCAGAAGGTTGCCCACCCTTGCAAAGATCCTGGGTTCATCGTAAGCCCTGTTTCATCAGAAGACAGAGGCTGAGCTTTTCTTCTCTTGGTTCCAAGGTTCTGTGCCACCCTTTGAGATCCTGAGGTTGCCTCTTAAGGGGTTTAACCATTAACAGAGCAGATGAGTACTTTGCTGATGATCTTTGAAAATTGGAATCTTTTTGCAGTTCAGAAAGGAAAGCTGGGAATCTTTGCATATGTATAAAGAAGGTGTTTTCTAAGAACCCTAATGGTGTAAATAAGGTTTAGGAGCATGTTTAAACCTACTTTGCAAGCTTTCCCAAGGTCTTTAGAAATGCTTATGTTGTTAGTTCCTCAGTTGTCCAACTCTTTTCAACTCTATGGACAGCAGCCCACCAGGCTCCTCTGTCCATGAAATTATCCAGGCAAGAGTACTGGAGTGGGTTGCCATGCTCTTCTCCAGGGCATCTTCCCAACCCAGGGATCGAACCCAGGTCTCCTGCACTGCAGTCAGATTCTTTACCATTTGAGCTACCCAGAAAGCCCTTTAGAAATGCTTATCAGCATACAAACAACTCATGGATTACAAATTATCCTTCTGTTTCATTAAAGCATGCCTCCTAACCACTGATCACAGGCAACCCTTGGCCTAGTTTAAATAACTATAAGCCCTTGGAAAAAGTGTGGGTTTTGTGTATATTCAGTAATATAGTTTGACTCTAAAGCCAGCATGACCTCCTCGTTCTGAATTCAAGTTGGAACTTAACTTCTTTTGGCCACATCATCTTCACTGTTAAATCACTGATACCTAGTTTTCTTCTTAGGTTATAATGGAGTCAGAAGCTATAGTGAAGGCTCACTAGACGTTTCATTTCTTACTTCTTGCTGTTCTCTATTTGGAAGTTAACATTTATTTAGCCTCTCTTAAGTGCTTGACTCTGGATTAGCCCATTTCATCCTTGCTGCAACCCTGCAAGGGAGTATTCACACTGCCATTTTGCCTTGAGGTCAAACTCCTTTCCTTTCTGGGGAAATGGATGGCAAGTAAGTGAGACACAGAATGACAAGTATCATGTGATATTGCTTATATGTGGAATCTAAAAAAAAGGGTATTGATGAACTTAGCTACAAAACAGAAACAGAGTTACATGTATAGAAAACAAATTTATGGTTAGCAGGGGACAAGAGGTGGAGGAGGGATGAATTGGGAGATTGGGGTGGACATACACACACTGCTGCTGCTGCTGCTAAGTCGCTTCAGTCGTGTCCAACTCTGTGCGACCCCATAGACGGCAGCCCACCAGGCTCCCCCATCCCTGGGATTCTCCAGGCAAGAACACTGGAGTGGGTTGCCATTTCCTTCTCCAAGGCATGAAAGTGGAAAGTGAAAGTGAAGTCGCTCAGTCGTGTCTGACTCTTAGCGACCCCATGGACTGCAGCCCACCAGGCTCCTCTGTCCATGGGATTTTCCAGGCAAGAGTGCTGGAGTGGGGTGCCATTGCCTCCTCCAACATATACACACTACTATATATAAAATAGAGAACTAATAAGAAGCTACTGTGGGCTTCTCCGGTGGCTCAGATGGTGAAGAATCTGCCTGCAATGCGGGAGACTTGGTTTTGATCCCTGGGTCGGGTAGATCCTCTGGAGAAGGGAATGGCTACCCACTCCAGTATTCTTGCCTGGAGATTGCATAGACAGAGGAGCCTGGCAGGCTACAGTCCGTGGGGTCGCAGAGAGTTGGACACAACTAAGTGACTAACAAGGAAGGAAGAGCCTACTGTGTAGCACCGGGAGATCAACTCCGTGCTTTGTAACGGCCTCTATGAGAAAAGAATCCAAACAAATGTGGATGTATATATATGTATAACTGATTGATCTTGCTGTACATCGGAAACTGACGCAACATTGTAAATCAACCATACTCCAATAAAAATTAAAATACATTATTTATGTTAAAAAAAGATTTCAGGGAATGGCCACTGGGTGAAGTGTGCCTGGTAACGGGGAGTTAGACCAGCGATTCTCAACACTGAGTCACCTGGGCAGGTTTTGAGAAATACTGCTGTCCAGGCTGCACCCACACCGATGGAGTCAGCGTGTCTGGGAGTGGATCCTGGTTTTCCAAAGCTCCCCAGGTGGAGACTCAGCTGACAGCCACAGCATGAGCAAGCACAAGGCCACTCTCCCAAAGCTGAGTCCTGATGGCCTGTGTACTGGGAGTGACATGAACACCAGAGCATGTGGTCCTCAGTTCGAAGCTTGACTCTGCTCCATATGAACTGTGATTTTGGACGAGATATCTTATTACTGGGAGTCCCTGTTTTGAACTGATGATGATAATATTCATCATAATAATTTAAAAGACTTGTAGGGTTATTCTGAGGATTTAAAAAATGTTTCTTTATTTGATTGTGTTGGGTCTTGGTTGCGGCATGCAGGATCTTTCGTTGGGCCATGTGGGATGTAGTTCCCCAACCGGGGATTCAGCTGGGCCCCCTGCATTGGGAGTGGGGTCTAAGCCACTGGGCTAACAGCTGTTGTCCTGTCGCTCATGGTGTCCGACTCTTTTTGACCCATGAACTGCAGCATGCCAGGCTTCTCTGTTCTTCACTGTCTCCTAGAGTTTGCTCAGACTCATGTCCATTGAGTCAGTGATGCCATCCAACCATCTCATCCCAGGTCACCCCCTTCCCCTATTAGCCTCAATCTTTCCCAGCACCAGGGTCTTTTCCAATGTCTGGCACTTGTTTGGCATCAGGTGGCCAAAGTATTGGAGCTTCAGCTTCAGCATCAGTCCTTCCAATGAATATTCATGACTGATTTCCTTTAGGATTGACTGGTTTGATCTCCTTGCTGTCCAAGGGACTCTCAGGAGTCTTCTTCAGCACCACATCTCTTTGGCACTCAGCCTTCTTTATGGTCCAACTCTCACATCCGCACACGACTACTGGAAAACCAAAGCTTTGACTATATGGGCTTTTGTTAGCAAAGTGGATATCTCTGCTTTATAATGTCTCTATCTAGGTTTGTTGTAGCTTTTCTTCCAAGGAGCAAGCATCTTTTAATTTCATGGCTGCAGTTACCATCCTCAGTGATTTTGGAGACCAAGAGAATAAAGTCTGCCACTGTTCACTGTTTTTACCCCCTCCGCCGCTTTCTGTTTGCCATGAAGGGATGGGACTGGATGCAGAAGTCCCCATTCTGAGGATTTAATGGGACACTCAGACACTCATGATGCTTAAGAAGGAGCAACAATGTCACCAACCTCTTCCAGCCTTGCCCACAGTGACCGGGTCCTCACCCCGCCTGAAGCCTGTGGCTGACCCCGAGTTCCTGTGCTGGCCACCTCTCTGGAGGCTGCCCCCTTGACCGATGCCCTCGATGTGCTCAGCCGTGCCCATCTTCTCCTGAGGAGGATGGTATCGACATTTCAAAACAGTTTAATTATTCTGCGTCTGCCTGGCTATTAGCTGCGACAAGAGAGCTCAGGGCTATTTTTCAGCATTAATTTTCCATTTGAAATGAATTCCTTTTGGTTACACTTTTTAAATGTTTCTTTTAATTAGACGCAATTACTTCAGAAGAATTGCTTTTATTCCTCAGCCTGAGATCCCAGTGATAAAGTCGCTATCTGGCCCCACCGAACGGTCGGGATGGCTCATTTAGCTGCTGCACTAAAGTATATTGAACTAGGAAATTATACAGCGAATCAACTATTAATTCCTTTTATGATCGCTCCCTCTAACATCTTGAATGAGATCTTCAGGGGGAAATTTAGTCACAATAGGGATCATTGTTCTCCACTTCCAGCCGCAGGCCCAGGCTTTGGCGGGGTGGGGGGCGGTTGGCAGCTGGGGGCTGCCCTGGTGCTGGGCCTGACACAGGAGGCAGGCTGGCACAGGGACTCCTGGCTGTCCTGGGCTTCGGGGCTGGGAATGGTGCAGCCAAACACCTTGGCCAGGCTGGAGGGTAGGCCCTTAAGCTCTGGGCAAGAGATGGGGGGCTGCGGCTTTGCAAAGGGAGAATGCAGGCAATTGACTCAAGTTGAAGGTTGCCGATTTTGGCAATTTCTTTGGTGGTTCGGTAAACTGGGCGTCAGTAGGTGGCGCTCTTGCCTCTGTGTTGGTCATTTCTGCCTGGACTAAAGGGAGGCCCCGGAAGAGCTTCCGCAGCCAGACTCCGAAGTAGCCTTTCTTTAGAGGCTTCAGTCCCATCCACTCTTAGCAGATGGGGAAACTGAGGCACAGAAGGCTGCCCAGCCACAGACAGAGGCTGAACCTGATCACCTGAGCTTGCCCAGGTCTCTGAACAGGAACCGCTGGGATTTTCTTGGCTTGGAAAGCCACCCCTCCAATACGGCTGGCTGACGGCTTCTCCTCGAGGGGTTTTGTAGGTGAAGTTCATAGTTCTACTCAACAAGGGCTGCTTTGCCACCGTGCACCAGAGATGCTAGATTCCAGGGGCACCGGATGGGGAAGGGGTGGGCAGGACCTGGGGACGTTCCTCGGCATTGGAAACCGCAGGGCTCCAGGAGAGGGGCAGTGACCTCAGGAGTGTCATTGCCGCCTCTGCAAACCCTGTTGGGCCAGCTGCTCTAAACCAGGCGTTGGAGGGATGTGACCAAGGAAACATAGCCCTGACTCCTTGGAAATATTTACTCAAAATCACATCATGGGATTTACCCGGTGGTCCAGTGGTAAAGAATCCTCCTGCCGAGGCAGGGGCCACAGGTTGGATCCCTGGTCTGGGGAGATTCCGCATGCCTTGGGGCAACCACGCTCGTGCCCCCTAGAGCCTGTGCTCTACAATAAGAGAAGCCACAGTGATGAGAACCCCGTGCGCTGCAGTGAAGAGTAGCCCCTGCTCGCTGCAGCTAGGGAAAGCCTGCACACAGCAATAAAGACCCAGCCCAGCCTGAATCACAGCATGATGAATGTGTGGAATTTCTTTTAGAGGAGCTGGGCTTTGAAGGATGGCTAGGAGTTTGCAGAGGAAAGGCATTCTGGGTAGAGGGCACTGGCATGGAGGGGCGAGAGCAGGAAGGCGAGGGGGAGTGCAGGGAGTGGCAGGAGGCGTGTTCCATGCCTGAGCATGTGGACTTCGTCTGGAGGGCAGTGGGGGGCCATGGAAGGCTTTTAGCAGAGAGGAGAGACCTAGTCAGATTTGTGATTTTTGACAGGTTGTGTGGGCTGCTCTGTGGAGGATTCGAGACAATAAGCTGGGAAACCTTCTGGGAGCCTCACTCCACCGTCCAGAGGAGAGGCAAACACGGCCTGAATAAAGGCAGGGGCAGACGGTCAAAAAGGCAGGCACAGGTGGGGCTTTGAGCAAGGCTGCCTCGTAACTTCCATGGACCCTGGACACTTCTGCCTTTTTGGTCTCCTCCTAAGAGAATAGATTTTTGGGTGGATTCTTAAAAATTTCATTTGTTTCTGATGAGAGAAAAAGGTGGCTCAGACGGTAAAGCGTATGCCTGCAATGCGGGAGACCTGGGTTCGATTCCTGGGTCGGGAAGATCCCCTGGAGAAGGAAATGGCAATCCACTCCAGCACTCTTGCCTGGAAAATCCCATGGATGGAGGAGCCTGATAGGCTACAGACCATGGGGT
The DNA here is from genome assembly GCF_042477335.2 of Ovis canadensis. Taxonomy (NCBI): domain Eukaryota; kingdom Metazoa; phylum Chordata; class Mammalia; order Artiodactyla; family Bovidae; genus Ovis; species Ovis canadensis. Next base: position 84,992,511 of record NC_091257.1, on the reverse strand, counting down.
CGCAAAAGAGCTGGACGTGACTGAGGGACTTCAATTTCACTTTTCACTTCCCTAAAAATTTCATTTGTTTCTGATGAGTTAAAAAGTAAAACATTTTGGTCTACTCTTTTTTTGTTTTAAACTTTTTATCTTGTATTGGGGCATAGCTGATTAACAATGTGAACAACAAAGGGACTTAGTCATACATGCATATACATGTATCCATTCTCCTCCAAACCTTGCTCCCATTCAGGCTGAATTTTGATCTACTCTCTTTTTTTGGTTGTGCTGTGTGGCCTGCAGGATCGTAGTTCCCTAACTAGGGATCAAACCCATGCCCTCTACACTGGAAGTGCAGAGTCTCAACCACTGGACCTTCAGGGAAGTCCCTGGCCTCTTAAAGTTAATTTTCTTTTCTGATTTTAAAAGAAATGTAAACTATTGTATATACAAACAATGGATACTAGAGAGAAGGAAATTCTGCAATATGCAACAAGGTGGAAAAACTTTGGGGTCATTTTGTCCAGTGAAATAAACCAGTGATAGGAAGACAAGTAGTTAATGATACCTCTTATAGGAGGTAACTAAAATGATCAAATTCGTGGAATCAGTGGTTGCCAGGGGCTGGGGGCAAGGGGGAAATGAGAGTTACTCATCAACAGGCATAAAGTTCCAGGTGAGTACACTGTAAATTTACACAATGTTGTATATCCAATGTAATTCAATAAAAAATGTTTTCGTTAAGTAAGATGAATAAGGTCTAGAGATCTGTTGTATGACATTATACTGATAGTGGACAGTAGTGTATTGTACACTCAAAAATGTGCAGAGGGTAAATCAACTGATGGTGTGGGGTCTTCTTACTACAGCAAGAGAAGATGAAAAGAGGTTAAAATATTGTTGGGTGTAAAATACCACTGGCCTCAGGCACGTGCTTCTGAGCCTGATGGCGAGGTCAGTACTGGTTTTGAGGGAGAGCAGAGAGAATGGGGAACTTGGGTCTCCTGCTCTGTGGTTGAGGAAGACTATGGGACCCTTCCCCTCCTCTAATTCCTTCAGCTCGCCGCACTCCCCACCCCCACCACCTCGGAACCCTGGAGGATGAAAGTGATGGCAGTGATGAATACTTACTGAGAACTTTCTATGTCCAAAGCATTTTATGGGCTGTTTCATTTACTGCTCCCTAAGATCCCCTGGAATCTTTGAGGAGAGAATGGCTACCTCCTCCAGTATTCTTGCCTGGAGAATTCCATGGACTGAGGAGCCTGGTGGGCTCTAGTCCACGGGGTACAAAGAGTTGGACACAACTGAATGACTAACACACACACATACACAACGATTCTTCGAAGGGCTTCCCAGGTTGCGCCAGTGGTAAAAAACCTGTCTGCCAATTTAAGAGACATAAGGGATGTGGGTTTGACCCCTGGGTAGGGAAGATCCTCTGGAGGAGGGCATGACAACCCATTTCAGTATTCTTGCCTGGGAAATTCCATGGGCAGAGGAGCCTGGCGGGCTGCGGTCCATGGGGTCGCAAAAGAGTTGGATGCAACTGAAGTGACTGAGCATCCACGCACGCACAAGGCTTCCTGGATGGCTCCGGAGTGGTAAAGAATCCGCCTACAGTGCAGGAGCCACAGGAGCCACAGGTTCCATCTCTGGGTTGGGAAGATCCCCTGGAGGAGGGCGCGGCAACCCACTCCAGTATTCTTGCCTGGAGAATCCTCTGGACAGAGGAGCCTGGCAGGCTGCAGTCCATGGGGTCGCAGAGTCGGACACGACGGAAGTGACTGAGGACACACGCAAGGGTCGTCCTGAAGTTTAAACAAGATCATTAATGTAAACTGTAGTTCTTGGCACATAGTGAGGTCTGATGAGTAGAAGCTAAATATTTTTATTTTTAGGGAATGAAAAAAAGGCAAATCAGAGTGAGCAGGAACCTGAGGAATCCTGTTCCCCACGATGTGCCACATTTACACGTGGAAAACACAGTAGCTAATATAAATTTATCTCGTTGAAACAAAGAATTGTATCAGCACGGTTGGCTGGTCATACTCTGAAAAACCTCTGGGGCAAGAAACCCTGGGTAGCAGCATTTGAGATAAGGTCTCAATGCTGCCTACACAGCCGTATCACCTGAAGGAATTAAAAAAAATTACTGATGTTTGGGCCCTGCCCATAGAGATTCTTTCTGTTTTAATGTGTCTGGAGTGGGGCCTGGGCATTGTACCTAAAAGCTCCCCTGCTGATTCTAATGGGCTGAGAACCACTGCCCTGTGTAGTCATAGATCTGCTTAATGTCTGTCTGTCCCAAAGGGCTGGAGGCTTCCCCACAGCAGGGACTGTAAATATTTGTTGAATCGGAAATGGATGAATGAAGGAGGCTGTTGTAGGCAAGCCTTCTCCGAGGCACTGGGGAGGAACAACAGCCTGGCCTGCCTTCGACCCTGACTGATGCGAGCTGGCCTCTCTGGTGGAGGAGCACGCATGGTTAGCTGGTAGAAAATCAGTCAGCTCAGGCTATAAACATGGGTCGAGGGCGCAGTGCTGCTGGAGAGGGGCCTTGAATGCTGGGAGAGGAGTCTGCACTTCATCTGCTGATCACCTCTCCTGGAATCAGTACTTGGTTCCTGCCTCTCCTCTCACAGTGCTCAGCTTCAGGGTGGAGAAGTCTCAGGGGCAGATTCTCCTACTGATGCCTGCCCTGTAGTCCATGGAAGCCAGAGCCCCAGAGGAAATTCCTGTGCTCCACCCAGATGCCCAAGAACATATGGGCCTTGGAAATTATCATCAGAGGAAGCCATCTTCTTCATTAATTGATTAATGTAATTAAAGAAAGATAAGTACATCGATACCGACCACATTAGAGTTAATTTGTACAGGCAATTAGCTGTGCTCCCTCTTTCATGCTAACTGCCTTAGACGTGTGCTTGTGCCCTGGGGGGCATTAATGGGTGCTAGGTTTAAACCTGGCCCCTGTGGGCTTTCTCCTGGGCACCTCAGTGTCTGAAAGGAGCACTTGAGCCCCCAGATATGGATTGGATACAAGCTGGGTGACCTTGGGAGACGGGTCTCCTCTCTCCTGTGGCCCTCAGTTCTCTTGTCTGTCTAATGGGGATAATTACACTGATCTCAACGTGGAAATGTATGTGCCAGGTCCAGGGGAGAGTGGAACGCCCTCTTCCTTCCTGAGTCCTTCCAACGACACCCCTCTTTTCAGGCCTGGGGGCCAGCCCTGGGCATAGTTCTGCTCTGGATCCTAAGCTTAAGATGCTCCTGTAAGGTCTCTGGGGACTTTGTGGGTCTGGTGCTCAGCCCACTCTCCCCCTTTCGACCCTGTCTCCATCCTCATTCACCCTGGGGGCTGCCTCTCAGGTTTTCTGCTTCTCTCTCCCTCTGGGCTAAGGTACACATCCCCAGGGAAACCTTCTGTTTCTCTCTCCAGCCCCCTGTCACTCTCTCTCTCTCTCTCTGGAGTATTCCCACATCAGGATATGGCACCTCCATCACTCAGGGCCTCAAGCTGGGAACTTGGGGCGGCTGTCACACCTGATGTTTCTTTCCCCCTTCCCTGCCCGCCCCCCACCCCTAATCCATTCACAAGTCCTGTTAATGTGTTTTTTTTTAACAGTTTTGTTGAGGTTTACTTGATATGCAGTTAACTGCTCTTGTTTAAAGTATATAATTTGAAAAGATTTCACATACGTGTACGTCTGGAGAACTAACATTACACTCAAGATAATGAACATATCTGTGACTCCCCAAAGTTTCCTCATGTCCCTTGGCAATCCACGTTCCTGTCTTCCTAAATCTCTCCTCCCTCCCATCCTCAGGCAATCACTGATCTGCTTTCTGTCCCTGCAGATTCCTTTGCTTTTCTAGAATTTTATATAAATGAAATCATACAGTATGCATTTTTTTTCTGACTTCTTTCACTCCACACATCTTTTTTGAAATTCACTCCCTGTTGTTGCTTGTGTTAACAGTTCATTTCTTTTTATCATTTATCAGTGGACGAGTATTCCACTGCATACCATGAATGTGCCACGAATTTTACGTTTCTCCCTGTTGATGGACACTTGGTTGATTTCCAGTTTTTGGCTATTAGTGCTAATGCTGTTATGTACATTCCCATGCATGTGTTTGCATGGGCATATGCTTTTGTTTCTCTTGGGTCAACACCTAGGAGTGAAGTATCTGGATCACATGTTGGTGTAGTTTAACTTTTTAAGAAACTGCTAAAATTTTTCTAGCGTAGCAGTGCCATTTCACACCAGCATCGTGTGAGAGTTCCAGTTGCTCCAAATTCTCGCCCTTAACAGATGTGGTCAGTCTTTTAAATTTTAGCTATGCTGACAGAAGTACAGTGAAATCTTATCTCGGCTTTAATTTGCATTCCCCTCGTGAATAATGATTTTGGGGCTTTTTTTTTTTTCATATGTTTATTTGCCATCCAGAAATCTTCTTTGGTCAAGTGTTTGATCACAGTGTTCACCAATTAGAAAAGTTAGGTTGGACTTCCCTGGTGGTCCAGAGGTTAAGAATCTGCCTGCCAATGCGGGAGACACGGGTTGGATCCCTGGTCCAGGAAGATTCTACGTGCCTTGGAGCAACTAAGCCCGTGAGCCATGGCTATCGAGCCTGTTCTCTAGAGCCTGTGAGATGTAACTACTGAAGCCCAAGCACCCTAGATCCTGTGCTCTGCACCAAGAGAAGCCACTGCAGTGAGAAGCCTGCTCACTGCAACTAGAGAGTCGCCCCCACTTTCTGCAATTAGAGAAAGCCTGAAGGCAGCAACCAAGACCCAACACAGCCCCCTCAAAAATTTTAAATAAATACAAAGAACTTAAAAAAAAAAAGGTCACTGATTTTCTTACTATTGAATTTTGGTAGTTTTATATACTGGAAATACAAATCCTTTAAGCAGAAATGTTATTTGCAAATAATTTCCTGAGTCTGTGGCTTGTCTTTTCTTCCTCTTAACACTATTTTTCAAAGAACATCTTTCATGCTTTTTGTGGCGTGTATAAGGAATCTTTGACTTACTTGAAGTTACACAGATTTCCTTTTGCTATGGTTTTCTGAAGTTTTATAGTTTTAGGTTTTATATTTAGTTCTCTGAACTTTTCTTTGGTTAACAGCATGATGGAAATAAAATTCATGCACCCTACAATTCACCCATTTCAAGTATATGATTTGGTGGTTTTTAGTATTTAGTTTTTAGAGTCGTACCATCACCACCACTCTCTAATTCCAGAACGTTCTCATCATCCCCCAAAGGTACCTCACATACATTAAGTCACTTCCTATTCCTCTCATCCCCTAAGCCTGGAAACCATTACTATCATCTCCTTTCTGTCTCCATGGATTTGCCCCTTCCAGATATTTCATAGCAATGGAATTGTACATGACTAGCTTCTTTCACTTAGTGTAATGTTTGCAAGGATATTCATGTTGTAGCACATATCAATACATCATTCTTTTTTATTGCTGAGTTGTATTCCATTGCATATATTGAAATGGATTGTATACATGATGTATAATAGTCAATGTAAATATATTTTTTTATCCACTTACCAGTTGGTAGACATTAGTGTTGCCTCCAAGGTTTAGCCATTAAGGATGGTACCAGTATAAACATTTGCATACAAGTTGTTATGAGAACTTATTGCTGGGTCACATATTAATTCTATGTTTAACTTTTTGAGGAACTCCCAAACTGTTTTTCGAAGATGCTTCACCAGCAATGTGTCCCATGCTCAGGGCCTGTAATGGAACAAATCTTCTACCAGGAATCGAAGCCAGTCCCCCTGTGCTGGGAGGGCAGAGTCTTAGCCACTGCACCACCAGCGAAGTCCCTAGCATAATAATGTACTGAAGTGAAATTGTGGGGGGGTGCTACAAACTTTTTTTCCTTTTGGCTGTTTCCCCACAAAGGATTGAACCTGAGCCCTCTGCAGTGGAAGGGCAGAGTCTTAACCACTGGACCACCAGGGAAATCCTCACAAACCAAACTGTAAACAAGGTAAAAGAGAATAGCAAGCCTCCTTTCCAATGTGTTCCCAGCTCCAGAGCCCCCTTTTTTCTCTATGGAACTAAATATTGCAAAAATTGTCATCCTTTTGGAAGGATCCTCTGTGTATATCAGCGAGGATGTGTATGTGTCTATATCCTTAAAAAACCCTCATGGAGAGCAGCATTCTAATCACACTGTTCAGCGTTTTGTTTTTTTTTGTTTTCACTTAACAATATATCTTGGAGATTGTTTCATATCCATCCATAAAGAGCTGCCTCATTCTTTTTTAACAGCCATAAAGATTTCTATTGTATGGATGTACGGCAATTTGTTTAAGCAGTCCCTTGTTGATGGACATTCAGGCTGTCTCCAATCTTCTGTTATTATAAACCGTGCTGCAGTGAATAGCCTTGTACATCCAACTTTGCATACATATATGCAAGTATGTCTGTGAAATATATTCTAGAGCAGTAGGATTTATGGGTCAATGGGTACGTGCCTCAAACAGCTTGATACAATGTTGAATTGCCACCCACGGAGGCTGTGCCAGTTTATACTCTCACCAGCCTTTGAGAGTGATGACTTCTCCACACTCTGGCCAGTTCAGTGTGTGATCAAACATTTTGATCTTTATCCATCTGCTAGGTAAAAATATGGTATCTCTTTGCGATTTTCATTTGAATTTCCTTAAAAAAAATTTTAAATCATGAAAGTATGATAACACATTTACAGAGGGCTTGGAAAATGCTGAATAAAGTTACATATAGTTCCCCTGTAGGTTGCACTTAGTTTTTAAGTGGACAAATTAAGATTCTTAGTTGGAGTTTCAATATCAAACTCTCAAACATTAATTGAATGAATAGACAGAAAAATAGAACCTGAAAAGCACTGTGAACCAGTTCAACATAATTAAGATTTATACAATTTTCACACAACAGCAGGATACAAATTCTATTTAAGTTCCCATAGACTATAAACCAGGAGACACTGGAACATATGCAGGGTGCATCCCCTTTTTGTTAAGACTAATGTCGAACATCTTTTTGTATGCTCATCATGGGGATCGAACTCATGCCCCCTACAGTGGAAGCTTGGGCTCTTATTCACTGGACCGCTAGAGAAGTCCCTCTTTTTGTATGTTTTGAGGCCGAGTTTCCTGATTGGAGAACTGCTTGTTCATATCCTTTGCCCATTTTTTTATTGGATTGTTGGCGTTCTTTCTTACTAAATTGTTAGGATATTCGTATAATGGTGTAACTCTTGCCTGTTGGTCAATTTCCTCCACCCTCTGACCCATCACAATGGTTGCAGTGTGTACATACGGATGTACTCCTTGGCTGAGTGGAGGTGGTGGAGGTTTGGACAACGAAGATTCTTCTTTTGTGAAGACATGACTGATGGAATGGAGCAGTCCTACTCCTCTATGAAGGTGAAGTCGCTCAGTCGTGTCCGCCTCTTTGCGACCCCGTGGACTGTAGTCTACCAGGCTTCCCCGTCCATGGGATTCTCCAGGCAAGAATACTGGTGTGGGTTACCATTTCCTTTTCCAGGGGATCTTCCCAACCCAGGGATCGAACCCGGGACTCCTGCATTGGAGGCAGACGCTTTAACCTCTGAGCCACCAGGGAGGCCCTCTACTCCTCTATAGCAGAGGAGCAGATGCCTCTGACTGCGGCAGAGACCCTCTGTCTGCTCCTCTGCAGTTCTCTCTTCCTTGCTCCCTGATTCAACACTGCGCTTCCCCCACCCCCCCACACCCCAGGAGTTCTCCTTGCTCAGCTTCCCCTTTCCTAATATTAGCACAGGCACAGCCCGGCCCCCCTGTCACAGGCAGTGATTATATAGCAAATTAACCACAAGCTGTTCGGTCCTTGTCCGGTGGCAGTTGGGGAGATGCTACTCTGAGTAATGACTTGTGTAGTCGATGCTCTCATCTGTAATTTGCGTGTGCAATAAACGCAGAAATAAAAACCCGATCCATATGAAAAAGGGACCAAATAGAAGGAGCAGGGGTGGGGGAAGAAATCATGAATTTTGTGGACTGCATCTTACAGTCTGGCTTCAATTTCCTCTTGAGTAATGCAGTCACTGCTGACATGTGATTGATGGCTGTGTTTGCCTAAAAGATGGAGACAGGCAGAGTGAGAGTCAGGGAGCAGGGCTTGACTCCTGATGCCTCAAAGTGTGTCTTTGAGAGCGGGACAGTTATTCTCTAAGCCTCAGTCTCCTCATCTATAAAATGGGGACAATCATAATGTTAATAGTGATCTCCAATCAGGTGTTAAAGAGCCTGGATTTCAGAACATGGTAAATCCATGCTGCTGCTGCTGCTGCTAAGTCGCTTCAGTCATGCCTGACTCTGTGCAACCCCATAGACTGCAGCCCCCATCCCTGGGATTCTCCAGGCAAGAACACTGGAGTGGGCTGCCATTTCCTTCTCCAACGCATGCATGCATGCTAAGTTGCTTCAGCTTTGTCTGACTTTGTGCAACCCTATGGTAAATCCATAGTTAGTATTAATTTTATTCCCTCCCTTCCTCTCTTCCTTCCATCATAGTAAGTAGGGGGCTTTAAAATGAAGGCTTCCCTGGTGGCTCAGAGGTTAAAGCATCTGTCTGCAGTGCGGGAGACCTGGGTTTGATCCCTGGGTGGGGAAGATGCCCTGGAGAAGGAAATGGCAACCCACTCCAGTATTCTTGCCTGGAGAATCCCACGGACGGAGGAGCCTGGTGGGCTACAGTCCACGGGGTCGCAAAGAATCGGACACGACTGAGCGACTTCACTTTCACTTTAAAATGAGACTTTAAATTTTGGAATAATTGTTGATTCATATGCAGTTGTAAGAAATAGTAGATTCTGCACACCCTTCACCCATAATCCTACAGTGATGACATCTTATAAAACAATAGTACAGTGTCACAACCAGGATATTGACACTGATACAAATCACAGATCTTACTACTATTTCTCCATTTGTACTTGTGTGTGTGTAATTAGTTCTGTGCAATATATCACATGTGTGTGAAAGTGAAAGTGAAAGTCACTCAGTCGTGTCCGACTCTTTGCGACCCCACAGACTGTAGCCTACCAGGCTCTTCCGTCCATAGGATATTCCAGGCAAGAATACTGGAGTGGGTTGCCATTTCCTTCTCCAGGAGATCTTCTTGACCCAGGGATTGAACCCCGGTCTCCTGCATTGTAGGCAGATGCTTTGCCATCTGAGCCACCAGGGAAGTCTCATCACAAGTATAGGTTTGTGAATTCATCACGACATCAAGATAGGCAATACTTTTATTACCATAAAGACCCTTCCTGTTGCCCTTGAATAACCACACCCACTTCTTTCCATCCTTCAGCCCCAGTCTCCAGCTTCTGGCAACCAACAATCTGTTTATTTCTAAGCTTTGTCTTTTCAAAAGTATTATATAAATAGAAACACATAGCATATAATTTTCTTTTTTTTTAATACTCAGCATAATTCCTTGGAGATTCACAGAGCTTCTGTGTGTATAATTCACTCCTTTTTATTGCTAAGTAGTATTCCATGGTATGAATGTATCAGAGTTTAACAATTCATCCACTGAAGGATGTCTGGGTTGTTCCTAGTTTTTGGCTATTGCTAATAAAAACTGCTGTGAACATTCATGTACAAGTTTTCATACAGTTTCACTTATATTTGAACAAAAATTTTTTCATTTCTCTGGCACAAATAGCCAAGAGTACAATTGTTAGTCATATAGTAATTATGGGCCTGGATATGACTGAAGTGACTTAGCAGCAGGAGCAGCAGCAGCAGGTGGCTCAGTGGTAAAGAATCTGCCTGACAATGCAGGATGCTGCTGCTGCTGCTGCTGCTGCTAAGTCGCTTCAGTCGTGTGCGACTCTGTGTGACCCCATAGACGGCAGCCCACCAGGCTCCCCTGTCCCTAGGATTCTCCAGGCAAGAACACTGGAGTGGGTTGCCATTTCCTTCTCCAATGCATGAAAGGAAAGGTGAAAGTGAAGTCGCTCAGTCATGTCCTACTCTTAGCGACCCTATGGACTGCAGCCTAGCAGGCTCCTCCATCCATGGGATTTTCCAGGCGAGAGTACTGGAGTGGGGTGCCATTGCCTTCTCTGGACAATGCAGGATCCATGGGTTCAATTCCTGGGTTGGGAAGATCCCCTGGAGGAGAAAATGGCAACTCACTCCAGTATTCTTGCCTGAAAAATTTCATGGACAAAGGAGCCGGGCAGGCTCATAGAGTCACAAAGAGTTGGACACGACTGAGCAACTGATCACCACCACCACTTAGTAACTGTATGTTTAGTTTCTGTAACCAGTTGCTGAATTGTTTTCCAGCAACTGCTGAATGTACTGTTTTACATTCCCACGGGCAACGTGTGTGTGATTTCAGTGTCTCTGCACGCTTGCCAGCACATGGTGTTATTACTACTTTTTATTTTAGTTCTTCTTGGAGGGGATATCCCATTGTGACAATACCCTACATGTTTCTGTGAATATGTTTTTACCTCTCTTGTGTATTTATGTAGGGATGGAATTTCTGGATCTTATGGTCACTCTGGTTTGAGGATATGCTAAACTGCTTTCCAGAATGTCTGCATCATTTTTTATTTTCACTAACAGTATGAGATCTCCAGTTTCTCCACATCCTCACTAACATGTGTAACCCCGTTTTTTTGGTCATAGCCATCCTAGTGGGCGTGAAGTGGTATCTCTTTGTAATTTTGATCTCTGTTTCCCTAATAACTAATGATGTTGAGCATTTTTTCATGTGCTTCTTGGTCATTTGTATATATTACCTAGAGAAATGTCTGTCCAAAATCTTTGCCCATTTAAAAATTGGGTTGTTTGTCTGTTTTGTTGTAATTGCCTTGTAAGAGTTCTTTATATAGCTTAGATATAAGCCCCTCATCAGATATATGGTTTGAAAATATTTTTCTCCCATTCTAAGGGTTGTCTTTTTACTTTCTTGACAATGCCCTTGATTGCACAAAAGGTTTTAATTTTAATGAAGTTCAGTTTATTTTTTATTTTCTTGTTTGTGCTTTTGGCGTTGTATCTAAGAAATGATTGCCTAACCCAAAGACATGAAGATTTACTCCTATGTTTTCTTGTAAAACTTTTATGGATTTAGCCCTAACTTTTGGTCTTTAACCAATTTTGAGTTATTTTCCATATAGTGTGAGGTAGGGGCCCAATTTCTTCCTTTTGCGTGTGGCTATCTAGCTGTCCAAGTGTAACTTTTTGAAAACTTTCTTTTCTTTATTGAATTGTCTCAGCACTCTTCTTGAAAATAAATTGACTGTAAATGGAAAGGTTTATTTTCAGATTTTTGAATTCTGCTTGATCTATATTTTTATTTTTATGCCAGTACCACAATGCCTTGATTACTATAGCTGTATACGTTTTGAAACTGGGAAGTGTATATTCTTCAGTTTTGTTCTTCTTTTCCAAGATAATTTAGTCTATTCTGTCTATTTTTTTGTCTATTTTTGCATTTCCATATATATATATAATTATCTGATAATGTAGAATAATTTTGTCCATTTCTGCAAGAAAGGCAACTGAGATTTTTGGTAGGTTTGTGCTAAGTCGCTTCAGTTGTGTCTGACTCTGTATGATAGCCTGCCAAGCTCCTCTGTCTATGGGATTCTCCAGGCAAGAATACTGGAGTGGGTTGCCATTTCCTTCTCCAAGGGATTTTCCCAACCTAGGGATCAAACCCACGTCTCTTATGTCTCCTACATTGGCAGGCAGGTTCTTTACCACTAGTGCCACCTGGGAAGAAGTAGGAATACTATAGATCAATTTGAGGAATACTGCCATATTAATGATAGTAAAAGTCTTAAAGTCAGATGATGCTGTGAAAGTGCTGCACTCAATATGCCAACAAATTTGGAAAACTCAGCAGTGGCCACTGGACTGAAAAAGGTCAGTTTTTATTCCAATCCCAAAGAAAAGCAATGCCAAAGAATGCTCAAACTACTGCACAATTGCACTCATTTCACATGCTAGTAAAGTAATGATCAAAATTCTCCAAGCCAGACTTCAGCAATACGTGAACTATGAACTTCCAGATGTTCAAGCTGGTTTTAGAAAAGGCAGAGGAACCAGAGATCAAATTGCCAACATCTGCTGGATCATGGAAAAAACAAGAGAGTTCCAGAAAAACATCTATTTCTGCTTTATTGACTATGCCAAAGCCTTTGATTGTGTGGATCCCAAGAAACTGTGGAAAATTCTTCAAGAGATGGGACTACCAGACCACCTGACCTGCCTCTTGAGAAACCTATATGCAGGTCAGGAAGCAACAGTTAGAACTGGACATGGAACAACAGACTGGTTCCAAATAGGAAAAGGAGTATGTCAAGGCTGTATATTGTCACCCTGCTTATTTAACTTCTATGCAGAGTACATCATGAGAAACGCTGGACTGGAAGAAACACAAGCTGGAATCAAGATTGCCAGGAGAAATATCAAGAACCTCAGATATGCAGATGATACCACCCTTATGGCAGAAAGTGAAGAGGAACTAAAAAGCCTCTTGATGAAAGTGAAAGAGGAGAGTGAAAAAGTTGGCTTAAAGCTCAACATTCAGAAAATGAAGATCATGGCATCTGGTCCCATCACTTCATGGGAAATAGATGGGGAAACAGTGGAAACAGTGTCAGACTTTATTTTGGAGGCGGGGGGGGGGGAGCTCCAAAATCACTGCAGATGGTGACTGCAGCCATGAAATTAAAAGACGCTTACTCCTTGGAAGAAAAGTTATGACCAACCTAGATAGTATATTCAAAAGCAGAGACATTACTTTGCCAACAAAGGTCCGTCTAGTCAAGGCTATGGTTTTTCCAGTAGTCATGTATGGATGTGAGAGTTGGACTGTGAGGAAAGCTGAGCACCGAAGAACTGATGCTTTTGAACTGTGGTGTTGGAGAAGACTCTTGAGAGTCTTGGACTGCAATGAGATCCAACCAGTCCATTCTGAAGGAGATCAACCCTGGGATTTCTTTGGAAGGAATGACGCTAAAGCTGAAGCTCCAGTACTTTGGCCACCTCATGCGAAGAGTTGACTCATTGGAAAAGACTCTGATGCTGAGAGGGATTGGGGGCAGGAGGAGAAGGGGATGACAGAGGATGAGATGGCTGGATGGCATCACAGACTCGATGGATGTGAGTTTGAGTGAACTCCGGGAGTTGGTGATGGACAGGGAGGCCTGGTGTGCTGCGATTCATGGGGTCACAAAGAGTTGGACATGACTGAGCGACTGAACTGAACTGAAAAGTCTTAAAATATATGAACAACAGATATCTTTCCATTTGTTTAGGTCTTTAACTCTTTTCAATGATATCTTGTAGTTTTCAGCATATGAGTCTTGTATCTCTTTTGTTAAATTTATTCCCAAGTATTTTTACTGTTTTTGGTGTTACTGCAAATGGAATTGTTTTCTTAATTTTATTTTTGGATTGTTCATTGCAAGTGTATAGAAATACAGTTTATTTTTGTGTATTGATCTTGTATCCTGCAAGATTGCTGAACTCTATTTTTCCATAATAAGTTAGTAGACACCTTAGGATTGTCTATACAGAAGATAATATTTGTGAATACAGATAATTTTACTTCTTGTTTTCCAACCTGGAAAACCTTCCTTCTATTTTTGTTTGCCTTTCATTTCTTTTTCCTGTTTAATTTCCCAATGATGAAGCCTCTATAAACTGCATGGTTCAGCAAACTGATGCACAGAAAGACCCGATTACTCATTCAGAACCTTACAGACTATAATACTGGCATCAGGACTTAAACTTCAGTGATTTCAAAGACCATCATCTCCACCATTATGAAATGCTGAACTCTTTCGTGGTGTGTTTCTCAGAATGAGAGACTTTTTCCACTGGGCTGTCCCTGCCAAGTGTTTACTTCTGACCACAGCAATTCAGCATTGCCTTGACACTCAGCCCTCACTGTGTGGCAGCATCCCTCAGGCTGTCATTCAAGATATCATGTGACCCCAGCTAAGTCAACCATCCTAGGACGCTGAGCCTCCGATGCATGATGCGAGGACAAAAATGGCAGGGGACCATTTTTTGGCAGACCTGATCCAACTGGTATTTGATTCCTGATAACTGGGAAACAGCAGTCCGTCAGTAGAGCCCAGACTTCGCATTTAATAAAGCCAGACCCCAAGCTCCACAGAGAGTCTAGGGCAGTGGCCCCCAACCTTTTTGGCACCAGGGACCAGTTTCGTGGAAGACTATTTTTCCACAGACTGGGCAGGGGGTTGTGGTTTTGGGATGATTCAAGTGCATTACATTTATTGTATACTTTATTTCTATTATTACTACATCAGTTCCACTTCAGATCAACAGACATTAGATCCCGTAGGCTGGGATAACCTGGTCTAGGGAACTTAGTATCCATCTTAGTGGGAGTTTATTTCTTTGTCATTTAGCATTAGTTGGCCAATAGGAATTTTGTTTCTTTATACAAAATTTAATGCTTTTTATTATAAAATTAGTACATCTTAATAGGAAATGTGGAATATATAGAAATTAACTGAAAATCCACAATCCAGAAAACCTTTGGGAAATATTCTTTCTCTTTCATAAGCATTTCTCTCTGTGTGTGTATGTGTTTGGAAAAATCAGGATCACAGTGTACATATTATTTTGTATCTTTTTTCACTTACTATCATGTGACCGTTTTCTCATGTCCTAAGTCATAATTTATTAATGTGATTTTTAATGGCTATAAAACAGTCTAGTGTGTGGATATACTGAAATTCATTTAAATAAAAACAGTAAAAACTAATCTTTTAAAAAATTATTTATTTTTAATTGAAGGATAATTGCTTTACCATATTTTATTGGTTTCTGCTGTATATCAGCATGAATCAGCCAAAGGTATACATATGTCCCCTGCCTCCTGAACCTTCCTCCTACCTCTCACCCCATTAAACCAATCTTTCATTATTGGACATTGAAGTTGTTTCTGATTTTTTCATTATTATAAACTATATTATAATAAATATTTTGGAACATAAATATTAGCACCTGTTTCTGGTTAATTTTCAAAGATAAATTTCTTTAAGGGCAACGGGGCATTTTTTATTAACAATTTTTAAAAGTGTTTCATTTTGAAAATTTAATGCATACACATGATGAGAAATATCAAAACAGTTCAAAAGAGTGTTCATTTAAAAAGGAAGTCTTGTTTTCATCTTTCATACCAGGTCCCTATATTTACTCCCCAGAAAAATTCAATACAACCAGTTTCTTGTGCATACCTTCAGAAGAATACAGACATGGATATGAAAGGTATATTTGTACATATATCTCCTTTTTCTTGTCATCCGCTAAACATCTTTGGCACCTTGTTTTTATCACTTAACAATATATCTTGGAGATCATTCCTTATCACTACATGTTTCTATAGCCATCTCATATTTTAAAATTGTGTTTCTTTTTGTAGATGTATATATCATAATTCATTTAAGAAGTTTGTAGTTAGTAGGCATTTAGTTTATTCACAAACCTTTGTTATAAAAGAATGCTTTAATATATTATCTTGTACATACATCTTTGCACTCACATATGAGAATATTTGTGGAGTAAATACCGAAAGTGGACTTATACATTTAAAATTGAATATATACTACCAAAATGCCTTCCAAGGGTGAGCACCAATACATATATTCCCAAGAACACTGTCTTTGTCTGTTTCCTCATACTTTTACTGACAGCATGTAATGAAACATTTTATCTTTGCCCATTTGATAGATAAAAAGAGGTTTAAAATTATGCTTTTAATGTATATCTGAGAGAGGTTGACCACTCCTTCATATGTTTAAAAGCCATTTATATTTCTTTTTCTCGGAGCTCTCATTTTTTTCAAGCCTAGTTTTCTATTTTCCCTCTATTGATTTCTGAAAGCTTCTTCCTTTTCTGGAAAGCTTCTTTATGTAATGGAAAAATTAGTTCTCTATTTTATGTTGCTTATATTTTCCCCTTGAGTTTGTAACTTCTTTTTTTTTTTTTTCAGTTTACCATACAGTGAGTTAAAATTTGTTTAATGTAGTTAAATTTCTCAATCTTCTTTTTTATTCATTGGCTCCCAGATCTTGTGTACAAAAGGCAACACAAAGGATTTCTCTTGCTCTGAAATTCCAAATATTATCCCACACTTTTTCCTAGTACTATTCTGATTTCATTTCCATGTTTAAGATTTTTGATACTTCTGGAATTTATTTTGGAATGAAGAGAGAGGAAGACATTCAACTTGCTATTTTTCTAAATGCCTGATCAGTTTTTACAACTGAGTAATCCAAGAATGGATTATTTCTCAAGATCAGTTCAGTTCAGTTCAGTTGCTCAGTTGTGTCCGACTCTTTGCGACCCCATGAGTTGCAGCACACCAGGCCTCCCTGTCCATCACCAACTCCCGGAGTTCACTCAAACTCACGTCCATCGAGTCCGTGATGCCATCCAGCCATCTCATCCTCAGTCGTCCCCTTCTCCTCCTGCCCCCAATCCCTCCCAGCATCAGAATCTTTTCCAATGAGTCAACTCTTCGCATGAGGTGGCCAAAGTACTGGAGTTTCAGCTTTAGCATCAGTCCTTCCAAAGAACACCCAGGACTGATCTTTAGAATGGACTGGTTGGATCTCCTTGCAGTCCAAGGGACTCTCAAGAGTCTTCTCCAACACCACAGTTCAAAAGCATCAATTCTTTGGCACTCAGTTTTTTTCACAGTCCAACTCTCACATCCATACATGACCACCGGAAAAACCATAGCCTTAACTAGATGGACCTTTGTAATGTCTCTGCTTTTCAATATGCTATCTAGGTTGGTCATAACTTTCTTTCCAAGGAGTAAGCATCTTTTAATTTCATGGCTGCAGTCACCATCTGCAGTGATTTTGGAGCCCCCCAAAATAAAGTCTGACACTGTTTCCACTGTTTCCCCATCTATTTCCCATGAAGTGATGGGACCTGATGCTATGATCTTCGTTTTCTGAATGTTGAGCTTTAAGCCAACTTTTTCGCTCTCCACTTTCACTTTCATCAGGAGGCTTTTTAGTTCCTCTTCACTTTCTGCCATAAGGGTGGTGTCATCTGCATATCTGAGGTTCTTGATATTTCTCCTGGCAATCTTGATTCCAGCTTGTGCTTCCTCCAGCCCAGTGTTTCTCGTGATGCATATAAGTTAAATAAGCAGGATGACAATATACAGCCTTGATGTACTCCTTTTCCTGTTTGGAACCAGTCTGTTGTTTCACGTCCAGTTCTAACTGTTGCGTCCTGACCTGCATATAGGTTTCTCAAGAGGCAGGTCAGGTGGTCTGGTATTCCCATCTCTTTCAGAATTTTCCACGGTTTCTTGGGATCCACACAATCAAAGGCTTTGGCATAGTCAATAAAGCAGAAATAGATGTTTTTCTGGAACTCTCTTGCTTTTTCCATGATCCAGTGGATGTTGGCAATTTGATCTCTGGTTCCTCTGCTTTTTCTAAAGCCAGCTTGAGCATCAGGAAGTTTACAGTTCACATATTGCTGAAGCCTGGCTTGCAGAATCTTGAGCATTACTTTACTAGCATGTGAGATGAGTGCAGTTGTGTGGTAGTTTGAGCATTCTTTGGCATTGCCTTTCTTTGGAATTGGAATGAAAACTGACCTTTTCCAGTCCAGTGGCCACTGCTGAGTTTTCCAAATTTGCTGACATATTGAGTGCAGCACTTTCAGAGAATCATCTTCCAGGATTTGAAATAGCTCAACTGGAATTCCATCACCTCCACTAGCTTTGTTCATAGTGATGCTTTTTAAGGCCCACTTGACTTCACATTCTAAGATGTCTGGCTCTAGGTGAGTGATCACACCATCGTGATTATCTGGGTCGTGAAGATCTTTTTTGTACAGTTCTTCTGTGTATTCTTTATACCTCTTCTTAATATCTTTTGCTGTCTTTTGCTACCATTTCTGTCCTTTATTGAGCTCATCTTTGCATGAAATGTTTCCTTGGTATCTCTAATTTTCTTGAAGAGATCTCTAGTCTTTTCCATTTTGTTGTTTTCCTCTATTTCTTTGCATTGCTCACTGAAGAAGGATTTCTTATCTCTTCTTGCTATTCTTTGGAACTCTGCATTCAGATGCTTATATCATTCCTTTTCTCCTTTGCTTTTCACTTCTCTTCTTTTCACAGCTATTTGTAAGGCTTCCCCAGACAGCTAAAGATGGCTTGAATCTATTTGATAATCCCAGTGGTCACAGGAAGTCAACATGGGGTCTTTTAGGGTCAGCAGGTAAACTCACCTGCCTGCCTTTTTGCAAAGGGATTCTTGGCAGATAGGCAAGGAGCAGGTTGTTGTGAAGTATCTCTAGGTTTTAACTTTACATCAAGCAGAAAATGGCGAGGAAGGATGATATTATTTAAATCTCTGAAGAATTACTTTTTGAAAATTGTATTATAGAGTTATCTTCTTGAATCCTTGCATGGATGCTACAAGAAACAGCCTTCTGGAACCCTGTGACACTATTACCTGAAGGGCTATTTTGTGGCTATTGATAACACAGTGGTTATCAATCAGAGGCTTATTTTATTTTATTTTTTTTTGGGGGGTGAATAAATGTCTGTAACTTACTTGCAAGATATTTCACAATGGATTTTCACAGGTAAAAAAGATATGAAACAAGATAAACTGCTAGTTACAGGACCTTCCCTGATGGTCCAGTGGGGGCCTGTCAGGAGCCAGTGCAGAGGACACAGGTTTGATCCCTGATCCTAGAAGATCCCACTTGCCACAGAGCAACTAAGCCCATGCTCCACAACTACGAGAGCATGGGCTCTAGCGCCCACGCTCTGTAACAAGAGAAGCCACCACAATGAGCAGCCCTTGCACTCGAACAAAGAGTTAGCACTTGCTCACAGCAACTAGAGAAAGCCTGTGCACAGCAACGAAGATGCAGTGCAGTCAAAAATAAATAAGTAAATATTAACAAACAACCCTGATGGTTACATGTAAATAAATAGAAGCAGTGGAAAAAATCCCCACATTTTCACTACTCAGTTGGTTCAGTTGCTCAGTCAGTGTCTGATTCTTTGCAATCCCATGGACTGCAGCACGCCAGGCTTCCCTGTTAATCACCAACTCCCAGAGCTTACTCAGACTCATGTCCATTGAGTTGGTGATGCCATCCAACCTTCTCATCCTCTGTGGTCCCCTTCTCCTCTTGCCTTCAATCTTTCCCAGCATCAGGGTCTTTTCTAATGAGTCAGTTCTTCACATCAGGTGGCCAAAGTTTTGGAGTTTCAGCTTTAGCATCAGTCCTTCCAATGAATATTCAGGACTGATTTCCTTTAGGATGGACTGGGTGGATCTCTTTGCAGTCCAAGGGACTCTCAAGAGTCTTCTCCAACACCACAGTTCAAAAGCATCTATTTTCACTACTACAACACTAAAAAAAAATCTAGTGTAGGGAACAGGCATCTTGCAGTGTACCATGTCAGGAAGTTCCCTGAGGATCTTCTTCCCATTGAATGTTGTTGCTCATCAGGGGATTACTTGATGAAACACAGGATTCTCAGTTATATTTGAATTTCAGATAAAAATGAATAATTCTTTAGTATAAGTATGTTCCATATATTGTATGGGACATACTTGCACTTAAATATTATTTGTTGTTTATCAGAAGTCCAGATTTTAGTAGGCATCCTGAATTTCTATTTTACTAAATCTGGGTACTCTACCCCTGGGGACATTTGACAATGTCTGGAGACATTTCAGTGGTCTCAACTGGGAGGAGGTGCTACAGGCATCTAGTTGTTGGAGGCCACCACCCTATAATGTACAGGACAGACACCCACCCCGCCTCCCCCCACAATAACAAAAATGATCCATGCCAAAACATTAACAGTGTCAGGCTGAGGAACATTTTAACTGGCTTAACACTGTTCTCACAATCTCTAATTAAGAGCGCTCTAATATGAAATTTCCTTTTGAATCACAGCTGAAGAAACCCGAAGAGTCCCTTGAGGAACTGACTTGTTTTCATCTTTTCATTAATGACAGTAAGACCTAAGTAACTGGTTTTGTTTCCTTTTTTCTCTTTGACTATACAGAAATTTAGGCCAAATTAAATGTCCAAGCATAAAGACTGGGATCATTTATTTATTTGGTTGCCCTGGGTCTTAGTTGTGGCATGGAAGACCTAGTTCCCTGACCAGGGATTGAACCTGGGCTCCCTGCCTTGGGAGCATGGAGTCTTAGGCACTGGACCACCTGGGAAGTCCCAAGATTGTGAGCTCTTACTTGATATATGTAAGTTACTTCATTCATCTTTATGGACAAACCTTATGGACCGTAGCCCGCTAGGCTCCTCTGTCCATGGGATTATGCAGGCAAGAACACTGGAGTGGGTTGCTGGGCCCTCCTTCCGGGGATCCTCCCAACCCAGAGATCAAACCCACATCTCTTACTTCTACCTGCATTGGCAGGCGGGTTCTTTACCTGGGAAGCCCATACACACCCACATACCTACACACACACACACACACACACACACACACACACGCGCGATATATGTATCAAAAATATGTATATATATTTGATATGTATCAAATATATTTATTATTTTTTCCTTCCACTTTTATTGAAATACAGTCAACAAACAGCACGGTATAAGTTTAAGGTATACAGAATAGTGATTTGACTTACATACATCATAAAGTGATGATCACAATAAGTTCAGCATACATTTATCATCACATATAGGTACCAAAGTAAAAAATATATGTACATTGCTGCATACATATTTTTTTCCTGTTAGTCTTAACATTTTTGGCTGATTTGCATTTCCCTGGTCCTAATTCTTATTCGTTTTCCACCAGGTCCTGTACATCACTCAAATTTCTTGTGGGATAAGCTGTGATACAGACACACACACACACACACACACACACACACACACACACCCTAAATATTTAAATATGGAGTTTACCGGACACTTGTACACAGGCCTTGTACTGTACACAGGACCGGGGAGACAAATGGAGCCTGCCCTTTCCTTCCTCAATACCCTGCCTGTCTCAGGAAACACTCTGCTCTCGGGTTTCCTCTTTACCTTCAGGCCGTGGCCTCAGAACACCCTTGAGGTTTGCCCTGGGAAGCAGAGCTGCCATGCCAGCGGACTTTGGGCCCCAGGTGAGTGGCCACTGGCTTCCTCCAACTTGATCTTGGGAGGCCACGGAGGTCCTTTCTGTTGCCCAGCAAAGGAGAGGCTCCTCGGCAGATACCAGGCAGACAGGGCCGGTTGAGGCCCTGTGAACGGCCCACGTAGACACACACTGGGAACAAGATTGCATCTTCCCCCGGACCAGCGAGATGCTATAAACATAATCAAAATGTAATAGAAACTTTTTGGAAATGCTGTTATGAGGAGAAAGCATCAATCTTGATGGAACTCCGCTCAACAGGCTTTGCGGAGCTAATCAATCATGGTCAGGACTCGGCCTCCCCATCTGTCTGCGCCGGGGACCGCGCCGAGCTTGCTGACTCCCAGGCTGGGGCTGCGTCCCCTCACCAGGCAATCCATCATGCTGCAGGGGGATGGCAGGAGGGGAATAATAGCACGCTAATAAACTAGGAGCTTTTTTCATTCCCAACTAATTTTTAGTAAATGAGCCCAATCCAGACAGAGCAGGAAAAAGAGCCCGAGGAGATAGTGCTTCCGAGATGCGCCTCGCTGGCTGGGGACAATGGCTCATGGGCCCGAAGGGAAGCAAAGAGTCAGCCCATCTCAAAATAACTCTTCAGTGTTCATCTAAGGCACGAACTGGTCTGCAGAAGCGCAGGGGAGAGCGAGGCTGGAACTACTTCCGGACTGCTGGTGTGGACTTCCGGGGGTGGGCTTGTGGTACTGATGCCGAGGTCATGGCTGTAACACCTGGACCTGGTTTGGGGCTTGAATTTACGAGGGAAGCCAGAAGTCAGAGAGTTAGAAGTCCAAGCAGTGGGCCAGATGACAAGAAATGGTACCAGGGGCCAGAAGCCAGGGAGCAGAATGAAGAACAGAGTGCAAGACAGGTTTAGATAGAGGCTGTGGAGAATCAAAGCCGCATGGAGCCCACTTTCATCTCACTGTAGCTACTTTGGGGGTGACTTTTCAGCTTGGAGGTGCTCTGTAACGTTCCAGGTTACAGAGCAGGACTGGACCAGAATGGGATAGTCTTAGAGAGGCCTGTAGTTTGGAAAATTAGGTCTGTTTTCACTCATCCTTTTGTCTCTAGCATTTTGTGACACCTGGTGGGTACTCAGAAATATTGGTTAAATGAATATATGAATGAGAATTGTCCCTGTGATAGCAGCTTCTGAAGATCTGGTCTGATAACTTTCTGAATTCTTTAAGTTCCTAGTCTGAAATACATCACAGTTTCAGTCCTAGGTTTGCGCCCACCAGAACCGAGTCTTGGACAGGACAGTTTAGAGAAGGTATATATGTTCTTAATTATTGCTATGTAACAAATTACGCCCAAACTAAGTGACTATAAACAATAATAAACATGTATTATCTCTCACTGTGGATCAGGGATACAAGAGCTGTTTTTTTTTTTTTCTGGACGATTCCCAGTCTTGGTCTTTCTGGAGGTGTGATGATCAGTTCTACACCAGGATTTCAGGATACTTGTGAGTTTTTTTGACATGGCACTCATCAAGAAATGGACTCTATTTCTTCTCTTGAATCTAGGCTGGCTTGTGATCATTTTGGTCAACAGAAGAGTATGGAAAAATTGATGCTATGCCAGTTCTGGGTCTAGTTTTTACAAGGACTGGCAGCTTCCACCTTGGTCTCCAGGAGCCTGAGCTGCCTTCTAAGAAATCTAACTACACTCAGGGCATACTTTATGACCAGGCCCTGAGTCTACTTGAAGAAAGAGAGGCACCCAGCAGAGCCCAGCCCTCTAATCCTTGCCAAGGTCCAGACATGTGAGAGATGCCATTTTGGGCCCTCCAGATCAACCCAGCTGAGTGAATACCACCAAGTGTCTATGGCCAATGCCACGAAGAGCAGAAAAATAGCCCAGATGAACCTTGCCATAAAATCATGAGACATAGTAAAATGATTGTCATTTTAGGGCACTAACTCTTGAGGTAGTTTTGCATCAAGAGATAATTGGAATACCAAGAGGTCAATATGGAAGATCAAGGATCATTGATTGTAGATGATCCAACTGTACATTTTGTATTTGAATCATTTTTTCAGTTGTTTTCCCCTGGACATCATTCAGTCTTTTGTT
Source organism: Ovis canadensis (assembly GCF_042477335.2). Classification (NCBI taxonomy): domain Eukaryota; kingdom Metazoa; phylum Chordata; class Mammalia; order Artiodactyla; family Bovidae; genus Ovis; species Ovis canadensis. The sequence goes on along the minus strand of NC_091257.1, from coordinate 84,969,228 downwards.
TAAGTGCCTAGAGGGGCAAGATAATTACTATATCTGGAGTTAGCCCCTTGTATTGTAACTATAGCTCCCATCCCTTCTTCCTTTTCTCCCTTCAACTTCCCTTCCCTCCCTCTGACTCTCTCCTTCCTTTCTTTCCTTCCCAAATATTTAGTGGGGAGAGAATTAAAAAAAAAAAGATCCCCAGAGGGTGTATATTAATCAGGGTTCTCCAGAGAAACAGAACCAACAGGATATATTTATATAGGTATATATAACAGGAGATTTATCATAGGAGTTGGCTCATGTGGCTATGGAGGCTGAGAAATCCCACAGTCTGCTATTTGCAAACTGGAGAATCAGGAAAACCAGTGGTGTAAATCAGATTGAGGTCTAAGGCCTGAACTGAAGGGTTGCTGGTGTAAATCCTGGAGTCCAAACACTTGAGACCCAGAAGCTCTGGTTTCCAGGAGATGTCCAGAAGATGAACATCCCAGTTCCAAAAGAGAGAGAGAATTCACTCTTCTGAATGAAACTTTTTGTTTAATTCAGGTCCCCTAGTGATTTAGCTGGGGTCTGCCCAAGTGGATGAGGGCGGATCTGTTTACTTAATCTACTGACTCAATGCTAATGTTTCCCAGATACACCCTTCCAGGCACACCCAGAAGTGATGTTTTATCAGTTGTCTGTATCCCTTAACCCAGTCAAGTTGACACATAGGACTAATCATGCGCTGGTTCTGGATTGGAGTGTAGGAGTTGAGCAGGTATGTGGAAAGGAGCTCCTTCTAGGCAGGACTGGTGTTGAGTGGCTGCTGCGTGGGCACAGGAGGGCCGAGAGGAGCTGATCCACGTTCAAGGTCAGGAGGGGCGGCCGTGAGATGCCCCTCGTCCAAGGTAAGGAGCAGTGGCTGCACTTTGCTGGAGCAGCTGTGAAGAAATACCCCACATCCAAGGTAAGAGAAACCCAAGTAAGATGGTAGGTGCTGCGAGAGGGCATCAGAGGGCAGACACACTGAAACCATAATCACAGAAAACTAGGCAATCTGATCACACGGACCATAGCCTTGTCTAACTCAATGAAACTAAGCCATGCCATATGGGGCCACCCAAGACGGGTGGGTCATGGTGGAGAGGTCTGACAGAATGTGGTCCACTGGAGAAGGGAATGGCACACCACTTCAGTATTCTTGCCTTGAGAACCCCATGAACAGTGTGAATAGGCAAAATGATAGGATACTGAAAGGGGAACTCCCCAGGTCAGTAGGTGCCCAGTATGCTACTGGAGATCAGTGGAGAAATAACTCCAGAAAGAATGAAGGGTTAGAGCCAAAACAAAAACAATACCCAGTTGTGGATGTGACTAGTGGTAGAAGCAAGGTCCGATGCTGTCAGTCAGTTCAGTCACTTAGTCATGTCCGACACTTTGAGACCCCATGAATCGCAGCACACCAGGACTCCCTGTCCATCACCATCTCCTGGAGTTCACTCAGACTCACGTCCATCGAGTCTGTGATGCCATCCAGCCATCTCATCCTCTGTTGTCCCTTTCTCCTCCTGCCCCCAATCCCTCCTAGCATCAGTGTTTTCCAATGAGTCAACTCTTCGCGTGAGGTGTCCAAAGCACTGGAGTTTCAGCTTTAGCATCATTCCTTCCAAAGAAATCCTAGGGTTGATCTCCTTCAGAATGGACTGGTTGGATCTCCTTGCAGTCCAAGGGACTCTCAAGAGTCTTCTCCAACACCACAGTTCAAACACATCAGTTCTTCAGTGCTCAGCCTTCTTCACAGTCCAACTCTCACATCTATACATGACCACAAGAGAAACCATAGCCTTGACTAGAGGGACCTTAGTCGGCAAAGTAATGTCTCTGCTTTTGAATGTGCTATCTAGGTTGGTCATAACTTTCTTTCCAAGGAGTAAGCGTCTTTTAATTTCATGGCTGCAGTCACCATCTGCAGTGATTTTGGAGCCCCCCAAAATAAAGTCTGACACTGTTTCCACTGTTTCCCCATCTATTTCCCATGAAGTGATGGGACCAGATGCCATGATCTTCATTTTCTGAATGTTGAGCTTTAAGCCAACTTTCTCACTCTCCTCTTTCACTTTCATCAAGAGGCTTTTGAGTTCCTCTTCACTTTCTGCCATAAGGGTGTCATCTGCATATCTGAGGTTGTTGATATTTCTCCCGGCAATCTTGATTCCAGCTTGTGTTTCTTCCAGTCCAGCGTTTCTCATGATGTACTCTGCATATAAGTTAAATAAGCAGGGTGACAATATACAGCCTTGATGTATTCCTTTTCCTATTTGGAACCAGTCTATTGTTCCATGTCCAGTTCTAATTGTTGCTTCCTGACCTGCATACAGATGTCTCAAGAGGCAAGTTAGGTGGTCTGGTATTCCCATCTCTTTCAGAATTTTCCACAGTTTCTTGTGATCCACACAGTCAAAGGCTTTGGCATAATCAGTAAAGCAGAAGTAGATGTTTTTCTGGAACTCTCTTGCTTTTTCCATGATCCAGCGCATGTTGGCAATTTGATCTCTGGTTCCTCTGCCTTTTCTAAAACCAGCTTGAACATCAGGGAGTTCACAGTTCACATATTGCTGAAGTCTGCTTGGAAAATTTTGAGCATTATTTTACTAGCATGTGAGATGAGTGCAATTGTTCCATAGTTTGAGCATTCTTTGGCATTGCCTTTCTTTGGAATTGGAATGAAAACTGACCTTTTCCAGTCCTGTGGCCACTGCTGAGTTTTCCAAACTTGCTGGCATATTGAGTGCAGCACTTTCACAGCATCATCTTTCAGGACTTGAAATAGCTCAACTGGAATTCCATCACCTCCACTAGCTTTGTTCGTAGTGATGCTTCCTAAGGCCCACTTGACTTCACATTCCAAGATGTCTGGCTCTAGATTAGTGATCACATCATCATGATTATCTGGGTCGTGAAGATCTTTTTTGTACAGTTCTTCCATGTATTCTTGCCACCTCTTCTTAATATCTTCTGCTTCTGTTAGGTCCATACCATTTTTTTCCTTTATCGAGCCCATCTTAGTGAGCCGGCTCGCAGCCGCCTGCGCTTAGTGTCCAGGGAGGCGACCGGGAGGAGCTACCCCATGTCCGAGGCCAGTGGCGGCTGGGAGGAGACACCCCACGTCCGAGATCAGGGGCGGCCAGGAGAAGCCACCTAGCGCCTGAGGCCAGGGGTGGTGACCTTGAGGAGCCACCCCAAGCCCGAGGCCAGTGGGGGCAGCTGGGAGGAGCCACCCAGGCCCGAGGCCAGGGCCGGCGGCTGGGAGGAGCAACCCGAGCAGTGGTGACTGCACAGGCACAGGAGGGCCTAGAGGAGCTATCCGATGCTGTAAAGAACAATATTGCATAGGAACCTGGAATGTTAGGTCCATGAATCAAGGCAAATTGGAAGTGGTCAAACAGGAGATGGAAAGAGTGAATGTTGACATTCTAGGAATCAGCGAACTAAAATGGACTGGAATGGGTGAATTTAACTCAGATGCCCATTATATCTACTACTGTGGGCAGGAATCCCTTAGGAGAAATGGAGTAGCCCTCATGGTCAACAAAAGAGTCCAAAATGCAGTACTTGGATGCAGTCTCAAAAACAACAGAATGATCTCTGTTTGTTTTCAAGGCAAACCATTCAATATCACGGTAATCCAAGCCTATGCCCCAACCAGTAATGCTAAAGAAGCTGAAGTTGAACGGTTTTATGAAGACCTACAAGACCTTTTAGAACTAACACCCAAAAAAGATGTCCTTTTCATTATAGGGGACTGGAATGCAAAAGTAGGAAGTCAAGAAACACCTGGGATAACAGGTAAATTTGGCCTTGGAATGTGGAATGAAGCAGGGCAAAGACTAATTTGACAAGAGAATGCACTGGTCATAGCAAACACTCTCTTCCAACAACACAAGAGAAGACTCTACGCATGGACATCACCAGATGGTCAACAACAAAATCAGATTGATTATATTCTTTGCAGCCAAAGATGGAGAAGCTGTATACAGTCAGCAAAAACAAGACCAGGAGCTGACTGTGGCTCAGGTCATGAACTCCTTATTGCCAAATTCAGACTTAAATTGAAGAAAGTAGGGAAAACCAACAGACCATTCATGTATGACCTAAATCAAATCCCTTATGATTATACAGTGGAAGTGAGAAATAGATTTAAGGGCCTAGATCTGATAGATAGAATGCCTGATGAACTATGGACAGAGGTTTGTGACATTGTACAGGAGACAGGGATCAAGACCATCCTCAAGAAAAAGAAATGCAAAAAAGCAAAATGGCCGTCTGAGGAGGCCTTACAAATAGCTGTGAAAAGAAGAGAAGCAAAAAACAAAGGAGAAAAGGAAAGATATAAGCATCTGAATGCAGAGTTCCAAAGAATAGCAAGGAGAGATAAGAAAGCCTTCCTCAGCGATCAATGCAAAGAAATAGAGGAAAACAACAGAATGGGAAAGACTAGAGATCTCTTCAAGAAAATTAGAGATACCAAGAGAACATTTCATGCAAAGATGGGCTCAATAAAGGACAGAAATGGTATGGACCTGACAGAAGCAGAAGATATTAAGAAGAGGTGCCAAGAATACACAGAATAACTATACAAAAAGATCTTCACGACCCAGATAATCACGATGGTGTGATCACTCACCTAGAGCCAGACATCCTGGAATGTGAAGTCAAGTGGGCCTTAGAAAGCATCACTATGAACAAAGCTAGTGGAGGTGATGGAACCCCAGTTTAGCTATTTCAAATCTTCAAAGATGATGCTGTGAAAGTGCTGCGCTCAATATGTCAGCAAATTTGGAAAACTCAGCAGTGGCCACAGGACTGGAAAAGGTCAGTTTTCATTCCAATCCCAAAGAAAGGCAATGCCAAAGAATGCTCAAACTACTACACAATTGCACTCATCTCACACGCTAGTAAAGTAATGCTCAAAATTCTCCAAGCCAGGCTTCAGCAATATGTGGACTGTGAACTTCCAGATGTTCAAGCTGGTTTTAGAAAAGGCAGAGGAACCAGAGATCAAATTGCCAACATCCGCTGGATCATGGGAAAAGCAAGAGAGTTCCAGAAAAACATCTACTTCTGCTTTATTGACTATGCCAAAGCCTTTGACTGTGTGGATCACAAGAAACTGTGGAAAATTCTGAAAGAGATGGGAATACCAGACCACCTGACCTGCCTCTTGAGAAACCTATATGCAGGTCAGGAAACAGTTAGAACTGGACATGGAACAATAGACTGGTTCCAAATAGGAAAAGGAGTACATCAAGGCTGTATATTGTCACCCTGCTTATTTAACTTCTATGCAGAGTACATCATGAGAAATGCTGGGCTGGAGGAAGCACAAGCTGGAATCAAGATTGCTGGGAGAAATATCAATAACCTCAGATATGCAGATGACACCACCCTTATGGCAGAAAGTGAAGAGGAACTAAAAAGCCTCTTGATGAAAGTGAAAGAGGAGAGTGAAAAAGTTGGCTTAAAGTTCAACATTCAGAAAATGAAGATCATGGCATCTGGTCCCATCACTTCATGGGAAATAGATGGGGAAACAGTGTCAGACTTTATTTTGGGGGGCTCCAAAATCACTGAAGATGGTAATTGCAGCCATGAAGTTTAAAGATGCTTACCTGGCGTGCTGAGATTCATGGGGTCGCAAAGAGTTGGACACGACTGAGCGACTGAACTGAACTGAACTCCTTGGAAGAAAAGTTATGACCAACCTAGATAGCATATTGAAAAGCAGAGACATTACTTTTCCAACAAAGGTCCATCTAGTCAAGGCTATGGGTTTCCCAGTGGTCATATATGGATGTAAGAGTTGGACTGTGAAGAAAGCTGAGCACCGAAGAATTGATGCTTTTGAACTGTGGTGTTGGAGAAGGCTCTTGAGAGTCCCTTGGACTGCAAGGAGATCTAACCAGTCCATCCTAAAGGAGATCAGCCCTGGGATTTCTTTGGAAGGACTGATGCTAAAGCTGAAACTCCAATACTTTGGCTACCTCATGCGAAGAGTTGACTCATTGGAAAAGACCCTGATGCTGGGAGGGATTGAGGGCAGGAGGAGAAGGGGACAACAGAGGATGAGATGGCTGGATGGCATCACCGACTCGATGGACGTGAGTTTGAGTAAACTCCAGGAGTTGGTGATGGACAGGGAAGCCTGGCATGCTGTGATTCATGGGATCACAAAGAGTCAGACATGACTGAGCAACTGAACTGAATTGAACTAATGGTGGGTCACGAAGTGAGCAAAGGGATAGATATGGCTGCATCACAGTAGAGCAACACTGCTTAGGAGTTTCGTTTTTACAGCCCAGGGTGAGTGGGAAGATATTTCTCTTTCAGAAAAGCCTCCCTCTGGTTTCCATGTAGGTGGTCAGTGTGGCAGCAGGGTGATGCAATTAAGAGGCTGACTGGGTGAAAGATGGTGGTGGTTGGACTAGTGTGTAGGTGGTGGAGTTACAGGGAAGTGAGTGGTTTGAAAAGTATAATATGTATTTACTGTGTTACTTGAGAGTATGTAATTCTTCTGTAACGTGCAGGAAAAACAAAAAAGATGGGTGAACTTCCTCAGGAATATCCTGGCAATTCAGTGGTTAGGACTCTGTGCTTCCACTGCAGGGGGCGTGGGTTTGAAAGCTTGCTTGAGGATTTAAGATCCTGCATGCTGTGCTGTGTGGCCACAAAAAGAAAAACAGGATGAATGTCCTCAGAATTATTTGCCATAGATAGCACATAAACTAGAAGCTTATGCAATAGGGATAAAACTTAGAGGATATGAGTATATACCATGAATGAGCTTGTGAGACTAAGAAAAAATTTATAAGATGTATTAAATACAGGTAGTAAGAATGTTAGCAACATGTTAGTCATGAATTAAATGACTTACGTGGTCATATAAACTAGAGTACCATAAATAGAAATGGGTAGAAAGATCCAGTCATGATTCTGCCACTTCTGGTCTGACAGCTGGGTCATGGCTAAATTGGCCATCCACTGGTGTTACCAATCCTGATCTCATTCTGCCCCCACACATGGTTTGTCCAAGAAACGCAGCTAAAACCCAGGGCTGTTCAGAGGTGGGCAGTCAAGCTGCAGCAGTGCCGAGGCATATGCGCTTGGCTCTGTCTCTTCAATAGATCACGTGTGTGACTGACCCCAGGCACCTTCTGCTTGTTGGACTCCTTTGCTCAAACCTCAGCTCTGGTCCTTTGAACCACACGTCAGCAGGGCAGGCTGATGTGACAGACAGCATTGCATACCTCAGGGTTCCAGGGTCACTTGGTCCTTCCACCCACTGTACCCCATCTTAAATGTGCCAACCAATCTGGCTGGTGCTCTTGTGATAGAAGAAGCCAGACATGTGGCAGGGACATGATGGGTTATCAAGAACTCTCTCTTTTAAAAAATTTTTTATTTATTTATTTTAATTGGAGGCTAATTAGTTTACAATATTGTGGTGGTTTTGCCATACACTGAAATGAATCAGTCACAGGTGCACATGTGTTCCCCATCCTGAACCGCCCTCCACCTCCCTCCCCACCCCATCCCTCTGGATTGTCCCAGAGCAGCAGCTTTGAGTGCCCTGCTTCATGTATCGAACTTGCACGGGTCATCTCTTTTACTTATGGTAATATACATGTTTCAATGCTGTTCTCTCAAATCATCCCACCCTTGCCTTCTCCCACATAGTGCAAAAGTCTACTCTTTACATCTGTGTCTCTTTTGCTGTCTTGCATATAGGGTCATTGTTACTATCTTTCTAAATTCCATGTATATGCATTAATATACTGTATTGATGTTTCTCTTTTTGACTTACTTCACTCTGTATAATAGGCTCCAGTTTAATCCACCTCATTAGAACTGACTCAAATGAGCTCTCTTAAACTAAGACACTCCATCTCTATTCCAAAAGTACACATTTAATGCACCCAGGGAAGGAGGTCTTTGGACAGGGGTGGAGTTGCAGGGGAGTAGTCGTCAGGGGCCCCTGCCTCCGCTCTGTGGGTCTGTGACATCCTGAAACAAGTCAAAGATGAATTGCATACTAACCAGACCCTCCCTAGTTTGTGCCTCCTGAACATTTACTTAGATCATTGTCCCAGCTTCCTCCTCATTTTTCTGCCCATAGCCTGGCCTCTTCAGCCCACCCTCCACCCACAAGGGTTAGTCTGAAACACAGATCTGGGCTATGATGTGAAGTCCATGTGCCTGGAGGTAGGGAGGGCTTAGAGTATGAATAGCATGAGGCAGGAATAGGGAATAACATGCTTTGCATCAGTTAGTTTTTGCTGCATAACAAATATTCCCAACCTTTTTGTTTTTCTGGTTACAGGTCATGTGACTTTTGCTTAACCTTGACTGGGTTTGACTGGGCGGTTCAAGTCTGCTGTGTCTTCATTTCAGGATTCAAGGTGAAGAGCAAGCAAACTGTCTGGAACATGCTGTTCACATGGCATTTCAGGGTGTGATGGGAAGGATGGGAGGAAGGGATAGTTAGGGAGTTTGGGATGGACATGTACATACTGCTATATTTAAAATGGATAACCAACAAGGACCTGTTGTATAACACATGGAACTCTGCTCAGTGTTATGTCCAGTTATGCCAATGTTATAACAGCCTGGATGGGAGAAGGGGGTGGTTTAGGGGAGAATGGATACATGTATATGTATGGCTGAGTCGCTTTGCTGTCCACCTGAAACTATCACAACATAGTTTATCGGCTATACCCCGATACAAAATAAAAAGTTTAAAAAACAAAAAACCTCAGTGGCTGAAGACAGCAACCATGTATTATTGCTCTTGGGAGTTTCTGTGAAAGTATTTTACCAGGAGACTGCACTCAGGAGAAGGGAAGTTAAAGAAACATGATAAAGCAGATGAAGAAAGTTAAGTCGGAGTGTGGTGTTAGCTGGAGATAAACTTCAACCTGGTTCAATGCAGAGGCAAAGAGAACAGCCCTTGGTTGGTCCCATCTTCAGGCCCTTTGATAGATCCCTCCCTTGTCAGTCACTGGCCACAACTGACAGGTCCAGTTTAGCCAATGGCAATTCTCCAGAGAAGGGTGGAAGTGAAAGCTATTTGCAGCCAATATTGGTAGCAGCTTGGAGAGGGAAAAGGGGATAAATTGTATGTGTTGCTTGTTGTTTTAGTCACTAAGTCATGTCCAACTCTTTTTGCAACCCCATGAACTGTAAATCCTCTGTCCATGGGATTTCCCAGGCAAGAATAGTGGAGTGAATGACCATTTCCTTCTCCAGGGAATCCTCCCCACCCAGGGGTAGAGCCCTCGTCTCCTGCATTGACAGGTGGACTTTTCACTGCTGAGCCAAAGCAAATTTTGTGTGTATTTTACTGCAATTAAAAATACTTAACACAATCAATGGCACGGGGAAGTACACTTCATCCACAGTGGGAGGCATTGCAAAGTTACAAGGCAAAAGGTGTGGATGGCTAATCCTGAAAGAGTGCAGTAAGAACTGGGACCAGTAATCCAACCCACGATATGCTCAGATTTTCATGACATGATGGAGGATGGGCTGACCCTTAGCGAAGGTGAGAGAGGGAGAGCCTTGAACCAGGCCAGGGGCAGCATGGGTGGAGATGGGGTAAAGAATGTAACAAGAGCTCTGCTTGCTGAGGACTTACTGTATTTGAAATACTCTGCCCATGGCTTTGCATCTTTCATCTCTTTTAAGCTTCCAGCAACCTGATGATAGTTCTTATATGAATCCCACGGAGTAGTTGGGAGGGACGTGTTTTGCTTTAGGTTGCACAACTGATAGGAATTCAAACTGGCCTTGAAATCCTCACCTGTCTACCTTCAGGACCTAAATCTTTACTCCCCATGCCCTACCATCCTGGGTGAGGGAGAGAGGCATCTGATTTGACCTTCAAGTTTGAGTGACAAGTGTTTGGTGAGCCCATCAACCGTGGCCAGGCACCACAATGCTGAGATCAAACAGGGACTGTGAAGTGGGCGGAAAAAGTGGTGAGGCACTGATTTTACTGACTCTGAAATAGCAGCGCTAGACTTCCCTGGCAGTCCAGTTTTAAGAATCTACCTGCCAACGCAGGGGACGTGGGTCTGATCTCTAGTCCGGGGAGATCCCCCATGCCACGCAGCGACTAAACCTATGCATCACAGCTACTGAAGCCTGCACACCCTAGAGCCTGTGCTCTGGAGTAAGAGAAGTCACTGCAATGAGAACCACCGCAACCAGAGCAGCTCCCTCTCGCCACAACCAGAGAAAAGCCTGCTTGCAGCATTCGAGAGCCAGCAAACCTGCCCCCCGCCCCAAGAAAAAAATAGCAGCATTTTCCTCCAGCCTTATTTCCCTCCACTTGTTTTCCTGTAACTTCTTCCAACTCCGATTGCTGGGGACAGAGAGGAGGGGAGGATGGGAATCCTCCAGGGGCCCACGCTGCTGTTCGGCTCGCAATGTAGCCTGACAAATCAAGTGGGTAAAACCCATTAATTAGCAGTTTTGGAAACAGTTGCAAAGTTAATTATTCCGTTTTTTGATGAAAGAAAGCTAATTTTTGGCATTTACACCGACAGTGACACGAACTAACATTTTTCGAGTTGACATCCCTCAAGATAAATGATGCCGTGAGGCGTTTGTGCAAACATCCTGACCCACAGCTCAGTGACGAGGACTGTCTGCGGTGGGTGACTTCGCTGCAGTCTTTGCCTGGCAAGTTTGGGAGATGGGAGAGCCAAGAAAAGGGTTTTTTTTTTTTTTTTCTGGGGGTGGGGAGAGGAGAGAGCCAGTGACCTGCAGAGAAGACCCAGAGCTGGAGGGAACATTTGCATATTCAGAAGGTTTTGCTGTAACTGAGAGAGCAGGGAAGTGTATTGACATTTCTGTCCATCTGTCTGTCTCTCTGTGGTGATGTTCGTACCCAGAGGAGGGACCTAGTTTTTCCAAGTGGTTGCTTCCAAATTTAGATCTCCTCCCCAGACTTTGCTTCTGAGTAGCAGGCCTGGGAATCCAACTGTTGGCTTGACATTGCCATTTGGCATCTTACAAGCATCTCAAACTCACTCTGTCCCAAAGGAACATGCATCTCCCCGCCCCTACCCGAAACATTTTCCCTCCGTTAAGTCATCCCCATTTGAGGCAATGACACCATCATCCATCCAAGTGCTCAAGCCAGAACCAACACCATCATCTCCGATATTCCCCTTCCTCTCACTCATCCCCGACATCCAATTTATCAGCAAGGTCGCCAGGGCTCCCTCAAAAACACTTCTCAGCCGTTTCCTTTCCCCTTGAGCACCACTACCCCAGTCTCAAGAACCACCAGTCTTTCTCACTCAGTGCTTACCTGGAGAAACCTAGAGAGAGTCACACAGGAAAGCTGACCTTTTCTTACTTCTTCTTCTTTGTTCTGTTTAGTCCTGTTGTTTATTTGTATTTTATTTTTCAAATTTATTTTTAATTGGAGTATAATAATTGCTTTACAATGCTGTGTTAGTTTCTGCTGTACAGCAGCGTGAGTCAGCCATGTGTATTCGGCTCTCCTACCTCCTGAGCCTCCCTCCCACCCCACTCCCTGCATCCCACCCCTCTGGGTCATCACAGAGCACCAAGCTGAGTTCCCTGTGCTATACAGCAGCCTCCCACTAGCTATCTGTTTCACACAAGGTTGTGTATATACGTAAATCCTACTCTTTCAATTCATCCCCCTCCCCTTTCCCCCACTGAGTCACAAGGCTGTTCTGTATGTCTGAATCTCTATTCCTGCCCTGCAAATAGATTCATCAGTACCATTTTTTCTAGATTTCATGTATATGTGTTAGTTCACGTATACTTATTTTTCTTTTTCTGGCTTACTTTACTCTTTTGTATTTTAAAGTTGTATTTAACGATTAGTAAATCAATCTTACAGGCACACTACCAATGTAACAGATAATTAAATTTTGCCTAAGTAACCAAATTTGTCTGCCACGAGTGTGCCTTTTATATTTAAAATGAGATGGAGTTTAGTTCTTTATCTTATCAGAATTGCTACTTGGTTAAGTTTAGCGTTTCTGCTGGCCACATTTTAAAAACGTGAACAGAAACAGGAGAATTTAATTTTTTAAATGAATGAAACATAGGTTTCAGAGCAGTTTTAGGTTCACAGTGAAATTGAGTGCAAAGTACAGAGACTTCCTGTACTCCCTGTCTCTCCCCCACCCGTGGTGCATTGGTTACAGTTGGTGGACCTACATGGACATATCGCCACCCGAAGTCCGTAGTTTCCACTGGGGTTCACTCGTGGTGGTGTACGTTCTGCAGGTTTTGACAAATGTATAATGATTTGTACCTGCCATTATAGTATCCTGCAGAAGAGTTTCACTACCCCGAAAAAATCCTCTGTGCTCCATCTCCTCATCCCATCCACCTCCCTAACCCACAGTACCTCTGATCTTTTTACTCTCTCCATAGTTCCGCCTTTTCTAGTGCAATTGGATGGGATGTCTCCTCCTGTGTTTGCTTCTGTCCAACCCATTCCCACTGAGAAGCCAGAGGCATCTCTCAAAGAGGCAAATTGAACCATATCATTTCCCACAAGACCTAGAATAAAAATAAGACTCCTTCTTTCAACCTACAAGTCCTGGCATGATCTGGTCCCTGCTGATTTGTCTGTCCACTTCATGCTACTCTCCTCTGCTTAGTACGTCCAGCGACCTTGGCTTTGTTTTACTTCTTCAAACGCGTCATGCTTGGTGTTGCTGAAGTGTAAATTGCAAAGGGGGAGTAGAGTAGGTCCCCGGGCGCCTTGCAGGCCAGGTGGTCCTGAAGGTCCATGGGAACCCCACCTCAGGACAACAGAGGCGAGTGCTCCCTGTTGGACCAGGGTCTGCACTACCCCTTCCTGGTTGCTTCCCTCTGCCTCGCCAGAACCGAGCCTGCATCATATGCTCCGGGCAGCATCCCTCTTAACATAGGCAGATTAATTGGAAACAGATGTCAAGTGGTGGGAGTTAAATACAGACATCTCACCAAATGTCAGCCCTTCCCCTGGGCCACGATGGAGTCCTCGCGTCTCATCCTCACCAGGGAATTGGGAAAATGCCTCTTAGACGGGCTGGTGGCAAGTTTGACCTCGAGAGTCTTTCTCAAAAGCTTAAGGCCAAGTTCCAACTCTGAAAATCAGAACCTGATCAATGAAGTTATTTGTATCAGATGCATACGAACAAAAGCTCCTCTCAGAACAGCTGACTCTGCAAATAACCACACAACCCTCAGACTGTAAGAACTGGAGGGGATAGTCTCACCTCCCTACTTCAAAAGCCAAGAACATGGAAGGGACTTGTCACTCAGGAGGTTAGCATCAAAGCCGGGAGTGGGCCCACAGCCAGAGACTATTTTCAAAAGTGCCATCTGATGCTGTCTCCCTCCATGTTTCCCTGTTACCTGGAGAATAAACCCAAACTCCTTGACAGGGCCCTTCCCTTTCACCTCAGCCTCATCTACCCAGCTCTGCCAGGGCAGGGACCTTTCTGTATTGCTAAAGGTATTACTCTGTAGCCTTTGCCCATGATGTTTCCTCTCTCTCCTCACCTATCTAGTAAACTCCTATTCATCCTTCACAACCCAATTCAAATACACCCTTCTCTCATAAATCCCCTCAACTCTGTTGATGGAGTTACTCTGCCCCTCTTCTGGGATCCCATAGCACTGAACGCATGTTGTTGTGTTTGTGTATTGTCATGTTTATTTCACCCCTCTATTTTATTTTTTCTTTGCTTCCCTGGAGCTTGGCATGAAGGCTGGCACACAGAAGGCACTTGGTGAATACTTGTGACATTGACATTGATTTTGCCAAAGCCAAGGGATTCCTTTTTTGCTTTCTTTCTCAGCTCTTCTGTAGCATCTGATGACAGTGATTCTTCCTGTGATGCTTGCTGCCTTAGTGCCTATGGTTCCCTCTTGCCTGGTTTTTCCTCTCTTCTATCTGACTGCTCTGCCTTGATCTCCTTTTTGGGTGTTCCCTCCTCTCTCCATCTTGTCTAGGCTGTGGTTGTTAGAGGATTTGGCGTGACCTTCTCCTGTCCTCCTCTGGAAAAACCTGCTCTGCCTGGGTCAAGTGTCATGGGATTCCCGACCTTTGACTATGTTGTTTTCTCCCCCGGAGACATTCTTCCCATCATTTCTGGAGTGGTCAGCTCTTCTCAGCCTTCAGATTCCAGCCCAAATGTCAGCCCCAAAGCAGAGAGTAAGCATTTAGTGGACTCTTTTCTTCCTTTTTTCCGTAATTTCATTTATTTTTGGCTGTGCTGGGTCTTTACTGCTGCATGAGCTTTTCGCTAGTTGCAGCAAGCAGGACTGCTCTCCAGTCGCGGTGCGTGGGCCTCTGCTTGCGGTGGCTTCTTTTCTCGAGGAGCACAGGCTTGCAGGCTTCAGCAGTTGCAGCTCTCGGGCTCCAGAGCATAGGCTCAATAGTTGTGGCGCACAAGCTTCATTGCTCTGTGCTGTGTGGGATCTTCCCGGACCAGAGATCGAACCCGCGTCTCATGCATTGGCCGGCATCCAGATTCTTTACCAGTGAGCCACCAGGAAAGCCCTCAGTGGAATCTTTTACGGGAGTTGTTTGCAAACTACGCCACCTGAGCTCAGCCTGAGGTCGGGTGCTGAGCAGCCAGTAGGACCCTTGAATGAAAGGGAAGGATGGAGGAGTGGGCAGGACCTGGGCAGAGCAGAGCCCAGGGAGGTGGAGGGGCAGGCATCTCTGGCACCAGTGCGAACAGCTCCTCCCTAAATCACTGGCTGGGCAGTCCACCACTCCTCAATTTGGAGCCAGGCCGGCCCCAGCATTTTTGGGTTATTAACTCCCCTCAGTAAACTTCCAGCGAGTGTGATAAAGCACTCAGCAGAATGTGGCAAGAGCTCATAAAAGCAGGATTTAGTGCCATTTTATAGATGTCAGGGCTGACTTCCACACTCCAGCTAGTGTATATTTAAAATTCATGCCAGGCTCACTGCCTGCAGGGAGAAGGCCCGAGGCCTGGGGGAGCTGACATGGTTCTGCCTGCCCCTTGCAGGCCTCAGGAGCATCCTCTCACCTAGGATCAGGCCAACCCAGATGGGGCCTCTTATGAGAGCCTTTCTATTGAACTGTGAGAACGAGTTTTGGAGCCAGGCAGACCTGTGCTAGAGTTCTGGCTCAATGACCAACTGGGCCTGTTTGTCTAGGGCAGAGGTGTTTTCCGGGTTGTGGGACTTTCAATGCTAAAACCAGGGAAATTCTGGCAAACCAAGGTGAGTTGGTCATCCCAGACCTGATTCTACTATTTCTTTGCTTTATAACCTTGGAATGCTTATGTCCTTCTCTGAACCTTATTCTTTCCGGGAATCAAAAGGAACAATTATCCAAGGCCAGTGGTTTGCAGCAAGCCACAGTGCTGTGTGTATGCGGTGGCTGTTGTCTGGTTCAGGGATAATACATGACTGCATCCATACTTAGTGAGCTCTCATTGAATCAGCAGTTCAGTTCAGTCACTCAGTCGTGTCCGACTCTTTGTGACCCCATGAACTGCAGCACGCCAGGCCTCCCTGTCCATCACCAACTCCCGGAGTCCAGCCAAATCCATGTCCATTGAGTTGGTGATGCCATCCAACTATCTCATCCAACCATCCCCTTCTCCTCCTGCCCTCAATCTTTCCCAGCATCAGGGTCTTTTCAAATGAGTCAGTTCTTCATATCAGGTGGCCAAAGTATTGGAGTTTCAGCTTCAACTTCACGCAGGACTGATCTCCTTTCCTCCAAAAGTGGGCAGAGCCAGTAACCTGTGCCAGAAAGGGCTAGATAATTCATCAGATGCTACAAAAAGGAGCAATTAACTCTACTTTGTTAGTCAGGTGAATTAATGCAAGAGGCTATAACAGTCAATTCCCAAATCTCTGTGGCTTAACACAATATGTGTTATTTCTTGCTTTCATCATGGTACAACTTAAGTTAGCTGGATTTAAATACCCTTATAGCAGTGACTTGGAGCCAGACACTTCTGGGTTGTAGCTTTGCCATCTCTTAAGACCTCCTTCTTCCAAGGAGTAAGTGTCTTTTAATTTCATGGCTGCAGTCACCATCTGCAGTGATTTTGGAGCCCCCCAAAATAAAGTCTGTTTCCAGCTGGGAGGGACTGGGGGCAGGAGGAGAAGGGGACGACAGAGGATGAGATGGCTGGATGGCATCACTGACTCGATGGACGTGAGTCTAAGTGAACTCCAGGAGTTGGTGATGGACAGGGAGGCCTGGCGTGCTACAATTCATGGGGTCGCAGAGTCGGACACGACTGAGCAACTGAACTGAACTGAAGGCCTCCTTCTCTGCTAGACCCTCTGTATTAAGCCAGCAGAGACTGAGGTTTTAGTGGGATAGTCAAGGGTGTGCATGTGTGCTAAATCACTTCAGTTGTGTCTAACTCTTTAACCCTGTGGACTGTAGCCCTCTAGGCCCCTCTGTCCATGGGATTCTCTGGACAAGAATACTGGAGTATGTTGCCATGCCTTCCTCCAGGGGATCTTCCTGACCCAAGGATTGAATCCGGGTCTCTAAAGTTTTCTGCCTTGGCAGGCAGGTTCTTTACTCCTAGCACCACCTGGGAAGCCCCATCTTTTAGGGGAGTTGTTGGCAAACTACACCCATAAGGTGAATTAGTCCCTGGTCAGTTTTTATCAATAAAGTTTTATCGAAACAGGCATACACATGTGTTTGCTTTTGGTTGCCTTTGCTCTTTGAGCTTCCCTGGTGGCTCAGATGGTAAAGAATCCATCTGCAACGCGGGAGACCTGGGTTCAGTCTCTGGGTTGGAAAGATCCCCTGGAGAAAGGAACGCTTCAGATCCCCTGAAGTGGCTACCCACTTAGTATTCTGGCCTGGAGAATCCCATGGACAGAGGAGGCTGACAGGCCACAGTCCATGGGGTTGCAAAGAGTCAGACACAAATGAATGACGGTCACTTTGCTCTACACTGGCAGAGTTGAGTAATTGTGACCAAGACTATATGGTCTGCAAAAGGTAGCATATTTACTACCTGGCCCTTTACAGAAAGCATTTACTGACCTTGGTTTTAGGAGGTAGGCTTGGAAGTGGTATCTGTCATTTTACCTACAGTCCACTGGCTAAAATTCCATCTAATTATCCCAAACTAGCTGCAAGGGAAGCTGGGAAATAGAGAAGACTATTAACATGCATGAATATTAGCAGTCATTCATGGCCCTGGCTACACAAATCACTCAGGGGCATTATGAAGACTCAATAAAACCATGCCTGAAAATTATTTCTGGAGGCTCTTGCACATGGTAACTCTTCCATAATGCCACCCAGGCCTCCCCAGGTCTCAGGGATGTACCAAGTGGCTGGATGCAGGGTTGTATGGAAGATCCCCTCCATAAAGAATAACTGGTTGTTCAGATTTTGGTAACTAGGATGTCAGCTGATACCTGGTTCCATTTGATTTGAATCTGGGGCTCTGGCTATTTCCATGTGGCTGACTGAGATAGATATCAGAAAGAACTCAGGAATGCTTGTTTAAGCCTTAAACCTAACACCTCCCAGAGAGGTGTCTTTTCTGCTGGAGCAGCAGGGTCCCTGCCATGTGTTCACCAGCCCTCAGGACATTGTTCAGCCTCGGTGTGACCCGGCTGGATATTCAGCCCAGACTGACGCAGCGATCCTAGCCTTGGCTTCGGGGGTAAAACCCCTTGGCTTAGGGCTCCATGACTCTGCCCTCTTCTCATTTACTTTTTGGGGTCCCTGTTTGGTGTTGCCTTCCTCCCCTTGAGGAGTACAATTCGCAGTGCCGGTGTCTGAGAAAGGGCGAGACACAGGGATGAGACACAGGGTGAGACATAGGGATGGCGAGTTTCTGCATCTGTGACCCAGCATCCTGGGGGTGACAACACAGAGACAGAGCGGGAGTGGGAGCTTCCCTCGCCCAGCGCCTAATGGGACACATTAGGGCTGGAGGAGGTGGGCTGTGAGGGAGGAGAGAAAAGAAAGCAAAGAGATGCAGAGGGGAGAGGCGAGAATTTGGGGAGGGGGTAAAGGGAAGAAGGAGAGGATGGAGGAGGGGAGGAAAAAGGCCACAGAGGAGGGGGGAGGGGCAGGGCAGGTGGGAGGCGAGGGGCAGAGGGAGCAAGGGTCCCTGACTGGGGGGCATTCAGGACAGGGTGACACGTGAGTGATGCCCGGTGACTTAAGAGAGAAGAAGTTGGCGACCTGAAAGGGAGGGAGACAGAAAGCAGGGCTTTTCAATATGAGCATTCATGTCGTGGTGACAGCGGTCATTTATCACGCCCTGAATGGGAGTGCGAGCCCAGCGCTGCCGTCAAAGGATTCTGGTTAAAGTTTTACCTGAGTGTGAAAGGGGTCGGGCTGGCTCTAACAGCAGCTCTTGATGCTTCCGGGGGCTGCGGGGGTGGCCCCCCGGGGGGCCTGTCTGTTTGGAACAGAAAGACTCTGGCACCAGAAGAGGGGCCATGGGACAGGATGTATCCGGGTAGGGGACCCCTCCAGACATCCCAGCCATTGCGGGGAGGAATCCCCTGCTCCAGGCACTGAATGAGGCCCCTGTCCCAAATCAATCTCCTGAGCTTGCCGGGGGGTGTGGGAGAGGGCAAGTGTGTATGCAGGGGCACTTTTGGGCAAGCCATGTCACTGCTGCCCAGCTCAAGATTTTAGAAAAGGTATTATGTAGTACTTACCATGTGTAGGTCATATATATTATTTATTTATTTTTAGGAAAATATTTTATTTATTATTTACTTATTTGGCTGCCCCGGGTTTCATTTGTGGCAGGCAGAATCTTTAGTTGTGGCATGTGGGATCTCATTTCCTGACCAGGGATCGAACCCAGGCCCCCTGCATTGGGAGCGTGGAGTCTTAGCCACTGGACCACCAGGGAAGTCTCTATTTTTGAATTAGTGTAACATCTCTGTTTGCTGTCTGGAACTCAGCAGTTTCCTGGGACGTGGACTTTCCAGTGTTAAATTTAGGCTGTGTGGCTGTGCTTAGTCGCTCAGTCATGTCTGACTCTTTTCGACCTCATGGACTATAGCCCACCAGGCTTCTTTATCCATGGGGATTCTCCAGGCAGGAATACTGGAGCAGGTTGCCATGCCCTTCTCCAGGGGATCTTCCCGATCCAGGGATCGAACCCAGGTCTCCCACATTGCAGGCAGATTCTTTATTGTCTGGGCCACCAGGGAAGCCCCCAAATTTGGGATAGTCCTGGGCAAACAGGACAGTAGGTCACCCTCATATTAACTTGTTTGATTTCACAGTAGCACTTGGAAAGAAGCACCGATTTTACCTCCATTCACAAATCAGGAATCAGGCAAGGAGAGGAAAATGATGTTCCTGAGGCCACAAAGCCAGGGTTTGAGTGAGCCTGGGTCTGGAGTGAAGTAGTCAGGTGTCCACGCATGAGCTCCCAGCCCGTCCACTTTGCTGCCTGGAGCCTGGAGCCTGGAGGTGATGCCAGGGTAATGACTGTGTTTTCCAAATGGAGAACAGGATCATGGGGGCTGAAGGGTTCTCTGGTCTTTAGGACAAAATGCTTGAGATGGGCTTGTCCCTCCCTGACTTTTTCATCTGGTCCATGGAAGTCAGCAGTGACAGAGCCCAACTGTCCTCAAGGTGTGCAGTGCTTTGAGGGTCTGGGGCCCTGGTGCTTGTCCAGGAACATTGGTAACAACCCTTGAGGTCTTTGTCAAAACTCTTAGGCCTTCGAGGACCAGAGGAGGAAGTCATGGAGGAGACACATGTTTGGACTTGCAGCCCAGAATGGCAGATAAGTGAGGCCAGGGGAGGAAACAGGGTTCCTGGGTAGGGACTGCTTTGGCCTGTTTCCCATCCTGGGATGTGGGACAGCTCTGTCGTCCCTGTGCCAGGCTCCTTGAGAGCAAGGATGCTAATCAGCTCTGTGACTCACACCTGCTGCTGAGAAGCCATTTGGGAGCAAAGTAAAATTTCCCCTCACTCTCCCACTTGAAACCTCTCTCGAGTGGATGGTGGTGATGAAGGCTTTCCATGCAACTACTTTTTGGGTATCTTGTTCTTCCTAGCACTGTGGGCTGAGATCTCAGTCCTGGGAAAACAAAAGGAAGGTGTGTGTATGGGGGGAGAGGGTGAGGTGCTGGAGCAGCTCTTACTTCTGCTGAGAGAGCAGCCCAGGCAGGAACCTGGCACCTCTAGCAGTTTCTCCCAAAGCCCAGCCACCAAGGCCTGGCTGTCTCCGGCTTCCATCCCAAGCTGTGACTATTGTCTCCCGTGATCCTCTCCCAGCTCCTGCCAGAAGACCTGGCCCCTTGGTCCCTTCCAGCCCTGGCCCAGACCCCTCACGTCTCCGCAGGATGCTGGGACCTCGTTGGGTTTGGTAATGACATTTGGAGAGTCAAAAAGCCACATTGTTACCATCCCAGAGCTGACCCATGAGTATGGGTGATGGGAACACAGAGGTCTTGGGTGGCAGAGAGAAATACCACCAGAAAGAGGTGTAAACTGCTTTGATGACCAGGAGATGGGGGATTCAGAGAAACTTGATGGAGGAGGCTGGAGGGGGAGGCCTCAATCAGGAACCCAAGGCCTGTGACGCTCCCCTCTTCTTTCTCTCCTTTAGCATCATCCACTCAATATGTGCAAAGCATGTTCACTGGCATCTATCGTGGGCTTGTTCTGTGTTTGGACTCAGGGTATCCAGGAGAAAATAAGACACAGTACCTGCCCCATGGAGCTTATATTCCCTGGCAGAAGACAGACATGAATCAAGCAAGTTATATATTGTGGTTAGTATTAATGAAGTAGATAAATGCGAGGCTGAGATACTGAATGACAGGGGTGGTTTGGGAAGGCCTCTCGGAGAAGGTAACATGTCAATGGAGCCTGCCAGTGAGGCGTGGGGGCAGGGTCCACGCAGAGGAAACAGTCTGTGCCAAAGCCCAGAGCTCACAGTGTTTGAAGAACTAAAAGATGGCTTGAGAGGGTAGAGCCCAGGGAGTGGCATGTGGCCTGAGATGGAAGGGCAGATGGAGACCAGGTCCTGTGGGGTCCCAAGGGCCGGGCTGAGTAGATGGATGTTGCGTTGGATGGATTACTTTCCCAGGGCAAGGCTTGTGAGTTTATGGTTAGATCTGTGTTAGGAGAAAACAGCAGGTGCTCAATAAGTGTGTTAGGGAACGAGTGAAGGCAGAACTGAGGGACGAAATGGTGCGAGCATGGCCGTGTTGGTGGGTGGGGGCAGAGGCAGCACTGGCACCAGCTCAGTCCCCTGGGGGCAGCCCCTGCCCTTCCCCTCCCCTGACTCCATCCTCATCCTTCTGCTTGTCTTCATTGTCATGGAGGAGCTGAACAGGGAGCCTGGGAGCGGTTTGCGTTTGCGCCTTGCACGGGGGACATTAAGTGAACGGAGTCTCTCTCAGTTTTTCATGTCATTAATTGGTGATCTTCAGACTCTGAAATAGCATTTTCCCTTGCCCATCCCTTATTTCATTATCCTCAGCTCAATACACTTCAGTGCCGCACAAGGCAGCCTGCTTGGATATATTAGGAATTATTTAAATGAGATGGGGATGTATGGGTAGTTAAAAGCGCAGTCTTCTATTCTGCTCTAATTATGTATCAAATTATGTTACAATTATTCCCAAATATAAACTTGCTGAGGACCTCAAAAGGGGGAGGTTCTGGGAGCATCAGGAGAGATGTGAGGTAGGGCCCAATGGGGGTGATGGCCCTGTGCCCCAAATGGGTTCTGTGTGTGCCTTTGTGTCTGTCTATTTCTCTGTGTCTCTGTATTTGCAACTACTCTGCCATGCTGTGTCCATTACCTCTTATTGGCTCAGGTCTTGGCAGCCATGAGACATCAGAAAGAAGTTTTGTCCAGCCTCTAGGCTGAGTGATCTGCTAAGACTCTGCCATTCCCCAGCCGTGTGATGTAGGACAAATCTTGTAACTTCTTGGAGCCTCAGTTTCCTCCCCTGGAAAGTGGAGGTAATGTTAGTAGTTATACCCTACAGGCCCCGGGACCTAGGAAGCTCTTGGCAAATGGGATGACTTACCACTGTTAGCTCACCCATTGGGCCATCAACTTCTCTAAGGGGTGGGAACCTCTGAGGCCGCCCTGCCCTCTGGCTCTCCCTCCCTGTGTCTAGCTGGTCAGGTTGAGCTAAGCCTGGGGAGTCCATGACTCAGGCTTCAAGCTCCAGCCCACCCTGTCAGACCGGACAACACTGAGCACCTATTCTGCATGGTCCTTTGCAGATGCTTTTACACTTTTCTCACTCGATCTGGGGAGGAAGGCATGGACTTGCCCAAGTTGTCTCAACCAAAATGTGGCAGAGAGGAATTCAGACCTGGGTCTGTCTCAGGCTCCTGGAGGTGATGGGGAGCCACCTGGTCTCCAGGCTAACAGGTGGATTTCCTCTGAGTTGTTTTCATTCATTTACTTTATGCAAGGAGAAAGCCGTCCCTGCAGCTCTTAGGGCTGGGATTCATCTTTATTAATAACTTATTAATAATTATTAAGCATCACGAGGCTACTGATGTTACAGGGCTCCAAGCTGGGCTGTTTCCATTTCTCTTCTCCTGAGACAGTCACCTAGAGCTACTCCTATTTCCATCAGGGGGACCCGTTCTTCCCCATCTCTGGATATTAGGTGGGTGACGTGGTCCAGGTCTGTCCAGGCATTTTTCAGCTAAGACTTCCAAGCCTGCTGAGACCTTGTAATGGGTTGGATTGTAATCTGCCCAAGAGATGCTGGAGTCCTAATTTCCAGGACCTGGGAATGTGACCCTACTTGGAAATAGGATCTTTGTAGATCATCAGGTTAAAAAGAGGTCACTGGGGGTCAACCCTCATCCAGTATGACGGTGCCTTTTTATAAGGGGGAATTTGGACACCGAGACAGACATACACAGAAGGAGGATAAGAAATAGGGAGAAGGCCAAGTGCAGTGGAAGGCAGAGATGGAGGTGATGTGTCTCCAAGTCAAGGAACACCAGAGATTGTCAGCAGCCCAGCAGTTGCAGGGGAGAAGCATCAAACAGATACTGCCTCACAGCCCTTGGAAGGAACGGGCCCCACCTAGACCTTAATTGCTGTTTAGTTGCTCAGTCATGTCCTACTCTTTGCAACCCCATGGACTGTAACCCACTAGGCACCTCTGTCCATGGGATTGCCTAGGCAAGAATATTGGAATGGGTTGCCATTTCCTTCTCCAGGGGATATTCCTGACCCAGGGACTGAACCTGTGGATTGGCACATAGATTCTTTACCATGGAGTCACCAGGGACCCATACCTTGATTACAGAATTTAAAACCGTGGAATTTCTGCTGTTTAAGCCACTCATCTTGTGGCAGACTTAGGTTATGAACCCAGGACTCACTAGTGGGATGCAGGCAGGACAGAGGGGTTGGAGAGCTGCCAGGGCGGCCACCAGGAGCCTCCAAAAGATACTGGTGGCCAGGCAGGGGTTGGGGCGGGGAAGTGGGGGCAGATCTGGCCCATCTCTGTGAATGGGTGAATGCAGTCATGTGGCAGCCAGTCCCGAAATAGAAATGAGATGCTTACCTGGCAAACAGCCACCTGAGGAGTTCTCTTTGAGCCTGGATCAGGAATTCAGCCCTTGGTTAAGGGGAAAGAGAGCAGACTCCAGTCTCTGGGGGAGGGGGATGGTAGGACCTTCATCTTATGGTGGGCTTTGGAGCAGAGATGCCTGGGACTCACTGGCATCTATTTCTTCTGCTTGTCAAGAACTTAGCAATGGTCTCTGGGAATGAGGTCTGACTCTGTGCCCTTTGCCCCTTGGTTCTGACTAGTTCTTGCCAATGAGATGTAAGGACAAGTGACAGGAACCACCTGTGGGCCAAGGTAGTTAAGAGGCAGTGTGCCCTCTCTACATGCCCTCTCCTGTTTGCTGCCTGAAGGAAAGGACTTTGAGGATGGAACCTGGACATAAAAGGCACCTGGGTCCTGGAGTCCTTGCTTGGAGGATGGCTGCACTGGAGAAGATTCTGGAGTGGACTGCATCAGACATGCAGAAAGGTCTAGATGATACATGAGTCTCAGCATAAGGGACATGCCTTGTTACTCTTTATGTTTATTTTCCTTCTAGGGTTCAGCTCCTCAACACGAGAGATAAGATCACCTCTCTTTCCCAAATAAGAAACCTTTTCCCATTGAGATCTCTCCTTCAAGTGTTCCTGAATCCCCCAAGAGAAGCCAGGGACCTCAAGCTTGACCTTGGGGTCTCTTTGATTTGCAAGATTGCCTATTTTCTTTTTAATAGAAGTGTTTCTAATTAAGGTAACCAAAACCCATGAGCTGTTTTTAGATGCAACTTTTTTTTTTTAAGGGAGGGTAAGACAATTTGTGCTAATTAAATGTAAAAATCATTCCTGGGAAAATTATATAATTCAGATGCAATTTGCAAAATAAACCTTTGCTGTTATTTGTGCTGCTGCTTTGCTGTAAAATAGGTAAGAAGCATAAACATGGGACTGGGGAGAAGGTGCTTCAAGGGAAGGAGGCCCAGTGGTTCCAGATCATGGGTGTGGCCTTCCAGGTGATACAACAGGTTCTCACTGTGGAGGCCTATTCTCCCCAGAAGCAGCCCAGGTAGGACCAGCTGACTCCAGCCAGGCCCCACTTGGGCTGGGTTTCAGTTTCAGGATGATTCGAACATGGTTTTCTACCCGTCTCAGCTACGATGTGATTCGTGAGTACTCGGGTTTGAGGAAAGTCTCTTGGGAGCTGCTTCACTGCTACCCAGAGGCCTCTGGCCTGGGTACTGGCTTTCTTTTTTGTGGCTGTGCTGGGCTCTCGTTGCTGCCCGGGGGCTCTTCTTTAGTTGCAGCGAGTGTGGGCTTCCCACTGCGGTGGCTTCTCTTGTTGCTGAGCACAGGCTCTAGGCGCACAGCTTCAGTAGCTGCAACACGTGGGCTCAGCAGTTGCGGTTCCCGGGTTCTAGGGCAGAAGTTCACTAGTTGTGGCCCACGGGCTTAGCTGCTCCTCAGCATGTGGGATCTTCCCAGACCAGGGGTCGAACCCATGTCTCCTACATTGGTAGGTGGATTCTTTAGCACTGAGCCACCAGGGAAGCCCCCGAGTGGTGTTTTGATTAGTGATTTGAATGAGGGCTCTTGATTGGTTGATCACCCTGGTAGATGGCATGAAACTGGCGGAGATAGTGAATGGGTTGGAAGACAGGATTTGACAGTCTCTAGGCAGATAGGAGCTGTGTTCAAATCTAACAGGAGGAGATGTAATAGTTGTATCTAGAAAACCTACACAGTGGGGGAAGATAAGATTTAGCAGAAGTCTATCTGTTGGTGTCCCATCAGGAGACAGAAACCACACAATGTATTTTAACAGGAAGTATTTTGTATTAAAAAAATCAGAAAACTGAAAGGGTGGAACTTCCCTGGTGGTCTAGTGGCTAAGACGTCATGCTCCAAGGCAGGGGGCCTGGGTTTGATCCCTGGTCAGGGAACTAGATCCCTCATGCCAAACTAAGAGTTTGCATGCCACAAGTGAAAGACCTTGCAAGCGGTAACTAAGATCCGGTGCAGCCAAATAAATAAGTGAAAATAAATAATAAACACCAAGCAAACAAGACATGGGGATCCAGAACCAAAGCCATATGAGGAACACAAGATTGGAGGGACTAGTGTCCACAGAGGGATAAATGCTATCTTCATTTCTCAGGCTGCGAGTGGCAAACAGAGCCAACTTGGTTTTGATGGTTCCAGGTGGGTAACAATAAGCTCCAGAAAGGCAGGTTCCAGCTTGGCATAAAGAAGACTGTTTTCCTTAAAAAAGAAAAATAAAACATTTTTTTTCTTCTGATCGTAGAAGCAATGGCTGCACATTATGGAGGACTTAGAACATGCAGGTTATGGAGAGGTCAGTTAGGGTGCAGGGAGAGAGACATCATCTTTGAGAGTTTGGGTTGAAATGAGCTGACCCCTTCATTCCATAAAGGGAGGGTATGCCAAGTACTTCCTAAAAGTTCTGTGCTTTCCCACTGTGCATCTCTAGTCTCCAAGCCTCCCCTGATTCTTAAATCTTTGACCACACTGCCCTAGACTCAGCTTCCCCCTTGGGTCAGGCCCTCCAAGCTTCAGCCTCTAGCCCTTGTGCTTTCAAGGCATTCCTCCAAAGCCAGATTCTTTCCTCAGAGAAATTATGGTACCATCTCTTAAGATAATCATATTTTTCCACCTTGCTGCATACAAAAGCATTTAAAGAAGCAAATAAAAATCATTTGTAATTATACCTCCCAAAGATGACCACTATTCACATTTTGGCCTTTTTCCCCTGTGCAAATATATTCATATTTTAAGAAAACTGGGGCTTAGTAAATATATAATTTTATATCCTGCTTCTCCTTAACCCCCTCACTTAATACATGAGTATTTTCCAAAGACCAGTATGTGTTTTTAAAAATATCTTTTTACCATAGTGACCTAACATTCAGTTTATTGTCTGTATCATAACTTATTATGGGCTATGTCACTTTTAACTGATTTTTTTTTCTCTCATGACCAGTTTTCTTGTTGATATCCCTGTTCATAAATCTTTGTGCACATCTTTGGTCATTTCCTTAGGATAGGATTGGCTCAAGTGATATATTAAACCACCTTTTATTATGGTAAAAATTCAAGTTACTCAAGAGAGCATGTATAGCTTCAACCATTACCAGCATTCTGATAATCTTGTTTTATCTATTCCTTCCCTTTTTTTTTTTTTTTTGTGGTTGGAATATTTTAAAACAAGTCCCAGATGTTATATCATTTCCCTTGTAAAAGTTGTTTTACTTCTCAAATAGGTCATCAAATAACTTCTTAAAGCATAACCAGAATGCGTTTTGCACACCCAAAATTATGAACAAAAATTCCTAAGTAGCAACTAATATCTGGTAAGGTCCAAATTTCTCCAATGATCTCAAAAATGTCTCTCACAGTCAAATTGCTTGAATCAGGATTCAAACAAAAGTCCACATTTTATATTTGGTTGATGCATTTTGTAAATTTCTCTAAATCGACACCACCTCTGAAATTCTGCTCTTTGTTTACTTAAAGAATCTGCTATAAAGAATTTTACGGTTCTTGATACATAATAGAGACCGATTTCCTGGAGGGTTGTAATGACTTACACTTCCGCCAGGGAAGAGAGATGTGAGAAAGAACATTTCCCATTCTCAGCATTGAATATCATTAAAATTTTTAAAAATCGATTTGATAGGTGAAAGATGGCACCTTATGGCTGCTTTAACTTGCATTTCTATGATGATGAGCTTGATTGAACATTTTTCCATATGCATATTAGCTGTTTGTATTTCTTCTTTTGTGAATTATCTCTTTTGACCTTTGCCCCTTTTAAAAAGGGGTATTGATTATCAAGCTTGAGTATATAGCATAGAGAAATTTAAGATTTTTATGTAGTCATATTCATTATCTTTTCCTTTGTGAATTCTTTAATTGTTTTAAAGCTTGGAAAATCCTTTCTCTACCCCCAAATTCCATTTGCTTACATTTTTTTTTCTCCTAGTGTTCTTACTTGATTTTTTACTGAGTTTTAAAATCCATCTGAGATCTCATATATAGACCGTTGATCTAGTACCATAATCCTTCAACTTAGTTTGTGATATGCTTTTATGATGCTCTGGTTTCATTTATGGGCTTCCCTGGTGGCTCAGTGGTAAAGAATTTGCCTGCTAATGCAGAAGATGTGGGTTTGATCCTTGGGTGGGGAAGATCCCCTGGAGAAAGAAATGACAACCCACTCCAGTATTATTGCCTGGAGAATCCCATGGACAGAGGAACCTGGCAGGCTACAGTCCATGGGGTTGCAGAGTCAGACATGACTTAGCGACTGAACACTACCACCACCCACAACAACAATGAAATTTCATTCGTACACACACACACACACGCACGCACACGTGTTTGTCTGTTCAAGAGCTTGTGCAGTCAGCAGTTTTCTGGCCCCTGAGTGGTAGTGAGTGCCCCATTGTGGGAGATATTCAAGCAGGGAATCTGTCAAATACAAGACCAGGTTGAGACCTGTGCCTGACATTCTGAAGGTTTCTGGTTTCCCTCTCCTGGGAGGACCAGTGTGCCCTCACTCAGCTCTGGGAGGCAATGATGATGTCCCTTCCTCCTCTTCTTCCTGCCCACTGGGTGGACCTTCAGATTCTGTTTCTGTTCATGCTCATGGCTGGAGTGTGGAGTCCAGACCTCACCAGAGAGGCCTGGCCTGGAAGTCCCGAGGGTCCCTCAGCTGGATTATGTGCTGGTCACTGGGGACTCACAGGGTGACTGGGATCTGGGCTCAGCTCTGAGAAGAATCAAGATTTATCCTCTTTCTCAGATGTACTTTGTCCTCAGCATTTCCTCCAATTTAACAATTACAGCCAATTGTATTGTTTGCCTCTTCACTAGCAAGTAAGCCCCAAGGACAGACGTCTTGTACTTCCATGTCTGGCACATGGCGGGTACCTAGGAGTTGAAGGGAAAAATGAATGAATGGTCCTTTGGAACCTGTGGGTCAGGGCTACAGTGCCTTCATAAGCTAAGCCCAAACCGGAGACAGTCATCTGAGCAGAACAAATACTCTTTTGGGGACAAAGGGACAGAACAGCTGAAATGGAATCCATCCTGGAAAATCCAGTGCAGCTGGTTGTCACAGGGAGGGCTGGGTCTCCTGAGTCTCAGGTCCGTGTGGAGCCGTGAAAGTCCCCCGTTTTGACCCTGAGCTGACACCTGACCTCTAGAGCTGATTATTTCTTCTCTCCACCAGCAACATTCCCGACAAAATGGGGGTGGGAGACATTTGCATCCAAACCACCAGGCTCTTTAAATGCTGGGGCCCGGAGGCCCGATGGGTTTATTAGATTATCATTGCGGAAGTTAATAAAGAATTAATTTCTCTTCATGTGACATCCAAAGGCAGTTATTTCAGGAGCCTGTCCATTTACACAAAGCCAAGTATTTGTCAAGTGTCAGAGGCAATTCCCAGGTCCCAGCCCCCCCTCAATAATTCTGGATTAGGGACAGCCTGAAATGACATTACACAAATTTTCTTTCGAGATGCATTGAGCTCTGGGGACCACTCAGGAATTTCAGGTTCCTGAAGGTTATACTGTCAGCAAAAGGGCGGGGGTTGGGGGGGAGCTGGAGTCGCTGTGGCTTTGCAGCTGGGCCAGCTCCGGAATGGGGAGGGGAGGAGAGGGGGGAGGGAGCCCCGGACGGCCATTAGTCTGTGGGGGCCCATCTGCCTCCCGAAAACAACTTACTTACGGCCATTTGTAGCGCGAACCTCATGCCCAGCTTGATGGTTTTTCCTTGTTCTTTGACTCAGGCCCAGGGAGGGGCCGCGGCCTGGTGGGGATGGCGGGGCTGGACCGCGTCCCCCTGGTAATATATTAAGGAAGGTCAGGGCACCATCAATCCCTGTCTGGGGGGTTAAGTGCTGGGAAGTGGGGGGCACTGCAAGAAAGGACTCTCTCCTAGACCCTAAAAGCAAGTTGTGGAACCGTCACTTCAGGGTGGTTGGAGCACAGGTCTGGGGGGCTGGGCTGGTGGGAGGGTGTCCTAGCTGGGTCCAGGCTGGGCCCCCTGGAGTGGCAAGAAGAGGCCCCTGTGGAACAGCCCAGCCCTCGCACTAGAACTCCAGACGTGGGCATTTGCCCGCGTCCTAGACACCATCCCACACGTGTCCCAGACTGAACCTCGCGCCTCCAGCTCGTCTCCCCTCCCATACCTGATACTCCACCGTGTGGGGCTTCTTCCTCGTTCTCCAAGGGAACCAGCCCCTTTCAGACTTCCTTGCCGTCTTTTCTTTCCTCGGCGTGTCTGCCCCTTCCGGCCATATTTGCCGTTTAAGGTCCAGCCCGGATGTTGCTTCCTCTGTGAAGCGCTTCCTGACTGCTTCGGGAAAAGGCCGTCTCCTGCCACGGTCACAGTCGCCTATACAGAACCTTTGTGCGGATAAAGGACCTCCACTCGCCATGCCCCATCTGTGCTCATGTCTTTTGTTCAGTGGAAAGTGTCTGTATGTGAAACAGAAGAAAGTGCCCCTCCCTGTCCCCAACCCTCACCATAGCCATAGTCCTCACAAGGGCTTCGAGCCTGGTCAGAGGAATGTGGGCTGAATTTCGACCCCAAGATCTCCTTAGCTGCCTATTTTTGGGTAGGGTACAACCTGGACAACATGGCAGCCCTTCTCCTTCAGTGGAGGTCCTACAACCCTCTGTGCAGAACTGTGTGACTATGTCTATTTGTTTCCTATTGCAGCTGAACCAAATGACCAAACTGAGTAGCTTAAACTAGCACATGTCTATTATCTTACAATACTGAAGGTCTGAAGTTTGAAATAGGTTTTACTGGGCTAAAAATCAAGGTGTTGGCAAGGATGTATTCCTTCTGGAGGATGTAGGAGAAAAATTGGTTTTCTGGCCTTTTTCCAGCTTCTGGAACCCACTTGCATTCTTCAGCTCATGGTCCTCCATCTTCAAAGCCAACAGCAAAGCATCTTCATCTCTCTCTCTGATTCTGCACTCTGCTTCCTTCACTACATCTTTTTTTTTTTTTTGATTCTAACTCCTGTCTCCCTCTTTGGCCCACTTGGATGATCAGGGGTAATATCCTCATCTTAACATCCTCCGTTTAATCTCATTTGCAAAGCCCCTTTTGCCATGTCAGGTAATATAGGCTCTGGTTCCAGGGCTTATGGGACGGACATCTTTGGGGGCCATTATCTGCCTATGATGCCATGTAATTTCTTTATATAAAAATAATTTCTTCCTCTAACTGTCAAGTCTCTGAGAGGAGAATCACAGTTGTGTTCACTACTCTTTTTAGCACCCCGTACAAGCTTAGCACAGAATAAGTGTTCAAAGAATGTTTGTTGATCAAATGCATAAGGGTGTGGACACACAGGCCCTCCTCCAGGAGACAGAGGCAATAGATAGGTGACACTTGTCCACATATTGTCTCAGATGGTTGCTTGTAGCCCTGCGTGGTTTACTTCCCTGGGGCAGTTTTGCCTCCAGAGGATATTTCTCAATATCTGAAGACATTTTTGTTTCCCAGAAATGCTGTTAAACATCCTTCAATGCACGAGGACATTAACAACTCATCCAGCCCCAGTGTCTACAGGGATGAGTTTGGGCCGTCCGGTGTATACCAGGACTGCATGGCTGGAAAGCCCAGAAGGCAGCCGTGGCTGGGGCCTATGGTAGACGTGTCAATGTGCCACGTACCTTATTCCTCAAAGGGCTGGGTTTATCTGGCTCCAATCAGAAGATGAGAAAGTAGATCACTGGAGGCCACTTGCTTAGGCTTTACAGCTAGTACCTGATGGGGTCAGGTTTTGAAATCAGGTCCCCCTGCCCCAGGCAGTGGGCAGATGGGAAAAATGACATGTGGTGGCCCCCTCCACACACACTGGCCTGCCTGGCTCTCCTGCTCCCTCTCTGATCACTCCTTCTCTGCTTCCCTGATCATGCTGCCTCTACTAAACCCCTCTGCATTGTACCATGTATCCCCAGATCCCACATGATCCCACCTTTCCCTTTTCAGCTCTGCCTTGGTGACCTCATTTGCCGTCTCTGTGGGACAGCTCTTAAAACTTTGTGTTAGCAGAATCCTCTTACCTGGGTGCTGGGCCCTCCCTTTGGCCTGTCTTGTGGACCTACTGGCTCTTGCTATCAGCACAGCCCCACTCTGATCCTACCACCATTCAAACACCTTCAGTGGTACCTACGAGCATCACTAAGCACAGCATTCAGGCCCTGCTCTGGCCAAGCTGAAAAGCTCAGTTCCCCAAGCCCACCTTGCACTTCCTCACGCTCTTGTTTTTGCTCAAGCTCTGTCCCCACACCCCAAACACCCCTCTTGTTCCTTATCTTCATTCTGGTGTCCTCCAGAGTGGAATAGATTTGCATCAGATCTGCAGGTCATCTTGTGGTTTGGGAGAAGTAGGAGGTTGATTTAATAACTAATTATTTTTTTTTATTTACTCTGCCCATGTTTATAGACCACTACTAGGTCACAGGCACAGGGCTGGATTTGGGGCATGTGAAAGTAGATGAGAAAATTGTGTTAGTTGTTATAAAGCTTGCAGCCTCCAGGGCAGACAGACACGGAACAGCTAATTTTATAATCCGTTAAATAGTTTCAGTTGTGGTTGGGGTGCTGAGAAGACTTTCAGGGGGAGGGGGTGCCAGGTCAGCAAAGTTGCCTCGAGGAGGTGACATTTGGGTCCAGGATCTGCTGGTCATTGTCTAGACTGAGCAGCAACTTGAGTTGCCAGAGCCTGGACTGCTAAAGGACCAGTCGTGTTGCTGCAGAGGGCGACGTGGCCGGGGTAGGTATAAATCAAACAGACCTCTGCCAGGCCCCCTGGGCTCTGTGGAAAGGTTACTCCAAGCTGTGGTTCCTGGCCGGGCTTGCTCAGATGCCATTAATCCAGCTTCCAGGAAAGGCATCAGGCTGGGTGGGGGCTGGGGGATGTGAAGGTGGGGGTCGACCAGATGGATGAAGAGCCCAGCGACACCATGATGCCCAGTATTGCTGTGCCTGTGTGACTTCTTACCAGCAGAACCACCTGGCGACATGGGTTTCTGATTGCTCATGCTTCAAAGCACCCACTACCCTTTGTAAATGAACAATTGCTTGTGTGATGCAGTGATGCCTGCCCTCCCCCGCCACTTGTGAACTCACAGGGCTGACTCCAGAAGTTCCCTGGACCCCTAAACCTTGTGCTGAGCCTGGTGGGTGCTCCATACACACCTGCCAAATGAATCCACATCACTGGGCTTGTCTCTCTCCTCAACCCAAAGGAGATTGTTGCTACGGGCTGAATTGTGTGTCCCCTGAACTTTGCTTGTTGATGTTCTAATTTCAGTAGATCAGAGGTGATTAAGTTAAAATAAAGTCAAGTCTCTGGTGGGTCAGTGGTAAAGAATCTACCTGCCAATGCAGGGGATGAGGGTTCGATTCCTGGGTTGGGAAGATTGCCTGGAGAAGGAAATGGCAACCCATTCCTCAGCTGAGCACACACACACACTCCCCAGCCTTCTTTGCACCAGGTACCAGTCTCGTAGAAGGTGATTTTCCCATGGACTCGGGGGGTAGGAGTGTGGTTTTGGGATGATCCAAGCACATTACATTCATTATGCCCTGCATTTCCATTCTTATTGCATTAACTCCACCTCAGATCATCAGGTATGAGATCCTGGAGGTTGGGGACCCCTGGTTTAAGCCACTTCGTCTGCAGTGCTTCATGAGGGCAGCCCTGGCAAATCCCGTGCCCCCTCTGGGAATCCCATGTCCAGGGCTGGGCCTCTGCCTGGAGCAGGATGGTGGGGGCCATCTGGGCAATGGAGGGAAGAAGGAAGGTCTTATTCCTTCTGCCAAGCTTACCCCTGGCCTGAGGCCTGGTGGCCCAGGCCAAGTAGAGAAAGGCAGGGCCACAGTTCTCGCTCACTCCTGGAGTCTCGATTTGCACATCAAAGGGCCTATTCCTGGCAGGTCCTTCACAGGGGGCCCGAGTGAAGATTCATTGTCCAGGCCCCTGTAGGCCTTGCTTGGCTGGATTTCGGGAGTCAGTGAGGTAGCCGGAAGGGAAGTTCAGTTAACAGACAGGAGCCAGGTGCATCTGAAAGGGGCTTCTTTACTCCCTGCATGGTGGCTGCAGCCCCCACAGACAGACATCCTGGACCAGATTAACCTTTAACCAGGCAGCTCCAGGCCTCAGCTGCTGGGCCTGGGGCTCCTGCTGACCGGTGAGCAGGCCAGCTTTTCTGCTCTTGTCTCCGGGCGAACCGGAGCCCCTGATGAATGGTCCGCACACCCCCCCGCCCCTGGCCCTGCCACCATGTTGAGTGCTGGTGTCCCCAGCCAAGATGAATGGGCCCCACTAATGAGCTGGAGGCGGCGGCTCGGTGACCCCTGACCCCACGCACTCGGAGCCAACGGCCTGGGGAATGGCTGCCCCCAGCCTGCTTAATGTGTCGGGCTGGCCTCTGAAAGGAAAACACATTTATTGCTACTTAGAGAAAATTGATCTAATTGGGCTGGAAGCATTCTGCTGATGGAACATGGAATTTTTATTAGGAGGGTGACTCAAGTTCAGCCAAGGTATCCTAGCTGGGGGTGGTGGGGGGAGGCAAGACAGTGTTTCTAGGGATTTCACCCCCAAATCTCTTTCCAGCTGATGTCCCAAGTCTAGGGAGGTCTGGGTTTGAATTCAGACTGTCCTGTTTACAGCCTACAGCCTAGACAACTTTGGCAGCTTCTCCCAGGCCTGATGCCTTAATTGTTAAATGGAAAAAAAAAAATTATAGCATTCTTGCAGTCTTGTTGTGAGAGGGAAATGAGATTATGCATGCATCAGGGCCACGGGACTGCCCTTAGCAGGAGCCTGGATCCAACGGGGCCTGTGTGAGCCAAGACTACATGTGGTTTCAGTCCCTTTGGCCAAATCCCTTGCAATTCAGTACTAAACCAGCCAAATCCTTGTTGGCTGCGATTGAGGTGACTCATTTGAGAGCTATTTTTAGACTGAGCTCTGGTCCCTGAAATGTGGGAGACACACCCACTGATAGCCTCAGAACCACTCTTTAGCTTCTCCACCAGCTCTTACTGCAGTCAAGTCTGTTTAATATCTCCTAAATGCTCTTAAACTTCCCTTGACCTGTTACTGCTTTTCTGGCCTCAATGCAGGGTGTCAAGACCACTGATTGCACTGACCAAAGGACTGCCTCCATCTCCTCCCTGGCCTCTCAGCTTGTTCCACCCTGGTCCACACTCACTCTCCAAACCAGCCCACCCTCCACATGAGCTCACCATGAACACCTGTAGCTTCTCTGCAGATGGATCTTTCTAGAATACATTTTGATCTGTTCACTCCCCAGCTTAAAACCCTTCTGTGGCTCCCCATTACTTAGAGTCAAGTCCAAATGCCTTACGTAGCCTGCACTCTGGGTTCATCCACAGGGTAACCATATCTAACCTAGCATCATCTAAATCTAGACAGTTTTATCCAGGGCAAATAATAAATTTTATGGGGTGCCTGGTACACAGGCATAAATCCAAACTGTCCTGGACAAACTGGGATGTATGGTCACTCTATCTATCATGACCTGGCCCCCACTGCATCTCTAACCACTTACTGTCGGGCCTCCTGTGCTTCCGGCAAAGCCCCCAATATCTATACCTTAGCACACTGTGCTCCATCCACCAGGAATGTACGCCCTCTCTCCCCATTTTAGCCTGTGTTCTTAAAGCCCTGGCTTTGACATCATTTCTGCAGTTCTTCCTGACTCTCATTGACACTGAAAGCTGTTTCTTTGTGTATTTGTCATCTACTGCTGCATAACAAATACCCCCAATCAATCACAGGAGTTTAAAACAACAAATACATTATGTGACAGTTCTTGTAGATCTGGAATTTGGGAGCAACTTAACTGGGTGGCTGAGGCTTAGGATCCCTCAAGAGATTGTGTCAAGATGTTGGAAGGGACTGGGGTGGTGGTGGGCTGCTTTCAAGATGATTTCCTCACATGATGGTGCTGACTCTGGAGCTCTGGATCACACCCTCACCCTAGAAGTTTCCCAGAAATGCAGTTCCTCCTCTGCTAGACCCTTGGAAATACTGATCTGATCCAGCTAGAGGTGGGGTTAGGGGAGGAAAAAAAATTCCTAATGCTAATAAATCAATCTGATTTCATTTCCCAGCTTTGTGATTTCTAATGAATTTTATGGGTGCCCTTCAGGGACTCCATATCAGAAGGCACCTCATTAACAAATCCTCCGGAATAGACCTACTTTTAGCCACCAGGAGTCTAGACTTGGCTGTCAGGGAAGGCCTAAAGCTTGGTACGTGATGGCTGTGGCCACAGGTCCAGAAAGCAACCTTGCTTGGGATCTTGGGTCCCTGAGAAGCTTGAGCTTGTTTTCTTAGGATCCTCATCCTGATCTGTGATGCTGTGTTAATGGCTGTAAAGGATGTGAGAGTTGATTTCATCTGGCTTGCTAGTGGCCACTGTTCTTGGGTGGTCAGGCTCCCTTTGGGCTTCCCAGGTGGCACAGTGATAAAAATTTGCCTGCCAGTCTAGGGGATGCAGGTTCAGTCTCTGGGTTGGAAAGATCCTCTGGAGTAGGAAATGGCCATACACTCCAGAATCCTTCGCCTGGAAAATTCTGTGGAGAGAGGAGCCTGGTGGCCTACAGTCCATGGGATTTCAAAGAGTTGGATATGATTGAGCTTGCACACAGGACTTCCTTAATTCTCAATTATTGGCCTAATATATGGTCAGAGGATAGAGTTAGTACTTGCCTTCGATTCCTAGATGTGAACCATTCCTCCATTCTTCCTCCCTTCTCCTCTTCCCTTTATCCATTTGTACTATCCATATCCATCCGTCCATCGGTCCATGTATGCATCCATATCTGTCCATTCATCATGCATCCATCCATCCATATCAATCCATCCATCTGTCCGTATCAATCCATCTATCCATATCCAATGAGTTCTTTTTCAATTTTCCAGACTATACTATTCCATCCCAACACTCAATCTCCCTCACCCTGCCCTGCTTCTCCCCAAACATAATACTTTATCCCCTCCCAATATCCCATTTACTTATTTATTATGCTCCTTGTTGAGTGTAGAATATAAGCTCTGTAAAGAGAGGTCCCCTTATTTTGTTCATCTAGAGAAGTTCCAGTACAACATAGATATTTGTTAAATCTTTGTCAATAGGCGAACATTTACTTAGCACCTACTGTATCCTAGACACCATAGGCATTGGGCCAGGCACAAGGAATACAGTAGAGAATAAGCAGGAGAGGCCTCTGCCTTCCTAGGGCTCCCTGTGAATCTAATGAGTGAGATGGGAATGAACTTAACACAGAAATAAAGATAATTGTTGATCATAATTACTAGTATAAAGGAGGGAAAAAAGGAGATGTGTGACGGTGAAAACAGGGGAGACCTATCCTAGTTAGGGGTGCATCAATTTCCTGGAGCTGTTATAACAAAGTGCCACAAACTATATGACTAAAAACAACAGAGATTTATTCTCTCACAGTTCTAGAGGCTAGAAGTCTGAAGGCAAGGGTCCACATGCTCACTCTTCTAGCTTTTGGTGGCCTCGGGCCTTCTTTGCCTTGTGGCCATGTAACGCCATCATCCTTGCTTGGGATTCTCCTTTCTGGGGCCAGATATTCCTCTTCTAATTGTAAGAAGTCGTTGGCGGAGGGCCCACCCTAATCCAGTGTGATCCATCCTAATGTGATTACATCTTCAAAGACCCTATTTCCAAATAAGGTCACATTCACAGATCCCAGGGCTTAAAACTTGAACTTATCTTTTGCAGGGGGACATAATTCAACTCACAATAGGGGGTCAGAGAAGCTCTCTGACCTTTCAGCTGATACTGAAGCTGGAGAGTGGCTGGCCAAGGAAAAGGGGATTACGACTGGAGGAAGAGGTCAGGTTTATGTTACCAGAGGCGGCAGGTGAGGGATGGGAGATTGGATGAAAATAGTTAAGAGGTATAAACTTGCAGCTCTGAGATAAATAAGTACAGGGGATAGAATGCACAACATAATAAATACATTTAACACTGCTGTATGCTATGTAAAGTTGGTAAGAGGGTAAATCCTGAGTTCTCATGAGAAAGAAAAAAATTCTATCTCTTTAATTTTTTATCCATATGAGATGATGGATATTCACTAAACTTATTGTGGTTATCATTTTATGATGCATGTAAGGCAAACTATTAGGCTTTACACCTTAAGCTTACCCAGTTTGTGTGTGCTCACTCGCGTCCAACTCTTGGAGACTCCATGGACTGTAGCCTACTGGGTTCCTCTGTTCATGGAATTTTCCAGACAGGAGTGCTGGAATAGGTTGCCATTTCCTACTCCAGGGGATTTTCCTGACCCAGGGATCAAACCTGCATCTCTTGAGTCTCCTGCACTGGCAGGTGGGTTCTTTACCACTGAGCTACTTTTCTTTCTAAACGTATCCAGTGTTGTATGTCAATTTATCTCAATAAACCTGGAAGAGAAAAAAGAGCAAAGGAGGAGTGCTCAGGTGGGAGTTCTTACAGAAGCCCAGCCAGGAGTGGGAGGAGTGGAGCATTTCTGAGTTCCCAGCAGAGAGCTCAGCCTCTCAACCCAGACCCTGGCCTGACCAGGGAAGGGGTGAGGGGTAGACGGGTCTAAATAGACCCCCAGCCTGGCACAGTACCAGCAGCAGCGATGGGCTGAATCATCACGATGGATTCAAATGCATCTCTGCTCTTTTCCTCCCCTGCTTCCTGCTCCCTATGGCTCCCCAGTTCCCTCAGGACAAAACCCGAAGTGATCTCTTTTCTTCTTCCTCAGCCTGCAGAGGTGCGAAGAAGGAGTGTGAAGGGTCCCCACATCACGAGTAGCTTTGGCCATGCCACCTTATCCCTTGGTGACTCAGTTTCCTCATCTGTAAAGGGGGAGAGAACAGCTTCTGCTCTAGGTTGTTGTGAGAATTGAAGGAGATCCCGGAGGTAAAGCGCTGAGCCTGGCTGGCCTTTAGTGGGCTCCCCTTCCCTTTCCCCACCAGGTCCTGAGACTCCTGCAGCCAGCTTCCCCTGGGTGGGCATAGCAACCCAAAGCAGAAGGCCTGACACCCAGGAGCGTGTCTTTGGTCAATGTTCTGGGGATGGAAAATCCAGGTGTCTGTCCCCTCCTGCCCCCATCATGCCTTGATGCTTGGAAAATGCCTTTCATTTATTTCAGGGCCCCTCCTCACATGGGGATCACAGACACCCAAGTACAACATAGGTCATCAGAAATCACCAGGAAAAAACAGAGTAAGAAGGAATGCTGGGAAATCAACACAAATGATTGACAAGCTATCAACCAGGGGTTGGACCCTGGTGGTCAGGATGCGCCTTAGTGAGGAGGTCGATGCTTCCATGAAGGGGAGGCCTGAGGTTAGCGCCACTGTCTCTTTGGGGTGGCATCACTTGGGCTGGCTTGCTAGGCTGGAGGTGATGAGAGTGAGAGCTGAGGACCTTGTGCTGCTTTTAGTGTCTCGGCACTGTGCCCCCAACCAACCTGGAGCTCCTGGGGGCACAGGAGTCAGATTTTTGAGGTCCTCGCTGCATCCCCAGCCCCCAGCATGGGGCCTGGCCCTGAGCAGGTGGGTGCTCCCTGAAGGAACACCCACGTGCCTGAGCCTTGCACCCCACACTCTCTGATTAGACCCCACGTGGCCAAGACATTGCAGTAGTTCAAGTCCCTATAGAAGCAGCCCTCGAAATGAAGATGTGAGGGCAGGGAGTCTGTTTGGGAGGTGATCCCAGATGTGCTTGTCCGAGAGAGAGAATGCAAGAACAGAGAGAAGGAAATGCATGTCTTCCTGGGCAGGTTACCTCTGTGGGCAGCGGGATCCCAGTCCTACTGGAGACTATGGGAGGCAGCGTAGAACATGCACGTCGGCATAGCCCACCCAAGGAGCGAGACAGCTGGGGCTTTTGTGCACCTGCTCACGCAGTTCCCATTCAAGGTCTGCTTCAGGGTGTTATGTTTATTCCTCCAGCAGAGGGGCTGGTGGTTCGGGGAGCGGCTGCAGGTGTTCGAGGAATCAGGAGTGCACGTGGCAAGATGGGCAGGGGACCGGGAAGGATCATAGGCTCCAGAGGCCCCTGACTCACTCACAAGTCTTTGGAGTGCTGGGCACTGAGTTTTGCCTGACCACGTCCCGACCCCCATCAGCCATCGAGAGTGGCTGATGAAGGAGAACCTCCTGGGTTCCACCTGAATCTCAGTTCCCAGAGTCCTGGCTCAGGTCCTCATCAGGATCCCATCCTAGCCTGTGTCTGGCGCTCCCCCTCCCTGACCAGAGGGGCAGGGGCAAGGAAGCGCAAGAGCACCCAGGTGCCAGGCTGGTGGACTTCAACTCTCCCCAGACCAGAGCTGACTCGAGTGCTGACATGGGGATGAAAAATGAGCAACCTTGCTTGCATTAAATATTTAATATTCTCTCCCTGGGAGGTGTCAGGAAAAGGACCCTATAATAAATACCATGTGGGACAATCCCATCACTGAGCTCTCAGTTAATGGCCTTGTTTGCTCTGACAGAAGCATTAATGATGTCTGGTCTATGGCCTGTTTCGGGTGTGTGTCTCCCTCCAGCTTCAGATCACAGAGGGCAGGGGACGGGCTGGAGAAGAGGGTCCTCCAGGTTGCCAGTTTTTATGTTAATACTTGCAGAATTAGTGGAATTATGGTTGGGCAGGAGAAAGGTTCGTGTAACAAACACACAATGCTTGGTATCAATCAGGCCCTGTTCTCAGTGTTCAGTTCAGTTGCTCAGTGGTGTCCGGCTCTTTGTGACACCATGGACTGCAGCATGCTAGACTTCCCTGTCTGTCACCAACTCCCGGAGCCTGCTCAAACTCATGGTGATGCCATGCAACCATCTCATCTTCTGTCATCCCCTTCTCTTCCTGCCTTCAGTCTTTCTCAGCATCAGGGTCTTTAAATGTTCCATGGATATCAGGTATTCAGACTTCGCTACTACTGTACTGGGGCATCCCAGGTGGTGCTTCAGTTTAGTTCAGTTGCTCAGTCGTGTCTGACTCTTTTCTACCCCACGGACTGCAGCACTCCAGGCCTCTCTGTCCATCACCAGCTCCCAGAGCTTACTCAGACTCATGTCCATCGAGTAGGTGATGCCATCCAACCATCTCATTCTCTGTCATCCCCTTTCCCTCCTGCCTTCAACCTTTCCCAGCATCAGGGTCTCTTCAAATGAGTCAGTTCTTTGTATCAGGTGGCCAAAATATTGGAGTTTCAGCTTCAGCATTAGTCCTTCCAGTGAATATTCATGACTGATTTCCTTTAGGGTGGACTGGTTAGACTCTCAAGAGTCTTCTCCAGCACCACAGTTCAAAAGCATCAATACTTCGGTGCTGAGCTTTCTTTATAGTCCAGTTCTCACAATCATACATGATTATTGGAAAAATCATAGTTTTGACTAGATGGACTTTTGTTGGTGAAGTAATGCCTCTGCTTTTTAATATGCTGTATAGGTTGGTCATAACTTTTCTTCCAAGGAGTAAGAGTCTTAATTTCATGGCTGAAGTCACCATCTGCATTGATGGAGCCCCTCAAAATAATCTCTCATTGTTTTCACTGTTTCCTCATCTATTTGCCAAGTAGCGATGGGACCGGATGCCATGATCTTAGTTTTCTGAATGTTGAGCTTTAAGCCAACTTTTTCATTCTCCTCTTCCACTTTTATCAGAGGTTCTTTAGTTCTTCATCACTTTCTTCCATAAGGGTGGTGTCATCTGCATATCTGAGGTTATTGATATTTCTCCCGGCAATCTTGATTCCAGCTTGTATTTCTTCCAGCTCAGCATTTCTCATGATGTATTCTGCATATAAGTTAAATAAACAGGATGACAATATACAACCTTGATGTACTCCTTTCCCGATTTGGAAGCAGTCTGTTGTTCCATGTCTAGTTCTACCTGTTGCTTCTTGACCTGCATGCAGATTTCTCAGGAGACAGGTCAGGTGGTCTGGTGTTCCCATCTCTTTAAGAATTTTCCACAGTTTGTTGTGTCCATACAGTCAAACACTTTGGCATAGTCAATAATGCAGTAGAGTTTTTTTCTGGTAGTCTCTTGCTTTTTTGATGATCCAACGGATGTTGGCAATTTGATCTGGGTTCCTCTGCCTTTTTAAAATCCAGCTTGAATATCTGGAAGTTCATGATTTATGTACTACTGAAGCCTGGCTTTGGAGAATTTTGAGCATTGCTTTGTTAGCTTGTGAGATGAGTGCAATTGTGCAGTAGTTTGAACACTCTTTGGCATTGCCTTTCTTTGGGGTTGGAATGAAAACTGACCTTTTCCACTTCACTACTACTGTGTCGAGGCTTCCCAGGTGGTGCTAGTGGTAAAGAACCTGCCTGCCAATGCAGGAGTCATAAGAGATGCGGGTTCAGTCTCTGGGTTGAGAAGATGCCCTGGAGGAGGGCATGGCAACCCAATCCAGTCTTCTTGCCTGGAGAATCCCATGAACAGAGGTGCCTGGTGGGCTTCAGTCCACAGGATTGTGCAGAGTTGGACACAACTTAGCGCTGGAGAATGCACGCACGCACTACTGTATTATGATAATGATTTCCATTTGAAAGGTTGGGAAATTGAGACCCAGAGAGTCTGCTGAGCAATTCATTCAAAGTCACATGGCTAGTGGATTCCTCTTACCCATGTGACTTTGAATGAACTGTGGTTCAGAGGTTAAGAGTCTGCCTGCCAGTGCAAGGGATGTGGGTCCAATCCCTTGTCCAGGAAGATTCCACATGCTGAGGAGCAGCTAAGCTCATGTGCTGCAACTACTGAAGCCTCCGCAACAGGAAGCCTAAGCACCACAGTGAAGAGAAGCCCCTCTCGCTGCAACTAGAGAAAGCCCGTGGGCAGCAACGAAGACCCAGTGTAGCCAAAAAAAAAAAGTCCCCAGGCTAGTAAGTGGAAAAGGTGGGATTTGAAATGGAAAAGACGGGCCTGTCTCCTGCCACTGTCTGTGCTATGTTGCCGGGGCTCTGGAGGCAGACAGCTGTGGGTTGGGATCACAGCTCATTGTTTTTGTTAGCTGCGTGACGGTGTGGAATCTGGCTCCCCGCTCTGAGCTTCACTGGCTATGTACACAAAACTGGGGCAATCCTGTCCTGTCTCAGGGAAGCTGGGAGAATGGTATGAGGAATCGCATGTAATACTTTAATCACCACACTGATAAAAGTTCATTCTTACCACTGCTTTAAACCCAGTTTTGTCATTTCCTGGCAGTGTGACCTCCTGGCACGTGATTTAACTTCTCCCAGAGTCAGTTTCCGTATCAGTAAATGGAGGTAAAAATTCCTATCTCCCAGGGATACTGGGAGTGCCCTTCAACCTCTAAGCCTTGGACTGAGCAGACTGCATTCTGCTTCATTCTGGGAATGGCTCTGAGTGGTCCCGAGGGTCAGCCCTGAGCCAGATGGTCCCAATGTGCCTCAGTGGGTCAAGCCTGTATCAGGAGACCCAGGTCACCTGCAGGTTCTCATCTCTGTGCCCCTGGCTTGTGCCAAGCTGTCCTGTGCTACCCAGTGGACGGTTTGCAGCCCTGAATTATAGCTGAACTGCTGAGGATGAGAAAGGGGTGGCCTGATCTGAGCTCCTTGCAGGGAGAGAATTCACAGCCCCAGGTGTTCACACAAGCAAGCCGAAGCCCTGGGCAGCCCACGGTCCCAAAGCTCTGGGTGGCCCAGGATTGCGAGGTTCTGGCACCAGGCGTCTTTCTGATTGTGACCTTGACTCACCCATGTGGCTGCTGAGTTCAGGGCACTCCCCGCTCCTAAGGGCAGAGTGGTTCTCCGGATGGCAATGTTCCAAAGGTTGCAGGCTCTGGGCCAGGGGGCCCACTCCCGCCCCTGGCCCCAGGGGCGCCATCACCAGCCAGCCAGCGTATTTTGTACCTCTGGGGCCTGGAGCTGGGGGTGGGGGTGGGAGTAGGGAGGGCTGGCGAAAGCAGGGAGGAGTGCTCGGTCAGCAGTGGCTTCATGGATGGCTACCTGCGTGTGAGGGGAAAGGGACCCCTGGGCTGTTCCCTGGGAGCCCCAGGCTCTGCCTGACCGGGAGCAGCCGAGATGTGCTTGACTAATTTATATTAATTCAAGACCATTAATGATGAGCTATCGCCTCTCTTTCCTCTCTCCTCTCCCTGTCCTAGTGGGAAGACAGTGCTCAGATTTAAATGCTGAGCTTTGCGGGCTCCTGACTCCTGGGGTAATGAGTTCAGACTAGGAGTTCAAGTCAGGCGGCTCCAGCTCCTGACGCCCACCCTACCAAAGAAACAAGCTCCCAGGGTTCTTTTCTGCCCCAAGGTCACCCAACTAGTCTCTTAATGA
The DNA here is from genome assembly GCF_042477335.2 of Ovis canadensis. Lineage (NCBI taxonomy): Eukaryota > Metazoa > Chordata > Mammalia > Artiodactyla > Bovidae > Ovis > Ovis canadensis. The sequence goes on along the minus strand of NC_091257.1, from coordinate 84,925,269 downwards.
AGAAGAGAGCCCCAAATCTGTTGTGAAAAGTCTAGGGGTGATGTGGGAGGGCAGGGCCTTGGAGGGCCTCAGGGGCATGTGCAACAATCATACAATACAGCCTTCAAAACAACTTTCTCCCTCCTGCCTGTTTGTGCCTGAAACTGCTGGAAGAGCAAGAGGGCCTTAGATTGCCCTGTTTTGTGGACTCCCTGCTCACAGCTTTTCTTTCTGCAGTGGCATAGTTGCTTCGGTTGTGTCTGACTCTCTGTGACCCCCTGGACTACAGCCCGCCAAGCTCCTCTGTCCATGGGATTCTCCAGGCAACAATACTGGACTGAGTTGCCATTCTGACCTAAGTGAAATTTCCCAGTGGGCCTGTGAAGCAGAGACAGGGCTGATGGAATTAACCTTAACTAAGGAAGGAACTGAGGCTTTCCCCCAAACACCAAGCTGAGCCCAGGACCCGACTCCTGAAGGTGTGAGCAGAGATTTCCAACTAATTATCTGGACATAATTGTTCATTTCCCAATTATGTTCCTTGTCCCCTGAGACTGGGGACAAGACCAAGCCACAGAGATGCCTGTTCCCAGGACAGGGTATGATAGGAGTCCCATTTTATGGTGTCTTCAGAAGCTAGGAGTAGAGATATTAAACAGCTGCCCAGGTGCAGTCCTCAGGGAGCAGTGTAGTCCTCAGGGGTGCACAGAGGCTACGGGGAGAAGGCCTGCGTGCAGGGCCCAGCCAGAATCCAGAGGAGGCCCTGGGGTCATGTCTTTCTCCTTTCGAACCTCCATCTTCCCATCTGGATGTTGACTTTATGCACGAAGTGAGAGTTGTGAGCTCAGTTTTACTGAGGGCAAAGTGAGGACTGCAGCCCGGGCGACAGCAGCTCTGAGAAACTGCTCCAAAAAGGTGGGCAGGCAGAAGGGAAGGTCAGTATATATGAGATTTTGGTGAAAGGGGAATGTAATTGAGCCTATTTTTCCAGAAGGTTTCTACTAGTGTCATGAAGCTTTGCTAGTCACGAGGAACAGTGGTTACCATGAAGGATTTTAGAGCTTTTCTAGATATGGGGAGATATAAGAATTGGGCTCATAAAATCAGCTCCAGAGAATATCTAACTATCTGAAGACCTGCCCTGTCCCTTCTGCCCTCGGCCCTCTACCCCAGCTCAGAGTGCCTCATTTCTGCTCTCTGCATCGAACTCTTTCAGAGGGTATTGGAGGTTAGCAGCTGCAGCAGCACATGATTTAATCCTTGCGCAGGTAGATGGCAGGTGCTCATGGCAAGTGCCCATTTGTAATTGACATGGACAATGGGACTGTCTGGGGAGCTTCCGTGAGCATGATCAGCCTGCAGATGCCTCAGTGGAGGCTTGAGGGAAGGAAGGCCCTTTAGGTACTGAGACCATGAGATTCCACTGGGGAGGGGGTACCCAGCTGTCTGAGCCTCGGACCCTAGACCCGGCTGGTGGCAGAGTCCCAGGGCAAGGCAGAGGCCCCCTCCAGTTCCCTCAGGCCTCCCCTGAACAGCAGTGACTCAGTTCCCCTGCTTTTCCTCCTGGTTGACGATGTTAAAACTTGGGGCATCTGAAACACTCCTGCACAAACCCACACAAATGATTTCTCCCAGCATTTACATATTTCCTTTTGAAACCCTGCGAGTCTTTTCTCCAAAGTAATGGATTTTCCTCCCCCCTAGCCCCTTGTCTGGGCCAAATGTATTCAAATCTGGTCAGAAGATTCCTATCAGCTCAGCAGGGCTTCCCTCCTGTTTCCTGGCAAATCAGCATCCTTTTTATTCTCCCCCTCAGATCTCTGCGTAAAAAGGAGCCTTTCTATGCGAAAGTTTTACTGGGACAGACAGACGGACTCCATGTTGCTGAGGGGTCTTTGATAGCCCAGAACACAAGCTCTGACTTCAGGGGGCTCAGAAAACTTCATCAGCCGAGGAGGGAGATGAGGAAAACAGGATCCTGCTGAAACAGCCCTTTGAAATCCCCCCAAATGATGTTTGATGTGCCGGCGCCTTTCAGCCTAAGCCATACCTTTGGCATCAAAAGCACCTTTTGAAAAAAAAAATTAGCTATTTTTTAAGGCACAGAAGAAGTAAATTTAATATTAAGTCCTAATGGCACAAGTCTTTGAAAAAGCATTTCTGGACTTCATTTAATACTCTCCCCTCTGAGCTAGCAGCACAAGCTTCCCCCCCGCCTTTTCTCCCCCTGCTCTTTAATTCTTAATCCTCCTCTTTCCAAATCCTGGGCCTCTGATGGCAGGTCAGGGCCTGGCACCTACAGGGCTGCAATGACATCCAGCAAATGGAGCTAGAGTTTCATTCCCTTTGGCCACCCAGACCACCTGGCTTTTAAAGCAGTGGCCAACCTCTGGGGTTTTCTTCTGTTTTTTTGGCCTGAAAAGGAGCGTCTGAAGGCATTGCTAGCACTGAGAGCTGGAGCCACAGCCTGGTTCCCCGTGGTGAGAGCACTGATCACCCAGGGTGGCCTCCAGCCTACAGGGACAGGTGTGGGAGTCCAGCCCTGAGGGGTCCTGGACCACTCCAGGGCCCAGAGGCTCACCCAGCTCAGACTGGTCCAGCTCACCAGCGAGTCACCTGCCAAGTCCTGATTCTGGAGGGGAGCTCCCCTAACACCACAGAAGGGTTTCTGACCTGCCTTGGGGAGAGTCTGTCCCTTCTTCTTCCCTGGACCAAGGCAGCCAGGACCACGGACAGCTCTGGGCGTGTCCAGGTCCGGTTGCTGGGCTCACAGTACATCCTGGCCTCCCTCTGAGAGTGGTAAGGACCCCTTGTTGGACTAAAGTGAGCTTACTTTTGGGGGATGGGCCATCCTGTTCTTCCACACACAGGGGCCAGCGTTCAAGCAGGAGGTTTCTGAGGGACCCTAGGAAGTGTGAGGGGTGGAAGAGGAGAGTGTGTAGGAGGAATGCTAGGTTTCTTGCCTGGAGGGAATGGGGTCACTCGCTGGGACCAGGGAGGCTGGGGTGGGTGTGCTCACTTGGGGAGAGGAGAGTTGGGGGATTCCTGGAGGAACGGGGTTGTGTGATGAGCACTTGGATCTCACCTAAATTCAGACTGTCCCGTCCCCACCAATTCATCTCTCTCACAGAAGGAACTTTCCTGAGTGCAATTGTTGTTCTTAGCTCCATCCCTGGCTTAAGACCTTCTCTGGCTCCCTATTACTATTACAATATAGGACCAGCTCCTCAGCCTGGCAAATGAGACCATTGAGGATCTGGCTTAGTCAACCCATCCCGTTCCATTCCCTGGTTCTGTTTCAGCTATGCTGGGCATCTCACATGTGCTCCCTACATCTCTGCCCTGCAGTCCTCTCAGCCCAGACTCTCTCCCTTCTCTTCTCCATCTGGCAGATAGCTGCTCTTTGCTCAAGGGTCACCACCTTGGTGAAACCCCTTCTGATCTCAGGCAGTGTTTCCAGCACTGGGTTTGGACATATCTAACAGCGTTAGCTTCTTGCGTTGTGGGTGTTTTTACCTATCTCTCCCAATGCTTCTGAGCTATTTTTTTGAAAAAAATTTATTTGGCTGTTCTGGATCTTAGTAGAGGCCTGCAGATTTTCAATCTTTAGTTGCAGCACACAAATCCTTAGTTGCAGCATGTGTGATCTGGTTCTCTGGCCAGGGATCGAACCCAGTTACCTGCATTGGGAGCATGGAGTCTTAGCCCCTGGACCAATAGGAAAGTCCCTGAACTCTTCAAAGGTAGAGGCTGGGTCTTATTACTCTTTGCATCCTCATCACCTACAAATCCAACTCAATCTCCTTTCCCGGAGCATCAATACATTCTATCATCCTTATTTTACAGATGAAGAAACTAAAGCTCAGAGACCTTAAGTAACTTGCTTAAGGTCACACAGTGAATAAGTTAAACATCCCCCTTGCCTCAGAAGATGAGATGTAGTAGAAAAGGAGCCTTTTGCAGCTCAAAGACCATTGTTGAAGCCAGAGTTTACTGAGACGGCCAGGTAGAGCCTTCCAAGCAAAGTCCCCTTCCCTTGGAAATTGTTTCCAATAGTATGGGTGGCCTCACATGCCCTGAATGTGATGGTCTGGATCTGCGCCATCCCAGGTGGCTGGCTGGTGAAGTGGGGCACCTGAGACCGTGGAAGGGAGATGAAACTGCAGACAGAACAGAAATGGGGAAGTGCGTTTGGTATTTTCTGAGTCCTGGAAAAACTGTTCTTCCTGGTTCTGTGGAAGCTCCGGGCCGTGCTCCCACTGATTCTTGCTCCCCACTCCCCCCTCTACAAGGCATTAGCCCTTTATGACTTCATATTAATCTACAGGCACTTATTGCTCTGCAAGGCTGTTTTGACAAAAGTTCATTATCAAGACTGCTAAATGCTTTTAAAGCATTGATTGGGCAAATTATTACATCACTGGGGTAGACACTGGGTTTGAAGATGGATGGTGTTGCTCAGACCATCTGAAATTTTCCTTCTTTTAATTGGATCGATCCCCAGAATAAACGAAGTTTAATTGAATTTTGAGGAAAATTGAGCAGTTGTTTGTGAGTCTCTGTCGATAGGCATTATTTCAATTACACGGTGATAAGTGAGCGGGGGTGGGTGGTGGTGGTGGGATGGGGTGGGCAGGATAGAGCTTGCTGTACCTAGGGCTGGAGGCAAATTTCCCTGAAGTGCGTCCCTCTCCTTCAGTAAATGTTTACTGATCATCAACTTTGCGCCCCCGCCCACGTTGGGCCAGTTCCCTCTTGGGGGCCTGCGATACCAGTCTCTCAATATTGATGTTGTTTAGTCGCTAAGTCCTGTCTTACTCTTTTGCGACCCCGTGGACTATAGCCCTGACCTGACAGGTTTTTCTGTCCATGGGATTTCCCAGGCAGGCACGAATACTGGAGTGGGTGGCCATTTCCTCTTCCAGGGGATCTTCCCGACCCAGGGATCAAGCCCCTGTCTCCTGTGTGGCAGGCGGATTTTTTTTTACCACTGGGCCACCTGGGAAGCCCCACCTGGGAAGCCCCACTAGTGATGTAGCTCCTGGCAAGTTACATACGTTTGCTGAGCCTCAGGGTCCCAGCTGGTGAAATAAGCATATGATGGCTGTAGTCACTTGGGGTTGATAGAAACCAGAAATGTGATGACATAGGTGCTGATCCCTCGGTTAGTGCTGGAAGGTTGTGCAAGTCTAGACCTGTGCCGGGGGTGGGGGCCGGGGAAGCATTTGTGGACACACGGATGGCAGAGGGTGAGGAAAAGCTACCGCGATCAAGGCTTCGCCCTTTATTTACTGTGGCATTCTTTCTTTTCCTCTCTCCATGTCCCCGTGTTTCTCTGTGTCTTTTTCTGTCTTGGCCATGCTCTCTCACGCTTACTTCTTTTTCTTTCTCTCCACCTGCCTCAGCCCTCCCCCCACCACATATTTATCTAACCACGACTAGCACAAGCTGATGTACAGTGTACACCATGGAGCCTAAGGGCCCAGGGAATCAGGGAAACAGCCTATGGAGAGAGGCAGCCTTTAACCTGAGGCCTGGAGAAAGAGAAGGTGGGTGAACAAGCTGTGTATGTTTATGGGCATGTGTATGTATTTATGAGTATGTATGTGTTTCTGGGTGTGTGTGTGTCTTCATGGGCATGCGTGTATATATTGGTTTGTGTGTATATGTATGTTGATGGGTCTGGAAGAGGGCATGGCAACCCACTCCAGTGTTCTTGCCTGGAGAATCCCATGGACAGAGGAGCTTGTCAGGCTACAGTGCATAGGGTTGCAAAGAGTCAGACGTGACTGAAGTCAGTTAGCGTACATGCACGTGTTTATGGCTATGTGTGTGTATACATGTGTGTCTTTATGGGCATGTGTGTATATATGGGTGTGTGTATGTGTGTCTAGGGGTACATGTATGTGTGGTATGTGTAGACAGTGCTCTAGGCAGAGGTAGCAGGCAGTGCAAAGGCCTTGAGGTTGAGTGTGAAGATGTTTGCCAGCAGACCAATGGGGCTTGAGCACAGTAAGGAAGGGAGGATCCAGGTCCCTGAAGAACAGACCATGCATGATCAAGTGAGAAGCCTGGGCTCAAACCCAGCTCCATAGCATTCTAAATCAACACTCACCCCATAGCCCCATGACAGCTGATCAGTTCTTCTTCAGTCTTTTTTGAAGTCCCCAGCAGAGCAAAGCTAAGGGACTCTGTGAGCAAAGCTAAGGGACCTCCCTGAGGTCCATCACGGGAGGGCAGTGGTGGGTAACTGAGGATTAACCACCAGAGGTTAACTGCAAATCTTTAGATTCTTCAGAATGGAGCTTTTTAAGCCATTAAACCTTTCTCTCATAAGTCCTGGACCCCCTCTTTCAAAAATAACCAAGACTCAGAACTGGTCATCAAAGTCTAGGTGAGGGGGTATTCAACTGGGGGCAATTTGTCCCCATGGGAACACTTGGCAAATTCTGGAGACATTCTGAAGAGGGTGTTACTGGCCTCTAGTGGGTAGAGAGCCAGGATGTGGATAAACATTTTTCAGTACTATACTGTGTATGAACCAACCCAAAGAATTACCCAATTCATAGTGTCAATGGCTTTGAGGTTGAAAAACTTCCCTGGGCAATTCTGGACAGCGGCCTCTGCGCTTTTTACCTTCCGCCCCTCACACCTGGTGAGTGGACAAGTCAGAGGCCTCTCCTCTGTGGCCACAGGGCATTTCTTCCCAAAGCTTTCTGCTCAGCAGCTGTGCTGGGCTCCCTAGACCCCCACCTTATCCTGTCCTTGGAGAGACATTTCCTTCTCTGGTTTCCTCCTCATCCCAGAAGTCAGCTATACTTGTTGATTTTGTTTTTAAAAATTTACTTAATTTTTGATTGTGTTGGGTCTTCGTTGCTGTGTGTGGGCTTTCTCTGGTTGCAGGAAGCAGGGGCTACTCTCTAGTTGTGGTGTGAGGGATTCTCACTGTGGTGGCTTCTCTTGTTGTGGAGCACAGGCTTTAGGTGTGTGGGTTTCTGTAGTTGTGGCACATGGACCCAGCTGCCCTGCGGCATGTGGAATCTTCCTGGACCAGGGATCGAACCTGTGTCCCCTGCACCAGCAGGCGATTCTTAACCATGGGACAACCAGGGAAGTCCCCGTACTTCTTGGCTTTAAATAGCACCTCTACTTTGTTAAGAGCTTGAAGACACTATGTCTTTTCGGCCCCTTTTCTGGGAGCTCAAGTTCTTTGTGCCTGCATTCTTCAACCACCATTCTCTCATCAGAGCTAAGTACTCGGTTAACATACACCCTGTGTGATGTGGCGGGATTTGAATATTTTCCTCCCTTGTCACTAATTGCAAACAATAAAATAAAACATCAGATTGCCACCAAGACTGCATTGCCATTGAAATCAGGTCCATTTCCATTTAAACAAGTTTGTGAAACACACTCATTGGAAACAAATGTGTTCCTTGCACATGAATTCAGATGACAAATGGCTTTTTTTTATTTTCCAGAGTATGTCTTTCTCCGTTCTTGGGAACTATGAGCTTCTTGCAAGTGCCTTTGTAACCTCTGGAGTCAGCTTGAGGCCTGATTCCATTTCCCCTGCTTACGCTTTTGGGGACAGAGTCCAGAAGGGGGTGGCTTGCTTTAGGGGCTGCGGCCGTCCTGGCAAGAGGGTTGAGTAGATGTGACTCCACCGACGTATCACTCCCACACTCAAAATCACGGTTGTCTGTTGACCACAGGATAAAGGCTGAGCTTCTCCTAATGACATTTGAGGTCATTCATTCTTACCATATGGTTCTTGTCCACCCAATGAGTTTTTGGCTGCTTCTTCACCCCACGAGGGCTTCCCTGGTGGCTCAGATGGTAAAGACTCTGCCTTCAATGCAGGAGACCCAGGTTCCAGGCCTGGGTCAGGAAGACCCCCTGGAGAAGGGGATGGCCACCCACTGCAGTATTCTTGCCTGGAGAATTCCAGGGACAGAGGAGCCTGGCAGGCTACAGACCATGGTGTCGCAAAGAGTCGGACACGACTGAGTGACTAACACTTTCACTTTCTTCACCCCCCTAGACTTTTCACTTTTCCCTAAACACCCTATATCTTTGCAGTTATTTCCACAACCAGGAATGCGCTTGCAGTTCATGCCTGTAAGGTGAACGTATCCTTCTGGATCCAACTCAAACATTACTCCTCTGGGAAGCCTGGCTTCCTTTTCTGGAATGCTCCCTTCTCCATATTCTTTTTTCAAATTTTTTAAAAAATTATTTTACATTGGAGTATTATTGCTTTCTGAAGCACCAACCAATACTTTGGCCACCTAATGCCAAGAGCCAACTCATTGGAAAAGACTCAGATGCTGGTAAAGATGGAAGGCAATAGGAGAAGAGGGTGGCACGGGATGAGATGGCTCTATAGCGTCACCAACTCAATCGACATGAATTTGAGTAAACTCTGGGAGGTAGTGAAGGACAAGGAAGCCTGGCTTACTGTTGTCCAAGGAATTGCAAAGAATTGGACATGACTTAGCTACTGAACAACAAAACAATAGTTGCTTTACAATAGTTGCTGTGTTAATTTCTACTGTACAGCAAAATAAATCAGCTATATATACACATGTATCTCCTCTCTTTTGGATTTTCTTCCCATTTAAGTCATCACAGAGCATTAAGTAGAGTTCTCTGTGCTACATAGTATATTCTCATCAGTTTTCTATTTTATACACGGTATCAATAGCGTATACGTGTCAATCTTAATCTCTCAATTCCTCCTACTCCCTTCCCCCTTGATATCCATACATTTGTTTTCTACATCTATGTCTATTTTTGCTTTGCAAATATCTATATTCTTAAAGTGCTGTATCCATACCTCTGTCGGAACTTGCTCCACAGGGTATACGAAATGCATATTTACTCATAGAACCCAAATAAAACCAAGGCCCCACGTGGCCCAGTCTTAGCATGGAGTTGCATTTAAAGAATCACATAAAGCAGTTGAAGGAATTTAAGGCAATTTAAGTCTTTTATTGGTATCTCTCAAGTGTCAGAGAAGATCCAAATCCTAATTCACAACAACACTTAAAATTCTCTCTCCTCATTCCTGACTTTCAATTGCTCTCTCCTTCTGTAGCTGTCCTCATAATTAACTCCGCACTAAAAGTGTCTAAGCCATACCAATCACAGCTCTTGACTTCCTTGTTACTTCTCTTTCTCTCTCAAGTTCTTTCCTCCTCCTAAGTGGGTTTTCCTTACATTTTCCTAAATGGGAGTTAAAAAAAAAAAAAAAAAGAATCCGAGGGAAATTACTGGCAGACTCAGAAGCTCCCTGAGATGGCAGAGGAGAAAGAGGGTCAGAATAGCTAGAGATACGCTTCTCTTTAGTAGTCTGGGAGGTGGTGAGTTGGCAGACCCTTACAATTTAGTGTCAATTTACATGTCTTTCCCCTGGTGCTGGCTTGTCTCTACTGCTGGACTTCAGGATTGGGTGTGCATCCCATTCATCTGTATCTGAGCCCCACGCCTAGGGCTTTTCCCTAAATGTTCACTTGAGGTTTCTTCCCACAATTCCTCTCATACTGAAAAATTCAAGCATCAGATTGGGTGGATTGAAATTCTGCAGGTTCAGCCCAGACCGTCTGTGTTCCATACTGAGGGATGTGGGGCATGGACCCTTATTCTAGTCACCATCCACTGGGGTTGCGTTCCGATGGAGTTGGCTTTCTTCTATTCCCACCCCTCCCCATTGCTCACACTTATTTGTTTTTGTTTTCCATCTGTGAATGCCTGAATTATTTTTACATGTTCCTTGAATTTTGAAACAGATTTTTAATTATACATTTTCAACTGTTTTAATGTGAACATATGAGCAGCTACCAAAAGTGCAGATAAAAGCACCACATTTCCAATTGTTTGTCACAATATTTGCTTTTTGCGAAACATTCCGGGGATGTGGTCTCCCACATCCACATTTGTAGGCTGTTTTGGAATTACTGCCAACAGCATGGCCAGTGTTGTGAAAGCTGAGAAAGAGAGGGTCTGGAGCTTGTACAGTTATTGTTTGGGTGGGTGGATTCTAGAGCATATCCCTGGCCAAGCTGTGAATACAGCAGGAATGGCAATGGGATTGAGCCTAAGTACAAGGCATCCGACAGACCAGTGAACAGTGTTCAAAGCATGGGTTTGGGATTGATTGATTGATCTGTTCATTCATTAATCAATTCAATTAATTATTCTTGCACATCTACCATGGGCATGGGATCCCATCCAGCTCAGGCCTGGGATTGTGTGTGGTGACTGTCTAAACCTGGAAACAAGTACTGACCAGAGGCTTTGGGACGTGGCCAACTTGAGTCATCAAGGGACTCAGATGGTGTGCAGAGAGGCTAGTGTATACACGGAAAGTAGTCTGAGGCTTAGACTCTTGTGTGTGGAATGAGGGGTAGTACACGAGAGGACTATTCCAGTATTCCCAGAGTTTTAGAGTAGGTGATGGGTTTTATGGTGGTCAGGCAAATATTTTCTCCTTTCTCTCCTTCTACTTCCCTCCCATGTCCATGGGAGAAGTATACTTATCTGCTCTATTAAATTGGATTTTGTCAAAGGCCTTGCTTCAGACTCTTTATGAGAATTCACTTCTTTATTCCTTGACTTTGGGCTTGACTTTGTTGTTTTTCTTGGTCAATGGAATGTCAGCAGAATCTAATCTCTGGCCTCAAAGCCAGCCCAATCTAGAGCAGCTCAGCCTAGAATAGCCAGATCTAAGATGATCTGAAGACCCGTAAGTGAAACATAAATAGTTATCATTGTATGCATGTGAAAATTTTGAGGTGGTTGTTACACAGCAGTAGCTGACTGATATAAGGATCTGACAGACCAAAGGCTATACTGAAAGACAGCACATGATTTTATACCCATGTCTCCTTCAGTAAAAGTACAAATCTCCTATGCTCCTCACCCCAGATCAGAGATTATGACACATCCTTGAGGGACTAAGTCCTCTTCTTCCTTGTTGAGCAGTACTGTCTTCTAGACATCTTCACTAATCAGGGCATTTGATCAGGTTTACTTGTTCTAGTTTACGCTATGGAAGGAGTAGATAGTATTTTAAATTTCCAAGAGGACAAATCATATTAGGATATTGAGGATACTTTCCATAGCTAGGCAAGTCCCTTGACATGACCTCAGCTGAGCTGAGAGATGGGCTGGGGAGTGGCTCTACCCCAAGATGATTATGGCAGGCCTGGATGTTTGTGGTCCAGGCTAGTGCCTTTACCACAAACAGGGTTGGGGCCTAGGGACAAAATCTGGCCTGATATGTAGAGTCCAATAGGGGTCTAGCATGATAGTGATGCTGGGAAAGATTGAAGGCAGGAGGAGAATGGGGCGATAGAGGATGAGATGGTTGGATGGCATCACCATCTCAATGGACATGAATTTGAGCAAACTCTGGGAGGTGGTGAAGGACAGGGAAGTCTGGTGTGCTGCAGTCCATGGGGTTACAAACAGTCAGACATGACTGAAGCTACTTAGCATGCACAGGGGCCTTATTGTTCTGCTGACCACAGACTCTGTTCTGCTGCCTTTATTTTGAGTGTGTGTGTGTACTCAGTTGTTCATTCATGTCTGACTCTTTGCAATCCTATGGACTGTAGCCTTCCAGGCTCCTCTTGTCCATGGGATTCTCCAGGCAAGAATACTGGAGGGGGTTGCCATGCCCTCCTCCAGCGGATCTTTCTGACCCAGGGATTGAACACATATCTCCTGCATCTCCTGCATTGCAGGGGGATTCTTTACCCACTGAGCCACCTGGGAAGCCATCTTCTTTGAGGGTCACATGCAAATCCCAAAGGGCCCTCCTATCTCTGAATCTCAGAAAGGAAGTCCTCAAACCTGCTGATAGGATGGGTTAGAGGTCACAGTGCAGTCCCCACCCTTTCCCTGGGAGTAGGGAGGTAGGCAATGGGAACCAAAAGGCTGTGAATCTCTCCCTTCAATGTCAACAGAGCTCTGAGGTCCCAGCCCTGGGACCACATGATCCGCTCTAGGCCAAGCTGGTCTTCAAGGTAATGTTTGATATTTGCTAGCTGGCCCTGCCGGGCTGTAAGTGCAATTTAGGATAATTAAAATGAAATGTTAGCAAGTAGTGTATCTCCCCATGATGATGAGACTCCAGTGTTGGATACAGCTGAGCAGCTGGGTCTCTTGATCCATCAGAGGGGGATGATGCCAGCCTCTAAGCTCCTGGCCGATCTCCCACGTGGAAGGAATTAACACAGCAGACATAATTTCCCCGGGGTCAACATGCCTCACCCTGCAGATCTGTCTCCTTTCAAGCTCAGGGAAGGCTGACGGCAGCCACCTGCTTGCCTGGCCTTGGAGACCTTGTCTGGGCCTGCTGACCACCTCCCTGCACCCACGGGTTTTGCTTCTAGCTGAAACCTCCCTCCCCCTTCCAGTCTAATCACCAGGGGGAGGGGAACACAATCAGCTTGGGTGTAAAATTCTAAAGTCCTTTGGAAAATGCAATTGGAACATAATCCCGCCTGTGAACATTTCCCAGTTAATTATCATCGGCTATATTTTTGGCATCAGGGCTGAGCGGGTGGGAGGGGGTGAGGGGGATGGGGGTGGCATCTTCATCACAATACCAGTTTTAGGAGTCGTTTATCTTGTCTTTTAGACTAATTATCCCAAACTCACCACTAGGCTGTCACACTTACATGCTCCAATAAATGTAGTTTTAAATCAGCCGCTGACTTGGCGGCAGGGTTACTAGCAGCGTCCCTGGCTCGTGTCTAACTAGGGCCATCCATCTGTAATCATGGCGCTGAGGGGAGGTGGCACTGTTCGGGCCTCCATGAATGATCATGCTTATTTATATGCAAATACGTCTGACAAATCAATAATGTATGATTTAGCTGTCCATGGGCTAGCAATCCCAGGTGGGGGCTCTACTGAAGGTCTGTGTTGGCTCCTGCCCTGTCCCACCAGGCCTTTGCCTGCAGCTCCCCTTCCCCACTGCAACCAACTTCTAAGGTTTCCAAGTTCAAGGTGTCTTTACTGAGATCAAGGAATGTGCCCTCGTGAGGGTCTTCATCCTTATCTCAGGCTCTGCTCTAATTAGGACTTTGTCCCTTTCTTAAACTCAGGACATTATTAATTCATCAAATATTTATTGAGAATCTACTATTTATTATCTCCATCTTTATCCCTACCTATATCCATATAGAAAACAAATCCTTGTAGAGCACTTACCATATTCCCAAACTGTTCTTGAGCTGTCTACATATGCTATCATTTAATTCTCCTAACAAGACAGGAGGATACTGGTGGCTCAGATGATAAAGAATCTGTCTGCAATGTGGGAGACCTGGGTTCGATCCCTGGGTTGGGAAGATCCCCTGGAGAAGGGCATGGCTCCCCACTCCAATATTCTTGCCTGGAGAATCCCATGGACAAGAGGACCCTGGCAATCTACATTCCGTGGGGATGAAAAGAGTCAGACACAACTGAGTGACTAACCACATTATTGGCCCTGCTTTGCAGAGGGAGAAACTGTGTCACTCCGTTGTCCAAAGCTCTTCAGGCAGAGAGGATTGGTTCTGGAACTCAAGCCCAGGCAGTCTGGCCCAGACCTTCCTCTCTGATCTGCTAGGCTTTGTCGACAAGTGCTGCACCAGCAGTGGGGCTACAGCAGAGAGCAAGGCAGACAGGTGCCTGACCTCACAGAGCTTTCATTCTTGTGGGTAGATAAAGAGCAAAAGCAAAATGTAAAACAATGCAAAATGACGACAAAGCTCATACAAGCGAACAACTAGTAATTCACAAATTGTGCAGGCTTCCCAGGAGGCACTAGTGGTAAAGAACCTGCCTGCAAATGCAGGAGACGTAAAAGATGCAGGTGTGACCCCTGCATTGGGAAGATCCCCTGGAGGAGGGCACGGTGACCCACTCTAGTATTCTTGTCTGGAGAATCCCATGGTCAGAGGAGCCGGGCAGGCTACAGTCTGCAGGGTCGCACAGAATCAGACATGACTGTAGCGACTTAGCACACATCCACGCACAAATTGTGTTAATTTCTCAGAAACTGGTAGAATGAAGAGCATAAGGAAGTCAGAAAACTCACCTAACTGAGCACAGCACTGTTGGCATGTAGTCAGTCCAAAAGCAGCGCATTAGTCTGGCTTTGCCAACTCCTGGGGACTTCTAATCTAGTGGAGGGGGCTGGCAGCAAGATTCTTAGGTGCAAAATATTAGGTCATGTTTAAGCACTTGAGAGGAGGTTGGTGGTAAGGAGAGATGGTGAGGGGCTAGTCTAAGTCCTGGAGAGAAGAGCTTTGACATGCAGTAGGGAAGAACAAATCTGACCCCATATTACGTCTGTTGCTTTTACTGTAACATTTGTATTTCATTGCTTTTGCTTAGAGTTAACTCAGATGACCATTATATCTACTACTGCAGGCAGGAATCCCTCAGAAGAAATGGAGTAGCCATCATGGTCAACAAGAGTCCGAAATATAGTACTTGGATGCAATCTCAAAAACGACAGAATGATCTCTGTTCGTCTCCAAGGCAAACCATTCAATATCACAGTTATCCAAGTCTATGCCCCACACCCCAACCAGTAACGATGAAGAAGCTGAAGTTGAACGGTTTTATGAAGACCTACAAGACCTTTTAGAACTAACACCCAAAAAAGATGTCCTTTTCATTATAGGGGACTGGAATGCAAAAGTAGGAAGTCAAGAAACACCTGGAGTAACAGGCAAATTTGGCCTTGGAATGCGGAATGAAGCAGGGCAAAGACTAATAGAGTTTTGCCAAGAAAATGCACTGGTCATAGCAAACACCCTCTTCCAACAACACGAGAGAAGACTCTACACATGGACGCCACCAGATGGTCAACACTGAAATCAGATTGATTATATTCTTTGCAGCCAAAGATGGAGAAGCTCTATACAGTCAGCAAAAACAAGACCAGGAGCTGACTGTGGCTCAGATCATGAATTCCTTATCACCAAATTCAGACTGAAATTGAAGAAAGTAGGGAAAACCACTAGACCATTCAGGTATGACCTAAATCAAATGACCTAAATCAAATCCCTTATGATTATACAGTGGAAGTGAGAAATAGATTTAAGGGCCTAGAGCTGATAGATAGAGTGCCTGATGAACAATGGAATGAGGTTCGTGACATTGTACAGGAGACAGGGATCAAGACCATCCCCATGGGAAATAAATGCAAAAAAGCAAAATGGCTGTCGGGAGAGGCCTTACAAATAGCTATGAAAAGAAGAGAGGCGAAAAGCAAAGGAGAAAAGCAAAGATATAAGCATCTGAATGCAGAGTTCCAAAGAATAGCAAGAAGAGATAAGAAAGCCTTCTTCAGTGATCAGTGCAAAGAAATAGAGGAAAACAACAGAATGGGAAAGACTAGAGATCTCTTCAAGAAAATTAGAGACACCAAGGGAACATTTCAAGCAAAGATGGGCTCGATAAAGGACAGAAATGGTATGGACCTAACAGAAGCAGAAGATATTAAGAAGAGGTGGCAAGAATACATGGAAGAACTGTACAAAAAAGATCTTCATGACCCAGATAATCGTGATGATGTGATCACTAATCTAGAGCCAGACATCTTGGAAAGTGAAGTCAAATGGGCCTTAGAAAGAATCACTATGAACAAAGCTAGTGGAGGGGATGGAATTCCAATTGAGCTGTTTCAAATCCTGAAAGACGATGCTGTGAAAGTGCTGCACTCAATATGCCAGCAAGTTTGGAAAACTCAGCAGTGGCCACAGGACTGGAAAAGGTCAGTTTTCATTCCAATTCCAAAGAAAGGCAATGCCAAAGAATGTTCAAACTACCGCGCAATTGCACTCATCTCACATGCTAGTAAAATAATGCTCAAAATTCTCCAAGCAGACTTCAGCAATACGTGAACTGTGAACTCCCTGATGTTCAAGCTGGTTTTAGAAAAGGCAGAGGAATCAGAGATCAAATTGCCAACATGCGCTGGATCATGGAAAAAGCAAGAGAGTTCCAGAAAAACATCTATTTCTGCTTTATTGACTATGCCAAAGCCTTTGACTGTGTGGATCACAAGAAACTGTGGAAAATTCTGAAAGAGATGGGAATACCAGACCACCTGACCTGCCTCTTGAGAAATCTGGATGCAGGTCAGGAAGCAACAGTTAGAACTGGACATGGAACAACAGACTGGTTCCAAATAGGAAAAGGAGAACGTCACGGCTGTATATTGTCACCCTGCTTATTTAACTTCTATGCAGAGTACATCATGAGAAACGCTGGACTGGAAGAAACACAAACTGGAATCAAGATTGCCGGGAGAAATATCAATAACCTCAGATATGCAGATGACACCACCCTTATGGCAGAAAGTGAAGAGGAACTAAAAAGCCTCTTGATGAAAGTGAAAGAGGAGAGTGAAAAAGTTGGCTTAAAGCTCAACATTCAGAAAACGAAGATCATGGCATCTGGTCCCATCACTTCATGGGAAATAGATGGGGAAACTGGGCTCCAAAATCACTGCAGATGGTGACTGCAGCCATGAAATTAAAAGCCGCTTACTCCTTGGAAGAAA
This sequence comes from Ovis canadensis, assembly GCF_042477335.2. NCBI lineage: Eukaryota > Metazoa > Chordata > Mammalia > Artiodactyla > Bovidae > Ovis > Ovis canadensis. The sequence continues at coordinate 84,908,717 of NC_091257.1, read as the reverse complement.
AGCTATGACCAACCTAGATAGTATATTGAAAAGCAGAGACATTACTTTGCCGACTAAGGTCCGTCTAGTCAAGGCTATGGTTTTTCCTGTGGTCATGTATGGATGTGAGAGCTGGACTGTGAATAAGGCTGAGCACCGAAGAATTGATGCTTTTGAACTGTGGTGTTGGAGAAGACTCTTGAGAGTCCCTTGGACTGCAAGGAGATCCAACCAGTCCATTCTGAAGGAGATCAGCCCTGGGATTTCTTTGGAAGGAATGATGCTAAAGCTGAAACTCCAGTACTTTGGCCACGTAATGCGAAGAGTTGACTCATTGGAAAAGACTCTGATGCTGGGAGGGATTGGGGGCAGGAAGAGAAGGGGACGACCCAGGATGAAATGGCTGGATGGCATCACAGACTCGATGGACTTGAGTCTGAGTGAACTCCGGGAGATGGTGATTTACAGGGAGGCCTGGCGTGCTGCGATTCATGGGGTTGCAAAGAGTTGGACACAACTGAGCGACTGAACTGAACTGAACTGAACTGAACTGAAGAACCTTGCCTACAGCCCCAAATACAAGACAGCCCATTCTCAAGACTCTTACCTTTAAGAGTACCACTTTTTCATTCATATATAGATAAAACATTGCAGAACAGAGAATAACATTTGTCTTGTTGAGGGTTTACAAGAACATCATACCTGACCTACACAGTATAGATAAAGGATTCCTATACCAAGAACTTTGTGATAATGAACCATGCCCCTCCCTTTCTTTGCCTTCTACCTTGCAATGCAGGGGACCCAGGCCTGATCCCTGGTTGGGGAACTAAGATCCCATACGCTGCATAGGACCTTAGCCCATGAGATGCAACTGCTGAGCCTACATGCCACAAACAGAGAGTCCATGTGTGGCAATGAAAAGAAAGATGACATGGTGCAGTGAAGATCCAACACAACCAAATAAATAAATAAACAAGCATTGTTGAAAACAGAAAAACAAAACTTAAAAAGGGTATGACTGGCTCCTTTAAAAAAAAATGTTTTGCTGAAATCTTTCAGGGAGTTTGGAGTTTTTTGGAGGGCACGAACTGCTCGTTTTCCTTGCATGTTCCTGCAATAAACCTTTGTCTGCTCCAGACTCTGATGTTTTGGCTTTGTTTGGCTTCACTGTGCATTGGGCACATGAACTTGTGTTTGGTGACAGACACACATAAAGGCCTAATTTGTTGTTGTTCAGTCACCAAGCCATGGCCAGCTCTTTGCGACCCCATGGACTGCAGCATGCCAGGCTTCCTTGTCCTTCACTATCTGCCAGAGTGTGCTCAAACTCATATCCATTGAGTTGGTGATGCTATCTAACCATCTCATCCTCTAATTCACTCCTTAAGAATTTACTGAGTGGATACTATGTGCCAGATGTCTTATCTCAATCAACATCCACAACAACCTTATGAAGTTAGAGATGAGAAAATTGAGGCCCAGGATCATGTAGCTGGCAAGTGAACGGTGGGTGGGAGCCCGGCATTTGAAACAGAATATGTGTCCAGTTCTCCAGTTCTAACCCTAAATCTAAGTTAACTCTAATCCTGAACTGGATCCTCTAGAATAAGCTATATCTCAGGGCTGACTCAGGGTTCTGTCTCCATGTTTCCAGAGCATCTTTTCAAACCCACCCAGACTCACCATTCTTCATGGCTGTATCCTCAGCTTAATGAAGAGCCTAGCACAAGGTGGAGAATCATAAGGTAATTGGTCAAGGAATGATCGCCAGGATGGGGGTTCCCAGAGGCATTTCAGGGGAAGAAGAGGTTGGGCAGGGTTTTCTGATTTATCTTCCTGTGTATTCTTAGAAAGGATGAGGGCCTTCCTGGCTGTGTGTTACTGAGCGGGAGCCTATGGGGCCTTCTCTGGACAGGTCTTCCCCCATATCCTCTGCCTTAGCTCCTCTCTGAAGTACTTAGATATATTAATAGTATTTCATGCAAATTTCCTGAGTTGCTTCGTAGATGTGAAAACCCTCCCCCCACCAAATGGAAGATGTTAACTTCTTGATGACTGTGAGCACAAGCTTCCTGGGGCCCAAGGACTGATAAAGCTAACCCCTGTGACACCACCTTGTCCCCTCATCATTAGCCCATCAGAGAATTGCGCAGGAGCTGATCATGTACCCTGCGACCCCCACCCCCGCGTGCTCTTTAAAAATGCCAAAATCTTTCAGCGAGCTCGAGACTTTTTAGGGCATAAGCCACTTCGTCTCCTTGCATGGCCTTGCAATAAACCTTTCTCTGCTCCAAATGCCTCTGTTTCAGGTTGTTTGGCCTCACTGTGCGTCAGGGACATGAAGTTGCACTAACAGGTGGACCATGCCATTTTCCACCCTCTCCAGACTTCTGTTCCATCCACGTGGCTTGGGAAGTCAGTCTGTGGCAGCTTGAACAAGCTCCCTTCTCTATAGAAGTTTCCAGGAACCAGAAGGTAGAGGAAAAAAACAGATATTCTGCTTGAAAAGGCAGGAAAAAAAAACAAGCAGGCAGCAGCAGACTGTGCCCAGATAGGAGGGCTCATCAATTCCTGTTAGCAACTCTCCTCCCGCCTGGGGAGATTGTTCCTGCCTCATCTCCTGGACTGTTAATGCCAGCACTCCCTGGCACTCACAGCCAGGCCCAGCTCTGGGCTGGGGACCTTCACTTCAAGCTAGGCTCAGAGCCATGAAATATTCAGTGCCAGTGACTTTCTCTCTCATATTTCTTCATATTCGGAGTGGCCACTCAATTGATATGTAAATAAAATGCGCCAGCACCGAGCCTGTCCTGCACTGCATTATTTAAGCTGCAAAACGATGCATCATCCGTCATGGGGCCCATTGGTGGGACCCCGCTGGGCGCCGGGCAATAAAGCCCGCAAGAGCCTCATCAGAAGCAGCGGGTGGCCTAGTGGAAGTTCATTTATGCATGAAATATTCAGCCAGCAACAGTGCCAGCCTTAAACATCAGTAATTGGGGGGTTTCTATTGCTCCTAACTAGCGCCTCTAAATTATTGCAAAAGACTGGCCAATTTTCAAATTACATATATTTGTCATGCTCTTGTACCTTTCCTGAACTAACTGCACTGGCCCGGTGTTGTGGCTGCGTGCACACTCACCGTGATGAGCTGTGCCCAGTGGAGACGGGCACCTCTGCAGAGGAGAAAACAGTAGAGGCTGCATCAGTCCAGCAAGCCCTGTGCTCCCTCTCCGTCTCACTCTCCTGATTTTTGGCTGTACCACTCACTCTGGTTTCCTTAGTGGGGTCGTTTTCATGCTTATATCAGGTGTCTGAAACCCTGGGGTGGGAAGGCAAAGATTCCCCAGGGTTCCCCTGAGAAGGTCGAGTCCAATATCTGCCCTTGTGTAGACTTGCCTAGTTCTGCGAGGACACAGTTCATTGATGGTGCATCTTTTCTGTCCCAGGCCCTCCCTAGGGGAGATGCTGGGGATACAGCAATGAATTAAAAGGCAGGTCACCCCAGTCTTTAAAGAGCTCACAAGGCTGGTAGCTCACAGTCCCATTTAGATTTACTAAATCATCTTTGGGTAAAGTGTTATTGTCTTGCCCTCCCCTTGAGGCAGATTCTAAGACAAGATTGTGAATGCAGATTGTTTATTTGGGAGGTGATCCAGCAAACCATGGTGGGAGTGGGGAGGTGAGACAGGGAAGTGAAGGGAAAGAGGTTCATATAGAAATTGTTCATGAGCTAGGTACCTGGGGTTCCATCCCACTGGGCTGAGTTAGCATAGAATACATCTCAGACTTTCTCTATATGTAGGGTGAGGGAGATAAAGTATTTGTCCAATGGCCCCTGTCCATCCCTTGGAGGCACATTTCAGAGAGGTGCTGCTGCTTGTGGGGTGGGCGGGACAAGGATTAAGGCAGTATGCTTGGCATCCTCCCAACGTCACCCCTGGGAACTGGCAGCATCAGACAACCGTCTGTATGGGAGTTCCCCATTTTTCTCTCTAAATTCTGGCACAGGTCCTGCATGTATAGGGAGAGAGGGGGAGAAGTTCCCTGCGAAGGACTCGGCTCAACCTGCCCAGGGGGCCTGCTGACCTTTTGCACAAAGAGGTCTTGCCCTTTGGTTGAGGGTGCAATGGGTGAGGGTGGAAGGAAGGAGAAAGGAGGAAGGAAGCGGTGCTAAAAGCATCTCACGATCAATTCCGGATGATTGCTGATCATCTCAAGAATGCCTTTTCACCTTGGCTGCTACCTCTCAGCCTTCAAGTTTCTGTTAAGCATCCCCTCCTTAGAGAAGCCTTCCCTGACCAAGTAGATGGTCATCCCTTTATTCTTTGTCACAGTCTGTTTCATCCACAGCATTTTTCGAAATCTGTAAGGTTATCACTTACTTATCTGCCGTCTTGCTGTCAGTCACCCCCCACTGGGTAGTAAATTCCAGGAGGAAGTGATTGTGTCTACTCTCCTCACTTTTCTGTTCCTAGGGTCTGACCCGGCGTTTGACTCACAGGGGAAGCTCCTCATAAACGCTACTGAGTGAAGGAGTCAGTGATGACTGTGAGCGAGGGAGTATGATCCCTCCTGTCACAGATGGGGAAATTGAGGCTGAGAGACTCTGAAGGAATTGTCCCTGTGGTGATGTCAGGGCTGGAACCCAGCTGTCGGTCCCCAGGGCCCTCTGGCAATAACTCCTCTCCTTCTGTCCCCTTTCTGAATCCTTGGCATTCTGCCATTTTTCAGCACTAACACCTCCTCAAACCATACTTGGGAAACCTTGAGGCCAAATTCAGCCTTGAAATCCACAGGAGACAGGATTCCAAGAGTGGAGTTGCCCAGCCATGGGGCAGGCAGGAAAGGGTGGGTTGAAATTCCATTCACCCATTATGCCAGGCCACACCTGGCCCGCCCGCCCGCTCTGTATCCTGCCCCACCAGGGACATGATGTCAGCTCTGGTTCCCAAGGCTCAGATACAAAAGGAATTTAAAATCCCGAGGAGAATAAAATATCCAAATATCCAAGAAACCCTTCAGGGCCAAGACTCTTTTCTGATAAGCTCCTCAAAGGCATTTCCTATGTAGTAATAAACTTTTCTTTGTTGCTCATTGCAATGGACTGAAATTTGTTTTAATCCTTCTTTTGAAAAATAAGACAGATGAGGTGATTTTTTAAAAAAACTTTAAACATTTTAAAACGAGCTCAAATTTACAAGAAAGTTACACAAATAATTCAAAGAATTGCTGTACACTGTTTACCCAGGTTCCTTCACAGTGAACCTTTAACCACATGTATTTTATCATTGTATGTGTGTGTGTATAAACATACAATGTTTTTTCCTGACCTGAACTGTTTGACCTAGGTTTTGAACATAGCGTCCTTTTGCTGTCAATATATCAGTGTATATCTCCTAAAACCCAGGAAATTCTCATATAACTGTAATGGAAAGAGAACTTTCAAAGCCAGGAAATGAGCATTCATATAGTACATCATCTGATCCACTAACCTTATCCTGCTCTTACCTGTTGTCCAGTAATGTGGATGAAGTGCCCTCGAAGGAGCAGCATGTGGCTGTGGGCCTGGGGCTAAAGGAGACATAGTTCCAATCTTGACCCTTTCCCTTTTTACTCTGAGGACCTTGAATAAATAACATATTCCACCCCAAGCATAGGTTTCTTCCTCTATAGAACGGGAGTTACAATAGGACCTTCCTCTTGATTGTTTTAGGGACTTGCCTGGTGGTCCAGTGGTTAAGAATCTGCCTGCCAATGCAGGGGACACAGGTTCAATCCCTGGTTAAACCAGGAAACTTCCACTTGCTGCAGAGGAACTAAGCCTGTACACCTCAACTACTGAGCCTGTGCTCTCGAACCTGTGCACCACAACGAAGCGTAGCCCCTGCTTACTGCAGCTAGAGAAAGCCTGTTCACAGCAAAGAACACTCAGGGAAACTGCACCCCCCAAAATAACAATAATAAAATAAGTTTTAAAAAGATTGCTTTAGAATTAAGTGAGATAATGCAGAGAAAGCACTTACCCCTGTACCTGGCAGCCAATCCACATGCAGTAAATGGTAGCTCTTGGTGGTGGTGGTGGCAAAGGGATGCCTTGTATGGTGCCATGTGTTGCAGTGAGGGCATTTGACACCCCCTCTGCCTTTTCCCTTGTGACTCAGCTGGTAAAGAATCTGCCAGCAATGCAGGAGACCTGGGTTTGATCCCTGGGTTGAGAAGATTCCCTGGAGAAGGGAAAGGCTACCCATTCCTGTACTCCTGCCCAGAGAGAATTCCATGGACTGTAGAGTCCATGGGTTTGCCAAGAGTCGGACACAACTGAGTGACTTTCACTTCACTGCCTTCTCCAGGTTTGGGATGGTGAATAAGCCTCATGACTCTACCTGTGTCTACTTCTGACTCTGATTCCTCTGCTTCTGGACGATTGTGAGAGTTGCCATTGGTGCCCCCATGACACATCCCCTTATCCCATCTCTGACTTCAGCTGTATATATTGTGGGAGGTTCCCATGCACCTGGAGAAAGTCCCATTTTAAAAATTGAAATATAGTTGATTTACAGCATTGTACTAGTTTCTGGTGTACAACACAGTGACTCAATTATATATATATATATATATATATATATATATATATATATGCACTTTTTTGGTATTCTTTTCCATTATGGTTTATTAGAGGATGTCAAATATAGTTCTCTGTGCTATACAGTAGGACCTTGTTGTTTATCTATTTTATACATAGCAGTTTGTATCTGCTAATCCCAAACTCCTACTTTATCCCTTCCTACCCCCCTTTCCCCTTTCATAACTACAAAGGGTTTTCTATATCCGTGAATCTGTTTCATAAATAAGTTCACATGTGTCATGTTTTAGATTCCTCATATGATAATATCACTTGGGGTTTGTTGAGAAAGTCCCATTTTAAGGGCTCGCTGGGTCTCCCAGCTCTCCTGTCTCAAGCTCTTTTCCAAAGCCTCAGGGAGTCTCCTACGCTTGCAGCATATCCAGGTGCAAAGGCATCAAGCACAGGAGTGGAAACATCCCTGGGGGTAGCTGAAAAGAGTCGGTGTGTTGATGCCCAGCTTCCTGTCCTCTGAGGGACAGGTCTGAGGTGTGTGAATGCTGTCGCTTCGGTCACATCTGACTCTTTGCGATCCTATGGACTGCAGCCTGCCAGGCTCCTCTGTCCATGGGATTCTCCAGGCAAGAACACTGGAGTGGGTTGCCATGTCCTCCTCCAGAGGACCTTCCCAACTGAGGGATAGAACCCAGGTCTCTTACATCTCATGCATTGGCAGGTAAGTTCTTCACCACTACAGCCACCTGGGAAACCCCCAGTCTGAGGTACAATCTCACGATTCCCCAGAGGGTCTCCAGTGAGAATGAGACTCACCTTCCCACAGTGGTAAGCAGCTTGTATTGGCTTTCCATCCCCTGTGTCTTACTCTTCCCCATCCTCATTTCAGGGGTCACCTCCCAAGTAAACTGCCTGCATCTAAGTTCTTGTCTTAAATTCTGCTTTGGGGGGAACTCAGATTAAGAGACAAGCCCAAAGGGCTTTGGAAATGTTGGCTGTGTCCCTCATTTCTTCCACTCATACTTCTAGAACTCAGTTTCCAGCCCCAGGCTCTTTATTCTGCATCTCAGACCCTCCTTTGTTCTGTTTTGCCTCATCATCTGGATTCCTGGTGGTAAGAGAGAAGTGCCAGAGCCCAGGTGAGGCCTGACTCTCTGATCTCCTTCCAGAATACCTCCAGGATTCACTTCCTCTTCTCTAATCACACACTTTCACTTTGGGTTTTCTTGGTGGCTCAGACGGTAAAGAATCTGCCTGCAGTACAGGAGACCTGGGTTCTATCCCTGGGTTGGGAAGACACCTTGGAGAAGGGAATGGCTACCCACTCCAGTATTCTTGCCTGAGAAATTCCATGGACAGAATGGCCTGGTGGGCTACAGTCCATGGGGTCACAAACAGTCTAACACAACTGAGCGATTAACACTTTCATTTCATTCTTCTCTTACAGCCATTGTCCTAGCTCAGGTTTCACGATCTTCCAAGAATACTGAAAGTGTCTCAGCTGCCTCTTGTCCCGAATCTCTCTCCTTCCATCTATTTTATTAAAAAAATATTTATTTGTTTATTTGTTTTATTTTTGGCTGAGACAGGTCTTAGTTGCAGCACTTGAGATCTTCATTGAGGCATGCCAGATCTTTTCATTGTGGCTAACGGACTTCTCTCTAGTTGCAGCATGTAGGTTCAATAGTTGTGGCGTGAGGGCTTCATTGTCCCAAGGCATTCAGGATCTTAGTTCCGCGAACAGGGATCAAATGCACATCCCCTGCATTGGAAGGCAGATTCTTAGCCACTGGACTACCAGGGAAATCCCTCCTTCCATCTATTTTGCATGAGGCTTCTTAACACGCAGTTTTATTTTAATGTTTCTACTCTGCTTAGAGTGCTGTTGGACCTACAGGATGAAGCCTTCACCCACAGCCTGGCACAAAATGTTCTGGCCGGCTTGTTCAGTTTCTCCCACTTTCTTGCCAGTTCTGTGTCTCCAAGGACACCCAAGGCCCTGCAGGTCCCAAACAACTCAGCCTGTCTCATAGTCCATGCCTTGCCCCATACTGTTTTCTCTGCCCAGAAAGTGCATCTGCCCTGTGGGGTTTGGAAAATTCCCACTGACCTTCAAGTTTTATCTCAAACATCACGGCCTCTTGGATGCCCCTGAGCATGTCCTCCCTTGCCTCTTTCTCAAATAACATCTATTGCCCTGAACTGAAGCTGTTTCTTTCTCCATTTATCTAGACTGGAGCTCCTTAAGGGCCAGCCTGGTCTTGTTCACACCACAACCCTCAAGCCCAGCTCAGTGCTTGACTCAGATGAGCACTGGGGAAATGTTTGTGGGGTGAATTAGAAGGACAGATTTCAAAAATATGTTTGTTCCCTTATTCACTTATTTGGCTGTGTCGGGTCTTAGATTTGGCATGCACACTCCCTAGCTGTGGCACACAGGCTCTAGAGTGTGCGGGCTCAGTAGTTATGGAGCCAGGTTTGGTTGCTCTGCTGGTATGTGGGATCTTTGTTCCCGGACCAGGGAATCAAATCCTGTCGCCTGCATTGAGAGGTGGTTTCTTAACCACTGGACCACCAGAGGAGTCCCAGAATGATGGGTTCCTGAGCTTCCAAAACAAACTTCCTGTTAACGCTTGCCTGATACCAACACTGAATGGCCCTATGTGGATGCTATTAAAATAATGAATGCAGAAGGGGATAGATGAACAAGGCTGGGAATTGATCTTGGACCCCTGATGAGATCATTAAGAACTGGGGGAAGGGGTGGGAGCACCACTCTCACAAGTTGAGATTCCGCTAGCTTCTCTCCCTTCCTACATCAACTCCACTCCCACCCCCACTTTGATTTATGAGCTGGAAGCCTTCCCCCTCCCCCATCCATTACCCTCATTGCAGCTCTAACTCACCATGGAAAATCTATTTGAGTCAAATAGAATTTTTATCTTTGCCTGGGAATTAATGCATTTTGTAAAAGATGTTTTAATCATGCTTTCCTTATGGCAAAAATCATTCCTTAAAAAATATCTACCCCAAAGACTCAGGCAGGTGTCCCATAGATGTACCTTGTCTCCTTGACAAGGAACACTTTGTGAGGAGTCTAGACTGGTCATACCTGAGGACTAGGTATTGTTGGGGGAGGAGGAAGCTGCCTGGAGGGGATTTTGGCTGGGTGATGGAGAGGGGCATGGAGAGCTCCTACAACTCTTAATAGAGATCATCTATTTTATTATTGTTAATAAATTCTTCCTAGAATCATGTTCTCACATTCTGGTAAAAATGAAGATTTTCATTCTGATGATTTGATTTAATTAAAAAGAGGCTGGGGAGGAAGCACACTTTGGGGAAAGAAGCCACACCCCCCACCCCAGGTCCAAATTCTAGCTGTGCCACTTTCTAAATGTACAGATAACTCCTGAGCTGTGGGAAATTGGGAATTACCTTAGTCACCACTTCTCTGCTACCTTGTGAGGACTGAGTGAAAAAAATGCACAAAATCACACAGCTCTGACACATAGTAAGTCCTCAATAAATGCTGCTGCTGCTGCTGCTAAGTTGCTTCAGTCATGTCTGACTCTGAGCGACCCCATAGACAGCAGCCCACCAGGCTCCCCTGTCCCTGGGATTCTCCAGGCAGGAACACTGGAGTGGGTTGCCATTTCCTCTCCAATGCATGAAAGTGAAAAGTGAAAGTGAAGTCACTCAGTTGTGTCAGATTCTTTGAGACCCCATGGACTGCAGCCTTCCAGGCTCCTCTGTCCATGGGATTTTCCAGGCAAGAGTACTGGAGTGGAGTGCCGTCACTTTCTCCACAATAAATGCTAGCTTTCCTTTACTCTCTTTCTTCCTTCCTCATTTGGAATCAGATGATCTTAAATCAAGTTTTAACATTGCCACTTCATAGCAGCCAGGCACAGTGTAGGAGCTCTGTCAGTATATGTTGAGCAAAAGCATAATTTCCTTTTCGGGTCACTGAGAAATTCTGCTCTCTCTTTGGCTTATGGAGATAAAAATTCTACCAAACGAACCTTTCCAAGTGGGTTGTGGATTTTTGCTATATTCTCTGCAGTCGACCTGGATTTGCTTTTCTATTCTGTCACTGTCTACTATGTTGCCTTATTTAAATTGAATTCTTTTATCATTTGATCTGTTCAGTTAAGTAGCTCAGTCATGTCTGACTCTTTGCACCCCCACGGACTTCAGCACGCCAGGCCTCCCTGTCTATCACCAACTCCTGGAGCTTGCTCAAACTCATGCCCATCAAGTTGGTGATGCCATCTAATCATCTCATCCGCTGTCGTCCCCTTCTCCTGCCTTTAATCTTTCCCAGCATCAGGGTCTTTTCCAGTGAGTCAGTTCTTCGAATTAGGTGGCCAAAGTGTTGGAGTTTCAGCTTCAGCATGAGTCCTTCCAATGAATATTCAGGACTGATTTCTTTTAGGATTGACTAGTTTGATCTCCTTGCAGTCCAAGGGACTCTCAAGAGTCTTCTCCAACACCACTGTTCAAAAACATCATTTCTTCGGTGCTCAGCTTTCTTTATGGTCCAACTCTCATATCCATATAATACTACTGATATTTCCATTTAAAATTTATTTGTTTCTTGTTTGCCTATCTCTTTTACTGGATTTCAAGCTTCATGGTGGCCCGTGTGTTTCTGACAAACGACTGTATCTCTAGAATTTGGAACATAGAAGGTGCTGAATAAAATAATTGTTGAATATATTCATAAATAAGAGCATAAGAAGAGTAAGTGAAAAAAAATTTTTTTAATCTCTGCGTGATGGTAAAGGTACCAAGAGCAATATAGGGCCAGTCTGTTTCCAGAATAGCTTGTGTAAAGACTTAAAAAACTGTAGGCACTAGAGTGGGGGTGGCTGTAAGGGACACTTGTGAAAAGAGGTGCCTTATCAATGTAAGATCTCTGAATGTTGCAGAAAAAGGTCTCGGATGGGGAGGAAGGTAGTTTGGATTGCGAAGACCAGTTTCTCAGTGGGTGTGGCAGGAGGGAAGGAGTTGACCTCTGATAATGAGGTAGGAGAAGGTATTGTACGAATCTTCCTGAGAGGGGTAGCCTATGTACCAGCTTTGAGAGGATGGGAAAGGAGGGCTTCTCTCCATACCCTCCTGGTTTGATGGTTGAAGGGGAGGAAGTATGTGCTGCTTGAGCTCCCCTCCGTCCCCTCCTTGGAGCTGGTGGCATGGGGTGTCTGTCGAGTCTAAAATGAAGTGCTCCAGGGAGACCTCTTGGGCTTCCCTGCGAGGGGAAGGATCTGCCTACAATGCAGGAGATGCAAGAGACATGAGTTCCATCTCTGAGTCAGGAAGATCCCCTGGAGGAGGGCATGGCAACCCACTCCAGTATTCTTGCTGGGAAAATCCCATGGACAGAGGAGCCTGTTGGGCTACAGTCCATGGGGTTGCAAAGAGTCAGACATGACTAAAGTGACGGAGCATGCATGTACAGGGAACCCTCTCCCTGATGGACATCACTTTCAGAATCTTGGAAGCTTGTGTCAGAGACTCTCATTGGCTCACAGGGATTCAGGGTCTCGTGGCTCAGAGGTAAAGGATCATCTGCTTTGACTTATCCCTCTGCTATGAGTTGCTTTGGAAAAGGGCTCTGATTTGGCTGTTACAGAAGTGGGAGAAAAAGGTCCACAGGGAGAATGAATGGGAACATTCATTTAATTCCCTCATTCAATCACTCATGTAATTAATTTACTTAATGAATTTTTAAAAGGTTTTTTATTTGGTGTGGACCATTTTTAAAAGTCTTTATTGAATTTGTTACAATATTGTTTCTGGTTTATGTTTTAGTATTTTTGGCTATGAGGCATGTGGGATCCTAGTTCCCTGACTAGGGATCAAACCTGCATCTCATGCTTTGGAAGATAAAGTCTTAACCGTGGGGCCACCAGAGAAGTCCCTAAACAATGAATTTTTTGGGGGAACACTTCCTGTGTGCCAGGTACTATGTCAGGCCAAGGAATTCAGTAATGTAAATGTAAATTCTATAAAAGACACGCTATCTCCCAACATGAGGCTTACAGTCTAATGGGGAAAAAAAAAAACACATTTATAAGATAAATGCACAAAGAAATACATAATCACAACTGTAGCTTGTTAGGAAGGGAATTTCAGATATCAGTTTTCTGTATTGGTTTTCAATTGTCACAAAATTTTGGATAAAAAAAAATCATCCCAAAATTTGGTGTCTTAAAACAACGAGCATTCATTTAGCTCATGAGTTGGCAGTTAGCCCAGAGCGCAGTGTGATGTTTGGTCTTGGTTCAGGCTCTCCTGTATCTGTTCTTTGGCTGTGGGTTGGCTGATCTGAATGGTTTTCAACTGGGGTGACAGGAGGGGCTCATGTCTGTTCACATATCTCTTTTTGTTTTTAAAAACTAATCAATTTTGGCTGTGCTGCGTCTTTGTTGCAGCACATGGGCTCTTTGCTGCACGCAGGCTTTCTCTAGTTAGGGCACAAGCTCAGTAGTTGCGCCTCATTGCCCTGTGCCATGTGGGAATCTTAGTTGCTGGACCAGGGATCGACCCTGTGTCCCCTGCATTGGCAGGTGGATTCTTTGCCACTGAGCCACCAGGGAAGTCCCATCTGTTCACATATCTTATCTCCAGGCTGGGTACATTCTCATGATGAAGGGTAGATGAGCAAGAGGGTAAGAGAAAATACACAATGCCTCTTGATGTCTACGCATCACTTCTGTTTTATCCTATTGGCCAAAGTAAGTCCCAAAGCCAGCCCAGATTTCAGTGGTGGGGAAACAAATGCCACTTCTTTAGTGAGAGTTGCTGCAGAGTCATAGGCAGAAGCTACGGATGAAGGGAGAGAGGATATGGTGAAGCACTGGGGCAATCAATCTGTGGCAGTATATCCTGTTCATGTAGAATAGGGCACTTGATTTAAATCCAGTGGTCACAGAAGGCTCCTCTAAGGATGTGACATTTCAGCTGAGCTTGGCAGGAAAAATAGGAGCTAGCTAAGTGAAGAGAGAGGCTTCCCCGGTGGCTCAGTGGTAAAGAATCTGCCTGCCAATGCAAGAGATGGCGGGTTTGATCCCTGGGTAGGGGACGATCACCTCGAGAAGGAAATGGCAACCCGCTCCAGTATTCTTGCCTGGGAAATGCCATGGACAGAGGAACCTGGCAGGCTACTGTTCATGGGGTTGTCAAAGAGTCCGACAAGACTTAGCGACTACAGGACAACAGCGACAAGTGAAGAGAGGGGCAGAACACTCCAGGTGGTGAACATGTGCTCTCTGAACTCTGAAGTGGGAGCCCGCTGGGCAGTCAAGAGACCAGAAGCAGAACAGCACGGCCAGAACATGGCTAGAAATGCTTTGGGGTGAGACAAGGCTGAAGGGGATGGCAGAGGCCAGCCAGGCTAGCTCTGAAGTTGCTCTGCCAGGAGCAGAGGCTTTATTTGAAACAATGATCATAATAGTGTCATGGAAGCTCTAATTGAGCATCTAATTGCTCCTGGTGGGGGTGAATAGAGAAAAAGACACAGCCCTTGTATGACTCAGCCATAAAAAAGCAAAATAATGCCTTTTGTAGCAACATGGATGGACCCTCAGATTGTCATACTGAGAGAAGTAAGTCAAAGACAAACAACATATGCCATCACTTATATGTGGGACCTAGAAAAGTGGAACCTAGAAAAATTGAACCTAGAAAATGAACTTATTTACAAAACAGAAATAGGATCACAGATGCAGAAAACAAACTTATGGTCATCAAGGGGAAGGAAAGGAGGGACAAACTGGGAGATTGGAATTGACGTATACACATATACACACTGCTGCTGCTGCTGCTAAGTCGCTTCAGTCGTGTCCAACTCTGTGCGACCCCATAGACGGCAGCCCACCAGGCTCCACCATCCCTGGGATTCTCCAGGCAAGAACACTGGAGTGGGTTGCCATTTCCTTCTCCAGTGCATGAAAGTGAAAAGTGAAAGGGAAGTCGCTCAGTCGTGTCCGACTCTTCGCGACCCCATGGACTGCCCCCTACCACGCTCCTCTGTCCATGGGATTTTCCAGGCAGGAGTACTGGAGTGGGGTGCCATCGCCTTCTCCAGCATATACACACTACTGTATATCAAATAGGTAACAAATAAGATCCTACTATATAGCACAGGGTTGGGCTTCCCAACCCTCGCAGGTGCGCAGCCGGCTGGCTCACTAGGCGCCTGCGGCTGCGAGGAGCTACCCCACGTCTGAGGTCAGGGGCAGTGGCCTAGAGTGCCAGGCTGCGACGGTGCAGGAACAGCTGGAGGAGCTACCCTGCGTCTGAGGTCAGTGGCGGCGGCTGGGAGGAGCTACCCCACGTCTGAGGTCAGGAGCGGTGGCCGGGAGGAGAAACCCCGTGTCCGAGGTCAGGGGCGGCCAGGAGAAGCCACAAGCCACCTCGCGCCCCAGGCCAGGGGCGGGGACCTTGAGGAGCCATCCCGAGCCGGAGGCCAGGGGCAGCAGCTGGGAGGAGCCACCCACGCCCGAGGCCAGGGCCGGCAGCCGGGAGGAGCAACCCGAGGAGTGGTGGCTGAGCAGGCACAGGAGGGCCCTAGAGGAGCTATCCCACGTTGAAGCTCAGGAATGGTGGCGTTAAGGAGATACCCCTCGTCCAAGGTAAGGAGCAGCGGCTGTGCTTTGCTGGAGCAGCGGCTGTGCTTTGCTGGAGCAGCCTTGAAGAGATACCCCACGCCAAGGTAAGAGAAATCCAAGTAAGATGGTAAGTGTTGCAAGAGGGCATCAGAGGGCAGACACGGAAACCATACTCACAGAAAACTAGGCAATCTAATCACACTAGGACCACAGCCTTGTCTAACTCAGTGAAACCAAGCCATGCCTGCGGGGCAGCCCAAGATGGGCGGGTCATGGTGGAGAGGCCTGACAGAATGTGGTCCACTGGAGAAGGGAATGGCAAGCCGCTTCAGTATTCTTGCCTTGAGAACCCCATGAGCAGTATGAAAAGGCAAAATGATAGAATACTGAAAGAGGAACTCCCCAGGTGCCCAGTATGCTACTGGAGATCAGTGGAGAAGTAACTCCAGAAAGAATGAAGGGAGGGAGTCAAAGCAAAAACAATACCCAGTTGTGGATGTGACTGGTGATAGAAGCAAGATACAATGCTGTAAAGAGCAATATTGCATAGGAACCTGGAATGTCAGGTCCATGAATCAAGGCAAGTTGGCAGTGGTCAAACAAGAGATGGCAAGGGTGAATGTCGACATTCTAGGAATCAGTGAACTAAAATGGACTGGAATGGGTGAATTTAACTCAGATGACCATTATATCTAGTACTGCGGGCAGGAATCCCTCAGAAGAAATGGAGTAGCCATCATGGTCAACAAAAGAGTCCGAACTGCAGTACTTGGATGCAATCTCAAAAACGACAGAATGATCTCTGTTCGTCTCCAAGGCAAACCATTCAATATCACAGTTATCCAAGTCTATGCCCCAACCAGTAACGCTGAAGAAACTGAAGTTGAATGGTTTTATGAAGACCTACAAGACCTTTTAGAACTAACACCTCCAAAAGATGTCCTTTTCATTATAGGGGACTGGAATGCCAAAGTAGGAAGTCAAGAAACACCTGGAGTAACAGGCAAATTTGGCCTTGGAATGTGGAATGAAGCAGGGCAAAGACTAATAGAGTTTTGCCAAGAAAATGCACTGGTCATAGCAAACACCCTCTTCCAACAACACAAGAGAAGACCCTACACATGGACACCACCAGATGGTCAACACCAAAATCAGATTGATTATATTCTTTGCAGCCAAAGATGGAGAAGCTCTATACAGTCAGCAAAAACAAGACCAGGAGCTGACTGTGGCTCAGATCATGAATTCCTTGTTACCAAATTCAGACTGAAATTGAAGAAAGTAGGGAAAACAGCTAGACCATTCAGGTATGACCTAAATCAAATCCCTTATGATTATACAGTGGAAGTGAGAAATAGATTTAAGGGCCTAGAGCTGATAGATAGAGTGCCTGATGAACTATGGAATGAGGTTCATGACATTGTACAGGAGACAGGGATCAAGACCATCCCCATGGGAAATAAATGCAATAAAGCAAAATGGCTGTCTGGGGAGGCCTTACAAATAGCTGTGAAAAGAAGAGAGGCAAAAAGCAAAGGAGAAAAGCAAAGATATAAGCATCTGAATGCAGAGTTCCAAAGAATAGCAAGAAGAGATAAAAAAGCCTTCTTCAGCGATCAGTGCAAAGAAATAGAGGAAACCAACAGAATGGGAAAGACTAGAGATCTCTTCAAGAAAATTAGAGATACCAAGGGAACATTTCATGCAAAAATGGGCTCAAAAAAGGACAGAAATGGTCTGGACCTAACAGAAGCAGAAGATATTAAGAAGAGGTGGCAAGAATACATGGAAGAGCTGTACAAAAAAGATCTTCATGACCCAGATAATCGTGATGATGTGATCACTAATCTAGAGCCAGATATCTTGGAATGTGAAGTCAAGTGGGCCTTAGAAAGCATCACTATGAACAAAGCTAGTGGAGGTGATGGAATTGAAGTTGAGCTGTTTCAAATCCTGAAAGACGATGCTGTGAAAGTGCTGCACTCAATATGCCAGCAAATTTGGAAAACTCAGCAGTGGCCACAGGACTGGAAAAGGTCAGTTTTCATTCCAATTCCAAAGAAAGGCAATGCCAAAGAATGTTCAAACTACCGCGCAATTGCACTCATCTCACATGCTAGTAAAGTAATGCTCAAAATTCTCCAAGCAGACTTCAGCAATACGTGAACCGTGAATTCCCTGATGTTCAAGCTGGTTTTAGAAAAGGCAGAGGAACCAGAGATCAAATTGCCAACATGCGCTGGATCATGGAAAAAGCAAGAGAGTTCCAGAAAAACATCTATTTCTGCTTTATTGACTATGCCAAAGCCTTTGACTGTGTGGATCACAAGAAACTGTGGAAAATTCTGAAAGAGATGGGAATACCAGACCACCTGACCTGCCTCTTGAGAAATCTGTATGCAGGTCAGGAAGCAACAGTTAGAA
Source organism: Ovis canadensis (assembly GCF_042477335.2). Taxonomy (NCBI): domain Eukaryota; kingdom Metazoa; phylum Chordata; class Mammalia; order Artiodactyla; family Bovidae; genus Ovis; species Ovis canadensis. The sequence goes on along the minus strand of NC_091257.1, from coordinate 84,891,113 downwards.
CTGGACATGGAACAACAGACTGGTTCCAAATAGGAAAAGGAGTACGTCAAGGCTGTATATTGTCACCCTGCTTATTTAACTTCTATGCAGAGGACATCATGAGAAACGCTGGACTGGAAGAAACACAAGCTGGAATCAAGATTGCTGGGAGAAATGTCAATAACCTCAGATATGCAGATGACACCACCCTTATGGCAGAAAGTGAAGAGGAACTAAAAAGCCTCTTGATGGAAGTGAAAGAGGAGAGTGAAAAAATTGGCTTAAAGCTCAACATTCAGAAAATGAAGATCATGGCATCCGGTCCCATCACTTCATGGGAAGTAGATGGGGAAACAGTGGAAACAGTGTCAGACTTTATTTTTTGGGCTCCAAAATCACTGCAGATGGTGACTGCAGCCATGAAATTAAAAGCCGCTTACTCCTTGGAAGAAAAGTTATGACCAACCTAGATAGTATATTCAAAAGCAGAGACAGTACTTTGCCGACTAAGGTCCGTCTAGTCAAGGGTATGGTTTTTCCAGTAGTCATGTATGGATGTGAGGGTTGGACTGTGAAGAAGGCTGAGCACCAAAGAATTGATGCTTTTGAACTGTGGTGTTGGAGAAGACTTTCGAGAGTCCCTTGGACTGCAAGGAGATCCAACCAGTCCATTCTGAAGGAGATCAGCCCCGGGATTTCTTTGGAAGGAATGATGCTAAAGCTGAAGCTCCAGTACTTTGGCCATGTAATGCGAAGAGTTGACTCATTGGAAAAGACTCTGATGCTGGGAGTGATTGGGGGCAGGAGGAGAAGGGGACGACCGAGGATGAGATGGCTGGATGGCATCACTGACTTGATGGACGTGAGTCTGAGTGAACTCCGGAGATGGTGATGGACAGGGAGGCCTGGCGTGCTGCGATTCATGGGGTTGCAAAGAGTCAGACACGACTGAGTGACTGAACTGAACTGAGGGCTTCCCAGGTGGCGCTAGTGGTAAAGAACCTGCCTGCCAATGCAGTTTGACATAAGAGATGCAGATTTGATCCCTGGGTTGGGAAGATCCCTTGGAGGAGGGCATGGCAACCCACTCCAGTATCCTTGCTTGGAGAATCCCATGGACAGAGGAGCCTGGCGGGCTGCTGTCCATGGGGTCTCAAAGAGTTGAACACATCTGAAATGACTTAGCACACACACATGCAGGTATAGCAGAGAGGACTCTACTCAATACTCTGTAATGACCTATATGGGAAAGGAATCTTGAAAAGAATGCATATTATGCATATTATAACTGATTCTCTTTGCGGTACAACAGAAACTAACACAACATTGTAAATCAGCTCTAATCCAAAAAAATTAATAATAAAAAAAGACACTGTCTTTGTCCTTGGAGGGGTCACAGAAAGGTGGGGAGGTGGTCAGAGGAGTGATTGTGCACGCGGAGGGGTGTGATGAAGGGACACGCAAAGACAATTGGGAGTCCTGCAGAGGAAGCAGTGCCCTGGGAGGTGGGGGTCCAGGGGAAGGGAGCTGGGTCAGAAAGGTGAGTAGGTACCGCAGGGGCTGAAGGCGAAGGGCCTTCTGAATGGAGGAAAGGGTCTGAATGGCCCATGCGGGTATGAGAGGTGGTCAGTGTGGCTGGAGTGTGGTGAGATATCGGCAGGGGCTGGGCTGGTGGGGGCAGGCCAGGTCTGTGAAGGATTTTGAGTTGGCTGAGAAGTTGGGGCCTTGAGTGTGGGTTGGGGGAACCTCTGCTCTGTCAGAGGGTGGGGTGGGATGGAGCTGGAGTTTTATGGAAGGATTACTTTGGTCGTGCGCGTGTGGCAGAGGTCAGATGGGGAAGCCAGAGCTGCTGCTGGCATCCAGACAAGTTGGGGAGAACCGAGCACAGCAGTGGTGAGAGATACAGGCCGGGGAGGGGAGGTACAAGTTCCCTGAGACCCCGAGGGAGCCTCAGAGGAGGTTGTACCCGGGGCCAAGCAGGGATCATGGAGGTTGGAGGAGTTCCTGGGGGACCTGGAGAAGTAGGAGTGGGCCAAACCTTCTTCCCTCTTGCTCTCTCCTCTGAGGCTGAGGTCCCCGGAGCTAACAGGTTTTCTATCCAGTCTGTGATCCGTGATGGTGCTGGAGTGAGAAGGATGTGATTGGAGGACCAGACTGGGTGGAGTGAGAAGGAGCCATGGATGCAGTCCCCAAGGAGGGTCCCTTCTGCAAAGTGTCAGGGACAGGGAGGGACCTGAGGAGTGGGGTGGATCTGGGTTTAGATCCCACTGTGTGACCTTGGGCCAGTCAAGTCACCTCTGAGCCTGAGATTCCTCATCTACGAAGTGGGTACCCAAAAGAGTACTGTGATTATCTAGAGGTTGTGGGGAGAGGTCAGTAGGATAGATGCTTAGCACAAAATTAGGATGCCTTCCAGAAATGTCAGCAGCACTGCTGTATCACAAACTCCAGGGGGCACCTTTTACATGGAGAATGAGGTGAATTATTTGATATAGGCATTAAGGCCGGAAGACCTCAACAGTTGGTCTTCAGGGCCAGGTGATCTGATGGTACTAAGCTTTATGGGTGTAGGGCCTGGAGGGAGGCTTGGCATTTGGGGAGATGCTGGCCTGTCCCTACACTGCTGTCCCTTCCCCATAGGAGCTGCCCATCTGTCAGGGGCTCAGGCAGTCAGGCAGGCTGTTGAAAGGGCCTGCAGGCAAGAGACGCTTCCCCTGACAGGGGCGTCCTTCACTGTCAGCAGCCTCGCCTCGGTGGGTTAATAAAGCCATCCATCACCCTTCTCCACGCCAGGTAGCTAAATGCCTGTTTAATGCCACCCGGGGAGGGGGTAGCCTGCAATAGGATGCTCACTTGGCATCCTTACCTGGGTTGAGGACAAGAGGAACCTGCCTGGTGGTTTGGAACCTTACTGCAGCCCCGATGCAAACCCAGTCCGAGACCTCCCTCCACCTGGCTGGCCTAGGCTTCTCCAGATCACTTAGTGACAAATGGCATCAAGGCATCCAAGTTCCCGTTTGCTGTCTTCGTGCTCGCAGAGGATACATGTTGGAGCAGGAACAGGTGTCTGGTGACCGGAGCCACCCAGCTGATCTGTCCCACCCATCTGCCTCGGCACAGAGTCGGAGATGTGCGGGTTGTGTCTGGCTCTTCAGAGAAAGGCATTTGAGAGGCATGAGTGGTTGCTTTGATGCCTGTTCTGGCTAAGGGAGGGAAGGGGAGGGAACTTGAGGACTGTCAATCAAATGACAGGCTGCTGTTTACTGAGCACTTACTGTGTGCACTTCGCCTGCATATGACCAAACCTGGGTGCAGTTATTACCCCCATTGTGCAGATGGCAAATTGAGGTCCAGAGAAATGAATTGTGTATGATTAAAAAGCCAGAAGGTGCCAAATCTGAGTCCAGGTTCTTTTGACTCTGAAGTCTCTCTCTCTCTCTCTTTTTTGGAATATAATTGCTTTACAATGTTATGTTACTTTCTGCTGTACAACAATGTGAATCGCTCTAAGTGTACATATATCCCCTCCTTCTTGAGTTTCCCTTCCCCCCATCCCACCCCTCTAGGTCATCACAGAGCACTGAGCTGAGCTCCTTGTGCTATATAAGAGGTTTTCACTAGCTATTTTACACATGAAAGTGAAACTGAAGGTTGCTCAGTCATGTCCAGCTCTTTGTGACCCCATACAGTCCGTGGAATTCTGCAGGCCAGAATACTGCAGTGGGTAGCCATTCCCTTCTCCAGGGGATCTTCCCAACCCAGGGATCAAACTCAAGTCTCCCAGATTGTAGGTGGATTCTTTACCAGCTGAGCCACCAGGGAAGCCCTTTTTACACCTGGTGGTGTATACATGTCAGTGCCTTTCTCCCAGTTCATCCCACACTCTCTCCTTTCCCCTCTGTGTTCACGTATCTGTTCTCTATGTCTTTGTTTCCATTCTTGTCCTGCAAATAGGTTCATCTGTATCATTTTTCTAGATTCCGTGTATGTGTGTTAATATACCATGTTTGTTTTTCTCTTTCTGACTTACTTCATTCTGTATGACAGACTCCAGGTCTATCCATGTCACTACAAATGGCCCAATTTTGCTCCTTGTTATTGGAACCTCATTCTGAACTGGAACACTTTGCTGGCTTCAGGACTGGATGGTCTCATAGTTCTCCTAAAATCCCCCCAGTAATTCTGTGAATCAGTGTTCTCCCCCGACTTTATCTATGAAGAGAAGGAAGTTTGGGGAGGTGATAGGAGGAGTGTAAGCTCACCCAGCCCGAGACCTCAGGGCTGGGCTTCAACCCAGGTCTGTGGGACCCCAAACTAGTGTATGTAAAATGTTTCTTTCCCATCGGACCAGTGTGTTTTCAAACCTTTGTAGCCACAGATCTTCTTTTGCTCTCAAAGGGGAAATCTGGTTTGGGACCCTGGAATAGAGAGCAGATGAAAGAGGGTGCCACTCTGGTTAAGCGGGGGCTTTCCCTAATTGTCTCCTGCTGTGTAACAAAATGCAGTGGGCTTAATACACAATCATTGTGTATTATGTCTCGCGGTTTTGTGGGTCAGGAATTCGGGCAGGGCGCGGTGGGGATAGATTGCTTCTTTTCCACGATGTCTGTTGGAAGACTCGAAGACTGGGGCTGGAGCCTGCAGGGTCGTTTAGTCTCATGTCTGGCAGGCAGTGCTGGTTTTTGGTTGGGGGGTGGGTGGTTCACACTTCCTCCTCGTGTGGTCTCTCCCTGTGACCGAGTTCGGGCTTCCTCACAGCATGGATGTTGGGTTCAAACCACAGGCAGCCACAGAGAGAGAGAGAGAGAGGCAGACAGAAGCCATGATAGCTTTCATGATGTGGCTCAGAATGTCCCTTCCTGGCTGAGCTCAAGGAGAGGAGACAGACCAGAAGGGCACGTGGGACTGGAAATTTTGCTGGAGCTAGTTTTGGAAAATACCATTTGCCGCATGGAGCTGGCTAACCCTCTTCCTGCCTCCCTAGCCCCTGAGCAACCCAGGGGTTCCAAAGAGTAATTAGAAAACTGTCCCATAACATGTGGCCTAGGTGACCTTTTGAAGATCCATCAGTTCATTAATCAACAGTCAAATCACTTCCTAACTTGCCAGGTCTCTGCCGAAGCGGAACTCAGCCTCATCATGAAGCTCACCAGGCAAGTTCGTTCTTTCTTCATTCATGTGTCAAGGGATGCACCGCATCACAGCCTTTAGGGCACTTGTGGTTGGTGGAAGAGACACAAAGGCCAACAACCTTACTAAGCAATATGCTGAATACCGTACTTGTACCAGTCCAGTGCACCTCAGCAGAAATGAATAGACCTGGGGTGGGACTTCCCAGGTGGTCCAGGGGTTAAGACTCCAGGCTCCCAATGCAGGGGACCTGGGGTTCCATCCCTGGTCAGGGAACTGTATCCCACATGCCACAACTAAGACTTCTCCTACCCCAACGAAGATAGAAGACCCTGCATGCTGCAACTAAGATCTGGTGCAGCCAACAAACAAACAAACAAATAACAAAACAAAAAATCTGGAGGCCTCAGGGATGCTTAGGATCTTCTCCTTTGATTAACCCCTGCATTCTGGCCTTCCTGATTTTCCTCTCTGCGATGCCTGGGACCTTTCTACTCTTCCCTGCTTTGTCCTGGGGGTGGGGGCTTCTGCTTTAGGTGCCCCTCTTCCCTCTCTGCTCCTGTCCCCCCCTGGCCAGGTCAAAAATATCCCCTGTCTCTAGCTCTCCTCAGGGACCCAGCAGGCTCAATCCATCCACCTCCAGCTCACTGGCTTTTTGACCAGCAGCTGTATTAGTTGAGATAATTCTGTCAACACGTGCCTTTTGTACCCAGAACGTGCCTGGTTAAATTTGTTAAAGAATACCCCAGGCTAACACATCATTATACTCCCAGACTCATCTATCTTTGACTTCGGATTAATTCTTTTTTTTCCCCCCTCTCTCTTCACCTCCTCCATAAATCCTGGTGCACTTAATTAATTTCAGTTCCACTGTAAGGTCCATAATACAGAATTGTTCAAGCAAACACAAAATTAATTATTCTATTTACAGCCTTCTCATTGAGAGGAGCATTTCATCTTTCATAATTACATTTTGGAACGTCCAATTATGAATTCAGGAGCCTGCTGTTTTGCACACGGGGACAGTCCCCGACTTGTCCTCGAGGTAGAGGAGTCGCGCTGGTGGCCTCTTGTGCCCTCTGCACTGGTTCAGTCCTCGAAGGACCTTTTAAGGAGACACTGAGGCAGGGGCAGGATGACGGGATCTGGAAGGGAGTGGAGCCAAGAGATGCGGGGTGGAGGGCAGGGGGGAGGAGGAAGTTGGGGGATGTGCCGGTTTAATTGGTTTCTCATCATATGAGCAAGAGCCTTCAAATGAGAGAAAACAGACCTCTTCATCTTGCCAGGTTGGCAGGGAGATCCCTGGCTTTTCTGAAAACCTCTGAGCCAGGCACACGAGAGCCGTCTCATACCTGACTTTGCCCTGCTCTCAGTCACGAACCCCGGAAGTCCAGCTTTTCCTCCTTTTCTCTCTGGACCACGTTGTGACATGAGTTTTACAAAACCATCAGGCTCTCGGTCAGGACTCTTCCAGCAGAGGAGGAGAGCCTCTGTGTTCCCCAAGAGCTGCTCTTTGCCTCTCCAAGGTCATGGGCCAGCATCGCCTCTCAGATCAGGATGGGAGGGACGCTTGCTCTTTGGCCCCAGAGGGCATTTCCGAGATGCTTAGCTTCCTGGAGTTTTAAGATACAAAGGAAACCCTGTTTATTAAAAGAAAAAAATTAAGATTTTTTTTTTTAATGTGGACCACTTTTTAAAAGTCTTTATTTAATTTGTTACAATACTGCTTCTTTCACGTTTTGGTTTTTTGATCTCAAGTCATGAGGGCTCTTAGCTCCTCGACCAGGGATCAAACCTGCGTCCCCTGGCATTGGAAGGTAAAGTCTTAATCTCTGGACTGCCAGGGAAGTCCTGAGATCCTGTTTTAAAAAATACCATTTTCTGACAGACTCATATTTTGATGAGATTATGCATATATGTTTAAAGAGAGGGTTTAAAACATTTGTTAAGAGTAAGGTCCCGTTTTTGGAATGGGTATGCTCTGCTGGTCCACCCTAGGTATTAGGGTTCCTTCCTCCCAGCCTGGTCTCCCATGTTTTTCTTCAGAGACAATGTGGCTTCACTTTAACATAAGTAGAAAAAAAATCTATGAAGCTCCTGCTAAACGCTAGGCGTCGTGTCAAGCCCTGTGCTGGCTTCTTTGCACGTGTTCCTTATTTAACCCTCACAACCACCCTATGACATTCAGAGGTTCTTGACATTCAGAGTTCTTGACACAGAGGAGGGTTATCTCGGACAGGTACATGCAGATGAGCAAGAGGAGACTTGAGTTCCAGGCCTGCGTGGGCTCTGAAATCTCAGGGGAATGATTTACTCTATAAAGGCTGCAAGGTGTGGTGTCAGACCTGGACTCTCTCCGTGTTTGAATCCCAGCTCCAGTACAGTCTAATGTCTTGGTAATTTACGTAACTTCCCTGTGCCTCAGTTTCCTTGTGTGTTAAACTGAGACAATGTTACCCACCTCATTGGACTGTTACAAGTTTTCTGGGAGACTCTACACAGAAAGCCCTGGCTCATATTGGGAAGGTACTCACTAAGAGGCTGTCTCTGTTTCTCTGTCTGTGGAATGAGTTAATTTTGAGTACGAGGGACAACAATGCCTATTGGAAATGAATGTTCTGTCACAGTTCACGAAGGCCTGGGATGCACTAGTATTTTAAGGGTGGGACAGGAATTAACGTGATGTAAAAGGAGGGATGTGAAAGGCTCAGAAGTTGTGCTGAACCTTCCGCTTTTATTTCTGCCTATCACGTTGCTCTCCGAGTAAACTCTTCTCAGTTTCCCCATTCATTCAGAATAAAAATATACCCTTGATGGTGGCCTATATGGCCCAGCCAGATTCTGTCTCTCCAAACTTACCTACCTCCCACTTTTCTCTTTACTTTCCCTGTCTAGTCATAATGACCTTCTCTCTGTTCCCCCTGTGACATCTTTCCAATCTCAGGACTTCCACACTAGCCATACCCCTTGCCAGACATTTCTTCCCTCTGCTCTTAGGATGGCTGGTTTGGTTCAAGCGTCATCTCTTTGGAGAACCTTCTCTGACCATCCTACCTGTGAAGTAGCCCTTAGCCCAATACTCTTAATCACATCACCTCTTAATTATCTTCATAGCTCTTACCAGTCTCTGAAAGATCTTGCTTGCTTCCTTGTTTATTGTCTGTCTCCAAATCACTAGCAGATAAAGACGTGAGAGCAGGGGTCACGTCTGTCTTGCTTCATTCTCTAGCCCAGGTTTCATGATGTGTGTGTGTGTGTTCAGTCACTTCAGTCATGTCCAACTCTTTATGACCTAATGGACTGTAGCCTGCCAGGCTCCTCTGTCTATGGGATTCTCCAGGCAAGAATACTGCAGTGGGTTGCCATGCTCTCCTCCAGGGGATCTTCCCAACCCAGGGATCAAACCTGCAACTCCTACATTGACAAGCAGACCCTTCACCTACTAAGGCACCTGGGAAGCCTGGTTTCATGATAGGTGCACAATAAATACTGTTTACCTTCATCCCTAAAGTGACAACAGCAAGCCTGGGAAAACAAAGACTTTTGTAAAGTCTCGGTTTATGATTAACCATAGAGGAAATGGGCGAGGCTTCATTTTTGCCTTAAATCAGTTTCCTGATCTTGAAGAGCCTTCCTCCACTCTAACAGATCCTCAAGATTGGGGAGAGCCACTGATTTATCTCATAAGTGATTTTTTTCCGGACCTGCCCACACTGAATAATGACTTGCTTTTGTGGGCTGAGAATGTCTTTCTGTTGTTCCACCTGGTAGGTTTGTTTTGTTTGTTAATTAGCTATTAATTGCAAGGGCTCCTGGGGACTGGGGTTTGGAAGGGAGGCCCCAGAGGAGGGCCAGGGGGTCTGGGGTAAGCGAAGACCCAGATTGAATTGAGGATGACCTCACTGGATACTGGGCTAATTTATTTCAAATGCTGTCATGTCCAGATAGTCAGTGAGTTCGTGGGATGATGAGTGATTTTGTTAATTAAGTCCTGTAAACACTACAGCTTAATTTTCAGCAGTGGGACTGCAGCTGGTGGGTGGGAGCTGCCAGCAGCTGTGGCAGAAGTTGTCCTTGAAGGAACAGGCCATGGGTGGTTAGAAGTGGGGCAGGGCAGGGCAGGGAGGCAATTCAAAGACAGGAAACTCATTCTGGGGCATTCTTTTCTCCCTCCCCATTTTGTCCCTTCTCTGTCCCTCTAAGACATACCTTGCCCATGGGAATACCCCAGATTAATGAAATGGTAATAATGGCTCAGTGATAAAGAATTTGCTTGCCAATGCAGGAGACATGGGTTCAATCCCTGGGCCAGGAAGATCCCCTGGAGAAGGAAACAGCAACTCCAGTATTTTTGCCTGGAAAATCCCATGGACAGAGGACCCTGATGGACTATAGTCCCTGGGGTCTCAAAAAATTGAACAAGACTTAGTGACTAAACAACGGCAACAATGCCCATAAATTCTCTGAAGGGAACTTCAGGGAGAGCACCCTATCTCCTTTAAAGCCCAAGCTTCCATCATTTTTTTCGTCTTCCTCCACTTCACCTTCCCCCGACCTCACGTCCATCATCTCTTGTATCTTTCAGTTTGCCTCTGAAGCACTGTATGCCTTGCCTTTGCCCAGGTCTTCCCACCTCCTCCAGCAGCCCTGCTGTAGCCCACCTCCTTCTCTCTCTGGAAAGACCCTGATTACCATCGTTTGGATCTCTTTAGTGGCACTCGTGGCTCTGTAATTCTCTCTCCACACAGCACTCAGTACGATCGCTTTGAAACATACCTTTGACTATGTCACTCCCTTGCTTAAAATTCTGTAGTGACTTTCTATGTAGTAAAAGTCCTTTCCAAGGTCTATGAGATCCCATACCACCGAGTCCCATAGCCCTGTTTGCCATCACTTTCAATTGCATACTTGGGAACAAATTGCTTTTCTTATTTTGGAACCAGATTAAATAAAACAAAACAAAACAAAACAAAAAAACTTCAGGTCTTGAACAAGATGTTCCTTCTGCTTGGAACCCTTTCTTCTTTTCCTTGATGCCTTTGCTTGTCTCACTCCCCACTGTATAGGTCTCAGAAGTCCCTTCATTAGATCAGGGGATTCTTCCTGACCCCTATAGCCACTTAGGATTCCCTCAGGTGGCTGACCCCATGGAGGACTTGATGGCATTAGAGTGTTCACACTGAAAGTTAATATGTTTGTTGTCAGAGTCTGTCCTTATAGGGATGGGACCATGACTAGCTCACTGCTCCCCTCCCCATGCCCAGAATGGAGCCTGCCATCTACATGTTTGTTGAATTGCATGAATTCAGCACTGCATTTCTACGATGGACAGAGAGCAGTGAGGTGCAAAGCAATTGCTTCCATGGGGACTGTGAGGAAGGGCTTCAGAGAGGAGGCCATTGGGAGTCAAGTCCTGAAAGAAATGGCCGCAGAGATGACAGGGTTCAAACGGTAGATTTACCAATTTCCCAGCAGAGTTAAGGGAGTTAGGAGCATGAGGCAACAAGGTCAGCACTGAAGGTCAGGGACAGGTGAGGATGGGGTCTTGGGAGTGCGGAGGAACCACCTGAGGGTGATCCTACCTGAGAGCCAGGGATGGCCAGGGCTTGGGGAGCTGCTGCAGTCCCCTGGGACTTGATGCCATAATGCCCGGTGCCCTCACCTGGGTCGCCCTCTTAAGGGATGCTCTAGAGTTGTCTACATCAAAGGGTATTCACTGGGAATTCACTTCCAAGAATGCTGGCTTCCTGAGACAGCTAGCCCATCCCCCTGATGAGGGCAGAGGTGCAGCACAGGGCTCCATAGCCTCTTACACACTCGTGGCCCTGATTTTATATGGAAGACAGATCGGATCCTCACAGCTGCATAGCCCCAGGAGGATCTCAAATGTTTCCTTTTGGCTTTGGCTGGTCCCTCTGCTTGTGATGCCGCCCGTGCTTTCTACTGCTGTGTCCTACCCCAAACTTACTGATGTCAAGCACCCAGCGGGTTCAGCTCACAGGTTCTGTGGTTCAGGAATTCTGGAAGGGCACAGTGGGGACAGCTCTTCTCTGCTTCACAATATCAGGAGCTTCAGCTAGGATGACTTGCCTGGGGATGGGGGATATCACTTCCAATGTGCTTTCTCCACCTGCATACCTGGTATCCCAGGTAGGGATGGCTGGAGTCTGGGCTCAGGTGGGACTGTCACAGAGGACTTAAAAATGGTCTACATTCCTGGAGTCTAGGGTAGTAAGAACTCTTACTTGGATACCTCCTACCATGTTGTGATTGTTACAAACTCCTTCCCTGCCTCTAAATTATTGCATGGCCTTAGTCAAGTTGCTTAATCTCCTCTGAGGCCTCAATTCCTCATCTGTGAAATGGGGATAATGTTGGTGGCAATCCCATAGGGTCTTGGTGAGCATTAAGTGAGAAAATGTATACAAAATACACAGAATAAAATCTCAATGCTTGTTAATATTACCATTGCTTCCTTACCTTTAACATGCGAGAGTCAATGACTCTGTATTCATTCAGTGTCTAAGGATCTCCTTTTTGACACTGAATGTGTATGGAGAGAGAAAGAACGATCTCTTTGGGATCTCTTCTTATGAGGACGTTAATCCTATTGGGTCAAGGCCTCACCTTTATGATCTCATTTGATCTTAACTACCACCTGAAAGTCCTATCTCCAGATACAGTTGACCATGAACATCTTCCAGGCTTAGGGGCACTTTCAACCAGACAGCTGAAAATCTGAGTATAACTTTATATATATATATATATATATATATATATATATATATATATATAGTTATCCATAGTATATATTTATGTAGAGAGTATATTTCTATATTTTTGTTTTATTTTATCTCTCTCTCTATATTATATATATATATATATTCTTATGTCTGGGCAGTCTATTTTAATGCATATTTTCTTCTATACATATAAAATATATTTCTTTCTGTGCATTGTGCATGCATACCTAGTTCTGTCCAACTCTTTGCAACCCCATAGCACACCAGGTTCCTCTGTCCATGGAATTTTCCAGGCAAGAGTACTGGAGTGGGTTGCCATTTCCTATTCAGGGTATCTTCCAAACCCAGGGATGGAACCTGTGTTTCCTGCATCTCCTGCACTGGTAGGCAGATTGTTTATCCCTGCGCTACTTGGGAAGTCCCATATGTCTCTCTCTTTATAAAGAAAAAAATATGTATTAAGAAAATAGGACTGAACTGCACAAACCCAAGAACACACAAATCCACAGCTAGTTAGAGGTCAAGCCAAGCTATGAATCCCAGTTTGTCTTACTCCAAAGATCATTTGGAGGGGGAAGTGAGGAACTATTGGGGGATGGGTATAAGGAGAGGAAATGTCCGTAAACAAGTTTTACTTCCTTGTCACAATTTGTTATGATATGAGTTGTTATTATTTTTCTGAAGGCAATTAAAATTTTCTCTGTAGTTTTCATTTTTGGGCCTGAGCTTTACCTGTCCTTGGAGAGTCAGGGAATTCTATAAGATGTGTCGCAAACCTCTCCAGTAGTTTCTCTCCCATCTCCCCTGTCTTAGAGGTAACCACCCTCCCTTCTCGCAACAGACTGAGATATTTACCTCTGTGTCTCTGCACAACATGTTCGCGTTAGTACTTCTTGCTTTTTCAGATGCAGGTATTTTGTCTTGATTTCTCATCATGGAAAGTGAGGATTTAACTTTCTTCTACCTGTTCCTTCCACACTTGTACATACTTGTCACCTGCTCCTACCCCCCCAGCACAGATATACCTTAGTTGTGTTAAGACTGATGTTTACCCTTTATATTACTGTGGCTATGTAAGCACTCCTCATGACTGAGGCAGATAGTAAGCTATTATTACTTCTTTTTCTCCACAAAACCTCTAATTTTCCAAGAGTTACTATTTGCCTTGATTTTTTTTTTTTTTTGCGGTTTGATTTGCTATATATTCATCATTGGTTCAATCCCAACTCCTTGCTAATTACCTAAATCACCTATCAAGACACTCAAACATATCAGATATTCTATTTCTCCTTCTGAAAGATGTCTCTCCCAGTGGCTCTAACTTGATCTCATCTGGCCTGTATGCCTTCTAAGCTTGACACACAGCTGTCATCTCAAGCTCTCTCTTCCTCATCCTACTGAGGAGTCCTTCTTGCTCATTCCTTGGTTGGATTTCTCATTTTCTGAATCTCATCTTCCTCTTTCTTGGCTTATATATACCAAGAGAGAGAGCTCCTTGGTATTTTTGGAGAGCTCCTTCTCTAGCTGTGTCTTAAAAAGAGATACGTAAAAGGTCAAAAACCAAAAGCTTCTCAGGTCTGAAAAATAGCCTTATTTTATTCTCACATTTGATGAATATTTGCCTGGGAGTAAATTTTTTGCTTAGAATTCATTTTCCTTGATAGTTTTGAAGCAAGTCTTCCATAACTAGCTTCCAAAACAGGTAAGATAGTTCCCGTCTCTTGGTAACCATGTCCCCCATAGTCCCTTCCCACATTTAATAAGGATGACATTCATAACCAGTGGAAGAGTATAGAAATGACAGTCATGAAATACATGTGGCTTCTGGGCCTAAGATCACTCTTTCTGAGAGAAGCCAGCTGCTGTTTTATGAAGACATTCAAGCAGCATTTTGAAGAGGTTAACATGGTGAGAAACAGACCTCCTGCCAAGGGTCAATATCAACTGGCCAGACATGTGAGCGAGGCATCTTAGATGTGGACCTACCAGCCCCAGTCAAGTCTTCAGATGATTATGACTCTGGCCAACATTGTGACCATCACCTCATGAAAGACCTTGAGCCAGAACCACGCACCTAACCCACTCCTGAATTCCTGATTCCAGAAACTGTGTGTGATATAAATATTCATTGTTTCAAGCTGCTAAGTTTTGGGTTAATGTGTTATGTGCAATAGATAACTAATACTTACTGTTCTATTGTCTTCTAGCTGTTGAGACATCTGAAGCATTTCTGACTTCTGATCCTTTCTTGGATTTATTTGTTTTTTCCCTCTAGAAGCTGGTTGGATCATCTCTTTGTATCCAGGGTCCTGGTATTTTCTTAACATTTCATTATAATATGCCTTGTGTGCGACTATTTTCATCCTTTCTATAAATGTTTTCAATGGAAACTCGTAGTCTTCAGAGCTCAGAAATTCTCTTGAATAATTTTAGTAACTTTCTTTCTCTGTTGTTTCTACCTTCCTTTTCCAGAATGCTCGTCACTTGGAGTCTGGACATCTTTGGCTGATTCTTTCATTTTCTCATCTTTTCTCTCTTGTTTTTTGCTCTGTCCTTTTGCTCTATTTTCTGAGGAGTATCCTCCTTATATTCAAACTCTTCTCTGAGTCTTTTATTTAAACTGCTGCATTTTAAATTTCTAACACCCTTTTGTATGTGTTCAGAATGTTCTTTTTATATCATTCTACATTTGTTTGATGAAGAATGTCTTTTTTCTCCTCTTTCTGAAATATATATAAGATAGCATATATGTATATGTATATATATATGTAATTTTTTTGGTAACAGCTTTACTGAGATATAATTCAGACAACAGACAATTCACCCATATCAGTATACAATTTAAACGTTTTTAGTATGCCACAGAGTTGTGCAATCATCCCCACAATCAATTTTAGAACATTCTCCTCACTCTCTAGAGGAACTCTGTACTTTTTAGTTATGACTTCTCAGCTCCTCATTCCTACTGTAGCTTAGGCAATCACTAATCTGCTTTCTGTCTGTCTATATTTTCTGTTCCGGACACTCCTATAAATAGGATAAAACTTATAACATCTTATAAGTAAGAATTGATGCTTTTGAATTATAGTGTTGGAGAAGACTTTTGAGAATCCCCTGGACCGCATGGAGATCAAACCAGTCAATCCTAAAAGAAATCAACCCTGAATGTTCTTAGAAGGACTGATGCTGAAGCTCCAGTACTTTGGCCGTCTAACGCAAGGAGTCGACTCATTGGAAAAGACCCTAATGCTGGTAAAGATTGAGGGCAAAAGGAGAAGGGGGTGGCAGAGGATGAGATAGTAGGATAGAATCGCCGACTCAATGGACATGAGTTTGAGCATACTCCGGCAGATAGTGAAGGACAGGGAGGCCTGGCGTGCTGCAGTCCATGGGGTTGCAAAAAGTTGGACATGACTGAGCAAGTAAACAACAACAACTAACAAGCTGTTTTTTGGGGAATAGGATTGTTTCTGTTTTTTCCCAATTGCTTCTCATTTTGCATTTATTTGCCTTTATCTCCATCTTCTATACTAGGACCCTTTCTCAGATGTCTGTTGATCCTTAGTTGCTTATTCTTATTAAAGAAGGAGGCCCTAGCCAGCTGATTGGACACTTTGAGTGTGTGAGTAAGACTTGTCATCTCTGAGCTTGTGCATTGGGTGATCTGTGGCTTATTTGGTAGAGCAACTGCAGAGAACGTCATTTTTAGGTCTGTGTTGCTGGGATGAGTAGACTCCTAGAGGAGATTGCTTCAGTCTCCCACCTGGAGGTAGAGTTTTGGCTGTCAACATTCTGAGAGTCAAATGGGAGAACAGTATGGGGCGGTCTAAACACCTAATGTTAGAAGTTCACTCGTTTCCCCTACTTGTAGTAAGGAACCCTGCTCTCAACAGAGCCTGCTATCATTTTATTTTATTTTTGGCCACACAGCATGGCATGTGGGACCTTAGTTCTCCAACCAGGAATCGACCCCTGCAGTGGAGTCTTAACCACTGGACTGCCTGAGAAGTCCTCTGGTGTCCTTATTTTAGAGACTTTTTTTTTGTCTAATACTTTCTGGAGAAAAATTCTCCATTCATCTGCTGAGACAGGACAGGGGCAATTGCTTTTCTGTCAAAGAGTTGGGAAGACGCTTTAGGGATCTCACTGCTCCTTAAAGATATTTTAAACCAATTTTATTTATATTTGTTCAACAAACATATAACCACTACTAGGTTCCAGGCACCCTAAAAAATTTTAAAATAGTAATTTTTTTATTGGAGTGAGAACATTTAACATGAGATCAACCCTTGTAACAGATTTGGAGTGGACACCACAGTATGGTTATCTGCCGGCCCAATGTTGTACAGCGGATCTCTAGAACTTACTCATCTGGTGCAACTGAAATTTTGTACCCATTTGTCAGCACCTCCTCATTTTTCTCTTCCCCAGCCTCTGGCAACCACAGTTTTATTCTTTGCTTCAATGAATTAGACTATTTTTTTATACTGCCTGTAAATGGAATCAGGCAATATTTGTCCTGTGGCTAGCTTACTTCACTCAACATACTGTTGTCAAGGTTCATTCATGTTGCTGCATATGGTAGGTTGATCTTCTCTTTTTAAGGTTGAATAATATTCTACTGTATGTAATAAATCACATTAAAAAATCCATCCATCCATTGAACATTTAGGTTGCCTCCATATCTTGACTGCAGTGAAAGGTGAATCAGGTTGATTCTCAGGCTTCTCTACTGCTGGCTTAGGATCCAGTTTTCTCAAGCGTGTTCGTTTGGTTCTCTTAGAGGTAGGCACTCTGATTGGATTAAAGGTAGAAGAGGTTTAATGGTGAGAACACTTATGAGGGAGAGGGCTTGGAGGGCTGTCAGGCCATGATGCAGTTCTAACCTTTTGGGAAGAGAGAGGGAAGGAAGCATGGTTGGGTAGTATCGACTGAAAAAAAAAATACAATGTGAGAGTTGTGAGTTAAATTTTATTTGGGGTAATATGAGGACTGCAGCCTAGAAGACAGCACTTCAGATAGCTCTGAGGCAACTGTTCCAAAGAGGTAGGGAGGAACACAGTATATATGTGATTTTGGTAAAGGGGGAATATGTGCAATCAAGAATATAGTTTTTTGTAGAAAGTTTCTACTGATCTCATGAAGCTTCTGCTAGTCATGAGAAACAATTGTCACCATGAAGGATTTTAGTGTTTTTCTAAATCTGAGGAGATAAAAGAACTGGGCTCATAAAATCAGCTCCTGAGAATATTTACCTATCTAAAGACCTGTCCTGCCAATTTTCCCAGAGTAGAGTGCCGTATTTCTGCTCTCCACCCTGAACTCAGACGTGTGTGTGCTTGTGTGCACCAATGCTCAGTCGTGTCCGACTCTTTTGAGCCCATGGACTGTAACCCACCACGCTACTCTGTCCGTGAGATTTTCCAGGCGAGGATGCTGGAGTGGGTTGCCATGTCCTCCTCCAGGGGAATCTTCTCAACCCGGGGGTCAAACCCTGCAATGAAGGTAGCATGGGACACTGTGGCAGAATAAATGATGGGCTCCCAGCTCAGTCTCTGGGGTTCATGGGAGTCTTCTTGGAGGGGACGTTTGAGCCTCAGTGGGCCGCAGATGCGGGGAAGGGTATTTCAAATAGAGGAAACAACGTGTGAAGAAGCATAGTGTGAAATGCAAGAGTGCATTCTGGAAGTCCTGAGCAGCTCAGTGTCACTGGGGCATAGAGTACAAGGAGTGGAAGTGAGAGATGTGGCAGGCCTGATCCTGAGGATGGCGGATGTAATCCGGAGCTGGCGGCTTGTTCTGAAGGTGGAGGCTCGTGCATCCATCCCTGCTAGTTTGGGCAGTCCCCTGAGACTGTCAGTACCCAGCTCCCCAGCACCCCCTCCCCCAATGTCTTTCTGGAGATCTTGCAGATGCCCAGGGTATTGGCTGGCTGTGGACATCCTCCCACGATGGTGGGTCCTAATACTCTCTCCTGTTAGATGACGTTGGGGCCATCTTGCCCTGGCTCCCCTCCCTAACTAGATAGCCCAGAAGTGTTATCCTTGTGCCGGCATCCTCTCTTTGAGAAATCACATTCCACACTCTTTACCTTGCAGGAAGCAGGAGGCTGGGACCCCCTGCAGACCCTGCTCTGCTATCTGGCTTTGGGGAGAGCATGCCAGCTCTGATTTCCCCCAAGAACCCCAGGAGTCACTGTTTACAGGAGGGGTGTTGAGAAGGAAGGTGTGATGGGAGTCAGACAGATCTGGTGCTAATCCTGGCTGAGGCGCTCCCCTGCTGGGTGACCCTGGGCAAATTCTTTCTTTAGTGAGCCGGCACTGGCTGGTGCCCTCTCCATGCACAGCTAATATGCTGGGTTCTGGGGAAACAAGACACTCTAGGGGAGGTAGACAGACAGAGAAGGGGAGGGCCGAGATGCTGTGTGAGCCCCGGGAGACTCAAGCCCTCACTTTACTCCAGAAGGTGAAAAAGGCTGGAGCTTGAAGAGGTCACATGACTCACCCAAAGTCCCTGTAGCTCTTCTCTCTGACACCACAACCACTGTTTCCAAGGTTTGCCCAGTCATACCATAGCAAAAGCACAGCAGCCCACAGTCTCACTCTCCACACCATTGCCTGCTTGCCTGTTGAGGGACTGGAAGTTATCAGTGAACCTGGAGGGATGGTGGATGCCCCAGACCTCCAGGTGGACCCACCTGGAATGGGCAGGACTCTGTGTTGGTGGCCTGAGATGTTTCCAGCCCCTTTTCTTTCTCCCCCCGCAGGACCATGGTTCCCATGCTCCCGAGGCTCTGGGTGGGTGGTACCCACAGTTACGGTCTTTGAGGGGGACTGCTGGGGCTTCTCTCCTTGGCACCTCTTAGCAGCGGGGCTGGGCGTGTGTGCTGGGCTGACAGGAAGAGTTATCTGCAGACAGCCCCTCGGCCTGCCGGCTTTCTCCTCTGCAGTCCCCTCCTAATTCATTTTCCGCCTTTAATGTACTGTTGTGGAGCTTCCTCTCCCATTAGGGCCTGTAATGCGCACCGATTCCCTTCAGCTTGACTGCCCTTAATAGGCAGCGTAAATAGAATTTAGTGTGGCGTGCACTAACATCTCTATCCATTGTCCAGAGATTAAATACTTGCCACCGATGGTTCATGCATCATCAGCCTCGGGCCCCGTTTCATAGCTCCCAACCAAAGGAGGATATTAAATTAATTTGCAGGTTGCTTTAGCAAAACCTAACAGAAAAAACCTCCATCAGAGAAGGAGGGGGCTTGAGGTGTCTGCCGACCATCAATCACGGGTGGGGGTGGGAGTTATTGGAAACCAGGGCTGGGGTCCTGTCTGTCCAGGGCTGGGTCCATGTGAGGGCTGCACTGCTTGGCTGTCTGCTTCAGTCATGGTCCCCAAGCCTTGGTCCATGACCAGCCCTTCTTTCAGCTTTGGAATCTGTCTGAGGATTGAGAAAGGGATGGAGAAAGGGATGTAGGAACTGGGGGTCTGAGTGCAAGATGCAGGGGCTACTTCCTCTTTCTTAGTGTGTGAAATGCCCTTGTTGTCCTGGTAAGGGAGATCCTGGAACCATTTTTAAAAATCTTTTGAAACCCCTTGGCATTTCTTCTTTATTGGGAGCTCTACTGGCTGGCTGTGGAAGTCTGGGATATGGAATCCAGGCTGTGAGATAATAGGGCTGAGGGTCAGCATACACCCAGCTTCTGGGGTCCAATCAAGGCAGGTACTGGTCTTTTTGCTCTGGACGCTGGTCGGTGTCATGAGTCAGGAGAGACAGACCTGCAAACACACAATGTCGATCCAGAATCCCTGTCTCGTGGGCTCTGCCTACACGGAATCAAGGCATTGGGTGAGAGGAGGCAGGTCAGAGGGGTGCTCACTTGAGCACGGTTGGAAGGGAAGACGCCCCCAGCTGGTGAATGGACCAAAGAGGAGAGTCGCTCTTCCAACAGGACTAGCATGCCTCCAGCCTCCACATCGGTGCCCTGGCAGGCGTCCCTAACCAATTAAGCCACCTTTCCCAGGATGCCTTAGTCAGTACAGCACACAAAGGCAGCCATCACTACTGGCCTGGAGTTAGCACAGGAGAGTGCTACCTGGACTCTTGAGCTGCAAACAATCGTGTGTAATCTGGGGCACCTCTGGCAGACTGGGTAGTACCACTCAGGATGACTGAGTTTGGCCTGTAAGCCCATTTTTTCCTTGAGGGAACTGATGTATGCACGGGTTCTCAGATGTGTTTGACTCTCTCTGGCCCCACGGACTCCAGCCAGCCAGGCTCCTCTGTCCATGGGATTTTCCAGGCAAGAATCCTGGAGTGTGGAGCTATTTCCTCCTCCAGGGGATCTTCCCAACTGAGGGATCAAACCTGCGTCTCCGGCATTGGCCGGCAGATTCTTCACCACTGAGCCACCTGGGAAGCCAACATGGATGGGTAATAACTGGCCAGTTATTTGTTTGATTGCCAGCCAGGCTCTTGTTTCTTCCCAGGTTTGAGCAGCGTCGTGGGTGTGGGGAGCCTTTCCTTTCCTCAGATCTTAGCAGATGTTTCTAGTTCCTCACCCTACCCTTCCCTGCATCACGGGAATGTGGGTCACTGTGCCTTTGGAGGCAAGGGGAGGTGAGGGCGGGGTCCTCAGCGGCAGCGGGAGACTCCACTGTGGGCTGCCGATTGCTCCCTGATGACCCCCTGCACCAGTGGCCTCTGCTCATGGTGGTTTATTAATAGCTTTTAACACAAGCATTTGGACTGATTGAAAATGGGAGCGATGCTAATATGCCCCTTGCATTTCATTCCTCTGTTATTTCAAAAAGATGCTAAAAGCATTTATCGAGTCATTTCTGGGGAAAAGTAAGGTAAAGGTCTCCCCTCTGGCCATTGCAATGGTGTGGTCTCCTGCCGACACCCCACACGGGAGTTCTTGAGGCTTATTAGTGTGATTTAAGGTGTCCAGGTGACCCCGTTATAAAGCCGTCAGCAGGAGCTGCTCGGACACAGCCTTGGCTCATTGGTAAGCTCTGCCTGGTCCTGATGACAGAGAGTGGGTGGGACGGGATGAGGGCTTCACTCTGGCCCCTCTGTGTGGTTTGGGTGTGATTGTGGTACAGGGAATGAATGGTTATTTTTTCCTTGTTTTTCTGTCTTTCCGGTTGGAATTTAAAGTCCTGGGAAAGTACCTTCTTAGGTTAGCGCCCATCTCTTGGTCAAAGCAGACAGGTTGTTTTCCATTTGCCCTCCTTCTTCCCCTGGTTCCTATCTTTATCCTCTCTGAGCTCCAAAAGATGACCTTCAGATTTGCATGTAAGCCTCCCACTGGACTTGGCCAATGGGAGCCAATGGAGGAGATGAGAGGGTGGAAGAAGGCTGAGGCTGGGGTCTCTCTTCCACACCCCCTTCCCTCTCTGGGTTGCACTGGCTCTGGCAGTCACTGTCCCTGTCGGACTTCATCTCCTGCTGGACAGTCTCTCTCCATAGTACAGCTATCCAAGCAGGGGAACAGCGTCCTGTGTGTCATCAGCCTCTGTTGGTTTCCTTACACCATCTGTACTTTGACAACCGTCCGCTCATTAGAGACTGCCCGCTCATTTGTGAGGGGGCTTTGATTCCAGTTATCATAGTGGAAGATGATCACACTTTGTTGGAGAGAGATACTGATGTTATCCCAGTAAAGGAGAATGCATGTAGGATGGCCCTCGAAGCTTCACCCATCCTTCATATTCTGGCCTTACTCTTGGCCATAGACTGAGCCCTGGGTCTGACTTCTCCTTTCCCATGAGTGTGTGGTTTTGAGGCTGAGTCTGAGGCTGGCCCTGGGCTTACTCTGCCCCTGGCCATCTGGGGACTGATTCTCCTTAGCCAAGTCTTCATCCCACTCCTGGTTCTCCAGCCCTCTTCCCAGCATGGGGACTGTGTGCCTGTGGTCCCAGCTGGGGACAGTTCTGGCTCCCCAGAAGTCATGTCCAGAAGCACTCCACAAAAGCTTTACCTCCATCTGTAGTTCCTTCTTGGACCCCTCCTAAGAGGGCCTATTGCAGTCTGAGCACATCAGAATAAATACTGAGTTGGCCAAACGTTTTGTTCAGGTGTTCCATCTTATGGAAAAACCTGAATGAACTTTTTGGTCAACCCAATACAACTGCCTGGGAGCTGTTTCCAAAATCACTTCTACCCTCAGAGGATCAACGTTTGCCCTTGACAAGGCTTCCTGGCTGCAGAATAAGAGCAGGGCTTTCCAAGGAGATCCCTTTGATACCAGCACAAGGGTGTGGATGAGCTGCTGGCTATTGACAATGTAGCCATAGCTCAGGCTGTGGGTTGTGTGCACATGTGCCTGAAGGTGTCTGTGTGTGTGCATGAGTGTGCGTTCTTGACAAGAGCTGCTGTAGAAAGGAGAGAACTCACCAAAGGAAAGCTCTCTGGACTCATCTTCCAGGGAAAGGAGGTCCCTAGGACCCACCAACCTAGATCTCACCTCATCCTGGTCTGGGGAGGCAGCTGAGGTTAAGCTGGGAGCCCTCTTGGACCAGAGAGAGGCTGAGTCCAGGTGCCAGGTGCTGTATTAAGCTCTAGAGATAAAAGGCTGGACTTGGGTACTGGCTAGTGTCTACTCTAATATTTACTCGAGCAGTAAAACTGGACTTGAATATTGGGTACTTCTAACTCGGCAGTGACTTTCAGGTCTTCTTGGGTTCTCAGTATATTTATCTGTAATGGGATCAACACCCTCAGACAGTCTTGAGATTCTGTGGTCCTCCGCATGGGGGAACCTGGGTTTGTCAACCTTGGTGCCATTGGCATTTGGGGCTAGAGGACTGTCCTGTGCACTGTAGAATGTTTAACAGCATTGCTGGCTTCTACCCATGGATGCCAGAGCACCCTGATCATCAAAAATATCTCCAGGCCTTGTCAAGGGTCTCCTAGGGGGCAACACTACCCTGAATGAGAACCACTGGTCTAGAATGATGATCGAAGCTCACCATATAACTTGGCCAGGGGTTCTCCCAGGGCTGTGTTAGTGAACAGACTTGGAGTTGGTTATGGGTCTTAAAAGCCCGATTCTGAGGCTTGGGGCCTCAGCCTGCCTTGTCCTAGCCTCACGAGGCAGTGAAATCACAACCTCAAGCCTTTCCAGCTGCAAGAAATGAGGGCTTATTTATTCTATGATCAGATAAGGTCTGAACCTGACAGCTGGACTCCCAGCCCTGCAGGAGAGGACAGTGAGGTCACACGGGCTAGCAAGAGCAGAAAGCCATTTCCTCGCCTCCTTCACTAGGGTGAAGGGGCGAGGGGAGGAATGGTGTTTTATGAGGCCTGTGAGGGTCAGAGTCTTGGAACCCCTCCTCCAGCCCCCACCTAGATTCGAGGCTAGAGAGGAACGCAGCCACGGCTAGAATCCCTACGGGCCCTAGTCTTGTGCAGTGCTTTCCATTGCAGGAAACCAGCCCCCGCCTGGAGGGCAAGGGAGCTCCTGGCACATCAAGCATCTCAGGGAACGCTGGAGATTAGATGAGAAGGACAGTGGGTGGGGGTGGGAAGGACAACTGTTAGGAAAATGACCTCGTGGATGTTTGTCCAGTGCTTAGAATAGCCCTTAGCACATAGTAAGCATTTGCTAAATGAAGCCTTGTGCTAAACTCTGGGTACAACATACGTTAAATAAACCTCTGCAGCCTCTCCTAGGCCCAGGGTAGGGCTCCCCTCTGGGAAGGTCCCAGGCTCTTCCTTTTGGAGTTGTGAGAACAGCCTGGGTCGGCTGTGGTTGGCCCCCACATGGAGACTTTAGCACAGGCTGTACCCCTCCCCTCCATACAGATACAGCCGTGTAAGCTCAGCTTGGGCCTCTCCACTCATGCCTGACACAGTCATCTGGATTCACCCATGCTTCCTTGGCCCTGCTCCACCTCTCCCACCTCTCCTGGTTTCTTTTGGCTTTGACCCCACAATTGGGCCAGGACCCGGGAGGCCTGAAAGGCCCCGTCTGGGGAGAAAGGAGGCCCAGCCTCCTTTGTGCCCTCAGTCTCCTTGGCACTGACGTTTTCATGATGCACAGAAGGGACTGTCCTTTGCTTTTGTGAGTCCCTTTTGTGCAGCCCTGCAGATATGGGATGGGGAGCCACGTCATGGCTCCTGTGGGGCTTGAGCTCCTAGCTGCCTACAGGAGTGCCCTCTCAAGGGACCTAGGGTCAGAGGGGTTGCCAGAAAAGCAGGGAGAGGCAGAGGGGGTGAGGAGGCAGCATCTCATGAGCTTTCATGCTTCATCCACTGTGGCTCCAACCGTAGGCTGCCTTGCAGGTAGAAGGCAGGCTTCTCCTGCTCCTGGGGCCTATCTCCAGGGAGAGATCTGGAGATGCTGTGAGCTGGAACCTGAGCCCCTTTCTGCTCAGATCCAACAGAGGCATTGGAGGTGGGGGCTGGGCTCAGAGAGGGGAAGGTTCCTGGTCCTTTCACCTCCCTACCACCTCTCCTCCATCTACAACAAGCCTCCATCCAGGCTTGTTTCCTGTGTCCAGTGGGCTCTTGTGAGCCCTGGATACTCTGGCAGATCCACCTTGTCCTGACTCTCCACCTAATGTTGCTGGATATGATAAAGGATGCTGGGACTTCCCTGATGGTCCAGTGGTTAAGTCTTCCCATTCCAATGTAGGGAAGGTGGGTTTGATTCCTGGTTGGGGAGCTAGGATCCCACATGCCTCGTGGCCAAAATATAAAACAGAAGTAATATTATAACAAATTCAATAATGACTTAAAAAAATGGTCTACAGCAATCAATGAATCCATAAAGGATGCCGAGTTAGAACTGATTTCAGATAAAACAATGAATCATTGTTTAGCATAAGTATATCCCAAATGTTGCATGGGACATATTTATGCTTGACAATGACTTGTTATTTATCTGATATCCACATGTAACTGGGTGTTCTTTTTTTTTTTTTTAATCTGTTTTGCTGAATCTGATAATCTTGCCCCCAGACTCTCTGGCCTACTTCCCCTCCCCCTACTGGCCCCCAGAAGTAGGGGTTTCATGACATCATCCTCTTCCTCCATGTTCCCTTACAAGTGAAGTCCAGGATCCGAGCTCAGAGAGCTCTGAAGAGGGGCCGTTTCTGGTCCAGGGCTGGCAGGCTGAGACCTTGGTCTTGTTGCTATGTCAGTTCTTCTCTAGCTGCGGGGAGCGGGGGCTACTCTCTAGCCGCGGTCCCCAGGCTCCTCATTGTGGTGGCTTCTCTCGTTGCAGAGCACGGGCTGTAGGGCGCGGGGTTCAGTAGCTGCAGCACATGAGCTCAGTAGTTGTGGCTCCTGGGCTCTAGAGCACATGCTCAGTAGCTGTGGTGTGCGGGCTTAGTAGCTCTGTTGCGTGTGAGATCTTCCCAGATCAGGGATTGAACCCGTGTCTTCCACACTGGCAGGCAGATTCTTTACCACTGAGCCCCCAGGGAAGCCCTCTGGTTGGCGTTTGTCAGGTTGGGGTGGTAGAAGCGTGTGGAGTGGGGATGGATACTGCACAGACTCCTGAGCTCCGACAGCACAATGACCCTTTGGGCTGCAACCAGCATGTGAGGTCTGAGCTTAGGCAGACTTTGTGTTCAGGACTGGACTTGCCTTATTTCACTCGCCCTCTCACAGTTCTGTGAGGCTGGCACCAATAGTATCTGTGTAATATAGGAAATCAAGGCACAGAGAGGTTAAGGGCGAACTCAGGGTCACACAGCTGATATGTAGCAGAGCTGGAGTTTGAATTCAGGGCTGGCTTCTCAGCTGCTGGACGGCACTGCCTCCCCTTCCAGGTCTCGGTTTTCTTGTTTTCCCAGGGTATCATCAGGCCTGGGGTCGCTGCAGGGCGGGGGCCGCAGCTCAGGGAAAAGGCTGTCTCGGGAACATTTTTTGCACGCCCCCCAGCCCCGTGCAGCTGTGTAATGAGCCCACATCTGTTCCCACCACATGTTGCTCAGTGCTACGCAGATGTAAAGTCTCAATTTTTCTAATTAGCAGCAACACGAAGTCTATCTTCATTTTCTCCTCCCCTCCCTCTAATAAACGTGATATTAACAAGGTTACACGTCTGCGTTTTTGCTGGTGTAATTGAATCAGGTCGCAGATTTGATTAGTGGGTGTGGGGTGCTGGGGTCTGGTCAGGCTGAGGGGCTGGGAGAAGGAAGGGGCTGGGTCCCAGCCACGGACGGACCTCAGGATGGAGAGAAAGAAGGAGAGAGAAGAAGGCGAGGGAGAGAGAAAGGAGGGAGGGGGGAAGAGGAGAAGAGGAAAGAGGCAGGGAGAGACAAAGACAGACAAAGATGGGTAATAGATGGAGAAAGAGATAGAGAATAATAGAAGAAGTGGGGAGAGAGACAAAGATGCAGTGAGATGGAGGGGAAGACAGACACAGAGAGAAAGATATACACACACACACACACAGCACACGAGCAAGCAAGAGACAAAGAGGGAGAGGAAGACAGAGATGCTAAAGGCCAGGGAGGACAAAGCGGAGAGGCAGGTATCACCGGGCCTCTGCTCAGAGCTTTCTGCAGAGGTACCTGGTCAGAACCCACCTCTGGAGGGCCTGGATTCAGGCGGGAACGGCAGCCAGAGCGCACCCCGCCCCCCATACCCCGCTAAGCCTGAGGCCGCAGGCAGGGGTCATGGGCCTGGCTCTGGGCGCCCGAGGGCCAGTCAACTCCCTGAACTCGGCCTCACTTTCTCCATCTGTTAAAAGTGGTCTGTATCAGGACTTCCCTGGCAGTCTAGTAGTTGAGACTCTGTGCTCCCAATACAGGGGATACGGGTTTGATCCCCAGTCAGGGAACTAGGATCTTGCATGCCACAAGGCCAGAAAAAGAAAACAAATGGTCTGGATCACAGACTCAGAGAATGAACTTACAGCTTCCAGGAGGGGAAGAATGATGGTTAGAGATAGTTATGGGGTTTGGGACCAACATGTATACACTGGTATATTTAAAATGGATAACCAACAAGGTCCTACAGTACAGTACAGTGAACTCTGCTCAGTGTTATGTGGCAGCCTGGATGGGAGGGGAGTTTGGGGGAGAATGGATACATGTATATATATGGCTGAGTCCCTTTGCAGTCCCCCTGAAACCATCACAACCTTGTTAATTGACTATATTCCAATACAAAATAAAAAATATATATAAAAAATGAAATGAAATAGATAACCAACAAAGACCTACTGTAGGGCTCAGGGAACTCTGCTCAATATTCTATAATGACATAAATGGGAAAAGAATTTGAAAAAGAATAGATACATACATTTGTATGTATTTTTAAAAAGTGATCTGCAGGTCCCACTCCCTGCCCTGAAAATCTAAGGTTCTCTGGAGCTGCCCCCCACCCTGCTTTGACTGGGAAACCTCACTTACAAGAGCCTCATGGTTCCTGCCTCCAGCCCAGAGGATCTCTACAAGCATCTCTCACCTAGGGGTCCCCTGGACAGAACTGAGGTGGGGGAGTTGGTAAACCAGTGTCTGGAATGGAACCCCCTTGCCTCCTCCCAACCCTCCAAATTGCACCCCTCTAGGCACCCCCGCATTCAATGGCTTCACACAGGATAGTCTGACGCTCAGGGTCACGCAGTCTCTGCCCCACCTGTCCACCATCCTCACAGTCCTCCACCATGGACCAGTGACTGTTCCCAGAGCATCCCATGATTCTCTCACACCCCAAGGCTTCACTCCTGCAGTTCCCTCCACCTGGAATGCCCTTCTCCACTTCCTTGCCTTGTCCT
Organism: Ovis canadensis; assembly: GCF_042477335.2. Lineage (NCBI taxonomy): Eukaryota > Metazoa > Chordata > Mammalia > Artiodactyla > Bovidae > Ovis > Ovis canadensis. The sequence continues at coordinate 84,863,525 of NC_091257.1, read as the reverse complement.
CTGTCAACTTAATTCAAATGTCCTTCTTACCTGGGCCCTGCTCTGATGGACCCAGGAACTGGCTTCTTCTTCTGTGTGATAGCATGTTCTTTGCTTTTTATCACAGCATCAGATTTATTTATGTGACTGCTTCTACTCACCGTTTTTCCCAGGTGCACCTGGCTGGTGTCTAGTAGGCACTTTGTGTGTGTGTGTATGTGAAAACGTGATCAGGTGTGTGGACGTACAAGTGATGGTGTGTGTGGGAGGAGGGCTGTGGCAGGGCTGTTTTCCTGCTGTGACAATTTCTCCTGCTGATGACTCAGTCCCCAGGGCCTCGGGAGGCGCTGAGAAGCTTCTGTCAAGGGGCAGTGGCTTTTCCCCTTTCGCTTAAATGAGATATGAATAATTGATTTGGCTCCTGAATAATTAATCAGATATTCAATAAGGAAAGTAATTGTTTGCTACATCCCCCATGGATGGTCGGGCTCAGCCGCCGCCCCACTTGGGGTGGGAGGCTGGTAGGGGGCTATGGGCCCATAAGGAGTCCAGTGCCAGCTGGGGGAGGTCACCTTGTCCAGCCCTTCTGGCACTCCTGTCTGGCTCACTGTCCCCCGGGAGGCCACTGCCTGTCTCCATGTGCCAGCCAAGGCCTGGGTCTTGTGTCCTCTCACCCAAGTGTCCGATGGTCCCTGTGCCTCCCAGCTCTGTAGGGGGCCCCCTCACTGGATGGTCTTCCTTCTGGATGCCACCCCCTCCAATGGATGCTCTGGCCTGGGGGCTGGCCAAGGGGACTGTGGAAAGGTCTCATGTTCTCACTGCTACCCCTCCTTCACCTTCATACCACTGCAAGCCTGTGTGGCACTGCCCACTTTCTGTGCCGTGGGGCCAGGTGGGGATACGCTGGTGGTGAATGAAGCACGGCTCTGTGCCATGGAGAAGCCAGGAGGAGGATCTCTGAGTGGGGGTCTCATGCGCTTCCTTGGGCTTGCCCTTCTTCCAGAGAGCTGTCTTCTTCTAGGTCCCCCGTGGGACCCTTGTACCCGCCTCTTAGGGACCCTGACCTGCTGACCCCTCGCCCCTGCTTCGAGGAATGGCTCCCCTTGTGGCTGCAGCCAATGGTCATGGCCTTGGACACTCCAGGGCTCGCTGAACAATTTAGGGGTGCCCTGGGGCCACAGGTCTGCCCTCAGCGGGGTGAGTCCCCTTGGGATTTTATGAGTTGCAAGTAGTTGCACACACTTCTGTGTGTCAGACCAAACGCACTTATGCATGCCACACAAACCACCCAACCTACTCAAATACACACAGCAGACACATATACCTTACACAACACACAAACATATACATCGCACACACACAAACCCCACCCCACACAGAAACATATACTCTACACATCACCCACATCACACAAACCACACAAATACACATCAGATACACAGTGTAGATGCACACTTTTGATATACAATGTATACACGTTACGCAATAATACGTATGCCACACACACCATGTAGGCAAATGTAAATTCACACCACGAGACCTACCTGGGGGTAAGAATGGGCTCATTTTCCACGCCTCCAACTCTTCGCAGCCACTACCCCAACTCTTTGCAGCCACTTCCCCAGGCAGACAAGGCCAGGTGCTGGGGTCATTGCTCTGGGAGGGCCTGAGAATGCGCGTTCTCTGAGCCCAAGGCAGGGAAGGCTCGGGGCTACAGACTGAGATAAAACCAGTGTGTGGGACTGACATTCACATGCTACTGATACAGGCATAAAATAGGTAACTCATAAGAACAAGCGTATAGCGCAGGGGGACTCCATCCAGTGATTAGCGGTGACCTAAATGGGAAGGAAATCCCGAAAGAGGGGACACATGTATACGTGTGGCTGATTCTCTTTGCTGTACAGCAGAAACTAACACAACCTTGTAAAGCAACTATGCTGCTGCTGCTGCTAAGCCACTTCAGTCGTGTCCGACTCTGTGCGACCCCATAGACAGTAGCCATCAGAATCCCCCTGGGATTCTCCAGGCAAGAACTCTGGAGTGGGTTGCCATTTCCTTCTCCAATGCAGGAAAGTGAAAAGTGAAAGTGAAGTCTCTCAGTCGTATCCAACTCTTAGCGACCCCATGGACTGCAGCCTACCAGGCTCCTCTGTCCATGGGATTTTCCAGGCAAGAGTACTGGAGTGGGGTGCCATTGCCTTCTCCAACTGAAAAAAAAACCCAGTGTGCGGAGTGGAGCCCAGCTCAGCTAAGAAGGGAAGGGAACCTCAGTGAGCGGAGAGAAAGAGCCTGAGGGGTTTCAGTGTGTATATGTGTCTGTGTGTGTAGAGCTGTGTGTATGTCTCCACACGTGTGCACACTGGGTCTCTTGAGTGGGGGAGCAGCCCAGCAGCCCCTTGTTCACCTCCCAGAGGCCTCACCTCTCCCATTGCTCTCTGATCTGTGTGTCTCCTTCAGGGCAGGGTTGCAAAGCCACTGCCGTCGCCCTGGGAGACCCCTGGGTGTCCCCCCAAAAGTACCTGGATTGTGCCTGCTCGTCCAGCCTTGCAAAGCACACACACAGATGGCCGTGTCAGGAGGCTCATGGTGGGTGGGTGGCTGGGGCTGGGCATCAGATGCTGGCTGGAGGTGGAGGGGCAGCTGGTTGGGCGGCTGGGAATTTGCGTGGATGCTACTGACCAAAGGCCCTTGGGCCGTGCCCTGCCCAAATCACTCAGTGTCTGTATTAGATTGTGATGGGGACCTCACAAGGTGACTGTCAATTGAAAATGGCACAGTTTGACCAATGATAAAACTCAGCATACATAATCAGGGATTTGTCCTCTCAACCAGCCACCAGGAGTGTCCTGGAATAAAAGAAAAACCAAATTTCAGGGTAACCTTTAGCCCCAATTTAGGTATGGCAGGTGTCCCCCAGCCTCCCCCAAAACCTGCCACTATGGGACAGAGTCCTGGACAAAGAATCTTCCTTGGCAGAAGCTCCTTGGAAATCCTCAACGTCAGCTCTTATCCCAGCCCAGGCTCTTTTCATGAGTGATGGTAGTCTGTCTAGCTGCACAAAGCACTGGATATTTGAGGCACTTGGTTTATCTATGAAAGAGGAATGGGGGTGGGTGGTCAGGCGGGCCTGGTGGATGCTGAGATCTGATTCTACTGAGGATGCTATTTATGTCTTGCTCTGTATCCCTGGGCCGACCGGAGTCCACCTGTGGCTGCAGGTAGTTCCTTTGTCCCTTAAGCCCTCTGTCTCTCCTTTTCTAGGTTTGGGGCTCTCCCTGGTCCCCCAGGAACCTGCCCAGCCTTGGATAGAAGGTTCCAGAGATGTGCTCAATGACATTTTGGGGGCGTGGTTTTTATCACTTGTGCTTTCTTGGTTCACCTAATAAACCACCTCGTGGTGTATCCTTGACTGGGGGACTCCGTTTATGGGAACCCAGTCTAAGACAGGTCTTACATGCTCCAGGGCTGAGGGGAGGAGAGAGGGGGTCCTGAGCCTATCCCTCACGCCTCCTTGACCTCCCCTCTTTGTGTTACTTCTGAGAGTTCAAATTCTAGGCGTCCTGCTTCTGACCCCAGGCATAATATCAATACCCAGAGAGTAGAACGCTTTTGCATCTGAGCTCTGTCCCCATCAGGAGAACAAAAATCTTTTGCTAGACTTTGAGTCTCCAATTTTGATTTGAAAGAAGACAGTCAGTGGAGCTAAAATAGTCTGCATTCCCCAAGGTGACCACTTCTCCTAGGCTTGTTCTCATCCAAGTGTCAACAGTAACATATCTCAAAGGTCCAAGTTCCTAGGGGGGCTTTTAAAACCCTTTCAACAATTTTGACAACCCATGTCTGGCTGTCCCCTCTGATTCCAGCTGAAATCACTGGAAAGTCTCCGTGTTCACTTGTGCTGATGGCTGGTACCTTTCACTGCCCACGGTGGTGTTGCCTTTTTGTTAGGACTGTTACATGTGCCTGTGAAGTTCACCTGCTGCTCAACTCCAGGGAGGGCCATTTACACGGAGTGTGACATGAATGACAACCCCTAGACTTGCACAGTGCACAGCCTGAACAACTGTACACAACACCCCTGCTCTGGAAAACAGCAGGCTGCTTGACTGTGCTCTCTGGCTCCTGTCTGTACTCTACTTATGCCTGGATTCCTGTTCTGGCATGGTTCCTGACAAGAGAAGACAGCAACTTGCATTCTGATGACGGGACTTGGTCAAATCCTCCCCCGAAGCTTGGAGTCCGAAGCATTTGCTGTTGCTAAGTACAGGAGGTTGGAGGATCAGAGGAAGCAGGGACTAGAGAGTGATCAGAAGAGGACATCAAGAAGGCATCCCCAGCCCCTCGACCCTGAGCTCAGGGAACATTTTTTAGCACTGACCTTTCAGAGGCCTCTCACCTGCCCAGAGCAGCCTCAGACACTTGATCCCACTTCTGAAGCCTGGGGTTGTCCCTGGCTCTCTGACTCTCCTTGGATCCTGCCTGGCCTTTTACACATTTGCCAAGAACAGGAGGCCCTTGGAAACATTTAGCAGAAAACCCGGCTGCTGGAACATTCCAGAAGTGAAGGATGCTGAAAAAGGCGGATGGCAGCATTGAAATCAGCCAGAGGAACTGCCACCCAGGACCTAAGCTCTGGGTTATTTATGCACGTTCAGAAATGGCTTCTTGCATCCGGGTGCAATCCAATGATGTGTCGGTGCAGCCTCCCCATGCCCCCTGGCCCTGCCCTGCCTCTGATAACATTTACAGGAAATCTATTGTACTGACCATTAAATCCGAGGCCGCCCCGAGCGATCGCTTCAATGGGGCGCTGATGGCCGAGAGTTAATAATAACGCAGACGCTAACCTGTTTATTGATTTGCTTTTTGTTCCCTTCATCCTCGCTCACTCCTTCTCCCTCTCCGAGGAGAAATCTTGGAATCAGTAATCAGGGGACAGCCTCTCCCCCTCCGGTTCCCAGCCATGTCATCCTGCTTAAACTCTCCGAGATAAATGAGCCCTACCTCCCTGGCCCCTGCCAGCCACTCACTCTCCAGTTACTCAGCACAAGATGCCGCATCTGTCACTGGAGCCAGCAGACAGGAAAAAAACATTAACACAGACATGAAAAGCTTTTAACTTGGACAAGAAGAGCACAGCAAAGTTTTATATTTAGCCCCTCCAGCAAAGGCCAGGGTCCATCCATTAGGGTGGCTTGTCAGGCCTGGGGACTACGGACCACACGTCGGCCCAGGATGACCACCACCTTATCCTTTGGGGCTGAGGAAAGGGTCTATGTGGGGGGCCTCTGTTTGTGGGTTAAAATAGAGATTTTTAACCTCCGTTTAAAGATTTTAAGATGCCGTCTCACGTAAAACTGACCCATTTTGTGGCCACAGAGTTGCCAATATCCACAAATAAGATGAATCTTTTTATGGAAACCTGAAGAACTAACAAAGAAAGGCTTGCTTCTCATGAGGCGAAATGTAAGCCTTCCCAAGGAAAGGGGGGCACTCTTGTTTATCTTCTGCTCAAGAGTCAATCATCTCAGGCTGCGGGTTCCTGACCTCCCCTCCCCTCCTCCCTCTTCTCCCCATCCCTTTTTTTCTTCTTCTCTCTGTCTCCCTCTCTTCACAAACCACCTCCCAACTCTCTGAAACTGAGCCCTTGCTGGCTCTTGCCACTTCTCACCTTCTCCTGAATTTATCTTCTCTTTCCTCAAGAAAGGATTTTTAGAAATAAAGAAATAACGTGTTTCTGAGCACTTTTGGATCCCCCACCCCTCATGCTTTTCCTCAGGTGGCACAGGCTGAGTTCCCCTCTGCAAGGTGGGATGGAAAGGCAGTGAGTGTGCATCTATGAATATATAAGCTCACGTGCACACAGACACACACACGCACGCGCGCGTGCACACACACATACAATGCGTTATGGCTTCAGGACAGGAACAACTGCAATGACTTTGTGGAAGAGACACCTCGAATGTGTCTTGGAGGAAACAAAGCCATCTTTTGAGCAGTATTTGGGAGGAGCACAGGGAAGGGTTGGGATGGAGGCTGCAGGCTGGACCCACGGCCAGGACCAAGGTCAGGGCAGTGATCTTGGTGTATCTGAGGGGGAGGAGGTAGCCAAGTTGGGAAGAGGACTCCTGGGGAACCAAGCAGGCACTGGTGGGTGGAGGAAGTCTCCGAATGTTACTTTAGCCTGGGGTTCTCCCAAAGCAGGACTTGGAAGAAGGTGTCAGGGGCAAGTGGTTACCTTGGGAGGTGAGCCCAAGGGTCCCGGCCAGTAGTTGAGCATGAGCTAGGGAAGGAAAGGAGGTCTATACAGGGTGTGTTACTGAGCAGAGTGTTGCTTTGGGCAGCTGAGGCACCATCCTGCTCGGAACCTCTGGAAGATCACGTGGGACATCACCCCAGTTGCCCTGCCCCACATCCCCACCACTGGGTGGGAGGAAGCTGGAGCATTTAGTCACCGGTCTCCCTCATCACTGTGGAGGGCTACCTTGGGGTGGGAGGAGCTGTGTCTGGTCCACCCTACCTGGGACTGGGGTCCTCAGGGGCCAGAGAAGGTATTCCAGAAAAGCGTCTCTAGCTCTACAGTAGGAAACCTCCAATGTTTACAGACGTGGGTAATGTACCAACAATACCTGCTAGAGACTCCCAACCATCAGTACAACCTCCCCATCCAACGGTACAACCTCCCCATCCATCGGTACACGTGTCCTTCATTCATCCACCAGCTGGACTCCTGAAGAATCTGAAGCAGGGATAGTTTCCGGGATGAACTTGTAACTGAATGAGAGATTATGTTAATATTTCTTTTTCTCTCCTAGGGATGAAGTCATAGTCATCTTTTTTTTTAGTGTTTTTTTTTTTTTTTGGTGTGTGTGTGATTATGATTTTTTTTGGCTGCACTCTGTGGCATGCAGGGTCATAGTTCCCCGACCAGGGATTGAACCTGTGTCCCCCGCACTGGGAGTAATCAGTCTGAGCTGCTGGACCACCAGGGAAGTTCCTCATCTTTGTGTCGTATTACAGGGTCTAGGTCCTCAAAAAAATGTTGCATGCTACTTTGTCATTATTATTTTTGCACTGATCTCCTTTCTCTAGGAGTTTTAGAGCTTGTGAAGGGCAGGGAGGGAACCCTGGTCAGTTCCTGCTTCCAGAGCCGAGCATGGGGCTGTGTAGAGATCAGGTGTTCTGGGAGAGTTTATCAGAAGAAGGAAAAACATCCAGGACTTTCCTGGGACTTGGCGAGTGGGTCAAATAGACAGATCCTGTGGATCCTCGCCCACGGGTATAGGAAGGAGGCTGTCTCAGCCCAGGTGAGCAAGGGTCCTGTCTCAGGCTATGGGGAAGGGACTCTGGGTGGAGTGGAAGGGCAAATAGTGGGTGTACAGAGGTGCCAGGGCAAAGGTGAGCCAGACACACTAGAAGCACTGTCCGTAGAGCCCCAGCAGAAGGAACCAGAAGCCCAGCTGCAGGTAGAGATGGAGTTCCTGGGGGCAGGAGGTCAGCTGTGGTCAGCAGCAGCTCCTTTCTGCCCGTCTCTCTGGTTTCCCTCCTCCTTTCATCCAGCCTCAGGGTCCCAGCCAGACCTGGGAGGATCCGAGAGCTTCTGGGTCAGCTCTGACCGGAGCCTAGTGTTTTTAACACTGGCACAAGGACTCCAAGTTTGGAGATGGGACCTCCGTCCTCAGCGCAGCCGTTCTTTTCCGGTGTGCACAGACGTTCCTTTTCAGCAGCTGCGCAAACTCCCCAGGCTCCTCTGCCACCCCCTAACCCCCACCCCATGAGAGGAAGGAGCCCAGAGTCAAAGGAAAAGCCTCCCCCCTTTTCACAGCTCAGGTAAGATGGAGGGAAGCCATAGTCTCCAGAACCCCTTGGGTCCTGTGACAGCCTTTCCTGCTGGGTCCCAACTTGGCTCAGTTTCTCAAAGGCACTTGATTTTTCAGGATGGCTGGGAAGGGGGTTGTGGTGGCTGGGAACCGTCTGCAGGGGCAGGGCAGGGCAGATTCCTAGCGATATGAGTGTTGGGGGCAGGAGGCGTCTGCCCACCCTGGAGGCCGGGGTATCAGGTCACCCTTGCCAGACGAGGTGAGTCCTTGGCTGCCGAACAGGACCTGATAGCTCTCGCTCTCTGTGTGGCGATAAAGGCCCAGAGAAACCCAGCCGCTGCGGACTGGTGTCTCCTGTAGCAGCCATAGCTGCTGAATCTGCTGTTTCTGAGAAAGTGAAATTCCAGTCCCTCCACCCTCCCCTCACCCGCTGGGCTGGCATGGCCCATGCAGAGGGTGTCAGCCAACCTCCCAGGCCTCTTAGGAGAAAATGAGCATTCTTTTGGAGGCAGAGACTGGATCTCCACTGACAGGGCCCATCTGCGGACGTAGTCTAGGCCCCTCTGGACCTTGGGGTGAGGGAAGCTGCGGACCGCTTCTCCGTCTGCCCAGCCCCTGGCCTGATGATGTAGGGGCAGCAGGTGGAGGGGCCAGAGGGGATGTGGTTGGTGCCATGCCCTCTAAGGACAGTGATGCCACCACCCTTCCCTCCCCTCTCACCTTTATCCTAAAGAGAAGACCAGTGTCACATAGGGAAGGGTCAAAACGCAGAGGAAACGGGCCAGAGGCCTGAAGGAAGAGAGCAGGGGAGGGAGGAAAAGAGTCCACGCAGGTGACAAGTTGAGGGGGCTTCTGGTGAATTTCAGTGTTAGGGGTTGATGGGAAACTCTGGGGTCTTGCCAGGGTCTGCCATGTGCCTCTTCAAATCTGTTTCCTTTCTCTCCTAGACTCACAGCTTTCTTTGCCATCAGGTGGGCTGTGGTCAGCTTCCCTGGTGGCTCAGCTGGTAAAGAACCTGCCTGCCAGTGCAGAAGACTCAAGAGCTGTGGGTTCGATCCCGGGGTTGGAAAGATCCCTTGAAGGAGGAAATGGCAACCCATTCCAGTGTTTTTGCCTGGAAAATCCCATGGACAGAGGAGCCTGTTGGGTTACAGACTGTGGGGTCTCAAAGAGTCGACACCACTGAGCATGCACACACACAGGCTGTTGTCTGGTTCTGGCTGATAAAATACAGGTGGCTGTGCAGATATCTCTTTGAGATGTCCTTCAGATGTACACCCAGAAGTGGGATTGCTGGATCACACGGTAGTTCGGTTTTTCAGTTTTTGAGGACCCTCTATACTGTTTTCCATAGTGGCCGCACAAGATGAAATAAAAGAGCATGCTCGGAATTGCCCAGCACAAGATTTGGCACTTAGCAGGGCTCCATATATTTTTTCCCGTAGCTGCAGACTCTTCTTGTCTTCAGGGAGGGAGAGGATGAGGAGATGCTCTGAGCAGAGAAAGCCACAGCCAGGCAGAGGAAGGAAGAGCCCAGGGTGCTGTGGGGCTCATGCCTGTCGGCTGCGTGTGTGGGCACTCAATTGTTTCAGCTGTCTGACTCTTTGCAACCCTGTGGACTGTAGCCCACCGGGCTCCTCTGTCCATGGGATTCTCCAGGCACGAATACTGGAGTGGGTTGCCATGCCTCCCCCAGGGGGTCTTCCCAACCCAGGGATCGAACCTGCGTCTCTTTCGTCGACTGCATCACAGGCAGATTCTTTACTGACGAGCCACCGGGGAAGCCTGCCTGTTGACTGGGGAGGTAGAAAAGCAGCCTTGCATACCTGGAGTCCCCAGATTGTTTTCTTTCTTGATCTCAAAAATTTTAGAGAAAACCTCCCCTCCCTTGTGCTCTGGATAGAACACTTGTCTTTGGAAGAGAAGATATAAGTGGTATACTGTTATATTCCATCGTTAGTATTCATCTCTTAATTCTCTCTATCTTGTTTCAGCAGCTGGAAATAGAATTTAAAAACTAGCTTTGTAAGATAAGCTTTCTTCTCGCTCAGTTAGGGGTCCAAAGCTGCCAGTGGTGCATGTAAAGATGTTTGCCTATTCATTCTTGTGAGCCCTGGGATGATGGGTATGAAGTGGCCACTGGGAAGAAAGCAAGGGTCCCCATGTGTCCCTGCTGCTCCCACGCACCTTCAAAGGGAGTCAAAAGTGATGGGCTCAATTACCTCTGCCCTTGCCTTTTAAAATATCAAGTTTTTGGCAGGGAGTCTTAAAGTTGTTCCTAATATTTTGGGTTTCACAGACTAGGAAATGTTAAAAAGAATAGTTTGGAGAGCTATTCTTTTTAACAGCACAAGGCTGACAACTTTTTATTTTGCCAAGTAAAGACGTAGAGAAAAGAGAAGGCAAACCATCTTTCTGAAAAATCATTTTAACATCCCTTGTCCATAGGAAGGGCATGGGTTTTTTTTTTTTGTTTGTTTGTTTGTTTAAAATTTGCTTCATTTTGTATTGAGTTATAACTGATTAACAATGTTGTGATAATTTCAAGTGAACAACAAAGGGATTTAGCCATCCATAAACAGGTATCCATTCTCTGCCAAACTTCTTTCAGGAAGGGCATGATTTTGAAATAAAGAACAGTCCATCCTAAGAAAAGCAGTTGAAAATTATGTCTGGATATAAAATATGAGGCACATTTTATTGCGGAAAAGTGACAATGTCATCACATGCTAGCAGTAGTTTGTCACAGACATTCAGGTGCCATGATGTCTCAGCTAAGGCTTTGGCGCTAGGAAGAAGTCGTGCCTTCAAAACATATTTGAGCATCTTATTTGCTTTGTGGTCTTAGGGAAGCTAACTGACTTTGTTGAGACTTACACTTCTCTCCTGTAAAATGGAGAAAATAAGATTACTTGCTGTTAAAAGGACTGACTGGGTTAACACAGGGAAGTGCTCAGGATGGTCCCCCACATAAGACTGTTGTTATTCACATAAGATTGTTGTTATTCAGTTGCTCAGTCGTGTCCAACTCTTTGCGACCCCATGGACTGCAGCACACCAGGCTTCCCTATCCTTCACTGTCTCCTGGAGCTTATTCAAACTCATGTCCATTGAGTCGGTGATACCATCCAACCATCTCACCCTCTGTCATCCTCTCCTCCTCCTCCTATCTTTCCCAGCATCAAGGTCTTTTCTAATGAGTCAGTTCTTCGAATCAGGTGGCCAAAGTGTTGGAGCCTCAGCTTTAGCATCAGTCCTTCCAATGAATATTCAGGATTTATTTCCTTTGGGATTGACTGGTTTGATATTCTTGTAGTCCAAGGGACTCTCAAGAGTCTTCTCCAACACCGCAGTTTAAAAGCATTAATTCTTTGGTGCTCAGCCTTCTTTATGGTCCAGCTCTTGGCTTCCCTTGTGGGAATCCGCTTGCAATGAGGGAGACCTGGGTTCGATCCCTGGGTTGGGAAGATCCCCTGGAGAAGGGAAAGGCTACCCTCTCCAGTATTCTGGCCTGCAAAATTCCAAGGACTGTATAATCCATGGGGTCGCAAAGAGTCGGACACAACTGAGCAACTTTCACTTAACTTCACTCACCTTCATACATGACTACTGGAAAAACCATAGCTTTGGCTACACATAAGATAATCACTGAGTTAATCCCCTTTATTTATTTATTTTGGGAAAAGAAATTAATAGAAATGTGTGTGAGGATGCAAGGAAATGAAGATACCATAGTTGTGGCCTCTGGGATTCTGGGTTCCTTCAGATTTCTTAGTAAGACCTTGGGGCTTCAGGGAATGTACACCATTCTCCATCGGGCATCTGGGAGGAGGAGAGTATCTGGTGGTGGGAGCAGAGGTTCCTGGGCTTCTGCTTGTCATTTCACGGAGGGGCATTTATAAGTGGGATACAGGAGTGCACCACTCAAATGGCCCCAGGGACCTTGTCCCAGGTAGCTGCTTTCAGTTCTATTCTCTCTCCTGCACTTTTATGCTCTATCTGATGGCCTATTGAACACATCCACTTGGGTACCTCACAGATACCTCAAAGCAGCGTCACCTCCCTCTAAGCCTGCTTCTCTTCCTCTGTTCATCCAATAGAAAACGATACCAGCGCCCGCTTGCTCTCTTAAGTCAGGAACTCTCTCCTTCTCCACATCCGGCTTTTCCATCATCCCTATCTTTCCTCTACCAAGTCCACTCGGGCATAAGTTCCTCAGTCTCTAGGGAAAAAAGCCAGGTTGATTTGTAGCATTTTTCCAATTCCATAGTGTGAACACGGTCAGTCTCAAGCTACCAAGATGGGGCCTGAAGTGGTACTGGGAAGAGATACACATAATTGGCTCCATGGCACTTGTGGTCCCGGTTCAGCACTGGTTTGTCTACTTGAAATGCTTGTGTTCATCCTATATTTACTGAATGAGTACATGAACCAGGGATTCGAATCCAAGTCTTTGCTCTGACCTGCCTCCTAGGCAGCGCCTTGAATCAAAGTTGCAAACAATTCTGCTCTGGATTTTACCGTATTTCTCACTGAATATTGAGTAGATAGAACTGCTTTCACTTTGCCCCCTTAAAAGCCATCTTTCCTCTTCCCCTCTGCACCGTATTAAAGCTACGTCTTGGGGTTGTTTCCAGAATTAAAGGAGACAGTAATTGTGAAAGCACCTAGTGACTAGTAGATGCTCCCCCAAACCAGCTCTTCCCTCCCTTCCTTTGGCAGAAATGCTAGCTGCGCTTTCAGCAAAGAAAGCCTGTTTAATGTCCTCTGGGAGAAACGCCTCTTTGCTCCTGGCTTTGAAATCCCTGGTGCCCACAACTTAATAGACTTACAATTGGTTAATTTTCTCTTGACATTGATCAGCAACGGGTCACATCTGGCACTTGCTGGTCCAGCCCTGGATTGGGGGAGCCGTGAGATGCCTGGCCTGCTTCCCTAACCAGAAATTCAATAACTTTTTCATATAAATTGTCCGTAAGAGAAAACTTCTTGTTTTCGGCAGTTGCCGCTGTTTCAGCATTTTTCTGTACAAGATGAAAAACTTTTGCATTGAGCAAAATACAGATTTATGGTCAATAAAGTGAAGTTTAACAGTTTATAGGGGCCATACTTTCTTTCTTAAAAACTGATATTAAAAGCCATTTTTCCCAGTCTTTGTAAAGATGGCTCGTCTATCAATCAGGATCCTGGTTTGTTTAAATGATGGGAGAATTAGGAAAAACTCTCTCATCAGAGGACCTCCGAATATACTCTCATCATCCCTTCTGGTCCTGGAGCTTTGAAGACAACAGGGGTTATTTCTTGAAACTGGAGATGGTTGAGTTCGAGATAGAAAGTTGTTCGGAGACAGTAGCGAGTGTGCTGAACCTCAGATGGGGCTTGAAGAGCAAGTGAGTGCAGAATATTCTTCTTGTACCCAAGATCTGTTTAGTACTTTTCATTTATTCAGCAAGTATTCACTGAGTATCTACTGTGTATTAGAGTCAGAGCTAAGCATTCATATGACAAACATAAATCACATCAGCTTCCTGCCTGCAGGGTACCCACCGCTGAGGAATTGAGTCAAACAAACAGCGACAATGCAGTCAGGAATGGTATTATGGGAATGCTGAGGAACCACACTTTGCCCAGACTGAGGGCATCTGTGAAGACTTCCTGGAGGAGGTGACGCCTGAACTCAGTTCTGAAGATGAGAGAGGGAAGTGGCCAGGAAGGGAAGCACAGACTGGGAAGAAGGAGTAGCAGGGTGGGATAAGAGCAAGTCCCCTTCCTAGGATTGTCTTTCTCCAGGGTGGATTGGGAAAACAGGTGTTTGTCTCCCAGCTGCTCTTTTTAAAAAGTATTTTATTTACTTATCTGGTTGTGCTGGGTCTCAGTTGCGGAATAAGGGCTTTTTGATCTTTGTTGTTGTATGCAGGATCTTTAGAACTGTTTGGTGGCACCATGCGGGATCCTTAGTTGTGGCTTGTGAACTCTTAGCTGTGGTATGTGGTATATAGTTCCCTGGCTAGGAATTGAACCCAGGCCTCCTGCATTGGGAACCTGGAGTCTTAGCCATCAGACCACCAGGGAAGTCCCATCCCAGCTGCTCTTGAACCTCTCCTCAGTTTCCAGCTCCCTCCCAGTGCTCATCCTGGCTGTTCCCAGTGCCACCATGGACCCCTGCTCACCCCACAGTCCTGGGAGGTCTGGCCCCCTTGACATGAGGCTGCTGCTGGGAGGTATCATGATGGGTAGACCATGCTTCCCTTCCCCTCCCCCACCTCCCCATCCCCATCATGCAAGGTGGTTAGAATGTGACAGACGTGATTTCAGTGTGGATGGTACTGATAGCAATGACAATGCAGGAGGAAATATTCAAAACTCCTTAAGGTATGACTGTTCTTGGAGTCCCAGAAAGAATAACCATAAAAGAGACACTCTGAAGGGGTTTTGGAGCCTTGCCCCCTTTCTTCAGCTCTGTTTTTCCTTCTCTCTTGGAGAAAGGACTGTTCTCTTTACTCTTCTATGGAGCCCAGTATCAGCTACTCTCCATGTACAGGCGACCCCACTCCTATGACCTGTAGGGGTTGATTCCCTTTTCCCCCATTGCAGTTGGAATCCCCACCCACAAAACACTCATTTACCCAAACACATCATTCTCAGAGCCACAATCAGCTAGTTTTCCCCTCACTGTAGCCCATTCTGCTCAGCTTGTCTGACTCACAAGGGGGACAGTCCTTGACATTTAAATGCATATGTATACAGCTTCTCTTGGTTCTTCTGCTCTTGGCTTATCAGGACCGCCCCCCCCCACCCCCGCCACCCCGCTGCCCCAAATGGAGGCCCTGTTGGTGACTGCCTCTTAACTGCACTAAGACAGAGGCCAAAACTCTGAAATGATCATTTATTTTTAAGATCAGTTAAAATTCTTAGACAAGACCTGACTCTGACCCCCAAGCTGAAAAAACTCATAGGTGCTGGTGGAATGGGAGGAAGGTTTTCCTATCCCAAAGGGGCTAGAGCAGGGCTGTCTAATGGATACAGAATCAGAGCCACCTGTGTAATGAAAATTTTTCTTGCAGCCACATTTAAAAAGTAAAAAGAAACAGATGAAACAAATGAACTGATCCCAGATTAATAGGAATGAACCAAAATCTTATAATTTGATCATGGGATCAGTTCCAGCTTATCAGTGAGATATTTCACATCCTTTCTTTTCATTCTAGTTGTTCAAAATCTGGTATATGTGTATTTACGCATATAGCGCCTCTCCAGTTGGATTAGGCACATTCCTAAGTGGCCGACAGCCAATGTGTGACTGAAAGAATGTAGAGTGCAAATGTGTGTGTAGGTGTGTTTGTGTAGGTGGAGAGAGAGAGAAACATGTAGAGATGAGGGTTCAGAGGAATATAGGAGCCAGCGGAAGAGCAAGAAGACAAGAAGAGTTTAGGCTGTGGGAAGGCACGCACACTGTATCCTGAAGACAGGGGGCAGACAAGGAAGGGGTTTTAAGCAGAGGAGAGTTGTGATTAGATTTATGTTTTAGAAAGATCCTCTGAATGGGCAGAAAGAAGTTATTCGAGTGAGCAAGAAAGCTTGAAGAAAGACTTAACTAGAATTGCTTCCTGGTGATAAAGTGGGGTTTAAAGTTGCGGGGTGGGGGGTGATGGATATGGAGGGAGGTGGATGGATTCTAGACTGATGAAGCAGGTACAGCCCACAGGACTTGTAGGATGTGGGGATAAGGAGGAGCCAGGGGTCAAGGGTGCTGTGTCTCACCCTGTCCAAATGGGTAGATGCCCTGCCATTTACAAAACGCAGAGGAGAGAGGATGCCCAGGTTTGAGGGTGGTTCAGGATATGTGAGTTTGAGTGTCCTGTGGACGTTTGAGCAGAGGAATGGATGGGTGAGTCTGGCACTCAAGAGAGAGGGGTGGGCTGGAGGTGGAGGGTGGGGACGCATTGATGAGTAATGGAGGAGCCCAGTGATGCCTCTGGCTGCAGTAGACCTGTCTCAGATTTTTAACTCCCAAGTCTGTCTTGAAGATTGGTAGGGATGGTACTTGTGCGTTGTATAGTACAGAGCTCTGTGCATGGAAGCTGTCAGACGATCATGCTGGTTGGGTGGGATCCCATCCCATGTGCCCTTCTAGACTTTGCTTTCACCCAGCCTGGCCATTTAGCAAAGGTTTAAGACAGGTGGTCATCTGGGGGAAACTGAAACTTGAAACCGAGGGACTAAAGCTCTGCCACTGTCTTTGAAGCCAGCTCGGTGGCTCACCCATCATCAATCCTTACCTCCTGGGCTATCTCTGACTTCCCACCCACTTTTAGTTCTTATTACTTCTAAATTCTTGGTGTTAGCGATAGTCTGCCGCACTGCCCAGACTCCCTGCTCAGGACCAATGGACTGATTTCTGTCCCCCCAAACCCTGCTGGGGAAGTTGTCAGCTGATAATTGGCTGTAAGTTGTAAGTTGTTTTCAGGACTGACCTGGCTGAGGAGTGTTGCCTCATTCAAGGTCACACACCCCCTGCCCAGACCCCCTTGCCCCCCCAGGGGCGGCCCACACCCAGTGACTGTTCAGTGTGGGGATAAAGGAGTGGTCCCTTTGCCCCAACTCGGAACAACTCTGAAGAGTAATCCTAGCTTCAGAGGCCCCCTAGGGTCAACTGAGAGTGTGTTGTTGGGGTGCATTGTAGCCAGTTTCTCCCTCTGCCCACTCCAGCCACCTTCCTTTCTCCATGGGCACTGGCCCCACTGGCTGCAAGAGTCCTCACTAATAAATCTCCTGTGTGCTAGTCACCACCCCACCCGTGTCTGCCTCCCGGAGACTCAGCCCCTGACCCTTGGCTTTGTCATTAGTTCCAGCCATGAAGTCACAGCCCCAAAAGCAGTTGGGTCTCTCTCTCTCTCAATCTCTCTAACACACACACACGCACATGCACACACACGCACAGGCACACACACACACGCACATGCACATGCACGCACAGGCACACGCACACGCACATGCACACACACGCACAGGCACACACACGCACATGCACACGCACAGGCACACACACACGCACATGCACACGCACAGGCACACACACGCACATGCGCACGCACACGCACACGCACATGCACATGCACAGGCACACGCACACGCACATGCACACGCACACGCACACACACACGCACACACACACGCACACACACAGGCTTAAGCATTGACTCATCTGGCCTCTATGTCTTATTTCCTGACATCCTACCATCGCACTTTATTCTTAAATACATCTTTTTGTGCCCTGCCTCCCACCACATCTCCTTCTTCCCATCCCTCTCTCCTTCCACATGAGTAAGCCCCGACCCCATAACAAAACAACTCCTAACCTCCAGGCTTTTCCCCTTCTCTAAGTTGTCTGCCCCCTGGACTTGGCACCAGCAGATAGAGGCGATACCTCATCCCCAACACTCATCTCCCTACTCACCACGGCTCCCTCCAGGCCCCCAGAGCCGGTGAGGTGGAGAGGGCATTTGAGGGCTGTGTCCCTGTAGTCCCTCGAGCCAGGCCTCGGGGGCTGGGCTAAGATTTCTGCAAGGATCTTGGAATCGGAAGAGCCTAAGTCGTAGCTCACGTCCCCACCGAACAATGAGGCTTGATGAACGGGGTGTGCTGTGCAATTGCTGATGAATATCAAACTGATTCCTAGGACTCTCCGAGCTGTGCATATGTGACAGCCAAGCTGTGTTGTCCCGGGAGGGCTCCAGAGGGGTCCAAGTTTCCCAACTTCCTGCCCTCAAAATTGATGTGTACCAAGGCAAAAAGGGAAGAAGCAAAACCCACAAAACCTTGTTTCCTGAGGCGAAGCCCGACATTAAGACTGTCTCTTTAAGAACTTGTATTGCACACACACACACACTCACACACACACATATTTTTCAACTGCATCTTCTGACTGACAAAGCTCTTTCTTGCCACAAGCAACTGTTATAAAATTATGACTTGCGCATATATAATGTTTGCGTTCAACAAGAAAACAGAAATGCCACCTTATTTTGTGGTTACAGCTGCACAATTCACATCCGGCAAGATTGATCATATTAAGGTTATGCAATCATCTAATTGCACAGACAAGCCTTGGGTAATAACTCCGAATGCTTGCACTTCAATCCGCACAGCAGAGTCATTGCCGAGTCCTGATTAGCGCCTGGCAGCGTTCGGGCACCATTATTCGCTCCGGCATTGTCTAAATCTCCATTTTCAGCCAAAGCAATCTACCCACTAACTGATCTATGACAAACAGGCCCATAACAGCAAAGCTGTTTGGGTTGCAGATTCATACGTAACCCAGTGCGGCTCTTTGGGCTATTTCCAGCTCTTTGCTGCAAAGTTTCTTCATTTTTCCCGGGAGGAAACAGCCCTTACTCACGTCCCTTCCCTCTTCTGGTTGTCAGGAGGCTGAGGATCACTGGACAAGGAATTTGCAAAAATCTTAACCAAATCAACTACTACTCAGATCTTGGCCCCAAGGTGACTTTCACAGAGAGGCCAGTGAATTTTTTGAGATTCACAAGTGATGCATAACACTCCATTCTTTTTCTTTGTAGCATTTAGAATAGCTTGCAACTGTACCTGAATACCCTATGGTCTCCAGCTTCAGGCTGTCTCCGGAATGCAATCACTTTCATCATCATAATCACTTGGGCTGCAGCCTCCAAGACTAATTTTAATTGGTTTAAATGTAAGTGATCATGGTCAATGGCTGCCATATTAAACAACACAGGCTTGGACTATCAGCTTCATGCGAGCAGGAGTCTTCTGGAGGGTGATTACGAAAGACGCCTCTTAAGCCCTAGACCTAACCCTCGGACCCCATGATCTGATCTTGCTTTCTGAAACTCGTTCTAAGGGATAGCTCTTTGTAGAAGAAGGTTCATTGCGTTGTCATGGATGGTGCAGTGTGTGTATGCTCAGTCGTGTCTGACTCTTTGCGACCTCAGGAACTGTATCCTGCCAGGCTCCTCTGTCCATGGAGTTTTCCAGGCAAGAATCCTGGAGTGGGTGGCCATTTCATCCTCCAGGGGATCTTCCTGACACAGGGATCGTGGATAATAATGAAAATTACAAATAATCTAAATGTCCAGCAATAGGGGATGAACAAATCAAAGTGTCCATGTGATGGAACCTGGGCAAATATAGAGGTTTTAAAAAGTTTTTTTTATTCATTTTTGATTGTAGTGGGTCTTTGTTGCAGAGTGCGTGCTTTCTCTGGTTGCAACGAGTGGGAGCTACTCTTTGCTGCAGTGTGCGGGCTTCTCGTTGCAGTGACTTCACTTGGTGCCAAGCACAGGCTCTAGGGCACGGTTTCAGAAGGTGTGGCCCACGGGCTTTAGTTGCTCCACGGCATGCGGGATCTTCCCGAATCAGGGGTCGAACCTGTGTCCCCTGCCTTGGCAGACCGATTCTTAACTACTGGACCACGAGGGAAGCCCCTAACTATTAAATTAAAGACAAGCATAAACATTTGTGATAGACTGTTAAATGGCAAAAGAAGCCAATGAAACTGCGTCGATGTTATAATCCCCATTTTAGAGAAAATTGTATATGTTATCTATAATGACGAGGAAAAGAATAGAAGAAAATCTACTGGTGGAATTACATGTGGTTTTTATATTGTTTGATGTGTTTTTGAAACATTCCAAATCTTCTGCAATCAATATCCATCATTTAATTGTCAGAAAAACAAAGTGAATAGATTTTAAAAAAAGTTAGCTTCTGCCTGTTCTGATCTGAGAGATATATATAAGCCAATTATATATATATAGCCAATTATAGATATAGAATCTGGGGACAAAGCTGATTTGGACCCTTTGTCCCCAATTTCATTGAATTAAAATCTTCCCTGGGTGGCTACTGAGGGCTGGTTTCTGCCTTTAAGAGATTCTGTTTCATTGGTCCTTAAGCTTCATTAATCCATGGTTCCTTTTTTGAGCATTGGGTGACCATGAAGTGGTTTGAATTCTTTTTCTCCCCTCCTAGAATGGGGCACCCTGGGCAGTTTATTCACCCCCTGTCGTAGTCAGGGATCACTGAGCCTTCTGGCTTTGTTCTTGTCATCTGCTCAGGACTAGCGCTGAGGCTCTTCTTCTGAACTTCGGCCACTTTGTTCTGGCCAGAAGCATTCTCTCCCACTCGAAGTCCTAAAGACTCATAGGAAAATATGAAGAAATTTAGGAAAATCCTTCTGTGTGTGCATTGCGGCAATGGCATTCCTCAGCCTGGAAACCCACACGGTCTGTCCCCTGCTCACCTTTCCAGCTTCACCTGTCACATCTCTCCACTTGCACATCCAATTCCTTGAGATCCCCTCAAAACCTACCTTCAGGCCTTTGTACAACCAATTTCCTCTCCCTGGAATGCTCTTTCTGAGTCGATTTACTGCCTCTTTCCTCCTCATGCATTAAGATTGAGACTAATTTTTTTTCACCCCTGGTATGAACACTGTTGTTCTTCAGTCGCTTAAGTCATGTCTGACTCTTCGAGACCCCATGGACTGCAGCATACCAGGCTTCCCTGTCCATCACTAACTTCTGCTCAAACTCACATCCATTGAGTCAGTGATGCCATCCAACCATCTCATCCTCTGTTTGTCCCCTTCTCCTCCTGCCCTCAGTCTTTCCCAGCATTAGATGAATGTAGTGGTCATGTGTGGATGTGAGAGTTGGACTATAAAGAAAGCTGAGCACCCAAGAATTGATGCGTTTGAACTGTGGTGTTGGAGAAGACTCTTGAGAGTCCCTTGGACTGCAAGGAGATCCAACCACTCCATTCTGAAGGAGATCAGCCCTGGGATTTCTTTGGAGGGAATGATGCTGAAGCTGAAACTCCAGTACTTTCGCCACTTCATGTGAAGAGTTGACTCATTGGAAAAGACTGATGCTGGGAGGGATTGGGGGCAGGAGGAGAAGGGGACGACAGAGGATGAGATGGCTGGATGGCATCACTGACTCGATGGACGTGAGTGGAGTTGGTAATGGACAGGGAGGCCTGGCATGCTACGATTCATGGAGTCGCAAAGAGTCAGACACGACTGAGCGACTGAACTGAACTGAAAACTATTCTATTGTTTGAGTTACTTTGTTGTTCAGTGCAATTCAATAAAGCACTGGCGTGTCCCATGCACAGAGCTAGCTTTTGGTGAAACAAGTTTGGAGGGATTGTGGAGGAGAGAGAACAGCATTTGCTAGATCCCTGCCATGCGCTGGCCGTTCTCCATGCATCCCTCAGTGTATCAGAGGAGACAGACAGACAAACGGTGAGTACAATGCAGTGTGATACATGTCCTAGCTGCCGTGTAGACATGGTGTTAAGGGAAAGGTGATTTCTGCTGGGATGGGGCAAGCTTCAGGGAGAAGTTTGTTCCAGTTGGGTCTTAGATGATAAATAGCTTTCGTTTATACCAGTTGCCTGGCTATATGACAGTGGACCCAGCTCTTTGCCTCTCCAAGCCTCAGGGATCTTCTAAGATGATCACAGTAAACTGGTGTCCTGGCCTCCCCTCCAGGCTGTTTTAAGATTGTTTGAGAGTGAGTCGGGGGTGGTGTGGAATTAGTGCCTCAAGAGGGCCCTTCAACCAGTGACGGATTGTTCAGAAGTGGGATAACTTAGAGGTGTGTTTTTTATACTAGCTCCATCATTTCCCACGGTGGCAGCTTTCTCGACCACATGCTCTTTACTGCCATCCTTCCCCTCCATGACTCACCTTCCCCTCCACCACTGATACTCCTGAGATCACCTTCTGCTGCTGCTGCTGCTAAGTCGCTTCAGTCGTGTCCGACTCTGTGTGACCCCATAGATGGCAGCCCACCAGGCTACCCCAGTCCCTGGGATTCTCCAGGGAAGAACACTAGAGTGGATTGCCATTTCCTTCTCCAATGCATGAAAAGTGAAAAGTGAAAGTGAAGTGGTCCAGTCGTGTCCGACTCTTATAGCGACCCCATGGACTGCAGCCCACCAGGCTCCTCCGTCCATGGGATTTTCCAGGCAAGAGATCACCTTCTAAACACCCTCAAATCCTTGCCCCCCTGTCTGCTCCTGGGGACCCAAGCCACGACATCTTGGAGACGCCAGGCGTCACTCCCCACTGTCTCCCTGTGACATCTCCTGCCCCCAACACACAGTGTTTTTTTCATGTAGGCTTCGGTTCATGGTTATGCCACAAAAAGCTTCTGGAGCATAAAGCCCACAGACAATAGGAACCCAGAGAACACCTAGGCTCAGCAAAACACAGAGAAAGGCTGGATTTTATTTTACAGTGCGTGTGGGAGCCATTCTCAAGGGGCTGCCACCTAATGCCAATCCATCACCTCCGAGAAGTCTCCAGCCGAGGCGTTTGAAAGTGATAGGTGGGGCAGGAAGGCTGGGGGGTGCGTTGGGAGCCAGCTCTTTAGGTCCTTTGTCAATTTCTCCCTTCACTTGAGGCTGAGATGAAAGGAAGGTCTGGGCTCCTGGTTCTGTTCCTCCTGGTACCCTCCTCCCTCCCAGGCCAGCGTACCCCTCCTGGGTGGGGCCTTCGGGAGAAGGGGTCCAATCTGCGGCCGTCACTCTCACTCACGGGAAAATTGTCTGCTCAGCCACCCACTTTGGCTCCTCCCATGCAGCTGGCTCTCCCAGCCAGCCATGCATTCCCACCTGATCCCTGGGCCTGGATCTTTGGAATCGATCAGCATCAGCAGAGAGGCACCGAAAGTCTCCGTGGCGCCCAGCCCCCAGCCACAGTGTTGGTGTATGTTGTTTTCAGACAAGGAAACTGAGATAGGTGAAGAAGAGGCTTTCGAGGTCCTAACCAGCTGGCAAAGTCAGTCCCAGGAAACAGCATCCCTGAGCTGGGGAGGGAGCTGGCAGGCCAAACCCAGCCTCACCTTCTACAGCCTGCTGATCCAAAGCTCATTAACTAGGCAGCAGCAGGAAGTTGCGGTGTTCCCACCAGCACCAACATCTGGGGCAGGAGGGGGGGCGGGGTGGGGTCTTCATTAAAATGCACTGACTCCATTGGCACCAAAATAAACGTGACATTCATCAGAAGCTGCTAAATCTATTCAGCGCCTGCTTCCTTCGGAAGTGCAGGGTTCGTGCCGTGGGCCTGGAGAGAAAAGGTCTTTGCTTGTGCGAAAAATGAGGCGGCAGCAGGAAGATGAAGAGAAGGGAGGCTGGAGAAAAGGGCAGACAGAGACGGAATGAGCCACAGCCCGACTTGAGACCTCTAATGTCTGTGACTCCCCGGCTGAGGGGAGGTATCTATCTGAAAGCATAAATCAATCATGTTGGGGTGCTTCTCCAGGAAGGAGTGGGGTATCTGTCACCCAATAAGGCAATAAAACAAAAGTAATCCCCCCCTCCAATCTATTCAGATTACACTAAGTTTTAAGGAGTTCCTAGAATATTGCTGGTATGTTTACATATATTAATTCTCACAATAACTTGGCAAGTTACTTTTCATCCCCATTCTACAGATGGGAAAACTGAGGTACAGAGAGGCTCAGTAGGCCACTCAAGAGCACCCTTCTAGGGGGTGGCAGCTCATGATCTAAGGTCTGCCAAACCTTGGTGGAGCCACAGTGGTCTCACTGGTGTGGTTTAGAGGTGAGAGCTTGGAAGAAAGGAGATGGAGTTCTGAGTCTATATTTACCATTTGGTTTTGGAAAGTCTCTGCCCCTTCTCAGGCCCCGATTCTCCATCTGTAAGACCTGATTCCCCTGTGCCTGTGAGTATTTGTGCACTCTGAGTCATCGACTGAGGAAAAAAATCCCGAGTCACCATTCCCAGACCTCTTGCCTGGGTTCAGGTCTCTGGAGTGTAATAGAAGCCGATCACTGGACACTTATCAGGTGGAAACAGGATAGAGTGGTGGCACCCTGGCTCCCTGAATTCGAATCTTACCTTTGCTGCTAACCAGTGGTGTGTCCTTGGGCAAGTTACTTAGCCTGTCTGGGCCCTTTCATATCATTTTTGTTGTTGTGAGAATTATAAATTGTAATGACAGCACATATTTATCCAATGATTATTAAGCCTCAGGCACTGTGTTAAGGACATGGATTCATTTAATTTTTATAACTGCTTTATGAAAAGTTTCCTTTCATTCTCTCCACTTTAGAGATGAGGAAACTGAGGTATAGAAGTTATGATATTAGGTGTGATATATCACGATTTCTAGAAAACAGAAGAAACTCAGAAAAGGTTTTTTTCCATGTTCCTTCCTGATCTATGAGTTGGTAATTCCTAGGCACCTCCCCACTGTGGGTCTTCCCTGGAGGCTCAGTTGGTAAAGACTCTGTCTGCAGTGTGGGAGACCTGGGTTCAATCCCTGATTGGGACGATCCCCTGCAGAAGGAAATGGCAACCCACTCCAGTATTCTGGCCTGGAGAATTCCATGGACAGAGGAGCCTGGTGGGCTACAGTACATGGGGTCACAAGGAGTCGGATATGGCTGGGTGTTTAACACTTTCACTTTCCTCCATCCTGAAATTGAACCAAGAGAGTCAAATAAGAATAGAGAAAATAAAGTAATTTCACCTCAGGGAGAAAGGTATTTATTTTTCTTTTTAAAGAACAGATACACTGCTAGACCCAGAGTCACCTAACACTGTCATTTTGGAGGGACTCTTTTGAGATTACTTCCTTTGGGGAACCTCTCTTGCTGAGGCCACTTGGGGCCTTGGGTGGCAGATGAGCCCACCATTTGCCTGAAGTTACATGGTCCTGTGAGCCTTATTTTAAAGCATCTGAGAGGCAGATAGCTCTTGGAGAGGAGTTTGGGATTCCTGCTGGAACCTGAACCACCAACATCTGCAGGCTGCTCTGTGCCTGACTCTGTGCTAGGAGTGTTTGCTTAGGAGATTGCTTCCAAGTGGTGGGTGTTCCTGACCCCATTTTTCAGAGGAGGAGACTGAGGCTCCACCATGTGCCATCATCAGCATGGAGCTGAAAGGCAAGAATTTACTCAATGACCTTGTCCTCCGTATCCTGCTTGCTCTCCTCCCCGCCTTGTTTTCCTTTTTGACTCTAAATGGTTAACAGTGAGGCGACTGAAAACAAGTGCTCAGTGCAATGATCACCAAACAGTACATAATTGCGTATTTTTGTAAACAAGTTTAGAGGCTTTTTCAGTGACCTCTCTGTGGCTTTGTGGTTTTGCAGATAAATTCTCTTCCCTTTTACACTCTGATTTTAACTGGGAGCCAAGGCTCTGCCGCCATGGCTCTCAAAGCCCTCAGCACTACTGCTGGTGTGTGTGTGTGTGTGTGTGTGTGTGTCCTGCACAGGCACATGTGCTTCAGTCATATTGAGTGTGTGTCCCTGTGTGCCTCTCTGTGGCCATGGCAGAGTTAACAACACTGAAAACTCACGGCAGATTTTGTTAAGAACTCCTAGGCAAGGAGCAAGGATTCCCCTTAAGTGTAAGGAAGACTTCACCTTGGCAGAAGCAAAGAATCTGGAGTTTCCAGCCCCTGACATGACCATAGGATCTTCATAGGGATCATTCATTCACTCACTGCACAAATATTTATTGAGGCCCTGCATGTGCCAGGTTCCCTGGAGACATAGCCCTAAACGAGTCAGATCCGGTCACAGACTGGTCAGGAAGTGTTCTCAAACTATATTTAATATTTCAACAAGCTGCCATCAGGCCACCCAAGTTACCTAAAACACTCAGCTTTGCCTTGGGCAGAAATTATACCAGTTTGTTGGGGTCACCCGGCTGGACAGAGAACTCTGGAGGGTTGTGACTAGTTAAGGCTGGAAATGAATGAATTATTACTTAAAACATTTAGGGTGTTGTTAGACAAACTCTTGAAATGCGGGTACCTTGGTAGAAGGTGGCAATGGGCCCAGTTGTCACCATAAAGGATCCTGGTATCCTCCTCCCCCATTTTCCTAGTATCTGCTTCCCTGCAGGCCTTGGGTGGGGGTGCTAGGTTTCCCCAAATGTTTCTGCTGCTGTTGTTAGCAGTGGACAGTGAGGGGCAGGGCCCCAAACCGCCCTGCACTCAGAAGCCTGTGCCACCATCAAACTGCTCTGCAGGCCCTGGCCCCTGCTTCCTGCTTCCAGAGCCGTGTCCTCCCAGGCTGGGGACTCTGGATCCAGAACAAGCTGAAGTCACTGCGATTCCTCCTGCATTTATATCTGGGGCCTTTGCTATGTTGTAAAAGAGATCCTTTAACCTGCTTCAAGAAGCAGAAACCAGCTCCAGGAGACCAGCAAGGCAGCGTGCTGGGTACCCGTTGGGGGCCGACCAATGAAAAAGTCCTGAGGGTGGGGGCTTGGGCTGGGTGTCTCACGTAAGAAGAGATCAGGACAGTCTGGGCTCTGTGGCTGCCACCTGCATCCTTCAAGACTCAGGAGATTCCTGGACTTGACACAAGATCCATCCCAGGGTATGGGACAGCAAAGCCCAGGCACAGCTCTGGCTCTGGGGTCTGCCGGCCGGTGTTACGAATCCCAGCTCTGACACCTGCAGGTCCTGCAACTCAATTTGCCCTTCTGTAGAGAGGGAGTTACCCCACACCTACCTCCCAGGGTCCTGGCTGTCGATTTTGAGGAATAAATGGTAAAGGACTGTTGTGTGTACATGTGAAGGAGTGTAATTATGAGGATGTGGTCAAATAGGAGAGCTCTGGAGTCAGAATGCCTGAGTTCAAATCCTGGCTCTACCATTAGCCTGCTGTGTGACTACGGGCAAGTGACTTAACCTCTCTGTTTCCTATCATCCCTAGGGATGACAGTTTCTAATTCATAGGGTAGTTGGGGAGACTTGAACTAATTAATACAAACAGCATAACAAATTTCCTGGCACCTCCTAAGTGCATAATAAATGATGATGGTGAAGATGCTGGTGGTGATAATGGTGATGATGGTGGGAATGGGGGTGATATGAGGAGGGGGTGTGGACACCAATATTATCCTCATTCACGGAGAGCGGCACTTAGCCATTTCAAATCTCCTGGACTCTGTGACCTTGACCTGGCTCTGGCTGGGTGGGCAACTCATGGTGAAGTGGATGCCAAGTCTCAACTTCAATTGGGTTGGGGGGTGTGAGGCTGGTCCCAGATGGAGGAGGTATGGATAAACATGCTCCTTGGGGTCTGTTTTCCCTGTATTCTCTCATAGGGTCAGCGGTGGAGGCTGAGCCTGTGACCTGCACCTGGACCCTCAGGTGGGTCCCTTTACCTTTCAGAACAGGCACAAGGCCCCTGGCACGCTGACCAAGTTGGGATCAATGGGATGTTGCAGAGAAGAAAAAGAAGAAATAAGTTCAATAGAGAAATTCTTCTGCCGCAGTTCAGTTCAGTCACTCAGTTGTGTCCAACTCTTTGCAACCCCATGGACTGCAGCATGCCAGGCTTCCCTGTCCATCACCAACTCCTGGAGTTTACTCAAACTCATGTCCATCGAGTCGGTGATGCCATCCAACCACCTCATCCTCTGTCATCCCCTTCTCCTTCCGCCTTCAGTCTTTCCCAGCATCAGGGTCTTTTCCAATGAGTCAGTTCTTCGCATCAGGTGGCCAAAGTATTGGAGTTTGAGCTTCAGCATCAGTCCTTCCAATGAATATTCAGGACTGATTTCCTTTAGGATAGACTGGTTGGATCTCCTCGCAGTTCAAGGGACTCTCAAGGGTCTTCTTCAACACCACAGTTCAAAAGCATCAATTCTGCTTGACAATCAATTCTTCTGCCTACTTGACAATAAAGAGCCGATCTAAGCTGACATCTGGGGAAGCATTCAGAGTGCCTTTGATTATGAAGTGTTTTCAGTGGCAGTGAATAGAAAGCTTCTGGGGACCTAGAAGGCAGCACTTCATAGAGTGCCCCATTTTCCAAGGGACCTCGTTTCCTGAGGAAGTACCCCCAAGCTTCATTTCTGGCCAAAGAGCAGCAGCCAGAATCCCAGGCTTGGGTGGTGTGGACCAGGAAGAAGGAAGGGTCTGGATGAGAGGCCTGGAGGGAGGACCACTGGACCCCTCCCTTGAGAGCTGATCTGCTCTGCTCTGGCCAGCTGGCTCTTGTTCTGGGCAGGCTAATCAGGCGACCTCATCATTCCCTTGGGTGCAGCCTCCCTGAAAACAAGAACAGTGATGACAGCCACCGCTCACCTGCCCTGAGGGCTTCATAGGTGCTTAGTAGGCGTTTAGTAGGAGCTTAGTAGGCACTGTGTCCAGGTGCTACAGATATTATCGTATTATTGACACGTGGCTTGTCCATCAGCCTCTGGCCAGTTTGTCTTGGGTTGTGAGAAGGTACTGATTGCCCTGGCGTGCGGAGGTCAGGGCTTCTGCACCTGCAGAGCTGTGGGCGGGGCTGGAACTAAACCCCGCCCCCCTGCCTGATGAGCCCTTCTGTTTCCCATCCTCCTGGGCCTGTAACTCTCCATCCCGACTTCTCTTCTCCATGGAGTCTCTCTCACCCAATGTGTCTCTCGCCTTCTGATGTCTCTTCCTGTTGGAGGCTCTCTGTCCTCCACTATCTCTCACTCCAGCCCTGCAGCTCCCTCTCTCCAGGAGCTGGTTCTTTCCTACCAGCTCCTGCTCCCAAGTCCTCTGGAGAAATAGGAGGTTCTTAATCTGCTGGGATCAGCAAAAGCCTCTATTCCATCCACAAAACACCAACCCTGGTTCCTGTCCCTCCCCAGCCCCAGTGGACGCCTCTGATCATCTCTCACACCAGTTCCTGAGCCCTCGGCCCATCCAGGTTTCCTGAGGAAAGCGGGCGTGGGGGTGGTCCTGGCTGGTAGGTTGGGCGGTGGCTGGGTTGGGTTCCCATGGGAAAGCATGTGCCTGTGTGTGTTTGTGTGTTCTTAGCCTGCGGTGACACGGGCCCCCACCTCTGCTGGCTCAGCCTCTGGTTGTGGACCACCTGGGTCGCCAGGAGAAGAGAAGTTGGGACCTCAGAGCCAAGGGAAAGGAGGGATGTGGTCCGTGGCAAGACACGGGGGCGAAAACCACGCGCTTCCTGGTGTGTCCTTTCCCGGGCTCCCGGCTTGGCCCCAGACACCGGGAGGGATGAGAATCAGCAAACCCTGGCTCCTCCACGGGGCAGGAGGGCAGGACGTGGGGTTGGATGGGTGCCCTGGTGGTGTGTCCTCTGGCCAGTCACCTCACTGCCTCTTGCCTTGGGCTGTAACCGTGGTAGTGAGGATACTGGCCATGAGAGGCTCTTTTAGTCATCGTGAAAGTACCGGAAATGTGAGGATGCAGGTGCAGCACCGGGGAGGTGGGCAAGAAGGGGCAGCATCCATTCCTCACCTTGTTCTTCTTCCTCCCTTCTTTCCTGTCCTCCTTTCCCATCAAGTCATTATTAACAACCTCCTAGGCTTGGAAGGGCTTCCAGGTGGCGCTAGTGGTAAAGAACCTGCTTGCCAATGCAGGAGACATAAGAGATGCAGGTTCGATCCCTGGGTGGGGAAGATCCCCTGGAGGAGGGCATGGCATCCCACTGCAGTATTCTTGCCTGGAGAATCCCATGGACAGAGGGGTCTGGTGGGCTATAGTTCATAGGGCGGCACAGAGTTGGAAACAACTGAAGCCACTTACACGCGTGCACAATTAATATAATGCAACAACAGAAATAATAATAATAACAGTAACTAATCAAATGCAGAATCTCAGGCCTTATCCCAGATCTTCTGAACCAGAAGCTGCGTTGGATCAAGACCCCTGGGTGATTCAAGTGCACATGGACATGTTAGTCTCGGGAACTCACTCCAGTCTGAGATTCAACCTGGCTCCACGACTTACCAGCCAGGTTGGGTAATTCTGGGCAAACTGGTTAACTTCTCTGGGTCTCAATTTCCTAATCTACAAAATAAAGAGAATAATCAAAGTTTACCCCCTGGGGTCATTGTGAGAATTCAATAAGATATATGACCTGAGAGCACAAGCGGGGCCATCAGGGAGGACTCCGTCAGCACGAATGTGACCCGGCTGCCATTGTGTCACCCTGGTCCTCTGGCTTGTGGATTAATTCTGACATTAAGTAAGAAAGGCTGAGTGTCCGGTTCACACACAGCGGAAATCCCAGAGGAGTGAAGTTCATGGGACCGGGAGCCAGACATCCAGGGCTCAAATCCAGCCTCTGCCTTTTGCTAACTGGGTGAGCTTAGACAGACAGTTTCTCCAAGCTCTGGTTTGTCCACCTGTGAAATGGGGCTGTTGTAAAGTTTAACTGAGCCAGTACCCTGAGAATGCTGGCTCCTAGCCAGTGCTAGAGAACAGTTTTCTAACTCAGAACTGGCACTCTGTCACTTCTGCCACATTGCGCTGATGGAAAGAAGTCCCAAGGTCAGCTCAGGTTCAAGAGGAGGACAAGCAGACTCCTGTCTTGACGGGAGGAGTGTGTACAGGGATGGAAGGATTGTTGGCGGTCACACTGGAAGACAAAGTACCTACCCATAGGAATTGTGCTGCCAACTTTTGAACTTAAAAACCTCTCCTTTTTTTTTTAAATTAAAAAATAAAAAAAAAATATTTTGGCATGTGGGATCTTACTTAGTTCCCTGACCAGGGATCAAACCTGCAACCACTGTATCAGAAGTGCAAAGTCTTAACCACTGGACTACCAGGGAAGTTCCAAAAGTCTCTTGTATTTTTTTTAAACTAGAGTGACTATCATTATTAGTTATAGCATCCAGGCGCTCACAGGGGCCTGTACTAGAAAGCTGAACTAGTTAACTCTACCTGGAGAAGGTAAGGAAGACTCCTTAAAATGAGAAAACTCCTCCTCATGAAATGAGAAATGAACATGGGAGGGGATGGAATCCAGGCCGAGGGACAAGAGCAAAGCGGGAAACAAGAGATTATTTAACATATAAAGGGGATAAAAAGAGGCCACCCCTAAGGAGGCCTGTGGGCTTCCCATATCTGCAGGTCTGAGGTTTCAAGGATAACCAGGCAGGACATGGATCTATAGGAATGTGCCAGCATTCCCTGTCCACCCGCCACCCCCCACCAGGTGGGGAGAGAGAGACCTGAGCCCCACCAGGGTGTCCAGTGGAGGGGGCGGGGCTTAGGCATGGTGGGTGGGGAGACCAGCTGGCTCTGGGGAGCAGTCTGAGCCATCACTCTTGCGCTGTTCAAGACCAAGCCAGCTTCATTTCCAACAGTGTTCTCCCCACTTTCATTTGAGAGACCAATTACAGAGCGTTTTGCACCACAATTACCGACGTTAAAACCTCTCAGTTCCGTTTGAAGAATTTTAGTAGTAATTGAACAGAGGAAGCCATCACACAGGAGATGGTCCAATTGAATCTGCCCACGCACTGAACTGTGAATTCCAGCCCTTCCCCGGGTGGCCATGGGGACCCAGGCAGGGGATGCCATTTGCCTTCCACTGGGGACTGCACCCAGGCCCTGGGTGAGCGGCAGTCTGTGAATGGAGAGGTGATGAGAGATAGCTCCAGTCAGGGGCTGCCAGCTCTTAAGTTCTGGTATGGAGAAAAGGCTGGAGAGGAGCCTTCAAAGTTCTGAGAACTTAGAAACTTCGATGTTTCAGGCCTGGGAGCCAGACTGGATTCATGCCTTCATTTCTTATTTATTGAACAAACACTGCTATAGCGTTTACAGTGTGCTGGCCACTATTCTAAGTACATTACAAATGTTAACTTGTTTAAAACCCAGAGGAACTCGAGAGTTAGCCATATCATTATTATTATCATTCCCATCTGCTGGATGGAGGAAACTGAAACTCAGAGAGGTTAATTAAATTGCTCAAGGTCACACAGCTAATAGGTAGCTGAGCAGTCTCCAGAGCTCCTCTTCTTCTTTTCTCATTCTTCTGTGACATCCTGTCTTAGTGGTTGGGAAAGCCTCATCAGGTCAGGGAAGGGGTTTGGCCTTTCCTAACCTGGAGTGACAAAGGAGCCCGTAAGCCTGCTTAACAGAGGGGGAGGAATCCAAGTGAAATCCCTCAGTGGAGAGGGAGGGTGAGGGGCGAGATGGGGGGAGACTCAGAGCCCAGAGTCAGGACTGGGTGGTCTAGGCACCTCTCCTCACCTGAGGCTCAGCCCACACCTGAGTCACAGAGTTCCAGTTATGTGCTGAGCAGAGGCGTCCATATCACCCTGGGACATATGTGGTTGCCCCCATCCTTTATGACTTCCCTCATGGTTCAGCCGGTAAGGAGTCTGCCTGCAATGTGGCAGACCCGGGTTCAATCCCTGGGTTGGGAATATCCCCTGGAGAAGGAAATGGCAACCCACTCCAGTATTCTTGCCTGGAGAATCCCATGGACAGAGGAGCCTGGCAGGGCTACAGTTCACGGGGTTACAAAGAGTCCAACTGAGCGACTTCACTTCTTCACTCCTTCCATCCTTTCAGCTGAAGCTGAAGCTCTAGTACTTGGGCCACCTGATAAGAGCTGACTCACTGAAAAAGATCCTGATGCTGGGAAAGACTGAGGGCAGGAGAGAAGGGGGCGACAGAGGATGAGATGGTTGGATGGCATCACCGACTCAATGGACATGAGTTTGAGCCAACTCCAGGAGCTAGTGAAGGACAGGGAAGCCTGGCGTGCTGCAGTCCATGGGGTTGTAGAGTCAGACGTGATTGAGAGACTAACAACAGTCAGGGCTCTACCCTCATAAATTCTCATTCAGAAGATCTTGGAGGAGGTGGAGGAAGGTAGCATAGAGGGGCTGAAAATCTGGCTGACTCAGGTGTTAGGTGCGGTCGCGGGCTCAGTAGCTCCGAGGCCTGTGGGATCTAACTTCTCTGACCAGAGATCGAACCTGTGTCCCCTCCATTGCAAGGCGAATTCTTAACCACTGGACCACCAGGGAAGTCTCAGAGAATCTGCATTTCTAGCAAGCCCCCAGGTGATGTTGAGACTGCTGGTCGGGGATCCAGACTTTTCACTTTGACCAGAATGCTGCCTTTGGACGTTTCTCCCTTGAGGCCTCCCTTGGAGGTTGCTCTTGCTGGCACTGAGCTGGGTTCCTACCGAGCACAGCCCTCAGCTTGGTGTCGGAGGGGTGCAGGTGACAGCGAGGACCGGGGCAGCTCAGGCAAGGGCACCAAGTTGAGAGGGACTCGGTGGATAGGACCCTGGCGCAGAGCACGTGTGGCCACCAGAGGCAGTTGTGATGCTTGCCCCTGAGAAGCGACTGAGTCAGAGGTGGGGGCCCCATGGAGAGCTCTAGAAAACCCTTCTGATGCAAAGTTAGGAGGCTGAGTGGAGGAGTGGAGGAGAGATTGCATAGGGAAGACTCTGCCAGAAGTCTCTGGCTCTGTGAGAGAGAGAGGGAGATTTTGAGCAAATGACCTCCTTTTCTGCCTCAGTTTCTCTGTCAGTAAATGGAGCTAATAATACTTTCTATGCTTGATGTCAGGATATAATTGCGATTATCAACAAGACAGCTCCTAGCATGAACCTGCCAGTACGTGTAGACTCCCTAGCCCAGAGACTTCATATGCTGACTGAGCTGGGACTCCTCTCTCTCTGCCAGTTTCGGCCCATCCTCTCCAGCCACTGGACCATCAGTCCCTGTTATTATTTAAAAGGAAAAAAAAAGAGGCTAGATTTTAATTTGTGGAATGTTTCTTTCTTCTTCTTCTTCTTTTTTTTTTTTTAAAGAAGAGCCTAATTAGGAAGCCTGTTAAATGCCTGCAATTCCAATATAATTCTATTAAATTCTCCCTGTAAAGTTAATGTTACAGACTTTTTAACAGATGTTTTAATTAGGCATTGTTATTAAAGAGAATACTGTAGAAATTAAAACCAGACCCTAAATGGGGGAAGAAAGGCAGTTTTCTTATGCTGGGTAAATGGTGGCAGCCGCCCAGCAAAAAGCTGTTGGCAGCAGGTCATGAAAAACACGCACAAAAGGAGAGGAAATGCTTGGTGCGATTCGCAGTGCTCAGCAAGAAGGGGAAAATGCGTGTGCCCGGCCCACTCAGCCAGCACAGCCTCTGGCCCAGCCGATGCAGAAAACGGAGAGGAGCCAGGGTGGGGGTAGGGGGCGGGCTGGGGGGCAGGCAGAGGCCCACTGGCCAGGGTGGACAGGTTTGGGGGTGTCTCTGATGACTGGAGCTGTTCCATGTAGGTTCACATTATCTGCCCCTCATGTCAGCCATGACTTACTGGCCAGGGTGGACAGGTTTGAGGGCGTCTGTGACTCCTGGGGTTGTTCCATGTAGGTTCAGCTTCTCTGCCCCTCACGTCAGCCATGACTCTTTCCCGTTTTACAGATAAGCAAACTGAAGCTTAGAGATGTCTGATCATCTCTCCAGGTGTGCACAGGAGGGGCTTGAGTTTCTTGCTGGGTTGGGTTTCCAGAACTGGAACTTGGGTTTTCTGCTGTATGGCGCTGCTTCCTTTCTCCACCGCAATAGAACCAGTGGTTCTATACAGTGTGAACTCGGGAGACAGAAAGACCTAGGTTGAAGTACAGGCTTTGCTGCGCACTGGCCACGTGTCCTCAGGTTATTGGCTTCATCTCTCTGAGCCTCGATTTCCTCGTCTGTAAAATGGGAACAATAAGATGACTGGTTTGTTAGTTAACATGAAACATTGGAAATCAGAGACTAAGCCCAGGGCCTGGCTCAGTGCTCAGGGAGTGGACTTGGACTTGATAAGGACTCTAATCCAGATGGCCTGCAGCCCATGCTGTCCCAAACCATTGGCTGCCACTGCCGAACCCTGAGGCGTGGAGAGTGACCTCACCTTTGATGCCAGTGAAACAAAGCGTCAGCCAGAGAGTGCAGTTGGGTTCAGGTAAACCATCCTGCCACTGTGGGTAGAGTCACTGGTTGCCATGGAGACCTCCAGTGACCAATCCAGTTCTCTCAGAGTCACCCAGTGCTCCGTGGCTGCTGGAAGGCAGGGGGAGAGGAGTGAGGTTGGAGAGAACTGGATTCAAGCCCTTGAGTGAGGTTGGAGAGAACTGGATTCAAGTCCTGGCCCTGCTCCTCTGAGCCTGCATGTTGCCATTGCCTTCTCCTGGGCGTGAAGCCAAGGGCTTGGGTGGGAGCAAACCCTTCCTGAAGCCATCGAGGCTGCTGGCACACCCTCTGAGTGCATCCAGTGACATCCTCAGGTTTATCCAGGGGGTAATTTTCCTGTCCATTCCAAGGCTGTCAGCCTGAGATTATTCAAATGATGTTTGTTTCGGTCTTGTGATCAAGATAGATCTGCCACGAGCACTTTCTCAGGAGCGTGACAGGAACTAATAAGTGAAAGGGGAGCCACCACGTGGGTCTCGTCCCTTGGGCCCCCTCCAGAGGAAGCGCAGTTCCTTGTGCCTTGTGCTGACCCACGTTCCCCCACTCGCCACACTGCTCCTTCATCACCATTCAAATTACCCCTCTGAGTTGAGGGGGATGCCCCAGGAGTGGCTCTCGATCAGGATGTCCAAAAGGGGGCTGTCACCACGGGAGCCCCGAGGTGTCCAGGATGCACAGCCTGGTAGGCGCTGGGTGCTTAATAGCTGCTGGATGTTGAAAGTCGGGCTCCTCTCCCCATCCTAGGGCCTCCTGGGTCTTTTGTTTCAAGGACATAAAATGATTCTTCTTGGTCACCTCTTTTTGTAGGTTGGAAGGCACTGGGAAACACCCGGCCTCTGAAATCAGCAGACAGACTGGGTGTGAATCCCAGTCCTGTTGCTTATTAGCTGTGTGAGCCTGAGAAAGTGGTTTAGCCTCTCTGGGCCTCAATTTCCTTGTCTGTAAAGTGGGGATGGTGATGTGTCTAGGCCCTAGGACAAGGATGATGTGAGACAATGTTCCTAAAATCATCTGATGCATTCAGTTCATTTCAGTTCAGTTACTCAGTCGTGTCCGACTCCTTGTGACCCCAAGAACCGCAGCACGCCAGGCCTCCCTGTCCATCACCAACTCCCAGAGTCCACCCAAACCCATGTCCATTGAGTCGGTGATACCATCCAACCATCTCATCCTCTGTCATCCCCTTCTCCTCCGGCCCTCAATCTTTCCCAGCATCAGGGTCTTTTCAAATGAGTCCGCCCTTCGCATCAGGTGGCCAAAGTATTGGAGTTTCAGCTTCAACATCAGTCCTTCCAATGAACACCCACAACTGATCTCCTTTAGAATGGACTGGTTGGATCTCCTTGCAGTCCAAGGGACTCTCAGGAGTCTTCTCCAACACCACAGTTCAAAAGCATCAATTCTTCGGCGCTCAGATTTCTTTATAGTCCAACTCTCACATCCATACATGACCACTGGAAAAACCATAGCCTTGACTGGTAGTTCAGTTCAGTTCAGTCGCTCAGTCGTGTCCGACTCTTTGCAACCCCATGAATCGCAGCACACCAGGCCTCCCTGTCCATCACCAACTCCCGGAGTTCACTCACACTCACGTCCATCGAGTCAGTGATGCCATCCAGCCATCTCATCCTCTGTCGTCCCCTTCTCCTCCTGCCCCCGATCCCTCCCAGCATCAGAGTCTTTTCCAATGAGTCAACTCTTCGCATGACGTGGCCAAAGTACTGGAGTTTCAGCTTTAGCATCATTTCTTCCAAAGAAATCCCGGGGCTGACCTCCTTCAGAATGGACTGGTTGGATCTCCTTGCAGTCCAAGGGACTCTCAAGAGTCTTCTCCAACACCACAGTTCAAACGCATCAATTCTTTGGCTCTCAGCCTTCTTCACAGTCCAGCTCTCACATCCATACATGACCCCTGGAAAAACCATATGGTTATATAAGGGGTGGGAAAAGCAGTTATAATGTGTGCACACATACACACACACACGCAGCAAACAACGCACAGGAAATGTCCATAATAACCCCCGAACTGGTCATATAAGTTACCTATAGAGAGTAGACCTGAGGGTTTCTACTTTTCTCTCCAGTCTGAATCATTTTTAAACCATGGGCTTGTATTATTTTTTCATTAATAGGAAAAAATCAGCAAGAAACCCAGTGTGGAAATCCGTGGTGGTTTGGGAAATGCTGATGGGTGGGAATCAGCTGATTTGCAAGCAGCATCATTTAGCCCGCAAGGGGCTGCTGGGCCATCCTCTAGCTCTGGGTTCTGAGCACCTGGGTTTGGACCACTGTGAGTTCTCAGCCATGTCTCTGAGCCTCAGTTTCCTTGCCTGTATAATGGGAATAGCAAAACCTACATGCAGGGCTGTTTTAGGTGAGATGAGAAAGGATGTGAAACATAAGGACACATGTACCCACCAAATAAGTGCAGTTTGGCTGGCTCTGGGTTTTCCGTTGCTGCCTCTGCCCCAGGAGGCTGGACTCCCCTCCCCCATCTGAGGTCAGGTGAGGGACTTAGAGGTAACTTTGGGTCACTAAACCCAGTGGGCACTGGCCAGTCTTCATCTTACTTAACATCTCAGCAGCATCCACTCTGCTGTTGGGGACACTCTCTGCTTCCCTTAGCTTTTGCATCCCATCCTCTCCCAGTGACTAAAGAAGGTGGTGTGGGTTGTAATGACCTTTGTGGGCCCCACATGGCTGGATTAGGGGTATGAGAATTCCCCTGTCCTTTAGAACTTGCAAGTGAAAATCGTCTGGAACATTCTGCACGTCCATCGGGAAGGATCCTGTTCCATCTCTGGAACCTCAGGCAGCCCTTACGAGTGAGTTGGACAATTGTCCAGGTGGGCAACTCCACAATAGGCTGAGTAGAAAATAAATAATGAGAAAATAAAGCCTATAGTATGATCTCACTTTTATGAAAAAATAAGATTAAAAAAATCCTTGGAGTAGCAGAGACTAAGAAGTTTTTTTCTTACTTAATCTGCACTGTTCACCTTACATGAACAACAATAATAAAGATTTAAAAAAATATGAAAGGGGCCTTCCTTGGTGGTCCAGTGGTTAAGACTTTGAGATTCCATTTCAGAAGGCCTGGATTTGATCCCTGGTCAGGGAACTAGATCCCACATGCCACAACTAAAACCCAAATTTAAAAAAATAAATAAAATATATGAAGGGACCTTGTGCAGTTTGGTGCTAAGTGGGGTGAGTCAGGATGGCTGGGAATTTGGTCAAGCTGGGGGGATTTAGGGGTGAGTCAGGATTCAGACTCTGAGTGAGTAGTACGACTGGGAGGTCAGACCTCAAGGCCAAGCTTGGGGAGAGAGGGGATTCCTTTAGTGGCCCCAAAGACAAGTTTTGATGGTAAGCCTGGTTATTCCCATAGCCTATTCCCTGCCTTCCCCCACTCAGCAGAAGTAAATGGGGTCTTCCAGGTGTGGCAGGGGGAATAACGCTGCCTACCCCCTAAGATGTCCACCTTCTAATCTCAAGAATTTGTGATATTAGGTTATGTAGAAAGGGGGAATTAAGATTGCAGATGGGATTAAAGTTGCTAATCAAAGCCCGTAAAATCGAGAGTTCATCCTGAATTATCAGGGTGCTCAGTCACTCAGGCGTGTCCGACTCTTTGCCACCGCGTGGACTGTAGCCCCCAGGCTCCTTCTGTCCATGGCATTATCCTGGCAAGAATACTAGAGTTGGTTGCCATTTCCTCCTCCACGGACTCTTCCAGGGTGGGCCCACGTAATCATGAGAGTCCTTAAAAGATGAAAGAGGGAGGCAGAAGAGGAGTCAGTGCTGGAGTAATTCCATGTAAGGACTTGCTGGACCATTGCTGGCTTTGAAGATGGAAGGGGATCATGAATCTAGGAATGGAGATGACCTCTGATGGCTGGACAAAGCCAGGAACGATTCTTCCCTGCAGCCTTCAAAAATGACTGAAGCCCTGCTGGCACCTTGATTTTGCTCCTTGAGACCTGTTTTGGACTTCCCACCTCCAGTGCTGTAAAACAATAAACTCATGTGGCTTTAAATCACTAAGTTATGTGGTGATCTGTTACAGCAGCTGTAGAGAACTAATACAGGAGGGATCTTGGTTTAAAGAGTCAAGGTTTTAAGGGTTAGGAGTGAGTTACATCCAGCCCTGTCAGGACTTTGTATGGCACAGCCTCAGCTCCACCCAGGCCAGGAATGGATGTGGGTCTGCATGACCCCCGAACAAGCCTGGAGTCCAGAGATGAAAGAGCCAGCTGCCTACTGGATGGAGGTGCAGCTTTCTGGTCAGGGGAATGGGGGTGATGGCAGGTACCAGAGATGCATTGTTTTTCCTCTCCAGGCCCATGACTTGCAGCTGCCTGTGTAAGGAAGGTGTCACTGAAGACATGGACTTCATCCCCAGTTCCACCTACCTCTGCTGAGTGACTCAACATGAGATCTCATCGCTCCAAGCCTTAACACTTCAACCTGCCAAATGGGTATCACACTGTCCTTTCCGAGTTGATGTGGGTCAGGTGAGGGCCCATCTGTGAAGCACTCAGGACAGTCCTTGGTTCAAAGGGGAAGCTGAGAGAGGGAGACCCAGTGCAGGGAAGGTGGGCAGTCCCCACCTGGTCTGCCCTCCCGGGAGTCCCTACAAAGCTCCCCAGAATTTCTGCAGGTGTAATCTGTTGGTCTATTTGATGGACATGGATTCCACACTCTGCTCTGCCTTGACGTTATATTAACAGGCATGTCCAAGAGATCTCTTTTGCATTCCTGAGCACCTTGACAAAATGTTTTCTCTGGCACACAGGTCCTTGTTTCACAGGGAGGCACAATTAGACATTTGTCACTGCTTTTGCCAGGAAGCTCCAGGGAAAACTGCCCATGACTCTCAGAGTGGGTGATTTTCATGGACTTGCCAGAAGTCATCCCCTTGCTTAGTCCAGTTAAACATCTTCCAGGGACTATGGGTAAAATTTCCCAGCTGAGTTTAAATCGTCTAAGTCCTATGGATCAGCCAAAGCTAAATACTCTCTCTGGCTATGAACTTTAAGGTCAAAAGTCCAGTGCTGGCTTTTCTGTGAGTTACTAGCCTAGTCACTTCATTCATCCTATACACATTTATTGAATATTTACTGGGAGTGAGGCAATGTTTGGGGCACTAGAAATAAATCAGTGAACAAAATAGAAATCTCTGCTCTCACGGAGCTTCAAAATGGGGGAAGAGAGAGAGAGAGAGAGAGAGAGAGAGAGAGAGAGAGAGAGAGAGAGAGAAAGAGAGAAAGAGATAAATCCAAACAGCAACAAAAAGCAACTGGAATGAATAGTACGGGAAAATGGGTTAAGCATATATGAGAACTCTCTACTATTTTTGCTGCTTTTCTGTAAGTCTAAAATTAAAACAAAAATAAAAAGTATATATATATATATAGTTATTATGAGTGCTATAAAG
Source organism: Ovis canadensis (assembly GCF_042477335.2). Taxonomy (NCBI): domain Eukaryota; kingdom Metazoa; phylum Chordata; class Mammalia; order Artiodactyla; family Bovidae; genus Ovis; species Ovis canadensis. The sequence continues at coordinate 84,823,538 of NC_091257.1, read as the reverse complement.
AAAATTCAGTTAAGAAAGGAAATAGGCAATTAGGGGATCTTATGAGGTGGGAGAAAGAGCTGTAGTTTTGTCTGGTCTCTTTGAAAAAGTGACATTTGAGTAAAGATTTGAAGCAGAGAAAAAGAGCAAGCCATGGGCGATGGGATATTTGGGAAAAGAATATACCAGTTGGAGAAAATAACTGCAAAGTCGTAGTGGTAGCCAGCCTCCAAGAGGGACCCCAGGGACCCCAGTATGCACACCTTTGTCCAGTCCCCTCCTACACTGAATAGAGCTGATGTGTGTAATTAATAGGAGATGGGAGAAATGTGACTTCCGTGGGTGAGACACCAAAGAGATTACAGCTGGGGCCTTGCTTTCTCTTGGGTCACAGGCCCCAGCTGCCATCTTGTGAGGATGGGAAGTGTGACTGCCATGGCTGAGACACCGAAGAGACTACACTTTTGGCCCTGCTTTCCTCAGCGCACTGGCCCCAGCCGCCATATTGTGAGGAAGCTCAAGGAGCCCTATGGGCAGGTCCACTTGGGGAGGAACTGAGGCCTCCTGTCAACAACCAGCACTAATTTGCAGGGCCATGAGTAAGCCACCTTGGAAGCAGATCCTATAGCCTTTAATTTTTATTATTAAAATTTTTTTAAATTATTTTTTTGGCTGTACCTCACAGCATGTAGGATCTTCATTCCCTAACCAGGGATTGAACTTGTGCCCCCTGCAGGGGCAGAGAGGAGTCTCAGCCACTGGGCCAACAGGGAAGTCCCTCAGCCTTTAGATGACTGTGGCCTCACTGACACCTTGACTACTCTCTCATGAAACACTTCAAAGTGGAACCTCTTGGCTAAGTTGCTCCTAGACTCCTGTTCCACAGGAACTCTGGGAGATCAAAAAAAATTTTTAGCAGCTAAAAACTGGGTTGATTCATTATACAGCAATAAATAACCACTACAGGTCTTGAAGTGGGAGCTGGCATGGTTGCTTGAGGAACTGCAAAGGGGCCATGTGGTTGGAGTGGTGGGTATACAGTGGAGAACAGGAAGAGATGAGGGTAGAGGGCCTGAGTCAATCTTCCTCCTGAATAAAAGGCTTCCTCTCTGTGGGTATCATTATTATTTATTCAGCAAGTGGCCTCGCCTGAGTGTTTCTCAGGCCCAGACCTTGGGAACGAGTGTGCGATGCCCGTTTGCTTCACTCCTCTGGTCTTTTGAGATGCACTTAAATCTCCTTTTCCCAGGAAGTCTGTGGGGGTGTCCTCCTTCCTGAAGTGGTTTCCACGAGACCTCACGCTGAAACTGGGCCAAGCCCTCTCTGGGCATTTTTCTTTTTTTTTAAAGGCCAGGTTTATTTTGGTAGAGAACTAACATAGATTTGAACAACAACAGAAAGAGAGAGAAAGTGAATTCGATTAATTAAGAAGTTGTTTGGAGAAAAGCTCCCAGGGAAGGTGAGGTTTGAGGGAGGCTGGAAAGATGGTTAATGGTTGTCATTCAGTTGCTAAGTTGTGTCTGACTCTTTGGAATCCCACAGACTGCAGCACACCAGGCTTCCTTCCCCGTCCTTGACCAACTCCTGGAGCTTGCTCAGACGCATGTCCATTGAGTCGGTGGTGCCATTCAACCATCTCATCCTCTGTCGTCCCCTTCTCCTCCTGGCTTCAATCTTTCAGGTCTTTCCCAAGAGTCAGCTCTTCGCATCAGGTGGCCAAAGTATAATTTTTGGGCAAAGGTGGTGCGTGAGGGCAGTGGAAACAGAAAAAGCGGAGATGAGCAGGTGTGAGGAGGCTTGCTGTTTTCTGGGAATTTGGCATTGTTGGTGTGAAGACGGGGAATGGAGATGGTGAAGGTGCTGGAAAGGGAGTTGGGTGTGGAGGATTCTGAGTCCAGTCTGCACCCTTCAGGTCAGAGGTTCTCCCTCCAATTGTTTGCAAATCTTCAGAGAGGGGTTCCCAGGGGTAGCCCATCTGAGACGCAGTTAGGATTATTCTGATTAGAAAGGTCATAAGATCCATTTCAAGTTGGAGCTAGGGAAAAAGAGTATTGTTGATTTACATAAAGAGACCATGGTCTGATGTAAGTAATCAAGACCCTCTTACTTTCTCTTTTGTCCTGCCTTTTCCATATTGGCACAGCCCTTAGGCTCTCTCCTTGGGGTTCCAAGACAGTGGCCAGTCTCTTTCTAGGACTGAGTCTAGAAGAAAAGAGTACCTGTGTTTGTCCCAGCACCTCACACAAAGTCTTGGTATTTACTTTGGTTGATTATTTGACTCATGTATATCATGTGGCTACTCTTTACCCGATCACTGCCACCAGTGAATGTAAAAAAACTTTGATTGGCTAGGCCTACGTGCCACCTTGTAGAAACCATAGACTGAGAACAGATAGGGTCTATCGATCAGATGAAAATCAGTGGGTTGACGTGTCATGCGACAAGATGCAAAGAGGCATATTTCGCAGCTAGTCAAGAATTTTCCTTTGTAAGTATATAAGAGAGTATGGTCAGGGCACCAAATCTAATCAAGCTGATACATGGTACTGAAAAGTCTCCCATTAAGCTGTCAGATGTTTGTCTTTATAGAATCTGTGAGATATTGTTACATGGTAGCCATGATCATGTTATCATTATTATTGATTTGTTTCCTATTTTGAGTCTTTTAACCCCTTTGTATCAATATTACTTAAAGTTTTATTAGTTGCTATAACAGATAAACCCTACAACCTCATTAGCTTAAAACAATTTTCCTTTGAGTAAAGTCCGAAAGCATGAATTCTTGATTGGTGGTGCTGGGGCTTTGTTAGACAGAGTCATTCAGGGGTCGAAGCACCTTCCACTGTGTGGCTCCACCATGTCTTCATATCTTAGTCTTTTCTTCCAGCTAGCAGATAGGAGATGAGATGGTAGTAGGGGGGCACCTGCTTCTTGAAGACCTCTGCCTGGAGGGGAGCTGTACATGTTCCATTCACGCTCCATTGGTGAAAAGTCGTCACCTGGCTCCATCCAGGTGTGGGAAGAACCTGTAAAATGTCACCCTGGCTGGGCGACCAGGCTCTAGCAACTCCATACGGTGGCAAGGGAGAAGGTATCTTTCGTGGGTAGCTAGGCAACTTTGCCACACTCGCCAAGGATGGTATCCCAAATTCAAGATTTTCAAGTTACACACTAAAAAGGTGAGAATTACTGCCAAAAGGGATGTGGGACCTCCGAGGGGTTTTAGGCAGCAGTGGCATTAGCGGTAAAGAACCCACCTGCCAATGCAGGAGGCATAAGAGATGCAGGTTCGATCCCTGGGTTGGGAAGATCCCCTGGAGAAGGAAATGGCAACCCACTCCGGTATTCTTGCCTGGAAAATTCCATGGACAGAGAAGCCTGGTGGGCTACTGTCTATGGGGTCACAAAGAGTCAGACACGACTGAGTGACTGAGCATGTATACACGTGAAATATCAAGTCAATCTGTATTCCAGGGACATGGAGATAATGGAAAAGAGGGAGGAGGTTTTGTGAAAACCTCAGTCAGACCAAGTCCCTATCATCGTTATTTGTGCCCCAGTTTTGAATGGGACAATACCCTGAGGTGCCCCACACTTACACCCAACCATCATCCTACTGAGGACTCCAATGCCAGTGAGGCAGATACTCTTACCTGCAACTTAAAAATAAAAAAACTGAAGTCTCTGGAAAGGAAGTGACTTGTCCAAGGTGCATTGGCCTTTCAGTGGGTTGTCACTGAGGCTACTGATCTAGATTTGGATAATTTGGGGAACTCTATGGTGCAATACTTTGGCCACCTGATGCAAAGAACTGATTCATTGGAAAAGACCTTGATGCTAGGAAAGATGGAGGACAAGAGGAGAAGGGGATGACAGAGGGTGAGATGGTTGGATGGCATCATTAACTCAGTGGGCATGAGTGTGAGCAAACTCCAGGAGAGAGTGAAAGACAGGGAAGCCCAGTGTGCTGCAGTCTATGGGGTCGCAAAGAGCTGGACACAACAACTGAACAACAACAATGGTGCCAAGCATGTATTTGCCCCGTCGCATGATGTCTTCTAGGTGTCTTGATGTCTGAGTATCCAGTGGGGACCAGGGGGCTGGCAGGTGGCTTAGATGGCCCCTTGCACCTGTACCTCCTCCAGGAGCAAAGCTTCAAGCACTGCTCTCCCTGACCCCTGCCCATGCCACTGAATCCCCTCCAAGTCCCTCACAATGCTCTGAATGTCCCCTCATCAGCTGCTAGGAGTCATCGCTATGGCTCCTGGCCCCGTTTGGGAGGGTGACCGCAGACTTGCTCCCGGGGCTGCAGGAGCCCGTTCTGCTGACGGCGCAGATGGGGCCCACGCACCGGGACCTGGGCAGAGGGAGAGGAGAAAGTGGCTGAGCGCAGCTTTGCGAGGCCTGGTGATTTATGAGGAGCAGCTTCCGCCGGCCATCTGGACCAGGAGCTTCAGGAAGCACATCCTGTGTGGAGGCGCGGGCAGCGTGGGAGCCCTGCCAGCCAGGAGGCGTGCTTCCAGGGAGCGGAAGGAGGAAGGGGACAGGGAGGCAGGCTTGGGGAAGAGGCAACGGGGAAGCAGAAACTGGAATCACTTCCAGTTTCTTCCTCTTGCAGACCCTTTGGCCACGACTCGACCGTTGCGGGACCTTGGTCTTACTGACTTTAAAAATGGGACAGTGGCTGCACCTGCTGCTCTGTTGAGACGCTTAAGTGGACTGTTGCTTCTCAAAGTACCCAACCCAATGCGTTGAAGGAAGAATGCTGATACCATCGAGAATCTTCTGTGTGCCAAATATTCAGTTCGGTGCTGGGAATACAAAGGTTCTCAGTTTGCGGGCTGTTGGGGCAGGCAGGTTATTTCGAACCACTCGAGATATTTACAAGGAACTCTGTGAATGGAGAGGTGGCCAGCTCTGCCTGAAGGTGAACTTTGGACTGGACCTTAAAGGAGACATAGGAGCCCGGTGGGCAGTGAAGAAGGGACAGAGGTAACAGTTTGGGTAAATGCATGTCACACTGAGGTCAGATGTTGGTTTGTTCATTTACGCTTTCAGTCCTGAGCAATCTGCTGAGCTCCAAACAGGAAAATCCAACTGCCCACTTACACCTTCATTTGGGTATCTAATGAACATGTCAAATATAGCATAGCCAGACCAGACCTACTGGTCCCCTTCCCATGGCTCCCTTATCCCCCTGCATTAACCATTTTTCTTCCGTCCACCCAGTCACATAAGCCGAAAGATCTAGAAAATATTTATCTCCTATTTTCCTGATTCCCTCACTCTGTCCGGGTGTGCCATGTTGCACCACTATAAAGTGGTGGTTCCTCCTAGAATGGTTCAATAGTATCTTGACCTGACATCCCCAACTCCAGACCATTAGCAAGTCCTGTCTGTTACGGTCTCCCAAGTTCATCCAGAACCCATTTAATTGTCTCGAATCCCACCACAACCATCAATGCCTGACCGGCTGCAGAGTCTTACCCAGGAGAGTACAGGCTTCTAATATTTTTTCCTATTTCCACATCTGTCTTCCAAAAACTCATCTCCGCATAGTGACCAGAGTGATTTACAAAAGAGAAATCAAATAAAAACACTCCTCTGCTTGAATTCTTTACCAGGCAGTTATTTTCACAGTAATTCTGCATAACAGTTAACCTTAAAACTCAACACTGCACAGTAACTACACAGACACATTTCCTCATGTGTCTGAAGGTTGGCTGAGTCTCGGCTGATCTAGGCTGGTTTTGGCTGTAGACTGTAGGTTGGGTCCAGGTCTACTGTGTGTGTCTCTCGTCCTCTTTGGGACAGTGGCCACTGAAGGCATGTTCTTCTGATGGTGAAAAACAAGGACATAAAGGTTCAAGAACATTACAAGCCTTGCTCCCAATATATCCAACACCATCCCATTCTTCAAAGCAAGTCATGTGGCCAAGTCCAAGGTCAAAGAGACAGGAAGTGACCTTCATTATCATGAGGCCACAAGAAAGGTGCAGATAGATAGATAATTTATTATAATGGAATAAAAAATTAGGACTAACCAGTAACTCAGCCGTCAACAAAACCTTTCAATGGCTTTCCATTACACTTAGAATACAGGCTAAACTCCACCTCCTCCTTTACCCCTGGATCTGGCTCCTGATATATCTCCACCATCAATCTGTATTACTCTTGCCCTCACACCTTCCCCTCTAGCCATGCAGCTTTCTTGGCGTTTGGTCCAAATTCTTTTTCCATCTCAAGACCTTTGCGCTGGTCACTCTTTGTGTCTGGAACACACTGCTCCCAGATCTTCACCGGGCAAGATCCTTCTGACCATCAGGTCTCAGATGAAATGATACCTACACCTATAGAACCTGTTAAAGACACAGAAGTCTGGGCTCCGCTCCCACAGATTCTGAAAGAGCTGGTCTAGAGTTGGCTCTGAGGAGTCTGTTTCTAACAAGACACCCACCATTGACATCGGTGCTGACGTTCCATGGACACATTCTGAGAAACACTGCTGTGTGAGAGAAGCATGTCCCAGGAAAGAAGAGGAAGGCTTTAGTCTGTTGGGGTTTGAGAAGGTTTCCAGGTGGTGCTAGTGGTAACAAACCTGCCTGCTGATGCAGGAAGTATAAGAGATGCAGGTTCAATCCTTGGGTCAGGAAGATCCTCTGGAGGAGGGCATGGCAACCCTCTCCAGTATTCTTGCCTGGAGAATCCACTTGGACCTCCTCCACCAGAGGAGCCTGGTGGGCTGCAGTCCATATGGTTGCAAGGATTCAGACACGACTGAAGTGACTTAGCACACAGCACACATCAGAAGAGGTAGTAGCTGAGCTAGGGTTTGAAGAATGTGGGGAGGTCGTCGGGCTGACAAGACTCCATGTTTGGGGGATTATCTCATGACTCTGTGAGCTGCCCAGGTCTGAAGTTCCAAGTTATTCTCTCTGGGTCCCTCAGTCCATTCAGCCTGGATCCAGTTGGTGCTGCCTCCCACTGAGAGCCAGAACTGACCATATTATATATGACCACCATCTGAGCTTCTTGAGACAACCAATTCCACAGGAAGTCTTAGAAAGCTTTTTCTCTCTAAATGATTTCTTTCTTTCTTTTTTTTTTTACTGTCTGTCACTCAGAGTTGTAGAGATTTTATATCATCTATGAAATCCTATTAAGATTTTATTTCCTTATTTTCCTTTTATGATGACCAGGATTTCCTTCTGGAGATGAGGTCCGCAGGAAGTGGGCATGGCTTGGCAGGAGTCAGGCCCTGGGGGGCGGCGTGCATTACTGGGGCAGCCTCGGCCTCAGTGACAGCACAGGCACTCAGAACTGGCAGCATCCTTCGAGGTCCTGTGGCCCATTTTCCACTAAAGGGATCCTCTGTGGAGCATCCCGAGGCCCAGGAGAGACAACCGTGGGACTGTAGAGTCAGAGAAATGATTTTAGAGCTGGAGCAGCTGAGTTAAGACTCAGTCCTTCTTAACGGACTGGGCTTTTGGGTTGCTGTGTTTTTGGGTGAATTCAGGCAAGCCCTTTGCCTTCTCTGACCCTTATTTGTATGTGTGTACATGTGCTATGTTAAAGACAAGATGTGATAAGTGCTCTGTAAACAGGGATTGTCTCAAACAGGTTCAGTGGTGGGGAACCTGTTTGAGAGACGTACTACTTTGACAAGCAGAGTATTGCAATCTGGTTGGTTCTGGATGCAGTTAGCCAGCCCATTGGGGGTCTCTCCCAATTTCAAGTCATTTAACTTGAACCTCAAACTTCGGGAGCCTCACTGAAGCCACTGACTTAATATTGACCAGGAAAATATTCAGGGTTAGAGACATATGGACTGGGGACTTCATTTCAGGCTGTTGGTTCTCAACTGGCTTCTTAAGAGAATGACCTGTGATGATAGCATAACCTACCCAAAGCTCAGACCTTCAGTTCAGTTCAGTTCAGTCGCTCAGTCGTGTCTGACTCTTTGTGACCCCATGAATTGCAGCACCTGCCAGGCCTCCCTGCCCATCACCAACTCCCGAAATTTGCTCAAACTCATGTCCATTGAATAGGTGATGCCATCCAACCATCTCATCCTCTGTTGTCCCCATCTCCTCCTGCCTTCAATCTTTCCCAGCATCAGGGTCTTTTCAAATGAGTCAGTTCTTCACATCAGGTGGCCAAAGTATTGGAGTTTCAGCTTCAGCATGAATATTCCAATGAATATTCAGGACTGATTTCTTTAAGGATGGACTGGTTGGATCTCCTTGCTGTCCAAGAGACTCTCAAGAGTCTTCTCCAACACCACAGTTCAAAAGCATCAAGCTCAGTCCTTATTCCAGATTTATTAAGGAAAACTCAACAAAGGTATCAGTGTGGTTATTGAAGTTCTCCAGTTAATTCTAATTTTACAGCCAGGGTGACAGTCTCCTTTTAGGTACAGTCAGTCAGTCATGGATCCTCCCTGGAGCACTGGCATAGCTCATATTTCCCCACTTGTTCACAAGGACATCATCTCGAGAGCATCTGTTGAATGGATGTCTGTTTCATTCCAGACACAGGATGTGGAGCCTGAATTTATCTAGGGCACCCCAGGTTGGGGTTAAACCTGGGACCATATTAACAAAATTCACCCTTGTTTTCTGGGTTCTGACCCCACTTCAATGGGCCCCTGAAAAGTCCTCTCAGTTTTGTCAAGGAGTCCCTTATACATTTAGGGGAAATCTCAGGCCCTGTGTGATGATGTGTGCTAAGTTCTTTCTCTCCTACTCTTTCTTGGTGATGCCCACTGCCCGTGAATCAGAAAGTGGTATGCGTCCACTGCTTCCCCTCTGCTGGTGCTCCCTGCTAGGATGCAAATGCCCATATCCAGGGTGCAGTATCCCAGACATTGGTACCCTTCCTTGGCATCCCCATTGATTAAGCTGCACTGGGTCTGGTGTAGAAGTGAATGGAAGGCTTGCCTTGGGGGAGGCTCACACTTTGCCATGTGAGTTTCACAGTAGGGCTGTTTGTTGCAAGTCTCTTTTGAGTTCAGCCTCAGCAGCCTCTTCCTGAAACCTCTCCCCAGACGACCTGGTCCTGGACCTGGACCTGATTACTCAGGCTGACTCATCATGGCCTCTCTAGTGTATGTTTTTGCTCTTTTCCCTCCAAACTAAAAAGACCTAACTGATTGCAACCCAAATTGACTTGTACATGTCACCTCCTGGCCAGTTTACCCCCAAATTTTCCTTATGAGCCCAGGGTACTCAGTAGTCTGTCTTAGAAACCCAGGCCCAATTCAGACTACAGTGCAGCCTCAGCTTAGGTCAAAGCTGGGACTTCCAAGTGTGTTACAACCCTCTGGTCTCTTAATTTAGTCCTACCATCTGGAGGAAATAATTGTATTAATAGCTGCTGTTTATTAAGTTCTTAGTCTGGACTGGCATGGTGCTAAGTGCTGTACATATCTCATTTAATTCATGCAAAAGCGTTGTTGACTGGGTGCTATTATGACCTGTTTTACAGATGAAGGAAAAAAGGATCAGAATGGTAAATTTCCAGTGTCACTTAGCATGGAGGTGGAGAAGCTGGGATCTGGATTCAGATCTGGGTAACTCAGATACACCAACTCATGAGCTCACTGGGTTGTTCCTCGAAAAGTCGTGTGGATTCCTGGTGCTCCCTTCCCAAGGGCTCTTGCGTTATCCAGAAAATAAGCAGATCTTCAAACTTGGGAGGAGTCCAGGGTCTATGATCAGAGTTCCATGTTTTCTATTGTAAAATTGGATGGCTTCTGCCCATCTATTATCTTCCAGATCCTAAATTTTCCACACTCCCCAAAGGGTTTCCTTCATGGCTGAGATGGTAAAGAATCTGCCTGCAATGTAGGAGACATGGGTTTGATCCTTGGGTCGGGAAGATCCCATGGAAAATGGAATGACAACCCACTCTAGGATTCTTGCCTGGAGAATTCCATGGACAGAGAAGCCTGATGGGCTACAGTTCATGGGATCACAAAGAGTTGGACATGACTGAGTAACTAACACGCACAAAGCTCTCATTTAGACCAAAAGCACAGTGTTCAATGTCAGAACATCAGAGCCAACAGTGCCCTGAGAGATAGACTGTGAAGTCCACTTCCTTCCTCAGCAGGTAATGGGGATTTATCTAAGATCTCACAAATTCACAGCAAACTGGATTTAGGACCTGGGGTCCTTCTCCCAAAGCCGTGGACTCACTATGTGAGCTTGCATGTCACCCCTCTCTGCAGCATGAAGCAGATATATCCCCAGAGGCAGTTCCAGCATTAAGCTAAGCTTTTAGGCAGTGGAACCTTTTGACACAAGGGAAACTGAAATGGAAATCTTCTCTAATTGCTCAAAGCCAAGGTGGTCTATTGGAGAACCCCATGAACAGTGTAGTCTGGTGGACTGTCGTCCACGGGGTTGCAAAGGGTTGGATATGACTGAAGTGACTTTAGCAGAGCACAAAGTGGTGTATTGACTCAGGGATGTGAATCCGAGAGATCCTTTCTTACCCTTGTCATCTTTCCCCACCTCTTCCTTCAGCACTTCTGAGAATGCCAGGTACCTGCTAATGTAGAAAATCATGGCCTTAAACATGTTGAGGGGATGGAAAGAGAACTTGATTGAACTAAATCAAGTCATCATGCTGACTGATCTCAGAGAAAGAGTCCCCCAACCAATGGTGTTAATAAATGATTAACAACCTGCTTTCTGGAGACAAACATTGCACATTTCCAGGGTGTAAATGATGGCCACTTTTAAACTGTACATATGATATTGACCAACTTGCAGATTTCCTGAAAATTTAACATTTGGCTCTTGTGGGCTGATCTAAGTTGTCTCCTGCACACTGCTGCTTCTGTATCTTCAAATATATACTTTTGCTGGATTTGGCTCATTAAACTTTGCAGCAGTTTTCTATTGCCCTGGGACTATGGTGAAGCAAATGGTGGGTGGGGCTGTGACGATAACTCGGATGACTCATTAATAGGTCTTTTCCTGTGATATCACTGTCTCTGTTTCATATCTTGGCAAAAATGTTGCCGTTTCTACCCTGTTATAGAACAAAGAGAAGTGTGACTTGTGGCTCACAATCTTTGAAGCTGATTTCACATGATTTTGATAATTCTATCGCATTTCTCACAGATACAACTCTTTTTCCCTCCTGGGATGGTAGAATGTCATCTTGGGATTCTTCTTTCCCGCTGATCCTTTCTGTAAGGCTGCCTTCCTCTGTGCTTTTACACTTGCCCGAGCGCCAGGCTTTGCCACATGCTCTTTATGAACATCCCTTACCCCTACCCTGGTGCATCTGGAGGAGGGGAGATGAGACTCCGTGGTTCTAAATCTCTCCTTGGCACACGTGCTCAGGCTTGAGCGAAGAACCAGTTATTCCATTTGAACAGAGAAACTGCAGACAGATGTGCTGTTTTCACATCTGGCTACTGGGAGGTACATAGCTGTGTTTGGTTACCTACCCACTCTTTTTTGCACTTACAGGTGGGGGAAGGGACTCATCCCTTTGTTGTGCTGGTGTTTTTATCTGCACAGGGGAGGTCATGTTCTTGGGAGATGCTAGGCGGACTCCTGGGGTGGGGAAGATATTTTCTTAAATCTGGATGAGCAGGCAATTGAGTAGAAAGATTGAGGGTGGAGGGAAGACATCCCTGTATCCCTGGTCTGCTCCTCACTCCGCTGAGGGTTTGTGAGAGAAAGCACAAATCCATCTTCATCCAAACGACTCCTATCACACTTCTGGTTGGGGTTAGGTACACCCACTCCTTAGATGGCACTGAGCCAGAAAATTAGCAATGATCAATGAAAGGGGAAGGATGATGAAATAAAAGTGGAGTCTCAATTATGCTCTAAATGAGCAAGGAGATGTTAAGTCTTTAACAGAGGAGGGGCTGGGGACTGGAGGAAAGAAAAACGATTACTTGGAAGAATTCAGCACCCCAGTCTGGACTTAGCCATTGATTTCCTATTCCAGTTCCATAGATGGACCATAAAGGCCTTGTAGAGTGCGCAGCTCCCCCTGCGCTATTTCTCCATGATCTGCATCGAGGAAACACAAGTTTCTCTGCCTTGCTTTTCTGTCCACCAGCATCAGATCTGGGGTGGATCCAAGGGAAGAAATGTCTGTGGGCATGACGTTAGGGTTTCCAACTTACCAGCTGCTGGGAGGTCAGATTTGTGGTTTCGGGGCACAGGATGTTTCTGTGTGAACCGTGGTTAAAATTGTTTTGCCAAATTATAAGCGTCATTTGTTGTGTTTGTATGAAAAGGAAGGCTGCAGTGTTTCCATGAAATCTCAGTCATCTTTAAAAACAAAAAACACAACTTTCTTTTCCTGAAACTCTGCTAAAAGACAAAGTAATTGATGTTGAGTTTGGGGATTTGCCCTGAAAAATGCAATCATTAGGACAGCCTGTATTAGTCATTTAGAATGGAAACCAAATGTTTCCTTCCATATCTATCCATAATGTAAAAGTTATCCCCCATCTGGCAAAACCTCTTTCTGTTGAAACGTTCCTAGTGGTGTTGCATTAATAAGTAGACATCAAGTGAAATGTACTATTTATGTCCTTTCACTGGTCTCTGTACACACAGTTGCACGTACAGCTTGTATCAATAAACATCTCTACCTGCGGGTTTTCAAGACAGATTAACTGGGAAGGGCCATTGTAGGATAAAAGAAGAGGCCATGCTGGGAGAAAAATGCAATTAAACGTTCACCCGTGCAAACACTTCCTTCCTGGATACCATTCAGATTTTAATTTCTTTCTTTTTTAAAATAAAATAAAATACAAGATGTTGGTGCAGCTTGGAGATAGCCCACATCTGTACTGTAATGAGACAATTCTGCAAAGTGGAACTCTCAGTGGGGTATGTATTTAATTCATATTGGTTTTGGACCACAGCCTATAATGAGGAAAGATACGGGTGGAGGCAGGAGATGGCAGTTGGAAGTCTGTACCCTTTTTGAACACGAAAGTACAAAAGGGTCGTGCATGTATTTGTGTTTTAGTGAAAATTCAATAACTTTAGCTGCAGACACTTTGCTCCGGAACACTACTAAAGATGGGAGACCTAATAAACGACCTGAATTCAAGCTTCTTGGAGCGTAAGGCTGGAGGATTGCCAGGTTTGGCTGCCCTGATGCTAAAGAATGTCCTGGTGTGATTTTTGTACGTGGGCCAAATGAGGACAAGGTTGATTTTTAAAGCATCTTCTAAAAGCGTGTGAGCCCCAAGGTCCTATAAACATCAAACAGATTCTGCATAAAAAGGATTCAATGAGGAGGGTTTCGGAAATACTCAGGTTTCCTGCCAGCAAACGTCCTGAGGAAGGGATGGATAGGCCAAATTTAAGACCTAGAGGGTGATGGTGGTTTAGTTGTGAAATCGTGTCCGACTGTGACTGTAGCCTGCCAGGTTCTTCTGTCCATGGGATTTCCCAGGTAAGAATACTGGAATGGGTTGCCATTTCCTACTCCAGGGAATCTTCCCGACCCAGGGATTGAACCGTCGTCTCTGGCGATGCCTGCATGGGCAGGCAGATCCTTTACACTGAGCCAAGATGCTTCCCTAAGTTAAGACTATCCTCTGGTCCTGAGTCTTTCCTTCACCTGCAGGGCAGTGGTCTGAGCATTGTGTCCGTGAGCTTGAGTTTGAGTCAAAATGCCCAAAAGCTCAAAGAAGGATCCACCAAGTAGTAAGAAGAATGAGAAGCTATAGGTTTGGCCTCTCGAACATTTAGGACTCTCCCTGAACTATCTAATGTCATCCTTATCACCGTCAGCCACTGTCATTCCCTCCCATTTCAGGACACTCACTTGTCCACCTTCATGCCTTGCAAGTGGCAGAATCAGGGCTTGAACCCAGGCCAAAAGCATGGATGGCATGGTCTTCGCCCAAAGGCCTTCTGGGGCTCAGATCCTGCAGGCTCAGGAGGAAGGAAATCAGGGTCTGAAAAGAGGAAGAGGAATCAGGGATGAGGTGAAATCTAGGGATCTGCCTTGTTCCTGGGTTTGACCACATCTACTGAGAGCTGCTTGGGAACCATCTTGAAATCACCCTTCAGCCTTTTCCGCTGCAGGCTGGATGCCCTCAGCTTACACTGTGGTCGATGCTTTGTGGGTGGATTTGCCCACATTTGAGGAAGACTGCCTGAGAACCGTCTGTCTGAGAAGCTCAGCCTTCTCCCCACCAGGAGGGAGATTCTTAACTGGCACTAGCTCTGCCTTAGGTCTAGATGCTCGTTTCTATGGCTATGATCAGTACTGATGATTGCTGCAGCGCCTGGCATGGTCCATGGCATCTGGTTGTGACAACTCCAGGAGGTTAGGCTCTCCTTATTTTTCTTTTATAGATGAAGAGAGTGATTTGATGCCAGGGCTATTGCAATTCCAAGCTCATGGAGTGAATGCTGACCAGGGAGGCTGTGAGTTGGAATCTTCCTGAAGGAATGTGGAGGATGCTCTGGGCATTTCTGCCAGACTCTGTGAGCTGAGATACACATGGGCAGGGCCAGACAGGCTGCTCACAGGGGGTACCCCCTGTATCTACTTCTTCCTCCTAGCAAATTCTTGCATCCCTGGGCATCGGCTCTGGGCCGTTTTTGTCTGCCTGAGTTGCTTTCCCCTTTCCTGTAGAGTTTTGGAGTCTCTTCCCCAGCAAAGCTGACCTGCCAGTGATAAATACCATTTAATTACAGAACAAGTTTTTCTGCCATTTTTCTCAGCACGGCTTCTATTGCCTAAGATTAAACTTCATTGCAATACCACTGAATTACCTTTTTAAACCTATTATTTCAATGTGATTAACTTCACTTCTTTCCATTTAGCTGTAAGCAAAATCTTGTTTACAAGGCAAAAAAAGTCTTTGCCTTAATATCGGCAATAATAATACAAACGAACATTGCAAGAAAATAATTTATGTGAAAAACAGGAAAAAATGGCATTGATACATGAGGCTCCTCTTCAATTAATAAAAAGGAGGAAATATTTAAAAACAATTTATCAAAGAAATATATACAGTTCATACATCATGCGTTTGCAAAGAATGTACTAATATTCATTCCACAGATAGCCCCGTGAGCAGGGATTTGAATTCTTTTGTGTGTGATGTCTGATGGTTTGTGGCTAAAATCCAGAGCTGGGTTTGGTTAATGAAGTGCCGGTCCATACAAGGCTGCTGATGGAGAAATAAGCTTATGCTGGCTAGACACTTGCCATGCCTTATTATTAGAGCATGTGCTCACCTTTGAAGTTGACCAAAAAGGCACTTGAGACTTTTAAAGAAGAGGTTGTTACTGCAAGCCTGGGTGGTCACCCCAAAACCTAGGACAGATTTTTGGGCACATCTACAACTGTTTTCTCTCACTGGTGTCTCTTCGGGACTGAAACCCAAAGGACTAGAAAAAACCATGATTGTATTAAGAATTGCAAAAAAGTAGCACAGTATTAAGAATTGCAAAAGGTAGTACAGGAAACTATATTCAGTATTCTATGATAAACCATAATGGAAAAGAAAATATAAAAAAGAATGTATATATATACATATAATTGAATTACTTTGCCGTGAAAGTGAAAGCATTAGCTGCTCAGTCGTGTCCGACTCTTTGGGATCCCGTGGACTATAACCTTCCAGGCTCCACTGTCCATGGGATTTCCCAGGCAAGAATACTGGAGTGGATTGCCATGCCCTCCCCCAGGGGAATCTTCCTGACCTAGGGATCGAACTTGGGTCTCCTTCATTGCAGGCAGATCCTTTACCGTCTGAGCCACCAGGGAAGTCCCCAGAAAAATATTTTTTAAAGAGTGAAAAAAAAAAATTGAGAAAGGGAGAAATGCTTGGTGATTAAAAAAAAAAAGAAAAGAAAATTGTCTTTGAAGCAGATCCCGGCAGACTGTTTTCTGCAAGTTGTCAAGGCCGAGTGGCCGCTGGGAAGTGGTGGCACCTGTCACCGCAGTTATGCAAATCTTCTCCTGTTGGGGCCAGAGAAGGGACCCACGGCTGCGGGTTGGCAAAACAGACTCTGTATGCTTCCACCCAAATTTCTCCCTAATTTATTTTGACCATTTTCTATTATGGCTTTCCACTAGATGCACTTCATAGGGAGTTCCTTTACGGGGCGATGCAGAGAAATTAGCATTTGCATCATATTTAACAGTTTACAAGGAGGAGTTTTGCTCACACATAAAACAACATGCTTTTACCTGGAAAACGTAGATATCAGAACTCATATTTCCACATATGGTGTCCGCGCTTAGCAGACGTTTAGAATCAAAGATAGTTCAAAAGGTAAGACAGAGTCGGCAAGTCTCTTCAGCTCAAGCCAGGGTGCCTTGTCCACTGTGCTATGCCACCAGGTTGGCAGAGAGAGAGAGAGAGGATGTGTGGATACAGGACTGGAGGGTCTAGGGTGCGGGGTAGAGCGGGCAAGAGGGACAACTACTCTAATCTACTTCCTCCCTGCTCAACACTCAGTCTCCTTGTGACTCACCCTTCAGTTCTGTTCAGTTCAGTTGCTCAGTCGTATCTGACTGTTTGTGACCCCATGGACTGCAGCACACCAGTCTTCCCTGTCCATTGCCAACTTCCGGAATTTACTCAAACTCATGTCCATTGAGTCAGTGATGCCATCCAACCATCTCATCCTCTGTCATTCCCTTCTCCTCCCGCCTTCAATCTTTCCCAGCATCAGGGTCTTTTCAAATGAGTCAGTTCTTCTTATCAGGTGGCCAAAATATTGGAGTTTCAGCTTTAGCATCAGTTCTTCCAATGAATATGCAGGACTGATCTCCTTTAGAATGGACTGGTTGGATCTCCATGCAGTCCAAGGGACTCTCAAGAGTCTTCTCCAACACCACAGTTCAAAAGCATCAATTCTTCAGCACTCAGCTTTCTTTATAGTCCAACGCTCACATCCATAGATGACTACTGGAAAAACCATAGCCTTGACTAGATGGACCTTTGTTGGCAAAGTAATGTCTGCTTTTTAATATGCTGTCTAGGTTGGTCATAACTTTTCTCCCAAGGAGTAAGCGTCTTTTAATTAACTCTTGCCCCGAGCAAATTTTCTTGCCTTTTCCCCTCTATCCTACCCTTCTTCCTCCCCCTGTTTGTCCCTAGTTTGTTTAAGCCTATTACCTGAGCAACCACACAAGTCCAGGTTCTGACCTGAGGTTGGCATGGCCAGGGAGAATCTGATGCGCCAAGATTGCCTAATCTGTGCAGTTTTATTTTTCAGGCATAGAAAACACACCCAGACATGCACAACCAGTCTGATCACCGTTTCCTCCCATGAAGTACATAATGTCGAAATCATGTAGGAACTTCCATGATGGTGACTCCTACCAGTCAGGAAAAGGGGTGATGGATCTGACTGGGGCCCTATTCTTACCCTGGCTAAATGAACCCTCCAGTTTTCCTTGTAAGCTCTCCATCTTGTTCTACCCAGCAGCTGATGGGTATGCCTTTCCCTTCTCCAGGGGATTTTCCCAACCCAGGGATTGAACCCAGGTCTCCCACATTGCAGGCAGATTCTTTACCAGCTGAGCCACAAAGGAAGCCCAAGAATACAGGAGTGGGTAGCCTATCCCTTCTCCAGGGGATCTTCCAGACCCAGGAATTGAACCAGGGTCTCCTGCATTACAGGTGGATTCTTTACCAACTGAGCTATCAGGGAAGCCCGATGATCAGGAAATGTGTTTATATATTCTCAGCTCTTAAATAACTTGTGGTTTAGAAGAGAAGACAGAGGCAGAAGCAGGTGTGTGGCTGGCCACGCAGACACCAGTCTTGCTCTCTGCTGGGATTTGCTGGCCTGAAGCTGGTGTAGCTCCTCTGAGGACTCATTGTGTCTGTGGTACCTCTGGGATCAACATCCCACTTGCTGTCCCAGAAGGGGGCTTGTTGGAGTGGTGGGCATCAACAAAAAAGCAGAGCAGACTGAGTCACCCCTGAGACTGGGGCCCCGCCCTCAGGGGGCAGCCACCCCTCAAGAATATCCCAGGACACCCTCCCGCGGGAGTGCCAAGAACTGTTAAACTGAGGATGAGGCTGCTTCCAGGGTTGGGCGGGGGGAGCAGAGAAACTCCAAAAGCCTGGGGGAAGTGCCAGAAACCATCAGGGCAGGTTGACAGATGTGTTTCCAGCATCTGCCTTGCTCCTGGTGTTTGGCAGATGGGGGGCGGGGACCAGGCAGCTGAAAACCTGGATCCGTTTCAAATAGCTCGCCTTCCCAGGCTGAAAGCAGAGCGTTTCCAGTGGGCAGCCATGCAGCCAGTGGCCTCAGGGTGCTTCCAGCCAGAGAAAGTCCCACTGCCACTTCGAACAAAGCGTGGTTTTGTCGATACGGGGAATTGTGGGTCCGAGTGAACGTCCTCTGGCTTGTGAAACTCCTTGTTCTGCGCTTGCTCTTGTCATCCTTTGCTTCACTTTTCACCCTGTATTTCAGCCTTTAGAGGCCAGATGACCTTGAGATATGTCCCCTTGCCAGATGGGAGTGTCAGCCAGAGGGCTGACTTGAGCTTCTAGAGCTGGTGCTGTCTAGTACGTAGTAGCCACTAGCCAGATGTGATTACTGAACATTTAAAATGTGGCTAGTCCAAGTGCATATAAAATAGTCAGTGCAGTGCAAAAAATGATTGTAAAAATCTCAGCAATCTTTTTATATTGTTATATGTTAAAATAATAGCACCTTGGATATATTGAGCTAAATAGGCTATAATATATAAAATTCATTTCACCTGTTTCTGTTTTTGTTTAAAAAGAATGTGGCTACTAGGAAATGTAAAATGACATATGGGGCTTGCATTCTATTTTTTTGAAAAGCTCTGTCCCAGAGCGTGAACCTTGTAATACAATTCTCAACGACACTGTACCTGGGTCCTTAGCCAAGTTTGCCCGGAAGCCTTCATTGCTGAGGATCACCAGGGCCTGCAGGCACCAGCCCATCCCCTCCACTCTTGACCAGAATGTGAGTCAAATGGGGGTCCTTAGGGATCCAGCTGTTTCTCAGGAGGGGAGGCTGCGGCCGCTGCTTCGTGACTCTGAGCAGTTCTGCTGGTCTGTCACTGCAGTGCTGAGACACAGGCTCTGTGCTGGGCCCCAAGGCTCATGTTTCTCCCCCTGGACCCAAAGACAGGTTCCAAAGGGGCTTCTCTGGGTACCCAGTAACCTCTTTTCCTGCTCTCCACGTGGCTAGGCTCTACTTCAGCTGACTCACAGGACCCTCTCTCCTGTCTTGTACATTCTCTACCTTAAAGGGCTGCCAAGCCTCAAGCAGGAACCCCTGTAAGCTGAAACAACCATGAGATGCAGGTAGGAGGCGTCATCTTGCGGTGGCCGCCTCCATCCTGGCTCACCCTCACTCCCACTGGGCACTTTTCCAACTGGGGACAACAGGAGCCACTCATCCCTAAGGAGAAGGGGGCCAGTGGGGATGGGGTGCTCTCTAGGCTCTGTCTCAGCCACAGCCACCCTAAAGCCCACTTAGCCAGGCCACCTTATTCCTCCGCTCAGAGGCACATCCTTGTTGGACTCCCCAAGGGCAGCCAGAATCCTCCATCTTCCACGGCGGCCCCCAGGGCTGGGTGGGGAAGAAGCGCTTTATCTGCCTCTCTTCCTCGGGGAGTAGATATCTACTGAGGATCTGCCTCGTGAAAGGCACCGTGCCGAGCGCTGGCAATGGAGCAGCAAACAGAAACTCCCATCTCTGGGCCTCTCAGAGCTTCACTCTCATGGGTAAGACACACGCCAATCAGGAAATCACACTCATGTCTCCCCACAACTATAAGAGCTCTTTGGCCAAGGATGCTGGAGACGGACATGGTTGGAGTCAGGGAAGGCTGCTCTGGAGATTCACGTGATGCTTGAGCTGAAATTGTATTAATATTTTCAAAAGCTTTGCTCCTGTTCCCTTCCATTTCAGAGCTGGGGTCAGACTCCCTAGGAGAAGGTCCTGAGGATCAGGTAAGACCCAGAAAACATTTACCAGCATGACCTGAGGCAGAATTGTCTGGAAGGGAAATTATGTAATGAGAACAGAGAAGTGATCCAGAAAATCAATGTGTCCTGGCTTAAAATCCAAGAGTAGGGCCCAGGATGCATGTAGGAGGGGGACAGCCCTGGGACTCAGGAGGGGAGAGGCAAGAGGCTCAAGGTGAAGTAGGTGAGGGGTAACCGAGTGTGTCTCCGCTCTGCCCGAGACCCCCACTCTTGCAGACAGTCATTTTACAAATCTGTGCTGGTTGTATGTTTCTAACTTGGTGCCTTAATGGACCTTGTGTTTTATTGGATCTCAGAAAAGCATCAAACAGTCGAGTCTCCCTGTTGGGGCACCCCATGTTGGAAAAAGCCCTGAACCAGGAGGCAGGTTCCAGCCCTGATTTTGCCCCCACTCGTCCGCTGTGTGACCTTGGGTGAGCCCCTTGCCCTCTCTGGAATGTAGCTTTCTCATCTGTAAAATGAGGGGGCTGGACTGGGTTGACCTCGAAGCCCGCATGCACATCTCAGGTTCCAGGACCCCGGGAGTCAATGACGTGCTTGACTGAGCCGTTCCCAGCTGTAGCCCAGAGGTCGGGGTTCAAGCCTGTTATGAAGCTGCCACTCAGATGCTGCCACTTCTGATATTAATTTCATTTCTTCCCATGAGGCATGGGGTCTTTACGAATGACTCCAAGAATTGCTTCCAGCCTTGGGGACAGAAGCTGGTCCTGAAAGCAAATGGAGCTAAAACCCCAGAGTACCCCCACCCTGGGCTCTTGGTGAACTGACCAGAATCAGCTTCTCAATGAGCAAGTTGCGGCTGAACTCCCGAGAACAGGGAGCTGGTGACAACTTTCATTCTTGTCCTCAGAACAGCGCCCTGCTCCATTCCAGGCCGGAATGAGCTGGTTTCTGGACCAGAGGAAGCCCTGCTTTTATCAGAAGTGCAAAGTCACAGATACGGGGTTCCTGAGTTGTGAGTTAAAATCTTTTTTTTTTTTTAACATTTTGTTTTGGGGTATAGTGGCCAATTAACAATGTTGTGATAGTTTCAGGTGGACAGCAAAGGGACTCAGTCATGCAAAAACGTGCATAACCATTCTCCCCCAAACTCCCCTTCCATCCAGGGTGCCACATAACATTGAGCAGAGTTCCATGTGCTATACAATAGGCCCTTTTTGCTTATTCATTTTAAATATAGCCTTGTGTACATGTCCATCCCAAATCCCCTAAGTATACCTTCCCCTGGCAACCAACCATAAGTTTGTTCTCAAAGTCTGTGACTCTTTTTCTGTTTTGTATGTAAGTTCATTTGTACCATTTTTTCTTAAATTCCACATGGAAGGGATGTGATGTGATATTTCTCCTTCTCTGTCTGACTGACTTCACTCAGTATGACGTTCTCTAGATCCATCCATGTTGCTGCAGATGGCATTATTTCATTGTGAGTTAGACTCTTGTAACTAGCTGAGTAACTCTGGGCCATGAGCCCTGGTTTTTTCATGCCTCAAATGGGGAAAATAAAGTCACCCACCTTCACCATATTATTAGGAAGATTAAAAAGAGTTCATATTACATCATATCATGTGTAAGTTCCTGGTAAAATTTAAAGTTGTATGTAGACTATTATAAAACAATGATAATAAAAATATATATCCCTTCCGGATTGGGAAAAAAAAAAGTTTAGAGCTTCTGTTGTTAACAAATGTAGCTTTCCTTTGCACAGGGCTTGCACTTCTAAAATACCTCCCTATTCGTTTTCTCGTTTACTTCTCACCAAGACTCATGAGGCAGGTATCGTGTGTTTCGGGGGGACGGGTGGGTCATGGCTGCCTGAGGACTAGGAACCCTCATCTGATTGCCTCCAAGTTGGGCAGTTTTCTACCATCTTGTTCTATTTGGACTGGATGATTTGGGCCACAGCCCTCTGATCCTTTTTTGCTTGCACTTCTTGTGACAGCCACCGTCTCTGTACTCAGATGCTGGTCCCTCAGAGCTGTGATGGTTTTGCCAGAAGGGCCTTTGAAAGCACCTGTGTTCACTTTTCTGTGACTGAGGGAAGTGGGCTTAGAATAGCTCTGAGGGATGGGACTTCCCTGTGGTACAGTGGCTGGGACTCTGTGCTCCCAAGGCAGAGGGTCTGGATTAGGTCCTTGGTTGGGGGACTGGATCCCACATGCTGTGACCAGGAGTTTGTCCTTCACAACTAAAAGATTTGCATGCTGCAAACGAAGATGGAAGATCTCATGTGCCACAGTTGAGACCTGATGCAGCCAAATAAATAATTTAAACAAAAAGAAGAATAGCTTTGAGGGCAACTCCTTGGCCAGATGGGTCAGAGGCCCCCGCTTCAACCTCAGGTGAGTGGGGGCTGGGCATGTAGTGGACTTGACTGTTCTTGGCTGGTAGGTGGGCCCAGAGTGGGGCAGGCAGCCTAAAAAAGTGAGAAACTCTAGAACAGGAGATCCATCACTGGCCTCACTGATTTATCCAACAGGCCCAGTTCCACTCCTCAGATACTGGGCTTAGCTTTTTCTTGCCACACCGCAGGCCAGGGCCCTACACTCATTCACACTAAAGCTTCCTTCCTGCCCTTGAGATGCTCACAGTCACGGCCTGGACAAGCCATTTAGGAGCCACCAGATGAGCCAGGAGCAAAGTTTCTGATTCCTTTCCAGCCAAAATGAAAATGTCTTTTCAGGGAAAAAAAAAAAAAGTCCCTGGAAACAACACCTTATCAGAATAATAAAATTAAATTATAACAGGGCTGTCAGTGACACAATATCTGAGGGTGACAAGATGTAATCTCAGTAAAAACATCGGATCTGTCTGTTTATAGATCTAATAAATTATGGTGGAATTGTGCTCTTATAAATCCAGGCTGTCGAGGAAACCTAACAACTAATTCATCAGTTGCTAGTACAGAGGTCTGCTTCTCTGTTCCAATTGTTCACCGCGTAGATAACAAGGAGCCTTCCAGACCGGCTGGTTAAATGTCATTTGTTTCAGAGCTGTAACACGGCACGGATCATTGCTCACACATAGTCACCCAATTATATTAACCTGTGCAGCAATACGGTGTAATGACATGACATTAACGCAGCCGCTACAGAGGGGCGCCAGCTTCCCTCCTCAGAGAGAACCAGGAGCCACCGGCTTCTCCCCAGCAGCTCCCTTTTCATTTAAATGCAAAACAAAAGCTCTAGAGTGGAAGGAGCAGAGAGTCACTTCTCTCTGGGAGCCTCTGAAATCTAAAACAGTCTAGGCTTTATCCACTGTGAGCTCTCGGGGGCTTGCTGGCTGAGTTTTTTTTTTTTTTTCCCCCCCAGCGGCTCAATTTTTTTCCCAAGGACAGAATTCTTCTCCCTACCTCCTCCAACCTTTGAAATTCACAGTTCCTTGCCTCCCGGATGGGGTAGGGACGCAGGTCTGGGATTGTCCCAAAGATAGGGAATAATGTGATGAACTGAACTCCAGAGAGACGCAGAGAACCCTGTTTACAGAAGTAAATGACAAGGTGCAGAGTTCTTCTGGGGGATTATGGTACTTGGGGATATCTAGTTTCCTTTGTCTCATGAGAGAAGGGGCAGGTGAGGAGATCTAGTTGATATCGAAGCCTGTGTTTCTCAGTCTCAGCTCTACTGACATTCGGGTTGGATCATTCTCTGCTGTGAGGCATGGTCCCTCTGCACTGATGGATGTTTAGCATCATCCCTGTTCTCTGCCCACTAGATGCCAGAAGCACCCCTCTGGCTCCCTACTACTCATGACAACCGAAAGTGTCTCCTGAAATTGCCTAACTTTGGGGGCAAAATCAACCCTCCCCAATCGAAAATCATTAATCATGGGCAAGACTTTCACACTATAAACATCTAGCATATATCTGTAGAACACCAGATCTATGCTGGGTTTGGGACTCTTGCCCTGGAGCCTTCTTAATAAAAGAGTGGCTTGTCTCTGAACTCCCCAAATCTCTTTCCTCTTCAAAGAGGTGGCTCTGCTTTTCAGCCTTCTCAGATTTGAAGCCCAGTTCCTCCTCTTAATGGGCTTCCCTGGTAGCTCAGCTGGTAAAGAATTCAGCTGCAATGTGGGAGACCTGGGTTTGATCCCTGGGTTGGGAAGATCCTCTGGAGGAAGGAATGGCTACCCACTTCAGTATTCTGGCCTAGAGAATTCCCTGCATAGTCCATGGGGTTGCAGAGTTGGATGTTACTGAGCGACTTTCACTTCACTCCTCTGCTTAATAGCAGTGAAACTTCCAAGCTTCCTTTGTACAGTGGGGGAATCATAGCAGCGACCTCACAGGGCTGTTGTGAGGATTAAATGATTTATGCAAGTAAGGAACTGAGGGTCTGGCGCATAAGAAATCCTTAGCTTGTGGGATGGGGGGGGTGTTATTTTCATTAAAGCCGCCTCATGAAGGATCTTGGAGATAAGTTGGCTCAGACCTCAGGGACCTCTGGATTACCAGTGCTGGCCACTTTAAATCAGTCAATGAATCAGTCATGTACATAGCATTTCGTTATGCGTCAGGTGCTAGTCTAAGTACTTTTCAAATATATCACTTGCTCCTCAAAATGACCCTACGAAAGTGAGATGTTTTATCATTATCCCCACTTTTACAAGTGGGAAAGCTGAGGGACAGATTTTGTTTTGTTTTGTTTTGAATCACTTGTCCAGTATCATTCATTTAGTAAGTGATAGAGCTGGGATTTGAACCAGGCAGATTCCAGAGTCCAATCTTTTAACCAGTTACTCAGCTGATAGCTCCAGCACCTGTCTCTGATGGGAATCTGAGACTCCTTGTCTTGCTCAGGGTTGAGATAGGGGAAAGGCAAGGCCAGAGGGCTGAAGGAGGCTAGGACTGACCATCCCCCATGGGGAAAGGCAAGCCACACTGAGCTTGCTTTCTTATTTCCGTTTGAGTTGGTTATGCCTGTTCACCTTCTCTACTTTTCCATTGAAATGTTTATTAAAACACATTTTGCCATGTTTAGCTGCACTAGAACCCTGGAATGTTAATCAGTTTTATATAAAAATATAACATATATACTATATAATGTATATATAATTTCCACCAACCAAAGGGACGTCCCTAGTGGCTCAGATGGTAAAGCGTCTGTTTACAATGCGGAAGACCCAGATTCAATCCCTGGGTTGGAAGATCCCCTGGAGAAGGAAATGGCAATCCACTCCAGTACTATTGCCTGGAAAATCCCATGGACGGAGTGAGCCCGGTAGGCTACAGTCCATGGGGTCGCAAAGAGTCGGACATGACTGCGCGACTTCACTTTCACCAACCAGAAGTCAGATAAAGTCTTTTTTAAAAATAATTAATCGATTAATTAACTTGGCTGTGCCAGGTCTTAACTGTGGCATGTGAACTCTGAGTTGTGGCATGTGGGATCTAGTTCCCTGACCAGGGATCAAACCCCGGGGCCGCTGCATTGGGAGTGGGGAGTCTTAGCCTCTGGACCACCAGGGATGTTCCCAGATCGAGTCTGGAGGCAGAAAGTGGAGCCACATAAGGTGAAGGCAGTCTCAATCTCCCTAGCCTCGTTCTGTGGGAATTTCATTCTAAGGAGGTCGGAGTTCTCAGCTCCTTCAGTCCAGCCCAGCTGTGCTCTCCCACCAGTCTGGCTCCCAGCACGATCATGCCACTGGGGTGGAAATGCGCAAGGGTGACTGATGGATGTCCTGGGAGGTGACATTGGCTTTGGGAAAGGGTGGACCCTAGGACAGATGTGGGAGTTCAGGAGTGGGAGTTTGCATTTATACTTGGCTCAGATTCTTCAGGAGTATGTGACCTTCTCACGACCGGTTGGCCACTTCATGGGACTCTCACTGCCCGTGAGCTGAGTCATAGTAAATACAAGAGTGGAAACCACTGGAAATTTGGAGAGAGGATGAGAGAATGCCATTTGAGCCAGTGCTCTGTGTATGTACTGAGTCCAAGGTCTCAAACAGCAGCCGGATGGACTGTGAAGAGGGACCAGTGAAAAATCTCATTTTATTTACCAGAAAGATCTTATTTCTGTATTGACTTCCCTTTTCTTCCTTCATTTCTTCCTTCCTTCCTTTCTTTCTTTGGATCAAAGATGAGTAAACAGAGAAATAATAAAGAAGCATATGAAGTCTGTGAGAAAATCTCCAACATAAAACAGGGAACACTGTGCACAAGGCAGGGAAAGAACTTACTCTTGAAAAACGCTGATTATAGTAACTGAAGATCATTTTAGAATACGGCTAAATCTGTCTCTTCAGTGAAATTTGGGAAAACGTGCAGTTTATGATACAAGAAATTAAGAAATGAGCCGATGGCACACCACTATGAGATATGAAGGGAGCAAGTAGGGAGGAGTTAGAAATATAATTAAAGATAAGATAGTAAATAAAAGACTTAAAGAAGCAGAGTTAACAGCAACATTAGATGCATCACAAGCCAGAATTGGCGATGCAGAAAACAGAGCCAATAATCACTTAAGCTCCCGATGCCTCAGTGTTATTATCTGTTCAATGGAGAGAATGCCAGTGTTTCAAGGAGTTGATCTGAGCAGTAAATGAAATAAAGCACCCCATTCTTAGCAGAATACCTGGAGTGAGGCATGCCTTTAATAAATATTAGCCATTATTTTTATAATTAAAAACTTAATATAAAAACTAATAATCATCACAAAATAAATAATTTTAAACTTATTTTAACTGAGCTTTTAGACTAATAGTAGATGAAGCAGACATTGAAGTTGGAATCAGGAATCTTGGACAAACTTGAAAAACTCTAGCAAAAAATGAGAAAAAAAGAGATGAAGTATTTAATACACAGGAGACAGAAAATGGTGCTTCAGAGTACCTATAATTGCTTTTCCTAAAGGAAAGAGTATGCTCTTTCCTAGATATAAAATACTTTAAAAATTTTCAAAAATTTTTTCAAAATGAAAATCAAATTAAACCAAAAAAGAACAGAACAACAATAAAATAAAAATTGAAGGTGAACTAGAAGAAAACTTTTTTGACCTTAAGAAAAGCCTAAGTATTTCAATGGGATTCCACAGACAAGTTAACTGGGAAATAATCGCATCTCCCTCTTAGAGAGTAGCAAGGCCCAGTGC
This sequence comes from Ovis canadensis, assembly GCF_042477335.2. Classification (NCBI taxonomy): domain Eukaryota; kingdom Metazoa; phylum Chordata; class Mammalia; order Artiodactyla; family Bovidae; genus Ovis; species Ovis canadensis. The sequence goes on along the minus strand of NC_091257.1, from coordinate 84,796,469 downwards.
ATATTTTCACTGGACTCCAGCTTGGTGAAGGCTAGCCTGTAGGAGAAGGCAATGGTAACCCACTCCAGTACTCTTGCCTGGAAAATCCCATGGATGGAGGAGCCTGGTAGGCTGGAGTCCATGGGGTCGCTAGGAGTCGGACACGACTGAGCAACTTCACTTTCACTTTTCACTTTCATGCGTTGGAGAAGGACATGGCAACCCACTCCAGTGTTCTTGCCTGGAGAATCCCAGGGATGGGGGAGCCTGGTGGGCTGCCGTCTCTGGGGTCGCACAGAGTCGGACACGACTGAAGCGACTGAGCAGCAGCAGCAGCAGCCTGTACATGACCAAGTTAACTAGAGCCTATAGGACCTGACCTCCATGACAGCTCTAATCTCAACAGCTTCCACTCTCCCCTCTGCTCCTTCTCCTCCCGCCACAGTGGCCTTCCTATTATTTCTTGGATAATGTATGATTTTGGTTTCAGTTCAGGGTCTCTCCAAATGCTGTTCCTTCAGTCTGGAATGCTCTTCACAAGATATCCCTGTGACGAGCTCCCTCATTTCCTTCAACATTTTCTTGAATGTCTCCCTACTGAAAGCGATCCTATTAAAATCGCCATGTGTCCAGTTCCCTAAGCTCTTCCTCAATGGTGTTCTTCCAGCACGTCTCACTCTCAGAAACGCTAAATGTGTGCTTCCTTCATTTTGTTTATCATCTGTCTCCCTCCACTAGAATGTCAATGCCATAAAGGCAGGGATTTTGGTCAATTGCATTCATTGCTGTGTCTAGATCAACAGTTCACACACAATAGGTACTCAACAAACATTTGTTGAATATATGAATTAATAAGCAAATAAACCCGAGAGGCATGCAGAAAGAAAAGAGTTTCCTGTAAAGGACAAAGATCAGACTGCTTTCAGATTTTGCTGTAACTTTGAAAATTATAAGACAGTAAGACCGTATCTATGGAATTCTGAGAAGGAAAGATTATGATTCAGAGCCATGCTAGTCTCAGACAAGTTATTCATTTGTGGAGACAACAAAAAGATGTATGTGCAAAGGGTATAGTTTATGAGCTCACCCTAAAATACAAGAACAAAGCAAATAGAATCCTTCAAGATATACTCTTTTGATGGGGACACAGGAATGGGTAAATCCAGATATTAAGTCAAAGTAGTAAATATTAAAATCAGTTAAGCATAGAGCTGAATCTGTTATGTTATTTTAAGGACCATAAATATAGTTACTCAGTAATGCAATTATCTAAAAAAAATTCTTGGAAAAGATGAACATAATATAAACAAACATAAAATTAAACATTAATAATCTGAGTCTAAAGATTCTAGATTACACCAATGAAAACATGAAAGTGGGTTAGAAAGGAATGGGGGTAAATTTAATAATGCTTGCTAGTCAAGGCTATGGTTTTTCCAGTAGTCATGTATGGATGTGAGAGTTGGACTGTGAAGAAGGCTGAGCGCTGAAGAATTGATGCTTTTGAACTGTGGTGTTGGAGAAGACTCTTGAGAGTCCCATGGACTGCAAGGAGATCCAACCAGTCCATTCTGAAGGAGATCAGCCCTGGGATTTCTTTGGAAGAAATGATGCTGAAGCTGAAACTCCAGTACTTTGGCTACCTCATGCGAAGAGCTGACTCATTGGAAAAGACTTTGATGCTGGGAGGGATTGGGGGCAGGAGAAGAAGGGGACGACAGAGGATGAGGTGGCTGGATGGCATCACCGACTAGATGGGTCCGAGTCTGAGTGAACTCCGGGAGTTGGTGATGGACAGGGAGGCCTGGCGTGCTGCGATTCATGGAACTGCAAAGAGTCGGACACAACTGAGCGACTGAACGGAACTGAACTGAACTGACTCTTCTTATAGAGGAAGAGTCAACGAAAATGACTTAATTCATTATACTGATGAACAGACCAGTTGCAGGTTCAAGTACAGTTGTTACAAAGGAAAGATAATCGCTCAGAGGAATATAAGGGATATAAGAATATATATACTCTTTAATTAACCAGAGGTGAAAAGAAAAGCAAAGAGAACAGAGTTTATGGTATATCTTAATATATTATTATTGATTGGTGCGTTTACATATTTCAAAAGTTTTTCAAAATTTAGAAGTTGGGCCAATGGTAAATATAACTAATGGCAAGAAAATCACAAACCCCAGAAAATATAAAAAGAATGAAAGATTTTAAAATTTAAAAAATAAATAACTAAAAAAAAAAGAAATACAAGAAGAATTGTAATACTAGAATTCTGACTGTTTAAATAGAATAAACTTTAATACAAAATTCAGACTTCAGATTGAGTTAAAGCAAGCAAGAAAGTAAACCACAGAAATCGCCTATGAATTCTGTACAAAATTTACACCTGTGTCAAAATGACACAGAAAGACAAGATCAAATCCAACGTAAAAAGCATTAAACTGAAATAATTTTATTTAATATGAAAGCAGTTTACAGTAAAAAGTAGGCATGAACCTTGATGTGCAAGATAGCTTAACATTGAAATTTATAAATAAGAACTGTTAGCCAGACAAAGGAAAGTGAGGAAACAGCAGCGGCAGAGGCGTTTCATACGCTTCTCTTCACAAGTCATTTAGATAAAAATGTAAGGATACTGATGAGTAGAGAAATGTTTCTATATCATGGTATCTGTATTTAGTCATTATGAACCAGAGGAAACAAATAGTGGCTTCACATGCGTCCCCACTGAGAGCCACAAAGGCAGACACTCCAAATTACTGACATTAATGTGTAACCAAGCTAATTCTCACATGGTCAATGCCTTGTAGTGTGCTACAAGGGAGAAGCAGTGGGGATCTGCTTATTTAACAATGGTCAATGATTTTCTAAAGTAGTGTCAATGGAACCAAAGAGTCTATTATTACAATTGTAAGAACAGGTCAAATGTAAAAGTGCTAATATCTTGATGAAGACTGTAAAAGAATTTGATAAGACTCAATGTCTACTTCGGACTTTAAAAATCTTAGTTAACATAGTTTCAAAGACTCACTACTCAACAAAATTTTGGCCTTTAACAGTCAGTCCATACATAATGGTGAAACACAGTGAAATCTCATTTTCATCGAGATCAAGACTAAGACAAGAACGGCCCTCTACTTACTAGAAACATCTCTCTAATTGTGATAACCAAAATTGTCTCCAGACAGATTGCCAAGCGTCCCCCAGGGCAGGAAGTCATCCCCAGCTGAGAATTACTGTTCTAGAAGTTTCAGTAAATGCAGTAAGATAAGGGGGAAATTTCACAATGCAAATAGTAGTCATAGCAATTATTGTTTTAGAAGTTCTAGTAAATGCAAGGAGACACTTTAATTTAGTAAACACAATGGAGTAATGTAACTTTTTAAATAACAAATTGTAAATATTGAAAGAGAGAATAGTTACTACTTGCAGATGTTTTTACCACCCTGCTGCTGCTGCTGCTAAGTCACTTCAGTCGTGTCCGACTCTGTGTGACCCCATAGACGGCAGCCCACCAGGCTCCCCTGTCCCTGGGATTCTCCAGGCAAGAACGCTGGAGAGGGTTGCCATGTCCTTCTCCAATGCATGAAAGTGAAAAGTGAAAGTGAAGTGGCTCAGTTGTGTCCGACTCTTCGCGACCCCATGGACTGCAGCCCACCAAGCTCCTCCGTCCATGGGATTTTCCAGGCAAGAGTACTGGAGTGGGGTGCCAAAGCCTTCTCTGTTTTGCCACCCTAGAAAACTTAAAAGAATCAACTAGAGTATCTACTAGGAGTAATACAATAAGTTCATTAGGGTGGCTGTATATGGAATAAATGTACAAAAAAAGTCCAAAATCCCAGCAGGAAAAATAATGGACAAAAAGATTTTATCCCCATAGCAACAATAATGGGATAACTTGAGTAAACTCACTAAGATATGTGAGATACTGGAATACATGTGAAGAAAACATACAATTTTATTGAATAAGGTGTTCCTGGAAGGTGTTCCTGGATCCATATCTAGAGTGATCTGTTGAAACTGAAAACATGTCACTGTTTGTCTAACACTGTCAGTGGCTTTCCATTGCCTTCAGGATAAAGGCCTAAGTCTCTAACCTGCCCAGTTTGGTTCTTGCTGATCCATCAGAAGTTTTCTCCTGCTCATTCCCTGGACTCCAAGAGGACCCAGGATATTTGAGTAAAGGGTTACATGCTATTCAGCTCTGCTCTTCTTCAACTCGTACACCCTCAGAACTTTGATCTTATACGGCGTAGTTTGCAGCCCCTTGACCACTCACATTACTTTTCCTTGTATATATTCCATTAGCCAAGCAAAGTCTCCCTTTAAAGTGTGCCTGTAGAATTGAATGTGATACCCTGAGTGGGGGCTGATCACAGTGAAATATTGTCCCCTCCCTTGTCTTAATATTGCATTCATTTATCCATTAAAATTTCTAGGATGCATATGGAAATGCATTTAATTCCCGGCTCTACTGCTTATTAGCAAGAAATATAACCTCCTTGAGCCTCATGGTCTCCTTCAGCAAGATGGGGATAACAGGATTCCCGGGCTGTGATGACAGCACTTGTTCTTTTTCTCTTTCTGTTTTCTGATTAATCATGTCCCAGTCTCCTCCATCCTTTCCCCTTCATCAACATCACGCTGTCCATACCAACATGGTGACTGTGCTGGGCTATTGTTGAAGCTGACTTGTTGGACCCCCTGCCTCTATTTGCATCCCCTCCAGTCCTCTTTGCAGAACCATCTTCTTAGAACACAGGTGACATATATAACTCCTCTTCCTGTATCTTTGATGCCTCTCCACTGCCTCCCCAAAGTTAAAATGTTTTATCTGCAACTGGGCTGTATCTACGTTTCTGGCATTATGGCCTACTCCGTCCTCCTGAGTATCCCACACCCGAATCTGGCTCAGAAAGTCCTTGACTTGCCAAGCTCTGGTCTGAGAAGGTATTCGGGTATCAGAGAAGATATTCCACGTGGAATACCTCAATACTCCATGCTCCAACTTCCCTCCTCTAGAATTCTCAACCAAGAGAGTAAAGATTACAATAGAATGTCTCCCTTTGGAGCTAAACATCAAACTGCTTCTTAGCAGATTAAGAGCCAAGGTCAGGCTGGGGAGTGGCTGGGAGCCATGAGGATTCCAGCGGGATTCCTGTCCCTGAACTAGAGAAACAGCCCTCAGGCTCCGGAGGCCCCGTTTCTGAGCACAACAGCTTCCTCAACCCAACACCTCATTGGTCACGGACACTTCCATTTCACGGTCAATTGGTCATAATTTCAATTATGTAGGAAGCCTTTTATTTTACATGCAAATTCCAAAATGACTGAGAAATCTGTGGAGAAGCCTAGGTGTAAAGGACCAGTTTTAAACCTGAGAGGTGAGAATAACCTACATATTCTACATAATTATTCCTACTGGCCCCGGCATATTCAGAGGATGTTGTGAGCAACGATTTTTGAGAGAACTTGGGAGGATGGGAGGTATATAGCAGATACGAAATAGTCTAATGGTCTTTTTTCTTTAGCAAAATCCATTTGCTCAATTTATATCTAAGATATCATGTTTATATCTTCCAACACTTTGTAGATCCATAGAGTCACACACAAAAACTTTCTGTTGTTAAGAGACTTGAGTTTTGATTTGGAAATCCAGATCTCAGTTCAAGGGAGAAGGTCTTTAGCCCGGGATAGATGAACTTCCTCCTCCTCTCCCCTGCCTTGGCTTACCAGACAGACTGGTGGCGAAGCTCATGTGGTGCTTCATGAATGGCAGAGAAACCCTATGGACAAGAGAGTCTCAACTTTGGTTGCCCATTAGGATCACCCAGGCAGCTTCTAAAAGCCTTGATTCTCAGGCCACTGCCCAGTGAATCAAAGCCTCTTGGAATGGGACCCAGGTTTCAGGGACTCCATTGTTCAGCTGAGTTTGAGAACCATCACCTTTCTCTCCTCTACTGTCCCCTACTATCACGGCTTTGACACTGTCTGCAAGGAGGCAAGAAGGAACCTTACACATGCTGAGGACCTGATATGCGTTAGACCCTGTGCGGGGAATTTTCCTTATATGTCATTTTCATAACAATGCTGAGAAGTACATATGATCATCTTCACTTCCAGGTGAGGGATCCAGCTGCTCAGAAGGGCAAAGTGACATGCTCGAGGTCACTTAAACCCAAGTAAGTGGTGAGGTTGGGAGATGACGCAGGTTTTTCTGGCTCCAAGTCTTATGATCTTTCAGTTTCATCAAGGTGCACGCACTAAGAGAAGGGACCCAACCTTGCCATGCCCAGGGTGGGTGTTAGCTATTACTTCCTTGTCCTAAACTGATTTGAACAATGTTTAGGCTCCCCTGTCCCCGGAGGGAGAAGCAGGAGATAAAACAAGAGCTGAGATGCATGAAGTAGCATACATCCTCATTCCTGATCTTTCTGCATCTCCTGCAATAACTCCAGGACTTTCTGCCTTAAGTGCAATTCTAACTATCTGCATTATTTGCCATCCAGCTTGCACACTTGCATACACAAACACTTTCATTCACACACAAACACAGACACACATTTTCACCCATTCATTAAACAAATATTATGGGGAATCTACTCTGCGCCAGGCACTGGACGTGTGTGTGTTACACCTGATTATAAAGGGAGGTGGTTCGTTGAAGAGAATGTTAAATGCATAAGCTCTGCAGATAGATGACTTGAATCTTGAGCCCACTCTCCCAGTTGTATGAACTTAGCCAAGTTAGCGAAGCCGAATTTTTTTCTTCTTTTGCCATTACTGTTCTGTATAAGAATTTATACACACATCTCCTTGGGTTTGGAGCTAAAATAAAAGCGGGAGCTAGTGGGGGGGGGGGAGTGGTGGACAACTCGCAGGCCAGTGTCCTCGGAGTTTGTCCCTCAAGTCGGCTGCGGCTCCCGTGGCAGCCACTGTGTCTGCCCTGATCCCTCTCCAGCTGAGGTGTCAGCTTCCAGCTTCTAAGGGGATCAGGTATCAAGCCAGGACTGGCCAAGGCCAGCCAGAGGAGACCTGGAGGCTGGGGGTGTTCGTGCTGAGCCTAGTGCGGCGTGAGATAGAACTGCCTGCCGCTTTGATACCTCCTGATGCCTTGGGCAGTGGGAGCAGGTGTGAGAATCCTTTCTCCCTCCTGGAATTTCCCTGGCTGCTCTGAGGGCTCAGACAGACAGAGAGATCAACATCCCTTGGGATGTTAATGTGTGCTGTGGTTAAGGGCATGGGGCTCTGGCCTTGAACCCATCTCAGTAACTCTCAGCCTTGTGCACAATTACAGATCTCTGATGTTGAGTGATAAGTTTGAACCTACTCCCCTTGTTTTAATACTCGGGTTTGGTCAAATTTTCTGGCTTTAGTCCTTAAAAGAAACACACACACACACACACACACACACACAACAACAACCCTGATTTAGAGAATGTTTGGGCCTCACCGAAAGTCAGTTCTTCCTTGCTGTGACTTAACAGGATTCCTGCAGAATCATAGAAGACAAAGTTTACCAAGTTGGACAGATGGACACAGGCCCTTTGCCTGCCCAGAATCCCCGGAGACCCTGTGGAAACTGCTTTGGCAGGACAGCTGCACAACCTGGGGGGCAGGGGAGTCACTAGACCTGCATTTGAATACGCATTGTGTTACTGTTCAGCCCTGGGTAAGTTTCTTAACCAAGCTGAATCTCAGCACCCTCTTTTTGGCTCTGAGTAAGGGCATCAGATAAAAGTGTGTTGTAATCCATTGATTTTAACTTGACTGTTTCTCTCTGACGCCTGAAACAAGGTCAAAGTCCTCTTTTAGAGATGTTCACAATATAATGATCCGTCCCCCAGAGTCCTCGTCCCTACGTCATCAGCTATTTACCTATAGACGACTTGTTTGTTAGCTACAGCAGTGAAATACGAATTCTGTGAAACAGGCATCTTGTTTAACTTGCTCATTGCTGTACCTCCAGCCTAGCCTGGAGCCTGGCACATAGCAGATGCTCAGCAAATATTTGTTGAATCATGAACTTGGGAGTGGCCCAACTCACGCAGTCAGACTCATTGATTTATAAAGTGACCTGTGCCAAGAGTTCCTGGGAGCCTGATGTCAGTGATGTCCCCATAGACTGACCTGGTTCACAGGTTAGGTAACAGGCCTCCTGTCTCCTCTGAAAGAGGGAGAGAGCTGAGATGAGCTGCCTCAGAAACAGGAAGAGAGTGTTGGGGGAGAGTCACACTGCCTTTGACCCTGAATGCCTGTTCACATGGGGCTTGGAAGGGAGGTTGGAGAATCCTTGGTGAAGCTGTGTGTGGTCTCCTGTCTCCCCAGCAAGGACACTGAACAGATAGGGTGCTACCCAGATAGCAGTTTTTAGGGACAGAGCCTGGTGCTGGGATTAAGGAAGCAGAGTCCTGCAGACACAACTGTAAGACCTAAGATGACAATATGGGCATCTCTGATAACATCACCCACTTGTCATGAGAATCAAGAGAGATCATGCAATTCAAGCATCAAATAACGATAGCAGTGGATTATAACACATTGAATAAAAGAAGAATCTGTGTCCGTATAGTCAGAAATTTAAAAATGAATTCATAGGCTCCCCTGGTGGTGCAGGGTATGGGAATCTGCCTGCCCATGCAGGGGATACAGATTTGATCCCTGGTCCGGGAAGATTCCACATGCCGAGGACCAACTCAGCCTGTGGCCACAACTACTGAGCTCATGCGCTAGAGCCTGAGAGCTGCAACTGCTGACCCAAGACGGTGTGCCTGGAACCAGCGCTGTTCAAACAGAGAAGCCACCGCAACGAGCAGTCTGTGCACTGCAATGCAGATCCAGCGCAGCCAGAAATAAAAATAAATGAAGCTATTAAAAAATGAATTCATAAATAGAGGGGAAAAGGCAGAGCTCGGTTGCATTCTTACAGTTTTGAATGCCAAGTGGGAAATGTAGAAGAGGTTTAGCAAACTCCATCATTTTGCGCCCATCACAGTAATAACTGATTTGGGCAAGAAACATCAATAGAGACCAAAATGAATGTCTGCAAGGATGTTTACGTATCTCAAAGTGTCACTCCACGAAGTACCCACGGATAACAAAGGGAAAACAATAACTTAACTGTGGAGAAAACTAGGATCACCACATTATCCAAGTGATGGGGGTCAGCTTCACCAAGAATGGGACAGAATGCCCTGAGAAGAACACATCACTTCTGTGGTGTTTCAGCCCCAAATTCATCACCCAAATGGTAGCTCAGATGGTGAATCTGCCTGCAATGCAGGAGGCCCGAGTGGCATCCCTGGGTTGGGAAGATCCCCTGGAGAAGGAAATGGCTATCCACTCCAGTATTCTTGCCTGGGAAATCCCATGGACAGAGGAGCCTGGTGGGCTACATACAGCCATGGGGTCACAGAAGAGTTGGACACAACTGAGCGACTAACACTTTTAATCACAAGGCAGCCAACAGAGGGACCTTCCGCAACATAGGTGAGCAGAGCTCTTCAAAAACACTTTCAAGTCACGAAAGACAAAGAGAAGGGAACTGTCTGACGTGGAAGGAGTCTGAAGAGACATGATCAGTAAATGCCACATGTGGTCCTGAACCAGACTCTGACATAAGAAAATAAATGGCTATAAAGAGCACTAGTGGGGACTTTCCTGGTGGTTTCGTTGTTAAGAATCTGCCTTGCAAGGCAGGGGATGCGAGTTCAATGCCTGGTTGGGGAACTAACTAAGATCCCACAGAGGCATAAGTCTGCATGCTGTAACTACCGAGCCCACATGCCACGACTAGAGACATGAAGCAACAAAGATCCTGCGTGCTGCAACTAAGACCCGACGCAGCCAAATACGTAAATAAATAAACATTTAAAGAAGAGCATTAGTGGGCGGGCTGGCAACGTTTGACTATGGACTACAAACTAAATAATAGCATGGCATCTAGGTAAATTTCCTGATTTTGACTATTATAATGTTATGTGAGAGACTGTCCTTGTTCTTAGGAAATAGGCACTGATGTCTTTAGGGTTTAAAAGGGGAAGTGGGACAAGGAACTGGAGGCCTTGGCTGGATACAAGGCTACTTTCTTGAGCGTTGCCAGGAAATCTGCTCCTAGCTGGGGGAACTTAGCCATTGGCTGGTGCTTCTGTGTCCTGCACACGGATGCAGTCTACCTGTAAATGAGCCCTTTGGGCGAGGTCACCCACCCACCATGGCTGGGAAATGGGGGTTCTTGCCCTTTGCAATCCCTGGATCTTCCCCTCCTCCACGCCGTCAGCTCCCCATTACCCAGAAGACGAGCCAAAGACATAATGTTCTTCTGTTTATGTACTATCTCTGCTCCCAGTCAAAACCCACTAGAAAATACATCGAAACAAAATTAACTTGACAGGGAAATGGATATTTGAATGAAGCTTCTGCTTAAAACAATAATTCATCATGTTCCGTCGTACATCTCTACAAAACCAGGATCACGGGTGGTTTAGCTGAAATGAGGGAATTCATTACTCCCCGAAACATCTCCAGGACTCATTTCACAGGGACTGGGGGGTATGGGGAATGAGGGAGGGAACGGACCTCGATCGAGCTCCCCATACCTGCACCTTTGTATGCATGTCACCCCTAAAGCCTCACGGTACTCTGGAGACAATGATCAAGACCAGTTTCGCAAACAAGGACACTGGGATTCTTAACGACAGTAGCCGAGCCCGAGGTCACCCAGCTGGGAGGTGATGGGCCAGTTTGTTTTTGTTCTGTTATGGAAAATTTTGCAACTCTATTTTTTAAAAAAGAAATTATTTTTAAATTGGAGTATAATTGCTTTACAATGTTGTGTTAGTTTCTGCTGTACAACAAAGGGAATCAGCCATGTGTATACAGATGTCACCTCCCTCTTAAGCCTCCCTTCCCCCCACTCCCACCCCATTCCACCCCTTTAATTCATCAGAGAGCAGCGAGCTGAGCTCCCTGAGCTGTGCAACGACTTCCCAGTAGCTGTCTATTTTACACATGGGGGTGCATGTATATGTCAATGCTACTCTCAGCTTGTCCCACCGTCTCCTTCCCCTGCTGTGTTCCCAGGTCCATTCTCTACGTTCGTGTCTCTTTTCCTGATGGGCCAGTTCTTTAAGGCTGGGAGAATCACCGTTCCTCTCATCAAGGCTGGGATGGACTGCCTTACCCCCTTCATAGCCTCCTGACCACCTAGGAGAGTCAGCCTCTTTCTGTTGGGGAGGGAAGTCACAAACCCTCTCATGCAATTAAAAGCCCTCAGCCCTGTCCCAGGACACATATTCCTCTTGGGTGCTCTTATAGATGTCTGATAGACGTTGGGTAACCCAGACAAAGTGTAGCGGCGTATGGAGTCCCGGTTAGAGGGCTCACAAAGGGAGTTCTTATTATTTATTCAATCAGTTCCGTATTCATTGATTCATTCTGCAAACACAGGTTGCATCCCTACTGTGTACTGGGCCCTGGGGATGTGACCATGGAGCTTAGAGTCTAGTGTCTCAAAATTCTGCCCCCAGAATCAGCACTAATACCTGGGAACTTGCTAGAAATGCAAATTCTGAGGCCCTACCCCATGCCTACTGAGTCAGAAGCTCAGGGAGGGCACCCAGCCATCTGCGTCTTAGCAAACACCACCCCCCAATTCCACCTCCCCCCAGTGATTCTGATGTGTACCAAGGTGTGAGAGCTCTGCACAGGGCCCATAAAATAATGGCAGGCTGTGAAAACAACAGCTAGGGAAAGAAGCACTTGACAACTATGGAGCTCTGACCATGATAAACAGTGCCCAGGACTGCACGGAGGATAGTTGTACTTCCCAATTCCACCGTGTCTGGAAGTCTGGTCTCTTCTTGCCCCAGACAGAGCAGCTTTAAATCCAGAATAATATAATAATAGCAGAATAAATACAGCAGATGATCCATGGCCCAGCTCAGCCTGGACACATCAGTCGTGCTGGGAGCCCAGGGATGCCCGGGGGTACCTAAGATGGGAAGTCAGCTGGACCTAAAGATACTGAGCTCCTTTTAGGTTGTGTCTCCCCTACGGTGTCAGTAAGTTAACCAACATTTTCAGGAAAATCAGTGAATCAACCAGATGGCATCAAAAACTGAACTAGGGGACTTCGCTTGTGGTCCAGTGGTTAAGCCTCCTCCTTGCAATGCAGGGCACACAGGCTCAACCCCTCATCGGGGAACTAAGATCCCACATACTGCAGAGCAACTAAGCCACGTGTCTCAACTACTGAGGTTGAGCCCCACAACTTGAGAGTCTGTGCCTCACAATGAAAGATCCTGCATGATGCAATGAAGATCCTGGGTGCCACAGCTAAGGCCCAAAACAGCCAAATAGACTAAAAACACTTGAGCAGAGAGTTTGGGAAGTATTTGGGACAGCAGTTCACAGAAGAAATCATACAGTTTATCCAATATTCAGACTTCCAGCCCACACTCCCCAGATGCTTCTGAGGCAGATCAGGGGAAGCTCAGACTTTGCATCTCCTACAAGCTTTAGGGTAGTCTCAGCACAAATGGTTTGAGGGATACCCATTGAGAAACACTGTCTTGTGAAATGCATTCAGTGGGGCAGGCTCATAGCTCTAGCCACACACAGAGGCTTATAATCTGACCACCCCTGGCTCCTGGGTGCCTGGAGACAGGTCTGTGGTTTGGGGCAGTTTTCTCGGAAGAGAATGAGTAACTACGGTCATCTGATGAGTGATAATAGGGATGAGAAGAGCTTGTAACTTGGCTGGGAAGTGGTTCATTGCTCTATAAGCAACAGAGACATAATGAAGCCTTTCTCATTTTATAAAAGTTGCTTTGAAATCTAATTGGGCAATGAAAGTTGAGATCTCGGACTATTTTTAAGCAAAGCATGAGTTCAGCAGGAATAATCAGTGCCAGAGCTCCGCCCATCAGGCTTCACTGGGGCAGGTCATTTGCTTCCTTCGGGAAGGGTCCTTGAGGGTGGGACAAGTGGATGGAGAAGAAGGGGACCAGACTTACACACACACTGAGCTCTGTGATGTGGGTGACAATTAGGGGAGGAGATGGGAGGTGGTGAAATCTCCAGACATTCTCAAAAGTCCCAGCTGGGCCCTCAGGGGAAGAAAGGGTGGGCGCCTGCCGTGTGGATGGTGGGTGACCTCCTCTGTTAGAACTGTTGTTTTTTATTCACTGAGTCATGTCTGACTCTTTGAGACCCCATGGACTGTAGCCTTCCAGGCTCCTCTGTCTATGGGATTTCCAGACAAGAACACTGGAGCGGGATGCCATTTATTTTTCTGGAGGACCTTCCCAACCCAGGGATCAAAAGTTCATCTCCTGTATTGCAGGTAGATTCTTTACCACTGAGCCACCAGGGCAGATTAGAGGAAGCAGATACAATATATTTCCACTCTCCATGGGGGAGAGCTGTGGGGGTGGTTTAGTGAGAAGGAGCATGAATTTTTGGAGCCAGATTCGAAACTGAAGCTCAGCCCTGCTCACTTACTCACTGTGTGATTTGACACATTTTGCAGCCGTTCTGAGTCTCAAGCTCCCCCATCTGTAAAATATTGATAATAATGCTAACCGTGAGAGTAATAAAGTGAAATCAGAATAGCAATCACAGTTAAGCTGTGTGTGCTTTATGTGCACATGTTATTTCAATTGGTCTTTACAGCAACTGTATGAAGTTCAGGGACCTGGAGGGCTTTGCCTTACTAAGTGCAAACAAAGCATTCCAGATAGCCTTTGGTACACAGTAGGTGCTCAATTAATATTTGTTTCCTTCCTGGGGCAAGGGGAAGGGGTGGTAAGGAGGCTTGTTTCCGAGAACAGAGCTCTCCCATCAGCTGCACTTCCCCAGGCAGTAGTGACAGCTGATGACTAAAGTCTGCTGAACCAGAGCAAGACTTCCAGAACCAACTGGTGGGATACTTCTGATCCTGCGGCTGACACTCAGCCGAGCAGGCAGGTTTGGCAGTGCCTGCGTGAGCCAGGATGCACGGACTCCAGAGATGCTCACGTGACCATTGCTGGTCCGCTTTGCAGGGACATCCCACCCAGATGTGCCTTCCTTGAAGAGGAGGAATGCAAAAGGCCATTTTTCACTTTTAAATAGCTTTCATTCTATGTCTTAATAAATGCACGTTTGTTGATTTGTGTAAGCATGATGTGGGAAGTCTGCAAATGGATGCAATCTGCACCAAGGCCACATGTAAGCACCAGTGAGCACTTTTGAATAATGAATCCCTCCCGTAAAAGACGGACGCTATTCATAATAATTCCTTGCTTTTCTCATTTTGCCGCGTACAGTAGCGATTAATCAATTTGCAATGTTATGTCACCCGCAACAAATTGCTAGCACCAAGACAAATTTATTGCTTTATGATAAAAGAACTTGTTTAGGTAGAAATAAATTAAATTTGGGGGGCTTGTTCTTTGGGTTTGATGTTCACATAGGTGACCCATAGAGAGTGGGCTGGGGGAGGGTAAGAGATGATTCAGGTAAGGACCTGGCACCCTGGGGGAGGAGTATAAGGGTGTTTGCTCAGTTACTGACCCCGAGACAGAGCAGCTCTGATGGGAGGCAGTAACATGGAGAACTTCTGGTGGTTCTTGGCCTGGCTCTCCATGTTTGGAAGTGTAATTAATTTAGAGTTCTGCACAGAGTTTTGGATAATCAGCAAGTCTTCAGGAAAACACACTTTCTTCCCCAGCTATATTTCACTTGAGTGATAAGATCTCAGTTTCTTTCAAATTGGAAGAAAGAGACCTCTATTCTAGAAACTTGGGAGAGAAGGAAACCTTTGTTATAGGAACTGGGAACAGAGTTCAGAGATCAGAGTGTGACAGTCTCCAAGGCATCCATCGATCAAGGCTGCTGATGTATTGAAATACTGGGGGAGAAAAGGCCAAAATGAGTTACCAAAATTGTGGTGTAGTAAATGTTACCTTTGGCAAATGAACACTTTTCATCCATAAAACATTTAATTCTCTATAATGGTGTCATGAACACAGACAGTGTAAAAAGCTCTCATTTAAAGTCTTTCATGGTATAAAGGCCGGCTTGGCTGGGTTGCCACCATGGCAAGAGTGACCTGGGGACATATAGCCCTGTTCTCTGTATCACATTCGTAGAAAAGACACTCAGGGATGGGAAAGCATTTTGCCCGAGGGGGTGGGAGAAGCGTCTGACTCGCAGGATAGCACACATGTTTGTCATTAATTTCTTCTCCATTAATTTGGAATCTGGAGAGGAATCAGAGCTGGATGCATCAATTCTGACCCCTCCCCCAACACACACACACACACACACACACACACACACACGTGGGGGAGTTTTTTCTTAAGCAATCTGATAGTCTAACATGATTTGTGAAAAGCAGATTTCAATTAGGAAAGACGTTAGATCCACCACTTTCGCGAGGGGATGTTTCTGCCCCAGCTCACCAAAATCGATTCCTTTCGGCTCTTAAAGCAGGTGCTGGGACCACCTCTTGGATCACCTTGGTACCCACGGCCCACCTGCCCGGGAAAGTGCCCCAGGGACTTTCTTAGATTGCAATCTCTGTCATCCTCCTTTCATTTCAGCCTTGGCAGAGGCAGGGGGCCATGGAGGCCCGCTTGCAGATGCTTCTGCAGCCTCTCTGCAGGATCTGAGCAGCCTCTTGGCTGCCCCCCAACCCTAATGCCCACATCCAGAGCCCTGTGAACAAAGGCCTACACAGAACCCAGACTTTTTGCTGGGACCCTTTCTACAGCCTTGTGGCTGAAGGGGCCCAAGGGGGCATGTGGCAGCCCCAGGGGGTGCCAGACTCACCTGGCGCTGGCTTCTTTGTCTTCCACTGTGCCTGCTCGGTGGACTCCAGTCAGCCCAGGTCCTGGCTGGGGGAGCCAGCAGCTCCCCTGTGTGCCTGGCCAGGCCTGCCCACTCCCTGGACACCTCCTTAGCAGGGGTCCTGCAGGAGTTCCCCAGCCCTCGATGGGGCTCTCTTACCCTTGCTCCCGCTGCCCGCCTGCTGGCTAATTCTGATTATTTCTCTTTCTCCTTGCTCTCTTGGGCGCCTTTATTCCTGACCGTGCATTTTCTCTGGACTCAGGATTTAAAAAAAAACCCACACTGCTAATATCCTTGTCAGCCTTTCCTGAATCATTGCTGTGCAGTGCCGGGAGCCACGGGCCACTGCCTTCTGGCCAGCAGACTCTGTCCCTGAGCCTTCCTGTCCCTGGGGTCTGGCAGCCCTGTCTGGCTCTCTTTGCCTCCTGAAGACAACACTCAGAGGCCTAGATACTCTGAGAAATGTCCAGGTAGGGGAGGCAGATGGTGGGGGCTGGGGAGTGGTGAAGAACTGAGAATCCCGCTGAGGTTTTCCATCTTACAGGTGACTTCTTGCAAATGCTATTAAAATATTTTTTAGTGTTTCCCTTTACATTGTCTCATTTTCTATTATCATCCCTGTTTTAAAGATGAGGAATCCAGACCTCAGAGGACTTAGTGATGTCCTTAAAGTCTCACAACTGCTAAGGGTCGGAACTCTAATCTCTACTCAGCTACAGGAGGGAAAATCATCCCCATTAGACAGATGAGGAGACTGAGGGTCATGTTGCTGAAAGAACAGATCTCAGATCATGCAGCCGTGGAGGTGGCCCTAGAAGTGGAATTCAGGCACCGCGGGGTCCAGGCGCTGGGCAGAGGTTTCTCCTTGTGTGTTGTCCATGAAAAGCCAGTGTTGTTCATGAAAAGCCAGGTCAGGCCAGGCTAGGAAACACCCACCAGAAGATACTTGAAAGCCTCAGGTCAAGAGTTCAAGGTGACTGGTGGGCTGTCCTGGAACACTGGTCTCATCGCAGGTACACAGGGTGTACTGGGGAGGACACATTTGTATTTCCAGGAAGAAGGCTGTGTGACCTGGGCAGTGTCCCCGCTCTGTGCTAAGGTATGTGTGTGCGTGCCAAGTCGCTTCAGTTGTGTCCAACTCTTTGCAACCCTTTGGATTGTAGCCCACCAGGGTCCTCTGCCCAGGGGGTTCTCCAGGCAAGAATACTGGAGTGGGTTGCCATGCCCTCCTCCAGGAGGTCTTCCCAACCCAGGGATCGAACTCCCATCATGTACGTCTCCTGCATTGGCTGGTGAGTTCTTTATCGCTAGTGCCACCTGGGAAGCCCCTGCACTGAGGACAATGGACTAAATATGTTTCTGATTGGTAACTGAGGTTTCCAAAATTCTGGTTCATGCCCATCAATCTCATCAGAGACACACAGAGAAGGTGTCACTTAGCAAATGCACCCTCCTCCAGTCAGTCCTCCTTGATACCCCACTCAAGACAGAACAAATCCTCTCCCTCCTTGGTCCTGCAGCCTCTACTTCTCTGAATGGTCACCTTTCTTTTGAATGGGCCAGCTGTTCCTCCACCATCCCTCACCTTGGCAGAGCCATGGCCATTAAATTTCTCATGGAGGCCTAACACCTAGATGCACAGCCAGTTGCGTGGACGTCCATTTGCCCAGTTACAGTCAGTTATACACGTGCCTACCACCCTCATCCTCTCCTGGAGACACAGCTACACCCAGAAACACTGCCCCACACATCACACTCAGACAGTGTCACTTGCTTGCACACTCACATATACACACACAGCCCTGCAGGCAAACACATGCCCTCTTAGAGTCTGCCCATGTCTGTCCAGGCCAGTTTGTGCAGGACAAGCACCTCCCCATCCTGGTATTCTGAGTGTCCTTCCTAGAACAGAGCCTGTGGCTGATTCTCTGGTCTGTAGGGAATGGGAAATTGGCCTGCTCTGGCCCAAAATTATAGGGCACCAAGTTCTAACACTGGAACTTTCTGTTCAAGAAGCCCATTCCAGCTGGAGCCTGACTTCTTTGTCCTCTCTGCCAGATAGACCAGCCCCAGCTATCTCCAGGGAGCATCTGCCCGCATCACGCCCCTCATCAGATAAGCCCCCTTGCTAAGGGCTCCCGGGGTCCTGTCACCACCCTGCTTTGCCACCTCGGCACTTTCTCAATAACTCGCCAAGGTCAACTATTGCTCACTCAGTCATTTTCTTTTCCCATCACAACTGAAGCTTTGTTTTTCCCTGGGACAAACAACCTGTCCAGGGGCTGGTGGCTTAATGGAACAGTAGACAAGAAAGAGAAGGGAAAGCCAGCATCTCTGCTGAACTCTGGTTTGTCTCCACCCCCCAAATACTGCAAGTCCTAAAAGGGGGCACAGTGACAGACCATGGTGGGTCTGATGGGCATGGGCTTAGACCCCAGCTTGGCCCCTTCCCAGCTGTGTCATTGTGGACAGCCCCTGGGTCTCTGTAAGACTCCATTTCTGCATTTGTAAAATGAGCATAACCATTTGACACTTACAGGGTTGTTGGGAGGATTCAATGAGATTAAATGCATGTTAGAAGCACTTGATAAATGATAGAAGGCTCTAAAAATGTTAGTGACTAAGACTGTTGTTTTAACTATGAAAGTATCCCTCTGAAACTCAGGCAGGGCCTGAGTGGTGGTTCATATAAGGCTGGACCTCCAGCTTCTGGCAGAGGAGAGAGGTGAGAGTCTGGGCAAGGGGTATGGATCTGTCTAACAAAGCAGGAGAGAACTAGGTGCGTAAGCTGTTTCCTTTGCTGGTGTGAGCTGTCCCTAGCTACTTGTCATTGATTAGTTGTGCCGGTAAGGCTTAGGAGATTACCATTTTCCTATGAAACTCAGAGGGAGGGAGCTTATGGATAAGGAGCCCGACATGGATTAAGACCACGTTCGTGTTGGTCATTTTTAAACATATTATCCCATTTCATCTCCAAACAATTGGCAAGGGAAGGGTTATTACAAATGACACATCATGGCTTGGACAGATAACATAGCCCCTAAGTGGCTGAGCTTGGAAGTGAACCCCTGATTCCTGACTTCAAGTGATGGTTTTCTCTTCATCCTCTCTGCCACCTTTGGAATGTGAACGGCAGAAAAGCAAGCTGATTTGCAATGATGAAACCGGCTTCCTTGTCCTTGAAGGGAAGATGCTGAACAAATCCATATTGTAAGCAGTACTTACAGTGAATCTTCCTCCACAGAACAGTTCAGACAAAGACCTAGTTTATACAGCTGAATATGAAATATGGCTGATGTCTTACGACATTTGTATAAAAAGACTATTTCTTTACTATCACAGCCACAAAGCCACCTCTTACCAGAGGCTGATCTGAAAGGCAGAAGACTGGGGAGATTTTTCCTTGAACTTCTTGGGGAACCTCAAATCAGTTTCACTCTCTCTCTGGGTCTCTGGTTTTCCATCTGGAAAAGAATGTGGCTTTCCGGGGTGACTTCTCTGGATTACTTTTAATCTCCCCAAACCCATAGCTATGGTGGCATTAGTGGTAAAGAACCTGCCTGCCAGTTCAGGAGACGTAAGAGACATGAGCTCGATCCTTGGGTCAGGAAAAGCCCCTGGAGAAGGAAATGGCAGCCCACTCCAGGTAAGTACTCTTTTCTGGAAAATCCCAAGGACAGAGACTAGCCGGCTACAGTCCATAGGGTCACAAAGGGTTGGATGTGAGTTAGCAACTGAGCACACACAAATGTAGAGCTCAACAAAGATCAACAAAGTAGGTTAGATCAACACAGTAGGTTTTGCCAACTCGCAAATTCACTGATTGGCAAATCCTTACAGGGGTGGACTACTTCGAGGGTGTTTGGTCAATATATTTAGAAAACCAAAAATAATTCACGTGGGGTGTAGAAACCCAGGTAGAAACGGCTGCTCCTGTCTGACACCATCGTGTTCACAAAAGAAGAATTTTTGGCCCCTGAAGCCTGTTTCCTTGTCAGTGCTTTGAGCTGTGGCTCTCCTTTCTGTAGAGGCAGCGGCCAGGTTCTGGGTCCCAGGTGAACTGCCCACCTTTGTCCCTGTCAGAGGTAATAGGAAACCTTCGCAGGACTCTTCCTTCTTCCAGAAATACAAGTCCCCAGAATGGGCAGCGGGGCTGGCCTCCTGCCTGTGAGGGGGGCTTCTGGCAAGATAGGTGCAGCAGCCCTGGACGTGTATTCTTCTGGCACTTTCTTTTGGCCGGGGGGGTGCTCTTAGGAAGGGCCTCAACGTCTGCTAACTGCTACCAACAGATCAATCTGTTGACAGAACTGCTCTCCATGCAAGTCCATTGAAACACCGGTCCCCTTGTGGGGATTCAGGCTGGCCAACTCCGTTTGCCAAATGCAAATGCATTAACCTTACAATTGGGTAATCTAATAAAAAGGATCAATGGTCTGATACAGTGCTTATGGAGTCATTTACTGCAAGCGAGAGCAATTTAGCTGGGACCCAGAGGAGTGGCTGGGGGATGCGATTCAGGAGAAAGGCTCGAGCTGGCCGGTGGTCCTCCCTGACGTCCCGGGTGAAGCACCCCCACCTCCCTGCCACTGCCCAGATATACTGGGCTGAGAGGGCGAGGGAGTGGGCTGGGTGTGTGCCATTCATTTCTGCCACTGTAATCACTTAGAGGTTCAATTAAGTATAAATCATTAGTGGTATTTCAAGTTACTTTATCCAGGCTGGTGCGTAACACTCTTGACTGGCGGTGGGGAGCTTTCTGCGACTAGATTTAGCGAGCGAGCGAACAAGGCAGTCATATGGGTTTTTCTGCTATGAAATTGATAAATGAAGCGGGCATTGGAGGTGCAGCAGTAATTTCTGTGGTGCAGCCAAGTGCTCTCTCCCTTGTCTCCTCCAGCGATGAGGGCATGGGCCCCTTTAATGCGGCAGCTTTCCCCTGGGGGCCCCAAAGCCAGGCTGCACTGCCGGCTTTGGTTTTATTTCCTTGTGGAGAACTTCCCAGAGCAAGCCCTGGTTCATTAGCGAGAATATACCTGGGGAGGAGAAAAGAAAAAAAAAAAGAGAGAGAGAAGGAAAAAAAAATAGGATTACTTCACCCTTGTTCATTCTGATGAACACTGATTTTTTTCATCATTTCTTTGGAGTAGGAAGTAGCGCAGAGAACAAAAATCAGGCTGTTTAGGCAGCTGAATGCCTTCTTCCCATGGATGCAGTGGTCCCCAGTGGCCCGCATCCCTGTCTGAAAAGCATATTTTCTCCTAATCGGTTTTACAGCTCTTTTAAAGTAATATGTCAGATCATTTTCCCCATATACATAGTTAATGAAAGTAACCCTACAAATTCATTTTAAATAGATGGAAGTTGTTATAACCCTGATCCAGAATTTATTACGTTCATTACAATCTTGCTGAAGTAGGTAATGTAATGGACTATTACTTTTATTATCTTTTTAATCCCTCAAAATTATTAGGAACTGACTAATATTTGGCATCACCCTGTTAATGTTTAAACAGAAATTGATACTTTAATTCTTCTAATAAACGATGGGGCACTCTGAGTGGAAACAAAAGCCTGATGGGGTTTATCTCGATCAGACCCAGAGACTTTTAAGTGGGACTCAGGGGTTTGAGAGCAATTATTTCCAGGCAGGGTATCTTCATCAAGTACTCAGGAAGGATAGAAGAGCAGAGATGGAGACAGCGACAGAGAAACCCAGACGGAGGGCGACGGAAACCAGGCGGAAAAGTGAGAGGGAGAAAAATTCCACTCACATGTCCAGGTTCTAATTGTGATTCATAAAAAGCTCCGATTTGGGCTGATAACCACGCTAGCGGACACTTTGTCTTTTCCTTCTTTCCTTCGCCCTCCCCTCCTTCTCAGATTAAAAAGATTTTTCTTTCCAACCATTCCTGTGTTAGTAATCAGCTTTATGGCTAAGAATTCTCAAGTGCTCTAGAGTCCGCGCGTTGCCGAGACAAATGATTGGGTCGCATTCTCCTAGCAAGGAGAAAAGGAGACCCTGCTTGCTCCTTGGAAAGGAAGACGGGCTGCTCCATTTGCAAATGACCAAATCTCACGGTGAGATGGGAGGGGTGGGATGGGGGAGCAACTGATATATCTCTTCCAGAAGTGGCTGGGTGATGTGCATACCGTCTGGAACTCCCCAAACCATTTTCTGCCAGGAAGGGTGACAGATGGGATTTAGGAGGAATTGATCTTTTGCACTTTCTAGTTTTTACAAGGTACAATCACATAAATTAAAAAAAAAAAATCTGTTAGTTTCAACAGGGCCGAGAGGCCCTAAGTACTTCCCTTTCTGGTTTGGTAATAAAAGATGAAGGGAGATAACGTCTGGGAGAAGAAAAGCTGGCATTTTGCGTCACTCCAGAGCAAGGGTGTGTTTTCTAACAAAGAAAGCTTCCCGTTAGCAAAGTCACTAATTAGCGCAGAGAAGCTCATTAGAATTTAAAGCTGCTTTGCTGTGTAACATGGCATTGCTGTCTCTAAATGCCCCGAGTTTCCAGAGCAAGCAAAGTATTGATGAAATTGACTCAGCATGAAACGTGTCTGGTTTTTGCCAACTGGTGAGGCGGTGGCTTCCCAGCTCTCCTGGCAGCCGAGGTTACCAGGTGGCCCATGAGCTGGGCCCACACAGGTGGGCTGGAGACAGCATCTTGCCTGCTTGCCCACTGTAGCTGAGTCCAAGGGACTGGCTGCTCATCATTGGGCTAAAATCAGTTTTAATCAGCAGAGGGGAAACTGGCCTTTAACTAAGTTTGCTCCTGATGCCTTATAAATCGTGTTGGCTGCTTTTGTCAACGCTGAGTTGACAAGGGCTACACATCGTTTGGGGCTTGATAAAGAGACGAGGAGACAGCTTCTCAGCATGTTTATTTTTAATAGACATAAAAAATGAAAACAGAGGCTTCTTGCTCTTCTGAATCCTCATTGACAGAAAAATTCTGGAGTAGGAGGGGTATCTTTTTTAATTTGTTTTGTTTAACCAAAATATTCTTGTGGACTTGAGGACAGCTTCAGAACTAAGAATGGCTGAGCTCCAGAAAGCTCCATGGTTTCCTTCCTCGACATAAAGTGCCAAGTGCCGTGTTTAGGTATCAACACGTCACAGCTGTAGCAACATTCTCTGGGCACTTGGCTCTGGCTCTGTCTTGTGGGTACCATAAACCCCCTCTATTCCTACCTCATCTATTAAAAATGCAGCATTGATAATTGGAGCTATGTATTTTGAGATACATTGCTGGAAATCAATCTCCATTCTTATTTCTAAATCTTTTAATAGAAATAACTTCTCCCTGCTGTTTTACTAGATATGGGTGGTGCTAAGATCATTTCAGAGAACATCAGCAAGGATATACCTTTAAGAGCCAATTAAAAAACAGCCACAATAAATATGACAATTTTACATGTCTTTCATATAAAAAGAGCTCTTTCAAATTAAAAGATGTTGGGAGAAAAATGAAAGTGTATGAGAAAGAGTTTACAAAAGAAAAACTCAAGTAGCTTTTATTTAATGAACATCTACCAGGTGTAATTTACACGGGATCTCTCATTCATTGTCTATAAAGACTCCATGAAATAGGTGTTATTGTGCTCATCCCAACTGAAAAATGGAGAACAGGGACTTCTCTGGGGGTCCAGTGGTTAAGACTTCACCTTCTGTTGCAGAGGGTGTGGGTTCGATCCCGGGTCAGGAAACTAAGATCCCACATGCCTGGTGGCCCAAAGAACAAAAAGTGTAGACAGAAACAATGCTGTAATAAATTCAAAAAAGACTTTAAAAAAAATGAACAATAAAGGTTTGAAAAGTTAGTCAGCCCCAGATCATGCAGATTATGGGTAGGCATCCAGAATTCAAGAGCAGGCAGCTTGATCTAGCCTGGGCTCTTAACTGCTCTTCTATAATCCCATAAATTCACAGATATAATCATGTAAAAAAGTTGGGAAAAAAAGTTCACATTTACCAGTCAACACAATATGTTAATTTAAAACAATAAAAATTTTATTTATGAGATTAACAGAGAATTTAAAAAATGTTAATAGTCAATGCTGGCAAGGATGGGTTGAAACAGTCATTTTAAAATATGAACTGCAATTTGACAATCTCTATTAAAAAACTCAAAAAATTATAAGTCATCTGACCTTGCAAAGACATTGTAAGTAAAATATTCCAAGGAAATTAAAATGTAAGCAAAGTTTTAGACACAAGTCTCCACTGAGGCTGCTGCTGCTAAGTCGCTTCACAAGTTCGACTCTGTGCGACCCCAGAGACGGCAGCCCTCCAGGCTCCCCCGTCCCTGGGTTTCTCCAGGCAAGAACACTGGAGTGGGTTGCCATTTCCTTCTCCAATGCATGAAAGTGAAGTCGCCCAGTCATGTCCGACTCAAGCGACCCCATGGACTGCACCCTACCAGGCTCCTCCATCCGTGGGATTTTCCAGGCAAAAGTACTGGAGTGGGGTGCCATTACCTTCTAGAGCGTTGAAAACTGGCTAACTCTCCCACATGAGGGATAAGTAGATAATGGTTCATCCATTCAATAAAATATTGAAAGCAACAAAGGTGATGTTGTGAAAGAATTTCTAAGAATATGGGGAAATGCTTATGCAGAGTGAAAAAAAAGCAGGGCATAAAATTGCAGGTATAATATCAGTCATGTAAAAATACATGATTCAGGGAGTGTTCTCTTTGTAATGGGATTTTGTACGGTCATATCTTTTTGTTATAAAGTATTTTCCAAGTTTTCTAAATTGAACATGTTTTACTTGTCTTCAGTCACGGGGACACCAGTGATTGCTTAAAAAAAAATCAACTTCTTCACTTAAATTGCAGACCTAATGAACGCTGAGTCCCGGCATGCGGTTAACCTAAGACACTGGGTGTGTGGCTCCCTGCATAGACCTGGGACAACTGAAAGCAACCCTGTGTGTGTCCTTCAGCTCTCTGAATCTCCCCATCACTGATAACATACCCACTCATGGGGTTACTGTGAAGATAAAAATATGTTTAAAGTGTTAGAACAGTGCCGGCACTGTTCTCAATAAATGGAAACAGTGATAATGGTAGTAGCACATTACGATGGTTCTTCCAGGGATCATGTATGGATGTGAGAGTTGGACTGTGAAGAAGGCTGAGCGCCGAAGAATTGATGCTTTTGAACTGTGGTGTTGGAGAAGACTCTTGAGAGTCCCTTGGACTGCAAGGAGATCCAACCAGTCCATTCTGAAGATCAACCCTGGGATTTCTTTGGAAGGAATGATGCTAAAGCTGAAACTCCAGTACTTTGGCCACCTCATGCAAAGAGTTGACTCATTGGAAAAGACTCTGATGCTGGGAGGGATCGGGGGCAGGAGGAGAAGGGGACGACAGAGGATAAGATGGCTGGATGGTATCACTGACTCAATGGATGTGAGTGTGAGTGAACTCCAGGAGTTGGTGATGGACAGGGAGGCCTGGCATGCTGTGATTCGTGGGGTCGCAAAGAGTCGGACACAACTGAGCAACTGAACTGAACTGAACTGACTGAATACATTACTGATGTGGTTCTTGGTTTGTAAGCAGGAAGGACAAACTGAGCATCTACCAGGTCTTAGAGGTGTACATAGACTGACGTCTCGGGATACAGCAAAAAGCATCTTTTATTGGTGCCCACTGTCCCAGTCCTAGATCTGGCTTCTGGTGCAGCCCATGCCTTTGGCAGCTGCTGCAGAATTGAAGGAGATGCCTCTGGATTTCTCATGGACTTGTATGGCGAACCTCATTTAATCCCCGATTCTTGGGGTCAAGTACTGTGCTTTTCATCTAAAGAAAATTTTCCCCTACAAATAGGAGAAGCAGGTTTCATCATCATCTCTGCATGAAATTGTTCTTCTGGGTCATGAAGCCAGTCAGTGACAGAGCTGGAATTTGAACCTGTGTTGGTCTGGCTCTGGAGATGGCTGAGATGTGTAGCAATTGTGGCTGACAACACAGGCTCTGGAATCAGGACAATCTGGGGTTTTGACTCTCTATGTGGCTTTGAGCAAGTCATAAAGGGGCCTGCACCTCAGTTTGCTCATCTGTAAGATGGGACGATACTGTATGTCTCTTAGTCCAAGTAGTCAGTGATTGTATGTTGCACTATTGCTTTATGTCACACCTGGAAAAACAGAATTGTTGCTAATTAAACTATGATATAATAACTCTCTTATCCCTTAGAACTATAATTTTATACTTAGGGAAAAAGCTCTTGGGTTTATTTAGACATAGATTTTTGTAAGGCCATTGTACATACATAAAAAGGAAAATACAAATGAAAAAGTTTGTTTAAGGTATTCCTAAAGCTTCTTCATATTCTAAAAATTGACTCAGAATCATTGCGGTCCATGTTTTTCTACACACTAGCATCTTCTGTAACATCACAGACATCGCTGGTAGCATTTCTTTAGAAACCACTCGTCTATTTTCTGCGGGATTTTAAACCATAGAAACCTATACTGGAAGTTTTGATGTGTGTTCCCAGATATGACAGTGACATCAAGATTGCTGCCAGGCTCACAGTGATTGTAAGAAGCATCTCAATCTCATAGATGCTAAAACAGGGGAAAGAAAGTGTCCATCTTAGAGCAGATGGTATGTAGAAGCTACCTTATAGAGTCGTTAGGAGAATTAAATGAGGCTGTGTTTGTAAAGAACATAAACCAAAGGCAGGACACAGGGAATGCTCAACAGCATCACCAGCACCAGCATCATCAGCATCAGCATCATCAGCATGGTTATGGTGTTCTATTCTAGTCTCTGAGAAGTACCGGATATGCACACGGCTCAGCTGAATACTCCTGCAGACTCTGAGCCAAGGTGCGGTGCTGATGAACTACAATGTGCTTGCGTAAAGCCCCATATCCTTCTCTATCTCTTTCTCTCCCTACGTGCTTTCTGAACCTTTTCTCTCTCCCCCTTACCTCACCCTATCCCATCTCTCCTTTTATCTCTCTTCCTTCTTCTCCTCTCTGCCTCTCCTTTCCACCCCTATCCAGCTCTTCTACAAATAAATGGCTCTGTAACTCCATCTCTCATGTAGGTTTAGAGTGAATGGAAATGTCTTTTTGAAAAGCTTGTTTTAATATCCTTGACTGGCCCAGCAGCAGGGTCTTGTGCTCCCCTCCCTTCTGTTAGAAGATCAGCTCCTGTGGTTAATGATTTCCAGGACCGCCCTGGGCCTTGAGTGCTCCACTCACAGCAGAGGCTCCTGGGCTGTGCTGTGCCCTGCCCTTCAGAGGAGGCTGCTGGCTGTCTTGGAGGCTGCGTTGGTCCTGACTCTGGTGGCCGTAGGCAGACAGGCGCAGGGTCTGCCTAAAAAGAAACCATTTATTCTCCTTTATGATTCTTTAAAACAGAAGTTCACGGCTTTTATGATGAGCCTTATACATGCATTTAGTGACATTACAGTATTTGATTATGTGCATTAAGAAGAGGTCTGAGAGCTCTCTGGTGTCCTTAGTTTTAAGTGTATTTTAACTGCCTACAATGAAAGGAACAAGACAAAAAACGAGCTGTGGCAGCATCTTCATAAATTCTGAGCTGTAACTGACACACGTTTCCTGGCACCAGGAGCAGTCCAGGCAGGTGGGAACAAGGAAGAGAATCAGTGGGATCTCTATTTTCTCATGGATCTGGGGCCAAAGGAAAGCAAGATCAGCCATCCCTATGAAGCTTTCTCTCTGGCCAACATCCAGCTCAGGAATGTGCCTGGGCTGAGACTAACATCACCCTGGACCCAGCACTCTGCTAGGTTCTTGACACATATCGCTGTGTTTGGTCTCGGCAGACAAGTGCTATTTGCCCCATTTTCCAGACAAAGAAACTGAGCCTTAGCCAAGTGAGATGACTTGCTCCAAATTTGCACACGTCTGAGCCATTATCTGAAACCAAATCTTTCCAAGCCTTTGCATGGCCGCTGAGGGCAGAGCTCAGGGTGGCTCTCATCTGGAGAAGTTACTGGAGAAAGAGGAAGGAGTAGGTGTCGAGGCTACAGTAGCAAAGGCCTTCAGAGAGAAGCTTCTTTCTCCCGCCCATGGAGGCATGCACGCATCGAGATGGAAACAGAATCAGTACAGAAAAACTCACTTGAAATGAACTGCTCCCAGACAGGCCGCCATGGTGGCGTGATTGATACTGGAGCATGTAGGTGTAATGAAAGTGATGCCGGCTCCTCTGCACCTGTGATTTATTGAGGACAAATTTAAGATGAGAAAGGGCCCCATACCAGGAGCTGCATCTTCCCCTCGAAGGGAGGGTGGTCATCCATCACCAGCCATTACAAGGGCCCATTGCTAGCGGCTCATCAGATGAGCCAATAGTCTCTTTGTTGGGGTTCCTAACAAGTGTTGGATCAGCAAAAGTCTATTTATGCTGGTGGACCTTTCAGGACCAATTTGTAGTGGGTCACTGATTCTGCTGGGGTATTATCTTCTTTACTACTCGGGCCAGTTGGGGAACGCGGCAAAGATTAATGGTTTTGGCTGCCGAGTTGCCGCCGCAATCTACTGCTTCTGGACCAAAGATTAAGTTTTTTTGTGTTTTACCAGAAAGGGCCCACCTTGCGTGCTTTGATTTACTGACTTGCTTGTGGGGAAAGGAGTCGTGGAAATGTACTTGGTTGTGGTGAGGTTTGGCAGATGGCTGTGAGACCTGGCATCTACAACCTCCATCTCTAGGCCCTGGGGAGGGAACCCTGAGCTTCTGATCCCATGGCTTGGGTCCTGCCAGTACAAGGGGGAACTCTTTCTTGAGCTCCCAAGATATTAAAGCCTTGTCCGGCACTCAGCTGCTGACTCTGGGTCCAGAGAGGCAGCCAGTGTCCTAAACTTTATGATTTAAAACTACAGTACTAAAAAAAAAGAAAATAGTTATGGCTTTTTCTTATTATTTGGAGAATTGCCTGTGTTCCTTTAATACATGTAGGAAAAAAAAAAAGTTAAAAGCAAATAGAACTAAGCCTGAACCAGATGCGCAGTGATGTGACTATTAATATTTTGGTTTGCATTTTCATCCAGGGTTTTTGCTAGGTGCAAAAATAACATGTGTGTTATTTTACACAAGTAGAATCATACTGGATTTATGTGGGCTTTTTAAAAAATTTATATGGCTTTGCATTCTGCTTTTTATAATGAACATTTTACCGTAAGCATTTTCCCCATCTCTTCGTCATTTTCATAAACCCCATTTTTTTTTCTTTCTCAGGTTTTGGGTTTGTTGCAATGTCTCCAGGGCCAAAGGTCCATTCTTTGATGAAGTGAACGTTTGTTGTGGGCTTTCTCTGGGTCAGATCGTGTTGTGCCGGGATTGTATTGTGGATCAGATACAGCGCTCCTGAAGCAGAGGTGCCGAGGTCAGCTCACAGGGCTGTGCTTGTGCCCTGCAGGGGGCTGACTGCAGCACTCAGATCTCCCGCAATGGACCGGAGCACTACAGATGGTTTGGAGGCTGGAGACTGTTACTCCCAGGTCCTTGTAGAGTCAGCGCGCCAAAGGAACACTGCTTCTGCAGGAGAGAAGGCTGCTGTTGGCTTTGGATAGCTCAGCTTGGCGTTTTTTTTTTAAGGTGAATTGGGAGCTGGGAGCCAAAACCTCCTGCCTGAGTAATAGCAGCCCAATCTCGGAAAAATGGAAAAAAAGCCCTGTAGGCCCCAAGGGAGCGGCCACCCTAGGCAGCTGCAGAAACTACCCGGGGAGGCAGTAAGGTATGACAAAAAGAAGTGTGGCCTTCAATGGGACTCCAGGGGTCTGAATTTGGGTCTCCTAGCTGGTGGCCTTGAGCAAGTCATCTTTCCCAGCATCATTTTCCTCATCTGAAAAGTGGGACTTTTATCTCTCAGCTCCTAGACTTTTGTGCTGGTTCACTACGTTGGAAGTTCTGGGTGAAGAGCTGGCACTCCGCCAATGCCAACCCTGCCCCAGACCCGTTTTCTGATACTGTGCTGACTCAATAGATAGATGGGCTCTAATTGTTCCAACAACATGTCTGAGGTTCACAGAACCTTTCCTTGGGAGCCTTTGTCTCAGGACCATAAATCACCAGACATCTGTCCCCACAGTTGCCTTGGCTGGGACTTCCTTCCCCTGGTGGGGTGGCTGAGGAGGGGCTGTTGGGGCTGTTGGGAGGCGTGGCCACCTCTCCATCGCTGGCTTTTAAATCTCTAATTGGGAGTCTTACTTACTCAGCGATTCCAACATTCCCTTTGTGGAGGCCTCTTCTCCGCCCCAGGGCAGGCTCCCTCCCTTCCTTACCACCCTGCTTCTAGACTAGCATTCTTGAAGTAAGCAGAGCATTTTTCGCTGGATGATGCTTACACAAACTTTCCCAAAGCTTGTCTCAATAACTTGCAGGAAGCTTTGTCTGACAGCTCAAGGCCTATGCCTCTACAGGACTTGTTCTGTTTCTGGGGAGAAACTTCTCTTGGTTCAAGAGCAGCAGTGAATACCCCAGACATTCCCAGCCTCCAGGCTCTCCTCTGGTCTAAGCTCCTTGTTCCAGCCTTCAGTTCCAGCCACCCTCACATTCCCGATCATCCCTCCTACCCCTGAACACTTGCTCTTGCTGTTCCCTTGGCCTGAACATCCTTCCCCCGCCCAGACTCTTCACACAGCCATTCCCTCTCAGTCTTCAAGTCTCAGCTGAAAGGTTACAGAAGCTCCTTCCCTGACTCTCCCTCACCCCAGACCACGTCATGTCCCCCCAAGTTAAACGCCCTGAAAACACACTTTGTTCCTCAGACTTTCCATGGTTTATATGGATATATTTGTGTGATGGCAGATTTAACAAGTTGAATCCCTTCCTCGCTTCCCACTGTCAAATGACCACCTTTGTTTCAATGTTGATTTCAGTGTCTGACACGTTATGGACTCTTGACAAATAGGGGTGTTGACTCAAGAAATGAATGAATAAATAGATAGATGGATGGATAGATGGAGGCATGAATTAGACAGTGGATGAATGAATGACCTGTTGAATGAATGAATGAGTGAATTTCAGGGCCGCATACAGAGGCTCATTTTAAGAGACATGTCACGTCCTTGAAGTCCAAGGGGCTGAGGAGTCTCTCCTGTCCCTCTCGTACTTAAGCCTCACTTAAAGCCAATGTTTCCGACATCTGTGTGTGCATTTCTTCCTGTATGGTGATCTGTCTTCCTCCTCTGCTCTTCTTTTCCTTTTAAATATTTCATTATGAAAATTCCCGAACAGACACAAAAGTAGAGAGAATTATAATAAACCTTCCTGTGCTCCTTATCCCACCCGTCACTGGAATACTTAAAATAAATCCAGTTATCTCATTTTATGCATAAATATTTCAGGGCGCATTGCTAATAGACATGACTTAAAGAATTAGCCATAATCCTATGATCACATCTAATGAAAAGATTTTCTAAAACACCCATCTCTTTTAATATCTAGTATTTGTATGATGTTCAGATATTCCCAGCTGTCTCAAAGATCTCTATTTTACATTTAGGTTGTTCAGATTTGGCCTACAAATGTTGCTTTTGGTGGATACATCTCTTAAGTTGCTTTTGGTCAATAACATTTTCCCTCTTCTCCCCACATTAAAAAATGTCACTTATTTCTTTTCTTTTCTTTTTTTAAATGCCATTTGTTTTTTGATGAGCCTGGGTCATTCATCCTGCAGAATGGTCCACATTCTAGCTGATTGCCTCTTGGTGGTGTGATCTAACGTGTTCCTCTGTCCCCTGTGTTTCCTGGAAACTCAGATTCAGAGGCTGGATCACAGTCACATTTGATTTTTGGCCAGAAGTCTTCATGGATGGTGGTGCAACCTCTGTTGTATCAGATCCTAATGTCTACACGTTTCTCCTTTAAAGATGTTACAATTGATCAGTGGCTTGCCCCGCCGTTCTTAATGAACTCCCTGCTCCCATCTCTATTTCCGTGGCATGAGAACTTATTTTGCAAAACAAGTCAGTAGAGAACATTGATCCTATCAAGCAGGTGTGGGAGCAGCAAGGTCTGATGACAAACATACTGATTTATAGCAGCCAGCCCAGAGAAGAGGTTTTATTTCTCTGCGTCTCGATTTTCTTGACTGTAAAGTGGGGCTAAGAATATCTTTGAGAACTAACAGATGGGGGAATGTCTGATAGATAATGTCAACACACAGTATTAAGTGCTAACTGTGGATTAACCTGCTTAATCTTCCCAACAATTCTATTCTATGAGTTCTGTTCTGCGTATGGGGGAGAGGAGACGCAGAGTGTTTAGGTAACTTGCTTGCCCAAGGACAACACAGCTCAGTAGAGCTGGGATTTGAACCCAGGCAGTCGGGCTTCAGAGCTTGGGTTTCCACGCAGGATGCTTGTTGAGCCATTGCAGGGAACGGGCAGCTGTTAGTTTCTACCCTGTGAGGTATGCAGGGGCGGAGTAAGGCAGCCTTCCATGGCCAAAGGTGGGTTGCTCTTTCAGTTACACAAATTTATTATTTCTGTCCCTCACTGCTTTAAAGTGGGTCAGAACCAGCTTGACAAAGCCACCCCCTAGGGAGGGGACCAGAGGTATAAGGCCCCACTGACATTCGAATGAGATTTGACTTCCCCAGAAAAATTCTTTGGAAGCCCAGAGAGGTTAAGTGGCTTGCCCAAGATCACATAGCAAGTTTGCCTCTGAGCTAGGATTAGAACCTCAGACTCTCTCCAGCCTGGGGCCACTGTGTCTGGACCGTCCATGCCTGTGTAGAGGGGCTCTCTCTCTCTTTACTGCCCACCTCCATACCCACGAGTCATGTTCATGTGGGACAGAACTGCTCTGGGAAAATGGACAAACACCCCTGTCAAAGTCACTGTAGCCATTTAACACCTTCCTGGCACATCACAGACCTTCCTTTCTCGGTCACTATTGTAGAAGTCTAGGCCTGCTAACCTTGTCCTCCCAAAAGCATTCTGAGAACCAACCTTTCTTCTCCCTTGACCTCCATCGTGAAGCAAAAGCAAATTAAAGTACTGAGACAGAGATTGAACCTGGTCCTCCTGGCTCAAAGTTCACGGAGGGCTGGAAGTGATGCCAGCACATCCGCCATGACTGTAACCCTATCTTCCAGATGAAGGAAGAGAGGCTCAGAGAGGGGTGGTAACCCAAGGAGCTCACACAGCCTTGCCTACAGCTTGGGCTGCAGTACAGGCTGGGTCTGTTCCTCCTGCAACCTAAGAGGAGGTCCCCAGGGTGGTCTCCTGTTGGGCTGATAACGAAGGCCAAGACAATGATGAAATGTGCTTCTGGCGCCAGTGTTGGTCGCTCCCCTGCTGCCTCGAGCCCTGGGCACTCGCTCAGTAATGGACTATGGCTGATCCCAGGACTGACTGGCAGCCAGCCTGGAGATCCTCAGAGGAAACCTGGAAATTGTGGCCTCCAGCCTGGAGACAATGTCCCTTTTGGGCACCTGTGGGTGGGGAGGGGGCTTCTGGTTGTCCCAAGGTGGGAGTGCCTCTGAGCCCATGGGATGAGGGGAGATGAACCCCAACCACTGGGATGGAACACTAGATGAGCCTTCCAGACTGCAAAATACAGAAAACTGTCAAAATGCCAGCTCCTCATTTCCTTTCCCTGCTGTCTCCCTGTCCTGCGCTCCTGGCTGGCCAGCATGATAATCTGCACCCTTGCCAGGGTGGTATTGAAACCACTAAGAGGGTTAAAAGGTACCCTCAAATACCAGGCTGTGATCCCAAAGTGAGCCAGGCCACCATCACTCCCAAGACAGAAGAGACGTCCCTGAAAGCAGCCTGCACACAGCACAGGCAAGGGCACAGAGGCACGAGCCAGCTGAGAGCTGCACAGGGGAGAGGAAGAGAGAGCTTCAGGGCAGTGCTGCTGGGAGGGCAGACCTCGAAAGCGAGGCAAAAAGCTCAGACTTTACCTGGTTGGCCACAGAGATCCACTGAGGGCCTCCAAGGGGAGGCAGAAGAGAGAAACCTGGGGACCACCCAGAGTCCTGGATCTTTCTTAAATATGCCGAGCCAGGTGACAGGCAAATAGAAAACGGGAGCATCTGACCTTTTTCTAGGACACCCAATATTTATGCGCTTTGCTCATCACCCAAATTTTATTCATTTACCCAAAGAGTGCAAAAAAGGCGCTTGAGGAAACTGCTATAAATCTAGTGCAAGTCACCATGGTAACCTGATTAGCAGCTAAATTAAGTTCATGATTAAGAAGAAATAAATAAAAATAACTCTCCTCCTTGGCTGGGGCTACCCACTGGGCTACTGACGGCTGAGCAGATGCTGAGGTCTTGGAGGGCCAGAGCCTGGGCCCTCAGAGATGATTGGGCCTCAGTGGGAGGGATAGATTTACTGCAGAGAAGAAGCTGGGAGCTCACATGAGGGTTGATGAGGCCCCTGGTGGCCAGGCTGGGGAGTGCAGACTGTACCCCTCAAGGCTAAAGCTATGGGTCTCAGGAAAAGGGGCCCATATCCTCCAAGACAGTCTTCTTGATGCCCTGGACCAGCCTTCATGTATCAGAGCATCCTTTCTACGTGTTGTCATCTCTCCAGTTCTCGGTCCCCATGTTCTGGTTGTTAGGGACCCCAGTATGCCTTAGACCTGGTTTGGGTCCTGGGCAAGCCCGGTTTAGATGGTAGAAACATATAAAATAGGAACTTTGGACACAGTGTGATAAACGCAAGGGTGGAGGTCAATAAAAGGTACTATAGAATAATGGACCAGTTGGGGGACTTCCTGGAGGAAGAGAGTGGTGGAAAAAAACACATATGTAGCTGCTGGAGAGTGCCTACTTCAGGTGAGCATTCTGGGTTTTCTGTTTGGAGCTGATTGGCAGGATGTTGGTACCCCAGCACCAACATGGAATGGGCTGGTATTGCCCCTGATGAGACGTGAGGGGTTTTCTTGGGGGCTGGTGTGGTTAACACAGCTCAAGGATCAGCAGAAAGAGAGAGATGGGCTTCCCATTTACCCTTTCCAAGTCTCCTTCTGGCCAAAGCAGCCTAGCGTAGTGGTTAGTCAAATAGACTTTGAATCTTCTTCCTGTCTCTTGCTAGCTATAGCCTCTGGCGAGTGATTTTGTTTACTTGAGCTTCAGTCTCCTGGTCTATAAAATGGATGGAAAGTGAAAGTCACTCAGTTGTGTCCAACTCTTTGTGACCCCATGGGCTACACAGTCCATGGAATTTTCTCCAGGTCAGAATGCTGGAGTGGGTAAGTTGTTCCCTTCTCCAGGGGATCTTCCCAGCCCAGGGATGAACCTAGGTCTCCTGCATTGCAGGCTGATTCTTTACCAGCTGAGCCACCAGGGAAGCCCAGGAACACTGGGGTAGGGGTGATGAAAGTTTCTATCTCACAAGGTTACCTTGAATCACTGAGACGATGCAAGCTAGATGTGGTCCGGGCCTTCACAGGTGGAAAACAGTAGGGTGCTTGCTGCTGTGAGCTTCCTGCCCTGGGGAGGCCTTGCCCTGATTGGGGTTGGGGGAGAAATGCTCCCTTCGCCTCCTTCAGGAGAGACTGCTGCAGGGAGCAGGGGTGACTGACAGCCCCAGCCTCCGCCCCTCTGGCTCCCCCAGTGTGTTCAAGCTGAGGTTACATTTCCTCTCCATTGCTCTCAGCCAGTGACGGAGCACAGGGGTGATGCCGAGGTGATCCCTTTCCTACATGATGTGAGGCACTGTCCCAGGAATGCCTCACCAGCCTGGTCGAACCTTTTCTAGAATAGGGCTGTGGTCTGCACGCCTCTCCCCTCCTGCCCTCCTTCCTTGCCCCTCCCCTCTCCTCTGTGTCAGGTCTGCCTCCGTCGGAAGCTCCTCCTGCTCCCTCATCCCTCATCCTTCACAGCTGTGTCTCCAGTAAACCTCTCGTGTGTCTAATCTGACAGCTGTCCATCAGGAGAGCCCCAAAGGACACAGAGGGTCAGGGGACATGTCCCTCCCAGAAGTGGATGTGATGGAGATAAATAGGAGACCCAACAACAGGTCACAGGGGTGCCTATAGGTGGGGGGGTCAGGGCCTTCAGGGACGCCATGTCTTGTCTCTCCATGTCTTGCTTTCAAGCCTGTGTGTGTGCGTGTGTATGTGTGTGTGTGTGTATGTATGTGTGAATGTGTGTATGTGTATACGTGTGTGCACAGTCCATGCTTCCATCACTGCATCGACCATAGCGTAGTGACAAAAAATGTTTTCACCAGAAGAAGATGAGTTCCCGTCTGTCCCCCGACTTAGTCCTGCAGAAGACTTTGTGCACGGTAGATGCTCAGTTAAAATAATCCGAGTTTCTACGGGAGCTCTATCTAGCCTACATTTTTCTTTGAACCAATGTTATTTTCATTTTCAGGTATTTTGAATCCCATCGCGTTAGCTTATTTAAGCTCTCTTATCCTTTGTTTTTGTGACAAAGTATGTATGCATTTGTTGTTTAGTTGCTAAGTCATGTCCGACTCGTGATCCCATGGACTGGAGCCCACAAGGCTCCTCTATGGGATTTCCCAGGCAAGAATACTGCAGCGGGTTGCCATTTTCCTTTCCAGGGCATCTTCCAGACCCAGGGATTGAACCCATGTCTCCCCCATTGGCAGGTGGATTCTTTACCACGGAGCTACCGGAGAAGTCCATCTCTCTGTGTGTGTGTGTGTGTGTGTGTGTGTGTGTGTGTGTGTTAGTCCCTCCGTCGTGTCTGACTCTTTGTGACCCCATGGACTGTAGCCAGCCAGGCTCCTCTGTTCATGGGATTCTCCAGGCAAGAATACTGGAGTGGGTTGCCATTCCATTTTCCAGGGTATCTTCCCAACCCAGGGGTCGACCCTGGGTCTCCTGAATTGAAGGCAGATTCTCTACCTCTGAGCCACAGGGAAGCCCAGGACAGCCACACAGAAGGGTGACAGCAGTCTTGCCAGCAGAGCCTTTAAGCCGCCCCTCAGTCTCTGCTGAGCCCTCGGCCATTCCCCTTTCCAGAAAGGAGCCAAAGGAGCTTGGTGTCTCTCAGCTCAGCTGGACAGGATGAATCTTCTTTGGGTCCCCTCCTCTCCTCCCAGGCTCAGCCACCATCTCTCCCTCCCTGCTCAGCAAGATCAGGGAAGCTGCAAACCCAACCCTTACATCAAAAGGGAACTTGAAAAATACTTGGAGCAAAAACTGCTAACTGTGCATCCTTGCTCCATGCTGCCTCTGATATTAAATCAGGAAATGGCACTGAACAGTCGCTCCAAACACAGAAACAGGGTTGTCAACACAGAAACCAAAAGCAATCTCTAATGGGCAGAGGTGAAAGGGACCTGGCGTGGGGCTGGGATGAGGGGCTGAGACCGAGGAAGGGATCCCTGAGCCGGGCTTGTCCGTGCCGTTTCTCCAGCGTCTAGAATAGAGCCAGACTCCCAGTCCTGGGCACGGAGAGCACCTTGTCTCCATGAGAGAGAAATAAGAAATCGAGCATGTTATTTAAACCTTTGGGATACTCCTTTTAATTTCTACAGATATTTACTGAGTGCCTATGATGTGTCCAACAATGAAACAAACGAAAAAAAAAAAAAAGCCTCCCCATTTGGATGATTTAGCTATGACTGGGGTCTGACTCTGGCATGGCAATGTTGGCTCCTGAAATAGCCTTTCTGAAATAGCCCACCAAATGCCTGAGATGGTACCTCTGTTCTGTGTCTTTGTTTGGGCTAAGCCTAACCCTGGATCTCCCTGTACATCTATGATACATTTCTGCTCAGCCTTCAAAGCCTTAGTTAAGTGCAGCCTTACCAGCCAACCCTTCCCCTAATCCCCTCCAACAGAACCAAGAGCTCATTTGTTGAGGATCTGGCTGCATTATAGATGCATCGTCACCACACTTCTCCATCTGCAATGGCAGGGTTTGCAGCTCCCTGGAGGGGAAGAAAGAAGCCATGCCCATTCCTTTGCCTCATCTCCCAGTACTAGTCACAGAATGGACTGTGACTAAAGCAGAACTGAGCAGAACTGAGACAAAAAAATGAGAAACTGTGATAAAACCCGTTGGTGGTGTGGCTGTGGGGAAACAGGTTACTTTCATATATTTTTGGTGGAAAATTCCAAAGGGCCAATCTTCTTAGAGGCTAATTTGCATGTTAACATTACAAATGTGGTCATCTTTCTTTCCATCCAGCAATTTCATTCCTTACTATCTATTGCAGAGACACACTTGCACACATGCAGAGAGGAGCATGTAAAAGCAATTTGTTGCAACATTGTTTGCAACTGTGAAAGATGGAACAGAGCTTAAATGTCCATAAATATAAGACTGGATAAAAAACTACAGAGCATCCATTGGACAAATTGTTGTGCATTAGTTAAAAAGAAAGAAGTAGATCTCGCTGTATTGACACAGAAGTTGCTGAGTAAAAATAAAAAGTGAGTGGTAGCTCTAGACATAGATGTTAAAACTACATTGTTGCATTTTTTACAATGAGAAAGTAGGCTTGTATATCTTGTATAATTCATTTTTGAAAGAAGAAAGGGAAGAAAGAGATGGAGCAACCACTGTCACTCCTGGCTGAAATAAGCACGGGCTCAGGATGCAGTCGAACAATATTATTCCTTTCATCAGCCCTCGACAGCAGTTTCAAGCCACGAGAAGGTCCCACACAACTTCCCCTGTGCCCAGAAGCTTACTCTCTGAGCTGTGATGAGAATGTGGTGGGAAGCTGGAGTCCTGGACCCCTGAAGAACATCCAGGTAGAGGAGATGGGAAGAGGGGAGCTCGGTGGGATGGAATCACTCACATCAACCAGATTTCTCCCGACTTGGTCCTTGCTCTAAAGAGGAAGGGTAAGGATTGGTTTAGGAATGATTGTTAACCATGGGAGAGGAGGGCATTCAGGAAAAGCCCGAGGGTTCTGAGACATCATATTGCAAGGAAGCATCTGTGTTTGTCTACTTGTTAATCCCCTCCTTCTTCCTTCCCTCCCTACCCCCTTTCCTCATTCTGCCTTCCTTCCTTTTTCTCTCTCTTTCTTTCGGTCTCTATCTCTTCCTTCTTTCTTTCTTTTTTCCCTTTCTTCCACAACTGTAATCCTGTCCCTCCTGGTACGAGACACAGAGATAACTCCATCACAGCATTTTTCTCTAGGATCTCATGGTCCAGTTCTACACAATTTCTCAAAGCGTGTTTCTTGGACCCCAAACATCAGAACCACCTAGGGAACTTATGAAAATGCAAATGCCTGGGCTTCACGTAGACCCATAAAGCTGGACTGTAGTCAGGAATCTGGGTTTGCAACATGTTTTCTCAAGCGAAAGACATTGGGTTGAGTTGACCGAAGCCTCTCCTTGACCTTCCTGGTATTATCTCTTAAGGCTTAGCTCAAACTTGACAACCACATTGTGAGGTCAACCCTGATTCAGCTAGGAGAGGGAAGGAATCGAGGGGGGCCCTGCCACGTGACTCTAGTGTGTCTATTTCCGCCAGAGTGACCACAATCTTGCTTTGGCTGCTGGACTCGTCTTTCCACCTCCATTCCCAGCTGCATCACAAGTCCCTCTAAGGTTGAGAAGAGCCACAACAGACTACCTCGTCTAAGGCCTTCAGAACCAAGGGACTGGCTCGTTTTGGGCAAGGGAATGGCAGGTGCACACGCCTGGTGGAAGACAGAGCTTGGGTTATGGCAGGGCTTACAGAAGTGTACTTGGAGCATTTGTGGGGCAGTGGGGGGGGGGGACAGGTCCAGAGAGGGATGAGGTGGGAGAAGTTGGCAAGAGCAGATAAATCATTCATGGCTTGAAGCCCATGCTAAGGAGTTTAGCTCTTTGTCCAAATGTCGAAGGAATCTGTAATTAAACCCGGGGGAGGGGTGAAGTTAGAATAATCAGATTCACATGAAAACTGGTTCTACTATACTGTGGAGAAAATGAAAGTCTGAGCCAAGACCTCTGTAGTTATCTAAGCAAAAGATGAGGAAGGCTTGGATGAGGGTGAAGGCATTGGACAGAGAAACTGAGGTCTTAAGTGATGGCTGGGAAGTAAGGGAGGAAAGACCCAGCCCTGGAGAGCAATGATGAGGCTCTAGAATCTCTAATGCTGTCCTTCCAGGTCTTGGGGAGGGAGTGGTCAGGGAGGAGCCCTCCTGGTCCTCCTCACTGGCCTTGAGTGACAGTGAACTTCTCATCAGCTTCAAGCCATCTCCGCCCATTTCACCACCACCATAGGGATGGATGGATGGGGGCTGAAGGTCAAACAGGCTGATGGTACAATGTAGGACAGAGGTAGGATGAAGGATCAAGGCCATGATTAGAGGTCAGGCTGTCCTTTACCAAAGGATGGGACCTTGGAGAAGACTCTGCAAACTCTCTCCCCTTTGGCTTGTATCCTGCCCCAGTTTCTAACTTCCATTCTCCAGCCCCATCCCTCAGGGAAGAGGAAAGAGAGCAAGAGTGAGCTCAAGGATGTTTGAGTGCCATTGGCCAGAGGACCGACATGTTCATCACTGCCTGGATAATTGAGCTCTCGGCAGAGACTTGGCAAGCTCTAGAGACTCAGCCGTGACCTGAAAGGAACCACCAGGTCTCTGGAAAGCTGGAAAACCTGACCCAGAGAGCAGCTGAAGTACTGTGTTGACACTGGGTCCCGGGGTTGCCACCCAGTTGAGGTCAAGACCACAGGCTTCATAGTGTTCAGGGTACTGGACTCAGGGCCTGAAGCTCCAGCTGGTCACTGCTGTGTTGCTAAAGAAAGCACTTACCTCTCTGAGCCTCCTTTGTGTAGGGTGGTGATAATCCTCCCCATCTCCAAGGGCAGTTGTGGGGACTGAACAAGTTGATAAAACTCTTTGGACACTACTATACATCTGTATTTACTTACCTGCCTACCTATTTCTGTAAAACAAGGATAATCATAGTCCCTACCTTATAGAGTTGTGAGGACTGAAGGAAAAAGTGAAGGATAAAGGCTTTCAGAATCTCTGTACAGATGGGTGTGGATATTATGATTAAATATCCCATCTATATTGGAAGCTAGCGGGGCTTCCCTGATGTCTCAGTGGGTAAAAAATCTGCCTGCAATGCAGGTGACACAGGAGACGTGGGTTTGATCCCGGGGTTGGGAAGATCCCCTGGAGGAGAAAATGGCAACCCACTCCAATATTCTTGCCTGAAAAATCCCATGGACAGAGGAGCCTGGTGGGCTACAGTCCAAGGAGCTGCAAAGAGTCAGACATCACTGAGCAACTAAGCCGACACTGGAAACCATACTGCCCAGTGGTCTTCTAACACAGTGCTGTCCAACAAGAAGAGAATATAAGCCACAGATGCAATTAAAATCTTCTAGAATTCACATTAAAACGAAGTAAAAAGAAGCAGGTAAAACAGTTTAAGTGATAAATTTCCATTCCCAGCATGAGTCTGGGTCGTGGGGGAGTGGGGGAGTCCCTGCCCCTAGGGAAGGAAGCTAGGGGTATCGGAATCCACTAAGTCCTTTGGATGCATAAGGCCACCAAGACCCAGAAACCCAAGAATGGCTTTTAGGAAGCATTGGGTTGGAATTCGATGGCCACTGTATGCAGCCAGGAACAGTGGAAATGACAGCTGCCTTTGGGAAAGAGGAGGAGGAAGGGAGAATTATCTGCTACCTCTTCTTGGAAGCCAAAAACCTGGGGAAACTCAGAGGGAGTGCGAGTGAAGGAATCTCCTCTTCCCAATGGGCTTCGCAAAACGTAGGGGAGATTTCAGGGCTCCTTGGAGGAGACAGGTGATCCGATATCTGGGAGATGCAAACGCATACGGCAGAAGCCTGGGGGGGGGTCCCCTGACTCAGGTGCGCCTGCCGGGCACAGCGCACCCTGGGGCCCTTGGAAACACTGGCTTCCGATTGGCGACCGGGGATAGTACAATCTTGCAACCTACTTGGCACCGAGGTGGGGAGTTGCCGTTTCCGTGATTCGAAGCATTCCCTGTGGCGGGCTTCCCTACCCAATACGCGCGCGCGCACGCACACACACACACACACAACTCCCGCACCGCCTCCCACGGCACCCAGTCATGCACAGAGACGCCCACTCCCACACCAAACACCTGCAGCCCTCTGGAAACGAGTGTACGGTGCACGCTGGGGCTGAACGCGGCTGCGGGGAGTGCCGCGCTGGGTTGGAGGCGCATCGGAGAGCGCGCGGGCCACTCTCGGGTTAGCGGGTGGGTTGGGGAGGGGCGGAGGGAGCCGCGCCAAGATCCTGGGACCCGGCAGAAGGCGGTGGACATGCAGTTCCCTTCAGGAATAACTTTTTCGCCCATCCCCACTCCGGTGTCCGGAGGCTCCTCTGTGGCTCGGACGCGCACAGCCTCCTTGATCACCATCTGTAAGCTGAAGAATTCAAGGTGGTGCGCTCAGAAGGCATCGCTCCTGACCCCACCCGGGGTGGGTAGGGAGAAGGGGTGAAAACTTCAATTTAGAGTTTGCGGGGTTAGAGACAGCAAACTGTTCAGAAGACACAGCTAATATATTTGACCCTGGCCGCCACCAGTCCCGCTTGGCTTTCCTTCAAAAGAGGCTTCCTGGCCTCCTTCCCTTCACGTCTCCTCTAGTCCCACTAGCCCTTCTCTTTTATTCCTTTCTTCCCCTCACACCCTATCCCACTCATCTTTCAGGGATGGGGTGTAGCCTCCGGGTACGCCTTGATGGGGATCCCCGCACGCTGATCCCTACAACCCCCACCCCTTCTTGCGCGCCGGGTTCGGAGAACAGGCGCCCTCGTTGGCTAGCAGGGGAAAGACGCCACTGGGATTTGGGGCGCCGCGACCCCGTGGCAGAGTGCAGCAGGAGCCAGGGCGGGGAGGCCGGGCCGCCCCGCGAGGTCGGCTTTTCTGCATTGGCTTTCACTCCGGAGTAACACGCCGGTCTGCTTCACTTTTATCCAGTTTCCAAGTTTTGGGTGGAGGTGGTTGGGTGCAGGGTGGATAGAGGAGGGCTGGCTATTGGGAAAGGTGGATCTTAAACTGTACAGAGACAGCTAAGCCAGAGCCCAGGGGAAGGGAGGGACCGAAACGGGAGACAGAGGCTCAGGGACAAAGAGGAACGCGACCCCCCGGACAAAGCCCGAGTTCTAGACGCTTGGAGAGCGCGGGGGGATGCCCGCAAGCGAGCAGGAGGCTAGAACCCAGAGGGCTGGGGCGGAAGGAATCTTCAGGCCTCCATGTGGCACACTCCTGATACTCAGGTTGGGTCCTCGACAGTAAGGGTCAGACAGACCCGAGGGTCCACCAGGAGGGGCCCAGACCGGCCGGGCAGCCTCAGTGCTCTCTCAGAAGGCCAGAGTGCGCGCGCGAAGGAGGGAGCTGACGGATGGGATTCAGTGGCACCGGGAGAGCCCAGTGCGTGTGTCCGGCTCTGGCCGCCAGGAGCCTGAGCCATAGCCTGCACAGATCCGAGAAGGCCGACCCAGTGTAGCCTCGAACCCCTCATGCCCCTGCGGAGCCGCGGTCCGAGTGCGCTCTGGCTGCGGGAGAACGAGGCAGGGACCCGCAGGGTGCTTGTCCGGAGCGCCCACCTTCGAGCAGGGGCGGGGCGGCGGCATGGCCCGGACTCTCCTGGGAAACAGCCTAATCGTTTCTGCGGAGAGCACCCTTCGCGTAGAGGATTGAAGACCGGCTCTTCCAGCATTACAGCTGCTGATCCAAACCTTTCAGTCCCACTCTTAGTTCAAATATATTAATTTTATTAAAAATAGAAGGCCCAGGGTCACACCTCACTCCAGTCTTACCGGGGGCGCAAGAGAACAGAGTTTTCAAAATTGACAGTATTTTACCTTCTCACACTTAAAACACCACATCTGGCCGTCGCCGCATGAGCGTGCCCACCTGATTCTGGCGTCGGTCTTGCGGGGGGGTGGGGATCCTGCATAGGCGGCGGCCGGGACACACTCACCCAGCGCGCGCTTCTTCTGTCTTTTGCTGCGCTCGTGCAAAGTGGAAGAGCAGAAGGCAACGCCGGAGGCGGGTCGTGTCTCCGGTTACAGCGAATTCGCGATTTTTCCGGCTTCTGCGCCCTGGCCGGGGTCTCCAGAGCTCATATTTCGGGCCACCCTGTACCCAATAGAGAAAGTGCGCAGCGCCCAGGCACTGTATGGATGCTTCGGTGCGGTGCGCTCAGGGGTCTCCGTCTGCGCTCGGGGTTGGTTTCTCATCGGACAATCCTGGGGCCCCTCGCTGTGGCGTTTCCACTTTCGGCCATCCGTCTAATTCGGCCTAGGACCTTCCGGTGCGAGGAGCCGCCTCCAAGCATCCCTCCCTGCTCCTCCGACCCCTGACCCCCCCGGAGCCAGAGCGCGGAGTTTCATGGAGGGAGATCAGCGCGGAACTCGGGGCTGAGGCGGAGGACCGAACTGAGAACCTGTGCGTGGCTCTAGAAGAAACTGTCTTGGGCTCCGGTGCACACACAGACTGCGTTCCGGGCCGCCTTGGGCTGGGCCGGTTGGGAAGACCCACCTGGGTCCGAGTGGTCAGTGGAGCCTTCCCGCTGCGGGCCCCGCGATTCGGCGCGTCTTTGCGCACAGTGGCCACTTGGAGTCGCACTTTATGCCTGTTTGAGCCTCTCCTTCTCCGGCTGACGCCGGGATCTGCTTAATCGTTACAAAACGTTCAAACAAAAACAGGGCCGGTTTCCCAGCAGCCGGGAGCCACCCAGAGCACCATCCTGCACTGGCCTCAGTGCCCAGCCATGGAGAACTCAGTG
Organism: Ovis canadensis; assembly: GCF_042477335.2. NCBI lineage: Eukaryota > Metazoa > Chordata > Mammalia > Artiodactyla > Bovidae > Ovis > Ovis canadensis. The sequence goes on along the minus strand of NC_091257.1, from coordinate 84,751,967 downwards.
GATTCTCCGCGTTTGGCTGGGGAGAGGGCTTCGGAACCTTTGGACCAGCTCTTCTCCCGCTCCCTTCATCTCATGCATTTGTGGGTGGGGTGTGCGGGGAACCGAGGCCGATCTCAGGACTCGGCCACCGCACCCGCCAGGAGGAGGACAGCTCCCGCTTGGCCTCGAGGAGGGTCCCCTGAGACTGAGTTGGATTTGAACACAAATCTTGGAGTCCCAACCCCGCCACCCCAACACACAAATATGCGCAGACTTGCAGAAACACAGCTAGGCACTGCACACACGAGGCCGCTCGGCACACGGTGCATCTCCCACCGAGCAGGGGACGCTTGGGAACAATGGACTCGAGAGGTGTCGTCCCGGCGCTCATTCTGAGCCTCTGGGGCTTGGGGGACACGGGTTGGGGGAACCAAGGGTAAAGAGGGAGGAGAGCGCGCGAAGGAAGTGGTGGAGGCGGCGGCCAGGCCTGGGGCAGGGAGGGGGCGCGCACCGAAGGCGAGCGGGCGGGGGCCGGGACACCGAGGGGGGGGTGTGGGGGCTGGGCCCGGGCCGGCGGTCCCTCTCGGCTTCAGCCCTCCGCCAGGCCTCGGCGGCTCTCCGGCTGCTAGCGCCGCCAGTCAGCTGACTCGGGGGGCGGAGGAGCTGTCAGGCGCGCCCCGCCCTGCGCCGCCCGGCAGCGGGGCCCGTGCAGCCATTGGCCAGCGCGCTGGGCTGCCCTGGCCCCCGCGCCCCGGTGACATCAGGGAGGCGATAAAAGGCAGCAGCGGCGCCGGATCCCGCACAGCTGCACCGCCGGGCTGCGAGCGGCTGCGATCCAGAGAGCCCAAGAGCAAGAGAGCTAGAGAGCGAGCGGCTGGCGCTTGCCCGGCGCCTCCCCTCCGCCCAGCCGCGCGCCCCGCTCGCTTCTCCACCCACTCCCGGCCCTGCCCGGCCCCGGCGCGGCCACAGCCCCGAGCTCTAGGGCGGCGCAGGCAGGCTCGGGATTCTCCGGCGCGCCGCCGCGTCCCCAGACAAAGGCTTGGCCGGCGGCCCCGGCCCGCTGCGCCCTCGGCTCCTCGCCTCCCGGGCTCGCCGCTCTTTGCCCCGGCTCCCGGCTCGGCGCGTCCCGGCCGGCCGCAAAGTTTCCCGGGCGGCGGCGGCGGCTGCGCCTCGCGTTAGCGATGGCCGCGGAGCTGAGCATGGGGCCGGAGCTGCCCACCAGCCCGCTGGCCATGGAGTACGTCAACGACTTCGACCTGCTCAAGTTCGACGTAAAGAAGGAGCCGCTGGGGCGCGCGGAGCGCCCGGGCCGGCCCTGCACGCGCCTGCAGCCAGCCGGCTCGGTGTCGTCCACACCGCTCAGCACGCCGTGCAGCTCGGTGCCCTCGTCGCCCAGCTTCAGCCCCACCGAACAGAAGACTCACCTTGAGGACCTGTACTGGATGGCGAGCAACTACCAGCAGATGAACCCCGAGGCGCTCAACCTGACGCCCGAGGACGCGGTGGAGGCGCTCATAGGCTCGCACCCAGTGCCCCAGCCGTTGCAGAGCTTCGACGGCTTCCGCGGCGCGCACCACCACCATCACCACCACCACCCACATCCACACCACGCGTACCCCGGCCCCGGAGTGGCTCACGAAGAGCTGGGCCCGCACGCGCACCCGCACCATCACCACCACCACCAAGCGTCGCCGCCGCCGTCCAGCGCGGCCAGTCCCGCGCAGCAGCTGCCCACTAGCCACGCCGGGCCTGGCCCGCACGCGGCGGCCGCGGCGACGGCGGCTGGTGGTAGCGGTAGCGTGGAGGACCGCTTCTCCGACGACCAGCTCGTGTCCATGTCCGTGCGCGAGCTGAACCGCCACCTGCGGGGCTTCACCAAGGACGAGGTGATCCGCCTGAAGCAGAAGCGGCGGACCCTGAAGAACCGGGGCTACGCCCAGTCGTGCAGGTATAAACGCGTCCAGCAGAAACACCACCTGGAGAATGAGAAGACGCAGCTCATTCAGCAGGTGGAGCAGCTTAAGCAGGAGGTGTCCCGGCTGGCCCGCGAAAGAGACGCCTACAAGGTCAAGTGCGAGAAACTCGCCAACTCCGGCTTCAGGGAGGCGGGCTCCACCAGCGACAGCCCCTCCTCTCCCGAGTTCTTTCTGTGAGTCGTGGCCGCTCCCGGCCCCCACCCTTGCCCCGGCCCGGACTCCCCCGTCCCGTATCCCCAGCCCCGGACTCCCCCGGACCCTGTCCCTGCCACGGCCCCAGCCTTGACCTGTTCGACTAGAGGGAGGAAGGGCGCGCGGGACGCGGGCGACGGGAGGGCGCGCGGGCAGGCAGGGGACCTTGGCCAAATCGAGCGCGGCGCGCGCCAGCGCCGCCTCCTAGACTCGAGCAGAGCCAGAGAGAGGCAAGGGGGTGGGAAGTCCCAGAGCAACTTTTCTCCAGGCTGGAGGGCGGCAAGGCATAGTCGCGAGGAGTCGCCAAGGCCGTCTGGAGACTCCTGGCTTCCTGAACTTTTGCGCGTTAAGCCGGGGCAGCTGCCTCGCAGTCCGGAGCGTAATCCAGCCCAGCAACAGAGCAGCGAGGAGAGGAAAGGAGAAGGGACCCTGGCGGCCCGTTCCGGCAGGCGCGAGGCGAGGCTGAGCGAAGGAAAGACAGAGGCGAACCTCTCTGTCCAGGGTCCGGAGAACACTGGCTTTCAGCCCCGAGACGCGGGCCTCAGTTAGGACGTTCTGCGCGCAAATCTCATCAATTTTATTGCCTGCTCGATTATATAGAAAAAAATACGAAAATCTGCATTAAAAATATTAATCCTGCATGCTGGACATGTATGGTAATAATTTCTATTTTGTACCATTTTTCTTGTTTAACTTTAGCATGTTGTTGATCATGGATCATAACCCCCTTGTTTTCTTTGGGTGAGAAGGATCGCAGTTCGGAAACTCCGGCGGGCGGCCGCTTGTCCGGTTGCAGTCTATCGGCTGTCGGCTTGTAAATACCCGCCCCGCCAAACCGCTTAGAGAACGTGGCAGCAAGTGGAGTGTCTTTGTTTGGGTTTATTATTACGGCATTTTTTTTTCTTTTGTAAGTAAAAAACACAAAAGTTCTGGGTATTTGCATCAGAAAACAACTTTGTCTTGGGGCACCCTTGGAAGTTGCATGTTTCCCCCCCTCCCCCACCCTCTTTGGTCCTCCCTTCCTCCCCGACTGTTTGACTTTTCAATTTTGTTTTTGATGGGAGAAAGAGGACTGGGGTCCCAGTTCCTGAGTGCCAGGGCAGGGCAATTGCTGAGTACCAGTGTGTGCAGAGTTTCACACTCGGGATGTGCAGGAGTGCCCTCCTGTCAGCTGGTCTTAGGGCTCAATTGACACCCCTAACAAGAAAAGGAAGGAAAGCAGGTCTTGCTTGCCTTTTATTGCAACCGGAACCACTCCCAGGGTCCCCACGACACCCTCCAGGCCGGCACTCATTGCTGGGGCCAAAGAGCTCCTAGGGCTACCGGCTTCACCAGCCCGGACAGCCCAACTTATGTTGAACCAACCGCCACACTCAGAAAGTACTAGAAACCCCAACATTGGCAAGACATTTTGCAACTTTCAAGTGCGTTCTTTAGATCTGTATGTGTTTTCTTTCCCTGCTTTGGAGATGGCGGGCGAGTTATTGGTGGTATAACCCCTCCCCTACCCCTTCAGCTGTATAGTAGTTATAGGGAAGATCTGGGTGTTTTTCTTTATTATTACTTTTTTTCTCCCCTGCAGGTCAGTAAGAGGATTTAAGTTGCACTGACAAAAATACCAAAATGAAAGCGTATTTTTTAGTTCTCATTTGAAATTGCTGGCGCTGCTGGCCGGATGCGTTTTTGAGTTTGTATTAGTTGATAAATTAACAGTAATAACAAGATTGTATGAACCGCATGGTGCTTGCAGTTTTAAATATTGTGGATATTTGTCCTGCATTGGAAACGAGCTTCGGTTTTTACAGATTCAACTGTGTTGAAATCAAATTTGCCACAACAGAAATTGTTTTTATTTCATGTACAATAAGGGATCAATTTCAAACCCTGCTTATGATATGAAAATATTAAAACCTAGTCTATTGTAGTTTTATTCAGACTGGTTTCTGTTTTTTGGTTATTAAAATGGTTTCCTATTTTGCTTATTAAAACCATGGAAATGGTGTTTATTTAGAGGATTCTGCGTTCGCCTGACTTTTCTTCTCTTGCCTTTTCAAGAGTTGACCCAGTTTGAGGGGCACTCTCACCCCTCCCTTGGCCAGTGGAGAAATAGCCCAAGTCTGGGTAGACCTCTCTGTTGAGTGTGTGAGTGTGTGTGTACCTGAGCCTTAAATGTGTTTCTGCTTCTCACCCTAGGTACCGACACCGGTCAGGAGCCGGTGTTCGTGAGCAGAGAGGGGGCACATGCCACTTTGGTGGAGCTTTCAGGCTTGGGCACCAGGATTGGTCTACTAGTCTGCTGGTTCTGAGGTTGGCAAAACCAGGAAGCTGGGAGTTGTCACCCTGATGGGGAAACAGGGTATTTCTGGCGATCAGGCTTGCCGGCCCTGCCGTGTCCAGCCTGGTGCATTGGCTGGGGGCAACCAGAATTGCCCTAGAATGCCTGCTCTGAGTGGAGGCCCAGCCCCTTCTCCCTGCAGGGCCTGTGGAAGCAAGTGGTATCTAGTATGAGGTCTTGAGGTAGAAGACCCTTCAGCCAGGAAGCCTGTCCCTGCAAACCTGTTTGCTGCCACTTGGGCCTGGAGTGGTCAGCCCCCAGAAGGATTGAACCAGGATTTCAATGACTCCCTAAATCAGGGGTTGGAGGGGGTTGGGGCATCATTCTAGGCCAGCAGCTCTGACCCTAAGTCCTCGACTGGGAGGTGGTCCCAGAACCTGTCCTTACCCAGACTCTTGGAGAAGGCAAGGTCACCTGCCTATGTTGTCCTGAGCCCCTCTCAGCCGTCTTAGAACCCCATCTATTATTCTGGGTAGGAACCACTGCCCTCCCACCACCTCCAGAAGAATTCTCTGCTGCTTTGGCAACAGCAGGTTCCAGGGGATTTCTGATCTCCTTAAACACAGCATCTGCAATTCGGGAGACTCAGCCTTCCAGTCTTGGGTCCGAAGGTGGAGCTTCAGTACTTGAATGGGGAGAGGCAGGAATCCCAGAAGGTAGAACCCCAGCCAGGGACTAGAGCTGGAAAGAGCCAAGGAGAGGAAAAGGGAGGGTGAAACTACCAGGGAATAGTTTTTGGGCTAGTCCCTGGAGACCTGGAATTGGTGGCCAGGGTATAAGAAAGGGGAAAGTCCCTACAGTAAGGATGCAAATACCAGCAGTGATTTACATTTAGCAGTAGGAGAGAAGTCAAAGATCCTAGCTCGAGTTAAATTCCAAGGCCCAGTTTACTTCACCAACCTAAAGAGGTACATGGCAGGGAAGGCTTTGGCTGAGGGGAGAATGGAAGTCTGGCAGTGGGGTGACTGCCTGTGTGCGCTCAGCAGAAGGAGCAAGGGGCTGTGATTAGTTGGGTAACTGTGTGCACAAGTGCACACACACAGAGTAAGAGTGTGCCCCACTTGGACAAGCATACCCACTTGCCCCTTTAGGGCAAAAAAAGGTCTGGCAGGTGGAGTTCTGGAAGAAACCAGGAAGGGCGTCCCTGTGGGTCCAGGGGGATCCTCAGGACTCCGTGGGGTGGAGACTTGACTTGACTCTCTTTGGAATGGTCCCAAGCAGACTGGCACCCTCCACCTCTAGAGTCACCTGGACTCTGCCAGAAAAGCCTCGGGGGCTGGGGAGGGTCGCAAACTCCAAAGCACCGTTTTCTTTCCTCAGAGCACAGACACAGACACAACCCAGCGACCGATGTCATCACAGTGGCTCCAAAACAACGCAGTGGCTCAGGCCGGTGTAGAGTGGCCAAGTGCGTCTCTGAGAAGCTGACAGTCCCACGACACAGTCCTAGTGACACACTGACACACAGATACACAGACATTCCCATCTCGCATCCACACTGATGCCATCGCAGACATTGTAACTCCCTACGCCACCGAGCACTGGAGCACCTACCGGCCCGGGCGCACGCAGGCGAAAGCCGGGCAGAGCGGGCAGCGCGCCGGAGGAGCCCGGGACCTCGGGAGCCTCCAGGGCGGGCTCGTCCAGCAGGCAAGTCCCGGCCCGCCGCCTCGACGCAGACCCGGCGCCCAGATGCTCGGGAAAGCACTCGGTTCCCGACGTCCCTCGCCTCGTCCCTCCCCGGCGGCGCCTTGCGGACCGGAGGCTCCTTGCGGTTCCCACCACTCCCCGCCGCCCGCGGGCTCCTCGCGACCCTCCGAGGCCCGGGAAGGAAAAAAAAAAAAAATCCTCCCCACGCCGGGAGTCCTCCATGCCAGCACGGGTCCCACGCAGACAGCTGGTGCCTGCCCTTGGGGACACACGCCTAGACAGACATGCGGGCCTCGCGACGGTGGCTCCGCTGCAGCCCGCGCCCGGAGCTGGGGGAGGCCCCGGGCGGGTCCGGCGCGTCGGGCACGCAGGTCCCCTCTTGCGACCCCCGAATCTCGCGTGTTCGAGGGAAGCTGTGCTGGTTGGACCTGCCGCCGCTGCCACCTTCCGAGAGGCCGATCCGGGAAGGCGCCCAGCGGCTTCCGGGGGTCCTCCCCGCACCGGCTCTCCCCGACAGCCTCCTGCGTCCTTGCTTTCTTTACCATGTTCCTTTCCTCAGCCCTTCCTGCGGAAATCATCATCTCAGAAAACTTTCTCTCTCCGTTTCCCCTCCCCCCTCCTTTTCTTTCCTCCCCCCCATCCCCCCCCCGCCTTTTTCCCGGCGCAGCCTGGCAGAGAAGAGCGTTAGGAGCGGGCCCCCGTAAGTTCGGGGAGGCGTGGAGGCCAGAGCCTGGCGTCCCCGAAGCCTCCGCGCAGCGCCTGGAGCGCTGGCCAGCTGCTCTGACTCCCGCCTGCCTGAACCCGCTACCCGGCCCTTCCCCTCCCCATCCTTCCCAGCGGCTGGGCTGGCGGCTGGGGATGGATCTAGAGCGAGGTGCCCGGTGGTGGTGGTGAAAGGGGGCCCCTGGGAAGCTGGGGCTGGACTCTAAGTCCAGACCGCTCTTTGCGGCACAGCCAGGCTTCCTCCAGTCAGTCCAGGGTCTCTGGGCATTTCTGTGGCAGGACAACCCCCTTCCCTGTCAGAGGTGCCCAGCTGTCCCCTACCCACCCGCTCTGGCTGTGCCCTATCCAGGGGGGCCTCCCAGTGGGAGCTGCCAAGAACCACACCAAGTCCCCCAGCAGGGTCATTTTGCCTTTTTTTTTTTTCCCTGTGTCCTAGAGAGGCGGCTTCTGCCACACCATGCAAAATCCTCAGCCACTCAAGCCCACTCCTCAAGTTCTTTCTCTCCGGGCTCCAGAGAAAACAGCTGGATTGAGAGATTTGACTAGTTCCCTTGCAGGCTTTCAGATGCAAAACCCGCTTCTGAGCCCTTCTGTTTTCGGAAAGGAAAACCCAGAACTGGCATCTTGCGTAACCCTTCCCTCTACAGCCCGCTGTCCGCTGGCCTGGCCTCTCAGCCCTGAGATAGCAGTGTTTGGATTTGTTATGTAAGGAAGGGAGGATTAGAGGTTTGTGCTGCTCCTCCTCCCCCCACCAAAATAAAAGTCCTCACATGGCGCATCGTGTTAAAAAAAAAAATCACAGTTTTTTTGCAGCAGGCGGCAGCTCTCCTGGAAGAATTCAGTCTGGGTAGTAAAGCTGTTCCCGAGTTTGTGCCCAGCACAATACTTGGGGGGAGATGTGCCAGCTTACAGTGAAGGGAGAGTCCTGCGTTCAGGGTGTACCCCGTTCTCAAAAGCAGCTGGTACTTACAGACTCACAGGACTAGCCTCCTGTTGGGGAAGGCAGATGCTACTGCTGCTGGGATTTCATCCTTTCTCCACTTCCTGCCCCTGGGAGCAAGGTGCCCAGACCCTGGAGAGCCCCCATTCTCTCTGCCCTGCACGCCTTCACCATGTGCTATGTGCATTTCTGTGCCTTACATGTGTTCTTAATATCTTGTACCCTTTTCCCTTGTCTTCCATGTATTATCTTAAAAGATGCACTTAGATAAGAAAATCAGAGCTAACTGTTCTCACTTGGAGGGAATTAAATACACGAGAAAAGTTGCTACTCCAATTTGGAAAAGCAGCTACATTATTAATAAGGATTTGTTCTGAAGCAGGCTCAGTTTTAGCTGCCTCTCTGCATTCTTTGTGAAGTTACTTTCATGTGAAATAGCAGCCACTCATTACACATTCCTTTTTGTTGGTATCAAAAAAAAAAAAAAAAAAGGATGATATCCTTTAGACTGGAGGGGCCACCACAGGGGCAGGGGGAGGAGGTCTGCAACTTTCTGGAAGAAGCCAGTTGCCTCGAGAAGAGAGAACTGAAGTCCACAAACTCAGTATTTATATTGTTGTATTTTCGTTTTTTGGAGCTCGGGGCCCTTTATCGGGGCTTGCATTTCCTACAGTAATTAGACAAGGGTGGGAAGCTAGACGGTGTCCATTTTGGAGCTGGTGAGGGTAGGTGGACATGAGCCTGGCCTGTGACTCCACCAGGAATCAGGAACTGAGGTTGTCCTGAGGTTACTCACAAGTCCTCTAGTTTCTTCTGACCTGTCACTTCCACTGCTCTGACCCTGCCGGGCTTACATGCATCTCTGTTCTTCTGAGAGGGCATGGACCTGGTCTGGTCCAAGGACAGCAAAGGGCTTCCTGATGCAGGACTTGGCATCTGCCTTCCTTTGTGTCCTGGGAATCTGAGCCTGGCACACTAGTCCTTTTCCAGGGACCAGGGGCAAGCCGATTGTAGCACATGTAAGGCCTGACCAGTTCACGAGGTACATCCCATCACGGCATTTCACTTGACTCTCTGAATGTGGACTGCTAATATCCACACCAGTCAGGGATGGATAAACAGGCTCAGAGCAGTTATCTCTTGCCCAGGGTCACCCAGTGCAGGATCTAGGACTTGAATTCCCACCTATCTGATGCCAAAATTCGTCTTTTTGCCACCAAACTCCTTAAGTCCACTATGCCTTATCTGAAACACTGGGGAGCGGGGTAGAGCTTAGGGAAAAGTATGGACTGGTGGGAAATGGCCTTTGTGGGGGACAGTTTCCTTTCTAATTTTCTTTTTAGAGGGCAGTCACTTTCTTGGGGGTATACGTAATGCTCTCCAGCCACAGGGCTCCCCGGCCAGGCACGGGGGATGGGGAATGAGGCCTGGGAAATGCAGCAGGACTAAAGCCATAAGAGGGTGGGAGGGACACTGCAGGTCTGATGACCATTTCCGTCTTTCATGGAGGAGCCAGCAAGTTATGGTGCTTGTGTGTTTGGTGTGTGTGTGTGTTGCGGGGGGGCCCACCTGGGCATTGTTAGGCTTGGGACACTGGTGCTTTTGTCATTAGTCAGAGTCCTCTCACCTTTTATCCATTCTCAATGGAACTTTCCAAAAATTGTTTCCTAACGATCAGGGCAAGTGTTTCTAGAGGAAGCAGCCTCTAGGTGAGGCAATTTTGATGGAATTACTCATAGATGAACCAAAGCTGTTTCCAGTATGATACGGGAGCTTTGGACCCTCACCGAGGTGTGTGTCATCTCACGCAGGCACCTACAGAAACGTGTGTGTAATTCACACTTACATACACAGAGGCAGGCACATAGGTGCACACACATTTAAATGCATTATTTGCTACACATTCACTTGCATGTATGCACACGCAGATACATTGCACACAGACCCACAGGTATGTATCCATGCCCATGTGTATGCCTGTCCAAATGCCCATACACAGCCACTTATGCAGTGTGCATGGAATGTGCACCATTATGCACACGCCTGTATGGATTTACACTTGCACTGAAACACAGCTGATTGCACATGTATATACACTCCCAAAATATGCATGGGTCACATCCACAAACGCACACGTTGGGGACTGAGTAGTGGCCTTCACATGCATTCACACACGAGCACCACGTCACAAGTGAAATGTGGCTCTGGTGGGGTTAATGGAGGCCCAGACTCCCATAAATATTTATACGAAGCACTCAAGCTCTCAAAGCAGGAGACGAAACCTCTCCCTCCAAGCCGCTGTAAATCAAGCAGCTGCTGCGTGGTACCTGTCAGATCCAGGGCTGTGTGCTCCTGGACCTGCTCCATGAGGGCGGTCATATACGTGCTGGAGCACACGGGCCTCTCCCCGCCTCCCCAGGCATCCCAGCCGATGTGCCAAGGTCGGTCCCAACACTCCGAGGATTCTTCTGTGAGCAGCGAAAAGAAGCATTTGAGCACTGCTGCTTCTGCAAGTGCAGGGAAGCTGTTTGAACATCTGAGCCTAAGATTCTCTATTGAAGAGAGAAGTGATCCTGGAGGGCCTTGGAGAGCTGATGGGTGCTAAAGAGGGCTGGAGGTCCTGGGCTGACCCAGGTTCACTCCAGCAGGGACTTCAGCTTCTGGGATTGGCTAAATTTGGGGCCCTAGGAGCCTGCTGAATGGCACTGAGCTATACTGCCTTAACCCTGTGTTCAGTGAATATTCTGCCTTCAGTCCTGCCACCTGAACTGAATCCTGCCACCTCAAAGCTTTCATTCAACTATTGAGCAAATATTTGTTCTGTGTCTTCTCTATGCCAGGCACTGTACTAAGCACTGTGTCTTCCCTCTGCCAGACCATACAACAATGGGCAAGGCCAGAAATAATCCCTGCAAACAAGTCTTTAGGGGGTTTACTGTCTAGTAGGAGAGAGAGAGGGCTTCCCAGGTGCCTCAGTGGTAAAGAATCTGCTTGCCAATACAGGAGATCCCTGGGTGGGGAAGATCCACAGGAGGAAGAAATGGCAACCCTCTCCGGTATTCTTGCCTAGGAAATTCCATGGACAGAGTCATCTGGTGTGCTACAGTTCATGGAGTCACAAAAGAGTCAGACATGACTTAGCAACTAAAGGACAATAAGGAGAGAGACAGATGCAGTTAGATGCTTAACTATCCAGGGTATAATTTTAAAAAGAGATAACTGCTATGGAGGAACAAAACCAAGCCCTCTGAAAGCCTGTGTATAACAAAGAAGCTGACACAGACTGGCAAAGCGTGGTCAGGAAGGGCTTCCTGGAGGAAGTGATATTTGAGTGAAGATCTGAAGCATGAATAGGAGTTATCCAAGTCAAATGGATATGGGAAGAACATTCCAGATCTAAATCTCTTTTAGTCTTAATTTTAAAATAAGTGATCAGGATCTCTGTCTCCCTGCTGATTTTCTCTTCTATTTTCTCACCTTGCTCACTGTCCTGCCACACCGACTGTCTGATGTTTCTGAAACCTGCTAGTTACCCTACTAGCTTAGGGCTTTGGCTTGAGCTGTTTCCTCTGCCTGAAACACTCTTTCCCCCCAGACAAAACTGTGGCAAACTCCCTCTTCTTCAAGTCCTTGCTCCAATTTCACCTCCTTGATCAGGCCTATCCTAACCTCTCTACTTGACCTAATAACTTGCTTTCTACTGCCTCCCTGAAAATTCCTGACCTGCCTTATTCTGCTTTACCATTTCTTTTCTTTTTTTTTTTTTTCTTTCTCTCTATAGCACGAATCATCTTAGGGCTCTGGATTACCTCTTTATTTGTTGCTTATTTTCTGCATCTTCCTGCCAGCAAATAAGCTCCTTGAGGTTACTGCCTGATGGCTGTTTTGTTCACTGATGTTCCTTAGCACCATGAGTGTGCCTGGCACTGTAGCACCTCAATTACCCAACAATGGGTTGAATGGATGTGTGTTGAGTAAAATGTGTTTAAAGAGGAAAGGGGGTACCAGCTGGGAAAAAGTTTGAGGTCCCATGTATATTTATCTCTTTCTATATATCATCTTTGGACTTCCCTGGTGGCTCAGACAGTTAAGTGTCTGTCTACAATGCAGGAGACCCGGGTTCGATCCCTGGGTCAGGAAGATCCCCTGGAGAAGGAGATGGCAATCTACTCCAGTACTATTGCCTGGAAAATCCCATGGACAGAGGAGCTTGGTAAGCTACAGTCCATGGGGTAGCAAAGAATCAGACACTGAGCGACTTCACTAGTGACTATATATTATCTCTATCTATCTACTTACCTACCTATCTATTATCTATCTTTCCATTTAATCAATTTATGTATCCTTTCATCTATCAGTCATCTATCTACACCTATCTGTCAATTATTTATCTATATCTGGGGCATCCCAGGTGACACTAGTGGTAAAGAACCCACCCGCCAATCCAGGAGATGTTAGAGACACGGGTTCGATCCCTGGGTTGGAGCGATCCTTCCTCTGGAGGAGGGCATGGCAACCCACTCTAGTATTCTTGCCTGAAAAAGCCCGTTGACAGGGGAGCCTGATGGGCTATAGTCCATATCAGACGCAACTGAAGTAACTTGGCATGCATCTGATAGTTGGATGGCATCACCAGGTCAATGGACATGAGTTTGAGCAAACTCTGGGAGATGGTGAAGGACAAGGAAGCCTGATATGCTGTAGTCCATGGGGTCTCAAGGCGTCAGACATGACTTAGCAACTGAACAACAACAAATCTGTCTATTTATTCATCCATCCAATCTATATATCTATTCATTTATCAGTATCTATAAATCCATCCAGTCTGTGTATCTATTAATCTGCCAATCATCTATCAATTATCTATCTTTCCATTTATTCTGTTTATTATTTGTCATTCATCAATTATCTATTCACCTACCTAATCTATCTATCTATCCATCTAATCTATTTATCCATTCATTCATTAAGCATCTATCTATTCATCCAATATATGTATCTATCCATCTATCAATTCTGTCTATCAAATATCTATCTTATATTTAGTTTTTTGATACTCCTTAAAACACACACTACTGAAAATGTTTTTTAAAGGTTGTTTGTATATCATGCTCCAAATTCTTGTGTGTGTCATTGGTGCCCTTTGGGACACGTTTTGGTGTTTGTCAGGAGAAAGTCTGACCTCTGATGGGAGAGGCAGATGGGGGAGCCCCAGGGTGGGATAGCAGAGGAGAAGGAGGAGTTTGGGAGGGAGCCAGAGCAGAGCTTAATCTCCTTGCTTCCCCCTAGGTGCTTGGTGGGTCTTTGAAGAGAAAAAGGTGGGGTGGGGGATCAGAGAAGGCTCTTGTTCAGTGGTGAGGGCAGCGAGGTAGCTAGTCTCCCACCGCTTTCTGATTGCCCTTCCTCCCCCAGTTTATCCTGTCCCTCACTCTAATCTCATGCAGAAACAAAACAAAACAAAACAAAACAAAAAAAACAGGCTCTTCCCCCTCATTGCTTTCTGAGCTGAGAAGAAAGCCTCCTAAATACTTTGTCTCCTTGACAAGTTATTTTTAAAAAGAAATAATGTCTCTAAATCCAACATTTGTGATGACTTAAAAAAAAAAAGGAAAGAAAAGAAAACACGCCACAAATCAACAGCTCTCTTGTTTTAAGCGATTGCTAGGTTTTGGAGAGCAGGCTGCTTGGTAAACATACTTGGTAAACATCCAGAAAGGATTGCATGCAGTGTCCTCCAGTCAAAACCAACCTTCCCCAAGCCCCTGCTTTCTGTTTCATTGATGCAGGAAGAAGCTCTCTAAAAGCAGCCAGAGATGAGGCTGCTGCGGTTACTGGAGGACATTTCTTCTGGGCTGGGAAATCTACAAGCATCTGTGAGCAGCCTCTCCACCCTCCCTCCCCTGCTCCCTACCACTTTGCATTCTTCACAGGATGTTTGGCTCTCTGCCTCACACTGGAAGGGAACAGCCATTCAGCCCATCTCACAGCTGGGTAAACAGAGTCAGGGGCCTCTTGTTTCCAAGCAGAGCTGGGACAGAAAGTGTCTCAGGGTGCCCATTAATACCATGCAGCCAACGGAACTCCATCAAGTCCTTGTTGGTTCAGTTCTTGAGAAATAAGCTGATTCCTTGGGGGGCAAATCTGCATTTATATGTCCTCTCAGAGGCATCCTTCTGGCTTCTTCCATACCACACTGTAGCCTGGAATGTCCTTGCTTCTTTTCTGGTCAATTCCTAGAGTCTTCAAATAAATTCCCCTTTCAGCTCCCACCCTACTCCTCCAAGACTACTAGAGCCCTTTTTCAAAAACTCACCTCTGATCATGTCACTGTCTTATTCGCAACATCAACAAGTCATTGGTTTGTCCTTGTTCCAGAAGAGAGTAAGTTTCTGGATTTCAGTTCCATCTTGACTGTGGCTTTGGCAGTACAAGATGCTGAGCCCAGATTCTGAGGCAATTTGGGGAAGGTCAGAGGTCAGAAGTGAAGTGGAAAGTCCCCTGGGAAGGGTCTGTCCTGGCGTTCAGATGACCTCTAAAAGGAACCCATATTTACCTGCCTGTTGGCCCATCCAGCTTTTGTCTCCTTCAAGGTCAACAGACAGTAACCTTTCTCTGGGTTTTATATTTTTACATAGTAGGAAAAGTTATCCATCGACTGGATTATAGGCATGATGTATCTTGAAGACCTTTCTTTTGCTTGAGATCTCTAAAAAGAATGACTCTCTTGTGTTCTCTGGGGTGGCCCACCTTCCTCTCTCTGTTTACATGACAGAGAAGAGGGACCAGAAGACCAGGAGTCCTGCTTTCAAAAAACAGAAGCATGAGGTTGAAACTTGTGAAATTGTTCATAGGTGATAGATTCATTCCTTTGAAGCTGTGGGTCTAGAGTTGGTTCTTGGGACTCTTCCAGGGCATATGAAGGATGGCTTGCAGGTAGTGAAGGGACTGGTGATTATTAGGACCCAGAATGGGATCAACCAAGAACACATCCGGTCAGAGTCACCCTGCTTTGATCTTTGATGGATCAGGGGCTGTGGCCTTGAAGATCCTTATTTGACAGACACTATCCATGCTCCTGGCACTGTTAAGTATTTTACAACCATTCACTCATGCAAACTTCACAGCAACCTTATGAAACAGGGGAAGAGTATGTCTCCATTTTCTGGGTGAGGAAATGGAATCACAGAGAAGTTAATCAACTTGCTCAGGGATGCACAGTGAAGAAGCAGCCATGCTGGGATTCAAAGCCTGGCAGTCTAAATCCAGAGCCTTTGTTCTCAGCTCTTCTCCTCTTCTGAGATTGGGGTTTGGATGATAAGTGAGGTAGAACTGGGGACTGATGGAGAAGTGCTTTTGGGATTTTATCCAGTGGAGGCTTGACTCTTGAGAGTGTCCCTGACCCCAGACCACCTGCCTCCTCTCTTGAGCCCTTTGTTGCTCCACTGGGGACATTGCTTTAAAAAACTTTTTTTTGAGATATAATTGACATCTAACTTTGTATTAGTTTCAGGTGTACAGCATGATGATTTGGCATTTGTGTATATTGTGAAACCATCAATGTTAAGTCTAGTTAACATTCGTCAGCCATCCCCAGTCACAAAAATATTTTTCCCCATGAGTGATGAGGAAAATTGCATTTATTTATTTAAAAATTGAATCATTTATTTATTTGACCATGCAAGGTCTTTGTTGCTGCTTGTGGGTTTTCTCTAGTTGTGGTGAGTGAGTGGTGGTGATGGTTTAGTTGCTAAGTTGTGTCTGACCCCATGGACTGTAGCCCACCAGGCTCCTCTGTCCATGGGATTCTCTGAGTAAGAATACAGGAGTGGGCTGCTATTTCCTTCACCAGGGGATCTTCTTGACCCAGGGATCGAACCCAGGTCTCTAGCATTGTGGGTGGTTTCTTTTTTACCATCTGAGCCGCTGGGGAAGCTCAAGAAGACTGGAGTGGGTAGCCTACCCCTTCTCCAGGGGAACTTCCTGACCCAGGAATCGAATGGGAGTCTCCTGCATTGCAGGCAGATTCTTTACCAGCTAAGCTACCAGGGAAGTCCTGTTATACATATACGTATACCTGTTGTTTTTTCGATTCTATTCCCATATAGGTCATTACGGAGTTTTGAGTTCCCTGTGCTATACAGTAGGTCCTTATTAGTTATCTATTTTATATACAGTGGTGTGTATATGTCACTGCTTTTAAATGAATTTTTTTGAGATATTGGCAAGTAGACCCACTCAGAAACCATCGATGGCTCCCTTTTGCCATGGGTGGGCAAATTCGAAATTCTTTAGCTTGGCCTTCAGGGCCCAGCACTGGGAGCGCTTGCTACTCCACCCTTTGCTTAGTATCCTGTGCTAGGCCAGACCGACCCCAGAACCCACCCTGGGTTCTCCAGCCTCCACACCTTGGAGGTGTGTGATTCCCTATGAAGTTCTCACCCACAGCCCGCCCCTCTGTAGATCACCTCCTTTTTCAATTGCTCCTGAGCCATACAGAGGTTAAGCAACTTGTTCGAAGATGCACAGTTAGTCAGAGACAGTGCTGGGATTTTTTCTGACATTTTACTGAAGCTGGAGTGGGGACCTAGAAGGAATTCAGCTTGTAGAGTCAGGTAGACCTCCTCTTGCTGGCTGTGGGGACTTAGGTAAGTCATTCCACCCCTCTGAGCCTCAGTGGCCTCCTGGCAAAATGGGGAGCATCTTGCCCACTTCTTTCCACTCAGGAGGATCTATCAGTGATGTCTGGTGGGTGGTGGGGGCAGTGAATGGTGCCTACTGTGGTTTCTGGGGAGTGTGGTTGGGCCGGTGGGAGGGGAAGGGATCTCTCTGCACAATATAAGTCCTGGAGAGAGGGCTGGATCTGAGTCATCTCTCCCCAGCAGTGTCTTTCTGAAAGGGCCCGGCCTGAGACAGGAGCTCAGGAAATGCTCCTAGAAGTCACCTAGAAGGGTTAGGTTCAGCAACAAGTCCAGACTCCCACATTGCAACTGGGAGACTGTCAAGCAGGTCTAACCGGTCCCATCCCCTGGCTAGGATCAGGCTCAATTTGCAAGGAAATTGATTGGCAGAGAAGGCCCTAGAAGGGAGTACACAAACCCCAGCAGGAGCTCCAGAGAAGTGGGATTTACAGCTGTGAACTTATTGTGGGAAAGAAGCTGGAGTTTCAGGCCTAAGTGCCAACAGTCTCACCCCCACCAGCTTCTTCCAGATGCTCCAAACCCAGGGAGCTGGGACTCATAGGACTCGCCAGCATTTTTCTGGCATGATGGCAATGCGCGCTTGCCTCCTGCCTTGGGAACAGCTTTTTGAAGCGAACATCTTGAGCCTTTGGGCTGAGGGTTTGGGTCCCTCACCGGGTGACAAGGCAGCCAGCTTTCGATGGCCAGGCTTTATGCAAATCTGTGTCGGGTGAGCGTGTCCCAGTACACATGCCTGTGTGGGCACGCCCTGGAAGGGTGTATGTGCACGTGTGTACAAAACCACAGACAAACAGTGTGCCTTTGCGATGAGAGGGGGGACTCAGAGTCAGGCTGCCTGCGTTTGATGGTCACCTCTGCCCTTGCTGGCCCTCTGATATCAGAGAGGTTACTTCCCCTGCTAGCTTTCAGATTTTGTATCATCTGAAGGGAACTACAATAACGCTGAGGAGTTAAAGGTCTCATGAGAATTTAGTCGGGTGTGCATGTAGAGTGCTTAACATAATCCTTCATGCATCGTAGCTGCTCAGTAAAGAGTGATCGCTATTTTCATTGTATTATATTTACATACAATGTGGGTAATACTGAAGGCCGGAGTGTAGACTCCGAAACCGAAACGCCAGTTCTAACACGTCCTCCCTGTGTGGTTTTGGACAGGTTACTTAACTGCTCCCTGTCTTAGTTCCCTCCTCTGTAAAAGGAGGGTGATAATATTGTGCCTGTCTCACAGGCTTGCTGTGTCATAAGGCGCTTAGAATAGTCAGAGCCTGGTGGATCCATGGTGCTTGGTGTGTTAGCTGCTACTGGTGTCGGTCTCGTGATCACGGAGGTGACCATCACCGTCTTTATCTCCATCTTCACTGAGGCCATCATTACCTTGTCCGCCATTGTTGGTACCCACTTAGTCTTCTAGAGGAAAGTCTGTTGGTGAGGGGAGCCCTTAAGGCAATTGGCCCACTCTCACATTATAGAAAAGGCCTGATGGAATCTCCAGGCATCATCCACATGGGCCGGAGCTCGAGCCTTACTCCCTGGCCCCCTTCCTTGGTCCCTCTATCCACAGCATGTTGTCAGCTCCAGCCTGTGCCTCGCCAGGCACTCTGGGTGGTGGAGGAGGAGCTCCCTCTCCACACCCTAGTCGGCCTCCTAATAATGACGCCTTGCTTCTCCCCAGCCAGGAGGGGTGCAAGAGCCTGGCTAGCCCAGCCTCCTGGGGCCCCGAACAGCTGACTTTGTCCACACTTGCCTCCTTGGAAAGCTCTCCAGGGAGCAGGGGCTAGCCTTCTTCCTTCAACCCAGCCAGGGGCTTCTTTCTTCTTTGGAATGGGGCTGGGATCCTCAGCCTGCCACGCTGGCAAGACCCTACGCTTTCTGCAAACTGCCAGTTCTGGCCTGAAAACTCTGGCTTCCCCACCTGGGTGGCCCCAGGGAGGCCAGGTAATCTTTCTGAGCCTCACGCCCCTCATTTGCAACATGGCTATAATCATATTAATCTGGCGGGGCAGGAGAGGAGAGATGAGGAGTGAATGAGAAAATGCACACGAAGCGTAAGTGGAGCGACCTGCCCCGGGCAGGTTCTCACCAGCACACGTGGGCCCTCTCTCGAGCCTTTCCCTCCAGCCCCTCCCAGTCTTGGGGAGGGGGGTGTTTCAGGGAACAGGAGAGGGCCAGAAACTTGAAGAGGACAAAGGAGCTCAGACCTACCCCAACAGGGATTTCTGGAAGCAGGGCCAGTGTGGGTCCCCCTGGGGGTAGAGGACAAGAATGGGTGGGGTCCGAGCCAAGGATCTGTTGAGGCCCATCCCCTCTGCAGGGTCTGCACATGTGCTGTCTGTGTGTGTGTGTGTGTGTACACGCGCATGTGAGCTCACCATCTCTACTGAGTGGACACAGGTTGCAGAGCCAGAGGTCAGAGGCTGCTTGCTGTGCCCTTCCTGGTGTCCCTGGGAACTGAGGATCAAGAGCAGGTAGAGGGGCCACCATCCAGCTCTTGGGAGCGACGCGTGGATAAATGAATGAATGCCTGCTGATTTTCAGCCATGAATCCCTTCATTCACTCAGTACTCAGCACTTCTGCACCCCAACCTCTCTGATTCCCAGGTCATCCTACAGTCACTCTGAGTGGTTTTGAGTCTGTGCTCCCGTGGCGGCTCCTGAAGAGACCGGGGAACCTGCCCAAGTCCTCCTGCCAAGTGGCTGAGCTAGGGTTTGAACTGAGGTCTGCACACAGGCCCTAAGGAGCTAGAATCCCAAGATGAAGAGTTAGGGGATCACCCTGCAGTGATGGAATCCTGCTGCTGTATCACTGCTGTGCCAGGGAGCCCGGGTACACAGCAGCTGGAACTAAGAGTGGACACTCGAACCTGAGCTGGGCCAGGAAGCATCAGGTTCCCAGGAAATTAGAGTTTGGATTCTGGGGTGCTAGTTAGAGTGTGGTGGGAGCTGGAAAGGGGAGGATGGAGAGTTGGGGGAGCTTCAGCTTGTCCTTGTGCCTAAGAAACCAGAGAAAGGCTCTCTGCAGAGAGGGAAGGATGGAGCAGGCCTATAGAGAAAGCCTTAGATGTTTAGGATGGCGTCATAAAGCTGAATCTAATAGAGTGAACCCAGCTACTACAAATCAGTGAGATATAGGAAGTAGGACACAAACGCTGGATGAACCAGGATAGATTTTTGATCAGGGAGAGATGAGTAGAGGTAACAGAATTTGCTCTGGGAGTCTATATCTTGGCCCTAACTTCATGTGTGAACTTGGGTGGTGACTTAGCCTGTCTGAGACTTAGTTCCTACTGTAGCGTGGGGCACTTGCCTTCAAGGGCTCTGAACGTGGACTGACATGTGTGATGGAAGTACCAGGCCCACAGTTGCTAGTCAGTAAGGCTAGGTTTCCTCCCTCGCTGCCTCCCTCTCTCTGAAGGCTGTTTCCCTTTAATTAAGCTTTTTATTTCTCTCCTGACCTCTTCCTGCTATGGGCTAACTCCTCCCAAGGTCCACCCACTACCCTTGGGACCTCGGGATGGATGAAATACTTGCCTGTGTAATAAGTTGTTTTACCATCCATCTCCTAGTGAGGACACATGGGTCATAGGAATATATTGGTCCATACAGTGTTTACTACAGAGTAGGTTTTTGAAATATACTGACTAAATGAATGGATAAATTCATTGTAACAGTCGTTCCTGCAGTCAGGATCACTATCTCCAGTTAAGCTGCATTTTCATCTTGCTTTTCCACCTTTTCACCAGGTCAGTTTCTACTCATTCTTCAGTCTCAGCATTAGTCCCTTAGGAAGGCAGCACTAAAACTCTCGACTGGATCAGGCACTCCTACCATTATCACTGGCCTCTGCCTCTCCAAGGTTTGCCCAGATTCCCTTCTCCAGACATCCATCTACTGGGAACTGTTTTTTTTGGGTTCATCAGTTCAGTTCAGTTCAGTTCAGTGGCTCAGTCGTGTCTGACTCTTTGCGACCCCATGAATCGCAGCATGCCAGGCCTCCCTGTCCATCACCAGCTCCATGTTCATGACCCTCTTAATTCCATCAGTTTTATAATTTTCAGTGTCCAGTGAAAAATGAAGATAAAGTGCCTCTTGTTTAAAAATTTTGAGAAGTTTAAGATGGCAATAGAGCATTAAAGCAACCATGGCCTTTTTTAGCTGTGGGGTCCTGCCAGTGCAGGAGACTTAAAAGACGCAGGTTCAATTTCTGGGTTGGGAAGATTCCCTGGAAGAGGGTATAGCAACCCACTCCAGTATTCTTGCCTGGAGAATCTCATGGACAGAGGAGCCTGGTGGGCTACAGTCCACAGGAGTCGAACGTGAATGAGTGGCAGGCAAGCACAGCACTTGTGTGGTTACACAGGTCACTCGCCCGTGTAGCTGAGCCTGATTCCGTGGCAACACGGACAGTCTCGTTTACTGCTGCCTCCTCCTGCCCTGAGACTCGTGCAGTGCCTGGTTCTCACGAGCATCTCATTTAAACATCAAATGAAAGAACAGAAAGCAGATATGGTGTAGATACAAGTTACATAGCCGCTCTGAGCCTTATTTTCCCCATCTGCAAAATGGGAACATCTTGCTTCTCTCCAGCCTCCACAAGGCAGGCAGGCAGGACCTCCTGAGCCTTGGGGCCATGGGGTCATGTAGCACGTGTCCTGGAACTAGTCAGTTACAGGCGGTCAGAGGACAGAGGCCGCTCTGTGTGGGGCAGAGTGAGGCCGGCCTTATCAGGTCAGTGGACTCTGCTCTCTCCAGGCGGCGAGCCCACCTCTGATGACGTACTCCTACCTGGCGGGAGCCCAGGGATGAGGGACAGACTGTAAGCCTCTCTTCCTTAGAAACCCGGTTTATTAAACACCTACCACGTTTCAGGCACTCTGCACGTATCATCTTTTATTCTGTTTGGCAGGTGGAGACATCAAAGGTCAAAGAGTAAAAATGGCACTTCCAAGGCCACTCAGCGGGCAAGGGGCAGAGTCCGCCGTGGAAGTCAGACCTGTCATCTCTCAGACCGGTGCCCACGGAGAACGAAAAGTGCACCCCATGAGAGATTGGTCTGCAGAACTCTGCATGAATGTGTGTGTGTGAGAGTTCCACACACTCACAGGACAGTCTGTGTCTCGGCTGAGGCCCTGCTGACCGTCTCGGAAGCCCATCCAAGCAGGTCTGCTCACTCACCCCTGGGGCTGGGGCAGCGTGGATTCCAGGCTGACCTTGATCAGTGTCGTGATCACACGTACCCAGCAGCACTAGAATCTATGTATCAGACATTGCTGATTTTGCTGGGGTGCCATTTTTTAAGACTGGTTTTTGATGTGGGCCATTTTTTAAAGCCTTTGCGGAATCTGTCACAATACTGCTTTCCTCTCTTGCTTTATGTGTTGCTTTTTTGGCTTCTAGGCACGTGACATCTTAGCTCCCCAACCAGGGATCAAACCCCCCCCCCCTCTGCTTTGGAAGGTGATGTCTTAACCACTGGACCACCAGGGAAGTCCCCCTGGGGGTGCCTTTTTTACACACATATTTGATTACATATTGACTTTTTGGGCTCTGTGTTTTACAATTAGGGAAATCTTAATTTTTAAGCTTAAAACTATATTAAGACTTTTGGGATACATATTAAAAACTTGCTTTTTTAAAATTGAAAGAAGGCACAATGTAAACAGGAAAAAAAGAAAAAAAAAGGAAAGAAAATTTTCTGTCTCACTACAAAACCATCGTGAATTTGTGTACCCTACCCCCCATCACGTCACTTCCCAAGTGGTGCAGTGATAAAAATCTGCCTGTCAAGGCAGGAGATGCAAGAAACATGGGTTCGATCCCTGGGTTGGGATGATCCTCTGGAGAAGGAAATGGCAGCCTCTTCTAGTATTTTTGCCTGGAAAACCTCATGGATAGAGGAGCCTGGTGGACTACAGTGCATGGGGTCACAAAGAGTCGGCCATGACTGAACTGAGCACACCCTCCCCGCCCCCCCTCTTCCACTCAAAGGCCCCAGAGGCCAAAGTCTGACTGCCCACTTCGCAAGCTGGAATTTGAATCTTTTTATGAGGAGGATGACATAAGCCTGACTTCTCCCTAGAGTCTTCCCTCCCCCACTTCCCATCTTGTGCCTTGAAAGCAATTGTGTTTCTGAAACTTGGCAAGAGGGACACTTGGTTTTCAAACAAAAAATGGGTCCAACCTATGCCCAGTGTTATGAAACTTTTTTCTCGTGCTTAACAACATGTTTTGGACATCTTGTCTGTGCAGAGTCTGACCCCACACTTTTAAACAGTTGCACGGTGTTCCAAAGATTTGCAGCCTGAAACACTGCTCTGTATAATAAAGCAGCCGACGACAGTCTTTGGAACAGAATGTGTCAAAAAGGAGACTTCAAAGAAATGTCTTGCTTGGGAAAGCTCATTGTGGTCAGGCTCCCAGAACTGTGGGGTCTGTGGATGCAATGGCTTTGGCCTTCAGAGGAACTTGGGTGAGAGGTGTCTGGCCTGTGGGAAAGAGCCCAGGGCTTAGACTTTTGTGCAGGGAGGCACTCTCTTACCCACTGATTCCCACCTTCATGCCCATATATTCACACACTTGCTCTCGTACACACACACATCCACACCCTGCCACACACTCTAAACACTATTGTAAATGTGAACCTGATCTTCCTGTCTCAAGGATGTGGAATGGGTGTACTGAA
Organism: Ovis canadensis; assembly: GCF_042477335.2. Classification (NCBI taxonomy): domain Eukaryota; kingdom Metazoa; phylum Chordata; class Mammalia; order Artiodactyla; family Bovidae; genus Ovis; species Ovis canadensis. The sequence continues at coordinate 84,728,794 of NC_091257.1, read as the reverse complement.
ACACCAGTTGAGCCCTTAGTGGATATCCAACAGTGTCATAAGAACTTCAGGGTCTTCGAGTGCGGTCCTCAGAATGAGTGTCATCCATAAATTTAGGAAACTTCGAGGCTCAACAAGGAAGTGATGTCTCCACAGACACACAGCAGGTCAGTGGAAGTGTCTGATCTGCACCTCTCTGTCCCTTTCAGATCTGGGAGGAGTTACCCAAATCTGGCCAGAAATGTAAGCTGGAGTGCTCTTGAACTTGGAGACTTGCTTGTCAACTGCCAGTCGGCTACTTCCAGCCTCTTCCAGTGTCCCGAGCTCCAGGACAGATGCTGAAGAGAGACACTTATTGATGGATTCTACTCCCACATACTCAGAACCAGGAGGGTCTTTTTCATTTGCGGAGGCAGAATGATGGCCTCCCAAGGATGTCCCTGTCCTAATTCTGGGAACCTGTGAACATGCTATCTTACTGTGACAAAAAGGACTTTGCCTTTATGATTAGAGTTAGTGACCTTGGGATGCAGAGGTTACCCTGGATTCTTTGGATGGGGCAACAGTTATGTCGTGGTGGTGGTGCTCAGCTGTGTCTGACTCTTTGCGACCCCATGGACTGTAGCCTGCCAGGCTCCTCTGTCCATGGGATTTCCCAGGCAAGAATACTGGAGTGGGTTGCCATTGCCTCCTCCAGGGGATCTTCTCAACCCAGGGATCTCAACCTGTATTGGCAGGTTTATTCTTTACCACTGTACCACCTGGGAAGCCAAAAGGCGGAGAGATTTTCCCTTCCACGTGCAGGGGGAGATGTGGTGGGAAGAACGGCTAAGGAGGCACAATATTGCAGGCTTAGAAGGAGGAGGCAGGGGCTGTGAACCAAAGAGTGTAGGCAGCCTCCCAGTTGTCTCCCAGAGCCTTCTGCAGACACCTTGATTTTAGCCCAGTGCAACTGGGTCAAACGTCCAACCTATAGAGTTATAACTAAAACTACTACCAAACCACCATCTCCCTGGGAAAATCCACTTATTCAAACACAGGGCCTTTCTTTGGTTGTTTCACACGCACAGTCAATGACACACAGTTAGTACTGCTCTGAATGAGTATGGCTTATGACTCCAGGTATGGTGCTTTGTAATCAGAATAGTAATAGTAATGCTATGAATACTGATACTGATGGTAGCAGACACTAGAATCAACCAGCCATGGCTAAGTGCTTATATTTATGAATTCCTTCAATTCTCACAACTCCCCACAGGAGGCAGGTAACTTAGTCCATTTTACAGAGAGGGAATCAAGATTTAGAGAGTTAAAATAATTCTCCCAAGGATCACTCAGCTAAGAGGTGAAGCTGGGATTTGAACCCTGCCTGTAATGTAGGAGACCTGAGTTCAGTCACTGAGTTGGGAAGATACCTTGGATAAGGGACTGGCCACCCACTCCAATACTCTTGCCTGGAGAATCCTCTGGACAGAAGAGCCGAATGAGCTACAGTCTATGGGACTGCAAAGAGTCGGACACGACTGAGCAACTAACATACACACACACACACCCCTGACTCATGTTTATCTGCTCACACACATGAAGACACCTATGTTTCCTCACACCCTCACATAAAATGACACAAGAACTTCACACAGCTCTCCAGCCTCACTGGCCCAAGGGGTGGGCCTGAGAGGACCAGGTGGAGAAAGCTGAGTTCAGAAACCCTGGCTCCCAAAGAGATTCTCGTGGACAGTTCCTATCAAAGCTTTGAACAATATGTTCATAAAAAAAAAAAAGTTGCTAATTCTGCGCCCCCCCCTCCGCCGCCCCGAAGTTCATGTCTCCTTTTGTGAAACTTCACTTGTTTCAACCAGATGATGGGTTCCTTGTATAATTAAACATGAGTCAGTGTGTCTGGCTTGGCAGAATTCTTCAGACCTGTCAGCTCTCAGAGGAGGCTGTATCCGTGGTGGGAGTGGTTCTGGACTTCAGGGGTCTGGAATTACAGCCTCCCGGAGACCAGGGCATCCTCCCCTGCCCCCTGCCTCCTCACAACCCCCACAAGGGGCTGTCAAGGGACTGCAGAGATAATTGGTGTTTTCAGGCAGCCAGCAGCTGGGTTTCTCAGCTCCACCTCCTTACCTGTCTCCTGGGCAGGGCTGGGTCCCCGGGAACCTGTCGGGCTGGTTCGGAGGCTGTTATTACTGTGGCTTTCTGGGATGGGATTGGAGACCGGGAGGAGGGTGGGAATGGGGGGAGGGGGTTTGGGGGGATGGGAAAGAGTGGGAGTGATGAGGTGGGATTGGGGCTGGGATGACCAGGACAAGGAGGGTGTGAGTGACAGGACCCTGAATGGTGGGGCTGGGAATGGGGTAGGGGGGCGAGAGGAGAAGGGTGGGGCTCCGACTTTGCTCACTTCTGCCTTAGCCAGCAGACACCCTCTTCCTGTTCGCAGCCACTTTGGACCTAGTTATTTGTTAAATATATATGTTTATTTTATTTATTATTTATTCATTTGCAGCACAGTGGTCTTAGCTGCAGCACATGGAATCTTTGATCTTCGTCGCAGCATGAGGAATTTTTAATTGTGGCATGTGGGACCTAGTTCCCTGGCCACGGATCGAACTTGGGTCTCTTGCATTGGGGGTCTTAGCCACTGGACCACCAGAGAAGTCCGCCTGGATCTAATTACTAAGACAACTAAGACCTAACTTATTTCCCACTATTAACCTCCCACTTTTAACCTTCAATCTCGTGATCAATCTCCAGTCACTTGCCTCTTGCTCATTTCATTTTCCAACTTCCCTCCTGCTCTCCTTCCAACAACACAGTCAGCCTTGTTTTTTGGGCTAGGGTCCAGAGGAGACCCCAACCCTCCCAGAACTTGCAGCCCGGGGGACAGCACTCTGTCTGCTTGCCTGAGAAACTCCTGGAGGCCATCTCAGAGGAGGAGACATTTGCGTTGAGATTTGAAGGAGGAACAGATGGGGATCGGTAGTGATGGTGGGAGCAGGTAGTGATGGTGGGGGCCAGCAGAGAGAATACATACTGAATTCCCACCCTGTGCCTGTCTCTCCTCCTGTCCTTTCTCTGAATTCTCATGAAAAAAGTACGAGGCAGGCGTTGTGGCCCCAGCTTTATGACTGAGGAAATCAGTGTTCAGACAGATGCAACGGCTGGTCCAAGTTCACACAGTTGGACCCAGGGGCATGGAGACAGGATTCAGACCCAGGTCAGAGTGTCAAAACCCCATATTCAATCCACTAGAGAAATTCCTCTATCAGGAATGTTCCAGGCTGAGGGCATGGGAAGATGAAGCAATGTGGAATTTTGAAGAATCATCAGTAGTTCTGGATGGCTGGAGGGTGCCTGATGCCTTGTGGGAGTGGTGGTAGGGGGTGGGTGTCACAAGACTTTGGTAAAGGCTAGGTTAGGACAGGCTTCAGAGTCAGGCTTGGGAACTGAGAACTGGGAAGCCAGTGAAGAATTCTTTTTGAGAAGCTGCAGGGGCCTGGTGGGCTTTCCAGGTGGTTCAGTGGGTAAAGAATTCGTCTGCAATGCAGGCAATGTTGGTTCGATCCCTGGGTTGGGAAGCGCCCCTGGAAGAGGAAATGGCAATCCACTCCAGTATTCTTGCATGGAGAATCCCCCAGAGGAGCCTGGGGGGCTACTGTCCATAGGGTTGCAAAGAGTCAGCCACGATTGAGTGGACTGAGCACAGGGGCCTGACGCTTGGAGAAAGCAGAGGGTGGAGCCAGCCAGGCAGATTTGAATCTTGATTTGGCCACTGACTGCTGTGTGACCCTGAGCAAGTCTCTTAGCATTTATTGTTCCCTACCGAGGCCACAATGCTATCTACTTTGTGGAGTTGTTATAGGCATTGAGTAGTGTTCAGCGCAGAGTCTGGCACTTGCAAAAGTTGCAAATTATTCCTGGGGCTGGCTGGTACTGGAGATTTCAGGAAGCCGGGAAAGGGTGATTTTGATTTCTACATCAGACATACTGAGGCTGCAGGAGGCTGAGATGGGTGATCCCAGATCCCAGAAGGAGTTTTGGGGGCAGACAGGGTTCTGGGAGGCTGGACTGGGGGCAGGCCCCCTATCCTCCCCACCCTCCCACCTGCCAGTGCCCTCTGCCCTTTTCCAGCAGTTCCCCGGTGATGGGGGCGGAGGAGGTGGGGAGGAGGGAAGACAGAGATCAGAGATGCTAAAGGTCACCCCTGGGGCCCCAGCTCCTCCCAGGGAGGGAGCTCCAGGAAGCCCAGCGTGGGGGCAGAGGGCAGAGGGCAGCACAAGTATCTCTGCTCCTTGGGAGTTGGGGAAAGGGCAGGGCTGGGGCTGGACCTGGGGCAGGCCGGATTTTCCTACTGTTTCTCTCTGTGCACAAAATTGGCCTGGTCTGACCCAGGGGGGCAATTGGGCCTTTCTCCTCTCTGACTGCGTAGCTGAAGAGTTGAAAATGTTTCCAGGAAGAGAGTCATTCTTTGGGTGATGACTTCCTGGGGGGGGTCTGGCTTATGCCATGGGATACCCGCCATCCGTCCCCCTCCCCCTCCCCCTACCAGGTGGCTTCCAAAGGCCACATCTCAAAGAGCCACTTGGATTAGTCTGAAAGGGGGCCCACAGACACCACACCCAGGGTCTACTTCTCTGACTTTTCCGGCAGGCACAATGGGCCTAACTACTGCCCAGGACACTTTTAGGGGCCCAAGAAAATGTTTTTAAAGTCAGAGGGAAAAAAAGTGAATATCTTCCAATCTGGATTATATTTTTCTTTATATCAACACAGTCATGCATTACAACTTTAAATATGTTTTTATGGAGGTCAGAGCCCATGAAAGCAATGGTTCCTAGGTCCCTCGGAAGCCGTGATCCAGCCTGGGCTTTGAACTTCTTTCTCTGCAGGACAAAGTCCCAAGAAACAGAGGACCTAGGTGCTGGACTCACAAGGAAATGGGTTCAAGCCCTGATTCTTGCACTTGTTTGCTCTGTGACCCTGCTTTAGCCACTGGCCTCCCTCAGCCTTAGTTTCCTCGTCTGTAAAATGAGATAATGAACAAAGGAAGGAAGGGGAGGCCTTTAGCAAGTTTATCTCTAAGCACATAAAAAATATCTAACATATCAAATTTATAAAGAAAAAAAAAATCAAGGCCATCTGCCTGGTATCCAAGACTATGCACTCAATAGATATTTGTCGAGTGCCAGCTATGGCTCAGGCTCTGTCCTGGGCACCTTGACTGTTCATCTCCTGCCTGTTCCTCAGACTCTGCAGATTGTCATCCCTGCCTCGCCCATGTCTGTATCCCCACCATCTGACTCCTCATTCCTGGCTTACAGAGACTCTGAACCCTGCTGAGTCACTTAGCATTATGTCCAACTCTGTGTAATCCTATGGACTGCAGCCCGCCAGGCTCCTCAGTCCATAGGATTCTCCAGGCAAGCATGCTGGAGTGGGTTGTCGTGCCCTCCTCCAGAGGATCTTCCCATCCCATGGATCGAACCTGAGTCTCTTGTGTCTCGGCAGGCAGGTTCTTTACCACTAGCGCCACCTGGGAAGCAAAGGAGACTTATGGTTCCTTGCAGAGCTTTCCTTCACTTCTGTTTCCTTATTCGCTGCTGGATGCTTGAGATTTCCCTCCTAATTTGGCTGGGCAACGCCACCTGCACCCAGTAGAAGTCAGTTGTCATTGCCTCACTTTTTGTTCATTGCAGAAGGAACTGCCCCCCACCCCCACTTTGTTCCACCCACAGCCCCATGCCCTAGTGGGTCCTACTTGGACGGGAGATCCCCTTCGCTTCTCCTCTCCTCCACAGAGCCACACCCAAATCCAACCCTGGAGTTATCTACTCTAACTTTTCCCCCAACAATCTATAGAAACATGGGTTGGGCAACCTCTCTCGCTTGAAATGTTGACAACCTCAGCTTCCTAATAAAATAAAAGCCTGCTTTCTGTCTTATCCCCGTCAGAGACATCACACATGATTGATTGATTGATTAAAAAAAATTAAAACATGTCACATATTTTATAAGCAAGTTAACCACCCGTGCTAAAGCCTGTGTACCTGACATAAAGATTTCAGCTTTAAATGTGGAAATAAATATGTTTCAATAACAAAATCAATAAAAAGAATGAAAAGATGAATAATGAACAAACATAATTTCCTTTCTCTTAAATGACACTAAAAACCTCTGGAATCCCAAATTTTCCATGATGGTAATCATGGCTTAAATAAGGGGAAAAACACAGTAAGTATATATGTACCCGATGAACTCCTTATTCTGAGTCCCCAGGATACATCTTGGAGAAGGAAAAGGCAACTCACTCCAGTATTCTTGCCCGGAGAATCCTATGGACACAGGAGCCCAGTGGGCTACAGTCCGTGGGTTCGCATAGAGTTAGACATGACTGTGCGAATGAGCAAATTATATCTCTTTTCTTCTATCTGTGCTGTTCTCTCTGTCTGAGATTCTTTCTCCCTGTGATTCTTTTGAACATTAAGTCCCACAGGATAGAAATCTTATATCCTTCATCGATGGATCCCAAGCTCCTAAAAGGCTTCCCAGGTGGTGCTAGTGGTCAAGAACTTTCCTGCCAGTGTAGGAGATGTGAGGGACAGGGGTTTGATCCCTGGGTTGGGAAGATCCCTTGGAGGAGGGCATGGCACCCCACTCTGTTATTCTTGCCTGGAGAATCCCATGGAGAGAGGAACCTGGTGGGCTACAGTCTAGAGGTTGCAAAGAGTTGGACACGACTGAAGCGAATTAGCCTGTAGGCATGTAAGCTCCTAAAAGAGTGCCAGCCAATAATAAATGCTTATTAAAAGTCTGGGAGAATGAATGGTGAGCCTAGAAAACTCCTTTCTATACTTCCACACTTCAGTCAAATGTCCCTGCTCTTTGTGCTGCGGTCCCTTCCCCCATCTCCTCTTGCAGTGTCTGACACTGTAGTTCCCACACTGCTCTGCACTGACACGTGTATCTCTGCAATTTAAGGAGCATCCAGAGCTCTGGTGGTGGTGGACCTGGATTCTGATCTTGCCTCGGACACTTTTCTCACTCACTCCTCACCAAAGATTCACTGGGCATCTCTCTCATATGGGCCAGTCTCTTAAATGGCAAGCAAAAACAGATCGGTGCTGGCTGCCCATGGAACCCCGAAGTCATGTCCATTAGTCTCCCCGAGCCTCGATGTCTTCAGCTACAGTGTGGGTAATGTCCCCTTCTTTGGTGTGGGTGGATTAAACTGAAAGACATAGCAGGCACTGGGGCCAGGCAGAGGTGTGTAGGTTTTCCCAGGTTCCTGCTTCCTTGCTGGACTCTGAGCTCCTTTTCAGAGTTGAGGATGGTTCCCACTTACTTTCTCTTCCCTCAGGCACAGAGGACGTGCCAATAAATGTTGGCTGGCACTGCAGATGTCTGAGCTGATCTTTGTGCCTGTCTCTGTGACTCCCGTGAGCACACGCACACCCACACAGTCAGATCTGGCCTGGCCTGACCTCACAGGCTCTTCCAAGGTCCAGAACCTCCCTCCACCTCTGAGTGGGCCGGTGCTAGGGACAAGCAAGCGTGCCTGCAACTCAGGATTCCTAGCTCTGGGAGGGAGTGGTTTGCCTTGGGGCAAGACATACCCAACCTCTGACTGGAAGTGACCAAGGCCCAAGACATGGTACGCTTTTATCCAATTTCTCAGACTCTCTGAGGTCAGTGATGCAAGGCAGATGATAGAATCACCCCATCCCACCTCCCACTCCTGTGCCTCTGTCTGGCCATTCACACTCCAGTGACGGACATGACCAGATGACCATTGCTTGCCCCCTTGAGCAAACAGCAGGGCATGCAAGCAGTGTTTGGCCTCAGGTCTGGACAAGGCCAGCCAGTCACTCAGGACTCTCACCCCCATCTGCAGGGGAGGAGGAACACACAGAGATGTGGAAACCTGGTTCTCGCCCCAACCCCAGCCTTAAGGCACCATCTGGGACCCATTCTTTCTTGTTTCCAGGTCTCAATTTCCCTGTCTATGCCAGGGTTTGGCTGGCTTGCAGGAAAAGCAAGGCTTGCAACCTTTTAAGTCCCTTATTTTGCTACCCAACTCTAGGCTCTAGGGCCAGAGAAGAACCTGTGGACTTTCCAGATTCAGATTCTGCACACTTTTCTTATGCACCCACCGTGTTGGCTTTCTCTTTATGAGAGTGAAAGTCGCTCAATCGTGTCCGACTCTTTGCGACTCCATGGACTGTACGGTCCATGGAATTTTCCAGGCCAGAATACTGGAGGGGGTAGCCTTTCCCTTCTCCAGGGGATCTTCCCAACTCAGGGATCGAACCCAGGTCTCCCACATTGCAGGCAGATTCTTTACCAGCTGAGCCACCAGGGAAGCCCAAGAATACTGGAGTGGGTAGCCTATCCATTCTCTAGCGGATCTTTCTGACCCAGGAATCGAACTAGGGTCTCCTGCATTGCAGGCGGATTCTTTACCAACTGAGCTATCAGGGAAGCCCATTTCATATGACGTATCTTAAAATTTGGGAGTTGGGATTTCCCTGTGGTCCAATGCTGGAGACTTCGTTTTCCAGGGCAGGGGGGTGTGGTTCCACCCCTGATCGGGGAGATAAAAATCCCACGTCCCTTGTGGTCGAAAAACTGAAACATAAAACAGGAAAAAAAAATCACAACAAATTCAATAAAGACTTTAAAAAATGGTCCAAATGTATTAAAAAAAATAAAATGTGGGGGTTATCGGAAGAGTATGTGGGCAGCTGAGTGCTACTGGTGTTTTGAGGGGAGAGAAGGCTCACATTATGGTGATGAGGGGAGAATAAGGCAGTAGATACAGAGATGGAGATGGGACAGTCAGAGGGCCCGACACTGAAGGAGCTCCAGGAAGGAGGGTGGCCCATGGCCTGGCAGCTCGATGATCCTGCCATCCAGCCCCTGCTGCCCTGCCCAGCCTCTCCTTCACCATCTGCCCCAGGGTCTTTGCTCCTGCCACCGGCCCTCTGTTGTGCCCTAGGATGTCTCACGTGCTCTGAACCCTGGCCTCCATATGGGCTGTTTTCTCTGCCTGTCTTTCTCTCTCTTTCTTCCCTTCAGATGCTCAAGAAACTGTTGAGCAGATCTTAGAGGATTACCTTTTTAGGTCTTCCCCACTGCCTTTGACAGACACGGTTAGATGCCCCTAGTGTTATACATCTCCGTTTCTAGCTGAAAATCACTTCTGACGTCAGTCTCCCCACCTGGACAGGGAGTTCCTGAGGGCAGAGCCTACATCCATTTTTTTGGTCATGATATCCCCGTCCCCAGCACAGGCAGGCAGAATCAGCCCTCCATGAATGGATGTACCCCCAAAGACTCAGGATGCTGACGTCCAGGTCTCCAGCAAGTTCCACTTTATAGATAGATCCTGAGACTTGGAGAAGCCAGGCGGTTTGGCCAGGGCCACAAGGGATGTGAACTCCCCAAACACTAATTCAGCCCCTGCCTCTGGAATGGAAGTGAAGTGCCCTGAGCATTGGCAGAGACAAGCTGCATTCTGTTCAGTTCCATCACCTGAGGGATGGTTCTCATTGAATTCCGAGACACTGGAATCCATCCCAGAGAGGGCAGGAGAGAGGCCTTAAGGGCTTAGGACCTTAAAGTCATGTTTTGGGGTGGAGATGGGGGGATGCTTTCCTTGTTAGGGGAGAGAGAAAGCTGATGGGGAGAAGGCCCAGTATTAGCCTTTCAGAGCTGTCTGAAAATCCATCTGATGCCCCTGTTAAGTACTGAGTTTCCTTTTGTCAGGGGTATTCAAACCGTGCAGGGCTGTTGAAGGCAAGTCTGTAGTCAGTGGACTGTTGGGTGAATATATCATCTCCAGTATGTTGCTAGGCGTTGAGTCAGTGTTTGCACCAGGGGATCCTCAAGGTTTCGGATTAGGGCTGCTTGGTAAGAATCATTTTTTTGGAGCCAGGAAACTCTTTGCTTGCTAAAGAGTTAATCATTTTAATGATGACAAAGCATCTTAAGTGCATTAGTTCCTTTGAAACGTGTAATAAAGCTAATAATTTTGAGGGCATTCTGGACTTAACTACAGTTGAGACTGAAGCACAGAGAGGTTAAGCAACTTGCTCAAGGCCACAGAGCAATGGACAGAGCTGGGATTTGAACAGAGGCCTCTGGCTCTGCTCATTGCTGTCCTCGCTTAAGGATCTCACAGGGGTAAGATTGACCGTTGGAGTTTTTGTCCAATGCTGATAATAATGAAAAGTGTTCCAGCCTTCTTCTTGTGGCTTTGCTTCTTGGATTTTCAGGTTTTTCAGCTGGACAACAGGACCCTGTGGATAAGACCCTTGAATCACTGGTGGGCTTGGGCACCTAACCCAGACAAGACATGATTTTGATTCACCAGATAGACTTTCTATTATCAAGTACTGTGCTGGGCCCTGGGAATACAGCCACAAGCAAAACAGGTACAGGAGTGGCTTACATGAAGCTCCTGGGCTTGTCCAGGAGACGGTGGGCAGAGGCAACCGTGGTGCAGGGTGGTGGGGCTGTGGTGGGGTAAGTGGACACGGGTGTGGGCTTACAGACCCTCGATCTCAGTATTGTAGAGCTCACCACCTGACTTCCAGGGAACTTCCTCTGGCTTTTGAGCGCACTGTGCTGGCGGCAGGGCAGATAATGGATCTCCGTCAGTGATCAATAGAACTGGTGGTAATTACTATCCCGGTTACTTTCTTTTCTTTCCTTTTTTGAAAAATATGTATTTCTTTGATTGTATCAAGGCTTAGATGCGGTACACGGGATGTTTCACTGTAGCAGACAAACTCTGAGTTGCAGCATGTGGGATCGTACTTTGTGACTAGGAATCGAACCCTGGGCCCCCTGCATTGGGAGCAGAGAATCTTAGCCACTGGGCCACCAGGGAAGCCCCTATCCCTGGCCAGGCCAAGGCTGAGATAACTCATCAGTGTGTTCTGCACTGCAGCCCAGGGCTTCCAGCAGGATTACCCTCCAGTTGCCCTCTGGGGTAACTTGCTTGATATTGGCTGTCTTCCTTTCCCTCTCTCACCTCCCCCTTTTTTGCCAGCAGATGTTGGCTTCAGCTCCCAGATAAACTACCTGCACTTGAATCTTTGTTGTAGCATCTGTTTCTGGGGGGACCCCCTGACTAAGTCATGGAACAAGCCTGGAGGATGCTGTGAGCCCAGAAGAAGGACCCCTGGCCCAGCTGGGACAGAGGTCCAGAAAACATCCCCAAGGAAAGAAAAATCTAAGAGACCTCAAGGGTGAGTGGGAATTAGCCAGCTAAAAGGAAGTGAGGGATAAGTGTTCCAGACAGAGGGACTAGCATCTACAGTGGCTCAGAGGCAAGTGAGAGAATGCAGTAGGTGTGGGAATGGGGGCAGGGGGTGGGTTGTTGCTGCTGGCTTGTGGAGTGCAGAGGGGAGTAGTGAGGGGGAAGCAGACTGTGGTTATACTTGGAGGCTGCAGGGAGCAATTTGTTCTAAGAGGCTTGGGGAGCAGTTATAGGATTGTTGGCAGGGGGCAGTGCCTGTTGTGGGGCCAAATGGAGGACCTGAGAGTTAGAAGGGTGTCTGTAGAGGTCTGGGCACCATAGGCCTCCAAGGGGTCTGCTCTCGAAGACCCTCAGAGGGGAGGGAGGAAGAGGCCCTGGTGGGAGGATTCTTGGGTCCTTTTAAAGGGACTTCTTCTTGCTGCATGGTCCCCCATTTCCGGGAGCCCATAAAGCCAGGACTGTGGGTAATTATAGGCTGTGAGAGGCCCAGGGCAGGGAGACTGGGGACATGGTGAGGCGGGGGGGAGGGGGGGGAGTGTCGACAGGAGCTGTCATGCCTGCCTGGCAGCCAGGAAGGGAAGGTGCAGACACCAAGGCCCCCATAAAGTTGTCCAAAGCAGACCGCTTTTACAGGCATTCTGGGTGGGGGCATGACATCATCTGGAGCCAATCTGGGGCTCCCCCAGCCCTTTTTTCTTCCTTGGGACTTGTCTCTGTGGTTGTCGAGGTACATTCCTGGTAAAGTGGATGGCTTCTTTTGGAATGCTTGGACCAGAGGCTTTTGTAGCCACTGGCCTTGCCAGCACTCTTTCAAGCTAAGCCAGCCACCCCCTGAGACTGTATTCCCTTTCAAGGCCTCCTGGGCAGACTGAAGTGGCTGCCTTGAGTTCCCTTCAAGCCACAACTTCCAACTTCTTTGAATGAATCAATTTCTTTTAAAATATATCCATTTGAGAAAAATCATTAACATGGTTTGAGAAATATGACAACAACCAAGGAACCTGGATTTGAGTCCTGGCTCAGTTCCTTAGTTCTGGGTCAAGTCTTCAGAACATCCAAGCCTCAGTTGTCCCATCTGTAAAATGGGGATGGCACTATCCATTTTGCAGAGGTGCTGTGAATGGGTGTTAAGTGCTCCACACCACTAGGCAGTATTTTGGGCAAACCCATTCTTCCTTGTAGTCCTTGATTCAAAGACTTTAAAAAGCCTTCCCAGGTCTGTCTTCCTCCCATAGGACATTTACAAGGCAGATGATCTTAAGGAAGACGGAAGTGAGGAGCAGACAGGCTGAGGGTCTTGTGAAAGCTGTGCCATCTAATTAAGCTGTTTGTGGTTCTTTTGTGAGGCATGATCATTTGTTAGCTCCAGTTAAAAGAAACTGTAAAACCAATATACAATCCAACTGAAAAATTTAGAAAACAAGGGGAAAAAAACTTCCTGAAAGGCCACCAGCCTAGCATCGTGAGTACAGTGATGTTTATGTTAATCCAGTTTGCACACACTGGCTTTGATCATAAACTTGAAATGTGAATACTGCTTTCCCACTTAACTGTTACCGTCTAAAAGTGCCTTTGTCTGCTGCCCTGGCCCTACAGATTATCATATTAATGGTTACCTATCATCAAGTTGATGCTGGGTGTTGTTGAATGTTACTTTCAATTTTTCTCCTATCCCAAACAATGCTTTAGTGAACACTTTTCTTTTTTCCACTGGAGTGTTTCTCTTTATTTGTCTCATTTCCTTAGGATAAATTCCCAGAAGTGGAATCACTGAGTCTCAGGATAGAAACATTTTTGTGGTTTGTGAAACATAATTTCCAATTTACTTTCCATAAAGGCTGTTCTAATTTACTTTGCCTCCAGCCAAGTTGGCCCATTTAGCAATTTCAGGGCAACCTCACCAGCTTTAGGTATTATTGCTTATAATTTTGTTGGCTATGAGATAAACTGTTATCCCCTTTTCTTTTATTTTCATTCACTTTCTTTGGTCACTTGTGGATTCAAAGACGTATATATACATTTGAAAGAATTTGTATTCTCTTTCTAACAGTGTCTGATATTTTGGGCCATATTGCCTAAGATGAGTCCTTTTTGACAAAATGCAAGGATGCCATTCCTTTGTGCTTGGGAAAGGCAAGTCTCTTCTATCCCATGCCAGACACTAATAATTGTAATACACTGGGGCTGCCTCCGAAGTTGAAATAAACAAACGATTACGGCAGACAATAGAAGTGCAAACCTGACCCTGATTAATGAAGTTGCTAATGTGGCTTCCTGGGGTGGCTGCCAGCCAAGGGCTTCCCCTGTGACTTTGCATTAGGTCCTAGTGACAGGGTAAGTGGTTTGGGGACTTGGGGGAGGTGACAGGATGCTTGGGGGGGCTGGGGAAGAGGGTGCGGTTTGGAGGAGGTGGGTGGAGTTTGGTTTCTACAGACAGCAGGGAAGGACTGATGCGGAAGGGAGAGGAGTTTGCAGGAGGGTACAGGAATGTACCAGTTGGGAATATCTGAGGCAGTGCCAAGCGGTGAGGTTAGCCATCCCCTGTCGGAGGCTCATAACCCAGCCCAGAACTGAGCTCCCCAGGTGGCTCTGAAAAATAGTCAGGATCAGCCGGATCCATGTTCCATTCTTGGCTCCATCAACCAAAGCTGGTGGAAGATGCCACTGTGGACTGGGAGACATCAAGGAACCCAGGAACATGCCTTGCCCCCTTTGACTCCCTCCTGGCCAGGCTGGTGTCTTCACTGCTTCCTAGCAAGCACGGTTCCACCTTCTTGGTCACGGGCCCGAGGGTTCTCTTGGCCAGCCTTTCCTCCTCCTGGTCTGAAGGCTGACCTCCAGTCCAGCTATCTCCAGGCTTCTTGGGGTTCTGCCCTCAGAGTTCCTGCACCCTTGATGGGTATCAGGCAAAACCTGTCTGAGTCACCCCTCTTGTAACAGCCAAGGCATGCTGATTCTCTCTCTGGAGAACAAGGCTGTCACTCAGACTTGAGGAGTCGTGGTGCCTATTCGTCCTTGCTAGCACCACTGTGGTTCCCCCTCCTCCAGGAAGCCTGCTCTGACCCCTCCCATCTGCTAATGACTCGCTCCTCTGCCCTCCTCCGCAGAAACTTTTATTGCTGTTCTTATCACACCAGGTCTGTGATTGGTCTGTTCACAGGTTGATCCTCCTTCTCAGATGTTGCTGGCATCTGTGGCCACACCCGTGCCTCCCTCACACCTCCCCAGCTCCTGCCTGGGCACATCGCTCAAGAAACATTGGCTGCAAGAGTGAGCGATAAAATCAACGCTTGGCCGCTTACTAGACATGTTCCCCATGTTATCTGGTTTGCTGTGACTGCATTGTAAAGGCAGACAGGCTGAGCATGATAGTACCCATCTCACAGAAGCTTATCGTGAATGATACCGACTAATAACCTGAGCATCTCAGTGGGCCGGCCACAGGGCTGGCATTTGACAAGCATTTTCCCAGGTGATCGCCCCCAGTAACAAGAAGAGACACCATCTGTCCCCATTCTACTGGGAGGAGATTGAGGCTTGATGAGGACAATAAGTTGCTAAGGTGCCCTTGCTGGTAAAGGACAGGGCTGGAGTCTGAACCCAGTTCTATAGGTCGCCAAAGTTCCTACTGTACTAGGCAGCACCTCCTAATGGTGTCACGTTCCTGGTCCCCACCTCTGGACCTCGAGGTCTGAAGGTGAAGGAACACTGTCTTATTGTCCCTGAACTTCCAGTGCCCAGAACAGGGTTGGGTGGCAGTAAATGCTGACGACATAGATGGATAGGTGGATGGACGGCTGGATGTCTGCCCCAGCTCTGTTGCAAGTATGGAGTTTCTGCTTTCATGCAATGCAGTTGGGAGATGGATGGGGTTGGGTTTAACTTGGGGCTGATCCTGTGCTTGAGTTGTTCTGGCCATAAAACACAAGGGCGTGTCCTTGTGGGGACACCGTGAGTGATGTGCCAGCCTGCCAGTGCATCAGAGCAATCTTGCCCAACACTGAAGGCAAAATGAGACAGCCTAGGAGAGTCAACAGCAGCTCCCTCCTGGACCAGGTGAACGGCATCGTTTTGCCCTATCTAACCACGTGCTCCTCTCTCTGCAGATGGCCTTGGAAAATCACGTGTCCTGTGTGTCCCAGAGCTTCAGGGGCCCATGTGTTTGGGTGGGATGGTCTCAACCCTTTTCCAGGCAGCAACCTCTCTTTTCTCAGCATCTGCCTCTTGGTCCAGTTCTGGGCAGAACCTGAGGGTCCGGCCAGCAAACTCTGGCCTACTGATAATGAAGCTGGAATTTGTCCTTCTGAGCTCTGTGTGCAGGGCCCACCAGACTGGACCTGGTGCTTGGTTCTCTATCTGTAGCCTGACTCCAACTTTCACATGCATCCTGCCTGGCGACCCCATCAGGACACTCAGCTTTACCAACATGACCCTCTTTGGGCTTCTAGGTGGACCCTGGAGAAATGAGAAGAGCCGGCATTGATTGTGCATTTGCTCTGTGCATATCCATCGGGCAGTTGACGCCTCAAAGATGCCAACAGCAAGTATCTTACAGGTAGCAAGACTCGGTTTGACATTCCAACCCTTCTGCTAGTGAGTGACTCTGTGATTGTGTGCAAGGCTCTTCACCGTCCGAACTGTCTCCTCACCAGTCAAATGTTCTGCGGGGAGACAGTCTTCACCTCACCGGAAGTGATCAGGGGTTGGGGGAGGTGCTCTAGGGGAGGCACTGTGGTTCCTGCAGCCCTGTGGCTGCCCCCCTGTTCCTCATCCCGTGAGGTCCCCGAGATCTTAGCCGTGGTCCTGGCTCCTTGCTGCCCAGGGCTCTGTGCCTCTTCTCGCTGCTCCTGCCAGTGTCTGCTCCCACCCCTTCTGGTCTGACCCTGGGACTCCGCTGGCCGTTTCTGAATTGGCTTCTTGTACTCTGGCTTCCATCCGGGGCGCTGACTGGGACTCTGTTCTCAGCGGATGTTCCTCTGGCTGTGGAGTAGGGCAGTTAGTGTTACTTCTTTCTCTTCAGGACCTTTACCAGGCCTGAGCTGAAGCTCCAGTACTTTGGCCACCTGATACGAACAGCCGACTCACTGGAAAAGACCCCGACACAGGCAAAGGAGAAGGGGGGGGTGACAGAGGATGAGATGGTTGGATGGCATCATCGATGCAATGGACATGAACTTGGGCAAATTCTGGGCGATGGTGAGCGACAGAGGAGCTTGGTGTGCTGCAGTCCATGGGGTCACAAAGAGTTGGAAGCGACTTAGCAACTGAACAACAAGGCCTGAGGGTTTTTCTTTTTGTGTCTTCTCTGTGAGTATGTGTGTGCTTGTGTGAGATATCTCTATCTATCTGTCTATCTGTAGAGGGAAGTGCTAGGTAGGGCTGTAGGGCTGTGGGAATGGGGATTAGCTGGTGGGACCCCCACTCTGTGCTGTTGGGGGTTCCTATCTGGGCTGTGCTCAGGACTGCAGGACAAGGGCAGGACCCCTCCCTGGCAGGACAGGGGCCAAGCCCTCCTGCTCTCTGGCCTACCTAGTTTGTACTGAGGTCAATTCCACACTCTCTGAGTAAGAGCTAGGGCCAGGGTCTGGGAGATGGGGGTGTAGGCAGAGGAGTCTGAGGCTGGGGCAATCAGAGGAGAAAAGAGACACCAACACTCCAGAGGGCGGCCCAGTACCTACTTTCCACACTAGGTCAGCTCTCTTGCGTTCCCCAGGCAGGCTTTCTCCAGTCCCCATCCATGACTGTCTTCCCCAGCTGTATTCAGAAGGCTGTGGATGTCTCCCCGGCAACCCCCAACCCTGCATCTTTCTCATCAGATGTCCCGGCGAATATTCTCTTCGAGAAGATGTTTCTTGAATGAATGAACAAAGTGCTAGAATGCTCACGGTTGCCTGGGGAAGGAGAGATTATTTGAAACAGGTTTAGCATACAACACATGGGGCAGGGCGTGGAGCAACTCTGGGTAGTGTGTGTGTGTGTTTACACGTGGGTGTGAAAGGTGGAGGGAAAAAATTAGGCAGCAACTCCCCTGTACCTAGTGTGTCCTGAGCCTGAGCTTTCCCAGGGGAGATCTCAGTCTCCCCGTTTATCCTCCTGGCGAGGGGGTGAGGTGGGGAGGGGGGGCTGGGGGCTGAGCCTTGGTCTGGGGCTCTTGTTTTCCTGGGAGGGGCACCAGTCCTCACTGGGGGATTTGTACCAGCAGCTAAGCAGATAATTGCTTGTCAGATTGATTGAAGCCTTTTCAAAATGTCTTTTCCTTGAAACATCTTCCCATCCCCCCAGTGAGCCGATTATTTGAGTTGGAAGTGTTTTCCCCTCAGCTTTTTTTCGCCTCCTTTCTCCAAGTAGTAATTACTGCCCAGTAGCCCTCCATGGCGTTTCCTGTCATTTGGAGGCTGCAGCCAGCGGCTGTTTCCTTTGCTGGGGAAGGACAAGAGGGCCAATTAGGGAAACACCCCACCCCCCAGCCTGGCCTTGAGCCCCAGGGCTCCTGGTGGCCTGCATGGGGCCATGGGGGTCTGGCCATCTCTTGCGGGGATGGCAGGTAGGAAGGAGCGGCTGAATGGACACTTGAGGTGGCCCCTGGCCCTTTTTCCCAAACCCAGGGGCTGCCCTCATCCTCTGTGTCCCGTTCCTTTCTCTGCGTGTGTGTGTGTGTGTGTGTGTCCATGCACTCTTGTGGCCGGGAATTACACTCCTACATACGTGCACACCTGTGTGTGTCCACATGGACCGCACATGGGCTTTTGGGCTCAGTTAAAAACCCAGTAACTGGGTCGCCTACAGTCGCTTTCCCAAGGGAACTCAGTGTTGCTCACCTCTTCGGATGTGAACGGTCAGCCAAGGTCTGCCACTTTAAGTGGGCTGATGGCTGGCGAGAGGAGGCAAGGACAGGGAAACGCTCATTGCCAAGTTTAGGTGGTGTGTTAATGGATGTTCATGGCACACCGTTCTTTCAACTTTTCCATATTTCCAAATATTTCCAAACTATTCAGAAGAAAATGCGGGCAGAAAGCTTGCAGGTCTCACTGCCCGCCACCCGCCCACACGCAGGATGCTTTGCAAGTTGCTTTCCTGCTGCTTCTCTCCTCTTCCTCCTGCTCCCTCCCACCTTTTCCTCCCCATTCCGCCCCCTGCCCCCCACCCCCTCAGACTTCCAGTTACAGAAGCCAAAACTGAGCAGGACGCAGTCCAAGATGAGATTAACAACAGCAGAGGCTTGGGAGTCAAAATAGTTTGAGTCTTTTACAAACTCTCTGGTGGACAGGTGATCGAAACACTCTGTGCCTCAGTTTCCCCATCTGAGAAATGGGGCTAATAATAAAACCTTCATAAGGTTGCAATGAGGACTGACTAAAATAAATGTACGTAAAATACACAGCCTAAGGCCCGGGCCATAGTCTGTGCTTTGTAGATGTTTGGCAAACAAATAAAAACAGATCTCATAAGGCAGTGCACACCATGGAGAAAGATGGGTGGAAATGTGCCTAAGAGATGAGCAAGGCAGGGAATTGGCGGTTTGAGGGCCCCGAAGGGTTTCAGTGTGGCTGGACTACAATGTGGATGGGTGCAGTGTGGAAGGACTGGGGAGGGAGGCAGGTTGGGCCCCCTGTGCTTTGGTGATTACAAGCCTGGACCCTGGTATCAAATGACTTGGTTCAGATTCCAGCCCTGCCACTTACTAACTAGGTAACTGGACAAATGACTCCCCTTGCCATGTCTTAGTTTCTTTATCTGTAAAAATGGAGATTGTAACAGTTTCCATCTTAGGGGGCTGAGTTAACTGAGTTGATAAACACAGACAGGGTGAAACGGTGCCTGGCCCATGGGGAAGTGTAATGAGTGTTTGCTACGCTTCTTTCTCATACGTGTGGCTGCACACCTGTGCTTGTCTTACGTGTGCACGGGTGCATCTGCAGTCTGTCCCAGTGATTCACCTGGGTCTCTGTGTAGGTGTGTGGAAGGATACAGAAAGTCCACAGGACCAGTGAACTCCTGGGAGATGAGGCCAAGTATTTTTGTCCATCCTGGGCAAAAAAGCCTTTCAGGGAGAGATGGAGTCCTGGTGGTCCCTAGCAAGACTGGGAATATTCCTCATCAATGAGTCACTATAATGGCCCTCCTTAAAAGCCCCCCGCGGCTCCTCATTCTTTCATCCCTTCATTCATTCACTGATTCATTCAGCCAATCAACATTTCTTAGAGCACCCATTATGCAACAGATCCAGCCTTTGAGGACCTTTGCACTTGAGCTTGGCTTTGTCTAGCTTGTTTTTTCACAAACTCTCCTCTTTGACCTTCTGGACTTGAGTCCAAAGTTACTTCCTCTGTGAAGCCTTCCTGAGTGCAGCAGGCTGTGTGAGTGGGTCCGCTCGACACCCTGGTTTTTATCCCCACAATGAAACCAGTGACCTGCATCTGTTCACCCCTGAGTCCCCAGCATCAGGCACGGCCTTGGCACATGTGCTTTTGATGAATGAATGAATCGTTCAGTGTGAGAACATCCCTGGGGGTCCAAAACCTGCTGCCCAGTTCACCAGAGGGGCTGGGAGCTTTTTTGCCAGCTTCTGAATCCCTGCCTCTGTCCCTGCCATCGGTGCCACTGGCCCCCGCCAGGAAGGCCACAGAGTCTGGAGAGAGATTTCACAGGAAGAGTCCAAGAGGCAGGGGGCATTGACTGCTGGGGTGGTGGGTTCCTCAAGGCTGCTGGCCGCACTGGGAAGTGGAGCAGGAAAGTTGCCAACGTCCTTCAGGAGATGGGGACAGCTGACCTTGGGCTCAGCCCAAGGTTCCCTCCCTGGAAGCCCCAGCGTGCCAGGCCCTGACCTCCAGGGGAGGCCAAGGAAGCCGCCTTGAGGGCAGTGGTGTGGACACCAGGCCCCGCTTTATCTGCTCGCTGCATGTGCTGGCTGCAGCGGTGGGGACATGGGGCTCAGGCGGCTGGAGAGGCGAGGGGAACTTCTATCTCTCCAGGCATCAGAAGTGACTGGAATCTGGCAGCCAGGGAAATGGCAACTTCCTGTGGCATCTAAAGAGCTGAGACTGGCAGCCGGAATCCAGCTGGAGCTGGCAGCCTAGAGATGCCGAAGCGGAGATTTTTATGGCCAGTTCCTCCTGCAAGACACATGGTGGGGCTGGATTTCACCATATAGAGGAGTAGTGTGTGTGTGCGCGCACACACGTGCTGTAGCGTATGCATGCACACACGTGTATGATAACTGTATATAGTTCATGAGCACACGTGGATAGCGTGAATGCACACACGTGTATAGTGCGCATAGGTGTGTGCAGGTGTCGGTGTGGGCAAAAACTCAGGGACTGTGTCTCTAGTGTGTCTGTCTGTGCCCGAGTTTGTTTGCCTGCGCAGGTGTGCTCTTGGTATAGGTGTGAAGCAGGCGGTTGTCTATGTCTACGAATGTTCCTGGGCTTCCCAGGGCAGGCTCAGTGGTAAAGACTCTGCCTGCCAATGCAGGCAGTGCCGAGACAAGGGCTCCGTTCCCGAGTTGGGAAGATCCCCCAGAGAAGGAAATGGCAACCCACTCCAGTATTCTTGCCTGCGAGACCCCATAGACAGAGAAACCTGGCAGGCTGCAGATCGTGGGTTGCAAAGAATCAGACACAGCTGGGTGACCGAGCACACACACACGCACTGCATGCTCTTACGCACGCATGTGCCTACAGGGGGCGGGAGCCTGTGTGTCGGGTGCGTGTGTGAGATGCACAGAGGACAAACCTCAGCGCTTCTGTGTGTGCGTGTCCTGAGAAACATGCTGCAGCTCAGCGGGGTGAAGTAACTTTGGGAGGGGATAAAAAGGTCTGATGCTGGCAACATCTGGCCCTCCTTGTGGCCCTGGGGTCTCTGGAGAGGGTTTGTGTTTCCTCTTGGCCAATGAACAGAATCCTTCTCAAGCAAATATACGGGCATGGGTGCTTTCTGTTAAATAACGTCCCCAGGTCTTCTCAGCCCGGGTTGTTAACCAGAGGTGGGCAATTGGAAGGAGTGCCAATAGGAGTACCTTTCTGGGTGAGAGGGGAGCCAAATTTCGCCTCTGCTGGGGTAGGGGCCCTAGGTAGCCCCGCTGTGTCTAGTGCCAGAGAGGGGAACTTCAGCCAGAATCATATGAAACATCAATGGTGGATACACAGCCTGTGTTGGAAAGGGGGATTGTCTCTGTCGAGAATGACCAGCGATGTTTGGCCTGCACTCAGCCGCTGGGAGAGCAGAGAGCAAGGGCCACTGACATACAGATCTCACGGGGAAGAGTTGGAGCAGAATTTTTGCCTTCATAGCACTGACGGAAGTTTGCTAATTACAGTCATTGGGTATTTGTGATATATTTCTTCAATGTCTGTTTCTAACATTAGACCGGGAGTTGACAGATTATGGCCTGTGGACCATATGTGGCCCACTGCCTGTTTTTGTAAATAAAGTTTTAATGGAACAGAGCCACATCCATTCAGCTGTGTATTTTCTGTGGCTACTGTCATGCTATAGCGGGAGAGTTAAGGGATTGTGACATAGGCTCTGTCAGCCACAAAGGCTAAACTATTAACTATCTGAACCTTTACAGAAAAAGTTTGCTGACCTCTATACCAGACCATCCGTTTCCTGAGGATGGGGATTATAAATTCAACACATAGTAATACCTGTGTGCATACTTAGTCATGTCTGACTCTTTGAGACCCTGATGGACTGTAGCCTGCCACACTCCTCTGTCCATGGGATTTTCCAGGCAAGAATACCGAGCAGGTTGCCATTTCCTCCTTCAGGGGATCTTCCCAACCCAGGAATTGAACCCATGTCTCTGGCGCTTCCTGCGTTGGCAGGTGGATTCTTTACTACTGAGCCACCTGGGAAGCCCATAGTAGTACTTAATAAATTTCAATTCAACAAATCAATGACGATCAGTTTTGGAGAGTATGTTTATTGGAATTTCAACGTCTGCCAAGAAATCGCAAAGGATGTCCTGGTAATGGGGTGGGTGGTGTGGATGGAGTACAGAGAACACAGACACAGACTTATACACACACACATACACACATACACACATATACTAGGGACTGTGGGGGCCGAGAGATTAACACAGAAGAGGGACGGACTCTTTGGGGAAGGAAGCCTTCTCTGAGGAGGTGGCTCTGGAGTCCTGCAGGCAATGTAGACATTTTCTAGAAGATGGATAAACAGCATGGTAGGTGGAGGAAGCAACAGATGTAGAGGCTGGAAACCAAAGAGACCAGGTAGGATGCTGGCTGGAGGGCTGAGCTAAGTACACCCAGCCAATCTTGTGCACAAGATGGGGGCCACTGGTGCCCACACAAAGCTTCAGAAGTTTGAGGGCTGGATTTGCAGGGCCTGAAAAGCATTCCATCAGGGGTTTTGTTTTCTAGGCGTAAGGGAATCGCTGGAGCTGTCAGCGAAGGCGCCAAGGAATAGCCGTGCCTGCCTCCCAAGGCTCTGCTAAGGATTACATGAGACCAGTGATGTGAGCACAGCCAGCCTGTGCCTGGCACAGAATGGCTAGTGAACAGGGTTGCCAGATAAAATCCACAATGCCCAGTTAAATTCACATTTCAGGTAAATAACCAACATGTTTTAGTATAAGCCTGGGACATGCTTATCCTCACACATGGTTTGTTGTTTTTCTGAAATTCAGATCTAGCTGGGTGTCTTGTAGTTTTTATTTGCTAAATCTGGCAACCCAGCTGCTTAGCAACGTTGGCTGAACCTGGGTCTTTGTTGGTGGCTTCAAGACCCAGAGAACTTTGCCAGTGAAGCCAGAAACCAGATGACAAGCCTGGAGCTGGACACTGAGGCTATGAGGCAATATGGAGCCCCATCCTCTTGACTTATGGACAATGAAATAAAGGTTCAGAGAGGGAAAAGGGCTGGCTCAAGGTCGCCCAGCCAGAGGTGGTCCTGGTATTCTACTCTTTTCTGTGATTGCTCAAGAGGGCTTTGGTTCATGGGCGAGTTGCCCAAGACACCCAAAGGCAGGCAGAAGGATCCTACCAGGGACCCTGGGGAGGGCTCATTGGAGCTTCTGGAATCTTTGGAGCCATCCCTGTCTTGGCAGTAGATGCAGGGCGTGATTCCTGCCACATCCTTTACCCCATCCAAGCCTCAATTCATCCAGCCATCAAATGGGCTAATTACACCCACCTCACAGGTAAGTTGTGAAGATTAATTAATGTTTGTAAAGGCTTTGTGATCCTTGGATGAAAGACGCTCCTGACATATAAAGGGTCATTATTTTTATTATTATTATACAAGTGCCAAGTATTATTACCTTAATTAGCTTTTCTAGATATCAAAAGCAATTAGACTGATCACTCGCTAAACTGCACTTTAGACACCCAAGTCACAGAAACTCACACGCTGACCTGTCGGCTCGAATTTCGGCGAGGGGCCAGCACACACCAAAAGGGGGGGGTCAGCACACGCCAAAAGTGGGGCCAGCACACGCTGAAAGGGGGGGCCAGCACACGCTGAAAGAGGGGGCCAGGATTTGCAAAGGAAATTTGTTTCTGTCTCTGGCCAACTTTCACCTCACAGAAAAATTTTCCAGGCATGTAAAATTCCCTGAGAACGGAGGTTTTTCAGTGGAGATGCTGATCCCAGGGGCTCTAGGGGGAAGGCTTTAGCTCTGTGACCCAGGCAGCTGGGGGTAGGAGTAGAAGCATGTCCTGTTTTCCCTTCTGTATCCAGAAGCCCAGGCCTCATCACCCCAACCCCATCACCCCACCATAGCCAGCTCAAGTGAAGGCAAGGCAACCTGACCTCTGATGGGGGGCTACTGTGTGTCAGGTCCCATCCTGGTGTGACATACGTTTAATCAAGTGCAGTGCAGTAGGTGGGGATGTTTTGACCCTCATTTTACAAATGAAGACACTGTGGCTCAGAGACGTTAAGTGACCTTGGAAGGTCACACAGCCAGGAAATGTAATGGGAAGGAGACAAACACAGGTCTTACTGATTCCATAGCCTGTATTTAGGTTTATATAGTTTCTTCATCTCTGTGTTTCCTGGGGTCTATATGGCCTGGGTCTAACCTTGGTCTACCTTGGGCTTCCCAAGTGGTGCTGGTGGTAAAGAATCTGCCTGTTTGATCCCTGGGTTGAGAAGATCCTCTGGAGGAGGGCATGGCAACCCACTCCAGTATTCTTGCCTGGAGAATCCCATAGACAGAGGAGCCTGGCGGGCTACAGTCCATAGGGTTGCAAAGAGTCAGACATGACTGAAGTGACTTAGCACACACACACAACCTGGTCCATAAGTCATCAAGAGATCTGTTTGTACTTAAGAGAGATGGTTGGATGGCATCCCCGACTCAAAGGACATGAGTCTGAGCAAGCTCCGGGAGTTGGTGATGGATAAGGAAGCCTGGTGTGCTGCAGCCCTTAGGGTCGCAAAGAGTTGGACATGACTGAACGACTGAACTGAACTGAAGACAGTGGTTGGAACTTGGTAGGACTGAGTGGGTCACTGTGGTGCTGGGGCCATCTGCAACCCCAGGCCTTGGTCCAACATGGATTTGCCTATTCAGACTCTTTGGAGTTAGTTCAGAACCCCAGGGCCCAGGCGGAGGAGGGAACTGTGGTCTGGATGCACCCCATGGGGGCGGGCAGGACAGGCCAGGGCAGAAATCAGCGGGGTGAGGCTTCCTTAGGGCTGTCCAGTTAGCTGGGAGGGTGCGGAGCTGGCTGTAATTAACTTTACCAGCGTCCTTCACAAAGGCCAGAAGACCTTTCCCCTACTCTCCTTTCTACTCTGGCCAGCTTCCTTAATGGCCTTGAGGACCCTCCCAAGGCTCTGACGAGGTGGCAGGAGCACTGGTCTGAGCTACGTTGCCAGTGTGTGCCAAACCGAGATTATATCCCAGGTCTGCATGGCCTACCGATCCGGTTTCTTTTCCCTGAACCACCCTGAGGTCTGGATTGGGGCCTTTGCGAAGTCAGTGGGTACTCTGAGAGGTAGCTGAAGTTTTGAGGATTTGGTGGGTGAAAGGGTAAGCATTGTAGGAAGACGTTGACACACTAATGGAAGGGTGGCTGGCTGGCTGTGGTAGGTATGGGCCATTTGGACAGGGAATTATATTTCTAGATGGAAGGAGGGTGGCTAATGAATGGGGATCTATGGGGGGGGTCAGAGATTCTAATAGGTGGGTGGAGGATTTGGAAATGGATAGATGAGCCAGTAGGCAGGGAGTTGGAGGAAGCGAGAAAGGTTGGCAAATGTATGGACAAGTTGGCAGATGACTGGAGCGGCTATTGGATGAATGGACAGTTGGGGAAAAAACATGGAGAATGGTGCATAGATGGAGGAAATAAAAGATGGGGTTGGTAGATACATGGGCTGAATCATGGGTGAAGGGTTGGCTAATGGGTAGAGGAAAAGGTGGTGGCAGGAGGTTTTGCGGAGGGTAAAGGAATTGGTAGAGAGGTGAATCCAGTGGTTGATAAGGGAGTCTGGGTGGATGCATGAGGGGTTGGTAGCTGCGTGGAATAGTGGAAAGGTGGATGAGGAGAATGGGCTGAATCATGGGACTTTTGACGGATGGATGGTTCAACAGATTGGTGAAGGTGGAGTATAGTGGGTAAGTAAAAGTACCTGAATATTTGGTGGAAGGACAGATGCTGAAGCTGAAGCTCCAGTATTTTGGTCATCTGATGCAAACAGCGGATTCGTTGGAAAAGTCCCTGATGCTGGGAAAGATTGAGGGCAGAAGGAGAAGAGGGCATCAGAGGATGAGATGGTTGGATGGCATCAACAATGTAATGGACATGAACTCGGGCAAACTTCGGGACATGTTAAGGCCCAGGTAGGGCTGGTGTGCTGGAATCCATGGGGTTGCAAAGAGTTGGATGCGGCTGAAGCAACCGAGCATGCATGCAGAAGAGATGTCAGATATTAGCAAATGCGGAGAAGGACTCAAAGAGATGGAAAGATGGCAGATGGGTGAAACATTCAGTGGAAAGATGGAGGGATTGATAGATGGAGGGCCTGATAGAAGGGGAAAAGTTTGTCAGAGATGGAGCAGTTGGCTTTGGGACCCAAGTTTGGACAGACCTCCCTTTATCTCTTCTGGCCTTACCATTTGTCTCTGGGTGCCTTGAGAGTCCATTTCAGGGCAGAAATTTTTGGTGTCCAGTTCAGTGGGTGGCTGTGACCAATCTCCCCCATGGGTCTGCCCTTCCCCTCCAGCAGCCAGGCTGTTTCTAGGCTCATAAACCCCCAGATGGGCAGGCTTTCTGTAATTATCTCTGGAATATTAGCCCAAGAGGTGGGGCAGGCGAGGCTTGAAGAAAGGAGCTGATTCAGAGGCGGATGTCTGTCTTTCGGTGGTGTGCCAAATTGGCCAGCGTCCGGTGCGCCAGGCCTGGTGCCCCAAAGCACCTCCCTTCCTCACTGGCTGTGTTGCGTCCCACTCTAGCCTCTCCCAGAGAACCTGGGCCCCGGAGGTAGGTTCGTTTGGGAGGGACTTGACGGGCATCTGTCTCCCTTTCCCCTTTGTCTCTGTGTCTTTCCCTCTTTTCCTTCTCTTCTCAGTTCTTCCTTTTCCCCATCCTTTACTCTTCCCTCTATTCCAGTTTCTCCCATACTATTCGTTTAATTTTCCATTTTTCTGTCTCTGATGCTTTTTCATTTTTTTTAATGCCTCTTTCCCTTGTTCCCAGTGACAAAAACCCATATGGTCAAAGCTATGGTTTTTCCAGTAGTCATGTATGGATGTGAGAGTTGGACCATAAGGAAGGCTGAGTGCCGAAGAATTGCGGTGCTGAAGAGAGTCCCTTGGATAGCAAGGAGATCAAACCGGTCAGTCCTCAAGGAAATCAACCTTGAATATTCACTGGAAGGACTGATGCTGAAGCTGAAGCTCCAATACTTTTGACCACCTGATGCGAAGAGCTGACTCATTGGAAATGACCCTGATGCTGGGAAAGATTGAGGGCAAGAAGAGGAGGGGACGACAGAGGACGAAATGGCTGGATGGCATCACCAACTCAGTGGATATGAGATTGAGCAAGTTTGGGGAGATGGTGAAGGACAGGGATGCCTGGTGTGCTGCAGTCCATGGGCAGCAGCACATGCCTGAGTGACTGAACCACAGCAGCAGCCCTGTTCCCTGCTTCTGCCTCTTCCCTGCTTCTCTTTGCTGCTTTGGTTGGTTTCTCCTCTCATTTTCTCTAGTTTGCTCTGTTTCCATTTCTGCCTCCTTTCCTGCCTGCCTGTCTGATTCTGTCTGGTGGGCAGGTCTCCGCACTCACGACCAGGAGCTGTTCCCACAGCAGCAACATCTCTTTTATCGACACTTGTCTTCTTTGACATGAAAGAAGAACCATTTCAAGGGAGGCTCTCTCCTGGGTCTTGAGTTTTATTTGGAATCTCCCAAGAAAGTGTTTTACCTCCTCCTGTTGATTCATGATAAAACAGTGTAATTAATCCATGGGGAACTCTGGTAGAACTGGGGAGGGGGGAGCAGAAAAAAGGAAGGGAATACAGCTGCCATTCTCCTTCCAGACCGTGGGCCTGGACCAAGGATGCCCCTTCCCCTGAGCAGTGGGGAGACGGAGCAGGACCTTGGCACAGACACAGGTGAAAACTCAAGTGTTGCCAAGCTTATGGGACCAGTTTTTTTCTCAAGGAGAAATAATGGAGAAGAGCACTTTGGAGTTTGAGTGGCCAGGGTTCAAGTTCTAGCTCCCCTCCTCTGTCCCTGGCTGCAGGATCTTGGGCAAATGTCTTAGCCTCTCTGATTCCCCCTTTTATCATGTCTAAAATAGGACCTTCCCAGTGGAGTCCTGTGAAAGTTAAATGAGGATGCTGAAAGAAGACACTCAGTCAAGGTTTCAGAAGAGAAGCAAAATGATTAAGAGTGAAATAAAACAAGGGCTTGTTTTTTTAAAAAACTGAAGTATAGTTGATTCACAATGCTGTATTAGTTCCTAGGCCAGCAAAGAGATTCTGTTTTAGGGGTAGAGGTAAGGGGTGTGTCAACATTCCATGTGATCTTGAAAGTTACCTGTGGATCAGAGCCTCCAACGTGTGACAGCGTGGAGCAGAGTGCCCCCTACTCTCAGAAACCAGGAGCACCTGGGTGGAGTGAAAAGTTCCACATGGGAAATGAACTTGCATTGGGATCAGTCATTGTCATTTTGGCGTTTGCTACAGCACTTGGCCAGCTTCCCCGGTGGCTCAAGTGGTAAAGAATCTGCTTGCAATGAGGGAGACCTGAGTTTGATCCTTGGGTTAGGAAGATCCCCTGGAGGAGGTCATGGCAACTCACTCCAGTATTCTTGCCTGGAGAATCCCCATGGACAGAGGAGTCTGGCGGGCTAGAGTCCATGGGGTTACAAAGAGTCGAAATCTTTAGTGACTAAGAACAACACTTGGCATGACTATAACACAATGATTATGGTACCAGTGGTTCTCAAAGTGTGGGCCCTGGACTAGCAGTGCCAATGTCTCCTGGGAACCCACTAGAAATGTAAACTCTTAGGTGCTACCTTAGATCTACTCAATTCGAAAGCTCTCACGTGGGGTCCAGCCATCCGAGTCTTAGCAAGCCCCCAGGGGATTGTGATACATGCTTATTTATGTCCTGAATGGAGAACCAGACTCAAGACCTCTCAGTGGCTTCATGCCCTCCCCCAGTGCCATCCGCATCGGCCCCACCCCAGCCCGTTTCCCCAGAGCCTCTTGCAGAGCCAAGCAGTGACACCTGCTGAAATTCTTGAAGGCAGCACAGCAAGACGGCGTTCCCAGGAGATAACATTAATTTCTCCCTCGTTTTTTCATTCTCTCGACTGTCACTACTGCTACTGTCACTAGTGTTGGATAGCAGACCGAATGGCAAGCTTTCTTTTGGGAGCTATAAATCACCGATTGGACCATCGGCCCCATGGTAGGTTTCATTACCCCCCGCCTAGTGTAAGAGATGCACAGACTGGGGTTCCAAGGGTGCTTGCTGATGAGTGGTGGGACCAGGATCCAAACCTGGCTCTCCCTGCCTCCGTGTTCCACATACTTTTGGGCACTGTTATTACTCCTATGTCTGCAGGCTCCGGGGGCTGGCCTTTCACAGACAGAACTCACCAGATGCCGATTGCTTTGCTTTTTTATTTAAAAAAAATTTTAAATTGGAGGATAATTGCTTTGCAATGTTGTGTTAGTTTCTGTTGTACAACAACGTGAAATCAGTTGTATATATACATATAGCCCCTCGTTCTTGAGCCTCCCTTCCACCCCTCTAGGTCATCACAGAGCACCGAGCTGAGCTCCCGGTGTTATATAGCAGGTTTCCACTAGCTATCCGCTTTGCACATGGCAGTATGTGTGCATGCATGCTAAGTTGCTTCAGTTATGTCTCACTCTTTGAGACCCGGGGACTGTAGCCCTCCAGGCACCTCTGTCCATGGGATTCTCCAGGAAAGAATACTGAAGTGGGTTACCTTTTCTTCCTCCAGGGGATCTTCCCACCCCAGAGATTGAACCTGAGTCCCTCGTGTCTCCTGCATTGCAGGTGGGTTCTTTACCACTAACGCCATCTGGGAAGCCCACACGGCAGTATATACATGTCAATGCTGTCTCTCACTTTTCCCACTCTCTCCATCCCCCTCTGTGACTACAAGTCCACCAACAGCAATCTCTTTAAACTTAAGGAAGAATCACGTTAGGCACCCAGACCATTCAGGGAACATTTGCTCGTTATATTTTTCTGAATATGTTTGACAGGAGTGTACGTTTGCTTATGGCTGTGACTGTAAATTCTGTACATCCTCAAAGACTGAATAGGTGAGTTAATTTATTAATGGACAGCTGGGCAGCTGGCTAGAACATTTCATCAAACATTGCATATCTAGAAACTTCTTGGATTCTATACATTGAGAAAAACACCTTCTGCAGAGAAGCTGGTACCCAGTTGCAATTGTTTGTGGAGGGCAAACAAATGGACGTCAATCCTTGTGGGCGCTGAATGACACGGGGTAAATGGTGCAAGTTAGAGTCGTGGGTCTCAAACTTGAATGTGTGTCAGAATCACTGGTAGAGCTTGCTAAGACACAGATTACTGGGCCATCTTCTCCCCCTACCTCCTTGCCAGACTTTCTGATATAAATAGGTCTGGGACTGGGCCAAAATTGTGCATTTTAAACTATTTCCTAGGTACTGCTGCTGGTTGTTCTGGTAACCACACCCAGAGAGTTATTGGGTTGCAGTGATGCTAACTGCCAGTGCAAACTCAGACGTCAGTGACTTAATCCTGGAAAAGTATACTTTCCTTTAACTAATAGGGGAATGGTTGAATACATTGTGGTATTGTATTCTTGTCATTGTTCAGTTGCTCAGTTGTGTCTGATTCTTTGCGATCCTATGGACTGTAGCCTGCCAGGCTCCTCCGTCCATGGGATTCTCCAAGCAAGAGTACTGGAGGGGGTTGCTGTTTCCTTCTCCAGTGATATTGTATATAATACAGCAATTGGAAAGAATCAGATATACATGGAATAATCTGGAGTGTAATCTAGAGTCTTTTGCCTGAGAAAAGTGATTTGCCAAGTAACTGATAAAATACATCTGTAGAACAAAACAAAAAACAGAAAACCCGTTCCCCCAGACCTCAAGGCCCATACATGCTTTATAAATATAGTAAAAAAGTCCATGGGGGGACACAAGGCTACTAGGGAAGCTTCTGAAAGTTAAGGGAGATTATCAGCTTTCTAATAGTGCTCCTGTATTACTTAAGAGGATGAGATTTTTAGAATAACGAAATGCCATGAAATGATGAAACCTAGCCAGCTCATAGAAGGATGGACTTGTTCCTGTTTCACTTTTCTGCATGTGGAGCCCCTGTGGGGGATGGGGCTCTGTGTCTCCTGGCTACAGGGCACACAGCATTGGAGCTTATGGTGTTGTGGGGAATGAATGATCACGTGGATGACCATAAGCAAGACTGAATCTCTAGCTTCTTGGGATCTGCACCCATGGAGACAACCGTCCGGGAGGCTCCGGATGGGGATGTGTTGAGGGGCAGCTACTGCAGGGTGGTCTTCTAGAATGTCCTGGAAGATGAGTGAGTATTGTACGAACATAACCTCCCTTCTTGGATCCAAGCCTCCGGGGGAATCCTGGAGGTTCAATCCTGAAACCAGTGGTGGAGGTTAGGGGATTTAGCCTGGTGAGTTGGGGAAGCATTTTTCCAGAGGAGGGACGTGAAGGTCAGACTCATTAGGTGCATCAGGTGGGGCACATTCTGTGTGGCCATCCTGGCTAGCTACTGGCTACCACGCTTATTCTGCTGCCAGGAAATGGAGGTTGAAGACTCTGTTTAGTTCCTTGGCTTCTGAGCTTTCTTAGGGCACAAGAAAACTGCTTAAAAGAGACATAGAAGGAAGGCAGTCAGTCCATAGCCAGAAGGGAACTTGTCCATAGACCTGACCTGCTGGCGTCTTCCCAAACTCTGCTCCAATCATACAAGCTGCTGCCTTTGAGTGAGTGGTCAGGGCATGGCTGGAGGTTCCGGCTGCCCTGTCTCCTTTCAGTTGAGGATGGGACCCTGGCTGACAAAAGTGGAGGAGAAGTCACAGAGGGCATGGGATCTGGGTCTAACGCTCAGATATTCTCCAAATTCCTTTGCGACTTTCAGGCTTGGGACTTGGGGTATGTGCTACTTTCCTCTGCTTACATTGATAGATCCTAACATTCATCCTGATGGCAGAACTGCCTTTGGTAACTTTTAATCAAAACGATCAGGGTCACTCTATGACCTCCATTAGAGGTCCATCCTCCACTCTTTTTCTTTCTCCTTTCCTTTCCTTTCTCTCTTCTTTCTTGTTTCCCAGTAATCTTGGATCATTTACCATATGCCAGGTATTCTGCTATATAAACAGTGGAAATGCAGTGCTGAGTAAGGTGGCTTAAAAAAATGTATATGTATTTTTGAAATGAAAAAGCTCATTTCTAAATATTTCATGGCTCAAATGAGAAACCATAAAATATGTAATAGAATTAAGATGTCAGTGAATAGTAATAAACAGTCTACATATCAAAACTTGTAGAATGTATCTAAAGCAATCATAGCCTTGAATGCTTAGCATGGACTTAAGAAGAGAGGAAAAGGAAAGTAGATCAAACCCCAAAAGAGGTTTAGTAACAGAGGAAGGGAGTAATCAAATGTGGACAAAGGTTAATAATATTGGAAATATTAGGGGGATAAAAGCTGACTCTCTGAAAATGCAAGAATTAAAAAAAAAGAGCCTGACTACCTGGACAGCAGATAGACAGTAACAAGAGAATATGTGAATCTTTTATTTTACTTTTTGGCTGCGCTGGGTCTTCATTGCGGCCTGCAGGCTCCTCTTGTTGTGGAGTGAGGCTCTAGAGCATATGGGCTTAGTAGTTGCAGTGCACAGGCTTAGCTGCCCCCCGGCATATGGGATCTTAGTTCCCAGACCAGGGATTGAACTTACATCCCCCGCATTGGAAGGCAGATTCTTAACCACTGGACCACCAGAAAAGTCCCCTGTGAATCATTTATACTGAGATATTAGAAATTATTTTGAAAGATTTTGGTAAAATTAGTTTACCAAACCTGACTTCAGAAAAGAAAAGCCCCATGAGACCTATCTTCAGGAACTTTTAATTGCAGATAAAATTGATGATTTCTATTTTAGGAATAAGGAAATTGAGGCTCAGAGTGGTCAAGACAGCTGCCTGAGTGTCCAGGCTGGAAGCAGTGGAGGCAGACCGTGGAGTGCCTTGAGTGCTTTCCGTCTGGTAGATCCAGGGCAGCCTCTGCTGGAAAACTCCCCCAGGAATGCCTGCAATGGGGCTGGTCAATCCCCAGACGCTTTAAATGCACCTCTAGGAGAGGCATTTGGCTCCTGAATTCTCCCTGCATGTTTTTTCATCATCTCCAATTAGTGAATGCACACAGCTGCCCTGCCTGCCTCCGGATCCTCCTCTGCTGCCCGCGTGAAAGAAGCAGGGCTGATCCGCCCGAGCCTCAGCCTGGGGCCCTTTGACTCAGCAACCTCCCCGGCCCACGAACGCCCTGTGCCTGGCTTGGTGCCCACAGATGCAGCCAGGTAGCCTCTTGTAGGGAGCAGGTGGCAGCCTGCCTCGGAGTGTAGGTGGGTGACAAGAGTCCCACGATCCAAGATCTGCAGGAAGCCCACATTGCGTGAATGGCAAGGGAGCCTTGGCATGGAAATCGTGGTGTTGGAATCGGTTGGTTGGCCTTCACCTTGATAATCCTTGTGAGGTGGTGTCTATTATCTCTGTTTGGCCTCCTTTCACCTCTTGTATTGAGACTCATCTGCCTCTTCCCTCCTTGGGGTTGTGGTGGAGTTCCCAGGGACAGAATCCAGCCATCCCTGGCCACATGCCCTAAGCCAACCTGAGCTCCTCCCTCAGTCTTGATGTACAAAGTTTTTCTCTTTCCTCTGGGTCTGCTAAGTAGGAATAATGTATGCCTGGAGTTTTGGGGGTCCTTGCGATTTGTTCGCAGGACCGCATGTTTCTATAAAATTTGCAAAAGTGAGATACTTTAACTGCGATAAGTCAAGGTTTCTGTCTTTTCTCTCTGACTTCTGTACTACACCCCCATCTGTTACTGTCAGAGCGGCCCCAGGGGATCCGGCTAAGAATGAGCTGGGCATACATTTAGTTTGGGTTTATAGTTATGTGACTTGCAGTTTCTCCAATGTATAGTTAAGTAATAGCCAGTTATTCAGGTGTAGAAATCTCCTCCAGGGAAACTTGTATGATCTACTGTGCCGACTCACAGGTGACATGTGACGTGTTGCGACATGAAGGTTTGGGATCAGAGGCTGTGTCATGACACGAACATGTCCTGTGACGTCCACTGTATGGAGGAGAAACCAAGTTTGAAATACACAGAGCCAGAAGCTAATCCGTGGAACATTCTCACAAGTCGCCCAACCCAAATGTGAAAAAACTTGATACTTTGCCAAGTTTTGGAGCAACCCTGAAAACAGAGAGGACATTAATGTTTATGAAGCAGAGAGACATTTTCTAAATTATCAATAATTAAAATTTTTTATCAGCCACTGATATTAAGAAATTGTTGTGATATGATTGACATGTGCAAAGACAGAACAAAGCCAAAATACCTAGGGAAAAAGATTATAGATGTATTTACATCAGGAGGTTAATTAAAGCAAAAAGGGCTTGTTTTTCTGGAGGCGGCAATGTTGGTGATATTTGTCAGCTTTAAAAAAATTATAATTTGTTGTGATTTCTTTTCTAAATGAATTTTTTTAGGTAAATTTTAATTAATTAATTAATTTTAAATCTTCACTGAGGTATAATTTACACACAATGAAATGCACACACGTAAAGGCAGAGTTTGTCAGTTTCAACAAATGTACACACGTGTGTAGCTACCCCTTTCCCAATCAAACTATAGAACATTTCTGACACTCCTTAACTTTTAAAGTTTTTTTTTTTTTTTTTAAATTGGGGGATGTTGCTTTACAATGTATTTCCGACACTCCTTAACTTTTAAAGTTTGTTTTAAAAATTGGAGGATAGTTGCTTTACAGTGTTGTGTTGGTTTTTGCCGTGCAGCAATGTGAGTCAGCCCTAGGTATGCACATGTCCCCTCCCTTGAACCTCCCTCCCACC
This sequence comes from Ovis canadensis, assembly GCF_042477335.2. Taxonomy (NCBI): domain Eukaryota; kingdom Metazoa; phylum Chordata; class Mammalia; order Artiodactyla; family Bovidae; genus Ovis; species Ovis canadensis. Next base: position 84,693,912 of record NC_091257.1, on the reverse strand, counting down.
CCTCTAGGTTGTCACAGAGCACTGGGTCGAGCTTTCTGTGCGGTACAGCAGCTCCCGTTCCAGTGGCTACTGTCTCAACTCGTACCCCCGTCTCCTTCCCCGCGGTGTCCATAGGTCTGCTTTCTATGTCTGCCCCTCTAATTCTTGCCCTGCAAATAGATTCATCAGTAGCATTTTTTTAGATTCCATATATACTCACGCACGCACACACACACACAATATTTGTTTTTCTCTTTCTAACTTATTTCACTTTGTATAACAGGCTCTAGGTTCATCCACCTCACTACAACTGACTCAAATTCATTTCTTTTTTCCTCTTGCTCCTTATGTCAACCTCCTTGCATGTTACTGCCCAGGCAGTGATTAATCTTTTTTTGTGTGTGTGTGCTCTCTTTATTTAATTTTTAAAATTAATTTATTTTAATTGGAGGCTAATTACAATACTGTAGTGGTTTTTGCCATACGTTGACATGAATCAGCCATGGGTGTACATGTGCTCCCCATCCTGAACCCCCTCCCACCTCCCTCCCTATCCCATCCCTCAGGGTCATCCCTGTGCACCGGCCCTGAGTGCCCTGCCTCATGCGTTGAACCTGGGCTGGTGATCTGTTTCACATATGGTAATACACAGGTTTCAGTACTATTCTCTCAAATCATCCCACCCTCACCTTCTCCCACAGAGTCCAAAAGTCTGTTCTTTACATCTGTGTCTCTTTTGCTGCCTCGCATGTAGAGTCATTGTTACCATCTTTTAAAATTCCATATATATGTGTTAATATACTGTACTGGTGTCTTTCTGTCTGACTTACTTCACTCTGTATAATAGGCTCCAGTTTCATCCACATCTTTTTTTAACCACTCGAGATTTTGATTGATCTAGAACGTTCTACAAATGGAATTATGCAGTAAGTACCCTTAGCTATCTGCCCCTTATTGAGGGGAAGGGCTCAGCATTGCCTATTATTTTGTGTTAGCCCTATTTTGTATTTTTTTCCCTTAAATAAGATCTTGCCATTTGAATACACCAGATCCAGCCCTGAGGCTGCCCCCACATTCTGGATATGGGAGAAGGCCCCTCCCGGACAATAAGAATCCTGCATGCATGCCTGAGTCCGTGCCCTGAACACTGCTCCTTCTTTCTGGAATTGCCCCTCCCACTTGGAGCACTTGGTGGCTTCTGGCTGATCTGTCATTGTCTGGGTCAAATGTCTCCTCCCTTCTGGAGTCTTCCAGAACTTTCTCTGCCGTAGGTGGTGTCTGGCTTACATTTCTCATGAATGCTTGTGGTATTGTCTTATATTGGAATTGGTTTATTTCTGTCCATCGCTCCCTCTAGAGTCTGAGGGTTTAGATAGAGTTGCTCGATGTGGGAGTTGTTATTGACCAACATGTGACATCTACTCCTCTCTGGCCTGGGTTCGCCCTAAATCACCAAGTTGCTTTAATCAGAACAACAAATGTGGAATGAAAATGAAAAAACAAAAAAACAAAAGTGAAGCTCATTTTCAACTCTTCAAAACAAACAATTCCCTCCTTCTTATAGCCATTTCTTATTGATTTCTCATCAAGTTTATCAGGAACGGGGCACTCACTGTCCACCCAATGGGACTGGAGAGAACCCATCATGTGTGGAACCTCAAAGGAGGTTCTGAGCTAGAGCCCTGCTCTGAAATGCTGTCCACCCAAATAGATATGTTCAGGTCCCAATCCCCAAAACCTGTGACCATGAGGTTATTTGAAAATAGCGTCTTTTCAGATGTAATTTGGAGAAGGAAATGGTAACACACTCCAGTATTCTTGCCTGGAGAATCCTATGGACAGAGGAGCCTGGCATGCCCCGGTCCATGGGATTGCAAAGAGAAGGACATGACTGAGTGACTAACAGCAGATGTAACTGGGGCTTCCCTGGTGGCTCAGCGGTAAAGAATCTGCCTGCAATAGGAGATGCAGGAGACATAGGAGATGGTTTTGATCCCTGGGTCAGGAAGATATTCTGGGGGAGGAAATGGCTACCCATTCCAGTATTCTTGCCTGGAGAATCCCATAGGCAGAAGAGACTGGTGTGCCTCAGTCCATGGAGTGGCAAAGAGTCCAACACAATTTAGTGCCTGAGCCTGCAAAGGATTACATATAAGAAAGTGACATAAGCCAGTTGAGATGTCATAGGAAAACTCTATGGAGCTGTAGTCTCAGGTTTGTAATGAAGAGTCAAAACTCCAAAGGGATTTGCAAGCATTTCAAACTGTCCAGACAGCAGGTGGCAAGGACCTTATTCTTTTAGAAATAAATTTTGGGGGTAATAATTTAAATCCTGAAGTTGTTCAAACACCCTGAATTAAATAAGAATAGCTTTCACCTATCAAACTGACAAACATTAAAAAAATATAAGACCCAGTTCTTACAGGATGTGGGGAAAAAAGTGAAATTTTATACTCATGGTAGGATTTTAAACCTCCTGAATTTGTCGACAGATAGGAAACATTTTAAAATGTATGTATTCTTTGACTAATTAATTCTGAGTCTCAGAATTTATGCTAAGGAAATATCAGATGTAGATAATATAAAGACATTTATGGTTATTCATTATGGCATTGTATGAATAGTGGGAGATTAGAAATAACATCTTAAAAGTGGATTGGTTAATATATCATTAAATAGAAATACAAAAATGGAAAAATGCAGCCCTCAAAATTGAGATTATAGAGAGACTCTTAATAACTTGAGGAAATGCTCATAAATATTAAGCAGAAAAGTACAGTAGAAACCATTATTCAGTATGATCCAATTTACTTAACACTATGCATAGAAAAAAGATTGGAAGTGAAGCATCAGTAATTATTTCTGAGTGCTGAGATTAAAGCTGTTTTGATCCATATCTATTTTTGAGAAAACTCAAAAAAACCCAACCAGTAGTTTTTAGTAATCATGAGATGGAGTGAATAGAACTTTATGATATATCACCTTACACCTGTTAAGAACGGCTGTTATCAAAAAGATTAGCAGTGACAAGTGTTTGTGTAGATGTGGAGAAAAGAGAACCCTCCTATACTGTTGGTGGGGATGTAAATTGGTGCAGTCACTATGGATATCAGGATGGAGGTTCCTCAGAAAACTAAAAAAAAAACTTGACTACCATATTATCCAGAAATCCTACCTCTGGGTGCTTATCCGAAGAAATGAAAAACAGGAACTTGTAAAGCTATCTGCACCCAATGTTGCTCACAATAACCAAAACATGGAAACAACCTATGTGTCCATCAATAAATGGCTGAAAAAGTTACGGTATATGTATACAATGGAATACTATTCAGCCATGAAAAAGAATAAAATCCTGTCATTTGCAACAACAAGGATGAATCTCTAGAGCATTATGCTGAGTGAAATAAGCCATATAGAGAAAGACAAATACCATGTGTAGCACTTATGTGATGCTCACTTACGTGTAGCATCACATAAATAAACAAATAAACAAATAAACAATAAGCTATTAGATACAGAGAATGTGTTGATGGTTGCCAGAGGCAGGGGTGGGCGTGGGGTGGAAGAAACGGGTGAGCTGCTTTTGCTTTTAGTATGAATAAACTGAATAATTAAAATGAAAAAAACAGTTCTGAAGTATTTCATTTTTTAAAAAATTTTGATTTTGTTACTAAGGTTATAGTTTAATCTCTCTTTAGATGAAAGCGCATGTGCTAGGATTCCAAAAGGACACAATAAAAAAATACATATTTGTCTATCTGTCTACCTATCTATGTGCATATGGATTTTGCGGGTAGGGAACTGAATCCTAGTTTAATCGGTACACCTGTCATTTGACCCAACAGGAAAGACCAAAGTCTCATGTGAAACGCAGTAAACATGCTTGTGGGTCTCTTTGGTCCCTGACTGAGCCGTGCAGACCCTGCAAGAATAGAGTAGCCCTTCTGTCTTCCTTGCAATGGAGTTGGTGATGCCCAGGCTCAGGGTGTAGCCTGGCCCCTGCAGTCCTACCTTCATAGCACGTCTGGATCCGAGTCTTCTCTGTGCTAATCATTCAAAAGAAACTCTACTTCCACATGGCTACTGTAGGAGAGGTAAGGCCACCAGGTGGAACTGGAAGACAAGGAAGAACTGGTCCTTCTTCCTTCCCTGGAGCCTGGCCTGAGCCCCCCAGAGCCCCTATAGTTCCTCTGCAGGTTTAGGGGATGACCTTTCCCTAGGAGAACCTGGGTTATGCTTGGAGAGTCCATCCTTTCTGATTCTTAATGGGAAGGCCTCATTTCTGATGTAGTGGGGAGGCATGATCATTTGGTTTCCATTTGAATTGTGGACATGTTGACTATTTTCCCCTAAAGAACAATCAGGACTGGTGAATGGATATACTTCAGCAATTACTGGGGTAGAATGTAAACAGAAAGAAGGAAAAAATAAACTATTGTGTGTTGGATGCCACTCTCTTCCTCAGTGCCAGCAGGACTGAGTCTGCAGAGCAGAGTAACATAGGCTCTCAAAGAAATCAGCTGGACACCTTCCAGTTTAGAATGGCTTCTGGCAAGCTATAGCTGCCCCAGGCCTGGCTTCTCTTGCTTTCCAATTAACCTCTCTAATATCAATAACCTCAGATATGTAGATGACACTGCTCTTAAGGCAGGAAGCAAAGAAGAACTAAAGAGTCTCTTGATGAAAGTGAAAGAGGAGGGTGAAAAAGTTGGCTTACAACTTAACGTTCAGAAAACTAAGATCATGGCATCTAGTCCCATCACTTCATGGTCAATAGATGGGGAAACAATGGAAACAGTGACAGACTTTATTTTTTTGGGCTCCAAAATCACTGCAGATGGTGACTGCAGCCGTGAAATTAAAAGACGCTTGCTTCTTGGAAGAAAACCTATGACCAACCTAGACAGCATATTGAAAAGCAGAGACATCACTTTGCCAACAAATATCCATCTAGTCAAAGCTATGGTTTTTCCAGTAGTCATGTATGCATGTGAGAGTTGGACTATAAAGAAAGCTGAGCACCGAAGAATTGATTCTTTGAACTGTGGTGTTGGAGAAGACTTTTGAGAGTCCCTTGGATTGTAAGGAGATCCAAGCAGTCCATTCTAAAGGAAATAAGTCCTGAAAACTCATTGGAAGGACTGATGCTGAAGCTGAAACTCCAATACTTTGGCCACCTGATGTGAAGAGCTGACTCATTGGAAAAAACCCTGACGCTGGGAAAGATTGAGGGCAGGAGGAGAAGGGGATGACAGAGGATGAGATGGTTGGATGGCATCACCAACTCGATGGACATGAGTTTTTGCAAACTTTGGGAGTTGATGATGGACAGGGAAGCCTGGTATGCTGCAGTCCATGGGGTTGCAAAGAGTTGGACATGACTGAGTGACTGAACTGAACTGAAGGAAGGCATAGAAATAGCAAAGACCCACCATCATAAAAGTAGGGACACTCTTTCCCAATCCCCCACTTTTCACTAATTCAGAAATACAGCACCAGTAGCAATTTAAAAATTGCATGTAAAAGGACGAAATTGGGTCATTTGTAGAGATGTTGATTGACTTAGAGTTTGTCATATGGAGTGAAATAAGTCAGAAAGAGAAAAACAAATATTGTGTATTAACACGTATATATGGATCTAGAAAAATGGTGCAGATGAACCTATTTGCAGGGCAGGAACAGAGACACAGACATAGAGAAATGACATGCGGACGCAGAGAGGAAGGGGAGGGTGGGGTGAATTGAGAGATTAGGATTGACATCTATACGTTATCATGTATAAAATAGATAACTAGTGGGGACCCTCCTGTGTAACACCAGGAGCTCAGCTTGGTATTCTGTGGTGACCTAGAGGAGTGGGATGGTTGTTGAGGGGAGGGAGGTACAAGAGGGAGGGAGTATACACATACATGTAACTGATTTACTTCCTTGTACAGAGGAAACTAACACAACATTGTAAAGCAATTATACAACAATTTAAAAAAGTGGGGAAGAAAACCTCATTAAAAATTGCTTGTATCAATTCAGTTCAGTTCAGTTGCTCAGTTTTGTCTGACTCTTTGTGACCCCATGGACTGCAGCACACCAGGCTTCCCAGTCCATCACCAGCTCCTGGAGCTTGCTCAAACTCATGTCCATCGAGTCGGTGATGCCATCCAACCACCTCATCCTCTTGTCGTCCCCTTCTCCTCCCACCCTCAATCTTTCCCAGCATCAGGGTCTTTTCCGATGAGTTATTTCTTTGCATCAGGTAGTCAAAGTATTGGAGCTTCAGCTTCAGCATCAGTCCTTCCAATGAGTTTTCAGGACTGATTTCCTTTAGAATGGACTGCTTGGATCTCCTCACAGTCCAAGGGACTCTCAAAAGTCTTCTCCAGCACCATAGTTCAAAAGCATCAATTCTTCAGTGCTCAGTTTTCTTTATAGTCCAACTCTCACATGCATACATGACTACTGGAAAAACCATAGCTTTGACTAGATGGACATTTGTTGGCAAAGTGATGTCTCTGCTTTTTAATATGCTGTCTAGTTTGGTCATAGGTTTTCTTCCAAGAAGCAAGCGTCTTTTAATTTCATGGCTGCAGTCACCATCTGTAGTGATTTTGGAGTCCCCCCAAAAATAAAGTCTGACACTGTTTCTGCTGTTTCTCCATCTATTCGCCATAATACTCAAGTCTGTGAGTATTGCTTTTTAAGGCAGTTAAGACTTGGCATCCTCTGGATATTTTTGGGAGATTATGTTTTTTAATGAAATGACAGGGTAAAGGTTGACACACTAATAAGACATTCATCCTGGAAGGAACAGACAATACGTGGAAACTTAGGTAGATGAGGATTGAAGCAGAGAGAGATAGAGTAGCAGGGCCTGTTGGAGACTATAGGCTTTGATGTGTTCTGTACTCCATTAGTTCGGAATGTCAGAGAATAAGGTAGGGGAAGTCTGAGACCATTCCACCTCAGTAGCTGCTAAGTCATGTTAGTCGTGTCCGACTCTGTGCAACCCCAAAGATGGCAGCCCACCAGGCTCCTGTTGCTGGGATTCTCCAGGCAAGAACACTGGAGTGGGTTGCCATTTCCTTCTCCAATGCATAAAAGTGAAATGTGAAAGTGAAGTCGCTCAGTCGTGTCTGACTCTTCACGACCCCATGAACTGCAGCCTACCAGGCTCCTCTGTCCACAGGATTTTCCAGGCAAGAGTACCGGAGTGGATCGCTAGTGCCTTCTCCAGAGCAGAGTTTTATTAGATAAAAGACTGAAAAAAAATGAATAACCAATTGAAAAATAAAAACCCTCCTTCAAACACACAAACAAATAAATATAATATTCTCTATTGATGTAGGGCTAAAGAATTTTTAAAAACTTCCCTCAAAGAAAATTCCAGGTTTACATAGTATCACTGGTGAATTCTTCAAATACTTAAGGAAGATATAACACTAATCTTGACATAAATTTTTTTAGAAACCAGAGGAGGAGGAAATGCTTCTAAATTTCTTTTATGATAGTCATTTATAAAATCATAATACTAAAATCTGACAGGCATTCTAAAAAGAGAGAGAAAGAAATAGAATTACTAAAATCCATATAACACAGGTCCCAAAATTCTTAACAAAATATTAACAAAATCAATTCTAGCAATATGCAAAACAAGACAACATATCATGACCAAGTAGGGTTTATTCCAGAAATGCAAAGTTGGTTTAACATTTGAAATTCCAATAGTGTAATTCACCGCATTTACCAGATTGAGAAGAAAAATAAACCATGAAGAAAAGACATTTCACAAAGATGAACATTTACCCATGATAAAAATTCAGCAGTCTAGTAAGAAAAGGCAAAGCTATTTATTAAAAGCTATAGCAAAAATCATATTTATGGGTGAAATATTGAGCACTTTCCTACTAAGATTAAAAATAAAGGAAAGACATTCTCTCTTACCATTCCTATTGCATGTTGATATGAAAAGAAAAGGTAAAATTCCATCTATCCTCAGGTGCCATGACTATGTGGAAAATTCTAGGAAATTTACCAAACACCTGCTAGAACTTATGAGTGAGTTAAGCAAGCTCAGAGAATTCAAGGTTAATATACAAAAGTCAATTTTATCATTGACATATCAGTAACAAATATTTGGGGAAATTTAAAAATCTCTTTGCAGAGAATCAAAAACAAATAATTACTGAGGGTTAAATTGAGCAAAACGTGTGCAAGACTTCCATGTACTCTGAAAGCTCTACAACACTGCCAAGATCAATTAAAAAAGAATAAACTTAGTGGGTGTTTATGGATAAGAAGAGTGGCTCAGAGGGTAAAGCGTCTGCCTACAATGTGGCAGACCTGGGTTTGATCCCTGGGTCGGGAAGATCCCCTGGAGAAGGAAATGGCAACCCACTCTGGTACTCTTGCTTGGAAAATCCCATGGATGGAGGAGCCTGGTTGGCTACAGTCCACAGGGTCGCAAAGAGTCAGACACGACTGAGTGACTTCACTATGGATAGGAAGGCTGAATGCTGTTAAGATGTTAATTCTTCCAAAACTGACCAACAGATTCAACACAATCACAATAGAAATTCCAGAAGGTCTTCTGCAGAAGTGAATATTTATATAGAAATGCAAAACACCCAGAATATAAAAAGGACTCTTGATAAAGAAAAACAAAGCTGGAAAACTTAGACTATCTGACTTCAAGATTTAGTTTTTAAAATTATGGTAACCGAGTGTGTTATTAGCAAATGACAGACAAACTGATCAATGGAACAGAACATAAAGCTCAGAAGCAGACTCAAGTGGTCAATTACTATTTGCAGAAGCACCAAAGCAATTCAGGGCAAAAAGGAAAGCCTTTCAACTAACGATGCTAGAATAGCTTCATATTCATATGGGGAAACAATAGCTAAATTTCTTCATTCCATATACAAAATTAGAAAGCTTTCAGTAGAAAACATAGATGCCTATCTTCATGACTTAGAGATAGGTAAAGTTTCTTAGATTCATAAAAGAAAACTTGGTAAGTTAGATTTCATCAGTTTGAAAATTTCTGCTTAAAACAGACACTGTTAAGAAAGCAAGTAAGCAATTCACAAGCTGAGAGAAAATACTAGTAAACTAGACTGAAAGAAAAGAAATGAACTGGTATCCAGGATTTACAAAGAATTCCTATAATTCAATAATAAAAGAATAAAATCTAATAAAATGGACAAAGTAATTGGGTAGGTGCTTCACAAAGAGGAACACACATGACAATGAAAATAGGCAAAGTGCTCGATACCATAACATTAGGGAAATTCAAATTAAAACCCAATATGATGCCCCTTTGGGGCTTCGCAGGAGGCGCTAGTGGTAAAGAACCTGCCTGCCAATGTAGGAGATGAGAACCCCAATGACCCAGGGTTTGATCCCTGGGTCAGGAAGATTCCCTGGAGGAGGACATGGCAACCCACTCCAGTATCCTTTTCTGGAGAACAGAAGAGCCTGGTGGGCTGCAGTCCGCAAGGTAGCACAGAGTCCAACACGACTGAAGCAACTTAGCATGCACACACACATGATACCCTTATACATCTTTCAGAAGGTCTTAATTTAAAATGCTGACAATCCCAAATGTGTCAAGAATGTGAAGCAAATGGAACACTCGTACATGTTGGAGAGAGTTTGGGAAAATCTGAAATTTATGAAAAATTTTCATACATCTAAATTCATATATACCCTGTGACCCAGTAATTCTGTTCCTAGGTGATTATCCAAGAAAACAGAATATGTGTCCACAAAAAGGTTTGTATGAGAATGTTGCTAGCAGCATCATTAAAAATAGTAAAAAATTGGGAAACAGCCCAGTTTCCATTATAAGAGAATGTATAAACAGCCTATGATATATTCAGTTAATGGAATACTAATCAGCAATAAAAAGGGATAAATTATACATCAAGGTGGATGAGTCTCAAAATATTTTTTCCTATGAAAGAAACCATACACACAGATAAATACTGTATGATTTCATTTGTGTGTAGTTCTAAAAAGACAAAACTGATTTATGGTGAAAAAAGTCTTAATAGTGATTGTGCAGAGAGATGGATATTGACAGGGAAGGAGCATGAGAGAATTTTCTGGGATGATGCAATGTTAATATCTTGATAGAGGTTTGAGTACATAGATGTATGCGTTTGTAAAAATTCAGCAAATGTATAGTTAAGATTTGTGCCTTTCATTGTATGTAAATTTTACTCCATAAAAAATCCTGTAAACAAATATTGGACTCTGGCTAATGATATGCATTCTGAAATACCTCATGGGATATGTACTGATGTAATTTGAAGGATATCAAAACAATCAAGATGGATTGATGGATGGATAGAGGGACAGGGATATGATAAGGAAAGAAAAGTGTTAATGATAGAGTCTATACAAGTGCTTGCTATAAAGTTCAATTTTTTTTTTGTATTTGAAATGTTTTTTCATAAAATTTAAGATTCAAATCTGCAAGCTTTGAGAAATATGAAATATAAGAATGCATGGAAGAGAAATGTGCACCTAGTTGGAAAGATTATTTTGCAAAGATGTTAGTCTTCTAGTTAATTCATACATTTAACATCATTTGGAATTTTGATTTTCAAGGCGATTCTGAATTACATTAGGCAAAATAAACACCTCTCCCCTGGCAAGAAAACTGAAGTGACAATGTCATTAATTATTAAAGTATTATGTATATAATAGTTGAAACAATATGGCACTAAAATGTAATTCCATGAACCAGAAGTGATAGTTTTGAATTACATAATAGGATACCTACGAACTTAATAGAAGATAAAAGAAATGTTAATTATTTGGAAGAGGATGGATTTTTAAATAAATGGTGGAATGAAATAAAGTTAGAACTTCAGCTTACATCATCTCTTACATTTGATTGTATATAGATTAAAGAGTTAATTTTTAAAAATGGAGGCAATTCTTGCTTTGGACTTTAGAGTTAATTTGCCAGTTTCTGTAAAAAAGCCAACTGTAATTCTATAGGAATTGCTTTGAGTTTGTGGATCAAATTGAGGAATATTGCCCTCTTAACAATATTAAATCTTCCAAATCATGAACATGGGATGTTTTCCCAATTCATAGGTCTTCTTTCATTTTTTCAACAATGTTTTATTGTTTTCAGAGTATCAGTTTGCATGTCTTTTGTTAAATTTATTCTTAAGTATATTACTCTTTTTGATGCTATTGCAAATTGAATTTTCTTAAGTTTATTTTTGCAAGTGTATAGAAATACAATTGATTTTGTATATTGATCTTGTGTTCTGCAAGCTTGCTGATTAATCTATTAGTTACAGTAGTTTTTAAAGTGGATTCCTTAGAGTCATGTCATCAAAGAAGAGAGTTGCTTTACTTTTTCCTTTCTTTTTTTAAAAAAATTAACTAATTTATTTTAATTGGAGGCTAATTACTTTGCAATATTGTAGTGGTTTTTTGCCACACATTGACATGAATCAGCCACGGGTGTACATGTGTTCCCCATCCTGAACCCCCCTCCCACCTCCCTTTCCATCCCATCCCTCAGGGTCATCCCAGTGCACCAGCCCTGAGCACCCTATCTCAGGCATTGAACCTGGACTGGTGATCAGTTTCAGATATGATAATATACATGATTCAATGCTATTCTCTCAAATCATCCCACCCTCACCTTCTCCCACAGAGTTCAAAGGTCTGCTTTTTACATCTGTATCTCTTTTGCTATCTCCCATATAGGGTTGTCGTTACCATCTTCCTAAATTCCATGTATAAGCATTAATATACTGTATTGGAGTTTTTCTTTGTGACTTACTTCACTCTGTATAACAGGCTCCAGTTTCACCCACCTCATTAGAATCGATTCAAATGCATCTTTTTAATAGCTGAGTAATATTCCACTGTGTATATGTACCACAGCTTTATTATCCATTCTTTATTTATTTTTCTTTCCTAATTGCTCTGGCTGGAACTTCCAGTACAGTGTTGAGTAGAGTGATGGGAGTGGGCATACTTGTATTGCTCCTGATCTTACTGGAGATGCATCCAGTTTTTCATCCTGAAGTATGTGGTTGGCTGTGGGCTTTCATAGATGTCCCTTATCAGGTTGAGGAAGTGCCCTTCTATTCCTAGTTTGTTGAGTGTTTTGGTTTTTTTTAATCAGGAAAAGCTGATGAATTTTGTCAAATATTTTTTTCTGTATCTATTGAGATGATTGTATGGGTTTTTAAAAATTGTATTGATATGGTGTATTCCCCTATTTGATTTTCAAGTGCTGTTAACGTGCTTTTGTTGAATGTGTTCTGTGCTAATATGTCCCTTTAGAAATGAAATGAAATTGAGCCCACATTGCGGGTGAGAGGGTACAGGCCACCATGTGGCTGTTTTTGGAGGTGAACTGCACTGTCCTAGTCTATGCCAGCTCTTCCCCGGTTCTCTTTTCAAAGTCGATGCAATGCTTTGGACCATTCAAGTCCAAACTTACATCTCCAGCCAGGTAGACATGTTTCAGGTTAATTAGGGGCCTCTGTCAATTTAGCTCACAGGCTGTAATTACAAGCACCTAAGACCTGCAATTTCTGTTTTAATTAAAATAAACAATGCGGAGGGGCTGACATCACACTAGGGTAACTGGTGTGCAGGGCACAGGTAATTACATCAATGCTGAGACTCTTGCTGTGAAGAAGTCTGTTGGGATACATGGTGGAGCACTGGGCCTGGCCATTCTGCTGGATGGTAATTACTTGCTGCCAACCACAGCTGAAACTAGACAGATAGTTGGTTGTAGTAATGACAGCAGAACATCCTTCTTTCAAGTTGGAACTGAGCTGTGACCTTTGGGGCAGGTGTGTGTCTATTGCCATATATGATGTCCCTCTAAATAAATTTACCTATAACATGCTTTCAAGCATACAAGCAGTGGGATGAAAAATTCTTATTTTAATTGCTGATTTCAAAGATCTTGGAGGCAGAGTTACCCTTGCATAGGAAAATAATAGTTCCCTGGGAGTGAACTAACTGCTACTAACTGCTCAACCTTAGATGTTATAGAAATTTAGAGATGGAGTGTTTCAGGGAAAAGAGGAGTGATAGAAGAGAATGGAGAGATGCCGGGCTGGGCATGTGGCAGGAGGTTAAAGGGAAGAGGTTCTGAGAAAAACGCGGCTGATAAAAGAGCTGTGGTGGCCAGAGTGGCTTGAGGACATATAAGAACAAGGTATTTAACACTTAATTTAAAATTGTTTGTACTGTGTAATACAAACTCCCTCTGACAGTGCAAATCTTCCATAAAGTCATCAGCACACACCAAAGTTTTGTATGAGTGTGTGTGTGTGTGTGTGTGTGTGTGTGTGTGAAGATCAAGGAAGAAAGATTTAATTCCATATTTGAGTAGGAATGTAAAGGATCTTACAGTTGAGACAGTGAATCCAGGGGACTAGAGAGACAGAAGTGACCAAAGATTGTAAGTGAGACTTTTCAGAAATCTTGTGTAGAGAGTTGGACTTCCCACAGGATACAGCAGAGAAATCCAAGATAAATCACATTTATTTTGGCAAAGAAATCTCATCAAAGCACTCTGGCACTTGAAAGCTTCCAATAGGCCTACTGCCACCATGATAAAGTACGAATGAACTTCTTTAAATAGTTCCTAAAGATACTCAGTCCTAATCCCTGAAACCTATAAATGCTCCTGCCCACTAACTCTTTTTTTTTGTTGTTTGTGTTTTTTTTTGAAAAAGAGTCTTTGTAGATGTGAATAAGTTAAGGATCTTGAGATGGAGAGGTTATCCTGGATTATCTAAATGCATGCATGCATGCAAAAGTGCTCAGTTGCTAAGTCAGGGTCCGACTTTTTGCAACCCCATGGACTGTAGTCTGCCAGGCTCCTCTGCTCATGGGATTCTCCAGGCAAGAATATTGGAGTGGGTTGCCATTTTCTCCTCCAGAGGATATTCTCAACCCAGAGATTGAATCTGTGACTCCTGTGTCTCCTGCATTGGCAGGCAGATTCTTTACCACTGAGCCACCTGAGAAGCCCATATACCATCATATGTGTTTTTACAAAAGGGAGATGGGGGTTTTATGAGACGCAGAAGAGAAGGACACAGATGAAAGAGCAGAAGCATCATGACCACGGAGGCAGGCACTGGAGTGATGCAGTCTAAATCAAGGAAGGCTAGTAGCCATGAGAAGCTGGACAAGGCAAGGAGCAGGTTTTCCTCTGGAACCTATGGAGGGAAGGCAGCCCTCCTGAAACCTTGATATCAGTCCAGTAAGACTGATTTTGAATTTATGGCCTCTAGAGCTGGGAGAGAATACATTTCTGTGGTTTTAAGCAACTCAGTTTGGGAAACAAAACGGAAGGTTTCCCCAGATCCTACAGGATCTGGTCCTACCTTCTTGTCCAGTTTGGCCACCTTCCATTTAGCAGAACTTCATCTCTGACTCTACCCCCTCAAACATACACCCCACACTCTGGCCACATGAAGTGTTCAACCTGGCACACACTTTCAGTCTCTGCCAGCTTTGGGAGATGTGGTGTGCTAACCCAGTTTACAGATGAAGAAACTGAGGATGCAGGACCATATGCTTCAGAGCATGGATAAACTGGTCTCCAGGTAGGCACCCTCCCTGGCCATGGACTCAGGCTGAGACAGTACCCTGTTGCCCTGACTAAGGCTACATGTCAGGTGGGCTGGGAAACCCCAGCTGTTTCTCCTTTGATTTGACCAGGTGCCCTAAAACTGATACCTTCTTGGGCACAGTGGAGCAAGCACATGTTTTGGTGTGGGATAGACTGAGTTAGAAAGCTGTCTTGGCTCCTTACATATTGTATGACCTTGTGTAAGTTACTTTTCCGAGTCTCAGTTCTCTCAACTGTAAAATGGGGCTTACTTACAAAAGTGAACTTTTTTTGCTGATCACTCAAACTTTATTAAGATGGAATCACTGATCATTACATAGTAATTACTCCTTGCCTGAGCCCAAATCCTTGAGGTTGGACATCTAGGACTTGTGGACATAGGTTGACATGAACCTAGTTGAGGTCTTTAGGATATATTTATGGAGCATTGGCTTTATACGGACAAGCCCAGGTCCCCATCTTCACGGAGGGTGTTCAGGATACTGAAAGAGCAGGTTCTGAGACCTGGAGCAGGTCCCTCCTTCCCCATCCCCTCCGCATTGTCCAAGGTTACCTTTTCTGCGAGTCTAAGGGAAATCTCCCAGGGAATAGCCTTGACCTCATGCGAAGAGTTGACTCATTGGAAAAGACTCTGATGCTGGGAGGGATTGGGGGCAGAAGGAGAAGGGGACGACAGAGGATGAGATGGCTGGATGGCATCACTGACTCGATGGACGTGAGTGTGAGTGAACTCCGGGAGTTGGTGATGGACAGGGAGGCCTGGTGTGCTGCGATTCATGGGGTTGCAAAGAGTCGGACATGACTGAGTGACTGAACTGAACTGAACTGAAGAGGAGAAAGTGGCAGGCAGGTCCTGGGGCTGAGCACTTAGGTAGAAGGTGGCTTTGGTTTAGAAGCAGCCTTTTGCTCCCATTCATGTCATAGCCCAGACTTCAGCATTTAGGAGGCAGCCACCATCTTCTTGGAAAGAAAGGTTTATAAGGATGGCAGGCAGATAGGTATAATGAGTGAGCTCTGGATACCTTTCTTGTACCTCTAGTGTATAACCAGAGTCAGGGAGGGAGCACACAGGAATTCTGAATCATGTGTACACACATTCACAACCCTGCTTAGGAAACTGCTACGTTCACAGACATACACACACATGGAAGAAATCAATCCTGAATATTCACTGGAGGGACAGATGCTGAAGCTGAAGCTCCAATACTTTGGTTACCTGATGTGAAGACCTGACTCATTAGAAAAGACACTGATGCTGGGAAAGATTGAGGGCAGAAGGAAAAGGGGACGACAGAGGATGAGATGGTTGGATGGCATCACTGACTCAATGGACATGAGCTTGAGCAAGCTCCTAGAGATGGTGAAGGACAGGGAAGCCTAGCAAATTGCAGTCCATGGGGCTGCAAAGAGTTGGACATGACTGAGCGACTGAACAGCAATGTGTCACTAGTATGCTCAATCAAGCTGCATTTTCACTGCATTCATATCTGTTATTTTAGAGTACCTTTTTGTGTTCCTCTTCCAGTAACTGGATATTTGGGGAAAATGATGAGGGAACTGAGGCTCAGAGATGTGAAGTACTTCACGAGGTCACACAGCCTTCATACAGCAGAGATAAGCTGAGACCCAAAGATTCTCAAATGTCTGCACCAAATTAGGTCACCTTTATGAGTGACTGCATTGGAATGCATGTACTCTCTCTCACACACACACAAGAATGCACATATACATTTATTCATTTGACCAACATTTTACCATAGTGGCACAGTTATGAGCGTGAACTCCAGTCAGAACCTAGTTCTGCCATTTTTTAATTATGTGACCTTGAACAGATCACCTCATCTGTTGGTGTCCGTTTCCTCATCTGTAAAATGGAGATAATAATAGAGCTGGTTTCATAGGGTTGTCGTGAACATTAAAGAAGATAATGAATGTCAAGTTCATGGCACCTTGCTTATCACATAGTAAAGAATCAATATTTATTTTTACTTACTATTTTTACTATGAAAAATAAATAAATCAATATTTATTTTACTTACTAGGCACTGAGGATCCTCACCAAGTTCAGTACCTTTACTAGGAATACTACTGAAATATTGTTTCAGACGTGAGTTTTTTTAAGAGAGGCAATAAACTGCCAGGGAGGTCCTAGTTCTGGAAAAAACACTGTAAAAAGCCTAAGGACAGAGCCCCATAGTGGTGTTGAAATCCCTTCCAGGGTTCTATTTCTGGAATAGGGATCTTTTCTGCCCAATGCCCCAACCTGTAGACTCACGCATAGGTCATTTCAAAGTCTTGGGTCTAGGCAGGTCTGGGGGAGTAATTCCCATGGTGCACAGGACAGTGTCCTCACCAGCACTTGGGACAGGAGGGCCTGGCCTTGCTCATCTCATCCTCGAGGTCTGCACAAGCTGCTACAAGCTCAGGAGGCAGGAGACGGCAGCGACCCAGACACTTCTGTGGTTTGTCTGGGCAGACTGTCTCCCATACCCGGGCTGCTTTCTGGTCCCTGGGGCTGCTTCTGGGTCTGAGGAACCAGCGTCTGTTGTGCTGGGCAGCTTGTCCCCTGCCCGTCTTGTCCTGCATGTTCCCCTCTGGCCATAAGCCCTAGTGGAAGGATTATTACCACATCTGGGGGCAATTTGAGCCCCTTTACACCCGCAGTCAAAGGTGGGGGGTTCATGATAACCCCTACCTCATCGGGTTGTCATGAAGATGAAGTGAGATAATGCATGAAACACTGGTCTGGGGACATAATAGGAGCCTTGTAAAGGTAGCAGCAATTATCATTGTTGTTATTATTATTAATGTCATCATCATCACCAACATCATCATCACCACCATTATCACCATTGGATCCTGAAGGCAGCTACCCAGAGATTAGATCCAGCCCCTAGCCATGTGACCTCAGGCAAGTAACAGCTCTGTGTCTCAGTTTCTTATAAAGCAAACTGGCTGCCTTTTTTTTTTTTTTTTTAAAATACAGAACTTCCTGCTAGTTAGCTATTTTACACATGGTAGTACTTTTGCCTGGAAAATCCCATGGACGGAAAAGCCTGGTGGGCTACAGTCCATGGGGTCGCGAAGAGTCGGACACAACTGAACGACTTCACTTTCACTTTTCACTTTCATGCATTGGAGAAGGAAATGGCAACTCACTCCAGTGTTCTTGCCTGGAGAATCCCAGGGACAGGAGCCTGGTGGGCTGTCGTCTATGGGGTCTCACAGAGTCAGACACGACTGAAGCGACTTAGCAGCAGCAGCAGCAGCAGCAGCAGCAGCAGCAGCGTATATATGGGCTTCCCTGGTGGCTCAGTTGATAAAGAATCCCCCTGCAATGTGGGAGACCTGGGTTCAATCCCTGGGTTGGGAAGATTCCTCTGGAGGAGCATGACAACCCACTCCAGTATTCTTTCCTGGAGAATCCTCATGGACAGAGGAGGCTGGCAGGCTGCAGTCCAAGGGGTCGCAAAGAGTCAGAGGGGACTGAGTGACTAAGGACAGCACAGCACAGCGGACATATGTCAATGCTGCTTTCTCAGTTCACTCCCCTCTTTCCTTCTCCCTCTGTGTCCACAAGTCCTAAACGTCCATCGACAGATGAATGGATAAAGAGGATGCGGCACAAATATGCATGGAATATCACTCAGCCCTGAAAAGGAATGGAATTGTGTCAGCTGATGTGATGCGGATGAACCTAGAGCCTGTCATACAGATGAAGTAGGTCAGAAAGAGAAAAAGCAAATAATGTATGCTGCTGCTGAATCACTTCAGTTGTGTCCGATACTTTGTGACCCCATGGACTGCAGCCCGCCAGGTTCCTCTATCCATGGGGATTCTCCAGGCAAGAACAGTGGGGTGGGTTGCCATGCTCTCCTCCAGGGGATCTTCCCCACCCAGAAAATGAACCTGCATCTCTTATGTCTCCTACATTGGCTGGCGGGTTCTTTACCACTAGGGCACCTAGCTCAGTTCAGTTCAGTTGCTCAGTCGTGTCCGACTCTTTGCAACCCCATGAATCACAGCACACTAGGCCTCCCTGTCTGTCACCAACTCCCGGAGTTCACTCAGACTCATGTCCATCGAGTTGGTGATGCCACCCAGCCAATTCATCCTCTGTTGTCCCCTTCTCCTCCTACCCCCAATCCCTCCCAGCATCAAAGTCTTTTCCAATGAGTCAACTCTTCGCATGAGGTGGCCAAAGTACTGGGATTTCAGCTTTAGCATCAGTCCTTCC
Organism: Ovis canadensis; assembly: GCF_042477335.2. NCBI lineage: Eukaryota > Metazoa > Chordata > Mammalia > Artiodactyla > Bovidae > Ovis > Ovis canadensis. The sequence continues at coordinate 84,675,064 of NC_091257.1, read as the reverse complement.
AAGGAATACCCCAAATAACATATATTAACACATATATATATGGAATCTAGAAAAATGGTACTGATGAGCCTATTTGCATTCCAGTCCCCTATAATGAAAAGGACATCTTTTTTGGGTGTTAGTTCTAGAAGGTCCTGTAGGTCCTCATAGAACCATTCAACTTCAGCTTCTTCAGCGTTACTGGTCGGGGCATAGACTTGGATTACTGTGATATTGAATGGTTTGCCTTGGAAATGAACAGAGATCATTCTGTCATTTTTGAGATGGCATCCAAGTACTATATTTTGGACTCCTTTGTTGACCATGATGGCTACTCCATTTCTTCTAAGGGATTCCTGCCCACAGTAGTAGATATAATGGTCATCTGAGTTAAACTCACCCATTCCAGTCCATCTTAGTTCACTGATTCCTAGAATGTTGGTGTTCACTCTTGCCATCTCCTGTTTGACCACTTCCAGTTTGCCTGATTCATGGACCTAACATTCCAGGTTCCTATGCAATATTGCTCTTCACAGCATTGAACCTTGCTTCTAAGACTAGTCCCATCCAAAACTGGGTGTTGTTTTTGCTTTGGCTCCATCCCTTCATTCTTTCTGGAGTTATTTCTCCAATCATCTCCAGTAGCATATTGGGCACCTATCGACCTGGGGAGTTGCCTTTTCATACTGTTTATGGGATTCTTGAGGCAAGAATACTGAAGTGGTTTGCTATTCCCTTCTCCAGTGGACCACATTCTGTCAGACCTCTCCACCATGACCCATCTGTCTTGGGTGGCCCCACATGGCATGGCTTAGTTTCATTGAGTTAGACAAGGCTGTGGTCCTAGTGTGATCAGACTGGCCTGTTGTCTGTGATTGTGGTTTCAGTCTGTCTGCCCTCTGATGCCCTCTCAGTGCCCACTGTCTTACTTGGGTTTCTCTTACCTTGGACGAGGGGTATCTCTTCATGACTGCTCCAGCAAAGCACAGCCACCGCTCCTTACCTTGGACGTGGGGTAGCTCCTCTTCGCTGTGCTTCTGTGCTGCCATCTTATATGCAGAGTACATCGTGAGAAACACTGGGCTGGAGGAAACACAAGCCGGAATCAAGATTGCTGGGAGAAACAGCAATAACCTCAGATATGCAGATGACACCACCCTTATGGCAGAAAGTGAAGAAGAACTAAAGAGCCACTTGATGAAAGTGAAAGAAGAGAGTGAAAAAGTTGACTTAAAGCTCAACATTCAGAAAACTAAGATCATGGCATCTGGTCCTATCACTTCATGGGAAATAGATAGGAAACCTGTGGAAACAGTGGCTGACTTTATTTTTCTGGGCTCCAAAATCACTGTAGATGGTGATTGCAGCCATGAAATTAAAAGACGCTTACTCCTTGGAAGGAAAGTTATGACCAAACTAGACAGCATATTGAAAAGCAGAGATATTATTTGGTTTAGACCTTTGATGGACAAAGGTCCATCTAGTCAAGGCTATGGTTTTTCCAGTGGTCATGTATGGATGTGAGAGTTGGACTATAAAGAAAGCTGAGCATCAAAGAATTGATGCTTTTGAACTGTGGTGTTGGAGAAGACTCTTGAGAGTCCCTTGGACTGCAAGGAGATCCAACCAGTCCATCCTAAAGGAAATCAGTCCTGAATATTCTTTGGAAGGACTGATGTTGAAGCTGAAACTCCAATACTTTGGCCACCTGATGCGAAGAGCTGACTCATTTGAAAAGACCCTGATGCTGGGAAAGATTGAAGGCAGGAAGAGAAGGGGACGACAGAGGATGAGATGGTTGGATGGCATTACCGACTCTATGGACATGGGTTTGGGTGGACTCTGGGAGTTGGTGATGGACAGGGAGACCTGGTGTGCTATGGTTCATGGGGTCCCAAAGAGTCGGACACAACTGAGTGACTGAACTGAACTGAACTGAACCTATTTGTAGGGTAGGGATAGGGGCACAAACATAGAGACTGGCTGATTTTTTTCGATGCTTCCTCTCTTCACTCTTGTTCAGAGTCTGAGAATTTCTTGTTGAACAAATTCTTATAATCAGCCCTGTGGGAACTTGGGTACATGACCTTCCTTCTTTGAATCTCAGTTTCCTCATTATATGAATAAAGTAAATATAACAGTTCACTCACAGTATGACAGAGAGGTTTAAAAAGACAACAAATGCAGATGACCCTGCACATTGTTTAGCCCATGGTGAGTGCATGCTAAGTCTCTTCAATCATGTCCAACTCTTTGCGACCCCATGGACTGTAACCTACCAGACTCCTCTGTCCATGGGATTCTCCAGGAAAGAATACTGGAGTGGATTACCATGCCTTCCTCCGGGGTATCTTCCTGATCCAGGGATAGAACCCGATTCTCTTACATCTCTTGCATTTATAGGCAGAGTCTTTACCACCGAGCCACCTGGGAAATCCTTAGTCCAGCTGCTGCTGCTGCTGCTAAGTTGCTTCAGTCGTGTCCGACTCTGTGCAACCCCATAGACAGCAGCCCACCAGGCTCCGCCTTCCCTGGGACTCTCCAGGCAAGAACACTGGAGTGGGTTGCCATTTCCTTCTCCAATGCATGCAAGTAAAAAGTAAATCAGTGAGTGGGGCCACTGGTCTACCGCCTCTGACTGTTGCCATCAAGGAGGCTGGGAAGATGAGTTTTGGCACAAATAACATGGAGACAGAAGCAGACAGATTTCTTGTTTTTGCCTGGATTCTTCCAGAGCTCTCTGGTCTTTGGCTGTATCTCGGTCTACAAGGCTCAGCTCTGAAAAGCAGGTTCCATTTTGTCTTTGAACTTCTGGTAGTTTTCCTCAGTCTTATTCGTGCGCCACCCTTGCTCTAGTCATCTATAGATGCTAGCAGCCTCCAGGAGTCCATCTTCTGCTCTTTTCTCTTTTCACTAGGCTGTTTCTTCCACCTGCAATACTCACCACTGTGTCCTGATCATCCCCAAGTCATCTTCCACTGCCCTGAGCTTCTTCTTGAACACTAGATCCAAATACCCAACTACCTGCTGAAAATATCTGTTCTTGGATTGTACCAGAGGAAACTCAATCCAGCACTCTCAAACTGGGCTCACCATATTCTCCTTAAAACCTGACCATCTTCTTTCTTCCATGTCTCAGCGATGGCATTACCATCTATAAATCTGTCCAAGTCAGAAATCTGTGTATCATCCCACACTCTTTCCTGTCTCACACTATGTGCACACTGTTTATCCTTCTTTTGTCCCTCCATCCCTCCCCCTCTTCCTTCTTTCCTTCCTGTCTCCTTCCCTCCCTCCCTCTATTCACACAATAAGAATTTCAAGATTGACTGTGTGTCTACTGAGTGTCAGTCACTGTACAAGTAGTGCTATTTGGTCACTGAATCCTCTTAATTATTGCTTCTAAATGTCTAAGAATCGTCCCTGCTTCTCAGTTGCAAATGACAGAATCCATAACTAGGAAGAAAATATATTAAGAAGCTCCTAGAATTGGTGGGCAAGATGGAGAAGCTGGCTTGCACTGGACAATTTAAGTGAGAGTTTTCAAATCTCTCCTCCACTGGGCCAGATCTAAAGTCCATACTTCTGGATTTAGCAACTCTGAGTACTGTCCTGATAAGTGGCAATCCGCTGAGAAGAGGTACTCATGAAGGTCCTACGGCTTTGAAGCAAAGAGTCATTTTGTGTCTTCTTCCTCTCATCCATTTCTTAATTCCTGGGCTGGAACTCATCACTCAGAACCTTTCCCATGTCTCCTCTCCACCCCACCCCCTACCCCTGCTGCCTGATGCAATTGCCTCCAACAAAAGCTACAAGGCACCGAACCGTGAGAAACGGTGCGGGGAGGGATTAGGAGGAGAGCTCGTGACCAGTGAGCATGGGCCACCAACCCCAAGTGGAAGAGGATGAACAATTGTCTCAGGACCAACGTTGTGATTGCAGGGTGTGATCTTACCCTCTGCCATGGCAGAGTCAGAGAAGTAGGGAAATCTCTGAAGATAAACTTTCCTGCTGTTAACAAGGGGAGGATCTGAGGTCAGAGGGAGCCATGTGCAGTCAAAATTTCCACTCTGTCAGGAGTGACCTGTTTCAGATTGACCGGGGTTGGGACAACCACACCAGGCATCCGAGTCTCTCCAAGCTATCTCATCTTGCCCTGCCCAGCCCTGCCGAATTCTCAATCCTTGCTGACCAGTACAGGAAGTGTGTTTGGAACCTGAGCCCCACATTGTGTAGGGCTTGTTTAGACTTTTTCTTGTTCCTCGGGGTCCCAGGCTTGGTGTGGGCATTCCCAGAATGCTCAGGACCACCATGCTTTAATCTTGAGTGTGCCTTTTCTTCAACTCAGCTTCTAAGTTCTCTGCTGACTGAGGTCTGTGATGTGACCTGTTCCATTGGACTGGGGTCCCAACACTCTCAAGCTGTCCTTCAAGTTAGAGGCACTCCACATGCTCACATGCCTGTGACCTTGACATTCCCAGGGGTGGACTTTAATTATCACCTCTGCAAATGGCAACACTGGAACAATATCTGTTACAACCATTTACTGAGTGAGAATTACTTACATGTATAGAGCAGGCTTCCTCTGTGCTCTGGAGGTAGCAGATTCACTGACTGAAACTGGTCAAGGTCTAATCCTGGATTACTTATTAGCAGTGAAACATTGGCCATGTTGCTCCACATCCTTCCAGGAGCCTCTGTTTTCTCCTCTATGAAATGGAGTAACATTAGTGTATACACATCAGATAACTGTTGAGAGGATTAAATAAGATAATACACATAAAGCGCTTGGCACAGTTTTTAGGACATGGTGAGGTGAGTAATAATAATAAAGCCAACAGCTTCCATCCTTTGGTTATTTATAAAAGTCACATTATTAATAATTAGCATATAATTATCATATTATAAGGGACTTTCCTGGTGGCTCAGTGGTAAATAACCCACCTGCCAATGCAAGAGGCACATGTTTGATCCTTGGATCCAGAAGATCCCCCGGAGAAGGAAATGGCAATCCACTCCAGTATTCTCGCCTGGGAAATCCCACGGAGAAGAGCTTGGTGGGCTACAGTCCATGCAGTTGCAAAGAGTTGGACATGACTCACGACTGAGCACACACACGTGTGTGTGTGGGTGTGTGTGTTTGTGTTAGTCACTCAGTCGTGTCTGACACTTTCTGACCCAGTAGACTATAGCTTGCCAGGCTCCTCTGTCCATAGAATTCTCTAGGCAAGAATATTGGAGTGGGTTGCCATTTCCATCTTCAGGGGGTCTTCCTGACCCAGGGTTTGAAGCTGGGTCTCCCACACTGCCAGCAGATTCTTTACCGTCTGAGCCACCAGGGAAGCCCATATATATATATTATATATATGGATTTATTTCTGAACACTCCTTTGTTTTTCATCAGTCTATTTCTATCCTTATTCTGATACTGCCCTGCCTGGATACCAGTAGCGTTATAGTAAGTCTTTTTTTTAAAAAAAGCATTTATTTTTGGCTGTATCTGGTCTCAGTTGCGGCACGTGGACTCTTCGTTGTAGAGCTGGGGCTTCTCTCTAGTTGAGGCCCAAAGGCTCACAAGCTGCAACACACAGGCTTAGTTGCCCCTCGGCATGTGGGATGTTAGCGCCTCCATCAGGGATCTAACCTCTCGTCTCCCCCTGCACTGGAAGATGGATTCCCAGCCACTGGAGCACCAGAGAAGTCCTTATAGTAAGTCTTAGGATAAGATCACGTAAATCTTTCAAAAAGTTACCTGCAAAATCATTTTAGCTCTTTCAGGCCCTTTGAGTTTTCACATAAATTTTAGAATCAGTTTGTCAATAAAAAAATGTCTGCTGAGATTTTGATTGGGATTGCATTAGATTATAGATCAGCTAGGGATAAATTTACATTTTAACAACATAGTCTTCTAATCCAAGAAGACAGCATATCTTCTCACGTATTCATCTTCTTAATTTTCTTAGCAGCGCTTTGTAATGTTGACTGTACAGTTTTTGTACAAATTTTATTAGATGCATCCCTAAGCTTTTCAAGGTTTTAAAATCTAACTCTGTTTTGTAAATGGTATTTTCAATTTCAGTTCCCAGATGTTTGTTGCTAGTATATAGAAATGCAATTGATTTTTGTATTTTAACCTTGTACATTGTGATTTTGCTAAACTCTGTCCCACCAGCATCTTCGCAGAGTCCTTAGGATCTTCTCCATTTCTTAGTGCAGGACAAGGGGAAGGACTGTGGTGAAGCCTAAGTGAAATGTCACACCTAAAAGACTTAGTCCGGATTCTGGCACATACCGAATAAGAGGAACAAATCTGAGTCAGGCTGCTAGAAGCAAGGTTAAGATTACTTGCGGTGGGCAATAATGACTGGAAGGGATGAGGGTGGAGTGTTCTGAAATGGTGAACGTTTTCTGTTTTCTTGATTTGGGTGCTGGCTTCAGGAGGTGTTCATTTTGTGAAAACCAGTGAGTTACGCTCTTAATGATAGATGCATTCTATTAGTTCATCACACTTCAATAAGAAGTGAAAACAAAATCGAACAACCGATGTCTTCTGAGTTCTCATCACAAGGCCCTGGTACCCTCTCCTTTCATGGATTGTCTCATCTAACCCTGGGAGCTGGGTGCTACCATTTTCCCATTTTACAGAAGACAACATCAAGGTTCTGAGAGATGGAGCCCCTTGTCCAAGCTCACAGAGGGAATGTGTTTTTGAAGGTCAGTGTCTCCCCAGCTCCTGAGCCCTTAACCACTGCGCTATATGGCTTTGTGTTAGGGTTTGTTTGGGAAGCGTGTCACATTCTTAGTGCTGGAGCCAAGGGGCTCACTGGTGGATTTTGCTTTTCCCGGGAGACAGAAGGCAATTTGTTCCAGGCAGGCTGAGCAGACTTTGGAGTGGAAAGGGAGTGGGAGAGAGGTCTGAGGGGGCCTGGGAAGACCCCGCTGGGCCAGCTGGGTTTCCTCACAGCCATTATTCCTCACTGCTGACCAGGTCTCTCAGAACCAAGCCTCCCACACAAACACTGCATAATTGCCTGATCTGGCCTAGTGAATAGGGCAGAGGTGGGGGGACGTTTATTTTTCATTAAAATGTCAGAAATAGGTTATGGGAGGTAGCCTGCAGTGGAGGTGGGGGTGGGGAACTGCCTCAGAAAATGTGCTGACTGTTCTAACCTTATCTGTCTGAAACACATGTTTCTGGAACCTTCTGCCACCCATCTGAACCTCACTTTCTTCTACTGAACCTATTAATTTTGCCAGCCTTACCAGGGCTCCAGACATGATTACATGAACAAATGTGTGGATGAGAGTGAAAGGAAGCACAGAGATAGGGTTTAAATTTTCTTTCTGGCACTTAGAAAGGAGATTTTGAGCAAGCTTCTTACATCTCCTTGGGCCTCAGTGTCTTCATCTGATAAATGGGGCTATACTGCCTACCCTGTGGGGCTGTTATGAGAAACCAACCTCATGATAAATATTGTACAACCTGGAGAAAACAGCCAATATTTTATAAAATGCACATTGAAACTGTCAAAAAATAAATAAAATACCTGCCCCCCCCCAAAAGTACTTGGCATAAACTTGGATCATAAATGCTTGGTGAACATCAAAATGTTTGTGAACTATAAAATATCATTAAGCAGTTCTTCCCTTCTTCCAATCCTTGGTCTGTGGGTCACATATCCCTGAGGACATGACTCTTGGCTGTTGGGAGGTGTGATCCCTCTTAGATCTCTTGGGCACCTGCACAGACCTATACCGTGTCTACACAGTCCACAATTTGTGACTGAAATGCAGCCAGTTGTCTCTTCTTTGGGCCGTCTGGTGACAGACAGTTTCCCCATGGAACTGGGGGACTTCTCAGATAGCTCAGTGGTGAAAAATCCGCCTGACAATGCAAGAGACGTGGGTTTGATCCCTGAGTGGGGAAAATCCTGTGGAGGAGGAAATGGCAACCCACTCCAGTATTCTTGCTTGGGAAATTGCGTGGACAGAGGAGCCTGGCAGGCTATAGTCCATGGGGTCATAAAAAGTCGGACATGACTGAACACATGGCGCCGCCACGGGACTGGGCTGGCATTTGGGTCTTCTTCCCCTCCCCTCACCCCACCCCCATCCCAGGATCCTGTCCTGTCCAAGACGGCAGCCCTCTTGCTGGTGATCACTCTGGTAGGAGTAAGGAGGGCAAAGGAGAGGGACAGGGAAGGTCTCTACTCAGGGCTGGACTTTCTTCCTTGGGTGATGAAGCTGGGAGAGCTCTTCTCTGCTAGGGTCAGGGCTTCAGGGATCACCCTGGCCCTGCAGCCTTGGTGAAGCTGACTCTCCAAGCCTGCAACTGAAGTGAGAATGGCGTGTCCCGTGGAGGTAAACCTGAGGCTCTCTCTCTAACTTGCTGGTCTCTTTTGTGATAACAGGCGTAGATAGGCTGAACCAGACTGGGTTCATTCTTGGATCTGTCTTGCTCTTCTCACGTTCCCCTCACAAGAGATCATGCTCCTCTCCAGTCTGGATCTTTGCGTGTGTCGTCTCCCAGCTCATTCTGCCAGGAAGATGCCTCCGTTGTCCACTTCCTCCCTCATTGTCTGATGAGACATCTCAGCACAGACAACACTCCTCCTGGAAGACTTCCCTTACCCCATTGGTCAGATCTGACGCCCTCTTCTCTGTGTCTCTGTGGCCTCCTTTGCTACTCCAGGACAGAGTGCCCTGTATTTTAAGTTCTGTTCTTGTTCAGTTCGCTAAGTCATGTCTGTCTCTTTGTGACCCCAGGGACTGCAGCATGCTAGGCCTCCCTGTCTGTCACTACCTCCTGGAGTTTGCCCAAGTTCATGTCCATTGAGTTGCTGATTCCACCAACCATCTCATCCTCTACTGCCCTCTTCTCCTTTGGCCTTCAATCTTGCCCAGCATCGGGTCTTTCCGAATGAATCAACTGCTTGCATCAGGTGGCCAAAGTGTTGGAGCTTCAGTTTCAGGATCAGGCCTTCCAATAAATAGTCAAGGTTGATATCCTTTAGGATTGACTGGTTTTTATCTCCTTTCTATCCAAAGGATTATCAAGAGTCTTTTCCTCCAGCACCACAATTTGAAAGCATCAATTCTTTGGCACTCAGCTTTCTTTATGGTCCAACTCTCACATCTGTACATGACTACTGGAAAGACCATAGCTTTGACTGTATGGATCTTTGTTGGCAAAGTGATGTCTTTGTTTTTTAACATGCTGTCTAGGTTTGTCATAACTTTCCTTCCAAGGAGCAAGCATCTTTTAATTTCATGGCTACAGTCACCAACTGCAATGATTTTTCTAAGTCCTGGTTGCTTGTCAATAACCCCTTTCCCAACCACAAGATCATAATTTGTCTAGTTTATTATTTAACCCAGATATTGGGCACAATATAGGTGATCAATAAGTATTTGTTAAGTTAATGCATGCCTTATGTGGGCTTTCAAATCATTTTTTCATTTCTGGTAGGAGGCACCTGACTCAGGTAATTTTAAGTAGTAATGAAACACTTCAATTTAGGACCTTAAAGACAACCAAAATTCTATCTGAGAATATTGAACCCACATTCTAGAATGAGAAGTCTGTAAGTGTAACTTGAGGGCACTAGTACAGGAAAACCTGTTCGTGATGCACAATGGAGTTCTGTGTAAGCTCCCACTTCACTCTCACTAGGCACCCGGTGAAAACTGAGGCGCAGCCAAGAGAACAGGTTATGTCTGGTTCTTCCTGGAGACATTTCTCCTGAGTTCCTTCTGAAGGTATGTTGTTCTTCCTGCTCACACACGTCTGACCTCATGTTACCATTTGTTGGCAGAACATTCTTAGCCTCTGTTTATATTCTTGCCCAAAGTTTACTCCATGGACCATCAGTGATATTCCTAATTATTCCTAAGGAGCTTGCTTATGAGAGCTTTGCTCTTGTACCCTCTGGAAAATGCCTGCCCTGGCTTTTTATTCAGTGGATCAGAGTTACACCTATGATTTACCACTAGGGCATCTAAACTCCCTGTGGTCCAGCCATGATTAGAGTTGTTTTGAGGAAGTAATGAAGGGGATGGTTCTAGTGTGCTGCCCTTCTGGTAGGAAGAGTAACTTCCATTTTGAGTTGAAAATGGATTCCCTCACTGGATGGAAACTTTGCCTCCATGGCTCTTCAAGGCCAATTTCTTAGCTGTTCCCCTCTCCCGCACTCATGGGGAAGCTGATCCTGGATCATTTATTCTCAGCCTTCTTCTTTTTTCTGATTCTGTTGTAGTCTGATTGGCCCATAGACACTCATTCCACCATGTTGACAGATTCTGAATTATGTGTTGAGAATGGTGAGGTGAGAGACCAGCCACTGTTTTAGAAGGATTTAAAATGTAGGTACAAGATACTTATTTTTTTTATTTTATTTATTTTATTTTTTTTTTCAAAATATACAATAAAATTTATTTAAAGAAATCTTATCTCTTCCTTTATGTTTCATGAATGTACTTAAGTCTGTGATTTTTGCCAAATATTCTCTATCTTCTCTATGTGGTCCTGCAAATACTTCTCTTATAATTGTTTTAAAGCTATCATCCTAGTTCAGTTCAGTTCAGTCACACAGTCGTGTCCGACTCTTTGCGACCAGAACATGCCAGGCCTCTGCGTTCATCACCAACTCCCAGAGTCCAACCAAATCCACGTCCATCAAGTCGCTGATGCCATCCAACCATTTCATCCTCTGTCTTCCCCTTCTCCTCCTGCCTTCAGTCTTTCCCAACATCAGGAGCTTTTCAAATGAGTCAGCTCTTCACATCAGATGGCCAAAATATTGGAGTTTCACCTTTAACATTAGTCCTTCCAATGAACACCCAGGACTGGTCTCCTTGAGGATGGACTGGTTGGATCTCCTTGCAGTCCAAGGGACTCTCAAGAGTCTTCTCCAACACCACAGTTCAAAAGCATCTATTCTTTGGTGCTCAGCTTTCTTTATAGTCCAACTCTCACATCCATATATGACTGCTGCTGCTGCTGCTAAGTCACTTCAGTCGTGTCCGACTCTGTGCGACCCCATAGATGGCAGCCCATCAGGCTCCACCGTTCCTGGGACTCTCCAGGCAAGAAAACTGGAGCAGGTTGCCATTTCCTTCTCCAATGCATGAAAGTGAAAAGTGAAAGTGAAGTCGCTCAGTCGTGTCCGACTCTTAGGGACCGCATGGACTGCAGCCCACCAAGCTCCTTCGTCCATGGGATTTTACAGGCAAGAGTACTGGAGTGTGGTGCCACTGCCTTCTCCGATACATGACTACTGGGCCAAGGTGAGCGTTGCTTGTTGGCAGGTGCTACACCGCACCCTGAGCTTTCCCGGCTGCACTCCTTGACACGGGCCTTTGCAGTAGACATAAAAGCTGTTGTAGGTCAGTTTACCTGGCTTGCGGGTGGACGAGGCGCCGTCCTCCTCGCTGTCCTGCAGTATCACAGCCAGGCCCACTGAGTCGGCGGGGAGCACCGAGCTGCTGAGGTCCACGCGAGTCAGGCTCTCGGGCTCCCTGTCAGAGCGCCCCCAAGCGGGCCGCGGGCTGTCCCCCCGAGGTGGGTGCCCTTCTGGGTCTTTTCTCCGCGGTCTCAGCACAATGTGAATGATGCTCTGCTGATCCAGGTCACAGCTCTGCACTGTCAAGCCATTCCGAAGCTCCTTCCCTGCGAAAATCACACACAGCTGGTCAGCTGGAACCCCCTGTCGCTTAGCAACCACCTCCTTGAGATGGAAGATGCTGGTGTCAGAATGGACCTCCACTGGGAACCCGTGGTTAGAGTTGAACCTGACAAACACTTTCATCGTTGTTAGTGAGTCCACGCTCCCTCTGAAAGGAGTCGTTCAGGCAGCAATGAGACTGTATTCAGACCCAAGAGGACGACTGAGGAAAGTCTCAAACAACTTTGTTGAGGTCAGGATGTCAGGTTCCAGTGTAAAACAGAGAAGGGTAGGAGTTGAGCAAGATACTTAAATTAATAAGAATAAATAGGAATTTAAAAAATGATTAACAAGAAAAATAGGATTCCAGGAAGCATACGCAAAGGCACTGGGGCATAAAAGTATCTGATGTATTTAAGAAATTCTAAGACTTCCAAAGGGGAAGAACTCTGGAGCCTGGGAGAAATAATAGCTGGACAGGGTGAAGGTTACCCTGGGACCAGAGTTTTGAATACTTTCTCAGGGTGCTCGTAGGTGGAAGAGAGCCTTGGGAGTTCTCAGGCAGGGAGTGACATTATCAAAAGGGTACTCCAGAAAGATCCCTCTGGCAGCTGTGTGGAGTAAGGTCTGAAATAGGGTAAGACCAGAGGCAGGGGTGTCGGAGAGGAAGCTATGAAAATGCCCATCCAGGGACAGTTGTTTCCAGAAAGGAGTACCCCATAAAACCTAACTTCAGGAAATTTTTGCAAAACACTTTTGCAAAACAAATTTGAATTTCCTTCTCAAGATCATTAAATGAACCGAAAGCCCTTGCCCAGGACAAATGCAGATCCCAGCATCCTCAAAGAGGGAGGGATATGTGACAACCACAGTCTATGGAGCCTGATGGAGGGTGATCACTTTCACCTTTTCTCCACCCATTGTCGAAAGAGTGCTTCAGAAATATCCTGGATTGTGTCTCATCCCAGGAGCTTGTGAATGAGCTGGAGGAACTGCAGACTCATTCAGTTCCGAATGAAGCTGGTGGCACCTGGTTGCATTGGCAGAAAAATTTTGGAAATATTCTGCTTATTAAGACATTTTAATCAATTGGGAAGATTTAGTCACACTAATCAGTAGGATCAGGGTCACAACTGACCTTGAGTAAAAATTTTCCCATCTGTTGGCGTCAGTTTCTCCATTTGGTAATGGGGAAGACAAACGTAAATCTAAAGGGTCTTCCTTCCTTATTTGTCTGGGGGGTGAGTCTAAGGTCGAGGCTCCTGGACTTAACCTCTGCAGGATTTGTAACTGTAATTGATCAACCGTCACGACCAACCCATCGCATTATCCTACCTTCAGCACCCTCCCGGCTGTGTTCAGATTTGTTGACTCAAGAGGACGTGCAGGTGAGGCTCTAAAGAAATTTTGCATAGGAGTTTTGTAAATGTGATGAGGGTGCAGTTGTGTTTTTACTCATCATTGGGAAGGAAAGAGGGACTAGGGGTGGATATCTGTGAACAGTCGATGATGAAAACAGCCAAGGAACTGGGTGTGGTTTCTAATACTTGGAGGATGGGCTTTGATCCCTGGGTGTTCTGAATTTTAACTCTTGATTTCACTCCATTAAAATTGCTTAAATTTTAGTGTTTCCCTGCTTCTCTTCTGGGTGCTCATTCTAAGAATCCCTTCAATGGGCTCCAACTCAACCACAACCCTCTCCAGGCCAGACTTCACTGCTGACTTTTGAAGGCGTTCCCTGTCTTTTGGGAACTTCTAGTTCTCCACTCCTTTAACTTGACAAGTCCCAGCCTGAATTGATTCTTTTTCCTGCCCAACTTGCTCCTCCTCCACTATTCCCTGTTTCAGGAATGACATTGTTCTCCACCCAGTCATTGTGGCTAGAACCCGGGAGTCATCCAGGGCTCCTCCCCAGCCCTCACTCCTATGCCTGTCAATCATCACATCTGCCTGCTTGGCTCCTGAACCCTGTCTAGAGTCCACCCTTTCTCTCCTTCTCAGTGACTCTTAACCAAGTTCAATTCTGACTCTCTTTGTCTCCTGCTGGATAATTAAAATAACCTCCTCCTATCTGGTTTCTCACTCATCTACCTCCTCCTCTTCCAGGCTGACTTTCCCTCTGATGCTACAGTGATTTTCCTAAAATCTCAGTGTGACCATGTCTCTCTCCTGCTTGAGATGCTGCACTAAGTCTTCACGATGTACAGAATAAAGTTCACATCGCCTGGCCTGACATATGAATTCAGTCACAAGAGACCATTGGATGTTTCCCCAGATGAGCCTTCTTTTTTCAAAGGTCTTTGCTTTTCCATGTGTTGATCCTGCTCCTTGGTTTGCCCATCCTCCCAGTACTTTTCTACTTGACCCCGCTGACCTTTGACCTCTCAAGCCTCATATCTTATCACTCACCCCTTACCTTTGAGCAGTTCTCACTGCTGGCACCTAGGGTGGTTCCCTTATTCTGTGAACTGTCTCCAGAGGTGGTCATGTCTAGCCGAGGGCTTGGAGATGGTCCATGAGCCCTTCTCACTACTGCCCTTATCTTGATGGATGTTTCATGCTCTCCTCCAAACTGACCTTAGGCCATGTGAACACGGGACGGAGGAGTGGGACCATTCTTCTTGCTTTTCCCCTGGATGCCTCATCCGTGCTCCCCACTGGCACCTGTGAGTGGAAGGCAGTCATGTCATCAGCAATGGAAGAGGTCACCTCTTAGGATTGCAGTGATTGTGGCTGAAAGAGCCCCAGATAAGCTTGGAAGATGGGCTTTGCCATGTGTGCCCTCTAGCATTCCACGTGGTAAATTTGACCTAACTGGAAAACGGATTATCATCCCACCGTTTCCTGCATGCGCATTTGCGGTCTTCACTGATGCAATTCAGGACAACCTTCGAGTCACTGGAAGCCAGTCTTCATAGGTGGCGTGATGGATGTGGCAGCGTTGTGAGCAATGATGTCACTGGTATTGAAAATGCTATTAGGGCACTGCATAGACACAGGGACCCGATATATTGGTTCCAAATAACCAGGTTCTGAAATGCCATGTTATTGGAAATAAATGCAGTATTTCATCTTCTTTTTTTCACTCATGGTGAAAGGTATAAAACTAGTCAGAAATGATGCATTTGACAATAAAGACAAGAAAGAGGTGGTTCCTGGACATGAACAGGGAGAGGCAGTGCCTGGACCTATCAAAAATCTTCACGCGCAATTCTGGACAGTAAACGGTATGTAGTTACCACTCCTTTATCCATTATTCTAAGTCATCATTGACAAGTCACTGTATTGCATGGACCCATGCATTTTATAATGTTTTTAAATTAACTTGATTATTCGACAAGACTCCACAAAAACAATTTGCTCAGGCCCCCATACACCCTAAGGACAGACCTGTCCTGGAGGATGACTTTATATATGTTTTTGAAATGTTCCTGGCTGCCCACAAGGAGCATATTGGATGCCATATAGCCTATAGTTTATGTTGGACTCTCTTGAAGAACTCTCCAAATTTTGTGAGGATCTGCCCATCTTCTTTTTCTAACCGAAGTGCAGTTGATTTACAATGTGTTAGTTTCTGGTGTTTTTAAGGGATGTGATAGCAGGCGTTCAGACAGACGAATCTCCATGCCCGCCAAAGGGAAAACGCCCAAGAAAAATTTACTGAAAGCATGTCCACAAGGGACCGCCACACAAACACCCAGTTGTGTGGCTCTATGAGAGTGAATACTCTGATTTTAGAGCTGAAGCTCACATTGCTGGTGAGAGAGGCAGATGGAGCTCACGTCTCCGTGAATCAGTCCAGCATCCATGTTCCTCCCATTGTATAATCCCGACGTGGGTGAAATGGAAGCAATGTGATTTCATAGTGTCATCTCTGCAGGCTTGGGTTTTAAAAACACAAATATTTAGAAAGGACACACAGCCAAACGCCTGGGGAAGTGACCCACGTTTGAAAGAACTGTGGCTAAACTCAAGAGGAACTAAGACCTTTGAAACACCACTGAAAATAAAAATGAGGGTTTCTGTTGTGTTGTTCAGAGAAAGATGGCAGGGAAAGAAGGAGAGTCCAGAGCCTGGTGATGATGGCACCATGTCAACAGTTATCAGAGAGAGCTGAGAGCTGCTCAATTCACCAAGGCAAAAGCCTTTCATCTGAAAAGATGGGAACTCAAGGTAGGAGAGAGGCAAAAATCACACTTCTTTGCTCCTAATGATTTCAAATTTTAATTCCATATGATTTATAGCCCAGGGTCCTGAAAGGACTTGCAGAAATCTTTGTGAAATCTCTGTCGGTCTTATTTGAAGAACTGTGGAGAGGGAGAGATGCCAGGAGACTGGGGACGGGCATGTCTTGTCTTGATTTTCAAAACGTGGGTTCTAGAGAATTTTTCAAAACCTGGGTTATGGCTTGTGACTAGTCTCTGGCAGTGAACTAGAAAGGGTTCTTTAAATGGCGGAAGGGTTGTGTATACTTAGAAAAGAAAGTAGAAATCAGTTTGTAGCCATCACAAGTTCACTGAGAACTTTTAATACTTCTAAAATATCTTTATTTCTCTTTAGAAAAACCAGCTACCTAGATTGGTGCAGTGGATGTTTATTATTGTTTTTTTAATCTTTCCACCTTTTGGACTAATTTGGGGGAATTCTTCCCTTTATGTGGAGAAGGAAATGGCAAACCACTCCAGTGTTCTTGCCTGGAGAATCCCAGGAACGGGGGAGCCTGGTGGGCTGCCGTCTATGGGGTCACACAGAGTCAGACATGACTGAAGCGACTTAGGAACAACAGCAGCAGCTTCCCTTTATGGATCTTGGTGAGATGTGGGATCTTTCTTTCACCATAAAATTAAAAATGGTACATGCTCAACTTCTCAGCTTCCCTTACAGTGAAGGCTTTGGCACAGTAATTCATCCAGGTTGGTCTCCCAGGGCACTAGTTATGGGAGGTGAAATAATGGTTTTCCAAAGATGTCCACATCCTATTCTCTGGGAGCTGTAAACACGTTAGGTTACACGGCAAAAGGGAGTTAAGGGTGTAGGTGGAATTAAGGCTGCTAATCAACTGTCCGTAAAATAGAGCATTTATCCTGACTTATGTGAGTGGTACCAGTATACTCGCACATGGACATGCTAAGTTGCGTCCAATTCTTTGCAACCCTATGGACCATAGTCCACCAGGCTTCTCTGTCCATGGGATTCTCCAGGCAAGAATACTGGAGTGGGTTGCCATGCCTTCCTCCAGGGGATCTTCTCAACCCAGGGATTGAACCTGCCTCTGTTATGTCTCCTGAATTGGCAGGCGCGTCCTTTACCACTAGTGCCACCTGGGAAACCCTATCACATAGGTCCTTAAAAGTGGAAGGGGAGCCAGAAGAGGGTGCAATGGTGGGAGCAGGACCAATGAGATGTTCCACTGCTGGTTTTGATGATGGAGGAAGAGGGTCATGGAACAAGGAATGGTGATGGCCTTTGGAAGCTGTGACAAAGCAAGGAAACGAATTTTCTCTTACAGCCTCCAGAAGGAAAGTAGCTCTGTCCACCTTGATTTTCGCCTAATAAGATCAATTTCAAAAGCACGAACTACTGAATTGTAAGATGATAAAGTTGTGCTGCTTAAGTCACTAAGTTTGTTACAGCAGCAATAAGAAACCAATACACATTCCATGCCTCTCTGCAATCCACCTTTTCTAGTGGAGCATTTATTAATGATATTAGGTAAATCGTCTTCAAAGTAGACTTGGCTGAGTCTTAAGGTCTCAATGTGGTATCTAAGGAATTACAGAGGAGAGGAATGGGAAAGAGAAAGGCAGAGACACTGGGATCTTGGGACACATATCCACACTGCTTTTGTCTGCCTAAATACTGCTTTTGTTTTTTTAAATACTGAAATTCTAGGGGAAATGTTTGAAAGCCACCAGATATCATAGATAAAGGTATTAATTATAATAATAAAAGATAACACATTCACATTTAAATAGACCCAACACCATGTGTAGCAGTTTTTATATACTATCTTATTTAATTTTCATAACAAATAATCCTTACAAGGCAGTTATCATCTCCACAGATGGGGAAACTAAAGATCAGAGAAATTAAATCACTCAACCAATGCCAAGAGCCTGTAAGTGGCAAAGGTGGTATTTTAACATGGCAGTCTGAGTCTAGAGCCTGCATTTTTAGGCAAATGGATCAAACATTTGATTGGAAAAAACTAGCAGAAGTGTCGTGTTGATGGCTTAATTCAAAATCCAAATGAATTGTGCGTGTTAAAAGTTGTTTAGAGGCAAAATTCTACATTTGGGTTTCAATACTTGTTGATTTGCTGCAGAGAGGTGTTTGCAATGGGAAGAAAGTCTTCACCTTCTGGGTGTATAACACGTATAAGTTTCTAGGACTCTGATTTAAAAAGTCCTTTACACAGTAGTTTCGGCTGCCTTGCAACACTGCAAACTTCCTGTCATTGGTGGTGGTCAAGAAAAGGTTGAATCTGTGATAGTGGGAAGTTAATTTAAAGTCCCTTTAAAGACAGCATCCCTGACTCAACGGACATGGATCTGAGCAAACTCTGGAAGACAGTGGAGGAAAGAGGAGCCTGGAGTGCTGCAGTCCTTGGGGTAGCAAATAGTCAGACATAACTTAGCAACTGAACAACAACAACTACAAAATGGAAGATTCTATGATCTAAGTGCTATTGTGTGTGGAACCAGATTTTGGGAAGTTTTAGTTGCTTAGCTTAAGCAACGCTATCTTCTTTAGACTCACCTGGAAGAAAAAATTATAGACTGGTAGATTCAGCTTCAGGGTAGGACACCCAACCTACAGGGCTTGGTTTTATCCTAGGGAAAAAGTGAATTCACAGTAGATGTTTAAGTGGCAATCTGATATGAACAAATTGGTGTTTTTGAGGGATGAGTATTTCTGAGAGGGAGTAATTGCATCCAGGAGAACAGCTGTTAAAAAGGCCTAGGAGAGAGAGACATATTTTTGGGCCAGAGAAAGGAAAGGAGAGGGTGGAGTCCAGGACAACACCCAGGTGAGGACTGGGCTGGGTGGAGCTGTCCAGAACGGGCGGTACTGGTGCCTGCAGGCTGCAGGAACTCCAGAGCACAGAGAAGGTCCATGGGGAGGCTTGTCTGGGGAGGAGCCCTGTGGGAAGTGGGTCATAGACTTGGACGATTCTTTAGATGAGTTAGTCAGAAATGGGTCAGGACCTGGAGGTCCAATGTCAAGACAAGTGGAGACCTGTAATCCCTACCCCACCTGTGATTTGGTGACCTGGTGAGGACAAACAGGAGCCTGGCCATGGCACAGACCTATTCTCAGAAGGGGGCACGGACTTTGGGAGAGCTGGAGAGAGCAAAGAGCTGCTGCCTGGCTATGAGTCCCACCAACAAGGAACCCCAGCACCTGTAATTTACCAGACATGAAGGATAAAGGATAATTCTAAATCAGCTCTCAGAAAGCATTCACAAGTCACCACCTCCCTATGACCTTCAGACTAAACTAGTTCACTTTCTCCAGGAATTCAGCCATCTTCGTGCTTTGCTCTAGGATTAGTCTTCTAGTTCTGTCTTATTAACACACTAGTTCTCCTTTCCCTGGTTGCTCTGGTGGCTTGTCCCCGGTGGCTCAGACAGTAAAGAGTCTGCCTGTAATGCCGGAGACCTGGGTTCAATCCCTGGGTCAGGAAGATCCCCTGGAGAAGGAAATGGCAACCCACTCCAGTATTCTTGTCTGGAAAATCCCATGGATGAAGGAGCCTGGTGGGCTACAGTCCATGGGGTCACAAAGCACTGGACACGACTGAGTGACTTCACTTTCTGACTTCACTTTCTCCTTTCCTACACATGAAACTGTCCCAACCTTAGTTTGCTTTATTTGTAAAATGGACATAGTAGTAATGAACCTTATGGTACAGACAAGCATTGAATAAGATTATATGCATAAGGTTCTTGGCACATAGCAAATGCTCAGTACCAGTTAGCTGTTGTCAGGGAGAAGACACTAGTCAAATAATGAGAAGTCAGATTATCTTTATGTACTCTTATGGGATTAAATGGTACTGATAAAACGTGACCAGAATTTTTAGGGAGAAGAGAGACATAAAAATGGAGGCAAGGCCAGGAGCACAAGGGTACAGAGTCAAGGTGAGGTAAGATGATAGTTTGGGGATGCTAAAGCCAAAGGGTAGGGGCTGGCCTAAGGCTACATATCCAAATGCACGGGATCACTTTTCTTCCAGCAGCTGAGTCTGACACCACGTAACCTAAGTGTTAGGCTCAGGACGAGTCCGTAGATGTGCATGTCTATATGCATTGCACTCACCCGTGGAGTCTGGGAAACCTAGTTCCATTTCCAGTTCTTGCCATTACACTTTGTACAATCTCCTTCCCCTCTCCCTATGTAAATGTTTTTAGTTACAAGATTAAGGAGCTGGGTCAGGTTATCTCAGTGATTCCTCTCAATTCTGACATTCTAAGATGCTGAGCCATTTCTGTCTAACCCATCAGCCTCCCTGACCAAAAAATAAATCAAGCTGAATGACTGCTTTAGACAGCCTTTATCAAGGGTCTACAAGGTACCAGGTAATGGGCTAGGCATGTTTATACCCATAAACACATTTTGTTTCAGAATAGATCTGCAATCATGGGATTGTGTGCCCCGTGTTGATAGGACTAATAGTACATCACCATCCCTATTTCTTTTCATGTCTCATTGCAACAGGTTGAATGGCACCATTGGCCTAGTGCTCTGGAGCTCTCTCAGCATTGATCTCCATTCTCTTTCTGGCCTCAAACTGCCTCAGGTAACACTCTTCTCTCAATTCTATCCTTACCTAACACTCCTTACTCAATTCTATTTATTCTCTTTTGTTTGTGGTATTTTCAGAGGAATATACTCAGTATGGAATAGCAGACATGTTCCTAGGCATTGTCAGGCAGTTAACAGTACATAATTCCAGATATCTTGAATCAGGGTCTGTTAGTACACAGAAAACTGGAATTAGGAATAACTCTCATGTGGTGGTGCTGACAAGATCTGGACAAGGGCCAGAGGCCATCCAATGATGGGGTTCCAATGATGGGGTTCCAATGGCCAGTAATAATAATGGCAAACATTAATTAGATGTATTTTCCAGGCACTGGGTTAAACCAGTGGTTCTCAAGAGGGATGATGTCAAGGGACTTTTGTCAATGTCTACAGATACTTTCAATTGTATCCGCCAAAGGGGAGTTGTGTTGTGGGCATCTAGTAGGTGGAGGATAGGAATTTTGCTAAATATCCTACAATGCACAAGATATCCCACGTGATAATATCTAATAATATTAGATAATTAGATAGTATAATAATATATTTGTGACATTTCAGGCACAAATAGTATCTAGCCTGAAATGTCACTAGTGCTGATGTTGAGAAACTTTGGATTGAACACTCTACATGCATTATCTCATTTTGTCATCAAAACAACCCTATGACAAGGTACTATGATTATTACCACCCCCTTTTTTATAGATAGGGAAACTATGGATTAGGTGCATAAAGCAATTCACCAAGATGAAAAGTGACGGAGCTTAGGTTTGATCCCAAGTTTGGCTGATTTCAAAGCCTATGAACTTAATTACTTTGTTGGAAACTGAAAGGTTGGACCAACTGAACATACAGGTCAGGACAAGGAGTACGGCTTGGGGACTGATTCTCAGAGATATGTGAGGAACTCTCTAAGGCCCAACAACCACCGAGTTTTGTTGCCATTGCAAGGGAACAAGTTCAGGTCCTACCTGCTGGGGGCAGGATCTCCCAGGGGTCGTTGGATTGACTCAGGGAGCTGACCTTGATTGTTCTTAGCTGAGCTGACTAGGGAGGCTGGGCCACCATCCCAGCAACTTCAACATCTCAGTCCCACCATACTGACCTCTGCAGCTCTGGGATCAAGTGCAGGGAGGAGGCCGGCTGACAGCTGGACGCACTTGCTTGCAGCCAAGTGGGAAACATGGCAGCTGGCCAGAAACCAGGTTTTCTCCTGATTTTATTTATAAAATTACTCAGAATATCAGTACAACGGGGAGTTGACCAGTGCGTGAACACAGGCCTGGCACATAGTAGGCTCCTAATAATGAGTGAATGAATAAGTCAGATGGGTGAAGAAATACATTTTTTAGGAGCTCAAACCTTGTAGTACAGGACATAGGTCATAGAGGAGGACAACCAGGCAATGAGGGTGATGCATCAGTGAATGGGGGAGTGCCAAGGCCTCCAAAGGGACCAGCAGATCAGCAGCTGAAGCTACATCTTCTAGAATGCAAGCCACAGGAGGCCACGGTGAAGTCTGGCTCCAAGCACCTTGGGGGCTTGACTAATTTTTCGACCGCATCATTGGAATGCTTTGGCAACCAGGAACTCCGTAACCTCCCACCCTAAGAGCAGCAAAGCCTGGAGCTCTCCTCCCCAGGATCTCCCCTGGGTGAGGGTTGAGGCCACAGATGGACTCAGGAATTTAGTTTATTGTTCTTGAGGTAGGAATAACTCTCAATATTCTGGTTTCCCCTTTCCAGGCCTGTTCAAAGACTATATTTATAAACTGGCTTTGTGGAATCCAGAGAAACCAGCTAAAGGCACATAACTCTGGGATCGTTGTTGTTTTTTCCTCTGTGAAGGAAAGGGGAGGAGGGGACAAGGAGAGGAAGGGAACCAAAACTCGTTGACAATTTATTTTGGGAAGGGCGCTTCTCAAGGTCACATGGGGGAGGCGCCAGAAAGCCCTGCCTCAAAGCATGGCGCTAAGTAGACTTGGTTCACCAGAGTCCAGCTGGCTGTCCTAACCTTCCCAAACCTCAGTTTACCCATTGCTTTTGTTGTTCAGTGGCTAAGCTGTGTCTGACTCTTTGCAACCCCATGGACTGCAGCACTCCAGGCCTCCCTGTCCTCCACTATCTCCCAGAATTTGCTCAAATTTATGTCCACTGAGTCAGTGACACTGTCTAGCCATCTCATCCTCTGTCATCCCCTTCTCTTTTTGCCTTCAATCTTTCCCAGCATCAGGGTCTTAAAATTGGGATAATACATGTACCCACTTTCTGGACTTGTGATGAAGATTTAATGAGCTAATGCCTAAGATGTGTTTAGCCTAGTGATTGGCCCAGAATAAGTGCTCACTAATGGTGATGGATATGCAGATAACACCACCCTTATGGCAGAAAGTGAAGAGGAACTAAAAAGCCTCTTGATGAAAGTGAAAGAGGAGAGCGAAAAAGTTGGCTTAAAGCTCAACATTCAGAAAACGAAGATCATGGCATCCGGTCCCATCACTTCATGGGAAATAGATGGGGAAACAGTAGAAACAGTGTCAGACTTTATTTTTTTTGGGCTCCAAAATCACTGCAGATGGTGACTGCAGCCATGAAATTAAAAGACGCTTACTCCTTGGAAGAAAAGTTATGACCAACCTAGATAGTATATTCAAAAGCAGAGACATTACTTTGCCGACTAAGGTCCGTCTAGTCAAGGCTATGGTTTTTCCTGTGGTCATGTATGGATGTGAGAGTTGGACTGTGAAGAAGGCTGAGCGCCGAAGAACTGATGCTTTTGAACTGTGGTGTTGGAGAAGACTCTTGCGAGTCCCTTGGACTGCAAGGAGATCCAACCAGTCCATTCTGAAGGAGATCAGCCCTGGGATTTCTTTGGAAGGAATGATGCTAAAGCTGAAACTCCAATACTTTGGCCACCTCATGCGAAGAGTTGACTCATTGGAAAAGACTCTGATGCTGGGAGTGATTGGGGGCAGGAGGAGAAGGGGACGACCGAGGATGAGATGACTGGATGGTATCACGGACTTGATGGACATGAGTCTGAGTGAACTCCAGGAGATGGTGATGGACCGGGAGGCCTGGCGTGCTGTGCGATTCATGGGGTCGCAAAGAGTCGGACACTACTGAGTGACTGAACTGAACTGAACTGAAATGTTAGCCAATATTATTGTTATTTTAAATGTAACAATCTCAACCACCCTGAGAGATGGGGCTGATTGTCTCCATTTTATGGGCTCAGAGGGGTCAGCGTGGTGCAGCTTTGCTCTCAGTTTCTCTGGCAAATCTCGGCCTATTTCCAAGGCCAGGTCAGGTGTCCTTTCTGTGCCACCCAGGCCCCTGTACCTTCCTCTCAGTTGTGATTGCTGCCTGGTGTGAATGCCTGTTCGAAGTCACAGCCCCCATCACACCGTGAGAGCATGAGGACAGCCTCTGGGTCCATGGGATCGTTCTTTGCTGTGATCCAAGCATCTAGCAGAATACGTGGTAAAAGTCGACTGGATATCTGCTGACCAACAGGTAATTTGAGACCATTAGACCCAGTGGCCTCCAGTTGGTTCCGTTGCTTTCCCGTAGCGGGAGTGCGTGTGTGCACGTGTGTGCTGTGTGTTCTCTATATGATGAGTAAAGTGGTGGCTGGGGACATGTTTTAGATGTTAGTAGGTCTCTTTTCTTTGGCTTAGTGACCATGGCAAACTCAGCCTTATTTCCCTCTCCATGTTGCCCACTCTTTCCAGTAATTTGTAAGGAATCCAAGATACAACCTAAGATTTCCAAAGAGAGAAACTAAATTCACTGAGAAGAGATTGGGAGTCAGTTATGCACTTCCTTGGTATAGTGCGATGCATCCTTGCAAGTCACAATGGGAAACAATGGTTAATTTCAGCAATGGGCTCTGAATCTTTCAATGGCTCAGTTTTCTTTCCTCTGCTTTTAGTAATGAAGGTCATCTAATTCTCCCATCTCCCATGAGGACTATTAAACAAGGGAACTTGGCCAGCTCATGGAAGGTGAGCCCCAATCCATAAGATAACTATTATTCATTCATTCAATGGTTTGAGCTTCCACTCTGTGCCAGGCACTCTACCAAGCATCAGGGTAGAATGCAGACCAAAAAGAGACAAGTCCCTGCCCTCTCGAGTTTACAGTTTGATGGGAGGTAGCGATGATAGCCCAACGGTCACAACTATGAATCCATAATTATACAAGCACTCAGGAGGAAAAAAAAATAGTTCTATGAGGACTTGACTCAAATTGGATGATCAAGGAAGATTTCCCTGAGGACGCAAAACTGAGTGTAGATCTGAAGAATGGATAGGAGGTGGTTGGCAGTGGTTACTCCAGACAAAGGGAACACCATGCACAAAGTCTTTGTGTAGAGTTGGAAATAAACAAAGTTTATAGGATGAGAACTTGGAAACAAGGGCCATGGGGTATGAGTCAGGCTGGAGAGGCAAGTAGTGGATGACTACCTGAAACCTTGCAGGCTGAGTTAAAGATTTGGCTTCTGTTCTAAGAAAAGTGGGAAGCCATAGAAGGGGCTTAAGAAGCTGTGGGATACAACTTGCTTCATGTTTTGAGCTGATTGTTCTGGCCACCAAGGGAATAATGAAGGATGCCTGAATGTATGTGGGGAGACCTGTGAGGAGAAAATAAGGTTGTCCAGGGGGAGATAATGGTTGGTTGGACTCAGTGTGGTAGTGGAGATAGGGAGCAGAGTCCTTAGGAGGTAGCATAAGTAGTATGTGGGGACTGAGGGTAGGGGAGTTATCAGTGGAGACTCCCAGGTTTCTGGTTTGGCAGCTAGAAGGATGGTGGCTCCTCTGGGACACTAAGGATGCTGATAGAAGGCAAGATTGAGTGGGTTGGAGGGAGGCAGATAATGAACCTGGCCTTGAACCCAGTGAGCTTCAGAGTTTGTGAACCTCTGAGTGTGGAGGCTAGTGGGCAATTAGATGTGTATTTGTACCCCTCACGCTCTGGAGTTCTCTAGAGATTCAATTCTGGAACTAATTACAGCTCAGCTTCATTTCTCTGTTGCTGCTAAGTTTTGACCAGGCTGGTTAAGGATTTTGAGATTCTTGTCTTTCAAATTAAGGTTTTTGAATGAGAAAATGTGGCCCTCCTAAGAAGAGGTGAATCTGGGTCTATTTACTACTACTGTGATAAATAGGGAGATAAAATGAAATGACAGCTTGAAAAGGCTCCTGGGTGAGTCCTGAGGCTATATGACCTTGAGAGAGGTCTCTGAACCTTGGACTGGAAGAGGTTTGTCTCACCTACAAGGAGTTCTATTGTGTTGGAGGTGACATATACTTTTACTCTTACTCCAACAAATACCCATCCTTCTTTTATAATTTTTTAATAATGTCATTTATCTATTCCCTGATTTACTTAGCCAACATTTATGGGATCTTCTGTTTTAGGTATGGAGAATAAGACAGAGGAAGTCTCTTGGGGGCTGTTATCCTGCTGCAGAGACAGGCAACAATCAAGGAAACAAACGGGCAAAGAAGGTGATTTTCAGTGATATCAGGGAAAGCATCCCTGAAGAGTGATATTTGAGGGGAGACGAATGCATGAGCCAGCCAGCCACACAAAGGGCTGAGCAGTGATATGGGAGCAGCTGTGAAAGCATCCACAGGTAGGTCCTGAGGATGTATGTTTGAGGAATAGAAAGGAGGCCAGGGTACCAGCTCAATGAGCAAAGGGGAGAGTATTGGAAATGAGACCGTGGAGGCCACAGGGGCAGGATCGTGAGGCTTATGAGAGATTTTGTTCTAAGGGCATTGGGAAGGCACTGAAGGATATGAAGCAGGGGAAAGATCTGCTTTGATTTGTCACCTGAAAAGAACACTCTGCTTGCTGTGTAGGACAGGGGTTGTGGAAAGTCAAGCCTAGAAGGGAGGGATCCAGTGAGGAAGATGTTGCAGTCTTCCATGGGAAGAGGTACTGAGGCCTGGGCTAAGATGGCAGTGGTGGTCACTGGCTCTCAAACCTTTCTTCTGGGTGCTCATATGGATGACGAATGTCCTGTGCCCAGAGGGACTCTAATTAATCTGTCATGCATTGCTCACCATAGCTACCAGCATGGGTATTTTCCCAAACTAAGAAGGGTAAATGGAGTATTTCTTTCCATTAAGCAATCTGTAAATCTTATTTCTCTTAGTTCCCATCTGCTGATGAGGGGGTTAAACTAGAATAAGAGAGCCTCTTGATTAACCCTATTAAAAAGCTCTTAGAATCTTTTGTTTAAGGAGTCAGTCAGTAATCAGTGCACTCTTTTCCAGAAAATTCATTTCATCCCCTGGCTGACTTTAATCCTTATTCCTATCACATTGGGGTTGTGCTATGTTTGAAGACACACAGTGACCAAATGACCCATGGTCCCAGTTTGCCCAGTTCTTTCTTGGGTTGAGCACTGGAAATCCCACATTCAGGAACTCTTTCAGTCCCGGAAAAACTGGGGCAGTGGGCCACCCTTCACCTACATGTCCCTTTGCTGTTGGCAAGTCAGCTGTGCACACTCACACTGCCTTCTGACAGCAGGTTGGTTTTACCACTGCCCACTTTATAGACAGTGAACCTAAGATCCAGCAAGTCAAGCATCCCCTCAGGATCACCCAGCCTGAAGGCATCAAAGAGAGGAGCTGAACCAAAGACAGCAGAGTTTATTTCTCCACACCTGCCACTTTGGGGACAGTGACATGAAAACCTTCTGACTGGGAAGGTGAGGGCCACGTCTTAGACACGCTCCAGCACTGCAAACACTTCTCTAGTCTGATTATCTATAAGTACAGCATGTGAAGTCAGGCACCAGGAGAGAAGGGCCCTGGTCCTTATTCTGTTGCTCACTCTCTGTAGAGAGGTGGCTCAGCCTGCTACCAGCCCTGACCCTCACCCGACACGCCAAGGCCAGGAAAGCTACCACCTCAGATCTGAAGATGGCAGTGAAGATGAGCCTCAGGTCCAGAGCAGGACACGGGAGAATCCAGGGAAAGATGAGGCAGGGAAGGGGAAGGGACAGGAATAGAGAATCGGCTGCGTCTCTTTCAGAAACCTTTTTGATTCTTTCTCATGAACTCCTTGTTTAAAAAAAAGTAACCCATTTTTCATAATTCAGAAATCCAAGCTGTCGAAAATTTCCTCCTGTGATGAGACGCATTCAGAACAAAAACGTGCGGCCTGATTTGTCTTTCCTTGAAATCAAAGACACTGTTCTAAAGGGGCTGCGTTTGCCACACAAAGGTAGCAGATGTTTCCCGAGATTATAGCTGCACAAGCACTTGCACGTTCAATCTTTGGATGTTTCGGCTTTTGAAAAGAGAAATGGTTTTGTCATTCCGTGATGCGCGGAAGCTTCTAGTATTGGTACCCCAGAGTCAGGCTCAGGTGGGGCATGCCAGTAGATCGGCTTGTGAACCTGGCCTTCCATGCTCTGGATGGCTCTGCAGAGTTGCAGAGAAAGGTTGGACCCAAGAACAGTGTGGGTAGGACAGGTCAAGTTCCCGAGCACACGATGAGCACCTAGTATATACCCAGAATGGCTTTAGGTTTTCTATATCAAAGGTTCCTAACTTCCGGGATCTAATGTCTGATGATCTGAGGTGGAGCTGATGTGAAAATAATAGAAATAAAGTGCACAATAGATGCAATGCACTTGAATCATTCTGAAACCATCTCCTTCTCCCTGGTCAGTGCAAAAACTGTGCTCCACAAAACAGGCCCCTGGCTCCAGAAAAGGTTTGGGACCACTGCTCCGTGCAAAGATGTCAAGTCTTCAGGATGCTCAGTCTTAATTCTGGCTCTCACGGAGTTTCCAGTCCAAAGACTTCCTAGACTCACAAATTTAGGAAGCGGATTCTAAAGCCAAGTTTTTTTTTTTTTAAGCTTATTAAACATATTTCTCATCTCTGATTCCCTCCTCTTGATCTTCTTTGCTGGAGATCTGAAAATCTCTCAGATTTCTCCCTTTTTCTTGTCCCTGGACTATAATCAGTTACAGGATCTGGCATATTCTAGCTTCAAAAGTGGAGCTCAAAAGATCCCTACTCTTCTTTGCCTTTGTATTGCAGTTTTAATCCCTTCTCCTCACACGTACCCCCAGAAGCATCCATGTCACTCCCCCCATGCCGTGTGTTATGGTCTGCTCATGGCTCACACTGGGAGCTACTGGAGGCTGGATTAAGCTTTACTATCTCAGTAGCTTGCAAAGGATCTGGTGTTTACTGGGGGTTCATTAATTTCTCTGACCAAAGGAAGAGGTGAGAATGTAAAGAAATAATGGTGGGATCTTCCTTAACTGCATCCCGCCATGCCCCTTCGACCCCTCGGTCTCTGTTGGTGTGGGCCTCAATTTTTTTTTTTTTTTTTTTAGCATGGCAACTCCTATTCATCCTTCAAGATCCAGCATGCATGTTAACTCCTCTAGGAAGCCTTCCTGATGACTTTCAGCCCGTGCGGTTTATTCACATCTTCCTCTGTGCTTCCACAGCACACTGCACATGTATTCATCAGAAGGAAAATGTTTCAATGACTATCTGTATCCAGTTTCTTTTTGGACTGCCAGGGCTCACAAGTAGATTGAATTTTATGATTTTTTTCTGTCTGATGTTGCTACCTGAACACTGCCTGAAGTGGAGTCTAGATATATTGACTATATGTTATTATATATGCTATTTTGATATATAAATATAAATATATGTATGGATATATGCACGTGTGCTAAGTCACTTCAGTCATGTCCGACTCTTTGCAGCCCTACAGACTGTAGCCTGCCAGGCTCATCTGTTCATGGGATTTCCCAGGCAAGAATACTGGAGTGGGTTGCCATTGTTTACTCCAGGGATATATGTATATGTCCGTGTATATATATATCTGAATATAATGATGAAAAGGCACCCTCTGAATCCAGCTGGGAATCACTTCAGGCAGTGTTCAGATAGGAACATCAGACAGAAAAGTATTGTAAAATTCAATCTATTTGTGAGCCCTGGCAGTCCAAAAAGAAACCAGATACATATAGTCATTGAGGCATTTGTCTTCTGAGCACACACGCGCAGGATGCTGTGGAAGCGCAGAGGAAGACATGAATAAACCACACGGACTGAAAGTCATCAGGTAAGGCTTCCTGGAGGAATTAACATGTGCTCTGGGTCTTGAAGGACGTACACGGGGCTTCCCTGGTGGCTCAGACTGTAAAGAATCCTTCTGCAGTGCAGGAGACCTGGGTTCAATTCCTGGCTCGGGAAAATCCCCTGGAGAAGGAAATGGCAACCCACTGCAGTATTCTTGCCTGGAGAATCCCCATGGACAGAAGAGCCTGGTGGGCTACAGTCCATGGGGTCACAAAGACTCAGACATGACTGAGCAATTAACACTCTAAACACTTTCACACACACACACACACACACACACACACACACACACGTATATATTTTCTGTCTACCAAAAGGAGCAGAAGTAAATCTCAAGAACATGACATCAACGATAAAGGGTAATAGTGTAGACAGGCATGTGTGGGTCAACCTGTTGGCTAGTATGGCTTCTGGACCATTAGGTCTTATCAGTCACAGTGGCTAAGCCTACTAACCCCAAGCCTGGAGGAAGAAGATGCTTAAAGCCATCCTTTTGCATCTGTTCTATTTCCTCTGCCACGTGGTTGATGACAGGAAGTTCTCCTGATTCACAGTTTCCTCCATGGCAGGCAGATGCTGGGCACAAGACACTACACCCTGGTGGCTACAGGTGTAGACTTTGGGTTTACAAAGATAGTTGGAATCCCCACTCCATCACTTCTCACTGTGTGACTGGGGGCAAGTTATTCAGCTTGTGGGAGCCCCAGTTTCCTTTAAAGGAAAAGGAGATTCACACTAAAAGTCAGCCTTAGCAGAGCCCTTGCACGTGCCAGGTGCAGCACGAGTGTTTTGTGTCAGCTCATCTCATCTTCACAGCCACAGTGAAGTGAGTACCCCTACTGCCCCAAGTTACAGATGTGGAAACTGAGGCTCAGAGTGCTTGGGACCCATGTCCAGGGTTACTCGGCTGGAAAGGCTCTGACTCAGGATGGAGATTCAGACAGCCTGACTTCACATCCAATACTCTTAGCCATGACACTCATGAATCATTTTCTGATAAGAAGTTTTGTAAGGGTTACTTAAGTTAATTTTTTAAAATGCGGCTCTGAATGTTCAATAAGTGGTAGCTTAAAAAAATCTGTTCAGAAAACTTTGAATATTCAAAATGGAAGGAGTCACATTACAGGAAAAATACAAAGGATTCTTGCTATTCTGAGCCTAGAATATTTCAATTATAAGGATAATGTAATTTTAAAGTATGAACAACAAGGAAGAAAATAGTCTCCTTTCAAAGAACATGAAAATTGATTATCTTCAGACTTTTCCTTTCCCAGGTGGCACAGTGGTAAAGAATATGCCTGCCAATGCAGGAGATATGGGTTCCATCCCTGGGTGGGGAAGATCCCCTGGAGAAGGAAATGGCAACCCACTCCAGTATTCTTGCCTGGAAAATCCCATGGACAGAGGAGCTTGGTGGGCTACCGTCCATGGGGTCGCAAAGAGTCGAACATGACTCAGGACTGAGTGTGCATGAGCAGACGTTTTACCTTCCAAAATGGAAGAGACTTTAGAGGGTTTTGGAGAGGGAAGGTTGGAACTAAGGAATTTTGACAATTTCACCGTTAAAGGCAAGGGTAGACAAACACTCAAATAGACGCACACTAGTGATACAACGTGAAAAGACTGTTGGCATGGGGAATTGTGGTATAACAGGACATGCGATTCTTTCTTTTTGAAACTTACACCCCAGATTCTGAAATCTAGGAAGATTCTGTGTTACACTTGTGCTCTCAGTTCATCTGTCTTTCTGCTTCTGCAGCTTCACTGAGACCAAGAACTATATTCCCCTCCCCCCTTTTTAAAAATCTGTCCTTTTATACAGATCCTATCATTTAATTCAGGAAAATGCAGTGTAGTAGATCCAAATGGTGAGTGGACTTGCCTGGGTCCCACACGTGAGTGGCAATTTAAGATTCCAACTGAGTTCTCCCAGACACCATGTCTGCTTGGCACTGGAGTCTGCCATGCCGGAACAGAATTGGGCCTGGTAGAGACCCCTGGACCTGTCTCTGTTTCCCTGGGCCACCTGGGCTTTCTGCAGTTGGTCTGGGGACAAGGGATTCTCCTGAGAGTTCTCCCCAGGCTCCAGCCCTCTCTCCATGCTTTCTTCCTGATAACACCAGAGCAAGGCTGCCCGTCCTGGCCTGAGGATCTCTGGAAGGTTGCCCTACAGAGTAGGGGCTGAGCCTCCCCCCTCCACAGGCCACGCCAGGCCCAGACCCTTCCTGCCTGGCGCTTTTCTTTAGGGAAGTCCCTCAGATCCTTGGCCAGGAAACCAAGAGTGACCGAGCCTTCCTCTTTCAAGATAGCCCACTCCATTGGCCGAAAGACCAAGACAAAGGAAAAGGCTGTGGCAGAAAGGGCCCTGACATGTAACACTCAGAGTTCTGGCCTTGCTTTTTTTAGAAAAGGAGCGCTTTCCCATGGTCAGGGGAGAAGTCAGACTTCCCTGTTTCTCTTGGGCCGGGCATGAAGCAATCTTCGGTTCTGATGTTGACACCAGGTCAACTCTCCAGACCTTCTCTTGGGGCCTGGCCCCTTGGGTTTCTGAGCTCTGACCTTTCCAACAAGAAATTGACCAATGGACCAGGGGCCCACAGCAGCAAGAGCTGGGTGGTGGTCTTAGTGGTGAGGGAGAGGAGCAGGACACAGGTGGGCACCCTGGGACTCACAGCTTCACTTGGCCCCCAGCTCTCCCACATGGTGGCTGTGAGGCCTCGGATGAGTTACTTAACCTTTCTGAATCTCAGGTTCCCCACCAGGAAAATGCAGAAACGGTGCTCTATGCAAAAGCAGGCTGTCTATTAAAAAATGAGGAAATCTGTGCAGAGAGCTAGGGTAGGGTTTGTCTAAGCCCTCATTAGACATTAATTATGCTCAAGGTTATTTAAGGTTGCACCTGAACCTTCAGTTTGAACAATCACCTGCACACACAGTATATGTAAGGATTGTGCACCTAGAGATGGAAGGCTCTGGATCCAGTTAGAACTGGGTTCAAACTCCAGGTCCCCCACTTAGCAGAGAGCAGTGTGAACCTGGGAAAGTAAATTCTCTTCTTTGAACCTGATTTCTCATCTTCTGCTTTCTTTATAAGGCTCTTGGAGGCTGACGGTGGCAGCAGATTAACTGAAATAATGTCTGCACACAGGCACGTAGCGGATATGCAGTAATTGTTCCCATTATAACCAAGTGCATGCATGCTAAGTTGCTTCAGTTCTGTCTGACTCTTTGTGACTGTATGGACTGTAGCCTGCCAGGCTCCTTTGTCCATGGGATTCTCCAGGCAAGAATACTAGAGTGGGTTGTCATGCCCTCCTTCAGGGGATCTTCCCAAGCCAGGGATCAAACCTGCATCTCTTACATAATGTTGCATTGGCAGGTGGGTTCCTTACCGCTAGCACCAGCAAAGGATCAAGGCAAATCCATTCAACAGGTGGTCTGAATCTTTATGGGTCTCAGCATCATCAAATACGTGAAGATGGGAAAGTCTTCTGGCTTTGTATGAGTGTGGAGAAAATCTAATGGAAAAATTAAGGTCAAAGTAGGTTTCTTCATGAGATCACTCATTTTTTTGTATCCCAGAGCCTGGCACAGTGCCTGGTTTGTTTGAGGTTCTCAATACATAGTTGTCAAATTAAAGAAAGCTTTGCTAAGGCCGACAGAGTTTTGTAGAGACAGTGCTAGCTCCGTGGGCAGGGTCCCATGCTTGGTTCAATGCTCTGCTGTTGCCATCTTGAAACTCTCAGTGGTTTTTGAACAAGGGTCTTTTATTTGCATGTTGCACTGGGTCCCACAAATGAGGCAGCAGGGCCTGTGTAGAGGCAAACCTGCTTAGAAGAAAATCCAGCCTCCTTATGAGGACTTGCCAGGTATTACCTGATCTGCCCCTGCTGCCTTACTGAACTCTGTGGCCACGCTCCACTTGCTTCCTGAACTTCAGGCACCCAGGCCTGTTTCTTTACCTGGCCACTCCCACCTCCCCTCAGCTTATCCCATGATGGGCTCCCATCACCTTTCCTGTCTCAGCGCCTAAGTCACCTCTATAAAGAAGCCTGCCCTGACCATGCTCCCAGCCACCTTCCGTCTTATTCGCTCGTTTTATACTCTTCCTCGTCCCTGATGCTCCTTTTTCTTGTGTGTGCATGTGCTCTAAGGTGCTCAGCTGCCCAGTCTTTTCTGACTCTTTGTGACCCCAGGAACTGCAGCCCGCCAGGCTCCTCTGTCCATGGGATTTTCTAGGCAAGAATACTGGAGTGGGTGATCATCCCCTTCTCCAGGGGCTCTTCCCCACCCAGGAATCGAACCTGAATCTCGTATGTCTCCTGCATTGGCAGGCGGATTCTTTACCACTAGCAGCACCACCTAAAGAGAGCTGTTTATTTACTCTTTTTGGCTGAGCTGGGTCTTCCCTGCTGCACGTGGGCTTTCTCCAGTTTCAGTGAGTGGGGGCTACTCCCTAGTTGCGGTGCCTGGGCTTCTCATCGCAGTGGCTTCTCTTCTCGTGGAGCAGAGGCTCTAGGGCTCACACACAGGCTTAGTTGCCCCACAGCTTGTGGGATCTTCCCGGAACAGGGATCAAACCCTTCCTTGTCTCCTTGCATTGACAGGTAGACTCAACCACTGGACCATCAAGAAAGTCTCCCTGATGTTTTTTTCTGTGAAATTAAGCAGTTTCCATATAGGTTGACTTGTTTATTTTCTCCTTCCTCCAGTAGACTGAACTCAGTGAAGGCAGCCGTCTTCCCACCTCATTCTCTGCCTTGTTCCTGAAGCCATCGTACAGCCCTTGGTGCATGGGCAGGGTTCCACGAATCCTTACCTACTGAAGAATGAATGAAGTCAGTAGGGTTGGATTTTCATCTCCAAAGGCTATCTGCTGGGACTCACTCATGTGAGAAGGTGAGAGCTGAGTTGGCACCACCCACTGTGGGTGGTGTTGAGAGTGGCTGCCTGGCTCCACAGCCCCTGCAGCTGGACAAGGTGGCCACCATCCCCATATTTTCCTGGCCACAAAAGCTGGCCTCCTGGGTGAGATCCCTCCACTGGGAGTCCACTCTGCACCCAGGACTTAGAAAGGTCTGAATGGCTGGTGTGAGCCAAGAGATGGAAAAGCAGAAGTAGATAACAATGGGAACATTGGATTAGAGGCCACCTAATCCAATGTCCTGTTCAAACGGGCTTCCAAGGTGGCACTAGTGGTAAAGAACCCATCTGCTAATGCAGGAGATGTAAAAGAAGAGGGTTCAGTCCCTTGGTTGGGAAGATCCCTTGGAGGGGGGCATGGCAACCAGCTTCAGTATTCTTGTCTGGAGAATCCCATGGATGGAGGAGCCTGATAGGCTATGGGGTTGCATGGGGTCCCAAAGAGTTAGATACATCTGAAGTAACTTACACATGCCTGTTACAGATGTTTTGGCCCAGAGAGAGAAAGAAAATTACTCTGTAATGATAACAATGTCAAAACCCCAAACCAGACCAAGCCTACCAATCAAACAAAAGAAAAAGCACAGTGGGAGGCAGTATAACATGGGGTAAAGACTTTAATCCAAGTATGATATCAAATAACTTAATATTTACAAGGTGCTTAGGACAGTTCCTGGCACGAAGACAATGCTAGGTAAGTGTTTTACAAATTGCAGATCAATCCAAGTTGAGCTCTTTTGCTGATCCAGGAAATCTGCAAACTCCTTACTTGTATCATTTCATGTAATCCCCCAGCCATCTTAAGAGGTAGGTGCAATAATGATTTATGCCCATTTTACAGATGAGGAAATGAAAGGCCAAGCTAGAGAGTGGCAGAGCTGTGACCCCAGGTTGGCTGTCTCTAGAGCCAAGTTCTCAGCTCCTGTGCTGGATGGCGGTTATGGGTAGAGCTGGCCTGGCATCTCCGTGCTCCTTCCCAGTACCAGACCGGGCGCTGGCCTGAGTGGGAAATGCCTCTGATTCACATCTGCTCTGCTGGGAAGCTGCCTTACTCACTGGCTCATTCATGCCTCAAGCATCCTCTGCCATCTCCCTCTGCTGTGCCGGGGCCACGCCTGGTCCTACAGACAGGCTCGCAAGGTTGGGTGTCCTCTGTGTGGTAGAGCAGCAGGCTCCCAGGCTGGAGGGGCTGGCAGGATGGGGGATACACACTGGAGAGCTGATGAGCCTAGGCTTGCTGAGTTTGCTGTTCCTCCTGGGTTGCTTGCCCTTCCCTAGGTGGAGGGTGCTTCCTGCACAGGGGCCAAGAATGGCTAGGACCCCACAGACACTGGAACTAATGGGTATGCTCAGCTCCCCATGCAGAGTTCCGTGGGTGGGGCTCTGATGGCCCACAGGTGCATCTGAAAACCCTGCCCATCTTTGGGCCAGCTAAGCTGGGGAGAGGGTAAAGCCCCAGCAAAGGCCATCCATGCAAGACCCCAGTAGCTTTTGGCTCTGATTCTAGATTGGTCTCTGCTACCTGACTTCTCCTATCTGGAAACTCTGGATCTGTTCTGTTCTCCACACCCTCTCAGGAGCACCCCAACAAGCCCAGTGGGACTCGTCATGGGTCACTGGAGGTGACTGTTCACTCTTCAAGCCACAGCAGAGATGCCCAACCCTATGACATCCATTGACCTCATTTGCCCATTCATTCACACATGGATATGTTCATTTAACAAATATTCATTGAATTTCCATCATGGGCAAGGCATAGTGTCTGTCTCTAAGGAAACAACTGAACATAAATCCATCACTGCTTCCACTCTCATGGAACACACACTCCAGAAGGCTAGCATAAAGAGAGTCAAACAAGGAGAAAAAATAATTGCACATCTTGAAAGGTGTATGGAGGGAAAGAGCGTGGGTTATTTCGAGTGATTTTTGGAGCTGACTCATAACAGGCTGAAAGAGATGCCTGTTAAAGTTTTGGGGAGTTTTGTGAGCTGGTTGTTAAACACAGCCATCATGAAAAAGTAAGTTATGTAAATTTGCAGTGATACAAATTATATTAAAATAAAAATTAAAAACTGAGGCATCAAGTATATGGGGTGGTGTGAGCAGAGAATTGGCAGACTGGGGACTGGTTGGAGAAGCCACTGGTGTCTACTTGGCTTCTTCTCCTCATGCTTCGGTCCTGGGTTTTTCCTTCAGGAACCTCATCCCTGGTCCTGCAGTTAGTCCCAATTAGGACCAGGCTTTCCAGCTGGCACCGGTGGTAAAGAGTCCACCTGCCAATGCAGGAGACACAAGAGACCCAGGCTCCATCCCTGGGTAGGGAAGATCCCCTGGGGGCAGGAAACGGCAACCCACTCCCATATTCTTGCCTTGCAATCCTGTAGACAGAGGTGCCTGTTGGACTACAGTCCATGGGGTCGCAAAGAGTCAGACACAACTGAGTGCCACACAGGGCCAGGCTGATTCCAGGGCTGAGGCCTGAGGGTAACCAGGAGGTAAGTCAAACCCAATGTCACACTGTGGGGACAATTCAGAGGCCTCCGATGACTTGGATGTGGGCTCTTGATGCTGACCATTCCAGGCTGGCCCCTCCCCTGTGAGCTTGCCTCCTCCCCAGGGCATCCTACCCTCCCATCTGGTTCTAGAAAGTCTGTGTTTGGATCTGATGATTTGGTGAGTCCTCTGAGAGTTCCCACCTGGTGGCATGGCTGGTCCCTAGTACTGACCACGTGCCTGAATTAGGGTGAGCCGCGTGGACATACACTCTGCAGGGGTCGCACGTTCTGCCACCAGAGAGCTGGTCCTACCCTATCAGTCCAACCCGGGTCAAGTAGG
Organism: Ovis canadensis; assembly: GCF_042477335.2. Classification (NCBI taxonomy): domain Eukaryota; kingdom Metazoa; phylum Chordata; class Mammalia; order Artiodactyla; family Bovidae; genus Ovis; species Ovis canadensis. The sequence goes on along the minus strand of NC_091257.1, from coordinate 84,637,726 downwards.
AGAGACAGCTTCCTCAGTCCCCCCAGTTCAGTAAGTGTTATCAGCTCAGCAAGTCTCACTCACTTAGCAGGGCAGGGGTCAGGAAAAGTGCAGCTATTGTAGGGGTCGTATGTGTTCAGAGAAGCCTCCATACACACCGATCTGAATCCTTCCCTGCATCACCCCCCAAAAGACTGCTTCCTTCTAAAGCACATCCACTTTGCAAGCCCGGTGCAGGCCTTCCCTCAGGGCACAGATTGACCAAGGCAGTGGACCCACTCCTCCCAGGACGTTCTTCTCTGGTTCCATGCTGGGGAAACCAGCCCATGCTCCCTCTGCCTCGGGTGGCCTGATTCCCTTCCCCACCATCTACCCTCCTGATCTTCCCTTCTGAAGCTCTCCAGAACCTTCTGACTCATCCTGTGACTCAGGTGGAGTATTTCTGTTCCCACGTCCTTTTCCCTGAGAGGCTGGAGATCACAGCTCTCTCCCCTGGCTCAGTGTCGGGGAGGGAACAGCTGGATTCCTGTATGTGCTTGTGTGCACATGTGTGTGCATGTGTGTGTGCTGGGGTACACCCCTCCCCACCCCAGGGAGCTAGGGAGGGTGGTTTACCTATTCCTTTCCTGATGCTGGGAGAGATTGAGGGCAGGAGGAGATGGGGTCGACAGAGGATGAGATGGTTGGATGCCATCACTGACCCAAACGGACATGAGTTTGAGAAAACTCTGGGAGAAGGTGAAGGACAGGGAAGCCTGGTGTGCTGCAGTCCATGCACTTGCAAAGAATCGGACACAACTGAGCAATTGAGCAACAACCTCTCTGTATATCCCCTGACTCCTCGGGAGCCAACAAGCATCCTCTAAGACCCCAGGAGGGGTGAGCGGTGGGGGTATCTGCAAAGAGTGTCATCCTGATCTTGACAAGATGACTGTGTTGTTGGAGGTGCTTTTTAGCAAAGAAAGTCCAAGCTGATGACACCTTCTACCAAACCCCAAATCCCAGAAAATGCACATAATAAACTGGCAGGCACCTAGGGACCAATACTTTGAGCTTGAAAGTGACCAAGATTGATGAAGGATCACATTCAACATTACCCAGCAAGCAAGTAGCCAAGCTGGATTTGGATTGTAATAAATTCGTGCCTTCAGTTGACATCGGATATTCCCCGTCCTGTTTCCCTGCCCCCTACCCCCAGGCAGGACCTCTCCCCTCTCTGCTTCTGCTAAGCTGAGCTGTCTAGTACAGTGGCTAGCAGCTACCTGAGACTATTAAGCACTAGAAATGTGACTAGTTCAAATGAAGAGGTTCTGTAAGTGTAAAATGCACACTGGATTTCAAAGCTCTAGTATGAAAAATATTCTAGTATAAAAAAATCAGAAATAGCTCATTCATAATTTTTCATATAGGTTGCAGGTGGAATTGGTAATATTTTGACAGGTTGGATTAAATAAAACATTATTAAAATGAATTCTACCCATTTATTTTCACTTTTAAAAATGTGTAGAAAATTTTAAATTGTGCATGTAATTTAAGTATGTAATGATTATTTATGTAATTTCAATATATAATGGCTCATGTTTGTGACTGCAATTATGTTTCTATTGGAGTTGACCAGAAATCTGCCCCCGCCTTGTTTCTATAAATAAAGTTGTATTAAAACACAGCTAGGCTTATTCATTTACATAGCATTTTAGGGTGATTTTGCTCTATAACGGCAAATTGTGTATTTGTGACTGAGAACCTGTGACCCATAGAGCCTAAAGTATTTAGTTCCAGTCCTTTACAGAAAAAGTTTTAGTGACTCTTGCCACCAGTTTCGTGAGAGTGGGGACTATGGACTTGACACAGAATAAGTGCTTAGTAAGTATTAGTTGAGCGAATGTATAATTTTGGAGGGTATGTTTGTTGGAATTACAAGCAGAGGGAAGAGCATATGCCGAAGCGTGGGGCCAAGAAATAGCACTGATTGTGTTGGTGATGGGGTGTTTTGGGGGGCCCTTTATAAAAAATTTGCTCACTCTTATTCTAGATACCTCATTGTCTTCCCTGGTGGCTCAGAGGGTAAAGCACCTGCCTGCAATGCAGGAGACCTGGGTTCCCTCCCTGGGTCAGGAAGATCCCGTGGAGAAGGAAATGGCAACCCACTCCAGTACTCTTGCTTGCAAAATCCCATGGACGGAGGAGCCTGGTGGGCTACAGTCCATGGGGTTGCAAAGAGTCGGACACGACTGAGCGACTTCACTTTTCTTCATTCTAGATGCTTAAATGTATGTATCTATATATATGTATATTTTGGTAGACCATTTTTAGAGTCTTTATTGCATTTGTAACAATATTGCTTCTGTTTTATGTTTTGGCTTTTTGGTCTCAAGTCACATGGAATCTTGGCAGTCTGACCAGGGATTGAACCCACATGCCCTGCTGTGGAAAGCGAAGTCTTAACCACTGGGCCACCAGAGATATCCCCTCTAGACATTTGTATCAGCCTCCTCCCTGATTCCTTGCCTCATGTTTTTTCTTTCCCAGGCAGCCTCCAATCTGCCTACCTGCATGCGTGCTAAGCACTTCAATCGTGTCTGACTCTGCGACCTTATAGCCTGTAGCCCGCCAGGCTTCTCTGTCCATGGGGTTCTCCAGGCAAGAATACTGGAGTGGGTTGCCATGCCCTCCTCTAGGGGATCTTCCCGACCCAGGGATCGAACTTGCATCTCTTACATCTAATGCATTGGCCGGCAGATTCTTTATCACTAGCGCCACCTGGGAAGCCCCATTCTGCCTACACAAATCCCAACAAATCATTGATCGGCTCCCCAAATCTCCATTGTCCTAGCCATTGCCTGTAAGATGAAGGCAGAACTTCTTAGCGTGGCCTTGCGGGCCCTCCCATGCCACCCTGCCCAGTCCCCGAGCCTGGTACTCTGCCATCTCCTCTCCCCTCCAGTGCTCTGGGGCTGCCCCACCTATTCTGGTCTTAATGCCTTTCTTCATACTCCTTCTCTGCCTTGAAACCTCTCCTTGATCTCTGCAAGTCAGATACCCACCCTTCAAGGCTCGGCTCCAATATTTCTTCCTTGAGACACAATATGGCATTTTGCCAGTTTTGGAGTTTCTTTTAAGTCATTGTTAACATAAGATAAATGATAGGAGGTACTGGGTTCCCACAGCACTTTGTATCTTTTATTTATTTATTTTTTAACTGCAGCACTAATAATTTAAAGCTGAAAGTTTTGCTTTTCATCTAGTACTCACTGTATGTGCCAGCTACCATGCTCAGCTCTACAAATATATTGCCTTTCACAGTTATCACACAACTCTGTGAAATTGGTGCTATGCTACCCCCATTTAACAGATAAAGAAACAGACTCAAAGATGTAATATAAGAATAATGAGCGGTGGTCCTGACATTTGAATTCAGGTTGATTAGATTCTAGAGCCCAAAATGCAAATCTAAGGTCTGTGTTCTTCCCTGAGTTTACTTCCTAAGGCTACCTCCCCCATGCCTGGGTCCTGGGGGTCCTCCTATAGGGATTCCCATTCCCAGGTCCTAGATCAGTCCTCACTGGGTCCCCTATTAGGTCAGTCCTGACTAGAGAGAGCTTCGTCCCTGCTCTGAGGCCTGAGTGTGCTGAAAGAAGCAAATCAAACCCAGCACCTTGGCCTGGGGACCACTCGAGAGGCTGTGTCTGCTGAATCCCCATCCTTAAGGGTCCAAGACATAGAGTTAAGTGAAAGTAAACTTGTGCTCACTTTTGCATCTTGATGTAAAGGTCACTTCCTCAGGGAAGTCCTCCATGATTGCTCAGACGGAAAAATTCTGGATTTATGTTCTTATAGCATCTAAATCTACTTCTTCTCCTTCCAATAATTCATCCCTTTTTTTTCGGGGTTGGGGGGTAATGATTCTTTTATCATTTGTTTCCCTGACTGAATAATAAGCATCATGAGGACAGGGGCTTTGTTCCTCATATTTCCAGGACCTTTCTCAGTGCCTGATTCATTGTGGGTGCATGGTGAATATTTGAATGGATGAATGAAGCTCTGCTTGTTTGTCTTACCTGGATATCCACCTCGCTGGTCTCCAGATCCATAGGGAAGCAGACAACCATGTGAATTTCTGTCCCCTCCCTTTCCTGATGACTTAGTGTTGAAGACATTGCTGCTGCTGCTGCTAAGTCGCTTCAGTAGTGTCCAACTCTGTGCAACCCCATAGACAACAGCTCACCAGGCTCCCCCGTCCCTGGGATTCTCCAGGCAAGAACACTGGGAGTGGGTTGCCATTTCCTTCTCCAATGCGTGAAAGTGAAAAGTGAAAGTGAAGTCGCTCAGTCATGTCTGACTCTTAGTGACTCCATGGACTGCAGCCCACCAGGCTCCTCCGTCCATGTGATTTTCCAGGCAAAAGTACTGGAGTGGGGTGCCATTGCCTTCTCCAGTTGAAGACACTAGCATGTGTTGAAAAGAGACTGACAGATTGCTGATCACTAGGCCAGTAATATTTGATCGTGAGCAGAACTTCAGATAGAAAGCCCCTTCCTCGACCTCAACCAAGGAAACCTGTCCCACCGTGTGTCCTCTGGGGGCACAGCCTGTGGCCGCAACCCAGAAGAAGGAGAGGGAGTGGGCAGGTGCCCTGGCATAGGCAGTGAGCCAGGGCAACTCCACACCCTGACCTGTCCCCACTGCCCACCCCTGAAGGGCAGGGAAGCATGCAGATCCCCAAGCACAGCTAAAGGAGTTCAGCAACACTTTCCTGATGCCTTAGTGGCTGTGATTTGAGAACTTCTGTTTTCACCTAATGCAGAAGCGGCAGCTGCAGGTGAGTCCTACAGCCACGGGAATTCTTCTGTCTGTCCTGCACATCCTCAGACATGCTGGGGCTTGGTTGGCGGGTGGGAAGGTCAGCCTAAGAATCAAGTCTCACACGCCTATGTTGGCTTAGGGTGACCAACTGATTCTGCTTTGTCTGCAATGGTCTTGTCTTTAAAACTGAAAGACCCTCATTCCTGGGCAACTGGGGACAGGTGGTCACCCTGACTAGGCGACTCTTGCTCTAAAGTGGCTAGCTTCAGTGCTGGATGCTACATCACTGGATTCTGGCCAGTTTGTCATCATTTTGGGCAAAATGCACACAAAGCTGTCGTCTTCTTTGAGGTTCAGGGTGAGTCTGGGGCCAGGGACCAACAACAATCAGCTCAGGCCTGTGAATCTAGCCAGATCAGAGGGACTAGTGTTAGTCCTTTTAAATCCAGTGTTAAAGACCACGAGAGGTACTGCAGGATTCCTACAGTTGTGGGGACCTCAGAGAGTCTGAATTGCTAGGTTGTGATGGTGGCCACGTATAGCTGGCCTGCATCTGGGGTAGGGGGTATGTTTACACAGATCAGAATAAACTAGACTCGAGTATGCATGCTTGGGAGCATGAGTGCAAGTCACTTCAGTTGTGTCCGACTCTTTGCGACCCTATGGACTGTAGCCTGCCAGGCTCCTCTGTCTGTGGTATTTTCCAGGCAGGAACACTAGAGTGGGTTGCCATTCCCTTCTCCAGGGGATCTTCCCTACCCAGGGATCGAGCCAGGGAATCTTCCTGACCCACGGATCGAACCCAGGTCTCTCATGTCTCTTGCATTGGCAGGTGGGTTCTTTACTACTAGAGCCACTTGGGAAGCCCAGACTCGAGTATACAATAAAAATATAACAGAAGTCATATGAGCAATTTTCGATTTTCTAGTAGCTACGCTGAAAAATAAACTGGTGAAATTAAATTTAATAACATAGTCTACTTAACCCAGTCATCCAAAATATTATAATTTTGACATGTAATCTATTTAAAATTATTGAGATCTTTTATGGGTCTGTTTCATTCTAAGTGTTCAAAATCCAGTTTGTATTTCATGCACTCAGCATCTCTTGATTCGAACCAGCCACATTTCAAGTGCTGCGGTATCTATGGTTCGGTGAGTGTGTGTGTACACATGTATTATAAAGCCTCCTAATCAAACCTGGAAGATCTGTAACTGCCAGAATACCATCTGACAAGACTGCCATATATTTTGTAAAGGGCGCCATGAACTGTGGCTTCCCCAGTGGGTCAGTGGTAAGGAATCCGCCTGCAATGCAGGAGACTTGGGTTGGAAAGATTCCCTGAAGGAGGAAAAATGGCAGCCCACTCCAGCATACTTGCCTGGAAAATCCCTTGGACAGAGGAGCCTGGCAGGCTACAGTCCATGGGATCACAAGAGTTGGACACAACTTAAAAATTAAATCACAACCACCACCACCACCATCTTTTTCTTAAACAGGTGCTTCTTTTGCTTTTGAAAGTTGTGCTTTCTTCCCTCAGAAGACTGGACACCCTAAGATACACATATACTTTTAAATACATTTGTGGGGAGGTATAGAGTCTTCCTGAGGACTTCACAGGTGATAAATAATCCTCTTGCCAATGCAGGAGGCTTGAGTTCGATCCCTGGATTGGGAAGATCCCCTGGAGAAGGAAATGGCAATCCACTCCTGTATTCACACCTGGGAAATCCCATGGACAGAGGAGCCTGGCGGGCTACAGTTCATGGGGTTGCAAAAGAGTTGGGCATGACTGAGAGACAAAACAGTAACAACCAAAAGGAGCTCCCTGAAGCATCCTTTGCTCTTGAGAGCAAGCATTTCTCCTGAAGATAAAAAAATGGAGTCCTGAGCTGAGTTTCCTGAATGTCTAGAGTGAAAAAGAAGATGAGAAAGATACAACCAAATGTTGGTAAGTACGTAGAACAACCATCACATCACAAGTGAGAGTATTACTGGTAGAGCTATTTGTAAAACAGTTTGACATTAAAGGATTAAATGTGCATCTACTAAGTGACCTAGTCACTTCATCTTTTTGTATTTTTCTGAGACAAGTTAAAAAAATATAACGTCTTTTAGAGAAAAGTTTGTAAGAGCTTGATCACAATAGCTTATAACTGGAAATAGCCACAAAGATTTTATCAACAAGAGAACAAAAAAAAAGCAATGGTCTATTTATATAACAGAATACAACTCAGCAACAAAAATGAATAGATTAGTGATGCACACAACAAAGCCTGTGAATCTCAAAAAAAAAAAAAAAGAAAAAAAATTCATGCTGAAGGAAAGAAGCTAGACACAAAATTGCCCATCTGCGTGATTCTACGTGAAGTTCTAGAACAGGCAACACGAACTTAGCAGGAAAGAAATCAGAGCAGTGCTAGCTTCCAGGAGAAGGTGGATTTCGTGGGAAAGGGCACAGGAAAACTTTCTGGGTGAGGGAAAGTTCTATGGGTTTTTGATAAAATTGAAAGACTAGTTTACTTAAAAATCTGTGCATTTCACTGATGTAAATTACACCAAAAAGGGGAGACGGAAACAGTTAAGAACTAAATGCTTTTGGAGGCTCTTAAAGACCCAATACATCTCTATCATTCTCTGTGACAACAGCATCTTGGACAATGGATCTGGCCTTGCTGTTTCAAGGAAAACTGACCATATTAATTCATGTTCATGGTTAGTCCCAGCTGGACTAGATCTTTGAAGTAGAGACCAGTCTTAACATCATGATGTTCCCAGGATCTGGTGTGAGGATGGGCCTTCACAGGTACAGAGGAAATATTTTTTGAATAAATGAATGACTCTTTGTATATTTATACATATGTAAATATACACATATATTATTTAGTATAATATAAAGTATATATAATATATATTATTATTTAGCATGAAGTGTAGTTGACTTAAAGTATTATATTAGTTTCAAGTGTACAACATAATAATTGGCATTTTTATAGATTATACTCCATATAAAGTCATTATAAAATATTGGCTGTATTCCCCGTGCTATTTATTTTATACTGTATCCCCTGTATCTTATTTTATATGTAGTCATCTATACTTGATGCTGAAGCTCTAATACTTTGGCTGCCTAATGTGAAGAAATGACTCATTAGAAAAGACTGATGCTGGGAAGGATTGAAGGCAAAAGGAGAAAAGGGCGTCAGAGAGCAAGATGGTTAGATAGCATCACCGACTCAATGGACATGAATTTGGGCCAACTCCAGGAGACAGTGAAGGACAGGGAAGCCTGGCATGCTGCAGTCCATGGTGTCACAAAGAGCTGGACATGACTTAGTGGCTGAACAACAACGACAAATCCATACCTCCTAATCTGCTTCCCTTGTTTTCCCTACATCTCTCCCCACTGCTGCTGCTGCTGCTAAGTCGCTTCAGTCGTGCCTGACTCTGTGCGACCCCGAAGACAGCAGCCCACCAGGCTCCCCCGTCCCTGGGATTCTCCAGGCAAGAACACTGGAGCGGGTTGCCATTTCCTTCTCCATCTCTCCCCACTAGTGACCACTAATTTGTTCTCTGTATTTGTGTCTGTCTCTTTTTTGTTATAGTCATTTGTTTATTTTTTAGATTCTGCTTGTAAGTGAAAACATACAGTGTTTGTCTTTTTCTGTCCCTCCAGATCCATCCAGGTAGTGAATGACGAAATTTCTTTCTTTTTTATGGCTGCTACTACTACTACTACTAAGTCGCTTCAGTCCTGTTCGACTCTGTGTGACCCCATAGACGGCAGCCTGCCAGGCTCCCCCGTCCCTGGGATTCTCCAGGCAAGAACACTGGAGTGGGTTGCCATTTCCTTCTCCAATGCAGGAAAGTGAAAAGTGAAAGTGAAGTCGCTCAGTCGTGTCCGACTCTTTGCGACCCTATGGACTGCAGCCTACCAGGCTGAGAGATATTAAAAAAGTGACTGTTAATGGAATTACTTGACAGGAATAAGAAGTTCTTGTACTCTTGGGTGATTCATGGGTCCTACCACTGGACGGGAAAGTGGGTCGTTGTGTTTTCACAGAAGGGGTCAAGTTTCCTCCCTTCTCCCCTCCCTTCTTTTCTTCCTCCCCTCCCCCATTTTTTTCTTTCCTTCCTCCCATCTCTCCTTCTTTTCTTCACTAACCCTCTGCTGTACCTCAAGGGAATATCCATTCATTTCGGGCCCTTTGATTCACTAAGTCCTTAAGGTACAGTGCTTATGGGCTTTCAAGGGATCCATGAAAGTAGCTCAGATCTGAATAAGTAAAGAAAATTGCAAAGCATAAGAATGAGTGTTTAATTAAATGTACATAAAGCATATCATTATGGAAACTAGTTTAATCCAAGTCAACTCCTATATTTATAGAAAAATTCTACTCAGTGTAGGATGTGGATTTATTTGAATGTGGTTTCATGATGTTGGATGGGGGAGTCTCCAAAAGTCAGGGGGTTTGGGGGCTCCCAAGACTCTCAAGTAACTGTAAAATCGATGTATACTTGATATTGTGGGAAACTTATTTGCCAAAACATACAAGAAAGTGGGAGAAGACACAGGAAGAAAAGAAGAATCGATATATAAGGTTATGAGGAATAACTTCAATTCATTTTTTTTATCAAAAAACTTTGCAGGTAATATAAACATGCATGGTAGGCAGAAGAATGACCCTCTAAAGAGGTCCATGTCCTAAGCCTTAGAACTTGTGGGTATGTTACTTTACAGGACAAAAGGGAATTTGCAGGTGTGATTAAGGTTAATAACCTTGAAAAGGGGAGATTATCCCCCAATACCCAAGTGGGCCCAAGGTAATCACATAATCCTTAAAATTGGAGAACCTCTTTTGACTATGGTTAGGGATAGATGTGACAGGGAGGAATGGTCAGAGAGAGGCAACATCGCTGGCTTTGAAGATGGAAACAAGGGCCATGATTTAAAATACATGATTAAGGATACTAAGAATACACGGGGCTTCCAGAAGCTGGAACAACCAGGAAAATGGATTCTCCCCTTGAGTCCATAAAGAAAAGCAGCCTTGTAGACATCTTGACTACAGCCCATTGTCAGACTTCTAACCCTCACAACCACAATACATACATTGTTTAGACTACGAAGTTCACGGTAACTGATCATGCCAGTCACACATGCAATCAACACACACGGCACGCAGCATGTATTGAGTGTTCTCTATGTGCCAGGCACTGTGTTACATACTTTGCATGTCTGAGCTTTCTCAATTTTCATAACAACTCTGTGAAGTGGGTACTGTTATCCCTCTCCTTTTATTTCACTTATTTTCTTCCTTTTCTTATTTTTGGCTGTGCTGCGCAGCATGTGGGATCTTAGTTCCCTGACTAGGGATGGAACCCACAGGGAAGTGTGGTGTCTTAACCACTGGGTCATCAGGGAGGTCCCCACCCTCCTTTTATTTTTTTAAATTTTAAATGTTTATTTTTACTTTATTTTACTTTACAATACTGTATTGGTTTTGCCATACATTGACATGAATTTGCCACGGCCCACCCTCCTTTTAAGTCTTAGAAAAGGTAAGGAGATTGTCCAAGGTCGCAGACCTTATGAGGGACAGGGTGGGGTTTGTATCCAGTTGTGTTTGTTTCTGGGCTCCCCAGGTGGTGCTAGTGGTAGGAACCTACCTGCCAATGCAGGAGACATAGGAGACACAGATTCGATCTCTGGGTCAGGAAGCTCCCCTGGAGGAGGGCACGGCAACGCTTCCCAGTATTCTTGCCTGGAGAATCCCATGGGCAGAGGAGACTGGTGGGCTACAGTCCATAGCGACGCAGAGTCAGACACAATGAAGTGACTTTGCATGTACGCACGTGTTTGTTTCTATGATAAACAGTAGAGTCACAGAGTAAAAGCTCTTTGTAACTTTTTGGCCTTCAATCCAGGATGATGAGGGTCAAATTTACCTTTGCAGAACCTACGAGAAAAGGTGATCACAAGGCACGACAACGTGACAGCTCTTCAGGATGACATGTTTTAGTAGGGGCAGAACCATCTCCATTCTCATAAATCGTCTACAGGACCACATGCGTTGGACCTCGAAGGAGCATCACTTTTCACATAAACAATTAGAGAACTAATCACAACCCGTTTTTATCTGTCCATTAAGGTAGATATAATTACGGTAACATTTTGTTAAACTAGTTTGAGGATGCGCTTTAGTGTCATAATGATGACTTTTATTTCTCGGAGAGTTTCTAATTTGTCTTGGCTGCATCTTGGGCCATCTCCTGTTCTCTCTCGTGCTCGGTGCTCCATCCGAGCATCTTCAGCCCCTCTGTTCTGCATCCCCTCCACTTTCCTAGTAACTTTCTAGTCATCACTTGGTTGTCCTCTTACATTCACCTTCTCAGGGAGGCCGCCCTGATGCCCTGCACTGGAGAAATCCTCTGGAATGTGTTCCAAAGTGTCCTGTTCCTTCCTGTTATCTACCTCATCACCCTCATCACCTCTATCACCTATTTCATCTACACACACTTATCACCTCTTTCCCCTGCGCTTTAAGCCTCATGAAGGCAGAACCTCACATCTGTTCCATTTCCCACTGGGTCCCCAGGGCCCAGGATGATGATTGGCAACTGGTAACATTCATTAGGGGCTTTCCTGGTGGCTCAGTGGTAAAGATTCTGCCTGCTAATTTAGGAGACTCCACTTAGATCCCTGGGTCTGTAAGATTCCCTGGAGGAGGCAATGGCAACCCACTCCAGTATTCTTGCCTGGGAAATCCCATGGACAGAGGAGCCTGGTGGGCTACAGTCCACTGGGTCTCAAAGAGTCAGACACAGTTTAGCGACTAAAATAATCACAACAACATTCAATAAATATTCGTGGGCTGATTCCTGATAGATTTTAATTGGTCTTTGCTTCTTAGTGGACACTACTGGTGTCTACTTGGACTTTAACTGGGTACGATTTTGGTCCCATCCTCCACCTTCCACTTTACACTTTCCATGTGTACTTTCTACATCACACACTTTCTACTTCACGTGTGAGCATGTGAACACACACACATGTGCACACAGGATGAGCAATGTCTTTTCAAATCTCCTTTGCACCTTTAGGCTGGAGCCCCTGGGCCCAGTTAGCAGGCCTGGCTTCTGAATCCGTCTAGAGAGGGAAGGGAGAGGGGGCATGATGCTTGTGAGTCAGGCATTGCTCTCTGGGACCATCTACCCTCTTGGGAGGCCCTGGGGATTACCCGTGCATCAGTCCAGACCCTCTGGGAGGCCTCGTTTCCCCTGAAGCTCACGTCCTGGGACTCCATTTCTGCTATTCTTGTTCCCATGTGGGCTGTGCTCAGACTGGGGAGCCAGTGGCTGAAGCCATACTTTCTTCCTTCCCTCCCTTCCCCACCATGGGGGAGTTTCAGTAGGGGAGTCCCTCCTTCCTAGGGTCCCCAGGAGACTACCTGGCATTTCACAACTGCTGCCCAGGCTCACACAGCTGAGGGCATGAGGCCAGGTCACGGTCCCAAAGGGGCCTGACGCTTAGACCCCAGCCCTCGGCAGCAACCTTGGGATGGTCATTGCATAACTGGCAGTGAAATCCCTGCCACGGAGCTGAAGCCCTTTGGCCGCGTGGAAACTTTCGAAAACAGACCGAGCCCATGACGATGTCCTCTTCTGTTCCTGGTTCCCAGCCTGCTCAGCTCCACCCTCCCCTGTTCATGCCCTGCATTGGCCTTTGCCCTGAGCCTTGCCCCCTTCCAATGTCCCTGGCCTGCTCCACCTACTGCCCAGACCAATGAGAGCCCAGAAAAAGAGAGTCTGATGAGGTTGGGGGTGGGAATGCCTTTGTGTCTGGAGGCAGAATTGCAACCACCCTACAGGGCTCCTGGGCAGTGTTTCCTGAACTCCACTGGGGAGGCCCGTGTCTGCCAGCTGACCTCCCCGCCTGCCTCCCTAACCCGCCTCTGTCAGCCTGCACCTCCTGCAGCCTGTTCCTGCTTCAACACCTCACAGCCAGATGACCTCCCTGCTCACCCTCTCCCCATCTTTCACAGAGACATGCAGAGAGTGTTGGTTAAGACTTTGGGAGTCTCCAGACTTGGGTTCAGTACCTGGCTGTTTGACCTTGGACCTATGACGTCACCTCTTTGGTCCTCTGTTTCATCATCTGTGACATGGATTTGATATTCCCTCTCTCACAGGGTTGTCATAAGTGTGACCCCAGGGGATGCACCCGTTTAACACACATTTTCGTATCACCTGCTATGTGACAGGCACTGAGCTGTGTGCTAGGGTCACAGGGTGATCAAGACAGAGTCTGTAGGAGGGAGCCTGCAGTCTGAAGGTGGAGATGGAAAACTCTTGCACACATTCACAGAGATAGGCCAACAAACAAACAAAGCCATGGATTCCCAGGGCACACTGGATGATGATAAGAAGCCAAAGGACAGGAAACATTGACAGAAGGCAACACTGAGAGCATCCTGGGGGTAAGGGGGTGGGGGAAGAGGTGTTTCAGGGAGTGGTACTAACCAGGCCTGGAGGATGGAAAGGGGTCCACGGCTGGAGAAGAGGGTCAGATAGAGGGACATCCTGCACGATAAGGCTCAGAAAGCAAGAAGCCATCTGGTGGGTTTGTAGATCCCAATGGGACTCTTTGTGGCTTGGGTATAGAGAACCAGAGTTAGGTAGAGACAAGTGAGCATAACACAAAATATCCTGGATCCTGTAGGCCTTTGGACTGGCACCATCAGCATCACCTGTGGACTTGTTAGAAATGCATGTTCTTGGGCCCCAATGCAGGTGGACTAAGTCAGAAACTCTAGGAGTAGCAATGGCAACCCACTCCAGTACTGTTGCCTGGAAAATCCCATGGACGGAGGAGCCTGGTAGGCTGCAGTCCAGGGGGTCACGAAAAGTCGGACACAACTTTTCACTTTTCACTTTCACGTATTGGAGAAGGAAATGGCAACCCACCCCAGTGTTCTTGCCTGGAGAATCCCAGGGATGGGGGAGCCTGGTGGGCTGCCGTCTATGGAGTCATACAGAGTCAGACACGACTGAAGCGACTTAGCAGCAGCAGCAGCAGCAGCAGAGTCCTACAGGGGATCCAAGTTGGACAGTTTCTGCTAAACTAAAGGAGGGAGTTTGGACTTTCCCCCCCAGCATGGGAGAATACTATTAGAGAGCTTTTTTTTTTTTTTTTTTTTTTAATGGTGAGGTCTATTTATTACTTTTTAAAAAAACGTTTATTTGGTTGCGCCACATCTTAATTGCGGCTTGCCAGATCATTGAGGTTCATTATAGCACGCGGGGTCTTTATCTGTGGCATGTGGGATCTAGTACCCTGATTGGGGATCAAACCCAGACCCCCTGCCTTGGGAATGCAAAGTCTGAGCCAGTGGGCCATCAGGGAAATCCTTAGAGAAGTTTTTTTTTTTTTTTCCCCTGGAGAGTTTTAATCAGGGGAGAGGGATGGCTAAATTGGGCTGATAATATCATCTAATGGCTAGAGTTCACACTATCCCACCTTTCCAAGCTCCTGCTTTGCTGTCTCCCCTTCCACTTTGAAGGCTGCTGCCCACACAATGTCCCCACCCAGGGCCTCTATTTGGGAGGATTGTACCCTGTAGTAGTTAGTAGTGGTAGTCACTCAGTTGTGTCTCTTTGTGACTACGTGGACTGTAGCCCTCCAGGCTTCTCAGTCCATGAAACTCTCCAGGCAAGAATAGTGGAGTGGATAGCCGTTCCTTTCTCCAGGGGATCTTCCTGACTCAGGGATCGAACCTGAAGTTCCTGCATTGTAGGCAGGTTCTTTACCAACTGAGCAGGCCACCTGATTTTGCAAAGACCTGTATTTGAGCAACTTCTCTGTGGGAAGACCCAGGAAATTAAACCCAACAGACCATCTCTTGGGTCTGAGAGCTGACGTTATAGGAAATGAGCTATGCTCTCCAGGGCTCATGCGACCGAGAGGTGAGAGTCCGACCTGGGCTCAGGTATCTCCTATGGAAGTTATCCAGTGGGTGTAGCCTGCGGAGCGTTCATCCCTGTCTAACTCCTGAGTTAAGTCAGTGATGACCAGGCTTGCCACTTATAACTGTGCTTCCAGACCCTAAGGTTAGCAATAGGGCAGGTCCTTCTTATCGGTGGAGGCGGTGCTGTCGTGTCTGACCCTGCAACCCCATGGACTGTAGCCCATCAGGCTTCTCTGTCCAGGAGATTTGCCAGGCAAGAATACTGGAGTGGGTGGCCATTTCCTCTTCCAGGGGATCTTCCTGACCCAGGGATTGAACCCTGGTCTCCTGCATCGGCAGGTGGATTCTTTACCACTGTACCATCTGGGAGGCCCAGGTAGTTCCTATTGGATGGATGCAAAACCATCAGCTCCTTGTAAGTCTCAGAATTCAACTGACCTTGGTTTGTGACCCGAGGAAGGGTGTCGAGTCCATTTCCCTGCAGGTCATCTGGGCTGGGGAAGGGATGAATAACATCCTCCAGCTTCTCCCTCTCCGAGCATTTAAAAAGCAGTAATAAATAGATGAGAGCCTGGGAGGTGTGACTGATTTGTTTTATGAATCACAGAAGAGGCTGTAACTCATGGGAGATTAGGGTTGAAGTAAGTTGTACGGCACTTGCATTACACACGGAGATTAATGGCTTATCGCGTGAGGCCCCACTGTTAACCAGCTCACCCACAGGGAATTTACTGGGGGTGGGGGGCACACAGGCTGACTTTTTAATTCTCGAACAAATGCTTCAGGCTTCTGTGCAGCCTAGATTCTCACCTACAAGTGCCTGCCTGATCAGAGCCATGAGGGCTCAGGAATTGGAAAGCAACTTAGTTCATACAGGGAGAAGAAACCAAATATTCTTAAGGATGCTCAACATCCATTTCCTTCCTGCCCTGTTTCTTCCCTCAAGGCAATGAGCAGTAATTTCTTAGGAGGGCTAGGAGGGGATGCTTCTTTTCTTACTACTGTCAGCCAGCATCCACTCATTGTCCAGGTGCTGTCTGAGGGCTTTATGGGATTCTCATCGAAATTTCATGGCAACTGTATGAGATTGGCATGGCTGAATCCATTTTGCAGCAGAGAAACACAGGCTAGGGGCTTCCTGAACTGGAGGGAGGATGGGTTGGCATGCCATGAACCTGGGCTGGGATCCTGCATGCATGTTTTTTTCACGAATTTTCTTATTGTCTTGGAACTTCAATTGCTTCATCTATAACACAGACAATGTCAGTCCTTCGCAGAGGTGTTCTAGGGTTACATGATCACAGTGCCTGGTACTTAGGAGGTGCTCGTCCAGAAGTCAGTCCACGAGATTACTGGGGACAAGAAAGGGATAGCAGAGGGAAAATCCATCACGTGCTTCTGAGACAAAACCTAGCATCCTGTGGGTGCCTCTGGAACCATATCTTGGAGGGTCAAAGTGGTATTCAACAGATTTGGCCTGATGGTTGAACAGATCCAGGCTGGAGAAGAGCGAGGTTAGGCGCTACACTTGTGAACTATGCAAAGCTTCGGGCTAAGAGTACCCGATGATGCATGTTGCAGAATGGCTGCAAGAATTCAGGAGCTGCACATGGCTGGAGTCCTTCATGTTGCTGATGGGCTCCCAGTGGGACCGCAGGAAGCCCTTGACATTCCTTGCCTCAATCGGTTTGACCATCTTCACGTCTCAGTGTCTGTCTCTGGTCCCCTGACCAGCATGCCTCCTGCAAGATGGGATTAGAACCTAGGATCCATCTGCCATCACAAACAGTCCAAGATGTTGGCTTGTATCCTGTTGACTTAGGTGGAACTCTATATTTCTATCCACCTGCTTCCCAGTCTTTATACCCACAGAGAAGAAGACCTTGTTGGATAGTTTTGGCTGTCCAGCTTCCTACCAGGGTCCCCATTAGAAATCAGGTAGAACCAGCCTGGGTTAACACCCATAGAGTTTGGTTTATTGATTCCTGATACTAAAGACAGAGAGCTTTTGTAAAAGGTTGCTGAACTAACAGGACAAATTAAGAGACTCTCCGCCTTTCATACACTGGGAATCATAACACTGTACCTCATGGCTACTATAATCAGGCCACACTCCTTACATTTTCCATGTGTGATAATTCTCCCACTAAACGCATCCACGTCTCTGTTCACAGCATGTTCCCTATTTTTCTTGCTTTATTTCTGCCTAGCACTTAAAACTTCCTATTTTATAATATTCGTACATGCTCAGTCATGTCAGTCATGTCCAACTCTTTGCAACCCTAGGGACTGTAGCCCGCCAGGCTCCTCTGTCCATGGGATTCTCCAGGCAAGAATACTGGAGTGGGTTGCCATGCCCTCCTCCCGGAGCTCGGCCCGACCCAGGGATCAACCCCGCATCGCCTATGTCTCCTATTTTATAATATGCATTTTGTAAAGTAGGTTTTAAGTTTCTTCCTTTCTTTGCTGTGCTGCATAACATACAGAACCCTAGTTCCCCGTCCGGGAATAGAACCGGGGTCCCTGTAGTGGAAGTGCAGAGTCCTAACCACTGGACCACCAGGGACGACCCATACATTTAATTGTCGGCCTGTCTATCCATCCCCGCTAGCATGCAGACTCCACCAGGACAAGGATTTCTGTCTGATGCATTTCTAGCTATTTTCACTACCCCAGACAGTATCTGACACATGATAAATACAAGTGTTGACTTAAAAAATGGTCACAACCTAAAAATTGAGAGTTATGTTTTATTTGGCGGGAATTTTTTAGGACTTCTAGGCCAGGAGACAGCATCTCAAGTAGCCCCAAGAGAATTGTTCAGAGGAGGTGGAGGGGTGCTCACGTTATATAGAAGTTTGCAACAAAGGGCAAGTAGTCTAAGCATCAAAAGTATTTTTGTGAATTACAGAAAACAAGCTATATCAAGGTAAGGAATTTAGCTCTTTTCTATGTATGAAAAGATGCAAGAGTCTGGGCTCACTGAAATCATTCCCTTCATATGCATCTCAGCAATCTGGGGCCGGTATCCTGCATTTTCCCTCAGAGCTCACCCACAGGGAACAGCTGCTGGATTGCAGGTATTGTTCTTCCTGGGTGCTCTTGGGGCTCAGAAATTCACATTTGGAGGGCCGGAATCACGGATGACTGTGACATCCTTGTTTACTGATATGGCAGGAAATACTCCATTTCCCAAGAGGAATTGATTGCGTGAAGAAGAACTCATGAGCTTTCAGATATCCAGGTCTCCCAGATGGCTGTCCTCCACCCTTGGGCCCTGCTGGGACCTTGCCTGGCTCACAGACCTGATCCCTCAGCAGCTCACTGTGTTAGGGTCTTGTTGGCTCCTAACCTGGACATGAAAATTTCATCCCTGGATTTGGTCTTGGCCTCCAGCCCAGGCTTTCCAGGAAATCCAAACCCAGCTGTTTCCAGTCTTGACTTTGCTTCTTCTGACTCGTCTCTGAAACCTGCGAGGCTCTCACTCTTCTGAGTGGCAGATGCATGAATGGCCATGCATGTACTGGGATGCCTGGCATCCATGGCATGGCCTGGCATCCATGGATGGCATGGCAGATGCATGTACTGGGCCTGTGGTCACTGTCAGTCCTATGACCTAATGGCAGAGATTCAGTGGAGAGTCTGCCAACAAGCATTCCATACACAGAACTTGGCACTATACTGCTTGGGTTCGAGATCTATCTCTGCCACATATTAACTCTTTGGACCATCTTTCTGCACCTCTTTTTCATCAGTAAACCCATTTCTTGATGTTTAATGATGTTTAATTGGAGGGTTTAATGATGTTTAGTTGGAGGCTTTAACGAGATAAAGTTTGAAAAGCAAAACTAACTTTGCATACAGTAAGTGCTCAATAAACATTAGATATTATTATTATTTTGGGTGTCAGACTCTGGAGGCAGGAGGGGACAGAGGGGAACTAGATGAGGGTAGGGCATATCTGCTACAATCTGTGGGTAAATCAAGGGTATTAATAAAGCAGTTTAACATCTACAAAGGACTCACCATGTGTTGGTACTATATGAAGAGCTTTATATAAACTTTGCCTCCTCTAATTCTCGACCAGCCTCCTGCCCTGGCACTGTTATTACCTCTCGCAGATGCTGAGCAGAACTCTGAGAGTTGACAAGTGGGTGACTGGCATAGTTAATCTGGCACCAAAGCCCAAGCTCTCAGACACTGCTGTCCTTCCACCTGAATACCCTGTGGACACATGCATGTTCAGAATCTTGGTCATTTCTGTAATTAATTATCCTGTGCTCCGTGTATATTTTAAAATAATGGCAAAAGTAAGAAAATAAAAGCCAAACACATAGAATCCAGAATGCAGACACAGTGTGACTCTGCTTTAAAACATAAAAAAAAAAAAAAAAACCATTTCTCCAGCAAAATAATGACATTTGACCTCATATCTCTTTGAGCCATAGGAATATCAAAGGCTTCTGGGTGATTTAATTCTCTAGAGAAGTGATGGAGCTTGGATACATGGCATGGAACTTGCTGGGATTCTAGCTCTGTCCCTTATGAGCTGTGTGAAATTTTTAAAAAATAATTTATTTACTTATTTAGCTGAGTCAGGTCTTAGTTGCAGTACGTGGGATCTTCACTATGGCCCATGGACACTCTAGTTGTGGCATGTGGGCTCCAGAGTGCTCCAGCTCAGTAGCTGAGGTGCTCAGTAGTTGCTTAGTGGCTCTGCAGCATGTGGGATCTTAGTTCCCTAATCAGGAATTGAACCCACATCCTCTGAATTGCAAGGATGATCCTGGGTAAGCCAAGACCTTTGGAGTATACACTGTCAGGCACCAATTTTATTTCCCCAGATCCCTCTACTGTTTTGGTACACACCAGCCAATCAAGGGCTTCTGCCCTCTGGTTGCAGGAGCTCCCTCTCTCAGCTCATGTCCATGAAGAGCTGGAGCTGATTTGTTTGTGTGCATGCTAAGTCAATTCAGTTGGGTCCAACTCTCTGTGACCCCATGGACTGCAGGCCGCCAGGCTCCTCTGTCCATGAGATTCTCCAGACGAGAATACTGGAGTAGGTTGCTATGTCCTTCTCCAGGGGGATCTTCCCAACCCAGGGATTGAACCTGGGTCTCCTGCATTGCAGGCAGATTCTTTACTGTCTGAGCCACCAGGAAGGCCTGAAGGATATACAGGAGGGTCTTATACTGCTATTGCAATTTTTCTATAAGCTTGAAATTGCATCAGAATAAAAGGAACCTTTGTCTCAGAGTGGGCTTCCAGGGAACTCAACCTCAGATACCTTCTGAGCCTCAGTTTCCTCAGTCCCTCAAAAGAGATCAGGGTCTTTACCCACCTAGGCTATTGCCAGGATTTAGAGCAGCAGGCATCTGAGATAAGCCTAGGACAGGGATCAGAGCCTGTATTTCCCCTCCCTGTCCATTAACCACACATCCTGGAATGCAGGGCTCGGGAGGCCCTCAGAGAATTCCCAACACATACTGCAGGGACCTCAAAGAGATGCACTGTTATTCTCAGCTCTCTGTGTCCACACTTACTCTGCTTGGCGTGTCTCTTTGCAGAACCCTTCCTGGTCCGCAGCTGTGGTCAGTGATTTTTGTAGATTAAAAGAAACTCCAGGGGGGCAGACATTTTTCCTGGGGAGATCAAAGAGCTAGTCTAACATAAAAGAAACTGTATAAAACTATATATGTTAGGAACAAAACAAAACCCCAAAACCCAACCCAGGAGCACACTATTCATATGTCAGAGTCGATAAGCCCAAACTGCAGCGATCTGCTCTGTAGAGTTGCCAACTGAGGCAGGAATGCTGCCTTGTCCAGAAAAGGTAGCCGCATAAAAGGGAGATTTTTATAGACTTTGGCACAAGGATGGGGCAGGAACCGTATGTCCAAGGCTTTGTGAGGAATCTCTAGGACTGATGTGGTTTCTTTTACCCTTACTTTTAATCAGTTACTATATAAGTCAGGCTTTAACTGGGGAAATAGAACTAGTTGGAAATATGCATTAATATTTATTGTGAGGCGTTGACTGTTTAGATGGTGAGAGCTGGCTTGGCAAGCCCAAAATCTGTAGGAGAGGCTGGAACTCTCGAGTGTGAGCTATAGCTTCTGTCTGCAAGAAGAATTTCTTCTTCAGGGAAGCAGTTCAGTACAGTTTAGTTCCTCAGTCATGTCCGACTCTTTGCGACCCCATGAATCGCAGCACGCCAGGCCTCCCTGTCCATCACCAACTCCCAGAGTTTATCTAAACTCATGTCCATTGAGGGGGTGATGCCATCCAACCATCTCATCCTCTGTCGTCCCCTTCTCCTCCTGCCCTCACTCTTTCCCAACATCAGGGTCTTTTCCAATGAGTCAGCTCTTCGCATCAGGTGGCCAATGTATTGGAGTTTCAGCTTCAACATCAATCCTTCCAATGAACACTCAGGACTGATCTCCTTTAGAATGGACTGGTTTTGATTTCCTTGCAGTCCAAGGGACTCTCAAGAGTCTTCTCCAACACCACAGTTCAAAAGTATCAATTCTTTGGCACTCAGATTTCTCTATAGTCCAACTCTCACATCCATACATGACCACTGGAAAAACCGTAGCCTTGACTAGACGGACATTTGTTGGCAAAGTAATGTCTCTGCTTTTTAACATGCTCTCTAGGTTGGTCATAACTTTCCTTCCAAGGAGGAAGCATCTTTTAATTTCATAGCTTCTGTCCACAAGCATAACTTCTCTTCAGGGAAGCAGCAGCTCTGCTTTTGATGTCTTTCAGTGGATTGAATCAGGGCCACTCAATTATACAGGAAAATCTCCTTAAAGGAAACTGCTTATGGACTTTAATCACATCTACAAAATACCTTCCCAGCACTCCTAGATTAGTGTGTGACTGAATGACTTGGAGGACAGTAGCTTAGCCAAGTGGACATTAAAACTGACCACCACAGTCACCAAAATCAGATCTTCAGTATCATTCCCACCTTCCTCTCTCTCCATCCTTGTTTACAAGCCCCAAGGTCAGTGGCTCCTCTCTGGTTTGCCGGCACCTAAGCCCATGGTCTGGAGAAGGCAATGGCAACCCACTCCAGTACTCTTGCCTGGAAAATCCCATGGATGGAGGAGTCTGGTAGGCTGCAATCCATGAGGTCTCAAAGAGTCGGACATGACTGAGCGACTTCACTTTCACTTTTCACTCTCAGGCATTGGAGAAGGAAATGGCAACCCACTCCAGTGTTCTTGCCTGGAGAATCCCAGGGATGGGGGAGCCTAGTGGGCTGCTGTCTCTGGAGTCGCACAGAGTCTGACACGACTGAAGTGACTTAGCAGCAAGCCCATGGTCTTCAATCTATTCCAAGGTGATGTATTCCAGGTCAGAAGCCACTTGTTTTTTCCCATCAATTATGGGATAAATACTCAAATCCTAAGCTGGGCAGTTACCGTCCTTCATTTTGTACCAAAGCCCTAAACTGCATCGACTTGCTCACTTCTCCTTCTGCACAAAATGACAAGAGCTGACACGTCTTGGACACCTGCCAGTTCCCAGGTACTGTATCTGGTGCTTTGCCATACATGGCCCAATTTGATAATCAGAATAATTGTATTTTGCAGATGGGGAAACTGAGACATAGAGAGATTAGAGGAACCCTTGGGTCACCATGGTGGAAACTCGCTTAATGTATAACCCCACAAAGTCTGACTCCATGGTCTGTGGCTTTGGGGCATTACATTATTGCTGCCTTTTTGAAGGTTCTCTTTGCATTTACCCAGGGATCTTCCACTTAGGCTTCAAAGCCTACCTCAAAAGTTTCCTCCTTTCTGAAGGCTTTCGGATTCCATGGGATGTGCTAGTTCTGGGTTCTCTGTATTTTTCACGCTCCTTTCCTATGCTGACCTGCTAGTGTAGCTTCGGTTCCCTCCCACCTGAGATGAGCCCCTCACCTGCTTCCCAAGGCCCAGCTCAGGGTCTCACCCCATGATTGACACCAATGGTTGCTTGTCAAGCGGTATTTTTCACAGAGCTAGAACAAATAATTTCACAATTTGTATGGAAATACAAAAAACCTCGAATAGCCAAAGCAATCTTGAGAAAGAAGAATAGAACTGGAGGAATCAACCTGCCTGACTTCAGGCTCTACTACAAAGCCACAATCATCAAGACAGTATGGTACTGGCACAAAGACAGAAATATAGATCAATGGAACAAAATAGAAAGCCCAGAGGTAAATCCACACACCTATGGACACCTTATCTTCGACAAAGGAGGCAAGAATATACAATGGATTAAAGACAATCTCTTTAACAAGTGGTGCTGGGAAAACTGGTCAACCACTTGTAAAAGAATGAAACTAGAACATTTTCTAACACCATTCACAAAATAAACTCAAAATGGGTTAAAGATCTAAATGTAAGACCAGAAACTATAAAACTCCTAGAGGAGAACATAGGCAAACCACTCTCCGACATAACTCACAGCAGGATCCTCTATGACCCACCTCCCAGAATACTGTAAATAAAAGCAAAAATAAACAAATGGGATCTAATTAAAATTAAAAGCTTCTGCACAACAAAGGAAACTATAAGCAAGGTGAAAAGACAGCCTTCTGAATGGGAGAAAACAAAAGCAAATGAAGGAACTGACAAACAACTAATCTCAAAAATATACAAGAGACTTATGCAGCTCAATTCCAGAAAAATAAACGACCCAATCAAAAAATGGGCCAAAGAACTAAATAGACATTTCTCCAAAGAAGATATACAGATGGCTAACAAACACATGAAAAGATGCTCAACATCACTCATTATCAGAGAAATGCAAATCAAGACCACAATGAGGTACCATTTCACACCAGTCAGAATGGCTGCGATCCAAAAGTCTACAAGCAATAAATGCTGGAGAGGCTGTGGAGAAAAGGGAACCCTCTTACACTGTTGGTGGGAATGCAAACTAGTACAGCCACTATGGAGAACAGTGTGGAGATTCCTTAAAAAAGTACAAATAGAACTGCCTTATGATCCAGCAATCCCACTGCTGGGCATACACACAGAGGAAACCAGAATTGAAAGAGACACGTGTACCCCAATGTTCATCGCAGCACTGTTTATAATAGCCAGGACACGGAAGCAACCTAGATGTCCATCAGCAGACAAATGGATAAGAAAGCTGTGGTACAAATACACAATGGAGTATTACTCAGCCATGAAAAAGAACACATTTGAATCAGTTCTAACGAGGTGGATGAAACTGGAGCCGATTATACAGAGTGAAGTAAGCCAGAAAGAAAAACACCAATACAGTATACTAACACATATATATGGAATTTAGAAAGATGGTAATGATAACCCTATATGCGAGACAGCAAAAGAGACACAGATGTAAAGAACAGACTTTTGGACTCTGTGGGAGAGGGAGAGGGTGGGATGATTTGGGAGAATGGCATTGAAATGTGTACTATCATGTAAGAAACGAATCGCTAGTCTAGGTTTGATACAGCATACAGGATGCTTGGGGATGGTGCACTGGGATGACCCAGAGAGATGATATGAGGAGGGTGATGGGAGGGGGTTCAGGGTTGGGAACTCATGTACACCTGTGGTGGATTCATGTCAATGTATGGCAAAACCAATACAGTATTGTAAAGTAAAAAAAATAAAAAATAATAAAAAAAGAATTGTCTTCTTTGGAGGCTTACTGTCCCTCTCAAGGCTCAGCTAATGGCTGGCAAGACTGGCAGCCTTTAAGTACTCTGCTCTTCTGTCTATACCAGTGTATGCCTGCCATAAAATTAGGTGCTGAATTCTAATCCTCTCAGTTGCCATCGCAGAGGAGTGAATGTGGCCAGCCTTCTCCATACATTGTAGACCAATGAACAAAAGTTTGGCTCTGAGTATCTCCACTGTCCACTCCGTCTCAACTCTATTTCCCCAGTGTCTCCATGGCTCAACATTCCGGGAACTATTGGATGTCAACCCATTGAGTTGCCTCAGAGGTTGTGAGGGTCGAAGGGTCAGATGACGTGGTGCTTATATCTGAAGCTTTCTGGCCTCTCTAGGGTAATTGCAAGGACTCTAATTTGCATAAGATCTTGAGCTGCCTTCTGGTACCACTGGGCAAGACTCCAGTGCACCAGCACGAAGACTCTTGGATATGATTGTCAAATGCTGCTGTCAATCTCTTTAATTTGGATTTTTGTAGGTTAAATAAATTAACGGACTCATTCTGAGGTAGGTGAGCTTCCAGACATCCAGAAGGAGTGTTCAGGGCAGGTGAGATTGGGCTATCAGCCAATTTAGCCTTAGAAGGACCTGTGCCCAAGTCCCCAAGACCCCAGGGAGGACGCTGTATGACTCTACCTTAAGAGGGGAATGCCTCTTGTTTGATGAGTTGTCCAAGTGTACCCTTGGTGGGAATGGGGTCCTCCCAACCCAGGGAGGACATCATCATGAGGGGATAAACAGAAGTGCCCACTCTGGCAAGGAGGAGGTTGATGATGCCCAAATGACTTGCCATGAAGGCCAGAATCTTGGTTAGCCTTCCACCCATGAAGATTGCTACTTGTGGGAAGATTTTAATGGTGGACTCCAAGGAGGGAAAAGAGAAATTTAAGTCCTCCTAGTTTCCTTTATTCTGCTTCGTAGCCTCAGAATAAGTAGCTTGCTTCATCTCCACTGCAGTTATGACAGTTTGCCTCAACTTGTACCATTTCCCTGCTTTCCTCCACCTGTCCCTGCACTCTCCCTCAGGAGCTGCATGCCATGGCTTCTCTGGACCAGGAATTTCCCAAGGGTGGGGACTGTCTCAGGCATCTGTGTCATCCTGATATCCAGCACAGGGTTTGGCACAAAACTGGTACCCAATAAAAATCTGATGAATGAGAATGAGGTATAGATCACAGAAAAGGCAGAGTTGCCCCATCCTTATAGACAAGATGATTGGCTAAGATCTGCTGTAATTTCACTTATGTGCAAAGATACAGCTAAATGTCTTCAAGGCAGTGAAGAAATCTGGCACAATCTAGCTATTAATTTTGTGTTGGCAGTCATGATGATAATAAGAGTTTCTCATCCCCCTGCCTAATATTCTGGCTTGGGTGTCTGAGATGGGTATTTTCCAACTCTTCTTTTTGCTCTGTACTCTAAGGATGCGACCTTGAATTCCCGGAGCACTGGCTTGGAAGTTTGACTTAGTTAGATGGACTGGATGGTAGATTAATTGGGGGACTGTAAGAAAAATGTGAAACTTAGGATCAGAGAAACTAAGTCTCATCACGATTATGGCATTTACCATCTATGTAGTTTTGGGTTAAAAAAAAAATCCAAACCTCAGTTTCCACATCTGTAAAATGGGTATAGCCAAATCTACTCCATAGAATTACTCAGAGTATTAAGGAACTGTAGGAAAGATCCTGAGATAAGGAGCTCAGGCTGATGGAGGAGATAGGTAAGTGACCAAAAAATTGACCTATAAGAACCATATCCTGGCAGAGATCAGTCCAAGACCAACTGCGGGGTCCTTAATTATTAGTGCTCACCCTAGACCTTGGCCTGTGCAGGGCACAGAGGCCATGATGATTTATGTCCACACCTGCATAAATGTGATGTTCTTGGTTTCCTACAGCCCTTGACCTGAGTGGTTCGTGGCTTGGAGTCTACAGCTCTGTCAGCAGACAATGAGGAAACATCTCTTTGAATCTGAGGTCCTGCACACATGTGTGAATTTAGCTTCTAATGCATAGCACTCACAGGATAAAGAAAATGATAGCTTTCAGGAGGCAGCAACTAAGCAGGTGCAGAGGGCACCAGCATCTGAACACTCAGTGGAATCATGTACTTTGCTTGTAATAATCAAAACCTGTCCCTCTACTAACCCACATGAAAAAGGGGTACATTCTGTGACCCTGTTCAAGTTGGAGGGTTCAGATGCTGAAAGGGGGGTCATGGCAGAGGCCAGGACTGGAAGTGGCTGGTTTGTCCTGCTGGATCTCCCTCCCCGCTTTTTGAAGGTGGTGAGCACCAAGAGCCTGCTGAGTGAGGTGTTAGGTGATCTAAACCAGGCCACCTGGCATCTTTCTATGTATCAATTTCCTTACTGTAGAGCATGGTACTGAGTTGTGTGCAGCAAAAGAAAAAAAAAAAAGACGGTTGTAAAGTTCTTTGATTACACAAATCACTAAATAATAGCATTTAATTATTTATAACGTGTTTTGAGATCTCGGGTTGAAAGCTGTGGCGGCTGCAGCATGTTATTAACTGGTTGTCGGCAACCTTTGTTCAGGTAGTAGACTTAATTACTACATTAATTGGATACTGTGGAGGAGAGGAGTGAAGGACCTCCGAGCTTCTCTCCACCCACTTCCCAGCTCTCCCTGGCCAGTCCAGTTGGGGGAGAGTGTCCACCTGTTCTGGATCCTTTTCCTTACCTGCGGTCCTTCCTTTCAGCGCACCCGGCCTGCCGCTCCACCGTGGTTATCATTCAGGAGTGCACTGTGAGGGAGCGTTTCCTGGGCTTCTAGGGGTTGATGAGGCTGCTCTCCTTTGTCCCTGTGTATCAATCACCTGCTCTAATTAGACTGTAAACAAACTCCCTCCCCACCCCGTCCCCCGAAGCTTGTTGCAGGTCACGTGGCCAATATGTAAATCTAAGACCCTGGAGCAGTTTAATGGCCATGGTGACCGCAGGTAGTAACTCAGGCTCTCCTATAAATGGAAAATAAAAACAACAACCCATTACGGATGATGGTAGGTCTGCCACCTGCACGGGGAGCATCATAAACTTGACCGATTGCTCCTGTGCATGGCTGAGGACAGGACTGTGGCGGCGGCGGGGGTGGTGGTGGGGGTGCTCTGCAGGTGGCAGGAGAGCAGATTTGTGACCTGCCATTTTCAGGTTGTCCCTTCTCTCTGTCCTGGCCCACACAACTGCAGGCTCAGAAGAACTCCACCTACCCTTCCCAGTGGATTTTTACCTGGCTCCACCTTTTGCCTGTGGGCGGGGCTAGCGTCTTCCCGCGAGTCTTCCTGCACCCTCCTGAAGACGGTGTGCGTGCCAAGGGGCTGATCTGGGCCACTGCGGTCCTGTTGCCCCCGTTCCTTTGTGCGACCAGTTTTAGAAGGACAGCCTGACCGAGTGGAAATCTAAGTGCTCTGAACATGGCGATGTTTGTCTGTGTTAGGGACTGCTGTGTCCCCAGCATCGAGAGGCGTGTCTGGTGTGTGCTGTTGTTGAGTCGCTAGGTCGCCTCCGACTCTGTGAGCCCATGGACTGCAGCACGGCCAGGCCTCCCTGCCCCTCACCTGTCTCCTGGAGTTCACTCAAGTTCATGATCATTGAATCGGTGAGGCTGTCCAACCTCACCCTCTGCTGCCCTGGTGTGTAGTAGATGCTCAGTAACTTTTTGGAATGAAGCAATAAATGAGGGAATAAGTGAAATCTCTGGAATTGGGGGCTTGATACTCTGAATCCCACCTCTGCTGCTTACCAGCTGTGGTAAAGTGGGAAAATTAGTTAAACTCTCTGGACTTCAGTTTCCTCCTCTTTAAAATGGAAATCAGATGCCTATATTCCTGGCTTGTTATAGAGATTAAAACAGGTGGGATGTCTAAACATGCATAGCCCTGTCTAGTACATGTGTTACTTCAGGATGACAGATGAAGACATTGAGGCTTCATGAGGTTAAGAGGTTTGCTAAAGTTTTCAAGAGGAGGAAAATGTAGGAGGGAGAAACCTGGTCTCCTGAGTCTTTCAGATTCAGATCTCTTCACTGTTCTAGGTGATGTCACAGACATCAGAAAGGATTTGGTGGTTTCTTTTTCCACCCCTAAGCATTTTGGGGGTCCTCAGATCCTGTTCAGATATGAAGTCTACTTTAGCATGTGTATATTGAGGTCTGTGATCAGTTGGTGGCTCAGCAGTAAAGAATCCGCCTGCCAGTGCAGGAAACACGGGCTTGATCCCTAGGTCAGGAAGATCCCCTGGAGAAGGAAATGGCTACCTATTCCAGCATTCTTGCCTAGGAAATCCTATGAACAGAGGAGCCTGGCAAGCTACGGTCCCTGGGGTCGCAAAGAGTTGGACACAACTCGCAGCTGAACAACAGCATGATCAGTTGGGCTGGACCTGGGGATAAGAGTGAATAAGACCTTTGTCCTCAAGGAGCTTATGGTGCTTATGCTGGAGAACATAAAGGCAGTGAAAATGGCAATGGGGTCTGCGCAAATCATAACGGAGTCACGCGAGAACCCTGTGGGAACTCATAGGTGGGAGGGTTGATCTCTGTTCAGAGGTTTCTGGGAAAGATTCACGAACAACAGAATGCAGAAAGAGCCTTGAACAAGGAGAAGAAATGCTTCTCTAGTGGAAAAGGGAGTGGAGTTGAGTTTTAGAGATAGGAAAAAAAAGGGCATGATTTGAGAGTGTGAATATGCATGGAGTTTTCACAGACTGATGAATGGTTTGGAATAGGGGTAAATGGAAGAGGAGGAGGAGATCAGACTGGGCCACTTAATGGGTTTCTAGGCTATTCTAGAGATATACTTTTTTATTAATGGCACTGGGGAGCCGTAGAGGACTATAAACATAGAGAATGAAACGGCCATATTTATGATTTGATATGATGACTACTGGGGCTTCCCCGGTGGCTCAGCAGTAAAGAATCCAGCTGCAAGGCAGGAGCCACAGGAGATGGAGCTTTGATCCCTGGGTTCAGAAGATCCGTGGCAACCCACTCCCATATTCTTGCCTGGAGAATTCCTATGGACAGAGGAGCCTGGTGGACTATAGTCCATAGGGTTGCAAAGAGTTAAACATGACTGAAGCGACTTAGAACCCACATATGCATGCATGATGACTACTGACTGAGTGGTGAAAGAAACAAAAGGACTTCGAAACTGGGCACAATAAACTCAGATTCAGATGCAAATAAAGTTAGCTGGCTGTATACAGCTTACCTGTTCTCTGCGTATGTCATTTTCTTTACCCTCCAATGCAGCTACAAGCCAAGGGATGCCAAGGAGTGACAGGAACCAACAGAAGGAAGAAGGGGACCATGAAAGAGAGCTCAACTCTGCCAAAGTCCTGATTTTAGGCTCCTGGCCTCTGGAACTGTGAGACAATAAATTTCTGTTGTTTAAGGCACCCAGTCTATGGTTATGTTATGACAGTTCCAGGAGCTTAGTACAGTATCCTTTCAAAGCAGCCTACGAAGATGCTGCTGCTGCTAAGTTGCTTCAGTCGTGTCTGACCCTGTGCGACCCATAGACAGCAGCCCACCAAAGAAAAATGGATTCTGATAGCGACTGAGAAAAGTATCCATGGTTATCACCCAGTGGGCTCCAAAATCAGGTTTATCTGATACCAAACTCATTCTCTTTCCAACATACTGGTGAGGATTTTTGTGAGCAGCCTTGCTGGGAAAGAGGTTAGCCAAGTGTGGGAGCTCCAGTTGAGAAAGGTAAAGAATGATGCAGCTTTTCTTTGGGAAGCCCAGAGAACATTCTGGAAACTCATTTGAAGCTGTTTGACCAGCCTGAGGGACAATAGGGTCAATGCTTCTTTATTTTTTCCCTTCAATCGCTTGAGTCCCCACTTATATTTTTAGGAAGAAGTCCTCAGTTTCCAAGGACCAGCTGGGATCTTGTTTAGTTAGAAGGGGGACTATTTCATTAACAGACGTCAGGTGAAAGAACCAGAAATTCTGACCTATTGACAGGAGTGTCAGCTGGGTCTTATCCACATGGTGGGTGTTGCACACCAGTCTTGTACCGCCCAATCAGCTGGGGTACACTGGAGATCAAAAGAGTCAGTCCTAAAGGAAATCAATCCTGAATATTCATTGGAAGGACTGATGCTGAAGCTGAAGCTCCAAAACTTTGGCCACCCGATGTGAAGAACTGACTTATTGGAAGAGATTCTGATGCTGGGAAAGATTGAAGGCGGGATGAGAAGGGGACGACAGAGGATGAGATGGTTGGATGGCATCACCAACCTGATGGACATGAATTTGAGCAAGCTCCAGAAGTTGGTGATGGACAGGGAAGCCTGGTGTGCTGCAGTCCATGGGGCTGCAAAGAGTCAGACATGACTGAGCGACTGAACTGACTGCCTGACTGACACTGAGGTCGTGATGTCCTTCCTGCCTAAATCCTTGCACAGAAGTAGGCTTCAGGTATGAGGATCTCAGAATGGGCCCGGCTAAGCAGACTTTCAATGCAACAAGACCCCAACAGTTGGAATCCCAAACCGTTATGTAAGATTAGGTAGGTTGTCTTTAAAACTGTTACTGATGTGAGGTTGTAGGAGCTCCATCCCCTCTATCCCAGGACGGTGATGATGGAAGGTGCTTAACCATACTTGGGGCAACCAGGCTGGAGGGTAGTTACTTCTGCAGGGAGGCCTTCCTTCACCCCTAAGTTTAAACTAAAACCATATATGGTATTCTGTGCTTTAATTTTATTGGACCTGTCACACCTGTGTTCATGTGGTTATTTGTGTGATTGTTTTTTGTATAATGTTTGCCCTTCCTCCCCACCTGAAGGAACCCACCTGAAGGAACCCAGTGAAGGTAGGTACCAGGAATGTTTTCCCACTTCTGTATTCTCAAGGTTTAGCACAGAGTCAGAGTGCATCATGAGAAACGCTGGGCTGGAAGAAGCACAAGCTGGAATCAAGATTGCTGGGAGAAATATCAATAACCTCAGATATGCAGATGACACAACCCTTATGGCAGAAAGTGAAGAGGAACTAAAAAGCCTCTTGATGAAAGTGATAGAGGAGAGTGAAAAAGTTGGCTTAAAGCTCAACATTCAGAAAACAAAGATCATGGTATCTGGTTCCATCACTTCATGGGAAATAGATGGGGAAACAGTGGAAACAGTGAGAGACTTTATTTTGGGGGGCTCCAAAATCACTGCAGATGGTGACTGCAGCCACGAAATTAAAAGATGCTTACTCCTTGGAAGAAAAGTTATGACCAACCTAGACAGCATATTGAAAAGCAGAGACATTACTTTGCCAACAAAGGTCCATCTAGTCAAGGCTATGGTTTTTCCAGTCATGTATGGCTGTGAGAGTTGGACTGTGAAGAAAGCTGAGTGCTGAAGAATTGATGCTTTTGAACTGTGGTGTTGGAGAAGACTCTTGAGAGTCCCTTGGACTGCAAGGAGATCCAACCAGTCCATTCTGAAGGAGATCAACCCTGGGTTTTCTTTGGAAAGAATGATGCCAAAGCTGAAACTCCAGTACTTTGGCCACCTCATGCGAAGAGTTGACTCATTGGAAAAGACTCTGATGCTGGGAGGGATTGGGGGCAGGAGGAGAAGGGGACGACAGAGGATGAGATGGCTGGATGGCATCACTGACTCGATGGACATGAGTCTGAGTGAACTCTGGGAGTTGGTGAAGGACAGGGAGGCCTGGTGTGCTGCAATTCTTGGGGTTGCAGAGTCGGACACGACTGAACTGAACTGAACTGGCACTTAAGGAGAATTTCGTTCAAACCTCAGCTCTGTTGCAAACTATCATGGTTATGAGACCTGGGGTTAGTTGTCCAATCTCTCTAAGCTTCTGTTTCTCCATATGAAAATATTAAATAAGATAAACCCACTTTTAGGGGATGTTGAGAGGATTGAAGAACATAAAGCATGGAAAACACAGCATAATGCCTGACACAGAGCAGATACTCAGCACATGGTAATTTAAAATTTTTACCCCTCCCTTCCTTTCTTTCCTTTCTTCCCTCCAGCCTCTTACTGCTCACCTCCTCGCTCTCTAAGAGTTCTTGTGTATGTGTATATATGTGGGTGCATGTGTATGTGTGTGTATATATATATATTTGTGTATGTGAAGATCCCTTGGAGAAGGGAATGGCTACCCACTCCAGTATTCTTGCCTGGAGAATCCCACGGACAAAGGAGCCTGGCAGGCTACAATCCGTGGGGTTGCAAAGAGTCGATGCGACTGAGCTAAACTGAGCTGATGTGTACATGCATTTATGTGTGATTTTGTATGCTTGTGTATATTTGTATGTGTGTGCATGTGTGCGTTTTCGTGTGTATGTTTGTCCATGTACTGTATATGTGTGTGAGGGGCACCTGTGCTCACCTTCAGCTCAGAAGGCTCTCACCCTTGATGAGTAGGACCGTGAGTAAATCTTGAGTAAAAGATTCTGTGCTGTCAGTTTGGAGGCCCCGCTGCTGGGGTGGCTTGGCACTGTGAGGGTGTCTAAGGACACTGTCGGCCCTAGAGATGTCCTTGCCTGCCCTGGTGGTAGCTCCACCTCCAGGAGCCTCCTGCAGGGGAGGCGACCTTGTTTGTGTTGAGGGCAGAGTGTCCAGGCGCCTGGGTCCGTCTTTTATCACCCTGGATCTTCTGTAGCTCTAGGGCAGGCACAAGAGGACTGTGAAAGGTGGAGAATGTGGCGGGTTGAGGGGCCTTCTTTTATTCACTTGGGAATTTCTGAAGGACAGTCATCAGTGAAGACCCTAGGGATGTCCCTACTAGTGACCTTGGCAAGTTAAGCTCTTGGTGCCATGGTTTTTTCTCAGTATAATGGGAATTTTTGAGTTCATAGCACAGAAATATACACCCAGGAAGTCAGGTAGTGAAATGAGTGAAGGAAGCTACTTTTAGGGGAAAACACCATGGGAAAATATCCCAACCCGATGAGGAAGATGTTCTTTAATTTTAGCTAACTTGCTATGTGAGAATTTGAGCTCAGAACTGCCAGCTTTCTGATGATTTAAGAGAAGGTAGAAATCTGTATTTTTTTTACAGGAAATCTGCAAATTTTCATATGGGCAGAACATTCAAGCTTTCTTAGAACATTATAGGTGGCATAAATAAAACATCTCTGTGGTTCAGATGTGGCCATCAGGTTGGTACTTTGTGATGTGTGTATATGACATAGTAAATGTGTGTGTGCGTTAGTCAGCCAGTCATGTCTGACTCTGTGACCCCAGGGACTGTAGCCCTCCAGGCTCCTCTGTCCACAGGATTATCCCAGTGAGAACACTGTGAAACAGTAAATAATATATACATTTTTGAATTGGATATATTTCAAATATAAAATGGAGAGAACTGGGGAGAGGGAAGAGCAGAAAGAAGGTGTGGAGGGGGAAGAGAAGCTGTGCATAGTTCAGAGACTATGAGGGGCCGTGAAGGTGGAGATCCAGTGGTGGGAGTGTGTTTGGCCTCTGTCTGCTCCCAGTGTGAAGCCCCCAGGATAGACTCAGCCCTCATTTCCACTGATGGAGTAAAAACAGCCCACTGCCTTAGCGCTGGGATGTTCAAGAGAGGATCCGCCAGGGTATCTGAAGTTTCACATTTCTTTCTGGGATCAGAGAGTAGGGTGCTCCTGTCCTTCCCTCACCCACCTGCAGAACAAGGGGATTCAGTTCAAAGAGGGAGGGATCCCTGAGTTGCTAAGTCTGACATCTGATGTCCCCAGACTAAGCCAGATGACCTGCAGTTGGGTTTCTAGATATCCTCCAGTACATGTGAGATGGAGGCCAGGATGGGGGGAGGAGGGATGTGTCAGTGAGCTCAACTGCCTATCTCCCCAGATGCTCTCTTTCAGATGCTTCCCAATCACTGTCTGGGGAGCTGGAAAGCCCTGGGGAAGTGACCTCAACTTCCTGAGTCTCAGTTTCTTCATCTGTAAAATGGGAATAATAGCAGCTGACTCACGTTTGTCAGAGCGCCTGATAGGCTTGTCTCATCTTGAATTTGCCAGTGTTACATGGACCTGATCACCATGCCTGGCTTTTCCCCCAATGAAGGGGACTTGAAAGCCTTCACAACAGTCCACCAGAAGGAGCCCTGCTCCTTCTTCCAGAGGCAAGACCCAAGAGGTCTCTGGGCTCTGAACCCTATATTCATGCAGGTTGTCTATCAATGTGGATTGTAGAAATCAGTCCTCTCACTCCAGTAGAGCTTAGGCTTCTTCAGATTTAGGATTGGCAGAAAGAGAAGCAGTAGGGAAGCTGAGGTTAACTTCAGTTCAGTTCAGTTGCTCAGTCGTGTCCGACTCTCTGAGACCCCATGGACTGCAGCACGCCAGGCTTCCCTGTCCATTACCAACTCCCAGAGCCTACTCAAACATATGGCTATCGAATCGGTGATGCCATCCGACCATCTCATCCTTTGTCATCCCCTTCTCTTCCCACTTTCAATCTTTCCCAGCATCAGGGTCTTTTCCAATGAGTCAGTTCTTCACATCAGGTGGCCAAAGTATTGGAGTTTCAGCTTCAGCATCAGTCCTTCCAATGAATATTCAGGACTGATCTCCTTTAGGGTGGACTGGTTAGATCTCCTTGTAGTCCACAGGACTCTCAAAAGTCTTTTCCAACACCACAGTTCAAAAGCATCAATTCTTCAGTGCTCAGCTTTCTTTATAGTGCAACTCTCTCAGCCATACATGACCACTGGAAAAACTGTAGCTTTGACTAGACGGACTTTGTTGGCAAAATAATGTCTCTGCTTTTTAATATGCTGTCTAGGTTGGTCATAGGTTTTCTTCCAGGGAGCAAGTGTCTTTTAATTTCATGGCTGCAGTCACCATCTGCCGTGATTTTGGAGCCCAAGAAAATAAAGTCTCTCACTGTTTCCACTGTTTCCCCATCTATTTGCCATGAAGTGATGGGACTGGATGCCATGATCTTCATTTTCTGAATGTTGAGCTTTAAGCCAACTTTTTCCCTCTCCTCTTTCACTTTCATTAAGAGGCTCTCTTTAGTTCTTCTTCACTTTCTGCCTTAAGGGTGGTATCAACTGCATATCTGAGATTACTGATATTTCTCCGGGTAATCTTGACTCCAGTTTGTGCTTCATCCAGCCTGGCATTTTGCATGATGTACTCTGCATAAGTTAAATAAGCAGGGTGATAATACACAGACATGATGTACTCCTTTCCTGATTTGGAACCAGTCTGTTGTTCCATGTCCAGTTCTAACTGTTGCTTCTTGACTGCATACAGAGTTCTCAGGAGGCAGGTCAGGGGGTCTGGTATTCCCATCTCTTTCAGAATTTTCCACCATTTGTTGTGATCCGCACAGTCAAAGGCTTTGGTGTAGTCAATAAAGCAGAAGTAGAGGTTGACTTTGTTTGCAGTGATGCTTTCTAAGGCC
This sequence comes from Ovis canadensis, assembly GCF_042477335.2. Taxonomy (NCBI): domain Eukaryota; kingdom Metazoa; phylum Chordata; class Mammalia; order Artiodactyla; family Bovidae; genus Ovis; species Ovis canadensis. The sequence goes on along the minus strand of NC_091257.1, from coordinate 84,601,863 downwards.
CACTTGACTTCGCATTCCAGGATGTCTGGCTCTAGATGGGTAATCACATCATTGTGATTATCTGAGTTGTGAAGATCTTTTTTGTACAGTTTTTCTGTGTATTTTTGCCACCTCTTCTTAATATCTTCTGCTTCTGTTAGGTCCGTACCATTTCTGTCCTTTATCAAGCCCGTCTTTGCATGAAATGTTCCCTTGGAATCTCTAATTTTCTTGAAGAGATCTCTAGTCTTTCCCATTCTGTTGTTTTCCTCTATTTCTTTGCATTGATCACTGAGGAAGGCTTTCTTATCTCTCCTTGCTGTTCTTTGGAACTCTGTGTTCAGATGCTTATATCTTTCCTTTTCTCCTTTGCTTTTCACTTCCCTTCTTTTCACAGCTATTTGTAAGGCCTCCTCAGACAGCCATTTTGCTTTTTTTGCATTTCTTTTCCATGGGGATGGTCTTGATCCCTGTCTTCTGTAAAATGTCATGAACCTCATTCCATAGTTCATCAGGCACTCTATCTATCAGATCTAGTCCCTTAAATCTATTTCTCACTTCCACTGTATAATCATAAGGGATTTGATTTAGGTCATACCTGAATGGACTAGTGGTTTTCCCTACTTTCTTCAATTTAAGTCTGATTTTGGCAATAAGGAGTTCATGATCTGAGCCACAGTCAGCTCCCGGTCTTGTTTTTGCTGACTGTATAGAGCTTCTCCATCTTTGGATGCAAAGAATATAATCAGTCTCATTTCGGTGTTGACAATCTGGTGATGTCCATTTATAGAGTCTTCTCTTGTGTTGTTGGAAGAGGGTGTTTGCTATGACCAGTGCGTTCTCTTGGCAAAACTCTATTAGCTTTTGTCCTGCTTCATTCTGTACTCCAAGGCCAAATTTGCCTGTTACTCTAGGTGTTTCTTGACTTCCTACTTTTGCATTCCAGTCCCCTATAATGAAAAGGACATCTTTTTTGGACGTTAGTTCTAAAAGGTCTTGTAGGTCTTCATAGAACTGTTCAACTTCAGCTTCTTCAGCGTTACTGGTTGGGGCATAGGCTTGGATTACCGTGGTATTGAATGGTTTGCCTTGGAAATGAATGGAGATCATTCTGTCATTTTTGAGATTGCATTCAAGTACTGCATTTCCTACTCTTTTGACCATGATGGCCACTCCATTTCTTCTAAGGGATTCCTATGAACAAAGCTAGTGGAGGTGATGGCATTCCAGTTGAGCTATTTCAAATCCTGAAAGATGATGCTGTGAAAGTGCTTCACTCAATATGCCAGCAAAATTGGAAAACTCAGCAGTGTCCACAGGACTGGAAAATGTCAGTTTTCATTCCAATCCCAAAGAAAGGAATGTCAAAGAATGCTCAAACTACCACACAGTTGAACTCATCTCATATGCTAAATTCTCCAAGCCAGGCTTCAGCAATATGTGAACTGTGAACTCCAGGTGTTCAAGCTGGTATTAGAAAAGGCAGAGGAACCAGAGATCAAATTGCCAACATCCACTGGATCATCAAAAAAGCAAGGGAGTTCCAGAAAAACATCTATTTCTGCTTTATTGACTATGCCAAAGCCTTTGACTGTGTGGATCACAATAAACTGTGGAAAATTCTGAAAGAGATGGGAATACCAGACCACCTGACCTGCCTCTTGAGAAACCTATATGCAGATCAGGGAGCAACAGTTAGAACTGGACATGGAACAACAGACTGGTTCCAAATAGGAAAAGGAGTCCGTCAAGGCTGTATATTGTCACCCTGCTTATTTAACTTATATGCAGAGTACATCATGAGAAACGCTGGAATGGAAGAAGCACAAGCTGGAATCAAGATTGCCGGGAGAAATAGCAATAACCTCAGATATGCAGATGACACCACCCTTATGGCAGAAAGTGAAGAGGGACTAAAAAGCCTCTTGATGAAAGTGAAAGAGGAGAGTGAAAAAGTTGGCTTAAAGCTCAACATTCAGAAAACGAAGATCATGGCATCCGGTCCCATCACTTCATGGGAAATAGATGGGGAAACAGTGGACACAGGGGCTGACTTTATTTTTCTGGATTCCAAAATCACTGCAGATGGTGATTGCAGCCATGAAATTAAAAGACACTTACTCCTTGGAAGGAAAGTTAAAAAGCAGAGATATTTCTTGGCCAACAAAGGTCCATCTAGTCAAGGCTATGGTTTTTCCAGTGGTCATGTATGGCTGTGAGAGTTGGACTGTGAAGAAAGCTGAGTGCTGAAGAATTGATGCTTTTGAACTGTGGTGTTGGAGAAGACTCCTGAGAACCACTTGGACTGCAAGGAGATCCAACCAGTCCATTCTAAAGGAGATCAGTCCTGGGTGTTCATTGGAAGGACTGATGCTGAAGCTGAAACTCCAATACTTTGGCCACCTTATGCAAAGAGTTGACTCGTTGGAAAAGACTCTGATGCTGGGAGGGATTGAGGGCAGGAGGAGAAGGTGATGACAGAGGATGAGATGGTTAGATGGCATCACTGACTCGATGGACATGAGTTCGGTAAGCTCTGGGAGTTGGTGATGGACAGGGAGGCCTGGCGTGCTGCAATTCATGGGGTCGCAAAGTGTTGGACATGACTGAGCGACTGAACTGAACTGAACTGAGAGGTTAACTTGGAAATGGGCAAAAACATAAAAGAAGTTAAGCTGGGATGGGAATGTATGGGATGTGAATGAATTAGCTTGATACAGTTTTTTCTTTTTTTGATCCCTTATTATTATTCTAGGCACTTGGAACAGTGGTGAACAAGGCTGCCTGTGATCTACTCCTAGAGCTCATATGCCACGAGGGAAGCCAGACAGTGAGCAGAAATGACAAATGTGGAGAAAGCTACAAAGGAGGACATTCAGGGTGCTAGGGGAGTGAATCCAAGGAAATCTAGCATAGTCTGGTGCAGTCTCCCAAATGAAGTTTGCTAGCATTTTGAATTATGATAATAACAATGACTAAGAGTGACTGAGGGTTCACTACGTGCCCTCAGGCATTTTGCATGCATGATCTCATCAAATCCCCAGAGCAAACCATCAAAATACATGTTTTAAAGAAGTTATGGTTCTGGGAGGTGAAGTAATGCCTGTGGTCACTTGGCCATCCAGTGGTGAAGTCAGATTTGGATTTGAAATCTCATGGTCATATAGTGCTCAGAAGCAGGGAACACTGAGATCCAACTAGTTCTGCTTGGAGGTTGGCAACCTGAGTGTCACCAAGGGCAATCCCAAGGCATGAATGGCTTCTCTAGGAAGGAGGAGAGATGCTGGAAAAGTAGACACGCTTGCAGAAAAGGCAGAACATGAGGGAGGGCTACTTGCATCTCTTCTCCTTGACTGGTCACCTTGCTGTCACTTTCCTTCAGGGAAACCTATGGATTCGTTCAAAATTCCTGGGAGGCTATTTCTCTAGAAGGCTCATGCTATGTATGAGGAACTAGGTCTCCCCTGGTGTTTTCAGCTTTCCTTTTTTATTAGGTGTCCATTGTAGTTGAAGAGGTCCCTGGTTTCTATTCCTCTAAAGTGTGAAGAATGAAAGAAGTTGCCAGGTCGCCAGCTCTCTGAGATGCCACCTTGGGTGTCATAGAATATTCCATAGGCCAGCATATCAACTCAGTGAATGAGGAGGGAGCATGTGTTTGAGGTCCCTTTAACACTCAGATGATGCCAGAGGCTCACAGGAGGATAAACAGGTCCATGGCATAAAAGCTTTCCAGACTTAGAAATAGCAGGAAACACAGCCACTGGAAGGATGGTTCGTGTTGGAACTCATTTTGTTTCCAGACTCCAGAGATGCTTGTGTGTGTGAGACTGTGGCTGGGACTTGATCCTCCAGGCAGGGTGAGGGTTGAGTCAGTTTTTACTGGACTTGGTTGAATCTGGGTAGGGAAAAGGAGAAGAGGTGCATGCAAGGACCGAAATAGACAACTCCTCTTTGTGGTTCTGAATGTTCAGACACTTTAAAACAAAACAAAACAAAACAAAAAACTTCTGTTTTCCATTCTCAGCTGGAAGTGGTCAGAATCAAAACTGAAAGTCGTGGCATCTAGAAGTGAGGTTGACCTCTCTGTAGGGGAGGCTCCCATCTCAGACTGGCCAAGGTGAGAGTTGGGTGCTGGGTCAGCTGGGTGAGGACTTCATAAGACAGCCTGATATTCAGTAGTATATTCAACAAGAATAGATGACCCCTTCTCAACGCCAGGAATTCTTCTTCTGGGAGCTGGAGATTCAGAGAAGAGGGTGAAGATATGGCCAACGCTGATCTCTCAGGACCTGGGGAACTGATGCCAGTGAGAAATATATAGGCAAATAAGATATCCTCAAGTGAAGACTTAAAGCAAGGTAGATATAATAAAATGCTGTGGTTTTACAAAGAGAGGAAAGACTAATTCTGCTAGGTCAGAGAAGGTGGTTGGGGTCAGTTTCAAGAGCTTTGATTCAAACTCTAAAGAATGTGCAACCTGAATAAATCTTGATGTTTCACATGGCTCAGTACGATTTGGGGGTTGTAACACAGAGAGGGAAAAAAGTAAAGATAAGTTTTGCAAGATCCTGTAGGATCTTTAGTTGTGACATGTGGAATCTTTTAGGGATGTATTTTGAAATCATATCATTCTAACCTCAAAACAGCACTCTTGTGATTATATCACCTGTTCTTACAGCTTCAAAGCCTGGTTCCTTGAGAGTGCCAGCCAGCTGGGGGTTTGGCAGTGGAGCTGCTCTGCCAGGCCTTGGCCACCCTGGTGCCAGCCCAGTCCCTGCCATGAGCCAAGCCTCCAGGCACCTCCACTTAACCCACACTCCCTCCCACACTAATGATATTGACTCTCACCACCCTAGCAGGGCGCTCCACTGCCTAATTACTGTTTGGAAACCTCTCAGGGTGGAAAATAGATGTTCAGTGTTTAATGGTTAAAGGATTCACTTCAAGTCTGGAGCAGAGTTGGAGACCTGGGGGCTGTTGGCATAGGGCAGGGTGGGCGCACTGAGGCTCCAGACCAACCAAAGGACATTAAAGGCTGGTGATGTCTGCTCAGCTTAAAGCCAAGATTCTTAGATGATCCGGGTCTTGTGATTGTGGGCCGTATCCCCAACCGCTGTCATTCCTAGATCCCTTTCTGGGGCCAGCCCCTCATTTCTGCTGTATCGCTACACATATGGCACTCCATTCACTGAGCACTGGCTTCCTATGGGCCAGGATCCTGGCTGGGAACCTGATGGTCGTCATCTCCTAGATTCTTCACCATAATGAGCCTCACTCTTGTCCTCATTTGGGATCTGATGCTGAGAAGCTGAAGTGACTTGCTGAGAGGCACATAGTTGGTGGGTGGTGGATCTGAACCCAGGTCTGTCTGCCCCCCTACACCTGTACTCTTAACTCCAAGCAGTCATACGCCTCCTTTGAATGAAGTATAGGGGGACAAAGGCAGGCATCTTTGAAGTCACAGTGATGTAACTCTGAGTCCTGGAACCATGAGCCCATGCCTTCTAATCTGTCTGAATAATGGTGCCCACTTTCCCAAGGTGGGAATTTAAATGAATAAATACTTAATTCATATCTTTCCAGAAGATTCTTGGGTCTAACTTTGGAAGGCAATTCAATGATGATTCTCTCTACCCCTAACTCTGTAAGTCATCACTCTCTTGATTATCTCCCAAGATGAGGAGCTCACCACCTCTCAAGGCACTCTGGCTCAGGATGCTCTGAGTAAAGGGGCAGCCAGAGGAATATCCCTCACCCTCAGGGGACAGGGCAAGAGTAAGAGGAGGAGGAGGCACATTTAATGGTTGCATCCTGGTGGGTGTCCGGGGGGGCACGCCTGTGATGGCGATGACTAGATGGTGATAATGGGCCATTTTTGTAATTGGCATTAATGACACCATTTGGCCTGAACATCCACCTCCTGCTTTCTCTCCTCCTACACTTTGCTGAATCTCTATTCTGAATGGTGACTCCTGACCTGCTGATATCCCAACTTGTCTGGCCAACCAGTTAGTCCTAGAACCTGGGGAAAAGGGTGTGCCTTGGTCTGGGTCTTTCCAGATCAAGGTAGGCTCTTGTCTTCTTTGACTTGGATACAAATGAAAGTCTGGTTTCCTTTCAAAGTGGGGTCATCATTTTCAGAGGGTATAGGCTTCTCATGGCCCAGATAATGGTCTGGGTGAGAAATCGCACCTCAGTGGGATTTGATACGGTTTTCAGGGGCTGGAGGCTGACTGCCAGCTGCCCTATCGCTGAGTCCAAGAAGCCAAAGACCTTCTTTTGACTTTGAGCTCAGAGAAGCTTTTTCTAAGTAGAGGTCTGTCCGACTCTGGTGTGGTGTGCCTAAGGGCACCCCTTATGCCCAGGCTTCACAGACTGGGGGAGACCAAACTGGTTTTGGCAAACACATCTTTATTTATTCATTCAATCAATAGTTAACTGGGCACCACCATCAACAGAAATAAGAATAAGAAAATGATGTCAATTAATGAGGAGGGGGACTCAACCAGGGTGATATTTTTTTGAGCACACTTAACTGGGACCTGGGGGCTCTGGAAAGATTTTTAGGAGGAAATGATGCAGAAGTTAAAACCCAAAAGATGAGTAGGAATTAGCTAGTGAAAGGACTCATGAGAAAGAAGAGTATTCCAGATTCTGGAAATTGCATGTGCAAAGGTCCTGAGGTAGGAGACAGCATGGGGGGCATTCAAGGAACCCCCAAGTTTAGACTGAGTTAGGTGATGTTTGAAAAGGAGGATGAGTGTGGACAAATCTGGCTGGGAGATCCTCTAGCCTGTAGTATTGAGATTCTTCAAGGTCTTTTCCACTATATTTGTTTTTTTTTTTAAAACATATAATCCTTTTCTAGAGAGTCAGATCAGTCACAGAGGTATACTACTGAAGAGGAGGGGCAAAGACAGAAGTGGAGTTAACCTTGCCTTTCTCTTGTGTTTTGCCTCCACAAGGACAGTGGTCTCTGTGGGTGTCATCTCCCTTCTGCGCCCAGTTCTCCTGTCTTGCATCCCTATCTACATGCACCCCCTCTTCTCCATATTTCTGGTAGCTCTTTCACCACCTTTGAGCTCTTCTTTAGAAAACTCTGCCCACTCTACCATGTGAGTTCCAAGCTGCAGTGTTCAGGCTTGCTAGGCAGATCCCTTGGCTGCTGGCAAGAGAATTGGTAGCAAGTGTGGGGTGAAAGACACCAGTTAGCAGACACTGTAGTCATCCAGGGCTGGGGCAGTGATGGAGTGGGTGCAGAGAAGTGGAGAGGTTTGGGAGATCGTCAGGAGGTCTTTTAGAAGGTTTGAGTGGGGCTTGGATGAACTCATGGGTGAACACAGACACTGAAGGAAGAAACACAGGGAGGAGAGGAGGGGCAGGAGAAGCTCTTGAATATGTTGAGGCTGAGAAATAGAATGAAAAAGTGAAAGTGTTAGTTGCTCAGTTGTGTCCAACTCTGCAACCCTATGGACAATAGCTCTCTGTTCACGGAATTCTCCAGGCAAGAATACTGGAGTGGGTAACCATTCCCTTCTCCAACCCAGGGATCAAACCTGGGTCTCCCACACTGCAGGCAGATTCTTTACCATCTGAGCCACCAGGGAAGCCCTGTTTCCTTCCATACCAGTAAACAAAGCCTGTCATAGCCATCAATGATTGCAGCCACCACTGGTGGTGAGCTGGTGAGCCCTGAGGGAACTCAGGAGGGAATAGATTACCTGCCATCAAGCAGCCATCAGACTGTGGCCACTCCCTACGGTGAGCCCTGTGAAGTGAAGTGAAGTCGCCCAGTCGTGTCTGACTCTTTGCGACCTGTGGACTGTAGCCCACCAAGCTCCTCCATCCATGGGATTCTCCAGGCAAGAATACTGGAGTGGGTTGCCATTTCCTTCTCCAGGGGATCTTCCCAACTCAGGGATGGAACCCAGGTCTCCCACATTGCAGGCAGATGCTTTAACCTCTGCACCACCAGGGAAGCCCTGAGGAAACTCTAAATGTGAAAATACAAGGTATAGGCCCCTATAGCTAAGGTGCATATCAAATGATGATTTCAGTGAGCCCAGACTCTTGCACTGTCCCATACATAGAGAAGCACTAAATTCCTTAGCTTGAGATATCTGGTTTTCTTTAACTACCAATAATCTTTTGATGTTCAAATTACCTGCCTTTCATTGCAAAACTTCATAACCTGGCTCCCCACCTCGATTCCTTGGAGCAGTTCTTTCAGGGTTACTTGAGATGTTGCCTCGAGAGTTTGAAGCCCTAAAAATTCCTGCTGAATGAAACATAACTATCAACTTTTAGGCTGTATGTTTTAAGTCTACAAAGCCAAGGTGTGGAACTCTGGAACCATGTGCGACGCTGGGCAAGTCACATAAGCCCCCACCCCCGACATCTGGTTTCTTCCTTTGTAAAGTGGTGTTACTAACAGTACCTACTGCTTGCTGCTGCTGCTGCTGCTAAGTCGCTTCAGTCATGTCTGACTCTTTGCAACCCCATATACTGTAGCCCGCCAGGCTCCTCTGTCCATAGGATTCTCCAGGCATGAGTACTGGAACGAGTTGCCATGTCCTTCTCCAGGGGATCTTCCCAACGCAGGGACTGAACCTGCATCTCTTATGTCTCCTGCATTGGCAGGTGGTTTCTTTACAACTAGCACCACCTGGGAAGTCATTGCCTCGGTGGCGGTGAGAATGAATGAAATAAATCGGGCTCAGTATTGTGACTGACACATGCTGATGCTATAACTGCTGGTTAAAGACACTCTGACCCATTGCAATAAACACGTGCATTTCAAATAAATAGGTCTAAAGTCCAAGAGGGAGACCTGGGCCGAAGGTAGACGTGGGAGATTTATTTTCCTGGGTCCTGCCTCCTCTCCTCAGGATAGGTATTTGCAAGGTCAATGTCAAAGCAGTTGAAAGAATCAACTCTTCACAGACTTGTAGATTCTTTGGAGGAACTTATTTGCATCTGAACAATTAATATGCCAATTGCAAACCAAGCTACTCCACTCCTCAGCACTGCCCCAGGGACTACTTGTTGGCAGCACTTTAGTATTTAGTTTGAGTTACAGTGTGTGTTCTGGAACAATAAAAAGGCAGTCCATTTTTAAAAAAAGTGCAATTCACTTCTCCGTATTCTAAGTGGTCTTCTGTCTCATTAGCCTGGAGTCACTTTAAACTCACTTGCATTGTTGTTTAAACGACAGGGCATGATGCTCTAGGTTGAATGGGAGAGCCTGTGGTGGTCGGGGAGGGGTTGTGGGGTGCTGATGCAAATTGTTGCTCACTCAGTCATGTCCAACTCTTTGCAATCCCATGGACTGCAACATACCAGGCTTCCCTGTCCTTCACCATCTCCCAGAGTTTGCTCAAACTCATGCCCATTGAGTTGGTGATGCCATCCAACCATCTCATCCTGTGTTGTCTCCTCCTCTTGCCTTCAATCTTTCCTAGCATCAGGGTCTTTTCTAATCAGTTGGCTGTTTGTATCAGATGGCCAAAGTATTGGAGCTTCAGCTGAAGCATCAGTCCTTCCAGTGAATGAATATTCAGGGTTGATCTCCTTTAGGATTGACTGGTTTGATCTGCTTTCAGTCCAAGGGACTCTCAAGAGTCTTCTCCAACACCACAGTTCAAAAGCATCAGTTCTTTGGTGCTCAGCCTTCCTTATGGTCCAACTCTCACATTGGAAAAACCATAGCTTTAACTATATGGATCTTTGTCGTATAGTCAAATTAGATAATTAGGTAAATAAAAATAAACTCCCTTAACCAGTCTCCTGGTGTTGTATTTCTCCCATCCAAAGAATCTAGTTGAATAAGAAGATTAAAGAAAGTAAATAGTGAAAGAAGAGTGTCAATTGAAAAAAATAAAAGCACATCCTAAAGGTTGAGATTTTATGTTTTATTCAGTGGCCTTACTGAAGATTGTAGCCCTGGAAATAGCCTCTCTGGCAGCTCTGAGGGGCTGTTCCAAAAAGGTAAGGGAGGAGCCAGGATACATAGGAGTTTTTGCTGAAAAAACAAACAAAAATATGGTCAAGCATCAAGGTGCTCAGTCACTCGGTAGTGTCCTACTCTGTGACCCCATAGATTGTAGCCTCCCAGGCTCCTCTGTCCCTGGGATTCTCCAGGCAAGAATACTGGAGTGGGTTGCCATTTCCTTCTCCAGGGGTTACTGTTAATCACAAAAATTAGACACTTCAAGTTAGTGACTTTAGCACTTTTCCATGTGTAGGAAGATACAAGAGTCTGGGCTCACTGAAATAATTCCTTTGATATGCATTTTAACTATGTAGGACCAGTATCCTGTACACCAGGGTACACTGGGGTGGGGGTGGGGGGGCAGCTGCAGTGGCTGATGACTTGATGGCAGGCAACATTCTTTGTTTACTGAAAATGATAGGTGACATTTTTTGTCCCTAGAGGAATGGGTGAGAAGGTAGATCAGCTTCAAGCTAATCCATCCTATCAGTGATCTTGTTGTTTAGTCGCTAAGTTGTGTCCGACTCTTTGTGACCCCACGGAGTATAGCTCACCAAGCTCCTCTGTTCATGGGATTTCCCAGGCAAGAATACTGGAGCGGGTTGTCATTTCCTTCTCCAGGGGATCTTCCCAACCCACGGATGGAACCTGCGTCTCGTCTCCTTCATCGGCAGGTGAATTCTTTACTGCTGAGCCACCAGAAAAGCCAGCCCTCTCCAATTTAGCAATTCCTTCAGGAATTGAATAAAGGTTTACAAAACTTGCACATCTCATGTTTACTTTTTTTCACTCTTTCTTGTGTTACAGCCCCTAAATCTTACTGTGCAGTGTAAAATACCACCTCCCAAACTTAATGGCATTTGGAAAATGACTTATGTGACTGCTGGTTTTATGCTTAGTCACTCAGTCATGCCCAATTCTTTGGGATCCTATGGCCTGTGGCCTGCCAGTCTCCTCCGTCCATGGGGATTCTCCAGGCAAGAATACTGGAGTGGATTGCATTTCCTCCTCCAGGAGATCTTCCTGACCCAGGAAATGAACCTGCATCTCCTTTGTCTCCTGCATTGGGATTCTTTACCCACTGAGCCATCGGAGCTGGACTTACCTGGGGTTAATCTTGTGACTCCATTCAGCTGGGTGTTGGGCTCAAGTGGAACATAGGTGCCTGGGACCATCTTCAGGGCCTGGGGTCAATCTGCCCTTCATGCAGATAAAGTGATCTCATTGGCAAATCTAAGTCACATGTCAGTGTGGGGATAGTTCTACACAACCATGGATTCTGAGAAGGGGTATTCGTTGAAGGTGGTTAATGTGATAATCTATCTTGATTGTCTATGCAACATTTCCAGAGAAGGCAATGGCGACCCACTCCAGTACTCTTGCCTGGAAAATCCCATGGACGGAGGAGCCTGATAGGCTGCAGTCCATGGAGTCACTGAGTCGGACACGACTGAGTGACTTCACTTTCACTTTTCACTTTCATGCACTGGAGAAGGAAATGGCAACCCACTCCAGTGTTCTTGCCTGGAGAATCCCAGGGACAGGGGAGCCTGGTGGGCTGCCATCTATGGGGTCGCGCAGAGTTGGACATGACTGAAATGACTCAGCAGCAGCAGCATGCAACATTTCAAAAATTTGTAATTGTGAGTTCACTGAATTGTAGAGTGATGATGATGAAGATGCTGATAGTAATCATAATACTATTTTAAATAATGCACACCATTTTATTTAGTATTTATTAAGTCCAGGGCCTTAAGTGATCCAACGAGGAATTTGATTTTACCAGCAACTCTACCAGGTCAGTACCATCCCCGGCTTATGGATGAGGAAACAGAGGCTCAGAAAAGGTGAGATACATTTCTCTAAGTGCATCTTGTGGCTGCAAGTGGGAGAGGCAGGGCCTGAATCTGGCCAAGAGATCTCAGGACAAAGCTAAATCACATTTCCAAAGCCAGTCCTTAGACTTGTTCAAGTGTAAGCAGCTTTCACCAAACAGAAGTTTGATGAGCCGAACAGGAATGAATCAGAAACACGAGGCTGATGTTTGTCTTCATCTGCAAGGGGTTTTGGCAGTCTCCAGGCTCCCTTGGCAAGCAGGATTAGGGCGCTGCCAAAACCTGGAGTTCTGGCATGATAGCGTGACCCTTCCGGTCAGGCCAGGCCTCCTGCCCGCCTTCCTGCTGTTCAAATCAGAGTCTCGGCCTCTCACGGCCTCTCCTGCTTCTTCACCTTTGAGCCTCGAAGACAGAGTGGCAGGAGGCGTCTCTGTAGCCACATCATGCGTGGGGGAAAAATGGCACAGAGAGCTCTTTCCTGGAGCGTGGTCAATGCAGCAGTCCCCCCAGGTGCCAGGAAACCCAAGCCTTGGAAACTGTGGCTGCAGGTTCCATCCCCAGGTTGTGGGTAAGATGCTCAGATGGAGGAGGAAAGTGGTCCAACAGGAGGGCGGGGCTCACCGGGCAGACAGTGACGGGGACCTCCCCTGATTTCTCTAAGATCCCTTTTCAGGCTGAAAAAATTTGGAATTGATCTGGTTAATCAGGCTTTATTTTATTTTATTTTATGTAATTGCAAAGCTTCTCAGAACTTTCCCTCTTTTGACGAGACTGCCCAAAGTCTGGAGTAGGACTGGAATAGATTCAAGGTCATCAGACAGAGGAGCATTTTCTTGGGTGTTTTGTGGGACTGCTGTGCTGCGGGAGGAACTCAAAGGATGCTGTTTTAAGTGCGTTTGCCCGGAAAGTGCCAGAACACAAGCTCCATGACTGCAGAAATCTCATCTGTTTTTATTCATATCCCTGGAGTCCAGCACTGTGTCTGGCTCAAGATAAGTGGAAAATAAGTAGTGGATAAATAAACAAATGAAGAAAAAAATGCAGGGCACTCACTGCTATCTTTTTTTCTTCCTGTTTCCTTCTTTCTCTTCCTCCATCTCTACTTCCTTCCCTCCCTCCCTCTTCCCCTCCCTCCTTTCCTTCTTTGCTTCCAAGAATTTACTAGAACAGACACTATCCTAGCTCCTAGGGATGCTTTAGTGAACCAACACAGGTCTGCTGTGTGTTAACTAACGACTGTTTTGGATTGCAGGTGATGGACCACTTTTGTACCAGGAGCTGGACAAAGGTGAGAGGCTGAGGGCTGCCCAGGCCCCTGGAGGACCAGAGAGAAGCCTGCTTAGAGCAGGCTGGCTACTTGTTTGTCCTGGTCAGCCCCGACTTGCCCCCTTAACATGCTATTGTTCTGAAGATCCCACATACCCCAGATCTGGCAAAGCAGGCCCCTAGACCTCACTTCCCCTTGCTGCTGCTGCTGCTGAAGCCAAGGCTGGCCTGTGAACTCTTGGAGAGCAGGACCACATCGAACTTGCTCATTAGGGTACTTCCAGCACCTGGCAGGGACCTGGCAGTAATGACTATTGGACGAATGAAACTTGGGGGCAAAGCTCATTGAAGACATAAGTCCACATCCAGAGGGGAGAATGAAAAAAAAAAAGGCACTGGCTGAAGTTCTGGGAAGTTCCAGAGTTCTTGGTCATGGTTCTGGCTCGGAGGCTTGGGATGTCCCTCCGATAAGGGCTGCAGAAGGTCCCTGCTGACCTCCCTTACTCATTCCTGAGGCTGCAGCTCGGTCAATGAGTCTTCTCCCAGTATGACCAGCTTGTCTTGGCCCACAGATATCTCTTGGCCCCATAGAGAGCTATGCAGTTCCCCTGCAAGGAAAAACAAGGTTCTTGTCTCTGAAGGGAGAAAGATTGTGTGGCTTTCAGGTACAACTAACTCCCAGTTAGCTGAATGTTCCAGGTCTCAGAGACTCGTGGGGGTCTCTGGGACCATCCGAATCTCATGTTGGCTCTCAGTGCCTGCGCTTGGTAGTGACAGTGGTTGGTTCCATCAAATGATGGAGTGAAGTCCCCTTGCTGGATTCAGGCCATGGATCTGAAACCCGGGGGGAGGTCAACATTGTTAATACAAGCGTGGAAACCAGCTTCAGATCAGTATGGAGACTGTGAGGAACTGGGAGTCTGGGGCTCCCCCACAATATGCAGGGCTCTAGGCTACTCCCTGTTCTCGTGCCTCAGGCAGTCCTGCAAGGCAGAAGTTGCCGCTCCATTTCACAGATGAGAAAACTGAGTCTCAGTGCACACAAGTGACACACCCAGGTCCAAGTTGCTGAGATGGGATTTGAAATCAGGTGAGGAGAATCTGAAGCCCAGGTGATTTTCCGGTAGTCCTCTGACTCCTGTTACCAGAAAGGTGCCATCCAAGATGACTTCCCTCCTCAGGTTTGGTGATGGAAGGGGGAGGCCCTGGGGAGAGATGGGGAGGTTGTGACTGAAGGCCTGTGGGGTGGGAAAGAGGAGGAAAGTTACTCCTTCATTCATTCAAATAAAGAACCCCCCTCCTCTGGGCTAAATGCTGGGGTTCCAGCAGAAGGAAACCCAACCACTGACTTGACTCAGTAGGTAAGTGAGATTTTTCAAATACTACACAAATTGCACCTGTGAGCAGTGCTCTGAAGTACAAGGTACAAAGAGATATTCGGAGAGGGCTCTGGCATGGTTAAGGAGGTCAAAGTGGCTTTTCTGAAGAAGGAATGCGTCAGTTGAGATCTCAAACATTAGTGTGTGCTGCCTAGATCGCTTCAGTCATGTCCAACTCCATGTGACCCTTTGGACTGTAGCCCGCCAGGTTCCTCTGTCCATGGGATTTTTCAGGCAAGAATACTGGAGTGGGTTGTTGTGTCCTCCTCCAGGGGAACTTCCTGATCCAGGATTGAACATGTATCTGCTATGTCTGCTGCGTTGACAGGCGGGTTCTTTACCACTAGGGGCACCTGGGAAGCTCCTCAAACAGGAGTATGAGCTAGCAGAGTGATAGTGAAGGTTGAAGGGGAGGAACAAGAAACATTCCCAAGAGAGTAGAAAGCATATGCAAAGGTCCTGGGGCAAAAGAGATGCTGGTGATCTCTGGAGAACACAGAACAAAGGGCTGGGAGTTGTCTTGAAGTTGGAGCACAGGAAGCCAGGAGATGGCTTAAGCAAAGGAGAAGACATGATTATTTTTGAATTTGGAAAATACTTTCCTGACGATGCTTTCTCTTCACTTCTGGGAGTAACTTGGCAAAAAGAGGCTGGAAGCTCATTGGCAAGTCAATGCCTCTTGCCAGGCTTCAGTTTCCCCTTCTAGAGTGAGTCTGAATTAAATGATTGACTGTTTTCATTTAGTTTAGATGCTCTGTGGCTCTTCCTGCCTCTCAGTAGGACACTCAGTCCCAAGGCAAAGAAATTCTCTGTCTTTCTCAATCTTGCTCTTGTACCGACTAACACAAACACTTGGAATTGAGTTCCCCTGTGTATGGGCACCCCTATCTGGAAATACCTACAAAGGGGACAGCAGCCGCCAACTTGGGAGAGCCACACAGAGAGATCTATTAATCCTAAGCCTTTGGATGTTGTGATACAGGGAGTCTGCCACTTGGCATCCTCTGCATGTGGGCAAAGGAGGAATGTAGGAGGATGTTATTTTAACATTGTTTACAAATAGTGAAAAAATCAGAGCCAACTGAAAAGTCCACACCGTGGCAATTGTTAAAAATTACGGCACATCTATAGTAAGGGATGTTAGGTAGCCATCAAAAAAAAAAAAGAAAAGAAAAGAAAAGAAAAGTGGAACCTCTATATAACAAGATGGTAAAAAAGCAATTGTAGAAAGATATACATGGCCTGAAAATACATATGGGGAAGCCCCTGATATCCAGCTTTTCCTATAGGCTTCAATGTAATATTGGGTAGTTCCAAAAGTTTGTTTGAGCTTTTCCATAACATCGTACAGAGAAACCCAAATAAACTTTTTGGCCAACTCAGTACATACATACCATACAAAACTCAGATCTGAAAGAAATATTTCAGGAATAACCTTTGGCTAGGAACCCACAATTAGAGGTGAACTCTGTCAAGGGGCATTCTTCCTTTCTTAGTGACAATCTAACATTTTAAAAAAGAAGAAAACATCTGTATACTTCTTAGATAACTTAAAATTAATTAAAAAATAAGATTGAGTTGATACTCAGGAAGATATTGACCAGGTTTATTGCTGCAGAGGGTATGGTGAAATACCAAGTAGTTTCTGATTTTTGTTTTTCTATATTTAATCATCTTTACATTTTTCATATTGACAATATATTTATATATTTGTGGTGCAAGAAAAAGGAAGTGGTTGCTTCAATTTGGTTCTTCTGCAAGTGATCTCAGCAGCTAGGAGCTCTCAGGGGGAACTGAGGCCCGGGGGGCCATGTGACTGCAGGCCAGGGTGCAGTGAGTCAGTGGGTGAGGGAGAAAATGCCACCTCCGGTGCCTGCCCGCGTCACGTGACGCCAGAGCACAGCAAACTGGCTTGTTTTGCAACCCAGGCAGGTCCTATAACCACAAGCCTGCTGGCTGGCCCCATGCAGTGGGGGGAGATGATGCCAGCCCTCTTCCCTCGAATGACTCATGCTTCTTCCCGCAATAGCTGGGGGAGGATGTGGAGAAGTTGGGCTCCGGGGCAGAGGCTACAGCCCATACGCCTTGCCAGGCTGGGTGATGGGCCTCAGGGACCTTTGGGGGAAGTCCCCATGGGGCTGCTGCTTACATATGTAGATGAACACAGCCGTGGACTTTTGTTTCAGACCACCCGATCAGCGCCTGTGTGGTAATGGTGAGGAGCTGGGCTTTTGAAGGCTTCCGTTAAACACTGAGTATCTATTATGATCAGGGCAGTGCGGTCTTGCATCATGATAACATCTAAGGCAGGGCTTGCTGGCCCCACTACACAGATGCAGGTGAGTGACTTGTCCAAGGTCTAGGGTCCAAGCTGTAAGTGGCTGAAATGGAATTGGAAATCAGGTGTGTCTGGAATCCAAGGCCCGGATGGCTTTCACTGTACACAGGTGGCTTCCTTTAGTTAGCAAGGTGTGTACTCCCAGAAGCGTGCCCGTGGAGTCCACTTCTCATAGGTCACGCTCTCAGGTTTACTGGTGGAAGGGGAAGGTCCCCCGAGATGGCAGCGAGGCCAGTGCACACCATTTCTGGGCGCTTCTCTGCTGTGTCTGGATTGAATGCTGTGCATTCGTATGCATCTCAATCCCCTCAGTAACTGGTAAAACCTCTGCCCTGGCTTTGCAGATGGGCACACGGAGGCTGAGGGAGTGAAATGATTATCGAAGGTCACAGTCAGCAGAGGAGGCAGGATTTGATCCCAGGGTTTCAATGTCCGATTCCGGAGCTTACCATCTGTGGTCAGTCACAAGCCTTTTTAACCTGCAGGCACCCATTCCCTGTGAGGCCCATCTCTCAGCTCTCCTTTCACGTTTTTGTCTAGCCTGGTCCACGAGGCAAAATCTCATTCATCCTTCAATACCCCAGGAGCATCACCTCCTCCATGAAGGCTTCCTAGCTCTACAGAGAGGGATTCCCACTATCCCTCCATGGCTTTCTGCCACAGGTGTCTTTACTGACACACACCAACTGGCTTTGTGACTCTTCCTACTTGTTTGTTTAGGGGACTGTGAGCTCCTCTAGGGTAAAGATATGATGGTTAATTTTATGTGCCAACTTGAGTGGACTAAAGGATGCCCAGAGAGCTAGTAAAATATTTTTGGATATATCTGTGATGGTGCCTCTAGAGAAGATTAGCATTTGAATCAGTGGACTGAGTAAAGGAGATCAGCCTCATCATTGCAGATGGGCAACATTCAACTCACTTAAGGCCCCGAATGGGGCACAAAGACAGGGATCTGCTCTCTTTGCTTGAGCTGGGCCATCTTCCCCTGCCTCCGTACATTAGAGCTTCAGGTTCTTGAAACTTCCAGCTTGAACTGGAACTCCTCAGGCCTTTGGCCTCAGACTGAATCACACTGCCAGCTTTCCTGGTTCTTTAGCTTCTAGTGGGCATATTGTAGGACTTCTTGGCCTCCATAATTATGTGAGCCAGTTCTTACAACAAGTCCCCTCTAGTCTATATATAGCTGTGTGTCTTGTTGGTTCTGTTTCTCTGGAGAACTTTTGACTGATACTGATGGCATCATGTTCGTCAGTTATTTTTTAAAATCCTTTGATCATGTTTTACCATCCGTAGGATCTAGGTTTGAATCCCAACTAGTCTGGGTGATGTTGGGTCAATTCCTTGACTTCTCTCAGGTGTATGTGTAAAAAATGGAGATTCTAATGTCTATTTCTCAGTGATATTGAATGATTAAGTGAAATATTTATGTCAGGTGCTGAGCGCAGTGCCTGAGGCACAAAGTGCATTAAAACCATTAACCTGGCATCGGGCCCTTGCCAGTATGGCTGCCCTGATGCCATCGAGGACAGGATTAGAAGCTTTGACTGCTACCCATGATTTATAGCTCCATCTGCTGCGTATATCATTCTTCATTCTTCAGAAGGTGGTGATTAACACTCACATCTACAGATGAAGAAAATGGGTAAGCAGATGAGCTGAACAAAAATCTATAAACAAAAATTTGCATATAAAGGAATGTAGAGAGTAATCAAGCACTTAAAACATGTTCATTTGTAATTCTGACCAAAGAAATTAGCATGAATTATATCTACCACTAAGAAAAGAAGAATGGTCTTATTAATGCCCACTGCTGGTGAGACGGGGTTGAAAATTCTCTTGAATAAGCAATAGCTATAAGCAGAAGATGTTTGTTGCCTGTATGGGTGCTGAGTCATGTCTGACTCTTTGCCACCCCACCGACTGTAGCCCACCAGGTTCCTCTGTCCATGGGATTTTCTCCAGAAGAATATTGGAGTGGGCTGCCTTTCCCTTCTCCAGGGATCGAACCCGCATCTCCTGTGTCTCCATGACCAACCCCCTAAGTGTTGGTCAACAGGGGCTGATCTTGAGAGCACTTTCCAAAGAGGCAAAAACTGCCTGGGAAGGGAGGCTGCATTAGTCCTAACTAAATTAACGGGTCTGATGAAGCCCCATTAACTTAGAAACTTAACCTGAGAAGCCCACATGGGCATCATGTATTTTTTTCCCACAGGACCACTTCCAACTTCAGACAAAGCAAAGTCATGGATGGAACCATTTCTGTCTGAAAGGAATTCCAGAGGGACCCTTAAAACAAGGCTGGAAGGCCCCCCCCTCCCAGGGTCCTCTTTGGCCTGCTGACTCCTAGGGGGAGCCTCAGGTGCAGGATCTTCCCTCTGCATTCACTCCCATCTCCTTCACCGGTGGTCTCCACCTTTGCTCAGCTGCTGAGGAAGAGTTTGTGTTCCAGATCAGCACTCAATCCTGTCACAGATCATGCTCATTCAACCTGGGTAACTTAAGCATCCAGAGAGGAGTTCTTGGGAATGACTTGCCTTCACTGTCATCCATCCATCCTCCCATCTCTCTTTCCAGCCATCCATTCATCTACCCACCCATCCATCTGTTCCTCAGCTGTGAAGTGGCACCTACTCTATACCAAACGCTATTCCAGATCCTGAAGATATGGCAAGACAGTGGTGGCCTTAGCAGTGGATAGTACACACATGAATAATGAAAAGCCAAGAAGTCCTACAAAGGAAATCAACTGGGTGTTCTTTTCTAATGGAGAATGACAGGCAGCAGTGAGCAGGATGGACCTCCAGCTGCATGGCCACTGGAGACCTGATGAGAAAGTCTCAGGTCAACCAAGGCCAGGAAGAGGAGAAAAGGCCAGAGATGCAAGAAGCTGGGGAAGATTCTCCCAGGCAGGGCTCAAAAATCCAAGGCAGGAGCTGGGTGCTGGGGCGGGGGGTGAGGTGTAGGGAGCTCTGTACAGCCTGCCTTGCTTCTCTCACCCCTCTCTTTTCTCTGTCTCTGCTCTCTTTCTCTCTCTCCCATCTCAGGAAACACTTGATCTCCACCCATAATTTGGCTCTTGATTTACTGAGTCTGAGTCTGGCTCGGTTTTCTTCATCCGCGAACTCTATCAGTCTCCCTAACTCTGAATAACCCTTTCTCAGCCTTTGTCATTCTTCCAGCACGCTCCTGTTTCCTTAGTGCCTTTGCCTCTCTCTCTCTTTATCATTCTGTCTCCATCTAACTTTGGCTTCATCTCTTTCCGAGTGCTTTCCGCTCTTCTGCTGATGTCTCTTGTGTTCCTGAGCTGGGGCCACTGGGTGGACCATCTGATTGATATCGCTACTGACAGCTAAAGCCTTGAAATCATTCCCACAGTACATCTCTGGGAGGTGTGAAGCCGGTGGTGTTTTGTCTGTGCCCGAGAAAGGCAGGGGTTTTTAAACAAATATATACATTCTCAGAAATCCCAGCAATTGTATTTCTCCATGGATCCATCATGGTGTTGAGTTAGTATAAAAGATTCCCTGATGCCTGCAGGGGGTTTACAGGCTGAGCGGCTGTGCAGGGGAGGGTGAGGAGAGGGAGAAAATGGTTCCAGAAGGCCAAGCGGGAGCCTGTGCTCCAAGGACCTGTCAAAGGGGTTCATCTCTAGAAGGGAGAGAGATTGCTTCTCACTGAGGGAGTCAGAGAAAGCCTCACAGTACCCCAGTGCCACCTCTTCTGTGAAGCCCTCGTGACCACCTCTGCCATGGAGAAGTGATAGCTGACTTAAGTCTTCACTGTGTTGGGATGCTCTAGTTCAGAAATTGGGAGGGTTTTTATTTGCCTAGAAATTCCTCTTCCCCACTGGACTATGAACTTCACGGAAGCACTGTTCATGAGGTGCTTAGCTTCACAGCCACAGTGGGCATCCCACAGCCTGTGTCTTGCCTGGCTGAGCCAGTTTCCAGTGAAAGGTTCATTGGTGGCGGGGGTGGGGGGGGGTCTATGTGACTAGCATATGGTAGATATGACACTTAGTAGGCTTTGGGAAAGTGCCTCACTCTCTTTATCTCTAAAATAAGGGTATCAGTGACACAGTGCAGTGAAGTGCTTAGAAGACTGTGGTCAACCTTCAGTAACGTGAGCTCTCTTTACTCCCATCACCGTGGTCTTTGTCATCCCCTGCATCAGCTCTTCACGGTTGAGTACCATGCGGTTAACTGGCTGTGGAATCCTGGCTCTCTTAATTATGAATGGATAAGAAATGATGACTTGGGGTGCAGAAAATTAGTTTTGATCTGTGTGAACATTTGTATTCTCCCAAATATGCTCTTTCACATTCTGAGTCTCTACCCAGTGATATTTGAAGAACTCAGGGATGGGCTTGGATGTAAAGGAATGTTAGTTCTTCTCTCTGTTTGTCTGCTTTGTTTGGAAGGACTTCTCTGCTGTGAGGCTCCTCCCTTAGCTCCAAGCTGACCCAGGGCCAGATTCCCAGCCCTCACAGGTCTTGGGCAGAGCCAGAAAAACCCCTTTCAGGTTGCCATAGCTGCTCAGTCCTCGTTCTATCTGATCATTTGACACAGTGTTTTGGGATAGTTCGTTGATTGATTCTAGAATGTTCTTTTTTTAATCACTTGTCTCTGAACTTTAGCTATAAAACAATGAAAATTATTACTAAATAAATAATTATTTATATAGATTTCACTTATTTATTTTTTACTTTTAAAAATGTGGCTATTAGAAAATTTAATTTTTTTTTTTACTTTATTTTACTTTACAATACTGTATTGGTTTTGCCATACATCAACATGAATCTGCCACGGGTGTAAATGAGTTCGGCTCACATTATAGTTCTTTTGGGGGCTTCCCCGGTGGCTCTGCAGTAAAGAATCCATCTGCCTGCAATGTAGGAGACACAGGTTTGATTCCTGGGTTAGGAGGATCCCCTGGAGGAGGGCATGGTAACCCACCCCAGTAGTCTTGCCGGGAAAAATCCTATGAACAAAGGAGCCTGGTGGGCTACAGTCCATAGTGTTGCAAAGAGTTGGACGGCACTGAAGCAACTGAGCACGCACGCATAGGTCTTTCGGACAGGGCTGCTTTAGAACAGGGTAAAGAATCTGCTGAGCTCAAGTGAGCAATACATGTGGAAGGAGTAGATAGATGAATAGATGAAGAATAGAAATAAATGAAGGGATGTATAAATGAATTAAAGCATAAATGACTAAATGCAAATGAACAGATGGAAACAGATGAATGATAAAGTAATAAATGAACAGATGAATAGGAGGATGGGTGGATGCGGTGAGTGGGCAGAAGACGAAGAGAAAGAATAAGTAGAATTGGTAATGAAACAAGAGAAAGGCTGGGAGAAAAGATGACCAGTCAGTAGATGAATAAAAGATCAAAAAGATGAATTAAGTAAGTACTTAAGTACAAATACAAATACATACAGAATGCCTGAGTATAGGATAGATGCCTGAAGATACCAGGATTTGACTTGGACAAAAAGATGTATTCTTCCTGGGATCACGGAATTTAAGCCTTTGACCAAGAAGAAAGGCTTACCCTTGCTCTTGGGGAATTTATTATTTTAATTGTTAGCCTTCATCAGAGGTTATTGGAATTTTTTTCCCCTTGGACAGTTTATCACTTGTAAATAATTTGTCACACCGCTATAATTCTATCCAGATCCTTAACTTTCTCATCATGCATCTTTTACGGGGTCTCCGTTAAAGAAGCACTATAATTACGTGCCAAGGGTCCCAGTAAATTTTACCAGGCCATAAAATATTATACTTTAATTATTTGGAAAGGGAAGAAAGGCAAATGTTCCCTCTGCAAGACTGATGATCAATACTACAGGGCTCTGGGTGGCACAGGCAGCTTTAGACATGTTCCTCTTAACTGGTGTCTCTCCCAGAGGGTGTGCCACCTGCTTCTGCAGCATCTGTACAGAGCAGGGGGCCTCTGTGTGCTGATGCCTCTGCTTTGATTCTCTGGCAGAGGTTGGGCCATGATAAACTCATAAGCATACATCCTTGAAATGATCTCATTATGCCCAGCAACTCCAATGGGTGGTTTGGGGAAGTTCATTCACTTCAGTTCAGTCGCTCAGTTGTGTCTGACCCTTTGTGACTCCATGCACTGCAGCACGCCAGGCTTCCCTGTCTATCACCAACTCCCAGACTTTACTCAAACTCATGTCCATTGAGTCGGTGATGCCATCCAACCATTTCATTCTCTGTTGTCCTGTTTTCCTCCCGCCTTCAACCTTTCCCAGCATCAGGGTCTTTTCAAATGAGTCAGTTCTTCACATCAGGTAGCCAAAGTACTGGAGTTTTAGCTTCAGCATCAGTCCTTCCAATGAATATTCAAGACTGATTTCTTTTAGGACTGACTGGTTGGATCTCTTTGTAGTCCAAGGGACTCTCAAGAGCCTTCTCCAACATCACAGTTCAAAAGCATCAATTCCTCTGTGCTCAGCTTTCTTTATAGTCCAACTCTCACATCCATGCACGACTACTAGAAAACCTGTAGCTTTGACTAGACGGAGCTTTGTTTGCAAAGTAATGTCTCTGTTTTTTAATATGCTGTCTAGGTTGGTCATAACTTTTTTTCCAAGAAGCGTGGTTGGGAAAGATGCTCTCATTTTATAGATGAGGAAACTAAGATCCAAGCAATTAGAGATGGGGCTGTAACTGGCTTCTATTAACTCCATGGTAGTTTTTTTTCCCCCTCATTGTGCCACGTCTGGTCTTATGAGCTCAAACCATCACACATACATGTACTAAGTGGATTAGGGCTGCGATATTCTTAAAGGTTTGAAAATAGAATTGTGGTGGCCCCAGACTTTTGCATCCAACACTTTATTCATCGAAATAAATATTTTAGCTGGGCTCCCACTATGAGCCAGACCCTGGTGCTGGAATGAAGCTATAAGTGACACTTCCAGGATCCTCTGGGGCTTGCGGTCCCACTGGGGAGATGGACATTGGTCCGATCCTTCCATAGACCATAGACCGTGGAGGTTGACCTGTGGTAAGTGCTAAGAATGAGGGAATTTATGAGACTTTGAAAGCTTAAAGCCACAATCTTTTAATGAGTTGGGAGGTCAGAGAAGGCTTTCCTGAGGGAATAAGTGATCTGAGATCTGAAGGATAAGTAGGAGTTAATTAGGTAAGTGGGGAAGATATTCTAGGTTGTTGTTCAGTTGCTAAGTTATGACTGACTCTTTGAGACCTCGTGAACTGCAGCATGCCAGGCTCCTCTGTCCTCCACTATCTCCCAGAGTTTGCTCAAATTCATGTTCATTGAGTCAGTGATGCTGGCTAACCATCTTATCCTCTGCCGCCACTTTCTCCTTTTGCCATCAATCTTTCCCAGCATCAGGGTCTTTTCCAATGAGTTGGCTCTTTGTTTCAGGTGGCCGAAGTATTAGAGCTTCAGCTTCAACAACTGTCCTTCTAATGAATATTCAGGGTTGATTTCCTTTAGGATTGACTAGTTGATTCCAGGCATAGGGAAGAGCATATGCAAAGGGACTGTGGTAGGAAAGCCTGGAAAGTAATCCAGAGCAGAGTTGCTGATGAGAGATTGTGAGCTGAGGCTGGAGAGATATCAGGAACCACATCACATGAGGCCAACTGGCCCATGTCAAGTCTTTTGGTTTTTATCCTAAGAGCACTGATTATTCAGGCAAAGGTTTAAATGAGGAAAAAGAGGTTTTAAAAGGTTGTACAGACAAAGGAAGACATTGTCCAGGAGAAGGGAGGAGTGATCTTGTGCTTGGACAGATGTCAGGAGGTGAGTTTCTCTAAGTGAAGGAGTACGAAGAAGAGGAAGGCAGGGGAGAATGACTCATCTCTGCTCATCCCTCTGGTCTTGCCTTCAATGCCATTTCCTCGGGGAGACCTCCCCTGACCCCCTGTTGGGTCAGGTCCCCCGCCCCGGTTGGTGGTCCCCACCCTCCACTTCCCCTTTCATAATGCACAACACTATTGCTGCCATGTCTTACTTAATGGTCTCTTCCCTTCACTGGATGTGGGATCCATCCACAAGGGTGGGGGCTGGGAGTGTCCTGATCACTTCTAGTCACCAGACCCTCAGCCCGGGACCTGGCATGTAGCTGGCAGGCAATACCCAGGGCTGAATGAGCAAATGAATGAATGGGGCACCCAGGAGACAAAATTTATCAGGGGCACGTTTCCTCCAGACTCTTCCCCGCTACTGCCCGTTCCTGGCCCTCCCTCTGCTCCTCCCCTGCCTACTTCCTTTTTTTATCCTAAAGCTGAACGCCTCTAATATTCCCACCCAGGGGGTCTCATCTGAAAGAAATGACGGACACATGGGAAAATTACTTAGCTCTGGATCCGAAATATCAATTTTGCCCAGAAAATGTGGCAATCGTATGTTCATTGTACAGATGAACTACTTTGATTCAAGAGAGAAGGTGACTTGGTCAAGACTGATGAGAAGGAAGATGATAGGCGCAATTTACAAAACTTCTCCATGTCATCCCTTTAGGGTGACTCATCTTGTTACTAGGTTTGCTGCTGATTAACTCAGGGTGAACACTTTTTGGTGAACCCTGTGGTTATGAAGCTGGTGAAATCCCTAGACAACTTTTTTTTGCCTGAAGAAAGTTGTATTTATATCAATAATAATAATACTTGTGCTAAGAGCAAGCATCCATGCCAGGAAGCTTCCCTGTCCTTTACAGCAGGGAGTCTATAGTCCCCGGCCCACAGACCAAATCTTGTTTTTGTAAAAGAGGTTTTATTGGAGCACAGCCATGCCAATTTGTTTATGTATCTGCTTTCTTGCTGCCCTGGCAGAATCGAATAATTGTGACAAAAACATATGGTCTCCAAAGTCTGAAATGTTCACCATTGGCTCCCCATAAATGAAATAGCTAATCCCTAACCTTAACCCTAACCCTAACCTTAATTGAGACTGGATGGTAGATGGCGGATTTTCTGCATTTTACAGATAATGAAACTGAGGCTCACAGAGGACAACTAAATTCCTTGAGGCTTCATGGAGACCAGAATCCAGAGATTCTGTCTTCAAAACTGTTTTCCTGGTGTGCTCTCCTGGAAGTCACAATGTCACTCTGACCTTGAAGGAGAAGGCAGGAGACTTGTTCTTAATAGAGTCCAGAATTCCAAAAACTGAACGCTCCAGCAGCATTTTCTTTCAGGGGCAAATGCTCTGATTTATAATTACATAAAGATACCTCCCAACCGGTAACTTGAAAACAGTAACCGTTTTTTTCTTCGCTTCCAAATGAACAACTGGAGCAGGATTCGGAAGGAACAGAAGTTCTCCGCACAGCATCAGCTAGTGGCTTGAGTCGGGCTGAGTATTTAATTCAAAGATAACTCACACCCAGCTGGCAAGGTGGTTCTGACTCTTGGTTTCTCCTCCCAGGAGCCTCTCCACAGTGTGTCTTGGGCTTCCTCACAGCATGGTGGCTGACTTCTAAGAGGGAGCACGCTAAGAGGCAGAAGGGGAGATGTGCCAACTTCTTAAAGCCCAGACCTAGAAACTGTTCCAGGGAACTGCTGCCATGTGCTATTGGTCTGCTCAGAATCAAGGAAAGGAGCAGAGATCTCATCTCCTAATGGGAGAAGAGCCAGAGAGTTTGGGGGGACATATTTAAAAAACCCACAGCTCCTAAATTAGAAGCTTGGGATTAATATATACACATTACCATATAATGAAATAATCAACAAGGACCTACTGCATAGCTCAGGGAACTCTACTCAGTATTCTGTGATAATCTGTATGGGAAAAGAATCTGAAAAAGAGTGGATATATGTATACGTATAACCAAACCACTTTGCTGTACACATGGGACTAACACAGCACTGTAAATCAATATATTCCAATAGAAAATAAAAGTTAAATTAAAAAGATTATGGCACAGGAACTATATTCAATATCCTGTGATAAACCATAATGGAACAGAATATGAAAAAGAGTGTATGTGTGTGTGTGTGTGTGTGTGTGTGTGTGTATAACTGAGCCACTTTGTTGCACAGCAGTGATTAATACAACATTGTAAATTAGCTATACTTGGGTAGAAATTAAAAACTAGGAAATTAAAAAAAAAGATTTTATTGTTTATTTGGCTGTGCTGGGTCTTCATTGCTGCTCAGCTTTTCTCTAGTTATGGAGAGTAGGGACGACTTTCTAGTTGCAGAGCATGAGTTTCTTGTTGTGGTGGCTTCTCTTATTGGGGAGCACAGGCTCTAGAGTGTGTGGGCTTCAGTTTTGCGGTGCTAGGGCTCAGTGACTGAGGCTCCCAGGCTCTAGCACACAGGCTCAATATTTGTGGTGCAGGGCTCAGTTGTTCCATGGTATGTGGACTCTTCCCAGACAAGGGATCGAACCTGTGTCTCCTGCACTGGCAGACATTTCTTTTGTACTTTCTTTCTTTCTTTTTTTTTTTTTTTTACCACTGAGCCACCAGGAAAGCCCCAAAATAGGAGATGGCATTTGTGGGTGGAGGGACCAGAGGCTGTAAAGACAGGTCGTGGTATAGAGTTTGAGAAGCCTGGGATGCAGCCAGCTATTTGGTGTGTCTGGAGCATAGTTGGGGTGGAGGGGGTCCAGTGGGGTCCTGGCCGGGAAGGGACTTGCATCACAGGGGCTTGGGTTTTCCCTCACAGGTACTGGGGCTTCTTCTTAATGTTGACATGTGCAAGGGGAGGAATATTAGATTTGGCCAGCACCAGCCATCTTGAGCTTGGGCCCTTGGTAGTTTGATGCGATCTGTGGACTGACAGCACCGCCCTGGAGTTATGCAGAAGTGTGGCATCTGGGCTTCCTTGGTGGCTGGAGTGTGTGGAAGTGCCCAGCAGAGGATGCAGCAGCGGGGAGGGAGCCACACACTTCTGGTCCGTAACCTCAGACTCCAGGCCGGGCCAACCATCCTGGCATGCCAGGGGCAATAAACCGAAGGGTCTGGTTTCATTTCACAAACCACACTTGCCCAGAGCGCCTCCCTGTCTTGCAGGGAAGTGACCTTTCTCACATGCTGAGAAGATGCACATGAGGCTGGCGACCAGGCAACCAAAGGATCTTGCAAAACTCCTGATTTTCTCATTGCTGCAGAGGAATGGAAGGGAGAGAGGAAGCGGGGCATCCCTCTTTCCGGCAAGGTCTTCAGGGCTCTGCTTGCTTTGGGATCTTAATACCATGTTTAGGAAGATGGACTTGCCCTGAAGGTCTTTCTTCCTCTCCTTTTCCTTCTCCTCCTTTCATTGTTCCTCTTCCTCCTTTCTATTGACTTCCTTGACGCTACTCCCCTGAGAGTGAGACAGTGAATGCATCCAGGCTCTGCTGAACTTGGCAGGAGGGCTGAGCAGATGATGGAGGGCAAAAAGGCAGGAGGTTGGGTCACAGAACTTTCAGAAGCTTCAAAGACCTAGAACTTATTGGCTGAAGCACCCATGGTGGGGTTTAGACCCATGGGAACAGGTGAGCAAGTCAGACCCTGCTCGTCTTCCCATTGGCCAGACTTTATCCCTCCCTGAATGCTCAGCTCAGAGATGTTTGCACCTTGACATCCCCAAGGCATTCATTTCTGCGGCAGGTGATGACTAACCCTCTCCTGGGAGCAGCCAGGACTCTGCTGTCCTTGAAGAGAGCTTGAGTAATGGGTGCCCTTCTGCATTGTGGCTCAGCCTCCTGAGTGACCCCTGCCACACACTCTCATGATACCCACACATATGCATGCTCCCTTGCACACCCACTGCATGTGTACGGTGCTTTTCACCCATCCACACACTCCCACATACCCTATAGGTATAGGTACTTGGACTGTATGGTTCCCTCTTCTCACAGGCACGTCGCACCCACCGTCTCCAGCAGGGAACTTTATTGCCCGTGCTCCCAGGCGTCTGCAGACTTGAGATTGGCAGTGATGGAGTGGGCCTTTCGGTGACACTTCCATAAAACCCCATAAATTGCCTCTGTGAGACGTCGCGTGTGGATTTTTATTTTCCTCAATAAATACACACATTCTTATTTCCTAACAGCTCCAGCCTTGGCTGAGTGCCCAGCCAAGGGGTACACTTTCTGTGTGTCTGACTGGGGTGGGTTGTGGACCCAGGAATGGGGACGACTTTCTTGGTTGTTTGAGGCCTAGCACATTCTCTGGGATCTGAGATAAGAGAGGCCTGATTTAAGGGGAACTTTGGAGGGTCGTCTTCTCCAGTGGCAAATCATACCTTTCACCTTGCAAGGCATTCTTATCTATTCACTTATTCCACCCAAATTTAGAGTTTAGTTGGAATAAGCAAATAGATAAATTTTTTGCCTAAACTCTTTTAGGCATGGGCTACTATTAAACCTTGGAGGAGGACATGGCAACCCACTTCAGTATTCTTGCCTGGAGAATCCCATGGACAGAGGAGCCTGGCAGGCCACAGTCCATGGGGTTGCAGAGTTGGACATGACTGAATATCCACACAGTTTTTCTCAATGTGGAAAGGATAAAAAAAATTATGTGATGCTCAAGCCCAGATAAGTCCTTAGAATCTGCATTTTTGAAAATGCTCGGGCTCCCTCTGATGCAGGTGGTTTTGGTCACATTTAGGGAATAAAGGTCTTTTACGATTTTGACGTGGGTCTTGGGGTATAAACCATATTTCATGCTTTCTTAAAATAAGGATATCTTGGAAATAATAACTTTGAAGAAGTAAGGAACTGTTCCCAGGGCAAACACTTTTCATGCAGAAGCTTAATGGAACTTAAAAGCTTTAAGAACTTTGGTGTTGACCCTCCGGAGAGACTGGCTGAGGCCGGGCTGTCTGCCACCTTGTATGTCCATGGCAGCTCATCACCTCTCCTGGCTTTGCTATTAATATGGATTCACTGTTGTCTGCCCCTTCTTAAAAAATAATTCCATTACTTATGAGTTGATAAATCTTTATGCCTTACAAAGTGCTTCGAGGAGGCTGTTGTTATTTCCATTTTATGAACTGAGAAGCAGAGGTGTCAAAGCAGAGTTTCATTGCCAGTGAGTGGTAGAGCCTGAACTACAAATCCAGCTCTCTGACCTCTGGGAAAGCTTGTTTATTGCCCAAATGCTCCTGATTTTGAGAGGTTAGCAGGCGGTGAGGTTCCAGGGGGCCAGTAGGATGTGTGCTAACGGTCCCAAAGCTACATAGTTCCTGCCCACAAGATCTCATGGAATAGAGGGAAGGCAGAGAAAAGGGAAGTGAAGTCTGGGGTTAGGGATGGGAAGGAAGGATAGGAGGGTCTCTCACTCAGCACTTCTTCATTTTGGGACATCAAATAATACTAACTTGTTGCCATGTCTGGAGCAGAGGAGTGGAAGGTAAAACAAAAGAGAAACTGATTCTCTGTGGCTTTTAAAGTTTCAAGTGTGGCCAGAGTGGAAGAGAGGGAGATATAGAGTTCACATCCTCGCTTTGACATGATATTCTGGGAAGTCCATTATGAAGGAGCCATCAGCAGTCCATGAAAGCCACAGAGAAGAGGAGGGTATAGGTCACAAGAGGAGCCCCATCAGCTCTGATGCACTCGCTTCTCTCTGTGGGTCCCCAAATCATGCTGCCAGTAATTGGGAAGGGGACAGTTCTTGCCTCTGGGGGACGCCTGCTGAGTGGGGTGCCTGAGCAGATGCAAAAACAGAGACCAACCACTCAGAGAGTCTGTGCTCATCTGAGAGGCTTCCAGAAAACATTGGGAGAAATGATGTCATCCTGACTCTTCTGACCCACCCGCACAACCGCCATAAGCCATTTCATTTGCTCACAATGTTGCAGGTTTAACATTATGGCTGGGCTCAGATAGGCGATTTTTCTGCTGGTCTTACCCAGGGTTGCACGTTCTGCTGTGGTCCTTGGTGGGTCTGCTGGGGACCGGTTGTTCTAGAGAACCTCAGATGGCACGACTTTTCTCTATTTCTTTTCATATAGTCCTTCTTGAAGGAAGGGGTTGCAAAGTCACAGGAGAAAGTGGGTGGCGTGGGGACGTCCCTGGCATTCCAGTGGTTAAGATTTCACCTTCCAGTGCAGAGGGTGCAGTTTCAATCCCTCGTTGGGGAACTAAGATCCCCCATGCCTTGCTGCCAAAAAACCAAAACATGAAACAGAAGCAATATTGCAATAAACTCAAGAAAGACTGTAAAAATGGTCCACATCAAAAAAGTCTTAAAAAAAAAAAAAGGTTAGATGCACCCAGGAATGGGAGGAGCCATAGCACCCAACTTTGTAAACACCATGCTATAAAATACAGATCATAAAAGGAAAAAAAGAGGATGATACCCAGTGCTGGTAAGGATACAGAGAGATAAACTGTCTTTCATATATATCTGATGGGCCTATTAAAGGCATAATAAAAAAATAATTTGGCAATATATTTCACGAATGGTAAACAGTGAATGGACTTCGATTCAGCTTTTCTCTACCTTGAAATTTATCCTAAAGAAATAGTCAGAGTTATCTGTATGCAATAATTATGTGCCAGACTTTTTATGTATAGCATTATTTGTAAATGAAAACTGGACACAATCTAAATGTAAAATATTAGAGGAATTAACGACATCGTCTCCATGATAGAACATTACATAATCTTCAATGTCATGCTTGAGGATACACAATAATTTTGAAAAGAAAGATTCATGACAAAATAATGATAAGCGTAAATGATATTTTGAGGTATACACAACAGTTATAATATGGCATGAAAATAGGGATTGATCCATTGATTACAAAGCTATAAAAATTACTAATATTGGGACTTCCTTGATGATCCAGTGGTTAAGATTCTGCATTTCCATTGCAAAGGACATGGGTTTGATCTCTGGTTTGGAAACTGAGATTCTACATGTCAATCAAAAGATAAAATAAATAAATACATAAAATACTTGTTACAAAAGCTGCTAATACTATGGTTATGGGTTGTCTATATCCATAATAGACAAAAATGCTAATTTTCAGTTAGAGACTGATGAAAATAAAGATATAATTTTCTCTTCATCTCAATTCAAGGATCTTCTGAATTCTTACTATGGACCAATTGGGATCCACAGGCTCTGGGAGGAGAACCCTTGTATTAGGCATTCCTGTTCTTCAACATTGTGCCATGTTAAATCCCATTCTCTTACGATATGGTAGATATGATATTACATTTCTCTTCCTCCCTTTCTCGCCTCACAGTTTGTCTTGGGAAACATGGAAATCTTCTCACTATTCCTGTGAGTGCTTCTGTAGTCTCTGGTTTCTAATTTGGAAATTGGCTCTTGCCTTTTCTCTGATTGTTCTCAACCCATCAGGGTGGTTTTAGCCAAAAGAATTGGTCATTGACTCCTTTTGTAATTATAATAGTCAACATTCGCAGAGCATTGTTCTGAAGAGGGCACTATTTCTTTTTATTTTCACAGAGGGGAGTCATATAGCTAACCTGAAATGCTGCACTGCCTTCCTTTAGTGACACCCAGAAGAAAATTAAATCTTAGGATCAGCCATCTTTTGAAGGTAATTGCTATTTCAGAGTACCATTTTGTTTCCTCTGGCACCTTTCTAAATCTTCCATAAGAGTCTGGTACATAGGAGAAAGCTGGCACATAGGAAGGAAGAAAACTGCAGAAAGCACTCTGAGAAGCAGAGAGGAGGACTGCCTGGTTCCAGTTTGTTTTGAGGCCTGGCTGGAACCTGTACCCTGGGTTTTGTGTGACCCCACATGGCTTTCTTTCCTTTTTTTAAAAAATATTTATTTAGCTGTACCAGGTCATAGTTGCAGCACGGGGGGGTCTTTGATCTTCACTGTGGCATGCAGGATCTTTAGTTGTGGCATGTGGGATCTTAGTTCCCTGACCAGGGATAGAACCCAGGCCCCTTTTCATTGGGGGCATGGAGTCTTAGCCACTGGACCACCAGGGAAGTTCTCCGGCCACGAATATGGCTTTCTATCACAGGCCCCTTTAAGCTTAAGCTGGCTTCAGATGGTTCCTACTACTTGTGGCCAAGAGTGTTTAACAAATGAATAATAGACACAATCACTTTTAGAATCGGGCTTCCCAGGGGGCGCTAGTGGTAAAGAAACTGCCGGCCAATGCAGGAGACGTAACAGACGTAGTTTTCATCCCTGGATGAGGAAGATCCCCCAGAGAGCATGGCAACTCACTCCAGTATTCTTGCCTGGAGAATCCCATGAACAGTGAAGTCAGGCTGGCTGCAGTCCATAGAGTCGCACAGAGTCAGACACTCTGTGCGACTTAGCATGCATGCATCACGCACTTTCAGAAGGAGAACACGTGTTGTTAGCAAGCATTCCCAATTGTGGGAAAAGGATTATTCTCTGAGTCCTTGACCCTGGGCTGTCTTATTCTAGGGGTGATATAAGTGCTAAGAATGATGGTGGAAGTGATTTTGGGGAGTGCCTGGAGGTGGTTGAGGCAAATGGCATCTCTATGTGTCTCTGTGTGTTAGGGAGAACACACAGCCTTGTCTGTTTCTTCTGTAGCCAGGTTCACGTATTTC
This sequence comes from Ovis canadensis, assembly GCF_042477335.2. Taxonomy (NCBI): domain Eukaryota; kingdom Metazoa; phylum Chordata; class Mammalia; order Artiodactyla; family Bovidae; genus Ovis; species Ovis canadensis. The sequence goes on along the minus strand of NC_091257.1, from coordinate 84,568,567 downwards.
TCTTATCTTAGTCACTCTTCTAGGACATGCATGTGTGCTTGAGTGCCTGTGGCTCCATGGACTTGGAGCCCGCCAGGCTTCTTTGTCCTTGGGGTTTTCCAGGTAAGATTTCCTCCTCTAGAGGATCTTCCCAACCCAAGGATCTAAACCCTGTCTCCTGTATCGGCAGGCGGATTCTTTACCACGGAGTTACCTGGGAAGCCCTCTTCCTAGGGCAAATAACCTTTTACGCATGTAAATGTTTATTTGTTCAGTTTGGCTTTTTGTATTTCCCCTTTTTTGGAGTAAGAGAAAAAGTGAAAGTGTTATTTGCTCAGCCATGTCTGACTCTTTGCGACCCCATGGACCGGGGCCCACCAGGCTCCTCTGTCCATAGGATTTCCCAGGCAACAATACTAGAGTGGGTTGTAATTTCCTTCTCCAGGGGATCTTCGTGACCCAGGGCTCGAGCCTGAGTCTCCTGCAGTATAGGTGGATTCTTTACAGTCTGAGCCACCAGAGGAGCCCTTTTTGAAGTATATCCTCCTGCAAAACACAGGCCCTTTCTGTGTCTCTGGAACTGAAAGCCTCAGGACGGGGTGAATACTTGATGGCTACCATGACACGCTTGATACTTGGTGGATCATGATGTCGGTGAGGGCTGTGCCTCCCACCATGGGACTTTGTATTTTCAAAGTCAGCCCGAATCTCTACCACCACAAATGCTGGCCCATAAAGGAAACTTACTGCACTCCATTAGTGCGGGGAAAAATGGTCTTAGGTCATTTGCCTTTGTTGCAAACTTGATCTTATCCCAAGTCTTCTGGGTTTGAAGCTTGCATTTAACCTCTTTGGTATGAAGTGACTGCTTCCCTTTAAGGAATCTGACTTCATCTTATTTCATTATGTTTGGGCTACCTTGGGTAAAAGACTATAGTCAGCCCTCAGAATCTCAACCCCAGTCTCTGGCTTACCAGCTGAAACTCAGCTCTGGAATGCCAACCTTGAGTGTGCTTGGGGTGGGCACGGATAATACAGATCAGGAGACAAGGGTGGTCATTTTGGTCAGAATTATTTCAGTTTCAAGTTGAAAGAAACCGAATTCACACCAGTCCAGGCATATCAGGCAACATTCTGGCATAAGTAACTGAAAATAGAGGCATGGTTAGATCCAAGGAGTCTGATTTTTAGTAGAGCTTCTTTCCTTCCTTCTGATCTGCTGCTTTCTGGGTGTATTTCTTTTTAAGTAAGGTCCCCTTACCTTAATGGTGGCAGTAAGTGATCTTTAGCCATTTTAGGTTTACTCAGTATATCTGTGATCCCAGTGAGAGAGTAAAAACCACAGTCATCTTTCCCAGTATCTGGTAAACAGACTTGAGCCTTGGGCCCAAATTTTGGGCAGTGATGGAACCACATGGGATGCAAAAGGGAGAAAACAGAGGTGTGATGGGAAGATCCAAACAGTGGATGACCCATTGCAGTGGGGACGGCAGGAAGGGTGATGGTGGTGGAGAGGGTGAGTAGGGGCCTGCTGAGGGGGAGAGTACCACGGGGTGCTGTGCATCGGGCCATGGATGTGGTGATGCTGGTTATGGTGGTGATGGAGGGCTGGTGATGGTGAAGAAGGAGGGGAATAGATATGCTCTGGCCCCACTAATTCCGTGACCACAGTGCAGCAGGATGGTGCCTCCAGCCCTATTAGTGGAGACACATGATTTCCTGTGGTTCTTGCCTTTAAGGGCAGAAAGGGCTGCACATTCGTCCTAGAAGAAATTCAATGGTTCCTGAGTCAGCAAGCTCCCCAGGCTTGTGGAAGCAGATCACATGGTATCTCAGAAGGATACCTATGTATATGAGCAGAAAAGCACAGCCAAACAAGATTCCACCACCAGGACGGCAGGAAATGTGGTCAGCTTTCTTTGAGCACCAAGGGAGGTGAGGCCAAGATGAAAGGTCATTGGCTTTTACTAACGAAGAGACACAGGAACTGCTGATTTAAAGGATAATAATAATAAAAAACAACCACCCTGGGGGACATTTTATTGCATTTAGAAAAAGTCCAATTTCAATAAAAAAGGAGCATCTTGATTTCCATAAAAGCCAACAGATTAATATAAAAAGAAAACGTTCCTGGCCAAGAACGGAGCCAGAGTCATGTTCATGTGTAAGCCTGACCTAACTCCTCCAGCCTCATGTGAGCATCTGCATTTGGCACACAGATCCCTTGTTCTGTAAAAACTATTTCAGGAACACTTTGAAAGGGCTGCCCAGTGATGGCTGCCTCATTTGGGATTTATTATAATATCATTAAGAGGGGTTATATCACTTGGTATAATGTCAGACACATTGTAGCCTGTGGTTTTATGATGTGGACAAATATCACACTCAGGAATAAGATGGCTCTGAACAAATCAGTTCCATCTGGGTCCTACTGTAAATAGAGCTTTTCCCTTCTGCTGCTGGAAGACAGATTCTTGTCAGCATCCGGCCCCTTGACCTTCCATCTTGCAGGGCCTGTCTCTTCTAGAGCTCCTTCCTCCGCAAGCTCTGCTGCTCAGAAGAGAGATAAAGAGAGACGATCTGTAAGATCCAAAAACCTATTAGAGGGAGGAAGATGCTTGTCGAGGAAGGCAGGGAGAGAGGGGAATTAGCTTTTCTCCAGTGCCTGCTCTGTGTCTGAGCTTGGGCTAGATGGTTCCACCTGTATCGCCTTGTGTCCTCGTAATGGACCTAGAGAGGGAGTAGACATCCTGCAACTATGTTACGAAATAATACTGAAACTTGACATGATTAAAAATAATATCCAAGTCAAAGTTTGTAAACTAATAACGAACAGGGTTTCTAAAAAGGATTTTTTTTTTTTTAATGTGGACCGTTTTGGAAGTCTTTATGGAATTTGTTGTAATATTACTTCTGTTTCATGTTTTGTTTTTTTTTGGCGAGGAGGCATGTGGGATCTTTACTCCCCAACCAGGGATTGAACATACGCCCCCCTATACTGGAAGGTGAAGTCTTAACCACTGGACCACCAGAGAAGTCCCCATTGAATAGGGTTTTGGGGCTTATCTGATTCCAAAGTGTGCAACCTCTTGTGATACTGCTCAAATGTCTGCACGTTCATGAGCAAATTATTCACGGGAGAGGAGGGATCAGAAAACAGAGGTGCATGCTGGATTTAGTTAAAGACTCAGTCATTTAAAAAGCAAATAGGAGCATGGTGTAACCACTTTGGAACACTACTGGGCGGTTTCTAATGAAGTATCTGCCTTCCTTGTGACCCAGCCGTATCATTCCCAAGAGAAATGAGTACATATGTCCACCAAGAGACTTGTCCAAGAATGTTCCTAGCAGCTGTTTCATAGTAGTCAGGAACTGGAAACAACCCAAATGCACATAAGTAAGAGACTGGATAAACAAATGGTGATGTGTTCATATAATAGACTACTACACTGAATTAAAAATAATAAAACTCAGGGTAAATGGTGAATCTTAAAAGTGTCCTACTGAGCTAAAGACGATGGACGCAAAAGAGAGCATAAGGCATGATTCTGGTTAGATGAATTTCAAGACTGAAGAAAATTAAACAAAGGTGAAGGAAGTCATATTGAGTTTACCTCTGGGGTAAGGGGTAGACATTGCCTGGGAAGGAAGGAGCATAAGAAAACTTTCTGAAGCTGTCGCTTACTCACTTAGTCATGTCTGAGTCTTTGTGACCCCTTGGACTGTAGCCTGCCAGGCTCCTCCATACTTGGGATTTCCCAGGCAAGAATACTGGAGTGGGTTGATACTTCCTACCTTAGGGGATCTTCCTGACGCAGGCATTGAACTCTCGTCTCCTGCATTGGCAGGCTGATTCTTTATCATTGACCCACCAGGGAGGCCCTCTAAAGCTGTAGAAATGTTCTCCCTCTTGACCTGGGTGGATGTTACATGGGTTTATACGTAAAATTCATTGCATTGTTTATTTAACTGTTGAGAGACCAAACCTCAATCAACAAGCAGAAAATAATAGTTTAACAGAAAAATTAGGAGAAAGTAGTCCAATTTGGTACTTCCAACTGTTTTCTTTTTAAATGTCCTTTTAGTTCAACTACAGTCATTAAAAAAGTAGCATGGAAATATGGAAAGGTTACGTTATGTTATCATACCAGATGTTGGATCTTCAGAGAGAATAACTAAGTGAATGGTTGATTGATTTCTAGTACTTCTTAATAGGAGTCTTCCCAGGTGGCTCAGTGGTAAAGAATACACCTACCAATGCAGGCCACAGGAAACCTGCGTTTGACCCCTGGGTCAGAAAGATCCCCTGGTAAAGGAAATGGCAACCCACTCCAGGATGCTTGCCTGGAGAATGCCATGGACAGAGGAAGCTGGTGGGCTCCAGGCCATGGGGTCACAACGAGGTGAACAGAATGGAAGCATAACACATATTTCTTACGTACACTGAGAACACGCGCTTCGTAACGTGGAAGATGAGGTGTTATTCTCTTCCCTTGACAAACTGTAACTTGCATCTCCCACGTGTCCCTGGCCCATCTTCTTTTTCCCTTCTTCCTCTTCCTCAAATTGCACTCACCTTGGTGTTACACAGACTGTGATAGAACAAGGAATTTTAGATGAAGAGAAAGAAAAGGAAGAAAGAAAATTGACCCACTTTCACGATGGTGTCAAAATATAATGAAGTTCTCACCATAGTTTTGTCTTTTTTTCCCATTGTAGTTAACACATAAATTGGCAACGCAATCAGTTTATTTCTGCCAAAAAAAGATGGTCAAAAAATGAGAGTGCTAATTTATTTGAGCAGACAAGTGTCAAATTCAGTCTGAAAAACAATACCACACTGTTACACTGGTGCCTGCTGTCAAGGAATGCAAACATGATTTTATTAACATCCTTCTAAGGAAGTCCATTTACAAACTGGAATGGGTGGTTTATTCTAATTTTATGTTTTAAAAGGATAATATGATAGAGTTTATTTATTTATTTTTTTATTTATGTCTGTGCTGGGTCTTCATTGCTGCTCCGGTTTTCCTCCAGTTGTGGTGAGAGGAAGCCACTCTGTCGCAGTGTGTGGGGTTCTCTTTGCTGGGGCTTCTCTAGTTGCAGAGGACGGGCTTTAGAGCACAAGCTCAAAAGTTGTGGCACACAGGCATAGTTGCTCCACAGCATGTGGGATCTTCCCAGATCAGGGATCGAGCCTGTGTCTCCTGTATTGGCAGGAGGATTCTTTGCCACTGAGCCACCAAGGAAGCCTGGGATGGGTGTTTATTATATTTTTTTCCACCGACCCTATGATCTCCATGGTCTCATCAAAGCTTAGGAGAGAATAGTTCTCATGTAAGTTGAGGTTATGGAGAAGTATTCTGAGTAACTCGGATCACACATCTACACTGTCTTGCGCCATGAAATTGTGTGCAGCTCCTTGCTTCTCTTTATGTGGATCTGGGTTACTTGGACCAGGGACTCTGCTGCCCTGGGTTCTCATCGCTTTGGTTGCCTGAGCATGGCTCAGGCCATCACTGGTGTCCAGAGTCTGCCTTTGACCTCCCTGCCCTTCTGTGTGGGTGGAACCAATGATCCCTGGTAGCTGGCTAATGGCATCTTCTTATTTTGTAGACATGGTTGTCCTGAATCCACAGGGGAGGATGGCGAACGAGTCAGGGTGAGTGAAAAAGGAATAGCTTGATGGTGGAAATGCAGGGGACTCTTGGGTTAAATTTACTGCCCTGTCCCTCCCACCTCCAAACCATGACCTGTTCTACACTTCCCAATTGAAGGGAATGTGAGAGCACAGCTAGCATTATCACTGGTGGGGGGTAAATTGTCTGGGCTGGCACAGAACAGAAGACCCAAATGCCAGTTGCTGACCTCAGCAGCATCCACCTAATTCCTAGTGCAAAAGCTTGGCCTGATGATGGAAGTTGGGTCACAGTTACTCACGGATGCTCGTGGCTATCTGGCCCAGGACTCACACCCTCCCTGTTCACAGCAGGAAGTCATATGAGGCCGAAAGATGTGAAATGAACTGTCCTTCTCTGCACCTCAGTCTGTAAATGTGATTAGTCTGCAAAACATGAGGATAACAGGGCCAGTATTTTTTTCTTAATTGAAACCCTCAGACTTTAATTTCACCCCGTTCTTATAAAATGGATGTTTTCTCAGCTACATGAGGACACTTAAAGTTTTAGTATGCTGAGTTTTTAAACATCATCCAAATGTTTTCATGTTTTCTTTTCCATGTACTGTGGTCATTCTTTGCTTACACAGTACATTCCACAAATATTTATTGAGTACCTAGTATATGCTAGGCATACTTTTGGCAATGAGAGCAAAGAAACAAAGGAAGTAGACCAAGTTCCTATTATGACCAGGCTTGTATTCTAGTGAGTAGACAAAGCATAAAGGAAAAAACAAGTGGACGATGCCAGTTAGTGAGATGCAGCATTAATGAGACACAAAATAAAGTTTGAGGGTGGAGAGGATAGGTCAGGGGCTGTGGTTGTAGTTAGAGAGATAAAGAAAGAACTTGCTAATGACCCAGTAATCCATTTGTTCTCCAAGCATGTATAAGTGTGGTAGACTTTAGAAATGGCTTGGCAGCAGGGCTACCAAGAGGGAGCTTACACCAGAGCATCACAAGCCTGCTTTGAGATGGTCTGCTTATTCAAAATATCCTTGGGTCCCTGGACCCCGAAGGCTCACTGGCCCCTCCCCAATCTAATACAACTGCAACCTTTTTCTTTTGTTAAAATTTATTTATTTATTTTAATTGGAGGGTAATTACCTTACAATATTGTGATGGTTTTTGCCATACATCAGTTTGAATGGGCCATAGGTATGCATGTGCCCCTCCGACCTGAACCCACCTCCCACCTCCCTCCCCACCATGTCACTCCAGTTTGTCACCGAGCACCAGCTTTGGGTGCCCTGGGTCAAACATCACACTTGCACTGGTTATCCTGTTTTACACATGATGATGTATATGTTTCAATGCTCTTCTCGCCTTCACCCTCTCCTTCTCCCACTGAGTCCAAATGACTGTTCTTGACATCTTTACGTGTTGCCTTTGCTGCCCTGCATGTAGGACTGTCAATACCATCTTTCTCAATTCCATATTTATTTGTTAGGATATGGTGTTTGTCTTGATGGCTCTTTAACTCCTTCCCTACCACTTCTCCATCACTCCTCCTCATACCCTCTTTCATGCGTTGCTCTCAAAATCTCCAGATTCCTCCGATGTTGTGCAGAAATGTTTGGTTGTCCTTGGCTCCAACTCTATTTTGGGTCAATATTTATACATCCAAATTCATCAACATCCTCAGCAGGACAGGGGCCTTTATTAAACATGACACATTTTCTTTAGAGAGCAGCAGTGACTAGAGAGAGAAAAATGCCAAGAACGAGGCACGTGTGTGTAAACCTTGTCTGGATGCTGGGGCAGTGTACTCCGCTGTGTCTGTCTAGAACGTTGAGGCTGGGGCTGCATCCTCACAAAGGAAAAGAAGTGAATGTTTATAGATCAGAGGCACCCAAAGGGAAAGCAGATCCTGCAGAAAGATGTGGGAATGTGGAAAGAAAATCTCAGATCAGAGAGATTACCTTTTTGGGTTTTGCTCTCTAAGGATCGATATTCAGGATGTGTTCAAGGGTTTCCAAGAGTAGGAGTCTGTGTTTCATCTGGGGGTGCAGCAACATGACTATATAAACTAGTAACCTAGAGATGCTTCTACAAGAGGGAGTCATGTGTAGTCGAAGAACCACAGCTGGCAGTCAGCTTTCAGTAATATCATGTGACAATTCTGTTCTCTGAGAGTGTTCAATAAAGGCACAACCCTTGAGGAAGGCAATGGATCCATCAGCATTTAGTAGGTACATCCTCTTTGATCCAATGATTCTACTTCCAGAAATGTGACCTGGAGATCTGCTTTTATACAGCGTATGAACAAGGATTAGTCATTGAATCCAAGTTTGTGATAATAAATCCCCAGAAACAATCTCAATATATTGGGAGCTTTTTAAATTTAAGAAATGATACTTTTTACAACTTTTTGTTTCATATTGGAGTATAACTGATTAGGGCTTTTCAGGCTAAAGAATCCCCCTGCAGTGCAGGAGCCACAGGAGACGTGGGTTCGGTCCCTGGGTCGGGAAGATCCCCTGGAGGAGGGTCCCCTGGAGGAGGGCATTGCAACCCACTTCAGTATTCTTGCCTGGAGAATCCCATGGACAGAGAAGCCTGGCAGGGCTACGGTTCATAGGGTAGCCATGACTGAAGCGATTTAGCATGCATGCATAGCTGATTAACAATGATACGATAGTTTCAGCAAAGGGGCTCAGCCATACATATACATGTATACATTTTCCCTCAAACTCCCCTCCCATCCAGGCTGCCATATAACACTGAACAGAGTTCCCTGTGCGGTACCGTAGATCCTTGTTGGTTATCCATTTTAAAAATAACAGTGTGTACATGCCTACCCCAAACTCCCTAACTATCCCTTGCCCCCATCCTTCCCTGCTGGCAACCATAAATTTATTCTCTAAGTCTGTGAGTCTGTTTCTATTTTGTAAATAAGTTCATTTGTAAGAAACAATACATTAAAAGGTGCTTATAATTGTAACCATTGTAAAGAATGAAGACACTGCTCATGGACTGATAGGGAATGATATTCAAGATAGATTGCTGAGTGGAAGACACCAAGGGAAGGATGCTACCCACAGGATTTTTTTCAGAGATTCTCTCATTGGTTAAATAACAAAATAAAGAGGCAATAAAAACTCTGTGGTGAAGGATCTTTTAAAAAAAGTACTAGAGAATTTTCTTAGGCTTTGTAGAGGCAGTCTTGCAAAGATATTTCCTGTAGAAAGCCTTTGGCTGAGGCAGCAATAGACCGAGCTGTGTCTCACCTCCTGGGCACAGTCCCTCCTGATCTGGATGTCCTGGTTCCCCAGGAACTGCTGTGCAAGAACCTAGCATGGTTCCTGGCATGTAATGGGTCTTCATCTTGGCAGGAACTTCTCTAAGGAGAGAACTCACCACTGCCCTTCTCTCTTGCTAGACAGTTCCAATTCTTAGGAGAAACCTTATTTTGAGCTCACCTGCTTGCCAGGAGAATCTTATGGACTGAGGAGTCTGGCCAGCTACAGTTCATGGGGTCGCGAAGTGTTGGACACGACTGAAGTGACTTAGCACGCATGCATGTCTCTTTTTAAGCCCCAGCAGGAGTTCTGGCTTGACTCTGAATGGGATTCACTTATGTAGGGAGTATCATCGCCTTGTATGCACAGATTCTCTAACACTGACTCCAAAGCTGAGACGACCTTTCCACGCTTCTGAGATGGGTTTTGCACTAAGGGCATGGGGTGGCTGGTGCTGTTGCTGACATTTTCTGAGACCTGAAGCCTCTATCCCTGTACTAGTGAGCTCTTCATTGCTGCATTCTTGGCCTCTTCCTCTAGTTCTAGAAAGTTCAGGAGCTAGATCTTTAAAAAGGCTTCTCTGACTGACTTCACGTTCAAGACTGTTGGCCATCTCAGCTCTGCTTTATGTATTTTAATTAATTGTTACTCTCTGGTGCTCAAGGTGATTTTTTTTTTTTAATCCAAGAAGAGCAAACTTAAGGAAATCAAATAAATAAATACTAATGAACAGAGAAGCGAGGCCTGGTGAGGTTAATTGAGTTTCTGGGGCTGCAAACAGCTTGAGAGCAGTGGCTGACTCAGGGAGGGCAGCCAGTCTGGTCACCTCCTCCGTGCTCCAACCACTTTGTCATTTTACTGCTCAAATGTGTGCCTTCTTAGTAGCAGAGATAGAAACGAAAGTTACTTTTTCAGCACCATATTGGGTCTTTTCTCCACTTAAAAGTATTGATTTTTCTCTTCTCTTGATCTGGGATGGAGCCGAATGGAGTCTTTCTGAGTCTGAACATTGAGCCAGTGGGTGTGGTGCCAATGTGCTTGAGTGCCAGTGACCATGAATTGCTTGTGCCCATGAGCCCACAGCCTCACTGGGATGGCCCAATTATGTAAAAGCTCTGAAACTCCGTAACAACCTGGCCTGGTGTGTACATGGGAGGAGGTGGAAGTTATCCAGGGTTCATTACATTGTCCTAATCACACCATTTACTGTAATGAGACACGAAATTGTGGCAGTTTCACAATTATGATATATATCAGGGCTTAATTGTATATACAAGATGGCCTATTTGATTGAGTCATGGACCAGATTGTCCATGGACCAGATTTGATTGTAATGGACCAGAGATTCTCATTTCACGTGCTTCCTTTTTCTTCCCAACAAAGAAGCATCTAGAACTGATAGACTTATGGGCTGCTGAAGAATCAGCTCACCCCACAAGCCAACATCTCCTGGCTTTCAAAATAATGAGGAAACACTGGAATCCCATGACTAGAGAGCAAAGGAGACTGAATAAATAAAAACAGGCATGATAAAAATATCACGGCTTTTGATAGTCCTTGCACACACATCTGGCTTCCATTTGTTGGGATTTTCTCATTTGTTAAATGACCAAAAAGAAAAAAAAAAGGGAGAGAGCTAATAAAAATTCTGTGGTTAAAGGTCTCTTAAAAAGTACTAGAAAAGCAAGTTTAGTCTTTGCTGCATTTGTTGCTGATTATGGGTAAAAATGGGGAGAGATATTGACCGTTGTGACTTGGATCTGGACCATGTTGATGAACTCCCAGAGACTCGGGTGTTTGTCACTGTCTGATGCTCGTGGAACTTGGGCAGGGGAGGGATGGAGGGAGAGGTCCTTGCAAGGACCTTGCTTTGCCATAAGAATTGCCTTCATGAGGGTCACTGTTGCACTTTGGGGTCCATTTCTGGAAATGTCTCCAGTAGTCAAAAGCATGTTACCAAAGACGCATCTCACGGGAGGGAGGAGGTGATGAGGAAAAGATGCAAGCTGAGAATGAAGGATGACTAAGACTCCTCCACTATGTCCCCGGGTACAAGGTGCTGGGCAGCAGGACCAGTGGTGACCCTCCGCCACTGGCAGGCAGAAAGATATCTGGTTTTAGAGACAGCCTTTTCTACCTAGATCTACCAAAAGACTCCCATAAAAATCTGTGTAGCCCAGGTCTGGGTAGTTGGCAGCTGCTCTTTGTTTATGCTCTGAGACCCTAAGTCTAGGGAGAAAGACTGACCTACCTGTTGGACAAGCAGTGTCACCTGACACCAAGTTATTTTCCCTTCATTCATTAGTTCACTCATTCATTCCTTTATTAGCTTCTATACGAGCCTTGACAAGTGTTAAGGCTCCAGAAATTCCAAACGAAGTAGACATAACACTGTCAGGAACTTCGTAGCTCAGTGGGAAAGTAGTCGTTGCTGTTTAGTTGCTAAGTCATGTCCAACTCTTTCGTGAGTCCATGAGCTGAAGCCTGCTAGACTCCCTCTGTCTATGGATTTCCCAGGCAAGAATACTGGAGTGGGTTGCCGTTTCTTTCTCCAGGGGATCTTTCCAACCCAGGGATCGAATTCAAGTCTCCTGCCTTGGCAGGTGGATTCTTTACCTCTGAGCCATCAAGGTGTACAAGAAAATATACAAGACTTGGGGGAGGTACTATCTTAGCTGAGGTTTCACAGAGGCAGGTATAATAATTGCTGCTTGGATGGGAATGAGTCTGTACAGGAGATGATGCTTGAAGTAGCCAGAGAAATTCACCAGGTGGATGAGTTGGAGAGAGAGTTTTTTTTTTTTTCCTGGTCCAGGGATTTGGGTCATTAAAGGCAAAGAAACCTGAAGTAGTCAAGGGGTTTGAGAAGGCCACAGGCTGAGCACATATCGACCAGTTTCTTTTTTTTTTTTATTTTTTTTATTTTTTAAATTTTAAAATCTTTAATTCTTAATGAAATGTATTGATCAACCGACTCAGTACAGTGAGTGCTTTTGGATTCTCACCTAGGGCCCTGTCCAGGTGTCTAGTGTCCGCCGTGACGATGCAGGTGAATGGAGATGCATATGTAAAGACTCAGGCTTTGCCCAGGAGGAGTTTCAAGGCTCGGGGAGGCAAAAGCAAGCAGACACCCTGTGTGACAAGGGTCCTCAACACCGGCCATGGACTGGTACCAGCCCGTGGCCTGTTAGGAGACAGGCTGCACGGTAGGAGGTGAGTGGCGGGTGAAACTGAAACCAGCTCCTGCCTGCATTACCCCCACCCTCGGCCCATGGGAAAACTGTTTTCCACAAAACTGGTACCTGGTGTCAAAAAGGTTGGGGACTGAGGTGGACTGTGGTTAGCGTGTTAGGGAGGCCCAAAGAGATAATTATAAGAAACAGAGGAGAAGATGAGGCATCCAAGAAGTCTTCCTATGAAAGGATGAATTAGATTTGGACCCTGGAGGATGAAAGACAGAAGACATCCCCCTAAGCAGAGGAGAATGCATGAACAAGGTTATGGAAGGTAGGCTATGAGCGTTTATGATTACCGCATATTTACCTTCCAAAACAGTCTCAAAATCAGGTTATGTATCAGAATCCTCAAGAGAATTAAATAGAAATTTCTGGAATTTCCCCCTTCAGAAATTCAGATTTCAGGTGGAACGTACATTTCGATACAATCCCCAAGGGATTCTGACGTGCACCCCATGGGTGGGATTCCACCGAATGGCGAGCAAGGACAGGGTTTGGGCTTGCAGAGATATGAGCCCTACCCAGGGATTTGCTTCCTAATCAGCTGGTCATTTGGGACAAGATGCTCAAATGCTCTTAGGCTCACGTTTCTTGTTGTCAAAGTGACAGTGAGAACCTAGGGGGTGGTAGTCAAAATAAATGAGATGACGCTGGTCACACCGCTAAAGTAATTTCTGGCCCCAAGGAGAGGGTGGATAAATCAGTTTTCTTCCTGTCCTGGGTTTAGGGAAAAGACATTGTCTTCTGAGGAAGTAAAAATGCCCAAGAGGCATAATTCTCGGCCTTAAGAAAGGACCAGTCCCAGACAGCAAGGACATTTGTGTTCTGGAATAAATTGTCAGGCACAAGGAAGACTCCTGGACCATTGGCATCTTTTTCTTGCCTTAGGTAATGCCCCAAATTCTCCAGCTATGAACTTTAATCACAGGGGAAAGGACAAGGTAGAACAAATTGAAATGAGCATTGACATACAAACACCACTGTGTGTAAAATAGCTAGCTAGTGGGAAGGTGCTGCACAGCGCAGGGAACTCAGCTTGGTGCTCTGTGATGACCTAGAGGGGTGGGATGAGGGTGGGAGGGAGGTACAAGAGAGAGGGGACATATGGCTGATTCACTTCGTTATATAACAGAAACCAACACAACATTGTAAGGCAATTTTGCATATGTGCTCAGTCATGTCCAGCTCTTAGGAACCCCATGGACTGTGGCTCACCAGACTCCTCTACCCATGAAATATTCCAGGCAAGAATACTGGAGTGGGTTGCCATTTTCTCTGCTAGGGTATCTTCCAGACCTAGGGATTGAACCCACGTCTCCTGCATTAGCAGGGGATTCTTTACCTCTGTGCCACCTGGGAAGCCCCTAAAGCAATTATACTCCAATCAAAAAGAAAAAATAAAAAGGAAGAAAAGGGCATTAAAATGGCTTTTAATGTGTTCAATGAATATACACATACCACTAAGGAAGATTAGTGGGTTTAAGTCCTTATGTACTTACACTTTGGCAAGAGTTAGTGAAGTATAGTAGTAGCGGCTGAATATAACTGTAACAGGGAGTCAGCTTTCCAAGTTTGCAATGTAATGATCTAAGTCCAGTGGTTTTAGCTTTCTCTTTTGTGATACTCTATAGATGGAGCCGCCATGTTTGATGGTACTCTGAACAACCCTGGGAAGTGTCATCCTCATGGTCTACAATGTGAACGGCATCTCCTAAGGTTGTGCAGTGTGTGACTTGCACAACTGTCTATGGCAGCTCTATCTAAGGGATTCCTTAGCGTTGATTTTGGAAGGAGGATAGGGATGCTGGCAAGTAGATGTTGCTGTAGTCCTCACTTGCCTTTAGAAAAGTCCCGTAGTAGTAAGTGGGATTTGGTGGAAGGTTTTCTTTAAAGATAAAGACAGATATAAGCCAGCGCCCGGGTCAGTCTCTCCATTTTGCAGCTGGAGAATGAAAGTCGAAAGTCGCATTGTGAGAATGGGGCCCGACCAGGATTCTTTGGCCTGGGGGGATGGGGGTAGGGCAGGCATGTGGGGTAGGGTTGCAGTATGCCAGGGCAGGAAGGAGGCTCTGGCCAGGGCAACCTCACAGAAAAGACAACCTTGTCTCCGGTAGAGACCTATGCCTACCTGGGGAGAACTTCAGTGACCCTTGTTACCCAAAGTTGTCTACCATCAAGGCCTTTTAGGACTCCCTGTCATTCTGCCCAGGGAACAGATTAACAGAGGTCCTTCTAGGTTGGACCCCAGGCCTGAGAGTGTGCCCATCAAGGCCAGTGAGAGGTTTTGAAGAATCTACTTCCCCTTTTCCTGCTGAGTTATGAGAAATGAAGAGCACAAAGGCCTACGAGCCAGGGAGACAGGCTGAGGCAACTCTTGGAGGAAAAGGAAAGTGAGACCGGGGGCAGGAGTGGGTGGGATGGGGCTGCCCCTCCCCCTCCCGCCTCCTCAGAGCTTCCTGCTGGACTGACTACCTCTGAAAGTCTCTCTGGGAGCCCGAGTCTGATCCCAGGCCCGGGCTTGAGCCCGCCTGTGGTCGGCCTCCCAGACTGGGGGCACCTCCGGGCCTGCCTGCGGGTCTGGTTCCCTTGCCCCACGGCTCCTCTGGGAAAGCAGAGGTGAGGCGGGCCAGCCCGGAGCACTTTCGGGCAGCAATGACTTCAGTGTTTGTCCCCAAAATAAATGCGCCACAGACAAGACAGTGTGGTCAGGGGCTGAGGAGTTACTGTAAATACCAGCCCCGGGCTTCCTATTTCTGCTTCTCTGACTCCCTGGGGAGCAGGCGCTGGCCAGCTCCTCTCCAGCGCAGTCGCCTCTGTCTGCTGCATCCAGGGAAAAGGCTTGGCCTGGACCTTCCCCAGTGAGCTGGCCCAGGAATACTTGGAGGATTTGGAGCAGAGACCCGGCCCTCCAAGGGGCTTTATGCCCAGGGTCTGACTTTCCCCGGGCCTCAGACTCTGACAGTTGGGCCCAGAGCTGTCTATACTCTTCCATGAGCCTCACAACAAGCCCCAAACATTGGAGAACAAAAAGAGTTATATTCACGATATACTTGGTGCATGACAGGTGTTTGCCTCAGTCATAGGATGGACATCAAGAAAGACCATAAAGGTCCTTGCCTAAGGGCACCCCATTGGTAAACAAAGTTCAGCTCCAGTATCCGGTTTCTAGACCTACATTCTGACCCCCTGCACAGGGAGGATGAGAAGGACCTTGTTCTACTGAAGGAGGAAAAACTGGCCAAAGAGAAGTAAAGTCATTTGTGGGAGGACAGGGGGGCCAATGAGTAGGAGAGGTAGATTTGAATCTAAGTTATCCAGGGCTTCCCTGATAGCTCAGTTGGTAAAGAATCCACCTGCAATGCAGGAGACCCTGGTTCGATTCCTGGGTTGGGAAGATCCCCTGGAGAAGGGAAAGGCTACCCCCTCCAGTATTCTTGGGTTTCCCATGTAGCTCAGCTGGTAAAGAATCTGCCCGCAATGCGGGAGACCTGAGTTCGATCCCTGGGTTGGGAAGATCCCCTGGAGAAGGGAAAGGCTACCCCCTCCAGTATTCTGGCCTGGAGAATTCCATGGACTGTAGCCCATGGGGCCGCGAAGAGTCGGACACAACTAGGGACTTTCACTTCACTTCACTTCAGTGGATTTCAAAGGTCCTCCCACTGCACTGGGGCACCTCCTAGAGGCAGTACAGTAGCGTGCCATGGAAGCTTCTGATCTGACCCCTTCTCAGCTTCTGAGCAGCCCACATCCTGGGCTGCAGCTGTCTCCGTCTTCTAGGCTGAGCAAAGGATCAATCAGTATTTGCTTCCCAGCTGGCACTAGTGGTAAAGAACCTGCCTGAGACAGGAGACCTAAGAGATGCGGGTTCCATTCTTGGGTTGAGAAGATTCCTGGAGGAGGGCATGGCAGCTCACTCCAGTATTCTTGCCTGCAGAATCCCATGGGCAGAGGAGCCTGGTAGGCTACCATCCATAGGGTCTCAAAGAACTGAACGTGGCTGAAGTGGCTTATTACACAAACAGCATTCATGTACAGCTTCTTGGAGCCTTCTATGTGGAGTGAGTTTGCTATTTCCTAGGGGGATGACTCTTGCCTTTGGAAGGTTGCTCCCAGTTGTGGTGTTTCCTGCCTCTAAATTCCCTGGGTCTCCCCAAGGTATATCTCCTTCAGAGACCTGGTACTTTGGAGGAGGCTTGCTACATTTGTAAAGTGATTCCTGACAGGAAATCTCATAGCGCTCTCAGAATGTGTCTGGCCCATCCAGGAGATGAGCACTATCTCATCCTATTAGTCACCTTGGCTATAGAAAGGAAACCTATAAAGCCCCCAGGTGTTCTCCTTCTCAGTTCAGTTCAGTCACTCAGTCATGTCCAGCTCTTTGTGACCCCATGAACTGCAGCATGCCAGGCTTCCCTGTCCATCATCAACTCCTGGAGCTTGTTCAAACTCAAGTCCATCGAGTCGGTGATGCCATCCAACTATCTCATCCACTGTTGTCCCCTTCTCCTCCTGCCTTCAATCTTTCCCAGCATCAAGGAGTCAGTTCTTTGCATCAGGTGGCCAGAGTACTGGAACTTCAGCTTAAGCATCAGTCCTTCCAATGAATATTCAGGGTTGATTTCCTTTAGGATGGACTGGTTGGATCTCCTTGCAGTCCAAGCGACTCTCAAGAGTCTTCTCCAACACCACAGTTAAAAACCATCAATTCTTTGGTGCTTAGTCTTCTTTTTGGTCCAACTCTCACATCCATACATGACCACTGGAAAAACCATAGCCTTGACTAGATGGACCTTGGTCAGGAAAGTAATATCTCTGTTTTTTAATATGCTGTCTAGGTTTGTCATATCTTTTCTTCCAAGGAGCAAGCGTCTTTTAATTTCATGACTGCAATCACCATCTGCAGTGATTTTGGAGCTCGAGAAAATAAAGTCTGTCACTGTTTCCATTGTTCCCGATCTATTTGCTGTGACGTGATGGGACCAGATGCTATGATCTTAGTTTTTTGAATGTTGTTTTAAGCCAGCTCCTAATGGGAAGTAATTGATAGGATTGCAGATAGGGGAAGAAGAGACAGGGGTCTGAGTGGACCACATGCAACAAAAGTTGAATGCTGAGTCATTTCTTTCAAGCAGATCTGCTGCAGCCAAGTGGGAGTCATAATACCTTCCTGTTCATCTGAGGCATGGGCTGAGACACCAGGCTGCCTTCTGCATATAACAAACTTGTATCTTATCTGAGTTGCCTCTTTGTCTTGGCTGCTGTGATGCTCATACAGCAGATTTATACCCAATTGTTAATTTTTGTCAAAAAAGAAATTTTTGAATAGTCTCCTTCCGTTGTCCTCTACATACTGGTTCTTTTGTTTTGGGCAAATCTTCTAAAAAAAAACTTTTAATTTTTTTCTGATATCATTATAAATCACCTGGGATTCTGACAAAATAAAATATTACACAGTTCTATTTATATGAGACATCTGAAATAGTCAAAGTCATAGAAGCAAAGAATAGTAGGGTGTTTTCCAGGGGCTAAAATGGGAAGTTGCTAATAGAGGGGTACACAATTTCATTTCTGTATAATGAATACATTTTGGAGACCTGCTCTCCAAGGTGGTACCTGGAATTAACAATATTGTACACTTCAAAATTTGTTAAGACGGTAGAGGAAAAACGTTGTGACTAGTATGTGGCAAGTACCCTAGAGTTTATGTCCCTACTCAGTATCCATTCCTGATTTGTTTACTGATTTCTCAAAATTTGGTGAGCCCTTCCCACATGCCAAGATGCCATTCTCTGTGCTGGGGAGACTTTGGTGAACATGGCCAAGGTCTCTGTCTTTCAGGGCTCAATATACAGAGTGGGAGTCAGTTGCTAAACCTGTAAGTTTCACACACACACACACACACACACACACACACATATGCAGGCACATGTACACACTCTCACGTTGCTTCACCAAGAGAAAAGGCCACAGCTTCCAGGGATCAGGAAAAGACAGCACAGTGGGCTCAGTGCAACAGTAGGTAGGGCAATGGACTCAGCCTCGTTCCCCCAGGACTTTCCCTGGTTCAGCACTAAGAGTCCCAGGTTGCCCAGGAAGCAGAGCTGATCCTCTCAACGACCTTCTGAAAAGCAAAAATGTGCTGATTGGCAAGATCTCATCTGAGCGACTACATCTAAACCTCTGAGGTTGGGATCCAGGAATCTCATAAGTTGTCTTGGTGGTTCTGAGGAAGCCAGTCCACTGTCAAGCAAGGTGGTGGGCGAGAGCAGCCCCTGGGCCCCTGCCCATCACTGTGAGAATCCTGTTCAGAAGCAGTGACTAAGGCATATCTCTAAGATGGGTTTTCTTAGGGGAGGAAAGATGGAGGAGGGGTGGGCAGTCCTGAGACCCAGAACTGGTAGAGGGTGGGGGTAAGGGTGGCTTGTCAAGCCCATGTTGCCAGCTAATATTAGGAACAAGAAATAGGATTTTCTTGTGGGGATCTGTAGATTTCTACAAGGGGCTTCTTGGATAGAAGCTTCAGGAACTATCAGGGCTGGTTTGGAGTTCATTCATCATGCATTCTGTATTCATCAGGCATTTAATGGACACTTGTTAGGTGCCATGTGCTGGGAACCCACCGTGAGCCAGGCTGATGGAGTCCCAGTTCCCTCCAAGGTGGAGTTTCTGTTCTGGTGGGCTCAGTAAAGAACAGAAAGGTCAAAACCAGCAGATAGCACATGATGTTTGGATGCTTTCCATGTGCCCCTCTCCAGGTCCATTCCTCACACTGCTCTGTTTCAGGAGGCTGTCCAGTCACCTGGTGGGGCCTCCTCCTCCTCCTCTGGCTTCTGCTTGGATTGGTTGGTGGGAGGCACGGGGACCAGAGGAAATGGGTGTAGAGTCAGTATAATTGATGCCATGGCTTCCTCCTTGCAGAGACCCTGAGGGCTGGCCACCCCCCTCCTGCATGGCTTCTCCTGCTCAGTGGTCCTCTCTATCAGCTACAGCTGCTCTCCCCAAGTTCCTGCAACTGCTTCCTCCGCTGTAGCTTGGGAAGGTTAAGGCTCCTCAGTGATCCTAGCCCCCGCCCCATACTGCACTAGCTCTTCCAGAACTCCTTCATCTTGCTCTCACTCTTGGGAATGTCCCTGTAATAAACTCTCCTCAGTTACCCCCATCGAGTGCACCATCTGTTTCCTCCCAGAGCCCTCCCTGCTGCAATCCTGAAGTGTCCCCTCATTTCAGAAGAGCAGCTCACTTCTCCAGACAAGAGTGCTGCTGAATTTTAAAGAGGATTCCACATCTATGCTAAAGGAACATCAAAGGTACTATTGTATCAGGGAGGTCGGTTTTGTAAAACGATGCGCTGACCATTAAGAAATGTACATGGCTGACAAACTGGAAAAATTCTCTTCCGTGGAATAAAATAAAGGTAAGTGAACAATGAAATCTGAAAGTTAACCTCTCAAACAAGCCCTGTTCCTTCCTTTCACTTAAGGAAATGTTATCAAGAGCCTGAACAGTTTTTTTATTCTTATGCCTCAAACAATTCCTTGGTTAAGAGTTTCCGCTGATGGAAATATTCAGAAACACAGAGATTTATGGATGAAGAGGTTCATCACAGGGTTATTTAACAGTGAAAATCATGGAACAGTATAAATATTCTACCAAAGAAGGTTGGCTAAATAAATTGCATTACGTCTAGAAAGAAAGTGGTTATGTATGTAGTCTCAGACAAAACCCCTTCTGGTTACACACTCCATCACAGTGCTAAATGCATTGTCTATGTGGACTCATCTAGGCTTCTCAACAGAAGCCGTGGGAGGCATGAGCACAGGGGAAAATGTTCAATGAATGATCAGCCTATGCCTGGTGGGTTGTCAGACAGAAAAAAACAAATATTGCATGATGTCACTTATATGTGGAATCCAAAAAATAAAACCAACCTAATCAAAAAGAAACAAACTCACAGATACAGAGAACAAACTAGTGGTTACCAGTGGGGAGAAATTGGGGAGGGGCAATATAGGGATAGGGGAATTAAGACGCACAAACTATTCTGTAGAAAATAAGCTGCAAGGATACAGTTTACAACACAAGGAATATAGCCAATATTCTAGGATAATTATAAATGGAGTATAATCTCTAAAAATTGTGAATCCATACACAGAACACCTCTAATATATAATATTGTACATTATCTATACTTCAATAAAATTAAAAAATTAAAAATTACTTTGGAGAAAGATGCATTAAAAGACTCATTAAAGACTATTAAAAAGATGCTTTGAAAGAATATCTAAATAGGAAAGAGCATTAATGGTAAAAGATTAAAAAGTAAGAATACATAAAAAAGATTTTAAAATTTGGATATAAAATTATCCTCATTATTCAAGCATGAAGGATGTATGCTACACACATCGGAATGGTGGGATCGTTGTTGATTTTATTTTTTTCTTTAGTTTTCAAATTATTTGATAGATCATTGTTATCATGTTCCTTTATCTCCCTCTCAGTCCAGAGAAGTAAATTGATGACAACACAAAGACAAAATCTCCTGCAATGACATATCACATATGCCTTCTGTACATATGTGCATGGACACACAGACACACACACGCAGGGACACATGAGCCTAATTTTCAATTTAAAAGAGTACAGAAAGGTACACAAATAAAACCAAGTCTTTCTTCTGATCCATTAGCCTTTGAATGATACCACTGATGAAAAATATCCTTTTGATTCATTGCAGAATACATGTAAATGCCAGTAGATCCAAGTGTTTTTTTTTTTTCAAATAAACCTGTATTGACTTTGTCGTCAGAAACTTGTAGCATGCATGCATTTGAAACGTGGGCATTTTTATTGTCCGTCCCTCAAGTGTCAGACTGGGGTCCTGACCTGATTGGGGAGGATCAGGAGCTTAGGCATCAACCCTTGGAGAGGGAGAGGGATCCAGAATTAGGCTTGTGGTCATGGACCTGGTATTTAACCAACTAGGATGGGGTCTAGAACCCACACATCTTGCTTCTCAGTTTCCCCATCAGAGGAATGGATCAGATCGTGAGCACCGGACACTTTATTTTGGAATCACAAGCAGCATTAAGACACCAGATTGACTCTGAGAGTTCAAGTCTTCCTGGTGGCTGTAGAGTTTCCAAGAGCATGGCCATCAGTCACTTTTCTCTGTTCTTGAAAACTCTGGCTTTAGTTCTTCCCAAGGACACTGATATTCTTGATTTCTTCTATTCCTCAAACCTCCTTCATCTGCTTCCAGGTTCCTCACCTCTCCTTCAAACCAAACTGAATGCATTTCGTTTACTCTTACTTTTCCCTATCTCCCCTTTGCCCTAGTCCAACTTCCTTAGAATCTGGGTCATTGATTGCACAAAAAACAGGGAACCATGGGGTTGAACACTCATATTGGGCAATACATATAATGTTCATAAAATTAACTGGAAACTGTTTCTCTTGATGTAGTTCCCTACTCACTGAACTCATGTGACTTTTGGATAAACCACTCACACGCTTGAAGCTTCCTTTTATCCTATG
Source organism: Ovis canadensis (assembly GCF_042477335.2). NCBI lineage: Eukaryota > Metazoa > Chordata > Mammalia > Artiodactyla > Bovidae > Ovis > Ovis canadensis. The sequence goes on along the minus strand of NC_091257.1, from coordinate 84,546,899 downwards.
TGCAAAAGGAGAATGCAACATGTCTTTTGTACAAAGTGATCAAGAATGTGTCAGTGCTTAAGAAACTTCCATTTCCTGAGTTCAGAGGAGAGACACACAGTGCGGAGTTCACAACAGTGTTCATAACCAGAAGCCACTGTCCCCAGGGCCCATGAAATCAAGAGCTTGGGCAAGATGTTGACAGGAGTCTGTCCTGAGGTCCCAGGTGGATGCAATGCCAAGCTTTCATTCACAAAGTCCTTAAGTTCATGCTTTTATTTGGGGGTGTTTGTGGAACTCAGGATTCAAGGTCAGAAAGACTGAGTTGGAGTCCTTGCTCTTTATTAACCTGCTCAATGACCTTGGAAGGCCCTCACATTGTCAGTTTTCTGAGGCATCTTAAATAACATGGATACTGTCTTCATTCACCAGACAGCTGCCGTGACAGTAAGAAGTCATGGCAGAGACAGCACTTTGTAGATGCTGTGATGTTAGGAAAATGGAAGGCATGTTGTGAACTCGGGGATTAGAAAGTGAGGTGTATGATGGTGAGAATGAAAAGATCCCTTTCTTGATTTATTTACTGAACAAGCACGAAACATATAAAGAGTCTTCCTAGGTACCATGCAGTCTTCTAAGTACTTGATAAATATTGACACATTTAAATTCCTCTAATCACTCAATGAGAAAGATACTAACTTTTTTATGTTTACCAGTTTATTCTATAACAAGGGATGTCAAAAGGATACAGATGAACAGTCAGATGAGGAGACATGTAGGATGAGTCCCAAGAACAGAAACTTTCATCCCCTTAGAGTTCAGGTGTACTTCCTAATATATGGAGGGCCAGAAGTTCTCCGAATCCTACTTTTGAGATTTTTATGGAGGCTTCATCATGTAGGCATGATTGATCATTAACTCAACCTGGAGGATGAGAGCAGGTTGGGTGCACTTGAAGTTCCAAGTTTCTAATTAAGGCGTGGCCTGAGAAAGATACAGCTTTTGTCCATGTTTTACAGAAGAGAAAACGAGGGCACAGGGAAGTTAAGTAACTTATCCAAGGCCACACAGCTACCAAGGGACAGAGCCAGAACTGGAATCCAGGCTGCCTAGCTCCAGGGTCTACACTCTTTACCATTACTTCTGCTACCTTCTTTTTTTTTTTTTTAAATTATGTTTTAATTGGAAGATAATTGCTTTACAATGTTGTGTTAGTTTCTGCTGTACAACAACACGAATCAGCTATAAGTATATATATATCCCCTCCCTCTTGAGCCCCCCTCCCACTCCTTCTCACATCCCAGCCCTCTAGGTCTTCGCAGGGCACTGAACTGAGTCCTGCTGCTTTCTTTGTGCTTGTGGTGTTTGGCATAGGAAAGATAGCATGAGACCTAGCACAGACAGCTTGTGCATCTCAGCCCAGTCACTTGCCTGTGTGATCTCGGGGAGGTTAATTCACTTCTTTGAGCCTTGACTTTATCATCCATAAAATGGGCACAAAATTAATGCCCACATCACACAGTTTTTGGAGATGCTAAATTGTGGCACACTGTTCAGTCCCATGCAGGCACCATGAAGGAGCACAGGGAACGTGAGTCAGGTTTGTAGGTAGGGCTTTTCCAGAACCTAGCCTCGGCCACATACTCGGTTACTGATAGATTTCAGACTTTCCCACGCTCCGCCCTCCTCCCTCCCAGAGTGACCTCTGGTCCACGCCACCTCCTTCAGAGCGTGCGGAACTCTGAACATACAGCTCTGATGACTGCAGATCAGGCTAGGGAACCTCTTGTGCCCTTAAACTCCCTCAAGGATGTCTGTTTTCGGGTCCAAGGAGTCAGTTCTCAGAATCCTGTTTCCTTTGGGCTCCGAAGAGCAAACATGGCCCCACACTTTTGTGTCCACTTCCCCTTCCAAAAAATTACCAGTTAATTTTAGGGTTGGAGAGAGGCTCTGATGAGGGCCTGCCCACGTGGGGTTAAAGTTACCAGTGGCCTCTGCCTCTGGCCAGACTCGCTGGGAAGAGCAGCCGCCACTTCCCGAAGCTCAGTGGGGGAGGAACTGGGCCAGGGCAGTGGCCGGGCACAACATTTCCAAGATGTTGGGAGTCCCGCTTTGGCAGATCATGGTTTTTGCAAAAGAGGCAGTGCTTTTTTTTTTTTTTTTTAAATCAAGCTTAGCCTGAATCGGTTATACTTTTCACATGATTATAAGTTCAGAAATGGCTTGACATTTGCTATTGCAGAAAATTGACCACGAATCTGCCTTACATGAAGACCCTTTGAAGAATAAATGCTGACAGATTATCACAATAATAAAAATCATAAGCCAGGCGCAGTTCTTTCCTCTCCATAAAAGATATCACAAACCACATATTGATTTTTTTTAAAGAAAAGAAATGAGAAGAAGCATGTACCAATTAAGAATAAAACTAACAACTTATTACCCTTGGAGCATTAAGGCAAAGAGAGGAGAAAAACACTTGCCTTTTTTCCTATATTGAGACATAATAATTAGGCCACTATGTAAATAACCTTATATTCAAACATGAGACAGGCTGTCATTTGCTCAGCTTTCTGCCCTGAATCCTAAAAATCAACCAGAACTCTTGGTTCTCCAAATTTTGCAAACCGTTTCACCCTTTTCAGGCTGTTTGAAAACAAAAAATTATCTTTCTCTCTTTTGCGTTGCATAGACTCATCATTAAGACTCCTTTTCTCACCTGTTTGCAAGTTTTGCTGTTGAATAAACTCCTCATTCATTTATTTAATTCCTCAAGCCTTGAATGAGCACAGACTGTAGGGATTACATACAGCATATTAGCATATTATATTTAAATTAAATGGTGAGAAGTTTTACAGAAAAACATTAAGTAGATAAGTGACGGGCAGTTCTAGGACTGTAGCACTAAAATGATAACCATTTTTCCCCCCCACTGAGGTAGTAATTAAAAGCAAGCAAAATATTTGAATGCTGACCTGTCACTCATGGTCAGCTAGGCCACCCTGCTTTTTCTTTTTTGGGTGTGCATGCATGCTATGATTCTTTGCCCAATACATGTTTGCTGAATACATTTGTAAATATCTCTATGTGTCTGGAAAGTCAGCTCAATCAAGGCAGGATTTACCTGTTTGTTAATGCATCCAGCTCACTGAGACCTCTGTCTGACACATTGTAAGCCCTCAGTTAATGTATGTTGAGTGAATAAGCAATTGTTTTCTGCTCAAGCATTTATTTGACGTTCGAAAAGGCTTTCTGTAAGTCTGCTTTATTCTTGTGGACATAGGGTAGGGAAGGAGAAGGCGGGGCGAATTGAAAGAGTAGCACTGACATAAAAACACTGCCATGTGTAAAATAGGTAACTAGTGTGAACTGGCTGTACAGCACAGGGAACTCAGCTCTGTGATGACCTAGAGAGGTGAGATGGTGTAGGGGTGGGAGAGGGGCTTAACAGGGAGGGGAGATAAGCCTACATATAGCTCATTCATGATGCTGTATAGCAGAAACCAACATGACATTGTAAAGCAATTATATTTCAAGAAAAAATAAAAGTAATAATTAGAAAAAAGTCTTTCTCAAGGGGCAGAAACTAAACCAGGTTCTGGAAATTCAGCCACAGACAAGGCTGACCCAAGCTCTGTCTTTTCTGATCTTTCAGGCTAGGGGAGGACAGAAAATTGATCAAGTCAACAAAACACTGCATTTTAAGTGACAGGTTAGAGGGTTTGGGGGATACCGTGCTGGAGGATATAGCAGAGTGCCTTAGCCAGACCTGAGGAGTAAAGGACTGGCGGATGGGTAAATATAGGACTTCCCTGGTGGCTCAGACAGTAAGGAGTCTGCCTGCAATGCAGGAGATGCAGGTTTGATTCCTGGGTTGGGAAGATCCCCTGGAGTAGGAAATGGCAGCCCAGTCCAGCATTCTTGCCCAGAAAATCCCATGGACAGAAGAACCTGGTGGGCTACAGGCCACAGCGTCTCAAAGAGTCAGACATGACTGAGTGACGAACACTTTCACTTTTCACTTTCAAAGATAGGACTGGGGTGGGCGGGCAGCTGAGTCTCTGGGGATGAAAAAGGATGTTCAACAACAGGAAGTGAGAGAGAGCAAGGAGCCAGGAGGAACTGAGGATACCATTAAACGGAGGAATTGAAGAACAGGGAGAAGAGAGAGATGGGGCTGGAGGAGAAAGCTGAGGCCAGATTGTTCAGGGCCTTATAAAGGATTTAGATTTAACCTTTAAGCCCCATGTAAAGCCATTGATGGGTTTCAGGGACCAACACAGGCAAGTTCTTGTTTGGGAAAGATCACTCTGGTTGCTGGGTATTTACAAGGTGAATTTAAAGAGGAGATCCCAGGTAGAGAGGCAGCTGGGAGAAATATGATTTATCAAGTTGTGTCAACATATGTGCGATTCAGCACCAAATGCCTGCTGATAAAGGATGCGGATTGGTGTCCTGGGCTGTGTAAACTGAGGGTCTACTTTGTTAGGATTTGAAGACTTTGATCCAAATCTCTATACGACCCTGGAAGAATAATCTGGTCTCTGATGCTCTAAGTATCAGTCGTCTTCTGTTGGCTGACGATGGAGTGTGTGAGAAAGGACTTTTTAGTACACAGCCCATTGAATTTCACCTTGATTTATTCATTTGTAGATCTCATCACTTGGCATTTTCTAAAGGTCTTTATTTCCTTTCGTTCTAGTAATTTTGAAAGTGTAGTATTAATATTCAGTTCAGTTCAGTCACTCAGTCGTGTCTGACTCTTTGTGACCCCTTGGATGGCAGAACACCAGGCTTCTCTGTCCATCACCAACTCCCAGAGCCTGCTCAAACTCGTGTCCATTGAGTCAGTGATGCCATCCAACCATCTTATCCTCCGTTGTCCCCTTCTCCTCCTGCCTTCAATCTTGCCCAGCATCAGGGTCTTCTACAGTGAGTCAGCTCTTTGCATCGGATGGCCAAAGTATTGGAGCTTCTGCTTAAGCATCAGTCCTTCCAATGGATAGTCTGGACTGATTTCCTTTAGGATGGACTGGTTTGATTTGCTTGCAGTTCAAGGGACTCTCAAGACTGATATTATGAAGCACTACATTAATATGTCAAGGATAAGGAAAACCATCACATTTAGGATTCATTCTTTCAATCATTCATCACCTGTTTATCTACCCACTTACTAATCAAGTGGTTTTCAACTGTAAGTGGAGTTTCTAGTGTAATTTGTCTTGGCCGAGGCCGAGGCATTGATATTTTAAAAAATGTTTGTTTATTGGTTGGGTTGGGTCTTATTGTGGTTCGTGGACTCTTTAGCTGTGGCACACACACGGACTCAGTAGTTGTGGTGCTCAGGCTTTAGCACATGGGATCTTAGTTCCCCAACCAGGGATCAAACCCATGTCCCCTGCGTTGCAAGGCAGATTCTTAACCACCTGCTCATCAAGGAAGTCTCAGCTTTGGCATTCTATTAAAAGTTTCCAAGTGATTCTAATGTGTCCCTAGGAATGAGACTCAAGGTACCATGGAGACGGGGACCATGGTTCGTTTAACTTCTGCCACATTTCCAGTGCCCTCAGGCAGTGTCTGGCGCAGAAGTAATGTTCAATAAACATTTGTAAAGTGTATTAACTTAATCATGCAGAGATCAAACATTTATTGAACATTGCCAGATTTTCTTCGATTGATGATGTTGATTACCTTGTGTGATTTTCCACAGGCAACCATCAAGTACCATGGTTTAAGAAATTAACAACCACTGAATCACATACTGGAATGAGGTTAGGATATAACATTTTTTATCCTGTCAAGTGATTTCTTCTCAGGTCCTTTGTCCTATTTATGATCACCGAGTGCCTTTGGACTGCCCATGACTGGGGACTAATTCTTGACCCGGAAGGAAGGAGGCACGATGCTTCTTCATTGGGAACGATGCCTATCGTTGCATCAAGACTCTCTGCATACCTTTCAGGCACCACATCTAGCTGCTCCATCACTTCAAACAAATTGCTTGGGTTACTAGTCCAAGTTTCTGATCTCCTTGCTTTGTCTCGCCCTTCTTCCTCTGCAAAGTCTTGCCAGTATCTTATGTATCCCTTCTTCCACCTCTGCTCCCCCATCCTAAGTCCCTGTTGCTGTGAACAGTGAATTTTTGGAAGCTCAAATCTCTCAAGTTGTGGAGTTGGCTGCCGCAGCTCTCTTGACCCACAAGGCTGTCTAGCTGATGCAGCACGAGTTTATTTCACTTGACTCCAATTTAACTGTCCTGAGCCCCTTCCTTATATTGCCAAGAGATTTCCTAATAGATCTGTAGCCCCGCAATTCAGGCAATTATTCACGTATTCCCCCACATCATTAGTTTTATGGAACACTGCCAGGGGGCATATTTTTCTTTCTTGGGACTCCAGAGAATAAAGGAAATAGAACTCTTACCATGAAGTCATATTAAGGAGTTTATTTCTCAGAAAATACCCTATAGCACTTTTATAAAACCTTACATAGAGGGACTGCATTTAGGAGAATTATTTTTACCTCACCTGCTGCCCTGGGATTCACTGTCCAGGCCTCCAGCCTTTCAGAGGACGGCTTTAGAAATTTTCTGTGGTATCTACTGACCGTAAAGGGGCGCCCATGGTTATGGTAGGGAGACTGTAGTTCATGTTGGGTCTTCTGGGGTTTAAGTAGAGTGGCTATGTAATTTAAACATCCAAACGTATGCACTTTAGGGAAGGAGTGTTATTTTTAATTATATTGAGGTGTAAATCAGAATTGTGCAGACCCACTGGGACACATGATTACCGTAGACTTGCTGCTTTAATCCCACAGCTTCTGAAATTTCCCTCCCTGGGTCTGACTGATAGAGTAAAAACACAGGAATTTAGCCAAAATATTAGATTGTAACTCAAAGTAGTGGTTTTCACTATTTAACTGGAGAACAAAGGATGATGGAATATATCAGTTAGCTCTTGCTGGAAAATGCTGCATAACAAACCACTCCCAAACTCAGTGTCTTAAAGCAACAATCATTAATTCTCACTTTTCTATCTGCAGGTCAGTTCACCTACGCTGAGCTTGAATCCAAGCTACAGGTTGGGGGCCCAGCTCTGTTTCACAAGTCTCTGCTTATCCATGGACTAGTGGGCCAATTGGGACATGCTTTTCTCATAGTGAGGGCAGAAGTCAGACAGAAGCACCTGAGGGGAAACATGAGTTTCTCCTAACATCAAGGCTTATATTGGTACATTGTCACATTGTGGGTACATACCCACATTCTACTGGCCAAAGCAAATCCTGTGGACAAGCCCAACCTTAGTAGGGCAGGGAAATACATTCTGTCTTGGGTAAGAAGTATACCAAAGGCACATCCAAAGAGCAAGCATACAGGAAGGGATCAAGAATTAGAAGCAATAGTGCTATCCATCTTGGGGGATATTAGGCTAAAGGGGGTTTGCTCTTCCAGACCTCTAGTCGGGGGTGGGTTAGTTGAGTTTATTCAACCAGACGCAGGCTAAGAAGGAAAAAGGAAGCAATCATAGGTCAGTTTTGTCTACTGGAAGCAGGATGCAGAGAAAGGGGGCTCACTTGTACTGAAAATATGAAAATATCTTAAGAGGAGAGAGTAGAGGGGGAAGAGATGGACAGAGATCCTCATGATTCAGAATATAATCCATGCTGCTCTGGTAAGTATGGCCCATGGATGGATGGACTCTCTCCATTCACCAGTCAGATGAGTCATTTTTCTTCCCATAGGATGGGGGCAGTGAGAGAATGGGGAGAGGAATAGCAAACGTTCTTGACTATTGCTCCTTTCTGAGGAGGGGAAACAGGAATCCTCTGGCTAGGGAGTAAGCGAAGACGTGCTCCGACTCACAGATGGAGCACGGGCCCACAGGACACCACCAGGTGGATGTCTGCAACGTGGCTGGTGAGGGCTGGCATTCCCATTCCTTGGCCCCTTCTATAGTAACCTTTGGACAAGCACTGCTGTGGCCCCTGTGATTCTAAGTCACTTCCTGCAGGGACCCCCCCGCCCCGCTTCATGCCCAGGTGTCTGGCCCTGAGACTTTGCCTACCTGCGGTTTGAGCCTGCATGGTCTCCTTTCAGGTAAGTGATAACAGAGAGCTTATTAATCAGACAAACTAATCATGCTGATTAGGCCTGGTTCAAGCATGGATCATCCCTTCCAGGGAATCTCATGTTTAATATTTACCCCAATTAAAAGGCTCTGGGGGAATGACTTACATGGCGGGAAGGATTCAGAATCAGAGGAGGGCAGATTAAAGGGAGGCATTTTGGAAGGGGATTTCAGGGCCAAGCACATCTCGTCCCACAGATGACAGGGCTGATCCAAGTTCAAGGCTGCTGAGACAGTTCAGTTTAGTCTCTCAGTCTTGTCCGACTCTTTGCGACCCCATGGACTGTAGGATGCCAGGCCTCCCTGTCTGTCACCAGCTCCTGGAGTTTACTCAAACTCATGTCCATTGAGTAGGGGATGCCATCCAAACATCTCATCCTCTGTCATCCCCTTCTCCTCCTGCCTTCAATCTTTCCCAGAATCAGGGCCTTTTCAAGTGAGTCAGTTCTTCACATCAAGTGGCCAAAGTATCGGAGTTTCAGCTTCAGCATCAGTCCTTCCAGTGAACACCCAGGACTGATCTCCTTTACGATGGACTGGTTGGATCTCCTTGCAGTCTAAGGGACTCGTCTCCTCTAACACCACCGTTCAAAAGCATTAATTCTTCGGCGCTGAGCTTTCTTTATAGCCCAACTCTCACATCCATACATGACCACTGGAAAAACCATAGCTTTGACTAGACAGACCTTTGTTGGCAAAGTGAGGTCTCTGCTTTTGAATATGCTGTCTAGGTAGACAGTACTGGTGTTGGTTATGCAGATGGAGAGTTCAAAGTCTCAGAGGAGCCAAGAGGGTGGCTCCTGGTCATCAGGTCGTGCAGATTCTTCACTGTCCCTTTCTCTCTATCCCTGTGTCATTCTGCTTCAGATCTCATCTTCTCTAACTTGGCCTCTTGCAATGAATTCCTAGTTAATCAGTCAGACTCACTCTCTGCCTACTATTTATTACAGCTAGAGCGGCCTCTTCTGTTTTTCATTATTTACATCATTACAATATTAAAAAATACAGAAAGGAATATTATATAGCTAGATAGATATTATGGTTAACACCCCTGTATTTGCCATGCCAAATCAGCAGATGCTCACTTTCTGCCCTGTTCCATCTATCTATCTATCTATTCATTCAATCTATGTCTCTATCCTCTAGCAAGCATCTGCCTATCTGTCTATATCATCTATCAATTATCTATCTAAATTTCATCTATCAATTATCTATCTGTCTAATCTTTCTCTCTCCCAATCATTTTTTATTGAAACATAACATACAGGAGGAAAGCCACGTTTTCTGTAATTGTACACCTGTTGAATTTTCACAGAAAGAACTTAGTCATGTAACCAACACCACACGTGAACAGACCATTCCCAGCCTCCCCTTATGCCTCCTTCTGGTTATCCGTCCTCCTCACCCCCTCTAGAAGGGAATCACTATCCTGAATCCAACAGCATAGCCTGGTTTGTGAACTTTCATTCATTATGTAAATGCCGCCTCACAATACATGCTTTGTGTGCTGTATTTATTTTGTATCTTCTTTTTTAGAAAGACATGTTTAGAGATAAATGGGACATCGCCTATGTTTCAGTTCTTCTAATTCTTTTTTCTTCCCCAAAGAACCACGTATCATCAGTGTGATACATATTCAGTTCATGCCTTTGTATGTTTACATTTGTGTATAACAGTCACTTCGGATGTGTTTTGTTTTTATTAAAATAAATGGTTTCACAATGTAAATAATTCCTGCCACTTGCTTAGTGCATAGAGTGTGCTTCCTAAACCACACAACAGTCCATTATTTCTCTCCCTTTTATTATGCTCCCCTGCTCCCAGACTGTTGGGTCTTGGAAGTGGGGACAGGGTTTGAGTCTTCCTTGCGTCCTGTGAGTCTGACACTATGTCTGATGCTCCTTTATAAAAATTGGGTGAATAAATGACTGATGGGATGAATGAACAGATGAACAAAATCTCCCCACATCGTGGAGAACTTGAAAGTCCAGAACATGCAGCCCCTCCTTCACTGGTCACCTTTTGTGGGGAAGGTGTTCTTATTATTCTTTTTCCCTTCTTGGCTGCTTTTTTCAGTCTGTCTATAAAAGTCCCTGAAGCCTTAAGTCTCTCAGAAAGCCCAGGAGAAACATTTGACTTTATAAAATGTTCCTTCAGAAGAGGTCAACATTTCAGAGCTGGGTAAGATCTCTGTAGCTGGATTCCTGATGTGTTTTCCTGACACCGGGGACAGTTGCCTTCTTCCTGGTGTTTTCTTTAAACAAAGTTATCCTTGTGGTCTAAGGCAGTTATATCATTAAATTCACATCTCAGCACATTGATGAAGCATCAGTCATCATCTGAGCTGACCAGCTCTGGGGTTTCTGTTCAATTCTGTTGGCTCCTCCAGCCTCTCTAGGGGTGAGCTCAGTACCCAAGGAAGATGAGTCGTTGTTGATGTTCTGAGGGGGAAATCTTAGGACATCACTGGTAAAGAAAAATTGGTCCCATCTGATGAGCTTTACCACTGCTGACAGCACTGGGGACCCCAGGGGTGTAGCCACAGGACTTAGGTTCCTGTTGTCTCTCCTGTGTGTGCGGGTACATGTGGTCGCTTCAGTTGTATCTGGCTTTGGGACCCTATGGACTGTAGCCCGCCAGGCTCCTCTGTCCATGGAATTCTCCAGGCAAGAATACTGGAATGGGTTGCCATTTTCTCCTCCAGGGGAAATTCCTGACCCAGGGATTGAACCCATGTCTCTTATGCCTCCCACATTGACAGGAATGTTCTTTAATCACTAGTACCACCTGGGGTTTCCAGGTGGCTCAGTGGATAAAGTAATCACCGGCAATGCAGGAGACGCAGAAGATGCGAGTTGGATACTTGGGTGAGGAAGATCCCCTGGAGGAGGGCATGGCAACCCATTCCAGTATTCTTGCCTGGAGAATCCCATGGACAGAGGAGCCTGGCGGGCTACAGTCCATAGGGTCCCAGAGAGTCAGACACGACTGAAGTGACTGAGCAGGCAGGCAGTCCCTCCTGTCTCCTCCCTTCCCCAGGATTCAGCCTCTGTCTTCATGGAATAAGATCTTGGTTGTGCCACTTTCTGGATGATTTGGATAAGCCTATGACCTCTCTGGGCTTCCCTTGTGGCTCAGCTGGTAAAGAATCCGCATGCAATGTGGGAGACCTGGGTTCAGTCCCTGGGTTGGGAAGATCCCCTGGAGAAGGGAAAGACTACCCACTCCAGTACTCTGGCCTGGAGAATTTCATGGACTGTATAATCAATGGGCTTGCAAAGAGTCAGACACGACTGAGCGATTTTCACCATCACCCATGATGTCTCTGATACCCAGTGTCCTTAACTGAGCTGTAATGTGTTACTTCACACATTTGTTGGGAGAATTAAACTGAGCAGTAAAGGAGATGAAAATGTCTTGCTCCCAGATGGCCCTCATGGTATTTTTCTACTTGTGTACACAGGTAGGCAGAACAATAGAAACACATACAATAGTTGTGCTAATATACCTGCTTGCCTATTATGTGTTTTTTAGTGTCTGACTTGCTTTCTAAACATTTTTTTCATAAGCATTTTCCAATCTCATTAAAAACACCTGCTCTTCATTGCTTTTGATAGTTGCATAATATTCTAACATCTGGTTGCATTGTAAGTACACCTAACCATTTCCACATTGTGGGCCATGTTGTTTAATTTTTTTATCAAGGAGAGTATTGAGGTCAGCCCAGCCTGATTTTGCTTCAATTTTTTTTTTTAAACTCATTTGCAAGGAACATGGTTTTCATTATTTTTGCTTTGCTTTGTTTTATTTTCTGCTTGGGATACTTACAATTTATTTTTTCATTTCTGTCAAGCTGTGCATTTCTTTTTATTATTACTAATTGTGCTTGGTACAGCATATGCCATTTTGTTTCACAATCTTAGATCTTTTATTTTTTTCAGTTCAGGAATGTTCTACTATAGATTCGATTGGCGTTTCACTGTCACTACTTCTTTAAAAGACTTTTTAAGGATCACATCTCTTTTCTTTTTGTGAATTGGATCACTTTTCTCTCTTTCTCATACATGCCATCTGCAGTCTCATTATTTTCAACTTCAGATTCTGAAAGATATATCTCAAATTTACTATTTCTCTGAAATTCAGTTTTCTGTGGTATAAATTCTGCTCTTTATTCCTTCTGATGTAAACTGTGATTCTAAGAGTGCATTTACAGTTTCTCGGTCTGTTTGGATATCTCAGCCAGACGTCCCTTCATCTTAGCTTGCATTTTGCTTCATTTTCCATCTCCTTTCCTCCTCTAGAAGCCATGTTATCTTATAATTTATCGAGAACAGAATATACAGATTTTCTGAGAATTTCTTCAATTTTTTAAAGTGAACAAATTTAAAGACATGCCTTTTCTCCATGTCTTTGGGACACACTTTTACTATTTACAAATTATCATCCGTGGGCTAAATCTGGTGCTTTCCCTGTTGTGGTAAATAAAGTTTTATTGGAACTCAGCCATATTCACTCACTTGGGTCGTCTACGGCTGCTTCCTTAAACCCTACAGTGTAATTACAACAGAGACTGGGTAGCCCCCAGATCTAAAATATTACTCTCTGGCTTTTTAATGGAAAAAGTCTGCCAACCCCTGTGATAGTCTCCTCTGTTAAATCACTGTTAAAGGAAGAAGTTGTTTCTAACTTTATCGTTTGACTCTGAGGGCTATTTATTACACTCTGTCTGGAGATGCTGATAAAGTTTGTCCTCTCAGATTTAAATTAGAGCAAGGAGCATACCATCAGGATACTTGTGGGAAACAGATAGCAAAGTCATACTGGATAATTGATAAAAGATTCATTAAGGGACTATTTCCAAAGAGTGGGAAGAGTTCAGGGACTCCATAAGGGGGTGATGAAGGACCCCAAGTCTAGTAGCTTACTACCACAGTCTGAAGGATTAAGGGGAGGAAGGGAGGGATACCACTATCCAGAGAGAATAACTGAGTGGAGAGTTGCCTGATCGGAGTTGTGCCTTTGGACTTCCCCAGTGGTCCAGCCATGGACTCCACTGTGATGATCATGGCTTTTTTTTTTTTTTTAAATTTACTTATTTATTTTTATTTTTGGCTGTGCTGGGTCTTCATGGCTGCTCGCAGGCTCTTCTCTGGTTGCGTCGGGCAGGGACTACTCTTCAGTTGCGCCGCGTAGGCTTCTCGGCTTCTCACTGCAACGGCTTCTCGTTGTGGAGAACAAGCTCTAGGGCACGTGGGTTCAGTGGTTGCAGCTCCCCGGCTCTTGATCACAGGCTCGATAGCTGTGGTGCATGGGCTTAGTTGCCCCATGCCATGTGGGATCTTCTCGGACTGGGGATCGAACTCATGTCTCCTGCACTGGCAGGCAGATTCTTTACCACTGAGCCACCAGGGAAGCCCCAAAATGGGCATAGGTTTGATGCTCAGGGAACTAAGATCTCACATGCCCTGCTGGCGTGGCCAACAAAGAAAAGAGTTGCAGCTTCTAATAGAGAGATGCCTTTAAATCACAATGACTAGTAGGGAGGAAGCCAGAGTAACAGATATTCTTGTCTCACTCTTCTGTCCTAGGGTGCCATGCTTCAGTTCAGTTCAGTCACTCAGCCATGCTGGTGCCTCCCAAAGGCTGAAGCCAACCAGAAACCAGTAGACAGAGGATTCATTTATTGCATCTCACAGGAGTCTGTCTTGTAGAGGCACTCGTAGCAAGTGAGTGAAAGACAGCAGCTCTTGGAGTTTATGTGTGTAGGCTCTCAATCAGAGCTATCTAATAGAACTTTCTACGATGATGGAAATATTCTGTACCTATATTGACTAATATGCTAGCCACTAGTCCTAAGTGACTGTTGAATCCTGGAAATGTGGCTATGAGCTTAGAAACGGAATCTTTAGTTTTAACTAATTTTAATTTAAACCTACCTAGAGCTAGTGCCTGGCCTACTGGACAGCACAACTCTAGGCAGATGTCTGCTTTTCAGTATACACTGACTGTTGTGTATTTTGCTGGACTGTCCCAGGATATTTTATTCCCCAGTTCTATAATTAAGAAATAGATGCTTCATTAATGAACATTCTGAGATAGTCTCTCGTTTTCCAGAAATAATATGTGAAAACTCACAACCCCTAAGGAACATACCTTCTGGGCTTCCTTTTATGACTTTGTCTGCCTAACACCCCAGCTTAGACTTCTTCCCCTTCTCGCCTCTGTGTGGTCCTATAATAGTCTCTCAGTTGAAATGGAGCAGCATTCCTGATGGTCTCAGGGAGAATAATTTTTAGAAAACTTTTTGAACACAATATAGCGTGTCTGTTTTTTAAATCAGCAAAGTTCTGGAGTCTCTGCCTGTGAACCAGGATTTGACAGTACCTGCACCGACTCGATGGACGTGAGTTTGAGTGAACTCTGGGAGTTGGTGATGGACAGGGAGGCCTGGTGGGCTGCAATTCATGGGGTCGCAAAGAGTCGGACACGACTGAGGGACTGAACTGAAGCAACCTTAAGATTCTTCTTCAGAAATTAAGATGTGCCATCAAGAATGACTTAATTTTATCAGTTCCCTTCCACTAATAGAGTTAGTGAAACTTTTGCTCAGAATTAGAGACTTGGCAGAAATTAACACAACATTGTAAACCCACTATGAAAAAGTGTTCGTCTCTTAGTCATGTCTGATCCTTTGCAACCTCATGGATTGTAGCCTCTGTCCATGGAATTCTCCAGGCAAGAATACTGGAGAGGGTTACCATTCCCTCCTTCAGGGGTTCTTCCCAACCCAGGGATAAAACCTGGGCATCCTGCACTGCAGGCAGATTCTTTACTGTCTGCGCCATCAGGGAAGCCCAAGTCAACTACACTTCAATTAAAAAAAAAAGAATTGGAGACTTGGTTGATAATTCTTCTTACTCAGAGCGTTCATGTGTATTTTAGCATAAAACTGGAAGAGGTCCTATCAGGGACTGGCTGTGTGGCTTCTATTAACCCCAGAGTCTCCCCTCCCAATTTTTTCTCTATGATTGTCACAGTTGCTGCTGAAAACAGAGCGTGATTTTGAATGTGCATAATCTCATATGTGATGCAAAATTAATATCAATTGCTTGATTTTCACACTGAGACGTTAATTAGTATTTGTTTTGTATTTGCATTCACAGGTATCTGTGGAGGGAAATTAGCATACTCTGTTGTTAGACCATTATTAAAATGACAGTTGGGAAAATATTTGAAAAATATTGTCTTTCCTTGTGTTTTCCTTTTCGGCATTGCTGTTATTGTTTTTTATCTTTCCGGTGACTTCTGTTGGTTACACGATTTTGAAATTTCAGATCATTAATGGAAACCATTCTGGGACATTTGTACTTAAACAAAATCCACGTTGTTGGAACTGAGGCTTTCTAATGGATTTCGCATTTGTGTACAAACAAGCCAAACCGGTCCCACCTTCGAAAGCGGGTGAATCAGAGGCAACTAGGTAATAATCTTTTGTTGCTTAAATCTTAGGAGAGGCACGTCGAACACTTGTAGCTGGGTGCTTCCTGCTGTTGGGTCTATCTGTGCTTGGGCTGAGAAGAGCACGCAAAGAAAATGATGGTCTTTTCGTCATCGTCTTTAAAAGGATCCTGAAAAGGATCCAGTGAGATCACTGGACTCACATGACCTGGTGATGCCACTGAGTATCTGAAGAAACGTGGACAAGTCATTTTATTTTCTTACCTGTGAAAGTGGTACTCACCCCAGGGTGACATGGCCAAGTTCAAGTGAGATGAAGCCATTGTCAGCTCTGGAGAACCACATAGACTTGACAGGTGACAGCAGCTTCAGGTGCCAGTTCTGTTATCTTATTTGGTCTTTTCCTCTGGGGATGGGGCCTCCCTGATAGCTCAGTGGGTAAAGAATCCTCCTGCAATACCGGAGACCCCGGTTCTATTCCTGGGTTGGGAAGATCTCCTGGAGAAGGGATAGGCTACCCATTCCAGTATTCTTGGGCTTCCCTTGTGGCTCAGCTGGTAAACAATGTCTGCAATGCTGGAGACCTGGGTTTAATCCCTGGGCTGGGAAGATCCTCCTGGAGAAGGGAAAGGCTACCCATTCCAGGATTCTGGCCTAGAGAATTCCATGGACTGGAGAAGACCGTCGGGTGGCAAAGAGTCAGACACGACTGAGCGACTTTCACTTTCACTGTCACTCCGGGGGTGAGATGTGGGCATACTGTCACGGATGCTCATCTTTCCACTGGCAGGCCGCTCATGGTCACAGTCCTTAAGTCCTCACTGATATGAGAGGGCTCTGCCAACAGCACTTTCCTGCTCCTAGGTGGGTTCCCTGTGACCATAGGCTCAGTTGAGGAAGACAATCTTCCCAGGAAAAAAAGAGTTTTCACATTCTTTTTCATTGTATTGGTAAAAATTAATTCCTTAATTCTATACATTTTCATGGCTGCAGTCACCATCTGCAGTGATTTTGGAGCCCCCCAAAATAAAGTCTGACTTTAAGCCAACTTTTTCGCTCTCCTCTTTCACTTTCATCAAGAGGATTTTTAGTTCCTCTTCACTTTCTGCCATAAGGGTGGTGTCATCTGCATATCTGAGGTTATTGATATTTCTCCAGGCAATCTTGATTCCAGCTTGTGTTTCTTCCAGTCCATCGTTTCTCATGAGGTACTCTGCATAGAAGTTAAATAAGCAGGGTGACAATATACAGCCTTGATGTACTCCTTTCCCTATTTCAAACCAGTCTGTTGTTCCATGTCCTGTTTTAACTGTTGCTTCCTGACCTGCATATAGATTTCTCAAGAGGCAGGTTAGGTGGTCTGGTATTCCCACCTCTTTCAGAATTTTCCACAGTTTCTTGTGATCCACAAAGTCAAAGGCTTTGGCATAATCAATAAAGCAGAAATCGATGTTTTTCTGGAACTCTCTTGCTTTTTTTTGGGTTCCAAAATCACTGCAGATGGTGACTGCAGCCATGAAATTAAAAGACGCTACTCCTTGGAAGAAAAATTATGAACAACCTAGATAGTATATTCAAAAGCAGAGACATTGCTTTGCCGACTAAGGTCCACCTTTGGTTTTTCCTGTGGTCATGTATGGATGTGAGAGTTGGACTGTGAAGAAGGCTGAGTGCCGAAGAATTGATGCTTTTGAACTGCGGTGTTGGAGAAGACTCTTGAGAGTCCCTTGGACTGCAAGGCGATCCAACCAGTCCATTCTGAAGGAGATCAACCCTGGGATTTCTTTGGAAGGAATGATGCTAAAGCTGAAACTCCAGTACTCTGGCCACCTCATGCGAAGAGTTGACTCATTGGAAAAGACTCTGATGCTGGAAGAGATTGGGGGCAGGAGGAGAAGGGGACGACCCAGGATGAGATGGCTGGATGACATCACAGACTCGATGGACGTGAGTCTGAGTGAACTCCGGGAGATGGTGATGGACAGGGAGGCCTGGCGTAATGCGATTCATGGGGTTGCAAAGAGTCGGACACAACTGAGCGACTGAACTGAACTGAATTCTATACATTTATGGGACATCTACTCTGCCATGTAGAGGGTGATACTAGTTCTTCCTTCAAGAATTATAGTCCAAGGCAACTCAGGATGTGTGTATTTCCTCCAAACCTGGAAAAATATGTGGATCGATGACTTGATTAATTGATCCAATGATTAACTGACCATTTATTGAGATTTTAATGACTTAGGTGCTGTGCTGGGGGGATGTGAAAGTGAACAGAATAAGATCTCTACCCTCAGAGTTACCCAACTCTTTGGATGCTTTGTGGGGTTAGTCATACACTCAGAGTTTGGGGTGCCCTCTCTCCTCCCAAGAGATTCTGGTCAGGCATCTGGATTTTGAATATATATTTTGAATAAGCCCCTTGATGAAGGCAAATAGATGGGGAAACAGTGGAAACAGTATCAGACTTTATTTTTCTGGGCTCCAAAATTGCTGTGGATGGTGACTGCAGCCATGAAATTAAAAGATACTTGCTCCTTGGAAGGAAAGTTATGACCAACCTAGACAGCATATTAAAAAGCAGAGCATTACTTTGCCAACAAAGGTCCATCTAGCCAAAGCTACAGTTTTTCCAGTAGTCATGTATGGATGTGAGAGTTGGACAATAAACAAAGCCTAGCGCCAAAGAATTGATGCTTTTGAACTGCAGTGTTGGAGAAGATTCTTGAGAGTCCCTTGGACTGCAAGGAGATCCAACCAAGTCCATCCTAAAGGAGATCAATCCTGAGTGTTCATTGGAGGGACTGATGTTGAAGCTAAAACTCCAATACTTTGGCCACGTGATGTGGAGAGCTGACTCATTTGAAAAGATCCTGATGTTGGGCAAGATTGAGGGCAGGAGGAGAAGGGGACGACAGAGGATGAGATGGTTGGATGATATCACCGCCTCAATGGACATGGGTTTGGGTGGACTCTGGGAGTTGGTGATGGACAGGGAGGCCTGGCGTACTGCGGTTCATGGGGTCGCAAAGAGTCAGACATGACTGAGTGACTGAACTGAACTGAACTTGATGAAGGACAGAAATCTGGAAACACTGCTTTGGAGAATTCATTCATTCTCTCTCTCTCTCTCACACACACAGACACACATGCATCCCAAAATCAGTGTGAGAGAACCAGAAAATGTTTCTCAGAGTTGAAGTTTATCTGCTTAGCAGAAACATGCTCCCTGGCTCCACCTGGCTTCCTGGACTGTACCCCGGTCAATATTTGGTCAAATTGCTCCTGTCCCCAGCAGTGACATTAGACATAGATTAACTCCTCACAATTCTGAAGTTCCAATAGAAAACTAAAGTCCACGTCTCCTTCATAAATATGCACATTTTTAATGAAAAAAATACAGATAAATATTATTATGCAAACGGTAAAGCGTCTGCCCGCAACAAGAGACCCGGGTTAGATTCCTGGGTCAGGAAGATGCCCTGGAGAAGGAAATGGCAACCCACCCCAGCACTCTTGCCTGGAAAATCCCACGGATGGAGGAGCCTGATAGGCTACAGTCCATGGGATCGCAAAGAGTCAGACACAACTGAGCGACTTCACTTCACTTCACTTGGCCCCCTTATCAGTAAATCTTTCAGAAAGGAAACTCACTTTGAATTGCTGTATGATTTTAGGCTCTTTTGGCACACCACCAGTTGTGTAACTGATATATTATTTTTGGATATAGTTTTAGCAATGGCTATTTAGCAACCCTCATTCCATAACAAGTACCCTACAAAGCACATTCCGTGTCTTATCTCGTTTAATCTTTGCAGCCAACTCATACAGGTAGTATCATTATTTTTCCCATTTATAGCTGATGTGACTGAGGCTTGGAGAGATGGCTGTCTTGCCCTAAGTAACACTTTCAATGTTGGCATTACTGATTTTCCACTCTTACAAATGGCACTGAGAAACCCATCTTTGGACATAAACCTTTGAGCATGTGCTTGATTAGTGCCTTATAATTGATACCTAAAAGGGGGATACTTCTATGACTCTGGGCCTCATCTGGACAGACCCTGTTCCCTTTTTCTCCTCTCTTGGTGGTCCTTGTGGTCCAAGAGCCCAGGGTTTTCAATGCTTCACAAATGCTGTGCTCTGGCCTTTTTGTCACATTCTTCCTGCCACAAAGAGAAGGACATGAGCTGGGGCTCCCTAGATTCACCTTCTCAGCCCCCGATGTCCCCTGATATCTCTTTGGGCAGTGACATATAAAGGCCAATAAGATCAGGTCAGGGTGATGCTGTGACAAAGTGTCAGCACCAATGGCTGTACCCGGATTGTGACAGGCACCTGGTCAAGCTTTCTCCATGACCCCTGGGTGGTGATTGACTAAGAGCATCAGTCATCTTAACAGCCAGTCCAAAAGCAGAAGGAAATGTTAAAGGCAGCTGTGAGAAGCCCCCCAGGCCTCCTGCCACTGTGAGCCCGAGGGACGTTGTCAGTGGGGAAACCTCGCCAGGTTGGGGCAGCAAAAGGGGGTTGCCTTTCAGAGTAAGACCAGAGTTAAGGCCAGGACAGGCTGTGGATATTTGCAGGTGTGAGGGTCTCCAGTTCTTGCAGGTTCCCTCCCACCATCATCAAAATCATTTAAAAGGCATTTGGAACTCAAATTAAGGATACACGTTAAGACGCATTCAGTAGTTGCCACCTATGTTATTTTCTAGGCGTCTGATGAAAAATTATTATTATTATTTTTTTGTTTTACATTTCCTTCTACTGATCTACTGGAGCTGTATTTTTTAAGGCTGTAATATTTTTAAAGGCTGTTGAATGAAACTATAAGCCTGAGTCTGTAATACCTGCAGGGAAACCGCCCCACTCCACCCCTGCTGCCACCACTCTCTCATGAACTTTCAGGAAAAGGGTCTGCTGGCTTCTTTGTGACCCAAGTTCAAACCCTTCCTGTGGGCCTTCTCTGCTCAGCCCCCACACTCGCCTGGTATCTCCTTCCTCAGTACTCTGATAGCACCCAGCTTTCATCAGCACTTGGGGGAGATTTCAGTTCAGTTGTTATCATGCCTGCCTCTTCTACTGGAACCTGAGCTGGGACTCTCTCATGTCCGCATCCCAAAGGCTTAGTGATGGTGCCAAGTGGTGCCTAGCAGGATCTCAACAAATACCCACTAAATGCATGGAAGGAAAGTTGAATGGCTGGAACTCTTAAAGATGTCTCTAGCTCCAAAGTTCTCAAAATGTGCTCCCTGAACCAGCGAATCAGTATTTGCTAGCACCTTAAGAGAAGAGTAAATTCTCTGGTTCCTACTCTAGACCTACTGAGTCAGAGGCTCTGGACTGGCATTAGCTCCAGGTGAAATCCACGCACAGAAAATGGAGAATCATCTAGACTTGGGCTTCTCAAACTGCAATGTGCATACTAATCACCTAGAGATCTTTTAAAATACCAATTCTGATTCACTGGTTTGGAGTAGGACCAGAGGTTCTGCATTTCTAACAAGTTCTTTGATAATACTGATGCTGGTCCATGGACCACACTTTGAGTAGCAAGGCTTTTGTCTACCCCAGTCTGGAGAAAGAAACCTGTACTTGGACAGTGATGCCAGTTCTCTGAGCTTCACTTTTCACATATACCACATGGAGATAATGATGTTTATACTTATTGAGCTAATTATCATGGATAAAGGAAATAATATATGCAAAGCATAATGCTTGGGGCATAATAAATGCTCAGTAAGTATTTTTCCCTTCCTTCGCCCTTCTCTACAGGACTCCTTTTCATTTTTTCTTTCTCATCAAGATGTTAAACTTCTTAAACACAAAGACTGCTCTTTTATCTTTCTGAAGTTAACAAATAAGGGTGGTTATTTGAATGATATTAAGTACAGAGAAAATCTCCTCCAATTTTTCTTACAGTCGTTTAGGGTTTGACAGACAGGATACAAAAAGATGGGGTAAATTCGCAAGAGGTCAGAATGAGGAATAGAAAGAAAGAGGTTTTCTTCTAGCAAGCTGAGGCTCAGGGAAGCAGAGCTAAGAGAACACCCATGTGGTTCAGAGCCAACAGCTGTCTCCCAGGCACCCGCCGCATCCCCAGTGCCCAGTATTTGGGGACATGGCCTCAATGGGATGCTAGAGATGAGCGGATGGAGGAATGGAATATGGGGGCCTCGGAAACACCTTCCTAATTGTGATCATTTGTCTTCCTGCAAGACACAGACCCTCATTTAGCTTGGCTGGGGATTGCGTAGGCAGGGGAGGTATGGGACATGGGAGGAGGAAGTCGGCATGAAATTAATTCCCTGCCTTTCCCTTCTGGAATGCCAATAATGTGCTGAGGACAGTGGGCAGTGCAGTTGGCTGCCAGCCCCCTTCCCCATCCTGGGCTCAGAGCCTCTGAGTCTTCTTGTTTGGGGGCACATGGATTCCCAGGCCTGTAGCATCCTGCCCCTTGTATATCACAACCATCCTGGGCAACTTGGCTATCTTCCCTGCGACCCATGCCCTGCTAGGGTTTCTTTCATAGTGACACTCACAAGATCATTAGATGGGGCAGCAAACATCGGTGACAAAACCCAGTGGAACCTGCTCCAGATGGCAACATTCTGACCAGTCAGAGGGACTGGGAGCCCATCTGTACTGCCCAGAGCTCACCAGAGCCTCACACTGTTGTACCATACAGCTCCTCCCAACTCCCTTCAGTGTCTCTGGAGCCGACTCTAAACTGGTCAAGGCATCTGGGGCTTTATCATGTACTTACTGGCTCTGAATCAGCATTAAAATGTTTCTCACTTAGATTTGTTTCACATTCACATGAGTTTATGTTTATACCATCTAATGGTAGGAAATGGGCCTTGGTAGGTTCCAGGCAGAGGCTCTCATCTGATGGGTGGGACCATGCAGTGCACGGAGTCCAGGTGACACGCCTGAGATCCCAGGGCCAGGTGGCCCATGTAGGACCAGCACTGCCTCTTAGACCAGTGCCCTTTCTGTGGCACCACGAGGCGGGCACACTCAGCTTCAGCTTTCGGGAAAACCTGCTCACATTATTCGCCCAGGAGTAAGCTTGGGATTGTCAAGTTCAAGCTCTGAAGACAAATGATTGCAGGTATTTCCCCACTGCGGGTGCTTCTAGAAACCAGATAGAAAAGTCTATGGCCTACAGGGCACTGCTCACCTGTGTGAAAAGTCTAGTCCCTGGTCCAGGAAGCTCTGTGGCAGTGAGAAAGATGAACAGAGAGGAAGAGAAGCCCCCAGGAGAGTGGGAACCAAGCTCCCAAGAGGACTCAGTGGGACAGGAAGGACTAGGGAGGGACCCGGAGAGGCGCTCTCACGCTGTTTGGTGTTTCCAATTAAGATGGTGAGGGCTCCTTCACATTTTCATCTACTAAATAGAACAACATCTATGTATGAACAGTATATATATGCACACACACATATACCTGTCCATAGAATTCTTCTGTTTTAGAAGCAGTGCATGCTTGCTCTTGATAGCTTGGAAAATACAGAAAATAGGAGACGGGACTTCCCTGGTGGTCCAGTGACTAGGACTCCGGGGCCCCCAGGTTTAATCCCGGCTCAGGGAACTAGATCCTGCATGCTGCACCTAAGAGTTCACGTGAAGTACTAAAGATCCCACATGCCTCAACAGAGATCGAAGGGTCCCATGTGCCACAGCTAAGATTCGGTGCACTCAAGCAAACAAGCAAGGAAATAAGTATTTTAAAAACTTGAAAAAATAAAAGAAAGAAAAGAGAAAAGGAGATCACTCATACTTTCAACAGAGATGAACATTCTTGTTCATTCTTGAACCTTGTAGGTATATTTTTTCTATATTATTCTCTGTATCATTTTACCCAGTGGAGTCCATATTGAGTCTGTCCTTTTATATCTCACTTGTTTCACTTAACAAGTGCATTTTCCTTATGATTATGAGTTGTTTATCCACAGCCCCCTTCTGAATGCATAGCAGTTCACCACTGTTTGCTTATTCTTTTGACGACAATTGGACCTTTAGATTGTTTTTAAATTTTTCACATGATATCGTGAAAATAAAAACCAACTTCGTACCCAGAACTTTCATATATAAAGAGTTAATCATAATAAGGACTTATTGGATAGCACAGGAAACCCTTCTCAATACTCTGTAATGGCCTCTATGGGAAAAGAATCTAAAAGAGAGTGGGTATATATGTGTGTACAACTGAGTCCCTTTGCTGTGCGCCTGAAACTAACACAACATTCTCCAACAACAACAACAACAAAATGACTGTACTCAACAGCTAACAGAGATCATAATGGTATTGAGTTGTTTTCAGAAGAGATTTTTAAAAATGGAAGACAACTCAATCAAAGGTTGATCAAGTTCCCAATGTGCTGGCAAAGTATTTATTAAAAGGGTAGTTCCAATTTTCCATCCCATCAGCCCTGGTTGAGAGGCACATGAAGGGATCTGAGTTGCTACCTCAAGATATCAGAGCATGTAGGGGCAGTTCAGAGGATAGAAGTTCTGGGTTTGTGCTTCAACAAGTTCAGCTTCACCAAATGCAAGCCTAACATGATTCATTTAGCCTTTATGGGCTTCAGTTTTCCCATTGTTGAAATGGAGATGTTGGGAAATTCCCTGGTGGTCCAGTGGCTAAGACTCCATGGTCCCAGTGTAAGGGGCCTGGGTTCAATCCTTGGTCAGGGAGCTATATCCTGCATGCCACAACTAAGAGATATAGGGTGTCCCAACTAAGATTGGTGCAGTTAAATAAATAAATAAACATTAAACACCCGCTCCCCCCGGCCCCGAGCCCCACAATGGAGATGTTATATGGCTCCCTCATAAACTCATTCAGTCCAGAACTGAGTCACTGCATGTGACATGCTTACAATGGTGTGGGTAGTAAGCACTCAACAACAGCAACTAATAAAGATAATAATAACGGCCAGGGTCTCAAAGGCCCAGACCCCTGGTTCATGCTTTTGGCAGTTGCAGGGAGCCAGGGCTGACCCGAGGCTCAGGGAGTCTGGGCACACGCCCTCTTCTAGTACGTTCCACTGAACAAATTCTTATAATTTAATCATGACTTTTGAGGTTTGGAATGGTGGCTTTTACATTTTCCTGAAGCACCATTGCTGGCTGCTCTGTGTTATACTCTCTGTTTATATTGCAATGCAAATTATTCCTGGTGGAGAGTTTACAAACTGCACTTCCATTATTAATAGGGTTATGATTTTCCCCATTCCACTCTTATCTCTATTGCTTGTGTCATACATAATTCATGCTCACTACCCTTCTCTGGTCTCAGTGCCAGGGCACAGCGGTCTCTCTCTCCCTTCTACTGAGGACAGTAATTGGTATTCAGTGAGAGTACAATGGCCGTATCCCCTGCCTCAGGCTCTCTCGGAAGGCATTCCCTGGAAGGGCTCACTTGCAGGGGAGGTAGAATTCCGGGACATCTATGGTCTAGGCTTGAGATCCAGCACCCGCTGAGCTCTGAATCTTTAGGCAGACGCAAGTGGGGCTTCCGGGGTTCTCAGCACAGAAATGGTCGGTCAGAAGGAAACCCTGGTTGAGGATGGGTTGCAGGATGACGGGGAGCACTGAGCTGGCTTCTCACTAGTGGGGTCTGAGTGTATTTGTGGAAAAGGCAGATTCTCCATCCTCACCACATATTCCCCATTGTTGTTGTTTAGTTGCTAAGTTGTGTCCAACTATTTGTGACCCCGTGGACATGGCTCTGCTGTCCATGGGATTTTCCAGGCAAGAATATTGGAGTGGGTTGACATTTCCTCCTCCAGGGGATCTTCTGGACCCAGGGTTCGAACTCGCGTCTGTTGCATTGGCAGGCGGGTGTTTTTTACCATCTGAGCCACCAGGGAAGCCCATCGCTTATATTTGAAAGTTAACAAAAATGATACAAATGAGCTTATTTACAAAACAGAAATACTTATAGACATAGGAAGCAAACTTATGGTTATCAAAGGGTGGAGAGGATAAATTAGGAGTTTCTGATTAACAGATGCACACTGCTATATATAAAACAGACAAACAATAAGGATTTACCATATAGCACAGGGAGCTATACTCATTAATTTGTGATGTTGTTGTTGCTGTTCGTTTGCTAAGTTGTGCCCAACTCTTTGTGACCACACAGACTGCAGCACACCAGGCTTCCCTGTCCTTCACTATTTCCTGGAGTTTTCTCAGATAATAACCTCTAATGGAAAAGAATCTGAAAAAAGATATATGTATATATATATATAACTAAATTGCTCTGCTATGCACCTGAAATTAACACCTCATTGTAAATCAACTATATACTTCAATTCAAAATATTTACACAGATTCTCAGAAGTCAAAGCAAAAAGTACAGAAAGATACATATACTCAGAAACCCACATGGGAGCAAACACACACACACACACACACACACACACAGGGACTCATCCACACACCCATGGACAGACACACAGAGGCACATATAAACAAACACATATATAACTAGACACGGGCGTAAACACACACAAATGCAGGCGGTGTTCACTTCCAGGAAACCTTGCTTCCTCTCTGACTTGCTGGGTGCGTGGAAAGCCACAAGCGACACAGTCAGACCCACTCACTCCTTAAGGGCCCTGGGCTACCCACTGAATCATGAAGCGCTTTCCTGTTTCAGTTTATTTTCTTCTGGCAAAAGGGAGCAACTTATTTCCAAGAAGTGGAGCCAGGGGAGCTCTCTGAACCTGCGCTGCGGCTGCAGCACATTTTGGTGTCCTGTCCTCCCACGATGCTCTGTTTACACAGCTCTTGTTTCCCCGGGGCCCTAAGAGGCACCACCTCTGGGTGCCACACAGAAGGCAGTTGCAGTCTTTACAGCTTCTGTTTGTTGGCTGTTTGCAATACCCCTCTGGTCATTGCCAAGGATAAGGGGATGACTTTTGCCACCCTCTTTTTTGGAGGTCTTAATTCTAAGCTCTGGGAGCTGATAGCTGGCTTCAAGCCTCCTCTTTATGCCAAGTTTCCATGAAAAGTGTCCTCCTCGGCCACCTAGAGCAGTCACTTTGTGCTAGAGAAGCTCCTTTCCATGAATTAACCCTCTCTAAGACAGGACTGTTTCCTGGTTTGTTTTCCATTGTCTTCTTATCAGGAGCAGTGCCAGGCACACAGCAGGAACTTAATGAATATTTGGAGGTGCTATTGTTTTTTTTTTTTTTTTAAGTCTTTATTGAATTTGTTACATTATCGTTTCTGTTTTCTGTTTTGTTTTTTTGGCGGTGGGGCATGTTGGACCTTAGTTCCCCAACTAGGGATTGTACCAGCATCCCCTGCATTGAAAGGCAAAGTCCTAATAACCACTGGACCACCAGGCAAGTCCCAAAAGTGCTATTGTGTTTTCTCATTTTACAGATGGAGGAACTGAGGCTTACAATGGTGCCAACCTTAAACCTATATTTACGAGGTGAACATGAAATTGAAGCCAGGTAGCTGGCCCCGCAGTGCAAGCTCACAACCACTGTTCTGTGATGTCAGGAGAGTTTGGGCTTGCTGATCTGAGGGGCCCTGAATCTTGGGAACCGTGTAACTTCTGATTTATGCCACAGTCCCTTTAAGGTTAATGGAGAGCCCAACTTATGGAAGCTGAACCCCATAATCAGGGTTATTGGGTCACTCCTCTGACTAGTTCCACCGGCTTTTGGGGTTTTCCTATTCCTTGTCTGTCCAAGTCTGGCTTAGTCTCCACCCAGAGCTTCCTGGGATCACAGGTTCCAGTTTCTCAGAGACAAAAACATACTCAAACCAAGCCCAGTTGAGTGTCTGCTCTGGGCCCATTAGGAAGGTCTCATCCTTGGGAACTCAATGGCTGTGTGATGGTGCAGATTGATTCATTGACTGACTGATTCATTCATTCATCGCATATTTCCCATGTCATGGGTCTCAAGTGAGATCCCTAGGAGACAGAGTTGAAGTAGATGTAGCCGTTTTTCTCTAGAAGTGCAGTCTAGTGGACGGAACATGCACAGGACTGAATACATCCTGGGGCATGAGATGAATGCAACAAGGAGGCTGGGGCACATTAAGGAGAAAAAAAATGTCTGTCTAACTTCAAATTCTCAAACTACAGTGAGCAATAGAATCACCTTAAACTATAGATTCAGGGGCCCCTGATATTCCACCTTGGAAAGTCTGGGAAGAGATCCAAGAATCTACATACTTATCCATCTCTCCAGGCGATTCTGGGACAAGTGGTCTGGGGTGGAAGGACCACACACTGAGAAAATCTGTACCGAGAAATCAGAGAAAATTTCAAGGGGACAATACTGTACTTTAAAGGGTGGATTAAGATTTGTCAACAAGCAAGAGTAGAAAAGACTTTACAACGCTATGAAGTAATTTTTAAAATATATGTTGTGAAAATAATCAAATCATGAAGACATAAATGAAGTAAAAAATAAAAATGACTCACGCAGGGTAACCAATGTCCTTAGATTAGTATGCATCCTATGAGATATTTTTCTATTAACATACAAAATTTGAGTATAATCCCCACGTACCCTTCTAGCTACATCTGTTACTCATTTTGTGCATTTACAAATATGGCTTAGGGAGAGGGTACCACTGTCACTTTGGCCTCCACTAATGGGACGTATACTGATACCCTCAAGATGCTCTAGCACACAGCGGGTTCCTCTTTTTCTGTTCTCCTAGGGTTTAAAGGATTCTTCCTCTTAGGTCCTCCCTGTCTTCTGTGCTTTAAAAAAAAAATACAGCTTTTTCTATTTTATTTAGTTTATCTTATAAATAACTTCCACTGAAGTATAATATATATATGTGTCTGTGTCCTAAGTGTGTGTGTGTGCTTGCTCAGTTGCTCAGTTGTGCCCAACTCTTTGTGACCCCATGGACTGTAGCCCGCCAGGCTCCTCTGTCCATGGGATTCTCCAGGGAAGAATACTGGAGTGGGTTGCCATTCCTTCCTTCAAGGGATCTTTCTGATCCAAGGATCAAACCCAGGTCTCCTGCGCTGCAGGTGGATTCTTTATCATCTGGGCAAACAGGGAAGCCCACATATCTTAAGTATATAGCTACTCAATTTTATGAAACTGACAACATTCATGTGACCAGATCCTAATCACTACAAAAAATGTGAGCAGTGACCCATCCATTCCCACTCATTGTGCCCCACTTCACACTGGGACTCAGAATTTGGGGCAGGATGAGGGATGGATTTGAGATCCAGATACAGTACTGTATATCAAGCCATCCCATTTTCCTTTTGCATGACTTCTCCAAGATGTTCACTTTGAACTTCTGTCTTTGAAGGATGCTCCCAAAGGTCACACAAGAAGGGCTTGGCCCCAGCAGGGGCAGATACAGAGCTGATGGCTCTAAGCAGAGTCCAGAAGATGGGTCCTAAGAGACAGGAGACAAGGCAGTCTGGAGTGATCCTCAGAGTGGCTCAGACACTGCTGACATGTGGATCTCAGTCAGTTCCTGTGCCATCTTGCTGCTTCTTTGCACAAACGTGCCCCTGGAAGTACCCAAAAGGCTTCTTTGTGTTGAGTTCTGCTGCAAATGGCCCTTCTCTCCCTTCCTCCACTCCCTGTACCAGCCCATTTCAGATCTTGGGGAACTACCTCTTATGTTCTTTGAAGCTTGTTTCTTCTTGAACTTCTTGAATTGTCACAGTGAACTCTGGGCCTTCAGTTCAGTTCAGTTCAGTCACTCAGCCGTGTCCAACTCTTTGCGACCCCATGAATTGCAGCACGCCAGGCCTCCCTGTCCATCACCAATTCCCGGAGTTCACTCAGACTCACGTCCATCGAATCAGTGATGCTATCCAGCCAGCTCATCCTCTGTTGTCCCCTTCTCCTCCTGCCCCCAATCCCTCCCAGCATCAGAGGCTTTTCCAATGAGTCAACTCTTCGCATGAGGTGGCCAAACTACTGGAGTTTCAGCTTCAGCATCATTCCTTCCAAAGAAATCCCAGGGCTGATCTCCTTCAGAATGGTCTGGTTGGATCTCCTTGCAGTCCAAGGGACTTGCAAGAGTCTTCTCCAACACCACAGTTCAAAAGCATCAATTCTTCGGCACTCAGCTTTCTTCACAGTCCAACTCTCACATCCATACATGACCACTGGAAAAACCATAGCCTTGACTAGACGGACCTTTGTTGGCAAACTAATGTCTCTGCTTTTCAATATGCTATCTAGGTTTTGGTCATAACTTTTCTTCCAAGGAGTAGGCGTCTTTTAATTTCATGGCTGCAGTCACCATCTGCAGTGATTTTGGAGCCCCCAAAAATAAAGTCTGACACTGTTTCCACTGTTTCCCCATCTATTTCCCATGAAGTGATGGGACCAGATGCTATGATCTTAGTTTTCTGAATGTTGAGCTTTAAGCCAACTTTTTCACTCTCCACTTTCACTTTTATCAAGAGGCTTTTTAGTTCCTCTTCACTTTCTGCCATAAGGGTGGTGTCATCTGCATATCTGAGGTTATTGATATTTCTCCCGGCAATCCCAGCTTGTGTTTCTTCCAGTCCAGCGTTTCTCATGATGTACTCTGCATATAAGTTAAGTAAGCAGGGTGACAATATACAGCCTTGACGTACTTCTTTCCCTATTTGGAACCAGTCTGTTGTTCCATGTCCAGTTCTAACTGTTGCTTCCTGACCTGCATACAGATTTCTCAAGAGGCAGGTTAGGTGGTCTGGTATTCCCATCTCTTTCAGAATTTTCCACAGTTTCTTGTGATCCACACAGTCAAAGGCTTTGGCATAGTCAATAAAGCAGAAATAGATGTTTTTCTGGAACTCTCTTGCTTTCTCCATGATCCAGTGGATGTTGGCAGTTTGATCTCTGGTTCCTCTGCCTTTTCTAAAACCAGCTTGAACATCAGGGAATTCACCATTCACGTATTGCTGAAGCCTGGCTTGGAGAATTTTGAGCATTACTTTACTAACGTGTGAGATGAGTGCAATTGTGCAGTAGTTTGAGCATTCTTTGGCATTGCTTTTCTTTGGGATTGGAATGAAAACTGACCTTTTCCAGTCCCGTGGCCACTGCTGAGTTTTCCAAATTTGCTGGCATATTGCGTGCAGCACTTTCACAGCATCATCTTTCAGGATTTGAAATAGCTCTACTGCAATTCCATCACCTCCACTAGTTTTGTTCATAGTGATGCTTCCTAAGGTCCACTTGACTTCACATTCCAGGATGTCTGGCTCTAGGTGAGTGATCATCATGATTATCTTGGTTGTGAAGATCTTTTTTGTACAGTTCTTCCATGTATTCTTGCCACCTCTTCTTAATATCTTCTGCTTCTGTTAGGACCAGACCATTTCTATCCTTTATTGAGCCCATCTTTGCATGAAATGTTCCCTTGGTATCTCTAATTTTCTTGAAGAGATCTCTAGTCTTTCCCATTCTGTTGTTTCCCTCTATTTCTTTGCATTGATCACTGAAAAAGTCTTTCTTATCTCTCCTTGCTATTCTTTGGAACGCTGCATTCAGATGCTTATATCTTTCCTTTCTCCTTTGCTTTTCGCTTCTCTTCTTTTCACAGGTATTTGTAAGGCCTCCCCAGACAGCCATTTTGCTTTTTTGCATTTCTTTTCCATGGAGATGGTCTTGATCCCTGTCTCCTATACAATATCACAAACCTCCATCCATAGTTCATCAGGCACTCTATCTATCAGATCTAGTCCCTTAAATCTATTTCTCACTTCCACTGTATAATCATAAGGGATTTGATTTAGGTCATACCTGAATGGTCTAGTGGTTTTCCCTACTTTCTTCAATTTAAGTCTGAATTTGGCAATAAGGAGTTCATGATCTGAGCCACAGTCAGCTCCCGA
Source organism: Ovis canadensis (assembly GCF_042477335.2). Taxonomy (NCBI): domain Eukaryota; kingdom Metazoa; phylum Chordata; class Mammalia; order Artiodactyla; family Bovidae; genus Ovis; species Ovis canadensis. The sequence continues at coordinate 84,515,488 of NC_091257.1, read as the reverse complement.
TCTTGTTTTTGTTGACTGTATAGAGTTTTTCCATCACTGGCTGCAAATAATACAATCAATCTGATTTTGGTGTTGACCATCTGGTGATGTCCATGTGTAGAGTCTTCTCTTGTGTTGTTGGAAGAGGGTGTTTGCTATGACCAGGGCCCTGGGGCCCTCTAAAGATTTTCTTTAATTGTATTTCATTATATATGTCTTTTTCTCATTTTTAAGGAGTACATACTTGTGGAAAAACATGCTGATTATAAAGCAGTGTACAAAGGCTAACTCTTTCTTATTTGCTCACAGTTCTCCCTTCCCATTGCTCCAGGAAACTATCCTGAGCAGAACTGATGTGTATACAAGATCTGTCTCTTTATGTCTCTCTCAGTTTTCCCCAGAGTGGGATCATATTGTCCAATTTTACAACTTTTTTTTGCTTCTCTGGCATTAACAATGATCCATGCACATTCTTCCAAGTAAATCTGCTTCATCTCTTTGTCCATACAAATTTATTTCATTCTTTTTTAACAACTTCATAGAGCTCAGCAGATTGGATGTGCCATAAATGACTGAGCTCTTCTTTTTGGCATTTGAGTGATCCCTACTTTTGTTACAACAAATAAGGGTGCTGTTAACATGTTTTACATGTATCCATGTCTGAGGACTTCAATGGGAAAGATTCTGGAACTTCGTTGGATGAAGGCAAAGCACAAAAATTAAAAAAATAAAAATAAAATTTGCAGTAAAAATAAATAAATAAATGTTGCTGTGTTGCAGTGACTTATGCTCTTATTAACAGAGCAATGCTCAGCCTCTTGTCTCTCTTTAACCTCTGGATATTCTAAGTCTTTTAAAATGTTAAGCAATTTTTAGGTGGAAAAGATTATCTTGTTCTAATTTTTGTTCCTCTGGGTGCTGATAGCATCTTTCCAAATTTTTTATGTTAAATATGAACCAGCTTTTTCAAGAAAAGAGCCAAGGGATGAAGTTGTGAGGACCTGGAATGTTTGGGGAACTGGGGGAAAGTCTGTGAGTCTGAAACTCAAGGTGCATGGGTGGAGAAGACAGTGGAAAAGTTGGCAGAGGCCAGATCACTACAGGGAGCTTCCCAGGTGGTGCAGTGGTGCAGTGGTAAAGATCCCTCTGCCGGTGCAGGAGACCCAAGAGACGTGGGTTTGATCCCTGGGTCAGGAAGATCCCTGGAGTAAGAAATGGCAACCTGCTCCAGTATTCTTGCTTGGAATCTCATGGGTAGAGTAGCCTGGCAGGCTACAGTCCATGGGGTCGCAAAGAGTTGGGCACAATGGAGTGATTAAGTATACACATAAACAAACACATAGATCATAAAAGGCCATGTGCGCCTGGGTAAGGAGATGGACTTTACGTTAAAAGCAATGGGAACCAGGAAGGCAGTTCAGAAGGGTGGTGGAATGATCAGATTTGTGTGTTAGCATCCCTGCAGGGATTAGGTTGGAAGGTGGGGGGATGAGATAATGGCTATTTGTGGGAATGGGCAAAAGAGGTCATGTTCAAGAAGCTTACTGACTTTCTTAATGGCATATTTGACCTGGGTTAGGTGGGGGTGGTGGTGGGACTTGGCCCAGAAGAAGGTTGGTCTTCTGAGGGATTATTTCACCTTTTTACAGTCTCCATTTAGTGAAGGTGACGCCAGGCCCATCACCATTGGCCACGGCCTCTCTTGGTCCAATCATCTGGATGCTGGAATCAATGCTACTAGGGTCTTCTAATTCCAACATGGTGGGGGGCTTGAAAGGGCTTTCTTCTCTCCTCCTGGCAATGACAAGCTCTATGTTGCCCCTATTGGGTGACGATCTGAGCTCAGCTGACTGCCTCTTTTCTGAAATGCTTTGAGTTAAACCTGCGAAGCCATAGGTTTGGCTGCAAACAAACCCGTTTGGGAGGCATGAGCTATAGTCCTGGGGGTTTAGGAGGTTTACAGTCAGTTTCAGCCCTTGAACAAATTGTAAAGATAAGGCCTATTTCCATGAAATGGAGATTCCATAGCTACAAAAGACAATGCCCTTAAATCCTTGGGGTTTCAGACAAAAGCAGGAGTGATGGTGGTTTGTGTCTTTATGCAAATGCATGTGCAGGCTTTTCACGAATCTCAAGGCCTCCCACCTGACTGATTCCAGTTTGACACCTCTTGAATCTTAGACATCTACAACTTAATAGGATAAAGACCAGATATTTGGTTATTTTGTTCTCCTGGCCTCAACCAACACCTACAAAGCCGTCCCCAGTTTTAGACAGTGGTGCCATGACCCATCTACTTGGCCCAACCAGAAAGCTTGCAGGGTCTTTGGACCCCACTCTGTCTTTCATTCCTTTCAATACTTCATCCTATAGGTTATCTGTATAGATATCCCATGGATCATTCCTTCTAAAACAGCCACAATCCTCCCACCTTTTTCCATTTCAATCACCACTCTGATCCGAGCCACCCACATGTCTCAGCTTGGAGAACACAGTAGACGGACCCTGTCCTTCCATTTCTGCCCACCTAAAATCTACTCCTATAGCGACCAGGCGATTAAAACATAGAATGGTTCATGCAACTCATGTGCTTTAATCCCTTCAATGTCTTCGTATTGCTGTGAGAAAAATAACCTTAACTTCTTGCTTAAGAGACTATTTGATCTGGCCCCTGATAACCTCTTGGACTTCATCTGGGGCCAGTCTCCCTAGCTTGCTATTTTCACTTCCTCAAAGAAGTCAGCCCCTTCCCTGTCCTTTGACTGCTCTTCCTTGTGTTTGAAACCCTCTTTCTTACGCTTGACTCCTGCATGGGAGCCCCATCTTCTTTAGGGTTTCAGGGAGGCATTTCAAGACCACCTTATTGAAGGAGAAGAGTCGATCACTGTTTAATCTCAGAATCCTGTTTTTTCCTTCGTATTGTGTCATTTTCCCTTTCATTAAAGCATAACATGTACACAATGAAGTACCTTAAGCCTATGAAATTTAAGTGTACAGTTCCACGAGTTTTATGTGTCTACTTTCCTGTCCACACCATCAGCTGCTTCATCAGCACGCATATACTTACTGTTATTTATCTGATTTGCAAAGAGAAAAGATCTGATAATATACCGTTACGGCACTATTGTGGAGAAACAGATGCTGACCACTGGCTGAGTGTATAAATTCTTACAACCCCTTCAGGGGGCATTTTCACTCTATCTATTAGACGTTAAAACACACATACTTATGGAGGCAACAATTCCTCTTTCGGAAATTAATCCTACAGATACATGCTTATCTATGTGTGAGGGTAAGTGTACCAGATATGCATCATACTACTTCAGAGTGAGAAAATGTTGGTAACACCCTAAGTTGCTGCACAGGGGGTAGGTTATAGAAATTGCAGTGTGGTTATGCCACGGAATACAACAGAAGCTGTTAGCAAGAATATATGATGCCATGGGAAAATCCTCACGCTGGGTCAAATGGGAAGAGGTGTAGGTGGGTAGGGCATGCAGATGGGTAGGGGATTTACATAAAAGGAGGACATGTTTAGCTGTCCATACCCGGATAGAGACCCGTTAACCCCAGAATCTAGTTAGAGTTATTCTTTAGGGAAGAGAATTCAGGAACTGGTGACTTGGGTGGAAGGGAGATGTTTCCTATTTTATCTTTTTGAATTGTGGGACTTTCTTCTTCCTATATATGTGCAACACCTTTTGAAAAACATAAAAAATAAAAGTCTCAGGGCTCTGAGGGACAATGTGCAGCAGGACCAAACTCTGAATAGACCAGGCCAGGATGGCAAGGATGACTTGGGCTGACTTGGTCTCCAGGGCATGGAGGATAGGCTGGCTAACAACCTGGCTTTCAGGGCACCCTGAAGGGGCCCTCTGGGGGAGAGCAGCTGCCCGAAGCTGCAGTGGAAGCCAGTAGAGGGTCTGTTGGGGAGCCCAGTCAAGGGTGCTCCCTGGGGCATGTTATATGGGGTGCCCGCACCATCCCCCTCAACAATGTATGTCATCCTTGTCTCAGATGGAGGCATGGTCAGTGAGAATGACCCAGGAATTGTCCTTTCCCAGTTCCCAGATCCATTGGTGGGCATTTTTCTTTTTACATAGAGGAGGTCAAAGCTTCAGAACAAACACTTGCTCCAACAGGCAACCAGCTGTCCTTCTGCTTGGCCGTCAATGACCAGAGTGAAGATCAGGGGCTTGGGAGGGAGCCAGAGATGAGTCTGAGTCACAGAGCAGCCCCAAGCAGCTGTGCATCCTCGGGCAAAGCAGAGCTCTGTACCTCCGTTTCCTGGTTCATAGCCTGGGATCAGAATTCTTGCCCAGGTCAAGTACAAATCAGATGACATCTGCATGCTTGTGTGGTGAAAAGCCAGGGCTCTGCGGATGGCAATTTTTATTCTAGAATGCATTGTTTTCTTGGGACTGATATCAAATTACCACAAGCAGGGTGGCTTAGAACAACAGAAATGTATTCTCTCATAGTCCTGGAGGCTGGAAACCTGAAATCGAGGTGTCAGAGGGCTGTGCTATCTTTGGAAGCTCGAGAAAAAAGTCCACCATTGTATTTCTGGTGGCCACAATATTCCTTGTCACGGCCTTGCTCCAATCCCTCCTCTGTCTTGGAGGCCTTCTCTTTTTCTCTCTGTGTTTTCCTCTCTTCTCCTTGGATTTAGGGCTTTCTGGGTGGCTCAGCAGTAAATAATCCATCTACAGTGTAGGAGATGTGGGTTCTGTCCCTGGGTTAATAAGATCTCCTGGAGAAGGAAATGGGAACCCACTCCAGTATTCTTTCCTGGGAAATCCCATGGTCAGAGGACCCTGATGGGCTACAGTCCATAGGGTCACAAAGAGTCAGAAGTGACTTAGCAACTGGACAACAACAACAACAATATGAGATTTAAGGACTAGATGGATAATCAAAGATGGAGAAGCTCTATACAGTCAGCAGAAACAAGATCGGGAGCTGACTGTGGCTCAGATCATTTGGCAACTCCTTATTGCCAAATTCAGACTGAAATTGAAGAAAGTGGAGAAAACCACTAGACCATTCAGGTATGACCTATATCAAATCCCTTACGACTATACAGTGGAAGTGAGAAATAGATTTAAGGGACTATATCTGATAGACAGAGTGCCCGATGAACTATGGATGGAAGTTCGTGACACTGTACAGGAGACAGGAATCAAGACCATCCCCAAGGAAAAGAAATACAAAAAGGCAAAATGGCTGTCTGAGGAGGCCCTACAAATAGCTGTGAAAAGGAGGGAAGTGAAAAGCAAAGGAGAAAAGGAAAGATATACCCATTTGAATGCAGAGTTCCAAAGAATAGCAAGGAGAGATAAGAAAGCCTTCCTCAGCGGTCAGTGCAAAGAAATAGAGGAAAACAACAGAATGGGAAAGACTAGAGATCTCTTCAAGAAAATTAGAGATACCAAGGGAACATTTCATGCAAAGATGAGCTCCATAAAGGACAGAAATGATATGGACTTAACAGAAACAGAAGATATTAACAAGAGGTGGCAAGAATACACAGAAGAACTATACAAAAAAGATCTTCATGACCAAGATAATCACAATGGTGTGATCACTCACCTAGAGTCAGACATCCTGGAATGTGAAGTCAGGTGGGCCTTATAAAGCATCACTATGAAAAAAGCTAGTGGAGGTGATGGAATTGCCGTTGAGCTATTTCAAATCCTGAAAGATGATGTTGTGAAAGTGCTACACGCAATATGCCAGCAAATTTGGAAAACTCAGCAGTGGCCACGGGACTGGAAAAGGTCAGTTTTCATTCCAATCCCAAAGAAAGGCAATGCTAAAGAATGCTCAAACTACTACACAATTACACTCATCTCACATGCTAGCAAAGTAATGCTCAAAATTCTCCAAGCCAGCCTTCAGCAATATGTGAACCATGAACTTCCAGATGTTCAAGCTGGTTTTAGAAAAGGCAGAGGAACCAGAGATCAAATTGCCAATATCCGCTGGATCATGGAAAAAGCAAGAGAGTTCCAGAAAAACATCTATTTCTGCTTTATTGACTATGCCAAAGCCTTTGACTGTGTGGATCACAAGAAACTGTGGAAAATTCTGAAAGAGATGGGAATACCAGACCACCTGACCTGCCTCTTGAGAAACCTGTATGCAGGTCAGGAAGCAACAGTTAGAACTGGACATGGAACAACAGACTGATTCCAAATAGGAAAAGTAGTATGTCAAGGCTGTATATTGTCACCCTGCTTATTTAACTTATATGCCAAATAAATTATGAGAAATGCTGGGCTGGAAGAAGCATAAGCTGGAATGAAGATTGCCAGGAGAAATATCAATGGCACCCCACTCCAGTACTCTTGCCTGGCAAATCCCACGGGCGGAGGAGCCTGGTAGGCTGCAGTCCATGCGGTCGCTAGGAGTCGGACACGACTGAGTGACTTCACTTTCACTTTTCACTTTCATGCATTGGAGAGGGAAATGGCAACCCACTCCAGTGTTCTTGCCTGGAGAATCCCAGGGATGGGGGAGCTTGGTGGGCTGCCATCTCTGGGGTTGCACAGAGTCAGACACAACTGAAGTGACTTAGCAGCAGTAGCAGATATGCAGATGACACCACCCTTATGGCAGAAAGTGAAGAGGAACTGAAGAGCGTCTTGATTAAAGTTAAAGAAGAGAGTGAAAAAGTTGGCTTAAAGCTCAACATTCAGAAAACTAAGATCATGGCATCCAGTCCCATCACTTCATGGCAAATAGATGGGGAAACAGTGGCTGACTTCATTTTTCTGGGCTCCAAAATCACTGTAGATGGTGATTGCAGCCATGAAATTAAAAGACGCTTACTCCTTGGAAGGAAAGTTATGACCAACCTAGAGAGCATATTCAAAAGCAGAGACATTAGTTTGCCAACAAAGGTCCGTCTAGTCAAGGCTATGGTTTTTCCTGTGGTCATGTATGGATGTGAGAGTTGGACTATAAAGAAAGCTGAGTGCCGAAGAATTGATGCTTTTAAACTGTGGTGTTGGAGAAGACTCTTGAGAGTCCCTCGGACTGCAAGGAGATCCAACCAGTCCATCGTAAAGGAGATCAGTCCTGGGTGTTCATTGGAAGGACTGATGTTGAAGCTGAAACTCCAATACTTTGGCCACTTGATGCTAAGAGCTGACTCATTTGAAAAGACCCTGATGCTGGGCAAGATTGAGGGCAGGAGGAGAAGGGGACGACAGAGGATGAGATGGTTGGATGGCTACACGGATTCGATGGACATGGGTTTGGGTGGACGCTGGGAGGGAGTTGGTGATGGACAGGGAGGCCTGGTATGCTGTGGTTCATGAGGTCACAGAGTCGGACACGACTGAGCAACTGAACTGAACTGAACTGAACTGATGGATAATCCAGGATGATTCCATCTCAAGATTCTTAATTTAATTACATCTCCAAAGACCCCCTTTTCCAAAGATTACACTCATAGGATCTGAAGTTTAGGACCTGGGTAAGGTTTTGGGGAGGCCACCCATCAGCCCATATAAGCAAAGCAAGTGGCCATAAAAGCTACCAGGTATGTGTCAAGATCTGACCCCACCTGTGTGCCATGTTGTGTCTGATTCATAGAAGGTGTCAGGCCAAGTTGCATTGTGTCTGAGCCACATGGTGTGGTTACAGTTGTGACAGAAGGCATGACAGCTGCTTGCATTTGTTTTTCTCTCCTGCCCTCTGCCTTCCAATCAAACCAACACTAACCTTACTTATGAGCAAGGGTGGTGGCTCAGCACCATTTTGTAAATGCCAACCATTGATTTAAGGCTTCATGGACATTTGAAACTGATGAAGGACTATAGTCTAGGTAACAAGATTTTATCAACATTAGTTTTCTGGTTTTGATATTGTATAACAGTGGTAAGATGCTGCCATTTGGGGGCAGCTGGACAAAAGTCCAAGGGACTCCACATACTATTATTATATTATTATTGCTATTATTACAATTATTATCATAACTTCTGGTGAGTTTATAATCATTTTAAAATAAAAAGTTAAAAAAATCAAACAACTTGATAATATTCAAAACTCTCACCAGAAAAAATAACCTTTATGGGCCTTCCTGGATTAGATGGTAGAAGGGTGCCCCCCTAAAGCCCGAGTCTGACATGGGCTGAATTAGCATTCCCAGGGTAGCCTGGGATTCTCATCCTCCCAGGCCACTGGGAAGCAGCCTCACCCTGGCCTAGACCCATCCCCACCCCAGGCCTCCTGGCAGCCTGTTCGACCTCCTCCCTGGGAAGGCGGTCCTGCCAGGCCCTCCCCAAGCCTCCCCAGGCCAGGGCTGGTCGGGTTTACAGACACATGGCTGGGTTGTCCTGGCACCACCTCACCCTGAAGCCCAGGTTGAGCCCTGCTGTTGCTGCCACTTGCACACAGCTCTGGCTCCTGTGGGCCTCTCCCTCGTGTTTCCCTGGAGGCACTGCGGCCTCAGTGACCCTGTCCTGAGTCAGAAGCTCTGGGCTCCTGGGAGGTGCTCCTCCCGCTGGGGGCCGGCCCACCCTAGCGTGACTCTGTTGTCACCCGATGCATGTTCCTCCTCCTCTTCCTCCTGCGACAGCGTGCTTGGTGCCTGCCTTCCTCCCCCAGCAGACTCCAGCTTCTACTAGTCTGGGCAAGTCGCAGGCACCTTCCCTGGGCCACTTGTCTGGTTCTTTCTCTCCTCCTTCCTCACCCCTATGGAAGCTGGCTGTGAGTTCTATCATGTGGTCTGCTGGTTTGGTGCCCTAGGGCTTATAGACTTGGGAGTCCATGACAGACTCTGGGGACTCTAGAAACCCCTGAACTTGTGTGCAAAATGTCTGCACGTTTTCCCAGGAAACAAATAGATTTGCAGATGGGTCCAACACTCACACATAATTAAGACTCTCTGAAGGGGCTGTAGCCTAACTATCAGGCAGTTAGTTTCCAGCATCAGCCTGCTGGGCTGTGATACTGTTTCTGTCAAGCTAGTTCATCCCCATGCCTCAGTTTCCTCTCATGTGAAACGAACTAAATGAGAGCCTTGATCATGTCTGGAGGTGATATGGAATAAGTGAAAAAGTCACATCAAGTTCTTGGCACCTCCCCAGGAAGAACTCAGTGTAGACGCTCCGTGAATATTTTTAAATTAATTAATTAATTTTTGGCTGCACTGGATCTTCACTGCTGCCTGAGGGGTTTCTCTAGTTGTGGTGAGTGGGGGCTACTCTCTAGCTGTAGTACACAGGATTCTTATTCTGGTGTCTTCTCATGTTGCGACTTGTGGGTTCTAGAGCTTGAGCTGAGGAGTTGCAGCACTCAGGGTTAGTTGCCCTGCAGTGTGGGCTCTTAGTTCCCCGACCAGGGATCGAATCCACGTTCCTTGCACTGGCAGGCAGACTCTTAGCCACTGGATCACCAGGGAAGTCAATGATCTGCTATTATTTTTATCTGTCTTGAGCACCTAGGATCTCCCTTCATACTTATAACAGCTACGCCGGGCAGCGGTTATCAACCTCCTTTGAGAGACTTCCCTTACCCCACATCACGCAGACATGAAAAGGTGGAGCTGGGATTTGGACTCATAGCTTCCTTCCTTTCTGCTACACATTACTGCCACTCAACCCAAAGAGAATGAGAAGATATAAAGGTGATGGGGTCAGAAGGTGTCTTGTATTTTAAAACCCCTTCATGTGTTCTGGAAAGTCTTTCTGGTCCTGTTTTCTGAGGTGTACTGTGTTTGTGCAGGGTAGTAATGAGACAGGACAAAATCCTAGAATGGCCTGACTCCAGGTGATGTACTATGCTGGAAATCCTTTTCCTTTGGAAATGCTATTCCTCCCTTTACCTAAGGTCTACCTGGTCATTGGTCCAAACCCATTGCACATGACACCTGCCCTGGTGTCATCTGACCAGACTCCATCTCTGACCTTGTCAGTATTTGTTGCCTCTCAGCACTGACCTACTTTCACCCTGTCATTTATTACACTGCACTGTGACTTCTTTGATGATCCTCCATTCCTGTCTCTTCAACAATGTAAAGTTTGTGCTAAAGGCACCTTTTCGCCCTCTGTGCTCAGCTTGGTTCCTGGTACCTAATAAGGGTCTGATGAGAAGGAATGAACCCTCTCTATTCCTTATCAGGATTAAATCCAAAGTCTTTATCTTGATCCACAGGCCCTGCCCGAAATCCTTGCCCTCTACTATGGATGCATCTCATGCCGATGTCTATCACTTCATGAGACCAGACGTAGCTTCTCTTTCACTTTTTAAATATAATAGCCTCTCTTGCTTAGAATGTCCATAGCTCTAATCACAATTCCAAAGTATTTGGGACTTCCCTAGCAGTCCAGTGGTTAAGACTCTAAGACTCCAATGCAGGGGGCACAGGTTGATCCCTGGTCAGGGAACTAAGATCCCACATGCCCTGTGGCACAATCAAAAACATCAAAAAGCAATTTCAATATAATTGATTATGTAACTATAAGTTGAACTACATGCAGCATCTGTGAGATAGTCAAGTGTAGGCAATTTCATATGACTCAAAAGAATAATGATTTGATGATGGTTCATCCCTGGACTGTAAGCTCTGTGAAGGATACTGCCTAAAAGGGTCCAGCAAATGATAGATACTCAACATTTTCATAATCGATGAATAGTCAACCACCTACATTTTTACCATCTAATTCCTTGACCGTACACATCCTAAAGTGTTGAGAGTTGTGTAAGCATGCAGAATTTCACACCATTCTCTGAATTAAGCCAGTTCTTTGTTACAAAGAGGAAGTAAAGAATTCTATCCCCCTAGGCTTCCCTTGTGGCTCAGCTGGTAAAGAATCCACCTGCAATGCGGGAGACCTGGGTTTGATCCCTGGGTTGGGAAGATTCCCTGGAGAAGGGAAAGGCTTAGTATTCTGGCCTGGAGAATTCCATGGACTATATAGTCCATGAGGTTGCAAAGAGTTGAACATGACTGAATGACTTTCACACACACACACACACACACACACACACACACACACACACACACACATCTAGATATTCCAGTGAAGCATCTCACCTTCCTGAATTCTCTAGCCACCTGGGTCTAGGCTTTAGTTCTGATTTAGGCAATCACGGTCAGAGTGGAGCACTGAGAACCATCAGGGCTCAGGCACTTCTCAGAGCTTGTCCTTCTACCAAGAAAGGGAGAGCAGTTTTTTTGGCAGAATCTCAGATGGGCCATTTATAGTAGCTGTTAATGGGCAAAGTGTTACCTCTTTGAACCCCAGCTTCCCCATGGGAATATTTATACAGTCAGTCCACATTCCAGAATTGTAAAGACTAAATGATATAACAAGTGAAGAGCCAGTGCAGAAGTCCTTTATTATTTTTGCACTCACTGTGGTCAGGAACAGGCAAGAAGGCAGCTTCAGACCTGAAGGTATTGGGGAGTCCATGGAATAGAGTTGTTGGGTTTGTGTCCCTTGCTGCTACAGTTATCTCCTACCAGGCAGCAGACTTGGGACTAAACATTCATTATCTCACTTTGTCTTCAAAATCCCTGCCTGAGGTAAGAACTGTGTTTATTTTTTACAGATGAAGAAATTGGGCTCAGAAAAGTGAAGTTAATTACCTTATCTATGTACCCAGTCAGAGGAGGAATTAGGATTAGAACCCGAGTCACTTTTTCTTTTTTAACTTTTACACTGTTGTGTTGGGTTCCACTGTTCAGTTCAGTTCAGTTCAGTCGCTCAGTTGTGTCCAACTCTTTGCGACCCCATGAATCACAGCACACCAGGCCTCCCTGTCCATCACCAACTCCCGGAGTTTACTCAGACTCGCGTCCATCAAGTCAGTGATGCCATCCAGCCATCTCATCCTCTGTCGTCCCCTTCTCCTCCTGCCCCCAATCCCTCACTGTACGGCAATGGAAATCAACCACAACTACACACATATCTCCTCTCTCTTGAGCCTCCCCCTTCTCCTCCCATCCCTCCTCTCTAGGTCATCACAGAGTGCCAGATTGGACTCCCCGTAGAACCCAAGTCTTTTTGTTAAAAACAAAAATCAAAAACATTTACTTGGCTGCACTGGGTTATAGTTGTGGCATGCAGGGTCTTTAGTTACAGCATGTGAGATCTAGTTCCCTGACCAGGGATGGAACCTGGGCCCCTTGCATTGGAAGTGCAGAGTCTTAGCCACTGGACCACCATGGAAGTCCCCAGAACCTAAATCTTTATACCAAGAAAAACAGATATTTTTCTCTTTGGGGCCTTCCTGTAGACAACAAATATCACTGCTCCTTATGCATTTCTTTCTTGGCCACTAATCTAATGATAAATAAATAATGGATTGCTACTGTAAAGCCTGATTTCTTGGCTATACCCAGGTAAATGTCCACTGGCTTCAGTAGCAATTAGCTTCAATGAGAAGTTACCTGATTAATAATAATACCACCACCTGCTATTTATAGATGGCCATTCTCCAAGGAGTCCAAAATGCTTAGCAGACATTATCTAATCCAGTCCTGCTCTGTTACCGTAAATCTGGTCTGGGCTTGTGGTACTTCTGCCTTTTCACAGAGAGGGCTCATGTTCAGAGAGCGTTTAGATCTTGGCTCTCATCATACAGAAGGTTGGCATCCCCTACTCCTGGTCCATAAGTGTCTTTTTTGACCTCATAGTACTTTACCCTCCATGGAAATTAGACCAGGTCTGTTATCAGGATTTCTGCTTTCTGTGGGCCTCTGGCATTGCTCAGACCACAGGAGCTCTACAGACAGCTTCATGAGAATTTCTAAGGTTTTGCAAAGGGTTTGTCTGGACTCACTTTCAGGCGGAGGCATCTTGAACTGCTCCTGGGATCTGCATCAAAGTTGTCATCTCCTTCTCTCCTTACTCCTCTATGTCCTTTTTCACTGTCTGTGCTCTTTTCTTGTTTTTCTCCTCATTCTTCTTCTTCCTCTTCTTCTCCTCTTCCTTCTTCTTCAACACACACTTATTTGGAGCTAGTTTTATGCTAATGAAGTTGCTCAGTCGTGTCCAACTCTTTGCGACCCCAGGGACTGTAGCCTACCAGGCTCCTCCGTCCACGGGATTCTCCAGGCAAGAGTACTGGAGTGGGTTGCCACTTCCTTCTCCAGGGGAGCCTCCTGACCCAGAGATCGAACCAGGGTCTCCTGCATTGGAGGCAGACACTTTAACCTCTGAGTAAGCACTTTATAGGAGTTGCTTGACTTATTCCTCACAGGAGATATTGATTGATAGGTATCATTGTCGATCTCATTTGATAGAACAGAAAACTGAGGCTCAGAGTGGATAAATTCCATTCTGATTGTTGACAGTGTAAACTTTCCCAGATCAACTTGAGAAACTCTGTGGCATTACCACTCAGCACAGTGTCTGGCGGGCATAAAACACCCAGTGAAAAGATGCTCATTAGAATAACAGAATAACTATCATTTATTAAGTATAGGTATATTATACATCATAATTTTCAATTCTTATAGCAATCTGATGAGGTAGGTCCTATTTTACAGAAAATGAACTAAAGCTCAGAAAGGTAAATAATTTGCAAAGTTCACACAGTTAAAAAATGAGGTTATATTGTATTAATTAATAAATAATTAATTCTTGGTTTTCCAGATTCCTGAATCTTTACACTTAATCCATAAGCTCGTTGGAATCAATGAAGGGTTGGCTGGTGGATGGATGGAAGTGAGAGAAGTAGATGGGACCAGGATTCTCCTCCCATGCCTTTCTGTCTCAGATGCTAAATTCTTGGTGACAACAGGGTAATGATGATAAAGACACATATGTATCACAGTCTGAAACCTTCAAGGACTTGTGTAAATTGTCCTGGAGTTGCTTACCCATGAGAGACTTTCACTCTAAAGTGGGACCTGTAAAAACATTTTTTATTGGAATATAGTTGATTTACTATGTTGTGTTAATTTCAGGTATACAAGAAAATGAATCAGTTGTGCACATACATATAGCCACTCTTTTTTAGACTCTGAAAATATGGAACAGTTCATGAATTTATGTGTCATCCTTGTGCAGGGCTCATACTAACTTTCTCTGTATAGTTCCAATTTTAGTATATGGGCTGCTGAAGCAAGCATTCAGTTCAGTTCAGTCACTCAGTCATATCTGACTTTTTGTGACCCCATGGACTGTAGCACGCCAGGCTTCCCTGTCCATCACCAACTCCCAGAGTTTGCTCAAACTCATGTCCACAGAGTCGGTGATGCCATCCAAACATCTCATCATCTGTCGTCCCCTTCTCCTGCCTTCAATCTTTCCCAGCATCAGGGTCTTTTCCAGTGAGTCAGTTCTTTGCATCAGGTGGCCAAAGTATTGGAGTTTCAACTTCAGCATCAGTCCTTCCAATGAATATTCAGGACTGATTTCCTTTAGGATGGACTGTTTGGATCTCCTTTCAGTCCAAAGGAGTCTTCTCCAAGACTTCTCCAAGACTCTCTTCTCTCAAGAGTCTTCTCCAACACCACAGGTCAAAAGTATCATTTCTTTCTTTTTTTAAAAAATATAAATTAATTTATTTTAATTGGAGGCTAATTACTTTACAATATTGTATTGGTTTTGCCATACATCAACATGAATCTGCCACAAGTGTACACGTGTTCCCCATCCTGAACCCCCCTCCCTCCTCCCTCCCCGTACCATCCCTCTGAGTCTTCTCGGTGCACCAGCCCCAAGCATCTAGTATTATGCATCGAACCTGGACTGGCGATTCGTTTCATAACTCTCACATCATATATGACTGCTGGAAAGACCATAGTAGAAGCAAGCACTAAAATGTGGCATTTCAAGCGAGGGCTCACTCTTGGCGCTCAGGTCCAAGCACTGGTGACCTAAGGGATGTCCATGGGATACGTGTGCTCATGGATAGAAAGAAAGCCTGATTGCACCAGGATGAAGAAGAGTAGAACGATGAGAGCCTTATATCTCAGCAACTTTAAGGTAATGAACGTTAAGAGTTCAATCTGGAGTCGAAGAAGTTAAGGACATGGTGGAAGACACAGGAGTGTTGGTGCTAAGTATCTGGAACAAGACATCGACAGCTTAGAAATGGGATACAAGTCTAAAGGCAGCAGATGGAGTTAACAGAGCCTGGGAAGCTGGGAGCTAAGGCCATCCTGCACCAATGGAAGTCATGCAAGAGTTAGAAATACCATGGTTTCTCCCTTCCTTCTCTCCTCTAACCTCCCCCCAGTACCCCTGATTATGGTTTGTCAACTCTAATAGGAAGCCAACTTTGTGAGATTTAGGAAGTTCCGCTTTCAAGACATGGCTCTGTACAGTACAAAGCTGAAAATAGAAGTAGAAGGCTGGAAAATGCATCTGATGGACTAATGACTGATACTCTAGGTGTATCCTGGAATATTTATTTATTTACCAGACTAGAGTCAGATGTCTGGTCCAGATGGACTCTTAGGTTCTCGTTGCCATTCCAGAAGTTAGAGACCTTGAAAAGAGAATCTATTTTGTTAAGATTTTATCACAATTGAAGGAGAAGAAGGAATCTACCATTCACATAAGCATCTTATACAAGAATGTCACTTTGTAACCAGAGTCCAGCTTCCTTTGGTTGACTGCTTGTGGCAGCAAGTCACTGGGGACTGGCTTACCTGGAGGCAGAGGCCATGGGATTTATGCTACTCAAAGGAGCTTGGCGGCCCCTACATCACCATCAGCATTCAGTGACATGGTGATTGAAATTCCAAAATGGATGAAAAATTCCCTGCAGTTAAAATGACAAGTCTGAAAATTCCTTTGACAGGATAAATAAATAAATACACAAGAAAGTGTAGAAATAAAACTTCTGCCTCTCTGCCTGGATAAGGGTAGGATTGCACTGGGAATTCAGTTCTTTTGCCATTCTGAGTTTGCTGAAGACAAGGAAAGCAAACCAGAGGGAACCTAACGCAGAGCCAAAACTACATCCTTCTTTCTCCAGAGGACCGCAGAGGTCCAGGAGTCAGAGTGCTTTTCTCACTAGGAGAATTTTATTCATTCATGAAATTTTTTCCAGAGAATCAAGTGGCAAATACTTCTTCCTTGTTCCCTCCCTTGCTCCATCTATCCTTTTTTTCCTTTCTTCATCACTTGAGAAAAAAATATCCACTATTCCAGTTATCTATTGCTACATAGCAAATGAAACCATGCTTTGTGGTTTATAACAGCAGCAATCATTTACTTTGCTTATGCAACAGCAATCGTGCCAAGGCTTGGTGGGTCAGCTCTTCTTTGCTCCATATGGTTACCTGGGGCCTTTCAGCTGGAGCCTGAGGATTCTCTTTCTAGATGGCACACTCGGGATGAGGTGTTGGTACTGGGGCTTCCCAGGTGCTGTCAGCTGGGGAACTCAGTTCCCTTGTGGACCTCTCCAAGAGACTCCTTGGACTTTTTCAGAACAGGCTGGGAGGATTCCAAGAATGTTCCAAAAGATCCAGGGGGGAGCTCAGAACACCCCAGAACCCCAGAATCTCATTGCTACAGCATTACTTGGCCTAGGAAGTTTGTGGCTTTCTTTAATCCATCATCCTCACCTTATTGGAGGTGAGCCTGTAGTGTGAGTAACTTCACAGCGAAAGAGCAATGGCAGACCTTCAGGACTCCATGGAACTCAAAATAAAATTCCTAAGGTCAGCATCAGAATTCTGGCAGGACCAGGGATCTGGGAGGTCCCTAGCATGAATTAAGGGTGGTGACTTCATATCAGGCTGACTTCTCAGCTTTGATCATTTGTAGCTGAGTAAGTTTAGACGTGCCTCATAACTTACTCAGACTTCAGTTTCCTCAACCGTAAAATGAAAAGAATCCTGTCTCACTTTATTACTTTGAAAACAGTAAAGATGGTAGCCAAGGAAAGGAGAGGGGTAGGGGGACACATTAAAATATCAGGGTTAGAGTGGGCATTCAGTGAGTGGAAGCTATGTATTTATTTGAGTAGTAGAACATTTTTCCAGGAATCCTTTGCGATTCTGAATTTGAGTTCATTATTTTCTCTTTTTCTATTGTTTTTAGATTATTTACTTTTATTTTCAATTCATTTATATATTTTTGGCTGTGTTGGGTCTTCATTGCAGTGCACGGGTTTTTCTGGTTGTGGTGAGTGGGGGCACTCTCTTGGCGTGGAGCACAGGCTCAGTTCCCCATGGCATGTGGGATCTTCCTGGACCAGGGATTGAACCTGTGTCCCCTGCATTGGCAGGCAGATTCTTAACCTCTGGACCACCAGGGAAGCCCCTGCTTCTCTATTTATTGTAACTCATTTCTGACTTATTATCAAACTAATACATGAGCATTTTAATTATTCAGAAAATAAATGAAATAAGAAGAAAATAATAAATATCTGTAACAATGCAATCCTAATTTTTAGGTATTGCTTCAGATATATGTCAACTATTTATTGGCAGAAAAATGTACCACCTCAAATCTCAGGCCTTAACACAGCAATTACTGATGAATCTGGGCAGCTGGGGGTCAGCTGACCTAGGCTGAATTTGGTTGGGTGGCTCTGCTCTGCCCCACGAGGCTCTCATTCTCCTCCTGAGAACAAATGTCAGCCCAGTTACATTCTTCTCACGGAGGTGGGCAGAAACTTGATAGAACAAGTGGGACTGTACAAGGGCTCTGATGACTTAGGATAAAATTGGCTCACACACATTGCTTTCACCCCCTTTTATTGGTCCCAGCAACTCACATGACTGAATCCCAGGTCTAGGGGCCATGGGTGTAGAATCAGAAAATAGTCAAGAAGTGGGGCCAAGAACGTCATCTATCATAACATATAATTTTGTTTTGAAAAAATTGGCTAAATTGCATGTTCTTCGTTGTTATTGTAGTTTCTAGCTTTTTTTCACTTAATATAGTACGGAGAAACTTCCAGAGTCTTCTGCACTAGCGCTTTCATGGACTGTATCTTTATTTCATTGGGTGGATGCTTTATATTTTGTTCAATTTCTTTTTCTAATATTAGCCATTTAGGTTTTACCAGATTTCCTGTATAACGATAACTGTAGCTCTGAATTGGTGTGTATCCATGTTCATATTTTTATATTGTGGGGTCAAAATTTTATGCAAAAATACAGGGTTCAGATATATATTGCCAAACTGTTAACATTCAGAAAAGTAATACCAACTTACATGTCCCCACTAGCAGTGTATTTTAGTGCATACTTTCTTGAATTTTCGCTTACTTTGGGAATTTGTATGTATGAACATGTACATATTATTTAAAATTTTAAATTTTGTGATACTAGTACAAAAAACTCCTGTTTACATTTTATACCGATTCATCAATTGCTGCCATTCTTCACATTTGTTTCACAAATGTGTGCATGTAAGCGTTATCCACGTATATCTCTCTCTTTCTACACACATACACATATTTCTATTTCTGTATATGAATTCCCTTCCCCCTCCCTGATTCAGGTAAGAGTTTGGAGACACTATTTACTAAATACTTCACTGTGTATTTCATAAGAAAAAGACATTCTCATAGAAAACCATTGTGTAACTATCAAAATCAGAAATTAATATTGATACGATGCTATAAGCTAATCCATAACCTCCATTCATATTTAATCAATTGTCTAATAATATGCTTTTTAGTTTTTCCCAGTCCAGGATTTAATCCTGCAACACATAACTGTATTAGTTGTCATGTTTCTTTAGTTGTGTTTAATCTGGAACAATTTCTTTGCTTTTCTTGATGGCTTTTGATCTTGATATTTATGAAGAGTCCAAGTCAGTTATTCTGCAGAATGCCTGTCAAGTTGAGTTTCTCTGATATTTCTTCATGATTTGAGTCAGGTTATGCATTTTTAGCAGAAAAAACTAAAGAATTAATATTGTGTCCTCCTTGGGACAGCATATCAGGATGCACGTGATGTTCATTTGTTGATTTTTAGAGATATTAACTTTGATCATTTAGTTCAAGGAATGTCTGCCAGGTTTCTCCACAATAAAGCTCCTGGTTTTCCATTTATACTCTCTTTGTAGGTACATATTTTGAGACTATGCTAATACTGTTTCACAGCAAACATTCAGCCTCTAGCTCTAGCATACACTGGGGCTCCCCTAATAGTCAGTAAAGAATTCACCTGCAGTGCAAGAGACCTGGGTTTGATCCCTGGGTCAGGAAGATGGAGAAGGAAATGGCAGCCTGCTCCAGGATTCTTGCCCGGAAAGTCCTGTGGACAGAGGAACCTGGCAGGCGTCAGTTTACATGGCCGCAAGAGTCAGACATGGCTTAGCGACTAAACCACCACCGCCACCTGGCATTCTCTGATGATTTCTACTTTCTATTATTAGATTTGGGCTTCCCTGATAGCTCAGTTGGTAAAGAATCCGCCTGCAATGCAGGAGACCTGGGTTTGATTCCTGGGTAGGAAAGATCGTCTAGAGAAGGGATAGGCTACCCACTCTGGTATTCTTGGGCTTCCCTTGTGGCTCAGCTGGTAAAGAATCCACTTGCAATGTGGGAAACCTGGATTTGATCCCTGGGTTGGGAAAATCCCCTGGATAAGAGAAAGGTTACCCACTCCAGTATTCTGGCCTGGAGAATTGCATGGACTGTATAGTTGTTGGGTTGCAAAGAGTTGGACATGATTGAGCTATTTCCCTTTCATTATTAGGTTTACATATACTAGTTGGTGTGTTGCAGAAGACTCTTGAGGGTCCCTGCAAGGAGATCCAACCAGTCCATTCTGAAGGAGATCAGCCCTGGGATTTCTTTGGAAGGAATGATGCTGAAGCTGAAACTCCGGTACTTTGGCCACCTCATGCGAAGAGTTGACTCATTGGAAAAGACTTTGATGCTGGGAGGGATTGGGGGCAGGAGAAGAAGGGGACGACAGAGGATGAGATGGCTGGATAGCATCACTGACTCGATGGACATGAGTCTGAGTGAACTCCGGGAATTGGTGATGGACAGGGAGGCCTGGCGTGCTGCAATTCATGGGGTCGCAAAGAGTCGGACACAACTGAGTGACTGAACTGAACTGAACTGATCTTCTGTAAGGAATACCTTTCTCATCTCTCCTAGATATGTATGAATGTATATATATGTATGAGGTGAGGTGAAGTCACTCAGTCGTGTCCAACTCTTTGCGACCCCATGAACTGTAGCCTACCAGGCTCCTCCCTCCATGGGATTCTCCAGGCAAGAGTACTGGAGTGGGTTGCCATTTCCTTCTCCAGGGGATCTTCCTGATCCAGGGATCGAACCCAGGCCTCCCGCATTCCGGGCAGACGCTTTAACCCCTGAGCCACCAGGGAAGCTATATATATGTATGTATATATATATATATATATATGTGCATATATACATATGCATTCATATATTTATATTGTTACAGACGGATTCTTTTTTAACATGTTTATTGGCGTATACTTGTTTTACGATGTGTTATTTACTGCTGTACAGCAAAGTGAATCAGCTCTGCTGCTGCTGCTGTTGCTTCAGTCATGTCCGACTCTGTGCGACTCCATAGGCTACATATACATATATCCCCTCTTTTTTTGGATTTCTTCCCCAGTTATGTAACCACAGAGTATTGAGTAGAGTTCCCTGTGCTACATAGTAGATTCTCATTTAGTTATCTATTGTATAAATACTACTGTATATATGTCAGTCCCAACCTCCCAATTCACTCCATCCCTTTTCCCCCTTCTTGGTGCCCATGCATTTGCTCTCTAGGACTGTGTCTCTATTTCTGCTTTGCAGATAGATTTATCTGTACCATTTTTCTAGATTCTACATATATATGGTAATGTATGGTTTGTTTTTCTCTTTCTGACTTACTTCAGTTTATATGACAGTCTCTAGGTCCATCCATGTCTCTGCAAATCGCAAAACTGCATTCCTTGTTATGGTTGAGTAGTATTCCATTGTTACATGCCACATCTTCATCTTTGAAGAACCTTTAGGTTGCTTACATGTTGTGGCTACTGTAAATAGTGCTGTGATAAACAGTGGAGTGCATATCTCTTCTGGAATTGTGGTTTTCTCCAGATATATGCCCAGGAGTGGGATTGCTGGGTCATATGGTGGTTCTATCATAGATTCTTATTTTTATTTACTGGATTACAATCCAATTTTGCTGCTGAAATCATTGCAAATATCACTAGTGAGAGCTACTTCTAGCTGGCTGATGTGTCTTTGTGGTATGTCCCTATCATTCTTTGATGCTTTCTTCTCTTTTCCCTGCACAATCTTTGGAACTTGTCTCTTTCTTTCCCCCAAGGAGCGCTCTTTTCAGGGGAACATGGTGTTAGAAGCCAAGATCTGAATGCTATGAGTGTGTCATTACTTCTTGCCCTCTCAGTGTAAACATACTACTCTTTCCGTATTTTTTTATATTTGAAAACTTTCATGATAGTATCCACTCCAGTACTATTGCCTGGAAAATCCCATAGACAGAGTGAGCCTGGTAGGCTACAGTCCATGGGGTCGCAAAGAGTCGGACACGACTGTGCGACTTCACTTCACTTCATGATAGTAAGAGAACTGGCTCCCAGTATTCAGACGTAGGTGGAAAAGCCACTTTTGTTTCCAAGTAAAGGTTTAACATTTGTTTTCACCTTTTACATTTTATTTTAAAAACACCTGATCAGATGGCTTACACGTTCTGTCAGTTGAAGAGTTTGCTTTTCTTCTTCTGTTTGGAATTCTTCAACAGATGTTCAGAGTATTATCAATAATTGCTTTCTTGTTATATATACAAACGTGAAAATCTTTTGATCAAGGTTGTCATTTGTTTTAAAATTTTCATTCTGCTTTCTTTCTCATAGAAAAGCATACCTTTTTTCTTTTTTACCTTTCAGATTTCACTCAGCTGCACAGAATAAATTAATTATAATCCTTGGTTCTGACACCTTGTTTCATTGTTCCTGTATGGCCTCTACCAGATTCTCCAGAGAAACAGAACCAATAGAGCATATGTTACTATCTGTGTATCTATATCTCCTCTATGCAAAGAATTGCTTCACCCTGTCTTGGAAGCTGAGAAGTCCCAGGATTTGCAGTTGGCAAGTTGGAGAGCCAGGAGAGCTGAGTCTCGAGGCTGAAGAGACTGATATCCGAGATCAAAGACAGTAAAGCAGAGAGAAACTTCTTCCTTCAGCCTTTTTATCTTTTTTCAAAGAAAGCAAGGATAAATTTTATTTGTTTTTGGCCGTGCTGGATCTTTGTTGCCGTGTGTGGATTTTCCTTACACTGAGTCGGTGCGGCTCTCTGGTTGCGGTGTGCGGGCTTCTCATTTTGGTGGCTTCTCTTGTCGTAGAGCAGGGGTTCTGGGTTCACGGGCTTCTATCGCTGCAGCACACATGCTCAGTAGTTGCAGCTCTAGACCTTGGGCTCAGTACTTCTGGGGTATTAGCTTCGTTGCCCTGCAGCACGTGGAATCTCCCCAGACCAGGAATCAAACCCGTGTCCCCTGCATTGGCAGGTGGATTCTGAACCAGTGGACCACGAGGGAAGTCCCCCTTTTCAGCCTTTTGTTCTACTCAGGCCTTCTGTAGATTGGATGAGGCTCACCCTCGGTGTGAGGGGCTGTCTGCTCTACTCAATGTGTAGATTCAAATATTCATCTTACTCTGAAACACCATCACCAGAAATAATGTTTAACTAAATATCTGGACACCCTGTTGCCTAGTCAAGTGGACATATAAAACTAACCATCTCAGCCCGATTTCATTTACTTGCTTTCTTTGTTTTTTTTTTTTTTTTTTGTTGTACAATAAACATCCATGAATTGCTTCCCCAAATTCAGCTTACCCTTTGAGAAAAAATCTACACATGATTAAGGTTGTCTCCTCTCTCCTAATCCACTCCATGCCTCCTGTATTCTGAAGGCTCCATTGTCCTCAATCTTTTTACTGTTTTATTAAATAAAGCTAGAGTTGTAATTTTGAAAGGTAGATTTTTAAATGTTGTGATTTTAAATTTCATAGGAAGTGTATGCAGTCCTTTTAAAGGCAATTATTATTAATTTATAATTATATAAATTATATTATTATAATATAAGTATAATTGTTATATTATTATAATATAAACTGTTATAATAATATAATTCTAATTGCTATATATTATAATATAAATTATTATATCATTGTAGTGTCTTAAATAGTTCTTGTTTTTGGTTAGTTGCTAAGTCATGTCTGACTCTTTTGCAACCCATGGACTGTAGCCAACCAGGGTCATCTCTCCATGAGATTTCTCAGGCAAGAATAATCGAGTGGGTTGCCATTTCCTTCTCCAGTGGATCTGCCTGACTCAGGGATTGAACCTACATCTCTTGCATTGGGGGGCAGATCCTTTACGGAACAGCCACCGGGGAAGCCCAATTAAATCATTATATGTATTAAAATACACAAAGTACTATAAGAAAGAATATATGTATGTATGACTGAATCAATTTGCTGTACACCTAAAACTAACATATTGTAAATCAATTATATTTAATAAAAATTTTTTTAAAATGAAAAACTTATAAAGTACTAAGTATATAGTTTAATAAGCAGGGTGACATAATATACAGCCTTGACATACTCCTCTCCCAATTTTGAACCAGTTTGTTGTTCCATGTCTGGTTCTAATTGTTGCTTCTTGACCTGCATACAGATTTCTCAGGACGCAGATAAGGTGGGCTGGTATTCCCATCTCTTGAATTTTCCACCAGTTTGTTGTGATCCACAGAGTCAAAGGCTTTGGCGTAGTCAATAAAGCAGAAGTAGGTGTTTTTCTGGAACTCTCTTGCTTTTTCGATGATCCAACGGATATTGGCAATTTGATCTCTGGTTCCTCTGCCTTTTCTAAATTCAGCTTGAACATCTGGAAGTTCACTATATATTGAACATATATAGTTCCATAAACTTTTGGTGGAGAAAAAATTATTTATGTAAAACAATATAACTATTACGTAACAAGCTCCCATTCCAACATAGAAAACTTTTCTGGTCATCTAAAGAATTTTTTGGTCATCTTTTGGTACTTTTTTCATGTAATGTCATTTTACTAAAATGCATTCATATGGCTGCATGCCATGTCATTCTGCTTCATTCATTTTGACTGCTGTATCCTATTCCACTGCCTGTTGTTGCTGTTCATTGGTCAGTCATGTCTGACTCCTTGCTACCCCATGGGCTGCAGCACACCAGGCCTCCCTGTCCCTCACCATTGTGTAAGTATACCGTTTTTTGTGAATCCACTTTCTCACTGATGGATGTTTGAATAGCTTCCAAGTTTTTGCCATTGAGAACAACGAAGCTCTGAATATTCTTTGCTTTGTGTCCTGATTATACATGAATAATTACATCCATGAGTGGAATTATGGGATCACAGAATGTATGTGTAAGTTGCTTCAGTCATGTCTGACTCTTTGTGACCCTATGGACTATAGCCAGGCAGGCTCCTCTGTCCAAGGGGTTCTCCAGGCAAGAATACTGGAGTGGGTTACTATTCCCTTGTTCAGGGGATTTCCTGACACAGGGATTGAACCTGCATCTCTTATGTCTCTTCCACTGGCAGACAGTCTCCTTACCACTAACGCCACCTATTATTAGAAGACACTGTTCACTCCTTTTCTGAAGAGATAATACCAGGTTACACTCCACCAGAAGCGTGTAAGAGATCCTGTAGCTCTAAATCCATTCTAAAACTTAGTATTATACGCTTTCTTTTTATTTTGTGCCGATTGAATGTGCCTAAAATTATAGATCCCCCTGTAGAAGGGCATGGCAACCCACTCCAGTATTCTTGCCTAGAGAATCCCATGGACAGAGGGGCCTGGCAGGCTACAGTCCATGGGGTTGCACAGAGTCGGACATGACTGAAGCGACTTAGCACACGCACACAAAATTATAGATCACAGCTGTCTTGACTTGTATTTTCCTAGTCACCAGTACTGTTGGAAGTCTTGCCAAAAGTCTACTGACTATTTATGCTTCTTCTGTGAGATTCCTGTTCATGTCTTTTGCCCATTTTTAAATTGATTTGCCCATGATTTTATTTTTGATTTATAGGATAATCTGGGATTTTTCATAAATTCTGTCAATCGTTGCTTTTGTGTGTTCTGCCTTTGCTTTTCAATTTATCAGTTTCCCTATCCTACAATTGTTGAAATTTCCATCTGTATTTTCTCTTCTAGGACTTCCTGGTTTTCTCTGTGCTCTTTTCATCACTAGCAGGCCCCACCTAAGCCACATTCCTGAGCTAAAGGTTTGCAGCCTGGGATGTAGGACTTCAAACTACATAACCAGGTACCCAGGCTGCTCTGAGTCTCCACCCTAACCCCTGTCAAGCTCCACCCAAGCTTGGCTGTCACATGTCCCAGGGAACTGCCTGGAGCCATCTGGTTTATTTCCAGCAGATATGAGTCATTTTCCTTTCCAAGAAACCAAAGAGTATAACATTTACTGGATACTCTGGGAGATTCGGCTAAACCGCTTTTACAAATGAAGACACCAAGGTTCTGAGAGGTGATGTAATGTGTTCAAGACTTCACAGCTCCACGTATGAGAAAGGCATGAGGACACCAATGTTTCCTTCGGCCAAATGGACCCACACTTGAAAACTTGGAGGTAGTGAACATGCCTCCGTCCTCTGAGTCCGAACTCTGATGAAAGGAATTCCATGCAACCGTTCAACTGCCTGGTTTCTCTCCTCCCTTTCCAGTCCCTATCTTCTGCTGTCTGCTCAACTTTTCTCTGCTCAAAAGAGGGAAATTTTTGTTGAAGCCTGCTCCTGTCTCTCTGTGGCTTCAAATGTATCAATGACTTCCCTTGGCATTTAAAATCTTAGTTCTTTATCATGCTTTGCTTCTCTCTTCATCTCTTACCTTCATTCTTGACATTCCTGTAGCCACACAGGCTTCCTTTATGTTCTCTGAGTGTGTTGAGTTCTTTTCCATCTTCAGGCCTTCACTCCTGCTGTTTCCTTTGTTGGGAATGCTTCTCTCCTTTGCATGATCAGTTTCTTTTCATCCTTGGGATCCTGCATTAAACGTCACCTCCTCAGAGATCTCTCTCCTGTCCCTTCTATATAATATCCTTCCTTTACAAGGAATTGCTACACATTGTTCCCTTCCTTACTAGAACTTCTTACAATCTGTAATTACAGTAGTTATTGGCTTTTTATTACTTTTCTTAGGTCCAGTTCTCCAATGGATTGCACGTGCCAAAAGTTTGTCTCATTCATCTGTAACCTCGGGGGCTGGGCCAATGCCTGGCACCCCATTCCACCAATATTTGTTGAACCAGTGAATGGATCCACAGGCTATTCAATAATTAGTGGTTTTCATTTCCTTCTCTCTTCTAAGCGGCAGGAGCTGTGCACCACGCAGACTGGCACACTCAACCTGGAAGAACTTGAATAGGACAATGGAAATAGCAGCTTAGTGGATGTAGCTCCTTTGTATCTGAAAAACTGGCTGAACCAGTTGGGCCAGCTACTGTTTTCTCTTTTGCGTAACTTCAAAAGTTCCCTGGCCTCTGAGCTTCTCCTGGCTTGGGTCCCCATATTCATGAAGAAGTGGCGTTCACATCAATGATGATATAATAGGATATGTTAACATAAAGAGCAGATTCCTTGGATAAATCACTACCAAAAGGTGCCTAATTGGCAATGATAGCAAAATGATTCTTGAAGAGATTCTGATACGTTTTGAAAGGGAGGTAGGAACCAAATAGGTAAGCTTTTCAAGTACTTTATATTTACGGACACCTTTCTCTTTTTTAAGCTTTCTAATTTTGAAGTCATTTTTATTATATTTTAATTTTTTAAAGTTAATTACTTTGACTGCACCAGGTCTTTCTTTAGCTGCAGCATGCAAACCCTTTACTGTGGCGTGTGGGATATAGTTCCCTGACTAGGGCTCGAATCTTGGCCGCCTGCATTAGGAGCATGGAGTCTTAGCCACTGGACCACCAGGGAAGTCCCAAGCAACAAAAATAGTGCAGAGAGTTCCTATATATCCTTCATCCAGCTTCCTGCAATGTTACCATATTAGGGAACCATGGCATGTTGGTCAAAACTAGGAGATTGATGTTGGTACAATAATACTATGACCTTAACTACAGACTTCATTTGATTTCACTACTTTTCCCACTAATGAATGGAGCCCTTCCTTAATACTTGGTCCTCAATGAAATGATAGGCCTTATGGTTCTAGTGGCTTCCCTGTGCTGAATGAGGAAATAGACTCAGCATTGTTCATTCTCAAGAAATATGCTAAGCAAAACTGGGATTTGCCATCTTGATTGGGATTGAGATGTCCTTTCAACAATAGCCTCATTCTACCTTCCTGACCAGTCTGGCTGGAAGTTCCAGAGACTGAAGTTCCAGTGGTTGCTCTGCAAAGGCTTTTTCTTCTTAGGAACCAGAATTGAGGAAGCTCTTGGTGACGACTGGAGAATTTCATGCTCCTAAGAATTGGCTGGAGTTGATATTTAGGGATAATTAGGCACTTTTATTCTATTGGAGGAAATAAAATAGTTATTTTTCCTTCCTCTTCCTCTCTTTCTTCCTCTCTCCTTCCCTCCTTCATTTCTTTCCATGAATCCTTCTTTCCTTCTTCTTCCTCTCCTCCTTCTATCAACTGTGTGTTAGGTACTGTGGTGTGGGTTCAAGATAAATGGTCTTACCTCATAGGTGCTCATGAATTAGTAATGGGAAAAAAAAATTAAACATTGTAGTGAGCTTCCCTGGTGGCTCAGCAGTAAAGAATCTGCTTGCAATGCAGGAGACGTAGGAGACGTGGGTTTGATCCCTGGGTCAGGAAGATCCCCTGGAGGAGGGCATCACACCCCATTCTAGTATTTTCGCCTGGAGAATCCCAGGAACAGAGGAACCTGGCGGGCTACAGTCCACAGGGTCACAAAGAGTCGGACATGACTGAAGTGACTTAGCAAGCATGCATGCAAGGATTGTAGTACAGAATGACAAAAACTATACAGAGGATAGTGCACAGATTTCCAGGAACATAAGCAACAGTGTGTTGATACATGATTCACGACTGGTTCTAAGGTGGGGGGTAGGGTGGAAGATGATGGGGGCTTGATCTGATTTGTCGCTTTTCCTGCTTTCCGTGGTGCAAATACTTCCACCTTGGCAGATTTCAATCTAGGAACCTGGTGTTGCTGCATGTGGAATTAAGCAGAGATTTACATGCCCTGCTTTTTAGCTCGCAGGAGCTGGCTCAGCACATTACTGGGAGGGGCACCTAATCTGGTCCACACGGGAGTGGGATTTGTAACATCAGGGGAAGCTTCCAAGAAGAGGAGACACTTGGGCTGTGTGAATTTCTTTGGGAATGAGCAGAGCAGTCAAGGGAAGTCAATATAACTCTTCCTCTTTGTACAATTGAAGGAAACAGAGGAAATTTGGGTAAGAAAATAAAACTCATATGTGAATTTCAAACTGAGAGATGAATACTCTTAACTTTTTAAAGAGATGATTATTTCTCCTGTCTTTTCCTTTTCTTCTTTTTGTGGGTTGAACTTTTATCATTAGCAAGTGAGCTTCTCTATCCCGGTTAATCTTTTGTCTGCTAGTGATATCGTGACTGTTGTTTCTTTTTAAATTTCATTTTAAACTCATAATTCATTTCTTAAAAGTCTGCTTAAGTTTAGATTGTGATTAAATTTAAGAATCTTTCTTTATATACATATATTTTTCCTGATATTAATGTATACATATATTTTTTCTAAGATATTAAATATAGCTCCCTGTGCCATAGAGTAGGTCCTTGTTGTTTATTTATCTATTTTACATGTAGCAGTTTTGTATCTACTAATATGAAACTCCTATTTTATCAGCATCCCCCCCCCTTCCCCTTTGGTAATCATAAGTTTGTTTTCTGTCTGTGAGTCTATTTCTGTTTTGTAAATGAGTTCATTTGTAAAATTCTTTAGATTTCACATATAAATAATAAATGATATTTGTCTTTCTCTGCCTGATTTACTTCACTTAAAATTATAGTTTCTATGTTCATCCATGTTGCTGCAAGTGGCATTATTTCATACTCCTTTAAGACGGGAGTAATATTCCACATCTTCTTTATCCATCCAGCTATCAAAGGACATTTAGGTTGATACATTTTCTATATATGTACAACACATCTTTATCTATTCATCTGTTGATGGACATGTAGGTTGCTTCCACGTCTTGGCTATTATAAATGGTGCTACTATGAACACTGGGGTGCATGCATCTTTTCCAATCTGAGTTTTCTCCAGATATCTGCTGCCCAGGAGTGGGATTGCTAGATCACATGCAACTTTATTTTTAGGTTTTCAAGGAACTTCCATACTATTTCCCACAGCGGCTACACAAATTTATAGTCCCACCAACAGTGGAGGAGGGTTCCCTTTTCTTCACATCCTCTGTAGCATTCTTTTTTTTAATGGAGAACTTTATCCTAGGTTTTTTAAAAATTAATTTATTTTAATTGGAGGCTAATTGCTTTACAACATTGTGGTGGTTTTTGCCGTACACTGACATGAATCAGCCATGGGTGTACATGTGTCGCCCATCCCCAAACCCCCTCCCCCCTCCCTCCCCATCCCATCCCTCTGGGTGGTCCCAGAGCACTGGCTTTGAGTGCCCTGTTTCATGCATCGAGGTTGGACTGGTCATCTTCTTCATCTAGTGTTAATTTTTATAGACTTTTGAAATGATGGCCATTCTGACTGATGTGAGGTGATACCTCACTTAATTTTGATTTGCATTTTCTTTAATAATTAATGACTTTGAGTATCTTTTCATTTGCCTATTGGTCAACTGTATATCTTGTTTATTGGCTATTGAGTTGTATGCACTATTTGCACATTTTGGAAATTAAGCCCTTGTTGATCACATCACTTGCAAATATTTTCTCCCTGTCAGTAGGTTGTCTTTTTGTTCTGTTTATGGTTTCCTTTGCTGTGCAAAAGCTTATAAGCTTGATTAGATCCCTGTTTGCATATATTTTAAAGTCACACAATATAACTATTAAACTCTTCAATCTTGATTTCTCTTGCTTTTTATTGGATATTTTTAATGCATCTCATTTTTTTTCTTTTTCTTTTTAACTACTTATGTACTCTGTATTAAATTTAGCTCTTCTTGTTTGAACTAAGGAGTTTTAACATAATTTTGCCTTTTTTTCCCCTACCATCCTCCCATTTTTCTCTTCTACTTCACAGTTTTGGTTAGCAAAATTTTAGCTACAAAATACTGAGATGGAATTATTATTGTTGTTGTCATTTACTTCAAATATTGAGTCTTCCAAATGCAAGTTTAACTTTATTATATGGTCTTCAGCTTAAAACAATGATTTAATTTTTCCTGTATTTTTAACTGATTTTAGTGCTCGTGAGTAGCCATTTTACACCATTTTTGAGTTCTGGTTTTTTGCCTTAGCGTTCAGTTAAGCAGGGCCCATCCAAGTCACTTTCCCAAAAAAAGTGCATCAGTGATCTATTATAGAACCCCCTGAATATGTGAAAGGAAATGTGGTTTTATTAACCTGCCTCACAGATGAAAACTGAGCTGATGGGAGATAAGAAACACAGTCCAGTCAAAGATCACACAAGAAACCACTGTCTACCAGGCACACTGACTCTTTGACTTTCGCAGTACGCTTCAGCTGCAGGTCCTGGCTGCTCTTTGTGCAGGTATGCTTTCGGACCCACGTGTGGGTCTTGACATTCCTCCTTGCTAAAGTGCATCATGTACTGTTTGGCCTGCCACTGGACTACAATTCAACGTTGGTATCTTCTAGGCCTGGACCCTGGACTCCCAGGGTTCACTGGGCAATGTCATGACATCATGGTGCTGGAAGCAGCCAGAGAAGAAAACCAGTGCCATGGCAGGTGGACCCTTCAGACAACACCCTCTGGAGACCCTGCTAGCCTATCATCCTAGCACCACTTATGTCTGCCCATATCCATGCAGGCGTCCTCTGGGCTCTCAGATTATTATCAACCACATATAGCTTCATGCTCCAAATCCTTCAGGATGCGTGTGTTCAACCCACCTTTTAAGTAATGATTTAACATGATGTTTATATTCTCATCATGGGCTTCCCAGATGGTGCTCGCTAGTGGTAAAGAACCCACTTGCTAATGCAGGAGGTGTCAGAGACCTGTGTTCGATCTCTGGGTCTGGAAGATCCCCTGGAAGAGGGCATGGCAATGCACTCCAGGATTCTTGCCTGAGGAATCCGATGGACAGAGGAGCCTGGCTGGCTATGGTCCATAGGGTTGCAAAGAGTCGGACACAACTGAAAGGACTTAGCACACACGCACACGTATAGTCTCATCATGGTATTAAGTTGCTTTACATTGACTGTCTTATGCCTTCATCCAGACATTAAATATTTCATAATCCTCATAACAGGTGCGGAGACTGAGGCTGAAGGAGGTTATGTCCCTTGCTCAGAGGCACTTGCCTGGTAAGTGACAGATCCTATAGCAGAACCCAGCATCCTGAGTCATGACCCTTAATGTCACCCCTGGAGTTATTTACCTTCTTGCTGGCAGAAGACTGGCTGCAGAGTCTCTGTTGGCTCCTCCTAGGTCCCTGCACTGCCCCCAGCCCCCCTGAGATCGCCCCTTCTCTAGTTTTCACGTACAAGTTGGGCTTCAGGGTTTCTGGGCTCCCAGCAGTTTTAGCTCCGTGGGTTTCCCCTAAACTCCCTTTCTGTGCAGGATGAACCAGAGAGGGGCCTGCCATAACTTCAAGCTGGGTTTCAGCCTCAGCCTGGGAACAGACCCACCCTCACCCTGAGGTCCCAGGGCTCACCGCCTTCTAGGTTTTATTGCTTTGGAAAGAAGGATTGAGGGGAATTGTTTACAGGCCTGGAAGGAGCAATAAAGTTTGTAAGCATTTCTGCCTCTTACTTAATAAATCTTTATGTCTCCTCGTGCACCCATTCACCTTAAAAAAAAAAAAAGAACACATATACACACTCACACATAGAAAAAGATGGAAGGAGGGTTTTTTTTAGTTTTAGGATCATTGAGTTAAAAATCTCTTGAACTCCATCCACATGACCCTCAACCTGAGCCGCGTAGTTCTTTGAATGGGGAGCAGAGTATGTGGCTGGAAGTGACTTCCAAAGACACGCAAGCCTTCCTGTGCTGCAGAGAAGCTACAGGGCTTGCCCCAGGGCCACCACACTCCCCCACCCCCCCCACCCCCCGGCCCCAGGCTTGCTCCAAGCTCTCTGAGGTCTAGGAGGATGGGGTGGTGGGTGGCATGGGGCAAAGGAGAGCAAACCTCCTCAGCCCAAATCCCAGAGTATGCCTTAGGGAGTCAAGCAAAATGAGAAAGCACTGATGGCAGGCTAGAGAGAGAAAAATGTTAGTTCTTGGCATGAGTTTAGTTTTCAAGTAGAGATTTATACACATGACATAAGAGTTACAGTAATTGAATAGTTATAAGTCCAGACATTATTCTAAACTCTACGTGTGTTCACAAAATCCCTTCAAGGTAAGTACTGTTATTATCCTCATCTTTTAGATGTAGAAACAGATGCTCAGAGAGGCAAAGAAACTTACCCAAAGTCACACAGCTATAAGGAACAAAGCTAGTATTCACCTGGAAAAACAGTTGATTTTCAGAGTCTGTGATCTTGAGGGCCCTCTTACATGGCTCCTTCTGGTCAGCACTGACCTTGGCTCAGTGATACTGAGTATCAGGACCTGAGACATTCAGATAAGGGAATCAGTATCACTAAGTTGTTCTCCCCCTACCCTGCCCCTGTGTGCTAGGTAACTTTTATAAACTAGCCCTTTCCATATTCACAGTGAGCATTGAGATGGATTATAATCCTCTTTATTCAGATGAGGAAGAAGTTTCAGAGAGACTAAATCCACCCAAACTGGGATTCATGGTGTTGCCTGACATCTGGTTAACTCCAAGGAAGAGGTAATCTGTGTTTATAGAGATCAGGGACGGCTTCTCTGGTGGCTCAGCAGTAAAAAATCCACCTGCCAAGCGG
Source organism: Ovis canadensis (assembly GCF_042477335.2). NCBI lineage: Eukaryota > Metazoa > Chordata > Mammalia > Artiodactyla > Bovidae > Ovis > Ovis canadensis. The sequence continues at coordinate 84,482,526 of NC_091257.1, read as the reverse complement.
AGAGGTGGGTTGGATCCCTGGGTCAGGAAGATCCCCTGGAGAAGGAAATGGCAACCCACTCCAGTATTCTTGCCTGGGAAATCCCATGGACAGAGGAGCCTGGTGGGCTCCATGGAGTCACAAAGGTCTGACACGACTAAGACTAAACAACAGCAAGAGGTCAGGGAAACAATGAAATTCATTCATTTAATACTTATTGAGAACTTTTCACATTGTCTGTACTTCTGGGAAAGCTAAGACACTCAAAGACCTGAAACTACAAAGACATGGAATTGGGGCAGTCTTTGGTTCCTGCCTCCAATCCTGAAAAGCCCCCATACATGGCCTTTGAGGAGTCCTAAGTGAGGCACAATTCCCCACACTGCTGAGAGCCACAACACCTCCACCTTGGTGCTGCTTTAGTCATCATTTAGATCTCAAAAACCATGAGGTCAGTTGTATGCTTGTATAAGTAGAAGGGTGAGGGAAAGATCTGTTTTCTGGGTGGAAGAGTTAAGCCTTGAGAACCTTTTTTAATTTGGCAAATGTACTGAGGATCTGAGAGGATGGGGGCCATTTGTGAAAGAATGAGAGCCCCAGGGAGGGTTGGGGTCTTTGGGAGAGATGGGCACACATCTTGGGGCACAGTGGCCAGTGGGGAGTCCCTACCAGTTTTGTAGCCCTCTGATTCCATGAATCCAAGTCCTTCTCTTTAGAGGTCTTCCCTTCTTCCTCTAAGATTGTATTTATATGTGTGCGTGTGTGCACACGGTTGCTTTAGGCATGTTTGACTCTTCACAGTCCTGTGGACTGTGGCCCACCAGACTCCTCTGTCCATGGCATTTTTCAGGCAAGAATACTAGAGTGGGTTGCCATGCCCTTCTCCAAGGTATCTTCCTAACCTGAGGATCAAACCCAAGTCTCCTGCATTTCCTGCATTACAGGTGGACTTTTACCACTGAGCCACTGGGAACGACTGTATTTATAGATACCTTCCCCCAAAGTACTTTTCTACCTGTACTTTCAAGTCAGCTCAAAGCTTTCAATAAGGTAAAATTTAAGTCAAGGCTATAGTTTTTCCAGTAGTCATGTATGGATGTGATAGTTGGACTATAAAGAAAGCTGAACGCCAAAGAATTGATGCTTTTGAACTGTGGTGTTGGAGAAGACTCTTGAGAATCCCTTGGACTGCAAGGAGATCCAACAAGTCCATCCTAAAGGAGATCAGTCCTGAGTGTTCATTGGGAGGACTGATGTTGAAGCTGAGACTCCAATACTTTGGCCACATTTCTTCTTTGGTGAAGAGCTGACTCATTTGAAAAGACCCTCATGCTGGGAAAGATTGAAGGCAGGAGGAGAAGGAGACGACAGAGGATGAGATGGTTGGATGGCCTCACTGACTCAATGGACGTGAGGTTTGGTAAACTCCGGGAGTTGGTGATGGACAGCGAGGCCTGGTGTGCTGCGGTCCATGGCTTCACAAAGAGTTGAACACGACTGAGTGACTGCAGTGAACTGAGCTGAAACTCTCAGTTATTATTCCTAAAACTCAGTTTGTTCCTTTCTTCTTGCTTCCCTTGAAAGAATGTTTCAATTTCTTTACCTTTGTGTGGAGAAAAAAGCTCCAGTGAAGTTGTGGGATTATAGCTTTAAACGTATAAACATGTCTTCCAACATACTGCTTTGTGTATAACTTGTGTCTGTCAGCATATACACCAGGAAGATTCTTAATAGTTTGACTGTTGTATTTATGATAAGAAAATATTGTAAGCAATGCATACATCATATATAAACTAGGATTGCATGCCAAAATATAATTAAATGTACATGTCTATCTTGATAAAAACAAAGGCCTTCTATAACAGATAGAAAATTATTTTAGAGTGGTTGCATGATGAGTGTTGTTTTTTCCTTTTACTTCTTCTTCTAAGTTTTTTAAAAGGTTTATTTATATAACACATATTTATTGGACAACTGCTGGACAAGAGGTTGGAACTAGCACTGTGCAAAAAGCAGTCTCTTTTTCATGGGCATTATGGTTTAGTTGTTTTATTGCCAATAAATACAAAGGAGACTGTAATCCAAAATGATAAAGGTTTTCCACAGGGGATTAACTTATCAATGGGTTTAACCTTTAATGAGGCTAAAATGCAGTATATATTTTTTTTTTTTCCTTTCTGAGGAGAGGAGGATGCTGGTATCAAGCATGGTGATTTTCTTGCCTTCCAGGCAGGGAAAGGCTGGCGACGCTGAAAGCTCTTTGGCACCAGAAGGCTAGATACGGAAGATGCTGAAATCACGGTGTCCTCCAGTCATCAGAAACAGGACAGCGGAGATTAGAGGCAGCCAGTTATAGGAGCCCCTGACTCAGGCTTCCTCCTGGGTTTCGTTTCTCAGAGCCAGCTGGGAGGCTGGTCTTGAAAGTCCGCCTGTAAGGATGGTTGATGTCCAGCTAGCAAAAGACGTTTTGAAAGATCTTTTTGGAGAGATCTTTTTGAAAGTGCAGACTTGATTATGTCATTCTCCAACCACTTACAACATTTCAGTGGCTTCTCATTGCTATTGGGCAGAAGACCAGAATCCTGAAGAAGTCCTACAAAGTCTTACATAATATGAATGTTGCCTGCTTGTCTCAAGAGTCTCCTCCTCATTTCCTGGGTGCTCAATAAGTATTGCTAAGTGAAAGTCGCTCAGCCGTGTCCAACTCTCATGGACTGTATCCATGGGATTCTCCAGGCCAGAATACTGGAGTGGGTAGCATTTCCCTTCTCCAGAGGATCTTCCCAACCCAGTGATTGAACTCAGGTCTCCCGCATTGCAGGTGGATTCTTTACCAACTGATCTATCAGGCACACACCATAAAACCGCTTGCCTTAGGCTTTGAATATTGATTTCCTTTACCTGGAATAACCTCTCATCTTCATCCTCGCATTTACCTCACTGAGTTCATGTTCCTCATTTTTAGGTTGAAGCTCAGGGATCCCTGGCTTGGACAGATCTTCCTTGATACTTTGGACTGCTCCACTTCCCCTAATTATTTTCTTTAACAGCTTTGTGTGTATCTTTTCCATAGCACATTCACACAATTGCACTGTTATTTATTTGATTAATGTCTGCTTCTCCTATGAGGGTAAGGATGGTGTCTTTTATTTCTTTTTTATCATTGATTCCTTTAGAGCCTGGAAGTGTGCCTGGCATCATATAGACCCTCAGTAACTGGTTGTTGAATATGTATGAATAGCAATGAGAGTTTAATGTTATCATTTAGGACCACAGAACCTAAGAGGACAGGCTACCCCTGGGGCCCACTTGGGGAGTGAAACTGAAGAGGACATCAGATGAGTGTCTGTCCACTGGACGCAGGAAGCAGGACTCGAGAATAGATAGTGAGACTAAAGACCACTGTGGCCTGAATGGGCATCACCGCTTCCTTCAGTCGTAAAATTCAAGGCTGAGTTCCCTGGTTTCTGTTCTGCGTGATGAGAAGAAAAGTATTCTGTGCATGTTTAGAAGATGAATCTTCTAAACATTTTCCAGTAAGATCCTAGGTGGTGAAATTGTAGTGCTCTCAAGTTGTCACCAACAAGGCTGTAAGTAAGAAGCTATAGTTGAGTTAGTGATGTCACGGTTTAAAAACCTAGTGAAAGAAGGGTAAAATCAGGGAGGAGACACCACCCCCACTTCAAGGACAGCTTTGCCAGTGACACTGGAGTTTCAGTGAAGTGGGCCCCTTCTAGGCTGCCATGATCAAGGGAAGCTGGACAGGTTGAATGTGTAAAGGCTAGAATTTCATGAACAAGTCGGTGAAGGGGAAGACCTTTGCAGACCCCATATGGAGAGAGGAGAATACTTAGTTATTTGTAATCATAATGGTGATAATAAATACCACTTAATAAACACCCGGGCTTCCCTGGTGGCTCAGCAGTAAACAGCCCACCTATCAATGCAGGAGACACAGATCAGGACGATGCCCTGGAGGAGGAAATGGCAACCCATTCCACTATTCTTGCCTGGGAAATTTCATGGACAGAGCAGCGTGGAGGGTTACCGTCCAAGAGGTTGTGAAAGAGTAGGGCACGACTTAGAGACTACACAAGAGCAGCTGAGCATCTACAACGTCTAGGCACTTTACACCTTGACTTTAACTCTTCAAATGCCTTTAGATTTTCAGTTTTATTATAAATAATGTAATCTGTGTCTTATAAGTAAGGAAACAGAGGCTGAAAGGGGTTAACTGACTTGTCTAGGACTCCACAGATACTAAGAGAGGGAGCTGAGACTCAAAAGTGGCCCGTGGCCTTAGACATGTTCCTTCTTCATTGACAGACCTGGCTCTGGGGGCTGCCCATGACGGCAGACAGATTTTTCCATCAGGTCCTTTAGTAGCAATAAGCCACATGGACCTTGCAACCTGCTTCTCACCAGGTGCATTCTCAAGGCATTGGGCTTTCTTCCTCCTCAATTCCCTTTGATGTTAGTGGGAAGTCAGTACCTGGAGGCTTCAGAAAATCACAATGGGACTTTGTGCTCAGTTGGGTTTCATGACATATACATTTCTGATAAAAGAATCCAGTATTTGTCCATCTATCTATCTATTTATCATCTCTTTCTATTTAATTAGGGGCCATTAAATAATTTTCTAATTTAATAATGGAAACTAAATTTTCTGTATGTAAAGTAGGTAAAAGATACCTGCTTTAATTATTTAAGTAATATCCAAACATCAAAAGAAGCCCAAGTTGCAACACAAAGGAGAAAAAAATTCTTTAGGATCAGCAACTTTTAAAAGGCATGCAAGATGGTCTCAGACACACACCCAAGCTATGCTTAAGGCTTAATTTTTTTTTTGATATTGCAGTTTTACTGATGACAGGATCATGAATAATGCCACTATATGTCCACGGCATACTCTTATCCACCCAGCATACCTGTCATATTTATATACAAGCTACTTATTACTATGGGGTTCCAATGAGGAAAAATCAATTAATTGGAGGCCTGGAAATTAATAGGAGGGACTGAGAAGCTGATGACTTTTCTTCACCATAAGCAGGGCTGGCTCAACATTTAGCTCTTGAATATAGGCAAGAGAACAGGTGGCATTTTCACCATTAAGCACTGTCTCTATTATTAATAATCTAATAATCTGCATTATTTAGTCAGCACAAAATCTCCTCCTCTCCAACTTTCCTCTGTGTCCTATTAGTCCTTTCTTGACTCTGAAATATTTTCTACCTAACTTGTAATCCCTTTCATCTCCTTCTCAGGCAAACATCTCCTAAGCATCAGATGCTGTGTTGGGCATGAGGAATAAGCTGATTCCTACTTTAGAGTCTCTTTGGTTTGATGGCTTCCCTTCTTAAGCTTCCAAAGGCAGAGCCTGGAGAAAAAAAAAGATGTTCTCAATTCCCACTGATCTAGACTGCCCTGGACATTTGGAAAGTCAAAGCCCCAGTCCTGGCATTCACTCCCCAAATGGTGAGCTAAGGGAAATTTGCTTCCTTCTCAGGACACTTCTGCTGTTGGATAGAGCTCTTCATATGGGGAATGGAGAAGTAGTGGCTTATCAGCTCACTGTCCAATTCTATTTTACTGAGACACAGAAAGAGAGAGAGAGAGAGAGAGAGAGAGAGAGAGAGAGTTGTTTTTGTTCAGTTGCTAAGTTGCGGCTGACTCTTTGCGACCTCATAGACTGCAGCACACCAGGCTTTCCTGTCCTTCACTATCTCCTGGAGTTTGCTCAGACTCATGTCCATTGAGTCGCTGATGTCATCCAACCATCTCATTCTCTGTTGCCCCCTTCTCCTCCTGCCCTCAGTCTTTTCCAGCATCAGGGTCTTCTCCAATAAGCTGGCTGTTCGCATCAAGTGGCCTAAGTATTGGATCTTCAGCTTCAGCATCAATCTATACAATGAATATCCAGGGTTGATTTCCTTTAGGATTGACTGGTTTGATCTCCTTGGGACTCTCAACAGTCTCCTCCAGCACCATAGTTCAAAAGCATCAATTCTTTGGCATTCAGCATTCTTTATGGTCTAACTCTCATACCCATACATGACTATTGAAAAAAACCATAGCATTGACTATACTTACTATACTTGGCTATACTTTGCTGACAAACTGATAGAGAGAGAAGTACTAATGGACGTCTGGCAATGAAAGAAGGGAGCTTGATGAATTCATCTCCTTGAGCAGGGCGTGATGAGTACATGAGTACAAGTGTTGTCAAACACATGTGGTGAATGGCATGCAGATTGGGCTGTGAACTAGTCATGAAGAGTAAGGCCATATATCGGTCCGTGGCAAACTGGAAATTAAATGGTTTAAGAAGCACTATTCTATAGGACAATGATTAAATAAACTGCTGAGAAAAGTTCAGTTGGTCACTGATTTTGGGGGAAAAAAAAAAAGAAATTGTCTATCCCTATCTCACTCATAGATTTATATCTCACAGCACATTAAACTTGTAAGAAATTCACCGTTCAAGAAGCTTTTCTACTTCTGTTTAAGCTGGTATTTCTCCAATTGAGTTTCGCATGAAATAATTTTCTCCGCTGAATGCCTCACCCTGTGGGAAAGGTAGAGAAAGAAACTCCCTGAGAGTGAAGGATGTCAGGCAACTCCTCACCTGCACTCCACACCTAGAAAAGTAGAACGTCTGGTTTTCCCAGTCAAATTTTGATATTGCACCATTCCCTGCAAGCTTCGTCTGCCAGACATGCCCTTGAGCCCCCAGATTCTGAGGCTGGAGAAGGCAGGAAGAGATAGTATCTCATCACTGTCAAGGTTTGCAGGGTTGGAAAAGAGACAGTTCTAAGCTCAAGTCAAGAAGACTTTATGATGATGAGACTCTATGACGTGGAACTCTGAGAAGAAAATCAAGCCATTTTCTTTTCAGATTTTTTTTGTTTTTTGATGTGGACCATTTCTAAAGTCCTTATTGAATTTGTCACAATATCCTGTTGTTTATGTTTTGTTTTTTCATTTTTTGTTTGTTTGTTTGTTTGGCTTCGAGGCATGAGCTACAGTCTTAGCTCTGACCCGTACTCCCTGCATTGGAAGATGTAGTCTTCACCACTGGACCACCAGGGAAATCTCTGCAAATCAAGTAATTTTTCCTCTGGATTTTTGTCTATCTACTCCTCTCCTTCTTTGCCTTCCTTTTACAATAATTATTGAGCCTTGAATGTGTGCCAGGCACTGTACTAAGAGGTTAAGGATATAGTTGAAAAGAAAATAGACTGCATTTATACTCTTGGGCTTCCCAGGTGGTGCTAGTGGTAAAGAATCTACCCGCCAATGCAGGAAATGCAAGAGACACGGGTTAAATATCTGACTGGGGAAGATTTCTTGGAGTAGGAAATAGCAGCCCACTCCAGTATTCTTGCCTGGAAAATTCCATGGACAGAGGAGCCTGGTGGGTTACACTCCATAGAGCAGCAGAGTCAGACACTACCGAGTGACTGAGCCCAGTACATTCCTACTCTTAAGGAACCAACAGTCAAGTGGTGGTGGGGGGAGGGGAGGGTCATAGACAAGGAATCAAGCTATTTTGCTAACACATATTAAAAGTATGGTGGAGAGAAGAGTGTTATGGGTGGTCAGAGGTCAAAAGTGGAGCCTACACAATGAGGTCAGGAGGAGAAGGGGGTGACAGAGAATAAGATGGTTGGATGGTATCACTGACTCAATGGACATGAGTTTGAGCAAACTTGGGGAGATAGTGAAGGACAGAGAAGCCTGGTATGCTGCAGCCCACGGGGTTGCAAAGAGTTGGCCATGACTGAGCGACTGAGAAATAACACAATCTGTAAAGTTGAGGGAAAAGCCAGGAAGACTTCTCAAAGGAAGAGAAAACCAGGGTGAGTACTGAAGGATGGAGAAGAGTCAGCCAAGGGCAGGGAGGCAGAGATGGAGAGGAAGCCCCAGGATAATCCTTATTACCGGATGGTGCACCATTGAAAATTCTAGTGATGGAGGGATGCTTCTGAACCAAGGAGGCCACTCTGGCTCAGGTGGGAGAGTTGATTTCCATTCCCCGCCCCCAGCCCAGCTTTCCTGCCTTCAGTGTCAGAGTATAGAGTCCTTACAGCCAGTCCTGTTTTGGCTGAAGGAGGTAATGACTTTAATGGGACTGTCTTCAACAGCAGAGGTCAGAGGCTCTGGCAACTTTTCTTATGAAAAACTGATTGATCTCCAAGGTCAGAACGGGGTCAGTGAGGCTCACTAGAAAAAAAATACTTTCTTTGAGTAAAAAGACCTTTGAGGTCCTTTTAGGATCTTGCCTAAATTTAGTAATTATGTCTGACTCACTCTTTAAGCAAACAAAGCAGTGAAAGAAGGGTGCTCAGAGAAGGGGAACAAGGTGGCGGAGATTCAGCTGAACCTGGCTGGGATTTTGGTTCAGCTGCAGTCATGCAGAAGGACTAGACCCAGTCTTCTCTGGATATATTTCTGGTGGGTCACAAAGTGAGCATTGATGTTTCCATGCTAGTGGTCACCAGCTCTTAGAGAACCCTCATGCATAGACGGGGTCAGTAAATGTCTGCTGGCATTATTGTTATCATTATTGCATTGGAAGTTGTGTTTATCTCCCTGACATGCATTTTTATAAAAATTCCAATTTTCATCCAGATAGCAACACCTCTTCCATTCAAACCCATAGGCTTTGTGGGGAAAAGGTTGAATCCGATATATGGTTCAGGGATATTTAATTAGCAAAGCCACATTTCCTGGCCATGGTGATTGGTTCAGGGGTGGGCTCATGGTCCCATTTGGATTCATGAGATGAGAGGAGACGTTTTCTAGGAGTTTCTGGAATTGTACTTCCTCATTCTTGTCAGAGAGCTTCTAGTAGCAATTTCTCTCCATGGCTGTTTGTAAAATTCAAGAAAGCATGGATCTTTGGTAGTAACAACAGGTAGCCATCTTGTAACCGTAGTGAGAAACCTGGATTAGGCTGAAACAGACCTCATGGGAAGCAGAAGAGAGATGGAAATGATGAGATCATTGAGAAAGGCTGTGAAAGCTTCGAGGAAACACAATCTTGGGGTTCCCTGGGCTTTGTCTTTAGAACAACATATCCTTATTATCGACTCATTTCTCTTTGCATTCCCTGCTCTACTATCTACTATAAAAGCCATCCGTGTATATAGTGGAAGGAACATTAAATGTGGAATAACATGGATCTGGATTCTCAGCTGGCTTTTGCTGTGTGACTTTAGGAAAATGACTTCACTTCTCTGAGTCTATTTTCTCACCTGTGATAGTAGGATGATAACCCTTTCTTTATAGTGTTGTTAAGGTAAATATGATAATGTACATATGAAGGGTCTAGGCTCAACATTCAGAAAATGAAGATCATGGCATCTGGTCCCATCACTCCATGGGAAATAGATGGGGAAACAGTAGAAACAGTGTCAGACTTTATTTTGGGGGGGCTCCAAAATCACTGCAGATGGTGATTGCAGCCATGAAATTAAAAGACACTTACTCCTTGGAAGAAAAGTTATGACCAACCTAGATAGTACATTCAAAAGCAGAGACATTACTTTGCTGACTAAGGTCCATCTAGTCAAGGCTATGGTTTTTCCTGTGGTCATGTATGGATGTGAGAGTTGGACTGTGAAGAAGGCTGAGCGCCGAAGAATTGATGCATTTGAACTGTGGTGCTGGAGAAGACTCTTGAGAGTCCCTTGGACTGCAAGGAGATCCAACCAGTCCATTCTGAAGGAGATCAACCCTGGGATTTCTTTGGAAGGAATGATGCTAAAGCTGAAGCTCCAGTACTTTGGCCACCTCATGCAAAGAGTTGACTCATTGGAAAAGACTCTGATGCTGGGAGAGATTGGGGGCAGGAGAAGGGGTGGACAGAGGATGAGATGGCTGGATGGCATCATGGACTCGGATGTGAGTCTGAGTGAGCTCCGGGAGATGGTGATGGACAGGGAGGCCTGGCGTGATGCGATTCATGGGGTCGCAGAGTCGGACACGACTGAGCGACTGAACTGAACTGAACTGAGCACAATTCTGGCCTTATGAGAAGATGCTCAGTGATATTAAGCACTGCTCATTAGAGGGGCAAGTGTCAGAGTATGGGGGCAGCAGGGAATCTGAGCCTTCTTGCTCTGCTACTCAAGAAGAGTGATGGGACAGAGGTGAAAGACTAATCCCTGTGGGTTCTGTGGCCATTGGCCTCTTCCCTGAGCTTCCAGGTTCTTTTGCCACAAATTAAAATATTAACAAATGCAACTACTTTAAATTCTACCCTTTCCCCTTATTTTTGGAGAACCACAATAAATATTTTATCACATATTTGGATGCTTATAAAGGATGGGCATAAGTTTTAGAGCCAGAGATAGTATAAGTAGTCCAGCCTGCTCCACGGAGCATCTGCAGAGGAGGGAACCAAGGCACAGTGTTGGGGAACAGCTAACTCAAGGCTTTGGCAGGGATGGGTAGGCTCCCCTGTCTCCTTGTTGTGGAGCAGGGTGGCCCTGCCTCAAATGTACGAGCCTTATTCAGAATTCAACTAATCATTTTGGAATGAATTCAGTCTGACTGGTTGGAATAGGAATCCTGCTTTCTGGAAGCCTGATGTCCTCTTCTGGGGCCTTCTGTGATTTTCTTTCTTTTTATTTTTGGCTAGGCTAGGTCTTCCGTACTGCGCTCAGGCTTTCTGTAGTTGTGGTGAGCTGGGACTAATCTCTAGATGTGGTGTGAGGGCTTCCCATTGCAATAGCTTTTCCTGTTACAGAGTGTGGGCTCCACAGGCTCTATAGCTATGGCACGAGCTTAGCTGCTCCGTGACATGTGTAATCTTCCTGGACCTGGGATCAAACCGTGATCCCTGTATCAGCAGGCAGATTCTTAACCACCTGGATATGAACTAGCAGCATGAATTGCTCTGTCTTACTCCATCCTCCTAGAACACCCTGCGTATTGTCCCCCTGATGCCTGCGGTGCCTCTTTTTTCAACTTCTCAGCGACAGTAGGGGCTGTGTTCTGCTGAGATCAGAACCCCATGCCTGGTACAGATTAGGGCTCTACTTGCCCATTTGCTTATTGTATTGAATTTACAGATTTTATGCTGGCGAGTCTTTCAGGGAGAATTGGGCAGTAGAGCAGAGGGCAGAGGACAAGGTTCCAGTGGTTCATTCACTGGCTTCGGGAAGGACTTCTTGGCTGTAGACACACTCCTAAGAAAGACCTTCACATTCAGAGCCTGATGTTAGGGAAACGTTATAAATTAAAATTTTAATTTATATACTTAAAAATGATCTTTGAAGAATTAGGTAGTAGCAGTAATAAATATTATATTACTAGCAACAAATTTAACCTGAAGAAAAAAAAAAAAGAAAGACCTTCAGCCAGGAGAAATGAGAAGCAGGAGAATCTATCAGCTAAGAACCCAGAGCTAATTTGCCAGAGTTTGAATTCTCATTCTGCCACCTACTAGCTATGTGACTTCAAGCATGTCATTTAGCCTCTCTGGATTTTGTCCAGGAAGAGGACTCACAATCAAGTCAGGCGGCTGGGATATGTCAATGTACATATGTCTATTACAAATGCCAGTATACATGTAGATGTGCGTGCATATAGATAGCTGTGCAGTTAAATGTCTGCTGGCACCTAGAGTGCACACAACATTGTCACTTCAAAGTTGTGTGGTGAGTTTGGTAGCGTCAGTCATTCATTCAATGAATAAACATGTGCCAAGCACCTTTAAGGTGGCAGACCCTGTTAGGAGCTGAGGAGAGGGCCATGAATTAAACATGTTCCCTCACTTGAAGGTATGCAGTCTATCACCAGTGAGTAACTGTGAGGCTGTGTGTTAAGGGCAGAGTCTTTCGGAAGCCAGGAGGAAGATGTCACCCAGTGTCCCAGCAGAGTGGGCGAGGGGCGAGAGAGGCTGGTAGGGTGGCGCTCGAGCTGTGTCACGGAGATGGGAGCTGTGTGTCAGGAGCAGACTGGGCAGGGGCAAGGGGCGCCTGAAGTAGGGAGAAGGGGCCGAACAAAGGTGGGGTGACTGAGACTGCAGATAATGGAGGTGATTTGGGACTTCCTTTAATTTACATAAATTATTTTTTTCCCCAGTGGCTGCTAAGTCGTTAGAACATAACTACTTATTAAGCTGTTTGGATCTAACTATTTAGTAAAGGGAGCAGGTTTTTCCTAGGGTTGTGGTGAAATTCTTACTGAGGGACTTCCCTGGTAGTCCAGTGGTTAAGACTCGGCCCGCCAATGCAGGGTACATGGGCTCAATAACTGGTTCCAGAAGATTTCACATGCCATGAGGCACCTAAGCCTATGAAGCATGACTGCTGAACGCTGTGTGCTCTAGAGCCCACGCTCTACAGCAAGAGAAGCTGCCTCAATGAGAAGTCTATGCACCACAACTAGTCACCCCCACTCTCCACAACTAGAGAAAGCCCTCCAGCAGCAATGAAGACCCGGTAGAGTGAAAAATGAATAAATAAATACAAGTTAAGAAAATATTACTAAGACACCAAGTGTATTGTCAACTGAGAAAATGTGGGAAATTCTACCCTAGACACAAGCATGAAGACAGTTTCCAGTATTTTCTCCCTTTTTTTTCCCCTGTACCAAAGTGTTCCCAGCTCTCTTCACTTGCATAGTGTTAAGACTGTGACAATTATCTTTGGCCAAGAAGGAGAATCACAGGCCATTATAACTGCATGTACACATTTTTTTGCATAAACTGCATACTCATATATACCTATACATACATACAGAGGCAGGCAGAGTGATTCAGCCATGATGGAAACTTCAGAGGGTAATTAACTTTGAGAAATGACAATAATTACATGTCCATTAAGATATCATTACTATAGAAGAGGAGGGAATCAGGATCAGGAATTTCCAGGGAGGGATAATTTCCTCCACAGTGTGGCTTCCTCTTGAGGAAAATCTGACTTGGAGCTTTCCTGACCAGTGGGTGAGCTGTACCTTCTGGGCGGATGACAAAGAACATGCAGAAATCCCATGGACCCTGGTGTCTTCCTGAGGGTTTCTCACCTTTGCAATCTTATCAGATTTTCCAACATATCCACAAAATTTCCAGAAGGAGACCATGTCATCCTGGCTTTGGGCTGAGTTCTGTCCATTCTGATGCCTTGCAATATCCTTAACCTTCCCCATCCCATAAAATTGCCCTGCAGCTCTTTAAGAATCTTAAACAACTGTGCCTCTTAAAAAAAATTTTTTTTTAATTTATTCATTTGACTTTGTCACGTCTTAGTTGCAGCATGCAGGATCTTTAGATTTGGCGCGTGGGATCTAATTCCCTGACCAGGGACTGAATCTGAGCCCCCTGCACTGGGAGCACAGATTCTTAGCCACTGGACCCGCTTAAGACATGTCCCAACTTAAGCAGTGAGGCCGAAGCAAAGGATTTGATTCTTCCTTTCTCCATGCTTGTTCTATTCAAGCATCAGTGGATTAAATGATGCTCTGCGTTGAGGAGGGCCATCTGCTTTACGGAGTCCACTGATTCAAGTGTTAATCGCATCCAGAAACACCTTCACAGACACACCCAGAAATAGTGTTTCCAAATGTCTGGGCTTTCCATGATCCAGTGAAGTTGGCACATAAAATTAACCATCATAATCGCCTTCAGATTTCTGTGATGTCTAGCATTCCTGGACATCTCACTGTTTTTCTGAGTGTTCCTCTCAGGCTGTCAGTGATCCTTCTCCATTCTTTCTGGGTCCTTTCCCTCTTGATGGCCTGAACCCTTGGTCTGTGACCATCATGAAGGCTGATTTAGAGAGTATATCTCAAACCTCTGAATTTTGTCCCAAGTTTTTGACTCCCAGGTGGGTCATACCATCACCCACAAGCTCCAGAAGTACCTTTCAAGCTCATTGTTGTTGTTTAGTTACTAAGTTGTGTCCAACCCTTTGTGACCCCCTGGACTGTATCCCACCAGGCTCCTCTGTCCATGGGATTTCCCAGACAAGAATACTGGAGTGGGTTACCCTTTCCTTCTCCAGGGGATCTTCCTGATCTAGGGATAAAACCTGTGTCTCCTGTGTCTCCTGCATTGGCAGGTCGATTCTTTACTGCTGAGCCATCAGGGAAGCCCTACCAAATTCATTATCTCTTGTTTAAACTTGATCATTTTCCTAAATTGCTGCATTTGTTAATAGTCATCCTACCTTCTTGGTCTTTGGGCTTTAAAAACTTGAGTTATCTCTCATTTCTTTCTTTACCTTACCTTTGATCTATAATATAGTAATAGTCTTCCTAATATAATGAAGAATAAGACTGGTCTACCTCCTCTCCCTCTATCTCTGTTTCCCTTTTCTAGTTTTATTGAGTAAGAACTGACATGCGTGCAAGCCAAATTGCCTCAGTCATGTCTAACTCTTTGCGACACTATGGACTGTAGCCCACCAGGCTCCTCTGTCCATAGAATTCTCCAGGCAAGAATACTAGAGTGGGTTGCCCTGCCCTCCTCCAAAGGATCCTCCCAACCCAGGGATGGAACTTGCATCTCCTGCATTGGCATGTGGGTTCTTTAGTGTCACCTGAGAATCCCAACAATTGACATACACCATTGTATACGTTTAAGGTATATAGCATGATGGTTTGGTTTACATATATTGTGAAATGATTACCAAAATAAGTTCGGCTAGCATCCACTTTTTCCTCACTAAAATTTTAATAATAAGAAAAGATAAAAAGTAAACGAAAGAATTCTCCTTGTGATATGAACTCAGGATTTATTCTCTTAAGTTTTCTCGATACTGCACAGCAGTGGTCGCTATAGTCATGTTGTATATTACACCTCTATGACTTATTAGATAATAAGTCTAAAGTCTATTTATTGTGACTGGGGGATTGTACCTTTTGGCTGTCTTCTTCCATTTCTTCCTCCCTTCCTTATCCCCTGCCTCTGGTAACTACAAGTCAGATAATATATTTTTTCAAAGAGTTTTTTTTAATTTTATTTTAAATTTAGATTCCACATATTGGAATGATTTTGGTTTGCAGTTTTCTTTTTTATGGTGGTGTCTTTGTCTGGTTTTGGTATCAGGGTGATTCTGGCCTCTAAAAATGAGTTTGGAAAATTTTTTCTTCAATTTTTGGAATAGTTTGAGAAGGATAGGATAACTCTTCCTTAAAAGTTTTGTATAATTCAACTGTTAGGTCCTGGACTTTTGTTTGGGGGGAGTTTTTTTAAATTACTGAGTTAATTGGTCTGTTCTTATTTTCTCTTTCTTTCTTGTTCAGTCTTAAGAGATTGTGCATTTCTCAGAGTCTATCCATTTCTTGCAGGCTGTCCTTTTTGTTGGTATATAATTGTTCATAGTAATTTCTTATGATCTTTTGTATTTCTGTGGTGTTGGTTTTAATTTCTCATCTTTCATTTCTGATTTTATTTATTTGTGCCGTCTCTCTTTTTTTTTTCAGTGAGTCAATTATCAATTCTATTTATCTCTTCAAAGAATGAGTTCTTAGTTTTGTTGATTTTTTCTATACTTTTAAAAGTCTCTATTTCTTCTTTGATACTTCTTTCTACCCACTTTGGGCTTTGTTCTTCCTTTTTTAGTTTCTTTAGGTATAGATTTAGATTGTCTATTTGAAGTTTCTCTTGTCTGCTGAGGTTAGCTTATATTGCTATGAACTTCCCTCTTAGACTTGCTTTTGCTGTGTCTTACACATTTTGGATCATGTGTTTCTGTTTTCATTTGTCTTCAGGTACTTTTTGATTTCTTCTGTGACCCATTGGTTGTTGGTTCTTTCTGGTTGAACCCTGACAGGGAGTCCAGGCCCCATGTTCTCATCTCATCTGTCTCTGCTATCTCCACACGGTAGCAGTATAGATAGCAGGCTAACTATATGTGTTCCAGATAACTACACTGGATTTGTAGTGTCCTATGCTCCAGCCTAATTGCATCTCCATGAATATTCTATTTTATTACCTTGTACTTCATGCTTGCTTCTTCTCCAGCATACTTTGCCTGATTCTGTATTTTCTACTTAAAACTATCTAGATGGGTGGGATGGGGCAGGACATGGGAGGAAGGTTCAAAAGGGAGGGGATATATGTATACGTATGGCTGATTCATGCTGAGGTTTGACAGAAAACAACAAGATTCTGTAAGCGATTATCCTTCAATAAAAAATAAATTAAAAAAAAATTAAAATTTTACCTAACCTTTGAAGCCACCTCATATTATTTGTCATCCATGGAAACCTTCCTAATCCTACTATCTTCCTCCTTTGCACCTTATAATATTATCTATCTCCTTGAAAATCACTTTGTAAACTCAAAGGGTGGTTGGAAGGAATAATAAAAAGCATACATAGAAAGTATCCACACAGAATACCTGGCACATGGCAGATGATGAGTGAGGGCTTATTCTATTTATTTTCCATCCTTGGAGTATGTCAAGAGCTCTGTAAATAGTGGTCTATGCCTTCCAATTTTCTAAATTTGGCAGTGAGGCCAGGAGGCTCAGATAATTCATGTTTCTATGAAGTGTCTTCTGTGGCTGAGAGATGCTTCTGGGACACCATGATCTTTGTGTTCTGGGTTCCAATGTTGGACACACCTTTTTTAAAATTTTATAAACACAAGTATTTGTGAGATGATGGTACTGATGACTGTCAGCTATAAAGTGTTTCCTTTTATCCAATCCAATAGTTGGAAGGAGCTGTGGATTCAGTAAATAGCTATGGATCTTATTAATAGCACTGGATCTAATTTATAGCCGTGTCTCATGTTTGCATCATGCTTCAGAGTTTCTGGAGGAGTTTTTCTCACTGGAAGCTCCCAGCAGCCCTCGCTGTGAAATAAGCAGGGCGGTTGAGGACATTCTGCTGGTGATGACACTGAGGCACAGGCAGCTTGTGTGATATGTCTAAAGGTCACAGTGAGTAATTAGAACTTACAGATCTTGACTCCCAGGCTAGGGCCCCTCTCTCTGCACTTGCCAAGAAGCAAAGTAAAAAGGAAACTTTAACTTGTTGCAGTGCAAAATCCTGCTAGTTAGCATCTATTACTTATCCTGAATCTGTCTCTGCTTGATAGTTCAGGTGGTGGCTGTGGCTTTGCTTTACCCTCCCCTGATCATCTTTCTATCTCTCCTGGTGCATCCACTACCCCTCTCCAGAATCCAGGATGCTGATCACATAGGTCACATATCAGATACAGACCATGTTTGCTAATTGCTTTATTTGCCTACCCCTATGTAACAAGCCAGGCTTCCCAGGTGGCGCTAGTGGTAAAGAAATCTACCTCCCAAAGCAGAAGTCTTAAGAGATGTAGGTTCAGTCCCTGGGTGGGGAAGATTCCCTGGAGGATGGCATGGCAACCCACTCCAGTCTTCTGGTCTGGAGGATCCCATGGACAGAGGAGTCTGGCAGTCCATAGGGTTGCAAAGACTTGGGCACAACTGAAGTGACTTAGCAGGCACACATAAAACAAGTCACCTTAAAACCTAATGACTTAAAACAACAAGAATTTATTTTTTCTTACAATTTTGTGGGTTGGTTGGGAAGATTCTCTACTGGCCTCAGCTGGGCTTACATGAGTGACTGTCTTCAGCTGGGGTGGGGTTTAGTTGAGCTGGAAGAAACTTGATGGCTTCATTCTTCAGTTGGCAGTAGGTGTTTTAGATGGATGTCATCTGGTATGCTCTGGTTTACCTCCATGGAAACTCTTACCTTTCACAGGCTAGACTGGTGGTCTCCCTGGTGGTCTCAGGGCAGTAATCCAAGAGCACAAAGCCAGAGAATGCAAGGTCTATTAAGGCTGGGACTGGGATCCTGCTATCACTTCTACTGACGTTCTATCAGTCAAAGCTGTCACAAGCCCAGCCTGAGTCCAGCGCAAGGGTAAGAGAAATAAACTCCACCTCTTGGTGGCTCAGTAGTAAAGAATCTGCCTGTCATGTAGGAGACACAAGAGAGGTGGGTTCAATCCCTGGGTCAGTAAGATCCCCTGGCAAAGGAAATTGCAGCCCACTCCAGTATTCTTGCCTGGGAAGTCTGATGGACAGAGGAGCCTGGAGGGCTACAGTCCATGGGGTCACAATGCTGAGAGGGACTGAGAATGCGCACACACTTGGTGGCAGGAAATTCACATTCATATTGCAAAGGGGAAGAGAATGAATTGTTGGGGCCCTCTTTGGAAACAATAGTGCATGGGATCATTGTGCATTAAATGAATTTGAGAAAAGGGGACCAGTTTTCTCATTCTTCCATGCAGCAGGAGTTTCATTTAGGACTCATCTGATATCATCAGTGTTCTCACCATCACACCCTTGTATCTTTCTGCTTCTACATGGCAACCAGAAAACACTCTCTGCCTCTCTCCACTCTGGATTAACTCAGCGGCGGGCACTGGAAGCTGATTGATACTCACTTGGGAATTCTTTAGTGTATTGGTCAGCTTTTCTTGTATCCCAGTGACATGGTTTGGTGTGAAACCAATTGGAACTAACCATCTTTAAAAAAGTATTCTCCACCGGTTGCACTACAGGTTAATGTGATTCTCTGCCTTGTGATTAGGGGCAAAGAAATGCGTTTCCCACCTACTTTTGTGCTCTGGAGCACTGCTGTTCTTTAAGAAACCCAAAGGAAGAGAAGTTTTGATTGGTAAAGTCTCCAGATACTTTGAGATTCCCTTGTCATACCATCAATAAGCTCCCCATTTCACTAATATTTTTAATATACTAATTTAAGTATATTAAATTACTTAATATAATTTAAGTAGGGAAGGCTGAGCCATGAGGCTTGTGGGATCTCAGTTCCCCAGTCAAGATTGAACTCTGGCCCTCGGCAGTGAGAGCACCAAGTCCTAACCACTGGACAACCAGGGAATTCCCAAATTGCTTATTTCTTCTCTGTGAGTGAATGCAACTATTTTTTATTTTCTATCACTGATCTCTCTTGTTTTCAAACCACAGTCTTGATTCCAGCTTGTGATTCATTCAGCCTGGCATTTTGCATTGTTCTATGTCTGGTTCTAACTGTTGCTTCTTGACCTTGCATACAGGTTTCCCAGGTGGCAGGTAAGGTGGTCTGAGAGATATACCAAAATGTTTTTAGAGAGTGATACAATTAACATCACCATCAAACGTTGCTAGAGCTTAAAATTGATCGAGGGTACACTGTACGATTTATGATTGTTGGCATCTTTTGCATTTTACTCAGGTTTTTGTTCCAACTTGTATGTTATAAGCACAGTTATTACTGTAAAATTAAAAAAAAAGACAGCTCATGAAATTTGGAGTGAAGAAGAATTTTTTGATGAATTTTATGCTGATATTTTGGAGAAGGGAATGGCATCCTACTCCAGTATTCTTGCCTGGAGAATCCCACGGACAGCGGAGCCTGGAGGGCCATAGTCCTTGGGGTCACGAAGAGTCAGGCACAACCGAAAGACTCACACACATGCTGATAGTGTGTTTGATTGTCCCAGCAACATGTATGTAGTGTCTCAGAAAAATGATAACTTTTCAGGATATCGTTCTGATTAAGATGATGTGAGTATTAGACTAGCAAAAAGACAAAAAACTTTGATGATTGATTCTGATATGGAAATTGAAAATTGAGAATCATGATGCTGGCAAACGCTACTTTGCTTCTGCAGACGAGTGGATTGAAGACAACATTTCATGAAAATTAGAAGATTTTACAGGTGTGTTAGAGATAGCTATTGGATACAATAGCCCAGAAAGTGTTAGTGAAATAATAGAATTCATTTCTGGCTGGTCAAAATAAAAATCGTCAGCCACAGGCATTAGTGTCTGCAAAAATCCCCTGGTCAATAATGTGTTAAGACTATTTGCTATGGACTTATATGTCTGGATTGAAATTTGAGGCTGAGAAGTGAAAACTGTTTTCCCTTTCTTGGTAGCAGTAAGCTAGCCATATGGATAATCTGAAGGGCTGCAAAGAAACAAAATCTCTAAATCAGTTGACATTTAACTACATTTCATAGCTTAGGGAATTATCTCATTCAAATAGGATCTTTATTTTTTTCTGTAAGTTGTCACACATTTATTCTGGTGGAGTCATTTTTTCCCCTTTCTCTTCTGTATATTTTGTTAAGGACATTTATGTAATTATCATTTTCCATGTGCATATCTTCATGAAGTTTCAAGATTGGTAGGAGAAACCTACATAGCAGTGTAGCAAACACATTGAAGTCACTCAGCAAATCTTTAAAGAAACCATGTGGGCTGCTTGAAACTACATAGAACAGTTATATGTATATAGTCTCTAGTGTTCTCCAGAACATAATGGATGCCCTGAGCTTAAACAGTATTTGTTGATTGACAAAAGTATGCACCAGTGAATGAGCCCTACTCACAAGCAGTGCAATGCCTCAAGGTTGGCTTGTTTTGTGGGAACAAGGACTTTTCAGGGAGTCAGTCACGAAGCCTGACTATGGGATGATCAACTCTATCCCCATTCTATTTTGGTCTCTCTCTCTTTCAGGAGTCTTTCTGCCTGCCTGCTCACCTGACGGACTCAGCCTGACTCACTGCCTCACTATGGGGACCTGAGGGATTGCTTCCCACTAAAACATGCTTTCTTTGGGAGATTTCAACTGTTTTTGAATTAGTTATAGTTTCAAAAGCAAATGGCTCCCATTATTAGAATGCATGTTTTAAAATATGGAGAACAGTGTGGAGATTCCTTAAAAAATTGCAAATAGAACTACCTTATGACCCAGCAATCCCACTCCTGGGCATACACACCGAGGAAACCAGAATTGAAAGAGACACACGTACCCCAGTGTTCATCGCAGCACTGTTTATAATAGCCAGGACATGGAAACAACCTAGATGTCCATCAGCAGATGAATGGATAAGAAAGCTGTGGTACATATACACAATGGAGTATTACTCAGCCGTTAAAAAGAATTCACTTGAATCAGTTCTGATGAGATGGATGAAACTGGAGCCGATTATACAGAGTGAAGTAAGCCAGAAAGAAAAACACTAATACAGTATACTAACACATATATATGGAATTTAGAAAGATGGCAATGACAACCCTGTATGCAAGACAGGAAAAAAGACACAGATGTGTATAACGGACTTTTGGACTCAGAGGGAGAGGGAGAGGGTGGGATGATTTGGGAGAATGGCATTCTAACATGTATGCCATCATGTAAGAATTGAATCGCCAGTCTACGTCTGACGCAGGATACAGCATGCTTGGGGCTGGTGCATGGGGATGACCCAGAGAGATGTTATGGGGAGGGAGGTGGGAGGGGGCTTCATGTTTGGGAATGCATGTAAGAATTAAAGATTTTAAAATTAAAAAAAAAATAAAAAATTTTAAAAAAGAAAAAAAAATTAAAAAAATAAAATTATCTCATGTTGCCAACTTGGCAGCTTTAACCTGTCATCAGAGAATTCAGCATATTCATGGGAAAAATAGACTTGAAAAAAATCAAGCCGAATGAACCAATATGGTCAAGGAGTAAAGGAAATGTCCTTTGAAATATCTTTCACTTATATAGACATGCCTCATTTGTTTTACCATCTGTACAATGGTGATGAAACTTTGTATTCTGGTTTTTTTTTATAATTGTATATTTACATTCTTTTTATCAGATTTTATTTTATTTTATTTTACTTAAAGAATAAGTTGAGTCAATGGTGTAGTATATAAAACAGTTCACTGAGCATAATACTCCACTCGATTCTCCAGATTTGTCAACATATTTTCATGCACACACAACATGGTCTTATGCCAGATATCGAAGGAATCTGTCTGGTATAAATGGCATTATTTTCCAGCTTTATGGAAGTAAGAGTGACAAATAAGAATTGTACATATTTAAGGTATACAACGGAGAAGGCAATGGCACCCCACTCCAGTACTCTTGCCTGGAAAATCCCACGACGGAGCAGCCTGATAGGCTGCTGTCCATGGGGTCACTAAGACTCGGACATGACTGACTGACTTCACTTTCACTTTCCTGCATTGGAGAAGGAAATGGCAACACCCTCCAGTGTTCTTGCCTGGAGAATCCCAGGGGCGGGGGAGCCTGGTTGGCTGCCATCTATGGGGTTGCATGGAGTCAGACCCGACTGAAGCGACTTACCAGCAGAAACAGCAACAAGGTGTACAAAGTGATGATTTGATACACGTATATATTGTGAATTGATTACCACAGTCAAGCAAATTTACGCATCCATCACGTCACATAATGGTGGACCCTCCCTAAACTCAAATGGCAGATTACCATGGCAAAAATCATGTCCATGTATTTCACCTGAAAACTAGTCTTGAAAAAGGTAAATTATAAAGAGAATATCATGGCTCAGTTGGTGAAGAATCGCTTGCAATGCAGGAGACCCTGGCTTGATCCCTGGCTTGGGAGGATCCACTGGAGAAGGGAAAGGCTACTCACCCCAGTATTCTGGCCTGGAGAATTCCATGGACTATACAGTTCATGGGGTCGCAAAGAGTTGGACATGGATGAACGGCTTTTACTTTCACTTTCATAAAGAGAATACTTTTCAATCAAAATACAAAAAAATAGTCAACTATTACCATAAATTTAAATACATACATTCGATTTGTCTCCTATTGCTTATCTTTAATCTATCTACAGATCTACTTACCTACCTACCTACTTATCTCCCTATATTGAGTTTTCGTTGCCCCTCTAACAAATGTTCACAAATATAGGGGCTTGAAATGACATAATTTGTCATTTGTCTTCTTCAGATCACCTTACTGGGATAAATCAAGATGTCAGAGCCTTCCCTTCTGGAAGCTTTTGGAATTCATTTTCTTGCTTTTTCCAGTTACTAGGTACTGCCTGCATTTCTTGGCTCATGGCCTCTTAAATCTTCAAAGCAGCAACAGCTGATAGAGTCTTTCTGACTTTGCATCACTCCTACACTGATTCTTCTACTTCTTTCCTTCATGTTTAAGAACCTTTGTGTTCACTTTGGACCCACCCAGATAATATAGAATTATCTTCCCATCTCAGGGTCAGCTGATTTGCAACCTTGGTGTCACTAGAAACTTAATCCCCTTCTGCCATGCAACCTAATATATTCAGAGGAAGTCAGCATCTTTGGAGGATCACTATTCTATCTACAACTAACCCCATGTATAAATGAGAGGAAACAACATAATGCTGGTGATCCTCCACAAATTAATTTTTTGGTTAAATGCAAATTCGGTGACAATCCCAACAGGAATTTTGTTTGTTTACTAGTTATTGAACTTGATAAGTTGATCTTTAAGTTTATATAGGTGAGTAAAGAGTCAAAAACAATATAGCAAACTAAAGCTTGGAACTAAACTTACCAGGATTCAAGACTTAAGATATCAGTAATGAAAATAGTGTCGTATTACCTTACAGATAAACATATTGGATAGATGTAACAAAGAATATCAAAATAGGTTCATCTACATAAAAATCAAATTGGACTTTGACAGAGATAGCATTTATGTCAGTGGTAAAGAATCCATAAAGTTCGAACAACTGGCTAACCATCAGGCAAAATAAAATTCTTCATTTCCTATGAAACTATAAATTCTAAGTGCATAATGACCCAATTATGAAAGCAAACTGGAAAATATTTAGACTATCTTTATGATTTTGAAGAAGGGGAATTTTCTTAACAGGATTCAAAATGTATAGAGAAAAATATGGATATATTTGATCTCAAAATTTAAAAAAATATATTGACATACTGTCATAAGCCAACTTATAAAGATCATTCACAAACTATTAACTCAAAATCAGCAAAAGATAAAAATGTAGAACACGACAGAGTTTCCTAGAAGTCAATAAGATAAACAAATCTTATAAGTAGAAAAATGGGCCAAAGATGCGAATAGTTAATTTACAAATAAGAGAAAACTCAAACAACACATGAAAAGCTCAGCCTCATTGTAATCAACGATATGGAACAAGGCACTGTCATTTTGTAAGGAATACAGCAGTAAAAAGTACTTAGTCTGATTACTGGTGAAGATATAGGGAATCAGGATCTGTCACCTACAAAAAATATTTGCAACCAAACCACTTTTGAGAGTAAGTTGATGATAGGTAGTGATGCTGAAGTTGCACATATATTATGACCCAGCAATGTTATTTCAAGATACATTTTCTAGAAGAGCTATTATATATGTACTGAGGAAGTATAGTCTCTATAGCACTTGTTTTTTTAATGTGAAAATATACCCTTTTGGAAGGGTGTAATGGAGAAGTTGCGGTTTGTAAACATATTGAAATTCTGTGTGTGTTTGTGTATTCTCAATTGTGTCCAACTCTTTGCGGACCCATGGACTGTAGCCCAAAAGGCTCTACTGTCCTTGGAATTTTCCAAGCAAGAATACTGGAGCGGATTGCCATTTCCTGCTGTAGGGGATCTTCCTGATCCAGGGATGAAACCTGCATCTCTTGCATCTCCTACATTGGCAGGCACATTCTATACCACTAGTGCCACCTGAAACTCTGCAAAGCCATTAAATAATCTGACTTATCAAATCTCAAAACAATGTTGAGGAGAAAAGGAGTTGCGATAGATTATCGTATTGGTTTTACAACAAATTTCTTGGTCATGTGTGCTACTTAAATGCAGCCACTTCTTCATGGCACATTCTTCTTTAAAGCCAGCAAGGGATAAAAAGACTATAGTGACTTAGCAGCAGCAGCAGCAGCAGCAGCAAGATGGTGTTACCCTCTGTAATCGCAGTAACAGAATCACATACTTCGCATCACCTTTGCCTCATTTCATGGGTTAGAAGCAAGTTGCAGGTCTTATTCACACTCAAGGGGAGGGAATAATACAAACATCTGAATACCGGAAAGTGCTGATTATGGGAACCACCTTAAACTTTGTTTCCCACAATTTTGTGTCATTTATATAAGTATTTCAAAGCACACACAGCAACTTTCTTGAATCTCCAGGAAATTATGATGCGTGAAAAAAGCCATCCTTCAAAGATTGCATAATTTATTTGCTGTTGTTGCTCAGTTGCTAAGTCGTGTCCGACTCTGAGGCTCCCCGGACTGCAGCACGCCAGGCTTCCCTGTCCTTCACTGTCTCCTGGAGTTTGCTCAGATTCACGCCCATTGAGTTGGTAATGCTATCTAACCATCTCATCTTCTGCTGCCATTTAGAAAATCTTCTTACAGTGACATAATTATAGAAATGAAGAATAAATTAATGGTGGCCAGGGTTCAGCAGTAAAGGAAGGCAGAGAGAAAGCAATAAAGGTTGGTGTGAGTATGAAGGAACAGGAATGGTACAGAACTGTTCTGTATTGTGACTGCCAATGTCAATATCTTGGTTGAGATATTACATATGGTTTTGTAAGATGTTAACATTGCAGGGAAACTGGCCATAGTACATGGTGTTTCTCTGTATTATTTCTTAAAACTTCAATGAACTACAATTATCAAAAACGAAAGGTTTAATTAATAAACTACAACAAATAAAGCAACACAACAAACAGAAAGCCCAGTGTGAGCCCTGCATGGTGAGTATAAAACCATAAGACAAAAATAAACAGCGAAAAACATTGCAAAGATGCAAAAAGCTGTTGGCCTAAAAAGACAGCTAAACTCATCATTGGAGGGTGTAGAGGGTAGAAGTGCTCTTCAGTAAATCAAGTCACTAACTTGGAGGACAAAGTTGATAAACTCAAATACAGAAGAAAAGGACAAACATGAAATGACTTTATTAGTTTAAGTTAAGCATGAAACCTCTGTTTATATTTCCTTACATAGAAAACCTGTGAATATTGCTTTATATGTATTTTATATATAAATAAAAATATATATTTAATATATATTATAACATATATATTTAATATATAAATATATATATATAAATATATATAATATATATAGAGAGAATATATATATTCCCTGGTGGCTCAGATGGTGAAGAATCTGCCTGCAAGGCAGCAGACCCAGGTTTGATCCCTGGGTGGGGAAGATCCCCTGGAGAAGGGAATGGCAACTCACTCTGGTATTCTTGCCTGGAAAATTCCATGGACAGAGGAGCCTGGAGGGCTACAGTCAACGGGGTCACAAAGAGTTGGACATAACTGAGTGACTAATAGTTTCTTTTCACATGATTTATTTGTACATTCTCACCTTTCAAAAAAGACATGTGATTATTACTCTATAAGGTATTATGCCAAGTTATTAATAGTGATTTTCTTTGAACTGGTATTCTTATTAGTGATTTTAATGTTCATTTTATAGGTTCAGATACACAATTTTCTACCATGAGTATGCATTAATATTAGGTGAAAAATGATTAAAATCAAAACAATTTTGTACATATTGCCCATCTGCAATTATGTAAAAATCTATACAACAAAAACCTGGAAGGAAATCTTGTATACTAAATGTTAACAAAGGCTCTGCCTGGGGGATTGGATTTAGTTGTTTTTACTTTCTCCAAGTAGCACTGAGCAGTCTCCAGATTTTATACAGTGATTGGTTGTTCATTTTATAATCATATAGATAAAATTTAAATTAGAATATAAAATTTTATACATACTATATGACAGCAAATACCCTGGGATTTCTTTGGAAGGAATGATGCTGAAGCTGAAGCTCCAGTACTTTGGCCACCTCATGCGAAGAGATGACTCATTGGAAAAGACTCTGACACTGGGAGGGACTGGGGGCAGGAGGGAAGGGGAAGACCGAGGATGAGATGGCTGGATGGCATCACGGACTCGATGGACATGAGTCTGAGTGAACTCCGGGAGATGGTGATGGACAAGGAGGCCTGGTGTGTTGTGATTCATAGGGTCGCAAAGAATCAGACACGACTGAGCAACTGAACTGAACTGAACTGATACACTGCAAATTGATGGGAAGGAAAACAGTAAAACATCGAAATACTAAAGATGACCTTTTTTATTCTTTCAGCTTTCAAATATTTCCAAAATTTGTATCATGAACATATATTGTTTTGATAATGGAAATACTCCAAAGAATATAGAAGGGATTAATTAGCTGTTATAGGGAAAGTTGGGTATGAGGAAATTTTTCCTAAACATAAAATATTAGGAAATCATAAAAGAAAAAAGAAATAGTCAAATAGCCAATTAAAACATGGGAAAATATTTAGTCTCTATAAATGAAATTTCAAAATTTGAAGTTATTTTGGACATAGATTCATTTCTTTTTTCTCTTATGTATAAGTCAACATTTAGATGATTGAAGAATATTTTATCCTTATGAAGGAATAATATACATATATTAAAGATCCTTGAGAAAATATGTAATAAGATATACTATAATCTCTGAAAAAAGAAGAAAAAATACTACACTTACAGTCTGCCTTAAACTTACCAACTATGTATTTTTAAGAATTAAGAAAATGAGCCAAAAATATTCATAATAGCTATATCTTAGGGTTGGAATTTTAGAAGACTTTATTTTGTTTATTAAGGCCAATATTTTTATATTTTCTCAAATCAAACCAGAAGAAAGATGCGTGCTGTAATAAATGGAACAGAACTACATTAAGGACCAGTCTGTAACTTTAAAAGATTCTGTGCTTGGTAGTGAACTTTCAATAATATAAAGTTCCCTGGAAAATCTAATATAGTTTACTCATTATTTATAGCTGAAGCTCCAATACTTTGGCCACCTGATATGAAGAGCCAACTCATTGGAAAAGACCCTGATGCTGGGAAAGACTGAGGGCAGGAGGAGAAGGGGACGACAGAGGATAAGATGGTTGGATGGCATCATCAGCAGAATGCATGTGAGTTTGAGCAAACTCTGGGAGATGGTGAAAGACAGGGAAACCCAGAGTGCTGCAGTCCATGAGTTTGCAAAGAGCTGGACACGACCGAAGAACTGAACAACAAATCAGTCAAGGAGTACTAGAGATGTTTTGGGAACAAGCCAAATATCTTGAATCTCTGCAGCTTATACTCAAAGATGGAATTTGGAAAACCATCTCCTGCAAGTCCTGTTTGGATTATTTTGCTAGGGCTTCCATAAAAAATACCCCACACTGGGACTTGCAGTCACCTCTCTGTGCCCAGAGCCCCCATCTCTCACTCTTCTTGTAAGGACACCAGCCATATCAGACTAGGGTTCCATGCCCCTGACACCATTGTAACTAAATCATCTTTTTAAAGACCTTATCTCCAAATATTTGGGTTTGAGTCTTCAACATGCCAAAACACTTCTAAGCTCATAAAAACACACCTCAGCCCATAACGCTACTCTGTCCTTTAATTGTCTTTTGTGATGCCCTATATCCTGTGCAGGGTCAGTTTGACTATCTCCAAGGAGACGGCCATACTCCCCAAGGTCATCAGGGGATAGAGTTTAAATCTGTCCCCAGAGAGAAGGTCAGAGGACCCAGACTTCCTGAGGAAAGTGTTGGAATACTTGGCATCTTGATTCTGCAACTCTCTCGACTGGAACCAACCCTGCAGTCGGAGAGTGAAGTGTCCAACTGCGACTTACCTTCTGCATCCTGCATCCATGGCAGGACACAGGCATGGGTAATTTCCATGTGGTTGAGCTCTTCGCCCTTCTCTCTTCCCTTTACAGAGAGCCTGTGACGTTTTGTTTGTTTGTTTTGTTTTTAGAAGGGATTCCTTACCTTCCATTCTCTCTCTCTTTTTTTTCTTTAAACTGATCACCCTGAAAACTTTTCGGACCTTTCACAGATGGGATTACAAAGACAGTTTTCCTGAAATGGACCAGTTCAAAAGAATCAGCTTACTCCTTTCTCCAGCAGCCAGCTTTTCATCCTGGGTCACATGTCACTTCTAATTGTGGGCATGGTGTTCAAATTCCCCTGGGGCCGAAATTTCCCCCAAGTAAATCCTCTCCTTCAGCAGCTGCAGGAACCTGTCAGCGACAGTGATTTTCAGATGTACCACCTCTGCAGGAGGGAGCAGCTCCGACTGGCACCAACCCCAGGGATCAGTCATCTCTAATCAATGCTGACACAGCTTTCCTCAGCTGATACTAAAGGATTCAAACCGATGGATGCAGAAGAGCTGGAGCCCTGGGGATGGGGTTCTTCCTGTGTGTGCGTGTGTGTTAGCTGCTCAGTCCTGTCTGACTCTTTGTGACCCCATGGACTGTATCCACCAGGCTCCTCTGTCCATGGAATACTGGAGTGAGTATCCTTTCTCCAGCCGATCTTCTCAACCCGAGGATCAAGCCAGGTGTCCCATATTGCAGGGAGACTGTTTACTGTCTGAGTCACTAGGCAAGTCCGGGGTTCTTCCTACTTCTAAGTTGATGGGCTGTGTTTTCCAACTGTTGATGGGCTGTTATCAACTGTTGAGGCTGATAAAAAAAAAAAAACACTAGAATTTTCACCAATTGTAATCTATTTGGTCAAATGGTATTTGGGATTCTCATGAGAGAGGGACCATACCTCAGAAAGTCTCAGATATAATTTGCTCACCCTGAGAAAGGTTCTCAAACATCTTCAGAGGACATCAGGGTTTTTCTAAGTGAAGCCTCCTGACAGGTGAACCAAAAATTTCTTTTTATCCCAGCATCTTATTGTGAAAAATTTCAAACATAGCAAAATTGAAAGCATGGGGACTTCCCTGGCCATTGGGTGGTTAAGACTCTGCCTTACTCTGCAGGGGTTTTGGGTTCGATCCCTGATGAAGGAAATAAGATCCCACATGTTCAAAAAGTAAAAAAAAAAAAGAAAAAAAAAAGAAAACAAAACCACCAAAACTTTAATGTATATAATGAAAGTAAATATTAGTTTTTAAAAAACTGAAAGCATTTTACAATGGGTACCTGTATACTCATTACCTACATTCTACCATCAACATTTTATTGTACTTGCTTTAGTTTATATTGAAATATTCTTTCTAGTCATCAATCCATTTTCTCTCTATTTTTTTATTTTGGTACATTTCAAAGCAAATTGGAAATATCTCAATACTCCTCCTAAATACTTATGAATGTGACCAGAGTTCGGTATTTGTTTACAGATTTTCTTCTTACGAGGTAAAACCTACTGCAGTGAAACACATTAATCTCAAGTGTGTGCATGTCTGCTGCATTTTGGCAAATAGATACGCTGCTGCTGCTGCTGCTAAGTCGCTTCAGTCGTGTCTGACTCTGTGTGACCCCATAGGTGGCAGCCCACCAGGCTCCCCCATCCCTGGGATTCTCCAGGCAAGAACACTGGAGTGGGTTGCCATTTCCTTCTCCAATGGATGAGAGTGAAAAGTGAAAGAGAAGTCGCTCAGTCGTGTCCGACTCTTAGCGACCCCATGGACTGCAGCCTGCCAGGCTCCTCCGTCCATGGGATTTGCCAGGCAATTGTACTGGAGTGGGTTGGCAACCCAAACAACTATCAAAATATTTAACAAGATCATCACTTAGAAAGTTTCTTCATGTCCCTTCCCAGTCAATCCCCTTTTCGTATGCTTTTCCACGCTGAATTAGTTTTGCCTGTTTAGATCTTCACAAAAAAGGAATCATATAGTATGCATTCTTTTGTATGTCTTCTGCTACTTAGCATGACAGTTTTGAAGTTTATCCCTGTTGTGTATTAGTAGTTCTTTCTTTTTTAATGCTAAGTAGAATTCCATTGGGTTAAATATACCACAGTTTGCTTATCTAGTCTCCTATTTGGACATGTTGAATGTTTACCTATTCTCTTATTTTGGACACATTGGACTTTTCAGTTTTTACTGACTATGAATAAAGTGAATATAAATGTTCTTGTACAAGTAGAAGACTTAAGTTTTTCCTCTCCACGTATACCCTGCAGTATTTTCAGCTGTATAATCCATCCGTCCACCCATCCAACCATTCATTCAATCATCCGTCCATCCATCTATCCAGCCAGCTACCTTCTCTCTTTAAAAAAAAAAGTTTTAATTTTTTTGCAGTATAGTTGATTTGCAATGCTGCATTAGTCTCAGATATACAGTAAAGTGATTCAGTTTTATATATAGTCATTCTTTCTTTTTTTAAAATTTATTTATTATTATTATTTTTACTTCACAATATTGTATTGGTTTTGCTATACATCAACATGAATCCGCCACGGGTGTACATGTGTTCCCCATCCCGAACCCCACTCCCACCTCCCCCCACCCAACACCATTATTCTTTCTCAGATGCTCTTCTCAGATAGGTTATCACAGAAAATTGAGTAGAGTTTCCCATGCTACACAGTAGGACCTTGCTAGTTACCTGTTTTATATACAGTATTGTGTGTTCATTCCAAGCTCCTGATTTGTCCCTCCCCACCCTATACCAGCTCTCCTTCCTGCCATTCTTTCAAACAAAGAGGGTATGTACTGCAGGCCAGGTAATGCATTTTTCTACCACTGGGAAAATAAAGTTAAAAAATACCTTCCTGGTCCTTTAAAGAATCTAGTGAGAGAACAACACAAACAATTACAGAAACATTGGATTTGGGCTGAAAGGGAGGGAGGCTTCTAGAAAAGAGAATAGCTCAGGAAATTTAGACAAGACTTCCCAGAGGTTAGATTCATAAATGACTGTAGTAATGGCAGCCACGGGTGCTCTTTCCCATGGCTTCCTTCAGTAAAAACCAAAGTCATGGTGGGCCAGTGGTTAAGACTTTGCCTTCTGTTGCAGGGGTTGCCTCTAGACCAAAAAACCAAAACATAAAGCAGAAACAATATTGTAACAAATTCAATAAAGACTTTAAAACTGGTCCACATCAAAAATGAAATTTTAAAAGAAAAGAGACTGAAGTCTTCACCATAGAAACCAGTTCAAAGAGAGTGATCTTGCAAGGGGCTTTATTGAGTTAATTTCCTGCTTATAACCATCCCCACCTAGAGCTTATCATCTCTATTCGCTTACTTGTAGGTCTATTTCAAGTTTTGATCTAGCTTGACTTGAGCCTTTCAGAGGGAGGTTAAAGTTTTAGGAGTTTATTCTGTCTTAGAGTTTACAGACTTCTTTTGAAAAGCTCTGTGGAGATGACTCATAGAATCAGCCAGGCTTTCTCCAGTATAACAATTCCAGAATGTACTAACCCAGAGATGCAATGCTCAGTTCCTTTTGAGTCATTGATTATGTTGCCAGATAAAATACAGGACACTCAATAACAATAAATTTCAAATAAACAACAATTTTTAAAAATGTAAGTGTGTCCCAAATATTTCATGGGATATAAGTATTATATCCCAAATATTAGTTGCTATTTATTTATACAAAAAAGTAATTCATTTAGCTGAAATTCAAATTTAATGACATGGCCCGTACTTTTATTGCTGAACCTGGCAACCCTAGTCATCGGAGAAAGAGACTTTCTGGCCAAGGGAATTTTACCCATGAAGGAAGCCAAACCCATAAAATACAAAAACATTCAAAAATAATCATGAAGGAAATGTTAATTGCCTTATACATCTCACAGCCTTTTGAATTAGAATATATGGATACATCACAAAACTTTCTTGATGACCTAATGTCATTGGTGTGAATATTAATTATTGCAGTGTGTGATGTCATCAAATATACTAGAGGTTATTCAGGCTGCTTGTCTTTATATTGAATGCTACCAGACATCTGTGACTTTAGAATTTTAAATGTTTTTTTAATCACTCTTTCTCCACCCCCATCATTATCAAATTACCAATTGAACCTCCTTGTGTCCATCAAAAATTATTTTCGCAGAGTCTAGAAACACTTAACTTTTCTTCTGCCTAGCCTGCTGTTAGTAAAAAATGAGATAGTCCTAATTCTTGCTAGCAGTATGTGTAAACAAGAATTAGGGTCTCGTATGAAAAGGTATAAATAGGGCTTCCCATGTGGCTCACTGGTAAAGAATTCACCTGCCAGTGCAGGAGATGCAGGAGACCCAGATTTGATCACTGGGCCGGGAAGATTCTCTAGAGGAAGAAATGGCAACCCACTCCAGTGTTCTTGCCTGGAGAATTCCATGGACAAAGGAGCCTGGCAGGCTACGGTCCATGAGGTCACAAAGAATGGGGCACACCTAAGTGACTGAGCGTGCATGAAAAGGTTACTGAGCTCGTGATAAATATTTAACATTTCAGAGATTTTAAGAAACTAATTTCTGGTCTTTTAATTTTACTTTTCTCAAACATGTGTTCACTCACTTATTACAATAATATTATTATCGAAAAGAGGTTTATATAGACCTCTACAGCTTCAACATTTAAGACATAACATTTAGAATTAATCTTTAGAAATATACATCTTTAAATGGTTAGAGGGTGATTTTAAGTTGAGTGTTTCCATCTGAATATTATGTAGTCTCCAAATGGTGTATTCATTCAATTTACACAATTGCATGGGTCCTGTAGGTGAATTCCCACCTGGTCTCATGTTCCCTCCAGAGGATCTTCCCAACCCAAGGATCAAATCTGGTCTCCTGCATTGCAGGCAGATTCTTTACCATCTGAGTCACCAGGGAAGCCTCCCATGTTAAGCAGTGTTGTTTAAATGTGAAAGCACCATTCCCTTCTCACCTAGATCTTTCTTCCCAGGATAAACACTGGATCTTAACCTATCCTGCACATTTATTTTAGATTTCAACGTTTTGACCAAATGGGAAAGGAAAAATACATTTTTTAAAAACTGCATATTTCCACGGAGAACATTCAGCTTCAGTGGAGAGTTGACTCTCATCCTTAGCACTTCACTGTTTCTTCATCTGAGAATCTTTGTGGTAAAGAATCTAAGTCCTCATGACATTTGTCAGGGCACAAAGAAGTCCCTGCTGGCAGATACTCTTAAAAGTTGGGGTTACATTTCTGCATCAAAACTCTTGAAAGTTTATCCACCAGATTTCCCTAAGGATGAAACCTGCTGTAAACATCCGCCAAAGTCCATTCCCTGGAAAGATACTTTCTCCCTTGAGCTTTTCTCCAAGAAACACTCTTCTGCCCATAAGTTCTTTGAGAATGTAGACTGTTACTGTTTATTCCCTGAGCTAGCCTAGTGCCTGCCTCATGAACTAAGTCCTCCAGAACTATTTGCTCAATAAATATATTAAGAAGGACTGAAGATTGATGAGTGGCATAGTGGCCCCAGTGGCAGATGTAAGAATTCTTAAGTGAAGGAATTCTTATTAACATGCGGAGGACGGTTTCTTTGAGGTTGAATTAACATTTTTTGAATAGTTAATTAATATATATTTTTAAGTATGAAAGTACCACACTGGGAAGAAATACAGTCTATTGTGGTGGTGATGGTTTAGTTGCTAAGTTGTGTGCAAGTCTTGTGAACCCATGGACTGTAGCCTGCCAGGCTCTTCTGCCCTCTGTCCTCTCCCCATGGGATTTCCCAGGCAAGAATACTGGAGTGGGTTACCATTTCCTTGTCTAAGAAGTCTTCTGGACCCAGGGATCAAACCCAGGTCTCCTGCCTTGCAGGCGGATTCTTTGCCAACTGAGCCTCCAGGAATCTTTTCCTTTCTTCTTCCATTCCTCTCACCCCTCTCTCGGGCCCTTCCTTCCATCTACTTCTATATATAAATACGGATGTAGGAAAGTGATTGCTCAATGTTCATTTTTTAATTGGGGAGTTTTTTGGGGGGGGGGATTTTTGGTAACTTTAAAAATTACTTTTATGTATTACATGAAAAAAAATTTGCAATAATCTTATATGGTCAAAAGAAATTAAAGTCAATAATCATTTAAA
The DNA here is from genome assembly GCF_042477335.2 of Ovis canadensis. Lineage (NCBI taxonomy): Eukaryota > Metazoa > Chordata > Mammalia > Artiodactyla > Bovidae > Ovis > Ovis canadensis. The sequence continues at coordinate 84,447,902 of NC_091257.1, read as the reverse complement.
CTTAAAAAAATGCTCTTTGAAGATCACTTGAGATTTAGAGTTAGTCTGTCTAGTCAAGGTTATGGTTTTTCCAGTAGTCATGTATAGATGTGAGAATTGGACTGTGAAGAAGGCTGAGCCCTGAAGAATTGATGCTTTTGAACTGTGGTGTTGGAGAAGACTCTTGAGAGTCCCTTGAACTGCAAGGAGATCCAACCAGTCCATTCTGAAGGAGACCAGCCCTGGGATTTCTTTGGAGGGAATGATGCTGAAGCTGAAGCTCCAGTACTTTGGCCACCTCGTGCGAAGAGTTGACTCATTGGAAAAGACTCTGATGCTGGGAGGGATTGGGGGCAGGAGGAGAAGGGGACGACCGAGGATGAGATGGCTGGATGGCATCACTGAATCGATGGACATGAGTCTGGGTGAATTCTGGGAGTTGGTGATTGTCAGGGAGGCCTGGTGTGCTTCGATTCATGGGGTTGCAAGGAGTCGGACACGACTGAGAGACTGAACTGACTGAACTGAACTGAACTGAATATGTCTTGTCTCAAAGCCTGTTGAAGACAGGTGAGAAGACAGAGTGGAGGCCTCAGATCTGGTTGCCGTGGTTTGCATCTTCTTCCAAAGAGTTCCTTTGCAGAGGTCCCTGAACTGTATCTCAGACCTTGCTTCCATCAGACGTCAAAATTCCCTGTTCTGAACCCAGCATCTGGGATCCACTTGGAAGCTGTCTGTACCCATGACTCAAGGACTCAAGTGCCCATGACTTTAGGCTCTCTAGGTGCACACTAGGATGGGGAGCTTGCAGGAGATCCAGGGTAGTGGTGAAAGCTCCTCCTCTGAGGGGTAAGTCCTGGACTCACTGGAAGGCCTTTAGGTCTCTGTCTTTGGGATCTGAACACGTGAAAATTAAAGGAAAGAATAGTTTCTGCTTTTAAATAGACCAAGCCATCTTTTGTGGGAGCTCTTATGGGGACGTGACTATTTGTGCAAGGAATGGAGGACACATGGGTTCCTTAGGAAAGAATTGGTTTCATGAGAACTTAGCTTATATCTCAGCAGACCCTGGGACCAACTTTCCACTTTACCCTTTGCAACACTTTACACAAAATCTCAAGTCTTGCCTTTCGTTTTCCTGGCTGGTTTCCAATATATTTTTTTTCTAGAGACAGTTCTACTCAGTGCTTTCATGAGGTAACCACCCATGTGCATTTTTAAACCTTCAGTGGAATGTCTTTCCCTTTCTTCTTGGTAAATTCTACTCTGGCACAACCAGTAGTATGAGTTAACCAGACCTGTTTTTCTACTCCCCTTGGTATATAAGAGAAGTACATTTCCCAGCTTCCTTTGCAGTTAGGTGGAACCATTTCTGGCTAGTGGAATGTGGATAGCAACGATTTAAGCAATGTTTGATTGGCTCCTAAAGTCTCTTGAGATGTCTAGAGTCTGCGTCTTCAATGTGAAGAAGTCCCATCACTTCATGGCAAATAGAAGGGGAAAAAGTAGAAATAGTGACAAATTTCATTTTCTTGGGCTCCAAAATCACCTTGGATGGTGACTGCAGCCACAAAATTAAAAGGAACTTGCTCTTTGAAAGGAAAGCTGTGACAAACTGAGACAACATGTTAAAAAGCAGAGACATTGTTTTGCCAACAAAGGTCCATCTAGTCAAAGCTATGGTTTTCCCTGGAGTTACGTATGGATGTGAGAGTTGGACCATAAAGAAGGCTGAGCACCCAAGAATTAATGCTTTCAAACTGTGGTGTTGGAGAAGACACTTAGGAGATCCTTGGACTACAAGATCAAACCAGTCAATCTTAAAGGAAATCAATCCTAAATATTCATTGGAAGGACTGATGCTGAAGGTCCAATGCTTTGGCCACTTAATGTGAAGAGCCAATTTATTGAAAAACACCCTGATGCTGGGAAAGACTGAGGGCAGGAAAAGAAGGGAGCAACAGAGGATAATATGGTTAGATAGCATTACCGACTCAATAGACAAGAGTTTGAGAAAACTCCAGGAGATAGTGAAGGACAGAGAAGCCTGGCATGCTGCAGTCCGTAGGGTTCAGACATGACTTAGTGATGAATAGCAAGTTGTGAAGAGGAAGAGGATGAAGTGAAAATCCAGAGGAAAAATTCTGAGTCCTTGGGAATAATAGAATTGATTAAATGGTGTAACCTAGAATCTTAGGTCACTACAGAGAAGAGCTACCTGGCTAGGAGTAGCTGAATTAGACTGTGCACAAGCAGGAAATAAACTTTGATTGCATTTATTCATTTACACTTAGAGAATATTTGTTCCTGTATATATGAAACCCATTTAAAACATCCTCATCTCTAACTTTGCTGAGTACCATGGGTGAGGTTAACCCAGATTCATGTTTCTCCAAAAGGTTCTTTTCACAGTATAAAATTTTTCTTTTTAGACCCCTTCCTCTCCCAACAAACTGAAAACATTTCAAGAGCAGAGCTTTGTCTTTATTCATCTTTGTAAACTTTTGCAGATTATTGTATCTGGAACATTCTAGGATCTCCTGGATCCTAGGACTCTTTGACCAAAATTTGCGTCCTTGTATATTGCTCTTCAGACAGAGCTGGAGGGGAAGGAATGCAAGAATCAGTGGATTAGAAGTGCAGGTCCAAGTCTCAACAGTGTTTTCGTGGTAAATAACTCTGAGATACTCAAGGAAGTATTTATATTTTCTTCCTCCTATAACCTCCCATGGACATGGTTACAGACCGTTGGCCAAAAGAGGCCAAAATGGGAGTGGGTCATTAGAAGGCTTGGATGCGAGGATAACAGCAAGTTGGGGTGGATGCCAACTTCCCTGGATACCAAGGTGGGGAAGTGGCTATGATCTCCATTTCTGCCCCAAGATTAGGTACCAGGAAGTCAGGGCATAGATTTTTTGCCCATCTATTTTCTGTTCAAGAACAAAATGCTTTTTAAAGCAGACCATAGGGGAGGAAACTTCACTGCCCAACTGAAGAGCTCGGAGACAGCACGTGGCTGTAGCCCGGGAGGACCACTTTCATCTGCTGCCTATACTCACTGTTCTGGGAAATGTCTTGCCTGACTCTCTCGTTGTGGAGACTTCAAAGTATCAGTATTCACACACAGCAGCTTTCAAGATGTACTTTTTTCTCTCTCTCTCTTTTTTATTTTTACTGTAACTCAAGGAAAGTCAATGCATTTAGAAACTAGAGTGGTTTTCTTCAGATGTTCAAGTTACATTTTTACTTCCTCAGTTCAGTTCTCAATCTCCTCATCCTCATTGGTCAAAAAAATGGAGAAGGATTATTCTGAATCATTTACCTAGAACTTGGACTGGGTGTATAGAGGCCAATGTAACTTCTGAGAAATCAGAAAGATGTGGGAGTATCGGAATGCTTTGCCCCATGGCTCTGAGGTTCACATGCAAACACAGGTTGATGACGCTTGGAGAGTGTGAGCACCAGCGATTATTTGCAGTAAATCCCCTAAGATCAGTCCTTGGACTACACTCTGCAAACTCAAACAATGCTCTATTTTCTTACTTAGGAAAAAGGTGAAGGGAGTCACAGCTGAGAATACCTACTATGTGTTAGTTATTGTTCATTGACTTTGCAACTGTCTACTAAGTGCTTCCCACAAGCTACCACAAAGTTGATTGAGATTTGATTTGATTGGGTTACTGAGTCCAAACTCATAATGCTTGCCAAACTACAGGCTAATAATGTGAGAAACAAATTGTTGGGGCAAAGAATAGCAACTTTATTCAGAAAGCCAGCAGACCGAGAAGATGGCGGACTAGTGTTCCAAAGAACCATCCTACCTGAGTTAGAATTCAGGCCTCTTTCATACTAAAAGGGGAGGAGGTGTGATTGGTTATCACAGACTTCTTGGTGCTGGAATCCTTTGTTCTTTCCACTCTGCACACAGCTATGATCACAATGTTCTTATGAACTTCCAACAAGACAAATATTATTCTCTACTTTGCAACTTTTTTCTTTATGGATGAAAAAGTATTATACTTGTTAAAAAGGATTATACTTTTAAAGGTTAGAACCTTGAGAATGGGCTATCTAGTGCACTTCAAATTATAGGCAACATTCATAACTTGTAGCAAGAGCAGTGAGTACAAAGGTTAAAATAAAAGAAACATATCCAGGGTGGAGTCAGATATGTTCTTCCCCATTACAATTATAAGGAGCTCAGATTCTCCAGTTCAATTTGATTTGCTGTAGAGAGTGTATTCATTGAGTCTACTTCATGTTCTATAGAGGTTTTTAAGACACAGAGGTTATCAGTCTACATCGTGGGAACTAGCACCAAATGCTTTTGCACTGGAGGAGGCTAGAGAGGATGACTTGATGGTAGAAGATGGAATGAAGGGTGTTCTTGCCAAGAAAGGGGATTCGTTAGCAAGTTTAGGTGAGGGTCTGAGAATCCCAGTAGTCTAGGAAGTGGAGACAGTTTGAGTCCTGCTCAACCTACTGTGTTTTCTGAAGAGAATTCTATAGAACGGGTTTCCCAGCTGGTTCAGTTGTAAAGAATCTGCCTGCCAGTGAAGGAGTCATGGGTTTGATCCTTGGGTCAGGCAGATCCCCTGGAGTAGGAAATGGCAACCCACTCCAGTATTCTTACCTGGAAAATTCCATAGACAGAGGAGGCTCTCTCCTCTGTCACAAAGAGTCAGACATGACTGAGTGATTGAGCACACATTCTATAGAACACCAACCAGCAAGATGCTCTAGGTAAAAGTGTTTTACAGTCAAGCAGATTTGGAAAGCTTTGTATATAGTATAAGAACTTTCTTATACTAAGAAACTATACTTCTTATACTAGATAAGTTTCTTGTATAAGAACTTTCACATGATATAATAAGAACTCTAGGAAATTTTCCAGGAAAGAAAAAAAAATCATGTCCCCATTCCACTGCCCCCAGTCCCAGGCCATTGCAGACTTAATTCACAGCATATTATTATGTAATTTAATATTTATTCACATTCCATGAATTTGGAATTTTCTTCATCTGATTTCTTAAAATATGGAAGCAGTTCAACCTGGAACACTGCCCTGCCCTAAAGGAGTGGTCAAACATATATTTCATAATTATTTTTACTAATGTACATATTTGCTTGAAGCTATAAGTCTTTTGGGCTTTCCTGGTAGCTCAGCTGGTAAAGAATCTGCCTGCAATGCAGGAGACCCGTGTTTGATTCCTGGGTCTGGAAGATCTGCTTGAGAAGGGATAGGTACCCACTCCAGTATTCTTGGGCTTCCTTGGTGGCTCAGCTGGTAAAGAATCTGCCTGCAATGCAGAAGACCTGGGTTTGATCCCTGGGTTGGGAAGTTCCCCTGGAGGAAGGCATGGCAAGCCACTGCAGTATTCTTGCCTGGAGAATCCCCATGGACAGAGGAGTCTGGCGGGCTTCAGTCCATAGAGTCGCAGAGTCAGACACAACTGAGTGGCTAAGCACAGCACAGCACATAAGTCATACATTGTGGATATATTGTGATTAACATCTAAAGACATGTTTTACATTATAAAATATATCATATGTGTTACATCAAGTCTCATGATCGTATCTGTAATCAGGAGGAAATACTTATTATGTTAACAGCTTGCACTAGGAAAGGAAGGGGTTTGAGAGAAGACTTTTGGGAATGAGATGAAAACCAAATCAAGCGTCATGGTGATCAAAGAAGGGAAGTGGTGACTAATTCATTTTGGGAAGAGAGAAGGAAAAAAATATATCAAGGGAAGAAGTATGCCAAATGATAAGGCAGAAGTCTGGTACTCAAACTTTAGCGTTTTAGTAAACTTTAGAAGCTTAATAGATTCAGAGTCAACTTCCAGCTGCTTGTGTTGCTATAATATGAATCTTTTGCATCTTCTCAAACTTGTTATTGGGCCTTTCCCAGTGGCTCATTGGAAAAGAATCCTCTTGCAGTGCAGGAGATGCAGGAGACTCAGGAGACACAAGTTTGATCCCTGGGTCAGGAATATCCCCTGGAGAAGGAAACAGCACCCCACTCCAGTATTCTTGCTTGGGAAATTCCATGGGCAGAGGAGCTTGGCCGGCTACAGTCCACAGGGTCACAAAGGGTCAGACACAAATGAAGTGACTGAGCGCACACACATATACAAACTTGTTACCCAGGGTTGTTATACATTCACATTTTGCATTAATGTTTAACAAGATGGAAATTTAAAAGAGCTGTGTGAACTGATGAAAAATGAATGTATATAAAACACAAATGGGATGCCCAAAACTGAAGTGTTTGGTGGAAGTGGGAGTCCAGGGTTCTCTAGGGAAATTGTGGGTTTTTTATGGAGCTCTGAATGTGCAGTGGGGATTTGATAAATTTTGTCTAACTGTTATGGACAGGAAATGAAAATCCACATTTGGTATGCATATATGATGGGTGGGGACAGAGATAAAGAGAGGAACAGATACAGATATGGAGTTAGAGGTCTCTACAGTGCCTTGAAAATCTTATTTTTTAATTATAAATGTTTTGTATCATAGACACTTTATAAAAAGTGGTCTGCTCTGATGTCCATACAGAGACCAGTAGTAGAAGAGGAGGCAATAGGCTTTGGCACTCAATCTATAGAAGTCCCAGCAGCTGATTGAAAGTTGGTAGCCATAGTTAAAGGTAGGGAGAGCCAGGCTCACTTGTCTTCTCTAAACTTGGAGTTCTCTTGGGGCTGAGATAACTGTGAGGTCCTGTTCTGGAACCAGAAAGCCAAATGTTCACAGAAAGTTTTGGGGGAAAATGACTAAACAACACTGAGACAGAGGGAAACATCAGGGGCTAGAGCTCAGTGAGAAGGGACTGCTAAGAGGCAAGCAATGGTAGCCAGGTCTGCTGTCTAGAAGGCAGGAGGTGACTGTCCTTTTCTGATCATGACTGGCCAGTCCACTTCCTTTCTGAATTTGTGCTTCTTTCTGAGGCTTGGAGAAAGCTCCAGCTGCAGGGTTCTGGAACAGCTGAGAGGAGATACCAAAAGTCAAAGGTAGGAGCAGCGGCTGCACTTTGCTAGAGCAGCTGTGAAGAGATACCCCATGTCCAAGGTAAGAGAACCCCAGTAAGACAGTAGGCACTGAGAGGGCATCAGAGGGCAGACAGACTGAAACTATAATCACAGACAACTAGCCAATCTGATCACATGGACCACAACCTGTCTTACTCAAACTAAGCCATGCTGCGTAGGGCCACCAAGATGGATGGGTCATGGTGGAGGGTTCTGACAAAATGTGGTCTACTGGAGAAGGGAATGGAAAACCACTTCAGTATTCCTACCTTCAGACCCTAGGTCGGTAGGGGCCCAATATGCTACTGGAGATCAGTGGAGAAATAACTCCAGAAAGAATGGAGGGATGGAGCCAAAGCAAAAACAACATCAAGGTGTGGATGTGACTGGTGATAGAAGCAAGGTCCAATGCTGTAAAGAGCTATGTTTCATAGGAACCTGGAATGTGAGGTCCATGAATCAAGGCAAATTGGAAGTGGTCAAACAGGAGATGACAAGAGTGAACGTCAACATTCTAGAATCAGCAAACTAAAATGGACTGGAATGGGTGAATTTAACTCAGATGACCATTATATCTACTACTGTGGGCAGGAATCCCTTAGAAGAATTGGAGTAGCCATCATGGACAACAACAACAACAAAAACTAGACCATTCAGGTATGACCTAAATCAAATCCCTTATGATTACACAGTGGAAGTGAGAAATAGATTTAAGGGACTAGATCTGATAGACAGAGTGCCTGATGAACTATGGACAGAGGTTCACGACATTGTACAGGAGACAGGAATCAAGACCATCCCCAAGGAAAAGAAATGCAAAAAAGCAAAATGTCTCTCTGAGGAGGCCTTACAAATAGCCGTGAAAAGAAGAGAAGCAAAAAACAAAGGAGAAAAGGAAAGATATACCCATTTGAATTCAGAGTTCCAAAGAATAGCACGGAGAGATAAGAAAGGCTTCCTCAATGATCAGTGCAAAGAAATTGAGGAAAACAACAGAATGGGAAAGACTAGAGATCTCTTCAAGAAAATTAGAGATACCAAGGGAACATTTCATGCAAAGATGGGCTCAATAAAGGACAGAAATGGTATGGACCTAACAGAAAGCAGAAGCAGAAGATATTAAGAAGAGGTGGCAAGAATACACAGAAGAACTATACAAAAAAATCTTCATGACCCAGATAACCACGATGGTGTGATCACTCACCTAGAGCCATCCATCCTTGAATGTGAAGTCAAGTGGGCCTTAGGAAGCATCGCTACAAACAAAGCTAGTGGAGGTGATAGAATTCCAGTCGAGCTATTTCAAATCCTAAAAGATGGTGCTGTGAAAGTGCTGCACTCAATATGCCAACAAATTTGGAAAACTCAGCAGTGGCCACGGGACTGGAAAAGGTCAGTTCTCATTTCAATCCCAAAGAAAGGCAATGCTAAAGACTGCTCAGCTACTACACAATTGCACTCATCTCACATGCTAGTAAAGTAATGCTCAAAATTCTCCAAGCCAGGCTTCAGCAATATGTGAACCATGAACTTCCAGATGTTCAAGCTGGTTTTAGAAAAGGCAGAGGAACCAGAGATCAAATTGCCAACATCTGCTGGATCATTGAAAAAGCAAGAGAGTTCCAGAAAAACATCTATTTCTGCTTTATTGACTGCGCCAAAGCCTTTAACTGTGTGGATCACAATAAAATGTGGAAAATTCTGAAAAAGATGGAAATATCAGACCACCTGACCTGCCTCTTGAGAAACCTGTATGCAGGTCAGGAAGCAACAGTTAGAACAGGACATGGAACAACAGACTGGTTTCAAATAGGGAAGGGAGTATGTCAAGGCTGTATATTGTCACCCTGCTTATTTAACTTCTATGCAGAGTACATCATGAGAAACGCTGCATTAGATGAAGCACAAGCTGGAATCAAGATTTCTGGGAGAAATATCAATAACCTCAGACATGCAGGTTACACAACCCTTATGGCAGAAAGTGAAGAACTAAAGAGCTTCTTGATAAAATGAAAGAGGAGAGTGAAAAAGTCGGCTCAACTCTCAACATTCAGAAAACTAAGATCATAGCATCTGGTCCCATCATTTCATGGCAAATAGATGGAGCAACAGTGGAAACAGTGTCAGACTTTATTTTTTGGGGCTCCAAAATCACTGCAGATGGTGACTGCAACCATGAAATTAAAAGACGCTTGCTCCTTGGAAGGAAAGTTATTACCAAACTAGATAGCATATTAAAAAGCAGAGACATTACTTTGCTGACAAAGGTCCACCTAGTCAAGGCTATGGTTTTTCCAGTAGTCATGTATTGATGTGAGAGTTGAACCATCAAGAATGTTGAGCGCCCAAGAACTGATGCTTTTGAATTGTGGTGTTGGAGAAGACTCTTGAGAGTCCCTTGGACTGCAAGGAGATCCAATCAGTCCATCCTAAAGGAGATCCTTCCTGAGTGTTCATTGGAAGGACTGATGTTGAAGCTGAAACTCCAAAACTTTGGCCACCTGATGCGAAGAACTGACTCAGTGGAAAAGACCGTGATGCCAGGAAAGATTGAGGGCAGGAGGAGAAGGGGACGGCAGAGGATGAGATTGCTGGATGGCATCACCGACTCAATGGACATGAGTTTGGGTAAAGTTCGGGAGTTGGTGATGGACAGGGAGGCCTGGCGTGCTGCAGTCCATGGGCTGCATATTCGGACATGACTGTGTAACCAAACTGAACTGAACTGGGGCTTGGACACCATCAGCTCTGAGAAAGATCTTCAGCTCAGCTCAGTTCAGTCGCTCATCTTCTATTTCCCCCTATGGCCCTGTAGGCTTCTGTTCATCTATTAGATCTCAGGTTAGATGTCACTTTTCCAGTTAAGTTTTCTTTGACCTCCAAGATCAAATTGTGCTATCTATTCTCATTTCACTCTGCCTGTTACCTTCCTGGTATTAATTCCCTGAGAGACTTCACCCTGCACAAACATATGTTCTGAAGAATCCAGAAGGGTGTTGTTCAGTTCAAGAAGGGAGGGGGTTTGAGTAACACTTACCGAGGTGGCCTCTCCTCATGTTGAGAGATCGGCATGCTGGAATGAAACCAAGGATATTATCAGTCTCTGGAGTTGAGAAGAGTGTTATTTAATCTTCAAAGTCCATGGACTTGAAACTGAAGTCTATACCTCTAAATACTAATAAACATTTTCCCAAAAGATACCTAAAGAAACTTGGTTTTGGATCACCCACTTCTGTATGAACTCATTTCTAATATTGGCCCAACTGAGTTGGTCTTTGAATTTCTCTTCTTTATTTCATAATCTCCCACTTCCAAAGAAAAACAAATAAACAAAAATAGCATACCTTTTACCCACTAAGATTTCTTATTATGGTGCATTGTGCTAACATGAAAGACTTCCAGGGAATCAAGCAAAAGGATAATTCAAAACATTAAAAATAATTTTCAATGCTATGTCATTGTGAGATATTTGTTATCTAACTCAGTTGTAATAATTTGAGTAACAATGGTTAGAGGAGAAGCTTCCATTTTTATATACTTGTTTTTGTGAGCAAATTTTCTAAGCATTTGATGTCTATAAAACAAATACGCAAAAAGGGGAATAGAATCAATATGAAATCCTCTTTCTTTCATTAAATTAGTCATAATCATCCTCAGAAACATCACCAGCCTCACGGATCTATCTCATTAAAAGATGCATTTCCAGTACAATTGTGTTTTTTCTACTTAATAAATAGCTACCAAATTTTGTAATGTATTTTACATGGATTAGTTTAATCCACAGTTTAGTAGTTATAAGAATGATGTCTCCATGTAGGAGAAATTATTCTTAATACTTAGCACCATATAGCTCTAGGAATTGTGAAGTTTAAAAGTCAATTTATTACGTATGGTAGCAGATAAACATGATCAATTAAAGATTTTTAAGCAATAAAGTATGAGCTTGCATGAACTTAAACATCTGTGTGGGAAATGAAACAGTTTATGGAAAAAAGAAAAACATAAAGTATTTGATTGTTACAAGATCATTTGTTCTGTTTTAGATGGATGTTATGGTTATGAAATTACAATGATTTTCTTTAAAGAATCCACAGATTATATTTAAAAAACTGCTTCACAGTTTTGTTTAAAAATGTCCATATTCACTGTATACTCCAAATAATATCCTTTGCCAGGGGGCACCAAACCTTTCAAAGTTGTTTTGGAGAGTAAATAAGCAAAATTTTTGAAGAGCTGTGCTCTAAAGCAGGGGTCCCCAACCTCTGAGATCTAATGCCTGATGATCTGAGGTGGAAGTTTATTTCTATTATTTAAATATTCTGCAATAATAATAATATAAATAAAGCACATAATAAATGTATTGCAAAAAAAATAATAAATGTATTGCACTTGAATCATCCCCAAACCATCCTCTACAACCCTGGTACATGGAGAAATTGTCTTCCACAAGACCAAACACATTGGGAGCTGCTGCTCTAAGGAACTACGCCTGGAAAATTGGAAAGTCGGCTTAGTTCCTCATCTTGGTAAGGGGTATCACTAACAGGTGGGACGGTGACCCTCCAGGGCATCTCTCCCAACCAGAATGCCATTCTTTATCAACCATTCTAGCTCTGGAGTGAGCTCATATTGGAGAATCTTCCTTAAGCTTGAGTTCACGAGTCTTTCATTCCGGAACTCTTCGCTGCCCAGCCTGGCTAGACCCAGTGAGGTTGTCTTGATAAACACTTTCAGGGACCCCATGCTGCGTGCTTTCTCAGATCCTGTGTTATGTTTCATAACTAAGCATTTCAAAGGACTTGACCAAAATCCAAAGAGGTCGCTGCACGGCAAGCTCAGTGAAGGCAGGACCAGCCGCACTTTTGCTCATTGTTTTCTCTCTAGCTCTGCGCACAGCGGGCAGAGGTTCACAGAAGCCTAATAATCATTATTTGTTGAATGATTGGAAGAACTAAACAAAAGGAAAGTCTTTAAAATGCAAATATGCTAAGAAAAGCAATGCTTTCAGGTATGTATGTGTATTTGTTGCCTGTTTTCTTATTTTCAAGATTAATTATGCAGTTACTATGAGCCTGTGTATTTGGCTGTGTTATTGCACTTTGTGGGCAGGAAAGAGTTAAAGATTTTACTCAGTGAGACTGGGAGCAATGGCGACTCCCCAGGCAGGCTGACTTTGGATGTGGCAGCTACAGTGGTGTTGTTCTTGTATAAGATTTAGGGAACATCACTGAAAAGAAGGTACTGGGGTCCTGAGGACTTGGGTCCATTCTTCCAGGGAAATCTCTTGAATCTAGAAGACGTGGAGACAGACTCTCCATAGTAATAGACATGGGAGAAGAGATCTGAAATTGTTCAAAATTGTGCAAATATAAAACAATAAGATGGAATAAAGATATAAAGCTTCTGCCATGGCAGCAACAAGCATTTCTGCCCTTTGGTGCGGTTCTCTCTGTTTCTCAGTGGTGGAGAAGCCCATAAAACAAGAATGCTTCTTTGAACTCTGATATTCAGAGGGCCTTGGGGGCCTCTGGATGGATAAAACTAATTTAAGAGCAAGCTATTCAAAAGAAGATGAAGTGGTAGTGGCCAGGAGAAAGACATCTGAGGATGATTTAGTGAAACTTAGGCTTGAACTCTGACTCTGCAATTTCCAGCTGTGTAAGATTGGCAAGTGACTTAACTTCTCTGAGTTTCAGCTTCCTCATTAGTAAAACGGGATTTTGCAATACTCTGTAAGTGAAAGAATGGATATGAAAGTGTTGGCTTGGTAAGAGGTTGTCCAGTAAATGTTTGTCGAAACTGTCAGAAGATAGAGATTTTTAGAATTAGACTGGTACCTGGACATTCATGAGCAGAGTTTAGAGAGTTGGATAAACAGAATGACCTTTGGGTCTAACCATGTGTGTACATACATCTAAGTCTCTGGGTGTGCCACAGAGTTGTCCAGTCTTGGCACTATTGACATTTTGGGCTGGACAAGCCTTTGTTGCTGAGGGTGGGGTGGGGCACATTATAAGATATTTACCAATATCCCTGACCTATACACACTAGATGTATTAACACCCCTGCCTAAAGTTGGGACAACCAAAAATGTCTCCAGACATTGCCAAATGACTTCTGGGGTGGTGGGGGTGGGAGGTGCAAAACTGCCCCTGGTTGAGAACCACAAACCTGGATGAACTCACATGTAGGAAAATCTGATGTGTGTCTGGAGGCGGGGAAGTTGGGGGTTGGGGAGCGAGTGAGAGTTATGGCTAAAATATTAAATGTGTCAATGACACAACAAGGCAAACCCTGAGCTTTTCCTTTTAAAGGTACCTCAGATGACTTACTGTTCAAAAAATAAACTATGATAGGATGACATAAATTACACAAAGCACTTAACATATATTCACCTTACAACATTTTCTCATGCTATACTGTCGTTGTTTAGTTGCTAAGTCATGTCCAACTCTTTTGCGACCCCATGGACTGTGGCCAGCCAGGCGCCTCTGGCCATGAGATTCTCCAGGCAGGAATACTGGAGTGGATTGCCACTGCCTTTTCCACGGGATCCTTCTGACCCAGGAATTGAACCTGGGTCTCTTGCTTTGCTGACAGATTCATTACTGACTGAGCTACTAGGGAAGCATTAAGATGTCAGATATTTCTAATATGGCTTCAGTTGAGTTCAGTTCAGCTCAGTTGTTTCCAACTCTTTGAGACCCCATGGACTGCAGCACGCCAGGCCTCCCCGTCCATCATCAACTCCCAGAGTTTATTCAAACTCATATCCATTGAGTTGATGATGCCATCCAACCATCTCATCCTCTGTTCTACCCTTCTCTTCCTGCCTTCAATCTTTCCCAGCATCAGGGTCTGTTCCAGTGAGTCAGCTCTTCACATCAGGTGACCAAAGTGTTGGAGTTTCAGCTTCAGCATCAGTCCCTCTAATGAATATTCAGGACTGATTTCCTTTAGGATGGGCTGGTTGGATCTCTTTGCTGTCCAAAGGACTCTCAAGAGTCTTCTCCAACACCACAGTTCGAAGGCATCAGTTCTTCGGCACTCAGCTTTCTTTATAGTCCAGTCCTCACATTCATACATGATTACTGGAAAAACCATAGCTTTGACTAGCCAGACATTTGTTAGTAAAGTAATGTCTCTGCTTTTTAATATGCTTTCTAGGTTGGTCATAACTTTTCTTCCAAGGAGCAAGCGTCTTTTAATTTCATGGCTGCAGTCACTATCTGCAGTGATTTTGGAGCCCCCAAAAATAAAGTCTGACACTGTTTCCACTGTTGCCCCATCTATTTGCCATGAAGTGGTGGGACCGGATGCCATGATCTTAGTTTTCTGAATGTTGAACTTTAAGCCAACTTTTTCATGCTCCTCTTTCACTTTCATCAAGAGGCTCTTTAGTTCTTCTTCACTTTCTGCCATAAGGGTGATGTCATCTACATATCTGAGGTTATTGATATTTTTCCTGGCAATCTTGATTCCAGCTTGTGTTTCATCCAGCCCAGCATTTCTCATGATGTACTCTGCATATAAATTAAATAAGCAGGGTGACAATATACAGCCTTGACGTACTCCTTTCCCTATTTGGAACCAGTCTGTTGTTCCATGTTTATAATATGGCTTAGAAACCATTATTATGACTCTTACAAATCTATTGAGTAGGAATAATGTTATGTAATATATAAAAAGATGCCTTCTAAAGTACTTGGCAGATAGACTGGTTCAACTGGATAGTTATGGAAATTCACAGATCCAACCTTGATCCTGACTATTGGGTCAAATTTTTCCTAACTGGATGAATAGATAGATGGATGGATGGATGAACAGAGAAGGGGATGAAATAGATCAGGATGTATATAAATAATTCTTAAATATAGAGGAAAGTATGGAAAGAGGGTAACCCTGAGAACAGCAGGAACGAACATGTATTGAAGGTTTACTCAATCCTCAACGCTGTCTCAGTGTTCTACATATATTATCTTATTTAATCCTCATAATGATGGTTTTATGACTCCCTTGTTAAAACCCAAGCTTAGCAGTATTAAGTAACCTACTCAAGATGGAAGGGTAGTCCTAAGAGTCCAATCCTCAGTGTCTCAAATGCTCGAAGACCTCTCCAGTTGCATAGTTTTACAGAAATATTCTGCATCCAGAATACAGACAGAGACCTATGAGGCCTCTGTGTCTGTGGCCTTCCAGGTTCTCATCTCCCCCCAGCGCTGTGGATACAGCCTGGCCCAGCTCTGAGTCCAAAGCTTCCATGGCAGAGCCTTTCACTGTCTGAAACTGTTTACAATGTTGACAGGCTACAGCCATGTGGCCTTGGCTGGGTGCCCACCCCACAGAGGGCCCCCACACTGTCAGGAACCTTCCGCAGGTGAATGATACGGAAATTACCTCTCACCATGCCTGCCAGGTGCCTGTGGCTACGTTCATCACCAGGTGAAAAGATGCCTTTTTCATTGGAAGCCAATCAGTCACCAGTCAAGCCAGGAGGAAAACGCAGATGGTTAAACAATCTTCCTTCTCTCTTTTCCCGCCCACTGTGTGTGTGCATTTGGACACCCCCTTTTACATACATGATTTCTGTCACCATTCTAAGGAGACCATTCTCATATCATTGAACTCCATAGGAGGCTTTTCCTGCATCTGGCATGTTCCAGTGAGGTGTACATTCATTCATTCATCCCATAAACCAAACGTATTTATTCGGCTTCTGCTATATATCAGAATCAGACTGGGCTTCCCTGGGGGCTCAATGGTAAATAATCTGCCTGCCAATGCAGGAGATGCAGGTTCAATCCCTGGGACAGGAAGATCCCCTGGAGTAGGAAATGACAAACCACACTAGTATTTTTGCCTGGGAAATTCTGTGGACAGAGGAGCCTGGTGGGTATAGCCCATGGGGTTGCTAAAGAATAGGCCATGACTTAGTGACTAAAGAACAAGAGCAACAACAGTTGTCAGACTCTGTTTTAAAGGGGGAAGAAGACAGATGAGGACATGAAACTTGCTTTCTAGTGGGAAGAGAAAGTAAGTGGACAAGTAAGATAGATCCTTGGAAATAATATGGGGGGTGGGATAGGGAAGTCATCGGGAGTAGACGGGGCTATATTAATTCAAGCTATCAGGTAACTCTGTTCTGGGGTGAAGTAGATGAAGAGCTCTGGTTTGAGCCCTTGCAGAGGGGGATTGTGGTACAAACTGGTTCAGGCCATAGACAACACTGGGTTTAGAACCAATGGTTGTGTCTTGCTGGATATATATCAAATTGTAGAATCAAGAAAATTAAAATGCAAAAGATAGAATGAGAGAGAGAAAAATGAGAAGGTAATAAAGAAATCAAGATTGTCGTATACCAAAGAAAGTTTGAAGAGGATAAGACCTCAGGTGAGAGCTTGGGTTTCCGTGGAAAGGAAAAGAAACATAAGACACAGGAGGAAATTGAATTAATATTTACTTAGTATCGGATATTAAACCAAATGCTTGACGTATTTACTTGATTGAATATGAAATCATATTGAAATCTTGATTGATTGAATTGAAATCTTTGCTTGATTGAAATCTTTATTGAAGCAAAGAAACCAACACATTTCCATAATATATCATGCTGCCTATTTCAAAGATGGGAAAACTGAGGCTCAGTGAGTTTAAATGCTTTTTTCTCGGTCTTCCTATTGTGAGTCAGGGG
Source organism: Ovis canadensis (assembly GCF_042477335.2). Lineage (NCBI taxonomy): Eukaryota > Metazoa > Chordata > Mammalia > Artiodactyla > Bovidae > Ovis > Ovis canadensis. The sequence goes on along the minus strand of NC_091257.1, from coordinate 84,431,201 downwards.
TGAGATTCAAACCTAGAACTTCTTGTCTCCAAAAGACATGTCCTACCTATGATGTAATTTCATATCCCTATCAGAATGAGCAGCTGAGTATTTTGTCTGGGGTAGCGTATATGGAAAATTTTATGGGATGAAGAAGGGAGAGGGTGATATACGTGTAGATTAGTCTTGGAGGTGAAACATTTGGTGGGGAAGAGGGTGGGCAGAGAGTAGCTTGAGTGAGTGGGGACCTGAATTCAGATTTTCTAGTTAATGGGGCACATCCAACAAGTATCGAGCTGCTGTGATATCCACCCTCAGGAGGGGACAGTGGGATACTGATCGCATTTTCATCCATTTTGATCTATATACCTGTCTTATCCCTCAGACTTGAAGACAAGGATCATTAACTTTAATATGTGTGTGTGTGTGTGTGTGTGTGTGTTTAGCATGTGCACATGGTGTATTCAGACAGTATGATGAGTTATACAGTGAAAATCAGTCTCCCTTCTCCTGTGCCCACATCTTACACCTTGAGCCAACTACCCTTAACAGTTAAGTGTATGTAAGTTACTCAATCGTGTCCGAATCTCTGCAACCCCATGAACTGTAGTTCACCAGGCTCCTCTGTCTATGGAGTTCTCCAAGCAGGAATACTGGAGTGGGTTGCCATTCCCATCTCCAGGGTATCTTACCGCCCCAGGGATTGAACCCAGCTCTCCTGCATTGCAGGCGGATTCTTCTCCATCTGAGCCACTAGGGAAGCCTTATCAGTTAAGGACCATTTCAAACTTTAAGTGTGAGTTTAAAGACTTACAAGCCTTGTTACTTTGAAGTCTCTGGGCTGGAAGGCCTCCTGGAGGAGGTCATGGCAATCTACTCCTATATTCTTTGCTAGAGAATCCCACGGACAGATGTGCCTGGCAGTCTGCAGTTCATGTGCTCAGAAATAGTTCTATAGGACTGAAGCGATTTAGCATGAACTCATGTACCTTTCTGAGCCTCGTTTATTCGTTAGCATATAATTACTAAATACCTATTATAGGCAAAGACTTACTTATTCTGTATATTGCCTATCATGCTGTAACAAATTATGACAAACAGTGACAAAGCATCGTTTATTATTTTATTGTTCTGGACATCAGGAGCCCCAGGTGACTTGGTGGGGATGCATTCCTTCAGAAAGCTCCAGAGGAGAATCCATTTCCTTGCCTTTTCCAGCTTCTAGGAATCACCTGTGTTCCTTGGCTTCTGGTCCCTTCCTCCATTTTCAAAGCCAGCAGCAAAGCACATTCAAATCGCTCTTTCTTTGACTCTGATTCTCTGGCTTCCATTTGTCCTTTATAAAGATGTTTGTGAGTCGATTGGGCCAAACTGGATCATTTAGCATCATCTCCCCACCTCAGCATCCTAAACTGCCTCTTCAAAGTCTCTATATAAAGTCACATATTCACAGGTTCCAGGGATTAGAATGTGAACATCATTGAGGGACCATTATTCAGCCTACCACACCATCTAAAATGGAAATGAGTATTTATGTCCAGATTTTAAAAAATACTGTATCTCCAAAATAAGTTAAAATTCATCTGGTTCTCTCTGTTCCATTGACATCACCTAGCTGTGTTATCCTTGTCTCAGGTCATTGCAAAGACTTCACACTAGGTTCCTGATGCCTGGGTCACTGTTCCTACCAGGTCTGCACCCTGCTGCCTGGTTAGCTTTCCAGGCACACATGCTAATCATCCCATTCCCCTTTTAGAACATCTCAGTGACTCCCCACTGGACTCCATGTGATGTAAAATCTCTTTTGCAGATTGAACGAGACTTCTCACAATGCTACCCTGGAGCCTCCTAAACTTCATCTAGCTCCTCAGGCCTGGTCTACCTGCCCCCTGGCCTTTGTGCCTGCTCTCACTCATCTTTCAGATCTCAGCTTAGGTGTTAGCCCCTTAGGGAAGCCACCCTGGCTTCCACGTCCAGACTAGATGAGATCTTGTCTCCATGGATCCAACAGCAATCCTGCATCACCTATCAAACTCTCATTGTGGGGAATGAGCATCAGTCTTGCTCGTCTATGGTCATTTAATGAATATCAGTTGTCTCAGTGACTTCATGAATGAATGAATAAGTGAGATACGCTCTCACTGGAGACATAGACTCTCTATCTGAGCTCTACCTCACTCTGATATTCATCATCAACCTTGATTCTCTGAGTGTGAAATCTTTTTGGAGAGGTAGTAACTATTATGTTGAGTTGTCGGTTTCATCGTCTTATTAGAAAGATAACCTTATGTATGTATCCAGCATGCATTTTATTTGAGGGGTTGGGGATGCATCGAGAAACTTTAGAGCTTTTAGAGGTGGGCTTTGCCTTCCTCTCCAGCTCTAGATAGATCAGTTTTGCAGGGCTGGAAATCATCAACAGCTAGAAATAGTCAACCATAACTATAGCCAGTGTAGACTTGTTAAGACATACTACATGCTCACAAGGTTTTAATGGACAGGCCTCCAAAAAAACAGTTCTCTGCACCAATGTGCATCCTATTTTCCTTAACTTTCCCCTTCCACAGAAGATTCATGGCCTTCTTGAAAGTAAAGGACTAAGTTAAGTGATCTGAAATTCCCCAGGGAAGAGAGGAGAGTCAAGCAGGGGACTCCGGCAGCGGGTAGGGACACTTTGCTTCCTTCTCCCGGACATGCCATGGGAGGCAGTGAACCACACACGTGGGTTGTTTGGCTGGAAACAGCAGACCCAGTGCAAGGCATGACGTGGTGACATCTCTCTGGGAGGGTTGCAGCTTACAAGATTCCACTATTCTAATGCCAACCTGGCAGCTGAGATGGCCAGGCAGGCTTTCCTTCCAGGAGAAGTTTCTGCTTCACACAGGAGGTGGATTATAGGAAGGATGTGGATGTGCCATCGTTCATATCAGGAATTCTTCAGCAGGAGAGAGCATGGAGGGTTGTTTGTCAGCAGATCTTGCCAAATAGACTGGGCAGATTTGATACAGGCGGGCAGGTCACCCAAGCCCTAGGAAAACTTTTTCCTCCCTCTCTCTCTCTTTCCTAACCTCTCCTGGTCAGCTTATTTGTTCAGCTCTCTAACTGGCCATCCCAGCAGGTAAAGTAACCTGCCGTGTCCCCAGGCAGGGCACAGCTTGTGGATTTAGTTCCTGACATCTTCCAAGAAGTAGTCATTCCAGAGTAGATATTTTGTTCTCTTTCTTGTCCCCAAATTACACGTTCTGGTCATTCATGAACAGGGAACTCAAAAAACTATTAAAAACCCAGAGGAAACAGAGTGGACTTGATTCACTCTTGGTCTGATGGTCAGTCTTCCTCACTAAATCCTGGCTTAAGGACAGAACTCTCCAGATCTGAGGGTCTCATGGTTAATGAAGATAGCAATCACCTGGTAGACTTGTGAAACTTCAGTTCTCTGGGTTTTTCCCAGACCTCTGGGTGTAGGCTTTCAGAATCTGTGTGATGCAGGGATTAAGAACAGGGGATGGAAGTTAATTTAGAGAAAACTTGCCCTATACTTAGGACAGTGATGGGATGTGTAGATTAGTTGTTTTGATTTCAGACGCGAAGAAACTTTGGATGTGAATCTTAGCTTACTAAATGTGTGACCTTGAGGAAGGTACCTCTTCTCTTTTAGTCTCAGCTTTCTCATCTGTAAAAAGGGGGCAGTAACAATATTTCCTATCAAGGTTGCTGTGATCATAAAATGAAGTTGTGTAGGTGTTCACTCACCTGATGCATAGTGAGTGGTCCATACATGGCCACAGGCCCTAATGGTGTGGTTTTGAGTAGTTATGTCTGAATAGGGAAGGGATCTCCCATCTTCTCTGGGCCAAATGCCCAGTTTTTCTCTGGGAACAGATGGACCCCTGGAGTCTAGCGGAGTATGCTCCCTATGAGAATTCACTTCAGTGGGACTTCCCTGGTGGTTCAGTAGCTAAGACTCTGAGCTCCCAAAGCAGGGGGTTGGGGTTTGATCCCTGGTCAGGGAACTAGATTCCCACATGCCACAACTAAGAGCTTGCATGCCGTAACTAAGACCCAGTGCTGCCAAATAAATAAAATATTAAGAAGAAAGAATTGACATAAGTGACTAGAAAGTGACATCTAATTCATGGGAGAGAGGCAGGAGGTGGCAGACAGAACTGGGTTTGATTCTCATCTCAGACTATGAGATGGTGGGCAAACTTTTCTATCTTTCTCAGCCTCCTTTTAAAAATTTACTTTTTTTTAGTGAAGTGTAGTTGATTTACGATATTGTGTTAGTTTCGGGTACAGCCAAGTGATTCTGTTGTATTAATATATACACATTGCTTTACATTTTCTTTCCATTACAGATTATTACAAGATATTGAATATAGTTTGTTGTGCTCTACAGTAAATCCTTGTTACTCACCTATTTTGCATACAGTAGTTTGTATTTGTTAATCAAGTTCCTTTATTTGAATTTTATAACCAATATTTGTCTTAAAATTTTCTAGGGCAATCAGGTGAAACATCTATAAATTTAGTGCTTTCATTGTTTTTTGACCTAGACTAGATCCAAATAATATACTTCCCTGTACATGGAAGTGTCCATGGATTAGTGACAAATACTCTTAGGGAAAGTAAGCAATTTGATAGTATTACTCTCTTGCATATCAAAGAAATGTATGCTAACCATGAAAAAGCTGAGGAATCTTTGCCTGTCTTTGGGGAGATGGAGTTCATCTATTCAGAATACAGTTATGACACATTAAAAAGTTCTCACTAATGGACCACTTAAAAATTAATATTGTTAATATAGTAAAATTCATGTTAATAATCAAATCAGTCTGGGCTAGTACATGAAGAATGTGAGTTGAGAGGAAGTCAATTATGAGTTCGTATTCCAGTGGTTAGAAACTGTGTGACCTTGACTAAGACACGAAATGTCTCTGAGGTCGAATTGTGTCATCCGTAAGAACAGAAGGTTATACTCGATTGCTAATTGGTAGTGAAGATTAAATAATGTACATCATGCTACAAAGAACCACAGTTGACATTCAACAGGAGTATATTACGCCGCATATCTTTCTAATTTTCTTACATATCTTATAAATTTTTAGTTGCCTTTTGTATTTACCATATAGATAACTTTATCTGCAATGATACTTTTTGCCTATTCATTATCCAAGTCAAACTTCCTCCCCGTCTCCCCGCTTCCTGCCCCCCCCCGCCCCGCCCCCCGCCCCGCCCCCCACTCCACCACCTTCTGGAACAGTGCTAAAGTCTAGTGGTGTCAGCTGCTGCTTCTGGTTTTCATCAGTGGGGATGATTCTGATATTTTATCATTAGGTATGATTCACCTGTAAAATTCTAGTAGCATTGTCATATTCTAAAGTCCCCCCTATTTTACTATAATAAGTCCTATTTGTTGTTTTTCTCCTAATTAGGAATTAAGCCTTATTAACTTTAGTTTTTCATCAGTTCTCAAAGTGATTCTATGGTGTCTTCTTTAATTTGCTAATCTGTATGACTGATACTACTAAGATGCAACCATCCTTGCTTAACTGGAATCAACTCTACCTGGTCCACCGAGCACAGAGGGAATGCTTTCCTCTTTCTCTTCCAGCACCTGGTCCTGCAGTGGTCCATTCTATTTTTCTCTGTCTGATGTCTGCACCCCCTGTTCCATGGCACAGTCCTTTTAGGGGGAGGGGGAAATGGAGAGGGGGGCCTATTTGCAAGTGCACATGACAAGAGAGTCATAAGACTTGCTGGACATTGAGAGAGAGAAACCCACGAGTTCCTGGTTCCTGTTGATGGCCGGTTTAGGGGCCTTTGGAGTCTGTTCTCTTGTGCCACCCCATTCCCTGCAAATTGCTGCTGCAGCAGCCTCTGACCAGCTGCTAAGCACCTGACCTCATGTCCCTCTGACCACAGAGGACCAAAGCCACGTCTGCCCAAGGCCGTTTCCATAGAAATGCAAATACATAGCGAGTGCTTCCTCTTCAGGCCACCTTGTCCCTCTCTTCCCTTTTTGTCTTCTAGTCTTTAATGACAGCAGCTCCGATTTCACAACACAGAGATGTGTCACTCAGTCACGCAGTTCCTTATGAAGAAATAGATTTTATTTTCTTCTCTCTCTATTTTTTGAAAGCATTCAAAATAAACTTCTGGGTCTTGATGAGGATGTCGTGTGCACTTCTGCAGGGGACTGGAGAGAAATAGGGGCTAAGCCCGGTGGAGTCTGATTTCAGGTTTGCCAGACAGAAGGGGAGCCTTCCCAGAAGGAAAGGGATGGGACTGCATCAGCTCAGACCCAACTCTGGGTCAGCCTTGAGGGTGGGGAATAGGATTTCTGTCTTCCTAGAACAGAGGCAAGACTCCTTCCACCCTCCTCCAGCTTCCCTCTTCTGTGTCAAAGACTTTTAACTCAAAATCTGTATGGTTCTAGGGAGTGATGGAGAATCCACTTTTAAGCTTCAAGTTGCACTGATTGGGAGTTGAGTAATTTATACTCTTTGGTGGCTCAGATGGTAAAAGGATCTGCCTGCAATGCAGGATACCTGGGTTGAATCCCTGGGTTGGGAAGATCTCCTGGAGAAGGGAATGGCAACCCACTCCAGTATTCTTGCCTGGAGAATTCCATGGATAGAGGAGCCTGGTGGGTTACAGTCCAGGAACTAATAGACAGATGTTGGGCTAATTAGCCCAGATTCTCATGCTGATCATGCTCTCTAGTAACTTTCTGAAAGACCAAGCGCTTGGAAGGTGCATAGGCAGATCATAAGTAACAAAGGACTGAAGCCAGGAAATGTATGTTAGGTCAGATGCCCAGAAGCAGACTCTGAGATGAGGATTCATTTGCAGGTGATTTACAAAGGGAAGCTGGGAAGAGAGGGGAAAATCATACCTGAGCAGACAGGGGGTCAAACAAGAGTGTCATCTCAGGCCAAGTCCTAGAAGGTTGACTTCAGTTTGATCCAGCTATAATATTGGTTGCTGTTGTTTAGTCACAAAGTCATTCCTGACTGGCAGGCTACTCCTGTCCATAGGATTTCCCAGGCAAGAATACTGGAGTGGTTACCATTCCCATCTTCAGGGAATCTTCCCAACCCAAGGATCGAACCTGTGTCTCCTGCATTGGTAGGCAGATTCTTTACCCCTGAGCCACCGGGAAGCTGTAATAATACTAGAGTCTTGGTTAAACCTCAGAGGTATCCTGATTTGAACTAAGGGAGTTGAGTTTTCAGGTAACTTCACGCCACTGTCATTAGTTAAAAGTTCTCAGGGGTACATGCTTTCCCAGGCGCTTTCAGCTTTTGGTGCAATTGGACAAAGTGGGCTCAAGTGGCACAAGAATGGTCTCCTGGAAAAAAAAAGTCCACAGGTGCCAAAGGACACAGAGATGGGAAAAGGGGCTCTGCAAGCATCTGGCTGTACCACCCAAGTTGTTTTCCCATAAAGGGATCCATCATGTAATGGACCCAGGATAAACCTACAGATGCCCAGCTCTCACCGAGGTTGACAGGATCAATATTTCTGGGAGTGGAGCCCAGAAACCTGCACGTTTGTCCAGCTCTCTGTGTGATTCGAATGCCTTCTAATGGTGGAGAACTGCGGCTTTAAGTGTTGCAAAGGGCTGAGGATTAGATAATTGCAAAGAGCAAGTGGGGGGCCAAGGCAAGAGGATTCACTGCTCTTTAAATAGGAAGAAAGAGCCATGGGTGAGGCTGAAAATGATGCAGGCTTTGCAGCCAAACCCACTAGAATCCTTCTCCTTGCCATGAGATTCTGAGACTTGAAGAAATCCACTTTACCTCCGTTTCTTCATCTCTGTGAAGTCAGAATACCTGAATTCATAGAGCTCCGTGGAGTTCATTGATTCATTTGAGAAGTATTTTTTGAGTGTCTTTGCCTTTTCCCAAATTCTGAGGATGCAGGATGAGATAAGACAGACAGGATTCCTGTCCTGGTGGGGTTCAAGGGCTGGACTGACACATCCCTACGGATGAGGTCAGAGCCTTGCTTTCTCTGTAGAGAATGGACATGCAGACACAGAAGGGAAGGGGTGGTGTAATGAACTGGGCGATTAGGATGGACATATGTACACTGCCATGTGTGAAATAGATAGCTAGTGAGAATCTGGGGCATAGTACAAGGAGCTAAGCTCCGTGCTCTGTGATGACCTATAGGGGTGGAAGAGGGTGGGGGGAAGGGAGGGAGGTCCAAGAGGAAGGGGATCCACGTACACATATAGCTGACTACTTGATTGTACAGCAGAAACTAACGCAACATTGTAAAGCAATTATATTCCAATTTAAAAAGAAACAAACAAAACCCTTGCTTTCTCTCCAGCTTTCCTTGAAATCTTCCTCTCAGACTCCACGGTGGCTCCTCTATATTTTTGATCTTCTCCAGTTCTGCAGGGCTAAGAACACCTTATAAAAGGTCAGAGGTGCTACCGTAAATTTGGGGGCAAATGCTTCTGTAGAAAGCCCACTGATATGAAATGTAGACTAACATAAGACAGAAAGAATTGTCTCCGTGAATGAAGGACGTATTTGGAAAACCTGGCTATATGCGTGAAAGTCAAAGGCATTAAGAAGTGCAGTATCTAGGAAAAAAGTGATAAAAGTACTCAGATATATCAAAAGATACTTTATAATTCAGTGAAAAGGATCTTGAGCAAGCAGTAATTAATTTATTTCTTTAGTTTTGATATCTGTAACCCAGGTGTCAGCCAGTCCCTTGGGACTGGGACAACACAGCCTCAAACCCCCACCTCTGTGGTCCTCCTCAAGATCTCCCTGAGTCACTTCCAACTTCCTGACTCATGACCTCCTGCTTTTTGAATGCAATCTTTGCTCTGAACCATACTGATTTCCATGTCAGACAAAGGTTCTTCAAGTCTTTTCCCCAAACAAAATCAAGTGAGACACAAACCAAAACAACCACAATGCAAACTCAGCCATGTACTTTGGTCAGACTCTGAATGGAGGAAGGATTTCCTCCGATTTAAAAGGATAAGAGCATCTCCATTCTCAAATGACTGGTGTCCATCATGAAGCTCGATTAACTGTGGATCCACTAGGCTGCCTCTTCTTCCTTCCTCCTTCCACACACTTACTTTCTTCTCCAGTCCCTCTTCACTGAACCTTTTGTGACCAGAATAAACGCATCCCCACTCCTTGCCTTTGCACCTAGATGAGTTGTCTCATTCTACAAGAAAGCTTACCCAGTCTTTTCTCACAGAGTTAGTTATCTTCCTCTGATGAATTCTGACATCCCCTGGTGGATATGCAATTGTTTCCACCTCTTCATAATCTTTTAAATTCAATAGACATCCATGGATCCCCATGGCTGTGCTTTCCATTACCCTCCCTCATAACTGGGAATTTACTTTATTTGATGGGACGAGTTTTCTCAAATAGGAAACTGGCTCACTTCTTACGCTTTTTAAGAACTTGAAGAAAAGTTGAGTGTGTGAGAGTTTTTGAACACTTGCAAGTATCAACAAGTGCTCGCCGGTTCTTCTGACCTGAGTCCATTTGTTGTGACTCATTTCTGTAAGGCTTATATCTGGATTTCTAATATGACATCTCTTCTGTAAGTTTATTTGACTTCTCACTCACTTTGTAGCAAAATACTTTTCTCCTTTCTTAAAACTTCTTAGGATTTACATGCTTCTCCAGAACAATATTTCCTCACTGAATTGTTACCATTCATATAGCTGGAAAGTTTCTTGAGAGAGTCAATTCAGTCTCCTCCTTCTTCTTCCATCTCCTCCTCTAGGAAATCAGAGAGGATGGCAAGGTAATTTTCTCCTCTTCTTGTTCTGGGAGAACAGCCAAATCCAAGAACTTCAGACAAGCAAGCATCCCTTGATCCCAGGGAGTATCAGGACCTTTGGTTTAGGACCCTGAGTGTACTTGAAGCTGGCTTGCCCAAGAGTAACTCCCTTTGGGGTCACGTTCTAGGAGTGGTAGATTCCTATATCTGTAGAACATGCAGTTGGCATGACTTCTGGTGGGGGTAGTACGTGGCTGCCTGCTTAGTGGACAGCAGTTATTTTAGCCTGTCCAGCCTCTATGCCCCCTGATTCTGGTAACAGGATCACAATATTCCTTGGGGAACCACCTTTCCCCTATATTCAGTCTCACAGGGGTTTGACTTCACTGTTATTTTCAAGGATGGGCTTCTCATCATGTGGCCAATCAGTGTTTTTCATACTTTTGGTCTCAGGAGTGGGCCCAGGGATGGGTATAAGACTGAAGCCAGATAATGAGGCTCGTTTCTCACATGGGAAAGTCCTATTCATGTCCTGAGATCAGAAACTTGAGTGGCTTCCACAGAGTACTTCATGCCCTCCCAGAGAACCCATCACACGCGCTTGCTCTTCTTTTTTCTTATCTGTCTTCCTCGGGGCTGAGAAATGCAGAGACAAAGATGATTTTTAACTTAATGCCATTACATAAGAGGAAAATAGGCCTGTGATAGGTACTTAGTCAATCTTTAAGAAATGGCAGTGGAGCAAGGTTCAGGAAGGAGAGTTCAGGCTTGGAATGTCAAGTTGAATAAGGACAGGGCCAAGGGCTCTGGGTTTTGGCAAGATCACACTTCAGAGCTGATCTGCAAACAGCCTTATTAAGAAAACAGCAAAGCTAAGAATTGCAGCAATGTCTCCGGCAGACCTCCCGTTCCCATTGATGACTCCTATAATAGCTTTTCATTGCCTTCTCTTTCCTTAAGACAGTCTCACATTGTCATCCAGGCCTGTTAAACGTTCTGTGGGCCATTATCAAAATAGCATTTTCAGCTTCACTGAACACATGTAGGAAATGTTGTGTGTGTGTGTGTGTTTTTTTTTTTTTAAGACAACTATGAGAACAAGCACAGATTGTATTGGGGTAATTATCTCCTCTCCAACAGCCTTTTGGAAAAAGAGGATATTTCTAATTTTTGGAAACCTTCACACAGGGTAAACTGTCACTGATTAGATTAGCAACTCAATAATTGAAACCCAACATCAAATTAATTTCTCCTCCCCCTCTGCCCTCCATCTCTCTGGTCAACTCTTCCTTCCTCATCATAAGGAGGGAAATCACACGGATTTTTGATGGATGTATTCATTTTGGGCTGCATTTCTGTGGGAGTATAAAGCAAATCTGTAAATCTAAGTGGTGAATAAATCCCACACTTCTGATGGTGACACTGGTATCCAGACCAGGGTCACCCTGGGTCAAAGGCCTGGCTGAGAGTCACAGATGCGCTGTGGGCAAAGAGGGGGTCCTCAGGGGCCCTACATGCACAACAGATGAATTGAAGTCTTGGGCTTATCATCAGCCATTTGATGACCACTGTCTCCAGCCCTCAGTTAATGTCGTCACAGTTTCTCTGCAGATAAGTGGAACTGAACTTGAGACCCAGTTCTGCCATGTATCAGCATCACAGTCATCAATTAAACTTTTGCAAGCTCCATCTCCTCACCTGTCAGAGCTGAATGATGATACTCACCTCATTTAGAAGGAAAGTGCAAAGCCATCCATGAATGCAAATATGCACATTGGCTGCTCAAACAGGCTCACCTTCTTTTCAGACCATTATCTGACCCTCCTCCCACCCTCTCATCTGATCTGAAGTGTAAGACCCTGCCTGGGTGACTCCAAATCCCCAGGTCCAGGGATGAAGGTGGTCCACACCACACAATGACAGGCAAATTGCTGTGAAACACACAGAGAAAGGCTCAGCTTTCTGAGCCAAGGAGGCTCCCTAAAAGGAGTGGCAAGGGAGCTGCTGTGGGAGGAAGGACAAAGATTTCCCCAGAGGAGAGAGGAGGAGGGGGCTCCTGGGCAGGGGGCTCAAGCAGCATTTCACAGGCATGTGGGGAAAATGAGGGTGGAGGTCAGACTCACTCACGCTGCATCACAGGACAAAGGCTGATGGGTTAGCGGCTCTCAGACTTTGTAGACCTGCAGATCATTTGTGAGTTTGCTAAAAATGTAACATCCTGGTGGGGTCCAGGAATCTACATTTCCCCCTAGCTCTTGGGTGATGTCATGCCCGTGATCAGAGGAAGACATGGAAAAACAAGGCTACAGATGATGGAGGGTGAATATAGGGCAAGAGCTTGGGAATCCCCACCCTCCCTGGGTAGAGCAGTCTGGTCTGGGGTGTCAGGATCCTAGGCGAGGGAGTGTTCTAGACAATGGGCCCCGGCGTTAGTGGATGTGAGTGGTGTAATCTGAGAAACACGGGATGGGGGAACCCTGGACAGATAAGAAACCCCAGACAGATGATCACATGTGCGTTAGGAATCATCAGGGGCTGGGTGGTGAGGGTGGATGCAGTCATGAGGCTTTCAGCTTTGAGCCGTGAGCTGGAGAGGAAAGGAAATGTGAGACACAATGGCCAGGAGCAATTTCTGTGGTGATGGGCTTATAGCAGCAGCCCCTGAGGCTTGAGAAAGGGAGGCAAAAAAATAGTGTATACGCAGTACCTGAGTTTATACTATTTTTCAACCCATTTAATTCTCATAACCATTCTAGTTAGAAAAAATAGAATGATTTTCAATGAATGGACAAAGAAATCAGCCCCAGAAAGTAATCTGCTCAATGGAGAATCAGAGGCCCAATTCCAGCCCCTGTGAGTCTAGACCCTATGGGGGATTTCCATCCCTACGCTGTGCGGCATTGCCTTTGACCATGCATGTGGTCCTAGTTCTGTGGCAGGACCCAGAGTCCCTGGAAGTAGCGAGGTTGGAGTCAGGGAGGCCAGGGAGGGCCGGGCCCCTAGCCCAGGTGAGAGATGCTGCGGTCTGGACTGGGGCACGGGGCAAAGGCGTTGAGAGAGTTGGACTAGAAATGTCTAGAAGATGGAGTGCCCCCAGGGGCCTCTGAGGGACCAATGCTGGAAATTACTTTCCTTTTCAGGGGATTGATCATTCTGACCCCAGTGTAGCCTGGCAGGTCTTTGGTGGGAAAGTGAGGACACTGAACTCAAAACTTGGGATTAAAAGGAAGAGGTGAGAACCCTAGCAAGCTGTGTGGAGTTGCCGAGAGAAAAGACTGAGTCTGCTCTTTCATGTTTAGCAAAGATTGGGAGCCAAGCCCTCTGACTCTGGACACTGAAGTCCCCTCCCCTGTAGCTCTGTAGGAGGGTGGGGCTCAGCCGTGCAGGCTTGCCCCTCCAGTAACCTCTCACCTTCCCTTCAAAGGTGAGCACAAGTTTGAACATATGTGGAAAACACAATTCTGTTGCTTCTTGACTGTAGGATGTTGAACAAGTTGCCTCACATCTCTGAGCTTCAATTTCCTCATCTGTGAAATGGACATCATAATTGACTGGGGATTGTCTTGTCTGTCTCAGGAGGCTGGAGGAGGCGAGGTGAGGCTGGGGGGTGGGGAATGCTTTTGCTGCACAGGTGACAGGAGGCATCACTGCATTCCCTCCAGAGTGAGTTGCAGCTGGGTCTTGGGCATCAGACATTGTTTAAATTCAGAGGTGTGTGCTCTTCTGCCGCCCAGTAAGCTGCTGATGCTGCCTGTACTTGGGAACTAGACTAATTGGGAGAATCCATGGGAATTTCTGGCAAGTGAGCATCTGAGCACTGTTGAAGAAGCTTAAGATAGGAAAGAGCAGTCTTGCAGGCGTGTGTCTGTGCTGGTACGCTGTGTGTGAAGTCACAGTGAATAATAATTGGACACTTTGTGTGATCCACCCTGGATGACAACCGAGGAGGTGAGGACAGACAGTCAATAACAGAGACAGCCCACGAACTCCTGCCACTATCTCAAAGCAAACACCCAGCCCTGCCGAGTGCCCTGTCAGCCAGCAAGATGCTTGTGGGAGGGCAGAGAGGAGGAGGAAAGAGGGCCAGATGGGCTCAGAGACCACGCTGAGCATTTGGGTCTTTGCTCGCAGCACTGGGAATTCATGGAAGCAATTTTAAGTAAGGGAGTTGTACGATCAGTTTTGTGAGTCCAAAGAAGCTGGTTCAGGTGGCCATGTGGAGAACAAATTGAGTGATATAATCCATGGCAAGGGCTTTGCTCAGTCCCTAGGCTGTAGTGAGTGCTCAACAAACATAATCCAAAGTTGTGATGAACCTGTCAGGTACCAGGTGCCTGTTGGGAGTGGATGGTATTTCAGCAAATGGACCTCAGGTACTCTCTGTCTCTAGCAAAGGGACTGGGTGGTTCCAAGCTCTCTGGCCCAGCTTGGCAGCTTTCCACGTTGTGAGCTGAAGACTTTGCAATGTGGGAACCCAGGGCTTTACCAGTGGCCCAGTGGTTAAGAATCCACCTTGCAATGTAAGGGACACTGGTTTGACCCCTGGTTGGGAAAGATCCCACATGCTATGGAGCAACTAAGCCTGAGTGCTCCAACTTCTGGAGACTCTGCAGCTAGAGCCAGTGATCTGCAAAAGAGAAGCCACTGCAATGAGAACCTCGTGCACTGCAAGGAGGCGGAGCCCCCGCTCACCACAGCTAGAGAAAGCCCTTGTACAGCAACGAAGACCCACCACAGCCAAATCAATCGATCGATCAATCAGTCTTTGAAAAATTGGGTGTGGGGGGAGCCCAGCCAGGCCTGAGATGGGGTGAGAAAGAGCTTCCAATATAGGCAGGGCTGACATGCAGCGGGGAGGAAGGAGTCCTTTCACTGTGAGCTCTGACCCACGGTCACAGGCTCACAGCCCTCCTGCTCGTCTGGGCCACTCGGCAGCCTGGGGAGCTGCATTCTCGGGCATTTCTGGCTGACCAGACCCAAAGAAGGAGAGGCAAGGTCAACACACAGGGACAAACCGTGTGCTCCCAGGGGAGGACCTCAGCTGGGATTCAAAGATCTCCTGGGTTAATCTGAGGGCTTCCCAGGTGGTGCTAGTGGTAAAGAACCCACCTGCCAATGCAGGAGATGTAAGAGACATGAGTTTGATCCCTGGGTTGAGAAGATCTGCTGAAGAAGGGAACGGCAACCCATTCCAGTATTCTTGGCTGGAGAATTCTGGAGAGAGGAGCCTGGTGGGTCCATGGGAACCATGGGGTCACAAAAAGTCAGACAGGACTGAAGCAGTTTAGCATGCATACAAGGGTTGATTTGAGACTTCTGTGGGGAAATGGGTAGCCCTGCAACCTACCATCTTGGAGGGGCTCTCTGACCCTCCCTGGAAATCTGAATAGGAGGCAGCCTGCTGTTGGGGGTCACCCAGGGCCAACTGTAGCAGGGGCGCATGAGGCCAGGACTCCAGCGACAGTGCATGGCTCCTTGCTATTTTTCATTCCATCTTCAACACTGACCATCTGGAGGCTGGGTCTTATCTATGCAGGGATTCTCTGTCCCATAGGACTTCACTTGGAAACTAGCTCATCCAGCTTGAGATTGCTGGAGGGTAAAGCACACACTGACTATCCAAAACTTAGTTTGATATTAATAATTTTCATGGTCCTACTGATGATTTTCCACAATGGTTACATGTTGAAGTGACAATATTTTGGATGTATTAGATTAAGTCAAATACATTATTAGAATAGATTTCACATTGTTTGTTTCATTTTCAGCTGGAGGATAATTGCTTTACCGTATTGCGTTAGCTTCTGCTGTACAACAGGAGTCAGCTATAGGTATACGTATATCCCCTCCCTCCTGAGCCTCCCTCCCACCACCTGCCCTGCCCCACCCCTCTAGGTATCACAGAGCGCCGAGCCGAGTTCCCTGTGCTACACGGCAGGCTCCCACTAGCCATCTGTCTTACGCGTGGTAGTGCGTATCTGTCAATGCTACTCTCAGTTCATCCCCTCCTCCCTCCCCGACTGTGTCCGCAGGTTTTTGTTCTCTACATCGGCATCACGATTCCTGCTCTGCAATAGTTTAATCAGGGCCATTTCTCTAGATTCCATGTATATGCATGAACACATGATATTTGTTTTTTCTCTTTCTGAGTTACTTTACTCTGTATAATAGCCTCTGGGTTCATCCACCTCATTCCAACTGTCTCAAATTTGATCCTATTTATGGCTGAGTAATATTACATTGTCACTTGTTTCTGTTGGCTTTTTTTAAAATGTGACCACTAACAATTTAAAATTTGTATATCTATCATATTTCTATTGGATAGAGCTGGTCTAGGCTGTAATGAGGTGACAATGGTCCAGTGAAACAAAGACCAGCAGAAACCCCTTTAGTTCTCTCTAAGGTATAAATAGAAGGAAGGGCAAGGTGAATCCTCTTGACTGCTAAGATGTGCAGAGGGGTCTCCAGTGCCTTGAGGTGATGTGGTAGAAAAGAGCACCTGCCTTGGATGGAGAGCTTCAGAGATTCATAACCCAGTTCTGTCTTTTCTTTCTGCGTCATGTTGGGTAAATCACTTAACTTCTCTGAGGTACGTCAGGCTCCTTCAAATAAAATGAAGCTTGGGATGTACACCTAGTAGACCTGTGAAGAGGAGATTTAGTGGGAAAGTGTGTAAGTTTCCTAGCAGTGTTCTTGGCCATAGGAAGCATCAACCTTATTTTGTTGCCCTCAATAAGGTGTGAGAAGGTCACTCCTGTCTGAAATTCCAGAACTGGAAGGATCCTTCTGCAACCAAGGCTGAGAGTCCTTCTGGCCATTGATTCAACAGCTCATCTTTGAGCTGGCTAGAATGGTAGATGAGGTGGACAGGGTGCCTGCCATCAGGATAAGGACCATCCTATGACCTGTGTTGGTGTGTATGTTGGGGCTTAGGGAGGAAGGAGTGTGCCTTCTGTGCAAATGCCAGGAGCTTTCTGTTTTCCTGGCACAACACTCAGCTCCACTCCCAGCTCAGCCAGGCTCCCCTATCCCTGCCGGAAACAGCTGAAATCCAGCCCAGCTTACTCACTTGTAACCAGCCCTCTTGTCAGCACTGTGAAGCTCAGCATCACAACCTCTGTAAAGCCAGGCTGCAGGCAGCCTGTAAGTGACAGCTGGGCCCTTATCCTGCCTCATCCTGTTTCCAGCTCTTGAAGCCCACTTAATGCCATGAAGGCAGTCCCTTGGGACTTCTCTCAGTTCATGGTGATGCCCTAGCAATGAGAGTCTCTTGTTTAGGTTCACCTCCCTACCGAGCTGATCTGAGCTTCAGGGGAAAACAAAGAGAAGAGAAAGCAGACGATTGGGGTCTGCAAAGGAGCAAATGGGTCTGGGGATTCTCTAAGCATAGGTAGAAATGAGAATGAGTGTGAAGGTCAGAGTGAGGGGCCGTGAAGTCCACCAGCATCCTCATATTGAAAACCTGGAGTATGTTGGATGTGTTACATGTAACATCTCATTTGAATTTTCCTAAAACCCTCGGACGTAAATGCTATTATCATCCAGATTTCACCTGGCTCATTCAAGTTCTTTCAGAAAATCAGTGACAGAGGCTTGTTTTGAATCCAAGTCAGCCTTACTCAAGAACCCTACATCAGACACCCTATTCCTTACATGCATGGGCAGAGGGTTACTAAGAACATCCTTTGCTTTTATCTGACTATTTCATCAAAGACTTCAATCCACCAGTCGAAAGTTCAGGGGACAATATCTAAGTCCTCTTAGGCCCACCCAGGCCACATTACTCTATGTGGTGGATTCCCTTCTTCTCTGCTCTTTGTCCAGACTGGGCGCATCCACACGGTCACACTTGGAGGTACAAAGCTGTCCACACATAGGACCTACTGGTGTTGCTTCCCAACTTTAAACTGTGCAGGAGGAAAAGATGCCTTGCAGAGTTTGTTCTTATTCAGTGCAGTTATCAATACAGTTGTTGGGAGAATTAAAGTAGTGATGTTTGAACTTGGCTCAAACCAGGGTACAAATTAATGGCATGGTCACTTTATTTTTAAATTTTTTGTTTTAATGTGGACCGTTCTTTAAGTCTTTATTGGATTTGTTACAATATTACATCTGTTGTTTACGTTCTGGCTTTTTGAACATGAGGCATGCGGGATCTTAGCTACCTGAGCAGGGATGGAACCTGCACTCTCTGCATTTGAAGGCAAAGTCTTAATTTAACCACTGCATGGCCAGGGAAGTCCTGGGAATGATCACTTTTAAAAAGATGATATATATATGAACATTTTCACAGAATGCTCAACCTATAGAAGGTGCTCAATAAACTCCCAGGAAAGACAGGCTGTTATAACTCGTGTGACCTTAGCAAGGGCAAGGGCCATAGTTCTCCATCTTGGGTGTGCAGAGAAGCTGTGGGGAGATCTTGTGAAAATGTAGACTCCTTTACTCTCCTCCCTGCTCTTCTGACTCAGAAAAACCATGGGTGGGGCCCCAGACACTGCATTTTTAATAATCTCTCCAGGTGGTTTTCATGTGGGTGTTCCCTTTGGGCGATTCTTTGAAATTCACTGGGCTGGACCAGTGGATTATATGGTAATTAAGACAGAGAGGCTGAGATACAGGCTAAGTAACTCATGCTGGGGTGAAAGATGGAAGCCTGGATCATGAGATGGAGGCATAGAGGTATTCTAGGAAATGAGGTGGGAGTGAGGGGTGGGATGGTCTTGTGAGGGGGGAAAAAAGCTATTCCCAGGGAAGCTGATGGTATTAGAATGCACCCACTTCTGAGGTTCTTTGCTTTTATGCTTGGGAATCCCTGTGCCTTTCATAAACTCTACTGGCTTGGCTGAAATACATTTTAAGATCCAGTTCAGCTGTGATCTCCTGTAGGAATTCTGCCCTCAGCCCCTAAGGTAATTTAATTACCCTGTATAATCAACATAAGACAATCTCTTTCATGTCTGTATCTCCATGACCAACAAAGAGCTGACATGGAGGAGGAGCTCAGCTAATCAGTGATGGCGATGGAATGGACTGTTTTATAGAATAGCTAGTGAAGACTTTGAGAGGTTAAGCTGTAGCAATGTTATTCTGTGAAAGTCTACGGCAAGCCAGCAGCCATGTGACAAGATTCTCCAATCCTATAGGTTTAGAACTGGGGGCCAACACTTCTGCTTTGGGGGAAGAGCTGAAATATTCCTGTTCAAGTGGAAATTGTTGGGGGATGGGTCATTGGAGAAATAGGAACGAAAGAATGGCATGAGCACCAGTATTCAGAAAGTATAAAGGGAAAAAGAAAGAGGAAGGGAGAGAAAGAGAAGGAGAGATCGAGGTGGAAGAAGAGAGAAAGAGAGATTTGATACCATTAGTCTATGTCTAAATTATGTGTATTAATTTCCTAGAATATTCAGAGCAGCCCCCATTCATAAAAATGAGGAATTGGGACCTGGAATAGGGGATATCTTTTTCAAGTCTCTCCATCCTTTAAGGGGCCAAGTCAGGACTCAATCCACTCTTTTGACTCCAAGACAGGTGCTCTGTCTTCTACACCAGGTGGAAAACAAATGATTAGCATGTTTGTTTGTTTGTCAATGTCCCATTTCTGTGGCTGTATTGGATATCACCAGTTAATCATCTTTTTTCCCCCTGTTGAGCCCAAATGAGATCTCGGAATCTTTTGCCACGTTCTTCCAACATACCATTTCCTTGTTTGATTTAGCATTTTAAATCAGATCTCCTTACTAGTTTCTTTTCAACACTAACCTGTTCCAGAACTCAAGGGAATTTGTTTTCAGTGACTCTTCCATTTGAAAATGCTGGGTATATATATATCAATCATTATGTTGTATACCTTAAAGGTATAAAATGCTGTATGTCAATTATATCTCAATAAAGCCAAAAAATTAATATTTGTCTTTTGTCAAATTAAAATAAAAAAATATTCACAGAAAACTCTAGAACTCTGATTATGGGGAAAGAAGAAAAGAAAGAAACCTAGTAGTGTTTGTTTCTCTAAACTCAGACTGTGAAAAGACAGACGTTATGGAGAAAAGGTTTAAGCTATATAGGCAGGAGAGCTGCCAAAGATGATAACAAAATAAAAATATCAGTGATCATCATTATTTATTGAGTGCTTACCACGAGATGGGTTAGTGGAGCATAGTTATTTCTTGTGCCCTTATCAATAACATTACATTTATAGGTGAGAAAACTGAGGCAGAAAAAGGCTAAGAACTTTGATCCAGGTCTTACTCCTGAAAAGTCAGAATCAGGATTCCAAGCTGGGTTCCAGAGCTGAGCTATTAACCAGTAAATGATGCCCTGTGCAGGTTTAGAAGGAATTGGTGATTTCAGATACCCCAGATACACAAAAGTCACCTCATCTGTGGTCAATTTCCCAACATCCCCACTCAGAAAAGGTCAAGGAATTATGGGGTGGGGGTAGAAATCCTCGTCCCGGCACCCCCAAGACTTATTCAGCAGTTAGTCACAGTGTCATGTCAGCCCTGGCCACTCCCTGCCCTGCTGTCACGGGCGAGGAGCCTTGTTACTGGGCAGCGTGGAGGGGAAGTTAGCACATGCAGGAAATGACTGGGCAGTGGATTTCTGGGACCAGGAACAGTGATTTCGGGCTCCTGCCCTTCCATTCCTTCTGCCTCCATGGTTGAATGGAGAGAGCAGAATAACTTTTAAGTCCCTTTGTATGAGATCCTTGCCGGGCAAGTCCCTTAAGGTTGGTTCTTCGATCGGCTCTATGAAGTAGACCTCACTGATACCCAACTCTTTAAGAAAAAGTTGTTTATTGATGTTTGACTGCGCTGATCTTCGTTGCTGCGTGGGCTTTTTTCTAGTTGTGGCAAGTGTGTGTGTGTGGGGGGGTGTCCTCTCTAGTTGCAGTGCAAGGGCTTCTCATTGTGATGGCTTCTCTTGCTGCAGAGGACTCATGGGGGTCAGCGGTTGCAGCATGAGGGCTCAGTAGCCACAGCTCCCAGGCTCTAGGGCAGAGGCTTAATAGACCTTAATAGACACACAGACCTAGATTCTCCATGGCATGTGGGATCCTTCCGGACCAGGGATCAAATCCATGTCTCTTGCATTGGCAGGTGGATTCTCTATCCACTGAGTCACCAAGAAAGCCCTGGATACCCACTTTAAATAGGAGCAAGCTGAGGTTTGCAGAGGGTGACTTGCAACTTCCTTGCTGTCTGACTCTAATTGGGTCCCCACAAAGAGAAATCAGTCTTGAACAGCAAAGAGGAAAAACCAGTGACGAACCAATTAACAGAGGCCATGAGTACAGCTGTGTTCCAGTGAAATGATTTTGGCACTTAGACCCAATTTTGGATTTGTTTCCCCCAGGCCTCAATTTCTCCATCTTTCTGGCTGGTTTTGAAGGAGGGTTCAATGCATCGGCAAGGATGCAGATCCCAGTATGAAACCTTTGTCCCACTTCCTGCCATAATCAAGATCATTGCAAAATGACAAAAATCTTTATTTTTCCTAGAATCGCAGGGTTTTATAGAAATTATGTAGTTAGTGGTAAAAAGTTGGTTGGCATGAGTGCCAATTTAGGGAAACATAACCATATTTTAAAACCCTCACTTCAAGGGTTCAAGATGAAGGTAGCTTTGTAGACTCTTATGGGAAGCATTTTTTTTGGATGGTTTCCTGTATTGACTAAAGGGGATCAACATGGCGGTTGGCTGTCTCATAACTTGGACACACAAGCTCCACAGTGAGTAATTCTGTAGATCCTTGATATGGTCAGGGGACAGGCAGCCACACAACATCACCTAGGATCTTGTAAGGACAGCAGATTCTCAGGCTGAAGCCCAGACCTGCTGAACACAATCTGCATTTTATCCAGATTTCCAGGTGGTGTGTGTTCACATTACAGCTTGAGACATGCTAATGCAGGTGGCTTTTTCTTTTTCTGAGCCCTCAGGTTTGAGTGGAAATTTCCTTTTTAAGGCTGCAGGACTTTC
The DNA here is from genome assembly GCF_042477335.2 of Ovis canadensis. NCBI lineage: Eukaryota > Metazoa > Chordata > Mammalia > Artiodactyla > Bovidae > Ovis > Ovis canadensis. Next base: position 84,409,461 of record NC_091257.1, on the reverse strand, counting down.
AGGGAGCTCCTTCTCTGCACACTGCAGAGTTTAAGAGTTGACCACACCAACTGCCAGAGGTTGGCGGGGCATAGGAACTTCCATCTTTCATGACTCTAATGCTCAATCTATTTTTCTCTTTGCTGCATCAGATATTGTTGGTCAGACATGTCTTAGCAAAAAGATGTGTTTTCTAAGATGGAAGGAAAATATCTTCACACCAGGAAGGTAACTTAGTCGATGCTTATTACTATTTTTATTATGACTTAAAAGAACTGATGGAGCCCTTCCTACATTTGCTGAAGGGGAACCCATTTAAACCCATGTCTTAAGCATCATTTTGTTTCTCTGTATGCCAAGTTGCTTCAGTTGTGCCCAATTCTTTTTGACCCTATGGACTGTAGCCCTCCAGGCTTCTCTGTCCGTGGGATTCTCCAAGCAAAAATACTGGAGTGGGTTGCCATGCCCTCCTCCAGGGGATCTCCCTGATCAAGGGATTGAACCCAAGTCTCTCTGTCTCTTGCACTGGTGGGGAGGAGGGGTTCTTTATCACTAGCACAACCTGGGAAATCCTTTGGTTCCTCTATAAGCCACCAAAGATGGCAGAGGGGAAGGAGAGAACTAGCTTTTGATGTAGGTGAGAGGGAGATAGGCTGGGGAGCATGGGGGAGTAGAGAGCTGGTGAAAGGTAGAGAATAAGGTGTCTGTCTGGGAGGTACTAGGAGAAAGAGCTGAGAAAAGAACCTCTGGGAAGGGAGTGTTTTGGGTACCTAGCACCTGTGTTGGGCTGGAAGTCCAGTCTTCCATGAGTTTGTCTGCTCTGCTTAGCACTTAAGATTGTCACACCCAGAGCTTTCATATCCATGGGAATATACCTACCTTCTCCAAATACCCTCTCTAGCTAGTGAGAATAGTGCCTAATAGCCTAATCTATGCCATGGGTGGGTTCTTCCTTCTATAGGACCCTTCCACAGGACCTTGACCTACATGGGTAGAATTATGTTTCCCAAAAGATAAGTTCAAGTACTAACCACTGGCACTTACATGAATTCGACCTTATTAGGAAATAGGATCTTGACAGACAGATATAGTTGAGTTCAGATGAGGTCATATTGGGTAAGGGTGGTCCCTAATCCAGTGATTGCTATCCTTGGAAAGAGAGGGGAATTCAGACACAGAGACCCAGAAGGAGCAGGCCATGTGCCAAAGGGGTAGAGAGGAGCGGAGAATAAGGCAACTATAAACCAAGGAACACTGAGGATGGCCAGCCACCAACAGAAGCCATGAAGAGATAAGGAAAATCCTCTTCTTGAGTTTTGGGAAAAAGCATGACTCTGCCTGTACTTTGATTTTAGACTTTCAGATTCCAGAACAATGAGAAAGTAAATTTCTGTTTTCTAAAATTTAATTTTTTTTGAGATTTTTTTATGTGGGCCATATTTTCAATTAAATGTGTTACAGCATTGCCTCTGTTTTATGTTTTGGTGTTTTGGTCTCCAGGCATGTGGGGTCTGAGCTCCCTGACCAGGGATTGAACATGCGCCCCCTGCACTGGAAGCATAGAGTCTTCTCCACTGGACTATCAGAGAAGTCCCATTTCTATTGTTTTAAACCACACAGCTTGTGGTAGTCTTTATGACAGCCCCAATGGACAAATACAAATTCCTCAGAGGACCCAGGGGACCCCAGCAGGTGGTGGCAACGTCCCCCAAGCCTAGATTTCAGGAGGGAGATTGAACGGGGGGACATGCAGCACTCGGAGAGGTGTCTCCTTCATCAGGACCCTGACCGCAGCACAGAGGTTTAACCTACTCAATTCTGCATCCAGCCCAACTCAGCCTGAGAACACCCATCATTCTACCTGTTCAGTCTTGCACATAACTCCCAAATTTTATTGGCAGTGATTGAGAAAAAAACAACAAAGCCCCAGTCTCTAACTTTCTCTAAGGCTTTGGTCATCTCTAGCCAGCCAGAGGGAGGGCCTTCAGGACCAAAAAGTTAGTTATGATTTTGGAGCTATTTCCCCTATTCACAGTTTTGCAATTGCCAAGTGCAGCTTGTCGTGCATTTGCATAAACCATGCTAGCCTTTTTCTCTGGGACTCTGTCAGCCACCCAGCACCCTCCACGCGTGAGTCACAGAGCAGCAGCCCCTGGGGGGCGGGATAGGTGCCTCCTGCGGATCTTGCACCCTTCCCAGCAGATTTCCTTCCCCTTCCCAAGCTGTGCCTCATTTGCTCCTGGGCAAAACTCTGTCTTGCTGCAAATTCGGTGCCTGCCTGCGTGTGTGTAATTGGGTTGGATTTACATTAAGAGGGTTCCCTGTGGTGAAAACTGCGCTGCTATTTCCAATCTGAAGCTGCATCAAACATTCAATTTTCTAAGTATCCATCAGCTGTTAGCACTATGAAAAATGGAGTCTCCTCTGATGGATGGACTGAGGGGGGAGAGTGCCCACTCAGTCCTGTAAACCCCCGATTATCTGTGCTCCTAGAGGGGATCATATTCTATGGCTGTGGATAATGAAGTGCTATTCACCTAAGGGTCCATTCACAGCTTCAACAAGCACCTTTGAGAAGCCAGTCAGAGCTGAGAACTGACTGTCTGATCAGACACATCCCGCCTCAGTTATAAACCCTTCACACTGGCTTCTTCTTATTATTAAACTTTCATTTTGTATTGGAGAATAGCCAATTAACCATTTTGTGACAGTTTCATGTGAATAGCAAAGGGACTCAGCCACACATACACATATGTTCATTCTCCCCCAAACTGCCCTGCCATCCAGGCTGCCACATAACAATGAACAGAGCTTCGTGTGCTATACAGTAGATCCTTGTTGGCTATCCATTTAAAACATACCAGTGCCTACCTGTCCATCCCCAACTCCCTAACTATCCTCCCCCTATCCTTCCCTGGCAACCATAAGTTTGTTCTCGAAGTCTGTTGCATCGTTTAAACCAGGGGTCGGCAAAATTTTTCTGTAAATGGCCAGAGAGTGTATGTTTCTGGCTGTGGGCTGTGAGGTGTCTGTTGCACATACTTGGCCCTGCCATTGTAGCCGAGAGCAGCCCTGGACCCTGCGTAGATCTGTACAAATGTGAGTGGGTGTGGCTGCATTCTAACAAAGCATGATTTATGGAAACTGATGGCAGGGCAGGCCAGTCTTGGCCTGTGGGCCAGGGTTTGCTGACCTTTAATCTCAATACCTTACTTTGTCCTACCGAGCCCTGGGACTGGCTTCCTGCCTCCTTTCCTCGTGTTTACCACACAGAGTCTCCCGGCCATTCATTCTGGTCTGGGTACGATAACTTCCTTTAACTCCAAGAGCTGTCACGTTCTTCCCAACTTCAGGATCTTTGCAGATCGTATTCCCTCTCTCTGAAGAAATTCTCTTGGCTTTTGACCAGGATGATGCTTCTTCCTTCCATCACAGGAGCCCCTCAGAGTTCACCTTTGTGTCTCATGTGACATTCTGCTTGAATAGAGCCTCCTTGCAAAGCTTTTCCCACCTAAAGCTACTTCCTTCAGTTTCTCTCATTTCAGTCCTTTGGTTTTCATCTTTGGGGGACATATTACAGATATTAATTATCTTATTGTTTACTGATCACTTTCATCTTGGTTTCTGTTTCCCCACCTCCCCCGACCCCTTGAACTTAAGTCCTAAGAGAGCAAGTTCCTTGTCTGTCCTGTCTCACTCGGGGCTCGCTATTTTTTTTTTTTTTTAATAATTTTGGCCTTGCCATGAAGTATGTGGGTTCTTGGTTCTCTGATCAGGGATCAAACCCACAGCCCCTGCAGTGGAAGTGCATGCATGCCAAGTCACTTCAGTCATGTCTGACTCCTTGGGACCCTATGGACTGTAGCGTATCAGGCTCCTCTGTCCATGGGATTCTCCAGGCAGGAATACTGGAGTGGGTTGCCATGCCCTCCTCCAGGGGATCTTCCAGACCCAGGGATCGAACCTGCATCTTTTACTTCTGCATTGTCAGGCGGGTTCTTTACCAGTAGTACCGCCTGGGAAGACCCTGCTGTGGAAGAGTGGAGGCTTAACCACTGGACCACCAGGGAAGTCCCTGCTCTCTCTTATTTTTTGGCAGAGTGCTCAACACATAGTGGTCTCTGGATTTGAAAAGCAGATACTTAAGACCTCTCAATGAATGATTACTGCATCAATAAGAGGCAGTCCCCAACCTCAGGGAGTTTTAAATCAAGTAGGAGAGTGAGACAGATGAATAATCACAACTCACAAGGTGAGCAGGATTATGACCATTGTATGTCTGAATACCAGGGGGCTGGAGGGATCTCTGAGCAAGAAGCCTGCCAGAGCCAGGTGGACCCAGAGCAGATAAAGAATAAAGTCAGGTAAAGAGACAGACCCACAGTGAGGAGCAAGGGTGTGGGGCAAGGCAGGAGGGCAAACAGTTCACATTCCATAGACGGGAACAAGAAAAGAAGCAAGAAGGTAACAGATATTTATGGAGCCTGACGTTGGTGTCAGCTACTCAAGGATTTCACGTGATTTTCTGGCAAATAGTATCATTGTACTAATTCTACAAATATAGAAATGGAGGATCAGAGAGGGTAATTGACCAGACAAAGCTCACGCAGCTGGCAAGTCAGGATTGGTTCTAAAGTCGTCTTTGGTCCATATCACACGATCCATAATGCAGGGTAAGGGCAATGTATGCATTAATTGGCCTGTGGTTTTCCTTAGGAAAGAGTTTCCTTTTCTCCGAATCTTGCCCTAGGTTTAACGATCTTCATCTTTATCTTGGTGAACCCCTTGGGAGCTCTTTGTGTCCTCTAGAGGCTCCTTGATTGGGCCCAGGCGATTCCACTGGATAAGAGCGGAGGGAGAGAGAGAAGGAGGGAAAGAGAGACTTTCCATGAGTGTCTCATCAGCTATGTACTCCTGATTTCATTTGATCCTCACAGTAGCCACACTGGCATGGAAACAACTATCCCATTTTACAGAGGAGTTAACCATGGATGGAGAGGATTATTGGCCCACCGTCTCCCAGCAACTAAGAGCTGGACCTCCAATCCCTGACCTGTGTCCCCCACCCCACACGGCCTCAACACCCTGAAGGCAGCTGCAGTTTCTAGAGAACTGATTGGGATGCAGCGCTCAGAAGGGTGATCAGGGAGCTGGTTCATCTGGCCTCTCTCAATGGTGACAGCCTTTCCTAAGCAGAGACTCAGAAAGGGAAAATGAGAGCACACCTATCTAAGTGGGGCCATCAAATTGCGGGGGGAGAAGCTATTAGATATATGAGGAATTTTTTAGGCGATTCTACTGGGGAAAAGGAAAAAAGTGCTTACCGCTTTTTTTTTTTTATTCCTGTTCTCCCCACTGAGTGTTCATATAAACCTGGGCGATGGAGAGGAGAGGAGGCAGCGTCTGAAAGCCCGTCGGTCTCCTTCTCCCCAGGGAGACTGGGAGTGATTTGATTCTGCCCGCTAACGTTGTTCGAGCCCGACTTCATCTCCCCCAGTCCTCATCAGAGCTGCTAATAGGCCCTTCAGAGCTCATAAAGAGATGACCAAATCTGGGGCTGGGGGACTCCAGCTCATTTATCTTCTGCAGGCCCGATCAGATCTGATTTTCTACGCTGACGGCTGGATGCTCAAGTGTGGTCCGGCCCGCATCTCAGACATCTGCTCAGCCTGGCTGGGTGTGAGGACCCCAAGGAGGGGCTGGGGCCCATTGACCCGCTGGGGTCTCACTGTTCTGACATGGCAGACAGACAGTTCCCTGCCAGCCGTATCGATCTGTGGACGAGAAAATAAAAGTGTTTAGGCTCGGGAAGGAGCGATGAAGCCCACTAATGGGAGTGTCAGTTACTGCCTTGGGTCCCCTGCATGCTGCAGTGCCTTCTGTATGTGGCTGTGTACATCTGCACGATCTCCGGGCCTCTTGTTATGTCTATGTCAATCAATTTGTAAGCTTCGGCCCGGGGAGGATGTCAAACAACTGTGGAGTCACAGCTACACATAGATACCACCACCCCCCTCCAGGAATACATTTACCAAATCTGTATTAGTACCTATTAAAGACTAATAACATTCTGCAGCCTTGCAAACCAATTATTTTTAGCTGAAAGTTGGGTTCAACTTTCCCAGAAATATCTCTTATTTCTCTAATTAGAAGAGGCTGTTTGCACACACACCAAAAAAAAAATAATAATAATTGGGGGATTCCCATCAAATATATTTAACCCATATGTTCTTCAATTAAATGAAACAGTGAATGTGATGATAATAATAATTACTATCATTTGTGTGCTTCTGAAGTTCACCAGATGCACAGCCATCACTGACTTCTCATAGAAATGCTACAAGACAGGCGCCCTTAATGGCACCGTGTTGCAGATGAGAAAACGGGATTAGGGGATGTTCTGGCTAGCTGTCACTGTGTAACAAACTGTCACACAATAGCATAAAACAACATCCATTTTAGTTGACTCATAGATTCTATGGATCAGAAATTTGGAAAGGGCAGAGCAGGACAGTATTCCCCTGCTCGATGAAGTCTGGGTCCTCTCCGGGGGTTTCATGAGTGTTTGGAGTAACCCGAACAACTGGGGTTGGGATAGCTGAGCTGGGGAAGCCACTTTTAAGATGGTTACTCCACTTCTATACTTGGTGCTTAGGGAGCTGGCCAAAGATTAGGCTCAGCCAGAAACGTAGATTGGAGCATCTGCCACGGCCATGCCAACACGGTGGTCTCTGGATAGTCAGCCTTCTTATATGGTGGCTCAGGACTCCAAGAGTGAGTGCTCCTAGAATCCAGGAAGAAGTTGCCTGGACTATTATGATCTATCCTTGTAACAGTGACATTGGTCACCTCTACTAAACTCTATGGGTGTAAGCAGTCCCAAGTCCATATAGACTTGAAGGAAAGGGACACAGTCTTCAATTGTCAATGGGGAAAGGGTCAAAGAACTGGGTACTGTGTTTTAAAACTCTCCCAAAGAGGTTAACCAACCCTCTCTGAGATTTCACAGTGTGGAAGAGACAGCCCAGGGATATGAAGCCAGGTAACTCTTGCCTGGAAAATCCCGTGGACGGAGGTGCCTGGTAGGCTGCAGTTCTTGGGGTCGCTAAGAGTCAGACATGACTGAGTGACTTCACTTTCACTTTTCACTTTCATGCACTGGAGAAGGAAATGGCAACCCACTCCAGTACTCTTGCCTGGAGAATCCCAGGGATGGGGACCCTGGTGGGCTGTCGTCTATGGGCTTGCACAGAGCTGGACACGACTGAAGCGACTTAGCAGCAGCAGTAATCTGACCCCTTCTCTCTTAGTGGCCATATGGTACTTCAAGCATTGATGGATATGCAACAGATGCTAAGTTTATGTGCATAACTTATCGATCTGTGGGACAGACCAAGAAATGGGCCAGGAGCATTTTTTTAGGGAGTAGGTGAGAGTGGTGACAATCTGGAGTCAGGTTGTGAGAGGGAAGTTTCAAACGTGTTTGCTGTCAGGAGTGCTTTCACAATCAAAATAAAAACCATGATACCTTCAGACTACAGAGGAATTGAAGAGTTTTTCTTGAGCTAAGTTTTTGCATTTACACTATGGAAAAGTCCCTGCCCTTATAGTTGAAAAGACCCATGGTGGTCAGGAACCAAATAGTTGACTCAAAGAGTTTGCAGCTTTATTTCCATGAACACTGGGAGAACCCAGATGACATGAGGCTGAAGTTTGCCAAGAACTTATATGATTCAGAGCCTGTGCTTGTAAGTGCTCAGTCTGGATCCAACCTCAGGGCTTCTCAAAGGAATAAAGACTGTACATCCAGGATGGCTGGGCTGGCCTGGGAGTTTGCAGGGTTTGCAACCTGCTTGCAAAATTGAAGAATGTTTGGTGATGACCCCTCTTGTTTCTCTTTAAGGGAGGTAAAGTTATAAGGAGTGATTTCTGAGGATCCGAAATGGGCAAGAGGTCATGGGAGTGTCCAGTTGAGGCTCTGAATCCAAGTTTTGGACAAAGAGTCCTGGCTTCACCTTTGAATGACATCTGGACCAAAGAAGCGACAACTGGCCAGACATGTTCTGGCTGCCAGGGCAGGGCAAGGAAGCTTCTTGCCTTACCTGAAGAGACAAGTTTATTCTCAGCTGGCCTCCCTGGAAGGTGGAGGGTTGTGCCAGGGAGGAACACCCTGGTGGTCTGCCTCTGGAGGTGCTGAGCTCACAACGCATGGAGGTAGCCTGGCTGATGATACATGTGGGCAAGGCTAGGCTTTGTGGACAGACCCTGGCTGGTTAGTCACTCTGATGATTGGTGTCAGTGTTTGGGTGGCTTGAAGTGAGGTCTCTCCCACTGAGAGGAGGTGCAGGCTTCTCTGGGAACCCTGATAGCTGAGCCATTTAACTCTGAGGGTTTCCAAGTGCTGAGGGTTTGTCTTGGGGTAGGTACTCCCTGAAGCAGATCCCCAAGACCAAGATTCCAGTACAGGTAGATTATTTGGGAGGTCCAACACAGACAAGGAAATGGGGAAATTAGATAAGGCAGTAAGGAAGAATGTGATATCAAGTGAGTTATAGTGGGGGATTGGAGGTGACGCCTGTGGGGAATGTCTGGAGCTCTGTGTAATACAAGCACTTAGAGAATCATCCCATCTGAGGAGTCAGGGAGCTGGGGTATTTATACACCAGAGGTCAAGGGTCACTAGTTGAAACCTATTGCTGAGCTTGTAATTTTTTATAACATTTCTAAAAAACAACCAAACAAAAATTCAGACTTACACACCAAGTCTCTGATAAACATAGAACCTTCTTCCTGGAAAAAGCACATATGTACTTCCAAAAAAATTTGGTGTACAATTTCAGGTGACTGTTGGCTTCCTGAAGACCCTCCATGGACCCCCTGTCTCCCTACATGAAATTTCAGGTAATAGTGACAAGTATCTAGCCATCTGGGCTGGGCCACCCTCCAGCCTTCTTCTTTCGCTACCTTACATTCTGACCATCTGTTTTTAGAGGGTCATATGGCTCTGGATCCAAGATTTTAAAATCCATAAGCTAGAAACTTATGTTGACTGTCCATATTCTAGAAATCTGTACCTTGAAGAGCAGATGACAGTAGCCCTTTTTCAGGCAGGTTGATGGATGTGAGTCTGAGTGAACTCCGGGAGTTGGTGATGGACAGGGATGCCTGGCGTGCTGCGATTCATGGGGTCGCAGAGTCGGACACGACTGAGCGACTGAACTGACTGACTGACTGATACATAATCAATCTCTAGCCTAAGTTCTCCAGGGACGAGAAATCCAAGCATCTCCTCCAGGGGTCCCTGCGGTGTCCTGCCATGATTAAAATGCAGTCCAATCGTGTTCCCATTTGTTCAGTCTCCTGAGACAGGGATGGACAGTCAAAGTGAAGCCTTGAAGGAGCATAGGAATACGAACACATGCGGTTATTAGGATAGAGGTATTCTGGGTTGTTCTTTTCTAATTTTGAGTTGTCTGTTTTTCTGGTATAACACTGCTTGAACAGTATGTTTTAAAAAGAATCCCAATGAGATCAGAGTTTAGAAATCATCTCTATTTTCAGGTTGAACAAACAAAAGAAAATGAACTATCCCAACACAATCAGTAAGGCTTTTATTGTTCACCAGTAGACTAATTTTGTTCTCTGTTTCTAAATTATTTTTATAGTATCTCCTTCCCATGTGTCTTTCAAATGCAAAAGGCAACACCACACATTCCAAGACATATATGATATCCTCACCTTATACTTTAATCACCAGAACCTCTTGCCTTTCCTATTTTGCGAGGCTTTTAATGACTCTGTTCCCGCTGCCTATAATGCCTTCCCACTATGTCTTCCTGGGAAATTTGTACTTTTCTATTTTAGGTCCAATAGCGAGGTTGTCTCTTTAGCCTTGGTGAATCCACAGACAGAGGTGCTCCTTCTGTTTTCTCTACTCCAGTCTCCTTTTGCCCAGCCTCTGTCTTACTATGGGTCATATTTTATTTTTAATTATTTGTTTCCACGTTTGTCTCTCTCTCTGGATCCTTGAGGGGAGGGAAGGAGATTTATTTATAACTTAATTGCAAAACCCAGCTAAAACCTGGCATGTAGTCTAAGCCCAATCGGTGCATCCAATAATTTTGTGGTGCTAATGCAGAAGCACCTGAGACCCTTACTAGCAGCTGCAGCGTCGTGTTGATATTATAAGGAAATATTGTGACTTGTGGAGTGGAGTCCTTTCTCAGTCTACCATCATCTCTGCTGTCTACGGTCACAGGCCGCTTCTTTCTACCCACCTGTGTGCTTTTGATGTCCAAGGCTAAGACTGCCAATCATAGACCTTTGGTTCCAAACCCTATCCTCATCTCTGTTCCTTTCCTCTCCACCGTACAGAAATGAAAGAAAAGGGGACTTCCCTGTTGGGCCAGTGGTGAAGACTCTGGAGTTCTAAGGCAGGGGGTGCAGGTTCCACCCCTGGTCAGGGAACTAACAGCCCACATGCCATACTGCCAAAAAAAAAAAAGAAAGAAAAGGCCTTCAGTCTCAATTTTCCTGTTCAAAATTAGGTATATTTGTGCAGTGCTTATGCTCTGACACTGTACTAACTGCTTTCATCAATTAACTCATTTTATTTTCATAAGAGCTCTATTCACATAGCCTCTCACATATTTGAATACTTCAGAAATACTAATCAAGTAGATGGTGTGGTCAAGATTCAAGGCAGGGAAAGAAGGAAGGTGGACAATGTTACAGCCCAATTGCTAGATAAATGTCACCCTACATTTAATTTGCCTAGAAGTAGTCACGTGATCACATCTAAAGACAGGCAGGCTGGAAAGTACTTTTCCTAGGTGACCCAGAAGAGGGATATAGAAAAGGATTTGGGAGCCCCTAGATATAGCGCCATTTCTGACATTTCAGCAGAGACTATAAAGAGGAGATGGAAGAGTTTTCAAGTGAGAAAGAATCCTACATGGAAAGACTATAAGCTGGGGAAAAAAAGTTGGCTTCTTGATGACTAAAAGGATGTCATTATGTCTGGCACATAATAAGCAAGGAAGAAAAAACTATGAGACAAATTAGGAGAGGTTGGCAGGAGCCAGGTCATTTAGGATTTGCTTCTGAGAGCTATAAGAAACCACCAAAATGTTTTAAGCCAGGGACTGTCACGACCATTTTCAGAAGCTCACCCTAACTGAAGCGTGAAGTGTCTGTAGGGGAGAAATAGGAGCAGGGCGACAACTCAAGAGGTTGCTATAGAAGGTCAGGAAGGAGATGATGGTGGCTCAGGAAGGCTGATAGGGTCAGTGATTGTATTCCCACTTTAGTAAATCACGGAAGTAACAAAGTGTATGCTGCAACCTAAAATTTGCTCCTTACAGTTCAAATATTCATTCCTCTCACGCTTGATTAATAGGTTGTTTATTGTGTTGTTCTTCTGTGTACAATACCGTGTTGGTCTGTGTCTGTTTTCTAAGCACAAGCACCTATTACCAAGCTTCTGACCAAGGGAAATTCAATGTAAATGCTAAGGAAGTGAAGAGAAGGAGGAAGGGACACTGGGCTGGGGTTAAACCAAGGAGCAATTCACAGAGAGTGCGGAGATTCTGGCAGGGCTCTGGTGGATGGAGAAGGCATAGGAACCGTAGAAAGGATGAGGACTCCAGAAACAGTGCCCTGGTTTTGTGCCTTGGAAGCAGCCTTATGTGAGTTACTTTAGACTCCCTGGACTTCGTAGAGAGGTTTCAAAATGCTAATGAAAAGGATGCAGGCTTTAAAATCCAATAGAAATGGGTCTAAATTTTGGTTTTTATCTCTACAAGTTGTGTGATCTGGGGAAAGATGTCTCCCAGCTTCAATTCCTCATTTATAAAGCACCAATTGTATCGGTCAGTTTGGCTGAATTATCAAGCTTCACCAAGATCTCATTGACTTAAAACAAACTTTCATTTGTCACTAAGTTGTAGGTCCCCTGCTATGACTCTGTTCAGTGTGCTTTCTTATCCCAGGACCCAGGCTGTGATCTATTCTTGGAGCAGAAGGAGAGAGCAAGAGAGAGAGAGCAGAAACTGGTTCTGAGAGCTTCATAGGGCAAAGAGCACATCTGTTTTCATCCAGTCGGTCCAAGATAGTTGTGTGTACTTGCTAAGTCGCTTCAGTCATGTCCCACTGTTTGCAACCCCATGGACTGTAGCCTGCCAGGCTCCTCTATTCATGGAGTTCTCTAGGCAAGAATACTGGAGGGGGTTGCCATTTCCTTCTCCAAGGGATCTTTCCAACCCAGGGATCAAACCTTTCTCTCTTGTGGCTCCTGCTTTGCAGGCAGATTCTTTACTGATGAGCCACTGGGGAATCCTGAAGACAGTCACATCACTCAATCTGTTATTAGGATAGGAAAATATATTCTGTCTACAAAGAAGCACAATGAGTCACATGACAATGGGAGAGACTGTATAATTGGGAATATTATTATAATACAACCTGCCACATCTACCTGCAGAATCACCGCAGGAATGAAGTAAATGAAACACAAAGCCCCTAACAGTGTCTGACACAGTAGACACTCAGCAAAGGCCCATTCTTATGAAATAGCCCAACTTTAACATATATTTGCAAACACAGAATTAAAATGTGATTCTTTTTGCCTTCTACCCTCCTCTTGCCTCTCAATAACTCCTTCGTTACACACTTAGGAGCATAAAAATTACCTTGTGCAAAATACACAGTTTTCAGTGGCATATAGACCTTGGTTTGAAACTCAGGTGTGTTGGACATTCTTGTGTGACTGGCTGAGATCAGTTGTTCTCTCTGAGCCCCAGTCTGCTCATTGGTAAAATGGGGAGAAGAGGCTGTCCCATTGGATTGATGTAAAGGTTAAATTTTGCCCAAGGAACTCAGAGCATTCTCTTTCATCAGTAGATTGCCCCCGGTTTCTGGTAAGTTCTTAGAATTAAGTGTCTTCTATTTCAGTGTGAGGCAAGAAAAGCTTATCTTCCTGCCAGATACATAGAGAAAGTAGACCTCGGTCTTTCTCCAGGAGTTATTGCCATTCCCTTTACTGGAAGAAGACTTGGGACTCTTCCTGACTGTTAGATACATGGAATTTCTTGAGGGCCCATGGATACTCCACATTTTCCCATGACTTGATGCTTTTATTGGTGCTGGCCCCTCTGCTTGGGATGTCTTGACTTATCTCAAAGGAAATTCCTTTGGGGAATGTCCCCCATCATCAGAATTACGTAATTATGCTTGACTCTATGCTTGTAAATCAAACTTACCCTCACTTGGTGACAAATATTAGTGGGTTAGGGTAACAACTTTTGGATGTGGTTACTTGGATCAAGGGTTTCCTAGGGGATTCAGTGGTAGAGAATCCCCCTGACAAGGCAGGAGACGCAGGAGACATAGGTTTGATCCCTTGGTCCAGAAGATATGCTGGAGAAGGAAATGGCAACCTACTCCCAGGTACTCTTACCTGGGAAATTCCATGGACAGAGGAGCCTTGAGGGCTACAGTTCACACAGGGTGGCAAAGAGTTGGACATAACCGAGCGAATGAGCACTTGTGCACACACTTGGATCAAACCTCATCCCTCCTGCCTTAAACCCTAGTACTGAGGCAAGTAGGGGCCAGTTTGTTATGAATGAAATGCTGAACAGTGCCCAGTCATCCTGAGCAATCAGAAACCTACCTGAGGTCAGGTAAGAAAGCGACGTGATCATGCTTGTCCTTGAAAATGGTATCTGTGACTCTGAGTGAAATGCACTGGAAGGGAGAAGGCTAAAGGACAGTGTGACCACACAGGCACGAGTTGGTGCTCTTGGTCTTCAAGAAAACTTGCTGGTAAATACCCCATGTTTCTCAGCTGGGTTTTGTTTTGTTTGCTAGATGCCTGGGTTCCTGGGGTACCTGGGTCTCTGGTAGATTCATTCCCCTACCTTTGAACATTTCTCAAAGTGTGATTTTCCTGTGACTGGTGCTTGTCTGTGAACTTTTGTTATCAACCCTCTGTAAAGAAGCACAGAAGCTGAGTACAAGCATCATAAGCTTCAATAAGAACTCGGTATCCAGGATCGTGATCATTCTTTTCTAGTAACTGATTTTTATTTTGCTTTACACAAGTAGTGGTTGGTAATGTATGAGGATGAAATGAACAGACAATGAGTACATTCAACCAGCTCTTCACCAGAGACATTCAGGAAGCATGGACATCGTGTTCCCTGTGATGTTCTCTCTCTCTTTTCCTTTGCTGGGGTAGAAGGGGTTTAGTTACTTTCTGGATTCTAGTGAAATCAGATTACACACCAGTCGCGTTTCAGACACTTCTAATTTTTTACTTTGAGGGCATTTCTTGGGCCCTGATATCCTACTTTCTTCTAGTTACATGCCTGCCGACATTTTGTCTGGATGGGGAGGGGCTGTTTAAATATTTAATCCCACATTCCCACCTGCATCTCTTTCTCCCTCTTTAATTACTAGACTTCGTTTTTTAGCATAGTTTTTAGTTTACAGAAAAGTTGAGCAGGGACTTCCGTGGTGCTCCAGTAGCTAAGACGCCACACTTCCAGTGTAGGGGGCTAGGGTCCGATCCCTGGTCAGGGAACTAGACACCATATGGCCGATGAAGCCAAATAAATAAATGTTTTCAAAAGTGCCTCATTTTTAAAAATCAAAAATGAAACAAAACAAAAAAAAGTTGAGTAGAAAGTTCAGAGAGTTATTCCTTCTCTGCCATGCAGTTTCCCTTACTAAGTTTTTTGCACTAGTGTGGTATATTGGCTGTATTTGTAACAACTGATGAGTCAAAATTAATACCTTAGTATTATTATTAACTAAAGCCTATAGCTGACATTAGGGCTCATTCTTCATGTTGTATATTCCATGACTTTTGATAATTCCATAGTGGCAGGTATCTAAGAATACATGATCAAACAGGAGAGTTTCATTGCCCTAAAATCTCCTGTGCTCCACCTACTCCTCCTTTCCTCCCTCTCCCCAAAACCCTGGCGACCTGATCTTTTCCCATCTCCATAGTTTTGCCTCTTTTATAGAGGGTCATATAGTTAGAACAAGATGGTATATAGTGTTTTCTTTTTAAAAATTTTATTGGGTTATAATGCGTTTGCAATGTTTGTTGTGTTGGTTTCTGCTGCACAGCAAAGCGACCAGCCATATGTATACATAGAATCCCTCTTTTTGAATTTCCTTCCCATTTAGGTCACCACAGAGCATTGAATCGAGTTTCCTGGGCTGTGTAGTCTGTTCTCATTGCTTCTCTATTTTATGCAGAGTGTCAACACTGTATATATGTCAACCCCCATCTCCCAATTCATCCCATCCCCCCTTCCTCCCTTGGTGTCCATACGTTTGTCGTGTGTTTGTATTTTTGCTTCAGTGTCTCTTTTTTGTTCCTCTTTCGCCCAAATCTTCATGTCCTCTCCATCATCTTAAAACACAGACACACACACACACACACACACACACAGAGACACACAGACACACACACACACACACAGAGACACACAGACACACACACACACATACACGATTCCTCTAAAACAGGACAGAAAACCTGAGAAAATGAGAAAAGTCCATAACTAGCCTGGCTCACAAATTTGTAAGCGTGAAAGGGTATCTGGGGGGCATTTTCTGTCTCTGCCGGCCTTCCTATCAGGACGTAGCACTGAATTTTCACCCCACTCAGGAGAGTCGGCCTCTCCTCCCTGCTCAGTCCGCTCACATCCCGTTCCTCTAGAAGCAAGGGCCTCTTCGCCTGTGCTGTGTCTGAGTGGTAATTACCTTGTGTCTGTTCTGCTGCCTTCAAATTATTTTTCCCACCTTCAGAGCAATTGCCTCCCACTACTTATCTCAACTGTGATCTTCAACAGGGCGCAGGGGACCTGTCTCTTGACTCTCATATTTTCACTTCTGATGTTAAAAAGTCCCCTTGAACTTACATTTACAGACACCTGCAAAGCCCGCGTGCCTTCACGTCAGTGGACACGTCCTGGGGGCAGGGTGTTTGCAATTACAGCACGAGCTGGCTGTGTGATCAGAGAGCTGCCAGGCGGTCGAGACCCGCCCCGGGGAGCATCTCTGATGAGTGACGGGATCATTATTATGAATGTTATGCGGGATTTCAGGTAAAGTCCTGTAGCAGGAACGCTTTTTTCCTCTTTATTCTGTCTGCTGTAAAGACAGACATACATATATTAATACATACTTATATGCATAGACCCCGACACAGCCTGGCTGAAGAACAGGGAAGTGAAGTTAGACCAAGGATTTCTCGAACATTCTGGAACACTCCTTCTGCAGGGTCTCCATCTTCTCAAAGTCTCCCCTTTTTTGCTGTCGGGTAGTCCTCTTCCCGGGAGCAAGAGTGTGGCTTAGTCTTATACAGGCCTTCCTCGGTGGCTCGGTGATAAAGAATCTGCCTGCCAATGCAAGAGAACCTGGGTTTAATCCCTGGGTCAGGAAGATCCCCTGGAAAGGAAATGGCAACCCACTCCAGTATTCTTGCCTGAGAAATTCCACAGACCGAGAAGCCTGGCAGGCTACAGTTCATGGGGTCGCAAAGAATCAGACATGACCGAGTGACTTAACAACAGTAGTAACAACAAAGTCCTATATTGGAGGGCTAATCTTTTTTGGCTGGCTTTTTGGTTCTAACCTCTAATAATTTATGTATTTCGCTGAGCGTAGCATTTCTCTCTATGGAGATATTTTCTTCCACTTTTGTGTCTTGTGGGGAAGATTAAAAAAAATACCGAGTTGATCCTAAATCCTTGCATCAGTATAGGGCTTCTTTGGAGAAGCCACTTTTCTCCTGCTTGTCACTGTTCTGCTGCCTTCAAATTATTTTTCCCACCTTCAGAGCAATTGCCGATGTCTATGTTTTGTGCTGCTGCTGTTGACGATCATCCGTTCAGGCCTATTCTGTAAATCTATGGCCCTGTGGGTGGGCCTCAAGTCCCCTGAAGGAAGAAGGCACACCCAGTGTTAATCATCTGGGGACCAGGCCATGCTAAGCTGGAACATTCCATCTTAGCAGGCATGGAAGGGACCTCCCAGTCTCTCCACTTTAGTTTCAGCCTTTGAGGAGGTTTGATGTCTTTAGGGTGGTCCGGAGTGTCATGGGTTCAGCATCACTTCCTTGCTGGTGAGGTTTGATGAAAACTAAGAAAAGGCTGGTCTACTCTGGGCCTAAAGTCAGCTGTGGGAGACCCCTTCTATCTTCTAAGTGAATATTTCTGGTTATTTCTTGCTTGTTCATTCCCTTCAGTTGGCCTAAGGCCTTTAGAAAAGACTCCTGGGAGCCTTAGAAACTTGTCTCCAAAACACTGCTGAATTCAGGGGAGGACCTCGCCTTGCCATTTCAGGGGAGCTGCAAAGAGACCAGAATGGCCCCCAAGATCAACAGGAGCAACAAAGGATGTTCTAGAGTCTGTGTTTTCAAACCAAGACTCATGTTTTAAAATAGTCACCACAGCCCATCATTATCCTCTGAATCTTAGAGCATCCTTACAAAGTGACACTACACTTGCTTCCATGTTGCAGATGATGAAACGGAATATTTGAGACTGTATTCCTGCTACCCGTCCGCCTTTGACATCCTCTGTTTTCTGTTCTCCTTGGCGGACCTGTGCTGCATAGTAAGAGAAGAAGATGAATATTTTTGTTGAACAGTTTCGCAGCATGCAAAGCGCCATTACAAAATTGGTCTAGCGGGAGAGTGGAAGTCTGTGTGGAGAGCAAGACAGAATTGTTTCTTCCTGTTCCTTTCTTTCTCTTTCCCTCTTCCTTTCTTCCTTTCTCTCTTTCTTTTTTCTTAATTTTCAGAACAGGATGCTGCAGCTCCCAGGAGCTGTGCGAAATAGATGGAGACTAAACCACATGCCGATAGATGGAGGATGTGGGACTCAGAAATATTTCAAGTCTAGGACTGTTTCCTCTGGCGCTTTATTTTGACCAAATTCAGAAGATGACTAGGTATGGAAATGCCCAGGATGGGGAACACAATGGCAGTGAGCGCAGAGTTAAATATGGAAGGATTCCCAAGCCCCAGGGGGCGACAATCCTTCTAAATCAGGACTTTCTGTACGTTTGCCTGGCACGTCTCCAGGCCTTTCTGGAAGTGACCATGAGGACTCCTGTGGATGTTCAAGTATCTCAGTGTATCAATTAACGGGCTCTGACAAAGGGCCAACACACTGTGGAGAATGGAAACAATTCTGCAGATGCCTTGGCCCTCTACATGATTTTACCAGCTCACAGAAAACCAAGGGAAGATTTTGATGCTTTTTTCTGCTTCAAGGATCCCAGCATTTGTTCTCTTTCTCTGTTTCAGCCACCATCACAGACCCTGATGCTCTGACAACTCCTGAACACTGGGGGTGAGGATATTCATATCTGAGGACCTCGACTCCATGGTGGGAAGGAATTACCTGTGAAGCGTGGTCTTGGAAAGAAATTCTCTCAGAGGTTGTGTGAGGACAAGCCAAGGAAACATAAGCCATAGCTCTTTGGAATCGTAACAATATTCCAAGACAAATGTTCCTCGGAGGCTGGGGTTTTTCCCTACGTCTGTCACACCCTCTGGGTGTGACATGGGGGAATGCTCTTCCCCTCCCTAAGCCACAGATCCTCATCTATAAAGAAGGGAACTTGGAATGCGAAGAACCCCAATATCGTGCCTTGAATGGAGACATGTCAGGAATGCAGAAGCTCAGGCTGGTTGGGAAAGGATGGACCCAGGTCGGGGCAGGGCTTGTACTGAGTGATGAGCAAGGGGTGTGGTGACCAGGACGTGAGCCAGTCCGGAAAGAAGGTCTAAAAATGTCTGATCTGGGGGCCTGAAACGACAGGAGGGAGTCTCCCTGGAGTGGCAGTCAAGCCAGGTCAGGCTCTCGGCAGGCTGCCTGGCTTGGGGAATGGCATCGATGTGTGGGGAGAGGCCGGACAGGTGTCAGGGCCCAAGCCAAGAGGACTGGAGGTCAGGATGGTGCATCCGTACTAAACTAATCGACTGAGTACAAGGCAGGCCCAAGTCAAAATCCATTCACCCAGGCAACACAGCATCACTGGGTGACCACAGAGAGACCCAGTTTTAAGACAAAGAGTTGGACATGACTCTTAAAAGACGAGTTTAAGACAACAAGAGTAATGCTAGGCTCACTTGCTTTCTCAGGGCAAATAGAAGTCTGTCTTGGCTGGAGAGCTGGAGAAGCTGGACAGACTCCTTTAGAGTGGAAATATGGCATTTTCATTTTAATCTAAATACAAATATTAATAGCCAGCACACATGGGGTCCTTTCTCTGTGCTACACTATTCTAAGTGCCTCCCATGTGTGCACCATGGGCAGGTTGATTTTAAAGTTCGTTCTTATTAATCACTGTGGTAGAAAAAATATGTATTTTTGCCAATATCAAATTATGCTGATATCTATCCGTTCAGCTATGACCTATGTCACCACTGAAGAATCTAGGCAAATGTATAGAGAGTGGGGAGGGGCAAATGGAAACTTAAACAGACTGAAGACTCTCAGGAAATGGGGGCCCTTTCAATGACAGCGTCTGTGTGAATTTCATTGTCAGGCCTTCCTTTTCAGCAGGATCAAGGAATGAGTCATACTGAAATGTTTCCCCAGTCACTCCTGTGTCTTTCCACCACGAAGTCCATATCTCTAAGCTGGAGGTGACTGCAGGCAACATCCTCCAGCTTCTTCTTCAAATGTCTCTTAGTTTTCTCTAGGTTTGGGTATAAGGTGACTGTGGGAGAAAGCCACATGAGACATTAGAAGTGCTACTAGAAATAGTTTTAAAATGTTTTAATCACATTTGTGGGTTAGTTGCTAAGTCGTGTCCAATTCTTTGTGACCCGATGGACTATAGCCTGCCAGGCTCCTCTGTCCATGGAATTCTCCAGGCAAGGATACTGGAGTGGGTTGCCATTCCCTTCTCCAGGGGATCTTACTAAAGCAGGGATCAAACCCGAGTCTCCTGCACTGCAGGCAGATTCTTTACCATCTGAGCCATCAGGGAGTAAAAAGAGTGAAGCACATTTTCTTATAATGTTTGTCCTTTCTGACCACATTCCTTGGGAATACCAGGCACATTCAGCTTTCTAATCCTTATGATGTATATCAAAATTAAAAAAAAAATTCATTTTGTATTGGCATATAGCTATTTTAAAATGTTCTGTTAGTTTCATGTGTACAACAAAGTGATTCAGTTGTGGGTGTGTATATATGTATTCTTTTCCCATGTAGATTATTACAGAATGTTGGGTAGAGTTCCCTGTGCTATATAGTAAGTTCTTGTTGATTATCTATTATATATTAATACAGTAATGTGTATATGTTAATCCCAAACTCAATGCATTCCTCCCTAACCCTAATGATATTGACCCCGTAATCTCTCTGATGTTGCTCTTCCATTTCTCTAGTCCCACTGAAAATGTCCTAGTTCTAGCCTTCAATATCTCTTTTTAAAAAATATTTACTGACTTGGCTGTGCCAGGTCTTAGTTGTGGCACACAGGCACAAAGGATCTGGTTGTTGTTGTTGTTGTTGTCGTTTTTTCCAGCTGTGGCATGTGAACTCTTAGTTGCAGCATGTGGGATCTAGCTCCCTGACCAGGGATCAAACCTGGGCCTCCTGCACTGGGAGTGTGGAGCCTTAGCTCCTGGACCCCAGGTGTCTGACTCACGTCTCTGCTTCCCTGATTTACTCTCTTCAGTCTGTCCATCACTCCCTCAGAAGCATCATCTTCTTGCTCAGAATAGCCACAGGCTCCTGTAACCTGCAAATCAATACCCAGAATCCACATCCCACATCTAAATCCCCTAAGAACTCCCCTAAATCCCCTCTCCGATCTCAGCTTTCATTTGAGTTCCATGCTCTTTGAGATCAGCAGATATGATCATGTTCTCAATGTCCCTAACTCAGTATCTTCCATCTGTCAAAAATATCCTTTTCCCGTCTCCATTTGTGAGTAATTAATATCAGAAAGTCCATCCTCCTTTTTAGTGATCAAATCAAAGGCAAACCACTCTAAGAAGGGTTCTTGTAACTCCAACCTCACCTCATAACTAGTAAGGATCACACCCAACTCTAAGTCCCCAGTGCCAACCTTCTTACTTCTATTTTACTCCCTCTGAGAATTACAGGTTTCCTTGCTGAGAGTAGAGGGTACCTGTGAGCCTTTTGTAAGCTGGAACAACATTAAGTGAAGAAGCAATTATCTTAGGACACATCTTGTTAACCGAGGCATAAAATCGAGATAAAACAGAGACGCTATGGCAGCTTGACGCTGAGATGCTGAGTGTCATTCTTGAGGAAGGTACCTTGGTGGTGCTTCTCTCTCTGCTTGGGGTGCATGCTGTTTCTAAAAGACTTACTGCCAAACCAACACTGAATTCTATTTTTCCTTTATGCCTTTTTTTTTTTTTAATTTTGTAAAAGTGAAAATTCTCTTGGGATTTCCTTCAGTTAGTGAAAACAGGTTCTAATGTAGGTCTTTCATAAAGTGAACTTTTGAAAAGCAGGAGAGACCTGTATCTGTGTTTGTGCCTACATTAACCACTGGCTGGGAACTCCATGAATGAATCAATCACTGTATTCAAAACTGAAACTGCCCCGGCACCCAGGAAGTTCATGGCAGCATGATAGGTTGCAACAAAGAAGCCAGTTCTTCATCTCTATTGGTATCTGCACTCCTTGTCTTATGATTTCAAAGTGCCCACCCAAGAGGCATTGCCTGTTTCCAGGTGTTTTCTTGCAGCTTGCCATAATCTTACATGCCTGGGCCAGCCTGCTGGAGGGTATGAGATACGTGGAACAGAGCAGAGCCACTCCACTTGCTACAGTTAAGATCATTGTAGTTAAGTTAGATGTGTGAGTGAACCCAGTCAAAAATCAGTAGAGTCTCTAGATTACTTCCCAACTTACCCAGAAGCATAAGCAAAAAATTCTTTTATTGAATGCCACCAAGGTATTGTGGATGTTGGCATTATTCTAGCCAGATATAACTGGTGCAGGTGAACCAAAATGCATCCAGCCATCTGCAGGTGTCAGTAGATAGCAATTCTCCTCCCTTAAAGTCTTAGATACAATGATGAAAAAAAAAATACATACATATATGTACATATATATATGGCATTTACACACACATATATATACATACACAATTGTGCCATATTTTATGTGTAGTTAGATTAAAATACTATATATACACACATACTATAAATATAAAAGACACATATGTATGATGTTGCTATACATATATGACGTTTGTGTATTTATATAGATTTGTGCCTAAAGGCACACATAAGATGTTGAGGTGAACTTCTGGAGAATAGGACAGGGGCATGAGGTAAGGGAGAGAATTTAGTTTGTGTTTTATTCTTTCATGTATTTCTCGACCTTATAATGAATATATCATAATTTAATAACTTACAATCTAATTAAAATAAGTAAAACAATTCATGCTAATGGTAGAAAATTTGTCTGTAAGGAAGAATAAAGCAAATGTTTTTAAAACCTCGCATGCATATTCTTTAAGGATTCTCTCATGAGATGACACACAGACTATGTTTTTGTCAATTCTTTTAACATTTCATCTTTACTCTTTGAAATTTTAATCAGTTTAAATCAAATTAGGTCAATTATACGAGGTAAGTGATGGTGGGGGGTATTTTGTCTTTCTTTAAACCCCAGAATATTTAACCCATCACCCATGCCATGTTTATTTAATAATCCTACCCCACACTTTGAATTATTTAATACTTGTATTTTTTATTCTGCATTTGAATTACTGTAGCTTTTTAGTATGTTTTGACATCTGGTAGGGCAGATTTCGCCTTTTCCATTTTATTTTGTTTTTACATTTTGAGTCACTTTCATGCGTTTCTTTTGTCTAGCTGAATCAGAAGCAGGCTGTCAAGTTTTCAGCAGAGATACACACGGACTTTTGAAATTTTTGTCTTTCACTAAGATTTGAGAGTTTCCTTTCTTCCTCCTCCTCTTCTTCCTCCTTCACCTTCTTTTTCTTCTTCATTCTTCAGTGTTGTTTAGTTGCTAAGTTATGTCCAACTCTTCTGTGACCCCAAGGACTGAGGTCTGCCAGGCTCTTTTGTCCATGGGATATTCCAGGCAAGAATATTGGAATGGGCTGCCATTCCCTTAATTTTTTACTTTCTTTTAAAAATCTGTACTTCTCTCTCACACCCCCCCTTCTCATCCTTCTTCATCATCCTCATTTCTTCATCTTAATCTCCATCTCTTTATTGATTACATGATATTTACATGATAAATATTCAAGCATACAGAAAATAAAAGTATCAATCAAAACACGACAAGTTGTATTTTACACAAAATGCAATAGGTATTTTAAGATGGAGATCTAAAATGTTACAGAAACAGGCATATTCCTCTACCCAAATTTCCCTCCACCCTCTGCTATAACCACAATTATGCAACTGGAGTATAGTCTGTCTATGCATGTATTAACCTTTATTTTCACAATACGCATTTACTCATAATCATATATAGCATTGTTTTGTATATTTAAAACTTTTGTGCAAAATGCTCCATGCTAAGCATATTCTTTTGCATCTTAATTGTGTTTAGGGGAGGGATGACAATAGTATGTAACTTTTCTTCATAATTTACTCTGAGCTATTCAGAATATTTTCATGGTCTTGATGCTAAATTTAGGCTTCCCAGAAGCTCAGTGGTAAAGAATCCACCTGCTAATGCAAGAGACGCAGGGGATGCCTGCTTGATCCGTGGGTCGGGAAGGTCCCCTGGAGTAGAAATGGCAACTCATTCCAGTATTTTTGCCTGGAAAATTCTATGGACAGAGGAGCCTGGAAGGCTATAGCCCATGGGGCCAAAAAGAGTCGGACATGACTGAACACAGCACGGCATGGCAATGCTAAATTTACTTGACTCAAATTTTGTTGATGGCTAGTGCAACCAAATACCAGATGAGATCAGTCTTCTCCTGTTGAATTCTGATTTCATCATGTCAACCTGGTATTCAGACTATGAGGGAACCTGTTCTGTCTGGAGAATGCGCATGCTCCAGCTTCTCCTTTCCTATTAGGGAATTCCTGTCGGGAGTCTTTTCTGTGATCTTCATCTCAAAGACTAGTCCCTAACCACTGCTTGGTCCCTATACATCCCCTGACCATTGAGCAGAGGACATTTTGCCCACTTGAGCAGAACTGTGGTCACAGTCTTACCCTGAACTTGGTACCAGTATACAACTCTTAAGCCCCTACATTATGCACCAAATAGATTTCCCCAGATGTGTCTCCATAAACATCCTCAGCCTCATCTTAAACCTAAATTGAACCTGTTGTATTCCAGACTGGCTGTTGTCTCAGCAGATAGTAGGTTGACCAAAAGTTTTGTTTGGGTTTTCCCATGCAATGTAAGTGGAAAACTCAAATGAAAATTTTGACCAATCCTATATTTTTGTGGTACAGTGATTTATCTTGTTTTCATGTATTTCTTTGAACTTCTACCACCCCTAGCATCCAGATTCTTTTTCTCCAGCTTCTAACATCCTGGTTCAGTCAGATACAGAAACTATACTGAGATGGTAAAAGCAATTTTTCCCACATCATTACCATGAACTACTGGTAGTGATTTCAAGAAAAAGCGGTGTTAAGAATAATTTAGAGGTAATAACTAGATTTGTTCAGATTGGGTAATGTCTATCAGGGGCAAGGGGATCCTTATGGTCTTGCTATTACTTGTCTTCTGCCACCCAAGATGAGAACTAATTATTGTAAAACTTTTGACTATAAGCAAATACACATCCAATAAGGGAGTAAGAAAACAGCAAGCTACAAAAACAAAGTAAAAATATAGTTGTTTTCTATGTGTAAAGTAATCACACTATAGTGGGTATACAGGGGTGGAAAGGTGGAGGACAGTCCCTAAAGTCATTTCATTTGGCATTTCATGTCTTCCAAAGATGGTTGCCACGGTATCTCCCATATCTCAGGCTCATCTGACACACTGGAATTCTACCCCATCAAGAGGTGGTGTCTGTGTTGAATCCTCTTGAGTCTGCCTGGGTCTCTGACTGCTTTAATACATGGTGTGCAGTAGAAGTGATGCAATGCGGCTTTTGAGGCTAGGTTATAAGAATGCCACACCATTCATTTTGCTCTTTGAGGGATTCTCACTCTTGGGACTCAGCCACCATATTGGTAGGAAGCTCAAGCATCTATGGAGAGGTTCTCACAGGGAGGAACCAAAGCCCGCTGACCCACAGACTGGGTTGAGTTTCTGGGCCAACACTCATCATCAACTTGCCAGTGATGTGAGTGAGACATCTTGAAAGCAGCTCCATCAGCACCAAGTCAGTTGCCAAAGAACACCATTTTCCTAGCATCTTTCTTCCGAGACTGCTGTAGAGCTAGTTTGGAAGCTGTAGTTTGGTCTTAAAGATTGAGGATAAGAAAGCATTATTCAAGTTCTGGTTGATGCAGCTGCTGAAGTAGTCTCTTGTGGCGATTTTTTCCTCCAGGAATCCTTGACTATTTGCTCACGTACACCCTAAGCCTTCTTACGTCAGCATCCTAAGGATACTTCTTGTGTGGTTCCTTATTGTTCTCTAGCCTCTTCAAAGTGTTCCTTTTGCTGTCAGCAAAGTTTTCATGCTTTTTGCCAATGTTCCTTCAAAGGTACAAATTCAATATCACTAAGCGTTCAATAAAGCAATCAAATAAAGTATTGCTAAGATGTGTAACAGAATTCACATTAAAGCAAGACCTTGTCCGTTAAGAGAAACAGATATAAGTGAATGCCTTGAAAATTCATGAGTAGAAATATAAACTTCTGCTTTTATGTTAAGTGTGGTCTTTTATCTTTCTTGATGGAAAAAATATCGAATTCATACATGGCAAGTCAACTTTTAAAATTGCTTGTAAAATCCAGGCAAAATCAACTATAACTAGTGTCAAGACTGAGGAAGGTGAAAGTCCCTGTGTTTGACCTAGGGCAGACTAAGTTTGCATTTATGTGTGTATTCCTCAACACCACAAGTTCAGGGGCATCTTAATAAAGCATGATGATAGTGGAATGAGTTCCCATTCAAAGCAGTGGACTCCTGTTTTACTAGAAGCCAAAATGTTCTCCACCAGAAATTTTTTATAGTTCAGAGGAACAAATTCATTTTTAGGCCCTTTCAAACACTGTGATATTCTATATTAGAATTTAATCCTGGGCCCAAGTGCCAGTTCTTCACTGTGCCACACAAGTCATCTTCCTGGGGACCAGGTCTTCCAAGAACATAGCGATCCTCATGCCTCAAGTGTGAAGCATAGGTATCCTGTTAACAAGGAGTAAGATCTGAATTTTCATAGGCAAAGTACTCAGATGTGCAAAAATGTAACTTTATTAATTTTATTATTAGTGAAGCTAGCTGAGGTCTTTAGCCCAATGTCTACTCAGACCTTAATTGCTATCCCAAAGTAATTTGCCACTTTCATTTTAAAGTTTAGTTCATCTTGTGCAAAATACTTAAATTCACAATGTTATTTTTGACCTCCTTCTTTCCTTTACACAGAAATTATTTTAAATTTCTGGTGAGTTTATTTTTATTGTTGTCATTGTATCCTTTTTAAAAAAAATAAAAATTATTGACTGGTGTATACTTATTGGCATCTTACTGACAAACACAAAATCCTCCCATGGTTAGTGAACAGTTGTCAATTACTATGCAAAAGGTCTCTGGGGGTTTTGACTGAGATGGTGTTGAATCCATAGATTGATCTTCAGAGAATTATTATACCAATATTGACTCTTCTAATCCACAGACATGGTATGTCTCTTGTTTTATTTACGGCTTCTGTCATATCTCTGAGCACTGCACATGGTTTTAGGTTTAGAGGTTTTGCGCATACTTTGGGAGACTTTCCCTAAAGATTTAAAGTTGCGTATACTTTAGGAAGGACTATGATTTCTGGCTATATGTATCAGTTTTTCATTATGGAATGCCAAATTTAATCTTTGATAATATTGCTTATCCTGTAATCTACATTGTATAATATGGATATAGATATTTTAAGTTATTCCTTAGAATTTACACGGTACATAATTTTTCATTCCCTTACCTGTGACTTTATGTTTAAAGTGGGCTTCATCCTATTGCCATATATTTGGGTATTGTTTTTTTACCTCCTCCCACAATGTCTTCTCTTGGAGTGTCAAGATGAGTAAACTTCAATATAATTACTGATATGGTAGGTTTAGATACGTAATGTTCTTTTTTCTATCTGTCCAATATGCTCTTTTTTTTCTTTCTATTTTTTGCCTCCTGTCTTAGTGTTTTCTGTGTTAATTATTAGTATCCTATTATTTCCACTATTAGCTTATTAGCTATTTCTTGCTTTTATTATTACTAACTGCTCTAGGGAATACAATACACTTCTTTAGTGTGTCTCATTCTACCTTTAAATAGCATCATATGTAATTTATTGAATAATGTAAGAATTGTACAACCACACACTTCCATTTATCCTCTCCCAGTTTTTCTCTCATTCAGTTATTTACTCATCTGTTGTAAGTAGTATTATTTTTACTCTAAAAATCTCTTTTAAAGAAACAAAAAATGAGAAAAAAGGTGTTTTATGTTTGCTCAAATGCATACCATTTCTAATGCTTTTCATTCCTACTGTATAGGTTCAAGTTTTCGTCTAGTATCGTTTTCTTTTTATCTGAAAAATTTTCAATATTTCTTGTATAGAAGTTCTGCTGGTGATAAATTGCTTCAGCTATTTATTTATCTGAAACATTATTTCATCTTTATTTTTAAAATATGATTTTGTTAGTATAGAATACTAGATTGGCAGTTTTGTTTTGCACTTTTCCAAGTGGAAGGGAAGTTGAAAGGTTTAAGGGCAATTTATAAGTGCCATGAGTATATTTGTGTTTCCGGAATATTCCATGGATAGTATCATAAAGAACTGTTTGACTTCAAGCAGGTGTAAAAGCAACAGAAATTGGAGATTGCTAAAATAATCCAGAGAAAATTTGATGGAGTCTTAAATAAGTCAAAGCATGTGGGAATGGTGCTAAGAATACTGATTTGGGAGATTATCAGAAGGTGGAGGTCATATATAAAAAGCGGTGGAGAAGATGTACCCTTGCACCTTGGTTGTGGTACATGAGTGAGGAGAGGTCCCACTTACTGAGATGAGGATTTACAGAAGAAAGGAGAGATTTGTGATGTCAGTGGCAATCATCTCCTTAGTGGCTTAGGTTCTAGATTCGAGTGACTGCCTCAGATTCCATGCCTGGAATTCACATCCTCGACTGGGATGAATTTATTTGGGGGCCAGATCCACTTCCAGCTCTTGCCCCGGTTCTCTGACAGGGAGATAAGACCCTTATTTTTCTCCAAGCAACCAAGCATGAACTTTCATTTTGGAAATTGCATACACAATTTTGAGGGTGTCCCCCTTGCAGGCTAAAGAAGGCTGAGTGCCAAAGAATTGATGCTTTCCAACTGCAGTGCTGGAGAAGACTCTTGAGAGTCCCTTGGACAGCAAGGAGATCAAGCTAGTCAGTCCTAAATGAAATCAACCCTGAATATTCATTGGAAGGACTGATGCTGAAGCTAAAGCTCCAGTACTTTGACCACCTGATGCCAAAGAGCCAACTCATTAGAAAAAATCCTGATGCTGCAAAAGATTGAGGGCAGGAGGAGAAGGGGATGGCGGAGGATGGGATGGTTAGATCGCATCACCAATTCAATGGGTATGAGTTTGAGCAAACTTCAGGAGGTAGTAAAGGAGAGGGAATTCTAAGTACCGCAGTCCATGGGGTCACAAAAAGTTGGACATGATTGAACAACTGAACAACAACAACCCTTCCAGGACTCTGGCTCTGATATGTCTCCTTCTAACCTAGACTGGGTAGTTAGGATTAACATCCTTAGGGTAAACCCAGTTCGGGTCAGCACCTCTGAACATGGTGCTTGTCCAGGGCTACTAGTCAGAGGTATCTCCAATCATGCCAGCCTCCCCAGGCTCTCATTTTGTCTGCTTCGACTCTCTCACTGGTTCCAACTCGCATATCTGAGTTCACCCCAAGTTATGACATTATTTATACTTTTCCTTTCAACTTAGAGTATGAAACGAGGATAAATCATTCAACCTCTGTCGCTCATTTAACCCCTGTGTAAACTGTCTGAGGGTTAGAGTGATAATTACCTTTTTCAGGGACAGAGTTAAGGGGGGGCGTCAATTAAGTCTTGCCCTGTGCTTTGAGATCTTTCAATGAAAGGCTCGGGGTTATTACTGTTAACAAGATACCAAAGGGCTATTTGCCAGCAATGACTCCCTTCGAGCCAGCATGTCTGTCATTAGTAATTTGGGGGCTTGGCACAGAGTCATGGGAATGTTTTAATGGCTTCTGTTCAACCCCAGAAATAGATCTCAAAGTTGCAAAAAGAAATGCTTGTTTTCTCTGTTCTCCTCTATTTCTGTACACGTGGTGACTCTCAGGGGAGATCTCAGGTTCTCTGGCAGAGCGTAACAAAGTGGGCAACAGGGTCTTAAGCTGCCCCAATAATCTCTGACAACTGACAGTGTTGGGATCAGTCCCTGAGATGGGTTATACCACCAGATAGCAACTGTGGCCTAAAGCTGAATTTCTGGAGCCACCTGGAGACTTTGCTAATGCCGTGAGGTTTGGGAATGATATGTAGGAAACTCTTTCTTTAAGAAATATTTGGAAAATGTTTGCTAATTTGAACAAGTTATTTTATTCCTTAGCCAGCTCCCAAATGCTTTTTCAGAGCTGCCTTTATGAGTCAAGAAAGAAAAAAAAAAGCATTTTCTGTCTGGGAGGCCTGGGCTTGTTTCTAGAAAAGAGGGCAAAGAATATGTGTGTCCAACTAGGCTTGTGTTTAGCCCTTCATTGGGTAAGTCCGTGATCTAGCTTCATTTCCAATTAATTCATTAAATAGTTCTTTTGAAAAAACTCCCTCTTCTTCCTCTGCCCCAGTTTTCCCCTTCAGTTTTGCTCCATTCTTTGCTTCATATTTAAACAGTTCTTTTTTTCTGCTTGCCAAGGTGTGATACACTGGAAAAAGCAGTAGCTCTGTTGATGAGAAATAACTTTCACTCTTACTGATGGTGAGCTAGGGCAAGTTGCTTAATCTCTATGAATTTCATTTCATTTTCTGAAAGACAGGTGGTAACACAGGGGCCCAGCAGATGTCTGGGATGATTGAGCCAATGTAAACATTGTTATATGAGGTGTTGTAGACGCAAAGGGTCTCACAAACTTGTCAGATTGCTGAATATAATCAAAAGGGTATGGTGGGGACTGTGGCAAACTGGAGCATCCATGCCCCAGACTCAGGGAGCAGTCATTATTCTGCTATAGCAAATGTTTACCAGACTTCCTTCTTTCCATTCTTTCTTCCTCTCTCTCTCTTCCTTTTTCTTCCTTCCTTTTTCCTTTTCCTTTCTTTTCTTTTTTTTTTTTTAACAAGTAGGAAACTCAGAAATTTATACCAAATTTCCTTATTTCTAAGTGTTAAATTCATTTCTTTTTGAAAAACAGCCTTGAACAGTAAAAAGATTGTTGCGGTCTGGGTTTGGCTAACAAACCACCAGTTTAACATTTATGGTTTATTTTACTCTTCATTTATAAATTTTTGCCTTATCCTCTTCTTCACCCTTCTCTAATACTTTGATTTTTCCCTCCCATTTTCCCCCTGACACCAACAATGTTTTCTTTACATGCTCTTAAAGTGACACCGGGTTCTTTGCTTGGGGCGTATTCATATAAACCATGATTTCTACATTCTTCCATCAGGCCAACTCAAATTCCCATGGTTTTTCATGGCCAACAGTGCAAAGACAACAGCAGAGACAACAGAGTTTTGAAAGAGTTAAGCCTACTTCTCTATTCCCAAGAGGAAAGTAAAGAACTACCCTTCTGACTTTTACTCAAAAAAAAAAAAAAAAAGAAAAATCTTGGCTGTCGATATGATCACCAGGAATGCTAACTCATCAGCCACTTGGGGCCATAACTGTGGCTGCATTCACCAATCCTTGGCCACATAAACGATGCCAATCCTGAGCCTGGTAAGGAATTGGCCTGAAGAAGTCATGACAGTGTGGCTCCATTGCCTTTCTGGAAAAATATGCTAAAGACCACTGGTTGTTTAATAATAAAATGTACCCTACAAGGTATGTTCTTCACCAAAAATGAGGCGATTCTTCCTAGTTGCAATGTCTTGCCTTTTTTAAACTCTTTTCTTGGGAGAAATGTGACTACCCCATTTAGGACAAGAAATGATGTAATTATGATTTGCATGCATGCCTCAATTTTCTACTATCTGACCAGGGGCAGACATCACTAATTATTAAGGGCACGTCTTCAACTGAGTCTAGATGTAATCCATGGTCTTTAATGTATGTCACGCGCATCACCAGTCATATGGGGTTGAAATGTGAGTAAAAGTACAGTAGGCCCAAAGTGAAAATAACCCAGATATATATTAACTGGTGAATAGATGGTAATATTTGGCCATTTACTTAATGGAATACTGTTTGCTAATAAAAATGAATGGAACGTGAATATTTACCATGGGGGTGAACCTCTAACTGTCATGTTAAGTGAAGGAAGCCTGACGCATAAGACCACATATTGTATTGTGTTGTCCAAAAAGTTCATTCAGGTTTTTCCATACGATCCTACAGAAAAATCTGAATGAATGTTTTGGCCAACCCAATATGGGTTCACATATATGAAATGTCCAGAAAAGGCAAATATACAGACAGAAAGTAGTAATTATCTGGTGCTGGAGTAAGAAGGAAGAGTGACTGTAAGCGGGTTCAAAGTTTCTATTTTGGGGTGATAGTATGTTCTAAAATTAGAAGGCAATAATTGTACAGCTTTGTAAATGTACAAAAGGTGATTGAACCATACACTTAAAACAAGTGACTTCAACGTTACGTAACTTTTATTTCAACAAAGCTGTTAAAATGCACATATGATTGGCTTGCAGACATTAGCTCTTCAAAGTCAGGGAGCCACGGAGGACACAGCACTCCAGAATCACCCACTGACTTGCCATCTGATGTTAAAAAGAGGACTTTCTTCCTCTGCGTGGTTTCTTCATGAGTAGTTTCAGGTGTTGGGTCTGATGCTCTCTTGGGAACTTTTAAGCTCTGATAGTCCCTAAGAAGAAATTTTGGCTAAAATCAAGTGTAGTATGGGGGCTTCCCTGGTGGCTTAGTGAAAAAGAATCCACCCGCCAGTGCATAAGACACAAGAGAGGTAGTTCCTACCCCTGGATCAGGAATATTCCCCAGAGTAGGAAATGGCAACCTGCTCCAGTATTCTTGCCTGAAAAATTCCATGGACAGAGGAGCCTGGTGGGCTACATACAGTTTCTGGGGTCAAAAAGAGTCAGACACAACTGAGTAACTGAGTCTGCTTCCCACACATAGTCCCTAAAAAGAAGGAAAAGTGGGACTTTGCTGGTGGTCCAATGGTGAAGAATCCATCTTCCAATGCAGGGGATAAGAGTTGGATCCCTGATTGGGGAACTAAAATCCCACACACCTTGGGCAACTAAGTTTGAGTGCTGCAGCTATTGACGCTGTGAACTCTGGCGCTCATATGCCACAACTAGAGAGAAGCCTGTGAGCCACAACGAAGACCTGATGCAGTCAAATTAGTAAATTTTTTAAAAAGGAGAAGCGAGAATGGTGACTGCTATGGTTTGGCACAGTCACCTACTAGGCTGTGAAGTGTGGGGGGACTTGCTCTCTGCCAATGCTGTACACCGAATGTTGAACAGTGCTTGACTATTGGTATAAGGAGATCAGGATTATAAACACCTAAGTGACCCCAAGGGCTTCGCAGGTGGCACTAGTGGTAAAGAACCTGCCTGCCAATGCGGGAAACATGAGGGATGTGGATTCAATCCCTGGGTGGGGAAGATCCCCTGGAAGAGAGCATGGCAACCCACTCCAGTACTCCTGCCTGGGAAATCCCACAGGCAGAGGAGACTGGCAGGCTACAGTTCATAGGCTCACAAAGAGTTGGACATGACTAAAGCAACTTAGCAAGCACACATGCAAAGGACTCCAAAAACAATATGAAAGTTATTAGAGTCTGCCTGGAAAATGCCATGGATGGAGGAGCCTGGTGGGCTACAGTCCATGGGGTCGCTAAGAGTCGGACACGACTGAGCGGCTCCACTTTCACTTTTCACTTTCATGCATTGGAGAAGGAAATGGCAACCCACTCCAGTGTTCTTGCCTGGAGAATCCCAGGGATGGGGGAGCCTGGCAGGCTGCTGTCTATGGGGTTGCACAGAATCAACACGACTGAAGCGACTTAGCAGCAGCAGCAGTTTCATATGCAATGTGACGGATGACAATGTTTTTTGGTGTGTTGTTTTCTCATAGGGTATAAAACATTGGATATAAAATATCACCCACGATCACCTGTTCTGGTTGGGTAAGTAGTTACAGTGAGAAGAGGTGAGTGTGTGTGTGTGATGTTGAGTGTGTGTTGTGTTGGGTGGGGATGGGCTTTGGAGAAAGACAAGCCAAAATTTCCTTTCTGGTCTTGCCATTAAATCCTGTGGAACATGTGTTTAACCTTTCTGAGTCATCTCTAAATGGGGGAAATCTAAACTACCTCATAAGATGCTTTGAAAATTTTAAGAAATCTTCTCCATTAAATATCTAGAGTACTTCCAGAAACATATTAGGTACCTCCTCAATGTTTGTTTCCTATGTTCCTGTTTCTGTAACCACCATACCAAAGTCAGGGACTGAGTGGAGATGGTTTGGTCTACACAGCAGAGAAAAGAAGTGCTGCGATTGTCTGTTATTTAGATACACAAATGCAGTCAATGGAGGCCCCGCTAGCTGTAGGAGAACTCAGCTCTTCTGAGAGACTGTTAGCTCAGCCCTCTGGCCTGAGACTCAGAAGATCACTCCTGCATTGTTAAGTAATTACCCTTTTTGCTTGTCTCTTTGACCTGCAGCTTCTTAAATTGAAGTTGTAATTTTTGGTAAGGATTTCTGGAACAATGAATATTCTTTTACATCGAGGCCAGGCCAAAACCTCAGAGAATTCTAAGACAAATGGCCCAGAAGCCCACCCAAACCTTTGACTTCACATTTGGCCAAAGCATCCAAGTTTCTGTTTCTGCTTTGGGGCAAACCAGTGGCTGTGCTTTCAGCCCATGCATCCTTTTAAGACCAAGCCAGAAAACTCTGGAAGGCTGGGTGCTGTCGGATGTTTCAGGGCCACACACACTGAGGGACAAAACCAACTGAAGCAGAACTTTTTGCATGTCTCATTCTGATCACAGCGATACAGGGCTGTGATAAATGTTCTTTAGGAGCAAGGGCGGAAAGGGATTGAACATTTGTGGGGCCTACTTTATTCATGGTGCTTAAAATGTTTGAGAGTATGAATGTGTTAGTCGCTCATTCATGTCCGACTCCTTGCAACTCCATGGACTGCAGCCTGCCAGGCTCCTCTGTTCATGGCATTCTCCAGGCAAGAACATTGGAATGGGTAGGCATTCCCTTTTCCAGGAGATCTTCCTGATTCAGGAATTGAACGTATGTCTGCTGTGTTGCAGACAGACTTTTTACTGTCTGAGCCACTAGGGAAGCCCGCAGTCTTCTGTTCACTTATCTAAGATGTAAGAATAAGTTTGATTGCACTTTTACATAAGTAAATTGTCCCAGGTTCTTTGTTGAAACAAATTAAGCAATGCTAAATACATGGGGTAAAAAGTGAAAATACCCCCGCACCAACAACAGTATTGCCTTCTCTGCTTGTCCTTCCTTGTTGAAATTTTGCTATTTATTTACCATTTGTGAAGTATAGTTGATTTCGAATGTTGTATTAATTTCTGCTGCATAGGAAAGTGATTCAGTTATATGTATATACATATATATATGTATATGAATATATATATGTATATACATATATGTGTGTAAAGTGAAGAGTACTAACTACTGGACCACCAGGGAATTCCCTATATATATATATATATATATATAATGTTCTTTTCCATTAAGGTTTATCTCAGGAGATGGAATATAGTTCCTGGGCTATACAGTAGGACTTTGTTGTTTATCCACTCTATACATACTAGTTTGCATCTGCTGATAACAAACTCCCAATTCATCCCTCCCCCTTGGCAACCACAAGTCTGTTCTTTATGTCTGCAAGTCTGTGCATGTTTCATTTATAAGTTCATTTGTGTTATATCTGTGTTGAAATTTTCATCTCAAATGGATTTCAAGAATGTGACTGTAAGGGCACACTGCTGTACAATCTTCCTATTGATATACTCTGCTGACCTTTTTGTAGGATTACATTCGGAGTTGCCCCCTTCTCTTTAATGATTGTTTGCCAGCCTATTTCATACAAGTCCCCAGATTTGCTTAGTCATGCCCCATCCATCGTCATACGCCTTGTCTCCTATTGGCTGTACATGTAACCCTTGACATGCTTATTTGTGCATCTTTGCGTATTCATCCTTCAACAGAAATTTTTTGAGCAAATTATGTATCAGGGGGAAGACTAGATGCTATGAATGCAGCAGGGACAAGACATTATTGCTTCCTGCCTTCACAGAGTTTGCAGTCTAGCTGACTGTTACATTTCAGGTGCACACTCCACCATGCCCCCACTCTTGCTGTGCTCACTAACACAATGACTACCCCTGGTTCATAGATACAAAGCCTACAGCTTAAAGAAGTATATGAACATTCCCAAAGCCGTGTAGTCCTTCTGTGGCATGGCTGGGAAGTATCTCCATATATGCCAAACTCCCATCCTGTCTGTCACCTGGCCAATGACTAATATTTGGTCAGTTTCAAACACTCAATGAAGATAGCTCAAATTTACACAGCTGGCATTGGATCTAAAGCTCTTGAGGTCCAGGTTGAGAGTAACAGAAGCAAAGAGGTTAGTTTCCGTAGTTTGTAGAACCATGACCCAACAGTCTACAAGGAGGAGCAGGGAGATTCCTGCTCCCACTATTCATTGAGGGTCTGCCCTGGAGTTTGGCATATTGGGTTTGCATGAGGGCTGCCATTATCGATTTTTTAATATTCAGATTTTTTTTTAGTGTGGACCACTATTAAAGGCTTTATGGAATTTGTTGCAATACTACTTCAGCTTTAATTTTGGTTTTTTTGGCTGCAAGACATGTGGGATCTTAGCCCCTCAACCAGGGATTGAACCCAGACCCTCTTGTGCTGGAAGGTGAAGTCTTAATGACTGGACTGCCAGAGAAGTCCCTACCATTTTCATTTGAATGGACTTGGGCAAGTCATTTCTCTATCAGATTCAGGCTTCCTTGTCTATAAAGTGGAAATTATCAAGATCAACTTTCCTGAGTGGTTGTAAGGTTTTGATGAGTCCCGCATGTAAAATGTTTGGCATAAAATATCAACTATTATTATTGCTCTTATATTATTATGTCTTCTGGTGCTAAATCTGACTGCCCTCCAGCTTGTTCTGCCAATTCTGGGCCCAGCACCTGCTTCCCCACCACCTTGGCTGTCCTCAGGAGCCCTTGAGTATTTCTCAGCAGGGCCTTAGTTTCCATCTTAAGAGAATGTGAACATGATCTGGCCTCAAGATAGTCCAGGCGTGCAAGGAGCTTCCTAATTAGAAATGGAAGGGAAGGCACAGCAAATGGTTTTTTGAGGAGCCATTTATACTCACCGTTTGGGGACCGGGTGTGATTTCTTCTTAGGATAACTCCGTAGAGATCTGTGGCCAGTTGTCGTGTAGTTTCCAGAGTCTTTTCTGTCCTTTGAAGACCTAGCTTGGAACTTGGCCCTTTGGCCGGGCTCTCACTGCCAGGCTAGACAAGCTGCAGATATTATTTGTCAAGCTGGGGCTGGGTTACCCGGGCGGGACACTCACCACTGGGCCAGCCCAGTGCTTTCCCAAGCTGGGCTCTCTGCCATGGCTGGAGATATGCCAGCAGGGAGGAGTCAGGACCTGTGCAGGGCCGGGATGGGAGCCCGAGGTGGCCCGCAGCTACACCGGCGGGATGACTGACATCAGCTCCTCCCAGGCAGCAGGTTCAGACAGGAGCAAAGAGAGGCCGCCTGCGCTGGGTCAGAGGGGGCACGGGGCAGCCAGGAGAAGGCCCCCCGCCACCTGCCTGGGCTCCTCGGGGCCTGCCAGTTTTGGCATGGCTGTTGGGGAAACCTGTTGGGTAAGCTCCCATGTGTTTCCCCATAAGGCTGGGCCTTGCAGTCCAGGCTGCAAAGCGGGGATGAGGGGCGGGAGCTCTTTATCGACGCTGACATTTACTTGAGAAGCTGCCAAAGGGTGGTTTATGTTTCTTAAACAGAGATATGTTATGATAGGGAGGCTGCTTCTGTGGAAGTGACGGCGAACCGTGCCCAAGGCTGTGCCTCCCCTGACGTGTGTCCCTTCCCTGACGTGTGTCCCTCCACCAGGCGGGGCGATGGAGGGAGCAGAGGGCCGGGTTTGGTGGGGAGCGCGGGTAGCCACCCCCAACACAGAGCATGTGACCTTGGGGAAAGTCAGGTCACCTCCCTGGACTCCACTGTCTGCATCAGCTGGGTGAGAATGATGCCCTCTCACCCCCCAGGGCCCTTTAGCGAGTGTCCCTTCACTCCATCCTCCCCTTGCCAGTCCAGGTATCTCACAAATATGATCTCACTTAATCCCTTAAAGACTGCATGACGTAGGTACTATTATTAGCCTTGTTTCACCAATGAGGCACCAGAAAGACCAAATCGTTTGGCCAAGGTCTCTCTCCAAGCAAAACAGGCAGAGCTGAGATCTGACCCCATGCTGACTGGCTCCAATGTCTCCAAGCTTAACCAAGATGCTCTGCTTCCCAGATCTTGCCTAGCACCCCTCTGTTCAAATACATCAGCCACTCACTTTGGAAAAGCTCAGTTGTGGATATGATGATCTGATGAATACAGGTCTCTTTTATTGGACTCTGAGCTATGTGCCTTGTGTTTTGTTTTGTTTTTTAAATTAATTTTTATTGGAGTATAGTTGCTTTACAATGTTGTTTTTTGTTTCTTCTGTAGAGCAAGGGGAATCAGTTTTATGTTTACGTTTATCCCCTCTTTCTTTTGGATTTCCTTCCCATTCAGGTCACCATGGAGCACTGAGTAGAGTTCCCTGTGAGATACAGTAGGGTCTCATTAGTTACCAATTTTATGGTTGTTGTTCAGCTGCTCGATTGTGTTCAGCTCTTTGGGACCCCATGGACTGTAGCCCATCAGGCTTCCCTGTCCTTCACCATCTCCCAGAGTTTGCTCAGAACTCATGTCCATTGAGTCAATGATGCCATCCAATCATCTCATCCTCTGTCGTCCCCTTTCTCCTCCTGCCCTCAGTCTTTCCCAGCATCAGGGTCTTTTCCAGTGAGTCAGCTCTTTGCATCAGGTGGCCAAAGTATTGGAGTTTCTGCCTAGGCATCTTTCCTATCTATTTTACACACAGTATCAATAGTGTATATATGTCAATTTCAATCTCCAATTCATCCCAACCCTACTCCTCCTTTGGTATCCATGCATTTGTTCTCTACATCTGTGTCTTTATTTCTGCTTTGCAAAGAAGATCATCTATGTCATTTTTCTGGGCTTCCCCAGAATGGGTAAAGATGCCTCAGTGGTAAAGAATCTGCCTACAATGCAGGAGACACAGGAGATTCAGGTTCGATCCCTGGGTCAGGAAGATCACCTGGAGGAGGAGGAAATGGCAACCTATTGCAGTATTCTTGCCTGAAAAATCCCGTGGACAGAAGAGCCTGGCGAGCTACAGTCCAAAGAGTTGGACATGACGGAGCAACTGAACACACACACCATTTTTCTAGTTTTTGTTAACCACCATATCACCAGGACCTAGCTCTGGGTTTAAGATGAAACTTCTTCATAGCAGCACGTCTATGAGAGGCTGAATGGAAGATCAACTGAGATAAAGAAAAAACAGGAAGCCTTCGTGCACTGCTCTAAGCTCACCAGAGGCACTTGGGGAATGTATATACCTGGGACAGACTCACTGTGGGGCTAAATTTACCCACTGATGTCAATCCTCAGGGCAACATGCTCAGTCATGAGTGGAGTCACCCCCACGTGGCAGCCACTGGAGGGATTTATTTGCCTCATTAGATCTTCCCTTCAGCCTCTCATAGACATGCTGCTGGGAAGTTTCTTCTCAGCCACAGATGAGGAAGAAGGGCAGGGAGCATGTTTTGCAGACAGGCCAGCACTGGGCATGTGCCTCACAGACCTTCCAAAGCTTTCAAGAGTGGCCTCCCCCAGCGTCTCTCCAAGGTATCTCCTGCGGAACCTTGGAAGGTGGCTCGGACCATCTTCCTGCCATGGGGAAGAGTATTTCCATCACTCAGCCATCTAGGTCTTCCCTTCAGCTTCTGCATCAGCCCTAATGAGAAACATCTTTCAAGTGCCAAGTGGTTGAATAGCAAGAAGGAGGCGGGAAAGAACTTGGCTTCTGGATTATATGTTCTCCCTTCACTTCTCTGCAGTCTGGATTTCTGGAGCCTCCGGGCATGAGAGGAGTCGAAGGCCAGCCCTGAACTGTGGTCCTTAGATGGACACGCTCTGCAGCCCATTCGTGCCTTTTCCCAGCTCCTGGAGGCAGCATGGGGATGGTACATATGTGTATCTGTGTAAGGAGACACTCTGCATCTCATTTCCAACTCTGAGGACTCCCAAGTTTGTGGGAAATCTGATGTCTTTTAAAAATTCTGCAAAATTTGGCAAGAGTAATTCCCTCTTCCATCACGCTCCCCCTGAGTCTCCTAGTCAAGTTCTGGAGCACATTGAACGCTGCCTTGGGGCATGGCAGGCTTTGTGGTGGGTTGGCTGGTATGGTGCAAATGTGTTACCAATCTGACTGACGGACTGACAGACAGGCTGCAATGAAAGCCTCGATCTCATCGCTGTCTAAATTAGAATGGAAAAATCTAGTTAGGTTACATCAGAAAGAAATCTGCCAGCATTATATTTAGATGTATTTAGGTCTTGTTAGCAAAGAGGACATTGGAGGAATTGGGTTTGGAATAACACTTCATAGAATAGCATCAGGTAATATATAAATGACTTTGGTTTGTGCAAAGGGAAGCTTGCTGCTGTTGCTGCTGCTAAGTCGCATCAGTTGTGTCCGACTCTGTGCGACCCCATGGACTGCAGCCCACCAGGCTCCTCCATCCATGGGATTTTCCAGGCAAGAGTGCTGGAGTGGGGTGCCATTGCCTTCTCTGAAAGTGAAGCTTGGTCAACCAGAAAGTCAACACAGATTTCTGGAGAGCCCTGCTCTAGAACTAGGGAAGCCCTTTACTGGGACTCTCTTGCCCTCAGAATCCTAAATTCTGCATCTGGGGTGGTAATAAAGCCAGAGAAAGAAGGTGTCAGTAACAGAAGTTGATTGAATTTTTTTCCTTAGCAAATGCCTTCATCAACTGTTTGGAGAGTTTGCCAAGGCCCGTCTGGGGTTATTTAAGTTAGAAAGTGATCTCACACTGGGGCAAGATTGTTCTCAGCTTTTGTGGCTGAGATCTTTACTTTTCAAGGAGGTGTCCATACTTGCTAAAGAGACTTTCTTGGTTCAGACAAACCAACTCAACAGTCACGTGGATCCTTGGACAGGACTGTTGCCTCCTAATATTGCCACACCTGGGGTGTGTGCAGGCACCCCCGATTTGCAGCATGAATGTCTTTATCCATTTAGGGTGGGGTGGCGGCACTTTCTGCTACACTCCCCACAGGTGGCTTGGCTCTTAATCAAACTGCTTTTGATTCACATGGGGAGTCATCTCCAGGAATTTGATAGCTGCGCAAAAGTGTACACATCTGTCCTGTTGATGTGGGCAGTGTTAAGTCTCAGGAAATCTGGGGCTCTGAGAGTTAGCAGACACTCATCTGCTAACACGAGGCTGTGATCCTGTCAATAGAAGCAGCAGGTAAATCCACGTGATTGAATTTATGACTTAGACTTTTTATACAACCCTCTTCCAAAAAGGACAAACAATAGTTTTGGTTAGATTAGGTTGATTTAGGGCTTCCCTGGTAGCTCAGATGGTAAAGAATTTGCTTGCAATGCAGGATACTCAGGTTTGATTCCCAGGTCAGAAAGATCCCCTAGAGAAGGGAATGGCAACCCACTCCAGTATTCTTGCCTGGAGAATTCCTTGGCCAGGGAAGCCTGGTGGGCTACAGCCCATGGGGTCACAAAGAGTCTCCGCTAAGCCCAGGACATTTTGCTAGTAAGGAGGCCCTTCACTTCAGGGTGGCTTGGTAAGTGACTCACTGGCAGGGACTGCATGCCCTCATTGGGCTTGAAGCAAGGCAAGGAGGTCCTCATCTGGAGGCCTGAATCTTCAGGCCAGATTATAACCAGGTTCCAGGAGGGAGAAGATGGCAAGCATCCACGGGGAGAATTAGAAAAAGTGGGATCAGATCCTGGAATTTTGGGCCATGTATGAGCCACCTTGAGGGATGTTTATATGCCCAATAAGCACATTAAGGAGGATCCTTGGGTTTCAGGTTGATTCTGAAAACTATTCCTAGCTCCAGTTGATGGAGAAACTCCTGGGATACCATCTGTAGTATTACATAACACTGACAGTATAACTGTTATGTTGATTAACTCTAACTGTTTGCAAGGCAACAAGTGTGCTATCCTCTGTATTAGACTGGCTTATTTAATCCTTGCATCAACCAAATGTGATAAATGAGTATTCCCACTTTATTAATACAGATGTAGAAATTAAGGTCCAGGTAAGTTAAATAATTTGCTCAGATTTCCAAAGCTAGTATGTGATAAAATCAGCATTTAAACCCAGGCAGCCTGACTCCAGAGCCTGTGCTTAACCATAGTGCTAGATGTCCCAGGATGGTATAAACCAGAGATTTATACATCTGTTGTATAAAGGACCAGGTAATAAATGTTTTAGGCTTTGTGGACATGTGGTCTTTGTGGCACAAGACCTGCTTTGTAGCATGAAAGCCTTCCATAGACAATGCAAATTAACATCGTGGCTCTATTCTAGTAAAGCTTTATTTATGAAAACCAGCCATGGGCCAGACTTGACCTGTAGACCATAGATTGCTGACTCCTGGCATAAACCAAAGAGGGGATTGAAGTTTCATAGTCAACAAACATTCATTGGGACACTTATTAGGTGTCAGATACTTCAGTTAATTTATTTTTATTGAATCCTTCAAGAGCTGTGAAGTAGGGAAAGAATGCCCAGTTTACAAATGAGGAAACCGAGGCTCAGTGAAGTCAACTTTTCTAGAGATGTATAGCTAGTAAATGGCAAAAGAGAACTGAATAGAACTCATCATAGCT
Source organism: Ovis canadensis (assembly GCF_042477335.2). Taxonomy (NCBI): domain Eukaryota; kingdom Metazoa; phylum Chordata; class Mammalia; order Artiodactyla; family Bovidae; genus Ovis; species Ovis canadensis. The sequence goes on along the minus strand of NC_091257.1, from coordinate 84,367,096 downwards.
CATGTTCCTTTGTCATTTCTCTCTGTAGGCTTTCCAAGTAGGCTGAAGCCCCATAAATCATCAAGTCTCCAGAAGCTATATTGCTGCCTTTTCCAGGGCAGCGTGAATGTGTCATAACTTGGCCAGGACTGGCTGCCAGGCCTGCCAGGACCTCAGAAGCCTGAGGCGTCTGGAAGAGGAATTGGTGCTGGACTGGAATGGAGGGAACCTGCTCAGCTGGAAAGCTGACTGTTAATGGAGAGAGGGGTCCTAGTTGTCCACATGGACATGGAAAATTCTTTCAGGTTCCCGGGGTGGTCTCATTTCTACAGTGGAGCACTGTGGGGTTGTGAGCAAAAAGCGGACATGTGAGCAAAGAGATCAGAAATCTGTGGGCACGACTATGCTGGAGTGACATCCTTGTTTGGAGCAGTGTCCTGGTTAAGAGCTCCGGGAGGGAGAGACCTGGGAGACATCGGGCACCATTGGTGGGGTCTGCTTCTCAGGAAGGAGTCCTAAGCACAGGAAGCGGTTAGAGTCAGAAACAGAAATCCTAAAAGGAACACAGTCATGTAACAGAGAGAAGCACTGCCTCGGTCTCCCATCTCAGCTTAAAGATTATCTCCCCACAGAGGCCTTTGTTGACCACGTCAAATGAGTGTCCCCGGGCTTTAAAAATTTTTTAAACAAATTCTATTTATTTTATTTTTCAAAATTTATTTGGATGAACCTGGTCTTGGTTGCCTCATGTGGGCCCTAGTTCCCTGACCAGGGATCCAACCCGGGCCCCCTGTGTTGGGAACACAGTGTCTCAGCCACTAGACCACTGGAGATGTCCTCTGCACGTCTTTATTGCGGTGCTGTGTTTTCTTTACTCACATACACTCACATCAAGCCTTTCCCACTTGCCATTTCCTCTTCTAGGAAAGCTCTTCTCTCAAACGTCCATAGGCCTTGTGACCTCACTGCTTCAAAGTTGTTTTTTTTTTTTTTTTTTCAAAAATCACTTTCAGGGAGGCATTTCCTTCCCATTTAACAATATAACTCCATCTTCAATGTTCCCAATATTCCATTGGCCCCTTTTTCTGTTTTACACTTTTACTCCTTACTGTGCATGTATGCTTAGTTACTAAGTCATGTTTGACTCTTTAAGACCCCATGCACTGTAGCCTGGCAGGTTCCTCTGTCCATGGGATTTTCCGGGCAAGAATACTGGAGTGGGTTGCCATTTCCTTCTTCAGGGAATCTCCCTGACCCCGAGATTGAACCTGTGTCTCCTGCATTGGCAGGTAGATTCTTTAACACTGAGCTCCCTGGGAAGCCCTTTTCCTTGGCACTGACCACTAACTTATGACACATGTTCCCTTTTATTTGTTTAGTTTTAATTGGTCTTATAATTGCTTTAAAAACATGTTAGTTTCTGCTGTACAACAAAGTGAATCAACTATATGAATACATATATCCTCTCCCTCTTGAGCCTCCCTCCCACTCACCCCATCCCACTCCTCTGTGTCTTCATAGAGAACTGAGCTGAGGACATGTGTTCCCTTTTTATCTTTTTTCTTAACTGCTCTCTAGACGGTTTAGGAAGTTTGGAAATGGATGTCATTTTGTCCCCATGTCCACAGTGTTTGGAACAGTGCCAGAGACACTGCAGGCCCTCAATAAGTATATGTTGCAATTCATCACAAGTTGTAATTATATGGGGCTTCCCTGTTAGCTCAGATGGCAAAGAATCCACCTGCAAAGCAGGAGACCCAGGTTCAGTTCCTAGGTTGGGAAGATCCTCTGGAGAAAAGAATGGTAACCCATTCCAGTGTTCTTGCCTGGGAAACCCTATGGATGGAGGAGCCTGGTGGGCTACAGTCCATGAAACTGCAAAGAGTCAGACATGACTTAGCAACTAACACCTTTTTTTTTTTTATCTCCATCTCTCACTAGACTATAAACTCTGTAAGAGTGAAAAGTGTGTCTGTGATTTCATTACTGCAACCCTCAGGTCCGTTCAGTCACTCAGTTGTGCTCAGCTGCTGCCCGTGGACTGCAGCACTCCAGGCCTCCCTGTCCATCGCCAACTCCCGGAGCTTGCTCAAGCTCATGTCCATTGCGTCAGTGATGCCATCCAGCCATCTTATCCTCTGTCATCCCCTTCTCCTCCTGCCTTCAATCTTTTCCAGGGTCTTTTCCACTGAGTCAGTTCTTCGCATCAGGTGGAAGTATTGGAGTTTCAGCTTCAACATCAGTCCTTCCAATGAATATTCAGGACTGATTTCCTTTAGGAATGACTGGTTTGATCTCCTTGCAGTCCAAGGGACTCTCAAGAGTCTCCAACACCACAGTTCAAAAGCGTCGATTCTTTGGTGCTCAGCTTTCCTTTTGGTCCAACTCTCACATCCATACATGAATACTGGAAAAACCATAGCTTTGACTAGATGGACTTTTGTCAGCAAAGTAGTGTCTCTGCTTTTTAATATACTGTCTAGATTGGTCATAGCTTTTCTTCCCTAAGGCCTAGGATATATTCAGTCCTTAATAAACACTTGTCAAGTGAAAGAATGAGTGAAGATGAGGAGAAGATGTAGTTACTAACTGGCAAAAGAAGCCCAAGAACTTGTATGTCTCACTGTCTGAGTTGTATAAGTAATACAGCTAATGAAGCTGTATTGTGCTTATTATTTGCAAAATATTTGATCTTTTACGCTAATTTAATAGTTACTTTTTGTAAAATTTAATTAATTATTTTTAGCTGTGCTGAATCTTGGTTGCTGTGCCAAGGGTTTTCTCTAGTTGCAGTGAGTAGGGGCTATTCTTCCTTGCAGCCATGGACTCAGTAATTGTGGGTTGAAGGCTTAGTTACTCTGTGGCATGTGGAATCTTCCTGGACCAGGGATTGAATCCATGTCCTCTGCATCGACAGGCAGATTCTTATCCACTGGACCACTAAGGACATCTTCTAATAGTTCTTTAAATGGCATATGTTGTGTCTTATTCATCTCTGAATTTAAGATCCTTGACACCAACTTAGTAGGTGGTGGTTAGTTATTTACCAAATGGATAACATGGAACCCAGTAGCAAAAATCGGGTGTCAGAATGCAAAATTCATTGGAGAGCCCACTCCCCAGTGAGGCTGAGTCTGCCTTGTTTGGAACTGACCCAGGGGATACAAGACTGTATTTACAGGTGATGAGCGTCAGATATACCACCTGGGTAAAGCTAGGAGGACCAGACACAGAGGACTCTGAGAGACCTTGTCCTAGATGTTGAGGTCCTTCCAGGTGAGGCTGGTCCTGGCTGGGGAGGCAAGGGCAGCCAACGGAGGGAAGGCAGGCAGGTGAGGAGGAGTAATATGGGATCGTGGAAAGACCGGCCAAGAATCCATGGCCACCAGGCCGTCTCATGTTCATTCAGGGATTGATGACAGACAACATGGAAGACTTGGAGCCATAGGGCTCACAGAGAAGAGGCCAGGAGTGAAGTTGTCCTTCACATCTCAAAATCAGAGATGTGATGCTAACCCCATTCTCCACTCCTTCATGAAACATGTGTCCTAATTTGCTTTTCTTAACAACCTTAAATCTGTAGAACACCTTGCCCAATATGGGATGTTTACACCACTGAGTTGCTGAGTTGCACACCAACCATGGGTTGGATCCAGGATGGTTTCTGGAGTAAACATTAATTGCCAGGGATGCCTTTGGGTGGTTATTTATCTTCAATAGGTGAATATCGTAAATGAATGCATCAGGGAATGATTGACCACATGGGCAACTGGATTCATGAATGAAGGAAACAAACTTCCTGCAATTTTTTAAGATGGGACATGAGGGAGGAAGTGCATTTAGGGAGCATGGCAGCCCTCCCAATGAGAGGTAAGGCCAACTGGGTTTCAGAAAAGCCATCATGTCCATGCTGCCTGCAGCCCTAGGAGAAGGCTTAAAGTCCTTGAGAAGAGGAAGAACGTGAGCTGGGGTCTGAATAGTGCACACAGTTTTTTGCTGTTGCTTGATTTTTGAGTTTGTTCCTTATGGAGAATGTTTGTGTTGGCTAACAGATGCTATTTGATGGCCCATGGATATTTTACAAAACCAGTATTTTCTAATTGGAGCCTATGTATATTTCCTGCAAAGGCATATTGGGCTGAGGAAGATGAGGCTACATTTCCTGATCCTCTGAAAGTGTTTCCATCGATGTCTCCTTCTTATTTCTGTAGTTGTTTCATTGTGCATTTTTGTTATATGCTGCTTGGTGTCCAAAAATATAAAAATGTTTACTCTGAGTTTTCTTTTTCCCATTGTCATTACAGAGTAGATTGAAAGTGAAAGTTGCTTAGTTGTGTTCAACTCTTTGAGACCTTCCATGGACTCTACAGTCCATGGAGACAGTCCATGGAATTCTCCAGGCCAGAATACTGGAGTGGGTAGCCTTTCCCTTCTCCAGAGGATTTTCCCAATCCAGGGATTGAACCCAGGTCTCCTGCATTGCAGGTGGATTCTTTACTAGCTGAGTCACCAGGGAAGCCCAGGAATACTGGGGTGGGTAGCCTATCCCTTCTCCAGCGGATCTTCCAGACCCAGGAATCCAACCAGGGCCTCCTGCATTGCAGGTAGCTTCTTTACCAGCTGAGCTATGAGGGAAGCCCACAGAGTGGATTGGTTTAACATAAATAGTTAGTAGGAACAAAAAGAAGAACACGAGAAGAAGAGAGTTGGTGAAGCAAAGAGGTGACAGGCAATGTGGAGAGCGTTATACGATCCCTTCTCTGATGGACAGAAGGCAACACGAGAGTAGAAAGAAAGAGGGATGAGTATTTGTTGAGTGTTTTCCATTGGTCAGTGGGTAGTTTGACCTTGTGCTGTTATGTAGTCCCCCCAATATTATCTAATATGGGTGTCATCCTCCTCATTTTATACTGATGACCGGGAGATAAGTGACTTTATAGATGTTACTCCTTAAAATTGGGAGAAGGCAATGGCACCCCACTCCAGTACTCTTGCCTGGAAAATCCCATGGATGGAGGAGCCTGGTAGGCTGCAGTCCAGATTCAAACCCTAGTCTCCATGGATCAAATGATCAGACTCTTTATCTGGTGATATTTCAGTGCCTAGTCTTTTCCTTTAACGATAATACCCTTTATTATCATTTTTTTAATTTGGCTGCATCGGGTCTTTGTTGGAGGCATGCAGGATCTTGCGCTGTAGTGCGTGGACTCTCTAGCTGTGGCACGAGGGCCCAGAAGTTGCGCCGCATGGGCTTAGTTGCTCCACGGCACATGGAATCTTAGTTCCCCGACAGGGATTGAATCCACGTCTCCCTCATTGCAAGGAGGCTTCTTAACCACTGAACCACCAGGGAAGTCCCATTTCAGTGTTTTAAGATGGAAGACTCTCTGGAATGCAAAGACAAGACTAGATAAAATGGAAAGTAAGGAGAGCAAGATGGGCCAAGATTATGGGAAGTCTAGATACCAGGGTAAATTTCTTGAGGTGGGGGCGGGGGTGTCTCTGACAGCATGCCTTAGCATGCCCAGAGGCAACCTGGGCACCATGCTTTGATAGATGCTAGCTCAGAGAACTGGGCGGGGAAAGCTGAATCCGCAAGGATAAAACTCAAACCTGCAGCTAAGAGTGACCTTGAAGGGTTGGGTGCTGATCCTAGAGCAGGAATAGAATGCATAATTTAGAGAAATTAATCTAATACAAAAAGTTGAAGATGAGAAGCTGAAAAAAAATCACTCAGAAGAGCATTTTAATAGTTCAGAACTAAGCACTATGACCTTGATTAAAAAAGGAGTAGTAGAAATGAGATCATTTGCAAGACATTTGGAAGGAAGAATTCATTCGATTTAATTGCTGACTGGATAGCTGAGACAAAAAAGAAGTAATATGCTTTGAGTTAAAAAAAAAATCCAGTAGGTAAGCACTTCAACAGGCCTTTTTCATTCATGTTTTCATTTTATCTTTGTAATAACCCTGAGAAATATGTGCCATGAACCCTATTTACAGATGAAAAAACTGAGGCTTGGAGAGGCTAAATAACCAGGATGTTCAGTTAGAGGTGGAATTCAAGTCCAGTTACTTCTAATTTCAAAATCTACCTTCTTTACTCAGTGACTTGAGAACTGTAGGAGCAACTTGCTTAAGGGAAGCATGCAGGAAGATCTAGTGATTATGACATTGCAGGGACTATGTTAAACAAATATCTGGTTTCTTGAACACTCACACACACACAAAGAAAATAAGGCAGAGTGCTGAGTCATTCACCCCAAGAAGCCTGAGGGAGGTGATTATAAACAGCTGGAATTGGCATCATGGGCTTCACTAGAAAAACCAGAGGAGAAGCAGGAAGGGACTGGCTTCGGAAAGGAGAAGGAAAACTGAAGCAGAGAAGTTATTTCAGAGGACAGAGCACAGCTAGACAGAACTGGACAGAGCCAAGCAGAGCAGGGGCCTTTGGTCCTACAAGAAAAAAGAAATCAGACGCTAAAAACTCAAGAGTTCTTTGAGATAGACGTTGTCTCTCTGTACTAACAGTGAAGTAATAGACACGGGGGCCGGCGGGGGGGGGGGGGGGGCCTTCCCTAGTGGCTGAATGATAAAGAATCCACCAGCCAAGGCGGGAGATATAGATTAGATTCCTGGTCTGGAAGATCCCCTGGAGAAGGAAATGGCAACTCATGCCAGTATTCTGGCCTGGAAAACCCCATGGACAGAGGAGCTTGGTGGGCTATAGTCCATGGGGTCACAAAGAGTTGGCCAACAAGAGACACAGGACATGAAACTCTGATGCTCCATCACATGGAAATAGGTTTGAGTAGAGAGAGTAACAGGAGTAAAAAAAAAAAAAAAAAAAAGGTAAAAGTGGGAAGCTGAAGGGCTCCACTTGTCCCTAGCACAGGAGTCCCCAGCCGCCAGGATCTAATGCCTGGTACTCTAAGGTGGAGATGATGCGATGATAATAGAAATAAAGTACACAGTAAAGTAACACACTTGAACAATTTTCCCCTCCCCACCTCCCACACTTTAGTCCACAGAAAAATTGTCTTCCATGAAACCAGTCCCCAGTGCCAAAAAGGTTGTAAAGCTCTGCTTAGAGGTTTTGATTTTTGAGTCTCCTCTCCTGTAGCAGCATGCTTTGTCTTCAAAGTCTGAGTAATTCATTTTTTCATTGATCAACAACCACTTGGCTCACTTGACTTTTGATACACAAGCACTGAGTTACTTTCCCCTTCCTGAAACTGCTGCTGCTGCTGCTAAGTCGCTTCAGTCAGTGTCCGACTCTGTGTGACCCCATAGACTGCAGCCCACCAGGCTCCCCCATCCCTGGGATTCTCCAGGCAAGAATACTGAAACTGCTACACCCCTGAATTGTCAAGCCTCCCAAGCTATCCCCACTGATGACCCTAGGACTTTCTGTGCAACTCCGGAGCTCCAGGCCCTGGCTAAGAGAGGACTTCCATGAGCACTAGTGGTGGAAAATCAACCTGTGGACCAAACATTTTGAAGTCGTGGTGGAAGTGGATTGGGAATGTGAGGTGAGACCTGTTCATCTTTTGGACCCAGTCAACGTCTCTCACACCTCCTCTACTCCATGGACTTAGCTCAAGGACAAGTTGGATTCGGGGCATTTAGATTCAAGTGAGATTGAAGAAGTGTCCTCTATAGTCCTTTAGACCTGGATGGGTGGAGATGGATGAACAACTGGGCATGAAGACATTACTTTGAAAATAACTGGGCCAGCTGAGCAAGCAGGATCCATTTGCAAATAAAAGTAATGTAGAGGGAAGGGCTCAGTGGTAAAGAACTTGCCTGCAGTGCAGGAGACACAGGCCCATGGGTTTGATCCCTGGGTTGGGAAGAGGCCCTGGAGAAGGAAATGACAGCCCACTCCAGTTTTCTTGCCTGGGAAATCCCATAGACAGGAGCCTGGTGGCTACAGTCCATGGGGTCGCAAAGAGTCAGACACAGCTGAGCACTCACACACACACACACCATGAAGAATAAAAGAAGTCACCTCTTCTTTCTGATGCGAGTGTCGAAATGTCTAAATGTGATGCCAAGAGTCTGAGAGAGCTTGAGCATCGCATCGGATCGGCTTCACCTCAGAGCTGTCTGCGATCAGAGAGCATTCGAAACTTCTCTGAAACTTATTTATCCGTAGAGCTGAAGATATGCAGGATGAGGATGAAACCGGATTAGTGCTTGCAAAGTATCTGACATGGTACCTGGTACCGAGTAAATTCTCAGTGAGGATTAATTTTCCTTGCCTTCTTTCTGAGGCTCAGTATGAATAATGATGGTCCTATGGTAGCTGAAGTCTATATTCAGAGCTGGGTTGGAAAAGCCCATACATGTAACAATTTAGATCAGCAAGAATTATTAACTGCTGGCCACGTGAATGGTGAAACAAAAGCACAGCATGGTAACAGAGCTTGCTCGAGGCCACGAAACTGTTAAGGGCAGACTCAAATTTGGGTTTCCTAAAGCTGCCTTGGAGGTTGGTTGTGAGTTCCTCACTTTTAGTTCATCTTGTTAAGGTCAGGGTGTCTGTGATTTTAATTAAAAACAAAGTGCATCCATTCAGCTAACAGACCTCCTCTCTCAGGGGCCATTAGGAGCACTGTGGGTCTTCGCCCCAGTGTAATAAGATCACAAAGGAAACATCCCCAGTACCCACCGTCTGCCCCATTCTCCTTGGTTCCACAGCCTGAATCTCTTTCTCTCTGAGACCTCTGCGAATCAAGAGCCATACCTAGGGATGTCAGCCCAGAGAGCGGCCCTCACCTTGTCTGTGTGTGCAGAGAACTGGGACCTCTTAAGTTCCCACAACGAGCGAGGCACTTGATCTTGGCGTGAGTGCTGAACTTGGTTCTTGGTTACAGTCTGCCTTTGGTCCTCCAAATGCCATCCTCCTAGCTCAGGTCCCTCCTGCCCAGGGCACATTTGGGATGATGGGATGCCTGAATCCCATTCCTGGTCTTTTAGTAAGTGCCTTTTGCATTTGCTCAATGAGGAAGGTTGAAGTAGGAAATGGCAACCCACTCCAGTATTTTTGCCTGGGAAATCCCATGGTAGGCTACAGTCCATGGGGTCGCAAAGAGTCAGGCACGACTGAGCAGGCACACACTACTACTAATGAGGAAGCTAAGTACTTTCTGCTGAGACTGGAGCAGAAGGAGAAAAGCTTTCCTCTCCCATCTTTTTCATCATTCAGAGACACAGAACAAAGACCCCTGACTTAAAAGTTCTTTTTTCTACTAACTTACCAACTGACAAGTTCAGTGGTCCACTTGCAAAAATGTCAGTTTAGTGAGCTTAACCTTGTTTATTGGAAGTTCCGATATTTGATGACATGTAGACTAAGACTCGTGGTGACAGAACCTCCTGTGAATCCGATGGACTTAAGTTAAAACCCCCCAACTCTTATACTCACTAGTTCTGAAAATGTCCCTTAAAGTTTTCATTTCATCAAAGCATATTGCATCATGGATATAAATATTTAATGTATAGTGCTGGTATATAGTACATGCTCAATAAAGGGCAGTTAAAAAAATCCTCTATAAACCATCTTGATACACATCAGTGTAAAAAAAATACATATATGCCCTGCCCTACATTGTTAATAAGAGCACTTTAAAATCTTCCCGGGGTCATTTGCTGTTGTTCAGACCAAACACAACATATTATAAATTCCCTGGGTTCCCTCTAAGAGAGCTCCAAACAGAAGACAGAGCTGCAGGGGACAGAGGAACTGGGCAGACAGACAGCATTTCTGCTCCTGAGGTCTGTTAGGCAATAGGAAAACACCCTTTGGGGCTGATTGCTGACAAAAAGCCCCTCCTGTTCCAAACTGGAGGCAGACTGGAGCAGAGGGAGGAAGCAAGCCAGCTTTTTGGTTTAGCTTGGGCCCAGATGGCTAGTCGGATAGAGGTGGGGGCCCAGAGCTGAGCGCTCCTTTCCCCACCACTAGCGATCTGTGCGGGAAGCCTTCAGAATGGGAGGTCACCCTACTGGCCAAAGACTTGTCCCGCGGGGCTTGGAGGGTGACAAAGGTGGCACAGAGTTCTCATTTTCAGGGTGGTCTCTGACGGGAACAGAGCATCCAGGGAAAGTGTTGACGATAGAACATTAAAACAGAAACACATTTTCAGGGCTGGGATTTCAACTTGGGGTCCAAACCCCCACCCAGTATGTAAGCCTGAAACACAGAGAGAATGCATGCTCTTTGGGATTCGAATTGCAAAGATCTCCTGCCTGCTTTCTTCGGGAAACACAAAAGAGAGTTAAGCTCTGGACTCCAGGATGGAGCTGGAGAAAGAATGATCCATTTCTTTCCAAGCAGAGAAGATGGTGTCCAGAGGATTTGTAGGAAAATGCCCTTTGCCTGAAGTCCCCCCTGCCGCCCCAGCAACCAGGCTAGGCTAAGCTGATTAAAGCTCTATTCAGACTTGCAATAAACCCAGAAGATACGCCGGGGCCACTGATGAGCCTCAAGATTAGCCACTAAACTGATCGCTCTCTCTGGGATCCTAGCTGCTGTATTTTTGGAAACTGGGCACTTAGAGAAAAAAATTCCTGTTTTCTCATGACTCTGCGTAAGGACCTCATTAATTTCCCAAAGTCTCCGCAGAAGAACAATTGCTCTAATTCCATCTGGCAAGGTTCTAAAGCTTGAAAATTTCTCCTAGAATATAAAATATATGGAAAATGAATAGACACACTTGTATATGACCTCAGTAATAGATGACCCAGTATGCATAATAGGCTACGCCCTGTATGCAAACACGCACATATGTGTACATAAATATTTTTTTTTCCTTGCCTTCTTGCCCTTATCCTGGAATTCTTAGCAATTTGGCCTGTCCCTGCTTATTAATGATGTTTCCAGAGCAGAGCTCATTGGTGCATTTTCGGCAATGGGTTGATTAATAGGGGGGCACTGGGGAGCTCTTTGGGAGCCTGGGCATTGCTGGCTTGTTGACCTTGATGCTCAGGGGATAGTCTCGCTTCCAACTATGGAATCTCAGTTAGCATCATAAATTGTGGAGCCACTGGTTTTATGGCCCTTCTGCCTCCTGCTGGGAATGTTGTTTCTCTTTAATAACTGGCCAAGCAGCAGCAATGAACCACTTCCCCTCCTCCCTCCAGGTCTTGCCCCATCGTCCCCTCCCTTCCCCCACCTCCACTCTCCACCTCAGCCCTGGTCACACACACAGACACGCACATGTACTCACAGAATCACACACATTTATAGACATTTTGCATGTCCATATCACTACCCCCGTCCCTTTTTTTTTCCAGTTTCAGGTTTTAGCAAGGAGACAATTCACTACCCCCCACCCCACCCGCCGACCCTGACTTCCTTGGCACAGTTAAATCGGGCAGGAATTTTCAAAAGGCATTTTTTTAAACATCAAAGAGAAACAGAAAGTAACCAATCATAGAAAATATCGAGAGCATAAAAATAGTCTTGTTTTCAAAATAGAGGTTGCTGGAATCTCAGTGGAAAGAGAGAAGAGATGGTCTGCCTTCTGGGTGCTGCTCTCTGAGCAGAGGTAACTCTCCTTTGCTTCCCCATTTACCCCTTCTTTTGGCCTCAGGGAGCCATCCCACTCCCTGGGTCTCAGGGACTAATCTCCATATGCAAGCTCACCCAGGAGCCAGACTGCTGGGAAGATTCACTTTCCTGCCTGGAATCAGTGCTTTCCCCTCCTCACTTTGGTTCAGTCGTGTCCCACTCCTTGTGACCCCATGGACTGCAGCACACGAGGCCTCCCTGTCCATCACCAACTCCTGGAGCTTGCTCAAAACTCAAGTCCATTGAGTGGGTGATGCCATCCAGCCATTTCATCATCTGCCATCCTCTTCTCTTCCTGCCTTCAGTCTTTCCCAGCATCAGGGTCTTTCCCACTGAGTCAGCTCTTTGCATCAAGTGGCCAAAGTATTGGAGTTTCAGCTTCAGCATCAGTCCTTCCAATGAACATTCAGGACTGATTTCCCCTTCTAGATCCACCCCATCCCCACACCTAGAGAGCTCCAATGGGCCTTTTAAGGTGGTTCAGTGGTACAGAATCCACCTGCCAATGCAGGAGACACAGGAGACATGGGTTCAATCCCTGGGTCAGGAAGATCCCTTGGAGAAGGAAATGGCTACCCACTCCAGTATTCTTGCCTGGAGAATCCCCGTGGACAGAGGACCCTGGCGGGCTACAGTCCATGGGGTCACAGAGAGTTGGACACAACTAAGCACACACTCACGCAGAGAGCTCCAAGTTCTTCAGATCTCTGCTCAGCTGTCACTTTTCTGGGGAGATCCTCAGGGATCTTCCTGTCTATCAAACCCCTCTCTCTACATCCAAGTGGACAGTCAATCCTAAGTGTCCACAAGGGACTGGTTCCAGGACTCTGTGGGGATTCCAAAATTCAGGGATATTTAAGTCCTTGATACAAAATGGCATAAAATCTGCATTTCACCCGTATACAAACTTCTGTACACTTTAAATCATCTCTAGCTTAGACTTTACATACAGTCTAAATGCTATGTAAATAGTGGCTGGCAATAGAGCATATCCAAGTTTTGCTTTTTGGAAACATCTTGAATTTTTTTTTCAACAGTTGATCCCCACTTGGCTAAATCTGGGGATGTGGAACCCACAGATAAGGAGGGTGGACTGTACTACTTTCTTATCCCCTTTCACAGCAACCATCATCACAGTTGTAAATATGTGTTTATTTATGCCCAGTATTAGGTTCGTGTCTGTCTCCAGGGCTGGAATGTAAACTTCTCCAGTGCAGGGATCCCACATCTGAGTGTATCATCCCTCAATCTTCAGCATCTATCCTGATGCCAGGAACGTAGTCCATAAGAAGTAAATGTTTATTGATTGAATAAACAACCTTTCTGCATTGCATTACACACATAGGAGAGGCTTTCCAAACCTATCCCAATTCAAATGTCTAGAACAATGCACTGTTTTCCTTATTGCGGTGGATATGGTTAGTGTCCTGTTCAGGTCCTTTTTTTTACTGAGCTGGGCCATCTGTCTCTCCACAATACAGGATGTCAGTGACTCACAGCTAGACACTTCTCCAGAGAATTACTCCCAAGATCAGGAGCTGTCTCACCCAGAAAAGTCTGCAAAGCTACACCCCACCCAGAAGGTTGTCAGTAGCCAATGGCCAGTTAATATGAGAGTGGAAAATTCTGGCCCCTTAGTCTTAGGATGGGAACTCTGAGGTGCCTTTGAGCCTACAGAGCTGTCTATGGGATCAGTCTGAGACAAGCCTTCAGCTGAAACTACCGCTCAGTCTGGTGTCTTCCCTATGCCTAGCTTCTCTCAGCCCTTTACAGATTTCACTTGGGAGCATGCCCTTAAGAACTTATTTGTGTGTGAATGTCTATCTCAGGAACTGTTTCTAGAGGACCTGAACTAAAACACCTTCAAAATTCAGAGCCAGTGGGTTAATAGTAAACTCACTTTCTGGAAATAAAAACAAACCAACAGCTCCGATTTGTGGAATCTGCCAACTTCTGTGGTGTAAATAGCTTCTTCATGGCCGATTTCAAGCTACCAATATGTCATGGAACATGAAACCAGAAAGAGATGTGCACAGTTGGCTTATGGGAGTCAGTGCAAGCCATATATGGCACACCAGAGCTCACAGTATGCATGAAATAAAAGTTGTCCACAATACTGATATTATTAGTAACATCATTCGGAGTGTCAACTAAAGCATCATTCTGAATACATCTATCTCAGTTCTCACGGTATTTCTAGCAAGTTTGTCCTATCATCCCATTTTACAGATGTAGCGACTGTGGCTCATAGAATGACATGATTCATCTAAGGTCTCACTGTTAATAAAAGCTACAGCTGAGGTTCAGACACAGACCCGACTGTAGAATCCTAACGCATGACCGAATTTGATGTCATCTACCATCGTCGTTGCTGTTCAGTCCCTCAGTCGTGTCCGACTCTTTGGGATCCCATGAACTGCAGTGTGCCAGGCTTCCCTGTCCATCGCTGTCTCCTGGAGTTTGCTCAGACTCATGTACAAAGGTAATACATGCTCTCTTCATGTGTATAGACTTTTATAGTTGGCATAGTGCCTTTTTTTCCACATAGAGATTTGCAATCCTTAGCATATCTGATCATTTCAATAATGTAAGCTACTCAGGGTAAATACAGCAATTGTCCAGCCAGAACACTGAGGCTTCTTGTGATTTGTCCAGGGTTCTGGGAAGCAGACTTGGAGCTGTAGATCGGGGTCCTCATGGTCCACATGTCTTTTCAGAAGACCCTGTTTCTTTCCTCTCCAGAATCTAAACTCTCAGTGGCACCCTCCCTATTTTCCGCATGTGAAATCTATTCCAGTGTATCCAGAGAGGGCTGGAATTCAAGGGATTGTAAGGAATATCATGCCTCCATTCTTTAGCAGAATGAACACCCATATTTATCCATCTATAATGGAAACTCAAGTAAAGAAGATATGATTTCTAAGGGTTTGGGGTTAAACCAATCCAGTTTAGCTTAGCATACAAAGACCAAGCACCTGCCAGGGAACTCTAGGGAATTCCTGAGATGTTGCTCTGATGCAAAACACTTAACGTAGAACATGGCCCATGCCAGGTAATTGATTTATCTAACTAAGTCCGTTGTCCTTCTTTGCTTCCAACCTGTAAGCAGATCCTGCTAAAGAGTGATGAGACGTTTAAGCTATAGCAGCTCTGTGCACTTAGGCCATCCAGACCTAGGGGTGTTTGGTTCACCCCTCAACGCCATCTTGTGGGCAATGGAAACTTTGCCAGGGTTTGGGGAAACCAGCCCAGCCATTGTGTGATCGAAACTGACTAACCTACATGGCTCTGGAAGGAAATCCAGAGAACATCTCAAAATGCAGAAGCTGAGTTTAGGAATCAAGAGTAATGGAGTCAATGGACCTAGAGACCATCGTACAGAGTGAAGTAAGTCAGAAAGAGAAGAACAGATATGATGTAATATCACTTATATGTAGAATCTAGAAAAATGGTATAGGTGAAATTATTAGCAAAGCAGAAACAGAGACAGAATAGAGGACAAATGTATGGATACCAAAGAGGAAAGGAGAGGTGGTGGGATGAATTGGGAGATTGGGATTAACATATATACACCATTTTTTGATACTATGAATATAATAGATAGCTAATGGCACCCCACTCCAGTACTCTTGCCTGGAAAATCCCGTGAACGGAGGAGCCTGGTAGGCTGCAGTCCATGGGGTCCCGAAGAGTCGGACACGACTGAGCGACTTCACTTTGACTTTTCACTTTCATGCATTGGAGAAGGAAATGGCAATCCACTCCAGTATTCTTGCCTAGAGAATCCCAGAGATGGGGGAGCCTGGTGGACTGCCCTCTATGAGGTCGCACAGAGTCGGACATGACTGAAGCGACTTAGCAGCAATAAGAACCTACTGTATATAGTGTAGGGAGCTCAACACAAAACTCTGTAGTGACCTGAATGGGAAGGAAATCCGACAGGAGGGGATATAAGTATATGTATAGCTGATTCACTTTGCTGTACAACAGAAACTAACGCAACATTTTAAAACAAATATACTCCAATAAAAATTAATATAAAAATGGAGCATCGGGAGACGACTAAGGGGTGATCTCCTTCAAAGATCACCATTATCACTCCTATCATTTGATAATCTGATGAACACCATCTGCTCATTTTCTGTTCTGGGGGCCAGAGGGAACTATACAGGCTTTTCTGTACACAGTTTACTTATAATTTCAGGCTAAACTCAGCCACAGACTTGGTCATTAAGAACTTCAGATTCCTCTGGCATTAGCTGAGTACTTGCTGGGCGCCTGGCATTGTGCTAGGTCAGTGGTAGATTCAGATAAAGTTCATGCTCTCAAAACACTTACACTGTTTAAAGGCAGGAAACCATGAACTTGATAGACTGCAGCCCACAACCTGAATTAAGCAGGGCCGCACACAAGGAGCCCTTTAATTCAAGGGCTGTGGATCATCCGTAGTGGGAGAAAACATTCTTGCCTGGAGGTGGAGAGATTTATTCATCACCTGAGATCTGTAAGGATACCCAGTTCACAGGCCATCTGGGTGAAATTAGCATATGGTGGCAAAGCCTCAACTTTATACTTTTTGTGTGTCTATTCAAGTCAGCTTAAGCCCAAGCTTTCTCCTCATCTCGGCTTGCCTTGGATGCAGCAGAGACAGGCAGAGCTGTAGCTGGATTTTGCAGAAATCCTTCAAAGAATCAAGCAAATTGGCAGACATACACACACACATATATACATTATATGTTTTTTGTATGCTTAGCTATTTTTTGCCACGGTCATTATCATATCTGGGTTTCCCTGGTGGCTCAGATGGTAAAGAATCTGCCTGCAATGTGAGAGACTTGGGTTAGATCCCTAGTTCGGGAAGATCCCCTGGAGAAGGGAATGGCTACCCACTCCAATATTCTTGCCTGGAGAATTCTATGGACAGAGGAGCCTGGCGGGCTACAGTTCATGGGGTTGCAAAGAGTAGAACATCATTGAGTGACTAACACTAACCATATCCACTCTGCTGATAAAACTAAGGCTAAGAGAGTTTGAAAAAGTCAGAGTCACATGGCGGGGAGGGTGGTGGTTTAACTTCAAATTCCCAGTTTTTTCCACCACACAGGCCTGGGAAGGTAGGAAAAACATCTCAGTGCGGATGCAAGTTGAAGATCAATGTTCCTGCCCTCAAATAACTCAGAGTCAAACAAAGAGGTTCTTAACCTTTAAGGGGGAAGGCCCTGATGTGGAAATGATTATGTAACTTTGAGAATCGCCCCAGAAAAATACTGGAAATCTTGCATACAGTTTTAGAGGAACACTTGGACTCCACCCACCATTCCCGATCCTCAGCTAAGGCTCTGGGCTCAAAAATACCCTAAAAGCAGATTCCTTAGTAATTCCAAGGTGCCCACGTCCTGTAAAAGGAAATGGCTCCCAGGACTCTGTTGGAACCCGCATGAAAAGAATTAAGTGCCAGCTGCAGAATTTGTTCCGCGTTGGCTGTTGCCTCAATGCTGAGAAGGATGCTGTGATGACAATTCATCAGAAGGACTCAGGCCATTCAGCCAGGTTCAGGGCCAACTTCCCAGTGACCACAAAGCAGAACAGTTACCGGGAAGGGCTACGGGTCCATTTCATGTCAAAGCAAACCTCTAGGTTTGCTTTGCTGGGCAAGTTTGGAGACGGGCACAATTCCCTTCATAGGATAAATCTGTTTGGGAAGCATGGGTGAAATCCCACATCATGTAGAGAATTTCCGTATTTGTTTTCAATCTAAATCAGATAGGTATTTCTTGGAATTGACAGAGTGGATTATATATATATATGTGTGTGTGTGTGTGTGTGTGTGTGTGTGTGTGCGCGTGCCCACGTGTGTATTTGCAGTTGTGTTATAGGGATTTTCAGGGTGTTGGTATGTTCTGTTTCTGAATCTGAGTACTAGTTATATGAACATATTCAGCTTGTGAAAATGCAGCGATCTATATACTTATGTATTAGTATATTATTCTTTTTATTCATTAATTATACTTTAGTATATCTATGCTGTGTGCATATTTATATACATATATATTTAAGAGTTTTAAAAAAAATGGAGCAAGTGAGCTAAAACTTGAAACTTTCTGGGGGAAATAGCGTAGTTATCTAGCATAATTTAAATGTTTATTTATTTATTTTTTTTTTTAAATTTTAAAATCTTTAATTCTTACATGCATTAAGTCACAGTCAGCCAAATGTCAGCCATAGTAATTTGAAGATTCTGCGAGCAAGGACTGGGACAGTGTGACATGCGTGAGCACGGAGATGCAGCAGGGTCTGGCGACTGCTTTCCAGTCCATCCTACAGCAGGATGCTGGGATCTCGCTGGGGCCCTGAGTGACGCCATCCCCTGCCCCTCTCTGGGGCCCTGTCTCCTTGTTCCTCACCAACCTGCTGAGTCCCGGCTGATACGAGCTACAAGGTCAGATCCATTCATCCTGACCTGAGCCATCTTGCAGGCCCACTGGGTTGTGGGATGTGGAAGGAAGCTGCTGCCGGGTTCTTGGCATCATTCGCGTGGGGTCTGCTGGTCTCACCATCCCTTGGCTTTCTGATGGGCTCCATTCATTCACAGGTGCACCAATGTCCGGTTAGAGCCTGCCCCGCCCACCTCTTGACCTTCTCTGTCTGGTAAGGGGCTGGACCCGGCTCCTTCCACCCACCCTGGTCTGGTTGCCCCAAGTTTCACTTCCTTGCATATGAGCTGGACTTGAAACATGAAGTGTCAGCTGGACACCCAACCCAGCAGCTTTTGTGCCCGACACCCTCAGTTTCCTCCTCTCCAAGGCTCCAGCTCGTATACAAGCCTTGTTCGGCTCACCCACCAGCATCATTCCATCCCTTCTCCCCTCCCTGGCAGCTCCTGCTGTTTTGGCATCGGAGTTACGACATCCTGTGTCTCTATGCTTTAGGGAAGGTACTGACTTGGGAAATAAGAAGGTCTGCCTGAACTCCAGGAGAAAGGGAACCCGAGCTGACTAAGAACCAGACCTGAGCTCCTAAGTCAGCAGCAGTAATATGTGAACCTAAGAGAGGCGGCAGGAGCCCTGCACCACTGGACAGCGGAAACGTGAGCCCCAGGCAAGGCAGCAGGTGCAGGGGGCGGCCCGGGGCCATCCCCCTGGAGACTCAGCCTGGTTGCTTTGTCTGTTGGGGGTTGCTGGGGAGGGTGGAACGCAATGACATGTAGTGATGTGTGTCTCTGCCTTTCACCCTTCGTCACTGCAAGCACCCGAGTCCCTTTTACATTTCTTCATTTCTTTATTCACTTCCTGAAGGATTTAACCAAGTCAGTTCTCCATATGTCTTGGATCATGCCACCCCAGAATGCCCCGCAAAGACCCCGCCGAGCATAATTTCTGCAAATAGATCTCAGAAGACACAATTCTCCAAGGCCAGGGTTAGGTGAGGGCCAAGGCCAGGGTGAGAGAACACCAAGTATGTTGCAGGATGTCAATAAATCCTCAAGACCTGCGGTACGATTTAGCCTCTCTGAACTGGTTTCCTCCTCATCTGTAAAGCGTGATAATGATCTGCCTGATTCTCAGTGGAGAGGCCCAGGCAAGGCCCAGGGAGAGAGCCCTTAGTGAGCTGTTAATTTGTTCTGAGCAGAACGTGAGCAGCTTTGAGGAAATGAGAGGCCGCTAGATGGAAGGAGTCTTGTGATACGGGAAGTGTCTCCAAGTGGAGCTTTTAAAAGTGCTCTCAGCATGCATGCAACCAGACCTGTGTGACTGTCTCAGCTGCTGATAGGTGTCTGCTGTTCCCTTGTGAAGGCATTTTCTCCCATCCTTCTCCAGTTTCTCTCTATGCCTTGCAGAATCCTGGATCTCCCACTTTTCTGATGTTTTTCTCAGTCTGCATTGTTTTTTTTTCCCCTCTCTTTGAATCTGAAAAAGTGTAGAGTTATCAAGAGTCTCATTCTTCACCTTCCATTGCTTCTCCCTCCGTTTGCTCAGTAAGTGACCTCACTTCCCCTGAATCAACTCTTGAGAGCCCCCAGATCCATCATACACCCTCTTTCTGCTCCCACTTTCAAACCCAAGTAACTTCCTGTCAAGGAACCTCTTCTGTTACCCTCCAGGGCTCCTGACTGACCATGTGAAGTTCCCCCACCAAACTGTCCTTCCCTTTAATCTTCTGTATCTGAGTGGGCACCCCCACTGGATTGGCTGGCTGAAAAAATAAGCACCCCCGAGAACATCAACCACATTTGTCTCTTTTCACTGAGGAATCTCAGTGCCTGGCACATGAGAAAGACTCAGCAAATCATTTTTTTCCCTTTTAATATATAAAGAATTCATTATCTCTCTCTGCCTCATTCTCCATTAAATAATAATCAAATAACAAAATTATACAAATTAGGCAGATAGAAATTGGCTTAGCGCATAACTCAAAACTGCATGAGTACTCTCTGGGTGTTGGGCTCTGTTCATCATTTCATATATTTATGTTATGCACATATCGGTATATGATAGAAATCAGCACATACATATTTAGATATATATATGCACATATATATACACATCTGTGTACCTAGATATGTCTGTGTGTATATGTATACCATGTATATATGTGATACAGATACATATATATGAATATATGCGTGATTTAAATGGGGCTTTAGTGGCTCAGATGGTAAAGAATCTGCCTGCACTGCAGGAGACCCGGGTTCACTCTCTGGATCAGAAAGATCACTTGGAGAAGGGAATGGCGACCCACTCCATTATTTTTTGCCTGGGAAATCTCATGGACACAGGAGCCTGGCGGGCTACAGTCCACGGGGTTGCAAAGAGTTGGACAAGACTGAATGACAAGCACGCACACACCTGATTTAAATAATATACATAATTATATATGTGTAATCCTTAGATGTGAAATTTACCCATTTTGCAGATGAATAAGCTGATAACCAAATGAATGGCAGAACGGCATTCATGTTCCATTTCCAAGTGATTTACAGACACTAGTTCATTTAATTCTTATAATAATCTTATAAAAAGTGTGGGAGGCTACCACTTCCCCACTTTATAGTTGGAGAAGCTGAAGTTGGTTGAGGTTAAAAGCTTGGCTCAAGGTAACACCTGGCAATGGTGAAGAAGGAAACGAGATGCTGCTGGGTGGAAGGGGCCTTGTGATACGGGAAGTGTTTCCAAGTCGAGAGTAGCACATGATTCCTGCCTGCACAGCCCCCATCCGGAGTCTTTGCTCTGCTGCCTTGCGAAGGTTGACGTCTATATCCTAACTACTTGACACCTCCAGGTACACCCAAGGGCCAGTCCTCTGCATATTACTTCAGAGTATTCCTAGTTCTTAGTTGGTCTTTTTCTCCCCAGTGTCATGGAGAGTTCATTCGGTGCAAATCAGTGCTTTCTGTTGAACAGGGAATAAGTGGGTAAAAAAAGGAAATGAAGAGATTCAAGTTCACTTTAGCTTCAACTCCCTCACCGGGACCACTTCCTCCAGTTTCACTTTTTATAAAAGGCATTCTTTCTCCCGCTTAATGTTTTCTGTAGTTCAGCATCTCTTTCCAAAGATAAGCCTCCTCATTCCTTCAGGTCCTTGCATCCATTACCATTTTTCCTTCAAACAGCTGATTGGAAAGGATTTGTGTGCTTTGTACAGGTCATTTCTGTCTGCTGGTAAGGCCAAGTGTTTTATCCCATGGGAATGCATCTTCATTTTTATAATGGAAGTCCACGGGAGTTAATAAAGGGAATGGAAAAAGCCCACCGCTGCCAACTGCTTAAGTATGTATCCATTCCATCCTGAGAGCCCACCTGTCCTCACCACGTGCCTCTTGGGGAATCCGAGGAGCAGTTGGATGGACACTACAGGAGACAGTGGTTATGTGACTGCTTGGTTGGAGGCTATCACGATCCTGGGAAAACTGGAGTGCTTACGGAATCTATCACAGACCCCTGGGATACATCATTGCGAAGGGGGTCACTGGTGGTCTGGGAATGTAGACCCTCAGTCTTCCTCTTAAACTCACCTCAAAACACTTGTGAGGTTGGAATTCACTTTCCAGTTTTTTTTCTGTCCAAACCAATTCACAGCCACTGCTGTGCCCTGGAGCCAAATTCTTCAACACATGTTTCGGAATGTCCACCGAAGATAAGTGTGAGATGAGAGGCGGAGTGGCAGTGGAGATATGACCCTGTGAAGAGCCAGATGCCCTGGGGATTTAGTTCTAGTAGTGAGGAATTAGAAGTTACTTAGTTTATCCATGGGTTCATATCCTCATCTGGAAAGAGTGAGGGATAATGAAACCTTTTTCGTGGGACTTTAGGGAGAATGAAATCAGATCTTTTTATTTTGTTCAATATTTATTTTTATTGATTTATTTGGCTGCACCGGCTTTAGTTGCATCACATGGGATCTTCCATCTTCATTGCAGTGACTTTTTTTTTTTTCCTTTTAGTTGTGGCCTGTGGGATCTTTAGTTGTGGCATGGAAATCTTAGTTGAGGCATGTAGGATCTTGTTCCCTGATCAGGCTTTCAAAGCAGTGAGCTCCCTGCTTGGCAGAAGGTAATTGCTTATTGGGTGTTACCTGGGATGATGATGGTAGCCATGGTGATAACAATGATAATGATGATGTTGATGGTGGTAGTGTTGGGGAAGATAAAAGGCTAACCCCCTCCTCTTTTTTTCTGAGACATTCACAGACCAGTTGGAGCTATAGACATGCTATCATAGAGTCATATATGAGACAGGTATAAATAACAGGTACAGCAGTTTGGCTAACAGAAAGCATTCCCACCTAAGGTTCTTCATACAGGTGCTAATATCTAAGTTGGGACCTTGAAACATGTAGGCTTTGAGGGTGTGGGGACAGACTGGTGGAACCAATGCTGTTGAAACCGAATCAAATCTGGCAATAACCCCTGAAAAGCTAAGATATTTTCACGTTGTCTTTGCCGCATATTCTGCCATGAAAAATTGTGATTAGAATTTTACATTCATATAGCACATTTATTTTTAGAGGCTCCAGTGATATTATTAAAAACTAAACCCTTCAATTTTAATGTTGGTCTGTCTTACAAAAAAACATGCACCTTTTCTTCCAATGAGCTCTCTCACTTGTATGAGAGTTAGTGGGGTGTTTGGACTAACTGTAAAATCTAAAATGATTCAGATATTAAAAATAAATTTTAAGAAGTCTTTCAAAAGTAAAGTGTGTTGAAAGAGCCCTGGTAATAAAGCAACACCAGTTATGCTCAGAATTGCCAGGGAGTTGGAGAGAAAAACATTTCAGGAAAAAATGTTGAAACGAAGGGTATGTTAAATATGCCACCAGAAAATCCTTAGACCATCATCTGCTTCAGAGGCACACAGCTGAGACTCCTGGAATACAGCCCAAGCGGTGGCAGAGAATATCCATTGAGAATTGTGCAAAAGACACTTCTCAGAGTCCAGTGCTGCACTATAGACCCTGGATTATCAGAGTTCTATACTAGTAAGGCACTGCAGGGCTTCCCCTGTGGCTCAGCTGGTAAAGAATCCACCTGCAATGCAGGAGACCTGGGTTTGATCCCTGGGTTGGGAAGATCCCCTGGTGAAGGGAAATGCTACCACTCCAGTATTCTGGCCTGGAGAATTCCATGGACTGTATAGTCCATGTGGGCTATGATGTGGTGATCACACCCCATTATTATACTTGATGTCCTCTTCTAGAGAGTATTGTCAAAATCCTATCTTCCTATTGGTGAAAAGCAGACTGCTGGTTTGGGATACACTAGCAACTTGAGTTTTAACATCACTAATTGTGCAGAAGAACTTGATGATTTCCTAAACATGATGATTATACTGTTGAAAGTAGCCCCTCTAAAAAGTCCCTCACTAATGTCCACTTATGATGCATCTTACCACCCTGTTTCGTTTTGATTAATTGTTTTTCCTCAACGTAAGTGCTTAGTTTGAGGGGTTGATTGTTTAGTATCCTCCGTGGACTATAGCTTTCGGTGTCTTTAACACTAATAGAGTGTTGGTCGTCTCTTCTCTTGTGTGTGCTCAGTTGTGTCTGATTCTTTGTGACTCCGTGGACTATAGCCTGCCAGGCTCCTCTGTCTGTGAAATTTCCCAGGCAAGAATACTGGAGAAGGTTGCCATTTCCTAATCCAAGGAATCTTCCCGACCCAGGGATCGAACCCCCTTCTCTTGCATCTCCTGCATTAGCAAGCAGATTCTTTACCATTGTGCCACTTGGGAAGCCCAGCAAAAACTGAATGAATGGACGGATCCATAGTGTGCAAGCATGTTGAGCCACTTCAGTTGTGTCTGACTCTTTGAGACCCTATGGACTATAGCCTACCAGGCTCCTCTGTCCATGGGATTCTCCAGGCAAGAATACTAGAGTGGGTTGCCATGCCCTCCTCCAGGGGATCTTCCTGACCCAGGGATTGAACCTGGGTTTCCTGCATTGCAGGCAGATTCTTTACTGCTGAGCTACCTGGGATGCTTATACACAATGTGTTATTCATTTAAGTCGCTTCCTATTTAGGGTCATGATGAATAATGCTGCTATACAGCTTTGTACATGATTTTGTGTACATATACACATAGATGTTGGGCATATATCTGGGAATGGAATTGTTGGGTCACAGGACCTGAAGATGTTAAGTTTAGTGGATATAGCCAAAAGATTTTGCAAAGTGGCTTTATCAGTTGTTACTTTCAGTAATTGTAGTGTATGAGAGTTTTGGTTACTCTCATCACTTATTATTGTTATTATTATTATTATTTTTTCTATCTTTTCCGTTTCATTGCAGTACTCTTTAGCGTCTCCATCCACACACAGTCTCATGCCCTGTTACAGGCAATACCTTCTTCTCCTGGTCTCAGGAGGGATTTGAAGTCAATATCTGATAGAGATTGTTTTAGCAACTTACTAAGACGGAAGCAAGGTTGCACACTCAATATTGGAGTGGGTTGCCATGCCCTCCTCCAGGGGATCTTCTTGACCTGGGGATCAAACCCGCGTCTCTTACATCTCCTGCACTGGCAGGCAAATTCTTTACCTCTAGCATAACCTGGGAAATGTTATGCCAGGGAATGCCACTTATTGTGTCAGATGGTATCAAAGGTACTAAAAATATAAAATACAAGATGACACTTGGTAAAACTGGAAAGAAGAGGATCGGGATGGGATTAAGAAGAGATTATAGGAAAGAAGGTTTGAATAGCCGGACTTTCTAGACAGGGAGAACTAGTCCTAACAAGACTAGTTCCAGGCCTTGTTACAGAGCTTGCATGTTTTATAGAATTTAATTTTCATAATAATTCTATTAGAAACAACTTTCCGTTTACAGATGGTGAAGCTGAGCACAGAGGTTGCGTAAACTTCCTCAAGAGTTGAATCCTAAATGTCTGGTTTTTCTCAATGTCTAAATCATCTTGCACACTGCCTCTAAACTACTTGTATTTTGGGACTTTCCTGGTGATCCAGTGGTTAAGACTCTGCACTTTCATTGTAGCAAGCAAGCATTTGATCCCTGGTTGAGGAACTAAGATACCACATGCTGCAAAGCATGCCCAAATAAATAAATAACAAAACCCTCTTTGAAAAGAAAAATAAAAAGAATACTTTAAGTAAATAACTTCTATTTCACCCAATAATCCAGGAACATAGAGCAAGCATCAACCCAGTTTACTAGGCGAGAAGCTCATCACTCACGGACTTGTGTAACTTACCCATGATCATAGCAAGGGAGTGAAGGAGCTGGTGTTCTCTGAATCCAGTCTTCTTTCCATTGCTCCACACCGTAGCTGAGCTTTGAAGGGGGAGTGTAGTTCCATAAATGAATCTCATAACTCCTTCATTGGCCATTGAAGAAGCAGCAGGACTGGTCTTGATCAGCACTGAGGCGAGAGCAGAAACAAATTAGGAATCTAATCATGGGCCTGGAGCCGGGCCCCCTCCTCGAGTCTCCTCTCCCCTGCTGGGATCCTCAATGTTTCCCAGGGTCTGACCACTGCAGGCATTGTGCCAAGCAAAGCCAAAGGTTGAGTCTCTAAGATGCCTGTTGGGAGTCCTTCTCTGGGGAAGGCCATTTCAAAACAAATCCAAACCCTTTTGTTGGAGACAACCCCACGAGAGATGAAGGTTGTGTTATGGTTCCCATCAGGCTGGGTGCCTGTTTTGAACTTGGCAACGGCATTGTCACACAACAGACACACATTTGAAAAATCATGATTTACAGCCATTGTCACTCGAAGAAAAACAAGTTTTGGATTTGAAGAATTTGTCATTGTCTGAAACTGATTTGAGTAATAACTCAGATGATTCTAGCAAGAAAATTTAGCATGACTACAAATGTGTGCCCAACTTTGCTGTATTTGGCATTATAGGAATAGTTTTCTCATGATTATTCATGAAGTGAAGTGAAAGTCACTCACTTGTGGCCAACTCTTTGTGACCCAATGGACTATACAGTCCTTGGAATTCTCCAGGCCAGAATACTGGTGTGGGTAGCCTTTCCCTTCTCCAGGGTATCTTCCCAACCCAGGGATCCAACCCAGATCTCCTGCAGTGCAGGTGGATTCTTTACCAACTGAGCTATCAGGGAAGCCCCGATTATTCATGAGGTTTAACAGTTTAACATTTCCTCATCTTTGTTTAATGGTCATAGTTCATATGCATTGATTAGTCTTTTTTTTTTTTTTTGCTGTCTTTGTCCTTTTATCGATTAGTGTGTTGTGTTTTTCTCATTGATTCAGAAGGCTACTTAGTCAATTAAGTATTCCATTGTGGAATATTATGTACCCAATAAAATGATGTTAAAGGGATTTTGAATGATGTTAAGCATTACTTATGGTGTTAGGTGAAAAACGTAATATGCTTAAGTTATATATAAAATACAATCTTGGTGACATAAAAAGGAAATATGAAAATACACTTTCCCTTCCAAGTAAATGAAAGCTTTAGAGGAACATTTATTGAAATATCAAGAGAAGATTTATTTTGGTTGTTGGGGTTATTGGTGATCTTAATTTATTTTCTTCTATTTCATGTATTTTGGTGTATGTACCAGTTTTTAACTTTTGACCTTCATTGCCCTGCTTGTGACATAGGAATCCCATTCCTTTGTCAGCCAACTCACTGGTGAGAGGTTTCAGTAGGGGGTGCTGGAGAGACACTGGACTGGAAAGGGGCTGTTCTGTTACTGAGTCTTTGCTTCTCTAGTGGAAGGAGGCCAGGGGACACCCAGTGGCACTCACCACCAGGGGCATGGCATTTTACCATGGGCTGCTTACCCCAGCACCCAAGATGTGCACACTTTGGTGAGCTTCTCCACCACCCGGTGGGCCAAAGCAGCACCATTGTGAACCCAGTCTGGATCTCTGCTCTGAGCTGTTTTCTAGATTCCTTCCTTCCTTGGGTTTTCTGCCTCAGCCCTAGAGCTCATGCTGCTTCCGACTCTGCTATTTCTATTGTTCTTGGAATCCTCTTTACTCCACGCTGCAGTTAATAACATGGAGATATTATTTGGGGAGATATAATTAATAACAAAGAGATATTACTTTGCCAACAAAGGTCCATCTAGTCAAAGCTGTGGTTTTTCCAGTAGTCATGTTTGGACATGAGAGTTGAACCCTAAACAAAGCTGAGCAGTGAAAAACTGATGCTTTTAAACTGTGGTATTAGAGAAGACTCTTGAGAGTCCCTTGGACTACGAGGAGATCAGGGTTGATTAGGAAATCAACCCTGAATATTCATTGGAGGGACTGATGCTGAGGCTGAAGCTTCAATACTTTGGCTACCTGATATGAAGAGCTGACTCATTGGAAAAGACCCTGAATCTGGGAAAGATTGAAGGCCGGGGGAGAAGGGGATGACAGAGGATGAGACGGTTGAATGGCATCACCAACTCAGTGGACATGAGTTTGAGCAGGCTCCTGGAGATGGTGAAGGATGGGAAAGCTTGGCGTGCTACAGTCCATGGGATCACAGAGAGTCAGACACGACTGAGCAACTGAACAGCAATAGTTAATAATTCTTTGTGTTAAACTTTTCCTGGTCAACTCATTACATAGTTTTTGTCTCCTGTTTGGACTCTTAACTCCTGGAATCTACTCCTGGTAAAGATGCTATGAAGATGGCTGAAATGACAACCAAGTATTTGGAGTATTACATAAACTTAGTTGATAAAGCAGCAGCAGGGTTTGAGAGGAGTGACTCCCAATTTTACAAGAACCTCTACTGTGGGTTGGAGAAGGCAATGGCACCCCAGTCCAGTACTCTTGCCTGGAAAAATCCCATGGATGGAGGAGCCTGGTGGGCTACAGTCCATGGGGTCGCGAAGAGTTGGACATGACTGAGTGACTTCACTTTGACTTTTCACTTTCATGCATTGGAGAAGGAAATGGCAACCCACTCCAGTGTTCTTGCCTGGAGAATCCCAGGGATGGGGGAGCCTGGTGGGCTGCCATCTGTGGGGACACGACTGAAGCGACTTAGCAGCAGCAGCAGTACTTTTCTTTTGGTCAGGTTTTGGCATGAAGGCTTCATTTTTTTTTATTGAATTTGTAGTTTTTTAATCAGATTTTGTGTCCTGGGAAAATGAATATGCTGTAGAGATTGCCATATGGAAATTTTAAAGCGATCACCGGTAAAACCATCTGGGTTCTGGGATTTGGGGGAAGTAATTTTTCTTCTTTGGTTGTCGGCCTGACCCTTCATCAAGCCACTGATGGAATTATACAGTGACCCAGAGCCGTGACGCACTGTCGAGAAACTCAACTCAGATTATGATGGATATCCAAAGAAAATAGCGGAAATCCAACTTTTGTCTGTTCATGGACTCACCCTTCTCTCTACTGATCATTCTTGAGACAGCTCAAAACAGCAACAATTTTGGGTACCACTATGAAAAAGCCATGAGAGATATTAATTCATAAGGCCTGAACTTACCCTCAAGGAGTTAGCTGTCCAATTGATGAAAAAGGAACTACTTCGTATTCACCAGGAGCCAAACAGAGTGGTAGAAGCTTTCTATCTAGCTTCTCATTTAACCCTCTACCAGTCATGAGAAGTATGGGTCATTGTTCCCTTTTTGTGGAAGAGAAAGCACAGTTTCAAAGGTAAAGGAACCTGTTCAAAATCATTCAGTTAGCAAATGGCAGAGATGAGCTGTGGGCTTCCCTGGTAGTTCAGCTGGTAAAGAATCCATCTGCAATGCAGGAGACCTGGGTTGGGAAGATCCCCTGGAGGAGGGCATTGCAACCCACTCTAGTATTCTTACCTGGAGAATCTGCATGGACAGAGGAGCCTGGTGGGCTACAGTCCACAGGGTCGCAAAGAGTTGGACACTAAGCACAGCACAGAGAAGAGCTGTAAACAGGTCTATTGTCTCCAAATCTCCTATGGTTTTCCTGAAATATCGTGTTTCCTGAGCAAATCATTACCAAGCAACACATCTGTTTAAGTAACTGATGAAGAGCTTAGAAAGCCAGAGGGACATCAGGTGAGCTGGGAGGGGTTCATGGAAGAGACAAAGGGTTGCTCTCCTCTGTCTCCTTGAAGTTATTACTTTCTTGTTCTGCTGATTTGACAGCTCATCAGGTGCTCTTTGGGACACTGCTCATGCTGGTGTCTGGGGCAGTTATTTCCACCTGATAGCATGGACTAGCTATTCATGTCTCATCCCTCCACAGTGAGGTCATCAGCACACAAAGGCTTGAACCCAAGGCTTTGGGCTTCAAGTCCTACACTCCCTGCATCTAAGGAAACTCAGCCTGAGGGTCAGAATCAGAAGAGGAAGGGACTGGGTCCCTTGGAAATATTAGGGGGTCCTTTTCTGGCCCTCAGATACTGGGATAAGATTACTTTACATCTGAAAAGAAGAAAGAAGAAACAAAAATTGCCTTTACATTTTTAAAGCTAAAGAGAAGATTAACTTTTACTCTGCTCTAATTTACTATGTGATCTTAGGCAAGTCATTTCTCTTTCAGGGGCTTTAATTTCTAGATTTGTCAGTGATGGATTTGATTTCATGGTCTGTAAGTCTTTGAATATTTCTTGCAGATTCCTTGATTTAGGAGCACTAGAATTCCCTTACAGAATTAGAATTAGGAGGACCTCCCACCTTATCACCTTACTCTCTCTAAAGGTGGTAAGGGTTACATTGTCTATCCCTGGCAGCTAAGATGGTAAAGAATCTGCCTGCAATGCAGGAGACTTGGGTTCAGTCCCTGGGTTGGAAAGATCCCCTGGAGAAGGAAGTGGCTACCCACTCCAGTGTTCTTGCCTGGAGAATTCCATGGACAGAGGAGCCTGGCGGGCTACAGTCCATGGGGTGGCAAAGAGTCAGACATGACTGCAACAACTTAAAAGAAATCATAAAACTAATCAAAACACCTTCCTTTTCAAGTCTAAACAATGTTAGTAATAAAAACTTATCTCCACCGGGGCAGATGGCTTCCTCCCTTGCCTTTTGATCGATCGCTGCCTTATGCACAAAGCACATGGTGAGTATAGCTAGACACTGTTACACCCTGTCTTAGAAATGAATGGGTTGAAGACACAAAGAAGGCAAGGGTCAGAACTCATGTCAGGCCAACGATGCCTTTGGAATCCTAGTCCTGGCTCTTTCCTCCAAGTCATATCCTTTGTGAACTGATCCTGACAATGACCT
This sequence comes from Ovis canadensis, assembly GCF_042477335.2. Classification (NCBI taxonomy): domain Eukaryota; kingdom Metazoa; phylum Chordata; class Mammalia; order Artiodactyla; family Bovidae; genus Ovis; species Ovis canadensis. The sequence goes on along the minus strand of NC_091257.1, from coordinate 84,336,887 downwards.
TGCCAGGATGGGCAGAGGAAAATCTCCTAGCCTAGAGGACAGCATTTCCTGGCTCTTTCAACAGAGAGAAGTCTCGCAGCTGGGTCTGGTTTTCTAATTTTAAAAAGGCACTCGAGCATCAGTGCAGACACTCTGAGGTTCATCAGTTAGAAAGAATAAGTTCCCTGGGCTTCAGACCTAAGAGAGCTGGGCTCAAATTCCAAACCTGGCCCATAGAAATCATGCAGACCCAGGCAACATTTGTAACCCTGGCAACTTTGGTAAAATGTGGATATTACTCTGAACAAAATGTTGTCAGAAGGAGTAGATAGATAATTTTCATTAACTCTCTAGTTGAGTGCCTGGCCCATACATGTTTGTTTTCTGTCTCTGATGCTGTTGTTAAAATGAACAGCCAGCTCGTTCCAAGTATTCAAGCATATGGAGGGTGAAGGGCCCTCTTGCCCCAGGGTTCAGAGGGTGGGAGAGGGACAGCAGACCTCAGCCCCAGCAGTTCCATGGCTTCCATAATTCACCCCACGTGGGTAACGTGGTGTGGTGCAGACACGAGCTGTGCCGAGGCTGCAGCGCGTGCGAGCTGAGAGCACAGCTGGGGAGCCAGCTACAATTTTAGCTCCAGTGGAATTTCCTGGTTTTGGGGGGTCTGGAGTCCGAACCTTCTCTGGTGCTGGTGCTGCTTTGGCTGCCAGAACCGGGTGGTAGACATGCTTTCTTTCCATCCGACCGCCCAGGGTGAGACAGGAGCCCTCCTCCTGGGCCCTCTAGCATGTGGGGCTGGCCAGGGCCTCCTGAGCAAGTTCCAGCAACTTCTTCCTGTGCGAACGCCTGTGGGCTCAGACCATTGCATTGCTCAGTCAGGCCTGGGTGGAGAACTGTTTGTCTCTGCCTGGAGAGGAGGAGGCAGGGTTCACAGCTTCCCTAATAAAAGGTTAGTTATCCTGCCCCTGGGTCCTGAAATCCAGTTAAAGAAGTTGTGGCTTTCATGTACCTTGATTTGTACCCCAGTGGAAAAGCCCTCATGGTTCCTGATTGACTTATGGTCCCCAGGTTGCAAGAAAGAGAACTCACATCAGGCTAATGAAAGCAAAGTTTTTAAACAGTGCTTTTTTTTTTTTTTTTTTGGAAGTATATAGTGGATAGTTAAGAGAAGTAAAGGAAAAGCTGCATTTCCCAACCTTGAGAAGGACAGAAAGCAGGAGAACTTGAAGGAATCTCAGCAGTAGGAATGCATGGAAAATCTCAAAAAGTGCCTCTGGAAACACAGTTCTGATGATTTATGATTTTTTTTTTTAATATTTGACTCAGGGCTTCCCATGTGCGGCTAGTGGTAAAGAAACCCCTTGCCAATGCAGGCGATGTTAAGAGGTGCAGATCTGATCCCTGGGTCAGGAAGATCCCTTGGAGGAGGACATGGGAACCTACTCCAGTATTCTTGCCTGGAGAATCCCATGGGCAGAAGAGCCTGGTGGGCTACAGTCCATAGAGTGGCAAGGAGTCAGACAAGACTGAAGCAACTTCACACACACACACACACACATACACACTTGACTCAACATTCAAATTCTCTCAAAGAGAGAGTCCAGTGGACCAGGACAAAGAAGTGGCTTTCTCCAGTCTCTCAATTTTGCATGTCCTGAAATATAACTGGATTGATTGCTGTTCATTTGATGCCCAAACTCTTGGAACCAACTCACAGTAATCAAACTCATAAACAATTGATGTATAAACCAGATAACACTGAACCAATGTACAGTCAGTCACCTTTACTTTCCAGGTGAACTTATTACTTCTATTTATTATCAAGGATCTCTTCTACTTTTTCCCTGGTGTCAACATTCAAAAAAATGTTAGAAAGTTGTTCATTGAACTTAAGGGGTAACTTTATCCAGTCTGGAGAATAATTCTGGCCATTGATTTTTTTTCTTGTTTCATTTTCTTTTTTCCTAGGCTTCATTCATATTACTCCTCATTGCCACTCTACCTGCTTGGTAGACATAATACCAGTTGGGTATCTGAACTTCTGGTCTGGAGGGCTCACCAAGGCTACACCAATGGTGTTCACACTTTATTACTTTCACCCTAAAAAAGTCAATAATTCTACCTCTTCCTGTAACGGGAAAATGTCTACTTTAACCTAGTTATTCTTTCTGCAGTGAACGTTGTATATAACAAACACATCTGTGTACCTGTTGGAAGCCTTCAAACAGGGTTATAGAAACTATTTTACTGACAGAAAGAAGGGACCTATATGGCAGAGAAAGAAAAGAAAAAGTGTCATTGTTATCAATAACATCACTGAGCTGTTCAGTAAACCACATCCTGCTCTACCATCCCGTGTCAAAACAGAAATAAAAATGAAAAGAAAAGATCCTACCAGACTATGAGTCTTAAACACATGTTTGATACAATAAGTAAGAGCAGGTGTTCTTCCAAAGGGGCTTCCCAGGTGGCGCTAGTGGTAAAGAACCCACCTGTCAATGCAGGAGACATAAGAGACTCAGGTTTGATCCCTGGGTCGGGAAGATCCCCTGGAGGAGGTCATGGCAAACCCACTGCAGTGTTCTTGCCTGGAGAATCCCACGGACAGAGGAGCCTGGCAGGCTACAATCCATAGAGTCGCAAAGAGTTGGACATGATTGAAGCAACTTAGCACCCACACATTGCATGCATGCACGTTCTTCAAAGGGCATGAAATATACTCTTCTGGGCTACTGCGTGTGTTCTGAAATTGTACTTGGTCGTGCGAGCCAGTTGAGTCCCCATTACCACAGCCTGCAGGATTTCTCTAATTCAAATCAGACTCAGATTGTTTCATGAATCACAAGACTATTAAAGACATATTGATAATATGTAAAAGAGACATTTGTGTAGGTTGTTAAGTTAAACAGGAAACATAAGGCCTTAGGCTGTGTCTGGTTCTGTATGGTGCCAGGAGAGCAGATCTTTCCAAATATAGATAGATTGGGTGACACTTCAAATCATGTTGAATGAAATAACCCTTCACCCGCTCCATTCTGAAAATCAGACTTCAGACTTCTAGCAATTCCAAACATCTGGACGAATACACAGGTAAGTAATGTAGGAAACTGAGATAGATGGATATGGATACAAGATCAGCAGGTGAGGAAATGTCCACGAATCAACAGAGGGGGGATATTAGCTCAGGGGCATATTTGTATACTATGAAGGAATGAAAGGAAGATGGGAAGCCAATTAGGAGAACACCGTAGATGATAAATGAGTTCTGGGAACAAAATTCCCCTCTCCGGGGAGTTCTCAGGAGGTTAGCTTGAGGAAAACAGTGGTGGCCGCTGCAGGCTCTGGACACCCACTGCCCTTTACTCTCCACCTCGGGTCTTTCTGTTGCTCTCTTCCGTCATCTGATGCCCAAGGCAATGGATCACAGTCATAAAGTCTGCAGCTCAAGGAAGTCTTTGTTGTGCTGGGATCTAGGAGGATTGGGAACAAGCTAAATCTTACTCATGTCTCAGATGATTTCAATGTGTTCTGGACGCCTTACACTGAGGGGACACAAGCCAGCCAATGTTAGTCATCTGAGGATGGGGTTGTGACAAGTTTCAACCTTAATCCCCTGGGAAAAGACACCATCTTGATGTTGCATGTATGACGCTCAGGGCATATCTCACTGTTCCACAGGAATAATTCAAAGATGAGAAAGCCAAGCCTCCACAAACACAAAGAAAAATAGTAAATGATGTAAGTATCCACCAAGGCAGAACTTTGGGGGAAAGGATCATAAAATGATTTTTTGATGAGCACTCCAGAATTTTTCCAGAGAGAATCTGCTGTCATTAATTTATTAGAATGCTATTCTTGATGGAAAGGTGACAATGAGAGTAACGCAGCAGTAACATCCTTGGAAGTATGTAAATGGTTGGCAAAGAAGCAGTTTACTGGCTCCTATGCAACAGTCAGAGAAAGCTCAGTGGTATCAATGTAACTTTGATGGAAAAACCATAGCTAAAGAGAATAATCAAAATAGCTGTGGAGGTTAAGTCAAGAGTATAATGGAGGGTCTTCCCTGGTGGATCTGTGGTTAAGAATCTGCCTGCCAATGCAGGGGACACAGGTTTGGATTCCTGGTTTGGGAAGACCCCACGTGCTGTGAGGCAGCTGGGCCCCTGGGCCACAACTACTGAGCTCGTGCTCTAGAGCCCGCAGGCTGCAACTACTGAAGCTCCCTTGCCCTGAAGCCTGTGCTCTGCAACAAGAGAAGCCATTGCATTGAGAAGCCTGCGCGCCGCAGCTAGAGTAGCCCTGCAGTTAGAGAAAGCCAGCGCACCGTAGCAAAGACCCAACACAGCCAAAGACACGTACATAAGTTAATACAATTTTTAGAAAGCATGTAATGGAGAAGAAAACATGGAACCTAAACTTGAGAAAAGACAGTAAAAGCAAAATTGGGAGAAAATACAAAATTATCATTGGAATACCTTGGGGAGGGTGGAGTTGAAGGAAATAAATGGTTAGAGGACAGTGAATCAGAAATACAGCCATGCACAGTGATAAAGATCTGTTTTTATGGCAAGCTTAGTGTCTGGGACTTAGCCCCTGTGTGGTTTTAACCCCAATTCTATCATTTAGAGGTAGGGAGCCAAGAACTAGGCATAGAGGAACGGGACTCTTAGTAAATGGGTCACAGCTACGAAAGGATCAGAGACTGGGTGTATTTTCATGCAGTAGAATGCTTGATTTTGCATGTTGTGTTAAGTTATTATGGATGGGAAAAGATTCTGAATCTTCTATGTGTGGGTGATAGAGGCTACCATTTTAGCTTCCTTCTTTAACTCCAAGTGTTCAGCAAACCATTGAATGGTGACTTCAAGTTACATTCTTGCTAAGTATAGAACCTAGGTTGACATAGAAGAAGCTACTTCCATTGTAAACTAAATTTGATTTTGCAATTAACAGAATAATAGGTTGCACCCATCCATTCTAATTGCTATACTTACCTACTGATTATTATTTCTGGGTGTCTGAAGACAGACTTTTCTGTACTGTCTTATGCATTTTTGTACAATGAAAAAGAAAATGCTCTTTTCATAGGCACAGGCTTCGTAGAGCAGAGATTTTTCCAGTATTCTTGGGGCTAGTCTCTGGAACTGGCATATGATGTTCCTTCTTATCCCATTACCTCATGATGTGCATATGAGGCAAGGGAGTGGGGAACCATGGACCAGAAAGGGAGAGATCTGGCAGCTTGAAATACACTGAATACAAGAGGCATTCCTGCAAAGTAAAGACCTTACAAGGGGTAGGGGAGTAGTTTTTCTGGCTTAAACAATGCATGTTTGTTAAGAGAGGGTCATGTGATCATGACTTCACCTTTATGAGGAAGATAAAGATGATTGGAAAGTCTTTCCAAGAGAAAGGCTTTTTAAGGAAGCAAGAGTCAAGGCAGAGAGGTCAAACAGGTTTTACTCCCCAGAGAAAATTTAATGGATCCGCAGGAGGGTGGTAAAGAGTCAGGTTATGCTGTGATGGATTAGTGGTGTTGGCATGAATGTGAAAATAAAAAGGAGGTGTATTATGTCTTGCTACAGGGCCATGGCATCCTTGGGCCAGTGTGGGTGTCTGGTCCCACTGAATCTGAGAGGTGCTCTGTAGAGCTTTAGCTCTTATGACTTTTTTTTTCTAAGAAAATAAAAATGTGGAAAGTCAAGACAAGACATTAACATGTACTGAAGACCTACAGAGTTCTGGTCATGAGAGAAAGTATGTTGAATGGTCCTTTTTATAAGACAAGGGTAGATTTCTTCATTAAAAAAAAAATCCATGGGACTTCTTTGGTGGTCCAGTGGTTAAGAATCCACCCTGCAATGCAGGGAGCGCGGGTTCCATCCCTGGTGGGGAAATGAAGATCCCACACACTGCAGGGCAACTGAGCCCACGTCCTGCGACTACTGAGCTTGTGTGCCTCAACTAAATAGAAGCCTACCAGCCTCCATGAAGAGCCCACATGGAGCAACAAGTCACCCTACATGCCACAACCAAGACCCAACACAGCCCAAGGTAAATAAACAAATTCTAGATACATGTGAAAGTGAAAGTCGCTCAGTCGTGCCCGACTCTTTGCGACCCCATGGACTATACAGCCCTTGGAATTCTCCAGGCCAGAATACTGGAGTGGGTAGCCTTTCCCTTCTCCAGGGGATCTTCCCAACCCAGGAATCGAACCGGGGTCTCCTGCATTGCAGGCAGATTCTTTACCAACTGAGCTATGAGGCAATAATTTAAAAAATCATTTGGGTAAAATTGGGTACGGGGAGTTGGTGCTGAAGAGAAAAAGGAGATGGAATAATAAACCTATAGATACTAATGGCTTGGTGATAAAGGAAATGGAAACAACTTGTCTTGGCTATAAACCCTTATCCTGTTGTTTAAGAGTAAGGGCCTATGTGAGTCCTCAGTCGCTCAGTTGTGTCAGACTCTGAGACCCCATGGGATTTCCCAGGCAAGAACCTGGACTGGGTTGCCATTTCCTTCTCCAGTGGATCTTCCCAACCCAGGGATTGAACCCACGTCTCCTGCCTCGGCAGGCAGGTTCTTTTACCACTGTGTCACCTGGGAAGCCCAGGGTAGGAACAGAATTAGGGAAGAGGGCTGGGGAACTGTGTGAGCGGCAGCTGCAGAAGTACGGGTGATATATATCTCTCAGTGCAGTAGAGTGTCCGAGTCTGGCGCGTTCAAGTGCTAGGTCACCATGGACGGGGCAAGGCTTGCATCGTGCATCAGGAGGAAGGACCCAGAAGTCAGTAAGGCATGAAACTTGAACTCTAAGAGAAATTCCTTGAGAAAAATTTCAAATAAATATCTTTGGCTATTTGTGTACATGTCAACATATTAAAGCTCTTTGAGTCCTCAATTCTACGTAGTGAGAAATCCCTGGTTATCCTTTTCCACCAACTTATTTCACTAATGAACTCTTCCCCACCCCCGCCCCATACAACCATGGAATGGGTGTTCCATATAGAATGTCTTCTAGAATTCTGACATAAGCAAATGGCACCCTGAGAAGCGGAACACAATTATTTTGTCATAACTATGTTGTCGAAGTCCACGTGGACTGCTAGAATGAAGCACCACAGACTGGGTAACTTCTGTGTTTGTAACAACAGAATCTTATTTCTCACCATTGTGGAAGCTGGAAGTTGGACATCAGGGTGCCTGCAGGTTTTAGTGATAGCCATCTTCTGGGTTTCCCTGGTGGCTCAGATGGTAAAGAATCTGCCTACAGTGTAGGAGATCCAGGTTTGATCCCTGGGTCAGGAAGATCCTTTGTAGACTGGAATGGCAACCCCTCTAGCATTCCTGCCTATAGAATTCCATGGACAGAGGAGCCTGGTGGGCCACAGTCCATAGGGTCACAAAGACTTGGATATGATTCAGTGACTAACAGTTTCTTCCAGGCTGCAGACTTCTGATTTCTCATGTATTCTCATCCGGTGGAGGACCTAGGGATCTCTATGGGGTCCCTTCTATGAGACAGCTTATCTCATTTATGAGGTTATTTTTGTTTATTTGCTAAGGCGTGTCTGACTCTATGCTACCCCATGAACTGTAGCCTACCAGGCTCCACTGTCCATGGGATTTCCCAGGCAAGAGTACTGGAGTGGGTTGCCATTTCCTCCTCCAGGGTATCTTCTCGACCCAGGGATCGAACCTATGTCTCCTGCACTGGCAGGAAGATTCTTTACCATTGAGCTGCCCAGGAAGCCCATCATTTTTGAGGACTCTATCCTAATATCCCAAAGGCCCCACCTCCTCTTACTGTCACACTGGGGATTAGGATTCTAAGGTGTGAGTTTTGAGGGAGACAGACATTCAGGGGCTTCCCTGGTAGACCAGAATCCACCTGCAACGCAGGAGACCCTGTTGCGATTTCTGGGCCGGGTAGATCCCCTGGAGAAGGGATAGGCTACCCACTCCAGTGTTCTTGGGCTTCACTGGTGGCCCAGATGGTAAAGAATCCACCTGCGAGGCAGGAGACTTGCGTTTGATCCCTGGGTTGGGAAGATACCCTGGAGTAGAGAGTGGCAACCCACTCCAGTATTCTTGCCATGGTGAATCTCCATGGGCAGAGGAGCCTGGCGGGCTGCAGTCCACGGAGTCGCAAAGAGTAGGACATGACTGAGTGACTAAGCACATGGACATTCAGACCACAGCATGTGCCTACAGATTCTGTATCCCTGGCACAGACTCTGGCTACCCCAAATGCTTGATGACAGGTGGGTGGTAAGGAGAGGTGTCTTGCTGGGGGAACAGCTCCATATCGGGAAGAGTTTTTCACTTTTCATCCCAATGCGCTCAGCATCACCTTATGATGTTCATCTGCTCCTTTCCTTTCGAGTGCCCACCTTGCTCAGCATCAGGAAGGGGCAAAGTGCAGCACTTGGGGTCAGAAATAGGTGGACGTGACATCACAGGATCTGACTGATCCCTGACGCCGAGGAGCCCCCACCCAGCATTTCATCTCAGAGCCGTTTCTGTGGGTTAATGAAGACGTCAGCTCCCAGCCTCAGCCACACTATGTAAAAGAACCACTTATTGCCTGTTCCATCTCACTGACTTTTATGGTGATACTTAAACCAAAACGGTGAACTATTACACTTCATAGCCTGCAAATAAAAGCAGGATGTTAAAAAGTAGGGGCCGTAACCCCTGATTGGGCTGAAATGGCTTGTAATCTTGAGACGACTTAGTTCGGTTCCCCAGGGCCAGAGCCTGGGGCACTGGGTCAGAGCCAGACAATGAATCGCAGGGTGTCTGGGCCCAGGCCACGTACTTGTGGGAAGCAAGCATCCTTAGTAATGGCATGGTGATGAGCCAAAGGCGGGTGAAATTGAAGATGGTTGTGAGAGGGGGTTGGGGTCGGGGAAGCAGAGAAACAAGTCATGCCGCTGCTTTGCAAGGCAGTGCGCTCAGAATCCTGCCCTCCATGCCTCGCTGGAGAGACCCTGCCCAGATTCTGGCTTTCCTTAGACACAAATGTGGCCCCCGATGTGTTCGTGTTCATTAGGAGAAGCCAGAAGGCTACTCAGAGCCTCAGCCCAGAGCCCAGGTGTGCTGCGGGACAATGCAGCCCACACTGGTGCCTGAAGAGAGTGTGCTCTTGGATGATGTTATTCATTTAAATGTAGAGGTTCTTTGTTTGCTTAAGTGAAAGTTACATGAACGCAAAGCCAAAAGTTCAAATAGTACTTGTCCTAGTTAAAGGTCTCTCTAAAGCAGATGTTGAGAGAAGGATTCAGGTGCAGGCAGTCTCTTTGAGAGGTAATCCTAGGAAGTGTGGTAAGTTGGAGAGTGAGGCAGGGGAGGGGTATGCTAGTAAAGAGGGTGTGAAAGGGGGATGGGGGACTGCTGTGGAGAAGTGGGGTGCACATGTCTGTGGGGACACACGAGAGGCTGTGAAGAGCACACTGCAGAGAGGTGAGAGTGTTTACTTCTGTGCATCATAAGTTGGGATCTGTTCCCAGGGGCTTCCGACCTGACCCAAGCCAAGAGAGCAAGAAAAATCCTGGGGGCAAGGGAGAGAGAAAGAGAAAGGGGGTGGAGAGAGAAAGAGAAAGGGGGTGGGGAGAGAAAGAGGGTGGGGAGAGGGAGAAAGAGAGAGAGAGAGAGAAGGTTGAAGCAAAAATAATACATATGGGAACAGTAGATGAAGCTGTAGGTAACCTTTGGTGTGGGCTGAGCCAAGCCAGCATCTGCCATGGCACTAAGTAATAAAGTAAGAAAAGGAAAAAGGGCTCTTTGTTTTTCTCAGATGAACCCAATTCCCTTTTCCCAGTATGAACTACATATAACAGTTTCTAATGTACCTTTTTCTGGAATCTCATTTACTGTCTATATATGATATATACATAGAAAGTAAATTTTATGTGTACACATATATATTATGCTGGGAAAGATTGAAGGCAGGAGGAGAAGGGGATGACAGGAGATGAGATGGCTAGATGGCATCACCTAGTTGATGAATACAAACTGGAGCAAGCCCTGGGAGTTGGTGATGGACAGGGAAGCCTGGCGTGCTACAGTCCATGGGGTTGCAAAGAGTTGGACACAACTAAGTGACTGAACTGAATGGATATATATATATATATATATATATATATATATATATATAAATACATGTATTTATCATGTATATCCTACAACTTTGTTATTAAAGTAATACATAATTACCTACTTCATCCTTTGTGACAGTTGTATAGTATTCCATAGAGAGGATATACTATAATTTTTTGTGGTCTATTTTAATAAACAAGAATGAAATTAATTCATGACATGCATAATAAAATGTAATTTAACATACTATCTTTACAGATTTTTCAACCACATGGCAAGATGTAAATTGGTCACTGCTGTTAGCTAGATTGGGAGCTCTCTTCCATTTGGTGCTAGATGCTGTATGATCCAGAATAAGTCACAAAATTCTCTGTGCTTTAGTCTTTAGTGTATGAGGAATCCAAATACACAGAATATTTACCTAAAAGGTTTGTGGCAAGGATCATGTTAGATCATTTTTGAAAAGAGCTTAGCATATCAGAAAAGTTCAATAAACATTAGCTGTTAGTATTAGATTCCCCAGGTGGCACACGTGGTAAAGAATCTGCTTGCTAATGCAAGAGATACAAGAGACATGGGTTCAATTCCTGGGTCAAGGAAGATTTCCTGAAAAAGGAAATGGCAACTCACTCCAGTATACTTGCCTGGGAAATCCCATGGACTGAGGAGCCTGGTAGGCTGCAGTCCTGGGGGTCTCAAAGAGGTGGACATGACTGAGCATGCACACGTCAGACATGTTAGATTAGATTCCCCAAACAAAACAAAGCCATCCTTTGTCAGCCCACATGTGTTAAAGAAAATAAGAAAGGGAATCAGTCATTGTAACCACAGAAGCTCTGCTCAAACTTTAAAGTACTTGAGTGCATGGTTCTTTGTTTTATCTAAGCACAGATTATGTCTTAGTGATAGGATCAGCTGTTTCAGATGCCCTCCATCAGTTAACTCATACAGAAGTTGATCACTATCGTCAGTGTCTTCTGTCTATATATACTTGTGATGCTCCTTGCACTGAGAGATGGAGTCTAATTCTCATTCTCTTGGATCTTGACTGGACCTAGTGATCTTCTTGACCAACAGGATGTGGAGGAAGCAGCTTTCTGGGACTTCCAAGAGTATGCTCTAAGAAGAAAACTTACAGTTTCCACTTGAATTCTTTGGAATGCTCATCCTGGGGGAAGCCAGCCACACGGGGAGGCCTGATCATCAAGGGCCCGCCATGCTTAAGGGAGACAAGCTAGTCTTACAGAGTAGCTGCTTGGAGAGAGAGATGCTGGCCCAGCACCCAACCATTTCAACCATCCCAGTGATCTTAGAGGCCCAGCATCAGACACTTGAATAAAGAAGCCTTCAGATATCTCCAGCCACACCTGCATTTGACTGCAACTGCTCCAGGGACCCTAAGAACTGTTCATCTGAGGATTTCAAACACCAGAATCATGCAAGATTAAGAGTGGTTTGTTACAGAGCAAAAAGATCATTGGAATTGATACACAGCTCAAGATGCAAAAGAAGGGCACCTCAGGCTCTGTTTTCCTCATCATCAAACTCATTTTTCAATCTCATTTCATCCACCAATTATACAGCAGTGTTTAATGCAATCTAGAAACCATCTATCTTCCATAATGCCAATTAGTAGCTTTACAAGATAATTGAAAGGAGTTGCCCTCCATGTATTCATGCAAACACTTCAAATTCCACTATGAATTTTGGTCTCGAAGAATTTTATATCGGTGAAACAATTCTATTATGTATTTTCAAATGTATAGACAGAGCTCTTATAATTAATGCACATACATGGGTGGTTCAGACAGGAAAGAGACCTGGATTGAACCTGGGTCAGGAAGATCTGCTGGAGAAGGAAATGGCTAGCCACTCCAATATTCTTGCCTGGAGAATTTCACAGACAGAGGAGCCTGGCAGGCTACAGTCCATGGGGTCGCAAAGAGTTGGACATGACTCAGTGACTAACACTGTCTCTTTCATATTATTTTAGCAACAAAATCTTTTGGCAGAGAGGATGTCTTCCAACATCCATTTTCAAAACACTCTCCATGGCCTGTTTCATTTACTTAATAGATACTTTGTTCCTTATTTTTAAAATGTCACCTTAACCTTGAAGTGAGAGATTATACTTATTATTGTTCTTAACACTGTGATTAATGTTATTATTTAATCATCTGAAATGTGCTAATATAACAACAGACATGGCAGTAGCAGCAAAACTGTTCAGCAAACTTGAAATGCTTCTCTTTTTATAAAACAAAAATAAATAACCTTAAAGTTAGCAGCTTTTTGAAGTTCTTGGTGACATTTTGAAAATAATTTTTATCGTCACTGTCTCATTATAAAGGTAAATATTCTTTGTATTCTAAAGATCTTTTCTCTTTCAAAATTAAGCACATGATGACAAACTGTAAACATTTTTGCATACCTACAGCTCCAACTCTTTTTTTTTGCTACAGATGTAATGGTCTAGTCTATGAATTTCATATCCAGAGCTTTCTTTGTAACCTCACTTGGAATTAAAAAGAAAAAATAAATCCAAGTCATCTAGTCACTCTATCAGTAGATCCACTTACAGTTATTCATAAAATATCAGTTTTATAAGAAAGTCAAGTATTGCTGAAACATTTTTTCTCCGTTATATATATTTAGTGTTAAAAAAAGTTTATCCTATATTTCATGGTGCAAATTCCACAAGGAAAGAAATGTTAGAAACATCTGTACTTTCACCCAACTGTATAGCAAACCTCACACACCAAGTCATTTCTTTTAACACTTGGCTCTTCAGATCTTCAGCAAGGTTTTCTCTGCATCTTCTAATGGAATCTGCTGACAAAGGAATACATTTTTATTTGCCGCCGTGTTGTTTTCTGTGTAATCTTTCAGCTGTTTTTCTTGTGTTGGGAAGATTGAGGATTATCCTCAGTGGCTTTTATTTATTTATTTTTGGCTTTGCAAATAAACAGTAAAACTCAACATAGGTTTCTAAACATTCAACAATAAGTTTAGTGAGTTTTTGTCAAAGGCTTCATTGGCTATTGTGTGACTTTAAACATGGCTGGGAATATATAGTTTTGTTTCCATGTTCTGGATACTTAGTTTCCAAATGTCTTGAAAATTATGTTTGATCATGTGAATTTTTTGGCTAATCTTGTAGGCGACAGATTAAAAGGGAACAACCTAAGGTTTAGGGAGGCTGGGAAAGAGACAGTCACACTAATTCAAGCAGAGCTGATGAAATGAAAGCTGAACAGAAGTTTGGAGGATAAAGAATACATCTGAGAGAAGTTCCCAGATAGTTCTGGCTTTGTTATGTAAATCCTATTTGATAATAATAGTTACTGTCATCCTAAAAAAGCATTTTGAGATTATAAGAAATAAATAAGTAAAAGTAATTCAAACCTCTCCTCACTTTGGAATTATCAAGAAGAAAAACAATAGGCATGAGATAGTAATCCTTTACAGGTCTCTGTAGAGCTTGATAAAGTGGAACAAACAGCAAAGTATTGGAAAACGTTTCAAAAATTTTTTTATCTAATATTTTCAGTGTTTCCCATATCTGTGGCAGTTTATCTTTTGCAAATGTCTCCTCCTTCTGAACTCAAAGGAGGCAATATTGAATATTGATGGCCTTTTGGTTTTTGAGAAATACTAAAACAGTGAGGGGTTTCAGTATTCATTGCTGTAGTTCCTTTATATTTTTATTTTATTTTATTGATGTTTTAATATACATTTATTTATTTTAATTGGAGGTTAATTACTTTACAATATTGTATTGGTTTTGCCACGTGTAGTTCCTTTTTATTATCATTATCATTTAAGCTAATTTTTACTGGGGTCGGGTTGCTTTCCCATGTCGGGTTAGTTTCCCCTGTGCAGCAAAGTGAGCCGGCCACACATATACCTATGTGCCCTCTGCTTTGGGCTTTCTTCTCATTTAGGTTGCCGCAGAGCCTTGAGCAGAGTTCCCTGTGCTGTTCAGCATGTTCTCCCTAGTTATCTATTTTATATGTAGTATCAATGGTGTCTCTGCATCAATCTCACTGTGACCTTTCACCTCGTAATGTCGTCTTCATCTTTCCCATTGGCTTGCGGTCATCTCTTCTCTTGATTTCCCTTCTCACTTCAATGTCTCTCCTGCTGTCCTTCAGAGAACATTCCCCTCTGATCTTCATACTAGGACCCAGGCAAGAGAGGGCAGGGGGCTTGAGGGAGCCGGGAAAGAAAGGGACATCACTAGAATTCTTCTTAACAGGGGAAGGCAAAGAGGCTGGAGACCTTCTTGGGTTGTTTTATTTTCTTCTGCCTTATAAGAGGCAACAGACAGACATGAACGTCCTAACTTTGACCCTCCTCAGAGAACGAGCCTGTGATTGAAGTAACTGGGAGGTGGAGGGGGAGGTGTGGTTGACCAGGAGTCCTGGAGGGCAATGGCCTCAGATGAAGGAGCTGAGCCTGGGATCTCATCTGAGACTTCCTTCAAATAGGTCTCTGCAGGTTGAATCTAATGCCTGATGAATGTAACAAAAATTCTTCTCTCTCTCTCTCTCTGTCACGGCGGGAAAGCATCACATTGGCTAGGGGAACGGGGATGGTACAGAGACCTTCCGAAGCAGTGGGACTGTCACTCTGCACTGTTCCTGGGTCTGACTCTCATTCTAGGCCATCAGCACTCTGTGGACAGAGATGCACCGACATCATTCTTACACTCCTGGTGCCTAGCAGTGGAGGTGCTTAAAAAAGAAGATATCTTCTTCACACATTTCTTCACTTTCCAAATACTCTTTTTCTTTTTAAATAATGTCATTTATTTATTGTTTTTGGCTGTGCTTGGTCTTCGATGCTGCGTGGGCTGCGTGGGTGTGCAGGCTTCTCGTTGTGGCGGTTTTTCTTGCTGTGGAGCACGGGCTCTAGGTGTGAAGGCTCAGCAGTCGCGGCACTTGGGCTCCGTAGTTGTGACTCCCAGGCTCTAGAGCAGAGGCTCAATAGTTGCGGCTCACGGGCTTAGTTGCTCTGCGACATGTGGTATTTTCCCAGATCAGGTCTCGAACCCGTGTCTCCTGCATTGGCTGGCAAATTCTTTACCACCAAGCCACCAGGGAAGCCCTCTTTATTTTTACAAATGTAAAAATGTATGAAATTTTCTGTATTTTCCATTGCTATAAATGGACAAATAATTGAATGAATGAAAATAACAAAAAGAAGAGACATCTGAATGTTTGCATCAAAAGTAAAGGCGGTTCCACGTAGCCTGCCTGCATCCAGGTTTGTCAAGCTTCCTGTTCCTTCCTCACACCTCTTGGTTGCTTTAGGCAAAATCCAGGTTGCACAGGTACCTGGCTGCTCCATCCAATTGACTCACAGCCAGAAGGAATAATTTATTTCTTAAAAATCCTAGCTCTTTTTCTGCATAACCTCCTAGCACCCCCTTCCACCCCCATCAACATAAATTTATTCAGTCCCATCCTCCCATCCAGCCTCACTTCTTTCTTACCTAATGAGCACTTTCCTCTACTAGGTAGATTTAGAGTTTTGCCAAGCTTGTGTCTTATTTCTAATCCACATCCACCACCCCCTTCCTTCCTGTCTCTTCATTTCTTTTCAGGTTAATTTATCTGATTATATGCAACGCACTGCAGCCATGTTAAGACACCAACCGAGTTTCCACTTGGAGGCTTGGAGAAAAGATTACCATTAAAACGTGACTTCCATCCACTCAGCTGAAATTACTATTGATTGCCAAAGAAAAATATTTGTGCTGTGAAGCTGGGAGCTATGATGTTGAACCATATTAACATAATGTTAGCATAGCTACGGGTGTTTAGTAGCACGCAATCAGATTTGAAATGAACGTTGATTATAGATGGAGATTAATGTTCACATATTCATAGGAACACAATGAGAAGAGCAATTTCCTTTCTACTACAGATCAATGGTTTCCCCATTCAATTATACAGCTGTAATAATTGCATTATGCTGAAATATTTCTTAATGGCTAATTTCTTTCCTTTTGTGTGTGTGTGTATGAGATCTTTTGTCACTGATAGCTTCTGCAGCCCGGGGACAGCATAAGATGTTTTAATCACTGGTGTCGTTTTGCAAGCTTTGACCAAGCCAGTAATTTCCCCCTTCTCCTCTTCTTTGCTATCGTCTCTTATTATCATCTAGAATCACTTCCTGGATGATTGAAAGAGAGGGACTTGCCCGGAGTCTTTTCTTGTTCTGAGCGTGAAGACAAAACTAGAAACCCACAGGGCTGTGGAATGCTCCATTCTTTCCACCCATTTGCTGGGGGAGAAAGTGATGAAGAGTCAGAAACACAATGCATAGGATGCCCCTCCCCAAAAGATTCCTGTTGTGTCTTTATTGAGACACAGAGAGAAAAGAATTTAGGAGCCGTTCCCTGATTCAAAAGCAAATGAAAATGCTAGTGTCTTCTTCAACACTCAAAGGGAGTCTCTGAGCACAGGAAACAGCAATGTTTATATCGCAAAGATGTAATATCAGCAAGACAGAGCTCACCTTTGTTTCTAGAGATAGTGATGTCCTGCTTCCGAGGACAGATCTTAGAGGAAGTCTGCCTGGTGTGTTCTTCTTTAGATGAGCACTGTTGTGATATTTCCGTCTCACTCCCTTCTCGTCTGTTCTGAGGGTGAAGGCTGGGCTTTCCCTGACCTGGTTTCTTGCATCCTTCTGCGTGAAACCTCATTCAGACTCGGTTGAACAGAGTGTGGCACAGGAGAAAGGAAGCCCAAAGTACAGATGTATAAATGGAGGCTGGAAGGTCACCACCTGCTTGGGTGTTCTTTGTCGAGTCGCTGATAATTGATGACCTTAGTCCATTCCCACTGGGAGGTAGAAAACTTAACAGCCAACTCACAAGGGGGTGGTGGGCAAGAAATGAAACTGAACTTGAGTCACAGCAAGTGAAGCAGAGCTTCCTTGGCCGGGACCGTATCTCTCAGCTCACCTGCGATTTCAGGTGTTACTGTGGAGTCCAGTTCATAAGACTTACGCTGACAGCACCTTGTCTTAAAGTACTTCATGAACTTCTTTCTGCTTTTCTGACTCAAGGTCTTTTTCAAAGTCTCTGGAGCATACTCAGCCCTCTTGGGACACATACTGAAAGGACAGGAGAATTAACACCCTCAGGAACTATCCTTAATCACTGGGGAAATGCTGCAAGCAAATAAATGCCCCAACCTTCCAGAGGTCTCGCAGTTAAGAACTGAAGGCGTAGCACACACCCTTATGTTGGCATTGCCTCTCTTCCTGACATCTTCCATCTTCCCAACTCCTTCAATCCTGCCTCCAAGATCATTCTCCAAATAAACATCCTGCACCCAAACTCTTTCTAATTCTCTGCTAATTAAGGGGAACCCAGACTAGAGCAGTAAGTTTAGAGACTTGCTTAAGGCTTTGGAGACAGAATGACCTGGCTTAAAGCCTGTGTCTGTCACTCATCCACTATGTGATCTTAGGCCAATGACTTCCCATCCCAAGGTTCTGTTTCCTCATCTATAAAATGGGTACACTAATAGAATCTGTCTCAAAGACTGAATGAGATCTTGCAGATAAGCACTGTAAATAGTCTTATTTTCTATCATTAATATTTTTATTAAAAGTGTCTAACACAACATGGACTCTCCATGAAATGCAGCTTCTTTTCTGTCTTTCTTGAGATAAAATAGACCTGAGGGTAATAATGACAATAATAACAGAAGAATATATACTTCTTCCCCCATGGTCTGCTGTATACAAAGACGCAGCTTTCATCATCAGGGGTGTTGCCAAGTCTTGGCTGTCAGTCTTATTCTCTAGAGCTTTTCTAAACATACCTCCAAGGAGAGAGAGGATTTTGTGTTCCCTGTGCTCTCTCCATGGGGTACAAGCTGCGTAGGAAAAAAAAATCCTTTTGCTACTCAGTGATGGACAGGATATAAGGATACTATCTGGGGACTTCCCTGACAGTACAGTGGATAGGGCTGTGGGCTTTCACTGTCAAGAGCCCAGGTTCGATCCCTGGTCAGGAAACTAAGATCCCGCAAGGTGTGTGGTGTGGCCAAAAAATAAAAACAAAATTAAAGAAAAAATACTGTCCGGTCTGTATATTTTTACATTACTTATTTTCAGTTTTTGGAAATCATGGAAACCTAGGGAGCTGGTCCAGGGCAGGAACATGAGACTGGAGATAGCTAGGATTTGATGAGCTGTATTAGGTAGTGGCATGGGATTCCCAGGAAAGGTGTTTCTTTTCTGTGACCCCACCAGCAGCCACTATCTCATGTTATTTAGTTTCTTATTCCACTACTCAAAACACATGGATGAAGTGGCCACTACGTGGTGAGCAATGTGCTCATTCCTGGAGATGGACATGGGCTCACTGCCTGTTATTGTTTTTTGGTCCTTATGATAAAGAGGAGGATAACTACACACTCAAATATACACAGGATTGCAACTCTGATGATGAGAAGTTCACATAAAAGAGAGAGCTTCAGAAGCTAGGGAGACCCCAAAGGATTGTGATGTATATGCTAAAACCTGAAAGAAGACCTTGAGTTAATCGGTCTGGGTGAATAGTGTGGAGGGTGGGCTGCAGTGGAGAAATCTTTTTTTTTTTTAGTTTTTTCGAGAGGTCTTTCCAGTTAGGAGGATGTACATTCTTTGTTACAGTCAATCTCCTTATTGCCCTTTATTTTATTTTATTTAAATTTTTTTTTTTTTACTTTGTTTTCCTTTACAATACTGTATTGGTTTTGCCATACATTGACATGAATCCACCATGGGTGTACATGCGTTCCCAAACATGAACCCCTCTCCCACCTCCCTCCCCATAACATCTCTCTGGGTCATCACCTGCCCTTTATTTTTCTTTATATCCCTCTTTCAGTTCAGTTCAGTTGCTCAGTCGTGTCCCACTCTTTGCTACCCCATGGACGGCAGCACGCCAGGCCTCCCTGTCCATCACCCACTCCTGGAGCTTACTCAGACTCATGTCCATCAAGTCAGTGATGCCATCCAACCATCTCATCCTCTGTTGTCCCCTTCTCCCGCCTTCAATCTTTCCCAACATCAGGGTCTTTTCCAGTGAGTCAGTTCTTCACATGCAACCATATAAATTGTACGTCTATTCTTTACTTTTTGTCTCTTCCACTAGAATTTAAAGTCCGTGAAGGCCGGGACTTTGTCTTTGTGTTTATCTCTCTGACTCCAGCGTGTGGATCCACGTGTAACAGCCCTAGGGATTGAGGGAACACGGCACACAGCAGGCCGTGTTGTACTCTGCCAAGGCTTAGGTCCTCTCCCATGGGACCTCTGCCTTTCAGTGGTGAGACATTGGGCCCCTTGACTTAACATTCAATAAGTCTGTGAGTTCATATATTTAGCAGAAGCACCATCTTTGACGTGGGACTCAATGGGTCAGGAGTTTTGGAGGAACCATTGTTGTTTTACCTCCAGAACCCATTTCATCTCAAAGGGTCAGTTTAAGTCATGGAGATCCACTTCTTTTCCCAGGAACTGGTGCGGAAATAGGTCTGTGGTTAGTTTTAACTGACACAGAGAGGAAGCTGATGGTGGGTTCTAGAAAGGCTTTCTTACCCTCCAGAGGTATACTTCAGAATAGATGGTCTTCTTTCTCTGCATGTTTTCATGTCCGGATGTAAATTCTTCAACTGCCTGGCTTGAGGGGAACCATCTTGAGGACAAGGTGCATAAGCTGAAGATAATAGAGCCAAAACATGGAAAGATCTTGGGTCTTTGGTGGAGTGGTTTAGCCTCTGAATTAACCAAACTTCAGGTCTTCTTACCTCTGGTCTATTTATTTAGTCCCCTTGGGTTTTCTCTTGCAGCTGAAAGTGTCCTTAAAATTCACCTTACCTGCTACCAACATCTCTTCACTTTTCTTTCTTTCCTTCCTCCCCTAGGTAGGCATGAACAAGAGACTGATATATTTCCATACCAACCTGTGGACTGAGCCACGAGATTCCTCTCTTTCTCTCTTTCATTCTGTCTATCCATGTATACAGAGAGGTTTCCCTCGTGGCTCAGACAGTAAAGAATCTGTCTGCAATGCAGGAAACCTGGGTTCGATCCCTGGGTCTGGAAGATTCCCTGGAGAAGGGAATGGCTACTCACTCCATTATTCTTGCCTAGAGAATTCCATGGACAGAGGAGCCTGGCGGGCTATGGTCTATGGGGTCGCAAAGAGTCAGACATGACAGAGCAGCTAACGTGTATACAGACATAGTGTGAGTGTGTTCTTAGATTTCCCTGTTTGGAAGAATTGGGTCAATTTTCTTCTCCATGAAACACCTATCAGACAATACCTGGTATCTGCACTGCAGGAAACGTCACAGGAAAAGGAGTGAGAAGGTAAGAGGAGAAGCAGGAAATGAAGAAGTTAAATGCTCTAGATTAGCAAAACGTACATCATGATCAATGCCTCATTAAAAATCTAAAAAAAAAAGAGAAAACTTCCACGATTTCCTAGACGTGCTTGTTCATTACATGTGGGTGATTTTTTTTTCCCAAGAGAAGGATATAAACTGAATACAAACCGGCTCTCGTCCTTGCCTCTACCGTCGACATTTATATCTCAGGTGAGTTCCAGGAATGAGGCTCCACAGGACCCAAAGACTTAAAAGAACCACTTTTGATGCAAATACTTCCCCCCCCCCCCCCCGCGCCCCTCCCCCCACCTGACCTCACACCAGGGGATACAGCAGAATTTTTGAAAGCTTCAGCTGGGGCTTGGCCAGATTTGAGTTTGTTTCTAAATCCTGCTGCTTCCTCTACTTAAACTTTCTGAGCCTCTGTTTCCACGTTTGTCAAACAGGGGTGCTGACCATTCCTGCTTTGCTCCAAGTCACTGTGAAAAGCACGTGAGCTGAACTACCTTGCTCACAGTCTAACATCTGGCAAAAGCTAAATTACGACAAGAGCTCTGATGGTCACCGGATATGGTGCTCACTACCACTATTTCTTTTTACAGAAGAGGAAACTGAAGCGCAGAGAAGTCAAGCAAATTTGTCTGAGATTTTATACCTGGTGACACATGGAGATTGAATTTGGAACCAGTCAGTCTGGCTCCACAGTTTATCTTCTTAACCATGAAACAATCCCTCCTCTGCTTTAAGTGGAGAGGGGATTTTTTTTTTTTTAATTTATTTTTGGCTGTGCTGGGTCAGTATTGCTGAGTGTGGGCTTTCCCTTGTTGCAGTGAGCAGGGGCTACTCTCTGTTGAGGTGCATGGCTGCTCATTATGCTGGCTTCTGTTGTTGCATAGCACAGGTTCTAGGTCCTTGTCCAACAGCTGTGGATAAAGCATTTACTAGGGTTTCCCTGGTGGCTCAGCAGTAAAGAATCCTGCAATGCAGGAGACGTGGGTTCCATCCCTGGGTTGGAAAGATCCTGTGGGGAAAGAAATGGCAACCCACTCCAGTCTTCTCGCTGGAAAATCCCATGGACAAAGAGCCTGGTGGGTTACAGTCTGTGGCGTCATAAACAGGCGGACATGACTGAGTTAAAGTGTTTAATGTCCAGAACTTGGTGGCGTGAAGGATGCTTATACTCAAGCAGTAAAGATGAAAGATGTCATTTCTTCTACAAAAGCCTTTGAGAAGTTAAGGGTCCATAAAGCATCATTAGTGATATGGGGAGATTTAGGGACAGAATCCTCATATTTTTATGGACTCCAAGATCAAAGATTGATCCCAAACTTATATTTGATAAAATAATGGTTGCAAGAAATAAACCTCACAGTTAGCTATCATTCAGGCAAAACTTTTCATTTAACTCAAAGCAATGAGTTTCAATGTTGCAGTTTTAAGGTGGCCGTGGTTTAGTTGCCAAGTGGTGTCCAATTCTTGTGACTCCATGAACTGTAAGGTAGAGGTTGACAAACTTTTCCTGTAAAGGGTTAGATCATAAATATGTTAGGCTTACTGAACCATCTTGTATCTGTTATAACTGCTTAAGCTTGCTGTTGTAATGCAAAAGCAGTCACAGATGCTATGTAAATGAACGAGTGTGTTTGCATTCCTATAAAACTCTATTTAGGAAAACAAGTTGTTGGCTGGCTTTGGACCTGTTTGCCAGCTCCTTTCCCAAAGCCTAACAATCTTTTAAAACAATCATCACTTTAAACATAATAGAATTTTAATAATACAGTATACTATAACTTGTGTAGTTTAACATATTACAGGGTACATACGACATAGTATACTTTAGTAACAGGACACAATAGAGTAGAATGAGATAGACCAAACCTTCTGACCACAAAAGATTTCAAGTAATTATTGAAAAGCTCATTTTTTTTTCCATATCTAATAGGACGTATTGGTTGTTTAAGAGTTAAAACTTTAATCCCAAGTTATTTAGAAAGGTAATTTTCTATGGATTTGCAGAGGTATGGAATTTGACCTAAGGCTTGGTTTTCTGAATGTGGAAGCACATGGCATGACCACCAAGCCCAAGGAAGTCAGGAGCAGTCAGCTTGACAACTCGAGGTCAGAGGTTGTATCTGGAAAAGCACAGGTAAAATTTAAGACTTTATTACAAACGAAGGGTAGATTGCCTTTCTAATGGTGTATCTTCCACATACAGGCAGAGAAGAATTCATGGCGATTTCTCACAAGCTACAGGAATCCCTTCAGAAAGAAAGTTCTTTAGGGCTGTGTGCCTGCAGGCTAAGTCATTTCAGCTGTGCCTGACTCTGTGCGACCCCATGGACTGTAGCCCACAAGGCTCCTCTGTCCAGGTAATTCTCCAGGCAAGAATCCTGGAGTGGGTGGCCATGCGCTTCTCCACAGGATCTTCCCAGCCCAGGGGGTGAATCGACATCTCTTCCATTTCCTACATCGGCAGGCAGGTTCTTTACCACTAGTGCCACATGGGAAGCCCTCTTTAGGGATAATTTTAGTTAAATAATGTTAGGATATAGGTGTATTAAAAAAAAAAACAACTGCCATTTCTTCTTGTTTTTCTCCACATCCACCTATCTCTACTTTGACCTAGTTCCATATCTTATTCACTAAACCAATATCCTGATGACAATACCTGGCCATGAGTGTTTCATAGCTGATTAGCTTGTAGAAGAACTCAGCCAAATACATATATGGCAGCAAGCGCCTTACATCAATGAGTGCTAGGAATACTGGAGAATGCTCTTTATTTTTCTTTCTAATCATTTAGCAATAGCAAAAGAAATCTGTTTCTCCTCTGCAGACATGGCCACCCAAAGATTGATAGATTTCACATCAAATTTTCCTGACAGTGGGCAGGGGAAGACTTAGGTTTAGGTAAAGATGCTGTCTTGGATTTTGGAGTATATATGCTAGGTTCTGTGTCCCATCTCTATAACTAGCTGATTAGGGGACCCTGGATATGGAAATAGAATCGCTAGTGTTAAATGTGAAACAATCTAGTTTCTAAAACCTTATGAGCACTGAATAAATGATTGTTAAAGATAACTATAAAAAATAATGTTCATTGCTATTTTTGTTTAAATGTTTTACACCTCTCCGTTTCCTGATCTTCAGGCCTCAGTTTAAGAAAAGTCCTTTAGATTCATGAGCCACAGTCCTGCTTTGAGATAAATTCTTACAGAATGATTCTCTTCTATCTTCCATCTTCGATGCCGTGAATCCCATCTGCTTCCTTGCTTTTTAGAGTCCGCATCCCACAGACATAGCAGATCTCATAGAAATACTTCCCTTTCCTCATAATCCAGGAGCCATTTCCTTCTGGATGTGAGAAATTTAGTCTTGACTGATTTTCCCAGAGTCTTCCTGTGAAGTGCAAGGATTGTCTAGAATATGAATGCTGAAGTTATGACTCTGTGCTACGGGGGGAAAAAAAAGAAAACATTTCTCCTTAGGATCACAGTGGTCCTGCAACACTCTAGTTTGGATTTTAGAGAAAGTTATCGGACAGAAATCATGATTCCGGCTTGAAAGAATACACAGCATCCTCTTACACCCTGGGTCATTTAATCCAGATAGCGTCTTGTCTGATGCATACTGTGAATTGTCACTTATACAACAGGTGTGGGAGAAACAAGCATTCATTCACCAGTCTCCCTGGTTCTTTGATTCAGTGGCTTGTGCATCACAGTAGCAGCTTTCCTAGCACAGCTTATTGTGGGAGACCCTTCCCATACACTAAGCATCCCCCATCCAGCTGTGCTCAGTCCTCTCTCCTGTGTGACCCCATGAACTGCAGCCCACCAGGCTCCTCTATCCATGGGATGGATGATCCCGGCAAGAATACTGGAGTGGGCTGTCATTTCTTTCTCCAGGGGATCTTCCTGACCCGAGGAACAAACCTTGTATCTCTTGTGGCTCCTGCATTAGCAGGTGGATTCTTTACCACTGAGTCACCTGGCACGTTAAATGTCAAAGTTTGAAACACACACAAAAACTCTACACAAGCCAAGCCCTTTTGTTTATACACCAAGCCACGTACATGGCATGGGCAAAGTACTAGGTGTGATCTGAAATCTTTCCAAGGGCACCTCTGTCTATGTGATTTAAACCCCAGGTTAAAACTAAATTCAATTTCAAGACAACTCCACCATCTAAAATGACTGCTCTGGATCAAGCTCCAAAGCCGTGAATTGTGGAGGATACCCATTGATCTTTCCCCAAAGTGCCCTCAAGTACTAACAACATGGCAGGGGTGAAAAAAGCCTTGCATTTCCTGGACTCTTTAGGTTTCCAGAGGCAGAGAGTTGTCATAGTTGCTTCAAGGAATGTGAAGTTGACTCTAAGTCAGGGTTTCTCAGCATCAGCACAGTTGACATTTCGGACTGGATGGTTCTTTGTTCTGGGGGTTGTCCTATGCATTGTAGGGTGTTTAGTGACCTCTCCACCCTAGTTCTAGTGACCAAAACTGTCTCCAGACACTGTCTGTCATCTCCTGGGAGCAAAATCACCCTTGATGGAGAACCACGGCTCTCAGGTTACAAGTAGGCCTAACCTGAACCAGGCATCTGGGCATGAGGCTGGGTCTCAGGGGCCTCGGGGCTCAGGGAATGGCCAGGCCTCAGGAAGGACAGGGACCATGCGGTGGAAGTCAGTGTTAATGACCTCTGTGGAAGAGAGTCCTGCTCTTGCTCCAGCACTTCCTCTGGAATCTGCTCACCCTGGGATTTTCCTGGTTGTCTCCCACAGCCTGTGGCTGCTTCACAGGCTGTCCTAGCACTTGTCTAATCATGGTCTTCCACGCCCACAGTCTTTTACCTTGTTTCAGCTCCTGACTTGCTCATTCATTTTTCCAATTCAGCTTCATAATAGGGAGAATCCTGTGGGCCTACTTCTTCCCATTTGAGATTTCTTGCACTCAGCTTCTCAAAGGTCCTGAGCCAGACTTGGCCATACCCACGACTGATCCCATCAGGCAGGATGGAGCAGTCTTGCATGACATGGACTCCTTGAGGGATGCTGCGTGTCATGGGATCACTGGCCTGGCGGGGTGAGCACATGGTGAACGTCCAGTGAAATTGATCATGGGGATACGGAACAAGAAAAAGTCATGGAAGGAGGGGTATTATGGGGTGCTCTATGGATACCAGATAACACGTGTTTTAATTCTCCTAGCAATCAGGTTGGAGTGATGAGGCCATACTCCACTGTACAGGTGAGGAATGAAGGGGGAGAGTTGTGTGAGTTGCCTAAATCCACTTGCCTGGAAAACGTAGATTGGAAATTCACACGGTGCTCTTTGCTTTAGAACTCTGTCCTATGGAGTTAGAATTCATGTTAGAGATTAGAATTCACTCCAGTAACCTCATCCCCGGATGAAGTCTAAGCGCAGAAGTTAACCTGTAACAGTTTCAGGAAGGAAGGGGTCAGGCTAAGGAAAATGATTAAGGGATGGTCCAAGTGAACAAGTATCAGATTATAAGCAAAATTCTTTCCACTGTAATTTTAGTGTCCATTCAGATGTCAGTACTCTCTTTCCCCAACAGAATTTCTTGAGGACTCATGTTACACAGAAGCCACTATTTATGTGTCCTTAGGATAGAATTTGTGTTTCTCTGTTATGTTTAGTGGAAATGTTCCCCACTGCATATCAAACAGTCCAAGATAAACCAGCATGTATTCTATGACCTTACAGCTAAATACCTGGCATGCTGTAGTTATCAACAAGTGATATCTCTATCTCTCTGACTTAGTTGTGCAGATCTGAAGACTATGTTTATATGTTTCTTAATCTCTAAAACTTGGCACAGAGTAAGGGATAATGATAGCTAACATTAAACGAACACTTAACCCAAGCCATGTACTGGTCTAAGAGTCTGATGTCTATGGACTTCCTGAGTCCTTTTAACATGGGCTTCCCATGTGGCTCAGTAAAAAGAATCCACATGCAACGCAAGAAGCGCAGAAGACCTAGGATCATTCCCTGGGTTGGGAAGATCCCCTGGAGGAGGGCATGACAACGCTCTCCAGTATTCTTGCCTGGAGAATCCTATAGACAGAGGAGACTGGTGGGCTATAGTCCGTAGGGTCACAACAGGTCAGACGTGACTGAGCATGTACGTGCGACAGCATCCCGCTAGATACTCTTCTGACTTTAACTTACAGGTGAGAAAACTGAGGAGCAGAGAACTCCAGTATCATAAAGTCAGGAGGTGGGAGTGCCAGGATTTGAATTCATCGCAAATGGCTCTAAATCTGATCTTATTAACTTGTCTACTGTTATTTCATCAATAGCAGAAAACCTCATGGGTTGGCAACGAGCATGTGCCCCTTCCATCTTTTAAAACGTTGAATCTCAATAATCCTAGTTCTTCCTCCTCTGCCTCCTCTTGAGATTGAGCCCGTTGCTGTTTGCCAGTGTGGCTGAACCATGCCCCCCTCCCCTGCCCCACCCCGCCATCGTGCCTTTCTGGTTTGGGAGGGCTGATGGGGCATGGCCCATTGAGCTGTGCAAACAGCTCTCCAGCAGCTTTGGGAGCCTCAACATCAATCATAGCTCCTCCTCCTCCATCTGGACATTTGACATGAAGCCACCACAACTTAGCCTCGGGGAAGTGACATCATAGGTTCCCGGGAGTGGGGAGTGGCTTCTACCCACAGACCAGGGAGACAGAGGGCCTAGGGGGAAGGACTGGAAAGTAGGTAGAAGCTGTACTTCAGGGAAGAGTGAGTACCTTGATTGCTAAGCAGCTATACAGCCAGAGCAACACTTTGATGCTATCCTGCTGTGTGCTTGAATTCCACCAGATAGAATCAGAACCTCCCGTAGTACTTTACAGATCACTGCCATTCTGCGTAAACCCACCTCCTGGCTCACCATACCCTCAAACTGTGGGCCAGCCTCCCTGTCTAGTCTCTGTTTGGCTGCTGCTATTTCTTCTTCATGAGATTTCTTCTCTTTCCCCCCTCTCCTCTCTATTCACATGGGTGACACTTTTTCTAGAAAGCCTCATCTGGCTGTGTCTTCAAAAGCCTTTGAACCTCCCCAGTGGAGGGACTCATTGTGCTATAATGAATTATTCATTTGTTGACCTGTAAATCTCACAATCAACCCTGAATACTCGTTGGAAGTTCTGATACTGAAGCTGAAGTTTCAATATGTTGGCCACCTGATACAAACAGCTGACTCACTGGAAAAGACCCTGATGCTGGGAAAGATTGAAGACAGAAGGAGAAGAGGGCAACAGAGGATGAGATGGTTGGATGGCATCACTAAAAAGCAATGCACTTGATCTTGGGGGCACACTCTGGGAGATGGTGAAGGGCAGGGAGGCCTTGCCTGCTATAGTCCATGGGGTCACAAAGAGTCAGACACAACTTGTGACTGAACAGTAACAGCAACAAAAACCCACAAAACTCTAGACCAGGGCAAGGGCTGTGTATATTTTATTCATCACTGCAGCTTCAGGGTCTGGCCAAGTTTATAGATGAAGCACAATTATTTCTTTCGGGGTAAATGAATAATGGATGGTCCTTAGAATAGACAGATAGTAACTTTAACTTGGTCATCTGGGATAGCAGTCGTGTGGCATCCAGGGTGGTCCCTCTGGAAAGTAAATGGAGACACATCACAGCCTTAATGGTTTTTATAAACTCCTTAGAGTGGCCTGTGACCCGTCCCCTGCTGACCCTTCCCTCCTCATTCCTACCACTGTTCCCATATTCACTTGAGCCACGGTGGTCCTCTTTCTGATTCTCAAACACCAACCCTTTTCTGCCTCCTGGCCTCTCTGATGGATCAACAATGACTGGTCTTCCACCTGATCTTGGCACTGCTGCACCCTTCAGCAGGAATATAATCTCTACCGTGAGGCCTCCTCTGATTATCCCTTCTCAGTTAGTTCTATTCCACCCTCTGCTATCCCTAAGGGCATCCAATCACATGACCTTGTTTTATTTTCTTTCCAGAAATTATAATCTGAAATAAATTCATTTATGAATTCTTTCTCTCTCTCTTTTTTTTTCTGTCATATTTTCTTTTGCTTAGATGTCAGTTTTCTTAAGGCAGGACCTTCTTATGCCTTATATATGCCTTATTTCTGCATAAATATGAAGCCTAGAGTAGTGTCTGCACATAGTATATGCTCAATAAATACTTACCAGGTTAATGGACTGCCAAGATCAATGTATTTGTTTGTTGTTCTAATTATGAGACTTGAATGCACTTGTTCTTACTGTCTTTCCATATCTTTAGAATTCAAGGAATTTATTGGCAGTAGGTTGCACAGGGGAGAGCATTTAGCAAAATGTTTCCTACCTGGTTGGTGCTCAGTGTCTCTTCCAGATCCTTTAAAGTTCTAAGGAAAGAACCACTAATTGAGTAGGGATTGAAACTTGGTCCTGGAGTCTTGACTGCAAAGGGCTATTCCAAGCTCTAACCACCTATCTCAGTACCTGGCACATGGAGGGGCCTCAATAAATGCTACGATTATGATTTTGCTATTATCATTGTCCTTGCTACACTGTGCTGCAGAGGGATGTCTGGTTCTCCAGCCTATACTTCCAAGGTAGGGGTGATGGCTTGTCCCAGCAAATGACATGGTGGCATGAAGAAAATGAAAAAAAGCCTAGAAGGTAGAAAGCAAAAGGCAAAGTGTGATATACTTGGCGTATCCGGCAATTTGCAGACCTAAGTGAAACAACATCCGGATGTCAGATAATCTGTACATAGAAGGTTGGAAAGTCAGGCACAAGCTTTTCTCTTGATTTGAAACTGAGATGTTTTTAAAAATTATTTAATATTTCTAAGCATATTTCCTAGAGATCTACCCCTTAGTTATGGGTTGTTTACTTTGTGTCCAGTAAAGAAGGCTCAATTATGTGCAGCTTGCAGGTCTCATTGCAGCAGAAATTTCTGACCTGTCATGCATAAGGGTCAGACGTCACACAGGTGAAGCATGGGCCTCCACAGTGGACACTATGCTGCATTCCAGAGCTTCTCGGAGCAGAGCCAGTTGCAGCAAGTCTTGGTTGGATCGCTGTGCAAATTCATTGCTTCTGCCTTCAAGGAAGCCTTTCCCTATACTAATGCCTCACTAGCAAATGCAGTCCCCACTGTTCACCAAAGACCATGCTAGACACAGTCTCTGATGTTAGTCCCTTTCCATCTTGGCACCTACTCTATGGTATAAACTGTTCACCAAAGACCATGCTAGACACAGTCTCTGATGTTAGTCCCTTTCCTTCTTGGTACCTACTCTATGGTATAAACTGTTGCTCATCCTATTATACTGAGGATAAATTAAATTTAAATATATGATGTATTGGAGCTTCAATTATGTGCCAGGCATCAGTGTGAAACATCCACCTGGGTTGGGACTAAATAAGAATTCAGTAGGAACTTAGGAAGATCTGGGTTCATGTTTGTTTAAACAAGAATCCACCCAAATCAGTTTTTACAAATGCTAACCTAGTTGTGGCTTCTGAAATTCCTCTAGAGGGACTCGTGTTCTAGGACACTTTGAATCATTCCTGGGCCATTATAATCCATATTTAATAAACGCTGGTTTTCCCCCTCTCTTCTAGATGAAGATCACAATGCTAACCTATACATGCCCTGTGGAATTCAGGCCTCCATGGGCCCCCTGGGCCATATCGTGGCTTTGGGTGATCTATGGGAAGTAGAGGGAAGAATGAGTGGGACAGGACCAAATTCTACCCAGGAGCCTCTGAAATCAAAGGATCATGTGGTTTTACTTTGGTAGCTCTACACTCTGCTGAATTTGATCTCTTCCAGAAGAGATCACATTTGATCCTTTCCAAAAACAGCAAACCTGTCCCGTTTTTAAAGAAATGCTAGTATAATCTCTTCCCTCACTAATGGCTTTCTCAGATGGGTGAAGCCGTAGTCTGTGGGCACAAAAGGTAAGGAAAACGAAACAACAAATGGGATCTATACCTTGTTCCTGTAACTTTTGAATGTTTTGATTTCCACCTTGGCAGCCATTGGGGAAATCCTATCCTTGGATTTGAAACCGTGCTCGTGGTGAATTTAGAAGAGAAAAATATTTAGACTGAAGTTAAGGTAAGTGAAATCTTAGCAAATTAGTTTCCTTTCTTTTGAGGGAAGGCAGGGAAGGGGTTTGTGGAGACAAGTTTCATCATGAGTGACGGGGACAGAGTTTGCCTAGATTCTGACTTTCATGCCTTCTTTAAAAGACTGAATCAGAAGAACTAGACCAAGCGAACTTTAAAACAATGACAATCCAGCAGAACACTGCCTTTTGTACTTGGAGAAAAATTAAAATGTGAACAATGAAATTAATTAAGAACTACAATAGTTTTGAACTGTGGCATCAGAAAAGACTCTTGAGAGTCCCTTGGACCACAGAGAGATCAAACCAGTCAATCCTAAAGGAAATCAGTCCTGAGTATTCATTGGAAGGACTGATGCTGAAGCTCAAGCTCCAGTACTTTGGCCACCTGATGCAAACAGCGGACTCACTGGAAATTGGAAAAGACTCCGATGCTGGGAAAGATGTAAGGCAGGAGGATGAGATGATTGGATGGCATCACAGACTTGATGGACATGAGTTTTAGTAATCTCTGGGAGTTGGTGATTGATAGGGAGGCCTGGCATGCTGCAATCCATGGGGTCACAACTGAGTGACTGAACTGAACTGAACAAAGTGTACTAGCAATTCTCCAAAGGTTCTCCAAAATTCTCCAAAGAACAAAGTTTACTAGCAATTGAGTTGAAATTTTTTTCACCTCAATGCCAGTGATTTAAATTGTAGCTCTATTTCCGCACACAATAAAAGGCCATTTTAGACTCCTGCCACAGCCTCATAGGTTTGGTTAGATAGGGATTTCTCAACCTTTGTATAAGTGACATTTTGGCTCAGACAATTCTGGTTGTAATCCTTTGCATTTTAGGATGTCCAACAGCATCCCTGATTCCATCTACTAGATGCCGATGGATACTGCCTTCATTCTAGCTGTAACAACCAAAAATGTCTCCAAACATTGACATATGTCCATGAGGGAGAAGGTAAAATTAACCCAGATTCAGGACCACTAACATTTAGTTTATCATCATTCAAAATGATCAAGCCAAATATTTCCCCCATTTTCTTGGGAGACATAGAAAAATAAAAACCATTACTTCATTTACTACAAAACGTATTACATGTGAATCAAGTGCCCACCGTTAAAATCCAATTTATTGTAGTCTTTACCAAGAGGTTCTAAATACATTTGTTATTCACTGTTAGGAGCACATTTTAAACATGCAGCTGTAATTGAAGGAACAATTAGGCATCTACAATGAACAATTGTTTCAGACTGATAACTGTTTTGTGTTACGTACCCACTGATTATTAGAAGCTGGTTTATTGAGACTTGAAAAGTAGAGCCTTGAAAAGGCTTGAACAGTAGTGCCTGCTAAGTCCCTTCAGTCCTGTCCCACTCTTTGCAGTCCTGTGGACCATAGCGAGTCAGGCTTCTCTGTCCATCCAGTCCTTTAGGCAAGAATACTGGAGTGTTTCCTTCTCCAGAGGATCTTCCCAGCCCAGGGACAGAACCTGTGTCTCTTATGTCTCCTGCATTGGCAGGCTGGTTCTTTACCACTAGTGCCACCTGGGAAGCCCCCAAGTAGAGCCTATCATGCCGAAGGTGATGTGGGAATTAGATCCTGATTCAGCCTTCTCCCTGCTCCTCATGTCCATGGATCACCTACTGAGAGTTGCTGGCTCATTCTGTGCCAGGCATTGTGCTGAGAGCTTTAATAGCATCATCTCATGAGCTCCTCCACTCAACGATATGAGGGGACTATTGCTGCTGCTGCTGCTAAGTCACTTCAGTCATGTCCGACTCTGTGCAACCCATCGACAGCAGCCCACCAGGCTACCCCGTCCCTGGGATTCTCCAGGCAAGAACACTGGAGTGGGTTGCCATTTCCTTCTCCAATGCATGAAAGTGAAAAGTGAAAGTGAAGTCGCTCAGCTGCGTCTGACTCCTAGTGACTCCATGGACTGCAGCCTACCAGCCTCCTCCATCCACGGGATTTTCCAGGCAAGAGTACTGGAGTGGGGTGCCATTGCCTTCTCTGGAGGTGACTATTATTAACTCCATTTCACAGGGATGGCTCTGTGTCCCAAAAGGTGACATGACTTGCCTAAGGCCATCAGGTAGTAAGGGGGTGGACAGAAATTCAAATCCAGATCTAGATCTTACCGACTCTTAGTTGGTGTACATGACAGCCACTGTTGTAATACATGTTAGCTGCTTTCCCACACTGGTAGATTCAGTTTTACTGTATATGTATTACACAGATGCTGAAAATTCCATTAGCATGCTCTTAAAAAATAGCAATGTATTGAGTTTTGAGAAAAAAAAAAAAGATCATCTGAGTATCAGGAGTATTTTCTTTCTTTGCTCTGTCTGGGAGCTGAACTGTTAGCTTGTTCCACAGTGAAGCCTTTGCTGTCAGACCAAACAATGACACCTATTAATCACATGAAGAGCAGGACCAAAAAAAATAAAAAATTCCTTTTCCTGTGAATTGAGTCTTAGGGCTTCATGGTTGGGATCTCAGGGGCTGCAGGGTTTTATTCCTCAGCTTAACAGGGTTGAGCCTCTCCTCTGGGGCTTTCACAGTTTACGGAAGTGCTGAGAAATGACTGGGGATCTTGCATCTTTAATCACTGGAACCAAAGCAGAGAGGGAGGAGCCAAAGGAAGAAAGAAGCAGTGGGCAGAAGAGTGAAACTGACTTAGATGGATGGAGTTATGGAGGCCGAAATGCAGACTCTACCCCCAGACTGTCTCTGTGGTCATACGGGCTTGGGATTTATCAATTGACTGAGCTGTGGTGCAGGGTCTGGCTTGGTCTTTATCAGAAGGAGCCCTGCATATTAACCTCTCGGCTTCCTAATCAGGGTCACGTTAGTACATCATTTATTGCCTCCAAGGATGGGCTAGGGTGGGGCTGTCAGAGAGCTGGGAAAGAGAACAGGGTGCCGGGGGTGGAGAGCTACTTCTGTTTTGGCCTGAGAAGCATCACTATTCTTTCATTCCAGTAAACAAGAATTGTAATGAAAAAAATAAACCTCTGAATCCTTCTAATCTCTGCAGTTGCTCTCCCATTGGGACCCCGTGCGTCGAGAGATAGTCCTCCCACTGAAATGTGCTGGGGTCATTAAGGAGGCTCACAAAGTTCAGAAGCTTTCATTATGGGCTTTAAGACAGGACCAGAAGCTCCACCCCCCACCCCTCCTTGTTCTCCTTCTTCCTATTAAACCGAGTCGTGATGGTAATGCATCCTTCTGAGCGCCTTTCTCTTTCTTTCCCTCTGACAACCTGAATTTGGCACACTTCCCTTCCACTTTAACCCCTACAAGCTAAAAATAATATCTTCTCGGAACCAGCCAAAAAGTGTCTGTTCAGAGGGGTTTAATTAGCAGGAGTGGGTAGGAGACAGTTCTCTTCTTCCCAATTTGCTACATTCTCTCCAGGGAGCTGGAACCAGCACAATTGGACACAGGGGTTTCTTTCTTGCAGGGAGAGTCTGCCTGGCAACCCAGCTATGTTTCTTCTCTGTAATATGAAGCAGGGTACAGAGGAGGGATGGACTGGAGCTTCTACACTTAGGAAACGGGATTTTAAAGCATGGACTCCTGGCCTAGATTTGGATATTTGCATCTTGCATCCCAGTTTACTGGCTTTGTGACTTAGAGTAACTGGCCATCCTATGCCTTGGCTCCATCATCTGTGAAATGAGGATAATTATAGTACTCACCCATTAGTGGGTCTTGAGAATAAATGAGTGCCCAGTGGAGTGCTCAGAACACTGCTTAAGACAGAGTGAGTGCCACGTACAGCATTTGCTATTGTGTTGCTGTTTAATTGCTCAGTCGTGTCAGACTCTTTGTGACCCATGGACTGTAGCCCACCACTTACCTTTGGAAGGACAAGAGTTGGAGTTTCAGCTTCAGCATCAGTCCTTCCAGTGAATATTTCTCAGGCAAGAATACTGGAGTGGGTTGCCATTTCCTTCTCCAGGGGATCTTCCTGACCCAGGGATCAAACCTGCATCTCCTGAATTGGCAGGCGGGTTCTATATCACTGAGCCACCTGGGAAGCCCGGAGCATTTGTAGCTAATATTATTATTTGCCCACACTTTTAAACTTTGGTGAAAAAACTCTAGACTCATCCAGCTGACAAAATTTTGGTTGCTTCATCTTTTTATTGCTACAATAAGAAGAGAAGATTTTTACATTAAATAATATTGGAATTAATGTCAAAGACAGAGTTTTACCTGATTTGCATGGGTCCTGCTTTATTTTTTTCATGGAATTCAGTGTTCAGTTCAGTTCAGTCACTCAGTCGTGTCTGACTCTTTGTGACCCCATAGACTGCAGCGTGCCAAGCCTCCCTGCCCATTACCAACTCCTGGAATTTACTCAAACTCATGTCCATTGAGTCGGTGATGCCATCCAACGATCTTATCCTCTGTCATCCCCTTCTCCTCCCACCTTCAATCTTTCCCAGCATCAGGATCTTTTCCAATGAGTCAGTTCCTCCAATCAGATGGCCAAAGAGTTGGAGTTTCAGCTTCAGCATCAGTCCTTCCAGTGAATATTTAGAACTGATTTCCTTTAGGATGGACTAGTTGGATCTTCTTGCAGTCTAAGGGACTCCCAAGAGTCTTCTCCAACACCACAGTTCAAAAGCATCATTTCTTCAGCACTCAGCTTTCTTTATAGTCCAACTCTCACATCCGTACTTGACTACCGGGAAAACCATAGCTTTGACTAGACGGACAGACCTTTGTTGGCAAAGTAATGCCTCTGCTTTTTAATATGCTGTCTGCTGCTACTGCTAAGTCGCTTCAGTCATGTCCAACTTTGCGCGACCCCATAGACAGAAGCCCACCAGGCTCCCCCATCCCTGGGATTCTCCAGGCAAGAACACTGGAGTGGGTTGCCATTTCCTTCTCCAATGCATGAAAGTGAAAAGTGAAAGTGAAGTCGCTCAGTCATTCCTGACTCTTAGCGACCCCACGGACTGCAGCCCACCAGGCTTCTCCGTCCATGGGATTTTCCAGGCAAAAGTACTGGAGTGGGGTGCCATTGCTGTCTAGGTTGGGCATAACTTTCCTTCCAAGGAGCAAGTGTCTTTTAATTTCATGGCTGCAGTCACCATTTGCAGTATTTTTGGAGACCCCCAAAATAAAGTCAGCCACTGTTTCCCCATCTATTTGCCATGAAGTGATTGGACTGGATGCCATGATCTTAGTTTTCTGAATGTTGAGTTTTAAGCCAACTTTTTCACTCTTCTCTTTCACTTTCATCAAGAGACTCTTTAGTTCTTCACTTTCTGCCATAAGGGTGGTGTCATCTGCAGATCTGAGGTTATTGATATTTCTCCTGGCAATCTTAATTCTATCTTGTGCTTCACCCAGCTCAACGTTTCTCATGATGTTCTCTGCATATAAGTTAAATAAGCACGGTGACAATCTACAGCCTTAGTGTATTCCTTTCCCTATTTGGAACCAGTCTGTTGTCCATGTCCAGTTCTAACTGTGAATTCAGTATATCCACAGGATTTTCACTTCTTAGACCTAGAAGGCTCCTAGAAATCCAGTCTCCCTTTCAAGAAGTTCCCGAACACAGCAGCATCTCTGGTAGGAAGGACTGGATGATAATGAAATAATCGTGATGATAACACTGAGACCTTGTAGAGTACTTTGCAATTTATAATTAAAAAAAAAAAAAACACAAACAAAACTCAAGCAACATCCCAGTCTTGACTTTTGAGTACCTTTTCATGAGATGTGTTAGGACCTCACTGGCAGTGGGAAGAGACTCAGTGGTCTATAGTGCTTGGCAGAGGTGGGGTTACAGAAACTGGATGTAGGTCTGGACTGCCGGGTGTCACAGGGGACAATTTCAATCACTATGGCCATTGCAGGGAAATGAACACCAAATGGGTCAAGCTTTGGTGTTCAAAGAGCCCAACCAAATTATGAGAGCTAATATCTGAACAGAATCTAGGTTCACAGCTGAATGGTGCTGGTGTCCAGTTCCAGGGAAGGCTATCTAGATTAAAGAGAGAAGAAAGCCCACAACTGTTATCTGAACAGTCCTGATTCTGTGGGCCAGGCTCAGCTGTCATTGGCTGGGTCTTGTTTTGGGTCTGAAGCCAGCCATCAGGTTGGTCTTGGATGGTCTTGACTGGGATGCACAGGATGTTGAGACTTCCTCTGTGGTCTCTCATCCTCCATTAGGCTGACCTTGGCTTGTTCCCATGGCAGTCACCGAAGTCCAAGGGAGGAAGCAGAAGTTCACAGCATCTTTTGAAGCATAGGTGTAGAAATGGTACATCATTTCCTCTTCTGCATTCTATCGAGCAAAGAAAATCACACAGCCAGCCTGAGTTCAAGGGTTTTGGAAATGGACTCTGCATCTTAAAGGAAACAGTAGCAAATCATATTGCAAGGAATGTGGATATAGGGAGGAGAATAATTGCAGCCATTAAAAAATAATGTACCATCCTTTCCTTCTTCTCTGTTAATAATTCATTAATTAGTCCAATAAAGTAAAAACACTGAGTTACACACCAAGGAATCAGTGTTAGAAAAGAAAATACATAGTCCTTGCCCTCTTGCACTTTACGTTTTTGTGGGGAAGAGAAAGACAAATAAAATGATCTCACTAGCACATGTGAATTTACAGATAAACCTAGTGTTCCCCAGGAGAGATACAGAATGCTATGAGAGATTAAACAAGGGAAGCCAATGTAGTCTGGAGAGATGGGTTACATAGGGGAAGGTTTTTCTCCGGAAGAGATGGTTGACATGAGATCTGAGCAGCAGAATGAATACCTGCAGTCAAGTTCTAGACAGGAAGGTAGTCCAGTGTGGCTAAAGTCAGGAAGGAAGGCAGAGAGAATATGATCCTTGATAATGTTGGAGAGATCAGCTGTGAACAGACCTTGTAGGCCACGCTGAGAGATTTACTCATTAAGCTAAAAACAATGGAAGATCACCGAATGCTTTTGAGCAGGATACGATGGGTAGAAAGGGGGTGACATGATCAGTGAATATTATGTCTATAAAACCAGTGCAGAATGAGATGGAAAGGGAACACATCTGACATTGAACAGTTGTTGGAGAGGAAAGATATATTTGCCAGTTTATCAACTGTTTTGGAGACTTGGAAGATGGGCTGGAGGTTGCATATTACAGGAATGTGAATCAGCCATGGAGAAGGGCTCTGGACATCTTCCCCAACTCCACATCATCGTTTTGCCCTAAAAATACATTGCTGCATTTATTTTGCTAGTATTTTTATTTAAAAAATCTGGAGCCTGTGGTTAAGAGCAGAGGATCTGAAACTTGACTGTCTGGGGTAACTTTTGGGACTGCAGCGTGATCTATCTGGGTGACCTTGGGTAAGTTAGTCACCGTTTCTCTGCCAAAGTTTCCTCATCTGCAGCCTGGGGGTGATCATATTCTTTGTCTCATAGACTCGTTATGAGAAAAGTTGATACATGTCAGTTCAGTTCAGTTCAGTTGCTCAGCCGTATCTGACTCTTTGGGAACCCAAGGACTGTAGCAGGCCAGGCTTCCCTGTCCATCATCAACTTTCGGAGCCTACTCAAACTCATGTCCATCGTGTTGGTGATGCCACACGTGAAAATCACTTTTAAAAGGCTCATAATAACTTGAAGCTATTCTTGTTATCGATCTTTATTTTTATTCTTGTTTACGTTTCTCATGTCCATTTTTGGTTTTGAAGTTACATGTCTTATAAAAGGATTTTAAAGAGTGTTTTTCTTTTTTTTTGAAAAAAATGTTCTTCTGCAATTTGGACAGTTTGTAATATATGGATTAGCTATTCTTTAAAGGATAGTCATCTCTAAAATCAACTGAAATTTGCATTTAATTATATTTTAAAAGAAATTGTCCATTTCACATAACTTTACAAGATTACTGGAGTCCACTATGTTCTCCTAAAAATTTTGCCAAGTGTGTATATGTCTCTCTTTTTAAAATGTGCTCATTTATACCTTAACATTTTATGTGTTTCCTTTGTTCTGAAGGATCTTTTTCTATTTTATTGATCATTCAGAAAATTAGCTTTTGGATCCGTTGATGTTAGTTTTTCTATTTAATTAACTTCTCTGGTCATTGTTTGGAGAAGGCAATGGCACCCCACTCCAGTACTCTTGCCTGGAAAATCCCATGGCTGAAGGAGCCTGGTAGGCTGCAGTCCAAGGGGTCGCTAAGAGTCGGACACGACTGAGCAACTTCACTTTCACTTTTCACTTTCCACTTTCATGCATTGGAGCAGGAAATGGCAACCCGCTCCAGTGTTCTTGCCTGGAGAATCCCAGGGACAAGGGAGCCTGGTGGGCTTCCGTCTATGGGGTCACACAGAGTCGGACATGACTGAAGTGACTTAGCAGTAGCAGCTGATCATTGTTATTTCTAGCTTCACATTTTCTTTAGTTTTAACGTACTTTTATTTTTTCTAATTTGTTGCATTGAACTTTTAGTCCATTAAGTTTTCATCTTCCTTTCTTTCTAATGTTTGTGTTTAAAGCTCTCCATCCCCCTCTAACACTTACTCCAGCTACTTTTCATGGTCATTCAAGTTGAAATGTTTTGCAATCTCCATTTTTTATTTCTTTTTTGACTCTTTTTTCATACCTTTAAAACATTTTTACAGGAGTGTGTGGATTGTTTTAGTTGTTATTTTTATAATTCTCTTTTAATTATACTATTATCAGAGAAAGTTAATTCATAGTATTGGTTATTTGTTGTTGTTGTTATGAATATTTTTTTGTAAATGACCTATGTCTTTTTGAAATGACTTCATTTCCCCACCTTCCATTTTATCACTTCTCTCTTCAGCTGCATCTGATCTCCTCTTTAATCCACTTATTAACTTTTTAAAAGCCTCTCATGAACAAATTACTTTTTATATCCATAAATTCTAGCTGGTTATCTTTAAAATTCACTTGTTCTTTTTCATAGGGTTCTGTTATTTAAAAAATTATATCTACTGCTTTATTGATTTGGGTATTTAAATATTTACATATTATTTTATTAATTCTTGAATGGCCAAAGCTTTTCTTTTTTTTTTGCTGGGTCACAGGACCTTTTTGAATCTTATCTTTATTAGTTCATTCTTCTTGACATTAAGCTCATCTTCAAAAAGGATGAACTATTCTGTGGAAGTTCTGCATATCTTCCCTTGTGAAGCCTTTGCTATCATATGACTTCAAAATTGCTTATGATGAGGGTCCTCCGTAGGAAGCTCAGGGGTTTTACTGGCTGTGAAGCAGTTTTTAGGTTAATTTCTGGACCTGCTGCTGCTGCTGCTCCTGCTGCTAAGTCACTTCAGTCGTGTCCGACTCTGTGCGACCCCATAAACAGCAGCCTACCAGGCTCCCCTGTCCCTGGGATTCTCCAGGCAAGAACGCTGGAGTGGGTTGCTGCCGGGAGCCAGTGTGAGGAATCCCGCCTGTGACAAGGTCATGAGGAAGGAAGCTGACATATGCAAGGCGTGCTCAGACTTCAGGGGCCCCTCTGGAAATTCCTAAGCATGTACCCCAACAAAAATCTGCCGGTTTTTGTGTTCTGCTTTTCCACTCTTCTGACATTATCTGGAAAAAGTCAATTCAGGGCTTTAGTCTTCTGCATTTGAAAGAGTGTTTCAATCCAAAAAACCCTCTGATGGCTTTCTAGCCTGCCTGCAGGACTCGTACAGCTGCGCATGTGATTGTTTGAGGCCTCCTGACTGCAGGAGGCACAGGAAGCTTAAAACATCCTAGGAATGTAGGAGCTTCCAAGGAGTCAAAATCTTTAGAATAGGACTGATTAAAAGTTTCATTTGTTGAGTCAATGCTTGCTGCCAAATTTTCATATCCTTTATTTTTAGATATAGTTGGTATATAGAAAAACAAGTAGTAGACCTTGTATTAGCAACATTAGATCTTTGAGTTAAGTACCTTCTTTGTTATAACCCACTGCACCTTTGTTCTATAGAGATACAACTTTAGCGCTTTAAGGAGATGCAGATTAAAGAAAAACACTTCAGGGGAAACAAAATTAACATTCATTAAGGAAGAGAGCCAAAAAGTGTTAATAAGCCTCTTGGCCAGAAGATAATGTAAATCACCTGAGACCTTTTGTATACAAAATGATATACAGAAAGAATCTGGGTTGCAAACGCTACATAATTTTGTGTTACCCATTGATCTCCATGTTTTATCAAAAGTATAAAAGGCCTTCTGAACAATAAAGGATGGGGCCAGTTTCTCGGACCAGCTTCTGGGACCAGTTTCTCGAACTAGTCTCTCGGCCTGGTTTCTTGGGAATCTGGCTCCCCCTGTGTCTCTCTCTCTCTTCTTCTCTCCTTTTCCCTCTCTCTGCTCTTTACTTTAATTTCAGGCTGAATCTCCACCTGGGGCACGGAGGCCCGCCAAGTCTACTTACTTGCCCTGGCTGTTAAGACCCGCGCGAAAGGGGGCCTAAGGTGAGGCACCCTTAGATATTCAAGCGAGCGCTGGTGGCCCAACGTAGATGGTGCAAATTCCTTGTCTGGAATTTTATTGGTCTTCCGTGTAACCCAAGCTATTCAGCCCTCTTCCTCCACTTAATCTTCCTACTACACTATAGTTTCTTAATCTAATCTTATATTAATCAATAAACAAGTCTTTCCACACCAACGCCGTCCACCCTTCGAATTCCCTGGATCCACCAGGGCTGGACCCCGGCAAGTTGCCATTTTTAT
The DNA here is from genome assembly GCF_042477335.2 of Ovis canadensis. Taxonomy (NCBI): domain Eukaryota; kingdom Metazoa; phylum Chordata; class Mammalia; order Artiodactyla; family Bovidae; genus Ovis; species Ovis canadensis. The sequence continues at coordinate 84,295,570 of NC_091257.1, read as the reverse complement.
TAAAAAGCAGAGAAATCATCTTGCTAACAAAGGTCCATATAGTCAAAGCTACGGTTTTTCCAGTAGTCATGTACTGATGTAGGAGCTGGGCCATAAAGAAGGCTGAATTCTGAAGAATTGATGCCTTTGAATTGTGGTGCTGTAGAAGACTCTTGAAGAGTCCCTTGGACTGGAAGGAGATCAAACTGGTCAAACCTAAAGAAAATCACCTAATATTTATTAGCAGGATTGTTGCTGAAGCTGAAGCTCCAATACTTTGGCTACTTGATGCAAAAAGATGACTTATTGGAAAAGACCCTAATGTTGGAAAAGATTGAAGGCAAAAGGAGAAGGGGGCCACAGAGGATAAGATGGTTAGATAGCATCACCAACTCAATGGAAATGTATTTGGGCAAACTCCAGGAGACAGTGGGGGACAGAGGAATCTGACTTGCTGCAGTCCATGGGGTTGAAAAGAGTCAGATATGACTTAAGGTATTGAACGACAACGTGGACCCACTGCTAATGGACTGTTCATCTAGTTTAAAGTTGGACCACATATTTATTCCTCGTGTGGGTTTGGAGTTTTTCTTTTTTTTGCCAGTGACTTTTCTTTTTTTCTGATCCAGAGCCTTGGACATCAGACTAATTGTCCTGGGCTGATGGATGGAGCTTTTATAATCCATGAGGACCAGGTGAGGTTTGAATTATAGCCACTCCACATGGATGGGCATTAGATCCTCAGCACCAAACTCTTAGGACCTATGCCTCTTCTAATACTTGAATCTTGTCCCTGAAACACATCCAGATTATCACTCTGGCATTGATTTTATTTTTCCCCTCTCACACATGGAGACCTCTCTTAACTCATTGAATATGATTTATTTAATTTTTACTTTATATAGAATTTCTATGGGCTTAAAAGTATGAAGTGGGATAAACTGTTAGTTTAATTGTCATGTTAAAGAAAATTAACTTCAGATGTTTCCAAAGTAATATTTAATGCAAGAAAAAAATAATAACACAAAACATTTGTCACTAGAGTTCTAAAGTAAATAAAGCATGACCAATGTGTTGGGTCTTCCCTGGTGGCCCAGACAGTAAAGAATCCGCCTGCAATTCAGGAGACCTGGGTTCAATCCCTAAGTTGGGACGATCTCCTGGAGAACGGAATGGCTATCCACTCCAGTATTCTTGCCTGGAGAATTCCAAGGACAGAGGAGCCTGGCAGGCTATAGTTCATAGGGTTGCAAAGAGTCTGACATGACCTTTGAAACACTTTCAGTGTGCTGAACCCAACTTGTACTGACTATCCAAGAGCCTACTGTCAAAATTTTAGAAATGTCACCAGTCACCTTCAGTCATGTCTGACTCTTTGCAACCCCATGGAATTCCTAGGCCAGAATACTGGTGTGGGTGTCCATTCCCTTCTCCAGGCAATCTTACCAACCCAGGTGTCCCATATTGTGAGGAGATTCTTTACCATCTGGCCACCAGAGAAGCCCAAGAATACTGGAGTGGGTAGCCTATCCCTTCTCCAGTGAATCTTCCTGAACCTGGAATCGAACCAGGATTCTCCTGCATTACAGGCAGATTCTTTACCAGCTGAGCTACAAGGGAAGCCCAATTGTTAAATAGATATTATTAAAAATTAAATTACATAAATTTATACTTAAGTGAATTATTAAAAAAACAAACACAAAAATAATACTACTCAAGACTCACTTCAGTTCAGTTCAGTCACTCATTCATGTCCGACTCTTTGCGACCCCGTGGACTACAACATGCCAGGCTTCCTTGTCCATCACCAACTCCTGGAGTTTACTCAAACTCATGTCCATCGAGTTGGTGATGCCATCCAACAATCTCATCCTCTGTCGTCCCCTTCTCCTCTTACTTTCAATCTTTTCCAGAATCAGTGTCTTTTCCAGTGAGTCAGTTTTTTGCATCAGGTAGCCAAAGCATTGGAGTTTCAGCTTCACCATCATTTCTGCCAATGAATATTCAGGACTGATTTCCTTTAGGATGGACTGCTTGGATCTCCTTGCAGTCTAAAGGACTCTCAAGAGTCTTTTCCAACACCACAGTTCAAAAGCATCAGTTTTTCGGCATTCAGCTTTTTTTATAGTCCAACTCTCACATTCATACATGACTACTGGAAAAACCATAGCTTTGACTAAATGGACCTTTGTTGGCAAAGTAATGTCTCTGCTTTTTAATATGCTGTCTAGGTTGGTCATAACTTTTCTTCCAAGGAGTAAGCATCTTTTAATTTCATGGCTGCAATCACCATCTGCAGTGATTTTGGAGCCCCAAAATATAAAGTCAGCAACTGTTTCCATTGTTTCCCCATCTATTTGCCATGAAGTGATGGGACCAGATGCCATGATCCAAGTTTTCTGAATGTTGAGCTTTAAGCCAACTTTTTCACTCTCCTCTTTCACTTTCATCAAGTGGCTCTTTAGTTCTTCTTCACTTTCTGCCATAAGGGTGGTGTCATCTACATATCTGAGGTTATTGATATTTCTCCTGGCAATCTTAATTCCATCTTGTGCTTCATCCAGCCCAGCATTTCTCATGATGTACTCTGCATATCAGTTAAATGAGCGGGGTGAAAATATACAGCTTTGACAGACACCTTTCCCTATTTGGAACCAGTCTGTTGTTCTATGTCCAGTTCTAACTGTTGCTTCTTGACCTGCATACAGATTTCTCAGGAGGCAGGTCAGGTGGTCTGGTATTCCCATCTCTTTCAGAATTTTCCACAGTTTATTGTGATCCACACAGTCAAAGGTTTTAGCATAGTCAATGAAGCAGAAGTGGATGATTTTCTGAATTCTCTTTCTTTTTCTGTGATGTAGCAGATGTTGGCAATTTGATCTCTGGTTCCTCTGCCTTTCCTAAGTCCAGCTTGACCATCTGGAAGTTCATGGTTCACGTACTGTTGAAGCCTGGCTTGGAGAATTCTGAGCATTACTTTGCTAGTGTGTGAGATGAGTGCAATTATGTGGTAGTTTGAACATTTTTTTGGCATTGCCTTTCTTTGGGATTGGAATGAAAACTGACCTTTTCCAGTCTACTCTCTAATTAATTTACTAGTTTTTACCGTGATCTTGAGGTTACTTATGTCTGTTGTTCCTTTACAGTGTAGATATTAATAACGTACCTTAATAATATGCTTCTGAGCATTTCTTCTCAAGTCTGTATTCAGAGACATCATGTTCATAGCTTGAAAAGTCAGTCATGGTGGGATTATGCACCCCTGGAAAATTGGCAAATGCTAAAGAAGTCAGATTATTTATATGTATATAAAACTCAGAGACTAGAGCACCTTTCAGAATATTTTATAAAAAAAAAGATCAAAGATAAAACCATAGAATAAATAACAAATATTGAATATAGGCAAAGAATATTCAACAAATGTATAATAGCAGTCCCTGTGGCAGAAAAGCTTTGCTAAAAATTAAAATGCATAGTATATCTCACAGTAAAATATGTAATATAAAATTAAAATTACATATTGAAAAAGTAGAGAACATATATTTAAAAACTGTCTTAGAAGAGCCAGCATTAGCACCTCAGTAAAATGTCTGGACTTGAAACAAAAATAAACAATTCTTTTGGAACCTAGGGAAAAACAGAAAACTTACAACAAAAATAATATTATACTGGCATCACACTTATCAGCTGCAATTCTTTATGCAAGAAACAGAGACAGGGACTAACATGTTTAAGGTGCTCAGGAAAAGAATAAGCCATAGAGTTCTTTCTTATCCATCATAACTAAATTCCACATGTAAAAATATTTCATTTTATGTATCATATTCTTAATATCTCTTAACTCATTTAGGAATACTCTGTCTTTTGTTGCGAGCAGGTCTTTTGTGTGTATTTGTTGTCTATTGGTAACTAGTTCTTATGGTTTTTTAATTCTTGTTCACTTACATGAAATTATTAGTTTTTTTGAACTTTTAGAGGAAGTCATAGGCTTTTTTTTGACATGGTTATAATTTTTCTAACTTTACAAAGCCCCATTTCTGTTGTTAAACATATGCCAGTTTGATTTCTAACATCTATCCCTGGGCCTTGTTCATCTCCTTTACTTTGATATGAAACTTGAATTTTCCTTATCTCAATTGTCTTTGCTCTGATCAATGAGGATTCTGTCCCAGAAACTCTTCATCATTGTGCTCATTTGTCTTCAGGGGATGCTTGGCTAGTTTTGAGAGGTTACAATGCCCAGAATTCTTCATCCTTACCTGCAGACATTACCTTGTGCTTTATGCTCACCCACTGTGGGGCTGGCAGGAACCACAGCTCTCTGTGCTTTGCACGGAGCCTCTGATGGCCATTTTGGTTTTCTCTTTTCTAGTTTGTCAGTTGTCCTGTTTCTTTCTTCTGCTTCTTCCCACAGAAGAAGCAGATGTTGGTTGCTTCCCATAGAAGCAGCTGATGTTGGGTCTACTCGTGTTGTATACCTGCCTGTATACCTTTGACCAACCCATTTTAATTCTGTTCTTCATGGGGCTAGCTGGTCATCTGGTTTGGTTATGTATGATTATTAGGGGCTTAGATTTTTGTTATGTAGCTTTGCTGTCAGTTTGTGTGTGGGATTCACAGAGACTGAAAAATTGTCATCACCACTGTCATCACCAACTTCCAGGCTCCACTGGGACATCACCTTAATTAATTATAAATAATTCCAGCGAGAGCAATAATTTAATAATATGTAAATAATATTTAATAACATCAATACAATTTGAAAAGACATTTAAAAATGTTAACACTTCATTATATTTCTTAGAAAACTTAGAAGATCGCATTCAACATGATTTTAAAATCTACTTTAAAATGTAATTCACCATCACAATGAATATTGAAATATTAAAACACTTTCATACACAATTAGGAGCATTGTAGTTATTTCTGTTGTTGGTGAAACTAGTAGTAATACTAGAAGATACACTCAGCTTTATTGAACTTAGGAATACAGTTATATGTTTAATTACAAATTTAACCACCAAATTCACCTAAGAGTGGGACATGTAGTACATTTGTTCCTCATCCTCCTCTGGTTTCTTTCAGGCTAAAAAGTCAGAGAAGACAGGTGGAGGTGTGCTACCGTCCATGGGGTTGCAGAGTTGGACACGACTGAAGCGACTTAGCACACACATGAGACCAGCCTCTCTATTGTTCATATTATTTGCATGCTTCAAGTCTTTTGGGGCTTCCCCAGTGGCTCAATGGGTAAGGAATCTGCCTGCAGTGCAGGAGACACAGGAGACACGGGTTCGATCCCTGGGTCTGGAAGATTCCCTGGAGAAGGAAATGGCTACCCACTACAGTATTCTTGCCTTGAAAAATCCCACGGACAGAGGAGCCTGGTGGGCTACAGTCCAAAGGGTCGCAGAGTAGGACACAACTGAGCCGTGAGCATGATAGCAATTCAATTTAAATAATGTTGATTTGTGCCTGGTTTGGAGCCCTGTTTTGATGTCTGGCTTTGCTTCGGTTCCACAGTTTCAGAAAACAGAGACATTTGTTAAGAGTATTTGTTCGTTTTTATTTCAGGAAATAAAAAATAAATAAAAAGGTCATGAGGCTCTAAAGCACATTTACAGGGCTATGTTTTAAGTACTAAAATAATTCCAAATGCATCTGAAGGAAAGATACGTTAAGAGCTTAAAATATAAAAGTTTTGATAATGCTAAGGAGTGGGCTGAAAAGCAAAAGGTCGGTTCCATATGAAAATCAATGAAGACAAAACATTTCTTAATTAATGTGGGCACAAATATTTTGGCCAGTTTTTCTTGCTTCCCCTCACAGGCAGAGGCTTGGAATGCTGCCTGTGACATGCCACTCCAAGTGTGTACTCTGATCTGGTGTCAGAATGTTGGCTTACAGGTCAGAGAAAGATCCGCCGTTTACTGAAGTGTACACGGAGTACTTATTCACACATTTTTTTTTCCACCCTCGTTTCCTCCTGCCAAAATGCCATATCAGAAATAGTTGAAAGAATGGAAAACGTTCAACCTGAGGGGCAGAAGACACAGGAAAAGGATAAGAGGGCATGATCTCTGAATGCAATTAATTGAAAGCTTGTTATGGGGAAAGAATCTCGCTTGGCATTATTTCAAAGGGAACAACAACCGCAAATGGGCAAAAGTTATAAAGGAGTAAATTTCAGTTCAGAGATGGAGGAAGAGAGCCTTTCCACTTCACAAGCTCTGCCTGCCTCATCTTCCTTCCCACCCAGGTTTACTCCCAGAATCTTGTGCTTCTTCTAGGGAAGAACTCTCCCAAACATTTACATTCTTCTTCCATTGAAATTTCCCTTTTAGCAATGGAGGTCTTGCTTGCATTAAAGGGATAAACCCATGTCTCATTTTAAAGCACAGAGGGGTTTACATCAAAGATAACGAAGTCACTTTTACATCAGATTTATTACACCAAGATGTAATTATATTGCACTTGGCTTCATTGTGAGCTAATGAAAGAGAAAATGACCAAAAGACAGAAAGTCTTCAAAACAGATGGAAACACTTTGGCCCTAAGAGTCAACCAGACTAATTACATACAACCACAAATAACTTGCCTTCAAGTGTACCCTCAGAGTCAGACTAGACACGGCTACGAAGGAGGCTTAGAAGGATGGGAGGCAGGCCAGGGGCAGGTACTGTTTCAATGGGTTGCATCCAGGCATTTGAAGACATGCAACCCTCACTTAGTCATCTGATCAGTTTGGCTCTAACTCATGTTCAGAATTTGGAAAAAAAAAAAAAAAGTACATACATTTTTAAAGACTTGGATGGATCTCTTTCTTGGGTCAAATGTTCTGGCTCTCTCCTGCCAGGCATGCTGAAGGGCAGATTCCTCTAATTGGCAGGGCTTCTGCTCAGCTGTCATGTCTCTATGCAGTCTGGGTTGTGGCCAAGGGAAGTGGAGAGCTGGAAGGTTCTGGTGGAATGGGGTCTTCGAAACTAGGTCAGTTTAGCCCAAAGTAGCATTATTGCTCAAAGATAATGAGGAGTCATGGAGCAATTGCCAAAGCTCCTCTTTTGCACTGATGGCGTAGACACATCTCTAGGAAATCTGAGAACTCTAGACTAGCCTCAGAAGCAACAGAAGGCCTCATCTATAACTTAGACCCTTTGCCTTCTTTATGGGTCATCTATGGATCTGAACCTTTGTCCCAGGGTGATAAGCTTGGAAACACAGCTTAAGCCTGTGTCCATGTGTCTCCATGGTCCAGATGAATAGAAATTACACCATTTAGTCCACCTCAGTGCTTAGCAATGCCAGTAGAACCCAGTACTTGCTGAGACAATATTTTTTTCAAGGAAAGAAAGAAAGGGAGGGGGAGCGAGGGAGAAAGGAAAGAAGGAAAGAAAGGACAGGAAGAAAGGGAGAGGAAGAGAGACAGAGAGAGATATTGTCCTTCCACTCTCTTAGTGATCTTTAAGGCTGCCTTCTTATCATCCTTTGAATTCCTCATATTCATTCCCATGGTGGCAGAGAACAATCCTGGGGAGAGAACAATCCAGAGAATGAAAACTGAGATTAGTTGGCATGGATTGACCACTATTAGTGGAATAAGGCAGTTCTCTGTGGTCAAAGGAGAGTAGAGAGAGATTAGAAGACAAGTTCAAGAGCCAATGTTTCTAGTTGGATCAGAGAGCTCAGCTTGGTACCTAGGGTTCAGGAATTAGAAGACTTTGGGAGGTCAAGGGTATGAAGTCAGATTGGCTTGTTGAGAAGGGAGCTAAACATAGGATAGAGTGAAAAAGTCCCGAATTCAAAGCTGACTCCAATATCTATGGCATGCATACATTTTGAGCAAGTTATTTACTTGAAAACTTTTACCTATTTATTTAGTTTTGGCTGTGCCAGGTCTTTGTTGCTGCTCACGGGCTTTCTCTGGCTGTGGAGAGTGGGGGCTTTGGCGCCTGGGCTTGTCACTGCAGTGGCGTCTCCTGTTGAGACCACAGGCGCTAGGGCACAGGGGTGTCAGTAGGTGTGGCTCATGGGTTCTGGAACTCAGGCTGAGTAGCTGTGGTACGTGGGCTTTAGTGGCTTCACGGCATGTGGGATCTTCCTGGATGAGAGATCAAACCTGTGTCCTTTGCACTTGCAGGCAGATTCCTGACCGCTGGACCACCAGGGAAGCCCCTGAGCAAATTACTTTCAAAGCCAGTCCTTGTTATAAACTGGAGATAAATAAGAGTACCTAGACTATGAGGTCTTTGACTTTTCACCTTTCATCCTTTCGTTTGCTTTTCTTTATTCCCTTCTTTCATTATCTTACTTTGCCTTTCCTGCCCAGAAACTCTAACTGTTCAGCTTCCAGCTTGGTTCCAGCCCATTTGTCAGACCTTTTAATCTAGAAATTATATTATCAGCATGTCTTTCCATAATCCTCATGAATATTGAAAGTTGGCTTTTCCTTCTTCTGGACCACAACATGCTGATCAACATCCCTTTGAGAACAACTATAACAGCTAGAGCGCTTTTAAAATCTGAAGAATTTAGAGACAAAAGGATCTCAGAGAAGTATAGCTCTCTGAACCACCTGAATAGGTAGCTGAGAGGCTGATGAACAGCTGAGCTTTTTATAGCCTAGTGAAACTGTAGGAACACAATTTGGAGTCCAGGGCCATCCAAGACAACCTCCCATCACAGTATGGTCTGAGATTTGGAAGGGTTATATCTGTAAGTAAGATTAAACCATGAAAAGAGAAAAAAAAAAAAGATTCAGTCCTTGTAGAGATTAAAGTCAAGCTTTAAAAAGTCTCAATGCCTTGAACTAGAGTAACACACCTTCAGCAGAAACCCCCTTAAATTTCATTGACCAGACTGGGACACATTCCAGACTAATTTCAGGCAAAGTGGAACAGGATTTCCATGTTTGATCTTGACAAAGCATGGTTCTGTTAGCAAGAAATAAGAGTGAACAGATGAGTAAGCAACCAATAGATTATGTCACCATCATCTCAGATATCATTTATAGATCTTCACTATATATCAGGCACTTCTATAAGCACTCAATATGTAGACCCATTTAATTCTCATAACCACGCTATAAGTAGAGTCTCTCTATTTAATGGAAGAGGAAATTAAGGATCAGAAATGCCAACATATCATAGGTAGGAAGTAGCAGGGGCAAGATTTGAACCCAGGTCATTGTCCCGATTTATTAAGCATTCACGACGCACTATTAATTATTCTGGATATTGTGTGTGCTAAGTCGCTTCAGTCATTCTGTCTCTGTGTGACCCCATGGATGGTAACTCTCTAGGCTCCTCTGTCCCTGGAATTCTCCAGGCAAGAATATTGGAGTGGGTTGCTGTGCCCTTCTCCAGGGGATCTTCCCAACCCAAGGATCAAATTTGCGTCTCTCAAGTCTCCTGCATTGGCAGGTGGGTTCTTTACCACTAGTGCCACCCGGGAAGCCCCAGTCACTTATACGTGTTCTGAATACTGGAAATGTATAATCTCTTTCTTCTAGGAGCTCATAGTTCAATTATCTAGGAAGAATCAAGAAGATGAGCCAATTTACTTTTTTTAAAAAAACACTTTATTTATTTTGGCTTCATCTTGTAGTGTGCAGGATCTTTGTTCCCCAACCTAGGACCAAATCCGTGTCCCCTACAGTGAAAGCATGAAGTCTTAACCACTGTACTGCCAGGGAAGTCCCAAATCAATATGCTTTTGATTGATTTTATCTCATGTTGATGGCCCTACCCTGAAAAAGTAACTGTGCTTTGGAGCAAATGTTAAAAGCTTCTCTCAATCTTATGGGAATAAGATAATTCCCATTGACCTGTGTCTATTGTGGTCAGTTTCCACTACATGAGCCTCAAGTCTAAATACCCCCTGATATGTTTGCTCAAGAGTTTGAAAGCGGGGAGAACTTTCCTATGAAAAGGCTACTGTTCCTTGTGCTTGAAGTTTCTGTCCACATTTTTGGAATAGCTGATAATAGTATAAGGGTGTCTTTAAGAAAGGCAAATATATTTTTTCTTTCTTACAGTATTGTACTGGGCTGGGATCATTGTAGGCTCATAACTTTTTTTTTTTTTCTTCTAATTTTAGTTACTATTTTTTGAGGTCTTACCTTGTCCTTAATAACTCATTGTGTGTTCTATAAAGTTAATTTTATTTATTTAAAATAATCCTGCTGTTGCTGCTGTTAAGTCGCTTCAGTCATGTCCAACTCTGTGCGACCCCAGAAACGGCAGCCCGCCAGGCTCCCCCATCCCTGGGTTTCTCCAGGCAAGAACACTGGAGTGGGTTGCCATTTCCTTCTCCAATGCATGAAAGTGAAGTCGCTCAGTTGTGTCCAACTCTTCTCGATCCCATGGACTGCAGCCCACCAGGCTCCTCCGCCCATGGGATTTTCCAGGCAAGAGTACTGGAGTGGGGTGCCATCGCCTTCTCTGAAAATAATCCTAAAATGTATGTATTATTTGCTCCAAGAGCGACTGAGTTGAACTGAACATATATATATATATATATATATATATATATATATATATATATTTAAACTTCAGAATGTACTGTATAGAGTCTAACATTGCTCTATTATGAATAGATTGATAAATTATCTAGATCAGTGTTATAAAGAGAGGCAGGGTCTTAAAGTTCTGCTGCTGCTGCTAAGTCGCTTCAGTCATGTCCGACCCTGTGAGACCCCATAGAGGGCAGCCCACAAGGCTCCCCCACCCCTGGGATTCTCCAGGCAAGAACACTGGAGTGGGTTGTCATTTCCTTCTAGCTACACTAAATGAGCTATGTAAACTATTTCTCCAAGAAGCTCTGGGGTAGAGTTTGCCACCTCTAGCTTGGGGAGCCCAGTGAGGGCTCCTGGGCTTTAATCGTGATACAGCTGAGATCTTTTTGAGGGGCACTATTCAAAACATTTCTTCATAGTGGGTATTTACCCTAATCTGACATTTTTCCATTTTAGCCTCTCTCCGCTGAAGACCCCGCTGGGTTGTGTTCATCCTCAGACAGCACAGTCATGCCAACAAATAGCTCTTCTTTCGGCACTTGTGTTCTCTACCTCGTGGTTTGTTTAACTGTGGCTACTCTTTTCATTAATAGCTGTTTACACTTCACGATGATACTTGTTGAGCTTGGCAAAAGCCCTCCATTCTACACTTTTTTTTTTTTTTTTTCTGATCCCAGGGCAAACTGTCATATTTGACAATATTTTTGCTATGTAAGAGCAAGGGAAGAACAGTTAATTAAATAGGCTATGTTGTTATACTGGGAACAGGGATTAAAAATATTGGCACACTGCTAACATGTTGCTTTTGAAAGAATAGTTTCTGGTTGACCTGGATACAATTAAATATAGAAGGAATGTAGGAAGAAATGGGAATATAGATTCTCCAGGACCTCTGTTCATCCTCAATCAAACATTTTCATTGCAGAAAAGAAGACATCGTCAGTGGCCCTTGCTAGTGAACACTTTGTTGGCACCGCCACCAATTCCCAGCTTCTGGGGAGGCACAGTCCAATCGAGACTTGGGTTCACTTTGTCTCCTTGCTGTTTAGCTACTAGTCCTAGAGGAAAGGCTGGCCCCTGGGAAGGTAGCACAGTTAAGCCTCACATCCTCAATCCCAGGGCCAGCTTCACACATTTGCAAGCTTTCAGAGTACCACTTAATAGGGCCTTCGAGCCAGCCGAAGAGAAAGTGCTGCTAAACTGCTCTATTGGCAGAGCTGAGTTTATACAGATGGGAGAGTTAGCAGAGACCACAGAACAAATACCAGCAACCAATCCGTTTCACACTTCTGAAAAAAGAGAAAGGAATGGCAGAGGCAGGCCAAAGCAAACAGGCTTTGGAAAACTTGAAGCTGTGGGCTGGAATTTTCAGCTGTTCCCGTTCTCCTAACACTCAGTTTAGGGAGTTGGGTCCACTCAGAAAAAGGGGAAACTTTCTCCATTTACACTTCTCAGGTTCAGCCTCCTACAGAAAAAGGGCAGTTCGTTCCCAATCACAAAATTAGAATAGTTTCCAACATCATCAGCACAGTTATCCTGGAGTCTGCCTTTTTTTTTTTTTTTTTTTTTTGGTGGTGGTGGGGGGCGGGGGTTGATTCAAAGGTACTATTTTTTCCAGAGAATTCTATGCTGTTGGGATTCCCTCAGCTTGTCTCTCTGTGGCATGCCTCCATCTTAGTCTTTATTTTCTCCTGTCTCTCCCTCTCATTTTTTCCCCTCTTCTTCCAGGAAAGAAAGCTATTTTCTTTCTTTTTTTTTTTTTCTCCCAGAGTATGCTAAAACATAAAACTTCCCCACAATTTGCTACCTCACACAAATGCCTTCATTTCAGCTAAAGCACTTATCATTGTTCAGTCACCCAGTCGTGTCCAACTCTTTGCAACCTCATGGGCTACAGCATACCAGGCTTCCCTGTCCTTCACTATCTCCCGCAGTTTGCTCAGACTCATGTCCATTGAGTCAATGATGCCACCCAACAACCATTTCATCCTCTGTGCTTATCAAAATTCATCATAAACATGGATATTGCTCCTGCCTTGGGGATAGGTGATGTTTCTAGTTCCAGCCCCAAAAGGAATGAAGATGATATTTGGGGACAAGAATTAAAGAGAAGTTTCGCCTAAGTGGCTGTGAAACAGTCAGCAGCCGTCCCTAGCATGGTCAAGTAGAGTTTATGGAGAGTGGCTGGGAGAAACTTTCATGTGGGCTGGCATCACACAAACCAGCAGGGTGGCTTCAGGTAAGATACTCCATAGAGAAAGACACAGACAATAGTGCAACCATCTTAGCTCTGGATGCTTTGGAAAATGGCTGTCAGGTTCATTTGATGGATTAACCAGGTCATCCAACTAGTTTACCAGAATGTGTGGGTATGTGTCTGTGAGGAAAAACTCTGCAACTGTGTTTAGAAACAGTTCCATCTGTTCTTCTGTATTTAAAATGCTTAGATGTTGGGGGGTGGGGGGAGGAGTGAAAACACAAGAATCAGATTATTTAGGAAATAGATCATCTCAATTCAAGTTGTTAACAAAGGCTCCCAGCTGGAACAGTGGTAAAGAATCTGCCTGTCAATGCAGGAGACTCAAGAGACGCAGGTTCGACCCCTGGGTCTACAAGATCCCCTGGAGGAGGAAATGACAATTCACTCCAGTAGCCTTGCCTGGAAAATTCCATAGACGGAGGAGCCTGGTGGGCCACCATCCATGGGAGTCATAAAGAGTCAGACATGACTGAGGGACTGAGCGTGCACACACACACACACACACACACACACAACAAAGACATACAGATCAGTAAACAAAGAACTCACAGAAATTAGAGGAAATTGCTATAAGGGAGAGAGGAAAATGGCTTGATAAAGTCAACGGCTGTTTACCATAAGGACCATCTCCTGGCTAGATGAGACTCCCAAGGGCTGGTACACTGAAATGTGGACACGGTTGGTTCTCTGTTTTTGAGAAATGAGGTTGAGCCAAAGAAAAGCCTGTTAGAAAGTACTGGCATCTGGACAACTCTGAGTAAAAAGAAGAGAAAGTCCTGCAGTTGGCAGAATAAAAAGATAATGGTGTCTGTTGTTCAGTCACTAAGTCGTGTCTGACTCTTTGTGACCCCATGGACTGCAGCATGCTGGGCCTCCCTGTCCCTCGCTGTCTCCTGGATTTTGCCCAAGTTTTCTTGGTGTCTGAATCAGGGTAAATAAGGAGTTCAAAGCAGTGCACTTGAATGGACACTTGGCTTTCAAAGGTCTGAAAACCCTTTGAGAAGCAAGCAAACAAAATAATAATAACAACCCTATTCTAATAGACTAAGGTTGACAGCAGAGGAACAGAGGGTACGATCAAGGTAAGATATATGAGAACTATGACATATCCCAAGAATTAAGTCTCCATTGGTTATCTCTTGATAAACAGTGTCTAGTGTGGTATGTGCAGGTTCCATCACCAGATAAGGAAAGGCAATGCCAAAAGTCAAATAGAGCAGGTGATGTTCTTCACTCTATTAATGGAAACATAGCCTGGAAAACTTCTGTCTGTAATAAGATGTTCTTGAAAGTCTGTTTTTTTTTTTTTCATAATTGACCAAGATCTGGACAACCAAGCATAATTCATAATTATATCCCCAATATATCTTGAATATGTCATCTAGATAAGTCAGCTGACATTGCTAAATCTCAGTTTCTCTATATGAAAGCCAAAAGTATTGGCAAGCTTTGTCAAAATTATTCAGAACCAGGATAACTGTGCCAAATACAGCTTCCCATGGGTGCATGCTAAATCACTTCATTTGTATCTGACTGTTTGCAACCCTATGAACCGTAGAGCCCTCCAGGCTCCTTTGTCCATGGGATTCTCCAGGCAAGAATTCTTGAGTGAGTTGCCATTTCCTACTCCAGGGAATCTTCCTGACCCAGGGATTGAACCCGTGCCTCTTATGTCTCCTGCACTGGCAGGTGAGTTCTTTACCACTAGTGCCACCTGGGATGCCCCACAGCTTTCCATGGTACCCTCCTAAATATAGTCAATGTTAAGTGGCCACAAGCTGGCTGAATGAAAAGCAGTGATGAGGCAGTTGGAGTTCTGCTGGCTTTTCCTCTTAACCAGCAACTCTTCAGTTGCTGATGTCCTAGGGCTCTCTGGAACAGAGAGTGGACACCACTGGGCTTGATCATTCTAAGGCTCTTTATAGTGCTACCTTCTTTAATCTCATCTTATCAGATCAAAAAAGAAAAGTAGTGAAACTTTTAAGCAAATTAAATCACATAAAAGAGGAACCAGAGATCAAATTTGCCAACATCTGCTGGGTCATAGAAAAAGTAAGAGAATTTCAGAAAACCATCTACTTCTGCTTCATTGACCATACTAAAGCATTTGACTGTGTGGATCACAACAAACTGTGGAAAATTCTTCAAGAGATAGGAATATCAGACCACCTTACCTGCCTCCTGAGAAACCTGTGTGCAGGTCAAGAAGCAGTCATTAGAACGAGACATGGAACAATGGACTGGTTCAAAATTGGGAAAGGAGTATGTCAAGGATGTATATTGTCACCCTGCTAACTTAACTTATGCACAGAGTATATCACATGAAATGCTGGGCTGGATGAATCACAAGCTGGAATTAAGATTGCTGGGAGAAATATCAACAACCTCAGCTATGCAGATGATACCACCCTAATGGTAGAAAGTGAAGAGGAACCAAAAAGTCTCTTGATTAAGGCAAGAGAGGAGAGTAAAAAAGCTGGCTTAAAGCTCAATGTGCAAAAAACTAAGATCATGGCATCTAGTCCCATCACTTTATGGCAAATAGAGGAGGAAAAAATGGAAATAGTGACAGATTATATTTTCTTAGGCTCCAAAATCACTGCAGATGGTGACTGAAGCCATGAAATTAAAAGATTCTTGCTCCTTGGAAGAAAAGCAATGACAAACCTAGACAGTGTATTAAAAGTCAGAGACATCATTTTACCAACAAAAGTCCGTATAGTCCAAGATAAGGCTTTTCCAATGGTCATGTACAGATGTGAGAGCTGGACCATGAAGTAGTTTGAGTGCTGAAGAACTGATGCTTTCTAACTGTGATGTTGAATTTTTGAACTGTGTGGTTTTTGTAGTGTGGTTTTTTTGAACTTTGTGGTGTGGTTTTTGAACTGTGGTGTCAGAGAAGACTCCTGAAAGCCCCTTAGACTGCAAGGAGATCCAACCAGTCCATCCAAAAGGAAATCAGTCCTGAATATTCATTGGAAGGACCAATGCTGAAACTCCATTACTTTGGCCACCTGGTGCAAAAAACTGACTCATTGGAAAAGACCCTGATGCTGGGAAAGACTGAAAGCAGGAGGAGAAGGGTACAACAGAGGATGAGATGATTGGATGGCATCACAGACTTGATGGACATGAGTTTGAGTAAGCTCCAGAAGTTGGTGTGATGGACAGGGAGACCTGGTGTGCTGCAGTCCATGGGGTCACAAAGAGTCGGACATGACTAAGCGACTGAACTGAACTGAACTATGATGCTGGAAAAGACTCATAAGAGTGTCCTGGACTGCAAGGAGATCAAGCCAGTCAATCAGAGAAAATCAACTCTAAATATACATTGGAAGAAGTGATGCTAAAACTGAAGTTCCAATACTTTTGGCCACCTGATGCAAAGAGATGACTCATTGGAAAAGACCCTGATGCTGGGAAAGATTGAAGCCAGAGGATGAGATAGTTGGATGGCATTACCAACTCAATGGACATGAGTTTGAACAAACACTGGGAGTTAGTGAAGGACAAGGAAGCCTGGAGTGCTGCAGTCCAAAGTGAAGTCACTCAGTTGTGTCCAACTCTTTGCGACCCTGTGGACTGTAGCCCACCAGGCTCCTCTGTCCATGGGATTCTCCAGGCAAGAATACTGGAGAGGGTTGCCATTTCCTTCTCTAGGGGATCTTCCCAACCCAGGGATCCTGCATTGCAGGCAGACGCTTTAACCTCTGAGCCACCAGGGAAGCCTGCTGCAGTCCAAAGGGAGTTACAAAGAATCAGACATGACTGAGCCACTGAACAACACAAATGTAAGATTTTGCCTGGGGCCATATCTGAATCTTCTCCACCCAGTTTTTTAATCTTCCTCTCTCTTTTTGATCTTCTACTTCTTGTTAGCATTGCTCAGGCCAGTGGCTGGAGTCTTTTATGCCTTATATTCATATTCAAGGATACTTCCACAGTCAGATGAAGCCTGGCTCCTTTAAATGCCACATGATCTGGTTAACAAGAATTGCATGCTGGTTCTGCTTTCAGGCTTGTCTCAAAAAAAGGACTCACGTGTTGGCAGCTTCCTTCCTTCTCTCCTACATCCTGGCTATACCAGACATTTTTCTCCTCCTCTGCCTTCTGCCATTCTCTCATTGGTGGTTTTCTTTACTAATAGCTGTCATTCCAGGTGATGTTGCCTCCTATACAAACTTCCAGCTTTTGAGTGAATCTACTCTGAACCACATCTGAGTTGGGTGTTATATACACAGCACATAGATCAAGCAGTCTTAGAGTTAAAGGAGCTTAGGCTCTAGTGTAGTGAGGTTCGAGCTTTGGTAACCATGATTCACAGTAAATATATGTAAATGGTCCAATAAAAATAAACATACACATAAAAAAGTACTGTTTCAAAAGTTTAAGAGGCAATACTTACCCGAGTGACATTTTCTATTCTATTCTAGAATGGATTTGAATGAATTATTTTATTTCATGAACAAAATCTAGTTATGACCCACTAAATTGATTCCACACCCCAGTTATGGGTTACAATTAGTTTTCAACCAATTACATGCAGGCAATTTGAAAAAGACCTCTCTAGAACAAGAGAGGGTTTCTAAAGTCACTATAATAGAATAAGAGGGATACATGAGAGGAGATGGAAGCCGCAGTCGAGTTGTCATTGTTGTCAAGATGATAGCTGTCAGGACTGTACTTCTCAAACTCTGCCACGTATGTGAAGCACCCAGAGATTTACTTAAAATATAGATTCTGATTCAGGAGTTGGGTGAGGTTCTGCGTTTCTAAATTACTTCCAGGCAATGATGGTGCTGCTGGCTCATGAAGTACACTTTGAAATACGAGGGTCTAGAACAGGGGTCCCCAACCTTCCAGCCACAGACTGGTTTTTCTCATCAGATCATCAGCAACATTAGATTAGAAATAAAAGCACAATAAATGTAATGTGCTTGAATCATCCTGAAACCATTTTACACCCCCCTCCACCCCCACCTTCTGGTTCCTGAAAAAGTTGTCTTACATGAAACTGGTCCCTAGTGCCAAGAAGACCGCTAGACTCTAGAAGGTGATGTCTAAAGGATGCCCAGGAAGTATCCAGGGCAAGAAAGGCTTTCTGGTAGAGGAAAGGGCATTTGTGACGTTACCTATGTAAAAAACACCATGGACCATGCAAGAAACTGCAAGCACCCACATTACCTTAAAATCACCTATGCTCATGTTATAGCTAAACATATGGTCTGTCTCCAGCAATGAGGCATAATTTGGGCAAAGATGAGCAGTCTTTTACACCATGATAAATTCAGGAAAAGTGAAACAAAATTTACTGATTTCATTTAAAAAAGAAATTGTATATACTTATTTATTGTAAAACACAATATTGGCAACCATGATTTAGAGTTCTTATTGCATTTGTTCTTTCGCTGGAGGCAGAGTAGAGGTGAGTAGAACTATACTCTCTCCAGCAGATCCTGCACTGTTTGACCATACTACCAGGACTTGGAACACTTCTATGCAAGTTGAAATTTAAGTACGCTTGGAGGGAGCTGCAGGTGGAGAAACTTGAGGTTGGGGTGGCAATTAAGGGTCAAGATCAAAAACTAGCCTTCCATCGTGGAATCCCTGGGCACTGGAGAACAGGTTTTAAAAGAGAGAAGTTCTGGAGTCACATAGAATAAGGTGTGGGCAGGGAAGAGGAGGACAATTTAAAGAAAGAACTGAATCTCCTTTTTCACCCCCACCTGTAAGGGAAGGGAAGACTAGGCTTCTCAAACCTTTTTCAAGCCAGTATATCTCTTTCTCTAAGCTTTTCCCTTCAACCGGGCCTCCCCTGACATTTTCTTCACCTCTGCAGGGGTTGTGGGGTGGAAACAAAACAAAAAACTCTTCTAAGCTTTGTGAACATAGTCTCAGATGCCTCAACCCCAGTGGAGGCCTCAGTTTGTGATATGTTCCTTGATGAGGACAGAATCTGAAGTCCCCATTTGGCAGCAAGGATGGGAGAACTGCCTGGAGTTATGCGGCTCCAGGTGAATTTCTCAGGGCACCAATTTGCATATGTGGGCAAAACTAACTTAGATATTGTTCTTTCAGTAAATACTCATTTCCTGACTATGTCCCTGGAAAGGCATAACCTTCAGTTCAGTTCAGTTCAGTCACTCAGTCCTGTCTGACTCTTTACAACCCCATGGACTGCAGCATGCTAGGCCTACGTGTCCATCACCAACTCTGGGAGTTTACTCAAACTCATGTCCATTGAGGTGATGATGCCATCTCATCCTCTGTCGTCCCCTTCTCTTGCCTTCAATCTTTCCCAGCATCAGGATCTTTTCAAATGAGTCAGTTCTTCACATTAGGTGGCCAAAGCATTGGAGTTTCAGCTTCAGCATCAGTCCTTCCAATGAATATTCAGGACTGATTTCCTTTAGGATGGACTGGTTGGATCTCCTTACAGTCCAAGGGACCTCAAGAGTCTTCTCCAACACCACAGTTCAAAAGCATCAATTCGTCAGTGCTCAGCTTTCTTGATAGTACAACTCTCACATCCATACATGACTACTGGTAAAACCATAGCTTTCACTAGAGGACCTTTGTTGGCAAAGTAATGTCTCTGCTTTTTAATTTACTGTCTATGTTGGTCATAACTTTTCTTCCAAGATGCTGGGTATATGATTGTGCTTCAGACAAACCTGGTTGCTGCCGTCAGTGAGCTCATAGTGATAGCTTTATGTATATTAAGGGATGAAGCATGGAATGATTCAAACATGGTGTGCATTTCACCGATCACTCCTGAGCTGGAGAGTTCATTGCCCAAGACTTCCCTCTTTATTGCCGACATGGAGCTTGTGTGGAGAAAATTTGCTCGATAAGATGATGAGGGCACACTGACCAACCTGGGCCAAATCCTGAGGCCAGATCCTGACACTGATTCTTAGTGCAGACCATCTTTTCCTGGGAAGTCATCAATGGATGTGTTCATCTATTGGGGTAGCTGGCTGTGATGCAGAGAAGAGAGCCCAAAACGTGAATTTTAAAGCATTTCTCTTTCCTCAAAATGTGGTCTGCAACACACTGCAATAGAATTATCTCAAATGAGGGTCCCATTCTACTAAAGAGATGAGCCAAAGATGACCACTGTCTGTTGGCCTTTTCGTTGTCCTTCACTGTAGGCTGAGAACTGTCAGCTCAAAAATCTTCCTGGGCCATACCCAAAGTTTCACACAGCCAGTTATTTAAAAACTAGCTCAAACAAGCAGATTCATAGCCACATAGAACCTGTCTTCTTTGCATATCTGATGCTGAAGCTGAAGTTACAATACTTTGGCAATCACTGGGAAAGACCGCTGGGAAAGATTGAAGGAATGAGGAGAAGGGAACAACAGAGGATGAGATGGTTAGACATCATCACTGACTCAATGGACAGGAGTTTGAGCAAACTCTGGGAGTTATTGAAGGACAGGGAAGCTGCAGTTCATGGGGTTGCAAAGAGCTGGACATGACTTAGCAACTCAACAACAACAAAACCCCACATGACAGGTATTCTCCATTGATAATATAAGATTGTTGTTATAAGGCCCTGAACCACTGCTGCCCTTTGGAGTCCTGAGACCCAGAGATTCCCTGCCATGATGCTGAGAGAAATCACCTAGATGCTGGAGCTCCACCTCAGATCCTCCTCCAATGGGAGTCCTCCTGCTCTCCTTCTCTCTGCATGGTGGCCCCTGGAAACCTCTGGGTGGTCTCAGTCCCTGACAGGTTTCTCCTTGCATCAACTCTGTCCAGCTACTGTCCAATAAAACTTGTTGTATGGTCCTGCCTCTGGTGCTCTTAGCTTTTTCTTTAATCAACTCCAAATCTTCAAACACTCTACCAATAAGTCCATGTGGATCTGGAGTAAAGTTTGCAGGGTGTGGGTGGCTGGAAATGCACATTTTTATGAGCTTCCCCAGATGAAATTGTGTGCATGTGTGTATACCTACAAGAGCACTGAAATTGAAGAACCATGAGGTAGAAGGTTTGGCTTGAATCCTGCTTCAGGGCCTTGTTACCTAACTTTGGGACTTGACTCTGACACTCTCCAAGCATCAGTTTCTTTTCCCCTACAAGGTTAAAATGCAGATGTTTATAGCAGAGAGATCTGTGGAATGCAGCAGAGTGTGTGAGAGGAATTAGAGCAATGGTAAATGCATGTTAGGTGCTCCACCCATAGGCATAGGAATCTCAGTTTTTGCTTTTCTTCCTTTCTGAGACTCCTTGAATCTAGTCTTTCTCATTCTAAAATATTCTCTACTTTAACAGGTCCTTCAGAATCAAAGGTCTCCTTGGGCCCTATCAGTCTACTAATTCACTTGTAAAGCTCATTTGACATACCTCTGTGCCTACCTGACTTTGTCTTTTAATTTTTTTCTGCCCCCTTCTATTAGATCTCTCTGTAACTGCATTATCTACTGCTATCAAGTATCTGAGAGCCAGAATGAGATGACAAATGCTACACAGGTACATTTGTATTGTATCGTTATAGTCCTTATCCCTAAATATAGATGGGACCCAAATGCTATTTTTATATACGATTTTGCTCAGTTCCACTCCACTGTCTGTTGGATATTTCTGGTTTTGCTAAATACATTTTTTCTCCCTTTCTGCTTAGAAACATCTACTGAAATATAATTATTTTTAGCAACTTTGCTGAGTTGTTTGCAGTTTTGCATGCAAATCTTTGCTCTCAGGGGACATAATCAATACGCAGCAGCCCAGCGTCCCAGTGAATGGTGAGAGAGATGTGTGAAGTCAGGGTGTGATATCCCAGTGATGGTTGCTAAATGAAATCATTTACCAAAGGTACCTTTGTGCACTGTAGAAATCTTTAACCCCTAATGCATGCGTCTTGCTTTCCTTAACTTGGATGTTTTTGTGCAAAAAAGATGTGTTAGGCCGATGGATAGATGTCTTTTATTTCATCTCTGCCCCTCACATTCTTCCAAGTGTTTAAAGGAGCAAGACTACTAGATTCCCTTCTCCAGGGGATCTTCCTAACCCAGAGATCGAACCTAGGTCTCTTGCATTGCAGGTAGATTCTTTATTATCTGAGCCACGAGGGAAACCCCAAATGAAGTCACAGCATGAATCAAATTTACATGGAATATCAAGAATACTTATTTTTTCTTCTAAGGTCAAGGCCAGAGACAAATGTAATGAAAACATAGTAAGAAAATTGTATGTGGATGAGACTCTAATTCTATGTGGCTGGAATGAGGAAAACAAAAATACTACTCTGGTTTCCATATGTTAATATTGGTAGTGAGCAACTGGGAGATGACTCACAGGAAAGTCTACTAGCAGAAGCCACTAACATGGGCCCTGGGGTAAGTAAAATGATGAGTTTGAACAAACATAAAGTTGTTGAGGGAAGATAGACAGACATAATAAAAATTTAGGGATCTCATCTAGAGACAAGTTAGGTGGACACTGTAAGAAGTGACCAGTAAAATATTTTAAGAGAGGTAGTTCTAGAACCTTGACTAGCCAAAAGAGAAATACTCCATATCACATTTATAAAAAGAGACAAGATAAATCAATTAGCTTTTGGAAGAGCTGCCTCATTCATATTTCCAGGGCAAAGTCTCAGAAATCTAGAGTGGGAAAGAAAGTCAACTTCTTAATTTAAGGGAAGGCAAAGAGAAAGAAAGAATTTCACTGGGATTGCGGTTAGAGCTAAATTTTATTGAGCTAAATTTTATTGAGCCCATGCTAGACTTAATATCATGGAAAAATAATATTCACCATTGTGCCAAGGGTTTTGCATAGATTATCTCACTTGATAGTCACAACAACCATATTTGGCAGATACTTTAATCATCTCCATTTTACAGGTGGGTAAGTTGAAGATTAGAGATGTAAATTAATGTGCTCCAGGTTAAAGAACTATTAACTGATAGAGTCAGGATTCAAACAAGTTGTCTGCATTTGGATCCTTCAAATGTAGAAATTCAAGGGGAGCTGGTAGCTAATGTTGAGGAGCCACACTGATGTTCCAAGTGTGAACTGGGATACTGTGGGCACATGGTAGTATGCTCTGTGATTTACTTATTTGCTCATAATATGCACTTATTTCCTTCTTTGATCCTAACGTACTTCTAACACTAGGTTTGTTGCTCATTAGCAATGTTTGGCCTTAGGGAAATCAATCCATATGAGCTTTTATTCTATCTGTAAAATGGGTATAAAAGTAATACTTAATACATCTATATCCAATCAAGATACAGCAACAGAAACTGGGTTTGTCCTTCTACATTAAACAACCTTAAACAATTAAAAAAAACTTGATAGAATATATCAAGAAACAATTTGCCAGACACTAGACATCCGACAATGAAGGGCAGTGTTCTTTGAGGGTTGAGACCTCTTGCATTTCTCCAGGTTATTTCCCTGGTGATTCAGATAGTAAAGTATCTGCCTGCAATGCAGGAGACAGTGGCTTGATCCCTGGGTTGGGAAGATCCCCTGGAGAAGGTCATGGCAATCCAAGACAGTATTCTTGTCTGGAGAAACCCATGGGCAGTGGAGCCTGACAGGCTACAGTCCATGGCATCGCAAAGACTTATTGCTGTGAGTGAGATTAAAGGCCACAATGCAGGAAGGGGGAACCAAGACAGAGCCTAGTGGGGTTCTTGACTTGGGGGAGGGCCTCCTTAATTATCCAACTGAGCACTGATGAGCGTACACATGCATGTGTATGTATGAATGATCAGATGCTAGGCAACATCTGAAAGGATTAGAGAGCAAGGAATGTTGACTGTTCCTACCAGACAAACTGGAAAACCTCAGGACTCAAGAAGCATTGGATAGAGTTCATAGAGAGGTCTTGCCTCAATAATGGAGAGTAATTATTCCTAGACTGAACTGGCCCCATCTAATATATGTTAAAAGAGAAACCTCCAAAGATTAAACTGTTTCCTAGTGACTTATAGCATACCAGAATAAAATTCAAGAACATGTATAGTAACACAAAAATAATTAGCATTCAACAACATAAAATTCACAGTGTCTAGCACTCACTTAAACATTACTTAACACACATGAAACAAGAAAGATAATGAAGAAATATATTTATAACATAAAAATGGCCCAGAACAGACACATATGCTATTACTGGCAGATAAATGACAACAAAACAGTTATTATAACGCTACCAGATATTCAAAAAGTCAAGAGAAGACATGGGCGATTTAAAAATGATCCAAAAAGAATCATATGGCAAAAGCAAACACATAAAAAGAAAAATATTCTTGATGAGATTAATGGCAGACTAGGCTTTGCAGTGGAAAATATTATCAAGCTTGAAGTCACAGCTGTAGAAACCATCAAAACAAAGAAACAACAGCAAAACAAAAGCACAAAAGACAAAGCAACAACAAAAACTAAAAACCAAAAACCACATGCAGAAAATGAAAAGAGAATCAGTGAGCTGCAGGACAACTTTAGGTGGCCTAATGTATGTGTGATTGGAGTTCTCAAAGGGGAAAAAAGGCAGGAAGAACATTTGAGGATATAACGGTCAAAGTGTTTCCAAATGTGATGAAATTATAAACTCAAAGTCATAAACTCTCACAAAGCCTCGGGCACAAGAAACATGAAGAAATCTATACCAAGGCTTATTCAACACCAGTGATAATAAGAAAATTTGAAGAGCAGTCAGAGGGAAAATATACATATATTAATGTCCTATCCAGAAAAAGAAGCATAATGATAACAGTAAATTTCTCATGAAATATAAAACAACAACAAGAGAATACAGTAAAGCAATGTCATTAGAGTACTAAAAGAAGAAAAAAGTCAGCTTAGAATAGGCTATAAGAATAAAAATATCCAGGGAAAATATCTATGACAAAATCCCTTGAAAAATGAACAAAAAGTAATTCATCACCAGTAGATTTTCGCTACAAGAAAAATTAAAGGAAGTCTATAGGCCAGAGGAAAATGGTACCAGATGGAAATGGGGATCTATACAGAAGAGTGAAGGATGTTAGAAAGGGTATTTACATGGGTAGATATGTGAGATTTTTTTCTTATAACCTAAATATCTTAAAAGATCATTGACTGTGCAAATAAAAATGATAACAATGTAATGTAGCATCGTGTTTATGTAAAATGGATATGAATATTCCCCAAAATGAGAGAGGATACATTTATAAGACTCTTACACTATACACGCAGGGTATGATATCACTTGAAGATAGACTGTGGGATGTTAATAACATGTACCGTAAGCTCTAAAGCAACCACTACCTAATAAAACAAAGTCTTACAGCTAATTGTAATCCAGAGAAAATGGAATATTTTAAAAATATTCAATTGATTCAAAGAAAGCAAAAAAAAAAAAAAAAGAAACAGAGAAGAAAAATCATACAGGATAACCATATTATGACATTTTAAAGTCTAATAATACAATTAAGTGTCAATGGTTTAAATATCTTAATTAACAGATGCTAAGTTGCTTCAGTTGTGTCCAGTTCTTGTGACCTCAGTGGCTGTAGCATGCCAGGATCCTCTGTCCATGGGATTTTGCAGACAAGGATACTGGCCATGCCCTCCTTCAGAATTAACAGGCATTGTCACATTGGGGAAAAAAAAAGGAAGATCCCACTCTATCCTTACAAAGAAATACCTTCAAGTATAAAGTTACAAGTAAGTTAAAAACAGAAGAATAGATATATGTTAATATGTTAACAGCCGTCGAAGGAAATCTGGTATAGCCATCTTAATGTCTGTCTTCCAAGGTGGCTCGGTGGAAAAGGGTCCACCTGCCAATGACTTAATGCTGAAAAATAGCTATCTTAATATCACACAAAGTGGATAGCAAAATTAAGAATATTGGCAGAGTTACAGGTTTTATTTTATAATTGTATAATGGCTAATTCATCAATGAGGGTGTGCTAAGTCGCTTGAGTCATATGTGACTCTGTGTGACCCTACAGACTACAGCCCGCCAGGCTCCTCTGTCCATGGGATTCTCCAGGCAAGAACACTGGAGTGGGTTGCTGCGGCCTCCTGCAGGGGATCTTCTTGACTCAGGGGCTGAACCTGTGTCTCTTGAGTCTCCTGCGTTCTTTACCACTACTGCCACCATGACATGCCTAACACAGCTTTAAAACACATGGAACAAAAATTAACCATGTGCATCAGGGAGAAACACACGAATCCTCAAGTATAAATGAGGATGTCAGTACTTCTCTCTGAGAAACTGATTGACCAAAATAGATAGAAAATCTGTAGGTAAATAGATGTAAATAATACCATCAGGATCTCTGATTTAATTAAGATTTATAGAACACTCTACTCAACAGCAGTAGAAGGTGCATTACGTTTAAGTGCATTAAGAATATTTACCAAGATAGAACATATCCTGGACCGAAAACTAAGTCTTAGTGATTTTAAATATTTCAGCCATACAAAATAGCAAAATGGAATTAAATTAAAATTTGATAACATTAAGCTCTTTTGAGAGTTCCCAACTATTTGTAAATTAAATAAGACATTTCTAAAAAATCTCCGGATGAAAGAATAAATCAAAAAGGAAATTAGAATGCATTTGAAATGGAATGTCGATAAAAATACAACATGAAACTTCTGTAAAGTCACTTTAGCAATACTGAGGGGGGAGATTTAGAGGATTAAATGCCTATATTAGAAAGCAAGAAAGATCTCAAATCAATACCTCAGTGTCCAACTTAAGAAAAAGGCAAAGAAACAAAGAAAAGAGAAAAAAAAAGAGCAAACTGAACTTACAGTAAGTAGAAGAAAGGAAATAGAGATTATAGCCTAAACAAACAAAATAAAACATAGAAAAGCAATAAAGAGAAATCAATGGAACCAAATCTTTGTTCTTAGATAAGATCAATAAAACTGAAGATTATCTAGCCAGGGTAATTAGGAAAATAGATCAATGACTCTTAGTTAGCAATATAAGAAGTGAGAGAGTTGATCGAACTAAAGATTCTACTGATAGTAAAATGATGATAAGGAAATATTACAAACAACTCTATGCCAGTAAATTTGACAACTCAAGTGAATTGCAAACCTTCCTTGGAACACACATATTACCAAAGTTCATTCATGAAGACATAGATAATCTGAATATCTCTTTATATAATAAATTTATTGAATTTGTAGTTAAAGACTTCACAAAGAAACTTCAGGCCAAGATAGTTTTACTGGTGATTTCCCCCCAAATGTGTAAGAAACAAATAATACCAATTCTATACAGATGACCATAAAACCTGGAGGGAGGGACTACTTCTCGACTTATTTTATCAACCAACATTGCCCTAATTTTAGAAAATTACTTTATGATAAATGGAAACTACACACCAATATCTCTCATGAACACAGATACCAAAATTCCAAACAGAAAGACACTTGAAAGAAAGAAGCCAAAGTGTTTTATATACAACCAAATAACTGTCTATGTCAAAAATCCAATCAATCTATAGAAAGTTCTAGAACTAATAACTGAGTTTAGCAAGTTTATAGGAAATGAGAGCAATATGTCACAATCAACTCTATATACTAGATGCAAACAACCAGAAATGGAAGTTAAATAACACAATGAAATTCATAGTGACAACAAATATATTAAGTGCTTAGGGTTAAATCTGATAAAAATGTGAAAGATATGTAATCTGAAAGCTAGAAACAGTTTCTGAGTGGCATGCTGTGTCATAGGTCAGAAGAAGGAGTACTATTAAGGTGTTGCATGCGTGCATGCTCAGTTGCTCCGTCCTGTTCTGTGTCTGACTCTTTGTGACCCCACGGACTGTAGCCCACCAGGCTCCTCTGTCCATGGAATTTCCCAGGTAAGAATACTCTGAATGGGTTTCTACTTCTTTCTCCAGAGGATCTTCCTGACCCAGAGATCAAACCCACATCTCCTTTATTGGTAGGCACATTCTTTACCACTGAGCCATCTGGGAAGCCCTGTTAAGTTGTTTATTCTCCCCAAATTGAACTATAGATTTTATAGAATTCCAACAAAAAACCCAGAAGGATATATTGTAGAAACTGACAAACTCTTTATAAAATTTGTTCAGAAATGCTAAAGGACTTAGAATGTCCAAAACAACTTGGAAAAAATAGGAACAAAATTGGAGGAATACCACTATGTGATTTCAAGATTTACTATAAAGCTACAATAATTTAAGACAGTGTGACAGAGTGTAAAGATAGATGGGTGAAACAGTAATACAGAGAGTCCAGAAATAGATCCACACATATATGGACAACTACTTTTCATAAAGGTCGAAAGTCAATTCAGTGGAGAAAGGTTTGCACCTAGTTGGTGATGCCATCCAACCATCTCATCCTCTGTCATCCCCTTCTCCTCCTGCCTTCAGTCTTTCCCAGCATCAGGGTCTTTTCAAATGAGTCAGCTCTTCGCACCAGGTGGCCAAAGTACTGTAGCTTCAGCTTCAGCATCAGTCCTTCCAATGAATATTCAAGGCTGATTTCCTTTAGGATGGACTGGTTTGATCTCCTTGTAGACTCAATGGATATGAATTTGAGTTGGTGATAGACAGGGGGGCCTGGTGTGCTACAGTTCTTGGGGTTGCAAAGAGTCAGACACGACTGAGTGACTGAACTCAACTGAGTCTTGAGTAGGGCTTCATAATGTGTTTAACAACATCACTCAGTGATTCTGGTATCCATCCAGGTTTGGGGACTTTTGTTTATTATTTTTATTTTTTGGCCATGCTATGTGGCATATGAGAACCTAGTTCCCTGACCAAGGTTTGAACCCAGGCTCCCTGAATTGGAAGTGTGGAGTCTTAACCACTGGGAAGTCCCTAGACTTCTGTTTAAATGGTGAGTTATCTCCTTCATTCCCTTAGTATCTGCCTTTGAGAATCTGGAGTTGTTTAAACCCCGCTCCCCCCATCTTAAGTACATGGGTATTGGGATGAATCCATCTCCATTTAAAGGAGAGGTCTAGAAAATAACAATAATTCTCAGTCTTAAATAGAAACACCTACCCTCCAGGTCCAGAGATGTGCATCCAATCTGGGTGTTTCTAAGTTATCCTGAGTCATTAGGATAGATTATCAGGTGAATCCTTCCTTGCTGAGAGTTCGTTGCAGTTCTGCTCCATATAGCTCAGTTGGTAAAGAATACCCCTGCAATGCAGGAGACACCAGTTTGATTCCTGAGTTGGGGAGATCCGCTGGAGAAGGGATAGGCTACCCACTCCAGTATTCTTGGGCTTCCCTTGTGGCTCAGTTGGTAAAGAATCCGCCTGTAATGAGGGAGACCTGGGTTGGGAAGATCCCCTTGAGAAGGGAAAGGATACCCACTCCAGTATTCTGGCCTGGAGAATTCCAAGGACTGTATAGTCCCTGGAGTCACAAAGAGTCGGACACCACTGAGCACCTTTTCTTTCACACCACCATTCTTAAGTCCTTATAGGTGTTCAGTCACCTTTATCTTGACACTAAATTCTGATTACAATCCAACAGACTTTGACTTGGAAAGTTCAACTAGAAATAAATAATTCTATTGGTTCTTTCCCACAAATCGAAATCAATAGGATGGTATGGTACTTCTCTCTTATCTTGTCTCACTGAAGCTTGGCTAGTCTTTAAATTCTTTGAATTTGATATTTATCCCCTGAAACATCAGAGTTTCATGGTACACAGTTTCCAGGGAGAAAACACAATCTTTCCCCCCCAACTCAGTGTCTAGATTTTTGGGGTTAGCACAATGCTATAGATACTTTTAGAACATTTAGTCCTACATTTGAATAAAGGTGCTTCTTGCACAAAAATACAGCTGGATTTGATTGCTCGCGTATTTAAGGAGGAGCTGAAAAAGTGTATGATTTTTCATGACATCTTCCTGTTTTCCCTTCAAGCCATCCTAGTCAAGAGAGAATTACTTCTCAGGCTAATCCAAGCCACAAGCCAGACATACATTTGTCTGCCTCTGTGCTATGCAGTGTATCTGTCTGCTGTGAATTATTTCCTGGGTCATCAGGGGTCTTGTTTTGAGCTGGGAAAAATAGTAAAAGTCCTGCCTCTCATCTCCTACTAGTTGCCAGTCCATATTCAAAATCATGAACCAACAGGTAGGGTCACGTCTGTAGGAAGTGAGTCAATGTGATCTGGAGAACAAAATTTACTCTGATGGGCCAGAAAGAGGGTGATGGTGTGAAAGAATCAGGCAAAATGACTATGTTTACTGCAGTGTTAACGGCAGGCCATTACAATTACAGTGTTTGCTTAGTGTGTTCACTTCACTTGTTAATCACAGTGTCCCAGTCAACTCTTTTCAGACAAAGCTTGTTATCTCCTCTGTCAAGCCAAGCTACAGGTCACCTCCGGTCAGTGTTGGAAGAAAGAGAGAATGCACATATAAAAACCTGGATGTCACAGTTAGTGATTTTGGTGGAAGCACAAGGTTAGTCATCAGAAGCTGGTAAGGTCAGGCAGTAAGTGGTAGGGGGAGGAATATATCTGGAGATTGACAAGGACATATACACA
Source organism: Ovis canadensis (assembly GCF_042477335.2). Classification (NCBI taxonomy): domain Eukaryota; kingdom Metazoa; phylum Chordata; class Mammalia; order Artiodactyla; family Bovidae; genus Ovis; species Ovis canadensis. The sequence continues at coordinate 84,265,308 of NC_091257.1, read as the reverse complement.
TTACTATATTTAAAGCAGATAACTAATAAGAACCTACTGTATAGCACTATAGATAAAACAGATAGCTAATAAGAACCTACTGTATAGCCCTGTGAACTAGCCTCAGTACTCTGCAATGACCTATTTGGGGAAAGACTCTTTTAAAAAAAGAGTGGATATATGTATATGTACAACTGATTCACTTTACTGGACAGAAGAAACCAACACAACATTATAAATAAACTGTACTCCAGTAAAATTTTTTTAAAAAAGAAACTGATCAAAAGGCACCATGTTCCCCTGTCCTTGATAACAGTGGAGAGATAAAGCTATTTGTCAATCTAGACAAATGTATGCTCCACTCGCACTTTATTGTATAGAGTTTTCACTGTGTGCCTGGACCTATGATAGAAAATGGAGTTAGACATACAGAAAACTCAGTCCTTGAATTTGGTAACTAAAGGGGATTTCTTTCCGGGTAGGAGTATGGAACTCAGTTTAATCTTTGGCTGTTTTGTTTGTTTGCAATGTCAAGAAGATTAAGCCAAATTATAGTTGAGGAAATTACATTCCATCAGTGAAAATTGATACATATATAAAAATATTGTGCCTTTGTCATTTGAGCAGCAAAAATGCTATTAATAATAGCTAATCTTTGTTGAGCATCCATCCTAAATGGGGAACCGTGCCAACTGTATAACTTTTCTTAGGTAATCCTGAATATTCACCCTGTGGCAAGTGAGGACCATTGCTATACCCAGTTTCCATCAGAAGAAACAGAGGCTCCTTGAAGTTGAGCGACATGTCTGAGATTACGGAGCCAATAAGGGCGATTGGAGACTCAAGTTCAAGTCTGTCTCATAGCAAAGTCTCAAACCTAATTTTCCACGAGTGATTCTAACAACTGATTCCATAGTGGAAGGAAGGGAAGAAGAAGGCTTAGTATTCCTTTTAAAGAGTGTGCTGTTCGTGACAGAAACCAATATCATCAGGTAAGGTCTGAACATTTTGAAACGTCATGTGGATATAGCTTTATGATTGGCTCCCGGATAATCCCAAAGGTTAAGAATCTTCCATTTGTGGTACTTTGGAACATTTGGGGAGAAAGTCACTCGGTGAACATAAAACTAATCACTGCCTATCTGAGAGCTTTCTGGAAAAAGTTAAACATTTCAGCAAAGCCCCTTCACTTTAAGTGCATTCAGCATTTTCCCTCCTCAGAAATGACTTGTAAGTTTGTGCTTTTAATTATTATCATTCTCCCCTAAAATTACAGGCAAGGCACTCGGTGATATTTGAAACATCAATTACTGGCCTGTAGCCCTCTGCTACTGTTTCTCTGCGTGCTGCCAGGGCTGCAAATCCATTTTCTGCATTTCTTTCCGATTTTCTGAGCAAAATTATGGAAAATCGCTGTTGGCGCATGGCATTTTTCCACAATGGTCAGAGTTATTGAATTGTGCCGTTCTGTGCTCCTTCAGGACGGCATTCCAACTTAAAATGCCAGCCTTGAAACGATCAGAACATTTTCTCCAATCTGGGCTTCATAAATTTTCCACAGGAAAAGGCTATGAAATCTGCCCTGGCTTGGCCTGAAGTTCTTGCTGAGGGTAACTATGCGCTTGAAATGGTCAGGTTACTGAGTTTTAGTTCCTCGCACCTCCAGGATCTCTGATACAGATTTTTCTCCAGTCTCCTCATCATGACAGTTCACGCTGTGTGACCGCTGAGCCCCTAGGGGCTGCCCTCCCTACCGCCGGGACCCTGAGGCCTGAGGAAAAACAGCGATGGGCTGGCACCCATTTTGATCTCTTTTCCCTGTCGCTCATATCAGGCCCTCTGGTCTATGCAGTCATGTTCCAAATTCAAAATTCCAAACTCCACCTCTCTTTCTGTATTCCCCACTGAGACTTCAGATGCCCATGGGAATTCTGGAAGTAATGCCAGCCACGTTCTCTGTCTGAACCCACATGGCCTTTTTGTCTCTAAGATCTATCAATTCTACTTCAAACATCTCTCTCACATCAACCCCTTTACAATCACTGCTGTTTCTTCTGTATTTTCCAACTAGCACCTGACTCATATTTTGCCACTAGTCTTTTCCTTCTCCAATGTGTGTCTTCCACATCACCGTCCAGGGGGTTATTTTAAGAAGATAGATGAGTTTATCCAACCATTATTGAGCACCACCTTGTACCAGGTACTACTGTAGGCCTAGGGAAATGGACGTGGTAAGGCTGTGTCTCCATACTCTGAATGTTATGGACCTTTGTTATTCCAGTGCCTAGAAAGGGTCAATGGCTCTTCCTTATGAAAGAGTCCTGACTCTTTGACCCAGATGGTCTTCAAGGACAATGATGATCTGGTTCCATTGTGTTACTCTGGTCACATCTCTCCACCTTGCTTCCAGTGTACCCTAACTCCCAGCTGCACTAATCTCTCTGTCCCTTAAAAAGCAGACATTTTCTTGACCCTAAGCTTTTATCACAGTTCTCCACTGCTCCTCAGCATCCATCTTTGACAGCTTAGCAAATGTTGACTCTTTTTAAAAAGTCCTCTCTGAACTCTCATCCTCCTATGGAGCCTTTCCGTTCTTCCCCATCTGGCTCCTGGGTCCTCTGTGCTCTCATTGTACTGCACACATATCTCTGAAAATTTAGTGGGAGGTGTGGAAGGTGGATGGCAGTAAGAAGCTTTGGGGTCAGATGGATCTAAGTGGACTAGTTGTAAATTCTTGGTCAAGTAGCTTATCCTACTTTAGCCTCAGTTTCCACATCTATAGACTGGGGAGGTGAAAATATACCTTGCTGTTTAGTTGCTCAGTTGTATCTGACTCTTTTGTGACCCACGGACTCTAGCCCACCAGGCTCCTCTGACTGTGGGATTTCCCAGGCAAGAATACTGCAGTGGGTTGCCATTTCCTCCTCCAGGGGATCTTCCTGACCCAGGGATTGAGCCCATGTCTTCTGCATTGGCAGGCAGAGTCTTTACCACTGAGCCACCAGGGAATCCTGAATATGTACCTTATAGGGTTGTTATCATATTTAATGAGGTCATTTAGTATAAATATCTTAGTATAAGTGCTGAATAAATTATTACTATTGTTACTGTCATCATTATTATAGTAGAGTAGCCTTTGAAATGTGATTATGACTATTTCTGTGCCTCTCTCTCCTGCGAAAGTGCATGCTCTTACAGTACAGGGACCATATTTTTTTCATCTCTGTTTCCTCAGTGCCTGGGGTAGGGCCTGGTTCATATTAGATGCTCAGTTAGCATTTGCTAAAAGAACAAATGAATCTTTATCAGGAAATTCATAAGTATTTCACAGCCAACTTATAAGGAATCCAAAACCATTAATCCCTCCCCCTGATGGTGACTGCAGCCATGAAATTAAAAGATGCTTACTCCTTGGAAGAAAAGTTATGACCAACCTAGATAGTATATTCAAAAGCAGAGACATTACTTTGCCGACTAAGGTCTGCCTAGTCAAGGCTATGGCTTTTCCTGTGGTCATGTATGGATGTGAGAGTTGGACTGTGAAGAAGGCTGAGAGCCAAAGAATTGATGCGTTTGAACTGTGGTGTTGGAGGAGACTCTTGAGGGTCTCTTGGACTGCAAGGAGATCCAACCAGTCCATTCTGAAGGAGATCAACCCTGGGATTTCTTTGGAAGGAATGATGCTAAAGCTGAAGCTCCAGTACTTTGGCCACCTCATGCGAAGAGTTGACTCATTGGAAAAGATTCTGATGCTGAGAGAGATTGGGGGCAGAAGGAGAAGGGGATTACAGAGGATGAGATGGTTGGATGGCATCATGGACTCGATGGACGTGAGTCTGAGTGAACTCCAGGAGATGGTGATGGACAGGGAGGCCTGGCATGCTGCGATTCGTGGGGTCGCAAAGAGTTGGACACGACTGAGCGACTGAGCTGAACTGAACTGCAAAGTATGTGAAATGCTTAGAATACTGCCTCCCATATAACAGTTGGTAAAATAACAAATAAGCTACATTATAGTTCAAATTAATTCAGCCAAACACATTGATGAATCACTCTCTTGACCAGGTGGAAGGATTATAAATATGAATTTCTGTGGGAGTCAAGACACTTGACTAAACTTTTTAAGTCAGAGATGCCCTAAATAGCCATAAAAAGTCAAATGAACCACATGTATTTCAAGTTTTGTCTCCAGGAAACTAGACTATAGGCCACTCATATTTCTTAAATTTTGCTCTTGGCACCCAACGGCTGGCAGATAGGAGGAGCCTAAAGAGACCGTAGGTTCCACCTTAATCAAGAAAGCCCTATGGTTGATTTATGTGTGTGCTTTGAGATCTACAGTAAAATATAATTCCCACATTCCATAAAACATGGCTGCAATCATATGCTATGTTCCCTTGATCTTGCCTCATCAAAGGTTAGCCCCAAACTCTGCATTCCTAATCACAGGCTGGTGATACACCCAAGTACCTCTTCATTTCTCTGAATGGTCTGCACATGGCATGCTATTATTTTCAGGGTCCTGCATATAGTAATTATGCTTTCTTATGCTACACTGCTGTAGGCATGCCTTCTCTTCCACAGATTGGATGGGCTTGGGACTTGACCTCTTCTTGATGCATTCTCCCAAAGTTTTAGAAAGAAGCTCTTCAATGTTATGTTAAGAAACTAGAATAATGGGTTTTGTCAGAATCAAGGAAAGAAGAAAGATAGGCCCATTGGATCCCTGATATATACAAGGAAGACAAAACTACTAGTTTCTCCCAAAGGATGTAAAGTCCTTAGAAGAGTATCCAACAGGTAGAAGTGAGTGGAACGAGCCTACCTTTGGATTGCGATGCAGTATAAATGGAATCACTGTCTTGTTCACCTCAAGAGCTCCACAGAGGCTGCCTTTGTACCAGGTGTCAGCAGACAGCTGACTTAGAATCGTGTCCCGACTGCCCAGAATATACGTGGTTTTGGTTGAGACTTGCAACCTCTACAAACTTCAATTTTCTACATAGAGATACCAGCACTTAATGCTTTCTAGTCTTAAGTGGGAGACTGAACAAAATGTTTGTGTGGAAATAGCCTGGGCAGGGTACTCTTTTGTCCATTATTCAAAAAATAGCTTTTCACTCTTCTGTAGATCAAGCCTTCTCTTACACAGAGACAAAAATGGTGGGCGAAAGCAGTCACAGACATGGTTCTTTTTATTATATTCTCGTCTAGTGGTTGGCAAGCTTCTTCTGCAAAGGACAAGATAGCAAGTACTTTAGGCTTTGCAGGTCATGTAGTGTTTGTGACAACTCTGCTGTTGTAGCTTCAAATCGGCCACAGCCAACATGTAAATAAATGAAACTGGCTGTGTGCCAATAAAACTTTATTTACAAAACAGGTGGAGGGCTAGAATTGGTCTGTGGACCTTAGTTTGCAACGCTCGTCTAGCAGGACAGACAGAAGGCAACAAAGCAATTATACTAATAAAGGAAAGGAACTGAATCCAAGAATAACTAAGGATGCACACACAGACTGAGAACTTAAAGACTTGTGGGGACAGAAAGAAAAAAGACAAAGGAAATATGATAGAACATGGAGGCAGAGACGGAATACACAGGATTTTGTGGGCTCTATCCAGGGTCTTATTTTTATCTTCATTGACACAGAGTACCCCTGATAACTGTTCATGCCTTCCCTTTCCCCTCTCTCTCCATGTAGCTGGTCCTCTGCAGGAGGACGGCTCACCATGGGTGTAGACCTCCTCTCAGGAACTCTCAGAAGGGAAACATTCAGAATCACTTTACCAAGGTCTTGTACTAGTGCTGAGAGCAGTTGAATGGGGAGGGCCCCTTCTCCTGCCCCCTCATCATGAATAATGAGAGGAAAATCAAATCCTAGAGAAAATCAAGTTTGGTTTTGGTGTTTCCCTCTGGAGTCTTGGGTCTCAGGAACCTCACCGCCCTTCCCTGGGGTCCCTTCGTGCCTTCTCTTGGCTATACTCTTCGGGCATCTAGAGGCACAGCAGATTTGAACTGCACCATACTCCTCCTTGCTGAATGCCCTGGCGAGATCGCACTTCTCTTTGAGCTTCAATTTACATAGCTATGGAATGATAGTTATCCTCCCTACCTCCAAGTGGTACATTGGGATGCAAATATGAACTTTTCTTTTATATCTATAAGATACAAAATATGAGACGCAAGGCTGATGATGACAATGGTGGTGCTCATGATGACAGATGGAATGGGATACCGTCTCTGAGGCATTTATGGAACATGCATTTGTTGGGCACCTGTGTGCCAGGTTCCCGGTGACAGGGACACAGGAGAGAGGAAAGGACAGGTGTAGCCCTTGCCCTCAAAGATCTTATAGTAGAGGGAGGATGGTATTAAAAGAATAGTCACATACGTCATGATATGCATATATAATTACGAAATATTAGCTTCATAAGCATGATTAAACAAAGGGTGCTATCAGAGACGTGTGTGCACTCGTGAATGTCTGTGTGTGTGTGTATGTGTACATGTGGTGACAGCAGCGACTTCGCTAGGGACATGGCATTTAAACAGGGACTTGAGGACTTCCTGGTGGTCCAGTGGTTAAGACTCCATACTTCCACTGCAGGGACTACGGGTTCAATCCCTAGTCGAGGAACTAAGATTCCACATGACATGTGGTATGGCCAAAACATAAAAATAAAATCAGAAAAATAAATAAATAGAGACTCGAAGTGTATGGAAAGTTGAGTTAGGCAGGTGAAGAGTGTAGATAAGCATGTTCCAGGTAGGGAAGGCAGCGACAAGTAGGACTGGAGGTGGACATGACTGCAATGGTCAGAACTGAGAAAAGGCAGGGAGTGTTGAGAAGAGTGAGCAAAGAGGAGCGAAATTCAGAGTGAAGGGGGAGGAGCAGGCACCGTCCAGGTCCTTCAGGTTTATTAGTCATGTTTCAAATAGTGGTCTTTGTCCTGAAAAGCTTGGGGAGCTGGTGAAAGTTTTCAAGAAGTAGTGTGTAATCAATTCTACTGTTGTTAAATAAAAATCAAGAGGTGTGCTACGTGGGAAGTGGAGAACAGAAAGGGGAGGGTGAGAAGGCAGATGAGACGGGGGTGTGCCCATGAGAGATGATGCTGGCTGGTCACAGGGTCATAGTGGAGGGAGACAGAAGGGGGCAGGGATCTATTTTAGAAGTAAGGCTGAGGGTATCTGGTAAAGAATTAGATGTGTGGGTAATCAATGGGTGAGGGGAGCGGAGAATCGAGGAGGGCTCCTAAGTCATCTATTGTGAGACACTGGTGGGGAGGAATCTTATTACTTGAAACGTGGGGAGAGACTAGAGGTGGACCTGTGTGTGTATACATCGGAGTGACTGATTTGTGTGCATGTGTGTGTGTTGGGGGTGAAAAAGATAGGGAGACAGAGAGAGTCATTAGGGTAGAAAGAAATGGGGAGGGGGCATCAGAGTCTAAAATAGCTTCCAGTCTAAATGACATTGGTTGGTATGACAAGGCTACCTCCATGGGACTGACAAGGAACACACTGGGAGACGGCAGCAGGGTTAATATGTCTGCCCAGTGGTTACTTTTCACTTAGATGTGCCTTGCACAACTGCATGGGTTTGTGTGGATGCTGTGTAAATGGTCACATGTCCTAAGCAGTTGCTATTGTTTCCTAATTAAGAGCATGGATTCTGGAGCCAGATTTTTTTTGGGTTTAGTTCCTTACCTGTCCCCTTGTGTTAGGAAGAATAATGGCCTTGCAAAGATGCCCACATCTAAATTTCTGGAACCTATCTCCATCTTAGCTCTCAGGACAAAGGGGGATTAAGGTTGCAGATGGAATTAAGTTTGCTAAACAACGGATCTTAAGATGTGGAGACTGCCTTGGATTATCTGGGAGGATCCAGTGAGATCACAACGATTCTTAAAATTGGAAGAAGGGAGCAGAAGAGATCAGAGTTGGAGAAAGAAATGTGATGATGGAAATGGGTCAGAGAGATGTTATATTTCTGGTTTTGAAGATGGAGAAAGGAAGCCAGGAGCCAAGGAATGTGGCCTCTAGAAGCTGAAAAGGCAAGCAAACGGATTCTCCCTGAGCCTCCAGAGAGGAACATATTTGTGCTGACACCTTGACTTCAGTCCTCTGAGACCTGCATTATACTTCTGTCCTACAGAATTGTAAAACCATAAATCTGTGCCATTTTTTAAGCCAAAAAGTTTGTAATCATTTGTTATAGCAGCAAGAAGAAACTAATCCACCCACTCACTAGTGTTCCTTGGAAAGCCATTTAAGTTCCCTGTATCTCAGTTTCCTTATGTGTTAATCGGGACAATTAAAATACTACCTGATAGAGATGAGATTTAAGTGGAGCAGTTGATGTAAAACCCTTAGCACAGAGCCTGTGGTCAATGGTAGAGCTGCCGCTTTGTCATGTGCCCTTGCCTCAATATGGAAAAAGACACTGCTTGACTTAAAGGGAGGCCACAGATGTGCAGCAGTGACTTGTCAAAGCCAGTGGGCTATGGTTTACCCAAGCCACCTGGAGAACTGTGTGTCAACCTTGTGGTCTTAGTGGCCCCACAGGATCTGGCAGAAATTACATCTGTCTCTTATTATTGAAAGTGAAAGTGAAAGTGTTAGTCCCTCAGTAATGTCTGACTCTTTGCAACCCCATGGACTGCAGCCCACCAGGCTTCTCTGTCCATGGAATTCTCCAGGCAAGAACACTGGAGTGGGTTGCCATGCCCTTTTCCAGGGGATCTTCCTGACCCACTGATTGAACCTGGGTCTCCTGCTTTGTAGGCAGATTCTTTACAGTCTGAGCCACTACATCTAATTACTGACCTAGACTAAACTAGACTCACTCCTACTGTAGTGAAAAAATTGAAGCCCTAGCAGCCTGTTTTATCATCCTTTAACAGGCTGTTCCTTTTCTGAGAAGTAAAATAAAACTCCAAGATGAATATGGCTACCGCTCAGAGTATCAGTATGCTTTCCCATGTGCTGCAGTTCATAATATTCAAAGTTTTGGCAAATAGAGATTATTATAAATTATTCACTGTTTGTGAGTGGAACAATTTGCATATTTTAAAACATTCTCTCCCTATTCAGTCTTTAGCACATCTTCTCTCCTTTGCGAATCATGAAGGATTACTGGGATGGCAGGCTTTCTCCTGGCTTCACCATGCTTCTTGGGAAGTTAGGGAGTGGTTGCTGCCTGAGCTTGTGTTGGGAGCCTGGCTTCCTGCCCTGGAGTCCTCTCTTCCATGCCCATGGGTCTGCGTGCTCGGACCTGTGGTCTCAGACCTGCCCAGGCGCACATCCCTGCTCCGGCCCTGAGCTGGGAGTTTGGAAGAAGTTGACATTCACAACCTCAAGAGCCGTGGATCTCTCTGGTCGGCTATGGTGCACCTCTTTCCTGAGACCAGTTGGTTTTGTCCCAGTTATGGTCTCACTCTGCTTCCTCCAACTTCAGTTCTGCGCCGCGCTTTCAAGTTCCTCTGTGTCCCGTCTTCTAAACTGAATTTCATTCTCTGTTTTTTGGTTAAATGCCCCGGAGATCATTTCTCATATCCTTAACCCAGTGTCTGGGCGACACAGTTCTTATATTCCCAACCCCTGACTCTTCACAGTCCCTGAAACCTGATCTCCCAAAGTCTTTTTCCTGCCTGAACTTTCCAATAAGGTCAAATGAGAGAAGAGTGGAATTGGTTTGCCACACAGTGACCTGCACACATAGTTATTTGGGTAGAGGGGAAGAAATCAACAGGCCAGGCAGTGGCCTGATTGCACAGCAACCTTTCTTTAAAACGATGGATGTTTGGGTTGATACTTGACCGACAACATAGAGAACAAGGTCACAGCTCATATTTTTTACCCCTAAAAAAGGAATTGCTCTTCCAAAACCCCAGAGGAAAGTGGAGTCTGGCTTTTTGATTATACGTTTCATTGCAACGAAGTGATGTAATGTCATACATGATAAAACTGGGGAGCTGGACTTGAATTGAAGTCAATTGAAGCTTACAGGCTTAATCCAGGTTTGGGTATTTCGAATTTGTCCAGCCATGATTTCTGGGGCGAGTATTTGAGGTTAGAATAGCTTATGAGTGACATGGACCATTGGTTGGTTTCGTTTGCAATTCAATGGGCCGCTGCAAAGGAAACTTTGCTTGTATGGTTTGGAAAATGTCATTTTGAAGGGAAAACTGAGCTAAACTCTGCATCCTGAGAATCTTGGAAAGGAGGCTCTTTCACTGCCATTTTGTCAGAGGCTAAATGAATGTGAACAGGTAGAGACTGTCTCAGGGATTATGAAGGGCCTGGCAGGTTTGGTTCTATGTGAGTTTATGGGTAATCCCGGGTTTATTTAACTGGGTGATTCTGGGTCAGGGAGCAGTTGACACAAGTTCACAGAGACAAGCTTACAAAAGAAGGCCCTGAGCTTTGGCAGTGTTTTCACTACTGTCTGTCACACGTTGGCTCCGTCCTGAAGAGGTGGCTCCCAAAGGCATAGGCCCCTTTGCAGTGACGGTCCGACTGCTCATGCGGAGAATGGTTCCCACTGTACTCTCCTGAGAGTGATGGAATTTACTGAAAACTAGAAGAGTGTCTGGGGATAAGAAAACCTCTCTGGGTAAAGTAAGAACGGAGTTTTACTCTCTGACACAAACCAAAATCTTTGCTGGCTCTCACCCACGTGTGTGAGAATCTTTTTCAGTGTATGCATTTTTTAATTTTATTTTTTAATTAAAGTATAGTTAATTCACAATGTTGTGTTAGTTTCAGGCGTACAGCAAAAGTCATTCAGCTAAACTGAGATGTGTCTTTATATGTTGGTGAGTTTAGCATTCACCAAATGGGAAGGCAGCTTCCTTTCATACAATCCATAAATAATAGCGCTGTTCCAAGAATACTGGAGTGGGTAGCCTTTCCCTCCACCAGGGGATCTTCTCAACCCAGGGATTGAACTCGAGTCTCCTGGATTCCAGGCGGATTCTTTACCATCTGAGCCACCAGGGAAGGTAAAGGAGGTGGAGACAATGTTAAATAAAACCTAAGGATTCAGGTCCTGCCCTTATCATGCTTGTAGTCCATTCAGTCTGGTGGGGAGTTAGCTCATTTATCAAGTCATCACAGACGTGAAAGCCAGGCTCATCTATATTTAGTGCCATGAAGGAAACTATAACCAGTGCAATGAAGACACTGGAAAGGGAGGAGTTGATCAGGCTTGGATTCAGGCTCAGCTTCCCTAGGAAAGTGGTACATGTCCAGTGGGAAGGCACAGAGGGCAAAATCATTTCTGCTGAAGAACAGTACACACAGAGTCCAGTGCTATAGGGAGTGAGGGAAGGTCAGGACATTTTGGGAAGCATGGCTATACCAGAAAGCCAATAGGCAGTTGGAACAGGGCAGGGCTCAGATGGTAGAAAGAATTTAGCTTTGCTAAGGACTTTCCAAGACTTCTTCCTTTTCAATTCTCCTTCTATCCCTATCTTCCCATCTTTGATGAGTTAACACTATTTTTTTTTTTTTTTTTAGATTTTTTGATGTGGACTATCTTTAAAGTGTTCACTGAATTGGTTACAATATTGTTTCTGTTTTATGTTTTATTTTGGAGGCCATGAGGCATGCGGGATCTTAGCTCCTCAGCTAGGGACTGAACCTGTACCCCCTGCATTGGAAGGCAAAGTCCTAACCACTGGACCACCAGGGAAGTCCCTGATGAGTTAATACTATTTAAGGTGAGCTGTTTTAGGAATTAGACTCTGCTCATTTCTTGGCTCCATAATTCTTCCTGCTCTATATGGCTTCTTATCCTAGGGCTACTCCTAACTCCAAAAATAATTCATCTTTCCTGAATCTTCTTAAACACTAGAAAACCTGGGTCTACCACTTCTTTGAATGCTATCCACAGAATAATCGTTGAGTATCTGGCCTTAGTCTATATCATGATATCCAAATCTGTTTTTCCTTTCCCCTTCCAAGTCTCTGGCATTTCTGGATACTTAAGGATCCAATCAATGGACTTACAAAAGATATCAGAGGATGGCTGTGGAGACTGACCAGGGCCGAACCCTGAGAAGAGCCAGCTGTCTGTCCTTCTGGGGGAAGATCTGGAACATTCTCCCTTGCAGCTTGCTGCCCTGCCCTAATCCCCACCAGTCTCCCTCTGGCTTTTTCTTCCCCTAATTATAACCTGAGTTGAGTCATCTGGTATAGCTAGTGGTGGTTAGGGCTTAATGTCTGCTCTAATAGTTACTTAGTCTTCAGGATAAGTAAGGAAAGTGATGGGTTTGAAGCAGCCTATTCTCCTCAGGACTGAGGTCATTCATAGAGCTTCATTAAGAAGACACAGAATATCTTTAAAAGCCACTAAAGAAACAGTGCTCAGAGTTTCCATTTAGCCATCCCCCAAATATCTGTCTAATTTTAATGCAGATAAGTAATCAAAGCATAATGCAACCACTGACTATGCTGCCTGCACTACTGGAAGGGGTTTATCTTTCATTCCTCCATGTAATCTTCTATATCCTTCCAGGAAAAAAATAATTCTAAATCAGAGATTCTCAAATGTCTATGCATCCAAGATTTATTTGGGTTACTTATAAAAATGCAGATGCCTGGACCATGCCCTTGGATGATTCTGGTTCATCTGGTTTGATGATTGGGCTTAAAAACTGTGTTTTAAAAAATCACCCTGAAATGATTCTTGTGCAAGTGGATCACGACCATACTGGGAGCAGGGTAGCAGCCCTCTTGCTCTTACTTACTGTGGAATAGGAGCTGGAAAAGTGATGCAGGTGAGCACCAGTCTTGTGGGGAGCAGAGAGGAGGTAAGGGCATTTGGGAGTTTTCTTAGGGATTGAGGGTCTGGTGAACCTTAGCATGACTACTCACGCCAGTATTATATTGCTAATAAAGTCCCAAAGGGTCTTACTCTGAAGGTTCAGATTATCTTCCATGATACCAACCTTAAGAGATTGGATATAGTCACAGGTTCTTGCAAACCTCTGAACCTAGTTGAGAAGCTAGGCCTATTTATAACCTACTGAAATAAACCAAATGTGATAAACGTGAAGGAGATGGAATGATCTGTAGAATTCCTAAAGACAGATAATAACATGGCTGAGGGTGTGGATTAAAAAATTACCAGGAACAACTAAGTAAAGTCCAAAATCTAAATAAAACCTGGTAGAAAGAAAGAAAGAAAAAAGAGAGAGAGGGAGAAAGTGAGAGAGAAAGGAGGGAGGAAGGAAGAAAACGCTACTATTTGAAGAGTAAAAATCTATTTCTGTATGATTTCTTACAGAAAACATAAATAAGTGGCCTATAAAATATTTCACAAAATTCAAAGTCCCCCAAATTATTGTTCATGAGGAAACACAAGAGAAATGTCCACAGTTTTAAGGAGAAAGGCTTGTGATTGAGGAACCAGATTAGATGTTCCTTTGATTCTCATTCATTTTCAGCAGTGGTTGAAAGACACATGTCAGTATATAATCTCCAAAAAATAAACCATTCATATGCAAGTTCTTTAAAAGAGTATCTTAGTAATAGGTTCACAGTTATAGATAAACAAAAAGATAAGTAAATAATGTAAACAAAAACGTAGCATAATTATCTGATCCAAAATTCTGTAATTTCCGGAACATCCTGAAAATTATTTGGGTGACAGTTCAGCGGCAATAAGGGAAGAGTAGTTGCTTCATCTTACTGGGAAAACTGAGAGTTACTTATTTGTTTATTATATCTAGAAAGTAGAAAACTAAAAATTAATTAAGTGTATAAATACTTGAATACATCTTCTGAATTACTAGATAATAAAAAGGCTTTGTGTTTAATTAATATTTTCCCTGGTGGCTCAGACGGTAGAGTCTGCCTGCAATGCAGGAGACCCAGGTTCGATCGCTGGGTCAGGAAGCTCTCCTAAAGAAGGAAATGGCAACTCATTCCAATATTCTGAAAAATCCCATAGACAGAGGAGCCTGGCGGGTTACACCCCACAAACAGTCAGACACAACTGAGCAACTAACACACACACAGTGTTTAATTAGAAAATGATAGAGAACCACATGCACACACAAAGGAAATAAAGTGCAAAATTCTAGTTAGAACAATATATCATACAAAGCAAATCACTGCTTTCTAAAAAAGTTTTTCATCTGGAGTCCAGATTAAACTGCTATTATTTGCTATGTAAAAGGAACATAGCTAAAATAAAGTTATTTCAACAGAGTAATTTATCAACATATTTCATATTCATTAACCCAGTAATTTTTGGTTTTAAATATTTCTTCCAAGAGAACAATTATGCATGTACGCATGGATATCTAAAAATATTAATTGAGACATTATTTAAAATATAAAAAAAATTAAAAACAATACCTAAGATATGTACGAAATTAAAGCACAAACATTTCTAATGGGAAATGCTCTTGCATGTTTAGCAGGTTCCTGGGTCATACTGCTACTGCCAGTCAGGAAACACATTCTAAGTAGCAATGCATGGAATATTGGTTCTCAACCTTGGCTGCACAGTGACACCTGGGGAGCTTTCAAAAATATTGCTGAGTTCCAATACCAGAAATTATGATTTAATCACCTGAGGTATGATTAGGGTATTAGGGGAGAGGATGGTTAAAATCTCCATGCACCCCAACCCCTGCGAACCAGGTAATTTTACTTTGCAGCCAAGGTTGAGATCCATTGCTCTAGGTGCATGCACGCTCAGTTGTGTCCAACTCTTTGCAACCTCATGGACTGTCAGGAGGAGCCTGTCAGGCTCCTCTATTCATGGGATTTCCCAAGCAAGAATACTGGAGTGGGTTGCCATTTCATCACCCAGGGGATCTTCTTGACCTAGGAATCGAATCCGTGTCTCCCGCATTGCAGGTGGATTCTTTACTACTGTGCCACCTGGGAATCCCTCCATTGCTGTATAAGACTGTCCAAACTGATGGTCCTGCATTATCTTCATTATAAACATTTACTGGTGATTAAGTGTGATGTTCCCATCTCTGACACAGTCCATCTTAAAAGATTTCATGGACATAATAATGATTACTCTTTATGAAGCAAGTAAACTATGCAAGGCATTTTACATATACTATCTTAAATCCTTGAAGAGAATCTTCAAGGTCAACTTGGTTTTCCTTACCTTTGGTTCAAAAACAGAGGAGTTTTGGGGGAGAATGGATACATGTGTATATACGGTTGAGTCCCTTTGCCATTCGCCTGAAAGTATCACAATATTGTTAATGGGCTATACTCCAGCACACAGTATGGCAAAACCAATACAGTATTGTAAAGTAAAATAAAGTAAAAATTAAAATTAAAACAAACAAACAAACAAACAGACGAAGTATAGTGAGTATGACCAAGCCTGGTTTTCCCTGGACAAAAGGATATCCTAGGATGTGGAATGTTCAGTGCTAAAGCCAGTAAAGTCCTTGGAAAACATGAGAGGGTGGGATGATTTGAGAGAATAGCAAGGAAACATATATATTAGCATATGTAAAATAGATAGCCAGTGGGAGTTTGATGAATGACCCAGGGAACCCAAAGCTGGTGCTCTGTGGCAATCTAGAAGGATAAGATGGGAAGGGAGGTGGGAGGGGGTTCAGGATGGAGGGGACCCATGTATGCCTATGGCCAATTCTTATTGATGTAGGCAGAGGCCATCACAATATTGTAAAGTAATTATCCTCCAATTAATATAAACAAATTTTGAGAAAAGAAATACAAACTCACAGACCCTGAATCAGAGTCTGTTGAATCAGCAATATTGCAGGTGGGACCAGCAATCTGTGTTTTAAGAAGTCCTCCAGGTGATTCTGACATATGCTACCTTTAAAGAATCACTGATTTAGAGGGTTGTGGTGAAGACTGAGATGTTTTCAAAGTTCCCTGGATTCCAACCTGCATGCAGGAATGAGAAGCACAACTATAGACCTCAAAGCAACAGTTCTCAGCCTTAGCTATACATTAGAAACACCTGGAGAGCTTTGTAAAAGTCCAGATGCCCAGGCTCCTAGACCAATTACACAGGAATCTCCTCTCCAGGGTGGCATCAATATTTTCCAAGCCTCCCTAGATGACATCAATATTGATGTCATGCCAAGACTGAGAATCACTGCCCTTTAAGGCTGTAGAATTCCACAGGGATTGTAGCAGGTGTGTTTCCTCATTGTCAAACTGCAGAAATGTTTCCATGAATATGGACCCCTGGACTTGCAAATGGAAAAATGCTAACCTAACTCTGTGCCTGTCAGTTACCTGATCTGCATGGAGTATGTCTATCAAGAGTGAGTTATGGAACTTTCTGGAAAGTCAGGTGGGAATATAACCCTGGGGATCACTAGAGTCCTTTGGAAGATTTGAGCCTCTTTATGGAACAGGAAAAAGCCAATAGGTATGAGAGTGATTTTTCAATGGAAAGAGAAAGACTGTTATGAGGGTATGACCACATCTGCCCTTTGCTGAGAATATTTCAGGGCTTTAACTGTTGACTTGAATACAGACATGGGCCTCACCTGGAGTCAGTCCTTCTAGACAGTGGACAGTGACTTTATGCCCCCAAACTTCTCATTTGGATTTCCAAAAATAATGTTTAGTATTTCCCAAAGACTAGTAAGCAGTGATAATAGGGAAACATACCTTCACAGATTGCTTTTTAGGTCAGAAAAACATTTGAAATGAAGAATGGTTTGAAATGAATCCTACATTCTGCAGCGTTGTGGTAGAGCATGGAAAGTACTGGAGCTCAAACTCTTTCACTTCATTTACTATCCAAGCTGTGAATTTCAAAAGTAACTAGTCATTATAAAAGTGAAACATAAGATTCTTCACACCCACTGTCTTAATCATGTTAAAACCTTCCATAACTTGACTTATAACTAAAACATTTCTTTTTAGTAGTTAATGCTCACTGCATTTTCAGTGCTTTCTGCACATAAAAGAAGACCACACTGATATCATGTTCTACGTGCCATGCAAAGCATTTTCCATTTATCCATTCAACACAGACTGTGCATTAGAAACTGGAGTGGTTGCTGAAGTTCCAGAGATTAATGACACCTTATTCCTGCTTTCAAAGAGCTCACAGTCTAACGAGATAATTAAAGAGTGATGTAGTGTATGCAGTGAGGAAAAAAGTACACCAGGAGAGCACCTTGCCCAGTTTGGCAGGGCCAGGGCGTGGACAGGAACTATGAGAAGCTATTGGAAGAGGGGAGAGATGATCTGAAGCATTAGGAATAAGCAAGCAAAACTTAGGTGAAATACACTGTGATTTGTCATCTTCACAACTCTAGGAAATAGGTATTATTAGTCATCTCCCATAGAATTTTGTAAGCAAAGCAACCAGGCAACTGAGTTAGTGTCAAAGAGGGTTATGGGAGGGCATTACATTAGCTAACTTATATAAAGGTTAGTTATCATATGTATATAATAGATATACACATATAACAAGTTAAACTCTATACATGCTAGCTGCTAAGTGGTTCATATAACTAAGTAATAATACATATATGTATTTTATAATAAATATACATAATATGTCTGAGCAAACTCCAGGAGACAGTGAAGGACAAGGAAGCCTGGCATGTTGCAGTCCATGGGGTTGCAAAGAGTAGGACATGACTTAGCAAATGAACAACAATAAGGTATAGGACAGTCTTCCCAGTGTCTGATTCTGGGATCTACATTTTCCTCTGCAGATGTACCCTCTCTGTTTCTATCAGCATGCGTGAAGACAGACCCCAGCTCTGGACTGAAATAATCTTTCAGCTGATATTCTCACCATTCACTAAGTTGAGCATCATGTCACATGCGTTCAATGAAGTAGAATATTTTAGTCCAAATGCAGGAGATGGAGCATCTGAGAACAGTGGAGAAGCCATGGGTGTGTGTGCAAAGGCTACGTGAAATTTGAGGGTGAGAACAATTCAACTATCATCTGAACGCTGAGTCCTTGTAAATGTGACCTATGCTTCATCAAATATCGGGATCATTGTCCTCATGCCCAGCCTGGAAATGATTCTGATCTAAACGGACTATTTCAGTGCAGCAAATAAAAAAAGCTTGATAAAAGCTCTGTGTACTTTCTTGCATTTTAACTGGACATCTCTTTTATTAGACTATGGTAAACATATTCAGATTGGATACAATGAAAGCACGTGGTGTGTCTCAAAGTCCTCATTGACTGTTTCTAATAAAATGGCTTTGAAAAAGTCACTTAATCTTTCTGAACCTGTTTCTTTATTCGTTAAAAGGGTTACTATACTTGCCTTAAAGCATGATTATGAGGATGACATAAATGATACAGGCAATTAGAAGATACTTTAAAAAGTGTTAATTTCTCCCCCAACCTTTCCATTATAGGTTGAGATCATAATCCCCTCAGGCTTCATCTTTCAGATGCCCTCTTATGTTTATTCTAGACTATAGCAGTTCACACTCACACAAGAAAACACATCCTCCTTTATTTCTGAGATTTGTATTTGACCCTTGGATCAGCTGAAGGTGCTGGTTAATACAGCAGATGGGCCAGGTGGTAATTAAGCTTTCAGCCTTATTATTGAAATCAGTGAATTACTGACTTATTTGTAACAGCAGCAATAACTTTCAGAATCGAGATGCCTTTTTCACATGCTCAGACCTACATCTGGCATTGAAACAAAATGTAAAGCTTTTAAAGCAAAATAAGTCTTTATAAAATGTTGTCCATCTTGCCTCTTCCCAGAACCACATAGAAGACAGTATCGCATGACAGAAAAATGGGGGAGAAAGGCTGAAACTATTATTGGCCTCCCTCAGAATTCTAAATAAGTAATTTGAGCTACTCTAATAATTCAGAATTTCAAAGGTCCATTTTATTTGAAAGAAAACCTCTTAGGTTAATTTGGGATGGATAGAAAGGACCAGTCTCTCTGGCCAGGAGTCCCAAAGCATGATTTATTCTTGCAGCATTTCTATGAGATGTTTTTTCCTCTCTTCCCAATTCGGTGGAAATGCCAACTCTCTTTCTTCAAAAATTCAATACGATTTGGCTCAGAAATACAAGGCAGGGGGAACAGGATACTAGGTATTTAATCCTACACTCCTTCTCTCACCCCTGACTAACCTTTTATTTAAAAGATTTGAAAATAATTTTTCCATATAGAAATGTTTTACCTCATGATTTTTTTGGATATTCCTTAAAACCTCCTCTAAAGCACTGAAATGTAATACAGTATTCACAGGTGAAAACTACTTACTCTTTGAAAACAGCATTTCTTTTGGCTCAGCCAAAAATACAGGAATGTTTTCACTTACTTCCCACTAAAGAGAAAAACGATTTCACGAAGTCAGTCTCACCTTTGAGGAATAACATCAAAAAAAATGTCAGCCTTTAGCTTTGAGAGGTCACCAACTGTAAGTTAATACCAGTACACAGCCCCGACTTTGAATCATAAAACCTTGCTAAACACAACTGCCGATTGATGCCAATGGTACAGTGCTGTGGAGAGAGCTTGGATTTTTATCTCTTTGGGTTAACTGCGTAGTTTGGAAATATCTTGCAAACTCTCTGAGTCTCAGTCTTCATATCTTGAAAATGGGACACCTCCCCCTCTTTTCCCCTGGATTCTGTGATGCAAAGTAAGAGGCCTGCCAAAAAGAAAGTGAGTGAAGTGAAGTTGCTCAGTTGTGTCTGACTCTTTGCGACCCCATGGACTGCAGCCTATTAGGCTCCTCCATCCATGGGATTTTCCAGGCAAGAGTGCTGGAGTGGGTTGCCATTCCTTCTCCAGGGGATCTTCCCGACCCAGGAATCGAACCCGGGTCTCCCTCATTGCAGGCAGACACTTTACCATCTGACCCACCAGGCAAAAGGAGAGCTCCCCCTCAATGCTAAGGACCAACTGCTTCACTTTCATCCCCATTTCCTAGATTTACATCCAGATCATAACTTTGCCTTTGCATCTGTGGCAAAAAGAATAATTGCCCCTCTATGGTGTCTTAGCTACCAGGTGGCTCAGACAGTCAAGAATTCGCCTGCCATGTAGGAGACCCAGGTTCGATCCCAGGGTTGGGAAGATCCCCCGGAGAAGGAAATGGCAACCCACTCCAAAATTCTTGCCTGGAGAATCCCATGGACAGAGGAGCCTGGCGGTCTATAGTCCATGGGGTCACAAAGAGTCTGACACAACTGAACGACTAACACACTGATGATGTCTTAATCTGCCTATGAATATGTGACATGACATGGCAAGAGAGAATTTGAAAGCATGATTAAATTAAGGATCTTTCAGTTCAGTTCAGTTCAGTTCAGTCATGTTCAAGTCTTTGCGATCCCATGAACTGCAGCACGTCAGGCCTCCCTGTCCATCACCAGCTCCTGGAGTCCACCCAAACCCATGTCCCTCGAGTCGGTGTTGCCATCCAACCATCTCATCCTTTGTTGTCCCCTTCTCCTCCTGCCCGCAATCTTTCCCAGCATCACAGTCTTTTCAAATGACCAAAGCATTGGTGGCCAGAGTATTGGAGTTCCAGCTTCAACATAAGTGGAAGAGTTAAAGCTGCTTTAAGCCACTAAGCTTGCACTAATTTGTTGCAGGGTGAATAGAAAATGAATACAGCCTCTTTGTGGGCTTCCCAGGAGGCACTAGTGGTAAAGAACCCACCTGCCAATACAGGAGACATAAGAGATGGGTTTGATCCCTGGGTCGGGAAGATCCCCTGGAGGAGGGCATAGCAACCCACTCCAGTATTCTTGCCTAGAGAATCTCTATGGACAGAGGGGCCTGGAGGGTTATAGTCCATGGCAAAGAGTCGAACACGACTGAAGTGACAGAGCATGTAAGCCTGCACACACGTATAGCCTCTTTGTAGAGTTCTGTCCTCGCTTCTGGGTGGGACACGCTTTCAGTAGCTGAGGTTAGTTCTAACAGTGGCTGCCTGTCTCCTGAAAGAGCTCAAAAGTGACGGATGGAACCATTGTAACAGATCATTTCTCTTTGGTAGGTGAGAAGGCTGAATCTTCCAAAGCAGAATAAATAGACTGATGTATATCAAACAATTAAGCACCTTGGTTTTCTTCACCAACTTCATAAAAACGTCTTTTGTGTGTTAGCTAAGTCAAGTAAGTATAACTTCTTTCTGGGAATATGAATTTACAGACTATAATGGTGTCCATTTTCCAGAAATCCTGAGACACTTTCTACCCCAAGTCTCTGAAAAACTTCAAGCTCACACTTTTATGTCACCTTCTACAGCAAATCCTGATGGAACTTGCAGGAAAGCCACACACAAAATGATCTCTGAAATTTTGTACCTCTCAAGGGAGATGTACACTCCAAAACAAATGGAGGTAAAACCTGCTGGATTTGACCCTGACACCCTGAACCAGGGCTATTTAAAATGGTGACCTCAAGATTTGGAGATCTAGAAAAGCCTTCCTTGTTACCATCGAGAGAGAGACAGAGAGAGAGAATAACCAACCTGGGACTAGAGGAAAGAAAACCTTTTTGCTATTTTGTGGAGGTTTTCTCCCCCGAAGCATCCAGAGTGAACACCTATGATATGCTTGTTTGAACTCTCACTTGATCTTGAGACATTTTTATGCAACATTATAAAAAGTGTTAGTATATTCTAGTGAGTGACGATATGGTGGAGTTGGGGAAATGCCATTTGTGTGGTCCCCAAACTTTTCTAGCCTTTTAGTCAATCATATTTATTTTATAGTAGCTCTTATGATAATAGCTATCATATAGCTATTATATGACTATTAGATAGCATTTTTATGAGATCAAGGGGTCTCTCTTCTTTCCTCTTCATGAACAAATCACGAGGAAGTTCCCTGTTTCCTACATCTCTGGAGTCCACCTGTGGTGACTGCAAAGGGGTACAGTTGACTCTCGAACAACACAAGAAGTTAGGGGCACTGATCTCTGTATAGCCAAAAATCCAAATACAGTTTTACAGTGTGTGTGCTCAGTCACTTCAGTCGTGTTTGACTCTTTGCTTGAATGGCAAGGAAGAGGCAGGAGTCACATCTTTCATAATGCTGCAAATACACAGTGTGGACCCCATGGACTGTAGCCCACCAGGCTCCTCTGTCCATGGAATTCTCAGGCAAGAATACTGGAGTGGGTTGCCATGCCCTCCCCAGGGGATCTTCCCGACCCAGGGACTGAACCTTCATCTCCTGCATTGGAAAGTGGATTCTTTACCTACTGAGCCACCTGGGAAGCCCAACTTTATAGTAGGCCCTCCATATAGGGGTTCCTTTATATCCCTGGCTTTGTATCCATGGATTAAACCAACTGCTGATTCTATAGTACTGTAATGTTTACTACTGAAACAAAAAACCTGAGTGGTTCAAGGATCAACTATATTTCCCACTGAGAGTGGATTTGAAAAGCTGATGGCTGCTTGCAGATCTCTGAAGCCACTGCATACAGAAAAACAATTAGATTTTTAAAAATGTCTGCCTAATAGGACCACAAGCAATAAGGGGAGGGGAGAGAGAGAAGAGGAGAGAAGAGTAAAGAAGAGGAGAGAAGGGAAAGGAAAGGAAGGGAAGGGAAAAGAGAGAGATCAGTGATAGCTCAGTAGAAAGCAGACTTCTCTAAAGTTCAGAACTTGGTAGAGTATTCTGATTTGTTAGTAACCCAGCTGGAGGTAAGGATTCCAGGGACCATCTTGGTGCCCCGATTGATTTATGTAACCAGCTATGGGATGAAGGCTAGAAAGTGGCTTCGCAAGGCATGTATCTGCTAAACCTACTATAGATGCAATTATAGTTGGACTTCATCATTTATTCAGCAAATCAACAAACATTTATTAGGTCTACAACATTCAGCTCTTATGCTGAATACTGTGTTTGTTTTAAAGATCTATCTTAAATGTTTACAATTTAGTAGTTTATTAATTAGTCTATTAATTATATGTATTGTTCTACTAATTGTGATATGAATGGCTAAGAATAGAGGTAGGAGTCACATCCTTTGTAAGGCTGCAAATACACAGAAAAAGTTTATAAAGCAATAGACAATTTTTAAAAACCCAACAACAACTGTAACAATTACTATCTGGGCTATTACTATCTGAGCTAAAATACTATTACATGTGTATGTACCATGTAGTTTAATCTTTCAACAAACTTTAATAGTAAATATGATTACTCTTGTTCCTCATATATGGAAACTGAGGCTCAGAAGGATCACAGACCTAGCAATGTCTGGAGCGAGTACTCTACCCACTTCTACCCAGCATATATAATAGGTAGGTAACAAGTTAGCACACTGTCTTTTGCTACAGAATTACAGAATGATGGAAATGGAAATATAGCAATTACTCACCAAAATATTTATTTGAAGGCAAATGGAGTTCTTTTCCGAAATAAGTTAGCTGAAAGTTATTCATTTTATGAATAGAGATTTGCAGACTCTCATCTAGGGTGAGCTCAGTGACAAGTCAGTTGGCACTGGGTGCTTGCAAGATATCACTTATGGCAAATTGGTTCATACACACAAAAAGCTGGTTCTTAATGTTGATATTTTGTTGATGATTTAAGAAGCTCTCAAATAGATAGAGTTAGGGTTATTTCTGACATTTCAGTGCCTTAGTAATTCTTTGAAGATGCATCAGTGGGAAAACATCTACCTAGCATTGGCCCAGACCTCAGAGGGTCAATGTTACTAACCTCATGTTTGTAGAAAAGAATATTGAAATTCAGTACTTTGTTCCAGATCATCCTAGTTATTAGATGATCATGGCTGGTTATATGGTCATAGGATTGCATTTAAGGCAGAGCTATGCAATTTGTATAATATGGTAATTCAAAATGCTTTTCTAGATTTTATCATAGTTTCAACCATCCTTTTGTAATAGTACTTTTATAGGGAGATAGGCTTTGAATTCCAAAAAGGAGACATTGAAAGATAAACACTTCTTGTGTACTAGCAAGAACTACTTTTTTTGACCAATTAGATTTAGACTCTTGAGAGTCCCTTGGGCTGCAAGGAGAACAAACCAGTCCATCCTAAAGGAAATCAACCCTGAATATTCATTGGAAGGACCAATGCTGAAGCTGAAGCTCCAACACTCTGGCTACCTGATACAAACAGCTGACTCACTGGAAAAGACCTTGATGCTGGGAAAGATTGAGAGCAGGAGGAAAAGAGGGCCTCAGAGGATGAGATGGTTAGATAGCATCACTGACTCAATGACATGAATCTGAGCAAACTCCCAGAGATAGTGAAGAACAGGGAAGCCTAGTGTGCTGCTTAGAGTCGTACATGACTTAGCGAGTGAAGAATACCACCAACCAACCCTGTGGTGAAGGAGATCAGGCGTTCATCACTCTGCACTGAACCATTTGTCAACAAATCTGGTAAGAGCTCTTGGGAATCAATGAGTAGTGATGGTATGTGGATTATTCACATTCCAGGACATGGGAGCCCATGCCTTCTAATCTGAGTTCCAGTCCGACAGTCTCCGTCTCAGACTTGGGTAGGAAAGGAATCTATAGGTAATAAAAGAACAAGAGTCCTAGGTTAGCTTTGGTTCTATGCCAGCTTCTTCCCCAGGGAAGAGGAGCAACTGCTGGGTCAAGGAGAGGAACTGACGGGCAGATGCGACTCCTCCTTCTGGTGGTGGCTGCCTTCACAAACCATCCCCGTGAGTGTGCTCTGCGCCCTGCACACTAGAGGAACAGGATTTGGGTCCTCAGTGAAGTGCCTACTGCACCAGCAAGCCTGAGAAGCCAGAGTTCTTTAATGAGGCCACGCATGGAAAAGCGATCAAAGCCAGTCGCTGCTCTAGGACAAGGCCACATCAGGACTCTGGTCTTGACCGTGATGCCTCCTTACTTGTGTCTTGGCCTCTGGAGTCCATCGTTAGTCCCCCTCTCCATCATCCCTTACCAGAAGCTACTGTTTAAAATGGCGAAACTGATGAACTCGGAAACCTCATGGAGAGTAGCAGAAACAAAAAAGGGGCTCAAAATCTAAGGAAGAAGGGACATTTGGGAAAAGCAAATTTTCAAGCTCAAAGCCAGCTTAAGCCCATGTAGTCACAGTTTATTAGGAAGCCAATGTGAAACCACAAAGCCAGGACTAGCCCTGTCCTATTTTAAACGGACTTTCCATTCCCTTTGTCCTGGTCAAAATGTGACTTGGTAAAGATGGAATTGTTTGTGAAACTTCTCTTGTCCTGATTTTTTTAAAATGTTTTTATGAGCTTGTATTTTAGTATAGAAGTATAAAATTTCTTATTTTTTTAAAAAATCTATTTTATACAGTTTTCTTGACATATTGAACTTTAAGTACTGCTATTTTAGTTCTTTTGCTTCCATCCATTTATTTTTACTGCATTATTATTACATTGTTATTACTAAGTATTTTTGTTTTCTTAAATTTATTTGTTGCTGTTACATTGATTGGGGTTTACCTGGTGGCATAGTGGTAAAGAATCTGCCTGCCAATGCAGAAGATGCGGGTTTGATCCCTGGGTCAGGAAGATCTCCTGAAGAAGGAAATGGCAACCTACTCCAGTTTTCTTGCCTAGAAAATCCCATGGACAGAGGAGCCTGGCAGGCCACAGTCTGAAGGGTCACAAAGAGCTGGGCACGACTTAGCTATGAAACAACAACATTACATTTGTTATTATTAGTAGTAATAGTATTAGGAAGTAATAGCAGTACCAGTAGGGGTGGGGTTGTGTGTTCTAGTTTTGGACCCAAATCCTCATTTGACATCTTATTATAGTGAGCTGGACTGGGATATATTTGGGAGATGAGAAAGCTCCTTAGTACAGCTGCATAGTATACATATAATATCTGTTGATTCTAAATCATCCATCCCAGCCCCATTATCCTTAAGTCCTACCCTATCCCACTTTAAAAAGATGAATAAAAAATTAATAGGCGTTCATGGCAAACAAATAACACAACACAAAAGTGTGAATGGAAAGTAAAAGTTTCTGTCCTTCCCCCATTACTACCCCCCTAAGTAACTATTATTATCAGTTCCTTACATATTCAGTGTTTATTTACTCAACATATATAGATAAAATTTTCTCATGATCAGTTGAATAATTTACACATAGAGAGACATTATTGTGTCTTGCTTTTTTTCTTCTCCTGAACATTACATTTTGGTGAATTTTTATCAAACCACAGGCATGTTTTATTTTTAAAATAATTACCTAGTATTTAATTATAATGATGTACACCTTTTTAAAAAATTATAAATTATGGGATCACAATGTACTTCTTGCTTGTGCAAATCTATCTATAGGTTAATTTCTGTTTTTCTTCTTACAGGGGGACTATGGCTGACACTTGCTTCCCAGGTGAAAGACACTTTCAATATAGTGGCCAAAGGGGAGAAGCAAGAGAAATATCTACATGCCTAGAAGAGGAAAAAGCCAAGAGAGGAAAGGTTTCCAAAAGAGAAACCAAGAGCTGTGAACAGAAGAGACCAAGAGGCAAAAGGCTCAGGGAAGGTTTGCTCCAGTTCAGTTCAGTTCAGTTCATAATCCCTTTCAGTTACTCACCAGCAGCCCAGCCCTTGACACCTCATTGGGCAGCTGGCTCTCCTTGGAGACCTTCTCTATCTTTCCCTTGTGGATAGAGGAGGCCTGGTAGAAGAAGACCTGAGCGCCCCCTAGAGGTTGGAGAGCATAGGCTGAACAAGAGAAGGCACATTTCAAAGAGGGATGGGATGGGGAGGCAGGTGGGAGGGGGGTTCAGGATAGGGAACACATGTACACCCATGGCGGATTCATGTCAATGTATGGCAAAACCAATACAATATTGTAAAGTAATTAGCCTCCAATTAAAATAAATAAATTTTTTTAAAAAGAAAATAAAAAAAAAAGCAAACTATACCAGTTAAAACAGCTGGTCACATGCATGCCTCTTCCCTGGTGTCTTGATTCATGTGCTCACATTTTTATGTAATTGCAGTGATGGCCTAGATTCAATTTTGTATTCTGCTTTCTTTCTCCCACTTAATATTACATAGTAAATGCTTTTCCATGTGGCTACATAATCTTTCTAATTACCATTTTAATGACTTTATAATACTCCTTCCAGTTCACATATTGTAATTTATTTAAACACTCCTATTGGTGGACATTTAGATTGTTTCCAGACTTTTACTAATATAGAAAATGGTGCTTACAGTATCTGTTGTTTTCTCATTTTTGAATGAGTTTCTTAGATAAAGGGGTGAGTCAAAGGGTAGAGTTGATTTCATAGCTCTTGATAAACTTGGTTCTGCTGATTCTATAAGCAGCAAAACATCTGGCATGGTACCAACATACTAATTTGAGTACTTTTTTTTTTTTTAAACTTCTGCAAATGTAATAACTTAACCTGCCACTGCTTTTTACTTTCTACTAATTATTCTTTACTTTCCATAGAGTCAACTCATGCAACCCTTTGGTTAACCGTGTATTCATTCCATACCTTTTGAGAACCTAATATCTACCAGGAATTTATTATAGAATCCCGTTTCCTTGGTAACACTGCAATTCTTATAGAAAACAGCAGAAAATAGGAACAAAGGATGAAAGGCATCATGTTAATGGACTCATTTTTTAAAACTTTTAAAAAAAGAATCATACTTTGCAAAACCCCAGTTATCAAATTTAAGTTAACTATGAATGGGAAAAAATTTGCTAGCACAACTCAGCTCCATGAGATGCATAAATGCTGAATTAAAAGAGAACTGAGATGAACAAAGAGTGCAGAGCTGTATAAAGCCAAGCCTTGTTGGGTGAGTAGTACTGTTCAGTTCAGTCGGTCAAGTCATGTCCAGGTCTTTGCGACCCCATGGACTGCAGCACGCCAGGCCTCCCTGTCCATCACCAACTCCCGGAGTTTACTCAAACTCATGTTCATCAAGTCAGTGATGCCATCCAACCATCTCATCCTTTGCCATCCTCTTCTCCTCCCGCCTTCAATCTTTCCAGCAGCAAGGTCTTTTCCAAAGAGTCAGTTCTTCACATCAGGCGACCAAAGTATTGGCATTTCAGCTTCAGCATCAGTCTTTCCAATGAATATTCAGGACTGATTTCCTTTAGAATGGACTGGTTGGATCTCCTTGCAGCCCAAGGGACTCTCAAGAGTCTTCTCTAATATCACAGTTCAAAACAATCAATTTTTCGGCACTCAGCTTTCTTTATAGTCCAACTCTCACATCCATTCTACTGGAAAAACCATAGCTTTGACTAGACCTTTGTTGGCAAAGTAAGGTCTCTGCTTTTTAATATGCTATCGTGGGAAATAGATGGGGAAACAGTGAAAACAGTGTCAGATTTTATTTTGGGGGGCTCCAAAATCACTGCAGATGGTGATTGCAGCCATTAAATTAAAACACACTTACTCCTTGGAAGGAAAGTTATAACAAACCTAGATAGCATATTCAAAAGCAGAGACATTACTTTGCTGACAGTAAAGTCCATCTAGTCAAGGCTATGGTTTTTCCCGTGGTCATGTATGGATGTGAGAGTTGGACTGTGAAGAAAGCTGAGTGCTGAAGAATTGATGCTTTTGAACTGTGGTGTTGGAGAAGACTCTTGAGGGTCCCTTGGACTGCAAGGAAATCCAACCAGCCCATTCTAAAGGAGATCAGTCCTGGGTGTTCTTTGGAAGGAATGATGCTAAAACTGAAACTCCAGTACTTTGGCCACCTCATGCGAAGAGTTGACTCGTTGGAAAAGACTCTGATGCTGGGAGGGATAGGGGAAAGGAGGAAAAGGGGACGACAGAGGATGAGGTGGCTGGATGGCATCACAGACTCAATGGACATGAGTCTGAGTGAACTCTGGGAGTTGGTGATGGACAAGGAGGCCTGGTGTGCTGCGATTCATGGGGTCGCAAAGAGTCGGACATGACTGAGCGACTGAACTGAACTGAACTGAAGGTTGTTCAGAGCTTTTCTTCCAAGCAGCAAGTGTCTTTTAATTTCATGGCTGCAGTCACCATCTGCAGTGATTTGGGAGCCCAAGAAAATAAAGTCCCTCACTATTTCCATTGTTTCCCCATCTTTTGCCATGAAGTGATGGGACTGGATGCCATGATCTTAGTTTTCTGAATGTTGAGTTTTGAGCCAAAAAACAACAACCTGAAACAAAAAACCAAAAAACTTGACAGCGGGTCTTAGAATCATGGAATTCTAGGTCAGCTTCATAAAAGCTATGAGGATTTAAATAGTTTTTCTTTTTCCCTTTCTCTCTCTTCTTTAAACTTTTCTTTTAGGTTCCTATTTGACTTGTGGTGCTGGAGAAGATCCTTGAGAGTCCCTTGGACTACAAGGATATCAAACTTATCAATCCTAAAGGAAATCAATACTGAACATTCACTGGAGGGACTGATTCTGAAGTTGAAGCTCCAATACTTTGGCCACCTGGTGAGAAGAGCTGACTCACTGGAAAAGACCCTGATGCTGGGAAAGATTGAGGGCAGGAGGATAGGGGATGACAGAGGATGAGATGGCTGGATGGCATCATCGACTCAATGGACATGAGTTTGAGCAAGCTCTGGGAGATGGTGAAGGACTGGAAAGCCTGGTGTGCTGCAATTCATGGGGTCTCAAAGAGTAGGACATGCCTGAGCATCTGAACAGTAAGCAGCAACAACTTGGCTTTTAAAACTCAGACAAATTGTCACCCATGTAATTTACTTTCCTAACCCCCTTCAGGAAATAAGTCCTTTTTATCTGGTGTGCTTAGCCAATTGGTGAGATTCCTCTCTTACAGCACCCATTACCTGATGTTGTCTACACTATAATGTGACATTTTTGGGGAAGGAAGCCATAACCTCCTCTTCTTGGTGTTTGCAGCATCCAGCACAGTACCTGATACATGCTAGTTACTTGGAAATGTTTGTTGAATTTAATGACTTAAATTGAATGTTTCCATAATTATGGCACATCAACAGGAGGAAATATTATGCAACAATTAAAAAGTTAATTAGGAAGACTGCCTAGCTTGGTGGAAATATGCTTAATACGTTTCATGTGAACATGCAAAGTGCTATCTGCATCATGGTTTGGTCAAAAAATTCTCAGGCAAGATGCTAAAAGAGACAAAGAAGAATGAGAAAAAAAAAAAATGCTTATCTCTCAGCAGCTCCTGGCTCAGGTTACACTGAGGGAGATAGGGGTGCAAAAGAGATATCATGGTGTAAGGGCAATGATGGTAGTACATGTGAAATGCTGAGAGGGCCAAATCTGTCTGGGGAGGTTGGATGAGAAAGACATAACACTTCATGCGGGCTTGGAGATTAACTAGGAGTCATTTGAGTATAGCAGAGGTGGAATTTTCTTACACAGAACAACATGGGAGAATGAAAGGCATTGCCTTTTAGAGAAATTGTTAGAAATTTCTGTGGCAGGAGGCAGGTGAAACAAGAAGAGGGCATCCATTTTGGAAACATTTTTATTTATTTATTTTTGGCTGCTCTGGGTCTTTGTTGCTGTGTGCAAGCTTTCTCCCTCTAGTTGGGGTGAGCAGGGGCTCCTCTCTGGTTGAGGTGTGTGGGCTTCTCACTGCGGTGGCTTCTCTTGTTGCGGTGCCTGGGCTCTAGGGCACAGGCTCAGTGGTTGTGATGCAGGGGTTTTGTTGCCCCACAGCATGTGGAATCTTTCTGGACCAGGGATCGAACCCATGTCCCCTGCATTAGCAGGCAAACTCTTAACCACTGGACCACCAGGGAAGTCTGACAGCACAAGGCTGAGTTAAATTGTAGATGCCTTGCTAAGGTGCTTCCATCTTTAACGTTGTAGACAGTGGGAAATGGCTCTTTTTTTTTATGAATGACAATAACCTTGTGCACCATAGAGGATGATCAGAGGGCAAACACCGAGTGCAGGTATACCAGGGCAGGGGCTGCAGCTACGTGCTTCAGGTGAGAGATGATGCGCTTAACGGTGAGCCTGGAGGAGGAGCAAATTTGACATCCATTCAAAAGGAAAGTGGATAAGAACTGTGGGATGTTGGGAGCTGAGTGAAGGGAGGATTTTAGGGTGACTCATGGTGGCAGACAATTTGTAGCAAATATAAAAGGAACAGGTCTATGGTAAGAATGGTTGGGAATGGCAGAGTAGGGAGATGCTGGGCTGAGATTTTGGATGTGTTGAGTTCTTGGTTCCAGAAGACCTTGCAGAAGGCTGACATGTGCTCAGATAAATGGTTTTAGATTCTTAGGAGATAATTTCTGGCAAAAAGATGTCCATAAACTGGGTCTAACAAATAATCCCACACCCTCTGTCTCCACGAAAAGCAGGAAGCATGCTACAAATGAAAGT
This sequence comes from Ovis canadensis, assembly GCF_042477335.2. Lineage (NCBI taxonomy): Eukaryota > Metazoa > Chordata > Mammalia > Artiodactyla > Bovidae > Ovis > Ovis canadensis. The sequence continues at coordinate 84,234,047 of NC_091257.1, read as the reverse complement.
ATTTGGACAGTGGCTTCAAATCCAGGTTCTCCCACAGCAGCTGTAAGCAAATTATTTAACCTTGTTAAGCTTCAAATTCCTCATCTGCAAATTAGGATAATAACTCTTGTCTCATAGGGTTGTGTGAGAAAGAGATGAGATAAAGCAAGAAAAACATCTGCAGGAAGGACTGGGTAAGTGTCCATTCCACCCCCACCCACACTCTACCCCTCTCTTCCACAGATTATCTCAGGACAAGGAACTGAAAGAGAAACATAGTTTCCTTTAAAACAACCATCAGAGAGATTTCTGTCCACTGACAGTTGATTGCTCTGGTGCTGGTCCAGTCTTCGGAGTCACATGTTGGTGGGGTTCAAGGACCAGGTCTTCTCTTGAGTTTGAGCCAGGCTGTTTTCCAAATAAAGATTTCTCCAGAAGTGAATTATGGACTTTCTCAATATGAGCATTATTGAGGTCTAATCTGTATCAGCCTTCCAATATTGTGGCTTCATTTCTTTCTCTTCTCTGACAAGAGAGCAAGACTTTTGATTTTCTGTTTCTGATTTTATATATATATATTTTTTCTATGTATATATACATGTATTTTCTGTTTCTGATTATATATATATATACACATACATATATATGATCATAAACAGAAAATATATATATACAGAAAAAATATATATCAAATTATATATCATATATTAGATATATATAGCACCTATATATCCATTCAATATAGTAATAATACTAATGAAATTATAATAATAGTTTTTTCACTTTGAGGACTTGCTTTATGTTACTACTTTAGGTGCCTCCCTTCTACTAACCCCTGCAACAAACCTATGTGATTCTATAAATTACAAATGACCAAGCTAACAGAGAGAAGTGAAATGACCTGTCCAAAAATGCACAGAATGTAGATGAAAGATCTAAGATTTGCAAGCAAACCATTTGAAGCCAGAGCCCTTATTTATAACCACTTCCTCTCAGCCAAGAGAGCATTCCCTTTGCCACTCATCACTCAAGGGTGGGAGAAGGAGAGATGGAGAGAGAAGTTAAGAGAGAGAGATACGAGAAGCAAGCAAGTGTTGAGTGTACGTGTGTTTTAATTGCTGTTACACATGAATCATAAGTCACTCTTGTTTCTCCATCAAGGGAGGCACAAGGACAAGCAAACAGAATGGCATTTATCTATGATTAAAAAATTATGACCATTTATATGCAAATGAGGGCTGGTCCTCTGCTTCTGCAAGACAAAAGAGGATTATCCAGTCGTAAATTTGCGGTGTTTCTTCTTTTCTATACACTCCCAGGCCAAGTACAGCATTTCAGCAGCATCTGCCAGGGTGACCGGGAGCAGCTGAACACCCTGGGTTGTTTCAGATCACATAGTGACAACCGCATCATTTTCCTTATGCTCTCTCCTCGGCCTTTAGCTGACAAACTCTCAGTCTTCCTGATCAAATGCCGTCTGTTCTGAGAAGCCTAATGATTCAGTTTCCGTCGAGTTAGTCTCTGTAATGGCATAGATCATGTTCATTCATTTATTCATTTAACTCGCTGAGCACCTTCTTGGTACCAGACCATTGTCCTAGGCACAGAAGATCAAGTTTCACCCAAGTCCAGAACAAATGAGTGAAATAAGGTTAGTATTCTCCTGTGGAGATTCCACTGATGAGAGGAGACAAATGAATAAATCTGCAGGCAGACAAAGGTGGTATAATTTCAGGTGATGATAAGATAAAGCGAATAAACGATGTTAGAACTGGAACTATACAGAAGAGCAAGAGCTGGGTCTTCTTGACATTCAGGTTTCTTGGGGCTCTTTGTCCTCATTTGCAGGATATGAGAAGGGAAATTTCTGAGGAAGAGTGTCAGATTTCACTTTAACCAGAGTGGGAAAGGAGATATAGAAGCTCTCACCCCCGCTTTCTCCTCTGGGCTAGCATTGTATCTTATTTACTTCTCTTCTGCAGGATGGTGCATTCTCAGGCTCTGTGGCTTCTGATCTCACCGGGCCCTTCTTGTCCAGGATTCCCTAGGTCCGGTCATTTAGGGATGATCTGGCCAGTTGATCCAACTCTGACATCTGTGCAGCCTTCACCAGGTGGGGCTGATTGGGATCTCCATATTTAAGGAGGGCTTGGCCCTCCAAATTAATCTGGCGTTCATCATGGACTTGATTTTTCTGAAGTCCCACTAGAAGCCATGCATTTCTTAAGGACCAGGCTACAGAAACCACCCCCTAAAGATGTTTCTTTGCTCATAATTGAAATTCAAGCCTCTGATATTAAGTCAGGAGATATTTCAGGAAGACCAGAAGCTATGTTGAGGGATTTTTGAAATTATTTCTGGGATGTATCTGACAATGGAATAATAAGTATGAAAAGGGAAGAATATTAGAGAGAGGGAACCAATATTTCTGAAGTCACACAGTAAGTAGGAGGAAGCAGACAAACTGAGAGAGGAAGGAAGGGCCTGGGGCTGGCTGCTGACAGAAGGTGGGGGCTGTGGAAGCGGGCAGACTTTCTGGGTACTCAAGGAGTGAAGTGTCACAGAAGGGATCAATTTACTTGCATCTGTGACTCACCTTGGTATACCATCTCCTACTTTCTGGGAGCAGACATTGTGCTTTTTAATGATCTAAGTCATCTAATCTTCAAAATATTCTTTTGGGAAGAGGTGCAACTAGAACTTGAACTTGAAACTTTCTGAACTCTGTGCTAGAACTCTTGACTGCATCACCTTCTCTTTTGGTTGTAGGTACATTTAAACGCAAGTACTTAGGGTTTACGGCTTCCCAGGTGGCACGAATGGTGAAGAACCTGCCTGCCAATTCAGGAGATGTAAGAGACATGGGTTCGATCCCTGGGTCGGGAAGATCCCCTGGAGGAGGGCATGGCAATCCACTCTAGTACTCTCGCCTGGAGAATCCTACGGACAGGGAAGCCTGGCAGTCTACAGTCCATGGGGTCTTAAAGAGTTGGACATGACTGAAGCGACTTAGTACACATGCCTGCACACATATTTAGGGTTTAACGAACTCAGTGGTTTCTCGTGTGTGTGTGTGTGTGTGTGTGTGTGTGTGAGATAAATGCTACAAATATCAATTCTCATAATAGGGAGAAATCTGCTTTCACTCTATTAACAGCATCACTAACCATTTATTGATTTTTCAAAGGGAAATCAGAAAAAAAAAGATGCTGCAAATTATTTGCTATTATGTCCCATTGAAGAGCTGATACACTCGCTCCTGTGTTGGTGAGAGTGGGTAGAAATATGAGACAAAGAGAATAGAGATCTTGGTGTTTGCAATAGAAAGCTCAAAAGTGACAGGCCAGTTAAGGGCTGCTCTTTTACCTTTAAGCAGCCTCTCCTTTCCTGAAGACCTAGATGAACTCACATGATACAGTAGAAAGAGCAAAGATTGAAATCCCTCCTCTTCTGCTAACTAAATGAGTGGCTTGGGGCAAGTAGCTTAACCCCAGTGACCCTCCATTTACTCATTTGCACTATCTGGATACTAGTAACGACTTCATGGGGTTTTCCCTGAAGACAGAATGATGATACAGAGCATAGCACTGTGCCTGGGACACTCAGAGTGTTGTCATGACCTGTTTGAGTCTTCTCATTCTCTTGGACTCTTCTCCATTTGGCAGGATCCCAAGGCCTGCTTTCTCAGCAATGGCAGAGAAATCATGGAACCCTGCTTTTAGTCTCTAATTCATGTTACATACGCTGGAAAATGAATCCTTCTGAAGCCTTGCGCTTCATTTGTATGAAAGATTGATCTTCACCCAGCTGATCCCCGAGTATCCTTTTGAAGTGACATTGGGGGATTCAAGACGGATGGGTATTGGTTTAGATGCAGTTGCGAGGAGACTATGAAATACACAAAGAGTTAAGGTTTTTCTCATTGAGAAATTAACAGAATAACAGGATTTTGAGAATACCTGAGGCCAGAAAAAGGAGAGGAGACAAATAATCTAGGGAAAATGGTAAGCATCCAGCATGGTAAGTTTCTCTTGAAAAAGGGACCAAATTGTCTAATAGTAAATTTTAAGTGATTTTCAGTGCTATTTAGATAAACTTATCACACAGAAAAAGTCTGTTGAATGTGAGTTAATATATAAAGTCCTTGGAATGGAACAGCTCCAGGCATGTACTGTCATTATCACTATTAATATTATTTTATATGGTCATTATTATCCAGACTTGTGTTGGACACATGGTATTTTGGGCTGTGAATGAATTGAAGGAATGGCAATGTCCAAAGTGGATTGCTACAGTGAATAAATGGCTTAATCATCTAGAATATAAGATTATTGTTGCTGTTCAGTCACTAAGTCATGTCCAACTCTTTTGTGACCCCATGGACTGTAGCCCGCCAGGCTCCTCTGTCCGTGGAATTTCCCAGGCAAGAATACTGAAGTGGGTTGCCACTTCTTCTCCAGGGGATCTTCCCAACCCAGGGATCGAACCAGAGTCTCCTTCTTGGCAGGTGGATTCTTTACCATTGACCCACCAGAGAAGCCCAAGATGTAAGATTATATGGAGACAAAACTACAGCTGACTCTTGAACAACATGGGGTTAGGGACACCCATTCTCGACCACAGTCAAAAATCTGCTTGTTAACTTATACTCAGTCTTTTATCTGAGGTTGTTCAGAAGCCATGGTTCAGAATCTTCAGATTCAGCCAAATACAGATCACGTAGGACGATAGTATTCACTCCTGAAAACATATACATATAAGTAGGCCTGCACCATTCAAACCTGTGTTGTTCAAGGCTCAACTGTAGTTCAGTGGAAGCAGGAAGTGACGATCCAAACTGCTTGAAAAGTCAAGGGACACTGGGCCTCCGGAGGTGATTTGAACCACTTTCTCCTGCTTGTCCATAAGGGGAGGGATGACTAAAACGAAAATAGGGTCACGTCTAAATCCCAAGTCATGAAAGTTTCCAGGACACTCTCAAGCCCAAAGTCAAATGCTTAATGCTACATCATTTGCCCCGATGACCATGTGTTTGTGGTCTTCTCCCCATCATTTCCCAGAAACACCCTCTCTAAGTCTCTGCAGGTCTTCAGTCCTGAACAGAAAGTTGCTCCCTCTGTAGGTCTGGCCAGGCCACCACCCCCATCCTGAAGAGTCGACTCTGTTTTTTCTGTCCACCCAACCCTGATCCTTTTCTCAGCTCAGCCCCAGCTCCAGTTCCCCCCAAAAGCCTTTGCTGTCCTTTCAGTCCAAAATAGATTTCCCCTTCCTGGCACTTCCTAAGGTCTCTGAGCCCATGTCCCTGTTTTCAGTGGGATTCAGTGATGTTCTGCCACCATCCCACTCACTGTACAGAGGCAGAGGAATGTCAAGGGTTCCATCCTGCTGAAGTTGTTACTTAGTCTTTAACCTCTGGCAATAGGAAATTACAGGAGTTCTGATAAAGCATTCATCACATGGTTCTAATTGTTTTAGAACAGGCGTTGGCAAACTTTTCCTGCCAAGGAGTAGATATTCAATATTTTACACTTTGGGCACCATAGACAATCTCTGTTTTCACTTCTCTTCTCTGCTCTGGTAGTGTGGACAAAGCGATAAACAATAGGTAAACAAATGAGCATGGTTGTTTTCCAATGAAATTTGGCTTGCCAACATATGCTCCTGTGATTATAGTTGCCAACCTCTGTTTTAGAAGATGACTCTATCCCAAGGGAGAGATGGCTCTCTGCTACCATCAGAAACCCTATCCACAACCTGACATGCTTTTGATTTTTCTTATTTCAGCCCTAAAGAAAACAGACTTAAAAATAGCTTGATCACACCCATCAGCATGTGTATGCACGCTGCTTGCTCGGTCATGTCTGACTCTTTGTGACCAGGCCCACCAGGCTCCTCTGTCCATGGGATTTTACAGGCAAGAATACTGGAGTGGGTTGCCATTTCCTCCTCCGAGGGATCTTCCTGACCCAGGGATCAAACTTGGGTCTCTTGCGTCTCCTGCACTGGCAGGTGGGTTCTTAACCCTAATCCATCATCATGGCTACTATCAAAACAAACAAATGGAAACTAACAAGTGTTAGTGAGGATGTAGAGAAATTGGAACCCTTGTGTACTATTGGCAGAAATGGAAAATGGTTAAGTCACCATGGAAAATAGTATGACACTTCCTCAGAAAGTGAAAGAAACAAACAAACCAGAATTACCCTGTGACCCAGAAATTCTATGTCTGGGCATACATCCAAAAGACTTGAAAGCTGGGTGTCAAAGAGATGTTTGTAGACCCATGTTCATAGTAGCACTATTCACAATAGCCAAAAAGTGAAACAAACGCAAGTGTCCATAAAGGGTGAATAGCTGAACAAAACATGGTATGTACGTACAATGGAATAGTGTCATCCTCGAAATGGGAGGAAATCCTGACATATGCTACAAGATGGGTGAACCTTAAAGACACTGTTAGTCACTCCATCATGTCCGTCTCTTTGCTACTCCATGGACTGTAGCCCACCAGGCTCCTCTGTCCATGGGATTCTCCAGGCAAGAATACTGGTTGTTGTTGTTTTTGTTCAGTCATGTCCGACTGGGGTGGGTTGCCATTCCCTTCTCCAGGAGATCTTCCCGATCCAGGGATCGAACCAGGGTTCCCTGCATTCCAGGCAAATTCTTTACCATCTGAGCGGCCAGGGAAGCTAAGTGAAATAAGTCAGCCACAAAAAGACAAATAGTGTATGATTCCATTTCCATGGGGGTACCTAGAGTAGTAAAATTCACAGAAATAGAAAGTAGAATCGTGGTTGCCAGGGACTGGGGTGGGGATGGTTATTATTAAACAGGCTGGGTTTCAATTTTACAAGGTGAAAAGGTTCTGGAGATTCTTTTCATGACAATGTGAATTGTATTTAGCAATACTGAGCTGTGTACTTAAAACGGTGAAGATGGTACATTTGATGGTACACATATTTTACCACGAGTTTTAAAAAAGTAAAGTTGACTGCATTAAACATTTTTTACACAATTTTATTTACTTATTTACTTATGCTTGTGCTGGATTTTCCTTGCTGCTTAGGCTTTTCTCTAGAGGGGGCTTCCTTCTTATTGGGGTGCACAGGCTTTTCATTACGGTATCTTCTCTTGTTGAAGAACACGGGCTGCAGACTTCTGTAGTTGCAGAGCATGGGCTCCAGAGCACATGAGCTTAACTGCTCCATGGCATATGGGATCTTTCTGGATCAGGGTTTTGAACGTATGTCTCCTGCCTGGGCAGGTGGTTTCTTTACCACTGAGCCACCCGGGAAGCCCTGCATTAAATATGTTATAGGAAAAAACAAACGAACAAACAAAAAGCCTTGACTCTCTATTCTCCATCCTTTGCTCTGGCTCCCTCTGCATGGAGGCTGGCAGCTCCAAGGGGCACCCAGTGGGCTGAGGCGCTTATGTTGGTCTCCTGCATTGGAGAAACCAGTCAGGAAGGTCTTTTCCCATCAGCCTTTCTATAAGAACACAGACTATCCCTTCAGCCTGCTACAATATGGTAATTGCTCCTTCTCAGCTGGGGAGGGGGGTCCCCCAGGAGCTTGACTGAAGCATCACTGGGGGATCTGTCATGTCCTATAGCTCAGCGCTGGGGCCACACAAGTGTCCTCTTCTGCTTAAGTTATTTATATAGGTGGTTGAAAACACTTTGCTTGTACAAACTAGAGACTATTAGATTAGGCCAGCAGAGACAGCCAGAGGCAATCTTTTAACAAAGTGAGTGGGATTCAAAGTAGGCATGGAAAGCAAATATTATTTCACTGGGAGTCGATTAGAGGGAGCTCTGCCGATGAGCTGTAACTGCTTTGTTAACTTAGGCGGGCGGGGGGTAAGGGGAGGTGAGCGGGGCCAGGTAGGCACCAGCTGGGTTTGAAGGGGAGCAGCCTGGGATGCAATGGTAATTCAGGGGTAGGTGGATGCATCAGGCTCCCCTCCACACACACTCCCCCCTCCTGTTTTTTATTTAAAGTGCATGATGGAGCTTAGCAGCTGAGAAGCCTCAGTTTGCTCTAAAATTTCTCATTTTAATTCAGGCAAACACTCTATAAATCCAATGTATCGGAAAGCAAATATTGAGGCTGAGTAAGAAGGTCCATTAGATGGAGTGCTTAAGTTCTAGGGCCTGAGCATGTGGGAGGGGTGGGCAGAGAAGCCTAGAAAGGAAGGCTGAACCACAGGAGCAGGAGCCTGGAATGTGGGTGCTGTAGGAAGGGGGTCTGGGTAAGGTGGACTCTGGGAAGGAGTTTTGGGAAGAAACAGAGGGGAGGGGAGGATGTGGGGGCCACAGAGGTAGTCAGTTTGGAAAAGGCTGGATTAGAGGGAAACTTCTGATGGAAAGAGAACTGGAAAGGAAGCTTCAGATGCAGACTGACAGTGGGGCATAGGGGAGGAGGGTCTCTGAAAGAACAGAAGGGGCCAGAAGGGGACAAAGTCATTTCCACTTGCCCAGTGACTGTCTTCTCATAAGCAAAATTCCAAGAAGAATGAAGACCAAGGGTAGGTTGAAGAGTTTGGATGCTTAAAAAAAATTTTTTTTTTCATTTCAGTAACAGTCACATAATATAAAACATACTGTTTTAACCATATTTAACTGTACATTTCAGTGGCACAAAGCACATTCACACCATTGTGCAGCCCTCACCATCATCCATCTCCCAGATTTTTCACCTGCCTAAACTGAAACTCTGTTCCCATTAAACACTCTCATTCGCCTTGTTTTGCAATGAGGCTGTTGGGGATTTTGTAAAAAGTCCCAAACTGACCCCAGGGGTGGCTGAATCTCCTCAAAGATCCTGAGCCTCAGGGTGGCCAGGAAACAGGTACTCAGGAGCTCCTAGATGTGGGCTTTTTCAGGGGTGTCCATGGGAAGGATGAGGGTCTTTTACACATGGAGGTGGAGTGCCCCATGGTGAAGGGGATGTGTCCTGGAGTCAGGAAGACATGGATTTAAATCCTATCTTGATCATGTGCTAGCCGGGTAAATTTGGAGGTCACCTTGCCTCTCCAGCCCCTGGCTGGCATCTTCACGTTCACTGGAATCAGCCATAGGAAACACAAATATGACCTGTCACTATGTTTCACTTCTCTAACAAGCCTTCCTGATCCATTAAGTAAACTCTAAAATCTCTTGGACTCTGTTTACTCCTCTGTAGAATGGGCACAATTATATTTCCCTGGAGATTATTACACTTCCTTCACCTGGAAATGAAATGAGGTAATCCAGTTAGGCTTAGTACAATGACTGGCACAAAAAGGGAGATCAATTTACCTAAAGTTGTTTTTTTTCCTTTTTAATGAGGCTGTTGTGAGAATAATTTTCAAAAGCAATGCCTCCAAAACACTTCCAAGGACTCTCCAGATGTGTGAGCAAAAGTCTTAAAGGGGCATGACGAATGTCCCAGAGTGTCTGGGCTACAAGTGACCTTCATGTTTTTCCTCCTTTTCCATAGGAGCTCTGAGAAGTTTTGACTCTGAAATCTCCATAGGCATTCATTACTCAATGTTCTCTGCAAAGTTCTTCCAGAAAGGGAAGTAGCCAGGTTCAATGATTCACCACCCAAATCTCTCTTGGATCGTATTAATGTCAGCACTTCGATTTTTCAGTAAACAGTAAAGATTAGTAAAGGCAATCTTCTAAGGCTTTCCTTACAACTCTAAGGTTTGAAGAAGAGATATGAGAACTGCATGGTCTTAGATCATTAGCACGAGGGAATAAGAACCATAGCTGATATTGATAATAACCACCATTGACTCAGCTCTTGTCATGTACCAGGCTCAGAACTCACTCTCTTACAGGACTTTCCCCCTTTGGTGATTGTTGCAGCCCATAGGATAGGGACTCTTTTAATCAATATACTATACAAAAGGAATCTGAGCCCAACAGAAGGTCTTTCTTTGCTCAGGTTATGTCTGCCAAATGGGCAGAACTGGTGCCTGAATGCCTTCAACCAGATCTGAAGCCAGAGCTGAAACTGAAGTCTGCCATCCCTAAACTAGACTCCATGATGTGCTGTGCTGTGCTTAGTCGCTCAGTCCTATCTCACACTTTGTGGCCCCATGGACTGTAGCCCGCCAGGCTCCTCTGTCCATGGGGATTCTCCAGGCAAGAACACTGGAGTGGGTTGCCATGCCCTCCTCCAGGTGATCTTCTCAACCCAGGGATCGAACCCAGGTCTTCTACATTGCAGGCAGATTCTTTACCATCTGAGCCACCAGGGAAGCCCAAGAATACTGGAATGGGTAGCCTATCCCTTCTCCAGGGGATCTTCCTGATTCAGGAATTGAACTGAGGTCTTCTGCTTTGCAGGCTTATTGTTTACCAGCTGAGCTACCAGGGAAGCCCAACAAGACTCCATAATGGAAGTCAAAATGGGAACAAATCACAAAGTCTTTATTCCCAGGTATAAAAACCTTGGTTTTTAGAAAAAATATGGTAATTAATCTCCTGGGATAAGGGAATAACAGATGTAATTTTTGCCCAAAATGAAGTTGTCCTAATTGTTACTGATATATAGAACTTTGGACTCTTAATCAATCATGTTAGCAGTTTTCAGTGTTAATTTAATTAGTACAAGAGACCCTGCTGGTAGAAATATTGGATAATTAGTGTTTTATGTAATAGCTTATGAAGTACACTGTTAAAAAAAACTCCAATAATCACAGATTCTCAGCAGAACTTTTATCAAAGCACAATATTTAAGTGGATAAATCCTTGCTTGGAGGCTGGTCTGATTAACCGTCGGTTGGGGCATCAAAATCCCCATTCCTGTTGCGTTGCTCTGGCTTTCAAAAGGTTAAGAATGACACATGGGCTTCCCAGGTGGCACTAGTGACAGAGAACGTGCCTGCCAGTGCAGGGGAGGCAAGAGGAGGGTTCGATCCCTGGGTCGGGAAGATCCTCTGGAGGAGGGCACGGCAGCCCACTCCAGTATTCTTGCCTGGAGGAACCCACAGACAGCAGCCTGGCAGGTTACAGCTCATAGGCTCAGAAAGAGTTGGATACAATTGAAGCGACTTGGCCACTTGCAGGAACATGCTTTTAGCATGTAGTGCGGGAGACCCGGGTTCAATCCCTGGGTTGGGAAGATCTCCTGGAGAAGGAAATGGCAACCCACTCCAGTATTCTTGCCTGGAGAATCCCACAGACAGAGGAGCATGGTAGGCTACAGTCCATGGGGTCGCAAAGAGTCAGACACGACTGAGCGAGCTTCACAACCCCTTCATAGACTGGGCTCCCTGTAGCCAGAAACCATGCTTTCTGTTTTTAATCATGAACACCTAGGACAGAGCCAAGCAATTAGCAGATATACACCACATGTTTATTCCACACATAAATTAATGAATGTTACTGAATAATTTATCCAAGGCCAAAAGAAGAACTTAAACCTAACCCCTGTCTTCTTATTTAAAATTGCATTATTTTTATTGTACCTTATTCTCTTGTATAAATATCAAGCTCTGCCTTGATTTTTGCCTTTAGAATCTGATCATGTGTTTGCATTTCCTCGGACTACTGATGAATATGAAATAAAGGCACTTTCAAGAACACACACACACACATATTCACAGACAACTGAGAAAGTTTACCACTGATAGACCAAGACTAAGGGCATTGATAAAGAAATGCTCTTTAAGAAAAAAAAAATATTCTGGAGGACTCTTTGAAGTAAGATGCCATAGTGAGCAAATAAAGGGACAGATATAAATATAAACAATATGAGAATGATTACCTCCATGCACTAATAATAACGTTTAATGTGTGTATTTAAAAGGGCAAGGTTTAAACAGTGGACAAGAGCAGTATTTAAATTGAGAGAGCAGTGGCTGAACTATGAGTCCTAAGATTCTTCTATTAGTTACAAGGAAGGTTCATATTCCCTTCTGAGAGGAATCCTGGGCCTGGGGTTGGTTTCTAGGGGAAGGTCAGGGTTTGATTAGTGATGTCTGCATGAGTGTGGCAGTAAGAGTCACAATTCATGTGCAGTAGATTTATCACTCCTGGTCTAAGTGATTTATTCTTATGGAATGGAGCTTTGCCTTTATTGAGGGGATGAGAAGGGTTTGAGCCAGTTTAAAGACACAGAGCTGCATTTTTGCCTTCCTTCATCCTCAGGGATCTGCCTATACATTGGCAAGAGTTTGATCTGACTGGTGAACAGGATTCACAAATGACCCACAGGTAAATATCTCCTTTGAGAAGTAGGAAATCATGACCTCATCTTCATTTGAGCCTCTGCTTATGAAAACCAGGGATTCATGGACTTCTGTAGCTTGACCTCAAATCCCTCAGTGTGCAAATTCCCCTCTAACTCCATCCAGGGAAATGGGATGGAAAGAAATCCTTGGAATAGAAGAGCAAAAAGGAAGGGTAAGAAATGGCAAGGGAATCAGATAATGTAAATCAAGGCACGAGGAGGGGGGTGGACTTGAAATAAAAACTGACTTGGGAGAAGGGTAAAGGGAGGGAGAGAGTGCCCAGGAATTATTGATTAGATCCCTGGGGGTGACATACATCAGCTCTTGATTAGGTGTGAGAAGTTGACAGGCCTGAATTGCTTACAACTAATTAATGGCTGTGAGATGCTTTGAAATCCTGGGATGAAAGCTAAAGGCTCTGCCTACAAAAACGAGATGGCATCCATGATTTAAGCTGCTCACTGCTTCTGTGGATCCTCACTGCTGGGAGGAGCCTGCTCCATCGGCATCCTGACACTGTTTGTAGTTCACTCCTGAGGGTGGCAATTGCCTTCCTCTTCTGTTGTCCTGTCTCCCCCATCTCTCAGACTCCTTGGGGAGAGAGCTTAGTGTCTCCTGCTTCACTGAAACAGCATGGGTCCGCAGGATGCTCCAATATCAGATCCCCAATCTATTGAGGATTTGTCAATTTATTCTGGTTTTAATTCATTGTTTTTACTTGTCTCCCCCCCCCCCACCCCTGACTCAATCCTGGATTCTCCCCTGTTTCAGTTAGAAGACCATCTATTTCAGTCACTGGCAAGCCATGTAGTTCTTAAGGAAGCACTGGTCTTCTGAGCCGGTGGGGTGGGGAAAGTGCTGCCAATCTGATGTCAGATTAATGGCCAGAAAGTTTCCCTGATCAATGTGGTTGAGTGGCAGGATGGATAGTCCTGTTTTCTCCACAAGCCAGTGAACAGAGGTGTCTCAGACCCAGCCTGGATATTAATTTCTCATTGGCTGTGGGTTGCTACATTGCTTCAGCCGTGTCCAACTCTGTGCGACCCCATAGATGGCAGACCACCAGGCTCCCCCGTCCCTAGGATTCTCCAGGCAAACACTGGAGTGGGTTGCCATTTCCTTCTCCAGTGCATAAAAGTGAAAAGTGAAAGTGAAGTCACTCAGTCATGTCCGAATCCTAGCGACCCCATTGACTGCAGCCTCCCAGGCTCCTCCGTCCATGGGATTTTCCAGGCAAGAGTACTGGAGTGGGTTGCCATTGCCTTCTCCGGCTGTGGGTTGAGGCCAGCCCAAATAGCTACAGAGCAGTGGGGATGGGAGAAGATTTCTCTATGTTTCAGAGCGTCCATTTCTGTTTTTGCACATACCAATCTGAAAACAGCCTCCTCAGGGAAATTCTGCAGTAAATTTGTCTGCAATGAAGACAGGGCAAGGCAGCAGGGTTTGCTGTAACTTTCTGGAGGAAATTAGCATGAACTATAGCTGCTTTCAGGACGAGAGGACAGGCAACAGGCAGGGAGATGCCGGATAGGCAATAAAGGGAGGATAAAAGGGAAAGCTTGTGCATGGGTTTCTGAATTCCAGTGTGAGAGAATTCCAGTGAGAAAGTGCTAGTCTGTCTTCGGACCTGTTCAGATGATGGGGAACCTTATGCACATCTGGTGAAAACCACAAGCACCTGAAGGACTTTACGTACAACCAGGGAAATATACGTCTCTGTATAATGTTCCATATACCTGCAGAAACTATAACACAGCTGGGGAAACCTCTATAAATCTAGAGTGCATGTGCATGCTAAGTTGCTTCAGTCATGTCCAACTGTTTGCAACACTATGGACTGTAGCCCACTAGGCTCCTCTGTCCATGGGGATTTTCCCATGGGTAATATGGCAAGAATACTGGAGTGGGTTGCCATTTCTTCCTCCAGGAGATCTTCCCAACCCAGGGATTGAACCTGCATCTCTTATGTCTCCTACATAGGCAGGTGGGTTCTTTACTACTAGTGCTGCCTTAGAAGCCCCTAAATCTGGAGAACCATGAACGAAATTGGGGAATCTTTACAACTCTTTGTGGCCAAGAGCAGAACACAAGTTTCACAAAAGCAACCCTAGTTACCTGCTTGACACAGCCAAACAATGCTTTTTCACAGCTGCTTCTTTCAGTGCTGGAGAAGGCAATGGCAACCCACTCCAGTACTCTCGCCTGGAAAATCCCATGGACAGAGGAGCCTGGTAGGCTGCAGTCCATGGGGTCGCTAAGTTGGACATGACTGAGCGACTTCACTTTCACTTTTCACTTTCCTACATTGGAGAAGGAAATGGCAACCCACTCCAGTGTTCTTGCCTGGAGAATCTCAGGGACAGGGGAGCCTGGTGGGCTGCTGTCTATGGGGTTGCACAGAATCGGACACGACTGAAGAGACTTAGCAGCAGTAGCAGCAGCAGCACACACTGTGAAGAATGCTAAGCCATCTGAATTACCTAAGATGGGGGAGAGGCTCTAAAAACTTTCTTATCCATCAGTACTACCTGGGAAGGCTGTTAGAAATACACGTGCCAAGGTATCACCTTCAACTATTGAACCAGATCTTTAGCCCTGGGATTGAGGGAAGAATATTTGTAACATATGAGCTTCCTGCATGACAACATGGGTTCAATCCCTGGGTCAGGAAGATCTTTTGGAGAAGGAAATGGCACCTCACTCCAGTATTCTTGCCTGGGAAATCCCATGGACAGAGGAGCCTGGTGGGCTACAGTCCATGGGGCTCACAAAAGAGCCAGACATGGCTGAGCAATCAAACAGCAACAGCACAAAAACACAACAAAGTTCGAGAAGCTCTTCACACTTGTGTCTATTTTGAGGAAGATAACTGCCTCATTTTTCTTCAGTGGACTCTACAGTCAGAGAGAAATTGATGTAGAGACAGAACCCAGATGACTTCCCAGTTTGTCGTAGTGAAGTCAGATTGCCTGGTCTCCCTGCTGATCCCTCTGTCCTCTCTCCTTAGGACACCATCTCCTAGGGTATATAACACATAAAGCCCCAAATCAAATCACGAAAGGAATAAAAGAGAGGAGCAATGCTTGGAAACGCCACGAAAAATTAACTAAAGCATATCGAACCTGTCATCCATGTGTGACACTCATGGATGTGTGTGCTCCCAGGGTGCAACCCTTGAAATCTGGCGTCAGTCTCCACCAAATCTACCAGCGACAGTCTTGTGCTAAAGCCAAATTTTCTTTTCTTAATCTTTCGAAATTGTTTGTTGATGTTGACTCTCTTGACAGCAGTCTGACCTTGGGCTTTTGTAATGCTCACTGATTGATTTGGGGGTTCCTCAGTATCTGAACCCTATGTGTGTTTCTCAGTTTAAGTTTCAAAATTTCCCAGTAATTCCCTGAGTTAGCCAGGGTTTTTTCAGTAAATCCATTGTTTTCTCACATCAACCAGAGTTGGATTCTGTTGCTTACGAATAGAATTCTTGATTAACATATCTTCCACACCCTCACATTCTTGGTTTTATTCCTGTTCTTCTGTCCCTTCGTTCTCAGACTCATCTGGGTGTTCCCCTAATCATCCTTGCTGTTTAGTCGCTGAGTCGTGTGAGACTCTCTTGGGACTCTGTGGACTATAGACCTGTAGGTTCCTCTGTCTATGGGATTCTCCAGGCAAGAATACTGGAGGGGGTTGCCATTTCCTTTTTCAGGGGATCTTTGCAACCCAGAGATTGAACCCAGGTCTCCTGCATTGCAGGCAGATTCTTGACTTTCTGAGTCGCTAGGGAAGCCCACTAGAAAGTCCAAATAGAGACAAAAAAAATACCTATGTAGAACACTCTTGTGCAGGTACCATACTACCTTCTTTTGCAGAGATTACTTCATTTTATTCTCAAAAAATCTTTTGAAAATCTATGCTTATCATTTTTACTTTATATTAAAGAAGCTTTTTCGGAGAAGGCAATGGCAACCCACTCCAGTACTCTTGCCTGGAAAATCCCATGGATGGACGAGCCTGGTAGGCTGCAGTCCATGGGGTCGCTACGAGTCAGACATGACTGAGCAACTTCACTTTCACTTTTCACTTTTCACTTTCCTGCATTGGAGAAGGAAATGGCAACCCACTCCACTGTTCTTGCCTGGAGAATCCCAGGGACGGGGGAGCCTGGTGGGCTGCCGTCTATGGGGTCGCACAGAGTTGGACACGACTGAAGCAACTTAGCACCAGTAGCAGTAGCAAAGAAGCTTTAACTTAGTAGTTAGTCAATGTTGCCATTATCTTTCAAGATGAGAGTCTGGGGTTTGAGCTCAGGTCTGCCTGATGTGAAAACTGCCCAGCATAAACACTTCCACAGTGAATGAAGAGTCAAAAAAAAAAAAAAAAAAGAAAGAAAGAAAGAAAAGAAAAACTAAAGCTCACCATTATCTCCTTTTTGTCTAAGACACAGATGGAAGCAAATCTAGTTCAATTTGCCCTAGGAGTGAACATCAGATAATGTAGGCAAAGAAACCGATCAACCAAAATTAAAATTTTGATTTTTTTCCCCCAATAGATCATTTTATACACTGTACTAACAGGATGCTTCTATTCTGGGAATAAAGATTTACAAAGATGAATATGTAATTAGAAAATTGAATTTACAGTAACATCTAGCATTTGTTACCTTCCTAAAAAGCTTTTGCATATAGCCGCTCATTTAGAGGATCCACTAAAAGGGTTCAGATAATTCAGTTTGCAAATGCAGGGACCAGGAGGTGATTTTACAAGTATTCAAATACACTCAAGTTTCTGACAAAAGAAAAGAGTGACACACTTACTTCTTGGGTTGGAATTCCATCACAGGAGGCCTCCAGTGTGCGGGTCCTGTCATTTACATGAATTATCCCACATCGTTCGGCAATAACTTGGTGACACAGGCATTATTATCTAACCCTCAGGTCACCCCCACTGTGAGGTGTCAAACTTTAATTAGATCCTTTTTGGAGCTTCTAGGAAAATATGCTTTACTAAAAAAGCAGCAACCTCCATTGGTCACCATTAGCATCTATGCAAGCCTTGCAAACACAGTTGGGAGGGAGTTACAAAGCAGGATATAAATAAGATAAAATAGATTTTAAATCCTTATGAAAATGTCCATTTTTCTCTGGGAGGATGGGTATTGTCATAGAGCTGACAACTGAAGGAATGGAAAGGGAGGCCCTGTGGGTCTGCTGCTCTGGGAGAGAAAATAAAGCTCAGAAAGGTTGGTGAAATTGCCAAAGGTCACATGGGTAGAAAACGGAAAATTTGAGACTGAAACTTTGATCTTCTCATGGACTTCAATAGCTGCCTGACTGTAATGGATTTTAATATATTGGAGTACTTAATCTAATCAAATTGGAATTTGAGCAAATCCATGTCTGATGAGGACTCCTACAAATCAGAAAAGGGGGTGATGTGAGGGAGGAAACCCTATTCCTACCATGCACAACTCAAAGAGAATAGAGATAATTATTAGGAGGCAAGAGAGCAAAATGAGAGACCCCACAGGTCAATAAACAAGGGACAAGGCAGAGTAAAGAGAAACTGTTTTCTTTGCATTTCTATCACTGGTATCATGAGCGAGTTGAGTGATAGTTGCTTAGCCCCATCCAACTCTGCAACCCCATGGACTGTAGCCCACCAGGCTCCTCTGATCATGGGATTCTCCAGGCAAGAATACTGGAGTGTGTTGCCATTTCCTCCTCCAGGGCACAGATACCATAGAGTAATACAAACCAGGCTCGTTCAAAAACACATGACTTTGCTAGTTGATAGTTCTGGAGGTCAGAGGTTTAAAGTCAAGGTGTTAGCCGGACTGTGTTCCTTCTGGAGGCTTCAGAAGAATTCATCTTCTTGCCTTTCCAGTTTCTAGTGCCTGGCCTGTATCCCTTAGCTCCTGGCCACTTCCTTCATCCAGAGAGACAAAAACAGTGCATCTCTCTTTGACCTTAGCTGGGAAAGATTTGCTTTTAGGGACTCATGTGATTTGCTTGGATTAATTTAAATACTCCAGGATCATCTTCCATCTCTAGGTCCATAACCCTGAGCACATCTACAAGCCATTTGTTCTCTCAGTTCACATGTTTGTAGGTTCCAGGTATTAGACTATGGGAATCCCTGAGAGGCCCTTATTCTGTCTACCACGTACATAAGTAGGGCCTGAGAAAATTAGAAAATGGAAAGGGCAGGTACTGTTTGACCCTGTAGAAGTGAAGGGAAGGAAAACAGGGGGAGATGGAGGAAAATATGAGGCAGGACAAGATGGATGGACACATTTGTTAGAGCTAAAATGGGCCAAAGCAGGGGTGGATCCATGTTCTGTAGGACTGGAGGTTAAGTACATTTTTGAAGCCCTCTAAGAAATAGGATAAATGAATGTTAATGAAACTTGCTAAGGTCCGTTCCAGGGCCTTGGAAGAGGCTGCTGCATATGAAGTTTCTGGGAGCTTAAGTTTCACGAGCATTACAGCAAAGTCACCTCTGAGCCAGGGATGGTGGCAGGCACTCTGCAGATAAGATCTTAACTTACCCTCCGCACCACTGGAAAACCTGACAAGTGATGCAGCAGGAACCAGAACAGGCTATGGGTGTTGGCAGCACACCCATCATGTCCTGCTACTCCCCCTAAGAATGGAGCCGAGATCTCCAACCCACCACCGAGCTCCCCTGCTCATGTATATTCACACCAAGTCATCGTTTTTTTTTTTTTTCCTAAATTTCGCAATTATTTTGAAACACATACTCAAGCAACATTTCCTGTTGCAGAGGTGGTGAATGAAATAGAGGCCCAGAGCTCAGCTATGAAGTGGGAAGATGAAACTCCAACAAGGAATTCAAGGCCAAAGCCCCTGGGAGCCCACAGGAAGCCTGGATGTCAGTAGAACCTCGGCAGTCCAGACTTTTCCCATTGGCCTTTTCTTATTACCTGCAATCTTTTCTTGAATATTCCTCCTTTTGTCTCCATCTCTTCCTATTCATCAGACTACCCCTGATTACTTGGTATTTATATATTCCCAGTTTGAAGCAGGAATATTTTGTTAGGCCTGATACATTATTAAGAGTTAAAAACAAACATCCCTAACTCCAAAGCTGAACTTTACCTATTGCCACATTTTACCTCAATTCTGACTTTTACTTCTTACTTTGAACCTCAACCTGGCTTCTAAAAATAAGATTATGCTCTAGAATGAGATGGAAGGAAAACATGGGATGAAGTTTACAGATAGAGTTTTCAAAAATTTTAATCATTTATTTATTATTTACTTATTTAGCCCAATGTATCCAAAATGGTATCATTTCAACAAGTAATCTATATAATGATTGAGATATTTTACTTTTTTGGGTGCTGACTCTTACAAATCTGGTGTGTATTTTATGCTTCTAACACACCTTGATTAGAGCCAGGCATATTTCAAGTGTCCAGTCTTGATCTGTGACTAGTGACTGCTAGATGGAACAGCACTGATTTAAAGATTTGACAGATTCAGGCTTGGGGTGTGTGTGTGTTTGTCAGGATATAAGGAATGCCTGGTTGCCTCTTTTGGGCAATGTCAACAGCCATTTATGATCATTGTTTAGATGTATTAATTCACTAGGGCTTGCAAAGTGGTGATATTTCATCCTTCGACCTTCATTTATTACCTACAGTACTGCTCTAAAGACATACGCCCCAACCTCGACCTGAAATAACAGTTCATATAGGAAAAGAGCAGGATAAATAGTATTTGATCTCTGTCCTTTATTTACCACTTAGAAAAAGCAGATGCAGTTTTTGTAGCTCTCCTTAGAGTGTGGGGCGCAGGTGAGGGCTGGGCTGGAGGTGAGGAAGAGAAATCAGGTGGGAGTGGGGTGACGGGAGGCTCAGGAATGATGGGGGTGTGGGCAGAATGGAAGGGAGAGAGGGTCTGTTCAGTGTGGGGTGAGCGGTGTGGAATAGCTCCAAGAAGACTATCCCATAATTGTCAGCATTAAAGATGAGAAAAATGCTGTATATTCACTGCGGCTGAGTAGACCAGGTATTTTCTTTATCCCAACCCGGGAAGGAAGGATCTCATTATCTTCCACTCGCAAGTCCACAACTAGAAGGAAGGAAGCAAAGGGCATTGCGTTCCAGGCTCCCTTGGGGAGACAGTTCTGGATTTTCACCGAGGGAGAGGGCTAGAGACTGGGGCTTTGAGTCGAGGATCGCATAGCTGTAGCTTCAGATCAAAAGGTTGGTTTGTGAGTTAGGGAAAAATTGATAACCGGGGATATCCACGAGAGCCGGAGATGCAGGCCCGAGTGCACACAGTGCCCTTATCAGAGACCTCAGTGGGGTACGGAGAAAACTGGACACCAAGACACACGGTCTTTAACCAAGACTCTGTGACGGGGCCTGCGGTCGGTGGGAGGGCCTCATGAGAAGATGGAGGTTCAAGATGGCAGAGAATTCAGGGGCAGCAGCCACCCCATGGAATAGGAGGTGAAGGCTAACAGTAGTGGTACAAACCTTGGATTAACAATTTAAGGCCCTGATCCCTTTTTCCAGATAACTTCTAAGTGTTAGGATTTCTGTTTTCCACAGTTGTTAACAGTACAGATTCTAGAACAAAAACTCCTGGGTTCCATATCAGCTTCTCTGTTTCCCCTGTAGGCTCAGCCTGAAAACCTCTTGTGCCCCCATATCTAGCAAAACAGACAAAAGTAATAGTACTTCACAAGGTGATTCTGATGATAAGTGAGTTTATAGAGATAATACAGTGTAGTGTCTGAAACTTAGCAAGTGCTATGAGTTTATCATATTTCATTAACTATGATACAATAATAATATTAATATTATCACTTCATGACCTTGAAGAGATGAAAGTGTCACTAAACATAACAGACATTGATGTATCTTTTTGACGTATTGAAGCTAGGTTTAATTTAATTTGGAAAACAATGTAATTAGCTTTTGTCTCTGGCAACTGTGGATTAAATCCAAGGCACTACAGCTTATTATCTGGCTACAAAGCACCATTTATATAGTTTGCTCCCACATCAGAACTGCAGAGTTAAAACTGTTCCTTCAGAATGCTCTAATCTGTGCACCAAAATATCTCAGGGGCCATCATTGGAGTCTGGGGAAGGGGAACATCCTGATGATCCAAAAATGTCTTTAGAAAAAGAATATTGTGTGTGTGTTGGAGTGGGGGTGTGGTAAGGTTGAAGGTGGACTGAAAGTGGGAAGACATCATGCACTAAAAGATAGAAGGAGTGAGTCTGAAATGCACAGAAGTTTGGGAAAAAATTGTGGGATTCTAAGAATGGTTTCATGCCCAGGAGATTGCAGTGTGAGGGGCTGGAAGAAGAGCTCTAGGATTTCCATCATGGGATTGACAAGTAGAAGCGTTCACTGCAAAATCACGACTTAGGAAGTGGCTCTTGTGGAGCCCAGCCTCACAGCTGACTTTTACAAGGTCTTTGGAGAATTCCATTTTTGACACTAGTTTTTAATAATATCTGGATGAAAGGGTAAAGGACCAAGACAATGCCACCGGGGGTACTAACAGTGGTATTTAAAAAGGACAGAAAGAAGGTATTAACAAATGGAGGCAGAGGGCTCTGATTCACAGAGATGAATCCCCCATCCAGCCCGCCCTGGGTTCTGCAGGAAGACGGGAGAGTGATGGGGCCTTGGCTTGCACACACTGTGAACCCCGTTTCCCCTGCCCTTCCTTCTCAGCCTCACCTTTCCTCAGCTGGAGCTATCGCGGCTTAGAGCTGAGTGTCTGACACACAGTCTCAGTTTGCTTGTATCTGTTACCTGGAATCAATAAACGATGATAGATCCAGTTTGGGGATGAGCCTTAGACATGGTTGTTTGTTGTTCTTTAGTCACTAAGTTGTGTCTGATTCCTTGTGACACTATGTACTGTAGCCCACCAAGCTTCTCTGTCTGCGGGATTTCCCAAGCAAGAATACTGGAGTGGGTTGCCATTTCCTTGCCCCAGGAGATCTTCCTAACCCAGGGATCGAACCCACATCTCTTTCATTGGCAGGCAGACTCTTTACCGCTGAGCCATCAGGGAAGCCAGCCTTAGGCATTACTGGTACACAGGTGCCTGGTGGTTAAGTCCACAGGGTTGGGAATCTGCCCAGTGTCCCTGTTTGGTACTCTAGTCTTTTATCATAGTTAGCCATTTGTAGGGATGTTAACTCCTTACCAGCCCTTGCCAGCGTTCTCTCTCAGTAATTGTCCCAATATTCTTGGGACAACATCGGTAAGCCAATCTTCTTGGCTATTGTCTTGAATTCTGCTGGGAATACAATATCCATCTGGAGCCAAAGGACACTGCCTAGTGATCTAATGCATTTGTTTATAGAAACCTGCCAAATCCTCAAAGGGATACTTGTCTAACCACTGACTTGGCTGACATATTTGTAGGAGGCTCTGTCCAACTGAGTGGTCCTACCCCTAGGACTCTTGGCTTTGCCACTTCTGTGCCTGCCCCACTCTCTCCTTCATGTGGGACTCTTGCTGGTTATCAGTGCCCTGGACTTGAAAAACTTGGCCTTCATTTGCTTTCTGGTCTCTCTGAAATCTAGGATGGAAATGTAGTTTATTTCCCCCCATGCTCCTCGGGCAAAGGTTTCTAAGATCACTATCTCCCCCTTCCTCCTAGGAAAGGATGCAACATCCAGTGAGTGTTTGCTGAGTGCATGAATGAATGAACATTGAATGAATGAGTGAATATTGAATGATTAGATTAGGGGAGTTGATGGAAAATCAGTTTGATCAATAGGCCAAAGAAGAAGGTGAAGTAAGATACACTAAAAACATTAAAAAACAAAAACTAAACAAAATTGCATGATTTTAATTCCTTCCAGACTTTGCAGCTTCATTGTCATATCACACCCTTAGAATTATGGGGGAAAATATACAGCAATGATTTTTAAACCTCTGTAGCACTTCCCAGGGAACAGAAAGTAGTCACAGCCAAAACAACAGCCTACAAAGGATGGCATCCAGTGACCCAAGTCCTTTCACTCTTTCCCCAAATTTACAGTCTGAAATTCACTGTACCCTTTCTGAGAACTTTCTATTTCTCCCATACCCCAAACTTCTGTGGGTAGGTAAGAACTTGCAAAAAATGCAGTGAACTGTGAGAGGATACTCAGAGAATTTTTGCCTACCCTATGGAAAATATTCAGCTCTAAGATGAAAGGGGAGAAGTGTCCTTGAGTATTTCAAGTAGATGAAGAGAGGAGGAGTAAGGGTCCTGGGGCAGGAGGGAGCATGATGGTGGGTCTTAGTACAGAGAATGAGGAAAGGGTTAGAAAAGTACCCATAGGGTAGTTTTTATAGGACCTATTAACCTCTGTCCATGGATGAATTTTAAGCAAGGAGGAGGGCTGGCAGATATTTCCATGGTTAGCTGGGCATGTAAAAACTCACTCTCTGCTGTTTAGCAATGGATTGGTCATGGTACTGTGCAATTACAGAGAAGGATGATCATCTAGGCCAGAAACAAATGACTTAGTGAGTGTGGAGAGGCAGAGAAATACACTAGGGTGTAGTCAGAAGGTAGAACGGACAGGATGGTGGGGGGAAGGAGAAGCGTGTTCAGAGATTGTGGACATGAGGTTTTCAGAGAAGACGGAGAGATGAAGCCAGAGGGGGAGGCAGGGTGAGATCTCACAGTACCTTGCTTGCCATGCTAAGACGTTTGAACTTTATCCTGTAGGCCACAGGGAGCCATTTAAAGGTTTAGACCAGAAAGTGATTTGCATATTGGAAAGGTCACTCTGACAGGGTACAGAGGATAGAGAGCAAGAGCGCAGAGCCAGGGAGGCCTGCTGGCAGAGTCTTATTATTGTCTGAGTGTGGAATGGCAAGTGTCTACATTATGGCAGGAGCGAGGAGACGGAGACGAGAGACGGAGAGCAGCAGTGTTAAGAAGATGGAGCTGTGTTGACTGGGAGAAGATTAGCACGATGGTGACACCGTAAAACTCGACGGGGAGCCTGGAGAAGAGGGCCAAAGAGAAGAGATTTCATCTATTCAAAAAGTGATGGACAAGACACTGTCTAGGTGCTAGGAATATGTGTTGAATAAGGAAAGTACTTCTTTCCCTCTGGACCTCACAGTCTAGTGGAAGAGTCAGAGATTGGATAAGCAAACACATGTATTAATCATGAGTTGCAAGAAATTCCATGAAAGAAAGCAACTATACAGTCCTTGGAATTCTCCAGGCCGGAATAATGGAGTGGGTAGCCTTTCCCTTCTCCAGGGGATCTTCCCAACCCAGGGATTAAACCCAGGTTTCCTGCATTGCAGGCAGATTCTTTACCAGCTGAGCCACAAGGGAAGCCCAAGAATACTGGAATGGGTAGCCTACCCCTTCTCCAGTGGATCTTCCTGACCTAGGAATTGAACCTGGGATCTCCTGCATTTCAGGTGGATTCTTCACCAACTGAGCTATCAGAGAAGCCCAAAGAAAGCAACAGGTGCTATAATAAAGGACGACAGGGAGTGGGAGTAAATGGCCTGCTTTGGACAAGGTGGCTGGAGAAAGCTCTCTGAGAAGGTAATATTTAAGTTAATATCTGAAGAATGTGAAATATTCAGGGAGAGGACTTTCCTGGTAGAGAGAGCAGCGAATATGAAGGCATCTAAGCTGGAAAGTGCTTGGCTGGTTTGAGAAACAAGAAGGAGGCCCTGTGCCTGCAGAGGATTGAATGAAGGGTGGGGAAGGAGTGAGGGGATGGGTGGGTGGGCAAGAGTTAGATCACTCGAGAGGGTGCAGACCACGGATTTCGCAGATTGTGTGTTTTGCTTTCAGCGCTGCTAGATGCTGGGTTTCCCCAGTGGCTTCAGGGTAAAGAATCCGCCTGCAATACAGAGATGATGGCTCAGTTCCTGGGTCGGGAAGATCCCCTGGGTAGGGAAATGGCAACCCACTCCAGTATGCTTGCCTGGGAAACCCCACAGACAGAGGAGGACAGAGGAGCCTGGAAGGCTACAGTCCACAGGGCTGCAAAGAGTTGGACTGAAGCGACTGAGCATGCATGACTGTGCTACTGGATGTCATTAAACTGAACTAAACCACAAAGTCATATGAACTGATGTAGATTTTAAATTGATCAGTCTGCTTACTCGGTGGAGAAGGGATTTAAGCAGGACAAGAGAAGAACAGATTTTATTGCAATAGTGAGAGATTTTGGAGCTTGGCTTAGGGTGATGACTACAGAGCCTGAGAAAAGAACATGACTTAACAGAGATCTAAGTGTTATAACTGAAGGATCTTGGGATGAATGAATGGATGGACAGACATGGAGGAGAGGGGGAAAGAACATGAGAGTCTGGGCTGAGCAACTAAGTGACTGCAATCCTTCTAACTGAAAGGAAAAAGACCAGGGAAAGAACACTTGAAAGCTAAAAATTTGTATATCTAGTGTGATATTTTCATGGGAAGGGGTAGCATGGGAATCAAACATAGATAGCTTAGATGAGAGAACTTGATTAGAAAACACAAGTTAATTGTGAACTAATATTTATTAAGTAGGTGAAGTAATAAATCAATGAATCATTGGGTAATAGTTATTGAAATTCCTGAAAACAGAGATTGTTGCTCAGGAAATGGATCTCAGCTTTTTTTTCTATCTGTGAAAAAAAAAATTTAGCTATAGAGAGTGCTACTAGACTCAATATGGGATGTGTTTATTGCTGAAGGATTAAAATGCTGCTGAGAATAAAGGGGGATCTGAGTTTGGGTTCTCAGCAAATATGCAGTAAATGTGAATATTATAATGAGAGTTATAATCTGAACCAATTTTCACCAGTTTTCATCTTTTGGGCTATTCCTTCTTTATCACTAGAAAACGTTCCCTTACAGACTTGATGCCTTCCTGTTACAGGGCAAGAGAGCAGGGCCCAGGCTAGGTATTCCATGAGTAGGCACCTAAGGCATATTCAAAGAACTTCTGCCATCAGAAGTCCAGTTCATCTAGCAGGTTTTAGGAAAGGTTTGAATATCCTCTCAGTGTTCAGGCTATCTGTTAGTAGCCATTTGGCAAACGTCAAAGCAGGAAGCAACCCAATGGTTCAGGGAATGTGCTTATTTCCCCTCATACTGTGTTTTGTCAGACAACATAAATAGGAAAATGTTATGCGTAATTGCAAGACAAGACTTTTAGTATCATTGTCACGTATGTGACCGGCTTCAATTAATAGTTTTATGGCAAAATGCTCAATAGGCATTTGAGTTTAAGACTCCTGATAAAACTTAACTGGCATCATAAACTCAGATTAGATATTGGGGAGTGAGATCTGAGGAAACCTGAGTTTAGAAGTTGGGAATTCAGTAGAGCAGAGTTACTGGAAACTTGGTATTTGCTTTCTGGGTTTGAAGCCTGTACCAGGGGATCTGGGACACCAGAGTCTGAGGAGGACCACCTGCAGCTGAATGTGATCTTGATCTACCTAGGTACTCTTTTTATGTCCCTTGTCAAAGTCAAGGTGAGTTACAGTGTCTAGGCTGGATACGGGTAAAGACGGAGAGGTTAACAGTTGTGTAGGGGTCAGCGACCGGATTATCCAGAAGCAGACATCAAGACAGAGGTTGAGATGCAAGGGGTTTATTCAAGAGCACACACCTGTGAAAGAAAAGAAGGCCACAGGTTGGAGCAGAGGGAAAATTCAAACTACCATGTAGACTTGACTAAGTCTTGGCCAGCCCAGCAGAGAGCTCTGGAGTGAGTGTTGTCCATCAGCGTGTAACACATTGGACCTGGATGGTCAAATCTTTATTTTCTGACCTTGCCCTGTTGCTGGATTCAGGATGCCCTGGGAAGAGGGGCTGGAACTAGGGCAAGGCAGCATGCTGCAGTGAAAGCAGACCCTGAAGAAGACTACAACTGAAAGCTCTCTGCTGACTGTGCTCCCTGCAGCTGGACAGCACATCTTTCCTTAGAGAGGGATCTGGAGCACCTTCACGTTCATACAAAACATCAAAGAGGGATATGATTCAGTTATTGAAGCTTTAGTATGCTCTTAGAGGTGGGCTTCCCTGGTGGCTCGTGGTAAAGAATATGCCTGCAATGCAACAGCTGCAGGAGATCTGGGTTTGATCCCTGGGTCAGGAAGATCCCCTGGAGGAGTGCACGGCAACCCACTCCAGTACTTTTACCTGGAGAATCCCAAGGACAGAGGAACCTGATGGACTCTTAGAGTCCACAGGGTCAGACAGGACTGAAGCGACTCTCTTCATTCATAAAATGGGGTGTTGTGAAAATTGCTTTTATAATTGTATTTGAAAAACTGCTGCTTTGGTCCTATTAGAGAAACAATAAGTTCAGATTTTGAAATCACTTTGCAGCCCATGTCATCAAATGTCAAAACTGGTTCCAATGCAAAGTCTAGTATTAACCTTCTCAAATTCATACTCAAACACCACAAAGCACTTCTCCCATTGTGGAGAAAGTGTACATTTAAACAAGAATTAGGGTTTTGAGCTTCTTGGTGCTCTTAAAGTTCCTAATTACATGGAGGAGATAAAGAGAGAGAGGAGGGATGAGGGCTTTGCTTGGTAGGTGAGCAAAATGCTTACCAAAAGAATGACTTGGTAGAGAAGACAGTCTTCACAGCTCTGAGTGCTGTAGGGAATGATAGGGTCTCCAAGTTAACACACATTTTGAGCTTATTCTTCTAGATGGCTCGATGTCTACTTTCTCCACCTGAGGCAGAGACCCATGATTAGAGTCCATAAAATCCATCTGTCTCTTTCCTGTTTTCTTTTTACTCTTGGTTAATTTCTTCTCACGGACCTTATAGTTTGTATGGGGAAAGTCCGTGTGGGGAGAAGTTACCAGACACAAAGTTTCAAGTTTCTTGTGGTTGTGGTAAGTTAGCCCCACATCACCCATTGGCCTTGTTGTTGTTCAGATCTGGGACTGGATTAGCTTGGCCACTGCTTCAACCCCTGTTGATTCAGCCTGATCCTTCTGCCAGGATGGGTATCTGGCATAAGCATGGAGTTGGTAAAATGAGCTCTGAGTGGGATCGCGTGAGTATGCTAATGGGGACGATGGGAGGGGATGATTACAAGGGATGTGGGTGTTGTGTAATTGGAAACATTGTTGGAGGAATAGTCATTGGGATTTTTGTGCAGATAGATGGGTAGAAGGTGGTTTTTGAAAATCGTAGACACTTCCAGACTCTTGTTAATGTGATCTTTTTTTTTTTTTTCCATCCTTCAAGTACAGGGGACATGATGACAATTATTTCTACTCTGCAGCTGTTGCAGAGAAATGATTGATATGAGTGACACCTGAACAATGATTTTTATTTAAAATTGTTCCTAGTAAACATATTCTGAGCACTTATGGGCAAACTTTTAAAGTTGAAAAAAAGCTTTTTTTTTTTTTTGAGTTTAAAAATATTGGTGCAGCATGCTTGGGGCTGGTGCACGGGGATGACCCAGAGAGATGTTGTGGGGAGGGAGGAGGGAGGGGGGTTCATGTTTGGGAACACATGTAAGAATTAAAGATTTTAAAATTTAAAAAATAAAAAACTAAAAAAAAATAAAAAATTAAAAAAAAATAAAAATATTGGTAGGTTAGAAAGGACACAAACTTAAATGTAAGAAGACTACAGGAGCCAAGACTACAGTAAGCCAAATGATTTCTTTGGATATTGTTGTTACTCCTTTTTTTTGTATAAATTCAATATTTATCCAATATTTTATAAAGACAAAAATAAAAAAAAATAGGAAATTATATTTTTCTACAAATAAGTGTGGTGTTAAAGAAAACAGCAAAAAGAAATGGCTCAGTGTTTGGATGTAATGTTTCTTAAGTCAATAGTCTCTTCTGTGCATACCATAGTAAGAGGATGACAGGAAAAGCTCAGGTTGGAGTTACAAGTCTCCCTCAATTATGGTCTTAACCCTTCCCTTGAGAGCCAATAGGAAGACTCATGAGTGGAAGTAGAGACAGTGGACTTGATTTCTTGCCCAGTTTATGCTCTACGCAGTGTGCAATGCATACTTCTTCCTTGGCCTCCCATCTGTAAAACAGAAGGGTTGGGCTGTGGAAGTGCTAGTCGCTCAGTCGTGTCTGACTCTTTGCAACCCCATGCAGCCTTCCAGGCTTCTCTGTCCATGGGATTTCCCAGGCAAGAATACTGGAGTGGATTGCCATGCCCTTCTCCAGGGGATTTTCCCGGCCCAGGGATCGAACCCAGGATCTCCTGCACTGCAGGCAGATTCTTTACTGTCTGAGCCACCAGGGAAGCAGCCAGAAATCATACATTTCTTTCAGAGCTGCCAGTTTTGAATCTATAAGGCAGGGTGCATCTTTGGAGCTGTTTTGTGGAGACACCAACCTAGAGGGAAGAGAGAGGGTTTTGGAGCAGTGAAGAAAGAACTCAGAACTTCACTCTGTGTTTCACTTGCTGAACAATTAGTCTCTGGCTCTCAACCCTCAGGTCCCTCCTCCTGAAAGTGGTGAAAAGCACAACTCCTTGAGAGTTGTTCATGAAACGCTACATATAAAGCAGCTGGCGCAGTGTCTGGTACATGAGAGCTATGCCAAAAAAGAGGCTGTTCTATGATTTAATATTCCCACAAATCCTCCACGGAGCTCAAATCACATAGCCATCTTTCTCTCTCCCTCTCTCTCCTTCTTCTCATTCTAGATTTTCATGCTTTCAAACTCTCTCCTCTTCTACTTTAAAAATGTGCTTGTCCAGTTTTTCTCATCAGTTCAGGTCAGTTCAGTTCAGTTCAGTTCAGTCGCTCAGTCGTGTCCGACTCTTTGTGACCCCATGTATCGCAGCATGCCAGGCCTCCCTGTCTATCACCGACTCCCAGAGTTCACTCAGATTCATGTTCATTGAGTCCGTGATGCCATCCAGCCATCTCATCCTCTGTCGTGCCCTTCTCCTCCTGCTCCCAATCCCTCCCAGCATCAGAGTCTTTTCCAATGAGTCAACTCTTTGCATGAGGTGGCCAAAGTACTGGAGTTTCAGCTTTAGCATCATTCCTTCCAAAGAAATCCCAGGGTTGATCTCCTTCAGAATGGACTGGTTGGATCTCCTTGCAGTCCAAGGGACCCTCAAGAGTCTTCTCCAACACCAAGGTACATTATTTCTGTGGAAGCTGAAAATCATATATGTTGGCTAAGGGAGTCATCCTTCTCAGACATTATGGCAAGTTGAGATAGACAAGAAGAAAGGCAGGGAGAATAATAGCTTGGTAAAAGACAGTTAAGAAGATCTTTGGAAAGTAACAATAACCCAAGGAGATAATGAAATTCCAGATACTAGCATACTAGTGGTGGGAATTTGAAGGCAAAAGGGATCACCATTCCCTCCTTCAAAACACACGGCATATGCCATCCCCCATCCTGCTTTTGCATTGCATGGTCTTCCTCCAACCCAACAGAGATCAGCCAAGAACAGAAAAACAGAGGGTTGGAATTCTAGAAGGTACATAAAGGTAAGGTACTGTGTCCGGGGCAATTTAATTGAGAATAGTCCAACAACAAGGATCTCATTTGGAGCAACTCAGACTCCCACTACTAAGACCTCAGATCAACAGGGTGCTTATCTTTGCAAGGGCACCTAGAGGTTTTGG
The DNA here is from genome assembly GCF_042477335.2 of Ovis canadensis. Taxonomy (NCBI): domain Eukaryota; kingdom Metazoa; phylum Chordata; class Mammalia; order Artiodactyla; family Bovidae; genus Ovis; species Ovis canadensis. The sequence continues at coordinate 84,203,226 of NC_091257.1, read as the reverse complement.
GTGAGCCCTTCTGCCACTGGCTTGGAAGCCAACATACGGGTTTATCTGAGCTCTTTTCCCACAATACTCCATCGCCCCCACCGCCTACAACCCTGCCATTGGGTTTCCGAATGTATTCCCTGGCCAGCATTCTATTTCCCTCCTGAGTTTCTTGAGGCAGTCCTCCCCCGACCTCTCTACCTGGTTCTTTATAACCTCCTTCCTAGACAATCTTCACAGGTTTGTTTTTACCTGAAGCCTCAGAATGACATCCTGGTGCCATGCATCTATCTCTGAGCTGTTTCCCAGCTAATTTCAGTTATGTGCACTTACTTAGATTCTTGTCGTGTTTACTGTTCCATAGATTTGACCTCTCTTGGTTCATACCAGTCTAAACCAAGCCTAAGTTTGATAAACTCTCTTTAGTTGATACACAGTAAGCTATCAGTTATGTCCAGGTACAAAAGAAAGGTTTTTATTTTTTTCAGATTTTATTTTATTATTATTATTATTTTTTACTTTACAATATTGTAAAGTTTTTCAATGTCTCAGAAGGGCCTTCTGCTGTAATGGAGAGGACATGGACTTGGAAGTCTAGGTTTCAACCTTAATATTAACATATATAAAGAATATGATTGGTTTTCTTTCTCATAAAACAGGTGCATGTAAGCTTCACCATTTCCTTATCTGTATTGTGTATTTTACTTTTGTTAGTCTAATGTTTCCTCACTGAAGGCTATCGATGCTGAGTATTTTTAATATTTATTCCTAAGTACTATCAGCTATCGAGTGATAATCTTAGTTCAAACTTCTCTTGCCTATGGTGTCTCAAACTGTGAGATCAACTTCTCATGAGGTGGTAGTTGTACCTGGTGCTTAAAATGTCAGTCATTCTATACAAAGCCCATTTCAAGTTCAGAAAACTTAGGATCAGAATGCTTTCTCATTGAAGTTAAGTGAACACTATGGAAGTATTTCTCTCCCCGTGAATCTTGAGCTTATGTTGGAGGGTGGGGGAAGTACAACATATAGAGAGAAGTGTTCTTTCTCTTAAATAGAAAAATTTGTCAGCAACCTGAAAAGCATGACCTCCCACCCCTCACTCACACAGGTTAAACAATTTCAGGACTTTCCATAACAAGTTTGGCTCATGTATCGCACAATGTCAAGATCCCGAGGTCCACTGATCACTTTCTTTTACATCATCATCAATCATTTTATGTTTTAATGCATTCTCTGATGAAATAAGTGATTACTTGGCTCAATATTTCTTTTGACTTATATAAACATTTCATTACTTGCTCTTAGTCTGTGGGTTTAGCAATTTAGTTTGTGTGTTTGTATGTGGGATGATTCTTGGCGTAGATTGATTAAGGGATAATTCAATACTTTGTATTAAGAATATATAATAAAGAACCTAGTGTTTGGAGTTCAAACCCTATATTTGTACTTTACCAGTTGTGTAACTTGGAGCAAGTGGAAAACTCTTCTGGTCAATCTTTGTCATCTGTAATTTACAGATATGGATATCTGACTCGGAGATTTCCTGTTGGGATTGAATGAGCTAATGCATACAAAATTCCTGGTGCAGGGTCTACCACATTTTCAATAAACCTGATACTTTTCTTATTTCTTAATAATGTGTGCATTTTGAGTGCATTTTTTTGTTAGTCTATTCACATTGTGTTGTCCCCAAATTCACTTCAGAGGAGGTTGCTGCTCTCAAATCAGGCAAAACTCATTAGACCATGGAACCATCATGTGCCCCGCTAAGGTGTAGGGGTCCTTCCGGGAAGACCAAGCCGTATTGGCTAATCTGGTGTCTTCTGGATAATTAACCACATGTAATGTACACATTATTTTTTCATGCCATTCACTTGCATAACCCTTAAATCTGAGAACAGACTATATTCCCTAGGTGAATAATAAAACAGACTTTATTCTAAAACAGGTTTACTTGTTTTTAAACTAGGTTATTCTTATTTTAAAGGGCGCCCCAGGTGGTGCAGTGGTAAAGAATCCACCTGCTAATGCCGGAGATGCAAGAGATGTGGGTTCGATACCTGGGTCAGGAAAATCCCCTAGAATAGGAAATGGCAACCTGCTCCAGCTTTCTTGTCTGGAGAATCCCATGGACAGAAGAACCTGGCAGGCTAGAGTCCACGGGGTTGCAAAGAGTCAGACATGACTGAGCACGCATGCAATGAATTCTTATTTTAAAACCATAATCATAATTTATTGTAAGTACCCTTTTAGACTTATTTAGATATAGATACGTCCCATATATCATGCCTGCACATATATTAAAAGAGAAAAGATTACACAATAAATTGGTTAAGGTGTTCTTAAAACATTTTATACTTGAATCTGAGTCTTGTAAATCACTCTCTGTCTCAAATCTCTGTCATCTGGTTTTTTCTCCACAATATTGGCTTCTGGGCTTTCAAGTATATTGGTGAATAAATATTTCTTGAAGGAAGCTCAACTCTTGCCCTTGGAATTTTCCTTCAAGCCACTGACACTCACTGAAAATTTTGGTGGTCATTCACAGGCAATAATAAGTATGTCCATTGGCTACCTGGTTTCCCTGAACATCTGACTTCAGAGATGTTTAAATGTGAGAAAAGCACAACAATTGTGTCTTGGAGTCAATAAAGTGCTGTGAGGATCAACAAAGATATGTTGAGTGAATGAAAGGTTGAGGATGCTTCTGATTTGAAGTCCACACTGCAGATTAACCTATACAATACTAGAATCAGGGTGCTGATTGATTACATTTATAGCTTCTTTTGTGTCAACATTCAGAAAACGAAGATCATGGCACCTGGTCCCATCACTTCATGGCAAATAGATGGGGAAACAGTGGAAACAGTGGCTGACTTTATTTTTCAGGGCTCCAAAATCACTGCAGATGGTGATTGCAGCCATGAAATTAAAAGACACTTATTCCTTGGAAGGAAAGTTATGACCAATCTAGACAGCATATTTAAAAGCAGAGACATTACTTTGCCAACAAAGGTCCGTCTAGTCAAGGCTATGGTTTTTCCAGTGATCATGTATGGATGTGAGAGCTGGATGGTGAAGAAGCTGAGCACCGAAGAATTGGTGCTTTTGAACTGTGGTGTTGGAGAAGACTCTTGAGAGTCCCTTGGACTGCAAGGAGGTCCAACCAGTTCATTCTAAAGGAGATCAGTGTTAAGTGTTCATTGGAAGGACTGATGTTGAAGCTGAAACTCCAATACTTTGGCCACCTGATGTGAAGAGCTGACTCATTTGAAAAGACTCTGACGTTGGGAAAGATTGCGGGCAGGAGGAGAAGGGGACGATGGAGGATAAGATGGCTGGATGGCATCACTGACACAATGCACATGAGTTTGGGTGAACTCGGGAGTTGGTGATGGACAGGGAGGCCTGGGGTGCTGTGGTTCATGGGGTTGCAAAGAGTCAGACACAATTGAGCGACTGAACTGAACTGAACTGAAATGTCAGATACCTTAATGATGGGAAGGCTTGTGAATAGCTTGGGATTTTGTTTCTTTGAAGAAATATAAACAGACTCCAGCCTCTTCTGAGGCAGCCTCCAGCAGCAGGAGACTCTTCTAATACGAGACTATGTGCTCTGATTCCTGGTTTCTAGTAATCTTTAAAGAAACACATTAAATAGATGGTTTTCAGAGTAAAAGGCCCTAGAGTGTGTGGAAGATATTTATCAATGAATCTGAATCTTCCACTGAGGATTTTTTTGACATATGAAAATACTATATAAAAGATATCAGTTGAGAGCTGCCAATGTTCGCTTGCTTTGGAGACTGGACGACTTGGACTGACCCCTCTAGGAGAGCTGGCATCACGGAGGTTAGCAAACAGAAACCTCCTTCAGATTTTTCTAACAAATATAGTGGTGCCAAGGTGAGCACCTCATGAAATGTGTATTCTTGCACATTTCTCTTTTTACGTCATTCACAAAGACATTTAGTTTGTTATACTTGCTTTTTTAAAAATTAATTAATTTATTTTAATTGGAGGCCACTTCGTTTGTACTAACTGCATCTGGCCACACATGCAGCCCACCAAGAGGGATTGGGTTTGTCAAAACTCATCCAGGTAGACTAATGCAAGCCAGGATGGTGATTTTAGCAATGAAAAGAGGAAATATCCAGTGCTGAAGCTGACCGCCACTAGGGAAACCAAGATAAGGTCAGCTTGGCTCCAGCTGAAATGAGTACTACTAATAATGATAAAGATGCCAGGCATGATGCTAATTGTTGTCCATTGTTAACTCACTTATTCTTCATAACAATTTTTAGGAGATTGTTGTGGCTGATGATCACACCCAGATCTCTCACAAATTCAATCTACTAATGAAAACTCAAATCTATAAAAGAGATGGCTTTTTGACCCACTCTTTAAAAAAATGTAAAATCAATAAAACAGCAACACTTAATGACACTGGACAAATAATTTCTTGTGATGTCTTAAAACTCTTCAACTTGAATGAACTATTTTTGTGTTTGCAAATTCCATCCTTGTCTTGTCTACCTGCATCTGTATTTGAAATTAGGAGGTTTATATTCTGGTTTTTTTTTCCCCACTTAATTTCATATTGTAAGCATGATTTCATGTGTCTTGGTTTCAATGAACATTTTAAACCAAAAGTTCCCGGATGCTTTCTTATGGTAAACAGTGAGTTGGTCTCTAATTCTTGCTGTTGCAGATGTTGGTTGCATTTGTTTCCAGGCTGGAATCCCAGGGGGCATATTTTTCAAAGTTCCATCCTGACAGGAATTCCTGAGAAGTGAGATCTGACCCTCTGTGTCCCACCCTGGCCTGGGAGCCTCTTGCCATAAATAGTACCAACTCTAGTGAAACAGGGATTCCTGAAGGGAAAACCTGAAAGTTACGTTTAATTTTAGTCTTCAAAGTGGTGACTTATCAAAGACTTGTACTGGTTGTGCTTGAGAAGAGGGTGCCTGATATATGTCCAAATATTTCTTGCCCAAACTTTTGATTGTTTTCTGAATTATTATTGAGCATTTTCACCAAGAACACTGAGTGGTGAAATTTCAAGACACACAGCCTCCTGCATCTCTAATTATAAATAAATGGTTTCAATTTCTGCTCCTCCGAGAGCACTGGTTTTATGAATTAATTCGCACAACCATCCATCCCTGACTCCTCTGTGTCCTTTTCCTGGAGAAACTACTGGACTTAACTCTCCTGGGAAGGGCACTGGTCTCCACGGAGACAAACCCACCCTTTCTTCATCCTTTGAGACCCCATCTTATGACCTTGGCTTCCCTGATAGCTCAGTTGCTACAGAATCTGCCTGCAATGCAGGAGACTCAGGTTTGATTCCTGGGTTAGGAAGATCCACTGGAGAAGGGGTAGACTACCCACTGCAGTATTCTTAGGCTTCCCTTGTGGCTCAGCTGGTAAAGAATCCGCCTGCAGTGCAGGAGACTCAGGTTCGATCCCTGGGTCGGGAAGATCCCCTGGAGAAGGGAATGGCTACCCATTCCAGTATTCGGTCCTGAAGAATTCCACGGACTGCATAGTCCGTGGGGGTCGCAAAGAGTCGGACAGGACTGAGCTGAGCAACTTTCACTTCACTTATGACCTAGCAAATAGCCTGAGCAGAAAGGGAGCTTTCCTGCAGCTTAATTGACACCTCCCCTGGAACACGCCATCAAATAACAAATGCTAAGCCACCTCAGCCATTACCAGCTCCTGGAAAAATTCCATCTTTTGTTGGTGCAATGTTGAGCATGCTTCACTCTGTTAATAGAGTTCTTTACCTCATACTGACTCTCAAAGATAGTGTAAGATCAGAGGTAACATTATTTTGCTTCGATGAATCTCTTTTCTTTCTTGCTTCCTTTCCTTTCTTTCTTTCTTAAATAAAACACTGGAGTCATATTACATATTTTAGTAGTTAAAATTGGAGGGAAGGAGTCACTTTGGGTCATTGACTTAAGGACAAACAACTGAGGAAACAAAGGGAAAACCCACTTTTCTTAGAAATGCATGTGAGAAAGATTTTCCATGACAGTTTACTAAGGTCCTGTGGTCTGTTTCTAGATGACTGGAATGATGAAGGGAAAAGATCATATCGATTGAAAAGATGCTATTTGTCCGTTGCTAAATTTCTTTTTGCTCTCTCTGTCCCAATACATCTGGATGGCATCATCAGCTCAATAGATATACATCTGAGCAAACTCTGGGAGTTAGTGAAAGACAGGGAAGCCTAGTGTGCTGTAGGCCATGGGATCACAGTGTCAGACACGACTCAACAACAACAATCCTAATGCATCTTCTTTTGGCTGAAATAGTCTTCCTAAAACTGAGGTCATTGAATTACTTCTTTACCAAACAGTTACTAGGATTCCTTATTGCCTTTGATTCAAGCTTGAGTTCTTCATTCCAACATTCACAAACTTACACAGATGGCTCCTGGCTTACCCTCTGAGTCTTACACTTATTTCTTCCTTGGAGTAGCACACTCAGCCCCACCACGTACTGCTTATAAAACCCCAAGAGCTATCAGGCATTTATCCCAACTACAAAGACCACTTTAACCTTAGCAAATGGTCCTCTTCCATTGTACAACGACTAGCAGGACTAAGTTACCAACTGGATCTCGATTCTTATGTGCACCTTCTGGTCATTTAGTGATGGCATGTACTTACAAATATGGGCAAAACCCCAAGTGGTTAACATCATCATCAGCTGCCTTGTTCAACCAGGACATCACAACGTCTGTGTGGGAAATGATTTCAGTCCTTTGGCTAATTGTGAAACTCTCCAGTTCACAGTAAATTGAACCTCAATCCCATGGTATGTTTTTGACTTAACATTGATCCCCCAAATCCCCATGTCTTAACCATACCTCTGCTTCTACAAACAGTTGCACACCTGTGATTCGGATGGAAGCACCTGAGAACTGAAGACAGAGAGATGATGAAAACAGAGGAAATGATGGCAAGGTTAACACGTGAGTGAACTACAGCTTGCTCACTCTGTAAGACCTATTTCCAAAGCCTGGGCACTTATTTTAGAAACTGTGAAAGATTTTCTAGAGATTTACTGCAAGAAATCGGTCCTGAGGCAGAGAGGGTTCTGAAACGCTTTCTATCATGCCTTATGTAACTCAGGGAAAAAAATATTATTCCCTTGAATTGGGGGTGAGACAATAGATGGATTTCTACAGTGACTAACTGCCTAAATACTTCAAGCATTGCTGCCTTCCCCTGTCTTTGAAGAACAGGAAATAATAAATCAGAAGATTAGGGATTTACTTCTACTTCAAGGTGCCAATAGCCAAGCAAGTTAGCTGGCTCCATGCCTGAGGCTTTTCATGTGGGAGGTGGAGTCAGAGGGAGGGAGGCCCCAGAAACTCATGCACTATTGAGGGCTCTGAAGTCTGGTGATACAAAATAAAAGGGATACTCTTCACTGAAGTCACTTATTTTCTGAAGGTCAGTGGAATGGTGAGAAAAGTAGAAAATTAGAGCCTCATGTCTCCAGGTCTGTTAGGTGAGTCCCCCTTGAAATCAGAATAACATGTTTTCTAGATTACCTGGGTGTCTGGGGAGGCATCTCCTGCATTAACCTGGATATTATCACAACAGGCAGTAATGTGAGGACACTCGGGAAGGACTCCTTGGGGTGTTCTCTGGTATGGAATTCCAACAGCGCTTGCATTCCATTATGTATGTAAGTGAAATTCCATATTTCCTTCATTGGAAATCCATCTCCTATTCTCATTCCCCACCTGCAACCCCCCCTGCTGGGGCTGTTGTTGGATTCTGAGCTATAATATTTGCCCCTCTGAAGACAAACCAATCTGCTGAGCACCGACAAATGACTAAGGCTGTTAGGAACTAAGTGGACAAGAAGAAGCCCCACTAAGTGAAGTGCTCTTACCAGGCTCTCAGAGGTTCAGCAGAAAGGAATCTTTCTGAATCTATAAGCCAGGGTCCACCCTGTCCCTCAGGAGCCATTAACCCACCCTGTCCTATTCCAGCAGTCAAATATTTGTGGGGGCAGGGGTGTGGGCAGGATTATGTAAGTGAATAAGGCAATCACCCTTCCTCTGGAGACAGGAAAGCCTGGTGTGGTCGTTAAGTTGCAAGCCCTGACTTTGTTGATTGCCAATCTTGAGTCAAGGTTCTGTGGTCCAAGATGCCCATCTACTCCATCCTTGAGCACTTTCATGGAGCTGCTGGCACCTCATTTTTCTTGGAATTCATGAGCCCTTTCCTAACTCAGGGATGGATCCAGTCCTGACTCCCGTTTGCCTACTCAGCTGCTGTTCTCTTGTTCCCCACAAGAGCCTTTCAATCTCTGTATTTCACAGTCAGTCTCCCTAAGCCCAGCTGGATTTTCCTCTTCCGTGGATGGGACTTGGCCCATTGCCATTTCTCTTCTGACTTTGCACATCTGCTCTGTCTTAACCCACTTGTAGATCTGGGCAAGACAGGCTGCCTCTGACAGTTCCGGCCTAGGACCCACATGAGCAAAGGCTAGACACTTGACCTTCCCAGTTGGAGAGCAGTGGTTGGAAGTTCAAGCTGGAAAATCCAGTCTCTTAGGCCAAATGCACCACTTACTGCCTTATGTGCTTTGGAAAGTCTTCTAACAAGTGCTGTGAACCAGCACTGCCCAACGCCAGACTGGAGCCTGAAGGCAAAGGGAAAAATCATCAATACTGGCCCTGTCTTTATTTAGAATTTTGAGATTTTGCTCATCGTTATTTTTTTTTACATTACTTCTGGCTTTTAAAAATCTTGATTACTGATTTTTCTTTGGCTAGGGGGGGAAGTTCTCCTTTAATTTTACACTCAAGGCAAGTGCCTCGCTCACCTCACCTGGTTCTAGCAATGTCTTGAATCTCAGTTTATTTATAAATCTTAATAGTGTTGACCTATTTTAAAAATATTTTTCCAAGTAATTGCATTTTTGAAAAAAAGCAATGAATGGAAATTGTGTGCACAAAGTGTGAGCAAAATACTTGACTAATGGTAAGTGCTCAAAAAAGAAAAAAGTGATTACAACTTTCATATATTACCTTGTTTTATTATTATTTGTAAATATGTTCTAGTTCCTTACAAATGTTACTCAAGACCTGTAAATTCCTTGAGGCAAGAATTTGGGTTGCTGTCTTTGCATTTTTCTGTAGCAGTGTAGTGTTTTGCATATAATGTAAAAATTTCTCCATCAAAGCTGTTGCCTTATTAATTAGGGAATTGGAAAAGATTAGACCAAAGATCCGTTCCTTCCACCAGTCCCTGGAAATCCGTCTGTGATTTCTTCAACATCACCGAGCTGAAAACAACTTACCTGTAATCTGTGTAATACCCTTGCTACCTGTTTTATAACTTTTCTTCACATAAAACCTACCATCAATAGTTACTATTTTTTTCTCCCTGATGCTCTGGTTCATCATCACCACACATATAGGAGATGACCTATACATCTGGGAAAGAGTTCCAGCTCCAAAATTCTTCACCCACTGTGCTGGCAGCATTCCATAAGCTCGTCTTGGGAAATCATAATTGATTACTCTGGAGGGAAAACTCCATCTCAACACCAGCTGGCAGCCAGACCCTGCCCTAGAGCCCTTGAATTAGTCTCCAGAAACATCCTCAGCAGGGATAGTATAAGAGTGAAATGGGGTTGACATTATCTTAACATCTAAAACGCCACTATGTGGCTGTTCTTTCTTAAATACAATCAAGGCTGCGTTAATAAAGCCCCAGATTGGTGAACTTTCCACTGGCTACCCTTGAGCCTCCCTAGTGGCTCAGCGGTAAAGAATCTGCCTGCCAGTGTAGCAGATGCAGGTTCAGTCCCTGGGCTGGGAAGATCCCCTGGAGAAGGAGATGGCAACCCACTCCAGTATGTGCCTGGAAAATCCCATGGGCAGAGGAGCCTGGTGGGCTACAGTCCAAGGGGTCACAAAAGAGTTGGACATGACTTAGTGACTAAACAACAACCCTTGGGAATCCCAGCAGTACTTTTTTTCCTCTTTTTTTGTATATTTGAACAGGCAGTGTATTTTTTCATCCATCAGCTCTTGAACAAATAAGCCAGGTAATAAAGAAACAATCCCAGGAGGTAGCAGCTTTGGGCTAGTAGCAGAAAGGAAAGAGGAGACCAGCTTTGAGAGATGGTGAGGTGGAGGTGAACATCAGTATCCTGGGATATATGGATGCTCTTATTCTGAGAGCTGAGTTGACTGTTAGCTGTTGGGTCCATTAAGGCTGCCATTCTAACTTTCAGGAATTGAAAAGGAAAACAAAAATGTTGATTATCTGTCCAAACTCTTCAAATGAAAATGAGTAAGAATTTTTAAACATGAATGTGATTTCCATTCCAAGAAGTGCTTCCCGGATGCCAAAAACATATGTTGGTGCTTTGCTTGAATAAAATTCTTGAGAGTTTTTTTTACTATCTATCTGTGTACTGCATTCATCCATATGAACCCATGCCTAGCTATCCCAACATACATCAGATCACGAGATGCTAAGATCTCACCCAGCATGTGACAATAACAGCAGGAAATGAAGGGCAAGACAGAAAACAAAATATGTGATTGAAAAAAAAAAACCTCTTTGAAATCTCAAAGTAATATACTTTTTCCATATCTAATATTTTAGTAATTGATATATATTTGTGATTGCACCAGGTTTTAATAAAATTGCACAGTCAATAAGGTTGCTATTCCCAGCTTTGTTGACCTTATCTTCAAAGCAGTAGCACAAAAGAAGAACTCACCTTCAAGTGCCTTATAAATAGATGTGCGTTCTCTCTCCTTGGTCATGATTACTGTCAAGGTTGCGTGTGGTTTCTATTTTGGGCCCAAATGGCAGAAAAGCCTCTTCTGCAGCCAAGAAGCAGCATTGTAGGATGCCAATAAATTCTGGGGAAAATTACATTTTAAAAAGGAAAACTTTGACATACATCTGGCAATCGAACGGTTCTGAACATATGGCAGCCTGGTAGGTAGGAAGCTGTTGGAACATGGTAAGTTCGGGCTGAGCGCTGCCCCCATCCTGTTCCAGGGTGCATTTGGGAAAGGTCCTGTGGTGAGGACCACATCTCTTCCAACCTGGCGTGGCACTTTCACTGGGGAGGGGAGCTGGATGTACCTCATGTTTGTGTGAATGACCTTCTCCTGGCAACCTCTGATCAACTCTTTAGAACTATTTTTAGTAATGCAATTGGGTGAAAACTGGACTCACTGTGGGAACTGGCCATGCCATCACATCTCTGCCAATAAATGAGACAAACACTGGACGACTAGAGAAATCCAGGGTGTCAGAATCATGGAATCCTGGTGCTGGGGGATGGCAGATGCCCAAGGTCAAAGTGCTGCTGGCAGGTGGGGCATGAGTCTCCATGGTCCAGTTTCTGCTAAAAGAGATCATGGCATCTGTTAAGGAAGTCCATGACTTGATGGATCACTCCTGTTGCAAGGGAAAGGAAAAAGCCGGGCTTTCATGAGAGGAAAGAGAGATGTATCCTTTCACTGTGAACTCAGGAAGGAGAGAAGATGGAAAGAGAGAAATTGTTCACTGTGAACCCAGGAATTCATGCTCAAGACCCTCAGAGACATATTTGTTGCTGTTGTTCAGTTGCCCAGTCATGAACAACTCTTTGCAACCCCATGGACTATATAGCATGCCAGGCCTCCCAGTCCCTTACCATCTCCTGGAGTTTGCCCAAGTTCATGTTTATTGCATTGGTGAAGCCATCCAGAGACATATTTATTAGAGTGTAGTCCTCCATTATCCTGGATCTCCCTCCTCAATTCCTGCATTTTGCATCCCTTCAAGTCTTATTCACCTGGTCATCAGGGCTGCATGACTTCTTGCAGTGTCACTGAGATATCCTGAAGGACGTTGCTGCTACTCCCATTCTTCAGACAGAGACAGGAAGGCTCTGAGAGCATGTTTCTTGACCAAGATCACGCAGGTGATGAGCATTGCAGTCTGAACACAAGTCTAGATCCATATGCCTCTGAATACTGCTGTTGCTACAACACACTGACAGCCTCAAAATCTTCACTCATTTTCTATTCCATGAATTGCAGATTAAACTGTAAAGACGAAGTGCTTCTTCATACCTCTGATCCTTAAGCTTGCTCTGGATGGAGCGTGAGCTGTTTCCAGTTTCAGAAACTCAAGGTACGGTCCTTTGCTCTCCCCTGACTAGGTAACTGAGCACAAAGGATAACTGTGCCTACTGCCAGGCATCACCACAAACATTTACAAGTGCTGGTGAATATATTTTCATAGCATGTCCTCATGGCTTTAACATGTATACATACACATAGCTTCACTCACTGCCTCATACACACATTCACTATCTTATTTACAGCCAGATTCTTAGATGCCTCCTTCAGAGCAGTGGTTATTAAGCTTTCTGTTCATACCTATGAGCAAATGACTTGTTCAAATATAGACTTAACAAATCTAGAGTGGGTTCCAGAAATCTGCATTTTAAGCCTGGGCCTTCAGATGGTTCATTTTCAGGTAACTTATGCATTTTTTGGGAAACACTGTCTTGGCTGTGAGACCCTTGAAGATGAGAGATGTCTCAAGCATCTTTATCTGCCCAGCACAGGTCACAAAAAGAAGTCCAAGGCAGATAGTACTTGGTGAGAATAGATTGAATGAATGACTACATCACTCAATCAGAGATCATTATTTCAAGAGAGGCAAGAGGTTGAATTTTTAGGGGGTACTGAAATCCCACTTGGCTCTCTGGGGTCCAGCTGTCTGGACTATTTGTGAAGGAGTTTTGAAAATCCAACAGGATCTTCTTTTTAAATTTGTTCCCTTCTGTTGAGCAGATTCTATTCTTAAAGAGCTCTATAGAGCTATGTTTACAGTGTCTGGAGGTTTTCCTTTCTTCTCCATGAAACTCAACCCAAACTAACAACCTAGGGGATCAAAGACCCTGAGAGAAATCATCTCTGCCCCATCATCTGCCTGGCATGGAAGGGTTCGCTCCTTTTCCTGCCTTTCCTCCCACTTTTTCCACCCTCCTCATGGCTTCCTGTCATTGACAATGACCCTTGCTTATTTTTGCTTGAAGAATTAAAGAGCCTCTTGATGAAAGTGAAAGAGAAAAGCAAAAAAAAAAAAAAATGGTTTAAAACTCAACATTCAGAAAAGTAAGATCATGGCATCTGGTCCCATCACTTCATGGCAAATAGATGGAGAAAAAGTGGAAAGAGTGCCTGACTTTATACTTTTGGGCTCCAAAATCACTGCAGATGGTGACTGCAGCCATGAAATTAAAAGATGCTTGCTCCTTGAAAGGAAAGTTATGACCAACCTAGACAGCATATTAAAAAGCAGAGACATTACTTTGCCAACAAAAGTTCATTTAGTCAAGACTATGGTTTTTCCAGTAGTCATGTATGGCTGTGAGAGTTGGACTATAAAGAAAGCTGAGTGCTGAAGAACGGATGCTTTTGAACTGTGGTGTTGGAGAAGACTCTTGAGAGTCCCTTGGACTTCAAGGAGATCCAACCAGTCCATCCAAAAGGAAATCAGTCCTGAATATTCATTGGAAGAACTGATGCTGAAGCTGAAGCTCCAATACTTTGGCCACCTGACGTGAAGAACTGACTCATTGGAAAAGACTGATGCTGGGAAAGACTGAGGGCAGGAGGAGAAGGGGATGATAGAGGATGAGATGGTTGGATGGCATCACCAAGTCAATGGACATGAGTTTGAGCAAGCTCTGGGAGTTGGTGATGGACAGGGAGGCCTGGCATGCTGCAGTCCATGGGGTCACAAAGAGTCGGACATGTATGTGTGACTGAACTGATCAGCTCCAAAACACATGTCTTGTATTAATAACAGGTGTCCCACTATTTCAGTCTACCTAGGGTTTTTACATTCTTTCAAAAGTAGAATTCTCAGTAGCCCTTTCCCTGAGGGTGTGTCATCCACAAGGTCCCATAAATATCTCAGCAAATCTTGAGGCACACCACTAATGACCTATGTCCAGATTTTCTGAGAATAAGTGAAACTAAGTGAAATGGCATCCTAAACTCAAGAGTTTTGTAAAACCCTTTGCTGAACTCCTGATCACCTTTGTTCATGGCCTGTTCCTCATCTGCCAGTCTGGTAACTGCACCAGAAAAAGGAATGTGGTTTCTGGGGTATTGAATGGCATCATCTTGGTGACTTCTGGCTGGTTCCTCTATAACTCAGTGCTCACAAGTCTGTGTTTCACTCACCTGCTCTCAAATTCTGATAAGCTACTGCAGGCCTTCTGGCCTACCATCAAGGAGCCTCCTTTTTCTAAAAATCCAGATATTCCCTGTTTGTCTTCAGCTCTCTGGAAGTCCTCCTGTTCTCCACTGGAGACCTTACTGACTCTCAAAATAAATAGTAACATGTAGGATGGAGTGGGTTTTGTGAGAAAATAAATGTTTGATACCCCACTCAACAGTCTTTCAAATCTCATTGTGAACTGCCAAATGTGAGCTGGAAGATTCCAAGCTACAAGATCCCTGGACAGAGCTCTAAGCAAGCATGTTGTCCTCTCTTATCTCTTCATAGCCATGCTACCTATTCTGGAAGTTGTTCCTGGAGTAAGATGAGAGATGAAAAACAAGTATCCACAGAAATAGCGAAATAGAGGTGAGAAGCAATATGGTGTTTGATAAGAGAGTCCAGGAAAACACTGGACTGATTTAGAGAGTGATGGAGGGCTTTGTCTCTGCATTTGTTGCATTTTAAGAAATTTATTTCTATCTAGAAGCATTCATCCTTACTTGGGTGATGATAATGTCCATTAGTCTAATTTCTAAGTAATATAAATAATAGCATTACAGAATGGAAGGAAGAAACAAGTGGTATACTGGAAAGGGTAAAAAGTCACAGTGGTGGATATTTAGAGTTAAGAGTGGACATTTGTCCCAGGATATAATTTAAGTCAAAATAACTAGTTGCCTAAAGTGAATATTGTGTTATTGCATTAGTGAAAATGAAATGCATTTCTAGCAAACACATCCAGCAAATTTCTGTGCACACACGGCTTCTAGAAGGACACAGAAAAAAATGACAATAATGATTATTTTTGGTGACAGAAATTAAGTATAGAATCATGCTTTTAAATTTTACCTTATACGGATTTGATAATTTTTTGAAGTTTTTATCTTACAAAAAACCTAGTTATCACCCCCACAAGTTTACTTTTGTGGAATAAATTTAAAAACAAGTAACAATTGCTTTACTCAGAAGTAAGCCCTAAGGGATTCCGCCTGAACGGTG
The DNA here is from genome assembly GCF_042477335.2 of Ovis canadensis. Classification (NCBI taxonomy): domain Eukaryota; kingdom Metazoa; phylum Chordata; class Mammalia; order Artiodactyla; family Bovidae; genus Ovis; species Ovis canadensis. The sequence continues at coordinate 84,187,951 of NC_091257.1, read as the reverse complement.
GCTGCATACTGGGATCCTTGTTTTTCATTGCGGAGGTTGGGGAAGTCCAGAGGTGTTTGTGCGTCTCTAGACCTGTTCTGGAAGGAGACCTGGGCCACTATAAGGTCAGCCCTTCCATGCTGATTTCCAAATCCACAAGGTTCAACTGAGTTCATTTTCTATGGGGAATTAACTCCCCTTGGCCTGCTCACACAGTCTGGACAGGAACATGCTTGGTTTTCTGAATCATCTGTTACTTCTCTCCCTCCTGATCTTGGAGGAAATTGGAAATTGTATATTCAATCACTGGGTTTGGAGCCTCAGGCAAGACTGCTGATGGATTGGAGTTGAAGTTAATTTAGTGGTTGGTATTCCTCCTTTACTAGCTGTCTTCCAGCCTGGGATCAGAAGGAGGATATGAGGAAGTCTGAGGGTAGGATCCTAAGCTTCATGTGCAGAGCAACCACCAGTTACTGTTATCGTTGTCCAGTCACTAAATGGTGTCTGACTCTTTGCGACCCCATGAACTATAGCATGTGCTGGGCTCCATGGGATCCTTCAGGCAAGAATTCTTAAATGGGTTGCCATGCTCTCCTCCAGGGGAATCTTCCCAACCCAGGGATCGAACCCCTGTCTCTCCTGCATTGGCAGGCAGGTTCTTTACCACTAGTGCCACCTGGGAAGCCCCATACTCTGGGGCAGGGGCTGGCAAATTATACCTACAGAGCAAATTCCACCTGCTGCCTGTTTGTGTCAAGCTGGGTGGTGGCTCTTCGGTGAGAACAGATGTTGAAAGAGTTGAAGACATTGACTCTTGGTCCACAAATCTTAAAATAGCTACTGTCTGGTCCTTTACAGGAAAAATCCGCTAGCTCCTGACTGAGCAGAGAATAAACAGAAGGCTGGTTTCTCTAAGAAGCACTGAAGACTGAGTCCTAAACTGCTTCACTTAGGGGGCTGTGCTCGAGTTTGTGGATCCAAAAGCATCTTCCCCGGCTTCACCACACCCTGGCACTCTTACCTCGAAATTGAGGCTGCCAAGTCTGGTGCCAGAGCTCTGGATGATTTAGTAATTGTCATTTAGGATCACGGTAACTAACAGCATTCCGTGAAACATGGTAGCTGGGGCACGATGAAGAATTCCTCACATAAGGAAAACGGGCAAAAGTATGCCCTCACCCCTCATTGCGGTCATATTTATTCTGTTCAAGTTATTGCAACAATATCATTGGTTCTCTAGTGCTGGTGAGAGCAAAGGTAACGCTGAAGTAACTGGGGCTGAGAAAGATCCAGTAACTTCCCAAAGTCACAAAGCTAGTGAAGTGTGGTCCTGGGTGAACCTCAGGGAGCCATATTCCAGAACATGCGTGCTTAAACTACAGTACAGGACAGCCTCCCCAGAAGGTCCCTGAGAGCTAGTTAGCATTCTTTTCTCCATTTTACAAATAAAGAAACTGGAGGTTAGAACACGCAGAACAATTGTAGGAGGTCAGGCACCGCTTCAACCTCCTCTCTGAGTGCAGAGTTGACAGAGTCGGAATTCCAGGCACTTTCCAGTGTTTCATTGGATCGTGAGATGACCCTCTGGGAGCAACCCTGGTCTAGTGGCCAAGCCCTGGCTCCAAAGTCTGAGATGTGATGTGTGCCCTTGAGGGGAATCACAGAGCATCGTAAAGAGGCCCTCCAGCTTCATTCTTCACTGAGGAACTTTGGACAGCCTCGCGACTCTGCCTTTCCCCACAGCACGGAGCAGGCCTAACAGGGCTCTAAGAATTCCACTTCCTTCCTACTTACATCAGGACTTCTGCCTCTCCACTTCCTCATCTGTGAAATGGCAGGGATAATCACACCTCTCTTCCAAACGTACTGAAAACATTTAATGAGAGAATCCATGCAAAGTACTTTGGCAGTTCATAGCATACGGTATGCACTCAAAAAATAGCGACTATCACAATAATGAGAGAGAAGGACCTGAGGCTGTTATTAGATTAGATAGCATGAGGAAATAATAAAATACAACTTAACAAGTGTATATGATGTGCCAGATGTTACATTAAGCTTTTTAGGTCATTATCTTTTTAAATTGTTTCATTGATCTCTTATTATCCCCATTCTATAGATGAGGAAAGCAGAACATGCCCAGAGAGGTAAAATTAGTTGCTGTAGATTACATAGAGATGTTTGGATCTTAACCTGGGTCTGTTTAATTCCAGAGTTTACCTGGAATTCTTACCTACAATGCTATGCCAGTTATCTCAAATTGCCATCACTTTCTGGAATGTGAAAACGTAGAACAGAGGCTCCTAAGTTGTAGCATTCATGCTAAACTTTATTAGACTTTTCTATTAAGAAGAAGCTGTGTTCAGTGAAAGCCTATTTATTAAAAATGAGCTTGAATAATAATATAATAAATGAAATAAAAAATCATGTCTCTTACTGTCAAACCAAAGATGGATTATGACGCGTTGGACGAGTACAAATGATTCTATAGTCCTGATCCAGGAAAAGATTTGGAGGCAATTTTGCCTCTTAAGAAAGTATTGTAGGACGCTCACTCACAGAGGATTTATGAGAAATGAAATGGAAACTCTTTCAAGATTTTATTAAGAGATATAGTCTTCCTGCATAACTTCTTTCCCTCCTGGACATTTATGAATGTTTGGCTGGAAGGGTGGTCTGGGAGCTTGGTTTTGATATATGTGGTTCCTACAAGAAGGTGCCAAGGGAGACATTTTTCCGTCAAAAGCCATATGCATGAGGATCCTACAAAGTCTTCCAGCAACAGTGGACACTGGCAATAAAAATGATGTAGGAAGAAAACGCGCCGGCAGTGCCAGTCCCTGCAGATGCCGAAGGACCAGGGGCCAAATACGTAAATACCTTCAGAACTTTGTGTGGAAAACAAAGCGGGTTTAAATCATCTTTCTCCCAGATCCAGAGTTTTTCAGGACACAGTCACAGCTAGAGAATGGCCAGCCCAGTGATTTGGTAATACAACCTCCAAGTGTGCTGTTGAAACCCACAAGAGACAGGAAATGAGAAAGGTGTGTGACCTTGCAGTCATGGACCCCACCACACTGGGGCCATGCCATTGCTCAACAAATAGGCTGAGGGACTTCCCTGGTGGTCCAGTGGTTAAGACTCTGCCCTTCTCCTGCAGGGGGTGCAGGTTCAACCCCTGCTCTGGGAACTAAGATACTGCAGGGCCAAAAAAAAAAAAAAATCCCCAAATAGACTGAGCTTCCCACAATACCATCGGCAGGATGACCTGAGTGTAACCAGGGCAGCCTCATGTCTCTTAGCATTCTTTATGATGTATGTGGTTTGACACTAATCTTGACAAAATTCCTCAAAGCAGAAAGAGAAAATTTGTAATGGAGTATATCAAGCAAGCAAGGAAACACAGACACACACACACACACCACTACCGTCATCATCATCAACAACAGAGTGTAACTTTTGTATTTCTCCCTTTTATCTTTCTTTCCAAGTTAATCTTGAACTATACTCTCCTTCCCCTTCTGAACATAGCACCCACTATCATTTTTGGTTCCTTGGCATTCCTATTTGCCACAGGACTTTTGCACGAGATATTTGGAAAATGTTTGATTTGTTTTCTCGATGCCTATTCAACTTCTATTCATCCTTTAGACGTCAGTTCTGACAGCTTCTTAGGAAATCTGTGATACCCGACTCATTCCTCCTACATTAGATTACATTCTCTGTCGTCCATAGGCAGTTTTGTATTCCTGACACTTACTGGACTTATTATAGACATACTGTGTATGTATGTGTGTGATGATTATTTGATTAATATTTGTTTTCCCTACAGGATGAACTCTTTCCAAGGAAAACAACTATGCCTGTTTTCCTTCACCATTTTATTTTTAGAGCTTTTGCTGGAATTGGGCCAGAGGAGCACCCAATAATTATTTGTCAACTAAGTGGCTTAATGTGATATTGTGATGTATAATAAGAAATATATATATTTCATATTCATCCCCATTTCTGGAGCAGAGCTAACCCCCTTGGAATTTCCTAAGTGATGAAAGTGATAACAATGTCTATGTGAATGCGGGGACTTTTGGAAAGTCCCTGAAGATGGGAGCTGGTTGTCAAGGAAACCAACCTGTGGTCAGAGGGTTGGAACCTTCAGTACCACTCCCTCAACCTCCAGGGAGTAGAGAGTGCCTGGAAATTGAGATCAGTCACCAGTGGTCAGTGATCTACTCAGTCATGCCTATGTAATGAAGCCTCCAGAAAAACCCAAAAGAAGAAGGTCCAGAGAACTTCCTGGTTGGTTACTATTGAGACTGGGGAGAGCGGCTCATCTGAAGAGGATGTGGAAGCTCCAACCTTCCTTCCCATGCGTTGTCCTATGGATCTCCCACCTGAGTTACATCCTTTTATGATGAACTGGTGACCTACTAAGTAAAATGTTACTCTGAGTTCTGTGTGCTGCTCCACTACTTAGTTGAACCCAGGAAAGAGGACACTGGAACCTCCAACTTGTAGCCAGAGGGTCAGATGCACAGGAGATAAACTGCACTTGTGGCTGGTATCTGAAGTCTATGCGTGGAAGCGAGAGCTGGTGTCAAAATATTATTTGCTGAGCATGTTGCCACTTCCTGGCACGTGATGCCAATGCTGCTTATCTGGAAACCAGATTTTCAGAACCAGTGAGCCAGTAGTATTCCACTTTAGCTGTACATTATAGAATCACTTGGAAGGCTTTAAAAAAAATCCAGTTGCCCATGGGGCTTCCCTGATGACTCATGGTAAAGAAACTGCCTGCCAGTGCAGAAGACACAGGTTCCTTGGCCTGGGAGTCACATGCCATGGAGTTATTAAGCCTGTGTGCCGCAACTATTAAGCCTGTGCTCTAGCGCCCGGGAGCTGCAACTTTTGACCCCACGCGCTGCCACTGCTGAAATATATGTTCCAGAGCTTATGCTGCACAACAAGAGAACCCACTGCAATGAGAAGCCTGCTTGCTGCAGTTAGAGAGTAGCTTGCTGCAACTAGAGAAAAGCCCGTGCAGCGATGAAGTCTCAAAAATAGATAAATAGATGAAATCCTGATGCTTACAACACACCCCAAACAAATGAAATCCTAACCAATGGGGGTAGGTCTGAGACATGAGTATTTGCAAAGTTTCCTAGGTGATTTCTGGACCATAAAGAAAGCTGACTGCTGAAGAATTGATGCTTTTGAAATGTGGTGTTGGAGAATATTCTTGAGAGTGCCTTGGACTGCAAGGACATCAATCCAGTCAGTCGTAAAGAAAATCAGTCCTGAATATTCATTGGTAGGACTGATGCTGAAGCTGAAACTCCAATGCTTTGGCCACCTGATGCAAAGAACTGACTCACTGGAACACACCCTGATGCTGGGAAAAAATGAAGGCAGGAGGAGAAGGGGACAACAGAGGATGAGATGGTTGGATGGCATCACTGACTCATTGGACATGAATTTGAGCAAGCTCTGGGAGTTGGTGAAGGACAGGGAAGCCCAGTGTGCTACAGTCCATGGGGTCACAAAGAGTCAGACACACTGAGCAACTGAGCTGAACTGACTAGGTGATTTCAGCGAGCAGTTAAGGCTGAAAACCACTGAGCTTGTTGGAGTTAATTTTCTCTCCTCCTTCTAGAATAAGTGAGGAGAGATAGGCCAGACAAAGACTTCTTAAAATATGGCTGCTCAGAAGACATCATAAAGAATCTGCCTTTTCCCATCTCTCTTTTTAAAAGTAATAGATATTTAAGGTGTGTAACACAATATACACCACACACACACACACCAAATTTCCAGTCTATACTTTGTGATGAGGCTTCTCAGACAGATTTTTCATCAAAATCACACCGGAGGGCTTTTGAAATACAGACTAATAGGCTGCACCTCCAGAGTTTCTGATCTGGTAGGTCTAGGGTGGGGTCTGAGAATTTGTGCTTTTGCCAGTTTCTCAAGTGAGGCTGATGCCACTTGTTCAAGGACCACATTTGGCACACCACTCTGCCTGAGGAAAATAGTAAGAATGGGAGGAATGCATCCAGCTTCTCTCTTTCCTATTCATTCCCTTGCTGCCAGTGACTTTGTGTGGAATGATGCAGAAAGAAGGAACTCATAAATACCTGTGACTCAGCCTTTTGTGAGATTTTGCTTTCAACTTGGCCCTCACTGACTGTTGGCATTCTGGACCCAGAGGCCCTCCAGGGTCAGGGACCAAGACTGGCTTTGAACATGTATCTAAGGCTCTGATTCTAATAAGACTGTCTGCTCCCCAAACCCCTCAGGTGATTGATCCTCAACACTAGATTTTAGATCCATCTAGAGTTTATTAAGGGACCCAAATGACTATACATAGATCTAGTTCAGTGTTATCAGCAGTTTTTCGGCATATCATTCAGTTTCTCGTGTCTGTTCCTTAATTGGTTACTAACTTGGGGAGAGGTGAAAGGTGTAATTAATTTTCACTACTCAAATCCCATCAGCAACTTGAAATTAACTTAAAACTTTGAGTCTTGTCATATCTAAAAATCTCTTCATTAATCCCTACATGTGATTGATCATTTGACTGGAGACCCAAATCTATGGGAAAGAGACACTTTCCTTATAAATATCATTGAGTTATTGGGCCTAGAGTTAGAGAATTTGCAAGACTTTAAACATTTTTGTAGATCCAATGGCAACCCACTCCAGTACGCTTGCCTGGAAAATTCCATGGACAGAGGAGCCTGGTGGGCTGCAGTCCATGGGGTCGCAAAGAGTCAGACACGACTGAGCGACTTCACTTTCACTTTTCACTTTCATGCATTGGAGAAGGAAATGGCAACCCACTCCAGTGTTCTTGCCTGGAGAATCCCAGGGACAGGGGAGCCTGATGGGCTGCCGTCTATGGGGTTGCACAGAGGACACGACTGAAGCGACTTAGCAGCAGCAGCAGCAGCAGCAAGTACTCTTAGGGTTGGAAGCCCCACCTCTCAGCATATGAATCATAATGCAAACAATTGTCACAAAGTAATATTACATTTCACATGCATTTACTTAATGATGTCTCATTTTTAATTTTTTTGTTTTTGATTCCATCTCTATGTATATACACACATAAACACTACATATGGATACAATATTTCTATGTTATATGACATATATCCTGCATTATTTATATCACATATTATATAATACATTATATGCTATATGCAGATATAGATATAATGTATATTTTTAGAAAAAAAGTTCCTTTCTAGAAAACATTTTCATAGAACTTAAGAAACTCATGAGACCCTAGACTTTCTGTCTTATTGTCTAAAGGATAAAATAATCTTAAGATACAACATTGGTGAGGAAAAGCTTGAGGTGAGCTTAATTTTTACTTCTTTATAGGCAACTATTCTACATCTTGGGAAATTTTGGGATCTGCTCTTTATTCTTAATGCTTGAAGTGTTACAGCAATGTACGTAAGTTTGGATGTTCCTATTGCACTGGACTCTATCCCCTCAATATGAATGGTGTGACCTTTATTTCTCTGGGAAACTCTCATATATTAAAACTTTGATATTTTTACTCCTAGCATTCTTTTTCCCTGTATCTTTATGAATGGGGAAGAATCCTATTAATAGCTGCATAACATTTCATTAAATAGATAGGCACTGGCCCTAATGTTATAAACTTCAGTTCAGTCACTCGGTTGTGTCTGACTCTGCGACCCCATGGACTGCAGCACGCCAGGCCTCCCTGTCCATCACCAACTCCCGGAGTTTACCCAAATTCATGTCCATTGACTTAGTGATGCCATCCAACCAGCTCATCCTCTGTCGGCCCCTTCTCCTCTCGCCTTCAATCTTTCGCAGCATCAGGGTCCTTTCCTATGAGTCAGCTCTTTGCATCAGGTTGCCAAAGTGTTGGCATTTCAGCTTCAACATCAGTCTTTCCAATGAATATTCAGGACTGATTTCCTTTAGGATGGACTGGTTGGATCTCCTTGCTGTCCAAGGGACTCTCAAGAGTATTCTCTAACACCATAGCTCAAAAGCATCCATTCTTCAGCACTCAGCTTTCTTATAGTCCAAATCTCACATCCATACATGACTACTGGAAAAACCATAGCCCTGACTAAACAGGCCTTTGTTGGCAAAGTAATGTCTCTGCTTTTTAATATGCTGTCTAGGTTGGTCATAATTTTCCTTCCAAGGAGTGTCTTTTAATTTCATGGCTGAAGTCATCATCTGCAGTGATTTTGGAGCCCAAAAAAATAAAGTCAGGCACTGTTTCCACTTTTTCTCCATCTATTTGCCATGAAGTGTTGGGACCGGATGCCATGATCTTAGTTTTCTAAATGTTGAGCTTTAAGCCAAGTTATAAACTTAGACTGCTATAAGTAACATCTTTACTTATCCTTCTTTTGAATTATTTCCTCAGGAATTATATTTATTAGGCCGAAGACTGGGAAGCTTTATATAGACTTTCTTGAGACCTCTGGTTTCAGAAGACCCCTTTAATGAGTGTTTTCTCCACTGAAGAAGCAAGTCTGGGACCAGTGACAGTTCCTGGATGGAATTTAGGTCACAAAGACACAGCCCCAGGGCTGTTCTGGAAAGGCAGACTTCCTCTGGTTGGGGCAGTTCAGGTGTACTGCAGACAGACGCTTGTGAAGATAACCCTTTTCTTCCCTGTTCTACCTGTCTGGCAGATGATATGCCAGATGATATGCCAGTGTCTGGCATATCCTCCCAGGGACCTTATGTGAAAGACTTTGCCCTGTGCTGCACTGTTACAAAGAACAGTGTCTTGAATGAGAAGAAGGCATTTGTGAGATAATTGACTGTGTTGTGCGCAGGCCTCCTCTGAATTCCTTGATCCATGAGAAATCTGGACAGCTGTGCCTTTGGAGCTAGGAACAATTCACAGAGCCCATCCCAGCTCATTCCACTGCCTGGACTTGTGGAGCCACGATGTTGGCTTGCAGCCAGCGTATCCCTGGCTGTGGGATAGAACAAGGTTGCAATTTTTGTTTGTTTTAATAAGAAAAGAGACAAATCACAGGGCTTATTTTGTAAGCTACAAAGGATTATTCAGTGAAAAAGCAAATGGCATTTTCCCAGTGAACAGTCAGGGTGAGATTGGGATCTACATGATTTATGTCAAATGCTGCTTAGGACGGTCCTTTGATTGTTCCAGGTGAGTAAGTGTGGGTCACGTGAGCAAGCCTGGGATGTCAGTAAAAATGTGAAAATACACTGGCCACAGCGGCACTTACTTACTAATGTCCACCTCCTTGCTTTTTTTGTAATATTTCAGCACCATCACAACATAGGCATAAGCTTCTAAGGGTGTCCCACTCACCTGTGTCCCAAGATTGATGTCTCCTGAAATATCTGTACTGTAAGAGTTTGGACAGATTTTGCATGCCCAAGAATTCCAGGTCATTTAGTCACCTACGCAGTACCCATTTATTGTGTCCATACTGTGGGTCAGTATAGTATGGCGGACAAAGGATGGAATCTGAAATCCATTTGACTTCATCAGATCAGTTCTCAGGTGTGAGAACTTGAACTACTCACACAGCCTCTTTTAGCTTCAATTTCTGCATCTATGAAATTCTTATGATACTTGATTTATGGTATTCATTCAGCTGATAATTAACAGAATCAGACTCAAATATCACCCGGATGTTGGAATAACTGGAAATGTAAAATAAATATTATTAATGTACCAGAGGTGCTAGTGAAAAAAAATGGATGACATGTCTGAACAGGTGAGGAATTTCAACATGGACGTTTTCATTTTAGAAATCAGAAACATGGGATTAAAGAATGATATCTTTAGTGAGTTCATTAGTACACTTGGCACAGTCAAGGATGGATTCAGTGAACTAAAAGGTGGTCATATCAATTATAAAAATAAAATTGGATGCACATATAAATGGACATAATAAATGGCTGTTGAACAGTTTGTTGTTGGTTTAGTCGCTAAGTTGTGTCCACTCTTTGTGACCCCATGGACTATAGCCCACCAGTTTCCTCCATCCATGAGACTTTCAGGCAAGAATACTGGAGTGGGTTGCCATTTCCTTCTTCAGGAGAACTTCCCAACCCACAGATTAAACCTGCATTTTCAGCTTTGGCAGGTGGATTCTTTACCACTGAGCCATCTGGGAAACCTATATTGAACACTGTATCCAAATGAAAACACAAAAAGAAACAAGAACCAAGGAAAAAAAGATTATCTAAAAAGCATGGGACTATGTCTGATACATATGTGATCAGTGTAACTGAAATCACAGAAGCAGAGGCAGAATCCAAGAAGCTCAGAGAACATGAAGCAACCCAAGTAAGGAAATGCATGTATGGGCTACAGAGTCATGCACACACACACACACACACACACACACACACCCTTAAACTATCAGAGTCAAAATTTTGAAATTGAAAGATAAAGAGAAAATATTGAAAGACAGAAGAAAAAAAGGATCTTTTATATACAGAGGAACAGACACAAGAATTAAAGTCAACTTGAGTAAAACAAAAAAAATCACATCACATCCATAAAGTACTGAAAAAAACCAACAAATCAAATGCAAACAAAAACACTATCACTATAGACTTCTACACCCAGCCCATATCCCCCAAAACTCAGTAATGAAGGGGAAATAACACTTTATGAGACAAATAAAAATGAAGAGAATCCATTATTAGCAAAACTTTGGCACTAAAAAAATGCTAAAAAGTTCTTCAGGGAGAAGAAATATCCTAATCAGAAACTTGGATTTACGCAGAATAAGATAATTGTCTGAAGTGAAAAAAGGCAGCAATGTATTATTTCTTTATTCTATTCATAGAAGTCAATTTATGACAACTGTGTAAAGGATGAAAAGGAAAAATTTGAAGTATAGTTTTGTAAGATCATGAAGAAAACAAAAATAAATTCTTTGCAACCTTGTAATAAGCGTTGATTTCTTAGGACACAAAAGTTACAAAATAAAAAATTATAAACTAGACTTCATCAAAATTAAAAGTTGCTGCTCATTTTTATTAACAAAATAAGCCAAAGTCTAGGAGAAAATATTAGAAAACACATATTTAATAAAGGATATTCATACTATGTAAATGACTCTGAAAATTCAGTAATAAAATCACTCAATTTTAAAAGGAGTGATGCATGTAAGAATTAAAGATTTTAAAATTTAAAAAAAAATAAATAAAATAAAATGAAAAAAAAAAAAAGAAACACTTTCACAAACATTCCACCAAAGAAGATAAGACATCAACAAGAGAGGATATTAAAAGATCATTAATAACTAACAAAATGTATGCTAAAATAGCAATCAGACATGGCTACGTGCTCATTAGAAGTGCTTAAAAGAGCTAATCATAGCATGTGCAGGTATGGATATGGAAGAAAAGGAATTCTCATGCATTGCTTATAGGAATGAAAAGTAGTATAGAAACACCGGAAACTTTGGCAGCTCCTTAAGTTAAATATGGGGCTTCCCTGGTGCCTCCGATGATAAAGCATCTGCCTGCAATGTAGTAGACCTAGGTTCAATCCCTGGGTGGGGAAGATCCCCTGGAGAAGGAAATGGCAACCCACTCCAATACTCTTGCATGGAAAATTCCATGGATGGAGGAGCCTGGTAGGCTACAGTCCATGGAGTTACAAAGAGTCAGACACGACTGAGCAACTTCACTTAAGTTAAATGTACATCACTGTAAGACCCAGTAATTCTATGTAAAAATGCTTATATGTACTTTACTTATAATTATCAAATACTGGAAATACATACTAAAAATGCCCTTCAATTAGTGAATGGATAAAATGTGACACATCCATATACTGGAATACTATTCCACAGTAATAAGGGACATATTATTGATATACCCAAAGCAAAGGATGAACCTTAAATGTTCTTAAGTCAGATTCCAAGGGCAAACTTATGAGGATAGAAATCAGGTCAGTGGTTATCACAGCTTGGGTTGTGGGAGAGGTTTTTCTTTTTTTTTTTTTTTACAGAAAGACACGTCTTTTTTCTAGAAAAAGACCTTTGAGAGTGATGAAACTATTCCACATTTCCATCGTGGTAGTTCTACAGCTGTATGTGTGCCTTTGTCAAAACTCGAGACTGTTTACTAAAAAGGAGAAGTTGTAGTGTGCATAAGTTATACTTAAAGTTTTCAAAATTGCCTCTTTTTCAAGCATTTTAGGATTTTTTTTCTTTTTGTTAAATATAAATTTATTTATTTTATTTATTTATTTTTTTAAATTTATTTTTACTTTGTTTTACTTTACAATACTGTATTGGTTTTGCCATACATTGACATGAATTCGCCATGGGTGCACATGAGTTCCCAACATGGACCCCCCTCCCACCACCCACCCCACATCATCTCTCTGGATCATCCCCGTGCACCAGCCCCAAGCATCCTGTATCCTGCATCGAACATAGACTTGCAATTCGTTTCTTACAGGATAATATACATGTTTCAATGCCATTCTCCCAAATCATCCCACCCTCTCCCTCTCCTTCTCCCTCAGAGTCCAAAAGTCCGCTCTACACATCTGTGTCTCTTTTGCTATCTCACATACAGGGTCATCATTACCATCTTTCTAAATTCCATATATATTTGTTAGTATACTGTATTGGTGTTTTTCTTTCTGGCTTACTTCACTCTGTATAATCGGCTCCTGTTTCATCCATCTCATTAGAACTGATTCAAATGTATTCTTTTTAATGGCTGACTAATACTCCATTGTGTATATGTACCACAGCTTTCTTATCCATTCATCTGCTGATGGACATCTAGGTTGTTTCCATGTCCTGGCTATTATAAACAGTGCTGCGATGAACATTGTCTCTTTCAATTCTGGTTTCCTCGGTGTGTATGCCCAGCAGTGGGATTGCTGGGTCATTAAGGCAGTTTCTATTTGCAATTTTTTAAGGAATCTCCACACTGTTCTCCATAGTGGCTGTACTAGTTTGCATTCCCACCAACAGTGTAAGAGGGTTCCCTTTTCTCCACACCCTCTCCAGCATTTATAGCTTGCAGATTTTTGGATCGCAGCCATTCTGACTGGTGTGAAATGGCACCTCATTGTGCGCTTGATTTGCATTTCTCTGATAATGAGTGATGTTGAGCATCTTTTCATGTGTTTGTTAGCCATCCGTATGTCTTCTTTGGAGAAATGTCTATTTAGTTCTTTGGCCCATTTTTTGATTGGGTCGTTTATTTTTCTGGAATTGAGCTGCATACGTTGCTTGTATATTTTTGAGATTAGTTGTTTGTCAGTTGCTTCATTTGCTATTATTTTCTCCCATTCAGAAGGCTGTCTTTTCACCTTGCTTATATTTTCCTTTGTTGTGCAGAAGCTTTTAATTTTAATTAGATCCCATTTGTTTATTTTTGCTTTTATTTCCAGAATTCTGGGAGGTGGATCATAGAGGATCCTGCTGTGATTTATGTCGGAGAGTGTTTTGCCTATGTTCTCCTCTAGGAGTTTTATAGTTTCTGGTCTTACATTTAGATCTTTAATCCATTTTGAGTTTATTTTTGTGTGTGGTGTTAGAAAGTGATCTAGTTTCATTCTTTTACAAGTGGTTGACCAGTTTTCCCAGCACCACTTGTTAAAGAGATTGTCTTTACTCCATTGTATATTCTTGCCTCCTTTGTTGAAGATAAGGTGTCCATATGTGTGTGGATTTATCTCTGGGCTTTCTATTTTGTTCCATTGATCTATATTTCTGTCTTTGTGCCAGTACCATACTGTTTTGATGACTGTGGCTTTGTAGTAGAGCCTGAAGTCAGGCAAGTTGATTCCTCCAGTTCCATTCTTCTTTCTCAAGATTGCTTTGGCTATTCGAGGTTTTTTGTATTTCCATACAAATCTTGAAATTATTTGTTCTAGTTCTGTGAAAAATACCACTGGTAGCTTGATAACTAAAGACCTATATATAGAAAACTATAAAACACTGATGAAAGAAATCAAAGAGGACATTAATAGATGGAGAAATATACCATGTTCATGGATCGGAAGAATCAATATAGTGAAAATGAGTATACTACCCAAAGCAATCTAAAATATAAATTTATTTATTTTAATTGGAGGTTAATTACTTTACACTATTGTATTGGTTTTGCCATACATCAACATGAATCTGCCACAGGTATACACGTGTTCCCCATCCTGAATCCCTCTCCCTCCTCCCTCCCCGTACCATCCCTCTGGGTCGTTGAAGATTTTTATTTATCTTCGTTTAACTGGTTTCTAGCCTAACTTCTGTTTGGAGAATATACTTGATATGACTTCAATACCTTGATTGAGACTCTATGGCACAGCATCTGGTCTATTTTGATAAATGTTTCATTTGCACTTAAAATAAATGTGTATTCTTCATTTATTGGAAGCAGAACAACAGTAACAAAACAGGCCAAAATCTATGTGGCTCACTATTACCTTAACTAGCAAACAAATACCTAAACCCTTCGAATCACCCACTTTCACCTTTGTCACTTCAACTGTCTGATTCCTTAAGTTAAGTTAAGTCGCTTGCTCAGTCATGTCCGACTCTTTGAGACCCCATGAACTGTAGCCCACCAGGCTCCTCCGTTCATGGGATTTTCCAGGCAAGAATATTGGAGTGGGTTGCCATTTCCTTCTCCAGGGGATCTTCCCGACCCAGGGATCAAACCCAGGTCTCCCGCATTGCAGGCAGATGCTTTAACCTCTGAGCCACCAGGGAAGCCTTTAACATTGGGCATTGGCTTTTGCAGGTCCAGCTTAGACAAAATTAGAAATTTAGTGATGATTCTATGTTTCTTTACTATTGTTTAGCCTTTTTCCCATTCCCATCTCCCTTTCTACCTTAGAATAAGAACCTATGATATCAAACTTCTTCTGACTTTAATTCATGGAGAAAGAAAATGTGATCAGTCAGTGACTCCTGGTTTGTCTTGTAGCAAAGCTATGTGCATTTAAATAAAAGTGCATAGAAATTCCAGTGCTTAACCTAAGGAGATACCTCATTTAAAGAAAGAAGTATGGTTCAGATTTGACCTAAACTCACAACTCAGTTGCATAATTTATACTGTCATCTGAAACAATTTGCTCCATCATCCTATGATTCAATATTTTTTCCCCTGTAAAATGGGGATTAAAATCCAGCCTGAATCACAGGATTATCGTGAGGATCTTAAGAAAGAAGGGTTGTGTTGGTTTTTTTTTTTTAGGTTTTTTTTCAACTTTTTTTTTTAGTTTTTTATTTTTTTAATTTTAAAATCTTTAATTCTTACATGTGTTCCCAAACATGAACCCCGCTCCCACCTCCCTCCCCATAACATCTCTGTGGGTCATCCCCATGCACCAGCCCCAAGCATGCTGTATCCTGTGTCAGACATAGACTGGCGATTCAATTCTTACATGATAGTATACATGTTAGAATGCCATTCTCCCAAATCATCCCACCCTCTCCCTCTCCCTCTGAGTCCAAAAGTCCGTAATACACAGCTGTGTCTTTTTTCCTGTCTTGCATACAGGGTCGTCATTGCCATCTTCCTAAATTCCATATATATGTGTTAGTATACTGTATTGGTGTTTTTCTTTCTGGCTTACTTCACTCTGTATAATCGTATAATCAGCTCCAGTTTCATCCATCTCATCAGAACTGATTCAAATGAATTCTTTTTAACGGCTGAGTAATACTCCATTGTGTATATGTACCACTGCTTTCTTATCCATTCATCTGCTGATGGACATCTAGGTTGTTTCCATGTCCTGGCTATTATAAACAGTGCTGCGATGAACATTGGGGTACATGTGTCTCTTTCAATTCTGGTTTCCTCGGTGTGTATGCCCAGCAGTGGGATTGCTGGGTCATAAAGTAGTTCTATTTGCAATTTTTTAAGGAATCTCCACACTGTTCTCCATAGTGGCTGTACTAGTTTGCATTACCACCAACAGTGTAGGAGGGTTCCCTTTTCTCCACACCCTCTCCAGCATTTATTGCTTGCAGATTTTTGGATCGCAGCCATTCTGACTGGTGTGAAATGGTACCTCATTGTGGTTTTGATTTGCATTTCTCTGATAATGAGTGATGTTGAGCATCTTTTCATGTGTTTGTTAGCCATCCGTATGTCTTCTTTGGAGAAATGTCTATTTAGTTCTTTGGCCCATTTTTTGATTGGGTCGTTTATTTTTCTGGAATTGAGCTGCATACGTTGCTTGTATATTTTTGAGATTAGTTGTTTGTCAGTTGCTTCATTTGCTATTATTTTCTCCCATTCAGAAGGCTGTCTTTTCACCTTGCTTATATTTTCCTTTGTTGTGCAGAAGCTTTTAATTTTAATTAGATCCCATTTGTTTATTTTTGCTTTTATTTCCAGAATTCTGGGAGGTGGATCATAGAGGATCCTGCTGTGATTTATGTCGGAGAGTGTTTTGCCTATGTTCTCCTCTAGGAGTTTTATAGTTTCTGGTCTTACATTTAGATCTTTAATCCATTTTGAGTTTATTTTTGTGTGTGGTGTTAGAAAGTGATCTAGTTTCATTCTTTTACAAGTGGTTGACCAGTTTTCCCAGCACCACTTGATAAAGAGATTGTCTTTACTCCATTGTATATTCTTGCCTCCTTTGTTGAAGATAAGGTGTCCATATGTGTGTGGATTTATCTCTGGGCTTTCTATTTTGTTCCATTGATCTATATGTCTAATAACTCTACCTCCATGGAGCCTGAATACTCGTGAAGGGCTATGCCTAAAGTCAGGATGGCTGACATGAGATTTCCAGTAGAATTTCTGGGCTGGGATATTTTCTGAGTCTGTAGGTTGATTATGTATTGGGAGAGACTAGGAGCTATCTCATGAGGTTTGATAGAAACTGGAGGAAAAAAAATCCCCCCACTCACCAAAAAAAACCCACCACCACAACAAAAAACAAATAAAGAAGCCAACCAAACCATGAAACACATCATGACATTTTCCCTCTTTGCTTGAGGCTGATTACTCATAAGTGCATAAGTGCCAGGCTCATTTGCAAAATTTTCAGAGTAATGTTTGGAGATGGGACTCAGTAATCAGCAAACCCCACCCCCACACCCATAGAAGGTATTCGCACCTCCCTCCCCAATCAAAGAATATCTAGAAAAAAGGAAACTTTTCCCCTGAGTTAAGACTAAGCAGAGATAATCCCAGAACCAAAATCCCCTTGGTGTTGGTCATGTAAATTCTAGTTTATCTAAACAAATGTGACATGAGCCCCTTTGTTTGCAAATCTATGATAGGCCTTATCCATGCTTCTGCCTCTTAGTGCCTGGTTGTTGTTGTTGTCAGTCACTCAGTCATGTGACTCTTTGCGACCCCATGGACTGCAGCACGCCAGGCTTCTCTGTCCTTCACCATCTCTCAGAGCTTTCTCAAACTCATGTCCGTTGAGTCAGTGATGGCCATCCAACTGTCTCGTCCTCTGTCATCCCCTTCTCCTCCTACCTTCAGTCTTTCCCAGCATCAGGGTCTTTTCTAATGAGTTGGCTTTTCTCATCACGTGGCCAAAGTATTGGAGCTTCAGCTTCAGCATGAGTCCTTCTAATGAATATTCAGGATTGATCTCCTTTAGGATTGAGTAGTTTGATCTTCCTCCATTCCAACAGACTCTCAAGAGTTTTCTCTGACACCACAGTTCAAGAGCATCAGTTCTTTGGTGTTCAGCCTTCTTTATGGTCCAACTCTCACATCCCTACATGAGTACTGGAAAAAACATAGTTTTGATGATATGGACTTTTGTCAGCAAAGTAATGTCTCTGCTTTTTAATATGCTGTCTAGGATTGTCATAGCTTTTCTTCCAAGGAGCAAGCGTCTTTTAATTTCATGGCTGCAGTCACCATTGGCAGTGATTTTGGAGCCCAAGAAAACAGTCTGTCCTGGAACATATGCCAAAAGGACTCGATAAAGTTTTGATGATTTTGCGTTTTGTTTGGGTCACTGAAGCTTTGCTAAACTCTTTAGCCATATCTGCAAACACAGGTGATGGGAAGGGGTGATGGCCATGCAGAGAACTGCTTCATCTTGAGGTCAAATTAGGAAAATATGGTAAGGGTCCAAGAATGCATGTTTTCTGTCTTGCCTTTCTTTGTACTGAATGGAAAAAAAAATCAGAGACTAGAGGAGCATTTATTAAATTGCTTCTTAAAGCCAGTGTGCTAGGTAGAAAAGGGAGAAGTAGAATACAGACCCCAAAAGCAGACCTTCTAGGTTTTAATTTCCTCTTGGTCACCAAATAGCTACTTGAGTTAACTTCCCTATGCCTTAGTTTCCTTTTTTGTAAATTGATGATTGTTGTGGTAGCTACCTTAAAATACATATTGTGAAGAGCACATGAGTTCTTATATATAGAGGACAAAGAATAGTGTCTGGTACATAGTAAGCACTAGAAGTATTTGTTGTAATTTCTTGCATACTTGACAATAACATTATGTGGGAGAAATTTTTATCTATTTGATAAATTAAGTAACTGAGGCTGAGAGAGTTGAAATGACTTGCCCAAAGCCATACCATCAACACACAGAAGAGCTGACTCTGAATTAAGAACAATGCTGTTTTATTTCCTAAGCACAGTAGGACATCTCTAGGAACTAGCAGGTTGGATTCACCACCAAGTGTAAGAAGGATGCTAACAGTGAGAAGGGGCTGTCACAGAACAGGGGTGCAATCTTTTGGTTCTGATACTAGCTACTCCAAGGATCTCGGGTTGTCACTAATCTTCTTTGACTCAATTTTCTTATCCAGTTAATGGGAAAGAATGACTGATTTATATTAGGTATTCAGATTTCCTTTCCTTGGGATAAAGCTTGATTTTTTTCCCTTCTTTCCTAGCTAGGAATGGGTGGAAAGTCATTCCAACTCTCTGACTTTCCTCAAAGACATCAGGGCAGAAAGCTCAAGGAGGACAAGGAATTTGATAGTACTATGGTGGCGCTAGTGATAAAGAACCAGCCTGCCAATGCAAAAGACATAAGAGATGCAGGTTCGACCCCTGGGTTGGAAAGATCCCTGGAGGAGGGCATGGCAACCCATTCTAGTGCTCTTGCCTGGAGAATCCCATGGACAGAGGAGCCTGGCGAGCTACAGTCCATGGGGTCGAAAAGAGTCAGACACGACTGAGTGACTTTCACTGTTACTTTGATGCAAACCAAACATCTCTGGAGTTGTGATACTGTGATTTATAATAAGAAATATATATTTGGTCTCTGATCATGTTCCTGGCAAAGAGCTCCGGAAACCCTTGGAATTTCCAGTGACGAGTGATAAAAGTGTCTTTGTTATGTTAACGAAGACTTTTGGAGAGCCCTTTTGGCAACCCAAAGATGGGGGTTGTTTGCCAGGGGACCCAATCATGAGGTTAGAGGGTTGGAACTTTCAGTAACCAGCCCTAACCCCCTCAACCTCCAGGGAGCACAGAAGGACTGGAGGTCAACTCAGCTGCCAATGACGATTTATTTAATCATCCATGCTTATAACAATGAAGCCTCCATAAAACCCCCAGCAAAGGACAGGTTTTGGAGGTTTCTGGGTTGGTGAACGCATGGAGATTCAGAAAGAGTAGACAGGGCATAGCAGCCCCACACAATTTTTCCATACCCTGTGCTACACAATTCTTCTGTCTGGCTGTTCCTGAGCTGTAGCTTGTATTATAAACCAGCGATCTAGTAAGCAAAATGTTTCTTGGAGTTCCGTGAGCTGCTCTAGCAAATTAACCAAACCTGAAGAGGGGTGGTCTCAGGAACCTCTGATTTACTGCTGGCTGATGAGAAACACAGGTGATAACCTGGGTTTGTGACTACCATCTGAAGGGGGCAGGGCTGGTACTTGGAGGACTGAACACTTAACCTGTGAAATCTGATACTACCTCTGGATAAATAGTGTCACAATTGATTTGAACATAGGACACCCAACTGGTGTCTTAAGAATAGCTTGTTGGAATCTAGAAAAATGGTGCAGATGAACTTACTTGCCAAACAGAAATAAAGACACAGACGTAGAGAACACATGTATAGATACTAAGAGGGAGAAGAGGGGTGGGATGGATTGGGAGATTGGGATTGACATATATACACTGCTGCTGCTGCTGCTAAGTCGCTTCAGTCGTGTCCGACTCTGTGCGACCCCACAGACGGCAGCCCACCAGGCTCCCCTGTCCCTGGGATTCTCCAGGCAAGAACACTGGAGTGGGTTGCCATTTCCTTCTCCAATGCATGAAAGTGAAAAGTGAAAGTGAAGTCGCTCGGTCGTGTCCGACTCTTTGCGACCCCATGGACTGCAGCCCACCGGGTTCCCCTGTCCACGGGATTTTCCAGGCAAGAGTACTGGAGTGGGGTGCCATTACTACTATGCATAAAATAGCTAATTAATGAGAACCAACTGTATAGCACAGGAAACTCTACTAAAGGCTCTTTGGAGACATAAATGGGAAGGAAATCCAGGGAAGAGGGGATATATGTACATATGCGGCTGATTCACCATGGTGTACAGCAGAAACTAACACAACATTGTAAAGCGACTATACTCCAGTTTAAAAAACAAAAGATTGTTGGTAGAACTCCCCCTCCCCCACTCATGTTGGAGTTAGTCTCAGAACACAAGAGGGTAGTAGCTGGTGCTTTGGCCTGCTCCCAGGGGTCAGTGGCATTTCTGAATAGAGTTCTATGTAGCAACTTTGTAAAACTTAGAGTCTCTAATCTGTCAACCCACATTCCTTAACACCTTGTTCTAACTTTATACCTCTACAAGTCCAAAGACTCTCTTATTGAATTAACTTGGATCTAGCTAATTATTTTGAATTTACTGTCTAATTTTCTTAAGGGATATTAATGGATTATTCATCTCTGGCAACTCCTGTAATCACACCTGCTGAGATAAAACAGGTGGGGGTATGTGTGTGCATATGTGTGCACACGTGCAATACCTGCAGGATTCTATTATATTTTGCCAAAGTTATAACCTAAAAGCAAGGTCTGTTTTTCTACTCACTTGCAAAAAAGCATCAGATTACCTTCCTTTGCAACTAGCAATCACATTTCTGGGTAAAATGTAAAAATCAGGTTCAATTACAGGAGAGAAATCATTGACATGTGCTAAAATGTGGATGTTTCCATTTTAGCAGGACTAATAGTTCTCAGTTGTTAATGACATAACCTTAAGAAAGCCCTTTCCCTTCCCTGTTGGAGACAGGAAGGAATAAGGTTGTGTCCCAGGCACTAGTAGAGAGAAGATTGGTCTTGAAGTCTACACAATGTGGTTTGAGTGACAAGGGTAGTGCTTTTCAGGAAGGTGCTCTATGACTCAGGAAAAAATATACTCCTGAAACTGGGGGACCTGAACTTTTAACATGAAGTTGATGACCTGGGCCTCATTAGGAAAGTCTAGAGGGATTGTATTGGCTTCCCAGGTTGTTCAGTGGTAAAGAATCTGTCTGCCAATGTATGAGATGCAGGAAATGCAGGTTCGATCCCTGGGTTGGGAAGACCCCCTGGAGTATGAAATGGCAACCCACTCCAGTATTCTTGCCTGGCAAATTCAATGGACAGAAGAGTCTGGCAGGCTACAGTCCAAGGGGTTGCCAACAGTTGGTCACGACTAGACAACTCAGCATGCATGCATGCAGGGTGATTATATAGTTTATCTTCCAAACCAAGATACTTTTGAGAATAATAGGTGATTCTATTCATGACTACATTGGGAAAAATGAGCATAAGGACATGATTGTCCTTGACAACTTAATATGTATGCTTTTCCTACATAAAACCTTCTACTGCCCTTCCTGTACCTTCTCATATCCCAAGCATCTGACTTAAATTGCAAATCCAAGAAAGCTGAACCTGTGCAGATTTAGTCCAACTGTCTGAGTGCTGGGTATTCCGGTGGTGGTGGAGGGGTAGCAGACCAGTTTTAATACCAGGAGATTTATAGTACACATTTGGCCATGACCTTTCCAAGCAAAGTTAGGCACTCAGAGTGGTCACATGTCCTCTGAAGTATGTGGAATGTTGGCAACCAGACCCAAGCAGTTTACAAGTGTCATTTGCATGGTCTTTGGTGGGTGAAGGAGGGTGTTGGTATCCAGGGGAAGAATGTAGGAGACCATCAGAAATTTCCTGGTCTTGGCTGAAAATGGAGGGCCCCACTTGGATTTCTGCAGCGCCAAACCACATTTTAGGCTTGCTGTGCAGGGCAGTTCCACAGGGATCAGAAGGCTTGTGTTACCAGAGTTCAGCAGGCAGGGCAGGAAAATCAATACCCTACTGCTAAAGGTTAAGAGTTTATCCAGCTGAAAATAAATAAATAAATAAAATAAAGGCTTGGCTTTTCTGCAGGCCTCCAAGGTGACTGGGAATGGGCTTCATTCTTTGGGCTCCAGCTTTTAGGGTCTTGGTGGTGGAAGTGTTCATGAGTCAGGAAAAAAATCTGTCAGAAACAAAGATTTTGGAAAGAATTGGAGTCACAGACTCAGGGAGGCTGGGCCTTTGTATCACCTAATTTAACCTCTTTAACTGACAGACAAAAATGCTGAGGTTCTGGATAGAGGGTCAAGGAGCCCAAATCTGTTACTGTGTAATATGGGAATGCTCTAGATATTAAAGTCTTCTGGGTCTCAGGACATTCTCTCATAATGTATTTATTTAAGGCAACAATATCCACTCCCTTCTCTGCCTTCCATTTAGCTCCTCTGTGTCCTTTGCAGAATTGTCACAAATTTCTTTCTTGGGTATTAATGGGACTCGTTTCTGGATCTTTTGTTGGTGATAATAAAAGAGAACTTCTTTTCCTTTGGGGTAACTGAGAGAACAAATGTGAGTGGGGAGATGATGGCAACCATTTTGCCATTAACATGACACCAACAGAGAGGAAAGCTGAGACAAAAGAGGGAAGGAAAAGAGACTAGAATCTAGCAATATTATCTGAGTTTATCCATACAACCATGTATGATTCACTAACCTTAAAATGTTTGTTGAATTTGCGAACACATTCCGTTTTCACTTTGAACTATTTTGAGTTGGCTTTTCTGTAATAACTGGAAGAAACCTATTGACACAGAAAGATGGCAATTTGCCCAAGGTCACGTAGTAAATCAGAACTTCCCAGGTGGCACTAGTGGTGAAGAATCTGCCTGCCAGTGCAGAGATGTAAGAGATATGGGTTCGATCCCTGGATTGGAAGATCCCATGGAGGAAAATCATGGCAATCCACTCCAGTATTATTGCCTGGAGAATCCCATGGAGAGAGGAATCTGGTGGGCTACAGTCCACAGAGTCACAGAGTCAGACATGACTGAAGAGACTTAGACTGTACATATGCATGCACATAGTAAATAAAATTTCCAGTACTTGAAAGCTTTTTCCCTCGAGTAGAATTATTTTTCCTATATACTTCTATCTATCTTCAGGAATACGTATGTAAATGGATAGCAGGTGAGCTCACCCAAAGTTCACTGACTGCCCTAAGCTTACACCAGAGCGTGCACTGGCAGAATGTTTTAATACTTCTCTAAAGTGATGGTCCTTTTCTTCTTAATCTCTTCTTAGAAAGCAAGAGAGTAAAGAAAAAAGCAAGGATAATTCTGTTTTCTTCCAAATCCAAATTGGAGTATCCTGCCTAGATATGATACAGGACACCACATTCAACAAAGATCTTACAAAGGAATTCAATCTGCTTAGCTTGGAAGAGGAAAAACCCAGGAATCATGCATTGACTGAACATTAATCAAACTCTGACTATGAGAGGAAGGACAGCCATGTTCCAGCTATTCCCAGAGGCGGAATTAAGGTTAAGGGTAGGGAAATATGGGGAGATGGGTTTTAAATCAACAATAAATTATTTATCAATTAGAGCTGTCCAATAACTTATGAGATAAATCATGATTGGTTTTGTTTAAGAGGAAATCTTCAATTTGATAAAAGTATATATTCATAATCTTTCAAAACTCTTTCTACTCTTCCCAACTTTTTACTTTAGAATTCTAAGAGTTAGGTGGTGAATATTTCAGGACAGGGTAACAGGAAATTAGGCAGGGGTGTATGGGGAAGGAGTGTGACTCCTAGGAAGGCTGATTAGAAAATGTTTTACGTGGGACATAAGCTTGCCTTCTACCTTGTAATCAAAAATTCTCCAATCTACATTAAATGTCTAGAATAGGTACTTTTCTCGGCATGTAAAAGTGTGTTAGTCACTCAGTCGTGTCTGACTGTTTGTGACCCCATGGACTGTAGCCCATCAGGCTCCTCCGTACATGGAATTCTCCAGGCAAGAATCTTGGAGTTGGTAGCCAGTTGCTTCTCCAGGGGTCTTCCCAACCCAGATCAAACCTGGGTCTCCTGCACTGCAGGCAGATTCTTTACCTGGGAAGCCCATTTCTCCTGAAGAGTTTCCAATAAACACTGCAGTTATTCCATCCTACGCAGTGCTCTTGAGTTTGATTTATATTAGCAGAGTAACTGACAAGGATAAAAAACAAACAGAATGGCCATGGGTGATGGAAGTATTACTGTGTATAGAAGAAAAAATATGACTAGTGGTAAGACAAACATGAGTTCAAATCCAGACTCATATACAAAGCAAGTTGACCAACTAAAGGAACATTTTTTTTTCATTAGTAAAGATGAATTAATATATTTTTCTGTGTAGGGCAACTTTTAAAAATAAATATCATGAACTATATATTAGAGCTAAATATTTCCTTCTATGCTAATTTTAATCCTTAGAGATAAATTCTTAACATCTTTAATAATTTTCTTCAAATTTTTAAATGTGTATAGATAGGCTTGGTTTTTAACAGAACTGGAATTATGTGTGTTTTATTTTTTATTTAGCTTTTGCATTTAAATCATAGCAGAATTTTCCAGATCTTTAGGTATTGTTTTTCTTAATTGAAGTATACAGCTGACTTACAGTATTACATTATTTTCAGATACACAACCTGGTGATTCAATATTTTTATAGATTATACCCCAAATAAAGTTATAAAATCTGACACTATTTCCCGTGCTGTACATTACATCCTTGTATCTTATTCTTATTAGTGTATACTTCTTAATTCCCTTTTCCTAGCTTGCCCCTCCTCCCATTACTCGCTGCACTGATAAAAATAACCACTTGTCTGACCTCTATATCTGTGAATCTGTTTCTGTTTTGGTACATTTGTTCATTTGTTTCATACTTTTAGATTCCATATATAAGCTGAAACATGCAGTGTTTCTCTTTCTCTGAATTACTTCATTAAACATAATATACTTCCAGGTCCATCCATGTTGTTGTAAATGGCAAAATAATACCAATAATTCCAATCTATTAATGTGTACTGAAGCTTTATCTGTGACCTAGCCCATAGCCAAATTTTGTAAGTACTTCAAGTGTATGTGAAGGGAAAGTGTTTCCCTGAACTATTGTGTGTAATGTTCTCTATATGCCAATTTAACTAAAGTTTTAATTATGTTTTTTAAGTTCTCTGTATATCTTATCATTATTTAGTTTAGTTCAGTTCAGTCTCTCAGTCGTGTCTGACTCTTTGCGACCCCATGAATCGCAGCACACCAGGCCTCCCTGTCCATCACCAACTCCCAGAGTTCACTCAAACTCACGTCCATCGAGTTGGTGATGCCATCCAGCCATCTCATCCTCTGTTGTTCCCTTCTCCTCCTGCCCCCAATCCCTCCCAGCATCAGAGTCTTTTCCAATGAGTCCATTCTTCGCATGAGATGGCCAAAGTACTGGAGTTTCAGCTTTAGCATCATTCCTTCCAAAGAACACCCAGGGCTGAACTCCTTTAGAATGGTCTGGTTGGATCTCCTTGCAGTCCAAGGGACCCTCAAGAGTCTTCTCCAACACCACAGTTCAAAAGCATCAATTCTTCGGCACTCAGCTTTCTTCACAGTCCAACTCTCACATCCATACATGACCGCTGGAAAAACCATAGCCTTGACTAGATGGACCTTTGTTGGCAAAGTAATGTCTCTGCTTTTCAATATGCTATCTATGTTTATTTGCTTCCAAATGATTAAATTTAATTGTGATTCATTGCATATTTCATTTGCTATAATTGCTTCTATATCATTGAAGAAGGCAATGGCACCCCACTCCAGTACTCTTGCCTGGAAAATCCCATGGACGGAGGAGACTGGTAGGCTGCAGTCCATGGGGTCACTACGAGTCGGACACGACTGAGCGACTTCACTTTCACTTTTCACTTTCATGCATTGGAGAAGGAAATGGCAACCACACCAGTGTTCTTGCCTGGATAATCCCAGGGAAGGGGGAGCCTGGTGGGCTGCCGTCTCTGGGGTCATGCAGACTCAGACATGACAAGCAATTTAGCAGCAGCAGCAGCAGCTTCTATATCATGAGAATTTTATTTTCCTGAAATTTCTAATAGCTCAATGGAAAACATAATAGTCCAAGTTGAACCTTTAACGCGCCTGCTCCACTTCCATCCTGCCACAATTTTCCACCAGGTCTGTTTAGGCATTTTAATTTTCTTAAGCATGTTTGGCATGCTTCAAGTTTTTCTTGAAAAATAGTCTTTTCTTTAACATTAAAATTTGTTTACATCCTAGGATGCATGAGATTCTTACTATTTATTCAATCTAATATCTGGTATACACTTACTTTTATATATTTGTACAGTTGTTTTCTTCTCTTTCCCTTACTATCTTATATAGGGATATATATATATGTGTGTGTGTGTGTGTGTGTGTGTGTGTGTATGTGTATGTATAAGTATATATATATATAGTTTTCTTTGTTTATATTTTATTTCATTGGTGTCCATTTTATATATTTCATCTTTCTTATTTTCTTTAAACTTATCTTGTTGTTTTAATACTAATTTTTAATTTAAATATATTTAGGTCATATTGTATTCTTTTTTATTCAATAAAAACAAATATACATGTGACTTAGCCTGAGAGAAGAGCTTTGGTTATAGACCTTAACTCTTTCTTTCTTGAAAGAATTACTTGGAATATTTTAATGCCAACTTAGATAAATTCTTAACAATTACTAATTACTAAGTTAGGATTAACACTCTTCTTAATCCAGTGAAGTAATCTTGTTCTTGCAATACAAACCTCTTAAAGTCTCTGCTTTTGCATATTTACTTATGCTGGGTGAATTTCTCCAAGAATGTAGTCACTTTCCCTTCCCACTAAAAACTACCCATCTATTTGGGCCAATGCAAAATAGAATTTCCTTCTTCAATTATTTCCTGACTAAATCAGTTGAATGAGATCTACATGTTTGAGCAATTTGTTAATTACTAAATCTGATTATGGCACCTACCTTGTCATATTTTATGTATTTTTGAGTTGGTGAATTTTAATCTTCTTGAGGGCACAATGAAATAAAAGGAGTGGGAGATTCTACATAATAAGTCCTCAGCTATTTGTTGAGTCAGAATCAACAGAGTTCAGAGTATCTTTGTTCCTAAATAAAAATAACTTCCCCACAATGTTACAGCTGGAATATAGGCCCTAGACTTGGTGGGTTTGGGAAGTTAAAATGGATTAATACAAAACTGTTCTCTATACGAGTGGAAAATGTTGCAGTTCATAATGAATGGGACTACTGGGCAAGGAGAAATTGGAGCCACCTGTGCCAAGTTACCCTTTCACCTCCTCCTCTGCCTCTTTCTGGGTCTCAGAAACACCTCCTGTATCTTGCTTCCTCTACCAGTAATCCTTCCCCCGGGAGCGTCAATTCTGAAGGCAATTTTCCAAGACCATTTGCGGAATTGGCTGGGGCTTCAGCTGCGCCGTGAAAGGGCATTTATTCTGGGACCTCAAAATGGCGTTTGAAGGAGAGTGCTGAACTTGTTTCAAAAATAGATTCTATATTCATCAGTTTTATTGCTTCAGGTACAAATGTTAAAGCTAATAGTTCATCTAAAATAATGTGTGTTTGTGTGTGTACATGTGCACACTCTGAGTTGGGTGTTGTTTTCGTGCGTTTCTGTGGATATTATGACCCTTCCATAGACCAACTAGGAATGCAGTGTTATGTCCTGAGTCACATGTCTGTACAAGCAGCTATTTGTGCTCTCTTGGTAGATCATGTGCCAAAACCATAATGTCCTGCATTCTAGAACCTTGCAATGCAATAAAATACTCAACTATACTTTGAAAAAATTAGAAGCTTTACTCTGTATATGTATATATCAGGCTGTTGTTCAGTCACTAAGTCATGTCAGACTCTTCAGCAGCACCATTGATTATACCCACCAGTCTTCTCTGTTGGAGAAAGCAATGGCACCCCACTCCAGTACTCTTGCCTGGGAAATCCCATGGATCAAGGAGCCTGGTGGGCTACAGTCCATGGGGTCACTAAGAGCTGGACATGACTGAGTGACTTCACTTTTACTTTTCACTTTCATGCATTGGAGAAGGAAATGGCAACCCACTCCAGTGTTCTTGCCTGGAGAATCCCAGGGACAGAGGAGCCTGGTGGGCTGCCATCTATGAGGTTGCACAGAGTCGGACATGACTGATGCAACTTAGCAGCGGCAGCAGCAGTCTCATCTGTCCATGGGATTTCCTAGGCAAGAACACTGGAGTGGGTTGCCATTTCCTTCTCTTCCCGACCTTGGAATTTGGGCCCATGTCTCCTGAATTGGCAGGCAGATTCTTTAACAATCAGCCACCAAGGAAGCCCATAAACCAAGTTTAGCATCAATATACTTGAATTTAGTCAACTTTGACAATTTCAGGCTACTATTTTTGAGACAGAAGAGAATTATCAAGATTATACTAGGTTAGGAAGAGTTTTACTTTCCAATATAAGATTTTAGGATGTAGTAGAACTAATTTCATAGGGTGACTATGTCATATGCTATCCAAACTGGGACACTTTTCAGGGTGAAAGAAGGACTGCAAGTATAAACACATTTGCCTTGGGCAAAAGTGGCTTATGATCACTTTCCATTCTGAGTGATGAGGGAATTAAACATTCGTTCTGGATATATCTGGGTTCTAGCCATATTTTTGCTGCATCCATGGAAGCTTGTATTCCAGGCATGAAGTGACAAATATTTGGCACTTACAATAATACTTTCCTGTCTTGAAGTCATAGCATATGTCTTTCATCAATCATATTCTTTCACATTGATCTTTAGCAAAGACTGAACTTGCTTCTATGCTCAAACAAATCTGCTAAGACATTCCTACTTTTTTTTTTTTTTTGGCGAAGGTTGAGACTGACAGAGGCTCCTTCTTAGGTAATTAGGAAGTGTCTGAAGTGGTTCAATGATCTGGGTTGTAGCAGGGAGCCCAGTAGTTGGGCCAACATTCAAACGAGGATCAAAAGAAAAATGGGAACCACATTATACTTTATTTCAAGCTAGGCAAATGCTTGAAACTTCCTCTCTGTTCAAATGCTGAATTTATTTGTAAAAAGATGAATTTACAAACTTTTTTTAGGCTTGGAGACATAAATGGTGCCTTCTTCTTCAGGCTCACTAAATCCTAAATGGCCAAGCATCCATGTCAGGGCCAATATTTCCTAATCACAGGCAAAGCAGAGAGCTGGGCATGACAAGGTAGGTCCTGCCTAGTGTATTCACCACATAGGAAGGCACAAATATGAAGATTTTCTCTGTCTTCAGCTTTCTAAGCACTGTATTACTGGAAAACTTTCTCCAAAGAATATCATGGACTCTCAACATTCAGGTTAAAGGGTCTTTAACTATGGAGGTGAAGGAGTGGTGATAAAGGGTAGAGAGAGGGCAGAATTAAAGTGGAGGTTGTGGGAGATGCAGGTTCAATCCCTGGGTTGGGAAGATCCCATGGAGGAGGGCATGGCAACCCACGCCAGTGTTCTTGCTTGGAGAATCACCATGGACAGAAGAGCCTGATAGGCTACAGTCCAAAGGATCGCAAAAAGTCGGACACAACTGAAGTGACTTCGCATGCATGCATGTATCCCTAATCCCAAGGGTAAAGCTATGAATTTGAGGTGAGGAGTACAAGTGTCTCTTCTCCAAGAAAGATACTGACTTTATTCTAAGGTCAGGGAAACGTTGGGGTTGTGATTGGTCTAAATGACCAGGCTGATCAATATTGGCTCAAAATGTGAAGAATACTGAGTTCACTTGTGTTGGGGTATTAAGGACAACAGCCCTAAACAGTTAGGAGCAGATGATTTGGGATCTTGGGGGCAATTAGGTAGATATCATATGAAAAAAAAAATACAAATGTTGAATTTGCTGATTACCATTAAGTCTAACTGGTCATTGTTAGCATGATATTAACATAATCTTATTTGAATTTTGTTTATGTACCAGAATATTCTTCCTCTCTGTAGTGAAGGAGAGCCACTTCTGGAGCTTGGTGGAAGGGCTTCTCTGAAAAGAATTAGTGCTCATAATATGCTTGACTTGCCATCACAACCAACAGTAATGGAGAAACACCACTGCCAGTGTGGTTATCCTGAGACTTGCCAGATTTGGATCAAGGCATCCAACTGCTTTCTCTGACCCTGGTCTGCTGAGCCAAGATTGCTGAAGAATTGAATGCAGCCAAAGCCAAGATTGTGAATTTCATTGGGCCATCACAATAAAGATTCCCTTCATAATGAGCCCTCAATGGGATCCAGTAACTGTTTCTCCCTCTGTTCTGTCCCCAGGGACCTCGTCCTGCTCCATGCACTCATTCTCTGAGTCAACTCAGGGTGCCTTCTCTTCTACGTGCCTGCCTTAGCAGCAAGGCTTTCACCAGAGATAGAATGTGGGTTTCATTTAACTGTGATCTATTGGCACTAGCTGTATAAAATAATAAAGTAAGAAAATCCCTGTGGCTATGTCTGGCCTAGATGTGAAAGTGCACGCTAATTGGTTAATTAGAAAAGTCTGCTTAGAGCCCTGCTTGGAAACAAGTAGTGTCACAAGTGCTGGGTGTTGGCCATCCTTTGCCTGGACACATCAAATGACTCCTCTCCCCATCACAGGGAGCTCTGGTGTAAACAGGCTGGGCTGCAGCATCAGATATACCAAAACCTGAAAATGAGCAGCTGAGCATTTTGGGCCACACGTTTGCAGAGATTACTGCAACATGGGCGGTTGGCCAGTCCCAGACACAAAATAGAGAGTGAGGGGCTGGCCTGTACACGTTCCAACACCCGGAGAAGACTCTGACAGCAAGGACTCCGGGGTGCTGAGGACTGTTTCCAGGAACACCCCTGTATCAGAAAAACTCTAAGTCAACCAGACACAGATGTTGATATCTGGGCAAATTTCCTATTCACACAGAGCTTGGGGACCTGGGGAGAACCTAGGTCATAGAGAAAGAGCTGGGAGGCAAAGACAAGAAAGCTAGCGTCCAGGGTTTCAGACCTCTAAGCTGGGCTGTCACTATGTGCTCTACTGTGCCTGGTCAAATCTGACTCTTTGAGACCCCATGGACTGTAGCCCACCAGGCCCCTCAGTCTATGGAATTTTCTAGGCAAGAGTACTGGAGTGGGTTGCCATTTCCTTCTCCAGAGGATCTTCTCAACCCAGGGATCAAACGTGCGTCTCTCGTATCACCTGCACTGGCAGGTGGATTCTTTACCACTAGCTTCTGATGGGGAAGCCCTATCAGACCTCTAAGAGAGCAGGGAAATATGGGGCCTGAGGTCCCTTGTACAAGCTGAACTAGCATGGTAAACAGATGAGCTTCGGGGATTCAGATGTGTCTCAGCAGAATGAGGATGATGTGTGTCCAACATGAGCATCCTGTAACAAACAGTCTGGATGTCTCACCTGGCCCAAGGCACAATCAGACAAGCTCTATCGGTGAACAGCTCAGTACATTAGCTTAAAAGAGTGAGACTTATAATCCAGGTTCCAGAATATTTCATCAAAATTGCACCCAAACCTTATTCTTTCTTCAGGACCCTGAGGACTTCATGCAAATCTCCTCAAAATATACAGCCAAGATATCCAGATATAAAATTACCTACTCAATTGATCATTTTAGCTGTTGCCAATGCAGCCATGTATTACAATGGACACTTCGGATAAACTGCTGACATTTTTCCCCTCTGCTTTTTACCCTCCAGGAAAATTAAGAAGTGGGTGTTGGAGAAAAGCAGAATGAAAGACTTTCCTCTGCACATTTTTCCAATGGCCCCAAAACTCTTGTTCACAGTTTCACCTTGTACAACGGTCGTAAAGTCAAATAGTCCCATGGCAACCTGAAAAAGATCGTTCTTTTCCTATCAAACCAAGATCCTATTGACACTCAGATCCTCAGATTCATCCCTGAATTACTACCTTTGAACTGAGCACTTCTTTGACAACCTGGGGGTTTCCTGGGGTTTTTCATCCCTTTTTAAAAATATCGATTTTGGAATTTTTAACTAGGTTTGTGCCTCTGATCTTTTCTCAGCATCTGTAAAATCCTTTATTTCCCACAAGTTTGACAGAAACTGACTGTTGGAGATATAAAAGGATCAGGACAGACGGCCTTAAAGAAAGTTATCCATAAGTTTATCTCAAGAGAAGGTTGGAGCAAAGACTAAAAGTGTTACAATGCATGGGAACCAGATGGAGTTTGGCCGGCTGAGTCCTGCAAGCGGGTGCTGAAAGAAGTAACTGCAGAAAGAGTCAGTAAAAGGCTCTTTCCTAATGTTCTTCCTTGAACCCACATTTGGCAGGACTGCTGTTAGTAGTTGGCTCCCCAGAAGTAACACTGTTAACAAGAGGTAAGAGGAATATATGGCGGCCACAAGTCTAAGATGTGTTTTCATTTGACTTTGAAATAGGTTCTTGCTATTCTTATTATGCCTAAAAAGGCTAAAACAGGACACCATTATTCTAACCTTGAACCAGTGGTCACTGCCTGCCTGTTCTCCAAAGCAAACAGAATATCAGTTACCAAATTATGCAAAGGATCATACAAGAAGTACTGTCTTGAAGATACCTTCGTCTCCTGTTCTTATTCTCATTCCTGTAGCAGTCTTCCTTGGTGTCTCATCTCGTTATTCCTGCCAAAGGCTGCCTCCTCTAATGCCTGTAAGGCCACAGAGAGCTTGGGAGAAACTTGGCCTCTACATGGGGCAGGCTGTAAGTGTCCCGGAGTCAACAATCCCTTAACAGCCCTCAGTCAGTGGGAATGATTTAAAGTATACAGGAGGATGTGTGTCAGGGAGTGTGAGTCAGACTTGGGTCTGTATATCAAAAAGTCTCTGCAATTACAATAGCTGGGCTGTAAATTTGGTTCTAATTTTCCTCGAGGAAAAAAGCAAAGAGAATGGGTTTTCTTAAAAGCCCAGAAAATTAAAGGCATGATTGTATATGCTTTTATAATTATGTGATTTATATTTATGATTGCATATGATTTATAGTGTTTCAGTTGCTTAGTTTTCTGGCTCCGTTTTGGCCCTGTTCAAAACATCTTCACTGTTTCATTTGTGACTTCCTTATTTAGGGGGAGTTCCTCCTCTCTTCCCTGCTGGGAAAACAAAGATTTCCCCAATTTTAGGACCTATTTTGTTCATTTCCATAGTTACTGAGGGTATACACACACACGCACACACACAAACACACACACACAAATACATACTGAGTTCTGACAATATACAATAACCTTTATGATTTTTAAAGAAATGATAATTTTTAAAAAATATTTTACTCCTTCCTGTGACGATGCCAGACTTTTGGCTCAAATAGTCATTATTAAGGCAGGTCTTAGGGAGCTGAATTATATAAAGCATCAAAATTAGTAAGTTATAGAGTGGGTCTGTTCTAAAAGCTGATCATTGGCATCCTTTAACTTAATAAGTTATTCTTAGTTCACATAACTCTATACCCCAAAGACAAAACAAATATGAATTTCAATAACTAGTGAAGATAAGGATCATAAATCTTTTGCAATTTCTTCTGGAAATGAATTTTTTGTAAGATTTACTATGTTTATCTCTTACTATCGAAACCCGAAGTTTAAGATGCAAGTTCTTAAAATGAAGTAGGAGAGGAGTTTTCAAACTTTGGTTCAGCACACAGTAGATATCTTAGCTTCTGAAAAAGACTCCCTTAGCTCAGACATTCTGTATGGAAGTCTACCTCACAGGAGAGAGAGCTCATTCATCTTCAATGCAAGATAAACTAAACCAGAGATGGTCAATTGAAGTTACATTTTTCAGCTGGGTTGGAAGTACCCTATAAGTTTTCAATCAAACTTCCCATTCTCGTAACTAATGTTGCTAAATTCATCAGGCTCCATCCCCCTTGCCAGTCCCCAATTACTATTACCACCACTCACTGAAGAAGGTTAAAAACCTAAGCTCAAGCCTTTCTAGCCAAACAAGTCTTAGACTGACAAGTCATCAAATCAAAGCTTTTCAGTCTATGAAGTCTGAGGAACCTGGGTTATTATAGCTACAGATGTGAAAACCATCCATTTGTGCACTAACAATAAGCATCTTCGGTAAAATTTTTCTTTACTTTCTAGCATGTTTCTTGCTTGCCCATGGGAATACATTCACTGATTTAAGATCAAAACCAGCTTGCAATTTGGAGGAAAACAGAAGAAAATAAAAACTTTGGGTACAGAAATAATGCCAACCAACATAGCTAAAATGAGACCAAATTCATACATTTCTCCAAACTGCTTTATAATGCTACTTGTGAAACAATCCCTGGGAAATAAGCATGCTTTTTAGAAGAAAGGATAGCTTCTGTGTGGTAGTTGGTTCAGTTAGATGAACTTTAATGTTCCTTCCAAGTTTGTAATAATTCTTTGTTCAGGCAATGTGTTTCTTTGGGCAAGGCTGAGGAAGTGGTGTGGACTGCAGTTTACTTAACAAATAAATTTCTACAAGAGGGATAATTTGGGGAATCCAGTTTCCTAGACTCAACAATGACATGAAATATGTTTATATTAGCTACATGGGAGAATTTCCTCAAACTGCCACATGTGTATAGGAGAATGCTCTTTTTCTCTTAGAAAATGAAAAGAAAGCTCAAGTGAAAGTTTTAATCACAGCTAGACAAAATTATTAGGGTATGACTGTAATATTTCTAATTGACCTCATTTGATCCCCAAAAGGTATCACTATATGTTTTTCTAAAAAGTGATTCAGAAGTGAGGCAGGGTGTACCACTTGGAAGAAATCACACACACATACCTTCCAGGTGATTCTTCCCAGAAGATACATATGTTAACAATAATATGACTCTTAAAGAAAATATAAAGTTTTCAAAAAAAAGCGCACCCTCTCTGTGACAGTTTGAGTTATAGAAATGCCTATCATCAGGAGAAACTAGGATTACTTAAGGATATAGCAGTTTATCGGAAAGGATATATAGCAGAAAGTGACTTCATTGATGAAAGATTTACTGATTGCTGCAGAAAAACTATCCATGCAGTGACATTTGAGGGGCTCTGACTTGCCACTTGCACCAGATGCTACTTCTACATTGGCTTGTAATTCTTTCATAGAATTTGAGCAATCAGCACCCTACTGTTACTGATGTTTCAGCTGTTAAGAGGAGGTATAGTTGAACTAGTATGGCAAGAAATTAGCCCATTGCATTTTATTTTCTGTAAAATAGAGGCTCATTTATTGAGGTTTGATGGGCAAAGAGCAAAGACAGTATAGCCTTGCTTTACCTCACCACTGGGCCCCAGTTTAGCGTGTCCATGCACACGTGTGTCTCTAAAGTTTGGTCTTGCCTCCGCCTGCAAATAGCAGACATATGAAAAAGTACTCCTCTTGTTCAGCTTCCCAGGTGGCATAGTGGTAAAGAATCTGCCTGCCAGTGTGGCAGATGCAAGAGTCCTGAGTTCGATCTCTGGGTCGAAAGATCCCCTGGAGTAGGAAATGGCATCCTGCTCCAGTATTCTTGCCTGGAAAATTCCATGGACAAAGGAGCCTGGTGGGCTGCACTCCATGGGGTCCCAAAGAGCTGGACATAACTGAGCACACATTCTTCTTGTATTGAGTCTCACCACTTGACCACAATTATGGGATTTCTGGTGCCTAGAAGAGGCACTGAAGAGCTGGTTTAGGTTTCTGGAATCTTTATGAGATATCCACGATAATGTTTTTATTACCCATCTATCTGCTATAAGGGCTTTTAGGCTTCAACATACTGCTTAGTTGTACTTAGATACAAAGGAGAGATTGAGATCAGCCAGCTCTTTATCTCAAACATGTGTAAAGACTTATTTACAACAAGCATGCTCTTTGAAAGCAAAATGAAAACTGTTTTACCAATGCCTGCAATATTCCATATACCCAGCTTGCAAATTCCAACCCATATGAATTCCTTGGAAGCCCCGTGAGAAATGGTAAACAAAACTGAAAAAATAAGAGTAGACAATAAAGGTAGAGAGAAGTACTAAGTTATAAATTAAACACTAACTGTGGTCCAATTGTTATAGCCCTGAGTACACTGTAGAATCATTTGGGAGTATTTGACAAAATACAGATGCCTAAACCCACACCTGACTCGTATTTTTATATCTTTTAATCTGTGTTTGTGTCCAGATAACAGTGTTTTGGGGCTTCCCTGGTAGCTCAGTTGGTAAAGAATCCACCTGCAATTCAGGAGACCCTGGTTTGACTCCCGGGTCAGGAAGTTCTGTTGGAGAAGGAATGTTATCCACTCCAATATTCTTAGGCTTCCCTGGTGGCTCAGATGGTAATGAATCTGCCTACAATGTGGGAGACCTGGGTTCAGTCCCTGGGTTGGAAAGATCCCCTGGAGGAGGGCATGGCAACTCACTCCAGTATTCTTGCCTAGAGAATGGACAGAGAAGATTGGTGGGCGACAGTCCATGGGGTCGAAAAGAGTCAGACACAACTGAGCACAGCACAACACAGTACAACTGAAATCAAATCAACTTATATATACATCCAAAATGAAAGGAAGACTAGAAGATCCACTGTCCCCATCTTTTAAACTCCCCAAAGCAGTGCGACATCTTAATTTATAATATGGACTCTAATTCCATCAACGGGTAGTCAAAACAGCAATGTGAAGGGTTAAGAAAAATTATTATAGAAAAAAATGTGACCTGTGTAGTGACTTATACATTTGGCACTCTATATTCATGGGTTCTATACCTGCACTGTTAACTATATTTACATAACATTTACATTGCATTGACAATTGCATAGCATTTACATTGCATTAGGCATTATAAGTAATCTGGGGATGATTTAAGGTAAACAGGAGGGTGTGTGTAAGTTACATGTAAATACCATGCTATTGTGTATAAAGGTCTTGAGCATTCAAGGATTTTGGTGTCCGTGGGGATACATAGAACATAGTATCCGTAGAACCAATCCCTCTGGGATATTGAGGAAAAAATTGTATCTGGAGCCCCCCCATTAAACAGATAAGCTCGTGTCTCAGAGTGCTGTAGGTAGGTAGGTGTTAGTTGCTCAGTCGTGTCCACTCTTTGCCTGCCAGACACCTCTGTCCATAGCATTCTCCAGGTAAGAATACTGGAGTGGTTTGCCATTTCCTTCTCCAGGAAGTCTTCCTGAACCAGGGATCAAACTTGGGTCTCCTGCATTGCAGGTGGATTCTTTACTGTCTGAGCTACTAGGGAAGTCCTATGCTAACTCCCACTCGATGGACATGAGTTTGAGTAAGCTTTGGGAGTTGGTGATGGACAGGGAAATCTGGCGTACTGCAACAGCAATGACTGAGTGACTGAACTGAGCAGATGCTAACAATATTTAGAGTATAACCAACCTAAGTGCCTAGAACACTCCCTATTATATCCTTCTCAGAAACTCAAGAAATAACTATTAAAGGAATAAGGGAATTGATGAAAGAATCAATGGTAAATAGGTCTGAAGAACTGGTATGTATTTATCTGTCCCTGTAGTGTATGTCCGTGACTATGCCAGGGCCCGAGGCAGGGGATTAAAAGAAGACAATTTCTGGCTTTGGGGAACTCATAGGCTAAATGAATAGATGTTAATCAATTGATGGAGAACTTTGAAAGAATTGAAAGATTGAAACATCAATTTCACAGTGCCTGGTAATCATTACAAATAAAAAGAAACTGAAGAAAATTTATAATTATGGAATAGTTAGGAATTAATGAAAGTGAAATTATTATATATCAAAAATTGTGAGATACAGCCAAACTGACAGAAAATCACAATAAACTAATTCCACTTGTAAGAAAAAACACATCTTTGAAAATGATTGCTGTAAGATCACCATAGAATACTTTAGAAAAGGAATCATACCAAATATAAATTGTCCTCTAAATTGGCACTGAGTTCATTGCAATGCCAATCCAAATTACACAAAGATTTTTCTACATGAAACATGCATGCTAATTCTGAGACTGGTATGAAATAATAATCACAAAATGAGGACAATTCTGAATATAAAAAGTAGTAAAAGAAGAAATAATGAAGGGGAAACTGGCTTGATCAGATGTCAAGACATTATAAAATTATGATAAATAGAATGATAGTATCCAAGTTCTTAAATGAGTAAGGTAGCATTAAAAAATTGAGGGGAAAATGACATATTTAGTACACTAACTTGTGTTAAGTATTCTCAATATACATGAAATTATTCTTATAGTTAATAAGAAATGCATTGTTCCATAGCAAATAAAACTTATAAGTGAAAAAAACAAAACAACTGAATCTCTGAAGTGGAAAGGCCTATATGATATCAAAGTAGGGAAGGACTTAAACATGAAATAAAAAGAGTAAACCACAAAGGAAAAGATGTAGACATCTGATGATGTTAAAATGAAAAATGTAATGAAATGAAAAATAAAAGTATAAACAAAATAAAGGGAAAAAGCCCCACTATGTAGCAGATAACATTTGCCTAGCATGTAAAAGAAATATAGTTAATATCCAGGCTATACCAAGAACTTCCAAAACAGATCTTAAAAAAAAAAGTGGAAAGAGATAATAACCCTGCAATTCATGGGGAGTGGGAGAGGGGAGAAGTTGAGTTAGGAGCCTTAGGACTAAAAATGTATTAGAAAATGTAAAATTTATTAGAAATGAATAAAATAAAAACCAGTACAACATTGAAGTACATTTTACTCCCATCTGAATGGGAAAAAAATTAAAACAATTCAGAAAAAGTGTGACATCCAGATTTAACTAGGCTGTAAGGAAAGGGACTTTTCATACTCTGCTGTGTGAGTTGGTACAACCATTTTGAAAAAAACATTTTGGCAGTATGTGGAAAACTGAAAATAGGTATCTCTTAGAGCCTAGCAGTTTTGTTGCTAAGTATATACCTTAGAAAATCCTGGAGCACATGCACAAGTATATATGGTGTAAGAATGATTTTGAATAAAAAAGAATAAATGTAAAATGCTACAATTTAGCATGATTTAAAACAAAAGCACAAAATATTAAAAAGTATACGGTGTGTGCTATGTCACTTCAGTCATGTCTGACTCTTTGAGACCCTATGGACTGTAACCTGGCAAGCTCCTCTGTCTATAGGATTCTCCAGGCAAGAATACTGGAGTGGGTCGCCTTGCCCTCCTCCAGGGGATCTTCCCATCCAGGGATCAAACCCTCATCAGTTAAGTGTACTGTATTGGCAGGTGGTCTTTTCTGGTGGTTCAACTGGTAAAGAATCCACCTGCAATGCAGGAGACCTGGGTTCGATCCCTAGTTTGCAGACTGTATAGTTCTGGGTTGGACTGTATAGTCTTTGGGGTTGCAAAGAGTTGGATAAGACTGAGTGACTTTCACTGTTCTTTACCACTAGCGCTACCTGGGAAGCCCCCAAAGTATATCATCTATATTAAATCTGTAGTTATAATTTGAAATATATTCCAGTGCGACTGG
Organism: Ovis canadensis; assembly: GCF_042477335.2. Taxonomy (NCBI): domain Eukaryota; kingdom Metazoa; phylum Chordata; class Mammalia; order Artiodactyla; family Bovidae; genus Ovis; species Ovis canadensis. Next base: position 84,148,167 of record NC_091257.1, on the reverse strand, counting down.
ATCTTAGATATGTGATTTTTTTAAAGTGAAAATTATTAGTTAATACTGTGGACAAAGCAGCCTGGAGGGCTACAATCCACGAGATCGCAAAAAGTTGGACACGACTGAGTGACTAAAATGACAACTGTTATAACATGTTACGTTGCTGTAATAATAATAAAAAAACCACAAAGAAACTCTATGTAGTATTAGAATAATTACATGCAAATTTGAATACAATGGCTTAAAAGGTTATACATTAAATTTTTTAAAGGGATTGCTGCTCAGTTGCTAAGTCGTGTCCAACTCTTTGAGACTTTATGAACTGTAGCACACCAGTCTTCCCTGTCCTGCACTGTCTTCTGGAGTTTGCTCAAACTCATGTCCACTGAATCAGAGATGCCATCCGACCATCTCATCCTCTGTCACCCCTTTCTCCTCTTGTCTTCAATCTTTCCCAGCATTAGGGACTTATCCAAAGAGTCGGCTCTTTGCATCAGGTGGCCAGTATTGGAACTTCAACATCAGTCATTCGAATGAAGTGGGTTGATTTCCTTTAAGATTGGTTGGTCTGATCTCCTTGTTAATCAAGGACTCTCAAGAATCTTCTCCAGCACTACCATTTGAAAGCATTAGTTCTTTGGTGCTCAGCCTTCTTTATGGTCTAACTCACATCTGTATATGACTACTGGAAAAACTATAGCTTGGATTATATGGACCTTTATCGGCAAAATGATGTCTCTGCTTTTTAATATGCTGTCGAGGTTGCCATAGCTTTTCTTCCAAGGAGTAAGCATCTTTTAATTTTGTGGCTGCAGTCACCATCCTCAATGACTTTGGAGCCCAATAAAATAAAATCTGTCACTTTTTCTACTTTTTCCCCATCTATTTGCCATGAAGTGATGGGACTGAATGCCATAATCTTAGTTTTTTGAATGTTTAATTGTAAGCCAGCTTTTTCACTCTCCTCTTTCACCTCCATCAAGAGGCTCTTTAGTTCCTGTTCATTTTCTACCATTAAAGTGGTATCATCTGCGTATCTGAGGTTGTTGATATTTCTCCCAGCAATCTTGATTCCAGCTTGTGAGTCATCCAGCCCAGCATTTTGCATGATGTACTCTGCATATAAGTTAAATAAGGCAGGGGACAGTAGACAGACATATCATACTCCTTTTCCAATTTTGAACAAGTGCATTGTTCCCTGTCCAGTTATAACTGTTGCTTCTTGAACTGCATATAGGTTTCTCAGAAGGCAGGTAGAGTGGTCCGGTATTCCCATCTCTTTAAGAATTTACACAATCAAAGGCTTTAGTGTAGTGAATGAGGAAGAAGAAAATGAAGCTACTATAGTGAGAATGTGTGTGTCTCTCTAGAGAGTGTGTGTCTCTGTGTCCGTGTGTCTCTGTGTCCGTGTGTCTCTGTGTCCGTGTGTCTGTGTGATGTGGTTGTGGTACTCCTTTCATATAAAAATGAGACTTATGTGAGAAACAGTTATATTTATCACTTCTAGGTGGCTTCACACTAGTCTTTCATTCATAGTTTTTTGTAGCTTTAAAATCTCTCAGAAGCTATAATTAAAACAGTATTACAATAATATTTTCACATGCCTAAATGTTATTTAGAATATAATTTTTAATGACTGTGCAATATTCTATATTATTGATTTGTTGTAATGACTTTAGGAATTTTTTTACTGTACATTTTAAATTTACCACTGTCATAAATAGTGATGTTAGAAATATTCTTATATGTAAAATGATTTTCATATTCTTGCTGTTTCCTATATATAGGATATTGTGTTGAAGGTTGTTAGTATAATTTTATTTCCCATCATCTCATTTTATTGCTTATCAGTTTTGCTTTATATAGTTTGATATTATATTATTTGGCACATAAAGTTTCATAACTATGGAATCACTACTGTGAATTATGTTTATTTTTAAAACTCTCTTCGATGTTTTTATTGCCTTAATTAAATTGTACCTGATTTTAGAAAAATCACTGCTGCTTTTTTTTTAAACAGGAAATTTTAAGTTTGAAAGGAACAGATAATTTCGAAATTATATAAATTATTTCAACCATGTAAGACAGGCTTTTTAATTAATTTGATGAAGCTGATATAATTCTGTTTTAAATACTGACAGAAAATAAAAACAGTGGCTGCTGTGTGTTAGCAGGGGGAAGAACAGAACCTCTGTGCACGTGATCCAACTTTAGGACAAGTTTCTCCATCAGGACGCAATCTCAAAACAGCAATATGTTGTTGCTGTTTAGTTGCTGAGTCGAATTCGACTCTTGTGTGACCCCATGGGCTGTAGCCTGCCAGACTGCTCTATCCATGAAAATTTCCAGGCATGAATACTGGAGTGGGTTGCCATTTCCTTCTCTGGGGGATCTTTCCAATCCAGGGATCAAACCTGTATCTCTATCGGCAGGCAGACTTTTTAGTGCTGAGCCTCCTGGGAAGATCCAAAATAGCAATAGCTTTGGATAAAAGGGTCAACAAGAAAGTTCACTTAAATTATCTGGACCAATAGGTCAATGCAAAGCTAATCTGGCTCCTTATCAATAGAAAGAAATCCAAAGAAATCAGACTCCTTGTCAATATATCGTTTATCTCTTTGTCAAAGCAGCTTTCTCACTGAGACAACAAAATTTGGAAAATTTTATTTCTTCAGTAAAAGGAATATCTTTTTCCTCATTTTCTTCTGTTCAAAAGACCAGCGATATTTGGCCATTACATGATTCAGTCAAGAATTCAGGTTGCTGAAATAAATACTTCTGTAAAAGAAGAACCTACTAGAATCACTTCCTATTTTTGGAAAAAAGGGGGTTTTTGGATTCTTTGTCTTTGGAACACATTTAGAGACAGTTTATCAAAGATTTAGACTAATTCTGAACTGTTCCTTGTAGGGAGTTCGAAAATTAAATATGTTCAGTTTGAAAATAAATGTGAACATTATCGGCCTGTATTTATGCCGAAGACCAATAAAATGTTTTAATACATGTACTGTAAGATAATAATATGCATTTGGTGCTTTAAAAATTCAGGATCTGGCCTGAAGTAGATCTAGGTTTGATTCCAACCCCTTGGCTAATATTCAGTTCTTTCATCTGTAAAATATACATCATATTATCATTAAGTTCAGAGTGTTGTGGCAAGAAAATTTTCTAGAGATGATAAAGTTAGTACAGGGCTTGCATGAAGCAAATGAAAATAAATATCAGCAGTAAAAAAAGGATTGTTATAAAAAACAATAAAATATCTAGAAACTCAATATCTTTTGGCTATATTCTGCTACAACAAATCTGATTTCATGTTTGTTTCATGTTTCAAGATTTTAAACATGACTAAATTATGGCAGAATAATCATGCAACTAGATAAATTATTTATGTTTACATAAATCGTTGTTGTTGTTTAGTTGCTAAGTCATGTCCGACTCTTTGCAACCCCAAGGCTTTAGCCCGCCAGCCTCCTCTGTCTATGGGATTTCCCAGGCAAGAATATTGGAGTGGGTGGCCATTTCCTTCTCCAGGGGATCTTCCCTACCCAGGGGTCAAACCCACATCTCCTGCATTGGCAGACAGATTCTTTATCACTGAGCCATCTGGGAAGCCCATATTTACATAAATACACATACATTATATGATATATAGTAACCTAAATATATATAACACCATATATGATATATAATGTATATGTTTATAATATTATGTTATATATATATATATATTATTATATTAAAGTGCTTCCCTGATGGCTCAGAGGTTAAAGCATTTGCCTGCAATGCAGGAGACCTGGGTCTTATCCCTGGGTCAGGAAGATCCCCTGGAGAAGGAAATGGCAACCCATTCCAATATTCTTGCCTGGAAAATCCCATGGATAGAGGAGCCTGGTGGGCTACAGTCCACAGGGTTGCAAAGAGTCGGACACGACTGAGCAACTTCACTATATACATATTTTTTCTGAGTTTCCTGGCCACGAGCCCTGAAGGATCTCTGTCATAATAAAGTTTGTACAACATCAAATCAGACAACTGAGAATATTAAATTTACCCCACAAATGATGGCTAAGTTTATACGGATCTAAGTTTCTCCCACCTGTTTGACCGGAACTGACCAGGATTTCTCAGGGAGTAAAATCGTAAAGAGCTGAGAATAAGGGCAGAGGATTCTCACTTGAGACAATAAAATGCATAGGTCAAAGATGGAAGGTGATCTAAAGAGTGGATTTAGTTCTCTGGATTCACTTCATGGTGCATGTGTCTGAAGAAGAAGAAACTGGTAAGTAACCTATGAAATTGCCCTGGAGCTGCAGATTGGAGCTGGTGGAGGAGTAAGACGAAGGTAGATCATCTTGGCTTGGGATAGGGAAGGCCAAGATGACCTGAGCTTGAATTCAGCCATTTGAACATGGTGTTGGCACATGATACCAGGACTAAGGAAAGGGGACAGGACCCAGAAAGCCAGAGTTGAAAGTGGGGTTCTGACCACGACTCACCTACCCTTCTCCGAAGCTTTAATTAGCTGCAGTGGCCAGGTTCATCTTCTTGTATCGATGGTGAACCTGGACCACTTTATCAGGATCCCTTTACTAATATATTCTGAGTCTTGGAAATAATAGCTCTGTGTTTTGATGTTTAATGATGAAGGCACTAGGCATTGTGAACCCACTGTAGTGTCTCAGTCAAGCTCCTTTCCAAATGTATCCTCAAGGTGATCTCTTATTTCCTGATCCACTGGATTCCTCAGGTTGTACCCTCAGTGCAGGGTCTCTGGCAAACCATCAGGGACTGGAGACTTTGACACATAGGAGAATGGTATCTTCTGTTTCAGTGATCTTACTGGGTCTTTGGTTTTACCAGTTTCTTGGCCTGTCAAATTACAGTGGCCTCTATCCCTTGTATTTTTAGCAGAAGCCTTAGAATGACACAGGATTTTCATCACTTTCCTCATTTCTGTTCTTCTTCTCTCCGCCCCTGCTTGTCTCCTACTTGATCTTCCTGTAAGTACCAACTTACATGCAATCTACCAGGAAATCCTATTAGCTCTACATTTAAAATAGACCCACACCACAACCACTTCCTTTCTCCTCATGGCCACCATCTTGTCCCACTGCCTCCCACCCCCCTGCACCTGGATAACTATAGAAGCTTTCTAACTGATCTACCTCAAATCTTGCTCCTACTCATCCAAGAGAGCCAGACTGTTCCTGATAAGATGTCACTGCATTGCTCAAGACATTTTCAATAGCTTTGTATCTCATCCAAAATAAATGTCAAAGCTCTTAATGACCAACAGTTCCCATAACTGGGCCCCCATTACCATTCTGACTATATCTTCTACTTTTCCCCCTGTAGATTTCTTGGTTCCTGATCCACTAGCCTGCTTCAAAATTCTCAGGCACACTCCAGCCTTGGGGCCTTTTCCACTTGCCATAAATCACTATGGATCTCTCTGTTCTATGATAGTGATAGAATAATATAATCAAGATGAAAACCAAGGGCCTTGTTTCTAATTTTTCTTTCTTTCTTTCTAAATATTCTCCAAAACTAGAGATGACGGGACTAAATGAAACTACTGACCAAGAAGTTCCTAAGTTTCTGGAGACCCAGGAAAGACAGGTGGTCCTCATGATACCAGCTGTAACATTAAAGTCCTCATCTTACCTGCCTCTCTCCCTGACTTCTCTGTGCTTCATATATGGCCCAGTTATTTTTCCATGATTCAAGTCAACAAGCGCATCCTACACCTAATGGTTTCTCAACTAGATGCCATGCTAAATGTTAGAACATACGCTCAACCTGAGGGCAGCTATAAGCTGGTGGGAGAAACTGCATGGAACAGACACAGAAAAAATTCAACAAAACACAAAAACTTCAGTAGAACTATGTCCTAGTTGAATATCAGCACAGGCTAGAGGGATTTTTGAGAAGGAGATGCAGGGAAGACTGTCTGGGGGAAATGGAAGATGAAAAAAATGAGGACGGAAAAGTGAGAGGTGGGTATAGATGGGGGGAAGGGCACCTTTGGTAGATGAAATGGCACAGCTCTTCTAGGCCACTTGTGACAGTGAAAAGTCAGCAGCTACAGGTGACAAGATGGGGCAGAGGGGTGTAGACCATGTCTTGCCTAGGAATTTGGTTCTCACAAGGTGAATAGGGAGAACCAGTGCAGAGTTCCAAGCGAGTGAGCTGCATGAGGAAATTCATGGGTAGAAAGCTCACTCTGATCACATTATGGAAGAACTATTTAAGGGGGTGACGGGAAGACCAAGGTTGCTACACTAAAGTATGATGAACAGAGAAGTTTTCAGTGAAGTATGAATATATTTTTCTGCCTCAGTGACTGGAAACCTTATTCTTCCTTCTTATATTTCAACAAGTTGGCAGTTATGACTCTACTTTCACCTGCAAGCACTGCTGCTGCTGCTGCTGCTGCTAAGTCGCTTCAGTCGTGTCCGATTCTGTGCGACCCCATAGACGGCAGCCCACCAGGCTCCCCCGTCCCTGGGATTCTCCAGGCAAGAACACTGGAGTGGGTTGCCATTTCCTTCTCCAATGCATGAATTGAAAAGTGAAAGTGAAGTCACTCAGTTGTGTCCAACTCCTAGCGACCCCATGGACTGCAGCCTACCAGGCTCTTCCATCCACGGGATTTGCCAGGCAAGAGTACTGGAATAGGGTGCCATTGCCTTCTCTGCAAGCACTGACTTGTCTTCGTTTCGGGGAGAGATTTCCTTTCTTCCCTTCCTTTCCTCTTTCTGTCTTTCTCCTTCTCTCCTCTTCCCTTCCTTCCTCCCTCCTTTCCTACTTTTACTTTCTCTCTTTCCTTGACATATCTATCTTATAAATACTGCTCAATCTTTCATCTTCTGACTCTGTTTTGTCTCTTTATTTTTGCTGTTTTGTCTTTAGATATTTAGCCTTTGTTGTTTTTAAAAGTCATTTCTAGGTACAAACATGTACTGAGGTCTTCTAGCCAGATACAGTTTGTATTTAGATATCTGAAAGTGAAAGTGAAAGCCGCTCAGTCATGTCTGACTCTTTGTGACCCCATGGTCTATACAGTCCATGGAATTCTCCAGGCCAGAACACTGGAGTGGGTAGTCTTTCCCTTCTCCAGGGGCTCTTCCCAACCCAGGATCGAACCCAGGTCTCCTGCATTGCAGGCAGGTTCTTCACCACCTGAGCCACAAGGGAAGCCCAGGCATACTGGAGTGGGTAGCCTACCCCTTCGCCAGGGGATCTTTCTTACCCAGGAATCGAACCAGGGTCTCCTGTGTTGTAGGTAGATTCTTTACCAACTGAGCTATCAGGGAAGCCCTTAGATATCTAGGCACTAAGTATTTAAAAGAGAATGAATCAGGCATGAATTTTTATTTACAAGAATGAGAAGTAAGTGGCTTCCAGGCTTACAGGAAGCTTAGTGAAAATTTACCTGGGGATTGGAAATTATATGGGGCTTACCTATACACTAGAGCACCCTCCCAACACAACCATCCTTTAAATATATATATATATGTTTAATTTTGGCTAGGTTGCATGGCTTGCAGGATCTTAGTTCCCCAACCAGAGATTGAACTTAGGCCCTGGCAGTGAAAGCACTGAGTCTTAACCATTGGACTGCCAGGGAATTTCCCAACCATCTTTTGCTTGATATTGTAAACATTTGTTTTTTTAATGGTAGTTTCTTAAAAACAAACTGTTCAGGCTTCTTGGCTCCTACAGTCCTACAGAGGATAGCCACAGGATGTGAAGCCTTTCAGAAGTACTTATTTGTCAGTGCCTAAAATGGCCACCATTGGAGAAGGCAATGGCACCCCACTCCAGTACTCTTGCCTGGAAAATCCCATGGAAGGAGAAGCCTAGTGGGCTGCACTCCATGGGGCTGCTAAGAGTCGACATGACTGAGCGACTTCACTTTCACTTTCATGCATTGGAGAAGGAAATGGCAACCCACTCCAGTGTTCTTGCCTGGAGAATCCCAGGGACAGGGGAGCCTGGTGGGCTGCCGTCTATGGGGTCGCACAGAGTTGGACATGACTGAAGCGACTTAGCAGCAGCAGCAGCAGCAAAATGGCCACCATGGTTAGTTAACTTACCCCACTGGGCTGCCTGGTCTCCCCAACCTCCACTCCCTACACAGGGTCTCAAGCCCAACACATCTACTACTAAAGTGGGGCAAAATGAATTTTTAGCAGTTCAGGCCATCAATTCCTTTAAACCTGATTTGCAGTGGTTGCCAGTCTTTCTATTACTGTAATTGCTGGCTAAATGAACTATAATTGTATTAAGAAGTAACTCTGAAATATGTATGCGCTCTCTGCTAATTCTCAGAACATGCAGGGAGAAGGAATTGATTCATTGTGCTTGGAAGAACCATTCAGAAATGCTCCCTCTGGGATCTGTTAGTTGGAGGCCTCTTTTGCATCCTGGGGAAAGTCAAGGCCAGATGCCGAAGAATCTAGGAGATGGAATAGGAATTTCAGGGGGTTCCTCACAGTATTTCAGGTTGGTGGCAAAAATTTCTCACAACTGTCAAGAGAGCCAAAGATCAAGTCGGAATTCTCTGTAGTCTTGGACACAACTAATTCTGATTAAAGCTCATATTCTGATTGTTTCTTATGCTAAGAGCCATGCAGGAGCTTTTCAAATATTCCTATCCTTCAAATAACCTCTGCAGTATGATATGGCACTAAAGCTTGGGGATGGTAAATGGCTTGTCAGTGTCTGCTTGTTGGTAATCAAGAAAATGGACTCTCAAACCCTAGTCTACCGAGTTCAAGTCCATTGCTACTAAAGAGATATCTAGTTATCATGGAAGTTCTTTTTAAAAGTACATTCAGACCTGACTAAGGCCAGAGGATAGTACTATAGATTTATGTGTAGAAGAGTACACACAGTGGGAAATGAAGAAAAATTCTATCCTAAAAAGGCTCTGTGCAGTATATTTGTCTATTTTGAAGAATTCAATATGTCAAATAACCCATAATTTCCATCTCTAGGGCCCACCTGCTTTTTTGATGAAGCCCGAAATTGAGGTTTGGGAATTCCTGACTTTTCATTATGACTAGTTATTGGGTATCTTCACTCTTCTCTTTAATTGGAGTAATGATACTGATTTCCTTACTTGAAAAGCCAAAATGAATAAAGTAGGCTAGACTATGTTGGGGAAAAAATAAACCTCAGTGTGTGAGTCATAGTGAATAATAACACAGCAAACCTAACCCAGTTCCCATCTTCAAGGAACTAGAAATCTAGTGGGTGGGACATAAGACTGATAAATAAAAAGGAAATTAAAACCCTGACTTAAGTGTACTTTTATATGGCATGGCAGGGATTGCTGGCTGCCATCCAACATCAATTTACCCTTTCTAGCTTCATAAAAAAAATCATATTTTTATGTGGAGCGTTAAAGTGCCCAACTAAAATATTATATTTCCCAGCCTTCCTTGTACCAAGATTTGGTCATATGACTAAGTTCTAACAATTGAGAGTTTATGTGATACTTATAGGAGATCTGATTAAATGCAGTGGGCTCTTTTAAATGGGCTCCTTTTTGAGTCTTCTTTTCCACACACAATAGATATGAGAGCTGAATTCCAGCAGCCATCATAGGCTATCAGGTGACCTTGAAGTTGGAAGTCACTTTCAAGTACCTAGCCCTTGTGGGTACTTGGAGTCGTTGCTACTTATGCTCCTACTACATAGCCCTTTGTCTACTTCTAAGCTTGTCTGAGCTACTTCTAAGCTTCAGTGGGTGATTTCCTTGTATAATTCTAGTGCTAACATTTCTCTGTTTCTCTTCCTGAGAAAGGTCAGAGGAGTTTGCTCTACCCAAGCACGACAATCCATAGAAAAGGGAATGTAAGGCCCCTAGAGAAAATACTCCATCAGTTGGGGGCTGGCATCACTGAGGATGACCTCAGCTTTCTCCTCCCTCCCTGGGGGCACCTGCAGATCCGTTCTGCAGATGCCTCTAGAGGGATCACTTGCTCACTGTGTGCCTCTCACTGACTCTTCTCCCCTTCCTGCTTCACTGTCCTCACTCCCTCCCTGTTCTTCCAGGGATTACCTCCCAAATAAACCTCGACTACTGCTGAGGTTGACTTTTTGGAGGAACCCAAGAGATGGGAATATAGAATAAGAATCAGCCTTTGGTTGACCAAACTTCCTATCAAGTCCTACTTGACCATCACCCTCCTCATTCTTTCTGTAGTGGCTGGCATCACTGATCTTCCCTTCTTTATTCAGATTGGTTTCCCTTGACTCCTACTATGCCCCGGGCATCAGTGCCTAATTTGTTCAATTTAGGTCACTGTCATATCATTCTGCCTGGTGGTCCATCTTTAAGATCTTTCTGTTTTAATACAGCATACATATCCTAACAGTCCTTGAACCATTAAATACCATACTTCTCATCCCACGGCTCCAATATACCTTTCATCTCCTACACTCCTTTGCGGTACCCTAAGTGAAAAATTTTTTTTCTTCCTTGAGCATTACCTACTCTTTCCTTCCTATGAACATATGGCCCTGCTATTTCTTGTCACTGACATCTTCCTTTGAACATCTATTTATACCTATCTAAATCCTACCTATTCTGAATGGTCTGCTTCATCTATTGCTTCCTCCACGACACTTTCATATTCTCCATCAGGAAGTGTTATGTGCTCCTTGGCACCATGCTTGCCACTCATTGTATCTGTTTAGCTTTTTTTTTTAATTAAAAATATTTTTGGCCATGAATGAGCTTTTGGTAAATATTTATTGAAAATTGTTATATTTATTTGTTACATGATTAGCCTTTTATTTTTCCAATTTCTAGACAAAATTGCCTTGCCCTCAGAGCTTTTATTATCTGAATTTTAAAATGACATCTGGGCAAATCATATTTCATTATATTAAACAGTAGTTTTGAAACATCAGCACATTAAATCCTCTTCTGGCTTTTTCAAGGGTTAAACTTACTTTCATTTAGACATACATGACAAATACCTTCTATGCATCTCTTTTTATTTAATCTTCTGTTTTCACTTACAATAGACTAATGCTAATGATCATTCTGGTTCTTTCATTAAAAAAAATGCAGAGTGAAGCTGACAGATGATAAATTTCATACCCAAACATCAGCAAAACATTTGAGTTTTAAAAGTTCAGTTAAATGTTCCACATCTTTAGATATCCAGGATAGCTAGAGACAGAAAGCCTCTTGGTCAGTTTTTAAATGAGCACACTTCTGTTATTGCCCTTTGTATCTTGCATTTCTGGATTCTTTAAGAATTTTGAGCATCACCCTCTGGGATATCTGGGAAATGTGTGGTCTATGAGAGAAATCAATTTTCTTTTCATCTGATCTTCCTTCTCAAATGCAGCAAGTAGTTTCCAATTAAGATCTCTTCAATTTCCTTGTTCAGGGGTTGACCCTTGCTGTGAAATATTATAAATTATTTTAAGTGCATGTTCCTGGTTAAATTAAATACCATCTCCATTGGTCACTGGTTCTCCAGGGAATGCAGAATATTTCCTCTTCTGGCACTGGACTTGTGTCCATCCTTCTTGTGTAGGCGGAGCAGTGCTGGCTAGATATGTTAAAGGGAAAGAGTTTCTATTGTTTGAAAAGAATACAAGGAGAAAGAAAAAGGTTTTGGTGCTCAGATGGCAAAGAGGCACTGCCATTTGAGAGGGACACCTGTAAACCAAAAGCCGAGTGGGACTCAGAAGTTAGACAAGAATTCTACGAACTTTGGCTTAGAGCTTTGGCCTTGATAGATTCAGAACTGTGTATAAAGCGATTTATTGAGGGACTGCTTGCAAGAGAAACCTCCAAGGTAGGAAGGGAGTAGGAGAGACAAGAGAGTTCAGGAGAAATCTCACCTTATTCTGATCCCACCGAGAGTTCTGAGGATGAAATGCACTCTCCTCTCCTCCTCTACTCCCAGTCCACCCCCAGGCAAAGGAGTCTAGACTGCCACACCTCAGCGTCAGTTATTCGTAATGGGGCACCTCCAGGAAAGAAGTATGACTGCCTAGGCATCCGGACAAGGCAGCCCCCATCAGCCAAGGAAGAGTCTCAGGAAGAGGATACGAGTCATTAGCAGTCCATACTCCCAGTAGATAAAAGATAAGGACACCCTTTGGATAAGATGGAGTCAAGTGGGAGTCGCTAACACCACCTGTCACAATAATGCACTGCTGAAATAAGCTGGGCAGAGTGAAGTCATGTAATGGAACATACCAGGCCTGTTAGTGAAGCTCACTGGTAGTTGGAGCTACAAGGAGCTAAGACATCAATAATAACTAGCAAAACTGTTTGCCCTCTATGAGAGCAACTTACCATCTGAGGAGTTCAGATGGGGGACAGCTCTGTGCACACTGGGAGGATCCTAGGAAAGTGATTTATACTACTGCTCTGCCAGCAGTGATTTGTAACTTCCCACATACACAGAAGCTGTCAATCTTTCTAAGAATGTGTGCTTGAACCACTGACATTCGAATTCCCAAAGCTGATCCAGGGCCAGGTTCTAGTTCAGGGCTTGGTCAAGTCAGGGTCAGGCCATCTGACTTCTGTTATTGTGCCTTGTCTCCTGTGAAAGCCAAAAGTTGTGACTGATCTGGAGATGCTTGCCAGCTGGTCACAAAGACAGCCCAAACTTCATCAAGAAGACCATCCTCCAGTATCCAGGAAGAAACCATTTTGTCACAGGTCTGTCTTTGGGAAGTGATTCTAACTTATTTACCAGCTATACTCACATGGATTACAAACTGAACTTTTAGAAAAACATAGAAGGAAAAGGCTGACTCTTTTTGAACCAAGAAAAATATTCATGGTAGAGAGAGCTATTAAAGCTAGTACTCTATAACAGCATAGCATCAACCAATCAACCAGTCATTAGTAAAACCAGAAAGACAATATTATTCACAGCTCATAGAAAGACAGCAGTGACAGAAGTTTGGAGATTATCCATGGTGATCTTCTCATTTTGCAGATGAGGGTATTGGCATTGAATCTGTTACTAGGGGTATGACTTTTGGTGTTAATAAGTTACCTAACTGCCCATGCCTCAGTTTCCTCTTATCTAAATGGAGTATATAATTCATTGAATTAAAATCTGAATTAAATGGGCAATATTTGTAGAGTCCTTGGGACAGAACTTGACACATAGTTAAGGCCATATGTGTTAATTAAATATAAATAAATATAAATAAATAACTTGCCAAAGGTCAGTAAGTTAATTGGTTCATATTATTAAGTTTATAAAGGGTTTTATTGAATTAATATTAAATATGACTAAACATCAATATTTTGTAATAATTTAAGTGTAAATAATTGATAGAAATTAGCCAGCATACAAAGATGTAAGGATATTTTTATACTCACATCCCTAAAGGATAGCAATAGTTGAAAGTTTTTACTTTCAACTATGCAGGGAAGAATTTTATTTCTCATTCCTATTACTCACTGGGTGATCCTGAGGAAGGGATTTAATTTCTCTAAGACTCAATTTCCTCAAATGTAAAATAGAGATAATAATAGTAATAATAATAAAACAATAATAGCTACCTCATAGGATTGCTTGAAAATTAAATATGAGTATACATTTAGCTGGGCTTCCCAGATAGCTCAATGGTAAAGCCTTCACCTGCCAACACAGGAGACACAAGAGATGTAGGTTTGATCCCTGGATCAGGAAGATCCCCCGGAGAAGGAAATGGCAACCGAATCCAGTATTCTTGCCTGGTAAAATTCCATGGACAAAGGAGCCTGGTGGGCTGCAGTCCATGGAGTTGCAAAGAAATCGGACTTGACTGAGTATGCACACATACATTTAGTGTACAGAACAAGTTCAATAATTATTAAGTAACAGCCAATGTTATTTCTAACATCTTTTCAAATGATTTTTTTCATTACCTATCATTGAGCAAGAACTTTACATTCTTAGGTGCTCATCATTTGGGATAGTAAAATAAGATAAAGATTTTGTGCTCAGAAATTGACCATATAAACGACTGCTCTTTTTGGCTTATTGGTTCTGAACTTCCTATTCAAATAGTAAGCAAAGGGTTAAGTAACCAAATATCACTTTCCTTAAAACTTAGAGAGAGTCAATAGTTACAGCTCTAACCTAGAACAAAGGATAAGGTCACTTGTATGCTTATATTCCCATGAGGAAAAGTTGTGTTAGGAAACAAGGCTGGCTATGGGCTGGCCCTTTAATATAAATAAATACTGGCCCTGTAAGTATTTATGGTAGAACAAATTTGAATTCATCCCATAACGATTTAAATCTCCTACAATGACAGAGAGAAGGCAAGGGCTGTCTACCATAACGTACAATCAGATGGGAGAGATGCCACTTTGGGCCCTCAACAGCTTACCTCTAGCTGACAGTGAAACAGTGAAAAATAAAAATGACCTTTGTTTCTGGGAAAGACATTTTTACACACACTGCATTCAATCAGCAGAGTGTTTTTCAAATGGCCACTTCATCTTAAACATTGTGCCCATGTTCAGGGCAGGAAACAGAGGATAAGCAAAGGCTTATGCTAGCTACCTCAACCTCTTTGAAGAGTTTTCCCAGAATTCCCTTGGGTCCTCTCCTTAATCTTGTTAGTCAGAACCAAATTCAGGACCCACTTAATTGCAAAGGAGATTGGGAAATGTCGTTTTCTGTCTGGGTGCATTGCTACTCTTAAAAAACATATGAAGCATATTGCGTTGGCAAATAGCAATTTATAGGTATGTGTTTACACTTCTGTTTACTTTAATGTGATTTTTAAAAATCGTATCTTTCATTAATAATAATGAAATTACATATCCTTCATGGACAAATAAAAAGGTTAAATTTTGAGTTGGTTTCAAGAAAAACGTAATTAATTAAAGTAATTAACACTGTTGAAGTGTGTGTGTGTGTGTGTGTGTGTGTGTGTGCTCAGTCATGTCCTACTCTTTGCGACCCCATGGACTGTAGCCCTCAAGGCACCTCTGTCCATGGAACTTTCCAGGCAAGAATACTAAACTGGCTTACCATTTCATTCTGCATGGCATCTTCCTGACCCAGGGATGGAACCCACATCACCTGTGTCTCCTGAACTGGCAGGCAGATTCTTTACCTCTGAGCCATAAGGGCAGATAGAATGTAGAAATGACAGATTTATAGAGATTGTCTTTGGATGACTGGAGTTGAATAAACAGATCCCATCAGTAAATAACGACTCTTGTGGGATTCTAAGAAGTACAAAAACCCAAAGACCTTCACATTTATGCTCTGGTCTTGTTTGTTTCTGAGACAGGCAGCAGGAGAGCCATCCACAGAAACAGCCACTTCTGCACTATACTGGAAAGTGAAGTCGCTCAGTCGTGTCCAACTCTTTGCAACCCCATGGACTGTAGCCTATCAGGCTCCTCCGTCCATGGGATTTTCCAGGCAAGAGTGCTGGAGTAGACTGCCATTTCCTTCTCCAGCACTATACTGGAGAGAAGAGCAAAACATTTGAAGGCACAGGCTTTTGCAAACAGGCAAAAACTAAAACCTCAATCAGCTGGATTTCTGAGTCTACAAATCTGTCCATGAGTGCATGCATTATGACAGAAGGCCAGCACCTGGCTAATGGTAATGCTTGCCCAGTAATTTCCGTCTTCATTGGGTAGCCAGGGATGCTGCTAAATCTCGATAAGAGGTAATGGAGAGGTTCCCTTCATTAGCTCGGACTGGAGAGGAATCATCCAGTTACCTAAAGTGTCAATAAACACTGGCCTTTAATGGTGTTGGCTTAGTGATAATGATACTGCACATTTCTGTTTGTTATTATGAGATTTAACGCTCGCTGATTCTCCTGGGTTGGCGCTCATTATCAGGTAGGGGAACAGAGCAATTGATGTCTGTTAGAGTCAGTCGTTGGCCTCTTCTAGTCTATCTCTGTAGTCATGAATAAAAAGGAGCCCAGAATGTGTTTTCCATGCTCACAGACAAAAACTCTGAGACACCTAAAATGTGGTGGTCTTAATAAAATCTAAGAGTCAAGAATCAAATTCAAATTGAGCTTGGCCAGTTTCTGAATATATGGTCTTAAGAAAATGGCAAGCACTTCATTAAAGGGATACAATAAAGATAGTAAGTCAAAAGTGCAGCTAGAGTATGCAGAAGCAAAGAAAATAACAAGATTGGCTGACCACATGCTTAACAGAAATCAAGTATATGTTGCTTAATGGGAATGAACAGTATTATTCTGAATCATTACTGGAGGAAAATAGCTCCATCTCTGACAGGGGTTCTAGATCCCACATAGTCACTGCTTTGAAATAAAACAAAATGAAAAACTGTATATACTATAAAAGTCACCAATTTTATTATAATATATAGTTCAATGATTATTAATAAATTAATACAGTTCCACAACCATCATACAATCCAACTTTTGGAAAATTTGGCATCATTCAAAACATCTCCTTTTGTGTTCATTTGCTATCAATCTGCATTCTAAACCTCAATGCCAGGCAACCACTATTTCTTTTTCTAATAGATTTGTGTTTTCTGGAAATTTGCTATTATAGCAATCATACAATTTAAAGTTTTATGTCTGATTTCTTTCACTTAGCATAATGGCTTGAGGTTTATCCATGTTTTAATATATATCAATAGTTTCTTTTTTCGCTGAGTATATCATATTTGTTTTCCATCCACCAGTTGATGACAACTGGATTGTTTTCACTATTGTTTGGCTATCATGAATAATGTTGTTATCAATATTCACTTACAAGTCTTTCTGTGAACATATTTTTCTTTTTCTTAAATATATGACTAGAAGTGGAATTATTGGACTATAAGGTATGCATAAATATGATATTAATTTTTTCTCAGAAACTTCCAAACCGTGTTCAAAAATGGCTATGTTGTTTTACATTGCCACCAAAAGTATATGAGATTTGCAGTTTCTCTATACCTTTACCATGTATTATTATCAGTCTTTTGGATTATAGTCATTCTAATGTATATGAAGTGATATTTCCTTAAAGCCTGATAATGTCCACCACCTTTTCATGTGTCTGTTAATCATTTTTGTCTTCTTTGGTGAAATGTCTATTCAAATGTTTTGTTCATTTTAAATTCAGGTTGTCTGTCTTCTTACTGAGTTGTAAATTTCTTTATGTGTTCTATCTGATACACAACATATTTTGTTCTTTGACTTGTATTTTTATTTTCTTAATGATGTCTTCTGAAGAATATAATTATTCGTTTTGATACCTTCTTAAGAGAATTACAGATTTTCTGGGTATGGTTCTAATTGACTTCTCTTGGGTCAGGTGTCTTTGCATGGACCAATGAAGTGTGGCCATATATTCGCAAGAAAATGCATGTAGTAATTCTGTTGATTACTGTGCTGATGGGCATAGATGAAGGCAATTTCAAAATGAAGTGATGGAAAGGTCCTCAGAGTTGTTAGAGAGATGTGGAAAGAAGTAGAAATCCACTGAGAAATTGGGTCAATTGAATAAGAATGTGATATCCTGAAAGCTGAGATTAAGGGATCTAAGTCTAGAAGCTATGTTTAAGATCAGTAGAGGAGAAGGAGGCACCAAGTGGAGGTAGTAATCCCAGGATGAAAAGATAAGGGCACGGGTGTGGTTAACTGCGGCGGGAATGGACAGGAGGAGAAACTGACCAGGAAGTCTAACGGGCTGTGGTGACTGACTGAAGGGTGTGAATATGAGTGAGAATGTAAACTGCATGATGGAGAGAAAGATGCTACTTGTACTTAATAATTTGATAAAAGAAGTAGATAATTAGTCGAGAATATAAAAGGGCATTGTAAATGACCTGCCTTTATAAAGTATGAAAATTCGAAACAAGAAAGATGGCCCCATGTTAACCATGAATAAAAATTATAATTTCTTCTATTCATTGGAACTTTGTAGTTGCCTGCAAAGAACTATACATATATTGTATGGCTTCATCTCATCCAAATTTAGAAAACCAATAAATGGAAGATGAAAGACTTAAAACAGGCTAATCTGACTTTAAGGAGCTCCAATCCTCCTTGAAAACAAACCATCCTCACTGAAAACAAAATTATGGCCTTTTCAGCATATCAGTCCTGGAAGTAGGTCCCCTGGGAGGAAACTGCAACTGGTTAGGAGAGGATGCCCTCTTTGTGTCAATGCTGCTAAGGTCAGACTAGGAAGCTTCAGGCAGCTTGCTGCCCTGAGAGGTTCAGGATGGACAACCACAAGGCTATGATAAATGTGCTTTTTTTTTTTTTTCAATTACCAATTTACCAAAAGGCAACAGCCATCTAAGGACATGAGGATATGGCTAAGGATAAGGTCATGTGGAAAGGAAGAGGTAGAGAGATGGCCACAAGAATGCCAGCTCTTTCGCCAATGGCACATAAATCTGTCTGCGTGGTAACTCTGCTGGCCTGGAGACCACAGGTCTCTGGCCCAGGACCCTGTCTCTAGGGTCTGGCCCAGACATCCTTGAGTTCTCTTTAAGGCCAGCGTGGAGGGGCTCACCCCCAGAGCTCGGCCTGGTCCCAGGGAATGTCAGAGGACCCAAGTGGGTCTGCCTGTGACAGCAGCAGCCGCACTGCAGCTCTTGCCCAGGGAATGACCAGAGGCTAATAGCAGGTTTCACTTCTTGTCATTTGGTTTGAGTGGATGTTCAATCTTGAAAGCCCTCCAGGCCTGAAAAAGGAGCAAAGCAGACAGGCCAGAACTGGAAATTCAGTGTGACATACTCTTTGTGAGAACAGAGAACATCAGGAAATTTAGCTTCGGTTTAAGGGTGGTTACATTCCCCCATTGGTGATAGTTCTGTGGCAGGAAAAGACAGGAAGAGCTATGTCCATTCAGCTAGAGAGAAGAACCAAAGAGAAGCACCTCTGAACTCCTGGTACCGGGGCATCTCTGCCTCAGTGGGTACCACATTCACCTACATCCCTGGGACCCTAATGCTGGTTTCACTAGCTCTCCCTAGACCAAACTCCAGAGACATTACTTTCTATCAATTTATTTTTAATGGATGCATACCACACATATAGTAGAGGATAAAAATCTTCCATGTATGGACTGCTATGTATTTATGTGTCCATACGACTTAGTAACCTAGATAATATCTAGAATATTCTCGACCTATAGAGATTCCTCATATACTTTCTTTGTCAATACCTTTCCCCTAATCAGAGAAGACTGCTATTTCTATCATCATAAATAATTTTTGTCTGTTCTCAAATTTCAAATAAATGGAATAATGTTATTATTTTTTTAATTGACTTATTTCACTCAGCATAATGTCTGAGATGCATCCATGTTATGGCATATATAAATAGTGTCTTATTGTTAAATACCAGTCTATTATATAGCTATAACATCATTTATTTATTCATTCCATGCTTATAGAGATTTGGATCATTTCCAGTTTTTAGCTATTATGACTATGATTGCTAGGATATTTTTGTATATATCTTTTCAAGGACATATACTCTCATGTATTTATACCAAGGTTTGGAATTTCTGGGGCATAAGGTAGAAGCAGGTTTTTCTGTAGATATTACCAAACAATTTTTCAAAGTGGTTAAACCAATGCATATTCCATTAGCAAAGTATGAGTTAGAATTCCCTCATATCCTCACCACCCCTAAAAAATATATGTTATATATTATATAAATTATATATATATTAGAATATATACAAAATTTAATTTTAGATATTTTATAAGATGTTCTTCAAACCTAGAAGAGATCCTAAGCTACTGCCCTCTTCCTTTCTTCTTGACAAATAACTTTATTTCCCTGTGGCTTTTTTTTTTTTTTTCATACTGGATAGCAACTGAATGCTTTCATCCCAGTATAATTTATTCATCTTTGTAATCACAGTGTAACATAAAATAGAAAAAGGTGCTATTTTGTGAATACAATGTTTGATAAAGAAAGAAATGAACCACTAATTGAATGGACCTTGGTATGACAGAAATCAAAACAAAAGATTGTCTGCCAATATGCTATTGAGTTATATCAGAGGAACATCAGAATTTTCCTCTGAAACAAATCTTTGTCTTTTTATTTGACAAACATCTATCAGATCAGTCCTCAAAGAGAAATATCGCTGTCTGTTACATCAGAAACATGAGTAAGAATTACAGTTTAAATGCTACCACATGTCTCATCAACTATGATAAAGCTATACATAAGTTATATTTAATTCTCTCAATGACACTGTGAGTTTGGAGTTATTTTCCTCAATTTATACAGGAGGTTTAAAGAGTTTAAGGGACCTACCAAAAGTCACTCAGGTAGCATAAAATAGAGCTGAAATTTGAACCTAGGTTTCACTAACTGCAGGACAAACAACTTCAAGTTTTCACACTGTAAATGTAATCATTCAATTTCAGAAAAAGCAGGAGTAAAAGAAACAGAACCTTTATTATGATGTTGCTCATGGAGATGCAGTCATTATGTGTCAAGCGGACACATGATCAGATACTTTGGATAACTATATATTAAATCAGTTTCATGAAGCTTTAGATCATTTTCGGGCAGTTGTAGCTATTACCACTGAATTGCTTTGCATTGTAAATGGAGAAGTTATTGCTTGAATTCTGTTAAAAAGGCTATCATAACACATTGCAGATTGATTATATATCATTAAAATATACACAGTTAGTTCAGTTGTTTATTCAGTATAACAAATCACCCCAAAACTCAGTGCTCTGCTGGGTGTTTTTGTTTTCTCTTTTCCCTGCTATCCACAACTTGGATCAACCCGGACCCCAGCAGTGAGAGTGCTAGGTCCTAACCACTGGACCACCAGAGAATTCCCTCAACTGGGCATCCTGACCCTACTCTATGGGTCCACTGGCTGGACTCACATGTTTTCACAAGCTAACTGGAGGCGCTAGCACACCTGGGTGGTTTAAGATGGTCTCACTCACAGTCTGGCACGTCAGCTAGAAGAGCTGGACTTGTGGGAGCCTGTGTGGGTTTGTTTCTTCTCTGTTGATCTTTTATCCTTTAAGGCCTCCCTATCCACGTGGCCTATTGCATGTAAGGCATCTATCTCAAGTTTCCTCGTGAGGCATCTCAGATCCAGACAAGAGTACAAAAATGGAAACTGTGCCTGAGCATTGCCAGCATCACTTCCACACATTCTCAGTGTAGCGTCTGAAACTTTCACATACAGCAAACTTGAAACAGTTGTGAGACCCCCGATTTTTATTTAGGGCAAAGGCCAATAAGCACATCATTTGTAACTGAAGTGGTTCTAGGTCTTCCAGGAAAGAAAGGATCCCATTTTCACATACTACGTCCAGCCATGAACAAGGATCTATGGAGCAGAATATTGCAACACCACCTGTCCCATAGTGACCCCATCTCCACATGCGCCAGATGCAAGGGGATGACTGTATCTCTGCTTGCAATGTAATTACAACAGGTTGATCAGCAAGGCAATGATACCAATTTTCACCCGAAAATGCAATTGATATCATCATTATGGGCAATATAACCAGCATATCTCTACCATAAATGTAATTAACACACTGTCTTTTGCACACTAAAGACTCCATTTCTTGGAGAAATGCAATAACATTGTGATGCCATGATCCCATCTATTTGTACAAGTTAATTATCGCTTTTCCACTTGCCAAGCTATAATGATAGGTATTCCTATAGGGCAGTGTTTGCACCTCTGCCCTCCAGGTAACAATCACATATGCAACGAGAGATAACAAAACTGTCTTTAGGGGCAATGATCAGATTCCTCTGCACAAGGTAATGATAACATATCCACTTTAACTGAAAGATAGCAGGTCTCTTGTCAAGGTTCTCATCAACTTTCCCTGCAGAGAATAAGCAACAGCTATTGATGCAAGGCAGGTGGGGGTGGGGGGTGGGGTGGGCTGGTTCCAAATCTACCTGGGCACAGTGGTGGATCTCTTAGGAAGCAGAAATCCTACTGAAGGGTAGTGTAAAAGACAGGAGCAAGAGTGCCAAAGACAAAGAGATGTAAGTTTAAATAGAGGCCACACCAGAGTCCGTAAGGCTTCCCTCATAGCTCAGTCAGCAAAGAGGGAGACCCGGGTTCGATTCCTGGGCTGGGAAGATCCCCTGGAGGAAGAAATGGCAACCCACTCCAGTATTCTTGCCTGGAGAATCCCATGGGCAAAAGAGCCTGGCAGGCTACAGTCCATGGGGCCGCAAGAGTCAGACACACCTTAGTGACTAAACCACCACCCCCAGAGTCTGTGTGGCTTTGGGGAGCTGATTCGGCCTCTCTGAACTCAAATGAAAAACAGGATGGTAACAGCTTTTTTGCAAAAAGATTGACATGATCATTGCATTTCTCAACATAGAGCCTGGCTCTTTAAAACTGTTCTTTGGGCTTCCCTGGTGGCTCAGTGGTAAAGAATCTGCCTTCCTTATGCATGAGACGGGGGGTTCAATCCTTAATCCAGGAAGTTCCCACATGCCTTGGAGTGATTATGCTTGTGCACCAGAACTACTGAGCCTGAGCTCTAGAGCCTGGGAGCTGTAACTACTGAAGTTCTGGTGCCCTAGAGCCTGTGCTCTTCAATAAGAGAAGCCACTGCAATGAAAAGCTAAGGAACTGCATTTGGCAAGTAGCCCCCACTGGACACAATGAGATAAAAGGCTAAACAGCAACAAAGTCCCAGCGCAGCCACAAATAATAAATAAAGAAACAATTTAAAATATATAACAAAGAGGTAGACATAAAAATGATATTACAGGTAGAAGGGAGAGGTTTTGCAAACGTGGCGATATAGAGAAGCTCATGTACCTAACGTGATGAGATGTTACACAGAGAGGACTAGCAGACAGCTTGTAAGAAAAACATCCTATGGGAGAAAGAAGAAATGCCCTCAATTACCCACTCTGAGACTGGAATGAGAATTTAACGAGGCCACGGCTATGTAAGCAGGTAGCAGAATATCCAGCCCTAAGTATGTACCCCAAAACTGTGCAATTAAAAATGTTCATCTAGGAGCAGAATCTTGGTTTCTAAATATAATTCTCCAATAAAAGGAACCAGACCTCCTTACAGAAATGGCTGATTCTAAAAAGTGGGGAAGGAAACTCCAAGATGAGCCTGGAGCATCTTGGAGGGCCATAAAGTAAGAAAGTACTCGAAGACCAAAAGGATGAAATTGTATTAAAGAGATGCAGGAGCCAACCCGAAAGAGCTCTTGATAGCCATGCTGGAACAATTTGAGCACTAAAATAAATAATGATAATATTGGATGATAGCCCCCAAAGAAAGTAAAATACCCACGGATTCATTCTGATACAAATAAATGATGAAGCAAATTATAAAGTGGTGTCCCCATCAAAGAAGGCTCGCAACAGAAGCAGCAGATCCAGTCCATCCAGCAGTCCACTGAAAGGTTCTTAGTCTAAACAGGTGGCCTCGCCCACATTCCCTGCTGACTCCTCCCCCAGGGGTTATGTATCGTCTGTTAGCGTGTAATATCTCCAGCTACCTACCTTCTATTGTTATGAAATATTGTAGTACTAAATCTGGTTTTGGGGCTTCCCTGGTGGCTCAGTGGTAAAGAATCTTCCTGCCAATGCAGGAGACGTGTGTTCAATACCTGGATTGAGATGATCCCCTGAAGAAGAAAATGGCAACCCTACTTCGCTATTCTTGCCTGGAAAATCCCATGGACAGAGGAGCCTAGCATGCTACAATCCATGGGGTTGCAAAAGAGTTGGACATGAACTAGCGACTAAACAACAGAAGAAGGAGCAAACCTTCCTGACAAAAGAATTCTAATTAATAAATGTAGAAGAAAGAGAGAAATAAAAATCACCATTGGAACACCAAAGTAATGACTGCTGCAGGCAAAATCCACTGGCAAGTGCTAAAATTAGTGAGCATAACTTCAAGGAAGACCAGACTTGGGCACTGCCTCAGAGTATCTTCCCCCAAACTTGTTAATTACCATGAACATTTTGACATATGATCACAAATTCTTTAATATCCTTCCTTGCAAGAAGCGGGGTTAATTCCTCTTCCCTCAAGAGTGGCTAAACTAAATGACTTGCTTTTAAGGAACAGAGTTCAGAAAAGGGAAAAAAAAAACAAACAAAAACAAACCAACTCTACAATGGAGAAATTAGAAGACATCACCTTAACCAAGTCACCAAGGCTAATATCACCAGTGATAAGACACACTGTTACTATGAGTCCCTGATGGGTTGTGATTAGAAGTTTATCACTGCCATAATTTTCTTCCCCTCAAAATCAGTACCCCAGTCTACTGATGAGAAAGCACCAGATCAACCCAAACTGAGAATCAGACTGTTTCACAATGAAAAGAGAGGCATTCTATAAAATACCAGACCAGTATACTTTCAAAAGGACTAAGGTCATGAAAGACCAAGAAAGACAGAAACTCACAGATTGGAGATAACTAAGGAAGCATGAGGGATAAATGCAATGTGGTGTCTTGGATTAGATTCAGGAGCAGAAAAGGAAAGGCGGAGAAATCCAAAGAAACCTTATAGTTAACAATATGTATGAATGTTAATTACTTAGCTTAGATAACTGTTCCATGGTCACACAGTACATTAATATTACAGCAAGGTGAAGGTTATAAGGGAACACTGTATTATTATAAGGCAACTTGTAAAATGAGCTCTCATTGGAAAAGATTCTGATCCTGGGGAAGACTGAAGGCAAAAGGAGAAGGGGTGGCAGAGGATGAGATGGTTAGATAGCATCACCAACTCAATGGGCACAAATCTGAGCAAATTCCAGGAGACAGTGGGCTTCACTGATAGCTCAGTTGGTAAAGAATCTGCCTGCAATACAGGAGACTCCGGTTCAATTCCTCGTTCAGGAAGATCCCCTGGAGAAGGGATAGGCTACCTACTCCAGTATTCTTGGGCTTCCCTGTGGTTCAGCTGGTAAAGAATCTGCCTGCAATGTGAGAGACCTGGGTTTGATCCCTGGGTTGGGAAGATCCCCTGGAGAAGGGAAAGGCTACCCACTCCAGTATTCTGGCCTAGAGAATTTCATGGACTGTATAACCCATGGTGTCACAAAGAGTCAGACACGACTGAATGACTTTCACTGTTACTTTCCAGGAGACAGTGGAGGACAGAGGAGCCTGGCATGCTATAGTCCACGAGGTCACAAAGAATCACACATGACTTAGTGACTAAACAACAATGTACTATCTTTACAACTCTTTCATAAATCTAAAACTATGACCCAAAACGTTTAAAGTGTTTGTGTGCTCAAACATGCCTGTGTATCTCAGACTTTCTCCTACCATCCCACCCAAAGTCAAGAAAAAGGCATCTTTTAATAAGACTACTTCTTAAGAAACCAAAGCACCCTGCCCAGAGAGCCAAGAAGGACCAGCCAAAGAGTAAGTTTTGTGAGCTGCTTCTTTATAACTTTTCTCACTGCGCTCTTTATTATATGTATGTATATGTATATATTTTCCTTGTCTTTTATTTTATTTAGGCGCTTTCTAGAGTTCAACTGTCGCTCAGGGCATCAAACTAATTTTCTCCTCAGCAACGATGGCAGAGCCGCATGCATAATGAACCCCATTATTGCTCTTGCTATTAAGTAGGCTGTTGGGGATGTGGACAGATGGGAGGGAGGCCACAATCCAAAGGCAAGAGTTCTGCTAATGCAGCCTGCCCTCCCTCATCGACTGAGACCGCGGGAACGAGGGGAAAAAAGCACGTGTGGAGAAAGATGCAAATGAGCCTGCGCCTTGATGTGGGGAAATGTCAGAGGTCTGGACTGGCTTTGAGGCACTGACTTTTGTCATTTATTTAATGCAAAATAAAGTCGTTCTTTATTGATCGCTTGAAAGAACTGCATTTATTGAGAACCGATATTCATGTACCATCCTAGGTTATTTTATGAATGTTGCCTCATTTAATACTCATGACAATTCTACAAAGAGGATGTAGTCATCCTCTGTTTATAGATAGGAAACTGAGGCTGGGAGAGGCTGAGTGACCTGCCTATCATTTCCCACATATTTAGCAAGTGGTGGAGCTTCAAATTCAGGTATAGTCCGTGTTGGATCCCGTGCGCTTTTGATGACACCGTCTTTCTTCCTGGCACAGTTCAGACATCCCAGGATACATTTACACACCTTCATAGGTACCAGAGCAGGAAGCTGGTTTTCTATGCTGTCAAAGGCAACAGGGTTCCCAAATTTCAAAATGCATATGAATAACCCGAGATCTGATTAAAATGAAGATTTTGATGCAGAAGGTCTAGAGGGTGTCCAGAGAGTCTTCATTTTTAACAGCTACCAGGTGGTGATGTTTGATGCTCCTGATCCTTGGATCCCACTTTGAGTAGCAAGAAAAAGGACAAGATTGGAATCCCACTACTATGGAATCATGTCTCAGACTGAACACAGAAATGTGGAAATCTTCTGTTTTTCTAACTCTGCTTTTGTCATGTGTGTATATATGTATCACAGACATTTCCTTTCAGTCTATAAATTTATCTTCTCACTGTCATTTAATGGCACTTTTTGAAAAGAAACCTTTTACTTTGATGAAGTCCAATTTTTTTTATTTTATTTTATGGTTAGTGTGTACCATTTCCTAAGAAATTTTTGCCAAATTTAAATGTTAATGTTTTCTTTATATTTTGCCTAGATCTTTTAGGCTTTACATATATCTACAATCCATTTGAATGAACTTTTATATAGACAGTAAAATTTTAATTTGTTTGCATATGGATTCTCTTTCAGTGTCATTTCTTAAATGACTGTCATCTTCTCATTGAATCACTTTGGTATCTTTACCAAGATATTTAGCCAAAAGTCAATAACCTGCATACAGGTGGGCATATTTCTGGTCTTTCTATTGTTTTATTGATCTAAGTATTTGTACTTACACCAATAATCAAGACTATATAGTAACTTTATAGTAAATTTTGAAATCAAGTAATGTATGAAGTAGCCCTCTAACTTTTTTTTTTTACAAAAGTTCTTTTACAAAATTGCTTTGGCTAGTCTTTGAATTTCTATATAAATTTTAAAGTAAACTTCTAAATTTTATGAAAAAAAACCATGCCTATTACTTCTGATATTCTCATGTATGCAAAACATAATGGTACATAGAAAGGCTCTACTTGTTGAAGGCCAACCTGCAATCTGGGACTGATCACTCTACTTTCAGTATTTGGACAATAAACACTTGTTAACTAAATAAGTGAATGTATGACTGGTCAATAAAAGAACAAACAAATAAAGATTTTTGAAAATTTTAGTAACAGCAAATAAAATGTTATCTGAAAATAAATAACAATCAACAAATTCATAAATGAGGATTTGTACTCAAAGAACTTAAAAATAAAGAAATGAAAAAGTATACACACTTTAAAAGAAAAAAACCACAGGATTATGGCTGAAATCACAAGGAATCAGCTATTCAGCCTTTGAGATTCTGTTTACTTTACAATATAACTTAGATGGTATACAATTGTTTCACTTATTTGTAAGTGAAAGTATCAGTGCTTGGAGCCAAGAGTCTTCTGTGTACTTTTCATCTGAGATTATAGTAGGTGAGAGCTACATGTGTTTTCCTTTTCTCTCTTCCAAATAATCTTGAATTATTGCTACTAGGATGTACACATCTATTTTTCTATCATTGCTATGAACATGGTAGGCCTTTTTAGTGAATACACATTTACATCACACCTGACACTCCCTTACCCTCACGGAGACACAGCATATGACATCTCTCAAGTTTGTACCCCGTTTCTCCCTGCTCTTTTATACTTCTAGATGGAAGGGATTATCATGCCCGGACTTTCCTCTTTTTCATCAACCATTTTTATTTTCAAATCAGATTACATGATGACTAATGTCTAGTAGTTACTCAAATGATCTGAAAATTATGGATCCCACCCAGCGCCACTTTTGTTATCTTCACATATGAAAGAATCAAAGAAATGTCTCTCTTTGGGTTCTGACCTTGAAAACACAACCCACAGTTTTTGTCATCTCCCAAAGCTTTTCCTGCTGTGAATAGCACATCAGAGTCCCCCAGACAGCTGTTAGAGCTCAGAATCAATTTACTTTGGGGTGAGGACTTGAGGGACACAGATGGGTGAATTACAGGTGTTCAGCTTAGTGGCAGACCCTACTTGGCACAGTTTAATATGGGCTCCAACCTGTTTCAGCTGCAGGGCAGCAAAGCTGTCACTCTTTGCCCTGGAGAGGCTGGTGGGTTTTGGCTGGGTGCCATATGCAATCCTAGTTACAAGGTCAATTGCCTGTTTTTGGTTTTGGGAAGCTGTTACAGTTTGAGCTAGTCACTGACTGTACCATTATCCTGGGTCGGGCTTCTCTCCTTGGATTTTAACTGAGACTCTAAAGTGACTGCTAATCCCATTCAGTTGCTCTCTCCAAGAGCCCACAGATATCATTTGTATCCCATGCTTATGTGACTAATGCTCACTTGCCCTATTGCTTTTTCTTCTCTTTATTTACCATTTCCTATCTTCTCGATTGCACAATGCCATTCAGTTCCTCCTTACCATCATTTCTTAACTTTTCAGACGTTCCCTTAGTGCATAATCACAAATTGATAAAAGCTCAGAAGATGAGGAATTCAGTTCTATGGAAACTTATGACAAGATAAGTTGATCTAGGGATGAAGGGGGAAAGGTTCAGGTTCCAATGGGGTGAGCACTTCTCCAAGCCAAAGTCTACAAAGAAGTGGACAGTAGCAAAGATGAAATAAAATGCCCCAATATCTTAGCCATTCTAGACCTGAGCAGATCTCCTGAGTATACAGAAACTGGGTTCCAGGCAAGGTGTTCTAAAAACCAGAACTGCCTTGGGAATGGAGGAATCATTTCTAAGGCAATGAGGATCTGGGCCCTGGGAAAATAATTCATTAGACTAGATTTGAGAGCATTTACAGTTTGAAATTATGCCAGGTGTACCCCGTCCAGACCATTGCATGACCTCTGCAAATTCGTATCTATCATTGAAAAGGCTATGCTTTCCGTAACTCCTTCTGATATGCTGCCAAAAACTCAAACAGCTATTCCGATTACACTTTAATTGGTACTTTATATTCAACACATAAGAAAACCCACTATAAACAGAAGTTGTTCTTTCCTGAACTCTGTGAAGTTAAAGTATCTGGTCTGTGTGTTAACTATATAATATTTATGGAGTTCAGCATATGAGTGAAGTCAGCCAAGGCCCATTTCTTCTCCTTAAGGCCTTATATATTAAGGAATTCTTTATATTTGATGATTTTTTGAAATAGCTTTGAAATACTGATCCCCAAGAAGTCCTTGCAATGGTAAAGGATAGAAGGAATAATAAATAGTCAATTCAGCTTTTTTTTCCTTATTCTTTGAGAAATCATACTAATGTAGCTGGCATTTATATAATCAACCTTCTTTTAAGAATCTCAAAACATATATAAACTCTGCTAGTTGATTACTTAAAGTAATCATTTGCCCTGAAACCATCAATCAGGTGACATATGGAACTGGTTGTAAGAATTAAATATTAAGACTTAAAATTTTTACCAGTGGTTTATGATCACACAGTATCCCCTTCCATTCACGTACATCCATGCATGTAGGTGAGACCGCTGGGGAACTGAGATAAAGAGAGGAATCTAAGGCGCGTGTATCCAAACAAATAACTAAACCTCTCCTCTGTGCTAGACTCTGCGGTGTGCATAAAGGACATGGTGATTAAAAAAAAATCAGATTTTTAGAAAAAAAAATTTTTTAGATTAAAAAAATCATATTCTAGACAGCTCTGCTGTCTAGAAACGCACTGTGTCTAGTAAATAATTATAAACAGTCGACACATAGCAATGACATAGAGAACATACCCTGTTGTAAAAGCCCTTAAAGTGCATTAACTCAGTCTTCACAGTTAATCTATTAAATAGCCTAATATTACATTTAATAGAACCCTCTACCCAGATATGAAAGTGCTATTATTGAGCCTTAGTTTTTCAAATTCATTTTAAAGACAAAAATACTTTTCAGACAGACCGTAGGTCCTCATTGTACCTTTTTTTGGATCTCAGTTCTTACTTTCCCTCCCAAAAGGAAATTGTTCTTCTCCATCCCCTTCATACTGGGCGTGTATCTTTCGTATATATTTTAAAAATAAATATGCTGCATATATCTATGCACAGCATATATGTATATATATGCTTATTAATTGTTTTGAGTGTTTTAAAAATTCGTGCCAATGCTATAGTCTCTTCCACCTTGGTTTATTCATTTGATGGTGTGTTTCTGGAATTTATGAATGTTGAGTCAGACAGAAAAAACACATTAATTTTAACAGTTATATATAGTATTTTTTGTATGAATACATATAACTTACCAATCCATTCCACTGTTACTGGGCAATTCTATCGTTTACAATTATTTTTTATTACGTTAATACTTTAATGAACTCATCCTTCTGTGGATTTTCTATGATACATTCCGACAAGTGAATCTGCTGATTCATAGGATAGGTGCATCTTTAAGTTTCCTAGATGTTACCAAACAGCTCCTGAAAGTGGTTGTTGTACTCCTGCTACCAACGGAAGAACGTATAGGTCCCCTGCAACTTCAGCAGCATCTTGCTGCTGTTAGAAATTTAATTGTGTGAGTTTGATGGATATGTATGAAATATATCTTACTATTATTGTAGGATGTATTTACATTCTAAAATATATTGACTGGTTCAATGTATATATAGATATACAACCCCATGAACAACCCCATGAACAGTAGCCTGCCACACTCCTTTGCCCATGGAATCTCCCAGGCAAGAATACTCTAGTGGGTTGCCATTTCCTTCTCCACGCAATCTTCCCTACCCAGGGATCAAACCCATTTCTTCTGTTCAGCAGGCAAATTCTTTACCACTGAGCCACTTGGGAAGCGCACATTGTTTCCCAGGTGGTGCTAGTATAGGTCTTCCCTGATAGCTCAGTTGGTAATGAATCCACCTACAATGCAGGAGACCCTGGTTCAATTCCTGGATCAGGAAGATCCCCTGAGGAAGAAACAGGCTACCACTCCAGTATTCTTGGGCTTCGCTGGTGGCTCAGCTGGTAAAATCCGCCTGCAATGCGAGAGACCTGGGTTCGATCCCTGGGTGGAGAAGATCCCCTGGAGCAGGGAAAGGCTACTCACTCCAGTATTCTGGCCTAGACAATTCCATGGACGGCATATTTTTTTCTTAAGTAAACACTGCTGCTGCTGCTGCTGCTGCTGCTAAGTCGCTTCAGCCGTGTCCGACTCTGTGTGACCCCATAGACAGCAGCCCGCCAGGCTCCCCCGCCCCTGGGATTCTCCAGGCAAGAACAGTGGAGTGGGTTGCCATTTCCTTCTCCAAGGCATGAAAGCGAAAAGTGAAAGTGAAGTCGCTCTGTCATGTCCGACTCTTAGCGACCCCATGGACAGCCTACCAGGCTCCTCCATCCATGGGATTTTCCAGGCAAGAGTACTGGAGTGGGGTGCCATTGCCTTCTCCGAAGTAAATGCTAGAGTTTGTTTAATATTATAAAATTTTCTCATATAATAATTTATTGCATGTCTGTGGTTATGCCATGTTTCAAATAAATTTCTAGCGATTATTTGTGCAAATTCCTTATGTCTTTTTTTTTTCCTCCCTTTACTTGGATAGTTTTCCAGGAAGTTGTCTATTTTATTAGTAATTCCAAAAAATAAAAATTAGGGGGTACTTTTCTCTATTGCTTTTATTATTTTCCATTTCCTTATTTTCTGATCTTCAGTTATTAGTAGCTTCTATACATTATGAGGGAGAATTTATTCTGCTTTCATTTTTAACTCTGAGTTCAATGTTCAGGTCATTAATTGGTCATTTTTCTTATGTACAAATATATATATTAAGGTTATGAATCTCCTTCTGTGTACCAATTTATCTTCATTGCACAAATTTTCACATGATATACTTCTGTTATTATACTAGTGTTTTTTTTTTAATAGAAAGGCTCCCAAACCATACCTGATAAGTCACTTTCCTCAGGAATTGATTAAAATCTTTGCACAGTGCAAAGACTACCCCATTTTCATTTCATAGGAATATGACAGCATTTCCAAATTATATTGGGTATATAACTTTTGGAATTTGGGAACATTTCCTATGTTACTGAATAATATAAAAAATCCCTAGGAAACCAAATGTCCTTCAATAAAAAAGGGCCCCATATCTACTTATAAAACCTTCCTAGGAAACCAATAGACTATAACTAAATTGAGAAACTGCACTAAAACATGTTAGCCAATAGGACGAGCCTCTTGAGGAAATAGAAGTGAAACAAGTCCATGATGTTTAAAAGTGGAAAAGATCTTACAGATCACATAGGACTATACTTCATTATACATAGGCAGAGAGACTGAAGGACTTTCACAATTTCACAAAATAATCGGTTGGGGATTCAGGACTAAACACCCTCTGTGTAACTGTTGCTTGGTCATGATTGTTAAATTTTTACCATATTGCTCCTGCCTTCTTTCCTAGGAAATGAGGATCAATAGGTTTGTGCATCTACAGAAAATTTTTGAGTGTTACTATCTATGGCTCCTTTATGAATAGGGATGGTGACCCACAAAGCCTGTTTCTAGGGCACAGAGAGCAGTCATGGACAGGTAATCCACTGGTCACAAACGCACACCTGCGGCAGCCTTCCTGAGACAGCTTCCGCTGACCCCTTCTACTGTTTCCAAAGAGTGAGTCCCTCTTACGTGCTTCTTATCCATTCTACTCACTGTTGTTTCTCATTCATCGGGTTTAACCTATAAACATCACCTCAGGGATGCCTTTCCTGACAACATCATCTAAAGAGGATCCTACACCCACCCTCCCCTATCCTCCCTTTCAATCTTACCGCCTTTTCACTTCTTCCTCATAAACCACCATGTAGAATTATTTATTTTATTTTATTTTATTTATTTTATTTTATTATTTTATTTTATTGATTAATCAGCTTACAGTTTGTGTCCTTCCCTTTAGAATATATATAAATATATAATATTTAATATTATATAAATATATAAATATATATTTAATATATATTAATATATTTATATATATTTATATATATTTAATATATATTATATATTCAATTATATATAAATATATATAAATATATTTAATATTATATAAATATATATAAATATATATATATATATTTCACATCTAGTTCTTCACTGTACTTCCAGTGCACATTGCAGTAGTGGTCATAGCAGATACTCCATGAATGCCAGAGGCTTAAATAAATGCACAAATGAGAAAATATAAAAGTGTCTAATACACCTCTAATGAATATAGAAAACCTCAATGAAATACTTTGCAAAACACAACATCGTGTATTCATATAACAACCCTAAGCTAAATTGGAGAAATCCAGGTGAGATTCTGGTATTGATCACTATAACCAGAGATAAAAACTTTAAAAACAGAGTGATGGGTAGTTCAATTTCCAGTAATGACCCACTCAATGGACATGAGCTTGAACAAATTCTGGGAGACAGTGGAGGCCTGCCGTGCCACAATCTATGGTGTCTCAAAGAGTCAGACACAGCTTAGTGACTAAACAACAACAAAACAATGATGGACCAAGTCATTACTACATTTTTCTTTGTCTTCCTGAGGAAAAGCAAAATAGCTGAATGAATTAGAAATACCATATTTTAAAAAATAACACGATCATGAGCTATCTGGAAGAGATCTTATGGAGCTGGAGAACCCAGAGATAGAGTCTAGTAATAGAGGCTGCTTCTCCTCTCATAATATGAAGATTCAGAGTATTATTGGTGGCTTGGGCTGTATGTTGAAGGGATGAAAAGTCTGAATGCAGGTTCTTTCAAGAGTCTGGATTTTGTAAACCTCTACTACCTTGGGCTGAAACTCTAAGGTCTACAGCTAGGTAGCAAAAGTAACAGCTTTGCATCCTTTTACTCTCCAGAAAACATCAAGTATTAAACTGGCTTAAAATGACCAAAAATTCTATGCCTTGGATTCTGGCAAAAGAAAATGAAAACCTTTGGTGCAAGAAGACAACATCAATCATGTCTTAAACTATTACAAAGAGTCAGTTTTCAAAAAAAATGTCCAGTGAACAATCAGAGATAATCAGACACATGAAGAGATGGAACATCATAACAGAAAAAAAAAAGGCAAAACAAGGCAGAGTAGGGAAAGATTAGGTAAAGTCCAAATAACAGATTTACCAGCCAGATTATATTACAACCCTATTCACTATGAGAGAAAAAATATGAAGCTATCAAATGTTAGCAGAGAATTAGAAACCATAAAAGTGACACCATAGGTTAAAAAAAGAACCAAATATGCATTCTAAAATTATAGAAGAACATAACTGAATGAAAAAAATGAATTTTTCATTAGGTTAGGTAGAGTTGGATTAAAAAAAATCATTAAATTAGAAGATAAGTCAGAAGTCTTTGCAAAATGAGACAAGGAAAGAAAACAAAAAGTCAGAAAATATAGAAGAACAGACATAGATATACAGTGGTGGTGATCAACAGAAACCGGGTGTGTCTGTGGTGTCTAATGCAGTAACCACTAGGCGCAGGTGGCTCTTCAGTACTTGAATTGTGTCTATTGAGACTGAAGAATTGACATTTTAATTATAGTTCACTTTAGTGAAAGTAAGTGTTAGTCACCCAGTCATGCCCAACTCTTTACAACAGCGTGGGCTGTAGCCCGCCAGGCTCCTCTGTCCATGGAATTCTCCAAGCAAGAAAACTGGAGTGGGTAGCCATTCCCTTCTCCAGGGGATCTTCCCAACCCAAGGATCAAACATGGGTCTCCTGCATTGCAAGTGGATTCTTTACCATCTGAGCCCCAGAGAAGCCTATAGTTAACATTAGGTTAAATTTAAATTTATATAGCCACTTATGCTAAAGGCAAATGTATTGAACAGTGTTGATATAGAGTGTACATATATAAAGTGCAACATTTACATAATAGAAGTACCAGAAGCAAGGGAAGATGAGGTTATGTCTAAACAGATAATGGTTCAAAAGTTTTCAACACTGATGAAAGAAGCTAATTCAAAAATTCAGGAAATCCATACAATCTCAAGTAGGAATAAACCCTAGGCATGTCATAGTGATTCCCAAGAAAACCAAATACAAAGAGAGATTACCTTCAAATAAATATCATGTTGACTGAGAGTTGACTTTGCAACAACTACAATGGAAGCCAAAAAAACTGAAATGATATACTCAGTGTGCTGAAAGACAATAACTCCCATCCTAGAACTTCGAAACCAGAGAAAATATCTTTCAAGGATGAAGGTAAAATGAAGACATTTTAAGAAAAGAAAAACAGACTCTTCAGTACTAATAGATGCTGCCAATGGAAATTAATAAATGATACCAGATAGAAGTAAGAGATGAAAGAAGAGACAAGAACAAAGAGAAGGTTATATGTGTAAATTAAAAGGAAAATACTACATAAAACAAGTAGTAATTTATTGTGGATTCTTTCTCTCCATCTTTCTACTATATATTTCCTTGTTTCTCTCAACAGTCAAACACTATATTTCACATTTTATGCTGAAATTGTTTACCATTACTACTGCATTTTTTACTTTTTTATCAGAGGCCTTTATTAAAGTGTCCAATAAGGCAGTACAACATCAATGTTTGCTTGTAAAGACAAATGGATGACTGAATAGAGCAAGGGCAATTATTTAGGGATTCCTTGGTACTGGGGCAAGAGCACTAAAAAGCAATGAACTTCAAAGAGAGGTGACAATTCTGAGCAGTTGAGTCTCAAAATTGTCAGTTTAGGCTTTTCCAAATAATAACACAGACTTGAGTGTCTTGATTTATGATTCTTATAAAGTTGTCTGGAATAATTTCCTGAGAGCCCATTTTAGCTTCTCACTTTGATCAAGTCACTTAAACTCTCTAGTCATACTTTTATGTTTGACCCATTTTGCATCATAGTGTGCATAAGACCACACTTGGACCCTTTTCGGTGACTTCCCTAAAATGTTATGACCTCCTTGGTGGCATACTCTATTTTCTCTGATTTTTATTTTTACTGTTGTTTCTTTTCCAACTCTTTGGGTACTTCCTTGGGAATACTTTTACGTCTACAATTTGTATCCTGTTTCTCTCTCTCTCTCTTTTTGTCCTCTCCACCTGTATTCTTATGGAACTTCTCATATTGTGTTTCATGTCCACATCTTAAGTGTAAATTGTGTTGATTTTGCACTTCTCTGACACAGATGCAGACTTTGTTGTCATGTTCTTTGAAACTGTCCCTTCTGTCTTCCTTCTGCTTTCCCCATCTCGTTTTGTTACCTCTTTCCTTATCCCTGAATGAAAGGAAATGTATCAAGAACTGATGATTGTCAACAAATGGGGTACCTAATTCCTACCTGTAGAAACACTCTTCTGGCTCTTGCAGCAAATTTATTTACTGTTCACATCCCAACTCTCTTCCATGGGAGCCTGCTTCCCTGCCCCAGTGGGCAAGTAGATTGCAATATTTAGGCTGATTTCTAGTATCTGACCAGCACTTACATAACTGAGCACTGCTGCACTGAGTTAGCTTCCTCAACTCCGTCTGATAATCTAAAGAGATAAACACATGACAATTCTTCCTGATATGTACTGCTACCATGTGTTTTCCTGTCTATTTTCCTGCCAAAGCAGTGCACGTATGCAGGGTACCACAGCAATGAGCTCTTCTTTCCTAACTCTCCAGTTGCTTTCTGGAAGCTGAAGTCTCTAAAAGTTGTGATAAGGAAACAGAAATACTCTGTTGGCCTCCAAAAGGTACCATTCATAAAGTAGAGAGGGATTTCCAAATTTCCTCCCTGAGTTGGTTTTTTTTCTGAGTAAATTCTCTATTTCTAATAGGTAACTAAAGGTCCACCACTTTTGAAGTTTCTCACCCCAGGCCCATTTGACTTGGAAACCTTTGAGTTTCTCTAATACACATATTGGTCATGGTGTGAACTTTGCTGTTCTTCATTTGTGTTTTATGTGATGGATTGGAGCATTATGAACTTCTCCCACTCAGATATCATCTTAAATTGAAAAAGGTGTCAACATGTCTAAATAGGAAACATGCTGTTTTAGAATATTCTATAGTTTAGACTTTATATAGAATATTTAGACTTTTCACTGGGTCAATGGTCCTTTTATCTTTGTTGTAAACTATTGAAGTCTAATTCTACTAATAAAAAAAATATGGATTATTTAAAATGAAATTTGGATTAAAGACAGGATTTTGGAAGCTGAAGTTCTCTAGTGCTCCCAAAGATTCAGTCCAGATTCCTAAGGGAGCTATTTGTTTGTTCCAACATTTTATCATGAAAAATTTCAAACATGCAGCAAAGTTGAAAGAATATCACAATGCACAGCCTTATGGTCACAATGAACCACCTATATTTTACCATTAAAATTTTATTATAGAGTAATCACCCTTATCCACAGGGAATGCATGCTAAGACTCCCGGTAGATTGCTAAAACCATGGAGAGTCCTGAACCCTATATACTATGTTTTCTCTATGCATATATACCTGGGATAAACTTTAGTTTATAATTTAGACTACTAATAAAATACTACAAATTTAAGAATACGGTGTAAGAAAAGTTATGTGAGTCTGGTATCACACGTTCTCTCTCTCAGAATAGCTAAATTGTACAATTTAATGCCTTTTCCATCTTAACTGAGCACTTACAAAATACTGTGGCTGTAACTTTTGCAGTTTTAGGTGCAGTAATAAGAGTAGCACAAGTTTCTTTTTCTTCCTTCACAATTTCACAGATAGAAGATTCATTCTTAACCTACATCTTAGCAACCTCAGCATCTTAATTTTGTTTCTCATTAAGTTGAGAACTTTCACCTTTTCATGTAAAGAAAGCAATTTATGGCTTCTGTTCGACATATCCAAATTGCCAGCGTCACAACTCTTGTGCTTTGGAACCATTAGTAAGTATTAATAAAATAAAGGTTACTTGAATGCAAATGAGAACCAAGAAGGGTTCTGAATGACTAATGGGCAGAGTATGCTGGACAAAAGAAGGACTCATGTCCTGGGTGGTATGTGTGGGACAGCGTAAGATGTCATCACCCTACTCAAATAAATCTTACAAATTGTATATTTCTAAAATATTCCATTTAATATTTCCAGACCATGGATGACCACAGGTAACTGAGACAAGGGAGGACTCCTGTATTTCCTTTATCATTTATCCATCTTTATCCTTTATCCATCTTTATCCTTTATCTATCTTTATCATTTATCCATCTTTATCCTCTATCCATCAACTAATTCATCACAGTTTAGGAAGCATTTAAAAATAAATCGTGGACACTTCCTCCTAAATACTTCTGCATGCATATTATTACAAAGAGTTTATGGTTTGTTTACAGCTCTCCTTTTTCATGCAAAATTTACATGCAATGAAACCCAGAAATCTTAAATGTACTGAGTTGCGCAAATGCATACAAAGAAAGACTATTTGGCCCCATTACAAGGGAACATTTTTAGGATATAATAATCAGATCAAAGTGGAGAAGGGGCAGTTTCCTTCAGAGAGATCTCAGGGCTAACTCAGTTTCCCCACTACCTTGGTGTGAGGGTAGAAAGGGGACTCTTTCTTCCCTGTGGTTTCTTAGATTTTGCACTTCTGACACAGAATTTAGTGTTCAGGAGTGTGGAGGATAAAGAGTCAAATGGAGACAGAAAAAGCCATGTCATCATTAAAAATAAACAGAGACACAAATATGTCAGAGGGCAGAGGCAGGCATTTCATTGTGCCAGTGATTTATGGTGGAAGCTAATTTTAAACAAGCTCCGGCAGCTTGCTAGGGCGCCTTGCAGCCAAACAAACAGTCAAAGCAGCCAGTTCGACAGCAGTCCAGAGCTGCTGGCCTCCTCAAGGAGTAATCTCATTTTCCATGGTGCTGTAAAAGGCAAAAAGTGGCTGTTTACTGTCTAAGGAAACCTTGGTTGAGTCATTGAAAGCAGATCCTGTTGAATGTCACGGAGTTACAAGGATCACAGCTAAGAGACAATGGCCTTGGAGTCAAATCCACACGACAAAATGCGGGCACATTCAAAACAAATAAAGCAGGGGCTTTCCCTCCATTTATTCCTGGCTGTGGACATCTTTCAGACAGGAGAGAGAGAGAGAGAGATAGGTGGCCCAAGAAATGACCGAATGGAGCTCTGGTCTTGTTATTCGCGTCTAGTTTGTGACAGGGATCAGGCAGGCACCAGAGTTATGCCAGCAGGGAGCCGGCCAGGTCACAGGGCAAGTGGAAACAGGAGAGGCATGAGGGTAGCCTCATCTGGCTACTCTCCTGAGGAGGAGACACTACAGGACTACACAGCTTGGCCAGGCCAGGATTAGAAGACCCTATTTTTAGACTGGGAGCCTTGGGCAATTAGTTTTCTCTGCTTTCAGGTTTGAAGCTTTTCCAAATATCAGTGTTGAAAATTTGGTAGTTCCAGAGTCTAATCCTATGGAAAGTCCTAGGCAAGCAGAGAGAGAGGTTTGTGTGCTTGTTTATTGGGGGCGAGAGGGAGGTTGGGTGGAAAAAGTGGAGGGAGATTGCTTGTCAGCAGTAATTTCAATGAATGAAAATTTAATATGGCCCCTCAATATATATGGTTCAAAAGTCAACTGAAAGGTAAAAGAAGGTTGAAGTGGTAGATTAAAGAGAGAATTTCTTTGGGAAAATGTATGAGTATTTTCCCTCCTGCCTTGCCAAGAAGGGGGAGTGGGTATGGGTGTGGCCTTGTTGCCTCCAGTCTGGTGACAGTTTTGAAAGACTCAGCCAGGGAGCTAGATTGTTTTCCCGGGATACAATGAACAGGTCTGACTTTCCAAAGGGTTTCAACAGTGAATGAGGCCTGCACACTGACAAATAAGAAGTGACATCAGCTGTGCAATAGGGGTCTGCTCCTGCAGGGTCCTGTTTTGCCAGGTATTTCAATCCTTAGATTCCTGAGTGGGGGCTGGGAAGGGGAGGACATTGGTAGAGAGGGTTTGGGGGGTTCTTAGAGCAAAAGCTATTTACAGGTTGTTAAGGGAGCACTTCAATGCACACACAGTATATCCTCCTAGTGTATACCAGCTGATTAGCAGGCCTGAACATGGTAGATGAACAGGGGCTGTGGTTAGGGAACACCTGCAGCCCTGTGGCGCACTGGCAACTGTTTCCCGTAGGGGCGATGTCAGTCATGTGTACAGAGGAAAGAGAACTAGCCTTTATCACCATAAAGGGAATGTGTCCAAGAAGCCTGCTTGGAAGCAAAATGGGACAACAGCAGAGAGACTATATGGTGGATGGGAAACTCAAAAAACAATGGTATTTTGGCTATAGACCCTTTTGGTAGTCTATATCTACGGATGA
Organism: Ovis canadensis; assembly: GCF_042477335.2. Lineage (NCBI taxonomy): Eukaryota > Metazoa > Chordata > Mammalia > Artiodactyla > Bovidae > Ovis > Ovis canadensis. The sequence goes on along the minus strand of NC_091257.1, from coordinate 84,107,766 downwards.
CCCTTTCTTTGATTACTGCTTGCAAGAGCAAAAATCAAACTCATAGAATTGCAAAGGAAACCAACCACATCTCTGCTGCTGCTGCTGCTAAGTCATTTCAGTCATGTCCGACTCTGTGTGACCCCATAGACAGCAGCCCACCAGGCTCCCCCGTCCCTGGGATTCTCCAAGCAAGAACAGTGGAGTGGGTTGCCATTTCCTTCTCCAACGCATGAAAGTGAAAAGTGAAAGTGAAGTCACTCAGTTGTGTCTGACTCGTAGTGACTCCATGGACTGCAGCCTACCAGGCTCCTCTGTCCCTGGGATTTTCCAGGCAAGAGTACTGGAGTGGGGTGCCATTGCCTTCTCAGAACTGAATCTCAGTTAACATTAAAAAAATCTTAACACATTAAATAACCAGATCTAGTATCAGCTCTAAGAACATCATAATTTTAGTAATTTTGAAACAGTGATAAGTGTAAACAACATTTTAAAATATCATAATCACAATATAATATGAAACTCTCTGATTTCACTGGTGACACAGTCACAAGTATTGCTAATAAAACCACATTCTAAATAGCAGGAAATGCTAAATTTCCATTAGAATTTGCGCCTTTATAATTGTTGGACACAACAAATTTCAGTTAGAGATCAGTGAAAGCATATTACATATTACAAATACTTTGTATTCCACTTTAAGTTGAGGGACCTTTGGATAAGTAACCCTAGATTTAAAGGTCCCTTTACAGGACCAACTGGAGTATATACCACCTGTAACAAGGACCTGAAGATGAAAACCCCACAAAAAAACCCCACAAAACACGCCTCAACAGAGTTAATTTTAAACAAAGGCCTTGGCCAAATTAAATTAAATACACATGAATGCTTTTCCAGTAAGGCGCTTTTGAGCCTTTGGCCTCTCTTCCCCTCTCTGCCCCAACCAGGAGGTTCAGAAGTCAACACCAGGGAATCAGAGTAGATGGAGGGAGCTGGGAGAGCAAAGAAATAAGAAGTCCCTCTTGCCCTTTGGTAGATTTCCAAAACTGCTGCAAGGTCAAGGTGAGAGGCTTAACTCTGAGTGAAGTTCAGAGATTCAGTGATTACACTGAACTGGGCCTATTCATCTCTGAACTGAGGCTGTTTTACGTGGCTCAAGTGTCTGGAGTTCCTTTTCTTATCTCAGAGGGAATTGGGAAGCTGTGCAATCTTCCTGGAGTTCAGATGGTGTTAAGGAATGGCCTGGCCCCATAGGGCAGGTTGGAAAGGGCATTTGTCGGGGGAAATGAAGCTGCTTTGTGATTACAGCCTTTGAGTGTTGGTAGCTCAATACACACACGTGTGTGTGCTTTCACACACACCTTAGAAGGTGTTTTAAAAATATTTCTCTGCCTGGAAAAAAAAAATATGCTACAGTCTACAGAACTAAACTGCCTGTGAAAGAATTCCAGCAAACCACTTATTATTTCATCTTGAGTGAGTTCCTTAACCAAACTGCATCCCAGTTTCTTCATCTGTTGAATGGAGCTAATGTTATATGTATATGGAATATGTAACATCAAGATGAAAAAAAGGATTAAATGTGTAAATATACGTAAAATGTTTAGAACAATGCATGGCACTACACAATTATTAGCTGTTGATGTTGTTATTATTAAATTACATGCTCCCTTGCCATTCTCAGTTGATTCTAAGGAATATCCACTGAACTCTAAAAAATAAAAGTTGGAAATCATAGCTTCAGAATATTTGTTTCTGCCTCCTAGATGGGGTATTTGGGTTAACTCCAGTGAAAGAAATGGCTCAACCAGCTGGGTAATTATTGTCCTCAGTACTTGCCAAGGGTCAATACCTGATCATCCTCTCCCAGGCAGCCACCCAGGATCACATCCCGGGTCACCTCCTGTTGCTTCATCTGGGATAATAGCTTTCAGGAACCCACTATGGTGTGAGATGAAACCTTTGAAAGCTGCGTCTGTAGAAGGTAGTTGTTAAACATCACAGGTAGCTAAGGGTCTTTTCAGTTGCTAAGGGAGGTGTTATATTTAAATTTCAGCAACAACAAACAAAACAGCTGGTAGATACACCGCACCTGATGTGCGCACATGTTTCTGGCAGTTGTAGAAGAACTGAAAGATTATTGGGCAGTAGTCAAGCTATCCTGGACTTAAAATATCATTTATCACTCACCAGCTGCCTGAGATTCAAAACATTTCTTAATGTCTCTTAAAGTCAGAATGTTTTTAAATATAGTGAGGATAACTGATAATGCCCTGGTATGGTTGCTCTGAGAATCACATGAGATAAGGCTTAGGTGTTTGGTTGTGTTGATACATTCCCTTCACAGGGGAGGAATGCTATTCAGACGTCAACAGGCAGATCTCTGCTTTACAGGAGAGGAACTTACACATGGCTCAACCTGTTTCCATCTGACTTTACAGATTCAGTCGTCCCTGGAAGTCCTCAATGGTCTTTAGTTGCTGTTGCTGGTGGTGAGCTCCATCTGAGTGGGCAGAAATGGAGCATGACATTCCTATGGCTCACTCAGCATCCTAGTCTCTGACCTCCAAGCATACCATCTTTATACCACATCACTTTACCCAATAGAAATGAGCAACGTATGCTCTAATTTCACAGACAACCACAACATGTGCGGCATTGTTTACACAAATAACTTTTTAAATGTCTGAGTCAAGATGAATAAGCTCATTTCCTGGCAGCAAACGAACTCACCGTTCTTCATTACCCTTTAGTGACCCTGCCACCACGAAACGCCCCAGCCCTCCCACTCACATTCACAGGTGCGTCCACTTTGTTGTTCCTCCTCCTCTTCTCATCCCTTCTCTATTTTCTTCACCCCATTTGTCCTTGAAGCTCATGATCAGCAGTAAAAATAAAACAACCGTCACTCCTTAGTATCCATGGGGGATTGGAGTCACATGCTCCTGGGATACTAAATTCTCGGACACTGTAGTGGCCGGCTCCTCCTCCTGTGGGTTCTGCCTTCCACGGGTTCCTCCTCCCACAGATAGCAAACACTACACAATCAGTGCATAGTTGAATCCACTGATGCAGAACGCTTAAGTAAGGAGTGCTAACTGCATGTTCTTGCTTCTGCAGAGCAGCTTCCTACAGCCTTTTATGTCCTGATGTTTGGTATTCTTGCTTGTGAGTGTGCGTGTTTGCTATGCCCAAGTAATAAACCACACCTAAATCAGTGGTAAGATTTAGGATTTGAAGATAAACATTGTTGCTCACTAGCGTATTTACCTGCTAGATGGTTCTACTGATCTAGGCTATGCTGCTCTCCTGATCTTGTCTGGCTTTGCTCATGCATTTGCAATCAGCTGGTTGGTCACCTGGGGGTTGCTTGATTTAGAATGGCCTCACTTGCATGGGTTATTGGTGACAGTGGAAATGAAGGTGCTTGATCTATATGTCTACATGGTAGCCTGAGATGATCCACATGGTAGAGCAGGATTTCAAGAGAGACAAATGAGCAAGTCTTCTTGCGGCCTAGCCTTAAGAGTGATTGAGTGCCACTTTCACACCCTTTGGTCATATCCTATTGACCAAAGCAACTCACAAGATCAGCTCCGATTTAATGGTGGACAAAAATGCCCCCCATCTTAAAGAGAGGGTCAAAGTCATTTTACAAAGGGGAATAGATTCAGGGAGGGGAAACATTTACACTATATTTGCAATCAATGTATCATACTCTTTCTCATCCACTACCAGTGGGCTCTTGGAGTTATTTTCACAAGGATAACTACTGCCCTGAGAGAAGTTATTGTGCTGTCTGTTAATATAGCACAAACTTTTTTTTCACCATGTAAGAGAAAATGTCTCAGCTTCCTTTAAGAAAAACAATTGCACAGGGCTCTTTGCTTGCTGGCTTCCCTGGCGGCTTGGTGGCAAAGAATCTGCCTGCCAGTATAGAAGATACGGGCTCAGTCCCTGAGTTGGAAAGCTCCCTTGGAGAAAGAAATGGCTACCCACTCCAGTATTCTTCCCTGGGGAATCCCATGGAGGGAGGAGCCTGGCAGGCACAGTCCATGGGGTCTCAAGAGTAGGATATGATTAAAAGACTAAACCACCACCACCACCTCTACTTTGCTTGCTATCTTGAGTCCCATTTCCAGAAAAGAGAAGTTGTCTTTTCCTGAGATAGGGATGGCCTGAGAAAAGTACATCAAGAGTTTAAGAATAAGTGATTCTGTGGAACTGTGCATACTACATACAGCCCCCAAGGATGACCTGTGAGGCACAAGACAATGATTTATGGGTTTGAAGGATGACATGATAGCGCTCTGTAAAACTGTAAAGAGCCACTGAAATATTCTGTCTTCTTCCTCTAGCTTGAAGCTTAACATAAAAGCAGATATTAGATACTCATAGCCAATAAGGTACCAATAGGGATGTTGGGATCTATTGCTTTAAACTTTTACTCTACCTGTTTAATAATTGAATTCAAGTATTTTATGAAAGAAAAAAGTTATTTGATATATGGTTATAAATTAGTAATACCAGTTTCATAAGCCATAATAAATAGTCTCAATGAATTTTATGCAAACTATTAAAAAACTTTTGTTAAGACAAAGATACTCTCTTTGGTCTAAGAAATAATTTAAAGTGGGTGTAAGCAAATTGGCCCTCTCATAGATAAAAAATAGCAAACTTATGGGGAAACAATTTGGCTATAAACTATTCAGCTAAAAACTAGCACAGTAATTCAAGATCTGATTATATATAGGAAATATATCTAAATATGTAAATAAGCTATATGCACTCAGATACTATATCCTGAAAAATAAATTCATTAGTATGAAAAAGTATACCATGACACAGAGTTTAAATCACACTTTGTAATAATTTTAATGTGTAACTTTTATTAGACAGAATAAATTACCTAGAATTAAGGATATACCATGAATTTTGAAACATCTATTCACACCGGCAATGTACCGAATATTTTTCCATGGTGAAAAATGGTTTCCTAAAATAAAGATAGAAACAAATCTACTCATACATGATTTCCCTCTCTTATTTCTATCATTCATTTGTTCACCTGTCCATTTACTGTTCATTCAGTTCTCATTAAGCCCCTACTATGTGCCAAGCATTGTATTTTATATTTATATATTGATATATATATGACTGTTTCAATATATAATATATTGTGTATGCTGCTGCTGCTGCTAAGTCACTTCACTAGTGTCCGACTCTGTGCGACCCCATAGACGGCAGCCCACCAGGCTCCCCTGTCCCTGGGATTCTCCAGGCAAGAACGCTGGAGTGGGTTGCCATTTCCTTCTCCAATGCATGAAAGTGAAAAGTGAAAGTGAAGTCTCTCAGTCGTGTCCGACTCTTAGTGACCCCATGGACTGCAGCCTACCAGGCTCCTCCATCCATGGGATTTTCCAGGCAAGAGTAATGGAGTGGGTTGCCATTACACATTATATATATGAAACTGTCTTAATTATTTTAATAACTGAAATTTAGGTATTATTTCTCCATTCCAGCGATAAAGAAAAATAAAGGCTTAGGAAGTTTAAAAATAGTTTCCTTACCTGGTAACTAATCTAGCCAGGAGGCTAATTTAGATATTACTAACTTCACAATCTGAATTTTAACCATAAGCTCATGGAAAATGAGCTAAAGTTTACATTATATTCCTATTACTATGTCACATGAAATGCAGTGAAGTCGCTCAGTCGTGTCCGACTCTTTGCGACCCCGTGGACTGTAGCCTACCAGACTTCTCCATCCATGGGATTCTCCAGGCAAGAATACTGGAGTGGGTTACCACTTCAGTCTCCAGGGGATCTTCCCTACCCAGGGATCAAACCCGGGTCTCCTGCATCTGAGCCACCAGGAAAGTCTGTAAAATCAAGAGAATGTCTCAACAGCCATGAATTTTTCTAGATCTCGAGTGTGGTCTTATAAATAAAAATGCAAAATTGGTGCCTATGTCAAATGTGTAGTGAAAGTTCTTTGTAAATATAAATTCAGTGTAAATATCTTGCTCTCAGTTTTCATTTTCTGTTAAAAATTACCTTCAACAGCCTACTTTCTAGTTGTTTATATGCCAGTTTAAGAATCACTGACCAATTCATGACCTTTATAAGATATTCAATATTTACTTGCTGAATACAAGGAACTCAATGAAAAGTTTGATTAACTTATGTTTTGTTAGGTACCCATATCTACCTATTCTTTTGTGTGATGTAGGTTCCCATAGAAACTCCAATATTTTGGCCACCTGATGTGAAGAACTGACTCATTGGAAAAGACCCTGATGCTGGGAAAGACTGAAGGCAGGAGGAGAAGGGGATGACAGAGGATGAGATGGTCAGAAGGCATCACTGACTCTATGGACATGAGTTTGAGCAAGCTCCAGGAGTTGGTGATGGACAGGGAAGCCTGGCATGCTGCAGTCCATGGGTAGCAAAGAGTCAGACACAACTGAGCTACTGAACTGAACCCATATTACCACTAACACTTTCCAAGTGGTGCTAATGGTAAAGAACCCGCCTGCCAGTGCAGGAAATTTAAGAGATGCAGGTTCGATCCCCAGGTAGGGAAAGTCCCCTGGAGAAGGAAATGGCAACTCACTCCTGTATCTTTGCCAGGAGAATTCCATGGACAGAGGACCTGGTGGGCTATAGTCCATAGGGTCGCAAAGAGTTGGACATGACTGAAGCAGCTTAGCACAGCACTCAAAATTTACTCATTTAAAATCATGAGTACTATCACTTCTGACTTGTATTTTATTACTATTAGAGTGGTATTCTTGGAAGTTCAGCAAATTTCCCAGATTTCACATATTTCTGTATTAATTTATTATTTGATTACTCTTTCTAACTTGATTTCCATTTTTATTCCTTTGACTTCTCTCTGTTTAATAATTCTACACAAGATGTTGAGATAACCTCACTGGTGTTCATCCCTTGGACAGACACTATTTGCTCAGATAATGAAAAGATTTTGCATTTAGGGTCCCAAATATTATTAGCAAACCAGAATCTGGACCGAATCAGAAACAAATATTTCTGGAAAAATAGATTCAAGGAGAGACCCAAACTCCCGGATACATCAGAAGATACTGAAAAGAAGTGGCTGGAGCCAAGGAAAAGCCAGAAAAACCTGAGGCTCACACCTTCTCTTATTTTTCCTTAAACACTAAGGATACTTCTCCTTTGTCTGCTGTCAACGCAATTCCTCAATCTCTCTGAAGCAGTGCTAGTTATTCCAATGAAGTATTCACATTTTGAAGGTAGAGGGCATGTTTTTTCTCCATTAATATATTTTATCTTTTTTAAAAAAATTATTTTTTTAATTGAGGAATAATTGCTTTATAGAATTTTGTTGTTTTCTGTCAAACCTCAACATGAATCAGCCATAAGTATACATAAATCCCCTCCCTTTTGAACCTCCCTCCCATCTCCCTCCCCACCCACCCCTCTAGGTTGATACCGAGCCCCTCTTGGAGTTTCCTGAGATATACAGCAAATTCCTGTTGGCTATCTATTTTATATATTGTAATATAAGTTTCTATGTTATTCTCAACATACATCTCACCCTCTCCTCCCCTCTCCCCATGTCCATAAGTCTGTTCTCTATGTCTGTTTCTCCATTGCTGTCCTGTAAATAAGTTCTTCAGTACTGTTTTTCTAGATTCCATATATATGTGTTAGTACATATTTATCTTTCTCATTACTTCAGTCTGTATAATAGGCTCTAGGTTCATCCACCTCTTCAGAATTGACTTAGATGCGTTCTTTTTAATGGCTGAGTAATATTCCACTGATCATATGTACCATCACTTCTTTATCCATTCATCTTTCAGTGAACATCTAGGTTGCTTCCGTGTTCTAGCTATTGTAAATAGTGCTGCAATGAGCATGGGATACATGTGTCTTTTTCTTTTTCAATTTTGGTTTCTTTAGGATATATGCCTAGGAATGGGATTGCTGAGTCATATAGTAGTTTTATTCCTAGTTTTTTTTTTAAGGAATCTCCGTACCAGTCTTCCACAGTGGCTGTATCAATTTACATTCCTACCAAGAGTTCGAGTATTCCCTTTTCTCCACATCCTCTCCAGCATTTATTTTTTTGTAGACCTTTTGATGAGGGCCATTCTGGACCGGTGTGAGGTGATATCTCATTATACTTTTGATTTGCATTTCTCTAATAATGAGCGATGTTGAGCATCTTTTCATGTGTTTGTTAGCCATCTGTATGTCTTCTTCGGTGAAATGTCTGTTTAGGTCTTTTTCCCATTTTTTGATTGGGTTCTTTGTTTTTCTGGTATTGAGTTGTATGAGCTGCTTGCATATTTTGGAAATTAATCCTTTGTCAGTTGTTTTATTTGCTATTATTTTTCCCATTCTGAGGGTTGTCTTTTCACCTTGCTTATAGTTTCCTTTGCTGTGCAAAAGCTCAAAAGTTCAATCGGGCCCCACTTGTTTACTTTTGTTTTTATTTCCATTACTCTAGGAGGAGGTTCATAGAGGATTTTGCTTTGATTTATGTCATCGCGCGTTCTGCCTTTGTTTTCCTCTAAGAGTTTTATAGTTTCTGGTCTTACATTTAGGTCTTTAATCCATTTTGAATTTATCTTTGTGCATGGTGTTAGGAAGTGTTCTAATTTCATTCTTTTACATGTAGCTGCCCAGTTTTCCCAGAACCATTTATTGAAGAGGCTGTCTTTGGCCCATTGTATATTCTTGCCTTCCTTGTCAAAAATAAGGTACCCAGAGGTGCATGGGTTTATTTCTCAGCTTTCTATCTTGTTCCATTGGTCTATATTTCTGTTTTTGTACCAGATCTTTTAATCCTGGAAAATGACCAGCTACCCAGTTTAATTTTTTTTTAATTAAAAAAAAAGTCACACCAAAAAATCACCTTGGTTCTATTGGTCATAATATGATTATATGTTCATCTCTGAATGAATTTCAGTGATAACAGAGAAAAAGAAGTAATATGCTTAATTTAAGCCAGTTTGGACCCACATCTACAATTGAGGATGGGGTCTATCTTTATCTAATTATAAAGGTGAAAATGGAAAATAGGTTAACTTCTCAAAGTAGAATCAAGACATTATGAATAGTTGGAGAGAAAGAATAGTTTACAATGAAACATGATGCTAATAAAACTACTCAGATATGCATACATCTAGGAGTATCTAATTTTGTTAGCATTTGAAACCTGCATGCCCCAAACTGCTATAATCTGATATCCAAATTCTCATGCTTTGTAAAACTTAATTTTATGTAAGTACGTATTCCCCACAAATTATAGTTCCTGAGCAAGTTTTACATTAGTTATAATTTGCAAGAAGGCATGATTACCTACCTTGTCTCTGGTCTGCCTTTGGCCTGGTGCTTCAACATCTGACTGCAGCTCTTTGCTGGTGAATATGCATCCCTGTTCCGCATGATGGGAGGCTTATTTGTTGCTGTGTTCCACTGGATCAGACCTTGTCCTTGCCTGCTTGTTGACCATCCCTAAGAACCAATGATCTACTTTTAAAGAGCCATCTAGACCCTGGAACGTCATCCCAAATCGATCTCTGTGACTCTGTTACTTCATTTATTAGTTAAGCGTTAGTCACTCAGTTGTGTCTGACACTTTGCAACCCCATGGAATGTAACCTACCAGGAATTCTCCAGGCAAGAATACTGGAGTGGGTAGCCATTCCCTTCTCCAGGGGATCTTCCAGACCCAGGCATTGAACTCGGGTCTCCTGCGTTGCAGGTGGATTCTTTACTGTCTGAGCCATCAGGGAAGATCTACTTCATTTATAATGGGAAATAATAACATTTTCTCTACCAATATATTTAAGACGACATCAGATATAGAAATGATATTCAATAATCTTTCTAGTTAATTTATAGTATCAAGTTAAAATGATCCATATGAAATTTAAATATTAAAGGTTTATTAAATGCAAATATTGATATTTATAATATAAAAACATGACCCTGGAGTCTGTGGTATGTTTTAAAACAAAAGATTATTGAAAATAGAACTGTTAATATTAGCAATAGTGCAATAGGAAAGTGGTATAAGAAATGAAGAACTTAGAGTGATGGGAAATTTCCTTGGAAAAGGAAAAAAGGGGGAGATTTAAAAATGCAGTCTTTCAGCTCATGATGATGGATGAATCTTTTGAAGCTGTATTATATACACAAGGTGGGAATGGCATGGGGTGAGCCTGCAAATGAGACTAGAGATTTTGTTGGTGAGGATTCCCAACACACTTTGGAAAAGGGTGTGTGGATACCAAGCTTTCAGTCTTTGGATTTGATTCTTTGGGCAGGAAGCCTTAGTAAACATACATTTCATGGGAACCTAGGAGGATCATTTGCCCCTTGGAATGAAGTTTCGATGGACAAAACCTTGTTTCTCAGGGTAAGATGTGGTTTAAAACATTCTGGAAAAATACACCTACACCTGATTCATTGGGGCAGCTCTGGCCAGGATACAGTTTCAGCTTGGCTTGAGCTGGCAGTCCAGATGTTCCCTGAGAATGCAGCATATCCCCCTGGCTCTAGAGGAATCACTCACTATGCTTAACAATCCAAACAAAACCTTCTTTGTGAAAGGGGAAGGGAGAGTCAAGTTGCGATCCCAGCCCAGCTGCCAATCCCTCCCAGTTTGGGACCCTTTCTTGCGCTCCCCAGAGCTCCATCAAAAGTTGAGCAGAAACATTTGCCTCCCGGCACTGACTGTGTCAGAAGTCTGACAGATTGTTTTTATATATATTTTGTTACATTTAAGTATGGGTACTGTTTTAGAGGAGAAATAAAGAAATAAGATGAAAAGTCCATTTGTTGGCTTTGCTTTGTAATTCTTTCTGTAGTCTTTTTTTTTTTTTTCAGTCTTAGCCAAGGCACAACCATCGGTTGACTTTATTCCAAAGAAAGGCTTATTTGAGGAGTGATCCATAGAAAGGATTAGAAAGTAGGAGGTATGATGAGCGAGTTTGGTATCTAGAAAAAAGAAGTTCTTCCTCCATGTAAGGCTTTTACTTAGACTCAGACTGAAGAAGTGTCAGAGGGAATATTTGATCCCATTACCCAAGGTCTTCATCTTCTTCTGATCGTTCATTAAACTAGAGAGAAAATGGTGGGAGCTGGGCTGTAGTAATAAGCTACAAAGTCACAGCAATAAAAGTGGCAGTATTTATTTTTCTCTATTTTGTCTACATCTTTTTGATCTCTTAGACCTCTGGGAGTGTATCAGTTAGCTATTGCAGTGTAGCAAACCACTCAAAAACTCAGTGGCTTAAAACCATCGCACTATCATTTACCAGTCTATGGTTCAACAAGGCGATCCTTTTGATTGCATCTCTGCTCACTGATACATCAATGGTCCTCTGTGGGTCAGGTCAGTAAACCTCTGCTCATCTTCTGTGGACTGTTATCTGTGTTTGGGAGTTCACCTGGCTGAGGTTGGTCTGGAAAGACTTTGGGTAGGACAACTGGACTCTTCTCCTTAAGCTTTATCATCCTTCAGCCATGTAGCTCAGGCTTCTTACAAAGTAACAGCATTATTGAGAGTATGTAGAAGAGTGTAAGACTTCTTGAAGCTGAGACTCAGATCTGGCATACTGTACTTTCAGCATGTCCTGTTGGTCAAAGGTTGACACAAGACCAAGTCCAGAGTCTTGTGGGAGAACACACCTAAGGGGCATGGATACAAGGGCCAGGGAAAGAAACGTGGCCACAGTTCTGTCTGACCTTGTGAAGCTGGATGTGACTCTACCTGAAAAGACCCCTTTTGCTTCCTACTGCCCACCTGTCATAGACTGAATGTTTGTATCTCCCCCACATTCAAATAGAAACCCTAACCTCCAATGTGACAGATTAGGAGGTGGGGCCTTTGGGAGGTTGCAAGAATTAGTTGGGTTCATGGAGGTGGAGCCCTCACAAATGGATTTAATGTCCTTATAAGGATCATGGGAGAATTTGGTTGCCTCCTCTGCTTCCCACCATGTGAGGACATAAGATGTTTGCAGTGTACAGCCCAGAAGAAGATGCTCACCAGAACGTGGCCATACCAGCATGATGACCTCAGATTCCAGCCTCCAGAACTGTGAGAAGTAAATGTCTGTTGTTAATGAACCAGTCAGTCTACTGCAGTGGCTGTGTGTGCTATGAGCTCCATCACTTCAGTTGTGTCCAACTCTTTGTGACCCTATGGACTATAGCATGCCAGGCTATAGTCCATAGGACCATGGTACCATAGTGAGGCCTCCTGACTTAAGTCACTTCTATAGAAAGTGTGGAAAATAGGAAGAAATCTGTGTAACTGTTGATTGGTCACAATTATTGTGTGTTTTTTTTTTTTTACCATGTTATTCCTGCCTTATCTCCTAGGAAATCTGTCTAGGAGGAGAATCTCTTGCAGGTTTGCTTATTTCCAGAACTTGAGTCTGCATTCACTGCACCTGAACCTGGCAATATGGCTTCAATATGCTAGAGCAGCAGTTCTTAAACTTTAAAGTAAATAAGAATAACCATGGGAAATTTCAAGTCTGTAATTCCCAAGCCCCGATTCCAGAAGTGTGTTGTGCTCTAGGCCTGGCATTAAGCCAGTACTTTGCATTGAACTCTCTACCCAGGATCCTCTGATTGATCCTCTGACTCTATGTTGAAAAATACTTGATAAATCAATTAATAGTTAATCAACCAGAGTACTACCTAGTGAGTTATTCTTAATCTTTTAAAGTATAATGCTAGTTTCATGTAATTTTGATTGAAATAAGCAGTCAGAGGGAAAAGATACTGTCTTCCATAGGCTTTTTAATTTTAGTCCTATGTTATATACCTTTACATTTTTATTCCTTTGGGAAATGAACAAGTTAAAAATGTGGGGCATTTGATATACCTGATATAACATTTCCTTATCTTTTTGTTCAAAATAAGCTGTGATGGCTTTATTCAACAGACTTTGAGTCTGATAATAATTTTTAATCATTGCTTAGAAGAAAAATAGCATAATTTCTCATGCTCTTATGACCAGAGGATGGAAGGAGAGTTGAATACAAGTTTTCTGTAATGCTATTGCTACATCAGGAACTCTGCTTGTGTGGGATGCATTGGTGAGGTGTGGAGTCTGGGCTGGACTTGTGGCCTTGACTACTTTCAGGGACAGTGTCTGTGATGAGAGTCTCAGGAGACAGTCCCACAAGCAAGTCATTGGGAAGAAACGAGGTCCAGCACAGTGAGTCATTAGGAATGTTTCTTATGCAAATAGATCTCATGATTTTTCTGGACAAGACAGAGACGCTTTCAAGTTAAAATCTGGCCCCCAAGTCAAAGAACTTCCAATAAAGAAAGGAGGCAAAAGCTTCCCCAGAGAATAAAGGAGTTTCAAATTGGGTGGAGTCTAATCTTGACAGACGACCAGTCTGAGATGTCCAAGATCAGTGCTAAATTCACTCATAAAGGTAGAGAATGCATATAAGATCTGACCCCCAATATGCATGTTGACTGAGGAATATTTGTAGGAATTTCTGGAGAAGGACAACTCTTGAGAGTCCCTATGACTGCAAGGAGGTCAAACTGCAAGTCTGAGATCAAACCAGTCAATCCTAAAGGAAATCAACCCTGAAGGACTGATGCTGATGCTAAAGCTGAAACTCCGATTGTTTGGCCATCTGATGCGAAGAGCTGACTCATTAGAAAAGACCCTGATGCTGGCGAAGATTGAAGGCAAAAGGAGAAGAAAGCGACAGAGGATGAGACGGTTAGACAGCATCTCCGACTCATAGATGTGACCTTGAGCAAATTCCAGGTCTTAGTGGAGGACAGAAAAGTCTCTCCTGCTGTAGTTCATGGGGTTACAAAGAGTCAGACACGACTTAGCGACCGAACAATAACAACAACTGGGGAAGGGAGGGTAAAAAGGAAGAGATGTGGAATGAAAGTTGAGTGAAGGAGATGATCTACAGGGTGACTGAGGAGAGTGAGCAAAGTCTCTGGATTCAAATGACCTGGGTTTATGTCCGCAAATGGGCTGTGTGACCCTGAGAAGTATTTTAAGCCTAGGATGCTTCTGCTCCATTACACTCTGAGTGTAACACGGATGGGAAGACTAAAGAGATAGTCTATACTAGAGTGCTTAGCATGGAATAAACTCTATAATTATTATTATTATTCTCACCATCATCATCAAGAGCACGAGCAGCACTAATGACATATTGGGTATTCTGGAAAGGAATACTTAAAACCCTAAGCATCCCTGTCTTGCCAGACTTAGAGTCCATTCCTGAGAAAGCAGCCCCAAGCAGCTAGAGGGACATTTCTCTGCTGATTTTTGGAAGGATTTCCACGTTTATAGCATTAACCTTGCCTCTTCAGATTAAGAGGTGTTAGTGGAGTTCTTCAGAACTGCCTACCTCACATTCAACAGCACTCAATCACTGTCTTTTAACCTGCAGCATCACTTCCCACTCCACAAAAGATACTTTTCTGCTTCAAGCATCCTCTTCCAGGTTGGTCCAAGTTGCATTGTCTGGGTGGGATTCTTTGTCTGGGTGGGATTCTTTGAAGTTTATAGAATCAAGTGGAGTTGTTTTCCTAGGGTCCATATAAGGAATGCTGCTTTTTAATTGTTATTATTATTACATTGGATATCATAAAGAGTAAGGGCTGAAGAAGATTTTAAATGTGTCTAATTTCCAGACCTGGCAGCATTTTGTTGAAGTTGGTCCATTCTTATGGTGATGTTGTGGGGTTGTTGTTGTTGTTGCTGTTTTTGGCTCCACAGTGTCTTTGTTGCTGTGTAAGCTTTTCTCTAGTTGCGGCAGGTGGGGGCTACCCTCTAGTTCTGATATGCAGGCTTCTCAATGATATGCAGGCTTCTCTTACTGCAAAGCACAGGCTCTGGGGCAATGGGCTTCAGTAGTTGCAGAATGTGGGCTCCTGGGCTTTCGGACACAGGCTCAGTAGCTGTGGTGCACAAGCTTAGTTGCTTGCAGCATGTGGGATCTTCCTGAATCAGGGATCAAACCAGTGTCTCCTGCATTGGCAGGCGAATATTTATCCCTGAACCACAAGGGAAGCCTCAGTGATGTTGTTTTGAAAACCAATGCAAATATTTCTGGAGAACAATGTGACAACAGTAACAGAAGCCGCAAAATATTAGTTTTCTTTCACTCAGTCATTCTTCTCAGTGGGATTTTTCCTAAGGAAATAATTCACCAGAACCAAAACTTGGCTTCACAAAGAATATGTGTGTCATGGACACAACCTAAAAAGCTAACGATTAGAGAGTGGTTTAGTCAATGGAGGAATTTCCACTCACTGGAAAATTATGTATCAGTAGAAATTGGTCACTCAGAAGTCTCTTGTAAGCACAAAAACATACAAACTCTGAAGTTAAATGAAAGAAAAAGGCAACAAAAAATGAGCAGACATTTTATTTATAATTATTTTAAATATGTGTTCACATACATATATATGAACTCAACAGAAAATGCAGGTGTCAGATTACTATTGTGCTCAATGTGATTACATATTTTTCTCTTTTAAAAAAATCTCCCATTGGGACTTCTCTAATAGTCCAATGGTTAGGACTCTGCTTCCACTGCCAAGGGCATGGGTTTGATCCCTGGTTGGGGAACTAGGAACCCACATGCCACAGTGTGGCAAAAAAGAAAATAAAAATGATAAATAAAATGATCTTTAAACACATCAAAAATGACTCAATTAAAAAAAAATCCCTTTAATACGGAATAAACTTTATTTTTGACATTAAAAATGGCAATTAATTTTAAAAAGCTAAGAGGACAATTATTTGAGATTACCTTTACTTCTGTTTATGAATGTGTATCCACCAAGATGGCGTTAACATGGCCTTCTCAAAAGCAGTAACACAATTCTGTGAAGATAGCTCTGTCTATTCCTGGTTTCTTGTCTCTATTCTTCCTTCTCTGCACCCACCAGGTAATTTGGTCTCATATCTCTTCTCTCCATTGACCAGCTCCAGGCCAGCCCTTGGCCATCTCCACTGAGGCTGCGCAAATGGGTAACTCAGCCGAGCCTCACTGAGGGCAAAGCTGGATGAAATGATATGGGAGCAGCCATTGTCTTGGTGTGTGTGTGTGTGTGTGTGTGTGTGTGTGTGTGTGTGTGTGTTGAGTGGGTGGGAATAGAGGATCTTTTGTCTTTCAAACCAAAATGTTCCCATTTCTCTGCTCCATTTTTTCCTAGAGTAACACCAGTCACTAGGTTTGCACAACCCAGAATGTGCAAGCGGATTCTGCTCTGATGTCTGTAAGGCCTCAAGGGAGCCTGTCTCCTGGGAATGGGCCTTGGGGTGGGAGGAGGGTGCTTTCCATATGCGGGTTTGTCTGCTTTATTTATTCATGTCTGCATCTGCTTTGCTTTTTCTGTTTGGTTTAAGAGCTTCTGATGTGGATCCTCAGGGATTCAGACTGATCCAGACCCCACCCCAAGTGGCTGATGCTGGGTTGGGTCCTGGGGAGGAGGAATCTGGAAGTCTCTGCCCCATGTTTTAGGTAGAGGATCAGTATTTGGAGTGAGAGAGACATCCACTTCTCTGCCTACCGAAGAGCAGGAATCTCTCTGTTTTTGCTCACGCTTCATGGTATCCAAGAATGTTAATGCCTCTGTGCCAAGAGAGAGAAATGACATAATAAGGGGCTTTCTAATCATGATAGACTCTTCTAAATGTTAGAATCCACTTAACGTGCTATAATGTATGTTTTCTCTCTATCACAATTCACTGGGTAGACTGTAATGAAATGGCGATGGCTTCCAGGCTAAAAGGTCCTGAAACTTGCAGGACTGGGATAGAAAGAATATGAGAAGAAAGAATGCCCAGCAGAGTGCCTTCACAACAATGGAATATAGTACAATTCAAAAATATATATATTATGAGGTGAAAAGGATGTGGGAGAGTTGGGAGTCACTGGCTATGCGTTCACGAGCAATGAAGCCTCTGGGAAGCCCAGCTCGTTCTCTGAGCCTGGGCGGCCGGTGCGGAGAGGGTTAATGCTGCTCCTGCTCTGATGGAAGGGGGAGGGAGGCAGCTGGTGGGTGCTGGGCTTGGCACAGGGCATCAGGCCTTACTCCACCCTCCTCCTCTGGGGCTGCTAGATCCTTGTGTTGCTGAGCAGCTGTTGTGCTCCGGCTGCCAGCACAACCTTTGGAAACCGAGGCCCCGAAGTAGCAGGGGTTTCTGCTATTCTGACCTAGGAAAGGCAAGTTAAAGAAGACTTTGCATTTGCACCTTCCAGGGAGGTGTAAGGGCGACATTTATCAAAGAGCCTCAGCCCCAGACCCCTTCGGTATGGCACAGCACTTGGGCTGCTGGCACCGAAAGGAGAAGTGAGGGAGGAACTTTCTAGGCGCCGGATAATGCTGACTGGCTGGTGATCAACTCAGAATAGAAGGGGTTTTCAGAAGCAGGAAGCATTTACCAAGAAAGCTCTGAGGCCGCTCCTCACCCAGAGGATTGGTTGGTTTCGTAGTGACCAATAGAACTCTCTGGACTTCCCTTCTGGGTAGTGATCTGGATCTGGTCCACTACAGTTCTCCACTTGAGCCAGCAGAGGAGACAGGGGAATGGACTCAGAGCCAGGCCACTTCATTTGAATGTTGGCTCTACCATTTACTGACTGTGTGACCCTTGGAAATATGGTCCTGAAATCGCACACTGGCTCTCGGTTTCTTTAGAATCGAAATGTGAGTAAACATCACATCTATCTCAAAGGAGGTATATTGGGTACATGAATTAAGGTGTGTAGTAGGCTTAGAGTGGGGCACTTCATTACTGCTTATGGAAAGAAAGTAAAAATCATCTCGTTATACAGGCAGTAATGATAATTCCCTCAGTGGAGAAAAAGAGGTGGAATCAGCACCACTTGGACTGATAGGACACTCTGAAGTAGCCAGAAGAAGGCTTAGCATGGTATGAAAATAGCCCCAGTGAGGCACAGGTGGAACTCAGTGGTGAGAGCCAACTGTGCACCTTCCCTTCCTAACTCCACGTTGAGTGTAGTGACATCACCACGGGAACTTGAGATCAGCCGGGGTGGCAGTATTTACACCACAGAAACTGATAAATGTTACACTTAGGTTTCTGTTTTGTTTCAAAAAGTGAGTTGTTAAACATTTATTAACATACCGGGCTTCCCTGATGTCTCAGTGGTAAAGAATCCACCTGTGGTGCTGGGGGCCCAGGTTTGATCCCTGTGTCGGGAAGATACTCTGGGAAACAAAACGGCAACTCACTCCAGGTAAGCCTGGTGGGCTACAGTCCATGGGGTCACAAAGAGTCGGACAAGATTTAGCAACTAAACCGCCACCACCAACATACCACTGTCTTTATAACGTGTATTTCTAAACACCAAGGCTATAGCAGATTACCTGTCTTCCAGCAGATTTTAGTTTTGCACCAAGCATCCCTAGGATGACAAAAGGAATTCGAAGTGTCTATTGGACTAACAGGTAACTCTTGAGCACCTAGTATAGACCAGGTAGTGTGCAAACGCTTTGTATGGATCAGACAATGGAGTGATTATAGCAGCCTTAGTAGCAGTGCCATTTTACAAATGAGGAAAAAAATGAGACTCAGGTTGGGTACATAACAGAAGAGGGTGGCAGAGTAGGCTACAAAGTAGAGTGGCCCCTTAATATGAATCAATGGGTCAGCAAATGTAAATTCATTACCCACTCAAAACTTCGTTAACCCATGGTGTCCCAAAACTCCATGAACACATTCCTTTGTGGCTTATAAGAGAATTAAAATTACCTTCTAAGGAAATACTTGCAGTTCTCTTTTTAACTAAGCTAAAAGTTGTTGTTAACATGTCATCCATTCCAAAATAAATACATTTGACCTCTTCCATGTGAAGGATACTGTCCCTGAAACAGAATAATAAAGAGAAACACGGCTTAGATGGTGAAGAATCTAACTGCAATGCAGGAGATGTGGGTTTGATCCCTGGCTCAGGAAAATCCCCTGGAGAAGGGAATGGCTACACACTCCAGTATTCTTGCCTGGAGAATTCCATAGAGAGAAGAGCCTGGTGAGCTACAGTCCATGGGGTCGCAAAGAGTCGGAAAACAGAGTGATTAACACTTGCACTTGTTTTTTCTCACTTTTCAAAAGTTGTTGTTAACATAAGTCATTCATCCAAAATAAATGTATTAGAGTTCTTCCCATATACTGTCCTGGGAACAGATTAATAAAGAGGAGCATATGACTTGGTTTCTGGTCTTAACACATTATTGACCAGGGGATTTTTGCAGAAACTAATGCCAGTGGCCAGCGGTTTGTTGTGGAAAGTAACACCGAAGCATCTACAGTCAATAATGTCTGGATGACCAAAGGGGTAGTAATGTATCTCTGGTTAATAATGGGAGCTGACAGGCTTCTCAGTGAGAAGTTGCTTGAAAGGACATTCCTATCCCATGGTAGATCTTTGAGGAAATTGGTAAGTGGAGGAGTTCCCTGGGAGCCGTAGTAAGCAAAGAACCTCTCCAAGATTCAGGTCCTCATCAACACAGAAGCATCACAACAGTACCAATGCCTCACAGGTTTGTTGTGGGGAATTAGTGAGACAGTACATTTATCAACTTAGTTCGGTGTCAGGCAATTGTAAGAAGCTCAGAGGAGTAGTGTTAGTAGTGTTAGTCACTCAGTAGTTATTGATTGTTAATCAATGTTATTGATTGTTATTGATTTCTGACTCTTTGTGACCCCATGGACTATAGCCCACCAGGTTCCCTTGTCCATGGAATTCTCTAGGCAAGAATACTGGAGTGAGTTACCATTTCCTTCTCCAGGGGATCTTCGTGACCAAGGGATTGAAGACCCTGGGTCTCCTGCATTGACAGGCAGATTCTTTACCATCAGCGCCATAAGGGAAGCCCTAAGACCCTCATACACCATCAATATTAATTGGTATTCTGATGACAGTTCAGTAGGGTAAGAAGTCTGTAAATGCTTCTTGTGTTGGAACAAAAACAAAAAGATACTAGACCATAGCAAGGGGAAATTAGTGCACCGTAGTCTCCCTATTTGAAATTGCAAGCTATCACACACATCTATCATGACACTCCAGGTCTCACTTCATTTCCATGGCATGTTTCTCTATTTAATTATCCTATATAAGTTAACTTATTTGTTATGGTTATAGTTTGCTTTCTGCTTTCCCGTGAAGAATATAATCTCCATGAAAGCAGAAGGATCTTGACCTATTTTGTTTGTTGATATATTCCAAGTCCTAGAAGAGTGACTGGCACACAGCAGATAATAAATATTTGTGAAATGGATAAATGAATTCCCTAACCTCTGTGAGGGCTTCCCTGGTGGCTCAGCGGGTAAAGAATCTGCCTGCAATGCAGGAGAACCTGGTTCAATTCCTAGGTCGGGAATACTCACTGGAGAAGGGACAGGCTACCCACTGCAGTATTCTTGGGCTTCCCTGGTGGCTCAGCTGGTAAAGAATCTGTCTGCAATGTGGGACACCCAGGTTTGATCCCTGGGTTGGGAAGATTCCTGGGAGGAGGGCATGGCAATCCACTCCAGTATTCTTGCCTGGAGAAACCACATGGACAGAGGAGCCTGACAGGCTACAGTCCATGGGGTTCCGGAGAGTTGGATACAACTGAGTCCAATATTGACTAAGCATGGCAACCTCTGTGAATCTCAAAGTTCTCTTTTTAAAGATAGGAGTACTAACACTAATTGCTTTAGGAAACTATCATGAGAATTAACTGAAAAAAAAAAACATATGAGGTATTAACTCTTCTGGTTACTTGGTAAACATTCAAGAAACCATTAGTATCATTATTATTTGGCAATCATTTTAATCTCAGACCATAATAATAGTTTGGGGACAATCTCCATTTGTAAAGTAGCTCACCTCTGAGCCAAGGATTGCTTTAATTAGTCAATGTTATTGATTGTTTACCTGATCAATTACATGACCATCTAAAAACAAGAAGCAGCTTTCGGCCAGACCATAGAGCTCTCAGATTGTAGAGCTGTCAGGGAGTGAAGCTACTGCCTTTATCTCTTGTGCACTGCAAGGTACTGTTAGCCTCTGTTCTGCTTTGAGCATGCCCTCATGCTTCTGCTCTTTCGGGCAGGCTCATAGCTCTCTCTTCTCCAGGAATGTGGGGCATGCAAGTATGACTTGAATGTCAACTCGTCATTCACTCACATCATGGATCAATTCTGAATTCCAGGAGTGAACATATGGCTGATCTCAGTGGCCTAATTGTCCATCACCACATTATTGGGTTGGCTTGCTCATTTATAGCTTCCATTGCGGTGCTGGAGAATAAGCCACAGGATTTGGAAGTGTGGAAGGGAGTGACTGTCCTGGCCATCATGATGGCAGCCTGCACAGCACTCAAGAGCCCAGACAAGGTTCACCTATTGTCTCTGCCACTGCACTCAGATGGCACATTTCACTATGTATGATTCAATTCCGTCATGTGTATAAAGCCGGATAGTGATAATCATAGTAGCCATAACGTTATAGGGTAGCCATGAAATTAAATGAGCTGATGTTTTATTGAGTGACTCAGAATATAGACAGATGTACATATGTATGTAGGGAGGAGTTAAACCGACAGCAACCAGACTGTACCCAGGACACGAGCTGTCACAATTCCAAAAACTGGCCCCAAAGAAATGGGAAAAAATGGACCCTGGAACTGAAGATTAACTGTACCTAAAACAATCAAGATGATGCTGGTCAGACCACTGAGGACCAATTTGAAGATGACTGTTAGAGACGACTGTGCTGTTTTTATATGTAGCTGCCTGCCACTGTGTCTATAAAAGCTTTCACCCTCTGCTTGTCGGGAGTGGGGTGGGGTGTGGGGAAGTTGGCCTTTGGACAGATGTCTGCCACCCTCCCCACACCAGATGCTGGCATCTGAAATAAAGCAAACTTTCCTTTCCACCAACCTGGCTTGTTTATTGGCTTTTGAGGGGCAAGCAGCCGTACCCCACATAAATACTCTTTTGGTAACACTCTCTTCACATTACTTTGAAGGAGTTTTAACCTGAATATGTGTCTAGAGAATCCAGGGATGGAGGACCCTGATCCTTACTGCTCTCAGAGATTAATATGTCCGCCAATACCCTCTACTTTTATGGGAAAGGTCAGGCTTCTGAGTCGAACTGTGTGCATTTATTGGGAATCACGTGCTGGGATATCTGCGTCATCAGTATCCTTCCCTCCCAGATTAAATACTTTGTTCGCTTCTCCTCAGTCAGCTCAGACTCATTATCTTTGAATCACTGCTCTGTATCCTAGACCTGTGCCTCTCTTGCTGACCCAAACTTAATCTCTGCCCCTGAAAGTCATCAATTGCTCCAACAATGCCAGCTTGGCCAGCTGTTCCTGGAATGATGATATCCCCAGTGTTCTGAACTTTACTATCCAAGAATTCTAACCCTGGAAGGAATCAGAGGAGGTCAGAGACCATGCATCTATCTATCCATCCAACCATCCATGCTGACCTTTTAGCAGATGGAAGCCAGCCCCCAAGGGTCTTCCTACCGGCAGCGCTGTGTCCCCGATATGAGCACCAGCTCATGAAGTCTATGCCACGGCAGCCTCTGTATTCAACAAGTGGGTGTGGCACCCCCCTGACAGGGGTCAAAGCTGGTTACCCTAGTGCCTGGGAAGGGATTTAGACCCCTGCTGCCAAGCCCTAGGCTGCAATTAATCAGAGCCCAAGGCCAATTCAGGATCTGGATATTAAATCAGGCAGTTAAGCAAAGGGAGCAATTAGGAGCCAGGATCAGGGTGCTTGGCCAGGGACAGAGATATGGAGGTCAGGACCTGGGGGAAGCCCAGGCTAGAAATGGAATTCAAGGTCAAGAGTGTAAGAGAATGGAATTGGGATGTCAGTCAAAGTGGAAAGAAGGAAGCATAATGAAGGAGGCGATGGTGACAGGTCTGGAAAAGAGCAGAGCTAGGAAAGCAGAGTCCAGGCCAAAGAGGGGCTGCCGCCCTGTTACCCAGCAGGGTGCCCTCCCGCCCTGAGAGTTCTCGTCTTGGTTTCTGGTCTCTTCTCTAACTCTGCCGTTCTGTCTTAATCCCTCCACCGTGGAGGACGCGTGACAGAAGGCTGGGCAGTGATGATGAGCGCAGGCTTGAGTGCTAGACCACCGGGGTGTGAGTTCTGCCACTGCCATGTGCTAGCTGATTCAAAACTGATACTAAACCTCAGTGAGACTCGGTTTCTTCATCCACTGAATGGAGATTCTAATGGTGCTGAATTGCAGGGCTGTTCAGGGGAGTTGGATTTTAGTCAATGTATGCAAAGCACTTAGAACAGAGCCCATGATATGCGTCATATACATGTGTGCTTATTACTGTTACGAAATGAATGCCTTGGTCCTTGGAGAAGAGGGTCACGCACAGGCCATCAGAGCCTGGAAGTTTTCCAGATCTTCTGGAAGCCAAACTCTGCCAAGATCGGGGGGAAAAGTTTCAAATTTGGGATATTGTTATTGTACGTACAAGGAGGGAATAAAAAAAAAATTCATTTTTCCAAGATTTCGCCTGATTGCCCCAGAAAGAAAACATTTTCATTGTGTGGTCATGATTGGGAACACATGTGAACCACACCCCACTTAGCTCAGCCCCTTTGCGTCCTTAGTCTCCATGTTCCTCCCTCGCTCCTTCTCTCTGTTACTAATTAGAAAGAAACCAAGTAGAATTTGGTGTTTCCTTCCAGGCTTGGTAGGGGTGTCTGTAGTGGATTAATTACCTCAAGCCGTTTTGGCTTCCCTAAGAAACAATTGGTGATGGGACTTGGGGTTCAGTGGCTTAGGGAGGCATGACAAATTTATAGTCTCCACCCGAAGACACCAGAATAGGAGGCAGTGTGGTCTGAAGTTTAGCGGAGGAGGAGAAGTAATCAGAATTATGTTTTCTGTCTTAGCTTGACCACTAACTTCTCGTGAGACTTGGTTCTATTGTAGAATTTAGCTGGTAGGGGAAATAAATCTACCTTTCAGCTGGGGAGGGGTGAACGAACAATGATAACAGCTATCATTTAATGAGTTCTTACTGGTGAGAACCAGGCATGGTACTTATCATTTTATATATATTCTATAAGTATATATAAATATATGCATATGTGTGTATAAAATATATAGGATATATAAAATATGTGTACTTTTATATATGTATATATTATTTATATATTATCTGCATATGTGTATATAATGTATACATATATAACATACATATTATATACAAATATTGTATGTATTATATATAAAATAGGACTTCCCTGGTGGCTCAGCTGTAAAGAATCTGCATGTCAAGCAGGAGAGGTGAGTTTGATCCCTGGGTTAGGAAGATACCCTGGAGAAGGAAATGGTTACCCACTCCAGTATTCTTGCCTAGGAAATCCATTGGACAGAGGAACCTGGTGGGCTATAGTCCATGGGATTGCAAAAGAGTTGGACATGTCTTAGCAACTAAACAAAACAACAATATATAAAATTATTTATGTTATATATATGTACACATGTATATGTGCACACACACACACACCTATATGTATATGTTATATAAAACAACAAATGCTATTCCTGGTATATATGTATAAATAATCCTCTTTGGTAAGACTACGATTATCCCCATCATACAAATGAAGAAATGGAGCAGAAAAAGATGTATGCGATTTTCCTAAGGACACAATGAATGGGACAGCATCATACATCACACTCAGTTCTGATTTACCGTTAAGTTCCAGATTGTAACTGCTCCTTCACACCGTGCATTAATGCAGGGAGGTATGATTATGCATTTTAGAATTTAAAAAAAAATAAAATTAAGGATTGGTTTTAAAGGGTTGATAAGATGATTCAGTTGGCTGAGAGAACACCTTGATTATTCTGTGTTACTCTACCAGTTTACTTTGGATATGGCTGCATTTTTGGCTTTGAGCTTTTAATAAATAAAACTAATTTTGAGAAAAATTTCCAGAAATCAGCTAGTTGGTCCCGTCTCTACAGACATGGTATTTCTCCTGGAGGGTTGTGGAGTGGAAAGTTGGAACAGACTCCAGCAAGGTGCTCTGTCTGAAATCAAGAGGGCAGTGGTGTGGGAGGGCAGTAGTGGACACAGAAGTACTTCCAGGGCCTTTCTTAGTTGAGGGAAACCCGATGTCCCATGACGCTTCCCTGGTAGCTCAGCTGGTAAAGAATCCAGGCTGCAATGCAGGTGACCCAGGTTCAGTTCCTGGGATGGGAAGATCCCCTGGAGAAGGGATAAGCTACCCACTCTAGTGTTCTTGGGCTTCTCTGGTAGCTCAGCTGGCAAAGAATCTGCCTGCAATGTGGGAGACCTGGGCTCGATACCTGGATTGGGGCTACTCATTCCAGTATTCTGGCCCAGAGAATTCCATGGACTGTGTAGTCCATGGAGTCACAAAGAGCTGGACATACCTGAGCAACTTCCACTTGCACTGATGTCCCATGGCAAATCAGAGGAGGAAGTCAGAGAAAGAGTCGGGCTGATCATCAAGAGAAAGGAACCATAAACGTGTTGGTTTGAGTGTTTTCGAGATATGGTTAATCCTGCTGCTCCCAGAATCATGACAGTCTGGCTCAGTGCTGTGTGCTGTGCTGTGCTCCGTTGTGTCTGACTCTTTGTGACCCTATGGACTGTAGCTTCTACAGTCTACCGGGTGCCTCTGTCCATGAGATTTTCCAGCAAGAATACTGGAGTGGGTTGCCGTGTCCTCCTGCAGGGGATCTTCCCAATCCAGGGACGGAACCAGCGTCTCCTGTGTCTCCTGCATCTCAGGAGGATTCCTTACCTCTGAGTCATCAGGGAAGCCCCGGATTGGATCAGCTTCACCTGCAAATCCATTGCCCAGCCCCTGCCCTGAGCTTCTTTGGGTGGAACCTGGGCAGCCCTGGGTCTTTATGACTTTACCATGGCTCTAGATCTGGAAAGAATGACCAGTAGCCAGATTCACAGTCTCCCTAACTCCCTCCTTAAGGATAATTCCCATTCCCTTCTTATGCCAAAATCTTGCAATAAGAATATTGTACAGGTCCTCTGTTTTCCTCACACTGCCCACTCATGCACTCAGGAGAACTCAAATGGAACATTATTAAGGGATAGGAATTCCCTGGGGACACTGAGGGAAACGAAGTAATTTCTTTACTGGTGGATATTGTGTGCCCCCATTAAACAGCAGCAAGAACCCTGGAGAAGAAAGCATACTTAACAACCTAAAACACAACTCCAAACGAAGGGGAAGGCAGGCTTGTTTCAATCATCTGCCCCTTGTTCTGTAATAAAAATGTATTTTTTTTTCCTGAGAACAATTTAGTGTGGCCAATAAAAGCCCAGCTAATTTCTAAATCAGCATGGAGCCAAGTCAGCCACCCAGGAGCTCTCTCCTAGGGCAATATTTCTGAGACACACACAATCTATACTAAAGCGATCAGCTTGCCTCCGTCCTGCCAAAGGGATACATTAGCGGAGCCCAAAATATGACAAGAGGAAATTTATGTGCAACTTTTACACATAATATCTCATTATGACTCTTCTCAATCTTTCAATTTTAAAAATAAACGGCCTTTGTAATGATTTTACCAGGAGAACATCTAAACTAAGATTAAAAAGAAAGGAGGGAAGTGGTTCAGCTGCTGTGATTTCTTTCTTTTCTCCTCGTCTTTCTGGAAATTCAGCTCTTCCTTTCTCTTCTCTTTCCCTCTGTCCCTGACTTTTCTTTCCCTCCCTCTCCTCCTTCCTTCCTCCCTTCCTCGTTGGCTTCTTTCCTTCTTTTTCTCTTTCTTTCCCCTCAACTAAGAAGGATAAGAAATGTTAGGATCTGACATTTTATCTAAAGGAACAAGATGTCTCTTAGAAGCAAAAATGACTCTGACTCATTGGTACATGATACAAGTTTCCACTTAGAACTGACTGTTGAAGCAGAGCACCCAAAGCTCATGTTCCGAGACAACCCAGAGGGATAAGGTAGGGAAGGAGGTGGGAGGGGGGTTCAGGATGGGGAGGACACATGTATACCTGTGGCTGATTCATGTTAATGCATGGCAAAAACCATCACAATAATTATCCTCCAATTAAAATAAATTAACTAATTTTTTAAAAAAGAGCTGAATGCTTTATGCCCAAGAATCTGGTGTTAATTCATATCACACTCCCAAACTCTCTTGCCTCAGTTTCCTCCTCTCTCCCACTCTTGGTTCTTACAGCATAAATGCCCACAGAGACACATCCACAAACACAGGAGTAGATGTGTTGGGCTTCCTCACATCACACATCCCCATGTCATCCGCTCTGCT
Organism: Ovis canadensis; assembly: GCF_042477335.2. Taxonomy (NCBI): domain Eukaryota; kingdom Metazoa; phylum Chordata; class Mammalia; order Artiodactyla; family Bovidae; genus Ovis; species Ovis canadensis. The sequence goes on along the minus strand of NC_091257.1, from coordinate 84,080,439 downwards.
CATGCTGGGCCTGGGATTGCTGGCCTGGCAACCCCATGCTTTGTGGGGTATGCAACAGAGTAGAAGACAATAGATGGTGATCCCTGTCCATAGTGGGGCTCAATCTTCAGAGAGATCCAACATTTCTTCCCCAGTGGTTGGCCTCAAGCTTTATAACACTGTCCATTATTTATCTGGTGGAGATATCCAACTCCTGGGCTCCTGTCTCCTTGTATATACATCTCTCTCTCTTCTGCTAGAGAACCCATCTCCTGTGGGCTATTTCCTGGAACACAGCTGCCCTTGGCAGTATCTCCCAAAAGTAAGGCTCTGCACTGGTTGTTTATAGTCATCCATTTGTATGTTCCAGCACTTTCCATGAAGAATTAACTCTACCCAGGTTTGGAATTCACAGGTGAATTCAACAGCGTAGCTGTCCTTGAAGAACTCATCCTAGCTGGGGCGCATCAGTTCAGTTCAGTTGCTCAGTCGTGTCTGACTCTTTGCGACCCCATGGATTGCAGCATGCCAGTCTTCCCTGTCCATCACCAACTCCCAGAGCTTATTTATGGAACACATACCCATAAACAATTAAAACCATTTCATCATGAAAGTGTCAGAATGGAGGGTAGACTGTGGAGGCAGGTGTGGCTGGCTGTGCTTGGGGGTATCAGGCCTGCCTTGATTCAGAACCTATGTGCCTTGAATTCAGGCCAGAGTAGAGGCCTTTTTGAGGAAGAAGTACTATTGGGAGGTTTCTAAGCATCGTGTCTTCCTAACCTGAGCTGAACCTCTATGAAATGGGATTCTATTTCAGGGTGACAAAACATGTTTCCTGTGTGCATGAGAAGAAAGGGTCATTTCAAGGGCACCTAGGCATCAAACTTCAAGGGCACCTAGGCATCAAACAGATCCAGTTAAACCAGAGACAGAGGATTGAGGCAGAGACCCAGGTGCTTTGACCCTTGACTTGGAATCCAGAGAACTTGGTTGAGGCCATGAGAAGAATTGGAATTACCATGGTAAGCTGGATAACGGATGATAGCCTGGGCCTATGAGGGATACTCTAAAGCCCTACAAAGCATGGTCTATCTTCACCACCAACCCCACCTATTCTGTCTGTTCCCTGTTGTCAATAAACATTTTCCCCATAGTTTATTCAACCTGTGTCACATGAGTAGTACAATCAAGATGGTGCTTGAGTCCATGATCTTATTTAACCTCTCAGCTCTTTAGAAGGAGACATTCTCATGTATGCGATACTGATGTATAAATTAGGGTTCACAGATGTTCCACCACTTGGCCATGGGCCATAGTCACCAATGGCAGAAAGAGGACTCAGCTTCAGGGTGCATAAAATGCAGACAGTACTTCTTGGGGCTACTTGCCACTGCATCCAGGCCGTACACTTCCAGCCTTGACCTTTGACTATCCGTGTCTTCTCCCCGCCTTCTATCATCAATCTGAGTTCTGTCTCCTCTCAGACCTCTGAAAATGTCCCTGTGTGCAGTGACCTTCTCCTTTGGGAAGTCCTTTCATGAACATATATTGAGTATCAACCATATGCTAGTGTCTAGTTTAGGTCTTTTCACAAGTGGCTTGGCTTTAGTCTTCATATCAAACTTGAGAGGTATATCAGAAAGCACACTTTCACCAGCCACTAAACAAAAATAGAGCCTGCAATTCAGAGAGTTCAACTAACAGGCAGAATTCAACTAGCAGGCAAGACACCACATCCTCGTCAATGAGACCAAGATGTGAGCCCACTTCCCCAGAGAAAATTCACTGCTTTCTCCTCTGTGACCCTCTAACAGCTTTGCCTTGTTTCAACAATCACCATGATGCCCAGCATTCATAGATAATCAACCCATATTCTGAACAATAAATGAGTAAATGAATGGACTGTTTATATTAGGGAGGAGACACAAACTAGTAGAAAAGCCCGCGGATTCTGAGATTGGATTCCTAGGGCTCAAACACAGAAGGGGATGTCCACCTGTCCATGAGGCTGTGACTGGTCAGTAACAGAGCCTGTGTTTAAGCCTCACAGAGCCTCGTGCCTACCCATGACCATGTATGTGCTCACTCAGCTGCTCAATTGTGTCTGAATCTTTGCAACTGCCTGGGCTGTAGCCCACCAATCTCCTCCTCTGTCCTTGGGATTTCCCAAACCAGGATACTGGAGTAGGTTGCCATTTCCTTCTCCAACCTATGGTCAATCACTATCATATCCATGAAACTGGTACCAAACCGCCTCTCTGTTTTGAACATCTGCCTTTTTGTTTTTTTTTTTTTTTCTATCACAGAGACATGAAGCATGGCTATTTGTTTATTTACTTTTTAAAGAGAATATGCAAGTCTATGTTTTTCTGAGAATGAGAAAATGGGAACAGCATGGAGGTGAAAGGAAGGAGAGCAAGAAAATGGTGTAAAGTGAATATTTGGTATAAGCACTTGCTGAGTTTGGGGCCCCAGATTTGCACATTGATGTGTCTTCTTCTCGAAACCTCCCAACCACATTTCAAGTGGAAAAGTAAAGTCAGTGCAGAAGCAGAGTCACAGAGAACGCACTTCATCTACCCAAGGGCACCCAGCTGTTGAGTAACTGGCCAAGATGAATATGTCTTCTGATTCTAAATCCATAGTTATAGTTACTCATAGTTATAGAATTGGGAATCCTTGGTCTCAGACAAATTCAGTGTCAGAGCTTGGGTTCAAAATTCAGGGTCTGGGTGAGACTCAGAGGAGAGTGAACTTTGACTCTATAGACCCCTTTGTCAGAGGGTAGAGAAACGTCAGGACACACCATCCAAAAATGATCTGTTGAACTTTTAATTCCTGACATCTCTATCCCTCCAAACTAAATGGCAACGTCAAAACAGTCTTGCTGTTTAAAATACTTGATGTGAAAAACCCCAGAGAGAAGGAGTTAACTGTCTCTTTTCTTTTTTTCCCCTCTAAGTATAAACAGTTTTTCTCTTTCTCTCTCCTTAAGTGATAAATTTGAGTCTGAAACACATTATGAGGAAAGTGCTTATTTTCTTCTGATGTTTGATAGGAATTAGGATTGGTAAAACCCAAACTCCATTTCCCTTTTTACGCAGCCTGTCATTTTTGTCAAACAAGAAGCTGATTAAGTTTCCATCAAAAGAACAAAAGGCTCCAGAAAGATTCCTCTTGGAAAAGCAATGGCTTTAGCAATTACCCCATGGAAAATACATTGTGTTGAGCCTGTGACTTAACTCTAAAATGGGTGTATCCTTTCTGTTTAGATGGAGAGTATCAGAAACATGTTGCCCAATGCCACTGAATTCACCCTCTGACATATAAGAGAACCTTATGAACCGCTGAAACCAAAATCTCTGAATATTTATCATGCCTGTTGGGGTAATTTCTTTTTAGTGGATGTATTTCAGGTCAGTAATTGTAAATGGAAAAGGAGATGATTCTATCAGGAACAAACAGGATAGATGGAAGAGAGAAAACCCTCACGACTGTAAAAATAGCAACCCATGACTCTTCACCCTCTCTCCTTGGCCCTTGGGAGTGTCTTCCTATACTCTGTCTGGCCTGCCACCATGACTTGCTTTGGTCAGTGTGACCCAAACTGATATTTGGACAGGGAATGGACTTCAGGCCCTCTCTGACCATCCTTGAGAGTCTTATGACCAAATACAGGGAAATGAGCCTAAACCAGCCTCGTGGGTTCTGAGAGATATGTGGTTGAGTCAGTCCTGTAGTCCCAGCTGGCTTCACATCAACCACTAGATGTGTGAGTGGGGCCATCCTTGCCCACCCAAGCCACCCCACACCAGAAGAACCTCCCCCATCCTCACCCCCACCAGGGAGTCATGAATCTCACAGATCTCAGCGAAGTGTGACAAATAATATATATTTACAGTTACAGAGATTTTGGAGGTGCTCTGTTCTGCAACAAAAACTAACCAATCCAATGATTTTTTTTCTTTCCAAATTCCAGTCTCAGTCTATTGATTATGACAGGGTAAGGGTCGCAAAGAGTCGGATACGACTGAGCGACTGGACTAAACTGAACTGAAGATTCTAAACATAATTCAGAATGCCCTGCTCTTTGAGATCTACCATCAGGGGCTTTCAGGCGTAGAGCCTGTATTTAGCAAATTCAAAAAGTTGACTCCATTGTTTACATGGCTTGTCTTCCTGCCACCCACATGTGGCTTTGACCTAAGATTTAAATTCTTGTTCACTAGCTACTGAGCACTCCCCTTTTCAAATCTGATGCATTTTGTTTGTGTTATCATTGGACTGTAACCCATCCAGTTTTCCATTATATAGTTCAGTCTTGGCACTGCCAGGTAGAAGAGATTCTAACTAAATGGAAAATAGTGGTGAGATATCAGAGTAGCCAAGAAGCCTCTGTTTTGAATTTTCTCATAATCATTGTCCTCCTCACACTTCTTCCCATTCTTTTTCTTCTCCTCATCTCCAGTGTGTGTGGAACTATATTAAAGAGAATAAAGATCTAAGCCAAACTTTTTGAACTTCTCTTCAGTGAGTAATTCAGACATGTTTCATGTCCCTTGTCTGGTCCCCAGGGAATCTGAATTCTGGTTTACTTTGACAGACTAACTTTTCCATATAGATTTGCATTAATAACTAATCAAACCTGATATATCTTCTCTTGCTGTCTTCGTTTCATTCAGTCATTATAATCAAATGTGTTGTCCTGAGCTTAAATCAGCTTGCATTTGAGAGTCATCACTGGCCTTGGAAAAACCCCAGAGATGGTGAACTCAAGCAAGTTAAGAAAATCATCAAACCCACACAGCTTTGCTGTGTACCAGAAGCCTCCTGCCTTTTCTGTGAAATGAGAAGAAGCTCCAAGCCCCAGTGCCAGACCAGATGAACCCTCTTTCATATAGATACTGGGAAAGAAGTCATCACTTGTGTTTTCCTGCTGGCAGCCAGCCCTGCCCATCTTTGGCCTCACCACAGACTACCTCCTTGAACTCAGCCAGGAAAACACGTCTGCTCACAACCTCACTTCATTTCTGGCTTTCTTCATTTTTTTCTTTTTTTAAAGAAAGTCAAATAAACTTAACCTGGGGTGACTCAAGGGATGTTTCATGTGCTTGTTGTTGTAAAGCACAGAGTGTGCCAGTAACAACATGAGAAGGTCACAAGAATTATAACAGAATGAATGATACCTTCTTATTAGTCTAATGGAGGGGGGAAATAATGGTGTTCTGGAGACATGGAAGACCTCTAGTCTTCATTTCTAGTGCATAAAGTAAAACCCTCAACTACATATTCCAAGAATTCCAGTTTTGTTATAGCAATGACATCATGTTGTTGGTTGTCCATACTGCTGCTATTTAGGAGCTGCCTGGAGAAAAAGGCATTTGATCCCAGACAACATCTAGGACAGAAGCTTCTATGTGTCCAGATTTGTGTCACTTTTTCTCCAGTATGCTTATTTCTTTGATTCAATTATTTCTCAAAAGCACAGTATAGTTGGAGTTCTGAAACAAGGGCAGCTTTAGGTGGCAAAGTCATTGGGGTCAAGTTTATGAGTCAAAGCTGCTCTGTCTCTTATAGAGGAAACCTAACATCTTTCTGGTGTTAATTTTTGCTTTAGATGTAATTTTGTGATATCAGTAAGTGAAATGGGAGGGGACTGAGCTACTGAGGAACAGAGTTTGTATGTTTCTGAACTTAAGTTGATATAAATTCAAATTAAAGTATTATAGCTTTACTATATTAAATGCAATGCTCATGATAACCACAAGGAAAATCTTTATAGAATACACACACTAAAAGATGAGAATGGTATTAAAACATTTCACTATTAAAAACAAATTAACCAAACAGCAAAGAAGACAGTAATACAGGAAATGAGGGACAGAATAATACAGGGCATATCAAAAACAAATAACACAGCTACAGAAGTAAGTCTCTCCTTACTGGTAATTAGTTTCAATGTAAATGGATCAAATTCTCCAATCAAAAGACAAAGATTGAAAGAATGAAAAGAACAAACAAAAATCACCCAAACATGACCCAACTGCTGGTTTCAAGAGATTCAGATCCAAAGACACAGATAGCTTGAAAACAGGTGATAATGAAAGGGTGGAAAAGACATTCATGTAATAGTGACAAAAAGAGAGCAGGGTATTATAAACAGTGCTGTGATGAACATTGGGGAACACCTGTCTCTTTCAATTCTGGTTTCCTCGGTGTGTATGCCCAGCAGTGGGATTGCTGGGTCATAAGACAGTTATATTTCCAGGTTTTTAAGGAATCTCCTCACTGGAGCCTATACAGAGTGAAGTAAGCCAGAAAGAAAAACCCAATACAGTATACTAACACATATATATGGAATTTAGAAAGATGGTAATGATAACCCTGTATGCGAGACAGCAAAAGAGACACAGATGTATAGAACAGTCTTTTGAACTCTGTGGGAGAGGGAGAGGGTGGGATGATTTGGGAGAATGGCACTGAAACATGTATAATATCATATAAGAAATGAATCGCCAGTCTAGGTTCGATGCAGGATGCAGGATGCTTGGGGCTGGTGCACTGGGATGACCCAGAGAGATGGTATGGGAAGGGAGGTGGGAGGGGGGTTCAGAATTGGGAACACGTGTACACCCATGGCAGATTCATGTTGATGTATGGCAAAACCAATACAGTACTGTAAAGTAAAATAAAGTAAAACTAAAAAAGAGAGAGAGAGAGAGAGCAGGGGTGGCTATACTAATGTCAGAAAAAATAGACTTCAAATAAAAAAAATTAAAGAGAAAAAGGACATTTAATATTAAGAAAATGTACAACACAGATGGAAGATATAAGTTATATATGTTTGTGTAACTAACAACAGTCAAAATATATGAGACAAAAATTGAAAAAAAAATGAAGGGAGAAATAGACAGCTCTCAGTAATAGCTGAACACTTTGATACCCCACTCTCAATGCATAAAACAACTATACAGAAGAAAAATGAGTAAATAGAAGATCTGAACAACACAATAAATCCCTAAATACCCAATGGTATGTACCCTTTTCCTAACTGTACTTGGGACAGGATAAATTATCCAGGATAAATCATATGCTAGGTCACAAGTTAAAATTCAGTAGATTTAAAAAGATAGACCATATAAAGTGTCTTCTCTGACCACAATAGAATGAAGTCAGAAATCAATAATAGAAGAAAGATTGGAAGATTTGTGAACATGTGGAAATAAACAAACTCAAATAGCAAATGGATTGAAGATGAAATCACAGGAAAACTTAAAAAAAATATTTAGAGGATAAACAAAACAAAAACATGCAAACCCTAACAGGACCTTTATCTTATACCACATACAAAATATAATTCAAAATAATTAAAAAACTAAATGGAGAGCTAAAACTGTAAAGATCACACAAAAACATACAGTGAAATCTTCACAACTTTGGATTTATCAATTATTTCTTGGAATTGAAACCAAAGGCACAGGCAGAAAAGAAAAATATTGAATTTCATAATAAGGAAACATTTTGTTCATCAAAGGACACCATTAACAGAATGCAAGTGTAGTCTATAAATGGGAAAAAACATATTTGCAGTAGCTTATGTGTGATAAGGAATTAATATTCAGAATATATATAGAACTCCTAAAATTCACCAACAAAAAAATACAAACAATCCAATTAAAAACTGACCAAAAAATTTGACCAGATACTTTTCCAAAGAAGTTTTTGAATGTCTAATAAACACATGAAAAGATGTTAGACATCTCTAGAGACATGTACATCAGATCCATACTGACATATCACTTTACACTCATTGGAAGAACTACTATAAACACAAAACAGAAAATAACAAGTGTTGTGAGGATGTGAAAAAATTGGAATCTTTGTACACATTTGGTAGGAATGTAAAATGATGCAACCACTGTGGAAAATTTTATGACATTTCCTTAAGAAAAAACTAAAAATAGAATCACCATATGATCCACGAGTTCTCCTTATGGGTTTATACCCCCAAAGAGGTGAAACAGCAATGAGATATTTGTGCACCCACGTTTAGAGAAGTCTGGAGTGCCTAAAATGTGGAGGCAACCCAAGTGTCAATTGATCGATGAATGGATAAATAAAACGTGGTACATACAAAAAATGCAATAGTAGTCTTAAAAAGGAAAAATATTTTGACATGTGCTCCATTGATGAACTGTGAGTGAATTATGCTAAGTGGAATAAGCCAGTCACAAAAAGATAAATACTGTATGATTCCACTTATATGGGGCAACTGGAGTAGTCAAATTCATAGGGACAGAAAGTAGATTGGTGGTTACCTGGGACTAGGGGGAAGAGAGAATGGAAAGTTACTCTTTAATGGGTACAAACTTTTCATTTTGCAGGATTTAAAGAGTTTTGGAGATGGTGATGTTTGCGCAATATGAATGTACTTAATACCACTGAACTGAACACTTAAACATAACTAGGCTACTAAGTATTAGGTGATATATATTTTATTCTAATTTTAATAAATGCAAAACAATGTCAGAGTGCAGCATCCTGTGCCGGGAGAAGAGATCCTGGTTGTGTGTAAAGGAGTCAGGGACAGAACTAAAGGGTCTGCAGTTGAGAACCACTGAGTGCATAGCCCCTGATTTAGGGGAAAGTTTGATGCATGTACTTCATTTTCACGGGGACTATGAGGGAACATGGACCTTCAGTGGACACACAGGGACCAGTGATTCACCCTGGACTGATGCAAAGGCAACCAGACTTTGAGCTGAGAAGCTTCAGTTAAAGAGGTCTGGGAAGCAGCAGTTAACAGAAACCTCCTCTAACTGGAGCCAGGCCTGTGACCTTCAGTGCTCAGTGCTGCTCATGATTCCCAGTGCTATTGCACAGCTTTGTTTCAGGCAGGAAGGAAAAATCCAGAGATGCATTAGACTTGAAGGATTTGGGTATTTCAAGAAACAATAACTCTATCCTGTAAATGTCCTCATTGCCAAGGTGTATGGAAGGGCTAGAGTGGGGCTGGCTAAACCAACTCAGCAGGGAATTGTTTAATGAAAATTCAGACTCCTACTGAGATTGCTTGTATTCAGAATTCATTCAAACAGCTGCAGAAACATCAATGATGGGTGTGAATCAGAATGATATGATTCTCCATCCGTTCCCTTGAGGAAGACATTGGTTCTCCTGAGGGCTCTTCAGAATTGGATTTCTTGAACCACCATGCATAGTTGCTGTCTGGGACTCAATCATTTTTTGCTTGTTTGTTTACAGCAAATACATCATCCTTTGTAGCTGTGGTTTTCCCTCTGTGAGTTGACCTGCTGTGTAGGGTGAGGGTGTTCTGGAGTCTGGGGGCGGTTTTGCATCTCCAGATGTAGCACAGAGGGAAGTAAGAGTGGGAGGAACTTGTTTACTTCCTGTAGGGCGCTGCCGCTGGATGCTCACCAGCTATGGATTTAGACTGACTGCTACAATTTCACTTCAGCTGCCAGTGGTTGAGGCAGAGTGTTCCCATTCTATCTGCACCCTGCCATCTTCAGGTTCTGGGAAACAAACAAACAAATGCATCAGGATTATTGTGGACCCGTGAATGAAGGAAATTACATATTATAATTGTCAGTAATGGATCCTTCAAAGCCAGGAGTGGGCTTGATTTTATTCCAGGGAAGGAAACATAAAACAAAACAAAACAAAAAACTGAACTAATTTGGGCTTCCCTGATCACTCAGTTGGTGAAGAATCTGCCTGCGATGTGGAAGACCTGGGTTTGATCCCTGGGTTGGGAAGATCCCCTGGAGAAGGGAAAGGCTGCCCACTCACTATTCTGGCCTGAAGAATTCTATGGCCTATGGTCCATGGGATCACAAAGAGTTGGACACGACTGAGAGATCTTTGCTTTGAACTAATTTATTCAATCAACAATAATTGCTTTTAGTAGATATATGAGGTATGAAGCACATAGTTGAGGCCTGATAAGAAACAAAGAACTTTGTATACATTTGCTCATGGAATCATTACCCCACCAGCTTGGGAGAGGGACTGTGACATTCTGTATAGACATGGAAACTGAGACAGGGAGATACTAAGTGACTTGCTCAGTCTTTGCTGGTAAGGCTTGAACCCAGACCATCTGACTGCAGAAACTGCATTCTGAAAAACGCTGGCATCTGGTCAATCTGACTTTGGTTTTGGAGAAATTCTAATATTAAAGTTGCCAAGGCACACATGTAATTCATGTGGTTCATGTTAGATGCAGAGGGTTTTTGGTTTGGGGTATTTCTGCTTTCATTATTTTATTTTAGCTGAGCTGTTGAGAGAGCAGAATTCTTTAAAATATTTATTTCTAACGTTGATTTTTACATTACAGTGAAAAATCCAAAATGACTATCTTCAATCAGGTCATGGGCAAAGAGGCAAAGAGACCATATTAAATGCTGGAAGCCTCAGAAAGACAAATCAGTGTTTGGAGAAAAGATGGTACTGACTTGGCTCTGTTGCTCCAGACCAAGTCTAACTATTAATACAACCTTGGGCTGGATGGGCAGGGGTGATGAGAAGTCGATATGGCCTTCCCTAAGGTGATGGAGATCCTGTGCCTGGGCAGGTTGGGGGAAATAGTGAGAATTAGTCCTACAAGGATAAGAGAAAAACAGATGCATTCAACTACCATCTAAGAGGGAACTCAGGGAGAGCTGTAAGAATTATAAAGAATGTAACATCCCCTTTTTGTTCCTACCATTAAAAAAAAAAATCCTCTTTACCCTATTGAAAACTGTGTCTGTCATCCAAGATGCTCCATTCTTATTTTTTCTGCACTTGATAAAACATTCTCAGAGAAATGTTAATGTCTCACTACGATTATATGTTTTTTCTTTCCCTTTTATTTTTGCTGATTTTTGCTTTATGTATCCTTCCTTGTTGTTAGGTGTCTAATGGTTTATGATGTCTATCTTCTTTGTGAATTGTACCTTTTATCTTTAATTTTATGTTTCTGTTAATTTTTTTAGTATTTATAGATTATTTATTTTTAATATAAATTTATTTATTTTAATTGGAGATTAATTACTTTACAATATTGTATTGCTTTTGCCATACATCAACATGAATCCGCCATAGGTATACATGTGTTCCCCATCCTGAACCCCCCTCCCTCCTCCCTCCCCATACCATCCCTCTGGGTTGTCTCAGTGCACCAGCCCCAAGCATCCTGTATCCTGCACTGAACCTGGACTGGCAATTCATTTCATATATGATATTATACATGTTTCAGTGCCATTCTCCCAAATCATCCCACCCTCTCCCTCTCCCACAGAGTCCAAAATACTGTTCTGTACATCTGTGTCTCTTTTGCTGTCTCGCATACAGGGTTATCGTTACCATGTTTCTAGATTCCATATATATGCATTAGTGTACTGTATTGGTGTTTTTCTTTCTGCTTACTTCACTTTGTGTAATAAGCTCCAGTTTCATCCACCTCATTAGAACTGATTCAAATGTATTCTTTTTAATGGCTGAGTAATACTCCATTGTGTATATGTACCACAGCTTTCTTATCTGTTCATCGGCTGATGGACATCTAGGTTGCTTCCATGTCCTGGCTATTATCAACAGTGCTCTGACATACATGATAGCAGGATTCTCTATGACCCATCTCCCAGAATATTGGAAATAAAAGCAAAAATAAACAAACGGGACCTAATTAAAAGCTTCTGCACAACAAAGGAAACTATAAGCAAGGTGAAAAGACAGCCTTCAGAATGGGAGAAAATAATAACAAATGAAGCAAGTGACAAACAACTAATCTCAAAAACATATAAGAAACTCCTGTAGCTCAACTCCAGAAAAATAAATGACCCAATCAAAAAGTGGGCAAAGAACTATCTTTAATTTTAAAACTAAAATTAAAAATATCTTTTTAATTTTGCCTTTATTTATTTAAAAATACTCATTTTGTTTCATTTGGAAATAAATAAATGAATAGATTTATAATTTTTTTTTTAAAGAAAACTGTCTGATTCCCTGCTCATTCTTCCTATTAACTTAATCAAACAACACATATCAGGGATTTCCCTGGAGGTCCCGTGGTTAAGAATCTGCCTGTCAATGTGGGGGGCATGAGTTCAATCCCTAATCAGGGAACTAAGATCCCACATGCTGTGCAGTTTGGCCAAACTTTAAAAAAAAGAAAATCAGATACAGTCAGGCATCAGTAAGGCTGGCTGTCTGGTACACATATTAGTATAATACAGGATAGGGAGTGCTTCTATGGATAAGTTTGATTGAATTTTCTGTTAGAAAATATTGGAGGCTACCATGTTTCAGTGAAAGGAGATATTCATTCATGATTCCATTTGTTTGTCCATTCATCCATTCCCCCAACCAGTGTTCATGAAACATTTACTATGTACTAGTGTTGGGGAGCAATGGCACTCCATTCCAGTACTCTTGCCTAGAAAATCCCATGGACGAAGGAGCCTAGTTCACTGCAGTCCATGGGGTCGCTAAGAGTTGGACAAGACTGAACGACTTCATTTTCACTTTTCACTTTCATGCATTGGAGAAAGAAATGGCAACACACTACAGTATTCTTGCCTGGAGAATCCCAGGGACGGGGGAGCCTGGTGGGCTGCTGTCCGTGGGGTGGCACAGAGTTAGACACGACTGAAGCGACTTAGTAGCAGCAGCAGCAGCAGCAGTGTTGGGGAGAAACCAGGGATAAGGTCGAGCCCTCACTCTCTCAGATCATACATTCCAGGAGGGGAGCCAGAATTTTATTATTATTATTATCCAATATGTAATGGACAATACAAACATATTCAGATGATTGCTGCACAAGGTATTTAAACAAGGTGATGCTATAGAGAATTAGGTTAGAGTGCATGGTCAGGAAAGGCTCCAAGGAGGAGTTGTTGAATCAAAACTCTGCATGATGAAAATGAGCCAGTACTTGTAAAAGTCAGAGTACAGACTGTTCTAGGTCACAAAGTTGCTTGCCCAAGGGCTCTGAGGCAGACCCTCCCAACCATGTTTGAAGCATTGAAAGAAAATCAGTCATCTGCAGCGCACTAAGCAGAAGGAGTAGTTAGATACGAGTTCAGGGAGTTAGAAAAGACCAGGAATTTGGGGGTGCTAAAAGCCTACCTAAGCAATTTGGCTTTGATTCTAAGCCTGATTGGAAACCAATGGTGTATTTAAGCCTAGGAGTGGGATCTGATTAACATTTCAGATGATCACTGTGGTATATAGAGGTAGGACTGTAGGAGGGGTAGAAGTCTAGACAGGCAGCCGGAGGACTGTTTCTGTGGTCATGAGAGAGGGAAGACATTAGAGATGCTTGTAAGTGGATGAATTATGCAGAAGCATGAGATAGAAGAGGGAGGATGGGGATTTAAATCATGAGTCTTCTTTCATCCTTTTATTCTTTTCACAGAAATGTATCGCGCATTCATTTTTACTATGTACCTGGTATGCAAAATTCAGTACATTAAAATCCCTGACTCCAAGGAACCCAAAGTCCTAGTGGAAAAGATTGAGAACAAAACAAATAATTAAAATACATTTTAATAAAATTGTAATCAAAGGGTATACATATGTGCCATGAGAGTCCAAAGGAAACTCTGATTAATATTAAATATGTCAGTCTTTTGAAAGGTGTTATTTTTATTGAAATCTATCCATTGATCCATTGGGTTGTGTTAATATAAAAAAGCTGAATATAATTTATGTCAGTCAAATGTTTGGACCCCTGTGTTCTGGACATATACTTGTTCGATAACTCTGGATGACTCACTGCTACTTTCTTCACGTTTGTAAAACAGTTTAAGTTATTACTACCCCAATTTTGGACCTGGGGACAGTTTGTGATGGTCATACCCTCATGTCAGCAACTTGGCGACCTCCAGATTATAGCAGAGAGCTGTGCATGTCACCTGGGCCTGGGGAACTCTATTCCTCCCTTTGGACCACTGATGAGGAACAAGAGAGGTGGTACTATTTTTAAAATGTCCTCTTTCTTCACATTACTTCTTTATTAGATTATACTATTGCACAGGGTAAAACTCACTTCTTTTGTTACACAGTTCTACTTTTGGGAAATAAACATTTAAAACCACCAAAATCGAGATTTAGACCATAAACAATACCCCAAAACTCTACCTACCTCCAATTCCACAATCTCTGATTTGTTTTCTGTTCCTCCAGTTTTTGCCTCTTTCAGAAGACATCTGTCTTAGTGTGTTCAGGCTATTATAACAAAAATACCATAGACTGGAGGGATTATATGAAACAGAAATATATTTATCACAGTTCTGGAATCTGGGGAGTCCAAGAAGAAGGTGCTGGCTCTATGGAAGATGGTATGGGGATTCCTTTAAAACTGAGGAAAAAACCAATATATGATCCAGCAATCCCACTCCTAGGCATATACCCTGAGGGAACCAAAATTGAAAAAGACACATGTACCCCAATGTTCATTGCAACACTATTTACAATAGCTAGAGCATAGAAGCAGAGAAGGCAATGGCAACCCACTCCAGTACTCTTGCCTGGAAAATTCCATGGATGGAGGAGCCTGGTAGGCTGCAGTCCATGGGGCTGCTAAGAGTCAGGCACGACTGAACGACTTCACTTTCACTTTTCACTTTCATGCATTGGAGAAGGAAATGGCAACCCACTCCAGTGTTCTTGCCTAGAGAATCCCGGGGATGGCGGAGCCTGGTGGGCTGCCGTCTATGGGGTTGCACAGAGTCGGACATGACTGAAGCGACTTAGCAGCAGCAGAGCATAGAAGCAACCTAGATGTTCATTGACAGATGAATGGATAAAGAAGTTGTGGTACATATATACAATGGAATATTATTCAGCCATGAAAAGAAATGCATTTGAGTCAGTTCTAATGAGGTGGATGAACCTAGAGCCTATTATACAGAATGAAGCAAATCAGAAAGAGAAAGATAAGTATTGTATACACATATATATGGAATCTAGAAAGATGGTACTGAAGAATTTATTTGCAGGGCAGCAATGGAGAAATAGACACAGAGAACAGAATTATGGACATGCGGAGCAGGGAAGAGAGGGTGAGAAGTATGGAGACAGTAACGTGGAAACTTACATTACCATATGTAAAATAGATACCCAAGGGGAATTTGCTGTATGTCTCAAGGAACTCATACAGGGTTTCTGTAACAACCTAGAGGTGTGGGATGGGGAGGGAGATTGGAGGGAGGTTCAAGAGGGAGGGGACATAAGTATACCTATGGATGACTCATGTTGAGGTTTGACAGAAAATAACAAAATTCTGTAAAGCAATTATCCTTCAATTGAAAAATAAATTAATTTAGAAAAGAAGGTGCTGGCAGATTCAGTATTTGGTGAGATATTTAGATAGACATCTTTCTGGTTTGCAGACAAACCTCTGTTTGCTGTGTCCTCCCATAATGGAAAGTGAGAGATAACTCTCTGGGGTCTCCTTTTTAAGGGCACTAATCTCAACCATGAGGCCTCCATCTTTACCCAATCCTTTTGCAAAGTCCTCACTTCCAAAACATTGCCAATGTTTGGGTTTGTGTTTATGATCTTGTTTGATAATTCTAGACAACTACGGATGTCAGTTGGGTACATTCTCTGGACCATTAATGATGAAATTGAGGTTGCACTATTTTTGAAATGTCTTCTTTCTTTTTGTTAATTTTTATTGAAGTATAATATTGCATAGAATAAAAAGGAACTTATTTGGTTATACAGGGATTAAGATTCATTATGTGAACCTGGGGGCTTCCCAGGTGTTGCTAGTTGTTGAGAACTTGCCTGCCAATGCAGGTGACAATGCTAGGCAGGTTCTATCCCTGGGTCAGGAAGATCCCCTGGAAGGGGGCATGACAACCCATTTCAATATTCTCCCTGGAGAATCACCAAATACAGAGGAACCTGGTGCAGTCCATAGGGTCCCAAAGAGTTGGACACAACTGAGCAATTTCACACTCATGCACACATGTAAATCTGGGGGACATATTCAGTCCATAGCATCATCTAAACAGAATCATATAGTATGAAGCTGCTTGAATGTGACTTCTTTTACATAGCATCATGCATTGAGTTCACTAGTTGCATGTATTAGCTGTTAGCTTCTTTTTTTTATTACTGAATAGTAATTCAGTGTATGAATTTACCACAGTTTATTGATTCTACAGTTGAAAGACTAGTGGGTTGTTTCCAGTTTTTGATGATTCTGAATGAAACCACTGAAGCATTTGCAGTTATTTTTTGAATATATAAAAGAATAAACATATTTCTCTTAGGCATACCTAGGAGAGGAATTGTTGGGTCACATAATAAGTATATGTTTAACTTCATAAAAACCATTACACTGCTTTCTAAAATGGCTGTATTATTTTGCCTGTGTATTAGAAGTTCCAGTTGCTCTATCAGTTTGCCAACACTGGATAATGTCAGTTTTTTTTTTTTTTAATTTAAGTTATTCTAGTGGGTATCTCATTGTGGTTTTAGTTCACATTTCCCTAATGAATTAATAATATTGAGCATATTTTCATGTGCTCTTCTTATACATGATGCATTATATAAATATATGTCATGTCCTGTTATTCAAATACACCTATATGTGTTTGGTCTTTTCTTTGTAGTACTAGAGACGCAAAAAAAATAAGTCTCAGTGTCTGCCCTTGGGAATTTCCTGCCATGCATTGTAGATAAATATATTATCTCTGCAAATATAATATGAGTGTTTCTGTGGGAGTTCTGAGTCAGGTAAGAGTATAAGCTGTTAGGACAATTGGAAAAATCTTCAGAAAGCACACAGGTTTTGAGAGGGCTTCAGAATTTAATTTTGAAAGACAGGCTGGGACAGGGGCCATGGAGAGGGGGATCTCCAGGGAGATACAGGAATTTGACTTCAGTGATGGGGAAGAAACCAACAAAACTGGGAGGAAAGTGCTTTGTGAAGGGTAAAGATGAAGAAAAGAAAGTTGTGCCAGCCTGGGCACAGAAGTCCGAGTTGATGAGCAAGAGCTCATATAGATGAGTGGACATATAGATCATTTCAGAGGTCAGAAGAAAGAACTTGGAGGGGGCTTGATTTAACAAGCAGTTGACCCAACATTACCCAACCAGAGTGAGGAGGGATGAGGCAGGCTTCAGACTTGAATGAAGAAAAGGACAAGTTGGGGGAGGACGAGGAGCTCAGAGCTATCCTGGCTGCATTTCCCACTTCAGACTAATATTCCTGCCCTGACTTCACAGCGTAGGACATCCCAGGGGCAGAATGGAAGAGTCATCCATAGCTAAGATTCTCGCTCCCTTCTCTGTCTCTTCCCCCATCTCAGCCTCCCATCTGGGTGTCTGCTACTTGGCTATTTTTCAACCTCCTCCACACACCATTCACATATACATCTTCAGTTGGCGGCTAGATCAGAAGCTCCGTCAATAGGGAAAATTGATGGGGCACCTCCCAACTCCTTCTCCAGTGGAGTATTCACCATTATATCAGGGTCAAGGCAGGACCGGGGGAGAACCTGCCCCAGAGTCTATTGTTACAAAGTGGTCCTGTAGTTCACAGACCCTCTACTGCCACAGTGCAAGGATTAAAGTGCAATGCAGCAGAAGTAAGTTCAGAGAGTGAGGGCATGATGTCTGCAGTAGGGGAGCTTCTTTCACCCAGAAAGAAGACTTAAGCAGAAAGGTAAGGCATGAATGGTGCGGCAATGAAAGGCATGAGCTGAGTCTGGCCATGTCAGCACAACCACAGGTCTGCCCCAATCACGGTAGAAGCTTCACAGTTGTTTCCAGCACTGGTTCCATGACAACAATGGCAAAGAAGACGGTAATGTACAGTCTTGGCAAACAGGTGTGATTGGATTTTGCAGCCAATTCACAAGTGTGAAACTTTTTCATTTTCTTATGTAAGGATAAGAAATATGTAAAAGATACTAATATTCCTAGACTATATCGTGTACTTGCTATATGTCAGTCATTTCATGAAGCATTTTATTTGACCTTCAGAAAAACTTTATGGGTAAGATTTATTTCTCCATTTTAAAGATGTGGAAACTGAGCTTTATAGAAAGTGACATGTTGAGATGTAAATCCGGAAGATCTGATTAGAGAAAATGCAATCCCGACCTCTATATACAGTCACTTCTTTGTGATACAGTGGAACAGTCACCTCTAAGACTACTTTTTCCATTTGAAACAGCATTACCGTAAATTTTTAAAACTAAGCGATCCCTTGTGTAAAGCTTGAGAATATTTTGAATAATATTTGCTACTTTCATTATGCCCTGGCTAACTGTGACACAATCAGAAGTATGCATTTGGTCTCTGCCCCCTGTTCCTGACACAGAACTCTTAAAACCCTTGTAATTTCTGGAGTCATAGGGGTGGTAGGAGCACCTTGTGTCCTAATACTTGGTCTTTGACCCCAGTTCCTGACAGAGTTCCCAAATCCCTTGGAATTTACTGGATGATAAGAGTTTCTTTTATTCTATGGTACATATGTACAGTGGAATACTACTCAGCCATGAAAAAGAACAAAATAATGTCATTTGCAGCAACATGGATGGACCTGGAGATTATCATGTTAAGTCAGACAGAGAAGGAGAGAAATTGTATGGCATCTCTCATATGTGAACTCTAAAAAAGAAATGATACAATGAACTTACCTACAAAACAGAAAGAGACTCACAAACTTAGGGAGTGAATTTTTGGTTGTGATGGGGT
Organism: Ovis canadensis; assembly: GCF_042477335.2. NCBI lineage: Eukaryota > Metazoa > Chordata > Mammalia > Artiodactyla > Bovidae > Ovis > Ovis canadensis. Next base: position 84,061,734 of record NC_091257.1, on the reverse strand, counting down.
GGGAATGATGGAGGGAATGGATAGTTAGGGAGTCTGGAATGAACATGTACACACTGCTATATGTAAAATGGGTAACCAATAAGGACCACTGTATAGAGCTCTGCTCAATGTCATGTGGCAGCCTGGATGGGAGGGGAGTTTAGGGGGGAATGGATACCTGTATAAGCTTCGCTGAGTCACTTCACTGTTCACCTGAAATTATCACAACATTGTTATTTGGCTACCTTGTGAAAGTGTTAGTCACTCAGCCCTGTCTGACTCTTTGTGACCCCATGGACTGTAGCCCTCCAGGCTCCTCTGTCCATGGGATTCTCCAGGCAAGCATATACCTCAATACAAAATAAAAAGTTTAAAAAATTAATTAATTAAAGAGTATCTTTTATTCTATGATGGAATTCTTGGTGGGCTCCCTGAATAGCTCCTGGATGGGAACTGTTTACTAGAAACACCAAGCCATGATTAGAAGCTTGGAACTTTTATCCCTACCCACTAGCCTTCTGGGGAAGGAAGAGGGGAGGGGAAATTTAGTTAATAATCAGCAATGCCTATGCGATGAAGCTTCCATAAAAACTTCTGAAGTAGAGCATTTAAAGAACTCCTGGGTTGGTGAACAGACCCTTGTACCGGGAGGGTAGCACAACCCAACTCTATAGGGATAGAATCTCTTTTGTTCAAAACCCTTCTGGACGTCACTCCATGTACCTCTTCATTTGACTGTTCATCTACAGCTTTGCAATACCCTTTATAATAAACCAGTAAACTGGACAGCAGATATTAAAGCTTTGCAGGTTTTTTGATTGGCCAAACTCAATATCCAGCCTGTGGCCTGTCATTTCGTTATTTGTATCCTTTGCATTCTGCATAGTGGATTTCCATTTTAATATGTTTTAATACATCAACTGCTTTTCATTATTGGTATCGAAGAGAACCTGCCATAAATGTCTCTTACATGTTTTTAAAGATGTATTCTTAGATATCTTATGCTCTCTATTGCCATTGAAAATGATACCCTTGAAAATTAATTATTGTAACTATCTCTTGCTGGCTATGTGGATAACAGCTTTTTAATATATTAACTGACTAGTCAGCTATCTTGCTCTGCATCCGTTAGGCTCAGCCAAAAATACATAAACCACTTCAGGTTTTCAAGCAAAAGTGATTTTATAGAAGGGATTGGATGGCTTACAAAATCACTGGAAAAGCTGAAGGATGTAATAAGAGGATGGAGAGGCAACACTAACTTTCAGCTTCAGGTTCAGAAGAATATTGAAGAAACACTTCCTTTGCCAGATATTGAAATATACTATATGGCAGCATAATAAAAAATTTGTTATTGGCATAAAAAATTGTCAAAGGGATTAGAGAAAACAGAATAGAGTGCCCAGAAACAGATTCCAGTATATATGGCCATTTAATAAATGAAACAAGTGGTATTTCAATTCAGTGGAAATTTAATAAATGATGCCAGTGCAAGTGGTTTTCCATCAAAAAGGGGAAAAAAATCTTAGGCACCTACTGCATGCCATATTTTTTAAAAATTCTATCTGGGATGAAAACATAAATATTTACTAAAAAAAAAAATAGAAAGATAGGGGACATGTTAAAACCTGAGGGTTTAAGAAATCATTATAACTAAGACCACAAAACCCAAAACAAATTTAAGGAAAGGCAGACTTTTGATTGTTTAAAAATTAAACCTGGGTTTAAATATGTTTTAAAATCAATACTCAAGCAAAGCAAATAATGCATTCTACACAAGTTTAGATAAAAGGTTAGAATATGTTAAAAATAAACTGATAACAAATTGACAACAAAAATGCATACAAATCTGCAGGGAAAAAAATGGGCAAAATATGTGAATGATAGTTGCGAGCATAAAAGGCCAATGGAAACAAAAGAAAGAATACCCAATCTCTTTATCAGTAAAAAAAATTTTAAGAATTAACAACAAGATCATCTTTTATATCTAAGAGATGAGAGGAAAAAGAGTTATTTATGGCAAATAGTAATATAGACAATATGGAATTAATCCACCATTGCTGTCAACATGAATCAGTAGAACAGCTTTTTTTTTAAATTTATTAACCATTTATCATTTATTATTATTATTATTATTATTATTATTTAACTTTACAATATTTGGCCAGTAATTTCAAAGGTTTTTATAAATTTTTCTTAAAATGTATTTGTTGACCCAATAATCCCACTCTTGGGGATCTAATTTATAGAAATAAAAATACCAATGTGTAGAGATCCAAACATGGAAGCAAATATTTATTGGAGGATTTTTTTTTTAACAGAATCTGAGGTGAGTGAGCAAAAGCTTTTTGAGATATACAGTTTGAGTAGATCATGCTACATCCACAATGGGGAATATTATGTTAACATTAAAAGAAGATGTTAGAGTCAGACCAAACAATTTGACAAGAGTACTATCATCTATGGTGAAGGGAGAAAAGCAAGATGCATTATGTACTGTGGTCATTTTTAAAATAAAATGATGGAAAATTTTTTACTATCTATATTCATATCTATACTTGCAAAAATATCAACAGTTAAAGCTACAACTATAGGTACTGGATCATATGATCATTGAATAGGGTATGGAATGTTAGCAAGAAGTGTTTGATATAAGTCATGTGGGGCAGGATGGGGGACCAGGAAAGGGAAAGCAGGAGACATTATTTTTTTAATTGTATTAAGATACCTAAAATAAGCAACTTAATATTTGTATATGTGCATACACACATATATATAAAAAGTACATGAAAAGATAAACAGCAGCATGTTGATTTTGATTATGCTGGAAAAGCAGGATTTCAAGAGACATTAAATTTTATATGTCACCTTTATTTTTACAAATAAAACAAATTAACTGCATAATCCCTAGGAACTAGTGATGGGCTTCCCTGGTGGCTCAGATGGTAAAGAATCCATCTGCAATGCAGGAGACCCGGGTTTGATTCCTGGGTTGGGAAGATCCCCTGGAGGAGGGCATGGAGAATCTCATGGACAGAGGAGCCTGGTGGGCTACAGTCCACGGGGTCACAAAGAGTCGACATGACTGAGCGACCAAGCACAGCATGAACTAGTGAAGCTAGTTTCACTGTTGAAAAGTGAAGAAGGAAGAAAATTTTGTCTCTTCTAGGTGTCTACATAAGCCTTCTTGGCCAACCCAATATGAACCAAAAATCACAGGCACCCAGAAAAAAGTCTCTATAAATCTCTAGTCATTCATGTCGGTGGGTCACAACAGATCTTCACACGGTCTACTCTCTACACTGTCCATTCTGCTCATGGTTAGCTCTTAAGAGAGGGTTTTCTTGACCACTTTATCCCTTTTACCCATCACAGATCATCACCTAAGCCTTTATGTTGACTTGACATAACATTTATTGCACACAGTTAAAATCAAATTTTATTTTCAGCCTTCCTCTTTTAATAATTTTTGAAAATGCAATTCGGGCTCTTTTCCTTTGGGAAAAAAAAAAAAATACAGCTTAGCTGTAACCTGCAATTTTTGTTATGAGGTTTGGGTTTTTCTTTCCCATTCATTCTTTTAAAAAATAACTAGTAATTTTCATTTTCCCCTCTTCATCAGGTGTTGTTTCAAAATGTTTTAAAATAGAAACGTGCTAGTTACATTTTTCAGGGGCAGAAGTCATTTGTTATTGATTTCCATATTTTTGAAGAGGAGGGGGAAGTAATTCTAAAATGAGACCTATAAAATATGCCCTTTAGAAATTTACTGAGCATTTTTGTGGCTACCTATATGGTTATTTTTTGCCATGTTCCAAGGACATAAAAGGACATATATTTCCATTTTGTTAGGATAACATACTCTTTATAAATCTATTAAATTGTGCTTACTGATTATTTTTCTCAAATGTTCTATTACTACCCACATGGGTTTTTATATCCCAAAATAGTTAGACTGAAAATTTCCAAATAAATGCATTTTAACAAATTACCATGTTAAATTACCAAACTGCCAAATTCTAACCCAACATTTACATTTTGCTGCAGTGTTCTTTGCTGTGTAGGGATGTACATCCTTTGTAAGTCTCTTACGGACTGTTGCATTTTATTATTATATAATATCCTTCTTTATCTTGCTTAGTGCCTACGACTTTGATTTTTCTTGTCCTTATATTCGTATGTTCTCTAGCACTTCGTTTTATTTGTATTTATCTCATAGCCCACAATAATGATTTTTTTTCTTCCTTCTCTTCTCTCCTGGTAATTTAGAAGCTCTATAAGTCTGTTAGTAGTTCCCACTTCTAACTGTCAAAATCAAACCTGTGTTTCTCCCACTGATGCTTCGCATACCTACTCCTCCATTTCCATTGAGAGGAATGTTTTAGCATAGAGTCACTTTTACCTCCATAGTAAACCTTCAGAACTGTAGGAAACACAGCCAAACATGATCTGAAGATTGTGCAGTTAGTCAGTGTCTCCTGACCTCTGGCCAGCTCCAGTTTTCAAACTATGGTGGGTTGGTTAAAGTTCTTGCTTTTTTGGGTTGTGGTTGGAAAGGAACTGCTTGTGACTAATGGGGACATTCTTAGTGGAGGCAACATTTCATAAGATTTCACTGTCTTTTTTTTCCTGATCTTTGACCGTCCAGACCTGCAAATAACACTGTATTATGTATTTCCTTAAATTCATAACACCAAGGGCCTGCATCTTTTGACAGTTGGGTTATTTGGAAACCACATATCCCATCACGGTGGAATTTTATCATATTTTAATTTTCTGCTCTTTGCAACTCCCTCCCTCCCCTCCCATTCTCCCACTACTGGATTTTGCTGAGAGTTGTGTTTTTTGTTTTTGTTTTTGTGAGGACATTCTATTAAAAGTCTTCCCTTGTTTTGGGTGTCATTTTTTCCAGGACTACTTATTTTATACCTATGCTACAAATTAATAGTAGCATTGTCATAATCAATTGTACATAATTGCATACATATATGGAGTGCTCACCCATCTCTACCTATTATATATTTATTTGTTGCCTATCCCTATTTCTTTTCCTTTTATATCTTACAATAGGTTGAAGTCTTCGGTCTTATTGAAATTTAATGTTCATAATTACAGTTACTTCCTCTGACAATGAACATGGATTATACTCTCTGACACCTTTTTTTTTTCTTTTTTTGGCCAATAGATGTATTATGTGTAGAATATTGACACTGTACAGGATTCCCAGGTGGCTCAGTAGTAAAGAATCCACCTGCCAGTGCAGGAGACCCCAGTTTGATCTCTGAGTTGGGAAGATCCCCTGGAGAAGGAAATGGCAACCCACTCCAGTATTTCTGCCTGGGTAATCCCACAGACAGAGGAACCTTGCAGGCTACAGTCCATGGAGTCGCAAAGAGTCAGACACAACTGAGTGACTTAAACACAGCAACAACAAAGCGACGTTGCAGCCATCCTCTCTTAAGAGTCTACAGATGTCGTAGAACAGTTAGTTTCCCACACTGGATAGAAATCTGACAGCTATACTCAGCTATGTAAAAAACAAAAATGAAAAAAATAGCTACTTTTAAATAGAAACTTTAAGGACTTTTGTGTGGCTTAGAATTTAGGAATTTTAATGGCTTAGATTTTTTTGGTAATTTTCAAAACCCAGTAAGAGATTTAACTGCAAATTTATCTTCCTTCAGTTCAAGTAAATTGCCTTATGTTTCTTTTAAAATTATTACTTTCCCCTCTTATTTTTCCTTTTCTTCTCCTGTTAATCCAGTGATTGCAATTAGATTTCCTGATTCTGTCCTCAAAACTCTTATTTTTCACTCTTGAACTTATGGCTATATGCTTCTGCTTTATTTCATGACACTTTTTTTTAATCAACATCAGCTTTCAAATTTTTAATTACAATCTTGGCAAGGTTATGCTTTCTTATAATTTATGTATTGATTTTTGAAACTGGAAAATCATTAACTGGTGAAACTATTTCCCTAATTTTATCTCTTTGAGAATTCTTTCCTAGACTATTTCCCCTTCTCCCAAACTGGCATGGAAATTAACCCTTCATATTAGGAGAACCTTGATCAAGTCATTCTTACAGTTGGACAGATAGATGCAAGTATCTAAACCACTCACTCGTGTCCAACTCTTTGTGACCCCATGGACTGTAGCCCTCCAGGCTCCTCTGTCCATGGGATTCTCCAGGAAAGAATACTGGAGTGGGTAGCCACCCCTTTTTCCAGGGGATCTTCCCAACCCAGGGATCAAACTCTGGTCTCCCACATTGCAGGCAGACTCTTTACTATCTGAGCCACCAGGGAAGTCCTTTCTAAATCACAGAAGTTAAGAAAGTTTAAGCAGAAATCTGACCCCTGCTATTCCCAGGTCTTTTTCTTAACAATAAAGTGAATAGATTATTTAAAACGGATTTAAGGATTCATTTTTAACTCTTAAACCCTCTGGAACTCCTAAACCAACATGGAAATAGGTGTTGTCATACTTCTATTACAATGCTGGGGTAATAGAAATAAACATTTTACATAATAATTCAAGAGAGATAAGAAGACAGACCCTCTTGGAGCATCATGATGTATAGGAATGATGCTGGCAGAAGTGCTCATTTCTACACTGTGAAAGGTCTATTTGTGTTGTGGGTACCTGATTCAGGGACCAGACCAAAAAGGAGGCTACTTTCCTCTCCCTTCCAGAACCTCAACATTTGTCCCCTTTGCAGTTCTGTCCTTTATTTAGCTTTAGAACCAGGCATAATCATGACTGACTGGGCATGCCAGAGGGCAGTACCCAATGGTGTGGGAGCTTCTGGGTAGGAGGGGAGAGGGTGAGGGTCAGAGAAGACTGCTAGAAGGGCGGAGAGAAGAGAATGGAAGGAGTGCAGGTGAGAACGGATTTCTCTGTTGACCTCAGTACACACAGGAGGCCACTCTCAGACCCTGTACTATGAAAAGAGCTCAGTCAAGGGCATCAGACTCACCACTCCAATTCTCACCTTCTTCCAGATCTTCAAAGTTTATATTATTTTGTTCCAACAAGTCAGTTACTGATAAAACTTTCTCCAGAATCCCAGAAAGATATTTCTGTTACCACTTTTTCTCCGTGGTACCACTTTATACAACGAAGAACCATTTCCTGACTTCTACACAAAGCTTTGCAAATGAAGTTATAATAAATCACATCTAAAAATCCTGCCATAAGAGAGAAAAATAGTAACAATGGAAAGAGCTGGCACTACTCTAACCAAGCGATGAAGGTTAATCAAGTGATGAAGTTTAGCATCATCAATGCCATGTGGATATCATGTTTTCCTTGTGGGATTCTTTCCAAAAATCCATAAGCATGAGGAAACTTAGGCAAACTCAAACTGAGGGAACTTATGGGTTTTTCTCAAAATCGTAAGATCGTGAAAAACAAGGGAAGACTAAGAAACTGTCGCAGACCACAGCGCACTTAATGGATATGATGATAAAATGAAATACTGTGTTCTGGATTTGATCCCAAAACAGCAACAGAAAAGGATATTAATGGAAAAACTCGTGAACTTTTATAAAGTCTGTTTTAAGTAAAACATCGATGTTGGCTTCTCAGCTTTGACAAGTATATACAATGGTAACATACGATAGTAACTTTAAGGAAAATTGAAACTGAGAGGTGTAGGGAGGCTATCTGTATTTTTCTGTTATTTTCATCAATCTAAAATAGCTCCATAATTGAACATATTTTTAAAAAGTTCCCCATATTCTAAAAACTAGTTTACCTCCTTAGCTCTAGGCTAGATAAACTTAATTGCTTCTTCTTCAGATTCAGTTATATAGAAAGGCAAATATGTCAGGAATATAGTTCTGACACTCACAAATATTTATGGAGCACCTACACTATGCCAATGATCTGATGGTTTAACTGTCATGTATAGATTTTACAGACAGGATGTGTCCAAGTCATTGTCACTGGAGAAACCATTTCTTGGAGCCTTGTTTCTTTCTGCTGGTGTCCTTTACGTCTACAGCTCTCCAAAAGTTTAATCAAGATATTGAGGACTTTGTTTCCTTATATCTTCTTTAGTAGATAGCTTAGTAGCTCTCTCAAGACATTCATTGACTCTCATTTGGGTAATGTGCTGAGCTTGCTACCAATATTTTGAGTAAATGGGAACAGGCTCTGAATCGGTATCTCTGTGCAGAGACTGCATTGTTCAAAGGATATGGAACACAGCTGGATGTACACCTTCATTCCGCCTTCAGTCAGGTCCAAACCGGATGGTAGACAGAACAATGGGAGACAGATAGCATCAATTTCTTCGCCAACAAAAAGTGCAAGAAATAGTATTTCCCCTTCCCCTGAAACCTGATGGGAATTCAAGAATCAAGCTTGATCTTGGGGTGAGAGGAGAGGGTGTTTGGGAAAGGAAAGAGGAGAAAAAGCATGAACTGAGCCAAGGGTCTCGCTCTCTCTCGCCTTCTTCCTCTGTAGGGATGTCAGTGGGGAAGGAAATAGGCCATTAGCAAGTGTGTGTTCATTCCTGACACAGTTGAGATAATTCCCGTCAGCCATGGTCTCATCATTGTCGGATGGGCCATTGGAAAGCAAATGTGTAGTCTCTGCTCTCAAAGTCAGAGGAGTGGGTTTGGGTTGCAGCCAGATCCTTTCTGGCCGTCAATGCATCCCACCTTAGACTGCAGCAAGAGAGAAGGCAGAAGCTTCTGCAGGACGCCAAGTTTCTTAAAGTTCGATAGGCATTCATGTGCTCTCTTTGCCGTTGAATCTTTAAATGTTACATAACATTTAGGTCCATTTAAAATCTCTGACCCGTAACACCTTAAATTTTGTTATTTTTAAAATTAGTTTTATTGGCTTATAGTTGCTTAACAATACAGTGTTAATTTTACTGTACAGCAAAGTGATTCAGCTATATATATACATATGTCCCCTCTTCTTTGGATTTCCCTCCCATTTAGGTCACCACAGAGCATTGAGTAAGGTTTCCTGAGCTATACAGTGGGTTCTCATTAGATATCTGTTTTATACATAGTATTGATAATGTGTATATGTCAATCCCAATCTTCCAATTTATTCCACCCCACTCTTTTCCCTCTTGGTGTCCATGATTTGTTCTCTACATCTGTGTCTCTATTTCTGTTCTACAAATAAGACCATCTATACTATTTTTCTAGACTCCACATATGTGTTAATATATGGAAAGAGGGAACATGGTGATGCCCAACTTCTCTCCAAATTGAAAACTTTCTGGGTTCTACCTCTAAGTTCTCAAGTTTTACACAAAGTAGGTCTTCAGTGGGTGAAAGAGGTGCTGACTTCTGTAGCAGTTCATTTTAAAATATAACAAATTTTTGAGATTAGGAGAGTATTGCTTACTATTTGTGAGTTGAGACATGACACGGGCGGTCCAACTTAGAGGTGAAAGATAGTCCGGATACATTTCCAAATATTCAAGCAAATGGAGAAAGAGTATCTTGGAGTCATGACCTGCATAAAATGCAGAAGACAAATACCACTGTAAGCCATACAATTACTAAAACCATGTTCTAACTTGCTGTTTCTATCTAGTACATATACACTGCTGCAGACCATCATTGGACAAGTCTTGGACACAGGGTATGCTTTAGTTCCTCAGTCATGTACGACTCCTTGCGACCCCATGTCTAGACTCTTTGCTACCCAATAGTCCAGACCCCTTCCTTTGTGGCTCAGCCGGTAAAGAATCCGTCTGCAGTGCGGGAGACCTGGGTTCGATCCCTGGGTTGGGAAGATCCCCTGGAGAAGGGAAAGGCTACCCGCTCCAGTATTTTGGCCTGGAGAATTCCATGGACTATATAGTCCATGGGGTCACAAAGAGTCAGACACGACTGAGCGGCTTTCACTTTACTTCACTTCAGTCCAGATGCCATGGACTGTAACTCACCAGGTTCCTCTGTCAATGGTGATTTTCCAGGCAAGAACACTGGAGTGGGTTGCCATGCCCTCCTCCGGGGGATCATCCTGATCCAGGGATCAAACCCACATCTCTTATGTCTCCTGCATAGGCAGGCAGATTCTTTACCACTAGCGCCACCTGGGAAACCCCTCTTTTATGTATGTATTCCCTATATGCCTTTAGGCTTCTTCTCCTTTTTTTTTTTTTTTTTTGCCTCTAAGTTTCAAAGTTCTTTTCTCCTTCTCTCTCTTGTGATACATATTATCTTTAGCATAAAATCTATTACCTCTTTTATCATGGGTCTGTGATGTAAAAGTTGTGCTTCCCAGCTGGCACAAGTGGTAAAGAATTCGCCTGCCAATTCAGGAGATCCAAGAGCCATCAGAGAAGCCCAAGAATACTGGTGTGGGCAGCCTATCCCTTCTCCAGGGGAATCTTCTCAACCCCTGGGGTCTCCTGCATTGCAGGAGATTCTTTACCAGATGAGCTACTGGGGAAGCCTGACTTAGCACGCACATATACATAAAAGAATGTATATGAATATATACGAATATATACATACACATATAGAAGAAATATCTCAGAGAAGGATAGAAAAAATTGATTGTAAAGAGTAAGAAATAGGAAAAAAGGAAAACAGTCGAGTAAAAGAAAATAATCTGCTGACTAAAGCAATTCATCAATCCACAGCAAAAGTAATAAAACAGAATAAAATCCAAGATTTACCCAAACAACATTCAATTTAAGTATGATGTATACCTTCCCTGGTGGCTCAGATGGTAAAGAATCTGCCTGCAATGCAGGAGACCTGGGTTCGATCTCTGGATTAGGAAGACCCCTGGGAAAGGAAATGGCTACCCACTCCAGTATTCTTGCCTGGAAAATTCCATGTACAAAGGAGACTGGCATCTACATTCCATGGGGTCACGAAGAGTCAGACACAACTGAGCAACTAACACTTTATACATTCTAAAGGAAGTATGAAGAAAAGATAGGTTGGTATAAATAGACACCAAATCACGGTAGCCACACACGTGCCTGAATAAACAGAACCTACTGCGTTCCGAGGGAGAAATATGCTGGCCACTGTGTCCTGCGGCCAATGATTGTGTGAGGACAGATGAAAAACATTCTTAGAGAGGCCTGGGCTGAGAACTGAGGCAATCTGTGTTGCCTGGCTGAGAAAAGTACTCTCAGTCACTCTACCTGAGCAAAAGATGAATCAATATCAACAACTCGAAAATGAGGAAGTTGTGGTAATAAGGAATTGATGGTATCCCTTTGGGCACTGTGCTTCTTAGCCTGTATTGAGCTTTCTCCACTGCCTGACTAATGGTGGGGTGTATGGCATATGGCAAGCTCTTCCTTTTAAGAAGGAAAGGCAGTGCCCTTGTAAAACAGGACAAATGGGCGTGTCCCCTCCCACCAGCCCCAGAGGGAGAAATGACAGAGCTCCACCAGAATACACTCTGTGGTCAGCAAGGGTAAAATCAAAGGCAGCCCCAGGAGTGAGCCCTGGGTATTTCTTGTTGGTTTTTTTGCAGCTCTCCTCACAGATCTGGCTGCATCCCATTGAAACGGGAAATGAAAGTGCAAGGGATTGAATCTGTATTTGCCATTCTCTATCTGTAACTTTTATTTTTTACATTAAAAAGAATAAGTTTTCTGGGTTAAACTGTTGCCATCAGAACTCAAATTTCTCCTCCATTTTTGGTTTCTGTTTTAAAAAAATATGGATTATCTAGCTTCACAATGTTTTGTTATTTTCTGCTGTGCAGTAAAATGAATCAGCTGTATGTATACATAAATCCCCTCACTTTTGGATTTCCTTCCCATTTAGGTCACCGCAGCTCATTACATAGAGCTCCTTGTGCTAGACAATAGGTTCTCATTAGTTATCTATTTTATCGATAGTAGTGTATATAAGGACATGAGTTTGAGCAAACTCAGAGAGATAATGAAGGACAGGGAAGCCTGGTGTGCTGCCATTCATGGGTCACAAAGAGTCAGACACGACTTAATGACTGAACAACAGCAAAGTGTGTATACGTCAATCTCAATCTCCCAGTTCATCCTACCCCTTCTTTCTCCCCTGGTGTCCATACCTTTGTTCTCTACGTCTGTGACTCTATTTCTACTTTGCAAATAGGTTAATCTGTACCATTTTCAACAATTAAATAAGTTGGAAGTTTAGATATCATATAAGAATCATATTTATGAGCATAATGTAAGCCTCATTTTTCACACTCTGTCTGAAGTTTTCTTGTCAAAACTCTTTCTAATCAATGGGAAGAGGTTTTTATACTGGAAAAATGTCTAGTTTTGTCCCAAACCCTTTTAGATTATACCAGTGTTATCTTTAGTGTGAAATTTTCCTAGGATTTCAGTATGACAGGGATAAAGCTGCCTTATGAAAGGTGCTGAAGAATTTATAAACATCCTTTCCTAAAGACACATGTCACAACCAGTCAGGGGCCATATGATAATCAGGTGACAAAGGGTTCATACAACAGGAGTATGAAGAAAACCCATATGTAGTTAAATTCCCTGTAAATAACGCAGAACATCAGGCTTGCCTCTAACCAGCTGGGATGGCATGACATACAGACTTCTTTCTAGTCTATGATTCTTCAGTTCAGTTCAGTTCAGTTCATTTCAGTTGCTCAGTCATGTCTGACTCCTTGCGACCCCATGAATCACAGCACGCCAGGCCTCCCTGTCCATCACCAACTCCCGGAGTTCACTCAGACTCACGTCCATCGAGTCAGTGATGCCATCCAGCCATCTCATCCTGGGTCGTCCCCTTCTCCTCCTGCCCCCAATCCCTCCCAGCATCAGAGTCTTTTCCAATGAGTCAACTCTTCACATGAGGTGGCCAAAGTACTGGATTCTTGACAGTATGATTTTTCACTCAGTGCTTATTCTGTAATCATCTCACAGTCCTGAAAATTTTGGCATTTTAATTTTATCTCTTAGGGGAATATGGATCCTGGCACCATGACAAGTATAACAGTACAACAGAAAGACAGTTACCTTAGGCTTACACTCCGTCTTTTTTTTTTTTTCAGATTTCCAAGAAAGAAATATATTTTCAAGGTTCATAGCAAAAAATTTTACTATGACTTCATATGCATCATCTTTCACTACATTAAATCTCAAAAAACTGTGTGTTCCAAACTCTATTTCTTGTCTGCATAGTCTAACCATAAGTCATTCATTTTTAACCATTCCACAAATATATTTTCTGCATTCATTGTATGCCAAACACCGTGGTGGCCATGGGAAGCAGTACAGTGTAGTGGTGAAGAATGGGAGCTTTGAACACAGATAGGGCTTGAATCCCAGCTGTCATTTACTGTCTTGTATGCCTTGAATGTGTTCTTTAACATCTCTGAGTCTTATTTTCTCATTTATGAGAAGAGTAAAATACTCAAGCCAATTTATCAGATAATCGTGAGGTTTAGGGAATTCCCTGGTGGTACAGTAGTTAAGTTTCTGTGTTTCCAACGTAAGGGGTACAGGTTTGATCCCTGGTTGGGGAACTAAGATGCCACATGCCATGTGTGCAACCAAAAAAAAAAAAAGATTATTGTGAGGATTATAGGAGCATAACACAAAATATGCTCAGATAACGATGGTGATGATGGAGATGGTTTGTATTAGCTTGTTCAGACTGTCATTAAAAAAAAAAAAATCTTAGCCTCAGTTGTTCAAACAACAGAAATTTATTTTCTCCACATTCTGGAGTCTGAAAAGTCCAAGATCAAAGTCCAACAGGTCAAAGTTTCTGGTAAGAATTCTCTTTTTCACTTCAGATGATCACCTTCTGCTAAGTCTTCACGTGGCCAAGAGAGAGTGAGCAACCTCTCTGATGCAAAGGGCACTGATTCCATCGGATCAGGGCTCCACCCTCATCTAACCCTTATTACCACCCAAAGTCCTCATCCCCAAATACCACTGGGACTCAGGACTGCAAAAGATAATTCTGGGGAGACACAGTCCAGTCCGTCACACTGATATCATTATTTCCACTTACCTGAGGCAACGTTTCATCATATACCAAAGGAGTAAGAATGCTTATCTTTTTTAAGATGCCAGAATCCCTATGGAAATCGCACCATTCAAAAAAGCCACCTTTGGGCCTTCTAGAAATGACTCAACTTCTCTCTTTAAGGACTCTCTAAATTCAAGCAGCCTCTATATTTTCAAGATCCGCTTTTTGTCCAACCACACTCTCCAGTCATCCATAGCAGATGTTGGCTCTGGTAAATACTGTAACCCAAGGATTGTAAACATTTCTGAAGCAATGTTTAGAATGGTTACAGCCACCCCTCTAATTTAGCTAAGACATTTTTTCACAACGTCAGGATTAAATAGTCAACTTATGCCCTGTGCACACAAATGACTCCAACAATGGGGTCCACAACTGACCCAATAATGAACTTTCTTAACCTATCCTTGAAAAGAAAAAAAACAGTCGTATCATTTACCTTCAGATGGGTTTTTCAGGGTTTCTGAACCATCCATCTGACTTGCTGTTTATGTCAGGACACTGAAAGTTCCTGTTACTAAGGAAGAAGACCATATTGCACCCCAAAGTCCATTTTCATTAGCAGAGCAATGATGTCATCATGCACTTCTTCAGGGGGAATTAAGGATGTGAACAAAATTTTGCTGTAACTAGCTCCAGCCAATTGCTAAATACTCCGGACTTGCAACCGCATTGTTGAATCTGAGTTTGAAACTGGCTGAGATGGGAACATTTACACCTTGAGAATCAGCAAATACTATTAAGTCAGGGCTTTTTCCCCTTCTGGAAGTTTACCAGTATTCAGTGGACTTCTCCCATTTTTAAAAGTCCTAGACTGGGATAAGTCTTCACTGTACCTGGGGATATAGATCATACAATTTGCTCTAATATACAGATTCTTGGCCTCCACATAGTATCTAATGCATAATACTCTCTACTACTGTCTTGGCACTTGATACTTTCGAAGACCAAAAATTGCCACAAAACTGGTTTTGAAAGTATTTATAAAAACAAAAACATATATCTGATAGATATTAGGAGGAGAATGAGAGTGAGGAGTGGAAATAAAACTAAGCGAAAAATAAGTAAATCAAGTGAGAGGTCTTGTACAGATGATAAAATCATGCCAAGTCCTATGACATTTAAGTAATTCTATCTCCTGTACCTGAAGTATAAGGGGTGGGGCGAGAGTATATTGCAGAAAAGTCAATGTTGAGTGTAATATGTGTACATATAATTGTAACACCGCAAACTATTGCAGGAAGGAATCATGTCTCACTAATTTCTGCACCTTCAATATTTACTGCAATGCTTATCATTGAGAAAGAATTCAAAACATGTTTCTAAAACATCTGAGTTATTGAATAAGTGAATAATAATAACAGAGTTTCCCTGGTGGCTCAGTGGTAAAGAATCTGCCTTCAATGCAGGAGACAAGGGTTTGATCCCTGGGTTAGGAAGATCCTCTGGAGAAGGAAACAGCAACTCACTCTGGTATTCTTGCCTGGGAAATCCCATGGACTGTAGCACCTGGTGGGCTACAGTCCATGGGGTTCTCAGAGTTGGACATAGTGATTAAACTACCACCAACAACCATAATAATAGCAATGCTAATAATAATAAAACCTCACTCTTTCAGCATAGTTACCTTTCACTATGGATACCAATAAAATTGTTTCCAATACACATTAGATGCCATCACTGGCTTCCTATCATGCCTAAACTCACTAACCCTGGCCCCAAGTCCTTTCTGATCACCTAATTCTCATTTTGTACTCCTCTGCCTCTCTAAGGAGAGGCTCTGTCTACACTAAGCCTTCTCTCCTCTCCTTAAATGTCTCATTCCTTGCTCAGTTTACACCTTGCTCTCTTTTTCTGTAGACCTTGACTTGGCTTACTCTTTGACTCATGCAGGTCTTTTCCCAAAGGTCATCCCCTCATGGAAAATATCCTTTGGGCGATGTACCTAAAATAGAACCACCCTCACTAGACAGTGTTTGATCTTTTTAATGTTTTATTTTTCTGAATAGCACTCACACTTTCTGACATTTGTTTACTCAGTGGTTTGTTCATTGTCCTCATCTTATTGAAGATTGATTCTAGGAGACTAGGGACTTTGTCCACCTTGTCCTGTATGGTACCCTTGATTTCTGGAACAGTACCCATCACTGTAGGATCTCATTACACTTTTGATGATCTTTTGATAAGTGATGAATGAATGAGGGAATGAGGGAATGACTTCATTCACAACAATTCTAGAGTAATTGGCCATAACACCATGACCTACAGGGGTATCTCAATCTACAGAGGTCATAACCCTGCTAGCTGCTCCTGGAGACAAGCTGATGATACTGCAGTGGTAAGCATGGCAGCTCTCCAGTCTGAACCTCTAATTATAGGCCAGGTTCTGAGTAACAGAAACAACATATTCATATGCATAATGCAGACAATTATAACTCAACATCCAAAAGCTAACTGAATGTATCCCCTCATCCCCAACTTTTCATTCCTTTTCTCAGCTCATGATATTGGCAAAACCAAACAATGGGGTACCATCCTAGATTTTTTTTTTATTCTCCACACTGCCACCCTCAGAGATGTCATTCTAAAATGCCATGTCCTCAGTAAAAAAATAAATAAATAAATAAAATTCCAGTACTTACAGGTTAAAACCCAGACTTCTTAAAAAGGCTTCAAGGCTACTACTCCTCCGACTCAGATCTAGTTTCCCAATTTCATTTCTAGAGTCATATATTAACTTCCGACCACTGGCTAGATTTTTTTTACCCCACACAAGCTATGTCTAGCTTTCCATTTCTTGAATCCCCCATGCTCATTCATGCCATCAACTTTATACCTCTGAGATCCTCTGACTAGACTATCTTGCCTCTCCCAGCCTGGCATATGAATCATTCAATGCTCTCACAGGAAGCCTTTCCTGACAACCACCAAGCTGATTTAATTGCCTTCTCCTGATGTGTTCTTTGGAAATCCTAAGTGGGCTCCTGGTTCTAACAGTTTCCCTCTTGAAAAAGCTCCAACAAGAGTGCTAATCTCCAGGGTACACATGTTTAACCCCATCACTGAACTGGCTAAGTCTGCAAGGAAATTCTTTACAAATACTGAGAAGAGAGGGCCAAAAACCTAATTAATTTTTCAACACCAAAGTCTGGGTTTTACAATTTGTCTCTTTTTTACGATAATAAATTTCTCTAAAACAAGCAGGGCCTGGCGGTTGGGCAAGGGGCCAGCAATCCTCATTTGGCAAAAGGTTGCCTTGACTCAGGCTGTGTATATTTGGAGAACAATGCCATAGGTCAAATGTCAATGTTAGCCCAGTTCCCTTCCAATAGAGAATGTAGACCCCCCATGTGTGCCAACTGCCAAGAGATAGCCATGGATGTCTTTCTGGTTCTCACCCTGAGAGCACTTTGGACCTTTGCGAATGCCAATATTTTCAAACTGAATTCACAGACTTTTAGAACTCATGATCTTGAAGTGACCTTAGAAATGATTAAGTTAATCATTCACTTATTCCATAGGTAAGATGTATCCCTGCTTCTAACACTAGCTTTCAGTCCACTGACACCTTTTATCCAGTCTTAGCTGTTCAGAAAGATAATCTGCATTCTTTCTCTTCCTTTTCCAGAGTCAAGAAGAACTCAGGTATCAATACTGTAAGAAATCAAACAATTAACTGCAAACTACTGCTGAGGGTAAAAACAATTACTATCTCATTTCTAACAGCAGAGGCAAGAGGCTTCCTTGGTGGTGTAGTGGTTAGAACTTCACCTTCTGACGCAGGGGGTGCAAATTTGATCCCTGCTCTGGGAGCTAAGATGCCACATGTCTCATTGCCAAAGAGAAAAAAAAAAAGTCAAAAAACATAAAACAGAAACAATATGGTAACAAATTCAATGAAGACTTAAAAGAATACAGATATAGGTGACATGCATCCCCTTCATGCTTTAGGCAGCTCTCTGGATTCAAAACTTCATAGTGGGAAAACAATGAAAGGTTGCTTTCTTAATTCCCATGTGTGTGAGTATGTGTGTGTGGGGGTTTGCTAAGTTACTTCACTTGGATCTGACTCTTTGCCATGCTATGGACCGTAGCCTTCCAGGCTCTTCTCCATGATTCTCCAGGCAAGAATACCAGAGTGGGTTGCCATGCCCTCCTCTAGCAGGTCCTCCCAACCCAAGGACTGAATCTGTGTCTCCTGCATTGAAGGCAGATTCTTTCCTGCTGAGCCACTGGGGAGGACCCTAATTCCTACATACCTAGACGTTTTGAAAACTGCATTTTCTTTTTGCTTCAAGTTTTAGTTTTCTATTTCTGTGTAGCCCCTGGAAATGATACATATCTATGAGCTCACACTTTGTGTAGGTTGGAAGTCTTGGTGCACAAGACTGGATTCTCTGCCCAGGATTTCATTAAGCTAAAGTTGAGGGGACAGCAGGGTTGGTGTCTTTGTTTGATGTTCAGGGCCCTCTTCCCTGCTCACCATTGCTGGTAGAATCCAATTCATTGCGGTTGTTGTATTGAAATCTCTGCTTTCTGGCTGGCTGTTAGCAGAGGCCATTCTCAGCTCCTAGAAGCTGCCCATGTCTTTCACCATCTTTAAGCCAGTAGTGATCCACTGAATCTTGTATTTCACATCTCTGGCTTCCTCTTCTGTGATGCTGGAGGAAACAGTATACTTTTTAAAAGGCTCATATGACTAAGTCAGTCTCACATGATGATTTCCTGGTCAGTTGATTTGGTACCTTTATTACATCTGCAAAATCCCATCATAGCAACACCTAAATTAGCCCTTGATTTAATAACTTGGAGTATGTGTGTATAAACCAGAGGTCTTGGAGAGACATCATGGAATTTCATCTGCCCTACCTTCTCAGAGTCATCAAGAAAGTAGATTTCAGAAAGAACACGTAACTTCTTTCTTTATCCTCACCCCAAGTTTTCTCTTTGTATATAGCTCATGTTCTTCTGCACATTTTTGCCTGGGTGTCCTACAGGCACCTTGAACTCAGTATGCTATCATTTCAGATGGCATGGCAGAAAAGGATGGCATGAATTTAGAGAGATACTCAGATGCAACCAGAGCCACACTGGTCAAAACAAAGAAAGTTGGCTATACTCACATTGTAGTGGCATGCCATTAAAGACATTCAGCTAGGCATGTAATATGATCAGGTGTGTTGGACAGGTGAATGAGTGCATGTAAGGTGACCAGTGTAGAATAGTTGCAGTGCCCAGGTAAGAGGTGGCAGTGGTCTGAACTGGTGTCAGGAGTGTAGGACAGAGACTTTTCCCATTAAGACAGTCTAGCTAGATCTGCACTCAGCCTTCTCCACACTTCTCTCTCATATTACTTGCTGCGTTGTTTTGGAGCTGTCACTTGGGTTGTCTCTCTCCCCTTCTTGACTATCTTAGAGCACTGTGCCCCCAGCACAGTGTTGGCACATAGTAGGCAAGCAGGAACCATCTGTCCTGTTCTCTATGCCATTGCCCCAGACCCAACTGCCTCCTTGTGGAAACCTCTGCTGGACTTGACCTTGCTTTCCCTGCCTCAGTTCGTATGCTGTGCCCTGCTTGACCCAGTAGCATCTGGGGTTGTCTTCCCTCTGTACTCCCATGGTCTAGTCCATTCAACCCAAGTTGAAGTCCCCTCCTCCAAGCTCATTTGGCTCTCAGTTACTGGCCAAGATTGAACAAGTTCCCTCTTGGCTCTGGCTGAGCTGAACTGAATATTTTATTATCTCCCTCAACCTAGATAGCATATTCAAAAGCAGAGACGTTACTTTGCCGACTAAGGTCTGTCTAGTAAGGCTATGGTTTTTCCAGTGGTCATGTATGGATGTGAGAGTTGGACTGTGAAGAAAGCTGAGCAACGAAGAATTGATGCGTTTGAACTGTGGTGTTGGAGAAGACTCTTGAGAGTCCCTTGGACTGCAAGGAGATCCAACCAGTCCATTCTGAAGGAGATCAACCCTGAGATTTCTTTGGAAGGAATGATGCTAAAGCTGAAACTCCAGTACTTTGGCCACCTCATGCAAAGAGTTGACTCATTGGAAAAGACTCTGATGCTGGGAGGGATTGGGGGCAGGAGGAGAAGGGGGCGACAGAGGATGAGATGGCTGGATGGCATCACGGACTCGATGGACGTGAGTCTGAGTGAACTCCAGGAGATGGTGATGGACAGGGAGGCCTGGCGTGCTGTGATTCATGGGGTCGCAAAGAGTCGGACGCGACTGAACTGAACTGAACCATGAATTCTGGGCTCCCTGGTGGCTCAGTGGTAAAGAATCCACCTGCCAATGCAGGAGAAGCAGGCTTGATCACTGTGTGGGGAAGATCCCCTGGAGAGGGAAATGGCAACCACCCCAGTATTCTTGCCTGGAGAATCCCAGGGAGAGAGGAGACTGGCAGGCTGTAGTCCATGGGATCGCAAAGAGTCCAAGACAACTTAGTGATGAAACGACAACAAGCCCAAAGTCTACAATAGACACCACCTCTGCTACATTCTCGATATTCCAGCTCCGTGTCTCCCCTAGTCTGCTGCATACCCCTCCCATGTGCCTCTCTTAACCTTCGAGACCAGTCCACCAAGGAACAAGGGCTAGAGTTTCCACAGCTCCAGACATATTAGGAAAGAACATTTATATTTAACAGCCCTTTGCTCTTCTTTCCACTTCTAGGATTCTAAAATGCCCTTGTGTGGTCTAATAAGTCCAGTTGGAAATATTTCCGATTTCTTGTGATGGCTCTTTGGTCTGACAGCTCCTCTCTGTTGGGTGAATCCTATGAAAATTGCTTTACTCACAGATCTGACCTCACTTGAATTTTACTTTTAGCCCTGTTAGAAGACAAGCCATTTGCTCCCATACCCCACCCTCCCCCTTCAAATGAGCATCAGGGGGACTGCTTGTGTTTTGTTCCTAAGACTGCAGTTGAACTTGAGGCTCCAGGAAGAGCAAGACCCTCTTAGGTTTTGGCAACCAAATCCCACACGGCCTCCCTCCATTGGTTTTGTCCTCTCAGTCCTGGTACCTTGTGGGCAATTTGTAAAATTAGGAAATTAAGAAAACAGAGACCGAAAAAGACTTGGGAAATGCTTAGTAAGGAAAACCCCTTCATAGAGATGAAACCTCAACAACAAATTTGCCAAGGGAATTTGAACTGTAGACTCTCCTATGGAGTGCTCTAAATAATAAATATCCTGTCTCTCTTTCCTTGAAAACCCAGTAGATGCTAAGTGAACATTAATTTTCTCGAGAGGGTCGGGGCGGGGGGGGGGGAACTATCTTTGATTAACAAATGGCAATTTATGAATAAACATCTTCCACCAAAGACAAGTTCATATGGAGAGATGATTCCAGCTCTGGTGGCTCAGATGGTAAAGAATCCACCTGCAAACCTGGATTCCTGGGTTAGATCCCTGGGTCGGGGAGACCCCCAAGAGAAGGGAACAGCTACCCACCCCAGTATTCTTGCCTGGAGAATTCAATAGACAGAGGAGCCTAGCAGGCTACAGTCCATGGGATTGCAAAGAGTAGAACACAACTGAGTGACTTTCACTTTCTTTCACTTCTTTGCTGTAATTTTTCTTGGAACCCCTCATTGTACTCAATCCCTTCCTTTTCTGGACCCATGAACTTCAGATTTGTGATCCCAGAAGAATGAGGGATGTTGCTTGAATGAGGTGGCAGATTCCCCCCTTTTCTCTCAGGTAATATGATCCTTTCCTCTATGTGTGAAATATCACACTTATAAACATTTTACCAGGAGGTTTATTTGCAAAAGAGAAAGCATTTTCAGGAGAAGAGATGGGGTCCTGGTTCTGATTTTCCCCATGAATGTTCTGAGTCAGCCAAAAGGATACCTATACCCAATGGGCATCCAGAAATGGGAAAGAAAGGAATTCCACATAAACTTTTGTAAGGCAAAAAACAAAGATGGGTTGTATCTTCAGTGTGACCACAACTTTCACTTTAAATAAGTTTTACTTAAATCACATCGTTTGAAATTTACATCCAGTGTCTGCCAGGCATTAAGGCTCTCTACATTTATAGGAAGATAGTTCCTTCTTCACTGGCTTGCAGGGTACCAAAGCAGGCATCTGGGCACCATGTGAGGCACAGATACTCTTTAATGTCACCTCTCCCAGGCTGCGAAGTCAGCTCTACACCCTGGTGTGGGTCTCAACTCCACCTCCGGGGCTATAAGCTAAAGAAATAGTGAGCATAAACTGCTCTCGGTTGCAATCTTTTCGTGGCAGCAGAGTTGCATCTTTTTCAGGGTTATTCATTAGTCTTGTCTCCGTTGCCTAGAACTAAGGCATAAATGGGTATGTACGTGAGACAGAGAGAAGAAGAGGATGAGGAAACAGAAGCAAGAGGAGGAAGAGGAGGGGAGGAGAAGAGAGGGAGAGATAGAAACAGAGAGACACCCTACAGAACAGGCTGCTATAGAGGATATGAAAGTAAAAAGGGCACATAAACAACTTCAACTGTAAAATTCCCTAAAGCTCCAGCAATGCGCTGCTTCCCTTCTTTGAGCAAATCAGCTAAGGAGAGACTGTCACCATGAAGACCATGAGACCTACCCAGCTATCCTTGTTGCTAGATAAACCCACATGATCGTCACTGCCTCCTCCACCCCAGGAGCAGGGGCTGTGAGAGCTGTGAGCTTGTTACTAACAAGGCAGAAAGCAGCAGGGAGAAGTGATATTAACGTATGACATGCAATTGTTCATTTAGTGGACAAATTAGTGCCACGATGTATTTTGCTCATTTTTGGTAACTTATTCGAGGGTTGAGACTGAGAGATTTTGTTGACATTTTACATATCACTATCAACAACAAATATCCATTATACCAAAAAAAATCAATATTCTGAATTATTGAAGTTCCTCAGATTCCCAGAAAGTCTGCAGGGACTTAGGCTTAATTACTATTTTCATGAGGGGTGAGTGAATTTCAGCTATTTGAATTACATGGAATTTTTAGAGTGCATTTTATGGCTAGCAGCTTTCCTTTTTCTCTTCTTTTCTTTCCCCTTAAATCATTTGACTTGTTCAGGAACCATATTCTCATATCCTCTACCCATATTCAATTTAGAGATGAAAAATTGGAGTTTAGAGACTTAAATAATTTGTCCAAGACCACAGAGCTGCATCTGGCAGAGCTGATCTTTGAAATTAGGTCTATATGCTCTCAAAGCTCAGTTCTTTTCCATCACACCAGGAACCTGAAGTAAAACAACAATTGGAGCTTAACTGGGATGTGTTTCTACATGTCCCTGAAGGACAAAGACAAATGTTTTAGAGTCAGGGACATAGAAAGCCTCAGAGGCCCCTGAACGGTCATCACTTCTAGACTGTAGAAACTACTCTTACCAAGCTCACTGTCAACTTCGTTGTTGACAAATCCAATCTATTCTCAGGAAACCAGTATTATGTGTCAGTAATGGAAACTCAACATGGAAACCTAGGAGTAGAACTGATCTTAGACACACAGTTCAAAGTGGATCCTGGAGTGAAAATAGCAATCTCCTCCGCTTTCCCCCTTCTTCCTTTTCCTTCCTGCCCTGTCTTCCTCTCCTTTCCTCTACTCCTTTCCAACTTTCTCTCTGAACATCCCTTGCTTCTTCTGCTATTTGTCACATTCCCTCCTACTGACAACTTTTTCCATTTATGTAGATAAGAGAGAAGCAAAAACACTACAGAATATTCCAGACTTACATCCTGCCAGCCTGGCAATGGCAGAAGAAGGAGACGCTGTCTTCTAGTGTCCATATATGAAATGATTTGAATGATCTTGATTGACCCTTTCGGATCATGACCTCTGTGGTCAAGCCCAGAAAGTAACTGACACAAATCCACGAAGATGTATTTTGGACCTAACCTCACTTCGATTACCAGAAGCATGCGTCCTCTTCTTCCTGAATTTCCAAAATCTTCAGTTCTCTTCTAAGCTTTAAATTCCTCTTTATAACCAATCTTATTATAATCTTCTCATAACTGGTGTAAACCCTCTAGCAAAGCATGGAGGGTCCTCATGGTTTGGTGAGTGGCAGTGATGAAATGATAGTAGTGGTGATAACAGATATCCTTTACTGAGCACCTAGGATGTGCCTATGAATTTGGAGTCTGATGTCATGTATAAATATAACTGGTTTCAAACCAAGACTCATAACTTGCACATTATTGGATCTTGTCATTGCATTTCAGCTTCCACATTTGCAATATGGTGGAAGGGGTAAGAATAGCATTTGCCTCAGAACACTTTAGGGACGTTTAATTAGAAATATGCCCATAAAATACTGGGCACAAGGCTTGACACATGTGAAATACATCAATAAAACACAGCTACTATTTATATGTCCCAGTCAGATTTCTCGACATTTTATTTGATCCTCAACAATTGAGTAAAGATCAAAGTATCAACCTGATTTCTTTCACAGGTGAGGGAACAGAGGCTTAGAAAGAGCTGGATATTCGCTCAAACACTCCTAGTTCATCAGTGACAGCCTGGGACGGGAAGAAATCTCACAGCCTTCAAAGCCCTTAGCATCTGATCACCAAAGGTTCTTTGTTACTTTGGGACCAAATTTTAGGTCATAATCTGGTCATATCTGAAACTGGTTCTGTGCCCAAACATTCAACGTGCGCAGTCGCCAGAATGGACAATGAGCATCCCTGGTGTGGTGTCCAGGGCTCTGCTATGTCTATCCCAACATCCCTCTTTCTTTAGTGTTCCATTTATCATCTCACAGGCAATCTCCAGGGCTGTTTTAGAACCACTTCCACAGCGTTGCTGCCCAAAGACTCCTGGGAAACAATGACGCTGACATCCCATCTGGCGTTATTACTTTTTTAACACACTGTGAGCTTTTTATGGGATGAGTGCATTGAGTCTATGGCCCATGCCGGAGGCCTGTGTCTTCCTGGTAGAAGGCAGTTTCTCAGGGCTTCCCAGATGAGGGTAAGGATACCTTTGAAAACACTTTCTGTTCCATGAAGTCCTGAGAAGGGGCCAGGCTGCCTCTGTCTTCCTTCAACTGCTGCTTGAGGTTGTGTCTGATCCTAGAATAAGCATCCCCATCTGTGTTATTCTGTTAACTGAAAAGGAAGAAATTAGTGCATGGACTTGTCACATCTTGTGACCTGTTGCACACTGAGATGTGAGGTGGCAGCAGAGCAAATGGCATTCTTTCTCTCTGCGCCTTTCAGACTCACTGAGGAGACTCAGAAGAGCAACTCTGGCTACATGAAACACACCAACGCCATCCCTAAAAATCAGACGGAGCCTCTCCAAGCTTCACCTTATACAGAACTGATGGGGAAGGGGTGGGAGGGCCTCAAAGGAAACTTCCCCTCTCTGCCAAGCTCCAGATGGAGGACCTTCCCACGGAAATGCTTGCTGGAGGCGCTTTGCTGACACAGAGTGCTGCCAGGGAAAAGGGCCTCTGGTGGGGCTACTCTTGCCCTTTCTCATGGGAGAAAACCAGAACACTCTGAAGGTGGGAAAGGCCCTCAAAGGCCAGGTCTTGATGGAGGGACCGGATGGGAGGTCCCTCATGAAGCCTCTCAGGGAAGTTCTGATCCTGGGCTGGTGGCTTGCCACTGACTCCTGGAACAAAGATTTTCAATGCAACATGACAACCTGAAGGTGTGTTTGATCTGCGTTTCTGTTTTCCAAGGCTTTCACAGGAATCCGCACTTGACTAAGTGTTGGATACAGATTTAGAACAAGAATCTGCTTGGGTACCAAGTGTTCTAGAGAACTTGGGCTTCATCTTGGCTCTCCCAATAGCCTTTACCAGTTTGCCTTGGCAGAGACTCAGGAAATGAGAGAGAAAAGAAAAAAGAAATTCTTATTTTTTGAACCCAACTAAATAACACCCTGCAGTAGAGAGGGGAGGCAGAGGCCAAGGGTCAAAACCATCATAGGCTCTCTCTCCAGGGAGAGTGGAGGCAGGACCCATCTCATGGGTGAGGTGGTCAAAACTGAGGGAAGGCTTTGTGTTCCCCAAAGAAATTTTGTCCAGAAGAAGAGGCTCCCTGCCAACCCGGATGGTCACTGAGAGCCATTGTCTGCTTCCTACTTCCCATGTCCTTTCAAAAAAGAAACACTCGGCTACATGAAGACAAACAATGATTCCAGGATCTCACTGACCCAGCCTATGTTATGACCTCTAGAAATAATTTCCCTATCAGCAAAAATATAAATATGCTTTTTTTCTCCTTGATTTCCTCTGTTTCTAGAATTTTATGAAACATACAGGGAGCCACAGTTGAGGTATTTCCAGGCAGCTTGTTCCTCACCTCAACTCTCACCAATAAGTTGTGAATCAGTAAGTGAGGGTTGAGGCTGGAGTCTCGTTTTCAGTAAGCATCTGATCCACGGGACTCTGATACGGCTGAAACACGGGACCTCTTTATAAACATTTTGCGTTGGAGATTCCATCATACCTTGAATTCACAGATAACACTTGATTCAGCTAAATTCTTTAAACCTCACCTTGAACATTCTGTGGAAAGGATGTATTGGATCCCAGCATTGTCCAGGATATGAATGAGCCAATACAGAAGAGTGTGTCATCTCTACTTCTGTGCCCTTTCTGTGTGCAATGTCCCCAGATTTCAGATAAGTAGGCACCCCAGTAAGATGAAATCAAAGAACACTTTATCAGTCACACATTTCACAAAATACTGTGATGGCCATTGGTAAGTAACATGCAGATGTTCACAATGAATGATGCTTTAGTGGAGTTTCAGCCTTGCAATAAATATTTTTGATGGAACATAATAAAGACATTAGATAACATCTATTATTTCTTGAATATGGCTCCGGGACTGGAAAGGTAATAAAACATTGAATCAACTATATGAACTAGGGACTACCATTATCTATATTTTACTGATGAGGAAACTGGAGCTCCAAAAGGTTTGAAAATTGATTCGCAAGTGTCATATTGGTGATGCTTTCTTGATGTGCAACCAGGCAATCCAACTCCAGACTGCATGTCCTTTAAATGCTATCTTGGTTCTCTGGGGGAAGCAATAGATATGACTGAGAGAGAGAAGGTGAATGATGACAATTATTTCACACACTGCATTGTTTTCCTATGCATTGTTTGGTCTCCATACAGCCATGACCTCATCTCAGTTTCTTGCTGTATCACCATGTCCAGTGTCCACTGCTCATTTGCACCCACAAAGCCAAAGACACCAAGGATTCAGCATATTTCTATATAAACTTATCATTTACCCTAAATCTCCCTGTCTCCTTAGACTTTCTGGCCAAGAAGAAAACCTGTATCTCTACTTAGAAAAATAAATAAACAGAGGATACCCACTATGGTCTAACTCCAACCCCAAAATGAATAGAGCCTAGGCTAGAGTGTCAGGAAAACACACCCTTCTTCCAAAAAAGTCTCCAGCATACAACTGAAGGAAAATAAATATTAATGAAAGAATCCCTGTTTCCATTCTTATTTTCCCTATGTTGGATTCCATACATGACATTTGCTGATTCTTCATGAACTTGATGCAATACCTACTGTGTGCCAGGTATTATTTTCTAGGTATTGTGACTGTAGAGGCAGATAAGAAAATAACTTATCCTTAAGAAGCTTATAGTTTAGGAAAGCCAAAGCATTCTTTTAAAACTTAGATCCAGTTTCTGCTCTGCTGGAAACTTGCAAGAGTAGCATCCGCTCTCCTGATCTCCTGTATGGCTTACAAGGTTCTCCCTGGCCTTGTCTCTGCTTCTCACTTCATGCCACCTTCCTTCTTGTTAAATGTCTGCAAGTTACATTGGCCTCTTGATCTTCCTCTGCCTTGAAACTGCTAAGCTCAGTTCCCAGTTTGGAACTTGGTACCATCTACTTCTTCCCTGAATTCCCCTCTCCTGATCATCTCCTACCTGCATCTGTCAGTCACTCATTTCTAAGCCTTACTGACTGTTCCTTGGCAAAGATGTCCCAGAAGCTCCAGAAAATAGTTTCCTATTCTGCATACCACAACCACATATATTGTTTCTTTGTATAGTGTTCCTGGCTACCTAATACACTCGCTTTTGTTTATTAATCATCTGTCTTCCCTATTACAGGGACTTCCCAGTGGTTCAGCGGTAAAGAACCTGCCTGCAATGCAGGAGACAGAGGAGACAGGGGTTCGATCCCTGGGTTGGCAGCCCACTCCAGTATTCTTGCCTGAAAAATCCTATGGACAGAGGAGACTGGCGGGCCACAGTTCATGGGGTCACAAAGAGTCAGACACGACATGCACCCCTATTATAATGTGAATTGTAATAAAGGTAATGTTCAATGGCTCATTTACCATTTTATCCCATTATTAGAATGGGACCAGGTGCGTTGTTGATGATCAATAAAAAGAGATGGATTGAATTATTGAATAAATAAACTTCCACTGAACATGAGCTTCCCTTTTCTCTTGTTCTGCAGCAGGTTAAAGGAGTGAGTTTTGTTTGTTTTCATTTTCAAGAATCTATATGTTATGTTTTCTAATCTATTGATGACTTTGGGGGCTTTGCTACATTGTGTTCTAGTTGTTGAAACATCAGAAATTAGAGAAACATTTTTCTTCAATAAAAATTAGATAGGTAACAAAATAGAGAACTCTGCCTTCATTAAAATGCTAATGCACGCTTTTACTTATTGATATGGAAATGTTGTCAAAACATACTAGTGATGAAAACATTTATGAAGTATTATTAATCAGTTCATTGAAATCATACATGTGCATTCTGAGAGGTGTTCAGTGAAATGTTAGTGGTTGCTTCTGCAAGGTTGTAAAATCTTAGGTAATTTAAAACTATTATTTATAATTTTCTGTAGATTAATATTTTTCCAATGATTTCATATTTCACTTACTAGGAGGACATTTCAATGAAAAGTTCCTTTCATTCAAAAACTAAAGTAAAAACATCAAATAAATAAAAACAAAGACAAAAATGATACAATTTATTGTGCTTGAAAGCCTTTCATGGATCCTTATTGCCCACAGAATGACATCTGAATTCTTGAAGGCCCTCCTCCATGATACCACCTTTCTCTCCAGTCTTGCCCTCTAACAAGACCTGATCAGAATTCTAAATCTCCCTCTCACAGTTCTCTGAAACTGCCATGCTTGGCCACGCTTTCATCATTTTCATGGAGGTTCCCTTTGCCAGTGATGCCCTTCTTTACCCACCCTCATAGGAAACACACCTGTGTGTGGGACTTCCCTGGTGTCCAGTGGTTAAGAATCTGCCTTGCACTGCAAGCGGTGCTTGTTTGATCCCTAGTCAGGGAACTAAGATTCCAAATGCACCACAGCCTACTGAGCCTGTGCATTCTGGGGTCTGTGCACTAGAAGTTCCTGAATTATGCAGTGAAGATCCCAGGTGCTGCAACTGAGACCCGATGCAGCCAAATAAAAAAATGTTAAAAAACAAAACAAAGCAAAAAACCTGTGCATGTTTAAGAATTCGGCTTCATACTTCTTCGTATTTCTCTGAGACTTTTCTGTAAACCTCAACAATGGCTGTGTCAACTCCTAGTTTCTCTCTTCTGTTTATATCTGGGTAACTCCCTGTTTACATTCATGTCCTATCTACTAGCTGGCACTATGTCCTAATGATTCAAACATGCCTAATAATCATGCAAAGCACTCTTGTTCTGAACTCTTCTCATACAACCCTGCAAATATTGTGACTGCCTCCATTTGACTGCACTAAATGTTTAAATGAGTTTCCCAATTTTACACAGTCATTGGTATTTCCAGGATTCAGATTTAGCCAATTCAGCTCAGCTCTTTGCTCTTAACTGCTGTGCTTTGCTGCCTCCCAAGGCACACTATGGGCCTTATTTAGGCTCATAGGCTAGACAATGCCACTAAGTCATAAACTCTTTAGTGGGGATGGTACTCCAACATAAATACACAAAAAAAGGAAAAAACAAAAAACCCCAACACTTACATATCTACACCTTTTGTGATTTGGGTTATTCATCTTATACTATAATTATTAAAGCTTCCTCAGAAGCAAAGTGTTTTGAAAATTCACCTTCAATAACTTGTCTCATGGTGTGTGCATGCTCAGGCGCTTCAGTCGTGCCTGACTCTTTTCGACCCCATGTACTATAGCCCACCAGGCTCTTCTGTTCATGGGATTCTCCAGGCAAGAATACTGGAGAGGGTTGCCATGCCCTCCTCCAGAGGGTCTTCCCAATCCAGGGATTGAACTGGCATCTCCTACATCTCATGCATTGCAGACAGATTTTTTTACCCACTGAGCCACCTGGGAAGCCCATGTCTCACGGTGAATGGCCTCAGTCATGGCACTTTGTTTCTATGTGATACCTTAATTAGAACTTTAGAATTACACAAAGGTAGAGTAGAGCCTTGTTGTTTTCAGCGGCCCGGTGATGTCTGACTTTTTGCAAGCCTATGGATTGCAGTGCTTCAGGCCTTTCTGTCCCTCACCAGTTCCCAAAATTTGCCCAAGTTCATGTCCATTGCATCGGTGATGCCATCCAGCCATCTCATCCTCTGATACCCTCTTCTCCTTCTGCCTTCAATCTTTTCCAGCATCAGGGACTCTTCCAATGAGTCAGCTGTGTGTATCAGATGACCAAAATACTGGAAGATTAGATATTCAATAATATAGAATGCTGTTCATTTAGAAAACTGCAGTTTGTAAGAGCATGGAGCTCTGAACTCCAAATTCACCTCTTACTGTGAGCCCTTGGGCAAGCTGCTTTTCTTTTTCTATATCTCCTTTGCCCTGTTAAATGGACATGTAATGGTACTTTCCTCATGGTGTTTTTAGAATGCAGTGAAATAACTCAGGCAAATGCTTAGTATGGTCTGCAATATAAGTGCTCAATCAAGCCTCAGATCCAAAAATTAACTCTGATTGTCACAATTTTCCACTGTAGGGACCATATTACATTGGAGGGAACAGAGACTAAACCAGGAACTCAGAAGGTGGAAGTATTCCTGAAAGAAATGAACTTTGCTTACCAAGCTCACACAAACATATCTTTGGTAATATGTGATAATCTCCCCCACCCCGACTACTGGCACATTCCCCCCAAAAGTTTATTTATTTATTTTTAATTTTTAAATATTTTTATTGGAGTATAGTTGATTTACAATATTGTATTAGTTTTAGGTGTACAGCAAAGTGAATCAGTTATACACATACATATATTCACACTTTTTGAAATTCTTTTCCCATATAGGTATTACAGAGTGTTGAGTAGAGTTCACTGTGTGCTACAGTAGATCTTTATTAGTTATCTGTTTTATACATGGTAGTGTGCAAAAGTGTGTGATGCGTGTGAATTCAGTCGCATCTAACTCTATGAGACCCCCTGGACCAAAGCCCATCAGGCTCTTCTGCCAATGGAATTTCCCAAACAAGAATACTGGAGTGGGCTGCCATGCCCTCCTGCAGGGGATCTTCCCAGCCCAGGAATTGAACCTGCCTCTCCAGTGTCTCTTGCATTGCAGGCAGATTCTTTACTGCTGAGCCACTGGAGAAGCCCATGATATGTGACAACTTATAGAAAACATCATGGTGATTATAATGATGATGATGATAGAAGGAAGGTAACAGGGTATAAAATTTACCAGAAATGCTTCATTCTGATCAAGGTGGGAAAGTCTAAGGGTCCTCATGACACAACTAAGATCCCACAAGCTACACTAAAGATCACATGTGCCACAGCTAAGACTGGCACACCCAGATAAATATTTCAAGACTTTTTAAAATATTTGAGAAAAAAATTTTCTAGAAAGTTCTAAAAGGCAAACCTTGAATTTGCCCCCCACTGACTTCCCAGCTGGCTCAGTGGTAAAGAGTCCACCTGCCGATACAAGAGATGCAGGTGTCTCAGATTTGATCCCTGGGTCGGGAAGATCCTTGGAGAAGGAAATTGCAACCCACTCCAATATTCTTGCCTGGAGAATCCCATGGACGGAGGAGCCTGGTGGGCTACAGTCCATGGGGTCACAAAGAGTCGCACATGACTGAGCACACACTCGGAGGCAACAATTTGTATAGCATGTACTTCGTATTTGCAACTATTTACATAGCTTGTATATTGCTAGGTATTATAAGTAATTTGGAGATGACTTAAAATATATGGGAGGATGTACCTAGGTTATATGCAAATGTTTTGCCATTTTATAGCAGGGAGTTGAACATCTGCATATTTTTATCTGCCAGGTGGTGGGGGGTAGGTCCTGGAACCAATCTCCTGTGGATAGTGAGGGACAAGCATATATTCCAAACAAAAAATTTCTAAAAGATATTTACTTAATACTCTGTTGTTGAGAATATAACAGTCATTTATTCGTAACAGAATATAACTCAAAGTAAATGAACTCTTTTCTTGTTTTTATATATTTTCACCCCAAGATTCTGCTCCATCTGATACAAATGCTGGCATATCTATGTGGTTCTTATTTGCATTTCCCTGATACACGTTTTCCAGATACCTTATGGTTAAACTTTCTAAGACACTTTTTAAAAACTGTGTATCTTCCAAGAGGTGTATTTTTGTTTTCCACCTGAACTGAAGGCTTCTAGATATTATGGTATTACAATCATTTGCATTTATTGCCATAACAGATAAATTTGCACTTCCTTCTATGATCTTATTTTATGTTTTCTTTATTTCATGGTTTCCTATCATTTCCCTTATTTCCTGTCATTTGTTAGTTGAACTCTGCTTTGATTTCTTTAATCTCCTCCAGTAATTTGGGAGGAATCATCCTGTTTTTGCTTCTACTAAATTTTGCAAAAGAACATACTTGATCTGATATTTCTCTAATTATCAAGGTCAAGAAGAAACAATAGCTTTTGACTCTACCTTATTTCAGTGGAGAAAGTTAGCACTTTTTTTTTTCCTTCCTTCTCCCATTGCCCAATATTTCATAGCATAATATGTAGTTTTAGACATCCGTTATTATTTCAATATGATGTATTTTATATTTTAAGTTACATTTATTCTAAAATTTAAAAGATCTTCCCTCTTGTTTGTTTAAAAAAAAAATTCTTATCCCTGTTCTCATTAATTTCCACTTTAAATGTGCTGTTCAATTTTCTTTTCCACTGTCTTTTTGGGGTCTTCTTGTATGGTTCTCAAATGGTAACATCCCCATCCCTATTCTCTGTCATTTGTCCCTTCCAATCTCTATCATCCATTAGACTTTCTCACATAATCTTACGCATCTCTTCATCACTTTTTTGCTTATGACCATTGAACTTCTACCATCAAATTTCTCTCCTGCCATTGAGACTTGTATAACCAACCACTTACTGAATATCTTTTCCCAGTCTTGAAGGAGTGGCCTTAGATAGGAGATGAACAATATTCTTCAATCTCAGCCTAATTCTTGGTGTCTCTTGAACCGTAGGGATTCTCCAAGCAGCCAGTTTCATTTTTAAAATTATGTTGGTGTATGACGAACTAGCACAACATTGTAAAGCAATTATCCTCCAATCAAAAATAAATAAAATGTAAAATGGAAACATTTAAAAATTATTTATTTTTATTAAAGTTATAGTTGATTCACAGTGTTGTGTTAATTCTAAGTCACAGCAGAGTGACTCAGTGGCATGGAAGCAACCTAAATGTGCATCCACAGATGAATGGATAAAGTTGTGGTGCACATATACAGTGGAATACTGCTCAGCCATGAAAACGAAAGAGATAATGCCATCTGCAGCAACCTGGATGCAACCAGAGATGATCGTACTAAGCGAAACAAACCAGAAGGAGAAGGAAATGCCAGCCTATTTGATTTTTAATAGTTCTCAGTTGTTAAGGGTGCCAAGGCCTTTCAGTGTACCCAAAGGCGGAAATTTTAGTTAG
Source organism: Ovis canadensis (assembly GCF_042477335.2). Lineage (NCBI taxonomy): Eukaryota > Metazoa > Chordata > Mammalia > Artiodactyla > Bovidae > Ovis > Ovis canadensis. The sequence continues at coordinate 84,027,895 of NC_091257.1, read as the reverse complement.
TACTCAGATTTAAGCTGATTGGAAGCCACATCCTCATGCAGCAGCTTTTGAAGTATGCTGACGTATATGGCAAGCCCAAGCCCTTCTGGCTGGCCACCAGACCAGGGGATCCAAAGATGTCCCCTGGGGGACAGTAGCAAAAACCAGAGTTCTAGCTGTAGGAGGCAGAGGGAAACCACAAAGATGATACCTGTTGGTTAAGGATAAATATGGCAGCTACGGAGGAGAGAGAGAAAAAGGGAAGTGGGGAGGAGGGAAGGAGAAGGAAGAAGGCAGAAAAATGAGAGGAGGAACAAAAAAGGAAAAAATGAAAAAGTCATCACCAGCTTTAGCCAGGTAGACAAAGAGCACAAAAATGAAAATGGCACCCACCAGTGCCTTTTCCCTGGAAATTATATCTCAACAAGTCCCTGACCCTCAGACCAGTGCTCTAAAGTTACCAAATGAATCACTTTCAAGTAAAGTCTTGTGCTTTTCAAATGGCTGTTTCCTCACCAGACCATGGGTTCAGTGAGTCCACACTCAAGCACTTTGACATTTCTCACTTGGCCACTCAAGGTTTGGGTCTTGTGAGCCTCATTGGTTTTCAAAGTCAGATGTTTCTGGTGTTCCTTTCTTGGATGCCAGTCTTAAATGTTGGGGTGCTTGATATGGTGTATGAACCCTTTGCTCCCCAGGGAGAAGCTCCAAATTTGCAAGTTCCCTTCCAATTGTGAGTCTCCCAGCCAGAAGTGAAGTTTGTGGTAAGAGCTATTTTGGCTACCTGCTTCCTTGCTTGCCCACCTGCCTCCTTGTTTGCCCAATTTGATGGAGCAGCTTCACTAGTTCTAGGCTCTTATGTAGCTGTAGGAATTGCTCCATATTTAGCTGTAGATTTGCTGCGGCTGTGGGAGGGAGTGAGTTTGTGACCTTCCTTTGTCTCCTTCTTGGACTGCATTTCTTGGATATCTTCTTTAATATCTCAAGACACCCACAGATCCTCAATAGAAACAACTACAGAAATAACAGCTTCTGATCTTCTTTCACTCTTCTGCGTAAATCAAGGGAACGTGGTGCCAAGAGCTAAACAGTAAGGAAGAGGCCACACAAGGCATTTTCATACTCAGTCTTCAATATTCTGGTCTAAGGACTTAGGTGCCACATCATCAAAGAGGGAAAACTAAGTCTTAGAAATGTTGAGATACTCACCCAAGACTCAGTTTAGATTTTGAAACTTTGAATTCTCAGTGTTACCCACATCAAAACTTTGCTGTTTCTTCCCTTGATTGTTATGGCTCGATTTCTTTCTTTAAAGAGATATTAGCCTTCCAATTGAACTCCTTATTGGGTTGTCCGTTCTTTCCTGTGTGTCTTGCCAGGGTTTATTCAACCTAAAGAAGCTATGGAGGAGGAATGGTTTATCTCCTTTAGCTGGCCAAGGCGAACAGCTCTGCTCTGTAGTGGGGGAGAGGGTATCCTAGACCCTAACTCCTATGACGCTGGTGAAACAATCTGTTGCCAGAAAATGGATCTTGAGATGAATGAGACCAGCCACCATGGGAATGCTGTCCGATGGGATTCTGCCTAAGAGAGTCATTGGCATTCAGAACTGTTATTCCTTTGGTTCTTCCCATTTTACTTAAGAACGTGACAACTTAGAGGGGAGGAATGGGGTGGGAAGTGGGAGGGAGGTTCAGGAGGGAAGAGATATATGCACAAAAAAAAAGAAAAGAAAAGAAGGTAAGTTGAACAAGAAAAGTACAGAATTTTATGAAACTGAACTCCTTTTCATGTGGAAGTTTCTGGTTTAGTATTAATCCAGATGGATTCTTCCACTGGCCTTGCTTGTCTCCAGTGAAGCTTCCTGTCAGAGACAGGCCAACCTAAAACATGCCAGAGCGTTACAATAATCAAATTAAAGGAACTCTCAAGTTTCCGAGGAAATAGAATGTAAAGTGGAACATTCTTTCACCTATACTTTAGTGGTACAGAATACCTACCTTCCTGTACACCTGCTTCTGTGACCAAGGCAAATATATTGTCCTTTGAATGTCTCAAAAGTTCTTTGTGTGTGTGTGTGTGATGCCAAATGCAATATTTGTTTGAAACGACTACATCAGAAGTTTCCCAGCTGAGAAAACAGGCTTGTGAAAAATGGCTTCAGAAAATGAAATAAACCATGCAAAAGTTGTTCAGGGTGTGTTTGAAATGAACATCTGGATATGAACTGCTAAATTACCTCCCTCCTCCTCCTCCTCCTTTTTCTCACAGCTGTGTGAAAGAGTCCTGAGGGCAGGGAAACAGGTCAATAGACCAAATTGCACCCTTTTTCCCTTCTTCTAATCCCTTTTGCACCTATGCAAGGAATCTAGCTCACATATGTGTTTAATAAGTGGGTACAAATACAAGAAGAAGAAAAAAAAAACTCAATTCTTACTGATGCTCTGTAGCAATACCAAAGGAAAATAAACTCCGGGTTTTCAAATTTCTCAAACAAAACTTATGGTTCTAATAAAATATTGCTTTAAAGTTGACTTTTTTATATCAAGAACTGAACAAACCACTCATTTCTCTTCATTTCTAAAGTAAGAAGGATGGAAGGATTATTACGTCACACTTGCCCGAAAGTTAAGAAAATCCAGTTCCCAAAAGTTTCGCCTTTTAACTAATAACTGAGAAACATGAATGGTTCTATAAGTTCTTACTGAATTTCCCATTGCATCTGTTTATTACACACTCCCTGCATGACCACCACTTCAACAAATACATGATACTATAATAAGAAATATACATTTGGTCTTTGACCTAATTCCTGGAACAGAACTTTTCAAACCCTTGGAATTTCCTGACAGTGGAGAGCTATCAAGGTGTCTCTTATTATGCAAAGCAGCTTTTGGACCCCACCCAAGGATGGAAGCTGGTTGCCAGGAGAACCAGCCCTGAGATTAGAGGGTTGGAACTTTTAGTTCCACCACCCTGACTTTGGAGAGATGGACTGGATGTTGAAATGATCACCAATGACCAGTGATTTAATCAAGTGTGCCCATGTAATAAAACCTCCATCAGTTCAGTTCAGTTCAGTTCAGTAGCTCAGTCATGTAACCTAAAGGGATGAGGTTCACAGAGCTTCTGGGCAGGTGAATATGCGTAGACACTGGGAGAGCCCTGTATCTGGAGAAGGTATGGAATCTCCTCTGCTTTTCTCCATACCTTGCCCTATGCATCTCTTCCATCTGGCTGTTCCTGTATTATGTCCTTTTATGATAAATCAGTGATGTAGTAAGTAAAATGTTGCCTGAGTTCTGTGATCTGCTTTAGCGGAAAAACCCAAGGAACCTCTGATTTATAGTCAATTGATTCAGTTCAGTTCAGTTGCTCAGTTGTGTTCGACTCTTTGCAACCCCATGAATCGCAGCACACCAGGCCTCCCTGTCTATCACCAACTCCCGGAGTTCACTCAAACTCAGGTCCATCGAGTCTGTGATGCCATCCAGCCATCTCATCCTCTGTTGTCTCCTTTACCTCCTGCCCCCAATCCCTCCCAGCATCAGAGTCTTTTCCAATGAGTCAACTCTTCGCATGAGGTGGCCAAAGTACTGGAGTTTCAGCTTTAGCATCAGTCCTTCCAAAGAACACCCAGGGCTGATCTCCTTCAGAATGGACTGGTTGGATCTCCTTGCAGTCCAAGGGACTCGCAAGAGTCTTCTCCAACACCACAGTTCAAAAGCATCAATTCTTCGGCACTCAGCCTTCTTCACAGTCCAATTCTCACATCCATACATGACCACAGGAAAAACCATAGCCTTGACTAGATGGACTTTACTGTCAGCAAAGTAATGTCTCTGCTTTTGAATATGCTATCTAGGTTGATCATAACTTTTCTTCCAAGGAGTAAGCGTCTTTTAATTTCATGGCTGCAATCACCATCTGCAGTGATGTTGGAGCCAAAAAAAATAAAGTCTGACACTGTTTCCACTGTTTCCCCATCTATTTCCCATGAAGTGATGAGACCAGATGCCATGGCCTTTGTTTCCTGAATGTTGAGCTTTAAGCCAACTTTTTTTACTCTCCTCTTTCACTTTCATCAAGAGGCTTTTTAGTTCCTCTTCACTTTCTGCCATAAGGGTGGTGTCATCTACATATCTGAGGTTATTGATATTTCTCCCGGCAATCTTGATTCCTGCTTGTGCTTCTTCCAGCCCAGTGTTTCTCATGATGTACACTGTATGTAAGTTAAATAAGCAGAGTGACAATATACAGCCTTGACATACTCCTTTTCCTATTTGGAACCAGTCTGTTGTTCCATGTCCAGTTCTAACTGTTGCTTTCTGACCTGCATACAGGTTTCTCAAGAGGCAGGTCAGGATGTCTGGTATTCCCATCTCTTTCAGAATTTTCCACAGTTTCTTGTGATCCACACAGTCAAAGGCTTTGGCATAGTCAAGAAAGCAGAAATAGATGCTTTTCTGGAGCTCCTTCGCTTTCTCCATGATCTAGCAGATGTTGGCAATTTGATCTCTGGTCCCTCTGCCTTTTCTAAAACCAGCTTGAACATCTGGAAGTTCATGGTTCACGTATTGCTGAAGCTTGACTTGGGGAATTTTGATCATTACTTTACTAGCATGTGAGATGAGTGCAATTGTGCAGTAGTTTGAGCATTCTTTGGCATTGCCTTTCTTTGGGATTGAAATGAAAACTGATCTTTTGCAGTCCTGTGGCCACTGTTGAGTTTTCCAAATTTGCTGACATATTGAGTGCAGCACTTTCACAGCATCATCTTTCAGGATTTGAAATAGCTCAACTGGAATTCTATCACCTCCACTAGCTTTGTTCATAGTGATGCTTTCTAAGGCCCACTTGACTTCACATTCCAGGATGTCTAGTTCTAGGTGAATGATCACACCATTGTAATTATCTTGGTCATGAAGCTCTTTTTTGTACAGTTCTGTGTATTCTTGCCATCTCTTCTTAGTATCATCTGCTTCTGTTAGGTCCATACCATTTCTGTCCTTTATCGAGCCCATCTTTGCATGAAATGTTCTCTTAGTATCTCTAATTTTCTTGAAGAGATCTCTAGTCTTTCCCATTCTGTTGTTTTCCTCTATTTCTTTGCATTGATCACTGAGGAAGGCTTTGTTATCTCTCCATGCTATTTTTTGGAACTCTGCATTCAGAGGCTTATATCTTTCATTTTTTCCTTTGCTTTTCACTTCTCTTCTTTTCATAGCTATTAGTAAGGCCTCCCCAGACAGCCATTTTGCTTTTTGGCATTTCTTTCCCATGTGGATGGTCTTGATCTCTGTCTCCTGTACAATGTCAGGAATCTCCATCCATAGTTCATCAGGCACTCTATCTATGAGATCTAGTCCCTTAAACCTATTTCTCACTTCCACTGTATAATCATAAGGAATTTGGTTTAGGTCATACCTAAATGGTCTAGTGATTTTCCCTAGTTTTTTCTATTTAAGTCTGAATTTGGCAATAGCCAGTTGATTGGAAACGCACATGTAACTACCTGACTTGTGGCTGGCATCTGACAAGTGTGATGCAGGCAGGGTGAAGTTTTATAGACTGAGTCCTTAGTCTGGGGGATCTAATGGCATTTCTGGTAGACAGTGTCAGAAGAGCCGACTCATCGGGAAAGACCCTGATGCTGTGAAAGACTGAGGGCAGGAGGAGAAGGAAGCTACACGAGGAGATGGTTGGATAGCATCATCAATTCACTGGGCATGAGTCTGAGCAAACTCCAGGAGATAGTGAAGGACAGGGAAGCCTGGTGTGCTGCAGTCCATGGGGTCACAGAGTCAGATACGACTATATGACAGAACAACAGTGTCAGAATTGAATTACAGGACACCTACATGGTGTCGGGAGAATTGCCTTGTTGGTGATGTGGCAGAACGCTGAACACCAAATTGGGTCCAAGAATGCCAAACACGTGTCTAAAGGAGGCAACAAGTAAGTACACTGGAAAGAAGAAGCTAGAATTTTACAATTGCCTCATATCAGAAGAACATGTAGGCAAATTCGGGAGGAGTCATATTAGATATTTTCTCATAAAACGAGGCTGACGCTTACAAAAAGGGACATATTTGAGTCAGTTCTAATGAAGTGGACAAACCTATTATACAGAGTGAAGTAAGTCAGAAAGAGAAAGATAAATATTGTATACTGATGCATAAATATGGAATCTAGAAAGATGGCACTGATGAATTTATTTGCAGGGCAGCAGTGGGGAAACAGACACAGAGAACAGACCTATGGACACGCGGGGAGGTGGGGAGGGAGAGGGTGGAGATGTATGGAGAGAGTAAACGGAAATTTACATTACCGTATGTAGACTAGATAGCCAATGGGAATTTTCTCTATGACGCAGGAAACTCAAACAGGGGCTCTGTGACAATCTGAAAAGGTGGGATGGGGAGGGAGATGGGAGGGAGGTTTGGGAAGGAGGGGACCTGGGTGTACCTATGGCTGATGCTTGATATATAACAGAAAACCACAAAATTCTGTAAAGCAAATATCCTTCAATTAAAAAAATAAAGTGGCAGAAAAGAAAAAAAAGAGGCAGACTCTTCGCTCTACTGTCAGAAGCCAATAAGAAAAGGAGACTCCGTATTTAAAGAGGCTTTATCCTCTATTTCAAACATCTACCTCCTCCACTAATTTCTCATCTTTTCTAGGATAGGAAAGGAGTCTTGCTCATCCCAGCCTCTACCAATAACAGTTGTACACAGTATGTTACACATGCTCTTTTGATGACTGAGTGGTGGCAATCTCTAGCATAGGTTTTCCAACAACAGGAGATGAAGAAATAGCTAAATACTTGCAAGGAAAGTTTGAGGAGCACAGGGAAGGGACCTACTGGATTAGATAGACTCCAAGTTCCTCCCATCCTTTGCAGTCTGAAATTGTAAGTCTCTCTTCTAAATTGTTTGCAGGATTCCTGTCCACCTGCCAAGATGATGTCTCAGCAATTCTTCTTCCTTGTACCCCTGCCCCCCCTTGCTATTCTCTCAGACACTTCCCTAGTACTTACCAGAACCAATGTAGAAACAGTCCTTGAATTTGACCCCTGCCTCAAAATTGTATGTCTTCGATCTACACACCCCTTTCCAGTTGATTTGATTTTGTTTACTTTTGTTTGTGAGCTCTAGCTCTGTGCTAATCACTGTGCGTAGCAGTGGGTATGTACTAGGGAACTACTGATGTGTACAGGAGACAGAAATTACCCAACCCAGGAAATCAGGGAAGACTTTCTTGAAGGAGCAAATTTGAGGTCAACAACAGTGAACTAGATGAAGAAAGCATCCATAAAGAGGGCATTCCAGTGTGAAAAAAAATCATGAGTGGTATTGTTGAGTTGAAACAGCTATATGGGAGATAGAACTAGGATGTATATAAAAAAGCTGTGGCTGGAGAGTAAAATACAGGGAAAGAAGGATCAAAAGTCATGGTGGGGAGTCCATAATTCATAATAAGTCATTTGAACTTTACAGAGGTCCAGCCCAAATCAGTTAACTGAGAACCCAGACTCACCACTTATTCCTCGCCAACACCATTTGCTAAGCTGTTCCCTCTCTCAGGCATAATCTTCTTATCATTTCTATCTCTTTAATATTTTCTCACCCCTCAAAACCAACTCCCAATCTCCCCTCTCCAGAAGCCACTGACAATTTCCTTGAGTGGGCACACATCTCTTCACAGGTACACATACCTCTCAGACCACTTCCGTATTCAACCTCACACCTCTGCCTATTGGACTTGTGACATCCCACCCTGAACACTGCAAGTTTCAGGCCAGCAGGGGGTGTCTCCCATCCTTTTCCCCTGATCCATTCAACTCGGTAAACATTTGTTTATGAACAGTGTACAATGATCTCCTCAAAATAGAGTATTACTCAGGAAGAGCATGGCTCAGACTTTCTGGGTTAGAGTCTCGACAGTATCACCTGCTTGACGTGGAATCTTGGGCAGTTGTTTCATCTCTTCCAGTGTCATTTTCTTTAGCCATAAAACGGGGAGAGTGATAACATCTATCCTAAAGGACTTACGTGACTCAAAAGTAACATGTGTGATTGGGACATCCCTGGCAGGGTGGTGATTGAGACTTCGCTTTTCAGTGCAGGAGTTGTGGGGTCCTTGGTCCTAATATCTCACAGGCCTCAAGGCCCACTAACCAAAAGAGAAAACAGAAGCAATATTGTAACACATTCATAAAAGACTTGAAAAAAAAAATATGTGTGATTAACTTATCCAAAAGCTCAAAATGTTAGTTCTTATGATAAAATCCTGAGCAAGGATTCAGTTCAGTTCAGTTCAGTTGCTCAGTCATGTCCGACTCTTTGCAACCCCATGAATCACAGCAAGCCAGGCCTCCCTGTCCATCACCAACTCCCAAGGGATTAGAGAGACTGAACTGCCTGATTCACACTCATTTTCTCCCACTTAGGATCTTTAGAGGTTTTTGTATACTTTATGTCTAATCCTACTGTCTTTCTCCTTAACTACCATACAATAATACAACTTGGGAAACAAACAAACAAACAAACATTAAAGGCAAAAAAAAGGATGACCATAGGTTTTAGAGTCTTCATATGCCCATATACACATGAAAAAGTTGAGCTGAAGGAAGAAACTGGATGAAATTACCGAGTCACACAAGGGTACAGATGCTTGAGGAATGATGAGAAGTTGCTCTTTCTTGAGCCTCCATCCCGCCTCCTGGTTTATATCCTCTCACTACCTGAAACTGTTGTTTAGTTGCCAAGTCGTGTCTGACTCTTTGTGACCCCCATGGACTGAAGCCTGCCAGGCTCCTCTGTCCATATGATCCCCCATGGAAATATCCCATGCAATACTGGAGTGTGTTGTCATTTCTTACTCCAGGGGATCTTCCTGACCCAGGGATCGAACCCATGTCTCCTGCATTGGTAGGCACATTCTTTACCACTGAGCTACCTGGGTGGGCCTGAAACTAGCTCTTTCTCACTGCCTGTTTTGCCCTTATTAAACTGTGCCCCATCCCGTCTCTCTTCCTGTGGAATAACTTGGATGATAATACTGATTATGTAATTTATTGTCCAAACCCAGACACTTTGGGGAGGGGAAATGTTGCTCTGTTAACCATTACACCAGGACAACAGTATAACTGGACAGTCGCTGGTAACTCAAGCTGTGTGGTCATACAAGTTAGAACCAGCAATCTTGCTGACTTGAATCTCACAGGTTTCAGCATCTTTCAGGTTCCTTCAGCTCCCAGCCAAAGAAGTGTACAGGCTCTTTCTGATCCAATTTATTTTTAATTGTCTCAGAACGTTTTCAGTGCAGTGTTGCACATAGGTTTCCTGGAAGGCCATGTCGATATATTGTGAAACATCTGGATATTTAGGTATTAGGATGTCGGAATATAATGAGCCATTTTCTACCCAAATCTTTAGAGTCATGTAGATAAACCGATTGGTTTCGATTCAAGGAACTGAACTGCCAGCTTCAATTAGCCAGGCTTCTTTAATATATTCTTTTTCTAACATAGTAGGCAACTCCGATAAATTATTATTTATAGAGTACTTATTAAAATGCTACAGGGAAATCATTCCTGGAAACATCTCACTGTGTAACTGTAAATGATTAAGCCCTCGCTTGCTGGTTGAGTGAGTGTTTGGGGACTAAAGTCAGATCACAAGATCACAGCCACTAAGGGAGACCTCACATGTCACCCATACCATCTCTACATTTGCTTCCTGAGCCCGTTTAACAACATCACCAGCGTGAAGGTACCCAGGAAATATTTGATCCTGGTGGTGGAGGGATTCGATCCTGCCCGAAGTAACTGTTGGCGGGATGTTGCTTCCAGATAAAAAACTCATTCTTGGTTTTAAGCAGAAATCCATTTCCCCAAATTCCCCACATCAAGCCCTGTTCCCTCATGTGGGCTCCTTTCCCTGGCAAAATTCATCTTTTTCAGCTCCTGTCTGCTCTCACACTGTGCCAAGGAGTGAACCAGCCTCATCTGAGCCTGTGAGAAACACACGCAGCCCAGGAAGTAACAGACAGTAGCGAAGTGGGTTGCCCCGTGGACCAAGATCGACATGCCTGAGTGTTTAAGTTTGAGCTCCAGCTATATCATAGCAAAGCACTTAACCTCTCAGAATCTTAGTTTTCCCATCTGTATAATGGAGACTGTTCCTAAGTATCTACTTAAGGCACTCTTGAAAGATTGCAAGAAGCACTGTGTGTAAAGTATTGGGGTAGAGTTTCCTGGCACATCTAGCTCTCATCGCATTGAATCCCAGCATATCAAGGCTGGAGACTGTACTGCAGGTGTAACATAAGTGTACAGTGGGCTGCGGCTTAAGGTCAGGCACTGTTTGACCCAAAACACAGCGTCCGCAAAATACTCCATCAAGTCTTCCTTGTTCTTTGTCTTGAACGCTGAATTACTTTCTGGGGGGAGTAACTCCTAGTAACTAAAACCCTAGAAAATCATACTTAGTCCTGGATGGATATTAAATTCACTAGACAGCTTTTTTTTTTTAATAAAAGCAGTGAAATACGAATTTTTGAGGGTTAAGAAATTGATATTTTCTGAAAGCTTCTCAAGAAATTCTAATATGCAGTGAGGTTAAGAATAATAGATTTAAAGTGGGTCTTCATGAGTTAAAATTCGGGCTCCCTCAGTTACCAGCTGCACAACTGGGGAAAGTTCCTTAATAGCCTCAAGGTTTAGGTTCCGCATCTATAAAATGGAGATACAACAAAAATTCCTTTCTTAAAAGCTACAATAATAATATTTAAATGAAGAAGACATGTGGAGAGAACAGAATGCTTGTTTGGTATTCTGGATAGCTCACTTTATCTATTCATTTGCTTATTTATTTACTAGTTTAATCATTTTATTTTATTTTTATTGGAGTATAATTACTTTACAATGTTTTGTTAGTTTCCACTGAACAACAAAATGAATAAGCTATATGTATACATATATCCCCTTCTTCTTGGACCTCCCTCCCTCCACCCTCCATCTCACCCACCTCGGTCATGACAGAGCACTGAACTGAGCTTCCTGTGCTAGACAGCTCACTTTAATAGGAATCTTCTATTCTTACCCACCCCCATCTATCTACAGTGTCTCAACCTTTCAGCAGGTATGAAAGAGCCTTATCTTGGCTATAGGCATAACCCAAGGTCCAAGACATCTATCAAGAAGCCCTTATCTAACCTGGGTACATTTCTGGTTGATGGTGACCCAGTTTGCTTTTTAAATATTTAGAAATTATATTTACAGAGCATTAGAGGAGACATCGGAGAAGGCAATGGCACCCCACTCCAGTACTCTTGCCTGGAAAATCCCATGGATGGAGGAGCCTGGTAGGCTGCAGTCCATGGGGTCGCTGAGAGTTGGACACGATTCAGAGACTTCACTTTTACTTTTCACTTTCATGCATTGGAGAAGGAAATAGCAACCCACTCCAGTGTTCTTGCCTGGAGAATCCCAGGGACAGGGGAGCCTGGTGGGCTGCCATCTATGGGGTCGCACAGAGTCAGACACAACTGAAGCAACTTAGCAGCAGCAGCAGAGACATGGGTCCCTAGCGGGCAGAGCCATTAGAAGAGATGACAGAAAACTTGCCAGTCTGGATTATGACATACCAGCATTGGAATCTTCTGGCCCATATGGATCACTGAAGGAACTGCTCCAAGAATGGTAAAAACTCTACATACTTGCTGCTCAAAACTACAATCCTCAGACCATCAGGGAACCTATTAGAACTACAAAATCACTGGTCTTATCTTAGACCCACCAAATCCAAAAGTGAACAAAATCCCCAGGTGATTGGTGTGCACATTAGGTTTAGGAAGCATTCCTCTTTTTTCCTTTTTTCCCCCTGCCATGAGGGATCTTAATTACCCATCAGGGGTCAAACCCCTGCCCCCTACGGTAGAAGGTCAGTCTTAACCACTGTACCACTAAGGAAGTCCCAGCATTGTTCTCTATTAAGATGAATCCTTAACCAAGGTATGTGAAATTTTCCAGAAGCAACTTGCAACCGGCCACCCACACAAGTGGGTTGATGCCTAGATAAGTTCTTAACATCCCTCAACTCAAACCCCTCTAAACTATCAGCTTCTCTCCACCTTTCCACCACCCTACAGCACTAGTTTAGCATACAAGTCATCTTCTGGTTTGGATCCTGGACCTTGTGTGGACATAGCACATGATTATTTATCTTTACGGGGATTGCAAGACCAGTTGCCTATTCTAGACACAGAAAGAGCTGATGGCTATTCCAGCTGCTCTCAATGGTTGATGTCACCTTCCTCTGCTTTTTCAAGCTAGGGTTCTGTCATCTTTAGGGAGTTGGTGACTGTGGAGCCTGGAATCAGATTGGCCTCAGATAATATGCGCTAAAGGCATTCCCTGAACAACAACAACAAAAATCTCCAAAGCAAAGTCAGAAACTAGTTTGTCCCAATTATCATTTGGCTTTACATTGTCATTAAAGCATAGTGTGTGGCTCTGTGTGTGTTAAGTCACTTTAGTCATGTTCAACTCTTTGCCACCTTATGGACTGTAGCCCGCCAGACTCCTCTGTCCATGGAATTCTCCAGGCAAGAATACCACAGTGAATTGTCAGGCCCAAGGGGATCTTCTCGACCCAGGGATTGAATCTGTGCCTCTTACGTCTGCTGCATTGGCAGGTGGGTTCTTTGCCACAAGCTGCACCTGGGAATCCTGTAAAGCATAATGAAATCCCTGATTAAACTGGTTGTCCAACAGCTGGAGAAGACAGAAGTAAGTCAGTGAATTAAAAAACCGAGGTGAATCTTGGGGTGTAAGAGGCAGCTGTTATGCTTACATGCACACACACACACACACACACGCGCACACACACACTCAGAGCATCTATCATTATGCAAGAGAATATGAGTCCAAAGATGAATGAAATTGAGTCCTGTCACCACCTCTCATCCCTGGCCTTTATGGGGCTTATACCTTGAAGGGAAATGGATATGAATCAAATAACCACAAAGATTTATCTTCTGTCCTAACAGTGATAAATGCTCATAGAAGAGAGCTACAGTGCTATGAAAACATGAAAAAGGGGATGGGTGATTTGTTCAGAAAGTTGTCACTGAAGAAGCAACACATGAAAGGGTGCACACTGTTAACCAAGCCAAGGCGGGTGTGATGAGGAGGGGGAGCCCAGCTGGTGTTAAGTCCTGTGACTGGGGCTGCAGTGCTCTGTGAGGAACTGAGACAAGCTGGAGTGAGTAGAGCCCAGCCAAGGGAGGAAGGGGAAGAAGGATGGAAAAACTGAGGCTGCAGTGGTCGTGGGGGTGTTTGTTCCTCCTTCTAAGAGCACTGGGAAGCAATGGAGGGTTTCAAGCAGGGGGATGGTGAGGCCATAGGTGTGTTCCTAAGAGAACGGTCCTTCTACTGATGTAGAGAACAGATCAGAAGGGAGATCAGAAGTTAGGATGTGAGGAGCAGACCAGGCAGGCTTGCGCTGCATTCTCCCAAGGCAGGGAGCATGGTGCTCAGACTTTGAAGGTGGTGGGAGCAACGATAAGAGGTGGGATATTTCGAGAGATAGGCAGATAAGAACACTGGAAGAACTCAGATTAGCTTGGTGGGCAGAAACAGGGAGAGGAGGGTGTTAAGGATAATGAGCAGTTTGCAAAATTTCCTGGATGCTATTCTCTTGACTAAACCAGAGAGGGCTGGGCCAATACCAGATTGAGAGGGCGGGGTGGTCATGAGATGTATTTTGGACATTTTGAGTTGGAAGCCTTCCTTGACCTCCCAGACAAAGACATGCAGGTTTGGGCTTTGGATGAAAGTTCTAGGTTGGAAGGGGGGGTGGGGGTATTTTATAATAATAATCTTTAAATAAGCAAGAAACTACCATTTATTGACTATTCTGTGCCAAGGCTAACCATCTATTACTTAAGTTAATCTCTGCAGGACTCCGTGAAAAGATTGATCATCCCCATGTTACAGGTGAGAAAGAGGAGGCCCAGGGAGGGCTTACCATCCAGGCTCTGAACCACTGTGTCATACTGCCCCCTGCTGAGCACCTACTAAGTGCCAGGCTCCTAGAAGACACTGGGATTTAAGACATTCTAAAAGTTTGTATTTCGGTGAGTTCACAGATCTGTGGATCTCTCAGAGCAAACTGAAGGCAGGGAAGCCCTGAGGTAGGAATTTTTGCCATTTGCCAAATACACTGCTATTCATGTCTAAGTCACATCCCACTTGTGTTCACATACCTGAGTACTTAGCATACATGTACACAGCTTTCTTTCCAGTCTTCTTTCTCAACTTTTTGAGAATTTTTTTTTCTTCTGATCCCTGACTTTAGGTTGCTCAAAGGCAGGTAGTTTAAATAAGAAGGGCTTCACCAGGCTTCCTCTGAGCATCATACTCCATCAGCCTTCAGTGTCAGGCTTAGAAGCATGCAAGAGGGGAGGGGAGCCCAACACAGATGTCCTTTTGCAAGACAGACTAAGGCTCCTCTCTGCTATAAGCAGCTGCCCCTGTTTACCTGCACTCTTATGAAGACTGCAAGCATGACCCTCCTAACAGAAGCTGTGAAATTGAGATAGACTGACCACAGCGACCCAAGAAAGAAGAGTGTTTATACATAATAATCACTTAGAGCAGGTTCTGCTTTCACCAATAATTGAACCTAAACATGGAAGAATTTTACTGCTTCCATTACCCAGAAGAATTTGCGATATGAAATTAGCAAATTTTTCATAGTTTACATGGAATGAAGCATATGGATCAGTACTAAAAACATAAATCACCCTTAAATCTTTGTTTCTTGTTATTTTAGTAACAATAGGATTAGTCAAGTTTAACAATGGAGCCTCTGTGTGTATACATATGTGGGTATAGGCACAGAAAAATGAATATATTTTAGATGATCCACTTTGGACTTAACTACAATCTTATCCATGACAAAGTGTGTTTTTGCTGTCTGAAATAATAACAATTAAAGAGCTGTTTAGGGCCAGGGTGAGAGATGATGGCAACTGATTTTATCATGAAGTGATCTAGTGAGAGATCTCAAGCAATTGAGCATGGTCTTGTGTTTTATTCCTATAAGCAGCATAAATGTTTTCTTCTTTGTGCTCATGCCTTTCATATTTTCTATTTTTCCTTAAACTTACATCCCAAGACGTATAAGAAGTGATATTTGAAATGTCTCCTAGAGAATTCAGAACAATGACATTTTTGAGCAGGTAATCAATACTATTCTCAAAGACCCCCTGAGGTTATTGTCTTAGTCACTCAGTTGTGTCCAACTCTTTGCGACCCCATGGACTTTAGCCCACCAGCCTCCTCTGTCCCTGAAATTCTCCAGGCAAGAATACTGGAGTGGGTTGCCATTTCCTTGTGCAGGGGATCTTCCCAACCCAGGGTATCAGACTCGGATCTCCTGCATTGCAGGAAGATTCTTTTTTTTTTTTCCATTTTTTATTTTTATTTTTTTAAATTTTAAAATCTTTAATTCTTACATGCATTCCCAAACATGAACCCCCCTCCCACCTCCCTCCCCAGAACATCTTTCTGGGTCATCCCCATGCACCAGCCCCAAGCATGCTGCATCCTGCGTCAGACATAGACTGGCGATTCAATTCACATGATAGTATACATGTTAGAATGTCATTCTCCCAAATCATCCCACCCTCTCCCTCTCCCTCTGAGTCCAAAAGTCCGTTATACACATCTGTGTCTCTTTCCCTGTCTTGCATACAGGGTCGTCATTGCCATCTAGGCAAAACACTCTCAGACATAAATCACAGCAGGATCCTCTATGATCCACCTCCCAGAATGCTGGAAATAAAAGCAAAAATAAACAAATGGGATCTAATTAAAATTAAAAGCTTCTGCACAACAAAGGAAAATATAAGCAAGGTGAAAAGACAGCCATCTGAATGGGAGAAAATAATAGCAAATGAAGCAACTGACAAACAACTAATCTCAAAAATATACAAGCAACTTCTGCAGCTCAACTCCAGAAAAATAAACGACCCAATCAAAAAATGGGCCAAAGAACTAAATAGACATTTCTCCAAAGAAGACATACGGATGGCTAACAAACACATGAAAAGATGCTCAACATCACTCATTATTAGAGAAATGCAAATCAAAACCACAATGAGGTACCACTTCACACCAGTCAGAATGGCTGCGATCCAAAAATCTGCAAGCAATAAATGCTGGAGAGGGTGTGGAGAAAAGGGAACCCTCCTACACTGTTGGTGGGAATGCAAACTAGTACAGCCACTATGGAGAACAGTGTGGAGATTCCTTAAAAAATTGCAAATAGAACTACCTTATGACCCAGCAATCCCACTTCTGGGCATACACACCGAGGAAACCAGAATTGAAAGAGACACATGTACCCCAATGTTCATCGCAGCACTGTTTATAATAGCCAGGACATGGAAACAACCTAGATGTCCATCAGCAGATGAATGGATAAGAAAGCAGTGGTACATATACACAATGGAGTATTACTCAGCCGTTAAAAAGAATTCATTTGCAGGAAGATTCTTTACTTTCTCAGCCACCAAGGAAGTCCCTGATGTTACTGACTTTCAGCAAATGAATGAGAAAACATAAGGCCAGGCCAAAGAAGAGCACCTTGTTTGGAATATATATTTTTCCCCAGAAATATTATTATTTTACTCAAAGAGTAAAATGTGTTCATTATAAATCACTTGACTATTAGTAAGTAACAAAAAAAATGTTTTATCAGGAGGAGAATGGGAAAGAAATTGTGAGGTGTTCTACCCTCCTTTTGCCACCTGGTACCTCCAAGCAGAGCTCAGTATCACTCATGCAAAAAAAAAAAAAAAAAAAAGGCACCATACAATTGTCCACTCATTGGTGTGCATACAATGTTGATAATTCTATCAAACCCAGATTGAAAGCAATTCTAAGAGCTTCCATATTTCTACCCGAGGCCATTGCTTCACCTGTGCCCTGGATATCATTCATTTCTGATTTTTCAATAACTATTCACTCTCTGGAGTGAAGATCCTTCCAGAATGTCATTTGCTCAACGCTCTCCATTCTTAAGAAAAAATTCCCTTTGATTTTGCTCTCCTTTTACGTTTTTACTATGTGCCCACTTTGAGCATTTCTCAGAAAGTTGTCCACACTCCCACATCCAGTTTCTCTCTTTGTTTACTTATTTTTAATTGGAGGATAATTGCTTTACAATGCTGTGGTTGTCTCTGCCCTACATCAACATGAATCCGTCATAATTATATATATATACATATACCTCTCCCTCTTGCGCCTCCTTTCCCTCCTCCCCCAGGTTGTTCCCCCATTCCATCCTTCTAGATTCTCACAAAATGCCAGCTGTGTTATATAGCAGCTTCCTGATGCTAGTTATCTATTTTACACATGAAAAGTGAAAGCGTAGGCGCTCAGTCGTGTCCGACTCTTAGCGACCCCATGGACTCTAGCCTACCAGGCTCCTCCATCCATGAGATTTTCCAGGCAAGAGTCCTGGAATGGGCTGCCCTTGCCTTCTCCAGTTTTTTTCACACATGATACTGTATAAATGTCGATGCTACTCTCCCATTCATCCCACCCTTCCTTTCCCCCACTGTGTTCCTCTGTCCATTCTCTATGTCTGCATCTCCATTCCTGCCCTGCAAATAGGTTCATCTATACCATTTTTCCAGACTCCATATAAATGCATTAGTATATGATATCTGTTTTTCTCTTTCTGACTTACTTCACTTTATATAACAGGCTCTAGGTTCATCCACCTCACTACAATTGATTCAAATTTGTTCCTAGTATAGAACTTTGAGGCCTTAAAACTGGATGGAAAACTACCTTCCAAATACCCACTTGGCTTTTGGGTGGGTAAGATATAAATGCCGTTAGTTTAAGCCTCCAAGATGTGGGGATTATTTGTTTTAAAGATACTATTACTCTTTTACCTCAAACAATAAATTAGGATTTAAATATCCCACCATGCGTCTTCATCTCTAAGCTGTTTCACTTTCTGGTTCATGAAAAAAAAATTTTTTTTTAACTTCCTATGTCCCTATCTGGATAGAGTGGCAACATATTTCAGCTGGAAGGCCATTGGACTATGGTTATTGCAGCAATCTCGAGGTTCAGAGACTTGTTGATTTCAATGGGCAATAAGCAAAGTTGTTAAAGCTGGAACATTGGAATCTCCCTAAAGTGCTTTGATTGCTTGACAGCCTGCCTGTATCCACATCCTTTGTCCTTTGCTCGATAGTCCCTTCCCACGCCAGCTCTGGGGTTCAACATGTGATTTCCTTGGCCACTGAGTTATTTGCGAACATGATACTGCAGTGTCTTGAAAAGCACATGCATGTTTTACTGACACTCTTGCCTACCTGGGCCTTTTCATTCTTACATTTCCTCCTTGCCATGAGAATGTGCTATTCTAACCTTCTAACATCCCTAAAAATGTGAGAGGTATGTAGAGGAAAGTAAAGGTCATTTGACTTTGTCTGTCACACGTCACAGACACTAGCCAATTCTTCCCCCTAAATGTGAAAGACATCATCCGAAATTTGCAGAACCACCTCTCTAGCTCACAGTTGACAGCAGTAACACAGTGAGCCAGGCAAGACCAGAGTAAGGGCATAGCCTTCCTTGATACTAATTAATAATAAATGGTTACTATTTTGACCCATTCATTATTATTCATCTTGTTGCAGAATATTATGAAAGTGATAGATAATTGATCATTGTAAAAATCTCAGTGCTGATTTTGTTTTTTTTTTAGCTCTGTGACCTTTGACAAACTACTTAATTTCTCACTGCCTCAATTTTTGCATCCAATAAATGGGACTGAGCATCATGTTTTTCATAAGATTTGTTGTGAGGAGTGATCCCAATAATGCATGCAAACCATGAAGTATAGTAACTGATGTACAGAAGAAATCAATAAATCTTAGATATAATGAAGAGGAAAGGAGAAGGAAGAGGGGAAATAAAAATAGAAAGAAAATGAGACCTTTTGTAAACCAAGAGTTTGGGTTCATATTATACGCTCAGCATTTCTTTCGAAAGGGTATCTGAGAGAGAAAAAAAAAATACTGAAGAAATGTAAACCAATAGGCAGCTTCTTGATCCATCACTGAATAAACTCTTATTTTATAAGATAGTGTCCCTTGGAAATTGCATACATAGTCCATGTGAGCTTGATCCCTTAGAAGACATTTTTTACTCAAATATTGTTTCAAGATTTTATCCTTGGTATTTATCAAAGCTGCTTTACCAAATGACCATTTAAAAGCCCTTTCTGTCTTGATTTTATAGTTGCTATAAGCGCACTCTCTATTGTACTTATTAATGTCCCCATTAGAAGTTTTTGTGTAATGTATTTCTTTTAAAATGAAACAAAATACATAGCATGAAATGGAATCTATTATTTCTCCCTAGGAATCAATCTATTTCCTCCTTTTGGACAGGCTTTTCTTTTAACCCTGACCACCAGGAAGCTCAAACGTATTATTCAATCATAACAACTACGTTACTCTTAAGTTTAACATATTTACTTAATTCTCCAAAGGCTGAATCCTTATGAACATAAATCTGATGTTCTTTTTTATATGCCTTTTTTTTAGCCAGCTCAAGTTCATTTCAGAATACACTGTGTGTAAGCAAATAGGCCTTTTCTAGTGCTTAGCAACAGGCTAGAACCAAATTTTCACAAATATTTGTCAAATCTAGAGCAGAAACTGTATCCTAAGGGCTTCAGCTCAATCTCTGAAGCCTGTTTTATGGTCTTTCAGCCTTGGCTTTGGAAAAGTCATCAGGTCGGTAACTGCTCTAGGGATCATAAAACAACGCTTTCTCCTCAACAGAGGAAAAGGCTGCAAGATGGAGAAGGGTATGCATAGGACACAGGGTGAGAAAAGGCCCCTCAGAAGCTTTGCTGGCATGAGTCCCAAGCTCATGTTACCAGGAATATTTACATTAAAAATATATCATCTCCAGCTTGACCACTAGCTCTGAGGTCAAGCTCAAAATCCTGCTTGGGAGTTCTTCAGTTTTATTACCATTTGTCAGCTCAAGCTTTGGCTATGATTTTTCTGCCTTCTGAGGCATGAAGGCAAACAATGCAGCTTGAGGGCTGGAAATATTAGCCCTGATAGTGTGAGGTAGAAAGGAGGGGGGCTTCTGAGAGTTTTCAGCAGGAACTGTCTGGTTGAAGTTCTGGTGACCAAGAACTCGCCTCTTACATACCAACCTTTCTATACACAAGGAAATATCCACCAGGAGGGAATAGGACTGTATCTTGCCTTCTCTTCTGGGACTTGCTTCTGGAGATAAATGTGTTTTATTGCTTTCCCCACCCACCTGGAGCCCCATGAGAGAGCTCGCCAGCTGTAGGAGTGGGAGATGGAGAGATTTATGAAGTTTCCACTGTAATTATAGCCATAATTATATTACAGATTTTACTGGGTTCCTACTCAGCCTTAAACATTTTATCCTAAGCCTGACATTACTGAACACCTGTTTGGAAAGCATGTAAAATATACTCTCATTATTATTATGGTTTTGTTTTAAAACAATTTACAGATCTACGTTTTAAGAAAAATTAAATGAATACAGAATTACGATTTCCATCTCTCTCAGCAATACCAGTCAAAGTAATTCTGTGGTAGTAGAGGAAAAAAGAAAATGGTTACCCAAGGTTGTGGATGGGAAATCCCATCACTAAGCAACAACGTATAAATTAAGCTCCAGCTCTCACTCACATTCACCACTTAGCGCTGAGCATCGTGTCCCAAATCACACCTCTATCTTAGTGCAGTGCATCTCTTGGGCCTCTTGGGAGATTTCTGTTTTACCAGTTTGGTCGCTTTTTGCAGTTGGAACTTGACATTAGGCACCAATCATCTTCTCATCTTTCACCGCTGCTTTCAGATCTATTTTCCTGTTTGCTGACTCTCTCTTCAGCTGTATCTATGCTGGTGTTTCATTTGTTTGTTAAGGCATTTTTCTGTTTGTATGTATTTTCTTTACTCTTTTCTGGAAGTATTATTTGGTACTTTTTACAAATACGCCTATGTTGTATACCACGTTTTCACTGTGTTTTCTATGATGCCATTTAATATTTAATCACATTTAACAAAATTTTACTTTACAGACTTATTCTGACTATCAAATTATCTTCAGTCTTTAGAGTTAGTGTGTGTGTGTGTGTGTGTGTGTGTATTGACTCACTCTCCCTTATGAAGTTTTAGGCTGACTCCTCATTCTGCTACCCTTCTTGGCAGCCCTATGGGAGGAACACACCCCTTCTGGGTGATTTAAGGGAGAGAGAAAGCAGACCCCCAAGATACTTCCAGTTCTTCCCATGGAGAACAAGCCTTTTGTTCTTTTTTTTTTTTCATTTTATTCATTTTTAAATTTTATCTATCAATTATAATTTTTTTATGTTTTTTAACACCCAAAACATTTTGTGTTGGGATATAACCATTTTAAAATGTTGTGGTAGTTTCAGGTGAACAGCAAAGGGACTCAGCCACACATATACATGTATCCATTCTCCCTCAGGCCCCCTCCCTCCAGGCTGGCACATAACATTGAGCAGAGTTCCATGTGCTATGCCATAGGTCTTAGTTGGCTATCCATTATAAATATAGCTGTGTGTACACAACCTTCCCAAAGCTCCTAAGTATTCCTTTCCCTCAGCAACCATAAGTTAGTTTTACAAGCTTGTGAGTCTCCTTCTGTTCTGTAAGTTCATTTATATCATTTCTTTTTAGATTCCACATATAAGAGAAGTCATGTGCTATTTCTCCTTCTCTGTCTGACTTACTTCGCTCAGTATGACACTCTCTAGGTCCCTCCATGTTGCTGCAAATGGCATAATCTCATTCTTTTTAATGGCTGAGTAATATTCCATTGAATATATGTACCACATAGTCTTTATCCATCCCTGTGTCGATGGACGTTTAGGTTGCTTCCACGTCTTGGCTCTTGTAAACAGTGCTGCAGCAAACATTGGGGTATATGCATCTCACACCACAGTTCCTCCTGTTCAGTCCTATGCGTGAGTTGAACTGGGATAGAACATGGGTATGCAAATTTATGATGATCTCATCCCTTTGTCTGCACCACAGACTCTTCCCCAGTGCTTCCCCTAGGTGGCGCTCACCAGATCACAAGCGCTTCTCCCTTTCACAGAGGAAGGGAGGCCCCTTCATCAGGAAGGGAAGCAGTTTCCCTTGCAGTTTCCTTTGGTCCCTCTGCTGTATTTGATCAGACTTCAAGTGTGACCTTAATTCATCCCACTCTTGCAGGTGTAGGAATAAACACGTTAGGCAGCTTTCTTCTGTTCATTTTGTCTTTGTATCCTGAAGTCTGGGTTACCTGAAGAAATTAGCCTATTTCCAAAGAAACTAGGTTCAGAAGAACAAAATAATTTTTCTAGGTAACACAGGTAAGTAGCAGAGCTATAATTTTAATAGTGTTCTTTCTGAGTCCAAAATTTTTGTTTACTTTCCCATTAGTGCTTGTCAGAGGGGACTGAACACATAAGCCTGATCAGAGGTCTTACAAAAAAACACATACTAAACATAAGCCTTTTATCTGTCTTAAAAATTGGTATAAACTTTGTGTTTTAGTTTATAATATTTTGTGTTAGTTTTAAAATGAAAATGAGATGCTTGATATTTGGGGTTATATTGCCTAGCTTTTCTTTTAGCTTGCTGTCCACTAAGAATTCATGCTCTCTCTCCAGAAGAGAGCTGCTATTGAAATGTGGCTACCCAATCAGGAGGCAGATTTCCTGGCCTTCTTTGGGTAACATGGCTAAGTTACACCCTATGGCAGTGATCCCCACCCTTTTTGGCACCAGGAACTGGTTTCATGGAAGATAGTTTTCCCATGACCAGGAGACTGTGAGCAACGGGGAGTGGCTTTTAATACAGGTGAAACTTCACTCCCGTGCTCACTGCTTACTTCTTGCTGTGCAGCCCAGTTCCTAACAGGCCATAGATCGGTTATAGCCCATGCCTGGGGGTTGGGAACCCCTACACTCTGGGATGGAGGTAGAAATAACAAATGCCATGTATAATCTTGACCTGTAAAAGCCCCCATTTGCAATCTTCCCCTCTCTCCATCTGACACCTGGATGTGGATACCCAAGAGGTCTAAAGAAATGATGCTTTAAAGATGGCTAAGCCTCCATCAGTTGAGTTCTTCTCTTGAAAGAGAGACTTCACCCTCTCCATTAGTGCCAATAAGATTTCATAAGATCAAGATGTAAATGTCTGGTGGGTCAGGACATTAAGATTTCCTAGTGTAACCATGATGTATCACCTCACACTGATCAGAATGGCCATCAACAAAAAATCTACAAACAATAAATGCTGTAGAGGGTGTGAAGAAAAGAGAACCCTCTTGCACTGCTGGCGGGAATGTAATTTGATACGACCACTATGGAAGATGGTGTAGAGATTCCTTAAAAAATCTAGGAATAACACTACCACGTGACCCAACAATCCCACTACCTGGCATGCACCCTGAGAAAACCATAACTGAAAAAGACATGTGTATCCCAGTGTTCACTGCAGCACTATTTACAACAGCTAGGACATGGAAGCAACCTGGATGTCCATCTACAGATGAAAGGATAAAGTTGTGGTACATACACACAATGAAACATTGCTCAGCCTTAAAAAGAATGCATTTGAGTTCATGCTGATGAGGTGAATGAACCTAGAGCCTATTATACAGAGTGGAGTAAGAAAGAGAAAAGCAAATCTTATATTTTAATGCACATATATGGAATCTAGAAAGATGGTACCGATGAACCTATTTGCAGGGCATCGGTGGAGACGCAGGCATACAGAACAGACTTATGGACACGGGAGGGGGAAGCAGTGGGCGGGACAAATGGAAGGAGCAGCGTGGAAACACATACGCTATGTATGAAAAGCGGACAGCCAATGGGAATTTGCTGTAAGAGTCAGGGAACTCAAACTGGGGCTCTGTGGCAACCTAGAGCGGTGGGATGAGGTGGGAGATGGGAGAGAAGTTCAAGAGGGAGGGACATATGTATATACCTATGGCTGATTCATGCTGATGTACAACAGAAACGAACACAGTACTGTAAGGTAATTATCCTTCAGTTAAAAATAAATTTATAAAAAGATTTCCTAGCTTCTCTCTTACACATGGCTGGCTTTATTTTACTACGCATTGTCCTCTGCCCTAGACTCTCTTCTGGCCTGATGAGCCTTTCCCAGACCAAACCCTAACCTCTGCTCCAAGAGGTAAGTGCATGTTAGCATCGCCCCCTATTCATTTCCTAGGGCTGTTGTAATAAATGACTACAAACTGGGTGTCTTAAGACAGCAGCAATATTCCCTCACGGTTCCAGAGGTTATAAGTTCAATATCAATTTCATTGGTCCAAATCAAGGTGTTCACAGGGCCACGCTTTCCCTAGAGGCTCTAGGCGGAGACTCAGTTCCCTGCCTCTTCCAACTTTCCTTGGTTTCTAGCCTTCCTTGGCTTAAGCCACATCGTTCAGTTCTCCCCCTCCATTTTCACACTGCCTTCTCCTCTGTGTTTATCAAATCTCCTCTACTTCTCTCTTATAAAGACATCTGATAAACTGAGGAATCTTCTGTGTGATAGAAAATATTTCCTCCACATCAAGATCTATAACTGAATCAAATTTGCAAAGACCCTTTTCCCTACAAGGTAACCTTTAAGGAGAGGCTCAGCATCCAATACCTTTGGAATGTTTTTTAGCTTACCGTGTGTGTGTGTGTGTGTGTGTGTGTGTGTGTGTACGTGCGTGCTCATTCGCTCAGTTGTGTTCAACTCTTTGTGAACCCATGGACTGTAGCCCACCAGGCCTCTCTGTGCATGGGATTTCCCAGGCAAGAATACTGGCCTGGGTTGCCGTTCCTTTCTCCAAGGGATCTTCCCAACCCAGAGATTGAACCCACATCTCCTGTGTCTCCTGCATTACCAGGCAGATTACTATCCTATCTGAAATAGCTTGAGTGGAGCTCCAGAGCCACAGACTATGCAGAAGGAAAGAGGTCTTGAAATTGCGAGGATGGTGAGTTGAAGGGATACTAATATCTCTCGTTCACTTCTTTAGTGAGGACAAGAAAATATGTTTTACGTGCACACAAATATACACAGTGATGAGAAAAGTCCGGAAACTGAGTGGAGACTTGAGTCACACAGCGACCCTCACAATCCCATGGACCACATTTTATAATCTTGAAGAACCCAGGCATGGAGATAGCTGTGAGCTCATTTCTCTTGCTCCTTTTTTAAAAATCAGTCAACAAACATCATTCAGAACCTACTAGAAAGCAGACACAGTTCTATGTGCTGGTATACATCAACAGAGAAGATGAAAGAAAAGTTTCAGTCCTGGTGGGGCTTTCACTCCAGCTGGGAGACAGTTAACAATACACTTGATGAATAACTAAATTACGTGTAAATAAAAACAGTCCACTGGCTCAGTTTCCAATCTTCTGGCATCATTCGCGTTTCCTTGACTCCCTGAAGATTAAAACTAGAAACCATTAAATCATGACTGGGAGTTCTCTCATCACCTGGGTTGCATTTGGCTTTTCTCTTACAATATTTCCAATTTCTTTTCATCTGGGGGACATTTTTGAAAGCATATCGTAGGTTGTTACACTGTCATTGATTTGCAGGTTAGACATTCTTTTTCTCAGGGCAAAAATGCCCTTTGCACCAGACAGCTTTCCCTGCAGAGCCTTGTATTTTGGTGTTTATATTTTTGTCCCTCTTTCCTTTCATATATATATTCACTCTGCCCTCTGTCACCCCATTTCTCCCAGTAAAGCTCACACTGGTCTGCACAGGCAGCCAGGAGACAGACAACCTGTTACAGGCCCACCAACACCCCAATCGCTGCTGTCTGGCCCCGCTCTCAGTACCACCTGATGAAAAGATGTCACGGCAGACAAGCATCTAACCTCCTCACCTCTCCCCTTTGCCCTCTGCCTGGTCAGGGGGCAAGGTGGGAGTGAGAGAAGAGATTAAATCAGGTGGATGAAAGCTCAGACCCTGTCTCCAAGCAACCCTCCAAGAGAGTCCAGGAATTTAAATTGTAATATTATGCCCCCCAGGAGCAGAAGCAAGAAAATGAGAAAGTCAGGGCCTGGCTGAGCTCGGGGTTGGGGTGCCCGGGCCAAAACTAGCTACAGGAACAGGATGGCAGACCGGTGATCTCCGAGGTCCCTCTGGGAGAGGAAAGAAAAGTGAGGCTCACACAGACTTGCATGTGGGAGCAATCAGGAGCGCGCCTGCCAAAGGCTCTGGGGGCTCTGGGGGACATTTGGAAACTCCAAACAAGTGCGTGGAAAAGACAGAGCTTGTTTTCTTTCTACCCCTGCTGAGAAATGCTGCCCATAGTGTTTCCACGGGAAGCTTTGGTGGCTAATTTTGAAAAATGAAGTGAGCAGGTAAACTGGAGTTAATGGCCTCAACCCCGGGGCAGACATCTGGGGCGATGTTGACTTTGTTGCAGAGAGCCAGCTGGCCTTTGCACGGCTCCCCCCTCCAGCTCTGCTCCCTGCCAGCCTCCAGAGGGGCTCCAGCTTCTAATGAACCAACTGAGGAGTCCCTGACGCTGGGCTGCCGCCGCTGCCCATCTTCTTACCGAAGCTCCATAAATGTTTGTTTTATGAATGAGTTTGCCCTGGGCCCACTTGAGGCTGTTTTCTCCCTTATCCTGAGAAAGGCCACAGCTTCCCAACAGCCCTTCCTTGGCCAGGGGGAAGGAGGCGCCGAAGCAGGGAGAGATAGTCTTGGCAGAACTTGTGACAGAAGCAGCCGCCACGAGTTTGTCTTAATGACCAAGGTGGTGAAGAGAAAAACAATCTTCTTCGTGTCTGACACTGCTCGCCAGGCACACAGGGCTCCCCAGTCTTATGACTGCACGGCACAAGAGTTTTGTTTCTCATCTTATAGATGAGAAATTGGGCTTACCCAGTGGCTCAGTGGTAAAGAATCCACCTGCAATGCAGGAGGTACAGGAGACACGGGATTTATCCCTTGTTGGGAAGATGTTCTGGAGGAGGGCATGGCAACCCACTCCAGTACTCTTGCCCGGAGAATCCCCTGGACAGAAAAGCCTGGCGGGCTACGGTGCATAGGGTCTCAAAGAATCGGACACTACTGAAGACTTTGCATGCACGATCGCAATGCAGGTAAGGCGTGGGACAGGCCTAAAGCCATAACTAGAGCCGAAGTTAGATGTAAACACAGCTCTAATTATTGAATGCAAGGCTTAAGAGTGTGTTCGGAAAGGTCCCGGATGGACATTGTACCAACTCTGCCACTGACTTGCTCGGAACCTCAGGCAAGTTAACTTACCTCTCTGAGACTTAGACCCTATGTGTTAAAAGAGAAACATACCAGCCTTTGCTTCTTGGATGGTGGTGATAGACCAAGTGAGGTAATGAATGGAAAAGATTTTTTTTTAAGTGTCCTATGCAAAAAAATGTTCAAAAACTGTTTCCTATTGATATCACAGCATCAGTGATCTTTCCACTGTACTGTGGTTGGTCTCTAGAGAGTAAAGAAGTGCTTGGTTTCTAATACAGACAGCAGAACCCTAAGGCACGTGTGGATATGCCAGTTGATCTGGTTGTTCTGATTTAGATGGTTTCCAGGGGGTAGGAGGAAGCGGCCTTCTCCATTCTAAATCGCGGCTGCCTCGCACCACAGAGTGTGTGTCTGTGAGTTGGCGAAGGGCTCCCAGAAGGATTGGCCATACCTGGGCTGAGGAGTTTGCGGTCTGGTTTCCCTGGATTGCAGTGTGCTACTGGGGGCTTACCATCCATGGCCGCAGGTCACCTTTCCAGGACTGGCCAGAGTCAGAGTCATCAGGAAGTGGGAGTCCCCAGGGTCATTCTAGAATGGAGTTCCCCAGTGCCTCTTCCCAGTCATTCTTTTGTCTCAGTCAGGGGTCACGAACAGAAAACTCTCCCTTTCTCACTGAGAGTTGGTAGTTCTCTTCTTCCTGCTAAGTGGCCCCACTCTTTGATTGCTCACTCATTCATTATTCATTCATTCATTCAGTATTTTTTTCAGCATCCGCCACAGACCAGGCCTGGTGCTAAGTACTGCAGAACAGAAAAGAAAACTATGTGTGGGGTTGTTGTTGTTTAGCCGCTCTGTCTTACCTGACTCTTTGGCAACTCCAGGCTCCTCTGTCCATGGGATTCTCCAGGCAAGAATACTGGAGTGGGTTGCCATTTCCTTCTCCAGGGATCTTTCCAACCCAGGGAGTGAACCCAGGTCTCCAGCATTTGCTGGTGGATTCTTTACCATGCAGTCACCAGGAAAGACCTACATGTACAGTTCCACATGGATATGTTTACCGCAGCAGAATGGTCCAGCTCCTTCCTATCCCTCATTGTAGGTCAGAAGTTTGGAGGTATACCCTGAAGCAGGAGGCACACACAAACAACAATACGCTGAAACGCAGGCTAGGGAGTGTTCTGTTGCTGTGGATCTGACTTGTCATTTAATGTTAGCCACACACAGAGCTCTTGTATCTGTTTTTATTCTTTCACTCTTGCTCTGAGTTCCCAAAGTCCCTACCCCAACACTCCATAGCTCTGCTTCCCCCATATAATTGTACTGCCCTGATTCCATGTCTGAGCTTGCAGAGAGCGACTGTCAGGAAGGGGTTCAGAGGGAGCCCCATGCTTTCACAAAGAGCAATTCTGTGTTTCCTTCTTCCAGAACATCAAACACAACGCCTCCCCTGGGGCCCCTGATATCCATGTTACCACCTCGTTAATGACTCTCTGGGGGAAGGTTTTACGAGGTATCAGGGCAGATGTGAACAGATACGGGAGAACGGGTGTCTTCTAGCCTCATGGAGTAAAAGCCATGCTGATCTTTTTTGTGTATCTTCCCAAGTCATCAGCATGAATTTACTGGGATTTTAATCCTGCACCCACCATTTGCTCTGTGATTCTGGGGAGACACAAGAAAGCACAGTTACTTTGCTGGAGGAGTTTGATGGCTCAGCCTCAAAACGCACTAGAAATTCATGGGAGGGCAGGGTTCCAATTCTTCCTGCTGTCTCCGTGGCTGCAGGGGGAAGTCACAGCCTCACAGTATCCAGAGAGACGAAGACATGAGGTAGTGTTATCTGGTGGCTGTGGGGAGAGTATCTCGCACAAAGTGGATGCTCAATAAATATTAATTGAATAGATGATTCAATAAATAAACGAATGAGTGATGGGAAAGGGGTAGCAGCTGATGCCCCCAGACAATGATGATGCAGTGCTGTCTGGAGAGAAGAGGGAGGAGGGACAAGAACTCGACTCAGGAGATTCTTAGCACATGTTCAACTAAGTACTTTAGATTCTGCTTCAGGGCAGATTTTTCATCATTGTCAGGAAATGGAGGCACAAGCTCAGTCATCAGTACACAAATGACTGGCATGGAAAAAAGAAATAGCAATAAGTGGCCAAAATATATTGAGCTCTTACTTTATGTCAAGAACTTTCTAAATGCTCTATCTTTACTTTTCATAACCAAGCACAATCACAATAGATGCCCTATTTATTCCAAATTTGTAGAAAAATGGGAAAGAAGACAGAAGATAAAAAAAGGTAAAAACACTGTAGCCATTTCCTTCTCCAGGGGATCTTCCCAACCTAGGGATCAAACCTGGGTCTCCTGCATTGTATGTAGGCAGGTTCTTTACTGTCTGAGCCACCTGGGAAGCCATTCTTGTATGTACGGCTGAGACTCAAATCCAAGCAGTCTCATTCCAGAGGCTGTATTCTTAAGACAATCACTGAGGTAGGAAAAGAATTCAATTGAATGGGCAGATGAGTGTCTGGGGCTCCTCCCACAAAGAGCAAGGTCATGTCCAGACTCCACCTGTGGGAGGAGCTAAGTCAGTCCTACAGGGTTGACTCAGGGACCGGACTGAGATGTGACTGATGGCAGACTCTTCATTCATGAGCAGGCAGGAACAGGCTGGGTCAGGCTGCAGCTGTGGACAGTGCTGGGCAGGGATGCTCATGGGTTATATGTCTTAGACAGTTTCTTGCCTTTCTCTCCCTAGTCTCTAAATCCATACTTCCATGCACTCACAGAGCTTCAGATCTCAGCTCTATACAGGTGGATCCCAAACCTGCATCTCCTCTTCTCATGTATCATCCAGTTTTCCATTGCACATTCCCAAGGGCTTTCTGGTTGTGTGCCCTTCAATGCCTTGCCAGCAGTACACACTTGCCTCAAGGCCAATATTGACCTTTCTTTCCAACTCAGTCTGGTCTAGCTTCTCCCCTTCCTTTCACCTGTCCATGACACCATCATTTTTTCAGTTTCCTCGGGTGGGGGCGGGAATTGAACCTCTAGATCTATTTCTTTCCCTTTGTACAATGTGAAATCACCTGTAAATCCTCATTCATTTTTCCTCTTTTTTCTTTAATTTAGTATGAGTTTATTTATATCAACATTTTCTGTTCCTTTTTAAAAAACTTTTTTATTTTGCATTGAGGTATAAACCAATTAACAACGTCATGATAGTTTCAGGTGAACAGTGAAGGGACTCAGGCATACTTATGCATACACATCCATTCTCCCCCAAATTTAATTATCATGATAAAAAGTTGCAAGAGTTTTCTACCTCTGTAGCTGCTTATCCAGCCACATTGCCATCCTTACAGCCCTATAACCCATCCCTGAGTTCAGTTTTTTTTTGCTTGAAATGGTACTTGAATTCTTGGTTGATGCTTGCATCCAGTTTCTCTCTCCTTGGTTCCATCCCCCACATGCTGCCAAACCAATCTCCCTAAAGTGCCCTTCAGAGCATGTCACTCCTCCAAGCAACAAGCCTCGACGTCTCCTCATTGTCTGCCAAATAACGTCCAGATTCCTTATCATGGCTTTTCACATCCACTTAGATCTGGTCTCAACCCAGTGCACATTTATTGAGTCCTGACTTCGCCCCAGGCTCTGCACTAGGTGTTGTAAATGTAAAAATGAACCCCGGATGTTTCCTGCCCTTGGGGGAAAAAAGATAAGCTGGTCCCCAAATCTCTAGCCAGAGCTCCTTCTGGCTCAGGTCCGCAGCTGAAGGTGTAAAGTGGGATTTTTGCTGCTCTCTAGAACTTCCTCAGCACTTTCTTGACTCTGCATTCAGATACGTCCTCACTTTCATCTCCACCCGACCCTCTCCTGCTTTGATATTTCTTCCACCTTGAAGCCAGCCACAGGTATCTTTTTGGAAGATGAATGATCTCAGCTTTTCACTTCTGCACCTTTGTCATGATGGGTTGCGATCGGTTGCACAATACGACTTTGCATTTATCGCTTTTCTCTCCTGTATCTTCGTTCCCAAAACTGATGTGCAACAGAAAGCTGCTCCAGAGAGTGCTAATTAATGTGGGTTCTTAGAAGAAAGTTCAGCGATCTTTGGTAATGCTTGTCTTCCACAAAATCTGACAGTTTTATCTTTTGCCTGCCTTCTCAGGGACTATACCAAGTGCATATTATACATTAAGAAGCTCTAAGAAGGGCTTCCCTGTTGGCTCAGTGGGAAAAAGTCTGCCTGCGCATGCAGGAGACCAGAGTCCCTGATCTGGGCGGATCTTACATGCCAAGGGGCAACTAAGATCTGATGCCCTAACTAAGCTTGTGTACCACAACCGTGGGACCTGTGCTCTGGAGCCTGGGAGCCTCAACTTCTGAACCCATGTGCCTAGAGACTGCTCTGCAACAAGAGAAGCCACAGCAGGGAGAAGCCACACACCACAACTTGAGTGTAGCCCCTGCTCCCCACAACCAGAGAAAAACCCGTGCAGCAACGAAGACCCAGCACAGTCAAAATTAAATAAAATGAATAAATAAATAAAATTATCTTAAAAAGAAGCTCTAAGAAAATGGTAGAATATACACGTTCAAAACATATGAAAATATGAGATATATTCCTCACGTTTCTTTTTTTGTAAGACAGTTCACATCTGCTGAAAATAGTGTTCCATGAAACCCAACTGAGCAAAATACTTCTCTAGAAAAGAAGACCACTGAGTAATAATAATAATAGTTATACTAAGAAAAACTATTGTTTTTTGAGCATTTATTCTGTGGTAGCTACCACTCCCAGAGCTTTTACATCCAGTCTTTTGTCTAATTTTCACAAACGTCCATGCTCATTTCAACCTGTCTTACAGATGAGGAAAGAGAGGCTCAGAATTGTTAAGCAACATTCCCAAGGTCATTATCACCAAAAAGTAGTTAAATTGTGAGAAGAAATCAACCTATCTAACCCTGAACCTGTGCTGTCTGAGGGTGGGGGCCTGTTTTTAAAATCTTTCTGATTGCCTCTCCCCACAAACGCATAACAGCTCGTGACTCAAACATGCTTATGACTTGGGTTTTTACAGCCTGATTTTACATCCGAGATTTGATGCATTACAACAGAGAGAGTAGAAAGAACCACGGCTTCTAGGCTCAGGAGACCTGAGTTTGTGACCCCAAATCTGCCTTTAATTAACCCTGCGTCATTAGGCAAAGAATTCCTCCCCTCTGGGGCTCAGTTTCCTCAGCTGTAAAACCACAGTGAGGCCAGACTCAATATCTGAGCTCCTTTAGCCTCTTTGGACAAGCTCTTCTCTCTGCCAGGTTTCTGCGATGAATAGAATTAGATGAGCCCTTTGTTGTCCATTGTGCTTGCCACTGAGAGAGTTGAAACTCTCCCTCAAAGGAATCCAGCACATGGCCAATTCACTGTGTAGACTCTGAGGCCCACTCAATGACCCATAGTCACTGGCAGCCTGAGGGAGAGAAACATTGCTTTTTACCAAATATGTTCTTCCGTTATAGTATATTTTTTTAATGTGGAACATCAAATAAATTTCAAAATTTTATTTGGATAAGAATAAATGAGTGAAAAAAAAACAGATGGGATACATTTCCTTTGCAATATACATGTGATTAAAAATTGAGGAGAAAAATGTTTGTAGAAAATATGGTTTGGATTTCCTGAACCAAAAGCTCTCGCTGAATCGTTTGAAACTTTCAAAGCACCAATACGTAGCTGCTTTGGCCATCCTTCAATGAACCATCAAACCCCAGTTGTCCTGGAAACCTGCCTGCATCCTGGGATGCGATCTCCATTGAGCAGCTAAAATGGCTTAAACTTGTCCAAGGTAAGGTGCTTTGACTGTGGTTCACCCCTTGGGAAACTTCATACAAACGAGACGTCTGTCTCCGGACCCCAGAGCCATAAGTGGCAGAGCTTAGAGAATGAAGAACAACAATAAAGGCTCATGTTGGTTTAGGGGTTTTTGTGAAGCAAAGCACAAAATTTCAGAGATGGGAAATGAGAGTCTATAAAAATGGTTCTCACTTAATTATCCTTACCCAGAGAGCAAGGAATTAAAAATTAGTTGAAGTAGCCTAAGAGTTGGCAGTGGCAAGGAGAATAACCAAAAAAGAAACCTGAAGATTCTCTTGCTAATTAAAATTCTTGGAGACTTGGTCTCCCAAGGGACCTGGGTTTTAACGTGAGCTTGCACTAGTTAGGATAATGCTAATGTTATCATCTTAATTATGGCAGCTAGCATTTATTGAGCATTTATCATGTGATTTTATTTATCTTTTTAACATCTGTCACAGATCTTGTTGGTGTCTAGTGCTGACAACTCAGAGGTCACCAGTCAACAGTCTCCAATGATGCCAAAGGAAAAAAATGTTTTTCTGCCAGGCAGTGTCCTCTGGCCATAGGTGAATTTTGTCCCACTGCAGTGGGAAGCCAAAAAGCCAAGATGTTAAAACCACCAAGAGTAGTCAGCGATAGACATTGGTGAATAAATATCCCAACTTCCTTGCCCCTCAGCATAATTCTGAGATGCATTCTATAGAGGTTGCCAGAGGGTCCCCAGTGAGATCCCTGGGGGAAGTTTAGTGACATATTCCAAGAACACTGAGCTGTTCAGTGGAAGAGAAAAAAACACCCATGAGACAGTCTATGAGGAGAAGCTCAGAGAGTTGGAGGCATATTCACTGGCGCACTACCTAAACCAGAGGTGCAAGGAGCCAAGAGCAGTCCCTGCTCTAGCTTTTATTGATTCTCCATCTAGGTCTATGTGCCACAGGATACCTGAGAGAACAGACTTAGGACCCTGGAGAAAGGCTCAGCAGAGTTGAGGGTTTGGTAAATGTCAAGTTCAAGAACCTACTTCTTGTTTTCCCCCAAAGCAATGGAACCTACTCTTTTCAGGGTTTTAAAAATCACATGCATTCTATTTTCTTATTATAAAAGCAAAATATGCACATTCATATAGAATATGAAATTTTATGAAAATATCCAGAAATGTATACCCATAATCTCTACCCAAAGACAAGTATTAGCAGTTAATGCTTTATTATGGCAACTAGAATCTTTTTTTTTTTTTTTTTTTGCCACACCACATAGCTTGTGGGATCTTAGTTCCCCAACCAGGGATAGATCCAGGCCCCCAGTAGTGGAAGCACAGAACCCTAACCCCTAGACCACCAGGGAATTTCCAGCTAATGCTTTTAGAATGGATTTCTTTATCTATAAAATTGGGGTAATAAAAAAAAAGACATACCTTGCTGATTTGTTATGAGAAATAAGTGATTTAATGCTTATATTTTGCTTAAGACAGTCCTGACACAGAACAAGTGGTCAACAGTGATTAGTTATTATATGATTTTCAAAATATACCAAACATTTTCCTTTGCAATTTACATAACATTTCATTACATCTTCAAAAACATAGTAATAATCCATGCGAAGTGCTCACCAATTTACTGGTGTTGCAGTGGAACTGAATAAATAATCTCAGAAGAAATCATTTTTCTGTTTCACAGCTAGTATGTGGCAAAGCTGAGATTTAAATTCCTGTTTGCCTTCCTATAAATTTTTTTTCCTGTAACACACCATGTGGGTAACAACATGAAAAGATTCTTGAAACTTTGTTACTTCCATATGTTTGTGATCCTTTCTCATAATTCCTCTTAATAATTAGTAGTGAAACCACTAACACAAAAATGACCGATATTCCTCTCGTTCTTGACAACAAAACACGTGGGAACAGAGGATCCTGTTCTGGGTCACTTCCTTCTGTGCTTCAGGGAACTTGCTTTAATGACCATACACTCTCTCATTTGCTTTCTCAATTTATCTTCCACAGCATCATCCCCCCAGCCACTAAATATAGTCATCTTTTCCACTCTAAGAAGATGTTTCCCTTAAATGACATACCATATATATTAGACAACCTGCTTTACCAAAGAGTTCCAAAATCTCTGCGATTTTTAACAATAATGTACTTCTCGCTCCCATCAGAGTCCAGAGTTGGTCAATGTGGAGGGTCTCTGTGTCATAACGTCATTCAAGGATCCACGATCATTCCATCTCATGGTTCTGCTGTGTTCTTGGTCCCTGGGATCCTCTTCATTCAGCTGCAGTATGTGGGGGAGGCGATAAAATAGAGGCCCTTCAGTGGACAGTTTTATGGACCAGGATTGTAAATGACGTGCATCATTTCTGCTCATATTAGGTTGGCCAGAACTAATTATTTTGTCCCACCTATGAAAGCAAGCTGGGGTATGTAGTCAAGGAATAGAAGATACCCCAGATGTAAAAGCACCGCCTGTCTCAGTCATGCAATGCCAAGCAACACCTCATCTTTCTGTCTGTTTGCTTCTATAACCCTTGAAAGAAAAACAAAAGTGACCAACCTCTGTATAGTGTGTTACATTTAACAGAGCATGTGATCCACCTCAGCTCTCTTTCTCCTGAACATTTTACAATTTTCTGTTATCTCTGACCCTGCCCTGATTCACCACTCTCAAAGATTCCAAAGGTCAACTCAAACTATGTCAAAGTCGAGTGTGTAGAACAGAGCTTGGCACACACTAGGAAGATACTTACATTTTATTGAATGGATGAATATAATGTGTAACTTTGGGGATATTCAACTTCTTTCTCTGCACAAAGATCCATTGATCTCATTTGACCTTAGACTGTGTTCTAAATACTGCCTGAGCCCTCCACAAGCAGATGTGAGAAAGAATATGATATACAGTGTTTCATTAGGGATGGACACTTTTGGAAGGGAGAGGCAAGATATAAGATTAGGTTGACAGAGAAATCAACTTTCGCTGGAAGCCTGACAAGACTGGGGAAACCATAAGTCCCCTAAGGTCTAAAGTGTGTATAGACACTTGGAGTTACCCTTTGTTGGTCTTGATCTATCATTGGCTAGGGTCTGTCACAGGAAAAGAATCTCCTTGGTAAGCTGGAGCAACTGGGGCAGACCATGAAGGAGCAGAGAGCTAGGTTCTTTTGTAAAGGACAGTCTCTTTATGGCACAGTTCTAGGCCAACCAAATGGGAGGGTTCTGATGGTAAAGACTCTGCCTGCAGTGGAAGAGACCTGGATTTGATCCCTGGGTCAGGAAGATTCCCCTGGAGAAGGGCACTAGATACCCATTCCAGTATTCTTGCTTGGAATATTTCATGGACAGGGGAGTCCATGGGGGTCACAAAGAGTTAGATATAAATGAGCAACTAGCACTTTTACTTTCACAGTATGGACTTTGCTTTAGGATCTAATAAGAGAAGTGATTATTCAAACTGTCATTTCAAAATAATATGGTAAATGTGTCAATAAAGATATGCAGAGGGTGCTCTGAGTCTTCTGGAGTACATTTTGACATATTTGGATAATAAGGGTGTGGCAGTGGGGTGATACTTCCTGAAGCATTTGGTTCCTGCTCTGACCTTTGAAACATGCATAGGAGTGAACAGAAAGAGAAAATGGATAGAGAGTCTTCCAGACTCTCCATGAATTATTACTATTTTTTAGTACATGAAGACAAAATGAAATGTCATATAAATTGCAAATAAAAAATGTTTGGAATATTTTGAAAATTATACAATAGCTAACCCTTATTAAACACTTGCTCTGTGTCAGTAGGGACATTGTGAACAACAATGGCGAATACATCTTCTCTTGCTTGTTTTGCCACTCTCGATCTCCCTGACCTACCATTCTTTTACTTTCCCCCTTACTTCCTAAACATTAGATCTAACTAACCTTTTTACCTAGGGTCCCTTTTGCATGAGTTACATTTTTCCTAGGTTAGTTTTCCTGGGTTAGTTCTCACTAACCTCCAGTTCTAGCAGCCATTACTTCTAAACTAGCCTATCTCAAGTGGGATCATTTGATGCTTTGAATAACATTTCTCAGTTATCTCAAGGATGGTACATAATATCATTCTCAATGCACAGGAGGAAAGGGATTCCATTAGGTACAATGGATGGCTTAAGAGATTAGGTTTTAACTCTTTTGGACCCTGGGTTAGAAAGGCGGCTCTAGACAGAAGACCCCAAGTTGTTATCTGCATCCTCAACCTCCTTACTGATACTCAATGCTGTTGAGACCTTTGGCATGTCCTAAACTTTCCCCTCCCTTCCCCTGCTCATACCAACTCCTAATTTTGATCTTTATCTTTGGTCCAGTGACACCACCATTCACTCAGCCACCAGAATCCTCAATATCCCTAAATGGGATACCCAGGGGACTATGGAGTCCTCTAAAATGCCCTTCCATTTTTCTCTTTCTCTTTCTGTTTGTTTTTTTTTTCATGTATTTACTGCTGTTTATTTTCTCCTTTCTGGAAGATAGTAAAACAATGATACCAAAAAAAAAAAAGAAAAAAAGAATGTGTGAAAAAAATTTCCTTTTCCCCTAATACAAATCAAAATTATTTGTATTTGTTAAATTATTATTTTCTCCTATCCAAATTCTTGCAACAACCCCTCTAACACATACACACACAGAGGCACACACACATTGGAATCTCTCAATTCCAACCTCCCCTTGCTACCACCGCCCATACCAACTTATTAAAGGGAAATTATGTTATGTCTCTGTTTATAAAGCTTCAGAGCTTCCTTGATTCCTTCACATAACAGTTCTTTCATCAAAAGCCAGAGGCAAGTTAGGAACCTCCACCTTGTCGCTGTGGCAATGTTCTATAAAGCTCCCAAATAAGAAAGACTATTTAACACCATCCGAACAATTAGAGGGCTAGAGGTGTCCTTGGTTACTCACAGCTACCATTCACATAAGCAGTTTTTTAAACTGGAAACTATTTATATTTCATGATTATCTTCATACTTAGAGACTTAGTATGTGTCCAACAAATGTCCTATAAATATTTATTAATGAATAAATAAATGAATAAACAAACGAATATCATTAAATGCATACAACTCCTCATTTGCATATTCAAAGATCTCCACCATGACATTTTCACTTCCTTTTTCTACCTAACACCCTGTGAAACCATGATTTATAATCTACAATCCAGCCAAACACCGTGGGTGGTCATGCTCTTAAATCGCTTTTCAGGGATTTGTCAACACCATTCCCTCCCTCTCAGAGTCCTGGTTTTACACTTTCCCTTGTCAAAATCCCACCCATCATATCATGTCATATTTTCTTATTTTCTTGATGTTTCTTCTTTCTGATTGATCATCAGATATTAATTCTCTATTCCTAGAAATGCTATCGCTCAGAACTGTGTGCCCTTATCATATTCTTTCTGGTAATATGATTGTCACTACACAGGTAATGAGGCCCCATCTGCATATCTTCCATGAGAATTCCAGTGTGAGATCTTAGCTGAGGTTGTCTGAGTTCCTATTTAAACAGAAACACCATGAGCCTTGTAGATAAGATGATGCTGATGATACAGAGTTCAGTTCTTCATTTTCCATCAGTCCTGAAGCCAGCAATATCTGTGCCTTATCTGTAGTTGGTTCTTTGTTATTCTTTTATTACATGCTATAATCCTACATGTTAAAAATACGTTCAAGTTTTTATCTAAGTAGGGTGAACTGGGTTTCTGTCATATGAATTAGAAAATAGCCTGACTAATTCATAGGCAGGGACAATGTAGCACCTTGCCTTGGCTTCTAAACAAGCCTTGATTTTCCTTCTTTCCTTCCTTTCCTTCCTTCCTTCTCTTACTGAGTCCAAGCTCACACAGGTCAATACATTTAGAGACAGTTTGTTGAACAAGAAATAGAGACTTTATGTGCAAGTGTCCATAGAACCATCTTGCCTGGAATTCCAAAGCACTTACCAACTCTCTTTAAGGTCAAGTTTATTAGTTTGTAAAAGGTTCATGTGACTGTGAATATTCCAGTCCCACAACTCTCCTAGGGTAGGGTGAGTACTAGAGGAGGCAGGTGGGACACTCAGGGTGCCTCATTTTTGAAGAAGGCATCCCTCTTCACAATTCTGACAGTGAGCATCGAGCATCTCCTTATATTTTGTCCCCAGGAGCCTTGCTCACCTTATCTTATTCCAGGCCTTCAGAATCATGGTGAAAATTGAATGAGTTATTACATATAAAGTTTTTATAATATGAATTAATACATAGTAAGTGTTCGATAAAAATAAGGTATGGTTGTGCTGTTGTAATTATTATAACTGCCATTCTTTTTTATTATCATCACTGTGAAAACCACCATTATATATTTCTACTACCATTAATAGCAATCATTTATTGATAATCATTTGACACTATGATTAATTATTTTAGCTCTTTTGTGAGGAAGGTCTTTCCCAGGCTTCATACTTTTTGAGCAAAATGATGGCCAAACACACAGCCTTAGAAAGATGTAGCTTTTGCATTTCATGCAAAGATGGGTTCGATAAAGGACAGAAATGGTCTGGACCTAACAGAAGCAGAAGATATTAAGAGGTGGCAAGAATACACAGAAGAACTGTACAAAAAAGATCTTCACGACCCAGATAATCATTATGATGTGATCACTAATCTAGAGCCAGACATCTTGGAATGTGAAGTCAAGTGGGCCTTAGAAAGCATCACTACGAACAAAGCTAGTGGAGGTGATGGAATTCCAGTGGAGCTGTTTCAAATCCTGAAAGATGATTCTGTGAAAGTGCTGCACTCAATATGCCAGCAAATTTGGAAAACTCAGCAGTGGCCACAGGACTGGAAAAGTCAGTTTTCATTCCAATTCCAAAGAAAGGCAATGCCAAAGAATGCTCAAACTACCACACAATTGCACTCATCTCACATGCTAGTAAAGTAATGCTCAAAATTCTCCAAGCCAGGCTTCAGCAATACGTGAACCGTGAACTTCCAGATGTTCAAGCTGGTTTTAGAAAAGGCAGAGGAACCAGAGATCAAATTGCCTACATCCGCTGGATCACAGAAAAAGCAAGACAGTTCCAGAAAAACATCTACTTCTGCTTTACTGACTATGGCAAAGCCTTTGACTGTGTGGATCACAAGAAACGGTGGAAAATTCTGAAAGAGATGGGAATACCAGACCACCTAACCCGCCTCTTGAGAAATCTGTATGCAGGTCAGGAAGCAACAGTTAGAACTGGACATGGAACAACAGACTGGTTTCAAATAGGAAAAGGAGTACATCAAGGCTGTATGTTGTCACCCTACTTATTTAACTTCTATGCAGAGTACATCATGAGAAACATTGGGCTGGAAGAAGCACAAGCTGGAATCAAGATTGCTGGGAGAAATATCAATAACCTCAAAATGCAGACGACACCACCCTTATGGAAGAAAGTGAAGAGGAGCTAAAAAGCCTCTTGATGAAAGTAAAAGAGGAGAGCGAAAATGTTGGCTTAAAGCTCAACATTCAGAAAATGAAGATCATGGCATCCGGTCCCATCACTTCATGGGAAATAGATGGGGAAAGAGTGGAAACAGTGTCAGGCTTTATTTTGGGGGTTCCAAAATCACTTCAGATGGTGACTATAGCCATGAAATGAAAAGATGCTTACTCCTTGGAAGAAAAGTTATGACCAACCTAGATAGTATATTCAAAAGCAGAGACATTACTTTGCTGACTAAGGTCCGTTTAGTCAAGGCTATGGTTTTTCCTGTGGTCATGTATGGATGTGAGAGTTGGACTGTGAAGAAGGCTGAGCTCCAAAGAATTGATGCTTTTGAACTGTGGTGTTGGAGAAGACTCTTGAGAGTCCCTTGGACTGCAAGGAGATCCAACCAGTCCATTCTGAAGGAGATCAACCCTGGGATTTCTTTGGAAGGACTGATGCTAAAGCTGAAACTCCAGTACTTTGGCCACCTCATGCGAAGAGTTGACTCATTGGAAAAGACTCTGATGCTGGGAGGGACTGGGGGCAGGAGGAGAAGGGGACGACAGAGGATGAGATGGTTGGATGGCATCACGGACTCGATGGACGTGAGTCTGAGTGAACTCCGGGGGATGGTGATGGACAGGGAGGCCTGGCGTGCTGCGATTCATGGGGTCGCAAAGAGTCAGACACGACTGAGCGACTGAACTGAACTGAACTGAACTTAGAGAAGAAAGCATGACTGCAGCAAAACTGGGACGAGTTTAATTGGTTCAACATTGACACAGAGCAGACACATAGCTCAACTAACTTTAGGAAAGAAGTTTCCTGGAAAGAGAAAATTAGAAGACTAAGACCACCCCCACCCCATCAAAGCACAGGTGACATGATGGTTTACTGCTCAGGCTTTGGGACTCCTGGATTCAAGAGTTAGCTTTGCCATTTGCTGACTGTGTGACCTTGAGCAAGTAATTTCCTTTCCTTGATGATCCGTGTTCTCACCTATAATAATAGAGTGTAGTTCAGTTGGTTGTATGACAATGAAACATGGCAATGCCTCTGGAGAAGTTAGCGCAGCTAACTAAGCATCCCATTTAAAGGGGCTATTCTTTCTGTGGATGCAAACCGAGCTTTAACTAAATATCCTTAATTATTAACCTTCTTCATTTTCCACCCTTTCCCAACTTCACTCCCTTAAGAGAAGTAGAAATACTTCATTTACAGTTACTGTCATTAGAGACTCATGAGAGATCAAAAAAAAAAGTAGGCATCCTTATTTTTCTTAGATAATGGTGTGATACGTTTTTCTTTCTTTTTCTTTTTCTTTTTCTTTTTTGCCACACTGAGCAGCATGCAGGATATTAGTTCCCCAACCAAGGATCAAATGTGTGCTACCTGCAGTGGAAACACAGAGTACGAACCACTGGACTCCCAGGGAATTCCTAAAGGCCTATTCTACCTTCCCATTCTTTCTAAGTCTCTGGTTATTGTCATGTTAGTACGACATTGTTATCCCTGTCCCTTTACCCCTAGCCCCCATCTAAGGATTATCTGCTCTAGGCCAATGTGGCCTGGAAAATCATGAAACTCAAACCTCCTGTCTTTGATGAAGTTGAGTTTTTGCAAGGCAAGACAAAGAGGGCTTCATCATCATCTTCCACCATCCCCAGCACCTGGTCAGCACCCTCAAGAGGGGGTGGAGGGCTTAGATTTTAAAATCCAAGTTCTTCAATCAAGAGAAAGAAGCATAGTTTCCAATATTTCATTTTCTAAGCCTGTCCCAAGCCTTGATTCTCTGTTTTTTCTATATATCTCTCAGCCCTGCTTGATTAAGT
Organism: Ovis canadensis; assembly: GCF_042477335.2. Classification (NCBI taxonomy): domain Eukaryota; kingdom Metazoa; phylum Chordata; class Mammalia; order Artiodactyla; family Bovidae; genus Ovis; species Ovis canadensis. Next base: position 83,985,376 of record NC_091257.1, on the reverse strand, counting down.
AGCTGACACCTTGTTGATAACTTTCTACCACTGCCCTTCATCCTCTGATTTGGGATTGATGATATCTCCTACAGGCTCCCTGTGGAGATCCTATGCAGACATGGCACCCCTAGGCAAGATGCCTTGTCTCTGAGCCATAACTGGCAAGTTTTATACTTTCAGATTCAAACTGGATGGAGGAAAGCAATGCTGAATAGGACACTGGACAGGACTAGATGGGGCTGTTTTTAGCAAGAAAAGAATTATAGCCTCCCTGGCCATTACACGTTAGTTACCCTTTCCATGGTCACTTTGGGGAATACCTATTATCTATAGATCTATAGATCTATCTATGGAGTAGGAAATGGCAACCTGCTCCAGTATTCTTGCCTGGAGCCTGTTGGGCTTCATCCATGGAGTTGCAGAGTGTCAGACATGACCGAGGCGACTTAGCACAGCACAGCATAGATCTGTCTATAACTGAATTCCTTTCTTAAAAGATAACTCAGGTGCTAATGCCGGTATCTCTGAAAGAAGCAGTCACTGACATGAACCCAGTGAAAGGAGAGAAAATATCAAATGTGGTCTCAGGACCATTGCCTCTGAGCCTTCAGTCTGAAATATAATCTTGCTCCCTGAGAGCAACAGAGGAGGTGGTTGGCCTTGAGCAAGGCAGTGCAACACCTTTTGGCTGAAATTCCATTGACACGAGGGTGTTCCTTCCCTCCCACATCGCTTAGGGAACTCACACAGAGGAACATCTGGCCAGATGCAATCTACAAAACCTGCTGTGAAACATATTAGCTCCCTCAAGCCAATGGGAGCCCACCTAGTAAACGAGCAGGGAAGGGCCCCATGGTGAATTCTGGAAGCTGAAATCTATCTCACCCAGGACTCATCTTTCTGGAAAGAGCAAAAGTCCAAGCCAATAATTCACGCTGAGGTCTGACCGCATCTGGGAAACTGTCTTGGAAGTCAGGGCCATTAACACCCAAGGGATCAGTCAGGATGCCAAACCACTCTCTATCAGTTTGTCCCAATAGAGAGGAGCAAGGAGATAGGGGTGGGAAAGCCCTGGGTTGTCAATAGCAGATTGTTCCCAAGGAGCTGGCCCTGACTCAGTAATTGCTATATCTCCAAGTTCTGTGCCAAGTGTTTTAGATGCAAAGCTTCATTTGCTTTTCACAACAACCACAAGATCTATGCATCAGTCCCATTTTGTGGATCAGGCATATGAGGCCAGAGAGGGAATCAAACTATCTCCAGCGCACATAGCTTGTGAGTGCAGAGCCAGGAAGAAAACCCAAGTCTATCTGCTTATAGCCACACTAGGAGCCAAAGCATCAACTTTCTGCCTCCAGATACCTTCTGCTGCCTCCAGATACCTTCTGTAGCTTCCTGCCAAAGGGTAGAATCCTCTAGATTGAGGGAGGAGCTGAAATGTCACAAGCTCTCTCATCTCTGAAGCACCATCTGTAAGCACACTGAGAACGTGTGTGTGCATTTTCTTGGGTGCCCACAATCATGAATAGGCTCTCTCAACCTCTTGGGCTAAAGGTGAAGATCTGTGGGAGGAAAGGGCTCTTTTTTCCTTCATCATTGCTCAGGTGTGAAGGCAAGAAAGGGGAGGACTGGGAGGAGTCACAAGATAATTAGTTGAGCAACTTCACGGGTTCCAAACTTCTGATTCCAATTAACCTCTGTGCTTAGTTCTGGCCTGATTGTTGACTCTCACCATGATGGACCCAAGCCCCCAAACTCGTGTGATGTGGATTTCTAGCAGCTTCCCTGGGAGCCTGATGAGGAAAAGACCAACTGGATTCATGACCAGGATCGCTATGCAGGAAAATAAGAGTGATTATAGTGAAAGCTCTCAGACTCAGGGAAGCTGATCCAGGGCCAGCACTTCCATAGCTTTTGAGCACAGAACATCTGAAGATAAACAGATGACTCAGACCTGCAAGCTGAGACCTGAATCAGCAGCACCCACGAATAACCAACCACCTGTCCATTTGGGCTTCTCTCTGCCACTTAACAGCTGCATTGTCAACATCCTCCTTTCCGTATCTCTTATTACTTCTCATTTTCCAAGGTTGATGGGAAGTAACAGCTCCTTGGAGTGATGCTCCTGAGCTTCCACAGAATTGCAAAGTGAGTTAGGCCACCAGATTTTTCATTAAGATGGTTCAAATGCTCTCCACACCTCTTCCTGTCTGTGCAATCTTGGAAATGCTCCTGAAAATCTCTGTTTGCTTATCCATGTAAAGTGTTAGTCGCTCAGTCATGTCTGACTCTTTTCAACCCCAGGGACTATAGCTCACCAGGCTCCTCTTCTCATGGAACTCTCTAGGAAAGAATATTGGAGTGGGTAGCCATTCCCTTCTCCAGGGGATCTTCTCAATCCAGGGATCGAACCCAGGTCACCTGCACTGCAGGCAGATTCTTTACCATCTGAGCCACTAGGGACCTCCTGCATAGGGGTATTTTGGAGGACAAAATGAAATATTGTACATAAAGAGACCTAGCACATAGCTGGTACATAATTATTGCTCACTGCAGAGTTTATTATTATTACTACTGTCATTATTATTACTGAGTATAAATTACAAGTGAATGAGCCTGCCATAGCTGCCCTAATAAAACCGGAATTGGCAACTTAAACAAAAGAAGTTGTCACAGTTCTGGAGGCTGGAAGTTCAAGGTCACACAGCAGAGTTGGTTCCATCTGAAGGTTACAGGAAGAAGCTGTTCATGCCTGTCTCCTAGCTTTCAGTGGTGTGCTGCCCGGCTTTGGTGTTTCATGACTTGCAGTTGCCTCTGCCGTCTTTGCGTTCATCTCTACTTGGCATTCTCCCCATGTCTGTGCCTGTTTTCAAATTTCCCTTCATTATAAGGACATCAGTTCTGTTGGGTTAGGGTCCTACCCTACACCAGTATGTTGTTGCTGTTTAGTTGCTTAGCCATGTCTAACTTTTGGGGACCTCATGGGCCATAGCCCACCAGGCTCCTCTGTCCATGGGATTTTCTGGGCAAAAATACTGGATTGGGTTGCCATTTCCTTGTCCAGGGGAACTTCCTGATCCAGGGATTGAACCCTCTTCTCCGTGGCTCCTGCATTGCCCATGGATTCTTTCCCACTGAGCCACCAGGAAAGCCCATGCCAATATGATTTCATCTCAACTCTAATTATACCTGCAACAACCCTATTGTCACATAAAGGCACATTTTCATGCACCCGTGTTAGGACATCAACATATAAATTTTGAGTGAACACAATTTAACCCATAACAACCAGTATGATATTTACTATACTTAAGATATTAGACCTCTGTATTTATAACCATGTGTTTCTTGAAGGAGCAGCACATTCAACTTCCTTCAGTGAACATGTCTATGAAATAGAAACAGACTCACAGACATGGAGAACAGATTTCTGGTTGCAGGGGGTGGGGTGGGGGGGATGGATTGGGAGTTTGGGATTAGCATATACAAACTATTATATACATGATGGATAAACAACAAGGTCCTATTATAGAGCACAGGGAACTAAATTCAACATCATGAATAAACCATAATGGAAAAGAATATGAAAAAGAATGTGTGTGTGAGTGTGTGTGTGTGTGTGTGTGTGTGTATAAGTACAGGTGATTTACAATATGGTGTTAATTTCTGCTATACATTCAGAAAACTAAGATCATGGCATCTGGTCCCATTTCTTCATGGGAAATAGATGGGGAAACTATGGAAACAGTGTCAGACTTCATTTTTCTGTGCTCCAAAATCACTGCAGATGGTGACTGCAGCCATGAAATTAAAAGATGCTTACTCCTTGAAAGAAAAGTTATGACCAACCTAGATAGCATATTGAAAAGCAGAGACATTACTTTGCCCACAAAGGTCCATCTAGTCAAGGCTGTTTTTTCCAGTGGTCATGTATGGATGTGAGAGTTGGACTGTGAAGAAAGCTGAGCGCTGAATAATTGATGCTTTTGAACTGTGGTGTTGGAGAAGACTCTTGAGAGTCCCTTGGACTGCAAGGAGATCCAACTAGTCCTTTCTGAAGGAGATCAGCCCTGGGTGTTCTTTGGAAGGACTGATGCTGAAGCTGAAACTCCAGTACTTTGGCCACCTCATGTGAAGAGTTGACTCATTGGAAAAACTCTGATGCTGGGAGGGATTGGGGACAGGAGGAGAAGGGGATGACCGAGGGTGAGGTGGCTGGATAGCATCACCGACTCAATGGACATGAGTTTGAGTGAACTCCAGGAGTTGATGTTGGACAGGGAGGCCTGGTGTGCTGCAATTCATGGAGTCGCAAAGAGTCGGACATGACTGAGCAACTGAACTGAACTGATCTATATTTTTATCATCATGGGCCTTGGAATTAGCACACGTCATTGATAAAAGAGTGTACCAGGTGCAGTCCGTAGCTTGTGATGGGTAGAAGAACCCCAACTAGTCCATGGACCTCATTTTCCCATCCTGCCCCCTTTACTCCAATGAATTGACTCTTAGGGGTCCAGCCACACTGTAGTATAGATCACTGTCCCAATAACTGACAGCTTTGGCACACTTTCCACAATCAATATCTTCCATCTAAATTTCTTTCTCTAAAGATTGCATAAATTATCACATATATGCAAATATGATTATGACTTAATTACTAGGGCTGATTGGTGATTAATTTTTTGATTATGATCAATCACTCCTCACAAATCATAATAAAGCATTCAGGGCAATCGGCAGGATGCTAATAATGCAGTTTTCTTCAAAAAGACCCCCAAAGCAGTCAGAATATGGTCTTTGCTGAAATCTTCATTTTGGAAAGAAATGATCTGAAAAACACAGTTCACATGGGGAAAAAAGTCAATAAAACTATGAAAAGTGCTTAATATTACTCATAAATAAAGAAATGCAGTATAAAGGGAGTAATGATCTTAACCCATCAAAGTGACATTTAAACATTTATAATAATGCCCAATATAGAAGTAAATTTCAAGGATTAGACCTATTAATGAATACCAATGCAATATTTTTGAAGAGAACCTATCAAATTTGTCCAAATTCAAAATGCAATTATTTTTGACCCAACTATACTACTTCTGAGAATTTGTCCTGAAGCATGTTCATAACGTTTACTATTTATCTACCTACCTTTCTCCATACATGAACGTAACACAAAGCTTTTCATTTTAACTTTGCTGATGATACTAAAGACACCAATGTGGAACTGTTTAATGAAGTGTGATATATACACATGATACAGTCCAAGGTGGCAATTTGAAGATTATACAGATATAGATACTTAATGACATGGTAAAGGTGTCCAAAGTCTACCAAGTGGAAGAAGCAAGCTGCAAAATGTACACAGAGTCAAATTTTATCATGTATCAGAATCATACGCTGGTTGTGTTAAAACACAGTTTGCTGGACCCACCTTAGAATTTCTGATTCAATAGGTCCGGGGCAAAACCTGAAATGCTGCATTTCTCAGAAGGTCCCAGATAATGCTGATGCTGATGGTGCTGGTCCTAGGACTGAACTTTGAAATCCTTTCATACTGAGTATGATACTACTGGATGTCTTTGTTGCTAGTGTTTAGTCACTAGGGTGTGTCAGACTCTTTTGTGACCCCATGGACTGTACCCGCCAGGCTCCTCTGTCCACAGGATTTGTCAGGGAAGAACACTGGAGTGGGTTGCCATTTCCTTCTCCAGGGGATCTTCCAGACCCAGGGATTGAACTCCCATCTCCTTAAGATTGGCAGGAGGATTCTTTACCCCTGAGCTACCAGGGAAGACTACTGTACGTCTACTTCTACATGAATAGATACATTCTGAAATAAAATAATATTTTTGGTTTGGGGGCATGAGACTGGTAAACAGAAGAGAGTTTAAATTTTGTTTTTTTATTTACATTACTTAAATTGGTACCAACATTTATGACTATACCCATATTAATAATTTTGTTTTCAAAAATAATACCTGTAAGTCGCTTGAATATCACATCCTCTTTTATGCAGAAAAAATTTCATTGAATGACTTATAAATTCCAAGTATTTCCTCCTTGTCTGTAAGTAGAGAAGGCACTATAGACAAGCACTGTTTTAGTTATCTACTGCTGTATGAGAGAGGACCCCAAACTTAGCAAGTTATTTTCAGCAGCAAAGATTTATTATCTCACATAGTTTCTGAGGTTTCCCGGTCCAGAAGTTTAGCTGGGGGAGTTTGACTCTTATAAGGTCACAGTCAAGCTGCCAGCTGGGACTACCAACTCTTCAGGCTTTGAACTGGGGCTAGAGAATTCACCACCAATTTACTTACGTGCCTATTAGCAGGGGGCAGCTTTCTTACTTACAGTTCCTCACGTAAGACAAGTCATTTTTAATTACGATCTGGGATCTCAAACAGCTTGAAATTTGTAATATGATGGCTTATCACTAGAACAAAATATTTCTTTTTTGCAGTCCATCTTAAGGAAAAAAGAGATATTAATTTTACTAAAGCTTTGCAGCATGAGGAAACCGAGGCACAAAGCTTCCTTTTCTTGCTTGTCCACATGTCACAAATACTAAAGCTAAGATTCCATCCCAGGCCTTTAAACCCACAGCCTGTGTCTTAGCCACAATATAACACGGAAATATGATGTTATCTTGTTTTAAAAAACACAAATCTCCTTGGAGGAAAGGGGTAAGGGTGAGACTCTTTGTTGAGATGGCAGACAGTCTTAAACTTCATTCAAGGAGATGCTAAGGAAGTATCCAGCTCCATCATTTATTTTCAGAATAAAAGATGATGATGGTATTCAGAAGTCACAGATTCAATATGGCCTGTTCTCGGTAGAGACTTGTCTTTCTAGCCCCCTTCCCACACCAATAGTGAAGATGCATTTGCTCTGAACCATTAACTCTCTCTGGCTCTGTTACCCTGGTGACCAGTGGCATTTGCAAGGCAGCTGGCTAAGGTCATAGGTCAGGCTCTAGCTATAGAAAACACACCCTGGGCCTTTGTCTCCTCAATAACCAAGCTGGTCTCACCAACAGAGAGGGCTAATTGGCCCCATCCCTTTGAAACGAGGACCCAGCATAGCTGGGAGTTAATAAAATGTATCTAGAAGGGAACAGGCTCAAGTTAAGATCACCAAGGAGAGGTTGGGGACCTACAGATTCCTGAGTCCTAACCCAGGCCTCCTGAATTACATACAATCTCTTGAAGCTCAGGAGTCTGCATATCTTTTCTTAAATTTCTCAGCTATTTTTGTGCACGGCTTTGAAACTGACTCCCCTCTTGTGTGCCTCTGAGGACGATCTAGTGGAATGGGGGCTTTGGGTGCTGAGCTGGGAAAAATATGGAGAAAGGAATTAGTGTCTATATCTTGTTTATCTCTCAGGAGTGTTTGTGGCCAGTGGAACAGATGACAATAGTATGGGGAGGGGCACAGACATGATGAGAAGACAATATTCCTGCCTTGGGAATATTGTAAGAGTAGTTCCTGGATTCCCTCAAGGCCCGCAGAATAAATGCTGAGATTCTAGCTATGTTTACATAAGCAGAAAAGACCTCCAAGAGAGATGCAATGCCACCCCTCAACTTCCTGAACAAGGACCCCCTTTGATTGAGGGGATGATAACTAGAGCTTTGGGTGACTCTGTAGGAGAGTCAAGTGCAGAAAGGGAAGGCTTGACCCTACTGGGTGTAAGCGCCATCCTTGACTCTGGGTCACCCTATTTCCCAAGATGCAAGGGGCCATCTGTGCAGATAACTGGCACAGAGACTGGCAGCCACTGGAACTCATCCTTGCCCTGAGTTCCTTTGGAAGGCAGCCGAGATGAAGCCTAGGTCTAAATCTAGATCTGGGTCCACCTTCCTCAACACCTTGGTTTCACTTAACATCTCTAGATATTGGGAATCATATTCCTGTGATGGTCACTAGCTAAGCTTGAGTTTACATCGGGACTGGCAGACTGGCCCCGTTCCAGCTGCTCCTTCAGTCATGTCCATCAAGAGGCCATGTCCAGTATCTCTTCCATCCAGTACTTTGCTAGGCATTTCCGTATGTTATTTCTAACTTCTGAAGGCATCGGCCTGGGAGCCCAGCTCTTACTCTTAGGGTATCTTCTTTTCCCTGGAATCGGGGCAGACTCTATGGTAGCTGTGACCAACAGGATAATGCCATAGTGGTGCAAAGCCAGAGTCCAGGCTCAGATTGTGAGGAGCTGACATCTTCCACTTCTGTCTCTGGAAATACTCTCTCTTGGGTCATTTAAGTTCAGAGCCCTTCTGGAGAGACCACTAAAGAATCCCTGGGAAGCATGATGAGGGAAAGGAGCCTGGATGAGCCGAGCATCCTGCTAAGAGAACCTGTTTTCATGAAGATGTGCATCCACCTGGGATCTTCAGACCGAGCCAGTCACTGCCTGAATGCCACCCAGAGATCCCAGTCTCTGCCACGAGCAGCAGCAGAAGAGGCCCACTGAGCCCTCCTTGGATTCCTGACCCACAAAATCCTGAGATTTTTGTAGATATAATCAATTAGATGATTTTTGCTCACAGCCACTAGATTTGGGGATACTCATTTAGATGGCAATAGACAACTGGAACAGAATCTCAAAGAATCTGAGTGAAGCCATTCTAAAACGGTGAGTGGTTAATACCCTAAAGGCCATCTATCTCAAGAGCTATTGTAGGCCACACTTGACCAGACAGAGAGAGTCAGCACATTCTGGGAGCAGAGAGGCCATCAGCTCTAAGGGTAGGGCAGTGGTACCTGATACACGCAAGAGACCAGTGGATCAATCCAGTTGGTGAAACTGCCCATTTCACACAAAGGCCTCGTCTCCTTCCTTTCCCTGCAGGGGGTGAGCCTTTAAGAAAAAGCTGTCAAACACTCCACTTAAAAGAGTTATTTTTATTTCAAACGTTTTTGCTTTAACGGGGTCAAAATAAAGGAAAGTCCCTGGAAGACCAAGACACAGTGACTTGGGAGAGTAGAATGCAGCGGCTCCTAGCCTGATGATTCAGCTGATTTGATCCTTGTCCTCAGGAGTAGCCTGGGTCTGGGTGGGGGCGGGTGGGAAGAAGACAAAATCAGTGAACCCTGGAAACCCACAGCTGCAGGTAGAGGTTTTCAATCAGAAGCGCTGCCAAACCCAGCTTTCAGCACCAATGCTCCCAGGAAAAAATGCTAGCGATTTTCCAGCTAAAACTCTCTCTCCCCCGGTTCCCCAACCCCCTTCCCCCCCCCACCCCCCCCACCCCCCCCCCCCGCCGCGGCTCCTTATTGGATGAAACCAGGAGCCTCCAGATCCTCTAAAACCTCAGTCCCAGAAAGACAAAGGCAACCCCTGACGTTACGTCCAGGGAAAACCAGATCTGTACAGGCAAAGAGGAAGTGCTGAGGCCAGGGCCCCGCTAAGATTACGGGCTGTTAATAAGGAAAGACAGAAGCCAGGAGGTTTGATGTCCAAGTCGACAAGCAGAGGTTAAGGGGAGAGCCGGGCAGGCTCATTTGCAAACTTGGTCCTGTTTCATTAAACGAGAGCCGAGACAGCCTGTCTCAGTCCAGCAGAGAAGGACCTCATTATCCACGTAGGGAGCAAGAGATAAGAATCTTTTAATAATTGCTGGGAATTTTTTTATTATGATGTGGAATGCCAATTTAGGCCTCTCCTCACAGGCTGGATATAAACAGCCTCCTTGGGAGTTAAAGCCGCTCCCCTCTGGCTGTGGTCATTAAGCACTAAGAGGAAAGAGACGGATGTTTGCTGGGAGAAAAGGGGCCCAGGGGCCCCTCTTGGCTGCCAGGAGCTGGCTTTTTCCACCAGGCAGCCTTGGGACTGACTGTGCTATCTCCAGCACCTTCGTGGAAACCTTGGCGGTCAGTTGCCCAGGTTTATCATCGGGGGTCCTCCTTCCTATCTTCACCCCGAGTCTCCTTGAGACATTCAAAATATCTGCAAGAGGCTGAGCGGTTGTTTTCTTCCACTTTGCAAAATGTCCAGTGTAAAGATTTCAACAGAGACTTTATGACGTGAGAGAGACAAGGCGTGCTTCCTGTTCTGAGCAGCTATTAACAGTCCAGTGAAAATGAAATGAAAACACGACAACATTATTATGTTTTACCTGGATGCCCTTTGCCTACCAGAGATAGGCTCTTTCTTTGTTTCATTGGGAGCTTCGAGAGGAGTTAGGATTTCTAGATTCCGTAGAACTCATCTGAGGCATTGCCTTTAAGGTAATCTAGGAAAGGAAAGAAAACTGAAAAGGGAATGACTTTTTCTTTTTGAAATTTTATTTATTTTCGACCATGCTGGGTCTTCCTTGCTATGGGCAAGAATTCCTCTGGGCATTCTCTAGTTGCCGAGTGGGGGCTGCTCTCTAGTTGTGGTGCATGGAATCTAGGGCACAGGCTTAGTAGCTGTGGCACAAGGGGTTAGTTGCCCTGCAGGAAGTGGGATCTTTCTGGACAGGGATCAAAACTCTGTGCCCTGCATGGACAGGCAGATTCTGTGCCACTGAGCCCCCAAGGAAGCTCTGACTTTTTTTTTTTTCCTCTTGAATTGAGTTCACCCCAGGATTGGTGGAAGAATCTGGATTTATGACGCTCCCCTTAGGGACCTCTTGTTGGAAGCCCCAGATTGGAGAGCTGCCTCCAGGGGCAGTATTTCATCAGGCAGGGGCTGCAGTTCACCCTCAAAGGCTTAGGAGAGGGATGATCAAGGCTCAGCAAGGCCCACAGGCACTGATCCTCCAGCCCTGGGCTGTGCCCGGGGCTCCCCTCTGATCCCACACAGCTGGGCTTTTAGCCCAACACACCAAAAGAGTCCCATGAGTGGGCCCTTAATTCTTGCCACCAGCCTCTCCTCCCTTCCAGCCCTTGCCCCCCAACTCCCTTCCTTTTCCCCTCCCTCTCCCTCCCTACATCATGCCCTGCAGGTAGATACTGAACGACAGTGCTGGTGAGCTTGAAGTCCGAGGTGTCAGGAGCAATGAGGCATCAGAGGGGCCTCACTGTTTCCATCTCCATGAGCGAGGGCACGGTGCCCAGGGCTGAAGGCTGGGGGAGCTGTCTGAGCATTTTCTCAGTGCCTGCTTCTTGGCTGAATTTCAGAGAGGCCCGAGGAAGCCCAGTGGTGCTCACCCCGCCCCCCCCCCCCCCCCTCGGGGGCTGTGTTGACAGCTCCGAGGCTCCCCAGGGTGCCTGGTGCCCCAGCAGCTCCCAGGCAGGCTGGCCGCCTGTGCACCTTGCTTGCCTACTCATTGCTGCCCTTCCGACACTGCCCAGAGCAATAATCCATTACTATGAACGATAATAATTATCTGACAATCACAACTAGAGGGTTCTGCGGGCCAAGGAATGTGTTGTTAGGATCAGGAACCCCTGGTTTTAAGTAATGTGTTCGCTACTTCCTAGCAGTGTGGCATTGGAGGACGGGTTTCATGTGCGTGAGCCTCAGTTTGTTTACTTGTAGTAATGGGATGATCTTGGTACCTAACTGGGCCCTCAAGCAAAGGGATAAAGAGGCCAAGCTGCACACAGTGAGATGAGGCAGGACACAGAGAAGGAAAGGATGGGTCTGTGGTGTAGCTTTGATGACGCGCATGGGACTTTACCACCCCTCAGTTAATTGCAGAGTCTCAGTCTCTTTACCTAGTAAATGGGAAAAATCATACCTGCCAAGGTGGTTGAAAGAATTCAGTTTCTCTGTGAAATGTCCTGTAGGGAGGATGGAGGACCAGTCTCATTCACACCAAGAAAGCAGAGGTGGAGGGGCAGGGTGCGCATGCTCAGACTTGACTTTCAAGGCCTCTTATTGTTGGCCTTTGAACTTCATGTTCCTGACGTTGACTTCTTTCCAGCCCAGGCCTTCTCCAACCTGGCTTATCTTCATATGTGCCTAGTGGTGGTCTAGTCACTAAAGTGTGTCCGACCCTGGCAACCCCATGGACTGTAGCCTGCCAGGCTCCTGACAGGACTGTAGCCTGCCAGGCTCCTCTTGCCTGGATTTTCCAGACAAGAATACTGGAGTGGGTTGTCATTTCCTTCTCCAGCGGATCTTCCCAACCCAGGGATTGAACAAAGGTCTCTTGCATTGCAGGTAGATTCTTTATCAACTGAGCTACCAGGGGAAGCCCATATGTGCATGGACCGTTTATATGCCCTTCTAAACCTAAGGAGCTTATTTGTTTTATCTGGAATGTGTCTATTTCTCTTTTTTCATCAACTGACATTATATACACCCAGAAGTCAGCCACTCCAAGGGAGTTTTCTTGTTTGTGAGTCACAGAATGATATACCAAGAGCAGAACTCAGCATTTTCATATGAAATTGCTTGCTTCTCTCAGTAATGTGTTAAAAAGAGTTGGCCCTGGGCAAAGGAAGCTGCCCTGTTCTCCTGTTCCTTGCAAACCTGAATCAGAAGCCTTGGTGACTGCAGAAGGCTTCAGAGTCACCATCGTTCTCTTAATCTGGTCATTTCCAGCTGAGGAGATTCTTGAGCAATGTGTTCTCAACTTGAATGCACACCAGGGGTAAGCTAGAATGCCGTGATAGGAGACCTAGCTCATAGAGTTAGAGATGGAGGTGAGAATAGCAGCATGGCCTCCAGTTCATCTGGTGCTCCAGCAACATGCTATTCAAAATTAAGTTTCAGAGGCAACGTTGACTTCATCCTGATCTGAGCACCCTCACACACATGCTCTTCAACTTTTGCAGCTGCTAATTTAGTCTTCTAACTCCCTATGCCTGAGCCCTCCTTCCCACCACCTTCAGATGCCTGCCTTCTCTTTCTTCAGGTGTCTGCTTAAACGACACCTCCTCCAGGAAGGCTTCCCTGACCCTACTATCTAAAGTCAAACAACTTCCATGATTTTCTTCCCCTGCCTCCTGTTACGTTCTTTGGTAATACTAGTTGCAATGAAAACTGTTTTATTTTTACAATTATTTGCTTGAGTATTTCTTGTCTCCCCCTGTGTCATATGATGTTCATGGTTTTAAGAGTCTTCTTCTTGTTTGTCACCCTAGCCTGGTGCCTAAAATGAGATCTGGTATATTAGGCGTTTGTGTTTGTTGAATGAATACAGGAAGGTCCAAAGGAACTCTGGGTGGATTATGAAATAGAATTTGGAGACAAGGAGTTTCCTGAAGAAAAGCAACCCACGAACTTCTCAGGGATCCTTGGTAAGTGACATAATCCCCTTATCTCCTTTTACCCTTTTGCAGAGCTTTCAGACATGAATAAGTGCCCCCCAGATCAAAGCCAGGACAAGATTAGGGCTTTAGGATGCTAACTAACTGGGCTTTCCTGGTGGCTTAGTGGTAAAGAATCCACCTGCCAATGCAGGAGACTTGGGTTCAGTCCCCGAGTTGGGAAGATGACCCAGAGAAGGAAATGGCAACCCACTCAAGTATTCCTGCCTGGGAAATCCCAAGCACAAAGGAGCCTGGCAAGCTACGGTCCATGGGATCACAAAGAGTCGAATACGACTTAGGGATTAAACAACAAAAACAACCATAACTAACTATTAATAGCTACAATTCCTTCGGTATCTGAAACCCCTCTGCACAGGAAGAAAGAATCCTCTTTGGATGGTGAAGTTGATAAGGATGAATTGGAATTCTAAACAAAGTACTGGGCTAAGCCATGTGGGTCCTTCTCGCTCGTTCTTGCATGAAGTGCTTTGAATTGGTGACATCCCAGGGAAGAAAGTCTATAAACGTTGTTAGAGGCAGACACGTTGCAGATTCTGCCACAACTGCCTCTCTTACATAACTCCTCAATTCATTGCAAGTCCAACCTCAGAGCTAGTCAAAGACAGGCCAACAGATCTGCCACAATGGAAGCAGGTATTTCTACAGTGGCTAAGAGCTCTTGTGTCAAAGCTGGATGGAGTGGTCTTTAAATTCTGGCTTCTACACCACAAGTGACTTGTCAGACCTTGGACAATCAATTAATCTCACTAAGCAAGCTTCGGTTTGATGTCTGCAAAATAGGGATAAGAGTACCTCCCTTGTGGGATTTATGTGAAGATGAAATGAGTCAATGATGGAGAAAAACTCGCTAATATTATTATAATGCATTCTGGGATCTTCCCCACTGTAGTTGTGACTCACAGTGTTGCATACAGTCATCTACTTTGCCGAAATCTACTTACTAAGACCCTCTGCAACCAACAGTACGTTCTGTGCATGACAATATTGAACAGCCGCTGCCCTCAGAGAGTCAACACCCCAGGGCAAGGGAATGCCACCTGTACAGATAATTGGGAAACAACTCGGGGAATTTTAAAGAAAGGTGGGAAAATGTCTAAGGCACCCAGAGGAATGGGTGATCTCATTTTCTTGGACTCAACATGGAAAGTTTGAAGGGAAATGTGGCTTTTAAACTGAAGGCTAGGTCCAGAAAACGACAGGAGAGAGGATGTCTGTGAAGGCACAGGAGTGTGTGAGAGGACCACGTCTTCCTGGGGGCGCTGAGGAATCAGGCTGTGGGGTAGAATGCACAGGGGTTGAGTCATGGCAAGCACAAGATGAGTAAAACAGACTCAGCTGTACAGCTAGATGGAGAATCTGCCAATACAGAGGGTCGACTGCAGGGGACTTGACAATGGGCAGATTTTGGTATTCATAGGGGGTCTTGGAACCAACCCTCTGTGGATACCCAGGGATGACTACACCTTCTTGTGAGGCCCTTTGAGAACCAAAGACATCAGGAGGTGGCTGAGGGGAGCCTTGCTTGGCTGGTTTGCATTAGAAATGGAGCAAGGGTGACGGCAGGTAGAACGTTCAAGAAGCTGATGCATTCACCCATTCTGGAGACGATAAAGACTCATCTGCTGCAGGGCACTGGGGCAGAGGGAGGAAGGCCAGAGGCCTATTGGAAAGGTTCATGGAAAAGCTCGGTAAACGGGCAGCACAGCAAGCATCTGCGTGATGGAGGGTTTTGGAGCAACAACGAAACTTAATGGAAATCATCAGAGTGGACCTGTGCGCCTATCCCTGTCAGCTGTTCGTCAGTCCCCAGAGGAGCTGAGGAAGCTGAAATCAGCTCTGCCCCATTGCCTCAAGCCTGGGAAGGTGGGGCCAGTTTGTGACCCGAAGTCTGAGTTCCAAGGAGTTTGGCTAATGTTCCGTTCAGACTAATGGAACAGTCCACAGCCTGCTAGATCACACTCTCCAACAATATTGTCTTTGGGATACATCCATTCCCACTTTTTCCCTTTGGTTGTTACTTTGGCCATGACAACTCCTTTGGGGTGGGGAGGAGAGAGGCCCCAGAACCCAGCAGTTACAGCAACAGATGTCCACTGGAAATGACCTTTGTTTGCTGACCTCTCCCTGGAATTCCTGGCCACCTGTAGGTTAGTCTGACCTTCCAGTGAGTCAAGGAGCCACGAAGAGATTAGGGACAAAGATGCTCCATGGCTTTGTATGGGGGTTCAAGCCTGCCAGGAAAAGCTCTGCTTTTATTTTCCCCCTGATTTTCATTTTCGGTTGCTCTTCACGGTGGCATACGGGTTCTCTGTTGCAGCTAGCAGGCTTTCTCTAGCAGTGCGTGGGAGCTTCTCTTGTTGTGGGGCATGGGTTCTAGTGTGAGTGTGCTCAGTAGTTTGGGCACATGGGCTTAGTTACCCCACAGCATCTGGGATTTTAGTTTCCTGACCAGGGATTGAAGCTGCATTCCCTGCCTTGGGAGGCAGATCCTTAACCAGTGGACCACCAGGGAAGTCCCAGAAAAGCTAAGCTTTTTATTGTACATCTCCCATCATTAGTACCAACACAGAGCATCCAAAGATGTTCCCTTCAACTAGACTGATTCTCTGATGATCCGACAGCACTGTTGTCACAGATGAAGGGCAACAGCGTGCTTTCAGAGAAAAGGGCTGGGAAGACTGGGGCAGAGTCCTGCCTATGCCACTGGGGAAAATGGGAGAGATAAACACACACACACACATACACAGACACACTCACAAGGGAAGTGGAATGTGTGCATGGTCAGTCATATCTGGCTCTTTGCAACCCTATGGACTATATTGCACCAGGCTCCTCTGTCCATGGCATTTTCCAGACGAAAAATATTGGAGTGGGTTGCCATTTGCTTCTTCAGGGGATCTTCTCGACCCAAGGATTCAACCCATGTCTCCTGCGTCTCCTGCATTGCAGACCGATTCTTTGTCACTTGAGCCATCAGGGGCACTATAAGGGGGATTAAATAAGAATTAAATAAGGATAGATAGCATTTGTTGTGGTCTTAACTTGTACCAGACAATGTAGTACCAGACAACCCTACAAGGCAGGAACACTACCATCCCTATCAACTTTCCCCTGAAAAGCTGCAAAGAAGCCCTAAGACGTCCCATTTCACCTTCTAGACAGTGGGCGCAGCTACCCTCTCAGGTGGTAAATCCCATCATGGAGCCGCTGTTCTCAGAAACCTCCTATTACTTCCCATCTTTTTTTAGAATAACACCCAAAGTCTTCCCCAGAGATGTCAGAACCACCCACACTCACTTGTCTCCACCCCTCTCTCCCTTGCTCACTCTGCTCTAGTCCCCCTAGCCATGCTGCTGCTCCTTAGACAGAAGGCCTCAGGGCCTTTGCACGTCCATTTCCTTTGCTTGGAACCTTCATCCTGCACGACTCTGCAGAGCTTGCTCTCTCGTTTGGCTAGTGTCTTTGCTCAAACTACTCTCGGAAAAGGGCTTCTCTGACTGTTTTACTAAAACAGCATTGCTCTCTGTGGCCTGGCACTGTGTCTTCATCGTAACACACACCTTCTGACATATCACACGCTCTTTCGTCTACTGTTGACTCTGTCACCCCGACTAGAACATCACTTTGTGAAGGCAGGAGTGTGTTGCAGTGTTTCAACTCATATTCTCAAAGGCAAAAAAAGTGGCTGGCTTCGGGAGGTTATCCAACAAATACTGCTGAATACAAGATGAGTGGAGAAATGATTGTGGGCCAAATTCAATGCCCTGAAGTTATTTAATCCTTCCATCAACTCAATGAAGGAGTATCCGTTCTTCCCCCTATTTTGCAAATGAGAAAACGGAAGTTTTCAGCAGTGGGATAACTTGCTTGGTGTGGCAGGAGATGCTAGTGGGCAGGAAAGCAGGGACTGTAGCCCAGGTGGTTGGACTCTCAGATCCACAGGTAAGTCGACTGACCTGGAAGAAAATGAAGATCAATGAAGGTCACCTATCCCTGAATGATCCAGGTAAAGAATAGTTACATGCCCAGGTATTTGCCATCTGGATTGTGTACAGAGTAGATTCCTTTGGTAGGAAAAAAAAAAAAATCACACAAACGCTTCTGCTCTACAATCCAGGGATGGCAGGGGTTGCAGAAATTGCTCCAGGAGAAGAGAGACTGCAGGTTCGCAGTATGTCCTCAGCCCTGCATCCCTGACTCACCCTGTGAGCTCAGCCTCAAAGCCAAGACCAACATAAAGCAAACAGTTACTTCCCGACTTGGCGGTGGGCACTGGGTCTGCATTGTGTCTGATGCCGCTTAAACCTTGCGGCCACCCCTGGTGTTCCCATGGTGAGAACCTTACTTTGTGCTTGTGTTCAGAATATACAGTCTTCTAGAGCAAGTCCAGTCTAACCCTATTTCAACATCGCGAAGACATCTTTTTTTTTTTTTTTTAATATGACCTGGCACCTTCTACCTGCTTCCAGATTTCTCAGTCCCAACCTGCTACCTGCCTTTTTCTTTTTGCTCCCTGTTTGTACCTTCCATGATACCCTCTTGTCCCACTTTTATCTCATCCCCTGTGACCCCCTTCTTCAGGTCTTTCTCATTTCTATCTCTGGATTCCAACCAGCACACAGACCCTGATGCCATTCCAGGACCTCTTGGTGTCTTAATAGAAATTCAAATTCCATTGTTTAAGATCCTAGAATTTGGTGCCATTAACCGAAATAGCAGAACCCAGGCAAGGGGGGAGGGGTCCTAAGGCGGAGCTGATTTAAAATTTAAATTATTTGCACACTTTGAGCCAGCACATATATCTTGGTATTGATCGAAGCTCTTTGGAAGCTATTTACGTTTTCAGCACACCTATAAGACTGAGATTTATACTGCATTTGGTGTTTAACTAGCCTCTTAATGCATCTTGTTGAGCCATAGTATTGGTGGGCATATTGTAAATTTTAGTGTTGGTGCTGAACTGATTTGCTTAGTGGAGTTGAATTTAGGCTATTAAAATAAATAAATAAAACAAATAAGAAGGACCTCCAGTACCTCATATCATATTAAAATCAACCAAAGGCAGAGAGCCACAGCCTCCAGAGTCAGGATTCAGTGTTTTTTGTGGAACCAACTTAGAGTGCGAAGGATTTCTCTCAGGATGGCCTCTCGTAGTAAACACTAACAGTGTGGAATTGAGGGCGAGACCACAGTGTGGCCTGTGTACATGCTGATTTGAAACTGAGAAAACTTGAATTCACACCCTAACTTTATCCAGACACCCATAGCTGGATCTTCCTGTTCTTGGTTTCCAAAGGAGTAGCCCAGCCAATTTCTCAGAGTTCTAGCTTCCTTCTAGGCATCTAGACAATTGCAGCTGGATTCTGAGATGTGTCCAGCCCTTGAGGTGGAACAAGATGGGAGCAGCTCTCAGCATCCAAGGCTGGTGCTTGGTGGCATCTCTTTATTTTGCAACCCCTCAGAATCACGGGTGGGTCTCAATTATTTTCATATTCTAGTGACTCTAATGAACCTTAGTGCATCTCAGAAACCTGAGGATCCAAGCTAATGTCAGCACAGGGTAAATACTTTTCAAAAGATTCTCTCCAGATAAGAGGTATATTTTGTCTTCTAGAGCTGGGGGGTGGGTTTTTTTGTTTTGTTTTGTTTCTTTGAAGCTCATTCCATCGGACTGTTTTATTATTAGTATTGTTTTATATTGAAAAAAGAAATTTAGGGGGGAAAATTCTGAAATCAACAGACAATTTATAACTGTTGCTGTCCTGGTTCTCTGAAATGGTAGTTTCATTTCAACTTCAATCAGTGCAAGGGTGCTGGTTAATTGGGCTGGCTTTGTACTGAGACTCAACACATACTGGGGACCAGGCATGATCAAGAGTAGGTTGCCATCAAAAGTCATCTCTGAAGGAGGAGCAGGTTCCTAGAGGCTGGATGTAACTCCAGGAGCAGAAACCCTCCCTCTCTCCTGAGCTGGGACAGGCTGGGTCTTTCTGGGTCAGCCTCGTCTCTTGATTAGCCCTTTCATGATTTCCCACAGATGGAGCAATCCTCTCATTATAAAATACGAGCTACTGTCTCTAACAATACTTGACCTTGACATGAGAAATATACTTGATTTATCCACACTTTCAACATCCCTCGCTCTAACCTTGACTTACCTGCTCATGGGTTCCATCAGAGAAGTTATGTCTTCTTGAAAATGTTGAAACCACAGGAAAGCAAAGGGAAAAAAAGGAAAGAATATAAATAGATGTTTGTATTTGTGTACTTCCTTCATAATCCATATTTTTTTTTCAATAGAAAATGTTTGTGGGGCATCCTCTCAACAAAGTAACTAGGTCTTTGGCAAATAGACATGTTCAACATTCAAGATAAAATATTCAGCAGGCCCTGGAGAGCTCCTCTAGCTGAAATGTAGAATGTTGGGGTCCATTAAGTGAAGTAAAGGGCTTCCCCAATGTCTCAGCAGTTAAAGAATCTGCCTGCAAAGCAGGAGACTCAGGAGACTCAGCTTTGATCCCTGGGTCAGGAAGATCCTCTGGAGGAGGAAAATACAACACACTCCAGTATTCTTCCCTGAAAAAATCCCATGGACAGAGGAGCCTGGTGGACTACAGTTCTTGGGATTGCAAAGCGTTGGACACAACTGAGAGATTAATCACAAGCAAAAGGTGAGGTAGAGAGAAGCTGTTTGGGAAGACATACAAATACTGGGTTAAGGAGTTTGAGCAATATTCTACAGGACATTGGCTTATCCTGAAGGAGTTTTTGACCAAGAGAGTGTGTTGTACAATGCGTATATTAGAAAGGTTTTGCTGATGAAATCTTTGGGTAGATTGGACACGGATGAGCTTTGAGGCACGGGGACTAATCAAGGGACAGTTGCTCTAGGAGATGGGTGAGGAGGTCCCCAAATCATGAGTAAATTGTAATGCTATTCACAGGTGAGATGACCGAAGGGGTTGTTTCCTGAAATTCATAATCACTCTGTTACTACACTCGCCCACAATACAACCACAAACACACATCCCTACCTCACATCATATTTCCATACCAGAGTGACTGCACTCATTTATTTCTGAAATAGCATTTCAAAAACAATAGAAGTCACCATGACTCTTCTGTTTCTCTTAGGATACAATCTCTTCAACACCCTGGACCCAAGTGAGGAACTGGAGAAAGAATCAACATTGCTGATTCCACGATTTTTCCGTCTTCCTCATTGTAGTTCAGCATCCATCCTCCTCTTTCCTCTGTCAGCTGTGCCAGCGAGAAGTTATCACAAGCCTCCTTTATGAACCTCTGTCCCTCTTCAAAGCAGTGATACTATTTCAATAAAAAGTCTGTGCAAAAGATCGCCTTGTGGTTAAAAAAAAAAAAAAACAAACAAAAAAACCATTTAAACAGGCTCTGGTTTATTTACTCTAACCAGGACAGAGAGAAATTGGATCTGGGATAAAGTCAAATTCATCAACGCTTTGGGGAACAGCAATTTTGGAATGGAGACTTTCAAAAAGAGATGATGGCTGGACTAGGGCAGCTAGCCTTGGCTAAATTTTGAGAAAGGGGAAACATTTCCTTGAGTATCACACTGATACTGAAGTACACAGCCCATGGAGTGATCAAATCCAAACACCAGTTACCCCAAGTCTCACCTGTTATAATGCCATCACCTGGATTCAGGGCACTGAGGGATCAGCTGGGTTAGTAGAACAGTCTATTCTCTTGGAGGTTTCTGTGCATTCCTCATAGATGGATGTAGGGAGAGGAAATGATTTGGGGAAAGCATTCTGCATCGTTTTTTGTGCATCTGGTGCTCTGCTACTTTTTAAAACTAAAATTAGGTTCTAGGTGCCATGTCAATTCCAGTCTTGCCAAAATGGTGTGATGAGAAAACAGCCATTCTGAGTGGCTGCCCAGGCATCTGGCAGGATAGCAACTCTGTTCGCACCCAGAGTCCGGCCACTTAGTAAGGACCTGAGTTCAGGATTTCCCCTACAATTCCCACTTTACTTTCCCTGGGACACCTTTAAAAATAACTACTTAGCGTTGAGCCCACTAAACATTGGTGATCATTGTTCTAGGGGCTTGCTACCCCCGTCTCTATTTCCTGCTCCCTTTCGACCTGGCATAGAGGACTGCCCTTCCTCCAGCTCATTGCACCCTTGTTCTGGGATCTGTACGTAATAAATCTTGTGCGTTTCCTTCCTTTGTGTGAATGTGATAAAACTGTGCCACCCATCAAAACGGCCCTGGGATTTCCCTTCCCCAAAGTGGGAGCTCTGATGCTGAGGGAGCCCCCAGGGGCAACTAATACTTCCTCACTGAGTAGGTCATCATCTGAATATTATTAACTTCATAGAGAAGTTTTAGGTTTTCCAACATAGAGGGATTAAAAGAGATTTGTTTCCAGCCTACTCTCCATACACATTTTCTGCCAGTGTCTCTGATCCTTTCAGTACTTCTCTGCTGCTAAGTCACTTCAGTCATGTCCGACTCTGTGAGACCCCATAGACGGCAGCCCACCAGGCTCCCCCGTCCCTGGGATTCTCCAGGCAAGAACACTGGAGTGGGTTGCCATTCCCTTCTCCAAGTACTTCTCTAGGTACTCAAAAATACCAGCAATTTTTGAGACAAGCCAAGGCTTTCCAGCTGCCCTTTGTACATATATGCTCATCTCTCAGCTCTTTCCTGCATCACCCAAAGAACTCCTATACCTCCGTCAGATTACTCCAAGCATTTTCTTCTCTGTGACTCTCCCAGGAAGAATTATATTTTTCACCCTCTGCCCACTTCAGTGTTCCTTCATTCATTAATTGATGCAGTCAACAAACATTTATCAAAATGTTTAATTAAGACATAGATCTAGGTGCTGGAATTACAGCTAGGAACAGAATAACATCTCTGCTCTCACAGAGATTACACTATAGAAAGGGAAAGAGAAGTATAATATTTCAAACTAGGCAGAAAATGAAGGATAAGGGGGATAGAACATAAGGGAGTGGGTGTTACTTTATATAGGGTGGTCAGGGAGCTGTCTATGACAAAATGATATTGGAGCAGAAATGAAGAAATTTAGGGAGCAAGATTTTTCAGGAACATCTTTTGGAAAAACCCAAATGAAATGTTTGGCCAAATCAATATAGCTAAAATATATGTATATAGAAAGTATCACCTTTCTATAATTTCTCACTTGCCTTTGCCGCAGCATGCAGACCCCTGGAAATCAAGGACAATGATGTACTCATATCTTCCATAGGGTCACACAAAGTCTGACACAACTGAAGTGACTTAGCATAGTATGTATGTACAAATATCCAGTCCCAAACGTCAAAGCGGTAGTATTTATCTACTCAGTAAATGCTTGTGAAGAGTTAGAATGAGTAATCTCATAAACCTTCTGAATAATCATGGAAAAAGAGATATACCATGACAGCTTAATATATGAGGAAACTGAGACAGAGAGAGGTTAAAAACATTGACACTTGCATAGCCAAGAAATAAGCAGTGTAGTTCAGATTCTGACCCATGTCTGTAAGACCCAGAACAAAAATATTTCCACAATAGTCTTACTGACGGAGTCAGAGTAGATCCTCCTACAAGCCTGGGGTCGGGTGGAATTTACATGGCATCAACAGGCATCCATGCACTGGCCCGCCCAGGTGCATGCCTCCCTTTTTGGCTATCTTCCATCATGCCCTTGAGAGTCCTAAATGCTGCATCTGTGACATTCGCTGTGCCATGCAGCCCATCGGAGGGTGTTGCATGAGCAGAGCTTGGAGAGAATAGAGCTTGCATTGGGTCCATCTTCATAGACGACTGATGAAAAGGACAAGGGAGAACCAGGAAATCCTGGTGAGGAATGGAGCAGGGTGCAGGGTGTAAAGAATAGAGGAAGGGTCTCAGGGACGGCGGATGGAGAAATTCTCTATGTGCCTGTCTCCAGCCAACAGGGCTTTCCCTGGGGCCCAGGTCGGGAGTGAGAAGGAAAGAACAAAGACACCACTCCTGGGTGGGGCAGGTGACAGAGAACCAGAGTATTCTGGGAGCAGGGGCAGTTGGGCAGTGCCTGCTGTGTCTACAGTAAGCAGGTGTGGGCACCAGCAACCACAGTCTAGTGGGAGGCCCCGGGGCCCAGGCTCTGGTGGATTTACCCTGGGCCTGGATGTTTGCCTTGGCAGTCCTGAAGCGTTAGCCTTGGCCTTGACATGATTCCCCAGTGGCCAGAGAGCCAGGCCAGCACACCTGAAAGTCATTAGCTTGGGGTCCCATTTTGTTCTCACATTTCCAAGCAGTGACCTGCAGCCATGTGTGACGGGGCAGGCACTTTATCAACTGGCCTTCCCAGCCCACCGCGCCCATTGACCTTCCTGTCTCCATCAGTCTCCGCCCAAGAACTGCTAATCCCCCAAACCCAGAGCTAACAAGGACCTTTTCTTTCCTCTTTCAAAAATATTTGTAAGATTTGACTATTATTTTTACAACCCATTTAAGTTAGTCTTCATCATTTTTCCATTAATGAGAACTCTGAGGCTCAGAGTGGTTAAGTGATTTGCCCAGAATCACACAGCTAATAAGGTACAGAATCTAGGCGGCAGTGGAGGCCTTTCTGATATCAATAGACTATTGAAGTGTGGGCCTCACACAACCGTCCCCGCCAAGCGCTCTGGTCAGTTCACCTTGCTTCTTCCCAGCTATGACATGTGAACCTACCTTTTCTCTTATTGTTGACTCTAGGCTTGATGGCTTGATTTGTCTAAACAGTAGTTACCTGAAACCATCCCTCTTTTTGTTATATTTACGGCTACATGGGTATCTTAATTTTGCACTCTTTTAAAGATATTTCCTCTAGAAACATATTTTTCTAGCTTATCTTTATATTTCTCTAAAGCAATGCTTCTCAGTCAGGAACATTTTGTTAGGGCATATTTGGCAATACCTGGAGACATTTTTGGTTCTCACAAATGGGGCCAGAGGGTAGCTCCCAGTATCTCATAGGTAGAAGTTAGAGATACTGTTAAGCATTCTATAATGCATGAAACAGCCCTCCACAAACATATATATATATATATATATATATATATATATATATATATATATATCCATATCCTGGCAATGCAGGAGACATGAAAGATGCAGGTTTGATCCCTGAGTCAGGAAGATCCCCTGGAGGAGGACATGGCAACCCACTTCAGTGTTCTTGCCTGGAGAATCCTATGGACAGAGGAGCCTGGTGGGCTACAGTCCAAAGGGTCACACAGAGTCTAACACAACTGAAGTGACCTAGCACAGTATTTATAGATATGTGTGTGTATGTATATATATATACATATATATATATATATATTTTTTTTTTTACATACAGTTATCCAGCCCCAAAGGTCAAAGCACCAAGCTGAGAAAATGGTCTGAAGCCACCAATAAGTGCGCATGAAGATGCTTTCTTCAGACTGTGAAGTACTAGAAATAAATACTTTCATTGACATTATGGCACCAGAAGTCGTTTATGTAGTACATTACAGCCTGCTTGCACCAGACCACTAGAGCTTTTCGTGTACATCAGCTTGAAACTGACCATGATGAAAACGTTTACACCAAGGAAATTGGCAGATGTGACATAGTAGGAATTTTTTTCCCATTGGAGCATTTAACTTATCAGTGCATTATTATGAACATTTTATGTGAGAGGATCTTACATTGTCATATTTAATCGTCACCATACTCTGAAATAACTAGTTTCATTATTCCAATTTAACATTAGTAAACTGAGGCAGAGAAAGCTAAAACAACTTGTCATGTGCAATATCATTAGGAAGTGATGGGGGCAGAATTTGAAACCGGGTGGTCCCACTCCAGAGCGTGCATGTTAAGGCCTATTCTGCCTGGTCAAACATTAATCACAAACAACTGTAATGCAGTGTGTGTTCCTGAGTTGGTCCATGTTAGATGGGAAAGTGGATATTTACATTCAATGTATCAGGTTAACAAATTTGCTAACTTGATAAATGATAGAATTTGAAGTATTTCCTTTTAGATGAATGTATAAATTCTAAAGTAATGAAGATTAAACAAACGCACAAGATTTTTTAGAATCCTAAAAATAGCTTTTCTTTAAATTTTGCTTAAATGTCACTTTTCAGTAAGATCTTCCCTAATCAATATTTTAAAATTGTAACCCCACTACTTCTCCCAGAGGCCCACTCTGCCCCAGCTTCTTTCTCTGTTTTCTCCATAGCACACATTCCTTAAGACTATGTCTGTTTCTTCTTTTTTTTTTTTTTTATGTCAACAACTCTAACACCTAGAACAGCATGTGGCACATAATACACTCTCACAAAAAGATTTGTTGGATGAATAAATAAATGACAAATACAAAGGCTTCTCCAAGAATAGAAGATAATCCCATCACTCACGTAAAGTTCTATGCTTGATACATATTTATGAGAAAGGCAAAGTAAGGTGGAATATTCCCTTAGCAAATTTATTAAGCATCTTTTTCAGTCATCAAAAATGGAAAGGACAAATTGGACACGTAAAACAACCGAGTTTGTTTAGCTGAATTGATGCTGCTCTTCTGAAATAGACGGAGTTTCTCCCTCAGTTCATTCCAGAGCACTAAGTATTTGCCTCCAAGATCTTTGAGGGTGGACTTGGGGCCCTTAGAACAGACACCCATATATACTAAATAAAAGTGTACAAAATGGAATCTACCAGTGCTAAGGCTTCCAGAGGTCATGTTTACTGAAGAAGGCCTCCTCCATCACTGGCTCCATGAGTGACACACAAAACAGAGTTCAAAATGTCCTCTTAGATAGCAGCATGATCTTGGTTAATGCTTCAACCTGCCTGATGTTAGCGGAGAAGGAAATGGCAACCCACTCCAGTATTCTTGCCCAGGGAATCCTGTGGACAGAGGAGCCTGGTGGGCTGCTGACCATAGGGTCGCACAGAGTCGGACACGACTGAAGCGACTTAGCACGCATGCATGCATTGGAGAAGGAAATGGCAACCCACTCCAGGATTCCTGCCTGGAGAATCCCAGGGATAGAGGAGCCTGGTGGGCTGCTGTCTATGGGGTCGCACAGAATCAGACACGGCTGAAGCTACTTAGCAGCAGCAGCCTGATGCTAGATTATTGTAGAGAAGTATATAACAACAAAAACACAGGTCAACCATTTAAACTTGAACTTCAGCCTAAATGTTTTACACACACACACACACACATATATATATCAAGTCGCAAAGTTGTGTTTGACTGTGATCCTATGGACTGCAGTACACCAGACTTCTATATGTATGAAAGTGAAAGTACCAGTTGCTCAGTTGTATCTGACTCTTTGTAACCCTATGGACTATCAGGCTCCTCTGTCCATGGCATTCTCCAGGCAATAATACTGGAGTGGGTTGCCATTCCCTTCTCCAGGGTATCTTCCTGATCCAGGAATTGAACCCAGGTCACCTGCATTGCAGGCAGATTCTTCACCATCTGAGCCACGAGGAACCCCATCTGTACGTATACAGATACAGACACATACGCTTTATATATAAAGTATTTGTTGCTCATTGTTTCTTCTGAAATTCAAGCCTAACTGGATAGTCTATACTTTACCTGACAACCGTAACACGGAGCTTAGGCAAGACTCTAGCGTTTCCCGGTTACTGTCAGGGACTCTGCCACACAGAGTGCTGAGGAAGCAAGAATAGACCCCAGGGACAGGAAACAGTCCCAGGATATGATCAGTCAACAACCACGGGCACAGGCAGTCTCTCCCTTCCGCTCCAGCAGATCATGATGTTTGAGAATCAGACAGCCCCATTCCCAGCAGTCACCTAAAACTCTTGGTTTTTTCCTTTGTTTCTGCATCTACCTACTTCCAACAATTTCCCTCTAGTCGGTTCTACTGTGGTAGCAGTGAGAGTTGTTCTGAAGCCTGGCTGACTCACAGAATGCAAGGGACCTCCTTAAAGATAGATCGTCCAGGTTTCACCTAACAAATAAGTTAGGGGTTGAACCTGGGAGTTTGTTTTCTTCTTCTTCTTCTTTTTTTAAAATCTTTTTGAGAGATTCTGATAATTAGCCATTTTGGGATACAACCTGTTTTGAGCCTGTGTCTGAATTATCTCAGGTCTCTTAGACACTCTACACAGTTTCACAGAGGCGATGATAAAGGCTGGAATGAAAGATGGTCCATTCACGGGATGGGAGTGATAAGGCAGAATAGAGCTCAGAATGTTGTAGAAGGAAGGCTCAAAAGCCTAATAAAGGGTTCACACCGTGCTGGGGAAATAATGAGTGGAAGGTCTAAGATGAAATAGGTTGGCTTTCACCATGAGGAATCTGGGTCACAAATTTAAACTCCATAGGAAAAAAGCAGATAGTGCCCTGGGCCTGCTGGCAGTACAAAATCAAATTATTTGAAAAATCAATTCATCTCTCTGAATGTCTTTATATGTAAAATGAAGATTCTTTTATTTTTCCATTCATTTACTGGAATGAGTATCCATGAGCCAGTCATCTACAGTGTCAGAAGAGCAGCGTGAATACAGTAGGGAAGATGCCTGCCTTCACAAAGCGCACAGGCTGTCAGAGAAGACACAGTAAGCCAGGAGAAGGGAACAAATAGGAATGTTTATAACTAGTTACAGTTAGTGATCGCTAGTTAATGCTATACATGGAACAAATAGTTACAGGAGAGGATGCTTTGAATAAATTAAACACACACACACACACACACACACACACATAGAGGTGTGAGTGTAAAGGACAGGAAGAAGATAAGCATATCAGTCAGTGTGAGCCAGGAAAGAAAAATCACAGGCCGGGTATTTCAATAGAGAGAATTTAATGCAGGCACTGGCTTTAAAAATATAAGAAGGGTTAAAACAGCAAAGAGAAGATGAGAGAAATCCAGAGATTAGCAATTGTAGAGAGCCACTGCCTCATCTAAGACTAGAGGGCCAAAGGAAGGAAGTCCAGGAGACGTGTGGAAGGTGGAACCGCGGCAGGCTTGCTGAGACCACGAAAAGATAGACTGTCCAGGGGGAGCTGGTACTGCAACAGAAGTACGGTTGCTGCCAGAGGTATAGCCCCAGCTGCAGAGAGGGAGAACTTTACCTTACCTGCCTTAGGCCTGCCCTACTAGCTCCTGCCAAGTCCTTCCACTGGCAGGAGCTAGCTGTCAAGAGAGCCTGGAAACGTAGCTTCCTGTACTACAGAGCAGGTGGAGAGAAGGGTAGGAAATGCATCTGACTGCAAAACAAATGGCCTGCGTGAGTGGCAGGTGATAGACTGGAGGGATGAAACAGGGATGGTGCCGCTACCATTGGATTGTTACCGTGGAAGACAGGGCGGCGTGTGTGAAATCCTTGGCCCGGTGCCGGGTGCATGATACACACTCACGTTCCTATCAGTCTGATGACCTGCTTTTTAGTGTTAATTTTAATATTTATTTTCATGTATTTATTTGGCTGCACTGGATCTTAGTTGCAGTACATGAGATCTTCATCTTCACTGCAGTATGCAAGATCTTTAGTTACAGCATGCCAACTATTAGTTGCATTATGTGGGATCTAGTTCCCTCACCAGGGAACCCAGGTTCCCCGCATTAGGAGCATGGAGTCTTAGCCACTGGACCACCAGAGACGTTCTCAATGACCTATTACTGACTCCAAGAAGTTCTGACAACCAAATTCATGCCTGGGGATGGGACATCGGGCAAAGAAAACTGTCAGACTGGAGAAAGATGTGCATGAGAGCAAGGCAAGGACCCAGAGAGACCTGCGGTGCCAGAAGAACAGGATAGGGACTATGGAATAGCCTTAGCAGGTGCCTCGTTTCTTTACAGGTCCTGCAGGACAGACTGTGTCTGACATTGGATCTGAGACCTGGCTCTCAGAGCAAGGCATGAGTCATGTTCAGCCAATGGTCCTAGGTGACGTGGTCATACACCCACCTGAGTGGATTAAGTTGCACCTGGGAGTAAAAGAACTCTATCTTGGGAAAGGTAATTGTCTCCATCCCCTTTCCCCTACTTATGGCTGGTAACTGGGCAGAGAGAGTGATATTCAGGAACTCCTGGATGTGACTGGGTGAGCATAGTGAAAATATCGCATAGAAAAGTGATCCCTCACATGAGGAATCAGACAACTAAGTCTCCTAGAGACCAGGGCAGCTAGATATATTGCTGGAGGACAAGGCACACTGTAAAGGAGGCCATAAGAAGTAGGAGGATCTTCCCCCTTACAGGAAGATTATGCTGGAAGAAAGTGAGCTTAGAAGTTAGACAAACTTAGATTTGCACTTCTTAGTAACATGGTGTTGGGAAAAGTTTCTTCTTGTTTCCTTACCCACAAGCTGGAGATAATAATATATACCTCATACATACAGTCAAAAATATAGAGGGATAAAGTATATAAAACCATCCGTTCATTTATGAACTCATTGAGCATTTATTATCCCACTACATTGAAAGAACATGCTGAACAAAATGAACATGGCCTGCTCTACGGACATTGCAAGAGAGATATACATGAAACATCGTGCTGAAACACAATTTCACTGTTACGATGAAGAAGCTGCTAAAGGAGAGTGACTATCAAGCTAAATCCTGAAGCATCGGGGAACAGGTGGGTCCTGCATAACTTTGGTGTTTTCTTTCGCTATTTCATCTTTTCCTCCTGTAGCAAGTAGTGTCAGTGCCTACCCACATATCCTGGGCTACACCCCTTCAGTGTGCTGGGAATTCACACCAGTGTCTGCAACTCTTTGCTTGTAGCTTTTTTCCAAAGCAGCTGAAGGCTGCCATGCCCTCCTTCAGGCAGACAGGAAGTGCTAGAAATAACACCCCTGGGAGCCATCTCCCCGCCCCGCCCGCCGCCCCCGCACGTGGAGGAATTCTGAAGCATTCGCTGTCTGCCGGTGCGCCCTTAGGGGAATTAAGTTCCAGGTGCCCTCAGTGTGGTTTGCTAGCACACCTTTTTTTGGCTGCTGTCCCTTTTTCTCACTTCCATGTTCCCCTACAGGTGTTTTCTGCACCTCCTAAATACACTACTTGCACCAAATTCCTTGACTCTGGTCGTTCTTATGAGGACCTAAACCAAGACAAGGACTTCCCTGGGCTCAGTGGTAAAGAATCCACCTGCCACTGCAGGAGACGCGGGTTCAATCCTTGGGTGGAGGAGATTCCTCGGAGAAGGAAATGGCAACCCACTCCAATATTCTGGCCTGGGAAATCCCATGGACAGGGGAGCCTGACAGGCTCCATTCCATAGGGTCATAAAAGAGCTGGACACAACTTAGCAACTAAACAACACCACCAGCAAAAAAAAAAAAAAGTCTTCACTCAAACTCTTCTGAGTCCCTAAGCTTTGCTATCTTCCCACGTTGGGCACAAAATGCATCCATAAAAGCATAAACAGACTTGTTGGAATAGATCGATCTTATCATTTAGTATCTAAACCAGGACATTCTGGAGCATGAAGTGGGTGCCATTATAAGACCATCAAGAAAATATTGTGCTGGACAAACTGGTTCATGGTCATCTAGTCTCAATGATGCTTTGAACTTACCAGGAAGATGTCCAGGCCAGCATCCTGGTGGCTGACCAGTGGGGTGAGCACTCCTCAAAGAGAAGGCATCCCAGCTACTTAGCTGACCTGTCAGAACCTCGGGGCCTCACAATCCCAGAGCTGGCAAAACTAAGGCACCCTGGACGCCAGGAAGCACCTTTGTACCTAGCACACTCGCACAAACTCACGGCTCTTAGGAGAAAAATAACACAGGTTTGTCGACTGTCACCTCCTTCGGGCGGCTGCAGCTTTTCAAGGGGCAAAGTGTCCCCAGTGAATGCGGATCACAACAGCACACAAGAAATGATTGACTGGGAGAGATTTGCACGGGTTGAAGGCTTGCTGTTGGAGTCCTGCTCAGCTGGCACATTTCCTGTGCACGGGCGCTGCTCTGGGTGCTTGGGGGGCAGGGAGGAGGGGTTCTCAATGAAGGAAGTTTCTATGCAAACCTTGCAAGCCCTCACCGATCAGGTTACAGCTTCGCTTTGCTAATTCCCATTGCATTTTTCTTTCCTCCCAAACATTTCAACTCAGATAGCTATATAAGTTCAAATGTTCTTTTATAGAGGGAAATAAACAGCTTTTATAGCCTGAAAACAGCAAGCTTAGGGATCAACTGCTCACCGCTGAAGCAGGCATGTTTAAGCTGAAGAAAGAGATGGCATTCTTTCCTTATTGTTAGCTATATTTCCCCCCCAAAACTAATAGGCAGTAGAGTATAAATTAGCTGCCTTCTAAGTTGCCAGGGAAAGAAGTGAGTGTACTGAACTCTGGGCATTTTGCTACAAGGCTGCCCCCGTCTGGTTCCCACCACAATGCGATTTCTGGAGAAATCCAATTGTTGTAAGAAAGAGCAGTTCAGAGTTGGGGCAAGTCAAGGTCAGGGTCCTGGCTGCTGCTCACTCTTTTTCCACCTTCTAGTTACCATTTCTGTCTTCTCAACACATCCTACACTTGTTTCTAAGAGCCAAAATATATAACTGAGATTAGAGAGAATTTGGACAACCCACAGTTCCAAACTACGATGGACGGGTGAGGTTGGAAGGCAGAGGAGCTTGGGAATAACAGGAACAGAAGGGACCCACACTCTCCTGTGCTAACACTGGCCGTTCCACTTCAGGAGTGCCTGTAGAGTCTATCCATGTATCTCCCTTGGCTGCTGCTGGTGTGCTGGCCACGTTTGGCATCCCTTGACGTTTAGAAGCATCGCCTCGATCTCTGCCTTCATGTTCACATGGTGTTCTCCCCATATATGTCACTGTGTCCAAATTTCCCCCTTTATATAAGGACTTCAGCCACATTGGATTAGGGCCCATCCTAATGACCTCATTCTAACTTAACTGATTATCTCTGCAATGATCCTGTTTCCAAATAGGTCACTTTGTGAGGTACAGCACTGGGCTTTGGGATGTCAGTATATGAATTGAGGGGCGGGGAGTCCGCAATTCAATGCGCTTAACAGTGCCCATTCTGTAAGTCAATGCAACAGAGTTGAGAGCTCTCCCCACCTCCCTGGGCACACATTTAATTTTTTATAAAAAATATGCATTATATAGCAACAGTATCAATGAACTTCAACTGTCCAGCTATCTTCTACACTGGTCTGTAAGTTACACGAGATCATGGCCCTTTAGTCCAGGGATGTTCAGGGAATGTTTCTGGGAGAACCAAGAGGGAAAACGCCAAGAGCAAAGTCATAAAAGCACTGGCAGCCATCTCCTTTCACAAAAGGAGGGCTCTCGAGGTACACTTCGAGGGCCCCTTCTCCACTGCCTTAAAACCATGATTCATCCACCCGCTTTTCCTGCTCTGTTTTTTTTTTTCCTTTATTTTAAATTTCCAACTCTCCTTACTCCCTGCTGCCACCAAGACACTTAGTACCTGCATCCCCAGTCTGTGCTGAGTCTCAACAGCTATTGTCAAGAGGACGAAGGAAGTACGAAAAACTGGGAGTTTATCAGAGCATTCCTAATACAATTTATAGGCTGTCAGCAGTTGTTTATGCCTTCATATTAATCCTGGATTTATATTTATTTTATTCAGATGATATCATATGATGCCTAATTGCTTTGGAGAGTTTGGAATTGCTTTTGTAGAACTACAGGGCTTGAGTCATGAATCCTAATGCCTTGCTGCTCACAGGCTTTTGTCATGCTCCAGAGGATGTTTCCTGTCTCTTCTCATTCAGAAGAGAGTGCTCACACCCTAGTGAGTTAATAAAAATGGAGCAAGAGTGTGATCTTGATCTTGCATCAGGCTTTCGCAGAAGTTCTTAGCTGGGGCTGCATATGCCAGACACATTTAAAGTACTTGCCAGATCCCTAGCCCTTAGCTTGAAAATGCTTCTCCCAGCCCATCTTTTAAGAGAGAACATTTTAAAGAAAGACCAAGATAGTGTCACCTACAAATTGGCACTTGCCATCTGCCTCTACAAGGATGGAGGAGCCTGGCGGGCTATGGTCCTTAGGGTCACAAAGAGTTGAGCACGACCGAGCAGCTGAGTATGTCGCCCATATATGCACACTGGTCTATCTGCCAGGCACACCTTGTCTCCCTACGTGTGTTCACATTGTTCCTCCAGTGTTAATGCCCCACCTTCCCTCTCTTCCTTAAACTCCCTGCTCATACACACGCTTCAAGGCCCTGTTTGCATGTCGCCTCTTTTCTGTTTAACTTCCCCTGATACGCTGGTGGGGCTTCCCAGGTAGCATTAGAGCTAAAGAAGCCTCTTGCCAGTGCAGGATGCTGTAAGAGACATGGGTTCAATTCCTGTGTAGGGAAGATCCCCTGAAGGAGGGCATGGCAACCACTCCAGTAGTCTTGCCTGGAGAATCCCATGGACAGAGGAGCCTGGGGGAGTACGGTCCATGGGGTTGCACAGAGTGCACGCACTCAGGATCTGCTGATACCCAGGGAAAGTGTCTTGCACGCCTCCCAACGTTTCATGTATCTCCTGCCTAGCTCTCTTGTCACGTTTATTCCATTCTGTGGTTGGACCAAGAAACAAAAACCATGCTAAGGTGTGAAGACAGAAAATAAAACCAGAAGCTATGCTCAGTATTGAAGACAGGAAACTATGCCAAGTATTGAAGACAGGGAAAGGTTACATCGGTGCTGAAAAAGCTCAGAAGCTAAGGTACGTGATCTGAACCCTGGCTAAGGTGTGAATCCCTGGATTTCAGTCTCAGCCTCTGGGA
This sequence comes from Ovis canadensis, assembly GCF_042477335.2. Lineage (NCBI taxonomy): Eukaryota > Metazoa > Chordata > Mammalia > Artiodactyla > Bovidae > Ovis > Ovis canadensis. The sequence goes on along the minus strand of NC_091257.1, from coordinate 83,951,420 downwards.
TAATCTTAGGAACTTCCCTAGAATCACCAACCCCAGCTCAGAACAGCACAATCCACTGAATGCTGAAATGAGCAGTGCTTAGTAATTCCAAACAAGTGATGGGAACATCTTAGACTATGTGTTCTTTCCCCAGCCCTTCAAATTACTAAGTTCTCATCTGTCACTTGGTGGTGAGTAATTCCTAGTGGTTCCCTGGAAAGACTGAATCGCAGCTTATGTGCTGTTGGGCCGGTGACCATGGCTTTTCCTTTGCCTTCTCCACTCAGCCTCCAAGGAGGGAAGGTGGATCAGGACATTTTCTTCTGGAAAACAGAGGAAGAAATGCTCTGGGGAGTGGTGCGTGTGTCCCTTGTAAAGGAGAGTATCAAGCAGGCCCTGGGGAGAGGTGACGTGGTTCTGTTGAAGGTGTGTTTAACAAAGTCTTGATGCAACTTTCCACTGGTCTCTTTTCATCCTTGAGAACTAATCCTATAAACTAACATCTATTGTTGCTTATTGTTTACTCGGGCTTACCTGGTGGCTAAGCAGTAAAGAATTTGCCTGCTGTGCAAGAGACACAGGTTCGATTCCTGTGTCAGGAAGATCACTGGAGAAAGAAATGACAACCTACTCCAGTATTCTTGCCTGGGAAACCCCATGGAGAGAGGAGACTGGTGGGCTACAGTCCATGGGTCACAGAAGAGTCGGACACGACTGAGCAACTAAACAAAAATTATGTACCAGGCACCATACTAACTTCTTTGCACACATTATTTCATTTCAAACGCATAATACCTGGCAGAGGAGGTATCATAATCCATATTCCCATTTTACACATGGGCAAACTGAGGCTCAGAGAGGGAAAACAACTCAGAGTAAACAGTGGTGGTGGAATTCGAATCAAGAAGTATCTAAATCTAGGCCCCTGGGGTTACTCTTGACTCTCCAGTTCCAATACTTGCTCACATCTTCAAGAACAGTATCACAGTGAACAATTTTTAACACCTATAATACATTAGTCAGTCAACAACCACCTCCCTAAGGGCATAGAGAGATAGGCAAGGCCACCGTTCACCCCAGTTTACCCAGTCAATGCCAGGTGTCTCAGCACTCTAATGGGTTTGGCATTGATTCCACTCCCATCATTCTTAAAAACCTCAGGTTTGGGACTTACCTGGCAGTCCAGTGGTTAAGACTCCACATTTCCACTGCAGGAAGCATGGGTTCAATCCCTGGTCAGGAAACTAAGATCCTGCAGGTGGCATGGCCCAAAAAAGAAAGAAAAAGGTCTCAGTATGTGACACAGTATGTGATCACTCAGTATAGAGGCAATGTTTGCTGCGAAGCCTGGAACAGAGCAACTTCTTGCAAAGTATTAATTTAATTGAAAGATACTCAATTCCCTGTGGAGCAGTATCATCCCCAAACCGAGGTGGCACCTCTGACACACAGTCTGCGTCTCTTAGAGGAGGCAACTGCGGTTCTTACAACCAGAAATGACCCTAACCCCTAGTCCCCTGTCCCACTATCCCAACACATCCTCTTGCAGGGACAACAGTGGAGCCAGAGATTGAAGCAGCCATGGTTTAACCCCATGCCTCTGAACCAGAGGGCCTCCACCCTTGACCCTGGGAGCCTAATACTGTGATGTGGTGTCCACTCCTTGGTTCACCCACTTTCCTTACATCCTCTCACAGTCTGCACATGTGGTCTCTTCCCTCCCTGGAGTGTGGTCACTAATAACTCTCACTCCTAATGAATAGCCCCAGCACTGTGGGAACCGCATAGTCAAGGAATGTCCGTATCTGCCAGGCCTGGGTCACGCTGGTGTCAGTGGCCTCAGCCCTCTCTGTGGTCACTGTTGGCACAGGTTTAAAGGCATTCGTCAGTCCCAGCTACACCCCTGTCCTTGGGGGACCCCACCTTTGATCTTTCACAAGCCTCTCTCCATAACCACACCCCGGCTCTCGCAAGTTGTAAATGGCTGTGTCCATCCTCTGCAGAGGCCACTGGTCTTCTGGGCATCTCTTTCTTCCATGGCACAGCTGAAGCCTTTGTAAATGTTGGTCCAGGCGCCTGCACTCTTCCTTCTCCTGTCCTCTGCCTGGCTGAGCCTTTCTCACACCTTATATCTCAACTAACAAGCCATCCATCATGAGAGGCCTCCCAAGATAACCTCTACTGAAGTATCTCTAAAGTGAAAGTGTTCATCACTCAGTTGTGTCCAAAGTTACTGTGACCCCATGGACTATAGCCTGCCAGGCTCCTCTGTCCATGGAATTCTCCAGGCAAGAATATTGGAGTGGGTAGCCATTCCTTTCTCCAGGGGATCTACTCCACCCAGGGATGGAACCTGGGTCTCCTGCATTGCAGGAAGATTTTTTACCATCTGAGCCACCAGGGAAGTGCAAGTTAAGTTAGTATATTTAGCTTCATTGTTTGGTTTCTCCACTGGAATATAAGGCCCACAAGGCCGGGTCCAATGCCTGAATTTCCAGCGCTATCTCCCCTGTCTTCCCAGTACTATCTCCCCAGGTTGGGGGCAGGCTGGCCCACCATTGTGAGAGGTGACTAAGTGTCCTCTGTACCACGCTCTATCTCTCAGGCTTGTGCCTATATATATTTCTCCAAAAAGCATCACTTGGGGTTTCACTTTTGCATCCAACTGGGAAATGATTCAACTTAAAAAAAAATATTTTCCATCTAATAATTTCTTTTTATTTTATTTATTTGGCTGTGCTGGGTCTTAGTTGTGGCATGTGGGATCTAGTTCCCCCATCAGACCTCAAATCCAGAGCCTGTGTATCAGGAGTACAGAGTCTGAGCCACTGGACCACCAGGGAAGTCCCTGATGCCATCTCAAACTCCATGAATTCTCTAAAGTTGAGGATAATAGTTCATGCTTGTAAGTGGTTATTTTATTATCCTAATTCAAATTGTTCATTGTTATGCCTGAAGGGTCTTGGGTAAAAGTGAAGTTATGGAAATTATTGTTTATTGAAGGATACTCTGTGCCATGAAACTGGGCTAGGAATGTCACAGAATTCAAAGCAACCATCAAAATATTCAGAGTATGTGTGCTCAGTGGCCTCAGTCATGTCTGACTCTTTGTGACCCTATGGACAGTAGCCCTCCAGGATCCTCTGTCCATGGAATTCTCCAGGCAAGAATACTGGAGTGGGTTTTCATGCCCTCCTCCAGGCGATCTTCCTGAGCTAGGGTTCAAACCCCCATCTCCTACATTGCACGCAAATTCTTTACTGTTGAGCCACTGGGCCACTGCAACATAAACTATAACCTGGGTCATTTTTACACAGCAAACATTTTTTTCTCACATTTCTGGAGGCTGGGAAGTCCATGATCCAGTGTCTGGTAAGAGCCCACTTTCAGATCTGCCAACAGTGCCTTCTCACTTCATCCTTCAAGGATGATGGCACAAGGAAGCTCTGTGGGGTCTCTTTTAAAAGGACACTAATCCTATTCATGAGGGGTCCACCCTCATGACCTAGTAACCTCCCAAAGGCCCCACTTTCTGATATCATCACCTTGGGATTTAGGCTTCAACTTACAAATTTCGGGGGACACAAACATCTGATGTATAGGCTTCCTGGGTGGTGTAGTGGTAAAGAATCTGCCTGTCAGTGCAGAAGATGCAAGAGACATGGGTTTGATTTCTAGGTCAGGAAGCTACCCTGGTGTAGGAAATGGCAACCCATTCCAGTATTCTTGCCTGGAAAATTCCATGGACAGAGGAGCCTAGGGGCTCATGGGGTTGCAAAGAGTTGGACATGACTGAGCACACAGACACAAACATTTAATGTACAGAAGCAATTAAAATATATACATATGGGAAATTGCTTTGCTAACAGTGATGTGGTATCTAGAATGCTGCTTTCTGTGGTTTGGTGATGGTTAGCTTTAGTCCTGGCAGCTATAATTGACCATTACTTTTGATGGTTAAAATTATGATAAACCTCAACTCATACTAGTTTAAATGACAAGGGGGAATTCCAAGGTTCATGCAACTCAACAGTTTAACGGTATCCACTTCCAGGCTATAGCCCATGGGATCATAAAAGAGTCAGACACAACTTAGTGACTAAACAACAACAATAATAACTTCCAGTGCAATATGACCCAAAATTTAAATGTGATATTAAGGAAAGGAATTCTGTCTCACCTATTTTTGGCTGTGGTTTTTCAGGGTGGCAACATTTTCTGAAAAGCCCTTCTCCAGGTCTGATTAGAACCACCAACAGCTTCTGAGGTTTACCTTCTTCCTCATTCACATCCAGTGTGTGCTGGGGGGAGGAACGAGGGATACAAACATCACAAAGTTCAAAGCAACTGTCTTAGACTATTCAGACTTCTATTACATAAAATTTAGCCTGAGTGGCTTTTGATTTCATCATCCTAAGGGACCTTCTGATTTCATCCTCTGAAAAAACAGACTGTCTTCTTACAACCTCAGAATGTGTCTCCTTGGGCTGAGGATGCTGACCTGAGGATACATGCTGGATCCTGAAGTCTTCACCATAGCCAGAATGGACTGGTTGTCTCAAGTCAATCAGATATTTTGGGCTGACCATCAATCCCATCACGAAGGCACAGTGAGAGGATGGGAGAAGGGTGAGTTCCCTGCTGGCAGTCAGTACAATCTAGGAGGAGAAACCAGTCATGAGCGCTAGGGAGAGAACCAAGGAACATTCCTGCCATAACTTAACTCTATAGTCATGAGGCTCTGCTTAGAGCTCAATCATTCACTTGCTCCTTGAAGGGACTTCATTCTAGCATCTGCCTTTTACCAGAGGAGCTGGAGATACAGACATGATCGTGACTGGACCACTGCTTATGTATGAAGAGCCCAAAGAGAAGGTTATTACCCACATGATTAAAGGCTACACAGCAGTGGTGCCATCTTCCTTGGATCTTAAACAATGTCTGGTTTTCCTGGCAGAAAGTGTTGGGAGAGCGTGGGGAATGGAGGGAAGTCACTGCAGGAGTCACTTGTCATTTCTGAACAAGCCCCAGGAATGGAGGAAAGTTACATGAAGACAATCCAGGAGGACAGAATGAAAGTGACAGGAGGGAAGAAGAAAAAGGTGAGTCATGTTGAGATAGGCCATATGTACCACTGTTCAAAGAGCTAGTGAGGTTTTATGTTAGTGGATCTTAACCACAGGGCTAAACAATTTACTAAACAATTAGAAAGATATAAGTTTTCTTCTTAAATTTTAACATAGAAGAATATAAATTCTAGGGGACTTCTCTGGTGATCCAGTGGTTATTAACCCATCTTGCAGTGCAGAGGACGTGGGTTCGGTTCCTGGTTGATGAACTAAGATCCCATGTGCCAGGGAGTAACTAAGCCCGAGCTGCAGCTACTAAGCCTGCAACTATTGAGCCCACATATCACAGCTAGAGAGTTTGTGCTACGTAACAAAGAATGCCACACGATGCAACTAAGACCCGAACCAGCCAAATAAACAAATATTTTAAAAAATGTGAAAAAGAAATATAAATTCTATACGGCCTAAAAAGTTAAAAAGCAAAATGAATACTAGTCCATTGTATTACTCAGCCATTAAAAGTAACAAATTAATGCCATTTGCAGCAACATGAACGGACCTAGAAATTATACTAAGTGAAATAAGCCAGACAGAGAAAGACAAATATTATATGACAAGACATATGTGGAATCTAAAAAAATGATATGAATGAACTTATTTACAAAATAGAAATATATTCATAGATGTAGCTGGCAAACTAACAGTTACCAAAGGGGAAGGGGGTTGGAGATAAATTAGAAGTTTTGGATTAGCACATACACACTACTATATATAAGATAGATAACAAAGACCTACTGTATAGCATAGGGAACTATATTCAATATCTTGTAATCTGTAATGGAAAAAATCTACATGATAATATTTATATATATATGTATAACTGAATCATGTATATATATAATGTTGTACACTTGAAACTTACACAAAATTGTAAATCAGTTATACATCAATTAGAAAGTAAAGAAAGAAATAACCAAATGAAAACATACAATATACTCCTGTCCTAGAAATGATGCTAATATTGCTATTTCACCAAAGGTAAAAAAAAAACATGAGTGAAACTGAGACATAAATATTTGAACTCTCTCAAAATTAACAACTAAGCATCTAAAATTTGAAAGAAGAGAATGAAGAAAATATTAGCCACATACATGAAGGCAAATATTTGATATCTTCGATCATAAACAAGAGCTTATGAATTAATTAGGAAAAAATATAGAAATGGTCAAAAACCGGAGAAATGGTAGACAAGATCATGAACATACGTTTAATCTTTTTGTTCATAAAATAAATGCAAATGAAAGTAATTATAAGTTTTCTATCAAAATGACAAGGAACTTTTGTTATTCTTATTTCGTTTGTTTTACACGATGCTCACCAAGGCAGGCATGTTTTGGGAACACTGTCCCTCCACTGGTTCTTAAATATTTATTACTCACACATACAGAACTTGGCCCAGCATGCTTCTGAGCACTTCTAAATGTATTAACCTGTCTATTCACACAAGGAAACTTCGTTACAATGCAGGTATGTGATGAGATCCCATCTGTTAAGAAGTAGAACAGGGGACTTCCCTGGTGGTCCAATGGTTAAGACTTGGCCTTCTAATGCAGGGGGGTGCAGATTCTATTCCTGCACCTCCTTAGCTCCTGGTTAGGGAGCTAAGATTCCCATATGCCTTGCAGTCAAGAAAGCAAACAAAAAACAGAAGCAATATTGTAACAAATTCAATAAAGACTTTAAAAATAGTCCACATCAGGAAAAAAAAAAAAAAAGTAGAACAGGCTTTTGAATGTGGGCATTTTGACCCTGGGAATTTGTGCTTTAACCACTACTATTCCTTACTGTGTGTTTAATCCCAAACAAGATGGATGGAAAAAGAAAGCCATGAGGATTAGGATGGAGGAGAGAGGATGATTATAAAGTCCACACTGTGTGGATGACAAGCAACAATGAGGAGACATTTAAAAGGTGAAGCAATCACTTCCACTATATTCACCATGCATTTGTCCGATCTCTTGTATAGCAAGGAAATATTTTATATCTTCAATAATAAATGAGATTTTATTAACAAATTAGGAAAAATTATACATAAATTGTGAAAAATCAGAGAAATAATAGATAAGATCATGAAAATATGTTTAATCTTTTTGTTCGTAAAATGAATGCAAAGGCCAGTAGGGGTTAAAAAAAGGCTAGAAAAAAAGGAGCTGATGGAGAGAAGCAGTTTCCAGTAGTCAAGTTTGCTCCAATAATCAGGGAAGATTCTGTTTAAAGAATATTTTCTCTGTCATACATTCACAAATGATTCTGGTCTGCCTGGCTCAGAAATGTGGGGCTTGACCTTGCCAGGAGGGAGAGGTGCACCCTCAGGGCCCCGAGGCATCCCCGAAAGCAGAGGGCATGGCCTGCTGGAAGAAGCGTTGCTCCACAGAAACTGCAGAAGGGAAGCCTGGGGTCTGAGGGTCTCCAGCCCAGAGGGCTATTCTTGGACCCCCTCCCTCTGCTGGTACAATGCTCCCCTGGGTGCTTAAGGATTCTTTGCTCAGTGACTTTATCCACAGGGCAAGCCATCCTGCCACATTGCAGTGGGGAAGGCAGCCTCCATTCTGGGACAAGAATGGCACAACTTATTTTAGGAGATGCTAAGAAAAAAAATTCGCTACATTTGTTCTTTGTTGTTGTTTAGTTGCTAAGTCATGTTCGACTATTTTGCAACCCTATGGATTGCACCCTGCCAGGCGCCTCTGTCCATGGGATTTCCCAGGCAAGAATACTGGAGTGGATTGCCATTTCCTTCTCTGGGGGATCTTCCCGACCCAGGGATTGAACCCATGTCTCCTGCATCGACGGGCTTCCCTTGTGACTCAGCTGGTAAAGAATCCACCTGCAATGCAGGAGACCTGGTTTGATCCCTGGGCTGGGAAGATCCCCGGAGACGGGAAAGACTACCCACTCCAGTATTCTGGCCTGGAGAATTCCATGGACTGTATAGTTCATGGGGTCACATGAGCAACTTTTACTTTCACTTCACTTTCTCCTGCATTGACAGGCAGATTCTTTACCACTGAGCCACTTGCAAAGCCTGATCAGCTGTATATGTTGAACCAAATGGCCCAGCAATGCCATTCCTCGAAATATATCCAAAAAAGATGCACGCTGATGTTCACCAAAGACACGGACAAGAATACTCAAAGCAGTTTAATTCAAAAAGCCCCAAACTGGCAACAACTCTGAGGTCAACCACAGAATAAAAGAAATTATTGTGGTGTATCCACACCATGGGCTGGCTGACACACACACTGACGCTTGCCTGAGCCTCACAGATGTACTGAAAGACAAGAGCCAGACACCAAGACGGCACACTGGTTCGTTTAGCTGAAGTTTAAGAACAGAAAAGGCTAATTATATGGCCGGAGGTCAGTGAGTTCCCCCCCTAGAGACTGTATCAATTGGGAAGGAACAGGTGTTTGGGGGCTGCTAGAAACATCCTCCATTGTGATCTGAGTGGTGGTTACACAGATGTCTGCATAGGTAAAATTTCATCAACCTGTACTATTGATTTGTAGACTTTACTGTATATGAATTACATCTAAAAACTACTAAGATACTTGGACAGAAAGGCTTCTACTGTCTTATTGTGCTCCTGAACAGTATGCATGGAATTCAAATGTTTAGAGGTTGAATGGTCTATTTTCATATCATAAAAGGGATTCAATTCCGCGAAAGCATATCATAAAACTCCAGATAATTTCACACTCCCGGTATTACACGCAGATTCACATTTGAATATAGCGTTAAGCCAAATGAGGAATGTCTGATTAAAGGTAACAATGAAAGCTAGTGTTTATATAACCCTTACTGTGCACTGGGCATTATCTAAGCCTTTCAAGTATTGACATACGAGTGTTCACTACCACCATGATCATTTCTAGGCTGTATATTTGAGAACAAGAGAGCAGAAAGCGTAGGTGATTGCCTAAGTTCCCACGGTTAGTAATTAGCAACACAGGGAGCCCAAATCCAGGCATTCCTGGCTCTAAGAAGCATACGCTCAACCCAACCTCATATTTCTTCTGTTCACATAGTCACCTCTTTTCAAGTACAGCGGTTGCCATCTTTATCTCAAGTGTGTTATTCTTAGGAAAGTCTCGTTCTCAGCACTAGCATTAGCTGCTGAATTTGCCTGGGTTTTATTTATGTTGAAAAGATACTATATGCAAATTGCAATAAAGACTATTTTCTAAAGACTGTTTTGAATTCTGTGTTTTAGTAACAGAATTCAATCTTTCAAATAAAAATTTATCCCAAGATAGATAAAAAACATTGACTTCTTTCAAGTGACACGGGAGGTGTAGGTGGGGGCCCCTGGAAGAAGATGAGTTTGGGAGAGGGGGAGGAGGCAAGGATCTTGGCAGCAGATCCCTTCCCTTGGACTGGACCACACCTGGATTTTCACCCAAGAAAACTTCAAACCATAGCATCCCAATCATACTCTCATGAACCTAAATGAAAACAGAGATAGTATTTTTCATGAAGATGGAAACATTCTGAAACAGAGTTATAGACTGGCAGGCAGTACCCTATAATGCCAGTTTGAAGTTGGCTTTCACCAGCTGGTGCAAAGTGACCTGAATTTGATTCAGAAATAGTGATATATCACATCCCACTGTAATATAACAAAAGGTATATTGATAAAATATTGAATATGGTCAACCCAAGGACCATGCCCACTTTAGGATTTAAAGGACCATTTTGCAGCAAAATTCTCCAGGCCTCAAGTCTTTAAATGACACTCATCTACCTCCCTCAAGGATTGTTCCTTGGACTGGGATGAAATCTGTTTTCCAAAGTGTGAATATCCCTTGACCTTTCTGTGATTCAGTTTTGAAAAATCTTCACTTTCGCACTTTATATATTGAAAATCCTGAAACAGGGGCTTACCAGGTGTTTCAGTGGTAAATAAACTGCCAATGCAGGAGAGGCAGGTTTGATCCCTGGGTTAGGAAGATTCCCCTGGAAAATGAAATGGCAACCCACCCCAGTATTCTTGCCTGGATAATCTATGGACAGAGGTGCCTGGTGGGCTACAGTCCAGGGCGTTGCAAAGAGACAGACCTGACGAGCAACTAAACACACAATCCTGAACCAACTATTCTATGTCAATATTGCTTTTAGCTTTTGATTTAATTTAAAAAATTTATACATGTACATGAAAAAAGAAAGAAATTAAATAAAAATGCAAACATCAAAAAGAGTATCCTAAAAGTAAATTTTCTTCCTATCCCAGAATGGCAGGTGTAACTATAGTTATTTCTCTTTTATCTTCCACAAATTTCCTCTGTAAGACAGGCATGCATGTCTGTGTGTATCTTTTGTGTTTCACTTAACACACTTCTCTGAATCATGCCATTTTTCTCTTCATTTGTTTGTTCTTTGGTTTTACTAGAAAATATGTCTTACAAGGTTTGTTAAAGTTTTACTAAACCCTGGTGGCACAGAGGTTAAGGCGTCTGCCTGCAATGTGGGAGACCTGGGTTCAATCCCTGGGTCGGGAAGATCCCCCAGAGAAGGCAATGGCAACCCACTCCAGTATTCTTGCCTGGAGAATCCCATTAGCTTTACCTAATTTCCCATGTATTGATGAAAGCAGCTATTCAACTAGTTTCCATCAATGGGTTTTTAGGTTGTTATCAATACTTGATCATTATAAGCAATGTTACAATAAGCATCCTCAGTTGTTTCATGACACTCAGATGTAGGATACATTTCTGAAAATCCAGTTGCTGGAGCAAATTTTAAGTGCACTGAAAAAAATAGATGTTGGCAAACTGCCTCCAACTCACACTCCAAATAGTTAAGGCCAATCCCCAGCACTGGGTATCGTCAATTTCAAATGACAACATTTAAGCTAAAGAAGGAGGATTTAGAGGTATGGCATGGGGGTTGCTCTGTGCCAGCCATGAGTGCAAGTTCTGCAAAGGCACCATTTCATCCACAGAACAGTGGTTATTTAATCAATAATCCAACCTGTAGACCAAACGCAGGAGTTCTCCAAGGTGTATAAGAATGGAAAGCTGAATCAGGGTCAGTCCTTGACCCATGCTGTCTGGTAGATGTCTGGAACCTAGGTCTGTGGTCAATGTCAAAGCTCTTCTGAACCTGAAAGACATAATCTGAATCAGCCAGGATGCCAATCTGCCTACGAAACTAGATTCCAAGGTGAGAAAGGCTTAAGAGGAGGAGCCAGTGCCCTCCAACCCAGACCCTGGATGTGTGCATCAAGGGGCCAAGCTATTGAGGGAAGGACCTCAGGTATCTGTGGGCAGGCCTGCTCCTCAGGTAGGTACAGAAGTGACACCTGCAAGACCAAGGCAGGCCGAACCTTAGGCGTATGTGGCCTTCATTCAGAAAGTGACTGCCTTAGAAGTTATTCTGAAGAAAAATCTTAGTGCGAAACCTTTGGTTCAACTCACTAAGTGAGTTTACATCATCAAGAAGAGACTATGCCTCTGGTTCCCACCCCAGAGTCAACGTTCATGGAAATTGAATTCTTGGGATTTGAGTAGGCAGAGCTCTGAGTTCACAGGATAGATGATGAATCACTGAGGGTTTAGGGGAAGGAATAAAATTCACTCCGGGGCTAATTTAAGAAGCTTTCTCTGGACTTACATTAAAAGTAAGATTTGATTTGCCAGGGCAGCTGAGGTCCAAAGAATGAACCAAGACTTGATTTCCTGGCAGAGCTGCCATTTACGGGCTGTGAGACCTGGGAATAATAATACCTACCTCAGAGGTGTCAATGTGAGCCCTGAAACAGATGGTGTATGACAGGGCTTTGGGAAACAGGAGGGTTGTAACAATTGTGTAAACTCAGCTTTCCAGGCCAAGGCAGCCCCGAGAGGAAAAGTTGGTCACGCACACAGACCCACATCAGTCCAGAGTGTGGAGAGGCCAGCCCATATTCACACTCAAGCAGGGCCGTTCAGGGGGTCCTCAGATTCTCACACACATGGAAGTGAAGTGAAAGTCATTCATTCAATCATGTCCTACTCTTTGCTACCCCAGGGACTGTAGCCCATCAGGCTCCTCTGTCCATGGGATTCTCCAGGCAAGAGTACTGGAGTGGGTAGCCTATCCCTTCTACAGGAGATCTTCCTGACCCAGGAATTGAACCAGAGTCTTCTGAATTGTGGGCAGATTCTTCACCAGCTGAGCTACCAGGGAAGCCCTTTGCGCATGTGGGATTCTCTGTTACTCCACATCATTCATTCTTGATGTACAGGCTCCCAGTGCCCTCAGATTATGGGGAATATGGGTGGTGCCCATGCTGAAGCTGCCAGGATCACCTCCTCCTCAAGCCCTTGGAAAGTGATTTCTTCTTGGTCCAGTTACGGAGCTGGCTGGCTTGTAGAGCTGCCTCCTCCCCAGGCCGATATAATCCCTCAAAAGGAAATGCTCTCTTTCTGGTTCCCTGTAGCTACATAAAATATCACCCCACAGACCTGAAACTAAGTAAGACCCTGTGTGGCTCCTGGGCTTGCAAGCCCTTCGGTGTCCCCTGTTTCCTGTTTGTAAGAAATAGGCTCCAGTCTCCATGACCCTCCCTGAGTTCCCAGGAGCAGATTCAAATAGTTGCTACTCAGAGAAGGGAGGGGATGCAGCGACAAGGAAGGAACAGCCAAGGAATCCTGAATACCCATTGGAAGGACTGATGCTGAAGTTGAAGCTGCAATACTTTGGCCACCTAATGTGAAGAGCTGACTCACTGGAAAAGACCTTGATGCTAAGAAAGATTGAGGGAAGAAGGAGAAGGGGGCAACAGAGGATGCGATGGTTGGATGGCATCACCAACTTGATGGACATGAGTTTGAGCAAACTCTGGGAGATAGTGAAGGACAGGGAAGCCTGGTGTGCTGCAGTCCATGGGGTTGCAAAGAGTCAGACACACTTAGGGACTGAACAGAAACAATAGAATTAAACTCCCAACAAATGGAAATGTCAACTACTTGATGAAGCTTCTTCATTCCAGAGAGAAGGTCACAGTTTGATAACCTTGAGAACCACAGAAGTTCATCAGGAGATCACCTGAGGTCAGATTAAAGGAATTGAGGTCCTGCATACACCCTGATCCTTATCAGCAATGCCCCACCTCCTTGAACCAATGTTAGGAAACTCCTCACTAAATATCCCTGGGTTGGGACATACAGTTTTTGAGGGCACAAGCTCGCTGTGTCCTCTCTTGCCTGGCAAAACCATGAAACTCTTTTACTTCACCCAAAACTGTGTCTCTGAGATTTGATCGGCACTGGTGCACTAGTTTTGGCCTCAAACCTAGTTAATTAAGCACTGACATCCATTTTGCTAATGAATCTGCAGTTTGAACAGAGCTCAGGGAACAGGTCACCTTGGTTCCTCTCAACATCACAGGGGACTGGAATCACCTGGAAGGTCATTCACATCCATCCCTGACAATTAATGCTGAGGATTAGATGGAATCTTAGCTGGAACTGGGACTGGACCACCTTGATGTGGTCTTTGCATGTAGCTGGTTGGTTTCTTCATGCCCTGGTATGTGGGCTCCAAGGGCAGGGGCACATATACTGGGGGAAAGAGAGGAGGAAGAGAGACAGGGATGGAGCTGTATCACCTTGAATGACCTAGCTTTTGAAGCCACACATTGTCACAGAAACATCAAATATTTATTAGAAGCAAGTCTCTTCTAAATATTAAGACTGGCACATAATCAAAGGAGCAGGGAATTAGACTCCACCTTTTGGTGGTAAGAGTGTCAAGAATTTACAGACATATTTTGAAAATGCCACACCCTCACACTCAGTCCTGTAACTATTACATTCTCCAATAAGGGCTAAAACCCTGCTTTGCTCGCATTAGCAGGTTCTGAATCTTTATTATGATTTATTAATGAAACACCTCTTGCCATTTTATTGGCAAGTATTTGTTCTCAGTTCCCTTGCCGTGGGATGGGGAAGTGACAGTCTTCTGTATTCAGAATCACACTTTAATTTTGCAGCTAAGGTTTTTGTTGGTGGGACTGTCTTGTAGACTTCTGTTGTATAACAAACTATCAAGACTTACGCATCGCAGAGAGGCTGGAGTTCAGTTGATCTGGTTGGGCTTGGCTAGAGAAGCTTGGCTGGGGCAGCTCTGTTCTATCTCTCGATGTCCTCCTGGGACCAGGGTGTTAGCCAGGGCATGTGTCATCCATCGTGAGGGCAGAGATAGAATAGGGAGAGTAGATACAGATAAGGCTTTTTAAGTCCTAGTCTTGGAATCGGCCAACTCTCACTTCTACCCACATGTCACTGGTCATTCCAGATCTTGTGGCCAAGTCCAAAGTCAAGGGTGACAGGAATGCATTCCACCTATGATGAGGCCAGGACAGAGAACGGTGAAGAATAAGAACTATGATGCTATCTAACCCATGAATCAACATTGTTTTTTAGTTGACTCTCTTGTCCTTAAGGGAGTTTCCAGGTGGCGCTGGTGGTAAAGGGAGTGCCTGCCAAGGCAGGAGACTTAAAGATGAGGGTTTGACCCTTGGGTTGGGAGGATCCCCTGGAGGAGGGCATGTAACCCGCTCTAGTATTCTTGCCAGGAGAATCCCATGGACAGAGGAGTCTGGCGGGCTATGGTCCATAGGGTCACAAAGAGTTGGACAGGACTGAAGTGACTTAGCACGGCATGTACACTCGTCCTTAAGGCAGAGATTGCAAATGTGCCCATGGCCACTTCCTACCTCTGTGCTGTTACGGTTCACAGTACCAGCATGCTTGATGGAGAATTTGAAACACACTTCAGAACCCCTCTCCACACAGTGCCCCGCAGTAAATTGATTGGATCTGGAGAGTGAAATAAACCACATTTTGAGAAAATCCTATCCCAAGAGGCTGCTTTGTCTCTGATCCGAAGTCCTGATCCCCACCACGCAAAACTCTCACAGCTTGCCTAGACATGTCAAGGTGATGAGCTGAGAACAGGAAGGCCACTGATACAAAGGTGTATGGGAATTATAATTTGAACCACACATGTCCCTTTCTGTTCATTTATTTCTTCTATAATAAGGAAGGTCAAACGTATTATCATATACACAAACCATGAGCCAAGGAAACGGTGTCCTGAGTTCCACAGTAAGTCTATTCTTAAATAAGAGGTCCCTTGAAATCATCTTTTGTTATGAATGGGAGAGGTCAGATCTGCTTAGGATGGCTGACAAGCCAGAAGTAAGAGTCTAATCCTAGTAATACACTCGCATACACTGACACACACGGTACA
Source organism: Ovis canadensis (assembly GCF_042477335.2). Taxonomy (NCBI): domain Eukaryota; kingdom Metazoa; phylum Chordata; class Mammalia; order Artiodactyla; family Bovidae; genus Ovis; species Ovis canadensis. The sequence goes on along the minus strand of NC_091257.1, from coordinate 83,936,076 downwards.
CACTCAGGAAAACACCTAGATTTAGGCACTCAGAGGTGATTCAAGGAATCATTCATTCCTATTAAAGAGGCTGGTGGTGGACACCGTCCTTTGTTCCTTTTTCTCAATTTTTATCACCACTCAGTGGATATTACACACTGAATATACTGGCAAAAAATAAATAAGAAATTTGTTTCTTGACTATTTGTTATTACTGTTCAGAAGTAAATCATTTCCTCAGATGAATGAATAGCTCCTAAAACGTAAAAGGAAAAATTAATGAAGCAGAAGATACTTCAGGGGACATCCTCTCCTCCTCAGCCACAGGCCAACCGCAGCCAACAGGCGAAGATGGGTGGAGGCAACCTGCACCAGTGAAGGCAAAAGGCAGAGTTTCTCAGGGAAGAAAGCAGTGAGGTCAGGTGTCTATGATTTATAGAAGGGGAGGGCAAGGATGCCTCAGTAGGTAAGAAAATAAAACCAGTTCTGGACTCTGCCTCAGAGGTGACAATGACTCATATTGATTAATATGCTGGCCAGGGAGATATTTACTTTGCAGACTTCCAGGAGAGCTTGCTTTGTTTTGCCTTTTCACTGTGGAAGGATTGGCCCAGTCCACCTGCTGCAAAGCATGATGGTCATCTCTCGGGAGACAATTGCTATCTTCTAAAGAAGACTGAAGCGACTTAGCAGCAGCAGCAGCAGCAGCAGCAAAGAAGACTAATGTTGTAGGATTGAAATCTCCCTGGGAAAATGGATGTTTCTAGGCCTAAAACACCCCCTTTTCCAGAACAGATTGGATGACCTGCAGAGACAGTGCGAAGACAGGCCATAGAGCTGATTCTTATTGCCAAACATTCAGTGAAGTCCCTAAGACAGACCAGCCAGTCCAGCCCAAGTGCTAATTGGTTCACAGTTCCCTAATTAGTTTGTCATCTACCTGGATAGTTGGCAGTTGGCTGAAATCCCAGACCCTGCCCAGCCAAATTCACAGCTCTGGGATTTGGAAACGCAGTGGCAGTGACAGTTCTGCACCCCGTCCACACGGGGCCCGCCCACTGCACGTATGCAACCTCTTGCTAAAATGCAGTGGTGCTAACACGTCCTCACAATGCTGCTGACAATCTCATCAGGCTGTTTGGTATGAGGAGGAAGCAAGAGCCTTTCTAACTTTGCTCTAACGCTGGGAGCAAACTACAGAGCTGCTCAGACCTGTTTCATCATTAAGCAAAGGCTACAGCTACAGTTGAAGGGGTTCACAAGCTCAGGGCCCCCAAATCTCTCTTGCATCAGGGCTATGAGACAGTGCTCCACAAGCTATTAGCTCATTTGGATTAAGAACTGCCTTCCCAAATATTCACTATGTAGCTGAGACATTACTTTCAGCCCCAGAATTTTGCACTTGGGTAACGTAATGACTCTTTTCTGAAGGAAAAAAAAATGCATGTATGCCCAGCTTTGATATAATTTCTATCACAATATATCTTCACTGTATACAAACATAAAGCTTTTCATTAACTGTTTAACCTCATAGCTCATATACAACTATAATATAAAACCCATTCATAACTGGAACAGAAACAAAGCAACAATAGCCATTACATTTGAATTAAAATATTAATTCAATGTGGCATCTTGTACTGTGTCCCTGGAACTAAATTGCCACTTGAAATCTAAACAGGACATACTGATTGCTCTGTTTCAATGGTATCATTTCTGTCGGGCAAGCTGACACTACAACCCACTGTGTGATGATTCAGTATCCATCCCACTCTCTCACACGGTTTGCCCGTTTGAGCTGCTACTGAAGCTTGGTTCTTACAAATGAATCAAGGGCATTAATTGACCTTCACTTGGAATGGACCCCTCGGTTATGCAGTACAATTTCCTCTCATCTTTTTGTTTTTGGTGAAAACACACATGGGACTATAAGGAAATAAAGGTGTCTAGCAATATCTAGATATAGAGTAGGCATCTCTATGACCCAGATTATATTCGTATCAATGCCTTTTTACTATCACTATTAAAACGATAAAGATACCATTGGTCAAATAATTAACATTTTCTCATTGTGGGAAATCGCACACCTGCTTTTCCTCTGTCTCAGAAGACTCATTTACTCAGCATATAAACTGGCCCTCGGCAGTCTTCTAGGTACCCCTCAATATTTGGTTAAGTGCAGCTCAGACTAAAGCTACAATGCCAGCTGTTCTAGCTCAGCAATAGTCTTTGCAAGATTCCTTTTTCAAACCAAACCTCTGCAAAGCCCTGTATTTTTCTAATCTAACCTACTATTGTCTAAAGTTACTAAGAGGGTAATAACACTTTGAGAGTTTTGAAATGTCAAAATCTGTCAGTAGATCCCAGAAGAGTAAAAGAGCCAATAGCAGAATTTCCTTCAATGTACATAAAAGTCTGTAGATGTTTCTCTGGAAGCTGAGTGTGTGTCCTGAGCAAGGGCCAGAACTAAGGTGAGGTAAGTAAGGTACTCAACTCAGGTGTCATTGCAAGGGATATTCAAGATAAATAATAATTTCATGCACCATTTCTGTAAGACAAATCTATGGTGAACAAAACATCAAAAATTTAATTAAAGACTATTGCTCCATTGAGCCATATGGAGCTTGAGGCAAAAGGGAAAATACGTGTCTCTATACACGTTTTTATCTATTTTACTACTCACTGGTTTTTTTTTTTTCCTTTTTGCAGTACTTTAGTTGGGAAAATATTGCAAATTGAAGTGTAAGTGGATTAAAACTGACATTATTTTCAGTTTAAGTATTTTATTTATGCCAACAGAGATTTTCTGGTCATTTTGCTTCAGCTTAAGTTAACTGAAAATTGTGTAAGATTGTCACTTGGTGAAGAGAAATCATCAACATGGGACTGTCTCCATTGAGAATGAGATAAGCAATGAAGTCAGTTTGGAAAATATTGAAGATATGTTTGCTTCTATTAAATCCAGGGCATACATGTTTCCTTCTGTCTCAAGTTTCATTATAACTTGGTATGGCAGTCCTCTGGACAAGGCAGAGATCTGAAGATTAATAAGTGTTAGGAACAGAATAAATATTGTTTAAATGTTAATTGTTACATTGTTATCACGATCCTTCTCCTGAGCTCCAAAGCAGAAGCAGGACTTCCGGCTGACTCTGCCAAATACAGCTCTGAAGAATCCAGAGGAAGATGGTGAAAGCACACTGGACAATAATCAGAGTGTTTCAGGAGTCTCCAGGTGCTGCTCCCACCTCACGATGCTGTGCAATCTCCATGGCAACCTCAGAAGTAGGGTCCCCACTGCTCACCTGCCTCCAGATTCTTCAGCCCCACTCAACCATGTAGGCAGAAGAAAGTTCACATCTTATAGGAAGAGGGGAAAGTGGAGACAGCATTGTGTTACAGAGGATTTGAGTGACAGACCAAACAGTTTCCAAAATTCTAGAAACCTGTGCTATTCCTTGTGGGCTTCCCTGGTGGCTCAGACAGTAAAGAATCTGCCTGTAATGCAGGAGATGCGGTTTTGATCCCTGGGTCAGGGAGATCCCCCTGGAGAAGGGAATGGCTACCCACTCCAGTATTCTTGCCTAGAAAATCCCATGGACAGAGGAGCCTGGTGGGCTACAGTCCACGGGGTTGCAAAGAGTTGGACATGACATAGTACACACACACACACACACACACACACACACACACACATATGCTCATCCTTGTGAAAATGGAGACATGGAAACTCACTTCTTTAGCAGTGCTCTGTGAATTAAATGCCCTGATTTTTATAGGGTGTCTGAAGCAATACCCAGCATTTACTATGCCAAGAATGAATGCTTATAAATGCAAGAAAAAAAGGAGGAAGGGATGTGTGTTGGTTTTCTACCACTATATAACAAATTACTACAAACGTTAATGCCTTAAAACAAGACTGATTTTATCTCAGGCTTCTGTAGATTTAAAAGTCCAGGTGGGCTCAATTGGTTTCTCTGCTGGATGTCACAAGTCAATGTGAAGTTAATGTGTCAACTGGGCTGTGCTCTTACCCTAAGACTCTGGAATGAAACCATTTCCAAGTTATTTCAAGCTGGTTCTATGAAAGGTCCTTTCTTTTTCTCTTAAACTTCATAACAACATTATGTGATAACCCATGTTCCCATTTTACAGATGAATAAACTCTTCAGCCATTGAACAATTTCCCCAATGTCTCAGTGTTAGTAAGTCTAATTGATGGCTCCAATTTTTTTTTTGTTCGAAAATAAGGAAAAATATACATTAATGTTGAAATCGAGCACTAATTAAAGGCTTGGTTTCTTTCTTGGAAAATAATGTGGCCATTGGCAAGTTTACCAGAGACAACTATACACCACATTAACCCTACTCCCATATTTCCACTTGCCTTTTCAAAACCCTTTGGCAATCTCAGGTCTTAGAATTTTATACACAGCAAGCTGTAAAGTGGCCTGAGTCCCTCCAACCACCTACAAAGGAATGTATTAGGTAAGCACCAGGCTGCCTAGTGTGGACCTGAGTTGCTTTAAGTTTCTGATCCCAACTGAAAGTTGCCTATTTGAATGTAGCTTTATTTTCTAGTCCTCCAGTTTTGGAAGCTAAAGTCCCAATGCCTAAATATTGGAAATTCAGGGATATGTGAAAGTTTGGGGGAGGATGTTCTAGGAAAATCCAAGAGGACATCCACTGGGTCACCTACTCTATCCCAGGCTTTGTATAGTCCCAGGTGATTTGTCTTTGATCACCACAGGCATACCCTTGGCCCTCAGTGAGATCATGAGGCTACACTTTTGTCACTTTTCTAGAAATTGGGACCAGAAAATACTCAATAATTCAAAAAGACATGTCCCACCAAGGGGTTTCCCTAAAAGATGAAAATTGAAGAATGGGTAGTTATTGATATAATGGATCCCTGTCTTCTAACTTGGACCACTTGAAATATAACCTGTGATCAAAACTAAATTTGGTATGAAACTTGGGGTCTCTTTAAACTGTTTACTTGTTTAATGCTTTAGTCTCTGTTTTGTCCTTATTCTTTAGTGGAAATTCTTTTGGAGAAATTCTAATCTCTTTGGAAGAACCAAAAGGGAAATGGGTTTTTCCCCTTTCAAGTTGGGATAGACAGGGAAGCAATGTGACCCTAGCTCATTAACTGGCTGTCCTTGGGAGAGGGCCAGTAGCCCAGAAGAGAAGCCAGCTGGGGTCAGAGACCTCAGACTGACAGATGTGGCAGCAGAGGATTCCAGGAAGAAAGATCAGAGGCTGGCCAGGAACTGGAACCATTTGCCCAGATGCAAAACCCCAGAGGGCTGAAGGTAAAGGCTTGGGCAGTATGTTTGGGTTGAGTCATGGGAGAAGCTGGTCAGAAGCTAGGGTCAAGTTTAGGACAACTGAACACAGTCCAAGGAACTTGAGAAAAGAGAGGGAGGGCAGGCAAGAAGCTGTTTGCGGGACTCTGAGGAGCTAGTTGCACCATCTATATAAATAAATAAATCTTTATTTAACCCTCTTGTGGCCCCACCATGTATGCCTAAATGTGATGATATGTTTTTCAAAGGATGATGGGGCTGCATATATATCAGCTCCAGTGTATATGGGTCAGGGAGAAACAAAAAAACAAAAACACATGAAGCTAAGGAACAAAAGGAGTTAGTAGAAATTGTCTTTGAATTTTGCCCATTCTTCCTCAACTCTGCCATGTCACATTTCACATGGGCAATTTACCGACCTACAAGAGAGAGATGGTGCCTGGTGGGATCCAATCTTCTGTCTCTAAGAGAGTCAACACCCTCCTGGGAGAGGAGATAATGAAGACTTTACCCTGAACTCTTTGCTCAGCTTGGGAAGGCGGTCTTGGACCAGTTTATTTTGACAACTTCTGCAAAATGCCTTTATCCGCGCTAATTTTTTAAAGACCCACTTAAATTGCAATCCATTTAAACCTTATTGAACAGCACATCCTATTATGTTGACAGAATTTCCTCTTTAAACTAATGTTCTTGCTTCAAATATTGTAATGATAAGACCAAGTAAATAACTAAAATAGCTCAGAAAATAATGCCTTCATTGAACCAGACTGAACTAGGCAAAGGGGACATGGATGCAAAAGACATGCCAGAATTCCAGCTAATAAATAGAGAAGAAAAGATGGAATCAGAAAATCACCCCTTGGCTACCACTACAATAATTGTTTCAGGCAAGAATCATTATTGGATGCTAAAATTAGTGGGTGTGAGTACTATGAGAAACAAGATATTTATGTAGTCTCAAAGTATTTCCCCAGAAGATACTAATTAATTACAAAAAGAATAATAGTAATTTTAAGAGAAGTCTGACAGACACCATTTAAATAAAGAAATGAAAGTAAACATCACCCCAAAATGGGGAGAGATAAACCAACATCCCATGATATGGTGCCCAAAGAAGGACATAACATCATTTCTGTGGTTTTCCTACCAAAATTGCATGGCCTGAATCTAATTATGAGGAAACCTCAGACAAACCCAAATTAAGGGGCATTCTACTGAATCACTAATTTGTACGGTTCCAACATGTCAAGATTATGAAAGACAAAGAAAGGCTAGAGCACTGGTCCAAATTAAAGGCGAACAAAGGGACAAGACAGATGAAAGGGGCAGAACAACAGACTGCAGCAGGGCAACCCAGATCAGGTCCTGAGTGAGTCCCTGGCTTTAGAGAGATGACTGCTGACCCTTGAATAAAGCTGCAGATCAGGCGACAATATTGAACAAACGAGCATTTCCTCATTTTGAGAAGTGAGCTATGTAAGAAAATGTCTCTGATCTTAGGAAATTCACACTGAAGTCTTTAGAGGTAAAGAGGTATCCCTCATTCAAACATTTCAGAATAAAGTGTGTGTGTGTGTGTGTGTGTGTTTGTGTAGATAGAGACAGAAAGGTAAACAGATAAATAGAAAAGCAGAGGATAGAAAAGAGAATGATTGACAGTAGAATAAAGAACACGTGGTCAGTTTTAACATTTGCAGACGATCTAGGTGAAGGTCATATGGAAATTATTTATACACTTTTTGAAACTTTTCTGTAAGTCTGAAATCATTTCAAAACAAAAAGTGAAAGTAAAAATAGGAAGTTTGGGGACTTCCCTGGCAGTATAGTTGACAAGAATCTGCCTGCCAGCGCAGGGGACACGGATGTGATCCCTGGTCCAGGAAGATTTCACACACTGTGGACCAACTAAAGCGGCTGTGCTGGAACTACTGAGTTTGTGCCCAAGAGCCTGTGCTCCAGAGCCTGTGCTCCGCAACAAGAGAAGCCACTGCAATGAGAAGCCCAGGCTCTGCAAAGAAGAGTAGCCCCTGCTTGCCACAACTAGAGAAAGCCTGTGCACAGCAACGAAGACCCAGTGTAACAACAAGAAGACAGAAAGTTTGTAAAAGAAATTTTGGTCTCTCCCACCAAGTATCTCACAGCATCATGGGCTAGTCATCATCAAGAGATAAACATAGTTCAGTGAACTACTGGATAGGCAAAGGGGATGGGATTCTAATTCCTAGAATTCTAATTACTTCTAATTCGTAGAAGTAAAAGAGAATAGACATTTTCTATAAAAGACATTAAGTTTGAATCTGACTCTTTGCCTTCTTAGCCAGTAAGGAAGATATTTAGGCTTTTCATTTTGAAAACCTAAGTCAATTGTTCTGTGTAGATTCAAGAAATGCTTTAGCTTATAGGTCCAAGAGTCCATCCATAAATCTATCCAGTAATATGTTATTTATCCATCGTTGGCTCCCCCAGACTGTAAACACCAAGTCATTTGATACCCAAGCTACAGCAACACTGACCATCTCTTTCTTTGCTAGCAAAGATTCAAGTCCTTTTAAGAGTTTGTCTCTGTTAGTAGTTTTGAGATATATCATAGGGATAAGTTTCTATGGAGGAGTCCTCAATTTCATTTAACTTTGTTCTAACAAATCCAGTTATGTGACCCTTCTTCTCTAGGAAAAGAGAAGTAAGTGCCTATAGGCATTAAAGCAGGTGCCTATGTAAGTAAATGGAGAAGGAAATGGCAACCCACTCCAGCATCTTGCCTGGAGAATTCCATGGACAGAGGAGCCTGGCAGGCTACAGTCCATGGGGTCAAGAAGAGTTGGACACGACTGAGTGACTTCAATTCACTTCACTTCATGTAAGTAAAAGGGCTTCCCAGGTGGCTCAGCACGTGAAGAATCTGCCTGCAACGCAGGAGACACAGGAGATAGGGATTCGATTCCTGGATCAGAAAGATCCCCCGGAGGAGGGCCTAGCAACCCACTCCAGTATTCTTGCCTGGAGAATCCCATGGACAGAGGAGCTCAGCCTATAGTCCATAGGCTCGCAAAAAGTCAGATTCAACTGAAGTGATCGAGTATGCATGTATATAAAGTAAAGGGAAATACCTCCAAGTGATTTCACTAAATGCACAGATGTAAAGCACTATGAAATACTACCTCATATGAGGCAGAGCAATGGATATTTAGAAGTCAAAATAGGACAGACAATTTAGGAAGTGACACAAAGTTTTCTGTGGGAATGATGGTACCCGGGCAGGAATGGAAGGCCCCAGGCAAATTTGAGCCACTGAGTACGAAAGAATTGAGGATCTGTCTTATATTTGGGGTTCCCTGGTGGCTCAAGCAGGAAAGAATCTGCCTGCAATGCAAAAGACCTGGGTTCCATCCCTGGGTCAGGAAGATCCCCTGGAGAAGGGAACAGCAACCCATTCCAGTATTCTTGCCTGGAGAATCCTATGGACAAGAAGCCTGGCAGGCTATAGTCTGAGGATTCACAAAGAGTCAGACACAGCCAAACAACTAACACATTCTTCTTGTATTCAATCCAATGACAGTTTTACCTTTCTCAGAATCATTGGCATTGACTGAGTTAGTGAATCAATTAACTTCCAAATTCACAATGGAGATAATATGGCATACAAGATTTGAAATCAAAGCAGAATCAGGTGCTGCCTGTTTTGTACTGACCGAGCTCTAGTCAGTTCCGGAATGAGACCCTCATTTTTATCCCTGAGAACTTTCATGAAAATCATGTCTGACCAATGACTGCTGCCGTGTGACGTGGGATGGATGTTTCACTGAAGACCAAATGTGTGGGGAAAACATTCTTGTTTTCTCATTCAGCATCCACTTATTCACTCAGTGAGAATGCAGAGAACATCTCTATAAATTTGGAGCCATGTTCTTTCACCAAGAGTGGTGAAGTGGAGGCGAGTCGGCATGTCATCCCAGTTGAGGAAAAGCTGAACTGAGAGTTAGGAGGTCTGGTGTGGACTTCGGTTATGCTTCTGTGATGTCATGTGGCCTTGGATAAACAGTGTCCCCTCTCTCAGCCCTGCCTATCTTACCTGTAAGATGAGAATGTTTTTAAAAGTATCTCTTTGGTACCTTCCAGAACTATGTTGTTAATAGGCAGCATTGATGGCCCACCTAACACTCCCCAAAATATGACCTCAGACTGAGGAATTCATTCAGAGGAAAGAATACTAAAAGGGGAAAGGATAGTCATTGTCACAAACTTACCCAGTACAGGTAGGAGTAAAGCTTTGCCAAAGGTGGGGTAAGATTCTTAGAGTGGAGATTGTAAGAAAGATACATTTAGGGAGAAGAGAGACCCTAGTTCTGGCAGAGGGAAGGGAAGATCTTCTCTGATGAGGAAGTGGTTGTCTTTTCAGATACCTGGTTGAGACAGAGACAGACAGGAGCGTGGAAATGAAACACAGAAGACTCATGTTTGCTGGCAGTGGATGCAATTAGCCTTTAACATTTTTACAAGGGAAACGTTAGCCTTTGCTTATAAACTAAAGAAAAAATATTGTTGACTTGGGGGGGGGGAAACTGAGGGATGACTTATAAAGTATTTTCCAGGTCTAAAATGCTATGATACAACTCACCAAGCAAGCATGTTGTTAACATTGGATTCACAGCTCCTCAGGGAAAAGTGTTTTCCTTAAAGACACCTAGGATCATTAGAAGCTTGATCTGTCTCCTTTTCCAAATGTGACAAGATTTTGAGTTATTGCTTCATGAAGGAACTGGAAAACACCCTGATATGCTGTTTATTTCTTAACTGCTTCACTGTAAGCTGCTGTCTTAAATTCTAAACAGCTTAATAAAACTTTCCAACAATTTCAGCATTTTCTAAATTTGAGAGGCCATCTTTATAGCTTTTGGAAGAAAGGCCAGGGGTATTGTCACTAAGCAATCTCAGGCGAAAATCTGATTTTAACAGATGAAATAATAACAATTGAAGTGATGCAGTTGAAAACCTCCTAACTACTCAGTGTGCATGTGACTAACACCCCATTACCTCACCCGGCTGATTCAGAAAGATGAGTGTGTCAGACAGGAGGGCTCATCTAAATGTCTATTTCATCTGCTTTGCATTTCGTCAAGAGAATCTTACTAAATCAGCTAATGCATTGAAACTATGACTGTGGACAACTAAGGGCCCATATCGCTTTGGTCCTGGAGAGTGAAGGGGATGACAGAGGACCAAAAGGAAAGCTCTCATGAGTACCTTTTCATTCTTTAAAACTAGATGTTTGCTGGGAATTCCCTGGCAGTCCAGTGGTTAGCACTGTGTGTTCTCACAGCTGAGAGCCCGGGTTCAATGCCTAGTCAGGGAATTAAGATCCAACAAGATGCCTGGTGTAGCCAAAAACAACAGCAACAACAGCTAGATGGTTGCTAAACAGATCTGGAAGCAAGTGAAGGGCTCCTCAACACTTATGTGATCTTCATTACCCTGCACTTCATCCTTGTAGCCGCACCAGGTAGACATTATGACTTCCATTTCTGAAAAGAAACTGAGGTTCACAAGGGTAAAGTGATTCATCTTAAGACTCAGAACCTGCAGAGCTGAAGCTTGAACCCAGCTCAGACTTCAGAGTTCTTTTGGGGAACCTGGGGTTGCTGCTGCCTTCTGCCTGGGCTTCAAACTGAGACCTTGCCTCTATCAAGAGGACTCTGCCCCTTACCTATCTTCTAGTCATCCCTACTCCTTTCCTAGGCTTCTGGCCATCATCCCATCTCCTTTGGGCTATGGTTTCTGCACATATTCATTTCTCCTTGGCCCTGTGATAGGTCATGTGTAGAAAGCAGAAATGCAAGTAAGCTTTCAATGGCTTCTCTTGGCAACAGACCCATCACAGAATCAGCCCAGAAGCTAACCCCATGCAAATTAACAGCTAAAGCAGACAGCCCAGCAAGCTCTGTCCACTGTGCTCACTGAGGGGGATCTGGCTTTCCACTAGACTTCTTCCTGTTGCAAATGTCATCACTGGCACAGAAGAAAAGAGAGGCATAAAGGTTTGCCTTGTGATTAGGACTTGTCAGGGCTCAAATTCTTTCTAGTTAAATATTTAAACGTCCCCTCCTGTTTCAGAGTTGATGGTTGTTTTCCTCTCGATTAAAGGCCAAATCAAGCACCTGGCAAAAATGTCCACCATTACGGGGAACTAGGTCTTTCCCCCTTTCCTGTTCATAGGACACAATGCAAGTACATCATGAACTGTCCGCTGGATCATCAGCCGTGGTTTCTGCTGTCCCCATCATATGATAAACCCTCTAAATCCAGGATCAAGTCCTCCACACCATCTCCCTCATCTGCCCTCACCATAGACTAACCATGATGGATAAAGCCCTGTGGATTTTACCTCCCAAACCTTTATTAAGTTCACCTATTCTTCTCCAATTCCATTGCCAGCGTCCTAGCCCCTATCACCAGCGTCGCTATATGCCTGACGTAGTTATCTCCCAGCCAGTCTCTCTGCCTTCACTTTGCTCCTGTGATGATCCATTCACCATCCAGTGGCCAGAGTTCAGTTCAGATCAGTTGCTCAGTCATGTCTAACTCTTTGCGACCCCATGAACTGCAGCATGCCAGGCTTACCTGTCCATCACCAACTCCCAGAGCTTACTCAAACTCACATCCATTGAGTTGGTGATGCCATCCAATCATCTCATCCTCTGTTGTCCCCTTCTCCTCCTGCCTTCAATCTTTCCCAGCATCAGGGTCTTTTCCAATGAGTCCGTTCTTCGCATCAGGCGGCCAAAGTATTGGAGTTCCAGCTTCAGCATCAGTCCTTCCAGTGAATATTCAGGGCTGATTTCCTTTAGGATGAACTGGTTGGACCTCCTTGCAGTCCAGGGGCCTCTCAACAGTCTTCTCCAACACCGCAGTTCAAAAGCTCAATTCTTTGGCACTCAGCTTTCTTTATAATCCAACTCTCACATCCATATATGATTACTGGATAGGGAGGACTTCTCAAAATGCACACTTGGGGGCTTCCCTGGGGGCTCAGTCCATAAAGAATCCATGCGCAACGCAGGAGACTGCCTGCAAAGCAGGAGATCCAGGTTCGATCCCTGGGTTGTGAAGATCCCCTGGAGAAGGAAATGGCAGCCCACTCCAGTTTTCTTGCCTGGAAAATCCCACAGACAGAGAAGCCTGGAGGGCTACAGTCCATGGGGCGGCAAAGACTCAGATACAACTTAGCAACTAAAGCACCACCACCACCGCCACCACAATTTGCTGTTCTAATGTTGACATTTTAGTGATTCCACACTTACAACGAGATGGAAACATAAACTTGGTAATGTGGCCTGCCAGGACCCAAACTGTGCAGCCTTACCTGCCTTTCCAACTCGGTCACACACTGCAGTGCTTTTCTGTACTCTCTTAGCTCCTGGCGCACCATCTGCCAAAATCTCTCTGAACTCAGGCCTTTGTACAAGCTCTTTCCTCTGCTTGGATTAACTGCTGCCCACTTTGATGAGTTCTTAGCTCATCTGCTCCTTCCTTGGAGAGGCTTCCCACATCATTCAGATGGGGCTGAGCTCCCCATTCTATTCATTCATCGTGCTCTAGATCTCTTTGTCACTGTAACTGTGACAGATGTGGCTTTAGTTCTTTCTTTATGTGATTATTTCTTTGAATTTTGTCTCCTCTTGTCAGATGTTTGGGTTCAGAACTATGTCTAATTTCTTCTACCCTTTGAAACCCTAGAGCTGAGGAAGATTACAAGATGTTTTAAAAATTAATCTCCTTAAGATATTTTTGAATATTTACTTATATAAATGGATGCAAGGGGGGAAAGCCTTGAAAAACATTTCTCGTTTAGTACGACTGTTCTTCACAAACTTAGTGAGGTTTTAGTCAGTAGATTAATAAATACAAGATAGGTACCAACCAGTCCATTCTGAAGGAGATCAACCCTGGGATTTCTTTGGAAGGAATGATGCTAAAGCTGAAGCTCCAGTACTTTGGCCACCTCATGCAAAGAGTTGACTCATTGGGAAAGACTCTGATGCTGGGAGGGATTGGGGGCAGGAGGAGAAGGGGACGACCCAGGATGAGATGGCTGGATGGCATCACGGACTCGATGGATGTGAGTCTGAGTGAACTCCGGGAGTTGGTGATGGACAGGGAGGCCTGGCGTGCTGCGATTCGTGGGCTTGCAAAGAGTTGGACATGACTGAGTGACTGAACTGAACTGAACTGAAACATACCTCAATGTTGATGACAAACTATTTAAATTGTAAGTGAATAAATGCCATTCTCTATAACAAATACTCCAGTCAACCTATAACTTTATTTTCAATAGTCAACACAAAAATCTCAAGGTTACAAGTCAGTATTCTTTGCAGATACATTTCAAACAAATCTCTCAGTGTTATAGGAAAACTCTTATACTTTTTGGTAAATTTTGCTTAGGCAAAAAGCCTTACATGACAATGACAAAATACAGAAAAAAGTGTGAATTTAATTGTAAATACAAATTTAGTAATTGACATGGATATATTCTTTAATCTTCTTCCTTATCTTTCTAAAAACACAGAAAGGCTAGTCCAACATGTTGCATTCTCACAAATATTGTCATGTCAACCACCTCATCACAGAACATTCCTCCATTACATGCTCTTTAAATGTGAAGCTTACAAGTTTCAACTATACTTTTGACAAATATTGAATCAAAAATCAGAAACCAACATGGTGTTAGCCGTTTTGTTCATGTTGAATAAATAAATAACCAGCCAACTATGCTGTAAAGTGGCCTGGGTGGGACAGGACCAGGTAGGTGACCGCTTCGATAGCCAAGCCTTTCCTCTATGGTAAAGTTTCTCAACTTCCATGCACTGGGGGCTGAGTAATGTGCTTTCACACAGGGGCTGTCCTTCCCATTGTAAGATGTTTAGCAATTCCCTGACCTCCACTCAGAAGGAAATGGCAACTCACTCCAGCATTCCTGCCTGGGAAATCCCATGAGCAGAGTAGCCTGACGGACAACAGTCAATGGGGTCGCAAAACAGTCAGATACAGTTTAGCAACTAAACACCTGGGAACTTCTCTGATGGTCCAATGCTTAAGACTCAGCACTTCCAAAGCAGGGAGCATAAGTTCAATCCGTGGTCATGGAACTAAGGTCCCACAGGCTGTGTGGTGCAGCACCCCCCAAAATTTTTTTTAAGTGTACTTGTGAAGAATTCACAGTCTCTGATGCAAAGCACAGACAGTGGTTACTGTCAAGATTATTTTGATAGCACTGCCTGACACCTCCACCTTCCTTTCCTTGCTTGATTTCCTCTCCACCCGTCTCAAGACTGGCCTTTCCACTTCACCAAGTACGTGGTGCTCCACCCCTTCCCAATCCCTGTGTCTGACTCCAAGGACCATCATATTTATGCTTTTGGGAACATTGCACATTACTTTCCTGAGGATTGAAAGATAAGGCTGTGCAATGACACCCCTGTCTTTGGGGCCCAGTAACACTCCCCGCTGCCACCACTATTGACCTGCCTCTGGTTGCAGTTTCTGACCAAGAGTGGTGTCGTTGGTGTGCCTTCTCTTGTTAAGGGTCTTCCTGTAACAGATTTTCCTCAGACTTAGCCCACAGAGCTGCCTTTTAGCAGTTGGCAATAGGCTGAGGATATCATTAAGCCAAGTGTCTCCCTCCCCAGTCACCACACAGCCAGGCTTCTTGGTCACTGCTCCTTGCACAGAGGTGTAGACATAAAGAGAACACACAGAATAATCTCAGGATCCACAAGATCGGGGAAGAGAGTGCCCTTTGACCAGGTTCTCAATGGACTGGGGCGATGGGGCGCAGCCAACTTAACTGTGGTCCAGTGGTTACGAATCTGTCTTGCAATGCAGGGATGTGGGTTCGATCCTTGGGTGGGGAAACTATGAGTCCACATGCTGCGGAGAAGCTAAATGCAACTACTGAGCCCCTGTGTTCTGGAGCCTGCGCGACACAACTAGAGAGGTCATGTGCCACAACTAAAGACCTCACAGGATGCAACGAAGACCCGATACAACCACATGAATAAATATTAAAAAGAAAAATCAGGCCTGACCCGAGGAACCCAGTCACTTCCACGCGGTCTCTGCTCCTGCAGTTGTGCATGGAGACAGGTCCGCAGGCCCCTCACTGAACCATCTCTTGGGGGTGACGGAAGCGTCTGTGATGGAAACATCATAACACTTGTGTGCACTTACAGGGGCCAGGATGGTAACAGTGGCCACCATTCCGCCAACATCTGAGACCTTGTTGAATGATAAGTTCTCTCCATTTAGATGATTTAGTCTGATTTTCCTTGTTGTCTCTTTAGAGAAGAGGGGCTTTCATGTTAATCACTGGTTTTTCTGAATCAAGCTTTACTGTCGGTTTTCTAAGTAAAACTTAATCTTCCAGATGAGTCATATTAATTTTTCTTCACCTCACTCTAAGTGGTAAGCCTAATTCCATTTCAGTTCAGGTCAGTTCAGTCACTCAGTTGTGTCCGACTCTTTGCGACCCCATGGACTGCGGCACGCCAGGCCTCCCTGTCCATCACCAACTCCTAGAGTTTGCTCAGACTCATGTCCATTGAGTCGGTGATGCCATCCAACCATCTCATCCTCTGTCGTCCCCTTCTTCTCCTGACTTCAATCATTCCTGGCAGCAGGGTCTAATTCCATTTAGAATCCACTAATTCATAGTTTGTGAGTGTGTAGCAGGGGCAGGGCTATATGGAGAAACATTTGGGGGAAATTGATATTTTAGGAGACATATTTAAATAAATAATAATATAAACTGTTCTCAGTGTATTAAACATGCTATTTACATATGATTAGTAGGTAACTGTCCTTATAGCTTCATGAAAGAAAGCTGTAGAGCAGCACTGTCCACAGAAATATAATGGAAGCCACACAAGTAATTTTACTGTATTGTACTTTTTGATATTTTTAATTTACAATGCTGTGTGCAACAAGGTGATTCAGTTATATCTGATACCTTGCAATAAACTATAATGGAAAAGAATATGAATATATATG
The DNA here is from genome assembly GCF_042477335.2 of Ovis canadensis. Taxonomy (NCBI): domain Eukaryota; kingdom Metazoa; phylum Chordata; class Mammalia; order Artiodactyla; family Bovidae; genus Ovis; species Ovis canadensis. Next base: position 83,919,745 of record NC_091257.1, on the reverse strand, counting down.
TATATGTATAAATATGTATATGTATATAAGTATGTATGTGTATGTATATGTATAAGTGTGTATGTAAGTATGTATAAGTATGTATATGTATACAAGTATGTATACATATATAAGTATATATGTATATGAATATATATGTATAATATGTATGTATGTGTATGTATATGTAAAGAATATATATGTATATGTATATTCATATTCTTTTCCATTATAGTTTATTGCAAGGTATCAAATATAGTTCCCTAAATTATACATTAGGACCTTGTCATCTATTTTCTATACAGCAGTTTTCATCTGCTAACCCCAACCCCCTAACTTATCCTTCCCTCACCCCCTTTCTCCCCTGTAACCGTAAGTTTGTTCTCTGTGTCCATGAGTCTGTTTCTGTTTTGTAAATAAGTTCATATGTGTCATATTTTAAATTGCACATATAAGCGGTATTGTATGGTATTTGTCTTTCTCTGACTTGCTTCATTTAGTATGAGAATCTCTAGGTCCATCCATGTTGCTACAAATAGCATTATTTCATTTTTTATGGCTGAGTAACATTCCACCTTCTTTATCCATTCATCTGTCTATGGACATTTAGGTTCTTTCCGTGTCTTGGCTATTTTAATACATATGTAATTTTTGCCCCATTTAGAAAGTGAAAATAGCAGATGAAGTTAATTTTAATAATATAGTTTAACTCACTAAACGCAAACTATTTGATTTAATCATATCAATACGAAATTAACATAAAAATATTGATATATTTGACACTCCTTTTCTCATGTTAAGTCTTTGAAATCCAGTATGCATTTTGTTCTTACAGCTTATTTCAGTGCAGACGAGTGACACTTCCAGTGTCTCCTAGCCACATGTGACCAGAAGCTCTCGTTCCGAAGGGCACAGAGTTCTAGAAGGATCTACCCAGTGTGATGCATGGCTTTCTGTCTTATTCTTTCTCCTCTTCTTCCACCTTATTGCCCCATGAGTCATCAGTGTTATAGATCTTCTGGTCGTTCTCACTGATCTGTTTACAAAGATGACATATATTCACTTTGGCACATGCGTTCCATTTCTGGAATCCTCGGTGAGAGTTAGCCATAATGTCTACTAAGCTGCTGCTGCTAAGTCGCTTCAGCCGTGTCCGACTCTGTGCGACCCCATAGACAGCAGCCCACCAGGCTCCTTCGTCCTTGGGATTCTCCAGGCAAGAACACTGGAGTGGGTTGCCATTTCCTTCTCCAATGCATGAAAGTGAAAAGTGAAAGTGAAGTCGCTCAGTCGTATCCGACTCTTAGTGACCCCACGGACTGCAGCCTACCAGGCTCCTCCATCCATAGGATTTTCCAGGCAAGAGTACTGGAATGGGGTACCATTGCCTTCTCCGGCCATAGCGTATACTAAGCCTATATTTTTCATTTCCCAAATGCGAGCTCAGGATCTGTCAACTTCAAGTGAAATAAAAGGAAAAAAGTGAATTTTTGAATTGAAACAAATTTTGAAACTAGAAAATGTAAATTTTTATAGTGTCTTTGATATTTACAGAATAGAAGTTTAATCTGCCACACTGAGTTCTCCCAAAGCTTTAGATATGGGCAGCCTAAAACTTTAGCCTAGCTGGGCTTTCACTTGAGGAGCTACATTCCCAGACATCATTCACAAGATCAGTAGCATTGTTCCCACTGGCCCAGCAGACCAAAGCACTAATCTATTGAGAAGGAGCAGGTTCTTAGACACCAAGAAACTGAGCAACAGAAAGCAGCTTAATTTTGTCCCCTTCGTGAAGCTGATGAACACATTTCATTCAAGAAACAGATATATTTTTTTTTAATTTTTATTTTTACTTTATTTTACTTTACAATACTGTATTGGTTTTGCCATACATTGACATGAATCCACCATGAGTGTACATGAGTTCCCAGATTTTTTTGAGTCTTATTTTATTTGCAATGTTCTTAGAATGATGTTAAAGCTGAAACTCCAGTACTTTGGCCACCTCATGCAAAGAGTTGACTCATTGGAAAAGACTCTGATGCTGGGAGGGATTGAGGGCAGGAGGAGAAGGGGATGACAGAGGATGAGATGGCTGGATGGCATCACCGACTCAATGGACGTGAGTTTCAGTGAACTCCGGGAGTTGGTGATGGACAGGGAGGCTTGGCATGCTGGAATTTATGGGGTCGCAAAGAGTCGAACACGACTGAGCAACTGAACTGAACTGAACTCAACTGTGACCACTGTATAAGTGTAATTAAGCCACAGACAATAAAAATTACCAGGTGAAAGCTCAGATTAATAAGACTAGTGTTCAATCATTAACAATAATGAGAAATATCTGTGGTACTATTAGGTGAAGATGTCCATGATGGTACCAGAGAAGCAAATTATAGGTCACTGTGTATTGCATGGTCCCTGGCAGAATGTATGTTTGAAGATGTAGCTCAGTTAGACAGACATGGCTACATCTATAAAGCCAGGGAGATGAGGCTCCACAAATTGCCTAGAGTGGCACTAGGGAGGGTGAAATTAAATGAGCAGGTGGACACATTTTCTTCTGTGTGAATTTCAGTAGTACAGCTAGTCAGTTATTTCTTTTTTATGTGATTTTTAGAATTATCACTATTATCAATCACCATTGGGAGTAAAGTTAAAGTACAGTGCTAATAGGATGAGAGTGAGTCAATCACATTCTTTAAAAGAACTCAATTGACAGAGTCTTTGGTACTAAAACATCTACCCATTTGCCCTGACCTTGCCTTGATCTTGACCCGTCTAATGCGGACCTCAAGCCCTGACTAACTCAGCTACTATAAACTAGGTGATAATTAACATCCACTGGTTTATTCAGTAAGGTCTTCACTTGTCTTCCTTGAACTGGCTTATTAGTCTCATGGAGTCAGTATTACAATTTCCATTTTACAGATGAACAAACCAAGATAGAGAAAAATTGAGTCATGTCACCAAGGTCACAAGAGTTGGGCAGCATTAGAAGCACAGTGTGGTTTGGCCCTTCGCTGATAGCAATGCTCTTTACTCTGGTATTTTCACACCATCCAAGGGCCTGTGAGCAGCCCACCCCTGGGATGTTGAATCTTCCACATACAAACCATTTGAATTAGGTAAGATGTGCGTTTCATTAGTAGGAAAAAAAATCTCTGCTCAAGCTCACTCGAGGGTGGGCGATCGCCAGAATCAACAGCCTCCTAAAATTGCCCATAATGCCAGGTGTCAGCTTGCTGAAATGCAAGCCACAAAGAATGGGGCACCAAGGGAGAGTGGATGTGGGTGTTTTCAGCACATTGTCACGGTTCTAATGACTACAAATTTTGTTTTAAAGAGGATTTGAGCTGCAAAAGGTGTCACCACCAACAGGCTGCAGTTTTAATGATTTAGCTCTAATTGCAAAAGTGAACGTTATGCTTGTGAGAAGTGTGGATTGCATAAACAGATTGAGGGAATTATCTTGAGTGCTGCTTTTGTCTAACAACTGGTGGGGTTTCTGTTTAGGAACTGCTTGTTTAGCATTGACTTTGATTAAAACTTTTAAATTAGTATTGCCACCCCAAAGGGCTTCAAGTCACAAACAAACACCACCAAAGGCAGTGACTGATGATGAAACATTATTAATGTCTTCTTTCTGTCCCCTACTAATTTCATAATATCTTCACAAGCGTCACCAGCCAACATGTATCACCCTGAGTGAGCTTGGGTGTCACGCATTTTTCCCACGCTCTGAGACATATCTGTTTTGAAACTTCAAATAAAAATGTATGCAGTGAGAAGAGAAGAAAGATAAATAAATGGAACACAGAGGATTTTTTAGAGCAGTGAAAATACTCAGCATGATATTAATATGTTGGATATATGTCATTTTCAGTTGTTCAGACCCATGGAATGTACAACACAGAGTAAAATGAAAAGAAAGTGAAAGTCACTCAGTCGTGTCTGACTCTTTGCAAGCCCATGGACTATACCGTCTGTGGTATTCTCCAGGCCAAAATACTGGAGTGGGTAGCCTTTCCCTTTTCCAGGGGATCTTCCCAACCCAGGGATCAAACCCAGATCTCCCATATTGCAGGCGGATTCTTTACCAGCTGAACCACAAGGGAAACCCAAGAATACTGGAGTGGGTAACCTATCCCTTCTCCAGCGGATCTTCTCAAACCAGGAAGTGAACCAGGGTCTCCTGCATTGCAGGCAGATTATTTTTTTACCAACTGAGCTATCAGGGAAGTCTTTATTCATTAGAGTAAACCCTAATGTAAGCTATGGACTTTGGGTGATTGTGATGTTCAGTGTATTGGGTTGGACAAAAAGTTAATTCACTGAGGGTTTTTTTTTTTTCTCTTCCTTTCTTTTCTTAAGATGTAATGGAATGAACTTTTTGGCCAACCCATATGTTCATCTGTGGTAAAACAAAACAAAACAAAACTATATGCATATATATACCACTCTGGTGAGTGATGTTAATAAATGGGGGAAGCTATGCCTATGTAGGGGAAGGGGGCTATATGCAACTTCCTCTTAATTTTGTTATAAACCTAAAACTTCTCTAAAAAAACAAAGTCTTTAAAAAAAAAACTACATAGCTAACAATTTTCAAAGATTACCCTTGAACATTTTCTCTTAATTGTAAGATTCAGTACTTGCTAAGAGTAAAGTCAAGCTGGCCATTTCAATGCTATCACCTCCCGGCTCCATCACAGCACCCTTCCCCACCTCCAGATTTATTATAGGCCAAATGTAACCCCCAGGCTTGGAAAACTCACTGTTGGCATAGTTGTTAGGGATAATGGATGGTTTGTGAGCAAGTTTCTTGAACAAATCACTACATTTTAAGTATCATGGTTTGCCTACAAGTACTCCAAACCCCCTAACTGTTTCTTGATTAGTCTAAGACACTTCAGTTTCACTGCTGTTTTCTTAATGTGTTTGAACAGAACATCTGGTGGCATCTAAAATGTACCAGTTCTGTGATTTCTGTTAAGCATGTCATTTTTCTCTCCATGTCTTTCTTTTTTTCATCTGTGAAATGGGGATGATAATTCATATTCTGCAGAATTTCTGTTATAATTACCAGGGGTGACAGATCTAGTGTGTGTTTAGTGCAGATCATAAATGGTTTCTTTCTTCTACTAGAACGTGCTTCAGAAAGATAGAAATTGATTCAAGAAGGAAGAAGTAGAGTATAAAAAGCAGTGTTAAGAAATAAATTGGTAAACAGCATAAATCTTTTAAACTTTGCTATAAAATTTAACAGTTGTATTAATAGTGCCTTATTTAGAGGGTAGGGTTTCCCAGGTGGTGCTAGTGGCAAAGAATCTGTCTTCCAATGCAGGAGACACAAGAGATGCAGGTTCAGTTCCCTGGAGGAGAGCATGGCAACCCGTTCTAGCATTCTTGCCTGGAGAATCCCCATGGACATAGGAGCCTGGTGGGCTATACTCCATGGGGTCGCAAAGAGTTATACAGGACTGAGCGACTAAGCAGAGCATAGCACACACAAACAGTGCATGTAGTAAATCTTAGAAATACCATTAAATGGTCAGGAAAGATAAACAATTGCAGAATAATAATTGCCTTTGGTTTTGAGAAGGCAGTGATCAAAGGAAACAAAAATTTAAAGGAATAAAACAACTAGGAAGAATTCTATCAGCCAGATATATTAACATGTGGAATTAGAGTATATCCACTATCTCTTTGTTGATAATTTCAAGTTGATAAATATAAAACCCAGCATTCCCACGGGACAGAATTTTAACCCTGCCTATGAGTTAAGTTCAGACCCACTCAGACATGTCTGATGAGCTGCTTGGATCTCCCTCTTGGCTGACTATAAACACTCTGCTTGAAGGTAATAATTGTCAACAGAGAAAACTCTTAAAAGAGAATTGCCACTTCTCCTAAGGACTTCCAAGAATCAAAATCCTTCAGAAATCTCAGGAATTAAATCCCAAGATCCAAGAGTACGAGGCTCCATGCCTCGCTATTTCTAGAATCACAGCCCTCTTCCACCGAGGTTCCATTGTTGATTGGGTCCAGAGGGTTATCCTCTTCTTATTTTTATGCTGGAAATATTTGTGTTTTTCTCCTCCACTGTTGTTTCCGGAAATCTGTTTCCCAGTGTTGCACCTGCCATTCCTATCTTGTGACTCTTGACTCTCTCTTGAAGACTTCATATCACATCTCTGATAGCTGCAACTATAGGTGTGTTTGGGGCTTCCCAAGTGGCTCAGTGGTAAAGAATCCAGACTGCCAATGCAGGGGAGATGGATTTGGTCCCTGGGTTTGGGAGGATCCCCTGGAGGAGGAATGGCAACCCACTCCAGTATTCTTGCTTGGAAAATCCTATGGACAGAGGAGACTGGCTGGCTACAGTTCATGGCGTCACAAAGGATTGGACACAACTGAGCGACTAAGCATGATAGGTGTGTTTGCTTTAGTTAATATGACCTCTTCCATCTGTGATGTCCCACAAAATGCTTCTCCAGGATTGCAAGAGTTAGTCACAAATTCCAATACTTTGGGGGAAAGGGGTGGGAGGTGGACATCTGGCAGTTCATCCTAAGCTAAGTTTGATCACTGTGAAATTATGGCATCAAATAAACAGAAGTAAGGCAGGGGGGTCACAGGGGACACTGATTATCAAGATGACTGGGACTCCCCAGGAGACTACATCTAATCAACCTCTTTCAGTTCTCTTGGGCATAGTCCTGGGGTAGAATCACTGAATCATGCAGTAAATCCATGCTAATTATTTTGTGGAGCCAGAGACTGTTCTTCAAAGCAGCTGCTTCATTTTACATTTCCACTCGCAGCATGTAAATGATCCAATTTCTCTACATTTTCACCAACACTTGTTATTGAGTGTCTTTTTTATTATAGCCAACCTAATGCATATGAGGTAGTGTCTCAGTGTAGTTTTGATTGGCATTTCCCTAATGACTAATGGCACTGGCATTTTTTTTCATGTGATAATGGCTCATGTATGTTTTAATATTGGATATGGATAGTTTCCAGCAAAAGGGATAGCTCCCTCTTCAGGGGGCCCCACATGTCTGTCCAGGGATATGATACTCATCCAGACTTTGAAACTCACTAGTTACTCATCTCCACACTTCCAGGCTGGAGAGAACAGATTCCTAAGAAAGAGGAAAAAAGCTAGAGATTTATGCCTTTGTCTCTCTTTTCTCCCTTTCCTGTCAAGAGCAGCTGGGTCTCTCCTAGAACAAATTCTGTCAGAAAATTCTCCACCAGACCATCAATGCAAGGAGGATACATGAGGAGCTTGTTGTTAAGAGTTTGGGCCAAATGACCCAGAGCTTCCTGTGCCAGGTAAGCATGAATAGGGGGCGAAGTCATCCATTACCCACCCCTCACCCATGACTGCCTGAGTGGTATTTCTCAGGCTCTAACCATGAAACCTGTTTCCTCTCTCCCCTTCAAGTCTTAGCCCAGAGAGGCCTGATAATATCACTCAGCAAATGGAAAATATTTATTTTATGCTTATTCTAAGAAATGCGATCCATCAAAAATGAGCTGACAAGTCCTTTCATTTCCAAGGACAGTGTCCACAAATTCCAGGCTGCCTTTCGACCTGGAATCAGACAAATCTGAGCCAGAGGCCAGTGAGGGCCACACAGATACCTTCGAGAGTGATACTGTAGCATGAACTTTGAGACACCATATACGGATTCAGACACTCGGGTTTCAGCCCAGCTGTCTTACCCACTAGCTGTGAAAACTGGACAAGTTGCTTTCCCATCTCAATGCCATTTCTCCATGATAAAACATCCATAGAAATATTCCCTTCTTCATAGGATTGTTTTGAGAATTCAATAAGGCAATAACTGCTTGGTTGTTAGCAAAGGACATGAGACATCAATAAAGAAGAATTAGGTATTCATATGGTGATGACACCACCCTTATGGCAGAAAGTAAAGAGGACCTAAAAAGCCTCCTGATGAAAGTGAAAGAGGAGAGTGAAAAAGTTGACTTAAAGCTCAACATTCAGAAAACAAAGATCATGGCATCTGGTCCCATCACTTCATGGGAAATAGATGGGGAAACAGTGGAAACAGCGTCAGATTTTATTTTTCTGGGCTTCAAAATCACTGGGTGATTGCAGCCATGAAATTAAAAGATGCTTACTCCTTGGAAGGAAAGTTATGACCAACCTAGATAGCATATTGAAAAGCAGAGACATTACTTTGCCAACAAAGGTCTGTCTAGTCAAGGCTATGGTTTTTCCAGTGGTCATGTATGGATGTGAGAGTTGGACTGTGAAGAAAGCTGAGCACCAAAGAATTGATGCTTTTAAACTGTGGTGTTGGAGAAGACTCTTGAGAATCCATTGGACTGCAAGGAGATCCAACCAGTCCATTCTAAAGGAGATCAGCCTCGGGTGTTCATTGGAAGGACTGATGCTAAAGCTGAAACTTCAGTACTTTGGCCACCTCATGCGAAGAGTTGACTCATTGGAAAAGACCCTGATGCTTGGAGAGACTGGGAGCAGGAGGAAAAGGGGACGACAGAGGATGAGATGGCTGGATGGCATCACCGACTCGATGGACATGAATTTGAGTGAACTCCGGGAGTTGGTGACGGCCAGGGAGGCCTGGTGCGCTGCGATTCACGGGGTCACAAACAGTCCGACACGACTGAGCGACTGAACTGCACTGAACTGAACTGATGGTTTGTCAACTCTGAGGGAAGGTCATTGCATTTCTCAAATCTGGTAAGTTCTGTCACACTCTTGAGCTCTCATTAAAGCTGAAACATAGGCTATTAATGCAATTTGTTTTGACCAAATTGCACAGCTCATGAGCTAGCAAATTCATACTCAGTAATCTGAAGTCATTGGTAAAATCTACGTTTGATTCCCTAGGATGTAACACAACAACTATGGGATTAGGAAGATGGATCTCCATAGTCCTAAAATCAGCTCTGAAAAGGATTTAGCATCTGTGTAAACCCCGATTCAGTAAGCAGCCCACAGTCCATGTGACTCTGGTCTGCACAGTGACTAGCTCCAAGTGGGGCTACTTTTGTTGTGTATCTCCTTTGTTAGATCATAACCAGAATAAAAATGAAGACAAAGTTGCAGGTACCCATGTATTTCCATGTGGATAGTTTTTATGGTATCAGGAAACCACGCTAAAAATGAAGCCAGGTATAGCAAAATGCAGTTTGTTTGGAAACAGAAAATACAAAGAAATAATCTAACTAATCTCACTCTACTAGTTTCCTTTTTCTTTTGAGACAGATTACCACAAATTCAGTGGCTTAAAACAATGTAAATCTACATCTTAGAATTCTGGAGATTCAGTTCATTTCAGTCACTCAGCAGTGTCCGACTATTTGAGAACCCATGGATTGCAGCACACCAGGCCTCCCTGTCTATTACCAACTCCCAGAGTTTATTCAAACTCATGTCCATTGAGTCGGTGATGCCATCCAACCATCTCATCCTCTGTCGTCCCCTTCTCCTCCCACCTTCAATCTTTCCCATCATCAGGGTCTTTTCAAATGAGTCAGTTCAGGTATTAGAAGTTTTAAATGGGTCTTACAGGCTAAGAGCAGAGCACTGACAGAGATGAACTCCTCCGAAGCTTCTAGGGATAATCAGTCCCTTCTCTTTTCCAGCTTTCAGAGACTGTCTGAGTTCCTTGGTTCCAGGTCTCCTCCTAGCAATCTCTATCCCTGTAACCTTTATTTTTGTGACCACATCTCCTTCTCTGATTCTGACCCTTCTGCCTTCCTCTCGGGTGGACCCTCATGATTATGTTGGGTCACTCAGATAATCCAAGATACCCTTCAATCTCAAGTTTTTTGACATAATCACATCTGCAAAATCCTTCTGGTCCTGCAAGGTAACACATTCACAGGCCTTGGGGATTAGGATGGGGACATCTTTGTAGCAACATTATTCTGCTTGCCATACTTCCCTCCTTGAAGGACTATTATGTGAAAAAGGGATAAAGGCAGAGCTAATACCAATGGGAAGAGGAGGCAAGGAGGGAGAATTTGACTCCAAACAGAAGGATGAGTTAAGATAGTAGGAGCTTTTGTGGGGGCTGTGGGCTCTTTCTCACTGAGATTGGATCCCTTTTCTACACATTTACCCACTCAACCCATGCTGGGCAGTTGGATCAACTGGTCTCTGAGTCTTTCAAATTCTATGTGCCTTGTTCTTTGTGAGTGCCTCAATATGTGTTGAAGATTTGGAAGATGTATTAGTCAGGATAGGTTAGGCTATGCTGGGTAACAAATAGCTCCAAGAATCTCAGTGGCTTCAATCAACATATTCACTGTGAGACTGTAGAGGGGGGCTCTAATCTTTGGATCCGTCAGAGACTATGGATCAACCACCATCTCAAAGGCAGTGAGTGACTCTGTCAGTGGGAAAGAGAGCTCTGGAGGGTCTGTCTGTAAAGAACAATACTCTGGTCCAAAATTGCATGCAGCACTTACAGCAACAATGCCTCAGTCAGAAGTGGCTGCATGGCTCAAACTAGCCAAAAGGAAGACAAAGATATTCAACTTGTAAAGCAAAGAATCAGATATAGTTGGTGAACAGAAACAAGGACCACAACAGTAAACAAGCCCCTTTCTCCCTTCCCATCTTTTTATGAGGTTTAACCATAAACTGGATTCCTTTTAACCTCTAACAAGTTCCTTTATAAAGGGTTACTCTCTGTCTGAAAGTTGCACGGTCATGCCTGAATCTTTGCCACCCTGTGTCTGTCTATTAGTTCTGGTTTCACTGATGAGACAGGATTGTCCTATGCATGCTCTTCATTTATTCTGGCTCTGTGGTGGGGATTTTATCTCTAAAAGATTAATAATAAAATGATGATGATGATACAATGAATGCTTTTCTAAAATTCATGACATGCTAAACATTGTACTAAGAACTTTCCATATCTACTTTCTCAGATATTAGGTAGGGAGTATAAACAAATCATGCTTCTCATTTCAAGCATGCTCCTATCATCAGTTCCGTTCAGTTCAGTCGCTCAGTCGTGTCTGACTGTTTGTGACCCCATGAATCGCAGCACACCAGGCCTCCCTGGCCATCACCAACTCCCGGAGTTCACTCAAACTCACATGCATCGAGTTGGTGATGCCATCCAGCCATCTTATCCTTGGTCGTCCCCTTCTCCTCTTGCCTCCAATCCTTCCCAGCATCAGATTCTTTTCCAATGACTTCACTCTTCGCATGAGGTGGCCAAAGTATTGGAGTTTCAGCTTTAGCATCAGTCCTTCCAATGAACACCCAAGACTGATCTCCTTTAGAATGGACTGGTTGGATCTCCTTGCAGTCCAAGGGATTCTCAAGAGTCTTCTCCAACACCACAGTTCAAAAGCATCAATTCTTCAGTGCTCATCTTTCTTCACAGTCCAACTCTCACATCCATACATGACCACTGGAAAAACCATAGCCTTGACTAGACAGACCTTTGTTGGCAAAGTAATGTCTCTGCTTTTGAATATGCTATCTAGGTTGGTCATAACTTTTCTTCCAAAGAGTAAGCGTATTTTAAATTCGTGGCTTCAGTCACCATATGCAGTGATGTTGGAGCCAAAAAAAATAAAGTCTGACACTGTTTCCACTGTTTTCCCATCTATTTCCCATGAAGTGATGGGACCAGATGCCATGATCTTCATTTTCTGAATGTTGAGCTTTAAGACAACTCTCTCACTCTCCTCTTTCACCTTCATCAGGAGGCTTTTTAGTTCCTCTTCACTTTCTGCCATAAGGGTGGTGTCATCTCCATATCTGAGGTGATTGATATTTCTCCCGGCATTCTTGATTCCAGCTTGTGTTTCTTCCATTCCAGCATTTCTCATGATGTACTCTGCATATAAGTTAAATAAGCAGGGTGACAATATACAGCCTTGACGCACTCCTTTTCCTATTTGGAACCAGTCTGTTGTTCCATGTCCAGTTCTAACTGTTGCTTCCTGACCTGCATACAGATTTCTCAAGAGGCAGGTCAGGTGGTCTGGTATTCCCATCTCTTTCAGAAGTTTCCACAGTGTATTGTGATCCACACAGCCAAAGGCTTTGGCATAGTCAATAAAGCAGAAATAGATGTATTTCTGGAACTCTCTTGCTTTTTCCATGATCTAGCAGATGTTGGCAACTTGATCTCTGGTTCCTTTGCGTTTTCTAAAACCAGCTTGAAAATCTGGAAGTTCACGGTTCACGTATTGCTGAAGTCTGGTTTGGAGAATTTTAGCATTACTTTACTAGTGTGTGAGATGAGTGCAATTGTGCAGTAGTTTGAGCATTCTTTGGCATTGCCTTTCTTTGGGACTGGAATGAAAACTGACCTTTTCCAGTCCTGTGGCCACTGCTGAGTTTTCCAAATTTGCTGGCATATTGAGTGCAGCACTTTCACAGCATCATCTTTCAGGATTTGAAACAATTCAACTGGAATTCCATCACCTCCACTAGCTTTGTTCATAGTGATGCTTTCTAAGGCCCACTTGACTTCACATTCCAGGATGTCTGGCTCTAGGTGAGTGATCACACCATCATGATTATCTGGGTCGTGAAGATCTTTTTTGTGCAGTTCTTCCGTGTATTCCTGCCACCTCTCCTTAATATCTTCTGCTTCTGTTAGGTGCATACCATTTCTGCCCTTTATTGAGCCCATCTTTGCATGAAGTGTTCCCTTGGTATCTCTAATTTTCTTGAAGAGATCTCTAGTCTTTCCCATTCTGTTGTTTTCCTCTATTTCTTTTCATTGATTACTGAGGAAGGCTTTTTTATCTCTCCTTGCTATTATTTGGAACTCTGCATTCAGATGCTTATATCTTTTGTTTTCTCCTTTGCTTTTTCACTTCTCTTCTTTTCACAGCTTTTGTAAGGCCTCCCCAGACAGCCATTTTGCTTTTTTACATTTCTTTTCCATGAGGATGGTCTTGATCCCTGTCTCCTATACAAGGTCATGAACCTCCATCCATAGTTCATCCTGCACTCTATCTATCAGATCTATTCCCTTAAACCTATTTCTCACTTCCACTGTATGATCATAAGGAATTTGATTTAGGTCATACCTAAATGGTCTAGTGGTTTTCCCTACTTTCTTGAATTTAAGTTTGAATTTGGCAATAAGGAGTTCATGATCTGAACCAGAGTCAACTCCTGGTCTTATTTTTGCTGACTTTATAGAGTTTCTCCATCTTTGGTTGCAAAAAATATAATCAATCTGATTTTGGTGTTGACCATCTGGTGATGTCCATGTGTAGAATCTTCTCTTGTGTTGTTGGAAGATGGTGTTTGCTGTGACCAGTGTGTTCTCTTGGCAAAACTCTGTTAGCTTTTGCCCTGTTTCATTCCGTATTCCAAGGCCAAATTTGCCTGTTACCCCAGGTGTTTCTTGACTTCCTACTTTTGTATTCCAGTCCCCTATCATGAAGAGGACATCTTTCTGGGTGTTAGTTCTAAAATATTTTGTAGGTCTTCATAAAACCGTTAAACTTCAGCTTCTTCAGCATTATTGGTTGGGGCATAGGCTTGGATTAATGTGATATTGAATGGTTTGCCTTGGAAACGAACAGAGATTATGCTGTCGTTTTTGAGACTGCATCCAAGTACTGCATTTCAGACTCTTTTATTTACCATGATGGCTACTCCATTTCTTCTAAGGGATTCCTGCCCACAGTAGTAGATATAATGGTCATCTGAGTTAAATTCACCCATTCCAGTCCATCTTAGTTAGCTGATTCCTAGAATGTCGACGTTCACTCTTGCCATCTGCTGTTTGATCACTTCCAACTTGCCTTGATTCATGGACCTGACATTCCAGGTTCCTATGCAATATTGCTCTTACAGCATCAGACCTTTCTTCTATCACCAGTCACATCCATAACTGGGTCTTGTTTTTGCTTTGGCTCCATCCCTTCATTCTTTCTGGAGTTATTTCTCCACTGATCTCCAGCAGCATATTGGGCACCTACTGACCTGGGGATTTCCTCTGTCAGAATCCTATCATTTTGCCTTTTAATACTGTTCATGGGGTTCTCAAGGCAAGAATACTGGAATGGCTTCTATCATCAGATTCATGCAAAGACTGCTCTGCTTTATTCATGTGTTCCCATTCTTCATTTTAGCAGTCATAATTAATGCCTTTATGTGAATATTTTAATCTTATGTCTATCTTTGCAAAATGTGTGATGTTATTGTTGTTTTAACCACTAAAGTCATGTCTGACTCTTTGCAACCCCATGGACTGTAGCCCAACAGGCTCCTCTGTCCATGTGATCCTCCAGGCAAGAATACTAGAGTGGGTTGACATTTCTTCCTCCAGGGGATCTTCCTGACCCAGAATTTGAACCATCATCTCGTGCATCTCCTACATTCACTGGTATATTCTTTACCACTGAGCCACATGGGAAGTTATAATGTTATTGTTATACAGGTACTTTCCCAATGAATAAAAGTTATAGCACTGTGAACTTGGTTCTTACTTTCATACACACAGCATCATTTTTATAAGATAATCACGATGGTGTGATCACTAATCTAGAGCCAGACATCCTGGAATGTGAAGTCAAGTGGGCCTTAGAAAGCATCACTATGAACAAAGCTAGTGGAAGTGATGGAATTCCAGTTGAATTGTTTCAAATCCTGAAAGATGATGCTGTGAAAGTGCTGCACTCAATATGCCAGCAAATTTGGAAAACTCAGCAGTGGCCACAGGACTGGAAAAGGTCAGTTTTCATTCCAGTCCCAAAGAAAGGCAATGCCAAAGAATGCTCAAACTACTGCACAATTGCACTCATCTCACACACTAGTAAAGTAATGCTAAAATTCTCCAAACCAGACTTCAGCAATACGTGAACCGTGAACTTCCAGATTTTCAAGCTGGTTTTAGAAAACGCAAAGGAACCAGAGATCAAGTTGCCAACATCTGCTAGATCATGGAAAAAGCAAGAGAGTTCCAGAAATACATCTATTTCTGCTTTATTGACTATGCCAAAGCCTTTGGCTGTGTGGATCACAATACACTGTGGAAACTTCTGAAAGAGATGGGAATACCAGACCACCTGACCTGCCTCTTGAGAAATCTGTATGCAGGTCAGGAAGCAACAGTTAGAACTGGACATGGAACAACAGACTGGTTCCAAATAGGAAAAGGAGTGCGTCAAGGCTGTATATTGTCACCCTGCTTATTTAACTTTTATGCAGAGTACATCATGAGAAACACTGGAATGGAAGAAACACAAGCTGGAATCAAGATGGCCAGGAGAAATATCAATCACCTCAGATATGGAGATGACACCACCCTTATGGCAGAAAGTGAAGAGGAACTAAAAAGCCTCTTGATGAAGGTGAAAGAGGAGAGTGAGAGAGTTGTCTTAAAGCTCAACATTCAGAAAACAAAGATCATGGCATCTGGTCCCATCACTTCATGGGAAATAGATGGGGAAACAGTGGAAACAGTGTCAGACTTTATTTTTTTTGGCTCCAAAATCACTGCAGATGGTGATTGCAGCCATGAAATTAAAATACGCTTACTCTTTGGAAGAAAAGTTATGACCAACCTAGTTAGCATATTCAAAAGCAGAGACATTACTTTGCCAACAAAGGTCTGTCTAGTCAAGGCTATGGTTTTTCCAGTAGTCATGAACGGATGTGAGAGTTGGACTGTGAAAAAGGCTGAGAGCTGAAGAATTGATGCTTTTGAACTGTGGTGTTGGAGAAGACTCTTGAGAGTCCCTTGGACTGCAAGGACATCCAAACAGTCCATTCTGAAGGAGATCAACCCTGGGATTTCTTTGGAAGGAATGATTCTAAAGCTGAAACTCCAATACTTTGGCCACCTCATGCGAAGAGTGGACTCATTGGAAAAGACTTTGATGCTGGGAGGGATTGGGGGCAGGAGGAGAAGGGGATGACAGAGGATGAGATGGCTGGATGGCATCACTGACTCGATGGACGCGACTCTGAGTGAACTCCAGGAGTTGGTGATGGACAGAGAGGCCTGGCATGCTGCGATTCATGGGGTCACAAAGAGTCAGGCACGACTGAGCGACTGAACTAGAACTAGGTATATGCTCACACAGTATATGGCTTATAAGAGCTGCATAGTATTTCATAGTGTATATCCACTATATTTTACTTAACTTTTCCCTCAGCAAGGGGACTTCCAGTTTGCCTGGAATAATAGTTCCCTGATACTTTAATCTGAAGGCTGGTAATCTTTGTCTATAAAGAACCAGATAATAAATATTTTTGGCTTTGTGGGTCTGAAGGTCTTAGTTGCAAGTATATATCTTTGTTACTCTAGCATCAAAGCAGCCATAGATGGTACATAAATAAATGGCTGTAGCCAAATTTGACCCAAAGACTGTAGTTTAAAAAGTCTTGCCACTAACAAGGCTGTGATGTTCATGTTCTATATGTCTTCTTGTGGAATGTGCCACATTTTCTCTCAAATATACTGTAAAAACAAGAGGGAGATTGCAGCCTCCTGGAGGAAACACCATCAGACTAGGAACTTCTGAGGTTTTATTCTAGACAGTTGCATCAGTCTCTTCTTCAGACAATAGTTTATAGGAACAAAAGATGTTTACCACATCCCTCCCGACATGACCCAATACATTAATTTTTATCAATAGGATGGGGTAAAGTAATATATCATAACTTTTTTCACTCATATTTCTCTTTTTAGTCATGACTTTCAGCGAACCTTCAAGTTGCAAACTTTCAACAATGTGAACACGTATGCCAGCCCCTATACATCAGCTGTTGCACTGTACTACTATACTTTTCAAGTATAGTACTCTACTATAAGATTAAAAATATTTTCTCTATTTTTTTTTTTTGCTTTTTAGGTATATATTATTTGTGTGAAACGTATTATAAACCTATTACACAGATGGTGACGGCATCCACACAATTAAAAGATGCTTGCTCCTTGGAAGAAAAGTTGTGACAAACCTAGACAGAATATTGAAAAGCAGAGACATTAATTAGCCAACAAAGGTCTCTCTAGTCAAAGATATGGATTTTCCAGTAGTCATGTACAGATGTGACAGTTGAACCATAAAGAAGGTTGAGCACCAATGAATTGATGCTTTCAAACTGCAGTGCTGGAGAAGACTCTGTAGAGTCCCTTGGACAGCAAGGAGATCAAACCAGTCAATCCTAAAGGAAATCAATCCTGACTATTCATTGGAAGGACTGTTACTGAAGCTGAAGCTCCAATATTTAGGCCACCTGATGTGAAGAGCTGATTCATGAGAAAAAACTCTGATGTTGGGGAAAATTGAGGGCAAGAGGAGAAGGGGGTCATAGATGGTGAGATGGTTGGATGACATCATTGACTCAATGGATATGAGTGAGCAAATCCTGGAAGATGGTGAAGGACAGGGAAGATTGGTGTGGGGTCGCAAAGAGTTGGACACCATTTAGCAACTGAACAACAATAACTGTATAACTGATTGTGTTAGCTGGGTACCAAGGCTAGCTTTGTCGGACTTATGAACAAACTGATTTACGAACTCACTCTCAGAACGGAACTCATCCGTATGTTGTGGGTTGACCGTATCTTCTGTGTTTTGCCTGTTTATGCATGCCCTTTGTCTTTGTTCTTTATTTCTTGGTGAAGTGTGGGAGCTTCTTATATAGTCTACATATTAGTTCTTTTACAGTTCTAAAACTTGCAAGTAATTTTCAAGCAGTCTGTCTGAATCTGTTAACTATTAACCATGTCAGTCATGCTTTATACTCAATTTTGATAATTTTGATAGCATATGATTTGGGCTTTTCAAGACTTGGTTAAGAAATCTGTCAACACTTCTAGGTCACAGTAATAACATTTTCTTTGATTAGCATTAGAATTTGGCTTTTTACCTTGTGTCCTTTAACCTATCTGGGGACATCTTTATTTACAGTGAAGGCGTATCCACCCTAATACATATAGTAAGCCAGATTTTCCAGAACCGCCAGTTAAAACTGATGGATAAAACCTTATCCACTTGAGAGTCCCCTGGTTAGGATTCTTGGCTTTCACTACATGTCCATGGCTCAATCCCTGGTTGGAGAACTGAGAGGATTCCCTTCTACTCCACCAGTGTATGTATCCATTTTGGGGGCCTCCACTATATTGTTTTGATTTCTATGGCTTAGTAATATGTCTTAATATTTGGTACAGCTTATCTCTCCTATTTGCTTTTCTTTTCCAACATTCGCTTAGCTATATATGGACTTTTATATTTCCAGTCTTTTATACCTCCAGTAAAACCCCAAAGTTTTACTCACTTTGTCTAATGAAGAAGAGGAGTAAAGTCGTGATGACCTTTAACAGTAAAGATTCATCTAGAATAGTCCTACTATGTTGAATTTTCATAATGCTAGATTATTTTTAATAAATTCTAGTCAATGTGAGCAGAGGGTGAGGGGCTTCCCAGGTGGGACTAGTGGTAAAGGACCTGGATGCCAATGCAGGAGACATAAGAGACACAGGTTCAGTTCCTGGGCCAGGAAGAGCCCCTGAAGGAGGGCACGGCAACCCACTCCAGTTTTCTTGCTTGGAGAATCCCATAGACAGAGGATCCTGGTGGGCTGCAGTCCACAGGGTCGCAAAGAGTCAGACATGACTGAAGCAAGGTAGTGTACACGCACGCGCGCGCACACACACACTATTATCCACTGAGAAATACTGGCTAAAGTCTTTAAAATGGACTGATTTAGGCCCTTACAAAACCTTCTCATGCAATCTCAGTGAGCCTGGCGGGCTACCGTCCATAGGGTCGAAAAGAATCAGACATGACTGAAGCGACTTAGCAGTCATGTGCAATCGTGTGCATTTTTTAAAATCTCTAGATCCTTAAAAATATCTAGCTGGAATTTTTACTGAGACTACATTGGATTCACAGTTCAGCTTAAAGATAATAGATATCTTTTCAATATCAAGACCTCTCTGTCATAATTACAGAATATCCCTTAAATCATCTTTTATATCCTTTAATAGACTTTAACATTTTCTCCAAAGGTTCTGTGCAATTTTTGTTCAGCTAACTCCTAGACATTTAATTCTCATAGCTACTTGGAATAGAATCTTCTTCTTTTTCTTTTCACCTAGTTAAATTTTGCTGATATAGAGAAAAGCTATTGCTTTTGTGGGTTGATTCTGCTTTCCTATCATCCTTATGCGAGTAATACTCTCATCCCCTTTCATAGGTGAAGTTAGGTAACTGAGCCACAATCATTCAGCTAATGAGGGGTGAAGCTAGTGTTCGATGCTAAGCAGTATTTCCCATCACAGGGAGTTCTGACTGTGTAGCAGGTGAAGCAGTGACCTACAGTTGAAACTCCCTGGCACATGAAGGAGTGCTCAACTTACAAAATGGAAATACTTTGGAAATGGCAGATGCTTTGGCTATTCCTCTACTGACGCCTGCTGACTCCCAGGAACACGGCTAATGCAGAGCATGTGGTCCACGGCCCGGTTAATAACAGTGCAAAGAGAAACTCTGCTTCCCTCTCCTATGGGACATTCTAACGCATTCCTCCACTAAGTTAAAATCAACCCTGTCAAACAGCAAGATGCTCTGAATGGGGCTTCCCCAGACTCCCTGGCCGGGCTGGCACCTCCTGTCGTTTCCCTTGTCATTTTTGCTGAAACCTTGTCCCAGCCCCAGCACTAGCTCCCCGCTTGGAAGTCTCCTGTCTGGAGCCAGTGAGGTTTGTCTGCTTTCTTGGGTTTGGCTAATAAATTGGGATCGTGGGGTCAGGCAGCAGGGGACCTGGCACCCAGGGAGCCCCTGACACCGATTTTATTAGATTTCTCTTTGCAGGGCCAGTGATGCCATCCCAGCAGGGAGCCCACAGTCACTCAGTAACCAAGATTTTGTCGTCTCTGGCTTGACAAGGTCATTTTTTACTAGAGAAGGAAAAATCCCACATTAATTATACAAGCAAACTGGGGTCAAGGCCGTTAGAGCTGGCCTCCCTCTTGTGGGAAGGGGGAGATGGAGAAGAGGTTGGTTTCCTCTACAAGGGGGGAGTGGAGCCAAGAGAGAAGGGGATGTATGTGCCAAGGTTGATTGGACTTCCCAGACCCCTCTTCTCTGAAATCTGTATGAAGTGTCTCATTCAAAATGTGTGTTTATCTAAAAGAAACTGCAAGGTAATTGAGCCACAGAACATGCACAATCACACCCCTGCTCATTCATTCACTCAAGATATGTTCATAAAGCACCTGTTAGTTTCCAAACACACAGGTAGGCACTCAGATGGGAAAAATAAAAAATAAAAGAAGCATACTTGCTACCTTCTTAGCTAGTCTCTCAGTATCACAGAGGGCTGGTACCCCAGGGTCCTATGCCTACTTACGCAAACCTGGAAGGTCAAGGTGAGCACACCATCACTCTTCAGCCAAAAGTTAGGAAACTCTTGCACCCTTCCTGGTAGACCCCTGTGGTGAATGTGCAAATTCTAAACCATTATGCATTATGCCTTTTTAGTTAGGGAGTACAGTATGCATTGAACTAGCAGTGGTACCTATGAACTCCAAGCCTGAATTCTTCTTGAAAACTTGGTATCGATCACTTGGTTCATAAAAATGGAAGCATCAGTGAAGGCTCTTATGTCAGGGCTGGCTGTGCCCTGTCCAGCAGTCACAAAGATTCAGTCAAAGTTAGGAACATTTACATTATGTTTGATGGAGTGAATTGGGCGGGTTTCCCATATCTCTTGCCTGCATATCCCTGTTCACTATCTTACTGCATGATCTGCCTTGGAATTGGAGCGAGTCCTTCATCCCCTGTCATTGCCACTCTCTCTACTGAGCTATCTGTTTTGAACTCACTGGGAAGCCCATGGTTTCTTATGTGAAGATGCTCCATTAGCTACAACGTCTGTCATAGGCATCTCCCATCTCAACATTGCTTCTTCTGCTTGTACCACTCCTCCTCCCCAACCTGTGAGACCAGACTCCCCCCTCCCCATCCCCCTACAACAGTCTCCAAAACACTTTTGATATAAAACCTCAAAATAGCTCTGGCAGAGAACACATCTTCCCTGTGACATCTGCCAAAAAAACGTCCAGAACATCAATGTAACACCATGACTCTAGGACCTGGGTTTGTTTCTCAGTTCTGCTGTATTTGACCTGAGTGACTATCAGCCAGTAACTTCATCTCTCTGTACTTTTGAATCATTATCTGTAAATACAGATAGAAATAAAAGCTCTCACAAGGAGAAGATTCATGGACAGCTACTGATGACTGTCAGTATTGCTATTCTGGAAGCCCTCTTCCTGTCTCACTTTCAGCAGATAATCTAAGAATTTGCTTTGGCAAAATGATCAAGGCTATCTGGGATAAATGCAGCATCTCCCCTTTATTTCCTTCTAAATGATGAGTTACATTTGGATGAAGGTCAGGCTTGTTGGGTCCTTGGCTTCCTGGTGTCTCAAAGTACAATGAAAAGTGTCAGCCAGGGTTGAGATCTCATCTGGAGGCTAGATCAGGGAAGGATCCAATGCCAACCTCATGTAATTAATGGTAAAACTCAGTACATGTTCTGGATACATATCAACCAATGAACCATCTGGAAAAAGCATTTAGAAACCCGGACGACCAAGGAGAGGGACACTGTGAATGTCTAGGTAAAAGAGGATCCATGGGAAAACATTGGACACCACCAAGTTTAGCAACTAAAATCTCCTTCTGCCTGATTCCTCTTCTGTAAATGGGAATAATAGTGCCTATCACATAAGGCTATTGGAAGAAATGAATGAATTAATCTTTTAAAGTGTTTAGGATATGGTCCAGCACAGAGTAAGTTTTCTTTAGGCATTAGCTATTTTATTATTATTATTTATAATCGAGTTCACCTGGCTTTGCCTGCTCTGATTCACATCCTGTTGTTTCTCTGCTCTTCTGTGGTCTTTCCTGGCTCGAAAGTAAGCATCTCTTTCCTGCTGACCCCGGGATCCCCTCAAGGGTGCTTTGATGGGTCTGCCTTTCTGCCCAACTTCTCTGCCTCTGATGTGGTTCTGCAGGAGCAAACCAGAGCATCCCCAGCCTGGTCATCACCTCCAAGCTGAGATCAGCGCTGGGGTTTGAGGGTGAGTGACTGACTCCCTGGTCGGCACTTATATTGTGGTTTCCTGATTGATTCAGGATGACTGGGCCTTTGCTACCCACCCCCATCCCCAAGTGAATTCCCAGTCCTGCCAGAGGCTGAAAGGAGAGTGACTTAGTCATTAGCTCCTTTGGCAACAGAGCCTGGCAGCAGTTCAAGGCAGCTTAGAAAACAGGGCAACAAGTGGCTGCAATATGTATTTTCAAAAGCTTAGCAGACAAGAGAAGGAAATGAAAACCAGAAAGGCAGGGATGGTAACGTCTGAACCTAGAGGTGCATCTGGACACCTCTAGGCACTGCAGACAATGCTCTCAGGTTCTCCAGATAAGGGGCACAGGAGATAGTACCATCAAAGGAGCTGAGGTTGAATGGCAAGGTTGCTACCCAGGGCCTCTCTCACCTCTCATTTGCAAGTCAAAGATGAAGGAGGATTGCCTATGCATCCTGGAGAATCATGATTAGGTACACCTGGCTTCGTTGGGGTCTATGTTTAGAGCAAAAGAAGGATGCCTTGTGCTGTGTTAGCCTCTTGTAGAATTCTTTGATGCAGGCATGTTAAGATCCAAGGACTCACTGAGCTGGACCACTAGAATCCCGTCTTTCTTAAGGAAAATCAGTTCAGTTCAGTTGCTCAGTCATGTCCAACTCATAGGGACCCCATAGACTGCACGCCAGGCCTCCCTGCCCATCACCAACACCAGGAATTTACTCAAACTCATGTCCATTGAGTCAGTGATGCTGTCCAACCATCTCATCCTCTGTCATCCCCTTCTCCTTCCACCTTCAGTCTTTACCAGCATCAGGGTCGTTTCCAATGAGTCACTTCTTCACATCAGGTGGCCAAGGTATTGGAGTTTCAGCTTCAGACTGATTTCCTTTAGGATGGAAAGGCTGGATCTCCTTGCAGTCTAAGGGACTCTCAAGAGTCTTCTGCAACACCACAGTTCAAAAGCATCAGTTCTTCGGTGCTGAGCTTTCTTTATAGTCCAACTCTCATATCCATACATGACTACTGGAAAAACCATAGCTTTGGCTAGATGGACCTTTGTTGGCAAAGTAATGTCTCTGCTTTTGAATATGCTGTCTAGGTTGGTCGTAACTTTTCTTCCAAGGAGTAAGCGTCTTTTAATTTCATGGCTTCAGTCACCATATGCAGTGATTTTGGAACCCAAAAAAATTAGTCCCTCATTGTTTACACCATTTCCCCACCTATTTGCTATCAAGTGATGGGACCAGAAGCCATGATCTTAGTTTCCTGAATGTTGAGCTTTAAGCCAACTTTTTCACTCTCCTCTTTCAATTTCATCAAGAGGCTTTTTAGTTCCTCTTTAGTTCCTCTTTTTAGTTCACTTTCTGCCATAAGGGTGATGTTATCTGCATATCTGAGGTTATTGATATTTCTCCCGACAATCTTGATTCCAGCTTGTGCTTCATCCAGCCCAGCAGTTCTCATGATGTAAGGAGAATATACATGGGGAATAATAATAAACCATGATAAATGAGCTAGGATATCTCCAACTGATTCCATCTTAGGACATTTGACTCATGAAAAAGATCAGTGCTGTCACTGCTTCCATTTCATGGACGAGGGAGGGAAAAGGTAAGGAGGTGCTATGTAGCCATTGAATTAATGAATTTGCTATATGTCTTCCTCCTCTCTAACCAGAATAGAGGTTTCTTGAGAGCTGGGATTTTCTGTCCTATTTATCACTTTATTTCAGGTGTCTAAAACAGTCCCTGAAATACAGCATATACTTAAAAGCAAGATTTTTTTTAAAATAACAAACTTATCGACACTCTTACCAGTTATTTTTTTAAACAATAGGCTCCCAACTCCTGTGAAAGTGATGTCGCTCAGTCGTGTCCGTCTCTTTGTGACCCCATGGACTGTAGCCTACCAGGCTCCTCCATCCATGGGATTTTTCAGGCAAGAGTACTGGAGTGGGTTGCCATTTCCTTCTCCAGCGGATCTTCTTGACCCAGGGATTGAACCCAGGTCTTTCACACTGTAGGCAGACGCTTTATCATCTGAGCTACCAGGGAAGTCCAACTTGCTCCCAACTCCTGTAGGCTACACTATATTGTCTGTAATTTGACATGCTCTAATGGAGGTTGTGGTGCTGGCAAAGTCTGGGGCAAGGGGATGGGAATACCGTCCACAATCACATTTCCCCAAGTGACTCTCAAAGTTGGGATCTATAGGGAGGTGGTTCTTTATCCCTCTGCATCTGCATATCCACTCCAGGGAAGGGTTTGATTGGTTTTGTGAAGATATGCTCATCCTAAGGAGTAATTGCACCTACAAGGGAGTGGGGAATTGATAACAAACTTCCCACTAAGAATATTCAGATTGAGATTGTGGGAAGAATAGTTACACCTAGGAATTCTAGGCTTAAAACAATCAAGCAACAGCAGCAGCAAAAAAATATGCCCAGCAGGATTTCATACCACTAAGGTCTTAGTCATGATCTTTGGAGATTCGTTGGCATAATGGCCTCTACTTACACTCCCTCACCTCCCTTCCACCATGCTCAAAACGTATATTGATAGTCGTTCAGGGCATTCCTTCTTGTTGAGCTCAGACGTACCTTTAAAAATAGTGCCTATGTATCTCCTCTATGTCTTTATCTTTTATAAGTCCTGGCACACCCACACACTGCTGATCCCTTACTTCTCAGCTTCTTTTTTCCAGGTCTGGCCCTAACCTAGTATGGCTAGATGAAGCATTGGCCCACATAATGTAGCTGCGGGACAGTGAAAAATTCCTTTAAGGCTTCAAATAACCCGTAAATAGTCAGTCATTTTTCTGCCATCTCTGCTACTACACTGGCACTTTTAAAAATAATGTTAACATCAGTCTAAACATGACACAAACTTTCGTTCTTGCATTTACATCTGATTGCCCTTAAACCAGTCACTTTCATTGCTTAACCTCACTTTCTTCAAAATGTTGATAATATTTTGAGGCTTCTGAAGTGGCAATAGTGGTAAAGAATCCACCAACCAATTCAGGAGACAGAGATACCAGCTTGATCCTTAGGTTAGGAAGATTCCCTAGAGAAGGAAATGGCACCCCACTTCAGTATTCTTGCCTTCAAACTTCCATAGGCTGAGGAGCCTGGCAGGCTACTGCCCATGGGGCCACAAAGAGTCAGACATGATTGAGCAACTGAACACAATACAATATCTTCAATAATCTTTGCTGCTGTCATCCTGCTTGGAGTATCTCAACTTCTTAGGGAAATTTCAAAGTATTCATTTTTGTATGGTACTTCATTCTTTGTTTTTTAGCACATTAATTTCTATAAAATGAGTTACAAATCATGAGTAAACGTCCTGCCATTCCCATTTTCTGTGCATGGTAAACACATTTGGTAAATTATAACAGTCTCTCTCTCTGAACTCACAGAGGTCTTCAGTTTTCTTCTTAACATAGGGTCTGGCCTCAGTAATGGGTTAAATGCTAGCCTTATAACAAACACTGCTGTAGTGATGTCAAACATATATTAAAAGCAAGATTCATATGATCTATCTATCTATCGATTTGAATACACACATACCAAACACTCAACGATAGTAAACTTCATAATGTTTGCCATTTAGTTGAGAATTACCAAGGCATGCAAATGAAACAAAATAATGAGGAGAAAAATCAATCAGTTGAAACTTACTGGAATTGACACAGAGATTAGAATTCGCAGACAAGGACATTAAAAGTTATATATATATATATATATATATATATATATATATATATATATATACACACACACACACAATTAAATAGAGACAGGTAAGATATTAATACAAATCAAATCAGATTTTTTATTTAATCTAAAATGTTTGAGAGAAAAATCTACAATGTCTGTAGATTGAACATACTGAAAATGTTAGTAAACTTCAAGACATAGAAATAGAAATGAAGTCAAAATATACAAATCAAAAAGGCTTAAAAAATTTTAAAAAAGCATGTGTGAGCTGTATGAAAAAATCAAGTGACTTGGTATACACCGAAGAGTAGTACCCCAAAAAGGAGAAAGGAAGGTGGAGAAAAAATATTAGAGAAAATTATAATGTTTATTAAAATTAGAAATACACAAACTGAGAAACTCTAGGCACCCTAAACATACCAAATACAAAGAAAGCTATACCAATACACAGCATCATCAAATTTCTCAAAACCAACAATTAAGAGAAAATTGTAAAATAACTGAAGAAAAAGGTCATGTTAACCACAAAGAGGCAAAAGCATAAGTATTACATCAGATTTCATGTCAGAAACAAACAAAAAGACAGTGGAGCAGCATTTGGAAGTGCTAAAAGGAAAACAAAATAAAAGCAAAAAAAAAAAAAATCTGTCAGTGTAGGATTCTATACCCAGCAAAATATCTTTCAAACATGAAGGCAAATTGAATTTTTTGAGACATAAAAACACTCAAATATTTATCACCTGAAGATGGTGGTTACACTATAAGAAACCATAAAAGAAAGACTTCACACAGAAGAAATGTGACACCAAGTGGAAATATGCACCTAAACAGCATTTCTCAATTGTTTTCTTTATCATCCCCTTAAGGAGCCTTTTTGAAGGCAAAAGGAGGAGATGACAGATGATGAGATGGTTGGAGAGCATCACTGATTCAATGGGCATGAACTTGGGCAAACTCTGGGAGATAGTAAGGGACAGGGAGGCCTGGTGTGCTGCAGTCCATGGGGTCTCAAAGTGTTGGGCATGACTCAGTGACTGAACAACAAGCAGTCCTTTTAGGTTTTTTCTCTAATTTCCATGGCATAAAATATTAATGTCACAGACACAATGTACATCTGTTTACTTACCACATGTTTATCTGGGCTTGCTACATTAAAAGTGATATTTTCTGTCCCCATCCCTAAGAATCAATTTCACCCATTTGGAGGTGATACCATTTTCGTATATGGTATATCACTTTTCTGTTGATGCTTTTAAAAAAATTATCACAAACTTAGGGGCTTAAAGCAACATAAAGGTGTTAACTTAAAATTCTGTGCATCAGAGGTCTGAATGGACCTCTCTAGACTAAAATCAAGATGTCAGCAGACTTGCTCCTTTCTGAAGTCTCAAGAGAAGAATATGCTTCCTTACTTCTAGTTTTGGGAGCTCACTCACATTTCTTGGCACATTAAGGCAATAACGCTACAACCCTCTGAGTAGCCTCTCTTTTTATAGCACTGACTTCAGCCTCTGAATTCAGCCAGGAAAAGTTCTTAACTTACAGGAAATCATATGATTAGAATGGGTCCATCCAACTAATCCAGGATAACATTCTCATCCCAAAGTTTTCTTAAACTTAATCACATCTGCAAAGTCCTTTTACTGTGTTATAAAAATATTGACAGGTTGCAAGACATCTTTTCTTTTCTGAGGGGCAGGGGATGGACATTATTCTGCCTCCCACACATAATTTTAACAAAGAAATTTTTTGAAAAGTAGGGGAAAACAGTGACTATGTGGATAAACAAATGTGATTTTGTTCTTATTAATTAAAGCCTTAAAATACAATCAATTATTACAACAAAATACTAATCATGTAGTGTTTGTGTATGGTTTATAACTTATAGAAAGGAAAAATATATTATAACAATAATACAAAAGCCCAGAAGGCTGAAATCTAAGTTCATTTAAGGTTCTTGGACATGAAGTGTACATTATACTATAAACCCTAAACCAGCTTCTAACATACAATGATGAAAACATATTTATAGAAAATACCTAAATGAAGCAAACCCCAGCCGTAAAGATACTTCAGTTCAGTTCAGTTCAGTTCAGTTGCTCAGTCGTGTCTGACTCTTTGCAACCCCATGAATTGCAGCACGCCAGGCCTCCCTGTCCATCACCAACTCCCGGAGTTCACTCAAACTCACATCCATCGAGTCAGTGATGTCATCCAGCCATCTCATCCTGTCTTCCCCTTCTCTTTCTGCCCCCAATCCCTCCCAGCATCAGAGTCTTTTCCAATGAGTCAACTCTTTGCCTGAGGTGGCCAAAGTACTGGAGTTTCAGCTTTAGCATCATTCCTTCCAAAGAACACCCAGGATTGATCTCCTTTAGAATGGACTGGTTGGATCTCCTTGCAATCCAAGGGACTCTCAAGAGTCTTCTCCAACACCACAGTTCAAAAGCATCAATTCTACTTAGTTATCTCAAAAGAAAGTAGAAAGAAACAGAACAATGAGATAAGACAGAAAATAAACAGCAAGATCAATTTAATGAATCACATATAATTAAATGACTGAGTGACTGAGCAACAATATAACTAAACACTATAAATGTACCCGGTTTATACACTTCATCTAAAATGCTGAGATTGTCAGGTTGGCTAAAAAGATTGTTGTTGTTCAGTCGTTAAATCATATCTGACTCTGCAACCCCATGGACTGCAGCACACCAGGCTTCCCTGTCCATCACTATTTCCCAGAGTTTGCCCAAGTTCATGTCCATTGAGTCAGTGATGCTATTCAACCATTTCATTCTATGTTGCCTGCTTCTCATCCTGCCCTCAATCTTTCCCAGCATCAGGGTCTCTTCCAATGAGTCAGTTCTTTGAGGAATGCATTAGTTATGTGCCAGGCAGCATGTTAAGTGCTTGTACAGGCTAATTCATCTTTCCTAACATTCCTTTGAAGTTGGTGCTATTATGATTACTATTTCCCAGATGAAAAGATTGGGGTTCCAGAGCAGGTTTATAAGTTTATCAGGTGGCCAAAGTATTGGAGCTTCACCTTCAGTAAGAGTCCTTCCAATGAATATTCAGTGTTGACTGCATTTAGATTGACTGATTTGATCTCCTTGCAGTTCAAGGGACTCTCAAGAGTCTTCTCCAGCAACACAACTTGAAAGCATCAATTCTTCAGCACTAAGCCTTCTTTATGGTCCAATTCTTACATCCATAAAAGACTAAAAAGCTCCCTAAAAAGACACAACTAAATTCAACGTGCGGATCGAGTCAGGCCTATGTCACATTACAAACCAGAGTTGTAGCCCCCAAAGCACAAGGTCTTAGAGTAGAAAGGTATAGTTCCCCATAAGGCAATCTTGGTAGAATTTCTATAAGAAGTGTGAATGGACACTGGGAGGAAAGAGTCCACAGATATCTTTCTCAATGTCTCTTTCTAATGTGAAAATAATATATTCTTCCCTTCCCCCCCCTTTTTTTTCCCAACAGAGGGCAACTTTGAATTAATTCCTCTTTTATTTAGTTTAAGAGAGTCTCATAAAATAATCTTTCTTCTCCTCTTTCCCTGGATCTGTCTCCTCTCCTTTCTTACTAGATCGTTTCTGTTTGTCAGTCTGGCTACCTTAAGAATGAAAAAATTATCCAGCTTGACCAAAGGTAGCCTAGGAAAGGTTCCAAAAGAGTAATATCCTCAAATATCTCTCCTCTGGACTGTCAACAATACAAGCTATACTATTTATCCATTTCCCATTCATTCATTCTTTCACTCATTCATGACCAAGGTCAAAGTCATCTCCTCTGTGAAGCCCCACGTGGTGGTGAACACACTTTCCTCTACGTTCCTGCAACATGTTTGAAATCCTATTAGAAATGATCTGTTATTTCTACCTCTCTTTCCCACGACAATAAATCATTTACAACAGATATGAAGTTTTTTTTTAATCGTTATCAAGTGTCTAGCAGGAAGCCCAGTAGATGGCCTAGTAGTAGAATCACAGATTCTTAGTAATTATCTTCTCATCAACATAGAGATGAATGAATAAATGAATGAATGAATGAATGAATGTCCCTGCTGCATGGCAAGGTCCCACTGTCCCTCCCTGGCTCTATTTCCCAGATGGCTAACAGGTTTCATCTTTAGGGCCTACTGTGAATGACACATAGTGTCTCTATTGAGCTTTGTCTTAATAAGGATAATCGGTGATACTTGAGCTCAGTAGAAAGAATGCTATGATAGATTAGTGAAGTCTGGCACAGTCAGTGGAGTGGTAAGAAATAACACACTTAAGGAACCTCTGCAGATGCTGTCTTCTGCTGCAGATGCTGTCCTTTGCTATACCTTCTGATCTGTTTACTGGTCATATTCCAGGGTTGAACCCAGCAGGGCACAGTCTAGCCACAGAGGTTCTGACCAAGTGACCAAGATCCTCAGAAAAACAAAAGCCATATCAGGTCAATTTTCTTGTAAAATCCCAATCCAGAAAGGTGCTGGCGTCATGGATCTTGACACCATTGATCAATTAGTCTGATCCCTTGACCTCAGAGCCCGGTTGAATCCTTGCTGGCCCCTTCACAGTTTTACCATGACCCACAGACAAAGGCAATTACAGCTAGACCCTCACAAGTTCCTTCTCCATCTCCAGCCGGTTCTAACTTTTCACACAAAATACAGGTCACAAAGCACTTCCTATGAATACCAACCTCTGCTCAAATTTCTTTTCCCAAGAGGGAAATATTTGGCGACTTCCAGCTGAATAGCTCTTCCCTTAATACCAATTCCGTCTCATGGAACCAAGCACAAAACTCCAAATACATCTAAACCTTCCTAGTGTGGACTCTTCTAAGCTGAGAGCAGACTTGCCACAGATGTTCCTCCCTGCACTACATAGCATCTCTGTCTCCGTGGTGATCATTACCCCTTCCTACCTTCTTTTGAGTCATAACTGACTTTCTGGTGCTGAAAAGACCCCCCACTTTAGCAGCTTTCCCTATCATTCTGCCCAGGAAGCAGTCTGGGGTGTCCAGCTCTGTACACAATCCACAGCCCGTGGAATTGTTGGCACATCTTTTGTTTCAGGAGGATATAATGGAACAGTGTAGATCTTGTATTCTGTGTGTCCCTCACCACCCTGGATTTCTTGGGTGACTCTATCCCCCTCTTTTTTTTAAAAAAAAAAGATTCATTCATTTGTTTATTTTTTGGCTGCACTGGGTCTTCATTGCTGGGCACGCAGGCTTTCTCTAGTTGCAGCGAGTGAGGGCTAGTCTGTAGGTGAGATGACCTTTCTTGTTGCAGAGCACAGGCTCTAGGATGCTCAGCCTAAGTAGCTGTGGCTCGCAGGCTCTCGCACGTGGCCTCAGTAGGCATGGCTCGCAGGCTCTCGCACGTGGCCTCAGTAGCTGTGGTGCACAGGCTTAGTTACCTCTGGGCACGTGGGATCTTCCCAGAACAGGGATTGAACCCAGGTCCCCTGCATTGGCAGGTGGATTCTTAACCACTGGACCACCAGGGAAGCCCCTTCTATTCTCTTCTTCACTGCTGCAGTAGGTGTTTCCTAAAAGGGTTCCCCTTTCTGCCTATGGCCCCATAGTTCCGTCCTTTTTTGGAACTAGCACGGCCCATTTCAGTAGAGGCGGTCCATGCTCTGTGGAGCACACCTGCTCTGTATCGTCCAGACAATAGTCACTGTGGTGAACGCAGCAGACACCAAGGACCCCTCCAGATCCCTCACTTTACCCCAACACTTAGATGTGCATTTCTCATTTTCAACTAAATCATCACTGTACACAGGGAAGAAGAGAGAGGATGCAGTAATGGACACTGTGGATGTTCTAGAACTCCCACGTTTGCTCCACTGCAAACAGTCCTGGACACAGAAGGACAGCAGAGCTGTGTTTTCTTTCTACTGTTTGGACTGGGACTTCGCTGAAAGATGTTCTCTGATATCCCTGATATCCTTCCGCTGATAGCCTACATCCCACCATCCCTGTAGGTGGCGCTAGTGGTAAAGAACCGACTGCCAACGCAGGAGACATAAGAGACGTGGGACATGGGTTTGAACCCTGGGTGGGGAAGATCCCCTGGAGGAAGGCATGGCAACTCACTCCAGTATTCTTACCTGGAAAACTCCATGGACGAGGAGCCTGGTGGGCTATAGTCCATAGGGTTACAAAGAGTCAGACATAGCCAAAGTGATTTAGCATGCATGCTAGAAATAAACTTATTTTCTTTGATAGAAGTGAATGCGAACTAGCACGGCCACTATGGAAAACATTGTGGAGATTCCTTAAAAAACTGGAAATAGAACTGCCATATGACCCAACAATCCCACTGCTGGGCATACACATGGAGGAAACCAGAATTGAAAGAGACATGTGTACCCCAATGTTCATTGCAGCACTGTTTATAATAGCCAGGACATGGAAGCAACCTAGATGTCCATCAACAGATGAATGGATAAGAAAGCTGTGGTACATATACACAATGGAATATTACTCAGCCATTAAAAAGAATACATTTGAATCAGTTCTAATGAGGTGGATGAAACTGGAGCCTATCATACAGAGTGAAGTAAGCCAGAAAGAAAAACACCAATACAGTATACTAACACATATATATGGAATTTAGAAAGATGGTAACAATGACCCTGTAAGTGAGACAGCAAAAGAGACACAGATGTATAGAACAGTCTTTTGGACTCTGTGGGAGAAGGGGAGGGCGGGATGATTTGGGAGAATGGCATTGAAACATGTATATTACCATATATGAAACAGATCGCCAGTCCAGGTTTGATGCATGAGACAGGGTGCTTGGGGCTGGTGCACTGGGATGACCCAGAGGGATGGGATGGGGAGGGAAATGGGAGGGAGGTTCAGGATGGGGAACACCTGTAAACTCATGGCTGATTCATGTCAATGTATGGCAAAAACCACTACAATATTGTAAAGTAATTAGCCTCCAACTAAAATGAATAAATTTTTTTAAAAAGAAGTGAAAAAATCAGTGTTATTTTTCAAAAAGATGAGACTCTTGGGACTTCACATGTAAATGCACCCAAGGAGGGTCCAATCAAAGTTTTGAAAAGCAGACCAACACCAGAAATCTGTTGACACAGGACCTGGCACATTGAAAAGTACTTAATAAATGCTTGTTCTGTGACTGAATGAGTGAATTGGCTTGTGCCTGTTAAGTGTCTGAAAAATCTATGTATGAATCTGACTTACCTCAGTCTCTTTGAATTGAATTTTGCATGGCTACACACACACACACACACACACACACACACGCATGCGCACACATACGTACACACACACTCACACACACACGCACGCACACACACTCACACACACACGTACGCACACACACACACCTTGTATGCAGAATTGATTAAATGAGTCTTGAACCTGACTGCACAATCTCCCTGGTTTTTCCTTGACTACTGCAGTCTACACGTTTTATGCAGCTAAAGTTTTCTATACTTCGATTCTGGCCTTCCATCCACCAAATATTTTTGGTTTTTCTCTTCCCAAAGAAATACCTATCAGCCCCTGGGAGAAATGTGTGCATAGCACTCTGTGCATTCAGGAGGTAAAATGCCAGGCTTTTGTAAGTACTTACATGTGGAGAGAAGATCACGCAGATAAACTCTTACACCCCACATTTTGGATCACTCCAAGACC
Source organism: Ovis canadensis (assembly GCF_042477335.2). NCBI lineage: Eukaryota > Metazoa > Chordata > Mammalia > Artiodactyla > Bovidae > Ovis > Ovis canadensis. The sequence continues at coordinate 83,886,253 of NC_091257.1, read as the reverse complement.
TACTTGCTGTTTTAGATCTATTCCCTGGATCCACTGTCATTTTCCTCTTGATGCTCTGAAGTGTTTAACCCTAAGCTAATTCTAAGATTACCACAAGGCAGGCTTGTTAACATAAGACACCAGACACAGTATAGGAAGAGAAACTGTAGGCCTTCAAGGGCAGCACTCTGTGAAGCGGAGGCCTTAAAAAGGAAACATCAGAGAAAGCAAATGTGTCTTCCAAGTAAGACTGGGTTCAATCCTGGTCCTACCATTTACTAAATGTTTTATCCTGGGCAAGTTACAAACTCCTCTGGAACCCAATCTTTTCATCTGGAAAATAGTGATCATAATAGCACTAACTTCAAAGGGATGCTATGAAAGTTGAATTAGATAGCCGGTACAAGCGTTTAACATGCTGCCTGGCACATAACTAGTGCATTCCTCAGGCAAAGAAACTCGTAGTTAGCCACCTAGTTGAGTAAAGTCAGAAATGTTTCTCATAAGAGTATCAAGTAGAATCTGAGCATCCTGACCACACCCTTAAGAGAGAGCTGAAATGAAGATACTAGGAATAGACTGTTTGGAAGGGAGAATGTTCAAGTCAGAGCTCAAATTCCAGACAATTCTAGTAGACACAAAGCATTCTAGATCAAAAGGCAAATATTGACACATTAAAAATCAAATAGACTAAATGCAATATTGTAATTAACCTCCAATTAAAATAAATAAATTTATATTTTTTAAAAATCAAATAGACTAAATGCAATGTGGTATCCTGGATTAGATCCTAGAACCAAGCATGACACAGTGGAAAAACTGGTGAAATCTAAAAAGAGTCTGGAGTTTAAGTTAATAGTCATTTACCAATATTGGTTTCTTTGTTCCAATACATGCACCATGGTCATGGAAGATTTTGATGTTCGGTATACACGCATGCATGCTCGATCACTAAGTCATGTCTGACTCCTTGTGACCTCTTGGACTGTAGCCCACCTGGCTCCTCTGTCCATGGTATATTCCCACTGGAGTGAGTTGTCATTTCCTTCTCCAGGAGATCTTCCTGATCCAGGGGTTGAACCTACATCTCCTGTGTCTCCTGCCTCGGCAAGTGGATTCTTTACCACTGAGCCATCTAGGAAGTCCAATATCTAGGTAAGTGGACTGAAAGCTAAAGAGAAACTCTACATTAGCTTTGAGACATTTCTGTAAATCTACAGTTTGGGGGCTTCTTTGGTGGCTCAGATGGTTAAGAATCTGCCTGCAGTGCAGGAGACCCAGGTCTGATCCTGGGGTTAGGAAGATCCCCTAGAGTAGGGAATGGCAACCCACTCCAGTATTCTTGCCTAGAGAATTTTCTGGACAGAGGAGCCTGGCAGGCTACAGCCCATGGGGTCTCAAAGAGTTGGACACGACTGAACCACTAACACACACACATACAGTTATTCCAAAATTTAAAAGTTGGTTTTTTAAAAATAATTAAATAGGACTTTGGAGAACTTTCCAAAATAGACTCACTTAAAGTCATGTCTTTAATTTTTATCTTTCTGGGTGATAGATACCTGGAGGAGATGAAGGGTCTGAGATCCTTCTACCTGGATGAAACCAACATAATTGTCATTTACACTGCCTTATCCTGGCATATTTTCTCCTTCCTTCAGATCTGGCTTAGCAGGGGCCAGAGCCTGGTCACCAGCTTAGCTTAATCTGAAAGAAAGATGAGGTGTCAGAATGGAAAAGTGGCCAACATTTGTTTTTCCTGAGCTCATTTTTCTCAGAAAAGTCAATGAATGTCTTATGACTATGCCCCCTCTTCCCCTCACACATTGTCCCCGTTGGACAACGTTCTTGGCTGTAGTTGAGAGAATTCATAATGATTTCTTGAAAACTCTGATGCAGGTCCCTGAATCTCCAACCCTGGTGGCTAAAACAAAAGGTGAAGACAGTATTTCATTCAGCAATGACAGTGACTCAAGAATGGCTTTGAAAAATTAACTGAAGTCACATCCCATGAAGTGAGGAAACTGAGGCTCAGCGAGACTAAGGGATTTACCCAAGGCCACATAAATAGATGTGAAGAGCCACACAGAGATGGAGTCACAGAGAAATTCCAGTTTCTCCCTGCTTCTTTCATATATGTACTCACATGCATACATACACACACATCTTCCCCAGAGGCCAAACCATCTCTGACTTCATGAAGTATGGACCAGACAGGTGGATTAAGTGCTTGACATGCATTTAATCCTAACAACACATATCTGGTACAAACCTCATTTTACCAAAGGGATAAATAAAGCCTAAAGAGGTTTATAGCTTCTGCAAGGCTTATATCATTTACAGAGTGGCTGAGCTAGAATACATGCTCATCCAATCTGATTTCAGGGTCTAAATTTTCAGGTACTCCATCACCCAATGGACAATCATTGAATGAATAACTGAATGAAAGAATAAATGAATGAGATAATGGCCAGACAACTTTAGGGGATGAGTGAATAGTAGTCTCAATAATATTGTACCCTGCATTCTATGTCTAGAACCTGAGATAATCCCAGCCTCTGTTAGAGAATGAGGTGGAAGTTGTGGATCTTATTAGCCTTGGACAGAATTTGAAGGGGATATGGAGAAAGGTGAAAGCACAGGGAGTGAAAAAATAAAGGACTTGTATCACTATTGAATTAAATAAGAAAATGACCTGAACAGTGTTGACAGCTATCAATTTAGTACACCCAACTACTGAGTGCAGAAATAGTGGAAAAAGTAAAAGGAAGTCAGAAATCCCCATCTCTCTCGTCGACACTCCTATCATGCTCCTCACCAAGCAACAGATAGAAAAGACTGGAAAACTCTCTTAAGAGGAAGCTTCCAGGGTATCTTTAGAAACGTAGTGGAGATGGAGAAAGCAAATGGACTTGAGGTCAAACCTCCGCCCTGCAAATCAGGTGGCCAGAAGTTAGGACAGCAGACGGTCTTATCTGAGCCTTATCTCCTGCAGGTTTGCCTTTCATTTCCACTGGAGTGGACAGTCCCTGCAAGACTAGTGAATATTCCATACCGCCCCCCCACCCCCACCCCACCGGTTGCTTGTGTCTTTTTCTCTCCTCTTCCCTTTCTTGGGAACTTGACAGGTACTTAATGTGCGGGAAGAAGAAACATACCACCAGAAAATATTTCACTAGACAGAGACAAACATGAAACATAAAGAAGCTCTTAGTTCTGTCTCTCACTAGCTATTGGTTGTTTGATTTGGGGTACGATGTTCAGCCTTGCTGGGCCTCTTTTTTATCTAAGAAATGAAATAACAGTCTCTAACTACCATGGTTAATAGGAGAATTAGACATCATCTCTCCAGAATCCCTAGTGCCAACAGAATAGATGCCCTATACAACTTGTTTTTATATTTTTATCTTTATTGTCATCATTGTCTATTTTATAAAACCTGTTTACATCAGCAGAGTCTCACAGCTACATGCCACCCAAACACAAGGACAGAGACTACATGTCCCCCAAATCCTGATACCACCCAGAGAGATGAAAGCTTGAGCCGTAATAGGGTTTATCATCAGAGTGGAGAGATGAGAGAGTTCAGCTGGGCTAGAAAAAGAAATAGCGTGTCCAGCTTGGCTGAAGGGGGCCCTTTTGGTGCCTCCAAGTCCATTGCCTGATCCAATCAGCTAAAGGGGGAGATGTCCTCTCAGACTGGGCTGCTGTCAAAAGATGGTCTTTGCTCTCTGTAGTCAGATTGTCAATGAAATTCAACCTGAGCTCTAGATATGTACAGGCTGATTAGCAGAACACCCACCATCAACAAACAAAACTAAATTAAACCTTATCTTTTGGGGATATTAACTTTGATTTTTTTTTTCTGCTGCTTGCTCCAACTCTAATGGATGTGGTTTAAAAATAGGACCAAACAGTTTATTAAAACCCAAAAGCCTCTCTTGGGACTCCAGGAGGAGTGGAAAAGGCTCGAGGCAGCCTAGTTGCTCTCATTAGGAGCCCCTCCTAGCAAGAACTAAGAATGTAATCAGTGGGATAATGACTGGAGCCTTGATCACCCCTGCCCATGCAGGATGCAAGCAGAGTACACAGAGCCAGGTTTTTGATAGGGGGATATTCCCCAAAAGAGCTCCTTGGGAGTGGGGTGGGCATCCTTAGAGACCGGGGTAGGAGTTTTATGAAGAAAAGAAAGGAGAAACCTGCATAACATCGACCAGCAACAATCATGGTGACTGATGGTGACTCAAAAATACTGGTAACAACAACAGCAATTGTATTAAATGTCTATATGGAGTTTTAACACCAGACCCAAGGAGAAAAACAGCAGGAAAGAAGGAAGTAAAAGCGAAGCAAAGGAAGTGATGGAAAGAGGGAAACTTTTTTTAAGTCCTAATTGTATGCAAGACAATAGCACAAAGTTTCTTAATTTTTATTGGAGTATAGTTGTTTTACAATGCTGTGTTAGTTTCTGGTGTATGGCAAAGTGAATCAGCTATATATGTACATCCTCTTTTTTGGATTTCCTTCCCATTTAGGTCACCACAGTGCATTGATTAGAGTTCCCTCCGCTATACGGTATGTTCTCATTAGTTATCTATTTTATACATAGTACTAATAGCATATATACATCAATCCCTACAATAGCCAGGTCATGGAGGCAACCTAAATGTTCATCAACACTGGATGGATAAGGAAGAGGTGGTACATATATGCAATGGAATACTGCTGTTGTTTAGCTGCTAAGTCATGTTCAACTGTTTTGCAAATCGGACTTGCAAATCCCATGGTTTGTAGCCATCCAAGCTCCTCTGTCCATTGGATTTTCCAGGCAAGAATACTGGCGTGGATTGCCCTTTCCTTCTCCAGGGGGTCTTCCCAACCCAGGGATTGAACCCTAGTCTCCTACGTTGCAGATGGTCTCCTGCATCACAAGCAGATTCTTCACTGCTGAGCCACCATTATTCAGCCATTAAAAGGAGCAAAATTTGATTATTCGCAGAGATATGGATGGATCTAGAGACTGTCATACAGAGTGAATAACTCAGAAAGACAACACAATGGTTCTTTTACATTATTATTTTTTAATCCTCAAAATTACCTTATGAGTTGTCTGCCATTTTTCATATCAAGAAATTGAGACAAACAAGTGGGACAGCTTCTCCAGTCTCATAGTTAGTAAGAGTGAGAAGTGAAACCGTTGCCTTGGCCTCCTGGTACATTCTCCTAGACTGATCCTGGGAGTGAGTGTGAGACAGGACATCAAGCTGGGCAAGGCTACTGTCTTCAGAGTCTAGATCCCACTTCAATGAGTGATGGCCTGATTTTCCTACCAGTTCATATGGCAAGCAGAGATTCACAGCATTTTGTCATATCCCAGCCTGCTGCTATTACTTTTTTCTTTAAGTACCAAAACACACTCAGGTACACACATGTGCAATGGCCCCATTTCTGGGTAAAAGAAAGACAGAGGCTAGGGTATCCTAGACTATCATCCTCTTGGTCCACTTTCTGCACAATTGTACCCTTTCTTTCTTCTTCTTTGTTTTACTCACTGTGATTCCCATCTGGCTTGCTTTTGTGTCCCTTCATCTTCTTTATTCCTATGCTGGAGTGTCTCTCTCTCTCTCTCTCTCTCTCTCTCTCTCTCTCTCTTAAGGCAGTTGTTTCCAATAAACCCTCACTTTTTTTTTTTTTAAGTTGTTCAGTTATTTTAAGTTCCCTCTTCCACAATCCTCTTGTCTGAATTTCTGCTTTCCATCTGGGCCACTCGATCCTCTCCATTTCTGGACTGAAGACAAAGGAAGGTTTTTGTTGTTGTTGTTCAGCCTTTAAGTCATGCCTGACTCTTTGCAGCCCCATGAACTGCAGCACGCTAGGCTCCCTTGTCCATCACTGTCTCTCAGAGTTTGCTCAGATTTATGTCCATTGGGTCAGTGATGCCATCTAACCACCTCATCCTCTGCCGCCCCCTTCTCTTTTTACCTTTAATCTTTCCCAGCTTCAGGGCTTTTTCCAATGAAAAGTTATGAGGAAGTTTCAGAATCTGGCTTGCTTTGGGGAATGGAAATGCATGGCAAAGGTGCGAATCACAGTTGCTGATATTTTCAGCATTTTTATTATATCTCAGGTCAGCTAGTAATGCAGTCGGACACACCTTGATTGGCCACTAGAATAATCCATGTTCATGCTTTCCTAGCTCTCTGTTTACACACTGAGTAGGAACATTCAGTCTGAGTGCTCCCCGTGTGTCTATCAGTTGGAACTTTGGAAGAAAGCAGAGGACACACTCAAATTGTGCAACATAAAATGAGTTTGAGATAAGGATGACTTACAAAGATATAGGCAGGCTGTGGGCATGCCACAAAGGGTGGGGCAGTGTCCTGGGGATAGTAACTTATCTTTCTTATTCAAAGAACATATTTATTTAATTCCTCTTTCTAAGGAGTTATAGATAGTTGAGATAGGAAAGTAAGAGTAAAGTCGCTTAGTCGTGTCCAACTCTTTGCGACCCATGGGCTGTAGCCTACCAGGCTCCTCTGTCCATGGGATTTTCCAGGCAATAGTACTGGAGTGGATTGCCATTTCCTTCTCCAGTGGATCTTCCCTACCCAGGGATCGAACCCGGGTCTCCCACATTGTAGACAGACACCTAACCATCTGAGCCACCAAGGAAGTCCTAAGGAGTTATAGATAGTTGGGACAGGAAAAGGAGATATAAATATTTGGTTGCTATTTAATCCTTGCCCTTCCATCTCTAAAAGCACTCTACTGTTACCATCCTTATACAGGAATAAGCTGAGCATCACAGAAATGAGATGACTTATCCAAGGTCTCATAGTGACTCAGCAGCAGTTCTACAGTTTGAACCATGATCAATATGTGACTAACCTGAGTTCCTTCATTCTTCCTGCAGTAATGATGGAGCTGGCTTGATTCTAAGTCTTCCCGTGTCACTTTAAAAGAACTGAGAGGGAAGGACTGCACAACTGTCTTTCCTGGGCAAACCTTGTTTCCATTAGAATTTAATTTAGATTTAATAAAATGCTTAATGAATCTTAATTAAATCCAAATTGAAATTTAAAAAAGGTTTAACAAGGTTTGATAGTGATGTGAGAGATCACACTATTCCCCTTCAATAAATATTTTCCTAATAACAAATAACCATTTCATTAGTAAGGAAAAATGTTGCCATTAAGTCTAAATTAAATTATCCATAATTTGCTGGCATAGTTAACAGTATATGTTAATGAAAAATATATAAAGTTTTTTCCCCCCCTCCTGCTTGTTATGAATGATTCTGGTATAGAGAATTTTTAAAAAGGCACTTGAGTAGAATGGATTGGGCAGGTGGTCTAAAGCCAATGGAAGAATCTCTGAGTTTCTGTCTTCCTACTAACGGAGAGAATGAGGTAAGAGAAGAAAAAAATATGGGCTTTCCACAAATTCCACCTGGACAGAATGGGTGAAGAGACTGTGAAGCTAGGCTATAAACTGGCTCAAGAAAAAGATAGAGAGAAAATTCAGATTCATATAAAATGGCACATATCAGACGTGATACAGAAAGACTGAGGATTCAGGATGTGAGAGAGGAAAAATGGGTCAAAATACATTCCTGTTGCTTGCGTGAATGTGTGTTTATACATCTAACTTTTTATTTCTTCAAGATTGAACATGACGCATGTGAGGGAAAAGATTGGTGGCAGCCTGTAGTAGGGTGAAGGAGGCAGAGACAGAGATGCAGGTAGATTTCTGGGGCAGGCGGTCACGTTCCAGAGTGTGAGGTAAATTTCCAGTAAAGAATATGTCTTTAGGGACAGGGCAGTGGGTATCTCTATTGGGTCCTAATTTTGTGTTCCACTCCACAATGCTGCTGTGATTGGATAGGGAAGGGACTGTGACCTGAATGGTGTAACTCTGCAGCAACTTGAAGCATGTCAGAGATAAAGTATTGCCAACCAATATTGTCACTCCAACATGTAATCAATATAAAGATATGAATGCAATATTTTGCATTTTATTTTATATTCTGTTCTTTAACTCTGGTACAGCATGTCTGAGTCTGGACTGGACACATTTCAAGTGCTCAGTAGCTACATGTGGCCACCATATTTGACAGCATGGATCTAGCCACTTCCAAAATACCATACAGATGTTTAGGGACGTGGGGAAAACATTCAGATTTGTAGATGAATATTGAGCCAGAAATTATTGTTTAGCTGCAGTTATTGAATGTTGTGAGAAAACCTGATTTAATAACTAGAAAAAATATTCATGCATCAGCTCACGGTGGATACCAGTAGTAAAAATGACCAAAAAGCAAAATGAGTTAATAGGGAGTCATTTCACAACAGTGGATTCTATTAGAAAGGCTGCTGCTGCTGCTGCTAAGTCGCTTCAGTCATGTCCGACTCTGTGTGACCCCAGAGACAGCAGCCCACCAGGCTCCACCATCCCTGGGATTCTCCAGGCAAGAACACTGGAGTGGGTTGCCATTTCTTTCTCCAATGCGTGAAAGTGAAAAATGAAAGCGAAGTCGCTCAGTTGTGTCAGACTCTTCACGACCCCATGGGCCACAGCCTACCAGGCTCCTCCATCCATGGGATTCTCCAGGCAAGAGTACTGGAGTGAGCTGCCATTGCCTTCTCCTATTAAAAAGGCTAGTGATATTTTAACTTTTGAAAAATGATAGGATAAAAAAATCACAGAGATAATAAAGACTGGGAAGTAGCATCATAATTAGAAATTCTTCCGACTTCCCCAGTGGCTTAGTGATTAAGAATCCACCTTGCAACACAGGGAACATGGGTTTAATCCCTGGTTGGGGAGCTGGAATATCACATGCTGCAGAGCAACTAAACCCTCATGCTGCAACTGTTGAGCCCAAGCGCTACAACTAGAGAGTCCATGCACAGCAATAAAAGGTTCCACATGATGCAACGGAGATTTCCATGTCCTGCAACAAAGACCCAACACAGCCAAATAAAGAAATAATTTTTAAAAAATAAAATCATCTCATTTATCCCAATCCAAAGAGTTGCCATTGGCATTAGAATTCGAGAGCAGAACTCCTTGATTTCTCAGGGTTTATAAGCAGGATGAGGGTGAATGTCAAATCTGTCTTACCCATTAGAGTGCCTTAGTAGATGCTCAAAAAAAAAAGTTTCTGAAGTGCATTAAATGAAAGAGAGGAGAGTAGACAGAAAAAGCACATGCACTTTTCCTGAGAGCTGAATACAGAGATGCAAAGCCAGAAAGGACAATCCTACATGAGGGGAGGGGTTAATGCCACCTTTCTCCAGCTGTACTTCATCTTCACTCTCACCCTGAGTAGGTGAGATGATTAAAACATGTACAACTTCCTTGCCCTGATATATGTCACCAACTTCCCTGGAGCTGCACAAAAAGATTGTACAACAATCTGTGTTATTTCTCCAACCTTCTGATTTCTATAGTTTTTCTCTCCGCAACCTGTTCTCCAAACTGACTGTAGAGTATAATTCTTGATACCCTATGACTTCCTCCAGGGCAAGTTTTGTGCATCTCCAAGTACCCAACTAAGTGTCTAGCACAGTGCCCTTCACCTAGCAAGCCCTCCAAAATAGCAGTTTTTTATATTGGAAGACATACCAGAAAGAAAGAAAGAGAAAGAAAGAAAAAAAATGAAGATAAAAAATTGAAGGGAGAAAGAAAGAAAGTTAACCAAAGGTCACATCAGCATTTTTAAGACATCTTTGTACTTTAATGGGGCATTATTTTGGCAGAACATAAATTTGGTATTTTTGATGGTTGTTTTAACTATACATTCGGGTCCAAAGCATTTACCTGCCAAAGCAGGGGGAATGCATTTGCGTTGGTTCACATATGCAAACCCAACATTTCTGTAAAGGATTTTTCATTCATCAGGACCAAGCTCTCAAGTCCACACCACACATCACTAAGACATTTTTGAACGTGATAATGTTTCCGTTTATTCTGCCTCCCAGAAGTTAGAGACTACTTGACGTTTACAGTACAAGAGACCCGCCTCTTAAGGCTGAAGGGTCCTTCATGGTTCTCTGTTCTCAGACTCAGATGCTGTTTTGTACGGTCCTCAGCTCTGTGTTAGAAGAGTCAGGCTACAGACCTTTAAAACCTTCTTGCCCTAGATAAAAAATACTGTGTGTCTGAGCCTTCCTGAAAGGGAAAACAGAGTAATCTAAAAAGGCATGTTTGCAAAAGATCAATTTGAAGAAGTACTAGGTGATTTCTCTATTTGAAAAAACAAAACCATGTCATTTATTGGGAGGAAAAGGATTCAGGGCCCTTTTGTCTGGGCTTTGTTATCTATTATTAGTTTTTCTGTTGGAAAGAAGTGAGTATATAGAGATTTAACATTAAAAAAATACTAATAAGTATTTCAGCTGTCTGGCTATTGTGAGTTGAAGACATCTGTATTTTTAATTAGCCCTTTCATAAATGTGATTATGGGATGTCACGTGGTCACCCTTGAAACCAACACCTGGAACTTTGAAAGGACAGCCATTCAGAGTCCGAGGGCTTAGTGCACACCGGGATGTCCTGGCAATTGCATTAACTGTGTTATCAAGAGGTCTCCAGACTCAAATGATTTTCCTGTCTGTAAATTAAATAATAAATGAAAACAAAATCCACTGGGTCCAACAGGAAAGCACAAATATAACAGTGAGAATTTCCTGTCACAAGGATATTTCAAACCCCTGTTATCAAAAAAAAAAACCCTACTGAATGGAGTCTGATAAAGCCCTCAGCCTTGGAGAATGAGTCACAGGGCACTCAGAGCTTCTCTCAGTTTCACCAGCATGAAGAGCTCAAGGTCCCACTGGAGCCAAAGCTACACCTGAAAAAGAGGGTGGAGGGATCAGTGTTGATTCTATGAAAAGCCTTGTTGGACACTCTGGCCTCTCAATTCTCATGAAGAAAGTATTCTATGCAGTGGCTGATATAATGCCACAGTTCTTCAGACTCATGGGAAATCACACACTTTAATTCTTAGTCAAGAGTCACAGTTATAAAAAGGCAGATCTCCCCATTGGCTGGAGTCTACATTGCCTCTTAGCCCTCTTCTCTTTGGTCACAGCTGATCAAAGGCCACCATCTTAACCACACAGGCTGGTGATTGCTCACTGGGGTGCTTGCAAGCCATGCCATCCTGATGGGGGAGTGAGAAGCATGATCTAGATTCAGCCATTGCTGATTTCAAATCCCCCAGTTTCACCAGGACTTGATGGCAAAAGCTTAGAGCGCCAATTGCTTTCAATCTATTCTTTTTCTTATGTGAGGAGTTTTCTTCTTTACTCCCCAATTCTTGTCCTTAGCATTTCTAATTAATGATGATTAACAGAGAAAAGTCTATGCAAACTCACATTAGGTGAAGGTCTCCTGGTCAATTTCCCATGTCAAGGTGTGTAACTTGGCATCAATGTTATTAAACTCCTAAGAGCTTTGGGAAATATGTCTGGGGGTGATGACACCTAATCAAGTATGATGAATAACTTATTCACTTCCCCACATGAATGGTGGGAGGGGTTTAAAATTCAAGTATTAAAGGCATAAAAAGAGGGACTTCCCTGGTGGTCCAGTGGTTAAGAATCTGCCCTGCAATGCAAGGGATGTGGGTTTGATCCTCGGTCAGGGAACTAAGATTCCATATACCATGGAGCAACTGAGCCAGCACATCATAGCTAAAGAGTCCATGGGCCACAACGAAAGGCCCCATATGATGTAATTAAAATTCCATATGCCTCAACTAAGACTGACCCAGCCAAATTAATTAATTTTAAAAAATACAACAAAAGATATATTTTTGAGAACTTAAGTGTTTATTCCCAAAGCAATTATTTTAAGTAAAGAAAATACAAGGCATTTTGGCTATATGACAGCTTACATGCACATTTGTAAAAACCTGCACAAAGATAGTATATATGTTGCTGAAATGGGCAAAACCTGCTCAAAGACACAAGTCCAAAATTTACACTACAAAATTCAGTTTTGATCTGCCAAATACAGCACATATTGACAGAATTTAGAGAGTTTTTGTGGCTTTTCAATCCTTTACTCAAAAACCTGTCAACGTGTTTCAGGAAATAAGAGTAAGGAATTCTGGGAGTCCCACAAATGTTCTCAAGTTTGGAGGGATGTTGCTGGAGACATGAGAATAGGATTCAAAAGCCTCCTTAGAGGTCTGTGCTCCAGTCTGGGCGTTTCATGGCTCCATTTCCCCCATGGAAGGTGGGTTCTTCTCACCCAAGTTAGGACAGCAGAATAGTCCCTAGGAGTAACACCTACTGGCTGGAGCCAAACCCCACCAATGAAAGCAAGAGGTTTTGCTTTATTAATATCCAGGCAAATGTGCAAGCACCCCTCTTCTTCGGTAGACACACAGAATACAAAGCTTGCTGGTTGTATGAGAGGGTTAAAATAAGGCTGTCTTTACCACTGCCCTAAATCTAAGACTTACCTTAGCCAATCAGCTCCTAAGAGGCAATCACTATGCTACCATCTGTGGAAGCACTGAGACAAAGTAACAGCTAAAGACAAAAGACGGAAGGTCAGTAGATCTGCTGTGACTTGGCTTATTACCTGAGAGCCAGAATGTGAAAAAAAAATAAAGGTCTCAGTTTCCTGACCTATAACTAGCAGTCACCTTCCTTATTCATAAATCGTGGTCCCCAGAATCAAATTCTTGGCTCCTCAAAACTTAGAGTTTGTAAGGAGGACATGGCCAGAGATGCAGCAACAAGAAAAGAAATGCTGTCTTTCTTTCTCTTACTATCATGGGTCACGGTGACAGTGACCCATGCAAGAATGCATTAGCACAACGCCTGGATACATTACGTTATATCACTTTGTCTCTCATTTCGCAAGCAAGGGGTTCATTCATTTGTCCATTCACTCATGTTTCCATTTAAAATAAATATTTCTCATTCAGAAGCCCCTCCCGCCCTCCTTCTCAAGAACTTCAGAGACCCCCACCCTCCCTCTCATGTCACATAAAAGCAATAGGACTTTTATGTGACATGTTCAGCCTAGATTAAACTGATTTCAAAGAATCTTAACTGTAAGAGCCAGTTGCATCTTGAGGAGCGTGGTGCAGGTATTTTATAAAATGAAAACTGCATACTTTCAGTTATGAAAGCACTTCTACCCAGTCTTTACTCAAAACTTAGCCTTGGATGACAATACCAATATTTCTCTTTCTAGGGAACTAAAGAGACATAATTTGAAATAAAGATACTCTTAAAATCAAGGGCTAACTGATACAACTTTCCGCCAATCGTACCTATGATCATATTAGAAATAACAGATCAGTGTAACTTAAAATGCATATTCTTTTCCAAATGGCATCATAGAATAATTATGTATTCACATGAACTTAATAGACTAATTTTTTTCACAGTAACAAAAAGAACTAAACACATGGTAAAAAAACATTCATTGGAGACAGCTATTTGGTATACACTTTCAGAATAATACAGCAGAATTAATGTTTGGCATCACCTACAGAGTGCATCTTTTTTTTCACTTTGCATTTAAGTGGCTACACATATCTAAGTTCTTTTCTTGTGGAGCAATAAATAATGGAGATGATTTATACAATGTCTACAGAAAATCAGCCCTCAAAAGTGACAAGAACATGGCCTGGTGCCACAATTATGAATTTTTATTAAGAATCAATTCAAAAAATTACAAGAGAAAGAGGAAGTGAGTGGTGCCTAAGACAAGGAGAAAAGGAGACTGAAATCGAACAGACCCAGAACAAGTGTAGTTTTGCTTCAAGTCTGCTAGAGAGTAAACAATGCAATCATTTAACATGCATATTTTTGTATTATACTCATAGTCTTCTTTCTTGTGGAATTTTTCTCATGCCTTCCCTCTTTGAAGTGAGTTGAGAGAGTTATGTCAAGGATAAGTTTAATACATGAAAGCCTTCTGACATAAATCTACAGGAAGCTGGCCACTCTTTCAGGCTCTTGAGTTGTCTACACTGGGAGAAACCTGAGTGAGCATATAATTCAAGCATTTTAGGTTTTAACTCTGATCAGTACATCACCCTCATTTATTATGGGTATGCTGAGACTGTACTTTGGCTCTATCAGAAAGAGAGGTTATTGATTAGCAATGTCTGCTACAGGCATAGCAATCATGAGTGATAGTGTGCACAACACATATTTGGCACTTCTGACTTAGTCCTTTGTACAGATGTAGAAACCAGGGCTCATGGATCACTACATGCTGAGCCCCAACTCTCACAGGAGCAAAACTATGACAAGGGCCCTGTCTTCTTTGCACTAGAAACAGGTTTAAAGTTGGATCCAAGGCATCTTGATTCTCAGTCCTCTACTTTTTTCATTCTTCTCCACTTATCTTCCCTTTGCAAACATGTTATACTAAACCTACTGGGGTTTTTTTTTTCTAATAAAAACACAGTGCTGATTGTATACTGTGATTCAACCAAAACAAACAAGCAACAGCAACAAAATTAAAACACAGCCAAATATTGCTCTAAAGCAAAAAACATCTGTAAGAGCGACTCAAAAAAATTGAAAATTACATCTCACTTTAAACATCTCCCATTGTGAAAATAGGGAGCGGGGGCAGATAAAGGACAAAAGTCATCTCTATAGTCTGAAGTAGAAGGTATTGATCTGGCAGGGCCAAGAGCATGTCAATGTTATATATGGCAGTGAACTGGATTGGTGCACAGCAGATAGTATTGTTCAATAGTAATAAATAATAATTATGTACAGGGATTGTCTCACGGATGCGCCATTCTCCCGCCTTCACTAATAATCAGAATCTGGTTCCTTCAGAAACCTCCTTTCACTCTTATTCTAACAAGGCAGTAATTCATTCTAAGTCCATGGAAGGCCCATACATCTCTTCTAAATGTCCCTTGTACACGGGCACATAAGATGATCGTAAGTTTAATTAAAGGTCATGACAGCATCCTGCCCTCTGGTCCTCTTAATTCCATATTGTTCCTTGTAACTTGCCCTGACACTGTATACCTGGCACATCCAGGGATAAGAACCAAGCAGCTTCCATGTCTATGTTGTGATTTTTTATATCCCCAGGGTGGCGGCGGTGGGGGGAGGGGAGATTCTCAACAGAGTTTAATCATAGACTTTGGGTACATAGACTTTAAATCACCATCTGGATGTCGTGTGTTCATTGAAGGACAGCAGAGGCAAATTCTTTCAAAATATTTAGCACAACTGTTAGAGCCCTACGGGAACTAAATGAGGGCTTTTCAGTTAAAACTCCTCGTGCTGGGCCAGCACTCAGGTGATGAACACTTGTGCTACTCACCACTTGAAAAATAAAATTTTCTAGTGTCTCATAGCGTAAGTGTTAGCCGCTCAGTCGTGCCCGACTCTTTGCAACCCCATGGACTGCAGCCCACCAGGCTCCTCTGTCCGTGAGATTTTTCCAGGCAAGGATACGGAGTGGGTTGCCATTTCCTTCTCCAGTGTCTCATAGGCAGTATCAAATATGCCTATAATATAGCATACTTTAATCAGATGAAGGCCACAAATCTCAAATATCATCATACATGCAGCTTTTCATATGGAGAAAATGAAGATGCTATGTCAGATGGCCTAGCTTGTACCCTGTCTACATTTTGGCTAGATTTATGAATTATAAGTCATTTCTTTTTCCTCCCCTGAAAATGGGGATAATAATAGTCATATCGCAAGATTGGTAAGAATAAAATAAGAATACATACATTTAACGAATTTATAACCATACCTTCTGCAAAATCCCTGAATCATTTTTAACTATTTTGATTACCTGTAAACTGTATCAATATTAATATAATTGGCAATCATATATTAATAAAATGAGGTCTTAGTAGCACAATACTGCAAAATGCCTCATAGCTGGCCAACATGCCAGCTTCAAAATCAAACTTTCATATCATCCATGTCTCCTAGATCATACCCAAACTTGAAATCACAAGAAACTAAGATCCAGGAGAAGGTAATGTTTAACAGAGACACAGGCTTTGCCAGTCTAAAAATGATTTTCCTAAGGGGACAACTGCCTTCCCAAGAGACAAGAACCGCTGTCTACTTTAACTTCAGAATCATTATCCCCTGCCTCCCTCAAAGAGAATGCCTTGCATATGGGAGGCTGGCTCTTACAGAGTATTTGGGAGCTCACCTATGGGGTGCTGGTGGGGGAGGGGAGGAGAGCAGGCAGGAGACAAGAGAGTCAGCAGATCAATAGAACCACTTTAGGATAATGGCTGCAGCTGCAGAGGATGAACGGGGCTGGACCGCAGGCCAGCTCCATCACTGCCAGGAAAGACCCATTTGCAGGAACAAAGGGCTTCATCTGTCCTACCGGGCACAGAACCTCGCTCAGCGACTCTACCGCAGGACACTTCTCGATGTCCCAGACTACCTGTCGGTTCCGCCCTGGGCCAGCCTCACAGTTCGTCTTTAGATGAACAGGGAGCGGGGATGGGGAATAGGGTGGGTCAGGGAAGCACTGACACGGGGGACGGACCAGAGCGAGAGGGATTAACATCGCAAACCTGCAAGGTGGAGGGTGGGATTCATAGATGCCTACACTCAGAACGAGGTGGCTCAGTGGTAGAGAGTCTGCCTGTCACTGCAGGAGACACTGGTTTGATTCCTGGGTTGGGATGATCCCCTGGAGGAGGAGATGGCAATCTGCTCCAGTATTCCTGCCAGGAAAATCCAGTGGACAGAGGAGCCCAGCAGGCTACCATTGCAAAGAGTCAGCTACGACTGAGCACACACAAATAGGCAGGAGAGCCCCTACTTTAGCCAAAGGATGCAAACTCCTCCCCAGGTGCAACCTTTTGACAGAACTGGTTCTAAAAAGAGGGGAAACTGACTGATTTGTTCTTCAGCCTTTGTTTCTTTCCCAAGTCCCTCTGTAGAGTCTGTGTCTGAAAGGGAAACCAGCTCTATCCGGCTTGGGAAAAGGAAAGAGAACAAACAGAGGCCGGGCAGCCCCATATGCTGGAGGAAATGCCAACTGGGCAGCAAATTGTCCATGTTTCAAGATAAACTTGACTGAATAAGTAGCTAAAAGCTCTGGATCACATACCATGGACCAGCCATAGGGGTTACATATTATCACTATCTGTCATTTTCTAGATGAGGACAAGCCTAGCACTGCACTTCATGAGGTTGCAAAGGGTTGGACACGACTGGGCAACTAAATAACTTATACATATGAAAGACAGATCTTCAGCCATCTTTTGTCTGCATGTCAGGGACCCAGGAGTACTGATATAGGTTCTAGTCAAAACCTGAAGACTTGAGAACCAGGGAAGCACATAATCTAAGTTCCAGTTGAAGTCCAAAGGCCCCAGAACCTGTAGTTTCAATGCCCAAGGGCAGCAGAAGATGGATTTCCCAGGTCAAGCAGAGTGTAAACTTGCCCTTCCTCTACCTTTTTATTCTATTCAAGCCCTCACGGGATTGGACAGTGCCTGTCCCTGTTGGTAAGGGAACTCTTTTTCAGCTTACCAATTCAAAAGCTAATCTCTTTCAGAAACACCCTCCAAGACAAACCCACAAATAATGTTTTATCAACTATCTGATCATCCCTTAGTCCAGACAAAAGAACACAGGAAATCAAACTATCACACCTTCTGCAAACTCAAGTGGACTTCATGGCCTTAAGATTTGAAGAGTGCAATGCAGGTTTCTGGAAAACATCACTGTTGTGGAGGGAAAGAATCATACTAGGGGAATTCATGCCCTGGCGCCAGACATCTTGGGGAGATGCTCTGGACTAGTAAATATAGGAGTGCTCCTAGTGAGGAGTATTAATGAAGCATCTGTGCTGAGCTGTGCTTGGTCACTCAGAAGTGTCTGACTCTTTGTGACCCCATGGACTGTAGCCCACCAGGCTCCTCTGCCCATGGGGATTCTCTAGGTAAGAATACTGGAGTGGGTTGTCATGCTCTCCTCCAGGGGAACCTTCCCAACCCAGGGATCAAATCCAGGTGTCCTGCGGTGCAGGTGGCACATTCTTTACCATCTGAGCCACGGGGGAAGCCCTTAATGAAACATCTACTATGTACTAAGTATTTGACATCAAATTTCACATTGAATCTTCACAACAATCCCTCTGCAGTAGATACTATTATACCAATAAGGGAAGAGCTTTGTCATGCTTAGTTGCAGAAACTCTTTCAGCTGATGATTATGGTGGCCAAGATCCAAATGCTAAGGCAGGCTGACTTCAGAGCCTAGGCTATTTATTTATTTAGCTTTCATAGATGTGCAGGCTTTTCTCTAGTTGAGGCAGGCAGGGTCCACTCTCTAGTGACAGTGATAGGGCTCCTCATTGCAGTGGCTTCTCTCATTGCCGAGCACAGGCTCTAGGGCACTCGGGCTTCAGTAGTTGTAGTTTCCGGGCTCCAGAACAGAGGTTCAATAGTTGTGGCACACAAGCTCTTGGCATGTGGAATCCTCCCAGCCCAAGGATCAAACACGTGTCTCCTGCACTGGCAGGTGGATTCTTTACCACTGAGGCACCAGGAAAGCCCTGAGCTCTATGCTTTTAATTGCTGCGTCCTACTGAAACTGAGCAGGATTCTGTGGAGCCTTCCACCATATCCTTTGCTTTAGCTTCTCTCTGAAATACCTAGGTTATAGTATTTGCACATTTCCTCAGTGGTTTTGCATATGTAAAAAAACCTCCCCCTCTTCCCCAAATGGAAGGTGTTAACTACTTGAAGATCATGAGCACATAGCCCCAGGCTTCCTGGAGCCTAAGGACTAGCAAAGTTAACCCCTGTGATTACACCCTGCCACCTCACCATCAGTCTATCGTTACACGAGGGGATCACAGGCCCTGGGATCTTGATCTCTCACTAAGCTTTTAAAAGTGCTTTGCTGAAAACCTTTGGGGCATTCAGGGCTCTTTAGGGCATGAGACACTTGTCTCCTTGCATGGCTTTCCGATAAACCTTTCTCTTCTCCAAACTTTTGATGTTTCAGTTTATTTGGCTTCACTGTGCATTGGGCACAGGAACTTGCATTAACAGTACTGCCTATTATTGGTCCATGCATCTCTCCTCTTGGTCATGGATGCGCCTGGCAAGTGAATGCTGTAAGAAAGAAACAAGTGGATTATCCCAAAAGCAAGGGGCTAGGCTCTCTCTCTTCCACATCGAATTCTGCTGTGTCACTTTGGGCTCTTGGAATGGAGGACCAGCCTTTCAATACTTTTCCCCAAATGATCTTTCAACGTTCTAAGAACTCACAGCATGGTGGAAATTATACTAAAGGCTGAGGCAAGAAAAGAATGAAGCATCTGCCTTCAGAGGCCTCACAGTCTAGTGGGAGATACAGGCATATTAAGAGATACTTGTCATAGGTATAACAATAGAGGTTATACATAGTAACAGTACAATATACAATGCACTGTGGGGATACACATACTTTTATCAGCAGTGTATAGTTGAATATTTTCTTACAAAATTAAATGATAGGCTTACCTTACAACTCAGAAATTTCCATTCTAACCAGGTGGCGCTAGTGGTAAAGAACCTTGCTGCCAATTAAGGAGATATAAGACATGCGGGTTCTATCCCTGGGTTAGAAAGATCCCCTGGAGGAGGGCATGGCAACCCACTCCAGTATTCTTGCCTGGAGAATCTCACTGGACAGAGGAGCCTGGGGGGGCTACAGTCCATAGGGTTACACAGAGTCAGACATGACTGAAGCTACTTAGCATGCACATATACAAGTGAAATGAAAGCATACACTTGCAAAATCTTTATATTGTATTCATTCATAATTACCTCCAAACTACAAACAGTCCAAACGACCTTCAATAGATGAGTGGATAAACAAGCTGTAGTACACATATAAAATGTAATACCACTCGGCAGTAAAATGAGTCAATTACAGATACAGGCAACAAAACAAACTCCAAATGCATCATATTAAAGAATAGAAACCAGGTTCAAAAACTACAGAAAAGTCTGGATATTTCAAAGCCAAGGGATTGAAAACAGATTTGTGGTTGCTGCGGGCATCAGGTGGGGAAAGGGGACATGAGGAACTTTTCAAGGCTGAAGGAATTGTTCTGTATGTTGATTGTGGTGGTGGTTACATGACTATACAATGAGAGATGAATTTGACTGCACCTAAATTATATCCCGATTTAAAAGATACTTTTAAAATGCAAAGATATATGTGTGTGCATTGTATCGTTGGAGAAGTACGAGACACGTTGAGTGGTGGATAGTGCTGTCTATGAGTTATGGAGTGCTAGGAAGTATGTTGACTGAGAATGACCTTCGATTAACTTATCTCTTAAACTCAAAAAGCGTTGTTCTCAGATATAAAACTTTGAAAGGGACAAAAGCAAGAAATACGCACCTGGGGGGAATGGTTTCATAATGGCTTTGATTACAAGGAAAGTTAAATATCTGAGATTCTACAAGTTTCTAATTTACCAGTTAAACAACTATAACATCTGTAACACAGGCATGTATTTTTATGTGAATAGTTGTGTTATACAAAAAAGCATTTTATAACTCTATTAATAGTCCATAAGTAGTGTTATTATTTCCTGATAAATTTTGTTTTTCAACCCTTACAGCTCTTTCCTGCTTCAAAAATACCTCAGATAGGTCTTGAGTAATTTAGCTGTTAGTGAATTGATGATATATGTCTCTGTTATGAGCGTGGTTATTATATTAGAATATTTAATCATTTCTTTCCATTGCTCTAGTATTGATCATCCACTTAGCCATATCATCTGTAAGAGATTCTGTTATTTGCATATTGACACTCCATGCTCAGTGTCAAATTTTCTAACATTCCTTTCATTTCTCTGTTTATTGTTTATTTGTGTTCTGGATTTATGTCTTGAGTTTACCTTCTGCTTAGCTAATTCAATTTTCCACACTGTCAATTCTACTTGTTAATATTTCTAGTGATTATTTTAATCATCCCATGCAATTTTAGTTCTCTTCCATTCCAGCTTTCTTCCATATCCTCTTGCTTAATAAAAGTGATATCTCGATTTCTATCTTAGGGAATGAGTCACAGCATACTTTTTTAATGAGAGTGTCACATGTTAAAATTAGATTTTATTGCAAGCTATAGTTTCTCTGGGCTGCTACTAATTTAGAGCCCAAGGGACTCATGTTCCATTGTTAATTCTGCTTCTTACCAGCTGTGATGATCTGGGGAAGGTAAACTCTTTGCATTTTAATTCTGCTTCAGTAGATGCTGTTGATGCCCAGTTGTTGGTTCCTCAGCCCACCAGAGTTCCCAGCTACACAGGTAAGGTACTTATATCTTTCATCTTCTCTGCTTGAGGTCTCTCTGCACGCCACAGGAGCTCTTTACCACACTCAGGCTCAATTCAGAAGTGACAGTGTGTGTGGGACAATGAACACCTCCAGAGCAAACCTTAATACATGAGAAATGAGAGGCAGTCATCTGGTGGAATAATTCTGAGATATAGTCTATAGTTATTCAGAAGACCTTCAAGAGGAGAGTATTTATTGACTTTTTAAAAAATATTTCTGTCTTGCTTTTTCCATATCTACACCTGTGCATTCTAGAAGCACCTTGCAAATAAACTATCAGCATCCAAGCTTTTGTCTCACAATTTTGGAGAAACTTAAATTAAGACATGTAGCTCTCTCCAACCCAATTCTCTGAAGCTCAACTGGCTGGTTGCAGAGAAATAAAATGTGTCCTTTGACCTGTCCATCTTTCCTGTGGAACTCCAGAAATCACTATCATGCAGTATTCAAGTGGGACATTCCAAGATACCTGATAATTCTCTATGAGACTGGATGGTGAGGCTCCCAAATTCCTATGACTAAGAATCAAGCTAGGCCCAGCTCATTTAATGACAGTAAGGAGTAGGTAGCTAGTTGTTTATCATCTAATACAACAGCCTCTTTTGACTTACGGCACTCTCTCTTCTCTCTCATTCTCCAGTTGAATAAGCTTCTATAAATCTCTGTAGGATTCCATGTTAATGGCTCTCATCTTTTGGTAAAACAACAGAATACCTACAAATTATACCTTTCCAAAGAGAACCCCATTGTTGGTTGGTTTGAGAGGGATCACCCTTGGAAATCTGTGTGTGTGTGTGTGTGTGTGTGTGTGTGTGTCTGTTGAGCACTGAATGAAAAGGATAGGAATGAAGAATCTGAGGTTAAACTTTCTTACTCTCTCCCTGCCCCTAAAACATGGGGAGTGGGTTGAGAAGGCATGAGTTAATATCTCCAGGATACATCAACTAAGAGGTTTGTGAAATATTCTGTATGTTCCACTTAATCTAGGGAATCAAGAATTCTAGATAGGGTTGTACTGGGCTTCAGTTCTTGCCTTGATTTGTTTTTTGTTTGTTTGTTGGTTGGTTTTGTTTTGTTTTTTTCCTAAAGGAATTTGTCTTCCCCAAAGAAATTGCTGGAACTCATGATGGATAATAGTGATAAAGTTTATGGATTCAACAGCCCCAACCTTAGCCTTAGTCTTCTCTTTCCCATATTTAGAGAGTGAGAGGAAGTGATGGGACCCTAAACCCAGCTTGATCTTTTTTTGTTTTCTTTTAATTTGAAGATGTATATAAATACAGACTCTTCCAACTAAATTCAAAGCACATTCTGTTTGTGGCAATAGGCAATGGAGTCCAAAAAATGGACCTTTCTAGTAATCTTTGGAAGTTGGTTAACTCCTTATACGCCACTACTCATTTAGGAGAAAAGGCCCTCCAAAGATTACTAGAAAGGTCCTTCAGAAGAACAGGCTTCCAAACAACCATAAAACAGGTGCTCTCCTCTTGTCCCACTTGCCAATTAAACAACCCCCAAGGAGCTTGAAGATGCCAGCTGGCCCAGCCTGTCCAATGACGTGGGGCCTACCCAGGAGAGGACTGGCAGATGGACTTCACCCAGATGCCAGTTTCTCAAGGGTATAAATACCTATTAGTCATGGTAGATACATTCACAGGATGGATTGAAGGCTTTCCCACCTGGACTGAGAAGGCTGAGGAGGTGGTAAGAAAACTACTTCATGAAGTCATTCCAAGATTTGGTCTGCCCACGTCATTACAAAGTGACAGTGGGACATCATTTACTTCTAAGGTCACCCAAGGGGTCTCAAAAGCATTGAGCATTACTTATTATCTCCATTGTGCCTGGAGGCCTCAGTCTTCAGAAAAAGTAGAAAGAGCCAATCAATTCTTAAAATCAGCAATAAAAAAGATAACCCAGGAGGCCTCCCTGGGATGGAAGGAGGCTTTACCGATAGCTCTCCTCCGCACCCGCATTGCCCCTAAGGAACAGCTTGGTCTTAGTCCTTATGAGATGCTCTATGGGAGACCTTTTGTTTATGTCAATGACCTCTTCCTAGATCCAGAGGTTCAGACGCTCCAGTCTTATACCATAGCCACTGGACAATTCCAACAGGATATATGCTTGCGGGGTATAAACCAGGACCCAAAAGGTTCTAAGGAGTCACCACTATATGCTCCAGGGACTCAAGTTCTAATTAAAGTCTGGAAAGATGGGTCCCCAAAAGCTCAACTCCAGCCCACATGGAAGGGCCCCTACCCTGTAATACTTTCTACCCCCACAGCAGTCAAGGTACCAGGACATGACTCCTCGATTCACTACTCACGAGTCAAGCCATGGAAGAAGACAGAAGAGGACACTCAATACACCTGTGAGCCCCTGGGAGATCTCAGATGCCTATTCAGGACTGTAAATGAGTGCCATTCTAATGAACACCCCCAAAGTCAATACACCTGTGAGCCCCTGGGAGATCTCAGATGCCTATTCAGGACTGCAAATGAGTGCCATTCTAACGAACACCCCAAAATCTGCTTTCTGGAGATAAAATTTCTCAAGATAACTCTAAAGAGCCAACACAGCTTGACAGAGACTGTACTCCAAAACAGACAGGAAATAAATCTTCTGATCCCTGAATAAGGAGGGACTTGACCCATCCTGGTGATGTGAATTTAAAAATGACTAATGCCCCTACTAGTCCTTATTATGCTAAACTGATGATGCTCATGATTATTCCATGTACTGTCAATTGTCTAACCTGTTTTGTCTCTGCCCAGGTCAACAAGTTACAACATGCAGTGCCAGTTCAATAAAGATATAAAACTACAGCCAACCATGAAAAATATCACACACCCTTAGATGGACACCGCTATAAGGACTCTGAGGCTTGAGACTAGCAAGAGGAGGAGGCCCAATACCCCCTCGCCGTCCCAGTTCAGCAGGGAGTAGCCAAAAAGACCTCGACGCCCCTAAAGAATTGGGCCTCCCATCTCTTGAGGGGGAAATGTTATGTTGGTAGAACAGGGAAAAGGAGTCCAAAATGGCGGTGGCTAAAATACAAGGAAGGGAAAAGCCCGTGAAAATAGAACAAAAGAAGGTCTGAGGACCAGAGTGAGGACCTCAGGTAAAACAAACAACACTCCTGGCTGGCCCAATTTACATAGGACAGGCCCAGGGAGAGATAAACATATAAATAGAGGAGCCAAGGCCAGCTGTCTCTCTCTCCCTCGAGCTGGGGCGTTCTTCTCCTCGTGTCTTTAGATCGACGTGCCCTCACACCTGAAAGATGGATTTTCCTGCTATCTTCTAAATAAAATAGAGCTGTAACACTGAGCTGTAACACTGATTTGTCTAAGAACTATAACATGGTCCATTCAAGACCTGAGAGCTATAATACGGTCTATCCAAGACCTCAGAGCGGTGACACGCCGAGGGGGCTTTAATGTCCATCACTCCAAATCTTTGTTGTGACGAGACAAAGAACCAAGGGACATACACTCACGTGACAGTATGAGTTAATATCTCCAGGATACATCAACTAAGCAATTTGTGAAATATTCTGTATGTTCCACTTAATCTAGGGAATCAAGAATTCTAGATAGGGTTGTACTGGACTTCAGTTCTTGCCTTGATTTTTTTTTTTTTTTTCCTAAAGGAATTTGTCTTCCCCAAAGAAATTGCTGGAACTCATGATGGATAATAGTGATATAGTTTATGGATTCAACAGCCCCAGCCTTAGCCTTAGTCTTCTCTTTCCCATATTTAGAGAGTGAGGGGAAGTGATGGGACCCTAAACCCAGCTTGATCTTTTTTTTTTCTTTTAATTTAAAGATGTATATAAATACAGACTCTTCCAGACTAAATTCAAAGCACATTCTGTTTGTGGCAATAGGCAATGGAGTCCAGAAAATAATCATAATATTGCCTAAAGATTTCTATTGGTTGCTAGTAATTGCTGTTTGGTTTATATGGTTTTGTATAGGTACTCACTCCAGGATTGCTCTGTGTTGTTGCTTTGTTTTAGCCTCTCTGAAGAGAGCTCTTTACCTTTAAAGTGTATCAAGTGCCCCCTGTGGCTCAGGCATTGTGTTGTGTGTTTTAGGGAAGTTGTCTGATTTCATCTTTATAGCAACTCTGAGGTGTAAATGTCTTTTCTTTCATGTTAACAGATGGTAAACAGAGACACTGAAAGTTAAAGTGAGAGAGTTAGAATTCATGTGTGATTCCTCTTTCTCCAAAATTCACCCTTGACACTGTTCTTTTGTCATGAGAATTCAGGTCCACTTTAAGGAGTTCACTGGTTCATTTACTGGTAGGGCCATGACTAAATCTCAGGGTCAACCTTAAGCTCAGCTTCTCTTGACCCAGTAGGTAGATAGAGATGAAAGAGCTCTTAGAACTGGTTCTTTGAGGGTGTATACTTTGGGATTCCATATATGAACCCAGGAGCTATGAGAACCTCTCTACTCACTGACTCAGGATTAGGATAGGATTGGGATAGAGGAAATAAAGTACTTTCTCAGATTCTTTTCCATATGGATTTCTGTCTTCTACTTCGTAGGTTATAAAGAAAATTCGTCAAATCTTTTTTGAAATATTTGCCCCCTAGGCCATAATTGGAGAGACTGGGCAGGTAACAGCTGTACATGACTGATGCAGTGGGAATTCCCTCTCTCGTTTTCCAAAAGATGAATTCTCAAATACTTCAACCCCAGGCCTGTTTAGCACTAAAGTGAAAAGTATTAGTCTCTCAGTTATGTCCAACCCTTTGGGATCCCATGGACCGTTGCCCACCATACTCTTCTGTCCATGGAATTCTCCAGGCAAGAATACTGGAGTGGGTTGCTATTCCCTTCTCCAGGGGAATCTTCCCAACCAGAGACCAAACCCATGTCTCCTGCATTGCAGGAGGATTCTTTACCATCTGAGCCACCAGGGAAGCCCTTATTACAAGAGAGGCTTCCAAATGATATTGGTAAATACCCATCACATGTTATCTGGTCCCTTTCTCTAAGGAACCTGAGTATCAGTGTTTATTATTCTGGGGACTGCGACTTTGCTGCTGCTGCTGCTGCTGCTAAGTCGCTTCAGTCGTGTCCGACTCTGTGCGACCCCAGAGACGGCAGCTCATCAGGCTCCCCTGTCCCTGGGATTCTCCAGGCAAGAACACTGGAGTGGGTTGCCATTTCCTTCTCCAATGCATGACAGTGAAAAGTGAAAGTGAAGTTGCTCAGTCGCACCCGAGTCTTCTCGACCCCATGGACCACAGCCCACCAGGGTCCTCCGTCCATGGGATTTTCCAGGCAGGAGTATTGCAGTGCGGTGCCATTGCCTTCTCCGACCTAGCACAGGCAAATAAATAATTGTTTTGTTAACCAAAAACTATATTTGGCCAATTTTACCAAGCTGGTTTGGGAAGAACCTAGACCTCCTCATGTCCTATAGTTCCATTGTACTTCCTATTCACCGATTGCTTCAAAAGAAAAATCAGGAGGGGAACTCCTGACCATCAGAAAACTGGGCATATCAAAAGAGGAAGAACATTGTAACCTATTGAAAAGGGTTATATTTGAGACACTTAAGGGATTTCAGGTCATAGGGTGATATTCATCATTATCAACATCAATAAGGGATAAAATCTGTTCTGTTCACTGTCAGTCACATCCATGAGGACTTAACTGGGTGCAGCAATAGTATAGATACTCAATAAATATGTGTTGGATGAAATGTTTGCATGTGTATATGGAAGTATGTCAGGGAAGACTTGACTCCCAGTGGTTAGGTCTGAGTCTCCTGTGGCTGGAAAGATGTTGGCATAAACTTTTTTTTTTTTTTTTGGGAATTATGAGAATGTATTATTTCTGTTTGTTTCCATCTGCTTTTTTTTTCTTCATTACTGTAATTGGGCAAACTCTTAAAGCCCAAAGGAATCCTGTCTTTCCTTCCTTTATTCCTAGACTGAAGTACTTACAGTGGCTCTCCAAGCCCTGCCATGGAACGGATTCTGGAGGAAGGGCAGAACACTCACAACTGTCCATTATCCCACCAGAACGCCATCATGAGGTCAAGAGCAGTGGAAATGGGGAAGGGTGGATGTGAAAGGGTGCTTAAGGAATGAGAGCAGAAAGTTGGGGAAAAAGTTAATTAGAGGGAGTAGAGAGAAGGGGAAAAGAAAAAAGTCAAAACAGAGACTTTTTTTTTTTAATTGGGGTATAGTTGCTTTACAATGGGTTCGATCCCTGAGTCAGGAAGATCACCTGGAGAAAGGAATGGCTACCCACTCCAGTATTCTTTCCTGGAGAATCCATGGACAGAGAAGCCCGGTGGGCTACAGACTATGGGGGTCGAAAAGAGTCAGACACGCCTGAGTGACTAATACTTTCACTTTCGTATATATACATATATATATATCTCCTCTTCCTTGTATTTCCTTCCCATTTAGGTCACCACAGGACAGACAGCAGAGTTCCCTGTGCTGTATACGAGGTTCTCATTAGTTTATCTATTTTATGCATGGTGTATATATGGCAATCCCAATCTCCCAATTCATCCTGCCCCTCTTTCTCCCCTTGGTAACCATGTTTCTTCTCTACATTTATGTCTCTATTTTGCAAGTAGGTTCATCTATACCATTTTTTCTAGATTCCAAGTCTATACTTCCCCACACGCCCGTTTAAGTGGCTTAAATCTAGGGCAAATGCAGAGGTTTCCATAGGAGCAGCTGTAGCAATAGCCCAAGAGGCCTTTCCCCTTGCCAAGTACACTGCCCCCGGCTCACACCTGACAACTTGAGTTCTAGCACTCAGGGATGTGGTTAACTGAAATATGTGGTCTTTCTGGAACTGCTTAAGTGTGGAAAGGAAGTGTAGGATATCACGCTGGAAAGAGAGGCTGAACTTGGAGTTCAGAAGACCTTGAGTGTGAAGGAAGATGATTTCACATGAGAGGTTCATGGAGGATGAAGCTGCTCTAGTTCACAAGGTGACTGCGTCTGGGTTCACGGTGTCTCATTTCAGAGTTCATGTATTTCAGGTATCCCGTGGCCAGAAAGATCTCTGTGTGCTTCTACCCCCAACTAAGAGGGAAATGATTTCTCGAGCCCCTGAATCGTCTTGTGGCTTGATACAATCTCCTTTACTCTAAATGTGCACCATTCCGACTATCCATCCAAAAATCATAAGCCCAGGGATCGACTGTTCTTTTGAAAACATCAGAGCATGCAGCTGCTGAGCACTGAGGTGAAACACCTTGTTATTGCCATTTAACCTGGGTCACATGTCACAGGAGCAGATGTACTAGTGAAGTAGTCACAGGAACCATAGCAAGGGCTGAGAAAAACTTACATGTCTCATATGAGAGATTGCGTGACCGTGGAAATAGACGTGGGCACCATCTGCCAAGAGCTTGAAACAAGACTCTTTGACTGACCAGTTAAGTCCCGTATATTTGAACAATATAAACAACGTAGGCAGATAATAATAATTTTAGGAAATAGCAATGGCAACAAGATTTAGGGCTCCCTATATGCCCAGTCCTGCTTTAAGCCTATTGTATGAATGATATTACTTAATCTTCCCAACAGTAATATATGGGAATTAATATTATATCCTTAATAGTTATGTACTTTCATGGTTCCTCTAGTAGTGTCTTATACCACTAATCTGTTCGGAAGATTAATTTAAATAATACAGGTTGAAAAAGAAAATAAATTGCCAAACATTATTTTTATAATTATAAATGACATTCTGTGCTTGACTACATCTATCTATCAAAAACATCTGTCTTGACTTTCTACTACCCTGGTACATCTACTCTGTCTGCAAAGAATATTTTAAGTGATAATATTATAACACCTAAAAGCATTATTATTAATCCTAGCCTAAATGTCTTCCCCATGGTAGTGAATTCCACCAGTTTATTGAACAACCATAGTTTATATATCTTCATACCTCCAGTAATGGGAACACCTTAAGCATTCTACAAATGTTTGAGATCTTAGTGTGGTTTATCATATATTAATTACTTACTATATATCAAGCACTGGCATGCATGCTAAGAACTTTAAAAAGGTTATTCCAAAATAGTCTTTTTTACAATGCTATCAGTTCTCACATTTAAGTGTGCGTCAGAATCACTTAAGCATGCATCAAGGCTTGTTAAGATACAAATTTCTGAATCTCACTCCCAGAAATTCTGATTCAGTAAATTCAGGATGGGGACCTGAGATTTACATTTCTAACCACTTCCCAGGTGATGCTGATGCTACTGGTCCAGGGGCCACATGGAAATCACTGCTAAAATTACCACTTGAATTTTAGGGATAAAAAAATTATGGTGGTCCAGTGGTTAAGAATCTGCCTGCCAATGCAGGGGACACAGGTTCAGTCTCCTCCCTGGGAAGATCCCACATGCCTCAGGGCAACTAAGCCCCAGAGCTGAAACTACTGAAGCCTGTGGGCCTAAAGCCCATGCTCTGCAACAAGAGAAGTCACCACAATGAGAAGCCTGCTCACCACAACAAAGACTAGCCCCCGAACTGTGACTAGAGAAAGCCCACACAAAAACAAAAACAAAATGGAGCACAGTCAATAGATAAATAATTTTTTTTAAGGAAAAGAAAATTAAATCTCAAAGAACTGAATAACTATCTGTATTGGCTTTCTATAATAGCTGTCACAAAGTATCATAAATGGAGTGGCTTAAACAACAGAAATCTATTGTCTCACAATTTTGGAGATTATATGTTCAAGATAAAGGTGTGGGCAGGGTTGGGAAGAATCTCTCCAGTCCTCTCCCAGATTCTTGCAGTCTTTAGACAATCTTTGACATTCCTTGGGTTGTAGAAGCATCACCCCAGTCTCTCCCTCTGTGCCTGTTTGTATCCAAATTTCCCCCTTACTTAAGGATACCAGTCATATTGGATTGGAGTCCACGCTAAAGATCTCATGTACATTTGATAACCTCTGTAAAGGGCATATCTCCAAGTAAAGTCAAACACTTAGGTACTGAAGGTTAGGAGTTCAACATATGAATTTTGGGGAACACAGTTCAACCATACATGCAAGACAAGGTGCTTCAGTCCTGTCCAACTCTTTGCAACCCTATGGACCATAACCTGCCAGGCTCCTCTGTCCATGGGATTCTCCAGGCATGAATACTGGGGTGAGTTGCTGTGCCCTTGTACAGGGGATCTTCCCAACCCAGGGATCGAACCTGTGTGTCTTACATCTTCTGCATTGGCAGGCGGGTTCTTTACCACTAGTACCACCATCAACTTCCAGTTCAGTTCAGTTCAGTTGCTCAGTTGTGTCCAACTCTTTGCAACCCCATGAATCGCAGCACGCCAGGCCTCCCTGTCCATCACCAACTCCCGGAGTTCACTCAGACTCACATCCATCGAGTCCGTGATGCCATCCAGCCATCTCATCCTGGGTCGTCCCCTTCTCCTCCTGCCCCCAATCCCTCCCAGCATCAGAGTCTTTTCCAATGAGTCAACTCTTCTCATGAGGTGGCCAAAGTACTGGAGCTTCAGCTTTAGCATCATTCCTTCCAAAGAAATCCCAGGGTTGATCTCCTTCAGAATGGACTGGTTGGATCTCCTTGCAGTCCAAGGGACTCTCAAGAGTCTTCTCCAACACCACAGTTCAAACACGTCAATTCTTCGGTGCTCAGCCTTCTTCACAGTCCAACTCTCACATCCATACATGACCACAGGAAAAACCATAGCCTTGACTAGACGGACCTTAGTTGCTAAAGTAATGTCTCTGCTTTTGAATATGCTATCTAGTTTGGTCATAACTTTTCTTCCAAAGAGTAAGAGTCTTTTATTGGGGGAATACAATTCAACCATAGCATTAGACTAATCCCAAGGTCACACAGCCAATAAGTGTTGGAGATAGAAGTAAAACCCAAGCCCTGTTTTTATGCAAAGTGACAACAGAAACCCTTTTCCATGTGCCCTGTAAAATACAGGAGAGATACTCTTCACCTCTGACATTCTAATCGTCCTGATGGATAACAAGGTGATGCAGAGGCAGACTGGACAGTCCCTGGCTTACAGCTGCCATTCAAAATGCCCCAGTCAAGAAGTAAGACTTTTCCATCTTGTTTGTAAGGAACACGGGATGTTCAAATGAGAAAGCTTTCACTTTGTCAACTTTTTCGGACCTTCCCTCATCTAATCAGGACAGACACCTGCCTGGCTATTTCAGCTGAGCCTGATGCAATGCTAAAGGTGTGTCCAGTGTTGTGTCCTTTCTCTGGGATAGCTAGGCAGGAGTGAAATGGCAGTAACAGAGGGAACAGGCAAGGCAGGGATAGAGCTAGCTAGGTCAAACAGCATGGTTGCCTTTTCTCCCTGACTCTTGAAGCCTGAGATTTGTGGATAACATAAAAGGTTACAGCCCCTCTTTGGAAGCCACAAATAACCCTGCTTGGTCTCTGACAGCTCGGCAGCCCTTGGCATTCCATTACCCATTTGCGCCTGGGATTCCAGTAGTACATTTGAGCAGCTGGCCCCAAAGTGTGGTCTCTTCGGAGCATGTTGTAGGAGCTCTGGGTCACTGAGGAGCTGTTTCCTCTTTCGACTCAATGCTCAGAAACAATGAAATTACGTACTTTCTGGAGTGATTAATAAACATGGCCTATTTCTCCATATGGGATGAATATACTTAAGTAAAAAGAAAGTAAATACATAGGAGTGCACTCGTGTACAGATATACCTTTACCTAGCAATGGCTTAAACTCTGTAACTTTGACATAGAGACACAAAGGAAGGAGTCCCCCAAAACAGAGGTAAGTCCCCACTGCACCAACACACATATACACACACAAGAGAATGCATGTAAAACCTGGTAAAATCTGAACGTTTTGGACTCAATAGTATTATATCATGTTAATTTCCGGGTTTGGACACTGTGCCATTTGTGTGTTAGTCACTCAGTTGCGTCTGACTTTTTGCAACCCCATGGACTCCTCTGTCCCTGGGATTCTCAAGGCAATAATACTGGGATGGGTTGCCATTTCCTTCTCCAGTGCTATAGTTATGTGCAATATTATTACTGCGGGAAGCTGGGTGAAGGGTACACAGGAGCGCTGTAATATTTTTTCAGCTCTAATGAGTCTTGTTGTTGTTAAGTCGCTAAGCTGTGTCTGACTCTTTGCGACCCCATGGACTGTCACTCGCCAGTCTCCTCTGCCCATGGGATTTCCCAGGCAAGAATAGTGGAGTGGGTTGCCAAGTCCCTCTCCGAGAGATCTTTCCAAGCCAGGGAGAGAACTTGCATCTCCTGCATTGGTAGGTGGATTCTTTGCTGCTGAGCCATCAGGGAAGCCCCTGAAAAGTCTTAAACTATGTTAAAAATTATTTTTACATGAGAAATGATATGATAACACTACTGCAATTCCTGCAACAGCAAAGAGGATGAGGTGGTTGGATGGCATCGCCGACTCAATAGACATGAGTTTGAGCAAACTCTGGGAGATAGTGAAGGACAGGGAAGCCCGGCGTCTGTGGGGTTGCAAAGATTCGGACACAGGTTAGCAACTTAACAACAACAAAACTATAATACCCTTAATTGGCATTGTCATCATTCACAGACGTTATATTATAAAACATTTGTTAAAGAGTTACAAGAATTCCCAAGTAGTACATTGATTTTGAGAAATTGCTGGTGTCATCTTTTGTTAGAATGTGGGTCTCTTGCTAATGTTGTCCCTGTCTGAGCCAGGATTTGACATAAGAAATTGGAAACATGTCCAGTGACACCCCAACGTGGGTAAGTGCTGTTATGTTATTGAAGTTCAGTTCACTGCATCCAGAAGGCAGCTGAGTGCTGACCTCATGACACGCCTAGACCTACCCCTGGATGTCAGCACTTTCCACATGACCCAGACCAGGAGTGCTTGCCCTCTGACCCATCCTTGCAAGGTCACTGCCAATCTGGGTCAGTCTGGAACAGTGAATGCGAATCTATGTGGCTGTCTCCTGGATCCACTGAGTGGACAAATGGGGTTGCCCGAATCCATGCCCACACTATTCTCAGGACATTGTTGACTTAAAAGATACAAAAATAGACAGCCATTTATTTCTCCAGCAAAGATGGGTTTATTCAAGATCAATAGAGAATTGCAATTTGAGGTCTGCAACCATGGCAAGCCACATGCAAGTCCCAGAGCAGCAAGGAAGAACGCTTTCATGGAGAGGAAACGGAATGTGGGGAGGGCTAGAGTAAACAAACAGTCCACGGCCTTTCATTGGCTGAGTCCTGGCCTGAAAGAAGAGGCTCCATTCTTCTTCCGGCAGGGCTTTCTGTCCTCGCAGGACACGAGAGCGCCCCCTTCTGGTCTCCTGACTCTATTTAATTGAGATTTCTCTATTAGCTTTTTTTTTTTTACATCCTGATTTCATGACCATCACTATCACTAGATATTTTCAGAATCACTAAATAGATAATTTCTCTTTACCAGAATGAGATATTAAGCATGGCATAGAAGCCTTTCTACCTTCTACTGAATTCATAATTACTTTTAGAAATTTTAATTTTTTAATTTAGAAAAGTTTTCTAATCCTTATAAAATTTTTCTGGAATGTTTTGTTATCCAATACCTTTATATTCAATTAAATCATTCAGTGTCAGGAAACCTGCTTAACTATGGTCATTGGAACACCCTAAGATAATCATCTTGAGCTAATGAATGTATACTAGACATAATATTATAAACTAATTATGTAATGTCTCATAGTTACTATTAAAGCACTTATTAGCTGAAATGGAGCTATTTCAAAACTTAAGCAACTGGTTCATTTATATAAGTGTCTATCAGCTAAATTTCAGCTTTGCTGGTGTTGCTTGAACCCAACACATGGTTCTTCTAGGGCTAGTCACTATTCTTTTCTTTCTCTCTCTCTCTTTTTTTTGCAGCTTTTAAAACGAAGATTTATTTGACAAGTTTCACTTAGCACAATACACATAAAAGGAAAATCACAGTACAATGAAAAATGTAAATCAAGGCCTCACAATTTCATACAAACACCAAGACCAAAATCCTAAAGTATTGGTATTATGTGTCAAACTTCCCCCATTAACTTAAAAAGAAAAAAAGAAAAAGCTTAAGCTTACATGCTATAGAGGTTATTAAGTGAAACTAGAATTACCAAACATGCCAAATGTGTTTTCATTGTGAAACTATTCTATGGATTGTTCTCACAGCATATCTAGAATATTCTTCTTACTCTGCTAAATGCCTGGGAATTTCTACAACTTGAGCTTGAGTGAATCTTACAAAAAAGACAATTGAGCAAAGAAAATAAGGTAGTACTTTAATGCACTGTCCACAGTATTTCAAGAAAGCATACATGATTTCTGGTTTATACAAGGTGACTCAGCCATAAAGAACCACCACACCTTGGACTAGCCCATCGAAAAACAGCAGGGAACCGGCATTTGTTTGCCACTTCTTCCTGTCTCCTATTTCTCTTTAGTTAAGTTTTCCCCACGGGGCACTAACAACTCTGCATTTCAGGGTTGTGTGACTCAGCCCTTCTAGACAGAAAAGAAGTAAACTCCTGCCTCTTACATTCCATGATATAGAACTGCATCTGGGAGGGAGGGAACCAGAGCCTCTGTGATGCTGGCTTTCTTGGTCCTAAGCTCTCACTATGGAAGGCTCACTGTGTACATGTGTGCTAAGTCGCTTCAGTTGTGTCCAGCTCTTTGTGACCCTATGGACTATAGCCTGCCAGGATCCTCTGTCCATGGGATTCACCAGGCAAGAATACTGGAGTGGGTTGCCATGGCCTCCTCCAGGGGATCTTCCCCACCCAGGGATCAAACCTGCATCTCTTATGTCTCCTGCATTGGCAGGTGGGTTCTTCACCACTAGCACCACCTGGGAAGCCCTGTGGAAGGCTCAGTGCAAACCATGTCAAAACCTAGCCTACCCTCTTGGGATGCCAAGGCTGATGGCAGTGCCAAGAGTGATAAGGCCAATTGGAGCTTCTCCTCCAGTAAGTGGCATAGCTCCCAGTAGGCAGATACAGCCAAGTGAATCTTACTGATCACAACTTGTGATTATACAAATGACTCTGGAGCAGGTTCCTAGAAAGGAGCTTTAGGAATTTGTCGAACATTGAAAGTTTTATGTCATTAGTCCCTAAAAGTGATTGTTTTAAGAGTAATGTTCTCATGTATAGACAATTTCTGTTTGTTATAAATTTATTATTTGTGTATTCTCTTCTTCAATCTCTAAGCTTGTCTATACAAACCAACTTTTATTGAAATATGTTTAAAGTTATAGAAGATAGGGCCAAGTGGACCTGCAGATGTATGCCACTAACCTTAAACTGTTTAAGAAAATTGAATCTGAAACTGTTAGTTGCTCAGTCGTATCTGACTCTTTGTAGCGCCGTGAGCTGTAGCCTGCCAGGATCCTCTGTCCATGGGATTTCCCAGGCAATAATACTGGAGTGGACTGCCTTTTCCTTCTCTAGGGGATCTTCCTGACCCAGGGATTGAACCCAGGTCTCCTGCATTGCAGGCAGATTCTTTGCCATCTGAGCCACTAGGAAAGCCTAAACTGTTTAAGAGGGTGTGGTGAAATATTTAGCCTAATCAACTTTAGTGTTCAGAACCCAGTTTGGTATTATGGGTGTATATTTTCATTGAGTTTAGTTGACATAGATGCCATTAGTCATTTCTATCCAAACATTCAAAGAAGAAAAAAAACAACAACAACAACTGAGACTTAGAACAGAAAGAAAAATCTAGGTACCATTAAAGGTAATTGGATGCTTTTAACTGCTGTGGTGTTTTAGTACTGACCCTGAGCAAAAGTGAGGTAAGCAGGGAATGAAGATTCTATTTAAAAGATCTCTATGAGCTGTAAAGTTCTGCAATGGTTAACTTTCTGTCAGTTTGATGGAGCTAAGAGATGCCAGGATAGCAGGTAAAACATTCATGGATGTGTCTGTGAGGGTTTTTCAGAAAAAGATTATCATTTGCATGGGTGAACTAAGTAAAGCAGGTGGCTCTCTCCAAAGACTGTGAGCATCTTCCAATACCCTGAGTGCTCTAAAAGAACAGAAAGGCAGAAGAAGGATGAATTTGCTCTCTCTCTACTCGGGCATCTGGTTTTCAAGCTTTCTGCCTCAACTGGGACTTATCACCAGGCCTCTGATTATCTGGTCTTCAGACTCAGACTGAATTATAGCTACCAGCTTTCCTGGCTCTCCAGCTTGAAGACGACAGATCATGGGATTTCCTGGCATCCATAACACTCAGTCAATTCCTATAATAAGTTTACTCTTGTTTATATCTCTGTGTATCCTACTGGCTTTTGTTTCTCTGGAGAACCTTGCCTGATATAAGCTCATGCCCACTTTCATATACATAACACAATGACACTAATCCCTACCTTGAATGCCTAGTCAGATTGATGCCCGTCCAAGACTATAAGGAATCCTCCCTGAGACCCCACAATCCTCCTCCATCCCTCAAGCCTATTTCCCAGACTCTTGCTGCTCCACCCCTTCATCCAGCTTCCCTGGCTTCTTCCCGGCCTTGACCCCACTGGCCCATTGTCCCTATGTTTCATTCCCTCATGCCCCCAAATGTGTCAACTACACCATAGCATAAACATCCTACTTAAAACAATGGCTCTCAATGATGGAGGTTCATTTGAAACACCGATGGATATCTATAAAAATATTGATTTCCAGACCCCACTCAACACTATTGAACAGTTCTTCATGGTTAGAAACAGGACAATTTGTCTGTAGTTTTCGAATCTCTATAGCTGATTCTGAAGAACAGACACAGTAGTGAACCAATGAGTTAGACCATGAGGTTTGTCTCCTTTAGTTTCCTCTTTGAAATTGCTTCAGTCTCCTTCCCTTTTCCCTGTTCTTCTTGCCCCACTAGCAGCATTAATTTTCTGGGCAACAAACTTCTTCCTTGATAATTGCTCCTCATTTCTATCCATTTCATTTGATGCCTTGATCTTACAGTTGGTTGCATCATAGCAACCTAGAATCAAAGAATTAGATAGTACCCAGGAGATTCTCAACCTTACCATCTTCTCTACTGAAATGTTTTGATAGTCTCTGCAAAGAAGTTTCTTAACATAGGGTCTGCATACTTTAGCTTAAAGAGGTTTCCCTGGTGGCTCTGATGGTAAAGCATCCACCTGCAATGCGGGAGACCTAGGTTCAATCCCTGGGTCAGGAAGATCCCCTCAAGAAGGCAGCGGCAACCCACTCCAGTGCTCTTGTCTGAAAAATCCCATGGACGGAGGAGCCTGGTAGGCTACAGTCCATGGGGTCGCAAAGAGTCAGACATGACTGAGCAACTTCTCTTTCTCTCTCTCTCTTTATTATTACTAACTCCTATGTGAAATCTGGGCCTCCCTGGTGGCTCAGTGGTAAAGAATCCACCTGCCAATGCAGGAGACACAGGTTTGATCCCTGGGTCATGGAGATCCCTTGAAGAAGGAAAAGGCAACCCACTCCAGTATTCTTGCCTGGGAAATCCATGGGCAGAGGATGAGAAGCTACTGGCAAGCTACACTAAAATGGGTTGCAAGAGTCTGGCATGACTTAGTGAATAAACAAAAACAAATGTGAAATTTAGCATTTCTTTCTATTATGACTATAAGCAATAATTACAATTGTATTAGTTGTACCTTAAACTTGGTCACTAATAGATGTTACAGATAGTTTTATACCAATGCAGTCATCACAGCTGTTTTTAAACACAGGTTCATGAGAACCCCATGAGCAATTTTTAAACACACACCCCATTTAAAGCTTAACTTCAAGACTGATCTACTTAAGGATCTTCTCATACAACTTCAGCTACCTGAATGCAAGTCCACTTTTTGGAAATAGACATTAGGTATATTACTGTGTGTCCTCAGTTGCTCAGTCATGTTGGACCCTTTGCAACCCCATGGAGTATAATCTGCCAGGCTCCTCGTCTATGGAAATTTCTAGGCAGGAATACTGGAGTGAGATGCCATTTCCTACTCCAGGGGATCGTCCTGACCCAGGAATTGAATCTGCTTCTCTTGCGTCTCCTGCATTGACAGGCAGATTCTTTACCACTTGTGCCACCTGGGAAGCCCAGCTGGGTTTCTTTCCAATACCAAATCCCAGCATTCATTCTTTGGCTACCCTCTAATGGAGCTCACGGTTGCCCTTACATGACTTCTAGTGTTGTAATGCCAGATTAATCTTCCAGGATATCAGACTGTCCTGGTCCAACTGACTTCTATTATAAGCCTAAGTATGATGGTTGACATCTGAACGACTCTCATTCATTGAACTTCTGTCCAGTTTCCTATGCCTCACCCTCAAATCAGGCCACCTCTATTATCCAGGCTTCCCAGGTGGCGCTAGCAGTAAAGAACCTGCCTGCCAATGCAGGAGACTTAAGAGATGCAGGTTCGGTCCCTGGGTCAGGAAGATCCCCTGGAGGAGGGTGTGGCAGCCCACTCCAGTATTCTTGCCTGGAGAATCCCATAGACAGAGGAGTTTGGTGGGCTGCAGTCCACAGGGTCATGAAGAGTTGGACACGACTGAAGCAACTTAGCGCACACACACACACACACACACACACACTATTATCGACTGAGCAATACTGGCTGAAGTCTTTAAAATGGACTGATTTAGACCCTTAAAAAACCTTCTCATGCAATCTCAGTGACACCACAAGTGACTTGATAAGAAAGGAGCGACATGAAGTGTTTCACATCCTTTCTAAACTTCTCAACACTTCATTCTTCAGTTCTCATTCAAAACAAATGTTTCACAACAAAGGTAATTACCCTACTGAGAACTCCTTTTCAAATATTCTTGGTCCAATTTGAAAATGCTTTTCTCTCTTTAATCACTCTCCTTCAAGTTTCTTTGGTTTTCAATAAAGAACTTTCTTAGAAGGAAAGACGGTGGGTAGAATAAAGAAAATACGCTTCTAGGGTACCTTCTACCATCAGTTTCTAGGTTGCATTTGCAAGCAAGTATAATATATTAGGGATTTCCCCAGTGGTTCAGGGATAATGGATTTACCTGCAACGCAAGAGATATGGGTTCGATCCCTGGACTGGGAAGATCTCCTGGAGAAGGAAATGACAACCCACTCCAGTATTCATGCTTGGGAAATTCCATGGACAGAAGAGGCTGGCAGGCAAAAGTCCGTGGGGTTGCAAAAGAGTCAGATACAACTTAGCAACTAAATAACAGCAAATAATATATTAGAAGTTTATTCACTGTTGGTGACAAAGACGTAAATGCAGCATATATGAAACTGAAGATCATTTCTGTTTCAGATAGAGGAGGCTATAGGTAGACAATCTAAGACTAGTATAACCACCCTACACCCTCATCAGAGACTCTAGATTTTATCTTTAGCCTTTACCATCCTTTACATGCAGCCTCTACGTCTCAAAATTGCTGCACGGGCTCTAACTATTACCACCTTCATTCCAGACAGCAAGAAAGAAGCAGTAGGGAGGCACTTGCCAGTGGTGTCAGTTCTCTTTAAGAAGCCTCTATGTCATCTTTTGGCTTATGTCCCTTTAGGCAGTAACTCTAGGTGGGCACTAGCTTCCTAAGTGGAAAATTTTTTTCTTAAGAAAGGAGACAGTGGACATCCAGCAGGGCATAGGAGTTTCTGCAAAGGAGAGATTCCAGAATTAGGCCAACTTATACTAAAGCCATGCTATTTCAGTGTTACGAGAGCTCGCTGGTGTGTTATATACTCATGGCCTTGGAGAACTGCTAAATAACTTTCAGGGTGTTGATCACTGACTCCTTTTTACCACACCTTTGCTTTTACATCTCCTTCCAGCATTGCAGGCATCTGGGCACATTTATTTCCTCCTTATATTAAAGTATACCAAGAGCTTCTCTGGTGGTTCAGGGGTCAAGAGTCTACCTGCCAATGCAGGGGACACAGGTTTGACCCCTCCTCTGGGAAGATTTCACATGCAGTGGGGCAACTAAGCCCACGCACAACTGTTAAAGCCTTTGCACCCTTGAGCCCATGCTCCACAGCAAGAGAAGCCAGTGAAATGAGAAGCCCGCACAGCACAACCGGAGAGTAATACCCACTCTCTGCAACTAGAGAAAGCTCGTGCATAGCCACCAAGACCCAGAACAGCCAAATAAAGAAATAAAATAAAATGAAGTACAGCAAGGGTCTGTTTAATTCACATTTTTATCTTTACCGCAAAGTACAGAACCTAGTCCACACGTTTGATAGATGTCTGATAATTGTAGATTGTAGATCTTTAGTAGATAATTGTAGATTGAAAATGTACTTGTCCCTATTTGTCCAGCAAATGCTCCAACCCTTCAGTGCCAACTTATAGAAAAGAAACGGTTTCCTTCTTAGCTACTCCCAAGCCCATCTGTTCTCTTATCATCGGGGATATACTTTTATTTTAATAAAATAAATACATATGTGATGGCTTGGTGCTCATCAATTGGATTGGGCATTTTGCCAAGCTTCGTACACCCATTTTGCTCTCAGAATGTCAGTATTGCATGGATATAAGGCTCTTTACTTCTCACAGCTCATTCTTAGGAGACATTATCTCATCCAACTCTGAAAGGTGTAACACTTTAGTGTTGTTACACTTAAGAGGAAAGGGAGAGAAAACAGAAGGGCCTAGGGCTGTCTAACTAATGCCATTACAATAGATTACAAGGTGAGAGTGTTTATGTAGCTTTTTATAACACAAAACTCACTCATAACACTATCTGAGATTGCAAAAGGAACACATTAATGGCAGGAAATGCTAGAGTAAAAATATTCTCTATGCTTTGGACCACATTATGGAAAGATATGTTTTATAAGGATAGGATTACACTGGGTGTTTGCTGTCGTCTGCAAAACGGTGTGAGTTTGTTGAAAAGTTAACTCTTACTGTGCCTCCAAAAGGAAGATGACGGAAATGAATTAGTTTACACTGTAAAATACATAAGCTGAGGCATGAACTCAGTGGCTAAATGTTGCAGAAGGATAGGGATTCAGATTTCAGCCTGTGCTTTCTTGTAGACCCCAACTTTCAATATGATAAAGATACAG
Source organism: Ovis canadensis (assembly GCF_042477335.2). Classification (NCBI taxonomy): domain Eukaryota; kingdom Metazoa; phylum Chordata; class Mammalia; order Artiodactyla; family Bovidae; genus Ovis; species Ovis canadensis. The sequence continues at coordinate 83,844,853 of NC_091257.1, read as the reverse complement.
GTCTGTCGTCCAAGGACCTTCAAAGGAGGGTGCCCAAGACAGGGGGGTGGCTAAGACAGTGCCATATGATGAAGGAGTTGGGAGCTGGAGATGCTGATTTTGGAAATGAGGAGATTCAACAGGACATGTTCTCAAAGGAAAGGAGCAAGACTTGGATTTAATGAATTCAAGGGGTGGGACCAAAATAATGAAAAAGGGAAACCTACAAAAGACAGACATCAGCTCACTGAAAAAAATAACTGAAATTCTAAGCACCCTCAAAGCAGACCAGGTCATCTCAGTAGGGAGAGAGTACCTGTGGCTGGAAGAATTCAACCAGAAAATAGATGTCTATTTGGAAAGAGGCATTGGCAAAAATCACTATTACACTGGCTCAATTCTCCATTATTTCTTACCAGGCAATTGCAGTAATCTTCTAATAAGTCTTTCTGCTTTGACCCTTGCCTTTCAGGAAAAAGAAAAATCTGTATCCTTCTAAGAGAAATTAGATACTCAGAATCATCCTAAGGATTCCCTTCTCACCTCATGTGAAAAACAAATCCCTTCTAAGAGAATGATCCCTCTAAGAGAATGATCCTTCTAAGAGAAATGATCCTTCTAAGAGAAATTAGATACTCAGAATCATCCTAAGGATTCCCTTCTCACCTCATGTGAAAAGCAAATCCCCTCCTATTTCACTCTAAAGAATCTATAAAATATGTTCCCCAGCCACCTCTCTGAATTCAACTCTGTTACTCCCCCCCACCCCCATTCTACTCCTCCCACACTGACCACCTTGTTATAACACAAACACATCAGACATGTTCCTACCTCAGGGCCTTTGCACTTGCTCCTCCTCCTGCCTGAAACAGTCTTCCTATACAGGTATTCCCGTCTTGGCTGGGTCTGTCACCATTTACTCATCTCTTTCCAGTTGTCTTTTTTTCAGCGACCCCTTCACAGACTACGTTACATTTATATCCCTTATTTTCTATCTCTGCTTTATTGTTTTTCATAGAACTCTCCCTGATGGCTCAGATGGTAAAGAATCCTCTTGTGGGGCAGAAGAATTTGATTCAATCCCAGGGAAGGAAAGATGCCCTGGAGAAGGGAATGGCTACCCACTCCAGTATTCTTGCCTGGGAAATCCCATGAACAGAGGAACCTGGCAGGCTACACTCCATGGGGTCGCAGAGTCAAACACAACTGATTGATTCACACTTTCACTATTTCAGCATCATCTGACGCGTTACATTTTTCCCTTGCTAATTTACTATCCCTCCATGCTAAGAATGCAAGTTCCCTGAGAGCAAGAGGCTTTCTGTCTTTTGTTTTTAAGATATAGCCAGAGTCCCTGTAAGAGTGATGATGCCTGGCCTTGGGCAGGTACTCGGGAAATGTGTTGATCGAATGTATGACGCTTCTCCAAAACAGTGTTCTAGACTTTGAGAAATGAGGTTGTTGGCTATGGAGAGCCACTGAAAGAGTTTAAATAAGGTTATGATATCGTTATATTTGAGTCTGAAATGATTTCTTCAACAGAGTGAGGATGGAAGGACTTGAGTTCTCAACCATGCCCATAACAGGTGACCATAGAGAAGACTAATCTAAAGTCCAGATGAGAAGCAAGGAGGGCAAGATGAGTGTGCATTGAAGAGATGCTTTAGGATTTAAAACTAAGTGGAGAAATTCCCTTCTGAATACCTAGTTCAACTGCACAGGGCTTTTCGGTTGACTGAGAGCCCTTTCTTTGCTGGGCCCTTCTTCACTACAAAGCCACATGGTCAAAGCTTTCCTTTCTAGTGACGGGGGCATAGGAATGCTTTCCTTGGCTGTCATACCTCCAAACAAGGATCAGTAGGATCAAATCCAACTGGAGTCCAGATCTTGCCCTGTTCCAGAACAATCTGGACACTTACCGTGTGTGAACAGACAGCCCAGATACCAACTCCCAGTTTCCATTACAAAAATAATAAAAGTTCGAGGGAAATGAGATTGGAAAACCAAAGTAAGTAGAAGACTCAAGATATCCTCCTATTTGTTTTTCTTCTGTTTCTAGGCCCCAAGCCAGGAGAGCCCTCTTCCCCATGGTTGCTTGGTTACAGCCTGAGAGGTTCGCCAGGGTAACATCTGGAATAAAGGTGGGTGGGCAGGGAGCCAGGGCCTGCTCAACTTGAACGGGATCTGAGAAAGAAAGGAAAATAGGATTTTTATTTTTTTCCTAATTACTGCCCAACCTTGAGGACAAAGGAAGGAAATATTTGAGATAAACTGAAAATATGTTAAAAGGTTTTCTTTTAAAGGATTGTTACAACTCATTAACATAGCAGAGGAATAGAAGGCAAGAGAGGACCTCTGGAAGTTATGGCCATTTTTAATGCTTTGGAGTGGGCATTTTCTTCCCAAGACCCTGAGCAAGTCCAGATTTGGAGATATTTAATATTATTCTTGAGTACAGCCTGGTTCGGAATAGAAGGAGCTACATTCAAATATCTAATAATAAAATGGTAATATTAATAGTAAACACTTAATGATTGCTTACCCTGTTTCACTGAGGGATGTAGATGTACTGTTGTATTTAATCCTTGTATGAGGTTTCCCTGGTGGCTCAGTTGGTAAAGAGGAAAGCTACTCTGCAGGCTACTCTCTTGCCTCCCACAGGTTACCAACCCCTCATCATCTACTGAATCCTTTTCATGGATTAGAGAGATGGCTCAGCACCCTGGTTAAGCATCATATGCAGACTTCGCGCGATCAAATCACAGCTCTGTGTTACCTTGAGCCAATAACTTATTCCAAGTCTCGTGTTCCTCATGTGTAAAAGGGGTTAATAATGACATTTATTGCTTGGATATGTTGGAAGAATTTAATGAGAAAACATGTAAAGCTCTTAGCCACTATGATTACCAGGGTTTAATAAACAGTTACTTGTTGATAGAATTATGGTTATAATTAATATCTTGATTCTTCAGTTGAGAGCACATACATTGATTGTGCCAAGAATCAGGCTAATGAGTAAAACACAAGCATTCACTTCGTGGTAAACCCACATTCTGCTGGATCCTATCTCATCCCCTATGACTTCAACTTCACTTTTCCAGAGAGAAACGGTGTATGGTTGTCCGCTGAATCAACCATTCCTTCTCCTCCCACAGGTGTGCTTGGAAAAACACATGTAAACAAATCAGCCCATTTCCCTGAACACTTGTTGTGAGCTTTATTTTTTAGATACTATGGGAGAATATTAAAGAAATTAAAGACATGGTTCTTGTTCTCTGAAATGTCTCCAGGAGGAATTGAGATTGAAATTAAAGCCAGAATGATTCTTATGTGATAGAATGCCTCTTCTTGCATATTTCAATTAAGAATAGATCTGAACACCAGTATGACTGGAACAATTTGGTTATTCTAAGCACTTTACCTCTACCTGGGGGATTCCCTGGTGGTCCGGTGGTTAAGACTTCACCTTCCAATGCAGGGGAGGTATGTTCAATCCCTGATCAGGGAGCTGAGATTCCACATACCTCAGGGCCAAAAAGCGGAAACTTTAACAAGTTTAAGGCAATACTTTAAAAAGTGGAATAAAGACATTAAAAATGGCCCACATCAAAAAACAAACAATTTACCTTTTTCTGTATTCCCAGTTAAAGATAAAAAAAAAAATTAAAGAATTACATTGAAATAACATTGACCTTAGTTTTTAAACAAGTAACTTTACCCCTTTGTTCCTTGGTTTCTTCATTTAATGCATCAGAATAATGATAACTGTACTGTTGCCAGGCCATTAAGATTATAGAGAAAATGCAGATAGGTGCCTAGCACAATGATAGGTATATCATAGTCAGCTAGGGCTTCTAGAGCAAATTGCCATAAACCAGGTGACTTAAACGATGAACTTTTATTCCTTTTAGTTCTGGAGGCTGAGGAATCCAAGATCGGGGTGCATCAAAATTAGTTCCAGGTGATGACTTTCTTCCTGACTCACAGATGGCCATCTCCTTGTATCCTCACGTGGTGAAGAAAGCAAGCTTTGGTGTTACTTTCTGTTCTAATAAGGGTATTAATCTTATTGTGGGGGCACCACCCTCATGACCTCAGCTACATTTAATTACTTCCCAAGGGACATACCTCCCAATATTATCACACTGGGGATTAGGGCTTCAACATATGAATTTCAGGGGAATACATTTAATCTATAATAGTAAGTGTACAATTAATGTGATCTATAGTAACTTTAACAATAATCATAAATCTTCTGATAATTATAGTTTGAGTACCCTGATTTTAACTGAAATAGGATACCTGAAAGTGGATGTTATACTCCTCAAAAAAAAAAAAAAAAGTCTAAATATTTTTGTTCAGGCAGGAATGACCACATGATTAAAACCTGGAAGCAAATGGTAACATTAACAAACAAGAGAGCCAAAACCAGAATTTAAGCATAAAAGGGCAAGGTACATAACTGTTCTCTTTATTGCTGTACCTACAGCACACAGCACAGATGGTGGCATCCAGTAGGAGCTTAAGCAATGTTGGTGAATTTGCCAAAGTACTAGTGATTTCTGAAAAGAAATAATCAACAACTAAATTCAAGAGGGACTCTACTTATTGAAATGGACTCAAGAAGAACTCTTGTTGAAAAATAGTCTATGCAATATTCTACTCAGTAAACACTGTGTTCCAGTCTCAGAGTTCATCAAGTATTTGGCTCAGAAGCCATATCTTTCATCAGTCAGATGGGTGCAAAGGGCTGCTGTGGATAGTAATATGAAGATGCATACAATTCAAGCCACATGCTTATTTGACACCCACAGAATGCCAAGTCCTCTTGCTCTGGGCACTATGGATTCAACCATACATAAACCATGGTCTTTACCTTTAAGAAACCCATGGCTTAGCTGGAGAGATGGGCATAGAAACAAAGAAATAGAACTTCCAAATTAAGTACTAAGCCAAAAACACTGTACGTATGTGGCAGAAAGAAGTAGCTTGGTAGTCAGGGAGAAACTCTCAAGAGGTGACATGGTTGAGTCTTGCAAATGTGATCATCGGGTACCCAATTAGGAAGAGTATTCCAGGTGCAGGGACCCGCTTGCACAAAGATAGAGAGGTGTGAATGTGTGTGCAACGCAAGTGGAGCTGGCCTGATGACGAGAGATAAGAATCACTCAGTCAAGGGCCCCTACACCTTGTTTACAAGTTTGGATGACGTTCTCCAAGTAACAAAATCAAAAGGTGAAGGGATTATCAAAAACAGACGTAATAGTATCAGGAGTTAGTGACAGGTTGACTACAATGGTTAAGAAAGGAGTATGAAGGATTTTCTTCTGTGCAAAGAAAGGAGCACAAGTTTGAGAAGAAGATGAGAAGCTCAAATTTGGGGTGTGCTTGTAGATGTGTGTCTCCAAAGCAGACAATCAAACCATAGTGATAATAGTTAAGAACTCAGGACAAACACCACGTGTTTGCTGGGGAGAGTGTTTGAAGACATTCACTAATGAAAATGGAGATAATGTGCTTACTTGGGGCTGAGAAGGGGCCATGCTATGCAGAGCAGTGATTTTTCCCCCCCTTTCTAGGTCATAAATCTTTTGAAAACCTCATGTAATGCTATGAACTATTAGGAAAATGTCACAAAACTACACATGTACACGTAAAGGGTGCATTCAGTTGCAGAATGTTCCGAGATTTTGTAGAGAACCAAGGAGCCCCAGTTAAGAAACCAGGGAATACGAGGAGGGTGAAGAGGGGCAAATTTGCAACCCTAGCCATTTGGGTGGTGAAAAGCTAGGAGACAACACAATAAAAGAGTTGACAACAGCATCTCAATCCCCACCTCCCAGGGCACGTGCCTCCTAGAAAGCCAAGTAACTTTTGCTTCTGAGTTTAAATATCCCGGTTTAGCAGAGTAGACTTGAGCTCCTGTCCACAGTTTAAAATATTTGACAAATGTCCCTTTTCACCTTCCCACCCATATTTCTTTCTCCATGTGCCTTTAAAGGAGCTACATGAATTCACAATGAAAATACTGACTGGAAATTCAACCTTTGGATGTCTTCACAACTAGGAGTCACTAACTTGGATGGTAGATAAATGTCTGCCCTAGTGGTAAACTACACTTGGGGTTTTCTGTAGAGCTTCACAGACCGGCAAGAGTTACTTGGAAAGAAAAAAAAGTATATGATAATGAGAGAAAGCAGCTTCTGGTTTTATGAGCCTTCTTGCTCTTCTACAGCCAGTACTTGAAGTCTCAGTAATGAGGCTTGTTGGGGATTGTTGGGGATCATTTGTCAATCAGTAAAGCAGTCGCAGGACAGTAAAGCCTGAATTGTTCTTGCATTTCTCTGAAATGTTGCTTGTTCTTTCTTTCTCCTAGTCTTGTGAGAATGCAACTGCCCATTCACTGGTCTCCCTCTGCCCAATAATACCACCTGCCTTTACCATTGATCCCTCCTGTTCCCATTTGTCCATCATCCAGTGACATGTTCATACGGCTATATTTAAAATAGATAACCAGCTAGGACCTACCATATAGCATTAGGAACTCTGCTCAATATCCTGTTACAACCTAATTGGGAAAAGAATTTGAAAAAGAATAGGTATATGTGTGTATTTATGGGCTTCCTTGGTAGCTCAGATTGTAAAGAATCCTCCTGCAATGTAGGAGACATGGGTTTAATTCCTGGGTCAGGAAGATCCTTTGGAGAAGGGAATGGTAACCCACTCCAGTATTCTTGCCTGGAGAATTCCATGGACAGAGGAGCCCGGTGGGCTATAGTCGATGGGGTCGCAAAAAGTTGGACATGACTGAGAGACTCACACACACACACACACACACATACATACTCACACACATGTGTGTGTGTGTGTGTGTGTATATATATATATACACACACACACACATACATAACTGAATCACTTTGCTGTATACCTGAAACTACACCCTAATATAAGGTAAAAAGTTTTCTTTTCCCCCAGAAATGAAAGCTTGGATGGTGAGCCCAGCCTAGATCAGCATGCTCACAAGTCTGATGTCACTTTAAGCACAAACTGAACAAACTATTAAACTTCAGATTTCAATGTTAAGACATTGAAAAAATAGTTAAGGGAATCTCATTTGCATGGCTTGAGACTAAATTGAGAAGAGGGTAAATGAAGAGACAGAATGACTTCCCAGAAATGTACCTGGAGGTAAAGGGGCTGAGGCTTCTTCTTACAGTCATCAAACTGGGTACCACAAAAAGCTTAAGAGTTTCTACAGTGGAGAGACTGTTAGGAAGGGAGCTGACAAAGTCTTAATAGCTAACTATGGGCTCTCTCAGGGAGTACCAGAGAAGAGAGAGGGATATGGCAGAACTCTAAATTTCCCCCCGAATCTATTGCCATGTTAAAGCAGCATAAAACCAGGGAAAAAAAGGAGGCTCGGGAAATGAACAAAGTTTATTTATAACTACCTAGCCTTGTCTCTGCTTTAGAAGCTGAGATGTATGAAAGAAGAAAGGTCCTTGCGTTCCCGCCTACCAAATAGCTGGTCAATGATCTTCCTGGTTCTTTGCTTAAGAAGTTGTTTACTTTTACCCCCAATTGTGCCCCCTAGATTATTAGTTATTTGCCCCTTCCAGATTCATGCAATCATCCATGCATTTGCTCAGACATGTGTTTCTTATATTTCATCACTCAGCAAATACTTATATCTATCATGTACCAGACACTGTATTTACGTTTTCACAAAAGGTAGTGCATATAAAACATAAAACAAGGCAAGATTTAGGATGGAGCTTCTCCTATTTGCAGCTGAGATTAATTTGTTTATAGCATGTTTTGACTACTGTTAGCTAAAAGTCTCAGCTTCAATGCCATCCATAACATGTGCTTCTGTCTTGTCCACAAGTGTATCAAAATATCACATTTCAAATCCCCTATTTCTATTTTTTCTCCTTAAACTGCCAACCCTAAGACTTACTTTAACCTAATTCCCGGTTTATTTTACCGAGTATAGTCTGGCTCCTGGTGAGCATAACTTTCCTGCCAAAATGCTTACCAATTATCTCTTTGGTAACCCATTCTCAAATGGTGCCTCAGAGCAAGTAAAATCATTGCTGCAAAAATTTGATAAACCCTTTAAAGAATAGGACTATCTTTGTCTGCCTACAGTCCTTCCTTGTTATTCACCATTCCTCAAAAATTACTCCTATAAGTTTAATACCTACATTCCCTATCATATGTAGATATTGGTAGGAAAAGAGAACTTCTCGGAATCCCCTGTTCAGATATGTTGGAGATTCCCAACAGTTTCTTCTTATTGTTTATCACAGTATTATGCAATTATTTATTGTTTAATCCTTAAAAATGATGCTATAAAAATGGTCATTTAAGAATTCCTCCCTAGGAAATATTAATGGTGGTTGTTTCTGTGGAGTGAGACTCACAGTATAGGAGTCAGTTGAGTTCAGTTGAGTTCTAGGGACTTGGACGTTTGATCATATACCAAAACAATTTTCTTTAAAAATACCTTCTACTGAATGTGATAGATATGAACCAATAATTGCAAAACCTGGTAATAAGTATTCCTATCTTCCCCATAAGACCCAGGCTATACTCACATGCACAGGAAATGACAAGGCCACAGAAAACTGCCAGCACCCACAGCACTGGGTACGATTACCCACCTCCCCAACCTCCATCGCCTGTCCCTACCTCCCCAATGACAGGTTTGTTCTCTCCCCGCCTGACCTTGTCTGCTTGACTTTCCAGTGTCTTCATGCCTTTCCCCTGGGGTATTACCATCTGCTTGTGTCTCAGTTGCCCTAGCTTACTGCTTTGTTCTCATCTGGGCTTATCTCCTTCCTCCTAGCACAACACCTTAAGACCAACTCAGGGTGACAGGCCACTGAGATGAGCTTGACCATTCTTGGATGAGATACTTAAGACCAACTCAGGGTGACAGGCCACTGAGATGAACTTGACCATTCTTGGATGAGATACTTCAAGAGAAAACCTAATGGCTATGAAATGAGTTGTCCCAGAGTTTTAGATGTCCTCATAGAGGGGCTCAGGGACATGTCCTAGTAGACTTACTCTTCCCTTCCCAAGTCATTATTTACTCTTACTAAGTTTTTATCATCCACCTATTCCCCACTCCATTTCACTTTTCTTTTTTCATTTTTTAAAATTATTTATTTATTTTTGGCCTCGCCAATCGACACGTGGGATCCTAGCTCCCTGACAGGGATCACACCGAGCCCCCTGCATGGGAAGGGCAGGGTCCAAACCACTGGACCGCCAGGGAGGTCCTTTATCATCTTCACCTTCACCACAAACATATTTATGATTACACTTCAGTTCATAGAAGGAGTTTCTCTCTATCTTTCTTATACACCTAGGGGAAGATGGTGTTAGTAAGCTAAGCCAAAACTTCATTAGACACTCTTCTTTTGGTCAAAGAAAGGTACTCAGAAGACCATCTAGCCTCTAATACCATGGCTTAGAAATCATCAAGTGAGAATACTCAGTGGCCAAATAAGCCACCTTGTGTTCTTGTTCACCTGCCCAGGACTGAGTTCAGTAACCCAGGCTCTGCATCTCAACTGCTGCCTCGTCAGCAATCTCATTACATCATGACTCCGCCACCCACCTTGTATTTTTCATCTTTTCCTCTCTGTGGTGCTTACACGTGGACTACAAGCAATTCAACTGATTTTCATCTTAAACATAAAATAAAACAGACAAAACAAGTCCCTTCAAAATATCAGTTAAACCAGAATCTCTGGGATGGAGCCTAGGCATCACTATTTTTGTTTAATGCTCCACAGAGGATTCAATGCCAAGTTGAAAACTGGTGCTCAAAAGCAAGTCCCTTGAAAAGGTAATATTTCCTCTTTTTTTCTATTCCCCCCCACTTCTTGATTTTGACCATCACAACCCTATTCAGTTGAGAACATCAATTCTTAGACTAGTGGCCTAGGCTAAGAACCATCTTCTGAAGCATCTTCTTCTTAAGGAGGTCTAATTTGACACAGTTTCCCTCCCCTTGCTTCATGAAACGCTCTCTTCTAGGATCATTTCCTGCTTTTCTTCTAAACTTGGACTGCTTCTCCTCATTTTCCACCATGGGCTCCTGTTTTTCCAGTTTTGGGGTGGAGTGAGGACAGGAAGCAGCCTACATAGCATGATTCTCCCAAGAGCTTTATAGGGCTAAAATTCTTATATGGATAATACTTTTCAGAAAACAGTAAGAAAAAAATTTTTAAGAAAACTGAGCTGATTCCAAAAAATGCAAGCAAACAGCAGGAAACAGGGTAGAGGAGATGCCAACCAGATGTCGCTCAATGCCAGCTGTATGAGCTGGGGATCAGACCCTAACTTGGTTCAGATGGAACACAAAAGCCAGATTCATCCAGAACAAAGCTCTTGGGACACTTGGGATCAAGTTTTTATTCAGTCAGAGGAACTTTAGGGTAAGTGGGGAGAACATAGTGACATAAATTTCAGTCTCATCTACCATAAATTCAAGAATTTGCCCTTCCTTCGTCTTCAAGTCAAATTCGGGGAGGGCAAACCCACATCATACCACCTTGACTCCTGGGAAAAGTGCAAAGGATTAAGAGCAGAAGGGAAGTTGGGAAGGATCTGAGAGCCAGGCAGCTGTAGTAACAGCCCCTCCCAGTTTTCAGGATCTGAGCCGTTATGGTTCTGTTTTAAAATCAACGAAGATTCAGATGAACAGAAAGTTTGTGTTTCACATTAACGTTGTGGCTTTTTCTCAGCTGGGTGTTTTTATTTTCTCTGTCACTTTGCATTACAGGAATAACACAGCTTTCCAAGAGAACAGCTCCATCAGATAAGTAAACAGCACAAAGTAAGGAGTATAAATTGCAGAATTTGAGGCTCCTTGACTCAAGGAAGACTTGGCCGTAAAGGTCTGTCTGTGGCTGTTGGCCCAGACCATGAGCTTCAGGCTCTGCTCTAAACTAGGCTGGCAAAAAGGTCAGACCTTACGCTTTGCTGCCTTGCATTTTCTCATGGGCCAGAAAAGAAGCAGCTGGGAAAATCGCTTCATCATATTTGTCCTGGCCCTTGCCAGCACAGTTGTGGGCACTGCCTACTGCCATCAGCATCCTCAGCTTTGTCCAAGCCAAGGGTAATGGAGCCACAGCTTAGGAAGTTATCCCCACCTCCCTGTCCACCGGGAAGGTGAGTTTCAGGAATAGGAATGGGTAGTTTCTCTACCCTGTTTTCTGGTGTTTGCCTGCATTTTTTGTAATTAGCTCAGTTTTCTTAACTATTTATTTTTCCTGAACGTTTTCTGAACAGTATTATCTAAATGAGAATTTGGGTCCTATAAAATCCTGGGACAAATTCTTCTACGTAGATTGCTTCCTGCCCTCACTGCATTCTGTAAATGGTGGCCAACAAATGTGGGGATAAGAGGGAATACACCCTCAGATATTGATCCGAGCCCTTCCATCACAAACTCCTGTAAGTTGTCTACAGCCTGATTGACTAGCTGTTCTCCTCTACTTGCTCCCGATTCTCACTTTTGATGCTTTGTGTCATGTACCCCAGGAAAGTATCATGGCCTCGAAGCCTAGGCCTTCCCTCCACTAGGACTGGTACCCATGTGAGCAACCCTACAACATCCTGAATGGGCCTCATTGAGTGAGCCTGACATGATAGAATAAACAAACTCTGCTAAGACACGGACCGTCTGGTGGGCCAGTGGATAAGAATCCACCTACCAATGCAGGGGACATGCTCTTGTCTGGGAAGAGCCCATATGCTGCAGGGCAGCCAAGCCCCTGGTGCACCATGACTACTGAAGCCCATGCTCTAGAGCCCAAAAGCCTCAACAAGAGAAGTCACTTCAATGAGAAGCCCATGTGCCACTAGAGAGTAGCCTGCATGCAGCAGCAGAGGCCGCCAAATAATAATGATGAATAAAGGAATGGTCTTCCGATCAAAATTTTTTTAAAGACACAGACCCTCTACCATGGTCCCCACTCCTACAATCAGACTTCTACCACATCAACCTTGACCCAGCTGGAACTTGATTCTGCTTTACTCTTGAGGCTGGTTATTTGAGTGACTTTTCTCTTTCTGAAGCAAGTCTAGTGTGTCCCTCCCAAGCCCCATCTCATGCTGTTTTCATCTCACTTCCTCCTTCCTGTGGGGAAATCCCAGCTGGCCTTTATCTTGAACCAGCCACCACTGGAACAGAAAGAGTTACTATGGAAACTCTTAATTTTATCACACCAATGTCACTTTGGCAAACACGAGCTCTCTTTTGGAATCTGCTATGCTAATCACATGCTACAAAACTGCAATATTGATCTCAGGCCAAAAATTCACATACTTTCATAAATCAAGGGGTAAATCCAAATCCATTTTCAAAATATAGGCTACCATGACAGGCAACGATAAGAGCACAAAGAGAGATACCTGCAGTCACCCTACCACCAGCATTTAGCTTCTGTGTGGGTAGTCCTAGCAAACTCCTTTCAAGCAAACTAGAATCTGGTTACTAGGACAAGAATCTGGCTCAAAGTCATGTTTTCTGCTTTGATATCTTAATTCATTGATAACAAAACATTCAAAACATCTATCAACCCTTGTGTTCATAGAATGGGCCTGACTAACCACTTGCTTTTAATGTTCCATTCAACACTTTTAATGTTTCACAATTTAAAAATTTAAATTTAGACAAATATCCATCACTCAACTTCAGCAATTAGAGACACATAGCCTGTCTAGTTTCATTTCTACTATTACTCTTTGGCCTCCGGTTTTAAAATAAATCCACCATATCTATCACATCAATACATATTTCGCTATGTATTTCTATGAGAATAGAGCTTCCTTTTTAACTTTTTATTATAAAAATTTCAAATGTAGATAAAGTAGGCAATACAATGGACTTCCATGTATCCATCAGCCTCCTTCAACAATCACCAGCTTATTGCCAGTTGTGTTTTATTTATGCCTTCCACTGATTCCCTTTGCTCCATATTATTTTGAAGCAAATTTCAGACATTATATCATTCCATCTGTAAATCTTTCAGTGTGCATTTCTTAAATCTGACATTTTTTCCTAAATATAACTAAGACTCCATTATCACATCTGAAGAAAATGTTTCCTACTGTTATCAAATACGTAGTCAGTATTTGCATTTCCCCAATAAGTCTTCTTTATAAATATAATTACATTATCAACCTGAAAATTAATATAACTTGTAAGTTGTTTTACTTTGCTGACAAAGACCCTTATAGTCAAAGCCACGGTTTTTCCAGTAGTCATGTACAGATGTGAAAGTTGGACCATAAAGAAGGCCGAGCACCAAAGAATTGATGCTTTTGAACTATGGTGTTGGAGAAGGCTCTTGAGAGTCCCTTGGACTGCAAGGAGATCGAACCAGTCAATCTTAAAGGAAATCAATCTTGAATATTCATCGGAGGGACTGATGCTTAGGCTGAAGTGCCAATACTTTGGCCACCTGATGTGAAGAGCCAACTCATTAGAAAAAACACTGATGCTGGGAAAGATTGAAGGCAAGAGGAGAAAAGAATGACAGAGGACAAAAGGGTTGAATGGCATCACTGACTCAATGGACATGAGGTTGAGCAAGCTCTGGAAGATCATGAAAGACAGGGAGCCTGGCATGCTACCGTCCAGGGGTTTGCAAAGAGTCAGACATGAACTGAGTGACTGAATAACAACAACAAATCAATTACTTCAAATCCTCAATCTGTATTCAGATGTCCCTTGATCTCTTTTTAATACTTTGTATAGTTTTGTTTTTGGCTATGCTGGGTCTTTCATTGCAGGGTGGGGGCTTTCTCCCTTGTTACGGCGCACAGACTCAGTAGTTGCAGCACACAGTTTTCTCTAGCTGCAGCACGCAGGCTTAGTTGCCCCATGGCATGTGGGATCTTAGTTCCCCGACCAGGGATTGAACTTGTGTTCCCTGCATTGGAAGGCAGATTCTTAACCACTGGACCACCAGGGAAATCCCTATATAGGTTTCTAATAAAGATAGTGATTGAAATAAAATCCATGCATTGTAATTGTTGATATATCACTTACCTCCCTTTTAATCCACAACCTTTCTCTCCCTACTTTCCTTTTATTCCTTTCTCCATTTCCTCTTTCTTCCCCTTTTTTTCTTGCAATATATTAGTTGCAATGAATCACATGTCTGGATTTCGTCATTTGCACCCCTGTGGTGCTGTTTAACATGTGCCTCTTTCCTCTGTACATACTTAGTAGTTAATCATTTCACCCTGGACTCTGATTCTTATATCTATTTCATGACTAAGGATACAATAGAACTTCCTGGTCTCCGCTTTTAACCACAGGCTTCTGTCTCCTGAATGATAGGAACATGAGGGTGTGTGAGGTATGGACCTAACAGAAGCAGAAGATATTAAGAAGAGGTGGCAGGAATACACAGAAGAACTGTACCAAAAAAGATCTTCATGACCCAGATAATCACGATGGTGTGATCACTTACTTAGAGCCAGACATCCTGGAATGTGAAGTCAAGTGGGCCTTAGAAAGCATCACTATGAACAAAGCTAGTGGAGGTGATGGAATTCAAGTTGAGCTATTTCAAATCCTGAAAGATGATGCTGTGAAAGTGCTGCACTCAATATTTCAGCAAATTTGGAAAACTCAGCAGTGGCCACAGGACTGGAAAAGGTCAGTTTTCATTCCAATCCCAAAGAAAGGCAATGCCAAAGAATGCTCAAACTACCACACAGTTGCACTCATCTCACATGCTAGTAAAGTTATGTTCAAAATTCTCCAAGCCAGGCTTCAGCAATACATGAACCATGAACTTCCAGATGTTCAAGCTGGTTTTAGAAAAGGCAGAGGAACCAGAGATCAGATTACCAACATCTGCTGGATCATCAAAAAAGCAAGAGAGTTCCAGGAAAACATCTATTTCTGCTTTATTGACTATGCCAAAGCCTTTGACTGTGTGGATCACAAGAAACTGTGGAAAATTCTGAAAGAGATGGGTATACCAGACCACCTGACCTGCCTCTTGAGAAACCTGTATGCAGGTCAGGAAGCAACAGTTAGAACTGGACATGGAAATAGGAGAAGGAGTATGTCAAGGCTATATATTGTCACCCTGCCTATTTAACTTCTATGCAGAGTACATCATGAGAAATGCTGGGCTGGAAGAAGCACAAGCAGGAATCAAGATTGCTGGGAGAAATATCAATAACCTCAGATATGCAGATGACACCACCCTTATGGCAGAAAGTGAGGAGGAACTAAAAAGCCTCTTGGTGAAAGTGAAAGAGGAGAGTGAAAAAGTTGGCTTAAAGTTCAACATTCAGAAAATTAAGATCATGTATTCAGTCCCATCACTTCATGGGAAATAGATGGGGAAACAGTGGCTGACTTTATTTTCTGGGCTCTAAAATCACTGCGGATGGTGATTGTTGCCATGAAATTAAAAGACGCTTACTCCTTGGAAGGAAAGTTATAACCAACCTAGGCAGCATATTAAAAAGCAGAGACATTACTTTGTCAACAAAGGTCCATCTAGTCAAGGCTGTGATTTTTCCAGTGGCCATGTATGGATATGAGAGTTGAACTGTGAAGAAGGCTGATCACTGAGGAATTGATGCTTTTGAACAATGGTGTTGGAGAAGACTCTTGAGAGTCCCTTGGACTGCAAGGAGATCCAACCAGTCCATTCTAAAGGAGATCAGTCCTGAGTGTTCACTGGAAGGACTGATGTTGAAGTTGAAACTCCAATACTTTGGCCACCTGATGTGAAGAGCTGACTCATTGGAAGAGACCCTGATGCTGGGAAAGATTGAGGGCAGTAGGAGAAGGGGACAGCAGAGGAAGAGATGGTTGGATGTCATCACCAACTCAATGGACATGGGTTTGGGTGGACTCCGGGAGTTGGTGAAGGACAGGGAGGCCTGGCGTGCTGTGGTTCATGGGGTTGCAAAGAGTCGGACACGACTGAGAGATTGAACTGAACTGAACTGATGCACTGGAAAGAAGGTAGGGTTTTAATTTGTCATCAGTACACTATATGACTTTGGGTAAGTATGACTCACCTTCTTTGGTTATAAATGTACATACTAATATTGCCTCAAATGGTTTATCTGAGACTTAAAAAGTAGTTATTATAACACAGAGTATGTTGAGTAGCACACAATACAGCTAGTTATACCCCTGAGTTGGATGCAGTATGGTGGAGGGAATACAGATTTTAGAGCCAGACATCTTTGAACACAGCCCTCTGTAGAGTGAGGATAAACTATTTCATTTTGTCTTAATGATTGAAGAGAAGCTGTATGTAAAAACATAGTCCAGTGCTTGGGGCATGATATATATGGCAGCTGTAGATAAGGACAAAAGTATATATTTATCAAAGAAGGCAGAAGATAGCAACGATTGAGTTCAATATGTTTCTTCTCAAAATTATCTTTGACAAGCTTCTTCCCAATAATTTTTTATACCTAAAAAGCAAAAAGCCAAATATGTGGACAAATGCAGTATGAGCACAGAAGGGAGAATAAATAACTTTTCCTACAAATACCAAGAAATATTCTGCAGGAGTCATAACAACTGGATTGGGTCTTAAAAGGTGAGTAAGGATTTGGTGTTTGAGTGAGAAGAAAGCACATACAGAGAGAGAAACCGCACTGGCAAGGGCATGGTTGGGTTGCAAGCTCGAATGACTTTAGAAAAATTGGTTGAGGTTTACCTTGTTGGCCGTGAACCGTTATGATGTGGCTCGGGTCTGATAATCTTGGTCATAGTGAGATGGAGGGATTCAAAGGGAGAGCCCAGATGATATTCTAAGAAAAGGAAGCAAATTAGGAAGTCACGCTAATAGAACAGGTAAGAGACAGAAAAAAATCAATGTAGTGGCAAACCATGTCAGGTCACCATAAATGCCAACAAAGTGTGAGATGAACTATCTCTGAAGGTTGCATGAGAAGGTAACTATTTTCCCATAGTAATCATGGATGAAGTAGCATTTGAAACTAAACTGATAAATCAAAATATTATGTAGAACTTACTCTCAACAAGTAAAATGTGGGCAATGGCCTAGAGGAAGAATAGCAAAGTTGTGAAGTAGTGTTTCTTGGGACAGGTGCATGGAAATCACAACCTCCCATCCTTGTTTCTGATTCCCTGAAAGTGAAAGCGTGTGCACGCGCATATGCGCGCACACACACGCATACGCGCGGCCCTCCCCTACCCTATATCCCATGTCATGATTCTCTCGTGTTTGCTCTAGTGATTCCTACAGTGTGACCTGTAGAGCTTTATTCTGCAGGTGTTTCATGAAGAAATGAAACTGGAGAGGGGGAAGGAAAGAAGGAAGGCAGAGAAGGAATGAGGAGGAAGGAAAGAAAGTACTTTCTAAACAGTTTGGGAGATTCTAGCCTAAACAGAATATTTTTTAAAGTTTCTTTACTCCAGGACTTCTCAGAGCCTTTGTTTAAAGTATTGCAAATCTCCAATGTAAGCCCAGAGTACTTAAGACTTTAAGAGATTCCCCTCCTCCCGCAAGGAGCGTCTTGTTCAAGTATTTTATATACAAGCATTTTCGAGGGAAAGCTAACATCAGTGGTGGCTAACTGCTTCTTGAGATACCTCAGGAGCTGATTCTGATGGCAGAAACTGAGCTGATAGGGATAATTTCTGCTGCAATTATTGCTGAGGGAATACAGACCTTGCTGGAATGTAAGTCCTTTACCTCATTTAGGTCTTTTCTATTTGGTTCAAACTAATGTGCATAATTATATGTGAGCTAGATGGACTTTTCAATCATGCATTTGAAGAGAAAGCCTTTTACAGCCCTAGCCAACTCATCTCCTAATCCCATGAGAAGAAAGCTTGAAGCAGACACGAGGTTAAAAGAGATTCTCCCAGATAAAGGGGGAGAATAAGTACTGTTTGGACGCTAAAGCATCTCTAAGACTCAAATTCTAATCTAATGTTCGCACAGGAGGGTTCAAACTGGGATCCAGGATATACACGAAAACAAGTTTTTAGTCAAAGCTTAAATCATGCTTTGTTTTGCCCTCCCAGCACGCACATGCACACACACACACACACACACACACACACGCGCGCGCACGCGCGCGCATATATGTGTGCATTTGAAACGTTAACATAAAATGGGTTGCAGGGTTTTGTTGTCAGCCTCTCCTTGCCCCAGCTTTGCCCTATTGTTATCAGGGCTTGCCTAACAGTCTCTTATCCAACTAGGAGCAAAGCTGATTAGATGTCATATTCCCCTTGACCATCTTCAAGATATAAGGAAAACCTCAAGTCTGACTGCAGCCCTGCACACTGAGCAGCATCACCTAAGTAATGTCCTCTAACCCCTCCATCCTTTAGTGTTGGGGAGAGGTCAGCCACTCTGCTGCCGGGTTGGAACCCTCCAGAACTACTCTTTAGGGATTGTAAAACATGGAGCTCTGCCCAACTCCTGGAGCCCCAGTGATGCTCTGCTTCAAAAGCATCACTTGAATTCCTATCAAGTTTCTTGTTTTCACCTTCTTTTATTGCCTGGGAAAGTTTCAATCTGTTCTGTTTTCTCTAGAACACCATTGCCCAACAGAACTTTCTGCAGTGATAAGAGTATTTTGCATCCACTTTGTCCAATACAGTAGCTACCCACCTGATCATCTCTCCAGAGCAATCCTCTGCAAGCCACATCAGCAGCCTTTGACACGCATATCAGCCATGTGGAATTGAATAGTCACTGTACTGAGCTTCAAATTCATCCTCTTTAGTGGGATAATTATTCATGCTTCAGAGGATCGTTGTTAAATGGTATCAAATGAGACAATATATGTGTGCAGTGCCTATCACAGAGCCTAGCACACAGCAGGTGCTCAATAAATGTTTATTCCCTCTCCCTTAATCCAAAGGTTAGTTGGTGACTGAAGTACCCAGCTAGTTCATGTTTCTCTGGGTAACTTCAAAATTTCCTTGTTCATCCACTGAAACACTAAATCCTATAAGGGTTTGAAAAGAAGCCTTGGATCAATAATTGGAAAAACTTTTTGGCTTTCCTCTCCTGCAACATGGCTCAAGCCAGTCTCCTCATCCCAGCACTTGTTTCTGAAAAGCCTGGCCTTGATTCCCTTCCTGCCCCCATCAAGGAACAGCCCCTTTCTGGGGGAGGCTGGAAATGGGACCCATTGTTCATTTGTATTGTGCAGCCTTTCCTCAATTAAAAAGAAAAAAAAATCCTCTAGAATGTGTAGGTTGGAGGCTTTGCTTCCTCCTTAAAAGAGGCCCCAGGGACAGCTGGTAGGGCAGCTGCAGCACAAGAGGAAGGGAGAAATGGGCGGAAAGGCATTCCAAGCTCCTCTCATTTCAGAGAGAGAAGCTGGTCATGCTGTAGTCCAGAGGTCTGCTGGAACCTTCCTGACACATGAGACACAGGGACAGTTTTCTTGAATCCCCAGGTATCTCGCCTATGGCCTCACCACATTTCTCCAAATTCCAGGGTGTTTATAATTCTTTTAATATCATGGTTTTCTCTACCTCTAGGTTCCTGAGTGCTTCAACATAGGATGAATGTCAAGCTTTTTATCAATTAAATATCTATGTATATTTAGATATACATAAATATATATTTATGTATATAAATATAATTTATAATTTGCATATATACACATATTAATAAGTAATATAGTTACATATATATTGCTTATTGTAAATATATTTATACATAATATAAATATTTAAATATATATATAAACTTCATGGACATAAGATTGAGCAAGCTCCAGGAGTTGGTGATGGACAGGGAAGCCTGGTGTGCTGCAGTCACAAAGAGCCGGACACGACTAAACAACTGGACTGAACTGAATATATATGTATGGGCTTCCCTGGTGGCGCAATGGTAAAGAATTGGCCTGCAATGCAGGAGCCGCAGGAAATTCAGGTTCAGTCCCTGGGCTGAGAAGGTCCCCTGGAGGAGAAAATGGCAACCCTCTCTAGTATTCTTGCCTGGAGAATCCCTTGCACAGAGGAACCTGGCGGGCTACAGTCCATGGGCTCACAAAGAGTCGGGCATGACTGAAGTGACTTAGCACTATATATATATATATATATACACACACACACACACACACACACACACATAGAACAAAACATGGAACAGAAATCACTCACACACAGCATTTTTAATGCACTAGACTTCATATCAAGCTGGACTTTCATCAAGAGATCAGGCAATACGAACTTGAAAACTAATAGGCATCTTGTTTGCTGAAGGAAAATGCACCTGGAACTCCCTCCCGGCCCTCGTGCCTGATGAGCGCTGCCTCCTCCCTTCTCCTCCTCACCCTTTGGTCTGACTCTCTCTTCCTCACCTTCTGTCTCCTCAAATTCCCAGAAGACTTCAGATTACGCATCCTATACCTTGATGAGCAGTTCTGCCACCTCTAACTCCAGCTTCTATCAATAGATCTGTATTGCTGAATGAATCAAGACAGCTCACGAAGTAGCTTCTCATTCAACAGAAGCTTTTTTCCTGGAAGACAATGGAGATGTCAAATGGTAATTTCTTTCCTGATGCAAATGGAAAGCGTAACTGGGAACTAACCTAGTTCTCTATTAGGACACCTAAGAATCTTTTAGTTGTAGTGTGTGCTGAGGGAGTGTTAACAGGTGCAAAATTTTGGCCTCAATTATAAATGATAAAAATATGTATCATTGAAATGTAATATATTATAGTATAATATTATTTAATATATTGTATTATTATATATTATATTGTATTAAATATAATATATAATCATTATATTACATCACTAAAATGATATAATAAAATACAAGCAATATAAATACAATGTAATATACAATTATCATTTTATTATATCATTATGTATAGTATAATACATAATAATTACTATATAAAATATATAAATTATGCTACAATTATTTAAATATAGCCTTACAATTTATATTATTAACTATAAAAATAATATTATTAAAAAGAAGAGTGAAGGAATCCTCATCTGGGTGAATTACCCTTTTGAAAATCATTCAGGAACTCAGTCCATGACGCCATAATAAAATTATCTAACACTCTCAACTTATAGACATTTCAGGAAAAATAGTGTCTTGAAAGTTAAGGAACTGAAACAGGTAGGAAAACTTGAAATTGAATAGTTAGAACCCCACAAACAGAGAAGAAAGTATTGGCACTCCACTCCGGTACTCTTGCCTGGAAAATCCCATGGACGGAGGAGCCTGGTAGGCTGCAGTCCATGGGGTCGCGAAGAGTCAGACACAACTAAGCGACTTCACTTTCACTTTTCACTTTCATGCATTGGAGAAGGAAATGGCAACCCACTCCAGTATTCTTGCCTAGAGAATCCCAGGGATGGGGGAGCCTGGTGGGCTGCCGTCGATGGGGTCACACAGAGTCAAACACGACTGAAGCAACTTAGCAGCAGTAGCAGCAGTAACTAGATTTGATTTTCCAAGAGAAGATTGTTGGTAGACAAATAAGTCAGAGGGATCAGCTGAGGTGTTAGAACACCCATGAGTCACGGGGCATCTGTAGAGAAGGCTGCCAAGGAAAGGTGTAGACTCAGCTTGAAACATGGAATGTTCTCCAGAATCAACACTCTAAGTTGGTCTTTCATTTCACAGATGGACAAAATAAAATTGAGAGAAGGCAAGTGGCTTACGAAGCCATAGGTGGGATTGAAACAAGGTCTTCAGAAAATTTTGTACTCATGCTCATAAAACTCAGGTTTTCTGACTGTTAATACAGAACTTCTCTAAGACTTAGGAAGTCCTGAGGTTTTAATTAATTTCCCTCATCCTCAAAATTAGCCTTTTAAATGAAAAAAACTCATGGCATGGCGCTAATGAGCTGTAAGGAGTAGAGGATTGACCAAACTTTTTTATCTTTAAATGTACAATGGACATTTCTAGAATCATTTTTTTTCTATTAAAAAAATATATACTCAATGTACAAACTTAGATAAATATAAAACTTAAAATTAAAATGAATAGAGTTCATACCTCTATCGCATTCTTAGTCAATTTAATGCATTTCCTTTGTACAGCTTTTTTTCTTATGCACTTTATATTGTCGAGGTCAAAGTAGCTATATGATCTTGTTATTTTTTTACTTAAATTATAGCATAAACTCTGCCCATATTACCTTCATTATTTTAAGGATTCTGCATGACATCATTTTCATGGCTGCATAAACTTCATTACATTTAATGGGGTACAATTCACTTATTTCATGCTCTTACATGTTAATATGATTTCTAGTATTTTGCAATGACAAATAACATTTTGAGGAATGTCTTTATGCTGAAAAATATTTTTTTAATTATTTTTTTTCTTTTTTAAAGAAAATGAGGAGAGACAAAGTAAAGACTTCTTATTTAGCAGCAACAGATGTCTTTACTTTTTTTATTTTACTTTATTTTACTTTACAATACTGTATAGGTTTTGACATAGATTATGACTGCGCTGGTTTGAATTATGTTTCCCCGAAAGATGTCCAGTCCCTAATGCCTAGTACCTGTGGCGTGCATGTGTGCTAAGTTGTTCCAGTGGTGGCCAACTCTTTGTGACCTATGGACTGCAGCCCACCAAGCTCCTCTGTCTATGGGATTCTCCAGGCAGAATACTAGAGTGGGTGCCATGCCCTCCTCCAGGGGATCTTCCCAACCCAGGGATCAAACCCATGTCTCTATGTCCCCTGCATTGGCAGGCAGGTTCTTTACCATTAGCGCCACCTGGGGAGGTGACTTTATTTGGAAATAAGGTCTTGGCGGATGATCAAATTAAGATGAGGTCATTAGGGTGGGCTCTAATCCAATAAGGCTGATCTCCCTGTAAACAGGAGCAGTCTGGACGCAGAGATGGACATGCACACAAGTAGGATGCCACGTAAAGATGAAGGAGGAGTCCAGTGTGATGCATTTCTAAACCGTCACAAACTAGGAAGGAATCTTGAAACAATCTCCCTTTCAGCCCTTGAAGGAATCAATCCTGCCCATACCTTGATCCTACACTCCAGCCTCCAGAACCAAGACAGTTCATTTCTATTATTTAAGACCCCCAGTTTGTGGTACCCCATAACAACAGCTCAAGGAAGCTAACATGATGTCCTCAGAAAAAGTCCCCAAAGTGCAAATATCTGGTCAAAGGGGGCGAATATTTTAACTTTCATGATCCATTGTGCCATGTTGCAAATTTTTCCCAATTTTATGCTGATTTCTAACTCTGTTAAATGTGAGTGAGAATATTGCTTTCATCATAATCTCCCCAGAATATTGTTTTTATAAACTTTGCTAATTTATGTGACCAACTGTATCACACTGGATTTGCAGTCAAATGTCTTTGATTACCCCTGAGATGAAATATTATCTACATTTATTAGTCACTTTTTGTTTTTCCTATTTTGAGCTCTATATCCTGTCCATGTCTTTTGAAATTATATCCATATTTAACTTTTGCATATTTAGCTTAATGGACATCTTTCCTTTTCTATTTGCATGAATTCCTTTTATAGCATAGATAGTAATTATCTTTCTGCCATACACAATACAAATATGTCTCCAGTGTGCTGTGTTATTTTTGTTTTGTTGCTTGTCTTTTAAGTGTGTATTCTGACAGAACATTTTCTGAGAGTTTTTAAACCTAAATAGCCTAAAGAGCTGATGTCATTTAGGCTAGGATGGAACTTTGTAATAAAATATAATTTTTAAATTCTATTTTAATTCAATTCTATAAGTGAAAGTGTTAGTCATTCAGTCATGTCTGACTCTTTGAGACCCATGGACTATAGCCCACTAGTCTCTTTTGTCCATGAAATTCTCCAGGCAAGGATACTGGAGCGAACAGCCATTCCCTTCTCCAGGGGATCTTCCTGACCCAGGGATTGAAACTGGGTGTCCTGCATTGCAGGCAGTCTCTTTACAGTCTGAGCCATGTGGAAGCTCCAATTTATAAAGTATAATTCTTTAAGTAGTCTGCTGCTGCTGCTAAGTCGCTTCAGTCATGTCCATCTCTGTGTGACCCCATAGATGGCAGCCCACCAGGTTTCTCCGTCCATGGGATTTTCCAGGCAAGAGTACTGGAGTGGGGTGCCATTGCCTTCTCCGATTATGTAGTCTAGAAAGTAGTATTTGAGGATAGAGTGTTAAGTCAGGAGTTGCTTAGTTTTATTAACAAATCACTAACCCAGGTAACCCTATAAACTAGTGATTTATCTTTCTGTTCCCTACATGATTAAACATTGTATATAAATATAAAATATCACATAATTTTATGTATGAGAGTGCTTGTAGGAAAGAATGCCTTGTTGAAGAGTTCTTCTCCAGCTATTGCTGGCCAGAACTTAGATTTAACCAGTAAGAGCCTAAAGATTTCACTGGCCAAAAAGTCAAGAGGGGAGTTTTGTTCTTAATTTCTCTACCTTATGTCTGTTCAATATTGAAGGAAGCCTCAGACCATCCCCTAAACTCCTGAATATCCTTTACCTGCCCCATTCTCCATCTGCTCTTTCTCCTTAGTTTTCAATAATATCTGTCTTTGGCACCTGCCTGAAAATTCCCTGAAAGAAGAAAATCTTTCTGACATCTTTCTAGCTGCACCCATGATGTCTAGATAGTGATAGACTTCCCAAAACATAATTAGTAAAGTAGGGACTGTTTGCCCCCACTAAACTGTAAACTACTGTCTCACCATCAAATGTCCTTCTCTTTCCCATCACCTAGTTAATACAGAGTTGTGGTTAAGAACACAGCCTCTAGACCCAGCTGCCTGGGCTCAAGTCTAGGGCCACTCATCATTCTTTGGCCTCAATCTCTGTTTCTGTGAACCAGGAGTAAAAATGGTACCCACTTCATTGGATTATTCAAGGGTGAAATCAGTTATGAGTATAGACACCTGGTTACTATCCTTAGGATTCTATGGTAAAGGACAGCTCCTCAGAAAGGTTTTTGCCACCCTCCCCCAGACTAGATTAGGCCACCCCAGACCTCCTCTAATTTTCTGTCCTTTGTGTCATGCATTTATCCTTACAGTTACTTGTAATTTGCTTTCTTAGGTCTCCTATTAAACTTTAAGCTCCAGTATGGAAGGATGGTGTCTCTATAGTTCATTGCTGTTGTTTAGTCGCTAAGTGGTGTCTGATTGTTTTGCAAAGCCTCTCCTATTCTAAGCAGAGTTCCTAGTTTGCAGAGATCCTTCATGCAATGGAAAACAAAACAAACTGAATTACTGAGTGAATGAATGGATGAATGTATTCTGGTGGAGACAGGAACTCACCGTAAGGGCAGAAATGGTGCCTACACCAGAAGCTGACAAGCTACAGCCTTGGCTATAAAAGCTTTATTGCAACACAGCCACACCCATCCCCTGACATATAGTCTATGGCTGCTTTTGCAAAAGTCCACTGCAATGGCAGAGTTTGAGTAGTTGCAACAGAGACTTAATAGATGGGCTGCAAAGCCTAAAATATTTACTCTCTAGCCCTTTACAGAAAACACTGCAGAGGGGTTGATTCTCAAACCTGAGACTGCATCAGAACCACCTGGAAAGCTTATCAAAATACACATAGTTGGACTGTATCTTAAAGTTCCCATAGATTCTAGGGTGAGGTCCCAAAATGTGCCTTTCTAACAAATTCCCAATTTAGCCTTCCCCTGCTGGTACAGGGACCCACCTGGAGTCACATCAGTCTTTAATATTCAGACACACCTGTATGCTTCCCTGTGCATCTCTGAGTACACGCAAAGCTGAAATGCCAGGACCTAACATTGACAGTTCCTGGCAATGAGGTGATCCATGATTCCCTACAGTTTTAATCAAGTAGAAGACCCATTGCCAAGACAACTTAGTGGCTAATTTTGTGGCTTTGATCATCCCCAGGATTTTCAGGAGGAGCTGACCCCAGAGATTCTGCTGAAGTACCTGGGTGGCCCTAATAGGACCACTGCCCGTGAAACACAGGCTGAGACTTCTGTTGTTATCACACTAATATCCACATGAGAAAAGGTGAGTAAGTGGAACCTCTCCCTTCTCTGACATACCACCAAAAATACAAACAACAGCAATAATGGCTAACTTTGAGAGCCTTTGCTATCTGCTCTAGAAAAGAGCTTTACGCCAGCACGTGAGGTGTGTGCAATAATTATTTTCGTTTTATGGGGAGAAAACTGAGGTTCAGAGGAGTCACACCAGTGTTTCAAGGTTGGACAGCTGGGAAGTGCCTTAGCCAGGCACGGAAGTCAGTCCAGCTCCAGAGTCTATTGTTGTTCAGTCTCTCAGTCACGTTAGACTCTTTGTCACCCCATGGACTGCAGCATGCCAAGCTTCCCTGCTGGAGAAGGAAATGGCAACCCACTCCAGTACTCCTGCCTGGAAAATTCCGTGGAGAGAGGAGCCTGGTAAGCTACTGTCCATGGGGTTGCTAACAGTCGGACGTGACTGAGCAACTTCACTTTCACTTTTCACTTTCATTCATTGGAGAACTGGAAAACCACTCCAGTATTCTTGCCTGGAGAATCCCAGGGATAGGGGAGCATGGTGGGCTGCCATCTATGGGGTCGCACAGAGTCAGACACAATTGAAGCGACTTAGCAGCAGCAGGCTTCCCTGTCTTTCACTATCTCACAGAGTTTGCTCAAACTCATGTTCATTGAGTCAGTAATACCATCCAACCACCTCATCCTCTGTCGTCCCCTTCTCCCACCTTCAGTCTTTCCCAGCATCAAGGTCTTTTCCAATGAGCCAGCTCTTCACATCAGGTGGCCAAAATATTGGATCTTCTGCTTCAGCATCAGTCCTTCCAATGAATATTCAGGGTGTATTTCCTTTAAGATTGACTGGTTTGATCTCCTTACTGTCCAAGGGACTCTCAAGCATCTTCTCCAGCACCACAGTTCAAAAGCATCAGTTCTTTGGTGCTCAGCCTTCTTTATGGTCCAACTTCACATCCATACATGACTACTGGAAAACCCATAGCTTTGACTCTATGGACCTTTGTTGGCAAAGTGATGACACTGTTCTACATAGACCTCTTGGGCTTGCCAGGGCGCAGGGTTTGGGGGTGGGGGCAAAGATTCCATAGTTGTCTGGATGGTTGAGAGGAAATTATGTGCTCATTCTCACTCAAATCTCTAGCATAGCAAGGAGTCATTGAATCAATCAGCAATTGGGTCTTATTTAGAATAATCTATTAGCTAAACCCCTGTCAAACCTCCAGTCAACCAAGCAGGTGGCATTCCCAGTCCCCTAGCAAGATCCCAGTGGACACTATGATGTGGCACCCAGACCGTGTTTCAGTGAGGGCCTTACTGCCTTAGCTGTTAAGCAGGCCTTCAGCTGCCAAGTTAACCCATCTCTCTCAAACTCGCCCTGAATACAATGACGAATAAACGCCATCATGCTAAAAAAAGGACCAGCCCCTTAGCCCGACTGGGGACAATTCTGAAAATCATTCTAGCTCCAGATTTCTCCATGTGGTCAACCAAGGTTGTCCCTAGAGGGCATCACAGCTGAATTCTTCCCTCTGCCCACCCCTGCTTCTATCACCCACTGTCCACAGATGCAGATCCCAGGGGCATTGCTAATGAACATCATGCTTGTCTCAGCCTGTGTCCCAGGGAACCCAGCCGGTAATAGAGACACCTCCTGTCTGAAGCCACTTACAGCACACCCTTACCTTCTATCCATGGTAGTAACTCCATATTCAGTAGCTCTATGAATCCAACAAAACTTTCCAGCTGAAACTGCTTCCTTCTCTCCTTTTCAAAATATTCACCCCATTATCATCATTTATGGTCTCCTATTCCAGCAGGAAGCCCTGAGGAGGGTTAGTTCAAATGGTGCCCTGCCATGGAAACTCACTCATAGATCAAGGCAAAAACTGTCTGGAGTTTGCAGCCAAATATAGTAAAAAATGTTGAATATATCACTTTCCTGCACCAAAATGGTACTGCGTTAGCAAGTCTATTTCTTTCTCCACTCCTTGATTTAGTGGCTTCCTCTGGTTTATGAAATATTTTTCACCCAGGGCCCACTGAAAACATCTTTATAAAATAGAGTTCATCTCTGAACAGGTCACTTTCCTATTGAATTTTAACATTTCAAGAAGGAAAAGGGGAGTCTTTCTGACCCAGATATTATTTGAACAAGTACTTAAGTGGGTTCCTAGATGCCAGGATTTAAGCTCCGTTGACAGCCAATATAATCATCTGCTTGTAAAACAAAATCTTAAGTTCATGCCTGTATAGAGCACGGTGAACAGGTCCTGCTCAAATCACTCCAGTGATGTGACACTAACAATTTCATTTCTGCCTGTGACCACAGCGCCAGGCTTGAAGTCATACAGTTAGTAAGTGACAGAGCCAAGACTGGTCAGAGGCCAGCCTGAATACCTAGGCCGGGATATTTCAATCATACTGTGCAATTCAACCAGTATTTATTGGACATCATTTATGTGTGGGTAAGTGTAGTATTTCTGCGATACCTGAGCATGTGCTTTTCTCTGTCTCTATTTCTCTGTCTCTCTCTTTTTCTCTCTCTATCTCTGGTTTGTCATTGCAGTTCCAAAGCAGCTTCTCTGGTGGCTCCGTGGTAAAAAGCCTACCTGCAGTGTAGGAGACACAGGTCAAGAAGATCCCCTGGAAGAGGGCTTGGCAACCCGCTCCTGTATGCTTGCCAGGAGAATCCCATGGACAGAGGAGCCTGGTGGGCTGCAGTTCACGGGATTGCAAAGAACTGGACATGATTGAAGCAACTGAGCATGTTGTTCTAAAAGAAGGAGCCCAAGCCTCTTTCCATTATGAGCAGGAAGAGAAAGCCAGTTTACTCTTCCCTTGGGACTCAGAGATAAAGATGGAGGGTAGCTTTTCTATTTGGACCTTGGAGGATTATGGAAGAAAGAAGGGTAGTGGCCAGTGGGAGACTGGATTCTTCTTTTCTTCTTTGCACCAAGTAGGAAAGTTAGGAAGCTGAGAAGGAACTTTGTCCTGACCCTCATCGTGGGACACTTGCAAAAGTAAACCTCACAGGCTGCCCCCACAAGAGCCTGAAGATGCCTGATTCAGAATTAATGTAACAGATAAATATGAGTGAGCAAAGAAAGTGCTTCTTGTGTTACTCCAGGCTACCCTGACTCCCCTGTAGTGGAGCAGAAATCCAGAAGTTTCTGCATAGTCCAGGAGATTTAAAGTAGCTGAGAACCTACCAAGGAGGTCTAGCCAGAGGGGTCATGGAATGGTTCTTCTTGCTGGCAAAGCCCCAGCCTTGCTCCTCCTGTTGTTGCTGGTAGATGGTGCTTTCCATTTAGTTCCCAGTCCAAAAGCCCACCTGGAGCCCTTGCACCACTCCATTAGGAAATCTTCTGTCCATCACCCTGAAAGGTTACTGACAAAGAATTGCTATACTCCATCTGTTCATAGGTACTTTTAGAAACACTTGTGATGTGGCAATCTCCTAAATGTTTTACATGTATAAACTATTTAACCTCAATAACCCCTGGAGTTGGGCACTGTTTTCAACACCTCCTTTCAGAGAGGGGGAATCAAGGCAGGGGGAGAAGTGGCTTGCCCAAGGTCATGTGTTGGCAAGAGGCAGACCTGGGATTCAAACACAAGAACCCATGAACTTGACCATTATGCCATGTGGGCTCTCCTTCATAGGAGCTGCTCAGGAAAGACAAGTATACTAAGGACCGAAGCCATCAATAGCAAAGTGTATGTTGATAATATACTTTCACTCTGCATTAAGAATTGCAGAAACAGCTTATTAAAACTCAGGTTCCTGGGACCCTCCCAAACAAACTGAATCAAAATTGGGGCAGGTGATTCTGAGGCAAAAACTCCAAGTAACATACTTTGAGTAACTCTCTCTCACCTCCCCCTGTGTCTTTCCCTTTCTCTTCCCTAAATAGTAACTAGGTGGTTAAGGCCATGCACCTTGGACAGCTCAGCTCCTAAGCTACTCTATTAATATAAACGAGCAGAACTCTGAAGATGGGGACAAACAGCATCAACTCAGTTAAGCATCTCTCCGCAAGGAATATCCACCTGTTCCTGGAAGTGTCCCACAGCTGGCGCAGAGGAGACTCAGGTTTGAGGGCAGGTCCCTGCAAAATCCCTAACTATGTAGGGATGTTCACAAGGGTCCCAAGGAGGGACCCACCTGCCCTGCCCAAGTGATACAACACATCATCCTTGGGTGTCACATTCACACGTCGCTGGGCTCCAGGTCCATTTTTCTGCTCAGCTCCCTGGACCCTCGGGCTGTGCAAGTCAAGATCTCAGTCTGTATCCCTCTTGGGAGTTCCCAAAGAGTGTGCTGGTGATGTTTATTACCGGTCACTGCCTCACTGATGATTGTTCAGTGAACCTTTGCAGCTCAGCTTAAAAATCTCAGACAGGCAACTTCAGAGACCTGGGTGGTTTGGGGAGGAAGAGAAGACTAGGAACCCAGACAATGGTGCAGGGGCCTGGGTCATCCTGCCTCAGTCTCAACTGAGTGTGTACAGTCATGGGAGTGAATGAGAGGTGGCATTGGAAGATGAGAGATGCCCTCATTCACCCCATAGCCTACTGAAGCAGGTGGCCCTCCCCATGATCTTCCTCCCACTCTCCCTCACCTTCTCAAGGAAAAATCCCCAAAAGTAACCCTAGAAGATAATAGAGACCTTGGGAAAATGAAAAGCTATTTTGAGGACTTCTCACCTTCCTTGGCTAGAGGAGCAAACCAAAGCCCAAAGACGAAAGAAACTTGCCTGAATCTTGCAACCAAAATCAGGAAGGATCCCAGAGCTCTTTCCATACCTGCTTCTGTCTGGAGGATATTTTCAAGAGTCCAAAGAGCTCCAGAAACAGAAGAAACCCTTGGCTGAAGTAGAGATCAGGGGCAACAGTTTAAAAAAAGGATGTAACCATTTGACAGCATATTTCCCCAGGAGTGTTTCAGACCTGAGGAAAAATGTTGGGCTGCCCTCGGCTTATAGCACGACCAGATTGCAATGGTTTCCTTCAGGTGACCACCAAAGGCCAGGGTGGTCAGTGGTCAATACCTGTTGTGTGTAGGGCCAAGGGAACAATCTGGGAGATGCTTCCTTGGGGAGAACTGAAGCAAACACCTGAAGCTGTTGACTCAAAGCAAGAGGAAGAAGAGCAAGCTGGGTACCAGTCAGAGAGACATGGAGGTGTCCAGAAGGAGAGGGTGAAGTTGAAGCAGATGGTGAGCCTGACCAGGACTGGCTTCCTGGGCCAATGAGTGCAAATCCAACTTGGTCTGTGATGCACTCACTGTTGCCAAAATCTTGATAACTATTTTAAGGATGCTGTTTCAAGGACAAGTATGCTTCAAAATCCAAATATGTCTGGATCCTGGGTGCAGGGAGGGGTTGAGGATAAGGAGGGACCTCTCCAGTTTTCCCCTGAATTTCAGGGAATGAGCAGCAAGAGTTTGGATGGTAAGGAATTTATTCATAAGGGTATCTGGATCTGTTTAGTTCCCATATTTAGATAGAAAGAGTTTGGATAGTGAGAGTCCAACGAGTGAGGCAGACCTGTACAGTGATTCTTTCCAGTTTACCAGTGAAGAAAGTCAAGGTCACAGAGACAATATAATTTGTCCAGATTAACCCATTAGGGATGGAACCAGAATTGGTGCCCAGATGTTTCTGACTCCAGATTCGAGTTTGTTGTGCTTCCTCCTAGCCTTGCAAGAATGGGATATTAGGATTAGTTGGGAGCTGAGCAGGGGATTGGGGTGGGATCTGAATGGGGGCTCCCTGGGGGGGCTTGTGAGTAACTGTGGCATCTGAGAGCATGGAGTTGGGGCTGAGGGCTGAAGACAGACTGTTTTTAGCCTGATACCCTTTGGGCTTTTCTTATTTACTTTTAAACTGGAGTATAATTGCTTTACAATGTTGTGTTAGTTTCTGCTACAACAATGTGAGTCAGCTGTATGCATATATATGTCCCTTCTAGGTCATCACAGAGCACCAAGCTGAGCTCCTTGTGCTGCCCAGCAGCTGTTTTGACTTTCTCAACCACACGAAGTATGTACTGAAGCATCTTTGTTTCCACAGATCCCAGGCACACCAGTGTGCATCGTCCCAGCTCTTAAAACCCTCGTTCGTTTTTAACCAGGCCGAGTGAACGAAAGGAGGGGAGAACTACTTTTCTGACTGGCAGAATTCATCAAAATGAATTGGCAACACCTATCAGCCTGAAACAGCAGTTTGCAACTTGCCCGGTAACAAATCTTTCTGGGGACGTTATCTCACAGGAAAGACACTGGATAAATTCTTATTTCAATAGGATGCCTCCCTCCCCTTACCTCCTCCCCACTTCACAAAGATTTAACATCTAATTCAGGTTTTGACGAGCCGCTTCATCTCTGTAGAAACACTGTTGATCTCTGTCGGACCTCAACGGCCTTGGGCAGAACAAACTGAAGAGATGGGGGAGCATGGACCGTCAGCAGTGATAAATAAATACATTACCCACCGCTTCTGAAGGAGCACCATGACCTCTAACACAACTGGCAAGTTGCAGCGGTTTAACAAAAGTCACCCTATTTTCCCGCAACCTCAAGGTCTTTGAGAGCCAAAGCAAAAGAAAGATGCTCAGGGAGGCAACCCCACTCTATCAGGATCCAGAAACAGCTGGGCTTGCTGGCTCTTCTCAGAGCCTTGCCTTGGATTTCCAGAACAAGACAAACACCTCCCAGGAGATAAAGAACAGAAGGAAGCCTATGCCTGCAAACTCTTCCCAACGAGGAAACACGCTCTAAAGAACCAGGAAAACTGGCCAAGGCCAGGAAGCTAGAAAATAGTTGAGTGAGAAACCCAGTGCAAATTGTGCTTAAAAGTAATTTCACAGGAGGAATGGGTTTCATGGGGCTCTTTACAACTGTTGTTGTTGCTTTAAAGAAAATATCACTTTTTTCCTAGTGAACCTGATCCAAGGTACCATTTGTGGAATTTCGATCTTTGCATACACATGAATATAAAATAAATATAAAACTGATTGTGGGAAATAATGGCTGAATAGTAATTACTTAAATTAAAGGATTGAGACTTTCAGAATAGGACCATAGAACTGCTCTAATCTTAGGATAATCGATAAATCCTTACTGGAAAAAAAAAAAAAAGGAAAGATATCCATTTCTAAGTAAAATATAAACTCATGAATTGATAAACAGACTTGTTTGAATTCCACCGAAAAGCCACCTTGTGTGTGCAGTTACCTGGGAGCTGGAAGAGATGTCAGCTGTCATCTCATCTTCATCTCACAGACAGAAAACGGAGAACCAGAGAAATGGATTGAGCTGCCCGAGGTTGCAGAGCTGGTTCACAGCAGAGCTGGAAAAAAGCAACTGAACCTTCACTCTCTGCCAAAGACATTTCCTTTGACCACTCCAGGTTGTCTTTTTTTTTTTTTTTTCACAGAAGAAAATAAAACACAATGAACTTGAACCATGGAATGCTTTCATTAACAAGAAATGCACCAACCAGTTTGTGACAAGCACTGTTTTAACAAAGAGTCAAGTGTGTCTGAGAAAATGACCAGAAGGAAGGCCTTTGTCCATGAGCTTGACTAAGAACTCACTTAACCTAACAGATAGCACCATGCCTGGCACACAGTAAATGGGCCATAAATATGTGTGGGGCAGATGAATGACCCTTCACATCAGACAAATGAACAGTGCAGGGAATATCTCAGCAGTGCCTATGCTAGACAGTTCTTTGACACTGAATCTTGTTTATCCCCTACAAGTGTCTGCCATTGTTTATTTCCCGACTTCTCTTCCTTTCTCTCTCTCTACTTGAATATTTCTCTAGAAGGTCAAGAAGCATATCGTTTATTCACCAGCCCACCGGAAGCATCAGCCGTCTCTGGATACTCAATAAATGAGCAGAGGGGGTGAGTGTGCCTGCTGGACTCCCTTGCTGGGATTGTCCTCTGATATTATCTGTCTCTCCTGTTTGATTTGTAAGAGCGATCCATTTATTCATAAAATGCTAGCATCCAAAGAGATTTGAGTGCTGCCTCTCCAATTATGCAGTTTAAAAAGGTTACGTTTATAGACAGGGAATATTTTTCAAGGTCATCTATCCTGTCTATAGCAGACTTTAGAATTTAATTCAGTGTTTATTTCATGATAAACAACATGTATATGTGTATATATGAATATATGTGTATATAAATGAATATGAATACATTCATATGAATAGATACTTCGTGGCTCAACGGTAAAGAAACTGCCTGCAATGCAGAAGACCCGGGTTCGAAATCGCTGAGTGGGGAAGATCCCCTGGAGAAGGGAATGGCTATCCACTCCAGTATTCTTGCCTGGGAAATCCCATGGACAGAGAAGCCTGGAGGGCTGTAGTTCGTGGGGTCGCAAAGAGTCAGACACAATTTAGCAACTGACACACAAATGTGTGTGTGTGTTTAAAAATCTGTGTGTGCATAGTTTACGCTTGGTCATATTCTCATAGTGAGCAAATGTGTGTGCGTGTCTGTGTGTGTTGGGAAGTTTGACCACTGGCTTTGTCACAGACACTTTTATGACTGAGGTTTCCAGAAAGAAATCATCTCAGTTGTGGCCACCATGGAGCTAATCTGCTCAAATCTCCCATCATGGGAACCTGCCGCAGGGACTATGGGTCCCCGCAGGGACCAGGCTTCAGCTGCCACACCTTTGAGTCCATCTCTTTGATTATGTCAGGCCAAGATTCTGGGGCTGCTCCCAACAAATGACAGCATGCAGGGAGTATTGGAACCAGGTTTCCCAGATGCCTCTACTGGGCAACTGCAGCCCTGAAACTCCCCGCAGATTGGACGGGCTGGAACTTCATCAGCACCGTGCTGTGGCCCGAGGCCTCTCTCGCCCAGTGCCTCCCTCCCTCCATCCTTTCTTAGACCTGCAGACAACTGCAGAGAGGATGTGGAAGTCCCTTCCCCATGGAACTGAAAGGACCTGCCATGGCCTTCCTGCCTCCCAGGACCACTCGCATCTCTGGCCACAGCCTCAGGATGCAGAGAAGGGCTCATGTCTCTGTGAGAAAGGAGGGGGAGGGACATCGCTAAGCCCAGAGCACCTACTATGTGCCAAACCCTGATACATAGTGGAATAAGAGGCCTCGTACCCCCCAAGGGACTTACAGGCTAGTGGAGTGTACTGGCATGCAGTTACAGAGTGACAGCAGGCCCAGAAGGGGTTAAACTCAGACAAGTCATTTGTTTCAACAGCCCATTCATTCCTCAGGAATCACAGTGAGCCAGGTACTGAGTTAATCACTTTGCCTGCATTCTCACTTTTACTAATTGCATCCGTTGCTATCATGTCCATCTAGAAGCTGAAGATACCTTTATGGAAGCTAAATTCTTTACCTAAGGACACCTCGCTTGCAACTCGGTACATCTGACCCTAATATTTATGCTTTTAACCACCAAAATTAAAAGGATGCATTCCTAGAAGAAATCAGGAGCTGATCACAGGGCAAGCCGAGTAGAAGGCCAAAGCCAGCTGGCACTGGACCTCAGTGGACAAGGAGTGCAGAAGGAGGGGGCAGAGCCACAGGCCAGGAGAAGAGGGGCCCTTCCTCTACAAGTCTAAGGTGATGTGGGTCCTTATCTGGACCCCAGGAGGCAAGCCTGAAAAGTCTTGAAATCAGATCCACAGACTGTCAGAGCAGCGTCAAGGAGATGGAGACACTGAGACCAGAGAGGGGAAGGCAGGCTTCCCCAAGAACACAGCACTGGGCAGGGACTGAGCTCAGGGCAGAAGCTGAACCACTAACCCAATCAGTGCCTTTGCATCCTTAGGGCTCTTATAAACTGGGGCTGTAAATTGGGGTAAGACTTTTTTTAAATTTTATTGGAGTTTAGTTAGTTTACTTGGCTTCTTTGTACTGTGTGTGTGTATACTCGGTCACTAAGCCATGTCCAGCTCTTTGCAGTCCCACGAACTGTAGCCCACCGAGCTCCTCTGTCCATGGGATTTCTCAGGCAAGAATACTGGAGTGGGTTGCCATTTCCTCCTCCAGGGATCCTCCAACCAAGGGACTGAACCACGTCTCCTGCATTGACAGGTGGATTCCTTACCACCGAGCCACCTGGGATATAACTAACAAAGGGTAAGTCTTTAAGGGAGAGCCTAACCACAGAAGATCTTCTTTGGCCTGACTCTCCCTGGGGCATATTTGTATGGCTCAGAGGAGATTAAGTGAGACCCTGCTCGAATTACTTATCCTTCACTTCCTGTGCTTAATCACTCAGTCGTGTCCAACTCTTTTCAACCCCATGGACTGTAGCCCACTAGGCTCCTCTGTCCATGGGGATTCTCCAGGCAAGAATACTGGAGTGGGTTGTCATGTCCTCTTCCAGGGGATCTTCCCAAACCAGGGATCGAACCCAGGCCCTGGTGGTTCCCTGAGCCACCAGGGAATCCCAAGAATACTGGAGTGGGTAGCCTATCCCTTCTCCAGGGGATCTTTCTGACCCAGGAATCAAACCAGGGTCTCCTGTATTGCAGGTGGATTCTTTACCAGCTGAGCTACCAGAGAAGCCCTAGGGCCTGTCATAAAAGGGCTCCCAAGTTTTTCAGCTGCTCACAGGCCTTCCAGGGTCCTCCTGTGCTGCCTTATTGCATGATCTCACCCCAGAAGGGGAGCTCATATCCCATTATCACCCTTGACTTTAGACAATTTTCCCAACTGTCAGAACAGAAGCCAAAGGTTGAATCCTGCTTCTGAATCTGAGCGGAGCTACTCAGTACTGACCCCCTCATCATTCACCTGCACATACGCACACACATACACACATGATGTACACACACTTGTACATGTACACACATGCACACACACACATATAAGCTCACACTCCAGGGCTCAGGCCACCCAGCCTGGCACGGCTCAGGTCTCACAAAGATCCTGCTTCCGGACTTCCGGTTCGCCTGGCTTCCTGGATGAAGGTATGAACCCCGCCTGCCCAGCTGGTCTACGCCTGCCTTCAAGGCTGAAGAAGCCAGTAACAGGAACAACAGTCCTCATGAGCACTAGCATTAGGCTTGGTGCTGCATTCCTTACATAAACTCTCATTTAATCTGCTGAAAACAACCTAAGGGGCTGAAATTATTGTGCCACTGAAGGGAATGGCAACCCCCTCCAGTATTCTTGTCTGGGAAATCCCATGGACAGAGGAGCCTGGTGGGCTACAGTCCATAGGGTCACACAGAGTCAGACACGACTGAAGCAGCTGAGCATGCACGGATAAGGAAACCCAGGCTCAGAGAGGTTAAGAAACTCAGTGAGGGTCACAGAGCAGGAAGGAGCACAGCTGCATTTGGCTTCTTTTTAAATTTTATTTATTTATTTAATTTTTGGCTGTGCTGGTTCTTTGTTGGGTCTTCCTTGCTGCGTGTGGGCTTTCTCTAGCTTTAGTTCACAGGCTTCTCACTGCAGTGGCTTTTCTTACTGCAGAGCACATCTCTAGGTGCCCAGGCTTAGTAGTTGTGGCACACAGGCTTAGTTGCTCTGCAGCATCTTTCCGGACCAGGGATCAAATCCATATCCCCTGCGTTGACAGGCAGATTCTCAACCACTGGGCCACCAGGGAAGTCTTTGCCTTTGTCTTCTTAACTGCAAGACAACGTGGATGTGGCTGGAGACTTAAGAAGTCCCAAAGTTATGACAGATCCCTGATAAAATTATAGAGATAGAAGAGCCTGGTTTCAGTGACTTCTTTCCAGGAGAATGCTTTTGTGAAAAGATCCAGCGGTGAAACATGTTTCCCCAAAATGCAACACTGTAAGGAGTTTAGTGGATTGACAGCATGTCCTCTGTGTCAGATCCAGTGCAGGAGCCTGAACCACCTTGGGCTCTGAGGATGGCGTCCCAGATGTATGACCCCTGTCCTGAGTCTTGGAAAATAAATATTTGATGGGAAAATTTTTAAAGGGGTGGGGAACACTCCAGACAGAGGAAATGTCATAAACTAAGGCTTAGAGGGAAGACACAGATCAGTATTTTAGGGAAATAGGATAAGGTGAATATAGCTGAAGGTGAGACCAAGCAAATAGCAAGAGTTCAGGGTGCAGACCCTAGAGGGAATGAAAAAAATATGAATCTGATTCTGTAGGCAGCACCTGGGCCCCATGGCAAGAGTGAGCATGAGCGTAATCCGTTCAGATTGTCACTTTCAATAGCTCACTCTGGCAGAGATTCTGATTACAACAGGGACACTGGTGATCCAGTCTATTGCAGTGATCACGATGGAAGAAAATGAAGCCTGGGGAAGGGCAGCAGGATCAGTAACAGAGAAAGGAGCCCGGGGTTTGAGAGTCCATGACCTTGTAAAAATAAGTCTGCAACAATTCAGGAAATAAATGCAAGTTGACTTTACATATGGAGAAGGAAACGGCAAATATATACAGTACATGCAAACCTTTCTGAAACAATCCTGGGACAGGCATAGAAGTGGGCATTTATTTTCATTTATTTTTATTGGGGTATAATTGCTGTACAAGGTTATGTTGGTTTCTGCCATAGGACAAAGTGAATCAGCTATACTTAAACGTATATCCCTTCCCTCCTGGACTTCCTTCCCATCCAACACCCCATCCCACCCATCCAGGTCACCACAGAGCACCCAGCTGAGCTCCCTGAACTACCCAGCAGGTTCCCACCAGCTATCTGTTTTACACATGACGGTGCACATTCAGGGCCGCCCCAGTGGCTCAGCGGTGAAGAATCTGCCTGCAATGCAGGAAATGTAAGAGATGTGGGTTTGATCCCTGAGTCGTGAAGATCCCCTAGAGAAGGAAATGGCAACCCACTCCAGTATTCTTGCCAGGAAATTCCCATGGATAGAGGAGCCTGGCGGGTGACAGTCCATGGGGTCGCAAAGAGTCAGACACGACTGAGCACACACACAGGGAGGACGGCACATACATCAATCCCAAACCTCCCGATTCATCCCACTCCCTGTCCCCCCTTCCCGCAAGTTGGTGCATCCGTTCTCTAGTTCTCTATGTGAGCGCTTATGAATACATAAGGATTAAACTCCACACAGAGACCCAATGATGACTACTGTTAACCACCATTTTGCAGACAGGAAAACAGAGGCTTGGAAACATGCACTGATTTTCCCAGGGTCTTTTCACTACTGAGTTACAGAGCGGATTTTCAAGGCAGGAAATTCTGACTTCGGAACCCAGATGCCTTTTTCTCCGTGTTTACTCAGGGCCAGAAATTGGAGACAAAGTAGATGGAGGGCGGGCATTCAGAGTACCTTCGCATTCAGAAAGAATGGCCTGAGGGGAGATCACCTTCCATCAGTCTACCCTAGGGTTTCTCAGTTTCAGTGAAATTGATGTTGTGGGGGTGGGTGGGTGAAGATGATTCTCTGCCGGGGGGTGGGGTGGGGGTGGCCTGTGCATTCCTGACCTCCACCCACTAGGTGCCAGTAGTTGAAACAACCAAAACTATCTCCAAACTTCCCAAATGGCCCTTCAGGATGGGGAGGGGGACAAAGTCACCCCTAGTTGAAAATCTGTGGTCTAACCTTACCTGAAGAGGTCCAGGCAAGAAAAAGCTGCATTTGAAATCCATTAAAATTAGAGGCTGACAAGGAGTTCCCAGAGGCAATGGATAATTTGTTCTCTCACTGAGAGCCCTCTGCTCTGCATGTTATTACTGGAATATTCCTGGGTGGTGAGATCCACTCTATTGCAGCTCCCTCAGCCCTCTACCCCAGCCATCAGAGAGGACCAGTCTTTGAAGAGGGGGTGAAAAAAAAATGTCTTCTCTAGGATCCAGAACATACTTCTATGAATTAAAGGGTCAGGGATTAAGTGGGCAATTCTGAGCTAGCCACCTGAGAGCCCAAATTAGCTTTGCTTCTCTGCGTATTAACTCCCCTCTGGTGTCCTGTTTAATGATTTAATGATGGTTAACTCTGCTGTTCTTCAAAGCTGAGGAATTTGTACACCCCCTAAGGCAGTTTCTACCTCCCCGGAGCTGAAAGTCCATTGCAGCACCATTCCGGGACCCTCTCCTGCAGGTCTTGCCTGTGGGGCGACCACAGGCAGAGTTTGAGCAAGCACAGGGCTGTGGCTTAAGTTCCAGGAAGCAGGTCTATGATTCAGAAGAAGAGTTTAGCAGACGAGATGGAGGAGAGAGTGAGTGATGCCTAATGAGATTCTACTGCTCCACTTCTCTGCTCTAAGAAGGACTTTCTTTTTATACTTGATCATTTCTGTAGCAAGAATTTGTTTTATATCAAACATTTACATTTAAAGCAGCCGTGTGTCTTTGGCCTCAGAAGACCCGCTGTTAAATTGATGTTGGTCAGGAAGATCCCTTGGAGAAGGAAATGGCAACCCACTCTAGTATTCTTGATTCAGAAATCATATGGACAGAGGAGCCTGGCAGGTCTATAAGGCTGCAAAAAAATTGGACACAACTAAGTGGCTAAACAACCACCACAAGGAACAGCACCTTAGAATGGAAGAAACATGGCATAGACCAAGTACATGTAAACGTATAAATATGCTTTTGGCACAGATAAAGATAAATGAGTTTTGCATGTAAATGCATTTAAACATATAATATACATGGGAGATAGGTCAGTTTACCTCCGTTTACAGGTGAGAAAGTTAAAGCTCAAGGCACATACGTTCTACTCCCAAGGTGACAAAGTAGACAGAAAAAGGGATTTTGTAATCCCAGATGGTTTTGGTCACTGTAT
The DNA here is from genome assembly GCF_042477335.2 of Ovis canadensis. Taxonomy (NCBI): domain Eukaryota; kingdom Metazoa; phylum Chordata; class Mammalia; order Artiodactyla; family Bovidae; genus Ovis; species Ovis canadensis. The sequence continues at coordinate 83,804,101 of NC_091257.1, read as the reverse complement.
CCTATTATTTGGGCTCCATCTTTACTCCCCAACCTTCCAAACCTCAGCATTTCCCAGTCCCTACCTGCCTAATGGTGTTCCTCTGCCTGTCCAAATTAGACTCTTTGTCTTCATTTATGCCAAGCATCCTTGTGCACCAACACACAAGCATCCTTCATCCTCAGCATCTCCTTCTCTGAGTGTGTCTTTGCAATGTAGGTTAGGGCTTCCCTAGTGGTTCAGTGGTAAAGAATCCACCTGCCAATGCGGGAGACATGGGCTCGATCCCGGATCCAGGAAGTTCCCACGTGCTATAGAACAAGGAAGCTTGTGCGCCACAACTATTGAGCCTGTGCTCTCGAGCCCATGTGCCTCAACTCCTGAAGCCTGCACCCTAGAGCCCATGCTCCACAACAAGGGAAACCACCGCAATGAGAAGTCTGCATGACACAACTAGAGGGTAGCCTCTGCTCGCTGCAACTAGAGAAATGCCTGAGAAGCAATGAATACCCCCAGCACAACCAAAAAAAAAAACAAGTAGTGCTCTCTTAAAAGAAAAATTAATGTAGGTTAAGTAGCCCTGACCCAATTACATAAAAGGCAAAATGAAATATCCCATGATAGTCCCTAGGGTAGTACACATCATCTAGTAAAAATAGCAATAACTTTATACAGCCCTTCAGGGTTCCCTGATAGCTCAGTTGGTAAAGAATCCGCCTGCAATACAGAAGACCCCAGTTCGATTCCTAGGTTGGGAAGATCTGCTGGAGTAGGGATAGGTGACCCACTCCAGTATTGTTGGGCTTCCCTTGTGGCTCAGCTGGTAAAGAACCTGCCTGCAATTCGGGAGACCTGGATTTGATCCCTGGGTTGGGAAGATCCCCTGGAGAAGGGAAAAGCTACCCACTCCAGTATTCTGGCCTAGAGAATTCCATGGACTGTATAGTACATGGGGTTGCAAAGAGTCAGACGTGACTAAGCGACGTTTCACTTTCACTTTTCACTTTATATAGTCCTTAAAAATGTGCCACGCCCTATATTAAGTGATCTGAGTATATTAATTGATTCTATCCTCAAAACAAAGTTGTGAGACTTCCCTGGTTATCCAGTGGTTTGGACTTGCACTGCAAGGGTCTCTGGTTCTACCTGTTAGGTAGTTAGAATAGGGGAAAGGAGTCCAGAATGGCAGTGGCTAAAAGATAAGGAAGAGGAAAGCCCGTGAAAATAGAACAAAGGAAGGTCAGAGGACCAGAGTGAGAACCTCCAGTAAAGCAAACAACACTCCTGGTTGGCCCAATTTACATAGCACGGGCCGGGGCAGGGGAGGGGGTGGGGACATATAAAAAGAGGAGCCAAAGCTCTCTCCGCACGCACACTAAGGAGCTCTTCTCTTTGTGTCTTTGGATCTACGTGCCCTCACGCCTTGAAGATGGATTTTCCTGCTATCTTCTAAATAAAATAGAGCTGTAACACCGAGCTGTAACACCGAGCTGTAACACTGATTTGTCTAAGAGCTATAACATGGTCCATTCAAGACCTGAGAGCTATAACATATTCTGTCCAAGACCAGAAAGCTGTGACATGCCGAGGGGCGTCTTTAATGTCCGTCACTCCAAATCCGTGTTGTGACGAGACAGAATCGAGGAGCATATACTCGCATGACATACCCCTGGTCAGGGAACTAAGATCCCGCATGCTACAGCATTCCCTGCCAGCCCACAGAAAAAGACAAAAACAACCAAACTTGTGATGTGGGTCTATCACTGTGTTTATTTGACAGATGGGGAGACTGGAGCACAAAGAGATGAAATGACTTGTCCCAGATCACAAGGCTTACAGGTGACAGAGCTGGCATTTGAGCCCAGATCCTCTGGTCCAGCATCTACAGCCTTCAATTTAGTTTAATGCAATCACTCAGTCATGTCCGACTCTGATTCCAGGGACTGCAGCACACCAGGATTCCCTGTCCTTCACCATCTCCCAGAGTTTGTTCAGATTCACATTCTTTGAGTTCGTGATGCCATCCAAACATCTCATCCTCTGCCACACCCTTACAGCTCTGCAGCTCTACTCAGTAAGCACCGTCCCCTTCTATCACCCTCCCTTCCCAACCTCCTACAGAATCTCTCATTCTCAACAGTGATTTGACAGCTACTGCTTAATGCCTTACATTACAATTTCATGTGATCTTCTCACCTACCCAACCCCTCCAAAGTATTTATATTCTGACAGCAGCAACATAACTTTTTGGAAATCGTGCCTGAGTTGGGCAGTGAGACGTTAGATGTATAAGTACCAAGGTGAGACTTCAAGTGGCCTCAGCAAGCCTTGGACACCCTATCATTCTGCTGTGGTCCCAGGAAGTTGTCACGTTTGAAAAGGTTTTTATAAAAATGTTTCTTTATAGCTGCACTGGGTCTTGGCTGCTGCATGGACTTCCTCTACTTGCAGTGAGTGGCTTTCTCACTGCAATGGCTTCTCTTGTTGCAACGCATGGACTCTAGGTGCTCAGGCTCAGTAGCTGTAGTGCATGGATTTAGTTGCCCCACCACATGTGGGATCCTCCTGGACCAGGGATCGAACCCACGTGCCCTGCTTTGACAGGAGGATTCTTAAGCACTGGACCACCAGGGAAGTCCCCTGGGAGGTTTTGCCTCTGCTTACAGGCAAGATATCTTCCTGCCTAAATTATGAGAGTTTTTACAGCCAGAGAGCAGGGGTTGACTATCCGATGGGAACCCTGAAAAAGAAGCAGCTTCAGCATGAGGCCACCAAAGTGTAATGTATACAGAGTAGAGGCAAGGAAAGCAAGACCAGCATGAGTAGAATAGAATACATGTATCCCTCACTATCTGAAAGTAAAGCATTCCTCTGAGACTTCTTGTAAGCTGAAATAATTACTTCTGAATACATCTTGCTAAAAGACACATGAAAGAAACCGAGATAAAGCACAGATGCTCACAGACACAGTTCAAAGCCATAGCAGCTTGATACGGAGATGTGGAGTGCAGTTCCCAGGAAAGGATTTAGGGGAGCTTCTCTTGTTGTTTGGGGTACATGCTACCTCTGAGTGCTATTTTGACTTATTGTCTTTTTCATAAAAATGAAAAATCTCTTTGGATTTCTTTCAGTTAGTGAAGACAGGTACAGATGTAGGTCTTTTGTGAAAGCAGAGCAGCAAAAAGCAAACTTCTAAAAAGTGATAGAGACCTGTATGACACTACTTAAGACATTCAAATATAAGGAGGAATTAAAAGACACTGGCTGGGACTTCCCTGGTCATCCAGTGGTGAAGAAGCCACCTGCCAGTGCAGGGGACAGGGGTTTGATCCTTGGTCTGGGAAGATCCCACATGCTATGTGGTAACCAAGCCTGTGCACCGCAGCTTCTGAGTCCATGAACTGCAACAACTGAAGCTCTTGGGCCCTAGAGTCTGTAGTCCGCAATAAGAGAAGCCACCAAAATGAGAAGGCTGCAGACAACAACTAGGGGAAGCGTGATCAGCAACAAAGACCAAGCACAGCCAAAAACAAATAAATTTTTTAAAAACGATACTAGCCAGTCCATTCCAGTTGGAAGAGATAACAGAAGATGCATCTTTACTTAAAGGGCAACACATGGGCATCAGTTTTCAAAGGCTTGCCCCAGAAAGTGAACCGTAGACATCATTCCTGTATGCAGGTCAGATCTGGATGCTTCTACTTTGTAGACTATAACCAAGCATAGGTTCCAACTTCTAATGCGCTGTGAGCAGGACTCATTGGCTAGCGGAGGGAAGTGTATACAGCATTCGGGTATCTAATAACTGACATTTACTGCCTTTTTAACCGTGCGCCAGGAACTGCTCTAAGCACTTGGTACACATTAACTGGTTTAACTGCCTCTTCAGCTCCGTGATGTAGGGAGGCATGACCAGCACTGCCCTCAGACCTGAGCAAAAGATTATCTCCTGACCCTGCCATTTAGACACTGCATTCCACACACATACACACAAAAATAGGCTTGTTCAAATCTCACAGTGAGGCTTCTTGGAGAAATAGCTGATTCACGGACAGAGACGGAAAATATACAAAATGAGCCTGTGGCATCTTATGTAGGGAGGGAAAGAAAAGAAGTGCTCAGAGAGCTTAAACACACATACACACAACAATGGGAGTATGTCGAAGGGTTACAGAAGACAACTGGAAGGGATTCCAGGGACCACAACTAGAACAATTTGAGCGGAAAAAGAGCAGTATTAGACTATAACCAAAATATAAGATGAATACCCATGAGTCTACACTGATATAAATGCATGATTTAAGACAAAAATAAATGGAAGAGAACAGATGAATCTCCCATGCAGAAGACTTTTAGATAATTTATGTAAAGGCTTCATCCTCAAGGAGGTGAAGCCATCTTCCCACACCTGAAGTCTGGGCAGTTTATAGTGATTTCTTTCCAAAGAGCACAGAATAGAAAGAGGGAGGGGGATAAGTAACTTGATATGGAGGAAACTGACACACACTACCTGAGTCAGTGACCAAGGTCAACATCAGCAGTGATAAGTCCTGTAGATACTATGTACCCTTAATATCACTGGATGAGAAAGGTACACCACCTCCGGAGTCTTCTTCCTAAAATTGGTAAACCCAGTGTAAGTGTAAAGTAAGTAAGTGTTAGTCGCTCAGTTGTGCCTGACTCTTTGCGACCCCATGGACTGCAGCCCACCAGGTTCCTCTGTCCATGAGATTTCCCAGGCAAGGATACTAGAGTGCGTTGCCATTTCCTTCTCCAGGGGATCTTCCCAACCCAGGGATCGAACCTGGCAGTCTCTTGCACTACAGGCAGATTCTTTACCCACTGAGCTATAAGGGAAGCTAAACCCAGTATAAACATAAGAAAAACACCAGACAAATCCCAATTTTGTCTCAAAATTCAAATCTCAGATTTCTCTAGGCCATCAAGAACCAGGAAATCCTGAGACGTTCACATGCCAAAGAAGCCTCAGGAGACACGACTCCTAAGTATAATGTGATATACTGGAGGGGACCCTGGAACAGAAATAGGATATTAGGGGGAAACTGAGGAAGCCTGAATAGAGTTTAGGTTTTTGTAAGTATAATGCACCAATATTGAGCTGTTAACTGTAACAAAGATGCCATATGAATGTAAGATTTTAAAAAGAGGGCAAACTTAATGTCTATGAATTTCCTGTATTATCTTCATAATATTTCTGCTAATCTACAACTATTTTAAAATAAAAAGTTTATTTAAATAAAAATGTTAAATACCTCACAGTGCTCTGTCACGTGAGACACAGTGCGTGACAGCATCACTCTCATCCTTTACACTATCAAGATCCCAGAGAAATGTGTGCCACCATCCGCACCTGATGGATGACCTTGACACCAAAGGACACTGTGTTCGAATGTCAGGAGATCTGAGGGTTCCCCACTGTTGCCATCTTCAGAGATGGATGCTGCTCTGGAGTTGGGAAGAATTTGAGAGGAGAGAAAAGATAAATGAATTAGCTTGTCAGATCTTTCCTACCCACTTGAATGCTATACCCAAATATTATTTCCTGGTGGTGACAAGTACCCATTTTCTTGCTTTCATGTTCCAATTTAGAGTTTTCAAGCTATTCACAAATCAGCACAGTATTCACAACCATCGCACACATCAGCCATGGAATGTTTTGCAATGTTAAGCAATTTGTATTACTCTGAAATTTGAACACACGTAAGTCTAGACATTGCGTGCATGAAGCATGATACCACTTCATTACACAAATAACTAGATGAATATTGAATCCCAGAGTGGTGATTGTTTTTTCAAATTTCTCCATGAAATTTTAATCAATTTTTTCATTAATAAAAATGCAACTTTGTTGAAATGTTATTAGATTATTGACATTAATTCAACTTAATATGTGTCTGCCTTTGTTTTTATAAATAAACTTCTAATTTTGCTTTTAACAAGTACTTTTCAATATCCTAGAATATTGTTTTGAAATATAAAACATTTTTATATTTTAAATTTACTTTTTAAAAATTTATATTGACATTTACAACACTGACTTTGGTTAGCATTTTTGATGGCTATAAAATATTACTATATGAAAATATACACTATAAATAAATCATATTTTATGTTATAGTTGTTTAGGTCATTATTGCCAAAAGGACAAAAATTATGTGAAAATCTGATTATAATAGCATCATTAGAGATTTTGCTGACAAAATTGAAAGGATAAATAAATTTTACAGAATAAATATAAAATAGTTTATGAATCACATTGTCCTTAGTTTGTTACTCACCAACATCCTTATTCCACTAATAGTACATTCAAACCCATGCAATAATAAATATACAGCCATCTTTTCTATTTCGATGCCTTTTAATTATTTAAATAGGACAACTTTACACATTTTCATTTTGAAGGTATATGTATCAAAGTTGAAGGATAGAAAATACTTGTGTTAAGAGCTTGCTAGCTCGATGCACTTATTTTAAATATTTAGTCATTAGTATGAAGGTCTCTGGACCCATGTCCAGGATGAGCAAACATCAGGGGTCGGGACTGTAAGGCCATTTTACAGACCGGAAGACTAAGGCACAGAGCAGTTACAGTACTTGCCTGATTCCCCCCAGCAGGGAACCCTGACAGAGCTGGATCCGAACACGGGGCAGCCCAGGCTGTCAACCAAGGCACTGCCTTCAGAAGTAGTTGCTGTGGGAGCCCTAATTCCAGTTAAAACACTTGCCTCCTGGAGACCTTGAGTATTCTCTGGAAGGACTGATGCTGAAGCTGAAGCTCCAATATTTTGGCAACCTAATGCAAAGAGCTGACTCTTCAGTAAAGACCCTGATGTTTGGAAAGACTGAAGGCAGGAGGAGAAGGGGACAACAGAGGATGAAATAGTTGGATTATATCACTGACGAAAATGGGCATGAGCTTGAGCAAATTCCTGGAGATAGTGAAGGACAGGGAAACCTGGCGTGCTGCAGTCCATGGGGTTGCAAAGAGTTGGACATGACTTAGCAACTGAACAACAACAACAACAGAGAAGTTTCTCAAGGCTTCCTTTTTAATAGGAATTGTGAGTCCAGGGAAAAAATACATAGAGAAAATATCCCAGGGCTGGAGCAGAGGATGAAGAACATCCCTCCAGCACCCCTAAACCACAGCCTCTCTCTCCCATCTTTACAAAGTTTAGAGTCCTATCTCAATAGTCCTAGAGAAAATATAAAACAGCAATGACAACAACAACAACAAAAAGCCCTTAAGATCAGCCTTGAAGTGAGGGAATAAAATCTCTCATCTAAAGGTAAAACATATATTCTCTCCTTTCACTCCCACAATAAGACCTACTGCCATCTCCTTTCTCCCAGACCCATCTCTTTGGCCATCTATGTGAGAAAGGAAGCAGAAAGGGTCCCTGCTCCATCCCCACCCCCTCTGTTTCCACTTTCTTTTCCTGACAGCGCTGGCAGTAGCAATTGCTGTCAGGCTGTAATTTAAAGCAAACCAGTGCAAACGTGAACCAGCTTTAAGTGGGTGATTGATGTGTCAAACTGGATTTTTCCCCCCACTTGCATGAGACTCTTGCAAGTAGGTATTATGATCCTAACACCTCTAATATTATTCCTTAATCTACTAAACAGCAATGTTTGGCATCTAGCTTTATAATAAAAGGTATCAATTAGGAGCTGTCGATGTTTTCCAAGGCAATATCTAATTATAGTCACTTGCTATAGGCTATCTTGTTAGAAAATTTGAGCAGAATGAGTAAGTATTCCTGACAAGTTCAATGCATTATTAAAGGTGTAATTACTCAGTTATTGCTCATGTAATCCTGAGTTAATTATGTGACTTCAAAATTCATCACTTTTATGTTTATTGAACTTTGATAAGTTCATCCATATCTGATTTATCCCAATGATCCATTCCTTTCCTTACTTCAAACTGAATCTTTCAGACCAATTGGTGAGAAAGTGAATAGACTTTGGAACATGCTAGACCCACAGTTGACATAGTGGCTATCCTTGAACTGCTGAGGCTGTAGCTGAGATGGGACCAACCTGTGGCAGCGGCCAGAGATTTGCTCCTGACATTAAACTTAAGAGAACTCAAGAGTTAAAATGCCGTTAAGTAAAGATCTTAATTCTGATTCACACAAACTTTGAGGAAGGTGGTTCCAAGTGATGCCAGGTGAGGAACACAGCACAGAAGAGGAAGGAATGGGCTGCAGTCAGATGAGGCCATACGCCACCTTCTCCTGGGTGCAGCATGAGAACTTTCTGTCCTTCTTCCTCTGCTCCTGAGAGCAGATTCCTGTACCTTAGCTTGTCTGAGCCTGAGTTTGCACACCTAAAAATGGGGTTGAGCATCCCTGCTTGCCTGCCTTTGAGAGTCCTTGTGAAACAGAGGTCTTTACACATGGCTGAAGAGGAAAGCCTTCCCCGGACTGTGGCCCTACAGCATCACATTCACATCACCACCCACCCCAAATACCCTGATGTCTACTCTAGAGCATAGCAAGCAACTCAGAGGGTGGGAAGCAGCCTCTAAAATGTCCCCCATAACCCACCTCCAGTACATCTCCCCCAAGATAGTTCTCTGGTTTGAGTGGGGTAGACCGCAAGTCTCATTTCTAACATAAGGGACAAGATGTTCTTTCTGAAATTAGGGTACCAAAAGATCGTGACTTTCGTCTTGCTCGCCTTGTTCTCTCTTCCTCTCTCCATTGGTCACTCAGAGGGAAGCCTGCTTCCATGTTATGAATTGCTCCATGGAGTGGCCCCTGTGATAAAGAACTGATGCCGACCAACAGCCATGTGAGTGAGTTAGGGAGGGCACCCTCCCTAGTCGGGCCTTCAGATGAAACCACAGCCCAGCCCCAGCATGATGCAGCTTCAGGAGAGACCTTGAGGCAGAGGCACTCAACTCAGCTGTGCCCACAGACACTGGGAGATAAAAATTGTTGCTTATTTTAAGGCACTATATCTTTGTTTGATTTGTTAGGCAGAAATAGATAATGAATACACAGGTCCATCCAAGAGACAGGTTTCTAAAGCCAACTTGGTTGATCTCAGGAGATAATATTACATAGTACTGAAAAAAATGACATTTTATGTCTGATCTGAGTTTAAACCCTAATACTGTGGGGCCATAGATGTAAACTCTGTGGGGCTTCATCCTCTACTTTGTAAAATAGAGGTTGTTGTTGTTATGTTGCTATGTTGTGTTTGCAACCACATGGACTGCAGCACGCCAGTCTTCTCTGTCCTTCACTGTCTCCCAGAGCTTGCTCAAACTCACATCCATTGAGTCAGTGATGACATCCAACCGTCTCATCCTTTGTCATCCCTCTCTCCTCCTACCTTCAATCTTTCCCAGCATCAAGGTCTTTTCCAGCGAGTTGGCTCTTCACATCAGGTGGCAAAGCTAAGCTTCAGCTTCAGCATCAGTCCTTCCAATGAATATCTAATGAATATAATTAACAAGGTTTTAATTCTTATCTCATTGTATTGTGAGCATTAAATAAGATGATATCTGCACAGCATTTCACTGGATAGCAGTCACCGTGTTTTCCTCAATTAAATGGTAGCTGTTATTTGTGATCTTCATCTCCTGGTCTTCACAAGACACCCAGTGACCTTTCATAGCGCGTCACCTGTCATGGCAACCCATTGGATGTCTCTTGGGCAAATCTAAAATCCCTCTCACTCTTCTCCTTGATATTCATCTCTTTCTTATTTTATTTCCCAGTGTGTCACTCACAATATAAACTCATTTCTATTCACATATTTCTTGATAAAAAACACACTACAAGCAGTGACTACCACTCCAAACAGGACTTGTAAAGATAATTTTTTCAAACAAATAATAATATATGATAATTATCTTTGAAGAGAACCTTATTCTAGAGGGTCAGACACATAGAAGTTCAAAGTGTACTATAATGAAAAGCATAAAAATTGTGTCTTGAGGCACAGAGGCAAACACCACAATTTCTGTCTTGAAAGATGAATGGATAATTCCCCAAAGAATGGGAGAAGGTGTCTTCAAGGAGAATAGGTTTGTCAGAGGTAAGCTAATGAGCAAAGGGCACCAAATTCTTGGGGAAGGAATGTATGTCACTGTGTCTGCATCATAGTGAGGTCTTATATGAGGGGCAAGAGAAGGAGGAAACCCAGACGAGCCAGATTGTGAAGACATAGTGTGCTCTTCAATGAGTTCTCCATTTCAATTTCAGAAAACAGAGTAATTAAAGTTTAGATAGATGCTAACATGGCCTGACTTTTCCAGAGACTACATTATGAACTTCTCAAAGGGTGTCTTATTAAAATCCCTGTTAAATTGGGATTTGCTATTCAGTTGATGTGTAAAGATAAATGATGATAATAGACAGATAGGTGGATGGATGGATGGATAGACAGATAGATAGGAATTTCTTTTGTTTTGGAAAGAATTATGGGAAACTTCAGTTCAGTTCAGTTCAGTCACTCAGTCGTGTCCAACTCTGCGACCCATGAATCATTGCACGCCAGGCATCCCTTTCCATCACCAACTCCCGGAGTTCACTCAGATTCACATCCATCGAATCAGTGATACCATCCAGCAATCTCATCCTCTGTCATCCCCTTCTCCTCCTGCCCCCAATCCCTCCCAGCATCAGAGTCTTTTCCAATGAGTCAACTCTTCACATGAGGTGGCCAAAGTACTGGAGTTTCAGCTTTAGCATCATTCCCTCCAAAGAAATCCCAGGGCTGATCTCCTTCAGAATGGACTGGTTGGATCTCCCTGCAGTCCAAGGGACTCTCAAGAGTCTTCTCCAACACCACAGTTCAAAAGCATCAGTTCTTCAGTGCGCAGCCTTCTTCACAGTCCAACACTCACATCCATACATGACCACAGGAAAGACCATAGCCTTGACTAGATGGACATTTGTTGGCAAAGTAATGTCTCTGCTTTTGAATATGCTATCTAGGTTGGTCATAAATTTTCTTCCAAGGAGTAAGCGTCTTTTAATTTCATGGCTGCAGTCACCATCTGCAGTGATTTTGGAGCCCAAAAAGTAAAGTCGGACACTGTTTCCATTGTTTCTGTGTCTATTTATCATGAAGTGATGGGACCAGATGCCATGATCCTCATTTTCTGAATGTTGAGCTTTAAGCCAACTTTTTCTCTCTCCTCTTTCACTTTCATCAAGAGGCTTTTTAGTTCCTCTTCACTTTCAGCCATAAGGGTGGTGTCATCTGCATATCCGAGGTTATTGATATTTCTCCCAGCAATCTTGATTCCTGCTTGTGCTTCTTCCAGCCCAGCGTTTCTCATGATGTATTCTGCATATAAGTTAAATAAGCAAGGTGACAATATACAGCTTTGACGTATTCCTTTTCCTATTTGGAACCAGTCTGTTGTTCCATGTCCAGTTCTAACTGTTGCTTCCTGACCTGCATATAGGTTTCTCAAGAGGCAAGTCAAGTGGTCTGGTATTCCCATCTCTTTCAGAAGTTTCCACAGTTTCTTGTGATCCACACAGTCAAAGGCTTTGGCATAGTCAATAAAGCAGAAATAGATGTTTTTCTGGAACTCTCTTGCTTTTTTGATGATCCAGCAGATGTTGGCAATTTGATCTCTGGTTCCTCTGCCTTTCCTAAAACCAACTTGAACATCTGGAAGTTCACGGTTCACGTATTGCTGAAGCCTGGCTTGGAGAATTTTGAGTATTACTTTACTAGCATGTGAGATGAGTGCAGTTGTGTGGTAGTTTGAGCATTCTTTGGCATTGCCTTTCTTTGGGACTGGAATGAAAACTGACCTTTTCCAGTCCTGTGGCCACTGCTGAGTTTTCCAAATTTGCTGGCATATTGAGTGCAGTGCTTTCACAGCATCATCTTTCAGGATTTGAAATAGCTCAACTGGGATTCCATCACTTCCACTAGCTTTGTTCATAGTGGTGCTTTCTAAGGCCCACTTGACTTCACATGGCTCTAGGTGAGTGATCATACCATTGTGATTATCTTGGTTGTGAAGATCTTTTTTGTACAGTTCTTCTATGTATTCCTGCCACCTCTTCTTAATATCTTCTGCTTCTGTTAGTGGACCATCTTCTGACAGAATGTGGTCCCCTGGAGAAAGGAATGGCAAGCCACTTCAGTATTCTTGCCTTGAGAACCCCATGAATAGTATGAAAAGGCAAAATGATAGGATACTGAAAGAGGAACTCTGCAGATCAGTAGGTGCCCAATATGCTACTGGAGATCAGTGGAAAAATAACTCCAGAAAGAATGAAGGGATGGAGCCAAAGCAAAAACAATACCCAGATGTGGATGTGACTGGTGATAGAAGCAAGGTCCGATGCTGTAAAGAGCAATATCACATAGGAACCTGGAATGTCAGGTCCATGAATCAAGGCAAATTGGAAGTGGTCAAATAAGAGATGGCAAGGGTGAAAGTCGACATGCTAGGAATCAGCAAACTAAAATGGACTGGAATGGGTGAATTTAACTCAGATGACCATTATATCTACTACTGTAGACAGGAATCCCTCAGAGGAAATGGAGTAGCCATCATGGTCAACAAAAGAGTCCAAAATGTAGCACTTGGATGCAATCTCAAAAATGACAGAATGATCTCGGTTCATTTCCAAGGCAAACCATTCAATATCACAGTAATCCAAGTCTATGCCCCAATCAGTAATGCTGAAGAAGCTGAAGGTGAACGGTTCTATGAAAACCTACAAGACCTTTTAGAACTAACACCCAAAAAAGATGTCCTTTTCATTATAGGGGACTGGAATGCAAAAGTAGGAAGTCAAGAAACACCTGGAGTAATAGGCAAATTTGGCCTTGGAATATGGAATGAAGCAGGGCAAAGACTAAGAGTTTTGCCAAGAAAATGCACTGGTCATAGCAAATACCCTCTTCCAACAACACAAGAGAAGACTCTACACATGGACATCACCAGATGGTCAACACCGAAATCAGATTGATTATATTCTTTGCAGCCAAAGATGGAGAGGCTCTATACAGTCAACAAAAACAAGACCAGGAGCTGACTGTGGCTCAGATCATGAACTCCTTATTGCCAAATTCAGACTTAAATTGAAGAAAGTAGGGAAAACCACTAGACCATTCAGGTCTGACCTAAGTCAAATCCCTTATGATTATACAGTGGAAGTGAGAAATAGATTTAAGGGCCTAGATCTGATAGAGTGCCTGATGAACTATGGAATGAGGTTCATGACATTGTACAGGAGACAGGGATCAAGACCATCCCCATGCAAGAAAGCAGAATGGCTGTCTGGGGAGGCCTTACAAATAGCTCTGAAGAGAAGAGAAATGAAAAGCAAAGGAGAAAAGGAAAGATATAAGCATCTGAATGCAGAATTCCAAAGTATAGCAAGAAGAGATAAGAAAGCCTTCCTCAGTGATCAATGCAAAGAAATAGAGGAAAAGAACATAATGGGAAAGACTAGAGATCTCTTCAAGAAAATTAGAGATACCAAGGGAACATTTCATGCAAAGATGTGCTAAAACCAATACAATATTGTAAATTAAAAAAAGAAAGAAATGGGAAACTTAAGACCTCAAAAATGTTCATTCCCTTGAATCCAGTCTTATTGAACACAATTCTAAACTTTTCTAATCAGCTCTGCTAATAACTCCTTCTTTGTTAATTGTACCATTATCTCCCTCCCTATGTGAGGCACCTTCATTCTGTCCATTTCAGTAACTCTGAAGGTCGTTCTCACACATGCTCTGAAAGTTCCTTCCTCCAAACAAAGTGCTCTCAATTCTTTAATTGGTCCTCAGATGCTATGGTTTCTGGATGAGTCTTGATTCTGGCCAGCACTCCTGGAGTGTCAGGACTCCGATATGATCCCCACAGGTACTGGAGGCACTCCAGGTTCGTCCCAGCAGATCCTGGGGCCCTTAGTTTGGCACTTTCTAGGAGTTTCAGTGCTGTGTGTGTGTGTGCTGCTCAGTTATGGAGGACTCTTTGGGACCCTGTGGACTGTACCCTACCAGGCTCCTCTGCCCATAGGATTCTCCAGGCAAGAATACTGGAGTGGGGTGCCATTTCCTCCTCAGGCTATCTTCCCTACTCAAGGATCAAAACTGAGTCTCTAGCATCTCCTGCATTGGCAGAGGGATTCTTTTCCACTGCGCCTTCTGGGAAGCCACTTAACGCCATAGGCAATGGCGAAGGCTAAAGATAAAAAGTAGCCCTGGGAAGAATTCCTTTACTTTAAATTGCCTGCAAAAACAGATGAGTAGATCAGATTTGCCTTTATTTATCTTATTTCTCAGCATAATTTCTCATCATCCTTTGCTGGAGCTATCTTTGCCCACATCCTGAATGGATGTATCACTCAGGTTATTGCCGGCCTGGACCTCCTCAAACCCTCAAAAAGTCAGCACATGTGGTACTACTGACCTGGATCCCAGAGACGTCTGATCTACCAAGGAAAATTCAGGCAGACAAAAATGTGGTTATTACCCAGGCTGAGGTGATAAATCCTACTTTGTTCCTGTTTGGAGGAAGAATCTTCAATTAAGTAAAAATTGATTTTCTAATGATTTTTTTTTTTCTCCCGCTGGCCATTGGTAGAGTGCTTGAATCAGCTCCAGCTCTGCCTCAGAGGAGAAAAATTAAGTCGCTGCCACTGATGACAAAAGAACTGACCTCAAGTATGGGAAACAACTTAATCCTTTTGTTTTGGGCAAAACAGAAGACACTGCCCATCATGGAAGGGGAAATAGTTCAGTTGACAAAACCAAAAATGCCAAACCCTTTGGTTGGAAATGTGAAACTATGTGGGTACTAAGGTCCTTTTGTGACCTGGTGGTCTCCGTCTGAGCCACCTAAATACTATCGGTACAACTAAGAGAATCTTGTTGTGGAGACAAAAGGACATGGCAGAGCAAGGAGAATTGGATGCAAACACTTTTTAATGTGTCTGTAAAAGGCATTTCTGAGCATCTAAAATCTGGACAAAGAATATTGAGCTTTATGGAAAAATCCTATGTAGGATTTTGTTATTTCTTCCTAATCTAATAATTAAGAGGGAAAAGAAATTTAAAAAAAATAATATCATTTCAATTTGTCTGCAGTTATGTGATTTAAAATATTTCTGCTCTGTTCAGAGATATAAGTAGCAAACTTATAAAGTAGTAAAGTTAGAAAAAATATCCAATCCTTCCAAAAAAATACAAAGAACCACAACCAAATCCTAAGCTACATCTTTCCTTTTACATCTATAGTAAGTATTAAAAAATCATATTTAGGAAAAGCGTTTATAGAACTATTAAGCCATAAGCTGTCATAAGCCATTTCTCGTTTCCATTTGCTGCAGGAAAATGCCCTCTGCCATTCAGGCAGCCTCCAGACCTGTATTTTGACGTGTGTGCTCTCTCATGGGCCCAGAGAAGCGAGAGAGGAGACAGGAAATGCCAGCTAGACCTCTGTTAGAAGGGGCAGGTCAGATCACTGATCCCAGGATGGGTTAGATGTAGAAAGCTCTTACAGCCTGCAAAACGTGAAGGCAGAGCCGGGTCTTCTAGAACAGCCCTTGGGCAAAAGGGTGCAGGTGCTGAGAGGAGGCAGTCTTAGGACTAAGGGCATCGAACAGGTATAGAGTATGGATGGGTAGAGACAGCATCTGCTGCTATGGGCTAAGTTGGAACTAGGATACCAGGCAAGGAAACCAGGACTATTCTGGAACATGGAGTCCAAGGTGCATTTAAGACTCTAGGACAATGGCCTGAAAAGTGACTTATTAACAAAATAAATGCAAGAATTCAGTCTTAATAAGTGTTAGGTATATACCCTAACGGTACATATGTGGGTGTAAACATATACATATATATATATAATATATACATGCAATTATAAAATATATATGCCATTAACCCATATAACATATAATCCTAATATATAATAACCTGATGGGAAGAGCCAACTTATTGGAAAAGACCCTGATTCTGGGATAGATTGAAGGCAAAAGGAGAGGGGGGGTGGCAGAGGATGAGATGTTCAGATAGCATCATCAACTTAATAGATATGAGTTTGAGCAAACTCCAGGAGACAGTGAAAGACAGGGAAGTCTGGCATGCTGCAGTCCATAGGGTAGCAAAACGTCTGACATGACTTAGCAACTGAATAACAATAATAACATATAGTTTAAGTATATGTTATATAATAAAGAGTTATATTTATAATATAGTATTTATAATTATGTATTATGATTTATTTAATATAATATATTTGATGTTATAAATATTATGGCATAATTATAAATGTTAAATGTCTATATTTAATATTATAAATATATATTCTAGTATAAATGGACTGTAACCTATCAGGCTCCTCTGTCCACGGGATTTTCCAGGCAATAGTACTGGAGTGGATTGCCATTTCCTTCTCCAGGGGATCTTCCCAACCCAGGGATCAAACCCGGGTCTTCCACATTGTAGACAGACGCTTAACCATCTCAGCCACCAGGGCAGTCCATAAATACATAAATAGCATATATATAAAGGTTTCTCAGGTGGCATAGTTGGTGGAGAATCTACCTGTCAATGCAGGAGGCACAGGAGACTCGGATTCGATCCGTAGATTGGGAAGAGTCCCTGGAGTAGGAAATGGTAACCCACTCCAGTATTCTTGCCTGGAAAATTCCATGGACAGAGGAGCCTGGAGGGCTACAGTCCATGGGGTCACAAAGAGTCAGACATAACTGAGCATGTAGGCACGCACATACATATAAAATATATATATAAGTTATTATCCAGCCAGTCTGGACACACCAGGGAACCATATTTCAGGCTTTTCTACAGAGGGAACCTGCAGCAGTAAATAGAAAGACCCTGCTTCTGGCAGGTCACACCCCTGGAGTCACACACTCTCCGCTGCCATTTGCTGGGATCTGAACTTTACCCTCCTTCCGTTAAATCCAGAACCTCTAAGTTTCGCTTCAGAAAGAGATGCTTCTCTTTGTCACCCTTTGAGGCACACTGCACTTCCTTAAAGTTTTTTTCTTAGCTGTCAATTGAGTTAACATCCCAGGCTTGGAGTTTAGGGACCTCAGTGTCACTTAGTGACCCAGGTGAGTGTGCCCTCCTGGGAAACAAACTCCATCTCATTATAAAGTTTAAATGTTCAGCCACAGCTCTGAGAGTCCCTAAACCTCCCAAGCAGGCACACCCAGCATGGGAAAGGCTGTCTGTATGTCGATTCAGGTGAGCAGAGGGTTCTCAGAAGAGAGAGAATCTCAGTCTCACTGTCTTTTCCACAGGTTTCTGAAAATGTCTATAGAACCCTTTGGGGCTTCCCCTCGTGGTTCAGTGGTTTTAAAAAAAAAAAAAAAAAAAGCCTCCTGCAATGCAGGAGACCCGGTTCAATCCGTGGGTCAGGAAGATCCCCTGGAGGAGGAAATGGCAACTCACTCCAGTATTCTTGCCTGGAGAATCCCATGGACAGGGGAGTTTGATGGGTGACAGTCCATGGAGTCACAAAGAGTCAGACATGACTGAAGCGACTTAGCACACAGAAATGCATGGAACCCCTTGAAGTCAAAAGACATAGGCAGGAAATAGAGTGTGGGGTCCCGTGGTCAACACTTCCAGAGCACCTCCTATTTTGGCAACTCCAGTCAAGTCTGGATCGTAGTTTTTGCATTTTCACAGCCCAGTCTCATTTGGGAGTCCACACCTGAGCCTGTAAAGGAGGAAGACTCTCTAAATGAATCTGATTACCTTTAAGATGTTTGACAAAACAGACCCATCCTTGTTTGATCCTCCCGTGGACTCCTGTTAGAATCTGCTCTGACTCTTTCAAATACACGTCCCTCAACCTCAATTTCCAACTATGCCCATTCCTCTCGCCCTCCTTTTTGTGACAAGTCATTGATTATCGTGGTGCTAATGAATCACACTTCCCTGGACCTGTGCCCCATGTAATGGGATTTATAGCTCTTATCACTGAAAGGTGGAGCTTATTTCTCTACCTTCTTGAATATGGGCTGGTCTTGTGAGCTGATCTGACCAATAGAATGTGGTAAAAGTGACCTTGTGTGCCTTCTAGGGTTTAAGAGGTCTTGAAGCTTCTACTTTTACCCTCTTGGAACCCCCAGACTACCAAGTCGTGAAGAAGCCTGGGATGAAGGACAACACCTAGAGAGAGAGGGAGAGAACTGGCTTGAGTAGCTCTCCCAACTGTCCCATCAGCTGATGGAAACTGAAGAAGTAAATTTTGGTAAGCCACTGTTTTTTTGACAGCTTGATATGCAGCAATGGATAAGTGATATTTTCCCAACTGGAGAACTCAAAGTTTCAATGACAAAACTCCTCCCTCTTAGCTTTGCTCTCTCCTACATGTGGCTCCCTATATGAAAATGTATCCTAAGTCTTCACCCAACCTCTTCCCCATCCCAAAGAAGAGACATTTTTCTTTGCCAAAGGAAACTGATACTCATGATTCTATCAACTGGTCCTGACTCATGGACCTGACTCCTGCGGTCACACCTGTTCCCAGATGCCACCACCACCCTCCTCTCACCACCTACTGGCAGCAGTGGCCTTGCTTTCTTGAGCAGCTAACATTGAAATCAAAACAAGGCTGGACCACAACACCGCTTGAGCATCAATCAAGCCTTTGCTCTTGATACCATAGGTGACACATTGCCTCAGAAAAAGAGAGAGTCCTCATTGGCCCAACCAAGTGGTACAAACACCTTCCCTGAACTATTCCATAGGTGAGACTTGCCTCTAGTTAGTGTCCCAGTAGCTTGGCTTCAAAATAGAAGCCTTGCCTCTCTCTCATCTTCACTACAGAACTTAGCACAAGGCTTTACATCTATAAGGAAAAGAAAAGAATGCATGGCTTGTAGATGTAAAGGAACCCTTGTTGATGGAGTGAATAACTGAGATGCCATATGCTGGGTCCCCTGTGACTCATGTAAGTGTTTACAGCATATAAATAAGTCAGGTGAGTATCTCCGCTTCACAGATGTGTTCTTTTTTTTCACCTGAATTATTCAGTCTTTTAGGGACATGATTCCTAAACTTGACCATATGTTGCTAGGGGGTTTGGGGACCTATGATTCCCCTTAGAAAGAGAGTAGGAATGAGGAAAGGTATGGAAATTCCAATGCTCATGCCTGTTTTTTTCCATATTTTGTTCAAGGATGGGACTCAAGAGGGTATGACTACCCTAGGAAGGGGGGTAAGTGGAACGTTGTCTGCACAGCTGTGTAGTGAGTGTAACTCAGAAGGGTGAACCCGCTCAGACCACCCACAATCCAGAGCAGAATAAGAATAGGAAGCTTGAGGACCGGGTCTGACTGAAGAAAGGCCAGTTTCTGGGGTTTGGCACTCACCCCCATTAAACAAACATGGAGCCCCAGCTCCTTTTATTAGGTGAATGGGAAGAGAGAAAATTGAAGTGTAATAGAAAAGTAACTCTGCACAAATTTTATTTCGGCTACAAAAGTGCTCTTTAATTCCACCCATTTCACTCTGAAGCCCAGTATCTGGAATAACTCAAGCAATGATGACGAGCTCAGGTATTTCTTTTAATTATTCCAGTGCTACCTCGCAGGCCAGCCCTACTGCGAGCACTCAGCTACTCCAAGCAAAGCCATTCTAACAACTTCGATTAAATCCTGGCCTCTTCCCAATTGCACACAAATTAAAAGCATTACTGGACGATTCTAGCTCCAGCTCTTGGAAATGTTGTTATATAAAGAAAGAGGAAGGTTGCCAAAGGCTTGTTGGCATTTCCTTAGCCACAGGGGAGGATTAACCCCCCTGGGTTTCTGTAGGATGGAGAGATTTTCTTTTCCTCCCCATTTCAGCAGTCCTTACTTTTTTGGAATTGTTCTTAACTGTTGTTTTAACAACTGTTTTTAACTATTGTTTTTAACTGTGCAGACACACTTTAAACAGACTTGTGATGTGGGAGGCGCCAATGAGATCTTAAATAGCACATATTTTGCCCAAATTTTGGGGTATAGCCCCCAAGGCTTCATGTTTCTAAGACGGTGTCTCTGCTCGGCATGAGTTGACCAGTTTCATACTGTAGGGGGATGTCTGGCTTCAAAGACCTCCCCAGGTCACTGCCTCATTTATTTGGGGACTTGAATAAGGGCTTCTGGGTTTACCTGACTTGAGCATCAGTCTCCCTTAGAGACTAGAGGAATCCAAAATCATTGCTCAAATCATTGCTCATTGCCCTGCTCTCCATGGCCACCTGATGCTACAAGCTCACAGAGCCCACCTCTCTCCCCTTTAGGGCAACAAGACTGACAAAAGGCAAGAGGTGACAGAGAGGGCACCCAAACACGCCTCAAGGAAGGAGAGACCGAGTCCCACCCACCAGACCTTTGAACAAAGTTGAGGCTCACAGATACAGGGGTCAGTTTGAGGACACACATCCCACATGTGGCAAAACCTGAAACCAAATCCAGGTGTTTGGACTCCTCTTCCAATTTGTTTTTCCGTTTTGCCCTGTCACCTCCCAGCGGAGAAATGCCCACTGCTGGTCACAGGAAGATGTGATGAGTCAAGGAGGCAAAGGTGTGAGGCAAGGAAAATGGAAAGAAGGATCCAAGATGGCAGGAATTCTTTCTGGCAGGTATGCCTCTCTTTATAAGACTTTATAAACTTTTTATTGATGTGCTCTTATCACAAGTGTAGGCTTCCCAGGTGGCACTAGTGGTAAAGAATCCCCCTCCAAGATTCACAAGAGATGTGAGTTTGATCCTTGAGTCAGGAAGATTCCTTGGAGTAGGAAACGGCAACCCACTCCAATATTCTTGTCTTGGAAATCCCATGGGCAGAGGAGCCTGGTGGGCTACAGTCGCATGGCGTCGCAGAGAGTCAGACCCAAGTGAGCCCTCGCTCATTTACTTACGACAAAAGCACTGCTGGATAAATGTTCCCAAAACTAAATGCACTCATCAACTAGAGCCAATCAAAGAGCAAAACATGACCACCCGCCAGAACAAGCCATCCTCACCTCCTCTCCCAGCCACTACCTTGCCCAAGGAAGTACCACTCTAATATTTAACACCATAGAGCGGTTTCACCTGCTCTTGTGACTTAGCTCATAGGAACCACACAATATGCCCTCTTTTGTATCTGTCTTCTTTCATTTATCATCATCTCCATTTATCCTCATTTAGGGATGTGGCTATAGATTTTTCTATCTCGTTGCAGTATAGTTCAGTTCAGTTCAGTTCAGTTGCTCAGTCATGTCCGACTCTTTGCGACCCCATGAATTGCAGCATGCCAGGTCTCCCTGTCCATCACCAACTCCTGGAGTTCACTCAGACTCATGTCCATCGAGTCAGTGATGCCATCCAGCCATCTCATCCTCTGTTGTCCCCTTCTCCTCCTGCTCCCAATCCCTCCCAGCATCAGAGTCTTTTCCAATGAGTCAACTCTTCATATGAGGTGGCCAAAGTACTGGAGTTTCAGCTTCAGCATCATTCCCTCCGAAGAAATCCCAGGGCTGATCTTCAGAATGGACTGGTTGGATCTCCTTGCAGTCCAAGGGACTCTCAAGAGTCTTCTCCAACACCACAGTTCAAAAGCATCAATTCTTCAGCACTCAGCCTTCTTCACAGTCCAACTCTCACATCCATACATGACCACAGGAAAAACCATAGCCTTGACTAGACGGACCTTAGTTGCTAAAGTAATGTCTCTGCTTTTCAATATGCTATCTAGGTTGCAGTATAGTATTCCACTGTAAATAAAACACAAACATAGACAAGGTAAAATGTATCTGCTTCCTATAAGTGACTACTTGCAATTCCGAATATGTTTGATTGTCTCAATGCTTATTTTGTGCCTTCAAATTTTGCCCTGTGCCACCATTAGGCTGTTCTTAAAAGTGAAATCATCTCTGCATATTTTCAAGTGGATGGCATTCTAAGACTTTCCCTCCAAATTCTAGGCTGTAGTGGGGCTGCTTTGTTTTACCAGTAATTTTCTTATCCCTTAGAGGGAGAACATTCACTTGGATTTTTTTTTTCCCCAGGTATCATCAGAGAAATGCTTAAACCTGAAAAGAGTCATTGATTCCAAGGATGAGAAATAGATTTCAACTGTCCTGCACCAGCTCTCATCTATTGAAAATGGCATCCTGGACACTGCAATGAGAAGTCTCCCTTCTAGCTCAGTAGCTACGGTTGATTAGTAGTGTCTGCCACTGATGAGAGTAGAGGGGAATGGTTATCATTCGATGTTTTGTTCGACTTTCAGACAAGTATCTGGGCAAGTCAAGGAGTGAGCTGGGCGTGGACCCATTCTCTCAGTTTGTCACTGCAAAATCATTGAAATTATTGGTTTGTTGTGTGGCACAGTGAAGAATTGTTAGAACCTATTAGGGAAAGATTTTGGAGGCATGAACTATCCTTTCTTCTAACAGAAGCTTCATCAGGAAATAGAACAAAAGAATAGAGGAAACCTGCAGGCTGGTACCGTGGCTGCCCCTTTGCTACCCTCCCTTCCCATACATCAGTGCCCGTGTCCAGGCTGGCTGCTCTCGAAGGGCAGCCAAGCTCTGTGGCCCAGGGCCAGAGACAAAATCACTGCCTCCCGCACTTAAGAAAACACTCTCCTGTCTCCATCAATCAGTGGGCTCCCACTCAGAGCCGTTCCGCCATCCCCTCCCCAGCAAGGCCCAGATGTTTTATTTATGGGCTGGTCTCTTTAGGAGGGAGCCGAGTCAGACACATATCTTGCTTCCTATTATTCATGAGCTTTAGGTAGAGGGAGGCTACAGAGGCAGATGAGAGAAGCCTTCAATCAAATCTTGATGAAATAAACTAATTAAGGAGATTACACCTCCATAATGATGTTAATTGTGCAGACAGGAAATCACAGGCTTCCTGGCCAATTCCGGCACTGCCTCCACAAAGGCATCCTTCAGTATCTTCAGAAATCAGTGGTGGGCCCTGCCTGTGTCTGCAGGGGTGAGCCACTGCCTGGAGGCCAGGGCCTTCCTCCATGAAGACCAAAAGCCTTGGTTCTGAAATTCTCTCACTCATCCTGTTGTAAGGAATCGGAGTGTGTCCAGGGCCCTGAGAAGACTGATTTATTACTGTTGTCCTCGTCATCGTTAATCAGCTGGAAGTGGAGTGTCAGATGACATGTAAGAGTCAGGCTTATAGGAAGCACGCCAACGCAGACAAGGTGTTTCAAACCTCACTTACCAGTTCTTGCCCAGCCCAGTCCCCACTCCAAGGCCTATTGTAGATAAAAGATGTCCATACCAATTCCCTAGGTGGGGGGATCAAAACAAAACCTATTCACTCATTCATTTATGCATCCATTCACTCACTGCTTTATTCAATAAATACTTATTTGAAAGCTACTCCATGCCAGACCTCATTCATAGGAGTGAACAAAACAGTGCTCTTTCCTTTGCAGATCTTACACTTAATGAAGGGGACAGAAAAGAAGCACACAGGTACCTGAGTCATGAGCTGGAGAGAGGTAAGTGTTACAGAGAAAAGCAAAGATGAGAGAGAGGCAGTTAGCAATCAAGGATATGAAGAGGAGCCTGGTGATATCTTACTAGAGGCTCTCAGAAGTTTCCTTGCAAAGATGACGTCTGCACCAGCCGTGGGGTAAGGAGGCTTCGGGACAGAGGGACAGCATGCATAGGTACCTCAAGCCGGAATGGAGTTGTGTGAGTCAAGATCATCACAGGTTAAGACAGAAGTTGTGACATGCAGTTGCGGGTGATAACTTAATAAACAGCTTCCTCTCCCAATGGGCTGGTAGATTCATGTGGGCAAAGTCTGTTTTGTCCTTTTTCATTCCCCTCATTCTTATAGGAGAAAGAGTGTTTTAGCACATTACCTGGCATATGGTAGGTGTTCAATACCTGCTTATCGATTGAATGAATCATTGAGGGCTCCCTGTGCAAACGTAAGGATGGATACACATGCTGAAAGGCAGAGGCTGAGATGTGGGCTCACATGGGCAGAGTTAGAAGGTAAATGTTCCAGTGCCTCATCTAGGCCCTGGCCCAGGGAGCAGAGAAGCCTCCTTGTCTAACTCATCTAGTCTCCTTAGCATCTTGCCAGCCTCAGTGCTCGAGACAGCAACCTTGAACACAAAGCAGCTGGCTGAGGAGAGAACCATAGTGGTATTCTTCTTATCTGAGGCAATTGCTAACATCAACCCTGTAAAGGCATAAAGGACAGAATTCTACTGTATCAAAATGATGGTAATACCACCACCCAGGAAGTGTATGTTGCATGCAAGGAGTATACATGTCTAAAATACAGCCTGGCATGCTGCAGTCCATGGGATCACAAAGAGTCAGACACTACTGAGTGACTGAACTGACTGAACACTTTAAAATGCAAATAAAGCAACTATGAAGTGCCACCGTTAACTAGTAAATTAGTGAAAATACAAAATAAAATATTTACACTCCATGCTGGAAAGGAGGCTACGAAACTGTCATCAATTACTGGTAGGCAGAGTATATTTTGGCATCATTTTTTCAGAAACAAAACTAGGCAATAGATTTCCAGACAAATAAAAAAGAGTTTATGTATTTAACTTGGTGGTAATTCTAAGAATGTACTCAAAGTAAAATTCCTAAATATAGAAAGCCTATATGTTTGAAGATACCAGTATTATTTATAACACTGAAGAAAACATGCAAGCTACCTAAATATCCAAAAATAGGGATATGGCTAATTTAATTTAGGTTTATATTTATAGTCACTGGAATTGTGTGCAATGACCACAATGAACATTTTCTAGCTGAAATGGGAACACACACACATTGCATAAAACAAGTGGAAATGTTAGTCACTCAGTCTTGTCCAGCTCTTTGTGACCCTGTGGACTATAGCCTGCCAGGCTCCCTTGTCCATGGAGCTCTCCAGGCAAGAATACTGGAGTGGGTAGCCATTCCCTTCTCCAGGGGACCTTCCCCATCCAGGGATTGAACCCCTGCCTCTTGCATTATAGGCAGATTCTTTACCAGCTGAGCCACAAGGGATGCCCAAGGATACTGGAGTGGGTAGCCTATCTCTTCTCCAGCGGATCTTCCTGACCCAGGAATCAAATTGGGTCTCCTGCATTGCAGGCGGATTCTTTACCAACTAGCTATCAGGGAGCCCTTAACATAGATGTCCATACCAAAAAATGCTGGATAATTTTCATTCAACGAGGCCGAAAATTTACACTTTTAAGCTGCTTCTCGGGTGATTTTGACATCAGCCAGTGCTGATAAACAGGAACAGAGTAGCAAAAACATCCGGGAATCCAGGTGCTTCTGCAAATCTAGCAAGGGTGCAATTTACGCAGTGGTGACCAGGCACCAGAGGCTATTCCAGATGTTTTGTGTGTGGATTGCTCATATTTTCCTTCCACTCCCCTGGAGGTAGGAACCACTGTGATCCCATTTTACAGTTGAGGAGACTGAAGGATGGGGCTTCCCACGTGGCCTTAGTGGTAAAGAACCCACCTGCCAATGCAGGAGACACAGGAGACTCGGCTTCAATCCTTGGGTTGGGAAGATTCCCTGGAGGAAAAAAAAAAAAAAATGGCAACCCACTTTAGTATTTTTGCCTGGAGAATCCCTTGGACAGAGGAGCCTGGTGGGCTATACAGTGTATAGGGTCACAAAGAGTCAGACACAACTAAAGCAGCTTAGCATGCATGCACACAGACAGAAGCATAAGGCAGCACAGAAATTTGCAAAGTATAGATGCTTACAGCCATTTGTATAACTGTCCTCCTTCAGTGAGGACTTGGCCATACTAGGGATGTTCTGGGTACCCACGAGTAAATCCAACAGCGACAACTGCAGCTTGAGCAGCCATTTCCACAGGTCTGGACACTTACCCCATTGCACCTTTTTTCTGGATGTGGCCCCTTCCCTGATCTGACTTATATCCTCCCGTTATCTAGCCTCCACACAGGTCCATTGGAGTCTGAATGACAAGGGAAGAATAACTCACACAGTGGACCCTTGGAGGGAAGGGCCTGCAGGGATTGTGGACTCTGGGTTGTGGAGGAAGGATCCTCAGCCATGTGCTGAGTTCATAGCAGCCAGGGTGACATGCCTTCCTGGACCAGACGGCTTTCTGCCACTGAAGATTGATTACATGCAAACAGTTTTCGTAGCAATCGGCACTTGCTTTAACAAAATCCAATGCGGCCCAAGTCAGGCTAATTGTTTCAGAGCACAAGCCACACGCTCTTGGTGACCTAGCAGCCCCATGAAGCCCCCAAGGTGGTTTTGAGCTATGAGTGGCTTTTTGTCACTCACATCCTAGGATTTGCTCAGCAAGAACAGGAGAGGGGGGCTTTCAAGGTTTCCAGTCCAGGTCACAGACATGTTTCACATAAGGAGTGCCTCTTACTCATTCATTAGGCACAGTCAGTAGAAATAAGATGACCCCTCTCTCCAGGTCTGGCATAGAAATGGGCATCAGGGCAAAAACAAGGGCAAAACTAGACTGGTCCTTGCCATCCTGGATCACACAGTTGGTTTGGAGGATACAGGCAGCAATTTAAAAATCACGTGAGAAATGTATAATTATAGGCAGGGGAAAGTGCTATACAACACTGTGAGCATTTAATAGGGTTTTCTGGCCAGTTGAGGGTTTCCCAGGTGACTCAGATGATAAAGAGTCTGCCTGCAATGCAGGAGACCTGGGTTCAATCCCTGGCTCGGAAAGAACCCCTGGAGAAGGAAATGGCAACCCACTCCAGTATTCTTTCCTGGAGCATCCCATGGACAGAGGAGCCTGGCAGACTACAGTCCATGGAGTCGCAAAGAGTCGGACACAACTGAGTGACTTCACTCACTCTGGGCCATTGCGGGGAGGAGTTACCTGATGAGATCTGAAGGATGCACAAGACAGTGACCAGAGGGAGAGAAGAACTATGGTCCTTTCTAGGAACGTGAAAATATCCAGCTGAACTTAGAAAAGTCCTAGTTGACAGGGAAAGTGGAATTGGAGCGTTCCCAGGACCCTGTCACGAGGGGAGCTTGTAATTGCTGCAGGTGATCCAAAGTTCTCGCAGTGGGGTTTAAGCTGGGAATGACATAATCAAATTTGCATTTTGGAAAAGATTGCTCTGGCTGCTTTGCAGGGAATGAACCTAGGGTGGGGACAGGAAGGACAAGGGACAGAAATAGGAGGCTGAATCCCTCTTTCAGCCTCTGGAGAAGGAAACCTGGGCCACAAAGAAAAAGTGAGGATACAGAGAGAAGTAAATGAAGTTAAGAGATCAGTGGGCTCAGTTGGGAATTAGAGCGAAGAAGGAAGTGTGTCATCTCCAGAGATTACAGTCTACCTTACATGGAGCCCGACCAGAGTAAGTACTCACTAGATCTTTAATGTGGAGAACCCACTCCAGTACTCTTGCCCGAAAAATCCCATGGCCGGAGGAGCCTGGTAGGCTGCAGTCCATGGGGTTGCAAAGAGTCGGACAAGACTGAGTGACTTTACTTTCACTTTTCACTTTCATGCATTGGAGAAAGAAATGGCAACCCACTCCAGTGTTCTTGCCTGGAGAATCCCAGGGATGGGGGAGCTCGGTGGGCTGCCGTCTATGGGGTCGCACAGAGTCGGACACAACTGAAGCGACTTAGCAGCAGCAGCAGCAGCAGCAGGTCTTTAATGGCTGGCTTCTATGTGACTGTCTTTTCTTTGAACTTCAGAAACCTTGGGAAGAAAGTTCCAGAAGATTGGCCTCAATAGTCAAGACTCTAAAGTAATTCCTGGTGTTCATTAGCCTTCACACCACTTTTTGGTGCAGAGGTACTGAGAGAGGGAAGGGGTTGGTTCAAAACAAAAAGAACCTGTCAACTAAAAAGATATACAATGTGAGGGTTGCAAGTTAAGTTTCGTGGGGGCAAAATGAAGACCCAGCACCTCATATAGCTCTAAGAGATCGCTCCAAAGAAGTAATGTGTTCAGTCACTTCAGTCATGTGCAGCCCTATGGACTATAGCCCTCCAGGTTCCTCTGTCCATGAGATTATCCAGGCAAGAGTACTGGAGTGGGTTGCCATTCCCTTCTCCAGGAGATCTTCCTGGCCCAGGGATTGAACTCGGGTCTCCTGCATAGCAGGCAGATTCTTTACCCTCTGAGCCACCACATGCCAGTTGGTAGTTGATAAACCTCTCCATATCCTGTAGAAATTGGCTGGTGGTCTGTGGTTCGGGGTGAACTGTTCTCTATTGGAAGTGCAGAAGCCCCAGAGCTGAGCCCCTGGGGTGGATGTCGGAGGTGGGTCTAGCTGTGTCACTAACTCATCGTGGTTGGAACTGTGTCAAAGTGACCAATTTTGAACCTGGCACTTCAGGCAGAAGGCTTTCTGCCCAGGGTCCTCAGAGTCACTTAACAGTCCCAAGCTCCCTGTACCAAGCCAACCCCGAGGGCTCTGGGGGCTTGTAAAGAATAAGCCAGCACACACACTCCAGCATTAACAAGACTGCAGAAGGCCAAGAAAAAGGCAACTGGAGCTCCAGCTGCCCCTAAACAGAGGAATCCGCAACCCTGACCACAAAGGCCTTGCAAACTGAGCTCCAGGGGGCTGTTCAGAGTGAAAGCCTGTCCCAAGGTTTGAAAGAAGCTCCAGAGTTCACATTTCCCAACAGCCAGCAGCAGTCTCAGTCATCAAGAACAATGGAAACAAGGCTGGCTCACCAGACAGAAGGATCCCCAGGGAAAAGGCCACATGACAAATCCATCCCCTTTGCACACCTGCAGAAGAGCAGCCTCCCCAGTTCCACCCCGCCAGCCCCTTCAAGCTCCACCCCAAACCCTGCCACGAGATCCCAGGAAGATTTTCCATCCAAGACTTTCAATGTCACCACAGCTTGGTGCTGGCATCTTGACAATCAGGGATGTCCTGATAAGGATGTGTGTTTAAAAATGCAGATTCCCAGGTGGGACCTACCAGAGAGCCAACTCTAAGCTGGAACCCAAGAATTTACATTTTTAATAGGACACTGTCTCTAGTCTGTGGGTCACTGCTTGGAGAAATATTTTTGAAGAGTCTGGAAACATTTTTTTAACCTAGTACAGAATTCTTTTCATGCGTATCACTCAGCCACAATGGATTCCAGAGAGAAGTATTCTGGAAGGTTGACAGACATATGGACTTGTGGCTCCTCCCTCCTTCTGACCTTTCCAAAAGTCTTCCTAGTGGTAGCTTGTTAGTTATGAATTCCTTACCAAGACCTCTTGTTTAAGATAACTCATGCAAGTGGTTGCTATGGTGCTTGGCCAGGAGGGCAGATTCATTCGCTAGGTTTTAAGAACAAGCACATCAGACCTTCTGGTTCTGCATCTCGGTTCTACCCTTCATTATCTGTGGGACCCTGAAGACATTGTCCGCCTATAATGCAGGAGACCCTGGTTCGATCCCTGGATCAGGAAGATCCCCTGGAGAAGGGAATGGCAGCCCACTCCAGTATTCTTGCCTGGAGAATCCTAGGGACAAAGGAGCCTGGAGGGCTACAGTCCATGGGGTCTCAAAGAGTCAGATATGACTGAGCAACTAGGCGGCGGCCAGTGCAGGAGACATGAGAGTCGGGGGTTCCATCCCTAGTTTAAGAAGATTCCCCTGGAGAAGGGAATGGCAACCCACTCCAATAATCTCACCTGGAGAATTCCGTGGACAGAGGAGCCTTATGGGCTACAGACCATGGGGTCAGACATGACTGAGTGACTAACACTTTGACTTCAAGGATTTGACAGATGCTTAAAAGAAGTAGGGAGGAGTTGAGAGAGAGAGAGCGAAGGTGAATGGATAAGTGAAAGACAATCATTAAGGATGCTGGAGGAGGATCTTCATTTGGGGCACCTGGTATAAACACTTTAGCATCATTATTCCAGATCAAAATTACATTTTCCAAGCAGAGCCTGGGGTATGTTTCCCAGGCCTTTCATTTGCCAAAGTGCACAGAGGTCGCTGAGTTGGCTGGTTCAGAAAGCCTTTCACCGTATTTCAAGCAAAAGACTTGCCATAAGTTGCCCAAGCCACCATGGGCCCTGCCTGCCTCAGTTTCCTGCCATTGACAATTAAGTGGGCATTGTTAATTAAATTATCATCACACTTAATTGAGAGTCAGTTAACTGTGATTTTAATGAACTTGGATTGCTTTGGGTTAGACTATGCACTCGTTGGAGGAACAACCTTCTTACTATATTGCTAATGGAATTCAATTGTATCTGTTAGAGTGGATAACAATAACATCACCAATACCCTGGACTTTTGTTCTAAGGAAGTGAGGTGGATTTAGCATGAGGGTGGGAGTTAGTTATCCAGAACCTATGTGGCTGAGATGGAGGGGAGGGGTTGTTCAGAGGCCTGAACTTCAGACTGAATAAAGAATTCTATATTTTCTAGCAGTCCATTGTAGCCCTCCAACCAAATCCAAACTCAGTCACGTCATAAATGCCAGTATAAAATATGTCAAAGTCTGGGTTCATGGATAAATGAATGAATGAATTCATTAATGTCAGTTGCCTGTTCCAAAAGCACAACTACATTTTTCTATCCGGAATGACAGAGGAAAAGACCTATTGGAGGGATCTGGAGTCAAAGTCACCGACTGATAAAGCAGGGGCCGATAAAGTTCCTGTAATGAGCCAGAAATTAAATATTTTAGGTTTCACGGGTCTTATGATTTAATCAACTCTGGTTATAACACAGTCTTAAATAAATGGATGTAGCTGTGTTCCTATAAACCTTTATCAACAAAAACAGGCAATGAGCTGGATTTGGCAGCCAGAGGTTATAGTTTAAACAAAGGTAATTTCATTGAGGATACCTAGTAGAAATAGGCAAGATTATTTAACATGTACACATGGAATAGCAATCAGTGCTTAACTAAAGAACAGATCAAAATGATTTGCAATTTTTCATCAATAAACAGATAAATAAATAATGCTACAGGTATGTTTTCTATTTTAAATTTTAAAAAAAAAGCTTTTACAAAAAAACAAATTCAAAAGCAGAGAGGGAAAAAGAACTTTCATCGGAGAAAACACAAATATGGAGCTGGCTAAAAAGTTTGTTTGGGTTTTCCTGTAACATGGTATGGAAAAACCCAAATGAACTTTTTGGCCTAGCCAATACAAATTACCCTTTTGGAATATTTCCTTCCAACCATATTTCAGTGAAGACTTAACATCATTGTCATCATGTCACCATTTAAACACGTTCCTTTCACTTAATGTCATATTTCAAGCATTTCAAAGTTGCTTTATAACGTTCAAGGTCATTCTTTTAAGTAGCTGTATAATACTCTATTTTATTAGTATACTATAGTTGTTTAATAATCATTCCTCTCATGGACATTTTGCTTAATTTCTGCTCTTGTTCCACTATGACATCATGTGGTAACAACTTTGTCTGCATTTTGGAGTTGTTTTCAGGGTAGTTTCCTTGAAGTTGAATTACAGAGTCAAAGCATCCAAATATGTTAATAGATACAGATAAAAATGCAAAAATTTCCCCCAAAGTATATGCTAATAGAATCTGTAAACAGCAGTGATCCAGGGTGCTACCCCAAAAGGAGTGTTTATAGTCATGAAAATCATTCTCTTTAATAGTTTTGAACATACCCACTATGAGATCCAGGCCTCTTCTGAATCAGAGACGTCAGTTAACTGTTTCTGGAGAAATGGTAAATGCAGACGTGATTTAGAATCCATCATAAATGAGATCCATCAGTCCACAGACGTTAGCGAGTGCCTGGCCTCCGCAATATCTCTCCACCGTCTTGCCCTCACCACACAGAGACAGAAAAAGTGAAGTCGCTCAGTCGTGTCTGACTCTTTGCGACCCCGTGGACTGTAGCCCACCAGGCTCCTCCGTCCATGGAATTCTCCAGACAAGAATACTGGAGTGGGTTGCCATTTCCTTCTCCAGGGGATCTTCCTGACTCATGGATCGAACCCAGCTCTCCCACACTGCAGGCAGACGCTTTAACCTCTGCGCCACCATGGCTCAGAAGGTAAAGGGTCTGCCTACAATACAGGAGACCTGGGTTCGATCCCTGGGTCGGGAAGATCTCCTGGAGAAGGGAATGGCAATCCACTTCAGTATTCTTGCCTCCACCCTCCAGCCCCCCCACCCGCCAAAAAAGGGGCTCAAAGAAATAGAGACAGAAGTGAACCCCTAAATCCAAAACTGAATCCAAGAAGACTTTGGCAAGGAGTCATGGGCAAGAAAAACCTCTGGAAGTTATCTTCCTCCCAGCCTAATTCTAGATCTGAGAAAACACTAAAATACAGGCACCACACATTCGGAATCAAAATTCTAGCTGGGGGCCTGTCATCATTTCCCAAGGCTGCTGTGACAAAGTGTCACAGACAGGGAGGTTTAAAACAATAGAAATTTACTCACTCACAGTTCAGGAGGCAAGAAGCCTGAAGTCAAAGAATCAGCAGGAAGAATCTGAAAACTCTAGGGCAAAGTCCTTGCTTGCATCTCCTGGCTTCCAGTGGTTGTCAGCAGTCCTTGGCTTGCAGCTTCATCTTTCCCACACCTGTCTCCACCTTTGCATGGTCTTCTCCCTCTGTGCCTGCCTCTCTACATCTTTGTGTTTTCATATGATCTTCTTATAAGGATAATAGTCATTGGATTTGGGGCTTACCCCAATCCAGTATAATGCCATCTTAACTTGATTATATCTGCAAACATCCTATTTCCAAATAAGATCACCTTCACAAGTGCTGGAGATTAGGACTTGGGCATATCTTTAGGGGGCATACAAGTAACCCACAATGGGGGAAGAAACAAGGATATGGATACAATCCAGACTTTCTTGGGAAATTGGGAGTTCTAATTATTGTACCTTCATAGCACCAGCCTTCATCCATTCCCAAGCTCATCCCTCAAGGAGAATCAGATGATGTGTCTGGGGGCGGGGATGAAGTAGTCACATTTTCTAGGATACTTTCCTTGACGTTTCCTGCACTTCATGTGTGTCTCCCATAATGAAAGCATAGCCCTGAACTGTCATGATCACTTGTGCGTTTATAGACTTTGAGTTCCCTGAGGACAGAGGGTAGGGTATGCTTCATTTTGCCAAGCCCTGGTAGCTGGCACGTAGTAGGTACCCAGCAAACTTAGGTTGGGTGGATGGAAGGGTGGTCAAGCATTCTGAAACATCAGTTTGGACTTATTTTTCTTTAATCGCCTTTGTGTCCTACCAGCACTAGACCAACTGCAAACCGGAGAATTAAGTTCATTAATATTCATTATTCCAGCACCCCCATCACCATCCCTTTGTTTTCTGCAATAGCTTCTTAGCCTGCAGTCAAATGAGCTCAGGGAAAATGATGTGACTTGGCTTTGCAGATAGATTCCTCCGGCTGCCAGAACGGATTTAGCAGACTCGGAACTGGGTCCGTCACTCCTTCCAGGACTGCCTCGGTGCACACAAAGTACTGCGATGTCCCTGAGCTAGGAGGGGCCATTCCAAGGCTCTGATGGATTTGATTGTTTTATGCACCGACTTAAGATCTCATTTCCTGCCACATTCACAAGTGCTTTCTGGGCTGCTGCAGGAAAACCCCTCATGTTGGTTTTGTGTTGCCCCTACCTCCATCCATCTCCACTGGGGCCAAGATTGCAGAGCTCTGAGTTTCTCATCTGAGCAAAAAAAAAAAAGAAAAAGAAAAAAAAGCCTCAGAAAGATCAGATGATTTAAGAGTTGCCAAAGGTGGTTGCTGTATCTCCCAGCCAACCTTTCTCCGTGTGAGTATGTGTGTGTGGATGTGTAATACTCTTTTTCTTTTGGTTGAGTCCCCCTGGAAATACATTTCAAGAGATGTGAAATCGAGACATAAATGGCTCTATTAGGCAAACAACAAGCTGACATCCATGGGGCACTCCTGACCAGTTTGCAAAGGGAAAGGAAATATTCTTTGCTGAAATGCCCAGTATGAAGTAGACAAAGTCTCCTCACTGTTTATCAGACAGATTGAATATCTACTTACTCGTTTCTCCATCACGTAGACAAACTCGGTTACATTTTCCCATCATCAATTTGGCAAAAGCAGCACTTGCGCCCATTTTCAGTTACTCCTGTTTATTCTCCCCCCGTCGATGTGTCTCTTCCCAGGTGGAGGGTGGGTTCCCCGAAGGGAGGGTCCACTTCGGCTTTGTTTACTGCTGAATCAATAAGACTGAGCTGCTGGACTTGGTTCGTAATGAACCCTCTACCTGTAATTCAAGAAGAAATTATTAGTGTCTCCAGTGCTAAAGAGGGCAGCCACAGAAAGGAAACCCCTGATCGTCTGACCCAAGTTAAGAAGGGAAGGATGAGTGCCAAGTAGTCATTTTCAAAGGGCTGTCCCTAGACCAGCAGGCTTGGAATCACCTAGAGGTTTAGTAGAAACGCATATTTTTCATCCATCACAAACCCAATGAATTAGAAACCTGCTGATGGGGTCCAACAACCTGAGTGCTAAGAAACCTCCTAAGTAATTCTGATTCACACTTAACGTTTGAGAACTATGGAGAGATAAAGAATACATATACAAGGAGGCACGTCCGCATGCAGGGAGTGAAGGAGGCAGCTCTTAAATTTACTCCAGTAGTTTTGAGACAAGAGAATGCAAAATGCGTCGCAGAGACAAATGAAGTTCCAGAATACTCAAGTGGGAGACAAAAAGAGTAGCTTTGAGCAAAATATCCCATCTAGCAGCCAGAGAAGAACAACTAAGTGTCATAAACACGGCGACTCTGTCAAAGGTCCATAAAATATGGTGTCATTCAGGCGTTATGGGTCAGTTTGTGTGGGGGGATGATTAAAAATATTTTCATTCATTAGTACAAAATATTAAAACCTATCACCTACATGCTAAGTCGCTTCAGTTGTGTTCAACTCCTTGCAACCCTATGGACTACAGTCTGCCAGGCTCCTCTGTCCATGAGATTCCCCAGGCAAGGATACTGGAGTGGATTGCCATGCCCTCCTCTGAGGGATCTTTCCCATCCAGGGATGGAACTCACGTCTCTTGCATCTCCTGCATTGGCAGATGGATTCTTTTCCACTGCACCATCTTGGAAGCTGCTTATCACCTACAACCTCAAGTAAATAGCATCCCCTTTTCTCTCCCTTATATCATACAACCTCTCTCCAAAAATTCTCAAATGGCTGCAGTGGTTCATGGGAAAGAAGTGAAATAATTTCAAAGTCCAGTAATTTGGTGAGATTGGAATTATATACTCATAAAGACAACCATTTGTTCATACGTATATATTTTTTCTCTCCCAGAGGTCATAGAGATGCAGGAGTAGGAGCAGGGAGAGAAAACGGCAGGTTTGATTCTGAGCTGGAGGTGGACTGGGTGGGTGGGACCAGTGGATAGAACAAGAGGCTGATGGGAAGGAGGTGGGTGACGGGTTGAAATGACTGGTTATAGACCCAGGTTGAGAGGCATTTATTTCTTTAATTACTTTTTTCAAAAAGTTTTTTTTGTTGTTGTTGTTTTGGCTGTGCTACAAGGCACCAGAGTTTGAATTTGAGCCCTCTAGAAGGCAATGGCACACCACTCCAGTACTCCTGCCTGGAAAATCCCATGGACGGATGAGTCTGATGGGCTGCAGTCCATAGGGTAGCAAAGAGTTGGACACAACTGAGTGACTTCACTTTCACTTTTTACCTTCATGCATTGGAGAAAGAAATGGCAACCCACTCCAGTGTTCTTGCCTGGAGAATCCCAGGGATGGGGGAGCCTGGTGGGCTGCTGTCTATGGGGTAGCACAGAGTTGGACACGACTGAAGCGACTTAGCAGCAGCAGAGTGGAAACAGGGAGTCTAATCACTGGACCACCACTGAGAACCATTTAAACCAAAGGAGATAGATGTCCTGAGACACTGGAGAAGATCTTTGTATCAGCCTTCTCCCATGTGTGGATTGTGTGTGTTATCTGAGGCTAGGTAGAGATGATAGAGAGGGTGGAGGTCACAGCCAGCCACACTGAGTGCATTCTCCAAGATGTCCTTCCATACATGACCAAGAACCATTTACAGGGGGTCTCTTTGGTGACAACCCCTGCATCCTGTACTGGATATGTGACAGAGACATGAGTACTGCTAGGATCCTACCAACAGCATGGCTTGTCTAGCTCTCTTACCAAGATAGACCTAACTTGGAGAGAACGACCTCTTCCACCCAGATGGAAATCAGAATACCTTCTGACACTCCATGTCCATGAAGGATGCTGAGAAACACCCCTTGCCTGGTCTGGATGGCTGAGCTGCACATTTTCTGGGCAGTAAAGCAGAGTGATGATGAATCTTCCCTGGATACAGAGAGCTGGCTTTGAGTCCTGGTCCACCTCTTCTTAGCTACATGACCTTGGGCTCCATGGCTCTCAGCCCCTCTTCCTCATCAGGGGTTTTGATGACTATTAAACGGAGCAAAGTAAAGTACAGAGCCAACTCATTGGGAAAGACTCTGATTCTGGGAAAGATTGAGGGCAGGAGGAGAAGGGGGTGAGAGGATGAGATGGTTGGATGGAATCACCGACTCAATGGACATAAGTTTGAGCAAATTCCAAGAGCGAGTGAAGGACAGGGAAGCCTGGTGTGCTGCAGTCCATGGGATTCCAAAGAGTTGGACACAACAAAGAACAAAGCATTTCATAAATGCTACCGTTATTATCCCTAATGAGGACAAGACAATCAAACTCAAAATCTCTCAGCTACAATTGTCTACATTCTATGTAACCCTCATCCCTCCCTTCAGCCCACCTCCTATCTCCTCACTTGCTCCCTACCCCTCTCCCCTTCCTAGTGAATGCACGAGACTAAAATTGCACCTCCGCACAGTAAGCACTTAGCAGCACTAAGTTACTGCTTTCGCTCCATTTGGACTTCGTGGTCCACATTTGGGCTTCCTGCTTCATGAGAAACTCAGCTATCCCATAAGAAATCTTCCCCAGGAATTGGCCTGGGCCTGAATTCCCTATACCCTCTATATTCTAAGGCAAAGCTTCCAGATCTTCCCAGGACTCTCGAGGCACTACCACTGGGCCCCAGGGCTTCCATCTCATCCATGAATGAAGATGATTCCCTTGGAAAGGAATAGGGGCTTTGTAGGAAAGCTGGGATGCTCGGTGGGAAGCTGGGGGAAACAACTCCAGACAGAGGGAACAGGGTACAAGGCGCCAACACAAAGAGATGTCCTTAATAGCTGGAAAAGAGGACTTCCAGGGGATGAAACCAAAATGCAGAAATGGGGACCTGACCAAGCTGCAGAGAGGACAGATGATGGGCAGCCAGGAGACAGTAAATGGTCAATGTACGCAGGATGGAATTTTCTTGTAATTAACACCCTCCCTGCCCTTGGGTGTCATCAGCAAATCAAGAAGCTATATTGGATTTAAGTATATATTTTCCTCATTGTTTTTCTCTGACATCTTTCTACCATTCCAATCTTCTTAGAAGTTACAGCCCACTTGCCCTAAGCTGGATTGCTTTCCAAGGAGACTGTACTGGGGTAAGCCCACCATGCCCCTCCAGGGTTAGGGGCAGCTGCTTCTTAAGGCTCCATTCTGATCCTCTGGCTCCTGCATTTTCATGAAGGTATGTGTAGTCTGCCAACTTCATTGTCATTTATTCCTGGACAATTTGTTAACTTCAAGAATCCTTGAATGCCAACCTGGATGTCTTTATAATTGCTGTCTCTGTCAGAGCCTGTGTGAAAAATGTCACCAGGAGAATGAAATCAGAAAGCGAAGTTGCAGCTTGTTCCTCAGCAAGGTGACAACGACCGAAAGCATTACTTGCTTTCAGGACAGTTTTGAGAACATTTCCAGCTCCTGAAAGAAAAGACATTTGTGAAATTGGCTAAGCAAGGTTGCTGACAATGACAGCAAATTCATAATGCGCATGCTAATCTACTTGAGAGGAGCAGACCCACATCCCAGAGGAAGGCTCTAGAACCCGTTAGAAAAGACTTTCATCAAAGGCAAGGAAGTTTAAAAACTTTTACAGACCAGAAAAACTAGCGCTGCCCACCCCTCCCCCCATCTCTTGAACATTCAGGTAAAGGGAAAAGATCTCTTCCTGCATAACTAAGTCTACTACCTAGTTCTACATTTGGGGGTGACTCCCTTTTTATCCCTGGGCTGGGAAGATCCCCTGGAGGAGGAAATGACTACCCACTCCAGTATTCTTGCCTGGGAAATCTCATGGACAGAGGAGCCTGGCGGGCTACAGTCCAATGAGTTGCAAAGTGTTGGACAGCACTGAAGTGACCCAACATGTATGCAAGCATGCCTTTTCTTTGCGCATAGGAGTTAATTTTCTTATTTGTAGGAGAATTGAATGAAAGTATTCTCAATAAAAAGTCAAGTTTTCTGCAGAGACTGTCTACACTTACAGTTATATTCTCTTACAAGGATCATTTTAGTGCAAATGCTCAAAGTTGCTCAAATAACTTCAGAGGTAGAACTCTCACCATCTGCAACTGACTCATATGAAAAGACCCTGATGCTGGGAAAAATCGAAGGCAGGAGGAGAAGGGGACAACAGAAGATGAGATGACTGGATGGCATCACTGACTCAATGGACATGAGTTTGAGTAATCTCCAGGAGTTGGTGATACATAGGGAGGCCTGGCGTGGTACAGTCCATGGGCTAGCAAAGAATCAGACACGACTGAGCGACTGAACTGAACTGAACTGAATTGAACCCCTGTTTTTGCAGACAAAGTTTTATGGAAACAGCCACACCCATTTGCCTATGGTCTGTGGCTTCTTTCCTGCTATAAAAGCTGTTTGGGTAGTTGCCACAGACACTGAGGAGCCCACAAAGCTAAGTATCTTTATCCAGTCCTTTCCAGAAAAACTGCCAATCCAGGTGCTAAAACAGCCTCTTAATCTTTTTGTTTTGTTTTGGGCCATCCTGTACTACATGCAGGACCTTAGTTTCAGGATCAAGGATGGAACCCTGTGCTTCCTGAAGTGGAAGCACAGGATTTTAACCACTGAACCTCCAGGGAGTTCCACTTCTTAACTCCTGACCACTCTAAATATTACACAATTCTTCCTTCACTAAGAAGCAGTTTCTTTTTTTTTTTTTTTTTTAAGAAGCAGTTTCTTTGGTCAGAAAATCAGATCTAGTGAGTGCAAGAAATGTTATAGCAATCCCACTTCTGGGCTTACATCCCTCATCTCAAAGAGATATCTTCAGTCTCTTGATGACTGCAGCATTATTCACAATAATCAAGAGATGGAGACAATCCAAACGTCC
The DNA here is from genome assembly GCF_042477335.2 of Ovis canadensis. Classification (NCBI taxonomy): domain Eukaryota; kingdom Metazoa; phylum Chordata; class Mammalia; order Artiodactyla; family Bovidae; genus Ovis; species Ovis canadensis. The sequence goes on along the minus strand of NC_091257.1, from coordinate 83,764,848 downwards.
ATTGGTGGATAAATCAAGAAAATGTGATCGCTACACGCACTGGACTGTTAGCCCTAGAAAAGAAAGGAATCCTGCCATTTGCAACAACGTGGACGAGCACATTACTCCAAGTGAAATAAACCAGACATGGAAACACAAAACTGTGTGGCCTCATTGGTATCTAGAATCTAAGATAGTCTAACTCAGAAGTGGGTGGTAGATTGGTAGTGGTCAGGGGCTGTGGGAAGAGGAAAATGAAGACGTGACCGTCAAGGATGCAAAGTCCCTGTTATGCAAGACCAGTAGGTTCTGAAGATCTACTACAGAGCAGAGTGCCTAGTGCTAGCAATATTGCATATGTAAAATTTGCCAAGAGGGTTGATCTTATGTGAAGTTTTGTTATAACAGTAACGATAATCATGAAGTCAGCAGCAGGAAACTGTGGGAGGCAGTGGGTATGTCTATGATGATGATGGTTATGGTTTTAAGGGTATATAGTTACCTTCAAATTCATTGAGATCTTTACATTATGTGTGTGCATATTTTTTATGCTTGCCCAGTGGCTCAGCAGGTAAAGAATCTGTCTGCAATGCAGGGGACTCAGCAGGCACCGGTCCAATATCTGGGTCGGGAAGATCCCCGGGAGAAGGAAATGGAAACCTTCTCCAGTGTTCTTGCCTGGGAAATTCCATGGACAAAGAAGCCTGACAGGCTACCTTCCTTGGGGTCACAAAGAGTTGGACACAACTGAGCATGGGTGCACATATTTGTACATGTCAGTCATACCTGAATAAAATGGTTTTAAAGAGAGAGAAGAAACCCTGCAGTGTATTACCCATTATCTGATACATGATTCTCCTTTATGGCCCCTTAGGGAGATCATTCTTGTCCTAAGAAAGTTCTTCCTTATATTCCTCAGAGATCTGAGGAACTGGGGATTTTGCCCTTTGGACTCAGCTTTGATGCCTAGGGTCCTAGAGTTCAGTTCCTTTTCCACAAGGCAGTTCTCTGAAGAATTAGCTGAGAAATGTTCCTGGGAGAAGCAGCTCCAGTTCCTCCAAGATTCTCTCATGGGTTACAGTTTAGCATTTCTCCTCCCTGCTAACCCACCTCCGGGCATCCACTCTTCCTTGTGCCATCTGTTCTGGGAATCCTAACCCTGAGCATGAGGACCCAGATATCCTGGGACATCTAGACATTCCAAGATTGAGTCTGGGCAGGGGCCACTTCCTACCACTGACATGTTCCGTGTGTGCTTCTGATGTTAAGCCACATCCTCCCAGCATGTTAGAGTGTAGTTGGCTTCCAGGTCAATGCATGGACCTTTGCATGTAAAATGCCAAATGTCATCATTTATTTCAATATATCCAGCTAGATTTGGATCTAGGCGTTGCACCCTCTCTACGCAATCAGTCCTAGACTCATGCTTACATTCCAGCTTAATAACACCTCAATAATTACCCCTTCCACAAATGTTATTCATCCTGAACTATTAAACAGTTCTCTGAGCAAACTATGTTCCCTCTTACTGCCGTGTCCTTGTACCTGCTGCACCCTGTCAACCTGCTGTGCGCTATCACGATTGCCCCTCCCTTTCTACCTGATTAATTTCTCTTAATCATCCTTCAGACATCACATCCTCCTCCAGGAAGCCTTCCCCAGTCCCAGCATTTGGAGTTCACCTCTCGACAATGTTCATTGTATCGAGAGCTTATGTACAATACAATGGTACAATGCAATTGCTCACTGTATTGAGAGCTCATGAATGGCAGGAATCGTGGCTTATTCATCAGTGCATCGCCACTGTCCAGCACAGGGTTTGCATATCGCAGGCATGAAGCACATTTTGTAAATGAACAAACAAATGAATGAAGGAGTAATTCAAACTGAGAGAGCCTCGAAGGCCATTCTGAGGAATCCAGAAATGGGGAGTGGGAACAATTTTTAACTAGGTCGTGGCCCATCACATGCCATGGTCAGTTGAATTTTAGAGAGAGAGGTGAAGTCACTGTGAAAGTGAAAGTATTAGTCACTCAGTTATGTTCTACTCTTTGCACACCCGTGGACTGTAGTCCACCAGCTTCCTCTTCCTCTGTCTATGAAATTCTCCAGGCAGGAATACTGGAGTGGGTTGTCATTCCCTTCTCCATTGGATCTTCCTGACCCAGGATTAAATCTGGGTCTCCTGCATTGCAAGCGGAGTCTTTCCCATCTAGTCGAGGCTGAATATATTGAAGGGGCAAAAATGAGAGGTAGTTAACTCAGGAGTAAGATGACAGAAGCCAAAGGGCACCAGTGGAGATGGAGAGGGGGCAGTAGAATCAGAATGACCACCCGAGGCAGAACTGGTAGGACTTGGTGATGGATTGAATGGAGATAATGGCGACAAATTACTCCTGAATGACTCGAGTATGTTTAGAGTTGAGTTCTGTGCTGCCCAAGTGCCTGAAAGCTCTTTGCTGCCTCTATCCATTCTGCAAACAGGTAACTTACTCCCAAATCTGGCTGATAATTCAGAAAAACCTCAGGTGCTTTTAAATTAATACAGATGCTGTGCCCCACGTAAGACCCACTGAATCAGAGCTGTTTATAAAGCTCCTAGGCGATTTAGATGATTTGCCAGGTTTGCAAACTCCTGGCTTAAGTGTCTAGTTTGTCAAAAATGTCCTTCCCTGCCTTCTTCTAAGCTTAGGCTGTTGTCTTCTCTAAGTCAGGATGGATGTGACCTCCTTTTATATTAATCCTCTCTCAATTTATTTTTTTTTATCTTGACTGATTTACAAGATGTATTGATGTCTCTTTCAAGATGTTTATTTTCTCTGCACACATCTCCTCACTTCTGGCATTTACTAAAAGTAATGTGTGTTAAGCCGCTTCAGCTGTGTTCAACTCTTTGCAACCCTATGAGCTATAGTCCACTAGGCTCTTCTGTCCATGGGAATCTCCAGGCAGGAATACTGGAGCGGGTAGCCATGCCCTCCTCTAGGGGATCTTCCTGACCCAGGGATCGAACCCGCGTCTCTTATGTCTCCTGCATTGGCAGGTGGGTTCTTTACCACTAGTGCCACCTGGGAAGCCCAGTAGAGTAATAGTGAATATGTTTTCCTTAGCCTGTCTAAACTCAGTATTCTCACTTGTGAAGTGTAGATAACACCACCTCCTCTTTGCCGCTATTGTAAGATGTATCAAATACACAAGTATACAGTACGTGCATGAAACAGACTGGCTGCTGAATAAACATTTGGTCTTCCCATTTTCAGCAAGGACTTTTAAGAGAAGAAGCATGTCTTAGGTAAACGTCTTTTATATCCCAAAGGAGTCTAGACCAATGACTTGTGCGTACTCAGGGGATATTAAGCTACTGAAGAATCAATCAACCAATCGATAAATAAATCAATGGATGAAGAATAAATGAAAATATTGGTCTCTAATAACCATTGGTTGTCTATAAATGACCATCTCTGGTTGTCTCTAGGCTCATGGACTCCAAAGCCAGCTATACATCATAATTTTCAAGGGCCTTAAAAGTATATAGATCTCAGTTCTAATCCATGGGGAGATTCCCCCCAAATCACCATCATCACCAAGCAGTTCTCTGGACACCAACTGGATGTCCTACAATTCAACGCAATTCTGACACTATCTACCTGGAAATGGCATCAAAACCCCCAGGTTATGGGTTCAGTTCCACAAGACAGCCCTACTCAATCCACCCACTTAAGATACCAGTTGAAAGCTCAGGTTGTCTCCTGTGCTTCTGACCAGCTGGTTATACATGAGAGATTTCCATGACCCCCTCCTTCCCTGGGTTCCATTAACTTGCGAGAGCAGCTCACAAAAGTCAGGAAAGATTTTACTCTCTAGACCACTGTTTTTTTAAAAAAGGATAAAACTCAGGAACAGCCACATGGAAAAAGGGCATAAGGCAAGATGTGGGGAAAGCATGAAGGCTTTTCATGCCTTCTCTGGATGCATCAGTCCCCCGGCATCTCCCTGATTTCACCAGTCCAAAAGCTCTCTCAACTCCACCCTTTGGGCTTTTCGGAGGCTTCATTACATCAGTATGTTTGACGTCATTGGCCTTTGGTTACTGATTCAATCTCCAATCTCTCTCCCCTCCCTAGAGTCGGGGGTGGGGCTGAAAGCTCTGACCCTTCAATCACAAGATTGGTGTCCTAGCATCCAGCCCCCATCCTTAGGTGTGGTCCAAAAGGCACTTCATACCTGTAACAAGAGACATCTTTGTGGTTTTCATCAATAAGGAAATTCCAAGAGTTTTAGGAGCTATATGCCAGAAACAAGGACCCTAAATTTCTTATTATAAATCATAATATCACAGAATCCTTTAAAAATTCAGATGCCTAAGTTCTGTCCCAGATTTGTGAATCAAATCATCTGGTAAGCGGAAGCCCAAGAATCTGGATTGTAAAATATCCCTTCTTTGATTCTGATGCACAACCCATCTGGGGAAACCACTGCTCTAGAGAACCAGTAAGAGGCCATATTGCTTTGTTTAATGTAAGCAGATATGTTTTCTTGTTCTACAGTAGTTTTTGAAAGCTTCATTTCAATTGATTGTTCAAAACATGTCCATTAAGGTCCAACATCTGTTTAATAGATGTATCCCATTACACTCTTGTACTTAGGGCCACAGTCAAGACCTGACATAATCGGAGACATGGTTTAAACAAACTGATTACATAAGGGAACCCAGGGGTTGTGCTGAGCAGGGGTCATTGAACATGACATATGCCTTTAATCAAAACCAGGCACCGGGGGAAAATAAGATATCCCAAGCTGGAGTTACGCAGCACGGGGATTCTACAGGAGGTATTCCTAGTGCCAGCGGGGTATGCGGACTCTGTGAACAACACTGCTGCCACCACCACCTTCCACTGCCTCAACATTCAACATTTCCGAAACCAGGCTGGACAAAGATTGACTGACAGACGGCAGAAAAGGGGAGAGATCTGGCAGATAAAGAGACTCACACCTTTTTGCCGGGGTGTTCTGAAGCATGGTATTGCGGAAAAGAAATCTCTGGGGTGGCTGAATGGCCAGTTCTGGCTCTTCGTGAAGTGATAGTCATGTAGGTATTTGCTTCCACTTTTCCACACCTCACTCTCACAGCCTTGGAATTTGTACCTTCCAGTAAGACATTAGCACTTTGTCTCAGATTCTTTTCTAGGGCATCCAGGCTAAGGACATTAATTGCTAGGCACTTTTCTGTGCTCTTTATATACACTATACTTTCTTTAATCCCTAACCATCTATCTAACATGAGTATCAATATGCCTTTTTATAGAAAAGAAAATTGAGGATAACACATTTAACTTATCCAAGGCAATTCACCCAATATGTGGCAGGGGACAAAATTAAAACATACACTCTTGCACTTCACTGTTTATGTTCCTAAAAACTATATGTGATTCCATACTCCAGCTGGTGATGGGGCTTTCTGGAATCAGTGAAATATGGTGAACCTTGTTGGTAAGCTTCTCCCAGCATGCTTACATAAACTAAAGCACAACGACTTGGATCAGTCTCATTAGGTTGGACTATAAAGGAGATATTTTCTGTTCCATACACTGTGAACATTTTAACCAGGACTGCCCTTACCAGGTAGGCTGCCTCAATGGCTCGGCAGGTGAAGAATCCACTTGCAACGCAGGAAAGGCAGGAGACAGGGGTTTGATTCCTGGGTTGGGAAAATCTCCTGGAGGACCAAAGGGCAGCCTGCTCCAGCATTCTTGCTTGAAAAATCCCATGGACAGGGGAGCCTGGTGGGCTACAGTCGCAGAGTCAGACATGAGTGAATACACAGAGCACGCACACCCTTGCCAGGTGGATTCAGTTACAGAAGGCACATGTTCACTTACATATCTGCCTGCCCTATACCTAAGCTAGGAGTTTCTGATGGAAACAAAACCTGTTATATTTATCTTTGTCTCCATGGTGTCCATCACCGTGTGTGTGTATTAGTCGCTCAGTCATGTTCAACTCTTTGCAATCCAATGGGCTGTGGCCTGCCAGCCTCCTCTGCCCATGGAATTCTCCAGGCAAGAATATTGGAGTGGGTTGGGGTGGCCATTCCCTTCTCCAGGGGGGTCTTCCTGACCTAGGGATCGAACCCACATGTCTTATGTCTTCTGCTTTGGCCACTACTTAGTTGCTCAGTCATGTTTGACTCTTTGTGATCCCATAGACTGTAGCTCGCCAGGCTCCTCTGTCCATAGGATTCTCCAGGCAAGAATACTGGAGTGAACACCCATTCCCTTCTCCAGGGGATCTTCCTGACCCAGGGATCAAACCCAGGTCTCCTGCATTGTAGGCAGATTCTTTATTGTCTGAGCCACCAGGGAAGGTGGATTCTTTCCCACTAGCACCATCTGGGAAATACATGCTTAAGTAATAAACTGAACAATGAATTAATATAATATTTTAGAAAAGGTACTTTCACTTTGTTTATACCTACAACATAATAATTATTTGAAAATGAGTTAACCACAGAATGAATTTAAAAACAAACTGCAGCTGCTGCTGCTGCTGCTGCTAAGTTGCTTCCATCGTGTCTGACTCTGTGCGACCCCATAGACGGCAGCACACCAGGCCCCCTCGTCCCTGGGATTCTCCAGGCAAGAACACTGGAGTGGGGTGCCATTTCCTTCTCCAATGCATGAAAGTGAAAAGTGAAAGTGAAGTCGCTCAGTCGTGTCCAACCCTCAGCGACCCCATGGACTGCAGCCTTCCAGGCTCCTCCATCCATGGGATTTTCCAGGCAAGAGTACTGGAGTGGTGTGCCATTGCCTTCTCCAAAAGAGAAACTACATAGAGTTTAACTTATCCACACCTTAAAAAGTTGACCTGAACCTACAGTCCTTCCTTAACTAGCAAGAGCTACGTTCCCCAGCCGATTGTGGCAGGGCTGCACAAGCCATCCTGGTTTGCTGGGCCTCTTCTTATATCCTCTTCCAGAATTGTTGAAGTCATTTATCAAGATCTTTACCAAAACTCTCCCAGGCTCAGAGTCAGTTTCAAATGCCTGTGATGTTTTGCAGAATAAATGACTTTGAAATAGAGCAAAACCTCAAATGTTCGTCCACAAGTCAAACATCCTTTAGTGTTAAACCATTTCCGGTAGGTTGACATTCAAAGTGATGTTTGGCTACGGCCAGTCTCGGTTTCACTCACACCACGTGCTGCCTTTCCCTTCCTCTTTGGTCCTCAAGGTAGTCCTTCCAGAATGAACTCTCCTTCGACTGGCCTTCTGGTCCCATGCTGTCTCCTACTGCTTGCTGGCGAATATCTACCTTCTGTAAGGCTTTTTCTCTTTACTATTTCCCTCCACGTTCTACTCTCATCAGATGCTATGAGTCTTATCCAGAATGAGCCATTCCCTTTTGGACACCCCCTGCCCACCATAAATTCTTCTTAAAGATTAACAACTCGGCCTTGATTTCCTCTTGTAATGTGTTATTTTTGCCAGACTGGATATCACATTTCTAACTCACTGGCAAGAGAAAGAACCCTTATGTAGGGGTGAGCAGAGGATATAGTTTCCACAGGGCAGAGCCCTGAGCAGAGAAAGGAGTCCAACACAGAGGCTGTGACTCACACAGACACTTTGTAGCTGAGGAGTTGTGCCTTTTTTGGTTTGAAATATTTCCATCATAATCAATAAAATGGATGGCAGAAATTTTATTAAAGTATCTCTTTACACACGAAGGCTTGGTGTCTGATTGCACAGGATGCTTCAGTATTTTGGTTTTTGTTTTGTTTTATTGGTTTTGGTTTTACTCTTCATTCAGTTACATATACTAATTCAGCAAGTACACCTGTTAATTGTTACTACACACTTGGAATGCTTCTCGGTTTTACAAGGTTTGCACTGGAGGAAAATTAAGGAAAATCATGCAGTGATTCTTGACCCCTCCTTCCCATCCAGCCACACAGTACAAGCACTGGGATCCCAGCCTCAAAGCTCCTTCTCTTCTCTTAAGTGACTCGGGTTTCCCCACATTCAGTGGTAGGATTCTCTTCTCATTTATCTAGATATGATGACAGGCTGATTAATTTTTTAAGAAAACATCAGACAGTATAATGCAATAAAAGGTCTGGGAAAAGAGGGAAAGCCCTAGTACAAGTGTTCATGTCCAGAGCTCCAGCTACCAATCAAGATTGTTGGAAGAGCTGTTTGAAGGAGGAAATGCCGTGAGTGTGATGCTGCAAAAATCTGCAACTTCTCTGAAACTAACTTTCACCACCTGTGAAATGGAAACAATACTAATAACAATAACACTTTCCTTCTAGTGCTTCACAAGTCAGTTATAAGGAAATAAGATAACACGCGTCAAGTGCTTGATAAACCACAAAAGTTCTAAGCAGATGTAAGTTATTACATCACACCCAGAGTTCAGAAAGACAATTAGGCACCCACATTACACCATGGATTCAACTGTGATTAATGCATTCACTTTGGGAACTCTAGGAATTAATAACCATTTGCCATACATTCATTATGATCACATTAATCATTATAATTGATTGGTTAATTAGCTAATTATGGTTATAATGTAGATGTCATATGCATTTCCATAGGAATTCTTTGGTAATTCAACATTAATTAATGCCTGACCTTATCTTGATGCTAAACAGATCATGGGAATGACCTTCTAGCATCTGATTTGGTCCAAAGGGGAATTCACAGAAGAATACAATGAATCAGGCATCAGGATTTTCTGAACATTGGGTTTTAGTTGAAGAATAAAAGGAATTTTTGAAAAAGTAAAAAGCTTAGACTCTTTGCATTAACAGGTACTTTCAAATTTTTCTCATTTTCTCTTTGTACAAACTCCAAGCAGGAAACAGAGGTTTATCACTACTGTCCTAGTTTCTCAAAGCAAGATTTTTCTCAAAATGGGAAGGAGAGTATCTGAGAGAGAAAAGAGAAACAGTTACTAAAAGCTAACTACCTGTCCACTGCTTTGCTGGGAACCACGGAAACACGAGGGTCCCTATTCTCTGTCCCCAAGAATCTCACCATTTTCTAGGAGTCTCGAGTGTGTACAAGAAACATAGAAAGATATCAGGGATGTTTAGGGGGAAATTTTTTTATTTTTATTATCTGTTTATCACTTGTGATAGTTTACAAATTTGGGAATAATGATAAGGTATTTAAGGGAAATCAGAAATAATGTTTAAATGAAGCAGGGGAAGTCAGTTATTTACTATGGTGAATTGGCAAAAATTACTATATTTTGAAAACCCTCAAAATTTGGAAGTTAGCTAAATCTAAATTAATCAAAAGCTGGCAAGTACAGCAAACAAAGTAATTACACATACTTTCTGTTAACCCATTGACTGCTGTTTTATACTTCTGGGTGTGTATTGTCCTAAAAGTGAAATATCTTTTAAAAAAAATAGACAGTAGAAACATTGATATTCAGGGTTTCCTGGATGATTAAATCACCTTAGTCACCACTGAAATTTAAGACATGTAACATTTGGAACACATTACAAAATCCATGAAATATGATGTCATACAAGATTAACATCTGAGATTCCAAAGCTACTATCACAAAAGCAAGTTTTTTTAAAATTATTTGAATGTATCCATTAGCACAAAATATTCATTTCTTCCCAAGACAGAAAGTTCAAATATAATTATGTTTAATGCATTAACAGAAGAATTTGGTGATTTTTATTGTGATCAAGGGATTTGAGCCAAAACTGTGGGTCTTTTTTTTTTTCCTAAAGGAAAGGTGAAATAAAGCTCTAGTAATACATTTGGAATAGTCCCAGTTAAATTAAGAACTTGTAAGTAGAGTCCTTTAGGGTGATAAAAGGGCATACATAGAATTAATCAGCTGATGGAAGCCGACTATGTGTAAGTTACTCCCTTGAGAAGGAATTGGCACTGGCTCAGGTTCTTAGAAAAGTAGGTGCTAAGACAGGATCCAAAATATAAGAGATGCATTGGAAGTAAAAGCAGAGTGAGCTAGAGAAGACAGAGAGTCTTCAGACCATGATGCCGACCTGATATCTGCAAAGGACGGTAGGAAGGAAAAAGAGTTATGCAGTTAAGAAGAGTTAAGCAGCAAGACTTCTGAGCAGTTTCAAGAAAATTCTCAAGTCAGGACTATGATAAGAGCCCACCCCAATACCTCCTCTGTTGTGAAGCCAGTTTCTTGGTCCCTAAGCACGTGTGAGTGGTACTGGCTGAAGATCTGTGGGAAGAAAAGGCAAGCTCAGACCCAGAATAGGTGTCCATCCCTGCCCGGAGATGGTGGAGATCTGCTGACTCTTCTGGGAAGGAAGGAGCCACATGAAACCAATTTGCTAACAAATGACCATTAGTTCTTCTCAAGAAATAGCACCTCAGTGTTGGTTGTTGTTGCTGGGAAATTTGGACATATGGAGGCAGCCGCAGCTAGACTGGCTTGGGTAAGCAGAAGTTCACACTACTGGGTCCATCGTAAACTCCCATCTGTCACCATGGTTACTCTGTCCACACGCTCAGCTCTGGGGTGGCCAGTAACGAAAGCTGTTTAATGTCACCAGGCTGAGTCATTTTTGTCTACTTGGTTGTTCCAGGGCTTCTTGCACAGTTAATGCTTTTCTGTTTGGGACTGAGGTGTGATACAAAAATCCTTAGGCTTTCTGCCCACTCTCCCACGTCCATCCACAAGCCTCTCCTTGGCTTAGACTATCTAGGCCATTTCATTCCAGGTCCCTGACCATATGGCCAAGCCATTCACCACTGCCTCGGAGTCTAGATACACTCTCACCTCGGGCTACTTAGCTTTCCACACAAAGCTGATGACTGGGTTCCTGGATTATAGGCTGAACTGTGTTCTTCCAAAATCCACATGCTGATGTCCTGACTGCTGGTGTCTCATAAAACAACCATATTTGGAGATAAGGTCTTTAAAGTGATAATTAAGCTAAAGTGGGCTTTTTATGGCCTTAACCCAATCTGACTGGTGCCCCTCTTGTGTTTGTTTTGTTTTTTAATTTTTACAGTGTTGTGTTAATTTCTGCCATACAACAACACGACTCAGCCATAGTTATACATACGCCCCCTCCCTCCTGAGCCTCCTTCCCCTTCCCCCACCCCATCCTCCAGGTCATCACAGAGCACCGAGATGCTAGGGCACACTGGGGTCCGTGTGCTACACAGCAAATTCTCACCAGTTGTCTATCTAACATACAACATGGTGTCCATAGTTGAAGATATTGTACTGTAACACCAAAATTTGCTAAGAGAGTAGAACTTAAGTGTTCTCCCTGGAAACAAAACAAGAAAGGGAAACACGTGAGGTTACAGATGCACTAATTAACTAGATAGTGGGAATCCTTTCATAATGCAGCCATATATCAAACTATCACGTTGGACATTCTCTGCATACAAATGAGGTCCATTCCAAGAGTATGTTCCTAAGGCCAGTTTGTTTGTAAGTCCAAAAAAGTTAGCCTAGGTTCCCAACTAACACAGCCAGTTACATAGCACATAGTTGCTACGTCGTGTCCAACCCTTTGTGACCCTTTGGTCTATAGCCTGCTGGCCTCCTCTGTCCATGGGGTTTTCCAGGCAAAAATACTGGACTTGGTTGCCATTTTCTCCTCCAAGGGATCTTCCCGACCCAGAGACTGAACCCACAGTCTCCTGCGTCTTCTGCATTGCAGGCGGATTCTTTACCATTGAGATACTGGGAAGCCCCAGCTATATAGTACTGTACTGTGAGGTGAGGTGAAGTCGCTCAGTCGTGTCCGACTCTTTGCGACCCCGTGGACTGTAACCTACTAGGCTTCTCTGTCCATGGGATTCTCCAGGCAAGAATACTGGAGTGGATTGCCATTTCCTTCTCCAAGGGATCTTCCCGACCCAGGGATCGAACTCAGGTCTCCCGCATTGGAGGAAGACGCTTTAACCTCTAAGCCACCGGTACTGTAATAGCTTTATAATACTTTTCAGACAAATAATACATGTTAAAAAACCAAACATAAAGACAACATTTTTAAACTCACAGTACAGAATCTTGAAAAGTACAGTACTATAGTACAACAGCTGGCACATGGGAGCTGGCATTGAGTGAACAGTCAAGAAGAGTTACTGACTGGAGAAGGGAGAGGAGGTGGGAGACGGTAGAGCTGAAGGATCGTCAGCAATAGGAGATGAAGGGCCAGGACGGTGATGGGACGCACATTCGCATCTTTGAAAGTCTGCAACTTGAAGATTCATGTATAGGGGACTTACTGTATTATAATTTTATTTGCCAGTTATACCTCAGTGAAGCTGAAAAAAAAAAGTCACTCATTAAAGGAGTCTTAAACCTTGCAGGGTCAGACACGACTGAGCGACTGAACTCAGCTGAACTGAAACCTTGCAGGAATGAGCCTGCCTTAGCACCCCTACTGCAGTGACTCATGGGTGTCTCATGGGAAGCCTGGCCAACGTGCCACTCTTGGGGCAGATCCAGAAACGCTGCAGCTGGAAGTCATCAGTCAACGGCACCCCCCACAGCAGGGGATGTGAGCACAGCATTTTCATGGCCACCTCGGGGCAACAAAAGGGTAGAGACAAAGCCCCACATCGGTGCCCCCTACTCCTCGGAGGACACAAACGGTACCGTTAACCAAGTGGCCTTATCGCTGAGTCCTGGAAAGCTTTAGGACTAAGTCTTGAGTCTTGTGAGAGAGCTAAGGCACAGAGTAAAACAGGACGACTTCTCCAAAGCACCCTTCCTTTGTTCTGCCGTCAACTGGGATCAGCCGTTTGGCCGGGAGAAGAGAAACAGAGAGAGAAATGAATGAGAATGAATCATTGAACTCACTCCCACCTCAGGGAAATATTTTATTGAATTTGTTTCTCTTTGATGCCAATTAAGCCCATGGGGTAAAACAGGTCAGCGAGTGAACATGTGGGCTGGGGGAGTGGGTGCAGGATCTGCCTATGGTTACTGAGCCATAGTTATAATTTATTATTAACTCTCTCTTCTGTGCCATGGTCTGTTGGACCGTTCCAGGGGGCCAGTTCCTGGGGCCAGGACTGTGGCTTATCTAGGCAGATCAGACAGAACATTTTATTTACTTGCTTCTCTCCTTAAATCTGGGATGACTCAACCTGGCCCAAGGCAGAAAAAGTTTTCTTGACCTTGGATGAAACAGTGAACTTTGGTAGAACTCAGAGTTAGACTACCAGCTACCTTGCTTCACTTATCATTTGACAAATTAGAAAGATCTTGGTGGAAGAAATTCATAACTTTGATGCCATCACCTTGTCCTAAGAACCTAAATAAACATTTTTTTAATGTTCATTTATCATGTTCCAGATATAGTGTCATGCTCCCTGAGTTCATTCATTCACTCAACAAATATTTACTGAGGGTTGCTAGTGGTCCAGCCCTATGCATACGAAGTGTGAGATATACAACCTTGAACAGAAGAGACAAGATCCCTCCTCGGGTGATGGCAAAATAAGGAGTACAGAATATCAGCAATATCAAAATATCATAATTTCAGATGGTGCTCACCTCTATGAGGTAAATGAAGAAAAAGAAGTGAGAGCCCTACGTTATAAAATTTAATCTCTTCAAATCATCTCTGTAGACAGGGGCTAATATTCCTATGTTATCTCTGAGGGAAAGGATGTTCAAAGGGGTTATTTAGCCTATAGAAGTTCCAAAGAACAGACAGGAGTGGGGATTTGACCAATATTTGAGCTGATATACCAACCTCACTTAGGCCAGAAGAGTTTAAAATCTCAGATCAGCTTTCAATTACAGCAACAGTCCCCTCTCCCTGGTCTTTCTTTTTTTAAAGTATTTATTTTTAGCTGCACTGGGTCTTAGTTGCAGTGTGTGGGCTTTCTCTAGTTGCAGTGAGCAAGGGCTACTTTCTAGTTGTGGTATGAGGGCTTCTCATTACAGTGACTTCTCTTGCTGTGGAGCATGGGTTCTAGAGCCCACAGGCTTCAGTAGTTGCAGCGTACAGGCCTAGTTTCCCTGAAGCATGTGGAATCTTCCCCAACCAGGGATCGAACTGGTGTCCTCTGCAATGCAAGATGGATTCTTAATCACTGGACCACCAGGGAAACCCCTCCCTGGTCTTTCTTTTGCACTATATGTTCCAGTTAGATGGCATTTTGCAGTTTCTGAAAGAGTCCCAGGATCCTCTTCCTCCAGTCCTAGGCACAGGCTGACCAAGAACTTTCCCAGGCCTGGGTGCTCCTGCATGTCACTCTGGGTGATGGATTTACATGGCACTTGGCCACATTTTTGAGCAACACTGACTCACATAGAGAGAAAGAAATTCTCTTTTCATCTCTTTCTCTCTACTTCTCATCTTATTGAGAAGACAGTTTAGTAGTAGACAAACATTTTTGACCACTTACTGAATCCCTCTTCCAAAAAAAAGACTTACTGAGCTTACTGAGGCACAACTGGCATACACTTATCACAACTTTTTTTAATATGTTTGCTCCCTTTAACATCTGTGTGAGTTCTGGCTGGGTTTCAGTTTATCTTTTTCCTCAACATGGGTCATAATTTGTTACTTCTTTGCATGCCCAGTAATCTCTAATTGGATGCAAGATATTGTCCATTTTACTTTGTTATGACTGGAGATTTTTATATTCCTAAAAATATTAGATTGTTCCTGGATATAGTGAAGTTATTTGGAAGCAGTTTAATTTTCTGGGTTCTTGTTTCTAAAATGGGTTAGGTAAGAACCAAGAGGGCGTGTCAGGTGGTATGAGTGGGAAAGAACCCACCTGTCAATGCAGGCCACAGATGTGGGTTCGATCTCTGGGTTGGAAAGATCCTCTGGAAGAGGACACAGCAACCCACTCCAGTATTCTTGCCTTGAGAATCCCATGGACAGTGGAGCCTGGTGGGCTACCATCCACGGGATCACGAAGAGTTGGACACGACTGAAGCGACTTAGCACACCTGCACACACAAGATCAGAGATGTACTGATTCCCTGCTTCTGTCACAGAAGCCATTTGTGTGTTTAACCCCTTGCTCCACAGATCATGAGTCTCCAGTCTGGCTGATGGGAGTAGGCAGTCCTCACACAGGGCACTCTTAACTTGAATCCCTTCTTCATCTAAGTGTGGTGATCACTACTTAATTGAGTGTTTGGGGGGAAGGGAGCCCTCTGCCAATACCTGGGGTTCCCTCTGAAGCTCTCACCCACCCCCCAGCCCCCTGGCACTCTGCTCTGTGAATTCTAGCTGCCTTCATCTCCCTGGACTCTTCAGCTCTGTCTCCTCCACTATCAGACTCCACCTGGGCTCTCCTCCCTACACTGCAATCTGGTGATTTTTACATTCCTATAAATATTCCTTAGCTTTGTTCTAGAATGAAGTTAAATTACTTGGAAACAGTATGGTCCTTGGAGGTCTTGTTTCTAAGATTTGTTAAGTGGGATCAGAGCAGTTCTAACTGGCAGGTAGATTATTCCCTAGACAGGAAGCTGGGGCAATCTCAGAGTTCACCTCATTTTGCCTCTTGCCCAGGTCTTGAAAAATATTACTGCCTAGATTTTATCTTTTTTTTTTTTTTGGTTGTTTTAATAGAAAGAAAAAGCATAACCCTCATACTCCATCTTGGTTTGAAGAATCCTCTTTTTTTTTTTTAAGCGAAGATAAAGTTGACCTGAAAGCTTAGGCAAAACTACAGGGCTAAAATTGAATAACTTTGTCTTCTTTGCTTTATATTTCTTTTATGGTTAATTTACTTATAACTGTCTGTCCTGATTGTCCATTAATGGTAATATTAAAAAGCTCCAGAGTTAGGGACTTCCTTGGTGGAGACTCCATACTTCCAATGCAAGAAGCATGGGTTCAATTCTTGGTCTGGGAACTAAGATCCTACATACCATGGCCCCCCCAAAAAAGTTTAAAAAGTTCCAGAGTTAAATGGATCTGTTCATGTTTAAAAGTATATTCATTGAATCCATTTAAAGAAAATCATCAAGAAACAGCTGGGCAAGAAATCAGAACGTTCATCACTAGGGGAGTAAGAGGTAACTCAAGTTCAGAGAGGGTGGATCTCGATGGCTCCAGACTTCCAACCTGACTCCATCCCAGCCTCCTTCACGCTCCTTGGGCTGAATTCACCTTCCTGGCTTTGAGCTCCTCACTTCACCACCTACACCCACCCTGTGCGAATCTTT
Source organism: Ovis canadensis (assembly GCF_042477335.2). NCBI lineage: Eukaryota > Metazoa > Chordata > Mammalia > Artiodactyla > Bovidae > Ovis > Ovis canadensis. Next base: position 83,748,691 of record NC_091257.1, on the reverse strand, counting down.
CTGAGAGCAAATGTCACACTCTAGTGGCTTTTTCACCTCCTGCATCAGCCCCCATTGCTTTCCTCTAAGTCTGTGCCACCCGGTCCAAGAGCCACAAGTCACACGTAGACACTGAGCACTGGTCCCGTGGCCAATCCTTACTGAGACGTGTCAGCAAGGAATACACACTGGGTTTAGGAGACTGAACAAAAAGAACTTAAGACTACCTCATGAATGATGTTTATATTCAGTACATGAAATAGAATGTTTAGTATCACTTCAGTTCAGTTCAGCCGCTCAGTCGTGTCCAGCTCTTTGCGACCTAATAGACTACAGCACGCCAGGCTTCCCTGTCCATCACCAACTCCCGGAGCTTGCTCAAACTCATGTCCATCAAGAAGGGGATGCCATCCAACATCTCATCCTCTGTCATCCCCTTCTCCTCCCACCTTCAATCTTTCCCAGCATCAGAGTCTTTTCCAATGAGCCGGTTCTTCGCATCAGGTGGCCCAAGTACTGGAGTTTCAGCTTCAGCCTCAGTCCTTCTAATGAACATTCAGGACTGATTTCCTTTAGGATGGACTGGCTGGATCTCCTTGCAGTCCAAAGGACTTTCAAGAGTCTTCTCCAGCACCACAGTTCAAAAGCATCATTTCTTCAGTGCTCAGCTTTCTTTATAGTCCAACTCTCACATCCATACATGACTACTGGAAAAACCATAGCTTTGACCAGACAGACCTTTGTCGACCAAGTAATGTCTCTGCCTTTTAATTCGCTGTCTACGTTGGTCATAGCTTTTCTTCCAAGGAGCAAGTGTCTTTTAATTTCATGGCTGCAGTCACCATCTGCAGTGATTTTGGAGCCCAAGAAAATAGATTAGGAATAGTTCAGTTCAGTTCAGTCACTCAGTCATGTCCAACTCTGCGACCCCATGGACTGCAGCACGCCAGGCCTCCCTGTCCATCACCAACTCCCAGAGTTTGCTCAAAATCATGTCCGAGCTAAAGAAAATACATTATTAAAATTAATTCCACCTTTTTCTTACTTTTTCTATAATATGACTCCTAGAAGTTTTGACATCACATATGTGGCTAGCATTTCATTTCTTTCAGATGGCCCTGTTCTAGCTGCATCATCCATGGACACCTCCCAACTGTCATCAGTTCCCCTGTGGCTTCCCTTGAGGTTCAGCTGGTAAAGAATCTGCCTGCAATGCGGGAGACCTGGGTTCGATTCCTGGATTGGGAAGATCCCCTGGAGAAGGAAAAGGCTACCCACTCCAGTATTCTGGCCTAGAGAATTCCATGGTCCATGGGGTCACTAAGAGTCGGACATGGCTGGGTGACTTTCACTCTCACAACTATCAGCACAATACCTGACAGACCAGAGGAAGGTTCCAAACAGGTGTCGAGTGTTAGTGAGTGAATGAAAACAAATGAGCGGCTTTAACTGGATTGACGTTCAAAGGGGGAACATCGGAGCCTGGAGACAGCCATAGTTTCTTCATCCCTGTAATGGGAGTAATAATTTATGCCTCATAGAGATACTGAAGATAAACTGAGGTCATTTATCTTAATGGAAAACTCTTAATACTGAACCTGGGTCAATGGGCAGCTCAAGAGAAGTTAGACATTGTAGGGAAAATGTTCTGTACTTAGACTTACGCCATGTGAAGGACCTTAGCAGCTGTGTACCAAGAAAGATGAGAAGGAGATTCTTTTTGGTGAGTTTTCTCTTCCTTTTATGCAAATGTGCTTTATACACTTCTCCAGGCTCTTGCATAAGAGCCCAGCTTTGTGGCTTATAAACATTTGCCTCTGGCCCAGCCCCCACTATTCACTGATGTCCTGATAACCGGTTCCTTGTAAGTCATGATGTGTGTGTGTGTGTGTGTGTGTGTGTGTGTGTGTGTGTGTAAAACACTTTCTCCCAGGTCTTATCTTATTGCTAAAAATAATGTACTTGTAAATTGCTTTATAAATTATTTATCATGAGGGGCTTCATCATGGAACAAGTGCTACAATGTACTGTGAAGTAGGGGGCAGGGAGGACTGGGAAGGAAGGAGGGAGAGAAGGAGGCATTGGAATCACTTATAAATAATATATTCATTGGTCAAAGAAAGTTATCGCCTTTTATGAAGTGTTTGGATTCTGTCTTGCATACTAAGTGCGCATCCTCTTGCGGACTCCTTGGTGGTCCACCCCAGCCTCCTTGCTGCTCTATCCCTGAATCTGGTGATTAGGATGCTGTGTATTTATTTCAGCCAAAACCACAATTGCCACGTCTCATCATCTGGAAATAAACAGCAAACAGGGCTGACTGGTACCGCCGAGGAAACGCAAAGATGTGTTGGCAACTCCTGGGAACCGAGTCTGAGTTGCTGAGTTGGGCTCTGCATTTGGTATTCATCGCGTAAGTGCTGCGCCTAATGAAGGCATTTGGTATTCATGTGGATGTCACATGTATTTCCGGAGACGCTGGGCTCTAATTTAGCATGGGTTAATGGACACCTCTATTAAAGTGTTATCGAAAGTTTGACATTCAAATAACCCAGTTTGAAAATCAGACAAACCTAGACATTAAATCTGAAGGGGAGAAAATGTAGGAGAAGTCAAGTATATAAATGCCAACTTTAGACAGAAACATTAATCTGCCCTGGAGAGGGACGATGGGTTGGTTCAAGCGCTTCTTGCCCTTTCGCTTTGCCTGGCTCCTCCCATTCCTAAGTCTTGGCAACTACCCTGACTGCCTTTGCCAATATTTCTGTGATAAGTGAGAAAGAGGGGACAGAAGAAAGGGCACAGTTATATTAAATAAGAAGTGCCACTCACCTCCTAAAATTCCCCACCATATCCTTGGCTCTTGTGTTCTAATCTTTTAAGTAATGTCTAAGGCACGTTTTATTATTCCCAGATAGAATGAAATTGGAAACCCATAGAACATAACTGATTCTCGAAGGGTCACACTTAGCTAGTAAAATAGTAGGAAAAGGTTAGAATAGTCACTATGCTAATATTTATGATCTCTTTTCATTAATTTCACAAATATTTATTAGACACTAATTTGGTGCCAGACTCACTTACTAGCCGGGTGATGTTAGTGAATAAAATAAACTCTTGGACAACGACTTTGGGGATGTTTTACTTTTTATTTTACTCATTTATTCATTTTTGGCTGTACTGTGTCCTCATTGCTGTGTGAGGGCTTTCTCCAGTTGTGGCAAGTGGGGCCTGCTCTCTAGTTTCAATGTGCTGGCTTCTCATTGCAGCGGGTCCGCTTGCTCTGGTGCTAGGGCTTCAGTAGTTGTGGTGTGCAGGCTTAGTTGCCTCGCAGCATGTGGGTTCTTCTGGACCAGGCATTGAACCCATGTCCCCTGCACTGGCAGGTAGATTCTTAACCACTGGACCACCAGCAAAATCCCTCCAGCAGTATTTTATAAAACTAAACTTCAGTTCAGTTCAGTTCAGTTCAGTTTAGTCGCTCAGTCATGTCCGACTCTTTGCAACCCCATGAATCGCAGCACACCAGGCCTCCCTGTCCATCACCAACTCCCGGAGTTCACTCAGACTCACATCCATCAAGTCCGTGTTGCCATCCAGCCATCTCATCCTCTGTCGTTCCCTTCTCCTCCTGCCCCCAATCCCTCCCAGCATCCGAGTCTTTTCCAGCGAGTCAACTCTTCGCATGAGGTGCTCAAAGTGATCTCCTTCAGAAGGGACTGGTTGGATCTCCTTGCAGTCCAAGGGACTCTCAAGAGTCTTCTCTAACACCACAGTTCAAAAGCATCAATTCTTTGGTGCTCAGCTTTCTTCACAGTCCAACCCTCACATCCATACATGACCACTGGAAAAACCATAGCCTTGACTAGAGGGACCTTTGCATTACATTGCAAAGTAATGTCTCTGCTTTTCAATATGCTATCTAGTGACCCAGAAACTTAACTTCTAGCTATTTACCTAAGATAAATGAATGTAATCAAATAACTGTGGCCTCTATTTATCACCAAAAACAAAATAAATGAATGTAATAGAATATAATAGAATGCATAGAACCTCTTTGTTCATAATAGTCAGAAAGAAAAAGTAGCCCAGATGTCCATCAGTAGAACAGATTGCGGTATAAACATATATCCATACAATGGAATACTACTCAGCAATAAAAAGAATGAACTATCGATATATGTCACGACTTGGAAGAATCTTAAAAGCACTATGTTGGATGAAAGAAGTCCTACGAAAAAGAATACATACTTTATCAGTCCATTTATATGAAATTCTAGAAAAAGAAAAACTAATCAATATCAAAAAAGATCAGAATGCCAGTTGCCTCAAGGATGAATGGAGTTGAAGCTTAACTAACAGGGGACACAAGGAAACTTTTTTTGGGTGGCATTAAACTTTTCTGTGTTGATAGGGACTTGAGTTATATTGGGTTATATAGTCACTAAGTCATATCCAACTTTTGCGACCCCAGGGACTGTAGCCTGCCAGGCTCCTCTGACCATGAGATTGTCCAGGCAAGCATACTGGAGTGATTTGCCATTTTTTTTACTCCAGGGAATTTTCCTGACCCAGGGATCGAACCCAGGTCCCCTGCACTGCAGGCAGATTCTCTACCAACTAATCTATCAGGGAAGCCCCTTGAGTTATATCGGTTACATTTTCAAAGCTCATCAAACTGTGCACTTAATACTTGTGCTTTTAACTCTATGTGCATCTTACCTCAAGAACAAAAGAAGAAATCATAAATGAATATTGAACTGTGGTTCGTAACGATGGGCATGCTGCAGTGCTTAAGGACGAAGTACGCTGATGTCTTCACGCTAGGCCGAAATGCATCAAGTAATAAGAATGATGGATGGAGGGAGGGAGAGGGCACGGATGGATAAATATGTGTTAAAGATATAATATTAAAATATTGTGTGATATAAGGGATGTGTATATGGAGGTTCATTTTACAGTTCTTTCAATGATTCTTTATGTTTAGATTTTTCCATTATAGCATGTTGAGAAAAAATATTTTAAAATATACAAAAAGACTCTGTCTCTGTGTTCCTGTGGCTGACATTTTAGCAGTGAAAAAAAAAATTAAACAAGCTGAACACCCAGGCAAATATATACTTGCATATTTTGATGGCTGTTATGAGGAACATAGGCAGGGTATGGTATGAGAAATATATTGAAAACAATTGTTAGATGGAAGATCAAGGGAAGCTTCTTTTGGAAAGTGGGGTTTAGAAAAGTGTGACATGACGATGAGAAAGGAACAATGATGAAAATTATGGGCATCCAGGTGAGAAGGAGGCACATACCACAAAGAGAGGACAACAGAAGTGAAGACCCCAAGGTAGGAAAGAATTTAGCACAAGCACAGACATAGGAGAATATGAACATGAATGGAGTGTGGCCAAGCAAGGAAAGAACCAATGAGAGGTGAGGGTGGGAAGGTAGGCGGAGACCAGACCATTCACAAGTTTATAGACCCTGACGAGTTGGGAATCATCTCTGGGGCAATCAGAGCACACCTGGGGTATTATGTTCAAAGCCCAGTGACAAACAGCAACAGAAATGATCACTTATATGCAGAGTACATCATGAGAAACGCTGGGCCGGAAGAAGCACAAGCAGGAATCAAGATTGCCGGGAGAAATATCAATAACCTCAGATATGCAGATGACACCACCCTTATGGCAGAAAGTGAAGAGGAACTAAAAAGCCTCTTGATGAAAGTGAAAGAGAAGAGTGAAAAAGTTGGCTTAAAGCTCAACATTCAGAAAATGAAGATCATGGCATCCGGTCCCATCACTTCATGGGAAATAGATGGGGAAACAGTGGAAACAGTGTCAGACTTTATTTTTCTGGGCTCCAAAATCACTGCAGATGGTGATTGCAGCCATGAAATTAAAAGATACGTACTCTTTGGAAGGAAAGTTATGACCAGCCTAGATAGCATATTAAAAAGCACAGATATTACTTTGCCATCAGAGGTCCATCTAGTCAAGGCTATGGTTTTTCCAGTGGTCATGTATGGATGTGAGAGTTGGACTGTGAAGAAAGCTGAGTGTCAAAGAATTGATGTTTTTGAACTGTGGTGTTGGAGAACACTCTTGAGAGTCCCTTGGACTGCAAGGAGTTCCAACCAGTCCATCCTAAAGGAGATCAGTCCTGAGTGTTCATTGGAAGGAATGATGCTGAAGCTGAAACTCCAGTACTTTGGCTGCCTCATGTGAAGAGTTGACTCACTGGAAAAGACCCTGATTCTGGGAGGGATTGAGGGCAGGAGGAGAAGGGGACAACAGAGGATGAGATGGCTGGATGGCATCACCAACTCGATGGACGTGAGTCTGAGTGAACTCCGAGAGCTGGTGATGGTCAGGGAGGCCTGGCATGCTGCTATTCATGGGGTCGCAAAAAGTCAGACAAAACTGAGCGACTGAACTGAACTGAACTGAACTGAATGATCACTAATATGTATTAAGTGCCTCTTAGATGCCAGGCATTGTCTAGAACCTTATAATTTAGCTCTTTTAACTTCACCTGTCTCCAGGCTATATACAGTTTTAAATAGACATATATAAATATGCACGCTCCATTTTTACTTAGGAAAACTGAGATTTGGGTGAGGTTAGATATTTTCCCCAACATCCCACAGCTTGTCCAAGGTGGAGACGGGATATGAGTCAGATAAGGGGGCCTGGGAATGCTTAACTTGCCAGTGGAGAAATCTCCCTGGAGCCACAGTGGTCTTCTTCCAATCTATAAAGCTACCATGGGTAAGAGAGCTTTTAGTTGTACCTTGTAATGACAAGAATCTGAATTAGCATCAATGAGACGATATTCTGATAAAGCAAATTTGAAGCCAGTGCTAGGAAGTAAAAAAAAAAAAAAATTGTAATGAACAGGTTTTCCCAGAGATGAAAAAGCCACAATAGGAGCTATAATTAAGGAGAGATTCCCTTCCCTTGGAGCCACTGGAGCCCAAGTGAGATGGCCCCAGGACAGTGGGCGTTAAAGATCACAAATAGGCTGGACCTGAGGACTTCAAAGTGCCTCCCAGCCCTGAAACTGTGGGATGACCCATCAGACTCTGTTTGTGGCTGCACTTTCTCCAGCAGGTTGGCAGCAGCTGTCTTCTGAGACTGTATTAATAACATCTTCATTGACGCTGCATGCACAAACAACATTTTCCATTTAAGCCACATTCATCGGTGGCCTCAGGAGAATCACCGGTGAGACTGGAGTGCAGGCTAAATAGAGAAAGTCTGAACTGGCAGTGCAAGCACAATTACCATGCACAAGGGGGAATCCACGAGACGCAACCCCACCTTCCCCCCAACCCCAGGCCCCCGACCGAGTGGGAAAGCTGTCTGGCATTTGCTGGTTTATGATGTTGTTCTATGCTGGCTAAAGACAGGTAACCAGGAAGCATCCAGTGCCTGTGGACAGATCTCTACAGACTCAGATTTCTCAGGGTTTGGGAATATAGGGTATACAGTTGTTGTTTAGTCACTAAGTCACGTCTGACTCTTTGCAACCCCGTGGATTGTAGTCTGCCAGGCTCCCCTGTCCATGGGATTTCCCAGGCAAGAACAGCTCAGTGGGTTGCCATTTCCTTCTCCAGGGGATCTTCCAGATGCAGGGGTTGAACCTGAGTATCGTGTATTGGTAAACAGATTCTTTACCACTGAGCCACCTGAGAAGCCCAGGGTATATAGTTTCCCAAGTGGAAAAAAGTAGTTCAGGAGGCCAGCCAGGGCTGTCACCACCATTGTTGTGTTACAAGCATCTATTTATTGCATTTATCATTTGCCAACATCCTAACTCGTAAGCGGATGAGAAATGAAATGGTCTGAGGGTGTGCTGCTGTATGCCAGGCGCTGGGTTTGGCACTCTATCACGGCATCTCATTGAATCTTCACAATGGCTCTGTGAGTCTGCTCCTATTAATATCCCAGTTTAAGGGGGAAGACAGAGCTATTGAGTAACATTTTTGCACAATGACAAAAACAGGAAAACTGATATTCTAACCTACTCAAGTCAGACTCCACTGCTTCAGCCTAAGCATGCATGCTTGAATGAATGAATATCTGCCTGAAAAATCACAAAGCCAGGGGACTTCCCTGGTGGTCCAGTGGCTAGAACTCTGAGATCCCAGTATGGGGGACCTGGGTTTGGTCCCTGGTCAGGGACCTAGATCCCCCTGTGCCACAGCTAGAGATCCCACGACACAATGAAGATCCCACATGCCACAACTAAGATTCAGCAAAGTCAAATAATTTTTTTTGTGTGTTTTAGAATGTATGCTGTAGACCAGGTGCTCTCATGCACGGACACAGATTTCATTTCTCTCAACTAAATGGGTTTGAAATGGTATTTTGTTATAATCTTTTTTTTTTAACTGAGGGATAACTGCTTTACAGAATTTTGTGTTTTTTTGTCATACATCAACAAGAATCAGCCATAAGTACACCCATGTCCCCTCCCTCTCAAACCCCCCTCCCATCTCCCTCCCCACCCTACCCTTCTAAATTGTCACAGAGCCTCTGTTTGTGTCCCCTGAGGCACAGAGCAAATTCCCACTGGCTATCTATTTTACATATGATAATGTAAATTTCCATGTCACCCTCTCCCGCCCCCCCCCCCCCCGTGTCCATAGGTCTGTTCTCTGTGTCTGTTTCCCCACTGCTGCCCTGCAAATAAATTCATCAGTGCCATCTTTTTCGATTCTCCCATGTATATGTGCCAGTATCTCTCTGTATAATAGGCTCTAGGTTCATCCACCTCATTAGAACTGACTCAAACATGTTCGTTTTTATGGCTGAGTATTATTCCATTGTATACACGTGCCGTAGCCTCTTTATCCATTCATCTGTCAATGGACATCTAGATTGCTTCCACGTTCTAGCTATTGTAAATAGTGCTGCAATGAACACTGGGGTACAAGTGTCCTTTTCAATTTTGGTTTCCTCAGAATATGTGCCTAGTAGTAGGATTGCTGGCTCATATGGTGCTTTTATTCCTAGTTTTTTAAGGAATCTCTATACCATCTCCCATAGTGACAGCCAAATAATTTTTTTTTTAATTACAAAGCCAATAAACCAGAACCATTAGCTTGGTATTTAAAAAAATAAATAACATGGGAGGGAAAATTATTTCCAAAAAGAACAAGAGTGAGGAAAGCAAAAGAGCCTCATGTAATTGCTTTCTGCTTCCTAGTAGCCAAGCTGGAGAGAAAAGGAAAGAAATACGCAACCTGGCTGTCATGCCCACTAAAGGGAAGAGGGTGAACTTATCTGGAGAGAGAAGCGAGCACCCTAGCTCTGAGCCTCATGCATGTGGACATCTCTGAGCAAGGTCCCAGCTCCCAGGATGAGCAATATCCAGGCTTAAAATCCTATGTCTGCCCATCTAGTCCACTTAACTGCCCTTCAAAAAAATTTTCATGTCCAATTATGAAGTGTATTATTTCTTATCCAGCAGTGGTCCTGGCCTTCTTAGGTATGATTTGAATTCAATGACACAAAATGATTACCATTATCTGGAAAGCAAAGTTGCTATAGTTTGACCAGCACATCTATGGGCAAACCCTAGAGTTACAACGAGTTCAAGACTGCTGTTTATTCTGTTCAGCCTCCCCTTAGGTAGACATCTGAGAATCCATTGTCCTGCAGTAGAAATGATGTAACTATGCTGCTGCCGCTAAGTCGCTTCCGTCGTGTCCGACTCTGTGCGACCCCATAGACGGCAGCCCACCAGGCTCCCCCGTCCCTGGGATTCTCCAGGCAAGAACACGGGAGTGGGTTGCCATTGCCTTCTCCAATGCATGAAAGTGAAAAGTAAAAGTGAAGTCGCTCAGTCTTGTCTGACTCTTAGCGACCCCATAGACTGCAGCCCACCAGGCTCCTCCATCCATGGGATTTTCCAGGCAAGAGTACTAGAGTGGGGTGCCATTGCCTTCTCCGGATGTAACTATAAGTGCCCTAATAAAATCTAGTCCCCAGTTTCCAATTTGTTCAGTTGATTTTAAAATAGACTTTAATTGCTCTATCTTGGCTCTTGTCATTGATATATATATGTGTGTATATATATATACAGTATCTCCTACATTTCTGTTTCAATAAGATGGCCTCTGACTCACATAATATCTTGGTTCCTTTGTCTTGCTGGAGAAATGTCGTTTGAAGAATTTAAAGAATAACAAGTTGTTCCAGCTTCTGTGGAAAGGAAACCAAGGCTTAGGGGAAGTAAGGTAATGTCCTCAAGTTCATATATATTGTGTGATGAAGCTCAAGTTCATATATATTTCAAATCCACATATACCAGACCGAAAATCTCTTCTCTCTGTACCACCCTCTCTCTGTAGAGCAGACAATTAATAGCCCACTTTTACTATGGGGCAGTCACAGTGACAACCTAAACTTTTCTGTTAAGGCTCACATTTTTCCACGTTATTTCAACGTGAAACTAAAAGATCAAACCTCACACCAGTTTATAGTCTGTGTTGGTTTCACTTTAGGCAAGATGACTACTAAAACATCAGGCAAATGTCTTATTTGCTCTTTTTTTCCTTACACTCACTATTATTGTATTTCCAACAAAAGACTGTCCCTTTAAGAGTTAAGACCCTGGCAACTTGGAGATCCTGCACTCTTAACATCTGATTAAATATAAATAGGGAGGCAGGGTGCTCCCTCACTTGCGGTCCTTTCCCTGGACCACTGAAACATAGCTGAAGAGGGCCGGAAACAGGGCCAGCCCATTATCTATTAATTCTTAATAAACTGGTGGATTATAATGATACATGGATGATGAAAAAGGATGGGTAGACAAGATCCTGTCGGTACCTAAGATCTATTTTGAATGAAAGCCAAGAAGCTGAAATGATACACCAGACGCCTGAGGAGACAGTGGGAGTCCATTTATAGTATATCCAGACAGATTTGAGTGGGAGAATCCCTGGCCATGTCTAAGAGACTCCCTATGATCCCAGTCTGACCCAAAACAATCGCCTTAAACAGGTGCTGTTACCAACCCTTCTGTGGGCACGTGCCCAAAACTTCTATATTTGCCTGTGTCTTTGCAGCTCATATTATCTCAACTGGGTCTGAAAATCAAGGCTCAGACCACTTTGTCTCCCACTACTGGAGAATCCTAAGGTTAGGTTCTAAAAAGGACTGTAGATGAGACAACCCAGAAGCCAGTTTGAGAAATCAGTTGCATCTTAAGCACCACCTTTAATGGATTGGTACTGGCTGCTTCAGCTCAGTTCAGTCACTCAATCGTGTCCTACTCTTTGCAACCCCATGAATCGCAGCACGCCAGGCCTCCCTGTCCGTCACCAACTCCCGGAGTTCCCTCAAACTCACGTCCATCGAGTCGGTGATGCCATCCAGCCATCTCATCCTCTGTTGTCCCCTTCTCCTCCTGCCCCCAATCCCTCCCAGCATCAGTCTTTTCCAATGAGTCAACTCATCGCATGAGGTAGCCAAATTAGAAGGCTGTATTGCAGACTCTGAAGCTTTGTCCAAGCCCAGTGGGAAAGAGGCAGCAATTGATTAGTGTTGTCTTCCACAGACAGAGGGAGTAGGCGTGAAAGCAGCAAGTGTGTCTAACACTTGCCACATCTGAAAGAAGTTCTCTGTCTTTCTGATGTAGATGAAAATTTCCCATCAGTGTAATTAGTTTTAACTGCCTGCAGCAAAGCTATGAGGCAGGCGAAGTCTCTGTCTCCTGAAAGAAGCAGATTATGGGTGGGACTTGGAGGAATTAACCTTCAGATGCAACCTCACAAAGACGCATGTGCCTCAGGGACATACTTCATTGCCCTGAACATTCTCTCTCCCCTGATCAATCCTAATATGTGAATACTTCAAGTCCATTTTTAACTCCTGGTTCCTAGAGTTGGCTCCTGTCCTGATATCTTTCTGTGTACACGGCTCAACATAATTATCTAATAAGTTTCCATCCCCTGATGAGAATCTGACTTCTCTAAGGATCTCAAAAATGTTCTCCGGGGCCTTTTTTGTTCTTCAGTCTTGGCACAGTGGGTAATGTTCCATCACAGGCATTTATTTCATGCCTTCGGTATGCAAAGGAGAAGTATAGGATGCAGAAAAGGCAAGAGATTTTTGCGAGATCACCCAGGATAGGAGAGCAGTGATGCTGAATCCTGACTACCAGTACACAACTTGCCGGTGTGATGTGTGTGATGGACCTGTTGTCAGGATCAGCACCGAAGAGTAATGCCATTCCTGGAAGGTAACACCTAATACTTATGACACGCTGTGTGACGTATTCTTGCTGTCATAATGACAGTGGAAGCCCCTAGGCAAAGACATAAGCTTTGTGCACTCGAGAGGTATTGGTAGGAGACAGAAAGAATTCAGGATGCAGTCTACCTGGGTTTCAATCCTACCTTTAACACAGGCTCTGACAAGTCACTTCACTTTCCTATCACTCAGCTTCCTCTTCCGTACGATGGATATAATATAGTACCTACTTCTTAGACTTCAGAGGATTAACTCTCAACAGTGTGGTGCACAGAATCCAAAGAACAGCCACTCCAGGCTGCAGCTAAGGATGGACACATGTCCTAAGTCTCTCTGATGAGGAAAACCCTCCGGACTATATGGCAATGGCCACATAGGACGCGTTTCCATCAGACATAAAGCTAGAAGGAGCTGCTAGCAGCCACTTGACGGGAGGACAGTCTACCTGAGGATGGTAGCAAAACAGAAAAATCACTTATTCAAGTTGAGAGGCACATAGATATGTATATATACACACTGATGACATCATTTGACCTCCTATATTGAGTCACATCTGAAGGCTGTTACTCATGGAGTTTTGAGTTATATAAGCCAATAAATTCCCTTTTTGCCTAAGCCAATTTGGATTGAGTTTTCTGTGACTTACAACTGAAAAAGTCTTCAGTTACAGATACTTATGAGTGTAAGAGCAACATCTAAGTCTTTGGCTTTGGGTACCACTTGCAAGAGCTATTGCCAAGCCTAACACCTTGGTGTGATTAATAGCTCATCAAGGCTTTGGGAACTTTATTCAACCTCTGGGACACTCTTTTTCTTGCTATGGGAAAAATGGGAATGATAAAACCAACGTTAGGGGTTGCTTTGAGAATTAAATGATACTTTGCTCTACATTTGAAACCAACACAACATGGTTAATCAACTATACTCCAATATAAAATAAATAAATTTCTAAAAAGTAACAGGCTCACAGATACAGAGAACTAATAAGAAAAAAAATTGATACAATATAGGGAAAATGCCTAACACTGTAACCTCCACATTTTTAGGATCTCAATCGACATAGAAGAAGGTGATGGCAGCCCAGTCTGGTACTCTTGCCTAGAAAATCCCATGGACAGAGGAGCCCGGTAGGCTGCAGTCCATGGAGTCGCAAAGAGTTGGACTCGACTGAGTGACTTCACTTTCACTTTTCACTTTCATGCATTGGAGAAGGAAATGGCAACCTATTCCAATATTCTTGCCTGGAGAATCCCAGGGACAGGGGAGCCTGGTGGGCTGCTGTCTATGGTGTTGCGCAGAGTCAGACACGACTGAAGTGACTTAGCAGAAGCAGCAGTAGCAGCAATCAACATTGGGAAGATGTCACAGAAATGTGGTAGCTCATATGCAAATACATTGGTAATTCAGATCATAATTATTTCTGCAGGAGTTGTAACTGACAAGATAACAGAAGAGTGTGCTGAAAGTAGGGGGGTACTTGATGAAGGGCAGAATTTTTTTTTTATAAAAAAGCAAAGGAGACAGGATGCAAATTGTTTTCCTTCTAAGAGTATGGTGAAATAACATAGCATTCTGGATTTATCATTAAGAAGTTTTATATTGTAAAGCAGTATTTGCCAAATTTTCCTAGATAGGAATTAAAAAATAGTATTCCAGGTGGCACTAGTGATAAAGAACCAGCAAATACAGGTAGACATAAGAGACTCAGTCCCTGGGTCGGGAGGAAATGGAAATCCACTCCAGTATTCTTGCCTGGAGAATCCCATGGACAGAGGAGCCCGGCAGACTACAGCCCATGGGATTGCAAAGAGTCCTTCATGACTGAAGCGACTTAGCAGGAGCAGCATGATGTTCATAGCACAGACCCCTAGGCCCCAGCTGCTGGTGGTGGTGGTTTAGTCACTAAGTCGTGTCCGACTCTTGTGACCCCATGGAGCGCACCAGGCTCCTCTGTCCATGGGATTCTCCAGGCAAGAATACTGGAGTGGGTTGCCATTTCCTTCTCCAAGGAGTGGTGTGAGGTATGCCCCTCTGCTTGTTTCCCCTGGTAAGGAAAGAGCCAACTTGATGTATTTCCCCCCTATACCTGGCAATCTCCCATCCCTGCACCCCCCAGGGAAGACTGGCATGCCTTGATTGGTTGATGGTGAGAAAACAGGGTGGTTTCACAGGAGTTAACATTATCAGTCCCTGGGTACCGGGAGGCCTTAGGCTATGTACTCATAGTCATCAAGTAGTTAACATCTTCTGTTTGGTGAGAAGTTTTCCACATCAGTAAAACAACTCAGAGAGAGGATATCTCCTCAGAGAGGAGATAAAGCAGAAGATATGGGGGAAAGCCTGCCCCAGGAAGGCCCCTTAGAGTCCTACTTGGTTACATCAACAAATCATCATTGTTGGTTTCCTAAAAGAAAAGCCATATCTATTCCTAAGTAATCACTTTTGCCTTATACATAGTTTTTTCTACCAGTTTAGCCACTTTGGTGGGCTTCCCTGGTGGCTCAGACTGTGAAGAATCTGCCTGCAAGGCAGGAGACCTGGGTTGGGAAGATCCCCTGGATGAAGGCATGGCAACCTACTCCAGTATTCTTGCCTGGAGAATCCCTGTGGACAGAGGGGCCTGGCAGGCTACAGTCCACGCGGTCACAAAGAGTTGGACCTGACTGAGGGATTAAACACAGCCTCTTTGGTATTAACATTTACAAGGCTGGGAGGGATTGGGGGCAGGAGGAGAAGGGGACGACAGAGGATGAGATGGCTGGATGGCATCACTGACTCGATGCACGTGAGTCTGAGTGAACTCCTGGAGTGGTGATGGACAGGGAGGCCTGGCATGCTGCGATTCATGGGGTTGCAAAGAGTAGGACACGACTGAGTGACTGAACTGAACTGAACTGAAGGCTCCCAGAAATGCCCTCTTTTTATGAATTCAATTGCCACTCAATCTCTGACCCCAGGAGAAAGCTGCTCTCTTTCCCTGCAGGCATCTTCTTCACCAGTTGGATGCTGACAGCCACCCTCACTGCACATCTTTCCCTGGAAGACCCTTAGTAGCAGCACTCCTCTGGCAATGACCTCTCCGGTGTACCCCTCACCTAGGACTTCCCAGGGAGCTGAGCTCGTTAGAAAAGAAACTCAAGAAAGATTAAGAGAGGCACACTCTTGCGTGTGCAGTTTCTCAAAAAAATTAAACATAGACTTAACATGGGCCCACCAGTTCCACTTCTAGGTCTATATCCCCCCCAAACTGAAAGCCCGGACATAAATGGATACTTGTACACAAAGTTCATAAAGTAATATTTACAGTAGCCAAGAGGTAGGAGCAGTTCAAATGCCCATTAATAGACACAGGGATAGACACAGTGTGGTTTGTACACACAATGAAATATTATTCGGCCATAAAAGGAAAAGACATCTGACAGGTGCTACAGCACGAACTTGGGAGGCATTATGCTAAGTGAAATAAATGGGTCACAAAAGGACAAACAGTGTGATTCCACTTATCCAAAGTACCTAAAGTCGTCACATTCACAGGGACAGAGAATAGAATGGTGGTTGCCAAGGATCATGGGGAAGTGTGTGTGTCCTCAGTCACCCAGTTGTGTCCAGCTCTTTTGCAACCCCATGGACAGTAGCCCACCAGGCTCCTCAGTCCATGGTATTTTCCAGGCGAAAATACTGGAGTGGGGGTGGAGGAGGGGTGCTTCTCTAGTGGTCCAGTGGTTAAAAATCCACCTTGCCATGCAAGGGACTCCAGTTCAATCCCTGGTCCGGGAAGATCTCTCATACCTAGGAGCAACTAAACCAGTTCCCCACAACTACTAAGCCAGCACTCTAGCCCGAGAACAGCAGGTACTGAAGCCCCTTACCGAGAGCCCGTGCTACATAAGAGAAGCCACCGCAGAGAAGCTCACACCCCACAACTCAAGAGCAACCTTCAGTCACTGCAACCAGGGCAGAGAAAACCCGCAGACAGCAGTGAAGACCTACCATGGTCAAATAAGTAAATAGATCTTTAGGAAAAACAAAGAATACTGGAGTGGGTTGTTGTTTCGTTCTCCAGGGATCTTTCCCACCCAGGGATTGAACCCGCATCTCCTGCATTTGCAGGATTCTTCTTTACCACTGAGTCCCCTGGGAAACCCCAGTTTAATGGACATGGAGTTTCTTTTTCTTTTTAAATTTTATTTATTTATTTCGGGTTGTTGCTGGGTCTTCGTTGGTGTGCATGGCCTTTCTCTAGTTGCGCAGAGCAGGGCCTACTCTCTGGTTGCAATGTATGGTCTTCTCATTGCAGTGGCTTCTTGAGCACAGGCTTAGCTGTCCCAAGGCATGTGGGATCCTCCTGGACCAGGGATCGAACCCATGTCCCCTCCATTGACAGATGGGTTTTTAACCACTAGACTACCAGGGGAGTCCTGGGTATGGAGTTTCTGTTTGAAAACCTGAAAAGTTTCTGAAGATGGATGTTTCTGACGCTTGCACATCATGACTGCATGTAATGTCATTAAACAGAACACTTAGAAAGAGGTTCAAATGGTCGATTTTATGTTGTGTATATTTTGCCAAGGTTTAAAAAATAACAATAAATGGAAAAATAAAAGGAAAGCACACTCTCTTCCCTGCTTCTGCTCTTCAGTAAGCTGGTGACCAAAAATAGACACCCAGCGTTAGCATTTGTGCCTGTCTTCTTAACCGTCTTGGTTCAGATGCAGATGTTTTTCACTTACAGCGTTTTGGGGGGACTAGGAATTCAGAATGTGCTGGTGTGGCATTTCTGAACCCAGTCGAGCTTTGATTGGTTTGAATGGCGGTGCTCGGCTGGAGATAAACATCAAACCCAGGAAAACTGCAGTCTTTTTCTTTTGCACAAGCTCTGGCTTAACAAGATGTCTTTCAAGCAGGGCTGCCTGTGGGATCAAGCATTTTCTTTGTTCCCTGAAATACTATTTTTTAATGCTTATGAGGGATGCGTATGTGTTTTCTCTTCCATTTTTCTCTTTTTTCCTTTTTTTTTTTTTTAATGGCTTTTTGCCTACCTAAGGTGAAAAAGCAGAAATGATCAGTGAGTTAGTTACTGCCCGAGTCTCAGAGGGATAAGGAGGGGGACAGCCCAGCAGAGTCTCTTATCCAAAAAACCAAAGAAGCTCATCCCGGGGTTTGAGACTTTCCTGTTCCTCTATCCCCTTGCTCTCACTCTTGATCAGGGCTGCTCTTCAAAGACTCTATGGACCTGTCAGGACCCAAAGAGAAATGAAATTAGAGGTGCTCCCCTTAGGAGAGGAATGGGTATTGTCCACTAAAAAAAAATAGTCACAACCTGGAAGTTGAGAGTTATATTTTCTTTGGTGGGAATTTTTAGAAATTTCAAGCTTGGGAGACAGCCTCTCAAGTAACCCTGAGAGAACTGCTCCAAGGAGGCAGGAGGGTTGGAGATGGGAGGGAGGAATCAGGTTATATAGAAGTTTGCAACAAGAGGCAGGTAGTCTGAATATCAAAAGATTACCATTGATTAAGGAAAACCAGATATCTCAAGTTAAAGAATTTAGCCCTTTTCTATGTATGGAAAGATGCAAGAGTCTGGGCTCACTGAAATCATTCCTTGCATATATATTTCAGCTATCTGGGGCCAGTATACTGCAGTTTTTTCACGTTCTCTACCCCACCCCCAGTTCCTCAGTGCTCACCCTACAGAGGGGAAGCAGTAGTAGGCATTGCTCTTTCTGGGTACCATTGAGGGTTCAGAAATTCACATTTGGGGGGCCGGAATCCCTGATGACTGTGACATTCTTGCCTACTGATATTGCAGGAAATACGCCATTTCTCAGTACCATAAGTTGAAAATCCTGGGTTTGACCCTGAGTTGGGCTTCCCCAGTGGCTCTGTTGGTAAAGAATCTGCCTGCAATGCAGGAGACCTAGGCTCAAGGCCTGGTTAGGGAAGATTCCCCCGGAGAAGAAAATGGCAACCAACTCCAGTATCATGCCTGGAGAATTCCATGGACAGAGGAGCCGAGAAGGCTACAGTCCATGGGATCGCAAAGGGTCAGACACGACTGAGTGTTTATCTAACTTCTGTTACTAAAGCCAAATTCACCCTCTGTATCCTAACACTGGATTAAACCTTGGAGCCACAGTGGGCTAATGCCCTCAAACTTGTGTGTCCCCATCCTGGAGAGGGGCTCTGAGGAGTCTGCTAGTCCAGCAGTGTTGCTGGTAAGAGTCAGGCTAGGTGCAGAGCCCTCGCTCCTTCAGCCCAGAGATCACCTAGCATCAGGTGATGATGGATGAACTGTGACCTTCTCTGGAATGAAGAGTACTTCATCAAGGAGTTAACACATTCCGTTTGGTGAGGGTTTTCTGCAGAAGAGCTCAAAGATGACATGCATCCCTTGAGGAAGAACCAGGACTTTGCCTCCAAGGCTGCACTACTGTTTCTTGACTGCTCTCTTATCTCCACATCCCCTCCCTTCCCTGATTAGCAACTCTCTGAATCTGCCTTTGGGAACTCAGAGAAGAGAGGACATAGAAAGGCTTTTGTGCCCTGGAGCCCCATAGGATTCATTTTGGCCTCATTCAGTTCGGTTGCTCAGTCATGTTCAACTCTTTGTGAACCCATGGGCTGCAGCTCACTAGGCTTCCCTGTCTGTCACCAACTCCCGGAGCCCACTCAAACTCATGTCTATCGCATCAGTGATGCCATCCAACCATCTCCCCTTCTCCTGCCTTCAGTCATTCCCAGCATCAGGGTCTTTTCAAACGAGTCAGTTCTTCGAACCAGGTGGCCAAAGTATTTGGATTTCAGCTTCAGCATCAGTCCTTCCAAGGAATACTCACGACTGATTTCCTTTAGGATTGACTGGTTTGATCTCCTTGCTGTCCGAGGAACTCTCAAGAGTCTTCTCTAACACCACAGTTCAAAAGCATCAATTCTTCGGTTCAGCCTTCTTTATGTGGTCCAACTCTCACATCCATACATGACTACTGGAAAAACCATAGCTTTGGGGTTTATTTATTTATTTATTTTGTGGAAAAACCAATACAATATTGTAAAGTAAAAAACAAAAAACAAAAAACATAGCTTTGACTAGACAAACCTTTGTTGGTAAAGTAATGTCTCTGCTTTTTAATATGTTATCTAGGTTGCTCATAACTTTCCTTCCAAAGAGTAAGTATCTTTTAATTTCATGGCTTCAGTCACCATCTGCAGTGATTTTGGAGCTCCCTCAAAATAAAGTCTCTCACTGTTTCCACTGTTTCCCCATCTATTTGCCATGAAGTGATGGGACCAGATGTCATGATCTTAGTTTTCTGAATGTTGTGTTTCAAGCCAACGTTTTCACTCTCCTTTTTCACTTTTATCAGGAGGATGATGATGTCATCAGGGTGATGTCATCTGCATATCTGAGGTTATTGATATTTCTCCCAGCAGTCTTGATTCCAGCTTGTGCCTCATCCAGCCTAGCATTTCACATGATGTACTCTGCATATAAGTTAAATAAGCAGGGTGACAATATACACCCTTGATGTACTCCTTTCCTGATTTGGAACCAGTTTGTTGTTTCATGTCTGGTTCTAACTATTGCTTCTTGACCTGCATACAGATTTCTCAGGAGGCAAGTCAGGTGGTCTGGTAGTCCCATCTCTTGAAGAATTTTCCACAGTTTATCGTGATCCACGCAGTCAAAGGCTTTGGCATATTCAATAAAGCAAAAGTAGATGTTTTTCTGGAAATCTCTTGCTTTTTCGATGATCCAACGGATGTTGAGTTTGATCTCTGGTTCCTCTGCCTTTTCTAAATCCAGCTTTAACATCTGGAAGTTCACAGTGCACACACTATTGAAGCCTGGCTTGGAGAATTTTGAGCATTACTTTGCTAGCGTGTGAGATGAGTACAATTGTGCAGTAGTTTGAACATTCTTTGGCATTGCCTTTCTTTGGGATTGGAATGAAAACTGACCTTTTCCAGTCCTGTGGCCACTGCTCAGTTTTCCAGATTTGCTGGCATCTCCTGGAGAAGGGAAAGGCTACTCACTCCAGTACCCTGGCCTAGAGAATTGGGTTGGTTTCATTACTTACTAGCTTCCTGGCTTGACCGATGTGCTAAGTTCCAGTTTCAGCGTCTGCGAAATGGGAGTAATAATGAGATATACTTTACAAGGTAGTAAAGTGAAAGAACGTGAGAAAGTATTAGTTGCTCAGTCTTCCAAATCTGCATTGCAGGCAGATTCTTTACCATCTGAGCCACCAGGGAAGCTTCACAAGGTAGTGTTGAAAATTAAATGAGATAATAACATGGACAGAGAATGTCACCTGCCATATCATTAAACAAATGCTATTGCAGCCATCAAGCCTTCAGCCACTATAATCTCCCCTGGCTAAGCACCCTAAGAGGATTCAGGATAGGGAAAAAAAAAAGAGAGAGGATACTGTTTTTTAGAGGCCCTTGATACTTAAGGTGCATATCAAAAGAATTATTTCAATGAGCTCAGACTCTTAACAGCTTCCCTTATGTAGAAAAGGGCTAAATTCATTAACTTGAGATGTCTTTTTCTTTAATTAACAGTAATCTTTTTGATGTTCTTACTACCTATTTATCTGTTTTTGCAAAAACTGTATTTCTTGTCTCCTCCCTTAGTTCTTTGAAATAGTCCCTCAGAGCTATCTGAGGGGCTGACTCTCAAGCTTAAGTACTCAACTTGTCCACCAAATAAGACATAATTCTCAAATTTTAGGTTTGCACTTTTTTTCAGCGAACAATAATGAAAAAGCACCTAGCATGCACAATGGAGCCTGGTGGGCTATGGTCCACGAGGTCACAAAGAGCACAATGGCACACAGTAACAGCTCAGTAAAGTTTAGATCATGTGATAAGAAGGAGCCTTTTACATTACTAACTCCTGTCTGAAGAGGAGAGAGAAGTTTATGGTTGATAGTGGAAGAAAAATTCTGTGATACCTATAATTTGAAAAATCCAAACGTGCCCTTTAAAAACACAACTCACTTCAATGGCTGTTAAAGAGATGTCCAGTGGAATACAAGGAGGTATATCTTATTTTCAAAAGGGTTACCTCATCCCTGATGTTTGGCAATAGTGATTTTCCACACACAGGCAAGAATTTTATAGACTCCCTTTAATAGCGATGTGTCAGAATCACTAACAGTGACAATATATCGTTTCATGACTCCAAATTCAACTCTTCTTAAAAGTACTGTAGCAAAATGCCAGCTAAGTGTGGGATTTACTGATTTAGCTGTGGAGGAAAGAAATTCTGCAGATCAGATCAATACAGCCCGTAAAAACAAACTGCACAATCCCCATTTTCTGCCGGAGGTCTGTAAGTGAGGGCATTAGATGAGGCACCTGAATTATTCCCAAACACTTCGTCTTGAGTGGCTGGAAATGGTACTTTACAACCATTACAGGGAAAGTATGATTTTAGGTCACCATGATTAAATTAAATGTCCTGTACAAAAAAAAAAGTTATAGTTAACACTTGCGGGGGGTGTCCAAAGATTAGAATCCATAAGAGAATAGTTTTAATCAGTCAGAGTATCGGGACAAACCAAACCCCCAATTAATTAGTTCAGTGACTTTTAGGAACCACATCTCCTGCAATAAGAAGATATAAATTTAGAATATAATTTTTTTGGACAACCGGCAGCCATATATGAAAACATGATTACTCATGACGACTTTTAAAATTATTTTATCATTGTCATCACCTTATCATTATATTTTTACTAATAGTGATACTTTAGCATAAAAGCAATTTCTTTTATCTACCTCGAGAACTAGCCAGTTTCCAAGATCTGACATGTACTATTATTGATGAAAGTGTACATTAGTGGTTATTTTGAAGGACAATTTAACCTTGTCCATTATAATAGAAAACTTATATTTGCTTCAGTCCAAGAGTACTACTACTAAGTAACTCTCTGAGAAAAGTATTCACAGATGTGTCCAAAAAATGAAGGAAAAAAAAAAAAAAAAAAACCCCGTGTGGTTCATTGAAGCATTGTGTGTGCAAGTGAAAACAAGAATATAATGTGAACACACTTTATTCAGGGAATGACAAAATGAGCTGTACATGTCCACAATGTTAAACAGTTTGCAACAATTAAGCAAATAAACCGAGTGTCTACCAACAGACAGAAGACAATATCTATACTCAGCAGAATACGTTTAATACCTGGCTCATCAGGGAAGAAAAACCCTGACTTGCAGTTTACTTCTTCCCATGATGTAAA
The DNA here is from genome assembly GCF_042477335.2 of Ovis canadensis. Classification (NCBI taxonomy): domain Eukaryota; kingdom Metazoa; phylum Chordata; class Mammalia; order Artiodactyla; family Bovidae; genus Ovis; species Ovis canadensis. The sequence continues at coordinate 83,726,193 of NC_091257.1, read as the reverse complement.
TACTCCCACCACGGTCAGCTACAAGCTATCAATGTGACGCTACTGAATGCGGAATTGGAAGGACGTGCACATTGGCTCTCATGAGTGGGTGCTGGTCACCGTCAATGTATTGCTGTGCAGGGCAATATGGGCTTCCCAGGTGGCACTAGTGATAAAGAACCTACTTGGCCAACGCAGGGATATCTAAGAGATGTGGGTTTGATCCCTGGGTTGGGAAGATCCCTGGGTTGGGAAGATCCCTGGGAGGAGGGCATGGCAACCCACTCCAGTATTCTTGCCTGGAGAATCCCATGGACCAAGGAGCCTACTGGGCTATGGCCCGTAGGGTCACAGGGTCAGACACGGCTGACGTGATTTAGCATACACTCATGCACGTGCAAGATACTACAGAACTAAACCGCACGCCACTATGCACTTGTGCGTGTACATACACATCAAACTAGATAAGCGGTTCACCTCTGGGGCGGGAAGTGAGCCTGCTAGTGGAAAGCATGTTCAGTAGTGACTTCTGCTTCGTACCATTTGAACATTTTAAAATGGAAAATGTACTAACTGTGAAACTAAACTACATTTAAAAGAACAATGGAAATTATATGGACTATGTCCTTGAAAAGGTGGATGTGATTTTGGTAATTTGGGCTGAGACAGGCTTGAACTCAGAGGGATTGATAGATTAAAAGATGGAAAGAAACTGCATTAGGTTGGAGATAGATTGAGTTCAGTTCAGTTCAGTTGTTCAGTCATGCCTGACTCTTTGTGACCTCATGGACTACAGGATGCCAGCCTTCCCTGTCCATCACCAACTCCCAGAGTTTACTCAAACTCATGTCCTTTGAGTCAATGATTCCATCCAACCATCTCATCCTGTCGTCCCCTTCTCTTCCCACCTTCGATGTTTCCCAGCATCAGCGTCTTTCCCAATGAGTCAGTTCTTCGCATCAGGTGACCAAAGTATTGGAGTTTCACCTTCAATATTCAGGATTGATTTCCTTTTGATGGACTGGTTGGATCTCCTGGCAGTCCAAGGGACTCTCAAGAGTCTTCCTCTAACACCACAATTCAAAAGCATCAATTCTTCAGTGCTCAGCTTTCTTTAAAGTTCAACTCTCACATCCAAACATGACTACTGGAAAAACCATAGCCTTGACTAGACGGACCTTTGTTAGCAAAGTAATGTCTCTGCTTGTTAATATGCTGTCTAGAATCCCAGGGACGAGGGAGCCTGGTGGGCTGCCATCTCTGGGGTCACACAGAGTCAGACACGAATGAAGCGACTTAGCAACAGCAGCAGCAGCAGCAGGTTGGTCATAACTTTTCTTCCAAGGAGCAAGTGTCTTTTAATTTCCTGGCTGCAGTCACCATCTGCAGTGATTTTGGAGCCCAAAAAATAATATCTCTCACTGTTTCCATTGTTTCCCCATCTATTTGCCATGAAGTGATAGGACCAGATGCCACGACCTTAGTTTTCTGAATGTTGTGTTTTAAGCCAACTTTTTCATGCTCCTCTTTCACTTTCACTTTCTGCCATAAGGGTGGTGTCATCTGCATATCTGAGGTTATTGACATTACTCCTGGCAATCTTGATTCCAGGTTGTGCTTCATCCAGTCCAGCATTTTCTCATGATATACTCTGCATATATGTTAAATAAGCAGGGTGACAACATACAGCTTTAACATAGTCCTTTCCCAATTTGGAACCAGACTGCTGTTTCCATGTCCAGTTCTAACTGTTGCTTCCTGACCTGCATACAGATTTCTCAGGAGTCAGGTAAGGTGGTCTGGTATTCCCATCTCTTGAAGAATTTTCCACAGATTGTTGTGATCCACACAGTCAAAGGCTTTGGCATAGTCAATAAAGCAAAAGTAGATGTTTCTTTGGAACTCTTGCTTTTTCAATGATCCAACAGATGTTGGCAATTTGATCTCTGGTCCCTCTGCCTTTTCTAAAACCAGCTTGAACATCTGGGAGTTCACAGTTCACATACTGTTGAAGCCTGGTTTGGATATTTTTGAGCATTATTTTGCTAGTGTGTGAGATGAGTGCAATTGTGTGATAGTTTGAACATTCTTTGGCATTGCCTTTTTTGGGATTGGAATGAAAACTGACCTTTTCCAGTCCTGTGGCCACTGCTGAGTTTTCCAAATTTGCTGGGTTATTGAGTGCAATGTTTTCATAGCATCATCTTTTAGAATTTGAAATAGCTTAACTGGAATTCCATCACCTCCACTAGCTTTAATCTAGAGATAGATTAGATGGATTAAAAGTGAAAGTGAAAGATTTATAAGTAGATGATAAATAAGATAGATGGATGACAGGTACATAGGTAGATAAATGATAGATGAGCTACTAATAGAATATATAGATAAGACAGATTTGATATATTGAATAAATCAGAGAGAATTTTGAGGAGCAAGGGGGTGAGGGCAAAAGAAACAGAAAAATATGGACGCCCACGGTTGTTTGTTCAGGTGGGGCCGGGGGTTGATTGAGGTATTGGACAGTAGAATGGATAAGAAGATGGAGGAGAAGGGGAGGCTAGAGTTGGGAAAGGAAACTCAGGTAAGGACAAAGTCCAGGTCAAGAGCTCCTTTGTGGATCAACATAGGAAGGGAGATGCTCTTCCCTGGTTGCTCAGATGGTAAAGAATCTGCCTGCAATGCAGGAGACCCAGGTTTGATCCCTGGGTTGAGAAGATCCCCTGAAGAAGAAATGGCAACCCACTCCAGTATTCTTGCCTGGAGAATTCCATGAACAGAGGAGCCTGAAGGGTTACAGTCTAAGGGGTCACAAGGAGTCGGACTGAACAAATTTCACTTCACTAGTAAGGGAGAAGAAGAAATTAGAGGGTGGGGAGCGGTCACAGATTCAGATCCCCACGCGGCACCAGGGCAATGGGCCCTGTGTCTCTACTATGGAGGCCGGAAAGCAGGGAAGGGCCCTTAGCCTGTTGGTGTGTCTTATAATTGGATGGTGAGGAGCACGGAGCTGATGCTTTACAAATCAGGAGCTGAGATCACTGGATGAGGAGCTGGGATCCAAGCTTTGGGGAAAGTGGGAAAGGCTTGACGTAGTAGTCCTTGAGAAGAACAGGCATGTGAGCTGAGCCATTGCACAAGTGCAGGAAATGGTAAGGGCCAGTCTGAGTTAAGGGATATGAATTTGTATTGAAATCCATTTTTCCTGTTATGTGAGCTCTTATTTTGGAACCCTGGAGTAGACATGAAGAAAGGAAATAGGTGTGTGTTCATCAGGCAGAGGAAGCCAGATTCACAGCTCTATCTCTCACTCCCAGTGAGACCAGGGGGCATCCTTTATCAAATCTAAGCCTTGGTTTCAGCATCTGCAAAAGGGGGAGAAGAATAGCACATACCCTATGGCTCTGCATTGTTGTGCTGCTAGAGAACCAGAGGAGACAGCAGTGGGGGAGACCTGGGCATAGAATAAAGTGCAGGACGTGTCTTAAAGTACCAGGGCCCCTGTCTCTCAAGTCCTAATAAATCTCAGTGGAAGATAAAGGGTCAGTCAATAATGGAAGGCAGCTAAGTGACCGTGACCCAGTCCATGCTCAGGGCACGAGAAATTCCCAATAAATGGTGTTCTGAGAAGTGTTTGACCTCACTCAAAGATATCAGAGAAGGAAGGTGACTTTTCAGAAATACGGGGGAGGAGCTCTGGCCCTAGGCTCCCAGTTTGGCCAGCAGAAGTCAACAGACCCTTAACCCAGTCCTATAGATGGTTTGAAAAAGAATTTTGAGAAAAGAGACTCTCAGAATTCTCGCACCCACTCCCACTGAACTAAGGGATCCTAGCCTCTGGCCAAGCTGTTTCTTTACTGGGGGAACATAGTCATGATATAAAAATATCCTAGGGCACCACCTGCATCACAAGGGTAATGACTAACATGCCCTTCAAAACACCTGGAATCTTCCTTCATAATAAATCCTCAGTGAATGTGCAGTGTGTGTTAGTCGCTCAGTTGTGTCTGGCTCTGCGACCCCATGGACTGTAGCCCACCAGGCTCCTCTGTCCATGGAATTCTCCAGGCAAGAATACTAGAGTGGGTTGCCATGCCCTCCTCCAGGGGATTTTCCTAACCCAGGGATCAAACCCACATCTCTTATGTCTCCTGCATTGTCAGGTGAGTTCTTACCATCTGAGCCACCAGGGAAGCCCCTGGGTGAATGTTCAGGACAGACCCAAATAGGAAAGGGTGTTTCATAACTGACTGGTCATTACCTACGAACCCCTTGTCCTCTCCCCTAGCCTGGCAACACACTGTCTTTCTGTTTTTTGAATACTCTGTGGTCTTTTACACCCCGGGGCCTTTAAATTTGTTATAACGTTTTCTTAGAATGTTCTCCCTTCATGTTTTCCCAGGTCTAGCTCATTCCCATCTTTCATATCCTGGCTGAAATGTCTTTGTGGGGATATCAATGCAGTTAGGGCTAAATCATGACATGTTTTAAATAGGGCACTAAGGAATTAGGACATCATCCTAAAGGCAGTGGGGAAGATCTGACAGATTTTTGAGCAGAGGAGAGACTTGTCCGAAACAGAGCTTCAGATAAATCGTTTTCGTGGGGTGTTGTGGGATGAATCGAAGAGGGATGAGATCGAAAGCAAAGAGAGCAATTACAAGGTCATGGTAAAAGTCGAAATGAAATATGAAGATCAAAAATAATGATGGGGAAGACTGACTGAACCAAGACTTATGAATCAATAAAAGAATAAACACACATAAGCACATACACATAATTTTTGCACACACGCCTCAAACACAGAACATCCTTAGATCAAAGCACAGGCAGAAGAGGTGTCCAACGGGGTGAAATGTGAAAATGCGTGATGAGATCTGCCTCTTGCAGGTGTCAATTGGGTTTTGGGATTTTAGGTCCACTCAGCATTGAGTGGGAACAGTGCAGAAAGACAGATCATCATTCCCTTCCTCTAATCTACACATGAAGTCAGGTTTGCATCTGAAAATCAGCTCCTTATTGATCTTAACCTTGTTAATATTCATGAGGCTCTATCAAGAGGTAGGAGATTTTAACATGGTCGCCCCCACGCTCTAAATCAATTCTCATTGATTTCAATAGACTTCATCCACCCAAGCATTGATGTTGCCCCCTCCCATGAAAACCTGTTTCCAAGGTCCTTTGGAACATGTAAGTGGTACAAGACGCTGGTCAGTCTTGCTTGCCATCATCTGGACTTTGGGGGTACTCAGGGCGGTGAGAGATAGTACTTGAGAAGCCTCTGCTCCTCTTTGGGGCTACGTGAGGCTGATCATCTCTTAAATCCATTCAGCCACAAAGCCATGCTCTCCTCAAGTCCCAGCCACTCAAAGGGAAGACAGAGTCCTTCCTACTTTTAGGCACATGTCTATTTCAAGACAAGGCTGATTTTTCCTAAAATTTAGAGACTACCTGTCCTTAAAGGCCTCTTACAAGTTGAGGTGACAACCCATTCTGTCCTCAAACACAACTGAGTTCAGAGCAGAATCTCACAAACCCACAGCTCTGGCTCAGAGTTCTTTTTTTTAGTTAATTAATTAGTGTATTCATTTATTCGGTGGCCCCAAGTCTTAGTTGCATGTGGCATGTGGATCTTTCCGTTGCTGCATGCAGGCTTTTAGTTGCAGCATGTGGGATCTAGTTCCTGGACCAAGAATCAAACCCAAGTCCCCTGCACTGAGAGCTCAGAATCCCAGTCACTCGTCCATCAGAGACGTCCCTCCGGCTCCAAGTTCTTTTCTCTCCTCAATTTGTGCAAGGAAAGGACTAAGCCTTTCTTCACAGCCAAGGTTTCCTTTGAAGGACTGGGAACCCAATTCAGGTGACTTTCTTTTATTTTTTTAAGTATCTTTCCCTCTCTTATTTCTTTTCGTTTATATATATATATATATATATATATATATAATTATTTTATTATTATTATTATTTTACTTTACAATATTATATTGGTTTTGCCATACATCAACATGAATCCACCACGGGTGTACACGTGTTCCCAGTCCTGAACCCCCCTCTCCCCTCCCTCCCCACACCATCCCTCTGGGTCATCCCAGTGCACCAACCCCAAGCATCCTGTATCCTGCATCAAACCTAGACTGGCAATTCATTTCTTATATGATATTATACATGTTTCAATGCCATTCTCCCAAATCATCCCACCCTCTCTTGGTACATATACACAATGGAGTATTACTCAGCCATTAAAAAGAATACATTTGAATCAGTTCTAATGAGGTGGATGAAACTGGAGCCTATTATACAGAGTGAAGTAAGCCAGAAAGAAAAACACCAATACGTATATTAACACATATATATGGAATTTAGAAAGATGGTAATGATAATCCTGTATGTGAGACAGCAAAAGAGACACAAATTATATATAATTTTTTAATTATGTTTGTGTCTTATTTTATTAACAAAAGTATTCACCTCTTGTACCAGGGAAAATGTCCAAATGGTGAGTCGCAGTGCAGCATTAACTCTGGATTATACCCCAAAGAAGAAGAGTTACAATTGAACTTGGTGAAGTTTGTGAACACCAGACAAGACAAGAAAGTGAAGGCAACCTCCGGCCAATGGCCAGCAAGAAACTGAATTCTGCCAACTGCATAAGCCGATTCTTCCCCAACAGAGGAGGCTCCAGCCCTGACTGACGGCTTGATCGCAGTAGGAACCCAGCTAAACCCTGCCTATGCTCTGTACCCACAGAAATTGTAAGATAATAAATGTGCATTGTTCTAAGCCACTACGTTGTGATAATTTGATACACAGCCATATATAGCCAACGCAGTGCTTGTGTAGTTTATATACCTGAAGGGGTATCACAGTTTAGTAGCTGAGATAGCAAATCTCAAGCCCACCTAGAATCAACTATCAAACTCCAATTATTAACGGGGCTGGGTAGGGAATTCCTTGGTGATCCAGTGGTTAGGAGTTCACCTGCCAATGCAGGGGACACGGGTTTGATCCCTAATCCAAGAAGATGCCACACCCTGTGGGGCATCGAGGCCCCTGAGCTACAGCTACTGAAGCTCACATGCCCACAGCCTGTGCTCTGTAACAAGAAAAGTCACTGCAATGAGAAGCCTACACACTGCAACAAGGAGAAGCCCCCACTTGCTGCATCTAGAGAAAGCTGATACAGCAACGAAGACCCAAACACAGCCAAAAATAAAGGATTAAAAAAAAATTTTTAAGAGATCTTGTAGGTACTTGGCACTGACGACACTTTCCGCTCCTCCCCAAACATGTGACTTACACACAATCGTTATCTCCATTTTTCATATGAGGAGACTGAGCCACAAAGAAGGGAACTAGCTTTCCCAACACTACCCAGATTTACATTAGTAGTAGTGGAGCATTACTTCAAACTGGGTCTATCTAACTGCAAAGGATGCTCTTAAACACTGAGCTGTCTCAGGTGCTAAAACCACCCCCGCAGAGTGTGTGGCACCCCCCCAAAAAAACAGATCAGGTAAGCCTTTGCTGTATAGATGGCTATACTAGCCTTCTTAATCTAGGTATTACAGATGAGGAAACAGAAGCTTGTGGATTTCAAGTGTTTCATCCTAGCCCATCTACACTGGATGGGACCAAGATTGGAACCTGGGCAAGTTAATGTCAAATCCCATGCCATTTCTATCTCTTCCCCTTCTTCTTTGCTCTGCATAAAAGTATAGCCTAAACCCACCCTTTCTTTTTTTAATTAATTTTTTAATGTTGATTGATTAATTTCTTTGTCTGTGCAGGATCTTAGCTGCAGGACATAGGATCTTTAGTTGTGACATGGAGACTCTTAGTTGCAGCCTGTGGAATCTAGTTCCCTGATTATGGATCAAACCCGGACCCCTGCCTTGGGAGTTCAGAGTCTCAGCCCCTGGGAAAGTTCCCCCTCCGCTTTATTTGTCATCCTGATTTAGCAAACTCCTCTGAACTGTTCTTTCCCGTGTTCAGCCAACATTTATGGAGTGTTTGCTTTCTGCCAAGCATATTTCAGGCCTTGGAAACTCAAAGACAGACAAGAGAGCACCTTTGTGCATGTTGCACCGGAGATTATTCAAGCTGCCAAGATTCATCTATGCTATTTGCTGTTGTAACATGGTGCCTGGAAACTTGGTAGGTGTGATGCCTTTTTTTTCATCGGTAGCTCATTGGGAGAAAGCCTCATTTTGCCTCTGTTTTAGGCAGCTGCTCCTTTAACTCCTCAAGGTGGTCCCTACATATGCCTCTGGTTTTCACAGCTCCAGACATTTTCCAGGCTTCCCAGGTGATGTAGTGGGTAAAGAATCTCCTGCCAGAGCAGGAGACCCCAGAGACGCATGTTCAGTCCCTGAGTCCGGAAGATCCTCTAGACGAAGAAATGCCAACTCACTCTAATATCTTGCCTGGGAAAATCCCATGGCCAGAGGAGTTTGGCAGGCTACAGTTCATGGGGTTGAAAAGAGTTGAACACAACACAGGCATTTTCTTGGGATTCCTTGACCCCCTTTCGACCTAGAATGCCCTCTCAATACCTCTTTGCCTGTTTGAACACTCCTGTTCCCCTTCAAAACCTTGGAACATCACCCCCTTTCTGCATCTACTCCTTTTACCATCACAGTTAATCTTACCCTGGTCACTTTTCTCCCAGCAATTTCACACATTTTGCTGATAGCACCTAAAATATTCCATTATAGTTATTTGTTTTCTTTCTTTTTCTTTTTTTTTAATTTTTTGGCCATGCCAAAATATTTCCTGACCAAGGATTGAACCCAGGCCCCCACCGTTGGAAACACAGAGTCTTATGTGGTTATTTGTTTTCAAATTTCTTTCCTCTATTAGGCTGAGAGTACTTTGCAAATCTGGCCCCCAACTCAGCACATAGTAGCAATTCAAGAAATGCTGGATGAACAGAATTCAGTTCATTCATTCCACAAATATTTACAAACCCCGTCCCCTGTGCCAGGAATGAGATTCGGGGATTCGGCAGAAAACAAAATACGCAAAAATCTCTGCCCTCTTGGAGGTAATATTATATTGATTCTACTTGCGATGCCTGGCTCTATTGGATCACGTTGGCCAGGTTTTAATGAGCTTCCTTTGTACTGTCTTTCAATCTAATGCCAGCCCCTGGCTACGTGACTTGGGATTTATCTTGGGAAGCCAGTTTGTGCAAACATCTCTCCAAGCCCTGGGAAATCTTCAAGAAGTCTGTAAACCGAGGAGACCATGTTGTTAACAGACACACCAGCGCAAATCTGTCCAAATGAAGTTGTCTTCTCAGAAGCAGCCCCCGCGGGAAGCCGCAGTCTCAGTGAGGCTGCCAATGTCTGGACTATTTTTGGCCTCTTATTTTGGAGCTGTATATGGAATTTACAGCCCATTTGCGAACAGACTCAATGGGGGGAAATGTCCCTTTTCAAGGCTTCATTTGTCACTAAATATGCCTAGCCATGTTTCATAGATGAACAGGTGAACGAGCTCACCAATCCAGGTATGCGGAAGCCAGAAAAAGAAAACAAAGAACCAGAAATGCACGCAGATGTATTTACTAGGCAGCGATCCCATCTCTCAACAGATACTGCCTGCACAGCGACCTATATCTTGATCGGTAACCTCTCATCCCCGATTACAAGTTACTTATCCATTCTCCACTGGTTGTCATTAATGTATTGATATGTGTTGATATTGATAGGATGTCATTGATATATGTCACTGTCGCAGTTGGTGAATCCAATGGTCCTTATTTGAAAGCAATGCTTCTTTCTTTGTTCACATATGCAAAAGATTATTTACCCAGCAATTGAGGTTTCAGGGCATAAAGTATGCACATCTTCAATTTGACCCGTTATTGCTAAATTGATCTCTAGATGAGACCTACCCACTTACAGTCACTCTGCAGTTGGTGAGAGCATCCCTTTCTTCACGTACTCAGCGAAAACGGGCATCACATAATGGGTGGGAAATGATGTCTCATGTTACCTTGCATATCTATGACTTATTAATGTGGTTGAGCATTTTTCCTATATGTGTATGGCTGTTTGACTTTCATATTCGGTGCTTTTTCTGTTTGTATCCGTTGTGCTTTTTTTTTCTAGTGGACTCTCTGTCTTTATATTGTTGATTTATAGGAATATTTCTTACATTCAAGAGAGGAAGCTTTTGTCAGTTATTTATACAAATGTCTGTTGGCATATGGAAGACTCTATTTCATTTAGTCAAATTTATAAATCTTATCCTTTATGCTTTGCATTTTTTGTTCATTTAAAAAAGAATAACCTCTCTACTTCAAGATCACAAAGATATTCCTGTAAATTTTCTTCTAAAAGTTCTATTATTTTAGTATTTATTATTTGAAGATTTGATGTTTGTGTATGGGCTAAAGTAGAGACAAAAAAATTGTTTTCCTATAAAGATAGCCATTTTCCCCATTGCATTTACTGAATAAAGTGTACCCCCTCCCCTCACTACAACTCTTTGTTATGCCACTGCAGTCTTGTACCAAGTTTCTGAGTATGTTAAGGGCTTTTTCTGCACTATCTTTTCCTTTGATTGATTTGTCTATCTCTGTACCAAATTTACATTGCTTTAATTACCCTTAAAATAAATATTATCAATATATGGATACTGAACAGCAAGCCACTGCTCCCCCTGCTTCACAGATATTATTCGATATCATAGCTATCTCTGGACTTTTATATTTCTAGGAATAAGTTAGGATTAGTTTTGTCAATCTCTACCAAAACAAGCAAACAAAAAGTCTGCTTGGATTTGGTTAATTTTTTTTTTTTTTTTTTACCGTAGACTGACTTTGTTTTTCATCAAAAGATAAAATATGCTTTTAAGAAAAAGAAGTAGGAGAGGCACCTTTGGGCCTCAGGACACTGGAGCCAGGAGTTTCCTTTGGTTCTTGTGCTACCATTAGAGAACTTCTCAGTGTCACTCTCCCAGGTGATGCAGTGTTAAAGAATCTGCCTGCCAATGCAGGAGAGGCAGGAGTCTGGGGTTCAATCTCTGGCTCCAGAAGAGCCCCTGGAGTAGCAAATGGCAACCCACTCCAGTATCATTGCCTGGAAAATTCCATGGACAGAGGAGCGTGGTGGGCTGTAGTCCACGGGGTTACAAAGAGTTGGACAAGACTAAGCATGCACATTTGGACACACATGTACATTTGGACACACATGCACAAGCATGATGTCACCATCACATCCCCAAGCTGGATCGCAGGCTGACGGGGTCCACCAGCATGGGGACATATCTGCAGCTTGCCATGGGACCCCAGCTGCAGTGGTCCTGCCCCTTCCAGGGCTCAGCCCCAAACTTGACTCTCAGTGTGACACCTCCTTGCCAGTGCCCTGAATCACATTCAGCATCTCTGGTCCTGAAACATCAGCAACCTAATTATTCTCCCCCACAAATCCACAACCCTCTCATCACGCTCTGGCCCCAGACTGGTCTACCAAAAAGATGGTCATGGGATCTCTCCAGAGATGCTGGCCTTGACTTCTCAGAGCTGGGCTGATACAGTAGCCACTCCCTCTAGGAAGCATTTAAATGTATTCCTTAGTCAAGTCAAGTTGTTCAGTCATGTCTGACTGTTTGTGACCCCATGGACTGTAGCCCACCAGCTCCTCTGTCTATGGAAATGTATGCCTTAATGAATTACAATTCAAAAAAAAATGAAAATTCCTATTAGCCACATATCAAGAGCTCAGATCTGCAGTATCCACGTGTGGCTGCCATCACATCTATACTTCTACCATCGCAGAAGGTTCTAGGGGGCCGAGCCACAGAAATTCAAAGCATCTCTGGTTCCCTAGAGTGAGAGCCAAGTGGTGTACATGATACACACTACTCCTGCCCTCACAGCTCCCACCTGTCCATTTCTCTCCCTGCCTGCCTACTCAGATGAATTACCATCAGAGCATTTTCTCAGCCCTGCAAGCACCTTAGACCTTCCTGATCTGAGCTATGGCTTAGTCTGTCCTTGTAGTCTAGAAGGCCCTTCCTTCTCCAGCTCTTCTCTCTCCCAAGTCGATTTCTCCCTTCAAGGCTCTGCTTAAGCTTATCACCACACCTCAAAGATCTCCTCCTCCTTAGTCTCCTTTTTGCAGCTTTCACAGCCCACTGTGTCCCTGTGGCACCAAACTCAACTCACGCAGGGCAGCAGCTATCCAAAAAGTTCCCTCTCCTTGGATCCCAGCTCAGAGCCCTGCCCCTAGAAACTGTCAGGGCATAATTACAGAGCCTGCTGCTGCTGCTGCTGCTGCTGCTAAGTCGTTTCAGTCATGTCTGACTCTCTGCAACGCTATGGACTGTAGCCCATCAGAATCCAAGAGATTCTCCAGGCAAGAATCCTAGAGTGGGTTGCCATGTCCCCCGTGTGTCAATCTGCTGGCTCCCAGCACCCCTCATCCTATAACTTAGCCCCCACTCCCTCTTTTCTACTCACTCCCCCATGTTTAATTACATTTAATTGCAAAATGGTCTGCTTGCCTTCCCTGTGCCTCCAAAAGTGTTTGTGTAAACAGCAGAGAGATCCTGTTCATTATAAAGACTTCCTCACATTCATCACAGCCAGTTCCGGTCCCCTCTGATTGCAGAGGAGATAGGACCAGCCATTTGGAGACAGGAAGGAGTTTATTGAAAGGGAACACAGCCATCCTGAAGGGAGAGAGCAAGATAGACACGTGGCATGTGGGGTACATGCTTCCGTCCCTTAGGAGAGACAGACAAGGACGAGGAGAGATGGAGAAAAAGAGAGAGGGGTGGGAAGAAGAGACAAATAGAGAGAGAAAGCAGAAAAGCAAAGTCAAAATAGAAAGACACAGACAAGATTCATAGATAGAGATAGACAAACAAAAGTGGACCCAAGAGCATGGCATCAGAGACATTGAGTGGGGGGTAAAGATGCCCAAGCTGCTACATCTTAATACATCCCTCACTTCCCACAGCATGCTTGCTCTGGGACAGCGCAGATTACAACAGGCATGACAAATAGCGCAGACACACAGAAAAATTGAAAAGCCATCAAGAGATCCAATGGAAACCAAACTCAACTTCAGCCATCAGCATCTCAACGACCAGCATGAGCGACCTTGGATGTCATCCATGTTCATCTGACCCTGCCTCTCTGAAAAGATCCAGAGAGAAAAGTTTGGGCTGTGGCCTGTGGTTCCTTGGGAGTCCTCTAGCTGGAGTTCTTAGCAAAAATCTGGGTCTTTGCTGTGAACAGAACCAAACTGAGGCTATAGTAGAACAGGAAAAATATAACCAAAACTTTTTTTCCCCTAAATTTACGACTTCTAAAGGTTTTAGAGTTTGGAATGTGCCTGATAAAATAATTCCTGGTCACTGGAGAGGGACAGCTCTTTCATGACAGTGAAAGGCTGCTTTAGAGCCACATAAATAAAACTGGTCTCTTTCCAGATTCCTCAACACCCTACTCTCAAGTTCTATCAGCTTATGCATCAATCTGGGCAACTGACTTCCTCATTCGCTCATCTGTTCACACACATTGAACAGGTACCTCTTGTGGTTCAGCATCGCACCAGGTGTGACAGTGGCAAACAGCACAAATGTTCCTAGAACCCAAAGGGTTTGATATATTGTGTGGCTCGTCAGTCAGTGTTAGTCACTCAGTCGTGTCTGACTGCGACCCCATGGACTGGAGCTTGCCAGGTTCCTTTGTCCATGGAATTCTCCAGGCAAGAACATTGGTCATGTTGCCATTCCCTTCTCTAGGGGATCTTCCTGACTCAGGAGTCAAATCTAGGTCTCCTGCCTTGCAGGCAAGATTCTTTACCATCTGAGCCACCAGGGACGCCCATAGTACAGATAAGCAGATACTAAAGAAAGAATAATACAAACGGAAATTGCACTAGGGATATGAATATGAGCAACAGATCAAAAGAGCGTGGGGCCTCCAAAGAAGTGAAAGCAGGGTCTGTCTTAGTCAGCTAGGGCTACCATAGGAAAGCGTGAGTGGCTCAGTCATGTCTGACTCTTTGCAACCCCATGGACTGTAGCCTGCCAGGCTCCTCTGTCCACAGAATTCTCCAGGCAAGAATCCTGGAGTGGGTTGCCATTCCCTTCTCCAGGAGATATTACGGACCCAGGGATCGAAGCCAGGTCTCTCACACTGCAGGCAGATGCTTTACCATCTGAGCCACCAGGGAAGCCCTTAGGGCTACCATAACAAAATACTGATGATGGGGTGCCTTCAAAAATGGAAGCGTATTTCTCACAGTTCTAGAAGCTGGAATTCTGAGATCAGGATGCAGCCTGGTCAGCTCTGGTGAGCTCTCTCTTCCTGGCTTGCGGATGGCTGCATTCTCACTGTGACCACACAGGGCAGGAGGAAGCTCTCTGGTTCTTCCTCTTATTCTAAGGGCACTAGTCCCATAAAACGAGCCCCACCCTCACGACCTAGCCTAAATCTAGTTATCTCCCAAAGGTCTCATCTAATATCATCACATCATGAACACAATCATTCAGCTCGTAACAGACTCAATCAGGTGCTTATATTATACATGAATGTTCATAGCAACCCTATCTACAATACCCAAAGGTGGAAACAACCCAAACGCCCATCAGAGGATGAATGATAAACATATTATGGCACATATTGATACATACAATACAGTATTCAGCCTTGAAAAAGGAACTGAGTACTGATGCACGCTGTAACCTGAATGAACCTGAAAATGCTATGCTAAGTAAAAAAAAAAAAAAAAAAGTAGCAAACGATTATAAACTATATGATTCCATTTACATAAAATATCCAGAATAGATAAATTGATAGAGACAGAACACAACAGGTATTTGCCAGGGTCCAAGAGGAGGGTCAGTGGGTAGTAACTGCCTATTGGGTACACTGTTTCCTTTTGGGGTATGAACTTTATCATAATAGAGAAAAAAAATGCAGTCCTAAGAGATGGGATATTATGAGGTCAGCTACTTTCAACTAGGCTTCATCAGTGGCTCAGACAGTAAAGAATCTGCCTGCAATGCAGGAGTCCCAAGTTCAATCCCTGAATGGGGAAGACCACCTGGAGAAGGGAATGGCTACCTATCCACTCCAGTATTCTTGCCTGGAGAATTCCATGGACAGAGGAACCTGGCAGACTCCAGTCCATGGAGTTGCAAACCAGTCAGACGAGAAGTGAATGACTAGCGTTCACTTTCACTTAATTTAAACTAGGAGCCAAGGAAAGGCAACTCTGAAGAAGTGGAGTGTATATGAAACTTGAAGGATGAATAGAAGTTAGCAGGGGGAATACTGGAGGCAGCAGAATCTGGGCAGAGTGACTAATATCCAGGAAAACCACCTAGTGAGAAAGAGCTGACTGGCACATTTGGGAATGAGAAGGAGCCAGGGTGGCTGGAGGACAGGGAGCAAAGAAAACTGTGGCTGCAGGTGAAACCGGATAGTTAGTCAGCGGCAGATTTTATGGGCATTTTGATTTTTGTTTTGTTTTGTTTTGTTTTAGCATTGATGGGAAAGAGAAGTGACATGATCTGTTATACATTTTAAGATCAATCTGGATGCTTTGAGAATGGATTGGAAGTAACAGAAACGGTATCAAGGTCTCAATTAGAATCAATCTCTCCTTCTCCCCCTCTCTTCCTTTTTTCTTTTCTTATTTTTATATATGAACAGAATCTGGGCTGAGCTTAGAAGTCCTGCATCACAGCTTTCTTAGCAACAAAGCAATACAGACTTTACTCCGTTTTCACCTAACATTTCTGGTGGCAGAAAAGAAGTCCAGAGCTGGCTGCATTTCTCATTCTTTCCATTTAGCAACCCTTCCCATTCTTAAGGGCTTCCCAGGTGGCACTAGTGGTAAAGAACCTGCCTGCCAGGCTCAGGCCTGATTTCTGGGTTGGGAAAAGCCCCTGGAGGAGGGCACGGCAACACACTCCAGTATTCTTGCCTGGAGAATCCCACAGACAGAGGAGCCTGGCAGGCTACTGTCCATAAGGTTGCAAAGAGCTGGACAAAACTGAAGCAACTTAACACACACTCCTTCTTATGCTCACCTCATTCTCTCTTCCTTTTTCCTTAAGATAAAAGCAAAATTACCGAACATATTTAGGTATTTCACTCAGGCTCACATTATGGCTTTTCAAAAAAATTCACTTCTCCTTTTTGGCTCAGAAATGTCTCTTCTATTATATCTCTGATTACTGCTTTCTCCTTTTTCTTCCTGGATCTTTTTCAGGAACAAATTAGATCTGTTCCATCTCCTGTCTCCTGGTCCTCGCTTCTTCTTTCTCATCATCATCCTAGTTTTGGCTCTTTCCTCCACACTCTGAAGTGAAAGTGAAAGTCGCTCAGTCGTGTCCAACTCTTTGCCATCCCATGGACTATAGAGTCCTTGAAATTCTCCAGGCCAGAATACTGGAGTGGGTAGCCTTTCCCTGCTCCAAGGGATCTTCCCAACCCAGGGATCGGAGCCAGGTCTCCCTCATTGCAGGTGGATTCTTCACCAGCTGAGCCACAAGGGAAGCCCAAGAATACTGGAGTGGGTAGCCTATCCCTTCTCCAGCAGAGCTTCCCAACCCAGGAATTGAACCGGGGTCTCCACTCTAATAACACTTTTTTTTTCAGATTTATTTATATTTATTTTTTGGCTGCACCATGCAGTATGAGAGATCTTAGTTCCCCCTCCAGGGCTCAAACCTGTACCCCCTGCTCTGGAAGCTCAGATTCTTAACCATTGGACCACCAGGGAAGTCCCCATTCCAATCACTCTTGATCAATGTAGATCAAGGTCCACATCTCCACACGGCAAAGGATCTGACATGACTGAGCGATTTCGCATGCATGCACATATTTAACCCTTGCAGTGCTGCCTTTTCATTTTAGGATTCCTAAAACAGATACTGAAGTCTGTTCTTATATCCCTCTCTCTTAGGTAATATAATCTTCTTTTTCACACCGCCTACATTTTGCCCATGTCTGTTTTCACTTAAATCTTATTATTATTTCACTTCTCACCCCTGTTTTCAGAGACCCCATTTCTTCCACAGTATTAAAAACACAAGAAGACATTCTCGACATCGTCTTTGTTTCTACCATCCCTAGCATATTGCATGCATTTTCTCAGTCTTTTGTAATTTGAAATGTTTCACAGAGCTGATGGTGCCGCCTTAGATATTCATCTTTAAGCCATGGGATATGTAAGCAGGGCTGGTGTTTTTCCATAAACATTTTGAGTAAATTGTCTTTGCTTCCCCTTCTGGTTCCCTTTGGTTGTTCTTGGCTTCACAGATCTCCAACTGGAGGGCTTCTTCGGTGTAAATTTATAACACTCTCATTGTTATTGAGCAGCCGGAGGGGAGTTGGGAGGAAGCCTGAGCTGTGAGCAGTGTTCACAGGAATATTTATCTCTGCAGCAATTCTTTCCATGCCTGGTGAAGCTGTTGTTGTTCTCAGCTCTGTGTTTTGCATTCACTTTTAATTTGGCACAGCCTCTACTCCAATGTAAACTTTGGCGATGCCCAGGCTCCTTCCTGGTGCTACTGCTTGACACTTGGAGGAAATGCCTCTTTAATCCCCCGGGAGGGATTTCTTTGATGTGGCAGTTACTTGATGCTAGGTCTTCCCAGGGCCCCTGGTGCAGAAGCTTCTGATCTTTTTCAGTGCAAGTCACAGAGCCAAGGTGCCACCAGGGGAGCTTCCTTTACCTTCAGCACCTCCTATGCCTAATTAGGAAAACTTGAGGATTTCCCTCAGGGTATCCACCCAAATCTTTCCATGATGCACAAGTTCTGACCACCGTGGCCCCTTTCTTCTTCATGTGGCTACCACACTAATCCTGGACTCTCAAAGGCTACTGGCACAAAAGATGCTGATCCTTAAAGTTCAAGTGAAGCCCAAATTTTTAGGAGGTCATCTTCCACAGACTTAGCAAACAGACTTATGGACACGGAGTGGGGAGGAAAGAGAGGGTGCGGTATGGAGAGAGTAACATGGAAACATACATTACCATATGTAAACTAGATAGCTATTAAGAATTTGCTGTATGACTCAGGGAACACAGACTGAGGCTCTGTAACAACCTACAGGGGTAGAATGGAGAGGAAGATGGGAGGGAGGTTCCAGAGGGAGGGGACATAGGAATACCTATGTCTGATTCCTGCTGATGTTCGGCAGAAACTGAAACAATACCGTGAAGCAATTATCCATTAATTAAAAATAAATCAATTTAATTATGAAGAAAGGAGGTCACCCTCTTCCACGTGGCCTGTCCATGCATGCAGGTTTTACTATTCCAGGTAAGTGTGTAAGATTCCATTAGAATCCCTGTATGTCACTTGTGATATGAATGCCCTTTCCTAGAAAGAGTTATAAGTTGAACCCTGGGTGTATTTCTCAGTCCAATGCCTTGTGTCCTATGTCTACCCACACTTTCTCAGTCTCCCGTAGTTGTGTTGGGCCATTTCCTAGTTTTCCACTCTCCCCTGCCCACTCCTTCCCTTTGTTATTTCTCGAATGAGGATTTGGCCAGAAGTGGAGCAGAGAGTTTAAAAAGAGTTTAAGAGGAGATATATGTGTGTGCTCACCTTGATGTCTAATTGAAACATCTAATCTTACTTAATGAAACTTGCTTCTCTTGTGTGGACACCGTTTTTGTCTTAAGCTGACAGCATGTGGACGTGAACACCTGTGCAGAGTGTATGGCTTAAGGCAACAATCTGCAGTGTGATCAGATGATTACAGAGTCAGATAGATCCCAATATGCAGACTTCCTGAACAAACACAAAACCTACCAAACTTAGAAAAAGAAAAAAAAGATCCTACTTGGACCCATTTAGGCAATGAAATATCTTTTTACTTTCCTTTGGCACCATACATCTAGATAGCCTATGAGTCAAATATTGAAAGATTTGAAAGTAAACAGCAGGGCTTCCCCGGTGGATCAGCAGTACAGAGTCTGCCTGTCAATGCGGGAGACACAGGTTCGATCCTTGGTTCTGAAGGGTCCCACATGCTGCACAGCAACGGGGCCTGTGCACCGCAACTACTGAGCCTGTGCTCTAGAGCCTGGGAGCCACAAGTACTGAAGCTCAGCACCCTAGAGCCTGTGATCCACAGCAAGAGACGCCACCACAGTGAGAAGTGTGTACGAGGCAGCTGGAGAGTAGCCCCCGCTCTCCGTGCCTAGAGAAAAAGCCCGCTCAGCAACCAAGACCCAGCACAGCCAAAAATAAATAAATAAAAAGTGAACATCGGAACTAACAACAGCTTTAAAAGGGTTTAAAGACAACTAAAAGACTATTAAAATGTACACCAAAGTAGGAACTAAAGTAACATGTTACTTGGGATTTTTATGCTCCTCCTGTGTTTTTGCTTTTCTGGCGGGTGGCAGAGGGGTGGCGAGTTCAACTAATCTTCATTGTTTGCAGGGGTCAAGTTTTCCCTACAATTAGCAAGCACGTATAACTTTAATCAATATAAAACAGGGAGAAAAATGAGGATGAGGGAACATGTTATTCACCTAACAGTATAACCACATTGCTCATTACATTAAGAGGAGGTATATTTTCATCTATTTCAAGGCTAAATATTCAGCCTGATATGTTGTGTTCGGGAAAAGTGGAGTCAGACATTTGGGACCCAGGGGGTCTTCAGTCCCTTATGAGTCTCCGCTCCATGTGATCTGGAAACTGGAGAGATGACTAATCTGACATAATAACAGAGAAGTTGTGACCATGTACAAAACTGTACAAAGAATCACAGGCATTTTCACAAGAGACGGAACCACACTGGATCCTCCCATGCATAACTTTCCCTCAGAACTGTTTTCCATCTTTCTTTGGGCTCTCCCATCTTATCAGATATTGAAAGTAGGTGTGTAAATATGTAGTCTAGGAAAAAGAAGCTGACGATGGAATAAAGACAATGGTGTTGTGTTTTTCATGTGATTGATGAAATGAGTGAGTACACGGGGTTGGGGTTAGTGGTGAAAGTCTTGCATTTTATTTCCTCTAAAGTAAGGCTGTGAAAGCAATCTAAGTGTCCATCAACAGATGAATGGATAAAGAAAATGTGATATATATACTCATATACATATGCATATATATATAAACACTACTCAACCATATAAAAGAATGAAAGTTTTCCATTTGCAGCCGCATGGATGGACTTGGAGGGCATTATGCTAAGCGAAATAAGTGAGACAGAGAAAGACAAACACTGCACGGTATCACTTATATGTGGAATCTAAAAAATACAACAAATTAGTGAATATAACAAAAAAGAAGGAGACATAGATATCATCTTTATAAACTAGTGTTACCAGTGGGGAGAGGGAAAAGAGGAGGGATAATACAAAGGAAGAAAATTCGGAGATATAAACTATTAGGCACACACACACACAAAGCTACAAGGTTATAGTGTACAACACAGGAAATAGAGCAAATATTTTATATCTATAAATGGAGTATAACCTTTAACAATTGTGAATCACTATATTACACCCGTGCCTTCCCAGGGGGCTCAGTGGTAAAGAATCTACCTGCCAAGCAGGAGACACAGGTTCCATCCCTGGGTCAGGAAGATCCCCTTGAATAGGAAATAGCAACCCATTCCAGTATTCTTGCCTGGAAAACTTTATGGACAGAAGAGCCTGACAGCTTGCAGTCCATAGGGTCATAAAGAGTTGGGTGACCCAGCTACAACTATACTTTTTAAAAGTGGGCTATGAAATATTTCCTTCTTATCTTAAGGTGTGTCCAAGAATCACACAAGTCATGACATTCTATTATCATGTTCTGATTTTAATAACAAAAATCAGTGCCATCTTTTGTCAGACCAAAACAGGCAATTATCATGATGCATATAGTGCTATTTCTGCTGAAATGTTCATTGTTGCTTTGTTTAAAACCCTCGTTCCTTTAGAAAGCGTCTGCTGCTGTGCCGTGTGGAAAATGGTGATCAACCCTTTCCTCCTCTTTGGACTGGGCTGTGGGAAGTTTGTGCTCCGAAGAAGTGGGGTCCTGTCCACCTCCTGTCATGCAGACAGCCCAAGCGATGATTATTTATTTACAACAGCTAATACAATTGGTGGTAACGACTTCATAGGCAGCCTCTAAGTGCAGGCGGGATGAAAAATTTACTAAATTGGAGAATAAAATGCATAAGAAAATGTACAGAATCAATATTTCATGGCCTTTGCTTTACCTTGCTGTTCACAAATCTATTCCCGAGTTCGCATTAAATTTTAAAGCGACAGTCATGCGACAAGTTCAAACTCTGGGTTATTTCACGTTAGTTTAGCTTTAGAGGAGTTTTGTTATTGTTTGTTTCATAAAGTCATGAGGAGCTGAGGAGGGGAGACACTTAGGAAGCCACTTAGCCAGGTGACTCTGGTTTTGCTTTTTTTTTTTCCAAACAGGAAGACAAAAATGGTGTCTGGCATTTATAAAAAGGTCACTTTAGTCATTCGGTTTCTAAACTAAGCCTTAGCAATCTTTCTGTTCAATCTTGTACCAGATTTAAAAGATTATTTTTAAAACCTTTGAAAGTCAATTATTTTGTCAGAAATCAAACCTTTATTGACTCGCTACTATGAGCTAAGCACTAAGTAATATACATTAAACTTGATGGTCCTGGAAGAGAACAATATTCCCTACATTCTCCATGTTTCCATGAATTTATGAAACTGACACTATGCTGAATAAACAGCTAGAGGAACAGACATGCAATTGATGCAATCTGGATACTGAAGGCAGAACATCTTTTGTGTGTGGTGTAAGTTTTGAGTAAATGCAGACCTAAAGACAGCCATGAATAGTTCCTTTCTCAATGATTGACCAAAGATTTTAAGACACATTGGTCTAAAAGGGAAAGCAGTTCATGAAATCTACAAAGTGTTACAGTTATATCCAGTGATTTTCTCATGTTTGTTTGCTTATTTGTTTATTTTGTTTGGACCAGTATATGAGGAATTTGAAACTTACTAATACAGAATTAATTTCACTACTTACCATTCATATTCCTAAACTATAACTTCTTACTTTGTCAAGATTCATGTTCGGATTGCACATGGATGTAACTGTAATGAGAAAAACAAACAGTCTTTTGGCTAGAGAGAGAATCTTGAGGACCACCCAGAAACTGCTTCTCAATGAAGCCTTATTCTCCAGAGTGTCAAGTATGTGAAGATTTGTGAAGGGTTTTTGTCCATGAGATTATTTTACATATGGATGCCTTGCAACCTCCAAAGAAACTCAGCTCTGACCAGTGCACAGTGGATATCACCAAGCAAGAACACAAGGTGGCCAACAGCCTTTCTGCTTGGTCTTAAATTATTTCTAATCCTTGTGGTCAAAAAGTATTAACTCTATGGTTTCAATGTCCCCCACGCCACATTTTTATTGTCTCCTAATCATGCCTGAAAACTGATGTTTCCATGAAGGTTAGAAATCTGTTCAAAGATTTAGAGTGGGAGCACAGTAATCCCAGTGCAAGTTTTGTCATTAATCATGTGCGCTTCCGTTTAGAGCTTAAGCCAGTGATAGGATGAAAAGGTGAGAGGTGGGATGCTAAGCCCACTGCAAAAGCACAAGAAAGGCCTTTTGAAGTGTTTTACCCTCTATAGATTCAAGTTGCTGAACAAACTCAAGTAGTTTATAGTATATGACTAGTAGGAGATAGGAAATTAAGGGAATGTCCAACTGAAGATCTATATTTTCTTAGCAAGAAAGGAAAATAAATACATCTACTTCAAGTGGAGGAGGTAAAAAGTAGACAGCCCTCCTCCTTACAGGGTAGTCTTGGGACCAGCAGTTGGGAACTATTATTAGTGCAAATACGAGCTTCCCAAGTGGTAAAGAACCCACCTGCCAAAGCAGGAAATGTAAGAGACATAAGTTCGATTCCTGGGTCAGAAAGATCCTCTGGAGGAGGGAATGGGAACCCATTCCAGTATTCTTGCCTGGGAAATCCCCATGGACAGAGAAGCCTGGTGGGCTACCGTCAATAGGGTCGCAAACAGTTAGACCTGACTGAAATGACTTAGTACGCACATTGATACAAATGCTGCTGGCTTGCCCAGCTCAGGCCTCTGGATCAGAATGTACTTTTGATTTCTTTACCAACTAATTGTGGAATAATTCACATCCATTTAAACTGCAGAATTTAATGCATTTTGGCAGTCATCAATGCACATGAAACCACCCTGACAATCAAAACCCTAAAAAGTTCCATCACCCCAAAAGATTGTGCCCCTTGGCGATCCTTCCCTCTTGCTTCCTTGGCCCTCAGTAACCACTCGTCTGAATTTTTTGTCACTATAGATTAGTTGACATTTTATGTAAATGGAATCATATAGTATATGCTCCCCTTTGGGGCTGGCTTTTTTCACTGGGAAGAATGCTTTTGAGATTCACCATTGCAGTTGACCTTATTAGTTGCTCATGGAGTACCATCCCATGATGTACATGTACTTTGTTTTGTTTCTCCATTTACCAATTAATGGGTATTTAAGATGTTTCTGGATTTTTAAAATATTTATCTTTATTTATTGATTTGGCCACACTGGGTCTTAGTTGCAGCTTGTGGGATCTAGTTCCCCGACTAGGGATTGAATGGGGACCCTCCCAGCACTGGGAGCACAGGGTCTTAGCCACTGGACCACCAGGGACATCATTGTTTCCTGATTTTGACTTTGAATAAAGCTACTACAAACATTCATTGTTAAGCCTTTGTGAAAATATTTCTTTGGGGTAAATACCTGAGACTGAAACAGCTGGATCATATGCCATGTGTATGCTTAACTTTTTAAGCAAATACCAGTTTTCCAAAGTGGTATTACCATTCCACGTACCCACAAGGAGTGTATGTGAGATGGCATTGAACCACACCCTCAGTAACACTTGTATTCTCCTTCAGCTCCTTAATTTTCATGATTCCAGTGCTATGTGGTAGTACCTCTTTGGGGTTTGCATTTTCCTGCTCACTAATAAAGACAGAATCTGCATTTTGACAAGATCCATACCCTTTGCTTTACATACACAGTACAGTTTGAGTAACATTGATGTGGAGAACTTGGACTGAGAAGCTTCAGTATCAGTGTCGGTGGAGGCCAGGAATGATGATAAACTTAGTGATGGGTGATGAGCATACATTAGTGGTAACTCCAGTCTGCATGGTTGGATACTTTCTACAGCTGTATAAGAACAAAATTGGCAGGATTTGCCTGGCTGTCCAGTGGTTTAGAATTCACTTTCCAACACAGGGGATGCGGGTTCCATCCCTGGTCAGGGAACTAAGATCCCACATGCTGCAGGACAACTAAGCCCATGTGCTGTAGCCACTGAGCTCACCTGCCACAACTAGAGAAGCCTGTGAACCACACCAAAGATCCTGCGTGTGGCAACTCAGACCCATTGCAGCCAAATGAATAAATTTAAAAAAAAAAAAAAAAAAAAGCTAGAACTGTCATGTGGTAGGCATCTGTAATTGATCATTAACTTCTTAAACTCACATTTTCCTTCTTACTTGGGAAAACAGAGACAGTTTCAAGAGAAATAAAACTAAAATTTTTCATAGATCTATGATACAATCTTTTCACCCATAGCTTTGATGCTATTTTAATTTCCTATTGCTGTTATAACAAATTACCACCCACTAACTTATTATCTTGGGCTTCCCTGGTAGCTCAGATGGTAAAGAATCTGCCTGCAATGCAGGAGACCCAAGTTCAATCCCTGGGTTTGAAGATCCCCTGGAGAAAGGAATGGCAATGCTCCAGTATTCTTGCCTGCAGAATTCCATGGACAGAGGAGGCTGGTGGGCTACAGTCCATGGGGTCGCAAAGAGTCAGACACAACTGAGCAACTAATACTTTCCTTTGTACTTTCAACTTATTATCTTATCTTCTGGAGGTCAAAAGCCTGAAAATAAGCCTGATGGGGCCAAAGTCAAGATGTTGGCAGGACTGAGTTCCTCCTGGGGACTCCAGGGCAGAACCATAACTTGCTTTTTCCAGCTTCAAGAGGTTGCCCACATTCCCTAGTTCACAGTCACCTTCCAGCAATGGCATCACGCTAGCCTCTACTTTCATCTCTGTCATATCTCCTTTTATAATTTTGTCTGTCCTGTTTTTCCTTTCATTGATAAGGACCCCTGTGATTACACTGGGCTCACCCAGATTATCCAGGATAATCTCCCATCTCAAGGTCTTTGATTGATTACATCTGCAAAGCCCCTTCTGACATGCAAGGTAACACATTCACAGGTTTCAGAGGTTACAATGTGGACATTTGGGGGCCATTATTCTGCCTATTGGGTTTCCCAGGTTGTGCAGTGGCAAAGAACCTACTTGCCAATGCAGGAAACATAAGCGATGTGGGTTTGATCCCTGGGTCAGGAAGAGCCCCTAGAGGAGGGCATGCCAACCTACCCCACTATTCTTGCCTGAAGAATCCTATGAACAGAGGAACCTGGTGGGCTACCATCCATAGGGTCATAAAGAGTTGAACACGACTGAGTGATAAACTCACACATACATTCTGCCTGTCACACACGCATTTCCTTCCAAGCACTTTTTTCTACCTATTACAACAGTATTTAAATAGATATTAAGTCAGAATGATTCAAAAATCCTCCCTCTCCTTCCTTATAATAGAAGAGCCATTTTTATGGGTAGAGAGGAAGGCTGAAGAAGCTGAGAGACAGTCAATTTATCCACATGTTAATAAAAGCAAAAATAACAACAGTAAACAACTGTTCAGTTAGGACAAAGATCTATGAAATTCATATACACTCACTAATTTAATCTTCAAAACACCTCTACATGCTCTGAATTTTCCCCAAATGATAAGCAATGCAATATTTTCCCTAGTATCCCAGCAAACATAATAGAGGCCCATATTGCTGGTCAATATGTGTGGAGTTAGCTGTAGCTTTGTTTCTTTTTGTTTTCCCTTTGATACTTTGCTGACATGAGCCTCAAGGTGAAAGAAGAGAGGCCTAGTTGAACTCAGAGATCCACTCTGGTTATTGTCTCTGCTGATTTTGATTTGCTTCCTGTGTTGTTTTGTTTTGTTTCTTTCTTTTTTCTTTTTTCTTTTCATGCCCACAACATGAGCATTTTCCTGTAATAAAAGTATTTTTCAAAAACGTGACTTGAATGGCTGCCTAACATTTGTCATCCGAATGCCTCATAACTGTTTGCATAAGTGACAGTAATTGTGTCAGGGCTGGAATGAACGGTCTCATCAAAGAGCAGGCTGTCCTTGCAAATCAGGGTGGGACTACCCCAGTATGCCCAGTTGAGAGAGCCTTCCTGCTCCTCCGGCCTTGCAGTATGTTTGGAGCAGGGTATTTCCTGAAGAGGGGGTTTGGGGAGAAGTAATGGTTGACATGTAGCAACTACTGCTTCTTCTCTGCATCTCTGGGGCAATAAAATGGGCTTTTTCTCTCTTAAGGTTGAGACGTAAAGGTTGTACACAGTGTCCACATTGTTAGAAAAGGCACACAAGCTCTTTGCATGGGACTCGTCCAAGCCTCAGGACACTTATAACTGCACCAATTCCCTTGGGAAGGAAAAGGTATCAAATGAGTAGTCCCAAACCAGACATTCTCAGAAACAGAAATAAAGCAACCTGGCTACCATCCGTATCTGCAAGCTCTTGCATGCTTTCAATAAGCTATCTCTTTTCATCATCATAAGAAACTCTTAAGGGAGAAACTATCCCTATTTTACAAACAAGGAAACTGAGACTCAGAGGTTGTTGCCTGAAAACTCACCTGATAAGTAGATGGCAAGTTGAGCCTCAAGGTCAAGTCTAACTGATCCCAAATTCCACACCCTTGACCTTGGGTCTGGTGCCACCTGCATCAGGACCTAGTCTGAAAGACACGCATGCGTAATTTATGATGTGCTTGAGGGGACTGCTCAGGGCCCTGTGTTGCTCAGATCAGGGCTACCTACCCCTTCCCATCATTCTCCAAAAATCCATTTTCAGGGGCTACTTCTTCACTCTCCACACCGCCCCCACCAAGGAACAGCATCTTCCTAGAGTGGAAGGGCAGTCCCAAAACTGTCCCATGGACATGTGCTGCCAGCCTTTCCCAGCCCCACAGGGCACTGTCAGATGTCAAAGCCAGGCTGAGCACATCTGGTGTTTGCCCTGTTCCTACAGAAGGACCAAGACAACTCTGAAGGACTAGACCCCCAGCCAGGCCTCCTCCACGTTCCCCATCTGTATTGGGGTCCAGGGTCCTGTCCAGCCTGGCTTCAGGTTTTTGTGCACCAGACCAATCACAGCCACACTCGCATCCACTCGTGTTTTGAGTCTATAACACACGCTCTGCTTCAGTACTTAGAAATGGTTTGCAGGATAGGTAAAAAAAATATCAGTTATTTTTGTAGTTAACCTTTTTAAAGCACTCCCTTAATTTTCCAAGTAAAAATCTTTATTACTCAGCTAGTTCTCTAGCTGTGTGCATTTCAATACTTTTTTTTTATTTTCAAAATTAACTATAAATTGTATTCTTTATGACTAGATATGGTAGCCAACACTCGTTAAGAAGTATGTAGTGTGTCTTATCTGTATCATAAATAGGACAAAAAAAATCCAATATCCTTACACTAGAAGTCTAGAGTGCCAAGATCTTAGGAAAAAGTGGTAATCACTTATTACTTATTATAATTCATTAAGCTAGTAGGAAATATTTAGATACTTAATTGGCATTTAACAAGGTAGCTATAGAGAGTAAATGAGACATTAAATTCTCTTCTTAAATGCCCATTAGGTTTGCTTTAGAAATTAATTGATATCTAATTCATCTGCTATCAACTATTTTACCCTTTGCCAGCTGAGAAGTTCAACATATTCATGATAAATAGAGGAAAGAGAAAGGGGGACTTGACTTGCTGGGTTCTGTTCAGCCTAATCTAAAAGGCAAAGGTCTTCATTATCCCATCAAAGGAGCATTGTCACTGGGTTTAGAGGGAGAGGGTTTCTAACCACATGCCCAACTGGACCTGTCCAAACCCTCAGCATCAAAGGCCCATAAGAGAATGGTGAACAAGGGACTTCCCTGATGGTCCAGTGGCTAAGACTTGTCTGTGAAGTATCGGATAGTAAATGTCTGAGGCTTTGTGAGCGTTTTTTTTTTTTTTTTTTTCCTGTTGCAATAATACAACTCTGCTGCAAAAACAGTCATAGAAAACATGTAAATAAGCACACATGGCTAAATTGGGCCCTTGGTCACAATTTGTCAACCCCTGCTCTAGACTTAGCATATTAAAAAGCAGAGACATTACTTTGCCAACAAAGATCCATCTAGACAAAGCTATGTTTTTTCCAGTAGTCATGTATGGATGTGAGAGTTGGACTATAAAGAAAGCTGAGCACCAAGAATTGATGCTTTTGAGTTGTGGTGTTGGAAAAGACTCTTGAGAGTCCCTTGGACTGCAGGGAGATCTAACCAGTCCATATTAAAGGAATTCAGTCCTAAATATTTCTTGGAAGGACTGATGCTGAAGCTGAAACTCCAGTTCTTTGTCCACCTGATGTGAAGAACTGACTCACTGGAAAACACCCTGATGCTGGGAAAGATTGAAGGCAGGAGGAGAAGGGGATGACATAGGATGAGATGGTTGGATGTCATCACTGACTCTAAGGACATGAGTCTGAGTAAGCTCTAGGAGTTGGTGATGGACAGGGAAGTCTAGCGTGCTGCTTTCCATGGGGTCAGAAAGAATCGGACACAACTGAGCAACTGAACTGAACTGAACTGCTCTAGACTAATACCAATAGAATCTTTAATAATTATTTCTGTTGAAGGAAACAGAAAAGAGAGGAACTGAGTGGATCTTAATGAACAAGAAACAAATATTGATATGGATTGACAACGATGATATTCCTGAAAGGATCTAGTGTAGGGTAAGGCAAGGGACAATGCAACATTTAAGGAAGTTCTCCCTCTCAGAAACTTGAACTTGAGCAAACCTGGGCACTCTGATGTATGTTTAAATCTATTGCTTGATTGAATCCCCACAACCATGAAAAACTCAGGAAGAAGTAAAATGATTGAATAGTGAAGTGAGTGAAATTGTTATCATCCAGGTGGTGCAGAGGTAAAGAATCTTCCTGCAATGTAGGAGACCCAGGTTTGATCCCTGGGTCAGAAAGATCCCCTGGAGGTGGAAATGGCAACCTATTCCAGTATTCTCACCTGGAAAATTCTGTGGACAGAGGAGCCTGGAGGACTACATATGGTCCATGGCATTGCAAAGAACCAGATACGACTGAGCAACTGAGCACTATTACTATTCTATCACCAGGCCCTTTTACAGTTGAGGAGTTTGAGGTTCAGAGAGGTCGAGTGGCTTGCTCACTGTCACCCACTTGCTAACGGCTGCACCTGGAAGGGCATGACCATGAGGAAGCAGCCCTTTGCAGTGGAGGCAGATGCTGAGCTGGAAGTCCTCTGCTGACCACATTCCTGTCCTTCCTTGGAGGAATCTGGATGGTGCATCTCTGCGTGGTCTACCGTACTTGCTCTAGAGGATAAGCCACAACAGGAAAAAACTATGTCTGATTCTGCCCACCACTGCACGCATGGTCTATACCAGAGAATGGGCCGTTTAGGAGGCACTCAAAAATCTTTGTGGTTAATTACTCAAAGCGAAAGACCTGAGTGCATACTTCCTTCATGAATTCTCCTAAATGGAGACTTCCACTGGTCTTTTCTAGATGTGAGATGGTAGGAATTCCCCCTTCAGAAAATCAATTACAGAAACTTAAGACAGAAATATGCATGTTATAGGAAAGTGTAGAGGGCTTCCCAAGTGCGTCAGCAGTAAAAAGTCTGCTTGCCAAGCAAGAAACTTGGGTTCAGTCCCTGGGTTGGGAAGATCCCCTGGAGAAGGAAATGGCAACCCACTCCAGAATTCTTGCCTGGGAAACCCCATGGACAGAGGAGCCTGGTGGGCTGCAATCCACAGGATCGTGAAGAGTCAGACACAACTGAGCAACTAAATAGCAATAGCAGGGAAGCATGGTACAGGGACACTTAGGCCTGAATGGAAGCCTGAGGTAGGTGTCCTGCGGAAAACTCTTGGAGTAGGTGGATTTTGTGTTGAGTCTTAAGAGATCATTTGAAATGGAAATGTGGAGGTGACCGGATGTGAGTGAAAAGATGGTGAAAGGAAAGGTGAAAAAAGGGACTTCCCTAGTGGTCCAGTGGCTAAGACTCAGCTCCCAATACAGGGGCCCAGGTTCGATTACTGGTTGGGGAACTAGATCCCACACGCTGTAACTGAAAAAGAACTCTCATGCTGCAACTAAGACTCAGCCCAGCCAAATAAATAAATGTTTTTTTGTTTTTTAAAAAAAAAAACAGTTATATTTTTAAAAGAAAAGATGGAAATAGCTCTGGCTTGAGCAGGGAGGTAGTTGATGGCACCATTTACCAACAACAACTGACAATGGGCAAGTTCAGCGTTGTTCATGTTCGGTTAGAATGGGGCATCCAATAACCAGATGTGTGTGCCAGAGCAAAATCATTGAACAAGGGATTGCACTTCCATTTCTCCAGTTGAGGGGAAAAAAAAAAAAAAACAGACCACAGAGGAAAACCCAACATGTTCAATACTTAGGGATCTATTATTCTAAGAGTTCTCAGTTACAGGTGACTGGAAAAACTCAATTTGAACTAACACAGCAACAGAACACTACCGCTTCCCATCCCTCATTTCTGAACATCGGCCTCTTGCCTCTTCCCTGTACAGACTCCTGCAAAATGTCAGTGAGACTCCTAGTGTTTACAAACTGATAGTTCTGTGACTAGAGAGGAAAAGTTTTCTCCTGTCAGTTCAAGTTAGAAACGTCCAGGGAATGACTCCAAAGACGAATCACATGCTGTCTTTGAACTGATCGCTATGGCTGTGAAGATAGGGGGAACCAGAACTGACCCAGCCTGGGCCATGTGTCCCAATTTTCAAAGCGGTGGCTTCAGTCTCTGAAGCAAGGGGAAGAGGGTGCTGGATGGACAAAAATCACATACACCCCAAAGATAGAGAAAAGATACAGATGAAGAAGAAGGATGTAAACACAGGAGAATAATGTCTAGCAGCCAGGTGAATATCAAAGGCAGTTAAATACATACTCACACAAATCATACACACACACACACACACACACACACACACTGTAAACAAACAGAAACATAGCGCTGTGTTGTGACTAGAGGGGTGTATTAGTTTCCTATGGCTACCAGAACAAGTTAACACAAACCTGTTGGCTTAAACAAAAGCAATTTATCCCCTAATAACTCAGAATCCAAAATCAAGTCTTGATAGACTGTGGTCTCTCCAAAGGCTCTAGGGAAGACTCTTCTCCTAACTCTTTCAGTTTCTGGAGGCCCCAGGTCTTCCTGAGCTTGTGACAGGATCATGCCACTCTCTGTGTTTATCTTCACTTTACCTTCTCTGCATGTCTTTGTCTCAAATCTCCCTCTGCCTTTCTCTTAGAAGAAAAGATATCTGCCATTGGATTTAGGGTGTACCTAAACCCAGGATGAGTTCACATCGACTTAATTATATTAATTATATCTGCAAAGGCCCTTTTTCCAAATGAGGTGACAAACATGGGTTCCTGGGGTTAGGGCTCGGATATATCTTTGGGGACCCACCATTCAACGCATCACATATAAGACAAACCTATGCAGCAGACGGGGCACAAAACAATAGGGAGTGGTGGAGACTATGGCTTATTGGAGAGTATGTGTCCCATCCAAAGCCAATCATGCTAACTCTATGTGGCCAAATAAAACACATTCAGCATCAAGATATG
Source organism: Ovis canadensis (assembly GCF_042477335.2). NCBI lineage: Eukaryota > Metazoa > Chordata > Mammalia > Artiodactyla > Bovidae > Ovis > Ovis canadensis. The sequence goes on along the minus strand of NC_091257.1, from coordinate 83,694,378 downwards.
GTCCATGGTTGCCCCGTTTGTAACCCAGGGCAATCCTGGATGCTTCTTTTCAAGGGTGATGCCTTCATAGTTAATATTACAGTAAACTCCTGAAATGCCAATCACAATTGTAATGGTAGCTAAAGATGCTGGATTTTTCTTAAAGTCTGATGTTCAGCTCAAAACGCAGAACAAGTGATTCACCATCCACTCCTTGCTTGGGAGAAACTAGAAAAAAAGATTGTATCCTCTATGTAGAGTGACAGATGGAGTAAGTGTGTCCAGGGGCCACTGCAGTTCTGCACACACCATAAACCTGATTCAAACAAACAAAGCTCACTAGAGTGGCCTGAGTCAGGGCTCAGAATTGAGTCTTAGAGCTTCCTTTTCTGGCTGAGTTAGGGGTGGCAGGCGGAGATGGGGGGGGCGGGGCGGGGCGCACATCCTGGACCTTGGCTATCTGCCTCAGAGTGGAAAGGAGTGATGTACTCAAAAAATAGCAAGTTCCTCAAGCTTCCCTGGTGGCTCAGTGGTAAAAAATCTGCCTGCCAATGCAGGAGACGTGCGTCTGATCACTGGCCTGGAAATATTTCACATGCCATGGGACAACTAAACCCGTGTGCCCCAACTGCTGAGCCTGTGTACTAGACACCTGAAACCACGACTATTGTGCCCGTGTGCCACAACCACTGAAGTCCAGGTTCCATAGAGCCCGTGCTCTGCAACAAGAGAAGACACTGCAACAAGAAGCCCTCACACTGTAACTAGAGAGTAGCCCCCACTCACCATGACCAAAGCCTGCATGCAGCAACGAAGACCCCACACTTCCAAAAATAAATACTTTTTTACAAAATAGTTCCTAGGTCCTGGACCATCTTCTCAGTGTGTCTCTCTGTCTCAAACCATCCTTTTCCTAGGCCCCTGATTAGCAGCAAATACTTGGTATCAGTCATTTTGCTTGTAGAGAAACTCTTAGAAAGATACACAGTATAGCTGATTTAACAATAGTGTATTAGTTTCAGCTGTGTGCCAAAGTGAATCAGTTAAACATATCCATATATCTACTCTTTTGTAGATTCTATTCCCGTAGAGACCATTACAGAGTACTGAGTAGCATTCCCTGTGCTATAGGTCCTTATTAATTATCTATTTCATATACAGCAGTGTGTATAGAGGAAGCTTGAAGCAGTTCTACAAGAATTAGCAGAGGAGGTCACCCATTCAAGTGAAAATGCTCTGAGGGGGGAGTTAATCAAGATGGAGAAGTCCAGGAGGGAAAGAGGTTCATTAGCATTCGATGCAAGTCTTGTCAGGGACCAGAGAATCTGGAACACTGGGTTACTCATCTGGTGGCAGGTGGGTGTCCGAGCTGGGCTGTGGACCACATCGTCTGTACCCAGTCAGCCGCAGCTTTCCTCTATGGCAAGTGCAGAGCCAGCGTGCGGTGTGATAAAGCATCAGTGACAAATCCAGTGCAATCAGGTGGGAAATCCCTCCCGAGTAATAACACCTCCACATCCCTTGCCCCAACCTCCTCCCTTGCTGAATGCCTGATGCAGAGAACTTCAGCGCTGAGCTCTGCACAGGTGAGCCTTTGAAAGTCTTTTCTCCCAGAGCCCTGGGGCACTGAGAGGCTTAGTCTTGTCATGTCAAGATTCTCCTCAGATGCCAGCCCAACTCAGCATCAATTTGACACAGATTTCTTTGGGGGAATCTGGGTTAATCTTTCTGGGCGGGCTGTCCATTTGACGGACGGAAACCATTCTGGAATTCACCGGTATACCTCCCGCATGTCTCCCCCACTCGCCCTGTCTCTGGATGAAAAATTTAAAAGGGCAATTAAATTTAAAAAAAAAGCAATCTGATGTTTACAGGCCCTCATAGGTAATTTATAAATGCTGTATTCCAGGGCCAGTTTTGCTTAAAGAATTGAATTTGGAGAGAGACTTCGGGTGGGAAAGCAGGATCTGTCTCAGATGCCCACTGGAGATGAATTGAAAAATACAACAGGCCTGGCTGACATCAATGGCTGGTGCAGTAATGGCTGTCCAGTTTCCTAAGGATTTCTCTGTGCATGTGAGTACACAGACTACCTATGCAAAGGATGCTTTACTCTCAGTATCTGCTTTTATATCTGTGTGCTAAATAAATCATGGGGGCATGGATACATAAGGATTCCAAAGATGTTAGGCTAAATGCAATATGTTCTCCCTCATTCGATTTTGGAACAGAAAGATAGACAACAGTGAAAAAGCTGGTGAAATCCAAATAAAGTGGGCAGTTTTGTTATTAGTGATGTGCCAACTTTAGCTTCATAGTTTAGACACAAGTACCCTAGCTATGGGCTTCCCTGGTGGCACATTGCTAAAGAATCCACCTGCTAATGCAAGAGACACAGGAGACACAGGTTTGATCTCTGGGTTGGGAAGTTCCCTTGGAGGAGGAAATAGCAACACCTTCCAGTGTTCTAGCCTGGGAAATCCTATGGACAAAGGAGTCTGGGGAGGCTACAGTACATGGGGTCATAAAGAATCGGACACTACTAAGCTAGTAAACAACACCACCCTGGCTCTATAAGGTGTTAGCATTAGGAAAGGCCATGCAAAAACTCTCTGTCCATTGTCTTTGCTACTTTGCTATAAACCTAAAATCACTCCAAAGTGAAAGTTTCATTAAAGAAATGCTAGAGGTCCTCAATTTAATGTTTTTAATCTATTCTTTGGTCTGAAGAGCTGAAAAGTAAATATTTACACTTCCCAAATGGTGCTAGTGGTAAAGAACCTGCCTGCCAATGCAGGAGATAAGAGACACAGGTTCAGTCCCTGGGTGAGAAAAATCCCCTGGAGTAGGAAATGGCAACCCGCTCCAGTATTCTTGCCTGGAAAATTCTATGCACAGAGGAGCCTAGCAGGCTACAGTCCATGGACCGCAAAGAGTCAGACATGACTGTGTGACTAAGCACACACACACAAACTTAACCACCTCCCCTTGTAAGGAGAGCAGCCTTGATTCCTTTTATTCTCTCTCTTGGCCATTTATGTGCTTCACAATTTGCAGTTACTTTGTTAATCTGTTAACCAATTTTCTGCTTATTTCTCCCAGTGGAATGAAAGTGTCCAGAGAAGACAGCACATGACTATGTCATCTTATCTCAGTATGTCTGTTTCCTCATGGGGTACCTGCTACAGAGTATGCAGTAATAAAATCTTAAAAGTCTAAGAATGGAAGTTTCTGCATTTCACTTTCCTTCCCTTCTTCTAAGATCACCCCCTTCTGGAATCAGTGGCTCAGATAGCTTTTTAAACAGCCACTAAGCAACACTGAGCCTCCGGAGGAGAGTGTGATGTCTCCTCTGCTAAAAGGGATAAGCTCCATGAGGAGAAGAGCATGCATGCTTTCTTCCTGCTGGGAACATAGCTGATTCTTAGTAAACATTTTGGAGTTGGATGTCAGAGAAATGTGGGACACAGAAAAACACAGGGATGGGGCTGCAAGATGTCACGGGAACTGAAGGAGGAATCTGGATGGAGGAAGTGGGGGCAGAGAGAAACAACTTTGGGGTACAGAGGGAGAAACTTTTTCTCCAAAAGGAGAAAAAGAAAAAGAAAGCAAGACACAGGAGTCTAGAGGATTGTGGTCAGGAAGGAGTACCTAGAATGCGTACTGGTTGCCTCACTCCAGATGGAACATGGAACGCTCATGCCTTCTCTGCTGAGCCCTCTCTGACCTTCCATCATTCTTGCCTCAGAGAAGGAACCATCAAGCAGCCTCTCAAGGCCACTTCCCTGTGGTTGTCAGCTAATCTCCTTTCCAGTTCTCCCACTGCTTCTCAGACAGAACATGACCCTGTGGTCCCTCCCCCCAGGTCCCCTATCTGCCTTTTGTCTGCAGAAAAACTTTAGCCAAAGGATAAGCTTAAATGTCTTTTGTTTTTTTAGCCTCACCACCTGCTCCATCTTGCAATGGAAGTGCAGAGTTTTAACCACTGGACCACCAGGGAAGTCCAACCAGAGAGTAAGTTTAATCAAAGAAGTGAGAAAATGAAGAAGCAAAGGAAAACAGTCAAGCAAGATCAAATAATAATAGTTTAGTCATTAAACAAAGTCAAGGACTTATTGTTCCTCCTCAAGGGCCTAGAAATGATATTCTGAGCCATGTCCTGTGAGCTGTTTTGTAGATATCGAAACATCCTCCAGGTAGAAGTTAACTACATGATGACCAGGTTGTAGCCAAGTCAAAAGTTTCCATGGTTCCAAAAACCTGGCCCTAAAGAAATGGAAACAGATGGACCCTGGAACTGAAGACTAACTGTACTTAAAACAGTCAAGATAATGCTGATGAGACCACTGCAGGACCAATTTCAAGATGACTGTCAGAGCTGACTACCCTTTCTTCATGTGGCCGTCTCCCTCTGGCTATAAAAGCTCTCGCTCACTGATTGTCATTGAAGGGGCAGGAGTTGGCCTTTGGACAGGATTCTGCCCCCCACCTACCTGCTTTGCCTGCCTCTGAAACAAAGCAAAGTTTCCTTTCCACCGACCTTGTTTCTTTCTCGGCTTTTGAGTGGCAAGCAGCCAGGCCCCACTTTTAGTAACACTAATAATAAAGTAATTACAACAGCAAAAATTTACTAAGGATTCATTATGTAAAATTTTACATCCATTCATTACCTCACTTAATCTTCACGAGATCATTATGAAGCAAGAATAATTACTAACCTAATTTTTTTAGATGAGGAAATTGACAATAAGGAAATTTAGTAACTTGCCTCAAGCCACACAGCAAGGAAGTTGCCGAGGGCAGGCTTTGTGCCCAGGCTTCGGTAATTCCAAGGTCAGTGCTATCATAACACAACTGAAAACCGAGACCAAAGGATCAACTACCTATTCCAAGAAGGTGGTGCCTGGATCTCGGTCCACCTCTTTAAGGAATCTCTTATCTGTGGTCCGACTGCCAATATCTTGATTCAATTCACCGTCATCTTCTCTCACCTGAACCATTGTGAGAGTGGTATGACTTGAGTCATGTTCCTTCACCTTGTTGGGTTCCATTTTTCCCATCTGTAAAATGTCCTTGTTTGTTTTTTTTTTTAATTCTTTTCTAAATTAAAAAAAAATTTTTTTTTGGCTACATCATGCAGCACATGAGATCTTAGTTTCCCCATCCAGGGATCGAACCTGTTCACCCCCCAGTAGAAGTGAAGAATCCTAACCACTGGACTACCAAGGAATTCTGTGTTTGATTTGTCTTGATTAGGCTTGTACATAATCTAAATTTTTTATTGTTCCTTGAATTTGCTTTTTCTTTAAAAAGAAAAAAATATTTGTTATCTTTATTCGGCTTCACCAGGTTTTTTTCAGACCATTTAGGATCTAGTTCTCTGACCAGGAATTGAACCAGGGACGTCTGCACTGCGAGAGCAGATTCTTAGCCATTGGCATACCAGGGAAGTCCCCTGAATTCTTTTCTCAAAACTCTTTTTAAACTTTCTTTTCTTGAGCTACTATCATGCTGATTTTGCCAACCTCCAAATAACTTCTCAAGTTGCATATTTTCCTTTAATTCTTGATTATTGGATACTAATATTATGATTTTCTTATCCAGTGTAGTTTTGACTATATCCCATGAGGTTACGTAGGCACTAAGTCCATTGTTTTCTAAAGAGTTAATGCTAGCTTTTAACTCATTTGATTGAGGATTTTTCTTCTTCTACACTTTCCAAGCAGTTTGCACTCAAATCTATTCTTTCAGTTTCTAGAATCTAGTGTACTCTGGTTAGAGAACAGGAACTGTCTAATTTCTACTCATGAGAATTTATTGAGGATTTCTTCTTGGCTAAGGGCTTCACTGTTGGCTCAGATGATAACCAGCCTGTAATGCAGGAGACACAAGTTCGATCCCTGAGTCAGGAAGATCCCCTGGAGAAGGGAATGGCAACCCACTCCAGTCTTCTTGCCTGGAGAATGCTATGGACAAAGGAACCTAGCGGGCTACAGTCCATTGAGTCACAAAAAGTCAGACACAACAGAGCAACTAACACTTTCACTTTCATGGTCAAGAATATGTTAAATTTTAGTATATTTCTGTGGACATTGGAAATAATTTTTTTGTTATGCAACCTAATGTTAAACACTCCTATACTGAGCCTAATACATTTTAATAGAAAATTCCATAAATACACCTTTGTCTTCATGATCTATGAAAAAATGGAATTGTTTTGTTTCATATCCCATGTAATTGTATTTAAAATTTTTTAGTTTATTTTAAACATTTTTATATCATTTGATAATGATATATATGAAATACAGTTAAACAAAATATGACAGCATAATTTGTGATCACACATTTTATCGCACAAACTATCCATTATCCTGTTCATTGCATTGTGCCTTAAATTATACTTTCAGTCAGTTCAGTTCAGTCACTCAGTCGTGTCTGACTCTTTGCGACCCCATGAATCACAGCACGCCAGGCCTCCCTGTCCATCACCAACTCCCGGAGTTCACTCAGACTCACGTCCATTGAGTCAGTGATGCCATCCAGTCATCTCATCCTCTGTCATCCCCTTCTCCTCCTGCCCCCCAATCCCTCTCAGCATCAGAGTCTTTTCCAATGAGGCAACTCTTCGCATGAGGTGGCCAAAGTACTGGAGTTTCAGCTTTAGCATCAATCCTTCCAAAGAAATCCCAGGGTTGATCTCCTTCAGAATGGACTGGTTGGATCTCCTTGCAGTTCAAGGGACTCTCAAGAGTCTTCTCCAACACCACAGTTCAAAAGCATCAGTTCTTCGGTGCTCAGCCTTCTTCACAGTCCAACTCTCACATCCATACATGACCACTGGAAAAAGCATAGCCTTGACTAGATGGACCTTAGTCGGCAAAGTAATATCTCTGCTTTTGAATATGCTATCTAGGTTGGTCATAACTTTTCTTCCAAGGAGTAAGCATCTTTTAATTTCATGGCTGCAATCACCACCTGCAGTGATTTGGGAGCCCCCCAAAATAAAGTCTGACATTGTTTCCACTGTTTCCCCATCTATTTCCCATGAAGTGATGGGACCAGATGCCATGATCTTCGTTTTCTGAATGTTGAGCTTTAAGCCAACTTTTTTGCTTTCCTATTTCACTTTCATCAAGAGGCTTTTTAGTTCCTCTTCACTTTCTGCCATAAGGGTGGTGTCATCTGCATATCTGATTGATATTTCTCCTGGCAATCTTGATTCCAGCTTGTGTTTCTTTCAGTCCAGCGTTTCTCATGATGTACTCTGCATAGAAGTTAAATAAGCAGGGTGACAATATACAGCCTTGACGTACTCCTTTTCCTATTTGGAACCAGTCTGTTGTTCCATGTCCAGTTCTAACTGTTGTTTCCTGACCTGCATACAGATTTCTCAAGAGGCAGGTCAGGTGGTCTGGTATTCCCATCTCCTGAAGAATTTTCCACAGTGTATTGTGATCCACACAGTCAAAGGCTTTGGCATAGTCAATAAAGCAGAAATAGATGTTTTTCTGGAACTCTCTTGCATTTTCAATGATCCAGAGGATGTTGGCAATTTGATCTCTGGTTCCTCTGCCTTTTCTAAAACCAGCTTGAACAGTTCTCTGTCTCTGCTTTTTGTTTGTTTGCGTATGCCTGGAATATCTTTTCTAGTACTTTGAGTTTTAACATTTGTTAGTGAACATTTAGATATAACTCCTGTAGGTGGCACAAAGTTGGATTATTTTTTAATTCAGTTCATCTTTTAGTGAAAGGATTTTACTAGGTCCTTTATCTTTTAGTAAAAGGATTTGAAACATTTGCCTTTATTATAATAACTGATACATTTATTCCCTTACTCTTTGAATGCTTCATTTCTGTTTCTTTGGGGAAAGGTAGAGAATGAGAAAGTACATGAAATTTCAGAGTTGTACCAGATGTTTGGGCTTCCCAGGTGGCTCAGTGGTAAAGACTCCACCTGCCAATGTAGGAGTCACAGGAGATGTGGGTAAGCAAGTTGGATCCCTGGGTCGGGAAGATCCCTGGAGGAGGAAATGGCAACCCACTCCAGTATTCTTGCCGTGACGATCCCATGGACAGAGGAGCCTGGCGGGCTACAGCCCATGAGGTCACACAGAGCTGGACACAACTGAGTGACGGGGCATGAGTATGATGCCCCAGATGTTTAGCTCACACAGTGACAAATCTGCTATGGCTAAAATTTCCCTTCCTTCAGTCTTTGGATTAGACAAACTTTGGTCTCCTGTATATTTACACGACCTTTGGGCTTACTTTATCAATTGAATGAGACCACCCATTAATAAGGGAAGCTCATTGAATATCTTATGGTGCTTTTAACTTTCCCCTGAAGATATATGAAAACATAAATAATTTGAGAATTAAACTGATCTATTACTGTTAGATGAGAGAAATGATGGAAACCAAATAATTGCTACTGAAGTATCTCATAAAGTCAGAATGCTTCAGTTTATAAGGGTAGGACGACTCTCACTAGGCCAGAAACTCATGAGGAAAAGACAGAGATCTTCTAGAATAAACATTCTCAAATTCAGGAAGAAAGCTGCCACCTTTGATGATATTTCCTGATAAAGTTGTTTCTAACATCATGATATGATTGATACGAAAGCCTGTTGTGTAGAGAAAACCCATGTCAAAAGCACATCATAAAATAAACACTGGATAAAAGTGACCTAAATAAGTCCACATACAAACATGGACATGTTTGAGACAGTTTGAACAAGTTTACTTTCTCTTTTTCTCATTCAGGTCCAAGTTTGATTGATGTAATCAATGTGTCACCATTTATTGGCATAAAATAAATTTTATATCATTCATTTCTTGATTTTGCCAAGTGCATATATACTATAACCATAGTAAAAATAAATTTTATGCTTAATTCTGTATTTTGCAGTTTTTGTTGTTTCCCTCCAATTCTTTAACACCATGATTTTTTTTATTCTTGGGTTTTTTTTTTTCTTCTTGTTTTGTAGCTTTTTTTTTTTTTTTTTGCTATGTGGAATATTCTCTACAAGGTTATTTATATGAGAATTTTTCTTTTTAAATGAGTGTTGACTTTCTGAGCACCTGTCTTTCTGAAGATGGATTTCTCTAGCTCTAACCCAGGCATATCAATTTTATCTAAGTAAAATTTGTTAAATCTCAGTATTTTTTCCTTAAAACTCTATAACCATTGTCTAAAGCACTTAGAGTTCCCCAGAAGATCTGAGACCATTCTGGTATTTGTTCCTCTCTAAATAATCTGTTTATTTTCATGCGAGAGGGCTTGTTGCAAAATTTATTTTAACTTTCAAATTCAAAATAATTTCATTAGGCTACATCTCAGCATTGCTGCCTTTTCATTACCTTTTGATAATGCTATCATGGTGAGTCAGTTCAACTAACAAAGACACTTTTTAAGACCTAAAATGGTTTTTTTTTCTTTCATTCCTTTATTTTGTATCTCCTCTGTCTTTCTTTTCCATCATCCTAGAATTTTCCTTGGATCTGTCCTCTTTTATCTCATCATTATTCTTCTATAATTTTTTCAAGATATTTGCTTCATTCAGTTTCCTCTGCTTTTGTATAATGGAGATTCACTGCCTGATGGATAGAAACATTAAAACAATGAAGCTGTTGTAGTGGTCAAAATCATTACATCGTGTTAATAAAAGCTTAAATTTTTTTCTTCCAACATTTTTTCATGTTAGTATGATACAATTCCTCTGAATGGAATTACTGATTTCATACTAAACCCATTCAGTTCAGTTCAGTTCAGTCACTCAGTTGTGTCCGACTCTTTGCGACTCCATGAGTCACAGCACACCAGGCCTCCCTGTCCATCACCAACTCCCGGAGTTCACTCAAAGTCACGTCCATCAAGTCACTGATGCCATCCAGCCATCTCATCCTCTGTCGTCCCCTTCTCCTCCTGCCCTCAATCCCTCCCAGCATCAGAGTCTTTTCCAATGAGTCAACTCTTCGCATGAGGTGGCCAAAGTATTGGAGTTTCAGCTTTAGCATCAGTCCTTCCAATTAAACCCATAGTGTACACAATAACGGGCTTTGCATGCACAATAATGTTTTACATCATAATTATAAAGGCCCATTGGCTGAAAGGTTCTTTATTCTTAAAAATTTTTGCTTAAAAACATGACCAATATGCAATGGAGTATATATCACCTTCAAAGACTTAAATACCACCTGATCCTTTATATAAACAAGTGTGCTGAATAGATATTGTCACCATTACAGAAACATCTGTTGGACAATGCTCTGAGTATCTAATGGGTTAGTAGTGACTCAGCTGTAGTTTTAGACCCAGCAATCTTATATTTCACCTGTATCCATTCTTTACGAGTCTTATATCATTTCCTGCCTCCTCACACTTTTTTACATGCACTATCCTCTAGAATATTGTTGAAGATGCAAATTCTAACTTTTCTGAACTTTTCTCTTCTTAGAATAACTATTTAAGACAGATGTTTTCTCTAATTCTAAGTCCTCTTTTTTCAACATTAGGGCTTTCCAGGTTGCTCAGTTGTAAAGAATCCACCTGCCAGTGCGGGAGCCGTAGGAGATGCGGGTTAGCGAGTTCGATCCCTAGGTCAGCAGGATCCCCTGGAGGAGGAAATGGCAACCTGCTCTAGTATTCTTGTCTGGAGAAATCCATGCACAGAAGTACCTGACGGACTATAGCCCATGGGGTCGCAAAGAGGTGGACACGACTTAGCAACTGAGGACTGAGCACTTTTTTTGGACATTATCTATCCTCTCCTATGCTTGAAGAACTTTCTCTCTGCTCACCCTGAGCACTAGGAGCCAAGATAGATTGGGCAAATGGTGTAGGTTCCTATCTGGCTCTTAGATTTATTTTTCATGAATTCTTCCAGTACAGAAATCCAGTAGTATGGTGCAAGTGAAAATGGGGCCCAAGTTAGACACATTTCATCACGTCACCATTAGCCTGGATAGTTTCCTTTATTTGAAAATGGACAAAAGTTAGTTTCACATGGCCCACCCTCTCTGACAGCAATAGTTACACAACTGGGTTTTGGCACTGCTGGTGCCAGTGTCCTTTGTCCAGCCTCCTTGCCAAGAATAGGTTTCTAGTGCTTGGCATGACCACCCAGAGTGATTGGTGGGATTCAGACCAGCCTCCCCAAATATCCACAGTCTTCCCTTTCAATCATTTCTTATCCATTGATAGAGTCACTCTGCTAGTTTCCTGTCTAGGTCCTGTTTTCATAGACTTTTGCTTCACATGTGGGAAGCAACTGCTATGTATTTTCACCTTTCAATCCTTCCTCCTCTGAACTCTATCTAGCAGGAACTCTTTGATAATTCTGACCTATAAATGGCACCTTTCCCTCACTTCCATTGCAGACATAACAATTTGTTGTTACATCCCATTGGTAATTAACAAGACCATAGATGCTAGAGTAAGCTGTTCAGGCTCACGATGTCATTTATCCATAAATCCCAAAGTAGATTTCATGTTTATAGTTTGGAAGAGTGTCATTTAGAAAAACGATGCTTACTCTCAAGTATCCATATCTCTAGAAACCCTAGAGGGTCAAAACACTAGGATAGAAACCAGACAGCACCCACCTTCTGGCACAAGCTTAGCTTGATTCCAAGAAAAACTGCCCACAAGAAAACCAAAACCTTTAAATGAATAACAGATGTCGCAGATGTTATAAGAAGCATTGTGTTTTCCCAGTACCCAAATTTTTAGCTGAATTAGGGAAAGGAATCTGTCTTTCATCTGCATGTTTGACAGCGTGTAGATGAAACATCCGTCGAAGACAGTAGGCACTAAACAAATATATGAGGAAGATGTCTGGCTGTGCTGACTTGCTGAAAGACTGGGTTTTTCACTTCTCATCCAGATGTTTTGGCTTCGCAGAGGCACCGGCAGAGTCTGCCAAGCTGATGCATGATCTTTGAATGAAGGGTGATACATGAGCGCAGAGCATTATTCTGGCAAATGAGTACACGGGACCGCTGTCTGTGAAATGAGGTCTCACCAGCTGCAACCAAGGCGTGTGACAAACCCGCCAGTCCACTTCCAAGTGCTTCTGACAGACGAGCCCCCCATTTGCATACATCGCCTTGTGACACATGCTGAAACTGTTAAGTTATTATTAGCACTGATAATGGAGTCTTCACCAGGAATGTATTCATATTTTTAATGTTGTCACTGCAGATTGTGTTGCTGTTAAGGAAAAAGTCTATCAGGCATAAATATTTATGCCTGAATGGATGTCAGACTCTTTCATCAGGAAGGGATTTGGTCTTAATTGAATCTTGGGGACAAATTTAGGCTCAACATTGATGGTAGGGCTTTTTCACTCCATGTGAGGAGGGCTTTCTCAGACTCTCCCCAGGATTCCAGAGATGTAATCCTCTGTTAGGTGAACAGATAAGTTCTCTCTTAAGGGGTCCTGGAAACTTAGTTGTCTTGGGAAGTGATTGCTTAGGAGGATACTGGGCAGGGCTTCATAGGACCAGATAAAGGGAATGCCACCCAGCTAGAGCTGGCCTCCCAAAGGCAATTTACAAATAGAGATTATTTCAAGCAGGCACTGGGCTGTAATTGCCATAAAGACAGGGCATGCGTGCTGTCACTTCTGTCTTGTCTGACTCTTTGCGACCCTATGGACCACAACCTGTCAGGCTCCTCTGTCCACGGGATTCTGCAGGCAAGAATACTGGACTGGGTTGCCATTTCCTCCCCTGGGGGTTCTCTCTGACCCAAGGATCAAACCCAGGTCTCCTGCTTTGCAATATTATAGGACCATCTTATTTGGACATCTTATCTGTCTTGGAGCAGCAGACAGACAATGGAAGGACAATTGCCATTGGGATAAAGATAGGGACATTGGCCCAATGGCAGTTGTTCTTCCATTGTCTGTCTGCTGCTCCAAGACAGACAAGATGCCCAAACAAGATGGTCCTCTAAACAGTTGTGGATGAATAAATACACTGATGGTAAGAAGCTATGGTGGGGAAAATCCATAAAGCAGTTGACTCACTTTACAGATGTGAAACATGTGTGTCAGGTCCTGTGATCCACAGTGACAAACAGATTTAAAAGTTTCAGAGACAAAGAAGATGTAACCCAGGCATTCAACTGAGTCACAGCCCAGTGGAGTCTGGACGGAGGCAGAAGAACCCTGCTCAGCAAGGACAGAGGTTACATAAGCTAAGTGAAGTCCAGGAAACCAGATTCTGAGACAAAGAACTGGGGCAGCGCTGGTGACAGGTGAGCAGGTGGGTCAATGTCAAGGGCAGGAGGAGTCACAGAGGGGCTTCAAGCTGTCATGGGTTTCCCAAAGAGTGCTTATTCCACAGCAGTAAAGATAAAGTCCAAGAAAACTGCAGCTTAGTGAGACAGAAAAACACGCCCATTTGATTTAAGCACTCGAGGGTCCAGATGCTAACCAGGCCACTCTCTTCACTTAGCTTCTTGGTTTCCTGACCTGTGCAATGGACGGAATAATGCCCAGCTCAAAGAGTTACTCTAAAGATGAAAAGAAATCAAATATGTAATGAACTAGCAAAAATCGGAGAAGGCAATGGCACCCCACTCCAGTATTCTTGCCTGGAGAATCCCAGGGATGGTGGAGCCTGGTAGGCTGCCATCTATGGGGTCACACAGAGTCGGACACGACTGAAGTGACATAGCAGCAGCAGTTTAGCAGCAGGCAAGAACATTGGAGGAAGTAACCATGTCCTCCTCCAGGGGATCTTCCGACCCAGGGACCAAACTCGTTGAACTCGTGTTTCTATGTCTCCTGCACTGGCATTTAGGTTCCTTACCACTAGCACCACCCGAGAAGCCTCTAGGCACTTAAGAAGTACTCAATAAATACACACCTATATACTTTCCTGCTGATGGCACTGGGCTCCCCGTGTGATGTGCAGAACAGAAACTTCAATAACAGGTACCACTATTTCATTCAGGAATCAAGATGGAGGAGGCAAAGGCCCATGCTCTCCTCTGCATACTCATAAGACACAGACTACTCAGCTTCTTATCAAGAGCCTTTTTGAATTGTTTTCTGTCTCATGCGAGATCAAGTGACCTATTTGAGAGCTCTCACTTCTGTCCCCATCACTAAGTGCAGCACTTGAGAGATGATGGCGCTTTGTAAAGCTTCCTTGCTTGAATGGCTGGGGAGATGGAGTCCTGAGTGGGCTGCTAGGTGAGGGGAGTGTGTGGGAGAGAAACAAAGAAGCAAGTCCCAGAGAAAGAACTGGTCCCTAGTTCTAGTCAATCCAGGCTTCCTGAGGATGCTCTTCTGCTAAACCATCACCCCTCAGTCCCCTCTAAATAAAGCAGAGAGCAGCATATTTGCTGAGGGGCCTGAGATGAGGGATCCTGGCTAAGAGGACCTAAGAAAAACAATGTCTCCTTCCATCTTGGGGAAAACAGCTTCCATGCCCCCCCAGCTCATCACATGACCAAAACCTGTCACAATCTACACCAGCCCCTAAATTGAGCCCTACATTTTCCCTTTCATTTAACAACCCCCCACACACACTTTTTTTGTAAAACACTCTAAAAAACATCTTCAGAAAAACTTAGATTGTGCACTTTCAGACAAAAATACAGCAAAACACCAAAGACAAGACCCCCCTCTCAAAGTCACATTTGCAACTCATCTGGCCTTTGGGTAGTTGGCAGTTCCCAGACCAGCCCAGGCCAGGTGGTTGGCACCTCTGATGTCACAGTCCCACAGCTGCATTGTTCAGAGCTGGGCAAGGAAGAGCTGTGCGCTGTTTTCTTCTCATTTCCCAGCCCTTTGGGGCTCCCAGATGTTTTAATTACAGGGGAAAGGGAGCGGATGATTCCGCCCATATGTCTCCATTCCACACAAATAAATCTCCTCACCGTCCCACGTAGCTGTGTGGCGTTGCGACTGTCCCACCGAAACGGATGCTGTCGAGTCTAATCACCATCCTCAATCCTTCAGTGAGTGTGTTAATTCAGGGAACACCGGCTGGGACTGCTGTCCCAGGGAAATGCTCAATCTAGAAACAATTAGATACCATCACAGCGAGAGGCTACCCCTCCTCCGGGGAAATGGGCACTCTCCCGGCCTGAGCTCGGAGAAGCCCACAGGGAGTTGAGTAGGACGAGCTAGGCAGGGTAGGCTCAGATCACAGGGCAATAATTTATAGCTGGCACTTTGGCATCCCCCACACCACGTAGGCTGGCTTCCCAGGTGACTCAGTGGTAAAGAATCCACTTACCAACGCAGCAGACGCAAGAGACTCAGGTTCGATCCCTGGGAAAGGAAGATCCCCTGGAGAAGGAAATGGCTACCAACTCCAGTATTCCTGCCTAGAGAATCCCATGGACAGAGGAGCCTGGTGGGCTAGTGTGCATGGAGTCACAGAGTCAGACAAGACTTAGCAACCGAGCACGCCCACATGCATGTAGCACGTGGGCACTAGGTCATGACCTATGGCATGCCTGGCTGCAAAGGCATCTGCCCTCCTAAGAACTCTGGGAGGAAATTAAAGGTTCCCAAACATGTAGCCATAGTGTGTGTGTGTGTGTGTGTGTGTGTGCACTCGCAGATATTATAGTGAACTTTTCCAAGGAAATAGCAAAAGCTAGAATCCTGATTCTGTTTCACTAGATGCTAAATTTGCTTTTAATCAGAGCATCATCACACATAGATTAAGAAGAACTAATCCAGGGAAATTCTATATGATTGCAGGTCACCAATAGAGTTCTCTGTTGTTGTTTTTTTTTTTTAATAAACCCATTATACCTAGAAGGAAATATAGAGGACATTCCAAAGGGACAAAAGTGTTTGAAGTGTAACTCATATTGTAATGAAGCAAATGCATCCTCTGTGAGCATTTTTTCTCTTAGTGAGGACTGCTGCTGCTGCTGCTAAGTCACTTTTGTCATATCCAACTCTTTGTGTCCCCATGGACTGCAGCCTGCCAGGCTCCTCTGTCCAAGTGATTCTCCAGGCAAGAATACTGGAGTGGGTTGCCATTTCCTTCTCCTAAACATTTCTACTTATTTCTTTTTGACTGCACCGAGTCTTTGTCACTGCATGTGGGCTTTTCTATTTGTGGTCAGCCGGGGCTTCTCCTGTTGCAGAGCACGGGCTCTAGAATGTGCAGGCTTCAGTGGTTGTGGTTCATGGGCTCAGTTGCCCCACGGCACGTGGAATCTTCCCGGACCAGGGACTTAGCCCACGTCCCCTGCATTGGCAGGCAGGTTCTTAACCACTGGACCACCAGAGAGGTCCCAGTGAGCATCTTGATGTCTCAGCACAGAAGATACAATAGGGTTGAAGATGTAACCTCCTTTGGAGACCTACAGCCCTTATCATTGTGTTCTAGACCCAACTATCAGCCTTTTTCTGCCCTTCAGCTGCCAGAGATGAAACTTCCTTTATGGTTGAGGAGGTCCTCTGATTTTCATTCTTTGTGCTATACTGGTGACTAATCACCTTCAGAGCTTCATTTTTTTTTTTCCCCTCGTAATGCATCAATTATGCCAGTCATCCCAGTCCATTGTCCTTAAAATTATTATATCCCTTAAACATCTTAAAAATCTACAGGTATCATATTCACCAATGTGTCATCCTGTACTAGTTTCCCAGCCCAGGTCACCACTGGTGCATTTTAACAGTTGCACCACTATCCCCTCCCAGGAAAAGTCAGTCCTCCTTCCAACATCACTGATGTGATCAAGGGGACCCTTGATTCTGTAAGCAGTGAAAAGCCACTGTCCATTTTAGAGCATAGGATGACATGCTTCAAGATTTTCAGGAAGAGGAATCCATCAGCCCAAATTCTGTGTGCTGTGATAGACAATTGACTCTAATGGGAAAAAAAAGTACTGGGTGTGATAATAACCCTGGTAAGTTGAGGAAATAGCACAAATTCCCTGAATTTATAATATATTACTGTAGAACAAATCACCTCAAATTTATTAGCTGAGAAAAATACAAATTTATTATCTCCCTGTCTCCATAGCTTTGGAATCTGGTGCATTTTAGCTGTGTTCTTTGCTCAGGGGCTCACAAAGCTAGAGATCAAAGTATCAACCAGCTGTGTCCTCATCTGGAGGTTCAACTGGGGAAAGTTCAGTTCTGAATTCCCTGAGGCTGTTCACTTCCTAACAGTTGTATTACTGGGGACCCCTGTCCTCTTGCTGCTTGTCAACCAGAGGTTACTTTGTCTCCCAGAAGCCACTCACAGGCCCTTGCCACATGGCCCTTTCCATAAGTTGGTAGTTGGCTCCTTCAAGGTCAACAAGGACAGCATTTGCTGCAGTTTTAAATCTCCCTGACTTTGTTTCTTAACCTCTAGCCCCTTGGTTAAAAGGGCTCCCTTGACTGGGTCAGACCCACCACACTCTTGTGGAGAGTATTATATATTTTTTTTAGTTATTTTATTTATTTATTTGGCTGCTCTGGTGTGACATGTGAGATCTTAGTTCCCTGACCAATGCCCCCTGAACTGGAAGCAGAGTCTTAACCAAGGGACTACCAGGGAAGTCCTGAGTGAATATTACCTAGGGTGTATCACCCATAGCGTAGGAATCTTGCAGACCACCTTACAATTCCATCACACTTCTAATCCAGTGCTAACTATTGAGCTGTGAGACTACTGATGGCTCCAGAAGTCTTACTAGAAAGAGTCTGAGGATGGCTTCTCCATTTAGGCATGTCTTAATTTATCCGTTCCAGGCTCTTCTCCAGCAGACTCCTCTATGGATAAGACAACAGAAATATTCAAAAGCATAATTTTCCTTCTAGCCAAAGATCTGATCTTATCTGACATGAAAATCTCTCTCTCAAGTTGCCAGATTTTTTAAAAAAGTTTTTTCATCTTTGTTACAGATTTACTTCTCACAGTGCGTACATGCATGCTAGATCACTTCAGTTGTGTCTGACTTTTTCAACCCTATGGACCATAGTCCACAAGGTTCCTCTGTCCTTGGGATTCTCCAGGCATGAATACTGGGGTGCATTTCCATGCCCTCCCCCAGAGGATCTTTCCGACCCAGGGATGGAAACCACATCTCCTGTGTCTTCTGCACTGGGAGGTGGGGTCTTTACCACTAGCACTGCCTGGGAAGCCCTACTTCTCACAGGTAGAACATATAAAGAAAGTTCAGCTAAGCAGGTCTGTCCCAGGAGTGGGGTAGACAATAATCATTGAAGGGAGTGTCCCAGGAAGCCATGTATGGCGGAGCCTCAGCCCCCAACCTGGGCCAGCCTGTGGAGTCAGTGCAATAAGGGATAGAACTGAGAAGATGAAGTTACAAGGGTGGGGTAGTAAGTTTCCAGTTCCTAACTGACTGCCTCCACGGTTTTCTGCCTACATTAAAGAAAATGTATGGGTACAAGAGTCTGGAATTCAACAGCTCATAACTACAATTAACCACCATTAATTAATGGCTGCGAGATAAATGAGCCATGCGATCCGTTTATTCCTGGGCTGTAAGTATTTAAATTCACAGTAGGATGCAGGCCCGTTTTTCACCAGTGCAAATTTAAAAGAAGTTTGCATCAGAGCTGCATGTTGCAGGAAACAGGCAACAATTTCCTCTCAGTCGCTCATGTTTTAGGTTCTAGGAAATGGCAAGAGGTGGACAGAGCAAGGAATCCCCATGCACGGCAGAAGTAGGAAGTGAAGCCCAGGATCTGAGCACGCCCCTTCCTAAAATCCTAAGGGCAATGACGATGTCATGAGACTGATTTTGTTCAGGGCGCTGTGCGAGGAAATGTCTGGGCAGCATTTGATGTTAATCTTCACTACATCCTTCTGAGGGTTATTATTATCCATATTTTCAGCCGGAGGAAACTGATGCTCAGAGGTCTTAAGAACTACTTCCCTGGTGATACACTGGATAAGAATCTGCCTGCCAACGCAGGAGACATGGGTTCGATCCTTGGTCCGGGAAAATTTCACATGCCATGGGGCAACTAAGCCTTGTGCCACAGCTACTGAGCCCACAAGTTGCAACTATGAGCCCACACAATGCAATTGCTGATCCCACTTGCGCAACTACTGAAGCCCACGTGCACCTACAGCTGGTGCTCCACAAGAGAAGCCACCGCAACAAGAAGCCCGTGTACCGCAATAGAGTAGCCTCTGCTCACTGCAACCAGAGAAAGCCACGTGCAGCAACAAAGACCCAGGGCAACCAAAAATAAATACAGAAATACATTTTAAAAATTTGATAGTTTTTTAAGAACTACTTTAGAGATAAAATTGTTCTTCTCATTCCTAAATTTCTTCCAGGATGCTCCCAAAGTATGTCAGATGAGCTTCTTCTGATTTTCACATATCATCACGGCCTGTGTCCTGACATCAAAACTCCCCAAACAATAACTGAATATTCTGCTTGCCCTTACATAATCAGCCCACCCACCAGACAAAGATTAGGTTCAAAAGACAAGGAAAAGAAAAGATGTCATCTTACTTAACAGAAAACAAAATGAGATGGAGTTGTTATCTCTACCATCAAGATGCTTATTCATTGCAAAGAGAAAAAATAAATAGTAACTTTTCAGTCAAGAAGTTTAGCAGTCACCATCTTTACCAAGCTGTCAAAGCCAACGGAATTTTGAAATAAAATTTTGGGTAATATACAATCAGAAAATATACATTTTCTGAAAATATACACAATCTGGAAAAGTCTTTATATAATCTGAAAAATTCTTTTTGCATGAAGAAACCACTGTATTTGAAAATATTTCATTTAGCTAAATTTCCTAAGTTTAATAGATCAGAAATGGCTTATGTGTGGAATCTTAAAAAAGGGGGGGGGGGATACAAATGAACTTATATACAAAACAAAAATAGATGCACAGACATAGAAAACAAACTTAAGGTTACCAAAGGGGAAGGACAGGGGGATAAATTTGGGAGTTTGGGATTAACAGATACATACTACTAAATATAAAATAGATAGTCAAAAAGGACCTACTGTATAGCATGAGGAACTCTACTTAATATTTTGCAATTATCTATAAGGGAAAAGAATCTGAATATATAAAATATATAGATAGATGTATAGAAACACACACACATATATATATATTCTGAATAAACTAAATCATTTTGGTGTATACCTGAAACTAATCCATTTTAAATCAACTACACTTCAATTTAAATACTTGCAGAAAAAGATTAATGAAACAGAGTTCATAAAAAAGAAAAAAAGATCAGAAGGAAATATGTCCTATTGATTCACAAAACTGTTTGAAAACAAGTTTAAATTCTGTCCAATAACTGCTTGTGGAAGCAGCATGGAGTTAGTAAATAATACGTTCTCGACTCTGTATCGTGGCACCATGTGGCAGCACTTTGCTTGGTGGACAGCTACTATGAGATCAGAGGGGAAACAAGCAAATAGCAAACGTGACCCTTATGAGCTGAAAGAGAAGAGATTGAAGAAAGAGATAGTCTGAGATCTTTGCAGGAAGAAATAAACAGAATTTGCCCAGTTTATCTACCATCTAATTAGTCATCTCTTTGTCAAATAGCATGCCAACTGTTTATTTTTACTCAGCATTTCATGGAAGACAAACTGAAAAGAAAAAATAAATGTCCACATTTTGAGGGTAAAGTCAAGGAAACAGAGAAGGGTTATAACTTTAAAAAAAAAATCTTTTAGGGTTAGAGAAACTTGATCAAGTTAGCAATGAGGAAGAAGAAAATGCAGGGGAAAAGATAGTAAAAGTAAGATACACACAAAATTACCTGTAATGGTAAACCAAATCTCAGCCTCAGACGTATTCAGCCACTTGTACTCAGCATCTCACAGGACTAGAATCACTGAGGTCACAGGCCAGCAGAAATTTAGCAACTCCTTCCTAACCTAGCCAGACTTGGAAGGAATCATTTTTCTGCGGGGCACTGGAGGACAGAGGACCAAAGAAGCCAGCTCTCTCTGTACCTCTGGAGGGTTAAGCGATGGCTGGAAGGTCAAGCAATGGCTACAGTCTTTATCTGATCCTACCGGTCCCATAGGATGGGCACCCCCTCGTTGCCAGTCTATAACTGTCTTGACGGGTCCGCCAGCCGTTTCTCAAGACTGGGAGGCTCGGCCAATGTTTTGCTCCCATGACATTCATTGTGTTGCATGCATCAGAAGGTTACATTGTAGAGTTGGGCGGCAGGGGGCGCTGTGATGATGCTCTAAGCAGTTTTACTATGAAGGGGGCGCAGTGGTAAAGAATACTCCTGTCAATGCAGGAGGCGCAAGAGACGCGAGTTCAATCCCTGTTTTGTGATGATCCCATGGAGTAGGAAATGGCAACCCACTCCAATATTCCTGCATGGAAAATTCCATGGACAGAGGAGCCTGGAGGGCTATAGTACATGAGATCACAAAGAGTTGGACACGTTCCCTCATAGCTCAGTTGGTAAAGAATTTGCTTTCAATGCAGGAAACCCAGGTTCAATTCCTGGATTAGGAAGATCCTCTGGAGAAGGACATGGCAACCCACTCCAGTATTCTCGCCTGGAGAATCCCATGGACAGAGGAGCCTGGTGGGCTACAGTACATGGGATCGCGAGAGTCGGACACGACTTAGAGACTAAACGTGATGTAACGTGACGTGAGGGACTAAAACGTTTCATATTAACTCTCAAATGTGTCATGTCCGTCAGACAGAAGTATGTGATGTCACACCTCTATCCTACGCTTTTACAAGCTTGGTGTGCCTGTTATGTCTGGCCCAGCATGTGCCTGCTTCTTCTTTGATCTTCCTAGCTCAATCACATTTAGTAATAATTACCTCTGCTGCTGCTGCTGCTAAGTCGCTTCAGTCGTGTCCAACTCTGTGCAACTCCATAAACAGCAGCCCACCAGGCTCCCCCTTCCCTGGGATTCTCCAGGCAAGAACACTGGAGTGGGTAATAATCCAACAGGAACAAATATCTGAAGAAGCTGGTAAATATTGCTGGTCACACTGTAAGCTTGTACCCAGAAATATTTATAGCTCATTCTGCAAAATTGGAGAATTTTACTCAAAGACTGTAATCTTTTAAAAACAAACACCAAAAAATGATAAAAGCATTGTGTGTGAGGATATGTAGTTCTGTGTGAGCTTAATGTATAATTAAAAATAATTCTAAGTAGCATAAATATCCATGGAGAAATGATTAAATAAAATTATACCAACTTGACGGAATAGTATGCAGCCAATAAAAATGTTTATTAGCAATATGACAAAGAAACTCAACATTTGTTTACGATATAGTGTTTAATGCACAAAGCAGGATACAAGTACACTGTGAGTAAAACTATAAAAATTATGTCTGCATGGGAACAGGGTCTGGAGTAAACATGAAAAATGAAAACAGCTTTATTTGCGGTTTTCGTTATTGCCATTATAATGCCGTTGCACGGTAAATTAAAAAAAAAAAACCTTAAAAATAAAAGATGAAAGAGTTCAACCAAAAGGAGCAGTTTGCAGGGTGGCAGACCCTTATTTGTGGTATCTTTTTGTGTTTTTATTCCCAGGGGAAAATATTACAATTGGCAGAACAGATTATGTTTAGAATCATGTATAAAATACCTAAAGAAGGATACTAAGCTTCTTAAAGCTGATACCTCCAAATGCTACAGTGTGAGATTTTCCAGCAGGACATTCCATACAGTGGGATCCGTGGATGGGAGAAAGGAGTGGAGGGGCAGGGAAAGAAAGGATGAATCTCAATCTCCCAGAGAGACTTTTTATACCACTGGGGATTTGAGTCCAGTCCTTGAACTTAGAGAAAGCTCCCAAAATAATCCAGTCCCTTCTTGGTATTCCACCTAGAGCCGCACATCTGTGGCCTTTCATCATTGCATTCACGTCACAAAAGGGCTGCCCTAAAGGGCAACTCAGAAATGCTCAGAGAGGCTTAGTCCTGCCTCTGTGAGCACTGTCAATTGCCCCAAAGAAGGAAGAATCTAGTGTTCTCTTGGCATCTTCTTGTTCTTGTGCTTGAACTTGAAGAAATAGAAATAAAGAGAAGATGGAGACAGTGATGTAGGATATATTCCCTTTGCACAAAGGTTGAAGCCTGACTTAATGGGAGCATGTCCAAGGGTTTTACAGTTAGAGAAATTAGAATCTTGCTCCTCTCCACATATAGCCTTGATATTCAGAAGATATCAAAATTTCACTGATCTCTTAGAAAGCTTAAATATTCAATCCCTTAAATATCCGCCCAATTTTTACATTTCTGTCGCATCGTATATCCCCATGTGGTGGTGTTCAGTCACTCAGTCATGTCCGAATCTGCTAATCCACTGCCTGCAGTACTCCAAGCTTCCCTATTTGTCTCCCAGAGTTTGCTCAAATCCCAATTTGAAAGCATCAATTCTTTGGCACTCAGCCTTCTTTATGGTCCAGCTCTCACATCCATACATGACTACTGGAAAAACCATAGCTTTGACTAGATGGACATTTATTGGCAGTGATGTCTCTGCTTTTTAATATGGTGTCTAAATTTGTCATAGCTTACCTTCCAAGGAGCAAGCATCTTTTAATTTCATGGCTGTAGTCACTGTCCACAATGATTTTGGAGCCCAGGAAAATAAAATCTGTCACTGTTTTCACTTTTTCCCCCTTCTATTTGCCACGAAGTGATGGAACCAGATGCCATGATCTTAGTTTTTTGAATGTTGAGTTAAGCCAGCTTTTCCACCCTCCTCTTTTACCTTCATTAAAAGTCTCTTTAGTTCCTCTTCACTTTCTGCCATTAGAGTGGTATCATCTGCATATTTGAGGTTGATATTTCTCCTCCCAATCTTGACTCCAGCTTGTGATTCATCCACCCTGGCTTTTCACATGATGTACTCTGCATATAAATTAAATAAGCAGAGTGACAATATACAGCCTTGACATACTCCTTTCTCAATTTGGAACCAGTTCATTGTTCCATGTCCAGTTCTAGCAGTTGCTTTTTGACCTGCATACAGGTTTCTCAGGGGACAGGTGTAAGGTGGTCCAGTACTCCAACCTCTTTAAGGATTTGTTACAGTTTGTTATAACCCACAGAGTCAAAGATTTCAGCATAGTTAGTGAAACAGAAGTAGATGTTTTTCTGGAATCCCCTTGCTTTTTCTATGATCCAATGAATGCCTTTTCTAAATCTAACTTGTGCATCTGGAAGTTCTTGGTTCATGTATTATTAAAGCCTAGCTTGAAGGATTTTGAGCATTATCTTGCTAACATGTGAAATGAGCACAGCTGTATGGTAGTTTAAACATTCTTTGGCATCACCTTTCTTTAGGATTGGAATGAAAACTGATCTTTTCCAGTCCCATGGCCGCTGCTGAGTTTTACAAATTTGCTGGCATATTGAGTGCAACACGTTAACAGCATCAGCTTTTAGGATTTTAAATAGCTCATCTGGAATTCCATCATCTCCTTGAGCTTTTTTCATAGTAGTAATCCTTCCTAAGGCCTACTTGACTTCACTCTCTAGGATATCTGACTCTCCAGGATATATCACTCTCCAGGATATAGGTGTGTGAGTCATGGTTATCCATCGTGGTTATCCAGGTTATTAAAAAATTTTGTGTATAGTTCTTCTGCGTATTTTTGCCATGGACTGTTGCCTGCCAGGCACCTCTGTCCACGGGATTTTCCAGGCAAGGGTACTGGAGTGGGTTTATTGTTTCCTTCTCCAGGGATCTTCCCCACCCAGGGACTGAACCTTCCTCTCCTGCACTGGCTGGCAGATTCTTTACCACTAGTGCCATCTGGGCAGCCTTGGAAGTGAATCCTTCCCCACATTTCCATAATAAGACGTTTCCTCTTCCTGGAAAGATTTCACCCCTTTTATTTGTATTTGAAGCTCCTATTCCCTCCCTGAAAGGTGAGTATTAGTATGCCCATCTCACAGATGACAAAACTGAAGATCAATAACTTTCTTGAGGTTTCACAGGACCCCAAAGCTCTTTTCCTTTTTTGTGTTTACTCCAGAGCCTGTTCCCATGTAGACATCATTTTTACAGTTTTACTCATAGTGTACATATAATTGTCTATTCCACTTTTTTCAATTTTTGCGTTTGAGCTGAAAGTCAAACACAAATCTGTTCAACTTAAAGCCTCAGCTTGGTTCTACTACACTACGCCATGTGCCTAAAATAAGCATATAATATAAGGTCACAAGGATCCTGATTTACCCCCAGTTCTAGGTGGCTCAGTAGTAAAGAATCTACCCACCAAGCAGGAGATGCAGGTTCAGTCCCTGAGTTGGGAAGATCCCCTGGAGGAGGAAATGGCAACCCTCTCCAGTGTTCTTGCCTGGGAAATCCCATGGACAGAGGAGTCTGGGGGACTACAGTCCATAGCGTCGCAAAGTGTAGGACACGATTTAGCAACTGAGCATCCACGCTTCATAAGGTCACAAGCTTTACAAAGCTTTTTATTATCATTAGTTATTTACATGCTCATCTTCCCTGCTGGGCTGGTACAAGACTGATGTTTATTGAATGAATATGAAAGCTTAGTGATGCTACATATATACATTCATACCCCTGTCCTCTTCACCAGAGGCTGAGGCCCAAGCTCTAGCAAGGAGGATGCTTTTCAGTCTGCCCATCACAAGTTTTAGCATTCACAAGCCAAGGACCAGACTGACTTTCTTTCCCTCTCACTAAGTGGTGAAACCGAAGTTTCAAAATATTCACATAGTCTCAAAGGAAAAAAAAATGCCAGTTGCAAATATTGTTTCATTTACCTCATGAAGTACATATTTCCAAATGTAGAAAGACGACCAGACACCTCCTTTTTGAATAAAAGAATCAGCCTGCTGGCAGGTGGAAAAGCCCTCAAGACTGAGACATGGGTCACGGTGGATGGAGGGAGGGAGTACCTTGAGCACTTGGCTGCAATCCTGATCCTGACACTTCCCTGGCCTCCCCGTTGTTCACCCAGCCAGTACATCGGTCCTGCAGACAGCAGGTGGGAAGACCAAGTGTTGAGCACTTTCCAGTGATGCGCTGGGAAACAATGAACAGTCAGCTTTCTTAGGCAGTATGGAGAAGGTGTCCCCTGACTTGTAGCATTTGCCAATTTCCATGGTGTAAATAGTCCCAACCTGGTCAGTTTCATGCCACCAATAGGACCTCAACTAGTTTGCACAATTCCTGGAAAGTCAATAATAGACTCTTGTGAACTAACACAAGCCAACTCCAGCTCGACCCTGGGGATGGCTACCCCTATTATGGCCACTATTTTAGATTAGGGCTATTGAGGGGGGATGGGACAAAGGGCTATCAGAGGCAATGCTGGAAATTCTCTTTAAAGTCAGATAGGCATTGGGATTACAGAACCTTTACTTAACACATGGACATCATGGATCCACTGAAATACATGATCCACAGCAACAAAATACAATGTTAAAAATACAAGCAAATATTTATCTATGATTCTCTCTCTCTCCATATTAAAAGGGGATTATTTAATTTAATTTTTTTTAGTAACTCTTTTGGATCAGTGTGTACTTCCCTACCTACTTCGTCCGAGTCTGATGACAGATCAACCTCTTTCATAGGGAGTTGTTGTTGTTGTTGTTGTTGTTGTTGTTGTTTGGTCGCCAAGTCATATCCAACTCTTTGCAGCCCCATAAACTGCAGCACTCCAGGCTTCCCTGCCCTTCACTATCTCCCAGAGTTTGCTCAAACTCATGTCCGTTGAGTCAATGATGCCATCCAACCATCTTGTCCTCCATTGTCCCCTTCTTTCCCAGCACCAGGGTCTTTTCCAGTGAGTTGGTTCATAGGTATAGAGACCGGAAAACACCAAGGAGAGAAAAAGGGAAGGTCACAGAACATTTGCTAGTCTGTGATGCTAGAAAGAACTATGTGGGCACCACCACTGCCACCAGCCATGAGGCTCCAATCTTATTGGAGCCCAATAAGATTCACTAGCAGGCACGTGAGGAACCTCATCTCCCCAATATTTTTCACTTTACAAAGTCATTAAAATGGAGAGAAATGATAAGTTGCAGTTCTAAATCTACCGTGTTTTATTTTTCCTTTCCCTCCACCAATATATCCTTGTCTTTTTGGCCAGGCAGCTCCTTGATTTCAAGCTCTCCTTAGAGACTTTCCCCAAATCTCTTTAAGGAGTGAGTCTGGGGTCAGGTCTCCAAGGACAACCCTGAGACAGGGAATGTGCATACAAGTGACTTACAAAGGCAGCGCTCCCCAGGGAATCCGGGCAGGGGAGAGGGAGCAGGCCAGGGAAGCAGGGAAACCAAGCAAGAGTGTGATTTCCGGCCAAGTCCCACAGTCTGGTCCTTGATCTTCCAGGGAAGCTTGCCGTGTAAAGCACGCTAACAGTGGCCAGCCTCTCCCCGGGAATAGGAGCTTCGCTGATTCTGCGCCTCTTCAGTCACTGGATCAAGCCCACCTGGAGGATGTAAACTCTCAGGCACATCAGATTCACTTCTGGTGTGGACGAAAGTGCTCCAGCAGCCAGGTAGAACCCATCAGATCCCAGGGCTCGGCCTTATCCCTCTGCCCTTCCATTCTGACATTGATTTCCAAATCCTAAACCCTGATCTGCCAGACAGGAGGCTCCTTAGAAATGAGGAACAAGGGAAGACCCTACACAAATCAGAGTCCCAGTTTGTGGGCCTCCTGGCTCTGTAGTTTCTACACAAGGAATTTTCCACCACAATGAAGGGCTTCCCTGGCGGCTCCGATGTTAAAGAATCCACCTGCAATGCAGGAAGACCCAGGTTTGATCCCTGGGTTGGGAAGATCCCCTGGAAATAGGAATGGCTATCCACTTCAATATTCTTGCCTGGAGAATTCTATGGACAGAGGAGCCTCGTGGGCTACAGTCCATGGGGTTGCAAAGAGTCGGACACAACAGAGCGATTAACACTTTCAATTTGGGACAGATGTTTCAATAGCCTTGGGGCTATTTTATTAATATTTCATCTCTCAGTGCTTTGATTTCCCCATCTGTAAAAATGGGAATAATAATAATTACAGTATCTATCCATTATATAAGTTTGTTATAGGATGAAATATGTTAATTACTGCAACATGTTTAGATCCATATTGGGCCCATCTATCTCTATATAAATGTCTGTTTAATAAAATCTTGTCTTTCCAAACTACTAGATCTTATCATTGAGGTCAGACCCACTAGAATGGGAATTTGATCAACTCTAAAAATATTTTTTAAAGTGATAAAATATTCCACAGCTATTGATATCTTCAAAGAAAAAAATGTACCAAGGAAATAATATATAGTGATAAAATAGTACAAACTTTAGAGCTTACTAAACAGAAATACATCTGAAAGAATCAATTATGGTTTTTAAATCTGAGGAGGTACCCAGGTCCCATGAATGCTACTGTGCTTCCAGTAGCATCGTAGGCACTGAGTTATCTGCTCCAGGTGGCAAATGGAGACCAGTTACTAGTAATAGCATCCTATGGTTCTAGTACTATGTCTCAATTTCCTCTTCTAGTAAAAAAAAAAAAAAAAAAAAAAAAAGGAACAATAATCTGGTCTCATCTGTCTTTTGTGGACAGTCCCTAAATAAGCAAATGACAATAACTGATATTGACAAGGGCAAACATGTGGCTCTTTTTCTGTCTACAAGAACTCCAAGACCTCACTCTTAAGGTCTCACACTATGGGAGGAGGTGTGTTTAAATGCCAGGAGGGCACACAGCAAATCCAGCTCCCTACACATTATAGCAGACAGGCAGCCTTGACTCTGGCAAAGGAGGGGACCAGCCCACACAGCATATGGACCTGCAGCAGAGCATATGGGTCTAGGCCTAGAGAAAAGGCTCCCATATGGTCCCGGAGCTGGGCCTGCCTTGCCCACTCCCAGCCTCCCCGCACTTTTGGCTGGTTCATAAATCAGCTGCTTCCCACCATCCCAGCACACCGGCCGATCCATGTGTGATTAATGCACACATTTGCCTGCAGCCTGGAGAGAACCCCAGGTACAGGTGGAGAGGAAGGAAAAAGATTTAATTGGAGTGAGGGTGGGAGAAGGAGGCAAGAGAGGTCATTCCTCATTGCCATTGAGCCAGTGCTATCTTTAGAAGTCCTGGCTTTGTAAGAATGAGTTTTCTTGGAAATCTATCTTGCAGACTCCCCAGAAACCCCACGGTAGCCCAGGCTTTACCTCCCAAGACTCAGAAAGATGACTGCTCCATTCTATCCTGTCCCACCCTCTATGATGCTCCAGGGCTTCTTCATCTGAGTTTAAGCATGCCTTCAGATCCTTTAAGAAAGGCTAGGGTCACTGAAGACAATAAAATTAGATGTGCCAGGCAGCAAATCCACTCAACTGTGTTTTAGACGAATATTTTCCAACTGTGCCCAACAGAGGGCAAAGGGTTTTATGCAGAAGGCGCAGGAAGGGTTCAATCGGAGAAATTCTGCTTTGACTTTGTTCTACCTGTTAGGCTGTTCAAATCTGTTTCAGTTGTGATTTTGTTAAGGATCATGTGGCTGAAAAAAATTGAGATCCACTCACTCAAATTAAAAATGCTACAGATACAATAAGCAGTGTCCACTGTGGGGAGCACGATTATAAAATGAACCATGGTTGCCGTGTGCAGGGCAGGAGGGGCAACAGTGCTGTAATGGACAAAAGAGATGCGAGGTCACCTTTCCATCTGGTGGTTGAATGACTAACCTTGGGCAAAAACATTTCCTCTCTATGCCCCAGTTTCATCATCTGTGAAATGGGAATTATAAATGGTAACTGACTTAGACGGACAAGGAGGAGACCGAATGAGATTCATCTACACCCTGCATTTCCACGATGTGGGAACATAATAAAGGACCAAGACATGTTTGCTATAATCTTTCTTCTTCTTTGTGTCACTCACCCTGCTGAACATATTATTTGCATTATCTTTGGTCCTCCCGTCTCTGTGAAGGTTTATTCCACTTTAAAAGATTAGGAATCTAAGGGTAAGACCTGGATCTTGAACAAGGGTACTCAAATATCTCCTCATGTGGAGGACATTGGTGTTCCGGGACCAGTCTGAGAATCATCCATCTAGGTGTTTCTGTTTTATTCATACTTCCCTGAAAACACCATGCAATTTGACGTGATTAGGCTTTCTGCACTCCTTACTTTCACGAGCTCTCCTGTATGCATTCACCCATCCATCCATTGAACTACCGGTTCAGTTCAATAAGCATTTATTGAATGCCTACTTAGCGTCAGGAACATCAAAAAATCACTTCGATTCTCTGAAGATTAAAGAGCCCTTCAGATAAAGCATGGGTGTTAAGATGAACTACAGTGTAGGATTTTTACATAAAATGAAATAAATTATCTCAAAAGGTTTTGTCACCTCCAAGTGTTCCCTCCATATTAGGAATTCTTAGGGATAGAGAAGCCATATGCTTCAGTTTGCTTGGACATTTCTGGCAGAGTTATTAGCAGCATCCTTTTTATTCTCAAAAAGGTCCTGTTTGTAAGTTAAATTCTAGAGTCACCCTAGGTGTGAAGATGGTCATAATGATCACGTATATTTATGTAGGTTCATCTAGAAGAAGGGGCTACTTGTCCCTCTGCGGAAGTTTTGAGACTAGATTAGGGATAAAATGGTTCTCTCTGTGTTTTGAAGTATGGGTTTCATGCCCATTAAAAAGATGGAAAATCGAGTCTGCCTCTCCGTAGGAGCATAGCCACCTTACACTGTGAGGGCTTGGCAGCAGGGAGAGAAAGAATTTACAGCCAGCATTCCACCACCAGTGATAAGTGAGTTATCTGGGAAAACTTTTTATAAACCAGTGTAACCTGATATTTGGGGCTTTCCTAGTGGCTTAAACAGTAAAGAATCCACCTGCAATGCTGGAGACATGGGTTTGATCCCTGGGTCAGGAAGTTCCCCTGGAGAAAGGAATGGAAACCCACTCCAGTATTCTTATCTGGAGAACCCCTTGGACAGAGGAGCCTGGTGGGCTATAGTCCATGGGGTCACAAAGAGTCAGATACAATTGAATGACTGAACAGGCACATGCAACCTGATATTTAAAAACTCGCATTTCCTGGAAAGAAGGGCCCCCTCCAAAGGATTTGAGGGAACCCATTAAAAAAAAAGTGTTTCTCATGTGCTAATTAAAGGACATCATTAGCTACTGATGTCTGCAAATTTACTCTTCTCCAGGCCTCTTTCCCACCCCACATCGTTTCTTGATTGTCCTCAGTGACTGTTACTTCCCCCAAGCCACAGGGCTTCTGCTAACAGTACGGTTACTTCTGCCAGACATGGTGAGGTCTTCCCCAGGGCCCTTCTATCCACTCTCGGGGCCCTGAGATCCTACTCTGTCATCCTGGGTCCCAGAGCTTACAGAGTGGGAGCAAATGTCTCCCCTTCTCCTCTTATTATCACTTTCTTTCAGAGGAGCTCCACAGTCAGTTTGCTTGGGTCCTATATATCCTGGCGTCTTCTGGTCAAACAATTTTATCCATTCACACTCATCATAGCTTCCCAGAACAAGATTACAGAGAGATGAGCCCAAAGACAAATCTAAGACACTCACACAAGCAGGTACCCTCAAATAAGTCCCTAAATCATACTTCCTCAGTGTTTCATGGGACAAAGCTTGGTAAACCTGACATCCTATTTCTATAGGATGAGTTCACTCCTGGGAGGTTCCCTAGAATTTCATTCAGAGATTTGAGCCAGCTTTTCTGTTCTATAAAATATAGCACTTAAGAATACAGGCTCTGGGGCAGATACATATAAACCTAATTCCAGGCTGAGCATCTTACTCACTGTGATCTTGAGCAAACTGTAAGCCCCTCTAAGCCTCAGTTTCTTCATCTGTGAAATGGAAATATAAAAGCACCAATCAGTTAGGCCTGTCATGATGGCTATAGTACACATTGCTGTAAAGTCTTTCAACAATGTCATGAAACAATACACATTTATCTTTATTTTGATGTCTTCATTATTATCATCCTAATAGCAAGCCAATCTTAGTCTGAAATGGGAAGGATAGGAGCTCTCCTATGAAAGGTAGAGGGCTTCCCTGATGGCTCAGTGGTAAAGAATCTACCTGACAAACAGGAGATGTGGGTTCAATTTCTGGGTCAGGAAGATCCCCTAGAGAAGGGAATGGCAACCCACTCCAGTATTCTTGCCTGGGAAATCCCATGAACAGAGGAGTCTGGCAGGTTACTTCTACGGGGTCCCGAAAGAGTCAGACACACTTAGTGGCTAAACAACAAGAATGAAGACAGAACAAATGTGTTTTATTTCTTTTTTTTTTTTTTTCAGCCCTCAAGCCTTAGTCCCAGAGCAAGCTACTCTCCAGAACTCAGATTTCATGGAAGCAAGGCAGAATATTGACTTCCTTCTGTCTTTCCACTGAAAGTTCATTCTGTAAGGGGGTGTAGGTGCCTGCCCCCACCCCGTCTATTTAAATATTTCAATTTCTGTCTGAATGTTTGCCAGTCCGTTAGGAGAGCATTGATAACAAGGAAGATAAAACATGTATTTAGAAAGAATGTGAGTGAGTGTGTGTAGATGTGCGGGAGTTTCTAGACATCTGTGTAAATGAACTCCTGATTCAGGGTATGTCTGTGCTGGGGGCAAAGGCTGTCTTACGCAAGTCTCGTTAAGAGAGTGACTGGTTGAAAGCCAGACCTGGATTATCACAAATGGATGCAGAGGGAGGCTGAAAATCAGGCCTCCTGCCCACTCAGCAGTTCTCAGCGCTGGCCCCATCTCAGCCATCTAATGCTGTTCCTGCATTAGATGCTGCAAACACAATTGACTTCTATTACTTATAAAGCCAACCACTTTACTTCATTTAAACATTTAGGATGGACTTGAGAGATTTCTGAGGGGCTGGAGAGCACAACCAGCCCCAAGCAGTCCAGCGCTCCAGCCCCCACTCAGACTACATAACAAGAGAAGAATATTCCTTCATTCTACAGGCAGCATCCAGTCTCCATTAGCAGATGGCTTTAAAGGTTGTTATTTCTGCACTTGAAAGATCTGATGCAAATACACATCCTCAAACACATTGTTCATTTCATTCATTCAGTGGACCCATGTTCAGTGTACCAGGTCTCCATTGGGCCCAGGAATATACACAGAGATCATATATCAAAGAAATCCTTAGGATGCTCACAGTCGATCACAAGAAACAGAGAGGCAAAGAAATGAGAAAGATATAGCAGTATTTATGCTGTATGTGATGATTGCGGGAAAAAAAAAAAAAAAAACAAGGAAAGAAAGGAAAATGATATTGTTGCTGCTGCTGCTAAGTCCCTTCAGTTGTGTCTGACTCTGTGCAACCCCATAGACGACGGCAGCCCACCAGTCTCCCCCAGCTCTGGGATTCTCCAGGCAAGAACATTGGAGTGGGTTGCCATTTCCTTCTCCAATGCATGAAAGTGAAAAGTGAAAGTGAAGTCACTCAGTCATGCCCGACTCTTCGAGACCGCATGGACTGCAGCCTACCAGGCTCCTCCGTCTAGAACTCAGCAAAGAAAGTATGAGAGAAATCAAAATGGCTAGAGAGTTGAGGACATGTTCAAACTAAACCCTGAGGAATGCTTTGTTTTTCAGGAGGGATATGGGATGAAACAGATGGGAATACCAGACCACATGACCTGCCTCTTGAGAAACCTATATGCAGGTCAGGAAGCAACAGTTAAAACTGGACATGGAACAACAGACTGGTTCCAATAGGAAAAGGAGCACACCATGGCTGTATACTGTCACCCTGCTTATTTAAATTATATGCAGAGTACGTCATGACAAACGCTGGGCTGGATGAAGCACAGGCTGAAATCAAGATTGCCGGGAAAAATATCAATAACCTCAGATATGCAGATAACACCACCCTTATGGCAGAAAGTAAAGAACTAAAGAGCCTCTTGATGAAAGTGAAAGAGAAGAGTGAAAAAGTTGGCTTAAAGCTCAACATTCAGAAAACGAAGATCATGGCATCCGGTCCCATCACTTCATGGCAAATAGATGGGGAAACAGTGGAAACAGTGACAGACTTTATTTGGGGAGAGGTCCAAAATCACTGCAGATGGTGACTGCAGCCATGAAATAAAAAGACGCTTACTCCTTGGAAGAACAGTTATGACCAACCTAGAAGCATATTAAAAAGCAGAGACATTATTTGCCAACAAAGGTCCATCTAGTCAAGGCTATGGTTTTTCCAGTAATCATGCATGGATGTGAGAGTTGGACTATAAAGAAAGCTGAGCGCCAAAGAATTGATGCTTTTAAACTGTAGTGTTGGAGAAGACTCTTGAGAGTCCCTTGGACTGCAAGGAGATCCAACCAGTCCATCCTAAAAGAGATCAGTCCTGAATGTTCATTGGAAGGACTGATGTTGAAGCTGAAACTGCAATAC
Source organism: Ovis canadensis (assembly GCF_042477335.2). Lineage (NCBI taxonomy): Eukaryota > Metazoa > Chordata > Mammalia > Artiodactyla > Bovidae > Ovis > Ovis canadensis. Next base: position 83,660,023 of record NC_091257.1, on the reverse strand, counting down.
TTTGGCCACCTGATGCGAAGAACTGAGTCTTGAAAACACCCTGATGCTGGGAAAGACTGAAGGCTGGAGGAGAAGGGGAGACAGAGGATGAGATGGTTGGATGGCATCACTGGCTCGAAGGACATGAGTTTGAGCAAGCTCCGGGAGTTGGTGATGGACAGGGAAACCTGGCATGCTACAGTCCCTGGGGTTGCAAAGAGTCAGACACAACTGAGTGACTGAACTGAACTGATGGGATGAAAAATGCTCTAGGCAGAAGATATTGGAGAAGAGGCACAGACGTGGGGTTCAGGCAGATCTTTGGTTAAATTACATGACTACTTGGTGGACCTCGGGCAAGTTATTCCATCTCCCAGAGCCTCAGCTGCTTCTCCATACAACCAAGCTGATTGAGCTCCCTCCAATTATGGTAGAGCTCAGACAGCTCATATCAGCAAATGGCTGAGAGAATGTAACTTATGGTGGATATTCATGACATGATACCTGTTTAGTATGACTAGAACTGCAGGAGGGGCAGACTGTACAGAGCCTTAGCGGGACTGATTCTGCAGACAAAAGGCTCCAGTTGATGGTTTTAAGCCAGAGTAACACAGCCATTGTTGGCTTAGAATAGATGTCATTGATGATGAGTTTAAAGATGACCTGAAGGTACTGCCAAAGGAAGCAGGTGACAAAACCAAGGAAAATAGTCAGCTTATCCTTGGTTGTTAAATTTCCTAAATAGAAACCTTCAGTCACAAGATCTTTATTCTTCATCATGAGGCAAGCACCCATCTACCTTTAAGGTTGCAGCATAAATACTGTTACAGGGCTTCCCAGATGGTGCTGGTGGTAAAGAATCCACCTGCCAATGCAGGAGACGTAAGAAATGCTGATTTGATCCTCAGGTCAGGAAGATCCCCTGAAGGAGGGCATGGCAACTCACTCCAGTATTCTTGCCTGGAGAATCTCATAGACAGAGGAGCCTGGCAGGCTACAGTCCACAGGGTTGCAAAGAGTCACATATGACTGAGCGGCTTAGCACATGCATAAATCCTGTTACATGTTTTGATCAACATCTGAATTTTATTCTTCTCACAAAAGAATGGACTTATAAATCAACATCAAAGTCATGAGACAAGAGTCACTTTCTACTCAGTATTTCACCCTCCCTGCTTCTTCATTCCAAAGCCTGCTTAGAGTCAGACAAACCACACTGATTGAGAGAAAAGGCATTTTTCCTGACACTGTGCTCCTTACCTTTTAAATGTCTCAGTGGGAGAACCAAGGAAAACTGTTCTCCCAACACTTCCCTACTGTATCCTCCCTGCAAAGAAAAAAATAAATTCTAAAGACAGCGTATGTGCTCAAGTGTGATGATCCTCCACCATGGAGTTCAAACATCATCTCCTGGGAAATAATCAACCCAAGCCCAGATGACCACTCCCTCCCCTGTGGACCTACCACCTACCTTTCATTGGTTGCATGGTATCGGTCTTCTCAAGTGGCTCAGTGGTAAAGAATCCACCTGTCAAGTAGGAAACGCGGGTCCAGTCCCTGGATCAGGAAGATCCCCTGGAGAAGGAAGTGGCAACCCACTCCAGTATTCTTGCCTGAGAAATCCCGTGGACAGAGTAGCCTGGCTACAGGTCATGGGATCACAGAAAAGTCAGACACAACTTAGCGACTGATGAGCAACAACATTGTAATTAATTCCCCATTCTTGTCTGTCCCCATTACTAAGCTGAGAGCTCTTCTAAGTCTGAGATAAGATCTTATCTACATCCTTATGTCCCCCACGTGGTACAACACCTGGCACCTAACCGATAGGAGGCAAGGTTTGTTGAGTGCGTACATATGGACCTAATCTCACTTCAAAGTCTCCTAACTTCCAGTTTCCTCTAGAGTGATCTGGGGCCTTCATGAATACACATGTCAGGGAACTCCAAGGGGCAAGCCAAGCTTCTAATGCCTCCACCCACCACTGACTGTATACGTGAATAATCTGTTCACTTACTGAGCCCATGTGGATTAGTCAAGACTAGATATGTGTAAATTCTATTTCTGGCAGCAACTCAGGAGCTGTAGGGAGGTTGCTCTGTGCATCCTTCATGCCATCAGTCTCCCAGGCGTAGGGCTATGTATTTGAATTCACCAGGTTCATCAGGGAAGGAAGTGTTCTCCATGTATATATATATATATGAGCTTCCTTTTGTTGTTGCTGTTGTTTAATTGCTCGGTCATGTCCCACTCTTTTGAGACCCCATGGACGGTAGCCTTCCAGGCTCCTCTGTCCAAAGGATTTCCCAGGCAAGAATACTGGAGTGGGTTGTCATTTCATTCTCCAGGGTATCTTCCTGACCCTAGGATCGAACCCGCATCTCCTGTATTGCAGGCAGATTCTTTACCACTGAGCTAGCAAGGAAGCCCTATGAACTTCCCTTGAATCTAGATATATTTATGTCTGTATTCTCTCTGTGGAGAGCTGTTTCCTCACCTTTTTCACTTCCCAGAACAGGTGTCAACAAACCATGGTGTACAGGTCAAATCAAACACACAGCTTATTTTTATAAAGAAAGTTCTATCGGAACACAGCAACCCTCATGTCTCCATAGACTGTCAATGGCTGCTTCCATGCTAGAACAGTAGAGTTCAGTAATTTGCCTTAGAGACTGCAGGTACTGCAAAACCTGAAATATATACTCTCCAGGCCTTTACAATAAACATCTGCTGCCCCCTGTTCCAGTGTTTAACTTCAGTGGCAGTAGTAGTAGTAACCTGTGTAGGCTCAGTGCTAAGCAACTGAGACCCACATAGCTCAAAGGTGGCCACTAAGGGACTTCTCCAGCAGTACAGTGGTTAAGATCCACCTTTCAGTGTAGAGGCCACAGATTAAATTCCTGGTCTGTGAACTATTTAATAAGAATCCATATGCAGAGAGGTAGGCCCCCCAAAATTTTTAAAGGTGGCCACTCCCATGATGCCCATTTCATGGATGAGCTCACTTAGCCTGCACCTCACTTAGCTAAGCACTGACGCCATTACAGTAAGCAAGGCACACATGAGGCCCGCCTCAGGTCGGCTCCCAATCTTGCTTTCCTTGTTCAAGGCCTCTGAGCTGCGGTCCAGAATTATTCTCATGTATCACCTTTTGCTAACTCCTCCAGATGACCCCGTATACACTTCTTCTGACCGCCTGTTCCCTCCTGCCTCCCAAGAGCCCAAATCAGAGCCAAAGCACTCATGGAAAATCCACAAATTTCCAAACTTCCTCCATGAGATGTTTAGGCTGTGGGAGAAGCATCCTTCTCCAGGCTGTGCTGCAGCCAGAGCCCCTCCCATTCTATAAGTGGGTGTGGTCTGGTCCACACCCATCTGCGGGCCAGGGTCAGACCCGTGGGTCACCTCCACCCAGAGGCTGATGACGCGCTGGGTCTAGGAACTGAGAAAGTGCCCTGGCTGGGTCTCCCGTAACAGTGGCTGGATCTCTGGGCGCCACTCAGGGCAGGGTCTTCTGCTGGCCCCTGACAGGTAAAGATATTAAACACATCCTTCCAAGGGAGCGTGGCCGGGACGTCTTCCATCAGCGGTGCTATGAGTTTTGGCTTCGCATCCCTTCCTCCAGCGCATCCCCGGGAGCCCACTGTTCTTTCTCTATTACTTTAAATGGGCCACGATGAAAAATGCTCACGATGGGACTCTGCTGCACAGGAGGAAGACCACGGAGGGACAGAAGGGCCACAGAAAAGTCCTGACTGCCCCAGCTCGGGCGGCCCCAAGCGGATCCTAATTAGGGGAACGGCCGAGCATCTCTCTGCAGGAAGCCCGGATCGTTAGTGCTGGCACCGCACACACTCTGCCTGTGGTCTGCGGCCATGCGACCGCGCTGGCACCACGCAGGCCCTGCTGTTGGCTGCCGCATCAGAACAGATGTCCACAGAGGGCTTTCGTCTTTGTTTTTCATTTCTTGTGTTTGAGAGAAATTTTTTTTTAAGCATTACATGACCCTCTGCCAGAGACTTCTTGTGCCAGGATAAAGGGTTTGGCTGGGTCAGGAAAGCATGACAAGAGGGATTTCAACAGGGGTTGTGTGGGCTCTCGGGGTGAAAAACAGTGAGATGTGGAAAGAAGCTGGATTGCTCCCTTGCAGTCTGAGAAGTCGACCAAAAGGTGCCTTCCGGCATTGTCCTTAGCAGCCACCAGGCTACTCCTGCAGAGCCCACCCCTCTGTATAAACCACTAGACCCACAGTCCAAGGCACTGATATTGTATTGTGTATCTACAAGGGGTTGGCAAGGATTCATGACAATAGTGTGTTCTTGAACACAGAGACACAGTGTGTTTATAAGTGTGTGTGTTCACACATCTCTAACACATGGTAGATTTACCCAGAATGCCTTCCCCCAGCAGCAGAAAATGACACAGTGACTCCTCTGTTTTATCAATGGGACACCTGATGAAAAGTGTCATTGTATGTTTTAGAGTAAATGGAACCAGATCCAAAATTTCGATGTAGGCTTTCTCATTCTTTTGGGGATTCCATGTAAATATGGACTGTGACAAAAAACTGGGATGTGTCAACTGGCCAGCAAAAGGATGGATTTTAAAAAAGAAATCAGGGCTATTGGGGAAAATCCAAGATATACCATTGCTGTAACTATAATATCAGAATTTAGCAAATTTTCTGCAAGTGGATTGAGACAGCAAACCCAGCCCAGACAATTTGGCCTAGAAATTTAAGGTATGTAACTTCTATTTGGGGACTGGCTTTGAAAAGAAGACCACATGACATCAAAACATTCAATTAAAATGCCGTTGGTCCAGATGTTTGGCCATACAATGCCAACAACTAGTTTGACTGTTTTGAATTTAATTGACCAGATGTTTTAGTGGTAGGTGTCTTAATGAGTAGGAGAAATGTTTGCAGAGTTGAACCAAATTTCTCTGGGAAGAGCCAGACTCCCTGGAAACAGGGACTTAAATGCTATCACAGCCATTAACCAGAACTTGTCAGAAGTTCCAAAACTGTCTCACCCCCTTCTTACCTAGTCCTTTAGGATACTGTGCTCTTCCGTTGGCTAAGCTCAGAGAAGATGGATAGTGCCTTAGTCAGGATTCTCCCAGAAGCAGATCCTAAAGCAAAAAGGCAAAGGCAAATTTAGAAGCAACTGGTAAACCAAGCACAGATTAAACACAGGCAAAACAGTTTTTCAAAGAGTAGAAAGTGGATGGATATGAGGGTAGATGTCTCAGATTCAGTGTCAGGCCTGCTGCTTTCTTTGAATGTGATGATAGAAACAACAGCTTACATGCAGGGCTTACTCTGTGCCCAGCACACAGCATCCTTCATCTGTTTCACAGATGAGACTGTCCAGGACCTGAAGCATTAAGTCATGTGTCCAAAGGTACCCAGCTGGGAAGTGTCAGAAGTAAGATTAGTTCTCAGACATTGGCTGGGAGCCGGCTGTCAGCCACCCCTCTATACTGTGTGATTCAGAACTTGTTAGAACGTCAGTTTCCTCACCTCTAAGTGCAATGTCTGTCTTACAGGGCAGCCATAAAGGGGTCAACAGGATAAACTAGGAGAAGATATAAAGTGTGTATGGAACTCCATTCTTTGTGAGTTGAGTTCCCCACGAGTGCTAGTTATGACACCCTTACAAGAGCTGATTGTCAGTGCTTATATGCGCCTGCCTCCTCTTTACAAGGTCTCTCCACTCAGATGGCGTGACATGGATCCCTGAGACCCCGTAGTGCTCCCTTTAACACAAAAGCAACTCTCCCTTTGAGACTCAACACTGCAGCAGAGGAAACCAGTGGCCACCCTCCCATGTCTCCACCCTCCCATGTCTCCACCCTCAGCAGCTCCTGCTTTTTCCACAACCTTGGGTTTCCCGAGCCATCCGCATGATTCATATTAATGTGGAGAATTAGGAAACACAGGCCGGCCATGGTCAGGCAGCCTGAAACCCGCATACACACAGGATGGAGCAGTCTCTAGGTCAAGCCAGGTGGCCAGCCAGGGATAGCCAGGATCCAAGGTGGGACCCCCAGGAGGTACCCGCAGGTGTGTGGAACCTGCACGGGGAGGCAGAGGGCAGCCTTATTTATAAGTTTGCCCAGGTCTGAGATCTCAGGAGCTCTTCCCACTGGATTCACCCAGTTTTATTTCTCTATTCTCCCAATTATGTGCTGGGCAGGAAGGAAAGGTCAGTAGTAAATGAGGCTCCCTCTGTATCAAAGGACAGGCCAGACAACACACAGCATTTTTGTTGTTAATATATCCACTAAGATGATCCAGAAACACAGCAAGAATTCTGTCTTTACTCTAAAATAAACAATCCCTGCAAACTTAGGGTTACCAAAGGGGAAATGTGTGTGTGGTGGGGGCGGGGGGGGTGGGGCGTGGAGGAGGAATAAATCAGGAGCTTGGGATTGACATACACTCATTACCGTATATAAGATAGATTACCAACAAGGACCTACTGTGTAGCACAGGGAAGTCTGCTAGATATTCTGTAATAACCTATATGGAAAAAGAATCTGAAAAAGGATGAATATATGTATATGGATAACTAAATCACTTTGCTATACGCCTGAAACTAACACAACATTGTAAATCAACTATCGTGCACGTATGCTCAGTTGCTTCACTCACGTCCAACTCTCTGTGACCCTACAGACTGTAGTCCACCAGCCTTGGAGATGACTCACTCTTGCTTTCAGTTCTGTGGACAGCATTTGTGCAGAGGCCTTGTTGGGGCCAGTGAGGATGTGTAGGCCAAGAGTCCCTCTATGGGAAAGATTGGCTGAGGATTTCTCTCTGGTCTAGAATGTGAGGGGAGGGAGGAAAAGAGGTATCTTCTCAGGAGCCGCCTCCTGGGGTCCCTCTGGAACATTTAACATGTGACAAGGGGATGAGGTGGAAGATCAGAGCCTGAGCCACCAACACTCTGTTCTAGTTCAGTTCAGTTCAGTTCAGTCGCTCAGTCGTGTCTGACTCTTTGCAACCCCATGAATAGCAGCACGCCAGGCCTCCCTGTCCATCACCAACTCCCGGAGTTCAGTTAGACTCATGTCCATTGAGTCAGTGATGCCATCCAGCCATCTCATCCTCTGTCGTCCCCTTCTCCTCCTGCCCCAATCCCTCCCAGCATCAGAGTCTTTTCCAGTGAGTCAACTCTTCGCATGAGGTGGCCAAAGTACTGGAGCTTCAGCTTCAGCATCATTCCTTCCAAAGAAATCCCAGGGGTGATCTCCTTCAGAATGGACTGGTTGGATCTCCTTGCAGTCCAAGAGACTCTCAAGAGTCTTCTCCAATACCACAGTTCAAAAGCGTCAGTTCTTCATCTGTTCTAGTAGGAGGGATGAATCTAAATCACCAGGACACCTCTCTTGTTCCTCAGGGAGGAGCTTCCTTTTCAGGATAGAACTGACCTGATCAGGGCTCTTTCTCCTAGGGATCTGAGAAAATAGCATTTATCACACATCAGGCTGGAGACTGAATCCCCACCTTTCACAGCCTGATGCTCCTCCAGATCAGGAATCTGGTTATCTAGAAGGTTCCTTGGCAGTCCTAGTGGACCTCTGCCAAATGCTCATTTGCCTCAAAAAGATATAAGAATAATTTTCAAAACCTTTGAATATCTCTCAATATTTTTTGTCTCTGGGATGTATACTGTTTTCTTAAGTTATGAAGGTGTCTTTCAGCCAACAGAGCTTTCATTATCTGAGCTTTTCTCTCATGGGAAATAAGCTGGCTTCCGTAATAGCCAGAGATGGTTTCAAATTTTTCTGAAAGAATTTTGACTTGCGTGTTATAGGTGCCCAGCTCATCATGTACATTGCTGAGCTTGTCACCTGGTTTTGAAAGATTCTTTTCTACTTTACAGGGTGAAACTGAAAGTTGCTCAGTCATGCCCAATTCTTTGCAACCCCATGGACTATACAGTCCATGGAATTCTCCAGGCCAGAATACTGGTGTGGGTAACCTTTCCCTTCTCCAGGGGATCTTCCCAACCCAGGGATCGATCCCAGGTCTCCCACATTGCAAGTGGATTCTTTACCAACTGAGCCACAAGGGAAGCCCGAGAATATGGGAGTGGGTAGCCTATCCCTTCTCCAGCGGACCTTCCCAACCCAGGAATTGAACCGGGGTCTCCTACATTGCAGGCAGATTCTTTACCAACTGAGATATCAGGGAAGCCCTTTACAGGGTAAATTCTCTCTAACTCAAATATTTGGTGAGAATTTTTTTCCCCCTTGATGCAATGCTAAGAGAACTTGAAGTACCCATAGAAGCTGTTATCTCTGTTTTCTGTCTTTGTTTTGTTTTTCTGTGTAAAGTTTTATCAGTTTAGAGACTTTGCATATAATTTTAAGAACATCATTTATTCAATCTTTGTCAGTGAGTTTAGCGTATATTTCATCTCCTTATTTTTCGAGAGTTTTTAATATTTAACTCAGTCACATGAATCACTGATTTCAAAACTTGGTTTTTCACTCATTCTATGTGGCCTCTGTATGTTGATGAATCCCAAGCTCCCACCATACTGTCTCCTCCAGGACCTGCTGCACAAGCTCTCACACTCTCGGTTCCCAATGTCTACCCAAAAACTCGGGCTGACTCTCCTTAGAATTTTCTGACATTCTCTTCTGTATAGTAAATTTATCATTCTCCCTTTCATACCTTCAGCTTCTCATGAAAGAAGGTTTAGACACCCCTTAAAGATCGGAATCTTTTTTCAAAGCATCCTTTAGAGCTGCCTGATGGATTTTGAAAGATGTCATGATGGCGGCTGTTTGATTTTGGATGTATCCTGATTTATCTTAGAAAGTCCCGATCTTTCTGGAAATGTCAACTTGCTCTTTGTTAATTATCTGTTTACCTATTCACTCGCCAGGTAGTAAAATAATATAAACTTTAAATTTTAACCATTTTAAGTGTATAATTTAGCGGTACTAGGTACATTCATATTGTTGGGCAACCTCATCACTATTCATCCCCAGAACTTTATTGTCTTCCCAAACTGATACACTGTATCCATTAAAATACAACTCCCCACTACCTCCTTCCTCTATTCCCTGCCAGGCACCATTCTACTTTCTGTCTCTATGAATTTAACTACTTGAGATACCTCATGTAAATGGGAATCATACAGTATTTGTTCTTTTGTGTGTGGCTTATTTCACTTAGCTGACCCTCTGCACAGTTGAAAATCCGCATGCAACTTTATAGTAGGCCCTCTCTACTGATGAGAGGGCCTACTATCCTCTATAGAGATAGAGATAGAGTTTTACTCTATAGAGATAGAGTTTTCTCTATGATGAGGAAACCATCATACCGATGTTTCCTCATCTGCAGATTCAATCAACTGCAGATTGTATAGTGCTATAGTATGTATTTGTTGAAAAAAAAAATCCACATGGAAGTGGACCCACCCAGTTCAAACTCATTTGCTCAAAAGTCACTGCATTTAATAATGTAAAACAAGTAATGCAAACTCCTTAGTGACCAAGAAGTTTAAAGGGGTGTAGATGGCTTCAAGAATAGCTTGATCTAGGGTCAAGCAGTTTATTGACAGAATTCTCTTTTGTATTCCTTGTCATTTCCTCATCTCTGAAAACATGTATTCACACAAACAGTTGTGCATGAATGTCCGTATCAGCTTTATTTGTAATAGCCAAAAGCTGGGCAGAAACAGGGATTCTACCCCTGATGAGGTTTCCATGGAGATGACAGTGGAAGGCGTGGTATCCATGACAGACTGGCAGGGATGGAAGGACCAGCTCCCCATCTGATCTCCTCTGACATCAATCCAGTGGAGGTACTGGGACGTCTCTTACTGCCACCCATGCATGGGAGTCTATGCTCCCCACCAGCCTTTGTGTCGTCCTCTGTAGTGTTTGACTGAAGCAGTTATTGTCTGAAAGTTTTACATCTTGACAGTCTGTGTCTTCTTGGCCTCTGGCTAGAGAGAGCAGGTGTTGATGTTTCCAGCTTCTTCACCGCCATGTCTAGAGTATATGAGGTGGAAAGAAACTCAAAGGAGCTCACCACCATGTCCTTCCTCGGGTTCTGAGGTTTTAGCCAGTCTTCTCTTCTTTCCAAATATCCATGTATTTATTTTATACACAATGTCCAGGATTTTTTGTTGTGCTTAATGGGAGAAGTAGTGACACCTACATACACTCTATCTTCCCACTCTGGGCATGTCTCCATGCGCAGGACAGGCCAGGGTGCCAAGGAATGAATTCCTCAGGAACAACCCTCAGTTAGTGATGGAGAGAAGTTAGTGGAAAATACCCCAGAGCCCTCAATCCTGGGTGCTCCAGGCAGGAGCTCTGTAGTCTCTCAGAAATTTCTAGTAAGAATAAGCCCAGTTGCCCCCAACAATAACTTGTTGGGCATTTGGGATTATGATGTACAAACTACTAGGAATAAAATAAAGATACAAAGATGTAATATACAGCATAGGGAAGATAGTCAATATTTTATAATAACTTTAAATGGAGTACAGTTTATAAAAATATTGAATTTCTATATTGTACACCTAAAACCAATATTGTAAGTCAACTATTTTGTTGTTACTGTTGTATAGTCACTAAGTTGTGCCTGACTCTTTGCAAACTTATGCAAGGTAGCCCACAAGGCTCCCCTGTCTATAGAATTTCCCAGGCAAGAATACTGGAGTGGATTACCATTTCCTTCTCCAGGGGATCTTCCCAACTCAGGGATGGAACTCATGTCTCCTGCTTGGCAGGCAGATTCTTTACCGCTGAGCCACCAAATAAACTATACCTCAACTAAGGAAAAAAAAAAAAAAAGAATTGATCAACCCCAAAAAGAATGCCCAGTAAGCTCAAATTTTAGGTCTCAAATTGAAGGAAAATCCTAAAACTGAAAAGATAGACTGAACTTGAGGGCAACATTTGCAAGAATTCCACATAATTTTTTTTTTAAGAATCTTATTATTTTTAAAACTCTATCTGAAACTTTTTTGTAAGTTTAGAGTTATTTCAAAATAAAAAAAATTATAAGTGCCTTTGATATATGAACAATTCATACAATTTGATAAGAAATCACTAAGACTCCAGCAGATGAGTGAGTAAGAGTATAAACAGGATACACAATCACAAATATACATGTACTCACAAAAAGACAAAAAAATGGTTAACAGATAAGGCAGGAAAACATTCAGTAGCAAAGAAATGCCAATTAAAATAAGATTTCAAGGAATTCCCTGGTGGTCCAGTAGTTAGAACTCAGGGGCACTTTCACTGCAGAGGAGCATGGGTTCAATCTCTGGTTGGGGAACTAAGATCCTGAAAGCTACATGTATGGCCTCAAAAACAAATAAATAGATTAAAACAATTGTTTTAACAAAGTAAAATAAGACTTCAAAATCTGTCAAAGGAGATGTTGACTTTCTATTTTTCTCTCTTCTTCTTTGCCCTCCCCCCACTTCTGCTGGAGTGTTTCCTGGTACCCCATCCCAAATCAACTACTTACACTCACATTCTTATTTCAGGGTTTGCTTCCGGGAAGCCCAACCTAAGACAGTTGGCTAAATGAGTAGGCAAGATGGCAGGGATCCTCCTCCCAGTAGAAAGAAAGAGCTAAGGGAAGACGTAGGCAGGAGATAAGGGGGAAAGCCAATGAGGGTTTGCGATGCTTCCTGCTTCAATGTAATCAGTCTCTTATCCTCATCTTCCCCCAAAGAATTTCAGATGGGAAGACTCTGGGTATCGCTGTGTCCTTAAGTGGCATCTGCCTTCCCAGCAACTCCCCAATCAGCATTGTCTGCAGACTTCATTAGGGAGCCACAGTTCCCATCCCACCATCCTCCTATTTCGTGCAAGCTTCAGAAAAGCCAGGCAGAGGTAGGAGCTGCCATCTCCCTCCCAGTAACCTGGAGTTGGCCCTGGGGGCGGGGGCCGGGGTGTTGGAGGCCTCTGAATGTGCTGTGACTGACTTTTAATAAACATTAACACGGAGGAGGAGATTGATTAGAGCAAAATTTGCTTCAAATTAGAGCTGCCAAAGCAGGATCCAGTTATCCACGGGAAAGAGCAACTTGTGAGCTGGCCAAGATTATCACGCCATCATCAATCAGGGAGAAAGAAAAACACGCCTTCCCTGGCCTCCTCCCTCCTCCTCCTCCTCTCGTTAATGCTTTCCAGCCCCAACTGCGGAATGTTTTGTTTAAGGAAAAAGTTGTTGGGACATAATTAGTAATTCTATTAGAGTAATACATCTTTATCTAAATAAACACAACCTGCTTTTCCACCATGAGAAATTACGTGGCAGGGATGGGGGAGAAGAGAATCGGGCTGAGGTTTTGAGGGCCTTGAGTGAATCTGCCCCCTGGTCACATGAGAGTCCTGGAGTCAGTCTGTGGATAAGCAAATGGGCCGATAGGAGATGTGTTATCAGAGGCTGAGTCAGCTCAGCTGCTTTGCTCTGACCCCTGGCAATATCCCCAGCCAGCATTGCTCCCGCAGCCCCTTCTGTTAAAAATGTTTCCTCTTTAGCATAGAGCCCAGAAGGATGTACAGGACTGAGAGATTAATACCAGTGAGCAACTCACCTTCTTTACAAAGAGCAGAACAAGAGAGCATGGGATGAAATCCACAATCCCAAATACCTGCCTGGGATCTGGAGTTCAAATCATTTTCACACTGAGGGTTATACTAACTTATGTAGCATCCCCTGTCATTTGCCCCTAAAGTTGTTGCTGGTGAGAGGTGAACAGGGCATCAGGATGTAAGTCAGAGAGGTTGGCATAACATTCTCAAAAAGTGAAACCAACAAATCAGTCTCTGAGAGCAAAAAATCATCTGGTACTTCTCTCCAGCTAACCTCTTCCAGGGAGTTCTCACGTTTGCCTCTGGGCAGTGGAAGACAATTATGCATGCATGCTCAGTTACTGCAGGTGTCCCCAACTCCTTGTGACACTATGGACTATAGCCCACCAGGCTCCTCTGATCATGGGATTCTCCAGGCAAGAATACTAGAGTGGGTAGCTGTTTCTTCCTACAGGAGATCTTCCCGACCCAGGGATCGAACCCACGTATCCTGCATTGCAGGCAGACTTTGTACCACTGAGACATCAAGGAAGCCTAGAAATTCATTAATTTCTTTCAATTAATTAATCTTTCTTTTATGCATAAAGGGATTGTTCCATATTATAAATAAATACACTACAGGCTCATTCTAGAAAGTTTTAGAAGAAAAACTAAACTTATGCGTTGTTGTCAAGCAATTCTTCATCACAATGAACTTTAGAGAAAAACTTGACTACATTTTCTTCCAGTCTTTTTTCTGTGCAAGCTATTTTGGTTTATTTGTCTGATCTAGTTATGACCAAACCATATAGACCATGTTTGTTGAATGGCAGATGTATGCTGACCCAAGGTGAATCGGGATCCAGGTGCCCTCTGAAAGGCGGGAACTACCTGAAGATCTGTAGTCACCATGATCTGCCTACCCAGGTCAGGTAAAGACAAAGAATGACACTCTGGCTATAGTCATTTTTATGGATTGGTGGTTATCTGTGTGCTTTTGTTTGCAAAGCCAATTTTGGAAGATGAGCAGAGAATATATGAATGGGATGAAGGTTTACAAACACAACCAATAACATCATCATCATCAAAATAATAAAACATAATGTCTGGCCCAAATTCTTCTTAACAGATACCAACTCCCTGGAGCATTAGTTGTGAGGGAATGGATCTACCACTTATCATTCCATGAGGGACCAAAAACTAACAGGAGAAAGTTCACGTTCTTATCAGCAAAAAGGAAAGCAAAGATAGATTTCTAAGCTGCAATGCCTCCCATGCCTGTAGCTCGTCTTTCTAAAGCAATAATAATACCCAACATTGTTAAGCACTTTCTAAACACCAGGCTAAACAGATTCTGGTACCAATTCTGATGGGGGATGGTCCTCATACCAACAAGCAATTCTTCGGATACCAACCAGGTGTCTTACAGATCAACCAGGTCAACTCAATTCTGACACTGCTTACCTAGGGATAAATCAGATTCCACAAGTTCATGCTTCAGTCCTACAAGCCCGCCCATCCCTTCCAGATGCCAGTCACTACTCCAGGTTTGTCACCTGTACTTCTGGCCAACTGGCTATAAATCAGAGGTTCTCAAGAGCCCCTCCTTGGGTTCTATTAATTTGCTAGAGCGACTCACAGCACTCAGAAAAATTTTACCTTATTAGAATGCTCGCTAGATTACTGGTTTGTTGTAAAAGGATATAACTGAGGAACAGGCAGATAGAAGACATACATAGGGCAGGGCATGGGGAAAGGGGTATAGTGTTTCCATGCCCTCTCCAGACTTATCATTCACACATCCCCACATGTACAGCAACCCAGAAGCTCTCCAATCTCTGTCCTTCTGAGGTTGTGTGGACGCTTCTTTACATACCCATAAATGATTAAATCATTGGCCACTGACAATTGATTCAACCTCCTTCTCCTCCACCCTCCCCAGAGGGGTGATAGGGTAGGTACTGAAAGTTTCAACCCTCTCATCCCTTGGTTGGTTCCCTGGCAACCAGCTTTCAGCCTTAGGTTACCTCAAGACACCTTTATAGAGCTCATCATAGGAAAGTCCAAGGATTTAGGAGCTCTGTGCCAGGCACGTGATGGAAGATTAAAGTTTTCCCCATTGGCTCAGATCATAAAGAATCTGTCTGCAATGCAGGAGACCCCGATTCACTCCCTGGGTTGGGAAGACCCCTTGTAGAAGGGCATGGCTACCCACTCCAGTATTCTTGCCTGGAGAATTTCATGGATAGAAGAGCCTGGCGGGCTACAGTTCATGGGGTGGCAAAGAGTTAGACACAACTGAGTGACTAACACTTTCACTCCTATAAATCACGCTATGATTATTATGCCAGACTCTTCATGTGCCGTATCCCCTTCCATTCATACAACCGCCCCATAACTTAGATACTATTATCCCCATTTTTAAGGACTAGGAGATATAGACTCAGATGAAGCTAAGCAAACTGCCTGGTGGAAATTTCCAGCTTTTATTAACAATATTTTGATCTGTTCTGAGGGTTGCTGTGAATGGAGCCCAAATGTCCTCTGTCAAGTTGAAAGTCAGCCTTTAATATAGGCCCCGAAGCCAGTTCCCAGCCTCTTTCTGCTGTTCATCATTTGATACATGTGTTCACTGGTGACATTTTTATGGCCATTTCACTTTCCTCAACTAGAACATTCCTTTCCTTCATAGATTTTCTTAATATTTAGTGTCAATATTGCCCACTAGCCTGCAAATTCCATGAGAGCAAGGCCCGTGACTCTCCTTCCACACAGTGTAAGGCATGTGGCAGGAACTGGACAAGCATTCACTGAATGAATGTGCCCCCTAGAGATGGTGCCACACATTTCTCCTTTGCACCTTGCTCAGAGTAGAACCCAGTCAGTGTCCAGAGGAAACCTGCTTCACCCATGTTTCACCCCCCACAGTAGTTTCTTTGTGTCTCTATAAATTCTACCATCTGTTAAGGACAACTTCAACTTCCATCTTCTCTACGAAGTTGTTCATAGACATTGCAGTGTCATGAAGAGCACAGGCTTTGATATCAAACATGCACGGATTGTAATACCACTCCACCTCTTGGTTGTGTGACATCTGCTCAGGTTCTCAGTTCTCTTAGCCTCAACAGTCACATCTGCAAGGTGGGGTAACGTTAGTCCCCACCATACAAGGAGATGATTTATGAAAAGTGCTTACAACAGAATCTAGCTTGTCATAAATGCTTATTTAAGGCAAGTTGTTAACATTCAAACTTAATAAATTGCCTGATTTTTTTTTTTAATTATCCATTAGCACTACCCTATTTTCTATAGCAGCATGTACTTGTTTGGGTTTTTGAAAAAGGTGGCAGGTCCTTCCAGGTAAGTCCTCGACATGGATTCTGATTCCCTCCTAAATCTTTTAGTGCCACATAAATGGTCATAAGGGCATCCCTGGTGGCTCAAATGGTAAAGAATCCATCTGAAATGCCGGAGACCTAGGTTCAGTCCCTGGGTTGGGAAGATCCCCTAGAGAAGGAAATGGCAACCCGCTCCAGCATACTTGCTTGGAGAGTCCCACGGACAGAGGAGCCTGGTGCACTATTGTCCATATGTTCGCAGAGTTGGACACAACCGAGCGACTGACACTCTTTCAAATGGTCATGACATGAGAGTAGGTGCCCAACAAAAGTAGGAATACTTCGCGAGGCTTTATTTATTATTTTGGCTTCGGTTTGCTAGAGAATTTAGGAAATGTTTGAAAATAAAAGAAAAAGTTTTTTAATTAGCCACCACTTCCAGAACCACTCAGAAATGACCTAGGCTCTTTCCTTTTCATCCTCCCAAGTATGTGCGAGATTACACTGTAAAAACAACTTCATGACCTTTATTCTTTTACACATTTACTATACATTTTCTCATAACATTAGAAACTCAATTAACACCATTTTAAGTGACTCTTATTGTATGCCACAATTTGACATTGTTTATTTAGTTATTCCCTTGTGGTGTGTACTTCGGTTGCTTCCAACTTCCAGATATTATGTGAATAACACTGAAATTAGCAGCTTTGTGCTTAAACTTTTCTGCATTTTAGATAATAATAGATAAAATAGAGGATCTTAGAATATTAGTTAAGCCATTTTTTATCCCCATTTCTTGTCTTCCCTTCTATATGCTTCCAAAAGATCCCTCTCATTGTTCAGTCGCTCAGTTATGTCCTACTCTTTGCGACCTCATGGACTGCAGCGCACCAGGCTTCCTTGTCCATCGTCAACTCCCAGAGCTTGCTCAAACTCTTGTCCATTAAGTTGAAGATGCCATCCAACTATTTCATCCTCTGTCTCCCCCTTCTCCTCCTGTCCTCAATCTTTCCCCACATCAGGGTCTTTTCCAGTGACTCAGCTCGTGGCAATAGGTGGCCAGAGTATTGGAGCTAAAGACCCCTCTGCTTCTCCTTTATAGTAGCACCACACTCATGACTACTTGTTTAAGCTCTTCCTTCCCTGATAACAGTAAAAACATCCCCCTCCATATCTGGCACAATAACTTGCTCAAAATACTGGCTCAATAAATATTTTCCTACAAATGATTAATAAATCAGTCAGATCCAAGCTGGACTACTGTACTTACTATCTGCATAAACTCAGACAAGCCCCTTAACCAAGATCCCCCGTAGATGGAGACGCTCAGAAAGCTTAAATGACCTGCTCAATGTCACACAGCTGGTGAGTGCTAGACCGCGAGCTCACACCCACATACTCCGGTTGCACAGACCAGCTCTAACCCTCACGATGCTCTCCTCTTGGTTGTCCCAGACCACAGAGTCATTCCCTCTCACATGCTGAAGCCACACTCACATCTCAGTACATGACACCAAACTCAGTCCAGAAAACACGTGATAGGCTGCCAGCTGGAGGGGCTGACAGCAAGCTCTCCATTCTCGTGCCTTTTAGCCAAAGGCACAGGGACAGCCAAAGCTGTCATCACCTCTGTTCAAATCAGGGAAGACAGAACCAAGAGTCCATCAGACAATGAACGACCAAGCATAGAAATCAAATAGGAGGAAGGTTGGCTATACAGCCTATATTTATTTCTTAGCTGCTTTAATAAAGTATTACAAATGTGGTAGCTTAAAACAACAGGAATATTTTCTCCAACAGTCCTGGAGGCCAGAAGTCAAAACTTAATGTGTGTTTCAAGTTGAAAAAATTCCTCAACACTCCAGGGAAAATCCTTGCCTCTTCCAACTTCTGGTGGCTCCAGGCACTTCTTGGCTTATAGCCATGTCCTTCCAGTGTTTGCATGCTGGCCACATCACCTTCTCCTCCGTGTAGCTCTCTTAAAACACCCTCTGCTTCTTTCTTATAACAGCGCATTTCATGGAATTTAGGGCTCAGGTGGATAATAGAGGATAAACACCTCCTCTCAAGATCCTTACATCAATCTCCAATTTTACCATACAAGGCAACACCCACAGGTTCTAAGGATTTGCTATGGTTTGAGTGGGCAGCACTTTTCAGTCCAACCTATGGCCATACTTCAGTAACCCCACTACCACCCCCACAAAACACTGAGGACAGCAAGGCTGCCAGCTCCTCTGCTCTTAGAACTGGATGTTTCTCCTGCTGCTATTGCCATCACCACCCACCCCAAAGTAGCTTCTCTGCTGCCACTGTGTCTTAGTTTCCCCACATCCCAGTACAAAGCCTTGAAACAGTACATCTGGCTTAGCAGAGGTCATGCGCCCCAGCACTGCCTTAAAAGAAGCAGGGATAGTGAGTACATGTCCTTTGTGATTCTCTAGGCAGAGGAAGGCTGGGTCTTTCCCCAAGTCTCGTACAGTGGGGAATGCCCAGCATCAAAGGGAGTTCATGCCCTGGACATGGCAAATGACCATGCCCACTAGCTTCTCCCAGATTTTCTCAGGCATCCAACAAGCTTCTTGCAGGATCACATAGGCAGATCTATCTGGTTCCTCTGTGCTGATTGCTCATCAGGATTCCATGCTTGTGCTTGAGGGTAACGTCTAACCACAGCCACTATGGCCACTGTCTGCTCTAAAAGTGCTAGAATCTATGAGCTGTTCACCTTCTCCTTATGACCCCAGAGCTACAAATATATGTGATAACAATTCATCACAAGATATAAAGCAGATATACCTGCCTGTCCTAGATTATCCCACAGGCACACTACCAGTGCAGTTCATCACTCAGTCCTGTCCGACTCTTTGCGACCCCATGAATCGCAGCACACCAGGCCTCCCTGTCCATCACCAACTCCCGGAGTTCAGCTAGACTCATGTCCATCGAGTCAGTGATGCCATCCAGCCATCTCATCCTCTGTCGTCCCCTTCTCCTCCTGCCCCAATCCCTCCCAGCATCAGAGTCTTTTCCAATGAGTCAACTCTTTGCATGAGATGGCCAAAGTACTGGAGTTTCAGCTTTAGCATCAATCCTTCCAAAGATATCCCAGGGCTGATCTCCTTCAGAATGGACTGGTTGGATCTCCTTGCAGTCCAAGGGACTCTCAAGAGTCTTACCCAACACCACAGTTCAAAAGCATCAATTCTTTGGCTCTCAGCCTTCTTCACAGTCCAACACTCACATACACACATGACCACTGGAAAAACCATAGCCTTGACTAGACAGACCTTAGTCAGCAAAGTAATGTCTCTGCTTTTGAATATGCTATCTAGGTTGGTCAAAACTTTTCTTCCAAGGAGTAAGCATCTTTTAATTTCATGACTGCAGTCATCATCTGCAGTGATTTTGGAGCCCCAAAAAATAAAGTCTGACACTGTTTCCACTGTTTCCCCATCTATTTCCCATGGAGTGATGGGACCGGATGCCATGATCTTTGTTTTCTGAATGTTGAGCTTTAAGCCAACTGTTTCACTCTCCTCTTTCACTTTCATCAAGAGGCTTTTTAGTTCCTCTTCATTTTCAGCCATAAGGATGGTGTCAACTGCATATCTGAGGTTATTGATATTTCTCCTGGCAATCTTGATTCCAGCTTGTGTTTCTTCCAGTCCAGTGTTTCTCATGATGTACTCTGCATAGAAGTTAAATAAGCAGGGTGACAATATACAGCCTTGACGTACTCCTTTTCCTATTTGGAACCAGTCTGTTGTTCCATGTCCAGTTCTAACTGTTGCTTCCTGACCTGCATACAGATTTCTCAAGAGGCAGGTCAGGTGGTCTGGTATTCCCATCTCCTGAAGAATTTTCCACAGTGTATTGTGATCCACACAGTCAAAGGCTTTGGCATAGTCAATAAAGCAGAAATAGATGTTTTTCTGGAACTCTCTTGCTTTTTCCATGATCCAGCGGATGTTGGCAATTTGATCTCTGGTTCCTCTGCTTTTTCTAAAACCAGCTTGAACATCAGGAAGTTCACGGTTCACGTATTGTTGAAGCCTGGCTTGGAGAATTTTGAGCATTACTTTACTAGCATGTGAGATGAGTGCAATTGTGTGGTAGAGCATTCTTTGGCATTGCCTTTCTTTGGGACTGGAATGAAAACTGACCTTTTCCAGTCCTGTGGCCACTGCTGAATTTTCCAAATTTGCTGGCTTATTGAGTGCAACACTTTCACAGCATCATCTTTCAGGATTTGAAACAGCTCAACTGGAATCCCATCACCTCCACTAGCTTTGTTCATAGTGATGCTTTCTAAGGCCCACTTGACTTCACATTCCAGAATGTCTGGCTCTAGATGAGTGATCACACCATCGTGATTATCCAGGTCATGAAGATCTTTTTTGTACAGTTCTTCTGTGTATTCTTGCCACCTCTTCTTAATATCTTCTGCTTTTGTTAGGTCCATACCATTTCTGTCCTTTATCGAGCCCATCTTTGCATGAAATGTTCCCTTGGTATCTCTAATTTTCTTGAAGAGATCTCTAGTCTTTCCCATCCTGTTGTTTTCCTCTATTTCTTTGCATTGATCAGTGAAGAAGGCTTTTTTATCTCTTCTTGCTATTCTCTGGAACTCTGCATTCAGATGCTTATATCTTTCCTTTTCTCCTTGGCTTTTTGCTTCTCTTCTTTTCACAGCTATTTGTAAGCCCTCTCCAGACAGCCATTTTGCTTTTTTGCATTTCTTTTCCATGGGGATGGTCCTGATCCCTGTCTCCTGTACAATGTCACGAACCTCATTCCATAGTTCATCAGGCACTCTATCTATCAGATCTAGGCCCTTAAATCTGTTTCTCACTTCCACTGTATAATCACAAGGGATTTGATTTAGGTCATACCTAAATGGTCTAGTGGTTTTCCCTACTTTCTTCAATTTCAGTCTGAATTTGGCAATAAGGAGTTCATGATCTGAGCCACAGTCAGCTCCCAGTCTTGTTTTTGCTGACTATATAGAGCTTCTCCATCCTTGGCTGCAAAGAATATAATCAATCTGATTTTGGTGTTGACCATCTGGTGATGTCCATGTGTAGAGTCTTCTCTTGTGTTGTTGGAAGAGGGTGTTTGCTATGACCAGTGCATTTTCTTGGCAAAACTCTATTAGTCTTTGCCCTGCTTCATTCCGCATTCCAAGGCCAAATTTGCCTGTTACTCCAGGTGTTTCTTGACTTCCTACTTTTGAATTCCAGTCCCCTATAATGAAAAGGACATCTTTTTTGAATGTTAGTTCTACAAGGTCTTGTAGGTTTTCATAGAACCGTTCACCTTCAGCTTCTTCAGCATTACTGATTGGGGCATAGACTTGGATTATGGTGATATTGAATGGTTTGCCTTGGAAACGAACAGATATCATTCTGTCATTTTTGAGATTGCATCCAAGTACTGCATTTTGGACTCTTTTGCTGAGCATGAAGGCTACTCCATTTCTTCTGAGGGATTCCTGCCCACAGTAGTAGATATAATGGTAACTGCGATGGCCAGAGCACTCAGCACGGCTGAGAGGAGCTACCCTGAGTCCGAGGTCAGGGGAGGAGGCCAGGAGGAGCCACCTTGTGTCCGAGCTCAGGGGCAACGGTCTGAAGGAGCCACCTCGCCTACCAGGCCAGGGACAGCGGCCAGGAAGGAGCCACCCTGTGCCCGAGGCCAGGGGTGCCTGCTTGGAAGATCAACCCACGTCCAAAGAGTGGTGGCTGCGCTGGCGCAGGAGGGCCTAGATGCGCTATCCCACGTTGAAGGTCAGGAAGGGTGGCAGTGAGGAGATTCCCTTCATCCAAGGTAAGGAGCAGCAGCTGCACTTTGCTGGAGCAGTCGTGAAAAGATACCCCACGCCCAAGGTAAGAGAAACCCGAGTAAGATGGTAGGTGTTGCAAGAGGGCATCAGAGGGCAGACACACTGAAACCATACTCACAGAAAACTAGGCAATCTAATCACACTAGGACCACAGCCTTGTCTAACTCAATGAAACCAAGCCATGCCCGTGGGGCAACTCAAGACGGGCGGGTCATGGTGGAGAGGTCTGACAGAATGTGGTCCACTGGAGAAGGGAATGGCAAACCACTTCAGTATTCTTGCCTTGAGAACACCATGAACAGTACGAAAAGGCAAAATCATAGGATACTGAATGAGGAACTCCCCAGGTCAGTAGGTGTCCAATATGCTAATGGAGATCAGTGGAGAAATAACTCCAGAAAGAATGAAGGGATGGAGCCAAAGCGAAAATACCCAGCTGTGGATGTGACTGGTGATAGAAACAAAGCCCAATGCTATAAAGAGCAATATTGCATAGGAACCTGGAATGTCAGGTCCATGAATCAAGGCAAATTGGAAGTGGTCAAAGAGGAGATGGCAAGAGTGAATGTTGACATTCTATGAATCAGCGAACTAAAATGGACTGGAATGGGTGAATTTAACTCAGATGACCACTAGGCAGACTATAGTATAAGCAAAAGAGAGTATAAGCCCTTTCTCTTCTTCCTTTTGAGCAGCGCTGTGCCCCCTGAGCCCCCAGCTACTCACTCCTGGGTTTCTATGGAGCTCCACATCCTTGGGCTCTTCCTACCTCCCCTCTCCACAATACTCAGATGTGAATCTTTGGATTTGGCCCAGGAAGTCTCTCCATGAAAGTCCCAACTCTTCTACAATCCCACTTCAGGACAGCGGTGTGTGCAATCTCTTCCCTCTTTCTCATTTAGCCAAATGCCCTCCTATATAACATGGGCCTTCACTCCTGACAGTCTTCCTTCATATATAACTCTGCAGTGCAGTGCTCAGCCATGCCCCACTCTTTGCAACTTCATGGACTGTAATCAGCCAGGCTCCTCTGTTCATGGGATTTTCCAGGCAAGAATACCGGAGTGGGTTGTCCTTTCCTTCTCCGGGGGGTCTTCCCAGCCCAGGGATTGAGCCTGTGTCTCCAAATCTCCTGCACTGGGAGGTGGATTCTTTACCACTGAGCCACCAGGGAAGACCCAAACCCGAGACAGTCATACGTTATGTGCTATCTCGATCTTTGGGAACATCTTTCCCAGGTGATCAATGTAAAACCCCTCAGCAGGCAGCCTGGTTCCAGACTAACCTTTCCTTCCCTTTAAACCCAGAACCTGCTATTCCTTCTACCTACAAGGCCCCTCCCTTGTGGAAAAACTCTTAGCCTTCCAAGCAGCTCTGTAAGTGCAGCTTTTAACAGCTGCTCCCTTTTTCCTAGAGGCAGCACTGTATATAATTCTAAAACTGGGTAAGACTGAATACAGGTCAAGTAAAGGTACAGCCAAAGGCTAGGGAAGCACAAAGAACAGGAATGACTTGCAGGGCATCGTGGAGGGTTTAGAATGTAAGTTACATTTAGAATGTGCACGACTGGTCCTGTCTGTTTGGGGCCAAACATGTCTGGATACACCCACTTATCTCCAAGTCAGCTGCCACCATCATCTCACACCTGGAAGTCTAATCCCTGGCTTCACCTGCTTCATTTTCTACCAGAAACCAAAGGGATTATCCTCAAAGTGAAATAGAAAGAGTTGCCCACTCCCGAAATCTTTTAAAAGCTTCCCCTATCACTTTGGGTTATGGGTCAAATTGTGTTCCCCACCTCCTCAATGAAAAAAAAAAAAAAAAGAAGAACAGTATATATGTGTGTGTGTGTGTGTGTGTGTGTGTGTGTGTTGATGTCCTCACTCCCAGAACCTGTGAAAGTGACATCACTTTATTTGAAAATAGATTCTTTGCAGATTTAAGGAAGTGGAGATGAGGTCATTAGGGTGGGCCTTAGTCCAATGCGACTGGTGTCTTTATGAGAAAAAGGGTGTTTGGAAACAGATGTAGTCACCAAGAAGTGCCTGGGCTACCAGAAGCTGGACAAGGCAAGGAAGAAGTCTCCCCTAGGGCTTTGGAGAGGGTACAGCCCTGCCAGCACCTTGATTTCAGGCTGCCAGCCTTCAGAACTGGGCCGCAACACATTTCTACTGTTTTAAGTCACCTGGTTTGTAATACTTTGTTTCAGCAGCCCCAGGAGGCTTCCTATGTGGCACTACTGGTAAAAGAACCTGCCTGTCAATGCAGGAGACCGAAGAGACATAAGTTCAATGCCTGGGTCTGGAAGATCCCCTCGAGGTGGGCATGGGAGCCCACTCCAGTGTTCTTGCCTGGAGAAGTCTATGGACAGAGGAGCCTGAGGGGCTACAGTCTATAGGGTTGCAAAGAGTCAGACACAACTGAAGTGATTTAGCACACACACGCAGGAAACCAACACAGTTGGGGTATAATCCAGACCCCTTCCATGGCCTGCATAGTCCCACATGACCTGGCACTTGACTTCCCACCTTCATCCCCTGATATTAAAAAAAAAAAAAAAATCCCTATATTCTAAATGCATTGGATTTCCTAGAGTATACTGTCTCTCCCACCTTGGCTTTCTAGAATCACTGTCCCCTCTGCCTGCTCTGCTGCTGCTGCCAAGTCACTTCAGTCGTGTCCAACTCTGTGTGACCCCATAGACAGACAGCAGCCCACCAGGCTCCCCTGTCCCTGGGATTCTCCAGGCAAGAACCCTGGAGTGGGTTGCCATTTCCTTCTCCAATGCATGAAAGTGAAAAGTGAAAGTAAAGTCACTCAGTCGTGTCCGACTCTTAGTGACCCTATGGACTGCAGCCCACCAGGCTCCTCTGTCCATGGGATTTGCCAGGCGAGAGTACTGGAGTGGGGTGGCCTGCTCTGCTAACAAGTCTTAAAAACACCACCCCCCAACCCATGTCCACATCCTTCCCAATTCAGGTTAAAGGCTCTCACTTTGAAATCTCATCCTGCCTCCATGACTGGATACCACACCTTCAGCCCTGCCTCCAGCCTGCATTATCTTCACCATATTGACTTCACTCACAAAAGTACCACATTCTGTGGGCTTCCCAGGTAGCACAGTGGTAAAGAATGAACCTGCCAGTGCAGGAGACACAGGAGATGTGGGTTCAGTCCCTGGGTGGGGAAGATCTCCTGGAGAAGGAAATGGCCACCCACTCCAATGTTCCTGCTGGGAGAATCCCATAGATAGAGGAGCCTGGTGGCCTACTGTCCACAAGGTCACAAAGAATTGGACACGACTTAGCAACTAAAGCACACTACTACAATCTTCATAACACTACTACTACTTCATTTCTTTATCTACTTTCAAATAGCTTACCTCCTCACTGGAATGTCAGCTCCAGGAGAGCAGGGGCCTCCTCCATCAGACACACCACGTCTCCCCAACTCACATAGCATATGAACGCTCGTCAAGAGAATAAATGTATGTTGGAGACAGACTAGTGTGAGCACAGCCACAGAGACTGGGAGAGTGTGGTGGGTTCTCAGAGTGCTGAGGGTGGAATCTGGAAGGAGAGGAGAGAATAGTATCCTCCTGGGAGACATGTAGCGGATGTTACTTGCTAGAAAGGACATTACTTGCTGGAAAGGGCACTACTTGCTTGATTATAGATGTCTCAGGATGCCCTCTAGGACCTTTGGACTTAATTCTGCATCAAGATTGGAATCATCATAGACTTTTGAGGAGCAGTGACCCAAGATGACCTTGCTTCAAAGAGATGTCTCAAGTCAGAGCACAGAGAGTGGATTAGACAGGTGGGCAACTATAGCCAGGGAGACGAGCACAGCGTCTATTGAAATGTTCAGGTGAGAGGTGAAGGGGGTTTGACCCCAGGCAGGAGCCATGGGGATGGAAAAGGACAGACAAGGCAGGTGTTGAACTGACAAGTTTCAGCAGATGATGGCACGTGGAGGGGGAGGGGTTGGGAGCTCTGGACGCAGTGCTAGTTTCTCTGACAGGAGTGACTGGATACAGAGAAAGGACCTTCAGTACCTGTAGGAGGCAACTTTTAAGCAAATGTGTCCAAAAGTAAGGAAGTAAATTTTTTTACTGGTTCCCAGTAAATGAAATGGCTCAGGCTTAACTAGAATGGCTGGTTGCACTTTTAGAGCTTTTCTGCTCAAAAAAGCAAGAAATGAGAGTTGATTCTTCCGTGCGTCCTCTCTCTCTCAGGGAGGGCTTGGCCATCTGGACCACAGGGGAAGGCACCAGACTTTGGCCAGTTAAGCAAGGCCAGTGAAGCCCAGCCCGCCTCTCAAGCCAAAACCCCTCCACTCAAGACATTCAGGACCTCTCCCCCACCCCTCACTGAGCCAGGATGAATTTTTAACTCACTATTGATCAGGCAATTTTAAAATCAATTTTAATTAAATGAAAGATTTCTATCAGGATTGCTCCTTTCTGGACAGTAAATTGGACCTTGTAATAACACTTACATTGGAACATCTCTCATGCAAGTAACAGAGTTCATCATAAATAAGTAAAGACCCTTCTCCTTATTATGCGTTTGGGGAAAATCTGAGGTTAGAGGTTTTGCCGAGGCCCAGCAGTCATGGGGACAGAAGTGGCAAACCTGAGTTATGAGGATGGCGACATCAAATCCCAATCGTATCACTCTCAGCCTCCAAAATCCCTCTCCTTCACATGGAATAAAGAGAAAACAGATTCTTGTCAGTTACTGGAGAAGGGAAATAGGGAGAATTTAACTGACTAAGATGAAGCAAGCGTATTGAGTGGTGTGCATAGAAGTTAGTTTGTTACCGGAAGGCACTTTCCTGGTTAGAAATGGTCACGCTTGGTTGGCTCATAGAAATACTGTCCCAACAGGGAGAGTGCCTGAGCACATCCCTGCTTCATATTGCCTGTATCTCTGTTTCTTATCTTACATCATCGCCTGTATCTCATACTGGGGAGACTGGGAAATACAGGCCCTCGGTCAGGACATCAGCTGTCAGGTTTTGCTTCTCCAGACTGCTTCAGCTGGACTTTATCTCATCACCTGTTTGCAGATTCAGCGTTTCTCCAGTTCCTGAACCATTCTTGACAAGGACTTGACCAACCACACATGAGGTACAGACTTTATCTTGGTATCAAAAGCCCGGACTCTGTGAGGCAGGCATGAGGTCTGATTGGTGGGCTTACCATGGAACCCCCTTTGCCTGCTTTCTGGAATTGCATACTGTCCTTCTGAACTGGGTGGCTCCTTCAGATAACAGCTTGGGAGATAGTCTTTCTTCGGGTATCCCAAGATACAAATACCCATGACTTCATTATAGCGAAACTTATTAAGGTACATTTTTAATATAAAGTGAAATTTACCTTTTGGTGTACAATTCAATGAAATCTGGTAAATCCACAGTTGTGTAACCACCACCACCATCAAGATACAGAATGGCTCCATTGCCACTCCCCACCAAATTCCCTTGTGTCTGTTTGTAGACAACCCTACCCCTATCCCTGGAAACCACTGATTGGTTTCTGTTCCTATGGTTTTGCCTTTTCCTGCCTGTTGCTGGTTGGAATCATGCAGCTTCACCTTGTGAGTCTTGCTGCTTTCAGTTAGCAGAATGTATTTGAGATTCATCTATGTTGTTAAATGTATCAGCTATTCACTCCTCATGTCTGAACAATATTTTATTGTGTAGACATACCACAGCTTGTTTATCCATGCACAAACTGAAGGACATTTGGGTTGTAACCAGTTTGGCATGATAAATCTGCTATAAACCTTCACACACAGGTTTTGGGATTAACATCTCTTTTCATCTCTCTTGGGTAAACACTTAGGAGTGGGGCTAAGTGCCATGGTGAGTGTGTAACTTTCTAAGAAACCACCACACCATCTCCCAGGGAGGCTGGACCAACTTTGCACTCCTGCCAGCAATATACAAAAGTTCCAATTACTGTGCATTCTCACAGCCCTTGGCATCAATACCTCAGACCTTACCTTGAATAAATGGGTGCCATACTGTTTCCCACTTTTAGCAACACTGTCAATTATCTGTCCAGCCATTTTTCTTCTCCTTTGGTAAGAGAACGCAGATTTTGTTCATCCTCATCCTAGAGGTCATATCCTTCAGGGTAAGCCCAACCCCAGTCAGTTTGTGAATCCTGGTTTCTCCTCTTGGACTTGAACTGTGGCTCTGATGCTTACTAGTTGTAGCCCTGCATAGCTACCTAAATTCTCAGAGTCTTTGGTTCTTGGGGATAATTGTAGAACCTACATTGAGAGTTGCTTTAAGAGCTGAATGAATCAATGTATGGAAGGTCTTAGTTTTGTCCCCAGTACATAAATATTATCATTATTATCTTATAAAATGATTTCTCATTCCCTGCATTTTCCTGACTAACTCTAGTATTGCAAAGGTTAATATCCCCAGGCAAGAGGTATTTAAAGACAATTAACCAGATTAAAATCTCACACAGATTTTTCAAAACCATTTACTTGTCTCTTGAACAAATAAACTAACAAATTTAAGAGGGCTTTGTTCTCTGAAAAAGAAGTCACCATCCTAATAGGCTCATTGAAGAGATGCCTGGCTAGTTCCTCTGAACTGACTGTTTCCCTGATGTGAGTCTGCACAGACATGCGCACGTGGCAGCCACATCAGACTCTGGCATCAGTGGACAAGGCTCAGTCTGCCGTGGTTTCTTCTCTCACTACAAGCCCAACCTGGGCCCAGTCCTGGCCTCTGGGACTCTTGTTACCCATTAGAATGAGGACTCTCCTCTTGACTAAAGAACTAAAGGGATATAATTTCATTTTTGGACCATTTATCTTTTAACCTGGGTGGGTGATGAGACATCTGTCTTCTTAAAACAACTGTCTAATCTTCCCATTCAATTTAACTTCTAATAATACAAAGACTATTCCAGATACCATCCAAATAAAGGGAAAGTACTTATGCCAGGGTAAATAGGATATCAAGAAATTCTGACCTCTGCTTGTTGAGGCTCTTGCCCTATATTCCAGGAACAGTTTTTCTAGAAGAGTTGCAGGTACCTCCCAAGGGTAACTAATTCATCAAAATATTTTAGAAGTGTCTCTTTTAAAAAAATCACTATTTTTATTAGAACCATCAGGAGGAGGACTCAGGAATCTGAATTTTAACCTTATTGTACACACTCACGGTTGAAAACCACTGCTTTAGAGAAGTTGGTGGGCTTCTCAGGTAGCTCAGTAAAGAACCTATCTGCCAATGCAGGAGACATAAGAGACATGGGTTCCATCCCTGGGTCAGGAAGATCACCTGGAATAGGAACCAGCCACCCACTCCAATATTCTTGCCTAGGAAATCCCATAGACAAAGGAGTCTGGCAGGCTACAGTCTGCCTGCAATCTGAGGTTGCAAAGAGTGAGACATGACTGAGCAACTGAGCACTCACGCACGCACACACACAAAAATACACATGCACACACACAGCAGCTGGTAAAGTGTGGCCCATGGGTGAAACCCTGTCAGTTGCTTGTTTTTGTAAATAAAGTTTTATTGGCACACAGCTGCTTGTTTGCTTGTTTGCCATAGCATATTGCCTATGGCTGTTTTCATGCTAAAACAGCAGAGTTGAGCAGTTATAACAGAAACTATATGGCCCACAAAACCTAAAATATATACTATTTAGGTTCCTGGTCCTTTACAGGAAAAGTTGGCCAGCCCCTGCTTTCAGGAAAACTCCTGGTGTTATCTGCAATTAAAGTCATAAGAAATAGAAAGATAGTCTAAGCCTATTACTAGAGTATTGTCTTCCCTCCTTTCATTCTTTTGTGTATATATTTTAAATAACTATGTCAGATAGCCTATATATACATATGGACCACTAAGGACCAGACACTATGCTATGTGTTAAAAAAAATACAGTGATCCCCTTGGAGCCCCTATGAGGTTTGTAGTTATGACTTATTTTATCAAATCTAAGTCATCATTGATTAAAGACATCATTATTTTATGCACTATTAAGAAAGAAAAAAATGCCACCAATTAAATCATGGCACAGTATTCCCTGATGCCTTCGAAATTTTATTTTCTAATTATTAAAAAGCTCTTTCAGATTTATTTTTATGGCTCTTGGCATACATAAAAAATTATATGCAATACTACTGGTTAAGAGCTACAGTCTCTGGGGTCTTCTTCCAGGTTACTGACCACCCCCACTCTGCCAGTGACTTGCAGACACTCTCCTGATCTTATCAGAAAGTTTCAACAGAGTTTTCAGACCAGGTTCATGGATGTGAAGGCAATGACAGCTATGTCCCAACTGTTACCTGGCCAAAAGTGTTTCTAAGAGGCAATCAATCATAACCTGTTTTCAGATTTGGTAAATGACTTTTAAAATATGCACAGCATAGAATTGATAAGATAGGGTTTATTACTTGATAAAAAAGAAGTCAAGTGGGTCCTAGTGAATATGACCTCCCAAAGATGAGTTAAGCCAGAAGGAGCAGGAGGGGTTAGATCGCCTCTGTAATCGGGAGAATCAAGGATGGCCTCTAGCTACCCCATGTCCTCACTACATCGTGCCACATGTACTTCAAGAAGTGGTCTGTTTCCACTTGACACTGCGATGCCTTTCAGGGTCCAGGTGTGACCTCATCAATCTCTGAGCTCTAAGAGACATCACAGAGTGTCTGGGAAATAGCACAGAACAGCAGTTCTTATTCCTTAAATGAGCAAGTGAAGAAACTTAACACAGGTGGGCAGAGAGGAGAGGCTTTCCCAGTGAAAGCTCTAGAAAAAAATCCTCAGTGCCACCACATGGGATCAAGGATGTCTGAAAGTCACAAGAGGGAAGATGTACCCCCTCCAGGAGCCTGACCCAGCCTAGAGTCTGCTCAAGGGAGGAAGGTGGAGGAATTTCTCGGAATAAGCTTGGGCCTGTGGCACAACAGGGCTGTGTCTGCACCTAGACCTTCGGCTCCAGCCCCTGAGAACCCTAGAGGGCTTCCATGGAAGTCCCCTGATTTTATCTGCTCAGCATCACTATGTCAGGGAAGCAGCATTTAATGTGATTCTATGGGGAATGCCAACCACAGGCCTTGCCTTTTCCCTGAATGACCTCAAGAATGGGCGTGGCCAACTTATTTCCATAAGTCACAATAGGTACTGAGTCTACTGCCCAGAATACCTTTGGGAGACCAGGGAATGTTATGATCTCTATGGAAATCAAGAGAAAAAAAAAAGGATATAAACCAGACTGTAGTATATTTGTCCTTAGAACAATACAGTAGTAACATAGAACTCTCAATTTTTTTCTGATGGAAAATGCAGCCCTCAAAGGCATAATCACTCCAGGTCCATAAAAGTTATGAGGGGCCCTGAGAGTAGGCATGTGACGGAGATCATGCCCATCAGAAGCACAGTCCCAAGAACCTGGCTCTAGGGACATGAGTTACACAGACAGTAGGGCCAAGAGAGGGACTTGTCTGCCATGTTGGTCTTAGAAACGCACGTAAATCAGGAACCCTGCAAGGAGGCACAAGCTCACACCATTGTTTACCTCTGAACAGTAGAGAGAATTGGACTAGAGCCTGGGAAATTAAGTTGGTTTTGTTTGTTTATTCAACCAAACAAAATAGGAATAAAATAATAATAAAAACTCCACCAAAAGCAAATAGCAAATATAGCAAATGAATACTATTATCAAAACTGGATTGGGAGAGAGATTAATGTTTATTTATTACTTCTGTGTATATATTACATTACATTACATTATGTTTCTGTATATTTTTAATTTATCAAAAAGGTGTCCATTCATTCACTCTTGTACCAACAATCACAGAAACCACTCTGGGCCCTCTTCTTCCTGAGGCTTGGTGGCTTAATTTTTCCTTTGATTCTGCAAACTACTTTTATAATTAGGTTCTTTCTTCACTTCCTTCCATTTAATCAAGATGCTGTTTCTGTTGCTTGTAGTCAAGAAATCTTAATCCAATCAAGTGTACTTGTACTGCCAATACTGATGATAGAGATGAAAATTTTTCTAGGGTAGAAGAGACCCTTTAACTTGGCTTTCACCCAGTCTGGAGGCCCTTAAAATGCCAGTTTCATGTGGCAGGGGGGGGCTTGGATAAACAATGGTCCATGCTTACTGGTCTACCTTGACATCATCTCAGGCTGCATCCTGAGCAAAGAGTTCCACAAGCAAAAGGAGCCTTCCTGACCAGGGGAATTGGGATTGGAAAATAGGAAGTTGCAGGCAAAAGGGACAGTCACATTTACTAAGTACCAGGTGGTTTTAGAGGTACTTCTCTAGCATCTCCTGAAAACCCTGAACATCTTGTGATTCAGACCTGAAAGTAATGAAGAGAGATCACACAATTTATCATTCAAACCAGAATTTCATTTAAGAACGAAAGAGGGTTCTCTTATAATTATGTTGGGACAACAGATATAAACAAAATATTCCTGGCAAATTGAGACCTGTGGTCACCCTAATTATGAAGCTGAGTTACCTGCCTTGTCGGAGAAGGCAATGGAACCCCACTCCAGTACTCTTGCCTGGAAAATCCCATGGATGGAGGAGCCTGGTGGGCTGCAGTCCATGGCATCGCTAAGAGTCGGACACGACTGAGTGACTTCACTTTCACTTTTCACTCTCATGCATTGGAGAAGGAAATGGCAACCCACTCCAGTGTTCTTGCCTGGAGA
Source organism: Ovis canadensis (assembly GCF_042477335.2). Lineage (NCBI taxonomy): Eukaryota > Metazoa > Chordata > Mammalia > Artiodactyla > Bovidae > Ovis > Ovis canadensis. The sequence continues at coordinate 83,627,581 of NC_091257.1, read as the reverse complement.
ATCTCAGGGATGGGGGAGCCTGGTGGGCTGCCGTCTATGGGGTCGCACAGAGTCAGACACGACTGAAGTGATTTAGCAGTAGCAGTACATGCCTTGTGTAAGGAGGTCACACAACCACCATTGGCCGAGTTGGGATCTGAGTGCAATTGATTTTATCTCTAAGGAAAGAACATTTCTTGGGAATTCTGAGAATCCCATGTACTTGTATAGGGCTTCCCAGGTGGCGCTAGTGGTAAAGAATCTGCCTGCCAATGCAGGAGACTAAGAGATATGGGTTCAATCCCTGGGTCAGGAAGATCCCCTGGAGGACAAATGGCAAATGGCAACCCACTCCAGTATTCTTGCCTGGAGAATTCCATGGACAGAGGAGCCTGGCAAGCTACAGTCCATACGGTCACAGAGTTAGACACAACTGGAGGAACTTACCACTCAAGTATTTATGGGCATAACTGTGTTCCTCCCAAATTCATATGATGAAGCCCTTGTACCCAGCACCTGAGAATATAACCATATTTGGAAATACAGGTGAAAGGGATGGTTAAATTAAAATGAAGTCTTCAGAGTGGGCCTTAAACCAATCTGACTGGTGTCCTCATAAGAAAAGGAAATTTGTACACACAAAGAAACACAAGAGATGAGCTTGCCCAGAGAGACAATGTGATCTTACAGCCAGCGGTCACCATATGCAAACCAGGGAGAGAGGCCTCAGGAGAAACCCAATCTGCAGATATTAATACATTGACTTCTAGCCCTTCAGGAAGGTGAGAAATAAATATCTGTCATTTAAGGCACTCAGTCTGTAGTACTTTGCTCTGGTGGTCTTAGCAAACTGACACACCACATATGAGTTGGAAACAAAAAGCAAGGTGAGGGCTTCCCTGGTAGTCCAGTAGCTAAGAATCTGCCTTGCAATGCAGGGGACACTAGGTCAATCTCTGATTTGGGGAGATCCCACATGCTGCAGGGCAACTAAGCCTGTACACCCCAACTACTAAGCCCGCGCTCTAGAGCCCGTTCTCTGCAACAAGAGAAGCCACTCCAATGAGAAGCCTGCGCACCGACACTAGAGAGTATCCCCCACGTGCTGCAACTAGAGAAAAGCTTGTGCAGCAGCGAAGACCCAGTGCAGTTAAAATACTACTAATACTAATACAAGTAAAATAAATTTAAGAGAAAACATTTAAAGCGATGCTAGAGAATCTGCTGGGATTCTAAAATCTTGGCCCCTCACCTTTGCCTGCATCCCTATGGATCAGCAGTAAAGTCCAGTTTACCATCAAGAGACCCATGAGCTAGCATCCTTGGGCAGCAAAGGAGGGGGAGCGTGTCCCCCAGACTGTAGCTGTGTCAGGTGCCAGGAACATCCAAAGAGACAGGATGAGTGGTGGCAGTCCTGAAGAGGAAAGAGAAAGAAGCTGTGTCCAGGGAGCTGGCTCAGCCCCGAGCAGTGCAGCCCTCTCCCCGTCCCTTCCCTCCCCTCCCCTCCCCGGTCCCATGTCCCACACCCCACCCCCGCAGACATTAAAGTCAGAAGGTCTGCGCTCCATCCCCCGCCCCCACCAGACACCAGGGAGATTCAATTACATTTAGAGACACAATGTCTGCCTCCCCTGGATTAATTTCCGGATCCTGCCAAAGCTTGTCCTTATCTCTTTTCTCTTGCTGAGAGTAAGAACCCTATAAAATCATCTCTATCAGGGACCAAGAAATGAGCCAGGGCAAGGCACACACAAGGATCAGGGCCCTGTATCTCTCTGGGTTCAAACCTTACTTGTCTCCTCACATAGATCTGGGAAGGGCCCAAGCATGACAGTCGGCCACAGAACTCACATACCTCCTTTCTCTGAGACAGTCCATCCAGTCAGGGCAGCGGGTAGGAGCTTGACACACTGTGGGCATGAGTTACATAGTAGTATTGGCTAAAAGTCCCCCGAATGCCAGCCCCGGTGCCATTCTCCTTTCACAGAGCTTTATTGTTGTTATTCAGTAAGTTGTATCCGACCCTTTGCAACTCCAGGGACTCAGCACACCAGGCTCCTCTGTCCTGCACTGTCTCCCGGAGTTTGCTCAAATTCATGTCCATTGAGTCGGTGATGTTATCTAACCATCTCATCCTGCTGCCTCCTTCTTCTTTTGTTTTCCATCTTTCCCAGCACCAGGGTCTTTTCCAATGAGTCGGCTCTTCGAGTCAGGTAGCCAAAGTATTGGAGCTTCAGCTTCAGTCCTTCCAATGAATATTCAGGGTTGTTTTCCATTAGGATTGACTGGTTTGGTCTCCTTGCTGTCCAAGGGGCTCCCAAGTACCTTCTCCAGCACCTCATAATAGTAATTAAAACAGCAGGAGCTAGCACTTATAAAATGCTTAGGAAGCAACCACTCACTTACATTGCCTTGTTTAATCCTCACAACAGCCCCATGAGACAGGGCTGCCTATCTACCTATGAAGACATGTTTATCCCCATTTTGCAGACTGGTAAACTGTGGCTTACAGAAATTAAGCAACTTGGCCTGAGTCCTGTAGCTAGCATGGAGAAAAACAAAAATCCCTTTAATGCTAACACCAGTGTGTCAGCAATTGTCATAAAAATCAGAGTGTAAGGCACTCCATGGGGTAGCAAGTGATGTCCAAATTTTGATTGATATTGTGAATCAAAAAGTAAACAAATAAAACATTCTTTGAGTAAATCTATGTAGTTGCAATTTTCAGGCATTATTTTATTTAATCTGCACAGCAAGCCTATGACCTTTTATTGCCGCCACCACCATTTTACAGATAAAAAAAATTTGAAGCTTCCCAGGGCTCCCCAGCAGAGAAGTGGAAAAGCTCAAACTTGAACCAAGGTATCCTGAGTTCAGAACTCCTATTCTAAGCACGACACTCTCTGACCCTTCCTGTGACTGAGATGTTTTGCTGGCTTAGCAGTGAGCTCTGAGTGTGAAGCCAGAGATATATGAAGTGGTAGGAGCAGAGCGCTAAGTTGTAATGTGTACCCTGGGGCTTAGCTTCAGAGTCTGAGATACCCCAACTCCAATTTAAGACGTGTGTCTCCCCTCCCCAGCTCAAATTCTCCAGGCTGGCTGGATGGGATTGGATGTCTTGGATGCTGTACTGTTTAATGTTCTTTCAAAGTGTGTTAGACCCCATCGCCCGCAGTTACTCCCAGGTGCAAAATTGTATGCACAAACAGTTACAGCAGCAATTTACTGACTGTGAGCTCAATCAGCCAATTGTGAGCACAATTAGCTGCTCTCTGCTCATTTGGAAGGAGCCAGGGTGATGATTGCCTCTGCAATTAGCCAGTTGTGGGCAGCTCTGTTTGCTCGTGCAATTGTGCACCCTCAAACATTGGAATGTGCAAAAGTGGTACATGCTCTTTGGGCTCCAAGCATGCAACCTGATGTCCACTCACTAGTCTCTGTACTTATCCATGATGGCCTGCCTCCTGAAGCAGTTTGGAAGCTGCAGCCTCAGGGAAAGATAAGATACCATGACTGAGATCAAGTCTCAAGGAATGTACCTAGCCAAAAAACACAAAATCTTTTATTTTGGCCCACGACAAGGGAGAGATGAGACACTAACTTGGGCTGGCTTAGGGAAAGTCGTGGTCAGGGTTGGGAAGACCTAAACATGAATATAAGGTCCTCTTGAAAGTGAAAGTCGCTTAGTTGTGTCCAACTCTTTATGACCCCATGTACTATACAGTCCATGGAATTCTCCAGGCCAGAATACTGGAGTGGGTAGCTGTTCCCTTCTCCAGGGGATCTACCCAGCCCCGGGATCAAACCCAGGTCTCCCACATTGCAGGCGGATTCCTGTAGCTCAGAGGGTAAAGAATCTGCCTGCAACATAGGAGACCAGGGTTTAATCCCTGGGTCAGGGCAGGGTTTGATTCCCCAGGTCGGGAAGATACTCCGGAGAAGGAATGGCAATCCACTCCAGTATTCTTGCCTGGACAATCCCCGTGGACGAAGAGCCTGGTGGGCTATAGTCCATGGGATTGCAAAGAGTTGGACCCAACTTAGCAACTAATACACAAATATGAATAATCTGTGTCCAAGAGAAAAGTGAAAGTGAAGTCGCTCAGTCGTGTCCTACTCTTTGCGGCCCCATGGACTGTAGCCCACCAGACTCCTCCGTCCCTGGGATTTTCCAGGCAAGATACTGGAGTGGGTTGCCATTTCCTTCTCCAGGAGACCTTCCCGACCCAGGGACTGAACCTGGGTCTCCCACATTGTAGGCGGACGCTTTACCGTCTGAGCCACCAGGGAAGTGTCCAAGAGAGATCCATCCAAAAATGTATCATCTCAGAATGGGGAGCCTTTGGCATTATCAGAAGGACTTAAGTTCAAGAGTCTGAAAATACTAGAAACTGAATCAACTGGGGCAACTGAAGTGTCATGTAAGTCACTGGTGCAATCAACAATTTTTCTTTCCCCTCTTCCTGCTTCCTGCTTAAAAAAGAAAACACGTGCTCCCACTAAAATTGGGCAGATTCCTGACCACCTGTTTCTACTGAGGGAAACCTAGAAATTTAGAGATTTTTTATTATAGCTCTCCACAAAATGAGCTACACTGTGACTGGATTTGTTCTAGTTTTCCCCTTGCTTTGAATTAATTAAAAAAGAAAAGTTCACTATATTTTAGCAAGATTTTTCTGCATTGATAGTCTTTTCTACCTAGAAGCAAGGCATCTGTAGGTTTGTGAAGGAAACCAAAAGGAAATGAGACTCAGAGTTTGGTTAACCCAGCTGTTCTGTGAGGCTTCTGTGACTTAAAGGGTATCTGTCTACTCGCCAACTATTCTTAAAACTGTGACAACAATGAAACATTTTTTATAATAGCCAAAATGTGCAAACAACCTAAAAACCCATCAACTGACAGTGGATAAATAAAATGTGGTATATCCATACAACAGAATATCATTCTGCCTTAAAAAGGAATGAAGTACTGATATACCATGCAACATGAGTGAACCCTGAACACACTGTTAAGTGAAAGAAGCCAGACATGAAAGGCTACAGAAGGTATGATTCCATATAGAAGTGTTTAGAAGAAGTAAATCCATAGAGATAAAAAGCAGATTAGTTGTTGCCACCATGTAGGAGGTAGGACTAATGAGGGACTCCTAATGGATTTGGGGACCTTCTTGGGGTGATGAAGATATTCTGGATTTAGATAATGAAATTCGATAGTTGAATAACCTTTCGAAGGTTACAGAAGGCTCACAGAATAGCATCGTGGAATTGCATGTCTTAAAGGGTTGAGTTTCACGGTAAGTGAATTACATCTCAGTTACAAAAAAAAAAACTATTAGTGGAGAAAATTTAAGCCTTGGAAGATCAGAAGCAGACTGAACCAGTCTGAGAACATTCTTGCATTGACTTGTCCACCAGCCACTCAGAGAACCCTGGGAAATAGCCATTGCAGGGAAGAAAGAACTTAAAAGTCATTACCGATGTAGGTCACAGCCAAAAATCATTAAAACAGTTACTATATACCAGATTATTTAGTAAGCATTGAGAAGAAAGATTCATTGTCTTTTGATCTAGTGGTAAGGTCACAGGGTGAGGCAGATTTCAAAAACATTGGTAGACTACTCCCTGGGTCAATATTTCCAAATTTCCATTCAAAATGTTGAGGCACGTAAGACAACATTTTCCTGGACCAGAATGGAAAGCAAAGGTTTACAAGAGAATTTTCCTGAGCCAATGCCTTTTAGCCAGGACCAAGCCAACTCAGTTAAGAGGGTGTTTTGGGTTTTTTTATTTCCTATATTAAGTATGCTGAGCTTTTTACTCTTCTTTACATGATATGGATTCTTAGATAGGCAGACAGGCAGACAGTTGGATAAGCCAGAAGTCTCAAGTACAAAGGGATGCATAGGTATTCTAAATTAACATTCACGTTCTCCTGTTGAATGGCTCCCCAAGGAAGACACAAAGGACAACAGTCAAGTGCAAAGCAAATACTATGCTATTAATAACCAGACAAGTCAGCGTCCCCGTTCTCCCTACATCACACCATTCTGAAACGTACTTCTTGAAAGTGGTACCTTAGCATACCACTCCATTTCTTCACTTCACTGTCATTCACACTCCCTCTGATAACTGCCCTCGTGACTCCCCCCTTCAGTATTTGGTTGATTACACAAGAAACTTATGAATCCTACTAAACTTATCTCATCCCCACTGTGCAATTCATGATTCAGATCTATAATCCCTGTGTTCAGGCTCTTAAATTTCCCTCAAACACATCTATTCTTGTGCCACCTTAATCCAGGCCACCACCGTCTTGTCCCAAATGACCTCAGAGACTTTTCTCATTGGCCTGATCTCATCCACACTTACCCTGCATCATAACTGATCCAAGTTAAAATAACTCATTGGTCCCTTGGTTAAAACTCTAACCAAGAGAATCACCCTGACATATACACACTGCCATGTGTAAAATAGATAGCTAGTGGGAAACTGCTATATAGCACCGGGAACTCAGCTCACTGCTCTGTGATGACCTGGAGGGGCGGGATGGGGGTGGAGGGAGGCTCAAGAAGCAGGAGATAAATATATATACATACAGCTGGCCAATGCAGTGTGAGCAGCAGTGACATAAGCTGCTGAGTCTTACATTCAGCTACACATTGGAATCATCTAGAGAAATTTAAAACATACTGATACATGAATCTCAACCTGAAATTCTGATTTAATTGGTATTGGGCGCAGCCTGGATATTGAAAAAAATTTAAAGTTCCCCTGATGAGTCTAAGATGCAGCAAAGTTTGAGGTCTGATGAAAGTCACTCCCAGGTCTGGTCCTTAAAAGCATCTGTTTTTTTCATACCCTCCTTTGGAGACCTCAGAGGCTAGCCAATCCAAACACAGTAAACTGTCAGCTTGAGAATCTGAGCAAGGTGTATCTCTTGATTGGACTTGTAATCTGAACAAGCAGTGCATCTCCATTCATTCTATATCTGCTATCACAGCACAGCCTTCCAACTAATTCAGAGGAAAATCATAAAAAGTCAAAACTACCTTTATCAAGCCTTAAGGAATTGTCCTCAGTGGAGTAGCCAACACAGCCCTGTTTTTTCTTCACCTGGCACAGATCACTGCTTCTTCAAAGCATAGAATTGTCAGCTGACTTTTAGAAGGTATAGTCTATAAAACATGAATTATAAGTACTAAAATCACAGTGAGATATTCATAGCATAAAGAAGCAGGTAGAAATTGCAACCTGCCAAAAGAACAGTAAGTTCACGTTCCTTTCTCACACTCTTAACAGGATAGTAGTTCTCCACCTGGGTTATGTTATTTAGACATAAATATGTTTATCTATGTTATGTTTTTTATGTTTATGTTTTTCATGTTTTTATGTTTTTTTATGTTATATTTTTTATGTTTTTATGTTTATTTATGTTATTTTTTATGTTATGTTTTTATGTTTATTTATGTTATGTTTTTTAAATACACCCATGGTCATGGCATTATAGTTATTGCAATGACACATTAATACTGCTGCTACTTCTACAAGGCTTGATTCATGGAGATAAAAATGAGAAGCATCTATCCCCTTAACCAAATGTTTCTAAATCTTGATCTGGATATTTACCAAATCGGTACCATGCTTTGTCTCCAAGCCACTCAATGAGCTTAGACTGTATTCTTGATTTACCTTTCACATTCTTCTTTATCGTGTTGTTAGGTATTGAACAAACACAAAATACAGGGAGGGTAGATTAATCTCATAAATAGTATTTTTAACAAAAGATGTCATAAAATGTACCTACCATACAATTTCATTTGCATGAAGTTCAAGAACAGGTCAACTGGTCTATAACAATAGTAATCAGAACTATGGTTGCCTATTTTGGGGATAGGTTGTAGATATGACTGAAAAGGGGTATGAAAAATTTTTTCTGGGGTAATAGAAATGTTCTTTTTCTTGATCAGTTCAGTTCAGTCGCTCAGTCCTGTCCGACTCTTTGCGACCCCGTGAATCGCAGCACGCCAGGCCTCCCTGTCCATCACCATCTCCCGGAGTTCAGCCAGACTCACCTTCATCGAGTCCGTGATGCCATCCAGCCATATCATCCTGGGTCGTCCCCTTCTCCTCCTGCCCCCAATCTCTCCCAGCATCAGAGTCTTTTCCAGTGAGTCATCTCTTTGCATGAGGTGTCCAAAGTACTGGAGCTTCAGCTTTAGTATCATTCCTTCCAAAGAACACCCAGGACTGATCTCCTTTAGAATGGACTGGTTGGATCTCATTGCAGTCCAAAGGACTCTCAAGAGTCTTCTCCAACACCACAGTTCAAAAAACTACCTGCTGTACCTTTATACAAAAATTTGAACACATATGGAAAAAAGCAAGACGGAGGAAGATCTAGAGAAGGTTGCCTAAAATGACTCTTAATGAAAGCCCTCTACAAAGCTGAAGGCTAAGACCAAATGGAGTCACCATCTATAAGTTACAGTAGAATAGTGCAGAGAAAGCAGGGCCAGCCTTGCCACTTGGAGAGCACAAGATAAGAAACTGATGTTTTCTTACCAAAAAGACTTCCCAGTGCTGGTTGAAGATCACCAATTGGAGGTTTGTTTGGGAAAAGATATTTTTCTTAGGGTTAGGAAAAGGAAGAAATTTTGTTATTAACTTGTGCTATCAGTCATTCACACCTTAGTATAAAATATGTCCCTCAATCAACTGATTGCCATTTAACTGCCTTAAATCAGCCTCACTCAATTCACTCACCACCTGTAACACCAAAATAAGGACTAGCTCTGCACTCAGTCCTTCGTGATGACACTTTCTCTAGAATATCTATTTATTTATTCATCTATTGTTAATTGTTCTCTTTACAGATGTATCTCCAACAAATATGTACCTGGCAGGACTTACCTGGCAGTCCAGTAGTAGAGACTCTGTGCTTCCAATGAAGGAGGCAAGGGTTTGAACCTAGTCAGGGAACTAAGATCCCACATGCGCTGTGGCACAGACAAATGAATAAATAAGTAAAATGTCTGATTTGCCAAAAGAAAAGTACCTGGCACATAGTATGAGCTTAGCAAATATTTGCTGAATATTTCCGAAACATCAGAGATCTGATGGGAAACTTAATAAAGGGAGATAATAAATGCACCCCTAACTGTAATAAAATTCCTAAATATAAGCCATAAGATTATAGCTGGGGACAGGGGGCAAGAAGGGGTAGAGAGGAAGTAGGGTGGAAATTTTCTTCAGGAGAGTCAATTGGGAAAAGAAGGCAAGGTCAGACAGACTTCGCAATCCTTCCTTCAGAGATCTTTTTGCCTCCAGGGTCTAGATAAAGAATGATAAACTCAGAAAAAGGGGTCTGTTATTTTTATCTGAAGAAGCAGAAATAGAAGGTCAAATAATTTGACTCCCACAGACTTCCCCTGTGGTTAAGACTGTGCTTCCATTGTAGGGGGCATGGGTTTGGTCTGAGTACTAGGATCTCACATCCCCTGCAATACCAAATTTGGCCTGTCCAAAAATAAATTAATTAAAAATAATTACAAAATAAAAATCACTGTGCCTTTAAAAAAAAAGACAAAGGATTTTCTAAAAGAATAATAATAATTTGACCCCCAACCAAAAAAAAAAAAAACTGATATGAAAAAGGCAATCAGATTAAGGCATACATTTTACATTTTAAGGTATATTTTGGTCACCAACAAGATTAAACTGATTCTTGCCAGTTAGGTTGGCAAGAGTAGGTGTTAGGTGTGTTGCAGAAACCAAATGAAGACCCCCTATGGTGGAGAACTAAGTTTCCAGGCCCATCCACACCATGACTGCCAAGTTGGTCTTCTCTGGCTTAGTTTAGAGCCCTCAGAGATGAATTTAAGTTGGTATCTAAGCCCAAGGATGACAAGCCCAGAGCTGGGTTGCTGCTCAAGCTGGCTTGGCTGTTGGAAGGCCCATCCCTGCCCACTTTTAAATAACACTTGAAGCCACTCCTTTCTCAGACGTAATTTCTCTTTTAATCACTTTCAGATTCTGCAGAATGTTAAAAAGAGCCATCTTTAGCTTGACTTTGAAGTGCGCTATTTGTTTTTGGCTAGCTGCAAATTAGCAGATATTTTAATTGTTGATGTTTGTTATTACGGTTGTGTTCAGTGGTCTGTGCGGTTGCTTGGCTGAGTGAGAGCAAATGCTCTGTGAATAAAACTCTAGTCCTCAAACAGATTTGAGGAGGGGGTACCCCAGCAGCAGTGTGGGTGCTATTCATGACTCAAGCTCCGTTTCAACCACACTTGGGACTGGAAAACCCAAAACACATTTGGCCCTGAGCACTTTTTCCCCCCGATTTTTAATCTTGCGAGCAATTTAAAGGAAATTTAATCCATATGTTTCTTATTCATTTAAATCACAAAAACATTGAGTTTTTAAGAGTTATTTGATGTCCAAATGTCTTTTGAGACTTTTTAATAAACTTTCCAAGTCTTATTGCTTTAAAAACACATACTTACGTTTTTTCAGGAGTGAGTGGATCCAGTCTCCAAAAGATTTGGATTGAATTTTAAGTCCTGAACTCGTAAATTATGGCCATGTTAAGATAAGGCCTGTGTCTACACAATACCAAACAGCCCCATAGAAAGCCAAAATCCTAGGTTGTCATCCAGACATTGCACAACTTCTAAATGCATGGCCAAGCATCAACAAAACATCCGGATGGTTTACTGACTCTTTCCCTCTTGACTCAGATGTTTGCTGTTACAGAGTTAAGGACATGAGTAGCAGCTGTGATCCTGGCACACTCCAAGGAGTTTATTTGAAAAGGGTCTCTTTATTCATATGTGGACCACAGTGTTCATGGGGTGGGGTAGGGGTAAGGATAGAACCTGCTTTCCTTTATAAAAAACAGGTTGTGCAGAGTATGTTGCTGAGATTTGGAGGGTGGAGAAAAGAAGCTACCCAGATGTGTCTGACCATCCCTTCAGGAGAGTGAGGAAAATACATGAATTTAATAGCAGGCTCACTACATTTTTCTAAGTGGAAGAAATATGTGCTAAAGCAAAACTGATGAGAATTTAATCCTTTATGATCCTTTCTCCTTAAAGGGAGAAAGTGCATGTGTAAAATCCAGGCAATTTCAGGTCTTTCAAGAGAGGAAAGGCGTGACAATAGATTAACAACAACTCATTTCCGTATAGACAATTCATGAGATACGGAGACTAATAATTCAAACAAATGGTAATATTAACAATAACTGACTCATAATAGACCTTTCACGTTCTATGTCTTATTCATTTACAATAATAACTAAAATATTAATAATAATACCTAATTCACATGACAACTTTGATAAGACACATATGATTCTAAAGATTTTCCAGTGTTTACACTGAGTCCATCCAAACATATTTGAGGTGGCCCTTGTTGTTGTTTGTTTAATAGGAGACCATTTACTTTGTGAACATTGAGAATAGTCAGTAAGATAAACTCTTTCAACTAATGCAAATAGATCAGAAGTCCTCCCCCAGCGATGATCTTGCATCCAAGGGGATATTTGATACTGTCTTGGACTGCCGGGAAATCAAACCAGTCAATCCTAAAGGAAGCCAACCCTGAATATTCATTGGAAGGACTGATGCTGAAGCTGAAGCTCCTATACTTTGGCCACCTGATGTGAAGAACCAACTCATTGGAAAAGACCCTGATGCTGGGAAAGGTTGAGGGCAGGAGGAGTAGGGGGAGACAGAGGGTGAGATGGCTAGCATCATCAATTCAATGGACATGTGTTTAAGCAAACTCTGGGAGATAGTGGAGGATGAAGGAGCCTGGCACAATGTAGTCCATGGGGTCACATAAATTCAGACGTGACAACAACAACAGAGACAGTTTGTCACAACTTGGGGTAGGGGGGAGCATTGTTGGCATCTAGGAAGTAAAAACAAATGACGTTGCTTAACAGCCTACAGTGCATGAAACCAGTCACGGCAACAAAGAATTAACCAGTCCAACTGGTCCATTCTGAAGGAGATCAGCCCTGGGATTTCTTTGGAAGGAATGATGCTAAAGCTGAAACTCCAGTACCCTGGCCACCTCATGCAAAGGCTTGACTCATTGGAAAAGACTCTGATGCTGGGAGGGATTGGGGGCAGGAAGAGAAGGGGACAACAGACGATGAGATGGCTGGATGGCATCATGGACTCAATGGACGTGAGTCTGAGTGAACTCCGGGAGTTGGTGATGGACAGAGGGGCCTGGCGTGCTGCGATTCATGGGGTCGCAAAGAGTCGGACACAACTGAGTGACTGAATGAACTGAACTGAACTGAACTGAACTGAAATGCCGTTAGTACTCTGAGGCTGGGGAATGCTGAGATAGACAAAAGAACAGTGAAACCTCTGACATTCAAGTTCAGACTCTTGGTCGCTGATCTAGGCTCTTAGATTCTGACCTGCCAAATTGATTGCAAACCTTCTTAATGGCAGAGCACCATGTGCCACAGAAAGTCACACTGCCCTTGAGCCAGTTCCAAATTTGAAATCTCATGAGGATCACCTGGAGCAGTTGTTCAACCACAGAGGCTTGGGCCCTATCCTCACAGCTTTTGATTCAGATCATCTGGGATGGGGCCTCAGTGTCTGCATTTCTAACAAGTGCTGAGGTGAGGTTGATGCCACTGACCCATGGACCACACCTGCAGAATCACTGCTTTTGAGCATGAGATCTGGTATACAAAGGCATGAGGACTTCCTAATACTGAAGCCCAGGACTGGAGAAAGAACATGAGAGTTCTGCCCTTGTGAAATTTAAAGCACAGGATCTTCCCTCATGGTCCAGAGGTTGGGAGTCTGCCTACCAATGCAGGGAATGAGGGTTCAAACCCTGGTCTGGAAGGATCGCACATGCTCCAAGGCAACTGAGACCCTGTGCCACAACTGCTGAGCCCGTGTGCCCAGAGCCCATGCTCTACAGCATGAGACGCCACTGCAATGAGAAGCACACACACTGCAACTAGAGAAAGCCTGCAGGTAGCAAGGAAAACCCAGTGCAGCCAAAAATAAATAAATAAAAATTTTAAAAAGACAACACAACAACAACATAAAAAACAACCTTAAAGTACTAAGAAGCGTCAGTATCAGTTCAGTCGCTCAGTCGTGTCCGACCATAGAGTGGCTAGAACTTACACAGGACTGGGGAAACAGACTCCTAGAGGGCACAAACAGAACCCTGTGTGCACCAAGACCCAGGAAAAAGGAGCAGCGACCCCACAAGAGACTGACCCAGGCTTGCCCCTGAGTGTCCAGGAGACTCTACTGGAGGCATGGGTTGGTGGTGGCCTGCTGCAGGGCTGAGGGCACTGAGTGTAGCAGTGCCTGTATGGGAACTTTTGAAGGAGATCATCATTATCTTCACTATCTCCACCATAGCTTGGCCTCTGGTCAAATAACAGGGAGGGAACATAGCCCCACCTTCAACAGGAAAAAATTGGATTAAAGATTTACTGAGCATGGCCCCACCCATCAGAACAAAACCCAGACTCCCCCTCAGTCTCTCCCATCAAGAAGCTTCCATAAGCCACTTATCCTTCTACATCAGAAGGCAGACAGACTGAAAACCACAATCACAGAAAACTAAGCATTCAGTTCAGTTCTGTTCAGTCGCTCGGTCATGTCTGACTCTTTGCGACCCCATGAATCGCAGCACACCAGGCCTCCCTGTCCATCACCAACTCTCCCGGAGTTCACTCAAACTCACATATATCAAGTTGGTGATGCCATCTAGCCATCTCATCCTCTGTTGTCCCCTTCTCCTCCTGCCCCCAGTCCCTCCCATCATCAGAGTCTTTTCCAATGAATCAACTCTTCACATGTGGCCAAAGTATTGGAGTTTCAGCTTTAGCATCAGTCCTTCCAATGAACACCCAGGACTGATCTCCTTTAAAATGGACTGGTTGGATCTCCTTACAGTCCAAGGGACTCTCAAGAGTCTTCTCCAACACCACAGTTCAAAAGCATCAATTCTTCGGCACTCACAGTCCAGCTCTCACATCCATACATGACTACTGGAAAAATTATAGCCTTGACTAGATGGACATTTGTTGGCAAAGTAATGTCCCTGCTTTTGAATATGCTATCTAGGTTGGTCATAACTTTCCTTCCAAGGAGTAAGTGTCTTTTAATTTCATGGCTGCAGTCACCATCTGCAGCGATTTGGGAGCCCAAAAAAATAAAGTCTGATATTGCTTCCACTGTTTCCCCATCTATTTCCCATGAAGTGATGGGACCAGATGCCATGATCTTCGTTTTCTGAATGTTGAGCTTTAAGTCAACTTTTTCACTCTCCTCTTTCACTTTCATCAAGAGGCTTTTTAGTTCCTCTTCACTTTCTGCCATAAGAGTGGTGTCATCTGAATACTGAGGTTATTGTTATTTTCCCCAGCAATCTTGATTCCAGCTTGTGCTTCTTCCAGTCCAGCGTTTCTCATGATGTACTCTGCAAATAAGTTAAATAAGCAGGCTGACAATATATAGGCTTGACATACTCCTTTTCCTATTTGGAACCAGTCTGTTGTTCCATGTCCAGTTCTAACTGTTGCTTCCTGACCTGCATACAGGTTTCTCAAGAGGCAGGTCAGGTGGTCTGGTATTCTGAGCATAGTAGATAGGTATTCTTTGCAGCTACTTCATTCTGCCCTAAAAGAGGTAAGGAAGTTAGCTGAGCAATGCACACACAAGTCTGGCTCCCAAATTTCCCTGGAGAAATTGTTGTCTGGAGGAGAGGAAGTAGGCAAGGGAATGGGCCAATAGATCCACCACATGAAGAGAAATGTCAGTGCTGGCTGAGAACCATCCCACAAACAAGTCTGCCCTCTCTTCAGCAATCAGAAATGCCCTTCCTGACCACAGGACCCAAAGGAAGCTCCATCACAGACCCTAAGCCAGTCTCTAGCAACTCAACCAGCACTGTCTTCTTCATATTGTAGCATTTACCATTAACTGAAATTATGTGTTTGATATTTTATTACCTTTCCCCTCCCATAGCCCATAGAATATAAGATTCATGAAGGCTGTGACTTTGTATTTTTTAGTTATTATGGCATTTCCAGAACCTAGAAGAATGCCTGACACACAGTAAGCATTCTATAAACATTTGTTAAGTGAGTGAATCTTGCAACAATTGAGGCAAATGGATGGTACATCCTTTGCACAATAAGCTCCTCCCTTCCATGCCTCCTATCTCTCCTGCCTGCCTGTCAGCTGGCTTCGCTTCCCTGCCCGTCATTGTTTTCTTTCCTTTCTTGCCACAGGCTCCACTGAGAAGTCGTAAAACTATAAACGTTGAGTACACCAGATAGACTTAACACGCTCAGGGCAGCACTTTGGACATTTCTTTGAAAATCACCCATTTCTGGGAAACACCATAAAATCATCCTGAAAAGAAGGAAACTATACAATAACCTGGGGGTCACCAAGAAGTGGTAATGATCATAGCAACAATAATAACAACAGCAAAAATATCAAATACAATGACAGCAGTAGTACCTAACACTTACTGACTCACATCTCAACTGGTCCCCATAACAACCCATTGGGCTAAATATAATTCTTTTCCTCATTCCCTAAAGGAAGAAATTGAGGCTCAGAGAGGTTTTGGCATTCTCCCAAGGATAAGACATTAGTACACAGAAAAACTGGGTCTTGAACCCAGGCATCTGATTTCTGAGTCTGTGTTCTTCATGAAAATAGGAGATCAATAAATAGTTGCTGATTGATTGATTGAAGCAGAATTCCAGAATGAGGATTGTCACATCTGTCCTCATCTGTCATTAGGTTGCCATGTGAAATGAAGATTATTTCTCTTTCGAGAGCCAGTCCTTATCACTGATATTTTAGAAAAGCTCCCATCTCACCTGTCACATTGATGTTATTTTTGCCACCCAAAGTTTACCAAGTAACAAAGAAGTACTGGGTTCCAATTATAATGCCAAAAAAGAAACCATCTCCGTGGAATACTGTGTCTTCCACAGCTTTCCGATGCCTAGATGAAACTTACAATGGAAGAGAAAGACAACTAAATTCAGACGTATCAATGTCTTTGTTCATGTAGCTTCCCAAGGAACTGGAAAGCAACAGGACAATCTGATTTTAAAAGTTAACTCTGATTCTCGCCTTTTGATTTAGATTTCCCAGAAGCTCTATGACTCTGGGACTTTGGCCCAGGGATAGGCAAGGTTGACCTTCAGGTAAAAAGCATTAACAGTAAGCCCCTGAGAGTGTTACTTTAGTGATTCCAAGCTTGTCTTTATCAGATACTTGGACTAATATGGTTTGAATGAAGAACATATTCATCTTTAAAATGTAAACATTCCTGGAAGGATCAGCAACCTAGCCCCTGTCCACTTCCTGGTCATCTCATCTCCATAGATCTCTCCTGGACCCATGACTTTTCTGCCTCCACCCATGGATTCTCATTGTTGTTGCTTATTCACTTGCTTCCTTTCTTTCTTTCATAACAATCTTTCTCATAACATTTTCTGTTTAGTCCCACCAAAAAGGGCGATCTTGTTAGTCATAGTTTCTGTAACTTGTTTTATAAACATTAGCTGTATTGCTGGAATATGCTTGAATGTTATGCCCTCTCTAATCTATTTTGTTTTCCCATCACTCTTCTACAAGCTGCTCTGGATGATCTCATTCATTCTTATTGTTTTAGTGTTTGGTGAGTTTCTGAGAGTCCCAGATCCCTATCTGCAGCACAGATCTCTGTGGTAAGCTGCAGACACCCAACACATGCCAATTTGTGTCTCAAAAGCACCACAAATGCACGGTTGCATCGCATTCTGCCCAACCTTCTCTCTTGTGCTACTCCTCCTCAGTTCTCCAGATCAGCTGATGAAACCTATATTTACCAGTCATTTGAGCCAAAATCTGAGGATTCAATTTCAACATCCAATCAGGCTCTGCATGCTAATGATTTTTCCTCCACATCTCTCAAGCTTCCTCCTCTTCTCTGTTCTTTTCACCATTACCTTAGAGGAGACTATCATCATCTCTTCCCTGGACCGCTACAGTTCTTTCCTAACTGATCAGCCCCCAGTCCTGTCTTTCTGCCTCAAATTCACCTTCAAAATGATCATCAGAGCATTTTGCCTAAGTCTTACCTAGATCTTTGTTTAAATGCATCCAACTGATTATTTTAATAGAACTTACTCCAAACTTCTTAACATGGGGTGCAGCCCTCCATTTTCACACATCTTCAGAATGCACCACCTCTTGCTTGGGTTGCCCCATCTTTCATGCTCCAGCAATACTGAACTTCTCAGACTTCTCTGGATCCTCTACAATATTCATACCTCAGCACCTTTGTTCATGCTCTTTTCTTTACCAAGAATATCTTTTTCCCCCCCCCCCCCCCTTGGTTACCTCCGCATCTTTTAAGATCAAGTTCAGAATCTCCTCTTTCTAGAAGCCTTCTTTATGTATCAGCCTGTTTGTGAGATTAAATCACCCTCCTCTCGTCTCCCATTATGTTCTACACTTTTCTTAACTTCAGCATTCATCACGTGATGTGATCATTTTCTATTATGGCATGAGATAATGAGTTTCTTCAATGAAGGAAATGTGCATATATTTTTATATCCCCAGGCCTAGCACATTTGCCTCATAGCCAAAAGCACTAATTTTGGAAACAGGAAAACCAGGATTCAAATCTTGGTTCTGCTACTAACTAACCATGTTGCCAATGAGCTTTACATTTCTAGGTTTCATAATACTGGTATGTAAAGTGGAAACACGAATAGCCCTCAGCTTATTGTGTCATTGTAAGGGTTCGATGAGAAATTTATGTACTGTATAATATACATAGTCCCTAGCACATGGTAAAGATTAGATATTCAATATTCAATAATGGGGTATTATTATAATTACAATAAACATTTTGAACTGAACTGAACTGAACGTAGGATGAATCTATTTAAAGTGGTAATGTCTTTCACGAATGACAAAGATCATACTATTTTCCACACCCACTGGGAACCTCTGTCATGTGCTAACAGGCCACCATGAGTCTATGCAAACTTTGAATCTCTGACCACCCAGGAAGAAATGGCACCGAAAATTAGGTTCATTCAGGCTTCTGATCCCATATGCCCTCCCCAAAGAGGCCTCCCACTTCCCACATCCAAAATTGCAAACCCTGTCATTCACTTTCCCTTGTGAGCTTTGTTTTCTTTGTTACATTTTTCACCACCTGAAATTATTTTCTATTTTAAATTGTTAACCTTTTATTATCTTCCTCCCCAGCTGGAATGTCTAGAAAAACGATGGCTTTGTCACATTCTCTGCTGTTCTCCCCAATCCATAATAATCAGGGCCTGACATACAACAGGTATTCAGAATATTTCTTGAGTAAATGAGTATATCAAAATCCATTAAACTTTTTGGTTCAAGATTATTTACATCTTTAAAAAGCATTGAAGACATCAATACTTATGGGGATTATACCTATGTATATCATAATCAATTTTTACCTGAGAAAAAAATTAAAATGTAATCTCAATGACACTCAGTAATTTGAGAGAATTGGAAGATGTGGCTCCCATGAGGGAGAATAATTGGAAGAAGCAGGGGGGAAAAGACAAAACTTTAGCAGGGAAGGAACATTCTCTTTCAGAGAGATGTCACTGAAGACAGACAAAGGCTTTATAGAGGAAAATGTCTCAAAATTGAAAAATTCAATGGAAGGTTTGAGAAAATGGAGAGTCACTCCTGAAATCAAAATTCATGTTTGGAAAGACCACTTGGAAGAAATATCTTACAAATCAGTGCAAGGACAAATGCAAAAATGCATAAGAGAATTTTGAAAAGGAAATTCAAGAATGAAACGGGGAGAGACCTAGAGGATGGATCAGGGGGTCTTCATAGTAATTAGCAGGAGAGCCAAAAGAACAACTGAAGATGGATGGGAGAAGAGTAATAATCACATAACTGAAGAAAACTGTGGAGTGGATCATGTGTCTGGTCTAGTCTTCAGCTGGAAAGAGTTCAGGGAGCCTTAGGCAGAACTAAGGGAAAAAGACATGCACTCAATGTGTCTTGTGAAATTCCCAAACTTCAAAGATATAGAGAGATCCTTGCAAGTTTTCAAAAAGAAAACAAGATTTTTAAACCATTTTTACTTAGAGCCCTCAGGCTCAAGCAGCTTCAGGGAGCAAATGTTAAACATTTAACTAGCTGTCTCTTGCAGAGAAGGCAACGGCACCCCACTCCAGTACTCTTGCCTGGGAAATCCCATGGATGGAGGAGCCTGGTAGGCTGCAGCCCATGCGGTCTCGAAGAGTCAGATACAACTGAGCAACTTCCCTTTCACTTTTCACTTTCATGCATTGGAGAAGGAAATGGCAACCCACTCTAGTGTTCTTGCCTGGAGAATCCCAGGGACGGGGGAGCCTGGTGGGCTGCCATCTATGGGGATGCACAGAGTCGGACACGACTGAAGCGACTTAGCAGCAGCAGCAGCAGCTGTCTCCTGAGCTGGCTGAGAATAGGACTAAAGGATCAGATAGAGAAGACTTAGGAAAGCAAAAGGGGGCAGTGCAAGAAGAGTCATTGGCAGGAGAATTTATCTGCTCTTAAAGTAGCACAGTGGAATTACTTGGGGGACTTTTCTTTTTTCTTTTTTGAATGATAAATAGGCTAACTTTACTTAGAAATTAAAGGCAAGGATTCAATATTGAACTTGAGCCAGATATATATGTATAAAACATCTAGTCTTGAATTATATATCATAATTTTTTAAATTTTAAAATCTTTAATTCTTACATGCGTTCCCAAACATGAACCCCCCTCCCACCTCCCTCCCAATAACATCTCTCTGGGTCATCCCCATGCACCAGCCCCAAGCA
Source organism: Ovis canadensis (assembly GCF_042477335.2). Classification (NCBI taxonomy): domain Eukaryota; kingdom Metazoa; phylum Chordata; class Mammalia; order Artiodactyla; family Bovidae; genus Ovis; species Ovis canadensis. Next base: position 83,607,711 of record NC_091257.1, on the reverse strand, counting down.
TGCTGTATCCTGCGTCAGACATAGACTGGCGATTCAATTCTTACATGATAGTATACATGTTAGAATGCCATTCTCCCAAATCATCCCACCCTCTCCCTCTCCCTCTGAGTCCAAAAGTCCGTTATACACATCTGTGTCTTTTTTCCTGTCTTGCATACAGGGTCGTCATTGCCCTCTTCCTAAATTCCATATATATGTGTTAGTATACTGTATTGGTGTTTTTCTTTCTGGCTTACTTCACTCTGTATAATCGGCTCCAGTTTCATCCATCTCATCAGAACTGATTCAAATGAATTCTTTTTAACGGCTGAGTAATACTCCATTGTGTATATGTACCACAGCTTTCTTATCCATTCATCTGCTGATGGACATCTAGGTTGTTTCCATGTCCTGGCTATTATAAACAGTGCTGCGATGAACATTGGGGTACATGTGTCTCTTTCAATTCTGGTTTCCTCGGTGTGTATGCCCAGCAGTGGGATTGCTGGGTCATAAGGTAGTTCTATTTGCAATTTTTTAAGGAATCTCCACACTGTTCTCCATAGTGGCTGTACTAGTTTGCATTCCCACCAACAGTGTAGGAGGGTTCCCTTTTCTCCACACCCTCTCCAGCATTTATTGCTTGCAGATTTTTGGATTGCAGCCATTCTGACTGGTGTGAAGTGGTACCTCATTGTGGTTTTGATTTGCATTTCTCTAATAATGAGTGATGTTGAGCATCTTTTCATGTGTTTGTTAGCCATCCGTATGTCTTCTTTGGAGAAATGTCTATTTAGTTCTTTGGCCCATTTTTTGATTGAGTCGTTTATTTTTCTGGAATTGAGCTGCATAAGTTGCTTGTATATTTTTGAGATTAGTTGTTTGTCAGTTGCTTCATTTGCTATTCTTTTCTCCCATTCAGAAGGCTGTCTTTTCACCTTGCTTATAGTTTCCTTTGTTGTGCAGAAGCTTTTAATTTTAATTAGATCCCATTTGTTTATTTTTGCTTTTATTTCCAGAATTCTGGGAGGTGGATCATAGAGGATCCTGCTGTGATTTATGTCTGAGAGTGTTTTGCCTATGTTCTCCTCTAGGAGTTTTATAGTTTCTGATCTTACATTTAGATCTTTAATCCATTTTGAGTTTATTTTTGTGTGCGGTGTTAGAAAGTGATCTAGTTTCATTCTTTTACAAGTGGTTGACCAGTTTTCCCAGCACCACTTGTTAAAGAGATTGTCTTTACTCCATTGTATATTCTTGCCTCCTTTGTCAAAGATAAGGTGTCCATATGTGTGTGGATTTATCTCTGGGCTTTCTATTTTGTTCCATTGATCTATATGTCTGTCTTTGTGCCAGTACCATACTGTCTTGATGACTGTGGCTTTGTAGTAGAGCCTGAAGTCAGGCAAGTTTATTCCTCCAGTTCCATTCTTGGGGAACTTTTCTAAGATGGTGTATGTGTATCCTTGACGTCAGGTCTCCCCATTTGAGAAGTGTTGCTTGGTGAGCCTCAATTACTGATGGGAACATTTTCATCGGTGCAGATCTTCAGTCATTTATTCACTCAACTTGCGTTCCTTGAGTCAGTGCTCTGTCCCAGGCACTGGGACCTGACTCTGGCATGGAGCTGTGAACAAGCCAGAGAAATCTCTACATTTAAGGAGATATTCCAGTGGAAGTGACAGATCAGCAAGTGAATGCATTAGCAGACAAGATAACTGAAGACTGAAATCAATATTATCTAGGAAATAAGCAGAGTGATGTGAAGGAGAGAATGAAGGGCTACTGACATCGGTTAGGACAATCAGGGAAGGAGGTAACATTAACCAGAGTCCTGAAGGACAGGAGATGAATCAGCCAAGGAAACAGCAAGGGTCACAGGTCTCCAGGCAGATGCAACAGCAAGCGGGAAAGCCAGAAACAAGGAAGGTTCTGGTGTGTTTAAGAGCAGAAGGTTTGAGGTTAGGGTAATTAGAGAGCCAGGGGTCAGGAGATGAAGACTGAGAGGACAGGGACAAGATGGCCTCATGGGTGAGACAAATCCAGATCCAAGCTGCAGAGGGTCAGCTCTCTGTGAGCCCGAGACCCTCGCGGCTTGCAGAAGGGGTGTCTGTCCTGAGCGGACTCCATCCTGAATCCAGGACTGGGGTCTGGAGGGGGAAAGCCAGCAGTGAAGGTGGAGACCGCCAGCGGTGGCTGTCACACCTGGTGAAGCTGTCATCACGGAGCATTAGCATAAGAAAGGGAGGCCCTCTGTGTTTGGGCTTGTCACCCTGCAGTGACAGGGTGCACAAATGTGGGCTGGCACCAGGAACTGTGTGCTGACAATGTTGGGTACCACAGCCGTCACTCTGCTGGGGCTGGCCCGCCCCCCTACCCATGCTGCCATTAGAAACAGCAGCCACTGCCACCACTTATTTCCACACAATGTGTCAGTTGTCACCTGGCAGGTCTTCACTGAGAGACATGGGCGGAACACACCTGCTCACTGGGGCAGAAGAGGCTGTTGTAGCCTCCCACCTCCTCTCCACTCCAGAGTTGGGGGCCCCTCTGCCTGCACCCCCTCCCCGGGGGCCCAGCCCGCTGTGCTGTGGGCTTAAGACCAGTGTAGGGAGGAAGTGCCTTGACTTTACGTCTCCCTCCCTGGTTTTCCTGCTGAGACTAAAACACACAGGCAAATAAACACCAAGTTCCATGGGACCAACCATGATCCCAGAAATGAGTTTGTTTAGAGAAGAAACTTTTAAATGACTCAAGAAATCAGGTTATGTTTTTGTTCTGTTTTGTTAATGTTGAGATCTCCCTTGAGCATCTGGTCAACATCCATCCTCTTACAAACAGCAACAACAACAACAAAAAAACTAAAAAATGATGTCCAACACTCTAGGAAGCTGGAGAAGCATAGAACAGAATAAAGATGAATGGAGAAAACCAATATTTACTGATCATTTGCTATCACCAACAATAGCAAGAGTAGCAAATAGAGTACTGTGGTAATATTGCTAGTGCTCACTAACATATTTATAGGCTGCTTACAACAGGCAAAGGACTTTGTATTATCTCTTTGAGCCTCACAAAACCCTAAGAGGGGAAACACAGGCCCAGGTTAGGTAAGAAACTTACTCAAAATCACAGTGAGTGAACAGCCAAGCAGGGCTGTAATTCAATTCATCTTCCTTCATTGCTTTGCTCTTTCAATCCTCAGGATGACCCAGCGAACTAGGAGTTAATGACGAAGAAACGGAGATCAAGTGAGGTTAAGTGGCTGGTGCCAGGAATCAAACCAGACCTCGCTCTTTCACTTTTCCTGGCAGCCTCCTGATTCTTCACATTTTACCAGTTGCTTAAGGCACCAGCTCCCCTGTGGCCAGTTTCTCGCTTGGATCTTTGATTTTGTGCACTTCTTTCAGATGTTTGACAATAAGCAAGCTTCAGCTTAGGATTGAAACAAGGGGTCAGTGCAGGCAAGAACTGGAACTCCAGCTGAAGCTGTCCTGCATTCATCCATGCTACAGACCACCCCATTTTGAAATCAACCCTGAATATTCATTGGAAGGACTGATGCTGAAGCTGAAGCTCTAATACTCTGGCCACCTGAGGCAAAGAGTCGACTCATTGGAAAATCTCCTGATGCTTGAAAAGACTGAAGGCAGGAGGAGACAAAGGTGACAGAGAACGAGATGGTTGGATGGCATCATTGACTCAATGGACATGAGTTTGAGCAAACTCCAGGAGACAGTGAAGGACAGGGAAGCCTGGTGTGCTACAGTCCATGGGGTCTCAAAGAGTTGAACATGACTGAGCCACTGAACAACAAAAACACATTCCTCTTGTGTGTCAGATGAGGGCATTGAGGTATGAAGAGGGAACACACAATTTTGAGCTTGCAAAATTCACCCAGGGCTGGCAGGCCCACTGGGACCAGCCAATGCAACCCCTCATTTTACAGCTGAGGAAACAGGACCCCAAGGTTAAGTAACTGCCCTAAAGTCATATAACCCATTAGCAGCAGAGCCCAGATGGGAATCCCCAGACCCCAGTTTGGGCTTGAAGGAGCAAGCAGAGTGGAAAAATAGATGCAGATGCCTTTGTGTGCCTCTGGGATCTGGGGCCTGGGTGATGTCCATGGAAACCACCCCTTTTAAGGCACTGCCCTAAGCCCGCTTCCTGCCTGCTGCGTCTGGCTGCAGCATCGCACCCAGCACCAGCATTTTAGGGTATTCCTTGAAGACCTGCTGCTGGGCATGTGTCCCAGAAGCTCATAGATTGAACACCAGCTGTGATGGGCAGAATCAATGAAGGTAGATTCCAGAACACCTATTCCTGAAAGCTTTAGGGTTCTCAGCAGATCTTCAATAGTCAACAGCAATGAATATCCATTTGAGACAGGAAGGGAGCAGGACAAAACCTTTAAAAGGAGGATAGTCACTGATGACACAACATAAACTGGTCAGAACCAACTAGGTCCAACTTGCTGAAGGATTTGACTTCCAGAGGACCTTGAACCTCATTATCTGCTCATTGTAATACATTAGCTAAATGACACACTCACAGACACCATGGCAGTTCTGAAGTCAACAAAAAAGGCCAAAAGGTGGGCAGTGGCCCAATTCCTGGAGACCTACTCCCCTTCTCCAAAATAGTTAAAATAGTCCTCATTAGCCTATGGAATTAACCTATGAAATTGCCCAGCCCATAAGTAATCACCCCATATTTTGGGGCCTCTTGCCTCCTGAGATGCCCACACTCTGTCTGTGGAGATGGCTCCTCCCAAGACTGTCCTTCCTTTTGAGATGGACCGCACTCTGCCTATGAAATATGTATCTCTCTAAATAAACTCTGCTTTCACTTGACTATGTCTCACTCTTGGATTCTTTCTGGCATGAAGCCAAGGATCCTCACTTGGTGACCCGTCTTAGACACTCACTCAAGACCTAGGACATGGCCCTCTTCTATCACCCCATGTTTTTGTTCCTATAACATGTTGACAGCTTCCTCTATGCCTTACAACCCAGTGTATAATGATTTTCCCTAAAAGGATGGGGAATATATGAGCAAATAAAGCTGTAATGTGTGAGTCTAATGTGTTTTTTCCTTTCTTCTTGGTATTATAAGACTTTTCAGAGGCTTCAATACAGCAACCCTAGCATGCTTAAAAGGGGAGAGGGTGTGCAGTCTCTCCAAAACTGTTTGGACCACAGTTTTTTATTTTTTTCTTCCAAATTCCATTCAGGGCTGTTCTGAGGACCAGTTTTAGGGTATCCTGGACCAGACCAAGAGGAAAGGTTATGAGCAGGTGGAGATTCAGGGGCCAGTCTTATAGGAGACACATTCTTAACCAAGATACACAAGTATTCAGGTTTATGGTAACGCGACTTCCCTGGTGGCTCAGATGGTAAAGTCTGCCTGCAGTGCGGGAGACCCAGGTTCTATCTTTGGGTCAGGAAGATCGCCTGGAGAAGGACATGGCAACCCACTCCAGTATTCTTGCCTGGAGAATCCCACGGACAGAGGAGTCTGGCAGGCTACAGTCCATGGGGTCACAGAGTCAGACACGACTGAGCGACTTCACTTTCTTTCAAGGCAGACAGAGCTTTCTGCAAAAGTACCCCATCTCTTCCCCCAAAATATTCTTTCCCTTCATACTTCCTTTCTTTTTGAATGGATGTATCCCATTGCTATGAAGGTATGTGTTGATATTTTTGTTTAGTCACTAAGTCATGTCCAATTCTTTTGCAACCCCATGGACTGTAGCCCAACAGGCCCCTCCATCTATGGGATTTCCCAGGCAAGAATACTGGAGTGGGTTGTCACGTCCTTCTCCAGGGGGTCTTCCAAACCCAGGGATCAAATCAGCATCTCCTGCACTGCAGGCAGGTTCTTTGCTACTGAACCACCTGGGAAGCCCCCAGAAGGTGTGGCTGAAATCAAAATTGGAACCTCTAAGGTCACTGCATGAGTCTTGACCTGTAAGTGTTCAATGCCATAAGCCATGTTTCCTCAAGCTAAGAGAAACTGCAAGTGCAGAGAAGTACACTGATCACGCTGTGTATAAGTGCACAGCTCTTTGGTTGTGTAATGGCACCTCTCTCAGCAGGAAGCAACTCAGTGTGACACCAGGAAGTAAGCCCACATTCTGACTCCCATCCTCCTCTCAGCAAAAGCAAGTTGTCATTAAGGAAGAGATCTGCTGCTAAACACCAATATGCTGTTATTTAAACTCTCTCCTGCCTCAGGTTCCCTGGAAAATAAAATCATAGTCCCTCTACTGTAAAGCTTGCCAAGAGAATCAAGACATCAAGCACAAGATGATGGACACAACCATGTTGTCCATAGAGAGAAGCAACTTGGAACAAAAAGGAAAAAAAAAAAAAAGAGGCGGGGAGGGAGAGAAGATAAATTCAGCCTTGCGTTGTAGCTTTTCATGAACCTGTTTTCTTTTTCTTCTGAACTGGAAGGTCTCAAGGGCAAGGACTGTCTTATTCATTGCTGAATTCCCACTGTGCCCAGCTCGTGTCTAGCACACAGCAGGCACTCAATAAATATTTGTTTAATGATGGAGCTGAGAAGCAAATGAAGACAATTAATGCAGGAAGCTCTGTTGCACCCAGCGGTTGATGTGGCAGTAGGAAGGAGAATGGAATGAAGGCAAAGCCCATGTCCAACTCGGTAACTCCTACTAACTGGAGTTACCTGGCTATGCTGGTATGCAGTAAAATGAGACTTCAAAAGCTTGAACTTGGTTGCTCAGAGTACACAGCTATACAAGCAAAGCAAATGTTCATGCCCTCACATCTATTTAGGACTTATTCTCAGATGAGATCCTGCTTTCTCTAAGACAGTTCTGCAACAGACACCAAGACCCTTTTCCAGAAGGCTCTGTTCTGGTCTCGTCACAGTTGGGTTAAAGCACTGAAATCATCTATTTTTCAGTGTTGATTCTCATTGAACGGACGCTGAAAGTGGACTTACTACAATAAAAGCTTGATGGAGAGCTGCTACAGTGAACTGGTCATTCTCCCTTTGCCTCTCCAAACCCATTCTTTGCCCTCTCCCATCCTTCTTTAAGCTCTCCACAACCATCCCATCTGAGAATGCTGTCCATACCCTATTAGGCCCCCGACTATTTGCAATGGGGGCTTCCCTGGAGATTCAGTGGTTAAAGTGTCTGCCTGAAATGCGGGAGACCTGGGTTCAATCCCTAGGTCGGGAAGATCCCCTGGAAAAGGAAATGGCAACCCACTCGAGTATCCTTGCCTGGAGAATCCCATGGACGTAGGAGCCTGGTGGGCTGCAGTCCACAGGGTCCCAAAGAGTGGGACTCGACTGAGCGACTTAACTTTTCAACTTTCAACTTATTTGCAATGGGACCACCAGAGTAGTAGCTTTTCTTTTTCCACTCATATTTACACAGTCCATAAAAGTGAGATTATTTGGGTACCTTCCCTGGAAGCTCAGCTGGTAAGGAATCCACTTGCAATGAAGGAGACCCCAGTTCAATTCCTGGGTCAGGAAGATCCCCTGGAGAAGGGATAAGCTACCCACTCCAGTAATCTTTGGCTTCCTTGGTGGCTCAGACAGTAAAGAATGTGCCTGCAGTGTGGGAGAACTGGGTTCAATCCCTGGATTGGGAAGATTCCCCTGGAGGAGGGCATGGCAACCCATGCCAATATTCTTGCCTGGAGAATCCCCATGGACAGAGGAGCCTGGTGGTTACTTTTAGTTCCTTTATTTGCCTACTAGAAAGTAGAATTTTATACACTAACTCTCTTCCCTTTATCCGCTAAACTTTGGCCACCTTCTCACGCCAGTTATCATTACCTGAGGTCCCAACTGCTAATTTCTTTTTTCTTTTTTTTTAAGAAAGTTCTTTTTAAAAAATGATTGTTTATTGATTTATTACCATGCTGCATCTTCGTTGCCGTGTGTGGGCTTTCTCTACTTGCTGCATGCGGAGGTTACACTTTGTTGTGGCGCGTGAGCTTCTCAGCGCGCTGACTTCTCTTCTTGGGGCCCATAGGCTCCAGGGCACACAGGCTCAGTAGTTGCAGCGCACAGGGTTTGTTGCTCTGCAGCATGTGGGATCTTCCTGGAACAGGGATCGAACTTGTATCCCATGCGGTGGCAGGCAGATTCTTAACCACTGGACCACTACACTAGCAAAGTTCCCCAACTGCTAATTTATTGAGACTTTGATGCTGCATTTAACTGGCTAAAACCACTGTCCAATCCTTATGTTTCCAATTCTGTGTTTTCCCCAGAGGTATGGTGTTCTTTGGAAATGACATCTTTACTATGGATCTTACTATTCATGAACATAATAAATATCTCCTTAGATTTTTTTCTGTGACATTCAGTAAAGTATTAAAATGTTTTCCTAAGGTATTTCACTTTGTATTCCTAAATTGTTTGTAGTTTTCGTTTGCTGATAAAAATACTATGCATTTTATATTACACTTTCTAATTAAGACATAACGAAGTTTTAAAATTTTTATACATTGCTTCTATATGCAGCAACATTGCTAATCTTTCTTATTACTTATTACTTATTGTAATAAGTATAAGTAGATTATCTCAGTGTCATGTGAGCGATCATATTCTTTAAAAATAATGACTTTTTGTCTTCTTTTTTAATCCCTATACCTTTATTTCTTAACATTGTTTTATTGCACTGGTTGAAGCTTCCAAGATGGTGTTGGGCAATGTGACAAGAATAGGTACCCATATATTTCTCATAACCTTAAATAAAATAGTTTTATGCTAGCTACATTGATTATGATGTTTGTTCTCATTTCTAAGAAGGTATTCTATTTTATCTTAACACAAAAGAAAGGGGAATAACTTTATAAAATTTTATTTCTACATTTATTTGTATAAAATATTATTTTCTCTGTTAGAGCATGTTAATGTGGTGAATTAGATTAAGAGACTCAAATTCAACATCCTTCTATACTGTAATATGTCACATTAATTTACAGATGATACAATACTTGAAGAAACAGTGAAAATGGTGAATAATTAGAATTAATCTCCAAGTACCTCCACTATTGTATTTTCAGCTTTAGGCAAAAGAATAGGTGCTTGGCATATCTTTGTTGAACAAATGAATGAACACACGAGTTAAATGAATACTTAAACGCATTAGAAGAATGGATCAGATCTAATACTAATAATCAGATCTAAGTAAAACCAGATGATAAGGACTTTCCTGGTGGTTCAGTGATTAAGAATCTGCCTGTCAATATAGGGGACACGAATTCGATCCCTGGTCCAGGAAGATCCCACATGCCATACATGCCGGAAGAACCATGCACCACAACTACTGAGCCTGCGTTGTGCAACCACAGAAACTACGAGCCCTAGAGCCTGTGCTCTGGAACAAGGAACCCACTGCATCGAGAAGGCCATGCACCACAATTAGAAAGCAGTCCGCTCTCGCTGCAACTAGAAAAAGTCCATGCACCGCAACAAAGACCCACTGCAGCCAAAAACAAATAAACAAATAGATTTATTTTAAAAAATAAAACAGTTGAAATAAACAGAAGATAGAAATGTAAATTACTGCACCTAAGTCTGTCAGTTGTGAACGGACAAAACAGGAAAGCACAGCTAAGAAAAATGTGAGTAAAACTGCTAAGGCACTTAAGCTGGTGGTAACATGCTAGCTGTGAGACCATCCCATGATTACATGATGAAGGAGCTGAGCAACCTTCAAACCTGGGCTTCATCGACATAGTCTGCAGCTGGGTGACTGTTTACTCCTTTGCTATTAGCACCTGTGCCAGCCATAAGACTCCAGAACATTCCATCTACATTTCAAAATAGCTGTTGCTAACACTCAGCATCAGTTTGAGGTAAATGAAGTGTCTGGAAACCGTGAAGGAACTGTCGCTGTTTTGCAGGGAGTTCATAAGATTTGGCATCTTTAGTATTGTTATTGAAATAATTAGGACCATCAAGCAGGAGAGGAATCAGATACTGTTACAGAAATCCAAAGGGTCAATAAGAATGCTTAACAGGGAAATTGGATTTGTTTAACATAATGAAAACCTCCTAGATAAGTGAAGTGCTTTGTAATGAACTGAACCACCTTACATGGTGTTGAGTTTCCCTGTATTAGATGCGCATTCTTCATCGCTGGGCTTCCATTTATCCAAGAAGTATGCATGCTAAATGGCTTCAGTTGTGACCAGCTCTTTGCAGCCCTGTAGATTGTAGCTCAGGGATGTGGGTTCAATTCCCTACCCAGGAATGAACCTACATCTCCTGTGGTTCCTGCATTACAGGCAGATTCTTTACCACTGAGCCACCAGGGAAGCCCTTTATCCAAGACGTTATGGCACAAAGGCACACCCAGGGTGGAGTTCTGAAGATGGCTGTTCAGGCGCCTTCGAATTCCCAAATTATGTGAACTCCCAATACATAGTTGCAGTCATGCATCTACATATCACACACGATACAAAAAAAAAAAAAAAAGCTCTAATCAGCATGGACTCAGTGTCATGGCCCAACCATGGTTTGTAGGCTGTTCAACAGATTTCATAGCAAAAAAAAAAAAACACACTGCATCTGGTTTAAAGATGTAGACTGTCTGCTAGGTAGTCATACTGAAATTTTCATTCCAATCTACTTCCTAGGATAAAGGTGTAAACTTTCAGCCTGAGGGACATATTCAATCCACAAAAATTTTGTTTGACCCCCCCTAGTGTGTGTGTGTATGTGTGTGTGTATGTGGGTGTGCACAGGAAACAAGGTATATACAATGGCCTTCTCTGGTGGTTCAGACGTTAAGAATTTGCCTGCAATGCAAGATACCCGGGGTTGATCGCTGGATTGGGAAGGTCCCCTGGAGAAGAGAATGGCTACAACAGAATAAAACTACTAACCATAATCAGATAGTCCCAAGCTCATCAGAAATACAAGCTCTGCATGTCTTCAGCAAGGAATCAATGGGCTGATATAAATCCACTTTTGACAGCTAAGAGCAGCTCTATTAAAAAGCCTACCCTTGGATATTCATTTTGCATTGCTAATAAACCTTAGCCCTACAGCCAGAAATGCTTTGGCTCTGCCTGGAGTGGCTGGAAGGGGAGGAGAGAGAGGACTTCATTATACTCTTCAATCAGTGCGTGTCTTCACCTCAAGAACTGCACAGGCAGGAGACTCTAACCACCCGTGGGATTTTCCCTGGAGACAGGACCGCACTCAGAGAGGACTTGAATTCCTGAAGTCTTGAACAGATGATGCTACTTTAAAATGATAATTTTAACTGCATGATAGCTTTTTTATTTTATTTTTAGGCTTTATTTTAATCATTTTTTTAATACAAAATACTGGGAGGAGAAAAGCTGCCTAGAATTCCCTGTACCGTGCTCAGTCGCTTTAGTCATGTCCGACCCTTTGCAACCCCCTGGACTGGAGTTCACCAGGCTCCTCTGTCCATGGGATTTTGCAGGTAAGAATACTGCAGTGGGTTGCCATTTCCTCCTCCAAGAGATCTCCCTGACCCAAGGATCAAACCCGCCTCCCTTGCGTCTTCTGCATTGCAGGTGGATTCTTTATCCACTGAGCCACTGGGGAAGCTGCAGGATTCCCTAGATCAAACTGGTTTTCTCTTTCTTCCAAGTTCTTCTCTTAAGGAGTTAATTAATCTTTTCAACATAATGAAGATGTATATGATTTTCACATAACAGTAGGGTACAGATTCTATTCAAGTTCCCATTGACTATATAAGTTAATGTATTTTTAATCCAGAAAATATAGGTATAATTGAGACTTTAATTAAAATTATGACCTACATATGTTCCAATTGGCTATTGTCTATAAAGTAGTTTTTTAAAATTGTGAAATAATTACTACCCACTAAATTAGATGTTGGCGAATTTTTTGTTAACCTCTTGGCAAATGTTTTAGGTTCTGCAGGCTATGTGATCTCTATACCAAATACTCCACTCTGCTGTCTTAATATAAAAGCAGTCAAATATAATGTGCAAACAAATAAAAAGGCATGTTTTATTTACAAAAATAAGTGGAAGGTCCAGAGCTACAGCTTCAACACCAAAATCATAATCAATAAAAAGGAAGAGAAATCATAAATTGGACTTCATCAAAATTAAAAATGTTGCTCTGTGAAGTAGGCTGTTGTTATTGTTCATTTGCCAAGTCGTGTCTGACTCTTTGTGATCCCATAACTGCAGCACGCCAGGCTTCCATGTCCTTCACTTTCTCCCAAAGTTTGCTCAAACTCATGTTCATTGAGTTGGTGATGCAATCCAACCATCTCATCCTCTGTCGCCCTCTTCGCCTTCTGCCTTCAGTCTTTCCCAGCATCAGGGTCTTTTCCAGTGAGTCAGCTCTTCACATCAAGTGGCTGAAGTATTGGAGCTTCAGCTTCAGCATCAGTCCTTTGAATGAATATTCAGGGTTGATTTCCTATAGGATTGACAGGTTGGATCTCCTTGCTGTCCAAGGGACTCTCAAGAGTCTTCTCCAGCACCACAGTTCGACAGCACGAATTCTTCGGCACTCAGCCTTCTTTACGGTCCAACTCTCTCATCCATACATGACCACTTGAAAAACCATAGCTTTGATTAGACTGACTTTTGTTGGAAAAGTGATGTCTTTGCTTTTTAATATGATGACTATGTTTGTCATAGATTTTCTTCCAAGAAGCAAGCATCTTTTAATTTCATGGCTGCAGTCACCATCCAAAGTGATTTTAGAGCCCAAGAAGAGAAAATCTGTCACAGCTTCCACTTTTTCCCCTTCTATTTGCCATGAAGGAATGGGGCTACCATGATCTTAGTTTTTTTTTTTTTATATTGAGTTTTAAGCTGGCCTTTTCACTCTCCTCTTTCACCTTCATCAAGAGACTCTAGTTAGAGTGGTATCATCTGCATACATCAGATTGTTATTTTTCCCAGCAAACTTGATTCCAGCTTGTTACTCATCCAGTCCAGCATTTCACGTGATGTACTCTGCATGTAAGTTAAATAAATAGGGTGACAATATACAGCTTTGTTGTACTCCTTTCCCAATTTTGAACCAATCAGTTCATTCCACATAAGGTTCTAACTGTTTCTTCTTGACCCAAATATAGGTTTCTCAGGAGACAAGTAGGAGGGCCTGGAATTACCATTGCTTTAAGAATTTTGCAGTTTTTTGTGACCCACACAGTCATAGGCTTTAGTGAGTCAAGGAAATAGAAGAAGATGTTTTTCTGGAATTTCCTTGTTTTCTCTATGATCCAGTGAATGTTGTCAATTTGATCTCTGATTCCTCTGCCTTTTCTAAACTCAGCTTGTACATCTGAAAGCTATCAATTCAATACTGCTGAAGCCTAGCTTGAAGGATTTTGAGCATAACCTTACTAACATGGGAAGAGAACACAACTGTCTGGTAGTTTGAACATTCTCTAATACTGCCCTTCTTGGAAATTAGGATGGAGATTGACCTTTTCCAGTCCTGTGGCCACTGCTGGGTTTTCCAAATTTGCAGACTTATTGAGTGCAGAATTTAGAAGCACCATCTTTTAGGATTTTAAATAATTCAGCTGGTACTCCATCACATCCACAAGCTCTATTGGCAGCAATGCTTCCTTAGGCCCACTTGACTTCACACTCCAGGACGATCACACCATCATGGTTGTCCAGGTCATTAAGACCTTTTTTGTACAATTCTTCTGTGTATTCCTTAGTGGCTCAGACAGCAAAAATATGCCTGCAATGTGGGAGACCTGGGTTTGATCCCTGGGTCAGGAAGATCCCCTGGAGAAGGAAATGGCAACCCACTCCAGTATTCTTGCTGGGAAATCCCAAGGACAGAGGAGCCTGGCAGTCTATAGCTCATGGGGTGGCAAAGAGTCAGACATGACTGAGCAACAAACAGTCTCATTTTCTGTGTATTCTTTTCACCTTTCTTGATCACTTCTGTTTCTGTTAGGTCTTTACTATTTCTGTCCTTTATTGTGCTCATCTTCGCATGAAATGTTCCTTTTGTATCCCCAATTTTCTTGAAGAGATCTCTGGTCCTCCCCCTTCTGTTGTTTTCCTTTATTTCTTTGCATTGTTCATTGAAGAAGACCTTCTTGTCTCCCCTTGCTGTTCTCTTGAACTCTGTATTCAGTTGGGTATACCTTTCCCTTTCTCCATTGCCTTTTGCTTCTCTTCTTTCCTCAGTTCTTTGCAAAGCCTCCTCACACAACTACTTTGCCTTCTTGCATCTCTTTTTTTCTGGGATGGTTTTGATCACTGCCTCCTGTACAGTGTTACAAACCTCTGTCCATAGTTCTTCAGGCAGTCTGTTTACCAGATCTAATCCCTTGAATCTATTCGTCACCTCCAGTGTATAATCATAGCAGATTTGATTTAGAACAAATCAAACAACAGAAACGTGCTGTTAAGAGGGTGAAAAGATAAGCTACAGACTGAGAAAAAATATTTGAAAAACCACAGACGACAAAGGATTAACGTCTAGAATATATATTCTCAAAAGAGTACAAAACAACAGTCAAAAAGAAAATTGGCCAAAGACACGTACAAATATGTCAAAGTTCATAAGATGACAAATAAGCATATTAAAAGATGTTCAACTTCATTAACCATTATGGAAATGCAAACTAAAATGACAGGATATTACCACACACCTATCAGAATGGGCAAAGTTGTTTTGTTTTGTTTTGTTTTTTTTAATGTTACAAGATTAGATGCTGGCAAGGATGCAGAGAAACTGGATTACTCACAGTTGGCTGGTAGAAATGTATAGTGGTGCAGCCACTCTAAAATATATTTTGGTACTAGATCTTAAATTAAACACGAAATTATTTTATACCCTAGCAATTGAACTCTTGAACATTTATCCCAGAGAAGTGAAAATTCACTTTCACACAAAAATCTGTATATGACTATTTATAACAGGCTTTTTTTTCATGATAGAAAAACTGGAAACAAACCAGATAACTGTCAGTGGGTAAATGGTTAAAAACAGTAGTAGATCAAAAGCATGGACTACTCATCAATTTTAAAAAAGTATGAATTATTGACACACGCAACAATTTGGATGAATTTACAGAGAACCATGCTAAGTACAAAAAAATCATAATGGTTATAAACTATATAATCCTATTCGTATGACATTCTTGAAATGAAGGACTCACAGGGAAAAGGACCAATTGGCGGTCACCTGGGGTTAAGGATGGAATACAAGGTGGGTTGGGGCAGAAGGACATCTATGTGGTTATAAAAGCAACAAGAGCCTTGTGCTGATTGATGTCTATATCTTGATTATGTGTGTGGTGGCTCCACAAACCTACGCATCTGATAAAACTGTGTAGAACTAAATAAACACACAGGAGTATAAATAAAGTGGAGGAAGTCTGAAAAAGATCAGTGGATCATATCTCTGTCAAAATCCTAGTTGTGATATTGTACCATAGTTTTAGGCTTCCCAGGTGGCTCAGTGGTAAAGAATCCACCTGCCGAGCAGAAGATGAGGGTTCAATTCCTGGGTCAGGAAGATCTCCTGGAGAAGGAAAGGGTAACCCACTTCCTTTTGAGTCCTCATTTCTTGGCTTTCAAGTGACTTCCTTCTCATCCTGGGAAAGGAAATAGCAACCCACTCCTGTATTCTCATCTGGGAAATCCCATGCACAGAGGAGCCTGGCATGCCACAGTCCATGCAGTCACAAAAAGTCAGACAACTGAACAACAGCAATAAACCGTAGGTATGCAATATATTATCATTGAGGAAATGGAATGAAGAGTACATGGGTTCTCTCTGTATTCTTTCTTGTAATCACATGCGAATATAGAATTAACTCAAACTTAAAAGTTTAAATAAAAGGGAGGGATCGGGGATACCCAAAGAAACAGATTTTTTACTGCCAGTGATAAAGAGATATGGACATGCGGTGGGCGACTACTGTTGTCAAGCTGATATTTGATAAACAGTATCTGCTAGACAGTTCATTACAGTCACCCCACATTTAGGCTTGCATTTTAATCTAATATTTTATGTCATCTTTATACTGAGAATTGCATTATAATCTCCATTTTATGAACTACAGGATACAAACTTAGAGGCAAGGAAACTCACTTGAAATTCACAGCAAACAAACCGTGCAAACAGTACTGACACCCTGATCTTTCTGGCTACCAAACTTGGAGGCATTTTACTTCCTTGTAAACGGCACATTCAGAGATTACTATATTCTTTTGCATGGTCTGCCATAATAAAATGCCACAGACAAAGTGGTTTAAAGAACTGAAAATTCTTTCTTACAGTTCTCAAGGCTGGGGAGTCCAAGATCAAGATCTTGCCAGAAAGACAGGTTTCGTTCTGAGTCCTCATTCCCTGGCTTGCAGATGACTTCCACCTCATCATACATACATGACCTCTCTGTATGCAGGAAAAGCCAGGTCTCTCTGGGCTCTTCTTAAAAGGACAATAATCTCTTGGGACCACGATTCCACCCTTATGACCTCATTTAATCTTGATTACTTTTGTAAAGTCCTCATCTTCAAATACACCCACAGTGGGACTAAGGTTAAGTATACAAATTGGCTGTTGGGCTTCGCTGGTGGTTCATTTGGTAAAAAATCTGCCTGCAATGTAGGAGACTGCCTGCAATGCAGGAGACCCAAGTTCAATCTCCGGATCAGGAAGATCCTCTGGAGAAGGAAATGGCAACTGACTCCAGCATTCTTGCCTAGAAAATCCTGCAGACAGAGAAGCCTGACAGATTACAGTCCATGGAGTCAAAAGAATCAGACACAACTTAGCAACTGAACCACACTATGGGGTGGAGGTGGAGGGACAAACATTCACTTCATAAAAATTACCCAAGTTTAAAAAACAATAAAAGAAAAAGAACCAGTTCATGTTTAGAAGCCCAAAAGTCATAACCATGTATAATATCATATATGAAATGAATAGCCAGTCCAGGTTCGATGCCTGATACTGGATGCTTGGGGCTGGTGCACTGAGACAACCCAGAGGGATGGTACGGGGAGGGAGGAGGCAGGGGGGTTCAGGGTGGGGAACACGTGTATACCTGTGGTGGATTCATGTTGATGTATGGCAAAACCAAAACAATATTGTAAAGTAATTAACCTCCAATTAAAATAAATAAATTTATATTAAAAAATAATAAAATAAAGTTTTTCAAATTTCCAAATTCAATTCTTGGGCTCCCTTTAATATGTTGATATGAAATCCAGTCTTTTCCTCTTGGGGCTCTTCACTTTTCTCTTTCCCATTTTTTCACACCCCAGAGGCTCAAGAAGTCTGGAGGAGATCACAACTGAACAGGGAGCCCCTTGGCATGAGACCAGCCCGTGATGCCCATGTCTTTCCATTGCCCCTCTGTGATGATGTTGAAAGCTGGCTGACCACCCACGTTCTGGAGATGCTGAGGACCCAGTGCATGGCGATGCATCATAGATGCAGAGGGAGGGCTGGAAACCATGGGTGTCCTCACTTTCCATCACCATGAAGGAGGAAAACACTCAGGTTTCTGCTGATGTTCTGTTAAAGTCACCCACACTCAGACCGTGTCTGAACTTCTATTGCTCCTAGAAAGGAAAAAGGAAGTGGTTGAAGAAGGATGGAGTCCAAAGCAAATCAGCAAAAAGAAAAAAAAAAAAAAAACCATGGGAAACAGCTGTGTTTTACAAAGCCAACCTCAGAAGCATGGCTTTTATCTTCAACAGACCTGCTCCAAAATCCAAATGACCTGGTCATAGAGTTATTAAGAAAAGTATACAAAAGGGTACCTTGTTCTGCAGAGCAGAAGTATCTTGTTTTTGTGATCACAGCTAAGAGTCAAAAGACACTTGATCTTATTCCTGTTCAGTAACTGAGAATAACTGAGGTAGATCTCAATTAATCAAATTCTCTCTCTCTCTCTCACTCCCTCTCTCTCTGTCTAACACACACACACACACACATGCACACACACACACCATTAAGAGAAGACATTTCTGAATTCTGGGTGGCAGAAAGAGGAAACAGAATGGCAAGGCCTTTAATAAGAGGTGGACTCATCTCTGTCCAAGAAAACCCAAGCCTCTTCGAACCCTCTACTATAAAATCGCACAGAGACAACACACACTTGGGAGTGTCCTAGTTGACACAGACCAGGAAGCCTAGGTAAACGTCTGAGTGACAGTGTCTTTGGCTGTGCGCTAGGTTCTGGGTGCTACAACGAAGAACTTCTCTTCGTTTGTTGTAAGCTCTCAGATAAGTAAGGGTGACAGCTATGGACACACAAATCCCCAAACCACACAGTCAATGAATCTAAAGACCAAAATGATCTGGGGAACCAGAGGCAAGAGTTTCTACCACCTCAAAGACATTTGCTTAAGACAAATCTTAAAGGATGTATAGGAGTTCCTTTCCTATGAGATTCTTATCTTTGCATTGCTTGAGGAATTTACTGAAAGAAGTGCACACACACACACACACAGAGCAACTAAATGCAAGCACACCTGAACTAAACACACACATACACACACACCGGCTAAACACAGATGAAAGTTTATGTAGCTCATAAAGCTAAAGGCCCTACTGTTTGCTAATCATCCAACCCTTCATGGCACCGGGACCAGATGAAAATTTCTCCCAGGAGTCCTCATAAAGAAGACAATGCATGATATAATAAACACCATTTTATAGCATCATTAAAAGGAATATAACTATAAGCTTCACAGATTTGCTTCATACAAGAACCTTACTACAGACTCTCAAAGACCACCTAGTGTCAGATGTACTGGGAACCAGCAGAGTGTCCAGGTATCCAGCTTTCTCTTGGCCTAGTTTGTTCCAAGAAAATATTTTAGACTATTTGAAAAAAAGAGGTGGATTGCAGAGCCTCCAAGCAAGCAGTGCTTTTTGAGTATTACTTCTCCCCAGAGACTGTGAAGGAAACCAAGGGCCATGATCACTCGATCATACTCATTAGTAAATGCTTAGGATGAAGCTACCCGATGGTGCCCTTTAAAGATGCCCCCAAGTGCCACAGATAGTCACACTCAGAAGAGCGTTGACATCATTTTGTAAAAATCAAGGAGGTGAGGAGGGAAATGAGCTTCAGTGGGTGGGGAGAATAGTAAAGAGTCTGTTTAAAGACTAAATGAAAGATGATGAGCTTGATGAGATGGGGAAAAGCAGTGAGGAAATAAATATTATAGAGTCTGCTCAGGTTATTCTTCCTGCAAAAAAATAGCCTATACCACTCTTATCCAAGCAATGGCAAGGAACTCATCGCCTCCCAAACAGTCCAAAATCCTGTTCACTTAATGAGCATTTCCTGGGACTTCCCTGGTGGTCCAGCGGTTAAGGATCCACCTTGCAATGCAGGGGATGTGGTGATCCCTGGTCAGAGAATTAAGATCCCACTTGCTGTAGGGAAGCTAAGCCAGAGCGCCACAACTACTGAACCTGAAGGTCACAACTAGAAAGTCTGTGGACCACAGCAAAAGATCCCACATGACACAATGAAGATCCCATGTGCAGCAACTGAGATCGGAGGCAGCCGAATTCTGAAGCATGCTGTACATCATAGAACAAGCCAGTTACTAAGATACGAAGAGCTGGAGTTCTTCCCTTGAGAAATACAAGTAACTTACAGCAAACATCTCTAAGACTTGCCTTTTGCAGTTCCACTGTTAAGCATGGACCAGCAGAAACCATACACCTCGATAGAATCTCCAAGCTTTTACATGGAGATCACAGAGACATCCCCAGATTCCTAGACATTTCTAAGAGCAAGCATCAGATCCTTGTGTACTTTGAGTAATAAAACTTCACCACTTGGAAGATAAATGAAGGATTGTGAGTTCAAGGGAAAACATCTCCACCTGCTTCCCCAATCCCAACTTTTACCCCCATAAAGCCTCTCTCTAATTAATCATCCACGCTGCTAAGTGTCCACTGATCCTATTAAACAATAGGGCCGGATGGAAGTGATGGGCCAACCTTACCGCTAAGACCTCCCAACTCTCATTAATAAATTTAATAGAAGCACCAAGATATCTCAGGAGTGCAGTAGGTTATAGGCTGAGTCTTTCCTTGGGGTGTAATTTTATGTTCTTGCTCTGCACGGAAGTAATGTATTTATTCCAAGTTAATTTTTTTCTTCCCAAAGTCGGTGAGTTGTGCTCCTTGGGTGCTATCCTAAATTGACAAATTCCAGGCTGCCGGGGCTTGTCATCTGAAGGAAGAAAAATTAGAGAGGCCAGTAATCAATCTGTACTGTGTGAAAATTAACATGCCTGCCCCTCAGGTTAACCAGCCTTAAATGCAAATTGAATTGAAATGTTCGGAAAGTCCTCCTAATCATGCATGCTGTGATTATGAATCCGATGTTTATTTATCACTCTTTGAATTGCCAAACTCCAGGCAAGTGGAAGAGACAGAGGTCAACAAACCAAAATGAAGTATTATCCTGGGCTTGGTAGCCGGGCAGCTGAGTAATAGAAGCGAATCTAGGTGGCCTCACATCCAGGGAAAAAAGCTAATGATTCCTCCACCAGAGGTCCTGAGCTGATTTCCACCTTGGTCCTAGGGATGGGCAGCTATTCATGGGCAGATTCAAGGGGAAGGTATCAAAGCGGATGGATGAGCTAAATGAACAAGGTCCATTTTGGTCCTTTCTCAGGACCAAATCAGACTAAAATTTCTTTTAACTTTTAATAACACTCTGTGTTGGGGTATAACCAATTAATGGCTTCCCCGGTAGCTCAGTCAGTAAAGAATCCACTGGCAATGCAGGAGACCCAGGTTAGATCCCTTGGTCAGGAAGATCTCCTGGAGAAAAGAATGGCAACCCACTCCAGTATTCTTGCCTAGGAAATCCCATGGACAGAGGAGCCTGGCAGGCTACAGTCCATGGGGTCACAAAGAGTCAGACATGACTGAGTGGCTAACACTTTGACTTTGACTTTATAACCAATTAATAAACAATGTTGTGATAATTTCAGGTGAACAGCAAAGGGACTCAGCTATACGTACTCATGTATCCCTTCTCTCCCAAAGCCCCATCCCATCCAGCCCGCCGCATAACATTAACCAGAGTTCCATGTGCTATATAGTAGGTCCTTGTTGACTATCCATTTTAAATACAGCAGTGTGTACGTGTCCCTTTCCAACTCCCTAACTATCCCTTACCCCATCCTTCCTTCAGCCAGTATAAGCTCATTCTCGAATTCCGAGAGTCTGTTTCCATTTTGAAAGTAAGTTCATTTGTATCGTTTCTTTTTAGATTCCACATAAAAGGGATGTCAATGACATTTCTCCACTGTCTGACTCACTTCACGCAGTATGACATTCTCTAGGTCTATCCACGCTTCTGCAAATGGCGTTATTTCATTCTTTTTTATGTTAGGCCACAAATTTATTCCAAGGACTTTGGGGAAAAGAGCTTCTGGAAGTGGATTTGCAGAGACTGATGGAAAACTGCGCTGCTGGGAAGCACAACTCAGCTTAGTGACTGTGCTGGATCATTCGGTTCGGTTCTGCATGGTTCTGGATGCCGTGGGTGTCAGTGTGTGCATGCATCCCTTGGTGTGGGGGTACAACACTCCCACAACTGTGAGAATGACTGACTCCACAGGCGAGTCAAACCTGTGCTCCGTGTACACGTAAATGGATAAATCATTTGTATTATTTATTTGTGAACTAGCAACACCTCACTTCAATTTGACTGTGTCTAAAAAATTTAAACTGAGTCAATAGTTTGTGTCTCCAAACATGTTTTCCCAAAGTAATAATACTTCACTCAGCTTCTAATTTTCTCAGAGGTTCATAACTTACCTGAGGGACACAGTGTTGAATCACATTGAGGGTAGGTCCAATTATCATACAATTAGAATAGGCTTCATCCAATACAGCATCCAGTGTTTAATGCCATGCTAAGCGGCCTGGATTTCATTATGTGGGTCAGTGGCTCCCAGACTTTTATTTCAAGTACCAGAATTTTTTTTTTTTTTTAAGAATCAGGGGACTAGTATTCAGTGACCAACTTTTTATTTTGCCTAGTAAGGAATTTAATAACACAAAAACAACAGCAGCAGAAACAACAAAATAAGCTATGTTCATTATTCCATTTTTTTAAGACATTTTTAGCACCAAAAAGTAGGAGGGATATAAATTTTAGGGGAAAAATAATGGCAGGGAGATCCAGTTCTAAAACCTTAATGAATTTACCTTTAAGAAAGAAAGCCTTACCGGTTATACCCCACTTTTTCACCTTTTTTTTTTTTTTCTGTGAACTTGTGAAGCTCCTTCATGGCCAAGCATCCCACTGTTTAGACATGATTTTGGGGAACCAAAGGCTTCTGGGAACCCTAAGAAGTTCCATAAGTCTGGTCAGCGTTTCATGGCCGCCGGCAGACCTAAAGCAATCATTTATCATGCTCTTAGATTCCGTGGGTCAGAATTCCAAGGACAGCTTGGCACTGCTCCACAGTCTTGAGGGTCTCAGACCAGAAGCTGGTGGCTGGGACCCTCTGAAGTCTTACTCACTCACATGTCTGGTCTTTGATGATGGACATCAGTTGGGGAAACTCAGCTCATTGTCTCTTTGGTCCCTCCAAGTGGGCTGGTTTAAGCATTCTCACAGCACCAAGGTTGGGTTCCCAGGGGCCAGGAGTTGCATTCTCTTTACAACCTAGCCTTGGAAGTCACAGGATATCATTTGCACCATTATCTATTGGTCAAAATTGCCACAAACCCCTGCCCAGATTCAAGAGGTTGTGGGGAACATAAACCCAGTCTCTCCGGGGAAGTGTGTGTGTGTGTGTGTGTGTGTGTGTGTGTGTGTGTGTGTATGCAACCAACCATGTTTGGAAAATGCAGTATGTCACAGAGCCCATACTGAAAGTCATTCCCTTCTAAAATCTCTCTCTCATACATACATACACATGCATGTAATAGGAACAAAGAAATTTATTTTAAAAATAGGCACAAGGAAGATAAAAATTAACTATATACACATATGTATAAAGTAAAAAGAAAATGAAGTCGCTGAGTCATGTCCAACTCTTTGTGACCCCATGGACTGTAGGCTACCACGCTCTTCTGTCCTTCGGATTTTCCAGGCAAGAGTACTGGAGTGGGATACCATTTCCTTCTCCAGGGAATCTTCCCCACCCAGGGATCAAACCTGGGTCTCCTGTATTGTAGGCAGAGGCTTTACTGTCTGAGTCACCAGGGAAGTCATATATATGTGTACATATATATACATATATGTGTGTGTGTCCCTATAGATGTATCTCATAAACACACACACACACACACACACACACACACACACAAAACACCATAACTTTGCGTTTCAGTGGGTCCAGGCAGTTGACATTCCCTGAATGTCAGTATGAATCTCAAGACAAGAACCCCTGCCCATGGGGTTTGTAGCCTGATATTGCTGTAAGCAGTTGCTCCAATGGCATTCTAACAGAATCAACACTGGGTTTAGAGTCCAAACCACCAAATTCACATTCCGATCCTCTATTGCCTTGATAGTGATATCACACATGTCATGTAACTTCCCTGGGTTTTCATTTGCTCATCAGTGAAATATACATCATTGTATTTATTTTATAGAGTAGCAGGCTTTGCTCCTTCGCTTCTTCTCCCTTTTGGCCTTTCTTCATCACCTTATCCCTACTCAGCAAGTATTTTGCAGCTGGTCCCCCCCTTATCCTCCTCGACACACTCCTTTCTCCACCACAAACCTCGCTGGCTGCAGATCTGGCCCAGGAAGTCATCTCTGGCTTCACTTCAAGGGAAGACAAGGCAGAGTTTGAAGTCTTGCCACCACCTCAACCCCCACAGGCTAGTTCTGGACTAAAGGAGATGAAGCCGAGTAAAAATCAATTGCAGTTCCATGACGTAGGTGGTGGATGGGTTGTTAAAGAATTTACTACACTTTTTTTTTGTAGTTCAGAGAAGTTGTTAGGATAAGCAGAAATGTAGATACTGACTTCGTTGAAAATGTGATCTGCTGCAACCAGAAAACGCAGACCGGAGTCTAGCTACCGCCCTGACAAGCTGTGTGACCTTGGGCAAGATACTTAACCTTGCTAGGTCTCAGTTTTCTCAAAGTGAAGCTAAAAAGGCCACTTTTCGAGGATTACTATGAAGAATAACTGAGATAAAGCCTCAAAAGCCCTTGGCACAGTCTAGCACAATGGTTCTCAAGCTTTGGCATATGCCAGAATCAACTGTAGGGCTTGTGAAAACACAGATTTCTGGGTCTGACTCCCAGAAATAATAATAATAATAAAACAGTGAGGGTTTCTGATTTATTAAGATTAGGATGGGCTCTGACATTTTGCACTTCCAACTGGCCACAGGTGACGCTGATGTCACTGGTCACTACCTACTGCAGTGATGATGAAGACGACAATGATGGTTATGATCTGGACTTCAGCTTGACATAAATGATATAGTAATATGTTTTCCATAACTTGAAAAACACATTTTGGTATCCCTCATGTGACAGCCTGCAACTATTCATGAAATCATCTAATGTATTGACTAGTTCAAATAGGTTAGATTTTGCATTTGGTACGAAGTTCTTAGGGCATGAATCATCCCATAAATGGATCAGGCTGAACCCGTACAGGCTATTGGTGGAGAGGATCTATGTACTATGAGTAGAGAGAAGAGATTTTGGCTGAGAGAGGAAAAGAACCACACAGAGAGTAAGAAGAACTAGATCCTCCTTGGTTTTAAGGGATTTTCTCTGCAGAATGATAAAACTGAATTAAATTATCGCCAACATTCAGCCCACTTCGGCAGAGCAGAGATTCGATAATGAACTCTAATCTAAAGCAGACTGAGAACACAGCAGTCCTGCCCCCAGGAAGCCACTTGCTGTTCAGAGCCCTTGGCCCAAGCCCCAGGAGGCCTTCCATCCAAAATCAGCATCACTCAGCAGTGGGAGCTTCTTTGGGGCCTGAAGAAGCTCATTGCTTGTTGCAATGAGAGATGAGCAATTTCCTGCCCTGAAAGTCTGTGAAAGGAGACAGCTGGCTTGTATTTCCCACTTATCTGAGACTGAATGGGGAACTTGAGTTCAGTGGATTGGGTTTGTTTATTTACCTGTTTATTTTTGTGGAAATGATATTATAAGACTCACACCTAAACTGAAGGAAACAGAAAGGCCTCAAGTCTTGTTCTTCCATCCTCCCCACCCACCTGGGCCTGCATCCTAATCATGTGACTATCATGATACCAGATCCCAGAGAAGCTCTGGCCCCCATGGCTTGATTCTTCCTGGATACAAGAAGAAAGTGTTGCACTCAATATGCCAGCAAATTTGGAAAACTCAGCAGTGGCCACAGGACTAGAAAAGGTCAGTTTTCATCCCAATTCCAAAGAAAGGCAATGCCAAAGAATGCTCAAACTACCGCACAATTACACTCATCTCACATGCTAGTAAAGTAATGCTCAAAATTCTCCAAGCCAGGCTTCAGCAATACTTGAACCGTGAAATCCCTGATGTTCAAGCTGGTTTTAGAAAAGGCAGAGGAACCAGAGATCAAATTGCCAACATCCGCTGGATCATGGAAAAAGCAAGAGAGTTCCAGAAAAACATCTATTTCTGCTTCATTGACTATGCCAAAGCCTTTGACTGTGTGGATCACAATACACTGTGGAAAATTCTTCAGGAGATGGGAATACCAGACCACTTAACCTGCCTCTTGAGAAATCTGTATGCAGGTCAAGAAGCAACAGTTAGAACTGGACATGGAGCAACAGACTGGTTCCAAATAGGAAAAGGAGTACATCAAGGCTGTATATTGTCACCTTACTTATTTAACTTCTATGCAGAGTACATCATGAGAAACGCTGGACTGGAAGAAATACAAGCTGGAATCAAGATTGCCAGGAGAAATATCAATAACCTCAGATATGCAGATGACACCACCCTTATGGCAGAAAGTGAAGAGGAACTAAAAAGCCTCTTGATGAAAGTGAAAGAGGAGAGCAAGAAAGTTGGCTTAAAGCTCAACATTCAGAAAATGAAGATCATGGCATCCGGTCCCATCACTTCATGGGAAATAGATGGGGAAACAGTGGAAACAGTGTCAGACTCTATTTTGGGTGGGGGGCTCCAAAATCACTGCAGATGGTGACTGCAGCCATGAAATTAAAAGATGCTTACTCCTAGGAAGAAAAGTTATGACCAACCTAGATAGTATATTCAAAAGCAGAGACGTTACTTTGCCGACTAAGGTCCGTCTAGTCAAGGCTATGGTTTTTCCTGTGATCATGTATGGATGTGAGAGTTGGACTGTGAAGAAGGCTGAGCGCCGAAGAATTGATGCTTTTGAACTGTGGTGTTGGAGAAGACTCTTGAGAGTCCCTTGGACTGCAAGGAGATCCAACCAGTCCATTCTGAAGGAGATCAGCCCTGGGATATCTTTGGAAGGAATGATGCTAAAGCTGAAACTCCAGTACTTTGGACACCTCATGCAAAGAGTTGACTCATTGGAAAAGACTCTGATGCTGGGAGGGATTGAGGGCAGGAGGAGAAGGGGACGACAGAGGATGAGATGGCTGGATGGCATCACAAACTCGATGGACGTGAGTCTGAGTGAACTCTGGGAGATGGTGATGAACAGGGAGGCCTGGCGTGCTGTGATTCATGGGGTCGCAAAGAGTCGGACACGACTGAGCGACTGAACTGAGCTGAACTGAACCATGTGTACTTGGGCTGGTAAATAGTTCTGTTTTCTTTTTGATTGTCTATTCCTGGGACATAAACAACAGAGAAGCCCTCTCCACTCCCAGAAGGAGAAGCCTTCTATAATTCATTTGTGAGTACCTGGCATAAGAGCTAACATTGTTGCTGTGTTGTACAAATATTTGTCAAATGAATGAAAGAATGAATGACCATCCATCTTAGGAAGTCATATGTGCTGAATTTTCTATTAATCTTCCCAAAGTCCAAACATAACTTACACTGAGCACTTATTATATGCCTGAAACTAAGCTAAGTACTTTAAAAGATACTTCATTTCATACTCAAATAGCCCTATAAAGTCAAGCATTATAATCATCACCCCATTATACAGACAGGTAAATGAAAGTCAAGATTGCATGGTAGCAGGAGAGAGATTTGAGTCTGGGCAGTCTGCCTCCTTGGTGAGCACTTTGGATAGCTCTCTGGCCTCCATCCAAATACACCAGGCCATCAGGCCACTAGTGCTGGATACTTTCTGGTCCCCACCTTCATGACCTCTTGCATGCTCTATGCATCTGCCTTCTGTCACCTCATCTACCTGCACAGAGGAAACACAGCATGAAAAGAGCAAGGCAGAAGCATGGAGGACCTGGCTGCAGAGTTGAGGTCTCAGGGGCAATGGGAGGGAGAAGGGGCAGTGACAATCCTTCCATTGTCATCCTACAGATAGCCACCATCATATATCCTCAGGGAGGGTCTCCTTAGCAGCAAGCTTCTGCCTTCACTTGTCTTCCTTGCAAAGAAGCCTCCAGGTAAAAGGCTCAGTTTCAGCCTTATTTAACAGCTCTCTGACTACACTTCCCAAGGCTGGGTTAGCTTATGCAGCCAATGAGGAGCTTGAAGTAACCCATTCAGATAGGCCTGGAAATGGCAGAACCCCAGTCAGATAAACAAGGTCACAGATACACAGGTTCATGTTTTGACAGCAATATGACCCTTTCCTTTATTGAGGAGCACTTCCTTGACCATATCTCTTTACTATAAGTCAGGTAATTAAAATAATGAAACAAGTTCAGTTCCCAACATGATGGTTTCAGTCGCTAAGTCATGTCCAACTCTTGCAACCCCATGGACTATATAGCCCGCCAGGCTCCTCTGTCCATGAGATTCTCCAAGCAAGAATACTGGAGTGGGTTGCATCTTAAATTTGAAACCAGGGCAAAAGATGGTCATGACTCTCAGATCCAGCAGATATTTTTTAAAAGCTATGGTGTCTGAGTGGCTAGGAAAATTTGAGTTCCTTCTGTAGCAGGTTAAGATCCTCTCTGTGCTGCTTTGATCAGCTTTTGCCTGTGGCTCCCCTTTTGCACCCAGTTGCAGGGCCATGAATCACTTCATCCCACAGCAAAGCCCTCAAGGACCGCCTCCTTGCTGGTGGTCCACAGCACCAATCAGGGCTACTGATGTCCCAGAGTGGTTTTCATTGATAACATCCATCAAAAGAGCTCACCACTGGGCAGAACACAACAAGATGTGCTGACCAAACAGCCAAGGCCATTTCCTCCCATCCGTTGCAGTTATGTTCCTCGCATATGAGTGAGTTCCATTCCGAGAGCAAGTTCTTTAAGTCCAATTTGTTCTTTAAGTCCAGCAAAGTTAGTCTAGATACCTGACTAAGACAATCAGCTATATAGCACTGTACTATAATAGGTTTATAACACTTCATACAAATAATACATAAAAACCAAACACAAAAAAATAAAGAAGACATATTTAATCCTACAGCATAGTACCTTGAAAAATAGAGTAGTATAATACAATAGATGGCATATAGGGGCTGACATTGATTGAGCAGACCAGAAGGGTTACTGACTTCATCCATGCTTTTATGCTTTCTTAGGGACATCCTGGGCTTGAAATAAAGATACCATTCGACTGTACTCTATACATTGCTACACCGCACAGTAC
The DNA here is from genome assembly GCF_042477335.2 of Ovis canadensis. NCBI lineage: Eukaryota > Metazoa > Chordata > Mammalia > Artiodactyla > Bovidae > Ovis > Ovis canadensis. The sequence goes on along the minus strand of NC_091257.1, from coordinate 83,579,072 downwards.
ACCAAAGCACAACCTCTTACAGAGGACGCACACACATGACAGTCTATGCTAGACGTGTAAACTAACTTACACGATTTGACATTCAGTGTTTACATCTTTGAAAGTGCGCAACTTGAAGGTCTGAATGGAGAGGATTTACTGTATTTCTCCTTTTGATTCAGAAGAGGTGGGAGCTTCAGGGACTACTCTTCTGATTGCTTTTCGAAGTCTGAATGCCTAAATCCAACTTATCCTCTTTGTCTCTACACCCCCAAGACAGCCTTCCCCTGTGTGTGTGTGTGTGTGTGTGTGCAGGGGCACACTTGCGCTCAGTCGGGTCAGACTGTTTGCGACCCCATGGACTGCAGCCCCGCCAGGCTCCTCTGTCCATGGGATTTCCCAGGCAAGAATACTGGGGTGGGTGCCACTTCCTCCTCCAGTCCCTGTGTCTACTTGGGATGAATTTCCCTGAGGGGCTGTATACTTGGAGGTTCTCTCAATAGATATGCAGGTTTCCAGTTAAACACTGTATGTTAATCTGCCTGCCTCAAAAGCCTGGATACTCAAGGCAATCATTGTAACCAATGTCTAGACATGGGATAAGATCAGTTTTCATGTTTTTTCCCTTCCCGGGGCACAGACAAAAATGCAGTTAGCTATCCCAAAGTCAAGTTACCTATGATTTAGCCAACAGTATCTAATTCCAAAGCTACTCCCAATTCAGTTTAAAGAAATTCACTGTCCAGTTAGCTGTTAAGTCAGTTGTCTCCATAAATTAAGTGTCTGGTGAATTTATTTCTCCTTTGAGCTAAATCAGTGGTTTTTAGCCATTCTTCTATATTACAATCACCAGAGAAACTTAAAAAAAAATCCTAATTCCTAGCCCCAGTCACAGAGAATTTTATTCTAGGGTGGAGCACTCACATTGTCAAGATTCCCAACTGATTCCAGTGTACAGCTTGGACTGAGAGCCACTATCTAATTGAACCTGATTTTGCTGTCTGGTAATCTACCACCATCCCTCCACCTGAAAAGAACACATTTCTCTCATATCTATAAACAAGCTTTATTTATATGCTTACCATGAGCAAGAAAATTTGATTATCTAAATTTTATGTCTTCAGAAAATCTTAGAGACACTAACGAAATATCCAGTTTGTTTATTGGGTGATGCTGGGGCAAGGAGATCCATCCTAAAGGAGATCAATCCTGAGTGTTCATTGGAAGGACTGATTTTGAAGCTGAAACTCCAATACTTTGGCCACCTGATGCGAAGAGCTGACTCATTGGAAAAGACCCTGATGCTGGGAAAGATTGAGGGCAGGAGGAGAAGGGGACGACAGAGAACAAGATGGTTGGATGGCATCACTGACTCAATAGACATGGGTTTGGGTGGATTCCGGGAGCTGGTGATGGACAGGGAGGCCTGGCACAGTCCATGGGATCGCAAAGAGTTGGACACGACTGAGCGGCTAAACTGAACTGAACTGGGGGCCTTCTTGGATTAGGGAAGCACGTCCCATCCTTCATCCATCATGTAGCAGCATCCTGGTACAGGTCTTCAATTCTGACTCTCCCAGGGTCAGACCTAGGCCAGGAAATGCTGAGCATTTGTGTAATTAATAGGAAACAAATTTCTGGCTTTGTCATTCAATAAATCAAAAATGCCTTTTCCACCCACTTTATTCCTGGATAGGAGGAGAAACCTGGAGATAAATAAGACATGCAGGTGGGGATCAGATGAAGAAAGTCTGGATGTTCCGTTTCATTCTGAGGGCAAGGACATGGTGGCACTGATGGGTTTTCACTGGGGTGAGGGTGTGACAAGATCAATTTTTTTTATTTTACAAAGATCACCTGGCTATAGAGTGGAGACTGGAAAAGATGAGGGGAGACAGTTGGAATTGAGGGGCAGATAGGTGGCTCAGACAGTAAAGAGTCTGCCTGCAATGCGGGAGACCCAGGTTCAATCCCTGGGTCAGGAAGATCCCCTGAAGGAAATGGCAATCTACTCCAGCTCTCTTGCCTGGAAAATCCCATGGACGGAGGAGCCTGATAGGCTACAGTCCATGTGGTCGCAAAGAGTCGGACACGACTGAGCAACTTCCCTTCACTTCACTTCTAGATGGTTACTGAAGTCATTTTAGCTAGGGATTCAAGTGTCTTACACTATGGAAGCTGCTGCCTAGAACAAGGTCTTGAGAGAAAATATTTAAGTGAAAGTGGTGGGATTTGATGATGAATGTGTATTGGGAGCTGAGGAAGAGGTACGCCTTCAACTTTCTGGCTGGAGCAACTGCGTGAATAGCAGTGAAGTTCATCAGTTTAGAGAACACAGGGTCATGGGGTTGGGGGTGTTGGAAGAGCAGCTTTCTGAGTGAAAGACTGAGCTCCAGTATGGACTTCCTGAGAGAGAAGTGCCAAGGGGTATTTGCAGTAGGACACTGAACCTATTTCAAATTCTCAGCACACAGTCGTCTCACTCACTCGAAACCTTGGCTTCTGCTAGCTTGGCAAATTTACTTTTTTTATAACCAAGGATATAGAACTGGTTCTAAGTCTAAAGAAATATTGGAAAATGTTTCAAAATGTAAAAAAAAAAAAAAAAAGATGCCACCTCACATCCAATAGAATGTCTACTATCAAAAAGAAAAAAGAAAATAACCGGTGTTAGCAAGCATGTGAAGAAATTAGAACCCTGGTGCACCCTGTTGATGGGAATGGAACGTGGTGCAGCTGCTGTGAAAAACAGCGTGGCATTCCTCAAAAATTCAAACATGCGTTTGCTATATGATCCTGCAACCCCTCTTCTAGATATGTACTCAAAAGAACTGGAATCAGTGACTCGGGGAGACAGGCGTTAGGTCTCTATTCATAGCAGCATTATTCGCTGTAGCTTAAGAAGTGGAAGCATCCCACGTATCAGTGAATGGGTGGATGAAAAATCTACGAGGTGTATGCACACAGTGGAATATTATGCTGCTTTGTAACGGAAGAAAATTCTGACACGTGCTGCACCAGGCAGGAACTTTGAGGACATTATGCTAAGTGAAATAAGCCAGTCACTAAAGAACAGAGACCGGATGATTCCATTTATATGAGGTTCTCTGAGTAGTCAAATTATAGGGACCGAAAATTGAATGGTGGTTTCCAGGGACTGTGGAGAAGAGAATTAGGGGAATTATTGTTTCATGGGTACAGAGTTTCAGTTTTGCAAGATGAAAAGAGGTCTGTGGATGGATGGTCCTCATGGTGGCAAGACAGTGTGACTATACTTGATGCCACTGAACTGTGAGCCAAAAAACAGTCAAGCTGGCAAATTTTACATTATGTCCATTTAACACCATTTTTGAAAAGTGTAGAAATATATTGTTTTCATTACTAATCTATGTTTTGCTTTTCTTAAATCCCTGCCAGCCAGACCACTAGGCTTCACCAATAGCTGCCAGTGTCTAAACTTCTCCTGATGATGGAGACCCAGCTAATAGCTGACTTCACCACCCTCTCCTAACTTGTTAGAAATGGAGGGAATAATTGATATATCCAGACTTACCAATGGCTTGCCACAGGCGCAACACCAGGTTGAACGGCAGCCCTCCATTTCTTTAGAAATGATAGAACTCACCTTCCACTGAGAAAGCTGAACTTTTCAGGTTTGAGAATCAAAGATCCAAGTGTCACCTCTCATCAGAGACTGAGCATCTGAGATCCCAGTCTGGTCCACACTACAGAAATGGGGCAGGGTAGAACCGTTTGCAATGAGGGTGGTCACACATAAAGAAGGGCTGCTAGAGGAGTCTGGCAGTCTGCAAAGGGACCCTCAAGATGGGTGATGTGGATGCTGGTTCAATCAGAACAGGTGTCCCCTCATTTAAGGGTAATTGCAATTACTTTTCCCTTAAAACATATTGATAAGAAAATGTCAGCTCATTTAGTCAGAAGAGGAAAAACCAAATAATATCTGAACTCTGCAGACGTTAAAAAAAAAAAAAAGACTCAAGAGACTTCCGTGGTGGTCCAGTGGCTAAGACTCCATGCCCCCAATGCAGGCGGCCTGGGTTTGATCCCTGGTCAGGGAATTAGATCCCACATATGGCAACTATGTCTTCCCTGGAGGCTCAGATGGTAAAGCATCTGCCTACAATGCGGGAGACCTGGGTTCGATCCCTGGGTTGGGAAGATCCCCTGGAGAAGCAAATGGCAACCCACTCCAGTACTCTTGCCTGGAAAATCCCATGGACTGAGAAGCCTGGTAGGCTACAGTCCGTGGGGTCGCAAAGAGTCAGACACTATTGAGCAACTTCACTTATGGCAACTATACCAAAGATCAAAGATCCTGCGTGCCACAACTAAACAAGTGAATATTTTTTTAATTTATTTGGTACAACCAAATAAATAAATAATTTTTTAAAAAGAAGACTCAAACTTTGGAGTTCACAAGTGTGTGCATGTGCACGCACGCATGTGTGTGTGTATGTGCTTGTCTGCATATACACACACATATATCTAAAGCAGAGGAAAGAGGTTTGGGAGCCAGTAGAGGAAATAGCGTAGGGAGGGTGAATCACTTGGGGATGTATGTTGAGTAAGAAGACCTAGAACGAAGCTCTTAGGAATCCTAACATATAAGAGGAGAAGTGGAACAGGCATGCACAAAGCGTTGTGAGGAGAGACAAAGGAGCCGGGGGAAACAAGGGACCATGGTGCTATATTCATAGATGTGGGCTTCCATGAAAATGTACACATGGCTGAAACAACAGAAGTACATATTGTCTCACAGTTCCAAAAACTGGAAATCTGAACTCAGGGTGTCGGCACGCTCCTTCTGAAGGCTGTGAGAAAAGGAGCTATCCTATGGCTTTCCCCTGGCATCTGGTGATTTGCTGGCAATCCTTGGCATTCCTTGCCTTATAGACACACCACCCTATCTCTTCCTTTATCTTCACATGGCATTCTCACTGTATGTGTGTGTCTGTCCCTAAGTCTCTGCTTTTCACATGGGCATGAGTCATACTGGAAGAAGGGGTGCTTTGTCTTACATCATTACATCTGCAACTACCCCATTTCCCGATAAGGTACCATTCTGAGGTACTGGAGGTTAGGACTTTATATATAAATTTGAAGAAGACAAACCGCAACCATCAACAGAGGTTGCGGAAATCATCTGGGCTGAGTTTTTCTAGGACAGAGTATTTACCTGTTTCAGTGCTGCTGAAAAGTCATCCAAGATAAAGAGGAAAACATTGTGTCATAAATCAGAGCTCCTTCTCAATCTGCCCTGCCTCATCCTTTAGCTTGTTGAATTTCAAATCTTAAAATTGAGTAAAATATCAGGTGAAGAGCATTTTCCACAAGAACTCATCTGATTTCTGGGCTCCAGTCCTCACCAAGATGTTCCCTTTAAACCAACTTTTTTGATATGATTCACATCACAATACCCATTTGTTGAGCTTCAACTTTGTGCCACTTTCTAGTTCAGTTGCTCAGTCATCTCTGACTCTTTGTGACCCCACGGACTGCAGCATGCCAGGCTTCTCTATCCATCACCAACTCCAGGACCTTAATCAAACTCATGTCCATCGAGGTGGTGATGCCACCCAACCATCTCATCCTCTGTCGTCCCCTTCTCCTTCCACCTTCAATCTTTCCCAGCATCAGGGTCTTTTCCAGTGAGTCATTTCTTCACATCAGATGGCCAAAGTATTGGAGTTTCAGCTACAGCATCAGTCCTTCCAATGAATATTCAGGACTGGTTTTCTTTAGGATTAACTGGCTGGTTCTCCCTGCAGTCCAAGGGACTCTCAAGAGTCTTCTCCAACACCATAGTTCAATTCTTCGGCCCTCAGCTTTCTTTATAGGCCAACTCTCACATCCACAAATGACTACTGGAAAAACCATAGCTTTGACTAGACAGACCTTTCTTGGCAAAATAATATCTCTGCTTTTTAATATGCTGTCTAGGTTGGTCATAACTTTTCTTCCAAGGAGCAAGTCTTTTAATTTCATGGCTGCAGTCACCATCTGCAGTGATTTTGGAGCCCTCTCAAAATTAAGTCTCTCAGTGTTTCCATTGTTTCCCCATCTATTAGCCATGAAGTGATGGGACCAGATGCATTGATCTTTGTTTTATGAATGTTGAGTTTTAAGCCAACTTTTTCACTCTCCTCTTTCACTTTTACCAAGAGGCTCTTTAGTTCTTCACTTTCTGCCATAAGGGTGGTGTCATCTGCATATCTGAGATTATTGGTATTTCTCCTGGCAATCTTGATTCCAGCCTGTGCTTCATCCAACTCAACATTTTGCATGATGTACTCTGCATATAAGTTAAATAAGCAGGGTGACAATATATAGCCTTGACATACTCCTTTCCCAATCTGGAAACAGTCCGTTGTTCCATGTCCTGTTCTAACTGTTGTGTCTTGACCTGCATACAGATTTCTCAGGAGGCAGGTCTGGTGATCTGGCATTCTCATCTCTTGAAGAATTTTCCACAGTTTATTGTGATCCACACAGTCAAAGGCTTTGGTGTAGTCAATAGTGCAGAAGTAGATGTTTTTCTGGAACTCTCTTGTTTATTTTATGATCCAGCAGAAGTTGGCAATTTGATCTCTGGTTCCTCTGCCTTTTCTAAATCCAGCTTGAACATCCAGAAGTTCTCAGCTCACATATTGTTGAAGCCTCTCAGAGAATTTAAGCATTACTTTGATAGCATGTGAGGTGAGTGCAATGTGCGGTACTTTGAATGTTCTTTGGAATTGAATAAAAACTGACCTTTTCCAGTCCTGTGGCCACTGCTGAGTTTTCCAAATTTGCTGGCATATTGAGTGCAGCACATTAACAGCATCATTTTTTAGGATTTGAAATAGCTCAGCTGGAATTCTATCACCTCCACTAGCTTTGGTCATAGTGATGCTTCCTAAGGCCCACTTGACTTCACATTCCAGGGTGTCTGGCTCTAGGTGAGTGATCACACCATCACGATTATCTGGGTCATTAAGATGTTTTTTGTGTAGTTCTTCTGTGTATTCTCCCCACCTTTTCTTAATGTCTTCTGCTTCTGTTAGGTCCATACCATTTCTGTCCTTTATTGAGCCCATCTTTTCATGAAATGTTCCCTTGGTATCTCTAATTTTCTTGAGGAGCTCTCTAGCCTTCCCCATTCTGTTGTTTTCCACTATTTCTTTGCATTGATCACTGAGGAAGGCTTTCTTACCTCTCTTTGATATTCTTTGGAACTTTGCATTCAAATGGGTCTATCTTTCCTTTTCCCCTTTGCCTTTTGTTTCTCTTCTTTTCTCAGTTATTTGTAAGGCCTCATCAGACAACTATTTTGCCTTTTGTTTTTCTTTTTCTTGGGGATGGTTTTGATTACTTCCTCCTATACAATGTCACGAACCCCCATCCATAGTTCTTCAGACACTCTATCAGATTTAATCTTTTGAATCTATTTCTCACTTCCACTGTATAATCATAACGGATTTGATTTAGGTCATCCCTGAATGGTCTAGTGGTTTTCCCTACTTTCTTCAATTTAAGTCTGAATTTGGCAATAAGGAGTTCATGATCTGAGCCACAGTCAGCTCCCAGTCTTGTTTTTGCTGACCGTATAGAGCTTCTCCATCTTTGGCTGCAAAGAATATAATCAATCTGATTTTGGTAATGCCCATCTGGCGATGTCCATGTGTAGAGTCTTCTCTTGTATTGTTGGAAGAGGGTGTTTGCTATGACCAGTGCATTCTCTTAGTAAAATTCTGTTAGCCTTTGACCTGCTTCATTTTGTACTCCATGGCCAAATTTGCCCTCTTGACTTCCTGCTTTTGCATTTCAGCCCTCTATAATGAAAAGGACATGTTTTTTTGAGTGTTAGATCTTGAAGGTCTTGTAGGTCTTCATAGAACCATTCAACTTCAACTTCTTGAGTATTACTGGTCAGGGCATAGACTTGGATTACTGCAATATTGAATGGTTTGCTTTGGAAATGGACAGAGATCATTCTGTCATTTTTGAGATTTCATCCAAGTATTGCATTTCAGACTCTTTTGTTGACCATGATGGCTACTCCATTTCTTCTAAGGGATTCTTGTCCACAGTAGTAGATATAATGGTCATCTGAGTTAAATTCACACATTCCAGTCCATTTTAGTTCACTGATTCCTGAAATGTCAATGTTCACTTTTCCCATCTCCTGTTTGAGTTTCTAGTGGAAAGATTCAAATAATCTGCCTTATTTTCAAGGAAAGTTTTCCTCTGCTGCTGCTGCTACTAAGTTGCTTCAGTCGTGTCCAACTCTGTGAGACCCCATAGACGGCAGCCCACCAGACGCCCCCATCCCTGGGATTCTCCAGGCAGGAACACTGGAGTGGGTTGCCATTTCCTTCTCCAAGGCATGAAAGTGAAAAGTGAAAGTGAAGCCGTTCAGTCGTGCCCAACTCTTAGTGATCCCATGGACTGCAGCCCACCAGGCTCTTCCGGCCATGGGATTTTCCAGGCCAGAGTACTGGAGTGGGGTGCCATTGCCTTCTCCAAAGTTTTCCTCTATTTACCCCCAAATCACAAACCAATGTACTAACAAAACTTCAGGCTGCCTTCCCTTTTACCAATATCTTGGGCACAAAGGCCTTCCAGAATGGCTGTTTCACTATTGATCATTGTTCCACTCTGTCATCTTACAGAGAAATCCATCAGGAATAATGGAAAGCTGGTTGCAGCTTTTATTCACCGACATTGGCCTTTGACTGTGAACCAGCCATGGGTTAAGCCTCATAAACTCCATATAGAGACTCTCAGTAACTGAAGCTCATACAAAACTCACAGTTTAATACCATGGTAAGATCAGCGGTCTGCAGTAGACCAGAAAGTCATAATGAGCTGTGTGAAAGAGTTTGTGCCATGGTTCCCATCATACATGGCTGGAAGTTGTTTTAGGATAGCATGTTCCCTTACCTGATGACTAGAAATGAACTGTCATCCTATATACTAAGTGGTTGTCATCATCACTAGATATATATTGCCTATCTATGCTTGCACTCATTTATTGCAAGCCTACTATATGTTAGCCCTATAGTGTGCACTGGGAATGCAACAGTTTAAAACAAGTTAGGCTCAGTGCCTCCCTCAGTGCACTTCCTGGGTTGGGATGAAAACAAGCAAATAATCAGCCAATAAAAATAGAGTATAAGAAGCACTTCTGCTAGTGTCTACACAGGGGTACCAGAAGAGCATCTCAGTGAACATCACCATCGCCTACACAGCTGATCCAGTCAAAACTCTGGGAGGCTTCTTGTTCTTTTTCTCCTTTTCTTCTACCAACATCTTACGCACCACTGAATCCTGTCAATCTGGCTCCTATTTCTCAAAAACTGAGTGTTCTCTAGATTCTACTGCTTCAGTTCAAATAATGTTCTGTAAATATCAATTCTATCATTTTTTACTTCTGATATGAGCTGAAGAGTTTGCACATTAGTTTGATGATTTATTCCCTCATTCAACATAACAGTGTTGAGCACATACTATGTATTTAGACACCAGAGCTGCAAAACCAAAGAAGGCAAATCAGACAGACCTCAGAGATTGCATGTCCATTTTCAGACCACCATAATAAAGTAAATATCCTAATAAAGCAAGTCACACATTTTGGGGGTTTTCCAGTGCATATAAAAGTTATGTTTATACTATACTGTGGTCTATCGAGTGTGAAACAGCATTATGTTTAAAAAATTAATGTGCATATATTCATTAAAATAGTTTATTGCTAAAAAATGCTAACCATCAACAGAGCCTTCTGCAAGTTATAATTTTTTGAAATAGTAACATTGCAGATCCCTGATCACAGATCACCATAACAAAATAGTAATAATGAAAAATTTTGGAATATTGTGAGAATTGACAAAATGTGACAAAGAAACACCAAGTGAGCAAAAGCTTCTGGAAACATGGAGCTGATAGATTTGCTCAATGCAGGATTACTGCAAACCTTAATTTGCTAAAAATGCAATATCTGTGAAGTATAATGAAGCAAAATGCAATAAAATGAGGTATATTCATACATGGGCCCTGGCCACATAAGTCCATATAAAATCCCCAATGGACCATGATGCCATCACATTGAAATTTAAACTGAAAAGCTAGTTTAAGTAAATTTGCTTCTTCTGCAACTCTGAGCATAGAACCCTGGGCCTTCCAGGCTCTGTTGCATGCTCCTTAAATTTTTCAGAATGGCTTTAGTTGCTTTCTATTTCTATTCTTTATGTTCCTGCCCCACTTGGATTTATACTCTTTAACATCATTTATTCTGTTAACTGACTTCAACCCTTGAGGATCCAAAGAATTCATGTCAAAATCTGAAGGGCAGAACTCTACTCAATCTGGTTCATAAGGTGGCCACTCTGGCTTTCCCGGTGACAAATGTGACATATGATAGAAAGAAGAGGTGCCTCAACTTAGGACTCATATCACTAGGAAGAAATAAAACATGTCACCAGATTAAGGATGGCAAACACCTGGCTTGTTTACAGCCACTCTTGTCCCATGTCAGACATAACTAATTGATCACAGATCTCTTTTCTTCCTCACCCCAGGCTTGACTCTAGGTTCTTCTTTAATATAGTACTAAAGCTGCTGCTGCTGCTAAGTCGCTTCAGTCGTGTCCGACTCTGTGCAACCCCACAGACGGCAGTCCACCAGGCTCCACAGTCCCTGGGATTCTCCAGGCAAGAACACTGGAGTGAGTTGCCGTTTCCTTCTCCACTGCCAATCAATCAGGCTTGGGACCTGAGATAAAATTTGTCATCTCTGCATTAGAACCTGTGATCAGTGAATAGGAAACTTCATGAAACAGGAGCAAAAGGCTAAGGCAAAGCTGTACGGAAAAAAAAAGGAAGCCAAGATAGAAGCTACAGCCTCATGGTCTTTATTGTTTGCAATCTCCTCTCCCAAACCCAGCATGATTACCAAAGGGTGATTCTTCTTGCCCTGGCTTATCCTGGACCAGTCTCTTTCCCAGGGGTAGGTATTGTGGGGGTGGTGGTTCTCTACTGGTCAACCTGGGACAAAGAAGCATAGCCCTTGGGTAAAGACTTCACCAGAGGCCCCATGGAATAGAAGAAGGGCATTGCCCAATAGAGAGACATGGGGTAGACCAGATAGCCAGTGCCCACTCCAGTGGCACTAGAAGTTAAAAGAAGAAAAAACCATTGCCTGGTTTGGGCTCTAAGAAAAGGCTTCATGGAGGCTGGTATACTTGAGATCAGGGCATATAGAAAGGTGCTGCTTCCCAGCTTAGAGATGGGAGGGAGTGTAAGAGGCTGACACAGACTAAGCGATGTACATGGAGACACTGCACTGTCATCGATTCTCTACATTTTCAGCCTCGGCCTGGCCCATCTATAATTGAATCCTTTGCCTAAGACTGAGCCAGCTTGGTTGGTTGTAGTAATCACACGCGGGCAATTTTACTAAAGATCACACTCAGTTAATTCATATGATTAGGGAATTAGCAATTGCTTTCATTGATCTCAAAGATTATTCAAAACACAACAGACTCTCAGAATGAGATTGGAATAAAAGTGGCTTTCAGATATGAATTAAAGTTCCACTGAATATTGCCTAAAATAATGCAGCGAACAGATTTACAGTAATAGGTCATTCATTCCCTCTAGGGTTTCAGTACCTTCTTTGCTTAAGGTTCTCTCTCTCTCTCTTTCACACACACACACACACACACACACACACACACACACATACACACACACATTCTCTTTGCCCTTTGAACTGGAACAGTGATCCGTTCCCTGTGATTAAATTAGTGTAAGTAATAAGATATCATAGATTTGATTGATTTCCCTGGCAATGGTTATTAACCAGCCCAATTCAGAGCCAAGCAGGACCATTATTCTAAACATTGATTTCTAAAAAGGCATGCAGGGGAAGGAAATTCTCAGCTACAGAGATATTCCATAAGGAATTATCTGATAGGATGATATATAGTGAGGATTCTCAGACATGGCAATGAACCCCCTAGAATCCTCAAATACCATGATGTACAGATGTCGGAGTCCACAGGGAGACTGAGCAGTGCTGTGAATACACTTTACCAATGTTCTCAGGGAATCCTTCTTAGACGTACCATAAAATGTAAACACTGAGAACTGTATTGTATGCCAATCATTGTGTTTAATCCAACAAATACATACTTTGTAACTTCTCTGATCTATATTTGCTGCAGGCTTAGGAGACAAGAAGGAAACATGGCCTCAAGGAGCTCACAGTGAACCTGTTGTGTTTCTTGAAGAAGCTTAAAACAGCCTTTCATTCAGAATGGCTACTAGGGATGTGGCTATAGGAAGAGAGGGTCCTCCTTTGCGAATCTTTCAACAGAGTCACCCATCAGATAGGAGACTTTCACAGAAATGTGGGGGCATCTTTTTGACCACAGAAAAGATGGACAGAACTGTAAATCATGGCATGAATTTCTCTGAGCTTCGGAGAAAAACAAATCTGTTAAATAAGTGGAAATTCTTCCTCCCATTCTCCAAACTCCTTTGGCTTCTCCTGTCTACCAAGCAGGAAAGAGGGGAATTTGGAAATGCATCCACATGGCTCCTTTCAAGGGTGTCCACATCATATCCAATAGCTAAAGGAAAACTGGCTACTTCAATCCAAATTCACATGTTGAGATGCATTTGACTTTAGTACACATTTTTACCCCCTGTACTAAGGACAAGCTCATAGAGTGTAGTATTTGCGACCACGGGCTCTGAAATCAGATTTTCTAGATTTGAATCCTGGCTCTAACACTTTATAGGACATATTAATTAACCTCATCAGTTCTTATTTTCTCCATTAACCCACTATAAGGTTAATGATAGCAATTACTTCCTAGGTTTGTCGCAAAAGCAAGGGAGCTGATACTTGCATGTAATGTGCTTATCCTGGTGTCTGGCAACTGGCGATAATCAAAAACTGATACAATTGATCTTAACCAATTGTCCTAAAGCAGAAAAGATGTGGCCTAACCTCTTACAAAGCGATAAACGAATCACAGTGTCCTTCCTCTTTTGTTCCTTCTAACTCCAGAGGTACAACCAGAACCAATGAAAGAATATATGTGGAAGCAAGTTTTACCTTATCCTTAGAAAGTACATTCTAATCATCAGACCTGTGCCATATTTCAGTGGTCTGCACTGGGGGCATCATGAGTTCCCTGTAATCAGAAGTGTTCAAAGGATTGAAGATCCACTGTACTTTCAGGTATTTCTGTCCTGTGTTTAAGACTGAATTGGATCTGATGACCAATGGAGTCTATCCTAATTTATTTAGCTCTGATCCAATGACTTGTTTATAAATGCTTTGCTCTATCCACCAATGGAATAATGTTGAAGGAAGAAAAGGAACAAAAGTGAGAGCATGGGAGGACTATAGTTATATCTGGGGCTTCCCTGATAGCTCAACTGGTAAACAATTTGCCTGCAATTGAGGTGACCCCAGTTTGATCCCTGGGTTTGGAAGTTGCCCTGGAGAAGGGATAGGCTACCCACTCCATTATTCTTGAGCTTCCCTGGTGGATCAGATGGTAAAGAATCTGTCTGTAATACGGGAGACCTGGGTTTGATCCCTGGGTTGGGAAGATGCCCTGGAGGAGGGCGTGGCAACCCACTCCAGTATTCTTGCCTGGAGAATCTCCATGGACAGAGGAGCCTGGAGGACTATAGTCCATGGGGTTGCAGAGAGTCAGACACAACCAAGTGACTAAGCACAGCACAGCACAACACATAGCTCTATCTGCTTTACCCCTTACCCGTAGCACCCAGCACCACCAGAAAACCAGCAAAGAGAAAGCATTCAGTAACTCTTAATTAAGTCAAAAATAAAGAGAGAGCAAATAGAATTAGTGGGTATTGATGTTTCAAGTTTTTCAGCATGCAAGTCTCTTGAGTTTCCTGGAAACAAAATCCACAGACAGTTTCTCTGGACCTGTTCCTTTTCTGTTTGTAATAGCCACACATACCCCTCACCCCGCATCCCATGCTTTAGAATTGTAAATGAGATGCATCACAGTTTTTAAAATGTGTGTGTATGTGCATGCGCGCGTGTGTGAAGGTTGGTGTGCCTGCGGGACTTTTCCACGTCCCGTATTTGTCTGACTGCCATTGATTTTTTTGCCTAATTGTTATTCACTATGCTAATTTCCTCCACAAATCTCACATTCTATTGATCAAAAAGTAATAAACTCTCCAACAAACAAAACAAGCATTATTGCAATGTTGGGAAAACATCAGTTAATATCAATACCATATTTACAATTATCTTTAATTCAAATTTTACCCATGATGCAGTGCATAAGCAGCTCCGGAGACCCACAGGCTAAAGGAACATGTGAAAAATCCTATTTGCTTTTTTTTTTTTCTAACAGAGCAAGAGGAGGCACGCACAACCAAGAAACGTCTGAAGATGCCCAGTCAGGAATTGATGGCTCGAATATGTGTCATCATCTCAACAGAGAAATTCATCGCCTGCTCTGTTTCCCCTCTTTCTGTTTCTCTCTTCAATTTAAGGCACTGTGTTAACCATCATGGAAAGTGCAAAGGTGAGCACAACCGTCTGTTACTGTGCTCCAAAATTAACGTTTCCTTGAAAAAAAAAAAAGTAATTATTTAGTAGGAGCATTGTTGGTTTGACTTGCTCATTGTCAAGTCACTAGGCTGTAACTGTTTTGCCTTCTCGACATTCTCTCCTCTGCGCTGCCAACATCTTCCTTCTTTCGGAGAACTGCTACTCCTCCACTGATTGCAGGGGAGCTGCCAATCATAGTACTCCACCTTCTTGGCAGTGTTTCATTGGCCCAGGGGTGGGCACCCCAACCCCAACCTACCCAATCAGCGTATCCCTGAAGCTTTCAAACTGAAGCTGAGAATAATAAAGGTATAAGTTGAGAGGCATGAGAACTACCAAGGGCAGTGATTTCAGCCTGATGGAAGAAGCCATCCTGAAAGGATAAAGCTGATAGGCTGAAAGAAGCATAGAAGGGAGACGCAGAACAGGAGTCTGGGTGACATTCAAGATGCTCATTCCTACTGACCCTAGGGCTACTTGAGGAATTGTTTGCATGGGCTGATAGCTTACTTTCCACCAGAAGAGCCGTGTTGAATACAAGCCTATCACAAGGTGAGGGAAATCAAGGTAGATGACCCAACAAGAGTGAGACAGAGAATCCAGTACAGAAGGCTATTTCTAAGACCTAGGCATCAGAGATTAGGAGGAGGGAACAAGTAAGACTTGATGATAGACCTACCCGCACACATATCAACCTGGTGTTGTTTAAACTGCAACTTCTTTTTTCAGATGAGGACTGAAAAAAAGACAGCAAAAGGAGATCAAAACCTTAAGAGCTGCACTGAGCCTGAGTTTAGTATAGATTTTTTTCCATATCATCCACCAGTGTCTGGGGCAGTTGAAGAAAAAGTCATCAGTATCACACCTGATGTTCGGATAATCTGATGTAGTAAAAGGAAATGTCTGTTTATTGTTCTGTTTTGCTTTGAATGAAACAATCATGGAAGCTTTTCCCAAGGTGCTCCAGTGTCTCAGGGAATGCTGTCTCTGCATTCACTTTTACATAGACGCCAAACTAAGTCCTCCAGAATTGAGTCAATGTGGTGTCTTCTGCAGGAAACTATTATATTAATACACAGGCCCTGCTGGGCTAGAGCAAGAATGGGCTTTTGGGAGATCCTAGATTTGGGTTAAATTGCACTTTTCAATCATTCTAGACGTGTCACCTTGGGAAAGTTATGAAACCTTTCTAAGCTTCAGCTTCAGGAGGGAGATAATATCTTGCCTGTGGAACAGACATTCGCTAATATCCAGAATGATGGTGCTGGCTGAAGCACCGTGGGCAAGAAAGGTAAACCTTCAGACGCAGTAAGTACTCTTCCAATGAGGATGAACCCTTGTCTCTTCTATGATGAAAGAGGCTCAATATAGTTATTGATTCTGGACAGTGTGGTATGTGTTGTGATCAGTAGATCACATGGCCATGGGAACACTCTTGCACCAGGTGGTCTTTTGGAATCTGTCAAAATTGTGTCATAACAAGGGTTCAGCATTCATTTCTGCTGCTGATTTGTTGAGCATTCAGACATAGCATGAACAAGATAAGACCTAGTAAGTGGAAGCCCATTTGTAGCCTCTTTCTCTTTAACTATGATTCAGATGGTAAAGAATCTGCCTGCAATGCAAAGAGACCGGGGTTTGATCCCATTCAAGAAGATCCCATAGAAGAGAATGGCAACCCACTCTAGTATTCTTGCATGGGAAACCCCGTGGACAGAGGAGCCTGGCAGTCCACAGTCCATGGGGTCGCAAAGAGTCTGACATGACTGAGTAACTAACACTGTTAACCAAATGTAAAATATTAAATAAAACTTAGGGAACAATGGTCAAGGTATATGACAGAAAAATAGTTAATATTCTTAATCAATAAAGAAATCATACAAAGCAATTTTAAAATGAACAAATAGAAAACATGGAAAAAGACCACAAACAGGCAATTCACAAAGACATATACTAGGGGAATACACAAAGGAAAAGGTGCTCCATCTCAGTAATAGGCAAAGAAATGCAAATTTAAACATCAGCATACCTTTTTGTGCCCTCAAGTAGTCAAAGAGTAAAAAGATCAATGTTATCCAACATTGTTAAGGATACAGGGAAATGTGCAGTGGCCACAGGACTGGAAAAGGTCAGTTTTCATTCCAATTCCAAGGAAAGGCAATGCAAAAGAATGCTCAAACTACCGCACAATTGCACTCATCTCACATGCTAGTAAAGTAATACTCAAAATTCTCCAAGCCAGGCTTCAGCAATATGTGAACCATGAACTCCCTGATGTTCAAGCTGGTTTTAGAAAAGGCAGAGGAACCAGAGATCAAATTGCCAACATCCGCTGGATCATGGAAAAAGCAAGAGAGTTCCAGAAAAACATCTATTTCTGCTTCATTGACTATGCCAAAGCCTTTGACTGTGTGGATCACAATACACTGTGGAAAATTCTTCAGGAGATGGGAATACCAGACCACCTGACCTGCCTCTTGAGAAATCTGTATGCAGGTCAGGAAACAACAGTTAGAACTGGACATGGAACAACAGACTGGTTCCAAATAGGAAAAGGAGTACGTCAAGGCTGTATATTGTCACCTTGCTTATTTAACTTCTATGCAGAGTACATCATGAGAAACGCTGGACTGAAAGAAACACAAGCTGGAATCAAGATTGCCAGGAGAAATATCAATAACCTCAGATATGCAGATGACACCACCCTTATGGCAGAAAGTGAAGAGGAACTAAAAAGCCTCTTGATGAAAGTGAAAGAGGAGAGTGAGAAAGTTGGCTTAAAGCTCAACATTCAGAAAATGAAGATCATGGCATCTGGTCCCATCACTTCATGGGAAATAGATGGGGAAACAGTGGAAATAGTGTCAGATTTTATTTTGGGGGGCTCCAAAATCACTGCAGATGGTGATTGCAGCCATGAAATTAAAAGACGCTTACTCCTTGGAAGAAAAGTTATGACCAACCTAGATAGCATATTCAAAAGCAGAGACATTACTTTGCCAACTAAGGTCCGTCTAGTCAAGGCTTTGGTTTTTCCTGTGGTCATGTATGGATGTGAGAATTGGACTGTGAAGAAGGCTGAGTGCCGAAGAATTGATGCTTTTGAACTGTGGTATTGGAGAAGACTCTTGAGAGTCCCTTGGACTGCAAGGAGATCCAACCAGTCCATTCTGAAGGAGATCAACCCTGGGATTTCTTTGGAAGGAATGATGCTAAAGCTGAAGCTCTAGTACTTTGGCCACCTCATGCGAAGAGTTGACTCATTGGAAAAGACTCTGATGCTGGGAGGGATTGGAGGCAGGAGGAGAAGGGGACGACAGAGGATGAGATGGCTGGATGGCATCACGGACTTGATGGACGTGAGTCTGAGTGAACTCTGGGAGATGGTGATAAACAGGGAGGCCTGGCATGCTGCAATTCATGGGGTCACAAAGAGTCAGACACAACTGAGTGACTGAACTGAACTGAAATTACTGTGGAAATATGAATGACCTTGAACAATCCTTCTGAAGCACAATTTATCTATATATAAATCAAAATTACGTGTTCCTCCATCTAACTCCAGCCACCAACCTTCTAGGACTTCATTCTAAGGAAACGATCTGGCAATTGTGCAAAGGTGTGTGTATGTGGATGTTCACATACAGGTTGTTTTATAACAGCTTTATTGGATAAAAACTGGAGATTTACCTGTAAGCCTGGCAAATAAATTATTGCATTCAAACACATCATGAAACTTTTCAAATAAATGCAATAGAGCCATGTATGCTGACAGGGAGATGTAGTAAAACTGAACCATGAACTGAGAGTAAGTGAAAGTGAAAGTGAAGTTGCTCAGTCGTGTCCGACTCTTTGCAACCCCATGGCCTGTAACCTATCAGGCTCCTCTGTCCATGGGATTTTCCAGGCAAGAGCGCTGGAATGGATTGCCATTTCCTTCTCCATAGCAATTCCCAAATTCTGCTTATGTAATGGTTTGTGTGGACACAGACAAAGGAAAAGTCTGGAAGGCTTTATGCCAAAATATTAGCAGTACTGACTGCTGTTAGATGTGATTGTTTTTACATATTCACAATTAAATTTTTACAATTATACCTTGTTTTTAGTTCTCTTTCAATTGTACTTCATTGTCTTAAACTTGAGTTCTACCACCAAAAAGGTTTTAACTGTTTTGATTATTGACAGCAGGTACAGGTAGAGCCTATTCATCTTGCATAACTTAAATTTGACGTTTGTTGATTGGGAACTTTGCATTTCCCCTTCCCTTCAACCCCTGGCAACCACCAATTCATTCTTTGATTTGACTGGTTTAGATGCCTCATGTAAGTAGAATCATACAATATTTATCCTTATAACTGGCTTTTTTCATTTAGCACAATATTCTTAAGATTTGCCCATGCTGCCTCATATTGCACCATTTCCCGCCTTTTTAAGACCGAATAGTATTCCATTATGTGTATCAACTATATTTTCTTTATCCATTCATCTCTCAAAGGGCATTAAGTTGTTTCCACATCTTGGCTATTATGTGTGAATAGTCTGACAATGATTATAAGAGCACTAATATCCTTTCAAGATCTTAATTTCAAGTCTTTCGGATAACTACCCAGAAGTGGGTTTGCTATATCATGCTGTGCTGTGCTTAGTCACTCAGTCATGTCCGACTCTTTGTGGCCCCAGGGACTGCAGTCCACCAGGCTCCTCTGTCCATGGGGATTCTCCAGGCAAGAACACTGGAATGGGTTGCCATGTCCTCCTCCAGGGGATCTTCCCAACCGAGGGATTGAACCCAGGTCTCCTGAATTGTAGGCAGATTCTTTGCTGTCTGAGCCACCAGGGAAGCCCAAGAACACTGGAGTGGGTACCTATCCCTTCTCCAGGGGATCTTCCCAACCGAGTAATTGAACCAGGGTCTCCTGCTTTGCAGGCAAGTTCTTTACCAGCTGAGCTACCAGTGAAGCCCTGTTGTATCATATGATAGCTCTATTTTTAATTTTTGAGGGACCACCATACTGTTGTCCGTAGGAGCTGTACCATTTTGTATCTCCACCGAGTATGCAAAGATTTCTCCATATCTTCACCAGCACTTCCTGTCTTTTGTTTTATTTTCAAAAATATACAGTTCAGTGGCACAAGCACATTCACATTGTTGTGTAACCATCACCACCATTCAGTTCCAGAAAAATTTCTCCAAAACATAACGTTTGGGTTTTTTTTTCAATAACCATTTTTTACTGAGGTATGGTTAATTCACAGGGTTGTATTAGTTTATGGTGTACAGCAAAATAATTTAGATATAGATGTAGATACAGATATTTTTTCAGAATTTGTTTTTCCTTCAAAGGTTATTGCAAGACATTGAACAGATAAACAATGACTTACTATATAGCGCAGGGAACTCTATTTGATGTCCTGTAATAATCGATAATGGAAAAATGCTCTGAAAAAGAATATTTGTATATACATCTATATCTAAATCATTTTGCTGTATACCATAAACTTATACAACATTGTAAATTAACCATTTCTCCAATAAAAAAAGTTATTAAAACAAGACTCAAACATTGGGTTTTCTTTTGAGATGGATGGTGGTGGTGGCATATAGTACTGTGTACATACTGAAGAAGGAAATGGCAACCCACTTCAGTATACTATGAACAGAGGAGCCTGGGGGTCTACAGAGCATGGGGTTGCAAAGACAAGACTTAGTGACTGAACAGCAGCTCCCAAACTCCTAATTCATCTTCCCTCACTCCACCCACTAGCCCCACTAGTAACCCTAATTTTGTTTTCTATGTTCATTTATACCATTTTTTAGATTCTTTTGGTTTTTTTTATTATCACCATCTTGACAGGTGTGAGGTGATATCTTATTGTGGTTTAGATTTACATTTCCCTAACGACAGTGACATTGAGCATTTTGTCATCTACCTGTTGGCCATTTGTATATCCTCTTTAGAGAAATGGCTGTTCAGGTCCTTAATTTAGTACAAACAGCAAAAACAAACAAGCAGGACTACATCAAATGTACAGCAAAGGAAACAGAGTGAAAGGAAGTGGTCAAACAGGAGATGGCAAGGGCGCACGTCGACATTCTAGGAATGAGCGGACTAAGGTGGACTGGAATGGGTGAATTTAACTCAGATGCCCATTATATCTACTACTGCGGGCAGGAATCCCTCAGAAGAAATGGAGTAGCCATCATGGTCAACCAAAGAGTCCGAAATGCAGTGCTTGGATGCAATCTCAAAAACGACAGAATGATCTCTGTTCATCTCCAAGGCAAACCATTCAATATCACAGTTATCCAAGTCTATGCCCCAACCAGTAACGCTGAAGAAACTGAAGCTGAATGGTTTTATGAAGACCTACAAGACCTTTTAAAACTAACACCCAAAAAAGATGTCCTTTTCATTATAGGGGACTGCAATGCAAAAGTAGGAAGTCAGGAAACACTGGGAGTAACAAGCAAATTTGGCCTTGGAATGCAGAATGAAGCAGGGCAAAGACTAATAGAGTTTTGCCAAGAAAATGCACTAGTCATAGCAAACACCCTCTTCCAACAACACAAGAAAAGACTCTACACATGGACATCACCAGATGGTCAACACCGAAATCAGATTGATTATATTCTTTGCAGCCAAAGATGGAGAAGCTCTATACAGGCAACAAAAACAAGACCAGGAGCTGACTGTGGCTCAGATCATGAACTCCTTATTACCAAATTCAGACTCAAATTGAAGAAAATAGGGAAAACTGCTAGACCGTTCAGGTATGACCTAAATCAAATCCCTTATGATTATACAGTGGAAGTGAGAACCAGATTTAAGGGCCTAGATCTGATAGATAGAGTGCCTGATGAACTATGGAATGAGGTTCGTGACATTGTACAGGAGACAGGGATCAAGACCATCCCCATGGAAAAGAAATGCAAAAAAGCAAAATGGCTGTCTGGGGAGGACTTACCAATAGCTGTGAAAAGAAGAGAGGTGAAAAGCAAAGGAGAACAGGAAAGATATAAGCATCTGAATGCAGAGTTCCAAAGAATAGCAAGAAGAGATAAGAAAGCCTTCTTCAGTGATCAATGCAAAGAAATAGAGGAAAACAACAGAATGGGAAAGACTAGAGATCTCTTCAAGAAAATTAGAGATACCAAGGGAACATTTCATGCAAAGATGGGCTCAATAAAGGACAGAAACGGTATGGACCTAACAGAAGCAGAAGATATTAAGAAGAGGTGGCAAGAGTACACGGAAGAACTGTACAAAAAAGATCTTCATGACCCAGATAATCATGATGATGTGATCACTAATCTAGAGCCAGACATCTTGGAATGTGAAGTCAAGTGGGCCTTAGAAAGCATCACTATGAACAAAGCTAGTGGAGGTGATGGAATTCCAGTTGAGCTGTTTCAAATCTTGAAAGATGATGCTGTGAAAGTGCTGCACTCAATATGCCAGCAAATTTGGAAAACTCAGCAGTGGCCACAGGACTGGAAAAGGTCAGTTTTCATTCCAATCCCAAAGAAAGGCAATGCCAAAGAATGCTCAAACTACCGCACAATTGCATTCATCTCACATGCTAGTAAAGTAATGCTCAAAATTCTCCAAGCCAGGCTTCAGCAATACATGAACCATGAACTTCCTGATGTTCAAGCTGGTTTTAGAAAAGGCAGAGGAACCAGAGATCAAATTGCCAACATCCGCTGGATCATGGAAAAAGCAAGAGAGTTCCAGAAAAACATCTATTTCTGCTTTATTGACTATGCCAAAGCCTTTGACTGTGTGGATCGCAATACACTGTGGAAAATTCTGAAAGAGATGGGAATACCAGACCACCTGACCTGCCTCTTGAGAAATCTGTATGCAGGTCAGGAAGCAACAGTTAGAACTGGACATGGAACAACAGCCTGGTTCCAAATAGGAAAAGGAGTACATCAAGGCTGTCTATTGTCACCCTGCTTATTTGACTTCTATGCAGAGTACATCATGAGAAACGCTGGACTGGAAGAAACACAAGCTGGAGTCAAGATTGCCAGGAGAAATATCAATAACCTCAGACATGCAGATGACACCACTCTTATGGTAGAAAGTGAAGAGGAGCTAAGAAGCCTCTTGATGAAAGTGAAAGAGGAGAGCGAGAAAGTTGGCTTAAAGCTCAACATTCAGAAAACGAAGATCATGGCATCTGGTCCCATCACTTCATGGGAAATAGATGGGGAAACAGTGGAAATAGTGTCAGACTTTATTTGGGGGGGCTCCAAAATCACTGCAGATGGTGATTGCAGCCATGAAATTAAAAGATGCTTACTCCTTGGAAGAAAAGTTATGACCAACCTAGATAGCATATTCAAAAGCAGAGACGTTACTTTGCCGACTAAGTTCCGTCTAGTCAAGGCTATGGTTTTTCCAGTGGTCATGTATGGATGTGAGAATTGGACTGTGAAGAAGGCTGAGTGCTGAAGAATTGATGCATTTGAACTGTGATGTTGGAGAAGACTCTTGAGAGTCCCTTGGACTGCAAGGAGATCCAACCAGTCCATTCTGAAGGAGAACAGCCCTGGGACTTCTTTGGAAGGAATGATGCTAAAGCTGAAGCTCCAGTACTTTGGCCACCTCATGCGAAGAGTTGACTCATTGGAAAAGTCTCTGATGCTGGGAGGGATTGGGGGCAGGAGGAGAAGGGGACTACCGAGGATGAGATGGCTGGATGGCATCATGGACTCGATGGACGTGGGTCCAAGTGAATTCCAGGAGATGGTGATGGACAGGGAGGCCTGGCGTGCTGCGATTCATGGGGTCGCAAAGAGTCAGACACGACTGAGAGACTGAACTGAACTGAACTGAATGGAATTTATCTGATAAGGGGTTAATTCTGAAAATATATAAGAAACTCCCAGAATTATGCCTTATTTTTATAACAAGAAAAAATCAATAAAGATATTGTCATCTTTAACAGAAGATAAAATTAAGAGAAATCATGTTTGAAATTAATGAATTCAGAGGAAAAAGAAAGCCTGAGAACACAATGGCAAAGAAGGGGCTGTTGCTATGGAGGAAATAAAAAAGGAAGTGGCGGGGGCTCTTGAAGATGACCCCAACTTAAACATTCAACAGCCAGCAACAGACTTTTTACCTACCAAAAAAAAAAAAAAAAAAAAACCATCCTTAGCAAGCTCCCCTAAAGATATCCTAGGTGGAAAAATATCTAGTGGTCACATATCTTTAAATAGACACATCTAGAACCAGCATACATGTGCCACACACACAAATAGTGTCCTTCAGAGGTTCCTCCTTAGAAACAAATGTTGATCCCTTATTGGCACAGTGATTTCACAGGCGCAAATGATTTCATACAGCAAGCCTGCCAAAGTAGTCCAAACTCAAAACAGAGATCTGTGAAAACTTCCAACATGTTAATGATGGGAAAAAAATAATCTGCTTAATGCATGATCTTTTAGACAGATAGACAAACAGGTAGATCGATAGACAATAGATAGGTAGATAGATAAATAGGAAGATAGAGAGATACCCTTTGATCATATCTGTTCCTTTATGTTTCTTCATGCACAGTTCTTTTGTGGCAGAGGCATTTTTCAAAAACACAGACCCTCTTCTGTTTAATTAATAATCCCCCCAGAGATAAATCACGCCAGCGGCACCCTCTCTAAGCAGCCCTGTGGCAATGACCTAGTTTAAGAGCCTTTCATGTTTAGCTTGGGTTTACTATGTATTTTGAAAATTACTGCTCAATAGCTATTTTGGGAGATCAGCACTTTCCTTAGTAAGTTTAGCAATGAAGACTCATTTTTCCACACAGGAAGAAAGAACCATAGAATAACAAAACTGAATTGACAACGAAGAGGGACTCTTTACATCCCTAGGAAACTACTAATAATAAAGCTAACATTTATGAAGCACTTTACAGGCACTGCCTTATTTGATTCTCATAGAAATCCTTTATATTAGATGGTATTATTGCTCCCTGTTTAACTGGTGGGGAACCTGAGGCACAGAGAAGTTCAATAACTTTCCCCCAAATCACACAGCCAGCAAGTGGGAAAGATAGAATTCAGACTCAGGGAGTCCGGTTTCAAAGCCCACGCTCACCATTATGCTACGTACGCCATTCTAACGAATATAAAATTGATATTCATGTACTGACAGGGACGTGCCAGACATCGGATAAGCATCATCACACTTAGCTCTCACAATGACACTGAGTTGGCATAATCCCTATTCCTAGAGAAGTGAATTGAAACACAGCAAAGAATTTAGTGAGCTCTCTTTTATTTTTAATTACTGTGATGTGCTGTGTGCTGTTCTTACTCACTCAGTCGTGTCTGACTCTTTGCAACCCCATGGACTGCAGCCCTCCAGGCTCCTCTGTCCATGGAATTCTCCAGACAAGAATACTGGAGTGGATTGCCATGCCCTTCTCCAGGGGATTTTCCCAACCCAGGGATCGAACCCAGGTCTTCCTCATTGCAGGCAGATTCTTTACTGTCTGAGCCACCAAGGAAGCCGCTAAATTATTGTGATAAGAACCCTGAACATGAGATCAATGTTCTTCACAGATATTTACATGTACGGTACAATATTGTTAAATACAGGCACAGTGTGGTAGGGTACATCTTTAGACCTTACTCATCTTGCACAAGGACTTCCCAAGTGGTGCAGCGGTAAAGAATACTTCTGCCTATACAGGATATGTAGGAGATGCGGGTTCGATCCCTGGGTGGGGAAGATCCCCAGGAGGGGGAAATGGCAATATTCTTGCCTGGAGAATCGCATTGACAGAGGAGCCTGGCAGGATGCAATCCATGGGATTACAAAGAGTCAGACAGGACTGAGCGACTGAGAACACACGCACAGATCTTGCATAAGTGAAACTTTATACCCAGGAAACAGCCACTTCCTATATTTCCCTCCCCAGCTCCAGACAACCGCCATTTTACCTTTTGTTCGTATGTGTTTGGCTTTTTATTTTAACTTTTTGGACATGCTGAGCAGCATGTGGGATCTTAGTTCCTCAACCAGGGATCAAACCCATGTCCCCTGCATTAGAAATGCAGAGTCTTATTAACCACTGGACTGCCAGGGAAGCCCCATATTTGGCTACTTTATATGCCTCATAGAAGTGGAATGATGCAGTGTTGTCCTGCTGCTGCTGGCTTTTCACTTTAAAATGATGTCGCCTCAATTCATCCATATTTTCACGTATCTCAGGATTTTCTTCATTTTATGGCTGAATGGTATTCCATATGTTCAGACCACACACATGCAGAAGCTGAAAGATCAGGCAGGTCCAGAATCAGGAAGAAAGGCTGAGAGGGAAAGTGAGTGCAAGGCATAGGATAACCAAGTCTAAATGGTCTCTATGGAAATATGGGGATCAGGGTGGACTAAAATGAAGTTACTAAGGGGAAGTAGATATTGACACCGCATTTGCCTTCTTCTTATTGACTCTGGTCTTGGCCCCAATCCAGGTTATAAACGAAGAAGTCTTTGGCTTCATCCATCCTATTAATTAAATTAAACCTTTATCTTCTCTTAGAATGACACAATTTCCTGGATGGCGCACTAAATCCCAGTGAATATCCTCTCTGGGGAAGAAAGGACCCCATTCTTGCAGAGCAACCTTCCACCACATCCTATGTTTCCCGCTGCACACAGCTACCTCCACCCTGGCCCAGGAATTCTGGAATAAAATGGACCAAAACCTAACTTCCTCTTTGCTACAGAACTGAGGTGAAATATTGGCTTGAGTTTGAGAAGACTAAAATAAATGTGATGGATGTTATTTGAAAAATCTAAGATGTCATTGTGTATTGCATTTGTTTGCCCTAAATCCATTTTCCTATTAGGTTATTATTAATTAGCATTTATTTAGCATCAACTAGGTACTCAAATATAAGAGAATAACCCTGCCCAGGATGGGTCCCAAGTAGGATTTCTTTAAGCAGCTCACCACCTACACTTAACCCCCAGAGGAATTGCACATACTCCAAAGAAATGTTCTGACAATACATTTTCAGGAAAACAACTCAAAAAGAATCACTTTCTACCAGTGGGACTTTACACGCATTCACCATATGGGACAGGCAGAGTCTTGAGCCAAATAAAAATTTTTAAGGGAAAAAAGAGTGAGATTTCATACAAAATAACTGAAAATGTATGAGATTCAAAAGTCTCCTGAAAGTTGTAAATAACTGAAAATAGGAAGTGAGAAATTATTTTTCAATAATTTTATGGCAAGAACACTTAGTAGAGATGTAGATAAATCTGATAACTTCATACAAATGTGATGGACAGATCTAGATAAAGAGAAGCATCTCTCTGAACCACATGATAAAAAAAAAATAACGCCTGGATGGATTTTTGCCAAATTTGGCAGATACCTGTGGGGATTATCTGCGGTGTATTGTCTCAATTTGAATTCCCCTAAGAGCAGACCCAAAGGATGGGGTGGGAGTTGATTATTCAGCAAGACACGCAGCACAGTGAGAAAGTGGGGAAGGGAGGAAAGCAGGTGGAAGGATGTGATAATGTCAGTTACCACTGTGGGTGCTGGGACTCAGTCTCATTGGGGACCCACCGGAAAGAAGTGTTGTCCCCACTGAGGGGGCAAATCTGGGGTATTTTTCTACCAATGCCTGCGCATCACTAGTTACAGAGTTCCCAGAGGAGCATCTAAACACCTTAGGCTCTACTGTGTGTGGTCAGACGTCTGGGCAGGAAGACACAGGTGCATAGGAAGCTGTGTGTGTTTTACTCTTTCATTATACATGTGCTCAATATCGAAGACACGTGTTGCACTGAATATGCATACTGTATGTTATATATAAGCTAAATATATAATATGTATTCTTAATCTATTATATATAGATTCAAACACTGAGCTTCCCAGGTGGTGCCAGCAGTAAAGAACCCATTTGCCAATACAGGAGACAAAACAGAGGCGGGTTTGATCCCTAGGTTTGGAAGATCCCCTGGAGGAGGCAATGGCAATCCCCTCCAGTTTTCTTACCTGGAGAATCCTCATGGACAGAGGGGCCTGGCGAGCTACCGTCCTTGGGTCTCAAAGAGTCGGGCACAACTGAAGCAACTTAGCACAGCCCACCCAGACTCAAACACACTCAGCTTCCTACAGGTATTCTAGAGAACACATGCATAATATGCATGTATTACATATAGAACACATATATTTTAAGTATATATCCTACAGAATATAGGTCATATAGAGAAAAGCTTCATCCATGAGCAGAACCTGGCCTGGGTCCCGCAGACAGACATAGTCGTGGCAGCAGTGATCCAGGCATCCTTGGGCGGACAGCCAAGGATGAGCTGGACAGCCTCTGACCCTCAGTAGAGAAGCATGCGCCTGTTGTGCCCACAGCCTGGCCGAGTCCTTTTGGCCATGACCTGGGGAGCAGCTGATGGCTCCCAGGTCCAGGTATGAAACTAAGACAAAAGAGACATGGAGACTGGTGGATACTTTGAGGCTGATGCTTCTGAGCAGTTGGCTGCAGCCTCTGACACAAGTGTTCACTTGGGTTCCACTTTATTAAATTCTTTTAGTCGCAGACTCTGCTCTAGTACCATTTCTGCCTCTTAACCCCAGCACCAAAACTAAAGCATATGTTTAGGTTTCTAAAAATGCACATATATAATATAATTTATATAATATGATGGATTTTCCAAGCAGTGCTAGCGGTAAAGAACCTGGCTGTCGATGCAGGAGATACGAGACACGGGTTCAGTCCCTGGGTCACAAAGATCCCCTGGCGGAGGGCATGGCCACCCACTCCAGTATTCTTGCCTGGAGAATCCCATGGACAGAGGAGCCTGGTGGGCGACAGTCCAAAAGATTGCACAGAGTCAGACACGTCTGAAGTGACTTAGCATGTATGCACGCATGCCTATAATACTATATAACTATACCTCTTTCTGATGAAGAGCAAAAATCAGCCTGGATGAAGAGACTCAAATAAGATAGAACAGTACAATCAACAAGTTTGTATTCAGTGGACTTTTGAAAGTGACAACACTTCCAATTTCAGTGGTATTGTAGGAAAAACTATAAGTTAATGGAGCTACTCAGAACACCCCTGCCCTTGCTCTTCTACCATAAAAAGTTAAATTATTTAAAAAAGAAACATTCTCTTGAGTGGTTGCAGGTCACTTTGGATTAGCGAAGTTTCCCCCATAGAGTTTAGATGTGAAATATTCATAGGTTTGAGGGAGACCAGGTTTATCAACTTGGAGAGTTATCTGCCTTACCAGCTCCACCCTGCATGTCTCCCTCTGAAGGCATTTTCTTTGACAGCCTAGAGCCTAGGATTTGGGGAATCAGTGATGGAGGGAAAAGGGAGAGAGGGAAAGAGGGCAGGACAGAGCTCTCTGGGGAGGGTTGAAGGAATGAAACGAAATATCCCAGCTCTGCTACAAGGATTGAGAGAATTGCTTTCAGGAGTTGTTGCTCTCAGTGTTGTGGTCATGAATTCAATCTTCTTTAATGTTCGTTGAGAAATAGGAGTCCTAATGAGAATGCCTTCTCAATGCTTTGCACTGTCTTTGACTGTGATGCATGTAAAGACCAACAACCTGGCTCTCTGAACCACCTACCTAAGCCACTGCTACACCAACTGTGGTCCTCCAGCCAGAGCAGCGGAATCACCTGGAAGGTTATTAGGAATGCAAATTCTCAGGCCACAGCCCAGACCTACTGAATTGTGATCACCTACTGATGGTGATGTCCAAGAATCTGCATTTTAACAAGCTTTCCAGGTGGTTCTTCCAGAAGTTAAAGTTTGAGAACCACTGATCTTGATAATTTGATGACCTCTCTAGAGGCCCTGAGAGTTTTGTTCCTGAGTCCAGAGAGAAAGTCTATTCCAGAAAGGCACTTAGTAACCACTCAATAAATGTCTATTTCTTTACTTGCTGGAATCATGTATATAAAGATTTCCTAATCAAGTTAAATCACAGATATTCTTATGGCATAAACACAAGAGCAATGGGAAGTAACTATCTTTCAGCCCAGATCTTGAACTCAAAGTTAGCACTGGGAATCTCGTGTCTCTTATTATTTCTCTTAGCATAAATTCTTTCCAAAGCTGGTTTTAGCAGATTGGTCACTAACTTCTCCTCCTCCCCATCCAGGTTCCTCTGTTTCCTTTATGAACTTAACCATCTTTTTGAACTTCATACAATCAGTCATCTGTGCCAGAATAGAAAACCAATATTTCTCCTATTTTCCTGAGAAGTCTGAAGTCTCCTTGTCCTGACTGGGCAGAGTGTGTAGAAATAAAGGAGGGGATATTTTCATAGCAAGATCAGGGTCCAGATGGAGGATTTTCATTGCCTTTTTGTCAAATTCAGAACTACCTCCCTTCTGTTTCTACATCCATCCTATTTTCTGCAGAACTCACCTGAGTTCTGCCACCTATGGGCACTTAATGTTTTCCATTGTCTGACTTTTCTAGGCTGATCACAGCAAATCTCTCCAAAACCCCCAGCAGTTGTTTGTTTCCACACAGAGCTGGCTTCTTCTTAAAGAAACCACACAATTCTTTCCTGAATTGATGCATTATAGTGGGACTTGGATTCTGGGTTTTGGAGGGTTCTAGAAGAAGTCAAGCAGCCTTGGAGGGAGACCAGCATTTCTCCCTTGGGTTCTCCTGAGAAGATGGGTTTAGGATGTCCTGAGTTTGGAGAAGTACGGAGTTCAAAGCCGGATGAGAAAGGTGGGAGGTTACTGAAGTTCCCGCATCACTCTGGCCAGCTCTGGAGCCCACTTTTTTGGTCTTGGTGCTTATATCTTAGACACAATCTGTCACCATTTCTAGTATCAAAAGCTCTAGCTCCAGTGGGGGTCAACATAAAGAGAGAACCGGGCGTCCTAGAACAGAGAGCTGGCAGGGATGGACACATGGAGCCCCCAGAGCTCTAATAACATATTCTCCCTCAGAACAAAATCAAAAGAGTGACTCTTAACCTCCCAAGAATCATTAGGTCACCACACAACCTCTCAGTTCCGCCCAAATAGAAAGAGGTACAGGTACAGTTCACTAAGAGAAAATGAAAAACAATCCCGAGTTGCTGGCCGTGAACATGTATAGGTGCTCCATAGTGGATATAAAGTATGACTTCAAAGACCCCTTTCAGATGGTCTAGGAGTCCTCTCTCACACAGCCCCCTACCCCACCTCCTCTCTAACATCCCTAGAAGGACCTTGAATTCTGCTAAAGGATCAGCTGGAGACTCTGTGTTAGAGTTTAGGGCATAGCTCCAGCCTGGTCCTTCACATTCCTTGGGGCATCTCTGAGACTCTCCCAATGTACTGTCCCAACCTGTGTTATTTTGATGTGTTCATTTCCTAATAAGGTCTTCATCTCATTACTCTCCTTTTCCACCCAAAGTAAAAGATGAAAGAAAGGTCACCACTATTGTATGGAAACTCGGGAAATCTGAAATGAAACCTCTTAGTCTTTGAAAGAAACCATGCAGAAAGGCTTCCCTGGTGGCTCAGTAGTTAAGAATCTGCTTGCTAGTGCAAGAAAGGTGGATTCAATCCTCGATCCCGAAAGATCCCACATGCCACGAAGCAACTAAGCCCGTGAGCCAAAGCAACTGGAGAGTAGCCCCTGCTTACTGCAACTAGAGAAAAGCCTGTGCAGCGGCAAAGACCCAGCAGAGCCAAAAATGAATACAAGTATTTAAAAGAAACTGTAGGAGAAAGATAAATGTCAGAAGAACCAGATAGGAGCTATTTCTCACTGCTTCCCAGACCTTCTCTAAGTTGGATTCTTCACTCAGGTCTTCCTGGATGGTTCCCTTCCCCAGCCACTCACAGCTTCTGCACAACCTGAATATGGAAGGAAGGAAACCCAATCAAATAATGATGATGATGTTGATGGAGGTGCTGGTGGTGACAGCATTAAATATAACCGTGTCATGTATTGTTACATATCCTGGGTCTTTACCTGAAAACTGTTGATCTATTTAGTTCTCATATAGCTTTATAAGGTAGACACCAACAGCATGCCAATTTTTTAGATAAGGAAACTAATGCACAGAAAAGTTATGCAAAATCCCACAGCTAGCAGATCAGGGATATGAACCCAAATAGTCTGGCTTAAGAGCCTGTGTTTATAATCGCTAGGGGAAAGTCTTGGAGCTTGACAAACCTCGGTTAGAATCCCACCTCCATCATTTGCCTGCATGCTGTTAGACTATGACATATCTTTTTTGAGTCACTGTCTCATCTCCTGTAAAATGGAACTTTTCAATAGGAACCCTTATCTCAGTTCACTGAGGGAGGAGCAAACGAGACCAAGTCTGCAAAGCTCATGCCCATCAAAGAGTCACGCGCAGTGCACACTCGCCTCCCACATCTGACTCTGACTCTGTTCCTCAACACAGCACAAGAGCCGGCCCGTTTCTCCCAGCCCAGCCACCCTCCTCCATATTGAAATACAGAAAATGACAGAAAAGGGAGAGATTCTCTTCTCCACTTTAGCAAACCCTCGTGACATTTCTAGACACTGCTCTTCAAACTAGCCTACCAAAGGGCCGCTGCCCATCTTGGATGTCTGAGGAGTGTCTGGGTCCCATCACCTTCACCTGACAGCCGCTCTCCAGTATGCCACGCTCCCCTAGTGACGCAAAAGAGCAGGGTCTCCCTTAAGTTCCATCACTTTGGCTTCGATTTGGCTTTCCAACTTACTTACTCAAACAGTTTTACCTCCTCTTGGTCTGTTTCTCCAGCTGTAAAATGGGGCTAATATTTGTTTTGACTGCATAACGTTGTTGCTAGGGAGGATTCAGTGAGACAGTATTATCTACTACCACTTGATAAGAATATCATGTATGCATCTCCATGAGAAAGAAGTTAAAAAGGGCTTAGACTCTCCATGTTATCCTCCACATAAGTCCCTGTTCAGGAGCCCCTCCATCCTAGTTTCTGTCCACAGCCCACCACCACCACCACCACCACCAGACACCATCACCAAACTGACACAAAACAGCAGCTTCCCCTGGTTTCTTGACAAGCTTTTCTGGTCTTGGATTGATTCTGATGGAATTGCCTTGTATGGACAAGTCTTCATCATGAAAATAGTAAATTTTTCCCTACATCTGTCTCCCAAAATGGAGGTGCACAAGTTTGTTCAGGGAGCCAGAAGGGGGCTTCTGAGCCCTCAGCTCATTCTCAGGCTCTGGCTTAAAGATAGACCCATGACTGGAGAGGCTGCTCCATGATTTCACCCAACTCTACAAATCATTGGAACTCAACCAAAGTCATTGTGGTGTCCCTTTGTTTGAGCCCAAGTAGCATGAAATTTCCATTTCCTATATTTATTTTTCTTCCTATATTTTATTTCCTGTATTTACCTTGGTTCCTGTCTTTGGAAAATATCCCACCTCAGCCTCCACCTCCTTTTCCCCTCTGGCAACAGCTGACCTCTGCTTCTACCAAACAAAGCTGGGTTTCCACTGCTTTCAACCCCATATAATGAAAGTGAGAAGGATACTAAGCTCCTCCCTCATCTTGCCAGTCTCAGAGGAAGCTCCTCTGACCTTCCACTATTGTTATTATATTATCCTCATTACCGTGACCACTGCCAACCTGGGCCCACCCTGCATCCCACCTCCTTATTTCCCAAGGCCCCATTGTTCAGGGTTTCCACGGTCACTCCTCTGCTCTGCCCACTGCAAAGCCCATAAAGTAACCCAACATCTCCGAGCCATCACCCCACTCCCCCAGCCATGTCTTGCTTCCTGTCCACACACAGCACCTCCGCCTCTGAGTCATTCTCCCTCCGTCACCTCTTCCTGCCCCACATCCTGGCCTGCTCCCTCACCAGTCTTTCACAACAAACTTTCCCTCAACTCCTCACACTCTGGGGTCCTGCACTCAGAGAGGAACTTGAATTCTTGCATCGCTCTCCTAAGTTAAGCCTTGGTGCTTAACTAAGCACCATTGTTTAACTTAGCTAAGTTAAACAATGGGCTTCTGGAATCATCTCCCCAAAACTCAGAAGGATCAGTCTACCCACCCCTCTGCTTCCCATCCTGCAATGAGTCCCCATTCTGTAGGAAATAAAGGGCAAATTCCTTATTGTTTTATTTTTCTTTTCACTGCTTTTTTTTTCTGAAGTTGCAAAACTAATATATATTCTTTGCACAAAATTTTTAAAATTCAGGAGATTTTGTTCTTATGGTTCAGTCACTTAGTCATGTCCAACGCTTTGTGACCTCATGAACTGCAGCACACCATGGTTCCCTATCCTTCACCGTCTCCCGGAGCTTACTCAAACTCATGTCCATTGAGTCAGTGATGACATCCAACCATCTCATCCCCTGTCATCCCTTTCTCCTCCTGCCCTCAATCTTTCCCAGCATCAGGGTTTTTTTCCAGTGAGTTAGCTCTTTGCATCAGGTGGCCAAAGTATTGGAGCTTCAATTTCAGCATCAGTCCTTCCAAAGAATATTCAGGGTTGATTCCCTTTAGGATTGACTGGCTTGATCTTCTTGCTGTCCAAGGGGCTCTCAAGAGTCTTCTTCAGCACCATCACTTATTACTTTCTACCTAATAATATTATTATAATTTGGTTTTAATGATACATATTTTAACCAACCCATTCTGAAAGAGATCAGCCCTGGGTGTTCTTTGGAAGGAATGATGCAGAAAAGACTCTGATGCTGGGAGGGATTGGGGGCAGGAGGAGAAGGGGACGACAGAGGATGAGATGACTGGATGGCATCATGGACTCGATGGACGTGAGTCTGAGTGAACTCTGGGAGTTGGTGATGGACAGGGAGGCCTGGTGTGCTGCGATTCATGGGGTCACAAACAGTCAGACACGACTGAGTGACTGAACTGAACTGAACTGATTTTAAATATATATATTATATATATTTAAATAATAATATATATATTATTTAAATATATATAGTTAGCATGCATGTGTATATTTAGAATATATATGATTTGAAACCAAATATTAATAACACAAAGCATATATTTTATGTCTGTATCTATGTATATATTTTAGATGTCTATGTAGGTCATACTAGATATATAAGTATATAATGGGATAATATGCTTTTTTGCTAAAAATATACTGTGAACATTTCCCCATTTAGTAAATACTCTTCTAAATCTTGATTTTTGATGGTCACATAGTACTCCATTGCTAAATCTATGATAACCAGTCCTCTGCTGTTTGACATTTTTTTTCTCACATGTTTTTAAAATTATAAATAATAACTTGATTTTAAAAACTAAGCATTTCATATTTAGTTTCTATTGACCTCAAAATATCATCCTGGCCACTGACCACAAAGTCCCAAACACATTGAGATTCTTATTAGTTATAAACGCACTGTTCCTCTTTCTACTTCCGGCCTCTATAGCTTTGCACATCCTAATTCTCCTGCCAGGATGACCTTGAACTGGCCCCTTCCTGCCTGGCACACTCCTCTGGATGCTTTAAAACCCAATTCAACTGCAATACTTTATAGGAAGATCTTCCTTGATCACACTAATCCAGGAGTCAGCAGACTTTTCCTATAATGGGCCAGAGTAAATGTTTTAGGCTTTGTGGGTTTCACAGTCTCTGCTGAAACCACTCTGCTGTGCTATTTTAGTGTGACAGCAGCCATAGGCAATATGCCAACAAATGGGATGGCTGAGTGCCTATCATTATTTGTGGACACTGAAGGTTTAATTTCATATAATTTTTATGTAACATGAAATACTATTATTTTTGATTATTTTTCAGCCGATAAAATTTAAAAAGCATTTTGAATCCGTGACTCATATAAAAAGATGCATTGGGCTGAAATAGCTCACAAGGTATAGTTTCTTGACCCCAACACTAAACACTTCCTCCTTCCTCTGCTTTTCCAGTGTCCCAGGGTACCATAAACACAGCCATCTGGGTGCTGGACTAAGCACCCAAGCACCGAAATGGCTAAACCTTTCATTCTGCCACTACATGAGTCATTTTCAGAGATGAAAATTCAGAAATCATACTGAGTTTCCACCTCTGAAAATTTCCATCTTTCCCAGACCCTGACTTGGGTCTAGAGTCCAGGAGATACACAATCCATGTTTGTTGAAGGAAGGACGTAGCAGGGTTGGGAGGAAGTGAAAGAGACAAAATCCAGACTAGGGTATCTTTCATAAAATATTTTCTTCCACTGACTTGCAGAAATGAATCCTTCATTCAGAAGAGTTTGCTTATTATTCTTTGTGTTACCGTGTCCAGTGACACAAAATTGAAAGCTATTAAAATTTTCTAATGTATTTTTTTTAACAGATTGTATCCGAGATGCACAGAACCACGGATGTGTCACAGATCAAGTTCCCAGGAAGTCACCTCTGAGATGGATATTGGGCCAGAGTACATGCAGTTACATGCAGTTATTGGCGAGTGCTCTCAAGATCGACTTGTAAGGGTACGGGAAGAAAGACTGGCCGGGGGAGAAATTGAACTGTGATGCAGTTGCAACAGAAGCATCAGTCGGTTCCATAAGGAGTCTTGGAACTGGGATCGCTTTTCAGAGCTGTTCCAGACTGGGGTGAGAGGGACAAACCATTACAGCCTGCACTGATTGGTCATTGGGTGCAAGTTTCCACAAAAAGTGACATGACCCTGGACCAAGAGGCTTTCTTTGGCTGATGGCAACTTCCTGAGGATTCACTAGAGGACTCTCCGCTGCCAATGCCACCAGTACCTATAAGAGTAAGTTACAGGACTTTTCTGGTGGTCCAGTGGTTAAGAATCTGCCTGCCAGTGCAGGGCACACAGGTTCCATCCCTGGTCTGGAAAGATCCCACATGTCTTAGGGCAACTGAGCCTGTGCACCACAAGTACTCAGTACTCTAGAACCCATGTTCTGCAACAAGTGAAGCCTCCACAATAAGAAACTTGTTCACTCCAACTAGAGAAAGCCCACATGAAGCTATGAAGACTTGGCTCAACCAAAAATTAATAACAGGTTTTAAAAAGATAGTATACTCCCCAAGAGTCTTAAAAGCTTTGCCTCGAGGACTTCCTTGGCGGCTCTATGGATAGGAATCCACCTGCCAGTGCAGGGGACTCTGGGTTGACCCCTGGCCTGGGAAGATTCTATATGTTGCAGAGCAACTGAGCCCATGTACGACAACTATTGAGCCTGAAGCTGGAGCCCGCAGGCTGAAACTACTGAGCCCACGTGCTGCAACTACTGAAGCTCACACGCTCTGGGGCTTATGCTCAGAGACAAGAGAAGACACCGCAATGAGAAGCCCACACACCGCAACAAAGAGTAGCCCCCACTGGCCACAATTAGAGAAAAGCCCGAGCAGCCACAAAGACCCAACATAGCCAAAAAAATAACAAAATACACAAAATCTTAATGTCCTTAGAGCTGCCTGTGTTCACACAATGGCCACCACTAGCCACACATGACTATTTAAATTTACATGAATTAAAATTAAATAAATTTTAAAAATCAGCCCCTCAGTTGCACTGCTAACTACCCAGTAGCCACGTGTGGCTAGTGGCTAGCTAACCTACTGCTAAGTACATATATAGAACATTTCCATCATACTAGAAAGTTCTACTGGACAGTGCCTCACTAGAGAATAGACAGTGGTGGGAGGTTTCTAATACTGAAAGAATAAAAATAGACATGGCCCTCTGACAGGTCAATCTAGTTGAGAAAATAAAGCTACAAGGCAGAAATGATCATTTCTTAATGATAATTAAATAAAAGAACCCCAAGTAAAGTATTTATATTGACCACAACCCTTCACTCACCCCTCCTGGACTTCATCAGGTCTTTGCAGTTCAGCTTACCCTTACACTAGAGAAACTTCTAGGACATTGGTGAGCATGAACCTTAGCTACATACCAGGTGATCCAACTGTATTAAGAGAATATATTTTTAGAGCAGCATTGGGTCTTCCACATAGGTGTGGGGTTATTAACTGGCTAAAATCCAAAGTGTCTACCTATAGGAATGCTATTTTTCTACACGAAAGCAAGCAATCAGTTCGGCCCAGCCGTCTTCCTCTATGGTGTTGTCATCAATTGGAAGTCAGTCTAGAGCAGAGAAGGGTGGATTTGTGGGTCACTGGGACTCATGTCCCATCTCTGTTGCCACTAAATAGCAGTGTGACCTTGGGCAAGTCACACCATCTGTGTTTTCTCATTTTTCTCACTTATGATATGAAGTTAATATTCCCTATATTACTTATCCCACAAGTGCTTGGGGAAGATATAAAATGGAATCATGAAAGGTAGAATATTTTATAAACCAAGTACCCAGCTAATATAAAAGGGAAATAATCCATTTAATGCAAAGGTCAAACCCAACTCATCACTTTATGGATCTAAACTGCACAGTACCAAAAGTGATCCGCCCATAGCAGGTGCAGGCATACGGTCTCTAGGTTCCCAAGCAAGGTTTCCCAATCCTTGAATGCCCTTTGAATCCTTTGAAATGTCCATAGTGTGCTTAGCAGGATTGAAATCTCTGAATAGTGGATTTTAACATCAACCATAAAAATATCAGAGTTACTCCCATGTTGTAAAGTTGTCTTGAAACATCTATAAAAGCACTCACACTCCATGGATTGCCTTTTCTCTCCCTTCATTACTGCACTGTCCTGGAAATGCAATATTCACTCTCTGGCCTTCTCCCTAGGTGACATTCTCATGCACTTCAGGAGAACAAGGTCTTTCCTGGTTGGCATGAAGTTGTAACTCCTAGCTCTTAACCATAAGATATTAAACGTCATCATCATTCCATTCAGCCTTAAAAATCCATGTATAGCCATGATAGCCACAAACCCAGTTGTAGCAAAAATGTATATTACATGCTGACAAGACTTGGTAGCATGCCTACAATGGGGTGGATGGACAACCACAAACCCTGGTGTCCCATTTGGGAACTACAAGCTCTGTGTAAGCCAGGACTTCAGAACTAATAATAAGATGTGAACATCAATAATGGAGACTGATTTTAGAACCAAAATGCCAGAACAGGTGCTGTGTGTTTTCTTCGCATTGTAGCACATACATTTGAACAGCCCTTCATCAAACAAAGGGTATTTTTATGTTTCATCTGTGGGTCTATAAAGACCCCCCAGATCTCTGTCATCTGACAATGCCCTCTGTTCACCCCAACAATATCCTGTCCTCTCCTACTCTCCATTTCATTCAGTCTACTTCAGCCACAGTATCTTCCTGCTTTTCCTTGCAAGTGTCAGACTTCCTCTGGCTAAAGACTTCACTTGG
This sequence comes from Ovis canadensis, assembly GCF_042477335.2. Taxonomy (NCBI): domain Eukaryota; kingdom Metazoa; phylum Chordata; class Mammalia; order Artiodactyla; family Bovidae; genus Ovis; species Ovis canadensis. Next base: position 83,540,188 of record NC_091257.1, on the reverse strand, counting down.
AAGTCTTGAACATTGGGGTGCATTTATCTTTTTGCATTGGTATTTTTGTTTTGAGAGAACATATACCCAGGAGTGGGATTGCTGGATCATATGGTAACTCTATTTTTACTTTTTTGAGAAACCTCTGTATGGTTTCCCACAGTGGGGGGACCAATTTATATTCCTACTCACAGTGTACAAGGGTTCCCTTTTCTCCACATCCTCACCAACTTTTGCTTTTTGTGTTCTTTTTGATGCTGGTCATTCTAGCAGCTTTGAGGTGATATCTGATTATGGTTTTAATTGGAATTTCCCTGATGATTAGTGATGCTGAGCATCTTTTCACATGCTATTGGGTCTGGACTTTAAGCCAGACTCAGGATTCAGAAGCAGGGTGGTCTAAGGCTTTACCTAAGCCTGACATTCTTCCTTTCCAAAATAAGCATGGTTATCTCCATCTCAAAGCCTTGTAAACATGCTGATGAAGAAAGTACAGAGGCAACAGGAATGGCAAGGATGGGGTACAAACAGGGGGCAGAGATGGGTGGTCTCACCTCTGTGAGACCACTGTGGCTGAGCAAATGAACTAAAGTCTCCAGGAAAACAGAAGACCTGAACGTAAGCCGCAACCAACTTAGGTCCATGGGACTCTCTCCTGGGACCCCTGAGCCTCGGCTTGTTTCTCTGGGAAGCCAGGCTCTTGTTAAGTAAACACAGAGACTGAGACCAGCCTCCAGTTCCCACCCACTTTCACTTTCGCAGGACACATGGCACGGAGCAGGCCTCTCTTTGAACCAGACCCAAGATATCCCCCTGAGCAGAAGCAGATTGACTGGTTCACACACACCCTCGGGGCTGTTTTCCATGGCAGGCCCTCCTATGGTTGTTATCGTTTTCCTCTTTTAGAAATGGCTGAGTTATCACGCCTGCTGTCCAAGTTCCCCCATTGGTACGAGGGAATATGGCTCAGAGATCAGACCTGAGCCGCCGTTCACCTCAGCTTGACATTTTCCCTCTCATAGGGCTGTTATTTGGGACAACGTCAAAAGGCATGAAAGGAAAAGAACATTTTCACTCTGGCTTGAAGTTGGCCACGATTGCAGGTGTTCAGATTGCAGCCGAAAGGAAGTAAGAGCTGAGGATTTGTGATTTGAGCTGAAAGGCCAAATGGCTTTTTGACAACTCACAGTAAAATGTCCAGAAATGTGGATGCCATGAGAAAAAAGAAGTAAAAATATAGATAACTTTGAGAAATTGAACCAGTTGCAGTGTTTATTTTTTGACGTCTAGATGGATGAAATTTTCTCTAGAGTCTCTTGAAATGCTAATATCCTCTATTTCAAGATAAAAGTAATTTTATTATTTTAGTCATGATGTGAAAATTTTACTGGATCCAAACTATAATATGCTTGACTACTTTCCTAGAAAATAAATACAAACTTACTAACTGAATGCCTTTTCAAGTTTTCTGAATTTCTATATACATTAAGTTATACTTGGCTAAAATTTAAAGGATTTGCATACTTTGGTTTTTTAAGAGCTTTTTAAATTTTTATTTATTCATTCATTTATGACCTTGCTGGGTCTTCATTGCTGTGTGAGGGCTTTCTCTAGTTGCTGCAAGTGGGGGCTCTTCTTTGTTGCAGAGTATGGCCTCAGTAGTTGTGGCACACAAGCTCAGTTCCCTCACAGCATGTGGAATCCTCCTGGACTAGGGATCGAACCCATGTCCCCTGCATTGGCAGGCAGACTCCCAACCACTTGACCACCATGGAAGTCCTGCATACTTTAGATTTGTGAATATTTGAGAAGCCATCAGTTCAGTCGCCCAGCCGTGTCTGACTCTTTGCGACCCCATGAACCACAGCACACCAGGCCTCCCTGTCCATCACCAACTCCTGGAGTCCACACAAACCCATGTGCTTCGAGTCAGTGATGCCATCCAACCATCTCATCCTCTGTCGTCCCCTTCTCCTCCTGCCCTCAATCTTTCCCAGCATCAGGGTCTTTTCCAGTGAGTTAGCTCTTTGCATCAGGTAGCCAAAGTATTGGAGATTCAGCTTCAACATCAATCCTCATAATGAACACCCAGGACTGATCTCCTTTAGGATGGACTGGTTAGATCTCCTTGCACTCCAAGGGACTCTCAAGAGTCTTCTCCAACACCACAGTTCAAAGGCATCAATTCTTCAGTGCTCAGTTTTCTTTATAGTCCAACTCTCACATCCATACATGACCACAGGAAAAACCATAGCCTTGACTAGACAGACCTTTGTTGGCAAAGCAATGTCTCTGCTTTTTAATATGCTGTCTAGGTTGGTCATAACTTTCCTTCCAAGGAGTGTCTTTTAATTTCATGGCGGCAATCACCATCTGCAGTGATTTTGGAGCCCAGAAAAATAAAGTCAGCCACTGTTTACACTGTTTCCCCATCTATTTGCCATGAAGTGATGGGACTGGATGCCATGATCTTAGTTTTCTGAAAGTTGAGCTTTAAGCCAACTTTTTCACTCTCCTCTTTCACTTTCATCAAGAGGCTCTTTAGTTCTTCTTCACTTTCTGCCATAAGGGTGGTGTCATAATGAGAGATAAGAGAAATCTTTCTAATTGATGTCAGACTCAGCTGCAAAAATCACTCGACTTCATATTGAAAATTCTCCTAGCTCCTCCTCCTGCCCATACTCTATAGAACAAAGGAAATATTTCCAGAAACTCAGTCACATACAGAAAGGCATCTGATAAAGCCTCTGCCTTCTCAGATTCCCAATAAAATGCCCAAAAAATTGTAAATATGAAGCAAAGTCTGCACCAGCCCCAGAAATATTCTAGATGGGAGGGGAGCCAAGAAGAAACCAGGCTCCAATTTCCTCTATAATATGGCAGCCCATCTGGAGAGAGAATGGAAGATATTCAACTGAAATCTACTCATAGGGCTGCGAACTAGAGAAAAGACAAGTCAAAAGGCAGTAGGGGTGTTCCATTTGGAATTTCTCACTAGAAGAGGTTAGCAAGATTGTCTCCACTGCAGCTCTAGATGGTTCTATACCTTCTCCTGGCCCTGGTAGCTGCCATATGTAGAGTAGAGCTACTGGTATGTAAGACCAGAGAGTGGAATGCTACTCTCGCCAATTTCTGGTTGCCATGCCAACATGGAGAAGACATCGTATGTCCCACTGATGAAGACCTTTTCTGCGCAACCACCAGGCCCACTCGTGTCTCTAGCTCTTGCTCCTTCCTGAATCACCAGAAACTTCTGGATGTCTGAGTCAGGAACAGAAAGTAAGAGCAACCCAGACATTTTTGAACTTTCAACCTAAAGGACTATATAGAAACTTAGGAGACTCTAAATGAGAAAACTCTATCATATCTTATTTAACTAGGATCTAATGCTGGACAAGCACTGATCTTCTTCAATAGCAATTCTTCAGTTGTATAAAATTTTCATTTAAATTGTAGATTCTAAGATTCTGTTTCCAAGGTCTTGAATCAGTTTAATGAAAGGAAGGCCATGGAAAATTTAATAATCAAGATGATTCTACTGCTGACAACCTGTGGCCAATATGTTGAGCACTCTCCTAAAATGTTTTATAAAGAGTGAAAAGATGCTAAATCTAAGGAAATATACTCTGATTCAAAAAATTAGGCGTATTCAGAAGAATCAAATTAAATCACTAATAAACAAGGCAAAAAGAGTATTATTTTTGTTCATAAGAAAAATCAGAAGGACATTGAATTTATGAAACTATTGCAGTCAGACACAAAGATGATATGAGATCTAGAAAAACTGCAGAGATAAACAACATGACTTCAAAATCTAAAATAAAATGAAAAGATTTTTAACTTCTGAAAATATGACAGACTAAGAATGATGAAAAGCTATTTCTTCCTACAATGAATGGATAGAAATCCTGGATAAATTGCAAGATTTTTTTTAATGCATAGAAATCCTTGAAGAAAAGAAAAGAAACCCTATGGTTCCAAGATAAGGGAGGGAGGTCTATGAGCTGATGTGGCAATGGTCCAGAAGGGGTTCAGGTTTAGGAAACAGGTTTCAGGTGCCCAGAAGTTTCACTGTTCACAGAAGGATGGGGATACACAACTGAAGACAAACCAAGGGGTAGAATTAGCTATGCGGCTCAGACAGTAAAGCATCTGCCTACAATGTGGAAGACCCGGGTTCAATCCCTGGGTCGGGAAGATCCCCTGGAGAAGGAAATGGCAACCGACTCCAGTATTCTTGCCTGGAAAATCCCATGGACGGAGGAGCCTGGTAGGCTACAGTCAGTCTCATGGGGTCGCAAAGAGTCGGACACGACTGAGCAACTTCACTTTCACTTTCTTTCATAAGGTCAAGATCCTCAAAAAGCTGTTCAAACTCTGAAGCTCAGGCATCACTGTGCAGATTCAGCAAGGAAACTTCTACTGCAAAGACATGATGGATTCTGACAGAAGACTCTCAACCATTGCTAAAGATGAGCTAGAAAGCAAAAAACACAGACCAAATGAAGAACTGGGACCACAATGGTGGTGACTCCTCAGATCGAAGAAACAAAAGAAATAGGAAGTACCAGCTAGTTTTATGAAAGAGATGAGTAAATTAAATATATTACAGATGATTAAAGAAAATGGTGATGAAAGAAAAGATGAGGATACAAAAAAGATGAAGCAAATTTGAAAAAGACTCCTTGATTCCTTTCTGGAATATAACTTCTAGAATTAAAAATATAGATAGTGGATTGTATATACAGTAGCTTCTTAAAACATTGGGAAACTGAACGCAGCAGTATATAACAGGTACAGAAGTGTGTATATGTATGTGCGTGTATCAAGTTGGAGTTATGCCAGGAACTCCAGCATAATTAAATGCTAGAAATATCCATTAATGAAATTCACCTCATTAGCATGTTAAAGAAGTAAATCATACAGGCATCTCAAAAGAGTCCCCAAAAAGCAGTGGATAAAATCTAATAGCCTTTCTCAATTAAAAAAAAAAAATGGTCCTAGCAAAGTAGGGATGAGGGAAGAGAAGGATAGCTTCCCAGTACAGCGTATGTAACATCTTGCTCTAAAAAGCCCACCACATATCGTATGGAATGATGTGAGTCCAACAGCCTTCTCTTTAAAGTTAGGACAGAGGAAAAGGATGCTATTATTGCACCCACACAGCATTACATTCTAGTCAATGCAGGGATGCAAGGAAAAGCAAGAAAACATTTAAGGATTAGACAGAAATAAACTTTCCTGCTAGTCAGATAGACAACATTGATTACATAAGGCAATATAGGAAAAAAAGTATTACAACTATTAAAAATATTTATCATTATTGCCAGAGTAGTATATTAAAATTAACATCACATCTATAAAAGTAGAAACTATAATAAAATTTAAAATATAATTATTAAGACCTATAAAAGGTATATCTAAGAATAAGTGTAGCAAAGGAAAGACAGAAAAGAAAACATTTATGAAGAAAATTATAAAAAATTTTTAAGGGCATAAAAAAGAATTCTAAATACAGAGATAGCTATTCTATGTCAATACATAAAAGACCTCACTTTTGCAAAGGAAATGATGACACCTAAATTAATTTATAAATATATTTTTCTAATGAAGTCACAATAGAGATCCCCAGGTGATTGATAAACTAATGTTAAAATGCAAATGAAAGAATAAAAATTCAATATAAACCAAGATGATTTTGAAGAAAAACTGATGGGTGATTTGCTGTGTAATTTATTTATCTAACCTATTATGAAACTACAGGAACAAAAAGAGTGTGGCATTGCTACAGGTAAAGATAAATTGACCTGGCAGAACTGAGGAAAATGCTCCAAGAAAAATTTACCAATATATAGCGGCATTACAAATTTAGAGAAGAGAAGATTTCTTTAATTACATTGCAGCAACTGGCCACCATCCAAATCGGGAAAAAAAGAAAAAAAAGAAGTAGACTCCGTACCTCACACCATATGTAAGCATCAGCTCTTTATGGATTAAAAAACTTAGTTGTGAGAAGCAAGTTTAAAACCTTCAAAAGAAAGCTGTAGGCAAATACCTTTATAATCAGTAACAAAGATTTTCTTAAACAAAAGATAAAAAGCACAAAACATGGAAGATTGATGAATTTACTAAAGTATAGTTTTGTATGAAAAAAAAGAATATAAGCAAAAAGAGAAGGTGCAGACATGCAGAAGTTATTTCTAATTCATTTAATAGGAAATCAAATCCAGAAGATATAATGAATGCCTTTAAATCAATTTTTTTAAAAGACAAACCAGTAAGAAAAGGGCAAAGACTATAATCAGAAAGCCATGAAAGAGAAAGTAAGAATAGCCAAAAAAGCATCTGAGTGATGATCAATTTCTCAGCAGTTAGAGACACGTGAAATAAACTACAGTGAGATACTGTTATGCAACCATCAGATTTACACAAATTTTAAAAGTCTGATGATACCATGTGTTAGAGAAGATACAGTACTTAAAATCAAACAACCAAAAAAAGCTTTCTCTTCCAGGACAACTTTTCCTAGAACATTTACAAAAATATGATTACATAATTAGGCCTTGATGAAAACCTCAAAACGTTCCAAAGAGGAAAAGTCTCTTACAGTCTATTCTCCAACCATAGCAGAGGAAAACCAGAGATTCATTTCTAGAATGTGAATTCAAAAAACAGTCACTTGGAAATGTGACCTAAAGGCAAAATGTAAAAAACTTTCAGAAGAATATAAAACCTTCCAAAGTAATGATTAGCCTGTGTAAGAAATCAAAACTGCAAATTCAGACTATTTTGGAAATTATTGTAATAAAAGAAACAATAAAGATGAAAATGTAACTAAAAATGCTAAGACTTCAGATGGCTCTCTTTTCTATGTCATTCTGTTAGTCTTTCTTTCTATATACATAGAAATGTAAAAATTAAGTAAAAAAGAACGAGCTGTTAGTACAAATACATATATACGTATTCACACATACTTGCAAATGTGCTGCTGCTGCTGCTGCTGCTAAGTCACTTCAGTCGTGTCTGACTCTGTGCGACCCCACAGACAGCAGCCCATTGGGCTCCGCTGTCCCTGGGATTCTCCAGGCAAGAACACTGAAGTGGGTTGCCATTTCCTTCTCCGATATATGAAAGTGAAAAGTGAAAGTGAAGTTGCTCAGTCGAGTCCAACTCTTAGCGACCCCATGGACTGCAGCCTACCAGGCTCCTCTGTCCATGGGAGTTTCCAGGCAAGAGTACTGGAGTGGGATGCCATTGCCTTCTCCAACTTGCAAGTGTAAAGGTACATATATACCTATGTATCCACAGACACCTATTTGTACACATATTTGTGTACAATTTGTATACATATTTGTACAAGTGTGTTTATTTATACATGTGCATTTTATGTAGAGTTTAGATAGACTTCCATGGGTTGAGTGAAACAAGATCCCTTCTCAGATTCCTCTGTAACAAATGCCATCAGTTCAGTGACCACAGGTTTTATAGCCATCTCTTTATACATCTGCTATCTGCAATCAGTGCTAAGTCCCTCAAGATCAAGGTGTGTATCAGAGCCTTTCTCGTCACTGGCACAAAGGATACTTTCACCAACACCCGACATAGTTTTAAATTTGGGAGTCTGATGGTTGTTAAATGATGTCTTGTTGTGGTCTCATTCACATCCTTCTAATTACTAACCATATTGTACATGTTTTGGGCCACACTTGTTATCTCGTCCATGAATTTCTGATGACATTGCCCTTTTTCCTATTGCTTTTTCTTCTTGTTGGCTTGCAGGAACTATTTATATCATTGGGCTTTCCTGATAGCTCAGTTGGTAAAGAATCCTCATGCAATGCAGGAGACCCTGGTTCAATTCCTGGGTAGGGAAGATCCTCTGGAAAAGGGATAGGTTACCCACTCCAGTATCTTGGCCTTGAGAATTCCATGGACTGTATGGGGTTTATGGGGTCACAGAGTTGGACACAACTGAGTGACTTTGGGCTTTCCTGGTGGCTCAGCTGGTAAAGAATCCACCTGCAGTGTGGGAGACCTGGGTTCAATCCCTGGGTTGGGAAGATCTGGAGAAGGGCATGGCAACCCACTCCAGTATTTATGCCAGGAGACCCTCATGGACAGACGAGCTTGGCAGGCTACAGTCCATGGGGTCGGAAAGAGTTAGACACAACTGAGCAACTAAGCACAGCACAGCACATGATATCATTATATATTCTGATTTCATTATATATGAAATCCTTTATATGTTATATATACATTAAATACAAAATAGCTTCTCCATTTCTTAGGCTATTTTTCTTTCTGCTTATGTAATCTTTGTTATACAAAGTTCTCATTTCCTCTTACTCAATTTATCAATCATTCCTATTTTTTGAAAACTTTTCCTACTGCTAAGTTACATAAGTATTCTCCTGTACTTACCCTTGAAGATTTAAAAATTGTTTACTTTTTATATTTAGATCACATTTCAAAGAGATCACTCCAGTAAGTGTTTCTGAATTAATAAAACAAAGTACGCTCAGCTCTCTACTTGAAATACTTGATCCTTGAGAAGTCAGGGAAGACTCTAAACTAGGATCTGACTGTGTCTCTGTGTAAGACAGATTTTTCTAAGCTCTGCTATGTAAAAAGCAACCTTCAAGTCTTAGCTTAGAAAACAAATATTTGCCACTGACCTCACACTTTAGCTATGGCTTGGCTGTGGCTCTGAGACTGTTCCAAACTGTGGGTAAGTTTCAAGTTTGATCATTAAGGAATCAGGCTAAAGGAGCAATCTCCATCTGGTTGTCGAATGCTTGTCTTATGATGAAGGGACAGAGTAAGAGGAACAGTGGAAATTTTCAATGGTTCTAAAATCTTCTGTGCAGTCAGAGTAAACAGGTCATTGGGCAAAGTAAGTCACATCACGCTGCTGCTGCTAAGTCGCTTCAGTCGTGTCCGACTCTATGCGACCCCATAGGCGGCAGCCCACCAGGCTCCCCCGTCCCTGGGATTCTCCAGGCAAGAACACTGGATAGACCCAAAGTTAATGGGATGAAGAGAATATTTTGTCCCCACGGAAGGATAACAAGGTTAGAAGGGCCTGAAAAATTGTAAATAAATAATACATTCTACCACAGTGTCCCCTCTCAAATCTACATGACCACAGGCTTGCTAGTGCTTTAGAAGGCTGGCTGTATATTTGTTAAAGATCATTCAAAAACAGAACTTAATATCTACTCTAGGTTCTCCTGAATGGTTGATATAGTACAAGGGGCAAACTTTTTGTTGGCACCCCCAGTTTAGTCCAGCAACTGTGTCTCTTGCACATGTTCACTGCTGGTGCAAAGAAGGTGAGATCTCCTCACCCCATGCCTTGAAGCAGTTCTACATTCCAGTATGGCCAAGGCTCAACCATCACATGTTGGTATCCTGAGCTCCACCCTGGCCAGGCTAGAACTGGCCACAGAGCAGCAGATTGAGTGAAAGGGATAATCAGAGTTGGAGGAAAAAGAAAGAAAAACACAGATTCCACTGGCAAGGGAAATGCTGCTTGGCATCTGCAATGTGAAACATTTGTTCTGTAGTTGGCTTGGCTGATCTTGGCTTTGCCTACAGCCATCACCTCCACCTGGCCAGCCTGTCTGTATTAACAGGTAATGCAGAGAGACAAGCCTGAGCGGTCACATGCCAATGTTCTCATTTCAGTTTCTCAAGACCTAATCCAAATAGCAACACCTCCCTCAAAGCAACAGTTGGCTGAGTATGACCACCCTCTGCCAGCAATCATTTAAATGAAATCTGAGCCTACCCTAGAATGCATAGAAGGTGTAGAAAAGAGCCTAGCAACACAGTTCCTACAACCATAAGTCCCACCCACAGCAGAAAGGCATGTGGGGTAAAATTATGCATTGTGGGGGTGGTAGGTAGGGGAGACAGGGCTCTGCATTTGCCTACTCTTTTCTCTGCACTAAACAGCTCAGAGGATTCAGCCTGAAGACTTTCGACATGCAGTAAGTATCGTGGCCCAATGATTAGGCAAGGCTTCTCTAAGTGTGATTCTTGGTGGTCCTTGGATCCATTAGCTGGCAACTTGTTAAGAATGCAAATTTTCATATTCTACCCCATCCTTGCTATGTCAGAAACTCTTGAGACGGTTCCCACCCTTCTGTATTAGAGCAAGACTTCCAAGTGATTCTGAAGCATGCTAAAGTTTGAGAACCTCTCTGTCAAAAGATAAAGTGGTCCTTGGGTTCACTTCCAGCCTTAATCCTAATTTTGGAGAACATTTGTGTCCTAGATAAAAGACACTTCAATCATAATCCCCAACAAAGACCAAAATCAAAGTTCCCCATTGGCAATCCATCACCATTAGGTACAATTCAATCAATATGACCAACACAGCAGGCAACAGACATACTTCCCAGTGAGAAGAAGAGATAGAATAACAGATACAGACACGCAGTATGGGATTTCTATTTTCTTCATTTGAATCCCAGCATCACTACTACCACTCATATATGTGACCTTGCATCAGGTTATTTTTAAAAAGCTTCCCAAGCATCCTGTATCCTGCATCGAATCTGGACTGGTGATTCGTTTCTTATATGATATTATACATGTTTCAATGTCATTCTCCCAAATCATCCCACCCGCTCCCTCTCCCACAGAGTCCAAAATACTGTTCTATACATCTGTGTCTCTTTTGCTGTCTCGCATACAGGGTTATTGTTACCATATTTCTAAATTCTATATATATGTGTTAGTATACTGTATTGGTGTTTTGCTTTCTGGCTTACTTCACTCTGTATAATAGGCTCCAGTTTCATCCACCTCATTAGAACTGATTCAAATGTATTCTTTTTAATGGCTGAGTAACACTCCATTTTGTATATCATATATGAAATGAATCGCCAGTCCATGTTCGATGTATGATACTGGATGCTTGGGGCTGGTGCACTGAGACAACCCAGAAGGATGGTATGGGGAAGAAGGTGGGAGGGGGGTTCAGGATGGGGAACACATGTATACCTATGGCGGATTCATGCTGACATATGGCAAAACCAATACAATATTGTAAAGTAATTAACCTCCAATTAAAATAAATAAATTTGAAAGCCTAGATATCACATCTAAAATCGGGGTGTTTTGTTTGGGCCTTCATACTCTTCTCTCCCTCTACCATATCCTGCTGGAGTTCCAGGCCCCATTCCTCTAGGACTCTGACCCTAGGCTTTCATTCAAGTTTGTTTTTGTCTTTTCTTGTTTAGATAACCAATCTTTTAAAGTCTTGCATTTTAGTAAGAAAGCAACCTTTTTATGGATGTTAGCAGTTTATTGACCTAATATTTGTAAATGGTTTGTTGGGGCAGGTAAAATTATGAAATGCAGTGTTTGCAACAGGGGAATTTTTTTCCTTTTTTTTCCTTTTTTTTTTTTAAACTGTATAATGTCCCTCAAGTTACAGCAGTGTACCTGTGCCACTGAATTTCCAAAGTGTACCATTTTTTTTTACCGTGCTTCAAATAAATAGAAAAAATAGTTAATAAATAAATAAATAAATTTATATTAAAAAAAAAAGCTTCCAGCAGAGTTTCTCCACCTGTATAATGGGTAGAGTAATAGTATTTTCCTCAAATTGCTATAGGGCAGTGATTCTCAAAGCACAATCCCTTGATTGGCATCTTCAGCATCACCTAGAAGTGTGTTAGAAATGAAAATCCCCTGAGCCACTGCTTAACAAATGACCCCAAAATTTAGCAGCTAAAAAAATCAAATGTATCTCAGCTTCTGTGTGTCAGAAATCTAGACACACTTGCCATATGGACCTCATCCTAGGACTGCCTCATGACACAGCAGAGTCTTCCACCAGGAAGAGAGATGTAGGAGAGAGCAAGAGAGAGTGACAGAATCCACAGCATTTTTTAAAACTTCATGGCAGAAATGGTACTCCATCTCTTTTCCCATATTCCATTCTTTAGAAGCCAATCAATAAGATCAGTTCGCACTCCAGGGGACACAAGAGCAAGAATACCAGGAAGGAAGACTATTGTGATGTCTGCCTGTCACACCCACTGAATCAGAAATCCCAGAGGTGAGGATCAGACCCCTGTGTTTTAACAAGCCCTGCAGGTGACTCAGATATACAGTTTTTGAAAAGTCAATGAGAAAATGGGGGCCAAGTACCTCCCACAGTGTCTGGCATATGGATATGCAAGAAAAGTTATCTATTTAGGTTACTGTTTTGATTTCTTTTCTATATAATTTTATTCATTCATTCATTTATGTATTTTTGGCTGTGCTGGGTCTTTCTGGCTGCATGGGTTTTTTCTCTAGTTGGGGCAAGTGGGGTCTACTCTCTAGCTGCGGTATTGGGGCTTCTCATTGCTATGACTTCTCTTTTGCGGAGCACAGACTTCAGCTGCATGGGTTTCGGTGGTTGTGGCACATGGGCTCAGTAGTTGTGGTTCCCAGGCTCTAGAGCACAGGCTTAATAGTTGTGGCGCATGAGTGTAGTTTCTCTGCTGCATGTGGGATCTTCCCGGACCAGGGATTGAGCTTGTGTCTCCTGCTTTGGCAGGTGGATTCTTTACCACTGAGCCACCAGGATAGTCCCTATTGTTTTGACTTCTAAAACTTTCTGCCTGCACTCAAATATCAAGTGTCATATAAACCAAGGGTTCTCAAGGTTTAGCTGAACCTTGGAATCACCTGTGGAGCTTTTAAATCATGATATAAAAGCTTCAACTTAAACAATTATATCAGAATCTCTAGGGATGGGACCCAGGCATCAATATTCTTCAAATCTCCCTTAGAAGATTACCAACATACATTTAAAACAAAGAACCACTGAAATAGACCCAGAAAGTAAGATAGCTTTTTTCTCTATTAATCTGGCTTCTTGGGGCTAGAATATTGGCAAAAGAATCATTGATATGTGATTATAAATCAAAACAAAACAAACATACAAGCAAGCAAACAACCAGGCTCTGCAGTGTATATCTTGTAAGTTACTTGAGATCTTTCCTGCCCCCTTGTCCTGTTTGGCCCCTTCACACTGTGCCTCTGGAGAGGAACGTTGCCATCCTGCCAACTGAGAAAGCAGACCTGGGAACACACGTGTACTGGCACCGTGACTCGTGGCTCAGATACTGAGATGGTGCTCCTTACAAATCAGAATATTGGAACAGAGGGCACATGCGTTCCCTCTGGCCCTGACGGGAAACGCTCAGTCACTTATCTTCGCCTGAGGCAATTGGAGAGCAAACTGCTAGCCAGGAGGGGTGAGGCCATGAGCCAACACAGAATCTGGAGGAATAGGACCACTCTTGCCATGACGTCTCTAGAGAACTGAGCTCAGCCAACCTGCCCTTCTCCTCATCTGACAGAGCCCTGAGCCTGTCCATTCCTGGCCCAAAATCTACCCTGATGCAAAGCAAGCTCATGTGAGGGCAGCTGCTCTACCCAACCAGCAGCGTCTGGAAGAGATCAACCAAAATACCGACTCTCTTCCAGCCGCCCACCCCAACTCTGCCCTGGGGAATTGAACTTTGGGAATCTGCTCTCCAGTGGTGCTGCTTAACATCATCATCCAACATGATGATCAGGGAATTGTCAGATGCTCAGATGCTGCTCCAGAATATTCTTCTTGGAAGCTCCCACCAGAGGGCTAATTTGGTCAAAATGCTACCTTTAGCAGCACGGCTTAAATAGAAGCAAAGAAGATGCAAGAGGAGAAATTTTGTTTAGTTAAAAAATAATAATCACAAACCTCCACTCCCACAGTTCTCATTAACCAGCTCAATCTTTCATGACTCAAGAACCAAAAACACTGCTGACAGCTATGGGGCAGCGTGAGAGGTGCAGCCTTGGGGCCGTGGAGAGCACAGTGGCAGGACCACAGACTCAGTGAAGGCGGGCAGAAGCTACACCTTCAGAAAGTCCTGGCGCCCCTTCCTGCTCTGACGCTATGTCATTTTGGCAGATATCTCTGTGCTCCTGTTCTCCAGTCTTTAGAAACGGAATTACTATCAATCTAAGGGTTGTTTAAGGATTAAATAAGATGATAAATGTAAAAGGATTTAGTGGTGTTTGGCAGAAAGTGAGTCTCCTTTCTAGGATAAGAAAGGGAGAAAGGGAACAGAGAAGAAAGGGGAGGAAAGACATGGGGGAGGAGAAAGGAAGGAGGACGACAGGATGGGGAGGGGAGAGGGAGGAGGGAGCGGAGGCGGGGAGGAAGAGAAGCAGAGGAGGAAGGCAACGAGTGAGGTCATCCCTGGTTGTCATGGGGACCCCGCAAGTCCCAGAGACTGCACTTGGGGACACACTCAGGTTGGAACACACAGCACAGGAGCCATCCCTGCCCTCTTCCATCTCTAAAGCAGACATCCCTAAATGACCACTTTCAGGCAGCCACTAATCAATCAGCATGGATATGGGAGAAGTGATCAACATACAACTTTCAGGCTAGGCTTGTAATTTAGTGAAGGAAATCTCCATGATTCACAGGTATCTATTTATCGTCTGAAATTTCTCTCGAAACTTGCTTTATAGCTTTTATGTCTCTAGCTTAATGATGTCAAACACACAGAGTGTCCTGACCGAAAGAGGAACCTTCAAGGTGGCTCAGCCTTGTCCATTGGCCCATTGTTTGGGTGTCCTAAAGGTTATTGTTTTCTTGATGGCAGCAGCCTCTGTTAAGGAAACATTTCTGTGGCCTCATAGTGCTAGGTCAGGCTCGTGGTTATTTTAATGAAAATAATATTGACAATAGACCCCCAACCCAGATCCAATATTTTTCACGCACTCTGTCTGAAAAGCTCTCTTTCCATGATGGCTGTAACCAAAGGGATGATGATTCCAAATAGACCTTCAAATCCCAAGACCCTTCCCCAAAAGACCTTTCCAACTTGACATCTGAACCTATTTCCTACATCAACTGTGCATTAGCACACATGCCCTTTACAATTAAAAATAAAACTGGGCAAGACATGTGGCTATTTGCAAAGGATTCCTTATTTATTACAAACTCTTGTTTAGGGGGAAAAAAAAAGGAAAGAAAAATCTTCCATGACAAATGTTTGCCTCCCTGGCCAGAGGTGAGCATCCAAGGAAAGTTCTGGAAAGTTCCCTGCTCAATGCCTGCAAGAACCAGAATCCAGGCCTTGGCAGCCTGTGGGGCACTCCTTGCCCACTTGCAGTGAAGTTGAGGAAAGGACATCATGGCCTACTTTTGAGGAATCCTGCTGCCAAATCCAGAAGAGGGAGGGAAAAAAGATGAGGAGGAAAGGGCTTTGATTCTGGAAATTATGACTTGCTGACATCCTTCTTCACTCCCCTTATAATCTGCCTAACTGTAGACACGACTTTAATTATAGATGGGCAGGTGGGGCCAGCCAAGAACAGGGCTGCAGCTGGAATTTGTGGCCTTGGGATAGCCGGGCTTAGAGTCTTGGGCTCCTCCTTGTGTTTTCCCTGCTCCCCAGGTTCTTCTTCCAGAGCTAGCAGTGCCCTCTGTGAGTGTTTTTCAAATGCTAAGTGAGCAAGAGGACTCCATGTCCTGACCAAATTCTCCCCCAACCTAAATAAACAATCAAGGATCAGAGGCTCAGAGAACACAACTTCTTCTGTCTTCTTGGAAGATTAGCTGCAGTAAAGCCACTTTGCTCTCAGGTGAGCCACAGGGAGGCTCATTTCTCATCTCTCATCCTAAATCAAGTATAAAGTATTGAGGGTTCCCTGGTGGACCAGTGGTTAGGACTCTGCACCCTCACTGCCAAGAGTCTGGGTTCCATTCCTAATCTGAGAACTAAAGATCCTGCAAAACTTGTGGTGCAGCCAGGAAAAAAAACCTCAAATAGAAAGTGTTACAAGAAGAAGAGGTGCTGAAGTCATTATTGAACATCTCGGCCGTGCCAGACCCTGCAGTCACTGTCTCGTGTGTTGTTTTCTCACTGGATTCAGATAGTATTCATGTGATAGAGGTTGATGACTCTCATTTTAAAGGCAGGGAAACTGAGAGACAGTACAAATAGGTCTATACAACCATGAAGAGAAAGAACCAGGCTTTGAAACTGGGACTAATCTGGTCTTCCGGGCTCCTGTTTCAGTCCTATCTCCTTGCCCATTTAGTCTTTTGCAATCACAACTTTGCTTACACTCTAGAATAGTTCCTCTTGCCCATGGGGACAAGTACAGCTGCACATCTGGAAGGGTTGGGGTACCGAGTAGGGGGACAGATATGCACCCTGTTAAATGGCCTGTGAGCTATACATACACGTGTGGAAGCTGGAAGAGGGGACTCCACCACCTGCCACGAAGTCGTTATCCATCAACCATGAAGGCAATTATGAAGGAAGGAAGGAAGAGACGGATGAACAGGTTCCTGAATGTGTAGAACTCCTTCCCATCCCTTGAGGCTTCATTACCAAGTGTGTCCTTGTTGCATGGAACCAACATACCTTCAGGATTAAGTTGGATAAAGACTTTGAAGAATGAGGAGCTTGGGAAATGACCTCCTCAACACACACACACGCAAGTGAAATAATAGCAGATCATATGAATTTTGTTGCTGGATAAGTTGACAATACCTTGAAAAGGTTTTTTGTGTTTTTTTTTTTAATTAAGAACTTATTAGAGCAGTTTTAGATTCACAGCAAAATTGAGCGGAGGGACTGACTTTTCGTGTATACCTTCTGTCCCCAGACATGCATAGCCTCTGCCATTACCAACATTCCTTCAACGGTGGTGCATTCGTTACAACAGAACACACATGGACCCATCAGAATCACCCAAAGTCCCTAGTTTACCTCATAGTTCATTCTTGGTGTTCTGTATTCTATGGGTTTGGGAAAATGTAATAATAACATGTATCCATCACTGCAAACATCATGCAGAGTATTTTCACTGCCCTAAAAATCCTCTGAGCTCCATCTACTCACCTTCCTCCCCCCCAACCCCTGGCAACCGCACATCTTTTTGCTGTCATAGATTTACCTTTTTCAGAATGTCATTTAGTGGGAACTGTATAGTATGTAGCCCTTTTGAATTGACTTCTTTCACTTAGTGATAGTCATTTTTTTAATTATATATTTATTTATTTATTTTTGCCTGCACTGAGTCTTCCTTGCTGTGAGCAGGCTTTCTCTAGTTGCGGCGAGTAGGGGCTGCTCTTCATTGTGGTGCCTGGGCTTCTCCCTGTGCTGGCTTCTCTTGTTACAGAGTACAGGCCCTAAAACGCATGAGTTTCAGTAGCTGGAGCTCTCGAAGGCTCTAGAGCG
This sequence comes from Ovis canadensis, assembly GCF_042477335.2. NCBI lineage: Eukaryota > Metazoa > Chordata > Mammalia > Artiodactyla > Bovidae > Ovis > Ovis canadensis. The sequence continues at coordinate 83,522,951 of NC_091257.1, read as the reverse complement.
CAGGCTCTATAGTTGTGGTGCGTGAGCTCAGTTGCCCCACTCCTCGTGGGATCTTCCCAGATCCCAGGGATCGAACCCATGCCCCCTGCATTGGAAGGTGGATTCTTAACTACTGGACCACCACAGAAGTCTAGTGATAGTCATTTAAGATTCCTCCCTGTCTTTTCGTGACTTGAGAGGTCACTTCTCTTTAGCAGTGAATTGTCTGGATATACTACATCCAATGTATTTAACCACTTATCTACTGAAGGACATCTTGGTTGCTTCCAAGTTTTGGCAATTAGGAAGAAAACTGCTGCAAACATCCACGTGCAGGTGTTTGTGGGGACGTACGTTTTCAGCTCCTTTGCATAAATACTAAGGAGCATGATCTCTGGTCAGTATGATGAGTATTTTAGTTTTGTAAGAAACCACCAAACTTCTTTCAAAGTGATTGTACCATGAAGGCCTTTTCTTTTTCTATCAGAAATCATCTCCCACTGCCTCTGATCAGCCCTACGTGATGTCATATGGCTCCAAAAGGGTAAGAGCCATACCAATTACTACAACTACCCTTCCGAAGTACTTCCAATGTTCTATCCCTTTCCGCTTTCCTAATATACCTTCGAGAGAAGTTTTATCATTTTCCTGCTTCTTAAAGATAAGGGAATTGGAGGAAAAAAAAATAGACAGAAAGCAACTTGATTAAGGTCACATAGGAAACAACCATACTAGGATTTGAATCCCTCAATCTAACTCCAGCTCCTAACTCTACCCATGAGTGACAAGAGATCCATGGAAATTAATTACTGGTGATTGACAATAAATGTTCATCAACCAAACAACACCAATGGATGAGACCAGAGGATTACAGAAAAGATGCTTAGTAATTTCTGAGTTCAGTAATTACTTTTACATAATTGCAAATCATATCTTCTCTGGGCAGTGTTCAATGGGACTGTGAGCAAAGAAAAACTGATTCTTTAAAAACAGCCCCTTTCTTGGGAGGAGGGAGGGATAAATTAGGAGTTTGGGATGAATAGATACGTACTATTATACATGAAATAGATAAATAACAAGAACCTCCTGTATAGCACAGGGAACTATATTCAATATCTTATAATAACATAATTTAAAAGAACATATATGTGTGTGCACATGTATCTGAATCACTTTTCTGTACACCTGAAACTAACAACACTAAATCCAACCACACTCCAATAAAAAATATACATAACAAAATAAAAATTAAAAAGCAAAATAATTTTTTAATGCCAAAACTAATAAAGTAACTGCCTAAATAAAAGGCATAAGACAAACATTTCAGAAATCAATTTTCAATCTCAGTTTTTGCTACAGGTTTTCTGAGGGTTGTATAGCAATCATCACAGTGATTATGAAGAACTAAGCTGGGGTAGGGGACTACGTGGTTGGACTTCTTACTGGTCGTTTAATAAAATCACAACAGTTTATTTTTTGTATGTTGAGAAATGTATATACTAAATAAAACAATTTTCTTTCCAAGCTAATATGAAGAGAAAGTGTGAGGACAGGCCACAAGTCAGGATAGTAAGGCCAGGGTGTGAAAGCACATGGAAATATTCAGTAAATGTTTGTTACATCAACAAAGGAATGTCTCTGGAATGAAGATCCCTTCATGAACAGGTCTCTCTGGGAAACTTAAGTATACCTGAATCACTTTTTTAACCAAGACAGCCTTCACCAACCATTCTGAAAGCCAGCAAAAACATCCTCAACCCTTGCTATTGTTAAGACTTTATGTTAAATATTGTATTTTACACACACACACACACACACACACACACACACACACACGGCATCTTCCTGCAGTCAAAGAGTTGGATTTTTTAAATGTGCATTTAAGCAACTTATTGACATCATAAAACTGGGAGACTTAAGATCATTACTTAACAAAAAATAAATAGAGAGTAATCTGTCATTTTTCCCAAAGGAATATCAGCTAGTGAACTCACTTCTGAGGAATTTCCCAGAACAGGGAAAAGCAGGTTTAGGGAAAATGGGTCTTTCAATGTCAAGTTCAGAAGAACTGCAAGATGATAAGAGATGGCAGATAACAGTGTCTTCATCCTATGAGGGTCCCAAAGGAAAGGGCAAGACCTACCTCCAGGGCCCAAGTAAGAGAGAATTCCTGGGAGGGGGATTTTAGGAATAAAGAAGATAAGGGTTAGGGACTAAAGCCAAGCACAATAGGTGCAAATCAGAGAATTCCCCAGACGTTTTCTATTTTGCTGCTTTATCTTCTGTCTTATGTCCAAAGTAGAAAGCGCTAAACACCTTACACAACATTTGCCAAAATGTGTTCCATGAAACATGAGTTCTACCAGATGTTCATTCATTTCATTATTTATTCACCATTCATTACATGTTTTTATTGAGCCGCTACTATGAGCCTTCAATACACTAGGCACTGTGCTAGGAGTGGCTAAAACCATTATGTCTCCAACTTCTAACAGCATATGTTCTAATGAGGGACTCAGACAATAATAAACACATAAACATGTAGAGTAATGGTAAGTGTGCTCTGTGTTTTGGTGAAAAGTGAAAGAGCATGGAAAGAGACAGATGATGGAGTCCTTCTGTAAACAAACAAGTCAGAAAAACCTTTCTTTTTTTTTCAGAAGACGATATTAAGCAGAGACTTGAATTAAATGAAGGATAGAACCAGGGAAATTTCTGGGGGAAATGTGTTAAAGTAGGGAACAGAGTAATTGAAAAGGTATTAAGATGAGAACACACTCAGCCTGTTTGGAGCAAAAGAATTTAATGAATAAGGGGAGAAGCAGGATGAATTGAGGTAGTAGATGTGGAGAGGAGAGGGGAAAGATTCAAAGGTGTCACAGAAAGGAATTTGGATGTGATTTGTAAATATGATAATGAAACTATCAAAGGAAACCAGAGAAATGATATTAAACAAGTGTAACCCCATCACTATTTGTATTGTCACTAAAACACAAACAAGATACTCTAGGTAAGAAATGATGAGTGCTAAGCAGAGAACTATCACCTCCCACATTATGGATACTATACTTCTATTAATATGACCTGAACTCTCATTAACAATTTTTGTCAGGGGAATATCCCATTTTTTTGACACAAACTGTGTCTTCATCTGAAATTCTAGCTTCTTAATTTGAGTAACTGTTCACCCACTTCTTTATTCTACAGTGAAGCAGGAAGTTTTTCTAACTGAGTGGTTACTACTGGAACTTTCCTTCACGTTAGATTCATTCCATTATCCCTGCCTGTCAAGTTCTTTGTCCATTTCTGACTGTCATCCGGAGTGTTTATTCTCCCTCTCTCCCAGCTTCGTGTCATTCCTAAGAAGAATCATTCGATGAAGGAATCACGGTGCTGATTGGATTAAGGTCAAGGACATGACACTGGGACTCACAGGAGATCGCTCTCCCAGTTGACATGACTCTATTTGTATTTGACAGTAGTTCACAGATGTGATGGTGTATTTCATGTATCAACTTAACTGGGAAAAAGGGATGTCCAGATAACAGGTGAAACATTATTTCTGGGTGTGTCTGTGAGAATGTTTCTAGAAGAGATTGGCACTTGACTCAGTAGACTGAGTAAAGCACCCTCATCTGTATGGATGGGCATCATTCAACCCACTGAAGGTGTGAACTGAGCAGAAACAGAGGAGGAAAGGCTAATCCACTCTCTCTGCTTGACCCGAGACACCCATCTCTTCCTGCTCTCAAACACTGTGCTCCCAGTTCAAACCATGATTACATCATCAGCAACAAGATCCTCAGGTCTTCAAACACAGACTGAATGATGCCACCAGATTTCCTAGTTCTTCAGCTTGCAGACAGAGCATCGTGGCCCTTCTCAGCCTCATATGCACAGGAGACAATTCTTATACTTTAGATAGATAGGTAGATTAGATGCAGATACACATATAGAGACTGGAAATAGATAGGTAGGTAGATAGATAGTTCTGTTTCCTAGCAAGCTCTGACTGACATAGAAGACTACCAAACGCTTAGTAACCTGACAGTGTTTCAGTTCAGTTGTTCAGTCGTGCCCAACACTTTTTGACCCCATGGACTGCAGCATGCCAGGCCTCCCTGTTCATCACCACCTCCCAGAGCTTACTCAAACTCATGTCCATCGAGTTGGTCATGCCCTCCAACCATCTCACCCTCTGTCATCCCCTTCTCCTCCTGCCTTGAATCTTTAGTGTTTGACATATTACAGTAAACACTAGGCCTCCTGGGTGGCTCACTGGTAAAGAATCCACCTGCCTGGGTTTGATCCCTGAGTCAGGAAGATCCCCTGGAGGAGGGCATGGCAACCCACTCTAGTACTCTTGCCTAGAAAATTCAATGGACAGAGGAGCCTGGCAGGCAAGACAGTCCATGGGGTCACAAAGAGTTGACTGAGTGACTGTGCACACAAGCACAGCACACAAACACTAAATTAATGTTAACACTATTATCATTGCTGTATTGTCTTCTAATCCATGTTTAACCATCTTGTCCAAAGAGGTTTTATAAGATGTGTTTTCACATGTCCAGCTGACCTCCTAGATTCTAGGAAAAAAATCACTTCCATAGTCTACCAGTGTGTAACTATAAAAGAAAAGGTTAGAACTGATCTGCTATAACTTCTGAGTGAACACAAGCTGAACCTCTGTGACCATACTTTCCTCTTCCATGTGTTCACAAATTAACTCCTTTAATAATCTAGTCTAAAATCTTTCGGTATCAACAACAAACTCATTTCCTGGAGGTTCATGGAAACCTTGCTCCTCCTCTGTTGAAATTTGGGATGACATTTAGCTGTCTCCAGGCTTCCTTCATTGCTCATTTGGTAAAAAAGAAATCTGCCTGCAATGCAGGAGACCCTGGTTTGATTCTTGGTCCAGGAAGATCTACTGGAGGAGGGATAGGCTCCCCAGTCCAGTATTCTTGGGCTTCCCTTGTGGCTCAGCTGGTAAAGAATCTGCCTGCAATGTAGGAGACTTGGGTTCGATCCCTGGATTGGGAAGATCTCCTGAAGAAGGGAAAGGCTTCCCACTCCAGCTTTCTGGCCTAGAGAATTCCCTGGACTGTATAGTCCATGGGGTCACAGAGTCAGACACGACTGAGCTACTTTCACTCACTTTCACTTAGCTCTTTCCAGTCTTCCACTACTCTTACCTTTTTCCATGAGTTCTTCCAAAGTTCATTAGTGATGTTCAAGGACCCCATTCCTAAGTCCTCTGGGTATTTGAGGAGACCATGAGATCTGAGGTGGTGGAAGACATGGGACTTCTTTCCAAGTTCCTTCTCCTATTTTGAGGTTTGTGCCTCTTCCCCTCATCAAGATGTCTTCCACATTGTTCAGGCTTAAATTCTCTCTCCATTCCCCCATCAGTACCATAAAGCCAGTTTATCCCTTCAAAGATCTACTGCCTCCATGAAAAATGACTTTTAGAGCTTTTAAGAGCATCTTCTAAAGACCACCTTTTGGAAGATGACTGTTATGCTTTCCTCGACAAATTTTAACCCTCAGATCCTGCTGAACTGACTCTCCGAGACAGTCTTCTTGTTTCCCTGCCATCTCGTCTATATTGTTCTTGATCCTGAGTCCTTCTTTCCATCTTTCTGGGTGTCTCTTCTGCACTGGCATTCATCAGAGTTCCCTGGCTAACCACACTGGTTTCTCCAGTTACTTCTCCATGGTCTCCATTGCTGGAAAAATTTGCACAGGCAGAATTGCCCTTTGGAGAGATTTTCCAGCCATTGTCACCCTGCATTTTGAAGCCTTAGCCCACAGATTCAAGCTGACGTTTTTTTTTTTTTTCTCTCTCAATTGTTTTAAATTCCCCTTTCCCATCATCTGACTGTCCCCAGTTTTAACTCCTCACTCTGTCACCTCTCCCAAGGTTCCCATCACTTCCACTCAACCAAATAATGCCTTTTTGCTGGTGAGAATCTGGCTGAGAAAGTCAGTGACCCAGATGACTTCCTCCACCTGCTGAAGATTAAATTTTCAGATGGGAAAGACATGAAATCATCAAACACTCTGCTTTTAATTCAAAGAGACGTTCGGCATGTATCTGGACAGCCAGCATCCCCGTCACTGCAGTTATTTATCTTGCTGGGACAGTTTTGACTTGCACCTGAAGTGCATTTTCCATTTGCTGTGTTTGCATTTGCCAGACGGCCTCCAGTGTACAGCATGTAGATTCCACAAATACATTAAGGCCATCCCTCTATGCAAAAGCGTGGACAGATCCAAACATGGACAGATTCAGGTCAGGTCTGCACTAGCAAAGCCAAGTTTGTAGCAGTGAAAGGAAAACAAGGTAATTTAACTGGAAAGAGACAGGGAATGGAGTCAAAGTGTTAATCTGCCTCATTTTTCTTCACAGTTTTCTCAGTATGCTTGGCCTATAGTGAGTTCATTTTGCGTCCAACCAATATGATTTCAAGTTGATTTAGTTTTATCATCTGTAAAATAGGAATGATAAAGTCTTCCCTATCTACCTCATAGGAATATTTTCTTGCTCAAATGAGCTGAAGTAGTGAAAGAATTTGGGAAAGAGAACTAAAAAGTGCTTATGTATTAAACTAATACATTTTTTAGAAAGCTTTCCCCAAAAGCCAGGATGACTTGTCAAGAGCTCTCTATGGTCAGAGAATTCACAACAGAAAAACTTACTGCCTTGTGAGGAGAATAAGGTTAATAAAGGCAAGAATAGTATTAAACCCTTTGAAGGTCTTATATATTTTTTCTATTCTCAAAAATAAAGCACTCAAAACAATACATGAACTACACAATCAATTATGTTTTACATAATTTAAAGTCTATTTACTGGAAGTTAAACAATGTGAATTTATCTTGAATGCTAAATGACTTTTGAGAGAGAATTGCCAACTCTCACCAAACACTGTATGGGATTCACCAAACACTGTATGGGATTCACCAAAAACTGGGATTCATCTCAGATAGGGTTGCAATAGCTGAAACTCTATAGATAAGTAGATAGATTGTAGATAGATAAATGGAACCATCAAGTGAGAAAAATCTGAGCTATATCAGGAAACTTAAAGAAAGCTGAGTGGCAAGAGTAGAGGGGCAAAGGCAGAGGTGTGTCAAGGTGAAGCTGAGGGTAAACCGAGACGGAAAACTGCAGGGTAATAGAGAGGAGTCTAAATTTTAACCTAAGTATAATGAAAAGCTATAAACTATGGACTGGAAGAAACATAAGCTGGAGTCAAGATTGCCGGGAGAAATGTCAATAACCTCAGATATGCAGATGATACCACCCTTATGGCAGAAAGTGAAGAGGAGCTAAGAAGCCTCTTGATGAAAGTGAAAGAGGAGAGTGAAAAAGTTGGCTTAAAGCTCAACATTCAGAAAACTAAGATCATGACATCCAGTCCCATCACTTCATAGGAAATAGATGGGGAAACAGTGGAAACAGTGTCAGACTTTATTTTGGGGGGCTCCAAAATCACTGCAGATGGTGACTACAGCCATGAAATTAAAAGACGCTTACTCCTTGGAAGACAAGTTATGACCAACCTAGATAGTATATTCAAAAGCTGAGACAGTACTTTGCCAACTAAGGTCCATCTAGTCAAGGCTATGGTGTTTCCAGTAGTCATGTATGGATGTGAGAGTTGGACTGTGAAGAAGGCTGAGCACTGAAGAATTGATGCTTTTGAACTGTGGTCTTGGAGAAGACTCTTGAGAGTCCCTTGGACTGCAAGGAAATCCAACCAGTCCATTCTGAAGGAGATCAACCCTGGGATTTCTTTGGAAGGAATGATGCTAAAGCTGAAACTCCAGTACTTTGGCCACCTCATGCGAAGAGTTGACTCATTGGAAAAGATTTTGATGCTGGGAGGGATTGGGGGCAGGAGGAGAAAGGGACAACCGAGGATGAGATGGCTGGATGGCATCATGGACTCGATGGACGCGAGTCTGAGTGAACTCTGGGAGTCGGTGATGGACAGGGAGGTCTGGCATGCTGCGATTCATGGGGTTGCAAAGAGTCGGACATGACTGAGCGACTGAACTGAACTGATGGGAGGGTTTTAAACAAGCTGTGACATAACTGTGTTTAAGAGGATCATTTCTGCTCTGTCACAAATGGATTAGAGGTAGACCAAAGAAGTGGGCAATCCACACTGGAGGCAGCTGCGGTCATCTGCTGTGATCATTTTCATCACATTCTTGAAGGTCATGGTGGAAGAAGAAATGGGCTTCTTCCACAGACACCCAAAGGGCAGAGTCAGAAATTATAAGAAGCAGATTCCAACCCTACCTCTATAACAAATCATAGTTGACATACAATGAAATGGACTTCTTCCAATGATAATAAGCAACTACCATTGGCTGTTGTATCAGTTGGCTATACCTGCATAACAAGCCATCTCTAAACCAAGTGGCTTAAAACAGCAACCATTTATTATTTCTCTTGAGTTTATGGGTTGGCTGGATGGTTCTATTCTGGGCTGGGCTGGGTTGATCTTAACTGGGCTCTCTCCAGTGTGAGATGTGTCTGTCCTCAGTCTGTCAGTTTGCTGAAGGATGGCTGGTCTAAAATTGCCTAGGCTGGGGCAACTCATCTCTCCTGCATGTGGCCTCATATCCTCCAGCAGGATGGCATGGGCTTATTCTTAAGGTAATCACAGAAAACAATAAAGAGGAAGTAAAGACTCATAAGTGCTTCTTCACACTTCTGCTTGCATTAAGTTAGCTAACATCTCATGGGCCTAACCAAGTCACATGGCTGAGCCCAGAGACAGAAAGGGAGGGGACTACGAAATTAGAATTCAAAAGGGCATGGATACAGGGAGGGCATTAACTGGGGCCACCAATATAGTCGATCTATTACAGTTGTATTGAAGATGAATGACCACTTATGAGATAAGAATCTGTAGTGCAGACTAGAATGCCTGATCTTTATAAGTCTTGTCACACTCAACAATTCTACTTGGAAGAACAAATAGGGCACCCCCACATGAGAAGCTGCATGAAGAAGAGTTAATCCAGAGCCCTTGTCATTGCCCAGAGTTGTTGTTCATGATTATGTAGGAATTATTTTGAATGTATTCCCAGGACCAAGCAACTGAAGGACCATCCATTCAAAAAGCTGAGCACCATTCTCTTTCCCTGAGAGATATTGTCTCCAGTTCTCTGACATCAGTCTGGGAGAACATCCATGGGACTCCAATAATCAAGCTGCTGTATCCTCTTACAACTAGGATATTAACTGAAAAAAAAGATGCTGCCTAAGGAAATCACTCTATTTCAGGTCTGAAACTCACTTCTAAATAAAGATATTAACTCATAAAGACAGGGGTAAGGATTTTGGCCTTGCTGAAGCTGACTTACTGGAAATAAGAGAAATAAACACATGCACACACATAGTCACACATTCACATAAAGTATTCAGAATCCAGATTTTAAAAGGCCAGAAATATTGAAAATATAAAATAAAACCAGCCATTACGGTAACTGCAAATAAAGTTTGCATCTTGCTAGCAAATGTGAGCTATAAAAATTCCAAGATTCTGTGGTCTGGTTGAGGGCAAGACTATTTCCAGAACTTCACACAGAGACACAAACACCCATACAATCCTATACTCATAAAACACACACACACATGGCAGCTACACATTCACATATACAAAATACAACACAGATATAGTCACACACAAATATGCACACCAGTGTTCATGCTCTCATGCACAATGATACATTCATGCATATAGTTTCACAAACATACTCATAAATAACCAGGCCCACTGCTCCAGATGTCACCATGGTTAAAATATACGAAAATATATTTGTAACTATATATCAGAAATTCCATTTGAAAACATCAACAGAATGGTGCTTAAAAATAAAAACACACACACAGAGGCAGTCACATGAGTGAAGACATAGGCAAGATGAAAATACTTGCTATTCAATAACATACCACTGGGTGTACAGAAATACAAAAAACAGCTACACACACATGCTCACAAGGCATCTGCAAACAAGCGCACATACACACACATGCCTATCCACCTAGGCACTCTTCAAGGTCATGGATGCTCCCTAATCCCTACCTGTCTCCCCAACTTAATTGAGTACCACCCTTCTTTCTTCTTTTTTTAGTTCTCCTTCCATTTCAAGAAAATCCTCAATTCTTTCCTGTTCTAATCCCTTCGCACTCTCTGCTCCCTGAGCTCTTCACATGGCTGACCCTCTTGGATCCTTCAGACCTCAGGTTCAATACCACCTGTCCAGTGGGACCTTCCTCCACCACCACCTCATGTAGACTGATCACTTAATCCACCCACCATGCACCTTGTTTGAGTCCTAATAGGACTGAGTGCAACTTTGAAATTATACATATATTTGTGAGGCTGTTTATTATCCATTTCTCCCTCTAGATGGCAAGAACCACATCAACTTCACTCATCCTTCATATGCTGAGTCTAGAACAGTACCTGGCAAACCATGGTCACTCAATAGCTGTTGCACACACATTTGCTTGGAAGGAAACAAATAAATAATGCATTTTTAAACTGGTTACCTTGGGAAAATTTGGGAAACAGTACAGCTTATCCCACCCTAGAAGCAAATGGTCTGGGGCCTTTGTGTACCAGTACCTGACAGTCACTGATTGAGAGCTGTTTCTGGAACGTCCATCAGGCCTGCTGTTAAAACAGGCAGAGCAAATGCTCAGGGTTCTAGGAGGGAAAGACCCTAGGCACAGAGAAGCAGATCCTAGCAGTTCAAAGTCAGTAAGAGTACACTTAAAGACTGAAGTTGGAGTGGAGCACTAATAGTTTCCTCTAGATGAGAACCAACAGAGAGTAGGTCTCTGGGAAAGAGGACTTTTTTTTATGGCTGTGAATGGATGAGTAAACAGGGGAAATAATTCTTTATCTGGTAACACTGGAGTGCCAAAGAAAATGGCAGTGTCCAGGCCAAACAAAGACACCATGGCTGATCTTAAGCTAAGAATGTCTCATGGCAAGTCAGTCCCAAGAGAGGAGAGATGACTACTGCTAAGATAAGACATTGCACACTTGGAAAGTCCCAGACCCTTTTGACTAGAAGACTCTCCAGCTGCAAGATGGGAAATTCTGTGGTTACGACAGTGTTTTGCAAACAACCCTAAGCCTTTGAAATGCATGTGCAAAGCAAAAGAGTCATTTGGGGATGGAAAATGTAACAGCCTCAGCTGATCTTTTTGAGACACATGATGTACTGCATAGTAAACCTCATGACAGGGAAGCAGGCAGCTGGATCTGCAGCCTCTTTGTTCCCTGTCCATTCCCATTCACCCCTTGCTCCCAACACTAGTGCTTATGCCAAGTATAAAGCCAGTTTTTCTAACACAAAGAGAAATCAAGTCACAGTCATCTTGCCATGGGGGACAGTCATCACCAGAGACAGAGACTATGTCACCTGCTCAGATGTCCCTGGGTTTGCAGCTGAACTATTCAAAATGCCAAACTTCTAATGAAATCATGAGCAGGGAGGGATGTTCACTTATGAAAGGTTTCTCTGCCCACAGTGACTCACCAGGTATAAGAGCAAGGCATTGAGGCATTATAATGAAACTCTCTTTTAAAAACACATGTAATTAACTCATAAAATCCAGTTCTGGAGGTGGAAGAGACTTTCTGGAGAACCGGCTATGAAATGAATGAAATTGGGGCCTCATGGCTGGATATCTCTGAACAATGACCCAGTTTCCACCACCAGTAATAATATCTGGCTCTTCCTGTAAAGGACTCTGTGTGCTCTAGATCAGTGGGTCTCCAAGTGTGGTGTCTGGACCAGCAGCATTGGTGTCAACATCCCCTGGGAACTGGCACAAATGCAAACTTGGCAGACCAGCTCAGACCTACCTTAGTCAGTTCAGGCTGCTATAACAGAATATCATCAGAGACTGGATGGCTTAAACAATAGACATTTATTTCTCATAGTTCTGGAGACTTGGAAGACCAAAATCAAGGCACCAGCAGATCCTGTGTCTAGGGATGCTCTCTTCTGATTTGCACACGGCTTTCTTCTCACTGTGTCTACACAATGTAGAGAGCAAACAGAGAGGGAGAGAAGGTTCTCTTGCCTCTTCATTTAAGGGCACTAATCCCATTTTTGAGAGCTCCACTCATGACCTAGTGCTACTGCTAAGTCACTTCAGTTGTGTTCAGTTTGCAACCCTATGGACTGTATAGCCCCCCAGGCTCCTCTGTCCATGTCCCCATGGACAAGGCCTGGACAATTCTTCAGGCAAGAATACTGGAGAGAGTTGCCGTTTCCTCCTGCGGTGGATCTTCCCAACCCAGGGATCAAACCTGCATCTCTAGCATCTCCTGCATCGGCAGGCAGGTTCTTTACCACTAACACCACCTAAGTTCCACCTCATAAGATCATCCCGTGGCAAGATAGGATTTCAACACACAAATTTTGGCCTTAGGGGAGGGTCACAAATATTTAGTTCACAACCTCTACTGAGTCAGAAACTTTGAGAGCAGAGGCCAGCTACCCGTGTGATAAGAAACCTCCAGGAGGCTGTGTTGGGCACTCAAGTTGGAGAAACACTGCACTAGATTAGCAAGCAGAGCTCTCCATTTTCCCCCTCCTTGTCCCTCCCTTCTGTACCAAATAATGCTGTTGCCTTGGGAGAACTAGGCAGTGAGATCTTGTCAAACTTCCAAGGATGTTGCCTTCAAAATGCTGTAAGTGAGTCAGATGAGTTTTGTTATAATGGAAAAGTATTGGCAACAGGTCTGGGGATAACAGCTGCCTCCCCAGACACACAGTTGAATGTCCCCTGGGCTGCATTTCTCCAACAAAGATTTCAGCCTTTTATTTTAATATTTTTTTTTATTTTTGGCCACACCGCACAGCTTGCAGGATCTTTGTTCCCCAGTCAGATATTGAACCCATGCCCACTGTGCCCCCTGCAGTGGAAACATAGATTCTTAACCACTGGACAAGCCAGGGAAGTCCCAGATTTCAGCCTTTTGAAACTGACGAATTCCTTTCCTTCAACTGTCTGAAGTTCCTTACTTAGGGAAAACTTTATTTTAAATAATTAATATAGCATAAAAAACACATAGAAGTGTGCAGAGATCACACAATAAAAGCTTCCATAAACCCATAGAATCACCACCAGATCAAGAAACAGACTAGAACCAACATCTCTACAGCTTGCTGCTACAGCTAAGTCACCTCAGTTGTGTCCGACTCCGTGTGACCCCATAGACGGCAGTCCACCAGGCTCCCCCGTCCCTGGGACTCTCCAGGCAAGAACACTGGAGTGGGTTGCCATTTCCTTCTCCAATGCATGAAAGTGAAAAGTGAAAGTGAAGTCGCTCTGTCGTGTCTGACTCTTAGCGACCCCATGGACTGCAGCCTACCAGGCTCCTCCGTCCATGGGATTTTCCAGGCAAGAGTACTGGAGTGGGGTGCCATTGCCTTCTCTGTCTACAGCTTAACCACTTTTACATCTTTGCCATCAATTAGTTTTACCTTTTTTATGCTAACCTTTGTGTCTGCCTTTTTTCATTCAGCATTACAACTGAGAGATTAATTGAATCTACTAAGAGTATAAGTTTAAAATACTCCACATCTTCGCCAATACTTCGTAGCTGTCTGTCTTTCTCATTTCAGCCATTCTGGCAGTAGTGGGGAGATACGGTGATTTCAATTTGCATTTTGCCAATGACAAATTAGCATCTTTTCATACAATTATTGGCTACTTAGATATCCTCTCTTGTAAAAAGTTAGTTCAAATCTTATGTTCAAGCTCTATTTCCTCTTGGGTTGTCAATTTATTTTCTTATTGATTTCTAGAAGCACTTTCTATATTCTGGCTTAGAGTCCATTGTTGAATACGTGTATTTTAAATATCTTTTACACTGTTGCTTGCATTTTCACTCTTTTGATGGTGTATTTTGATAAACATAAGTCTGACTGTAATGAAGATCAATTTTAAAAAAAATTTTATGGAAAGTGTTCTATCTTCCTTAAGAAATGCGAACTTACTACTAGTCATGAAAATATTCTCAAATTTGTCTTTATAAAGTTTTATCATTTTTACATTTAGAACTATAATGCATATGAAATTGATTTTTGTTTATAATGTGAGATAGAGTACCAGGTTCATTTTTTTTCCATATGAATATCCAATATAATTTATTGAAGGTCATCCTTTCCACATTACAATGCAGTGTCACCATTGTCATGAATCAAGTGGACATATATGTTTGAATCTGTTTATAGATCTCTATTTGTTCTCCATTTTGTCTTGTCCCAATACCATACTGTCTTAGTTACTGTAGCATTAAAATAAATCTTCATGTTGAGAGTATAAGTCTTCCAACTTTGTTTGATTGCCAATTATTTAACTTGGCAATGCTGGACCCTTTATATTTCCAAATAAATGTTGGAATTAGCTTGTTAATTCTGCATACACACATTCTCACATGCACACATATTCCATGCAGATGTACCCAAAAAACCCACTAAGATTATGAGTGAAATTGCATTAAACCCATAGACAGTTTTTTTAATTGATGTCTTTATACCACTGAATCTTCCAGTGTTCAAGCATGTTAAGTCACTTAGGTTATTTACTTCTTTGATTTTTCTGAACCATGTTTTATTGTTTTCTATGGGTAGGTATTGTAAATCTTTTGACTTATACTTGGATATTTGAGAGGTCTGATGACATTGTAAACATTGTAAACACTTTAATTTTTTACTTTTCTGTTTGTTCATAGTGATAGAAACATAATTGGTTTTTACTATTAACTTTTTATTCAGAGGTCATGCAAAATCTAATTAGTAAATATTATAGTATCTCTGTATAGTATTTTGATTTTTCTACATGTATCAATACATCTATGTCATTTACATATAATGATAGTTTCCTTTTTTTCCACTAAATCTTTATTCCTCCTATTTCTTTTACCTGACTTACTGCTTTGGATAGGAACTCCAGCACAATTTTGTCTAGATATGGCAATAGTGGCCATCCTCAGCTCATTACCAATTGAAGGGACAAAACTTTCAACATACCACTATCAAATATTATGTGATATATGCTGTAAGAATTTTTATAGCTATTATTTATCAGGTTTTGTGAATTTCCTTTTGTTCTTAGATTGCTGAGAGTTTTTATAATGATCAAGTATTGAATTTTTCAAATGCTTTCACTGCATCTATTGAGATGATCAAAATTTTTTCTCTTTTATGTCATCAGTGTGATAAATAACATAATTGTTTTTTAATGTTAAATCTACTTGTATTCTTAAAACAAATACAACTTTATCTAGATATAAGGTCTTTATATACGACTTGATTTAATTTGCCAATATTTTGTTTAGGATTTTTATACCCATACAGAATGATTTTTTTATAGCTTCCCTTTTGCATAATGTTCTTGTCAGGTTTTACTGATCTTATAGTATCTATATTTTTCTGTTTATAATTTTTGCAAGTATTTGTATTATAGTGATATTATTTCTTCCATAAGTAGTTTTAAGTTTATTGGTAAACTAATTAGCACTTGAAGATTTTGTGTGTGTTGGAAGATTTTAAATTGCAATTTAAATATCTTTATTTACATGTGACTACTCAGATAGTCTCTCCTTGGTCAACTTTGATTATTATGTCATTCTTGAAATTTTCATATTTCTTCCCCATTTAAAAATATATACTAGCATAAAGTTGTGTGTTTTATTCTCTATATCTGTATGATCCATAGTAATATCCTCTTTCCCACTATAAAATCATGATTTGCACCTTCTAATTCTTGTCTAATTAGCCTTGCTGGAGATTTATCTATTTTATTAGTCTTTCAGAGAATCAATTTTGGAGTTTTTCCTATTGTATATTTGTTTTCTAATTTATTATTTTTTAATTATTTTCTCTATTGCACATTCCTGGGGTTTAATTTTTTTTCTAACCTTTGATATGGAAACTAAAATCATGAACTTCTAAATTTTCCTCTTTCTCTTATGTAGATATAGGACTATAAATTTCCTTCTACCACAGCTTTAGGTATATTCCCCATGGTTTTATATATCTTATTTTTACTATCATTCATTCCAGAATAATATATAATTTCCACTATAATTTGTTCTTTCATTCACAGATTTTTTAGAAATCAATTGTTTAATTCCTAAGTATTTGAGCATTTCTCATTTTCATTTTGTTACTTATTTCTAGTTCAATTTCACTCTGGTCAGAGGACATGTGCTCCATAGTTTTAGTGCTTTAAATTTGGTGAAATTTGATTTTGTCCCAATATACAATGAACTTTACCAAATAGTCCATGTGTGATGTTAGAAAGCATTCTATTCATATTCAATTATTATTTAATCAAGTCAATTAGGTCTAGTCAGTTAAGAAAACTAGGCTAGCTTATGTAAATTAGGATATGTATATTAACCACATCTTCTTCATCATTATAGGTATACCTCTTAGGTATCACAGGTTTAGCAAAGTGAATATCAAAATAAAGCAAGTCTCACCAACTTTTTGGTTTCCCATATAAAAAGTATGCTTTAAAAAGAGTTATGCCTTTCCTATACACTAATAATGAGAAAGTAGAAAAAGAAATTAAGGAAACAATTTCATTCACCATTGCAACGAAAAGAATAAAATACTTAGGAATATATCTACCTAAAGAAACTAAAGACCTATACATAGAAAACTGTAAAACACTGGTGAAAGAAATCAAGGATGACACTAATAGATGGAGAAATATACCATGTTCATGGATTGGAAGAATCAATATAGTGAACATGAGTATACTACCCAAAGCAATCTACAGATTCAATGCAATCCCTATCAAGCTACCAGTGGTATTTTTCAGAGCTAGAACAAATAATTTCACAATTTGTATGGAAATACAAAAAACCTCGAATAGCCAAAGCAATCTTGAGAAAGAAGAATGGAACTGGAGGAATCAACCTGCCTGACTTCAGGCTCTACTACAAAGCCACAGTCATCAAGACAGTATTGTACTGGCACAAAGACAGAAATATAGATCAATGGAACAAAATAGAAAGCCCAGAGATAAATCCACACACATATGGACACCTTATCTTCAACAAAGGAGGCAAGAATATACAATGGAGTAAAGACAATCTTTTTAACAAGTGGTGCTGGGAAAACTGGTCAACCACTTGTATAAGAATGAAACTAGATCACTTTCTAACACCACACACAAAAATAAACTCAAAATGGATTAAAGATCTAAACATAAGACCAGAAACTATAAAGCTCCTAGAGGAGAACATAGGCAAAACACTCTCCGACATAAATCACAGCAGGATCCTCTATGAGCCACCTCCCAGAATACTGGAAATAAAAGCAAAAATAAACAAATGGGATCTAATTAAAATTAAAAGCTTCTGCACAACAAAGGAAACTACAAGCAAGGTGAAAAGACAGTCTTCGGAATGGGAGAAAATAATAGCAAATGAAACAACTGACAAACAACTAATCTCAAAAATATACAAGCAACTCATGCAGCTCAATTCCAGAAAAATAAATGATCCAATCAAAAAAATGGGCCAAAGAACTAAGTAGACATTTCTCCAAAAAAGACATACAGATGGCTAACAAACACATGAAAAGATGCTCAACATCACTCATTATCAGAGAAATGCAAATCAAGACCACAATGAAGTACCATTTCACACCAAAGTCTACAAGCAATAAATGCTGGAGAGGGTGTGGAGAAAAGGGAACCCTCTTACACTGTCGGTGGGAATGCAAACTAGTACAGCCACTATGGAGAACAGTGTGGAGATTCCTTAAAAAACTGGAAATAGAACTGCCTTCTGACCCAGTAATCCCACTTCTGGGCATACACACCAAGGAAACCAGAACTGAAAGAGACACGTGTACCCCAATGTTCATCGCAGCATTGTTTGTAATAGCCAGGATATGGAAGCAACCTAGATGTCCATCAGCAGATGAATGGATAAGAAAGCTATGGTACATATACACAATGGAGTATTAATCAGCCATTAAAAAGAATACATTTGAATCAGTTCTAACGAGGTGGATGAAACTGGAGCCCATTATACAGAGTGAAGTAAGCCAGAAAGAAAAACACCAATACAGTATACTAACACATATATATGGAATTTAGAAAGATGGTAATGATAACCCTGTATGTGAGACAGCAAAAGAGACACAGATGTATAGAACAGTCTTTTGGACTCTGTGGGAGAGGGAGAGGGTGGGATGATTTGGGAGAATGGCATTGAAACATGTATAATATCATGTAAGAAACAAATCACCAGTCTAGGTTCGATGCAGGATACAGGATGCTTGGGGCTGGTGCACTGGGATGACCCAGAGAGATGGTATGGGAAGGGAGGTGGGAGGGGGGGTTCAGGATTGGGAACTCATGTACACCCATGGTGGATTCATGTTGATGTATGGTAAAACCAATACAGTATTGTAAAGTAAAATAAAGTTAAAAAAAAAAAGTTATGCTTGCACTTAACTGTGGTCTCTTACATGTACAACAGTGTTATGCCTTAAAAAAAATGGTGCACATACATTATTTAAAAAAAATTTTTTTTGCTAAAAAATGCTAACCATCATCTGAGCCTCCAGGATGTTGTAATCATTTTGCTGATGGAGTGTCTTGCCTCAGTGGTGATGTCTGTTGACTGATGAGGGTGATGGTTGCTGAAAGTTGGGGTGGCTGAGGCAATTTCTTAAAATAAGACAGCAATGTTCATGGCACCTCCAAAATTATTACAATAGTAACATCAAAGATCACTGATCACAGTGCACCATAACAAACATAATAATTTTTAAAAGTTCAAAATATTGTGAAAATTAGCAATTCTCACAATAGTAGACTCAGATGATGGTTAGCATCTTTTAGCAAAAGTACATATATATATATTTTTTTAATAAGGCATGTAATTGGTTTTTTAGACATAATACTACTGCACACATAAGAGCTTTCCGATGGCTCGGAGAGTGAAGACTCCGCCTGTAATGCAGGAGACACAGGAGATGTGGGTTTGATTCCTAGGTCCAGAAGATCCCCTGGAGAAGGAAATAGCAACCCACTCCAGTATTCTTGCCTGAAAAATCCCATGGACAGAGGAGCCTAACAGGCTACAGTCCAAACAGTCACAGAGTGGGACATGACTGAGCAACTAACCGTGAAACAAATCCACAAAGGGAGAAAATACTGTAGGAAAAAGGGTGCCAACAGACTTGCTTGATGCAGGATTGTCACAATCCAGGATTTTTCCATTTGAAAAAATGCAACATCTGCCAAGTGCAATAAAGTGAAACACAACAGAACGAGGTATGCCTATAACAGAATTTTTTTCTGTTTTTTCTCTCAATTCTGAGAAAACTATATTAAAGTCACTCACTATGATTATGGTTGTATCTGTTTTAAATATCTTGAAATTATATTAGTTAAGCAAATATAACTTAAAATTGTTACATCATCCTAATGACTTGACCCTTCCATCCTTAGGCAATGTCTGTCTTAAGATCTCGTAGCACTACTTTTCTTAAAGTAGGTTTTGTCTTATATAAGGATAACGATTTTAGCTATTTTTTGGTTAGTTATTGCACTGTTTTCTTTTCAAAGCTTGTGTGTCTTCATATTTGAAGCAAATACTTTATAAGCTGCATATGCTTTTATTTTAAAATTTTCCCTTTTAATTGCAGAATTTATGCCATACACATTTAATAGAATTATTGATATATTTTGACCTAACTCCAACACTTTTTACAGTTTTCCCATCTATCTTATGTTCACTTATCTCTCCTTTCTTGCCTTCTTTGGGACTAATCTAGTATTTTGTATTATCCCATTTTCCCCTCAATTGCATTTTTAGCTATACTTTCCTTTACTCTTCTTTTAGAAGTTATCCTAGAGATTATAACATCTTTGAATTATTCATTTTATTGAAGTTACTACTTTTATCTCTTCCCAGGTATTATGAGAACCTTAGAATACAATAATTCTATGTATCTCTCTATTTCCCTTCTGCTTTAATGTTGCAGTGACAAAATACTTTTGCCATTTATTTTATAGTCAATATTTATTTAGATGAGCCCACATATCTCCTCCTCCTGGTGTTCTTCATTCTTTCATAATTTCCATGATTTTGTCTAGAAGTATTTAACCTACTGCCTAAAGAAAGTCCTTTAGCATTTCCTTTAGTTCATACTGATACAAATTATATTAAGTTCTGTTCATGTGAAAATATATTTATTTATCCTTTGAGTTTAAATAATATTTTTCTGTATATAGAATTTTATGTTGGCAGTTATTTTCTTTACTATAAGAAAGTCATTTTTCCTTGTTTCCTGCTTGCATAACTTCTAAGAAATCAGTTTTAAGCATTATTTTTGTATCTTTGAAGGCAATATGCCTTTTTCTCCTTGGATTGCTTTTACAATTTTCTTTTATCTTCAGTTTTTATTTTCATCAGTTTCACTGTGATGCACCAAGTGTGGTTTTCTTTGGGTTCACTTTCTTGGTTAATTACATAATGTCTTTCATTGCATTTGGAAATTTTTTGGCTATTAATCACTTAAATGTTGCTTCTGCTCCATTTTGTCTTCTTTGATCTTCTGTAATTCCAACTAAACATATGTATTCACCATGTCTCATATGACTCATACGTCTCTGTATTTTTCATCTTTGATAAATTAATAATTCTGAGATTCATTTTAACCTTTGAAAAAATTCACAGATATTCATAGTCTCACACAGTATTGTTTTCTCTTAATGAAGTTTGTGTAAAATGTAGATCCAATGTTGATTAGTTAATGGTTACTCAATAAATATTAAGTCCCTTTACCTTTTTTCACTGGTATCCTATTGCTCAATAATGCTGATGACAGTGGTATTTATCCTTTATAAAGTTTTTCCAAGAGAGAAGCAGGATTTTACATCTTTGACATATATTATTTCAATTTCTTTATGTTGGTCCTGTGAGCTACCATTCTAACATTCATTCTAGAAATGAAGAGACTGAGGCATTAAGAGATAAAAGAACTTGATAAGCTGGGAGATTCTGGCTCAGGGTCAATCATGAGGTTTCAGTCACACTGTCATCCCAACCCCATCACCTAAAAAAATAAATTTGAATTGCTCCCCCAAAATTCAGTTGAACCACATGAAACTGAAGGTATATGACCATTTTGACCTATGAAAATGTCACTTTCATATGGTTTCAGCCTAATATATGCTTCCCAGAATAAGTTCTGTGACTAAAATGGTGCAAAAAAAAAAAAAAAGAAAAAGCACAAGAGAGGGGATTTCAATCCTACTAAAGCAAAAGCTTTTTTTTTTCTTTTTTAATTTCTATCCATCTCCTTGATGTGGTAAGAGCCATGGGGGCAAGGCCAGAACTCAAGAAAGCAACATCTGGACGGAGCAGGAGGGATCAATTTTTCTGTGGTCTTATAATAAATTAGCAAATGGAGCTTCAAGAGTCTGGGATTGAAAAGACTCCTCTTCCTCAGTCCTTATGCCCCCTGCTTGCTCCCCTCCCCTTCTCTCTCCAGCATTCTGTGCCAATCCACCTCTTCAGAGTCTGGTTCGAGTCCTCTTGGGACTTGGAAGAGTCATGTTATATTGTCTGGAATTCCCCAGAAATTCTTTCTGGTTTTCATAATATCTTCATTTTATAACCAGCCTTGTGGCTATTTCAGGATTCATGAGAGAGTGACTGAAGAGCCCTTAATTTGAGGAAATGGACCCTCATTAAGACAGTCCACACTCAAAAGAAGCCCCCCAAAGTTGAAGCCACATTGGAACTGGGAATAACCCAAATACCCACAATAGGGGAGAAGTTAAGGGCTTCCCTGGTTGCTAAGCTCATAAAGAATCTGCCTGCAATGCAGGAGACCCCAGTTAGATTCCTGAATAGGGAAGATACCCTGGAGAAAGGTAGACTACCCACCCCAGTATTCTTGGACTTCCCTGGTGGCTCAGAGGGTAAAGATTCCACCTGCAACGTGAGAGACCTGGGTTCGATCCCTGGGTTGGGAAAATCTCCTGAAGGAGCGCATGGCAACCCACTCCATTACTCTTGCTTGGAGAATCCCCATGGACAAAGGAGCCTGGTGGGCTACAGTTTGTGGGGTCACAAAGAGTCAGACACGACTGAGTGACTAAGTGCAACACAGCACAAGAGAGAAGTGAAGTAAACTGTTAGCTTCATCGTGTGGTGTTATACAGCATTTAAAGAAGTGAGAAAGAACTCCAAAACAAAAAAGTACATTGCAGGTCTATATGCAAAGTGGATTGTGTGTGTGTGTGTGTGTGTGTGTGTGCGTGTGTGTAAATGAATAGAAAGTGTCTGGAGGAGAAATATTAAAATGATGACAATGGTCATTTCTGGGCAGAAAAGTCAATGGGGAAGAAAGTCAAGGGGGACTTTGAAAGTAACTATAAAGTTCGTGAGATTATATTTATGTTTCCTAGTGCAATAAAAAATAAACCATTCATAAAGTCATAAAATATTATTTGCAATAGGCTTATGCCTAATGTTAAAAACTAACCTAATTTGATTTCTCCAAAAGCAGACATTGAGATAAGGATTCAGGTGCAACTGTTTTACTTGGGAATTGATTCTAGAAATTACCAGTAAAAGAGGGAAGAAGTGATCCCACCATGGGCAACCGCAGTGTAATCTGCTGGGGGCCACGTGCTGAAGAGCATCTCACCTGAGGGTTAGGATGATGGGGTATTTGTACACCAAATTCCATCACTCTCTGTTAAAGGATGCTTCTGAGGAACATTAATTCCCTGGCACTTCTGACACAGCTGGACAAGTGAACCATCACAGATAGAGAAAAGCCTTATGTAAAGAAATGAGGGGGCTGGCAGTTGGAAGTCAGGCTGGCAGGCATGCAAGTGGTAAGAACCAGGGAATTTGAACAAGAAGCCAACAACATCTACAAGAGCTATAGCTATATCCCCTGTTCAGGCAGCCTCTGAGGTTCTCTGGATATCTGAGGTGTGTGTTACCTTTCAAAGGAGAGGCACCTCTCAGAGAAGTTCCCAACAGTGCTCATAGCTAGAGCTTCACATGACTCACATTTCTGCCTAGGAAAACTCAGCCAGCCCATCTCCCAGACTTTCACGGAAAGCCACACAGGCTCAGCTTCCCCTCCAGGAAAGAACATTCTCTCATCTTCAGGCATTGGCAACAGACGAGTTTAATGGCAAAACCAATAAACACCAAGCATCACTTTCTACAGGACTCAGCCATCCAAGGGACCATATAAGATGGTGATTAGAAACCTAGATTCAAACCAAACTTTTCCTATGTGTATAACACACACAGGTCCCTCCCTCTTTAAGCGTCAGCTATAAAATTTGAAAAATGGGAAGGTCTACCCCAGTGGCATGCTGCAATTCACGGGGTCGCGAAGAGTCAGACACGACTGAGCGACTAAACTGAACTGAACTGAACCCCATAGGCTCCTGTGACATGCGCATACCTTTTCAGAAAGCACCCATGAAGCCCTGAGCACAATCCTTGGCACAGAGTTAATACTCAACAAATGCAGCAGGTCCAGAAAGTAGAATTTCAAAAATTAATTTCACACCTGCTGTTTTCTTAACTTTGCTCTGGGAACCATGAGAAAGAAAAAGAGGAAACCTCATGTCTCCTTGAGCAGCAGTAATATGTCCTCATGAATCACGAGGTTATGAGTCTTCAGACAGGAAATTGAGTCCCTGGGGACTTGGAGAGTCTGCGCCAGGAATGCAGAGGTGGAGCCCGAAGGAGAAAACTGCTTGGAAGAGGGGACAGTCTGTGACTATAACTTCAGGCAGCAGGAAAACATCCTCCTAGCCCCTCACATCCTGGTCCCACTAATATGAGTGCAGCAAACCTGTTTCTATTGACCAGCCTTGCTCTGATTTAAATTTCAAACAACCCACGGTTTTATTCCACCCCCGTCCCCACCCCCCACACCCGTTCACCCCCCCACCCCCACCCCGCACCATCTCTGAGAACTAACCATTTATGGATTTTACAGGCCTCGGAGCCCTCGGCTCAACACACTCGATTTGCACAATCTTTGCATAAGGAAAAAGGCAGTCGATGCAAACTGAATTAATTGTAATTGACCATAATATGCTTACAGAAATGCCATGGAGTTTTCATTAGTAGATAAGCCCCAAAGTATGTGCCGATGATTTACATCTGCAAGAACACACTGCGTGGCCACAGTTAATTACGAGACCTGCCACGGGAGGTGCTTCATCAAACCCTGGCAGAGGCCTTCCGAGGGCCAGGGACACCTCCAGGGACCGACACATCTTGACTCACTTCCGATGAAGGGCTTTGAAGTCACTTCCCAGGAAGGCAGAGCCAAGCTGGCCCTGTGGGGATCAGCCTGTGTCCTCCTTGCTGCCCCAGCCTCAGTGTCCCTCTGCCTCCTCCCTCAGAGTTGCCAGTCCCTCCCACCCCATCCCAGGATTCCCAGGTGGCTCAGCAGTAAAGAATCTTCCTGCCAGTGCAGGAGATGCAAGAGACATGGGTTTGATCCTTGAGTTGGGAAGATCCCCTGGAGGAGGAAATGGCAAACTACTCCAACATTCTTGCCTGAAAAGGCTCATAGACTGAAAAGCCTGGCAAGCTACAGTTCATGGGGTCACAAAGAGTCAGACATGACTGAGCAACTAACTGAGCAGGCATTAACACTCTGTTGTGTAGCAAGAAACTGAAGATTAAAAGGTTACTGGTCTTTCCCAAGATCACACAGCTGCTAAGTGGTTGAGCGAAGATTGGAATCAAGATCTGCCTGTCTGACCAATGGTGTGCTCTTCATGAGGAGAGAAAAGCCACGCAGCAATGAAGACCCAGCCTAGCCAAAATTAAATAAATAAAAAATTTTTAAATATTTTTTTAAAAGATGTTCACGTTTTCCCCACCTTTCTGGAAAGAAGTACAGAGATCACCTCCAAAGCAGTCTGTCAATCGAAGTTTAATTCCAATCAAAACCCAAATGGAAATGTTCCGCACCAAATGGTATATACATGCCAACATTCATAGGTACAACTTGAGGGACTCCCCTCGAACACTCAGTTGGTAGAGGTTAGACTGGCTATGTAATTTGTGGGGCCCACTGCAAAATGCAGAGCCCTACTTTTATTTTTAATTATTAAGAATTTTAAGATGGTGACAGCAGAAAATTAAACCAAACAAGGGGAGAAATCTGAACAAAGGGACCTTTGTGACAGCCCAGGTCACATGCCCAGGAAGCCAGTTCCTCTAAGACCTAACGTCAGGAGGGACAGCTAGCATGTGATAGAAACATTCAGGGCTGACAGTAATAAATTGAGATGGAGACCCTATTTCCCCAAAGGAGAAGTAGACTTATTTGCTGTGAATGAGGGAATGGAGTAGGAGAAGGGACAGAAAAAAGGTAAATGGACCTGTAAAAGTAAAGCCCAGGGGTCTTCAGAAAAATAGTCAATCAGTAGTGCATAGGGCGTCCCTGGCTGCTCAGCTCATAAAGAATCTGCCTGCAATGCAGGAGACCCTGGTTCAATTCCTGGGTCAGGAAGTTCCCCTGGATAAAGGATAGGCTACACACTCCAGTATTCTTGGGCTTCCCTGGTGGCTCAGAAGGTAAAGAATCTGCCTGCAATGCAGAAGAACTGGATTCGATCCCTGGGTTGGGAAGATTCCCTGGGTTGGGAAGATCCCCTGGGGGAGAGCATGCAACCCGCTCCAGTATTCTTGCCTGGAAAATTCTACAGAGGAGGCTGGCAGGCTACAGTCCATGGGGTCACAAAGCATCAAACATGCCTGAGCAACTAAGCACAGCACAGCACAGTAATCATTCTTTTCTCTGAAAATATGTGAATGCCCCGTGAAGACAGATGTAGCAGCGATGAGCTGGAGCACCTTTGAGAGCCATGCAGCATTTGATTATACACCGCGGCATACCCGTCATCTACCAGCCGCCCTGAACAACCATTATTTGCTTATTCCAGGGCTCCCTAGCTGTTCTCTAAAATCAAAACTTCACTAATAACCATATTTAGGATTGAACAAGCACTTGGTATTTCCCCAGGACTTCACAAGCAGTAATTAGTTAATTCCGTGTACTTGAAGAAAAGGTGCAAGTCTGCAAAAGCCAGGTACCTTTCCTGTTCGTAGTGTAGGGAGAGGGTCCTTACACCAGATAGCAGAGGCCTGGAAGTGTCAAGTCGTATACAATGTACGATTGTGTGTGTCTTTCTGTCTGTCTGTTATGTGAATAAGTGTGCCTATGATTGTGTATATGCTTGTATGTAAGGTTGTGACGTGTGTGAATGCATGTGTCTGTGTGTACATGTGCACACATGTGTTTGGAAATGTCTGCATTGAGTCCTTATAGGGGCATCTGGGCCCAAAAGACGAAATAATCACAGCATTGAAGAAGGAGCTTAAGATATAGACTCAGAAAACTCGGGTTAGGACCCAGGTCCAGCCACCTAGTGGTTATCCAAACTTGTTCACGTCAGCTCCCCCCTCTTAGTTTCCTCATCCGTAATGGAAGAGTACCTTCTTCTCTCAGGAGTGAAGATTAAATAAAAGTCCTACTGCAAAGTCAGAACCCATCAGTGTCTCAACTCTCTGTCTTCTACTTTCTCATCCATTCCATTCCTGGACAGCAAACCCAGTCTCAGTCTCCAGGTCTGTTCAGCATTATGTGAGGAGAGAGAGAGGAGGAGGAGGTAAGGAAAGCTGAAGAGACGGAAGAGTATGGAGTGAGTGGATTGCTGGAAACATAAAGTTTCCCTCAGTGCAAGGAAAACAGTAGGAGTTTATAGAGCTAAGACTGATGGTGCTCATTTGCAAACCGGAACTTATGAACTTTACATCACTTATCTAAGTATTACCAGATCCCACAGCTGCAGTGGTGAGCCACAGTGAGCAACAGCAGCCTTTATCGGTTGAGCACATGTGAAGTCAAGTTCATTAGAAGAAGACAGTGACCATTTAAATCACTGCTATCTTCCATGGTGGCTCAGATGGTAAAGAATTGGCCTGTGATGCAGGAGACCCGGGTTCAATTCCTGGGTCAGGAAGCTCCCCTGAAGAAAGGAATGGCAACCTACTCCAGTATCCTTGCCTAGAGAATTTAATGGAAAGAGTAGCTTCTCAGGCTACAGCCCATGGGGGTTGCAAAGAGTCAGACAAGACTGAGCGAATAACTCTTTGACTTTTCACTATCTCCCACCACCTCCTGTGTGTTCAGTTCTGCTGGGCCGGCATGCCTGATGATGAAGAAAATCATTGAGACTGGTGTGGAAGGAAGGGTGTTCACATATATCTTCTAATTTTCTTGAAATGTGTACAAACCAGCATTCCAACCATAGACTATAACTGCAGCAGACACTAAACAATGAAAGTAGAGCATAGTATCTATCCTAATTATTGGTTCTGATTGTTAAAGAATCTACCCATATGCCTGAGCACTGGTCATACTCACCAGTAGGTACAATTTCTCTAATAAAGGGACCTGCATGTTTATGTACTAAATTTTGTAAATGTCGCATTACAAAAATAAAAAAGGACCTTACATATCATTCCTGCTCTGTATTTCTTGCCTCAGTAAAAAGATTCTTCCATTTCACTTGCTATTAAGAAAATCTTATATCTTTAATGCAGTCTGTTGCTGTCTTTCTGTCAATCACTGTCTTCACGTAGCTACATCCCAGCATCTTTTAGTCAGATTGACACATTCAGAGACTTGGCCACAAGGTAAGTAAGAGAACCAGACTTCAAATTGAGATCTGTAGTCCAATCTTGATTCCTGGACCCCATTCAGGGGTCTTTATTGGCTTAAAGCAAAATGTGCTGGAAAGATCCTGAAATAGGGATGGCCAGACAAAGAGACCCTGCATCTCAGCCTTTGTCTCCCCCAAGCCCCTCTGCTCCAAATGACTGAACCCACCATCTCTGAGAGCTGAAAACAGATAGACCATCTCTGGGTGGGTATGATTCAACACAAGTGATTTTAAGACCTGAGAAAGACTTACCCTGCACAGTCACCCTGGCATTTGGAAAGGAGGTTGATAATAGTGATCAATGACTAATAGTGAGCAGATCAGCTAAGAAGACAAAATCTTGGGTTCAGAATTAGGCACAAACTTGCATGTTATTTAGAGTATAAAAATAAGTTACAACACACTACATTTTTTAAAAAGTGACAGATAACACCAACATTACAAAATGCTGGAAAATAACATAAGATTTGTATTAAATAGCACACAGATGCAACACTACAATAATTCTTAACTTTGGCTGGCTGCATATTCTTTGATCTCCTTTTCATATGTTGATGAGTATGTAATAAGTTCTGTGGGAAAAAAACAAAGTGAACTCAGACTTTCTGCATTATTTTCACCCTCTCATGGTACAGTGAAACTGGGTTATTCTTTCAGCTTTACTGATTTCTTAGAAATGCCACCAAAAATTTTTGGATTGTTGATAAATTTGAGAATTCTTCTATCCAGTTTATTTTCTATATGATCTATGAAATTTTAGGACTCTTCAAAAGTTCTCCTGTACAACAAGTAAAGTACTATTTGAATGAGCAACATCCATGGAGCGGGACTTTGGCGGAAAAGAAAAACATGCAAACAAGAGGCTCCAAAGTGAAGTGTTACTAGCTTCTCAGTAAACTCCCATCTGATTACCTTACAAGGTCCTGCCTTGACAGTCCTTGGTTATCTGTTCCAACTCATTGCTTGTCACATCACTCTTTGATCAGTCTTCTCCAGCCACTCAGCCTTTGTGTTTTCACCTAATGTTCATGCTTTTTTTTTTTCCCCATTATCAGACCTTTGCACAGGCTGTGCCCCCTGCCTGGAGTTTCTTCCCTACTACGTAATTCTTCATTTCACTGATTCCTTCAGATCCTCCTTCAGTCTTCATCATCATTCACTTCTGAATGTTTTCCCTCCCTACATCAAATCCTCTATTTTTCTTAACCCCATGCACCTTTCTCTCAAAATAACAGACTCAAGTTTACATGTTGTTCTGGAATTGTTTAACTCACCCGTCTCTCTCTCCTAAGAGATCTCTAGGAGAGTGGGAGCCACGTTTACTTTTGTTCCTGCATTGTAATCCCAGTGCTTCATACACAGTCTGGATCATAGTAGGGGCTTAACAAATATTTACTGATCACCTCTGGATAACTAAAGGAGAAGAGACATATGTTGAAATTGACCAGTGGTGTCCTTTCTCACTGCAAGAAAAGCAATTGAGAAAATAAAGCTTGGTTTCCCTTTGGCTTCGTTTCACCTGAGTCAACTGACTGCCTGTTGGTGGATCTCAGATATCCAGCCAGCCTCTGTGAAAATATCTTCGTCCTAAAACATGCCTTCTGCACTTTGAGAAACCACAGGTGTTGCTATAAATACCAGAGAAAACCAAAATCTGAAGTCTGAGGTGAAAAGAAATATGGATGAAATGTTTAATAAAATAGTTCAGGAAAGGATACAGATGTAGCATAGCTTAGAGGAGAAGTTGAGGTTGGGCAGCTGTGTTTTCCAAAAAGATCAAATATCCTCTCTCCTACCTTGAGACGCTGGCCTAAACTTCACACCAGAGCATGCTTTGTAGATGAGTCTTAGCCTGTCTGTATGGTGGGAGCATGGACTTCTGAAAAGGCCTCCTCCTCTGGTCTCTCAGCCCACATTTCCACCACTAGAGCTAACTTTCTTTTGGTTAGACATCGTACTTGAAGAGTTTTAGACCCTGACTTTTCTGGCTCCATACAACTTCTGGGATGGGGCCCAGCCTTTTCTTATTCAGCACCTAAGCAAAGCTAATAAGAAGAAGGACTCAGCCCACCAACAGGTGGGAACTGAAATTATATCACTATCCATCGATTTCAAATTACATGAGACCCAGACATCTACTTGCCCTTTAACTAGTATCTTCTTCTGATGAAGACTGGTTAGTGGGTTTCAAATTGCATGCCAACTTTGTTACTTGTCAGGGGTGATATTTGAAAGGGATTCCATGTTGAGTAGGCTCAAAGTCGTGTTTGATTAGCAATGTCTGTTCCGATCAAGGGCAAGGGTGGTAATGGCCCACATGTCACATATTTGGTTTCCTTGTTTTAACTCCTAAAATTTGGTCCAAGGCTTATGACTGGGTTTTAGCCCAACGTTAACTTAAGTTTCTCCAGAGGCAGAAAGTCTGCCCTGAATCCAATTGACATGCTATAATATAATATTTCACAAGTGTTGCCTTGACCTAGTTTTGAAATCATGGCTAAAAACTTTCAATTCCCCTTCATGGGTAGTTTGCTAAGCCTCTACACGAAGTGAATTAAAAAGCAGAGACATTACTTTGCCAACAAATTTCCATATAGTCAAAGCAATGGTTTTTCCAGTAGTCATGTACTGATGTGAGAGTTGGGCCATAAAGAAGGCTGAGCAATAAAGAATTGATGCTTTAGAATTGTGGTGCTGGAGACGACACTTGAGAGTTGCTTGGACAGCAAAGAAATAAAACCAGTCAATCCTAAAATCAACCCTGAATATTCATTAAAAGAACTGATGCCGAAGCTGAAGCTCTAGTACTTTGACCACCTGGTGTGAAGAGCCAACTCACTGGAGAAGACCTGATGCTGGGAAAGACTGAGGGCAGGAGAAGAAGGGAGCAACAAAGGATGAGATGGTTGGATAGCATCACTGACTCAGTGGACATGAGTTTGAGCAAGCTCCGGGAGAAGGTGAAGGACAGGGAAACCTGGTGTGCTGCAGTTTACAGGATTGCAAAGAGTCAAACGCAACTTAGCAACTGAACAGTAACAAGAACTACACCAACCCTGTCTCTTACTGGGGTCCAGGGTCAGATGCCCAACTAGCTAGGGACAGTCCCTAAGCCCAGGTGTCCCTGTAATTACTCAACAGATCCAATCTCCAGGAAGCTTTCAAAATCCACTCCACTTGCCATGCATAAGCCCCTCCTACAGCTCCAGCTTGCTGTGACTTTGCCCCCATGTGTAATCCCCCATGTGTCCCTACATGGAAGCCTTCTCTTCTTTTCTTATTTGGAGCCATAAATAACAAAGAGTTCACCTTTCATCTATCTGAGTGTTAGGGTGTTGTGTCTGTTATCCAAAGAATCTTTAGATCTTATAAAACACATGTCCAGTGGCTTTGTCCTGCCTGGCCACTGTCATCCCTTACAAACTAAACTCTCACTTCCAAAACCCCCACTCCCAGGAACAACTGTGCATTTATTTCATAT
This sequence comes from Ovis canadensis, assembly GCF_042477335.2. Lineage (NCBI taxonomy): Eukaryota > Metazoa > Chordata > Mammalia > Artiodactyla > Bovidae > Ovis > Ovis canadensis. The sequence goes on along the minus strand of NC_091257.1, from coordinate 83,491,671 downwards.
TGCAAAGCTCTTTCTTGCTGGGGATGATTTCTCAAGCCTTCTGCTCAGCCTCTGAGAAGCTATTTTAGCTAAAACTCTAGATTTCTTCCACTTCTGGCATGTGAGGGTGTTGCTTGGGGTGTGGGGTCTGCAGAAGCCCTAGGAGGTCCCACTTTGTATCTGAGGTACCTTCTCCCCAGTTGGAGAACTCTGGCCTACAGATAGCTACAGAGCCCTCTAAGGATGCAACCCTCAAAATACCTGCAGGATAGACTATGGCAAAGCAAGGAAACTCCATTCCATCTTGTTAGATTTGTAAATACTCTTCTTTTTCTTCCTTCATCTTATCTGCCTCCCAGGTGAGCTTGCTTCCTGAGAAGGAGGTCATGTCACGCTTTCTTTCTCAAACATGTCCTTAAGACAGACTTTCCACTCAGACTAAAGGATGAAAACACTTACAACCATGACATGGTCAATTATGAGAAACTACCTAGAATTCAGAAATGGTGGAAAGTTCTATTGGGATACCCAGGATAGATTTGTGCTATTGGGAAGGCAGACAGGGGGCATGAGGAAGGGCCAGTGGGGAGCTGGGAGCAGACAGACAGTCCTCTGATCTTGAGGGGCAGAGAACCTCCAGGAAAATTCAAAATAGGGGAATTTCTCTCAAATTTCTAATGAGGAAACTTTATCAGTGGCAATTAAAACTGAGTTCCCTGAGATGCATCACACTGGGAGGATGGCTTCTATATCCTAAAGCCATCTTAATGGTAGATTTATAGCTTGGTCTGGTTACAGCAGACCAAAATGGAGAGAGTCTAGGACATATATAGTGCAAAGACTTCGTCAAAGAACCAAGAACTCTGATCCTGAAAAAGAGATGATCTGTGCTCAGGAAGAAAGGAATTAGAGAAGTCTCTTATTTTAAGATGATGATAAGAACTAACATCTACAGAAGGTGTGCCTGTGCCATACACTTTATTTCTTGTGCTTCACACCGATGTACCTCGTAGGGTAGGTGCTACCATTATGCTCACTGAACCAATGAGGAAACCAAAGTTCAGAGTTGTGAAGCAACTTAAGCTCACAGCAATATCCACAAGGGTCAGGATCCAAACCCAGACCAACCTGGCACAAAAAGCAAGTCTCTTAGCCACTGCCCTATTATACAAAGAACAGGTGTCCATCATTATGCAAAAACTGCATCAGATCCACAGTCTGGCCTCCAGTGGCGTCTCCTCCAGTGAGACTGCCTGGACTTCAGTTCCTCAAGTCCCTATCAGCAACATGGAAGGAACCTCAGTAACAGCTGCCGTGCTGATCTACAGAACATGGAATGATCAACCTTTAGGGCACATTTTTACATCAAAACCAGATAAAAGTGTGCACTTTTATTTGGATTACACTAGAAGGGAGGTTTCCCTGGTGACCCAGATGGTAAAGAATCTGCCTGCAATGCAGGAGACCTAAGTTTGATCCCTGCATCCAGAAGATCCCCTGGAGAGGGGAATGGCAACTCACTTCAGTATTCTTGCCTGGAGAATCCCATGGACAGAGGAGCCTGGAAGGCTACAGTCCATGGCGTCACAGAAAGTCAGACACGACTGAGTGACTAACACTCAGAAGCAGACCAGGAGATAAAGATTCGAGTACAGGCAGTTTATTTGAAAGATAATCCCAGAAAATGAGTAAGACTAGGAGAAAGTGAGATGGGGGAGAAAAAACAGCCAGTAAGTGTAGGTTTTCAAGCAAGTTTCCACGGTGGGTAACTGGAGCTTCATAATTCTGGAGAACTTAGGGGTCCATGTAGAACATGCTGTCTTGTTGATTTGATTTGGAACCATGAAGACATTTTATATAATTATAACACAATGTTATAAATAATTTTATAGATCAGTGGGTGTTATTTATGTATTAAGTTATAATTTTCAGTTGCAATTTTAAAGGCAATCCTTATAAAAAAATAAACAAATTCAGCAAATACATCTACGTATTGAGCTAGTGGTACAATCACAATCACACAGATAGAACTATGTCAAGTGATTTTAAGATACAGTAATCAGACTCTTCATCCCCTGTGGGATATACCCAGCCTAAGCGAATTTAAAAAATAAAATAAAATTTAGAGTATATTCAGTAATCATGCCATTGGTGAAGGCGTTATTCTGGGACAGTTGAGTTGGTATAAAACACGTGTGTTTGCCTTTGGGAACTGGAATATTATTCAACAAAAGAAATAGGAAATGCAGATATAAGATCAAAAAAGGTGAGTAAAAATAATGTCATTTCTTAGATCCAAGTTTCAGTGAAAGCTCAAGAAGTATTTTCCATTTAAAAGTATGTTATGCCCAACATGCATTCACTGAAAAGCCTTTGAAACCATGGTAAACCCAATAGCAATGAACACCTTGAAACCCAAATTGTGGGTGTCTAAATGTCATTCTCCACTGAAAGAAACAAGGACTGTCTAGTTTGGAAGAGAAACCATACAAGAAGAGTCTGGACTATATCATGAAACCAGACAGCAAGAAACTATGGAAAATCATGCAGTCATGTCAGAAGGACTCAGAAGTGAACTTAAAGCATTGTCCGCAAGAGAATTTGATCTCAGTGAGAGAACAACTGTGACGGGTTGAAATCCATCCAATACTTTCAAATCCATGCGTGCAAAACGAGAGTCATAACAAAATAAGCTCACTGGTGTCCCACATTGAATGCTGGAGAACCAGCTCATTATTTTGAAAACTAGAAAGTAAAGGGAAAGAAATGCAATCATTAATTTGTCTTTCCCATATAAACTCTATCTTTGGACGATAAATAGTTGATGAGAAGAAGCTTTTCTTTAAAAAGAGATTCAGAAAATGAATGAGAAAGAATGATGGGGTTAAAAGTATTGTTGATTAAAACGATCATTGGTGGTTGCTACCATCAGAAGAGTCAACCAGACTTTCTAATATTCAGTACACTGTACCATGAAGTATGAAGTATGTCTGCCAAAAACCAAAACCTGAATCTGATCAGAATTCTAGATCTAACTTCTAATTTACAGGAAAAACCAGGGGGCAAAGGAACATCATGTTTAACCACACCACTAAAATGCAAACAGCAAAATGCAGACGGTGAGGAATTCTTTAAGACAAACAACCCAGTTTTTTTTTTTAACAAGTAAATCTCAAGGGGAAAAAAATAGGTCAAAAGAGACTTAAAATACCTATAAATTAATTGCAATATATAGACCATATTTTGATACTGATTCAAACAAACAAATTACTGTCAAAATTATATAATAAGTTTAGGGAATTTGAGCAGATTAGATAATAAAGAATGGTTATTAATATATTTGGATATGATCAAAGTGTTTTGTTTATTTTTAAGAAACAATCTGTATCTTAAAGATATATATACTGAAGCATTTAGAGAGGAAATAATATTTAGAGTTTGCTTCAAAATAATACAAGGAGGAGAGAGGAAGTGTGTAGAGCTTACATAAAAACAAGATTGGGCACTAGTTAATAATTTTTTAAGCAGAGCAAAGGGTGCATGGATAGAGGTGTGTTATACAATCCTGCCTCCCTGATTTCTGCTTAATATTTTTCATCATACAATTTAAAGTTACACACACACATTAAAACTTAATATCTGTGGCCAATTTTGCTCCAGAGAAGAAAGGGTGGAACTGAGCTAGGCAGACGCAAGTCTGGAGCAAGCAGAGTCAGTCCAGGGCATCCTTTGCGTCTGCAGAGGCTCTCACAGAGCCACAAGAGGATGAACTCAACAGCCTGAACTTTGGCATCAAGCAGGTCATCCAGCTCCATTACTTAGTTGCACAGAGGTGCTCCAGTGTCCTCACCTGATGAATGGGAATCACAGTAGTAGCCCCCTTGCCCAGGATAAAGAGGGTCAGATGAACTGATGCATGGAGGATGCTTAGCAAAGCCCTTACTGCACAATTAACTATTGACATAATTATCTTCATCTTCCCTGTAAGCTACCATGAACCAAGTGGATATTGCTGGCACAGTAACTCATAGGAACCACAGCTGGTGGCCCAGACTCCAGACCTGTCTACATCTCTCCTCAGTCATCCTTGGCAGCTTCTGGTTATAGCAGCCAACTGGAGCGCTCATCTCAAATCCCCGTTTTCCAGAGCCTTCACTCTCCCCCGTTCCCTCAGTTTCTCTCTTGCTCCCTCTCTGTTTTTTCCTCCATCCTTTCTTCTTTCCTTCTTTCTCCAAAGCAGCACTTTCCAAGTGACAAGTGAAGCAATAATCTAAGCAATAATTTAACTCCTTGCTTCCTACTTAAAAATCCCCTAATTACTGGGTAATGGGTCCGCAGAGGCATTTGGGCTGGGTGAGCTCAGCCCTGCAGGCACAGCTATAGTTCATCTGTCTGCTCCCTAATAGCACTCTAAAGTTCACCCTTATAAACATGTCACTGAGCCTGTAATTGAGTGACTGGTCATTAGGTTCCACGAGCAGTACCTGTGGGTCACCGATCACTCAGAGGTGATGGATCTTTCTCCAATACCTCTGCTGGGCTAGCCACAGAGCTCTCTATCACCTCGGAGCAGAGCATTACTCTACAGGAAGTCTACAGTGGGCCCCGGTGGGCTGCCTTAACCTTGGACTTGCGTGTGGAAGGGCCAGACAGAGGAGAGGGTAGGGTAGGAACATACAGGCTCCTGCTTCTCTCACTGACTCTCCCAGAAGCCTGTCCTGGGATGGTCTTATAGGAGACACTGAAGCAAAAAGACACCATGAGGCAATAAGGATTCAGTGCAAGAATAATTGCTCTGTGGAGTTAAAGTCGATTTGAGAGCAGAGGCATTGTTGTAAGACAAGGAAAAAAGGATTGGAGCTTTGTGTTACTAGATTTAGCTTAACATACCAGAAACATCTGTCACCTGTGAGCTGTGCTCCCTTGAGTAAGTCACTTGACCTCTCTGTTCCTCGATTTCCTCATTCAAGGAATAGAATGTTTCCCTTCTAGGATTGTGCTGAAGATTATCTGAGATAATATATATCGAAGTGTTTTTCAGAGTCCAGCACTCGAGAGGCATTCAACAAGTATTAGTTCATTCTAAATAAACCTATTTTTCCTGAAAGAATGTGAAGTCGCTCAGTCGTGTCCAGTTCTTTGCAACCCCATAGACCGTAGCCTACTAGGCTCCTCCATCCATGGAATTTTCCAGGCAAGAGTACTGGAGTGGGGTGCCATTTCCTTCTCCATTTTTCCTGAGATTCCCTCAAAAATGCTATTTTGTCTTTTTGATGATGATGGAGACATCGAACATAGTAGCTAAGGCTGTGACGCTAGGCTGATTAGAATCAAATTCTGACTCTACCTCCTCAATCGCAGTGTGACCCTAGACAAGTTACTTAACCTCTCTGAGCTTCAGCTTCCTCCTTCATAAAAAGAATTTTAACAGTAGCCAGCAGCTACCTCAAAGAATTCCTATAGGGATTAAATGAAAGCATACACATAAATTACTAACCATAGTTGAAAGTCATCTTTCAATAAATACTGGCTCTTTCACGAGGCCCATGTTTAGGGAAATGAAGGGGGAAAACAACTTTATTCCAGCTCCATAATTAAATATCATATCCTGAACTTTCAAATGTCAAAGAAATTCAACGTTTTAAAATTTTAAATCTATCTCCAATTATACTGACCTCAAAGAGTTCCCCAGCCCATTGGTGGAAATAAGCCTTGAGGAAGAGAACAGCTAATTTAGAATTAAATCAGTCTCTTGTTTCCTGCCAGACTGAGTGTTACAGAGTGGAAATCCCACAGGAGGAGGAAGAGGGAGCTGCTGAGGAGAGAAGGCTCCAGTAGAGATGGGGCTATTCTGAGCTGTAAGGACAACAGGGCAGGATGGTGGTAGCGATGGGCTGGGGGAGGGGGCATCCAGATGGGACCGATGAGGGTAAAAATCCACAGGCAGGGACATGGGGGCATGAGGAGTCTAGCCTGCTGAGTGCCCCCAACCCCAGAGTTTGTGCTACGAAGGAGTAAATAGGTAATTCAACAAACCAAAACTGTTTCCTGAAAGCCTATTCTGTGATGAGCATTAAATTAAACATTTCATTGGTTCCCATATGAACCTGATAGGCTGGACTCACATTTTCAGTCCATGCTGCTGCACACTCTAACCACCATTAGACACCACGTCTGGATTCTCCAGCTGAAGACAAGATGGCCCTGCGCAGTGACCCATCCTTTAGCTTGGGCAGCATTTACACCTTCATCCACTCACCAACATCTCCTACTGGCATATTTCACTTTGCTTTTATCATGTTATACTATTGAGTGCAGAGACATCACTTTGCCAACAAAGGTCCATCTAGTCAAAGTTGTGGTTTTTCCAGTTGTCATGTATGAATGTGAGCTGGACCATATAGAAGGCTGAGCAACTAAGAATTGATGTTTTTGAACTGTCGTGGTGGAGAAGACTTGAGAGTCCCTTGGCTGCAAGGAGATCAAGCCAGTCAGTCCTAAAATAAACCCTGAATATTTGTTGGAAGGACTGATGCTGAAGCTGAAGCTCCAATACTTTGGCCACCTGATGTGAAGAGTCAACTCAGTTGACTCTGTGTCAACTGGAAATTGTCAGGGAAATACCTGACACTGGAAAAGATTGAGGGCAGGAGGAGAAGCGGGTGACAAAGGATAAGATGGTTGGATGGCATCACCAACTCAATGGACATGAATTTGAGCAAACTCTGGGAGATAGTGAAGGACAGGAAAGCCTGGTGTGCTGCAGTCCATGGGGTCGCAAAGAGGCAGACACGACTTAGTGACTGAACACGACAACAATACATATATCCCCTCATTCTTGAGCCTCCCTCCAATTCTAAGAAGCACAGGTTTCAGGAAAGTGAAGCAACTGAAGCAAAGATGATAACACTTCGGCATTCCCAACAAGGCAGAGCTTCCATTCCAAGTCACTCACTTTTCTTAAATCGGTCAACTGTATGTTCAGTTGTGAAGGAACAAATGAAAATATATTTAATGAATACTCATTTAGAGCTAAGTACCAGACTCTGCTTTAAGCAATTTGCAAATATTAACTTTTTAAAAATTAAAGAAGTTAATAAAAATCATGAGGACACATTAAACAAACATAAATTGAGGGACATTCTGAAAAATAAATGCCCTTCCTTTTAAAATGTCAAGGTTAATCAAAGCAAAGAATGAGAAACTATTCTTTTTTTTTTTTTTTTTACTTTATTTTACTTTACAATACTGTATTGGTTTTGCCATACATTAATATGAATCCGCCACGGGTGTATACGAGCTCCCAATCCTGAATCCCTCTCCCACCTCCCACCCGAGAAACTATTCTAGATTAAAGGGGACTAAAGAATATGACAACAGAACGCAATGAACTGTATTTGTTTGTATCCTGGATACAAACAAAAAATACAATATATACAATACAAAATAATTGTGTATTTATTTATTGTTTGTTTATTTATTATTGCTATAAAGAACATTAGAGTGATATCTGGCAACATTTTAATAAGGTCTGTAGAATATTTAATTTTTGTATACTAATGCTAACCAATTTCCTGATTTTGATAATGCTTCTGTGGTAACATAAGAGAATGCCCTTGTTTTTAGAAAATGCAACTAATGCATTTTAGGTGTAAAGAAGCATTATGTCCACATTTTACTCTGAAAATGATTCATAAAGAAATAATAAAATTGAAAATTGTTCATAAAGAGAAAATAAAGCAAATATGAACACGCTAACATTTGGGTAAATAAAAGTGAGGATTCATAGGCATTCATTTTATTATTTTTCCATATATCTATGTCTGAAATTATTAAGCAAAAAAATTAAAAATAGAAAATATATATCATAATTATTTATAAATGATATAGTGTTATTTTAAGTGATAAAATTTTTCTCCCTAGGACAAAACATTGCTTAAACTTAGAAATACTGGCTGGTTTAACTTAGAAATATTGGCTGTTGTTTTTATTTTTTGTGCATGCTTTTAGAAAGGTGTTAGGTGAAAAACAGAGAGAACATTGACAATGAAGTTCTTCTGCAGGCATTCAAGTGAGAGGAGATGGACCTGAACTAACATGGCACGACCAACCTAGATAGCATATTCAAAAGCAGAGACATTACTTTGCCAACAGAGGTCCGTCTAGTCAAGGCTATGGTTTTTCCAGTAGTCATGAATGGATGTGAGAGTTGGACTGTGAAAAAGGCTGAGAGCTGAAGAATTGATGCTTTTGAGCTGTGGTGTTGGAGAAGATTTTCGAGAGTCCCTTGGACTGCAAGGAGATCCAACCAGTCCATCCTAAAGGAGATCAGTCCTGGGTGTTCATTGGAAGGACTGATGCTGAAGTTGAAACTCCAATACTTTGGCCACCTCATGTGAAGAGTTGACTCATTGGAAAAGACTCTGATGCTGGGAGGGATTGGGGGCAGGAGGAGAAGGGAACAACCGAGGATGAGATGGCTGGATGGCATCACCGACTCAATGGACGTGAGTTTGAGTGAACTCCAGGAGTTGGTGCTGGACAGGGAGGCCTGGCATGCTGCAATTCATGGGGTCACAAAGAGTCGGACACAACTGAGCAGCTGAACTAAACTGAACTGAAGTGAACTGAACATGCCATCCATGAATTGGGGTAGATCTGTGTAAACACAGAAGATGCTCCACTGGACTTGGTGGCTAATTAAATATGGCCAGAAAGTGAGAGCGAAGAGGAGGCTAGGGATTTAAGCCTTGGAAATTTGAAGAATCCCAGCACTTGATGGACCTAAAACTAGAACGAAAGCCTGACCACTGAGGTTTACTCTGCCTCCCTACCATTTTACTGTGTGACCTTGGGCAAGTCGCTTACCCTTTCTGGATTCCATTGGTAAAATATGTTTTTGGATAGAGTGATGTCTTCCCATTCTAAAAGCATTTTCCTATAAATCAGGGTTGGTAAGAGCAACAGCCCATAGACAGAGAGGTGACTCAACTCAGGGTGGGTGTGTAGTGTTGAAGGTAAAAACATTCAAATGGAAATCCCAAAAGCATTACCTTGCAACTTACAAAATTGCTGTTTTTTTAAAACAAACACATTAAATATTATCAACTCCAAATGGTTTAACCTAATACAAGAAATTTAAGACTGGAACTAAAAGAAGCCAGGAATGGATTTGCAGATGTGGAAACCTACTCAGTAAAAGTGAGAGCTTTCTGAAGATGGAAGTGTGTGGAAAAAGAAGAAAATAGAGCCCAGGATAGAACTTCATTGATGACAGAGATTACATGAATTCTTTAATCACAAAAATGAATATTCATTGGAACCCAGCTCTGGGCCAGGCATTCTGCCAATGGTACAAATCCAGAAGTGAATTAAGCAGGTACTTAACCCCTGCACTCTCAAAGATCTTAGTATGGAAGAGAAAGAGGAGCCAGGAGGCAAGCATAACTGTAGCTCCTATTAACAGCACTATTCACCGAGCATTTACTCCATGCTGTGTACTTGGAAAAAAAACAGACATGAATGAGCCAATTCTTCAGGTGCCCTAGGTTTTCACCACACCCATCTCAAGGCCATGCTTAACACTTCATCAGATGAGGCCTGCCAAAGACCCAGATGCAGAATGCTTTAATGGAAACCAGACATCTTACTGAAAACACCCTAGTGAAATGGGAAGGAAAGCTTCACATTACTCCTCATACATAAGAAACTTGAATGAATTCCCTAGTCTCCCCCAACATCCCAGTTTCACGTAATGTGTTCCTTTCTCCTGCCTACCAGAACTTTACCCCAAGTATGGCAGGTGAATAAGATTGGTTCTACAGAGATCCTCCCCAGCCTGTCTCTCAACTTTTAGAAATGTACTCTGCAAGTCTGCTCTGGGGAGTACCAATCATGGGATGATGGCTGGGTATCCTCTAACAGGTCACCAGTTTTCTTCTGGCTTATCAAGTCCCCATACTTGGACCCCTCTGAGAGTTGACGGCTGATCCATAGGACTCAAGTCCGATCAGGATTGTGATTTCACTACATTAAGGACCCCTTCAATCCCCTGCCCAGACACTAGTAAAAGCTCCACTTTCTTCCAAAATATCTGCACTATGCCTTACACCTAAGATGGCATTAATCGGCATGCAAATAGTAATGATTACTATCTATATTGAGTTCTCATAGGTCAATCTCACTTTTTATATTATATATATATATATATTTATGTATATATTATTATAGATTAAAGAACATAAGTTCTATTATGTGTTGGGCTATGTGCTTTATTGGATTATTGAATTTATATGATAATAAATACTATCATTATCCCCATTTTGCAGATGGGAAAACTGAGGATCAGAGAGGAATCAAATTTAGGAAGTGACAGAGATGCCTTTTGAACCCAGGCCATTTGATTATGGAACCTAAACTCTTAACCATTAAGTTACGTGTAATTAGATTATATATCAATTTCTTTTATTGAACAGTGGATGTCACAAATATCTTTTTGCTACATTATGTACATACTACAAATGGCAATGGCTATATGGGCTAAGGATCAGTAGTAGAAATTCAGAACATTTTTGTTTTCAGCTCTGTGCTTTCCTTATTGGGTTTTTACTATGAGCATGTGTCACTTTAAAGTTAATTACTTTGGCCTGTTGGAAATATTTTTAGAAGTATGAGGGAAAATATATCAAAATTAGGTACTCACCACTCACATTTAACAAATACTGTTTTGTCCCCTTGGCTTCGAATTTTTTAAGAAATAAAACTTTCCAAATTGAAATGAGAAACTCCCCATTCCACCACGACATCTTTTCCCTCTTTTTATGCCTCCAAACTTACCAACATCCAGGGATGATGCCTTCTTTTCTGAGTTTTTAAGGCTTTCCTACATCTGTTTATATTTACATCAAGAAAAAACATACTACATATGGATGTTTCTATAAATAACATATAGTGGTCCTGCTGGCTTTTTATGTGTAGCTTCCTTCCGCAGGCATCTTCAGCTCTGGCTTTCCTCTCCTCTGCTAAGTCATTCACTGTACTTCAGTCCACATTTTATCCAACTTGTATGGCTCATGATTACACAGCTTTTACTTTCATCAGAGATAAAGTGAATACTTCTGTTTTTGGTTCTCTGTGTTGTTTTAGGCTGCTTGCAAAAAAAGAGGAGAGGAGTATGAAATCAGATATCTCTGATCCTTTCTCAACATCTACACTAATGAATATGTGTTTTTCTTCTTTGGTCTGATAAAAGTATGAGTTCCGTTAATCAGTTTTCCAATCTTGAACCATCCTTGAATTCCTATGATCAAGTATACTCAGTCATGATGGGGTTTCATTGTTCTTGGTCTTGTTCTTTATTGTCAGTGCTACTATCATTTTGCTGGATTGGTCTATTAATATTTTATTTAAGTTTCTTCATCTATATTCATAAGTGAGATTGACTTTTCACCCTTTTGCTTTTGCTATTCTTTTCCATCTTGATATCAATGTTAATTTGCATCATTTAATTAGTTGGAAAACTTTCCACCTTTCTGTATTCTCTGAAATAACCACTCACTGAATTTTTGATAAAAGATGTCCATAAAATCATTTGTGCCTAATGCTTTTGTGGAAATATTTTTATTACTGTACAATGTGTTTAACAAACCTCAACTTACTCATGCTTTCTATTTCCTCTGGAGATAATTTGGATAATTTACAACTTTTTAGAAAATTGCCTCTTTTATCTAGACTTTCAATTTGATTGATAAAACATTGTTCCCATTATTTTCTCGTTTACAACCCTTGTTTAGTTGTAGCTCTATGCCCCTTTCATTTTCAGTACTGTTAAGGTTACTTTCTTCTTGTCCTATTGTTCAGTCTTGCCAGAGGACTGCCTGAATGCTAGTCTACACAAATAGAGACATAAACGAAGCTTTCTTAATCCAGAGTGTTTTTACATATATGCATGCATACATACATTGCTTTCCCAAATGAAAATAGCAGAACATGGGGATGACCCAGAAAGATGTTATGGGGAGGGAGGTGGGAGGGGGGTTCATGTTTGAGAATGCATGTAAGAATTAAAGATTTTAAAATTTAAATAAATAAATAAATAAATAAATAAAAGGAAAAAAAAAAAAAAAGAAAATAGCAGAACAGAGGTTACATCTGCTTCTACAAAGACACCATTCTCACCAACACTTAGGGGGGTAAACCAGAGTCCCCATAAAATGGGTGACTTTCTCAGAAGCAACATATCCTTCTCAAGGCACTACCCGCCTCTCTGGAGGCAATGAAGCCCATGATTTGGAATCAGATACATTTGTGTTCAAGCGCTTTCCCTTCCTACACGGGTGGTGGCGTTCAGTCACTGAGTTGTGTCCACCTCTTTGAGACCTAGCCTAGCCATTTACGCTAGGCTCCTCTGTCTTCCTCTGTCTTCCACGATGTCTTGGTATTTGCTCAAATTCATGTCCATTGAGTTAGTGACGCTATCCAACCACTTTATCCTCTGTCAGCACTTCTCCTTTTGCCTTTGATATTTCCCACCATCAGGGTCTTTTCTGATGAGTCAACTTTTTGCATCAGGTGGCCAAAGTATTGGAGCTTCAGCAACAGTCCTTCCAATGACCTTGAGCAAATAGAGGTAGATATCCATCTCAAGGACTATGGTAAGGATTGCCTGGAAGAGTCAGGATGGATGCGTAAGTGAGTGTGGAAACTAGAGCTGGGGAAACCTGAGTCTGAATTCCAGTTTAATCTCTTCCTGGCCCTACGCATCCTGATAGTTTGTAAAACTGAGATAGAAATACTTACTTCCAGTTTGTGTAGGAATTAAACCGTATTTTGCATAATGCTTAACACAGAGAAAGCAAATATTCAAGAATCTCTGTCTTTTGTCACTGACGTCACAATTATTCCCAGCCTTATTTGGGTGAAGACCTTAGCTCAAGGCTATTGAGTGCAGGCTTGGAGTCCTCTCTCCTTCACTCCTCTCTCAGCTGAAGCCTGGCACCATGAGGACAGGGCAGATCTGGCAGGTCTAAACTTGGCTCAGCTCTGGTCCCAGAAGCCAGCACATTTACCCTAACGGCTGCTCCCAGCCCATAGTAAGTCTCACATTTCTAATGAGTAGAATGTGGGTTTGAAATACAGACTCCCATAATCAGTGATTCCCCAGACATTCTATCAAAACTCTCAGGAGTAAAATTATACCCAAGGCTAGTAAAATTATACCCTGTGTCTGCTTGTATAACATGGTGGTTTTTAAACTGAGCTCCCCAAAGTTCTAGTGATTCCATAAACCAACCTTCCTTTTTCCCCTACCACACACTAATGGTAGACAGAACACCATACCCTCCCATCTCAACTCACCCAGAATTTGAGATAATGACCATGAATATAAACCTTCATTTAAAGAAAGGTTTCCATAGCTTAAAGCACACCCAGGACTGTGAAACACCAACATCTTTTCAGAGCCAAGATTCTCAATCTGCCCTTTAGCCTCGTGTCTAAAATGTGTAATACAGAGGAAAATATAACAAGTCCCTTTGGGTCTCAGTTTCCACATCTATAAAATAAGAAAGATGAGAACTTTCTGACACCACTGTGTGAGGCAGAAGTGAAGAGATCAATGTGAAATTGTTGTGTGAACTGTGGAATCATGGACACATGTTAAAAGTTATTGCACATACATGCACACACATCAATATCTTTGGCTCCTTTTAGCCAACTGCTTTCCACCTGGAAATGTGCCTGAGTTGTCTAGAGCAAGGAAGGCTGGAGGAGATGAAGAACAAGCATTAACAAGCCCAAGGATGATCTGCCAAAGTCACAGAAGAAGTAGAAGAAAGAAAACAGTGGAAGAAAGAAAACAGTGGATGCTGCCGAGGCAGATATTGACATGCCAGGGTTGAGTAGTTCTCAAGCGTTTCAGGGCTGTTTCTCACCAGTTTCTGTTGTTGTTGTTGTTGTTGTTGTTGTTGTTGTTGAAGCCTGAGCAGCACTGCTCTCCTCACCCACCCATCCCACTAGTAATGGCCAAGAGGGGCCTATTGGCAGCTTCTGTATAGAATCACAAAACTAGAGCACCCCCTGAACCTTGCAGCTGGGGTTAGAGCTCCCAGATGAGCCAATGGGCTGAGGGCAGGCTCTGGATTTAGCCATCAGTCCACTTGAGAGGGGTGTGTTCAGATTACAAGGACAATGTAGGCAAATTGATTTCATCTCTTGGGCAAATCCCATGGGCGGTGGCTGCCTTGAACACTGTTTGCTCCTTAGCTCTGTGATCCGACAGTGATGTCTGTTTTGGGCAAAGAATGAAGGGGGTTAGATATGTGGATACATGCCATGTATTTGAATCTTTACACTCGACAGAATTAAGTCTCCTTTTGCCTTTTCCCAAGCTCTATCTCCACAGAGGATGTGTTCTGATTTGGCTAAAACTGCATGCCAAACACTGTGTCAAGTTCTTTATTTGTATTAGCAGCTCTTTTAATCTGCCCAAAACACTGATAGGTTGTTTGGGCTTATGTTTGATTTTTTTAAGCCCTTATCTTCTAGAAATAGATATGAAGTATTAATGGTCAAGGCGCAATATTTCTGAACCTCACCCCCACTTCATAACAGTCCAGTAGCAGTGGTAGGTAGGGTACAGCTGGAACAAGAATAGCCATGAGTTCATAAGTGTTGAAGTCAGGTGATTGGGACAGAAGTTCACTATTCAGGCTTACTACTTTTGTGTGAGTTTAGTATATGTTTGAAAATTTTGATACAAAATTTTTTTAAAGTCCTGTTAGGTATTTATGATATTAGCCCCATTTATGTACATGAAAACTGGAGCTCAGAAACGTACTTATATACCTAAGGTTAAAGAGCTAAAAGGCAGACTACGGTGGATGCCAAGTTGTCTTGCCCAGAAGCCCTTCAACTGGATTGCTCACTGCCCATCTGAAGGGAATGCAGTCCAGGGACAGAGTCCACTGATTCAGCCCTTTCAGTGTCTGTCTCAGCTGTACAGAAATCATTCACCCAAGCTTCCTTGTAAAGCTTACATCCTATGATGGAGCAAAGCAGGATTATAAAAGCTCAATCATTTCAATTTAACACAATACAACTCATATGGGCAATGCTCTCTTCTGGGTTAGCCCAGCTTCTGCTGGACCTGTATCACAAGTTGACTTTTCCTTCTGCCCCATAGTGTGTCCCTCTTGCCTTTCACAGGAGCTGATCCCAAAAGGCATCTTGCATACCAACCTCCATCTCAGCATTAACTTCTGGGGAACCAAACGTGAGCCAGGGAGCTGAGATCTGAGCCTGTGAGATATGTCGGACTGTGCAGCATGTTTGAATCTGCCAGGAAGGGGCAGTTATCAGTGTTCAGCCCCCATTCTGCTCCCCTGGTCCTATGCTGAGGAGGCCTACATAGATCAGGAAATGAACAGGACATAGATAGGACACAGACCATGAACATGGAGAGACAAAATGAAGCACTAGTCCTGAGCCTAGAACTTTCTGAGCAGCAGGAGGACACAGCTACTAAGTTCAGAGAAGACCTTCCCCAGCACCAGCCCCAGCTGGATGAAGCTGCAGGAACACTTCGAAGGCAGCAGCTCAGGCCCTGACCCCAGAAGCCCCCTCAAGGCTTGCTGGCAGCCCAACCTCAGAGACCAGGGCCCACTCCCTAATTCCTCTACATGGAAGCAACTCAGCGAGTCGCCCAAACCAGCAGGTGGCTCTAAATATGCCCCGTATAGTTAGAAATCTCATTTCCATTCCTGGCCTCTGGCTTGTATGGCACAGAGAGCAGTTTTTCTGGAATGAATTATCCCCTCCCCGCAGATGTCTTCAAAGGCTTCTAATCCAAAACGGGCTCTTCAGGACCCAGCCTCCCCAGGCTGCCCAGGCACACAGGAAGTCTCCCCTTTGCAGGCACAGATGGGCTTTTGAAAATGTATGAACGGTGCTGATGTGACAGAAAGTGCTGATCAGGGGGTAAGACACAATGTCCCCAGCAGCCAGATCATGGGAGAGCTTGGAGTACATTTAGCAGCATCTTTTTTTGTTTTGTTTTTAATTTTTTATTTTCTATTGGAGCATAGTTATTCACAAAGTTGTGTGAGTTTCAGGTGTACAGTAAAGTTATTTCATTATACATATTCATATAGCCTCATCTTCACTGAGGGAGAGTTTATCCTGGTTTGCTGGAACTGTCCCAGCTTGACCCCTAAACATCCCACGTTAGGAACCCCTCAGTCTTAGGAGAAGTGACCAGTTGACTGCTCTACCATCATTTACAGTTTGTCAGGGTCTCAAGAAGAAAAGTGTTATTAGTCACTCAGTCATGTCTGACTCTTTGCTGCCCCATGGACTGTAGCCCATCAGGCTCCTCTGCCTAAGGGATTCTCCAGGCAACAATATTGGAATGGGTTACCATTTCCTTCTTCAGGACATCTTCCTGACTGAGGGATTGAACCCAAGTCTCCTGCATTGAGGCAGATTCTTTACCATCTGAGCCACCAGGCAAGGTCCTCAAGAAGAATTAAGGGTCAAAAAAGAGAAGGATAAGTTCAGTGAACTCCATTAGTGGTCAGTGAACAGTGACCCTTCCCTCTCAATCAAAATAAAAATGCATACGTGTGATTATATATGTAAATATAATAGTATACATGCTATGGATATTAAATATACTACAGATGTGATATATACCATATACATCAGCAAGGTAGCCAATCATTCACCTATCAATTTTTTTAGCAAACATCTAACAGGGATTCTTGGCAGAGGTACATAGAAGGCTTCTTAGCAGGTATTGGGGTGGGGAGAGTAGGGGGAGTCTATAAACTCTAAAATTACTGCAAAAATCTCTGTGTTCAGGGCTGCATAATCTAAAGAATTTTAAAAATGCATGAATGAAGAGATAAACATATAAATAGATAATTACACACTGTTTCTCAAGATATGTTTTCTGGACCACAAATGTTAAAATCCTCTAGCCAGGACTTCCCTGGTCCAGTGATACCAATGCAGGAAACACGGGTTCGATCCCTAGGTCTGGGAAGATTCCACATGCCATGAAGCAACTAAGCCTGTGTGCCACAACTACTGAAGCCCACCTGCCCTAGAGCCTGTACTCTGCAAAAAGAAAAGAAACCACAATAAGAAGCCCACACACCACAGTGAAGAGTAACCCTTGCTCGCCAAAACTAGAGAAAGCCCACAAGCAGCCACAAAGACCCAGAGCAGCCAAAAGCAAAAATAATTTTTAATTGCTAAAAAAAATCTTCTAGCCTTTTGATTTCAGAGAAGGCAATGGCACCCCACTCCAGTACTCTTGCCTGGAAAATCCCATTGACGGAAGAGCCCGGTAAGCTGCAGTCCATGGTGTCGCTAAGAGTAGGACATGACTGAGTGACTTCACTTTCACTTTTCACATTCATGCTTTGGAGAAGGAAATGGCAACCCACTCTAGTGTTCTTGCTTGGAGAATCCCAGGGACGGGGGAGCCTGGTGGGCTGCCATCTATGGGGTTGCACAGAGGTGGACACGAATGCACCCCCAAATATTCATGACTTGAAACAATAACCAATGACTTCGTGACTTGAAACAACAACAAACGACAACAATGATGTCAGTTTCAACTTAAAACAACAAGTTATCAGTCTATCCCCATTATCTCTCTGGAGGGTAACTGGACTTCTTATACAATGGCATAGATTGGGGGAGATGGAAACTTTTTTTGCATAGGGACAGACAGGGTCTAAATACTTTAGACCCTATGGGGTTGCACAGAGTCGGACACGACTGACGTGACTTAGCAGCAGCAACAGCAGGCCATGTAGTCTGAGTCTCAAGTGCTCAACACTGCTTTTGTTACACAAAAGTAGCCACAGATGACACATAAATGGGTATGCATGGTGTGTTCCAACAAAATTTTATATATAAAAACAGAGAGTAGATCAGATTTGGCCCATGAGCCCCAGTTTGCTGATTGCTGGTATAGTGCATAGGCTTTTAGGTCAAGAGAACTGACTTCTGTTGCTGGTCATTCCTATACCTGTGTAACTCAGAGCAATTACTTAAATTATGAACCGATGTTTCCTTGCTTATAAAAAAGAAATGACATGTGGCAGATAGTACCAGTGACCAAACATACACACAGTCTTCTGCATTTCATAGACTCTCTTGCATTGGGTCAGGCCATGAAACTGAGTTGTGTTCAATGAGATGTAGATGGAAGTGGTGACAGCTACTTCCAAGCCTGACCCTTAAGCACATCTATGAAAATCTCTAGTCCTCTTTCCCTCTGCTGCAGTGACCATGGGAGCCACGTTGTCCAGATTGTGCACCTGTAACTTGGGGGAAGGCCACCCCAGCCCCATGGGACTGTACCAGAGTGAGGAATAAAACCTTACCTTGTTAACCCACTGAAATTTTGGAGTTACTGTGTTGAAACAGTTGAACAACTACTATGATACAAATATTCATGTCCTGAGATCTTGGTGAGAATAAAAGCAATTGGGAAGTCAAGCACAAAACCTAGTATTTGACACATAAAAGGCACTGTATATATATATTAGTAATTATGACTAATTGACTATAAAATGCCTGATAAGTAGCTTCTGGGGTTTTTTCCAAAATAAAATCCAATGAAATCAAATCAAAATGAAAGTAAATGAACCAACTTTTTCAAAAGATACCAACCCACTGAGAAATTTTTTATGTTGAAAATTACATTTTGATAAGGAAAATGCTGATTCTATATGTTATACCTCAAAGAAAGACAACACTTATTAACTCTCTTAAGAGAAGAAAGGAAGGAGGAAAAATACTCTCTAGTTTCTGCATCCCCATTCATCATTTTCTCTAATCAGCACAAGTTCCCTGAGCTGGTCCACTCTGTGTGTGCCTGGAGCTGGCTGCTGACTCAGTCATGGTCCAGCACCCAGCAGTCAGAGCAGGTGGCCAGCCAAGCCTTGTCAAGAGTCATCAGTCAGTAGAACAGGGAGCGCCATGCTATGAGCTAAGGTATTACAGGCTGTTTCTCGAACCTAAAGACCTCCCCTCAACAAAATGTTCCAGGAAGGGCTGAGGTCAAAATCCCACTAAATGTGAATGCAGCTCCGCTGTAGAAAGAATCCATTTGCTGGCAGTTTGATGTATCACACTCAAACCATCAGAGGGAAGAAAAAATCCCATTTCTAAGTCAAAAGAGATATGCTAGATATATTTGGAACTGAAGAGAGACTGAGAAAGGAATTTTATTTATTTATTTATTTTGGCTACATTGGGCTTTCACTGTTGCGTGCAAGCTTTCTCTAGTTGTGGCAAGTACTTGATGCTGCTCTGCATTGCAGTGCGCACAGGCTTCTCACTGCCGTGGTTTCTCCTGTTGTGGAGCACAGGCTCTAGGCCTTGGTGGTTGTGGCTCTCAGGCTCTAGTGTCGGGGTCAGTAGTTGTGGCCCCCATGGGGTTAGTTGTTTTGCAGCATGTAGAATCTTCCCAGACCAGGAACTGAACCCCTGTCCCCTGCATCGGAAGGCTGATTCTCAACCGCTGAGCCACCAGGGAAGTCCTGAAAAGCGAACTTGGAAGGGGAAAACATGGGGAAGGCCCAGTGCAGCAGACAACAAGGAGTACAGATGTTTCCGAAAGCACAGCCAAGAAAGGAGGGTCTCCCATCCTGTAGGTGAGAACCATGACTGTTGTCCAAAATGCAGGTGAAGAGCCGACAGGCCAGCTTGCCACTCATGCACAGCAAGATGGGAAACAAGACCTGCTCAGACTGGGGCCATGTCCAAACAGATACTTGTCCTGACCTTCTCCAGGCAGCTCATGCTTAATGAACACTCTGCAGGCCACACACTATGCTGAGGGCTCTACCTAAATTACCTCCTTTAATTCAGACTCACGACAACCCTGAGAATTAGGATCACTATTATTGACACAGATTCCTGATGGAAATATAGGGATTCAGAGACCATAAGTACATTTTTCCAGATCTTACAGCTATTACATGGGAGAACTGGGATTTGGATACAAGCGTCATAGTCAGTTTGAGGTGCTATAAAAAGATAGCAACGGGGTGGTTTAGTTTAAACAACAGAAATTTATTTCTCATGGTCCTGGAGACTGGAAGTCTGAGATCAGGGTCGTGTTCTGATGAGGGCTCACTTTCTAACGTATAGACAACCGCCTTTCTGCTGCATGCTCACATGGCAGAGGGCAGAGAGAAAGCAAAGAAGCAAAAAAAGCCCTCTGGGATCTCTTCATAGAAGGGCACTAATCCATCCTGAGGGCTCCATCCTCATGATCTAATCATGTCCCAAAGGCCTCATTTTTTTTTTAACTTTTTATTTTATGTTGGAGTAGAGGAAATTAGCAACACCCTGACAGTTTCAGATGGACAGCAAAGGGACTCAGCCATACATATACATGTATCCATTCTCCTTCAAACTCCCCACCCATCCAGGCTGCCACATAACACTGAGCAGAGTTCCTTCCAAAGGCCTCACTTCTTAATACCATGTGATTGAAGGTTAGGGTTTCAATGTAACAATTTGGCGAGAAGGACACAAATATGAAAACAAGCCATCTTAATTCCAAAAATGAACCATTTAACTACTAGGTTATAATATCTCATATCCAAGCACTATCATATCCCAGTTCAGTTCAGTTTAGTCACTCAGTTGTGTCCAACTCTTTGCAACCCCATGGACTGCAGCATGCCAGGCTTCCTTGTCCATCACCAACTCCTGGAGTTTACTCAAACTCATGCCCATTGAGTCAGTGATGCCATCCAACCATCTCATCCTCTGTCATCCCCTTCTCCTCCTGCCTTCAGTCTTTCCCAGCATCAGGATCTTTTCAAATGAGTCAATTCTTCACATCAAGTGGCTAAAGTATTGGAGTTTCAGCTTCAGCATCAGTCCTTCCAATGAATATTCAGGACTGAGTTCCTTTAGGCTCTGTTCTAAATACTTAATCTATCTCTATTTTCACTTCCCTGTGAGGTTGGTCTTATTTCGTTCCCATTTTACAGACAAAGAAGTAAAAGCTAGGGAAGATTAGCTGACTTTCCCATAGTTATGGGCTTCCCTGTTGGATCAGTGGGAAAGAACCCTCCTGCCAATGCTAGAGACATGATTGGAAAGATCCCCTGGGGGAGGGAAATTGCAACCCACTCCAGTATTCTTGCCTGGGAAATCCCATGGACAGAGGAGCCTGGAAGGCTACAGTCCATGGAGTAGCAAAAGAGTCAGATACAACTTGGCAACTAAAACAACAATTAACCCATAATTATAGGGCTAACACTCCAGCTCTCTTTCCAGATCTCTCACTCTGAACAATTGCCCAGAATCCCATGTGTGTGGTCAGTTAGGAGCCTCGCTGGGGATGGCCACTGTGCTTGGCAAGGCTCTTGGGCCCAGAACTCTGTTTTTGCCTCTGGTCATTGGTGCCTGAGGTCTGTGATCAGGCACAATTTGCCTAGAAGACCAGGCGCCCAGAGGTTTAGCGAGTGTGAGTCTAGCCGAGGATGACCTCCACGTGTTCCGATTGACTTCAGAGACATATAAACGACGAGTCGTAAATCAGGAAGCAGGTGGGCCCATCATGAATCATCTTCTTCCCTCCAAGCTCATCAAGACAGACGTGCATAAATTCCGTGTAGGCTGCGGCAGGTGCTGTCCTTTAGATTTCCAATTAAATGAGCCCTAACTGTGCTCGTTTCTCAGTGGGGAGGCCAGGCATTAATATGGTAATGAGCGGTCCAGGAGAAGTTCATGGGAACCGCCTTCTGCTGTTGTGGTCCTTGACCCTCTGATCTTCTGTCCTATTTAGAATGGAGCGGAAACCCAGCAGGTGGGTCTGGGATGGAGTGGGGAATGCTTCAGTGGAGGGGCTACAGATGTAGGGTGACCGTGACATCACCATCTGCAAAGAAAGGGATGTGGGGATGCTCGGGGTATCCATCCTCCTGTTCTATGGGCCAACACGACTTGGAAATCATCCCTGGCCATCGCTGTACCACTGAGGGCAACTCTGCCACACCCTGCAAAGCATTTTCAGGCCACGTGTTCTCAGAGGCCCTGGTTGGGGGCAGGGCACCTTCCTACTGGGGAGTAACACATTTTCCTGGACTAAACATGGGCCTGGGATCACTCCTGCGTCTGGTGCGTTCTCATTGTTTTTCCTTAGGCAATTGGCTCCAAATAGCCAAGTATCATTCTGATGATAAGAAAGCAGAGACAAAAGAAGGTCAATGAAAGGCTCTGTACACAATGTACCCAATAAGAGCAAATGTTTTGACTCGACTGTAGTTACTGTTCCAGTCTTCTTTTCTTAGTGGGACAGAATAAGCTTTGTGAAGCCCCTCAATCCTCTACCTGGCTGTGGAAGTTACTAATTCTCTTGGAGATCCTGACCCTTGTCAAGGTAAAACTATAAAAGGTTATTGGTAAGGAGAAGAAAGATTATAGAATGGGCTAGCATAACTACAATAGTCAATACAAGAAAAAATTATGTGTCCTTTAAGAGCCTCACTTTACAGCAAGATCTTATGGGGCCCAATTTTTTCATAATAGTAGAACCTAAAAGCCCCCAGATCTACATCCCAGCCTTTATCCAAGCTCCTTAGCATTGGAATAAAATGAATGGGGGGACTTCCCTGGTGGTCCAGTGGTTAAGAATTTGCCTACCAATACAGGGGACACAGGTTCAATCCTTGGCCCGGGAACTAAGATTCCACACACTAAGGGACATCTGAGCCCATGCCCCACAACTACTGAGTCCACACACTCTAGAGCCCATGCTCCACAACAAGAGACGTCACCACAATGAGAAGCCCATGCGCCATAACTAGAGCAGCCCACGCTCCCCGCAACTGGACAAAGCCCGAGCACAGCAATGAAGAACCAGTACAGCCAAAAGTAATAGATCAATAATTTTTTTTTTAATGGGTGGAACTTGGTGTCTGGAGGTGAGTGAAAAATGAGGCAGGAGATGAAAGGGATCATAGAAGGAATGCAAAGAAAATGGGCTCTCTCACTGCCAAGCGGGGAGGACACAGTATGCATTCATCATAGATTCAACTGGAAAAACAAAAGGCTGCTTTGCTTTGCACTGTCCTCTGGCCTCTGTGTAATTATCAGTGGTGTAACAATAAGAATTTCTCTGTTATGGACTATGCCTTCCCAACATCTCACATAACAATAATAGACTGCATTAATAATGGAGTGTGCGTGTGTATGCTCAGTCACTTCAGTCATTTGTGAAATGGCAACCCACTCCAGTATTCTTGTCTGGAGAATCCCACGGACAGAGGAGCTTGGTAGGCTACAGTCCACGGGGTCACAAAGAGTCGGACACGACTGAGTGACTTCACTTTCACTTTCACTTTCTCTTTCTCTTATGATCCCATAGACTGTAGCCCACCAGGCTCCTCTGTCCATGGCATTTTCCAGGCAAGAATACTGGAGCAAGTTGCCATTTCCTCCTCCAGGGGATCTTCCCAACCCAGGGATCAAACCCATGTCTCCTGCATCGCCTGCATTGGCAGGCACATTCTTTACCACTAGCACCGCTTGTTAAGTGCAATAGAATCTAAACAAAAAGTATAAACCATTGAGCATTTAAAACAGAGGAACTTGAATTGCGAGGAATTCATCACACAGGTGATGGAGGAGCTGAGAAGAGAAACAAGGGCCAGTGAGTGAGCCCAGGAATAAACAATAGCAGGAGACCACCACCATGCCCAGGCTGAGGGTCCGAGGGAAGGGTGAGATTACCAGGGGCAAGGGTCACTCAGCAGGAGGTAGGGATGGACCCCATGGGGGTCTGGATCTATGGAGGAGACCAGCTGCTCCTGGAGATGCCATCATAGTCAGAGAGGTGTCCTCCCTTCCCCTTCCTCCCTTCTTTCATCCCCCAGTCCCCACCTGTACTTCCCATTGGCCAAACCCAACCAAAGTCAGCTGCACTGGGAGTCTGCAGGCATCAGCCTCCTGTCAAGAGCCCAGACTGGAGGGAGGAGAGAATTAACATGAAGGCGAAAGGATCATGAGCCAACAAGGATGCAAACTTCCCCTTAGAGAGTGGGCAACAGACTCCCCCAGTAAGTGCAAACCTCTGGTTCAGCTGACCAAGCTAATAAGTGAGAGTGAAAGGGGACAATCAGTATCTAGCCTCTCACTTCTTCCTGAGGACGAGGCTCCCCTGGCCCATCTCAAGCAGTCCGGCTGCAGGAGGGTGGGCAGTGACCAGCTCATTCCAGCGCATTCCGCGGAGCCTAGCATTCATCCAGGGTATCCCAGGTCTTCTCTTCCAGCACTGCCTCCCAGAGACTCTCCTCAGCCCCAAAGCAAACCCAGGAAAGGCTAGGTCAATCTCAGAGTTCCTCCGGTGTTTGTTGCCCCAGAGTTATTTTTATATCTCATTTCCTTGCATTATGGCAATTTACATACTTCAGCAGAGCGCGTGAGTGTCCAAAACACAAACCAGGAACAATAACGCATCACCGGGAGCTTCACAGAAACCCCAACCCAGAGGACGTTTCGGAAATCAGTTGCTAAAACAAGTGGTTCCCTCACCCCAAGTGGGAGAATTCTCAGCAACACTTGACAATAAGTGGACGTGATGAGGACCACACAGAGCCGTAATTCCTGCCGGATTGCACATTGAAAGCTGCATTCAGCGTGCGGAGCCCATCAGAGGGGGCATTGTTGCAATGAATACCGAAGGGATTGCAGTGAATTACTGCTTCATTGCCAAGTGCTTCCGATTCCCTGCTCCTGCCATCTGTGTCCTCCGGAAGACATGCAGAAGCAAAGGTCCGAAATGGGGGTGGGGTGGGGGAGCTGGCTTCAGGCTGGTGGAAAGGACAGCTCAGCTCGGCACGCAGAGGGAGACCCAAGGAATAAATGGAAGCAATCTTCGTCTAAGGTGTGATGCCATGCAATGGAAAGACACTTAGGGTCAGAGACTGCAAGATCGTCTATTGTCCGCACCTAGTCAAGTTCCTTACAGAAACCTAAGCACACAGTCAGATATAGGTTTCCCATCTTTGCTCAAACATTCATACCCTCACCCTCAGAAAGGCAGCCCTAACCTGTATTCACACATGGACAAACGCACAAACACGCACACACCATTCATTCATTCAACAGATAGTGAGTGCCTACTCTCTACCAGCGACTGCAAGGCCCTTGGCTTCTACACGCACATAATGTGCACAGACACACCCACATTCTCACCTGTGGGCACACACATACACCTACACTCATCAACACACACCGGCACACACACATCAGGCATAAACATGTTTGACAAACTCAGAAATCTCCTCTCTCTCTCCAGTTCCGCTCACTCACAAACAAACACTTTATACATTTTCACAAATAAAAAGGAGCCCCAGCCAGGCAGGGGGGACGATGACAAGCTAATCAGCTCTCTAGTTCTGTTAAATTCTGAAAACATGTCTCTCTTTCAACTCAGTTGTTCTTATCAAGAGCTTTGTTTGTAGTTAGTTCATCTATTCGACAGTTCTATATTTAATGCTTTTGATTGCTAATATCTCTGATCTGGGTTTAAAATACAGCAGTGATGTGCCCCCTTGGGAAGGAAATGTAGCAAGCAGGGTAATCTTCTTCCATGGTGTAACACAGAGTAACGGAAAGATGCTAGCTCCCTGCATTTGTCCAAGAAGAACTTACCCAGGTTCTTTCTTTAAGTTCTATCTAACAACAGAATACCAAACCAAAAATAATGATAGCAAACACTTACTGAACACTTGCTGTTTGCAAGGCAATATGCTAAGTGCTTGCCTTGGACCACTTGGTTTCATTCTCTCTCATCAATCCCCCAAAGAGAGTGCCGTTACTATGCCTATTTTACAGATGATAAAATTGAAGTTCAGCGAAATTAAGTGACTTGGCCTTAAGTGAAGCTAAGTGGTACTAGAGCTAATATTTAAATCTAAGCCAACTGACTTTAATCTTATTGTCTTAGGCAAAAAGGGAAATATTGGGCTTTGACAGAGCTGGATTCTGAGTACATAGGTGTTTTGTGTTACTCTCCATATTTCTCTATATTGCACCATCATTTCATCATGACAATTAAGTGTTTTCTTTCTACTTATTTTTAGATTATGATGTTGTTTTGGTTGAATTAATTCTGACCTAATAAACTTTAAAACATTAAACAAATAAATCCAGGCAAACTGATTCTAGTGCTTCAGCGCTCTCTGTGTCAGTCAGCTACTGCTGCAAAACAAATCCAACACTGTTATCTTGCATGCTTCTTTTGGGCTGACTGGGACCAGCTAGGCAGTTCTTACTAAGGTCTCTCACAGGCCAGGACTAGAGTGAGATAAATGAGGCACTCATTGCACTTAAGAAGAAATTCAGGAGTTAACAATTTGTGAATAAGGTGAAGAAGAAAGCCTTCCCCAGCCTGAGAGATGGTAGAGTGGCTTGAACTTGGACAGGTGATTGATCACTTGTTATAGATTTTTTTCCTCCATCACCTTGATCCCATATCTCCCCATCCCCACCCTTGCTGGTCTGTGTATGCAGCCCAAAGCCTTCAGCAGTGGGATCACGAGCGTATGTCAGATGGAAATGACATTATCATGCTGAAGTGTTTGTACCAGTCAAGATCTAGCCAGGAAAACAAGCCAGTTAAGTGTTCACAACAGAGGGAATTTATTCCAGGAAATTGACTACATCAATGATGAAAGGACCAAGAAACAAAAATTAAAAGTGAGGAAAAATAGAGACTGACAACAGCAGGAAGCTGCCACCACCCTGAGGGACAGAGGGAAGAGGTAGGGTCACTGGATCCTGGGGATCAAGGTCATCCGATGGAAAGCGTCCCATTAGAACAGAAGCCACCAAGGAAACGGCTGTTTCCACACAAGAGGGAGAGCAGTACCATGGCCTCTCCCTTCTTCCTGCCCTCCAATCTCCCATCAGTCCCTCCTATTGGCTAAATCCAGCCAGACGCAATTTGAGTCCAGAAAATGTGGCTTGTCCCCTTGTGATACAGAACAAAGCAACAGAAGGACGTGGGATGAAACACAGATAAGTCCGACACAACACGGTAAAGGCAGTCCAGAGAGGGGTAATGGTGATGATATCATATTAATTTTAACTAAAATCACTATGTAATAACCAAGTTCTGTCATGTCATTTAATTCTCGCAGTTGCCTATAGGGCAGGGACTAGCATTATCCCCAGAGAGCAGACAAGGAAACTAAGGATCAGAGAAGTTAAGTTCCTCATTCCAGGTCCCAGAACTAATAAGAATGAAGCCAAGATACCATATTCAGCAACCCAGCCCCAGATCAAGTGGTTCAGAGGCATTCTGCTCAGAACAAAATTATATGCTCTGGTGTCAGGCAAACTGACTTGAACCCCAGATCCCTCATTCCTGCTCTGCATGTTCTTATGGTCCCTGCTTCCTCCCCTTCAATACATGGATAATAATTACTTCACCTACAGGGCTGTTGTAAGGAAAAGTAAGATCAGCAGCATTTAGCAAGCACTTGGCAATGTGCTGTTTGTTTCACTAGCATTTTCCTGGATCAGACTGAAAAATTCCAGATGATGTTCAAAGGAGAGAGAGGACTTAGGTTGCAGAAACTTTGTAAGGCGGGAGTTAAAGGTCAAAGGCAGCTGCAGAGAGAACGAGCCCTTGACTGACACTTAGTAGTCTGTGGAGATGCTGTCAAGGTACCTCCCACATCTCCTGGGAACCCTAGAGATCCTGAAGCCGTGCTGGACAGTTCCCATACACTAAGAAGCCTCTCAGCTCAAGCACCTGTTATCATTCTGCCTGACACTACTCACTACCGGGGAAACATGTTAGGCCAGCCCGCGGACAGTCCAGAAATGCTACCAGAGGATTAAGACAAGGTGCTTAGTCGCTCAGTCATGTCCAGTTCTTTGTGACCCCAGGGACTGTATCCTGCCAGGCTCTTCTGTCCATGGGATTTTCCAGGGAAGAGTACTGGAGTGGGTTGCCGTATCTTCCTCCAGGGGATCTTTCCCACCAAGGGATTGAATCCGCGTCTCCTGTACTGCATGTGAATTCTTTACCTGCTAAGTCATCAGGGAAGACAATAAGCAGCAGCCGCCCATCCGTGGGAGGCAGGAGTCCTGGTAAATGCCCCAGCATCTGTGACCTTCAGTGGATAATTCTGAGGAGCACCACACGCTTCTCAGAGGGTCTCCTGCAGAACTGAGCCCTGGTTATTGACAGCCATACCCCCCATCAATAACACATTGCTGATGACTGTTTTCTCCCGTCTCTCTTTCCTACTTTCTCATTCACTGTGCTTCCTAGGGTCATCTCTCAGATTAATTACCTGCACTCAAATTCTTGTCTTCGTGTCTGCTTTGGGGGTGTCTAAATCAAAATGCTGTTCCTCTACATTTTCCCCACCTCTCAGCTCCCCCCTCCACCCCTCCTCCTGGGATAAGCAGGAGTAGGAAATCATAGTGCCAAACATTAATTTATCCATCCTTCTAATGGAGGAAAAATGGTAGCTTGTCCCAAGCCCTCCCTGACTGATTGCACAAATGCCGAGCATTGTCCCAATAAGCTGCAAGTCTGCCCACCACCCATGATGGACGCTGGTGAGAACTTTGCATTTTGGGGCTATTTCTCACTAGGGTTCTTCCCCAAGGAAAAGGGAAAATTATATGTACACCCAGAGCTCAGTGGGATACCCTGCAGAGCCAGGCTCCCATCCCTGCAAATTATTTTTTGCTAATCAATATGTTTAATAAATAATATTCCAGTTGATTTCATTACTGGCAATACACAAATCAATAGAAGGTTATTGCATGATAACTTCCCATTGATATTGTAATCTTCCTGATTTAATAAATGTTGCTTTTCTGAGGATTGTTGTTTGCATTTGGAATTGAAGGAAGGAGGACAAAAAAAAAATTATTCCATTGCAGGACTGAAGCTGTGGCTTAATAAGAAAGTGCAATGAGAGGAAGGGGACTTCCTCAGCTTCTGTCTACAGTGGCCTGAACTGCGGCCAGCCCCATGTGGATCTAGATAATTCCCCTTTCTTAGATTCCCAAGAAGAATGAAGGGAAAGTCTTGACTGGAAGGCTTTCCAGAAATCCCTTAGCAGAGGAGCTAATCATTTCTTTCTTTTGAAAATCTGGCCAGGAACTCCTTGAGAACGAAAACCCCAATGGGAAGAAGATAAATGGTGTAAAATGATAACCCCGAACCTTCAAGTGTGTTCTCAAATCCTGGAGGACCAAAGCTACAAGTGGCCTGGGCAACTGTCCACTGCAAAAAGTCCCATTACCAGGCCATGAGTGATGGCACCAGAAGCACCCAGCACACTTAAAATACAGATTCCTGGGGCCCCATTCCAGAGATGGCAATCTCAGTAGGGCTGACATGGGGCCAGGGAAAATGCATTATTTAATTCTTTATTGAAGTATAGTATATTATTAAAGACTAAATTTTAAAAGACAAGTAATCATGACTACCATATAAACATAAAATTAAGATGTGTTGAAGATTGTACTTAACTCATCAATTAACTAGAAAACCAGTAAAATGCTATAATGGACTGAAAGAGGAACTCGAAGTACCACACTGTTATGCCTGATTCAGTTCATGCTGAAATGAACCCACAAACAGAAGTGAACAGGGTTTTGAAACTACATAGGGGAGAGGGATCCATCATCCCTCCATCGCCAGATATGAGTTCGCCTGCTCACAGACAAGTACCATTTGCAACTATCAGTTAACTACAGCTTACAGGTATAAAGTGAAAGGCACTAAGAGGGGCCTCCCTGGTAGTTAGTAGCTAAGACTCGAGCTCCCCGTGTAGGAGGCCCAGGTTCCATCTCTGATCAGAGAACTAGATCCCACGTGCCACAACTAAGAGTTCCCATGCTGTAGCCAAGAGTTTGAACTCTGGTCAGGCAACTAGATGTAAAAAAAATCTCGCATGCCACAACTAAACGATCTCACATGCTACAGCTAAGTCCTGGTGCAGACAAATAAATATATTTTTAATGGCACTAAGAATCATAGATCCAGAGAACCCAGAAGGGTGTCCTAATACAATTCTGACACTAACAATTTGGAGTTAGGTCACAGTTCACAGGTTTAGGGCACTGTTCACAGCTGCCCTCACTTCAAACTCAGCCACATACTTGAAGGTCCTCAAGCCACCCACACTTCTGATCAACTGGCAGCACATTTGGAGGTTCCCACTGGTCCAGCAAGTTTAACTATTCACTTGAACAAATCGAAGAACCCAGGTAAGTTCTATGCTTATGATTATAGCTGTCTTAGTAGCTGAGGCTACTATAGCAAGATACCATCGACTAGATGGCTTAAACAATAAACATTGATTTCTCACAGTTCTGGAGGCTAGGAAGTCCAAGACCAAGGTGCCGATAGATTCAGTATCCAGTGAGAACTCTCTTTCTTGCTAATAGACAACCAGTTTCTCATATTCAGCTGTAAGGGAGAGAGAGGAAGCAAGGTTTCTCACCAATCTTCTTGCATATGTCTATGTGTAGTTGCTCAGTCATTTCTCACTCTTTATAACTCCATGGAGTGCAGCCCGCCAGACTCCTCTATCCAAGGGATTTTCCAGGCAAGAATACTGGAGAGGGTTGCCATTTCCTACTCCAAGGGATCTTTCCAATCTTCTTATAAGGGCACTAACCCCATCATGAGGGCTCCACCCTTATCACTTAGTTATCTCCCCAAGTTTCCCTCTCAAAATGCTATCACACTGAGGATTTGGATTTCAGTGTATGGATTTTGGGGGATATAATAATTCAGTCCATAGCCACAGCTTTACTATAAAAGAAACAAAAGAACCAGCGGAAGGCTCCAAACATGAAACTTGTGTGTCTGTAAGATGCATCACCTTCCCAGCACATCTACATACCTCACTAACCAGGGAAATGTGCCAGAGCTTTGTGCTCAGAATTTTTATTGGGATTTCATTGTGAGAGTATGGTTGAATTAATCTTAGACTGTAAGACTGAATTCAATCGCTCTCCATCCTCCACTCCCAGAAGGATAGGCTGGTATCTTGTGGTTTAAAGCCCTAATCTTTTAATCACATGGTTAGTCTTTCTGGCATGGCCAGCCCCCATCCAGCAACGATCCAGGGACCCACCTTGAGTGACCTCATTAGCATAAACTCAGGTGTGGAAAATTACCACTTGGAAAATCCCAAGGTTTAGAGATTCCTTCCTAGAAACCAGGGACAAAGACCTGCCAAGTTCTTTGTTTTACAATAGATGTGTTAGACACCCTGATTACCTTCAGACATCCAGTAATTTTTTGATCTACTTCAAAGTTTTCCCTATAATATATACACAAAATTATGCAAATCATGAATGAACAATTTTGTGAATTTTCACAAAATGAACATCTCCATATAACCAGCACCCCAGTCAAGAAATGGAATATGGCCAGCACTCCAAAAAAACCTTTTCCTGTCACTATCCCTCCAAGGATAGCCACTCATGATTTCTAATACCGTAGATTCATCTTGCCTATTTTTCAAACCCATATAAATGTAATCATTCTGTATAAACTCTTTGTGTCTGGGTATCTTTTACTCAACATCATGTGGTGGGCATAGGTATAACAGTTCATCCTCATTGCTATATGAAACTTCATCATGTGGAAAGATACAGACTCTCTAGAAATAACAAGTTGGATAATCTGACTTGGTCCAGTATCAACCCTCTGGATACTGGTTCCTACTAGTTCTCTGGATCCCTGGTTCCTTGGGTTGGTTTCATCAACCCAAGATGAAACCAAATGAAAGAATAAAGACTAAAGACCTGTTAGTCTTTAGTCTAAGACTAAACCACTTGACCACCAGGGAAGCCCTTCTTAGTGCATTTTACTTTATATCTGTTAGTTGATGACTAAAGACCTGTTAGCTGGTATAAACCAGATGAAACAACCTTGGGCTGGTTTCATCAACCCAAGATGAAACCAGAGTCCCAAGGAGGCAAAGTCATTATCCAAGACAGGTACCTTGATCTAGCACCATCAGAGTTTTCATGGGCAGGTGCCAAATCAGGGGTGCCTCAGGATGATAGCAAGGACGGAAGAAAGATAGCAAGATGAAAGAAAGGGAAAGAAAGAACCAAGGAATAACAGATGGAAGATAGGAGGGGAAAAGAGAGCAGGGAAAGGAGGATGAGGAAGAGCAACAGAGTGAAAGAGGGAGACATGGAGAGATTAGGGGAGAAGGAGGGGCTGGGATAAGGGAAGAGAAGGGAGGGATGCCCTCACCTTCGGGACAGGAGGCCTCCTTCTATCTTGAACACTCAGCCCTGTGAGAGTTGGAGCTGTTGGTTCTTTGGAACGTTCATCTCTCTGTCTCCCGTGTGATCTGAACTCTCTGCATCCAGACAGTAACTAGGTCAAATCCATCACTGAGGTGGAACCTGAGGGTTGCAGTTCCCCTCCTTAGTCCACTTCAGGGCCAATACTGCACAGATTTTCAGTGCTGCCATCCAGGATTTGAACTGCCTTTCCAAAGTCCCAGTTAAAATTTGCTCTCTGTAACTGGGTAGAAAACCCAGGATAAAGCTCCAACGCGCACCTTATTTTTGTTGTTTTGTCACCAAGTTGTGTCCGACTCTTGAGATCCCATGGATTGCAGCCTGTAATAGGATCCTCTGTCTATGAGATTCCCAGGAAAGAATACTGGAGTGGGTTGCCATTTCCTTCTCCAGGGGATCATCTCAACCCAGGGATCGAACCCATGTCTCTTGCATTGGCAGACAGATTCTCTACAACTGAGCCCATGGGAAGCCCTCACCTTCGTATTCCTGCATCAGTGTGAATGTCTGAAACTCTATCAGATATGAAAAAGAAACAGGAGAAAGGAAGACAGGTCTACCGAGTAGCTACTATATGATGCCTTGTCTGATCCTCACAACAACCAGGTAAGTTAGAAATTACGAAGCTCACATTTTGGATAAACAAACTGAGCCTAAGACAGATTGAGACACTCTCTTGGGTAGATAGTGGTCTGGAGTATGAGAGAACGCCTGATAAAGGAGAAGGATGGGGCTGCGGGCTCTGAATTGGCTGGTTTGTATTTAAAATGGTAAAGGACTCTTCTGGAAGAGCAAGTGGATGCATGACAAGTGAGGTGAGAGGCTAAGGCAAGGTGACTCAGGCATACCACTGGCTTGTACAGAACAAGGTGTATCTGACATATCCATGCAGAGCAAATGTTAAAACATTCAGTTTACAACAGTTAGAAATGGTTGATACACCCCACAGCCCTGCTCCCTCTCAAAGGACAGATGGAGACCAAGGTCATTGGGATGGTGCACGGGC
This sequence comes from Ovis canadensis, assembly GCF_042477335.2. NCBI lineage: Eukaryota > Metazoa > Chordata > Mammalia > Artiodactyla > Bovidae > Ovis > Ovis canadensis. The sequence continues at coordinate 83,458,340 of NC_091257.1, read as the reverse complement.
CCTAGTCTCGACCCCAGGCATGACACTGTATTGGCATCCACCAAGGTGTGATTGGTTCCACCTTGTTCTTTGGGGGTTTCCATTGGTACCCACAGTTGAGGTGTGCAACCATGCCCTCTGGTCATGAGGTCTTGCATCTTTGTCCTGATTCTAGACTCTTCATAAGCAAAGGTGCTCTCAAGCACATGTACATTCCCACTGAGGTATGCAAGAGCTCCTGGAAGTCACAAGAGTGGAGGTGGCTGACCTGGATATATCCCCCAGAAGTCTTCCCTCCCCCATTTCTAAACTACCCACTTTGTGGTACTACATACTTCCAATATCTTGCTGAATTTAGGACTTCTTTAATGGGGCCTGGGCAGCCCCCATGTAACACCAAATTCCTTAAAGAACAAATCCTCTTGTTCCTGGAGTTCCCCTAGAAATTTCTGGTTATTTCTAACATACAAGGAGTTTTCTATGCCCAAGTCTTTATTCTTAGTTGAATTCTTTCTTTGTTTTCCTGGGAAGCCTCTTAGCTTAGTCTTCATGACAGAAGTTCCAGGGGAAGAAGTTGATAAATAAATAAGATAAAAATATCGCTCCCTGGTGAATGAACTGTTATACAGAGTGAAGTAAGTCAGAAAGAGAAAAACACCGTATATTAATGCATATATATGGAATCTAGAAAAATGATATTGATGAACCTATTTGCAGGGAAGGAATAGAGGCACAGACATGGAGAACAGACATAACGGGGGAAGGAGAGGGTGGGACGAACTGAGAGAGTGGCATTGAAACATATACATCACCATCAAAGAAAACGGGAATTCTCAAGGAGAACATTTCCCTGAGTTTTTGGTAGAGTAACAATTCATCATCTATCCTTTTGAGAATCAAAGGGAGGATTATTAAAAATTTCACTGAGACAACTGTTATAAACTAGGGACTGATTCAATTCAAGTAGAGCACAGAGCCACTCTGGGCTTCCACAGTAGCTCAGCTGGGAAAGAAACTGCCTGCAATGCAGGAGACCCCAGTTTGATTCCTGGGTCAAGAAGATCCCCTGGAGAAGGGATAGGCTACCCACTCCAGTATTCTTGGGCTTCCCTGGTGGCTCAGACAGTAAAGAATCTGCCTGCAGTGTGGGATACCTGGGTTCGATCCCTGGGTTGGAAGATCCCCTGGAGGAGGGCATGGTAACCCACTTGAGTATTCTTGCCTGGAGAAACCTCTTGGACAGAGAAGCCTGGCATCTACCATCCATGGGGTCACAAAGAGTCAGACGCCACTGAGCAACTAAGCACAGTACAGAGTCACTCTAGCTATACAGCTAGAGCCAAGGAAAAGCTGGAATTGAGATTCCCTGTAGGCAATGGCAGCCCACTCCAGTTCTCTTGCCTGGAAAAATCCCAGGGATGGAGGAGCCTCGTAGGCTGCAGTCCATGGGGTCGCTAAGGATCGGACACGGCTGAACAACTTCCCTTTCACTTTTCACTTTCACGCATTGGAGAAGGAAATGGCAACCCACTCCAGTGTTCTTGCCTGGAGAATCCCGGGGACCAGGGAGCCTGGTGGGCTTCTGTCTATGGGGTCACACAGAGTCGGACACAACTGAAGCGACTTAGCAGCAGCAGCAGCAGCAGCAGCACTTTAAGCAGCAGCAGGACATCCTACTGGGGGTGCTCCCCCCCCAACTATTAGCATTATTATTGCCCATCAATATGTCATAGTCAAAGATTTGCTTCATCCTTCAGTGTGATTGCCATTGATTTTTGAAGCCCACATCTTCTTCCCCAGGGAAACACATCTTCAGTGAAATCATGGAAGGAAATGGAAAAGAAGGAAGTGATTTATAGGCATTTATTCTATGTGCATGGCTTTGGGCTTCTCAGAGGATTATCCAGGAACAACTGCATCAGAGTTACCCAGAAAGTTGTGAAGACACTGACTCCCTTGTCCCGCCCCGAGAAGGACCTACCACGTCGGGATCTCTGGGGATGCGGTTGGGAAATGTGTGTTTTTAACAAGTCCCATAGAGACCTTTATGTGTATAGTGAGGCACACAGAAGGCCACCACCCCCAGAAAATCCAGGTGGCAGGTAATCATGCCCTGAGTTTGCTCCTAGACTTTCTGGCTGCAGGATCTCAGGTCTGAGATGGACTGTATAACTCCCACCCCTTCAGAAAAAGACTCCAGTCAACCCCCCAGCCAGGGTGTTCTGTAGAGCCCCCCAATTCCCAGGGGATAGGCCAGCCCTGGTTTACTGTGTGCAAAGGTGGTTGGGGTCTTGGAGCAGAGTGAGCAGGTTCTTGGCGCTGGCATCTGCCAGGAGGAGCAAGTAATAGGCCTGATTTATGACACTCAGCATGGGACCTGGCTGCTGAGCTCAATCACTGTGGCTCCCCACGGTGGGGTTCATGCGCTGTAACCAGCCTGGAAATTGGAGAGGAATTTACCCCCTGCTGCCGAACATTACATAACAATCAAGGGAAACAAGCAGAGGCAGGAGGGGGCCCCTCCTCAGCTGGCACTGGCAACCTGGCGCTGCTAAGAAGGCAGGGCTAGGAGCCTTGGCTGGGGCTCTCATGCTGATGGAACTAGGGTGGCCCAGCCAGAGGTGGCATCACAGCCTGCCAAGGAACCAGCAGCAGCCCAGAAACTTCTAGAAGGAAGGGATGAAGAGGCGAGCTCCAAATGGGGAGGAAGCTGCTATCTAAATCCATGTCACAGTTCAAAACAGCACTTAGGGACCATGTATCCATCAGTGATTCCCTGATTGGCAACCGGGAGTGGCTCCAATAGAACTTGAAATCAACACCTGCAGCATGAGAGCATGAAATAAAATGAAGAGGGGCAGGAAGACAGGAGCAGCTCAGCACAGGCTTCATGGTGAGGAGTTTGGGTTTTCTTTCAGTGCCCTGGAAGGTCACTAAAGGGCCTTTCTTGCCTCTAAACCAGCTACATTCCTAGAAGTAGCATAGGCTAGAAGGGGCATGTGGGAGCTGATTGTGATAACTTAGTTCTGATGGTTTCTCAAGGAACACGAATTCTTATTGGTTTATTGAAACAAGCCTAGTCGGTGCCCCAGTTGGCAACTTGGGAAGGCATTGAGTCACCATCCAGGATAATTAAATTTCCCTGGTAGCTCAGCTGGTAAAGAATCTGTCTGCAGTACAGGAGACCCCAGTTTGATTCCTAGGTCAAGAAGATCCCCTGGAGAAGGGATAGGCTACCCACTCCAGTATTCTTGGGCTTCCCTGGTGGCTCAGACACTAGAGAATCTGCCTGCAATGTGGGAGACCTGAGTTTGATCCCTGGGTTGGAAGATCCCCTGGAGGAGGGCATGGCAACCCACTCTATTATTCTTGCTTGGAGAATCCCAGAGGACAGAGGAGCCTGGAGGGTTATGGTCCATGGGTTTGCAAAGAGGCGAAGATGACTGACCCACTAAGCACCCCACTTGATAAGATGCTTGGACCTCGGAGATACTCTCCCTTTCTGAACAAAGCACCAAAAGAAGGTTTGCAAGGATTCCAAATATCACTCTTAATCACTGACTTCATCACTAATAAAATGTGCTGGCCTAGAAATTTTCCAACTGTTTTTCAATGGGGCAACTTGTTCTTCCCATTAAGTCTTACATAGACATCTGATGCATTTATCACCAAGAAAGCAAATGATTCTTCTTCAGTCAATGGGTATTTCTTGAGTCACCATCCAGGATAATTAAATTTCCCTGGTAGCTCAGCTGATAAAGAATCTGTCTGCAGTGCAGGAGACCACAGTTCAGTTCCTGGGTCAAGAGTCACATTCCCTGAGGGAAGGGAGTATGTCTGTCTCTTTAATGGCTGTATTGCTGGTACCCAGAAGAGTATTTAGCACACAAGAAGCATGGTAAATCTTTGTTCCAGCTGGAAGAAGAAGGGGTCGAATCAGATGAATTTTCATTAAGGAATCAAATATGAAGTGAACACCTACTGTGCGTCAAGCCTGATAGTGAGTTCTTGAGATATAATGGTAACCGAATCATCACAGCCTTGCACCTATTTTGCTGATAGCCTAGTAGGAGAAAATGAACATTCATCATCATAAATTTACAACCTAAGTGCATGAAAAAATGTAGAGGAAACTGATCTCGTCAGTGGAAGGGCAGGGGAGTCTTCCTGGAGGAGGGGTTACTTCATTTAAGACCTAAAGGGAAGGTAATATTTAACGAGGTAATTGGGACAGGGGAGGACGGAATTGTATTCCAGTTAGAAGGAACAACATATACAAAGCCCCCAACAGAAAATATATGGCCTCCCGGCCTTATCTTTCAACCATCACATGTCTGCATTGGCCTGTTTTACATACTGGGCTTCCAAGATAACATTCTTTAGAAAAAAATGTTTGACAGCTAAAACACAAATGCTGGAAGTCTAGACAACCAAGTGACCTCAAAGGGCCCTACCAGATCTTAAAATTCTCTATGTACAGACTCAAAGGAGTGGGGCAGTGGCCTGTATGCATGGGTCAGGGCCAGAAGTCAGGGGTCAAAGGTGACTGAACAGACCCATGGCTTTGAGTGGTGAGCTGTGGCTAATGAAAAAACAATGTTCATTTGTTTGGGGCAGGGTCGGGGAGAGAGTTTCCTCTACATTGAAGACGTACATATTGCTGTTCTAGTCATTTCTAATTGAGTTCAACATCTTAAAGTGGATTCTCAGGAGCAGGTATCTACTTGCCTTCACATCTCATAAAATGCAATCTGTTAATTTCATTTCATGCATTCATTCATCCAATATGCACTGAGAATGTATTTTAAGACATGTCCTTGGTGACATATGCACAATGGAGATTAACAGGACATGGTCTCAGCCCTTGTGGAGATCAAAATTGTATACACTTACTAGAAATCTAATATTTAACCTTGAATATCTGCTATTGGCCAGTTACTGTACAAGACACTTTACATCCATCATCTTCCTCAATTCTCACAATAAATTCACAAGATAAATATTAGCTCCATTTCAGATTCGAAAAATGAGTTTCAGAGAGGTTAAACAACTTCTTCAAGATCACACAGTGGGGAACCAGCATCCAAATTCAAGTGCATCTAAGTGCAGAGCCTGCATTCATGACCACCACAATCTAATACTTCAATGAAGGAACTAAAACAAAGAAAATCACAAAGAAATAGAATAAGCTGTAAGTAAACGTTTACCAGACCTCATTCTGAAAAGGATTTTCGAAGTATAACAGAAAGGCAAAAATTTCCCAAAAAAAGTGATAGCAATGACTATACAAAACTTAAAATTTCTGCTTGTCAAAAATACCATATAAGAACTTAAGAGGTAAATGAGAAATAGCGAAAAAAAAAAAAAAACAACCACTTCAACAGGTATGATAGACAAAGCTTTCATAGTCACAATATAAAAACTTGTTATAAATCTGTAACTAAAATAAAGGCCTCTTGCCTAGAAATATGGACAAAAGATACAGTTCTCAAAAGGGTAGAAATAAAAAATGACCAACAAGCACACGCAAAATTATTATAAAAGTCTTAATAATCAAAAAAGTGAACAATTTTAGAGCCAGTGATACATCCTGCTTTTTCACTATGAAATTGGCAAAGATTAAAAAAATCAAAATAACCCTACGGTTGATGAATGTGCTGTGAGATGAACGTGCTCATACACTACATCAGTGTCTGGGGAGCATTTGACAATATGAATTAAGAGCCTTTAAAAAGATTATAACCTTTAACTCAATAATTTTACTTTAGAAATTTATCAGAGATGCAGACAAAGATGTGTGCAGCAAGATGTTCAGCACAGCATTATTTATAGTATGAAGAAACTGTAAATCAAGCTAAAGTCCAACAATAGGCAGACAGCTAAATCAATTCCGGTGCATCCAAATGATAAGGCAATAGGTACCCATTAAGAATTGTATTTTTGAAGAAACTTTAGAAGCATGATTCATTTATTTATGTACTCAAAAGGAAATATACCAGAATATATTAACTGTTACAGAGGCAGATCATGGTGGCCGAATTGAGGGTTTTTTCTTATGTCTGTCTCTATTTTTTTCCAATTTTTCTGCAATTTATCTGCATTACTTTGCAATAATAAATATATGCGCATTGCTTTTACTTTGTAAATGATCATGCACAAAACTCAGCTCTTCACTTTCTTTGCTGAAACTCACTTCTCTAAATTCCTTCTGCAATTGACCAAAAAACACTGAGTCACTTCCTATCACCTTCTTGTTTAATCCACCTCACCTTGCCAGGTTCACCATTTTATTACTTCACCTAGGGTTCTTGTTACCTTGTGTCCAGACTGCAGCACCAGTCCCTTAACTAATATCCTGATTAGAACGTCCAATCCCACCCCGGACTCTCCTCAAGTTCACTTAACATTCCACTGCCAGGTTAATCCTCTAGAAGCAAAGATAATAATCTGCTGCTCCCTTGCTCCAAAACCTTGAAGGACTTTCTGCTGCTACTGCTAAGTCGCTTCAATTGTGTCCGACTCTGTGTGACCCCGTAGACGGCAGCCCACCAGGCTCCCCCATCCCTGGGATTCTCCAGGCAAGAACACTGAAATGGGTTGCCATTTCCTTCTGCAATGTGTGAAAGTGAAAAGTGAAAGTGAAGTCACTCAGTCATGTCCAACCCTCAGCGACCCCATGGACTGCAGCCTACCAGGCTCCTCCGTCCATGGGATTTTTAATCCTCTAGAAGCAAAGATAATAATCTACTGCTGCCTTGCCCCAAAACCTTGAAAGACTTTCTAGTTCCTAAGAATAAAATTCCAAAGTCTTTTATCTGGAGGATAAAAATAGATGCTGCCAAAGAAGAGATGTGATTTATAATTCTTATGGTCTTGAGTTTGCATGCAAAATTCTGTGTCTACTCTGTAAACACCACTAATGTTTTCAATGATACTAAATTGGTTCATTCCTGAACTTAATCTTCCATTTTGCCCTTATCTACCTTCCCTAGGGGCTCAGTGGTAAAGAATCCACCTGCCAATGCAGGAGACACAGGTTCAACCCCTGGTCCAGTAAGACCCTACCTGCTGCAGAGCCGCTTTGTCCATGCGCCACAACTAAAGAATTCGCCTACAATACAGGAGAAACAGGAGATGCAGGATTGATCCCTGGGTCTGGAAGATGCCCTGAAGGAGGAAATGGCAACCCACTGCAATATTCTTGCTTGGGAAATCCCATGGACAGAGGAGCCTGGCAGGCTACAGTCCATGGGGTCGCAAAAGAGTCAGATACAACTTAGTGACCAAACAACAACCACCACCCAATAATTCACCCAAACTGGTCCTTCTCCAGGCTTTTCCTATGATGTACCCAGCACACGGTGGAAGTTTATGGGTGGCAGAGGGGTTGTCAGACCTGAAGACAAGCCAGCATCCCCCTGACCCGGGCCTCACAGAGTCTCTCTTCCGCTATAACTGTGATACTCTTTTATTTAAAGGATGGCAAAGGGGCTATGACCTGAAAAAAAAAAAAATCAATGACTCTCCGCTAATAAAGGTCCTTATGCAGTAAATGTGCTCTTGGGAAGCCAGATCCTGCCCTTCTCCACGGCGCTGGCCTGATGCCCCGGAGTGATTTACTCTGCGGTAATATGATGGAGCCTCCACCATGGAAGGGAATTAAATAAAAATGCAATAAAAGAGGACAAAATCAATCTGCTTACAGTTTTGTTTAATAAAAATTCATGAAGGATGGGCAGGCAGACCTATAAGCAATGTACCAGTTCTGCCAGAGGCTGGCTGGGAATGCTGGCTCAGGCTTCGGGTCCAGGGAGGGGGCCAGCTGTGGGCTGGCTGAGTGAGCCCCCCACCCAACCAGCACTACAGGCTGGGTCCCTCCCACTGCCAGGCCAGAGGACCTGCCTGGCTGAAAGAGGTGCAAACCAGCTGATGGGAGGAATCTTCAAGCCAGAGAAAGGTAAGAGACGATTAGAGGCTTCCCTAGTGGTCCAGCGGTTAAGAATTAGCTTTGCACTGCAGGGGACACTGGTTCAGTCTCTGGTCTGGGGTGATCCCACATGCAGCAACTAAGCCCATGAGCCACAACTACTGTGCCAGCAATCTAGAGCCAGATGACCTGAAATTACTCAGCCCACACATTACAACTCCTGAAGCCTGAGCACTGTGGACCCCATGATCCTCAGCAAGACAGGCCACTGCAATGAGAAGTCTGCACACCGCAGCTTGAGAGTAGCCCCTGTTTGCTGCAACTAGAGAAAGTCCATGTGCAGCAGTGAAGACCCAGCACAGCCAATGAATTAAATAAATAAGAATATGAAAAAGACTTTCTAAAAAAAAATAGAGAGAGAGAGAAAGACCTTTTAGGTAGGATTTAGTTCCCTAGAAACCAAGAAGCTCCAGGTGTCCTGGAATGACAGGGACTCTCAAGCCTGACCTGACCAAGTAATTCTTTTCTATTGTGGAAAGAACACTTATCATAACATCTACCTTCGTAACAGTGTTTAGATAAACAATACAGTGTTGTTAACTAAAGGCACAGTCCTGTACAAATCTCTAGACCTTATTCACTTTTTATAACCTAAACCTCATACCATTAAATAGCAGCTCCCTGTTGGCCATCCTGCAACCGCTGGCAACCACCGTCCTACTCTCCATCTCTATGAGTTTTGCTAGTTTATATACTTCATACATATAAAACATATATGTTTTAAATATATATGTTACATACATAAAATTTATACATATAATATATATGTATATATATGTATATACTTCATATATATAAAATATAACGCACTGGTCATGGCAAACACCCTCTTCCAACAACTCAAGAAATGACTCTACACATGGATATCACCAGATAGATGGTCAATACCAAAATCAGGTTGATTATATTCTTTGCAGCCAAAGACTGAGAAGCTCTATACAGTCAGCAAAAACAAGACTGGGAGCTGACTGTGGCTCAGATCATGAACTCCTTATTGCCAAATTCAGACTTAAATTGAAGAAAGTAGGAGAAACCATTCAGCCATTCCAGTATGACCTAAATCAAATCCCTTAGGATTATACAGTGGAATTGACAAATAGATTCAAGGGATTAGATCTGATAGACAGAGTGCCTGAAGTACTATGGATGGAGGTTTGTGATGTTGTACAGGAGGCAGGGATCAAGACCATCCCCATGGAAAAGAAATGCAAAAAGTCAAAATGATTGTCTGAGGAGGCTTTACAAATAGCTGAGGAAAGAAGAGACGCTAAAGGCGAAGGAGAAAAGAAAGGACATACCTATCTAAGTGCAAAGTTCCAAAGAATAGCAAGGAGAGGTAGGAAAGCCCTCCTTAGTGATCAATGCAAAGAAATAGAGGAAAACAATAGAATGGGGAATACTAGAGATCTCTTCAAGAAAATTAGAGATACCAAGGGAACATTTCATGCAAAGATGGGCTCAATAAAGGAGAGAAGTGGTATGGACCTAACAGAAGCAGAAGACATTAAGAAAAGGTGGCAAGAATGCACAGAAGAACTGTACAAAAAAGATCTTAATGACCCAAATAACAATGGTGTGATCACTCACCTAGAGGCAGACATCCAGGAATGCGAAATCAAGTGGGCCTTGCTGCGGCTGCTGCTGCTAAGTCGCTTCAGTCGTGTCCGACTCTGTGCGACCCCATAGATGGCAGCCCACCAGGCTCCCCCATCCCTGGGATTTCACAGGCAAAAACATTGGAGTGGGTTGCCATTTCCTTCTCCAAGTGAGCCTTAAGAAGCATCAATACATCTGTGTCTCTTTTGCTGTCTCGCATATGGGGAGGGTGGTGGGAGGGGGGTTCAGGATTGGGAACTCATGTACACCCGTGGTGGATTCATGTCAATGTATGGCAAAACCAATACAGTATTGTAAAGTAAAAAGTAAAAATAAAAAAAAAAGAAGCATCAATACGAACAAAGCTAGTGGAGGTGATAGAACTTCAGCTGAGCTATTTCAAATCCTAAAAGATGATCCTGTTAATGTGCTACAGTCAATATGCCAGCAAATTTGGAAAACTCAGAAGTGGCCACAGGACTGGAAAAGTCAGTTTTCATTCCAATCTCAAAGAAAGGCTATGAAAAGAATGCTCAAACTACTGCACAACTGCACTCATCTCACATGCTAGCAAAGTAATGCTCAAAATTCTCCAAGAAAGGCTTCAACAATACGTGAACCAAGAATTTTCAGATGTTCAAGCTGGATTTAGAAAAGGCAGAGAAAGCAGAGACCAAATTGCCAACACCCACTGGATCATTGAAAAAGCAAGAGAGTTCCAAAAAATATCTGCTTTATTGACTACACCAAAGCGTTTGACTGTGTGGATCACAGCAAACTGGAAAATTCTTCAAAAGATGGGAGTACCAGACCACCTGAGAAACTTGTATGCAGGTCAAGAAGCAACAGTTAGAACCAGACATGGAACAACAGACTGGTTCCATGTCAAGACAGTCTATTGTCACTCTTGTTTAACTTACATAGAGAGTACATCATGCCAAATGCAGAACTGGATGAAGCACAAGTTGGAATCAAGATTTCCGGGAGAAATATCAATAACCTCAGATATACAGACGACACCATCCTTATGGCAGAAAGCAAAGAGGAACTAAAGATCTTCCTGATGAAAGTGAAAGAGGAGAGTGAAAATGTTGGCTTAAAACTCAACATTCAGAAAACAAAGATCATGGCATTCAGTCCCATCACTTCATGGAAAATAGATGGCGAAACAATGGAAACAGTGACAGACTTTCTTTTGAGGGGCTTCAAAATCACTGCAGGTAGTGTCTTGCAGGCAAGAAATTAAAAGATGCTTGCTCCTTGGAAGAAAAGCTATGACCAACCTAGACAGCATACTAAAAAGCAGAGACAACTTTGCCAACAACAGTCCATCTAGTCAAAGCTATGGTTTTTCCAGTGGTCATGTACGGATGTGAGAGTCAGACTACAAAGAAAGCTGAGTGCTAAAGAACTGATGCTTTTGAACTGTGATGTTAGGGAAGACTCTTGAGAGTCCCTTGGACTGCAAGGAGATCAAACTAGTCAACCTTAAAGGAAATCAGTCCTGAATATTCCTTGGAAGGACTGATGCCAAAGCTGAATCTCCAATACTTTGGCCACCTGATGCAATGTAGTGACTCATTGGAAAAGACCGTGATGCAGGAGGAGAAGGGGATGACAGAGGATGAGATGGTTGGATGGCATCACCAACTCGATGGACATGAGTTTGAGCAAGCTCTGAAAGTGGTGATGGACAGGGAAGCCTGGTGTGTTGCAGTCCATGGGGTGGCAGAGGAACCTCATGGCAGAGCAATTGAGCAACTGAACTGAACTGATTTAAGTGCAGTCATACAGTATTTGTCCTTTGAGAAGTCTGGCTTATTTCACTTAACATAATGTCCTTGAGGTTCTTCTGTGTTGTCACATATGGAAGGATTTCATTCTTTTTTAAAGCTGAATAATACTCACTGTATGTACAGACCTCACTTTCTTCATCCGTTCAGCTACTGATGGACGTTTAAGTGGTTTCCATATCTTGGCTATTGTGAATAATGCTGCAATGAACATGAGAGAGCATATATCTCTTTGAGATCTTGATTTCAACTTCTTTTAGATAAATATCCAGAAGTGGGACTGCTGGGTTGTATGGTAATCCTCTTCTAAACTTTCTGAAGAATTGTTTACCATTTTGCACAACATCGGCACCATTTTGCATTCCCACCAACAGTGTGCGAGAGTTCCAATTTCTCTATATTCTCACCAATATTTATCTTTTTTTCACAATAGCCCTAGGTAGGAGATGATATCTCATTGTTTTAATTTTCATTTTCCTGATGGTTAGTGATGCTGAGCATCTTTTCTTGTGCCTATTGGCCATCTGTACAACTTCTTTGGAGAAACGTCTATTCAGATTCTTTGCCACTTTCAGAGCAGTTTATTTTGGATTTTTTGGCTACTGATTTGTAGGAGTTTCTTATTTCTTTAATATTAATCTCTTATCAGATGTATGGCTTAGAAATATGTTCTCACATTTAGAACAGTATATACCATCATAAAAACAGAGACAAAGACCAATGGAACAGAATAAAGAGCCCGGAAACAAAGTCAAGCACATATGGTCAAATTGTCTTCAACAAGGGTGCTAATAGACAAAATCAGTCTCTTAAAGAAAGAGTATGGGGAAACCGGGTATCCATGTACAAAAATGAAATTGGGCCTTTGCCTTACACCATACACAAAAATCAACTCAAAAATTGATTAAATATTTGAATAGAAGACCTGGAACTGTTAAACTCCTAGAAGAAAACATAGGGGGAAAGTTTCATGATAATTTGGCTTGGCAAGGATTTCTTGGATATGACACCAAAAGTACAAACAATAAAAGCAAAATTAGACAAGCGGGATTACATCAAACTAACTAAAGAGCCTCTATACAGCACATGAAAGAATCAAGAGTGAGGAGAAAATCTACAGGATGGCTGACCAGTATTTCTTATGGTATAAACTCTTTCTGTCTATAAAATGTTTATTTAAAACGTGCTAACTTATGTCACAGATTTCATATCTTTGGGTGGAAGCACCAGACCAAAGACCCATTGATTTATAAAATGGATCAGTACACTATGGCTTACAGGCCAAATCTGGCCCAGCCCCTGTTTTTAAATAAAGCTTTATTGGAACATGGCTCTGCACGTTTGTTTCCATACTTCCTGCGACTGCTTTGACACTGCAGTGACAGAGTTGAGGGGCCATGTGCATGTGCACATGCGTGCTAAGTCACTTCAGTCGTACCCAACTTTGTGTGACCCTATGGACTGCAGCCTGCCAGGCTCCTCTGTCCATGGGATTCTCCAGGCAAGAATACCAGAGTGGGTTGCTGTGCCCTCCTCCAGGGGATCATCCCGAACCAGGGATCAAACCCATGTCTGTTACATTTCCCTGCATTGACAGGTGGGCTCTCTACCACTAGCGCCACCTGGGAGCCTGTGTAGTCATGACAGAACCTAGATATTTACTGTGCCGCGCTGTGCTCAGTTGTTCAGTCATGTGCGACTCTGCAATCCCACGGACTGTAGCCTGCCAGGCTCCTCTGTCCATGCGGATTCTCTAGGCAAGAATACTAGAGTGGGTTGCCACGCCCTCCTCCAGGGGATCTTCCTGACCCAGGAATCAAACCAGGGTCTCCTGCATTGCAGACAGATTCTTTACCAGCTGAACTACCAGGGAAGCCCCATCTGGCCTTTATCAGAAAGGTGTGCAGTCTTCTGATCAATATCCCAAGGATTCTCACTTATCTCCTACACTAACTCATGTTCCCATTCAACAGAAACTTCATAAGCTCTCACATGCCAGGCACTATCCTTGGATTTCAGAGAGACTGTAAACAAATAAGATTGGTGGTCCTACACTTAAGGGGTTTTATTGATTTTTTATTGTTAAATAACAAACTATAACACACTTATTGGTTCAAACAATACCCATTTATTATTTCACAATTGTACAGGTCAAAAGCCCAAGTGGGCTCATCTGAGGTCTCCACTCAGTTTCAAGGCAGAAATCAAGGTGTGGGTCAGGCTGGACTTCTATCTGCAGGCTCAGAGAAAGATTTCAATTCTCAGCTCATTCAGGTTGTTGGCAGAATCCAGTTCTCTGCAGCTGCTCTAGAGCTGAGGGCCTTTCTGACTATCAGGCTGGGACCACTCTCTGCTGCTGGAGGCCACCCACATTCTCTCTCCCATCACCCTCTCCTTCTTCAGTCCAGCCATTGCACACTGTGTCCTTCTGCTTTGAATCTCTCCGGATTCCCTTTCTGCCAACTGCCAGAGAAAGTTTTTTGACTTATAAGGGCTTTTGTAATTACACTGAATTCACTTGGATAATGCTGTTTTAAGATCAACTTGCCATATGACATAATCATGGGAGTGATATTTCACTATATTCATTCATAGGCTTTGGGCAATGGGGTGGGGTCAGAGAGGACATCTTTTAGGGGCTATTTTAGAAATTTTGCCTTCTACAGGGTATAAGTCATATACTTAGTAAGATAAGCTAACTAGCTATAACAAACAGACCTCCAAATTTTGAGAGCTCAAAAAATAAAAGGTATATTTCTTCTCACATAACTTTCCAAGGAGATGTTCTGGGTTAGTGGAATTCTGCTCCAAGGATCATTCAAGTGCCCAAGCTGACAGTGGCCTTGTCACATTCAACACTCCAAGCTCACTCTACTTGCTGCTGTCCCGGTGGGCTAAAAGAGAATCAACACTGAGGAACCCATGTAGGTGGGTTTTGGGTTAGGCCTGGAAATGATTCGAAGCACTTCTGCTCATATTCTGTCCAAAATAAATTAGTCACATTATCAGATATAATTTGAAGAAGAAATAAAAGATGATATCTAGCTGAGGAAACATGTAACCAACACTTTCATTACAAAGGAAGAGAGGACAGATTCCAATGGCCACTAGGTTATTCCCTATCCAAGTAGGAACAAAGGTGCTGATAGCTATGAATTGACAACTGATTACACCTATGGCCACTGAGACTGTACATGTTGGTCTGTTCTAATTTTCTAAATGCATGCACGCTCAGTTGCTCAGTTGTGTCCAACTCTTTGTGATCCCATGGGCTGTAGTCCACCAGGCTCCTCTGTCCATGGGATTTTTCAGGCAAGAATACTGGAGTGGGTTGCCATTTCCTCCTCCAGGAGATCTTCCCAACCCAGGGATTGAACCCACATCTGCTGTATTGGCAGGTGAATTCTTTACCACTGCACTGCATGGGAAGCCCCAACTTTCTAAATATGTAGCTCTTAGTGCATTTTAAAATGTAAGTATCCAGACCAGAGATAATGCCGGCCAGCAAGGCAGGTCTAGGGAACCTTGGAGCTGAACTTCAGAGGGCTCTCTCTTCCCCTTCTTTGTCCAAAACATGCGGCAGCAGATGTCGGAGTGGAGAATCTCATTAATGGGCAGAAAGATCTGGATTTGCTCTAAGAAACTCCTAATCTGGAGGGCAGGAGAGGAGGAGATGCAGGTAGTCCCCTACCCCAGGAAGCTACCTTCTGGGAGAAGGAGGAATCTGGAAGAGGATATGGCCCATGAAAGCCCCAAGACCAATTAAAGCAGTGTTCCAGGTGGCCAGCTGAGAACAAAACCTAGGAAGGCTTCTGGGGTGAAGTGAGGTGACAGCCCCTAAGAACAGGAATGACAAGGGCGGGGAGCAGGGGTCCCTTACTGGAACCAAGAGGTGGTGAAGCCCAAGGAAGGTAGCCTACGCTAGGAGAATGGAAGGGGGACCTGAGAGGGTCCCATGGGGGAAAGGGCAGGAAAGAGGGAGGGAGGAAGATGACTGGTTGTCCAGAAGCCAAATGGGGGGATGTAGGGGAGCTGGGGCCAAGAACTTCCTCTTACTCTGTGGCCGTGTCCAGGGCTTTGTTTCCTTTCTCCATCAGTGTCTGCTGGCTTCTCGTTGGCAGGAGGACAGAGCTCTAGGGGACCTACACCTCGAGAGGCTTTCAAATGCCTGTTTCATTTTCTCCAGCGTTGGCTTAGGGCAGGGTGTCGCCTCTGGTCCATGGCTTGCTGTCTTCATAACTGCTCTTTCACTGCCCTAGGCCTTCCAAGATTTTGGCCTTGGCAGCCAGCAGAAGCACTCACCCTGGTCACTTGCCCAGCGTCTCAGGAGCCAGGCCGCAGATGAGGACAAGCGTGGTACGTCTTTCCTCTCTCAAAATCTCCCAGGCCCACTGAACAGTTTGCCTGAGCCTTGCACTCAAGGGAGGTGAATTAAGATGGAAATCAAGTTCGTGTTCCACTCATCAACAGCAAAGCATCCACTCCAAGGAAGGGGCACCTTTCACTGATTTGCCAAAGGTGCCATGTGGGCAGCAGCTGTCCTGGTGGTCTCCAAGCCTGAGAAGGGCAGGCATTCAGGGTCAGAGCATCCTGTCCCCCAGAGATGCCTCTGCTGGGTACCACTCTTCCTCCCCAGATTCCACAGGCTCAGCTGGTTCCTCTGAGAACACCTGTGTTCTTGTCTCCTAAAGCAGTCCTTAGCATGCCTTAGAATAATGCTGAACACTCATGAAAACACCAGCGCCTGGGCCTTACCTGCACAGTTTCCGACTCAGTAGGGCTTGGGGCAAGCCTGAGAACTGGCATCTTTTGACGTGCTCCCAGATGATGCTGAGGCTGCTGGCCCAGGGTCCACACTTGGAGAACCACTATCTTAGCTCCTCCTCCTGACTCAGCAAGAGGATGAAACCAGCTCAGGGGTAGCTTCAGGGCCCTGCACAGCCTCAGTGTTCAGTCCATGCACATTGATTTTAGTGAATGGGAGAAGCAAAAGGCAAACTGTTGACCAACTTTGGGATTCCATGAACAACCTGCTCCCTTTTGTCCAGACATATTACGTTAATGGGAAACTCAAGGGCTCAGGCAGTGTAAAATGTGGAGAGAGGCAGGGTCTGACAGTCTGTATTGTTGAACTTGGGCTTCCCTCATAGCTCAGTTGGTAAAGAATCTGCCTGCAATGCAGGAGACCTGGTTCAATTCCTGGGTCAGGAAGATCCCCTGGGGAAGGACATGGCAATCCACTCCAGTATTCTTGCCTGGAGAATTCCATGGACAGAGGAGCCTGGCGGGCTACAGTCCATGGGGTCACAAGAGTTGGACACGACTGAGGGACTAAACCACCACCACCGCCACATTGTTGAACTTTGGAGAACCTCCTGCCAAACCATCAGAAATAATAAAAACCAAGAAATTGTTATCACTTTTTTAGATTCCACATAAAAGGGATATCATACATGTGTCTTTCTCTGCCTGACTCACTTCATTTAGAATGATAATCTCTGGGTCCATCCATGTTGCTGCAAATGGCATTATTTCCTTCTTTTTATGGCTGAGTAGTATTCTAAGACAGAAACCGTCTCATTTGGGATTAGCAGATACAAACTACTATATATAAATAGATAAACAACAAGGACTTATTATATAGTACAGGGAACTATACTTGATATCTGGTAATAAACAATAATGGAAAAGAATGTATATGTGTATGTGCATGCTCGGTCATGTCTGCCTCTTTGTGACCCCATGGACTGTGGCCCACCAGGCTCCTCTGTCCATGGAATTTTCCAGGAAAGGATACTGGACTGAGTTGCCATTTTCTCCAGGGGATCTTCCTGATCCAGGATCAAACCCATGGCTCTTGCCTCTCCTGCCCTGGTAGTCAGATTCCTTATCGCTAGTGCCACCTGGGAAGCCCATAGAGAATATATTTTAAGAAATAATAAAAATAATAATGAGAGCTACCATTTTCTAAGCCTCTGCTCTGTGCCAGGCCCTAAGCCAAATGCCTTATGCAAGCATCCCAGCAGGAGTGCTGGGGATGGTGGGAATCCCTATTGTACACGGACAAGGATCTCAGCTCCACGTCCCCTGAGTAATGGAACAGCCCCAGGCTTCAGGCCACATTTATTTGTCTTCAGACCCCCTGAGCTTCACCACCTCGCCAAGCTGCCTCCCAGTGAGGCTGAGAAAGTTGGAGGCCAGAAGCAGCTACACTCTGGTGACCTGGCCCAGGGAGAGAACGTCGTATGTGGAATCAGGCTACCTGGTTCCTAGACCTCAGCTTCCCGTGGACTCAGTGCATGGCCTCGGGGGATCCCTTCACTGCCAATGCCTCAGTTCCCTGAGCTATAAATCTGGGCTAATAATTCCAGCCCTGGGGACCATTGGATTAGATGAGAAAGTGCACAAAATGTCTGGCACAGTGTTGAGTTCTTAGTAAAAGCTCAGTAATGTTACTCCCTCTCCAAATGGGCATCTTCATCTTCAAGCACGTATTTCAGAGTGATCACTCAGGGGCATATTTAGAAATTCTGCCTTGGAGCTGGGGAGGGGAGGGAACGAAGAGACAGCACAGAGACTGCCCTTGCAAGACGACATTGTTGCTTCCACCCCCATGAGGCCTCAGCAGGGGTGGCAGGAAGATGGGCTGACAGAGCTCACAACCACTTGCAGAATCTGCTCAAAGACTCATGCCAGTCACTGGTCACTGTAGGTGGAGAGGGGCGTCTGGCCTGGAAACCCTTGTTGAACAAGCGGCCGTCCCTTGTTCAGACACCCAAAGGCAGGAGATGTACTGAGAGAACGCCACACTGAGCTCAGTGACGTGGACTTGGGCAAACTCCACAAGATGGCGAGGGACAGGGAGGCCTGACATGCTGCAGTCCATGGGGTTGCGAAGAGTTGGACATGACTTGGTGACTGAACAGCAACATATGTATACAGTGGAATGTTACTCAGTCATAAAACAGAAAAATGAAACCTTGCCATTTGCAGCAACAAAGATGTGCTTGGAGGGTATTATTCAAAGTGAAATAAGCCAGATAGAGAAAGACAAATACTCTATGATTTCACTTGTAAGTAGAATCCAAAACACGGCAAACTAATGCATATAACAAAAAAGAAACTGCTTCACAAATACAGAGAACAAACTAGAGTTACCCATGGGAAGAGGGAAGAGGAGAGGGGAAAGATGAGGGCATGGGCTGAAGAGGTACCAACTATTAGATATAAAACAAGCTACAAGTATATATTGTACAATACAGGGAATGTAGCCAATTTTTATAATAACTATAAATGGAGTAAAATCTTTAAAAATTGTGCATCACTATACTGTATACCTGTAACTTGTATAATACAGTACATCAACTATATTTAGATGAAAACCTAAATTTAATTTTTAAAAAATAAAGGAAATGATGTATGTCCCCACCCCACCCCCCAGAAAAATGTTGCCTATCTTCAAGAGTGCTGTGGGGATGTATGTTGGGCCTTTAACACAAGTGCTTATTGCAAAGCAAGCTCTTAAAAATCTTAGCTGCTATTACTCTTGCTGTTGGGGCTTCCCAGGTGGCACTAGTGGTAAAGACCCTGTCTGCCGATGCAGGAGACATAAGACCCAGGGTTCGATTCCTGGGCCAGGAAGATCCCCTGTAGGAGGGCATGGCAACCCACTCCAGTATTCTTGCCTGGAGAATCCCATGGACAGAAGAGCCAGATGGGCTACAGTCCATAGGGTCGCAAAGAATCAAACACAGCTGAAGCAATTTGGCATGCACACATACAAGCACCCTTGTTGTTATAGTTATGAGGGATCTTAGGTAAGGTTAAAAAAATGAGTCTCAGTTTTCTCATTATAAATAAGTATGTTCATAGAAATAAGCCCCATAAAATTGTTTCAAAATCAAATGAGATCATGCATGGCAACCTCTGAGCATACAGTAAGCACTCGATGAATGTTAAGGCTGATTTCTATCTGGATGTACCAATGTCCCCATAGCTAGGAGCCAGGGACTGTTTAGTTTTGCACTGGCAACTCCATGTCCTAGAGATCCCTCTGTCGCATGTAAACAGGGACAGCTGGTCACCCTCCAACAGCACACCTGGCTGAGCTATGGGAATGCCTGTGCCCGTTTCAGAAACACAAGGGGGATTTCTGGCCCATGTCAACCTGCTTCTGGAAGCCAGGCCAAGCTCTGGATTGCCCTTGGAGTCTCAGCAGCCCCAGGATTCCTGAGCCACTGTTCTCAAGATGAAGGGGCTTAGCAAGGCTCAGAGCAGCCTAGAGTCAGAGTCTGGTGCACATATCCAGATCCCTGGGGTGACAGATTACCCCACCCAGAGTGCAAACAGAGCAGCAGAATCAGAGCAGGGGGAAAGGAGAGGATCTCTGACGGTCCTGCTGGGATCAGAGAAGGGAGGGAACAATGTTCCCTGAGATGAATGATGCAGGGCTAGGAGGCTGGGGTGGGGGAAGCAGCTCCTGGGCCCCCAGCCTGTTCCTGGCCAGGCTGCCACGGAACAGGAAGCCTCCCAGCTGAGCCTGCGAAGCAGTTATCACTGGTGGGTGATTAAGTTACTAATCCTTCAGGGAGAAGACATTTAGAGGCCCGTATTAAAGCAGTGCGCGGCAAAATTACATTCCGTTTCAATTTAGTTTAGCAATTCCCGTGATTTAGTTAAATGAAAAGCAATTGTTCCAATTAATAGTATTGAATGTTATTCATCAAAAGTGTCAAAACAGCTCTGTGGTTGCATTAGTAACCCATTCTCTTGTCAGAGATCTGGATAATTCCCCAGGATAGGATGGGGCAATGGCAGAGTATGGGGGCTTTGGGGAAAGGTCACAGTTAGAGAGGGTATTTAGCTGCACACACATGTACATATGTGAAGTCCCATGCACATGTAGCCTGTGTGCATAGATGAGTGTACATACGGGTACACATGGCATATGCATACTGAACCAAGCTGTACCCAAGCATTCATACTTATGTTTGGTATGTGCATACACCAGTGTGCTTATGTGATGGGCACATGTGTTAAGCGTATGTTTGTACATGTGCTTGTCTGTTCCTGGGTATGTCTGCATGTAAGTAAAAATATGTGCAAGTCCCCTAAGTGTCTGTGTATGTGTGCATGTGTGCATGTGTATCACATGTATACTTGTGACATGTGTACACGAGTATCTAGACAATTGTGCATTCCCGTATGTCTCTGTATGTGCACACGTGACCTTGCAGATGTGTCAGTGTCCAAAGGGTTGCATTGTGAGCATCCGTGGGCATGCACACCATGAAAGCGAAAGTGAAAGTCACTCAGTCATGTCCGACTCTTTGCAACCCCGTGGACTATACAGTCCATGGGATTTTCAGGCCAGAATACTGGAGTGGGTAACTTTTCCCTTCTCCAGGGGATCTTCCCAACCCAGGGATCGAACCCAAGTCTCCCACGTTGCAGGTGGATTCTTTACCAGCTGAGCCACCAGGGAAGCCCTGTATATCATGAGGTACAATCATATGTACTGCAAATGTGCCTGTATGCATCAGGGCAGGAGATGAAGGGCGCTTGCTGCCTCGGTGAATGAAGAGAAGACACGGCTCTTTCCACCCTTGTGTCGTGTGAGTGATCTGGCTTGTCGCTGGGATGCTGCCATTCAAATGTGGTTTCGTGAAGTCACAGACTTTTCCTGCCATGTTCATGGTCGTGTGCTTAGGACCAGAAGACAGCCTGGCACAGGGTAAGCTTCAGTGACATACACTGGTTGAATGGATTAGTGGGTAGATGGTGAATGAGTAGATGGATGGATGGACGGATGGATGGATGGCTGCAGGACCCTGGCTCTGTCCAGCCCCCCAGTAGCTGGCGGATTCCATGGTCTTCTCTCATTAATGTGAATCTCAACCCCTTTGGCTTCCAGCTTGAGTCCTATAATAGCACAATCTTGGACAACTCCATCCTGGGCAGGCAGCAGGCTCAGAAAGCCACCAAGATGCCAGAATCAGCCAAAGCTAAGGACAGAAAGGCAGGGAATTCTTTGGAGAAGCTGAAAAAAGCTGAGCTCAGCACCATAGGGTAATAGGAAGTTGTCCTGGCCAGACAGGCCCAAGAGGACACAGGCCAACAAGGGCCCTTTTGGGGCTTGTACCCCCTCAAGCCAGGGTTCCCACATATGGTGTGTGTCCCTGAGCTGTAGCCACCAACTCCTAACATCATCTCAGGCCAGTCCTGCTCTAGCCCTGACGTCTTTCCTGCCAGGGACACCTCTCATGGCAGGGAAGCTACTTCTCCATCCCTGTTCAGACACTGGTGAAGTTCAGCATTATCCCATTCCCACAGCCCAAGAAGATCAAAGGAATCTACCAGGGGCCTCCTAGCTCCATCCTCCTCATGTCCCAGACTTAGACTTCCCTGGGCCTTGCCTCCCTCTGCAGCTGATGGGATCCTGGAGGGCCCCAAGACCCAAAATGACCCACTTTGTGTGGTTGTCAATTACCTTACTATCACCTCTGCTGCTGCTAAGTCACTTCAGTCGTGTCTGATTCTGTGTGGCCCCATAGACAGCAACCCACCACGCTGCCCCGTCCCTGGGGTTCTCCAAGCAGGAACACTGGAGTGGGTTGCCGTTTCCTTCTCCAATGCATGAAAGTGAAAAGTGAAAGTGAAGTCGCTCAGTTGTATACGACTCTTAGCGACTCCATGGACTGCAGCCCACCAGGCTCCTCCATCCATGAGATTTTCCAGGCAAGAGTACCGGAGTGGGGTGCCATTGCCTTCTCCGACTATCACCTCTGAGCTTTGACAGTTTAACCTGGTCCACCTGCTGGCAGGGCCTGCCCCCTAGTGGCTGACTCTGGCCTACACGCTGCCCCCACCCCCTGGCACCAACTCTGAGCCTAGTCCCCTCCTCCACCAGCCTCAGCCAAAAAGGACCTCTAAGTCCTTGCAGAAGCTCCGCAACAGCCCCATTTCCCCCTTCCCAGATACAGGCACAGCGATGCCCGTCACACAGTGGGGGCCTGGCTGCCCAGAGCTTTGCGTTGCCCCCAGCAGCCTCCCCAGGCTCTATGTGTGTCCATTCATCAGGATGGTGATTAAGCACCAAGAGGAAGTGTTAGGACGTGACCCCTGAACCCGTGAGACTCATAAAGACAATAGCTGGGGCCATGGCGAGAGGCTCCAGGCGTCCTGTCTATTTTGGGGCGGCCCGAGCATGGCTGGCCAACACCCAGGGCATCCTGAGGCTCATTAATTTGTGTGAGAGTGACGGAGACAGGATGAAGGGTCTGAGAGGCCTTCCGCCAGCCGTTTCCTCCCAGCCTGCCTGCCCTGCTCAGTACTCCACTCATGGAGCCCCCAACTCTGGCCTCCGGAGACCCCCTCCTTGCTCATTCTCTGTGGTGGACCCAGACACCTTCCTCTCCTTTCAAAGGCTTTTACAGAGAGTTGAGAGGTTCTGCCCCTTCTGGGATCCACTCTTTGATTTCTCCGCAGGGAAGCAAAGGAAGAAGTGAAACACTGTCAGCCTCATCCAGGCAGAGGCCGTGGAGAATCTCCCTCGAAATAGCCTTCTGGTGCTCCGTTCCCACGGCCTGGCCTCCGCTGAGCCTGGGGGTTGTTGTTCAGTCGGTCAGTCGTGTTCGACTCTTTGCAACACCATGGACTGCAGCACACCAGGCTTTCCTGCTCTTCACCATCTTCTGGACCTTGCTCAAACTCGTGTCCATTGAATCGGTGATGCCATCCAACCATCTCATCCTCTGTCATCCCCTTCTCCTCCTGCCTTCAATTTTTCCCAGTCTTTTCTAATGAGTCAGCTGGGAGTAGCAAGAGGTTAAGTGC
The DNA here is from genome assembly GCF_042477335.2 of Ovis canadensis. NCBI lineage: Eukaryota > Metazoa > Chordata > Mammalia > Artiodactyla > Bovidae > Ovis > Ovis canadensis. Next base: position 83,435,150 of record NC_091257.1, on the reverse strand, counting down.
TGGGGCCTTTGGGCTTCACCGTAGGCTACAGCCAAAGAACCACGGGTTAAATGCACAACTGTTAGGTATGCGTCTCCCCCAGCCACTTATCTCCCAACTGTTGGTAGCTTGAAACTGACCACAGTATAAGTACTTACACCACCAAAACTGGCAAACGCTATCAGACGAGCAGTGCGACCAAGGGAGGCCTGGGCCCCTTTCACATTCTCTGGCTGGAATTCCCTCATCCAGGTGACTTGGTTGAAAAGTATTGCTTGGGATGACACTAGGGTCACAGAGACTTGGAGTGCATACCCTCATGTAGTTCCTGGTACCCCTACCCCACTCCATCCATCTTTGCGATCTCTTGTCTCGGATGGGACAGAGACAGATCAGTCTTCAAAGTCAGGCTAGATCCTACCTGCAGCCCTGTTCATGTCACTTCATCTCATTGATCCTTCACTTTTTCAAATTAGGAGCTGTAACATTATAAGCTTCGTAGGGTTTGTATTTCTTCAAAATAGGAGCTGTAGCTTCATAGGGCTCATTCTAGGACTGGAACTTCATAAGGTTCCTGTTTAAACCGAGTCGACTGTGTCATGTGAAGCGTTTGGCATCTTGAGGCCCTTGCAGGACTGATTGATTGTAACAATGAAATAATCATCAGCTGTTGTTACAATGGTTGCTACTATTACTTTCCTCATCATGTATCTTCAGGCTAAAAGAAGAGTCTGTAAAAACTTTTGTAATACTTTTTTTCTTTGAAATGCTCTGATAACAGAAACTGACAGGGGCTTGGTGCCTTCTTCAGCTTTACCTGTGCCCAGGTCCAAGCATAACCCTTGGCTGACAGTAAGTAGCCAGTGATTGACAGGTGACCAACCACACAACGCAGCAGCTTTTTAGGGAGCATGACATTTCTAACACAGTGAAAGAATCCTACTGACTTTCCTCTTCGCTTGGGATGCATATCTTAGCGTCAGTTGTCCAAACCCAGTTTTGCTGGTTTTAGGAATGCAGTGCCCTAGGAGAACCTGAGGAACAACATCCGCTCAGAGCTTCAGAGAAAGGAAGACTATACCGACTGCTTCCCCAGGCTCACAGCAAAAGCACAGATCAAAACCAGAAAAGCTGAGATTTTTTTTTTTCCCCCAGAAAGGAGCATCTCTGGCCCTTGGGGGAGTGGAACACCTTATCTTCGTCTTCAGCCCCCAAGGGGATGCCTTGTGGGAGGTCAGAGGTACCGAGGAACATCACCAGTTCTGTCATCCTCTCATATCTGCTTCAGCAGGCACTATGTTTGTGGAAGGGGTGGGGCGGGGCGGGGGAGGGGGGCAGGCGGTGGAACCAGCGGAGCAGAGGATGGTTTGCTAAGGAGAAGCAGAAATTAAATAGTGTAAGATTCATGTGGACTCAAGCTCTCTTTTGTGTAGCCTATAGCGGTTGCTTTCATTTCTTTGAGCTTCTGTTTCTGCAAAAATCAAGACTATAAGGCTGCCCTCAAAATCCCAGTAGGAAGAGTCTATGTGGTGAAGTTGATGGAAAGCCCTGGTGCCTAATTAGTGCTCAGAATGTATCTGTTTGGCATCTTTCTGATCATCATGAACAGATTTTGCCTGAGAGCCAAAACCCACAGTATTAAGTAGGACTGTTTATTGCTTATTGCTCAAGCAAAGCCCTGGGTCCAAAGAGGCAAAAGTCTGCTTCCTGGCCTGTTGCTACAGTACAGGTAGGACCGCTGTTCCCCAGACCTTTCCTAAGTCCAGCTAGCCAGGAATATAACCTGGAGACAACATTATCTGTTGCCATGGTTGCTGACCCTCACAAGGGCAGGATGCTATGAGCAAGAAGGCAAAGATTCAAAACTCAAATCTTTGGACCAAACCAAAACAATGAAGGCCTGTTAGCATCAATACTTGAAGAGAGAAGGGCCACTTGAATCCCTAATTCTTCCCAGCACACATGTGGGTATCTGCATGGATACGTGGGCATAAGGACCTGTGTGTACGCACATGCCTGTCCCTGGGCAGAGTTATGGATGCGAGCTTGCCCCTGTGGACTTCTTATGAGTACACACATTCTGTGTACAGGTACTTCCCAGACATGTATGCACAGGGAACTGATGCATGTGTATATATGTGCATGCACACACTTATGCATAGGTGTGAGTGTTTGGGTACTGGTACCTGTATGTGCAAGCATAGGGTTACACTTACGAATGAATGGACAAGGAGGCTGCACACTCCTGCGTGTGCCACTCTGGCCATGGACCATCTGCAGATAGCCACGGGTGAATAAATGTGCAAGCATGTGCCTATGAACGTGTATGTATTTTTAGCACTTGAGAGTACAAATAAACAGCATAAACAAGATGGTTGGGAGGAGGAGGGGTTTAAATGCTTAGGAAGACAAACAACCCCCACAAGGACTTCACAAGCACCCATTATGTACAAATAATGTACACGCTAATTACAAATTACTCTTTTCTGCTCATTAAAGCAGAACCACTGTGCTCTGTTAGCTCAGTTTGGGTTACTCTACACACTGGAAAGTAATAAAAATGGCTTCTGGGTCAGGAAGACAGCCACATGGGGCATAGGAAGCCTTCTCAGCAACGCAAATGGTCACCCAGACCAGGCGCCAGGGCACTGATGCTGACTCCTCTGTCCACCAAACCCCATGTTCAGTCACCAAATTCAGTCGCGTTCACCTCCGGTCCATCTTCATTGACACTATTCGCTCAAGTCACTGCCTCTCTTCTCTGACAGCACCAGACAGCAGCCTGTACTGCCTCCAACTGGTCCCCCCGACTTCCCTCTGGCTCCTCTCCAACCCATCCCCTAAGACTCTGTTGGCAAACCTGCTACCTTACTCCTGCACTTAAAGCCCCCCACAGCTTCCCCATCGCTTCCAAGCATTGTTCAACCCAGGGGCTTGTGCAGCCACAACGGGAGCTCCAAATACTTCTGCAGCCTTGTTCCCTGCACATCACACCCAGCCAGGTGGAGTGACTCCCAGACATTTCCCGAGTCCATCCTCCTCCATCTGGTTGAGACCTCCAGGTCTGAGCTCATGTTCTGCCTCAGTCCCCAGGGCCCTCTCCTTTTCCATTCCTGCTGCACTGGCTGGATCTGCATGGTGAGCTGCTATTCCATCTTGGGAATGTTGTTCTGGGAAAACATCTAGTGCCTCTAGCTTCTTCCTAATTCTGTGCTTTGTACCCAAGCTTACTGACTATCTCCTCAAGGAGACTGCAGACAGGCGCTTTATCTTGTTGATTGTTAGGTGCATGTCTGGTATCTAGAACACTTTCTGACACATGTGCCTGTGTGCGTGCTAAGTCACTTCAGTCTTGTCCGATTCTTTGCAAGCCTATGGACTGTAGCCCACCAGGCTCCTCTGTCCATGGCATTTTCCAGGCAAGAATACTGGAGTATGTTGCCATTTCCTCCTCCAGGGGATCTTCCTAACCCAGGGATCGAATCTGTGTCTCCTATGTCTCCTGCATCGGCAGGCAGGTTCTTTACCACTAGCACCATTTGGGAAGCCCTTCTGACATGTAGTAGATATTTAATAAATACACACAAAAAAAGCTGAATGAAAACTTAATTAATATCCTTATTATACGCTCCATCCTTCTTATTATCACTGCAACTGATATATCTGCTTTACCCGCTTGAGATTAGGGTTTTTAATTATGATTAAACACTGAACTGAGCTTCCCAGCATGTGTTTTTCAAGATGTCCTTCTTGTCTCCCCAAGACCACTGCTTTTTGACAACTGCCTGTTCTGAGTCAATTCTTCTCTTCACAGGATAGAGCTGTCAGGACTCAGGTGCACCACCTAGAGGCTGAAAAGTGAAACACCTCAGAAAAGAAAGTCCCGGAAGAAGCCTTCTTGGTGGCCAGCAAGACAGTCACCAATACAGTCACCCTAGTCATTATTTCCAACACACTTACATCTGAAGGTGGGTCAGAAGAGGCTCCCAGTCTCAGCTTCAGTGATGTGTCCAGAATCAGTCATTGTCATACATTCTGGGTCCCAGTCAGAAGTACCAGCTCCACCCCCGCCACCCCGCCTCCCACCCGTTCTTCTTACTATGTTCCCCTTTTGGGCACTTTCTGCCCCGCTGACTTCTGCCCTGCCCGTCTTGTCCAATCAAAAAAGTTCTCATAACCTAGAAAGTCAAACAATTGTGTTCCTTCTCTCGTGCTCCATAGCTCCAGGTAAATATTTGTTCATCCTCTACCTAACAGCTTTCCTGTTCCAGGCACTAAGAAATCAAGATTTGGCAAAACCATAACAATTTCTGCCTACAACATTTTCCAAAGCTGCTGGTTGGCTCCACACTTTGGTCTTCCATATATCCCTCTTCCCAGAGATATTTTTCACAATGACTTCTTATCCCTCCCTATAGCACAGAAGCAGTGGTCAACTTTAAAGCGGCAACTTCTTTTACCAAAACCAAAATACTTCACTTATCTGGAAACTAACCATATAGTTGTTTGTTAATAGGTTAGCATCCTTTGAGACATGTCAAGAGTTTCTGAAGGCAAAATTCATCCCATCAACTTCTATATGCTAAGTTCCAATCCAGGATTTTTTTTCTGAAAATCTGAAACATTTTGATGGAAGATGCATTACCTCTCTCCATCTTCCAAGCTCAGGGGTCTGGTAGCATTTGAAATGTCCCAACTGGTAAACCATAACTATGAAAATATCAGAGAGTACATGAGAAAGGAAAGCAACTATTAAACCAACATAAGGAAAATGGAAATACTGATAAACTGATCCAGGACTGTCACCCTAGGAGAGAGGGCTCTGCAAAGTCATTCGTATAAGTGAACAGCAGTGTATTTCTCCATAAGAGAGTGCAGATGAAGAATGTAAGAATACTACAACAAGGGAAGAGATATACCATGTTCATAGACGCTGAGACAATGATCTGAAGATGGCAGTTCTCTCCCAAAGTAATCTATCTCTCAACTCAATGAAAAATCTGCCAAAACACACACACACACACACACACGTATATATATACAGAGAGAGAGTGACATATAGCAAGTTGGTCCTAAGATTCATACAGATCAGTAGAGGGAAAAAGACAACCATAATAATTCTGAAAGAGGAGGAAAAAGAAAGACAAGAATGATTGTGAGAGAAGCAACTTCCTTAGTATAATCAATATAAAATGAGTAAAGGATCTAAGTAGATATTCCTCCAAAAACAATTCATAATAGCCAATAAGCATAAGAAAAATGCTAAACAATATCACTCATCAGGGAAATGCAAAAAACAAAAAACAAAAATTACAGTGAGATAGCACTTCACATCTATAGCATGGCTGTAATTTAAAAAATGGGAATTAACAAATATTTGTGAGGATGTGGAAAAACTAGAATCTTCATGCAGTGCTGTGGAAATATAAAATGGTGAAGCCAACTAAGAAATAATATAGTTGTTCCTCAAAAAGTCACACAGAGTTTGACCACATAACCCAGCAATTCCTGTCCAAGGTATATAACCAAAAGAATTAAAGCCATATGTTCATGCAAAAACTTGCACAAGAAAATTCATAGCACCCTTATTCTTAACAGCCAAAAAGTGGAAAATTGAAGTGTCCATCAACTAATAGATGGATAAACAAATTGTGGTATAGACATACAATGGAATATTATCCAGCCATAAAAAAAAAGTACTGTTATGTGCAACACATGGATGAATTTTGAAAATATTATACCACATGTATAAAATATCCATAATAGACAAATCTATTAAGATGAAAAGTAGGTTAGTGGCTGTCTAGGGCTGAGGGGGGATGGGGAATTTGGAAGTGATATTTGAACAGTACAGAATTTCTTTGGGGAGTGGTGATAGAAATGTTCTAATATTGATTGGGGTGATGATTGCATAATTCTGGGAATATTAAAAAATAGTACACTTTGAAAGTGAACTTTATATGTAAATTATATATTAATATTTTAAAACAGTAACTATAAAGCTGTAGCAATTAAAATATGCAGCGCTGGTATAACGATAAGCAAATCAAAGAGGAAAAAGCTCCAAAGCCTACTCACTCATAAAGGGATTCAGTGTAGGGCAGAGTTGACATTGTAAATTAGTGGAGAAATGGTTTAGTCAATAAATGGTGTTGTCCATCTAGCTATATATATGAAAATTAAAATAAAGTTTAATCCCATATCCATGCCCCTCACACAAAAATTTCAAATAAGTTGATGAACCTAAGTGTAAAAAAAAACAATTAAAATCTGTAAAACTTTCAGAGGAAAATATTGCAAGACAAACTTAAGACATCACGAGAGTGAGATTTTTGAACAAAACCAAAAAGCACAAACCAAAATGAAAAACATAGTATTTTTCTATATTAAAATTTTAAATTATGAATGGATATGCAAAACTCACAGAGAAAACAAACTTGTGGCTACCAAAGGAGAGAGGAAAGGGGAATAAATTAGGAGTATGGGATTAGCAGACACAAACTATCACATATAAAATAAATAAGAAATGCTGAGCTACTGTATAACATAGGGAAATATACCCATTATCTTGTAATAACCTGTAACGGAGCATAATCTGCAAACATACTGAATCACTACACTGTATAGTTGAAACCATCATATTGTAAACCAACTGTACTTCAATTAAAATTTTTTAATTTTAGAATAACATAGATATTATACAATATAATTTTAAAAAGAATTATACAGGGGCTTCTCTGGTGGCTCAGTGGTAAAGAATCTGCCTGCAATTCGGGAGCTGCAGGAGATGTTGGTTTGATCTCTGGGTCTGGAAGACCCACTGGAGGAGGGCATGGCAACTCACTCCAGTATTTTTGCCTGGAGAATCCCATGGTCAGAAGAGCCTGGTGGGCTACAATCCATAGGATCACAAAGAGTCAAAACATAACTAAAGCGACTTAACATGCACACATGCACACAATCAACAAAAGCCTGACTCTTGGAACTTTTTTAATTAATTTTTTAGTACACCTGTGGCGGATTCATGTTGCTGTATGGCAAAACCAATACAGTATTGTAAGTAAAATAAAGTAAAATTTAAAAAATTTTATGGGAAAAAAATACGAATACAACAAAATGCAAAAGATAGGAACCAGGAATTTTCAGCAAACATCAATGGGAAATATGCAAAAGACTCTCCAAATCGGTAGCGATGAAGGAAATGCAAAAAAAAAGGTACCACTTCTCAGTCTTCATGTCTTATGGATTTATGCGATGCTGTTGAGGATGCATGGACATGGAAACTCTGATAAAAACTCTTGATGGAAATATAAAGTGATACAACCACTGTGAAAAAAACAAACTGGCAGGTCTGGTAACGATGGTCATACAGTAAAGCTTGGCTATTCTCATTTTAGATCTCCACCCTGGAGGGGAGACAAAACAGAGGTGCAAGAATCTATGAACAAGGACACACTCCAGCACCGTTCAGACTTCCCTGGTAGCTCAGGTGGTAAAGAATCCCCCTGCAATGCAGGAGAGCCTGGTTCAGTTCCTGAGTCAGGAAGATCCTCTGGAGAAGGGATAGGTTACCCACTCCAGTATTCTTGGACTTCCTTTGTGCCTCATCTGTTAAAGAATTCACCTGCAATGCGGGAGACCTGGGTTCGATCCCTGGGTTGGAAAATGCCCCTGGAGAAGGGGCAGGCTATCAACTCCAGTATCCTCACCTAGAGAATTCCACGGACTACTCCCATGGGGTCGAAAAGAGTCGGACACAAATCAGCGATTTTCACTTTCACTTTCCAGCACTGTTTAAATAGTGAAACCCTGGACCCAACAGAAGGCTTGTAAGGACATAATAAGGAAAGTATAGCTTCTAGTTGCAGTTCAATGTAGCAATTTCAATGAATGAATCATACCTCTGTATCAATGTGGATAAATTTCAAAAATACATTTATTAAAATTTTCAGAATTGTACCTTCAATTTGATAGGGTTTGTAAATTTTAGATAATCCAAACAATATGCCATATATATGCATTAATATACAATCATTTGGTTTTCTCTTTTTGACTTACTTCATACTGTATGACAGACTCTGGCTCTATCCCCATTAATGTAAATGACCCAAGTTCATTCCTTTTAATGGCTGAGTAATGTTCCATTGCATATATGAAAAATGATACTGATGAACCTATTTGCAGGGCAGGAATAGAGACCCAGACACAGAGAGTGAACACATGCACCCAGTGCAGAGGAAAGGGAGGCTGGAATGAACTGGGAACGTGGCAGTGACATATATACAACCACCATGAGGAAAACAGATGGCTAGTGGGAAGTTGCCATATAGCACAGGGAGCTCAGCTCCTGCTCTGAGATGACCTAGAGGGGTGGGATGTGGGTGGGCTGAGGGAGGGGAAATACATATATATTCATGTAGCTGATTCACTTTGTTGCACAGCAGAAACTAACACAAAGTTATAAAGCAATTGTGTGTGTGCTCAGTCTCTTGGTCGCATCCAGCTCTGCAACCCCATGTACTAGTCCATCAGGTTTTTCTGTCCATAGAACTTTCCAGGCAATAATACTAGACTGGGTTGCCATTTCCTTCTCCAAGGGATCTTCCTGACCCACAGACTGAACCCACAGCTCCTGAGTTTCCTACACTGGTAGGCAGACTCTTTACCATTGTCCCACCTGGGAAGCCCAAAGCAATTATACTCAAATAAAAACTATCCCTTTTGTGAATACATCTTTGGAACGTATTTACATGTTAACTTTTAAAATATGGGACTTCCTTGATGGCTCAGCTGGTAAAGAATCTGCCTGCAATGCAGGAGACCTGAGTTTGATCCCTGGGTTGAGAAGATCTCCTGGAGAAGGGAAAGGCTACCCACTCCATTATTCTGGCCTGGAGAATTCCATGGGCTGTATAGACCATCGGGTTGCAAAGAGTCGGACACAACTCAGTGACTTTCACATTCATTTTAAAACTTGGAAAGAAAGTTCCGTTCAGTCACTCAGTTGCGTCCGACTCATTGAGACCTCATGGACTGCAGCTTTTTAATATGCTGTCTAGGTTGGTCATAGCTTTTCTTCCAAGGAGCAAGTGTCTTTTAATTTCATGGCTGCAGTCACCATCTGCAGTGATTTTGGAGCCCCAAAAAATAAAGCTTCTCACTGTTTCCATTGTTTCCCCATCTATTTGCCATGAAATGATGGGACCACATACCATGATCTTAGTTTTCTGAAAGTTGAGTTTTAACCGAACTTTTTCACTCTCCTCTTTCATTTTCATTAAGAGGCTCTTTAGTTCTTCTTTGCTTTCTGCCATAAGGGTGGTGTCATCTGCATATCTGAGGTTATTGATATTTCTCCCAGCAATCTTGATTCCAACTTGTGCTTCATCCAACCCAGCATTTCACATGATGTACTCTGCATATGAGTTAAATAAGCAGGGTGACAATATACAGCCTTGACATACTCCTCTCCTGATTTGGAACCAGTCCAGTTCTAACTGTTGCTTCTTGATCTGCATACAGATTTCTCAGGAGGCAGGTAAGGTGGTCTGGTATTCTCATCTCTTTAAGAATTTTCCACAATTTGTTGTGATCCACACAGTCAAAGGCTTTGGTGTAGTCAATAAAGCAGAAGTAGATGTTTTTCTGGAACTCTCTTGCCTTTTCAATGATCCAACAGATGTTGACAATTTGATCTCTGGTTCCTCTGGCTTTTCTAAATCCAGCTTGAACATCTGGAAGGTCACAGTTCACATACTGTTGAAGCCTGGCTTGGAGAATTTTGAGCATTACTTTGCTAGCATGTGAGATGAGTGCAATTGTGTGGTAGTTTGAGCATTCTTTGGCATTGCATTTCTTTGGGATTGGAATGAAAACTGACCTTTTCCAGTCTTGTGGCCACTACTGAGTTTTCCAAATTTGCTGGCATATTGAGTGCAACACTTTCACAGCATCAACCGGAATTCTATCACCTCCACTAGTTTTGTTCATAGTGATGCTTCCTAAGGCCCACTTGACTTTGCATTCCTGGATGTCTGGCTCTAGGTCACACCCTTGTGGTTATCTGGGTCATGAAGATCTTTTTTGTACAGTTCTTATATTCTTTCTGTGGGAAGAAAGAATATATACCAAATTCAGTTGGCAATTACATCTCAGGTACAAGGTCAGGGGGAAAGAAGTTGTATGTCCTTTTCTTTAACTGTATCTTTAACACCTCATTTTTCAGCTAGTTAATCCGAATACGGCAAAACACAAGTGTTTGTCAAATTAAGGTGGTAGATTAATGATTCTATCACCCTCTATAATTGTCTGTATACTTTAAATAGTTCCTAATCGACTTTAAAAAGGTTACAGGGGGCCACAAGACTGAAGTTGGGAGATCAGTTAGAAATCCATAACAAAAATGCGAAAAGAGGTAGCAGGCATTGGCCAGGATGATTTCATGAGGCATGCGAAGAAGAGATGAAGAGTAGATGGAATTGAGCATGGAGACAGTTTGATAGGTAGGATTGAGAGAACTTGATGACCGATTAGATCAGAAAGAAAGAAAAGAGTCAAAACCGCCATGCAAATGTCAGCCCGCACAGCTGGGTGAAAGCATGGAAACCACTGACTAAGTTAGTGAAGGGAAGTGAAGTGAAAGTCGCTCCGTTGTGTCCGACTCTTTGCGACCCTATGGACTATACAGTCCACGGAATTCTCCAGGCCAAAATACTGGAGTGGGTAGCTGTTCCCTTCTCCAGGGGCTCTTCCCAGCCCAGGGATCGAACCTAGGTCTCCCACATTGCAGGCAGGTTCTTTACCAGCTGAGCCACAAGGGAAAGAGGAATTGACTTGGGCAAAGTAATGAACTAAGTTAGGGAAATATCTGACTTAAGATATTAGGTAAATAAATAGTCCTCTTGTCCAGTGATCAGAACAAAGACTTGCAGGTCTGATGCAGAGTGCAGTTGGTAAGTGAAGGCCTGGGACGGTGCATGGGGTGGAAAGTGGGCAAAGAATGAAACCCAGGAGCACCCCAAAATGTAAGGTTGTGGGCTGAGAAAAAGCTTGAAAATGTGACTGAGATGTGACCAGAGAGGAGAATAGAAGACAAAGAGAAGGTGAGGGGACAGAACAAAATATAATAATAATAATAATAAAGTGAACGTTCCAAAAATGGATGGAGAGGCCAGTGTGAAATCAGGTCCCCAAATCCCCCAAACTGGATGTAACAATGCAGAGGTCATTGCTGATCTGGATTAGGACTAAAATTGTGGAGGAGTGACTGACGGGGAGAGAGTTTTGTCAGCTGGTATAGACACTTGCTTTGAAGTCAGATGGCCTGGGATCAACTTCCACAGCAATGTGTGCCTCCCGGCAAGTTACCTAATCTTGTGTTTCGTTGCTGTTCAGTTGCTAAAGTCATGTCTGACTCTTTGTGACCCCACGGACTGCAGCACACCAGGCTTCCCTGTCCTTCACTGTCCCAGAGTTTGCTCAAACTCATGTCCATTGGTTTAGTGATGCCATCCAACATCTCACCCTCTGCCACTGCCGTCTCTTCCTGCCTCAGTCTTTCCCAGCATCGGGTCTTTTCCAATGAGTTAGGTCTTTGCATCAGGCGGCCCAAGTATTGGAGTTTCAACTTCAGCATCAGTCCTTTCCATGAATATTCAGGGTTGATTTCCTCTAGGGGTGACTGATTTGACCTCCTTGCAGTCCAAGAGACTCTCAAGGATCTTCTCCAGCACCAGAGTTCAAAGGCATCTATTCTTAAGCCCTCAGCCCTCTGTAGGTTTTCCCTGGGGGCTCAGTTAGTAGAGTCTGCCGGCAATGAGGGAGACCCAGTTTCAGTTCCTCACGGGGGAAGATATGGAGAAGGAAATGGCAACCCACTCTAGTATTCTTGCCTGGAGAATTCCATGGACAGTGGAGCCTGGTGGGCTGCAGTTCATGGGGTCACGAAGAGTTGGAGACAGCTGAGTGGCTAACACTTTCACTTTCTTCTTTTCAGCCTTCTTTATGTCCAACTCACATCTGTAAATGACTACTGGAAAAACCATAGCTTTGACTATACGCTCGTCTTTTGGCAAAGGGGTGTCTCTGCTTTTTAATGTGCTATCTAGTTTTTTCATAGCTTTTCATACAAGGAGCAAGTGTCTTTTAATTTCATGACTGCAGTCACTGTCTGTAGTGATTTTGGAGCCCAAGAAAATAAAATCTGCCACTGTTTCCATTTTTTCCCCATCTCTTTGTCATGAAGTGATGGGACTGGATGCCATAATCTTCGTTTTTTGAATGTTGAGTTTTAACATTATGCTTTAATCACGTTAACTCACCTAGTATTCGTTTATCATAGGGTTATTGTGAGTATTACATAAATTACTACAGGGGAGTTAGCACATTTGCTATGTGGACACTGGGCACTAGAAATGCACCCCTACTATGAAATATGGTTTAGATGGGAAAAGAGATATGGTGGGAGCTGTAGGCAGCACTGAGCCAATGATGGTGGTTGGGTGAAAGGTATTGAATATATTTAGAAGCTGATAGAAAAATGGTAGGAAAAGAATTTGGAGATTCTGGAGAAAGAGAAGAGATAGTTAATGGAGAGGGCTACCTGAGGAGGGTGTGGGGTTGAGGTCCAGAGCACAAGCAGGGGAATCCGGGTAATGCTGGAAACAGTCAACCGCTATTATGGCAGGAAGGCAGAGAGACAGGATAGATGCAGGCAGAGATACCGTTGAAAGGGAACGCATGTACACCTGTGGTGGATTCATGTCAATGTATGGCAAAACCAATACAGTATTATAAAGTAAAATAAAATTAAAATTAAAATTAAAAAAAAAAAGAAAGTGGACAGAGTGGAGAACAGAAAGTTTAGAGTATCCATCCCTCTGATGGCTTCTACTTTTTCAGTGACCCAATATATGAGGTTGTCTTTTTTATTGCAAAAGAAGAGAGAGATTGGATACCTGAAGACTCTGGGTACCAATGAGACAGGAACTCTGGAGATTAGGAAAGAGAGCTGAAAGAGAGACATGTTTCTGGGTAGCACTGGGAGCCCAGGACAGGCTGCAGACCAGGAACTTGCAAGGCATCACAGACACAGTATCCAAACAAACACTGTTCTCCTATACTCTGTCTATCTATAATTTTCTTCCATCTGAAAAGAGAGATTTGGTAGCAGGTAAAGCTCAAATGATCATGTAAGTGCCAATTGGCACCAAGGGGGTCAGCTGGCCCCTGACACACAGGTGGCACTCAGTGGCAGGAGGGATGTGGATGCTGGGCAGGTGAGCAAGACATGAGACCGATGTAGAAGACCAATACACAGTCCCCTCAAGGTTGACTTGCTCTGGAGTCCCAGGGCCAGGAGTTGGGGATGCCTACTAGTCTATTCCTGCTCTAAGTAAAGTCTAACCCTTTACGCTAAAGGAGTAAAGATCACTCCTTTACCTGTCCTAGAAACCACAAAGCTGAAGCTCCAGTACTTTGGCCACCTGATGCAAAGAGCCAGCTCATTGGAAAAGACCCTGATGCTGGGGAAGATTGAAGGTAAGAGGAAAAGGGGACGACAGAGGACAAAATGATTGGATGGCATCATCAACTCAGTGGTCATGAATCTGAGCAAACTCCAGGAGATAGTGAAGGACAGGGAAGCTTGGCATGCTGCAGTCCGTTGGGGTCGCAAAGAGTCAGACACGACTTATCAACTGAACAACAAACAACAGAAACTACAAAAAAGCTGTTTAAACATAGCAATTTTCTCTCCCTGTGCTTTGAGATTCCAAATCAGTAGACGGAGAATGAGAAACTTACATCTGGACTCAAACCAAAGTTTGAGTCACTAGTCCAGATACCAGGACCAACCCTGTCCTGCTAGTAGTTGTCAAGAAGCTCAGATGTGCAGAAGCCAGGACCCAGGCAAGACCTTGGCAGACAGCACCCATCCCCAAGCCCTGAAGGACAGAGGAAGCTGGCAGACCCACAGCCTCCTCCAAGACATCAAGGGGTTAAGAAAAGCGCCAGGAACCTGCATACTTTTATTACATTATAGGGATGTTATTGCATTATAAATAATGCTACAGGATGCATTATTTATACATTTAATATCAGGCTTGCTTATAAGTCAGATCTCTTTACTTTTAGATAAATACTCCATCTGTAGCCCACCTCCAGCAGCCAGGCGCAGACAGAAAGTGGAAAGCACACTCTTGCTCTTTCAGACGGTGGAGGGAGGGCAGACACATGTCAGAGACAGCAAAAGGCCTGTGATGGGAAGCAGATAATGTCTTTATGAAAACTAACAGATGGCTCTTTCGAAAGCCCTTTCAGTTCTCCTTTATTCTGATAAGCGTGGGGAAGCAAGATACCCTGGAGAGAGCTTTATGGGCTTGTACTTATTGTCCTAAGAGCCCAGGGAGTAGGAGACAGAGAGGCGAGGAGTGCACGGGAGGGGTGAGGGAAGAGGGGAGGGGAGGCTGCTTGGCTCTGCAATCCACTTGCTGCTGGTGTGGATCAGAAACCGAAGGAGAGCAACTGAAGCAACGACAGTGGCTCTTTCCAAGCATCCAACCATCTATTCATTCAGAATATTCACTGTGACAGCTTTCCACGTGCCAACTCCTGGACCAGAAGCTAAAGGAGACCCAGAGATGAGGAAGATGAGGCTGTACAGGAGGGGGAGGCTGTACTGAGACCCCAAAGGTGGATAAAATTTGTAGACATAGAATTGGAGAAAAGGAGTTTTCCAGAAGGACCAAAACAGATGAACACAGGCGCAGGTGGTAGATTAAGTGTCAGAGTTAAGGTGGGAGGGAGGGAGACACAAGAATGATGAGGGTGATCAGGTTGACTGGGGGTCCTACTGGACATGTGATGTGAGATGTCTATTAAGTGTCAGAGATAAGGTGGGAAGGAGGAAGACACGAGAATGATGAGGGTGATCAGGTTGGCTGGAGGTCCTACTGGACATGAGATGTGAGATGTCTATTCTTCACTTTTCCAGGGGGTTAGGAGAGGAGCATCAAGAGTTTCAGAGAACAATCAAATGTGGACCATAAGCAAATCTGGCACCCATGGCTGGCTGGGATGGACTGAAGAGCCACGGGAAAGAATGAAGACGGGATCCATCAGAAAGCAGCTCCAGTCACCCAAGGAAAACATACAAAGGGCACCCTAAGCTTGGAGCAAAGCCTTATCTCTGATTCCTAAACTTTCTCCCTGATTTTCACTGTAACCCAGGAGTTCTTTATGCACTTGGTATAGAAGGCACTAGTTTGCAAGGATGTTTCCTAAATATTTTTTGTTTTAACACTTTTCAAAATCTAAAACTGTTAGTCACTCAGTCGTGTCCAACTCTTTGTGACCCCATTAGCTGTAGCCTGCCAGGCTTCTCTGTCCATGGGATTTCCCAGGCAAGATCACTGGAGTGGGTTGCTATTTCCTTCTCCAGGGGATTTTCCTGACCCAGGGATCGAACCGGGTCTCCTGCATTGCAGGCAGATTCTTTACCATCTGAGCCACCAGGGAAGACAAAACATTTTTTGTCTTACACTTTTCAAAATGTAAAAGTTAATCATTTATTAGAAGACTTGAATTGAGGGGTGAGAGAGAGGTCCAGGTGGGAGGGGATATATGTATATACAGAGCTGATTCACTTTGTTGTACAAGAGAAACCAATACAACATCATAAAGTAAGTATACTTCGATTTTTAAAAAATCATTTAGAACTACATACACACAGGCACGCACATTTGCACAAATGCAAAATCCAAATAAGGTCTATAGTTTAGTTAATAGTATGACACTAGTGTCAATTTCCTGGTTTTGATGATTGGACTACAGCTTTGTAAGATGTGATCACTGAGGGATGTACTACGAGAACACAGCCCACGTCAAAGGGGTCTAGTTTTTCATCCACCTTTGCTGTCAGTGTTTAGCTGGGCTCGGCATAGAATCCAGCACCTAGCACTGTGCCTAGCATGCAGCAGATGTACGGAGACTAGGGAGGCTGAGGAAGAGCAGGAGAAAGGAAGGCAAAGGAGGGAGGGAAAGAGAAAGAAGTAAGAAGGGAAGGAGGAGGGGAAGGAAGGATGCCGTCAGCCATGGGGAAGGGACAGAGATAAAAAGCAAAAGACCATGCTAGAGAAGCAGAGCTTGGCAGGCCAGAAGAGTCCATCCACCGTCATAAGCGCACTTCAAGAGGCAACAGCAGGAAGAGTGTGAAGGAAGGGGCTCTGAGGAGGCAAGAGTGCCTAGGACCTGGAATGCTGGAGAAGGCCCTGCCTTGGAAATCTTGACAATTCCCACCCTTCTGAAAATGCAGTTCCAAAGTGGAACCAACTCTCCAGCAGGGGAGGCCTGAGGGATGGGCAGCTTTCAGGGAAAGTGGAAGCCAGTCGCTAGCGGTGTCTCCACGGTAGAGCCACACAGAAATACAGAGGGCAGGAGGCTGTCCTTGAATCCCACTATGGGCTGAACTGCGTTCCCCTCAAAATTCCTCTGTTGAAATCCTAACCCCGAATACCTTAGACGGTGTCCCTTAGATTCCTTATTTGGAGACAGGGTCTTAGGGAGGTGCGTGCACGCGCGCTCAGTTGCTTCAGTCCAACTCTTTCCAACTCTTTCCAACCCCATGGGCTGTAGCCCACCAGGCTCCTCTGTCCGTGAAATTCTCCAGGCAAGAACACAGGAGTGGGTTGCTGTGCCTCCTCCAGGCCCTCCCTTCTCGAGCCAGGCACCGAACCCCCGTCTCTTATGTCTCCTGCACTGGCAGGCACGTTCTTTACCAATTGTGCCACCTGAAAAGCACCTTAGGGAGGTGATTAAGGTTAAATGAGGTCATTTGGAGAGGTCCTAATCCAATACGACAGTGTCCTTATAAGGGGAGGAGCTTAGGACACGGAGCACAGTGGGAAGTCCACGCGATGACACAGGGAGGAAACAGCCCCCTGCAAGCTGCAGGGAGAGGCCCCGGTAGAAACCAGCCCTGCCGACACCCTTTCCCTGGACTTCTAGTCTCTAGAACTGTGAGAAATAAGTATCTGTTGTTTAAGCCCCCCAGTCTGTGGTCATTAAACTAATATAAATCTCAACCAGCTGGCCAAGTGGGCATAATGAGAATATTCCAGAGGAAAGGCTCTGAGAGAGACAAAGCCCAGACAGACCCAAGTTACTCCCAGTTACTGGAGAAGACGGAATCCAAGTATGTGAACATGACCCTCTGCCAGCCTCTGAAAATGGGGCAACAGAAAGAAAGGAGGGGCTGCAGCATCCGAGACAAAAAGTCACTTGGAATCAGGCAAACCTGCCTCACTTGGTCGCTGCCTCACTCTGTGAGTTCAGACCCATGATCTCATCCCTCCAGGACTCCCTTCCCTTATCTGTAACTTGTGATAATATCCACAAAAGAATATCGTGAGAATTCAAACACACTAATGAACAGAAACCCCTCAGCTTATCATTGTGGTGATGCTATCACTGTGGATTTTTTTGTTCTGATGTTAAACAGTTTGTTTTATATTATTGGGGAAATAAAGAGGGAGAGAAGAAGTCAAATAGAGTTAGATCTGATGTTTATGGAAAACTGAGCCCATGACTTTGGGGACCACCGCTGCTCCCACTTGGGCCTTCCCTGGTGGCTCAGATGGTAAAGAATCTGCCTGCAATGCAGGAGACCTGGGTTTGATCCCTGAATCGGGAAGATCCGCTGGAGAAGGGAATGGCTAGCCACTCCAGTAATTCTTGCCTGGAGCATTGCACGGACAGAGGAGCCTGGCGGGGGCAGAGTCCATGGGGTCCCGAAGAGTCGGACCCAGCTGAGAAACAGACACCCGCACCCACACTGCTCCCGCTGGGCCGCTAGCTCTGTGACCTTGGGGACTCCCGAGACTTCTTGCTGTCCTGTGTGCACTGAGACAATGTCTGCCTCACTTGTCCCCTGGGGGCACCCCCAGAGGACACCAGGTGCCCTGGATGGCACCCTACACGCATGTAGAGGAGGAATCACCACTCTGTTTAGCCCCGAACTCCCCGCCTGCACTTTGAGTCCTCATCTAATTGGAAGAGACAGAAAGTGCTTCCCCGGTGACCTCCCGGCGAGGTGAGCCCAGACCTTGCCTCTCAGCAACAACACGTCCTCTCCCCCAGCTGCCCCAGCCCTGGGATCAGAGCCTTCCCTCCACAAATCATGGTAATAAATACGATCTGAAGCAACTCCGGCTCTTACAGCCTTAATAAATGGGTTGCCATAGTGGCAAATTCAGACGCAGAGAGCATCTTTTCAATAAAGGCTGAGAGGGTTATTAATAACGTTAATGTAGTGCCTTGCGGAGCCACAGTCGCTCCTCCCCCGACCCCTCCTTTCCAGGACTGACCAGCCAAGACCACCCAGCTATGCACGCTGTGGGGGTGAGTCAGAAACCCCAGATGGAGTCAAGGAGCAAGCCTAGCAGGACCCCGAGCAAGAGTTCCCAAGGAGACACACTCCTTAATCAGACCATCCGGTGCCCCTCCCAGCACCGACTTTCCCCAGGCCATGGCCACAGAGCATAGAGGTTGAGAAGACCTTGCTCCAAGCTGGAGAGACGTGGACTCAAAGGCCAGCTGGATTCTCTTCCGTGACATCTAGGCTGCGTTATTTAAAAGTGACTCATTTGCAGGGCAGAAATAGAGACGCTCAGGTACAGAATGGACTTGTGGAAACAGAAGAGGAAGGAGAGGGTGGGACAAATCGAGAGAGCCACATTGACTTATGTACATTATGTAAAATAGCGGGCTTTCCAGATGGCGCCGTGGTAAAGAATCTGCCTGCAATGGCAGGAGACACGGGTTCAATCCCTGGGTCAGGAAGATCCCTGGAGAAGGAAATGGCAACCCACTCCAGTATTCTTGCCTGGGAAATCCCACGGACCGAGGAGCCTGGCGGGGTACAGTCCATGGGGTCACAAAAGAGTTGGACATGACTTAGCACACACACATGTATAAGATAGATAGCTAGTGGAAAGCTGCTATATAACATAGGTTGCTCCACTCAGTGTTTGGTGATGACTTAGCAGGATGGGAGGCTCAAGAGGAAGGCAATATATGTATACTTAGAGCTGGTTCACATTATTGTACAACAGAAACTAGTGCAACATCGTAAAACAATTATACTCCAATTAAAAAATAAATAAAAGTGAAAAAGTGACTCACAGATGATATAGAGAATAGACTTGCGGTTCCAAGGAGAGGGGATGGGATGAGAGTTTGGGATTATCAGAGGCAAACTCTAATATATAGAATAGATAACCAACAAGGTCTCACTGCATAACACAGGGAACTACATTCAATGTCCTGTGACAGACCATAATGGGAAAGAATATGAAAATAAAATATATAGGTATACGTATAACTGAGTCACTTTGCTGTGCAGAAGAAATTAACACAACATTATGAATCAACCACACTTCAATAATATTTTTAAAGAAAAGTGAAAGGCCCCGGGCACTTCCCACCAGCTTACCCTACTCACTGATATCCCTTTGCACTTGTGGTCAGAGCAGCTGACCCACCAAATGTCTCCAGGTCTTTACCTCTGGGCCTACAGCCAAACTGGACCCCTTCTTTTGGGTGGCCAATAAATTCTGAGCAGAATTAAGTGTCACTTCTGAGCTAGGCATTTAATCATTCATATGAGACCCTCCAGAACTCTTTTCCCTTACATACATTCAAGGTTGTGGGTGCCCCCTTGGCCTGTGTTCTTGAGTGACTGATAAACAGTGTTCCCAGGCTAATTCAGAAGGACATGAAGCACAGGAAAGAGATAAACCATGGTTGTTTTAAGCCGGGAGTCACATTTGGGGGGAGCTTTGGAAGCCAGAAAATTCCTGTTGCAGCTACTCAGCTTGATCAGTGTAACACGAAAGCAGTATATTGTTTTTCAGCTGCTAAGTCATGTCCAACTCTTTTGCAACCCCACCTGGCTCTAGTCCACGGGATTTCCCAGGCCAGAGTACTGGAGTGGATTATCATTTCCTTCTCCAGGGGGTCTTCCTGACCCAGGGATTGAACCCGAATCTCCTGCTTGGCACATGGATTCTTTACTGCTGAGCCACCAGGGAAGCCCCTCATTGCAATTACTTGAAAGTCGCATAGACAGTTCATGAACAGATGGACATGACCGTGATCCAGTAAAACCTGATTTGCAAAAAGAGATAATGAGCAGCCTTTGGATCTTGAATCACAGTTTGCTAAACATTGTTTAAAGCCATTAAGCCTTGGAACTGTGAGCCTGTCCTGACTGATAGTCCTGTCTGATAGCCCTGTCTGACCTCCTGTATCATTTATTCACTTAGTACACGTATTATCCACCATCCCCAAGTATAATGGCAGCACCTTGAGGTCAGGACTCTACTTTATTCCCCGCTCCAGCTCCAGAGAAGTCTCTGGAATAGATTGAATGCTCAAGGAATCTTCTTAAATAAAGAACTGCGGTTTGTAGGGGGGAAGGGTGTTTTTTTAAGGTTGACTTTTTCTTGCTGTTAAAATTTTTACTTCAACCATCAACATAATTTAGAAAATGCAGGAGGAGGAGGAGATAAATGTGTTACATGTACCATATTTTTACCGTATTTCTTTCTTCCTGATAGTCCAAAGTTCCTTATTATATTGTATTTTTTCCATTTAGAGAATTTCCTTTAGATAAACTCTTCTTTCAATTCTTGGAAAATAGCATGCCATTTGTTTGTGATTCTTATCATTTCTGATATGAAATTCATTCTCATTCAAATTGCTTTTCCTCAATAAAAAGAAACGTTAAATTCTTTGCTGGGTGACCATAGATGAGTCACTGAACTTCCCTGAGCCTCCGTTAATTCAGCTTGCAAAGTGGGCAAGAGTAATAGGCTCTCTGTCCCCAGGTTCCTTAGGATATACCAGGGAATAATGTATGTTAAGACATATAAATGAAGACTGATAATTTTTTGCCACATCTAAACAAAAGCCTGCGAAATCCAGCTTTAGAGCAGACTCCACTTACTGCCCACTCAGTCTTCTCCATAAAATGGGGATGCAGCTGCTGAGAACCAAGGTGTCTTCACTCAGGTGTGAAGTTACATGCAGAAAGATTACTTCCTGGGAATACACCATCTAAATCAGGCATGGGTGAGCAACCACCATGGGCCAAATCCACTGGCTGGCTGTTTTTATAAATAAAGTTTTAT
The DNA here is from genome assembly GCF_042477335.2 of Ovis canadensis. Taxonomy (NCBI): domain Eukaryota; kingdom Metazoa; phylum Chordata; class Mammalia; order Artiodactyla; family Bovidae; genus Ovis; species Ovis canadensis. The sequence goes on along the minus strand of NC_091257.1, from coordinate 83,413,983 downwards.
CAGCAATGAGCACACTCATCTGCTAACCAGTTGTCTACGGCTGTTCACACACTGCCGTGGCAGAGCTGAGTAGTTGCAATGAAGACAGAAGGGTCCTCAAAGTCTAAAATATTGACCATCTGGCCTTTTATAGAAATACCTACCTTTGGTCCACATGACTATGAAATCAAGAAGGGCAAGTTGTCTTTCTTGCCCAAGTTTGTGTTCATAGAGCTGGTTTTGAGAATCCAAGTGCCATGGCTGACATTTTACTGGGTCAGATTTTATTTTGGAAGATTCAACCCTGTACCGCCCCTTGAAGAAAGGTTTGAAGTCCTAGCATGCAAAAACTCTCACCTGCCAATCTGGGACTGGGAAAAAAGTGAAAGTGTTAGTCCTCAGTTGTGTCCAGCTCTTTGTGACCCCATGGACTGTAGCCCACCAGGCTGCTCTGTCCATGAGCTTCTCCAGGCAAGAATACTGGAATGGGTTGCCATTTCCTTCTCCAGGGCATCTTCCCGACTCAGGGATCAAACCCAGGTCTCCTGCATTGCAGGCAGATTCTTTAACCATCTGAGCCACCACGGAAGCCCTTGCAACTGGCAAGGCCATCTCTGCCACTCACCTACCCATTTCTTTAGTCATTTGACAGACATTGGCTGAGAACCTATGAACCTACCGTGAACAAAACCAACTCCAGCCAGCAAGGAGACGATGCAGGACTCCTACTCAGTGCGTCATTTCTCTTTCCACTCTACGATGTCGCCTGCCCCTGTGCCGAGGATGCTCCAGCTAACAGGACAATTGTATCATTCACATTTCTCCACTCTCTCCTCAGGGATACTCAGGATTTGGCACACCAATCATTCATTCACTCACTCATTACACAAACAGGTGTTAAATGACTACTCGGCAGTAGTGACTGTGGCAGACGTGGTCCCTGCCTTCCCAGGGAGGTAGTGCAACACACATAATAGCTGCTGAAAAAACATATATTGCGTGAGCTCACTTCCCAAATGCCCTGCTGGAGTTTAGATCCACTTGGCCATGCCTTATGCTGTCAAGTCGGCACTATGGGCAGAAAGGCTTTTAAAGCCACTAGAAATCAAAGCAACCGTCTCATCCCCATCATACTCAGCTACGTGATCTTGGACAAGTCACTGAAGCCCTCTGAACTTCAGGTTTTTCACCTGTGCAATCGGCACCACATCACTTGAAAAAAAATGCCAAGACAATAGCCAATAAGCGTCAGGGTTAGTATTTCCCTAAGTCCTGGTCAGTGCATGCTTCTTTGCATTTTACGTAAGTTAACTCATGTGATGCTCACCAACAGCCTGTGAGATTGGAACCACACTCACCCCTGGGTTACAACCGAAGAAACTGTTACAGGAAAGGTGAGGAGCTTACCCAAAGTCCCATAACTGCTAAGAGAGAAGTCAGCCAGTCACTAGCCAATAAACTTGAACTCCCCCTCTCCTCCTGCCCACATCTGTTGAGGAAGAATGTTCCCGTAAACCAGCCTGTTTGCTGGTTCCCATGGTTCCTACTTCCTCTAGTGCTGTTCTTTTAATAGTTCACTCTAGAATCTCAGCAAACCCCATGCTCATCTCACTCCCAGCGCCGATGGTTTCAGCTCCATTCTCTGTATGCTGAGGTGCTGCCCAGATGCCTCTGGGGACACTGTGGGGCCAAAAAGAAATCGTCAAGGTGCTCATTCCCATTTTACCCTTGTATCCCTCAGGGACCAAGGGCTTCTTCATCTCTGAGAAAACCTGAAAGGTACCAGCTCAGCCCCCGAGTCTCCAGGTCTCCATAATTCTGTAAAGACCATTGGCTTGGCCTTGGGTATCTTTCTACAATTTTCTCAGTAACTGGAGTGTGTCTCAGTAACTGGAGTGTTGAGATTGAGGGCCCTTTGCGTACATTTAGAGATGCCACCCATCTCTTCATGACTTCAGCCGTCACAGAATTCTGTCCACTTTACTCTGCCATGTCAGCAGGAAAGGACCAAGTGCTGATTCTGCAGCCTCTGATGCTGTGTGACTTTGGGCAGGCTGTTTACCTCTCTGTGCCTCAGTTTCCTCCTCTGTACCTGCAGGCAGTGGCATCAACCTGGGGGAACTAGTGTTAGTAGTAGACAGGGGCACCTAGCATGATGCTTGGTATCTAAAGTAAGTGCTGACTAAACAGAGGTCTCGATGGAGGTAGAGGCTAAAATGGGCTTCCCTGGTGACGCAGAGATAAAGAATCTTCCAGCAATCCAGGAGACCTGGTTTGATCCCTGGGTTGGGTAGATCCTCTGGAAAAAGGAATTGCTACCCATTCCAGTATTCTTGCCTGGAGAATTCCATAGTCAGAGGATCCTATTGGGCTATAGTCCATGAGGTTGCAAAGAATTGGGCATTAAGTGCCTAACACTTAAAACCAAAGCACAGTTAACAACACCTGACAATAAAATGTTTAAGGGAGTTAATAAATGTCCATGGAGTTCCAAAGAGTCAGACACAACTAGGTGACTAACACATATACGCACAGAGGCTTAAGTAAGTGCCTCTGTTAAAATTTTACCTCTGATGACACTTAGTATAATATTAGAAATGAAAGAAAGTAACAGTTACACTAGCTGACCCTGAGTGAATGTCCACACTATACTCAATGTGATACTAAGCCCTCAGCCTGACATTTTCTCTTTTCCTCTTCATGGAGCCCTTTGCAGTGGCCACGATCATGGTTCTGCAGCAGAGAGAGGGTGAGCAATGTGTCCAAGACCACACAGCCCACAGGTCACAAAGACAGCTGGGCAGCCCAGGCCCCTCCCACTCCAGGAGCAGAGGGCCGACTGCCACCCTCCACCTCCCAGGGTCCCCCAGCTCCCCTTTCCCAGGAGCCCAGCCTGTCTGTCCAGCCTGGCACCCTTCCACCACCTCCCTCTGCTTCCTGAGCCGATGCCCGAAAAGTGACCCATGCCTCCCAGAGCCCCCGCAAAGCCCTCGGCCTGACCCCCGCGTAATGAAGGGAATTAATACGGCCGAGTCTCCAGCCCAGCCGAGCCACTTCCCAGCAGCCTGGCCAGGCCTCTAATTGATTAGGCCATAAAGCCTGGGCACTAAATTGAAAGGAGCTGCACTAATTCTCTTTTATGTTAAATTTCTGTCTTTCCCCTTTATCGAATCCCCCGCCCAATGTCCCTCTCCCTCCCCATCCCGGGCTTGCTGTGGGCCTGTTTTTTCCGTGCACAGATTAAGTACCTAATCAAAATCTTGTCTCCCCTAATGGCATAAAATTGAAAGATAGATATTGCACTTTACACAGCTGATTAAACACTCGAATGTGGCTAAATGCTTAAAGGGCTTGTTACATTAACTAACTCTGTCATCTGCCCACTGTCTTATAATTGCGTGTGCTCAGGATGCTTGGGGGAAGCACAGCAGGATGGCTCCCCAGCCCCTTCCTCTCTGGTGGCCCCCCGCCCCCCTCCCCAGGGCCTCCTGCACTGAAGCTGTGCCTGGGTGCAGGGAGTCAGATCAGGAGTGGCCGCCATGCTCCCCACTGGCCTTGAGTGGTGGGTGCAGGGAGGTAGGACCTCCCCCCTCCACGCCCACACAGCAAGTGGCCTCCTCTGCCACTAACCTCCAGCCCAGTATACCAGGGTACTAGACCCTCCCACCCCTCACTGCCCACACCCCTTCAGTGCCTGGTCTCTTGCCTCCAAGAGGGTAAATATCCCCCAGCCCACTCTCAGAGAGGACACCTTGAGTGCTTGAGGCCAGTGGTGTCCTTGCTTTACCTTTGGCCTTTGACATCCTTCCCCATCATCCCAGGTTCAAACCCATCTCTTTTTTGCAAACAAGGAACCTTGAGAGCTGTGACAATGAAATATGGTGGGGGGAAGGGGGTGGTGAGATCAATTGACACCTGAATGGGATGCCCCTGACACTGTGGTCTGTCTTAACTCAGCACAGAGCACTCTAAGGCCTCAGCCACATGGCTGGCAGGGTGTGTTAGTCAGGGTTCTCCAGGGAGAAACAACTGATAGGATGTGTTGTACACAGGAGGAAAGAGATTTACTCAAAGGAATTGGCTGAAGCAACCATGGAGGCTGGCAAGTCTGAATCTGCAGTGTGGGTCAGCAGGCTGAAGACTCAGAGAGCTGATGATGCAGAAAGTCCACTGGCTGTCTGACAGAGAGCTCCCCCTTGCTCAGGGAAGCAGGTCCCTTTGTTCCATTCAGGCCTTCAACTGATTAGATGAGACCCACCCTTATTATGGAGGGCAATTTGCTTTACTCAAAGTTCACCTATTCGGAATGTTAATCTCATCTAAAAACACCTGTCAAGTCTACACATAAAATTAAGCCAGAAACACATAAGAAATTGACCTACCTAATTTTCCATGGCAAATTAGTGCAAGGCTGGACTTTGAATCCAGTTGTCCTGACCCCCAGCTTTAGTTCTGACCAATCTGGCTCAGGTCAGAGGGTAAAGGGCAGGGATAGGCTCATAACTCCAACTGATAAGAGCAAAAACCTTTTCTGCCACAGCTTCCAACCCAGAGAAAAGATATGTTTCACAAAGGATTAATCAATCACAGGGAATTTTGTAGCATGATACTTAAGGAAGAGTGTGGACTCAAGTTGGATCAGACCCTAGAGCCCTGCTCCAGCTATTTATCTTCTCAGAAACCCTGGCAAATTTCTCAATCTTTTCATATTTCCACTTTCTCATAGGAAAAATGAAGACTCCAGCAGACATTCTATACGTATTTATTAAATGCCATCTCTATGCCAAGTTCTGGGTCCTGCATGGGCATTTCACAGTAAAAATGCAGGTCATTTCTGTCTTCATGGAGCTTATAGCTGAGAAGAGAAGGAAAGTGTGAATGATAAAATCATTGTGCAAATCTGAGAATTACAAATTGTGACAAATGCAGTGTGGACAAAATTAACTAACAAATGGATACAAACCACAGCAACCCCAGGGGGCTCAGCTACAAGATAATGGAGTGGAGTGGTTACTTTAGGCTGAGTGGCTGGGAGAGTTTTCTCAAGGAAGTGTCACTAAGTTGAGAGCTGAAGGATTAGGAGCAGAAAGCCATGTGGATGTTAGGAAAAAGGGTCCTGACAAAGCGGCAAGTCCAGTGATTGCAAGGCAGGACTGGGCTGTTGCAGGCCAGTGTGGCTCCAAAGTGGGGAGCTGGGAAAGTGGAGTTCAGCCTTGCCTCCGTGTCCCCCCAGTGTGTGCCCCAGGCATTCGTCATTCATGAGAGCCTCGGTTTCCTCCACCTATAAAACAGAAAACGTAGCAAAGGTCTATGGGGATGATCCAAAGACAAAAGGTTTGCCCTATGACTGCCTCAGTAAAACTTGGGGGCCCAAACCCAAAAGCTCAGCACTGGAAAGACCTTTAACGTCAAACCAACGCCAGGTCATGGAGGAAGGAAATCTTTTGTCCCTTTTCTCTTTCTGTTTCTGACCCCACGTTCTGCTTTTCTCTGCAGCCTCCTTTATCTTCCTCTTTCAGACTGGCTTCCTCCACTGTGTGTCTTCTGCCACCGACCCCCACTGACCACAATCAATTAAGTTAGGGTTTCAAGACACCGACTCTTGCCCCAACTGGATGTGAACTTTCAACTCAAATGTCTGGCACCACCAACGCCTGCCTCTACATCTCCAAGTTAAATTTATAAGAGAGGATGCAACTGGTCATTTAATCTGAAACCAAGGAGCAAGCCTTAGCAGGTGCTCCCTGATCCAATCACTACGGCAGCAGGAGGATCTGACATGAGGACCACAGGCAGCCAGTTGGGGGAGATTCTCTAGGCATGGCTTGCAGGCAGGTCAGCAAGTACAGCCAGTCTATAACTTGAGCCCAAGGAACCACAGGGCTTTGGCTCCAAGAAAAAGCCATTCTAATCCAACTATGTGTCATACCTCCCACCCCGTCCTGCCAACCTGGCCAGATGCTGGTAAAGTACAAAGATCCCCTCTCTTTTCAGAGTCAACGTCTTCACAAGAGCAGCGCCTAAACCAGAGGCTGCAGCCTGGATGCACCTTAACCGGCCGCTCCCCATGGCTCTGCAGGAACCTCCCCTCTTGTCTGTGGGAGCCTCTGCCCTCTGTCCGTGAGAATCTTTCACTCCACCCACCCAGCCCCAGCAGCCTCTGGGGAAAGTGTTCCTCTCCCCAGTAACCTCCCTAATACAGCTCAATTGAAGGGAATAGGAACTCCTCACGAAGTGCTTCACATTAAAGATTCATAAAGGCACAATATCTATTTTAATATGGCAGGTTGGAGAATACAGAATCCAGCTCAACGCAAAGCATATGGCTGAGAACTGGGGCCAAAGGGCCTCATCTTGCTGTGGGCATCACAGTGGGTGCAAAGGGATGCGGTGGTTTCAGGAGCTTCCTCTCCCAGACTGCCCCTCCCCAGTTCACCCTCCCAACCGAGGGGCCACCCTGAAGAGTCCCTCATGCCATGCACAAGCACATACACACTCATACACATGCTCTCTTACACACACATGCATGCACACTGACTCACACGCCCAGAATTACATGCACTTACTCATACCCACACAGGCATACACACTCATTTGCACTGACACACACACAGTTACACACATGCACATTTATATACACACTCACATACATACAATAACACACATGCTCAACCACATACATGCACACACTCACATTTATGCACTTGTACACACATTCCATATGAGTCCACTCAGCCACACATACCAGACCCACAAGAACAATGGTAGAAATGAAACCATTGACAGAGAGCTTGCCATATGGCAGTCACCCTAGATGTCTCAATTATGCTCCTGATAAAGAGTCCTCTTAGCCATTTCACATTAAGGGAAAACAATCCAAAAAACACTTGGCAAAGCTGCTTGTATGAAGTCACATGTCCCATTGTGGCTGAAGCAGCATTTGAACCTCGATCCATCCAAGTCCAGACTCTCAGCCACTGAAAGCACTGCCTTCTAACAGAGAAATGATCAAACAGAACCTCCTTGTCTCCTTTCTGGAAGCACAGAAGGGAATGGGGTAGGGATAAGTCAATCCACATTCACATATCCCAAAGACACCCTGACCCGTGGACGTACACACCCGAAGATCCTACTTCAGGTAGCTCAGCCCACGGGCAGAGACAGAGGAACTCAGACACAGGCTTCTCACTGCGGTGGCTTCTCTTCTTGAGGAGCACAGGCTCTTGACACACAGGCTTCCGTAGTTGCAGCCTGCAGGCCCTGGCGTGTGCACGCGGCATGTGGAATCTTCCCACACCAGGTACTGAACCCCCACCCCACTGTGTTGCCAGGCAGATTCTTAACCACTGGACCACCAGGGAAGTCCTAACTCATAAATATTTGAAGATTCATCCATGTCGTTATACATAACAATAATCCACTCCTTATTGCTGAGCAGTATTTCATCACATGGTTGTGTCACAGTTTGTTTATTCATTCACCTGTTGATAAACATTTGAATTTCTTCCAATTTGAGACTCCCATGAATAAAGCTGCTGTGAACATTTCTGTACACGTTTTGGTTAAATATCTAGGAATAGAATACCTATATCATACAGGACACATTGGTTCAATTTTTTAAGAAAGTGCCAAATAGTTGTTTGAAGTGGTTGTACCATTTTCATGAACACAAACAGTGTATGAGAGTTCTAGTTGCACCACATCCTTGCTGACACTTATGTGATCCATCTTTTTAACTTTAAACACCCTCATTAGTATATAGATAAATCCTCTTATGGGTTTTTTTTTCCTCATATAGTTTTAACTTGCATTTTTCTAAAAATTGCTGATGTTGAACATCTTTACATGAGCTTATAGGCCATCTATGTATCTTCCTTGATGAAATTTCTGTTCAAGTCTTTTGCTGATTTTTCAATGGGTGTTTGTGCTTTAATGTAGAGGTTTAAGAGCTCTTTATATATTCTCAGGCAAGTCCATGAGCGTATATATGTTTCCTTGCAAAGCTTTTACCTTTATTTGTGGCTTGTCTTCGTTTCCTTGACAGTATCTTCTGAAGATTGTTGTTGTTGTCATTCAGTTCAGTTCAGTCGCTCAGTCATGTCTGACTCTTTGCAACCCCAGGGACTGTAGCATGCCAGGTTTCCCTGTCCATCACCAACTCCCAGAGATTGCTCAAATTCATGTCCTTCGAGCCAGTGATGCCATCCAACCATCTCATCCTCTGTCGTCCCCTTCTCCTCCTGCCTTCAATCTTTCCCAGCATCAGGGTCTTTTCCAATGAGTCAGTTCTTCGCATCAGGTGGCCAAAGTATTGGAGCTTCAGTCTCAACACCAGTCCTTCCAATGAATATTCAGGACTGATTTCCTTTAGGATGGACTGGTTGGATCTCCTTGCAGTCCGAGGGACTCTCAAGAGTCTTCTCCAACACCACAGTTCAAAAGCATCAGTTCTCTGGCTCTCAGTTTTCTTTATAGTCCAACTCTCACATCTATACATGACTACTGGGAAAACCATAGCTTTGAATAGATGAACCTTTGTCAACAAAGTAAAGTCTGCTTTTTAATATGCTGTCTAGGTTGGTCATAGCTTTTCTTCCAAGGAGCAAGTGTCTTTTAATTTCACGGTTGCAGTCACCATCTGCAGTGATTTTGGAGTCCAAAAAAATAAAGCCTCTCACTGTTTCCATTGTTTCCCCACTTATTTGCCATGAAGTGATGGGACCAGATGTCATGATCTTAGTTTTCTGAATGTTGAGTTTTAAGCCAACTTTTTCAGTCTCCTCTTTCAGTTTCATCAAGAGGATCTTTAGTTCTTTGCTTTCTGCCATAAGGGTGGTATCATCTGCATATCTGAGGTTATTGATATATCTCCAGGGAATCTTGATTCCAAATTGTGTTTCATCCAGCCCAGCATTTTGCATGATGTACTCTGCAAAAGAATGCTCAAACTACTGCACAGTTGCACTCATCTCACATGCTAGTAAAGTAATGCTCAAAATTCTCCAAGCCAGGCTTCAGCAATACGTAAACCGTGAATTCCCTGATGTTCAAGCCGGTTTTAGAAAAGGCAGAGGAACCAGAGATCAAATTGCCAACATCTGCTGGATCATGGAGAAAGCAAGAGAGTTCCAGAAAAACATCTATTTCTGCTTTATTGACTATGCCAAAGCCTTCGACTGTGTGGATCACAATACACTGTGGAAAATTCTTCAAGAGATAGGAATACCAGACCACCTATCCTGCCTCTTGAGAAATCTGTATGCAGGCCAGGAAGCAACAGTTAGAACTGGACATCGAACAACAGACTGGTTCCAAATAGGAAAAGGAGTACGTCAAGGCTGTATATTGTCACCCTGCTTATTTAACTTATATGCAGAGTACATCATGAGAAGCGCTGGACTGGAAGAAACACAAGCTGGAATCAAGATTGCCAGGAGAAATATCAATAACCTCAGATATGCAGATGACTCCACCCTTATGGCAGAAAGTGAAGAGGCGCTAAAAAGCCTCTTGAAAGTGAAAGAGGAGAGTGAAAAAGTTGGCTTAAAGCTCAACATTCAGAAAACAGAGGTCATGGCATCTGGTCCCATCACTTCATGGCAAATAGATGGGGAAACAGTAGAAACAGTGTCAGACTTTATTTTGGGGGGCTCCAAAATCACTCCAGATGGTGACTGCAGCCATGAAATTAAAAGACACTTACTCCTTGGAAGAAAAGTTATGACCAACCTAGATAGTATATTCAAAAGCAGAGACATTACTCTGCCGACTAAGGTCCGTCTAGTCAAGGCTATGGTTTTTCCTGTGGTCATGTATGGACGTGAGAGTTGTACTGTGAAGAAGGCTGAGCACTGAAGAATTGATGCTTTTGAACTGTGGTGTTGGAGAAGACTCTTGAGATGCCCTTGGACTGCAAGGCGATCCAACCAGTCCATTCTGAAGGAGATCAACCCTGGGATTTCTTTGGAAGGAATGATGGTAAAGCTGAGGCTCCAGTACTTTGGCCACCTCATGCGAAGTGTTGACTCATTGGAAAAGACTCTGATGCTAGGAGGGATTGAGGGCAAGAAGAGAAGGGGACGACAGAGGATGAGATGGCTGGATGGCATCACTGACTCGATGGACATGAGTCTGAGTGAACTCCGGGAGCTGGTGACGGACAGGCCTGGTGTGCTGCGATTCATGGGGTCGCAAAGAGTCGGACACAACTGAGTGACTGAACTGAACTGAACTGAACTCTGCATGTAATTTAAATAAACAGGGTGACAGTATACAGCCTTGACATACTCCTTTCCCAATCTGGAACCAGTCTGTTGTTCCATGTCCAGTTCTAACTGTTGTTTCTCAACCTGCATGCAGCTTTCTCAGGAGGCAGGTAAGTGGTCTGATATTCCCATCTCCTGAAGAATTTTCCACAGTTTGTTGTGATCCACACCATCAAAGGCTTTGGTATAGTCACTAGAGCAGGAGTAGATGTTTTTCTGGAACTCTCTTGCTTTTTTGATGATCCAGTGGATGTTGGCAATTTGATCTCTTGTTCCTCTGCTTTTTCTAAATTCAGCTTGAACATCTGGAAGTTCACAATTCACATACTATTAAAGCCTGGCTTGAAGAATTTTGAGTATTACTTTGCTAACATGTGAGATGAGTGCAATTGTGCAGTAGTTTGAACATTCTTTGGCATTGCCTTTTTTGGGAATTGGAATGAAAACTGACCTTTTCCAGTCCTGTGGCCACTGCTGAGTTTTCCGAATTTGCTGGCATATTGAGTGCGGCACTTTCACAGCATCATCTTTTAGGATTTGAAATAGCTCCGCTGGGATTCCATCACCTCCTTTAGCTTTGTTCGTAGTGATGCTTCCTAAGGCCCACTTGACTTCGCATTCCAGGATGTCTGGCTCTAGGAGAGTGATCACACCATCGTGGTTGTTGTCATTAGGGTAGTGCAAAAGCCACTGCAGTTTTTAGATCATGAATTTTAAATCTTTATATTAATAACTAGGCTCAAACACATCTTTATTAATCAAAATATGCCCTAACCACTGGACCACTAGGGAAATCCCTAATGTTTTACATTTAGATCCAAAATCCACTTTGATAAAATTTTATATGATAGGATATGGATCCAGGTTTAAAAGATTACCCTTTTACAGGGTTATTATTACCATCTTTCTAAATTCCATATATATGCATTAGTATACTGTGTTGGTGTTTTTCTTTGTGGCTTACTTCACTCTGTATAATAGGCTCCAGTTTCATCCACCTCATTAGAACTGATTCAAATGTATTCTTTTTCATGGCTGAGTAATACTCCATTGTGTATATGTACCACAGCTTTCTTATCCATTCATCTGCTTATGGACATCTAGGTTGCTTCCATGTCCTGGCTATTATAAACAATGAAGAAAGCATAAAAGATTACCCTTTTCCCTTGGAATTATCTACACTTCTGTCAAAAATCACTTGTTCTTATGTGCTGTGTGCTTAGTCACTCAGTTGTATCCAACTCTTTGCAACCCCATGGACTGTAGCCCACCAGGGTCCTCTGTCCATGGGATTCTTCAGGCAAGAATCCTGGAGTGGGTTTCCATGCCCTACTCCAGGGGGTCTTCCTAACCCAGAGAATAAACCCAGGTTTCTCACATTGCAGGCAGATTCTTTACCATCTGAGCCATATATATATATATATATATATATATATATATATATATATACACACACACACACACACACTCGTGTATGTGTATTTCTGGATGCTTTCATTCTGTTGACTTTATATATTTATCTATCTTAATGTCAAGACTTACTGTAGCACTGTAATAAGTCTTGCACTTAGGTAGTTGTAAAGCTCTCAAATTTTGTTCTTCTTTTTCAAAGTTATTTTGGCTCTACTGGAGGTTTAACATTTCCATATAAATTTTAGAGTCAGGATGCCCATTTTGATCAAAATTGTGTTAAGTCTATAGATTATTCTGGGGAAAATTGACTTAATAATATTGAGCCTTCTGACCCATGAACAAGGCATATCACTCCATTTATTTAGATTTTATCTTATTTCTCTCAGCATTATTTTGTAGTTTAATGTATAGATTAACATTTTGTCAGGTTATCCATAAGTGTTTCCTATTTTTATCCTATTGTAGATGATACTGCTTTTTAATTTCAATTGACAATTATCATTGCTAATATATATAAATACAATTGATTTTTAGATATTGATCTTGTAACCTAAAAACTTACTAAACTCATATATTAGTACTAATAGCTTTTTTGTAGATTCCATGATATTTTCTATATAAACAACATGTCATCTGTGAATAAAGACCACTTTATTCCTTCCTTTCCAATTCAGGTTCTTTATATTCCTTCTTGCCTAACTGCACTGGCCAAAACCCTTAGTACAATGTTGAGTAGAAGTGATGAGAACAGATATCCTGGGGGAAACATCCAAGTCCTTCCATTTTTCTGGAAGAACTTTTGTAGAATTGGTATTATTTCTTCTTTAAATTCTTGATAAAATTCACCAGTGATGTCATCTAGGCCTGGCGTTTCCTTTGCGAAAAAGTTTTTAACTGCAAATTCAGTTTCTTTAATAAATAGAGGGCTATTCAGCTTTCAGTATCCTTTTGTTTTTCTGTTTTCTATTTGACTGGCTTCCACTCTCAACTTTATTATCTCCTTTCATCTGCTTACTTTGGGTTAAATTTGCTCCTTCTTTTCTGGCTTCTTAAGGTGAAAATTGAGGTCATTGATTTGTTTCTTCTTTCCTAATATAGATATTTAGTACTGTAAATGCCTCCTTAATACTGCTTTAAGCTCTCTGCTCAAATTTCTATGTGTGGTGTTTTAATTTTCATTTTGCTAAAAATATTTTCTTAGTTCATTCTTTGACCCATGGTTTAAGAAGTACAGTACTTTCTTTCTAAATATTTGGGGAATTTGCAAAGATCTTTATGCTATGGATTTCTAATTAATTCCATTGTGGTCAGAGATGATATTATCTATGACTTGAATTATTTTAAATGTATCAAGACTTTAGTTTGATGGCCCAGAATATAGTCTATTTCAGTAAGTATCCAACATGTTCTTGAAAAGAATGTGATTTCTGCTATTGTTGGATAGAGTGTTCTATAAATAAACATCAATTAGTTCAAACTGGTTGATAGTGTTAAGAATGGACACATCTCAAAATAGCAGGATCCCGAGCCATACCTCAAAGAAAACTGCATAGGAAAGACAAACCAGGAACCTCATCAATGAATTTTTCATAAATAAGAAATAAATCTTTATAAATTACATGGAGATCTGGGGCTTTACTTGTCACAGCAGCACAGCCCAGTCTCCTCTCATGCAGAGCTTCACTCACAAAAGGACCTATTCTAAAACCTCCCTTCCTCCAGTAGAAGATGCAACGGAACATGGAAGGGGAGAAAATTGTCTTTCCCCATTGGAATCCTATAAAATTAGCAATGGCCAAATTGCCTTATTTAAGAATCTATTAACGTCTATTTTTCTCACACAACCTTGTCTTTCACTCTCATTTTATATGAAATGTATTTTATCAATAATTTGCTTGTGTTAATGACAGAATGTTTTATTTGACACCTGGCCCAGGGAGAAGTCTGTGAAGGGACATACTGATACCTTGAATCCTTCAGGGGAGACTTATTTATATGTCTGAGTTTCCTTTCTGAGTTTGTCTCAGAATGGGCTTTTACTATGGCCCAATTTGTTAGATGGATAGATGGGTAGATGGATGGAAGGGTGGATGGGAGGATGGATAGATGAATTAATTAATTGGGTGTGGCTGGATTGTCCATGGGAATCCTCTTATACAAATATTGTTAGAACACAAAAAAATCTCAGTCAAACCCTGGAAAATAGGGTAGAACTTTCGATACCAACCCTACCTGACATTAAAGAAAGTATTGGAAACTCCTTTGTTCCCAGAGTAAGGAAGGTGGAGCTGATCAGTAGTGATGTTTAGGGAGCCATAGCAGAATATTTTCACTAAGTCAGGACTTCAGCCCTCTCTTCTGAGAGAGATAGCAGTTGTTCCAATCCCTGTCAATCCACAGGACAAGTATATATGATCCCCTGGTGGGCTGACATTTCCCTGGTTTCATGTGAGTGGCATCACCAGTAGACTAATGTCCAAAGCTGTGATGGATGAGGTAGGTTTTAGAGACCCCATAACCTTTAAATCTGAGAATCTTCTCCCAGTAAGGGTTCCTGCCCAAAGCTCAGCTGACAGAGGCTCTATGGAAAAACCCTGGGGCAAAAATCAATTTCTTATAATAAGGCTGAGTATTGGAATTGGCCTCACTGCTAATAAACTCAATATATTTAACCTGGCATATAATACAATATACTTTATAAATCATCCTAAAATCATGAAAGGAATTATCAGGCCAAAATCTAAGGGAAGACTGGACCCCACGCAAGTGTAGAATGTGTAGGAGGCTTTTGCCCTGAAGGTATGTGTCAAACAGGTTATTTGAGCTTCCATTTTCACAGCCTCAGGGAATGTGAGGGACAGAATACAAAGCCCAAAGTTCTCTGAGCATTGAGAATCTGCTAGGAGACCCTCCTCTATCACTTGAGATTATAGAGGTCTACACTGTCCATGAAAGGCTAAAGCTAAACTCTCCCCTGCCAGTCCTCCAGCACCCCTTGAGAAAGTCCCTCAGGTGTGTCTGTTTGCCACTCCTTGGACTATACAATCCATGGAACTCTCCAGGCCAGAATACTAGAGTGGGTAGTATTCCCTTTCCTTTTCCCCGCTTTCCCTTCTCCAGGGGATCTTCCCAACCCAGGGATCAAACCCAGGTCTCCCACCTTGCAGGCGGATTCTTTATCAGCCCGTCAGGGAGCCATCAGGGAAGCACTCCGTGAAGCCCTGAATAAAAAGTCATCAGCACTGAGCAGAGCAGGAGTGGTTAACAAGGCCTAGAAAAATGGTACCACGAGCCACCACAGCCCCCTACCAGTGAATTTGCAACTCAATCTCCCAGGAGCCAAAAAAAAAAAAAGCCAGAAGCCATAAATTTAGTGCCTAGGGAACCCAAATTGGTGGTGCCTCCAGGGACATGCAGAGTCATACAAATAGTCTCTGGAGGGCTGCACTTATATTCTAGGTCACAAATATTCTCCACAAATAATTTTTGGACTTCTCTGGTGGTCCAGAGGTTCAGAATCCACCTGGCAATGCAGGGGACATGGGTTCAATCCCTGGTCCAGGAAGATCCTGTATACCTCGGGGCAACTAAGCCCATACACCACAATTACTAAGCCCCTGTAGCTTAACCCCTGCTGGCTGCAACTATAGCAAGTCCATAAGCAGCAACAAAGGCTCAGCACAGCCATAAATAAATAAATTACAACAGAATCCCTAGGACAACACTTGAACCCCTCATATGCTAGGTTAGAAACTCCAACTAACCCCCAAAATGTGGAATGTGTCCATCCTTTCTCTGTGGGGTCAACAGAACCCAGTTGGAGCTGGGCTCTAGTGCATCTTAGTTTGATCCATGAAACAGTTTGATAGAAAGTTATAGTGGCAGCAAGATTGGGGGCAGATGATTAAAACCACCCAAGATAGCACCATTCCAAATCTTTCTAAAGTATTTCAGAAGTACCAATTACTTAAATGCAATTGATATGCTGATTACAAATTGTTCTTATTTATTGATTAAAATAATAAGCACATCTTGGTTAGCCTAATTCCAGTTACTATATATACCTACAGGTAAGAAAACCATATATATGAAAATATCATCAATAATTATGTTTCTGAACTAAGTCAGACTTTTTGATGCAAATCTATCTTACACACATGTCTTAGAATATATACCACTTGTTACACCATTCACAATACATACTGGCCCTAGTTTCACTTTCCCTCTATGAAACTGCCTTAGATTTGCTTTTAAGCAAATCTTAAGACTAGAACTTGGGTGCAAGTTATCAATTTGGGAAGTAATTTCAAAAAATACTGTAAGAGTAGGGAAAATGAGACAAAAAAGGAGGGAAGACAACAAAGGAAATGCTGATGAACAGTACAAATGGGGCTCAACCCACTGGGGGTCCTAGGAAAGATAGCTGTGTACTCATCAGCGTTGCTTACTTGGGTAAAAAGCAGGGGTATTTATCCACCAATTCCCATCCCTCATTGGTTGAGGGTTATTCCTGGGACATTGACTCCCCTGCACTTCTGACCATCCCTGATTTCAGGCCAAGTCACTATTTCAGACAGAGAGAAGCAGGAAACTGAAATAGACCAAGGGGACAGAAAGAGAACACCAACCGTCTCTATACAATAGTCATTCACTGGAGTGAATGTCTCCAGGAGACATCCTTGACTCAGCCCAACTGTGTCTGACATCGGCCAAAAGAGAAACCAATGTGTGCCAGTAACTCACTCACTCATTCACCCAACCAAAAATGGCTGTGCAACCACTGTGCCCTAGAAACTCTGCAAGGCGCTGGGAGTGGAGTACGGAAAGACAAGCATGACCCTGGCTCAAGTGTCTTACAATCTAGTGGGTGCTTCTCAAACTTTTTTACCTCTATTTCATACAGCAAAGATTAAGGGTGAATGACATCGTGCTTAAGATCCTGGACCCTGGAATCAAGGAGACCATGGTTCCAAATGACCTTGGACAATTTACTGACCCCCATGGAGACTCATTTTGTTTACCTTTGTAAAACAAAGGTGCACTAACTATTGGGAAGACCAAAGACAACAATTCAAGTAAAGGTAACACAATGCCTGGCACTTGTACCAGATCTGCTGAAAAAAGGAGAAGGAAAAGAGAAAGAATACTGGGTATCTACCTTTGAGGGGCTCAGAAGCTAGAAGGAGATGCAGACACAGTAACATAATTATGAAATAACATAGACATGCACTGATCCAGGTACTACTGCTACTAATAAAGCAGACCAATCGTCACAGTGGAAAGCAACAATATTAGTACTTGTGGATTCTGTGGGTCAGAAATTCTAGCAGGAGCTCAACTGGGATGATTAGAAGCATGAGTGATTCAGTGAAAAGGGTAAAACCCATCTAGAGCAAATTATAGCCCACAAGCCAGATCTGGACATGTCCATCTACTTCTGTATTGTCTATAGCTGTTTCTTTTTTATATTTATTTATGTATTTGGCTGCATCGGGCCTTAGTTGCAGCATCTCCGCAGCATGTGGGATCTTAGTTCCCCAACCAAGGATTGAACCCCCATCCCCTGCATTAACCACTGGACCACCAGGGAAATTCCACTATAGCTGTTTTTGAACAGCAACAGCGAGATCAAGTAGTGGCAACAGAAACTGTATGGCCTGCAAAGCCAAAAATATTTACTATCCATCCTTTTAGAGAAAATCTTTGCCAACCTCTCATTGGAGGCATTTCCTTCACATGACGGGCAGTTGATGCTCACTACACCTTTGGACCCCAGTGGGCTGTCAGCTGGCACCTCTCCATGGGGCTTCCCACCATGACACTCCTTTGGGCTTCCTCTCATGATGGCAGCTGGGTTGTGAGCTAAGAGTGAGCGTCCCACGAGAGTAAGGCAGAAGTTGTACAGCATCTTTATAATTCAGTCTTGGAAGCCACACAGCACCACTTGCACCCTGTTCTGTTGGCCAAGATCATCACTAAGGTACACCCAGGTTCAAGAAGAGAGGACATAGACCCCACCACTAGGAAGAGTAACAAAATCATATTGTAAAGCAACGTGTGTGTGTGTGTGTGTGTGTGTGTGCGTGCACGCGTACTCAGTCCTCAGTTGTATCTGACCCTTTGCAACCCCATAGACTGTAGCCCACCAGGCTCTTCTGCCCACACAATTTTCCAGGTGAGAATACTGGAGTGGATTGCCATTTCCTACTCCAGGGGATCTTCCCGACCCAGACATCAAACCTGCATCTCCCGCATTGGCAGGCAGATTCTTTAGCACTAGCGCCACCTGGGAAACCCAGGGAAGGGAAATACTGTTGCTGTCCTCTTTGGCAAATACAACATTTTTGTATGTTGCTTAGTTGCCAAGTCAGGTCCGACTCTTGCAATCCCATGGACTGTAGCCTGCAAGGCTCTTTTGTCCATGGGATTTCCCAGACTAGAATACTAAAGTGGCTTGCCATTTCCTTCTCTAGGATATCTTCCCAATCCAGGTATCGAACTCAAATCTCCTGCATTGACAGGCAGATTCTTTACCACTAAGCTACCAGGGAAGCCCACAATATTTCATGTACCAAGGTTTTTTTAAAAATGGTTTGAAGTACAAAGGAGGATGCTTCTCAGGAAAGCTTCCCGGAAGAGGTGACGCTTAAACTGAGGCTAAAACAATAAATGAGAATCAGCCAGGCCAAGGTATTCTTTGGTGATAGTCAAACTTTCTCATGGGGCACAAGTGGGATACCTGCCCTAAATATAGGCAAGGGAGAGGGCATGTGTGACTGGATGCCTCTTGGGCTGCTATGCTGCTGCTGCTAAGTTGCTTCAGTCGTGTCCAACTCTGTGAGACCCCATAGACGGCAGTCCACCAGGCTCCCCCGTCCCTGGGATTCTCCAGGCAAGAACACTGGAGTGGGCTGCCATTTCCTTCTCCAATGCATGAAATTGAAAAGTGAAAGTGAAGTCGCTCAGTCGTGTTCAACTCTTCGCGACCCAATGGACTGCAGCCTACCCAGGTCCTCCGTCCATGGGATCTTCCAGGCAAGAGTACTGGAGTGGGATGCCATTGCCTCCTCCCTTGGGCTGCTATACAAGACTGCAAAGAAAAATGGACAAGGGCAGATCCCAGCTATATGGATCCCAGCAATATGGATCTAGGCTGGCATGGGATGGGAAGAACGCACTGCACCTGAAATATATGTGGCAAAATTATTTAGTATGAATGATATCTAAGTTTGCTGGGCACACTTACACCCTTACTGTGGAATGAGCTCAATGCTAGGTAAGTTCTATTCATGCAGTGTTTGACTTAACACTCTGAAAATCTGATAAGGATTCTAATTTTTTGTTTGTTTGTTTTTCTTTCTGGCTTTTGTTTGGTTAATATTGAATGATTTTTTTTTTTAAGACATGTGTTTCAAAGCAAACAAATCACAGGTCAAGACTGACTTTTCTGCTCTTCCGGGCAGGGGGCCTCCCACTTGCCAGAGTCTGGGGATCACTCTGACAGTGCTGTGGTATATTTCCTCCTGCAGCCGTTAGACACAGCCCACAAAGCCAGGCACGGCCAGAGATAAAGAGTGTTGTTTTTCACGCCTGGAGAACTAAAGTGCTTGACTTACAGGCTGAGTTTCCCTTGTAGCAACTCTTCTGAAATACAGCCCAGCCTATTAGCTGGTAGCACATCAGGAGAGCTACGTGGGCCAAGGAAGCCCTCGTTTTGCCAGCTACAGAGAACTTACAAGTGGACAGGGTAAAGCGAGGAGTCAGGCTCAAGCTGCCAGAGATGGACACTCCTGGTCACACAGCCCTTGGAACCCTGGACGCTGGCTCTGAGCTCTCTCTGAACAGCCTTCCTGCAAGTCCTGGCTTGAGCCAGCCAGCCCTGGAACGCCTGGACAACTCGCCTGCCCGTCTATGGACCTAAACATGGGGACTGTCTGGCACTGCTAATGAACTTTTCCAAGGAGGGGTGCTCTGTGGGCTCTCATAAGGCTGTCATCATGGACCCCCCATCCCTCTCTATGCCTGACCCTGGGTCAGAACTAGCCCCTCCTCCATTAATAATGCTAAGTCAGCAGACGAAAGATTCTACAACCTGGTCTTAGCATGCTGGTACATGTTATGTGTTACGTGTGGATCGGAGCAGCGTTTGGGGGAGAATGGATACGTGTATATGTATGGCTGAGTCCCTTCCCTGTTCACCTGAAACTATCAAAACAGTATTTGTTAATCAGCTATACTCAACACAAAATAAAAATTTTTAAAAACAGAATAAAAGTCTCTCTGTAGTAAAGGGATCAGGTGTTTCCTGACAGTTCACTCCCCATGCTTGGCTAGCATACTCCATCCACAGCCCTGACTAGGCGCAGACGCCTCTCCCTCTTGGCTATCACTGACTGGACCATGTGTTCCAGGCTGGACCGATCACATGCTCCAACTGGGATTCTGAAAACTGTGTCCCAGAGAATGATACAGTTGCCTGTAGAACACCATACATAATCCTTTCCTTCAGAGGAGCTATCTCCGTTTGTACTTATATACACATTGATGTGTTATTATTTCATAAACGAAGCTTGCCTGGTGGCTCAAATGGTAAAGAATCTGCCTGCAATGTGGGAGACCTGGGTTTGATCCCTAGGTTGGGAAGGTCCCATGGAGGAGGGCATGGCAACCCACTTCAGTATTCTTGCCTGGAGAATCTCTGTGGACAGAGGAGCCTGGCGGGCTACTGTCCTTGAGGTCGCAGTCAGACACGACTGAGTGACTAAGCACAATGAGCCAATGAATTAATAAATGAATGAGCAGTGAAGTGCAAGTTCAGGTAGAGCTGAGCATGGATCAGCACTGAGAACTGGGAAAGAGATCAATAGGGCAGCAGAAATTCAGAGACTCACAGAGGAAACAGGTCTCCAGAGAGGAATGGCACCGATGGACAAGAAGCTCATCTATTGTTCCTGCCGATGAGTTATGCCAGAGTCCCTGGATAGCTCCAGAAATTTCTCTCTCTGAGCTACTGTGAATCAGCTCCTGTTCCCTGCATCTGGATATTTCTTAGGTTATAAGAAATACCTCCCCTCTAAAAGATCCAATGGCCTCCCATGAGTACACCAAGGCTAAATCTACTCTGGCCCAACATTCAAGTGAAAATGAAAAGTGTCACTCAGTTGTATCCAACTCTTTGCGAACCCGTGGACTGTAGCCCACCAGGTTCCTCTGGGTGGATCCATGGGATTTCCCAAGCAAGAGTACTAGAGTGGGTAGCCATTCCCTTTCCCAAGGGATCTTCCCAACTCAGGGATCCAACCTGGGTATCGTGCATTGCAGTCTGATTTCCTTACCATCTGAGCCACCTGAGAAGCCCAAGAGAAAAACGCAAGCATAACTCCCAGCCAGCTGATTGACCTAAATCTAGATACACTGATATTGTAAAAACATCCTAGTGACTGAATCAACAGTTTGCCTCATAGCTAGACTCCAGCCTGGAGGAAAGATAATCTGCGGTGTGTTATGGATGCCCCAGTTCTCCAGGATGAGCAGAGAACTACATTTCTCTTCAGGCAAACCCGAAGCCTGGGTGGAAGGGTGGGGCTGGAGGCTGCCCCCCAGATCTCATTAGCTCCATGTACCTGATGACAGGTGTCAGCTGGCACTCCTCAGAAGAAACTCAAGCTTCATTCTTCACTGCCAGAACAAGTCATTCACACCGGATCCATCTCCTGGCATCACCCTGCCACTGCGTGATGGGGCCGCCAACAAGTGAGGTAGGAAGATGTTCACACTTGTGTTGGCAAACTGTCACCTTTGTGAAACAGGCAACATGTTTCTATTATAATTAAAAACACGCATGTCAAGCTTTTGCTTTTAATTAAATCCTGTGCCTTCGACTTGCTAAAGAGCAGCAGGGGACAAGTGGCCTGAGAAGGTGCCAGAGGGAAATGCAAAAATCAGAAAGAAGCCTCCAAGGAGACTGAAGACACCTCTGGGAACTGTTGACCTTAGTTGAGGTCAAAATTGTAAATTCTGTGGCCTTCACTCAGGGAGGGAGGGAGGAATTTGGGAAGCATAACAATTGCTATACTTTTTTCCAGACAATAGAACCTCAGCTTTGTTCAGGGAGCAGGTAGAGAGACTTTGACCCCAGGAAATCACTTCACACTAACCAACATGACACAGGAGACTCCACTGGGAAAACCTTTTCTCTGATTGGATGAAAAAGAGGCATTTGAAGAGAAACTCTCTGTTCTCACTGTCCCCTGCTTCTTGCTTCTAAGCATAGTGTGAGGATGTAATGCTTGGAGCTGTGGCAACCATTTTGTGGCCATGAGGGGGGAAAGCCAAGAAAAGTACAGGGAGGACATGACATTGTTGAGCTGCTGAACCAGTACCAACATCTTCATATCATTAAACATATTAAATTGTGTTTAGCTAAACAAATAAATCATGTCTTACAAGTCAGTTATATTTCCTATAACTTGCAGCTAGACACCGTCTTAACTGGTATAAAGTATGAATCGTCCAGCTGAGTTCGTAGAAAGGAAGAGAAAAAGTAGCATTAACTCTGTTCCAGTTTTCCAGTTAAACTAAGAATGGAGTAACACTACTTTCCTGACCTACTGGCTTCGTTTCCTGTCACAGCATTCTTTCATATCTTCTAATACATCATACTTGCCCCCACCCTGGGGCCTTTGCACGTGCTGTTCTCACCATCTGAAATGCTCATCCTCGGCTGCATGCCTGTCTTCTTCACGTATTCTCATCAGCTGGTTCTCAGATCAAATTCTACCTCCTCCCAGAAGCTTTCCTGATAATCCAATCTAGAGTAGCCCCAATTTCCCTCTTGGCACATGTTACTCTGAGACTGTTTGCCAACTTTTTATTTTCAGTCTCCCCCAGTAAACTCTAAGATCTGTGACTACAGCAGCCCTGTGGGCCTTGCCCCCATTACATTTTCCATATTCAACACAGGCCTGAGTCATTGTAGCCCCTCACATTTTTTAACAAATGAAAGACCATGCTGGTCACTGTACTGTTCATTCCATATCTGTTAGCACATTGCACCCCATCCATCAGATGAGATGAGTGTGCTTATCCCCATTTCAGATGGCAAAACCAAACCTCGGAGAGTTTAAGTAACTTATTCAAGATCACACAGCCAGTAAGTAATGGGCCATGATTCAGATACAAGTCTTCTGGCCCTATAGACTCTCTTCACATTGCATTAGCTTCTAGCTTTATTTTGTCAACTTTATCAGAAGGTAAATGGGCAAAGCTTCCAAACTTAGCTTGAGGATCCTCCGGCTTACCAGTTTCAGAGGTAGACAGTAAAATGCCAGTCCTCCATGAGTTTCTGGATTCAAACTCCGAGCCCAGTAGTGACTCAAAGCCAGGATGCCAGAGAGCGCAAAACATAGAGGTTTCCACAAAATAAATCCACAGCACCAGAAGCTAAGAAAACATCCCAAAGCTCCACGTGGCCAGAGAGGCCTTCAGTCACTCCTGGGAGAATACCAACTTCAGTTATAATTTAGAATTTTGTTCCCAAAGCTCTATGAGTGTCTGATGCTATGTTAAAATAAAATTCAAATTTTTGCATAATCAAATGTATAAATTCACTCATTTTCTAGACTAAAGTCTTAGGAGATTATGAGTTAGAGTTCAACTGTGACTATGGATAATGACAATGAAGGCCAGTCTACGAGTCAGGATTTATAAGATAAAATCCAATTAACAGAAACTCTAGGCAAAGAAGAAAGAGGTTGAAACTAACGTTTATTAAATATCTAATATACACCAGGCCCTGGGCCACAGTATTTGATAAGCATTAACACATTGCATTTATCATTTCATTACCAAAATGCCTAAATCTATCTGATCATTTGCTGATGAAGACTCTGCGTGGATTTTCCTCACTGGAGAATAAGGCTTGTACAAGGCCTTGGTTGCAGCTCTGCTCTGGGCCCCAGAGATCTCAGACCCAGTGTGTAAATGGAAAGGAAAAATGCGTTGGTTTGGCTTCATCCTTGCCAGTCCCCACTCCAGTGATTCTACAATGTAATGCCTGCCGCCATGAACTGCTGTGCAGGTTGTATACTGCACAAACCTAGGAGTACCTGACCCATTGACTATGATGTGAATGGCACCCTCAATGCTATACAAGGCAAACCTGCCCGATCAGGCATGGCATTCCTGCACTTTAGAATTTCTCAGTAGAGTTGTAGTAATTTTTGTTAATACATATTTCTGGGCCCCATTCCTAGAGATTTGGCTTTTGTAGTAAATTCTAGACAAAAGCTAGCATTCCTGCCCTTCACTCCTTTCTCCAAAAAAAAGAAAACAGAAGAAGTTTTCAGGAATTCAGAGTCTTAGTGAGCTGCTTTCAGAACAAGGTGTTTCCATTATATCTTGGCAAAAAGTGAAGCTAATTTCTGGGTCTTGCAAATAAAATTTCCTGAATATCATCAAAACTACTGTCCAGGGCCTTCGCTTCAGGAAAAACCCTAGAGTTGATGAAATCCTTACAAAATGACACCATGGAAAGGTGGCCACGGAGGGACCCAGCCACCCTTCTGAGCCCGGCTGCTGTCTCCAGTCACCAGGATCAACTGCCTGCTGCCTCTACTCCTTTCTCATAAATATGCTTCCATACCATCTGCTGGAGGAATTTTTCCTCCCTCCCGCAGATATATATCTTTGGCTTTCTAATGGAAGCTAAATGAAGCTAGGATTCATCTGACAGTCTTTGTGCTTAATGTGTTCTTCTCCACCCAGGGGGAGAAAATGCATTATTACGTTTATCCCTACAAGAAGAGAGGATAAACTCAATGGTTTTCTCTCTCATTTCCCAGTGACTTAAGCTATATGTCCCTGGCATACACAATATGTTTCCATGCCACTTTCGTATCCTTGTGTCTCTGTTTACAACACCCCTGAATGGAATGTCCTCAGACCCAACTCTGCTTCTTGAAATACTTTTTATCTTTCCAAGCCCAAAACAACTGACGCGTGACCAGAAAGAGTCCCCAGTGTGATAGATACACACACACACACACACACACACACACACACACACACACACACACATATATATATATATATATATATATATATATATATATATACATACTGGAGAAGGCAATGGCACCCCACTCCAGTACTCTTGCCTGGAAAATCCCATGGATGGAGGAGCCTGGTGGGCTGCAGTCCATGGGGTCGCACAGAGTCGGACACGACTGAGCAACTTCACTTTCACTTTTCACTTTCATGTACTGGAGAAGGAAATGGCAACCCACTCCAGTGTTCTTGCCTGGAGAATCCCAGGGATGGGGGAGCCTGGTGGGCTGCCGTCTATGGGGTCACACAGAGTCGGACATCACTGAAGTGACTTAGCAGTAGCAACATATATATATTTGGCTGTGCTTGGTCTTCAATGCAGAGCACGGGCTCTAGAATGTTCGGGTTCAGTAGTGGCATCTTGCAGACTTACTTGCCCCATGGCATGTGGGATCTTAGTTCTCTGACCAGGGATCAAACCTGCATCCCCTGCATTGGAAGGCAGATTCCCCACCACTGGACCACAAGGGAAGTCCCCTCAATGGACTTAACTGGTCTGCCACCAGCTTTCCAATCACACAATGTCCCTCCTTCTCATCACAGTCTGCCTTGGTACATGACCAGCTGTGTACATACCTCTCTCTTTTGCTAGAAGAGAAACTCCTTCTGGGTAGAGCCTGTGCTCACGTAGGTGCTAAAGAAATGTGTGTGGAAGGCAAGTTGGCTGCACATGAGTTAACACGACTTTTGGTGATGTGGCAATTTGATGGGGCCCTACTTAAAAAGTGAAAGTGTTAGTCAGTTATGTCCAGCTCTTTGTGACCCCAAGGATTGTAGACTGCCAGTCTCCTCTGTCCATGGGATTCTCCGAGCAAGAATACTGGAGTGGGTAGCCATTCCCTTTTCTAACCCAGGGATCAAACCAGGGTCTCCTGCATTGCAGGTAGATTCTTACTGTCAGAGCCACCAAGGAAGCCCAAGGGCCCTATTAATTCATATTAATTTGGGGAGATCTGACTTAATGAGAAATGAGGGTAATTTTAAAAATAATAGCTTATTTACTCTGAAAGTCATGTGGAAAATCAAATTAGCCCAAGAATATTGCCAAAGAAAAAGTGAAAGTCACTCAGTCGAGTCTGACTCTTTGCAACCCCATGGACTATTACAGCCTATGGAATTCTCCAGGTCAGAATACTGGAGTGGGTAGCCTTTTCCTTCTCCAGGGGATCTTCTCAAACCAGGGATAAAACCCAGGTCTCCTGCATTACAGACAGATTCTTTACCAGCTGAGCCACAAGGGAAGCCAAAGAATACTGGAGTGGGTAGCCTATCCCTTCTCCAGCGGATCTTCCTGACCCAGGAATTGAACTGGAGTCTCCTGCATTGCAGGCGATTCTTTATCAACTAAGCTATCAGGGAGCCCTGTCTTCTGCACTAGTGGATAAGCAAGACTACATTAAATAGAGCATATCATTTCAATAGCAGTAGGTTTCCTGGATTGCTGCATCTAGAAAGATAGTCAAGCTTAGTGGTTAAGAGTTGAGGTCTGGAGTCGGGTAGCCCTGGGCTTTACTTTTTACTCCACTGGTTACCAGATGCTGGTACTTGAACCAGCTGCTTAAATTCTCTAAGCCTCCTCAGTTTTCTTATCTGTAAAATGGGAATAATAGCAATAATAATAGTAATATCTTCTTCCCAGGGTTGTTGTGAGAAAAGATTGCATCTGTAATTCACATCCCACTGAATTTGGGAGGAGAAGGGGACGACAGAGGATGAGATGGCTGGATGGCATCACTGACTCGGTGGACTTGAGTCTGAGTGAGCTCCAGGAGTTGGTGATGGACAAGGAGGCCTGGTGTGCTGCGATTCATGGGGTCGCAAAGAGTCAGACACGACTGAGCGACTGAACTGAACTGAACTGAAGTGTTCAATAAATATTAGCTGCCATTGTGACTGGACTCAACTGATGATAATTAATATGTAATCTGTGGAGCAAGGGATTTCCCAAATCTGAAGCCAGTCTTGGCTCTGCACTGGGCCTGAAAAATCTGCGGTCCCGAGAGATCTTCAGGCCTCAGAACCCTGGGTGTGGAGGTCTCTACCCTGAGGTGTCCTACTATGACCTCCCCAGCCAGCAGAGCAGGATTGCATGGTGACAGTTGGTGGAAGAGCCCCCAGCTTCCAATCCCAACAACTGTCCAGGAATCAAGGAGATCAATGCTCTCCCTCCAATGTCCACGTGAGTTAAGACCCATAGGATTCGAGTTACATGGGCTACCGATATGCAGAAACTCCAACAAGCTAAGCTCCATTTGATGACAGCCCAAGCCCCCCACCTCCCCGGCCAGCACATTTTAAAGACACAAAGCCAATCAATACGGAGCATTCAGAGGGTTACTGCCAGTGGCTAGCAGAGAATAGATACCGAGAAAGTCATAACGATGATAAATCTGGGCTCTGCTCCTCTCTGACTAATGTAGGCACTAAAACACGCCATGAATATCCTGCTTTGAAACATGTCACGCTTCTGAGGGACCAATCAATCTCCAGCTCTCAGTGGACCACATTAAAATAAATTTGTCACCGTGAGTTTATGAAATATTGATGGCGTTTTTTAGTCAGGTTGTTGGGAGGTGGAAAGGTGTATCAGAAGAGGGAGGCAGGGAGCAGGAGATTTGCTTTAATGAATTATCTCCAGCCTAGGAAAGGAAACATATGCAGAGACTGGAGGAAGAGGAAGCACAGAAGAAAATACCTTGGTGTGGAGAGCAAAAAGCATCCAGGATGAAAAAGCCTGGAGCCATTATGTCTAAACTGTGCTATAAAGAATGCTAATGGATGGGTACTCCTGGGAGAGAGGGGTGGGTGAAGAGGGTTTCCTGGTAAAATAATGTTGGGAAAATATATATATGCAAATCCACGTCTTGGAGAGACAGGTACATATTAACCTGATAAAGGTTCTGACAAGTCCTGCAGCCAAGAAGCTCATTTGCCTTTGTTTTTTTTTTAAATTAATTTATTTATTTTAATTGGAGGCTAATTACTTTACAATATTGTAGTGGTTTTTGCATACATTTACATGAATCAACCATGGGTGTACATGTGTTCTTTGTTTAGCCTGATATGTGAAAGTGAAAGTCGCTCAGTCATGTCTGACTCTTCACAATCCCATGTCCATGGAATTCTCCAGGCCAGAATACTGGAGTGGGCAGCCTTTTCCAGGGGTCAGTCTCAGGTCTCCTGCATTGCAGACAGATTCTTTATGAACAGGCCTATCAGGGAAGCCCTTTTGTTTAGCCTAACATCTCCCAAATCTATTTAGCTTGGTAAAACAGCATCTCGCTGAATACCACAGTTGGGTGAAAACCAGTATGGAAATGCTGGCCTACACCTCACTATACGAAGTGTAGTACATGGTCTCAGCATCACTATCACTGGAGAGCTTGTTAGCAGGCTCGACCAGCTGAGTCAGAATCTGCATTGTAACAAGATCCTGGTGATTCGTGCACAGTGAAGTATGAAAAGGCTTAGTGTCAGTGATTCAACAGAGAAAGAAGACCATGCAGGACAAACTGAAATATGCCTGGTGATGAAGGGCTTCTGCTTGGAACCCGGCCTGCACTGGCCAGGGACTGTCTGGCCTCATTCAGCATTGGGGCTCTTTGTCAGCTAAGAACTCACTCACAGTGTCATATACTAAGAAGACATTTTTAAAACCTGATGGACCTCTCTTGAAACAAGTAGAAATGATGGAAACCCAGCGGTCTTGGCTTTGCCAAGAGCTAGCAACATCACCACCAGCAGCAGAAAAGCTGAATCAAGGTCATCATCCTTCTCAAAGCCCCTCAGCCATCTCAGCTTTGTCACTTGGCCTCCAAAGACTCTGCCGGTGTCTACCTGTGGAACCTGGAGTGGAGGAAGGATGTGGAGCATGACTAGATCACCTCTGGTGCATGATGGGTGAGAGCTCAGACTCCAGACGGGCACAGACCAGCTTCACTGCTTACTTAGCTGTGTGATCTCAGCAAGTGACTTCGCCTCTCAGAGCCCAAAGGCTCTGGCTTTCTCGTCCACCATAGCTTCTAGTTCCTAGAGTTATTGGGTTATTGAGAGAATTCAGGAACTTGGGTCAGGCAGATGCAAAGCACGTAATGGGCACAACATGTGCCTTTGCTTTATGTCTGTATTGAATGGTCCCCTGTGGACAACTGAGTGAATTTTTTACTTTCCTGTTCCTATTTTGGTGGTAAGAAGAATCAGTCTGGCTGTGGACTTTGTTAATTACCTATCAGTTCTCTGGTTGATTGAAGGGGCAGAACAAGATCTGGTTATCGTGGTGGCTCCTGAACTTCTTAGTCCCTCGGAACTGCCCTCCCCTTTCCCAAAAAGGGACTGGGATCAAGAGTCAGGTCACACTCTACAGACAAGCTCCAGACTTTGGGCCATCAACATTTGGGGATTTCTCACTTCCCTGGAGAGTCACTTGGGAAAATATCTTGTTCGTTTTCTTACAACTAAACTAATGTGAAGAAAATATCAGCCCCTGGTACCCACAGAGCTGGCCTTCTTCCTTCCTCTTCTTAAGACAGCACAGCCAGGACAGGCTGCAATGGGCTTCTCTACCTCCACCCCAGATGTCTTAGCACACCCTGCCTCCCCTCAGCTAATTATCTCTCCTGAGTCTCAGCTTCCTCTTCTATAAAGTGGGAAGGGGAAAGTCCACCTAGCACAGCTGTGATAAGGATTACATGACATAATGTATGTAAATGATTTTTGTTTAATGTATCTAATTGATCTTGGAAGGAAAGTTATGACCAACCTAGAGAGCATATTAAAAAGCAGAGACATTACTTTGCCAACAAAGGTCCATCTAGTCAAGGCTATGGTTTTTCCAGTGGTCATGTATGGATGTGAGAGTTGGACTATAAAGAAAGCTGAGCACCGAAGAATTGATGCTTTTGAACTGTGGTGTTGGAGAAGACTCTGAGAGTCCCTTGGACTGCAAGGAGATCCAACCAGTCCATCCTAAAGGAGATCAGTCCTGGGTGTTCATTGGAAGGACTTATGTTGAAGCTGAAACTCCAACACTTTGGCCACCTGATGCAAAGAGTTGACTCATTGGAAAAGACCCTGATGCTGGGAAAGACTGAGGGCAGGAGGAGAAGGGGACAACAGAGGATGAGATGGTTGGATGGCATCACCAACTCAATGGACATGGGTTTGGGTGGACTCCGGGAGTTGGTGATGGAAAGGGAGGCCTGACGAGCTGTGGTTCATGGGGTTGCAAAGAGTCAGACACAACTGAGTGACTGAACTGAAGTGAACTGAATTGATGGTGACCAATGGATGATGCCTGAGATGAGCCAGGCACTCAAGATGTTAATCATGCAGTTGTTACTGTTATTTTAAGGATCCTTTGCGACATCAGCACAAAGTTTATTGAATGAAGGAAGGACTTGATGCATCAGGAGAAAATAGAACCTACTATAAGAAGTAGAAATAGTAATGATTTAGTGTTTACTACATGCCTAGACATGTGCTAAGATCTTTTACATTTTCACGTATTTCATGTGGTCCTTAAAAATAGTACCCACATAACAAGAGGAATACTATTATGATGTGTTTCACAGATGAAGAAACAAGGGCACAGAGTAGCTAAGTAACTCACCTAGAGCCACACAGCAAATAAATGGAAGAGCCAGGTTTCAAATCTTGGTCTTTCTGACAACCAGAAACTGAGCTCTTGTTCACAGTTATACCAGCCAACACTTTATAACAACTAATATCCAGCCACTGTCTTCTGTAAAAGGCTAAAATCAGCCCCTAAATGACTCAAGATTACCTAGAAAAGCAAAGGCAAATGCCCTGAGATTCCATACCCACCAGTCTCCATCAGTTAAGTGACAAAATCGGCCCACAGGTGACAGGGTGGCTGTCATTATGTTAATACACCAGTAAATGAATAACCTTCTGCCTGACTTTTCATCCAAGCATGCTGTGACACTCTGCAGATTGCAGATTGTGTTAGGCCCCCTCTGTGCCTGAAACCCTTAGAAGGCTTCCTCCATGAAGTTCCCATGGTAGCCATAAATGTGAGCAAAAGAAGAGAAGATTCAACAGACTAGCAATGTCCCATCATCCCATGATGGTTTCTTTATCAGCCTGGATCCCAAAGTGTAGACAGTGTAGAAGAGAACAAGATCTTACTTGAAATGTATAATATAAACAGTTGCTGTTTTAAGCTACTGAGATTGTGAGGAGTGTTTGTTACCACAGTGTAACTTAGACTGAACTGACTGATATATCCACCCAACAGCATGGAATAAAAGAGAATTGCAAAGAATGACTGCTGGCATTTTTAACATATAGAAATGCCATCAACTAGTGAAAAAGCAAGATCCAAAGAATTTCCAGGAACTATTCAGCCATTCTTCTACTCTCAGAGTAGTGGTCCTCCACCAAGACCTATTGTTGGCCTCCATGGGACATATGGCAATGTCTAGAGAAATTTTTAGTTATTATGACCAGGACAACGCTACTGGAATCTAGTTACCAGAGACTAGGGATGGTGCTGAACATCCCTACAGTGCATAGGACACCTTTCATGACAAAGAGTATCTGTCTCCAAATGTCAATAGTGCTGAGGTTGAGAAATCCTGCCTCAGAGAGAAACCGGGAAGGGCGGGGGCGGGGTGGGGGGGGAGTTGTAGGCTATAGATCATATTTAACAACAAAAGCATGTAACATCTACATACCATTATTGAATTTACAAAATGTTTGCTCATACGTTATCTCATTTCACCTTTACAGCTCTCTTGAAGGATGGGTATTACTACCTCATCTCATCAATGCAGAAACCCAAGTGCACAAGCTTACTTGAAGGCACATTTATAAAGAGAGGATTAGAATTCTAACCCAGTTTGGCTGCCCCACTTCCCTACCGTGTTTCATTAAACCACGGCTGTTTACAGTGTCATTTCCTCTGGGACATAGATCAATATTCAGTCACTCATTCAGGGGCAGTGTCTAATGACAAATTTGGTTAATTTCTGAGTGTTTCTAATCCTTTTGAACCTGGAGTTCAGCAAAACAGACACACTGCTTGGTGCATTTGTTTTGATAAATGTAGCTTTGTTTTAATTATTTATGATAATACCAAGTGCAGGCTGGTCAGTTACCCTGGTATATCTTGTCAAAGTAACAATGCCTGAGAGAAGTCTCTAAACCATTGGCCTCTTAAATCTTTGCAGAGAAGGGGAGCAAAACCATGGCAGGGATTCTTGTGGAAAATCATCTATTGTGGGACCAATTAGCCAAGTCATGATCCTGAATGCTCTCTTCTGGAATGTTCCAGTGATGCAAGAGTTTCTTGTTGCATGAGGCTAATCAGCAAAGACTGGCAAAAGAAGAAACCAGAGGCATGTCGACTATGGGAAAACACTTTAAAATGCCAGTGCAAGTCAAGCAATTCCTCACTGACAAAAACATGTGCAGTTCCCTCAAAGCCCCTTAATGTGTACAGAGAGAGCACAAAACAAAACTCTATTCACATTAGTCATGTGTGCCCAACCATCACCAAGTCTCAGGCAAAATATTCTAGTCTATCCAAAGACGTCTAACTACTAATCTAATCCTAACAATTAGCCACAGCCTGAGTGCTGATAAGAGACACGTGAAACAATAATAGCAATGATAGTCAGAAATCATTAAGTATTCTTATACTGGTATATGACCAAATATAATTTTTAATCAATATAATTACCTGTTATATTTTATAGTTGTTATTATGATTACTATTGCATTTGGAAGCTGCTTCTATGGCAATATATTAATCTGGCAGAAATTAAAGAATTGAGCAAGGTGTAAAACAGTATGCTGCTGTTAAGTCGCTTCAGTCGTGTCCAACCCTGTGCGAACCCAGAGATGGCAGCCTACCAGGCTCCACCATCTCTGGGATTCTCCAGGCAAGAACACTGGAGTGGGTTGCCATTTCCTCCTCCAGTGCAGAAAGTGAAAAGTAAAAGAAGTCGCTCAGTCGTGTCCGACTCTTTGCAACCCCATGGACTGCAGCCCACCAGGCTCCTCCGTCCATGGGATTTTCCAGGCAAGAGTACTGTAGAAGCTCCTAAAAAATTAAGAACAGAACTAGAACTATCCTATGATCCAGCAATCTCACTTCTGGGTATGTATCTAAAGGTAACAAAATCATTATCTTAAAGAAGTATCTGCATTCCCGTATTTCTTGCAACATTATTTATAATAGTCAAGATATGGAAACAACTTAAGTGTCTGTGGATGGATGAATGGATAAAGAAAATGTAATAGATACATAGATATCAAAATCTTTTAATGCATATAGATATAGACTCAATATATCTGTATTGAAATATTCAGCCTTAAAAAGATGGAAATCTTGCCATTTGAGACAACATGGATGAAATTAGGGGACATTAAGCTGAGTGAAATAAACCAGAGAAAGTCAAATACCACATGGTATCACTTATATGTGAAATCTAAAAAAAAAAAAAAATCAAACTCAGAAATAGAGAGAAGAATGATGGTTGCCAGAGGCTGGGGAACTGGAGAAATGGAGACACTCTGAAAAAAAGTGTACAAACTTCCAGTTATAAGGTGAATCAGGTCTGAGGATCTAATGTACAGTATGATAATTACAGTTGATAATACTGAAAAAAAAAGAATTGTGTGAGAAATCTATGGAATATGTGTGACTCCAGGAATATGTGTGAGCTTTTAAAGCTACTCATTTCTGACATGATTTCTGACAGTGATTTTGACACAAGTAATATAAAAAGGAAAAGATGGAGTAGCAGAGCCTGAGGAGATACCCGTCGTCCAAGGTAAGGAACAGCGGCTGCGCTTTGCTGGAGCAGCCGTGAAGAGATACCCCACGTCCAAGGTAAGAGAAACCCAAGTAAGACGGTAGGTGTTGCAAGAGGGAAGACACACTGAAACCATAATCACAGAAAACTAGTCAATCTAATCACACTAGGACCACAGCCTTGTCTAACTCAATGAAACTAAGCCATGCCCATGGGGCCACCCAAGACGGGCAGGCATGGTGGAGAGGTCTGACAGAATGTGGTCCACTGGAGAAGGGAATGGCAAACCACTTGAGTATTCTTGCCTTGAGAACACCATGAACAGTAGGAAAAGGCAAAATCATAGGATACTGAAAGAGGAACTTTCCCCAGGTCAGTAGGTACCCAATATGCTAATGGAGATCAGTGGAGAAATAACTCCAGAAAGAATGAAGGGATGGAGCCAAAGCAAAAACAATATCCAGCTGTGGATGTGACTGGTGATAGAAGCAAGGTCCGATGCTGTAAAGAGCAATATTGCATAGGAACCTGGAATGTCAGGTCCATGAATTAAGGCAAATTGGAAGTGGTCAAACAGGAGATGGCAAGAGTGAACGTTGACATTCTATGAATCAGCGAACTAAAATGGACTGGAATGGGTGAATTTAACTCAGATGACCATTTTATCTACTACTGTGGGCAGGAATCCCTTAGAAGAAATGGAGTAGCTATCATGGTCAACAAAAGAGTCTGAAATGCAGTACTTGGTTGCAATCTCAAAAATGACAGAATGATCTCTCTTCATTTCCAAGGCAAACCATTCAGTATCACAGTAATCCAAGTCTATGCCCCAACCAGTAATGCTGAAGAAGCTGAAGTTGAATGGTTCTATGAAGACCTATAAGACCTTTTAGAACTAACACCCAAAAAAGATGTCCTTTTCATTATAGGGGACTGGAATGCAAAAGTAGGAAGTCAAAAACACCTGGAGTAACAGGAAAATTTGGCCTTGGAATATGGAATGAAGTAGAGCAAAGACTAATAGAGTTTTGCCAAGAAAATGCACTGGTCATAGCAAACACCCTCTTCCAACAACAAGAGAAGACTGTACACATGGATATCACCGAATGGTCAACACTGAAATCAGATTGATTATATTCTTTGCAGCCAAAGATGGAGAAGCTCTATACAGTCAACAAAAACATGACCAGGAGCTGACTGTGGCTCAGATCATGAACTCCTTATTGCCAAATTCAGACTTAAATTGAAGAAAGTAGGGAAAACCACTAGACCATTCAGGTATGACCTAAATCAAATCCCTTATGATTATACAGTGGAAGTGAGAAACAGATTTAAGGGACTAGATCTGATAGATACAGTGCCTGATGAACTATGGAAGAAGGTTCGTGACATTATGCAGGAGACAGGGATCAAGACCATCCCCATGGAAAAGAAATGCAAAAAAGCAAAATGGCTGCCTGAGGAGGCCTTACAAATAGCTGTGAAAAGAAGAGAAGCGAAAAGCAAAGGAGAAAAGGAAAGATATAAGCATCTGAATGCAGAGTTCCAAAGAATAGCAAGAAGAGATAAGAAAGCCTTCCTCAGGGATCAATGCAAAGAAATAGAGGAAAACAACAGAATGGGAAAGACTAGAGATCTCTTCAAGAAAATTAAAGACACCAAGGGAACATTTCATGCAAGATGGGCTCGATAAAGGATAGAAATGGTATGGACCTAACAGAAGCAGAAGATATTAAGAAGAGGTGGCAAGAATACACAAAAGAACTGTACAAAAAGGATCTTCACGACCAAGATAATCACGATGGTGTGATCACTCACCTAGAGCCAGACATCTTGGAATGTGAAGTCAAGTGGGCCTTAGAAAGCATCACTACGAACAAAGCTAGTGGAGGTGATGGAATTCTAGTTGAGCTATTTCAAATCCTGAAAGATGATGCTGTGAAAGTGCTGCACTCAATATGCCAGCAAATATGGAAAACTCAGCAGTGGCCACAGGACTGGAAAAGGTCAGTGTTCATTCCAATCCCAAAGAAGGGCAATGCCAAAGAATGCTCAAACTACCACACAATTGCACTCATCTCACACGCTAGTAAAGTAATGCTCAAAATTCTCCAAGCTAGGCTTCAGCAATAAGTGAACTGTGAACCCCCACATGTTCAATCTGGTTTTAGAAAGGGCAGAGGAACCAGAGATAAAATTGCCAGCATCTGCTGGATCATCGAAAAAGCAAGAGAGTTCCAGAAAAACATCTATTTCTGCTTTGTTGACTATCCCAAACCCTTTGACTGTGTGGATCACAAGAAACTGTGGAAAATTCTTCAAGAGATGGGAATACCAGACCACCTGACCTGCCTCTTAAGAAACCTATATACAGGTCAGGAAGCAACAGTTAGAACTGGACATGGAACAACAGACTGGTTCCAAATAGGAAAAGGAGTATGACAAGGCTGTATATTGTCACCTTGTTTATTTAACTTATATGCAGAGTACATCATGAGAAACGCTGGACTGGAAGAAACACAAGCTGGAATCAAGATTGCTGGGAGAAATATCAATAACCTCAGATATGCAGATGACACCACCTTTATGGCAGAAAGTGAAGAGAAACTAAAAAGCCTCTTGATGAAAGTGAAAGAGGAGAGTGAAAAAGTTGGCTTAAAGCTCAACATTCAGAAAACTAAGATCATGGCATCTGGTCCCATCACTTCATGGGAAACAGATGGGGAAACATTGGAAACAGTGTCAGACTTTACTTTTTTTTGCTCCAAAATCACTGCAGATGGTAACTGCAGCCATGAAACTAAAAGACGCTTACTCCTTGGAAGAAAATTTATGACCAACCTAGAGAGCATATTGAAAAGCAGAGACATTACTTTGCCGACTAACGTCCGTCTAGTCAAGGCTATGGTTTTTCCAGTGGTCATGTATGGATGTGAGAGTTGGACTGTGAAGAAAGCTGAGTGCCGAAGAATTGATGCTTTTGAACTGTGGTGTTGGAGAAAACTCTTGAGAGTCCCTTGGACTGCAAGAAGATCCAACCAGTCCATTCTGAAAGAGATCAACCCTGGGATTTCTTTAGAGGGAATGATGCTGAAGACGAAACTCCATTACTTTGGCCACCTGATGCGAAGAGTTGACTCACTGGAAAAGACTCTGATTCTGGGAGAGATTGGGGGCAGGAGGAGGAGGGGACGACAGAGGATGAGATGGCTGGATGGCATCACTGACTTGATGGACATGAGTCTGAGTGAACTCCGGGAGTTGGTGATGGACAGGGAGGCCTGGCGTGCTGGTATTCATGGGGTCGCAAAGAGTCGGACACGACTGAGCAACTGAACTGAACTGAACTGAACTGATTAGAACTAAAAGACTGATAAGATATTGGGGTCTTCCATCAGTTTTCTGTAGCAGTATTTAGGCAGCTTCCCACAGAGATGAACTCACTAATTTGCATAGTGGATGAAGAGCCTCCTCTTTAGCAGATGCTCTTGATGCCCTTGCTCATCTGGGTTACCTACAGAGGCAGCTGGAGATATTTCCAAGACACTGGCACTCCCCATCTGCAGTATCTGCTCCTGCGTCTCTTTTGTCTTCTGCCATAGGACTTTATCTGCTGCAGCTGCTGCTGCTAAGTCGCTTCAGTCATGTCTGACTCTGTCGACCCCATAGACGGCAGCCCACTAGGCTCCCCTGTCTCTGGGATTCTCCAAGCAAGAATACTGGAGTGGGTTGCCATTTCCTTCTCCAATGCATATATAGCACGCCCTGAATTCATTCATCTCTTGCAGGCACAAATGCTCCCAAGTACCTCCTCCAACCAATGCAATATAAAAGTCAGTGGATAAATGTCTGAGCCCCCCCACCATCCAGTGGGAGGATTTTAAGGTACACAGCAAAGTGTCTCAGCAGGTTCCCAGCAGGACTGGGCCCCAGAAGCCCACAGCTATCATTTTTTGCTCATTAGCATGCCATTTATTTTACTTTTCTTCCTTCCCTGTCCTGCTTTCCATACTCCCTCACTTGTGTTTCCAGAATCACGATCCAGATAAATAAAGGAGCCCACATTCAAGTTCTTGTCTCAGGAGGATATGAACTAGGATCCCACACTCCAATAAAATCAGAACCAAGACTCCAACTCTCCTTGAGGCTCAAGGATGTAAAAACATGGACAATGGGCAAGGGTGAATGGGAATAAAATCAGATGGCAAGGAAGACCCTTGAGTTGGAGAACAAATGCCTGAAAAGAAGAGGGATACTACAGTATGCAGAAAGGAGGTCAATGCAGCCTTGAAGGTCTAAGACGTGTGTGTGTGTGTGTGTGTGTGTATTGCTGTGTATTATTATATATACACATATATATATTGCTGTATAATTGCTAAGTTGTGTCTGACTCTTTGAGATCCCGTGGACTAGGCTCCTCTGTCCATGGGATTTCCCAGACAAGAATACTGGAGTGGCAGTGGGTTGCCATTTCCTTCTCCAGGGGATCTTCCCAACCCAGGGATCAAATCTCTGTGTGCATGTGTGTGTGTGTGTGTGTGTGTGTGTATACATATGTACTTTTTCAGGTTCTTTTCCATTATAAGTTATTATAAGACAGTGAATATAGTTTCCCATACTATACAATAGGTCCCTATTGTTTATCTATTTTTTATACAGTAAGTAAGTAAGTGAAGTCACTCAGTCATGTGTGACTCTTTGTGACCCCATGGACTGTAGCCTGCCAAACTCCCCCACCCATGGGATTTTCCAGGCAAGAATACTGGAGTGGGTCGCCATTTTATACAGTAGTGTGTATCTATTAAGCCCCAAATTCTAACTTACCCCCTCCCCCTTCTTCTACATCTGTGAGTCTACTTCTGTTTTGCAACTAAGTTCATCTGTATCATTTTTTAGATTCCACATATAAGTGATATCATATGACGTTTGCCTTTCACTATCTTAGTATGACAGTCTCTAGGTCTATTGTGGTGTTATTTCATTCTTTTTATGACTGAGTAGTATTCCATTATATACATATCACATCTTTATCCAGTCATCATCTATTGATGGGCATTTAGGTTGCTTCCATGTTTTGACTATTGTCAATAGTGCTACTGTGAACATTTAAACTGAGGAAACTATAAGCTCAGAAAGACAGAATGTGACACACACCATCCCAGGATCACCAAATAGAGCCAGATGACTGGAGGAGCTGGGCGGTTAACTATTCCTCACGATTGCTCCATTTCCCTCCTTCCCTAAATTCTGGTCTCATCCAAAGAGGATACAAAGGAAACCTCTTCTTTCATTGAAGGTACTTAGGGAGTTCTGTGAGCTTCCCAGGCGGCCCTAGTGGGAAAGAACCCCCCTGCCAATGCAGGAGGCAGAAGAGATGAGGGTTTGCTCCCTGGGTCAGGAAAATCCCCTGGAGGAGGGCATGGCAACCCACTCCAGTATTCTTGCCTGGAGAATCCCATGGACAGAGGAGCCTGGCAGGCTGCAGTCCATAGGGTCACAAAGAGTCAGACACAACTGAGCAATTGAGCACACACACAAGCAAGGAGCCCTGTGTCAGACTCACCAAAAGGCCCTAAATTCCATCTGTTGGAGAAAGCTAAAATCTATATTTATCTGATTGAAGAATTCACTAGGAATAAATGAAAATAAGTAAATCTCAAAAAAAAATGGATAGAACTAACTAGAGAAAATTTAAAAGCAACAGCAAATTGAGAAAAATGTTTTCAACGTAAGTGACAGTTAATGTTCTTAAGTTTCTTAAGAGTTGGAGCACATGTAAGAGCAATAAGAAGACAAATGATGAGATAAGGGAAACAGTCCAAGGAGTGAGGAGAAAGTCATATGAGAACTATAAATGGAAAACAGAGAAGATTTTAAAGGTTCAGCCTACTCATAATCACAGAAAGTCAAAGCAAGGGTTTCCCAGGTGATTCAGTGGCAAAGAATCCACTTGCCAGTGCAGGAGACAGGAGCTCAATCCCTGATCCGGGAAGATCCCACACGCATCAGAGCGACTAAGCCTGTGCCCCTCAATTACTGACCGGGTGCTCTAGAGCCCAGGAGCCACGACAACTCAGCCAACGTGCCGCCACTGCTGCAGCCCACGCACCTAGAGCCTGTGCTCCGCACAAGAGAGGACTGCGTCCCGCAACTAGAGAGCAACCTCCACGCGGCGCAGCTAGAGAAAAGCCCACACGGCAACATAGGTCCAGCACAGCCAGAAATAAAGTTTAAAAAAATTTTTAAGGGAAAAGAAAATTAAGACAGTAATGTGGGACTTCCCTATGGCCCAGTGGCTAAGACTCCATGCTTCCAAAGCAAGGACCCAGGTTTAATCCTTGGTCAAGGAACTAGATCCAATATGACCTAACTAAAAGACCCCACGTGCCACAAGAAGATCGAAGAACCGGTGTGCCGCAACTAAGACCTGGCGCAGCCAAATAAATAAAGACAGTAAGGCGATTTCATCTGTAATCTATCACATGTACAAAGATTAAAGAAAACTCCGTGAAAAAAAAAAAAACCTCAATCTTGGTGACAGTGGAGTACATTAGGTTCTCTAGACTGCAGGCGGGAGTATAAATTAGTTCAAATTCCTAAAGGGTAATTTAGTGATAGGTATCAAGGATGCTGAAATTATTCATACCCACTTAAGGATTTTGTCCTAAGGAAATAACTGGAAATGTGAACAAATATTTATTTACAAAAATGTTAATCATAAAATGACTTCAGATGGCAAACAAATGGAACAACCTGGCTATAAAACAACAGGGAAGTGAGTAAATAGCATATGGTTCGTCCATATTGTAGAGTATTAGGAAGTCATTAAAGAACATGCTGAGCAAAACAGGTTACTACACAATATGGAATATGATCCCAACTGTGTAAAAATAAAATTGTATCTACCCATATCATATGTTCATTATGGTTACCACTGAAAGATCGGATTAGAAAATTAATAGAATTTCAGATTCTACCGTGCTTTGGTCTCAGCAGCAAGAAATAAGGAAGATAGATACATCAACCCCAGTCAGATGGAAATACATAGATTTTGAAATGCAAGGATTTTTCTTATGATACCTGATAACCATGAGTCTATAACATTTGGGTTACACAAATTTAAGAGTGAAAAAGAAGCTATGAGAGCAGAACTGAGAGAGATTTTTAAATTAATAGACAAAAGGCTGCATAGCTATATAACTAGTGGTCTTTAAAAAATACTGTAGGGTAATTTTCTAGAAAACTTACAATGTTATAATGATTAGAATTGGTTCAGTATTATTAATAGAAAATCTGAATACACTGATCCTGATGGAATTTCTTGCCAATGCAATAAGCTAGGAAACAGAAACCAAGGCTTATTGACAAAAAGGAATTCGGTATTATTTGCAAATATTATTATTAGAAATTTAGAATACCTAAAATAAGTAATAGAAAACTTTGAAAAACTATCAGTAGAGTTTAGCTAAAAAGTGAAATATAAAAAGAAATATATAAATCTATAGCTTTCTAAGAGATCAGTTATAAACATTTATAAAATTCATTGAAAAACATTCAATCCAGAGTAACAAGATAATTGATAATCATGTTCAGTGCCTAAAGGGTCTTCTGAATGAATCTTTCTGCCACAAACAGTTATGCATAGCACCAAGGTTACACCCTCTTCCACTAATACTATGCTCCTAATCCCAGTGGTTGTAGAAACTTTAGGGGATGACATTATTACCTGAAGAATAACTAGGTTTTGTGTACACTTCCCATTTGGTTAAACTCAAACTTCAGCCTTAATGGCATTCCGTATCAACATAACTTGAACAGCTACACTTGGAAATCATTCATTGCCATAGTTAAATACTATGCATCTAAGTAGGAGTTTTCCAGGACATAGGAACTGATCACTCCCCCTAGAGTGTTCCATCTTTGAAAGTCCAATGACCTATTCTAAGAGAATGCTGAGACAATGATAATGCTGTGACAACTCATTTTTCTACCTATGACTGAACGTTGTTGCTATTTTTATAGGATGCGTTCTAACTTTGTGGTTGTTGTTCAATCGCTCAGTCATGTCCGACTCTGCAACCCCATGGACTGCAGTACACCAGGCTTCCCTGTCCTTTTAACTTTAGAAACATTAAAACATACGAGGTAAGGGAGCATACAGCCTAGAACCAAGCAAAGGAAATTACCCCAGAAATTTCATGAACACAATCATCTTATAAATTTGTAAGGCCGTGAATAAAAGAAAGGCCAACAAAACCTGGCTGCATCCACCAAACCAATGATGAGGCTATTTTGCAATAAAGATAATGGTGATGATCTTAATAATGTTGGCAGCAATGAAGGGAATGGATGGTGAAGAGTGGTGACAAGGACAGGATGGGAATGGATGATGGTGGGCTTCGAGGTAGGAATGAAGATGAGGAATGCCTGATAGCTGGCACTGGGATGGAGACAGGAGTGATAAAAAGATGGGAAAGCTGAGAGCACTTCATCACCCTTAGGGCAAAGGGTCCTCATGACAGCCTGAACAGAAGGAAAATCACTCCAGACTCCTCTCTTCTCCTGCTGAAAGGATCTTGGGGATGTCCAGGGAAAGTGTTCCGCTTCCAGAAATTATGCCTAATCTTTGGAGAGATTTTCTGCATCAGATGACCAAAGAATTCCTTCTCGTTGATCTTTCTAGTAGAACTTCTGAACCAATTCCAGTTCCTGGAAGATCAGTTGTGTGACTTATTTTATCTTCAACCTCCGTTATACCCCCAGCAAGTGAATATCAAGTCATGTCACCTGCAGAAAACTGAATAAGAGAAAAGGTTAGAAGTCTTGGTAGACTTGATATGCAGGCTATGGGGAGGAAGGGTGTAGAAAAATCTTCATTTGATCCTTAATATATGAGGTTCCTGTCCTTTGTGTTCTGTGCATACTTTCGCATTTAAATTTATCCAACAACCTGACATGAAACGATACCACCACCCCCATTATACAGATGGGGAGATTGGGGTTCAGAGCCTCTCTTGCTCAACTATATATCCCTGGAGGCAGGAACCATGACTTATTTTACATACCAGTCTATCTTCAGGGTCTAGCGTGGAGGTGACACATAGTAGGTAGTCAACAACTAATTATGAAATCAATTATCACAAAACATGGACACCAGTGGGTAATGGCAAAGCCAGGACACCCACCCAGCTCTGCTCTTCCTGAGCTATTGTTCCCAAACACTGCTGAGGCTTTTAGGACTTCCCTGAAAGCTCAGTTGGTAAAGAATCCGCCTGCAATGCAGAAGACCCTTGTTTGGTTCCCAGGCCAGGAAGACCCCCTGGAGAAAGGAAAGGCTACCCACACCAGTATTCTGGCCTGGAGAATTCCATGGACTATGGAATTCCATAGACTATTCCATAGTCTATGGGGTCGCAAAGAGTCAGCCACGACTGAGTGCCTTTCACTTTCACTTTGGGCTTTCAAAGGAAATTTGTAAAGTCAAGTCGAAACTTTTCTGGTTCCCTGTTCCCTCCGGAAGCATCCTGGTATGTTTTGAGGGGAGAGGTGGGTGGGGAAGATGAAATTGCAGGGCAGGAGTAGATTCAGACATGATGGGGGTCCCCACAAATATTCCCCGTGGGCCTCATTACACATTTGAGCAAACATTACCTTCACTCACAGCTAAATTTCCTGTTTGCTTGGCTGATCAATTTCTCATCAAATTTTAATGCGAGGTTCAGACCGTCTGTGGTGTTTTAATTAGGCCCAAGATTGCAAAGTGTCTGGGGCAGGGCTGAGCTTCATCCAAATCTCCACTGCCCACTGGGGTGTTGCCAGGAGAGGCGGAGGTGGGGGCAGCAAAGGGCCAGGCTGGACCAGCGCCAGGGCTCTGCAGACCCTCTTCCTAGGTGCGCTGTGCTCTCTAGTGGTGACAGTCTGGACAGAAACGGTGGTGCAGACCCAAGGGCATATAGCCCTTTCCCGATTCCCTCTAGCCCCTGAGAATTTAACCAGCTGCCTCGCTTCTCAAGTGGCTTGGTGGCCAATAATCCACCTGCCAATGCAGGAGACACAGGAGAGGCGATCAGCATTAGAATAAAGGACAGGAAGATGGTTCTCTGGTTTCCAGCCAGGGAGATCAGAAAGGAAAAGCAGAGCTGCCCTGTGCTGGAGACATGGTGGGCAGAGCCGAACAACCATATTAATAACTACAATGGATTAAGCATTCTCTATGCATTTCTATCTTTTTGCCTTTTTATACAGCTCACAGGGTTCTAATGGCAAGTATACTGGAGTGGTTTGCCATTCCCTCCTCCAACGGAAAGCCTGGCATGCTGCAGTCCATGGGGTCCCAAAGAGTTGGACAGGACTTGGAGACTGAACAACAAGCATTTCTATGGGGCTTCCCAGGTGGCTCAGCGGTAAAGAATCCTCCTGCCAATGCAGGAGACAAAGGTTCAATCCCCGGGTCTGGAGGACCCCCTGGAGGAGGAAATGGCAACCCACTCCAGTATTCTTGCTGGGAAAATCCCATGAACAGAGGAGCCTGGTAGGCTACAGTCCATGGGGTCACAAAGAGTCGGACATGACTAAGCAATTGAGTGCCCATGTGCGCACGCACAAACACACACACACACACACACACACTCGCTTCTCAAGCTTTCTTCCTTCCCTGCCGGCTTTCTCTCTCTTTCCTCCCCACAAAACACAGTGTCCCGGTGGCTTGATAGAACAAGCAAGGAGACTAACCAACTAACTGACTCCAGTTGTGCCCCTGGCACTGTGATGGGGGTTGGAAGAAAGAGAAAAATAAGTCGCAGGACCTGCCCTCAAGTGGTTCATAATGAAGATGGGTGTACGCACATTTGACATGATGGGTGGTCTGATTGAGACATCCATGTGGCGCTGGAGGCAGGTGGCAAGGCAGCAGCCCCAGCGCCCAGGTCATTACCACGTCTGGCATGCCTTCATCAGAAGCCAAAGGAGTTCTTTTCAGAGATAGAACGAACCAGACAGGGGACATGAGGATATTGATGGATATCGATCAAAATGAATCAATGGATAGATCTCCATGTTCAGTGTCCTATACGCCCCTCATTATCACCACCACTTCCCCATGTTGACCCCTTCCTCAGCATAGAACCTCGGGAGAGCTTCCTCTAAGATTTGCTTCTGCCCCTGACAAAACAGATCAGGTTGTCAGAAACTAACCACCCAGAAATTGCTTCATTTGAGAAGCCTCTCTCCTTGTCCAGCCTGGGTCAACTGAAGTTGTAGCTCGTTGGAACATTAGCGTACCCAGGGCTCATTACCATACTTAAGGCTCTGAGAGGTCCTACAGTAAAGGAACCTGGGTCACTGTGCTTAACACTGTTCTCCAAGCTCATTTGCACCTGGAACACTTTTTTTTTTTTCCTTGAAACCCTAGTT
Organism: Ovis canadensis; assembly: GCF_042477335.2. Taxonomy (NCBI): domain Eukaryota; kingdom Metazoa; phylum Chordata; class Mammalia; order Artiodactyla; family Bovidae; genus Ovis; species Ovis canadensis. The sequence continues at coordinate 83,369,027 of NC_091257.1, read as the reverse complement.
AACATCTCCCTCTGTCCTTTTCTGAATCTAAGGTCTGCACAGTAAAACCTATGATGAATCAGGATCAGCCATGCTTTCCAAAGGACAGTGCATGGTGAGTCACAAAGTACTCAACTTTATAGCCAATGGTATGTCAACGAGAATGAAGTCATTGCTCAGTTAACATACAGACTCTTTCAGCCTTGACAGCAAAGACACAATTTGGTAACAGACAACTCTAGTGCGGACCAAGTAGGAAAGGCTTCCCAAGATCCACAGGAGCTGTAAGAAGAAATTGAGACCTGTCTGAAGGTTCATGGATTGATGCTTTCATTCGATTCAGGGAGAGAAGTGGTGATATTTATGTTTGATTGAAATGAATCTGTTCTTGAGGCATTTACTACTGACAGAATAGAATTAGCTGAATGCAGTGGTTTCCAAACTTGGCCAAGCATCAAAATCACCTGGGGCATTCATTCGCTGCACCAATTCCTGGGCTTCAGCCCTCAGTATCCTGATTCCGTAGAACTGAGGTACTGCTGACGCTGCACTGCTAAAGTTCACCATTTCCCTCAACTGCATTCTGTGAGAACCAGTTCCAGTGAATGCTAACGCATCTCACCCAAAAAGTATTCAATGTAATGATAAGGTGTGTTGAGCTCATGGTGAGTACAAAGAGAGAGAGGCAGAGATAGAGAGATCTTACTGGATTCTCACACAGCCTGATGAGATTAGCTATTTTCTGGCAAGGAAATCAGGCATAGAGAGATTGATAACTTCCTACAGTCACATAGTTAATAAGGGCCCCATCCCTTGAGAGGCCAAAGATGATACCACGTGATGGGTGATGGGATGGTGGTATCACTCCCTGAGATGGGAAATTGAAAATGGAGCTGTTCTGAAGATGAGAGGAAGGAGATGGTGTGTTCCGTTTCAGACTCTGTACTTGAGGTGCTATAAGACACACAGGTAGAAATGCCCACCAGGCATCAAATTATGAGTGTAAAGACCATGGAGGACATTTAGGCAGGAGTTAAAATGCTGAGAGTTGACAGCAATACAGATGATAGCTAAGGTCATTCTGGGCCTCCATTTCCTCTTCTCTAGAACAGAAGCTAGGAGAAGGCAATGGCACCCCACTCCAGTACTCTTGCCTGGAAAATCCCAAGGACAGAGGAGCCTGGTAGGCTGTAGTCCATGGGGTTGCTAAGAGTCGGACACGACTGAGCGACTTCCCTTTCACTTTTCACTTTTCACTTTCATGCATTGGAGAAGGAAATGGCAACCCACTCCAGTGTTCTTGCCTGGAGAATCCCAGGGACGGGGGAGCCTGGTGGGCTTCCGTCTATGGGATCACACAGAGTCGGACACGACTGAAGCGACTTAGCAGAGAGCAGAGAGAATGGAAGCTAACAGCTATCATCAATATGCTTTGTATAGATTTCTCAATCAGTTAAATATAAAATTACCATAGGACCCAGGGGTTCCACTCTTAGGTATGTACCCTAAAGAACCAAAAACAGATATCCAAATCAAAATGTATACACAAACAACTATATCAGCTCTATTCACAGTAATCAAAAGAAAAACCAATCCAAATGCTCAAAAACTGATGAATGGACAAACAAAATGTGGTGTCTACATGCTGGGGAATGTTATTCAGCCATAAAAAGGAGTGAAGTATTGATACATGCCACAACATGTACCATCAGATGATACATCTTGATGAGCCTTGAAAACAGTAATGTAAGTGAAAAGGCTAAGCACAAAAGGCCCCATAGTGCATGAGTCTATTTACATGAGATGTCCAGAATAGGTAGATCTATAGAAGGCGATGGCACCCCACTCCAGTACTCTTGCCTGGAAAATCCCATGGATGGAGGAGCCTGGTGAGCTGCAGTCCATGGGGTCTCGAAGAGTCGGACACAACTGAGCAACTTCACTTTCACTTTTCACTTTCATGCAGTGGAGAAAGAAATGGCAACCCACTCCAGTGTTCTTGCCTGGAGAATCCCACGGACGGTGGAGCCTGATGGGCTGCCGTCTATGCACAGAGTTGAACACGACTGACGTGACTTAGCAGCAGCATAGTGACAGGAAGCCTATTAGTGGCTGCCAGATGTAAAACGAATGGGGAGCGACTGCTTAATGGGTACAGGGTTACTTTTCAGAGTGATCCAAGTTCTGAAACTAAGGGAACTCCCTGGTAGTCCAGTGGTTAGGACTCCAAGCTCTCTGCTGAGAGCCCAGGTTCGATTCTTGGTCAGGGAACTAAGATCCCACAAACTGTGCAGTGCCACCAAAAAAAAAGTTCTGAAACTAGATGATGACAGTTGTACAACACTATGAAGGTACTTGATATCGCTGCATTGTACACCTTAAAAGAATTTAAGTGATATATTTTATGTTATAAATATTATACAAGAAAAAATATGCTTTATACAAAAGTTACAAGACTAAATGTAGGTTTCAAAAGCATACATTTACATGGTGTCAGAACTCATGATGGGGCTTTGATGAGGACTTGGGAAATTTGATGTCACCCTTGACAAACTAAAGTCTAATTCTGATGTATAAAAAACAACCACATAATTTCTGGTTTCTGTAAAAATCACCTGTGGGCAAGAGGTGTGGAGAAAGGACTGAATAGATTCATACAACCCTCATTCAAAAAAGTTACCCTCCTCAGAGGAGAGCCCACTCAAAGCCCATAGCCATCCACCAACCATTCGATTTCTCTTCTTCTCTCTGCTGCTGCTGCTGCTCCTGCTAAGTTGCTTCAGTTGTGTCCAACTCTGTGCAACCCCATAGATGGCAGCACACCAGGCTCCTCTATCCCTGGGATTCTCCTGGCAAGAATACAGGAGTGGGTTGCCATTTCCTTCTCCAATGTATGCTAAGTTGCTTCAATCGTGGCTGACTCTGTGCGACCCCATGGACTGTAGCCCACCAGGCTCCTCTGTCCACGGGATTCTCAAGGCAAGAATGCTGGAGTGTTGCCATTTCCTTCTCCCTTCTTCTCTCCCCTCCTGATAAATAGCTCCTGCAGAAACCAGGTTGCTCAAGCCAGAAACCAGGGCATTATCTTCATCAGCTCCTTCCTTCTCACCTCCACTCCCAATCTGTCAGCAAATTCTGTCAGGTCCATCTCCAAAATCTATCTCAAATGAGTCCCCCTCTTTTGTTCTCCATTGCCTCCAGTCTTGGTCAAGCCACCATCTTGGCTGGTGCACAGAGTCCCCTCTGTCTCTTTGCTCTGTTCTCCCATCCTACCATCCATTCTCCAAGCACAGTAACCAGAATGGTCTTTTCCTTCAAAAGGCAAATCTGATCGTATCAGAGGAGTAGCACCTGGACACCTCCTCCAATAACTGCTCCTTTGGGTCTAGGCTTTGTTGCTCTCCTAGCCCTTCCTCTGGGACATTCTCAATCTGTACACTTGGTCAACTGGTTGGAATTTGTATTAGTTGGCTCAGGTTGCCATTAAGTACTACACATTGAGCAGTTTAGACAACAGAAGTTTATTTTCTCACAGCTCTAGAAGTCAGGAGTCTGAGATCCAAGATCAAGCAGAGTTGATTTCTCCTGTCACCCCCTCCTTGGTGTGTAGGTGACAGCTTCTCCCCATGTCTTCCCTCTGTGTGTGTCTGTGTCCTAACCTCCTCCTCTTATAAAGACACTGTTGGTTTGGGATTAGGACTTTTCTTCTAATGACCTGATTTAACCTTGATCACCTCTTTAAAGACCTTTTCTCCAAATAGGGTTATAATCTAAGGTATTGGAGTTTAGCACTTCAGTGCATGAATAGGGTTGGGGGACACAATTCAGCCCATAACAGAATGCAATGTGCTATTTGTGATAACTAGGTGTTCATTCAGCTCCTCTGAGCCTCGCTGCCCCTTCTATTCAGACGGATGCTACCCGCCTTTCCAAGTGGCCAGCATCAGAGAAAATTCACAGAAAGCCAACAGTTCCCCACCAAGCATGGAGTCGGCACTGATCCTGGGGAACTTTCCTTCAAGACCACTGTGGGTGGAGGCTCCCCTGTGAGGAGGCATTTGGCTACACCAGCCCCATAGACCCCACTGCCAGCTTCAAAGGGTTAAGGCAGCAGGCAGACTTATTGACTGGGGCTTCTTGGCGGGTCCAGGGAAGCGTAACTGATTGGAAGCCTGTTCGGAGGAGGAGTCCACTTTGCGGGCCCGAAATAAATAAGGGCCTGTCGATAGCTCAGATCCCCACGCATCGACAGAGTCTGCAGTCTCAATAGGCAATTAACACTTTACAGGGGCCATTACCCAGCGGCCTCCCCACGTTTTACTGCACATTTTCTGCCATCAAGTCTGGTATTGAAGCTTCTAAATAAAAACATAAAAGTGAGCTAAAGCAGGCCAGCGCTTTGCCTGACTGCAGTCACAGGGCCCACACACAGCAAAGAGATCATATTTCCTCTGTGCTCCAACGCCCCTGCATCCCCCATCCTGCACTCGTGCTTGTGTGTACACACACACCTGTCCATACACATACACACACGGACCCATCTCCTGAGTGTGTCTGGGGAGGGGGTGTTCTGGAAACAGACCACCTGGATTTTAACTGCCTCCAACACATCGGCTGTGTGGTCTTGCACAAATGAACCTCAGTTTCTTCATCTGTAAGATGGGAATGATAATACAGTCCACTTCACAGGCCAGTCCTGAAGACTAGATGCTTTTAGCACAAAGCCTAGCGCATAATAGTTCAGTTCAGTTCAGTTGCTCAGTCGTGTCTGACTATTTGTGACCCCATGAATCGCAGCACGCCAGGCCTCCCTGTCCATCACCAACTCCTGAAGTTCACTCAAACTCACGTCCATCAAGTCGGTGATGCCATCCAACCATCTCATCCTCTGTCGTCCCCTTCTCCTCCTGCCCTCAATCCCTCCCAGCATCAGAGTCTTTTCCAATGAGTCAACTCTTCGCATGAGGTGGCCAAATTACTGGAGTTTCAGCTTTAGCATCAGTCCTTCCAAAGAACACCCAGGGCTGATCTCCTTCAGAATGGACTGGTTGGATCTTGCAGTCCAAGGGACTCTCAAGAGTCTTCTCAAACACCACAGTTCAAAAGCATCAATTCTTCAGCACTCAGCTTTCTTCACAGTCCAACTCTCACATCCATTCATGACCACTGCAAAAACCATAGCCTTGACTAGACAAACCTTTGTTGGCAAAGTAATGTCTCTGCTTTTCAATATGCTATCTAGGTTGGTCATAACTTTCCTTCCAAGGAGTAAGCGTCTTTTAATTTCATGGCTGCAATCACCAACTGCAGTGATTTTGGAGCCAAAAAATAAAATAAAGTCTGACACTGTTTCCCCAGGATCAAGACCATCCCCATGGAAAAGAAATGCAAAAAAGCAAAATGGCTGTCTGGGGAAGCCTCACAAATACCTGTGAAAAGAAGAGAAGCGAAAAGCCAAGGAGAAAAGGAAAGATATAAGCATCTGAATGCAGAGTTCCAAAGAATAGCAAGAAGAGATAAGAAAGCCTTCCTCAGGGATCAATGCAAAGAAATAGAGGAAAACAACAGAATGGGAAAGACTAGAGATCTCTTCAAGAAAATTAAAGACAACAAGGGAACATTTCATGCAAAGATGGGCTCGATAAAGGACAGAAATGGTATGGACCTAACAGAAGCATAAGATATTAAGAAGAGGTGGCAAGAATACACAGAAGAACTGTACAAAAAGGATCTTCACGACCAAGATAATTACGATGGTGTGATCACTCATCTAGAGCCAGACATCTTGGAATGTGAAGTCAAGTGGGCCTTAGAAAGCATCACTATGAACAAAGCTAGTGGAGGTGATGGACTTCCAGTAGAGCTATTTCAAATCCTGAAACATGATGCTGTGAAAGTGCTGCACTCAATATGCCAGCAAATTTGGAAAACTCAGCGGTGGCCACAGGACTGGAAAAGGTCAGTGTTCATTCCAATCCCAAAGAAGGGCAATGCCAAAGAATGCTCAAACTACCACACAATTGCACTCATCTCACATGCTGGTAAAGTAATGCTCAAAATTCTCCAAGCCAGGCTTCAGCAATACGTGAACCGTGAACTCCCTGATGTTCAAGCTGGTTTTAGAAAAGGCAGAGGAACCAGAGATCAAATTGCCAACATCCCCTGGATCATGGAAAAAGCAAGAGAGTTCCAGAAAAACATCTATTTCTGCTTTATTGACTATGCCAAAGCCTTTGACTGTGTGGATCATAATAAGCTGTGGAAAATTCTGAAAGAGATGGGAATACCAGACCACCTGACCTGCCTCTTGAGAAATCTGTATGCAGGCCAGGAAGCAACAGTTAGAACTGGACATGGAACAACAGACTGGTTCCAAATCGGAAAAGGAGTGCGTCAAGGCTGTATATTGTCACTCTGCTTATTTAACTTATATGCAGAGTACATCATGAGAAACGCTGGACTGGAAGAAACACAAGCTGGAATCAAGATTGCTGGGAGAAATATCAATAACCTCAGATATGCAGATGACTCCACCCTTATGGCAGAAAGTGAAGAGGAACTAAAAAGCCTCCTGATGAAAGTGAAAGAGGAGAGCAAAAACGTTGGCTTAAAGCTCAACATTCGGAAAACGAAGATCATGGCATCCAGTCCCATCACTCCATGGGAAATAGATGGGGAAACAGTGGAAACAGTGGCAGACTTTATTGTTTTGGGCTCCAAAATCACTGCAGTTGGTGATTTCAGCCATGAAATTAAAAGACGCTTACTCCTTGGAAGAAAAGTTATGATCAACCTAGATAGCGTATTGAAAAGCAGAGACATTACTTTGCCAACTAAGGTCCGTCTAGTCAAGGCTATGGTTTTTCCAGTGGTCATGTATGGATGTGAGAGTTGGACTGTGATGAAGGCTGAGCACAGAAGAATTGATGCTTTTTAACTGTGATGTTGGAGAAGACTCTTGAGAGTCCCTTGGACTGCAAGAAGATTCAACCAGTCCATTCTGAAGGAGATCAGCCCTGGGTGTTCTTTGGAAGGAATGATGCTAAAGTTGAAACTCCAGTACTTTGGCCACCTCATGCGAAGAGTTGACTCACTGGAGAAGACTTTGATGCTGGGAGGGATTGGGGGCAAGAGGAGAAGGGGACGACAGAGGATGAGATGGCTGGATGGCATCACTGACTCGATGGATGCAACTCTGAGTGAACTCCGGGAGTTGGTGATGGACAGGGAGGCCTGGCGTGCTGCGATTCACGGGGTCGCAAAGAGTCAGACACGACTGAGCGACTGAACTGAACTGAACTGATGGGACCAGATGCCATGATCTTCATTTTAGTGAACATGTAAAATGGTACAGACAGTTAACAATATAGTGTGGAGATTCCTAAAAAGTTTGGGCTTCTCTGGTGGCTCAGACAGGAAAGAATCTGCCTGCAATTCAGGCCCAGGTTCAATCCCTGGGTCTGGAAGATCCCCTAAGAATGGAAATACCACATGACCCAACTATCCTACTTGTGGATATCTATCGAAAGAAAACAAAAACACTAATTCAAAAAAGTACATGCACCCCTATGTCCGTAGCAGCATTGTTTACAACAGCCAGGATATGGAAACAACGTAAGAGCCTACAAATGGATGAATGGATAATGAAGACCAGGTATATGTGTATGTGACTATCTTTTTTGTGACCCACAAAAAAGAATGAAATTCTTCTATTTGCACAACTTGGATGGACCTAAGAGCATTACACTAAATGAAATAAGTCAGATGGAGAAAGACAAAAGACAAAGACAAAATATGATTTTTGTCATACACAGAATCTGAAAAAAAAAGTGAAAATAACAGTGAACAAATAAAATAAAACAAGAACAAATTCATAGATACAGAGGACAGTTTAGGGGGTACCAGAAGGGAAGAATGTTGGAGATCAGCTCTATGATGATGGTAACTAAACTTGCCGTAACGGTCACTTTGCAGTGTATACACACATTGAACTAGAGGGCTACACATCTGAAGCTCACATAATAAGAAAATGAGGATTTTTATGCATCAAATATTTGGGCATTATCTTTCCCTTTTTAATGATTTCCATTGGACATGTATATTAATGTTCACTTAATCTAATGTTTTCTACTGTTAGAAGTCCAGATGAGGCATAGATCATTTTTACATGTTACTGAAATATATAGTCTCATCACAATATACTGGTTGATAATACTGCATGCATGAGAGCTCTGTCGCTCAGTCGTGTCTGACTCTGCGACCCCATGGACTGTAGCCCACCAGGCTCCTCTGTCCATGGTATTTCCCAGGCAAGAATACTGGAGTGGGTGGCCATTTCCTTCTCTGGGGGATTTTCCCAACCCAGGGACCAAACACAGGTCTCCTGCATTGCAAGCAGATTCTTTACCATCTGAGCCACCAGGGAAGCCCCAGTTGATAATAAAAATATACCTTTATTCTTAACAGCACAGCACATTCTTAACGCTCCTGTGTTATAGAAAACCTGTGCTGATTCATGTTGGTGTGTGGCAGGGGCCAACACAATATGGAGCAATTGTCCTCCAATTAAAAATAAATAAATTTTTAGAAATGAGAAAAAAAGAAAATTTCTTAGATGTTAAGTATTACCCAAAAGTGGAAAAATTATTCACTGAATATATAATTACTGTCTTTCATTTTTTACAAACATAAATAAGTGTATGAAAAATACAAAAAACCCTCATGCTATAAACCACATCAAAAAAATTTTAATGAATATATAAAAGGTGCTATGAGAAAAACTGGTAAGGGTATGGGACGAGCAGAACAGAAGAGGAAAGAGCAAAAGTATAATTTCTGGTGAACCTCAGCCTGATGCTGCAGGGAACTTCAGGGTATTACTACCCCTAGATCACATCCTTAAAACTCAACATTCAAATAATTAAAATCATGGAATCTGGTCCCATCACTTCATGGCAGATAGAAGGGGGCACAGTGGAAACAGTGACAGATTTTATTTTCTTGGGCTCTAAAATCACTGCAGATGGTGACTGCAGCCATGAAATTAAAATACGCTTGCTCCTTGGAAGGAAAACTATGACAAACATAGACAGCATATTAAAAAGCAAAGACACTGCTTAAGCTATGGTTTTTTTAGTAGTCATATACGATGTGAGAGTTGGACCATAAAGAAAGCTGAGTGCCAGAGAATTGATGCTTTCTAACTATGATGCTAGAGAAGACTCTTAAGAGTCCCTTGGACTGCAAGGAGATCAAACCAGTTAAATCCTGAAGGAAATCAATCCTGAATATTCATTGGAAGGACTGATTCTGACAATGAAGCTCCAATATTTTGGCCACCTGATGCAAAGAGCCAACTCACTGGAAAAGACTGTGTTGCTGGGGAAGACTGAGAGCAGGAGGAGAGGGGGCGACAGAGGACGAAATGGTGAGATAGCATCACTAACTTCAAGGCCTGTCCAGTCAAGGCTATGGTTTTTCCAGTAGTCATGTATGGATGTGAGAGTTGGACTATAAAGAAAGCTAAGTGCTGAAGAATTGATGCTTTTGAACTGTGGTGTTGGAGAAGACTCTTGAGAGTCCCTTGGACTGCAAGGAGATCCAACCAGTCCATCCTAAAGGAGATCAGTCCTGGGTGTTCATTGGAAGGACTGATGCTGAAGCTGAAACTCCAATACTTTGGCTACCTCATGCGAAGAGCTGACTCATTGGAAAAGACCCTGATGCTGGGAAAGACTGAGGGCAGGAGGAGAAGGGGACAACAGAGGATGAGATGGTTGGATGGCATCATCGACTCGATGGACATGGGTTTGGGTGGACTCTGGGAGTTGGTGCTGGACAGGGAGGCCTGGCGTGCTGTGATTCATGGGGTCGCAAAGAGTCAGACACGACTGAACTGAACTGAACTTTCAATGGTCATGAGTTTGAGAAAATTTTGGGAGATAGTGAAGGACAGGGAAGCCTTGTGTGTGCAGTCCATGGGATCACAAAGTGTTGGACACGAGTGAGCGACTGAACAGCACCAACCAAGACCACATCCAGCTTCAAGTATAGGATCTGGGCCTTTGTACATGCATACCATTCAGTCACTAGCTATGGGCCTCAGGGAGGGGCAGGGGACATACACTCCCAGGCACCTCTGGGATAGAACCCCATGCCCACCCTCACAGGCTTCTGTACCCCAGGCAATCCTCTGAAAAAGGTCGAAGAAGTGAGCAGTCAGCAACAAAGCACACTGGTGCTTTCACGCTGGTGAAAAGGATCCCTCAGAGTCTGGGGATAATGCTGAACTCTACCTGTGCCCTGTGATTTTGGAAAACAGTGAAGATTAAGAAACCATGCCTCCACTGCTTCCCATCCCCAGAAGGAGAGGGTGAGATGAACTGAGAGAGTAGCATAGCCATATATACACTACCATGTGTAGAATAGATAGCCAGTAGGAACTGCTGTATAGCACAGGGAACCCAGCCCAGCTCTCTGTGAAGACCTAGAGGGCTGGAATGGGGGGAAGTGGGAGGAAGGTTCAAGAGGGAGGGGATGTATATACTTATGACTGATTGGCTTTGATATATGGGAGAAAACAAATGCAACATCATAAAGCAATTATCCTCCAATTAAAGATTTACAAAAATAAAAAATCAAATTAAATGTACAATCTCTTTAAAACAGCAATTTCACTTTAATAATTAAGTTTATAGAAATATTTCTACATGGATACAGATATAAATGGGCTTCCCAAGTGGTATTCAGGAGATTTAGGAAATGCAGGTTCAATATTTGGGATGGGAAGATCCCCTGGGGGAGGAAATGGCAACCCACTCCAGTATTCTTGCCTGGAGAATCTCATGGATGGAGGAGCCTGGCAGGCTACAGTCCATGGAGTTGCAAAGAATCGGACATTACTGAGCACGCACGCACGCTCCACACAAATATAAACATTGCTTATAATCACATGATATTGAGAGCTCATCAATAGGATGATTAAGTAGAGTATTAATTATCCATTTTAAAAAAGAAAGAAAGAAATCCCCCCACCCTTTTGTGTCCCAGGAAACAGAGTACTGCAAAGAAACCACTTGTCCCCATGTGACTTAGGTAAGTGTCACCAAATGTCCCCTTGTTTTACCTTTGATAAGGCAGATGCAAGACTTTCACATTCCTATTCTTTGCCTCATAAACGATTAGTCAAATAATGTTTTCTCCTTACTTGCAAATTCAGATTTGTTTCGTATTGGACAGGGCACAACAGTGCCCATGACTGAAGCCATACAGAAAGTGGTAGGACAAGCCTCAGGCCTCCACTCCCAGACTCATCACCTCCCCCAGGGATGAAATTCTCTCTGGGCTCACCCCCAGGCCTTTATTTATGGCATCTCTCCCTTCCCAGGCTCTACTCCTCCCTCAAAATCCTGTCCATCCTCCCAAGCTTACCTCGTCCCTATGTCTTCCTCAGTACAATTGAACTCAATAGAAGCCTGTCCTTATTGAACAAACATCACTCCACTGATTCACTTGGACATGAAATGGGCTCTAGGCTGAGTCTGAGATCCCAGGGGCAGCTTCATGGGCATCTACAGGGTGATCAATATCAGATCATCTCATAAAGACATACAGTCAGTTCAGGTATAAGGGGTTGCTCTTAAGGCAGAAATTTAATTCTTTCACAAGAGCAGCTAGGGACTCATCTCTGCCAAAGTGAACCAGCAAAGCACTCTGCCTTTTTCACTCTGAGAAGAGCCACGTAGAGGGCTCTCTCGGTTATGCAAATCAGGTAGGAGCAGACACTACACCCAGGGAAAAGGTCTAATGAGGACTCTCCTCACCTGACACAGCACACTTCTCACAATGAAACTAGGGGTGCAGAAATGTCTTAGAAGAAGTGAGTCCAATCTTTTAAGGAGTCAAGAATATCCTGGGAAAGAAGGGCTTGAAATCCCGAACCTGAGCCCAAGCATGAAGTGCAACATTATTAGAACATCTTCAAGTTGATTCTATGGCCTGCTCATTTTCAGATCAAACAAACAATAAGGGTTCCAACAGAAGATCAGCCAGAGAGGGAACCTGGACTGGTGGCCCATGTTTTCAGTTTCTTAGACGTGTAACCAAGGCTGTAACTCCTCTGAGCCCAGCCACTCTCACCAAGCTTCAGAACCAGTGAAAGACCATGTGATTGTGAAATAGGACATCCAGTGACTTTCTTAACTCCATGTGTCTGCCCCAATTCTCTGAGCTTCTGAGTGAGGAAAACAAAAATGGATGCTGCTTCCTTTTTGCCCTCTAAATCTTGCCTGAAGCTGTACTTTGTGATCCACCTTCACAGGAAACAGAATACTGGAAAATGCAACTAAACTTTGCCAAGTTGACACCCCATAAAACCAACCCAGATAAAACCAACCCAGTGAGACATAGCCAACACCCTGATCAAACCATACCTAAAGGCTGAATCTCTGAACTAGTTGACTATAGCCAGTACATTTCCTGTGTCATTTAGTGTAAACTGGTTCTTTTTAAATTTGTAAACCAAAAGTATCATAACTGTTATAGCCAGGGAATAACATCAGGGTCCAGCACTGGCCAGGAAGAAGAATGAGGAGTCTAAATAACCTAGAGAAGGAAGAAGAGCACAGAATAAGAGAGACTATGTTAGTTCTTACTGTACTAAGTTAAGCTAAGGAATCTTATCCTGGGGAAACTTAAAGGTAACGTAGTCTGACACTTCATTGGAAGGACTGATGCTGAAGTTGAAGCTCTAATACTTTGGCTACCTGATGAGAAGAGCTGACTCATTGGAAAAGATCCTGATGCTGGGAAAGATTGAAGGCAGGAGCAGAAGGAGACAACAAAAGATGAGATGGTGGGATGGTATCACCAACTCAACGGACATGAGTTTGAGCAAACTCCAGGAGATGGTGAAGGACAGGGAAGCCTGGCATGCTGCAGTCCATGGGGTTGCAAACAGTCAGACACAATTGAACAACAAGAAAGTCTGACACTAAGTGTTTCAGTCTGAAGAGCTCACCCCAAACTCTGGAGAAAGGAAAAACTATTATACAATCCACTGCTGGGGCAATGAGCCTGTCTCTCCTCGTGTCACTTCTTGTAACTCCATCCTCAGTGGTTGTTAAACTAGTTCATCAGTGTTTAATTTTTCAGCTTAGGCTCTGTCACTCTCATCACTGAATAGGACTCAGTGGCTTCTGCTGACTCTTATAAAGAATAGTTCCCTCCTAGAAGAAAACATAGGCAAAATATTCTTTGACATAAATCATAGCGATGTTTTCTTAGGTCAGTCTCCCAAAGCAAAAGAAATAAAAGCAAAAATAAACAAACGGGACCTAATCAAACTTATAAACTTTTGCACAGCAAAGGAAATCCTAAACAAAACAAAAAGTCAACCTACAGAATGGGAGAAAATATTCACAATGTGACTGTTAAGGGCTAAATTTCCAAAATATACAAATAGCTCATACAATTCATTATCAAAAACAAACAACTCAACCGAAAAATGAGCTGAAGTCTTAAATAGACATTTCTCCAAAGAAGACATATATCGATAGATGGTCAGAAGGCAGTTGAAAAGATGCTCAACATTGCTATTTATTAGAGAAATGGAAATAAAAACTGCAATGAGGTATCACTTCACTCCAGTCAGAATAACCATCATCCAAAAGTCTACAAATAAATGCTGGAGAGAGCGTGTGAAACTATACTAGCTATACTGCTGGTGGGAATGTAAATTGGTACAATCACTATGGAGAAGAGAATGGAGATTTCTCAGGAAGTTAAAAGTAGAGCTACTATATGAACCAGCGATTCCACTCCTGGGAATGTATCCTGCCAGGGGCCAGTGTGAGGAACTCCGCCCATGGCAAAGGTCATGAGGAAGGAGGCTTGGCATAGGCAAAGGTGTGATCAAGCCTCAGGAAACCCCCTGTTTCCGAGCACCTACCCCCAAAACCAGAGTCTATCTACTTTACTGTTTCATGCTCTCGCCTACACCTCTGACTTTAGGGGGGGCTGTTCCCCACCGGTTCTCTCGGAGAAGGAGTAAATGTGCAGCTCCAAGTCAATAAAAATTCCTGGATGTGACAAGAGTGTTTCAACTTACGAACTCCTCTGAAGGTTATCTAGCCCGCTTGTGTAGGTTCGTCCGGCCACATATGATTGTTTATAGCCTCCCAACCTGAGAGGCACGAGATGTTTTAGACTTACTAAAGGCAAATTCTTTTGGGGAGTTAGAAATTATTAGTATAGTGGGTTGGTTAGGAATTATATTGGTGAAGGGTTTTTCATTTGTTGTGCCAATAATTGCTGCTAATTCCCTGCCCTGGCTGTGACAAATGTGTCTCAGGTCAAACCCCTCTGCTGGCAAACTAGCTTGTGTGACAGGATTATCCATACTCCTGCCACTACCCACATGATTGTTTACTACCTCTCAACCATAAACAGCACAAAGAGTTTGGAGTATTTTGAGAATCTTAATTAGCATAGGGGTTTTCTCATTGTTGAGTCAATGATTGCCGCCAGGCCCCCATATCCTTAGGCACCTGGGAATATATTAATCAATGTATTTGGAATATAGCAAAGGAAATATAGTAGTTTTTAAGGTTAGCAATACTAGACTTTTTGAGTTAATGAATTTTCTCTTTTGTAATAGATCACTGTACTTTGTTATAAATCACTGTGTCCTTGCTATGTAAAAATGTAACTTTATCACTATCTTAAGACTAAATAGATCTTAAGGGGAACATTGGTGAAAGGATTTTCATTTGTTGGGCTGATGTTTGCTGCTAAATCTCCATATTTCCTGCCCTTATAATGAATATAACTAACATACAAGAGAAATAAGTATTAACCTTTAAGATTAATCATGTTAACCTTGGGTTAAATAAATTCCTTTCTTGATTGTAACTCACTACACCCTCACCCTATAGGAATGCAACTTTATTTGGAGGGTGGTGCCTGGTTTAAGAAAAAACACCCTTGGAAAAAATAAGTTTTTTGGTTATCAGAAAAAAAGGGTCATAAAATGTCAGCAGGCCTCATGGCCAGAAGATGATGTAAAACCCCTAAGATCTTTTTTTATTTAAAGCACCTGATTTTGATAAAGGTCAGGACTGCTGACCCCTGCATGACTCTGTATTCATCCCTATGTGTAACAAAAGGTATATAAGCAAACCCAAAAATAAAGAAATCAGATCCGTTTCTGGAAAGACTGATTCCCCCATGTCGTTCTTTCTTGCTCCCCGTTTTTCTGGCTAAATTCCCATCTGGAGCGTGGGTGCCCGCCACGTCTACTTACTTGCCCTGGCTTTCAAGCCCACACGAGAAGGAGCCCAAGGAGAGGCACCTTCCGATATTCAAGTGGCGCCGGTGGCCCAATGTAGATGGTGCAAATTCCTCGTCTTGGAATTTTATTGGCATCCCATGTAAACCAAGTTATTCAGCCTCTTTTTCTCTCCTAATATTTTCTGGCTGAATCCCCATCTGGTGCATGGGTACCCACCAAGCCTACTAATTTTGCCCGGGCTTCTAAGATCAGACCGGGGGGGCCTCAGTGCCTCCTCTCCTTCGGGAGAACGGGAAGACGCCTGTGGCCTATGTAGGTGGTGATTGGTATTCCATGTAAACCAAGTTATTCAGCCTCTTTTTCTCTGCTAATTTTCTAATCCCTCTCTATCTGTAATTAAATAAGTTATTTCCAAGGACGCTGACTCCGTCCCCACCTTCAAATCACCCTGGATCCACCGGGGCTGGACCCTGGCAGTATCCAAAAAGATTCAAATAACAATTTGAAAAGATACATGCACCTCAATTTTCATAGCAGCATGTTTTACAATAGACAAGACATGGAAGCAACCTAAGTGTCTATCAACAGATAAATGAATAAAGAAGATGCAATATATTTATATATATATATATTACACCTTCTTTATGTATATATATACAACTTCTTTATATATATACATATATGTCTTCTTTATAAATATACATTTATATAATGGAATATTCAGTCAGTTCAGTTCAGTTGCTCAGTTGTGTCTGACTCTTTGCAACCCCATGAATCGCAGTACACCAGGCCTCCCTGTCCATCACCAACTCCTGGAGTTCACTCAGACTCACATCCATTGAGTCCGTGATGCCATCCAGCCATCTCATCCTCTGTCGTCCCCTTCTCCTCCTGCCCCCAATCCCTCCCAGCATCACAGTCTTTTCCAATGAGTCAACTCTTCACATGAGGTGGCCAAAGTACTGGAGTTTCAGCTTTAGCATCAGGCCTTCCAAAGAACACCTAAGACTGATCTCCTTTAGAATGGACTGGTTGGATCTCCTTACAGTCCAGGGGACTCTCAAGAGTCTTCTCCAACACCACAGTTCAAAAGCATCAATTCTTCAGCGCTCAGCTTTCTTCACAGTCCAACTCTCACATCCATACATGACTACTGCAAAAACCATACCCTTGCCTAGATGGACCTTTGTTGGCAAAGTAAAGTCTCTGCTTTTCAATATGCTGTCTAGGTTGGTCATAACTTTCCTTCCAAGGAGTAAGCGTCTTTTAATTTCATGGCTGCAGTCACCATCTGCAGTGATTTTGGAGCCCAAAACAGTAAAGTCTGACACTGTTTCCACTGTTTCCCCATCTATTTCCCATGAAGTGATGGGACCAGATGCCATGATCTTTGTTTTCTGAATGTTGAGCTTTAAGCCAACTTTTTCACTCTCTACTTTCACTTTCATCAGGAGGCTTTTTAGTTCCTCTTCACTTTCTGCCATTACCTAGCCATAAAAAAGAAAGGAATAATGCCATTTGCAGCAACATAGATGGACCTAGAGATTATCATATTAAGTGAAGTAAACCAGACAGAAAAAAAAAACATAATATAACATCACTTATTTGTGGAATCTTAAAAAGTAATACAAATAAACTTATTTACAAACAGAAACAGTCTCACAGACATAGAAACCAATGTATGGTTACCAAAGGGGAAGGTGAGGGAGAAATCAATAAGAAGTTTGGAGTTTGGGATTAACAGATACACACCACTCTATATACAATAAAGAAGGACCTATATGTAGCACAGGGAATAACAACTAAAAAAGAATAGGCCTTAATACTTGTAAACATTAAGGAATAATGATTAAAAGAACAGTCTTTGAAGGAAGTTGAATCTGTATTCAATTTGTCTCTGTACCATCTACTGAATATAATATATTGAGCCAAGTTACTTAATCCATCTAAGCCTCAATTTCCTCATCTGTAAAGTACAATAATAACACCAATCCCACAGAGTTACCAAGAGGATTAAAAAAGATAAAGCACAAAGACTTACATAGTGCCTGCACTTAATAAATTGTCCCTCAATAAATTGCTATTATGACTATTCTTTCCACCGCTATTTTAAATGCTCGATTATTACTACTATAGAAGAAATATGACTTCATTACAAATGATTAGGAAAATATAAGAAAGTGGGAACTCTAAGTTGTATTAAAAAGCGTGATGTCAACCTACATATTAATCTTTTGGAAAGATCTCTAAGACATTGAATAAGGGGGGAAAACAGTTGCAGAATAGAGTAAGTTTATGTTTGCATAAAACTGATATATGACACAATATACACTTCTATTTAGCGATAATCTTTCTAAGTGCATAGAATATTACTTGAGTAACACACAAGAGCCTGGTACCAGAGGTTGCCTCTGACAAGAATGATGAAGACAGGGCAGGACAGATCAAGGATGCGAAGGGACATTCACTCTTACAAAGGCTGACTTTTCTACCGTGAGAGTGTACCCTGAATTATTTATATCACGGTTACAAGTTTTATAAATGTCAATATTTAGTATTCTTTATTCTCTATACTGGCTTCCCTGGTGGCTAAGTGGTAAAGAATCTGCCTGCCAATGCAGGAGACATGGGTTCAATCCCTGAATCAGCAAGATCCCCTGGAGAAAGAAATGGCAACACTCTCTGGCATTCTTGCCTGGGAAATCCCATGGATGGAGGATCCTGGCAGGCTACAGTCCTTGGGGTTGCAAAGAGTCGAACATAACTTAGCGACTGGAACAACAACAACAACTCTCTATATATCAGTAGTTCTTGACGTGGTGGTGGTTTAGTCACTAAGTCATGTCCAACTCTTTGCAACCCTGTGGCTGAGGCTCACTAGGTTCCTCTGTCCATGGGATTATCCAAGAATGAATACTGGAGTGAATTGCCATTTCCTTCTCCAGGGGATCTTCCTGACCCAGGGATCAAACCCATAACTCTCAAGCCTCCTGCATTGGCAGGCAGATTCTTTACCACTGAGCCACTGGGAAGCCTATTTCTCCAAGTGTGGCCCTCAAACCATCAGCCTCATCACCCTGTGAGAACATGTTAGAAAGGCAGATTCCCAGGCTCTGACATGAACCTAGGGAACCAGAAACTCTGGGATGGGGCACAGCTGTCTGTTTTAATCAGCCCTCCAAGTGATGCTGATGCAATGAAAGTCTAAGAATACTATTTAAATGATCTTGTTTTGCTAATGAGCCTGCTTTCTTCTTAGTAAGAAAGTCTATGCTTACTCATTCGACACCCACCTGCTCGGGAGCAACTACTCCATTGCCTTGAAATTTTAAGCACCTTCCAGGTCTCAGAATCCCTGAGAATCAGAATCCCTGGTTTGAGTTCAAGCTCAGCCACTCCCTAGGAACACTTCCCAGAAGCAGTGCTTTGTATCCATCAAACTATTTCCTCTCCCTCTGAACACAGAAAGACTACATTTCCCAGACTACCTCGTGTTTAGGATAGCCCCAAGTTACAGAGTTATTACCAATGAAAATATGAGCTGAAATGTCACTTCCTGCCCAAAGCTGTTTCTGGCATTTTTTGTTTTGTTTTGTTTTGTTTTAATTTGGCTGCTCCAGATCTACATTGCAGCTTGTGAGATCTTTATTTGTGGCCTGCAGGATTTAGTTCTCCAACCAGGGATGGAACCCAGGTCCTCTGCATTGGAGTCTTAACCACTGGACCACCAGGGAAGTCCCATCGAGGCTATTCTTAAGTCACAAGTGGGACTTCTCCACTCTCTCTCTCTGTCTGGTCTACATGACTGGACATAAGAACATTGAGGGGACAGAGCTACAAGATAGGAACATCCAGGGTCCCTAAGTCACCTTTCAAGTAGAACCATCAAGAAGAACCATCTGAACTACATGAGCAAGCGATAAAGCTTTCACTTTGCAAGATCACTGAGATTGGGGATTTTGTTACCACAGCAAACCTTACCCTATACCAACTAATATATCACCTGCATAGCTTTCAAGAAACCAGGGAACCTCTCTCAGACAGTTTCTTCAGGCTCATTCCTCCACTGAGTACCTACCTCATAGCGTTATTATGAGGTATAAATAAGATGATCCACACAAAATGCTGAATACAATGCCAGGCATATTAAATGCTCAATAAAGTGAAAGTGAAGTCACTTAGTCGTGTCCGACTCTTTGCAACCCTGTGGACTCTAGCCTACCAGGCTCTTCCGTCCATGGGATTCTCCAGGCAAGAGTACTAGAGTGGGTTGCCACTTCCTTCTCCAGGGGGTCTTCCCAAACCAGGGATCGAACCCGGTATCCCACACTGGAGGCAGACACTTTAACCTCTGAGCCACCAAAGAAGCCAAAGTTAAGCTGCTTCTATTTTTATTATCAAACACATTAACTATAGTCCCACTATCTTAACATAACCACCACCCATGTTGTTCCTTAGCAGATTTCTATATGAACATTAAAAATATCATTTACAGGACTTCCCTGGTGGTCCAGTGGTTAAAGAATCCGCCTGCCAGCACAGGGGAGAGGGGTTTGATCCCTAGCCCAGGAAGATCCCTCATGCCGAGGGACAACTAAGCCTGTGCGCTGAAACTACTGAGCCCAGGTGTCACAACTACTGAGCCCGTGCTCTGCAACTACGGAAGCCTGTGTGCTCTAGAACCCATGTTCCACAGCAGGAGAAGGAAACACAATGAGAAGCCCATGCACTGCAAGGAAGAGTAGCTCCCCTCGCTGCAACTGGACAAAGCCTGTGCACAGCAGCAAAGACCCAGTGCAGCCAGAACAAAAAATCATTTACACCCTTCCATATACTGCTTTACATTCCACTTGGGATTTGATAGTAAGCATTTTTCATGTTACTCTATAGTCTTCCTGACCACGGTTACCATTTATCACAAGCATTCTATGGGGAAGCTATAGAATTGAAGACCATTTCATGCTTCTGGGCGTAGAACTCCCAAAAACTATTTCTTAATCCATCGATTTGCCTAATAACAGTCTTCAAGCTCTCCCTGCACAATAAGAAATTTGGGCCTTTCCAAAAGTTACCCAGGACCCTCCGGCTGTAAGCAAATCAGGTGCCATTTCATCAGTCAATTTAAATCTAATGCCAGGTTCTTTTAACAGCTAAATGCTTCTCTAGGAACTGCCCTGTCCTTCACGAAGCCAGCATGGCATGTTTCCAGAAGGTAAAGCGTGCTCTAACTGCTTTGCTTGCAGTATAACTTGGCTTCTGTCAAACTCCAGTTATTCTTCCATGTTAATAAATGCTGCATGGCAAGGTGGAAACCAAAGGTCACATGGATATGTAAGTATATGTATATTTATATGCAAGTGCTAACCATGCATGGAACACATGTATTCCTTCATCCACTTATTCATTTAATAAATGTGCTGGAAATTTGACTGTATCCAAAGTTGGAAATACACAAATATTTCATCCTCCCTGAAAAGGATAGGGAGATAGGGACCAAGGCATCTTATGGATCTCACAATAAAGGCCAATATTCTTACCATGTTTTCTAAGGCTCTACATGCTCTGACCCCTGCTGACTCCTCTCAACTTTAGCTGTGACCAAGTGATTGTTAATTTTATATTGTCAACTTGACAGGGAGAAGAGGTGCGCAGATAGTTGGTAACACATTTTTCTGGGTGTGTCTGTGACGGTGTCTGACAAAAAGAATTAGCGTTTGAATCAGTTGGTTGAGTAAAGAAGACACCCTCTCACCAATGCAAGTAAAATAGTATTATCTCCACTGGCATATTTTACGAGAGCAAAAGATTTAAAGGTTATGGTAGCAAGAATAATTCCCACTTACCTCCCAGAAATGCCCATGTCCTGATCCTCAGGACCTGTGAATGCATTAAGGGTACATGTCAAGGGTTGCTCATCAGCTAACCTCAAGATAAAGAGATTATTCCGGATTATCCAAATGGGCTCAATGTAAACACAAGGGTCCTTAAATGGGGAAAAGCCTGAAAGGTCAGCACCAAAGAGATGACACCATTAGAAATACAGACCAGCCATTCATTGCTGATTTTGAAGATGGAAGGGGGCTCTGAGTCAAGGAATGTGGACAGTTTCAAGAAGCTGGAAAAGCCCAGAAATGGATTCTCTTTTAGAGCTTCTAGAAAGAATCCCACCTTGTCAACACTTTGCTTTTGGCCCTGTAAGACCCATTTCAGACTCTGCCTTCTAGAATTATAAGGTAATAAGTCTGTATTGTTTTCAGCAACTAAATGTGTGACCATTTGTTAACAGCAATAATGGGAAACTAATACAGATTTTGATACCCAGAAGTTGGATCTATAATAAATAGCTTAAAATGTAGAAATCTGTATCCAAGAGATACTCAAATCCAGGTATTCAAATCCAGATTCAAATCCGGGAGTTTGAATACAAGGAGGTGTAGAAGCTGCAGGAAAGAAAGGAAGTACAGACCCCAGCGTGGGAAAATGGAAGATAGCAGTTAGAGCTAGTCTGGGGCAAGTTACACTCACCCCTGGTAATTATCCAGGAGGAAGCTTCCCACGATTTAGAATCCTCAAAATAGCCTCCCTACTGAGCCCAGAGAGATCCCACTCTCTGATTTCAGGGTTTACTACTTCTGTACAAAGCAAGACAATTCTGACTCTGTCTACCCACTCAACCGTAATGCAGGAGGCATCCGTGTAGACTTCCTCAGTGACTGGAAGAAAAGGGTTAACCTCCTCTCCGGCTAATGCGACTGTCCTATCTCTCTTCGGGGCAGAAATCAATGAAGCCTGTTCTCATCCAAGAAAAAATAAATCTTAATCACCTTTGTAAAGAAGGAGAAGATAAACAGGCAGTGTTCTAAAAATGAACTCCTCTATTTAACAACTGTTAAGTGCTATTTCTTGAACAATAGCAAAGATGACATCACATTCAGGTTATAGGGTGGGTATCATCAGCTGCTGATTAGGGAGTAATCGAAAAGGGGGAGGGAGGTAAATGACGATGTATAAATAGATTCAAAAGAGTTTGTGCAGAAGGCTCTCTGAATGTGTAAAGCATATGGAAATGAGCAAGCCAGCAACACATTTCTAACACTGAGGGCTGATATCAAAGAAGATATTCAGGTACCCCTATATTCCTCTTGGGGCTTCCAGCATCATGTCCTAGGCTAGGCGGACTGTTTAGGACCCAGGAGGCCATATGAAACCATAAAAACTATCAGCCTACATGCCTTCTGTTTTTTGCTGCTCTTGTATCTCCCATCCTTTCCCTAAAGCCTTTACAGTTCAGCTTCCATCTTCCCTCCCTTCTGCTGCTGAAGATGCCTGCCCAAGGGTGCTCAATGGCTCCATTTTCCATGTTGTTGGAATTATTTATTCCTTCATGACCTGTTAAGAGGACATGAAATCCCATTGACTTTGGGCTTGACCACGTGACATATTTTGGCCAGCGGCAAGTGAACAGATGTGACGTATGCTAGGTCCATGTAGAAGTTAAAAGGCATTCCAAGTTTCTACCCGATCTCTTAATCTTCCCTTCTGTCATGAGAATACTATGTCCTAGATTTGGATGAGTCTTTGACTCTTTCAACCTGAATTCCAATCTTATTAATGGTTAGAGTAAGCAACATAAGAGAGCAGTGAATTTGTGTTGTGAAAGGGACTGACACTGAGGTACTGTTTGTTATCTATCAAAATCTGACTATTAATGACTTCTTTAATGACTTCAGCCCACTTTAATGACTTCTCAATTTTTACCCGGCTCAGTTCCTGCAAAAGCATTTCCCAAAGTATGTCCTTGGAGTCATAGTCATGAGAGAGTTTTAACTGGAATAAAGTGAAATTCTGCACAACCACTCTTGGAGACTCACATGCCCATTAGCCTATTAAAGGCTCTGAGAAGTCCTGTAGAATATGGTAGGGGCTAAAGTATGCACTCTGGAATTGCCTGGATTTGGATCCTGGGTCTCCTACAGCTTACTGAGTGAGTGGCATTGGCAGGTCACTTCATCTGTTCAAGCCTCAGTGTCCTCACTTAAAAAGTGAAGACAATGAGAGGACCTTCACAAGGTTATTATGAGGATTAGAGGAAATAATAAAGTACTAATGGACTGCTGTTCAGGTCAGAGAATAACCCACCCTTCCTCAAACTCTTACAAATGGCATATGAAATGTTTTCAAGTATTAAAAGATACATGTATATAAGATCGATGATGTTATTTACAAAGCAGAAATGGAGAGACACAGATGTAGAGAACAAACCTATGGATATCTAAAGGGAAGAGGGGATGGGATGAATTGGGAGATCGGAACTGACATATGTATAGTATTGAAACTATGCATAAAACAGGTAACTAATGAGAACCTGCTGTACAGCCCAGGGAACTCTACGCAGTGCTCCGTGGTGACCTAAACAGGAAGGAAATCCAAAAAAGAGGGGATATATGTATAGCTGATTCACTTTGCTGTACTTACGAAATATTTCTCTTAAGTACCACTTTAGGATTTCCTGAAGTCTTTGCAAAAGATTTTGCGGCCATCATGTGGACATCACCTTTAGACCATGCTTTCCTAGAAGTGCCTCAAATTTTATATTTGTCTATTCCTTAATTTTCTTCCCTGGTGGCTCAGACAGTAAAGAATCCACCTGCAATATGGGAGATATCAGTTCAATCCCTGGGTTGGAAAGATCCCCTGGAGGAGCATATGGCAACCCACTCCAGTATTCTTGCCTGGAGAATCCCCATGGACAGAGGAACCTGGCGGGCTACAGTCCATGGGGTTGCAAAGAGTCAGACACAACTGAGCGACTTAGCACAGCACAGCCCATTCCTTACTTTCAGCATCATTTGCCACCCAAAGACCCTGAAAATTTTCAAAACTGTATAGTCTGGTTCCTTCTTATTTTATAGTCCTTCCTTTAGCTTATCTCTCTCTTCTCACATTTTACTAAAAGGAACAAGAGACCAGGTGGCTCCTTCAACACTGTCTGGACATTCCTCAACACTCAATTCAGCAGGTATGATTCCTACTTCTCACATTTCTGTAGGCAACAACATTGCTAAACTCCCTACATCACTACGTAACAAGGATCCCCTTTCTTTCAATTTCAAGTAACATTTCCTGGGTTTCATGGAAGCCCTTATCAGCATCCTCCTCTGAATCCATCAGACTTCTGTAAACCATCTGTTCAAAGGAATTCCCTGATGGTACAATGGTTAGGACGTGGCACTTTCACTGCCAGGGCCAGGGTTCAATCCCTGGTTGGGGAACTAAGTTCTTGTAAACCACATGGTACGCAAGGAAAAAAAGAAACAGTTTGTTAATTCAAGGCACATTAGTTTTTCACTAACACTTTCCTCAAAGCCTTTCCATTTTCTGCCATCAACAGTTTCTAAAGCCACTCCCATAGATGGGTTATAGCAGCATGTATTCCCAGGTACCAAAATCTGTACTTGTCATCTATTGCTGCGTAACAAATCAGTCCCAAAACTCAGTGACTTAGCATAGTACACCTGTATTATCTCACAGTTTCTGTGCGCCAGGCATTCGGGAGTAAGCAAGCAAGTAAGCTTGCCAATTCTGGCTCAGGTTCTCTTAGGAGGTCTCAGTCAAATGTTGAAGCTGATTAAATTACATGAAGGCATCACTGAGTCTAGAGGATCACACAAAGCTTATTAAGGTCACCATTCTGTATGTAGTTCATGATCAGAGTCTACCAAGCACCAGCACCCCCACCCATAAAAACAAAGAACTTAAAGCCTTAACCAGCATTCTCCTAAAACTTATATCTGGAGCAGTCACATCCCACCAGCCCCACTGTGGGGGAGGTGGGGGGCTTCTACTCGGAATACTGTAGATGAGCTGAGCCCTTAAGGTCAGACACAGGGGTTCAAATCCCAGCTCTGGTTTTTATGAGCCATGAAGCTTCAGACAAGGTACTTCTTTTCTCTGAACTTTGCCCTCTTTTAAATTAATAGGAGTTCCTGCCTCACAGGGGTTAAAGGAGTTCGCCTTCCAGTGTAGAGCTCAGTGTAGTACTTGGCGCATGGTAAGGACTCAATACATGGCTACTCTGGCTGGTCTTTTGTCTGCCTGGCCCATAGCCTCTGGTTTGGCTGGCTTAATTCAAACAATCAAGCCAACTTTCAGTGCCATCTCAGAGGCCATCTGACCTCAGGCCTTCGCACAAGCAGATGTTAGAAATCCCATCCCAGGACTGGTTCTTCCATCTGTGTGAAGCTCAGCATCTGGCACAGATGCTTTCCTCCAGAACTATCTCCTCTCCCAGATGTTTTCATGGCCTCCTGTGGCCCCTCAATAGCAGTGAGACTCACAAGGACTGTGGAGCTTGTGGACTTGGGGGCTTTCAGCCCCCTCCATCTGCAGGCCAGCTTAGGACTCCCACAGCAGCTAGCAGATGCTCCACCCCTGGGCAGCGGTGGGGGGAGCTGGCCTCTCTCTGCACCAGCACACAGCAGCTGAGCCATCTGCTCACACCAGGGGACACAGCAGTTCACTGTGAGGGCAGCCTCCTCTGAGCTCTAGCAAATTCATTCATTCCACATGCAACTATCAAGCACCTACTAAGAGCAACTAAGCACACACGCACACTAAATGCCAGATTCTGAACTAGTCACTAGGAATACAAGCTTTGCCTTAAAGAAGCTCACAGCTGTGTAGTAGGGACAGATTTTCTTTTCAAAGAAAGTAATATTGTACATCAACTGCACATCAATTAAAAAAGATTGGCTATATTGTCTTAGCAGGTAAACAAGAAGAAGAAAGAAATTATGAGTTAGTGTAATTAGTCCTAATCGAGGGCTTACCTAATCAAGGTAAGCATAGAGGACTTCCCTGGTGGTACTGGGGATGAGAATTCACTTGCCATCGCAGGGGAAACAGGTTCGATCCCTGGTCCGGGAAGATCCCACATGCTGCAGAGCAACTAAGCCCATGTGCCACAACTACTGAGCCTGCATGCTGCAAGCACTGTAGACCGCCTGTACCTACAGCCTGTGCTCCACAACCAGAGGAGCCACCACAATGAGAAGCCCGTACACAGCAACAAAGACTCAGCACTGTTAAAGAAATAAATAATAAATAAATAAACTAAAAGAAAAAGCTTTAAAAGGTAAGCATAGACATCTTGGGGAATGAGAGAAGGAAACACCTAACCCAACCTTGGGAGTTTCAAGGAAGAGAAGACCTCCTGGAGGAAGTGCTTCCTGAGACAAGAGATGAAAGACAAAGAAGACTGATCAGGATAGAAAGGAGCATGAAAAGGCGTTCCGGGTAGAAGGCACGATGTGAGGAACTGTGTAGAGGTACTACATACTGCTCTTGGAGCCACAAACACTCAAGGGACTGCCTGCCTGGCACCACTCCCATTCTGAGACCTGCCAGGCGCATGTACACTAGGGCCACTGTGTGTTTCTAGGACAATCGTTCCCCTAGTCCAGGTTCACTGGGCTTGGGTTGCCAGACATACAATGGGCCCTCACTCTCAGGGATTTTAACTTGGGGCCAAAGGGTGGCTGAAACTGTAAGACGACAAACCAAAGAATTGTCGCAGATCATGTTTCCAGCAGAAAAATACGATGATTTTCAAAAGTGATCTTTCTCTCTCTCTCTCTTTTTGGCCGCGCTGGCTCTTCGTTGCAACGTGCTGGCTCTCTCCAGCCACGGAGCACATGCTGCTCGTTGTGATGGCTTCTTTGGTTGCAGAATTCAGGCTCAAGGATGCGTAGGCTTCAGTAGTTGTGGTGTGTGGGCTAAGATGCTCCATGGCCTGCGGATCCTTAGTTCCTGGATCAGGGATCAAACCCACGTTCCCTGCATTGGCAGGTGAATTCTTTTATTTATTTATTTATTTTTATTTATTTATTTGGCTGTGTCAGGTTGTGGCATGCGGGACCTAGTTAGCTGACCAGGGATCGAACCCAGGCCCCCTACCTTGGGAGAACAGAGTCGTAGCCACTGGACCACCAGGGAAGTCCCAAACATGGTGTTTCTCTTATCAAGAGATGAATCTGTGGTCCCGCCCCTTGAACCTGGAGAAGTCTTTTTGACTAATTTGATGCACAGACTGTGGCAGAAGCAGCTTCCAAGATTCTGTTAGAAAAGACCATGAATCTTCTATCAGTCTCTTTTGGGACACCAGACTTTGGAGCTCTGAGCTGTCATATAAGAACTCTGGCTTATAGGGTGCTATTCTAGAGACAGCGCATGGAGAGACCAGAGAGTGATAGAAAGAAATGTGTTCGGAGTCCCAGCTATCCCAGCCCCAGCCCAGGATTCAGATACGTGAGTAAGGAAGATGACTTCAACGTCAGCTGACACTGGACTGCAACCACATGAAAGAACCTGGACAGGAACCAACCAGCTGCACCAAGGTAACCCTTAGGACCATGAGAGATGGTAATAAATGATTGTTATTGTTTCATGCCATTAAGATTAGGATGGTAAAGAGAGCATAGATGAAGCCCCTTTGTGATGAGAAAGGATGACACTGACATGCTGGAATAGATGGAAGTAATTACTTGACTCCTTGGTCTAGTTGTCTGGAAACTCTCGTCCCTGCCCTCCCTGAAATAATTCCTTAGATCCCTTGAGCCACTGAACTCTTCTTATGACCTAAGTTAGCTCAAGTTGGATTTATATCTCTGGCATGTAAATGAATATAGATGATTTAGGATGAACCCAAAGAGCTTGATGTGTTTGGAGCACACATCTGGGACTGGGTCAGGGAGGAAAGAGGAGGTGGCAAGTAGTAAGAGATGAAAGATGTGGGGTAATCCCCGGGAAGAGCACTGATGAACTGTAGGACCCTGCAAGGAGCTTTGTTGTGTTTACTTTCTATCTTGCCTGTCTCCACAAATGGTTTGGGGTGACCACCAAGGACTTTGGACTTTATTATAAAGACAATGTGGAGCCAGTGAACAATTTTCAGCCAAAAAATGAAAGGCTCAGATATGCATTTTGAAAAGGTCCACCTGCCAGTTTAGATAATGTGTTGGAGAGAAGCGAACGGGTCAGGAGTCTATTGACGTGACGCAGGAAGAAATGATGAGACTGAACCAAGGTGGGGTAATGGGGGTGGAATGAAAAAGTAGTGAGCATTAAGGTAGAATGGACAGACCTGGAGTCCTTTATGAGAAGCAGGATGGGAAATGACTAAGGTGGTTTCCAAGTTCATGACCTGAGTACCTGAAGAAGCAATAGTGCCTTTGCCAAGATCAAGTCAGGGGGTGGGATGATGCCTTGAGCTTTCACTCGCAGAGCTTAAAGTGTCTGCAGCTATTAAAGGGGAAAGGTAATAAATACATTAGTTCATTCATATAACACATTTATTAAACATGTTCTATGCCAGGCTCTGGCAAAGTGTTGGTAAGCAAAATGGGCATACTGCTTGCACTAATAAATTTTCCGGTCTGGAAGATCAGACAGAAATTAATTGAATGTGTAAATATGCAATTTCAAACTCTTGAAGAATGCTATGAAGAAAAATATCAGAGACTTCCCTGGTGGTCCTGTAGCTAAGACTCCATGCTCCCAATGCAAGAGACCCGGGATCAATCCCCGGTCAGGGAACTAGATCCCACATGCCCACAAGCCACAACTAAGTGTTCACATGCTTGCCAAGACTAAAAGACCCCGGATATCACAACTAAAGATCAAATACGCACACACACACACACACACACACACACATATATCTCAGAAGCTCTAGTGGCATATTAGAAGGAAGCATGATGTAGGTATGAGATAGTTACTGTGATTATCTAACAACTAACCACAAAATTTAGAGGCATAAAACAACTATAATTCATTAGCTCTGACAGCTTCCATGAGCCAGGAATTCTTGAGGGGCACAGTGAGAACAGTTTGTCTTTGCTCTATGATATCTGAAGCCTCAGCTGAAAGACCGAAAAACTAGGGTCTGAAACCACCTGAAGGTCCATTCACTCGCATGTTTGATGGGCAGTGTTGGCTTCCCAAGTTATCTCTCTGCATGGGCTGGTTGGACTTCCTCACAAAATGGTGGCTGAGTACAGTGAACAAGTGGAGAGGGAGAGGAAAGGCAGAGAGAGAAAGAGATGCTCCCTTCTGCAGCTCTGTCTTCAAAGCCACACAGCTTGAATCCACTGAAGGCTTTCCAAGCAAATAAAAAAAAATATCATCTCCATTTGCATACTTCTAGTGACAGAGAACTCACTACCTTCCCAGGCAGCTCACTCCACTTAATGACCAGCTCCCTGCAACTTAGAATCACAGGAGAGTCTTCTACCCCGGTCACCACTTCTTAAGGTTCCTTCTCTCTTGGGAGTTGTTCCTGACTCAGTGCTGAAACCAGGCCCTTCCCCAAACCTCTTCCCAACCAAAAGATCAAATTACAATTCCAAAAGTCACGCTTGACTTGGAAATGTTAGCAAGAAAGTTCTATTCCTCTGTATCTCTAAAGGAAAAAAGACTCCCTGTCAGTTTGGAGCAATTAGCTGTGGGAGATGATGACGGAGCAGTGAGAGTTGCTGCGAGGGGGCAGAGTGGCAGCGGAAGCCCCAACTCAGACAGACACGCCGCAGATGGCACGACGAGATAACGCCTTTCACGTTTCAGAAATCACATTGTCAACAATGTTTCCAGACTCAGAAATTAGCTGAAGTCATCAGGAGTGCCTGGCAGCAACCAGCAGGCGCCTTGGCGGGGGCCGCTCATTTGACATTATACGTTGGTGCAAAGAGAAACTGGCAAGGTTCATGGGAAAGGTTGGTCCAATGTCCCCTGAGGCTGCAGGAAGGGTGAGCCTGGGGCATATTAATGCATTTACCTGGGGGTTGACAGTCAGAAGTCTCAATCTTCTGTCTCTTGTCTCAAAAGTAGGGGATTCAGGATTTCCCTAGTAGTCCACTGGCTAAGAGTCCACCTGCCAATGCCAGGGACACAGGTTTGATCCCTGGTCCGGGAAGATCCCACATGTCTCAGGGCAACTAAGCCCGTGTGCCACAACTACTGAAGTGGCGCTCCAGAGGCTGTGCTCCACGGCAAGAGAAGACATCTCAATGAGAAGTCCACACACCACAACTAGAGAAAACCCAGGCAGAGCAATGAAGAGCCCGTGCAGCCAAAAATAAAATAAAATATTTAAAAAGTAAGGAATTCACTCCAAGTCTCAGAATGTAGCATCTTCCTCCTCCATGCCTTGTGGACTGATTGTTTCCTCTTTAGAGCATTACAGAAAGCAAAAATGATAAAGTCAATCACCCATGTCCTGAATAAAAATTATGTTATTTTTAACAAAATCACCTTTGTTAAAATAAAAAATACTCTCTTTGTTAAAGATAAGGCCCCATCAGAGGCAGTCCATACCAACTGTCTGAGCTTTCCATTACAGTCTCCCTGCCTCCAGCATCCTTACCCTAGAAGAGCCAAGAAATAGAATCAGAAGTTGGTACCCTGTTACCCAGGACATCCATGACTCCAGCCAATTACAATAACAGTGGAGGGGGTGGGATATGGGCGCTAACTATTGTTGGGTGCTAACTATTGTTGCAGCCCTGATTAGTGCTGTAAGCAAGCATGAGATGCAAAATGGAGTTAAGATTACATACCTCATGGAAGGAATGTATAGTCTAGGAGAAAAACCATCTTTATCCCTTGCTGAATCACCTTCTTATGTTTTTTCCTGGAGGGAATCGGGGTTACTACCCAAACTGCAAAATCACACTTACTAGAGCAAAGGAAAGAGGTAGATCATTCTCCCTGGGAAATCAAAAGTGCAAAAGCTCAACTGGAACAGGTGCCTTGGCTTCGAAGGCTAACTGTTGGGAAGTAGGGAATAAAATACTCTCTGGTGCTTACGATGACACAGATCATCGAGACTCAGCTGGAGATTTCCAACTGAAACTACCCATTCTGCAGCAAGTTTGAGCCCCAGGAGGTATCTGAGACCCTTCCTTTGAAGACCCTGGAAAATTTGAGGACTTCTCTGCCACCGCAGGACATCCAGCATCTGGCAAACAGCTTTGGACAGATGGGTGAAACCCCCAAGAGGTGGGATGAGAGGGAAGGATGTAGTTGAAGATCTTTCCCAAAGAATGTGGTGTGTGGGCTTCCCTGGGGGTCCAGTGGCTAAGACTCTGCCCTCCCAATGCAGGGGGCCCCAGGTTCTCTCCCTGGTCAGGGAACTAGATCCCACAAGCAACAACTAAGAGTTTGCATGCCACAACTAAAGATCCTTCATGTCACAACTATGACCTGATGCAGTCAAATAAAAAGATTTTTTAAATGGAGTGGGCTTCCCTGAGGGCTCAGTGGTGAAGAATCTGCCTGACAATGCAAGAGACACAGGTTCAATCCCGATCCAGGAGGATCCCACATGCCGTGGAGCAATTAAAACCCTCGTGCTGCACCTACTGAGCCTGGGTTCTAGAGCCTGGGAGCCGCAACTACTGAACCCACGTGCTTGGAGCCTGTGCTCTACAAGAAAGGCCACTGCAGTGAGAAGCCTGTGTATAGCAACTAGAGAGCTGCCCCTGCTCATGGCAACTAGAGAAAAGCCCACGCAGCAATGAAGACCCAGCACAGCCAAAACCAAATGCGTAAATAAAATTTTAAAAAAAGAATGCAGTGTGAACACCCTAGAATCTTTATAAAGGTCAGTGTGCTGGGGCTTATCACCAGACCAGCTCCTGGCACTGGGAAAATGTCAAATAAGCAAACCCCAGGAGAAGACAGTCCTGCTTGTGGAGGCTTGAAGGGTTAAGGACCCCAGGGGCAAAGTCTCTTTTATCATCAGATGGGCTGCAAGAGGAGGGGAAGCCTATTGAGTTATCCCCCAGACTCTCCCCTCTGCACAGCTTCTCCTGAGGGTCAGTTGCAGCCAAATCTGTCTCTGTTTATGGGTCAGAGATGGAAGGAGGAAACTAGCCTTGACTGTGCATCCTCCACAAACCAGATCTTTCGCATATATCATCTCAGGTCATCCTCTCAAAAGACTCTTGGCCAAAGGACAACTAACATAATAAGCATCTGAATGGGGTTACAGTTGCATTGCTCTGATAAAGACCCTGCTCTAATTCCTTAAAAAACTGGCAATAGTACTGCCATATGACCCAGCAAAACTACTGCTGGTCATACACACCGAGGAAACCAGAATTGAAAGAGACACGGGTACTCCAATGTTCATCACAGCAGTGTTTACAATAGCTAGGACATGGAAGCAACCTAGATGTCCATCGGCAGATGAATGGATAAGAAAGCTGTGGTACATATACACAACGGAATATTACTCAGTTATGAAAAAGAATGCGTTTGAATCAGTACTAATGAGGTGGATGAAACTGGAACCTATTATACAGAATGAAGTAAGTGAGAAAGAAAAACACCAATACAGTATATTAACACATATATATGGAATTTAGAAAGATGATAATGATAACCCTATAGGAGAGACAGCAAAAGAGACACAGATGTAAAGAACAGACTTTTGGACTCTGTGGGAGAAGGCGAGGGTGGGGTGATTTGAGAGAATAACATTGAAACATGTATATTACCATATGTGAAATAAATGGCCAGTCCAGGTTTGATGCATGAGACAGGGTGCTCAGGGCTGGTGCACTGGGATGACCTTGAGGGATGGGATGGGGAGGGAGGGGGGAAGGGGTTCAAGATGGGGAGCACATCTACACCCATGGCTGATTCACATGAATGTACGGCAAAAACCACTACAATATTGTAAAGTAAAGTGAAAGAAAGTGAAGTCGCTCAGCCGTGTCCAACTCTTTGCAACCACACCCAGGGATCAAACCCAGGTCTCCCACATTGCAGGCAGACACTTTATCCTCTGAGCCACCAAGGAAGCCCATAATTGGCCTCCAATTAAAATAAATTAATTAATTTACAAAAAAGAAAAAAGACCCTGCTCTAGCTGCCCCAACCATCACCAAAGTCAGCTGACCACTCCTTAAATAGCTCCTGTCACTCACAGGAGTGGACTGAATTTTATCTCAGATTCCCAGGTCTAGGACAACCTGGGCAGGCTGGCAATCAGATAATTAGGCAGGAACTAACAACTCAAAGGAACCAAGAGTTTGGATTTTTGCAAATTTTTAAGAAGGTTTTTTAAGGAAGGCTTTGAATGGCCTTTCTCTAAACCAGGAGTTCTCAAAGCATGGACCCTAGACCCATAGCATTGACATCATCTGGGAACAAGATAGAAATCCAAATATCACTATCTTTAAAAGGTATTTGCACCCGCATGTTCACTGCAGCATTACTTACAACAAATAAGATGGAAGCAACCCAAGTGTCCATCAACAGATGAATGGATTAAAAAAAAGATGTGAAATAGATAAATAGATATAGGTACAGATGTAGACACAGATATATACACACATAATGGAATATTATTCAGCCATAAAAAAGAAAATTTTGCTATTTACAACAGATGAATTGGACCTTGAAGGCATTATGCTAAGTTAAGTAAATCAGACAAAGAGAAAAACTGTATAATCTCACTTATATATAGAATCTTTAAAAAAAAAAAAACTGAACTCATAGATACAGAGAATAGATTAGGGGTTTCCAGAGACAGAGGATGGGATATGAGCAAAATAGATGAGGTGTTGAAAGTCACAAACTTCCAGTTATAAGATAAATCAGTTCTGGGATGTAATGTATAGCAGGGTATTTAAAAAAAAAGAAAGAAAGAAAGAAATACAAATTCTTGTACTCTACCCTAGACCTGGGGCTTCACAGGTGGCTTAGTGGTAAAGAATCCACCTGCAATCAGGAGACGTGGGTTTGATCCCTGGATCAGAAAGATCCCCTGGAGAAGGAAATAGCAATCCACTCCATCATTCTTGCCAGGGAAATCCCATGGAAAGAGGAGCCTGGCGGGCTACAGTCCATGGGGTCACAAATGAGTCAGACACGACTTAGAGACTAAACAACAACACCCTAGACCTACTGAATCAAACGTTCTGAGGATGTGGCCCAGCAGTCTTCACTTTCTTCAAGGCCTGTAGATGATTCTGACACACTGGTGTGTTTAAGAACCAGTGCTCTAAACCTGGGAGCTCAAGTTAATGGCACCTGTTTCTTGTAAAAGGGACCAAGGACCTCAGAGTCAGAATAGCTAGAGCCCTTTGAACGTCGGTGGGCTCCCTCCCACCTCCCCATCTACACAGATCCAAGCACTGGTCTGGCTGGGCCACACCCCAGCCCTGCCTGGCCCTGCAGCCTGGTCTCAGCTGAGATACAGAGGGACACTCTGGCCTCTGGAACTTAGGGGGACACTGGGGACGGTTGTGTCTTGGGAGTTCTTGCTCCTCTCGGAAGCTGCCACCAGGAAGACAAGGGGCTCTGTTCAAGAAATGCCCAGAACCCCAGCCTGGGGTTTTCCCAAGACTAACCCCCAAAGAGTGAAACACTCAATCAGGCAAGGCTCCACTACCCCAGGAGCCTGGCAGGAAGCAAACACACAGGCCCAACCCAGGGGTGCTGAGCCAGGGGGTGCCTGTCACATCTGAGGAGGCCCAGAGGTGTCAGCTCTGCAGTTGGATTTTGAGGACAGTGCAGTGCCACCGGCTGATGGATGGCTTTCCAATGAGGGTACTGTGCAGGCTGCCAGCTGTGCCAGTACAGGCTGGTGATAAGCATGGCTGCACGCTCCCCTCCCACATGTACGGGAACATCACACCTCCCACGAGCAGCAATTAATCTGTGTGGGAGACAGGCCAGGACAGACAGGACCAGGGAGCTACCAGCAAGTCACTGCGCCCTGTCTGCCACCCCTGGATGGTCGGCCAGGCTCTTGATACACGCAGTCTACCAGCCAGTGATGCCACCAGCTTGCCTTCATCAGCAACCCTGGGGGTAGGCAAACAGTGGGGGTACTCTGGTGATGAACTGAGAGCCGATAGGTACAGGTTCAAATCCCAGCTCTGCCACTGACAAGCTATGAGGCCTTCAGCAAGTTTTGTCATTTCTCTAGGCTTCACTTTCCACCCGTGGAAACCTGCAACCTCTCAGAGTTAGGATGAGAAGACAGGGAGTTCGGGATGGACATGTACACGTTGCTGTATTTAAAATGAATAACCAGTGAGGTCCTACTGTATAGCACAGGGAACTCTGCTCAGTGTTTTGTGGCAGCCTGGATGGTTAGGGAGTTTGGGGGAGAATGGATACATGTATATATATGGCTGAGTTCCTTTGCTGTCCACCTGAAACTATCACAACATTGTTAATTGGCTATACCCCAAAACAAAATAAAAAGTTAAAAAAAAAAAAAAAGAAAGAAAGAAGAGAAAGAAATGACTCGTGTGAAGTCCCTGGGACACAGCAGACACAGCAAATAGTGATGCCTCTCCTCTGTCCCAAGCAGTCCACCTAGACACTGGGGTTCTCCCAGGAAACCCCACAGGATTACTAAATAAGCACAGAGCACCTCCCCCAGGCCAATGAGGTCCCCCAAAAAAGGAAGAGTTGGAGAGCAGATATCTTTCTATGAATCATTCAATATGGAAACAACCTAATGGAGGCAAAGAAAGGAGCCCCGTGCAGTCAGCTTGGGTCCAGTTGGTCTCCTATCCCCTGCCTCAACCTGCCCGGCCCACAAACCAGAGCCCCAAGAGGTGACCTCTAGAAAAAATTCAAAATCACAGCCCTGCCCTATTTTTACAGCCCCACGTGGATCCTTAAGGCTGACAGAGCTAAGTAAAGATAGCTCAACGTGGCCTTCAATGTCAGATTCAAATATTCTGAGTCTCACCCCTCACCATGAACCTCCCCCTTCCAGCTACCCAGAAAACAGTGCAATTCCCAGAATGCACCAGGACATTGCAAGACTGGCCCTTTGCACATACTGTCTTCCTACCTGGAAAGCCTTCCCTGAGTTCTTATTCATTTAAAGCATTGACCCTCTATGACTCAACTTTAGAACAACATCCTCTGATGCCCCTGCCACAGGCATAAGTAGTTACATGGGTTTTCTTACACCCAACACAACTATCTATCAAGGTCTTCTACCCGTAAATATCTATTTGATTTTGGGTCCTCTCCATCACTGAGCCGTGAGTCCCTTCAGTCCAGAGACCATATTTGGTTTCTCTCACATCTCTAGCTCCTGCAGGGCGCAGGCACATGCTCTATAATGTTTCAGTAACTTCAGTGCAGTGCTTACTTACAGCCATATAATCATACCCATCACACCATGAACTAACGATTAATGAAGCCACAGATGACTGACCCACAGTGAGGAGATGGATAAACCAAGATCCTGACACACCCGGTCATCTCCAGCCCTGAGTCCCATGGTTCAAGATGTCTCAAATTAGAGGGTAGTCTGCTGACCCCTCATGCCCCTCAATGTATTAGCTAATGTCCTATTCTGACTCAATTTACCCTTCTGTGGTCAAACCTAAAGACCACTCGGAAACAGTACCTTTCATCATGGGTACTTAAATCAGTGCCCTCCTAGAACAATCAGAGTGTCATCAACCTCCTGAGAACCTCAGACCAGCAGCTACTGTACCTCCATGATCAGCCCCTCCCCTGATCCAGGTGGCCCCAGAGATCATCAGAATTTAGAGAATCAAAGAGCCCCAGGAACAGAAAGGAATTCTATTAGGGTGCAACTCATCTGTCTATTCACTCAATGTTTATCTTGATAGTCTCCTTCCCCAGCTTGAATGCTTCTAACAACAAGGAACTCACCACCTCTTCAGTTCAGTTCAGTTCAGTTCAGTCACTCAGTTGTGTCCGACTCTTTGCAACTCCATGAATCACAGCACTCCAGGGCTCCCTGTCCAGCACCAACTCCCGGAGTTCACTCAGACTCACGTCCATCAAGTCAGTGATGCCATCCAGCCATCTCATCCTCTCTTGTCCCCTTCTCCTCCTGCCCCCAATCCCTCCCAGCATCAGAGTCTTTTCCAATGAGTCAACTCTTCGCATGAGGTGGCCAAAGTATTGGAGTTTCAGCTTTAGCATCATTCCTGCCACAGAACACCCAGGACTGATCTCCTTCAGAATGGACTGGTTGGATCTTCTTGCAGTCCAAGGGACTCTCAAGAGTCTTCTCCAACACCACAGTTCAAAGGCATCAATTCTTCAGTGCTAAGCCTTCTTCACAGTCCAACTCTCACATCCATACATGACCACAGGAAAAACCATAGCCTTGACTAGACGGACCTTTGTTGGCAAAGTAATGTCTCTGCTTTTCAATATGCTATCTAGGTTGGTCATAACTTTCCTTCCAAGGACTAAGCATCTTTTAATTTCATGGCTGCAATCACCATCTGCAGTGATTTTGGAGCCCCAAAAAATAAAGTCTGACACTGTTTCCACTGTTTCCCCATCTATTTCCCATGAAGTGATGGGACCAGATGCCATGATCTTCGTTTTCTGAATGTTGAGCTTTAAGCCAACTTTTTCCCTCTCCTCTTTCACTTTCATCAAGAGGCTTTTTAGTTTCTCTTCACTTTCTGCCATAAGGGTGGTGTCATCTGCATATCTGAGGTGATTGATATTTCTCCCAGCAATCTTGATTCCAGCTTGCGTTTCTTCCAGCCCAGCGTTTCTCATGATGTACTCTGCATATGTTAAAGAAGCAGGGTGACAATATACATCCCTGACGTACTCCTTTTCCTATTTGGAACCAGTCTGTAATGATATCTTATTCCATCCTTGGTCAGTCAACCTCCTGGATGCCTCCAGATCCTACAGTTTTCCATAGATCAGTGGTTCTCATCTCCTCAAGTCTCCTTCTTTCATAAAATGAGGAAGCAAGCATTGTTCCCCAAATCTTGACAGATTTTTGAAGGAAGTGAAGTGGTTCACCTTTCACCTGGATACCCCGAATATGCATGCAAGCAAGCTCTGTTGCATCCAATTCTTTGCAACCCCTGTGGACTGTAGCCTGCCAAGCTCCCCTGTCCATGGAATTTCCCAGACAAGAATACCAGAGGGGACTGCCATTTCCTGCTCCAAGGGATCTTCCCAACCCAAGGATTGAATCTGCATGTCCTGCATCTCCTGCATTGCAGGCAGATTCTCTGCCACTGAGTCATGAGAAGTCCCACCCCTGGTCTGTTACAGAGTAATTTGTTACTACCCAGGCTGCCCCACTGACCTGCCAGAGAAAACGACAGACTGATGTCTCAAAAAACCATTTTATCTGGGTCTGGATTCCAGGTTCTTTTACAGATCAGTGATGGGGGGAGTTGAGGAAACAAAGTAAAAAGGCCATTAATCTTCAAGTATCTCCTAGAATGGCAAGCCCCAGGCAGAGGATGTGTTAATTTCTTCCTTCCTTCCATCTGCAGGTGGACAGGGTTCTGAACAAAGGCATTTTGACAGTCAGGCAGAGGGGCAGGATTCTCTGATGCAGGCCCTTCTGTGTGATTATAATAACAAAAGCAATGAAAAGCAAGTCAAACAAACAGTCCCAACATGAGATCGAATTGACTTTTCCCTGCAACGGTTCTGACACTCTCCTTCTACTGAATTCTCATTCTATGCCCAGTATCTCAGCTCTTGTGTATTTCCATTAACATTGTCTGAGAGCAAACTGGCTTGGTGGGGGGGAGTCCATATCACCCTGATTACTTATATGAAGTCAAGCATGAACTAAAAGCCCCAAGACATTAAAGACATGCTAGGATAAGCTGGAGCTTCCCTCACCAGGATTTGGATCATTGCTCCTGTATCCCAATGCAAGACACTCCATTATTCTTGTGCTGATTCATTTTTTAAGATTTGGCCCCACACAGGTAGCCAAGGTCTTTTCAGATAGTGATTCTTTCATCTAGCCTCTTCACACTTTTTATTTTTCATCTCTATTTCATCTGTGATCTCATCAGTGGATTTTCTATCACTTCATCCAAATCATTCATTAAAAATGCTAAATAGAGGCTTCCCTGGTGGCTCAGGGGTAAAGAATGCACCTGCCAATTCAGGTAACACAGGTCAGATCTGGGAAGATCCCACATGCCGCAGAGCAGTTTAGCCCGTGCACCACAATTCTGGAGCCCAGTGTTAAGGGACCAGACCTGAGCCATGACAGGCTCAACGAGCTACACTAGGCCTAAGTTCCGGGTTCTTGTAAACCTGAGTCACGATTCTGGGAAGCTACGCAGGAGCCAATCAGGAAAGTCCCACTCGCGCCAAACCTGAGCCAATCCGGATAGGGATGCGGGATTTAAAAATCGCGCACACGTGCGCGCGCGCGGATTAGCCAATCATCACCCGCCAGCTATGCTGTTACAGAAACAAAGAACCGCCTGTATAAAAGCAGCTGTGATTCAGAGATCAGGGCTCTCGTCAAGACTCCACTGCACTGGATGAGACTTGAGCCCTAGCTCGAGCTAGCAATAAAACCCTTTTATGCTTTCACATTGCCATGGATGTCTTATTATCTCAGTTTTGGGAACTCAGACTTCCGGCATAACACCAGGAGCCTCAACTACTGAGCCTGTGTGCAGCAACTACTGAAGTTTGCATGCCTAGAACCAGTGCTCCACAGCAAGAGAAGCCACAGCAATGAGAATCCCACGCACCACAACTAGAGAGTAGTCCCTGCTCTCTGCAACTTGAGAAAACCCCGCGAAATAAGGGAGACTCAGCATAGCCAAAAACAAATATGAATTAAAATGCTAAATAGGATCGGGAATGAAATCGAGCCATTAGGCACTCCAGTAGAGACCTCTCTGCAGGATAATATCCACTCTAATCTATTCTAAATAGGTAAAGCTAGTTATTTATCTATTGGGATTTTCTAAAACCCAGTCCATATTCTCTGTCTTCTCCCTAAGAATAGCTGAAGATTCTTTTACAAGTCCTGCTGAAACTCTGCTGAACCCCAGATCAACAATCTACTTCATGGAGCAGATACTGCTATAGATTACTCATTGGCCAGCCACCACCCCTTCTTGCTGACTTTTCCCGGGAGACAGTGCACCAAGATACCAGCTACTTAGCTCGGTCTCCCTTGAAAATAGCAGTGGCCATGTGAGTTATTCTGGCCAATGAGGTCAAGGTGGAAATTACTGGGTGGACCAGCCCTCTTGACACCATGAGTGAAAACCCAAGTCAATCACAAACTCACCTCAGCCCTAAAGTCATGAGTCTTTGAAATCAATGCTAAAGACCACCTGCCTCAGCTAAAACAAGTTGAGTCTCATGTGTCAGCTTCACTTGGATGCCCAAATATTCAGTTAGACATTATCTCTGAATGTTCCTAAGAGAGCATTTCTGAATGGGATTAACATTTGAATTGGCAGACTGAGGGAAAATTATTTTGAGTGGGCCTCATCCAATCAGTTGAAGGGCTGGATAGGACAAAATGGCCGACCCTCCCTCAACTAATAGAGAATTCCTCCTGTATGATTACCTTCAAGCCATGATGTCAGTTTTTCCTGACTATGAATTTATATAGAAACATCAGCTATTCCCAGGTCTTGAGACTCCTGATCTTCAGTTTTGAAACTATACCATCAATTGTCTTGGGTCTCCAGATAGCTAAATAATAGATGAACAGATAAATCCTATCAGTTCTGTTTCTCTGGAAAACCCACCTCTGAAGGAGACAGTAAGAGCCGCCTGGCAGCACTGTAGGTCTGTCCCTGCAAGGGAGAAGGAGGTGAAGAAGGAATAGATATGAAGGGTCTTGGACTACGTGTTAATCCCAGTTGCCAGGTCGATGCAGAGTCCTCAAGCCAAAGTGGCCTGGAGGAGGACCCGGCATACTGCAAGAGTAGGTCTGCATTAGTAGCCCTGCTGCGGTCAGTCACTGCTGGGAACAGGCTACGAGAAGTGTAACCCTGGCCCAAACATGGTGATGGCTTCACTGAGACAGCAGCTGGGTCATCAGTCAGTTGTTTCCACAGCTGATGAATTTTTATGGCCATCACAGAAGACCTTTCACATGTCTTGGAGGATTTCTTACTCACCCTTCTCCCCAGGTTGCAAGATGCTTTAGGGTATTGCATCTAAAGCATATTGACATATACTTGACATCTCTTTGACAATATCTCTGGATTCTACACACATATTTCAGGGCACCAGTGAAAGTCCCTTTCAAAACCCTGTTTTAAGCCAAATGAAAACTTTTGAAATGTACCAAATTTGTACCTAAAATTGTTAGTCCTAGTTACTTTCCTAGTTACAATTTAGCAACAAATAATAAAAACAAACAAGCCAAATGTTATTTTTGGTAGGTTAGAATACATTTTTTAAAAAACACATAATTCATAAAATTTGAAAGAGATGAATTAGTAGAAAGAAAATATTAGTAGAATTTTTTGTAATCCAATAGTTGGGTCTTAAAGGAAAAGCAACAATTGCATAGATAAAATCATCAGCTAGTTTAGATTTTAAATAATCCCCAGACAAAACACAAATATTCTGAAACAGGAATGAGATTAGAAAACAAGTTAAAAGAAAATTACAAGTGCCTCATTTAAGTAGTGTTGCCTGGGGAGGCATTGCCAAAAAGGTGACATTCAACCTGAGACTTCAATGGGAAGAGGTTCTGCAAAGACCTTGGAGAAGGCACTTTCAGGTGCAAACAAGCTTAGATACTTGAGGAACAGAAAGAAGGCCACATCCAGATGAGAAACCGAGATGCTGAGGTCTTAAACATCTTTCCTAAGACCACTCTGCTGGTAAAGGATGAAGTTGGGGCCTGAACCCAGAAGTTCTAACCCAAGAATCTGCACTTATCACCACTACATTATGGAATTTCTCTTAGACACTTCCACATGCCTTAAGAATTAACAGTGGAACTTCCTTAGTGGTCCAGTGGCTTAGACCGCTCGCTTCCAATACGAGGAGTCTGGATTCTATCCCAGGTCAGGGAACTAATCCCACGCTCTACAACTAGAGATCCTGTATGCTGCAACTAAGACCCAGCACAGCCAAATAAATAAATAAATATTTTTAGAAAGAAGAAGAATAAAAGAATTAACAGTGACACTGCCCAGTTGCTTTTTAGTTGTCTTTTCCTGAGTGGGCCTCCAGAAGAGTCTCCAGGTCAGTCCCTGGAGAACTAGGGTCCAGGAAATGACATCCACTGACCTGATCAGGCCCCAAGGGACAAAATCAAGGAGGAATCAGCATCCATCCCTTCTGGTGCAGCCACCCAAGTGTGATGGACTAAACTAAGCTGATGCACTCAGGGCACAAAGCTTAAGGAGATTCTCACTCATTTTTTTTTAATAGAAGTATAGTCGATTTACAGTGCTGATTGTTGTGCTGATTTCTGCTGTACAGCAAAGTGATTCAGTAGGAAATGGCAACCCACTCCAATATTCTTGCCTGGAGAATTCCATAGACAGAGGAGCCTAGTATGCTACAGTTCACGGGGTCACCAAGAGTCAGACACCACTGAGTGACTAACACACACATAGTTGGTTTACAATGTTGTGCTAATTTATGCTGCACAGCAAAGTGATTCAGAGTACATATATACTCTCTTTTTTAATTTTCTTTTCTACTATAGTTGATCATAAGATACTGAATATAATTCTCGGTGCCATATCCATTCCTTTTTTTAGGTTTCTTGGTTTGCTTTTGCTTTTGTTTGGTAGTCTGGCATACAGGATCATAGTTCTCAACCAGGCCCCCTTGCAGTAGAAGTGTGGAATCCTAACCACTGGACCGCATGTAAATTCTCTTTTCCTTTTATTTTTTTTTTGGCTATACCAACAACTGTTACTGTTACTCCTGCATTTGTGATGTCAAACCCCAGTTCATGTGCCTGATGCAGCAAAGCCAAACAAGCCAAAACACCAGAGTTTGGAGCAGAGAAATGGTTATTGCAGGGCCAAGCAAGGAGAACGGGAGGCTCTTGCTCAATAGACCTGAACCCCTCAATGGTTTGGTGGCAAAGAGTTTTTATAGGCAAATCTCAGGGGAGGGCCACAGAGGGTGTGATTTTCCTCAGATAGGTTGGTGATGAGGCAACAGGGTGATGTTCCAGGCACTTCAATCATCAGCCATCTGGTTCCAGCCTTTAGTCTGTGGTCCACAAGCTCAGCCTGAAATTACCAACCTCCACCCGGGTGGGAGCCTTGGGTCCTCTAGAGGAACTCAGAGATGTGCATCAGGTCATTTTGAACGTCCCTGGAGGAGGAACCAGGTCCCTGCCCCATGACTACACCGTTGTTTCCGGACTGCCTTTCCCTTGTTTCTGTATGCCCTGACTCCTCTAAGTAGTAGCTGAATCTGCCCTTTGGAACTCAGAGAAGCTCTGGGAGGCTGAAGCCTTTTTCCTACCAATAGGGAACAGGAGACATAGAAAGGCTTTTGCATGTGGGAGGGCCCCACGGGGTCCTGCTGGGTTTTATTTGCACAGTCTCCTTGAATTTAGCACCCTGGGCTCCTCACAGGCCTCACCCTAGCCCCAGTCCTGCACCTGTGCC
Organism: Ovis canadensis; assembly: GCF_042477335.2. NCBI lineage: Eukaryota > Metazoa > Chordata > Mammalia > Artiodactyla > Bovidae > Ovis > Ovis canadensis. The sequence goes on along the minus strand of NC_091257.1, from coordinate 83,325,335 downwards.
AGAAGCAGGATGTTACCCAGAGCCCTTCAACAGGCAGGAGCTAATCATTCTGGTGGCCTCCCACTGGCTTCCACTCCATCCCCTCGGCTGCATCTATTACACCCAGGTCACCTGGGCTCAGCTGGGTCTGTCCCTAATACTCTGTGGCTGAGGTCACAGCACACCCTGTGTCCCAGACCATCCCAGTCAGGACCATGTGTGGGCTCAGCAAGTCCTCCATCAAGGTGGCTCCCCCGGCCATGAGCTCACAAGGGCTGTGCATGTCCCTCAGAATGACAGCTCTTTTTTCACTGATGTCACAGCAAGAGCCACAGAAGGAGGCAGGTGACAAGACTGTAAAGTCCTATTTCCAGAAATGCCAACCAACCTTTGCTGACACCACACCTGGACCTCCAGTCCTTCTGCCAACTTCCCCATTATTTTATTATAATGAGCAACAAGCTCATTAATAACCCTTCCCCCCGAAGTCCCTGCCACAGGGGGGACCAGCAGGTGCAAGGGGCTGACAATTAGTCCTTTACAATGCATGGTTGGCAATAAACTCACTCTGAAGCTGCAACAGCCAGGACCTGGCTCCAGGTAGTGTCTACAGTCACTAGAGTAATTAAAGGCAGAGGCACAGGCTGGAGTGTGTGTGTGTTAACCCTTGAAAAGCCACTGAGCTTAGAATTCTTGGAAAACTGAGAGCGTCAAAAAAAAAAAGGAAGCATCTCACATGCTCTAAAGAAAATGTCCAACTTCCATCTCAGGCTCCCTGCTGTGTTTCTCTTCAATAAATCAGGTCCTTATCATCACCTCTATGAAAACACCCCAAAACTTGATACTTTCACTATCTTCTCACTCCTACATTTCCAGTGGGTTCTGGGGCAGTCTATTGGCATCAGTCCAAAACTGAGACATCTGAATGTAAGTACTGGGGCCTTTCCCAATAAAGAACAGCCTGGGGCTCAAGGAACAATCATGACGTTAGGAGTAGGTACTATGGGGAAAAGAAAAGTTCTCTAGCTACAGCTCAGCAGGGGGTTAGGACATTAAACAGATATGGAAATCATAAATGTCTAATGAACCCAGTCTCCACAGTTGTATGGCTTTCTCCAGCAGTAGGACTGACCAGGGAGTGTAGCACAGAAGTCCTGAGGTGGTGCATGACCCATGGGACCCAGATGGCATCTGGAGAGTAGATTCAGGAAGAACTGATAAGAACATGAGTATAAATATTCATGGGGGAGTTCCCTAGAAATCCAGTAATTAGAACTCCCTGCTCTCACTGCCGAAGGCCCAAGTTCAACTCCTGGTCGGGAACTAAGATCCCACAAGCCATGCAGTGTGACCCAAAAAAAAAAAAATCTTTTCAGTTTTTTTAATTTAAAAAATAAAAATAGTCATGGCTTCAGAGTAAGGTCAGAAAGGCAAATCAATGAGATTGAAGGAAAGGAAGAGGAAGGAGAACAGAGAAGGAACTCTGAGAAGCTAAGGTTTCAGAGGTCAAGAGTTCAGATGTGATGACCAGATCCATTCCATAGCCATGAGTATGGTTACCTGTCAAGAGAGCCATCACATTGCATAACTCCAAGGACCACTGATCATACAGAATTCAGGGAAGCTGTGCAATGGCCCTGTTAACGTGAAGGTCATTGGAGATGAAGAGACCCAGGGAAGGTGAGGCAAGGGCACTGAATGGGTGGAATACATGAGAACTGAAGATGCCCTGGACAATGGTGGAATTCAGGACAGAAAGGGAGACTACGATACAGAAAAGGTATGACCTTGACCCCAAGCAAGCCTGACCTCAAATACAGTTCCACCAATTGCTCGTTGTGTGCCCTTGCAGTAAATCTCTGAACTCCTCAGGGTTTCTGATGTCTCACATTTAAAATGTAATCATGTACTTAACTTCAGGATGGTAATGAGAATTTTTAAAGATGTTTTATGTGCAGTAGGGGGCTGTTCTTAGACTTGTTTGCTGTCAGATCGGTTCCTCCCTATTCCCCTGCTTTTCTCTCTAACAAAGAGAGCTGACTTCTGAGTCAGATCCAAGGTCAGATGGTTTCCAGCAGGGCTGAACCAGTGGGAGGTATGGGTGGGAGATTGAAACGCAGAAGGAAAGCAAAATCAGTATTTCTCATCACTTCCTTCCTCCCTTCTCAGGCAACATCTCTAGCAAGAGCTGAATCTCCTCCATTGTTTCAGCTCCAGTAAAACAAATCATTTTAGGCTCCAACTTCTGCCCGCAGGCTCTGATAATCCCATCTTCTTCCTTTGTCTCTCTAGCCCTAGCCCAGCTTTCTGCTATTGCATGAATTCCTGATGGCCTCACCATTTCCTGTTCAGCTTCTCAACTTTTCCATCACCTGTGTAATCAATTCCCTAATTAAATTCTCTCTGTTGTAAATATTTACAGTAGTTTCTGTTTTCCTCACTGGACTTAACTAGTACAAGTGCCTGGTGTCATGCTTGGCACATAAGGGGCACTTAAATAGCTTGTACTTATTATAATTATGTTTAGATTGCTATTAACACTTCATTGCCCAAGCCCTTAGTATGTATTCAGTCCACCAAAGATGGCAGCCAGGATGATAACAAGATGGCATAACAACCTGCCATGTCTTCTAAGAACAGAAGTAGCTAATGGATAATTACAGGGGCATATTATTTACTTGAACCTTAGAATCAGCCTGCAATACAGGAGACCCTGATGCGATTCCTGGGTCAGGAAGATCTGCTGGAGGAGGGATAGGATGCCCACTCCAGTATTCCTAGGCTTTCCTTGCGGCTCAGCTAGTAAAGAATCTACCTGCAATGTGAGAGAACTGGGTTCGATTCCTGGGTTGGGAAGATCCCCTGGAGAAGAGAAAGGCTACCCACGCCAGTATTCTGGACTGGAGAATTCTATGGACTGTATAGTCCATGGGGTCACAAAGAGTCAGACATGACAGTGCCTTTCACTTTCACTTTGAATCTCACCTCTGGAACCATGGGCTTCCCTGGTAGCTCAGCTGGTAAAGAATCTGCCTGCAGTGTGGGAGACCTGATTCGATCCCTGGATAGGGAAGATCCCCTGGAGAAAGGCCAGTATTCTGGCCTGGAGAATTTTATGGACTGTATAGTCCATGGGGTCACAAAGAGTCGGACACAACTAAGCGACTTTCACTTTCAATTTCTGGAACAGGGACTGAGGGCTTTGACTTTATATCCCTGGTACCTATCACAGGGGCTGGCACAGAGCAATTCTTCAAAATAATGGTTATTAGACTGACTTCAATTCTTTCTAGTTATGTAGTCAGAACAGCATCTGTTTATGAGTCAGGAGACCCCTGAGTTCAGGTTGCAGGCTCTCACCTGTGTATCCACTGAATTTTTGAAAATTAGGGATATTAGGAAATTTAGGAAAATTAAGGAGGTCCAGGATTAAAAAGACAAGATGAATAAGACACTCTCATCTCCAGCATAAAATCTAAAGATATGCCAAGAAAACCCAGAAATCAAGATACCTACTACTACAATGCAGTATTTTTTAAAACATCCTTAACGCAAAAATCTATGATAAATAAAATAGCAAAATTTGAATAAAGACAGGATTAGTATTTCTGATTTTTCCTTTTGCATCAGGATCCAAGCTGGCCCAGCGCAGCCCTGACAGTAACTGAGTCACTGCCTCTTGTCGCTCCTTCACTGTTTCCTCAGGGACCTGAAGTCACTAGAGCTAAAATGCAAGCCTCCCCCCCCCCACCCCCCCGACCACACTCCTCCTCCAGACACACACACTGCTGTCTTTTGGCTCTGGAGCAGGGACGGTGTCTGTCCTATTCCCTGCTGTAACTGCCTGGCACATACGAGACTCAAATTCACGTGCATGATGAATGAACGCGCAAATCCCCTCCTCTGAGTTGGGGAGATTCCATCAGGGTCACCACTAAGATATTCTAACAAAGCACCTCTGAAAAAACACATTCCAACTCACTAGGAATCAAAGAAATGTAAATTGAAACAATAAAGTGCCATTTTTCACTGCTAGAATTAGCGAAGATTTAGGAGATTGACGATACCCAATATTGACGTGGAAATCAAGAAAAGGGCAATCCTATGCACTACTGCTAGGGCTGCAAATTAATATAGTGGCTCTGGAAAGCAATTTGGCAATATGTAACAAAAGCCCTTCAAAAGTACATTGCTTTTGACCTAGCAATCCCACTTCAAAGAATTTATTCTAAGGAAATAATTAGGCAAGTGCCAGAAGATATATCTTCCAAGGTATTTCATCATAGTACTGTCTCTAACAACAAGAGCTTGCAAGCACCCTAAAGATCCAGAATTTTGGACTTACTAATATCATTAATAAATGTTAATAAAAAATAAAGGTATCACATGATGGAATATTATGCAGCCATTTTCAAATCATGATGTGGCTCTATATATACTTAAACCAGAAGGTTGCTCACATTGTATTAAATGGAATAACAGATTATAAAATATATACATAATGTAACCACCACTTTTAAAAAGAAAAGAAAATCTGGAAGGCTGAATACTAACAGTGGTTATCTCTAGGTTGTTGTTGTTTAAAGGTTAATTGTGTCTGATTCTTTTATGACCTCTTGGACTATAGCCCACCAGGCTCCTCTGTCCATGGGATTCTCCAGGCAAGAACACTGGAGTGGGTTGCCATTTCCTTCCCAACCCAGGGATCAAACTCACCTCTCCGGCATTGGTGGGCAGGTTCTTTACCACTGAGTCACCAGTAAAGCCCTATCTCTAGGTAGCAGAATATTAAATAATTTTAATTTTCTTAAGATTTTATTTTTCAAAGCAGTTATAGGTTCATATTGAAATTGAGAGGGAAATCAAGAGATTTCCCATATACCTCATCCCCACACAGGCATAACCTCCTCCATTAAAAATGAAAATGAAAGTGTTAGTCAGTCAGTCCATGTGACCCCATGGACTGTAGCCCACCAGGCTTGTCTGCCCATGGGATTTCCCAGGCAAGAATACCAGAATGTGTTGCTATTTTCTTCTCCAGGGGTTCTTCCCAAAACCGGGATTGAACCCGCATCTCCTGTCTCCTGTGCTGGCAGGCCGATTCTTTACCACCGACTCACCAGGAAAGAATTCCAAAATCTCAACAATAAGAAAACAAATAACCTGATCTTAAAATGGGCCAAAGAGTTTAACAGACATCTCACCAAATAAGATACACAGATGAAAAGCATACAAGGAGCTTCCCCGGTGGTTGAGGGGTTAAGTTTCCACACTTCCACTGCAAAGGGGCAAGGGTTTGATCGCTACTTGAGAAACTAAGATCCTACAGGCAGCACTGCTTGGCCAAAAAAAAAAAAAAAAAAACACAGAAAAGAAAGGAAAAAAAGCTTAAAAATAGATGCTGCACACAGTATGTCATCAGGGAAATGGAAATTAAAACAGCAATGAGATATCATTATATACGTAATAGAATGGACAAAATTCAGAACACTGATACCACCAAGTGCTGGCAAGGAAGTGGAACAATAGGAACCCTCACTCATTGCTGGAGGGGATACAAAATAGTTCAGCCACTTTGGACACAGACTGTACCCTACCCATTAGGTCTACACTTGTTTGCCCCTTGCCAGGGTTACTTATCTTCTGCAAGCCTGTTTCTTCCTCATCTTCTAGAAGAAAAATGATATTGACTGCTTGGGGTCCATTCTTCAGGAGGGATAAAACACCCGGTTTTGGAAGGCACAAGGGCCTCTGTGAGATGGGGCAGCATATATTATCCAATGTCAGGTCAAAATGGCTCCTGGATATGAAAAGATGCTCAACATCACTCATCATCAGAGAAATGCAAATTAAGACCTCAAATGAGATATCTTCTCCCACCTGCCAGAATGGCTATCACCAAAAAAAGACCACAAATAACATATGTTAGTGAGGATGTGGGAAAAAGGGAACCCTTGCACACTGTTGGTGAGAACGTAAGTTGGTCCTGCCAATGTGGAGGTTCCTCAGAAAACTAAAAATAGAACCATCATATGATCCAGCAATCCCACTCCTGGGTATATATCCAAAGAAAATGAAAACATTTTTTCTTTTTTTTTTATTTAAATTTTTATTTTTACTTTATTTTACTTTACAGTACTGTATTGGTTTTGGCATACATTGACATGAATCCACCACGGGTGTACATGAGCTCCCAAACATGAACCCCCCTCCCACCTCCCACCCTACACCATCCCATTCAAAACGATACAGGCACCCCCAATGCTCATAACAGCACCATTTATAATACCCAAGATATGAAATCAACCTAAGTATCCATCAAGAGATGAATGGATAAAGATGTGGTATATAAACACCATGGAATACTATTCAGCCATTAAAAATAGGGAAATTTATGTCACAACAGCATGAATGAACCTAAAGGGTATTATGCTAAGTGAAATAAATCAAAGAAAGACAAGTACTGTATGTTATCACTTTTATGTGGACTCCAAAACTAAAATTAGTAAATATAACAAAAAAAGAAATAAACTGACAGATATAGAAAACAAACTAGTGGTTACCAGTGGGGAGAGGGAAGAGGGGTGCAAAATAGCGGTACGATATTAAAAGGTACCCCCAGAGAAGGGATAGGTTACCCGCTCCAATATTCTTGGGTTTCCCTTGCGGCTCAACTGGTAAAGAATTCACCTGCAGTGTTTGGGAGACCTGAGTTCAATCCCTGGGTTGGGAAGATCCCCAGGAGAAGGGAAAGGCTACCCACGCCAGTGTTCTTGCCTGGAGAATTCCATAGACTCACAAAATTCCATGGGGTCACAAAGAGCCAGACACAACCGAGCAACATTCACTTTCACTTTTCACAAGCTACCATGTATAAAATAAATAAGCCATGAGGATATTTTGTCCAGCACAGGGAATACAGCCAATATTTTATAGCAACAGTAACAGGAGTATAACCTTTAAAACTGTGAATCACTATGTTATACACTTGAAATTTACAATATTGTAAGTCAACTATACTTTAATAAAAAGGGAGGAAAACATCTGTGTGTAGGATAGATATAAACTTTATTGCCATTAACTTTAAAGATTGTGAAAATTCAGGGAAGTCATTACAACTTTCTGAGTCTCAGACTTCCCTGGTGGTACAATGAATAAGAATCCACCTGCCAATGCAGGGGAGATGAGTTCGATCCCTGGTCTAGGAAGGTTCCACATGCTGCTGCGGAACAACTAAGTCCATGTGTCTCAACTACCGAAGTCCAAGTGCCCTAGAACGCATGCGCCACAGCTACTGAGCCCCCTTGCTGCAACTACTGAAGCCAGTGGGTCTAGAGACCACACTCCACAAGAAGAGAAGACACCGCAGTGAGAAGCCGGTGCATGTCAACAAAGAGTAGCCCCTGCTCACGGCAACTAGAGGAAGCCCATGAACAGCAAGGAAGACCCAAAGTAGCCAAAAATAAAAATAATCAATTAAAAAAAACTTTCTGAGTCTCATTTACCCTATCTCTAGTAAATGGAGGAAACAATACAAATCTTATAGGTCACTGCAAGGAAAATAAAAAACTAAGTATATTAAAATGCTTTTAAAAATACTTTTTTTCATATGGTGCCTGGAGCAGCTCTAGAACTTCTCTGCATGTTCACATGTTGGTGAGAGAGAGGATGACAGGTGTATTCTGACAGGACCCAGTGGATCCCTGGGCCACTCACTTATTGAAGGAGACGTGTCTTCACTCAGCCACTGGGGTGTATGTGTCACGATCTAAGAGCAGCAGACAAACCCTGACGGGTGCGTCCTCCTCACCATCACACATATGCACACAGGCACGCACGTGCACAATCGCCTCTAGACAGCTCATGATCACTTGCACTCACATCGTAAACACCACTCTGGGTCCGTGTCATAAGCAGCGGGAACTCATGCCGGAGCCATGTACACTCAGTCCCTCTGGCTGATTTATTGTCCTCCAGAGTTGGACACGACTGAGCGACTTCACTTTCACTTTTCACTTTCATGCATTGGAGAAGGAAATGGCAACCCACTCCAGTGTTCTTGCCTGGAAAATCCCAGGGACGGGGGAGCCTGGTGGGCTGCCATCTACAGGGCCGCACAGAGTCGGACACGACTGAAGCGAGTTAGCAGCAGCAGCAGCAGCAGTGTGCAAAGAGGCAGTCGTGTCTGAAGCGACTTAGTGCACACACGCGCACAATGTGCATGTATTCCACGGATCCCTACGGAGTTACCATTCTGTAGGCTATTCCCTTTGGCTCAAACTACCGCACACACAACTCCAGAAGGTCACACGGGTGCAGACAACCACACACAGCACCCATAGCAGCCCAAACCCAGAACAGGCACGCACACATCATGTACGCATGCGCCACCGCGCATACACCTTGCGGTCCCCCACCCACTGCCTGACCCAGGCCACGGGCTTCGTAGCAGTGAATTCAATCACTGTCGCCACCAAGGCTGCTATTAAAACTCAGCTCTAACCATCCAGGAAATCAGCCGCCGGGGGCTTGGCCCCTGCGGCCCTGGCTTCACCCTAGCAGCTGTGCTCAATGTCTGCCCCACCCCCACTCCATCCATCTGCTTGGCTGGTCTTTAACCCCAAACACCCCCACTTCCCCACTGCCCTCATCTCCTGCACAGCCTGCTGCTCACCCTGAAAGGCTGCCTGAATGAAAGTCATGAAGCCCAGCTCTCTGCCTTTGATCCTGCCCCACTGTAAATCTCCACACACAAAGGGACCAAGGGGTCCTTTTGCTACAAGAGGTAGTGAAAGACAGGAAAGGCCCCTGGGGCTCAGAGCTGCCAAAGACCTTCGTGGAAATATTTATTGACCACTAACCCTGTGTCGCTTGCCAGGTGACTCAGTGGTAAAGAATCTGCCTGCCAACGCAGGAGACTCGCTTTGAGCCCAGGGTTTGATCCTTGGGTCAGGAAGATCCCCTGGAGAAGGAAATGGCAACCCATTCCAGGGTTCTTATCTGAGAAATCCCATGGACAAAGGAGCTTGGTGAGCTACAGTCCAGGGGGTCACACAAGAATTGGAGGCAACTTAGCAACTAAACAACAGCAATAACTGTATGTCAGGCCCTCTACTAGGCGCTAAAGCTATGGTCATAATACATACGCAGTCCCTGCTTGTATGGGTTCTCATGGTCTGGAAAGGGGGAAACTTTTTTAATGCACAAATAAACATAAAATTTGAGCTGTCTCAAGTGGTATGAAGAGATGTGAATGAGAATGTAACATACCACAGGCTCCTCAGCTGCTGAAACAAGATCAGAACACCAAAGTAAGAGGGTTGATGTGGAGTCCATGAAATAATATGTATAAACTACTTATTTAGTAAATATTGGTCTGAATAAATCCACTATACAGACGGGCTTCTGTCCAGTTATTTATTACAGCATAATAAGCCACCTCAAAACTTAGCAGTTCAAAATAACGTCTCATTCTCGGTGGATGGACTGGGCTCAGCTGGGCGGATCTCACCTGGGGCCTTTTGCGCAGGCGCGGTCACATGGCTGCTGCTGCTGTCATCATCTGAAGGCTCGACTATGCTGAACATCCATATATTTGGCACCTCAGCTGGGATGGCTGGGGGAGATGGGGGCTGCTTGGTCATCTCGCTCCACATGGCCTCTTCAGGTAAGTAACTTCAGCTTCCTCACAGCATGAAAGTCTCAAGGCACTTAGGCTTGTAAAGCAGCTGGCTTCCTCTAATGCAAATGTTCCAAGAAAAGGAAAGTAAAAGAGTCCAATTCTTTTAAAGGGTCCCTAGGTGGGCTGCAGTCCATGGGGTCGCTAAGAGTCGGGCACGATTGAGCGACTTCACTTTCACTTTTCACTTTCATGCATTGGAGAAGAAAATGGCAGCCCACTCCAGTGTTCTTGCCTGGAGAATCCCAGGGATGTGGGAGCCTGGTGGGCTGCCGTCTATGGGGTAGCACAGAGTCGGACACAACTGAAGCGACTTAGCAGCAGCAGGCCCAGAAATGGCACAGCATCACTTCTTCCATATTCTATTGGTTGAAGCAGCCATGAGACTAGTCATTCCGCTTCTCGGTCGGGGAGTAACAAATATTATAAAATGCAGGGATCATTATCCATGGCTGCCTCCCTGGAAATATTGCAACCTCTAAGTAACAAAGAACAATTCTGAAGTTTTTAACTATGATAATAATAATTATGATAATAAATATGAAGTTTTTAACTATGACAACTATGATAATTATTATAATTTTCTGTTCAGCTGTTCGGTTGTTAATTTATGTTTGACTCTTTGCAACCCCATGAACTGCAGCATACCAGGCTTCCCTGTCCTTCACTACCTCCCTGAGTTTGCTCAAACTAGTCCATTAAGTTAGTGATGTCATCCAATCATCTCATAATAATAATTGTTATTATTATTATTATCACCATCATAATCACTTACTTTGTATCAGGGTGCTTGCTTAGAACTGAGAGAAAGAGAGAGAAATCAGTTATCCTCACAACCATTATTCTCACTGTATAGGAAATGAAACTGAGGTTCAGAAAGGCTGAATGATTTGCCCAAGGTCACACAGCAAGCGACAGAAATGGGACACAAACCCAAGACTACGTGACTGCAAAGCTCACCGTCTCGACCACTGACCAATCCACTGGCCTCTGATCCATCTCAATTACTCCTCACCTCAATATTCTTTGGTTCACATTTCACAGATCCCCAGCACCTAGTCTTCCTGGCCTTGCATCATGAAGCAAATCTGCTAATAGCTCCTCCTTAAAGTATTTTGTCTTCAAAAATAATGCTCTGCTCATCAGCAATGAGTTGGGAATGACCTGATAGCTCCAGAACTGCAAGTCATATTTCTGCAGGCAGCCCAAGAGGAGCTGCCAATGTACCTCTCAGCCCAGCCAGGTTGAGCAGGTAATTAGATTGAATCCTCTCTTTGGCTCGGTTTTCTTCCCAAGCAGACTGGCTATTGAGCAATCCATTCTCCAGGCACTAATACATCACCTGGGAGCACCCAGTCATGATGGATGAGCTAGGCCATCAGCGGAGCCCACGATGGATGGGTGTCATTCATCACTGCAGGAAGCCGATGGAGCCATGAGTTACTCAGGCCGTGGCACCTTCCACCCCCATTGGGGCCAGAGCCAGGAGGACTGAGGCTGGAGGAGGGAGGTGCAGAACTGAGAGGCCTTCTCTGGGAGACGTGCCAGCAACCGCGGGTACGTTCTGTCTGAACCACCTCAAAGCAGGGAGATGTCTAATGGAGTCTGCAGCTGGGACAGGGAGTATAGAAGGGAAAGAGAACGTAACAGATCATGGGTTTGGGAAATCATTCTTGCCTGGCTAGTGCCCTTGTTCTGTATTTTCTTTGCTCTGTAAGCTCAAACGAGGCTCTCCGGAGCTCAGTTTCCTCATCTCATTCCAGGTTGTTCCTTTCCACTTCTCAGCCCCTCCTGGTTAGGTGGGGCCCTGTGACAGCTTCCAGTTAGTGAAATATACAAGCAATTGCAAGAGTCACCTCTGACTGAGACGATGGAAGGTCCCCATGTGGTTCTCACGCTCTCTTCCTCTGCCATTACCAGCCATGGAGGGGACATCCCAGGTGGTCCAGTGGCTAAGAATCCACCTGCCAATGCAGGGGACGCTGGTTTGACCTCTGGTCCGGGAAGAGCCCAGGATGCAGGGCAACTAAACCTGGGTGCCACAGCTACTGAGCCTATGCACCTAGAGTCGGTGCCCTGCAACAAGAGAAGCTACTGCAATGAGAAACCCACTCACCACAACTAAGGAAAAGCATGCACATATCAACAAAGACCAGGATAGCACCCCCAAAAAAGGAAAGAAAGAAAAAAACCAAGGAGCCTTGTGTTATGATATCAGAACTACTGGATCAGAAGGGCCTGAGTGACTGATCACCCGGAAGATCAATGCCCTGGAGGGTTGCAAAGACCTTCTCTGGCCTGAGTCAGCAAGAGATAAACCTTTATTAGGCTAAATCACTGAGGCTGAGGGCTGTTTGTTACCACAGCATAACACTAGCCTATCCTGACAAATGCTGTATATCAGAGGCTGGCCAAGAGCAAGACAGTAAATATTTTAGACCTTGCGGGTCAGATAGGACTCTTATATTCTTCTTTGAGTTTGTTTGTTTGTTTACAATTCTTGAAAAATGTAAAACTCATTGTTAGCTTGTGGGCCTACAAAATAAGCTACAGGCTTGACTTGGCATATGGGTTATAGTTGCCTTAAGTCATGAGGTTGCTGTGAGAATTAAATGAGATGTGAATGTAAACATTATTTAAATATTAGCTGCTACCACCTAATGGTGGGAATTATAATTATCTATAAATAGTCGATATTTATGCCAAACATTGCTCTAGCTCCTGGTGACTCTCAATGAACAAAATAATAAGGAGCTTCCTTTGGGGTTATTGTTGTCATTACAGCGGTGGCAGTGGTGCTGGTAATAGTTTACGGGGGGAGTGTAAACATTGGACTAATCCACAGGGCCTAAGTTCTTGTTTCTGTTAGAATTTGGGACCACTATCAGGGCAGAGGCCTGAAAGATGCACCCTCTTGTCCAGACTCTGTGGTTTCCAGGGACAAAATCATCTGGCCCCTCCATGTGGCATCCACACCACTGCGTGTGCTGTGCGTGCTCAGTTGTGCCCGACTCTTTGCAACCCCATGGACTGTAGCCTGCAAGGCTTCTCCGTCCATGGAATTCTCCAGGCAAGAATACTGGAGTGGGCTGCCATTTCCTCCTCCAGGGGATCTTCCCCATCCAGGGATCACACCTGCGTCTCTGGGATCATCAGGTAGATTCTTTGCCACTGTGCCACCTGGGAAGCCCCACCCACACCACTAACACTTAAACAGTCCAAGTTCACGTTGCATCCTATCCAGTGTTAACCCCCTCCCACCACACACAGCCCAAACCAATGTCCCTATAACTGCAGGAGGCTCAAAGTTGCCTAGCTCACCTGGTGCAGACAGGTACAGACCCCTGGACTTGAAGGCATTCATGCCCAGGTTTTGCTTGACTGAGCAGAAAACCCTCCTTCACGTCTGTGGCTTCAGATATAGCTTCTCCATTTCTATAGTAGTCCACAACCTGCATTTATCGAGGGTCTATTGTGTGCCAGAAGAAATCCCATGTAATCCTCATGACTCGGTTGACCAGGGGTGGCATCATTCCTATTTTTCAGATGAGGAAGCTGAGTCTCACAGAGGTGACAAAATTTGCCCAAGACTTCTGCTGCTGCTAAGTCGCTTCAGTCGTGTCCGACTCTGTGCAACCCCATAGACGGCAGCCCACCAGGCTCCCCCATCCCTGGGATTCTCCAGGCAAGAACACTAGAGTGGGTTGCCATTTCCTTCTCCAATGCATGAAAGTGAAAAGTGAAAGTGAAGTCGCTCAGTCGTGTCTGACTCTTAGCAACCCCATGGACTGCAGCCCACCAGGCTCCTCTGTCCATGAGATTTTCCAGGCAAGAGTACTGGAGTGGGATGCCACTGCATTCTCCATGCCCAAGACTATATGGTGCATAAGTGGTCACCAGGCAAGCAAACAGGCCAGCCTTTACTGACTCCAGATTCCATGTGTTCCACCTAGCACACCACATTGCCTCTAAAGAGAAGAGACTCATCAACTGTGCCTCAGAGAAACTTGCCCCAAGGAGGCACTGGTTCTGAGAGCCATGTCCACTTTATGGGGGAGGGGTGGGAATTTACCTTAAAATACTAGCTAGCCAGGGCTTCCCTGCTGGCTTGAATTGTAAAGGATCTGCCTGCAATGCTGGAGACCAGGGTTCCATCCCTGGTTCGGGAAGATCCCCTGGAGAAGGGAATGGCTGTCCACTCCAGTTTTCTTGCCTGGAGAATTCCATGGACTAAGGAGCCTGGTGGCTTATGGGCTACAGTCTATGGAGTTGCAAAGAATCCGACACGACTGAGCAACTAACACACACACACCCTAGCTAGCCTGGCACGGTAACACTTCCTCCATCCTGTGACTTTGGCAGACATGGCTAATTGATCGTAATACTCTTTCTCATTAGGGCCAGATTTTCTTCTCAACAGACAGCACCAACCATCACAGTGGACCAGGGTTAGGACACAAAGCTGAGCTAGACTGTGAGCTTCTTAAAAGTGAAAGTATTAGTCGCTCAGTTGTGTCCGACTCTTTGCAGCCCCGCGGACTGTGGCCCACTAGGCTCCTCAGTCCATGGCAGAGATGCTTGATTCATTTCTGAAACTCCACCACCTGTGCAAAGCCTGCAAACAATAGATGCTCACCCAGCACAGGGCCTGGCAGGTTCTGGATGATTCCTGACTGCAAAATAAAGGCAGAGAGCCTTCTTCTTGGGACTCTGATGATGGAAGGAGGTGTTCACACCTGTGATGACTTGGATGGTTGATAACTCATCACTCACCTCTAAGAGAATTATGGATAAGCAGGTTCCTCCTACCAGTGACACCACCAACCACCCTGATGCTCAAACTGACAACTACAGTCATCTCTGCCTCCTTCCTAACTTCTTACCCAGCCCATCAGCAAGTCCTGTTGACTCAGACTCCCAAACAAACCTGAGAGGCAGCCATTTCCCTCTGTCTCACCCATCTCATCACAGCCCAAGCCACCATCCTTTCTTCCAGAACAACTTCTGCAGCCCTCCTACAACTTGCTGCTTTTTTTCTTGCCCCTCTTCAATCTATCCTCCATGTGGTAGCCAGAGGGATATTTGCAAAATAAAAATAAAATCTTGCTATTCCCCAAAATGTACCTCATTGCTCTTAGAAGGGTTAAACCTGGGATTTGAACTCCTGACCTACGGACCCTAGCCTGCCTGCCTACCTGCCTGCCTAACCGCTAGGCTAGGAGCAGCAGTGTCTGAAAAACAAGCTGGTTAACTCTTGAGAGTCCCTTGGACTGCAAGGAGATCCAACCAGTCCATTCTGAAGGAAATCAGCCCTGGGATTTCTTTGGAAGGAATGATGCTAAAGCTGAAACTCCAGTACTTTGGCCACCTCATGAGAAGAGTTGACTCATTGGAAAAGACTTTGATGCTGGGAGGGATTGGGGGCAGGAGGAGAAGGGGACAACAGAGGATGAGATGGCTGGATGGCATCACGGACTCGATAGACGTGAGTCTGAGTGAACTCTGGGGGTTGGTGATGGACAGGGAGGCCTGGCGTGCTGCGATTCATGGGGTCACAAAGAGTCGGACACGACTGAGCGACTGAAGTGAAGTGAAGTGCTCTTAGAAGAAATCCCAATGGCCTCTCATCACCTACAAAGCCCTGTAAGGTCTGAGCCCTGCCTACTCCTCCCATCCCATGGGGTACCACTTTCACCCTTTTCCACCCAACATCCTGGTCTCCTCTCAGAGTCTATAATACACCAAGCCCTTTCCTCCTTGGGGCCACTGCTAGTGCCTGAAATGCCCTTCCTTCATTCCCCATAGCCAGCAACTTGGAGGTCTTTGGAGAGGCTTTCATTGACCTTTCCCATCTAAATAATTTTCCTCACCCCACCGTGAATCTCATCACCACATTCATTTCCTTCTTAGCACTTAACACAAGCAAAATGTTCTTCTCATTTATTTGTTTAGTTATAGATGTATTTGCCTTCTGGGCTGTGAACTCCATGAGGACAGAATCTGTGTCCACATCACCCCAGTGTCCTCCAGGGCTCAGCACAGGGCCTACCACATAGTAGAAGTTCAATAAACATTCACTGACTTTAATCCACTGCAAAAAACCTCCGACCAGAGTACGCGAGCTCCCCATGTCCGGACACATCCTTATCCACCCACGTTCACAGCCCTTCCAGCCCCCTGCTCTCACCAGCCACTGTCCCTTTGCCTGCAGTTCTCACTCCCACGGACTTTTGAGAAAGTTCCAGAAGCAGAGAAAGTGTCCTCTGTGCCTTTGTGTCCTCAAAGCCCAGGACAGCGGCAGGTGCACAGGAAAGGTTGATGATGAGGCAAAAACTGCTCTTCAAGGCGGCATCGCAGACCAGGTGGGGGGAGGAGGAGACGCAGCACAATCTCGCTGATGGCATCTGAGAGTCACATGAAGGATCTCTGTGAAATCAAGAGGAATGTTAGCAAGGCCAGAAGATAAATAATGTATTGATTTTCCAAGAAAAGGAAACCATCAGATTCAATCCCAAGAAAAATTGTAGACCTTCTTATTAACTGGTCAGTTGGCAACTAATTTACCAAAAATGAGGCAATTACCAAGATCTAAGGTCCATCCCGGGAGAATGTCAAGTGAAATTATTCTAATTTCCTTCTTGACAAGGTGCCCATGCTTGAGAGAGATAGTATCTATCTATATATCTATATCTATATAGATATATAGATATAATTTTTTAGACTTTTTTGATGTGGACCATGTTTAAAGTCTTTATTGAATTTGTTACAAAATTGCTTTTGTTTTTTGTTTTAGCTTTTTGATCAAGAGACATGTGGGATTTTAACTCCCCAGCCAGGAATGGAACCCACACCCCCTGCATTGGAAGGTGAAATCTTAACCACTGGACCACTAGGGCAGTGTTGTTATCTGTATTTCAGACAAGTATTCACTCAACAAATATTTATGGAGGGGCTACCCAATGCAGGCTCTGTGCTTACAGTGAGGATACAAGATGTGAAAAAAAATGGTCAGGACCCGGGTCCTGGTGGGGGCTGCACAAGGTAAAGAGCATGGCCAGCACACAGCCAGGTGTCATATGTGGTCTAACCAATGGCAGTGAGCTCATGGAGAAAAACCAAGCAAGTGAAGGGGAGAGATGCATGGGGAGGGAGGCCAGAGCATCATGTAGGGTGGTTATGGAAGGCCCCACAAAGGAGATGGCTGGGTTGAAACTGAAGAAGGTGGAAGGGGGAGCCAGGCAGATACCTGGGCCTTGAGCAACTCGAAGAGAGGGAACAGCCTGCAGTGAGACCAGGGTGTGTGCCAGGTTGTGTAAGGAACAGCAGACCCTCCTGGCTGGAGCAGAGGACGCAAGGGAGTAGGGGGAGATGATGGTATGGGAGGGGGTGCAGAATAAGGGCTCTGCAAGGATTTGGCTTTGACCAAGAGTATATAAGGCTTATAGCTGGTTCACTACAGCAACTCAGACTCAAGCAAGACAGGAGAACATGCCCCTTAAATGTTTCTTGGAAACATTAACAAAATAAATCAGTGAATGGAAGAATATGATAAAAGACAGCCTTTGCGATTATAGGCCTGGGTCCAAAATGCAACACCTATGACCCAACGATTTCACTCTTGTGTGTGTGTATGCTAAGTCGCTTCAGTCGTGTCCGACTGTTTGCAACCCCATGAACCACAGGCCGCCAGGCTCCTCTGTCCATGGGATTCTCCAGGCAAGAAAACTGGAGTGGGTTGCCATGCCCTCCTCTAGGAGATCATCTCAACCCAGGGATTGAACCCACGTCTCTTATGTCTCCTGCACTGGCAGGCATGTTCTTTACCACTAGTGCTACCTGGGAGGCCTCAGTAGAAAAACAAACTAGGTTCACCAAAAGGCATGTTCCTGACTGCTCACAGCAACACTGTTCACAACAGCCAGAAATGCCCATCAACAGAAGAAAGGAGAAGTACATTGCCATGTACTCACACCCTGGGATATGCCACAGCAAAGAGGACGAGTGTTATACAACTTCATGCCACACTATGTGTGAATTTCACAAAGATGACATGAAAGACAGAAGCCAGAAACAAGAGTTTTGTACGGTATGATTCCATCAAAAATGGGCAGAACCAATCTATGCTCTTGCAAGTTAGGACAGGGAGAACTTAGCTCTTGGTCTGGGTGCTGGTTGCATGAGACTGCTCTTTTTATGGAAATCCATCATGCTGCACGTGTGTGATCTCTGTAGTTTTGTTTCATGCGATGCTTCCAAAAAATGCTGAGAATAAGTAGTTTAGGCAAAAACAATAAATTAGAATGACTGATTTTTAAAAAAAAAACAATGACATGGGTTGATTCAAGGTCTGTTGCTTATTAGCAGAGTAACTAGGTCCACATAGCCTGTTTTTTTGTGTCTAAAAGACAAGTCCCCCTCAAAAATTTATGGAGTCTATAAAAGAGCTATTGTGAGGATCAAATGGAAAATGTACATAAAAGTCCTTTAGAAAATAAGTCTCGTGATACTGATGTTAGTCGTTGCAAATGAAACCTCACCTTGAGGAGTTCTCTGGGGGTCCAGAGGTTAGGACTCCATGCTTTCTCTGAAATGGCCCAGATTCAATCCCTAGTCAGGAAACTAAGGTCCGGGAAGCCTCACGGGGGCGCAGTTAAAAATATTAAATAAAAATTTAAAATAAATGAAGCAATAAAAGGGGCTTCCCAGGCAGCTCTAGTAGTAAAGACTCTACCTGCAATACAGGAGACACAAAAGTCTTGGGTTCAATCCCTGGGTCGGGAAGATCCCCTAGAACAGGAAATGGTAGCCCTCTCCAGTATTCTTGCCTGGAGAATCCCATGGGCAGAGGAGCCTGGCAGGCCACAGTCGCTGTGGCTGCAAAGAGTTGGACACGACTGAGCAACTGAGCACAGAGCACAGAGTAATTTAAAAAAAAAAAAAACTCAAGTTGGGAGTGCTCAGGATGGGACAAGTCTCTGGAGGTGGACCATGTACTCAGTTCTTGCCGTCCTCTCTTACGACCTGGAGAATGACTTATGGAGAGACTTAGAGATGACCACTGCCCTTCAGACTGAGAAATAATGAACCTGTCAGAATCAAAAGGAGCCCAGCAGACTAGAAGATTGGAACAAAACCAGCAGAAGAAATTCAACAAGGATAATTCTAGGGTCACACATGAAGGTCCAAAGCATGCATTACCCAAGCATAAGCTCCGGTGCAGAGGAAGAGAACTCAGAACTGTGCCAAGCCCCCTGTAAAACACAGGATTGTTCAGCCAGCAGTAGGAACGTGGCCCTGAGAACAGGTCCCTCTTCAGTGGCTCCATGCTGCCCAGAGCACGTCTAGAGCCTTGAGTTCGCATCAGGGTCTGCCCTTCCCTGTCCCAACCTAAATCAAAGGAACAAGACCTGTGTTAGGAAGAACATCAGACCTGTGTTTTTAGGGAAGTTTCTAGCAGATGACTGTGGGCTGGTTTACTCTGCCCTTCACCCCACACCTAGACTTCTGAAGGTGGTAATGAGCTCATGTTCTGAGATCCCAGCCATCCATCACCGATGCCTCTGTTTCCTTCCGCAGAGATGGGGCGACAGTGAGTGAGCCCCAGGGCAGACTGGGAAGGTGTTTGACTCTATTAACAGCCTCTGGTTCGAATCTAAAGAAAGTTCCAAGACTTCCCTGGTGGTCCAGTGATTAAGAATCTGCCTACCAATGCAGGGAGCACTGGTTTGATCGCTAGTCCGAGAAGATCCCACATGCCAAGGGGCAACCAGGCCCTTGTGGCACAACTACTGAAGCCTGAGCACCTGAAGCCCATGCTCTACAACAAGAGAAGCCACTGCGATGAGAAGACCAAGTTCTGCAACTAGAGAGGAGCCCACCCTCCACTCACCACGGCTGGACAAAGCCTCTGTGTTAAAAAGAAATAAATAAAATTTTTAAAAAGAAAGAAATGTTCAGAGACTCAGGGTCAATGTGGGGGCAAGACAGGAGACACTGGTTGCCAGTACCTGAGATAAGCAGGCACAATCCAAGCCCCCTCCTTCAGACCCCATCTTCCACCATCTTCTCTCACCCCTGTGTTTTTAGGGAATGGTGAGCCTGGAGTGCACCTTTGGGACACACCCACTGGAGGTCTTCCCCAGACCCAGGAACTCACAGGAAAGTCATAGTTAGGTGGTTTCAGGCTTGTGGCTCCCTGAACCTCAGCAGGAAGCAGATGGAAAAGAGGAGGAAGTTGGAAGGCGGAGGCTGGAGGCTGACCATAGCAGTGGGCCTGGCTCCCAGGTAGGGACGTCAGCCTCCAGTAGCCAATATCCAGAAGGAGATAAAGCAAATTCAACTCCACACAGCCTGGGTCAGCATCCAGATGCGTCTGACCCAGAGCAGGACACAAGACAGTGGCTGCAAACAGGGTCCGTAGGATGGGGAAGCTTCAGGAGAGGGCCAGGAGTCGGGCTCAGCCAAACACAGTGGAATCAGAGCAGGATTTCCAGACCTGGGAGACCAGGAAAGCTGGTCACACCCTCAGCTGGTAAGTTTTGACTACAACCGCGTGACTGGAGCCAGACAAATTGAGCAGCCTCAGGTCGCTGAGGAAGTCTAGGACTTGGTGGACGCTAGGTTTCCGCCAGCACTGAGGCCAGCAGATTTAAGGCCCAGGAGCAGAGATAGGGGCTCCCTGTGCACATAAAGCCGGGGCCTTTAACGGCATCTACCAGGTAAGGCAGGGCTTCCCTGGTGGCTCAGAGGGTAAAGAATCTGCCTGCAAGGCAGGAGACCTGGGTTCGAACCCTGGGTTGAAAAGATCCCCTGGAGACGGGAATGATTACCCGCTCCGGTATTCTTGCCTGGAGCATTCCATGGACAGAGGAACCTGGCGGGCTACAGTTCATGGGGTCACAAAGAGTTGGGCATGACTAAACACTTTCACTTTTCAAGAGGCATGGCAGGGTTTCCAGAAACGGTAGTGACCCATCTCAGGCCGGAGATCTGGCTCGGCCCCACAAACCCTGTCATCAGCTGGGTACACTACCCTCCACCTGGTTATTGAAACCTCCCTCCAGGAAGCAGAAGAAAGCCGAATCACATCTTTTTGCCAAGGGGAGGAACTCCTTCAGCAGAAAAGCCACTGGGAAAGCCATTCTTGGAGGCATGGGTCACGCAGGCCCTTCCAAAATCCTCCAGACCCATCCTCCGCCGGCTCCCAGCGTCCAATCCCTCCACCCAACTCTAGACCCTTTCCTCTTGGCAAACAGTCACCTTGCAACTGATCTCAAGAAAGCCAGAACTCTCCCACTGCTTGTTTTTTTAAAACCCAGTCCTTTTTTGTTGTTGTAGTGTTGCTTTATGCCAACTCTACAGCATTTTCAAAACTCAGAGAGACTTTACCCCATCAGCTGCTTTGAACCATACTATCCCATGGTCCATTCCCAAGGAACTGAGACCCACGATTGCCCCTGGATATCAGGATCTGGCTTCCAGACTGCTGTCTGTGGTGGCGGATGTTGTTGTTGTGTTACTTCTGTGCCTGTTAAAATTTTTAAAAATCATAACAAAGGTTGGCTTCTGGAGTTGCACAAGCTGAGGCCTCACAATGCTTGCTGTCGTAGAGAGGCTGATTGCCCAACTCCATTTATCAAAGTGTCACTTCTTTGACAGGCCCTAATAAATATCCTGCCAGAGACCCCGCACCTGGCAGCCGTGCCACTCGGCAACACGCCGCTAACCTAATTTGCTAATTGCTGCTTTCTCCATTAATTTTAGTCCTGTCTTGTTTGGTGTTGACATGGAAGAAAAAGAAATAGGGTGGAAAAAACAGACAAGAAAGAAAATATCTCGGGGTCCCCCAGCACCCACCCCATCCTCCCAGTCCTTCAACACACCATTCGCTCACACTCACACCTAAATACCAACCTCCCCCTCTCTTTTCCTCATCCTGGCTGGCGGAGATTGAACATTTAAAGGTGCAGGGGCCAGATCTCACAAATCAGAAATCAAGACACGTGGCTGATAGTGGGATCTGAGGTTTGATAACAGGGCAGACGTAGAAATGCAAGAGACCAACGGTTACTGCAGCTAAAGTCATTCTAATCAACAGCATTGCCTTTTGGGAAGAGATCAAAGAGGGCATCAAGGAATTAACAAGTCCAGACCATCAGTCATCAAATGTGGCCACATCCCAGAGTCCTCCAGCTCCAGGTCCCTCATTCCAGCCCCTTTTTGGGTCACAGGGGAACTTTGACTCCTTTGGACAGCATCCCAAGCCTTGATGTCCAAGTTAACAGCACAATATAATGCTTAAGGGCAGACCTTCCCAGCCAGGACTTACTCTCTCGGTCACTTGGATTAGCCACAGTCCTATTCTTTTAGCTCTTCAACTCCCACCAAAAGCCCCCATTGATGGAGAGGTTTGCTCATAGATCCTTACAAATAAGACAATAGGTTCAAAGTCCAGTTGGAAAGGCAAAGACAGAAGGAGGGGACTCCAGCCACAAGCCAAGAAGAAGGAAGACACACTTTTCTGAGATGAACATAAGTTCCCATGTGAAAGGGGGGGATGGATGTCTCATTCACTCAGCGATCTAAAGATGACCTCTTTCTCCATTTTGGTCCACATAAGCCTTGGGTAGCCAGCTGTGGTCCAACAACATAGAGGATGAATATTTCACAGACTCCATTTATCATGTGTCCTTCCTTATTACAGACTTCATTAGAGGCAAACCACCAGCAGCAAACAAGACAGCCTATGGCACTGCAACATTTTATTTTAAAGTTGACATAGATAATGCATCCTTGTTGTAGAAAAGTTGACGCCTTTGAAAAGGCCCAAAGAAGAATCAAAAAATCCCTCGGTGTCCTGACACTCCAAGACAACTACCCATCAGCATCCAGCCCTTTTATCTCTCAAGTATTTTGTGGTATTTTGCAAATGTGCTTAGTCGCTAAGTCATGTCCAACTCTTTGCAACCCCATGGTCTATAGCCCACCAGGCTCCTCTGTCCATGGGATTTTCCCGACAAGAATACTGGAATAGGTTGCCATTTCCTCCTCATTCTACACTTGGATCAAGCTATTTCACCTCCTGTCTTGCCTTTGTATTTACGTATCAAGGAGCTCTTTCTATACCACTAAAAATATATCTCAAAAAAAAAAAAAAAGAAAGAAAGAAAATATATCTCCAGTCCCCTTTTTAGTCATTCATCAGAATTGATTTCGTTAGTCCCATCTAGAGGTACACTTAAGTTAGTTTCTTTTTTTTCCCTATCCACAATGCAGTGGTGAATCTCCTTATATCTATAGCTTTGTGCATTTGCCTGTTACTGCCTGAGGATAAATGACTCAAGGTAAAAACACCAGCTTAAATGGTGCATGCATTTAAATTTTAGATAAAACTTTCTCACATCGTGTCTCCAGAAGAGGTAAATGAATTTACATTGATCTCCCATCGTGCATGAGAGTTTCACTCCCTTACCACCTTAAAGAAATCAGTAATTTTTAATGTTTAATCATTGCCAATCATCCAAGTAACAAACAGTTTCTTTTTGCATTTCTTGAATTCTTTGGGAAGTCTGGTATGTCTTCATGTCTGAAGGACATTCAGGTTTATTTTGTGAATTACCTGTTCTTCAACTTTGCTTATTTTTGTCTTAGAGTATTTGTCTTTTTTCTTATTAATTTACAGGAATCTTTTTAAAGATATTAGGGATTCCCTCTGCCATGTATAAATTTTTCCTGCCATGCAGTTTATTATTTCAAGCTTTTCTATAGTGCTTATTAAATGGATAGTGGAAAATATCAAGAACATTTGCCCACAGTGAAATCTGCCGTAAGGAAGTACATAAGATAAACAGAATTTATGGCCGTATTCACTCTGTCCAATATGGGATACCAGCTGACTCCCTAGTTTCACACCAACCAAGATGGAGAAAGGGATCATTTCAGACCTATGGGTAAGAAAGAAAGAAAAGAAAGTGAAGTTGCTCAGTCGTGTCCAACTCTTTGCGACCCCGTGGACTGTAGCCTTCTCTAGGAGATCTTCCCAACCCAGGGACTGAACACAGGTCTCCCACATTGTAGGCAGATGCTTTACCATCTAAGCCACCAGGGAAGCCCAGGTGAGCAGCCCTAAAATTTAACCTCTCCTGCCTCTGGTTTCATGTTCATTTGCTCCTTCCCTAGGTGGATCAGACATTTCCTGGTGATTTGATTTCCAAAAAGTAGCCACTAGAGCTAATGGCAGAATTGTGCTCAAAGCAAGGCTCTGTGAGTAACACACTCTCCAGGGTTCTCAGCTCAACAAGAGCCAGTGTCTCAGTCAGCATCTGAGAGCTCGTGTGTGGCTGCAGCCTGAATAGAATCCCCAGTTCTTTGTCCCCAGCTCACAGCACAGACCATGTATCCTCACCGAGAAGGGAGGTTTGTCTGGGAGAGGGGGACAGAGCGAGTGGAGGAAGCAGCTAAGGAAGAATAGTATGTGAGTAAGTCAGCAAGCCCTTTATTGATGGTGGAGGGTGGAGTATAGGTGGTCACATACACTAGAGGCAGAGGGCCGAGGACAGTGCCCACCCATGCAGGTGTGTGTGTACATTTCCGCTTCAGAGTGTCCGTGGGGTGTAAACAAAGCTATGCACCAGGCACCTGGGCAGGGTGCCGCAGGAGGGGAGCGGTGAATGAGCAAGGTTGATGTGAAGATGTCCCAGAACATCTCTGCCTAAGGATTCCCATGGAACTCAGTGCGTAAAGACGAGTGTGCCTGGATGGAGAATGGAGATGTGTGTGTGTGTGTATGTGTGTGTGTGCGAAAGATTGTAAAATCAGACATCAGACCCAGAAAAATAACTTTTATGAATGTCTTCCAGATTCCCACACTCAGTTCTAGAGGGACAGAAACTATATTAGGACTGAGACCATCCTCCTTTACATACCTAGATAACTTTTATTCTTACTGCAAGACCCAAGTCATTTGTCCTCCTCCTCACTTACTAGCCTTCATAGAAGAGTCTACCCCAAGACTTCTGTTCTATAATACTTCCCAGAGCATATTACAGTTATCCATGTGACTGTATTTTCCCCCTTATTAATCCATGAGATGCTCCGTGTCGGGACCCACGGCCCTGCATTTTATATCCCTCTATACCACAGGGTTAGGTTCCTGACCTCGGCAGGCAAAATAAACATTTGCAGAATGAACTTTTGAACACTGGCTTTCATATCCATGTAGAGGGCCTGGGGTCACATGTTCTTGAATTGGGTGCCAGCTACAATGCAGCCAGCGACAGGGAGAAAACAGGTATATATGCCTGGGCTTCATTGATCAAAAGAGTCAGTCAAAGTCCCCAGGGACCTCCACAGTTGTCAGATAGGTGAGCATTGAGAAGTCATCTTTCCTTCGCCACAATCTAAAATGGGGGTGGCAAACTGGGTTTTTTGTTTTTTTGGTGTGGTTTTTTTTTTTTGGATGAATTCAGTCAACTTTATTTTTCAGGCATTTCGAGATAAAGATGGTCAAAAGCATCACTCTTACCCTCTTGCTCCTTCTCCCCAGTGTAGCAGCTAAGTTCCCAGGAGTTTGGGGCTTCATGGTGTTGGGAAGGGCAACTTGCCCACGATGGCCTTCTATCCTGTTAGGACCCATGAAGATGTGTCTTATCTAGGTGAAGCAAGCAGTTTCTTAAAAGACCAGACAATAAATCAATTAGATTTCAACAAAACAATTTAAAAAAAAAAAAAGGACAAGACAGTAAATAATTTGGGACTTGTGGATCATATGATCTCTGTGGCTGCTACTCAATACTGAAGATTGAAAGCAAAGATCGTACATGAATAGACAGGCACATCCAGGAAAACTCCAGAGTCTGCCAACCCCTGATTGAGCATTCTGAAGAAGAGAAAAGTGGGCCTCAGACCCACAACAGTGCCAGCGATAGTTCTGGATATCAAGAGATTCTAAGCCATCAGCACCCTTTCTGAGAACTATGCAGTCAAACCCCATCCTGGCATTCAACAACATGCCCAAGCAGAGACCTGCCAGAGACTGAAGACAGGGCTGTGGTGTGCAGTTGCCCAGGCTGTGCACTGCACAAATCTAGGAAGCTCTATTCAGTTAGACTGTAATATGAATGGTACCCTTCTCGAGTTGGACAAGGTGTCAACCATGCCTGAGGGTCACCAAGGAGCCCCACATTTGTGAGGAAGTTTCTCTGGCTGGTATTCTGATCTAGAGAATTCCATGGACTGTATAAACCATGGGGTCACAAAGAGTCAGACATGACTGAGCGACTTTCGCTTTTACTTCACTTTCCCTGACTGGTGGAGGAGCCACACAGACTCTTGGCTGCTCTTTCACTAGTTCACATACTTAAAGGACAAGGGTGTCTCCCCCAAGATAGGGGCTACACGCTACTGTTCCTTTGGAAACAGTTTGATGGGGACTTTCACCTTGCATAGGTAGTTCAAGAATGAGGGGGGCCAGGGCTGAAAGGTCCCTGAAAGGAGTGGATCACAGACTGTGTTGGGAACTGACGAAAAGCTATTCCTACTGAAGCTGAAAGGGCATGTAACTTGGGGACAGAGGACTGCCTGGCCCCATTGTGCCTCCACTGTGGGCTTCCTGCTCCCTGCCCCAGGTTGCTCAGGACCCAAGGGTTAGTAGGGGCCTCCGGAATATCCAGCCCCTCACCCCACCTAATGAGCATGGGTTGACCCTGAGATGGAGGTGGGATCCACTTGCATCCTCATAGACCACAGGGCCCAGCCCCTCAGAGCCAGCACAAGAACCACCACAGAACTCACCCCACCCCAGAAGGCCCCGGAGCCTGCTACAGCTGACCCCACGTCCCGCCCAGGATAAGCCTGCAGCCCAGATCTCCATTAAACTCCGCTGAGCTTCTCTCCAATAGCTACAGATGAACAAAATATTGCCCTGTTCCCCGTTACATTAAAAGGGCCTAGTAAAGAATAATGGCAAAGATGCTCGCAGCCAAAAGCTGCTCTTGATGGCCCTTTAAGCGAGATTTACAGCAGGCATTTAGCAGTGTCCCTGGAACGTTTGCTGGCTCTGATCGGTAGGAAGTCTATGCAGCGCGCCTCCCCGGACCGGCAAGCAGGGCCATCCTTCATCCCGGGCAGCTCTGCTTGCCCCCTGCACAGTGCTGGCTCTCCCCAGGCCCTGCCCAAGTCCATTAGGCCCCTCTCTGGGCTGCCCACTAATAATCCTGGCTGTCAGATGTCTTAGGACAAGGCCAGCAAAGCCCATCTTGACAGAGGTGCTGGGCAGCCATGAGATGTACTGGGATCTGAGAAACTGAGGCAAGGATGGGGGGTAGAGGAGAAGACTGAAGGGGTAGGGGGACCCTGGACAACAGAGGGCCCCATTCATTTGTTTATTTAATACGGATTTATCAAGCCCCTGCTATATGTCAGGCAAGATGGGCTGAAAGGTGCACAAAATTGTTAGTGCCCTGCCTTTAAGAAATATCATCTATGACTTCTCTGGTGGTCCAGCAGTTAAGAATGTGCCTGTCAATGCAAGGGACATGGGTTCGAGCCCAGATCCAGGAAAGATCCCACCTGCTGGGGGACAACTAAGCCTGTGCATCACAACTACTGAGCCAGCACGCTAGAGCCCGTACTCTGCAACAAGGGAAGCCACCACAATGAGTAACCCATGCACCCCAACTAGATAGCAGCCCCCCTGCAACTGCCCAGTGCAACCAAAAAATAAATAAATAAATGTAAAGGTACTGGAAGAAGAAACATTATCTAGAGGGGAAAAGACATATTAAACTACCAAGAACAGTAAAATACAGTCACTGTTTTGATAAGGAGAGCCCAAGGTGGGAGCACATGTGTCCAGGCTTAAGGCTAAGACACAGACCTGTGTTTGTTCAATATGGCAGCCACTAGTCACCTGGGTCATAGAGTGTGTAAAGTGTGATTCCTGCCAACTGAAGTGGATCTGTGAGTGTAAAACACACACTGGATTTCAAAGAAAGAATGCAAAATGTCTCATGGGTAATTTTTATACTGATTATATGTTGAAATGATAAGATCTGGGATAATTTGGGTTGCATAAAACATACTATCAAAATTAATGTCACCTGTTTCTTTTTACACTTTTTAAATATCACTGCTAGCACTGTTTATAACAGCCAGGACATGGAAGCAACCTAGATGTCCATCAGCAGATGAATGGATAAGAAAGCTGTGCTACATATACACAATGGAGTATTACTCAGCCATTAAAAAGAATACATTTGAATCAGTTCTAATGAGGTGGATAAAACTGGAGCCGATTATACAGAGTGAAGGAAGCCAGAACAAAAAACACCAATACAGTATACTAACACATATATATGGAATTTAGAAAGATGGTAACAATAACCCTGTATGCAAGACAGCAAAAGAGACACAGATGTATAGAACAGTCTTTTGGACTCTGTGGGAGAGGGAGAGGGTGGGATGATTTGGGAGAATGGCACTGAAACATGTATATTATCATATAAGAAACAAATCGCCAGTCCAGGTTCGATGCAGGATACAGGATGCTTGGGGCTGGTGCACTGGGATGACCCAGAGAGATGGTACGGAGACGGAGGTGGGAGGGGGGTTCAGGATTGGGAACACGTGTACACCTGTGGCAGATTCATGTTGATGTATGGCAAAACCAATACAATATTGTAAAGTAAAAAATAATAATAAAATAAAATCTGAAAATAAATAAATAAATATCACTGCTAGAACATTTGAAAGTACAGGAAGATGAGGTTCATATATATATATAGATAGATAGATACAACAGAATATTATTCAGTCATGAAAAAGAGTAAAATGCCATTTGCAGCAACATGGATGGACCCAGCAATTATTATACTAACTGAAGTAAGACAGAGAATGAAAGAATACTGTATTAAATATTATATGGAATCTAGTTTTTAAAAAATGATACAAATGAACTTATTTACAAAACAGAAATAGACTCACAAATTTCAAAAATAAACCTATGATTACCAAAACAGAAATCTTGTAGGGGGAGGGACAAGTTAGGAGTTTTGGATTAGCAAATACATACGACCGAGCGACTTCACTTTCACTTTTCACTTTTTTGCATTGGAGAAGGAAATGGCAACCCACTCCAGTGTTCTTGCCTGGAGAATCCCAGGGATAGGGGAGCCTGGTGGGCTGTCATCTATGGGGTCGCACAGAGTCAGACACGACTGAAGCGACTTAGCAGCAGCAGCACTACTATATATAAAATTGATAACCAACACAGACCCGCTATATAGCACAGGGAACTCTACTCAACATTCTATAATAACCTATATGGGTAAAGACTCTGAAGAAGAGAGGATATATGTATATGTATAACTGAATCACTTTGCTGTACACCTGAAACTAATACAACATTGTAAATCAACTATATTCCAATAAAATTTTTTAAAACATACATAACTGACTCCTATTTGTGTCTGACATCATATTTCTATTGGACAGCATGATCTAAAGGATGAATAAGAATGAGCCAAGTAATGGGATTAAGTGCACCAACTGAGAATTAGGAAGACAATCTACCCAATGAAATGAAAGCCAAAGTCTGGATCCAACAGACAAGCTGGGCTCCAGGCAGAGAAACTGAGGCAAAAGAGCCTTTGTTAGACTGTATAAGCACGTTGAATGTCTGGCTGTAACTCTGTGGGTAAACGGATGTCTGAAGCCCACGCCAGGATGGTGGGTCTCTGGCCACAAATCTACCCCCAGTGCGATCTAAATCTGGGGGTGAGAGGAACAGGGAGACCCTCCCAGGACCAGCCAGCTCTAGCACACCATTGCTCCATCCCATTTCCAGCAAATAAATCCCTGTGTTGGGGTTGCTACTACCAATGAATCACCCACCTCCCCCAAGAGTGTCTTCATCTCCTAAGGCAGCTTACTCAGATTGGAGAATGTAGGGGCCAAATTCCCCAAATGAAAGGTGAACAAGAAAAACACACTCCTTAACTTCATTAAATGTACATCTAGACCCGGATGGCAAATTAATGACATTCATCCATCATTTCCCATTCCTGTATCCCTGACAGACATCACTAATCAACTGCAGCATCCTGGGACTCAAATTCCTTTTCAGGAGGCTGCTGCCAATCAATTAAGGACAAGCATGTGGGATGAAAACTCCTTGCCAACCCTGATTTGGACTTTAGGGTTTAGACAAGGATTTTCTGAGTATTTCCCACATGTCAAACAAAAGTCTGGGGATTTATAAACTATGATATCCCCCTGTTACAAATGAGGAGATGGCCACCCAGATAGGACTTTACTAGCAGAACTCTGTAATAACCCAGGTCCAGTGGTACAGAGCCTCATCATCAGTCCTCAGAATATAGAAACAGAAGTTTTGATAGGTTTTTTCCAGCTTTATTGAGGTCTGACAAAACTGTGAGATATTTAAAATGTACGTTGTGGTGATTTGATATATGTATCCATTATGAAAGGAGTACCACCATCTAGTTAGTTAAAATATCTATCAACTCATATATCTATCTCTTTCTTTCCTGCTTGTGATGAGAACATGTAAGTTCAACTCTCTTAGCAAATTTCAGTGGTACAATACAGTCACCATGTTGTACATTATTAGATCCTCAGACCTTATTCATCTTTTTTTTGGCTGCACTGGGTCTTCATTGTGACACGCAGCTTTCTTTTATTGCAACTCACTGAGCTTCTCTTGCCACGGAGCACAGGCTCTAGAGCAAGCAGGCTCGGTCATTATCCCTTGGCATGTGGGATCTTAGTTCCCTGACCAGGGATCAAACCCGAGTCCCCTGCATTGGAAGGTGGATTCTTAACCACTGGACCACCAGGGAAGTCCCTCGACCTTGTTTACCTTGTAGCTGAAAGTTTGTACTCTTTACCAGTCTCTCCCTATTTCCTCACCCCACAAAGGAGCAGGAGGTTTAAAAGTGTGTCAGACATCTGTTGGGGAAAATCATCACACTGTGAGCTCAGCAGGAGTCCTAGGACCACGGCCTCCTGTGTCAGGCTGTGCTTTCTCCCCATCCTCCAGGCTGCCCACCCAGCCTCTGCCCTGAGTTCCTTCTTCTCAGAGCAGTCTTCTCAGCATCCTTGCGGCATATGGGGTGAGAAGGAAACTGCGGGTTCCATTGCTGCTAGGTCCACCCAACACAGAGAAGAGGAGGGCCCCTCATTGACCTGGGCCTAGGACACTCAGCCAGTCTCCTGGTACAGCCTGAGGGCCTCCCACTGAACCGTGCTTCTCAAATGGTGCTGTGTGTGTACCAGGATAACCTGTGAAGCTCTGAAAACTCCCATTTCCCCATCCCATCCCAGACCTGTCACATCAGGACCGCAGGGGACCCTGCACTGATATTTCTGAAGCTCCTTCAGTGATTCTAGGGTGCAGTCAAGTCTTGAGATTGCTGTCCGAGAGTGTCTTTCTCTGGCCATCTCCCCTCCGCGGGCCCTGGGAGGACAGAGCTGCCAGAAACTTGCACGGAGTCGAGTCAGCTCTGCAAGGTGAGGTCTGAAGCAGAGACAGGCGGCCGGCCTGCCAGCTGCTTGCCCTCCAAACCCCACCCCCTGCCGGGCTCAGTGCCCAGCCATGCCAGGCCCCCTCCCCCAGGCGCTGGCTCTTCCAAATCAGAACAGGCGGCCAGAGTTCAGGGCCCGCTGGCGTTCTCCCGGTAAGCACCTTTGGTTCCAGCCTCAGAGCTGTTAATTAAAGAGCTGTGATTAATGAGGAAGCGCTCCCGGTCCCCATCTAGGATGAGAGGTCCTGGGGATGCTGACTTTGCGGGAGGAATCTGCAGTCAGATTCCAACCAGAGCTATTTATAGTTCAGGCTCCGGAGCCCGGCGCCTCTCCCTCTCCTCGCCTTCCCTCCTTCCTCCCCGCCATCCCCACCGCACACCACAATGGGGCAGAGAGCTGGAAATATTTATGGAGGAAGCATGTTTAACAGAGTAAATCTTCCTGTGGATGCACCCATATTAATCCATCCAAACACACACTCCATCTACATATATTTATGGAATGCCTACTAAGCGCCAGGCTGCAGGCTGGCTGATAAGGTTGCCACTCTCATTAACAGCGGCCCAGCCCTTGTTCTGGTGGAGTCCACACTTGGGGGGAAGAGTCATTACCCAGGGCATCTACAGGTACACAAGCACTCCATGGGAGAAGACCGTGGCTCTGTGCAGTTGTTGAAGACCCACACGAACAGCAGACCACCTCCATCCATACTTTTAATGTGGGAACAGGGAGTCAAGGTCCCATACAGATAATGTATGCTGCTAAGTCACTTCAGTCGTGTCTCACTCTGTGTGACCTCATAGACGGCAGCCCACCAGGCTCCCCCATCCCTGGGATTCTCCAGGCAAGAACACTGGAGTGGATTGCCATTTCCTTCTCCAATCCATGAAAGTGAAAAGTGAAAGTGAAGTCGCTCAGTCGTGTCCGACTCCTAGTGACACCATGGACTACAGGCTCCTCCATCCATGGGATTTGCTAGGCAAGAGTACTGGAGAGGGTTGCCATTGCCTTCTCTGACAGATAATGTATGGCAGAGTCCAAATTCAAGACCAAGAGTGGCTTCGCACATTCATTAACTCCTCTTCCCGGGCACAGAGCTGGATGACATCTGGTAACCCCAGTCTCTGTGACCTCCGTCTCCCCTGGGGAAACACAGAGCCGTGTGTCGGAGTCCCAGCCCCAGGGAACCTGGGGAGTGATGAGTGCCTCTCCCAGGATGGCCCATGCCAAAGCTGAGTCCTCCAGGCTCTGGCGGGTGAAATCCAGGGTGATCTCCTGAAGGCGCAGAGTCTCCATTGACCTGAATCCCCAGAAGGCTTTGCAGAGCAGACCTTGCCCCCAGTTCTCCCACCAAGAGGACTTGATGTGAGTGGGATATAAACTTCATTGTTCTGAGCCCCTGAGACGGCAGGGTTTGCCTGTTACAGCAGCTAGTGTCACCCAAACTGATAAAGCAGATCTGCCTGTTCTAGAAACAGGGAAACTGAAGGCAGATCTGTTGCCTTTTTTTATTATTATTCATTTATTTATTTGTGGTCGTCCTGGGTCCTCTATTTATTTTATTATTTGTGGCCGTCCTGTGCAGACTTTCTCTAGTTGAGGTGAGTCGGGGCTATTCTTTGTTATGGGGCGCAGGCTTCTCCTTGCAGTGGCTTCTCTTGTTGCAGAGCAGAGGCTCTAGGCACACGGGCTCAGTCGGCGTCCCCAGCATGTGTAAGCTTCCCGGAGCAGGGGCTGAACCCATGTCGTCCCCTGCATTGGCAGGTGGATTCATAACCACTGGACCACCAGGAAAGTCCATATCTACCTGCTCTGAATATGATGTCTACTACCCCTTGGGAAGAGTCAGTGACTCTGTAACACATTCCGTGAACAAATACCTCTGGGGATGAAGGGCAAGGGTGCTCTGCATCCTTCATGGACACCTTCTGAGCAGGTCTTGCTCATGATCTCTGAATCAGCCCTGAACTGGCCCCCAGTCATGGTCCTACTCTCTACCCACTCTTGCAGCTGGAACCAAGGTGGTCTTTCCCCAAACTACCTGGGGAGGGAAGGGACAGAGGGTGAGAGAGCACAGAGGTGTCTTCCTAGAACCAGATCAGAACTGTGGCATGAGTTCTCCCAGAGAGGTGAAACCCTGCACTGGGCTTGGGCAGCATATGGCTGGAAAGAAAGTGAAGTCGCTCAGTCGTATCCAACTCTTTGCAACCCCATGGACTGTAGCCTGCCAGACTCCTCCATCCATAGTCAGAAGGAGCCCTGGGATTCAAGGGAGAAGAACTGGTACACATCCTGGAGGGGTTGTGGGACAGAAGCTCGGCCTCAACTGCCTCCTCCATAAAATGGGCACAATGTCTGACCCACGAATGACAAAAAGCTTCAACCTTCCTGCAAACAGTAGTTCACAGAGGGAAGGGCATGTGGAAGAACCAGGGCTGGTGAGAAGCTGCAGGCTGCTAATTAACTAACCCTAGGGCCACCCTCTGTCCAGACTTCTCAATGTACAAACTTCCTCCTTGTTGAAGACAATTCCAAGTGAGGTTTGTATTACTTGTGAAAGTGAAGTCACTCAGTCATGTCCGACTCTTTGCAACCCATGGACTGTAGCCCACCAAGCTCCTCCATCCATGGGATTCTCCAGGCAAGAATACTGGGGTGGGTTGCCATTTCCTTCTCCAGGGGATCTTCCCAACCCAGGGATCGAACCAAAGGCATTCTAACTCACCTATAAGACAAAACATATAACAGCTCTGTGATTCTATTTCCCCAACTGCAAAATGGGAACATCATTCATTTTTTTCAATGAAAATTTCTAACAGGACACATCATAATTGTACCCACCTTGCAACACTCCCACACCGTGGGAGGGGTGGGCGGTGACATGGGCCTGCCCTCTAAAGAGCTATTCACATTCAAGAGCAGTTTGCTAACCTAGTTCTGTCCCAACAGAGCTGTCAGTGTCCATGCAGCTTATTTTCCACACGGGTCTTCACATCTTTCACAGATTCCAAACTGTCTGTTTACATGAAATGTTACTCAAAAGCCCAGTATCCCCCATACCCATAACAGACGACAGTCTGGCCGTGTCTAAGCCCAGCGAGTTTCTAAGGAGGCTGGGCAAGAGGAGGCTCGCCCAGCTCTGCTTTGTTGCTGTTGTTTAGTCACTAAGTAGTGTTTGACTCTTTTGCAACCCCATGGGCTGTTCATGGAATTTCATAGGCAAGAATACTGGAGTGGGTTACCATTTCCTTCTCCAGAGGATCTTCCAGGTCCAAGAACTGAACCCTCAGCTCCTGCTGTGTCTCCTGCTTTGCAGGCAGGTTCTTAACTGCTGAGCTACTGCGGAAGCCAGTGTGAGAGTGAATGACTCATCTGTCCTATTCAAGGATAGAAATTAACAACAATTCTGACCAGAGAAGCAGAAGGAGGGAGGTCTGTGTTTGGTCAAAGGCTGTGATGCTGAATTTAACATGTCAACTCTACTGGCCTGAAAGATGCCTGGTGGCTGATAAAACACTATTTCTGGGTATGTCTGTGAGGATGCTTCCGGAAGAGATTAGCTTTTGAATCAGTGGACTGAGTAAAGCCGATGGCCCTTCACCCTTACCTGCATCATCTAATCCATTGAGGGTCACTAAACAGAGCAAAGAAGCAGAGGAAAGATGGATGTACTCTCTGCGTGTGCTGGGACATCCGTCTTCTCCTGCCCTTGGACATCGTGCTCCTGGGCTTCTGATTCAGACCGAGATTTACACCACTGGCTTCCTGGTTCTTAGCTCTCCTGGGTCCAGTGTGTGAACAGAGGGCTGGGAGCTTCTCAGCCTCCATACACCTGTGAGCCATTCCTTCATAACAGAGCTCTTTCTATGCATCCATCTGTCTATCTATGTTTATCTATCTATGCATCTATCTATCTACATAGCTAGATAGATGACAGATAGATAGAGATGATAAATAGATAGACAGACAGATAGATATCTGACTGGTTTTATTTCTCTGGAGAACCCTGACTAATACACTGATATCCCAAAACTTTAGTAAAATGCCCCATCTCAGTTCTTGGTATGAGTGCCAAAGAAAGAGCTGACTTTCTGACTGTCATAGCAAAGAACCCATTGTAAAGGCAGCTGCAGAACCCAAAGGGACCAGAGTCTCAGAGGCAGGGGAGGCCCAGAGAGGAGCCGTAACATCCCCAAGATCACACAGCACTAGGGGCAGAGCTGGAATTCAAAAGCAAGTCATCTTTCTCCCCGTGCAGTCAGTGCCCTCATGCACCACAGAGACTGTGTTTCCAGTCACCCCGACCCTCCTGCCACCCACTCAGTTTCCTTCCATGCTTCCCAGACTCATCTCCAAGGGGAGGTCATGTTTGGGAATGAAGAGTCTGCAAGACCGTTAGACCAGGTCAGGCCGAGCCCTGCTTGGTGCTAAAAGCTGGTGTGTGTGTGTGTGTGTGTGTGTGTGTGTGTGTGTGTGTGCCCAGTGTACATGCCTGCACAACTACCTGCTTTGCCTGACCAGAAGCTTGTGTCTCGTAAGTTAGGACAACTTAGGAAGTTATTTTGGTCCAGGATCCTGCAGCCCCTTCCATGGGAGGGATCATAGCAGATTCACTTGCTTTAGGGCCTTGAAGGAGCTGAGGGAGCGGGGGACTCCAGGAGCACCTGGGGTCTGTGAGCTATATGCACCATCCACAACTCCCAACACACCAGTCGGGCAATCAAAAAAAAAAAAGGCTACTGAATGAGCTGCCAAGGAAATGCTTTACCCAGGACTTCTGGGCCAATACCTGTTCTCTTTGGCCCTGTATCCTTGACCCCCAGTGGGGGCTGGATGGGGTCCTGCAGAGGTCTTAGGAAATGATCTATATGACAGAAGAGATAGAGAGGAAGATAAAAAGATTGAACTGATCAGGCTTTTCACTGTGTCAATTCTCCCCCATCCAGCTCACCCTCCAGAAGGCTCTGCCCATACCATCTCATGCTCTGGACGACCCCAGCCAAACCCAGGCACAGAAGCCATCTCCTCTGCTTGGTCACCCAGGGCTCTCCAGCTCTTGATCACAGCCCTCCAAGCCCACTCGGCCCCGTCCAATTTCCTTATGTCTTCCTTGAACCTCCTTAAAACCCTTCATTCTCATCATCCGAACAGATCACGCTACCTCTGCAAACATCACCCATTTCCTTTTTGTCAGCCTGGGCTCATCTGGAGTTTAAAATTTCTCAATTCTGGGACTTCTCTGCTGGTGCAGTGAATAGGAATCTGCCTGCCAGAAGAGATGACACGGGTTTGATCCCTGGCCTGGGAATATTCCACATGCAGTGGAGCAACTCAACTCATGCACCACAACTAGTGAGCCCGCGTGCTGCAACCACGGAAGCCCACGCACCTAGAGGCCATGCTCTGCAGCAAGAGAAGCCACTGCCACGAGAAGCCACTGCCACGAGAAGCCACTGCCACAAGAAGCCAGGACACCGCAATGAAGGGCACCCCCCACTCACCACGGGAGCAGAGCCACGAAAACCTAGCGCAACCAAAAATAAAAATAAGTAATTTTTTTTAAATTCTCAGTTCTGTTTTGCACTTGAAAGAGATCTTTTCCATTCTTCCTCCAGCCCCCTAATGTCTTCAGAAAGCCGTCTTCCTGAAGTCACATCATGAGAGCTTCCTAGAGCTCCCCTCCCTGTTTCTATATGGAGAAGCACATCCCTGCCCTCCAGCTCCAACCCCAGCTCTGCATCACCAAGGAGACCAGAGGCAGCGCAGGAAACTCAGAGCTCCCCCTGGGAGGACTCACGCTGTCCCCAGGGAACTACCTGCCCACCTCCATCCCGAGCCCAGCCTTCTGCTCTGCCCTGGCAGGCTGGCCAGACCAGCCTCCTCATTCGGTCCAGCACAACTGAATAAGGCAACAGGGCAAGGCTGAGCCCCTCATTGCAAACCACCCACTCCCGAGATCTCCACATGCTCCCCTCCCTTGGGCAAGTCCCTGAGTAAACATACGCTTCCTGGCTGGAACCCTGTTTTTACACACACACTGTACGTATGCACAGTGACCAGGAACACACTCAGACACACATCCATACATACAAACAGAGTCACCAAATAAAGGCTTCCCCAGCGGCTCAGTGGCAAAGAACTCACCTACAATGCAGAAGCCACAGAAGACTTGGGTTCGATCCCCTGGGATCGGGAAGATCCCCTAGAAGAGAGCAAGGCAACCCACTCCAGTATTCTTGCCTGGAGAATCCCATGGACAGAGGAGCCTGGTAGGTTACAGTCCCTAGGGTTGCAAAGAATCAGACACAACTAAAGCTTCTTAACATGCACGCATGGGAGAAGAATTATCTGAGCACACACACATACACAACACTTGCACACATGTGTATTTACCACCATACCCCTGAGCACACACATGACCATGGTTACACGTCTGTGATCCTAAATACCC
Organism: Ovis canadensis; assembly: GCF_042477335.2. NCBI lineage: Eukaryota > Metazoa > Chordata > Mammalia > Artiodactyla > Bovidae > Ovis > Ovis canadensis. Next base: position 83,287,683 of record NC_091257.1, on the reverse strand, counting down.
ACCAGCACACACAGAGATGCACAAGAACAAATGCACAGTGCCACATCATAACTCATCCACACCTGTGCACGTGCAGCCACAGGGCTGCACACACATCGCGGGAGCCATGTGTGCAAGTGCATGAACATACACCCGGAACACACATCCTGGCACACAAATACCCAGCCACACTCAAGCGCCGCTCTGAAAGCCCAGATGAAGAGGGAGTCCTGCTCTAGACCGGCAGGGAGGCAGTGGATGGTCCAGTCGAGTCGCAGCCATTAGCTCCCTAATTAAAGTCCACTCGCCACTCTCCGGCCACAAGGACCCGCACACCCACACCTGGCTTGGATCCTGGGCATCTCCACGGCTGCAGATGGGCCAGCCGCCGCTGCCCAGAGGCTCCGTCTGGGTGTAATTAGGGATGAGACTCAGCTGAAGAAGTCACAGCCAACCGACCGCTTCTTTTTTCTCCTCCAGGAGAGATGGAAGTGCCAGCTCCACGGCACTACTTCTCAGGTCCTAATTATACCTCTGGCTCTGGCTCCCCTCTGCACCCTGCCACAGCCTGCATCCCCATCATACACACACACAGACACACACACACACACAGACACACACACACAGACACACACACACAGACACACACACACACACAGACACACACACACACTGAGGACTAGAGGTGAGGGCCCCAGGTCAGCACAGGCCTGCAGCCTCCACTATCGCCTGGCCCAAGGCCAAAAGGGGAACCAGCGAAAGTGTCTCTGCCCTGACCTCAACCCCCTCCCCAGCCTACGCCCACCCAGACAGAGCCCCTCACTACCCCTCCAAGCAGGCCCTTTCTCCTCCAGCCAGTCTGTATTAGTTTCCCTGGGCTGTCACAGCCAAGTATCACACACTGGGCAGCTTAAACAACAGAAATTCATCGTCTCCCGGTTCTGGAGACCAGAAGTCCAGGGTCAAGGTGTCAGCGGGGGAGGGCTCTGGGAGAGACTCTGGTCCAGGCCTCTCCCCTCGCTGCTGGTGGTTTGCCAGCAACGCTTGATGTTCCTCGGTTTCCTGGTAGACGAATCACCCTCCTCTTAGCCTGGATCACCACATGGCATTCTCCATGCACACCTGCCTGACTCCAAATCCCCCTTTTTGTATGGACACCAGTCATTTTGGATCAGGGCCCATTCTAATGACTTCATTTTAACTTGATTGCCTCCGTAAAGACCAATCCAAATAAGACCACATTCTGAGGTCCTGGGTGGGGCTAAGACATCAACATACAAGGGGTGAGTGGGGACAGGAGACAACACTACCCTGGTGTTGCTCCTACACACCCACTCACACCCAGCTGCAGGACCTTCCTGCCTCTCACTTTTGCTCTGATCCATGGTTTGGAGTTCATGGAAATTTCTGGAAGTTCCACAATGCAGAGATGAGACCTGATGCAAATAGTTCAGTAAACTCCAGTACCAGGCCAGAGAGGGTGGAGTTGGCCCACACCTTTCCTGCATCAGGCAGGGGTCTCTGCTGGTCCCCAGAACACACCAAGCATCTTCCCACCTGGTGCCTCTGCTCGTGATATTCCCAAAACCGGAACACTCTCTCATCAGGCCGCCTGTGGTCATTTTTTCCTCCTCCTTAGGCCTTCACTTAACTGCCAGCCCCTCAGAGATCCCTACCCTAATCATCCCAACTAAAAGTGGACCCCTCTTGTCATCCTCTGTCACAGACACGGCATGGCCTTTACCATCATTCCACCACTGGTTCACACCTACATATCTGAGTTCCCCACTCAATATAAATTCCCTGAGGGCTGGCTATATATCTGTCTTGTTTAGGATGGAGAGAAGGAGGGAGGGAGTAGAAAAAGATGGGAGGGAGAAGGGAAAGAAGGAAGAAAAGAAAGAAGGAAGGCAGGGAGGAAAGAGGGTAGAAACTGGAGGTTCACATGGTCTAGAGCAGGGTTCTCAACTTCTGTTGACCGCTATTGTCATTTTTAATTCAATTAATTGTCATAGGGGACTGTCTAGATGTCTAAAAGCAGCCCATTATATACAACCCTCCCAGGGCTATACCCAACCAAAAATTTCCCGAGCTAGTGCTAAATGTCCCCTAGGGGGCAGAATCACCTGTCTGAGAACCACTTGTCTAGAAGTTTTAAGCTGTTTTCAACAGTTGAGCTCTCATTTCAAATAATTTTATATAGAAGCCCAAAGGGTGAAATGCATTTCAGTGGAAATGCCCTAGGGCTTTGTATTTGTCAGCAACTCCATACCAATGCCACGTAACAGCTGCCCCAAAATGCCAAGGCTTCTAACAACCAGCCTCTGCTTTCATATGCCCAGGTCCACAGGTTGGCTGGGCTCCACTTTTCTAGGCTCCACCTCCAGCAGAAAGTTGTCTTCACTTGTCTTCAGGCTGGAAACTGGGTTCAGGTCTGCTCCAGCCACACTCACGCTGAGACCGACGTGTCTTCATGACAGCCGATCTCCAGCAATGCCACGGTAGAGCCGACCACATGAGCATATTCACAGCTTCTTCTTCTATCAGGTCTGCTAATGTTCTGGTGTCATCTGAGCAAGACTAACATCAGTAGGGCAGGGAAATATGACTCCTCCCCATGAGGGAGGTGAGAAAACAGTAATTCATCTATTCTTAGTTGTTTGGTCTCTGAGTCCTGCTCGTCTCTTTGCGACCCCAGGACTGCAGTTCGCCAGACTTCCCCGTCCTTCACTATCTCCTGGAGTTTGCTCAAAGCCATGTCCATTGAGTTGGTGATGCCATCCAACCATCTCATCCTTTATTGCCCCTTTCTCCTCCTGCCCTCAATCTTTTCCAGCATCAAGGTCTTTTCCAATGAGTCAGCTCTCAACTTAAGAACATGTTTATTTAGAGAACTGGAGCTCAAGGGGAAGACCAAGCCACGGGCCTGCACTAATTTCTCCCCAAAGAGCATGACAGGCCTCCGGACCCAGGGGCAGTGCAGCAGCTCCCAAATCACAATCACAAGCCTGTGTGCTCCGTCACACTTCACGCCCTGGCCATCCTGAACACTTGGAAGTGTAAGTTTCATTCAGCAATATTTTTCCAGTATCTCCTCTGTGCTGGATGCTGTCCAAGGCACTGGGGACCTAGTGGTAAGCCCGGAGCACGCAGCCAAGTGGGGTGAATGACCCATTGCTGTGGGGGCAGCCCAATAGCCACACCAAGGGTACTATTGCAAGTCACCATCTCTTCCTTCTCTGATGAACATTCCTGGCATTGCTCTTTTCTAAATCAGCCTCTGGGGCTCAGAAGGGCTCTTTTCCTGCTGCAGCTCAGCCCCTCAAACCGGGATCCTTTTGATACAGCAACTTGTCTCGTCAAGATATCATCATGTCTAAATCGAGGCTGTGTCAGCAGCCCCATGAAAATGAATAATGGCCGCAATTATGACCCATATAACAGCCCAATAAAACCTAATTAAAATGATCCACATCCCATCTGCCAAGTGCAGGGCAAGGCAGCCAGGGAAGGATGGAGGCCCAGCCAGTGCAAGGAGAGCCAGAAATGTAAAGAATAATAATAATATTTATATTATAATACATACATTATATAGTATTAGCATACACTAAGACAATATAATTATGATAATAACATTATTGCTGCCACTAATATTTATGATGTGTTTACGGTGTGCCAGCCCCTGTGCTGATAGGAGCTATTGTGATATGCCAAATCTCTATCACCCCTTTTAATTATCGTTAACTTGCCATCAAAAAGTGCTAGCATTATCCCCATTTACAGATGAGGAAACCGAGGCACAGAGACACGTTAAGAAGTTTCACAAAATTACACAGCCAATACGTAGTAGAACTAAAAGGTCAGGCTCTATCAGTGCCTGGCACGTAATAGGTGTTCAGTACTTATGTGCTGAATACATGAAGGGATTTGGCCAAGATTCATCCCAGGTGGCACTAGCGGTAAAGAGCCCCTGCCCAACGCAGGAGACATAAGAGACGTGGGTTTGATCCCAGGTTGTGAAGATCTCCTGGAGAAGGAAATGGCAACCTGCTCCAGTATTCTCGTCTGGGAAATCCCATGGACAGAGGAGCCTGACATGCTACAGCTCATAGGGTCCCAAAGAGCTGGACATGACTAAAGCGACTTAGCACACACACTCACATTAGGTAACCCAAGATGTCACAGAAACAAACGACGAACATTTATTCAGCACCACGTCTATCTAGGAGTTGAACAAGAAACAAAGTGGGAGAGTAGGATTAACATATCTCCACTACCATGTGCAAAATAGAATTCCATGGACAGAGAAGCCTGGTAGGCTACAGTCCACAGGGTCGCAAAGAGTCGGACACGACTGAGAGACTTCACTTTCTTTCTTTCTTTCACTTTCTTTCACTACCATGTGCAAAATAGATAGCTGAAAAGTGAAAGCTACTCAGTTGTGTCTGACTCTTTGCGATCCATGAATTCTCCAGGCAAGAATACTGGAGTGCGTAGCCTTCCCCTTCTTCACGGGATCTTCCCAACCCAGGGATCGAACCCAGGTCTCCCACATTGCAGGCGGATTCTTTACCAGCTGAGCCACAAGCAAAGCCCAAACTAGATAGCTAGTGGGAAGCTATATAACACAGAGAGCTCAGCTGGGTGCTCTGCGATGACCTAGACTAGAGGTGGGATGGGGTGGCGGGGAGGGAAATCTAAGAGGGCTGGAATGTTTGTATACATGTGCTGATTCACTTTGTTGTACAGCAGAAACTAACACAACATTGTAAAGCAATTATACTCCAATAAAAATAAATAATTTAAAAAAGAAACAAACTGAAAGAAAGACAGTCAGTCATTAAAGTCAGATACAATTACAGCTAGAATGGAGATATGTACAGACACAGTGAGTACATGGATGTGGTGGGGAGGACTTAAGTCTGCCCAGGAAATCAAGGAAGACTTCTCATAGGAGACCGAGTCACAGCTGGGTCTTAAAAGATGGGTAGGAATTTGCCAGACAGATAAGTAGAGGAAGGCATTCCGTGCTGAGAGAACTGTGTGTGCAAAGTTAAAAGAGGATTCCAGAAAATTCTGGGAGTTGCAAAGTTACCCAGCCTGAAAGTTACAATGGTCTGGTCTGGCTGGTGTGCCTCGTGAGGGCCAGGGGTGTAACAAGAGGGCTAGCAAGGTCAGTGGGTCAAAATCATCATTCACCTTTTAGGACAGGCTCGGGGGGGGGGGGGGGGGGGAGTGATTTTGCCCCGTAAGCAATGCGGAGCCATGGAAGACTTCAAAGCAGAGGAGCGATGTGGTCAGATTTGCTCGCTAGAAAGAGTGTTTGGTTTGCTGGGCTGGGAATGTCTAGGAAACAGCAAGAAATCACAAATCCTGCACCTCATGCAGGGGCACAAATTTTTTTACTCAAGATGAACATGAAAACATGCCCAGCATGGGCACCCGGGCAGTCCCAGCCCCTACCTGCCATGACAGTCAGAATTGGACCAAAGCATACAGAGGGAGAGAAATGCTCAGATCATCTCTAAGTGCGGGACTTCCCTGGTGGTCCAGTGGACAAGAATCTGTCTGCCAAAGCAGGGGACCTACGTTCGACTCCTGGTCCGAGCACTAGGATCCCACATGCCACAGGGCAACTAAGCTGTGTGTGCCGAAACTACTGAGCCCGGGCACCCTAGATCCCGTGCTCCACAACAAGAGAAATCACTGCAATGAGAAGCCTGTGCACCACAGCTAGAGAGCTGCCTGCTGTAACTAGAGAAAGCCAGCCCGCAGCAAGGAAGAGCCCATGCAATGAGACAAAGACCCCGCACGCCAAAAAAAAATTTTTTTAATCTCTAAGTGATTTTCCATGAGCCTCTCCTGTCCCAAGCATGGGAAAAGATGACCCTTGTGTCCTGGGTACCATCACAGGCCCCCATCTGACAAAAGAATCCCCTGTCTCCTGCCTGGAGGCCTGAAGTTCAGGAAGTGTCTGGCCCCTCCAAATGGATGGGTCTTTAAAAACCTGAGAAGTCCAAGTTCACAGGCACACGAGACAGATTTGTTTAAAAAAATGATTTCTGTTGCTGCCTTTGTCATTCCAAATGATTCTGCCCCTTGACCTAGGAAGAGGTTCCAATTGCATAAACAGAGCAGTAATCTTCAACATCAATGTTTTGATAAAATGAAAGCGAGGGGGGAGGGGAATACCTATTATAAACACCACCTCCGGGAAGCATGGTCAGAAAAAGTTATTAAACATTCCATCACAAGCTTGGAAGAGAGTACTGTCCACCCTGCTCTGCATCAAGCTCCTAATAAAGACAGCATCTTGGAATTTGCCACTCTTCAATGCATAATTCACTCGTCAAAAAGCAACGGTAATACATTGCATTTTCATAAGGGGCTCTGAAGCTGTCTAATTTCCCTGAGCCGCAGGATGGCGGGAGGCTGTGGCCACTCACTGAGGCCCCTTTATGCATTATGGATAGACACTTTGCAATTCAAAGTGACAAGTCGATGTCCCCATCATCGGCCCCCAGAACCCCACATCAGATCAGAAGGCTTGGAACTGAAGGACAGCTCTGCTCCCAAAATCTAGAGCCATTTGGTACCAAGATGTGTGTGTGTGTGTGTGTGTTAGATCAGGGAAGAAAGCAAAAATCATTGCCCAGGTCTCAACAAATGTCATCAGGAACCAGATCTGTCACTTGCTAACACACTGTTGGATGAGGCAAGAACACACAGGCAGGACCACATGACCCTGGGCCCCATGCATACCTCCAGCACCCTCCTCAGCCCCTGAAAAATGGACCACAGAGTCTGCAGGCATAGACACCATCAGGCCACTGGAAACTGGACTGGACGATCCTGGTGTGTCTTCACCTGACCACGTCATCAAGGAGCCAAAAGCAAAGAAAGAGGGACTTCCCTGGTGGTCCAGAGGCTAAGACTCTGAGCTCCCACTGCAGGGGGACCGGGTTCGACCCCTGATCAGAGAACTAGATCCCACATGCCACAACAGAGAGCTTGCATGCCACAACTGAAGATCTCACTTGCCTCAACAAAGATAGAAGATCCTGAGTGCTACAGCTAAGACCCAGTACAGCCAGAGAAATAAATTAAGCAAATAAACAGAGCTTCCCCAGTGGTCCAGTGGTTAAGAATCCACCTGCCAATGCAGGGAACACAGGTTCGATCCCTGCTCTGGGAAGACTCCACATGCTATGGGGTAACTAAGCCCATCGTCCACAACCTCTGAGCCCACATGCCCTGGAGTCCATGCTTCTTAACAAGAGAAGCCACTGAAATGAAAAGCCTGAGCACTACAATTAGAGACTAGCCCTGGCTCCCTGAAACTAGAGAAAAACCCACACACAGCAGTGAAGACCCAGCACAGCGATAAATAAACAAACATGCTTAAATAAATAAACACACTTTTTAAAAAGCAAAGAGAGAAAATCAGGTAAAGAGATGGACAGTCTTGAGTAGAGGCAGGGCCCTGGTGGCTCCGATGGTAGAGTCCGCTTGCAATGCTGGAGACGCAGGTTCAGCCCCTGGGTTGGGAAGATCCCCTGGAGCAGGAAATAACAACCCACTCCAGTACTCTTGCCTGGAAAATCCCATGGATGGAGCAGCCTGGCAGGCTACAGTCCATGGGGTCGCAAAGAATCAGACACGACTGAGTGACTAACACACATAGTGTGCTAGAAAGAGCACTAGAGCTGGGTCTAGAAGGCCTCGAGTCTGATCTCACTGCTCACGATGAAACCAGGAGACCCAGATCAAGTCACTCCACCTCACCTGGCATAAAAAATGAGACACTGGTGAGTGGAGCAAGCTGGCCTCAAACACTGGTTCCTCTACTGCATGGCTCCTAGAAAACCCAAGTCATCCCCTACTCAGAGGCGTTTGGCCCCAGTGGTCAATGTGGACAACTGTCCCTTCTCCAAGGCTCCAATCCATCCCTGTCCTGTTTTTTTATGCATAAGATGCAGAGCTGAACTGCTTGGATTTGAGCCCCAGTTCTGCAGGAACATTTCTAAGCCTCAACTTCTCCATCTCTAAAATGGGAATAAAAATATTACGCACGTCAAAGAGAGGGTGACACCTGATCAATCTAGGGAAGAGGCACAGAGGTAGAGCTCAGAAATGTCAGGCAAAGGAGGGCATGCTGCCATGTATGGGCTGGATCAGGCCGGGGGAAGCGGCTCCTGCGAGGGTGCCTTCGCTGCCAGGAGCTGGCCAAACCCTGCAGAGCCCAAGGGTACCATGTCCCACTTCTGCTCCCAAACACACTGGCATCCAGGCTCTCTGATCACTTTCCTTGAGGCCACAAGAGTTGAGAAGCACACATTCAGACACATAGGCAGCTAGGTCTATACAAGTGAGTGAAGTCGCTCAGTCGTGTCCGACTCTTTGCGACCCCATGGACTGTAGCCTACCAGGCTCCTCCCTCCATGGGATTCTCCAGGCAACAGTACTGGAGTGGGTTGCCATTTCCTTCTCCAAGGTCTATACAAAGACCAGTGTAAATATCAATAAGAAGTTCTAATAAGAAGACGGAGGAGGGAAAAAAATCTCCTTTCATCCTCATAACCATTCCTGCAACAATGAAGCTAGTTTTTCTCATAGCCTCTGTTCTCAAGGGGCCCCCAGTGCCTAGATGGTGATAAACAAGCATCCAACGGTACCAGAGGTGAGCCCTTCTTACCCGCCAGCACCCCTGGGAGCAGGCAGCAGACTGTCTTGGTGAAAAGGCCTCTACTTGCAATAGATAGGGAGGACCCAAGGACCTGGCAGGGAGTCAGTGGAGGAAAAGAACTGAACTTCTCTACATGTGACAAGAAGAGTTTTTGTGTGTGTGTGTGTGTTTTATCCTTTTACTGTTGAGAGGAAAGAGCAGGGGAGTGTGAAAAAGGGAAACAGTTGAGAAGGGAGGCAGTTGGGGAAGGTGTTGCCCTGTGACATTGGGTGAAGCCCTGATGATGGACAGGTTTGATATTTTTTAAGATGAGAATATTTTCTAGACGGATAGACTCAGCGTTGGACAAATTTTACATAGCCCATATTATGGATTAGTAAACTGAGATGTGGCAAGGAGATCAAACAACTACCTAGTGATGAACCATGACCCAAATGCTAGTCTTCTGAGTTCTTACCTAGGACATCCCTTCCTATAACTTAAATTGATGTGTTCTTACTTTATGGAATTGAAGAATGAGATGAAGTAGCATTTTTGTGACTTTAATTTTATACATGTTTAATATTGTCACCTGGGTAACATACACTGAAGAAGTGTTTCATTAAAAGATTAATAATTTTTTTAAAAAAAAGAAGAGGGTATTTTCCAAAGGTGTCAACCCCTCATCCCCTAAATATGACCTGAGTTCTACTGCACTTGGCATCCGACGAATGCTTGGGAGAAAGAAGGTTTGGGCTGAGTTTTCCAATTGGATTTCCAAGTGTTTATCAAAGACTGAAATTCTGAAGACAAAAGGCCCAAGGCAGAGGTGTCACTGAGAATGTAAGACCCAAAAAGAGAGGCAGAGAACTTGGGAGGGTTTTAATACACTTTAGACATATAATGGAAGCTCTAATCAACCTTATCTAGAATTCAAAGGATTAGGGAAAGCCATTTGATACCTGGGGTCCACAAATGATCTCGATCCAGAGAGTGGTCTGAGATGCATGCAAAGTTCAACAGAATCACTATGGGAGAAACAGGTAACCATTCTTGCAGACTTTGCAGATAAATGAAAGTTTTTTATCCCGTAAGGCCATTCAGTCCAAGAAAAGGAAATGGCATAATCAAAAACTCATGGTTTTGGGGTGCCATGTTTGAGAATGAGGGTTGGTGCAGAGGACCCAGAAGGTTGGGAGAAGACATCAGAGTGGCGAAGTTGAACACTGAGTGGCAGAGGGCCAGGTCAGGACATATCAATGTGTCAACTCACTGAGGCTTTTGAACATGGCCTACAAGAGAGGGAGGCATCCTTGAAGCACTTTAAGGAGTAGCCTATTAAGGCCAGACCTGTGTTACATGAAGTTCAGAAAAGAGGAGGGACCAGGTGGGGAGTGCAGAAGCCTACCCAGGGGTTGTAGCATCCTAAGAAGCAAACAGCAACAACAATAAAAACAGATACAGGACCTGAACAACCAATGCACAACACAGAGCATGGGCGTGAGTCACAAGCCTCTGGAGACATTCTCAAGGTCATCAGTCATTGTGGAAACATGAAGGACAACAGCCACCTGCCTCCGGTGCTAGGATTAAAAACCACACTTGAGGTGGTCAGTTGTCATCTGGTGTCATCTGGTGTCATGCTGGTGTTGTCTCTGGGAAAAAATTAGAAAGGCATCAGGAAGAGTTCAGGAGGCTTCAAAGGTGTTCATACTGTGTCCTTTAGGCTAAAAGGAAGCCAAATTCAAAATGGAAAATGTTAAGTCGAATAATCGGCCAAATGCAAGGTACGTAAACATTCATTTTATTAATCTCCATATCTTTCTGAAGGTCATCGTCCATATTAAAATATTTTCTTAAATAAGAACTCATTTTTCTGTCCATGTCAAAGGTTAAAATAAAAGAATTCCTAGTGATGGGGAAACTGTAGGGAAATGGCACATTCCAGGTACTGCCGGTAAAAGATAGTTTAGCAAAATCTATCAAAATTGTTGAATGTGTGTGAACTCTGATACATCAATTCCACAACTGGGAATTTTCCTCAAGGAAGTTATGATGGTTATGACCAAAATTAAGCTTTAGAAGAAAAAAATTAAAAATAATATAAATGTACAGCAATACTCTATAGCCATAGGAGATGCAGAAAGGCATCACAAGATATGGAGGGATGTACATTATATGTTCACTAACAAAAGAAAAGTTTGATATACATATAATTCCCTTTAAAAAAAACAAATGCAGACACAGAGATAAGACATTGAGAGGATACACAGTGAAATGTCAGGAGTGGTCCTTCCTGGGCGAGGTAACCGTGAGTGATATTTATTTTCTCCACTCCTTATCTTTTTCCCTATATGCCTATATATGTTAAATTAATAATAATCATATAAATTAAGATAACATATGTGTCAAAAAATTTAAAAATACTATCTCTGTCCGCATGTCAATCAACTCAGATTGCCATAGGAAACACCACAGACTGGATGGCTTAACAATGGAAACTTACTTCTCAAGGTTCTGGAGATGGAGAAGTCCAAGGTCAAAGTGCTGGCAGATTTAATTTCTGTTGAGAACTGTCTTCTCAGTTGGTGCTTGGCTCCCTTCCCTCTGTGTGCCCATGTGGCCTTTCCTCAGTGCTGCTCACAGGCAGACCGGTCTCCAGTGTCCCTACTTATAGGAGCACCCCACACCTAGGACCCCACCTGACCATAACTGTCTCCCCAAGGCCCATCTCAAAAAACAGTCACCATCAAGTTTGGAGCTTCAACATATGAATGGGAGGAGGAGGGAAGGGATGTAAACACTCAGTCCATAACAACCCCCGAATACATACTCTGAATCTAACCCTGAGGGAAAGAAAACAAATTAAAGAACATTCAACAGGGACTCCCTTGGCAATTCAGTGACCAAGTCTCGGTGCTCCCAGCGCAGGGAGCTAGATCCCGCGTGTCACAGTGAAAATGGAACACTCCACATGCCACCACGAAGACTCGGCACAGCCAAATAAATAATTATCTTTTTCAAAAATGGCTTTAAAAAAATAAGAACATTTGACAAACTTTCCTAGACTTTTCACAAAATGTTAATGTCATGAAAGACTAGGAAGCATGAGAAAATAATTCCCAGTAAAGGAGAGAAAAGAAACAGTATAAAGAAATGGACCATTGATCTTGAACCAGGAAAGTGTGTGTGTGTGTGTGTGTGTGTGTGTACATACATATATGGTTATAGTTATAAAGGATGTTAAAGCAATCGTTGTGGTTGTTCAGTCGCTCAGTCATGTCCGACTCTTTGGACCCCATCGGCTGTAGCCTGCTAGGCTCCTCTGTCCATGGGATTTTTCTGGGCAAGATTACTGAAGTGGGTTGCCATTTCCTCCTCCAGGGGATCTTCTGACTCAGGAATCGAACCCTCCTCTCTACGTCTCCTGCAATGCAGGTGGATTCTTGACCACTGAGCCACTGGGGAAGCCTCATTAAGGCAAATGGTGAAATTTAAATACAGGCTACAGATCAGATGATAATATAGTGCCAACGTGGTTCCTTAAGAAAAGAGTTCTAAGAGATAATGATGAAGTACTTAGAATAGAGTCGTGTGCCTGAACCTTACATTGAAATGAGTCAGCAATAATAATAACAATAATGAAAATAATAACATGTTTGTATTTGGAAAGAGAAACAAAGCAAATATGGAAAAATGTTAACACGTGGTGAATCAAGGTAAAGGGTATACAGGAGCCTATTTTACTAGTCTTGGAATTCTTCCATTCTTAAGTTTAAAATGTAAATAAAATTGAATAAAAATCCTTCCCAACAAATAAAATAAAAATCTAATTTTTAAAAATAAGATGAAAAAAAGGACTGGGTCATGACATGCTGGAGCTAGCTCATACTGGCTTGCAAGAGCAGATTGTTAAAATTTCAGAAATTTTTCAAGCCAGTGGGCAAGTTGGTAACTTGAAATCGGCCACGGTGGGGGTATTGATACCACAGAAATTGGCAATTACTATAAATCAGGGCTTTTTTTTTTTTTTTTTTTTTTCAGAAAGCAAGTTGTTTTCCAAAACGTCAGTGAGTGGAGGGCCTGTTTTTCTCTGTAGCTGGTGGAGACAGGGCCATTCTCTGAATCTCCTCTGGCCCTATGTCCTTCCACCACATATTTCTTCTTCTAAGCAGCTGTCAGATTTAACATCCCCTGTGAGTTGCTTAGCTTAATGAGAGCCTCTGTGTCCCCAATATCTGTATAAGGTCAAATCTCTGAATCAAAGAGATGATGGTGGCCACGGTGGAACCGATTCACATCCCACCCCGATTCCTGCTTCACTGTGACATGTTGGGGTGGATACAGATGGGAGGCTCTCCCTTTGAGAATGAATGAAATCTGCTTTGAGAGGATGTGGTACAAGCTTCCTGTTTGGGAGGATCTACAGTCACTGCCAAGCTTCCCCGGTGGGTCAGCAGTGAAGAATCCACCTGCAAAGCAGGAATCACAAGAGACAACAGTTCTTCAGTCCCTGGATCGGGAAAATCCCCTGGAGGAGGAGATCAGTAGAACAGGACTCAGTCCTACCTTACCCCAGGGGCAAGAAGCGGGCCACTTAGCCTCCAACCCCCATGCAGCAGGCTGCCTGGTTGCCCCCAGCCATATCAGGTCCTAATCCCAGGAACCTGCAAATCTTATTTTAAATGGTAACAAAATGGCTTTACAGACATGATTAAGTTAAGGGTTTTGAGATGAAACTTCCCTGGATTATCCAGGCTGGCCCTAAATGCAATCATAGCTATCCTCATAAGAGGGAGACGTGACAAACAGAACAGGGCAAGGCAACATGACCACAGAGACAGATATGAGAGCAATGTGTGGCCACAAGCCAAGGAGTGTAGGCAGCCACCAGACGCTGGAAGAGGCAAGGAATGGCTTCTTCCTGAGAGACTCTGGAGGGAGCAGGGTCCTTCTTAATTTCAGCCCTGTGCTGTGTTGCGCTGTGCCAAGTCACTATAGTCATGTCCAACTCTTTGCGACCCCATGGACTGTAGCCTGCCAGGCTCCTCCATCCAAGGGATTCTCTAGGCAAGAATACTGAAGTGGGTTGCCGTGCCCTGCTCCAGGGCATCTTGCTGACCCAGTGATCTTGATTTTGGATTTCTGGCCTCCAGAACTGTGACAGCCACCATCTAATTTGTGGTAATTTGATTCGGGAGTGGAAACACTAACAAAGACCCATCAGGCACTCGCTTGTCCCAAGGGCTGCCCTTCCAGGCTTCCCCAAGGAATAGCAGAGACAAATATTCCTACCAAAGTCACAGATGGGTTCAGCAGGATGCCAAGTAAGTACCTTCTGGAAGATGAACCCCAGGGGGATGTGGTCAGGCCCCAGAGAGCATCAGCCTCAGGGATACAGACTGCCTTGGCTCTCTCACTACATTCATCCCTGGAGCTGAACAGAGCAGGAGGCTCTGGTTGTGCTGATCCCTGTGGCTGCCAGGTTAAGCCCTCACCTTTCTCTGCAAGGGGACAGCCTAAAATGCCCAGGCATCAGAAGCTAATGCCACAGACAATCATGGGGTCAGAAGCTCGGGAGAAAAGAATGGGACCGAAATCCCTGCACCCGTGACTGGGATGGGAAAAAGCTGGTACCCAGCCTCCCCTGGTTTCATACCTGCCCCTGGATGCCACCAGCCACGCCTCTGAGGGCAGGCTTTAGAGAAGGAGACTGTCAGCTGTTCCCATCTCCTGACCCCAGTTGTTGCATTATACCGAAAAAATTTCCATGGTCAAACACATTTGGGCAAGACAGAATCAAGCAAGGTTAAACCGGTTCTCTCATGCAAGAGAGAAATGTAATGTTTCCCAATTTTTATCTTTTTTAATATATTTTTTGCAATACATCTCATGGGATTTGTTTTCTGAAATATTCTAAGGGAAGTGATGCCTGGTTAGCTGGTCAGATACAGCCCAACAGGGCCCTGGGGAAAGGGCTCGGGTGGTGGGAGTGGAAAGAAGAGGCTCCCAGGTCAGAGGTTGTGATGATGTTCTGATATCCTGGCCTAGGCAACTTATAGTGTCGTCTCCTCTCCCCTCTCCAACCCCAAGAGGAAGATGTCATGGTCCCCTCTTGTTTGTTTGTTTTTTTAACATTTGTTTATTGTTGTCACATTTTGTTTTGAACATCAAACGCTGCACCAAAATATGAGCCATTTGTCTGAAGATAGTTGTCTTGGCCATAAACTTAGCTGAACTGATGCTTGCAATTAATTTCTGACAACTTAAAACTTATTAGTGCCTGCTGCTGGTGCTGCTAAGTCGCTTCAGTCGTGTCCAGCTCTGTGTGACCCCATAGACAGCAGCCCACCAGGCTCCCCCTTCCCTGGGATTCTCCAGGCAAGAACACTGGAGTGGGTTGCCATTTCCTTCTCCAATGCATGAAAGTGGAAAGTGAAAAGTGAAAGTGAAGTCACTCAGTCGTGTCTGACTCTTAGCGACCCCATGGACTGCAGCCCACCAGGCCCCTCCATCCATGGGATTTTCCAGGCAAGAGTACTGGAGTGGGGTGCCATTGCCTTTGGCACTGCTATCAAATAATCAAATATCTCATCATAGACTGAATGTAATGATTAAATTAAAAGAGCAAAGTTTCCCCTTCCCTTTATTATCCTTAAAACAAGCCAAGAAAAAAAAAAAGTAGTTTTCACCTGGGAAAAGCACTGACTTTAAACAAAACTCAATTTTTAACCAGTTTCATGAGATGAGATGAGCAAACTGAGGTTCTGAGGGATGAATGGGATGGTGAAGAGCAAACGGACTGGGCAGTGGTCCCAGGAGTGGGATGGATCCAGCTGCCTCTGACTGGACTGGGGTCATCTGAGGCTGATCCAGGGAGTAAGGGTGCTGCACTGGGGTGACTTGTAACCTGGCCTTGAGGCTTTCACAGGCCAGGAACCAAGAAAAAGGATGTCGGTCATCCCGGCTGAGTGATGGATGAGAAAGAGCAGGAAGTCATCCCAGTCTTGTTTCTTCCCTACCACGTGGGCAATGGCCCACCTCCCCTGCTGAAAAGCCACTTGGTCTCCTTGGATCAAATCTGTTTGAGGCAGAGAGACCATGAAAGGGGGGAATGTCTGGTACCAGGTGGGCTTCCCATTCCTGTTTTTTCAGAACTGGTCTCACCTCTGCTTTCTCATCACAAATGAGTTGACAGGTACCAGGGGCAACAAGTTAAGATCAGTGGCTGGCACATGTGCATTCTAGCCCCCAGACTCCTGGCTGTACAGAGAAGCCCAGCTCACAGCCCCTCTAACTTCACTGCCGCTGAACCCCACCTCTGGTCAGCCTAACCGGGGACTTCAGGAGCCACTGTGGCCTCTCAACCTGCCTACCCTTAACCAAGTCCCCCTACACAGCATCTTCCTATCCAAAGACTGATCTTGTTAAAGATGCAGTGACCGAGAGAGGCAACAGGACTTTAAAAATGCAGCCAGTGAAGGTTAGCATTCTCCATGCCTGCTTCAGAGAGGATGTGCTTGCTGGTTTTGGCTGGGGTGCCTGGGCATAATTAGGCCCATAGAGTGAGTGGAGATTGGAGAACCAGATAAAACAGCTGAGCTCCAGGGATGGAAGGAAGACAACGATTCTGTCTTCCCGCCTCAGACAAGAGCCACAGAGGAGGGGACACAGCCTGGGCTGCTGTTCCCTCCCCAGCATCTTGCCATCCTAACTGTGGTCCCTGGACTACCAGCAGCAGCAGCACCACCTGGGAGCTTGCTGGAAATGATGACTCTCAGCCCCAGTCTAGAACTACGAGATCAGGATCCTCATTGTAACAAGATGTCCAGGAAATTGATGTACCTCTTCAAGTTTGAGAAGCCTCACCCTCGCAGTCTGAGCTTCTCTTTCACTGGAACTGGGATCAAGAGGGAAACTGATGAGACCTCACACTTCCTGTCATCCGGTAAGTAGGGATCACTACTGGGACCCTCGAGGGGTCACTTTGCCACCCTCTCTATCATCACTTGACTCAGTGGTTCCTGACCTAAGACAGTCTGGGTGGGAAGTTGGCTCCTTCTCGTCACCAGCCCCACTTGGCTCCTGGGCTTCTTGGGGCCCTGGCCTCCATCTGCCAAAAGCATGGGGGCCATCTCTCCACCCCAAACTTTTGTGTCTTTGTAAAATGTTTAGCAAAAAACTGCCGACTATGTAAATCAGAGATCATTAGAGGTTGGGTTTTTCCTTAAAGAATGGATTCAGCAAAATGCTGTTTTCTCCCCGGCTCTGGGTCTCTATTTAGGGGATTGGAGCTCTGTTTATTTATTTATTTATTTATTCATTAGCTGGGCCCACAGTCAAGGAGAAGGGAGCAGGGCTATTAATCTTTCCTGTCATCCATTCACAGATGTGGAGTTCACACCACAGCAAATGTGAAGTCAGCAGTACACAACCACAAGGTGGAAATTTCAAGAGAAACAAGCTTGGAGGAATAAAAAAAAAAAATTTAAAAATAAAAGGGGAGTGGGGGCGGGGTGGGAGAAAGCGAGATACGGAGACAGAACACATTTAAAATACAGCGTCTGTGACTCCCCAGGCGCTTGTGTGTGCCTGAGAGTAATCTTGTTCCCAGCATGGAAGTGCCATTGATATGTTAATAATAATTTTCTCTTCTCTTCATCCTAAAGAAATGAAGTTTGCAAACTGATTCTGATGAAGTAGATCTGTGTGTGTGTGTATGTACGTGTGCGTGTCATACATAGAGCCTGAGACAGGCACACATGCACACATTCCCTTCCCTGCCTATTTATGGCACCTAGTTAGTAGATTCTGGAAATCTCCATGGAAAGGCAAGTGATCAGAGGCTGTGACAAGGTCTGAGAAGGAATTTGTGTCCTTTGGGGAATAATCCAACTGCCAGCTCTTAGGGTGGGGAAGTGGGGTCTAGGCTACAATAACCATGCTTTTCACTGCAGTGGAACCCCACAAAAGTTCCCACAGGGAGTTCTAAACACAAGGAGACCCCACCAACCAGTGTCCTTGAATCAGTGCTGGGCAATGAGAAGGTAAACCAGAAGGATCAGCCCCCAGCTTCCAAGAGCAGCAAGTTTTCTAGAGCCTGACCACATTTTCTTCTTGCTGTGTTCCTATCTGGGGGATCTGATACTTCAGCTCTTTGCTGGTCAGCTCTTTCTCCTACTAGACCTGGAATGGATGGGTGGCTGAGCTACAGAGCACACTGACTTCTCAGAAAATTCCAGGGATGCAGTGCTGTACCCATCCCTCAGGCCAGAGGCACTGTTCATGCATCCCAACCTGGTCCAAACCTGACTTCGTCTTTTTCCTTGAGCCGCTGCAGTTCCTTTGCCCCTGCACCTGCCCCCTCCATCTGTATTTCTCCTCCCCCACTGGTCTGAGAGGCTGAGTTTCCGGGCCACACAGCCACATCCAGAAACAGTCTCCCATCTCAGATGGAGGGGGGGCTGAATCCAGTTTTGCATGGACTGCACCCAGCACCACCATGAATAACAGCAGAGGAAGGCTGCCTTTGGAGGTAGCTGAGATCAACGTCTCTCATCAGAATGTGAGCTCCTTAGGGCACAGAAATCATGTTTATTCAATCCCTGCTCCTTGACACTTGGTGGATTCTCAGTGAACATTTGCTGGCTTGTGTTGAATTCTGGTTCAAAAGCAAAGCTGATGAAAAGGCAGGCTGCCTGGGGGAAATGGTTAGGTCTGTGCTGAAAGTAACTGTATGGGCTGTTTTCTCCCTGGAATGAGAAAAGGATGAGAGTTATATTGGCTGATGGATGGAGGACTGTGTTGAGAAAGATTCTGAGGCTGTGTCAGACTCAGGGTGGGGAGTTTGGTAATGCCCTGGCAAGTCTGCCCCGCGTGCAAGAAGGGGAGTGATGATGCTGTGGCTCGCACTCAGGTGATGAAGGGCGGCTGCCTTAAGTCATGGAGTTTTTACCCTGAGTGTGGATTTGCAGATCATATTGGCCCCAGAGAGGTAGAGACTGATGGCAAAGGGCATTGGTTTAATGCATGAAAAGAGGAAGAAGGGCCAGACGTGGAGCTGAGCCCACACACAGCCCAGGGAGCCCAACCCCAGGCAGTGGCCCCAGTGGAAAGGCTGGGTGTGGGTGCAGGAATAAGTCTTACGCTGCCCAGCACTTACAGGCTGTGAAGCACAATTGATTCATCCTTCTGTCCAGCCCTGTTTCCACAAGGGCCAATTCCTTTACTGCAACACTCAATGTTCATGTCTGTAAATTGAAAACTATAAACCCCAGTCCCCAAAAAAGGAATACAAAGCAAAACATATTCATATCATCAGCAGAGTACAGAGCACACCACCCCCATCCCAGCGATAAATATCAACTTCCTCAAAGGCAATCAGAGCCCCAACACACTGCCTGAACCACTTACAACCTCTTCTCTTGGTTCCCACCTCACCCTAGATTCCACCTACTCTAAGCTCCAGACCCAATGTTCACTCTTACCTCTTGCCTTTGTTCCTCCTTTCCTCCACCAAGTCATCTCTCCCCACCCTTTGCTGAAATTGCTGAACTAATCCTTTAGGTTTCAGATTAGACGTTGCCTCCTCCACGAAGCCCTCCCTGATCCCATCCCACCCCCAAAGCTATGCACTTACTTCTGTCCCAGGACTATTCTATTTGTCATTGCCTATTTATCTGTTTGATTTTTTCACTGGACTATTGATTGGCATTTTTTCCTGTGAAGAGCCAACAGTAATTAGCTTAGTCATTAGAGGCTACATGGTCAGTGTCTCAACCACTCAAATTCTGTCCTTGTCACCAAAGCAACTGGCTGCTGCTGCTGCTAAGTCGCTTCAGTCAACCCCATGGACTGCAGCCTACCAGGCTCCCCTATCCATGGGATTTTCCAGGCAAGAGTACTGGAGTAGGTTGCCATTGCCTTCTCTGAAAGCGACTGGAGACATCGTATAAACAAACAAGTTTGGTTGTGTTTCAACAAAACATTATATACAAAAAGGATGGTGTGGTAGGCCAGTTCAGGCCCATGGTCCAGGGTTTGCCCTGCACTAGATGATGAGTTTCTCAAAGCAGCAAGTGTCCTTTATTCAACTGGCCCTTCCACAGAGACTGGCAGAGAGAAAATCAGTTCAGTTCAGTCGCTCAGTCGTGTCCGACTCTTTGCGACCCCATAGACTGCAACACGCCAGGCCTCCCTGTCCATCACCAAACTTCAGGAGCTTACTCAACTCATGTCCATTGAGTCGGTGATGCCATCCAACCATCTCATCCTCTGTCGTCCCCTTCTCCTCCTGCCTTCAATCTTTCCCAGCATCAGGGTCTTTTCAAATGAGTCAGTTCTTCACATCAGGGGGCCAAAGTATCGGAGTTTCAGCTTCAGCATCCTTCCAGTGAATATTCAGGACTAATTTCCTTGAGGATGGACTGGTTGGATCTCCTTGCAGTCCAAGGGACTCAAGAGTCTTCTCCAACACCACAGTTCAAAAGCATCAATTCTTCGGCGCTCAGCTTTCTTTATAGTCCAACTCTCACACCCAGAGATACTTGATCCTTAATGAACAGGAGAACGGTGTTGAAAAAAATTGTTTGCAATCCCTCCCATCACCTGCTGGACTGAATTAACCCATCATACCCCTGAAGTCTGGGGAGGGCTGCCTGGGCATGGAGCTTGAGTCTGAGTATGGCTGGGACCATCTCTTGTGCTACACCAGGACTGGTGACTGTACTGTCTCCAAGGCCAGACCCCAGGAGGCCACACTCACCCGTTCTTCACTCTTCCTGCCTCTCCTCACCCACTAGGAGCCTGTCATTCTGGCAGGTGGCCACCAACACCACTTCCTGAAGGTGCCATTGCTTCTGCCACCGCTGGGCACTTCCTTGCCCTGCCCTGTGCCAAGCACAGTCCCTGCAATTACTTTAGGGCCAGTAGGATTTCAAAGTCCCACAAAGAAGGGCTGTGGTTTGAGGGAAGAAAGTCCCTCTCCCCTCTTATGCGAACTTCCCCAGAGGAGATTCAAGTGATTAACGCCTCTTAGTCCCCAGTAACTCAGAGTTTTACAGAAACAGTAAACTCTCCCCAGGAACCAGTCATGAGTCAATGGTGAGGAAAGGGGCCAGGCAGGGGATGAAGCCACAGAATTACCCCTTCCTTCAAGGAGTGAGGTTTTGTTACTTGGGTAAATTCTGTGACCCTGGCTCCGTATTATCCCAGAAGGAGCTCACGTAAGAATCTTGTTTCTCTTGTAACTAGCTTCCTGCCCATACAGCCCAACAGTTTATC
Source organism: Ovis canadensis (assembly GCF_042477335.2). Taxonomy (NCBI): domain Eukaryota; kingdom Metazoa; phylum Chordata; class Mammalia; order Artiodactyla; family Bovidae; genus Ovis; species Ovis canadensis. The sequence continues at coordinate 83,266,757 of NC_091257.1, read as the reverse complement.
AGACATTCCCAAATAAGTATGAAATGATGTGCACACAACTTCAAGGTTTAACCCCAATACATCAATCTCCAAACCCCTCTGGGTAAATAGTCAGCTGCATCTTTGGTCCCAGTTTTTACTTAATCACGTTAAGATTGTGCATCTTAGACTTCCCTGGTGGTCCAGTGGATAAGAATCCGCCTGCCAGTGCAGGGGACAAAGGTTTGATCCCTGGTCCAGGAAGATTCTACAAGCCTCCGAGCAACAAAGCCCACAAGCCACAACTACTGAAGCCCGTGTGCCTAGAGTTTGTGCTCCACAACAACAGAAACCACCACAATGAGAAGCCAGTTCACTGCAATGAAATGTAGCCCCCGCTGGCCACAATTAGAGAAAGCTCGAGTGCAGCAATGAAGATCCAGCACAACCAAAAATTAATTAATTAATTTAAAAAAAAAAAAAAGATCGTGCATCTCACCTTTGCCATGTAACTTGCCTGGCAAGTAGGCCCTCCAACTGAGGGCAGGAGCTTACGTCTCTTGCCCCATTAATGTTTGGCCCATGTGAGCCATGTGACTCACTTTAACCAACAGAATGACAGCAGGCCTAACCAAGCAGAAGCTCAGGTGTGCATGGACAGTTTGCTTGCTCTCTAAGTTTCTCCCATTCTCCATTAGAAGACCATGCTTTGGGGAGCTGCTGGTCCAAGGAGAATAAAATTCTGTGGAGCAGATCTGAACCCAGATTTCCTTCTGGAGTCCACTCCTGCCCAGCCAAGACCTGTTGAACCCCAGTCAAGCCACAGACCCATGAGAGAGACAAAAATAAATATTTGCTCTCGTTTGCCACTGGTTTGGGGGTTATTTGTTATGCAGCATTACTATAGCAGGAACCAAATAACAAAGTAGGAAACTCCTTCCAAGTCTTCCATATGGTCCTCCAGGGACTGACTTACAAGGTGTCCAGAATGCTTGGGGGTACCTGCTGCCCCATGCTTCTTCAGCAACAGCTTTGACCATTTGAATCCAGTTCTATATTCATCCAGTGACAGGGAAGGTACTGAGCTTTGAAAACCTTCGGTCTTCATCTAGTTTGGGCTTTCTTTAATCAGGCTCTGGGGCTCAGCAGAGGCTCCCCTGGTCACTACAGGCTTTGAGGAGGGGGTCTGAGTTAGCATCTTTCAAAGGTGATGGAAAAGCCAGTTGCTTTTAACAGACAGCCCTTATGCAGTGCTACAAGGACAGAGCTAACCCTGAGTCAACTGTTTATGGTAAACAAATGAGGAATTAATTCACCTTGATTCCATGATTTCCAGCAGAATCTAGTCCTATAGAGTCAGAGTCTCTGAACCTCATGAATTGGGTGAGCCTAGTCCCTGAGTCTGGAAGATTCACTGAAGAAGGCAAAGGCTACCCACTCCAGTATTCTTGCCTGGAGAATTCCATGGACACAGGAGCCTGGCAGGCCACAGTCCACAGGGTTGCAAAGGGTTGGACATGACCAAGCAATTAACACTTTCACAGTTTTATCAGAAATGCAAATCTTTGTCATGACTGGAAAACATATTGAAAAGTTATGGTCAGTTTGGGGGAAATGGTGTGAATTGTTCACTTTCCCCTACCCACATCCCTTTGCAATTTGACTTTGCAAGTAATCCCATCAAGAGGTTGAATCAGTTTCCCCACCCCTTGAATCTGACTGGGCTGGTGATTTGCTTTGACCCATGGAATTCAGAGACAGCGTGTTGCGTCACATCTAAGCCCAGGTCTCAAGAGACACTGGGCTTCTCACGTGGCTCAGTGGTAAAGAATCCGCTCGCCAGTGCAAGAGCCATGGGTTCGACCCCTGGAGAAGGAAATGGCAACCCACTCCAGTATTCTTGTATGAAAAATCCCATGGACAGAGGAACCTGGTGGGCTACAGTCCATGGGATCACAAAGAGTCAGACATGACTTACCGACTGAGCACACACACACACACACACACACACACGCTCAAGAGACAGTGCCTGCTTTGTTCTCTTGGAATCCAGTCCAGCCTTTATGAGAACAAGCCTGGGTTATACTACTGGATGAAAGACAGCCTGGAGCTCCAATGAGTCATCTCAGCTGAAGAAATCCTAGACCAGCCAACCCTGCAGTTAGCCTGAGTCACGTGAGTGGGTCTAGCCAAGTCCAGAAAAACCATTCAGCTGAGCTCAGCCCCTTTTACCAATCTGGAGAATCAGGAGCTGAGTTAATGGTGATTAAGTCACTGATTTTAGAGTGGTATTATGTATTAATAGCAAAACTGCTTACAGATGCCATTATTAAAAATCCATTGGAAATTCCCTGGTGGTCCAGTGGTTAGGACTCTGAGCTCTCACTACCAAGGGCCTGGGTTCAATCCCCAGTCAGAGAATTAAGATCCCACAAGCCAAGTGGCATAGCCAAAGGAAAAATAGTACAGTAAGACCACCTTACACCCATCAATATGGCTACCAAAAAAAGAGAGAGAGAGATAGAATAACAAATGTTGGCAATAATGTGGAAAAATTAGAATACTTGTCTACCGTTGGTGGGACTGCAAACTGGTGCAGCCACTATTGAAAATAGTATGCAGTTCCTCAAAAAAATTGAATACAGAATCATCATATGATTCAGCAATTCCATTTCTGGATACATACATCAGAAAAACTGAAAGCAGGACCTGGAAGAGATATTGGTACATTCATGTTGACAGCAGCATTATTTACAAAAGTCTAAAGGTGGACGCACTCTAGGCGCCCACTAACAGACGAATGGGTTGGCAAACTGTGGTGTATAACCACAATGGAATATTTTTCAGCCTTAAAAAGGGAGGAAATCCTGTCTTAAGATACGACATGGATGAAACTTGAGGACATTATGTTAAGTGAAATAAGCTAATGACAAAAAGAAAAGAAAAAAAAAGACAAGTATCGTAGGGCTCCGCTTAAATAAGATAACTAGAATTCATAGAAACAGAAAGTAGAATGGTGGTTGCCAGAGGCTGGGAAAGGGAATTAGCATTTAATGTGGACAGAGTTTCAGTTTTGCAAGAGGAAAACAGTTCTGGAGATGGATTGATAGGAATGGTTGCCCAAGACTACAGATGTACTTAATACCACTGCGCTGCCCACTTAAAAATTGTTAAGGTGGTAAATTTCATGTTATGCATATTTTACCACCACAATTACAAATAAAATATAAATGCGTTCGGGCACTGCTAATAGGAACTTCCTAGGAGTAACTAGTATTCAGAGAACCTTTAGCCATTCTTTAACAAAGCATGTATCTCAGGGAGATGAGGAGAAAAGCGTTAAGTAACAGTGGGAAATGCTAGAGCGGTGTCCGGTGGTTCAGAGAGGACTCAGAAGGGAGGGACTGTGGTGTTAACGTTGGATGTTGAATTAGTCAGGATTTTTTGGGTTGCAAGTGACCAAAAAAACCTAATTTCCATTGGCCTAAAGTGAAAACTGAAATTTTCTGATGCAGCTGAGAATAACATAGGCCCAGGCAACTCAGAATCAGAGACAGACCTTACCAGCAAGACTCCGTCACCAGGTCTGGCTTCCTCTCCTCTTATTTCTGTCTTCATTCTCTCCTCGTGCTCTGGTGGCTAAGAGTCTCTCACCTCCCTGTGGAACAGTGACTTCCCAAAGAGGATAGCTTCTCCCCCTTTGCCTAACTGAAAAATCCTGGGGAAGGCATGTGATTGGTTTGGCTTGAGTCCCACCTCCACCTCTGGGCCAATGACAGTGTCTAAGGGAATGGGGGATTCTGACTGGCCCAGCCTGGATCATGTGACCTCTCTGGCCAGGGTTGGGGTGAGATTTGCTTCAGGGAAGGCAGACCGGGATGCTTGCTGGGCACATATATGCAGTTACTACTGGGCACTTTTCTTTTAGAATGAAGTTTTTTTGGAGATATCATCTCCACTGCTGAGCGAAGTTCACATACCCAGGTTCTCAATACAACGTAATGCTAAAGATCCCAAGCTTTGGGGAATATTAGACATGAGAATGAGGCTCAACTTCCTCACCAACTAACAGTATGAACTTGGACAATACATTAGCCTTTCAAAGCCTCAGCTTCCCCATTGACAACATAGGTTTAATATCACAGGGTTGGTGTGAGGGTAAAATTAAGGAATGTTTATAAATCATCTCTCAGTGTCTTGTACCTTGTAAGCATCAAAAATTAAATTAAGAATAACTGTAGTAAAAATTACTTTGAATATTGCCACCAGCCTGTCGTCTTTGCTGTCTGCCCTGTGGAGAACCAGAAAGCAGCTCTTTATGGCAGGCTGAATAGTTTTCATTCGTTCAAGCCCCATCTGATCACCTCTGTATGCAAGGTTCATCCCATAGGTGGTTTTTGTAAGGTTACTACCAGGGTCAGGACTGGGCTCAGGAGAGTGAGGAGTCTAGGCGTCATGTTCAAGGGAGAAACCCAGGTACAAGCTGAGCCCTGGAGAATGAACATCTCTGTAAATGCCATGCCCTAAGCACCAGGCTTACCCCACCCTCACTCATCCCAACCCTGCCAGCTGCACTGCTGCTGCTACTGCTGCTGCTAAGTCACTTCAGTCGTGTCCGACTCTGTGCGACCCCATAGATGGCAGCCCATCAGGCTCCACCATTCCAGGGATTCTCCAGCAAGAACACTGGAGTGGGTTGCCATTTCCTTCTCCAATGCATGAAGGTGAAAAGTGAAAGTGAAGTCGCTCAGTCGTGTCCGACTCTTAGCGACCCCATGGACTGCAGCCTACCAGGCTCCTCCATCCATGGGATTTTCCAGGCAAGAGTACTGGAGTGGGGTGCCATTATCTTCTCCGGCCAGCTGCCCTAGAATCAGTTATTAGTCTCTCGTCTAGGGATTGAACCCAAACCACATCAGTGAAAACACCAAATGTCCTAACCACCGGACCACCAGGGAATTCCTCGGGGTCTTGTTAAAAGGATACTACTAGGGCAAATCCAGCCCTAGAGAACCAGGTGGGTTTATGACTTTGAGAAGATATTCTCATCCCCTGTGATTCTGCCATTGTCAGCCCAGGCCAGGATTGGGAACTGGCATTGAGACTGGGGTCAGCCACGCACTGATGCAGGGTTTCCAGAAGCAGAAGATTTCTGCAGAGATACTCTGGGGTGCAGTGGAGTAAAGGACCCTGAGGGGCAAGTGAGATGCACCCCACCCCCAATATTTCAGCCTTGTTGGAGCTTTCTCCTATTCGACCTTCAAGTGGGATGTCATTTGGCAAAAGAGTTCTATTGCTGAAAAGCAAAATGGTCATGATGAACCTATTTGCAGGGCAGGACTGGAGACGCAGACATAGAGAATGAACTCGTGGGCACACTGGGGGAAGGAGAGGGTGGTACAAATTGAGAGAGTAGCACTGACATTCAGACACCACCATGTGTAAAATGGGCTTCCCTGGTGGCTCAGAGGGTAAAGCATCTGCCTGCAATGCAGGAGACCTGGGTTCGATCCCTGGGTCAGGGAGGTCCCCTGGAGAAGGAAATAGCAACCTGCTCCAGGACTCTTGCCTGGAAAATCCCATGGACAGAGAAGCCTGGTAGACTACAGTCCATGGGATCGCAAAGAGTTTGACACAACTGAGCAACTGCTTGCTTGCCTGTGTGTGAAATAGACAGCTAGTGGGAAGGCGCTATGCAGTGCAGGGAGCTCAGCTCAGTGCTCTGTGATGACCTAGAGGGACGAAGTGGTGGGGGAGGACGGTCCATGAGGGAGGGGATATATGTATTCATATAGCTGATTCACGTTGTCATACAGCAGAAGCTGACACAACATTGCAAAACAAGTATACTCCAATTTTAAAGAGACTTTTTTTTTTTAAGTTTGAAAACTCTTGGGCTGGAAGTGGGAGAGAACTTGGCATCTCTTTAATAAGCAAAGGATTGGTCTTTCCAAGAAGGTCGCTCCCCACGCCTCTCCTCTGCATGCTCGTCTTTCTGTCCCTCATCCTGGATTGAACCCCACCCTGACGCCCTGAGGGCTGCCCCTTCACAGCGGGCGACAGTAGCTGAGCCCTCCAGCCCTCATGCGGCTGCAGCCAGAGCCTGGCTGGCCCCCGTCCACTCCCCTGCACACCACTCCCGTGGGGCTGACCCTGGGCAGCTCACTCAGCAGCCTCTCTGAGCAGGGTCAGAGGTCAGGGCAGGGAGAAGGCTCAGTCACGTGCTCTTGGTCTCAGGTTCCCCCACCCCAGAAGACCTGGATCTCCAAGTTCCCATGAGGGAGAATCCTAATTCTGTCCATCCACTGATTACAGCAGAAAGAGGATAAATTCTGAGGGCCAGTGAGGTTGCGTTCCAGTCCAGGGCATTCTTCTCCTTCGAATCCTTTCTCCTCAGACATAGAAAGCCAGGAAGATTTCCATGTGATCTCATTTTATTAAGTATTTGTCTTTAAATTTTCCTTTGAATTATTTTTTTAAGTTTTTTTTTTTTTAATGAAAAGAAGCAGACTCATAGATATAAGGAAAAAACTAGTGCTTACCAGTGGGAAGGGGAGGAACAAGGTAGGGGTGGGGAGCGGGAGGCATCAACCACTGGGTGTAAGACGGGCTCAAGGATGACTTCTCCTACGCAGGAAATACAGCCAGTATTTTGTAATAACTGTAAATGGAAAGTAATCTTTAAAATGGTTAAATAAAAAAATTTTTAGAGAAAAGGAAAACTATGTTATTTCAATGCTTCTGAACTTAGGGACTAGGAAAAATATATCTTTTTTCCTAGTACATTATTATCTCTGATCTCAGTGCTGATTTCAGAGAACTGAGTTCTGCAACTTTGGAGATAAATATCTAAGGGTTTTGTAAAAGGGATGTTATTGTTTTGTTTTGTGTTTTAAGAAATTAACCCCAAAAAAGCAAAGATCATAATGGTGAAAAGGCACCCTCACGAATAATCAATAACTGGGTGTCATCATCACCCAGTTCCAGGCTGCAGACACCAAGAAGAAAAGGAAATATCAGCTCTGGAAATGAACAGAGACCACCTTGTCGCCCCAGCCAAGCACAGCCTCTAACGCTTCTATCAGACCATATTTTAATATTAAAACAGAAATGGATTATATCTCCGAAAGAGAAGCGAAAATGATTTGACACTATGTATATAATCTAATTCAAATCATGGGCCCCTAATCGACATTTAATTGATGTGATAATGCTTGTTCATGATGGTAAATAAACAAAATATATAAACAGAAACATCTTCTTTGATGTTTAATGACTGCTTAGCAGCTATTTGGGTCAGAGCTACTGAGCCCTAATAAACAAATGCTTAATAATCAATTGAAATGCATTTCTCTGGTTATTGCCTTATTAAATCAGGCTCCAACTCCAATTGCAGAGTATTCCTTCCACTAGGAAGAAAATGGTTTGAAATGGAAGAGGCTGCGTTGATAGGTCCTCATGTATGCTGTGAGTTAAAAGGAAATGTTTTTCTCTCTCCCCTCCGACAATCAGATGCAGTTTAGCAGGAAGGCTTATTCCCAGCTTGCATGTATCTTAGGCTTTATTGTCCTAAAAGAGAGTCTGTCACCTCTCCAGGCTTACTTTTCATTAGAAATCCTCTCCTATTTCGTATTTTACAGGGTAATCCATGTAAATAAAATAATCCATGAAAAGTGCTCACAGCAATGTCTGGCAGGTAGTAAGCACACAATAAATGATTTTCATTATCATTATTATAATCCTGACTTGTCACGGCTCTCTGAGCACATGTAGAATTCTCTCTTGGTCATCTCACCAGAGTTGAATGGGGTTTTGTTTTGTTTTGTTGTGTTGTGTTGCGTTTTCAGAAAAGTAAGCCTCATTTTCAGATCACACCCTGCCACCCCAGCGAGGAGCTCCAGCAGCTCCCAAACCATTGTCCAGGGAAGGGCCACAACTGTCTGCAGCGGGGTCTGCCATCAGAGCCACTTCCAGCTGGAGCTCTGAGCCTCGTTGATGGCTGATGGCATCCTTTTCTGTGTCACCTCTGGCCCTCACACTTCCAGGAGGTGAGACCTGTGCTGGATGCCCTAAGCCGGGCTGCCAGATAGTCCTTGGGACTGACATGTAAGCCCTGTTTCCCATTCCTAAAGGCATCCCAGAGCCCAGCTCCAGGTGACCACAGAGAATCAAGCCCGTAAGACGTTCCTTCCTTATCAGACAGTCTCTAGCCCCTTTAGCCAGCCTCTAGTTTCTCTGCTCTGCCCTCCCTTCCCTCTCCCCTCCTCTAGCATAGCCAGCAGTGACTGGAGTCTGTCTGCCCAGGGTAGGAAGGAGACCCAGAGGTCAGCTGCATAGGTACAGAGACGAGGAAGAGGAAAGCGGGGGGCGGGGGCAGGCAGAGGAGGATGACAATGACGAGATGAAGCAGAGACCATTTGGTGCCAGTGGAACATTTAAGAAAGAGATTAGCCGAGTGACAGTGGACCCCAAGCCCACTGGTGTGCTTGATGGTCCCACGGCGCCATCGTGTGGCCAGTCCATGTAATGACCAAGGGGCCCCCTTCTAGTGACCGTGGAAGCTCCTCTCCGAGTTGTCTGGGCCCCTTTCTTAGACCTCAGAAGCCCCGTGACTCACCCTTTAGGAGAGCAGAGAGGAGACATGGAAAGCGCAGGCCAGAGCAAGGGCTCCGAAACTGTGCCCAGGGAATCTGAGAGGTCTCAGAGACAAAAGCTGACCTCAAGAGACCAGAAGCTCCTGCAAGAAAGGGGGTCAAGAGAAAGAAAGTCTCGTGTGAACAGAAAAGGCTACAAGGATGGAAACCCAGACCGCCTCTATTAGAGCTCTGGATTTCCAAGACACCTTGGTGCTGGGCATCTGGAGGGAGAGAGAGAGCCCAACCTGGTGGCTGGGGTGGGTGCCCGGGGTGTCAGACCTCTCTGGGGGCAAAGAGCTCTTTCCCATCTTCTTCTTCCTCCTTCCCCTCCCCCTCCCCCTTTGTCTCCTCCCCCTCCCCCTTCTCTTATCGCACCAACTCAAACACAGGCTAGGAGGGCACATCGACGGGATGGCAAGAAGCCAAGGAGATAGGAAGAACATCCCCACCACCCTCTGCAGCTCTGAAGAGCCATCACTCCTGCATTTATCCCTGTGGTCTTGCCAGGTTTGTGCAACCCCATTTTACTGATGTTCCAAGTCCATCTTGCAACCAAATGCCCTTGGGAGGTCATTATTAAACACTAAGATTTGGAAGTCAAACTGTCTACGTTTCTTTCTCCAACTCTATACCTTTACTGGCTGTGTGACCTTGGGCAGGTCACCCAACCTCTCTGAGCCATCATTGCCAGATCTGTAAAATGGAGAGATCACAGAGGTAAAATGAGGTAACATACATAGTGCTAGATACTTTCACATACAAGAGCTAATTCAGCTCCCAAAACCCCCCACAGTGCTATCATCCCCCATTTTACAGATAAGAAAACAGGTTCAGAAAGGCTGAAATGACTGGCTGGAGATCACACTGATAGTAAGGGGCAGAGATGGAACTTGAACCCAGGTCTGAGTGAGTGTTCATTGACTGTCTCCCCATCAGAGTTTTTTGAAAGCGACTGTCTCTATTCCCTGATCTAGGCTCAGTGACTGGCATGTGGCAGGGGCTCAATACATACTTATTCATTGATCGCCCACACCAGCACAGAGTCACCAAGTACACCATGATCGCTCAGGCCACCCTGGAACTCGCAGCTTCCTCAAACATGCCAAGCAAGCCCTTTCTTGTCTCCCAAACTTTGTATGGGCTGTTCCTCCTGCTGACAAGGCCCTTCCCTCTTGCCTCCGCCTGAAAAACACAGACCCAGGCCAAATTTCCCTTCTTCTGCAAGGGTTTTCTCTGCCCTTCCAGGCACAGCAAGTCTCCCGGGTTAGAACCACAGGACTCAATTAGTGCATGAATCATACGACAGCACTGTCCTCTGCCCATCCCCTGAGTGCTCCACTAGGCAGAGACCTCCTGGGGGAGGGAGGCGAGGGGCGAGGGCAGGCAGATTCTCTCCCTGCATCTGCGTCCAGCCTGGAGCACTGAGGATCACGGAGGGTCCTTAGTGAATGTGGAAGGGACACTGGAGAAAAAGAAGGGGAGAGAGAATAAGGGGAGACGAGAGAGAGAAGAGGAGAGAAGGGAAGGGTAAAGAGAGGGAATGAGGACCTGAAGAAGGAGGGAAGAAGAATGAACAGAGGGAGGGAGGCAGACATCAGCCCGACCTCCACAGTCACCTTATGGGGGCCTCTTTCCTTGGCAGACGGAGGGGAGGGAGGGGGTTCTCCTAGCGAGGGCGCATGCGCGTGCCCACGGTGCCAGCCACCTGGTCCTCTTCCAGGGCATCCTTCCCACCAATTCTCTCCTGCACCCGAGGCTGGTGCCGGGGTGCCTGACTCTAGATTCTCTCCGAGTCAGCATTTTTCTTCCCATGCTGGGACACAGGCTCAGTCTCGGGGAGCAAGCACACCTGCCCCGCCTGTGCTGACACACAGATTTTCAAAGGAAGGGAAAATGAGCCTGGATGATGCTGGGAGGCTGGGACAGGGTCCTACCAGCTGCCCCAGGCTGGCAAGAGAGTTCAGCAGCTGCTCTAAGGGTGGCCCCCACAGAGGACCCAGAGGCTTCTTCTCCCACTGGGCCCCACCTCATTCTCCCCTGCTCCTCCTGCACCTTGAATAAAGTAGAGATGATCGAGGCATGAGTGCTGTTAGGAGCAAACACACAGAGTCAGGGGTGCACAGGAAAGAAACCCAGAGCCTCCTCTCTTGGACCAATGTCAGAGCAGCGCTTTCTCATTACCTGCAAACAAACCCTCTAGAAATACTGCAGAAGAAATGGCATCCAGAGCTCAGCAGCTCCAGAGCAATTTGACAAAATAAAATGTCCTTTTAAAGAACATTCTGTTAGCCTGCTGTTCCCTCTGTGCATGATGTATTTGGGTTTTGCTTCTGCTAAAACCAAGTTGGTGTCATATCTTCCTTAGGGGAATGAGGGCAAGCTCAGCTCCCACAGCTCTGGAAAAGGAAAAAGAGAATGTCTAAGCCTCCACCTCGCACCCCAAGCTGGACCCAGAAACCTCAGCCCCAACCAACGAGAAGGGGAGTAACTGGAAGCAATAGCAGCCTTCACGTACTGAGTGCTTGGTACATGCCGCACGCTCCTGAGCCAAGCCCTGCAGTCACATGGTCCTTCCAAAATCCCAGCAGGAGGTTGTTCTCCTCATTTTACAGAGGACAGCTCAGAGAAGCAAAGTAACTTGCCTATGGTCACACAGAGAGTAAGCCATAACTCAGGTTATGAACTCCACCCACACCCTGATGCTGAGTGCTTCTTGCCTTTCTCACTTTTCTTCTGCAAAAAGTCTATGGGTGAGAATTGCCACAAATAATCCTAGAGACATGGGCTTCCCTGGCAGCTCAGACAGTAAAGAATCTCCTGCAATGGTCTCCTGCAATGTGGGAGACCCAGGTTCGATCCATGAGTCAGGACAATCTCCTGGAGAAAGAAATGGCAACCCACTCCAGTATTCTTGCCTGGAGAATCCCATGGACAGAGGTGCCTGGCCGGCTACAGTCCATGGGTCACAGAGAGTTGGACATGACTGAAGTGCAAGCATTCACATGCACTCACCCTTGTTCTGTCTCCTTTCTTGAGAGGATTCTGCTTAGTTCTGAGACCATATCTTCCCCCTAGTGTTTGCTATTCAAGTATTCTTTCTTTTGTAAACTGGTAATGATCATAATGATAGCTGTTCTATGAAGGTCCTCACCTAAAAGACACATGGCTTCTCTTTGTCTGTCTCCCACGGATGTTCTGTTTGTTTGTATAATATTTTTTTTAAATCTCTGGAAAGCAGCAGTCTAGAAACCAAAGTTCTCGTGTCTTTTGATGTTCCCCAAACCAGAATATGGTGAGGGATGCAGTCATCTGGGGACCCCAGAGGTAGGGATAATACCTGCTTGAGATGCTCAGGGAGAGAAAATAAAACTTATCTGGCTTCAAACCAGACTAGAAATGAATCAGGATGGAACCCAGACCAGAGCTGCCCCATCCCAAGCTGCCCCTATAAAGAGCCTGAGCTCCCAGGAAGCCCCAGGTCAGTGTCCCCCCTTCACCCCTGGGCCCCACTCCCCTCTCACCTTGCCATGCCCTCCCTTCCCACAGGGCAGGGAGGGGTCCAGCATGTCTCACCCTCCTCCATCCCACAGACACAGCCTGGAAATCAGGGCTGTGATGGTTACCCCAAAAAACCCCACGTGGTGACAGGTATGTCATTATGCACTGAGTAGGTTAGCCGGCAGAATCCGTTCATCTTCCTTTGGTGAGTGACGTGTCAAATCTAAGTATGAGAGGAAGAAAGAGGGTGTTGGAGTCTGTGTCTCCTGCTAAAAACTCCGGCGAGAACCAGAAAGGTCTCACTGGTCCTCTCAAGCTCCAAGCCAGGCGTGAAGGCAGTGAACTGATTACATCGTAGCCCCGGGCCAGAGCATGGAGGTGTTCCCAGACCTGACACCTGTTCCACGATGATCAGGGAAGGGGTGACATCTACGTCCACATGGCAGGGGTTGCACAGACGCACATCAGGGCCGGAAGGGAAATCCACGAAGGGGGAACCACCTCGGCCATGGCCCAGGATTCCTGTTGCATTCATGCTGCCTAGCAAACAGCCCCAGTTGCTCAGTGTACACAGCAGTGCTCATGGGTCTGTGATCGGCTGGGCTGGGCTGGCTCCTGACTACAGCATGCCACCAGGTCTGCCCCCTGTGGCTCATATTCTGGGATCCGTGAAGAACTGGAGTATCTTCTTTTCTGGGCTAATGGAAGATGCACAGTTGTGCAGGATAATACAATTACCTCGGTCCTGAACCCCAACTCCACCTCAAGCTGGCCCACGCAGTTCCTTCCTCTCAGCCACCCAAGTCTTCTCATAATATGCTCAGTGCCCCAGGAGAGATGTCCTCTGCCCTTGACCCAGGTCAGTCTTTCTTTTTTCGGCTGTGCTGGGTCTTCATTGCTGTGCAGCTTTTCTCTAGTTGCAGCGAGCAGGGGCTACTCTTCGCCGCGATGCTCAGGTTCTCATCGCAGCGGCTTCTCCGGTTGTGGAGCACAGGCCCTAGGGGCCATGGGCTTCAGCAGTCGTGGCCCGTGGGCTCTCGAGCGCAGGCTCTGTAGACGTGGTGCACAGGCTTAGTTGCTCTGTGGCATGTCGGATCCTCCACAACCAGGGAGTGAACCTGTTTCCCCTGCATTGGCAGGTGGACTCTTCACCACTGGACCACCAGGGAAGCCCGACCCAGATCAGCCTTGATCACTCCTTCCCTCAGACCCTGCCCTTCTTCCTAAACTAAAATCCTGCCTCACAGGTCACCTCAGGAGAAAGCAATGTCCAGGGGATTGGCTCTGCTAAATGAAACCCGTGGGTTGCTAAAAATGAGAAAACTCAGTTTTACCTACTCCCCTAACACTCAAGGACATCGCAAGCCTGCCTGAGCTCTGAAGGGGAGGGTGGTCCCCACCCACAGACTCTGACCCTGGTCCCCAAGCCCCATGAACCAGTGCTTCTCAGAATCAGGGATCTCGGACAGGGCAGGGGATGCCCAGAGCTGAGGAGCCACACTCAAAAAATGATCAAGCCAGAAAACTTCTTTGTGATTTGGGTACCATGATGGGGAGGGAAGGAGGAGGGAGGGCCCTGCTGGCTTCCCAGTTCTTAATTTGAGGCTCCAAAAGAAAGAACTAATAACAATAACCACCCCTACTGCAGCCGCAGCATTTCCCGCCCGTGAAGGCGTCTGAGAAAGTGCTGACGGGGACGGCTGACAAGCCGTGTGCATTGTAATTCACACCATAACAGCATCTCCAGGGCTCATGGATTTCTCATTGAAAAATTATGTGATGTCTTTTTGGAAACCCAATACTGAGTTATTGATATCGTGAAGGCAGCCGGCTCACCACTTCCAGCTTATTAGTTTTATACTTTCTGAAGGACTTTTTTTTTTCTCCTTCTCTAATTTTCAACTTGGTTTTCCCTTTTCAGTTTAAATCGGATCACGAGGCTTGAGTGAGTGTCTTGAGTGTGTACCTGGGGAGTGGGGGCTCTGTAACCCTGGGAGTGGGTGCCCTGAGAAGCATGTCAAGATGTGTGTGTATGTATGTGTGGTTTCCCACAGAGTGTAAGTGAGAGTGTGCAACTGGATGTGTACACATCTCTGCTTAGCTGTGTAAGGGTAAGCGGTGGGGGATCTTCCGGCTCTGCAGATACCTGTGGGCATGTGTTTATGCAAACGTGTATGTGTGTGTGTAACTTCACGACTTCTCTGTTGTGTATCTACATGTAGAGTTGCAGGTGTACATATAGGCATGTGTGTAGGTGTGTAAGTGGTGTGTGTGTAGCAATATGAGGGTGTGTGTCCATATATCTTTGTACCTGAGAAGCCACATATATGTTTGTATATATATAGCTGCAGGTGTAAGCATAGGTGTGTGCCTAGGGATATATATAGTTGCGGAGGAAGGTGTGGGTTTCCCGGCTGGTTCAATGGGAAGGAGCCCACCTACCAAGGCAGGAGACACAGATTCCATCCCTGGTTGGGGAAGATCCCCTGGGGAAGGAAATGGCAACCTACTCCAGTATTTTCGCCTGGGAAATCCCACGGATGGAGGAGTCTGGCAGGCTACAGGCCATGGGGTCACAGGCTACAGTCCAGGGGGTCATATGCAAATGTGCACGTGAGTATATCTTTCTATCTGCCTAGCCATGTGAATGGGGGTGTGTCTGTATTCTCTCCACATATCCATGTGAATCTGTATGTTTTGAAATGCACGTTCATATATGTATACCTATGTGTCTTCATGTCTCTGTATGTCTTTGAAACCCGTGGGTCCAATTGATAAAAATGAGAAACTTCAGTTTTACCTGCTCCCCTAGCAGGCAAGGACATCTCAAGCCTGCCTGAGCTCTGAAGGGGAGGATGGCCCCCAGCTGCTCCCCTACTACATGTCTTTGGGTCTGTAACACATGTTTCTGTGAGAGGCAGAACTGCCGTGGGTCGGAGGGTCACACACCCTGGGGACCAATACTAGTTCTTTCTCTTGCTTTGTGTGACCTTGGGCAGTTTTCGTAACCTCTCAGACACTCAATTCCTCATCAAAGGGAGGATGACTGTAGCCTTACCTAATAGAGCTGTGAGGACTAAGGGAGTTAATCTCTATGAAGCATCCAGCCCAGAGCCCTGCAGTGCTCAATTCACATAGTCATTACATCAGCATATGTGTTGGAGGGGACAGCCCTACCCTGAGAAACTTCTCTCACCAGCTCTTACCTGCTCAAGCTCCAGGATGTGACTGAAATCAGTTTTGTGCCTGGCAGCCCCATGCAGAGCCTTTGCAAAGATGCCTCCATGGAACTGACGGCCTCAGTTGACTTTGGACCACACTGCTGGGTATTAGACACACACCTGGCCCGGTGGAGATCTACAGAAGTGAGTTGGGCAGCATGCCGCCACCCTATTAAGCCAAGAAGGCAATAAGAGGTGAGAGGTCTAGAATGAAATATACAAGGTACAGAAAGTACTCTGAGATTCCACAGAAGAAGGGCTTCCACCCTGTTTCAGGAAGGGAGTAGCTTCATAAAAGTGTTAGCTCTCCATCTGGGCCTCAGGGGGTGAGAAAGATTTCTGCAGAAATCCTGGAAGCCTAGGAAGAGAGCAGGTCTTGTATGTTTCCTCTCAAATTTCCTGTCTTGAGTACCTGGAGGTGGACATCCTCTGAGTACTTAAGGGTAGGGGGTTAGAATCCCAACTGGGGGAGTTTGGTGAGGTCTGAGTTTAAAGATTTACATGACCCAGGGAGAGGGAAGATGATCCCATCTAACTGAGGATGGATTTCTCGTCAGCCTGGTGAGGGGTTGCTCCAGTTTAATTCGGGAAAGTAAACAGGCATGGCATTCAGCTGCTTGCACTCAAGGACACCACGTCTTCAAACTCTAGTGTATATTTATACCAGCAGCACATCTCAAGTCACTTTTCAAGTGCTCAACAGCCACGTGGGGCTCATGGCCGCCATATTGGACAGTGCATATCTAGACTTCCAAACACAAAGAGGCCTGGCAATGTCTCTACACAGCCCCCAGATGCCAAATTCCAACACTGGGGCTTGATACAGCGGAGGGGCCGGCACCCAATGAACGGAGCTGGTTTCTTGGGAGATCACTTCCCTGCCCTCTTGCCAAGGCTGCAGCAGCTGGGCAAGATCCGAGTTTAGGTCTCAGTCCTGGGGCCCCTCAGGGGAGCAGCAGAACAAAAGGACTGCTGGGCAGTGGCTGCGGCCAGGTGCAGGACTGGTGAGGAGGGGGAGAGGGCGGGAGGGAGAGGAAGGGGAGGGCAGGAGGAGAAAGCGGACAGCCTGGACCAGACCGCAGCAAGGTCAAGTGCTTGAGATGGCGTTCAGAGCAGATTTGTGCAGCTGGAGGAAGGAGGAGGAAAGAGAGGTGAGGGGAAGGGAGCCAGCAAAGTGTGAAGCACTGACTGTGTGCTGAGCTGTTTAGTGCCTTCACACAGGTAGGTCATCTCCTTTGGTCCTCCCTGCATCCCTGTGAATCTGCTATTTTCCATTGAAGAGGGTGTTTGGGAGCCTTTGGGGATCTCTCCTTGACTGGAGATGACCATGGGCTTGGAGAGTGGGGAGACATCCTGCCGGATAAAAAATAAAACAGATCTCTTACTCGAGACATCAACAGTGCACCCCACTGAGAAACACTTTGAGGAACTGACCTCATTTTGCAGGTGAGAACATGGAGGCTCAAAGAGGTCAGGTGAGTTCCAGGCACCCAACAGATGTTCCATAAATAAGTGTGGAATGAATGAATAAAAATGGCTTGGACATTTTCTTGACCCCTGAGATAGCTCCCTTCCCATCCCTGGTCATCTCCCCAGGGATCCTGGGGTGCAGAGGTTGTCTGTGACCATGTGTCCCTTGGAGCCCTCATCCCCACACCCCACCCCTTGATCACGACTGAACCCCGAACACCCTTCTCTGTCTACAGCCATCTCACACCTACTGAGGGTAGATTGAGCAGAGGAAAGAGGTTCTCAACTTGGAATCAGAAAACCTGGGTTCAAATCCCAGCTCCTTCATCAGGTAGCCTTGGGAAAAGCTACCCATCTTTCATTCATGCTTTCATTCATTCATTCATTCATTCATTCACTGCAAACGCTGGTGTGGCTAAGAGCCAGGGCTCTGGACTGAGACAGCCCTGAGTTACGTCCCTGCTCTGCCACTTACTCATTTGGGGGTGAACTTGACAAAATTCCCTAACCTTTTTGAGCCAAACGTGTCCTCCTGTGTGAAATGGGGTAGTAACTGGACTACCCCTCACTGCGCTGGACCAAGGAGTAAATGAGATGCTCCAAGCATCCAAGTAAATGAGTAACGCCCCAAGCCCAGGGTTCATCAGTCAGCCTGCAGGTCAGACATTATCCAGTGAAGGCTACAATGCACCAGGAGCTGGCAAGGCAGCGTGAGTCCACCTGCAAGGCGCTGCCACCCGAGAGAGTGGCAGGGTGACAAAAGAGCCACCACAGCATCCAACTCATGGTAGAAATCCCAGGGCCCATCTGCCCCCTCCTCTCTCTCCTTTCCCGTTTATCGCCCAGGCATCCTCTGCGTTATGAAGGGACCTCCTTGCGTTAACTCCTAATGGGACAAATTCGTTGCTGTTTAGTTGCTAAGTTGTGTCTGACCCTTTGCAACCCCATGAACTGCAGCATGTCAGGCTTTCCTGTCCTTCACTATCTCCCCAAGTTTGCTCAAACTCATGTCCATTTAGTCAGTGATACTATCTAACTATCTCATCCTGTGCTGTCCCCTTCACCTTTTGCCTTCCATCTTTCCCAGCATCAGGGTCTTTTCCAGTGAGTTGGCTCTTACGATCAGGTGGCCAAAGCATTGGAGCTGCTCCAGCATCAGTTCTTCCAATGAATATTCAGGGTAGATTTCCATTAGGATTGACTGACTTGGCTGCCTCGCAGTCTCAAGGGACTCTCAAGAATCTGCTCCAACACCGCAATTCGAAAGCTTCAATAGCAAGTGGGAATCAGGCTCTTTCGACATGAACATGGAAGAGATGTGTTGGAGCCAAGAGGCCAACAGGGTCCAGAATTCCCAAAGGTGGTCAATCCTTTAGGATGATCACCCAGACCACATTCTACCCACAACCCACTCAGAAGCCAGAAGGGATGGACCCCCACACAGCTGGGGGTCATTTTCTCCTTCCCACTCCCAGGATTTCAGCATCAGGGCTTACTTAGCAAGCTGGGGCAGCCAACAGCCACACACATTCCAGAATCAGCAGCTGTTCTTTTACTCAGATAACACAGCACAAACATCAAGTTGGAAAAAATAGTCCTTTCTTTGGATTCCCACTGATACCCAGATAAGAGTGTGTGTGTGTGTGTGTGCGTGCACGCTCACATGCACACACAACACACACACACACAGAGACCATTTTTCTTTTTGCATCTTACAGAGAAAGGCCCCAAGCATTCCGTTCCAACTCCTTTCCATGGGAAAGGTGTTCTGTGCTGTGCCCCAGTGGGTCTGTGTGACTGAGTCAAAATGTGTTCTTTTTTTTTATTAGATGAATTGCATCATTAAATTACATTATAAAAGCTAAAAATGCACCATTAATTTTCAAAAACAATAGTAAATACATCTCATTTCTAATACATGATTCTGCATTTAATTTTTGCCTGGGGCCTTGCCTTTTTTTTCCCCCAGCCTCACTGTCTCCCTTTATGCAGACTATATAAATGGAGCTAAATTGCCAAAGAAATTTTTGCCAAATGTCCGTAATGTGAAAATAAATGAATTTCTAATTGGCTGTTGCAAAAAGAAAAATTACTTTTTGATCTCAGCTCAGCCAAGCAAAAATCTACCTAGCTGGAGTAATAAGATGCGGGTACATTGCAGGCAATGAGCAGAGAGACAAAAGGCCAGCGAAGAGGCTCTCAGGGTGAAATTTCTTCCCTTTCCTCCCTGTCTCCCTCCAGCTGGCCAGGCAGTCCGGCCTAGAACAAGCCATTAGAGGGGCCAGGCGAGGATCCCGCCCCCTAGGAGTCCAGCTCTCTGCCTTCTCAGGGACCCTGGGACCCAGCTGTAGCAACACTTGGTACTCCAGGGTTTAAGCCCCATCTGTTCCCTCACTGGCTCTGCAACCCTGAGTAAGTTACTTGACCTCTCTCAACCTCCAATTTCCCATCTGTAAATAATAGTCATTTCTGCCTTTTGCAGGCTTGGCAGGAGGTAGGAGGAGTTGAACTGTGTTCCTTTCCAAAATTCATATGTTGCGGTCCTAGCCCCCACATCTCAGAATGTGACCTTGTTTGGAGATAGGGTCTTTACAGAGGCCCATCCAGTTACAATGAGGTCATCGGGGTGGGGCCCTAGTCCAACATGACTGGTGTCCTTATAAGAAGAGGAAATTTAGACAGACACATGGAGAGAAGATGATATGAAGAGATACAGGGAGAAGACAGCCATTCGACACACCAGAGGGAGAGACCCAGAACAGACCCCTCCCCCCACGGCCTTTAGAAGGGACCAACCCTGCTGCCAACTTGACTTTGCCAGCCCAGAACTGCGGGAAAATTAATTTTTATTACCAAAGTCACTTGTTATTGGTATCTAGCTACAGCAGCCCTAGAAGAAACAATCCATGAGGTCTGAGACACTGATAAACATAGACCAGCAAGCGTGGCATCTGGTCGCTCCTGCCATTATTCCAGAATTCTCCCAGGATGACCCCAAAAGGAGGAGAGGGAAGAGACGAGGGTGAGGACTCATCACAGCCTGTGACCCTCCAGAGACAACCTGGGGGGCAGCTGTGCTGAGCAAGAACCCAAGCTCCATGACACCCTACCTGGACACACGTGGGAGCCACGTGGGAGAAAGTCATGGGGTTTCAGGACATCCGTGAGTTCAGACAAGGAGGGCATCGGCTGTGGTGGCCACAGAGAGAGCAGAGCCCCAGTTGTCAAACGCCACCTGAGATCCCTGGATTCTGGTAAGATCTCAGAAGGAGGGCCTAAGTACAGACTGAAAGTGAATTCCCTGCCAGTTCAGGGGGCCAAGGGGTAGGGGTTAGAGTCAGGTGTAATCGATTTAAAGGAAAGATCTGGGACTTCCCTGGTGGTCCAGTGCTTAAGAATCCATCTTCCAGGGACTTCCTTGGTGGTCCGTGGCTAAGACTCTGAGCTCCCAATGCAGGGGGCCCAGGTTTGATCCCTGGTCAGGGAACCAGATCTCACATGCTGCAGCTTAAGAGCCTGAGTGCCCCAATTAAGACCTAGCGTGGCCAAATAAGTAAATTAATAATTTTTTTAAAAGAGAGAGAGAGAGAAACCACCTTCCAATGCAGTGGGGGGCAAGTTTTATCCCTGGTCAGGGAATTAAGATCCCACATGTCATGAGGCAACTAAGCCCACGCCGCTACTAGAGAGAAGCCCAGGCACCGCGTGCTGCAACTAAGACCCGGCACTGCCAAATAAATAAATAGTGTGCTACACTTACACATTTTAAAAAGAAGAAGGAAAAGAAAAGATCTAATCGGCTGTTTTCTCCACCTCTGAATATCTACTGCAAGCCTCAAAACAACCCGCTGCTCAAGGGCCACCCATTGATTCCTTGTCCTCTGAACACACAGTTCTTTCCCTCCTACTCTGCACAGACTGTTCTCTCTGCCTGGAATAATATCGCTTTTCCTTGGCTCCACTTGAAGGACTCCTATTCAGCCATGAAGCCCCATCTCCAATGTCCTCTTTTCTGTAAATGCTTCTCTAGCTGACCCAGGCTGAGTCAACCACTCTCCAGACTTATCAAGG
This sequence comes from Ovis canadensis, assembly GCF_042477335.2. Lineage (NCBI taxonomy): Eukaryota > Metazoa > Chordata > Mammalia > Artiodactyla > Bovidae > Ovis > Ovis canadensis. The sequence goes on along the minus strand of NC_091257.1, from coordinate 83,245,903 downwards.
AGTTTCTAGAAGGAAGGGCTGAGTTCAGGTTACTCAGTTAATCCACCTTTCCAGTATTCCGGCTTTGAGGATCAGCAATGTTTCTGCTTCTGCTCCCTCACTGTTCTCTTCTCTTCCCGGCTACTGTCACAAGATCCATCTCCTTTAAGCTGGGAGAGAAAAGCAAAAGACCGGCAAGCTGAAGTCTGCTGTCATCCTGATATGACAGAGGGGAAAAACATCAAGGCTGAGAGCAGTGAAAGGATTTGGCCAGGGTCGCACAGACAGGAAGTGGTGAGCTAGGATTCAAACCCAGGCAGTCTGGCTTCTGAACCCAAGCTCGCAGCTGACACACTTTCACTGGCTCTCAGGAGCATGCCCTGATCGAATCGGTTTGGACACATGGCTCCACTGCTGTGAGGGTCCCTCTGGGACCTCATCTTGCCCAGACCTGGGAGGAGAGAGGAGGGAGGAGAAATGGAGACCAGACAGGACCTGAATAGACAGAGGCAACCAGAACAGAACTAATTCCCAACCAAAATCCCAGGGTCCAAACCCCACTCCTGACAGGCTCCCACCTGGAGCTGTGGCTCAGATGGCAAGACTCAGCAGGGAGAGAGGTGGGGAGCCTTGTGGCGAGCAATAACACAGGCAGAGGCTGGCGTCGCAGGCTCAGAGGTCCCAGGACCTGACCAGGGCTCGGGTCCCAGAGAGGGAGGGGCTCTCCGGCTGGACAAAGGCTGTCAGCAGAAGGCAGGTCATCTAGGCACGGGGGCAAAACGGCAGGCAGTGGTGTCAGGCAGGGCGCGAGGGCAAGGTCAACACAAGACGGAAAACCTCCCTGGACATCTGCAGACCTCTTCTAGCCAGGATGGGCTAGAAGTGCGGGCTAGATAGACTGAGACCCCCAAGAGACCTCAGGAATAACCATCACCCCCTCCATCACTGCATGGGAGCTCCTGAGAGGCGAGCAGGTGGGCTTTGCACGTTGATCTTCCATTTATGAGGACTTTGGTTTCCCCTGGAGAGTCTTCTTAGCAGGGCCAGCTCCGAGGAAGCAGAGAGGAGTAGCGCTGAGAGGCAAACACAGAAAGATGTGATGGTCCTCAGACCATCCCAGATAGAGCTGGGTTGCTGCAGGGTTTCCTTCAGTCCTGGGAGCTCTGTTGTCTTGAGTTTCTGTCACTTGCAGCCAATGAGTTCTGTCTATTTCACCTACACTCAACTTTCCTATGTGTCCAGCTCATCACCTCACTGTTATAACAGCCCCCACAGTACTCAGGCTGCCTGGAGGGGCTCTGCAACACAGAGCGTCAGATCAGACCCCAGTCCTCCAGCCCCTCCCCAGTAGCTCCCTGCCCACGGACCTGAAACAGGCCGGCTGCTGACCTGAGGACCTCACAACGGGCCGAATTCTGAGCCACCCGCCAGGCAGTCTGTAAACACTACCTCTTTTCCCTTTTGTGTGCATATTAATTACCCCAAAACAGGTGCAAAACCAACCTCGTTTATTATGATTTCTTTGAGCCTGTAATGGCAGTTGCTGCGAATAAATCCCGTTAACCCAGGGAAAGGATTTATGGCCCCAAATTTACACCAGCCGTTTAATCATAGCACCTTTGCTGCAGACAGACTTTCTGGAGAACAATTTGCCCCACGATTTGTCAGTGGGAAAATGGCCTCATATAAACGTTTGGAGGAAATAAATGCTAATCCACAGCTCACTCTTTCATTCTCCTAATTGCCCAGGGAATTTAAAGGAGACAAACTTATTTACTCGCAGCAGGAAGTGAGCTGTAATAAACCATCACCATTGTGGGCTGTAATCAGTCCCCGACAGGGAAGGGGGAGGGGATCTGGGGTTTACACATCTGGGAGTGGGTGGGTGAGGCCATCGGGCCATTTAAGTGGCTGGCTGATACATCTGTCGCACCCCCCCACCTCAATTTACCCCAGGCTTCCCTAACCACCAAGTCGACTGCAGGAAGGGTTCCTGGGAAAGGGGGTCCCCCTCCTCCTAGCTGTCCTGAGGTTTTGGGGAAGGAGACCCAGAGCCAACCGAGAGAGCTTGCAGGGAGAGAAGGAGAGGTACCCCCTGGGTTGGAGGCAAGGCCCTGGAAGCCAGCAGTCCTGCGAGGAAGCCAAGCTTCCACTCCCATAGTTCCAGGATTGAGCTTCCACGAACCTCAACCTCATGCGCTGGCCAGTAGAGGGTGAGACCACCAGGCACTTCCGAGTGGCACCATGGCGAAGGAGAGACCCAGGACCCAAGCTTGCTAGGGGACATGGGGCTCACACCCTATATCATTCTTCCTAGGAGACTCAGTGGCCTGCTGTGGGCTCTCCCTCTCAGATCTCTTTCCTCTGCAGAGGTCCTATCCCAGCATGAGCAAGAATCTGCCTGTTCGCATGGCATCAGAGTCAGAAGCACTAAGAAGTCCTCTTGTAACATAGGATGTGACCCGCGTGTCTGTACATGGTGCCATTTTCACTAACTGCAGTGTGAATGATGCCATCCAGAATTGTGCAGTGCACAACCTGTGCAACTGCTCAGTGGACTTGTCGGATACTGTGTAGGGACCAAATATTCAAAGTTTTTCATCAGTCCTCCTCTCCATCCCCTCCTGTCTTCCCCTAGGTATGAAGGTAACTTCCCAAAGAGCAGATGCCAGGGTCCCACCTCCAAACTGACACCCTCCCTACTCCACCCCTGGACTTCTCTCCCTTATCCTCACCTCATCCCCACTCTCCCCAACTCTAATTTGGTCACATTCTTGCAGATCTTCTTCAAAAGGGCAGAGAGTGCCTGAGTTTGAAATTGAACACAGCCACTAACCAGCTGTGAGCACAGCACTTTAACTAAACTTCCTGTGCCTCCATCTCCTCTGTAAAAATTCTCCATAATTCCTGGGGGATTATGCTGTCACTCAGGGTGGCCATGAGATTAAAGGAGATAATGTGTATAAAGTACCCTGGCACAGCATCTGCTAGCCGGATGTTATTCTGCAGGCAAGAATGAGGAGGCCCTGGGGACCTCTCCGCTCTCGGCGCAGTGAAGAAGGTTGGGTCACGTCTCACCAAGAAAACCAAACTGCCCAGGGCAAAGGGCAATAAAGTCTCGAGTGAAGATTCGTGATCTTTCCGGCTCGGAGCAGCAGGGCTCATGCTAGGGGGAGAAGCCACAACTTCTGAGAGGTCAGTCAGGATGATATAAAGGATTTCCTGGGCACTGATGGGCTAGGAGCAGGGTGGTGGACATTAGCTCTCTACAGGGGATCCAGTAGCAGTTTCAGGAAGCCCAGACATGGTCAAGGCGGTGGGTGACAGATGGTTGCCTCCCTAAAGCACTGGGTGTTTTATTGCTTCATCTCCAAGCTTATGACAGTGATCTGTACGGTCATGTGTTAACATCCATCTTTCTCAATATGCGGTCATCAACCTAAGATCAGGGGCTTTGTCTGTCCTGCTCATCACCGTATCCCTAATGCTTAGCACAGTGGCTGACCCACAGTAGGTCTTTGATAAATATTTGCTGAATGAATGAATGAACCCTCTGGGGTAAGTATCATTAGCATCATTTGACAGGTATGGCTCAGAGAGGTTGTGTAACTTGCCTAAAGTCACACAGTTCTGCCTTTGGGACCAAATACAGCACAGCAAGAAAAAAAAATGGTAAGTCCTGTAAGCTTCCTCTTCAATGCAGTAGGAATCGCTGAAGATAATGGGATCTGATGTTGGGAGATTCATTAATGGAGGAACTCATCAACAGAGGTGTAAAGCAAGGAGGGGACAGTCTAATACCACACTGCCCATGCCCCACCTGGAACATGGATTCCACAATTCGAGAGGGGCTTGGCCAGACCTAAAGATGCTAAAGATTCCGTGATTATGGTGAGAGAAGAGAAAATATCATGAAAGGACTAAATGGCAGAGGTTGGTTGGAAACAAGCTGTAGGGAAGATGGAAGGGTCAAGGTCTCATTGCACTGGATCCTAGCTGCCTCTGTTTTGAGAACTGGTGAGTTATTAGATAGTTATTTTGCTCTAAATTCTGGTGTAGGCAGGCCACGCTCTGTCCTATGTGCCTGCATCTTTTCATTCAATCCTCATAACAAACTGCATTAGTCAGGGTTCTCCAGAGAGACAGAACCAACAGGATACACCTATATATGGAGGGTTTTTATTTTTATTTTTATTTTTTTTGCAGCACCACGTGGCTTGTGGGAGCCCCTCAGCCAGAGATAAATCCGGGCCCTCGGCAGTGAAAACATGGATTCCTAACCACAGGACCACCAGGGAATTCCCCAGAGATTTATTACAAGGCATTGGCTCACTTGATTATGGAAGCTGAGAAGTCCCATAAGCTGGAGCCAGTGGTGTAATTGAATCTGAGCCTGAAAGTCTGAAAAATAGGAGAGTCAGTGGTGTAAATCCTAATCCAAGGTCAGGAGAAAAGGAGGGAAGATGTCCCAGGTGAGACAGTGAGGCAGGAAGAAAGAGGAAGTTCCTCCTTCCTCCACTTTTTGTTCCATTCACGCTCTCAATGGATTGAATGATGCCCATTTACACTGGGGAGGGCAGCTACTTTATTGCTTCCACCACTTCAAGAGCTAATCTCATCCTTCATCCAGAAACAACAGCACAGACACACCCAGAAGGCAGGTTTAATCTGGGCACTCCACAGCCAGTCAAGTTCACACATAGAAGTAACCATCACATAAGCCAAGGAAGCTGAAACTTCATTATCCTCTTTTTAAGGATGAGGGAGTTGGGATTTTTATCTCTCAACTGCCATCAGTTGAGGGCTGCTTCCAGGAATGCTAAGTCCCCAGTACTTTTGACTCTCTATACCCTGGAATCCTGGAGAAGGAAATGGCAACCCACTCCAGTTTTTCTTGCCTGGAAAATCCCACGGACAGAGGAGCCTGGCGGGCTACAGTCCATGGGATCACAAAGAATTGGACACGACAGAAGCAACTGAGTGCATAGGCCAGAAGAACTGTCCACGGTCAGTGTCAAGTGTTTGCAGAAAGTAGCCTTTGGCTATTGCTGCTGCTAAGTCTCTTCAGTTGTGTCCAACTCTGTGCGACCCCATAGACGGCAGCCCACCAGGCTCCGCCGTCCCTGGGATTCTCCAGGCAAGAACACTGGAGTGGGTTGCCATTTCCTTCCCCAATGCACAAAAGTGAAAAGTGAAAGTGAAGTCACTCGGTCCTGTCCAACTCTTCGCGACCCCATGGACTGCAGCCCACCAGGCTCCTCCATCCATGGGATTCTCCAGGCAAGAGTAACAGAGCAGGGTGCCATTGCCTGAGGTAAATCTTATTAACAGATTATGAGCATGGAACCAATAGCATCCACTGAACTCAGGGAAGTGACTTGTACATATCACTCAGCTAGGATGCAACTGAGAAGGATTAGAATTGAGCTCTGCCAGACTCCAAAGTGCTCCATCTTGATTCTACTGTTGGGATGTGGAGGTTTCCAGATGTGGGGGAAGGCAATGAGAGCCACCAGGTCCAGGGCCCACCCTCAGTGAAGGCTGTGATTAGAAGCCTGAGAGCAGAGCATCTCCTTCCCGGCTGGCTAGGGGAACAGAGGAGGCCAGCTTTCTGGGAGGATCCGAAGTGAGGGCAGAGACGTGGGATGGACATGCAGAGGGGATGACCTCGTGATCATCAATCAGAGTTCATGGAAGAAGCTGGTAAAAAACAGCTCCAGATTGTGGGTGTTGGCCATTACCAGGCCATGTGTGGATGCAATGGCCTGGGGAATCGTCACAGGGGCTCCAGACTGAGGTCTGTCCCATCACCTTGCAGCTGAGGACCCCGAGGCTCAGGAGATGGTCCAAACTAACAAAGCAAGCATCAGAGTTGCAATTTGAACCCTACCATTCATACTGGTGAGGAATATTCACGGAGTCCCCCCAGAGTGCTATCTTTTAAAGTTTAATTTGTTCGGCTCTGCTGGGTCTGGGTTGCGGCATGCAGGATCTTCACTGCATCATGCGGGATCTTTCATTGCAGGGCATGGACTCTCTACTTGTGGGGCACAGGCTTTAGAGTACACGGGCTCAGCAGTTGCAGCACGCGGCCTTAGTTACTCCACGGCATATGGAATCTTAGTTCCCCAACCAGGGAGCAAACCCGAGTCTCCTGCATTGCAAGGTGGTTTCTTAACCACTGGACCATCAGGGAAGTCCCCTAACCACCAGGGATCGCACAGCAACCAGAGTCCAGAGTCTAGTGGGAGAGACAGACCAGAACATGTAAACAAATAAATGTATGTCAGATGGTGACTGGCCCTAAAAGTTATACTGATGATAAGCCTGGGGAAGGGTGACAGTGTGTGCCAGGAGGACGCAGGGGCCTGGGGTGCAGAACAGCTGCTGTTTCATGAGAAGGGCCCGGGGAGGCCTCTCTGACAGCTGACCACCAGAAGAGAGAGCGCCCAGCAGAAGTCTGGGGAAAGGGCACTCTGGGTGCGGGTCCAGCTAAGATGAAGGCCCGGAGGCCTTTGAGGAAGAACGAGCCTCAGTGAACTGATGATGAGATGGGGCATGAACAGGGGATGGTACTGGCAGGTGAGCAAGCACCCATGGGACCTTAGAGAAAAATCAGGCACGCACAGGGACTTGACTTACCATGAACGAGAGTGAGGCAAAGGCGCAGTCTGATGACCATTTTCACCTGATTCTTCCGGACAGTCCAGGCTACACTGCAGGACCCTCTTAGCCGGGCCTAGGAGATCTGATTTAAAGCTGGGAAACCTTCCTCCCTGCCCCACCCCGCGCTAGCTGGGACATCCTGCCCTCCCCCTCCCCAGCCTGCCTGGTTCCCAGCTCCCTCTCCCCGCTCCCCAAGCCCCTCGGCCACCCTCCCTTCCCCCCCTTCCCCCGGAGTCACTCACTTCCCCAAGACAAATGGCAGCTTCTTCCTGCCCATCCATCACAGCTCCCAGGCCCATCCATTAGCGGCTGCTCCCCCGTCCTGCCCCCAACCCCACCGTCCTTGCTCGGGGACGGGGTCCATTGATCAGAGGCCCATCTGCCGCTTGTCACATCCTGGCAGCCCCGACAGCAGGAGGCAGAACTGCTGTTGGCCAGGCCAGCCTGAGGCCAAGGGAGAGATGAAGCTGCCCCGCCCGGGGCTGGGGGCCAAGGCCAGGGCCCCGACTGGGAGGGGCGGGCTGGAGGGGCCAGGGTAAGCCCTCCCCAGCCAGAGGCTACTACCCCCGGTCCTCCAGGGCAAAGCGGAAAGTAAGCTTCACAGGAGAAGCTGGCAAAGGCTCCCATGCCCCCCTCCACCTCCGGGTCTGCTCCAAACTGGATGCACAAGGCTGGAGGGGGACCTGGCAATTCCCTCACCCTGACTCTCCTCCAGGTTTCCCCATCAGTAGCCCCCTGCTTGTGAGGCATCTCACAGGGAGGGGTGTGTGTGAGGTGGGGAAGCCCACACAATTCCCACACTTCCCAACCCTTCCTCCCAGAACCATTCCTTGAGCACACTGGATCGACTGATGCCCCTCCTCCACACCCCGTGGCTTCAGTATCCCTTCCATTCCTCAACAGGGTCCCTGCCTGGCTCTCGTCCAGTCTCACCTTCCACCTGGAGAGTCCATGGGGCCAAGGGGACATGCCCTCTAGGGGCCCACACCCTACCCCAAGACCACACTCTAAGTACCTATACTCCCAGAATTCCCTGCCAGGATGACCTCAAGCTCACCTCCAGGGTCCACGCAGGCTTCTTTCCCCAGGTCCATCCTCCTAAAATGGACCACATTACTGGCCTGGGGGCTGGCCCTAGGACAGCACAGACACGGGGCTGGGAACCCACACTCAGCACACACCTCCCTTCACTGAGCGCCCAGGGGAGAGAGCACCAGCCAAGAGCCTGCAGTTCTCTTTGGTCTCTTGCCCCAGGTTCTGAAATGTTCAGGGCGAGCCTGTCCAGGGTCACAGATTGGGGTCAGCATCCTCCTTGCTCCCCATGGCTGCTCCCAACTCAATCAGTCCTCAGCCCTGGTGAAAAAAACAAATCCCCATATACACTTGAGGCTCACCTCACTCATCTGGCTGGCTATGTAACTTATAGGGCCCAGAGCAGAATGAAGGTGTGGGACTCCCGTCTTCAAAAAGCAAGAAAAATGTACCACTAAAATAGAAAGCCTTTTCCTTTTTTCCAGGGTCTCTCTCCTTCCCCACCAAACTCAACCTGCCATGGTACTTGTGTCTGCTAGGTAACATCACACTCCTTCAGGGGTGAGGATCCTCGCTGGGAAATACAGACCCTCAGAGGCACCTGGGACCTCACACTTCGATGTGTCTCCTGCATGCACGCATGACCCACGAGCATAGTTACCATCATCTCTGTCCTCCAGCCACTGGATCCATTCAATGAGCTCCAGCTGGAAGTGGGGTCGAGGGGAGGGGGTCAGTCCCCGCTCCCCACACGCCTGCTGCCTGAACCCATCGTGGATGGGCGACCCTCAAACTACAGCTACATACTCAACCTCTAGACGGGGAGAAAGAGGAGGTGCCAAGTCCCTGGGGTAGTCATGGCAACCACTATACCCCCCACAGGCTTCCCTTGTGGCTCAGCTGGTAAAGAATCTGCCTGCAATGCGGGAGACCTTGGTTCGATTCCTGGGTTAGGAAGATCTCCTGGAGAAGGGAAACGCTACCCACTCCAGTATTCTGGCCTGGAGAATCCCATGGACTGTATAGTTCATGGGGTCACAAAGAGTCGGACACGACGGAGCGACTTTCGCTTTCACTATACCCCACCCTAAGCCTCTCCAGGACAGGGCCCCAGATACCAGTGGGAGGTGAAGAGGCAGTGGGAGACAGGTCTGGGTGTGAGTTGAGGCCACAGGCCCCCAGGACACACTCCATTGTCTCATCACACGTCACTTCAAAAGCACAAATCCAAAAACAAAGTCATGACGAATTTCAAGATGGCAACCACAGAGCATGGGGCCTCTCTGAGCCCTGACCCCTGTATGAGATCATGCACAGCCGCCCCTGCCCATCACCCTTCTCTTCTGTCCCCCCAGACGCTGCCCTCCTGGCCATTCCCCCTCACACATTGAAGACTTTGGTGCTGGTTCAGACTCCTGTTCCCTCAAGCTCTGCCATCCTCCCCAGAGTCACCTCCCACCTGGACAACTCATCCATCACCCTGGCTACCAAGTGTCTTGACCACCTCATTCCCAGCGACCACCACCATTGTCCCACTCACTCCCATGTTCAAATCCCTGCACAGCTCAGCCTGGAGCTGTGCAGAAATCTCTCCTTGATGATCAGCTAATAGCTGCCTCCTGTAGGTTCCTCAGATTTTCTCAGCAAAGCTCTGGTGTTCTCCAAGGAACAGGTCAGCTCCTTCAGACACCTGGCTCTACACAGGATGTGAGCACAGAAGCAGAGTTGGAATGATGGATGCTGTTTGAAGCTGGAGGAAGGAGCCACAGGCAAAGGAATGTTCTAGATGCCAGAAAAGACAAGGGAACATTCTCCCCTCGAGCCTCCAGCAGAAACAAAGTCCTACTGACACCTTGATTCTAGCCCTAAGACCCGTCTTAAACTTCTGACCTTCAAAACTGTAAAAAGATACATTTGTATTGCTTTAAACCCCTAACTTTATGGCAGTTTGTTACAGCAGCAAATAGGAAACTAACCTAGATGTTTCAGACACCCTCCTCTCCAGACTAAATTCACTCAACTCTTATAAACCAGGGTGTGTGATCCCTGGAAAGGGGTGACCTTTTCAAACTTCCATTCCCTCCTGCGGAGCTTTCGTGAAGATCAAATAAGTTAATAGACACAATGTGGTTAGCACAGTTAGGGAAAGACTACAGACTCAAAAATTGTGAGCAAATACTATTATTGTTGCTGTTTGTTTGTTTCAACCAGGGCTGCTGCTGCCCCTAAAGAAACATTTGGCAAAGTCTGGAAACATTTTTAGTCATCACACCAGCAGGGACACTACTCCTGGGTAGAGGCTATAAATGGTGCTAAACATCCTACTTTAAAAAAAATATAACCCTCCCCCCACAACAAACAATGATGCTGCCCAAAATGTCAATAGTATGGGTGTCAAAGAACTATTGGTTTGAATACTGTCTAAGCCTAACCATTTGCCAAATAAAGCTCCCAGTTCCTACTCCTGTAACTCACATTTCTACCACAAGGTGGCGCTCAGACTTACCAGAGGATGATTCAGAGCCCAGATTAAAAAATTATTCTTCCATTAGGCTTTTCTATCAAAAGTCATGCACTGTAAAATAGCAAACCATGTTCAAAGAGCCATATGGATATTTCTCTTTGTCCAGCATATCATAGAGCACATCTTCCATAACTTTCTCCTTTGTTCCTTAAAAACGTTTCTAAGTCACTGGTATTCTTCCCATTTTACAGAAAAGGAAACTGAGGCTCACAGAAGCAGTTCTCCTCTCAAATGCTGGGCCTCCCTCCCGGTGGTACCACTTGATTGTTGGCTGGGGATTCCTGGCCTTGGGGTTCTGGATCATTTGATTTAAAGCCCTGATTTCACAAACTCTCCAAAAAATTCAGGACACATTCCCTGCATTTGGGAAACCCCCCAGAGCTGACTCACACTGGCTCCTCCCTGTCTGTGCATTCTGCATTCATCCACCTGGGCTGCTAGAGGCTTAATACCTGAACCCAGTGGTTCCCAAACATGTCTGTGTGTTGAAACCCCACAGTGAACTTCATAACATACTAGTGCCCATGTCCCACCCAGATGGTGAATTCATCTGGAATATTTTAAAGATTCCACAAATGATCCCACTTATGCAGGTAAGCCTGGGAGCCACTGCCTTCACCGGCATCCTCTAAAATAAACACCATTCTTTTCCAGCATTCCTCTACTGAGTAACTGTTCTGAAGACTGAGGGGCCCGTGCACTCACATCTGTTTCTGACCCCACCCCCTCTCTCGGGCAAGCAGCAGCCCCAACTCTGCCTTTAAAAGTATGTCACAGTCACGCTTGTCAAGGAAGTTTCTATTTCCATAAAAATGCAGTGCTTTTCCTGAAAAGAATTGTGATGAAACAAATTACTTTCTTGCCATTATTTATAAAGTAAAACACCACCCAGAACAGGGGTCCTCAAACCTGTCTGTACTTGAACATCACGTGGTTTTAAGAAAACCTCAGTGTCTGGGCTATCCCCCAGACCAATCACATCAGCCTCTCTAGGTATCGTTAAAGCCGCTCCAGGTAGTTGGATGTGCAGCCAGGCTTGGGAACCAGCAGTCAAGATCCTGCTTCTCTGAGTGTGATCCTGGGCCCCAACAGCATCAGCATTACCTGAGAGCTGGTGAGAAAAGCTGAGTCTCAGGCCTTAACCCTAGACCCACTGCATCAGAATCTGCATTTTAACAAGGCGATTCCTGTGCACATTACAGTTCCAGAAGCATCTAGTATGACCTGCCCTCTCCTCCACAACCTTCAGCCGCTGACCATCCCTGCCAGGTCAGGTCCACCTCCTGTTGTCCTCGCATGCCAAACCCCTCCTGGCAATGGTGTTGTTTGAAGACTGCTTTTCACAGAGCCCGAGGTAGGGGACATGTTCTTTTCCTGAACCACCAAGTTTTCCATCCATTTTATCTCATTCATTTATTCTCAGTCAGTTTGTCAAGAGATTTATATGCAGAGTTTTCTATGTACCCACCACTGTGGACACGCCACAGTGCACGGGACAGATGCTCCTGTTATCTTCTGATGGACACAAACAAACCACCAAATGGACTCTAAAAATTGCAATTTGTGATGAATCTGAAGAGGAAACCAAGGGACCTTTCTAGTGGTCCAGTGGTTAAGACTACGCCTCTCACTGCAGGGGGTGTGGGTTCAATCCCTGGGCAGGGAACGAAGGTTCCACATTCCTCGCGGCCAAAAACCCCCATAAAACAGAAGCAATAGTGTAACAAACTCAATAAAGACTGAAAAAAATAAAAAGAAGTTCATATCAGAAAAAAAGAGAGTAAGCCAACAAAAGACCAGGATAAAGAGGAAACAGAGGTGCTCAGAGCCCCTGAGGCAGTGGCTGGGCAGCCGCCCTGATAAGATGAAGGCAATCTAAAATTCAGGCCACAGGAGGGAACCAGCCGCCCGAAGCACGAAGACTTAAGCAGTGGAGGCACAAAGTCCCGACATGGCAGGTGCTGAGTGTCAGGTGTTCTAGAAACATAAACGACGTCGATGTGGCTGCACCAGAGTGATCAGTGGGACCCGGTGGTGCAGAAAGATTGGAGAGATGAACAAGGAGTAAGACCTGGCAGGGAGTCAGAATTTTATCACATATGCACTTGGGAGCCTTTGAAGGTTTCTAAGTAGGGGGCTGATGGGATTAGCAGTGGTTTAGAAAGCGCCTTTTGACTGAGGGTAGAGAATGGGCTGGAAGCGACCAAGGTCCAAGGCAGAAAAGACAGACTTTGAAGCCAGGCGACAGGGGTTCAAGTGGCAGAGCGTGACCTTCCCGTGCACTGAGGCTGCAGTGTGTGCACCAGCCAAGGTGAGCTGCAGGGCAGGGAAGGACTAGGAAGATGCCTTCACACCTTCACAGGGTTAACTGAACACCTACTGCTTTTTTAATTCAAAGTTAAACAAATCAAAATGAAAACGCTGATTCTCTGCTTCGCTGGTGCCTTTTTTTCCAACCTGAGATGACCAGCCAGAAATTGCCTTTCAGAAGACACGGACCCATTTGCTTGCAAACAGTGGGACAGAAATGCCAGTTAAAAACCAGCTGAAGGGTCTGTTCTCTATAGAACCTCACTCCCCTACCTCCAGGCACAGCTGCCGGAAAGCTTTAATACAGAGAGGGCTGCAAGGTCCCGTGGGTTTCTAGCAGGGCAGCTGTGTTGAACAGCAAGGCAGCACTCACCTTGAAGCCCATAAGGATGGCGCCCCCGGAGTTGTGTTAATCTACACAGAGAGGCGGGCTAGGCCAGGGGGTCTAGTGGAAGGGAGGCAGGGAAGCCAGCTTAAATTGTTTGCCAGTTGGATGGCAAAGAAGAGATGAGGCACATTTCGAGGACAGACTAAAGAAACCGGACTGTCAGAGGGACCAGCCAGGCTAGTGGTTTGAGCGAGGGCTGTGGGACTAGGGAGAGACTTTCGTTCAGTTGCAAGAGTCTTGATGGGGAGGATTCAAGAGGATCTTCAGTAAATCAAGGAGGGATGAGAGAAACTATCATTGGGGCTTCAGTTTATATTTCACTGAAGACTAGTTTATGAGTCAGGGTTCTCCAGAGAAGCAGAACCAATCAGGAGATATGTGTGTATATATGTGTGTGTGTGTATATATATATATATATGTATATATATATATATATAAAGCAAGATTTATTATAAGGAATTGACTCACATGATTATGATTATGGAGGCTGACACGTTCTAAGATCTGCCAGACAGATGGAGAACCCAAGAAAGACTGGTATAGTGTTAGTCTGAAAGCCAGGCTCAAGACTCGAGAAGAGTCAGTATTTCAGCTCAGGTCCAAAGGCAGAGGGAAAAATTATGTCCCAGTTCAAAGGCAGCCAGACAGGAGGAGTTCTCCCCTACTCACTAGAAGGTCAACGTTTACATGCTACTCAGACCTTCAGCTGATTAGATGAGGCCAGCCCACATTGAGAACAGCAATCTACTCAGTCTACCAATTCAAATATTAATCTCATCTAGAAACATCCTCACAGACATACCAAGGATAATGTTTGACCGTGTCTGGAAACCTCATGGTCCAGTCAAGTTGACACATAAAATTAACCATCATGATAATTATGGTTGTAAATGTTTTCCTTTGTTTCAGAAATATATACATTTATTCTCTGATGAATTATAGGGTTTTAGCCTTTGGCCATTATATTAACCACCAATGATTTTCTTTATCAATTTACAGACATTAACATTTTGTCAGGACATATGTCAACAGATTTTTTCAGTTTGACTTTTGCTTGGAGGACACATCTTGAAATACAGACATGTAAACATTTTTCAAGATACATCTGTCCATCATTTTCCTTGGCGGTTCTATCCAAGGTCATGGATAACACCTTTCTGTTCCAGAGATCAAGTAATTCTCTCCAATACTTCCTCCTAGCCTTTTATTGTTTTGTCTTTTAACTTTCCACTGCTTCACCCATCCATTTTTTATTTGTTGGACTCTAGAATGAGATGAAGACCTAAATTGATTGTTTTCCAAATAACCAGGTTTTACAGACAGCTTTATTGAATAATCCATCCCTCCTCTATTGATATGTGACCCTTCATTTCCCACACGTTCTTATTCAGGACTATATCTATTTCAACCCATCGATTTGTCCGTCTGGCCTTATGCCAGTAACATACTGGTTTTATTATTGTAGCTTTATAATGCATTTTAATACTCAGTAAGACATGCCTTTCTCCAAATCGATTTAAGTGTTCTCATCTTGTTTGGTTTTTTTTTCCTCACATGCACTTTAGAATCTGTTTTTATCCCTTTTTTGGCTTGTCATCACAGGGATGTGACTTTGACATCCCTGGGGGGTGGTGTTTGTGAGGACACCTCCAACCAGTTCAACCTGCCCAAGGTCCCCCATTTAAGATCTGTTCTCCCCATTTGAGAGTAGATGGCCTGTGGCTCACAGACTCACCAGGAAACACAGGTTACTGTGGTTGAGAAAGCTGGGGCAGACCTGTGCGTTCTTTCCCCCACTAGTTTAGTGTTTGTCCTAAATAAAAGCCCATTTTTATTCTTGTAGGAGCTGAGCCGGGAGATGTTTTACACCCCGGTTCTAGCCCACCATGATCTATGTCCCTTTTACAAACTTATCTCTGGGTTTTTGCTCAGTTTATAAGCGAGGGGCAATCTTTCTTCCCTAAAGCCTCCTTCCACCACAGTCTGGAGGAACCTTGAGATTTCCTGCCGATGATTTAAAGGGCTATAACACTCGCAGGCTAGATTTGTTTTAGTGTCCATAAAACTCAAAAATTTCATAAAACAATTGGTGAAAATAAAATTACCAAAAAATGATATAGTGCCAGCAGACTGTATAATAGTTACGGGAGAAATGGAGACTGTGATTCACTGGGGGATAAAAATGACAATGTATTTATTGCAGTGCACTGACAAGAAACTAATTTGTCCCTTTTACTTTTGAGACAGGGCAAGAATTCCGATTTTTCTCTTCCTGCTCTGACTCTGACAGGGGAGCAGAAGATGGTAGCAAATTGTTCTCGGTTTCAGGAACTGTGTGCTTGTGTTTGTGTGTTCGTGTGTGAGCTTGCATGTGTGTGTGTGTGTGCCAACATGAAGAGTTTCGACAAAAATAAAACTATGTCTCTTACCTTACCTTGGCCTATGTCTTTCTGAGCCTCAAAAAAGTTTATTTCACCTAAAATATGTGTGTGTGTGTGTAAGCTTGTGTATTGCATGTGTGTGTAAGTGTATTGTATATTTGTAAATATGTCAATATGTGTGGGTATATGTGTTTGTGTACACATGTCGTATTGGGCCATTATCTGCAATGTTTGCAGAGGTAGAAAAATGAATATTGAGTTACCAAAAAGATACGTGCTCTAAAGAAAAAAGGAAAACAGAAATGTACCAGCAAAAATAAAATAAGTGAAAACTTAGACTGAGGGAAAAGAATAGAAATCAGACCAATGATTAATGGCAAGAAAACTCAAAGGGACCTTCCGGAGTCAAGGGAAATGTTCTATGTCTTGAATGGGATGGGGTTCCATAGGCGTATACATTTGTCAAAAGTCATTGATCTATAAACCTAAAATGTATGGATTTTATGTAAATTATACCTCAATCAAGTTGAATTTTAAAAAAAAAAACAGTCCTTAGACTAGAAGACAGCAACAAAGGGGAAGGAAGTTGCTTCTGACCTGATGGGTGATGATCACACATAGTCTGGCACGTTGTGGAGCCCAGGGGGCAGTCCCTCAGCGAGTGGATGAATGAATAAGAGAATGAATGAAGCATGTGTGTGTGTGCTAAGTTGCTTCAGTTGCGTCCGACTCTTTGTGACCCTATGAACTATAGCCCACCGAGCTCCTCTCTCCATGGGATTCTCCAGGCAAGAATATTGGAGTGGGTTGCCATTTCCTTCCCCACGGGATCTTCCTGACCCAGGGATTGAACCTGAGTCTCTTGTATCTCCTGCATTGGCAGGCAGGTTCTTTACCACTAGTGCCACCTGGGAAGACCAATGAATGAAGGGCTAGACTTAATTTACCCCAAAGACCGAGCCCATTGTTCAGGATGAAGTAAGGTATGGACCATGACTTCTGGGAAGGTCTTATTACACCCACTTTACAGATGAGGCAGTTGAGGCTTAGAAAGTTCACCTGACTTGGCAGATCTCACAATGAATAAGAGGCAGCAGAGAAAGTGATTCGGCTTCCTTTGGCCAAAAGTTGTCGTCTCAGTGAGGGAGGGTAGGGTTAGGATGGCCCCTGCCAGGATGATTGGAGCCTTCTCAGATCACAAAGCCCTGTGCACATTGCTAGTGCCAGCAGGGAGGGGGACTGTCCACCATGGACTCTCGGGACTGGCCTACCTCCTTGCCCACCCTCCCCCAGATGGCTGCCTGCAGGAAGCTGGCTCAGTGCACTCCCCTGGGATTCTGAGGAGCCACAACGAGGGGACTATGGGCAGGACAGAGATGAGGCACCAGGTGGGGGTAGGCGGGGACCTGCAATTAACACCAGCACCTGAACTAACACCAGACCCTACACCTGAGGGTGAGAGAGAGTGGGAAGACTGCACTGGAGCGCAGCCCCCCAGCTGGGACACAGTTGAAGGGAGGAGAGGGGGCAGAGAGATGGAGCCCAGCTCTCTACCTTCAGTTCAGTTCAGTCGCACAGTCGTGTCCGACTCTTCATGACCCCATGGACTGCAGCACGCCAGGCTTCCCTGTCCATCACCAACTCCCAGAGCTTGCTGAAACTCATGTCCATTGAGTCGGTGATGTCATCCAACCAACTCATCCTCTGTCATCCCCTTCTCCTCCCACCTTCAATCTTTCCCAGCATCAGGATCTTTTCTAACGAGTCAGCTCTTCACATCAGGAGGCCAAAGTATTGGAGTTTCAGCTTTAGCATCAGACCTTCCAATGAATATTCAGGACTGATTTCCTTTAGGATGGACTGGTTGGATCTCCTTGCAGTCCAAGGGACTCTCAAGAGTCGTCTCCAACACCACAGTTCAGAAGCATCAATTCTTTGGCGCTCAGCTTTCTTTATATTCCAACTCTCACATCCATGCATGACTACTAGAAAAACCACAACTTTGACTAGACAGACCTTTGTTCTCTGATTTTTAATATTCTGTCTAGGTTGGTCATAGCTTTTCTTCCAAGGAGCAAGCATCTTTTAATTTCAAGGCTACGGTCACCATCTGCAGTGATTCTGGAGCCCCCCAAAAATAGAGTCTGTCACTGTTTCCACTGTTTCCCCATCTATTTGCCACGAAGTGATGGGACTGGATGCCATGATCTTTGTTTTCTGAATGTTGAGCTTTGAGCCAACTTTTTCACTCTCCTCTTTCACTTTCATCTAGAGGCTTTTTAGTTCCTCTTCACGTTCTGCCATAGGGTGGTATCATCTGCATATCAGAGGTTATTGATATTTCTCCCAGGAATCTTGATTCCAGCTTGTGCTTCTTCCAGCCCGGAATTTCGCATTATGTACTCTGCATAGAAGTTAGATAAGCAAGGTGACATATACAGCCTTGACGTACTCTTTTCCTGATCTGAAACCAGTGTGTTGCTCCATGTCCAGTTCTAACTGTTGCTTCCTGACCTGCATATAGGTTTCTCAAGAGGCAGGTCAGATGGTCTGGTATTCCCATCTCTTTCAGAATTTTCCACAGTTTGTTGTGATCCACACAGTCAAAGGCTTTGGCATAGTCAATAAAGCAGAAGTAGATGTTTTTCTGGAACTCTCTTGCTTTATCGATGATCCAACGGATGCTGGCAATTTGATCTCTGGTTCCTTCGCTTTTTCTAAATCCAGCTTGAACACCTGGAAGTTCATGGTTCACGTACTGTTGAAGCCTGGCTTGGAGAGTTTTGAACATTACTTTGTTAGCATGTGAGATGAGTGCAATTGTGTGGTAGTATGAACATTCTTTGGCATTGCCTTTCTTTGGGATTGAAATGAAAACTGATCTTTTCCAGTCCTGTGGCCACTGCTGAGTTTTCCAAATTTGCTATTGAGTGTAGCACTTTCACAGCATCATCGTTTAGGATTTGAAATAGCACAACTGGGATTCCATCACCTCCACTAGCTTTGTTCGTAGTGATGCTTCCTAAGGCCCACTTGACTTTGCATTCCAGGATGTCTGGCTCTAGGTGAGTGATCACACCATCATGGTTATCTGGGTCATGAAGATCTTTTTTGTATAGTTCTGTGTATTCTTGCCACCTCTTCTTATCTTCTGCTTCTGTTAGGTCCATACCATTTCTGTCCTTTATTGTGCCCATCTTTGCTTGTTTAATTTATATGCAGAGTACATCATGAGAAACACTGGGCTGGAAGAAACAGAAGCTAGAATCAAGATTGCCGGGAGAAATGTCAGTAACCTCAGATATGCAGATGACACCACCCTTATGGCAGAAAGTGAAGAGGAGCTAAAAAGCCTCTTGATCAAAGTGAAAGTGGAGAGTGAAAAAGTTGGCTTAAAGCTCAACATTCAGAAAACAAAGATCGTGACATCTGGTCCCATCACTTCATGGGAAATAGATGGGGAAACAGTGGAAACAGTGTCAGACTTTCCTTTTTTTTGGCTCCAAAATCACTGCAGATGGTGACTGCAGCCATGAAATTAAAAGATGCTTACTCCTTGGAAGAAAAGTTATGACCAACCTAGATAGCATATTCAAAAGCAGAGACTTTACTTTGCCAACAAAGGTCCACCTAGTCAAGGCTATGGTTTTCCCAGTGGTCATGTATGGATGTGAGAGTTGGACTGTGAAGAAGGCTGAGCACCAAAGAATTGATGCTTCTGAACTGTGGTGTTGGAGAAGATTCTTGAGAGTCCCTTGGACTGCAGGAGATCCAACCAGTCCATTCTGAAGGAGATCAACCCTGGGATTTCTTTGGAAGGAATGATGCTAAAGCTGAAACTCCAGTACTTTGGCCACCTCATGTGAAGAGTTGACTCATTAGAAAAGACTCTGATGCTGGGAGGGGTTGGGGGCAGGAGGAGAAGGGGATGACAGAGGATGAGATGGCTGGATGGCATCACTGACTCGATGGACGTGGGTCTGAGTGAACTCCGGGAGATGGTGATGGACAGGGAGGCCTGACATGCTGCAATTCATGGGGTTGCAAAGAGTCGGACACAACTGAGCAACTGAACTGAACTGAACTAAACTTGCATGAAATGTTCCGTTGGTATCTCTGATTTTCTTGAAGAGATCTCTAGTCTTTCCCACTCTATGATTTTCCTCTCTTTCTTTACATTGATCACTGAGGAAGGCTTTCTTATCTCTCCTTGCTATTCTTGTTATTTTCTGTCTTCCTCCGCTCCAATCCTGTTGGGGCTCCTTTAACACCTTCCCCATTTGGAAACAAGAGTGCAAGTAGCCCTGGAGACACAATTCATGGGGATAGCTTTTCAGGGCCCAGAAGAGGGTGGAGACCCATGCATGGGGGCACAGCCCTGACGGAGCTGGGGTCTGGGCTGGGAATCTGGGAACAGACCTTCCCTGGGTCCCCCTGCTCTCCAGTTAGGCCCTGATGAAAAAGATAAAGAAAGACAACATTTTGGAGTGAGATACGGGTTGGCAAGTCACATAACCTACTCAGAGGCAGACAAAAAGGTCATTCAAGGCATAGAGAGGATGTCCAGTCAGGGTTCTGACTCAGCCCAGCCCTCTGACCTGGCCTGATAGAGCATCAGATCTGACCTGCTTGGTATTTTACCTGCAGTGGTTAATCTTACGTATCAACTTGACTGAACCTGAGTGCCCAGACTTTTGGTCATTCTTTTGGGCATTTCTGTGAGGGTTGTTTCTGAATGAGATGAACATTTGAATCATCTGATTAAGTAGGGTAGATTGCCCTCCCTAATGTGGTGAGCCTTGTCTAATCAGGTGATGGATAGAATCACAAGACTAACCTTCCCCCAAGTAAGGGGGAATTCCTCGTGCCCAGTGGCCTTTCAGTGGAACATGAGCCTGTTTCCTGCTTTCAAATTTGAACTGAAATACTAGCTCTTGCTGGGTCTTGAGGCTGCTGATCTTCAGACTGGAACTACACCACTGGCACTCCCCAATTAGACTCACCCTGTGGCTCTTGGGCTTCCCAAGTGGCACTAGCAGTAAAGAACCCACCTGCCAGTGCAGGAGATGAAAGAGCTGCAGGTTCAATCCCTGGATAGGGGCGAATCCCTGGAGAAGGAAATGGCAACCCACTCCAATATGCTTGCCTGGGAAATCCCATGGACAGGGGAGCCTGGCAGGATACAGTCCATGGGGTTGTCAAAAGTCAGACATGGCTGAATCGACTTAGCATTATCACTGTGGTTCTTGGGAGTTGACACCCTCCATAATAGCTGATTTTTTTTTAATAAATGTCTTTATTTATTATATACTTAAATGTAAATTTTATACACACACACATTTCCTGTTTTTCCGGAAAACCCTAATACAGTGCTTCTCAAGAATGAGGACTGAAACAGGCCTGAATGAGGTTAGGGCAAAATTTTCTACTCCAGGCAACCAAAGGAAGGGGTCGGGACCACACCTGAGACTGGATTAGTGAGCAAACTCCCAAGACTAGAAATCAGGGATACAGTAAGAACATCCCTGGTGGTCCAGTGGTTAAGAACCCACCAGCTAATTCAGGGGACACGGGCTCGATTCCGATCTGGGAAGAGCCCACATGCGGCAGAGCAACTAAGCTCTGCACCACAACTGCTGAGCCAGCACTCTCGGGCCTGTGCTCCCCAACAAGAGAAGCCACCACGATGAGAAGCTCCCCATGATGCGAAGCCCGCACACCGTGACTAGAGAGTAGCCCCTGCTCGCCACAACTAGAGAAAGTCTGCATGCAGCAATGAAGACCTGGCCCAGCCAGAGGAAGGAATAATCCGGCGGGGCGGGGGGGGGGGGGGGGGGGGGGGCGGGGGGAGCGGTGAAGGATACAGCAAGGATGCAGGGATGAGAAGGGATCTGTGGTCTATACCTACGGGTCCTGTCTGCCCCGCTTCCACTGCTCTTTACTCTGGGTCCAGATCCACGGTTTTACTCTGTCCTCTCTCACTCTCAGGTCATGTGGTTTGAATGACTCAGCTTTCAGCAGGAGCATGGATACATGCCTGGTTCACCCCAGTGAGAGGCAGACTCGGGCTAGTTTCTGGAGCTACTATGAAAATGTTTACGTCTTCTTAGATCTGGATTGTTAAACAGTGAAGGGGTAAGTCTCAGGCTGGAGTAGGCATGCTGGCTGAGAGTCAAGAACTCAGAAAGGAAAAAGTGCTGAAAGGGAAAGCAGAGCAGCTTCCTGATGCCCCTGGATCCAGTTCTTCCTGAAGGCAGACATATTTCTAGATGTGTCAATTACACGAGTCAATCATTCCTGACAAATACAGAATTCAGAGCTCAAAAAGCACAAGCAGGAACAGGACTAAAACAAAGGGTAGGGTATGTAGCTGAGAGGAGGATGGGGTTGGTCCTGAAAGACGATTCTGAATGGGTAGGGACTTAGAGGAAAGGGGTGGAGCGGGGGCTGCCCTGCAGTCTCAGGAAGTCAACATCCAACTTCCTAGAGAAAAAGAGCACACAGGGGACACACTCTGCCTGCCTTCCTAAAAGCTGCCTCTCTCTAGCTAAAGTTCTTACCTGACCTCCTGGAAGACCCCTACATGCAGGAATCATTAGTGCCTCAGAGCCAGCCTCCCAACCCCAGACCGAGGATTAAAGCCACTATATTTATTAGTCAAGTGCCAGGGGTGCTTGCTATTCTCAGTAAATTTTGCAAAAAGATATGTGTCTCATTTTGAGACAGGCCTGGAATATGGGACTTTTTGCTGCAGTGCTTCAATGCTTGCACCTGGACATACTTCTCCTAGATCAACAAAATACAGAGAAACTGTTGGGACTAAACATAACTGCCTGCATGTGCAATTGGGATAAATTCTGGACCCAAAAGATACAAAGTGTAAAAAATCCAACTGCTACTTTTGAGGAGCCTTGGAGCAAAAGCAGGGTACTGCACGTGCCCCCTGCACACAACACCACCAAAGGGGTAGGCAAACCATCTAAGTTACCCTTCTGGCTGACCCCTGGACACACCCCACCCTCATCAACATAAGGAAAAAGCATGCCCCCTCCTCGGGGAGCAAGCAAGCCAGGGGACCTGTTGTCCATTCTCACTCCCAGCTGCTGCAGCAGGGCCCCACTAAAGCCTTGCCTAAGTTTCATGTCTGCACTACAGTCAATTACTATTGATTGGAGAAGGTCAAGAACCCTGGTCTGTAAACAATTTTTCCTCAGTGACCTTCTCTTACTTCCTCCTGCCCAGGCTACCACACAGCCCCCAGATCTAATTCCTCCAAACTTTGTTAGCTCCCATTCCTAAGGAACCCTCCACCGGCACTTCTGTCCATCTCCACTGCCTCCCACGAACCCAAGCCTCCATCATCCCTCCCGGACCATGTCAAGAATGTCCTAACCCGTCTCCCAACTGCCATTCTTCTGCCCAGCGTCCTTTCTCAGCTCCAGCTCCAGGAGGAGCTTTCCTCAACGAACATCTAAATATGGAATCCATCTGCATACAACTCCCGAGACCCTCCACTGCTCACTGGAAAAAGTTCAGCATCTTCAATACAGCTTATCAGTCCCGATGTGGTCTGGTCCCTGCTAATGCCCCAGCTCTATCTGTCACCTTTCTCCCCTCCCCCACACAAACCCTGGGAATCCTGTTTTATTTTCTCTGTATCTTTTTGTTAAGTTCATTTTTATTTTACTCAAGTACGGCATACATACAGGGATGGACAAATGCTGTATGTGTAGAGTTTCACAAAACGAACACAATCGTGAAAGCAGCAACCAGATTTTAAAGTGGGAGCATAACATTATCCCAGCCCTTCACACCCCCTTCCAGTCACTACCCCACAAGCACAAATACTTTCTCACTTTGGGGGTGTAAATTACATCATCCGTTTTTTTAGAAATTGACAGAAAGAGACTGACACATAGCATCTTTTGTTTCTAGCTGGTTTGGCTCAGCATGGTGTCCAGGAGATTCCTCCTATTGTATATAATGAGACTTCATCTGTATAGCTGTGTAGTATTCCACTGAGTATATATACTTCAGTGAATCCATTCTATGGGCTTCCCGCTGGGGCTCAGCAGTAAAGAATCTGCCTGCAATGCAGGAGGCACAGGTTCGATCCCTGGGTCAGGAAGATCCCCCGGAGAAGGAAATGGCAACCCACTCCAGTATTCTTGCCTGGAAAATCCCATGGACAGAGCAGCCTGGTGGGCTACAGTCCATAGGGTCGCAATGAGTTGGGGCACGATTTAGCAACTAAACAACAACAAATCCATTCTATGGCTGAAAGACATTTGGATCTTGTCCTATTTGGCTTATTATGAATAAAAGTGCTATGAATATCCATATGCATGGATATGCTTTCTGATTGACATAAACATGCATTCCTCCTGCATCCTGGCCTTGGCAATGGAGCTGAGGCCATTTGGCCTAGAAAAGAAGCTCTACCCATGAGCTCCCTAGCAAGGGTTCCAGAAAGTACATCCTGAAGCTTGTGGAGAGACAGGAACCCTTACGTTTCCAGAAAGGAGGGGCCTTTGCCTGTGTGACCCTAGGGCTCACTACTTTGATGGCGACACTGTGAGATACCTTGAACCCAAGGCATCCAGCTCAGACATGTCCTGATTTCTGATCCACAGAGACTGTAAGATAAATATTTGTTGTGTTAAACTTCCAAATTAGGGGGAAATCTGTTACAAAGCAATAGATAAACAGAACTTCTCTGGTGGCTCAGACAGTAAAGAATCCGCCTACAATGCGGGAGACTTGGGATCGATCCCTGAGTTGGGAAGATCCTTTGGAGATGGGAATGGCAACCCATTCCAGTATTCTTGCTGAAGAATCCCCATGGACAAAGGAGTCTGGAGGGCCACAGTCCATGGTCTTGCAGACTCGGACATGACTGAGCGACTGCACACACACACAATAGATAAATAACTAATAATCCCTGTATACAGGGATACCCATTCAATGTGTGTATCTGAAGGATATGCTTTCACTGTGGGTGCAGCTATCTACGTGTCCATGCAGGGTTGTTAGTTACCATCAGTTGGGTGTTACCACAATACAGCTGCATAACGAATCATCCCAATACTGAGAGATTGAAAATAATTATTATTGCTCACAAGTGCGTGAGTCAGCGTGCCTGCTTTTGTGTCTGGTCAGCTGCTGGTAAGGTAGGGCAGCTCCGCTGACCTCGGCTGGACTCTCTCAAGTGTTTGCCAGGCAGGTGGCTGTAAGATGGTCTAGGAAAGCTCAGCTGGGGTCTCTGGGCTCCTCTTCATCTGGTGGCCAAAGTCCCTCATCCTCCGTCAGGGTAGCTCAGGTTTGTTCCTATGGCAACTGGGCAGAGTTCTAAGATAGCTAGTAGAAACTATGAGGCATCCTGAGATCTAGGCTCAGAACCGGCTCTCTGTCTCTTCCAGCTCATTCTAGGGCCCAAAGCCAGTCTCAAGTCCAGTCCAGTTCAAAAGGGTGGAGACAGAGACTTCACCTTCCAGTAGAAGAAACTGCAGTGTCCCATGCAGACGGCATGGACTCAGGCATCAACAAAGGAGTGGGGACCTTTATTTGCATCTCTCCCAGCTACCAAAATGGGTGGTGCCTTTATCCAAGCCCTGTCTTCATCTGAGGCATCTCTGACCTATATGGTGGTTTTCATAGCAAGGCACACAGTGTGTCCAGATGAGGACAACATGAGGACAACCCTCTCAAAGAGAAGTGCCGCCCACCACCCCCCATTTGAAAAACAGAATGTAGTCTATGTACACAGAGACACATAAAGACACAAACACATTTGGGATTTCCCTGGTGATCCAGTGGTTAAGAATTCGCCTTGCAATGCAGGGGATGCCAGTTGGATCCCTGGTCCAAGAACTGGGATCCCACATGCTGCAGAGAAGCTGGGCCCATGTGCACCACAACAGCTAAGCCCATGGGCTGCAGAGCCACGTGCTCCAGAGCCCACACGCCACAACTAGAGAGCCCATGTACTGCAACGAAAGATCCCGCATGATGCAGTGAAGATCCTGCATGCTGCAACTAAGACCCAACAAATAAATAAATACAACAAACACATAAATATTTTTTTTAAACAAACACATTTGCTAGTTGGAGTCACTCGTGGCTCAGAGGTTAAAGCGTCTGCCTGGAATGCGGGAGACCCAAGTTCAATCCCAGGGTTGGGAAGATGCCCTGGAGAAGGAAAATGGCAACCCACGCCAGTGCTCTTGCCTGGAGAATCCCATGGAGGCATTTGCTAGTTATGTAGATGACATGCACACACGAAGATGGGCAGACCCACACAGATTTTCCTCACTTTGTCTACAACGTGGACACCCCAGGTGCACACAAGCAGACACGCCAAGTTAGCTGTGTCTAACATACAAACGTACACAGACGTGTGCATACAGCTTTGCGATCTGTACACAGTAAGCACACAGTAACCACTCCTGGCTAGAAGTCTGCTTGCTTGGCACACATTGTACACACATTCCCACACCACGAGTCCACACGCACGTTCGTTCCAGGTGGGTGGAACCAGCGTATAAACACACAAACAAATCCACACGGGAACCGTGGAATCGTCTCCACTGGGCGGTTCTCTGCTTCCAGAAAGATAAATGTCCTCCTCTCAAAGATGAGTTGCCGACCCCACAAATCACTGCTCCTGGGCTCCGGTGCCCTCCCACCCCCCGACCCTCCCCCATTACTCATCCAAAGAGGAAATGCAAAGAGTAATAATAATTAGACAAGGACAAATCACTGGGCTAGGGTGGGGATGGCGCCACTCAATAAAGGGCCGTTTCCTTGGCAACCAGGGCAGGTGCAGGGAGGCAGGGGGCTCTGGGGGCCTGCAGTGGGTGGGTGTGGGGAGCTGTAGGCCAGGGCTCAGTCCCTGCACCGTGTCCAGCAGAGATTTAGGGAACCCTGGATCTAGGGGAGCAGGCAAGGCCAACCCCAAACCCAGGCACACTCATAAATTCAGCTTTCAAAGCTCACACACAGTGAAACGGAGATTGATGGCCCGCTGTCACTTCCTGTATTCTACATTAAATGGTGCAAATCTTATCATTTTTTCCAAAAGCTTATCTTTTGCTTCTATAGAGTTAAAATTTATTTTAAAAAATGAAGATAACACTACATGTAGCTGGATGCTTGTTTTTTAAACCTTTAAGTAATATGAAGTACACAAAATAAAAAGAGAAAGTCTGTCTCTTGTAAGTCCACTCAACTTCTGAGGTAGCACCATTACTCTAGAACTTTCTGTGGGCAGATATAGATACACCAGCAGGGTAATAATATATCTACCCCTTCCATAGCACTGACTATGTGCCAGGCACTGTTTAAGCACTTTATGTCCATTCACTCATTTAATACTTCCAATAACCCCATAAGGTAGATACTATTATACCCCATTTTCAGATGAGAAAACTGAAGCGCAGAGTCCAGGGGGTAGCAGAACCAGCAGTCGGGCCCGAAAGCCGAGCTCCTATCTATTGCGCTCTGCTGCCACTTGTAATCCCGAAGATGTTCATTTCCACCTGGGTTTGTTGTTGTTGTTTTCATTTGGTTTTATTTCATTTGCTGTTGTTGCCGCCTTTCTGTACAGACTCCTGGAGATGATAAAGCTGGAGGGTCTGGATCATGGCCTCCAAGGATTGTAGCAAAAAAGGGAAGTAAGGGAAGAGGGACGGGGGGCCCCGAAGGGAGGGCTGGAGGGGGGTTCAGGGGCACTGGCACTGATGGCCGCAACCTCAGAGCCTCACAAAGAGACCCTTACTGATTCAATTTGATTTCCAAAAATGGTGGTGTGGCATGGGGGAACTCTCAGACATGACCAGTGGGGCTGTTCATTGGTGCTACCACTTGGGAAACTGGTCTGGCAGTACTTGGTCCTGCTGAAGATACACATGCTCTGTGACCCAGATCATCTCTCCTGGAAATCTGCCCTAGAGAAACGGGGTCCGAGGACTTCAGGGACATGTAATAAAAATGTTCCTGGCTGCATTGTTTGCAATAGTCCCAAACCGGAAATAATCCAAAAGTTTATCAAATGGAAAATGCTTCAATTATAGCCATTGTCCTGTTCTTACTATAATAGAGCCATACAATGGAATAATACTTAGCCAGGAAATGAACTGCAATGACTCACAAAAACACAGATGAATCCCCCAAAAATGTAATGTTAAATTTAAAAAAAAATGCAAAAGAATATATGATATTGTTTCACATATATAAAATTCAAAATAGGTAAACTAAACTATACTGGGGAACTATATATAAGGGATACAGAGTTAGGAGAGGAAAATTATTTTAAAAAGCAAAGTGAAAGTCACTCAGTCATGTCTGACTCTTTGCGACTCCATGGACTGTAGTCTGCCAGGCTCCTCTGTCCATGGGATTCTGTAGGTCAGAATACTGGAGTGGGTTGCCATTCCCTTCTCTAGGGATCTTCCCAACCCAGAGATCGAACCCAGGTCTCCTGCATGGCAGGCGGATTCTTTACCACCTGAGCCACCAGGAAAGGCAAAAGATAATGCAAAATTTCTCATCAGGACTCTTCAAAACTTTTAAGGTAATGAAACACAAAGAGTGAAGCTGCCACAGATCCAAAGAAACCAAGAGAACATCACAACTAAACGCAATGTGGTATTCTAGACTGAATCCTGAAACAAAAGAACTTAAGTAGAAAAACTAGTGAAATCCAAATGAAGTCTGCAGTCCAGTTCACAGTATTGTACTAATACGAATTTCCACAGTTATAGAAGATCTTTTTATTAGAGGAAGCCGAGTGAAATCTATACAGTAACTCTCAGCACTCTTTTTGTAGTTATTTTATCCATCTTAGATTGTTTAAGCATAAAACGATTTTTTTAAAGCCATGATGATTCTTATAAAATTAAGGATAATAGTTACTTCTTAGAGGATTTGACTGGGGAGGAAAACATGGGCGGGGGTGGGACTGGGGGGAGGCACTCTCCAATTCCTTGACCTGGATGGTCGGTGCTTGGGTGTTTGCTTTAAACTGGACATATATGGCTTATGCATTTTTCTGTATGTTAGCTATTTCTCATCATTTTTTTAGTGTTAAAAAAGACAAAAGGATGATATCACTTTTATGTGAAATCTAAAATATGACACGACTCAACTTATCTACAAAACAGAAACAGACATATATAACAGACTTTTGTTGATAAGGGGGAAAGGGTGGGAGAGGGAAAAGTGGGGGGGGGGTTGAAATTAGCAGATGCAAACTAGTATATAGAGAATGAATAAACAACAAGGTTGCTACTGTTTAGTGCAGGGAACTGTATTAAGAATCCTGTGATAGACCGTAATAGAAAAGAGCATGGCAAAGAAAGCATATATAGATATAAGTGTAACCTAATCCATTTGCCGAACAGCAGAAAGTAACACAACATGGTAAACCAACTACATTTCAAAGAGATCAATTTTTTAAAAAAGAAAATAAAGTTTTTAAAATTACCAGTTAGGAAAAAAGACTAAAGAGATTATCACTCATAGCAGACATGTAGATTGGAAACCCACAGCTAGTGAAAGAGGAAAGAATGGTGATGAAGGCGAAGAGAAACCTCTGGTAACAAGAGAGAGGGAGGGAGGGTGAGCAGGAAGGAGGCCTCATTGTCTTTACTGCAAGCATCCAGCACATTCACACCCGCTCCATATATACAGGTGTTTTTGCACAAATGGTGCGACTACGCATAATTCCGCTCCCGTGATGATACCTTGTCAATATCTTCCGCATCTGCACATGTTCACAGCAGGCCTTGTTCTTCACCCCACCCCCACCCCATCCCCAGAAGGATGCTCAGGTTGTCCCTGGGTCTCCCTGCCCCACACAAGGCTGCTACTCACCTCCTCCTCACACACGACCTTGAACACCTGGGGGAAGCTTTTCAGAGACTTGGTTTCCCCCGGTGGAGGATCTGTTCAGGGTCAGAAAGCCATTGTCAAGTATTCATCAATGTGGGACTTTTCTGCCCTGTTGCCTTTTTTTTAACTATTTCTTATTGGGGTGAAATATATATAACATTTGCCATCTTGACCATTTTTAAGTGTACGATTCAATGGCATTCGCAATGTTGTACAACCATCACCACCTCCCATCTCTAAAACTTTATCCCCCCAAACTAAACTGTACCCATTAGCAATAGCTCAATTCCCGTCTCTTCCCAGCCCTGGTCACCTCTAGTCATCTCTGTCTCTAGGGTTTGCTTGCTGTAAATGTTTCCTATGAGTGGAACACAACGGGAGAGTATTATGTGAAACCTGTTGCTTTTTACACCCCCACCCCCACCCCTGAACTCTCCCACCCAGGCACCAGCTTCCCAGAGGGGGCTGAGTGAGGCAGAAGAGAAACACCGAGAGGGGATTTCTGACTTTTAGGTTCAAAAGGGAAGATGCAGGAGAGTGCCTATTGAAGGAGCATTTCTTCCTGCACCTGGGGAATTAAAACAAGGAAAATGGGACTTCCCTGGTGGTCCAGTGGTTGAGAATCCATATTCTTGGGCTTCCCTTGTGGCTCAGATGGTAAAGAATCAGCCTGCAATGCAGGAGACCTGGGTTCGACCCCTGGGTTGGGATGATCTCCTGGAGAAGGGAAAGGCTACCCACTCCAGTATTCTTGCCCGGAGAATGCTATGGACTGTATAGTCCATGGGGTCACAAAGAGTCGGACACGACTGAGCGACTTTCACTTCACTTCATTGCCAATGCAGGGGACACAAGTTCGATCCCTGGTCCAGGAAGACCCCACATACCATGGAGCAACTAAGCCCATGAACTGCCAGCTACTGAGCCAAAACACCCTAGAGCTCATGCTCTGCAACAAGAGAAGCTACTGCAATGAGAAGCCTGTGAATCGCAACTAGAGAAAGCTCCCGAAAAGCAATGAAGACCCCGCACAGCCAAAAATTAATTAATTACTAAAGAAAAAAAGAAAAGGGAAAATGGTCTGAGCTAGGAGGAAGAGAGGGATCAGAGAACGGAGGGGAAAGTTAGAAACGGATGATAGACTCCAGGAAAAGACATGCGTGCTGCAGGCTACTCAGGGTTAGTGCTCATTATGGGACCTCCAATGAGACTGGGGATTTGAAAGCAAAGGTAACCTGGGCCCCATTTCCTGTCTGCAATCCTCAGTCGCACTAACAGAGTTCAGAAGGAGATATATATATCAAGTCAGTACATTAGCCTAAGCCCATGCATTCTGGGGCTCCGGAGTAGCGTGGACATTCCAGGGTCTCTGTGCTTCTGAGAACAGGGAAGTGAGCTGAGACACAGGACTGGGGTCCCCAAACAGCAGACAAATGCAGTGCTGGCCAGCAAGCACTGCCACAGACACCACCAGGGGAAAGAGGTGATGACCCAGCAGAAACAGACTACGTACAACACACCCACCACCTCCAAACACACTGTCTCCCAAGGAAGGAATGGGTTAGAGAAGAAATTTCAATTGACTAAAGACCCTCTTGAGTGGTGAGTTTATCTGGAATTAACTGGAAATAATTATCTGCTTAATTGGTTAATTTTCTGCCTAATATGGAAGGAGGGGGCAGTTTTGAGACAGAAACCAGATTCAACAAAACAACAAAAACTTGCATTTCTTGCCTGGCTTAGTTTTGAAGACTAAGAAACCCAAAGCCACTACTCAGGTTTTATATCTCAATGACATTTCTGAATCTTTCTCCATAAGCATTATGAGACTCATATTACCAGATCCCCTGGAGCAGGGCATGGCAACCCACTCCGATATTCTTGCCTGGAGAATCCCATGGACAGAGGAGCCTGGCGGGCTACAGTCCACAGGGTCACAAAAGAGTCAGATGCTACCAAGGGATTAGTCAACAACAACAACAAACAAATGAACACACAGTTATGACATTTCCCCACACCCATACCAGCATCCACTGCCAATATGAAAGACGGTGGTGGTGGTTTAGTTGGTAAGTCATGTCTGACTCTTTTGTGAGCCCATGGACTCCAAGTATTCTAAGCAAGAATACTGGAGTGAGCTGCCATTTCCTTCTCCAGGGGATCTTCCCAACCCAGGGATCGAACCTGGATCTCCTGCTTTGCAGGCAGATTATTTACTGGCTGAGACCCCAGGGAAGGTAAACATCAAAAAAAAAGTTCATTTTTTTTCTGCCTGAACAATCAGTTACATGTACCAGTCCCTGGCATGATGAATTCTGTCCACACCGATTCCTGGTGCAGAAAGGGGAAGAGACTATCAAACCAACATTAATGGATATGGAAGAGCAAGTTTCTGGTTGAGAAATACTGTAGCTCATAGAGAAGTGTTGTTCCTTCAGGGGTTATGAACATCTATCGTGTCCAAGGCAACATCCACATGGAGACGACTTTACTGGCAGAGAAGGGAACCTTGAGGGGTGCTCTAGGGGTCTCACCAAGGACAGAGCCCAGGAGATGCTCCACCCACTCAGCAGTTAGCCTCTCAGCATCCTCCTCTCCTCCTCTCCCATAAACCCATTTCTCTACCAAAACCACCTGCATCAATCAGGACACCTACCTGGCTGCCCACGCTAGGTCCTCTGCCATCCATCTAGAACTGTACGTCTTTCTTTGCACCAGTGCACAGATTCTCAAGGCTAGAGAAGGGTTAACAAGTTCAACTATGCAACAGATGCTTAAACTCCCTTAGGGCCATATCAGCAATGGAATGCTGATATGTGTCTCCTTCAAAACACAGCCCAACCCATCCCTGGAATCTGGGCTGTAAAAAGTCCTCTTCACTGAGAGCTGGAAGGCTCGGTGTCTGTAGGTCCCACATTCCTCCAGGGTCACAGATTGAGTGGAAGCCCCCTTCACATGTCAATTCTCACTTCTTCCAGAACAACATTCTCCCCACATATGTAAGTTTCCTAGCGCTGGCATAGCAAAGTATCACACATGTGGTGGTTTAAAGCAACAGCAAAGTGTTGTCTCGCAGTTCTGGAGGCCAGTCCAAAATCAAGGTGTCAGGAGGATTGGTTCTTTCTGGAGGATATGAGGGCTTCCCAGGTGGCACTTGTGGTAAAGAACCCACCTGCCAGTGCAGGTAGATGTAAGAGATACAGGTTTGATCCCTGGGTCGGGAAAACCCTGGAAGAGAGCATGACAACCCACTCCATATTCTTGTCTGGAGAATCCCCAAGGACAGAGGAGTCTGGAAGGCTACAGTCCATCGAGTCACAAAGAGTCGGACATGACTTAGGGACTAAAACACCACCACCAGGTAATCCGGTAATCCAGAAGGATCTCATCCTGTGACCCTTACCTTAATTACATCTGCAAAGACGCTTTTCCCAAATAAGGTTACATATTAGTCCGTCTGGGCTATACAAGGAGGTGCTACGGATAGGGGAGTTTATAAACCACAGAAATGTCTTCTTCACAGCTCTAGAAGTTGGATGTCTAAGATCAGGGTGCTGACATGGTCGTGTGAAGGCCCTCTTCTGGTTCACAGCATCATCTTTCCCCATGTTCTCGCATGGTAGAGGGCACTAGGAGCTCTGTGAGGGTCCTTTATAAGGGCACTAGTCCCATTCATGAGGACTCCACTCTCATGATGTAATCACTTCCCAAAGTCCCTGCCTCCCAATACCATCACCTTTGGGGGCTAGGATTTCACATGAATTTGGTGGGGGTGGCGGGGACAGACCATAGCAGATCACGAGTTCCAGGTAGACATAACATTTGGGGTTGCATTATTTAAATCAATACACTCCCCTAAGCTCTTTATTCGGCAAACAGAACAGCCTCTGTCTTTCTGCTATTCCTCAAGTTGCAAAATGTCAAGTCCATTCTAATCCCACTGGTACTGGTTTGGTCCACCTGCATGAGAAGTCACTTCAGCTGTGTCTGACTCTTTTCAACCCTATGGACCATAGCCCGCCAGGCTCCTCTGTCCATGGGATTCTCCAGGCGAGAATACTGGAGTGGGTTGCCATTTCCTCCTCCAAAGGATCTTCCTGACCCAGGGATCGAACCCAGGTCTCCTGCACTGCAGGCAGATTCTTTGAGCCACCAGAGAAGCCCGCCTAATTGCCCCAAATACCAGTAGAATTTTTCTCTTTGTTCTTTCTCTCCCCTCTTCTTTTCCAATCTACACTTTTTCTCTCTACTGTACACCTTGGCCTGTTAGATACAGTTTTCCAGTTGCCACTTCTCTCTCCACTTCCTCCCATAATAATCATAACTTTCATAACAAATGTTGCATCTTTGGGGCTAGAAGCAGAGGAAGGTGATATCAGTGAAAAAATGCAGAAGAAACGGTTTAACCCACAGGCACTCATGCTCCGCCCTCAAATGCGCCCATGAGTGCTACTGTGGGTGCACATTAATGTAGCAGGTGTGCTCACAAGCACACATGCATGGCCACACGTTTGCACACATGAATGCGGTGGCACGCATGCATGTGCATTGTGACGTGGCCATGATACATGCTTGGGACTTGTACACGCACGCACAAACATGCAAGGTATCCATGTGTGTATATGGTTGTGACATGCCTGTGCATGCGTGTTGTGTGGCTGTTATACATGTTATAGCATAGCACATGCATGCACAATCATGCCCGGGCAAATTTGTACACACGTGTGCTATATCGGTGCATGTCTGTGCACACACATGCCATGTGCAAATGGTGTGTGCCGTAGCCAGCACACACGCACGCACCCACACACAGGCTCTGGGATTCTGTGGTCCAGGCCCACATCCAGCCAAGAGATGCAAGTCAAACTGCAGCCGAGCCAGGCCTCCCCCAGCTAGTCCTCCCCGCCACTGGCCTCAAGAAACAAAGACAGTTTAGCAAGAACTCCTCAGCTAAGCGGTTTTTTTAAGACCTTCAGCCAGCAGCCGCCTGGCTGAGCTGAACGTCTCACTTTATTAGTGAGTTTGGCCTTGGGTGTCTGGCTGTTTGATCAATCCTGCCGGGGGTCAGTGATATTTCCTCCGGGCCCCCCGCCCCTGCCCCTGCGTCCCCACGCACCTGATGAACAGCGCTGCCCCTGGACCGCTGATCACCTATTGATTTTCCAGCTGGAGGTTGCATCCGCCGCCAGCTGCCTTCTCCAGCCCTGTCACCAGGACCACTTGGTGACTAACGGATCCCCCAGGCCCCTCCCCAACCATCCCCTCACTTCAGACCCAGCTCCCCTCCCCGCGGGTTCATCCTACCCAGCTCGCTTTGTCTGTGTCCAGGCTCGGCCCTGTCTCTCAGGGCTGAGTGCTAGGGCCATGGACACCAAAGTCAAGGTCTTTTCCTAGTGACCCAAGCGACCTGGACTTGAATTCCAGCTGCATGACCTGACGCAAGTTGCTTTAATCCTCCCGTGCCTCGGTTTCCGCATCTGTCAAGCTGGGGCATATTAGGATGTATATAAGCCAGTAGTTTCTAAAGTATGACCTGCGGACCTCTGGGGGACCCCGAGATCCTTCCAGAATGTCCATAATAGTTAAAACTATTGTCATAACAATACTAAGACATTACTTGTTTTTCCACTCTCAAGTAAAGATTTTTTTTGATTCTCAGTGTAGTGTTCCAGAGACGACATGACGTGTGATATCTCAAAACCTCGAAGGCAGAAGCAGCTACGAGAACCCAGCTGTTCTCTATTAAGCCTGACATGATAGAGATTTGCACAAATGTACAGCAACGCCATGCTCCCTTCTCCCTAAAATATTTGTGTTGGGAAATATCACTATTCCTCATAAAATATTTATGTGAACATGTAATGTGCTTGTGTTATGGTGATTTGAAATAAATGAAGAACAAATATGATCACAGCTTCTCAGTTTTAACTCCTCGAGTGCTAAATCATGATATGGCCACATTAACAAGAGCTCTAAGATCCTTAGCAGTTTTTTTAAGAGTGTGAAGAGTTGTTGAGGCCGAAATAAAGTTTGAGAATGGCTGATACAAGATGCCAGCACACTGCCTGCCAGCTCACTGCACTATGATCGAGATATTATCATTCGAGGTAATTATCAAGGGCTGATTTTTCCACCTGAACTGGGGATTCTCAAGGTTATGGGGAGGGGGTTGTTGGAAAGCTTGATTAGGGATTTAGCCCCTGCAGCCAAATGGCAGAGGTGGGACCCCTCTTCTGGCCCCAAGAAGCCTCCGTCCTCACCTGGCTCTCACTGTTAGCTTGGGGCACCCCTGCCAAGGGAAGGGAACACCTGGGTGACCTGTGACCAGGCATCTGGCGCTGCCTGCACCTCGTGGTGCAACCACGCCCAGAGGGTGGCAGCTGGTGCAAACAGGGCAGGAGAGTGTAATAATAATAGCTCCTCCTGGCTTAGCATCCAGGTGTGTCAAGAACTGTCGTAAGCATTTTAGAAAAGTTGTTTCATCCCGGCCACAGTCTTATGCGGTTGTTTTAACACGTACCCGGGATTTTGTTGTAATCTGGTACAGTAGCTTGACAGACACGGAGACAATGTCTTGAAAGAAGAGTTTACTAATCACAGTTTCCAAGAGGAGGTGGCATGACCCACCACACAGGACCATGGGGGGAAGCACCAGAGTCAGTCGGGAGGCAGGAGCAGGGAGGGGAGAGTGGGGACCAGAGCCTTCATTGTGCTTTGCACAAGAAGTGATGGGTAAGGCAAGGTAAGCTGTTTGGGATTGGCTGGTTTGAATAATTTAGTGGGCTCCAGGCTACTGGGGGCTTCCCTGCTGTCTCAGATGGTAAAGTATCCACCTCCAATGCAGATCAACCCAGGTTCAATCCTTGGGTTGGGAAGATCCCCTGCAGGAGGGAATGGCAACCCAGTCCAGTATTCTTGCCTGGAAAATCCCATGGACAGAGGGAGCCTGGTGGGCCATAATCCATGAGGTCACAAAGAGTTGGACCCAACTAACTGACTAAGAACATGGGCTACAGGGCTTGTCTCTAGCTGCACCTGTGCCTGGCCCTCAGGTGATGGAGGGCAGGGCAATTGTCAGCTTGGTTTGCAAGTTAGAAAAAAGGAGATGGTTGGGGTATCGGTTCTGGATGGATGTGTTTGCAGGTGAAAGGTATGCTCTGGTTAGTTGTTTGCTAGGAATTTCCTAACCCTGGGAGAGGCAGAGTCTTCCTGGGCTGCAAGATACCAAGATGCCAAAGCATCATTAAATATACACACAAAAAGGGATGAATTATACAAAGATAGTCTACTGCCACCTTCTTTTGAAAGCAAGGGGCTCAGCCTCCTGCCCAAGACCCACAGCTGGGAAGTGGTGATAGCAGGGCATGAACCTCAGCACTGCAGCTCCAGGTCCAAGTTTTTAACCACCTGCCACACTGCCTCCTGCCAAGGCTGCCTCCTCGGCCAGTACTGCTCACGGGCTCGTCTTCAGTGCAGCCTCGGTTGGAGTCAGGCCCCTTGAGCCTTTGGCTGTGGCCATGGCCTCGACCTCATGCCCCTGGCACAGAGGGGCACCGCTCTGTGGTCAGGCTGTAGCTCTGAGCATCATGACCCTGGTGAGTGCCACAATGCTCCTGGCCATTAACCAGGCACTCCAGCCACTTTAGGCTGCAGAGGAAGTATGGCCACAGGGGCAAAAATGCAGATACGGGGTGCCCGGTCGGGGGTGGGGCCGCACATCCCATTGGCCCCTACGATTTTACTACCTGGCACACCTGGCCCACCTGGCCCACCTGCTCCCCCTACAGGTCCTCAGATTTGCAAGGAGCTCGGCGGTGGGGCAGGGGGCTCTGAGGGTGGTCACCTCCCCCAAGCTGGCTTTTCACCCTCCTCTGTCTGCCCCAACTCCCCTCTGAAGGATCCTGGCAGACCAGGTCAATGATAAGAACTCCATAAAGGTTAAGGGGTTATTATTCGATTTGAGCTGTTTGTAGCATCACGAACTGTCAACTAGGAACAGTCTTGTCTTCCTCTGGGAGGTGCTCAAGATTCAAGGACCTGGCGGGTCACGGGCACGCAGCAGGGAGCGTATCCACTGGGCAGGTGGCGAGAGGAGGCGAGGGGCCCCGGCAGGAACCGTGGGCCCTCGTGATCTCGGGACCCTGAGCCGGGACTGCCGAGTCCGGGCCGCGCAAACGCGTGGCGCCTGCGCCCCCTACCGGCCTCCGCGCGCAGCACCAGCCCGAGCGTCCCGCCGCCTCCTCCGGCGCTGCGGGCGTGCTAGGCACACTCAGCTGTGCAACACGGGCCAGGACTCGGGGCTGGAACTGGCCTCGCCCTGCGCAGATCCCGCGGGTCCGCCGCCCGCCGAGGACACAGGCAAGCCCAGGGGGGAAAGGGATCCAGCACAACATGCATCCACCTTGGCCATGACCCCTGGCCCTTGAGCCTCAGTTCCTCCTTGCAAGGAAGAAAGGGGCAATGTCCCTACAACCTCGTCCTCAAAGGTGTCTCTGCCTTCCCTCGGGTCCACTCCCACCCCACGTGCGTGACTCTTTCTGTAATTCCAAATCTCGGTGTGTCACTCCTCCATTTGACACTTCAGACGAAATGGTGGTCACACAAAACCTTGCTTTCCTTCTATAATGAAACACGGATCGAACAGACCCAATTTGGGGGGACAAGAAGCTGACCAGCTCAGGGTCACCAGCCCCTTAGGAATCTCAGGGGATGGAGGCGCCTGGAGCTCCAGGCTGCTTGGCCAGGAGGGGACCCGGTCTCCCAAAGAAACAGACTTACCAAGGTGGGTCCCAGCTCCAGGAGCCCATTTAGGCCATCATGGCCTGGGTCTAATTGGATGATTATCATGGTGCTCTGGGAGCTGCATAACCATCACCCCAAAACTCGGTGGCATGAAACTACCGCTTTATTGTGTCCGCAGGTTCTGTGGGTCAGGAATTTGGACAGGGCACAGAAGCGACGTGTTGCCTCTGCTATCTGGGCCTCAGGTGGGGGTGATTCTAAAGGGGCTTGAGGCTGGAGGGTCCGCTTCCAAAAGGGTATCTTCACAGTCATCCTGGCCCTGGGCTGCGAGGGCTGAGGCTGTTCCCCCTGTGCCTACTGGCCGTCGTCTCTGGCATTCTGGCCTTCTTAGGTGTCAGCTAGATTCCATCCTCATATTTAGGAAATGGGTCCCTGCATTCCTGCTGGAGGGAAGAAGGCTGAGAAGGAATCCCCTGGAGCAGCTACACAGCTAGGGGGCATTAGGGTGGTGCCGTGGGAAGCCGTGGCTCAGAAAAACATCGTGAGTTGGTTCAACTCTCACTTTTCAAAGCCAGGCACTTATAGGGAAGAAAAGGCCATGCAGGAAACGACAAGGAGATCGAGGCACTGGGGCAGGGGTCTTCACACTGCCCTGCCCCTCCATGTTTGCTCTGCCCAGGGGAAGCAAGGTACCAAAAGCGGGGCTCCTTTTCCACCTCAGCAAAGCTGGAACCTCCCAGCCTGAGCTGGCACTGCCTGCATATGGCCAGCAGAGGGCAGCACAGCCTCATCCTGTGGCAACAGATGCTGAGTGGATTAACAGGACCGACTCTGTTGGATGGAACTCGGGGCCACATTGAGGACCCTCTGCATCTCTGGCTAAGGAGGGGGCGCAGCCTGAATGTGCGATTATCTTCCAGCACACGAGCTCCAGGGAGCAAGGACTTGGACGTGCTCGATACCGTTATCTCCCACGGCCTCATCCGAAGGAGACGTCGATGCACGTGAGGGTGTAGGTGTGAGAGGAGTGTGTGTGCCCTTCAGGGTGGGTGTGTCCCCGATGCCACCACTCACCTGAGTGTCCGGCAGCCCCACACGTCTCCCGCTCACATTGCTCCCTCGAGAAGCCCCAGGGTCCTGAGCCCCAGAGTCAGTAAGGCCTTACTCCAGGCCTCCGTTGATGCCTCCCACACTCATCTCTGCCCCCTGCCCAGTCTCTGGCCACGTCTGCCCATCTAGGGGATCCTCATCGCTACATCCCTTTCTTTCCTGGGGTGTCTTTGAACCTCTCTTATTTAAATAAAAGGAGTCCTCCTTGATGAGAGTGTGGGGACCTGCCAATCACAGCACCAGGGAGGCTAGGACAGGTGCGCAGGGACGGAGCGCGAGGGAGCCTTCTGGGACAGTCTTGCTGAGAAGAGCAGAGAGCCCTGATCTCTGAGAAGCTCCTGACCTGGAACCTTTCTAGAGCCCCAGCACCAGCACACGTGATTGACTGATGTTCTAAGTTATTATTCTTACTGTACAGAGAAGGAAACTGGGATGAAGATGGAAATCGTATGTTATCAAGGGTCATGGAGTTGTCTGATTGTGAGACCGGGGGTCTTCTCCAAACACAAAAGAGTGTATTTGGAATTATTCCATTTAGATGACATTCTACAAAAGGCAAAACTAATTCACAGTGGCAGAAATCACACTACGATGCTTGCCGGCAAGAGGTGGGAGCAGGGTTGACCACAAAAGATCTTGAGGGAAGTCTTTGGATAGAAGCGTTTATACTGGACTTTGATGGCCGTTTGGGATTTGTGTATTTGTCAAAACCCATTGAACTATCCAAATAAAATGAGAGCCTTTGTTATATATAAATAAAGGGGTTTTTTTAACTTTTGAATTTACATTTTTATTGAAGCTAGTTGATTTACAATGTTGTGCTAATTTCTGCTGTACAGCAAAGTGACTCAGTTATACAAACACATACATTCTTTGTATTCTTTTCCATTATGGTTTATCCCAGGATATTGGATATAGTTCCCTGTGCTACACACTAGGACCTTGTTGTTTATCCATTCTCCATTCTCTGTATAATAGTTTGCATCTGCTAATCCCCAACTCCCAACCCATCCCTCCTCCCCTCTCCTCCCCCCAGGCGAACACAAGCCTGTTCTCTGTTTGTGAGTCTGTTTGTTTCATAGATAACTTCACTTGTGTCATATTTCAGATTTCATGTATAAGTGATATCGTATGGTGTTTCTTTCTCTCTCTGACTTACTTCACTTAGGACAGTTTCTAAGTCCGTCCATGTTGCTGTGAATGGCATTCTTTC
Source organism: Ovis canadensis (assembly GCF_042477335.2). Taxonomy (NCBI): domain Eukaryota; kingdom Metazoa; phylum Chordata; class Mammalia; order Artiodactyla; family Bovidae; genus Ovis; species Ovis canadensis. Next base: position 83,205,668 of record NC_091257.1, on the reverse strand, counting down.
ATTCCTTTTTATGGCTGACTGTTTTTGTATTTAATCCAGGTCTTCAGACTCAGATTTCAATGCACTTGCCTCCATCACTTAGGAGACGTGGCTTGTGCCTGCAAAAGTTGTCCTCACACCCAACGGGTGTCAGAATGCCAACTGGGCACAAACCAGGAGAGCATCCAGGAGGGAGCCAGGGTGAACGCAGGAGCCTTTCATCCTAATTCCGGCTGTTCGGACTAATCGATTGGCCAAGATCAAATGTCAAAAATTTACACCATCGGCACTTCCTCAGAACTGGGCCAGACACCATCACCGTTCAGGAGGGCTGACGTTGGTTTACAAAGCTGGCAACAGGAAACCAGCCCTGTTTCTCTGGAAGCTGGGATTCCATGACCTCACCGCCCGCTCCTGGGCAGGTAAACGGCTCCAGAATCTCAGTAACTGGCACAAGTAATGCTTCCTCCTTCTGATTCTGCAGCCCAAGTCAGGAACGCCTCAGGATAAGTAATAATATCCTTTTCTCCAGGCAATGAAAAGTTTAGAGTCAGACTTAAATTTAATAAGTTCCCTGGTGGCCTCTTTGAATTTGCATGTTGCCACGCTAACCTGGCCCAGATTTCTCCCCCTACAAGGCAATTCTTGGAAAATCAGGCATCAGTGCTCATTAGACTGGTTCTTAATGTCCAGCGAGCCAATAACAAGAGGAGAGGGAGCCCCACCCCAGGGCAGCAAGCACAGCTGAAGTTCCTGAGCTCCTCCGGGTGATCAAAGAGCATCAAAGGATTTTCAAAGCCTCGACGTATCCTGTTCCTTGTAGCCTCCAGGCTTACTCTGAGGGTGAGAAGGTTCCAGAAACACAGTGCCAGGAGCTGAAATGGAGGACAACAGTCCCCATGGGCTGAGAGCATCAATTCCATCTTAAGGATAAGATCATCAGGAAGGATTCATGAGCAAGTAATCTGTCCTAGAAATCCAGCTAAGCTTTGCCCAGATGTGTCTATTCATACATTTTGGAAGGGTTTTTCTAGTGAATTCATTGGCCTCTCCTGACAGTAACCAAGGGGGGCTGCATGCCTTTCTTTCCTTGGTGGTCATCCAAGGCCCACTGCTGTTGCCAGCTTTCCGATGCCCAGTGAAAACTAACTCCACGCTGGGGTATGTAGAGTATTTTTTAAAAGGGCATCACAACAGGGGGGGACTCCCCTGGCAGTCCAGCGGTTGAGAATCTGCCTTCCAATGCAGGGTACGCAGGTCTGATCCCTGGTTGTAGCTGAAATGGTAGCCTGAGATACAGGAGACTTGGGTTCAATCCCTGGGTCAGGAAGATCCCCTGCAGAAGGGAATGGCAACCCACTCCAGTCTCTAGTATTCTTGCCTGGAGGATTCCATCGACAGAGGAGCCTGGCGGGCTCCAGTCCATTGGGTTGCTAAGAGTTGGACACGACTAGCGACCAACACTTTGACTTTCACTTGGGGAACTAAGATCGTACATTCTGCAAGGCAACTAAGCCCACACACTGCAACTAGAGAGACGCCCGCACGCTGCAAAGAATGATCCCAAAGGCCACGAGGAGGATCCTGTGTGCTGCAACCAAGACCTGATGCTGCTAAATACTTTTTTTTAAGGGTATCACAACGAGAATAATAGCCAAGTAGGATAGCACTGTGATGGAGAATGTGAGTATTCAGGCAGGTCATGGTGGTCCTCAGAGCATCACGTCCAGGATCAAAGAGGTTCCTCGGGGATCTGACCTGGGAGGCAGCAGCAGCAAGCCCACTGAGGTCAACACTCATGAGTGAGGCCAACCCTGCACACCTTCTACCCACCTGGGACCTTGAATAAGAAAGCTACCTGGCCTAAAACCAAGGCCTCTTGCAGATGGACACCCGAGTGCCTCTTTCATCCCACCTTGTTCCGTTCTGTTCTTTTCTCTTACCCCCATTCCTCACTCCCATCCTCCTCCCCTCCACCCTCTACAGGCAACCCTCCTGTTTTTGCAAACGCTGTGTTGTTTTGTGCGAATGTATTTGTATCGTCTGTACATGGTACTGTCCCATCTGTTTCTTATTTTTCTCACTCATCTGTTTTGAAGGTCCGTGTTACATGTTGTCTGTGGCTTGAAAGGGCTTCATATGCTCCATGATGCCAACCACTGACTCTTCCCTGCACATTCTCCCAGTGCTGGACATTCCTCCACCCCGCCCTCAACCCCTGCCACCTCCACCACTGCTACCCTCTCACCCCAACCAAAGTGGGCGAGCATGCTTCCATGTGTCTCCTCAGGGACCCAGGTGAGAATTTTGTTGGGAACACTGACCCAGACGTGGGATGTCTGGATTGGGGAGCACGCGCTTACTTCATTCCGTCAGCTGTGCCAGGAGGCTCTCCACTGGTGCCCATGTCTCTGCCAACACTTGTCATTACCCACCTTTGTTAATCTGATGGGTGCCAACTGATACTGGATTGGTGCTTTAGTTCTGTGTTTCTGACGATTCACTCAAACAGCTTTTCACTGCTTTGGTGAACTGGGTCTATCAATTGTTGCTTACCTTTTGCCCATTTTTTTCTCTTGGGTTATCTATTTACTATTGCATATTCCTTTTATATTCTTGACAGTGAATCCTTTGTTGCTTTTAACCATTGCAAACATCTTTTCTCCTGCTCTCACGCCTACAGTTAGGCCCTTTGCCAACCATGGACACCAATTAAGCACACTAAGATACAAGAGAAAGGAGTAACAGAAGTAAAGTGAAATGGGAAGTGAACTGTTAAGGAAAGTTTAAAACAAATAGGTTAAAATGAGACAATGAAAATAATTGAAGAAAATATTTACAGAACAAAAACGAAAAATTAATATGAGTTTTTTTAACCTAAAAGTATAAAAGCATAACCTAAAAGCAACAAGTATAAAGAAGACCATGAAGTTAAATATAAAGGTAAAAATGCTTTTTAAAACAGTATCAACATGAAGCAAATCACATACACCTATATATTTTTTTAAACTTCATGATAAAAAGAGAAATAATGCATAAACCAGGGGGGTAAAGGTCAAAGGGACAAAGGATAAACAAATGTGAAGACAAAAAACAAAGAGCGAGGAGTGAAGACAGAGCGGGTGCTAAGCAACGCTGATGTTCCTTCAAAAGTGAAAACACAGGAGGTGGAAATGGAGAGGAAGACGCTCAAAGGAACCAACTGAAGGCAGATGGGAAACTCCTTACCAGCCAAGTCCTGCCCTGGGGCCTGGGGTCCGGAGGCACGGCTGGAGGCCGGGCCCAGGGCTACTCTGGGTCATGTAACAGTTCACCCATCAGTCTAGGGCCAAGGAAAAGCCTGGCCAGGGTGCTTGTATTCAGAGCCACTGCCCAGACGTCAGTCAATGGACAAGCCATGAGCGGTAGCTCATGCTCGGCCTTTGCCTGGCTACAGATTCTGGGCATGCTCCCCCCCCGGGTCCTTCACCACCACACCAACTCCCTTGTGCATCTCCCAGCCCCTCTGGCTCAATCTCTGCCTTCAGCAGAGCCCACAGGTGAGGCTGAAGCCACACAGGCCACAGGGCCAGGGAAAATGATGCCCTGGCATCCCTTTGTCAGGCAAGGAGACAGCCTGTTTGAACAAGTTCAGTACCACCCAAGAAAGCAGAAGGCCCCATCTCTGGGGTTCACCAGAAGTGCCAGAACTTCCTCTTGGTTCACCAGACAGAGCAGTGACCCTGAGGACCCAGGGACAAGCTCCCTCCAGGACACACCGACTAGCTACCCGCCCTGAAGTGGCCAGGTATGAAATGGGTGGATAGCCCATTTCTAGGTCCAATGGCAGGACACATAGATGAAACATAGGAAATCCAGGGTTCCATCAGGCATCAAAAATGCATGCAGGTTGTATTTTACACAAACAGGTTGGAAGGCTGAAGAAACATCCAGGTGAGTCACTGGAGGGTGGAAAATATCTGATCTTATCAAAAGGTGAAGTCAGCGACCCGGGGGCTGAGTCCTGCCACCTTGAATCCTTCCATTTATGTGAAGACAGGTAGTTCCTCTGTGGCTCCAGAAGTCCAGCTGCAACTCAGTTGTTTGACAAGGCAGCTCTGTCTTCCCAGAGATGTGACGCTTGGTGCTGAGCTGCCCTTTGGCCCACACAGTCCTCTCTAGCCCACAGACTAGTGGTTCCTGGATTTGGGGATTTCATCAACCAGTTTTGTTGTTGCTGTTGTTGTTATTTTGGCTACATCAAATCAGTTATGGCACGCGGGATCTTTTTAGTTGCGGCACATGGGATCTAGATTCCTGACCAGCATCGAACCCGGGCGCCCTGCATTGGGAGCATGGAGTCTTAGCCACTGGACCATCAGGGAAGCCCCTTGAATTTTTTTTAATCAGGAAACTTGTATACAATTCTTTTCTTCTTTTTAATTTTTTTTTTGTCCATGCCATGTGGCATATCGGATCTTAGTTCCCCAACCAGGGACTGAACCCAGGCCCACTGCATTGGGAGCACGGAGTCTTCACCAGTGGGCCACCAGGGCAGTTTGACTGTTAATATTTTATTTTTCCAAGGAAAACATTTTTTTAAAGCTACCATCTAATATCACCATTATTTTCTAAAAGAACGAACATTTTAGCACCAAAAAAATAAGACAAAAGGATGGGATGATCTTTTAAACAGCATAAACTATGAAATGCTCACCATTTGGAGAGAGATGTCAGGAAAAGTCAGCGTGGGCCAACACTGGAGCCCACTACTGTGACCTGTCGGGAGTTAAATTCCAGCCCCAGTGCTTTGGAGAAACAGGCCAGTTGACTCGGAATAGATCCTGGTACAGGTTAGAATACAACCTGTGTCAAAACTGTCACTCAAGTCTGATGCTCCTCCTGACTGCCCAGCTGGTGGCTCACCTCCCTTCCTCGGTTGAGGTCTTCGTGACATCTCGTCTCCTTTACCAGTGGTCCCCAAGCCACCACATCATTAGAATCATCTGGGAGGAAGCTTTTCAAGTTGCAGGCTCCCAGGTCCCACCACCAGAGATCTGGTCCCATGGTTCCAGTATGGGGTCTTGCGCTCATCCAAATTTAGGCACCTCAGACCTGTGACCCCATCACTCAACCCTATGAAATGACTGACCGGAAGCCATCAGCACTGGGGCCTGAAAAGTGGAGCTGAGAACGGGGATGGACAGCAAGGGAACCCAGACTGGCACTGCGGCCACCAAGAGCGAGCAGCAATGGTCACAGGCTGCGCTGGTGCAGAAGCTGGTGCCAGAGAGAGGAGCTGGGGGACTGGGCGACTCTCCACGTTCACGGCCAAAGTGAAAGGGTGAGGTGGGAGGGACAGACAGGGCAGCAGAACGTGAGCACGCTCTGCAGGTTCACAAGGAAGGGTCTTGTTATGAGCAAGGTTTTTCTGGATGATGACTGGCTTCTAACCACCGCTGCGGCCTCTGCCATCTCTCACCACTATCATCCTTATCCCTGCCTCCCTGCAGGTCCCCTCACCCAGTCACTTGCTGTCGAACATCTCCACCCCACTCCTGTATCACACACACAGCCCGGGTGCTCAGCCAGTGTCTGCAGACCGGACAGAGACGTGCCGGAGCGCTGCCTGGCCCAGGGGCCTCCTTGTGATGGCGCCCTCCAGCCCTTCGGGAGCCCGGCTTCGGCACAGAACCCGCAGAGTGTGAACGAGCACAGAGAGGCCCGTCCCTGGGCCTCAGGATGACACCGCCCCATGCCACCTCCCAGTGTGGACTCCCCTGCGTTGTCCAACACGAGCAGCTGGCTTCAGAAGGAGGACACTGCAAAGTCGTGGAAATGTCACTAATGGTATCTGAGCGCCTGTGTGGGGCTTGAGAGGGCTCATTCTTGTGGAACGACTAGGGTACAAAGTCTTGGGAGCTGCCAGGCCATCGGGCCCTGCTGGTCTCTCAGCCAGGCTAAGTCAGAGCCCTCTGACGAGGTCACGTGGTCCTGCAGAGACATGTAAAGGGGCCCCGGGGCCAAGGCTGGCATTTCGCGGTTACAGGCCTTTCATGGTGATGATCCATCTCCACACACGAGGGGCTGCAATGTGACACAGGGCACAACGCTGGGAGGCCTGCCTGCCCTGCTGGGGGCTGCCCAGGAGGTGGAGAGACAGCGACAGATGGGACCCACAGGCAGAGGTGGCCAGGGACACCTTGCTGACTCCAGCCTGCACCTCAGAGTATTGTTTGATCTCCTGATTTCATCTGTGGTCTTGCCCCAGGGGATGTGGATTCTGCCCCTTTGCCTCCTCCCACCCCAACAGAAGTTCAACAGGATCAGCCCTGGTCCTAAATTCAGACTTTATGAAAGCATTTCTGACCTTTCTCCACAAGGATGCCAATCAGAAACTGGTGAGAACTGGCACTTCTTTGGGACTTTATAGAAACAATATCCCATGTCTGCTCTAACGATGTCTGGAGGGCATTTGATCATATGATCTTGCTCTATGGGGCTCCCTGTGCCCACGTGACCCCAAAGTTGCTATGTGCAGAGCCTCTGGTTTCTCAGCTGATGTCAAGCGCTCGCTTATGAAAATTCATTGGACTGTCTTAAAATATAGACAGGAGAACCACGGATGGGAGGGACTACATTTACTTTAAGTATAAAGGTTTACTATTATTAACAAGTGACCACTATTATTTACATGTTTATAAAACAGAAATAAAAATGACATACATGTTTGGTGCCCAAAGTGGCACATCCAAACTAGGATCAGTACAAAAATAAACTTTCAAGCTATGTGCTTGCAGACATCATCCCAGCCAAGCAGCCCCGGGGACGATGACACCAGTGCCTGCTGGAAGGGCCCCCGCCTTCTCACAAGAATCCAAGCAAACACACAGAAGACAAACGGACAAGGTATGTTCCTGAGCTACAGAAGCTTAGAGCCTCTAAACGGTTGTGAATTTCTGCTACCGAGGATCTGGGATGGGTTTCGAGCAGATGAGCTTTCACTAGTGGCATCGGGACATGGTACCGTGCGCGGAGGGGGAGCTAAGCTGCTTGCGAAGCCAAGGAGCCGTGTGCACAGGGGTCCTCTCTGTTGACTGCCAATCCTTGCAAATCTCCCGAATGCAGACAAACAGGAACATGGGCAGAGGGAAACAGAAGCTACTTGGCTTGGGAGCCCCGGTGCCCACCAAACATGCCCCGGGTGACTGGCAGAAATCCGCCGCGTTTCCAGGGTCTCATCATAGATATGCGCCATGTCCACACTTGGCCAAGGACCTCACTGGTCGATAGAGGAGGAGTCCCAGCAGGGAGAGCAAGGCCAGCCCAGCAAAACCCTGCCCACCCCATGTGGTGCTTCAGTCTGCAGCAGTCCACCTTCCTCCCTGCTCCCCATGAAGCTGGGCTGGAGTTCATGCCTGGTGACAGGGGCACGCTGGGCCAGGGAGGGTGCTGGGTGAGCCAAGAGCACGGGCTTTCCAACTCCTGCGCAGCAGGACGCCCGCCCAGGCCCAGACTCCTCTGGATCCCAGCGAGGAATGCAGATGCTGAGGGGAGCGGGCAGGAGGGGGCTGTGAACGGGCTGCAGCCCACTGCAGAGCTGCTGAAGGGTCCACAGGAGCCAACGCCAGCTTGTCTACCCTGGGCTGGGGGTGACAGCGTGGAGGAGGGAACACCGAGCAGCCCCTGCAGCGGCCGCCAGCTCTGCTCACTGGTCCTGGACCTTGGCCCTCTTGGCTTTTAGGGACAGGTGCTGCAAGAGAAGAGAAAACAGCATCGCTGGGGTGGGTCAAAGGAAGCAGCCTTGAGCACGATTCCCTGGAAGTGACCAAATCAAAGCTTCCACCTGGTTCACACTTTCTCAGTAAACACCCTGCCCCACAGGCAACAGTTTGGAGGGGAAAAGCCCAAGGGACCAACAAAGGCACCAGGGCTTAAGTAAGCCGCACAGGCCGAGGTCGGGCCACCTGGGGCTCTGAGGGCAGCTGTCAGTGAGACGTGGCTCACCCTCTGCCCCAGCCCTTCTGCCAGCCCTGCAGCCCAACAGCCAGGTTGCTCAGAGGCCCAGGCCAAAGATCTCCTCGAGTTTCCTAGAATTTCTTGATAACAGTCAAGGGAAGGTATCTTTCCCTTGGGAACAAAAAGGTCGGCCAACCTAGCCAGTCATCCCCAGAGGCTCAAGGTCCTGTTCTCATGACGCCTGTGCAAGAGCAGGGAAAACACACAGGAACAGGACACTTCCTGGTGACCCTTTCTTCCTGGTTTCTCTTTCAGAAATGTCACTCTTTAGCAGTGCAAGCAACCCAGGAAGTCTAACACTATAATCATGGGCATCAGATAATAGGATTGGGGGATACAAACATCCTTTACACGCGAAAGTAAAGCCAAAAGTGCTTTACTCATAAAGTACGCATCTGAAGCAGGGAGTGTAAACAGGAGCTTTTAATAAAGGTCCTCTGTTCCCCAGCTGATGCCCCCTCGATAGCAGGCTCTTCACTGGAAGGACGTCAATCCCCCAGCTGAGAGCAGAGCAGGGCTGCCAGCCCCAGCCCGCTCAGTGCCCAAACCCCGCCTCCTGGCGCGACTATGATGCGCTCGAGACAGCCATCCCCATCACCGAGAGAAAACCTCAGGGCCTGAAAGAGTGCAGGCGCAGAAGAAAGCGCAGCACCCCACAAGCACGACAGGATGGGGTGCTGAGGAAGCAGGACACAGGTGTAAATGAGCTGCAGGAAGTCACACTTTCTAACCACTTATGGCCGAGAAGAGAAAGAACAAAGTGCTGGTCGCTCGGTCACATCTGACTCTGCAATCCCATGGACTGTCGCCCGCCAGGCTCCTCCATCCATGGAATTCTCCAGGCAAGGATACTGGAGTGGGTAGCCACTCTCTTCTCCAGGGGATCTTCCCAACCCAGGTATCAGACCCAGGTCTCCCACATTGCAGGTGGATTCTTTATCGTCTGAGCCACCAGGGAAGCCCAAGAATACCGGAGTGGCTACCTATCCCGTCTCCAGGGGATCTTCCCAACCCAGGGATCAGACCCAGGTCTCCCGCACTGCAGGTGGATTCTTTACTGTCTGAGCCAGCAGGGAAGCCCATGCCCGAGAAAGGACCAATACAGATTCCAGCAAAGGCCCTGGTGAAGGGCCTTTCTCCCTCGATCCCAAAGATAGCTCAGAATCAGGAGACAAAGCCTGAGGACTTGAAAGGCAGATCTCTGGACAGGTCCCCAGTCTCCCTCTTCAGCTGTGGGTCTTGCTGAATGTCTCCTAATTCTCTCCTCCGCGCACTTCACCTGACATGACCCCACCCACCAATGGAAGACACCCACAGCCTTAGCTTAGGAACGGGGATGAGGTCATCATGCTTGTGGGGCCATTTTTGGTGCTCATTTCTGAAGAGAATGTTGTGTATAAACAAAGCGGACTCTGGACCATTTCAGGCCTCTTAACAGGGCAAGAGCAACATTCTAAAAAAACACTGGTAATGGAAAGTTACCAACAATGCCAGGAGCATAGCTGGGGATGACCTGTGGGCTGAGCATGGCTGTGGGGCGCTACGCTGCACTCAGCTAGGGACCCTCCGCCATGCACGGGCAGCCACTGGAGAGCGGCTGGGCTCTTGGAGAAATCAATCCATTTAGGACAAGTTAATAGCAGAAGTGCCTTTGGACTGCTTAGTTAAGGAGGGACCAAGTTTCTTGGGGTAGGAGAGGGTCAGGGCCCTTGCCTGTACAATGAGGTTGTTGAACTAGGTGATTTCTGAGCCAGCCTCTCTAAAATTACTCTGATCACAAGCAGTCATCAGAGTGGAGCAGATGAGCTGAAAAACAGGCATTTGGGGGGAAAAAAAAGACAAATTTGGCATTGTCGTTTTCTTCAAAATTCTGGGGCAGTCTGCACTTCAACTTTATGGGTTTGACCTAGAAAAACTGTCATTTTGAAGTGAGAAGGGAAAATGACTCTGCTTCTAGGTTAATTCTGTTCTCCCAGAGTCTAAATGAACCTGAGACAACTTCAGAGCCTCTCTTCTCTAACTGCCTGCCTCTCGTTACGCTAACAAGTGGGCTTAAAACTGCATCATTCTCCTTAAGCTCGAGTTTGCGTTTCTAATTGCTCTTTTGGACTTCTGAAGTCTGCTGCGTTCCACCTGAGAGATTTGGTGGAAGAAGATTATCTCTCATTTCAGGTTTATTCTTATCAGCCCAATGCAGCAAAGAAAACACACTGCATTCTTATCAGTCCCTGCAGTTGATATCATTTTTAGCTGAAATATCTAGGTAGGGATACAGGAAGTTGAACTATACAGGTTTGAAATGTTTTTTGTTTGGTTGTTTAAGATTTAATATTGAAAGATTTAAAATGACAACTTCCCTTGACATTGCTGGAGGGGGAGGGATGAAAAGATCCTTCCCTTTATAGGATCACAACTCAGTGTTTCCAGGAGTTGAGCAACTGAGATAAACAAGGGAGGCAGGACCTGGAGAGAGTCACCCACAATAGGCACCATTCCTCAGCCCCTGCTGCAAACTCAGGCTCAGAAACTCAGCAAATTCAACATGTCTTCAAGAGAATCTTGAAATCCACATTTAATGTGGACTCTCCCAATTTTAAAAGGCACCAACCAAGCCACATTTTGGCCTGAAAACACTGCAGTCTGGCTACAGCTTTGATGAAGTAACAGGTTTTGGCTTCCCTTTTGTGGTAAACAATGGTCAAACTGGACAAAATATCTGAAGCAATAATTTTCAGGTACCGGGTAACAGCGAACACGGGGCTGTAACCCTTGAGAAAAAGGAAACACTCGAGATGAGTAAACGTTATAGTCATTCCAGGTCTCTGCACAGCTCTCCACATTTTGTCGTGTCCAACTCTTTGAGACCCCATGGACTGTAGCCCGCCAGGTGCCTCTGCCCATGGAATTCTCCAGGCAAAACTACTGAAGTGGGTTGCCATTCCCTTCTCCAGAGGAACTTCCCAATCCAGAGATCGAACCTGGGTCTCCCGCATTTCAGGCAGATTCTTTCACCATCTGAGCCACCAGGGGAGCCCCTGTCAGAGGGAAGTGAATCCTAAATACAGAACAGCATAGCTGGGGAGAGGAAACACAGATCAGAGTTCAGAGCTGCTGAGCCTGCTGGAATTTACAGAACAGGGCATCAGAAAAGAGGAGCTCCGGAAATCAACATAGAGCTACCACCCTTAAACCTCTGGCTGAGTACTAAGCTGCACAGGTGCAGGCCAAGGTTCCATAAGGCTGGCAAAGAACAGGTACTGGGGAGTTGTGACCTGGGATGGAGGGGATTCTGGAGGTCTGCACAGTGCAGGAGACACTGGAGTTCTGAGCAGCCAGAGTGCAAAGGCCTCACTGAACATCCTAGGCATCCAGCTGAGACATCAGAAAGTCCATGTCTTGGGAGCAGGGCTACTAGACACCTGCCCGAAAAAGACTCAAGTCAGGTCTTAGTAGAATTAAACTGACTGCCAGTATGAACTGTCTACTAGAAAAAACTCAATATTCTTTACAGAAAAGACAACAAATTCAACTCTTCACTACAAACCACCCATAATGTCTAGCACACAACAAAAAATTACTAGACAAGAGAAGCAGGAAATGTGACCCATAATGAGGTAAAAAAAACAGTCTAAAAACAAAATAGATCAGAGACAACAAAGATGCTGAATTAATGCACACGCCCTCCTTAGAAGTAAAGCATATACTACATACACAGCAATGCCCCCACCAAGCGTTTAAAACGAAATAGGTTTAAGCTTGCACACACGTTTGGCAAGGCAATCCTCATCAGAGTATTGGTACTGCTTCTTGTGAACGTGGTCCAAAGTGTGACAGAATTTCTTTGGAAATGGTTTAAAAAGGTAGAGGGAGAGGGGAAGAGTTAAAGATATATTCTCCTTTTTTTATCATGTAAGCTGGAGGGATTTATTTTTAAATGCACGTGAGCATTTTAAATATCATGTGAGCAAACAGTATGGTGCTTTTACCCAGAACAATCTGAGACTGTGGTAATGGCCTTTCACCTATGTACCACTGGGGGTTGGGGTTGGGGGGCAGGCGAGTTTAGGACATTACGCTGAAAAATAAATGTATATTTAAAAACATGAAGAGGCAGGTAACAGGTGGTTTGGCGGTTCATTCCTACCGTTCCTTGTTGATAAAAGTGTGGAGCCAGCTCCAACAGCCAAGCAGACTCAATGGCGGTCACATCTCTCATGTAATACTTGGAGGTTTGGATAACTTCATTGTAGATAACCCTGAAACAAGAAGAAATCACGAGCTAATTTCCTATATATTATAATTAGAATCGGAACCACAACAATTAGAGATGGTCCCCCTTTCCTTTTAAAATGCATCCACCTGTTCTGTGCGCCAGGCACTACACTAGACCAATGTATTCATGTTGCTCACTTAAGCCTCATGACCTGAGTGGTGGGTACCAGTGTGTGCATTTCACAGAGGAGACTCTAAGTCCCACGTGATTTCCAGGACATCTCAGCTGAACCTTCTGGTTCCTTAGGCTTTTGTTTACAGAACTCTGAACAGAGTCTAATGACTTCATTAGAAAATGGAGAAATAGAAGCAAAGGCTCACTGATTCTGAAAGGAGCTGGGAATTAACTGTAAAGGGACACAAGGGAACTGTCTAGAGATGAAAGTATTCTATATCTTACTAGGAATATGGGTTACATGCACACAGTTGTAATGACTGCTAACAGTTTTCTTTAGGAGCTAATGAGAAGATTGATTGTGGTGATGGATATATAACCCCGTGAATATATTTAAACTCACAGGATTGTACACGTTAAGTGGATAAATTGTATGTATGTGAATTACATAATATCTCCATAAAGCTGTCAATACACACACACACAAAAGAGGGGGCAGCTTGCCTGAGGCTGAGGTAACTGACACCAAAAAGTCAAGCCAAGAAGGTAATTTAAATCTCCAGATTTTAAGACTGCATATATTAATATAGATATCAGTTTCCAGGGACTTCCCTGACAGTCCTGTGGTTCAAGGCTCTGCACTTTCATTGCAGGGGCATGGGTTCATTTCCTGGTCGGGGAACTAAGATCACGCATGCCACACCCTGCAGCTGTATCAGATTCCACAGCAAGCATTAGTATCTCCTCCCTGAAGCCAGCCCTTACACCCTGGCCCATGGAAGTGTGACCCTCAGCCACCTATCAAATACATCCCTCTAGGGAAGCCTTTCTCCCCAGGTACTGGAGTCCATCTGTTCTCTGTCGGGCTGTGGAATGGGACCTGGATTCCTCTCTCTGCACAGCTGTACCGAGAGTGAGGACAGAGCGCCTAGTCTGTGGGTGAACACGAATGTCTGCTGAGGGGATCAGCAGGCAGAGGAATAAGACCACTGGCTTAAAGGGATCCTTGACAGAGTAGAAATTCTTTGTAGAACAGAGTCAACAAACGTGTACTGGGCACCTGGACTCTAGGCTTTGGGGACCCAGAGATGAACCAGAAAGAGGCCTTGCCTTCAATGCGCTGACAAAGCAGAGGGGCAGGAGGGGGCTTACCAGCGGGGCGGCTTCTCTGCATAGAGGACGGATGCTGGGTGGATGTGCAATTCATGATCATCACGGATGGTCCTTGGGAAGCAGAGCAATTTTGTCTCAAGTACATTTTAAACACTTTCAGCAAGACCTTCCCACAGATGCATTTAAACTCATCAAAGAGGCAGGCTGTACTTCACATAAAACTATCCTCTCCACTCCATCTTCTCTCGACCCCCACTGTCACTCCAGAAATCAAGGATAAATCATGCTAAAAAAGGGAGACGGAAAGCAACACATGGACATCCAAAAAAAAAAAAAAAAACAAACCCTGAGAAATATATTTTTCTGCTTATGTTTATCTTCTAGAGGTTCTCTTTCAAAAATTTCCTTGAGGACAGAAATAATATATACAATTACTTCTATAAACTTTTCTATTAACAAGGTTAAACAGTAAAGAGTATAGAAGAGATAAATCGGGGGGAAAGAAAGCTCAATATTGGACTATCCACTTCTCTGAGACAATATTTCAAATGCCAACTCAGATTTGATTCAATTTAATTCAAAAAAATATTTACGGCACACACAACTATTGGTGAGATCAGCTCATGAGAGAAGATTAACAGATCAGAATACTGCTGCTCAAACCATAATTACAGAGCACTTCTGCAGGGGCCAGAAATGTGTCAGGAAAGTGCTTCAAGGCCATGACCCAGCGCACCTCCAGCGCTAGAATAAAGCCACTGCCCGGGGTGCCGGCTGTCTTACCAGGAGACCAACACTGAACTTTGTCCCAAAGGGACTGACCACCATGAAGCCTGTTGGGTAGCCTGTATTTCTATTGAAGATACTGGTGAAAGACTTTTGTGAATGCTAGTGGGAACTGCTAATTAATACTCTTGAAGAGAGCGGGGTAATCAGAATGACAACGAAATGACAGTTCTCACTGGAGAAGATCACAGCCTGTCCAGGGCTACCTCAGACAGAACGGCTCAGTGCTGAGAGCTGGGAGGGGAGTATGTACGATGGGCAACAGAACCGTGACACTGATAGGCCGGAATACCTGGCCTGGGGTGACAAACAGAACATACTAGAAACAAATGTAAAGTGCTATCCTGAGGCCCAGTCAGCAACCAAATACTAGATGAAGGCTGCCAAAAAAAACAAATAAGCTCAATGCAATTCTGGGCTCATTAACAAAGCCCAGTGGGAGGAGTTTGGGGGAGAATGGGAACCTGCTTATGTATGCCTGAGTCCCCTAAGGTGTTCATCTGAAATGAACAAAACCTTATTAATTGGTTATACCCCAATAGAAAATAAATACCTAAAAAAACACACAAAAACACAGAGCCCAGTGTCTAGAATGGGACACCCCAGTGACTTCAGGATCCCAGGACTATAATATGTTCTGAGGGGAAAAAGCTAACAATAGTCTAGGGAGGAAACCCGAAGACTAGTTAGGGAGAGAGCCTTTTGAGTACTCCCTTACTAAAGAAGCGACTTCCCTTGCGGCTCAGCTGGTAAAGAATCTGCCTGCAATGCGGGAGACCTAGGTTTAATCCCTGGGTTGGGAAGATCCTCTGGAGAAGGGAAAGGCTACCCACTCTAGTACTCTGGCCTGGAGAATTCCATGGACTGTGTAGTCTATGAGGTCACAAACAGCTGGACACGACTGAGCGACTTTCACTTTCACTTATTAAAGAAGAGCACCTTCTGATCACTGCTCTAAAAAACTGGCTAAAGTGAAGTTACAAGACTAAACCCAGCTCAGAAATAGAAAGACAGACTAAAGTAACAATTCAACAAACCGGAAGTGGAGTTTGGAGAAAAGAGGGCTAAACTAGGTGTTAGCTTTCACCAAATTTGAATATATTAGAGGTTATCGGAGGTCATCAGTGTATCTTCTATACCTGGAAAATGAAACTGGAAGAGACAGGCTGTAGTTTTCAGCAGAGGGAGGGGCCGGCTAGCACATGAAGAACACTCACCAACATTCCAGTGTGGCTACAATGTACCTGGGGAGCTTCAGTTGTGTAGACCTCTAAAAACATCACGAAGCACCCAACAGCAAAACTAACTTCTTTAGGAGAGAGCACCTGTAATGGTTCCCTCAGGTCCTATTACTCTCTGATTACAACAGATATGTTACCAGCCTGCAGACTTGTAACAGGCTTCCTTGATAGCTCAGTTGGTAAAGAATCCACCTGCAATGCAGGAGACCCTGGTTCGATTCCTGGGTCTGGAAGATCTGCTGGAGAAGGGATAGGCTACGCGCTCCAGGATTCTTGGGCTTCCCTGGTGGCTCAGCTGGTAAAAAATACACACGTAATACGGGAGACCTAGGTTCCATCCCTGGGTTGCCAAGGTCCCCTGGAGAAGGGAAAGGCTACCCACTCCAGTATTCTGGCCTGGAGAATTCCATGGACTGTATAGTTCATGGGATCGCAAAGAGTCGGCCATGACTGAGCGACTTTCACTATCAGAATTGTAACTATCCTCCTCCTACAACACGTGGATGGGCTGAACATTCGAGAATCACTTCCACAAAGTTAAGACATTTTGCTTAAATCTGTACAGTTAACCTCAATGCATCTTTAGAAAGAGGCAAGGTGCAAATAAAGAAAAATGATTTAATTTCTCTGCTTTCTCTGTATGTCGGCTTGCTGTTGGGTTTGGTTTATTTTTAAGATTTTAATGACTTAAGTGACTTCACAAATGACTTCACAAAGTATCATGTTACCTATAAGCTCCAGTAGAATGAAACCTGGCGGCATTTGCAAAGAATCCAGAAACGATGCACCTCAGAACTGGATCTGGATCACCTACACAAACAGAGGGATGGATGAGATGAGACCTCACCTGCCCTACGCTCTGTGCTATGAGGCCCACCCCAGGCTGCCTTGAGCCACCTTGAAACCAACTCCTGAACGGGTTCAGCCCCACGATTCCCAGTGCCAGATGCCTGCCCTGGCACCGTCTATAGAGGTCCCCACCCTCCACAATGGCTGCTGATGGAAACATGTCAGACTGTTCCCTTAACCTGGGACCCCCCTGCCACCCGCAATCCCCACACCCCCAGCCACAGAGGACCAGACCAAGGCTGGGCACCAGAACCTACAGAGCCCTCCACAGGCTGGCCAGTGACCCTGGAGCTCCTCTTCAGGAGAGCATTTTGCAGGAATGATGTTCCTTCCCAACCTGGGACATTAACACTACAACATTATTTCTGTGACTATAGTTAGTTTGTAATTCTTCAAAATTTCCAAACATCTCAGTTTAACTGGTGTCTGTGTTGCTGCAGTAAACATCTTCCAAGGATAAAGCCTGCTCATTTTAGATTATTTCTACATGATATATCCAAATTATTCTGCAAAAACGACAATGCCATCCATATGGCTTATGACACACGATATTTCATCAATTCTAAGATTTACTCTTTTTTACACTTTAACTCACTGAAATCAGGATAGTGAGTGAAGTTGCTCAGTCATGTCCGACTCTTTGCGACCCCGTGGACTGCAGCCCACCAGGCTCCTCTATCCATGGGATTCTCCAGGCAAGAATACTGGAGTGGGTTGCTATTTCCTTCTCCAGGGGATCTTCCCAACCCAGGGATCGAACCCAGGTCTCCTGCATTCCAGGCAGACGCTTTAACCTCTGAGCCACCAGGGAAGCCCCCAAAAAATCAGGATAGCATTTTATAATTATAATTGGCAACATTTTTTCTTTCTTAATGACACATAAAATAATGGTAGGTCTTAATCATGTCTTAGATCCAATAAAACATAGTATGTTGGTAAATAAGTTACCAAAAAGTGGTATAATTTACAAAGCCATCAACAGTGCATGACAATGTCGGTTTTAGTGCATTTTTACCAGCAATGTTCTGACACAAAAGTACCCCTTCTTTAACTGTACACTTAATTGATTATTATTACAGTATTTCTTCTTTTGTGAATTTTCCATTCCATTCTTTTGCCCATTTATCAACTTAGAAATTAGGTTATTCTTTTTCTTAATATGTTAAATAAATTCATTCTATAATAAAGCTTTTAATTTTCTATCCCTTATATCTGCTAAAAATATTTTTTCACTGTTTTCTTTAATATCTAGTTTTTTTTTAATTGGAGGATAATTACTTTACAATGCTGTGTTGGTTTCTGCTGTCAATGTCAGTCACCCACAAGTATACATATATTTCCTCCCTTTTGAAGAGAACTTTTTAATTTGCATGTAGTTTATTGCATTTCCATAATTTTCTCTATTGTTCTTCAGCACAGAACTGAAAAAAAATCTCAAATCTACATTTCCAAACACAATCTGATCCTAGACGCAGTCAGCTCCTCCTCTCCACTTGCCCAAAAGAAGCATGCATGTAGAATGTGCGTTGTTACCAACATGAGATCATTTCCAAGGGGTAAAAACTGCCCTCCTTAAGGGGTATGATAGTGGGAAATCTTAACCATTACAAGGATTATGGCCCTCCAGAGCTCAACCCTACCTTACAAAATCTTATCCCTTAGTACTGAATTTCTCTTGGTAAAAGAATTCAAATTCAATGTAACTCTTCTCCTGGGCGAGGGGTTTGATAGGGACGGAGTGAAGGGACAAAGCAGGTGATAAACAGTTAATCCCACTAGGGAATTGTAAATGGTGAAAAAATATAGGAGATTTAAGTTAATGATCATTCAAGAAAGCAGGTTTGATTAACCACAAACTCCAGCAGGCTCGCTTCAAAACAAAACCATGCAAGGAAGCGGGAGACATGCTTGAAAGCGCCGAAACAATGACGGCGTGAGACCCCAGCCCCTCAGTGGGCTCAGGAAGCTGATGATTCCTAGGGCACGCCGCTCTGCCCACGCTAAAAACAGAAACATGAGGAAAGGTGGCGTTATGCTGAAACCTGCACTGACCGGCCACATCTTAGTCTGCGTTACCACCTTTTTGCTCATTTTCATTGCACCATGACAGTCCCAGTTTGACCATGTAGGGACACGAAAGCTCCCTGGCCTGATGTGGAGGAGGAGCTGAAGACGGAAGCTTGATGTCCACTCAAGAATGAGGAAGAAGGTGGTCTTTTTCCCCTCCCCCGATTTCCCTTCAATTATAAAGCTGCAGCCCATTAAGCTCTCCATGCAGCACCTTCTTGCCCACCTGCCTGTAAGCCTCACAAGCATCCTATTCTTATCAGTCGCTTCTTATCTGTCACTTTGTGCTTTCCTAAATTCTTTTTTCACTGAGGCCTAAAGAATTGGAGCTCCTCCTTTGGAGCCTCCAAGACACAGTTCTGCTGTTTCAAGTTGACAGTGAAAAACAGGTTAAGAAACAAAGATGCAGATGTGTGGCTGTGCTCCATCTCCTGGGAGACAGGCGCTCGATCAGCTTCTCCCCCATCAGCTGCCTCTGTGAGCTTCCTGCTTGCACTGATGACACTTTACCCAGTCACCCAGGCTCAGTGCTTCCCTCTCTTAGAAGCGTGGTCATCCGTCAGCACCCTCTGAGCATCTGATAAGCTCCTTTCTGCCAGCACTTGTCTCCATAGTCCTCCTTGCCTAGTGAGCCCTTTGCCACTGGTTTCTAATCCAACCAGTCTGCTCAACTGGACTTCCACCACCACTCAACGCCTGCTGTGAGCCCTCTCTGTGCCCCCACGACCCCAGGATTCCATCTTCCCTGCACTCCTACTTCAATCTCCGTCACTGTACACCATGAGCACTCAAACATCTATTCCTGTAGTTTCTAAGACAACTGACAATCTCATTTGCAGTACTTTGTGTCTCTGTAGGAATCTCTCTTGTCACTGCACTGTTTCAACAGTAAGAACCACATCTTTGTCATCATGTAATTAGTTGCCCTTAGTACAAAAGCAACATAAGGCTCTGGAATGAAACTGCCTGAGCTCTGAGGCCACTGTACACTCACTGTGCGACCTTCGTGTGGCACGTCACTCCCTGCCTCTCAGCCCACTTTTCTCATCTGAAGAGTGGGGATCACAGCAGCGCGTGTTTCACTGGAGCTCTGTGAGCACTAAATGAACTCATGTATGAAGACACAGCCCTGCTGGGCCTGTAACGGGTGCTGCAGCTAGGCTGGCAAGAGCTAGTGGTGCCAAGAGTGTTGCCAAAGGCCTGGCACACAGGAAGTGTCCAAAAGACAACTGCTGACGGGCTAAGCAGACACACCACCCCACTGAAAGCGTGCGTTCGTGCTACACAGGCTCATCTTTGCTAGTTACCAGCTGTGTTGTCCCAAACTTAAATTAACTTCTCGCTGGGACCTTATAACTCCTCTGTAAAATAAGGATAACATCACCTACACCTTGGAGTAGCAGAGTAAGTGAGAGAGTATTAAGTAAAAACCCCGTGGTGCAACCAAACGTGTCCTCAACTAACATGAGTCACTGCCACTGCCAGAGGCCAGAAACTGTTTTACACAGCACTTCCGTCTCACCCAGCGACTGTCTGGGCTAAACACACAGTACGTGCTTTAGTAACACCTGTAGCTGAAAATAAAAGGCAGTTTATACGAAATGGCCGTAAATGTTATCCACGTAAGTCATTTTTCTTGCAAAGCCTACATGGGAAAATTAACCACATGATGTACAATGAGGTGAAGAATGTTAATGATTCGTAAGTGTTGTCAGGGCTTGTTAAAATTTTTTTAAAAATAAGACTAGCCCTTGGAAATAAAAACCGATCTCCTTGCGGTGGGGGAAATATGCTCACTTCACATGCAGCTTTTCACCAACCCAGGCAATTCAAAATGTGAGCCCAGTGTGGGTCCAGAGTATACTGTGTCGCCTCACACTGCCCGGCCTGAGAACGCCAAGAATGCAACTCCACAGGGCACAGAGAGGAGCGTCATGAGCAGTGGCAGTTTATTCTTACCTTCACTAGATTTCTTGGGCACTTGAAACTTGACGAGAAGCTTTTTCAACTGCTCCCTCACGGTCACAGCTCTGACGAGACCCTTGTAGTTTAGGAAATGCTCCTGACACCACTGGGAGTTCTTGTTGTGCTGCAGACAATGCACACAGAGGGAGGGTGAGACAGGACAACTCTCGACTGAGGCTGCGTGGTGGACGTCACTCAACTCTTTGCCCCCTTTAGCTTACGTAATGGGACAAGATCTTCAAGTCATTGCGGGCCCTTTGGGGCCCATCTCTCTAAACAGGCACTGATCACCCTGCTCACCATCTGACTGCTGTCTGATCTCACTCTCTTGTGCTAAAGGGCAAGTGAGAACTTAACAATAAGCAGAGTCTTAAGTATCTCCATGAGAGTGGCAAACTATCAGACAGAACCCCTTCCCTGCGGCTCTTTGTAAATCAACCTTCCCTCTCTGGCAGCTCAAGGTTATCACTTTACTTGACAACAGGCAAGTACAAGAAGGTCTGGTACTGATGCATAAGCCCATTACTCTGGCCACCTGACACAAAGAGCCAATTCACTGGAAAAGACCCTGATGCTGTGAAAGACCAAGGGCAAAAGAAGAAAGGGGTAGCAGAGGATGAGATGGTTACACAGCATCACCAACTCAATGGACATGAATTTGAGCAAACTGCACTGCAGGAGATGGTGAAGGACAGGGAAGCCTGCGTGCTGCAGTCCATGGGGTCTCAAAAAGCTGGACACGAATGAGCAACTGAACAACAACAGACTGCCTCCCATGGACGGGAGCATGGAGGGGCCTTTGTAGTGGCAGCTGTGCTTACTTTGATAAATGCTTCATACACATTGAGCATGGTAAGATGGTCACCCTCCTCCACAGCAAATTTTCGGTGCACTCGCATCTGGAAAGAATAAGGCAATGTTTAGAAGCTGACTCCTGTGAGCCTCTTGTCCTGGAGGTAACATTACATGATGAATAGCTCAGTATAATTCATTTACAACACTGTCTTAATTTCAAGTGTACATCAATATTGTAACTTTTCCTTCACAGTCTTTCCAGAATTCACCCATCTACTCATCACGAATGCCTGGGCTGGGAGGGCCCTGTCAGCAGCTTGGCTGTGCCAGGCCTGCTGTGCCCAAGCAGGAACTCCTGGCATCCCTAATGAGCCCACCAAGGTTGCCCCCAGAGAAGCCTTGAAAACAACCTTCCTTACTTTTGAAAAGTCAGTAGGACAATGGTTAAGATTTGGACCATGAAAGGCAACTCCACCAATTCTGGCTGAGCAACCGTAAGTTACTGAGCTTTTCTGTGCCTCGAGCTCCAAAACTGGTGACAGTAACACCTCCCTCCCAAGTTCACACTGAAGATAAAATGACATGATGCAGGAAAAACTTTGGCACAATGTCAGGCACACAGTAAAATAAACACTCCAAACTGAAGCTGCTCTGTCACCAGCAGTCCCTGGGCAATTTTAACAAAGGAAAGCCCAAAGTGAGCAAGACTCGTATGAACAGCTTGGGGAAAAAGTCAGACTTACAGCCTGAGACTTCTGGTTTGAGGGGACCACAAAGACATTCTGGATCTGCATCATGGCGGCAATGCTTAGAATTTCCTGAGAACAGCCAAAATTCCCTATAAAACAAAACACGTTTGATTTCAAATATATCATGTGTCACGAGAAGAAAAAGATGTTCTCTGAAGTTTGCCTTGCAGCACACTATAAACCAAGATCATCTATTTCTACATAGCTTCATTTTAAAATCTTACAACATATAAACACTTCACCCTGCCAAATGGGATGCTCTGTATACACGGTCCAGATGAAAGGAGGCCTGGAAGGACTCCATTCTGCAGCAGTCACACCAAGGGACTCTGCCATGAGACTCAACTAGGGTAGGTCAGCTCCACACCTGCTCCCTCCGCTCTAGGTGGACACCTAGAATCCTGGCAGAAAGCCTAAGAGGGAGAGGGGGTGGGGAACATGTGGGCTGTGTCCCTCTGCTCTGGGATCTTATTATGAGGTGGCCTCCCTCTCAACAGGGCTCACTTCACTAGGCAAGGCTGAGGCATACCTAGACTAGGGAAGCACGTGGTGGGCCGCAGCTGCTGACACCTGGGCAGAGTCTGTAGCAACCAGCCCTCCAGGGCATCAGATGGAGTGAACTGCCCTGCACACTCCCCCACAGCTTCCAGCCTCACAAATGATCTTTCCTGCTTCTCAGTGCAAGCCTGGTGGCTCCAAGACACAACTATAGCTAACTTTCACCATGCTTAATCTGAAACACAGCTTTGTTGACTGCCAGTGAATATAAAGTTAGACCAAAGCAAGACAGAACTAGTATTTCCCTTCTCTGGGCTGTTGGGGGTGGCGAGTGCAGTCTCTCTAGTCTCCAGAGGATTTTGACTTCTAAATATGAGAGGATCTTGAGGCTCTACACTTTGATCCCTTAACTCATATTCTCATAAAACTCTGAACGCGTCAGAGAAGTTGGCACTCTTGCCCATTGGTAGTGCAAATACAAAGTGGTGTAGCTGCAAATACAAAGCAGAAGACGCTATGGTGATTCCTCAAAAAACTAAACGCAGAATCGCTGAGCAAACGATTCCACCCTAAGGTATTAGACCTCAAAGAAGTGAAAGCAGGGACGCAAACACATACTTGTACACCTGTGTTCAGAGCAGCATTATTCACAATAGCCAAAGAGAGGCAGCTCCCTAGAATCCACCAACAGGTGAATGGTCTATCTGTACAATGGAATATTACTCAGCCTTAAAAAAAATCCTGACACATGATACAATAGGAACCCTGAAGACATTGTACCAACTGAAAAAATCAGTCACAAAAAGACAAATATTGTATGACTCCACTTATATGAGGTTCCTAGAATAGTCAAATTCATAGAGACAGGACGTAGAACAGTGGTTGTCAGGGGTTGGGGGAGGGGAGAACGGCAGTTAAGTGTTTTAATGGTTAGAGTTCCGGTTTGACAAAAATGAAGACATTCTGGAGATGGATGGTGGTGGTGGTTGGACAACAATGTGAAAGTACTTAATGCTGCAGAACTGTCCATTTTAACATTATTAATTGTATTTTAAATGAGTAAAATGGTTAAGTTTTATGTTGTGTCTTTTTCACCACAAATTTGTACAAAAACTCAGGTGTCAGACCCACAGGAAACAAACAAAAGTGTTTCCTGAATTAATGATGATGGACCTTGAATCGCAAGTTAACAACATGCCCCAAAGCAGACATCTTTAGATTAAAACTTCTTCACTGCTTAAAAAAAATGCTGACACATGCTACATTGTGCCCTCTCCCCCAAGGTACACAGAATTTGAGAAACAACTTTCCGGACAATATAAAATCAATGAGAACTGCTGGTCTCCACCTACCTGATTCAAGCAGCATTTTTGCAAACATGGGATTCAAAGGAAACTCTGCTATTCTCATGCCAAGCGGTTCAGTTAGGCGACAGTCTTTGTCCAGACCTGCCATAAGAACAACAAAAGGCAGAAGGCATGTACCAGTGCTGGAAAATGTACAGTTGTTGGGAGAATAAAAGATAATACATGCTAGCAAAGGTGTATCCAGGAGATGAATCATACACTGCCAGCTTCAATCTGATTGCAGTAGAAAAAGAAAAGATTTCCTCAGAGCTCTTGAATACTCAATTTTGAAAAATTAATTCTAATGACCTCTATGGGCTTCCCTGGTGGCTCAGTGGTAAAGAATCCACCATCAATGCAGGAGATGCGGGTTCGATCCCTGGGTCGGGAAGATCCCTTGGAGGGAGGACGAAATGGCAACCCACTCCAGTATTCTTGCCTGGGAAATCCCATGGACAGAAGAGCCTGGTGGGCTACAGCCAGTGGGGTCACAAAGAGTTGGGACATATCTTAGGGACTAAACAACAATGGCCTCTATGCAAAGACCTAAGTATAAGGAAATGGCCCCAGAGCCGCCTCCAGCTCCCATCCTCTTCTGGTTCTACTTCTCCCCAGAAACTGCCCTCTCCAAGGGCCCAACCCACAACCAGATAGTGCCAAACACAGAGGGCACTTTCCTTAGGGCCCTAGCAGCCTTTGAGCCTGCTAACTACAGCTCCTTGGAAATACGCTTCCCCAGCTTCCACGACCCACACTGTCTGGCTTCCCTGCCACCTCTCCTGCTATTCTCTCTGCATCACCTCTGGACTACTGCACTCACTTCCCACACTAGCGAGGTAATGCTCAAAATCCTCCAAGCTAGGTTCCGGCAGTATGTGAATCACGAACTTTCAGATGCACAAGCTGGGTTTAGAAAAGGCAGAGGAAGCGAAGATCAAATTGCTAACATTCACTGGGGCACAGAGAAAGCAAGGGAATTCCAGAAATAACATTCATTTCTGCTTCACTGACCACGCAAAAGCCTGTGACTGTGTGGATCACAAAAAACTATGGAAAATTCCATTTTTTCCCCATCACTTATGGCAAACAGATGGGGGGAAAACAGAAACAGTGACAGATTTGCTTTCCTGGGTCCCAAAATCACTGTGGACCGTGACTGCAACCACGAAATTAAAAGGCGCTTGCCCCCTGAAAGAAAAGCTATGACAAACCTAGACAGCGTATTACAAAGTAGACATCACTTTGATGACAAAGGTCTGTATAGTCAAGGCTGTGGTTTTTCCAGTAGTCCTGTATGGATGTGAGAGTTGGACCATAAAGAAGGCTGAGCGCCAAAGAACTGATGCTTTCAAACTGTGGTGCTGGTGAAGGCTCTTGAGTCCCTTGGACAATAAGGAGATCAAACCAGTCAATCCTAAAGGAAATCAAACCTGAATATTCATCAGAAGGACTGATGCTGAAACTGAAGCTCCAAAATTTGACCACATGATGCAAAGAGTCAACTCTTAGGAAAGACCCTGATGCTGGGAAAGACTGAAGGCAGGAACAGAAGGGGCTGACAAAGGATAAGATGGTTAGATAGCATCACTGACTCAATGGACGTGAACTTCAGCAAACTCCAGGAGACAGTGAAGGACAGAGGAGTTTGGTGCGCCATAGTCCATGGGGCCGCAAAGAGTCTGACCTGACTCCTGACTTAGTGACTGAACAACATCATCATTTGGAGCTAACTTGAATTGCACATTTTAAATGGGTGAATTACACTGTGTATGAATTATACCTCAATAAAGATCTTAAGAACTAAAAAAAAAAATTTAAGGAACAAAACGTCCACTGAAATTTAATACCAAACTGGATATTATTTTCATTGGAGGCAATCTTCACAGAAAAGACACTTCCAAAAGAGGTGACTTTAGGCCACAATTTTCTCTATTTTAAGATAAATACCACATTTTCAAACAACAAGAGAATAGGAGTTCCTCTATAACATGGTGTCTCCTTGTCCCAACAACATCATAGGCCGGTATTCTACCCAATGCTCCATGGGAACTCCAGGGGCGGAAGGAAGGGGATTTAGGGAGAGAACACTGAGCCAGTTTCAGAACGGGGTCAGGGACAGAGAATAAGGCCCAGTGGGGTGACAGCTGAAATACTGGTAAAAGAACCTTCCAGGTGTCTCTTAGGAAGTATAGCTGTAGCAACGGTTATTAAAAGCTTTTGATGTGTCGACATGCTTCATAAATTCACTGTCATGACTGGATTTCATGATCCAAGCATAAAGTGAAAGTAAAGTGTTAGGTGCTCAGCTGTGTCTGACTCTTCGCAGCCCCATGGACTGCAGCCTGCCAGCCTCCTCTGTCCATGGGATTTTCCAGGCAAGAATACTGGAGTGAGTTGCCACACCCTCCTCCAGGGGATCTTCCCGACCAAGGGATCAATCATGGTCCCACCTTATTTTAGTAAGCTTGCATGTCACCGAAAGGATCATATATATGGGAAGACCCAAGTCCATCCTTGAAGATACCAAGAGCCCTAGAGTGAATACAGCCTAACATCACATATTAATAAATACGTAAGAAACACAGAGTAAGAGACAGACGTACCTCCCAGAGCATAGAGTAACTCCAGTGCTTGGACCATCGACTGCGCTGGAGGTGGCTGTAGGAAACATAAACCGCCCCCAAGTTAATTTCATCAGGTACCAGCCATAACAAGGCGACTGTTTCCTGCTCAAACCCACTCTTCGCTTAACACGCCCCAGACTTCCCAGCCTCCACACTTCCACCCTGGAGATGTCCTTCCTCTCCCTCTCGGCACCCTTCTACTCCTCGGTCTTCGATCTCAGCTTGATTAAACATTTCCTTTGAAGCTTTCCCTCATGCGTCACTCCCATCAGGAGAGATGGGTCCTTACCTTCAACTACCTTCTTGCTTTCCCTAAACTCTCATCAAACATTTCTAATTTTTACCTCATGTTTCAACCTTCTAAGAAGCCTCATGATACCGCAGTATTGATGGATGATTCACCTTTGTATCACCCAGAGCTCCGTCCCAGGCCCTCTCTATAGGGACTAACTGACATCGGTTGAATTTGAACTTCTGGGAATAGAGAATGCCAGACAATCTAAAGTTTAACAAAGCTAATACTGTGACTTTCAGTCTGAGTCTCTGGATCCTCACTGTCTTCTTTCTTTCCACGAACCTTTACTGAACATCTACTACCGCGTGCAAGCCATCACTCCTGTCTCCTAAACTATTTCATCCATAAGCCACATAATAAAATTACCGTCCTTCTGCAAATGGCGTAACTTTTTTTTCTCAATGCGTTCACAACAAATGTATTTTAAATATATACTTTGGCAGGTGAAGAAAGTGAGTAACAAAACATAAAAGACATTTGAACAAGATCCTAGAGGCCACTGGTAGCAAAGCCAGAGACAGAACTAGGGTCTCGTTTTTTCCACTCTGCCACACCCACTTGGAGAAGGAAATGGCAACCCACTCCAGTACTCTTGCCTGGAAAATTCCATGGACAGAGGAGCCTGGTAAGCTAGAGTCCATGGAATCGCAAACAGTCGCACACGACTGAGCAACTTCACTTCATACCCACTGGACTGCCAAGGAACAAAGGTATACTTCTGGAAGCTGTGCTGACTGCAGGCACACACTGACCAGGGCAGGAACTAGACCTGACTCACAACACACCAGGGCTTCAACAAATCGCTGTGGACTAAATCACATAATTGATTCACTAGTCCTTCCTCAGTGCCCACGACATCCTACTTTACGAAGAGGAAACACACAGCAAGCCCCGGAAAGGGGGCTTGACCAGTTTCTTTACACCGAGATTACATGAGTAACAGGGATAGACCGAGCACTGAATGAGGTTCTGAATAATTACAGAACAAAACAGACAGGCCCTCTTGGACTCTTTTTAATCCTTGGCCCTGTTTGCAATCACCAGGCCTGACGAATTCTGCTCTTGAGATTCATCATCAGTCCAAAAGCCCACACCTTTGCCCCCTCCTCCCCTAGTCACATCCAGAAGATTTTCACCTCAACACACACTTACTAGTATTTCTCTATGGCCTCATCTGATTGGATCGCATAAAAACAGCTTTAATGCAGCCCGAAGGACTGTGGGTGTACACTTTCAGTTTGCTTCTCTCACTGCCTGATGTTCTGTTCCCACTGCTTCTTGTACTCACAGCCGCTTCCCAGCGATGACCCTGGGACAGCTGCATGCTATTCCGACAAGGTCGTACACTATGAAATGAGCACCTTTCTTGCTACTGGGCAACTGAGTGGTTTTCAGTTCTTTGCTACTGTAATTATCACTGCTAAATATATAAAATTATATGCAACCTGTGATTTCAATAAAAAAAAAACACACACAATTTCAGGGGAAGATAACCAGAAGGGAATATATGAAGATGTTTTTATATGTATTTCCTTCATTTCTCAGCTGTCCAAAAGTGTATGATTTTTATTATTATATTTTTAAATTTAATATAAAATGATACTATAATCATTATCCTACATATAAGTTATTTGTTTCTTTTGAATTATTTTCAGGAGAAAATTTCCCAAGAAGAAATACCAGGCATTGCTACAGCTCATAATGTCAGAAAGTCCTCCATGAGGACTGAAACAGAATACAAAACCGTTTCCCCCAAGTTGTGGCAGCTGGACTTTATGATTTTTCTTTATGTTTGATCATTCAATTAATGTAGAGTGCAACAGCTATTTCAATTTGCATTTCTTTCTCCTAAAGAAGTTAAACATATTCTAATGTTGGTTACTATCTGCGCTGTTCATGCAACATCAGGGACTTTATCATCCAGGAATCTAGCCTAGATACACACATCAACAAGGTTGGGATAGAATAGAGAGTCAAAAAAATACAGTTTTCAAGTCATAAAAATTCAAGAAGAAAACATGAGTATTTATTAACTGACTGAGATATGGGGAAGTGCTTCACAAGCACAAGGAAGAAAATCATAGAGGCAAAGGTAGAAAGATCTTGCTGTGGTAATGTTTACAGTGGCTGCACATAACTAAATGAACAATAAAATACAAACGACTAGAAGAACTATTTACAAGAAATACTATAGACAAAGGTTAATAGTTTTTTACTAGTTAAGTCTTTAATAGTTAGAGGACTCTTAAAAATCACTAATAAACACTAGAATAGTTTAATTCAGAAGAAATATAAAGTGGCTGATAATTTTCCAGTGCTCATGTATGGATGTGAGAGTTGGACTATAAAGAAAGCTGAGCGCAGAAGAATTGATGCTTTTGAACTGTGGTGTTGGAGAAGATTCGAGAGTCCCTTGGACTGCAAGGAGATCCAACCAGTCCATCCTAAAGGAGATTAGTCCTGGGTGTTCACTGGAAGGACTGATGCTAGAGCTGAAACTCCAATACTTTGGCCACCTCATGCGAAGAGTTGACTCATGTGAAAAGACCCTGATGCTGGGAAAGACTGAGGGCAGGAGGAGAAGGGGACAACAGAGGATGAGATGGTTGGATGGCATCACTGACTCAATGGACATGAGTCTGAGTAAGCTCCTGGAGTTGGTGATGGACAGGGAGGCCTGGCGTGCTGCAGTTCATGGGGTCACAGAGTCGGACACAACTGAGCGACTGAACTGATAATTTTTTTAACCTTATGAGAAATCAAAAAATTTAAGAGATAGTATTTTTCCTTCTTCCTCCCACCAACCAAATTAGAAAAACTCTAAAAGAAGATAACATGGCAGGATGGGTGGCCAGTGAGTCAGGCATGCACGCACTACTCAAGCTTTTACCTATAAAGGAATTCGGCCATGTATCGAGGACCTACGAAATGATTATGGCCTTTGACCCAATAAACCCACTCCTGGAAATAATCAAAAATGCAATCAGCTGTAGGGACTTTCCCTGTAGCTCCACCATAGCCCTCCTGGCTTCCCCAATCGGGACACTTGTTTATCATGCTGACACACTCCTGGATCACTCCACCCCTCCCGACTCGCTAAAATCCCACTTGGGTTTCAGGTCTCGCCTCAGACATGACTTAACTGGGCTGCAGGCCTTTTCTGTGTCTCTCAGAGCACAGGGCACAGACCTGTCATTGCTTCACTTATTCTCTCTCCCCCAACAGACAAGAATAGAAGTTGTCACCCTTGTCTGGCTGTTCTCCCCTGGACCCTGCACACAATCCCCGCAGCTAACTGAAAAACACCAGAAAGGTAGCACACTCTATACCGATGTCAGCACTCCCCGGGGAGCATTCCAGTCTCCCGACAGCTGCAGATGGAAGGCAGGACTTACCGACATGAAGTGGAACCTGAGGACGTTGTTGATCCCTAGCGCCTTCAGCTGCAGGATGACGGGGGCCAGGTTGCTCCGCTGCATCTCAGGGACAGTGGACTGAGGCAGCTGGTCAAAGGCTTCCTCTGGGGATAGGAAATCAGAACTGTTTGGGATCAACTGTCACAATCAAATGTGATCATTCTGCCAAAGAAACACTTCTCTCACTTTAACAAGGGGCTCTAGGAGTCTGAGCTCAGACTCATATGATACTGTGATAGAATGTTGCTTCTTATTTAGCAAAGACCCTTTTTTTCAACTTTAGATAAATATATTTTAACAGTATGTCTTTATAAAAGTATGTCCTTTCACTTTAGAATGCTTTTTACAATGTGCTTCTTGTTAGCAAAACATTAAAACAAAACAACAACTGTTACTGGGGGTGTCCTGTTTCCATTCCCTCTGCTAGGGATGGAGCCAAGGAGCCAAGGACTATACATAAAAGCAAAGGACAATTTCAGGACAAATTACCAAATAAAACCAGAATATAACCAAAATATCTCTAAAGTATTAAAAAATGACCAAATCTCATAAAGACCAAAAACTGTCCAACTTTTAAAATCAAGCCAGGTACATACATCACTCCCAGAATCCAATGCTGCCCCAAACGGATTAATGAATGCTTACACACACCATCAGGAACAAAAGGTGACCTCGAACAGGAAAAGGCACCACAAGGTTCAGGAGGCCAAGATGGGAGGGGCCGGAGACGGGGGAGGGAGGGAAAGAGACTCTGGGAAGCCTTTATAAAGAAGCTAGATAAAAAGGGTGAGGGAAAAAAACAGGGAGGAAGAGATTAAGCCCTTTTTGTGTATATTCAGAAAGTCTATGGATCATTTAGAGAAGGATTATAGACAAAATCCTCCCACATCAGTCAACATTTTAACTGTGCACACCCTCCTTCACACAAAGGTGGCCTAGCTTCCAACATAAATCTTTAATTAACCAGAGAAAAGTCACAGCAGAACAAAAGGCGTCATGAAGAAACAGCATCATCACTGAAGGACTTAAAAAAAAACCTTTAGTTTCACAAGAGACAATAAATATTCTGTGAGCTGACTGATACAAATCGTCAAATGCATGGGCCCACCTGGAAGGTTCCAGGTAACAGGGAATGGCAGGAAGTTCCAAATGGGATATTCACTTCAAGTTTCAAGAGCATTTGGTGGGTAGCCTTTTGGTAGGATAACCACATTTTCCAAGCACACTGAGATCAGATAAGAGGACAATCCTGATGAAGATGCTCACAGGAGGTAGGTGTTTCTTAAGAGTTCAAGGACTCTTAAGTTCAAGGACACTTGAGTCTACTGAGGACTCAAGTACACAAGGCACTGGGCCAAGGGCTGCAGGAGCTGTAGGCCAACAGCTTTTGAGACATTTCTGTGATTCAGAGGGGTCTGGGACCAAGATGAGGATCAGGCTAGGTCCCAGTGGAGGGTCCTCCCGAGGAGAAATGGAGGTTGAAGGGTGGAGGGAGGATGGCTGATGGGAGAAGGGATTTAGGGCACTGACATCCGGGAGCGGAAGCCAGGGATGAGGTGGACCCAATGGGCAGAGAAAACGGCCCAGGGAAAGGGACACAGGTATGAGAAGCAGGTGTGGGAAGACAGAAGGTAGATTCAAAACAGAGTAGTTCAGCAAGGGTGCAGTGCAGGGTCAGTGCTGGCGGAGAGCAAGAGCAGACAAGCCAGAAAGTCCTGGAAGGATCTGGGAAACTGTTAAGGGTCAGAGGAGGTAGCACCCTACTCAGAGCTGTGATCTCTGGAAGCAGGTTGGCGGAGGAAACCTAGAGGCTGGATCTGCTGTACCCCGTTACTGTCGGCTGGTCTCCCCCCAACCTCACCTCCACTAAAGCTGCTCGCACCCTTTACCCAAGTCCACTTGCCTATCTTTAGTCTCCAGTCTGCTGTTTGATTTCACTGGAGCATGAGATGATGCTGGCCATTTCCTCCTTAGAAGTAACTTTAGTTCCTCAGGTTAAATAAAGAATTACCATGTGACCCTGCAATTCTACTCCGAGCTGTGTATCCAAAGGAATT
The DNA here is from genome assembly GCF_042477335.2 of Ovis canadensis. Taxonomy (NCBI): domain Eukaryota; kingdom Metazoa; phylum Chordata; class Mammalia; order Artiodactyla; family Bovidae; genus Ovis; species Ovis canadensis. Next base: position 83,173,503 of record NC_091257.1, on the reverse strand, counting down.
AAAAATATAGACTGGGGCACACGTACATGCTTGTTCACAGCAGTGCTATTCACAACAGCCAAAAGGCAGACACAACCATCATCTGATAAACAAACTGTGGTACCTTCATACGATGGAATATTATCCGGCCATAAGAAGGAATAAAGTACTGATACACTGTAAATGAACCTGGAAAACATTATGTTGAATGAAAGAAACCAGAAACAAAATGTCACATTATATGATTTAATTTCTGTGAAATATCCAAAACAAATACACTCATCCCTTGGTATCCACAGGAGACTGATTCCAGGACACCCCTCTCCCCCACTGCAGATACCATAATTTGAGGATGCTCAAGTCCCTTACAGAAAATGGCACAGTATTTGCATATAACCTACACACATCCTCTGAATACTTTAAATCATCTCTATACTTATAGTACTTAACAAAATGTAAACGCTATATGAACTGTTGCTGGTGTGTAGGCAACTTAAGTATTGCTTTCTGAAACTTTCTGGAATTTTTTTTCCCAAATATTTTCAATCTGCAGTTGGTTGAATCTATGGATACAGAGGGCCACCTGACCATCCAAAACGACAACAAAGACTGCCAGTTGTCAGAGGCTGGCAACAGGGAGAAATGAAGAAGGAAATACTGCTTAACAGGTAAGGACTTTTACTTTAGAGTGATAAAGATGTTTCCTAACTAGATAAAGGTGGTGGCTGTACACTGTGAAGATAATAAATGCCACTGAAGTGTTCAAGTTAAAAAGGTTCATTTCATGTTATGTAAATTTCACCTCAATAAAAACACATTTAAGTTTCCTGAAACTTCCTCTTCCCCATATTTCAGTTCGCCTTTGAAACTGGCTTTCCTCTATTTCCATCATTCCCTCTTAATACCTTCAGTGGAAGAACCTTACCTCTCTGGCTTCAGGTTCTGCATTCTCCCTCCCTTCCATGAATCCTTCTTACCCTGTTCCTCCCCTCCAAGTACTAGTACATTCCACTTCCTCTGCTTGCTGTGACGAAATCTAAACCCCACTGCTATCCCCTCACCTGGATTAACTACTGAGTTGCCGGAAAGATCAGGCTCAATTATGGACTGTGAAGCCCTCCCCAGTAGGAATAACTCCCTGCTCTCTGCTTCCAAAGCTCATTCAGTTATGGCAACTCTATCACACCATAATATGCTAATCTGTTCATGAGCCTGCCTCCACCACCAGGCTGTCCAGCCATGTGGCCTCAGACCATGTCTCAACTGGCTTTAGATTTCCATGCCTGGCACAGAGCAGGTGCTCTGTAAACATCTGCGAAAAAGAATAAATGATGTCAAGGACTGAACAAGGATGATGGTAATCCGAAAGGAAAGGCGAGATAAGAGGTAAAACCCCTGGATCTGGTTAAGTGACTGCAGAGGGATATTGGACAGAGGAGGGAATTAAAAATGATTTGAAAATTAAGTCTAGATAATTGAGAGAAACCTTGACACTGTCACCCACAGAAGAGAGGTACAATGAAGTAAACAGCAGCTCTGGAGACCTCATTTTCTGTAGACAAGACTGCTGTTTAGTTGGAGAGAAAACTCCTTAAGGGCTAAGACAGTCTTCATTGTAATTTCACATTGCTCCTTCAAAGTCAAGCATGGAGCAGGAGCTGACCAACTGCTACCAATGAGTCTCAGGAGAGACCCTGCTGGTTTGGCTCTGCAAAGGTGCTCTGAACCAGAGCTAAAGATGGAACCCACTGTGGGGCCCCACAGGATTCAAGGATCTCAGAACAAAAAAAAATGCCACATGATGCTAAAAGAATGTTAAGAAAGACGGAACAAGGGTCCAAGCTACATGTCACATGGCTGCTGACAGGCCAAGGCCCAGACTAGGTCAGAAAAGGGGTGGCAAATAATCGCTAATTCATGGGACTTCAATGGTGGTCCAGTGGCTAATACTCCTCACTCCCAACGCAGGGGGCCCTGGGGTGCCATCTCTGGTCGGGGAACTAGATACTACATGTCCCAACTAAGAGTTCACATGCTGCAACTAAAGACCCTGCATGCCACAACCAGGACTCCGCGCTGCCGAATAAATAAATATATTTTTAAACTGGTCTAGCTTTGGCCAGTGAGGAACAGTAGCAAAGAAGGGCCATGTCTGGAGCGAGGAAGGTGGTGGGGTCAGATTACAGAAGGCCTTGTGAGGAAGATCTGGGTCTTAAGTTCTGCTTATTAGGGAGGGGTAGATACCTGTAATATTCTCTGATGCCCAGGCTGACTAGGAGAAAGGCAAAACCCCTAGAAGAGAAAAAAGCCACACTTACCTGTATAAAGGCGGTAACATTTCCCTGAGCGGCTGCGGCCACCGCGTCCTGCTCGCTGGTTGGCTGATGCCTGGGACACTGGGACCACCACCAAGCACTCGATAGCTGTCCTGGGGTTGTAGGCCCGGAGCTTCACGAAGCCACAGTCAATCACGTACACAATCCCGCTGATTGTGATGGAGGTTTCTGCTACATTGGTGGCCACGATCACCTAGGTTCCCCCACAGGAAGGAGAGTCAGGATAAAAGTGTTTTGGTTGTCTTCACTCTGAATAGTCAAAGTCCCAAAAGATGTCAAGATATCTTCAATAGTGTAGAACCTGTGAGAGGCAGTGAGGTATCCTGGATAGACTAGGATGAATTTTAGGCTCAGGTGCCTTGGGTTTCAACTCTCCCTAAGCTTGGGACCTTGGACAAGTTCCTTAACCTGTGAGCATGTTTGCTTGTTTCCGTAATAAAATTTACCCTCTCCTGGGGTTCTTCAGAGGATTAAACGTGAAACATACATGAAACGATTATTAGAGCCTAGTACCTGGCTCAGAGCAAATATTCAACAAACATCAGTTTTTACCTTTTGAACTCAAGTGACGCACATCACCACCTGTGCCTGTCATTTACTCATGTTCTAACTGCTTTCTGAGGGCCTGCACTTTGCCAGCCACGCTTCAAGGTGCTAGGAATGGACAGTGGACAAGATCCACATTCCAGTGTGAATGTCTAGGTGGAGAAATAGTGAACATAAGACAGTGACGAACGCCAGGAGGAAAATGCAGGCGGGAATACTCTAGCATTATGTAGTGTTCAATGTACACATCATGTTATAATATGTTAATAATGGAGCATGCATACTTCAGGTTAGATGGCCAGGGAAAGCCTCTCTAAAAGTTGATTTTAGGCTGAGACCTGAATAACAGGCAGCAACCGGCCCTACAGAGATCCAGGCAGAGGAAGGAGAAACAGCCGGTGCAGCCACAGACCAGCATTATTAAATAAAGATGAGGTTAGGAGGGATGCCGGGACCCGATCATGCACGGTCGCTGGGCCACAGGAGGGGTTTGCATTTTATTCCAAGCGCGCTGAGTGCTGCCCCTGGAGGGTATGAAGCAGCAGGAGACATATAAATAGCACTTGCAAGTTTGATCAGGCACTTTTACTTAGATCATTTTATAAAAACCTCCCTACTATTTTTATGTAGCAGACTCAGGATTTTATGCTATAAAATCATCTATCTAAAAGTTACTATTATTCATGTTTTACAGCTGAGAAAACCAGGCCTCAGGGTTGAGTAACTCATCCCAGTGCACAGGGTAACTCAGGTCTCCTGACTGGATGGCTACAATTCACGTTTGACTGGACAGACTTGAGCAGCTCCATCCCAATGGCCGGGGTGCCCTCTTAAAAGTGACCTGAATTTGGGAGTGGATCCTCCGACCAGCCGTCTCTCACCTACTGTGTTCTCTGCCACCTGCTGATAGCTACTCTAAGGCAACTTTGGGCCAGTTCTCACTGGATGAAGGGTAAACAGAGCAGGGCCCAGGGAGGTGACAGATAGGAAACAGACTGGTTGCCTACTGGCTCCTTTAAACCAGGGCTTCTCACCATGCCCTGCCCCACCCCAATTTCAAGGCTAGGTACTTTTAAGCCACACCTTGAATTAACTGACTTAAATTTGGCTCTATAGGCAAATTGATTTTTCAAACAGATGGCTGAGAAACCATTTTACAGTAGCTAATCTACTGTTTCTGACTGATCACAATTCACCAAGACAATCCTTTAAACCAAGATACTGTTGTGTGATAGGGAAAGAAAAGCAAAGAGAAGTCACCTACTCTGATAATTACTAAACTTTCTGTGAGGCAGGCTGAGAAATCTTTGCAACTCATTATTTATTGTGCGCTTTTATCCTTGTTTATGTTTTTTGGGGGGATTTTGGCTATGCAACTTGATGGAAATTAGTTTCCCAACCAGGGATTGAGCCCAGGCCCTCAGCAGTGGAAGAGCAGAGTACTAACCACTGGACTACCTGGGAATTTCTTTCTGTATGCTTTTAGCTCTGCTGCACAGAAATACAGACCTTAAGTTCTTTAAAATACCTTCCTATTTAGCATGTTCTACTTCAATGTAAAATAAACCTTTCCAGTAGAGGGCACGGGGGCACCAGCATGATTACAGACGGCTGCAAACGCCCTTGGTCCCTGGGTTAGTCTCACCTTTCTGACACTGCGTGACACCCTTTCAAACACTTTCATTTGCTCAAAGGAGGGCAGTCCTGCATACATGGGGAGAATCCGGAGGTGTCTCTTCATCCCAGTCTGACCCAGCGCTCGAGCCTGCTCGATCAGCATTGACACGACAGTTTCCACCTCTTCCTAAAATCATTGAGATGGGGACCAAAGAAACTGAGGTCAGACTGAAGCATGTCATTTTATCTGACTGCAAGAAAATGTAGGATGGGGTCAGGACCATAAATCCAGTCAGATTTGTGACTGTCAGAGTCATCACACTCCACAGTGGGGTGGTATTTGATCAAATGCAACCGAACAATGGTGCCAACGGGGTGAAAAGTCGTGACTGTCCGATTAATTACTCAAGTCCACACTACCTGCAGTCAACAGAAGAATTCCTGATGCACCAAAATGACTGAGTTTTTTTTTTTTTAATATATTGCAGCAAACAGTGTGGCATATACATGGACAAGCTGTGGCATACAAAATCGCTGTAAGCTTGTCCTAGAAAAGATTACTGAACAATGGAAAATGCTTGACAGTGGAAATGATTCCAACTAGAGGGTAGTTCTGAACAGAGCTACAACCTTGAGTGAGCCTTTAGGCCTGTCTGGTTGTTTTTCCAGTGGTGTGCCAACCTGTGCCCTCCAGGGTGAGCTGCAAAGGCGTCACTGGGAAACAGGTGCAGCAGCGACACAGAGGCGTAGTATGTGCCTCGTGCAGCATTCAATCCTGGCATCAAAACGGCCCACTGGCTTAGCTCTCGGATTTACTCTGGAATCAGCTGATAAATTTAAAACGTCTGGCAGACAGAACAGGCAGGACCTAACGATTCTCTGGCAATTGAGTCAACAGATGAATGACATCAAACTGAACAATTTTTTTATGCAATTAAATAACCACAAAGAGAGCTCTGTATACATTTTGGTGCTGCTTTTTTTAAAGATTTTTTTTTCTTTAATTTTTATTGTAGTATAGTTGCATTTGGTATGGCCTTAACATGTCTGTTCGCCAGAGGAAAAAAGGTTCATTGGAATTACCTGACCAGTGAGAAATGCTAATATGTCTCCATCTCCCTCAGTCTGGTGAATTTTCATCACAGTTTCTACGGTTGATTTGATGTAATCTGGAACAGGACTGAAAAGATGTATGAGATAAATTCATCACCAGAATATGCTCATTAATTACAGATCAATTACCTTAGTAATCTGCCAGCAAAGCCTTGTGAAAGTTAGTTTGCGCCTGCCCAGCAGATAATCGGCATATGAATAATTAAAATAAACATTTTTTTTTTAATGCAGAATTCAAATACAATCCGTAATTACATGTAAACTACTATTTTTGGCTTTATTTGCAGAGACAGCAAAGCAATACAGCCCATGCAAACCAATGTCCTATCTGTAGCATGCAAAGATTCCCGGACAGGAAAAGTGGGTCTCTTGTCCCAGTGCTGAATTCCACATTCTTTCCATTTCCCCTCCTGACCACCAGCTGCATGTCTGAGGGGAGTAGATGGAACGCACGGGTGCCTGCCCCTCTAAAATGCCTCAGAAGTCAGGCTCGTAACTCTCTGGATTTATCTGCCTCTGACTTAGGCTCCCAGTCTTCCTCTGTACAGTGAAAAGGAGTAGGAATTAGGATGACCCTTTCCTGTTCAAAGAGGCTCCTCCCGAAAATGTCAGCCAGGCCTTCCTGCTAAGATGTAGAGGGCTGAGAACCAAATGATTCAAATTACCAATACCATCCGAGCTGACAGTCTTGTAAAGCCCAGTTTGGACTGTTCTAGAGCCCTCCTCCCTGCAACCTTGTTCCCGTTTTGCTCTTTGCAGCTGAGCCAGGGGCCACAGAGTCACAGAAACCTGCACATCTGGAGGGAGACTTGAAGTCCTGCAGCGATACTGAGGGAGGGTTCCAGAACATCCCATCAGGGACAAACATGCCCTTGCTCAGCAGCCTGGCACACTGCCCTAGAAGCTGCAAGCAGACGCAGCTGCTTCTCAGCCCACTGAACAGACCTGGTTTTCCAATCGCCCTCACTAAAAATGCAAGGACTGTCAAACCTCTGTAGATAAAAGATGTCCACTGGAAATGTTCGCCCTTCCACTGTAAGGATCACGCACGTATCCCTGGTTGGGTCACTGGTGTCATTGTGATTAAAGAAATCCCGAAATTTCTAAAAGAAATTTAAAAAAAAAAATCTTCATTGCTCAAATTAAAAAAAAAAAGGTTCATAGTAACTCATGGAAAGAATGAAAACAATATAAAACTGGCAGAGCAGGGGGTGGGGGGTAGGGATTGGCTATATGTAATACAGACTAAGGATAACAAAATAATTATTCAAAAAATCATACTTTTATTCTTATAATTTTGGGGAGTCACATTTCAATGGCAGACTCTATTGAAGACTTGACAGAAATGATCAAGGTTAAATTTCCAAAGTGCATTCAGCTGTGAACCTAAGTCAACACGCAGCAGAGGGATTATTGATCTTACCCCACCCGCCCCCCCGTCCCCCAAACTGCATTTAACCACAGACTAGGTCAAAAGGTGTAACTCAAGTTAAAGGTGGATTACATCAGGCTGATAGATACTTCTGATCTGGAAAGCACAGCTCTGACCATGCACGTGATCCCTGTATAAAGGAAACCTGTACATCGGTGAATGGCAGGAAATGTTCCTGGAAGTGCAATCACAGATCTACAGGTCCTGTGTTTGCAGGACAGAGTCCTCTCCCTCTTTATATGCCCCTCAGGAGGCAGCACAACACTCCGTATGGGCAGGTCGGCAATTACCCACTTCTCCCATGCTCCCACAGGACCTCGTTGAGAGAAGTGGCTCTTGGCAATTCCACCCAAAGAGGGGGCCACGTCTTCTTCAATGGCACTTGATCCCCAGGTCTGCGGTCTCTACGGAGGCCTGGTGGGAGAGCTCTTGACCTTCCCAGTCCCCTGAAGCCTGGCCACGTGCTGCTTTCTCCTCTCCTAGGAGGCCCAACCACGGGAGGGCCGTCTTCTTTCCTTCCCAGGTTATCTCCCCTAAACACGTCCACATCTGCTCCTGGAAACCAGGATCCAGGGGTTCCCTGAGAACCTGAATCGAGTACAACGTGAAAAGGCCTGGAGGAGCACTTCTAGAAGAGTCGACTAGACTGAACTCCAAAATACCTGCATGCTGCATGTCAACCTCCACGTCATGTCTGAGCAGAGTAAACACAGACATAAAAGAACAAGCCTCGGGCCAAGAGAAGTACTGTGCTGTGCCATGGAGACCCACACAGCTCCACCCTTCTTTCAAGTAAATTCCCTGCAAGTGACTTCAGCCTTCCTGTGTCCTATGGTATGCAAAGCACGGGCATGCTACAAGTGATGCACAAACAAGGGAGAAGGCACTGCTCCCCTCTCCCCCAAACAGTGAATAAGCCAGGGAGGAAGGTATGCAAAAACCAACCATAACATAAACCGAGCCTCAGTGACCAGATGATCAGAAAAGAGCTGCGCGTTACAGTCAGGGGAGGAGAGGGCCCACAGTGATACGGTGCAGGGAGGGGGGTCTTGGACATGGCCAATCTCTTGGCTAAGCCTGGAAGGATGAGCAGGGCTATCACTGGTTGGGAAGGAGAAGAGGCGCCCTCTTCCAAGGATGACAGCAGAGATGTAAAGACAGAGAGTTACTCTTTCAAAAAATAAAACTCAGCATTAACTGAGAAGGCACAAGATTTTTGTCCTTAAGATCTTTATCTTTTATCTGTATTCGGAAGTATTAAACATATATACACAGAAAATTAAAGGCTAGAAAGCAAATAAACAAAGTGTCAACTGTGTCTGCATCTTGAGGCAGAATGAAGGACCAGCAGGAGTGAAATGAGTTCAACCCACCAGGAAAAGAGTTGAGAGTCAACTCCGAAAGCCAGGGATCATGCTGACACAGACACACACAAAGTGACTGTGAGGAAGAGGCTTGTTGTGGCATGGGACACAAACAGCGTGGACGTCTGCAGGATCGCTCCCCTGCTCACCCATTTCCTATTCTGCTAGCGGCTCTGGATCTGGCCCACAGGAGTGGACCCCCAGCAGCCACGCCAACACAGCCTGCCCACCTTTGGACCATACAGAATGGTTCCAAGTGGGTACCTGACTACAATGGACCCCAAATTCCTTCTCGAAGAATCTGGAAAGATAAAAATTATTCTCTCTTCAAGCATCTGGACTGTGACCAAAAAACCGTGCAATGGATCAGTGATCATGTTTTCTGCCAGGTGAATGGAAGCCAATAAAAGAAAAAAAATACCATGTGATACAATGGTCAATAAATACTTCATAATTATACTCAGTCACATTCTAATTAAGTGCTGACTTAATTAGGTTGATATTAAGAAACAGCTAAACTAATGAAGGTGGTTGTTTGATCAGCCCCATCCAACTCCACTGGCCTCTGTCTCCCAGTCACAGTCATTGGGTGTCTTCAACTGCAGCTTGGGCCACCCCAGGCCCTGAGCGAAACCAGAGCAGGTGGCATTGATCCCTCCAGGCAGTGGAGTTAGGAATGAGTCTGCTGCCCACAGACTCAATGGCCAGGAGACAAGGGAGGTGTTTCAGCATCCCTGGGCCTCCAGGTGAAAATACCACCTGAGTCACGGCCCCCCATTTACCACTCTCACACACTCCTCCTCTCTCGTCCACTTCAACCCATTCCTTCCTCTTCTTCGCTCTTACTCTCACCTGGGAACTCACATTCCATATCCCACGTGCATCCACACCCACCCAGGTCTCCCCTCGTGTACACACATACACACCCCTCACTGCTCCTCACTCGCCTGGCCAGAAAGGGATGAAGAAATCAATGACCCGGGTCCACGCAAGACTCTGCTGAAAGTTGCTGACATCTGGCAACCCTTGCATCCTAGCACACCCAAGGCTGACACAACTCCTACATTCCACCCTCCCACCTAAAAATATCACTCCCAGGAAGTGCATCACTATCAACTATGGCAGGCAGAATGGAAAGAAGCCATGTTTTTCCATCTCCATGCCACACTAAAGACAATGAAAGGCAACTGTAAGCAATAAATATTACTGATGATTCAAAGACTTGGACATCAAACATTTTACCCACAATAAAAACTATTGGAAACAATTTCAAAAAGGAGGTCGTGGTAAAGATAAGAGGTAAAATGGAGATGCTGTTCTGAACAACTCAGTCATGGAAGAGGTTGACAGGAGATGAGGTTAAAATAACAGTCCATCAGGGATCACAGGCAAAGGGTATAAGAATTCATTAAAGAGGGCAACAGAGAGCTTTAACGCCAATTATGGTGGGGAGACCCAAGACAACAGACTCCTACACTGTGAGAAGGTCCAAGAAGCCTGTCAGGCAGCATACAGACCTCTCTCCCAGCCAGGCTGACTTTTTTCTCCCTCCAAGTTGTTCTGCATCCTGGAAGCCACTCGGAGACCAGGAGCGAGGCCCTTTTCATCTCAGCTGGATTATGGAATTGGCCTCCTGACTGTGATCGCCACATCTGTTAGTGTCTCTTATATAGCACCAGCGTGATCTTTCTAGAACTCAAATATGGGACTTCCCTGGTGGTCCAGTGGTTAAGAATCCACCTTTCAATGCAGGGCACGGGGGTTCAATCCCTCATCTAAGATCCCACTTGCCACAGAGCAACTAAGCCCACACGCTGCAACTACTGAAGTCTGCACGCCTAGAGCCAGCGGCTCACAACGAGAGAAGCCACTGCAGTGAGAAGCCCGCATACCACAACTGAACAGCAGCCGCTGCTACCAGCGTAACTAGAGAAAGCCTGCACGCAGCAACAAAGACGCAGCTCAGCCAAAATAAAACCCCACAAACATGATCAAGTCACTGCCAAGCCTCACACATGCGAGGGCGACTGACCAGATGGAAGGGTGGAGTTCACGTGGCCTGTGGGGTGCCCCCATCATCCGACCCCTACCAGCATCTCCCATTTGAATTTCCCATCGCTTTCCACGCAATCAAAATTCATTCAACCCACAGTCCCTACTCTGTGCCGGACACTGTCTCAGATGAAAGGGATAAAATAGAGTAAGACAGTCAAAGTCCCAGTCTTCACAGTGTTTACATTTTAGTGATGGAAGACATACAATCAACAAACACCCAGATATGCATATGATGTTAGCAAAGGAGAAAGGCTAAACAGAAACGAGGAGGAGAGCGAGAGAATGAAGAGCGACAGGGGCTCAGTTGTAGACAGTGGTCTGGGAAGGCTCTCTGGGTGCTAATACCTGACCGAGACTGGAAGGAGATGAGTACAAGGCCACAAGAACATCCGAAGCAAAAACGGTCTAAAAAGAGGGCTTCCCCACCAAAAGCAGAAGCATGCTTAGACTTATCTGAGGAAAAGCACAGTGAGGCTGGAGTGTAAGGAGCACTGGAGAAACTAAAGGAGACAGTCACAGCAGTGACTGCAGGCAGGGGGACATATCACCCCCAGCAGGTGCTGCAAGCGAGATATGGCTCCCCCCTTACACTTGACTCACAGCCTTTTGAACACATGTTTCAGGCCCCCGTGGTTCTGTGCATGCCTAGGACGCCCTTCCCCACCCCACAAATCTAGCAGACTTGTGCGCATCTTTCCAACCTAGATGGGATGTCTCTCCTCCGTGAAAGCTTCTGGACACCCTCCAGCTGGCACCCCCTCCCTGGCTGTCTCAGCACCTGGAACAAACTGAACGGCAAACACCTATTTATGCGTCTGCTTCCCTGACCAGTCAGCGAGTGTATGAACCGCCTGTAGCCAGCACTGTGCTTCTGTGCTTTGTGTGTATGAGCTGTGTGCGTGCGGCCTGCGTGTGCATACATAGCAAGCGGCCAAAATTATGTGTTGAGCTGAACTGCTGTTTGAACTAAAATATTAGTCATTAAGAGAGAAAAATAAGGGGGAGGGGGTTGGGGGAGGGACAGAGTGGGAGGCTGGGGTTAGCAGATGTTAGCATTCATATATACAATAGATAAACAATAAGGTCCTACTGTTTAACACAGAGAACTATATTCAGAATTCTGTAATAAACCGTATGGAAAGGAATATTTTAAAAAGTGTGTGTGTGTATATATACACACACATGTATAACTGAATCACTTTGCTGTATAAGAGAAATTAACATAACACTGTAAATCAACTTATTTCAACAAAAAAGATTTTTAATAGTGAAAACTAATGTACACTTAGACATAAAAAATTACACTGTGAAAATTACTATATGTACAGGGAAAACTTTAATTGTATCCCCCAAATCTAAATATAAATGCTAAAGTCATAAATTCAAGACGTATAGCCTCCTACTGAAAAGAGTAATAAAAAGAAGCTGCCTGTGTGGGGGAAAATATAGCATGTACAGAAGCAAGACAATAGGTAATTATGAACTCAATTAATTACAGGCTATTTCCACCCACGAGCTGAAAAGGAATTTCCTCCAATGACATGGAATCTAGGACATCAGATGGCCCCATAAGGAACGTAGGCCATCCTGCCGAAGATAAGCTCCAGCTGGAGGCAGCTTCCCAAGGACATGACCAACAATCCCCATGCTGACTGGGGACAGAGGGTGACAGTGGAAACGCTCCTACCTCTGCATCCAAAGTGGCTGAAGCCACAATCAGTCGAAGATCCCCTCGCTTCTTCTGAATCTAAAAAAGAAGGCGTGCGGAAAAACAATGATATCAATGTTATCAATGATAACACCGTGACACAGATGAGACAATCTGATACCTGAAATTTATTACAAAATAATCCAGTGTGTGGAGGGGGATGGGGAGTGGGGAGGAGCTTAAAGATGAAACAAGACTGACCACAAATTGGTAACTGTTAAGTAACAGGTGAAAAGGCAGTTCATTATACTATTCTTTCTAATTGTGTGAGTTATAAAAACTTTCCAAGACAAAAATATTAAAAAAGAAAAAAGAAAGTAGAAAGGAGCTTTAAGACACAAATTTGAATTTACCAAAAGTAAAACCATTTTTCTCCTGACACCTGGGTCTCTGAATAGTCAGACTCTGTGTATATGTACTTGAGTGTATGTACAAGTATGAAAAACCAAACAATAATAACACCAAGACAGAAATATCGATAACTGGAGTGGATTGCCATTTCCTTCTCCAGGGGATCTTCCCAACCCAGGGATTGAGCTCGGGTCTCCCGCACTGTAGACAGACGCTTTACCATCTGAGCCACCAGGGATGTCCCAAAAGATATTAACAGTTATTCAAAGAAAGAGATGAGCAATGGTCATAGGCGAAATGATCAAATAAATTATAGTAAAAAAAAGTGTAACAATGAGATTATTGTTTCATCCATCACACTGGCAAGCATTTATTTTCAGGGCTGGCAAAGATTCTGTGAAATAGGCCCGCTTATTATACCATTCCTCAGAAGGTAATAACAGAGTGGGATAATTCCTCACAAGTATCAGAAAGTTTAAATCTTTGGCCAAGAAATAAATTAATAGTGAAAACAGCAGCAGCAGCAGCAGCAGCTAGCATATAGTAAGCTATGCGCTATGCCCAGGTCTCTGCATACAGTTGTGTGGCACGTGCATTGCACAAAGAAGATAGGGGCCGCTAAAACTCCCCTCACTCAGCTGCAGACATCCTCCCAATGGGAAAGGCACCTCACACTCTATTCATGGCCCTGTGTCAGGCACCATCCTAAACATTTTTATATTATCTAAGTTTCACAACAAATGATGTTATAGAGCAGCTCTAAGAGAATGCTTAAAGGTTCTGCCCACTGCGGTAGCCACTAGCTGCATGTGGCCAGTGAGTCCTTGAAATACAGCCAGTGGGACTAAAGAAATGAATTTTTTATTTTATTCTGTTTCAACTAATTTAAATCTAAAGTGGCTAGTGTCTATCAGATAGGAAAGTAAAGCAGCAAAGAGGAAGAAGAGGTTGGTATCAGCCCCATCTGAGTGATGAGCAAATTCAGCAGAGTCAGAATTGAACCCAGGTAGTCTGACCCGGAATTCAGGCTTTTCATCACCCTGCTCTAGACTCTGGGAATCAGAAATTTCCCCAAAGAAAACAACCAGAAAATATAGGCAGGGAGAAGAGGATGGAAGTAAGGTTGAAACAAACTGGCCATGGGTTATAACTGTTGAAACCAGGTTTTGGGCACATGGGGGTCATTAAACCCTTCTTTCTACTCTGGGATACGCTTGAAATCTATAATAAAAAGCAAAAGACAGAAAAGAAACAGAAATCCAACAGATTTAACTACAAAGGTTCTTCCTGCAACATTATTTAAAATATTTCAAATCTGGAAGCCATATAAATGCCTAGCTGTAATGGAGGTGTCAGATACTTTATGGTAGAGACATGTGACTATATAGCCATTAAAAATGTCTTTAGAGAATATTTAATGACAGAGGAAAATGATCCTTATGCAACACTAAGAGAATTATGCAAGATACAAGTGAGCACAACAACCCAATCCCCACTGGGTCAAAACAGGTGCATAAATACACACATAAACAGACACACAAAGGAGAAAGAGGAGAAGAACACATTCCAAAATTCTAATGGTAGCTGTCTCTGCATGAGTAGGGTGATCGACAATTTTCATTTCTTTCCTCTGTATTTTGTTGAATTTTCTAAACTGCTACAATGACTTTACCGATCAAACAACAAACGCAACAAAAACACAAAACCAGAAGTCTGGCAGTAAAGCTATATACCTTTTTCAGCAGACCAATGGCAATGTCGGTGTACAAGGTCCTCTCATGGGCTTCATCCAGCATGATGGCACTAGAATCAGAGGGACAATCTCAGTGGGCATCAAACCAACCACCACACAAGCCCATCTAGACAGTAAAGGAACTGCTGGGGATTTAGCCCCCATTCAATCATCTTGCAGCAAAAAGTAACACCAAGTACCTCTTTAACAAGGCAGTAACTCTAAAGCTAATAAAAATGGCCCATCAACTTTTCTTGGTAAAGAAAATGCTGTTATTTATTGCTCCTTTTAAAGTTTTACCACCAATGCTGGATCCCAACAGAATCTAATACATGATTTTAAATTTCAATATAACATATAGCCCCATAAAGCACATAAAAATTGAGATAAGGCCCAACCACCCAAAGACTAAAATTCTGCATAAAACAGCATGAAGAGGCATGTGGTCATGGCTATGCCACATGTGTACCAGGGGGTCAAATATGACATCCTTCCCCAGGATACACAGAGCCTGAGTGGGATCATTTTATATGATGAGCGATGGACAGGGACCCACAAGGAGATGGAAAATGTGAATAATTATTTGGGCTCTGCACGTTACATTCAACAATCGCTGCCCAGTTCTGTGCTGTGCCTCTGTAGTCACCCTCCAGCAAGATAAAAACAAGTCAACAGGTCGTTCAAATAATGACAAGGATTTTAATGAGCCCAGTTTTGACTCCATATATTCTGAAAAGAGCATCAAAAGGTCACAACAGCCAAAGGAAGGAGAGAAGCTTTGGGAAAGCTGAGTGTGGTCATGAATCCCAGCTATTAAAACAACTTCTCCTCAATCTACTCGTGTATTTTTGAAACTGTAGGAAACTTATCACAGGAAAAATATACTTACCTGTATTTTGTTAATAATGGATCAACCATCATTTCCCTGACCAGCATTCCATCAGTCAGAAACTAAAACACAGAAACACAAAGGTTTAGAAATGATTCATTTACACTGTAGATTCATGACTTTCCTTCAAAGAGTTCAAGTCCAACAAAACACATTCAACCTCATCACCAGTGTGTGTATAAGACAATTCCCACTAAGGACTGGGAGAAAACACCCCCAAATTTTGGTTATCAAGCAATGGAATGGTTTCCAAACAAGATATTGAACACAGGACCCTCAGTAAGAGCTGGCAACTCTATTAGCAAATTTTACCTGCATTTGCTCTGAGTTTTGACTAAGCCCCATTTCCTCTGAGCCTGGACCATGGGTACTGTTATGAACAGACAGTGCAAACCTGGGTCTGCCCAGGGGGATGCCACTGAGTCAGAGATCATGCTTCCTACAATGTCCCAAGGACCATAGACTTGCAGCTCTTGAGGTTATTAACCTCAAATTCAATTGATATTATTTTAGGAAGGCTGACTGCGGTTGTGGTTAGGAACACAAGCTATCACATCCAGCAGCTGGGTCAGATCTCTGCTCTTCTTCTTATTAGCTGTGTACACCCTGGGCAAGTTACTTACCCTCTCTGAGCCCAACTCTTCATTTGTAAAATGGAGAAAATAAAAGTATCTGTCTCACAGGATTACTGTGAGAATTGAGTGAGAGAGTACAGTGCACGTGTACAGGGCTTAGCAAGGGCCCCAGCACACAGAGAGAGCTCAAGAATGTCAGTTATTAATATTACCGTTAAGGATGAAGGAGTGTTCATGAATATGCTTTAGAAAAACGCAGTTAACAACTAGATGCTGTTATTCTTACCCCAAAACAAGTCAGTCTTTAACAAAGCTAAACATTTCCCTCACAGGCTCTATCTTAGTACTTTTCCTTTTAGTTTCGTTTTTTAAAGCCTATTTTTCTTGGACCTGATGCGAGCCACCACACATACACGCAGGAGAAGTGAGAAGGTGCCACCAGGCGACAGCTCATCAGTCGGGGACTGAGCGCCTGGAAACCTACCAAATGGAACACGACACTTTTCATAAAAGACTCTCTCGAAAGAGTCATTTGATCATGTAATTCACTAAAAGCTTTCCAAAAATTAGCTAGTGTCGAAGTATTTGGTGGTACAGAAGAATAAATCCCTTACCTAGCAAAATGAATGTCAAAAGTAAGAAAATACAGACATTTAGAAAACAAGGTCCACATTTTTACAAATTACTGCATTTAGACCATCTATTTTCAGTTCCTCTGCAGCAACCTGAGAGGCAACTGAGATTCTAATAACCAATGTTTATTTCATCAAACCATTTTCTTCTTTTTTAATAAGTTTTTTATTATTGAAGTATAGCTGATGTACAATATTATGTAAGTCACAGGTGTACAATATAGTGATTCACAAGTTTTAAAGGTTATGCTCCAATTATAGGTATTATAAAATACTGGCCACAGTCCCCATTTCGTACAATGTATCCTTGTAGCTTATTTTCTACATTGTAGTGTGTAGCCCTCTCCTACCCCTGTATTACCCCTCCCTCTTTCCTCTCTCCACTGGTAACCACGAATTTGTTCTCCGTATCTGTGAGTCTGCTTCTTTTTTGCTGTATTCACTAGCTTGTTGTATTTTTTCAGATTCCACACATAGGTGATATTATATAGTATTTGTTTTTCCCCATCAAAGCGTTTTCATTCATTGTTTCCAGCACTATCTGAGGAGACTCTGATTCGCACAGTGGTAGGCAATAGACACTGCTGAGCTGACTGTACCCTGATTCTACGATGCTAATTATTTTAATAGTAGCAACGAGGTCAAAGAACACACATAAAATCCTTTATCATGTGAAAACAGCCTAATTAGCACAAATAACATTTGTGAATTCTACACTTTATCAATTTACACTATTTGTCCCTGTTTTTAAGTCTTTTATAGGTAAGTTTCTATATTTAGACAGCTACGTGGATTGGTGGGGAAAAACAATAAGACACACTGGCTTTGAGCTCTGGTTCTGCCACCAATGGGCATGACGTCAGGCAGGCCATTCAACCTCCCAGGCCCTCAGCCTCTTCACCTGAAGAAGCAAGGGCGTAACTCTACTTCCAAAGTCCTTTCTGGGCTAAGACGTGAGGACACAGCAAGAGCTCTGCACCTCCCAACACACTGATCTCCCTGAGGGCCAGGATGCTCCCATACATTTTCTGCTACGGCATTAGAAGCTTAGTCAGCAGCAATGGCTGCGAGTTTTTACCTCCCCCCACATAATCTTCCTCCTTATTTACAGAAGGAAAGCAGTTGTGAGCCTCACCTTAATTCTCGTGGCCAGCGGGCTGGTGCAGTCATCAAAGCGGATACAGTAGCCCACCTCATGGCCCAGCACCGCTCCCCTCTCCTCAGCCACTCTTCCTGCAACCTTTGGGAAGAAAGATCATGCTGAAAACAGAGACACAGAAATTACTGCCCAGAGCACATACTATGGAAAATCTAAAGGTCACTTAGTTTTTAAACACTATGCTGAACACAGTGGAAAATGAAAGGAGAAGGGGCAGGTTAGCAGAGAACTAGCGTGATAATCTTTACAATGATCAACTTTACATTGACTTGAGGCAACTTATAAGAACAGTAAGTATGGAATAAAAATAGAATCATGTAAAAAGGTTACAGATCAGGATCAAAGAAATTATAGATAAAATTCAAAAGGTCAAAGCCAATGAGAAAAATTTTAAAACACAGATATGCCAAAGTTATTTGAGCCACAAATTCAGCTCTAGATTTCCTGATAGCTGAAGCAAAAAGGGAAAAAGTAGAAATTTCAAGATTCATCCTTTTCCTAAAGCTTTCTTTAGCATACCAACTAGGGACAAATTTCCACGTCTTCATGCCTTGAAATAAAACAACTTCCACTGGACCACGAAGGCAAAAGAACAAGAATGGCCAAATTCAACACTTGGTCACCTTCATTTTCTCTTTGGAAACAAAAGAATAACATTTTCAGAACAAGACATTCTAAAATGATTTGTAACAATGTCCCAGCTACCAAAACTACTAAAAGGGGAAATAAAGCCAAGAATGCAGGTTAAAAAATTGTTACATGGAAGATGAGATGAGAAAATTAATGAAGGTGCCAAGTTAACATAATAAAAAAAATAAATAACATATTACGAAGACCATTTTTTACCTACCAATATATGACAAATGAAAGGTGAGGGTAGGGAAAATAAAACAAAACAAAGGTGAGGGTAAGAAAGATTAAAAAAAGAATCCAGCTGTAAGATCTACCACTCCAGAAGGCCATTCATAGGCTATTAACTTAATAACAGAAAATATCTGGGGACTTCCCTGGCAGTCCAGTGGTTAGGACTCCAAGCTTCCAATGCAAGAGGTGTGGGTATGACCCCTTGTTGGGGAACTAGGATTCCACATGGCATGTGATGCAACCAAATTAAAAAAAGAATGAATAAATAAAATAATTGCTGAATACTTAAAAAAAATAAATTTTAAAAACTATCTGATAAAATGAATAAACATAAACGTAGAAGAGCAATAACACTTAGAACTTAGTTTACCTTGAAAGAAAATATAGGGTTTAATGCTCATTATGTAAACTATCTAACTGAAAAAGACCCAAAGGGAAGCAAAATTATAGCACCTTCCCGGGGACTTGGCCTACCAACCAACCCCCAGGCACCTCATCTCCTCCTTTCACAGGTCCTGAGTTTGGATCATAAGCTGATACAGGGCGTGTCTGAGGCAGAGCTTTCAGCATCAGCCATCGGACTGCAGCAGCCCCAGGTCCAGGAGTCCAGAGGCTCCCTGCACCCAGTGCTGCAAGCCAACCACACTGGGCGTTATCTGACCATCAGTGTTTAAGAAACTGAAGAACAGATGAGGATCAGAAAGTGGCTCTGCCCAGTGACTTGAAATTACAGATCTCAGAGGCCAAGACAGAATCTGTCATCAAGCAGCTGGTGTGCACTACGGAATCTTTCAAAACATCTTATGAAACTAGAAATTCATCCTACACTGCTCTACCTCTGGAGGTTTCAGCTCCCGATAACCAGTATTTCACCAGGACAGTTTTGTGATTGTTATTGTTTCAATTCCAACCCTACAGATCATTAAACTGTAAATCTTAAAAACTGGCACAGAGAGTGTGTGCATACAGATACTAGAGTTTATGGGGAAAACCAGCTTGTAAGAGTGAGCATAAGGGAACCAACCTCTCCATAAAAATGTGATCATTTTATGAAGCCAAACATTTATTCATTATCTGTATACATCTGCTATAAAATGGATTTTACTTTCAAGTTCCTTTTTAGAAATTTTCTGTATGCTCACACCACTGGACATGTGAAAAGCCATATTCTATGGGCTCTTTTAGGGATTTTTTTTTTTTTTTACCTCTACTGTATAAGTTCTATTCCCAATAAGCTCATCAATTAATATTACGTTTTTGATAGAAACAAACAGATATAGAAAAAAAGAGGTCAAAAGAAAACCAGGGACACTTTCCTGGCAATTCAGTGGTTAAGACTTCGGATTCCAATGCAGGGAATGTGGGTTCAATCCCTAGTCCGAAAGCTAAGATCTCACACGCCTCTCAGCCAAAAACCCAGAACACAGAACAGAAGCAATACTATAACAAATTCAATAAAGACTTGTAAAAAAGAAAAGAAAGACCAAACACCAATGACTGAGCACCTCCTAAGGTGCTGTGCTCCAAGCTTTCACAAAATGTATCTTATTAAACATGCACACAGTCCATTGGGTGGGCCAGAGACCCTCATTTTTTTTATAAAGCAAGAAACTGAAAAAATACAAGCTTAGCACTTGTCCCAAATCACAGGCCCAGGCAGGGCCTGGTCATGAAGTCAAACCCAGACCAGGAGTCCAGTGAGATGCTCAATAAGGAGCTGCCTCTCACTGAGATCAGGCAGTGGCCTGTGCCATCTGCTCTTCGGCTCTGACATCGTTTTCAGATTTTAGTCTGCACACAAAGTACTTGTGGAGATGGAGCATTTCAAACTTGACAGCTCTATTAATACTACTAGGCTAATTTATATACTCTTTGTCCTTTAAGAGAAAGCATGTGGTTTCATGGAAATTATCCATGGCTACAGATTTGGAGGAAAAATGCAAATTGATTAAGAGCTAGGATTCCAAACCACAAACAGAAAAAATTGCTTGAATGTTTTAAGTAAGTGAATCATCTTTCATGACATCAAAGGTTAAATCTAACGCTGCAGTCAAGTTGTCAAACCACTACTTCAATTTTTATATACACAGAAGAACTTGGAAAATGTTCATCAATGATGTCTAACTAGAAGACAAGTAGAAAGTGAACTTTGGGGGGGAAAATAATGAAGCAATTAAAACTTAATACAGAGGAAAAATAACTCAAGGAGAGAATTAACTTCTTGTCCAGGTAGAGATGTCAAAATAAAGGCGTTCTGGGGACTTCCCTGGTGACACGGTGGATAGGAATCCAACTGCCAATGCGGGGATCGACATGGGATCGATCCCTGGTCTAGGAAAATGCCACGGGCCACAAAGGAAATTAGCCCTGGAGCCACAACTACTGAGCCTGTGTGCTGCAACTACTGAAGCCCACACACCCTGGACCCCATGCTCAGCAACAGGCATGGCAACTTCAATGACAAGCTCATGCACTGCAGCAGAGAGTGGCCCCCACTTGTCACAACCAGAGAAAAGCCCGCACAGCAACAAAGACCCAGGGCAGCCAGAAATAAATATTCAAATTTAAAAGAAAAAATAAATTATAAAAGTATTACCCAGAGAGACAGAATTCAGCCAAAGAAATCCAGTTTCAAAGAAATCACAAGCTTAAGCTAAAACAGCTTAAAGACAAGACAAAGTCACAGCAGAGTCAAGGAGAAACGAGGTCTCAAGTGGACAGGTCAGAAAAATCAACCTGTGGACATCTTCCAGATCTCATAGCCCAGACCTGAAAGAAACTACAGAGAGGCTTTTCCCAAACGTGAAGACAAACCCCCTAATTTACACAATGCTACAAATGTCAGTTACAAACCTAAAGGAGCTTCTCTAGCATCAGGGCAGTACCAACAACACAAAGCAAATCTGAATCACCCACACTAGAGAGACACTAAAATACTGCTCTACTCTCACTGAGGGAATAAACAGGTACTCAGTGGGGACAGAGCCAAAAATTGCAGGAAAAAAGATTTACAGAAATGTGTCAGACTGTTAATTAATAAAAATACTATGTTATTTTCTGGGTTTTTTTTAAATGTTGGTGGTACTATAGGGGTTTTTCTTTTTATATTATCAGTTTTTAAAATTTGTAATAAATTGTAATATCACCTCCCATTTAAAATATTCACTTCTCTAGTAGAGGAAAAACAAAATGCATTCAAAGAATTGACGGTGAGATCCAAGTAGAGATGCAAAGAAAACAAAATCAAATGAATCTGACTAAAAACAATCCTGAACACTGTGGACAGGCTTGAAGAAATATCACAAAAGAAACTGGAAAGGCGATAATCCCAGAGATAGAGATAAATACTAAAAAGACACAAAGGCAATCTAATATATACTTAATTGGTGCTCTTAGAAAAGAGCAAAAAAATAAATGGAACAGAAAAGTATGCCAAGATATAATGGAAGAAAACCTGCCCTGATATAGAGATTTAACATGAAGATTAAAAGTTCTTCCACATTTAAGAAAAAATGAGAACCATCAGCATCAAGACATATCCCAATGAAACAGCAGTACTACAAGCATTCAAGCGGAAAAAGTAAGCCTGGAAGGTGAGGGGGGCTCTGCTGGACCTCAGACTATTTCTATACAGCAATGCTCTAGGCCAAAAGGCAGTGTCTACAGGGCTCTTACAGAGTGCAAATCAAGAATTTTATATCAACAAAGACCACAATCAGACATTCTCAGGCATATACAATTCAGCCAATCAAGAAGTAAAGTGGAAAAAAAAAAAAGTGAAATGAGCAATTCAAGGTTGGCAAAACCATGGAAAATAATTAGCAATTATTAAACTAGAATTAAAGTTAAATGCCTGTGGGAGTTATGATTATAGAAAAGAACATGTACTTATAATCTTGAAATAAAAATTATAGTTCAGAATTTATCACAAATGGAGGAAAGAAAGGTGGAAAGAATAAGCGTGCTAATTCACTCTTATAATAGGCAACTACCTATAACATAGTTCCAAAAATAAGTAACCTTCTAAAGTTTCTGTAATCCTTTTTCTTTGCTTTCAAGCTTTAATAAATTCTCTTGTGCTGAACAAATACTTACCCAAAGTTCAGTACTCCAAAGTTCCTATTTCAATGCAGTTTCTTCTTTTGTTAAATTCAGCAAAAACAAATATATGGCTAACAAGCACATTTTTACAAAATTATTTCTATCCATCTAGTCAACTATTTATCTAAACAGAAAATGAAGTTTAAAATGATGTTCCCAAATATTCACACTGTGTTTGCTATGTGGTGAGATTTGGGGGTTTTTTTCCCTAACTACTTTTTCTGTTTGACTTTAGTACTTTATTATTACATAAAAATTCATAATGTACAGGTATCAATTTTACAAAAATAATCAGACCATAGTTCTTTTTAAGCTGAAGAATTAAATTCTTGAGGAGCAGTGTCATATTCATCTGGAACTTGTAGGAAAGAAGAAAAAAATAAGTCACTAAAATAGAAGACACAGGCAGAGTCTTTCCAGCAAAAAGGAAACTCACTGTAACAGCAGCCACTCTTCGGGGCTGGGTGACTCCCACCACTCTTCCTTCGGCTGTCCAGCCAGCTTCTGCCAGGTACTGCAATTAAAACCATGTTTCAGCACACACCTGATACCACTTCACCAGAAATAATCTACTCCAGGATGACCCTGGGTTAAAATTACTGAGAAAGGAAACAGCAGATGGTTCTTGTTTCAGCAGATATTTTAAAAATTATTTTGCAAATGAGGGATCTGAGGTTTGGAAATGTGAGGTCATTTGCCTTAAGTTCCTAGCACATGCATAATAAATTCAACATTCTAACTCCCTCGTCTTATAAAATGCCCCCATTCTTCAGCTGCCTCAAGGAATAAAAGAACTATCCATGGGTCCCTCAAAACACTGCTAAATCTGTAGAACAAAGAATTTTAAAGTGCATACATAGTTCAATGAATATCAACTATACAAAACATTTTTAACCAGAGTAAATAAAAATAATTACGATTTTTAAAAAGACCAATATAACATATATCATTGCAAAAAATTGGATTTTAAATGAATGCAAGCATTCCATTAGATATTAGTATACATTAAATTTGATTATCTAATTTATGTATTTATTTGCCACATACACTTATTTTTTTAATTATTTGATTATATGCATTTTTTAAATCCAAAATGGGTTAACCGTGGTTAGCACAGGTACATGTTTTTCTAATGTCTAAATTGTTTTACAATAAATACACATATTACTTCTATAACAGAAACAAAAAGATTAAAAATACTGTTACATGTATCTGCTTATTTATTCAAAAGACTAATAAAGGAAGGGCAAACTAGAAATGAAAGAGAATGGTCTTCCAAGGAGGGTTGGTAGGAAAGGGGTGGAGAAAGGGAGAAGCTGAAACGGGAGCAGAGACAAAGAACGGCAATGCTCTGAGATGGCCTTTGTGTGCAGCTCTGACTCTCAGAACTACAGTCACGCTGCATGTACTCTTCAAATACCCAAACAAATAGACGAGAAAAGCAACCAGGATGTCGAGGGAAGCCAAAAAGAAATGCAAACACTAACAAATGACCCCATCTGTATTACAAATGAATAACTGACCACCCTGAAGAGGGTGGAGAAGAAAATCAACCCAGGATATTGGAAAACAGAATCTTGACTGAAAGTCAAAGACAAAAAGAACAGTACCTCAATGCTATAATCTAGTTAGTAAATGTTAGGGCTATGGGCTAGCAATTCTGGAGCTATTTTATGTGTTCACTACAGTTTGGCCACCTGATGCACACAACTGACTCGATGGAAAAGACCCTAATGCTGGGTAAGATTGAAGGCAGAAGGAGAAGGGGACGACAGAGGATGAGATGGTTGGATGGCATCACTGACTCGACAGACATGAGTTTGAGCAAGCTCCGGGAGTTGGTGATGCACAGGGAAGCTTGGCGTGCTGCAGTCCATATGGTTGCAAAGAGTCAGACATGACTGAGCTATTGGACTGAACTGAGAGTTTAACAAATAAATAAATACACTGCAGACAATGAGAATGGAGTTTCTCACTATGGAAGAAGAGTTACAGATAAGGAAGGGCTAGAATGAGTCCTATGCCGTTGGATTGGAATCCATGAAGTATCAGCATAAATTTGTGATTTTTAACATATACACAGATAGGCACAGACATAGAATAAGTGTTTTTATGTAGGAATTTAATATTTCCCTGATAGCTCAGTTGGCAAAGAATCTGCCTGCAATGCAGGATCTTCCTGACCCAGATGGTAAAGAATCCACCTGCAATGCAGGAGACCTTAGTTCAATTCCTGGGTTGGGAAGATCCCCTGGAGAAGGGAAAGGTTACCCACTCCAGTATTCTGGCCTAAGAATTCCATGGACTGTATAGTCCATGGAGTCACAAAGAGGAGGACACAACTGAATGACTTGCACTTTCACTTCACCTTAATAAGTATATTATATATATGTAAAATATATATTATATATATATATACATAATACATGTACATAATTAAGGAAGGCCTAAGTCTGCCCACTGAGTCTGCCCACTGAGACTTATAGCAAAGACACCTCCATAATAGTGAGCACTCTAGCACCAAAATATTGATTTTTAAACAGCGTTTCCCAATAAGAGGAACCAGGGCTCCTTGGAGAGGTGGCTGACCCCAAGGTTAGTGCAGGAAAAATAAAAGATGAACATGAAACCGTTTCTGTTACTAGAAAATAAGGAAGTGTTCAAAAATGAATGGAGTCTTTTAGAAAGAACACAAGAGCCAAATGCAAGGAGCTCCTAATGACCAAAGCTGGACCATTCCGACCAACACAATAAATAATTATAGCATTGGGTTTTAACCAATACAACAAAATAAATCACCATGAGTTCATACTGATATACAAAAATAACTGGATAAATAAATAAATGAAAGAGAAAGGACAGTTCTTCCTTACAGGAGATTTCACTTAATAAAGGCAGAAGGGAAAAGGAACAAAGTCATCATTAAGCAAACACCTGAATAACTGCTGCAGACGAGATCCACTGAGGGATGCTGAAACTAGGAGGTGGCAGTTTGAAAGGAGGTGAATATCTGCAGTTTAAAAATATCTCCTCCAAGATATCTACAACTACAAAGAGAAAAACTTTATAGGTGAAACTTGGGACCTTAACAAAATGATCAAATTAACCTCATCAGAGATGAGACTTTTTAACATTTCAGCCCTCCTGACACAAGGCACTAGTAAGGACACATCATTTCTATGGGATTCTTGCCAAAAAGGCAAGCTCTTTCTCATCATGAGAAAACATCACATAAACCCAGACTGAGGAACACTCTATAAAATAAACGCCCAGTACTCTTCAAAAATGTCACGATCATAAAAGATGAAGACAGACTGGGGAACTCTCACAGACTGCAGGAGACCAGGCAGAAATAACAACTAAATCCAGTGCAAGAATCTGGATCTTCTGAGAAAGAATACTGGTGGGAAATTTGATGACATTTAAGTAAGATCTACAGTCTAGCTACTGGTATTATTAATGTTCTACTTCTGATTACTGTACCATGTATGGGAAGTGATGTAAGGGGGGTAAGGGAATTTTGCATTACTTTTGCAACTTTCCTATTGGTCAAAAATTAGCTAAAAATAATAATTTTAAAATGACTATAAGGAACAAATTGTTTTAGATAATGTAGGGTTTTTGCCATAAAAACTGTGAGGGTTCTCTCTCTTGCATTGAATGCAAAATACTACCAATCAACCCAATCAACACAAATGCAGAAAGACAACTATAAGAATAATGGCTAAGACTCACCAAGCACATCATGAAGTGTCAGGAACTGTCTGGCATGCATAAACCAGTTTAATCCTCACAATAAATCCAAGTCCGAAGGTACCAGCATCATCAACAATTTAGAGATGAGGAAACAAAGAGGTCATAGGACTTGTCCAAGGACACAGATAAAAATCTAAGAGTTGGGATTCAAGCTCAACAACCAAAGCCACATAGTTCAGTTCAGTTGCTCAGTCATGTTCGACTCTTTGCAACCCCATGAATTGCAGCAAGCCAGGCCTCCCTGTCCGTCACCAACTCCCGGAGTTTACCCAAACTCATGTCCATCAAGTCAGTCGGTGATGCCATCCAGCCATCTCATCCTCTGTCGTCCCCTTTTCCTCCTGCCCTCAGTCCCTCCCAGCATCAGGGTCTTTTCCAATGAGTCAACTCTTCATATGAGGTGGCCAAAGTATTGGAGTTTCAGCTTCAACATCAGTCCTTCCAACGAACACCCAGGACTGATCTCCTTTACGACGGACTGGTTGGATCTCCTTGCAGTCCAAGCGACTCTCAAGAGTCTTCTCCAACACCACAGTTCAAAAACATCAATTCTTCAGTGCTTAAACCACATAACCAGGACACAATTCTACCATCCAAAATAAAACACACTCATTTGCAGTCAATCTCTTAGTAGTAGTGTTAAGACAAAGAAAAACTAAGTCTATGATAACAAACCTCACCATGAAGCCAATCTCTCAATATACCTGAGATTCAGACTTCTGCTTGCTTATGGTTGCTGACAGGCGGAAATATAAAGATGCTGCAAATGTAGGTATAGTGGGGATATCAAAAGGCAGTGGATCTCAGTTCTCTCTGCTCTTTTTAAGGGTCATCAAATCTGGTCTTCTTGTTGAACAGTGGGATTAGGAAGAACTCTACTGAAAACTTTAATAAAAATTATAGCAAAAACTTGCTTTCACAGTCCACTGTTTTGACAGAGCTCTAGGAAAAAAATATCATCTAGCTTCCACATACAGTTTGTGAAATTTCAAAACTGGTACAGGGTGCTAGGGCATGCTGTACTTTTCCAGGGAAAGATATTACATAAATCTAGCAAAATAGTTTGTTGACAAAAACTTGCTTCATATTCTTGCCATGACCTTCAGTTCCTCAGTCCTTCCAATTTTCCTGTGCTGTAACTCATATTTAGCTCCACAAGAAGGTGGAAACTGTGACTGTCTCAGAGAAGTGGAACTGAGTACTAAGGAAAAAGAGGATAATCCACGGCAAGGAGAGCAGGTATTTGGGCCAGTAACATAATTAATCACAACCCTCTAGTCATCTTCACCAGCAAAGTTTAGAAAATTCACTTTTTACCATTTATTCCTTTGTATTTTTTTTGCATTTTATACCATGAATGGATTCCCTATTCAGAAAATACAATGCTTATTTTAAAAATACAACTCCTAGAATTTCTCTGGCGGTACAGTAGTTGAGACTTTGCCTTCCCGTGGAGCGGGTGCAGGTTCGATCCCTGGTCAGGAAGCTCAGATCCCACATGACTCACGGCCAAAAAAACCAAAACATAAAACAGAAGCAATACTGCAACAAACTCAATCAAGACTTTAAAACTGGTCCACATTAAAAAAATTCCTCAAACAATACAGGTCCTTAAAAACAATTAAATTCAAATGCATATGCCCTTTGACCCAGCAACATATAACTACTATATTTATTCTATGAGTATACCCGTATGTGTATTAACTGCGATGGGTGCCAACTGACTCACAGCATCATTGTGAGAACACAAAACTGGAAACAACCTAAATGTCTACGGACTGGAATTGGGAAAATTAATGATGTAGAATCTATGTAACTAGAAAAAGGATGATACACTAAGTGGAAAATAAAAACAAGATGCATAAAACATGTATAGATACTACCACTTGAATTTTCAAAAGGGGAAGAATATATATATACATATTTCCCTGTAAAAATTATCTTTCTATGTAAAACCAAAAAAAAAAAAATCTCTATCCAAGAAACCTATAGCATCAATTATATCTGCATAAAAGAAGTATCAGAAGACAGGGCAGGGAGGTGGGAGGGAGGGGACATACATATATCTATGGCTGATCCATGTAGCTACATGGCAGAAACCAACACAATATTGTAAAGCAATTATCCTCCAATTACAAATAATTTTTAAGTGTTAAAAAAAAGAAGATAGGGAAATCTTTCTCTTTTTATATCCTTTTGTGTCTTTTGAATTTTAAACCCATGTGAACCTATTAAATATTCCCCCAAAATTAAAAATACTAAAATAACACTTAAAAAAGAAACTCCCTCTGTTTGCTGCCACACTGCCAGGCTGGACCCTCACACCCCACTTCTTTCTCTCCTTCAGAACATTCTTTCCCTGGACTCAGCCCCTCAGCAGGTGCGCTCTGCTCCCTGGCAGCTAAGCCTTGCTGGAGGCAACGACCAGATCGCTGTACTGTACTGTATCACTGATCCAGATATCTGCTACCCACCCCTGTGGGAGGACCACACGCACTGCCACCCTACTGCTATCAGACCTGGCCACGCCATTGGCTTTGGCTGATGAATGTGACAAGTGTCACTTCCGGTCCGCAGTCTTAAGCGCCAGCTCATGACCCTGTCATCTACTACAAGATCCACAAGTCCCAGACAGGAGCTGCGCCGTCATCCTGGGTCCCAGTGACCATGTGGGAGCAACCCATACCTTGGGTCATCAACCCCAAAAGACCACACAGTATGAGGAAGAAAGAAACCTCTCTGCTCTTAAGCCACAGAGATTTTCAGGTTCTTTGTTATCATAACAGAGTTTATCCTCAACTGACTAAACAATCACACCAACTAATTCAAAACAAACCAAGATCATCTAATACCATGTGGCCACTAACCTCTGTTCTACACTCCCCAGCTCACCACTCTCTACACTGTCCTCATCGGTAACACAAAGATAATAATACCAGTGCGTATCTCACAGGGCCACTGAGGATGAAACAGGTCAGCATGTCTAAAGTGATCCCTTTATGTAGCACTTATAATTACTTATTGTTACTTGGTTTATTATCATTAATAACCAATAATTACTCAGAAATGTAACATGGCCCTTCTCCTGTGTCTCTAAGAAACAAATAATATGCTAGGGTTTTTCTTTAGCTTCTAAATACTCTTTATTTGATGCTACACATAAACCACACTAAAATGCCTTTCATTAAGTAAAAGGCGATATTTTAGATAGAGAATTTTAATTAAATTGGCATAGTTAAGACCAAAATGATAAAGTGGACATTGTCAGTGTATCTTCAACCCTTGCCTTAACATACTAATTGAAACACACTTGAATCTTGCTCTGTTCTATGTAACAGTAAAGGTACTGTCTCAGTATTTTAATATATTAATATAATCAGTTCTAGAAATCTACATAACCAATCCCCTAAAGGGTTGGAGAAGGCATTCACCACCTCCCTGAAAAGGTTAACATTCCTTATTCACATTCAATCATCACTTAAGAAGAGGAAGAGAGTGATAATACATGTTGAGCCAGAATTACTACCAAATTCAAAAAGCTGATCATATTCATTTGGCCACAAACCAATCTTACTGAATTCAGGATTGTCCAACAGAAATATTCCATCAGTCATGCATGATCTGAATTTTAGTGTATGAAATAAATTTAAACATGGTACACACAAAAACTCATGAGACATTTCTGTTTCATAATAAATAAGACAGTGGCCAACGATTACTCATTAGTAGCTTTTTTGAGATAAGTTAGCAAGTCTTCCCTTTCTTTCTTCTCTTTAATGTCAGCAAAGATCGTTTTTGTTCCAGGGATGTATTTCTTGGGATTCTCCAACTATTACATCAGCGTCTCCTCTCCCCAGGTGATGCCCTGGTTCCTGCTGGCACTGGTGTAACAGAATCTAGCCGCCTGAACTGTCTTTCACTCAAATGGACATGAAAGTTCAGCCCAGTTTTGTGCTTGCCTCTCTTTTCCACAGTACGGCACTGGGCACATTTCTGAACAAAAACCTCCCAGTCCTTCTCGACATCACCCATTTTTAAATTATTCTTTCTTCGTACACAACTGAGAGGTCCCTGCTCACAAGCTGAATGTCCTGCTCTCTCTACACTAGGGTCTTGGTACCATCTAAACATATGTTCTCCCCCCAGGTCTCCCGTCTCCTCTCCTCTGCTGTCCTTTCCCTTCTGTCTACTATTCCCCAGCTGCACACTGGATCACCTGGGGAACTTTTAAGAAATACCTATGTCGGGGCCCCAACCTACACCCAGTATTGTGTTGGGCAAAAGCAGCTTTATTTTTTCCTTGTAAGAGTTCAAAAATAGGCAAAGCTAATCTACAGTGCTAGAAGATAGAATAAAAGTTATGCTTGTGTGTGTATGCTTGTGGGAGCAGGAAGAAACAGCAAGAGTCCAGAAGAGGACACAGGGGGCCTCCAGGGTGCCAGTGATGTTCTATTTCTTGATTTGGGTGCTGGCAGTACCACTGTATTCACCTGCGAAGGTTTACCAAGCTACAGTTATGATCTATGATATTGGAAGTATACGTATTTTACACTTCAAAAAAAATCTGTACTTAAAAGGGAAAGAAAAACCTGCAAGGACTCTTATCCCTGACCACTTAAATATCATGCCTCACCCTCCAAGTCGAGGCTCTTAAGACACACTTCAACTTCACCCTGTCTTTCCACTCTTGATCCTACCTGACCACTCTGTTGAGCCCCAAACACCTCTGCACTCCAGTATCTCCACCCACAGTATTCACTGCATGAGACATCTTCCCAGCTGGCTCCCACTGATCATTCAGTCTATCTCTTTGTCTTGTCTCCCCCTTTCTTTCATTTCAAGATTAAATGTCATTTCTCTTACAAGACCTTTCCTGATCCTTCTTTCCACTTCTATCCACACCACAAATGATTTGGCCCTCTAAGAGAGATTTCTTCCACAGCATTGTATAATTCTATAATACACTGTCCATTTTTATTCACAAGTATAGCAGCACCCACCTTACCCCTCCTCTTTCACCTCTAATGCCGGAGACATGGGTTCGATCTGTGGTCCGGGAAGATTCTACATGCTGTGGGGCAGCTAAGCCCATGCGCCACAATTACTGAGCCCATGTGCTATAAAGCCTGTGCTCCATAAAAAGAGAAGCCATTGCAATGAGAAGCCCGTGCACCATAGCTGGACAGGAGCCCCACTTGCTGCAACTAGAGAAAGCCCGTGTGCAGTAATGAAGACCCAGAGCAGCCAAAAAGAGAGAGAGAAAGTGTCGCAAAAACAAATAAATATATACTCACTTGTGGAATCTGTGTGCTTTTCCCACATCCTGTTTCTCCAACGATCACTACTGTCTGATAGTTTTCTATCAAGTATAATATGTGATTTCTCAGCTGAAAAGAAATACAACCAAACAGTGTAAATAGACATACATTTTCTCAAAAGACCTAAACAAAGATATTTAAACATTAGGAAATGAGCTATTTGCCAAAGGAAAGGACATATTCAAAAAGAACTACCGAAATGTATCTCAGGTACTGTTGGTATCAGTACAAGGCAACACAATTGCAACTGAATATAACAACTTATCAAAATATATAATGCACATACTCCTGGATTCAAGCATTCTACTTTTAAGAAGTTATCCTGATACATGTGAACAAAGATGTATATACAAGCATACTCATTGCAGTGTTGTTTGTAAGTGCCAAAAATCCAAACAGCCCATATGTTTATCAACAGGGGAGTGATTGAACAGTTATGAAAAGACTCCAATAAGGGAATAACATGTAGTCGTTAAAAAGAACAAATGCCTATTTGTACTGATGCAGAATGGTCAATGAGGTCTGCAATGGTAAGAAAGCAAAATGCAGGACAGTGTGATAATACATTACTATTTATGTTTTTTAAAAAAGGGTAAATACATATATGCTTCTTTACATATAAACTACTTTGGGGAAAAGCAAAACAAGGCACTGGTAACTGTACTGTCTCCAGGGAGGGGAAGAAAGCGGGGGGCAGGGAGCAGGCATATGAGGAACCCCTTTAACTTTGTGCAATATGCATGTATCACCTTATTTTTCATTTACTAGCTGGTGAAAATAAAAAGAATATGCTTTCATCTCTACCTCTACAGACAAGTGCACAATAAAGCAACTACACGTTACATCTATATTTTAACTGGGCCTTCCTTTACCCATTCAGTGGGAGCAGAAATGCTAGTTTGGCCACTGGAAAGTCACAGACAACTCCAAGATCCCATGTACTCAGTTTCAGAATGTATTTTTTGTACCCACATTTGATTACAGACTCACTCAATGATCTGGAAAGTCATGATGTTGTTCCATAAATTCCCAGTTTTCAGTAAAAATCTGCCAAATTCTTACTCTCACCACCGTTCAACTCATCTGACTCCACAGAAGACTGACACGCACGATGCTGCCTTATTGCTTAAATAAGGTACTGGGGCTGTTTGGGGGTTCCAATTTAGCATTACTTAGGGTCTAAATAGGAGAAGGAAATGGCAGCCCACTCCAGTATTCTTGCCTGGAGAATCCCAGGGACAGGGGAGCCTGGTGGGCTGCTGCCTATGGGGCTGCACAGAGTCGGACACAACTAAAGCGACTTAGCAGCAGCAGCAGGGTCTAAATATGTAATTCTCCAGTTTTAGTGTAAAAATCTTTTAGGAATTTTTATTATCTATTTAACAGATATTAAACTGATATTTAACTATTTGTTAAAAATAAAGATTCCTAGCTCTATCCTCAGGGTTTCTGACTCAGCAGGGCTATGGTAAAGTCCAGGAATTTGGCATTTCTGCAAACACCCAAAGGAGATTCTGCTGCAAGCAGTCTCATGACTCATCTCGATGCTTTCCTGTCGATTGCCTGGACTCTGCACTTTCTTTTGGGTTAGTTTTAGGCAGGGAAAGGTTTGGGTTCTTTGCAGCCATTTTGTACCTGATATCTTGTCAATCTATCTGCTGAATGGATGAATGGATGAACGGGTGGGTGGTCAAAGACAACTGAAAGACACTGAATATAGACAGACGGAAATAACATAAGAAGATAGAAATAAGCAAACTATATGAACTCGATTCAAGAGGTGCTAGAAAAAGCCCATGAAAGGCTCCAGGTTTGATTTGGAAATGAATTTATTTATTAACACAAGAGGTGTATGTAGTGAGGGCTTTCAACGCAGAGTCAGTCTGGGTTTTACCTAGGAGGCAGTATGTGCTGTGCTGCAAGAAAACTGGGCAGTGGTATACCAGAGTGATTTAAGCGTGAAGAAACTGAAGGCATTAATTTACTTCATAGGCTAAATATGAAGCACTGCAAATGGATATTTGCACACAAAATGATGTGTGACATTCAAGAGATGACAAGATTTCCAGTTTAGAGACTGGGGAAATGATGGTACCATGAACAGGTACAGGCAGGGAAATCGAGGAGAGCTAGTGCAGAGGACCAGACTGAGCTTCAGCAAGGTTTGGGTTTAATGGAATAAGAATACAAGCTTGCATTGCAGTGTCCAGGGCCCAGAGAAAATGACAGCCCATGGGAGGCAGCCAACTGGAATGCCGCCTTGAAATGGCACTGGGGAAAAGGAGGATGAGCCTTAGATTTACTGCTGCTTTAGTTTCAACTTCTATCTTTAAAGCTACTTTCACTTTAAGTTTTAACGGGGGTGTGGTGGCGAATGAGTAACTTTTATCGTTTTCATCTCCTGTGCTGTACCAGGTCACTTTGGTCATGTCCAACTCTGTGCGACCTCATGGACTGTAGCCTGCCAGGCTACCCTGTCCATGGGATTCTCCGGGCAAGGATACTGGAGTGGGATGCCATTTCCTCCTCCAGGGGATCCTCCAGAACCAGGGATCGAAGCTGAGCCTCCTGCATCGCTGCAGATTCTTTAACAGCTGAGCCACCAGGGAAGCCCTAGATTTATCGTTAACATCTTATGAGATCACAACTGTGCTTAAACTCTGCTTTGATTTTTATCAATAACATACCTCTCATCTTACCATTTTTAATTTCATCAATATGTTACCATCCTTTTTTTTTTCCTAATCTGTTGTTTCATTTATTATATTTTACAAGTACAGCTGGTGGATGAAGAAGAGTCCAGAAAAGTAAATACTCAGTAAACAATAATTATCCTTGTACTTAAATGTGTATTACATGTCAGGTATTTTACTAAATAATGCTCCATGTGGATTATGGCATCTGGTCCTCATAACAATCCTATGAGGTAGGTCCAATATTACAGAGAGGAAACAGAAGCTCGGGTGCTGAAGTAAGGTCACACAGGACACAAATGATGAAAACTGCCTTTGAACTCTGAAGTCTAGCTCAAGTCTAGACACTTCATCCCAACTCCAACTGTATCCCTCCATGCTGAACCTATAATCTTATCTTCTGAGGGTCAAACTGCTTTACATTCACATATGATGGCTGAGGTTAATCATCTAGAGAAGAAACCCAGAGATTGTCAGCAGGGGAGTGACTAAAATGTCTAGGGTCACAGAAAAGTCTGATGGAGGTGACTTGGCTACATTCAGAAGGCAGCTGCTTCAAATCCATTTGGAGAAAGAACATATTAATCAAAGAGGAATTTTTAGCACAGTCTAGACAAAGAAACTCTCTAAGTGCAAGAACCTGACGGCTTTCACCCAACACTGTGCAGGAGAAAAGATAGACACCAGTGCTGGGGGCCCCACCTACTTGAGTCGTTCCAGGGGCCTCATACGAGGCAGCAGGACTTCCTTACCCTACATCAGGGGCTACAGGAAATAAATATCCTTCAACTGTATCTAATCCACCTTTAGCTCTGAGCCCACTTTCTGATTACAACTTGACTGTCCATGTGGACTTGGCAATGGGGAGAAAGCGTGTTCATGGACTGTATTCTCTGTACCGGAGAACCATGGCTAACTGAAAATGAATATACTCTGATTTCTAGTTTAACACTTCGGTTTCTTACAGATGAGTGTGAGTCCATTTCATGAGACTAATAAAATCATGCATCTGGATGTGCACGTGGTATGTAATAACCACACCCAAATGCCATCACTCTCCCCGTGGGAGTTAACCTCTTCAACAGAAACCACCTGCTGCTGCTGCTGCAGCTAAGTCGTGTCCGACTCTGTGCGACTCCATAGACGGCAGCCCACCAGGCTCCCCCATCCCTGGGATTCTCCAGGCAAGAACGCTGGAGTGGGTTGCCATTTCCTTCTCCAATGCACGAAAGTGAAAAGGGAAAGCGAAGTCGCTCAGTCGTGTCCGACTCTTCGCAATCCCCTGGACTGCAGCCTACCAGGCTCCTCCATCCCTGGGATTCTCCAGGCAAGAGTACTGGAGTGGGGTGCCATCGCCTTCCCTGGAAAAGAACTTGGTATTTCTAATTAATCTCGTGTCAAAAAATATGCCTTAAAAAGAAAGCTAAAATTGGCCATATGCCAGTAATCTACTGAAAATGGATCCAGGAAAGTTCACTGTGCTGTTTTTTCTCTACTTTTCTGAATGTTTGAACTTGTCCATAATTGAAAGCAAAGAGGGGAAAAGAAGAATGTCACTTCATTTCTTCCAGTTTTTCCAATATGTAAGATCTAATTGAAAAAAACCTTAAGGACTTTCCAGATTTCTAAGATTAACACACAAGCATTCTAAAGACACCCTTCAGATAGGCCATCTCTGAGCTCACTGCATTCTAAAGGATCATTAACAGTAAGAGGAACATTCACTTCAGTGCCAAGTATAAAGCTACCGCAGGCTGCTTCGGGCCAACGACTGAACATGCTTATTCAATGTACCTTGAACACTGGCAGCTTCTGCCTCTGCTGCTCTATAGAAAGGGCAGCATAAGGGTTGTAAACAACAGTTGTTGCCGAGTTTTCAGCTAGACTTTGTCTCTCTTCAGAGATGCTGACACCTGGCCCCTCAGTACCTGCAACAGAAATGTTTTTGGTGGTTTTTTTTTTTTTTTCAGATTCTCTGATACAAGGAACAGGAAAATCATGAGAAAATTACAAATTCAAAGACGAAGATATACAATGGAAGCCATGCGTTTTTATTTCAAACCATGAAGAGAAATTTCAGGAAAACATTTAGAAAAGTACCTGTGGGACTACAGAAAAACATCACGCTGGTGTCAAGAACAAAGGAGATGGCAGTCCCATTGGGCTCCAAATTGTTTACACACAACTGTAGGTGACGGAGGACAAGGTATTGCGTTCTGGTCATCAGGCTGGGATTATTACCAAACTCTTAGTAAAAGTGGTGGGAACCCACCCGGAATTAGCTGAAGCAAACAAAGAATCCTAACACCATAGGATGGCAGCAAGGCTCAAGGTCAAGGGGTACCAGGGACTCAAACACTGCCTGGCCTTTCTCCTTCTTTCTCTGCTCCTCTTAAAAAGCTCCTTTCAGTTCCTGGGGCTGGGTTCTCAACAGGAGCTGGAATCAAGGCTGCAGCCAATGCCAGAGCTCAGGCTCACAGTTCCTCCACCAATCATTCACTCACTCATCCACTGAACAAAGATGGCTGTGCCAGAGACACAGCAGTGAACACTACGGATACAGGCCCCACCTTTGAGCAGCTGACTTGCTTCTCTTAATCTTCCTTCCAAAGGAAGAAGACTTAGAGCATGAAGTGGTGATGGAGAAAGACCCAGGGAGGGGGACCGGGAGTCCCAGGTGTGTGCTATTTGGAAGGTGGGGACGGCTTTCTTTCCCCTAGTCTAAGGCCATTGCCCCCCACCTCCCCCCGACCCTGATCCATTCAACCATGGCCCTGGAATGGGCTACAATAATTGGCAGCTTCTATTTGAGTCACAGAACTGAAGTGGTTGGGAAGGAAGTGCTGGTCTACTGTGCTGAGCAGATTAAGCACCAGATACCCACAATGGCTTCTTTTTTTAATTATTTATTTGGCTGTGCTGGGTCTTGGTTGCAGCATGCAGGATCTTCACTGCAGCATGCAGGATCTTTAACTGCAGTATGTGGGATCTAGTTCCTTGACCAGAGATTGAACCTGGGCTCCCCTCCATTGGGAGCAGGGAGTCTTGGCCACTGGACCACCCAGCAAGTCCTACCACAGTGGCTTCTTGGTTAAGAACAGTAACCAACTGGGGCTCAGGGAGGAAAAGAATATGGAAGCCACATGCTGCCTGTTTGAAAAACTGTTTGAGGTCCTATGGATTTTTAGCCTGAAAAGGAAAATGCCTGAGGAGTAACATGGGTTCCATTTTTATGATCAGCCTCTGTAATTTGTCACACCCAATTGTTCACACATCCCAAGAGAGGACTCAAGAGTTGAAGTAAATGGTACAGGGTTCAGAATTCAATTCAACATAAGGAAGGTATCTCTAAAAATAAGACTTCTTCAGCACAAGAGACTGTCACCTTTGGGAATGAATAACCTCCCTAGAAGTTCACAGCCCTCTGTGAGGGGTACTCCAAGAATAATTACCCAATACTATCATCACTCAGGTTTTCTGAATGCATAATCCATGATGCTATGTAAAAGTGCAAAGGTTTTGTGATCAGAATACTTAGCCCAGTGATTTACTTTTACATTTTTTGAAGGGTCCCAAACCCCCCTGACAATCTAATAGAGGCTATGAACTCCATCTCCTGAAAAATACACCGGAGAGTAATTTATGAGAACACAAAAACGCTGGAGGTCCAGAGACCACCCCCAGAGCTAAATTCAGGATCACCGCTGTAGTTCTTTGATCCCTTTTCCATTCGTTTCTAGGAACATAGTTGTGTTCCAGAGGTCCAAGACCGTCAAAAATCAGGTAAATGGGCACTACTATATCGTTTTTGCCAAAATGTTGACCTTCCTTTCAACAAGATAAAAGACAGAACAGGACTTGGAACAAAGCCAGCACTCAAAGAGGCACATTTCCTTTCCTTTCTCCCCTTATTATCGCTGCTGCTGCTATCGCTACATCGGATTAATTCCTTGTGATCTTCACTCAAGAAAACTAGAGCAAAGAAACAGCTTATCCTCATCAGCTCTGCTTTTATCCTGAATTCTCTTCTTTTCAACACATTTTAAACCTTTATAGCGCACTTAGAATCTTTTAACATTGCTCCTACAACGTCTCACCTCCTCCCACTCCAAGATTTAATCCACCCAGGTGTCTTCCTGACTACCCCACCCCTCCTATCTCTAACCTATAGCCAAGTTCACCTCGGTACATGCGGTTATGAGGTCTTTTACAAGAACAGCTGCTGTCAATCAATGAGGAGCATGTCTCCTCCATACAAAAGACTCCATTCAGCCAAACTAGGACTGCTTCCTCGCTGTCTATACATCCCATGGTCCATTCTGGCTGCCTAGGGTTTGTTTTTCCCTTGGGAATATTCTCAGTGCTTAAATGAGTAACAAGTTTGTAATTCTTATAAATTATAAAGGCCTTCACCTCCCCATCTATAAAACAAGGTTGATAACAGCACACCCCCTCCCCCTCTTCAGCATTCCTTTTAACCCAATTTTTCAGTTTAAGTGGTGATCCATCAATGGATTATAAAACTCATGAACTTCTTTAATATGCTATGCAACTCAATTATTTTGGTGTTTTGGATACTGCTGAGGTGCCATCCCACTCTGCCTTTGTTCATGCTAAACTAGAAATAAAACAGAAAGTATCAGAGTGCATTCCAAAAAGCACTGTTGTTTTTGCACAACCCTCTTCAATTGTGTGTGTGTGTGTGTGTGCGTGCGTGCACAAGTGCGTGCGTGCTGGATCATGGCACATTTCTTGCTGTGTATCAGATCAAAAACTCTTCAAAGCTGTTGCTATAAAGTGCTTGCCAGACACGTGGTCAAACACTGATTTATCATTAAATATCTGTTGGATGAAGGAAGGAAAATGGCCAGGCCCTTCTGATTCACTTGGACTAAAAAAATCAAGTCAATTTTTTTTTTCTACACAAAACTCAGCAGCTCATACAAAGATCTTAAGGAAGAGATCACAAAATGGTAGAGATCACAAACTATGAGGTCCCCAAACATGCCATCGTTAAAATGTTTGAAATCGTTCATTTAAAACATGTAAAAATTGACCATTCTAATCTGGGTGTTGAGGCCATGTGACAACCTCTGGGTGGGACCACTCACAGCTTCCTGCTTTAGACAGGATATTGTATGCTTCAGGCCAATCGTCACACTTGAGTTTGCCACAGTTCCTACCTCCCCTTACTGCTTCCAGCTGGCCGCTTCACTGATTTAGACTGTCCAAAAGGCCCCTGTAGCTACCTGAGCTTGTGACTCCCAGCCTGCAGGACACATGTTCCTCTACCCTTACAACCAGTCTCAGTCACTTCCCTGACCTTCACTGTGTATTTCTCGTATCCTATTTTCACATCTTCAACTTCAGTTTCCTCATCTGTAAAACGAGAGTAATACCTCCATCACAAGACATCATGACCACTTAATAAGATGATGTAAGTAAGTAAAAGTGACTAGCACAAAGTGTCCAGTAAGTGTCACCAAATTCATTACAATTAATGACAAAACAGTTTACCTGGACCAGGGGTTCCCAAACGTTAATGCATACTGGAATCACCTGGAGATCTTTAAAAAATACTGATGCCTGGTTCTGAGCCCCTCTAAACTTCTCATCTATCACCATGGAGCAAAACTGAATAGGAGGACTTTTTAAAAGCTTCCCAAGTGATTCAACTACACAGCAAAATTTGAGAACCACTTACCTAGACAGTCACCAAACCCAGAAATTTGAGTCATTACTGACTTCACCTTCCTCTATATCTGCCTCTAAAATGTCTCTCCAATTAGGTCCCTCCCTACTGCTCACACGCCAGAACTGCAGTTTTCAATATCCCTCCTCGGTTTTAGTAGCACCTTCTCATAAGGGTGTCCCTGACCCTAACTTCCTCCCCTAAGCACTGTGCACATCAATGCCAGTTATCTTCCAAAAATAAACTAGATCATGTTACCTCCTGCTTAAAAACAGCGAAATCCGAATTCCTACATGGAGACTACTCACAGTGAGGCCCCTACTCACCATTCTGGCTTCACGTCCCACCATGCCCCATGCTGTGTTGTTGTTTAGTTGCTAAGTTGTATCTAACTCTCTGTGACCCCATGGACTGCAGTCTGCCAGGCTCATCTGCCCATGGCATTTTCCAGGCAATACTGGAATGGGTAGTCATCTCCTTCTCCAGGGGATCTTTCCAACTCAGAGATCGAATGAACCTGTGTTTCCTATGTTGGCAGGCAGATTCTTTACCACTGAGCTACCTGGGAAGCCCCGCCCCCAAACATACCCTACCACTAAGCATCCCCATGCTACTCAATTATTTTGGTGTTTTGGACACTGCTGAGGCACCACCCCACTCTGCTTTTGTTCATGCTACACACTTTAAAGTTCCATTCTCCTACCTCTCCACGGCACAAAGCCTTACTTGTGCTTCAGCGTTCACCTCAAAAAATATCACTGTCTTGATGAAAGATATCTTTTCCACACATTCAACCTCTCCCTCTCGTCTATCTGTGTGTGCGCTTACTCGTTCAGCCAACTCTTTGTGACCCATGGACTGGAGCCTGCCAGGCTCCTCTGACAACTGAATTCTCCACGCAAGAATACCCGAGTGAGTAGCCATTCCCTTCTCCAAGGGATCTTCCCAACCCAGGGACTGAACCCAAGTCTCCTGCATTTTACCGTCTGAGCCACCAGGGAAGCCCTCCTCTCTCCAATAATCCCATGATATAATAGTTAAATATGTATCTAGGGCTAAGAGCTTGACATGTATTCTCACTGAATCATCAAAACAATCCTCTGGGCAGGTGCTTTGCCCATTTTACAGATAGAGTAACTGTGCTTTTCCCAAATCACCAAGTTAGAAAACGGCAGTCAGGATAGTCTCGACAGTCTGATCCTAGTAGAGCTCCTCTTCCTTACACTCCCTTTTTCTGTCTCACTTTAAAATCTCTTAAAGAGGATATCCAACTTCATATTACAATTGAGAGAGAGAAAGCATAAATCTTGAGAGCAGAGCCTTGTCATCCATATTTGTCTCCTGACCACAAGGCTAGGGGTTCAGTAAGTAAAACTTCAGTGAAAGAACTAAACAATGGAACAGAACTCTGGGAGTAATCCCATGTTCTTTAACCAAAAGAGTATCTTGCCCTGATTTTCAACAATTTATTCAGGCCTTTATTGTACTTAACACTCTGACCTGTTATTAAAGGCTCAAAGATATAAAAGAGAGAGTTATCTCATTACCTAACTGGATCTTAGTTTTGGCTGCACATAAAACTCAGAATGGATAATTGGCTGAGGACTTGAAATGCTCAATCACAGAATCATAAAACTCGTTAAGTGACAAACTAAAGATTTTAAAAAAGAATTAACACATCCCTTGCTTGGGTTTTCTTCCGCATCACTGATATGCATGGTCAGAATTTCAGGGAATCACTCTAAAATACCCTTGAAAACCTTCCCCTATATTACCCTTCTCTGTCTTATTTCATTTTTGCTGCAATATACTTTACACATCTAGACCTACAGAGGTTCAAGTGGTGGACAAAAGTAAGTTGGCAATGATTGAGAAATTTTTGTTTTTCACAAGAAACTGATGGAAGGGGAGGGAGGGTCTGGTACGTAAACATTCAACGAAATCTTGATTAATGAGTAAATTCAAACAAAACAAGCAAACCATTTGACGGCTGAGATTGTGTTAGCCTGCAAGACGGGAAGTGGGTGACAGCCAACACGGAGAGTGTTCACTTCTGGCAGACACGCGGGGTGGACAAAAAGTACCCTAAAACAGACTAAGATACTTTCCCTTTTAACGAGCACTTACTCTACGTGAAACAACGCGCGCACGTTCTCCTTATTCTAGCCCACATGATAGGTGTTATTATTCCTCCCATTTCACAGATGAGAAGGCTAAGGCTAAGGAACTTGTTCAGAGGAACTCTACTACTCTACGGCAGAGCTTAGAATTCGAATCCAGGCAGTCTGATTTCCTAAGCTGAACTCCTAAACCCAGAGCAGCACCACCTGTCCAGTCCCAGCGTAGCCCCAGGGCGGTAAAAGGACACGCGTGGGCGCTTCAGCTTTTCCCCATCTCACGGGTTGGGCAAGACAGGCACCAGGAGTGAGGAAAACGAGGCCCGGGGAGGCTGAGAGGCTGTAACGAGGTCACAGAGAATTTCTGCCCAGGCTGGGGGCGGATCCCTGAATCCCTCGGGACCACTGTGCACGCCTAATCTTCCGAGGCCACCAGCGCGGCAATGGCCAACCCGCCGAGGTCAGGGCTGCAAGCAGGTCCGCAGGCCCCAGCAGGCTAGCCGTGGAGCCAAGACCGAAGTCGGGCCGCCGCATCTGCCCAGCATTCCGCCAAGGGCCTTACCAGGTCGCCAGAACTTCACCGGTCCCACGGGCGCTGCCATGCTGGGGTGAAAGGTCACGAGGAAGGCTCCACCCCTCCGCCGCGCACCAGCCCCCAAAGGGGCTGGGGGGCGTGGCCCGTGAGGAACCTGGATCTACGAGGTTCCGCCGTGTTACGGCCACGCCCCCGTAACCACCCCCCTCCGAGCCACGTGATCTACGTTTCAGCCCCGCCCCAGACCCATGTGATCGGCTCCGCCATATTGGAGGGACAGGCGCGCTTCTCTTCCTTTTTAGAGCAGCGGACCTGGGTTCTGAGTGGCCTTAGGAGTTTGGGGTGGCCCGGAGGGCGGCAGCATGCTACTGGAAGGTTGAGCTTGGCAACAGACCGCTGGTCCGAGAGTTTGTCGCCTCCTGCGGTACGCGGTGGGCAAGGAAGCAGTGCATCCCAAATTAACATTAAGTTGTAAGGTATCCCAGGTGTGTTCTTTTAGTCTCCTCCACATTTTCCGATTGGAGGATAATTGTAACTACCTAGTGGATTTTGTGGTTCAGTAAATATTGGGCGCCTATCGTGCGGCCAGGCATTGCAGTTTTAGTCTCTTTCATGAGTTTCTGTCCCAGAGGGGAGAGGCGAGGGTGTCCTGGGAGTAAATGAGTAAATGCACGATAAGCAGTGGTGTTTGGGGTCTTCCCTGGTGGTCCAGAGGCTGGGACTTGGCATTCTTAATGCAGGGCGCCTGGGTTGCATCCCTGGTCCGGGAACTAGGTCTTCCATGCCGCAGCTAAGACTGGGGGCAGCCAAACTAAAAACAAAATCAAAAAAAGTTTATAATTAGCAGTAAATAAAAACTATGGAAACCGGTATGGAAGTCTCCAGAAACCCTGAGAGTAACGCTGAGAAGGACGAATAGATTGAAATAAATTAGAAATGGGTAGCTCTGTTAGGACATTGGCCCAGTGTTTCCTCCAGTTTCACGACCCACGTTTTAAATGGGAATGGGAAAGTCGCTCAGTCGTGTCCTACTCTTTGCGACCCCATGGACTGTAGCTTACCAGGCTTCTCAGTCCATGGGATTTTCCAGGCAAGAGTACTGGACTGGGGTGCCATTTCCTTCTCCAGGGGATCTTCCAAACCCAGGGATCGAACCCAGGTCTCCCGCATTGTAGACAGACGCTT
This sequence comes from Ovis canadensis, assembly GCF_042477335.2. Lineage (NCBI taxonomy): Eukaryota > Metazoa > Chordata > Mammalia > Artiodactyla > Bovidae > Ovis > Ovis canadensis. The sequence continues at coordinate 83,129,754 of NC_091257.1, read as the reverse complement.
TACCCACTGAGCCACAATGCTGACCTCCAATCCAATCCCGAATCAGAATATCTAAGGGCATGTCCTAAAAAACTGCGTTGGAAATGTGCTACAGAAAATTCCAGTAACCTACTTGAGAAAGATTCCACTAGCTGATAGGCTGGAGTAGAGGAAATGATTAATGGGTAGGCAGCTAATTGGAGGGAAGTGAGAGGGTTCAGACTCTATGTATTTTAGAGCTGTGAAGCAAATTCTCATTCCTGGAGAGAAATGATGGCCGTGGAAAAATCAAAGGCTTTGGAGACAAGTAGAATTTGGAATCCTCACTTTGCCTTTCCTAGCTGTCATTTAATCTTAGTTGTAAGATGAAGTTTAAAGTTTTTATTAAATGTGAGAACATGTAAGGTAGCCTACAACATAGGACATGCAATCAATGTTTGCTGTCAATAGCTCATAGAGCAAATCCACCAGGGGGAAAATCAGAACTTACACATACACATTTTCCAACTATTCCCTTTATTTCTGTAAGGAAAACAGGGTTCCTTACATGATCATCTCTGCCTAAAACTCTCCACTGATCCTTTAAAATATCCTTATGTCAGCTCTAAGGCTTCTCTAAATTCACAACCCAACTTCAGTATTGTCCTCCTGCAAACTCAGAACCTGTGTGCTGCTTCTGTGATTTAACACTGATTTAGTTAAACTGTAATCTGTCTCTATTGTTACACTGGAAGCATCTGAGAAAACGCATCATATTACAACTCAAAGCAAAGTTCCCACTGAGTGATGTATATGTGAACACCATGCTTTATAGTTTTAATTCTTAATGATACTGACCCTTCTTTATTTATATTTATTTTGGTCACACTGTGCAGCATCACCGTGCTTATTTAACTTATATGCAGACTACATCATGAGAAATGCTGGACTAGAAGAAACACAAGCTGGAATCAAGATTGCCAGGAGAAATATCAATCACCTCAGATATGCAGATGACACCACCCTTATGGCAGAAAGTGAAGAGGCGCTAAAAAGCCTCTTGATGAAAGTGAAAGAGCAGAGTGAAAAAGTTGGCTTAAAGCTCAACATTCAGAAAACGAAGATCATGGCATCTGGTCCCATCACTTCATGGCAAATAGATGGGGAAACAGTAGAAACAGTGTCAGACTTTATTTTTTTGGGCTTCAAAATCACTGCAGATGGTGATTGCAGCCATGAAATTAAGAGACGCTTACTCCTTGGAAGAAAAGTTATGACCAACCTAGATAGTATATTAAAAAGCAGAGACATTACTTTGCCAACTAAGGTCCATCTAGTCAAGGCTATGGTTTTTCCAGTGGTCATGTAGGGATGTGAGAGTTGGACTGTGAAGAAGGCTGAGCGCTGAAGAATTGATGCTTTTGAACTGTGGTGTTGGAGAAGACTCTTGAGAGTCCCTTGGACTGCAAGGAGATCCAACCAGTCCATTCTGAAGGAGATCAACCCTGGGATTTCTTTGGAAGGAATGATGCTAAAGCTGAAGCTCCAGTACTTTGGCCACCTTATGCGAAGAGTTGACTCATTGGAAAAGACTCTGATGCTGGGAGGGATTGGGGGCAGGAGGAGAAGGGGATGACCAAGGATGAGATGGCTGGATGGCATCATGGACTAGATGGACGTGAGTCTGAGTGAACTCCGGGAGATGGTGATGGACAGGGAGGCCTGGCGTGCTGCGATTCGTGGGTTCGCAGAGTTGGACACGACTGAGCGACTGAACTGAACTGTGCAGCATCTGGGATCTTAATTTCAATCATGGAACAAACCTATGCCCCCTGCATTGGAGGCTTGGATCTTAACCATTATCAGTGAAGTCCCTGATTTCTATATTTTATAAACTACCATTTATATGATGAGGACTTCCTGTTTACAGAGAGAATGTAATGGCCATGTGGAAATTACCAGATCATAATCTTAAAGCTAGAGGAGACTTAATCATCTAAATTCTTTATTTTATAGAAAACTAAAAACAAAAACAGCCTATGGAAGTTGAAAGGACTTGGTCAGACTGAACGGGCTAATTTATTATCAGAATTGAAACTAGACTTTAGGCTTTCTAATTCCCAGCTCAGTGGTTTTTCAACCACATGGACCATTTAAGACCATTAGAGTTTAGCTCTGCTTGATGAGAATTAGTTCATCTGCCTCAGAAAGTTCTCTTAGCCCAACTGTCTCTAATGGGTCATTTTGCTTTCAAAGACTTCTACTACAGAAAGCATCTAAGTAATACCCTAGATGTTAGTGAGTGGTTTTATTGCCACAAACTAGGAATGGTCTCCATGGACTATCTTATCTGTCCTAATTAACTATTTCAGAAAGAATGGCCTAAAATAACTACTAATTAAAACATTGTTTCTTGAGATGGCATCTAGTATCTAGCTCAGTGCCAACAATCGCATGAAAGTTTGGTCATGCTACATTTTGCAACTTCCAAATGATAGATTTTCCACAGATAGTCCTCAAAATGTTCCATGTGTATATTATAGAAGTTTTTCTCTGCCTCTGATGGTTAACTGGTAATTTCTGCTTTGAAATATAGCCCATCTGTCTTGGCCATGTTTAGGAGGCATAGGATTTGGAGTTTTCATCATTGTACCAGTAAAGTCTTTTATGTTACAAGTAATAGGAAACCCAATTCATTTTTATTAGGCAAAAATAGCTCATATAATCTAAAAGTCCAAGTAATTCTGATTTGAGACACAGCTGCATTGAGGCACTTAGGACATAATCAAGACTTGCTTCTGATCATGACATTCTGCCTCCTGCTGACTCAGGTGTCACATGGTAACTAGATGGTCATGTCAACTCACATCACATCCTCTTAGCATCAAGCCTTTTTCCAAAAATTCCTGGCAAAAGCATCTAGCTGGGCACAAATCCGCCCCTGAATCAATCACTAGGGCAAAGAAATATGGCATACTGACTGGCTTAAACCTGGTCATACACTCCCCAAGTGTGCTCAGCTTCACCAGAACCACATGGACTGAGAACTGGAAACAGAATGGTCCCTCAGAGGGTCTTCTGGGAATGAGATTATCAGAGGTGGAATGAAGGCAGCAGTAGCCTCCTATGTATTCATGTACTGTACTAGAATTCCTGGCTTCCTAAGAAAAATCCTAGCTGCCCTTGGGTCTCCTTCAGGAAGCCAGATCAGAGTTATCCCCCAGCTTGAAAAGAGACAGTTCTTTGCATAACTGCCTTTCCTGAATTGTACTACAACAGGGATTTTCCAGACTTTAAGGTGTAGCCCTCTGGTACTTATAGCATATATAAACCTGTCTGGTTTGTTCACTTGCATACAAATGATCAGGTTCATACAGGTGTTAGCATAAACAAGTGTTTACTCAGCTCCAGGAATCTGGGTAGGGGTGTGGATAATCCACCAGGAGAGACTCAGCTAAATACTAGGAGAGTCTCTATCATGTAGGCCTGAGAAATTTTGTGCATCTATGGAACAGGGTGAGTTGGGGAGGGTGTCTGCCAGGTGCTTTCCAGGTAAGATAACAGTATGTTTTATTGGAGTGAAAGGCCAGGTTCAGGGGCGTAAACCGGACCTCTGCCAGGCAAATTGGGATCTATTTCCAGGTGCATGGCACCAGGATCCTAGAATAACAGTGCCTCTGTGAACATACTCACATAAGGTATATATTCCATACTCACACAATGTGTGAATGCATTCAACTGCTTTCTAGCTTTAGACAAACACCTTGTGGAGTCTGGTGTTTGGGCACACCCCAGAACATCTGTCGTCGTGTTTATTATCAGAATACTTCACAGTATCATTTTTATAAAAGGATTCTTCTAAGAAATTCTCACCTGATCTTGGTGCCAAGAATTGTTCTTCCTGTACCTGGAGTTAATCTTATGGACGTTGTGGGTGCTGGATCTGACCAGGCTTCTCTGCCTTGGCTACTGAGAAGCTTAAAGTGTGTGCTCTGCCCAAGGTGTGTCAGTCACGGTGGTGTGTATTGACAGTGTCCTTCCTAACTTCCCACCCTCTGGTTTCTCTCATGTAACTTCTCGCTTATGTGATTCTTGTACGTTAGGTTTTCTTGTCAGCTGCTTGGAATCCTGTAAGGAAAAGACAGATGCTCCCCAACCGAACTGCCCACAGAAGTGGCATGGCCATCTCTTCAGTTGACTCCTTCAGTTTTTCAAGTGCCAACTCTGCCATATGATTGGGTTGACCTTGAAACTGTATAGCTAACTCAAACAGCTCATCAGGGAGAAAATAATGAGACAGCAGAGTCTGAACACTATTTGATATTGGGAAATTTTTACAAAACGTTTAGGTGTGATCAAGGTATTGTGGTTATGCTTTTTGTTTTAAATCTTTCAGATATACACCAAAATATTTACTGCCAAGTTGTAATGGCTAAGTCTGACATTAAACAGATGAAGTATAACTCTCCCAGGGAGGGACTTTTTTTTTTTCTAATGTAGGAGAAATATACTACTCAACCTCTCCTGGAAGGTTGGCAGCCCTGAGAACTCCTTTTTTAATGTAGCATGTTATGGATGTATTCCTGCTTCCAAAGGAATGAGAAGCAGACATTTCCACATGCAAGGCAACACATATTTTTGAACCAAACAGTCTGCCATACTCACCCTCCCATTCCCTGGAATTGGGGTCAACAAATCAACATTTTGAACAAGGACCCCAGATGACTACTGCTGTAGGTGGTCCTTAAATCTCCCCCTCAGAAAGCTCAAGCACCACAAAAGCTTTGCTTCCTCTGACAGTCCTGGCCATTTTCTTAGGATTCCATGTACCTCTTGTTGTTTTTTAACAAGTATTTGTTTAGCTGTTTCTGGTCTTAGTTGCAGCACACAGGATCTTTGATCTTTGTTGCACCATGCGGGATCTTTAGTTCCGGCATGAAGACTCTTAGTTGCGGCATGTGGGACCTAGATCCCTGACTAGGGATCTAACCCAGGTCCCCTGCATTGGGAGTGGAGTCATAGCCACTGGACCACCAGGGAAGTCCCTCTTGTTCTTATTTCTAATCACTGGCATTGCTTTCAGAAAATAATGGGTTTTTGCATTCTATTTCCACACACAAAAAAGGGGCTCTGAAGTCATTAGTATGTGATGGGCCATATACCTGCCCTCCTCTGAGAAAGTCATGGTGATAAATACCTCATTCCAAAGTCTCAGTAGTCCTGCAACAAAGAATTCTGTTTAACTTTATCTGATCCATTTGCCAAAGTGAACACAGATCCTTTTTTATGAATGCCTATTAATAGCTCTGTAGAACATACTGAGTTGAAATTTCAAACATACCTGCATTTGTGAATGAGCTCAAGTTTTAATGTTTTCAATTCACCATGGCATTAACTGCTATTTCTCAAGGTGCATCTGGGAATTTCCTGGCAGTCCAGTGGTTAGGAATGCATGCTTTTACTGCTGAGGGAACTGGTTCAGTCCCTGGTCAGGGAACTAAGATCCTACAAGCTGTGCAGTGTGGCCAAAAAAAAAATTGTTTTAATTCAGTTCTGTTCAGTCGCTCAGTCGTGTCCGACTTTGCAACCCATGAACCGCAGCACACCAGGCCTCCTTGTCCATCACCAACTCCTGGAGTCCACCCAAACCCAAGTCCATTGAGTCAGTGATGCCATCCCACCATCTCATCCTCTGTCGTCCCCTTCTCCTCCTGCCTTCAATCTTTCCCAGCATCAGGGTCTTTTCAGATGAGTCAGCTCTTCGCATCAGGTGGCCAAAGTATTAGAGTTTCAGCTTCAACATCAGTCCTTCCAACTAACACCCAGGACTGATCTCCTTTAGGATGGACTGGTTGGATCTCCTTGCAGTCCAAGGGACTCTCAAAAGTCTTCTCCAACACCACAGTTCAAAAGCATCAATTCTTCTGAGCTCAGCTTTCTTTATAGTCTAACTCTCACATCCATACATGTTTTAATTAACAACAAAAAAAGGTACTCCAATGCTTCTCTACTCCTTGTAGAGAAATAGTCACATTTCAAAGCACTGAACTCAGAATCTGAAAACCTGTGTTTAAATGTTTGTCACCATTTACCAATCATGTGACTCTGAATATGCTACTTAAACTAAGCTTCAGTTCCTTCACCTGAAAATTGCGAGTAAGAGCTGTTCAACTGCTCCTCTGATGAGAGGGTCACAGATAGCACATAGGAAATCATCTAAGTCTGGAAATAATTTCGAATAACAATGTTTATCTGAGGTTTGGGCCAGAGTTGTTTACAAACAGACAAGAACTAGTTGTCTGGTCTGCTTTCCAGCTCAGATTATGGCACTAACCCAGCAAATAACCTGCTGACCAGTAAGGAGTCCTAGTGCACACGTGAAAGCCCGCAGGCCTGCTCAGATCCAGGTGCATCAGCCTGTGGCTTAGTGGCAGACAACACCCTCCACTACTACAGATCTCTTTTGCTCCAATCAAATCAGAAGGAGGAAGCCATCAACTAACTCTTTCTTTTGCCCATGCACAAAAGAGACTAGATGAAAACAGGATTCCACTGGCATGCCAGCGCTGACGAGCAGGGTGTAGAAACTAGTCGCATTGCCTGCCACTGGACTAGGAATCTGGCATAATTGTCACTGCCCTCTTTCGCCCCTACTGCAGGATATCCGATTGCTAAATCATTGCCAATACACCCATCTGATGAAATTAGGCCCATGAGGCCACTACAGTTAATATCAGGGTGAATCCAGGATGCACACGGAGGCCTTCTCGGGCAGAGAAGCACAAAACTAAAGTCCTTGTCTAAACAGCTTTTTCTCTGAAAAAGACAACCCAGAGCACATGAAGAGACCTGAGATTGCTGGCAAGTTTTCTCATTCAAACTGTAGAGCTAGTGACATAGATATTTATATCTCTAGAGAAGGTGTGACCCTGACACTTTTTTGATGTCATCTAACTTAAATATTTTCTTTTATAATTTCGGTCATCTACTTTTCCACCCAAGACTATTAAAAAACAAATGCATAAATAGCTATGAGGTGCGTTTACTTGTAACACATTCCTAGAGTTAAACAGAAAAATGCCAGAGAAGAAGGAAAAAAAAAAGACACGAGCAACCACCAAACAAGATTTTTTTACATCTATTTAATGCTAAGAACACAGATATCCTCAAAAAGGGACACACCTAAGAAACAAGAGTTTTGAGGTTTTTTCCTGAACAGGATTTTGATCATGAAAACTAGCAATTCAAACCTCTAATATGAGCACATAAGTCTAAAAATGCAACACATATTTAACCTCTTACCTGAATTACCTGAGAACCCTGAAACATTCTCTTGAAGAGCTATCCATATTAAAACTGTGCAAAGAAGCTGTACCCATAGTGTTTAAACCATAAAACCAAGACTGGGTTTATACATGATAAAAATAAAGATAAAGCACATAAAATACTATGCAGTTCATCGAATTCAAAGAAAATCAGAGTGAAGGAAAGGCAATGAGGACAGGAGACATTCCGGAAAGCGGGATGCTCCAGTGACATCTACTGCAAGCCTGTTTGAGGCCAGGAGCTCTGAATGCATAGAGCCGTCACTGATAGGATGGATAAAGCGTGATTTCTCTAACCGCCAGCAAGTTAGCGGATGATCTGGCAAAACTTCCGGAATTAAAACCGAGGTAGTTTTCGGTAAGGAATGCTTTTCTTGAAAGCATGGCCAGCATGTGGTTGAGCCGGGACCTGATCCCAGCAAAGTGAAACTGTCTCTCTTTATTCAAGTTTCTGAATGAGTCTCTGAAGCACAGATCGAAGTGGGGGGTGCTCCAGTACTTGGGGTGTCCAGGCGTGGCAAAGTCAGTGGATCTGAAAGAAGTCTGGGAGCCAATGGAACTGGCCACAGAGCCTTGGGAGGACAGAGAGGAGGAGGACCTCAAACTGGAGGAACGCGACACAGACATCTTTGATACTGGTGACCCTTCCTTAGACTGGCTTCCGGGAGAGGCGAGAACACCCTCATCCACGTCAGTCTGGGTGGTGGCTGATGTGGTGGGGACCACGGTTTGGGAGCTCACCACCCTGGTGGCCACTGTGGTCTGGGTCCCGGCGCACGTTGTGGCCGCGCTGGCTTGTGTCCCCACGTCACTTGTGCTCACAGCGGGCGTCTCCTCTCCGGGCTCTGTCTGAGTAGCGGCATCAGTTGCCCTCCTGCCCTCCAGCCTGTCCCTGCGGCTGCTGAAGTAGTCCTCCTCGCTGATGGTGGAGGCCTTGGAGGCCCCGCACCCAGCCTCAGCCCGGCCCTCCTCGCCACCCAGCTCGGCCTTCCGGGGAGTGCTCGAGAGCCTGGCCAGCCGCAGCCGCAGCAGGTTGCCCAGTGTGAGCTCCTTGGACAGCGGTTTCTGTTCGACAAGATGGTCAAACCTGCCGCTGATCCGGAAGCTGGACAGGAGCTTGGAGCTGATGGGCTTTGACTGTGCGTAGAGGATTCGGAACTCCAGGTCAAAGTGTTCAACCACTTGGCCAGACAGAATCACCAAGTTGCTGCTGTTTAGTTTGCCATCCGTCCATGTAAAACTGCAGGATTAGAAACAAACAGAAGTTGATAAGGATGATTGATCTTCATCTACTTACCGTCAACCTGATTATAAAGCCCAAACATCCTGTGACATAAGAGTCACAATTCAGGTGACAGCATCCTACCATGCAGTGTGAATTCCAGCTAGCCTTAACACAGGATATAACGTAGGAATATGTTAACATTGAAGTCAAAAAGGGACTTCCCTGGCAGTCCAGTGGTTGAAACTCAACCTCCCATTGCAGGGGGCACATGTTGGATTCTTGGTCAGGGAACTGAGATCCCACGTGCTAGAGGGCTCAGCCAAAAGATTAAAAAATAAAAAGACCAGTATTCAACCAAAAGGCTAAAATGTATGATCCTTGGCCTCAGAGTTGCTAAAAACTAGAAAGGGCTCCTAAGATGCTGAGGGCAGTGCCCTCCTTTGAGGAGTGAGGTACGTGCCTAGCGATGTCCCAGGGGAAGCTCGTGGTAGAGCCTAGACTGGGCCCCAGGCCTTGAGAACCACAGGGGCATTGCTCCTCACTACCTCGCCCACGCTGCTGTTTCCACAGAGGAAACAGGCCTGTCATTCGAATGATGACACTGTTGCTCAACACACGTGCAGAGCTGATTAGAGGCCGCGCACCCCTGGCAGTTCAGTGTGCCGCCTCCTTCCTATGGTGACAGGGCCCCACTCACGCTAGCCCAGCCAGCTGCCTGGAGGCACCCTCTCCAGGTACAGCAGGGCTGGGCAGGTGACCCAGGCTGGCCAGAGTATCCCACCCCTTAGATGAGGGGATCTACGCAGGGTGGGTGGTAAGCCAGTGAGAGCCAAGGAATTTTGCAAGGCATGATACCATCAGAGAGGGAGAGAGAGGAAGTCTCTCACTTTTATAAATAGCTACTGAAGTTCACATGAAGGGAGCCTGGACCTCTGTCTGCAAGCAGAAAACCTGACTAAATAAAGATCCATGAGAGGACTTCGCTGGTAGTCCAGTGATTTAAGAATCTGCCTGCCAATGCAGGGACATGGGTTCAATCCCTGGTCCGGGAAGATCCCCTGTGCCATGGAGCAGGTGAATCCCTTCTCTCCAACAAGAGAAGCCACCACAGTGAGAAGCCCACACACTGCAATGAAGAGTTGTCCCCACTCACCGCAACTAGGGAAACCCCATCTGTGGCAACGAAGTCCCAGCACAGCCGGAAAAAAAAAAAAGAAATCAACTAGAAAAAAGCAGAAATAGGACATGGTGCTCTGATAAATGCATGGCCCCTAGGTCAAGATGAGCTGAAAACCAACAGTACCTTTTTCAAGTTAGGTGAGACAGTAAATTCCATTTTGCATAAAGTAGTTTGAGCCAGCTTTCTGTACCAATGCAATCACCCCACTGACTCAGAAAAATTTGTATCAGGAGTAGGGTGTTTACAGAAGAAATCATAAAACAGTAGCAACTCTGTCTCTTGTAACCAAGAACCCAGGCTAAAGCAAATTCACCATGTGACAACTGCCTTCAGAGCTGGAGAAGAAAGATCCTTTTGAAAACCATCAGTAAGATCATGTAAACAAGCACCTTATCCAGCACCAGGATTAAAAAAGTCCTCAGCAAATGAAACCTATCCTTATCCTCATCCTCAATGGAAGCATATTTCATTTTTAGGAGGTAGTTGTTGGAGCCACTGTGTCCTTGTCTTTTGAAGTAAAATGCCAACTCAAGAGTTAATGGTTGGGAAATGTGAAGATGTAGCAACAAAGAACTGTTGAGCTGGGGAACTGGTAACAATTTAGACTATAAATCTGCCACAGAGCAGAATCACGGAACTCCTAGTTCCCTGAAAGATAGAGATAAAGGCCTGACAAACATCCCAAATTGTTTCTACAGGAAGCAGAAACCCTCCATATGAAAACTGCTGACTGCAAGAACATAGATCCCAGACTGGTTGAAACCAGAAGGCTGATGAAGCTTGAAACTTCACCTTGATGCCAACCAATCTGAAAACTATCCACAAGCTGATTACACCCTGCTCCTTGAACACAATAAAATTTCTCACCAGCCCCTCCAGGGTGGGTCACAGAGTCTTGAGATCAAGAGCCATCTCTGCTCGGCAAAGCAATGAAAGCTACTCTTTTCTACTTCACCTAAAACTCTGTCTTTGTGTTTCTATTTGGCACTGGTGAACAGAGGCCGAGTTTTAGCAACAGTTTTTATAGTTCAGATTCAGAACAGTCAAAAATCAATTGGAAAGTTTGGTTAATATAGATTAATCCTACTGTGGGTAAAAATCTTAGTTTCCTCCTATTATTGCCAAACTTCTTATAAAAGGAAGTCTTGAGGAGGAGTTTGAATTGTTCTGAGAAATAATGGTACTGTTTGAAAAGAAAGACACCAAGAGTTTCTTCATCTGCCTGCCTCCTCTCACACAAGCCTCTACACACCCACCTTTACCCAGGGCTGACACTCAGTTATCACTCAGGGCTGCCTGCTTCTTCAAATATAGTTTTTCTTCTTTAAACTGCAGAGACACACCTTAGCTCACATATACCATCAGACAGTCTAACACAGAGATGGCAAAACATACCACCATCAGAGCCACATCCATAGAAATGGTATAGCTTAACCTCTGAAGATTATCATTTACCACTCCTTATCTTCACCCTCCATTCAAATTCCCTGCTCTCTACCCTAAGATGCCACGCCAACAGGAGACCTCAAAGGTGGAGCCAAAAGCACGGATCTGCTTTCTAGACTAAAGCACCAAATCATAAGGCTTGAATCAAGGTGAAGGATTAAAGCAGGCAGCTTCAGCTGTGCCCTCCATCCTGAGCCCAATGCCTACAACCACCCTTAATTCAACTGGGCAGGGACAAGGTGGGTCGAAGGCCTGGAGAGATAGGATTTGAGACTGATGCAGTCACGGCTGTTGTTTAGTCACTTAGTCGTGTCTGACTCTTCGCAACCCCTTGGACTGTAGCACACCAGGCCCCTCTCTCCGTGGGATTTCCCAGGCAAGAATACTGGAGTGGGTTGCCATTTCCTTCTCCAAGAGGATGGGTCTTCCCATCCCAGGGATGGAACCCACGTTTCCTGCACTGCAGGCAGATACTTCATGCTGAACCACCAGGGAAGCCCCCCTATTCCAGTCACTGTTAATCCCTAATTCGTCCACTGCAAGCCTGGCTAAGCCTTGAATCAAGGACTCCCTCACTGTCAGGTCTCCAGATAAGCTTCAACCTCTGCTCTTTAGGTTTGTGAACCACAAAGCAACGGAGGGGACCCCGGCCCGACCCACTCCAAGAAGAAGATGCTCTGACTAACCTATTCACATCTATTCACACCCACAGATGCACACACAGAGGTATAGTTGGCCATAACGGCTCACATTGATAGGCAAAAGCAGCTTTCACCTTCATAGAATGCACTTCCTCTTAAAAGTTTAGATTAATAACCATGGATGGGTCAGAAACTCACCTGTAGGAGCCTGTAGCCACACGAATGCCATCAATCAGTGTGAACTTTTCATGAACCTTCCCAACAATTTTGGTTCCTGACCTGGCGTAGTAAATATTTCCTGTAATCGTCCGGACAGTCATCAGCTGTTGGTAGGGGATTGGGAGAAAAAGAAATGAATGATCCAGTGAGCACATGATAGAAGAAGCCTTAGTTTACGATTCTGAACAGATAAACGTACTGGCAGATGAGAGGTTACACTGCTGGGTAACAACGCCCACAGTACAGGAGCCAGGTGAGTCTCAGGACTTAAGTAATGCTACTTCACGTAAGTTCATCTTCTTGCATGCTTTTTTATGCATTCATATTTATTTTTGAGACCTTCAGTTCATGTGGACGTGTGCTCTAAAAGAAGATTCATTTTTTGGAGACACTGAACAACAGAATTCAAACAGTGACTTTGAAACAAAATGTGGGGGACAAGATCATCAAAGAAAACATGCTAGTGATAAATAACATTTTAACAAAGACTCAAAGAAGCTAAGATGACAATTCTCCTCTTGTATAATAGCACTGCTAATAAATAACAGCCCATCCACACTTATCCCCACCCCATAATGGGTATGGAGAACAGGAAGAGAGGACAAGCCTTCTCTAAATACAGGGTTTCTGAGGCGGAAACACTCATATTATGTGGCTTAATCAGCAATGTTACTTCTCCCACAAGTACGCATTTACCAAAAAGGTGCTCTGGTGATGCGCTGGGGCCATATATTGTATAATTATCCTTGCAGAATGACACACATAAATGTATATACAATGGAATGCAAAATACTAAGCCAATCTGAATTCTTTGGAGCAGAACAGTGGCTCTGTATCTTTAGAAATCTTATACACTAAAAGCAAATGTCTAAGATTTTTGTTTGATTCTCTCATTCACTCCACAAACAACAAAAGCTCCTACTATGTACCAAGTCTTGCGACAATAGATACAAGGCGTGCTCCTTACCTTCAAGGACCAGGAGACAGAAAATTAATGATTAAGTTAATATAGCAAGACATAACACCATCCAAATAAGTGAAAACCTACATCTCCACAAAAACCTGTACACAAATATTCATAGCAACTTTATTCATAATTGTAAAAAACTGGAAACTACCCTAATATCCACCAGTGAGTCAATAGTTAAACAAACTGTGGTTTAACCATACTCTATGATACTGTTCAGCAATAAAAGGAAGAAACTGTTGATACACAGAACAATTTGGACATATCTCAAGGGCATGAAAAAATCCAGTCTCAAAAGGTCACACACAGGAAGGAGAGGACACGTATACCTAAGGCTGATTCATGTTGATGCATGGCAGAAATCAGCACGACACTGTAAAGCAATTACTCTCCAATTAAAAAAAATACATATTTTTTATAAAGGTCACACACTGTGGAATTCATCTACATACTGTTCTCTAAATGACAAAATGACAGAGATGGGGGACAAATTAGTGGTTGCCAGGGATGAAACACCCAGGGGAGGGAGCCTGAGGGGAGTGAATGTACCATAAAGACGCTGCGTGAGGGAGATCTTCGTGGTGATTGAACAGCTCTGTATTCTGATAGCGGTGGTCACACAGATGTGCACATGGGATAAAATGGCACAGAACAACAGGCCCACCTGGTACCCATGTCAATTTCCAGGTTCTGGTGTTGTGTTGTAAGTTATATAAGCTACAACTGTTGGGGAAAACTGTGAAGGATACATGGAAACCTGTATGTGCTCATACCATCTTCCTCTCTTCACAACTTCCGTCGTTATTTCATAATGAAGACAAAAGACAAAACAAACTACGGCATAGCACAACATTGTTTCTGTGCTATTCTTACCAAAATGGGTAATATGAATTTAACCATGAGGAAACATCAAATTCCATTAAGCGTTAAGACTCTAACACAAACAGTTGCAGATGAGAGGAAGCTAGGAGAAATGGCAACTAAATGCCAGATATGGTCCCAGATTGTATCCTAGGTAAGAAAACAGGCATTCATGGAATGATTCGTGAAATTCACGAAGTCTGTAAAACAGGTTAATAGGACTATATCAAGTTTATTTCATGACTTTGAAATTTGTTCTGAGGTTTGTCAAGATGTTAACATTTAGAGAATCTGGGCACAGAGTATTCAGCGATGCCTTATATTGTTTTTCTAACACCTCTGTAAATCAAATTATTTCAAAATAAAAATTAAAAAAACAAAAACAAAACTAGAAACTTCCATAGAGGTGCACATGGCCCTGGCGGGGGAGAGGTTCCTGGATAATATTCCTGAGCAGAGCTTCAAAGGATCTGCATATAACACAAACACGAAGAACATCACTGTGGGCAGATTTCAGTGTGATTCTGTGCAACTTTCCCTTTGGCATTTATCTGAATATTATATAGGCCTCCGTGATGGTGGTCAAAACACTTTTTAAAAAAAATTAGTTATTTATGGCTGTGCTGGGTCTTTGATGCTGTGAGGCTTCCTCTAGTTGCAGTGAGTGGGGGCTACCCTTTACTTGCAGTGCGTGCGGTTCTCATTGCAGGGGCTTCTCTTGTTGCAGAGCGTGGGGTTGAGAGTCAGACTCAGTAGTTGTGGTGCACAGGCTTAGCTGCCCCAAGGCATGTGGAATCTTCCCAGACCAGTGTCTCCTGCAATGGCAGGCAGACTCTTAACCACTGGACCACCAGGGAAGCCCAAAGCACTTTTTATTTAATTTTTACTTTAAAAAACTTTTTATTTTATACTGGAGTGTAGTTGCTTTACAATCAAAGCACCCTTGAGTGCCTGCACATTAAGGTATGACCGAGTTCTGCAGACCGGGCAGAAGAAGCCACCCCCAAGAGGTGAGGGGCAGACTCACCAGCACAGGCAGGCCCTGGTGAGTGAAGGCACCGGGGCAAGGTGGTGCATCCTAAGGAATAAGTTAGGACATGAACATGAACACAGGTGAGGCCAAAGGGACAGGCCTCCTTATGACCCTTCCTAGAGGATGCAGAGCCACCCCCCCCCCCCCACAAAGGCAGCAACCAATAGCAGGCAACTGAGTTGGCAAATACACCTAGATTTCTGCTGAGTGGATGAATCAGAGCCAATCACTCAAAGTCATGGCCAGGCTATTCTGTGATCTGCCTGCTGCTCACACACAGCCTCAATTACAGCAACAGCACTTTGAAATTAAACATCGACACCTTCAATTTCTTCGCCAGGCTCTACGGCAGAGCAGACTGAACGTCTGGTTAGATCATGATGTGCTTTCCAGGCCTGACGTGCATGTCCCTTGGGTTCACCAGACGCATTTTTAAACTGACTGTCGAAAACAAGCTAGTGAAGTCATATAAGCTTACACTTAAATACTTGGCTCAAATTCTTTCATGCTCAGTGCAAATGATATAAAAAGTCTACTTTCAAAATAACAAGAAATTAAAGGGATTAAGAACACTGGGGCTGACACTTCCTTGGTGGTCCAGTGGTTAGGAATCTGCCTGCCAATCCAGGGGACACAAGTTCGATCCTTGGTCCAAGAAGATCCCACATGCCGCAAGGCAGCTCAGCCTGCATGACAGAATGACTGAGCTTGTGTAAGTGCAACTAGAGAAAGCCCACACACAAAAACAAAGACCCACTGCCGTCAAAAATTAAAAAAAAAAAAAGAACACCAGGGCTGGAGGCAAGCAGACAGATGGAGAAACTCCATCCCACTACTTTTTAGCTGTAGACCCTGGGCTCTTGGTGTCACCACTTCCCAATCTGAAAATAGGTATTATACCACTCACCTGATGGGGCTGCTGTGAGATGTGAGTGGCATAACACTGTCAACAGCCTAGAACAGCGCCAAGGACAGAGCAGGACTCCATAAACGGTGATCATCACGATTAAAATCGGAGCCTACCAGTGCTGGGGCCAAAAGCAGCAGCTTCTCCTTCCTCCCCATTAGAGAAATGCTATTTACTGTGATGGACAGAATAGCACTTTGTGTGTAAGAAACCAGTCTAGTTCTTTCCAGGATTTCCATCTCATTTTATGTTTCTGGGAACATCCTTATTTTGGAAAATAAGGATATTACTTTTGGGGTTTTCCTTTGAAAAATACTAGCCATTTTTTCTCTATAGATTAAAAAACATTCTCTACGATCATTGTATAATACATTTTTACACTAAAAAAAAAAAAAAAAAAAAAAAGGCAGCAGCTTCCAAGGCAGCCTTTTGCCAGGAGAGGCCAAGGTCTGAACCTGACTCTGTCCATTCTTTCCAATGAGACCTCAGGCAGAAGACTTTGCTCACACCTCCAGTCCCTCCCCGCTTCCAGTGGGGAGACCACCACCAACTACCCTGTAGCTCACTGACCGTCATTACTTGCTGATTGTGGTGAAACTAGAGACATTGTAACACAAACCTTTTCTTCTTCGGGATGAACTTTCAGATCCATGCACATATCCAAAAACTGAGAGAGCAGAGCCTGGTCCAGTAGGATATACACAGCAACTCCCTGTTTCCGAGAGATTTCCTGCAGGTCTCGGAAGATGTCGATGTCCGTGAAAACATCCATCACCACTGCGATCACCTAGGGTGTGGGGAAGGGAGAAAAGCCAGTGGTCAACCCACAAGGACACCACCTTACAGCCGGCTGTCAGGACTTTGGACCCCCTCTCGGAGCTGCCAAAGGATCCCACCCTCCCTATCCCTCCTTCCTTCTCCTTATGCAGTATCAGTTTTCCTCTCACCATGGACTCTTCTCCATTTTCAAAGATGCTCAGGCCACTGTAGCCTACAAATCTGGACCTGACCCAGCTAACCCTCCCAACTGCCTCCCAGCCCCTCTCCTCCACACCACAAATTTCTCAAAACTGTAAATTCAACCACTACCTTGACGTCCTATGAACCTGTTCCATTCAATTCTCTTCCTTTACTAAAACCCTTGTCTTATAGCTCAGACCAGCAAGTTATCCAGGTTCTGCAGCTAATACATTGTTATCTTAGACATATGGCTTTCTGTCTATGTCTGTAACACATGTATATAAAACCTTAAGAGTCTCTCAGAGGCCCCCTTCTGGGTGTACCAGTCTCCAAGCCTGACTTTATTGTCTGATTTTGGGTCATAATATGATTTTCTATTATAATCTAGAAAGGACCACCCCATCTACCACTGACTCAAGGCTTGAAACTGATCAAACCAGGCAGGCTGATCCTCCCACCTTCTGCCTCGGCCCATCACATCCTCATGACGTCTACTCCCTCCACCAGTCAGGATCTAACCAAATGGCTCCCAGAGCGCCAGACTCTCCTTTGTAAAAGGTGGTCTCTGCAGTTCTCTTATATCTGTCCACAGCGCAAGCTCACAACAAGAACACGGAAATATGTCCTAAAGACGCTTCCCTGGAGCTTGGACCAGTCCTTTCCCTCTTCCCAAGGACTGGGCTCCATTTTGCCTCCTGATCAATTTCCTTTTGTGCTGATCAATGTCACTCAGCACAGACTAGTTAGGTGCTGCCATGTGGCCTCAGGCAGATTATAGCTGCTTCGAAAAATCTTACTCCTTAGCTCCAAAATCGGTTCCTAGTGAGCATTAAATGACTACATTACATGGAGTGCTCTGTAAAAAGAGATCCCTCTGGTATCTGCTCACTGATTTACGTGACCAGTCCTGATTCTGAGCTGTCCAGACAGTTCAGGGCAGAGAAATATCTACCAGCTCCCAGCTTTCCTGCTCAAGAGAGGCCGCTCCAGTGGCAAAGCCTCTCATCACATCCTCTGCAGGTTGAAAGCGTGGTTGTCAGCTAACTACTGGCAAGGCCTTGGGGGCATCAAAACATGCAGGTCTCATACAAGCCCCTGCTTCGGGTCAGAGTCAGGGTTGGGGGCCAGCGTGGGGAGGGGCTGTCAACTTAAGAAACCACTCCCAAAGCCCAAGGTTCAGAGCTCTTTGGCGGGCTGGAAAACCTCACCAGTAAAAACTCAGGACTCTTCCCATCACATTAACTCCTGATTTACTTACAGGTCTCATCTCTTCTGTGGGGGCAGAGGCCCTTGAACAAGACTGATTCATCCCTCTGGTCCCAGAGAGCTCAGGACAATACTCAAGGGTCATTATCCAAAGACACCTTACGGGGAGCTCGAATGAACTTCTTGGCCAACTCAATATTTGAATGTCAAAGAAACGCAGAGACAAAGGGATGATTTTGCCATCTTTCTCTAACATTGCACAGTCTTGTCTACCAGGAGGAGGGACCTTGAAACGCCACTCCCGGGAAGTCACTGCTGTGAGTGAATTTGGGAAGGAGTATTTCTCTCTCTGGCTCCCTTTCTCCAATGTTGCCAAAATTCCAGGTGTGAGCTATAAAACCCACTGAAGACAGTGACTTAGAAAACAAGCATTCTTTCTAAACTGGTGGCATCTCCAGAAGTTTATATTCTCAAATGTGTTTTTATACATCCTATTTGGAGATGTATCTATCCCATGTAATTCAGCGGCTGAAAGGCAGAAAGGCCTAGGAGCAGACCCCAGCTCTGTGATTTACTAGCTGTGTGACCCAGGGCAAATTGCTTAATCTCTCTGAGCCTCAGTCAGTCTCCTCCTCCAGCAGATATGGATAACAGCATCTGGCATCTACGTCAAAGGGCTGTTGCAAGGATTAAAGGAGACAAAGCCTAGAAAGGGCTTAGCTCAAGCATGAAATCAGTGTTCGATTATGCAGCCAGCACTTCTTTCAGGGTCTACTGTGAGCTGAAGCCTGTGCTAGGTAGGAAAATGGTTATAAAGAATTCGACACACACCTGACTTACCCACAAAGCGAGGACCTGGGATGCAGGCAAGTGGTACATACATGGTAAGAGGCAATGAAATCAGGGGAACACTTCGCGGGGAATGGGAGACAGTAAAGCAGCTCCCTTGG
Source organism: Ovis canadensis (assembly GCF_042477335.2). Lineage (NCBI taxonomy): Eukaryota > Metazoa > Chordata > Mammalia > Artiodactyla > Bovidae > Ovis > Ovis canadensis. Next base: position 83,110,876 of record NC_091257.1, on the reverse strand, counting down.
AGCAACAGACCCAACACAGGCCCCCAGAGGAGAGCCGAGGATTCCTGGAGGAGACGGCATTGGAGCTGAACCACAGATAAGGACAATTTAGTCAGGGGATAAGTGAAGGGGTAGGGGGCGGGGAGGCATCCAGCAGGAAGCCACGTGATGACAGAGGAAGAGGCAGGAAATGACAGGGTATTGCCCCAGTTTGGCTGGAATGCAGAGTACGCACGAGAGGGAGCGACAGCACGTGACTGAGAGACAGGAGAGTGTGCAGGAGCACGGAAGGTCTCGGACGCCAAGCAAGGCATCAGGATCATACAGGTCACGGACAGCAGGAGGTTTAAAGAGTGACAAGGGCAGTGATGGAGCCAACAGGACAGAAGATACTGACGGCGGTGTAGGTTGAAGGTGCGGCCCCCTCCTCCAACTCAAGGCCACGTACCTAAGCGCCTACTGTATTGCTTTCTAGGTTCAACAAATGTTTAGGAGGACTGAAGACCGAACTGGGCTTCCCAGGTGGTTCAGTAGTAAAGAATCCACCCCCTAATGCAGGAGACATGGGTTCAATCCCTGGGTCAGGAAGATCCCCTGGAGAATGAAATGGCAACTCACTCCAGTATTCTTGCCTGGGAAATCCCAGGGACAGAGGAGCCTGGCGGGCTACAGTCCATGCGGTCACAAACAGTCGGACATGACTGAGTGACTGAGTGCACAGCACACAAAGACTGGAAGAGGGACTTCCCTGGAGGTCCAGTGGTTAAGACTCCGTGCTCCATGAAGTTCGATCCCTGGTTGGGGAACTAAGATCCTGCATCCTGCATGTGAAAGTCACTCGGTCGTATCCAACTCTTTGCAACCCCATGGACTATGTAGACCATGGAATTCCCGAGGCCAGAATACTGGAGTGGGTAGCATAGCACAGCCAAAAAAAGAAAAGACTAAAAGAACAAAAATCAGCAACAGAGGTCGCAATGGGGGGCCAGGTGGGAAACCATGAGGGTCACAGAGGAGTCAGATGTGAACTCAGGTCCACACAACAGAAAACAGAAAAAGAAACAATCCCGAGAGGGAGGTTTCAAAACTGATTGTGAGGTGGCATAAAATCTCATAAAGGGGTTCTGAATGCACACGTGTGAGAAGAGAGTCGAGCTCATAAAAAGTGAGAGAAAAACAAATCCAGGGTCAGTCCCCATCCTCAAGAGACAGGAGATGAGGTGGGGTATCCAAGCATGATGGAGTCGCTGGATGTACACCCTGACACCACCGGGACAGAGCCAAGGAGGCCAGCCCAGCTGGCCAGGCTAGAGAGGGTTGGAGGGTTGCTGGGCAGGGCCCCAAAAGTGGGGCCCATAGTATATAAGGCGCCTGCCAAACTGAATTTTGATTCATCACCCTACAAAACAACTGCACAACCACCACCATTGTTAGGTAGTGAGTAAGTATCTAATTTGATATTAGTTTCATTGTTTGGTTTTGAGGCCTCAACCTTTCCTGTGTATTGAAAATAATTGGATTAGAACTGGCCTCTCACCCCCACAGAGTAGTTAGAGGGTGGATGGAGGTGTTTCTCCTTTTGATTCCCCCAGTAGCCAACATCCCCTCCTCTTTCTAGAGCAGGGCCCTTAAAAGACTTCTGGAAGCAGTCTCAGTAAGGCCTGCCTTCCTTCAAGACAGACAGACCCCCATCCTACCCCCCTACCCCACCCCCATGCAACCAAGCCCTGCATAGTTGAACTAGACCTGGGGCTTCTCAAAAGGACAGCCTCTTCACTGAACTGAGCTATGACCTGGGCTCATTCACTAGCCAGCTGAGTACCTGCTCTCCAGGGCTGGCCACATCTCAGAGGCGTTGGTGTTTATGCCCTAGAAGATACACTTGAACTTGAAAGTGGTCATCACTCCCACTTCCTGAGTCATACCACGGGGTGGACAGGGAGAGACCCATGGGCAGGTGGGCATTGCCCTGTAACAGCTCATGCTGCAGAGTCTGTCTGTTCTCTTAGGGCTGGAAAGCTCTGCAAGTAGTGGTTCGTGAATGTCTTTCCGGGTCAAAGCCCATCTGTGCCTGTCGGTCCTAACATGATACCTAAAGAGGAAACACCCCGCTGTCGGAGCCTGGACGGCTGGTCTGCTGCCGGTCCTCATGCTGTTCCTGCTTTTCTGCAGCCACATCTAGAGCAGCCACTCCTGCCAAGTCCCACGTCATCATCATAGATGACACAACCTCAAGTTACCTCCTTCAGTCACTCCAGCTATCCCCCAGGGACTTATACCATGGGGCCTGGTGATCCACATGGTTACAGGCAGCAGCCCCTGGAGTATCCTGCACAGACCCCCCTCATTTATGTTACTTTCCACGTACAACTGGAATCTTTTCCGTTTGCCAAAAGCTCTAAAGAAGTATCTTGAGATCTGAAAACCCCATTAATCGTTATCTCCAATTTACTGAAAAGAAAAATAAATCACACAGGGGTTCTGTGTCTTGTTCAAGGTGGCACACTTAGTCAAATGCAGGAGCTGGAATTTCAGCCCCGTCTGGGCGCCTCCAGAGCTACCTGTTAAAAGGTGTTAAACATTATCCCAAGCAAATCTAATTTCAGTCTTCAGATGATTGAGAGCTTAGAATAGATCCTGAAAGGATCAAGTAGAGTATTCCAGAAAGTAGATAAGATTAAGTCCACCAGGGAGGATGATCACCAAGGACACAAAACTTGGAATGCCCTAGGACAGCAGCAGACACTTCTTTCTGTGGGCGGGTTTGCTAACTCTGAATGAACTAAATCAGGAAACCTTGGGAGGCACATCTGATGAGGCTGCAGGGTTAGACCTGGACACAGATGCAGGCTCCCCCACTCCTAAGCACCATGTACCCTCTGGCAAGTTACTTCCACTGTGCTGGCTTCTACCACATGCAAATAACGCTACCCACCTGCAGCGTCTGCAGTGGGTTTGGTCACCTGACAGTTCCTGGGACACAGAAAGCCTTCACATGGCAGCTAGCACAGTCTTAGTTCTCATTTTGCCACCTTTCCTGGGTAAGTCATTCTACCTGAGCTCAGCATCCTCAGACACAGCCGCTCTGAGCTCTGCTGTCTGATTCATGCACCCACCATGAGCAGGGTGGGGCTCTGAGAGCTTCATGGGGCCACACAGGGTGGGTCATTCCTGTTCTCATTCTGCTCTTCCTCTGCCTGGAGCAAGAGGTCCATGTCACTCACCACTTCTCACTGCATCTCAGTTTCTTTCCCTTCCCACCCATGATCATAAAGCAAAGACACGTGTTGGAGATGCTTAGAATTCTACCAGAGGTCTGCGCATGTGCAAAGAAGCATCAGCCTGTCTCATGGTCAACAAGAGCCTGTCTGCTGAATTCCTCACACTGAGCACACAACACCCAAGTCAACTTCCTTCAAGTTCCCAGGGCTCTTGTCTCTTCTGGAGAGCTTCTTGATAAAATTTTTTTTAAAAAAAAGCAAAAGACCTGTATTTTCTCCCCAAGTATTACAGATTTTAATAGAACAGAAATGACCTCCTGGAGATTTCTTTTACAATCTTGATACCAACTTCAGAGTTTGAAGACCAAAAAAAAATGTCAATGTTCACAGCAAAACCTAAATTTGTTTGTGCCTGTTGTTTTCTCTGAGTTTCATGGGCTGTTATTATAAAGTTAGCAATATAAGTACCAGATTAAAGTACTAGTGGAGCCTCTGTCTGCAGAGAGTGGCCTGGGGCCTCTCTGGGAAGGCTGGGGTGGCAGAACCAGTTTTTCACTGGCCCCAAGAGTAAGGGCCAGGCACATATGGTGGCATTTCCTCTGCACTGTTCCAGCATGAAGTACACAGGTGGACTGGGCTTTTTCTTTTTTCTCTTTAAATTTAGTATTATTTTTAATTTTTTGGCCATGCTGTGCAATATGTGGGATCTTAGTTCCCCAACCAGGGATGGAACACATGCTCCCTACATTGGAAGCACAGAGTCTTAACCACTGGACCACGAGGGAAGTCCCTGGGCTTTTTCAAAGGGACGGGAAAGCATCAAGAGGTGTTTTGTGGGAGCAGGGACTTACCATTGTGAGTTAGTTTTATTTTTTAATTATGCAGAACATCTGCCTGGCTCCCAAGTCCAACTGACAAAACACACTACATTCAGAGACATCTGGCTTCCATTCTTGTCCCTTCCTTTCTGCCCTCCCCACTAACATAATAACTTCAACTAGTTTTTTATTTATTCTCCCATTTAAAAACAATATACATAAGCATATATGTGTACACATCCTCACTTATGTTACTGAAGAAGTATGCATATGTGTGTATATGTATACATATACATGTTCTAATCCCCCTGCAGATAAAAGGCAGCATATGATACGCACTGCTCTAGGCCACTGCATACAACAGAACCTTCTGAGATGACGGAGATGTTCTGTATCTGCTCTGTCCAACACGGGAGCCACCGGCCACCAGCGGCAATTAAACACTTGAAATATGATTAGTATAATAGAGGAACTGAGTTTTTTTTAATTGTATTTCCTTTTAAGTCACATAAATGTAAATAGCCACAGGTGGCCAAAGGCTGCTGCATTGGTCAGGAAGCACTCCACTGTGCAGAAGGGTTTGTTTGCTCACCAATCCACCACTGAAGGATGTTTGAGCCCTCCCAGCCTTTTGCTGTTATACTCAGTGCTGGAACAAACAGCTAACTGCACAGGCCTATTCGTATTTTTCACCAGTGTATCTTTAAATAACAATCTTGATATCAACTTGAAAGACAAAAAAAAGATTGTTGTGTTCACAGAGAAACCTGAATTTGTGCCTATCGTTTTCTCTAAGTTTCACAGGCTGTTATTACAAAATTAGCAATTTAAGTATCAGATCTGTCTTTGGGACAGATATACAGACACAGAAGAGCTAGGTCCACAGGTCAATACAACTGGAATTCTGCTGAATATTGCCAAATTCCCCTCCAGAGGTTCTATCATTTGCATTAGGGCTTTTAAAAAGCCAATATACCTACTACTTCTCTTCCTGAGAGAACTTATTTTTTATGCATAAAGGAACCAGAGAATGATTCTGCAGCTTCTCTCAACTGCCTGACAGATGCCAGGTAAAAAGAACCAGGAAATGAGATGGCAGACAGAAAGCAGCACGGTGGGGGCCAGGGGCTAGGAGGCAGAGGGAGTGGGGAGCTGCTGCTCGATGGGAGCAGAGGTTACAGTGGCGGAGACAAAGAAGTTCTGACCCTGGATGGTGGTGATGGGTACAGTGGTGATAGTGAATGTCCGTAATGCCACTGATCGGTACACTTTAAAAAAGCGGTAAGTTTCGTTACATATATCTTACCACAACTTAAAAAGAAGAAAGATGAAATGGTGAAAGATTTCTGAAATCCTTAGGCTAAAGCATAAAATCAAAAGGAAGGAATAAAAAGCAGCCACACTTAAGTCTGGTGGGTAAGGTCTTAAACTACTTCCTAGGCCAGTGGTTCTCAACCGGGGACAACTTTGCCCCCCAGAAGACATCTGGCAATGTCTGGAGATTTTTTTTTAACTGTAGGAAAATATATAACATACAGATTTGCCATCTTAATAATTTCTAAGTGTATATTTCAGGGGCCTTAATTACATTCACAATATTGTCAACTATCACTACTGTCTGTTTACAAAACTTTTTATCACCTCCTACAGAAACTAACCATCAAAGCAGCAACTCGTTCTTCCCCTGACCCCCTCCCTGGGGGAAACATTTCTGAATGTGAGCACTGCTTTTCGGTGGGGGCCAGTGCTTCTGGCATCCACTGGGTAGAGGCCAGGGATGCTACTCAGCACCCTACAGTGCACAGGACGATCCTTCAGGACAAAGACCTATCCTGTCCAAAACGTCAATAGTGGCGAGGTTGAGAAAGCCTGCCCTGGTTGAGACGGGCATCCGCACAGGAACTGATTATACTGCACAGGTTCTACTGCAACTCTGAGGAGGGTTGTGTAAGATCAGGAGGGCCCTAATTTAGATACAGCCACGTGCACACGGGGGGCCTCCGACAGATTCCTCAGCTGCTACTCCTCCTAGGAGGCGGGACTCAGTGTCAACACGATGACAGCTTCTTCTAATGCTCAGGTTATCAAAAGGATGCCCAAGGGTGAGGTCATAGCAGAAATGTCCCTCTGTAACAAAAGCACATAGGGAATGGGTGGCTAGTAAGAACGATGGCTCTGGGGAATGCAGGACCACCTAGAAGGGTGAGCTTTGCCTGGGAGCTCCCATCCAGACACTAGGAATATTCCAAGAGCCACGGCAACAGCACACCGCCATGTAAGGGCACACAGCACCTCCAGGCAAAGTCTCCACGCCCCCACCCGATCCATGGGGCCCAGAGCCCAGGCCAACCCTGATTCACATGGTAACAGAGACAAAGAAATGAATGACTCATCAACAAATATAGAAGTACAGGGATAAATTCTAGAGTATGTATTTCAGGGGAGATTCTGTACAGAATTCTTCTAAAAGCAAACATCTCAGGTCTCAAACAGTCCAAAGCAAAAGAATAAAAGTACAAAACAGTATTTCCTACAATTGAGCCCTAGGTCAGCTAGCTGTCCTCTGAAGCCAGGCTGTACATAATAAGATGCTGGACCACACTCAACAGACCCACATTTTGAAAAGTGCACAGAAACTTCTCCCAAGAGCGGGACTGGCAGGCTCACAGCCTCGGACCCAGCTACCCTGGGACAAGTCCTTGCTGAGTGGAAAGGCAGGCAGACTCACCTGCTGAATGATCAAGGCTGCAGGTGAGCAGTCTTCGCAATATGTGGTGTGCACTATTCGGTGCCAGACATCCTGCAAGCCTAAACAGCTCAAACTGCAGCTTGAGTCCTGGGTGAGGATGAAACCCATTCCAGAACCATCCAGCAAGGCCGCAAAGCCAGGATCAGACACCCCTGTTCACCATCTGAGCCTGGCTTCTCCTGCCCGTACCCTGACCACTCTGGTCTCCCTCCTGCTAAGGGCAGATCTAGAACTGTTGCGGTCATTTTCCTGTTGCTTTGATATGCAATGTGGAAATTAAAAGTCCACATCTTGAGAAACCCTTAGAAACGCCCAGACTGTTGAAAGCTACCAAAGAACCAACACTCCCTCGTGGCAGGGGGGCCCTGTGCAGTGGTGAGTGGTCAAGAGCCCAAGCTTGGGGGCCAGGCTGACTTGGGTTCACACCCAGCTCTGTCACACACGAACTTAGAGGGCAAGCCGCTTCACCTCTCTGTGCCTGGTCTCGTCTTAGTTGTGGTCTCCTCCTACAGCTGGGAGGAGGGTTAAATGAGAGAATCCAGGGGAAGGGCTTAGCACAGACACTGACCCACTCAAAGCACTCAATCACACCATCAAGTGCTTTCACCGTCTGAACAGACGCGGAATGGCCTCTCAACTTATCCAGAAACAGCTTGAGACCTGTATCTTCACAGTCCTCGCCATCACAGATCCTGAACTTCAAAGAATGTGGCCGGAGTGACCCGGCCACCCTGTGAACATAACACACACTTCTACCTGGAACAGCAGCAACGGACCAGCCACCGGATTAGCGCTCTAACACCTGTTCCCTCCACAGATGTCTCTCCACCTGGGAACAGTGATGGTATCTCTACTTGGCACAAGGCAGAGCATGATGGCTGACGGTGCTTAAGAGATGCTACGCCTTGGTTTGAGTCCTGGGCTCTGTCATTCCCTGGCTACATGACCTCAGGGCAAGGGAACTTCTCTATGCCTCAATTTCATCACCTGCAAAATGCAAATCATAATCACACCTACCTTGGAGTTACTTGAACAGTGCTTGGCGGAGAAAGCAATGCTTTTCTGTTTGGTTTTGAACAAAAGAGATAGTCTCTGAGACCTCAAGTTTAGGGTGTCTCAGATCCAACTCATTTCCCCATCCCTACCCTCAGCCTCATTCTCCTCCATATTCTAATTTGGTAGCATCACTGCCCACCCAAGCTAAAAAAAAATCTCAACTCTTCCCATACCTTCTCCTTGGCTTTGCTCCCTCTCCTGCCCCCCTCCCTCACCACTCTTCTGGTCCATCAAATGACCAAGTCCTGTCAGTTCTACCAGAAACTCTTCCCCTGCCCAACCCCCAGCAGTGCCTTAGCACAGACCCTCTTCTCTTATATAGATCTCTACAACCCCTCCTTACAACCATCTGACACCAGTCTCACCCCTCTCTAACCCATCCTCCTGCAGGCTCCCACCAGAATCTCACAGACACCAATCTGATCATGTCCCTCTCCTCCCTTTAAACCTTCGATGGCTCCCACTGGTCCTTCCAGTAGTGTGCAAAGCCCTCGACAGTCTGGTCCCATCTCCCCATTTAGCCTTCTCTCCTACCATTAACCTACACATACTCTGTGCTCCAGCTATGAGGAACGTGGCGGCCTCAAAAAAATGCCAGGCATTTTTCACCATTCTGGGACGGTCCCTATGCTCTGTTCTGACAAGCCCCACTACTCCACTTGGACCCAGCTCCAAGGCCGCCCTCTTAAAGCTTTCTTTCTTCAGCCTGTAGCAACCTCCTCACTGCTTCCTACCAGCCGACTATCAACTCTCAAGTGCAGGCAAGGGTTATGTCTTTCACCTGTGGCCCCAGCCCCTGGGGCATAGTGTCTGATATACAGTAGGCACTGAATAAGCAAGTAATCTGGCATATGGAAAAGACATTGAAAACACTTATCAGATTTAAAGGTACATACCAACTTTCTCACTTACAACTGTTCACATTCCAAATACAGAATCTTGAAGATACAGGGCAGAGAACAAGGCAGGAAGTTCTACTCAGGAAGGCATTACAGAATGCCTACAAGACAAAGGAGTCTGAGCATCAGTCCTGAGCCCCTTCTAAGGCCAGCACTGAGTTGATGGACTGGTCTTAGCTCTAGCACCCCTTCAGTACTACTGAAAACGGGATGTAAGCAAGTGAAAAAAGTGAAAGTGAAGCCGCTCAGTCGTGTCCAACTCTTTGTGACCCCATGGACTGTAGCCTACGAGGCTCTTCCGTCCATGGGATTTTCCAGGCAAGAGTACTAGAGTGGGTTGCCATTTCCTTCTCCAGGAGATCCTCCCAACCCAGGGACTGAACTCAGGTCTCCAGCATTGCAGGCTGACGCCTCACAACCTGAGCTACCAAGGAAGCCCAAATGTAAGTAAGTGAGCTGCTGCTGCTGCTAAGTCACTTCAGTCGTGTCCGACTCTGTGCGACCCCATAGACAGCAGCCCACCAGGCTCCCCTGTCCCTGGGATTCTCCAGGCAAGAACGCTGGAGTGGGTTGCCAATTCCTTCTCCAATGCACGAAAGTGAAAAGGGAAAGTGAAGTCGCTCAGTCGTGTCCAACTCTCAGCGACCCCATGGACTGCAGCCCACCAGGCTCCTCTGCCCGTGAGACTTTCCAGGCAAGAGTACTGGAGTGGGGTGCCATGGAAGCAAGAGGTTAGGGCAATTCCTCTCTCATAGAGACCCACTCATTACTTTTCCCAAGTTCCAAGTGCCCAAGTTCTCCCCCTAGAGGTGATCATTGGGAATGCACTGCTGCTACTGCTGCTGGTAAGTCGCTTCAGTCGTGTCCGACTCTGTGCGACCCAATGGACGGCAGCCCACCAGGCTCCCCCGTCCCTGGGATTCTCCAGGCAAGAACACTGGAGTGGGCTGCCATTTCCTTCTCCAATGCATGAAAGAGAAAAGTGAAAGTGAAGTCGCTCAGTCGTGTCCCACTCTTAGCGACCCCATGGACTTCAGCCTACCAGGCTCCTCCGTCCTTGGGATTTTCCAGGCAAGAGTACTGGAGTGGGATGCCATAGCCTTCTCCGTGGGAATGCACACCTGTTCTAAAAAGATGCGTTTTCCCATCTTTCCAATCTTCCCACTGAACTCACAAATGTCCGTAGCATCAAAACGACCCTCAGCATACTCAATGCACCGCAGGGCTGATAACAGCCTAGGTGGCGCCCATATATCCTCCCACAATGGCAAGGCAGTAGCCTACTGGATCCCCTACCCACTGCAACCCCACCAACAGGCAAAGGGCATTGGGCATCAGGAACACTGGTAAGTCAGGACTTGTCCCCAGCTTGTCTACTTCAACGAATCGGATGTACAGATACCAGAACCACAGTCAGACACATTCAGCTATAAGCCCTACCAAGTCTTACCACGACCTGGAGCTTTAACTGCATTTTCTCTGTCACAGGCAAACAGCCAGGAAGCTGGGCACTGCCAGTCAGCAAGCAAGTTGGCAGTTAATCATGGCTCTGGAGGGAGGTGTCTGCTACACCCTACCAGCCCCTGCCACCTTGGGTGCTGCATGCTTTCTCCCTGATCCCTCTGTACCCAGCACCCTGGGTGCAGTCTCATCCAGGCTGGCAGGGAGACAAAATCTCCCACCGCACCCCAATACCTTATCACACTTAAGAGCCAGACAAACGGCACCAAAACCCACCGTGGAGAGAAGACTTAATGCATGGCTTTCTGCTTTTTTTTTTTTTTCCAGCCTATGGAAATGCAAACTCCCTGCCCCACCCATTCACTGAAGGTGCAACTTCCCCTCCAGGCTGGCAGGAGGGGAAAGGGCCAGGGCTCTTGGCCCCTCTGGTTTGCATCTGCTTTCTACAAGACACGTGGGGGTAACTAGCAATGAAAGACTCGAAACTCCCCGCAGCTGTCTCTGGGGACAATCTTTTAGGAATTTCCCCCTAGGTTATGCGCTTCTTAGGTCGTACACCTCTTAAGGAACTCCTGAAAGTGGGATCTAGAGTCGGCTGACAGCCAATCCGACAACTGGTTTTTAACTGAAAGCTGGAACGGACAGGATTTCCGGTCACCCTCCCAGGGAATGTAAATGTTAGGAGTTTGAACTTGAGCACAATTCGCATTCTTGGGGATGGAGACTCCTCCCACTCTCCCAGGCCACGAGGAGCGGACGGGGAGGGGATCGGAGATCCGAGGGGATACACACAGAGTGGAGAGAGTTGGGGAACCCCTCGACCAACCGGCCCGAGCTCCTAGCAGACCTCAGTTTCCCATTTTTTGAAGACGGTGTCCCGTGAGATCGGGAACCGAAGAGACCCGAGGGGCCGGGCCGCGCCGCTCACCTCTCGCGCCGAGCGGAGCTGCTGGCGCAGCGCGTCCTTGCAGCCATAGGGGCCGCCAGCGCCCGCGCAGCGGGGCTGGAAGTGCGCCTCGACGCGCGTGGCCCCGCGGTAGGCGCCCTGATAGAAGGAGGGCCAGCCGAGCTCCAGCAGCGGCGGCTCCAGGTCCGACTGCTCGGGGAAGTAGGTGCCGGACGAGCAGTCGTGCGACGAGCCGAAGGAGTCCTCGGCCGCCGCCGCAGCGCCCTCCTCGCCGGGCCGCTCGGCCGCGCGCAGAATGGCGCGCACCTCGTCTGGGTTCAAGAAGCGGCCGAGGCGTTCGCGTCGCAGGAACGCGGAGAAGGCGTCTGGGCCGCCCGCCAGCAGCTCCTCGAGCGCCAAGCGCCGCTCCTCGCTGTACAGTTCGGCCAGGTTGGGCGGCCCACACGGCGACAAGCAGGCGGCAGGCAGTTCGTCCAAGCCATCGTATCTCAAGGCCATGGCGGCGCTCGGACGCTACCCGGCTCGGGCCAGTACGGGCGTGCAGGACGCTTTATAGTCACCTTTGAATCTAACCAGCCCGCGCCATTGGCCGCCCCGCCCCGCCCGGGCTCTCCCATTGGCTGCCTTCTTCTAACGGCTCCGTCGGGACGCAGTGCTTGCCTCTACGGCTCCACCACCTAACTTGCTATTGGTGCCCCGCGGCCCGGCCTCTCCCCGAAGCCCCGCCCCTCCCAGGCCTTCGTTAGACGGCGATTGAGACCATGTTCTCGCTCCAGGGTTGCTTGGTGGAATTTAAATCTTGGCTACTACGTGCCTGCTCCGAGGTGGCGTTCCTGCTCTAGCCCTGGGGGGAGCTGAGTTCATCAAGATAGCCGGTGCCAGGCCTAAGTGGCCGTGGTACCCGGGGCCGTGGGACAGGCAGAGAGCCTGGATTGAAACCCGAGAGCCCGGCCCCCCTTGCCAGCCTCGCGCGCCCTCTGCCGCCCGCCCCACAGCGCGGCCCTCGCAAGGCCCAAGGAAGTCAGGAAAGTGCACACAGAGGCTGGAGCCTGCTGGGGCACGCTGACCCACTGACTGCGCCTCCCCAGGGCTCACAGAGTTTGAGCGAGGCTCAGCCATGTTGCCTTTATCCCCAGCATTTAAATCGTTCGTTCGTTCAAAACTACTGGTCCATCATAATAGCTACTCGTCTGATTGCCCTTCAGGGTAGCTAGCTTTCTCTTCTCTCACCTCACCGTTTTCTGCCTGGTGAACCCCTAACCCTGGCTAAACCCCACTCTCCACCCACTTTCCACCTGCACCCAGGCAGACATACAATTCTGGAGAAAAGAAAACACAACGATGTCTACCAATTGTGCCTGAAATTCATGGTCTCAAGTGGGCCCTTAAGGTTGCCTGTTAGCCTACATTTCCCTACTTCTAACTCTTCCTTTCTTACTCTTAAGAGTTTGCCTCCTATTTCACTGAGGAAAATAGTAGGAGTCAGAGAAGATAGTTCCACACGCTCCCCCCACATCTTCCTACCTGTCTGCATCTCTGCCCACATACTGGGCCTTGTATTACTATGGGTGAACTGCCCCTGAGCTTGTCTCTGATGCCTTCCATTTGGGCAGTAATCACCAATCCCTCTACTAGTAAGCTTTTGTCTCTAGCAATTCTCTCCTCGTTCCTGGATGATCAGTCTCCCCGCTTTACTGTTTCATTCCTATTAGCATACAAATATGATGAAATATTTTCCATCCTTCAAACAACCCTCTCTTGACCCTACATCCCTCTAGAGCTTCCTCCCCATCTCTCTCTCTCTCACTTTTATAGCATAAAGCCTCAAAGGAGTTGTCTGTACTTGCCATCTCCAGTCTTCCTCCCATTCTGTCTTGAATCCTGTCCAATCAGACTCATTCTGCTCAACCAAAACCTCTTGTCATGCTCGTCATGAGGGACTTCCCTGGTGGTCCAGTGGTTATGAATCCACCTTCAATCCCTGGTTGGGGAACTAAGTTGCCACATGCTGCTACAACTAGAGAATCTGTGTACCACTAAGGAAAGATCCTGCTAGACACCACTAAGACCCAATGCAGCCAAATTAATTAATTAAAAGATCATCATGAGCTCCACAGTGTTAAATCCAATAGCTCATTTTCATGCCTCATTCCCTTTGTGTGAGAAGACATATGTACAACTGTAAAGTCTTCATAAATGTGAGAGGTTACCACTAGCATTTAAAAAACAATATACTTTTCAAATCAATGTATGTCCACTGCCACGCGGATATCTCTGTTCATCCTCTCTCTCCCCAAACCCAAATCCTCTCTCTTCACAGACCCTGTTTGTGAAGTTTTTCAAGCCCAAGTGGTGGGAACCTCTGTGTCCCTGTCCTGGCAACCAGCATCCAGAAGGGTCCAAGAGAGCACCCTTCTTCATCCTCTTCCAAGATACCCACAAATTTCTGTATGTGATGAAAGCAAGGACCACTGTCTGGGGCCGTGTAACCCTAGAGCTTATCAATCTCTCCATTGCCTGAGGTCAGAAGTGAGGATAACCACGGTCTTACCTGCTGAGTTGTTGTAAAAATGTGAAGCAGTATTTGACTTCCCCACTGTAAACTATATGAGGAGGACAGGGATGGAGTGGGGAGAACAGGACAGGTCAAGAGAACAGAAGAGGGGGCAGCCTTGCTATATATGTCATCAGACAAAGTGTGGGGAGAGAAGGTTATAGGAGCTATCACAGGGCTCCATGTCAATTTCAAAAGCAACGTTTGATAGGATGAAGGTCCTTTCTTATTTTTGCTGTGCTGGGTCTTTGTTGCAGCATGCAGGCTTTCTCAAGTTGTGGTGCAGGGGCTTCTCTTGTTGCACACGCAGCATGGGCTTAGCTGCCCTGAGGCATGTGGGATCTTAGTTCCCTGGCCAGGGATCAAACCTGCACCCCCTGGATTGGAAAGCAGATTCTCAACACTGGACCACCAGGGAAGTCCCTGAAAGTCATTTTCAACCACTCTTATTTTCTTGATTTCATCCTGTTTCACCTTCTTGCAGTCTAGAAAGATACCTGCTCCATGGCTAAGCCCTCAGGCCTCCCTGTGATTCAGGGGCCAACCAGGAGAGGCCTCTGTGGTGGGGGCAGGGACGGGGAAGCCTTCCCTGCCATCTATCCCAGGCATCACCTCTTTGTGAATTCAAATCCTTATAGGTCAAGCAATTTCATAGCAATGACCACAGTCACACCGAGCAGGTGTTATTAAAAGGCATTTAATTCATCTTAATTAAAAACTCTTTAACAGCGAATTCTGTCACAGGCCTTGGCAACTGGAAGCGACTCCAGGGGCACGCCCCTTTGGGATGCGGTTGAGCCAGGGTCTCGAATGGCCCACCACTGCCACATGTGGCAAGGAGCTTACCTGGAAGTTACTTCAATACAATATCAAAGATCTGCGAGGATTCTTTTTTAAAAAAGGTTTTAAATATATTAGACTCTCTTGATTGCCATTTTTACACAAAGCTGCTGATACAGTATACAGAGATTTAACTTTTTTTTCACATAAAATACATTTTTCTTAAGTGTTCTCTGTACATCAGTGGCTTCTGGTCTGGTGAATTATTGCGGGGGGGCTGGGGATCTGCAGACTTTTGCTGGGTGCACAGAGCCAGGCCCCGCACCTTGGCACTCACAGTGCCCATGGGAAGCAGGCCCTCTGACCAACTGGCCAACAAGAGACTCTTGTCGAGGAGTGCTTCTAGCAAAGGCAGTCACTTCTGCAGAGTCACCCACTGGCCACATGACCCTTGGCTCTTAGGTGCCCTGGGGGAGGGGAGGCTGTCCCCAGGTCACAATAGCAAGAGTTAAATAGAGTCCTTCTAGGCATCCTGTAAGAAGTGCGCTTCTGGAAAGCATCCCAGTATTCTGCTCTGGAAAAGCAAGTGGGAGAGAGAACTCCAGATCAAAAGGTATCTGACACCAATAACCAAAATGGGTCTCATGTTATGACAAGGCCAGCCAACTGGTGGGTAGTTCAGGGGACACACCCTTGTTAACTTTTCTAAGCTTGGTGAGATTGAAACAGAACAGAGCAGTTTCATCAATGCTGCATAACCTGATGGAGAATTACATCCTGAAGTCTTCAAAAGACCTAGGCTTAGGGTTCATTCAACTTCCTGGAGCTACTAGACAGCAGCTCAGTCTCTGGTGGGAGTCACCAATTTTCAGGGTGGGAGCAAGGGCTGGAGCTCACATGGAGCTATGTGGCACATGCTTTACAAATAGCCTCCTTTAATCTGCCAGGAACTGCCACCAGACCTGGGTCTAACCAGGAGCTGGGCATCTGGTCAATCTTGCCAGCTTTCTCTGTGGTCCTTGCTCCGTATCTGCCAGGAACAGGCAGATTTATGAGGAAAGGCTTCAATGTTAAAGAAGCTCCTTTTCCTCCCACTATCCACTGGTGGGGCAGGAGGATTAGGTAATAAACGAGCAAGAGACAATGAGCTGAAGAACCTGAGATGCATTTGGCAGCAAATTCCAGGCTCCTTGTTTTTCCAGACACTGACTTAAAACTGCTGTTAGACAGTGCCCAAAAGATGCTGGCTGGAAGGCAGCTATCCTTGAAAGTTCCAGATAGACTTCAGATGTCATCTGCCTGGAACCCAAGACCCAGCATCTCCACCATTTAGCGGCAAATATTATCGAAGGGCGGCCAGGTCAGCAACCTCCAAACTAAAGGAATCCAGTCCAGGGATTCTCAAGAGCAGAAAAGCAAAGGGTTATGGACCAGGACACAGCTTTTCTGTCTCTGAATCAAATGGGGGTTGCTGGTCCTCCAAGGATGAGAACTGTAGAGAGCAGTGTCCTCACTCCACCTCATTCCTCCTTTATCCCCAGAGCCTAACACAGTGCCTGGTGAGCCTCAGCTACTCAATAAACTACAGTGAATAACTCAATGACCTTGGCCCCAGCTTGTCCCTCGACACCAAGGAGATCCACAGGGAACGTTCCCCTGGGACTTGATGGGAATGGTTTATCTCTGACTGAAAACATGAGCTAATGCCCAAGAGCCTGCAATTGGCTCCTGTCAATCAGCTGGGATTCCCAGCCTTCTGGGTGGGAGACAGTGGCCCAGGAGCAGGAAGCAAGGGAGGAAGGAGAAAATAGCCAGAAGGACTCAGAGGGGGCAATAAATGCCTTCCGTCTCTGACCTCTGAGCAAACAGATCCGAAAACCTGCACGGCTCTCTCCCAGAAGCGTGTGGCTTCCCTCGGGACCTCCCAGCTCACAGCTCAAGAGGAATTCCAGTGTCAGTCTCATCTGAACACTGTTTTTAAAGCCTAAAGGTATGTGTGTTTTGGATCATCCCTGCCCTGACCCAGTCATCAGATGAGATGATAAGAGCCAGCCACAGACCCCAGAGATGTGGCAGGCGTCACGCACACCTGTCTGCAGTCACCTGACCTGACTTTCCACTCTACATTGGATCCACCCTGAAATTGGGGTGGGAAGTCTGATGCTGTGACTCTCCCTGCATCCAGGAGCCACCAGGGGCGAAGTGACTCCTGAGGCCCCTGCTCTCCGATCCAGCTGCCCTGCACCTGGTGAAGCATCAGCCAGAGCCCTTGGGATCCAGCTCTGCCTCTGGGCTACAAGAGCCCTGGGGGCCACAGTGGAGGACTGGGTCAGACAGCAGACCCCCTTACTAGCACTGTGGCACAAGGGGCCCCCGCCAGCCCCAACCTCTGGCCCAGATGTCTCGCAGGGAGAATTTCTCATAGGTTCAGGAAGAAAAGGGTTAAAGGGAACCCAGATTTGTCCCCCAGATTTCCGAATCTGGACCTCAGGGGCCTCCTTCAGAGCTCTAAAGAGGTAGTTTTAGGACAAGTAAAAGGCGCACGGAGCAGGAAACAGACCTGCAGCTAGTTAGTTACACCAGTAGGTTTTGGCCAAGCCCGTGGACAGCGTCCAACTCGTGGGAAACAATTTCAAAGGGCTCATGAGAGGATGCAGTGGGGAGGAGGCAGACATCCTGTCCCTCGTATTCTTCCCTCCCCAGCATCAGAAAGATTGGGGGCCATGAAACTGTAAAGCTGGCGCAAGACCCAACTCCAGCACCACCACTTGAATGCAGTGCGTGATGCTGGAACACAGATGGGCACCTCAGATCCGCAGGCTTGGGCCAGAGCAGGATAGCAGCCCCTGGGCCAGACAGGAGCTCACAAGAGCCAACCTGCAAACCCACATCACCGGGCATCCCTAAAAGAGCAAAGCTGGGCCGGGAGTCCTGAACATTCACTCTGGGAGAGGTAGGGGCCACAGCAGCCCCTCAGTGCTCAGTCTGACAGTTCAGTCTGAGGAGGACTGGGTAAGACAGGCTGGACTGAAACCATCTGACCAGTCACAAAGCTCGGCCAGGGCACTGGGCTCTGTTATGCTGAACAGAGATGTCTGCAAAAATTAAAAACATGAACTCACTCTCTCCCTGGAAAAGCCCTTCCAACTGAAGCTTCTCCCTTAGCTTCCCTTTTTTTCAATACCAGTCAGTACAACCTAGTCATCATGATACTGTCTGTGAAAGAAAGCTAATTCAGCGATCCCCCTCCGCAACCTGGAGTTTTACAGTCTAAAAGAATTATTTTATCCAACACACTTTTAAAAATGCTACCTTTGTTCCCTCTCCTTGTCACATTTTGAAGCTTCCGTCCAAGAGCAAAATAGATTTGGATTACTCCAGGCGCAGAATTACCTGGTGTTCCACCTTGGCCCCTGGGTGCTTACACAGCTGGCTCTGGGCATGGGCAAGGATGTGGGGGGCAGGTCTACACCCACCTCATCCACCCACTGTGGGTGCATCAGAGTGAAAGTGTTGGTTGCTCAGTTGTGTCTGACTTTTTGCAACCCCATGAACTGCAGCCCACCAGGCTCCTCTGTCCATGGAATTCTCCAGGCAAGAATACTGGAGTGGGTTGCCATTCCCTTCTCTGGGGAATCTTTTGAACCCTGGGATCGAACCCCCATCTCCTGCATTGCAGGCAGATTCTTTACCATAGCTCCCTCTAAACATAGAAGACCTCCTGCTCCCACCAGATGGAGATGACAATACCAAGTTGTTGTAGGACTCCAGGCAAGATGACGGGTCTCAGGTTGGCAGGCTCCCTCCCCTGCTAAAGCCACATTGGCAGTGGTGATAAAACTGAATCTTAACCTTAGTCCTCTTAGGAAGAGCTCACAAATTTTCAGTCCCACCTGCTTCCCATGAGCCCAGCTGTGTCATCCCTGCGCATGTTGACTGAGTGTGAGTGTGTGTGTCTGTGTGTTGATATGTGACGTGTGAGTACTGGTCCAGAGAAGCCTTGACCAACAGCAGAACTAGAATCCCAACTCGCCCTCCCAAAATCTGACAGCAGGATGAGACAGGAAGCCACGAGGGGCCTTGTTTTTGATGGCAGACAATGCGGCAAGAAGCAGAACCATGGGAAGTGGTGATGCTATGGGCAGCTGGCTGAGAGGTGGGTTCTGAGTTCCTCTGGAACGCAGAGCCCAGCTCCCCCTTCCCGCCCCAGCTGCCCGCCCCCAGCCAGGGCTGCTGGGCTGGCCTGGACTCCAGGGTCCCTCTCCCCGCGCATCTCTCTCCTCCATCCCACAGAGACTAGGAGATGCGGCAGCAGCCATGGACCTTCTCCTCCATCTCCTCTATGGGGGCCTTGAACTTCAGGAGTGGGGGGTCTCCACTGGTGACCGTGTAATACACCGAGGTCCCGTTGCTACTGTACGGAGAAGTTCTGCCTCCGATCAAGGGGGCCTTGCCTTCACTGCTGCCCTCGCCCGTCCTGGACATGCCGCTGCCCAGGTGGGTGCTCAGGAAGGGGTGGCTGAGCAGCTTGGCCGCAGCCCGCTGCCTCTTCAGCTCCAGAAGCGTCTGGGGGCTCTGTTCCTTGTAGCCACTCCAGGACGGGGTGGCATCGGCCACGCCAGGGTTGCCATAGGCCATGCTGTAGTCGGGCACCTCGTGCACTTTCCAGACGTCCCCGTTGGACAGCGCATACTGGTAGGTGCTGACCGGAGCCCGGAGGCCATTCTCAACAGGCACGTCCATGTCGCTGCGTGGGATCTTGGTGGGAAACTCGGAGAGCAGCACGGGCTTCTCCAGCCTGGGGTTCTGAGGGCGAGAAGGACATCATCATCAGCCGGCTGGGGGGTCTGAACCCCAACCCTGCTTGCGCCTCTACTGAGGGCATGATTGCTTGAAACCATCCTCTTCCATTTTCCCTACCTGGGTAATAAGACCTCCGTTTTCCTTTGGGGAATCTCACCAGTTGTGGGTTTTGACAGACCCAACTGACTCCCATCTTTGCTCCAGGAGATAAACCATGACCCCAGGACCTGGCCAATCAATAAACTCACTATTGGAATTGGTTCAGGAATGGGTTCAGAAATTGGTTCCATGAAACTCAACCCTGGGACTTACTGCTAGAAAAACTGAGGAAGAGCAGCTCTGTTTCTATAGGAACTGCAGGGGTGAGAATCATAAACTGGGGAGACAGTGCGTTAAAAGGTCTGCTTGGCTGTGAAACCAACATTAAGGAAGAGAGAGCATGAGACAGAGACACTGCACCCTCGTGATACGTTTTTTTTTTTTAAGATTTTTTTTTATGTGGATCATTTTAAAAGCCTCTACTGCATTTATTACAACATTGCTTCTGTTTCTATGTTTTAGATTTTTGTCCTCGAGGCATGCGGGATCTTATCTTCCTGACCAGGGATTTAACCCAGACCCCCTGCATTGGAAGGTGAAGGCTGAACCACTGGACTGCCAGGGAAGTCCCCTGATGATATGTTCTGAGCCCCCGCATCCAGTTGGCCCAGACTTTCCAGTTAACCAAGCCAGTGCATTCTTTTTGCGTCTGTAAGTCAATCTTAGTTGGGCTTTTTGGTCACTGAGAATCCTCTCCCTATATTCCTGGGATAGCTCTTCTCCAAATGGGAGAGGTTCTTACTCAGAGATCTTTTACACCCAGAAATCCCTGGGTAACAAGAGCTTTAAAAGGAGGTGCTACCTAGAAACTCTAAGGAAAAGGTGGATACATTGACAGTAACAAAAATATAAAGCATACCAAAAATCACTATAAACAAGGTCAAAAGACACACAAAAAACTTTTTTTTTTGGCCACAGGACAGCACGTGGGATCTTAGTCTCCCAGTCCCTGCCCCCTGCAGTGGAACCACAGAGTCTAAAACACTGGACCCCAGGGAAGTCCCCCCACTTATTTTCCTGTAAACCTAGAACTACTCAAAAAAATAAAGCCTATTTGTTAATAAATAAATAAATGAACAAATACAATGCCTGAGTCCGAAGCCTGGAGACTGATTTAATTAACTGAGATTATAGTCTGGACATCAAGTTTTTTAAAAACAAAAACAAAACACCTCCCCAAGGTGATTTTCTTGTACAATTTAGATCGTGAACCACTGGTTGAAGAGACAGGGTTGTCTTATCATGGCTGTGCCTGCTATCAGGGAGTCAGCTCTGCCAAAAGTGGGTGCCACAGCCAGCCCTGGGGGCTATCAGTGCAGAGTTCTGTCAGAAATCTGACTTGGGAGTCAGGCTGAGCAAACACACCCTTAGATCAGTGGTTCTCAAATTCTTGCATGCATCTGAATCCTCTGGAGGGCTGGTTAAAACACAGAGTGCTGAGTCCCAGCCCCAGGGTTTATGATTCAGTCTATCTCGTGTGGGGCCTGAGAACCTGCATTTCTCTTTTAATTGGAGGATAATTGCTTTACTATGTTGCGTTGGTTTCTGCCAGACATCAACATGAATCAGCCATAGGTATGCATATAGCCCCACCCCCTTGAAATTCCCTCCCACCCTACCCCCCATCCTACCCCTCTAGATTATCACAGAGCACCAGGTTGAGCTGGGCTTCCCTGGTGACTCAGACAGTAAAGAATCTGCCTGCAATGTGGGAGATCTGGGTTCAAACCTTGTGTTGGGAAGATCCCCTAGAGGAGGGCATGGCAACCCACTCCAGTATTCTTGCCTGAAGAATCCCCACAGACAGAGGAGCCTGGAGAGCTGTACAGTCCATGGGGTCCCAAAGAGTTGAACATGACTGAAGTGACTAAGCACACACTCATATCTGTGGGGTAGAAGGGCTGCCTGGAAAAGGGAACGTAGGAGCTTTCTGGGGTGACAGAAATGTGTGTACTCATTGGAAAGATGTCATTGACAAATTCGTTTAAGATTTCTGTAGGTTATAGAAGCTACACCTCAATCACAAAGAAAAGAGAATTAAAGCATATCGGGGAAGCATCTGAAATGGGATTTGATTCCAATCTACAGCTCTTCTTTCCTAACCCCCAAGCTTAGGTGGGCAGGGGCAGAACAAAAGCTCCGAGCGTGCGGGCTCCATCCCAATCGGCGTTTCAGTGGGGATTCTCTCTTTTAAAAAAAACCACTTGGAATCGAATCTTTTTTCTTTTTAACATTTATTTGGCTGCGCTGGGTCTTTAGCTGTGGTTTATCCCCTGATCAGGGATCAAACCCAGGTCCCTTGCACTGGGAGCAAGGAGTCTTAGCCCTTGGACTACCAGGGAAGTCCCTCTTTTTGTTTTTACTCTTTTTATTTTATATTGGAGTATAGTTGATTAACAATATTGTGACAGTTTCAGGTGGGCGGCAAAGGAACTCAGCTGGACATATACATGGATCTATTCTCCTCCAAACTCCTCTCACAATGGAGATTCTTTAGAGCAGATGCCTTCACTCCTGCCGGCAAGACAAGCCCTCACATGACCTCCTTGTTCACACAGGGAAGCAGGGTCCCACTGAGACATTTTGCATCCCCCCAAGCAACAGGAGCTAGAAATGTTTTCAGCTGCTCTTTGTGTGATGGTAGAACCACAAAGGTACACCACTGCTGGTATGGTCAGCCCCTTCCTTCTTGTGCCCAGTAGTTCTGCTCTGGCCCCAAACTTGCATATTCTACTCAGCAAGACTGCAGCCAGGCACGGGCCTGAATGCATCTGTACTGAGTCAAATAGTGTCCTCCCGAAACTCACACCCACCCCACATCTCTGAGTGTGACCCTATCTGGAAGTAGGGTCTTCACACGTGTAATCAGTTACATTAAGATGAGGTCACACTGGACGAGGGTGGGCCCTAATCCAATGACTGGTGTCTTTCTAAGAGAAAATAGAGACAGACCCGTACACAATGAAGGCCACATGGAGACAGAGGCAGAGATTGGAGGCACGATAGCAAAAAGCCAAGGAATGCCCAAGATGTCAGAAGCTAGGAGACAGGCATGGAACAGAGGCCCCTTCCGATATCCAGAAGGAACCAAGCCTGTAGACAACTTGAGTTTTAGACTTCTGGTTTCCAGAACTGGGAGAAAAGACATTTCTCTCGCTTCAAGCCACCTAGTTTGCGGTAATTCATTACAACAGTTCTCAGAAAACAATACAGCATCTTAGGAAAGCGGTTTAATGCCCAGATCATTATCTACTCCTAGAGCCAGCTTCTTAGACATTCTATAGCCAGCCCCTATATTTTTCAAAAATTTTCTTCCAACCCGATATCTCAACACAATTCTCAACATCTTGTTAGGTTTCCCCTAAAAAAGTTTTAACACCCTTCTCTCCCACAGTGGCCGCCCTACTGAACCTTTTCCTCTGGGAAGCCAGAATAAAATCTCTCTTCTGCTGGAGCTCAAGCAGGCACATGGTGATCACTCACTCCCTGGCAGTTATGAGCCCCTACTGTGTGCCAATCACCCAGCTCTGACGTGAACACGTCCTACACTTGCCTCAATAACCATGGTAGGCACCCCCTCAGACAGGACCCAGCTGGTTTAAGGGCGATGGCCAGCTGACCTCCCTCCGAAGGCTCTGAAATAAAGAAGCAACGCCAGGCTGGGGTTCCAGCCGTTCCCCTCCCACGGCAGTGCTCACTGGGGCTGGGTGGGAGGCAAGCTCTCACCGGGTCCTTATTCTCTTGGTCTGTCCTGGTCTCCCTGATGTCCCCGTTGTAGGTGGAGTTCCGCTGATCCTCGGATGCACTCCGCTGCTGCCAGAGTATAGCCTCTCCCTCATACTCCTTCCTGTACAGGTTGGTCCTGTCGGACAGGCTGGCTCGACGTACCACCTTCCTAAGGGGAGAGGGGGGTACTGGGAGGCTGCTTCCAGGCTCCATGGGCAGGAGCATCCTTGGGCGCCCCTGGCTGTCCCGCCCCCAGCTCACCCTCGGCTGCCCGCGCTGGACGTCCTCCTGCTCAAAGATGATTTATGCCTCAGCTGCGACTTCATGATCACGTCATGCTTGTGTTTCAGCTCCAACAGCAGGACTTTGAACTCCTCCTCTTCACATAGGTCTGAAAGGGTGGAGGAGTCCATGGTAGGGGGCAGAGAAGGGGCTGGTGATCCCCGAGGGCCCCCCAGACCCACTGAAAATTCACATCTTCTGGGGTGTGGTTGGAGGGAAGAAAGCAGTGCCAGCCTTATTTCCTGGGCTACAACCCAATCCTTAGAGGAGTGTAAGAAGAGGAAACCCCAGGTCCCATGCACAGTCCCAATTCACAGATATGACTGAAGGATTCATACACCTTTGATCGCTTCCAAGAGGAGTCATCAATTCTCCACTGATAGAAAATATATCAAGAGAAACCAGAAGGTACCCCACAGAGCCCAAGCAAGACATTATGAAAAGAGCCTGAAATCATATATCCCCACCCACTCAGTCCCTCTCATCCTTTAGTTCATCTGTCTACCTATTCGCTGAACCAGTCATCCATAGATTCATCCTCTGCCCACCCATCCTCTTAATTCATTCATCCATACATTTACCCAGTTATCCATCCATTAATCTACCACCCATTAATTTATTCATCAAACTATCCATCTACCATCTATCCAACCATATATTCAACCATTTATCCTCCACTCATCAAAAAAATCAATGAGTGCAGGCGTGGTCCTTCTGAACTTACCAATTGGCATCTCATCCATGGATGTCCTAGCACTGAGACTGGCCCCATGGGACACCAACAGCTCTGCCATCTGCATCTGAAACACAGGAAGAAGCCCGGGTTCCCCCCTGCCCACAGCTGAGAAAGCCTAGGAGTCGGAGAGAGTGAGAGTTCAAAGCTTCTTAGGATGTGATCCAAAGAATGGTAGGGCAAAGCTGACTCCCAGGGAAGGCTCTGCTCCCTAAAGCCGGGAACTCCGGCAAATGCAATAGGCTTGACACCTCCTCCAGCATGACTCAGCCATACCGAGGGACAGAAGGAGTCAGCTATAACTCCAGAGCTGTCAAGTGTTTAAAGAGGAATGGCGAAAGCTACAGAGATTTCTATCTGGGAAACAAGTGGAAAAACTCAAGACAGAAATGTGGGAAATTTTCTAATTTGGCAAATTGGATTGTCATCTTGTTAGGACACAACTTGACAATCCTTTTTGTAAACTCCGTAGGTCTTTTCACATCCTACACGCTAGCTGTAGTCAACACCCTAAATGGGTCGGGTGTTCTTCTGAACCAACTCCCAGCCCAAAGGTCAGCAGGTTGGCCATAAGCTGGCCTCTCTTACAGCACTGTGGGTGACAACTACCTGTCCCCAGAAGGCAGCCGCATGCAGGGGCTCCCAGCCATCCCAGTCCTTCACATCCACGCGTACACCATGGTCCAGGAGGAGCTCGGCTGCCCGCAGGTATCCGTTGGCTCCAGCTATGTGCAGCTGAAGGAGAGGAAAGGGGTCAGCACTCCCCACGGGGGCTGGTCCCTCATTTGGAAGCAGGAGAGCCCATTCCCCGGCTCAAGGCCCAGATCATATTTAGGGCCGTAGAATGGAATAGAAGGAGGTGAAGATACCAGCCACGTGACAGAGCATTAGTAAGTCTGCAGTATGGAAAAGGAAGGTAAGGGAGAAGGGGCTTCTCTTCCGTCTTCAAGCCCCTGTCGTTAAGGCATCAGCATTTACTGAGTGCTTACTATGCACTGAGCCCTGTAGATGGGGTCTCAGAGGTCCAACAGAACACAGCCCTAATGGCCAGATGCCGCGTCATCCGGGGGTCAGGTTGCTATAAGTTTCTGGCAAACAGAGGTTTTGGGTTTTTTTCTTTTTTTTAATTTTCAGAAAGAAAAAAAAAAACAGGGTATGATCTGGAACAGGCACACATGAAAACTGGTATCACTATCTGATTTATAAATGTTTGATGCTTGCCAGCTATTAAGAATGACACACAGCCAGCCAGACATTAAAAACTGTAGGGCCACATACATAGCTGGGAATAAAAAGTTATGACTGGGAGAGTGATATTGGTGGGTTTTTTGATTTTTTGTTTTACTAAAGTATAGTTGATTTACAATGTTTCAGGTATATAGCAAAGCAATTCAGTTATTCACCTGCATATATTTTTTCCCAGATTTCCTTTCCCATTACAGAGGATTATAACTGTAATTACATTGAATATAGTTCTCTGTGCTACACAGTAGGACCTTGTTATTTATTATATAAATAGAAGTGATCATGTTAATAATAATAATGAGTTAATCACCAGAATCTATTGAGAGTTTACAGGCTCTGTGCTGAGCAGCTACATGCAGAATCTCATTTAGTCCTCCCAACAGCCCCCTGGGGAAGGTACGCCTCCCTGCTTCACTGGGAAGAACCGAGACCTAGTGTGTGCCCAGCCATGTGAGTGAAGCCGCTCTGAGGCCAGCCCAAGAGGAGCAGACCCCTGTGTCTACAGGGCTGAGCCACAGACCCAACAGAGCCCCATCCAGGGCGGGCAGTGTCCTGGCACAGCCTGGCCAAAACTTCGTCCAGTCTTCATGCAGCGTTCAATCCAACTACCTGACTCAATTCTTGGGTGCTGGGCTGAGCAGGGACCCCTTCCTTAGAAAAGAGCATGAGGCACAAAAACCTAAAAAAGAGAACTACTTCCACTGCTGGATATATATCCAAAGAAAATGAAAACACTAATTCAAAAAGATACAGGCACCCCAGTGTTCATAGCAGCATCATTTACAATTGTCAAGATATGGAAGCAACCTGAGTGTCTGTCAACAGATGAATGGATAAAGAAGGTATGGTATATACAGGCAATGGAATACTACTCAGCCATATAAAAGGATGGCATAATGGCATTTGCAGCAACACACGTGGACCAAGAGGGCCTTATGTTTCATGAAAGAAGACAAAGACAAATACTCTGTGTTATCACTTATATGTGAATTTAAAAAATAAACGAATGTATGTAACAAAACAGAAACAGACTCACTAACAGAGAGAGGGAAGGGGGAGGGGAAAGATGGGGGTAGAGGACTGAGACACAAACTACTATGTATAAAACAAATAAGCAAAGTATGTTGTACAGCACAAGAAAATATAGCCATTATCTTGTAATAATTTTTAATGGAGTATAATCTATAAAAAATATTGAATCACTGTGTCATATACCTGAAACTAGTATATTATAAAGCAACTATATGTCACTGAAATAAACCAATAATCAATTTTAGAAGTTTTATTTTAAAAAAAAGAAAGGGGGATGAGACAGAGGGTGGGACTCAGGAACGGGATGGGAGAAGTCCAATGATCACATCTGGGCTACCAGGTCAGGCCTGAGGGGCAGTGAGGGAACTTGGTACTGCTGAGCCCTACCTGAAAAGCTGAAGATTCTGAGACCCTGAGTGCTCACAATCACATGGACCCCAAGCCTAGAACAGGATGGGCCCAGCCATGGGCAAGGTTGAGGGGGGCTTCCAAGGCCATGTTCTAGTTCTCAGTTTAGAGGCTGCAGAAGCAGACTTCCCCAATACTGAGCTGTATCATGCTATGAAGGCCTATGAAGAAAGATCAAGAAGGTTTCACTGACATTTGAATTGAAACAGTGAGTGAAGCTAATGAGGCAGATAGAGAGAGAGAAGATTCCATCATTCTCTATCTCTAATGTCTAGTAAAATATGTGGGACAGAGGATGTGTATGTTGACAGGGTGGATGGGTGAACCAATGGATGGATGGGTGGACCAATGAATGGATGGGCGGACCAATGGATGGATGGGTGGACCGATGGATGGATGGGTGGACCGATGGATGGATGGGTGAACCGATGGATGGATGGGTAAACTGATGGATGGATGGGTGGACCAATGGATGGATGGGAGGACCAATGGATGGATGTGTGAACCACAGGATGGGTCCCTGGGGTGTCTGGGCTCTGACGTCAGGGAACCAGAAGAGAGGCTGTTGCAGCAACATCAGGGACAGACAATGAAACAAGGCACTGAGGTGGGAGAGGGTACACTGAGGCAGGAGAATGAACAGTGCAAAGCAAGATGGCCTGGATGAGTGGATGAATGTGGCACTCATCTTGAAGCAGGAGACATCATGGGAGGAGGTGGAAATAATGAACTCAGAATGGACACCTGCAACGTGAGGTAAAGGAGAAGCTTGGAGACAAAGAGGTGAATGGCAGAGCCAAGCCTCCCCAACCCACAGCTCCCAACTCCCAGCCCCAGCTTCTCAAAGAAGCTGATCCCTGCTCTGCTAACTCCACATTCCAGAGAGAACCCTGTCCCCAAAAGGGGGAGGAAGTCCAAGGCTACAGACAGGCCCCCTCTGTGTAGACTGGACCTCCCCGTTCAGCTCCAGCTGGTCTGAGTTCTGGTCCTAACCCCCCAGCCCAATATAGCCTGGCCCCTCTCCTCACCAGTGTGGCCCCCTGGGCATCTACCCAGTCAAGGTCCTGGCCAGCTGCGATCATACAGTGAATGTCCGAAATCATCTGCTGCTCAGGAGCTGCCCGCATCTCGTTGATTTTCTCCTGGGTGATGCCTGCAGTGGGTGGGGGGGGGGGGGACTGAGTCAGCACTCCCAGGCAGAGAACCCATGGGGGAGGGGAGGGAGGGCAGAGGTAGGGAGGTATGACTCCTCTTTCCTAGGGTCTGCCAGTCAAGGCGGTAAACAGATGTGCTCAGAGATCATTTCTCCCAGGCCCAGTGAAAATGAACACCACATATTGGGCCACGAACAAGAGCCTGGAACCCAGTTGGCGCTGTATTAATATCAATGACTGTTACATACACAGCTCTTCTACCTGGCAGTCCCGACCACCCACCTACCCACCTCCAGCTGCTCAAATTCCTGGCTCCGTCTCATCCTTTAGGTCCAGCCTGGATCACCTCCTCAGCTGGCCTCCCCTGCCCACTGTATCTGACCAGGTCTCTGTTCATTTCTTCCACTTCATCCACAGCTGTGTTTGCAGCACCAGGCACGCTCAGTGAATCGCTATTACAGCCACAACTGAATTACTGAATATATCACTTCTGAATGGAGAGCTGAATAAATCGAGGTGGAGGGACTCGGAAACACATTTTCAAGCCTGAATCTCTAGCTAAAATTTAAGTGTTACTGGCAGCTACTAAGGAGAGAGTGATTTGCTCTGAAAAAAAGGTCAATGAGAGCAAGCATTCTTGGATAGAACTCAGGGGAGGTCTGTAAACTTGAAGGGAGAAAAAGAATGATCTATTTTCACTAATTTTTTATTTGTTCGTTTCTTTTTGGCTGTGCTGTGTCTTTGTTGCTGGGTGCGGGCTTTCTCTAGTTGTAGCGAGTGGGATCTACCCTCTAGTTTTGGTGTCTAAACTTCTCAATGTGATGACTTCTTGTGTTGGGGAGCAGGGGCTCTGGTGCACACGGGCTTAGTTGTTCAGAGGCATGTGGAATCCTCCTGGACCAGGGATCAAATCCACGTCCCCTGCCTGCCAATGCATTCTTAGATTCTTATACACTGGACCACCAGAGAAGTCTTACTTTCACTAACTTTTCAATGAGATATAGCATTTCCTTTTAGTCTAAATTCATAGTAGAATTGGCAGTGCCCGTGACTTTGTCACCAACAGAAACTATAGGTATTTTCACACCATGTTATTTTATTGTTTCATGAATCAATGAAGTTTCTATACTATACATTTAAAAGTATTTGAGGAGCCCTACTTCAATAGCAGTGGTTTCCTTTATAATCCTATGGCTTTGATAAATGCATTTAAAAATACAGAAGGGGTGGGTCCACAGATTCACCAGACTGGCACAAAAATTATTAGGAAGTTCTACAGAAAGTGGACAGGGAAAGCTCCAGGGCCAGGGAATGGGCAGGCCAAAAGGGAGGTTCCTGCAGCCATCTGGGCAGAAACACAAGGGCAGAGATGAGGGGAGGACCTCAGACTGCAGTCCAGGGTCTGGATTTGAGATATATTTCTAAAGAGGAGGCCTTTCAGGAGCATGTACTGGGGTGGCGGGGGCGGGCTGCATTTGTTTCCTCTCTGAAGCTCATTTGTGAGCTAAGAACAGCCCACATCTTGTTTATCCGGGGTCCCTGGCAGCCCAAGTGGTGCCTGGCACAGAGCAGACAGCCGTGAATGTTCTTGACTTTGTATTTTCCCAAATGGGAATATATCTTTATTGTGGATGTTTTGAATCGAACTGTCACAGCTGCTGAAGAGACGGGGCCAGCTGAGGCTGCCCATGCGTGTGGGTGACACAGAAGACAGCCACGCCCCTCCTTGTGCACAGCTCATCTTCCAGGCTTGTTCTGTGTTCTCATCTTGTCCATCACGTGGGTAACAACCTTCGTGGGGTCCCGTCCCAGGTCCTGAGCACTAAGCGATGGGCCTGCCTCTAGGTAACTTGTTCATCTAAACTGATCTGAGAGATGCTCGCCACAGCCCCACACCCAGCCCACTGCACAGCCGGCGGCCCTGCCCTTACCCTGGTACGCCATGCACGTCTCGATGACATCCAGGGTGGGCTCATCCTCACAGAGGTCATAGGGCATGTTCCCATCGGAGTTGACAGCGAGCAAGTCGGCTCCACTGCAGAGAGAGGACCAGGGTGAGGGCCAGGAACGTGCAGAGGGTTGGTCTGACTGCCTCTACTGTCCAGCCTCTCAACCCACACCCCGCTGTGCATCCCAACACCCACAACCCAGCCACGGTGCAGCCCAACAAGGACTGCATCTCCAGGATCTCAGGAGAGCTGTGCCACTTTCCCCAGCTTCCTCCTCTGTTGAACCAGCAGGTGGGCACTTGAGGATAGATGTCAAATAAGAAAAGACAAAATTAATGGTGGCAGCACCACTTCCCAAGCATTTGCTAAGAGCCAGGCTTGATCTAAGCCCTTTACATCATCTGATATAATCCTCATAATAGTTTTCTTGGTTCAGTATTATTGGCCCCATCTCACTCAAGGGAAAACAAGATTCAGACAGGGTCAGTTACTTGTCTGAGGTCACACAGCTAGGATGTGAGAGGTTCAAGATGGAAACCAGGCTTTTTCATGGGCCAGCTCTTTTTACTTTTCCCTGTCCTATTTCAATATTAGACCAAGTGCAGAAACACCCAAGGATACCCCCAATTCCTCCTCTGAAGTCCCTTCTCCAAAGGCAAACCAGGATGGGGCAGGAGAGAGCCTTGGGACCCCGTGGGAGAATTCCCCTTTGGGGCCAGTGGCTCCCAAATGCGTGGTCCTGGGCTGCCCTGTGGCAGAATCACTCAGACGCCACTGAAATAAAATGCAGCTTCCTGGGCTTCACTCTAGACCTCCTGAAACAGAGTCTCTCAAGAGGATGGGGCAGGGTTGAGGATTACACATTTTAAACCCATGATTCTGGTACAGATTGGCGCAAGGGATTGGTACCATGTTGGTATCCTCTCCCTTTTCCTCTCGCATCACCTCTGATTGGATGGTGGCCATCTGATGCCCCTGCAGACTCAGCCACACCCAGGTGTTCATCAGAGGTGTGGGCACGGGCCACCTGCCAGTCCTCTGGCCTAACAGCCCTCCCCTGGGACCTCTCCTAGCTCCTGTGTGCTCTTGGGTAAGCTAATCCACCTCTCTAAGCCAGGAAAGCATCTCTATCACCCAAGCAGCCACCCGATGGGCCCTGGCTGCTCTGCTGAGACCTCTGCCAAAGGCCACTTGCCCTTGGCCACTATACCTGAATCCCTGTGCTCAGATGCTGGGTCCTAGGACTCCAGCCACCATTGATCTCGCTTTGTCTCGGTTCTGGGACTGAAATTGCCTAATTTCCTGCTGAGTTTCTCAGGACTTTTGCGTCCCTGAGTGTTCAGTGCCCAGCACAGGGCGTGGCCCAGCTCAAATGCCCACCAATCATTAGATGAACTCAATGAAATACACTTGAAATTCAAGGTTGCCTCTTCTCTATGTTTGCAGAGCCTGAGCAGACTGGAAACAAGTTCAGGGTGGGGGGAGACCGTTTAGAACTCTACAGAGGGAAATGGCCTTATCCCTGGGAAGACATTGCTATGTGGTGTCCCCCAAAGTAGGTTCTGCCCCAGAGAAAAGCATGTGGATGGGATTTGAGGGGGCAGAGCCAAGGAAATATGCCTGCTTTTTCGCAGCAAGAAAAACGGCAACAACACATAAGTATGAAGATGAATACAGACTCGTGGGGACAGACAGAGAAAAAGAGATGAAAGGAAAGAGACTCATACCCTAATACAAAGCCAAAGACACTACAAAAAAACTGCAGACCAATATCCCTTATGAACAGTGATGCACAACTCCTCAAGAAAATACTAGCAAACCAAATTCAGCAGCATAGGAGAAGGATTATATGCCATCACCAAACGGAATTTATTCCTGGATGCATAGATGGTAAATTGTGTTGCGTATTTTATGAGCATCATATCGGGAGAAAGGAAGAGAATGAAAAGAGAGAGAATGTGAATTAACAGAGACACAGGGGGAAAGACAAAGTGAGATCAAGGACGAAAGAAGAGACAGAGAGGGAAAACAGGAGAGAAAGACACAGGGATGGAAAGGGAATGCGAGGAGAAAAGGGACAGGCACCAAAGAGACAGGAAAAAAGAGAGAGAGATGGAAGTCCCCCGCCCCGACACCAAAAACAAGAACCCGGAAAAACACCAAAGGCGCACTCATGGCTGATTCATGTCAGTGTATGGTAAAAACCACTACAATACTGTAAAGCAATTAGCCTCCAATTAAAACAAATAAATAAACCAAAGGCGGAGGGAAGGCTGCTCCTGGGGGAGAGAGGGGCACGTACTACTGAACGAGGATCTTCACCAGGTTAATGTGGCCGCAGGTGGCCGCGGCATGCAGAGGCGTCCACAGCTCGTTGTCCTTGGCGTTCACGTTGGCACCGTGGGAAAGGAGCAACTTGACAATTTCCTCAAAGTTGTCTATGCAGCACTGCAAGGTGGACACAGGCAGGGTCAGCTCCAGGCAGGTCACGACGAGGGCACACCCAGTTCCCGAGAAGGACAACGGACCCAAGCTGCCTGAGTTTGAATCCAGCTCCATTACGTGCATGCTGTGTGTTCATGGGCAAGCCACGTAACCTTTCTGAGTTAATAATGTACAAGATAAAAATATAAAATAATATAAAGAATAAAGTCAGCTATAAGATGCTCCACAAATGTTGGTGGAATGGGATGAAATTTCGAATGAGGCTTTAAAACCTTTACTTTTTAATTTCGGAAGGCTTTCTTCAAACAAAACTGTAAGGAGAACTCTAAGTTAGATAGCCAATAAATTCAAGCAGGGCGGCTCAGGCTGAAGCTGGGGTGTGTGGGGGTGGGGGTGTTGAGAAGGTCCCCCTTCCCATCAGTGGCCTCCCTAGATTATAGTTTGAAACCTCTGATTTAGGAATTTCTGACCCAGAAGCTAGTTCTTGGGGAAGTCCCAAGTAATGAAGCCTCCTCGCAAAAACCCAGCTCCACCCAAGGGCTCTAGTGGGTCTTGACAGAGTCCCTGTGAGGAGAGAGCCGTGTCATGCCCTCCTACATGTAGGTCAGCCCCAATGAGAAGGCAGCTCGCAGAGAGATACTGGGCTCCAAAAGTCACTGGAGCCCCCAAACTCCAGCGAGGGAGAGTGAAAGATTCCAAGGGGACAGAGGGAGCTCAAGCTGGGGCCATGAACAGAGAGAGGTGAGGACAGAGGAGGCAGAAGACAGGGAACCACTTTGCAGGTTGCAGGAAGGATCTCAGATGACCTCTGCAGAAACCAGCAGGGCACAGAGCAGCGGACCTGTGGCTCAGAACTGCCCATCCAGGGACAGCTCTGCCCTCAGTGCACGGGAGACGCTGCAGTTATACTCAGAGGAGCAGCACAATTCAAACTTGTTTTTTAAAAAAATCCCTCCTCCAGCTGCATGTGGAGAACAGACTTCGATCACAAGCTTCTGGAGGGAGAAGAGGGAGAGTGAGGAACTATGTCAAAATCACCCAATTTAAGAGATGATGGCAGCCTGACCTACAGAAGTGATCACAGGCACGGGGAGAAGTGACTGGATGCTAGCAGAAAGAGCGGGGGCACCTGTGGGAGCCCAGGGCCTCAGGGGGGTGCGGGGATGGAGCGGCACCACGGCCCCCACCCGCATTCCCTGCAGAACCAGGGGTCAGAGGGACGTCCTCAGTGGTCCAATGATTAAGACTCCAAGCACCCAATGCAGGGGACCTGGGTTCTTTCCCTGGTCAGGGAACTAGATCCTGCATGCCACAACTAAAAGATCCCGCATTCCACAAGTAAGACCTGGTGCAGCCAAATGCATACTTACATACATGCCAAATATATACCTCCATACATACCACACACATACACACCAAATACATGCATACATACCAAGCACACATACACGAACCAAGCACTCATATATGTTCCAAGCACACAGATACATACCAAACACACATACATACCAAATACATGCATACATACACAACAAATACATGCATGCATACATACATACCAAATACATACATATATTTTTTTAAAAGAAAAAAAGAATCAGGGGTCAGCCCTGGACATATGGGACATATAGGAAATGAGCAGAGATGGTGCCAGGTTCTCTTTATGCACCATCTGACCTGAGGTTGGCTGGGTCTGGGGGCCTCTCTCTGGACACGAGAGTCAAGGGTGACCCAGTGGAGCAGGGCACTGCCTCAGGTGGGCGAGAGAAACGTGCAGTGGCATGGTACCGCCAGCAGAGGGCGCCAAAATCACCAGAGTGAGGCAGCCTGGAAAGGCGAGGGTCCCCCCGCAGGCGGTCCCTGGCAGATGAGTTTGGGATGGCCTGGTCCATAGGAGGAGCCAGGAGCAGCCCAGACTGTGGGGTGAGGGGACAGGAGGGCCAGAGATCCAACCACGAGGGGCTGCAGAAATAAGACAGTTGGGGTGTTGGACAGGTGGAGTGATTTCGCATATAGAATTGCAGTTGTGTGAGAAAGATGCCCAGGGGCTGGGCCAGTCTGCAGCTGGGAAACGACTTGAGCACGGGCTGGGGTGGGACCTGGGTGCAGAGGGGGCTGGGTTGGGACTGGTGCAGTGGGGGCTGGTACATGGTGGAGGGGGGCAGCGTCCTCGCCCACATTCCCCAAGGTGGGCCATGGCACCTGGCACCGGATGACTCCTCCCGCCCCCTCACTTCCCACGTTCAGTCCATCACCGGCTGTGGATTACATCTGATTGCTGTCCCCATCCCCATTGCCCTGGCCGAGCTTCATCATCTCTCTCCCTGTCACTCCCCTTTCACACACCCTCAGCCAGAGAGAGCTTCCTTGTTAACCCAGCCATGCTGCCCTCAGTTTACAAAACCTCTGAAGGCTCCCTGTTGCCAAGAGCAGAAAATCCACAGGAAGCTCTTGTTCCTTCGTTGACCTGGAGCAGTAGTGATGATGACAATGACAACAATAACAACAGCCCCAGAACAGCAGTAATAGTAACAGGTCACATTGCCAATAATAGGAGTTAATGCTTTTTGAGGAGTTACTAGGGCCATGCACTTTGCTAACTTTTGGCCATGCACTGCCTCAGTGAATCCTCAGAAAAACATTTCCAGGGCTCCGCAGCCATGTAGGGCTAGAAGCTATGGTGCTGGACAGTGTCAATACGCAGAACATGTCATCCTCATAAAGGCTGTATTGGATGGTGCTGCCCTGAACCTCAGTTTCCTGAGCTGTAAAATGGGGATAATAGTATTTCAGAGTTCTTGTGATGATCAACCCACGCTTCACATATGTGACGATGTTTTGTTAAGAAGTGAACATATGACAGATTTTCATAATAATGAATGAAAATCATTCAATCGTGTCTGACTCTGTGACCCCATGGACTGCAGTCCACCAGGTTCCTCTGTCCATGGAATTCTCTGGGCAAGAATAATGGAGTGGGCTGCCATTTCCTTCTCCAGGGGATCTTCCCAACCCAGGGATTCAACCTGGGTCTCCCGCATCGCGGGCAGATTGTTTACCATCTGAGCCACCAGGGAAGTCCCTCCATAATAATAATATCTAATATCTATCCAGTGTCAGATGATGCTTATAGGGTTTTATGTATATTTATTTAATCTTCTCAACAATCCAGTGACTGGTTATGCCTCTTTTACAGATGAGGAAAATGAGGCACAGAGAGCATAAGCAACTTGCCCGAGGTCACACAGCGAGACTCTGTGGATGCATGAAGCCCTATGAGACAGGAAGAGACGCCAAGAGGACACACAGGGAGCTCCCAAGCCAATGGCTGAGGGTGGGGACTTGCCCCTGGGGCTTATGGGTAGGGCAGTGGCTACCCTTCCCGCCCTCAGAGGGCGATGGAGAGGGTCTCACCAGCCCAGGCTTCCAGAGCCTGGCCAGGCTGCCTTCAAGTCCACCTGCTCTGACACTTGGGCCAGGGCACAGGGAGGTTCAGCCTGTTCACTCATTAACTCAGCAGGCACATATGAAGCACCTACTGTATGCCGACATGGTGGGGGACAAAGTGGATACACCAATGAGAAAGAGACATGATGAGCTCTGCCCTCGTGCAGTACAGAGTCTTGGGTAACCAGAGACCAACATTAAATGGTCCCACTAATGGCTGGAAAGCTTCCCTGATAGCTCAGTTGTTGAAGAATCTGCCTGCAGTGCAGGAGACCCCAATTCGATTCCTGGGTCAAGAAGATCTACTGGAAAAGGGATAGGCTATCCACTCCAGTATTCTTGGGCTTCACTTGTGGCTCAGCTGGTAGAGAATCTGCCCGCAATGCAGGAGACCTGAGTTTGATCCCTGGGTTGGGAAGATCCCCTGGAGAAGGGAACGGCTATCTACTCCAGTATTCTGGCCTGGAGAATTAAGAGTCGGACACGACTGAAAGACTTCCACTTTCACTGGCTGGAATGACAGAGGTGCTCAGAGGATATAACAGCACAGCTCTCAGACTCTAGCTGTGCATGCACCTAAACACTGGGTGAGATGCAATGGGGAGCAGACAGTGTGTGCAAGGGACCAAAAAGTCAAGTAGCTGAAGGCCTGGCAGTCAGCATGGCCGGCTCGGCAGGGGCACTGGGGTGCTCCTTACCCCTAGTGTTATGCGAAGACACGGGAGTGCTCTGAGTAACATCAGCAGATGTTGGGTCTGAGCATCCCTGCGGCCACAGCACGGAGGATGGATCAGGGCAGGATGCCTGAATGCTGGGGCCCAGGGAAGGGGCTGCTGCAGCGTGAGGTGATGAGAAATGTCAGCCAGAGCAGCCCCTCCCCAGCCAAGCGGGGGTCTGGGCCCATCTTACTGCCCTAAAGAGGCCGTGTGTTATGACAGCACATGGTTCCTGACCAGAGTCCAAAGCAGTGTGACCTTAGGCCGGTCCCATAATCTCCCTGTCAATCACTGCTGTCACCAGGGTGGACGGATGCCTTGGTGGGTGTGAACAAATGTGCTTCATACACTGTCAAGCTCCGAACAAACTTGCTTTGTGTGTCAAACACTTTGCCAGGCAGCGAGGATGCAGCGGACAAAGGCTCCCTGTCCCCGGAGGCAGTGTGTGTGCCACGCACGTGGGCACGGGGCTCTGTGGGCGTGTCTGTAACAGACACACTCGTCTCCCGGGCAGACAAGAGCCTTTCAGAAGTGGCAGCTGCGGCTCCCCTCCCCCTCCTCCCTGAGGGTCCTGGGCAGGAAAAAGCAGGGAGATGGGGCATGTGTCTAGGTGGGGAGCAGGGAGTCAGGGGTCCCAGTGGGTCCTTACCTGGTGCAGGGCAGTGAGTCCATCTTCATTGCACAAATCAGGGCTGACCTTATTCTTCAGGAAGTAGCGCACTGCAACAGAGGGGAAAGAGGTGACTGTCTTGTCACACATTCCATGAGCAGGGGTGCGGGGGACCCAGGTAAGACCCACTGTCCTCCAGGTCCTGGCACCACCAGTCTTATTTACTCCTTACAAACCTCCTGCCTCTATCCTCCCCCACCCATTCAAACCCTAGTTCGCATCTTGGACCCAAGTGCAAAGGGAAAGATGCAGGGGTCAGCACACACATTTGGGCACAACTTCTGTACATTCAAGTCTACCCACTCAGAGACTTGGACCACAGCACAGGGAGGCATCAGTGAGTTCATTCATTAAGGCAGTATGCACATATTGAGCACCTACTGTATGCCATCGTGGGGAAGAGTGGTGAGATACACCAAGGAGCAGGAGGTGTGGATTCTGCCTTCGTGCGGCTCAGAGTTTGGGAAACGAAAGACCGACATCCAATGAGCAAATCCAGCAGTCCTATAAGACCATTCACAGACCTTCATGCTTTAGGTTACCCATCTCTGGTCAGTCTCCAGCCAGGCCACCCCCACAGGGTGAGGTGTCCCTGAGGCCAGTGGGATGAAGCCCATGGTTTCCCCTCTGGCCCATCTTACCCTTCCCTGTTCACATGGCTCCAGGGCCGAATGTAGAGCCTGCGCAAGCCTTGTCCCTAGACCCAGCTTCCCAAGGGTGGACCACACAGCAAGAAAGTGCACCTCTAGGCTGAAGGGGAGACCACAGTGTGGCTGTTTGCAGAGCCAATGGAGAAACTTGGCGACACAAGCTGGCTTGTGTGTGTGAGGCCCTCATGATGCTGAGAAAGCCAGGGACAGAGGCCAGGGTCCTGCAAGTGCGGGAGCAGGCCGGCCCTGGCCTCTCAGAGCCCCTCCCGCACCCATCTAGTCTGAAAGTGTGAGTATCTCAGTTGTGTCCGACTCTTTGCAACCCCATGGTCAGAGAAGCCTGGCGGGATACGGTCCATGGACCCTATGGACCCTATGAACCCTATGGACCGTAGCCCGCCAGGCTCCTCTGTCCATGGGATTCTCCAGGCAAGAATACTGGAGTGGGTAGCCATTCTCTTCTCCGGGGGTGGGGGGAGGGGTCTTCCCGACCCAGGGATCTGGTCTCCCTTATTTCAGGCAGATACTTTTATCATCTGAGACACCACCTTGTCTGGCTCCCTCAAAACACTAGCCGAAGTGCGCGCCCCCTAATGCCCATGGGGGGCGGTGTCTCCACGCCACCACCCACACGCTGGGGCAGGGCCACTGTGGTTTCCTAGCCGATTTGCCTCTGCTGTGGGGGGACAAACTCGAGTGAACTGTGAAGGGTAGAGGGCAGGCCATCCATTCTGCACGCTGAATATCCGCTGGGCAACCCCAGAGGAGGCAGGGGAGGGAGATGAGGTCTCTGGAAACTCAATGGGATGGGGGCTGTCTTCATTAGGCTCAGATCCAGGAACCACAGGCCCAGCAGCACCCTCGGCCTGAGTGTGACCAGTCCCCCCTGCGAGGGGGAGGCTGAAGTTTCCACCCAACTTCCTGGCAAGAGGTGACATCTCCCACAGACTTGCCCGAGATGATTTCATCACTGCTAGGGGTCAGGGGGACAACGGGCTTATATATGGTTTACACTCAGGTCCTCTGGAGCTGCCGTGTCCACTAGGGAACCACTGGCCACAGCGGGCTCTTGGGGTTTTTCAAATGTTAACTTGTAAAAATTCAAAATTCACTTCCCTCAGTCATTCTGGCCACATTTTAAGGACTCAACAACTACAAAGCAAAAGTGTTAGTTGCTCAGTCAAGTCCGACTCTTTTGCGACCCCAGGCTCCTCTGTCCATGGAATTCTCCAGGAAAGAGTACTAGAGGGTTGCCATTTCCTACTCCAGGGGATCTTCTTGACCTAAGGATCAAACCCAGGTCTCCCGCATTGCAGGCAGATTCTTTACTGTCTGAGCCACCAGGGAAGCCCCCAACAACTACAGGTAGCTACCATATTAGAAAGTGCACAAATAGAACATTTCCCATCTTCACAGAAAGTTCTAATGGACATCGCTGCTTTGGGGCATTACACATGGAAATTAACTGCATCACCAACTGCTCAGACCCTTCTGTGGCTCCCTACGGCTCTGGAAACAAGTGCAAAACCCTGATGATGATGTAGAAGGTCTGCGTGATGTCTGCCCTGTCTGCAGGCCTCCATGTCGCACGTTACAGCGGGACCGTTCATTCACACTGTGGCCTGTGAGAACTCCTCTTAGGGCAGAGGAGTTTGCTCAGTTGTACAGTACTCCCAACCTACCCGCCTCTCCAGTCTTTTTCTTAAATTTCAAACACCTTTCACCATGGTCTTTTGTCAGCTACAGAGTCACCAAATCTCCTTTGATCTCTGAGCTTTTGCACTGCCTGTTTCTATTACCTGGAAAACTCAGTCATCCATGCCTGCATGCATCCATCCATCTAGCCTCACTCATTCATCCACCCATCCACCATCCATCACCCACCTGCATCCATGCATCCATCCAGCCATCCACCCACCCACCAGCATCCATTCATCCACCTATCCACCATCTATCCACCCACCCTCATCCATTCATCCGTCCAGTCATCCACCTACCCACCAATCATCCATCCACCCACAGCCATGCATTCCATCTCTAACACACACACACATACACACACACACACACACACCTGTCTCACTCCTCATCCTTTACATCTCAGCTAAAACTTCCCAGATGAAGGTACTCCCCGATTCTGCACACCCACAGCATCTACATATCTCATATATATAGCCTTATCACAACCATAATTACGTAACTATTTGGGTAATCATGGCAGGCTTTGGGTCTGTCTGCTGTGACCTGGCACTCACTGCTGAGGTCTGGCACACAGTTAATCCTCAACAACCCTTCCAGGACCCTGACTCACTTGGTGGCCTCTTAGCTCAGTCCAAGGACACAGCTTATCCATCTCTCAGCACAGCAGACCACCCTGTAGGGCTGACCCGAATGGCTCACATCTGGAGTATTCAGCGCGGCCCATGGGGACTTCCTACCAGGATGGATGGTACTGGTCTCAGCCTCAAGGCCATGTTGAGAACACTATGGCAAAGCCACTGATCACTGTGGCCCAGCCTGTCCACAAGGGGTGTCCTGGGCCTGACAACTGGCCTTTGGAAGAGAAGTGACCACAGTGCCCCTGTGCATCACAGAAGGTTCTGGAAGGTTCTGCTCCCATTAGGCCAGGGTTCAAATCCTTTGGGGGTGACTGGTGAACTAGGCTTCTGGTCTGGGAGACACTCTCTGAGGCAGAAATTAAGCGTCAGCTGCCAAAAACAGTCTTTGTGTGCAGTAATTATTGGGGTGTTCTCTGTGCGATGTGGGAACCTAAGACATATAATTACTCCAATGTCGGGCAGTTATTTTCAGCCCAAGAGGTGGGACAAGTCATCTCCGTCTCTAAGGAGCCATTGACAGTCATGACCCAAGGCCCCCCTCTGTTGGTTCTCTTATACTTTAGCTGGGGGCCTGGTTCTGGACACAACCCACTGGAGCAAAGACTCCACCATCCAGGACCTAGCCAGGCTTTCCTGCCTCTGGGGTTCAACAATAAAATGATTCTTCTGGACTTCCCTGGTGGTCCAATGGTTAGGAATCTGCCTGCCAATGCAGGGGATGTGGTTTGATTCCCTGGTCCGGGAAAATTCCACTGCCACAGGGCAACTAAGCTCATGTGCCACCACTACCGAGTCCACAACTCTAGAGCCCGTGCTGTGCAACAAGAAGCCACCGCAGTGAGAAGCCCGCACACTGCAACTAGACAGAAGCCCCTGCTCACCGCAACCAGAGAAAGCCCTCTCGCAGCAATGAAGACCCAGTGCAACCAAAAATAAATTAAAAAATTTTAATGTTAAAAAATGATTCCTCTATCAACACTGTCTTTTTACTGAGCCCCTCCTATGCACCCGGGTTGAAGCAGAACTGCTTTGTTTCATGGGTTCATGTCTAATCATTCCTCCTATGGAGAAAAGGAGACAGGGTCAGGGAAGTACAGCTCACCGCCGCACAAGACTGAGCAGAGGAAATCAGACTCTCTGATTTCTACGCCCAGACTCTTGACCACAAGACTGCTCTTTTCTGCCCCCGGGGCCAGGCGTGGCGACCAGCAGTGCTGGAGTATTCAGAGCTGGGTTAAAGGCTGGTGTGGGGAGGAGGGGGATGGGACCGTGGCCACAGTGACCTCTGCTCTGTAAGCATCAGAGGCCCTTGAGTCCCAGGCCAAGCCTCTTCTTGCAGACAGAGGGGCTCAGAGATCTACAGCCAGGACAGCAGAAATACCGCAGTCCCCATGGGGCACGGAGAGACATCTCAAGGGACAAGTTAAACACAAAGTCGCTTCCTCTCACTCCCTACTTAAAACTCTCTCCTGGCTCCACAATGCTCTTAGACTAGAGTTCAGGGCTTGCCTGGGGGCTCCGTGGTAAAGAATCTGTCTGCCAATGCAGGAGACGCAGTTTCAATTCCTGGTCCAGGAAGACCCCACATGCCGTGGAGCAACTGAGCCCGTGCACCACAACTGCTGGGCCTGTGCTCCAGAGCCCAGGAACTGCAACTACCAGGCCCAGACACCACCGCTACTGAAGCCGGTGTGCCCTAGAGCTTGTGCTCCACAACAAGAGAAGCCACAGCGATGAGAAGCCCACACACCGAAACTAGACAGTAGGCCCTGCTCACCACAACGCAGCAACAAAGGCCCAGCACAGTCTAAATAAACAAAATC
The DNA here is from genome assembly GCF_042477335.2 of Ovis canadensis. Classification (NCBI taxonomy): domain Eukaryota; kingdom Metazoa; phylum Chordata; class Mammalia; order Artiodactyla; family Bovidae; genus Ovis; species Ovis canadensis. The sequence continues at coordinate 83,068,931 of NC_091257.1, read as the reverse complement.
ATACAGAAGAGAATCGCATTCAGAATTCTTCCTTGGCCTTCACTGGGTCAGCAAACTACAGCCCATAGGCTGTATCTGGCAGGCAGCCTGCTCCGATAAATGAAAATTTCTTGGAACACATCTGCACTCATTCATTTGCATATTGCCTGTGACTGCTTTTACCCTGCAACACCACAGTTGATTAGTTACAGCAGAGACGTATGGTCTGGACAACCTAAAATATTTACTTTTACTATCAGGCTTTTTACAGAAAAGACTTGCTGACCCTGGTCTTCACGGTCCTGCATGGTGTGGACTTGCCTACAGGGCTACCATCTTGCTATTTTCATCAGAGTCTATGGGAATGGCTTGCTCTGAAGTTGTGCAGTGCACAGCCTGCTCAACTGGACCTAGCCATCCTATATCCCTAGCTCTCGAGGCTCTTGCTCTCTGAGCACCTTGCACAATAGAGGTAGCTGGCTTAGGCGGATCTGAGGGGTTGGTGGGGGCTCAGAAAGAACAAAGGCAAGAAGGGCATGTGCTCCTCTCCAGCTGGGCACACCCACCACTTCTCCTGGTCGCCCATCCCTCCCCGCCGTCTGCTCCTTGCCTCCACAGCCCCAACAAACACCAGGCTTGCCCATCAGTTTGTCCGCATGACCCAAGAGTCCCCATGCATTTACTCAGCTGTGACTTTAGGCAAGTTATTCCTCTTCTCTGGGCATCAGTGTTCTCATCTGTAAAATGGGGAGCACAACAGCATCTCCTTTGTGGGGATGCCACGAGGGTTAAGTAAGAACCCCTGAGAGCTACTACTATCATTTATATTAAAAACAACAACAACAACAACCACTGAGCTCCTGCTTGGTCCTACTCTGTGCTGGGTGCTGGAAATGGAACCGTGAATATCTTGCATTTCTCAAGAGCCCCTGACCTGGTCTTAAAAGACAAGGACCATCTCTCTCCAGGGGGCTCTGAGCATCTGCTGGTTCAAGGACCACAAGTAAGGCCACAGTCAATGTCCCCACCACCCCCCACCCCAAATAGGCAAGACCCCACTAAGATGGTAAAGAGATGGCTCTCGCCCTCCCCTCCTGTATTCCTGTGCCTGGCACCAACCCCGTCACTCCGCCCACACCTCCCTGGCAATCTGGCTGGAATCTGGGCCAAGCAGGGCCATCTGCTCCCCTCTGTCTCCAGCTGTAGCGAGCAAGGCTGAACCGGCCCATCTCGGCAGGAAGCTGGTGGCGGCTGCCTTTGTAGGGAGAAATCACTGCTGACAAGCTTGTGTTTTCTTTGCCACCTGACCCACTCTGCCCTATCGAGCAGACTGCCTGACCTCGGGCTGGTCAGTGACATGCAACCACAGCTGTGGCTCCTGTCTTGGGCTGTGGGGGACAGCAAGGCAAGAGGTATCTGCCCACTGGATGGATGGACCTTGGACAATCTACATCTGCCGGGGGTGCCCTGGGGCTGAGCTGCTGCCGCCTGGCCACATGACTTCCACAATCATGTTCACGGGACACCCACTCACCAGGCCCTCCTCCCTTTCCATCTCGCTTCCTTTCCTGCCCAGCACCCAGCAACGAAGCCTCATCCTCCCACTGCCTCCTAGGCGCTGCGTGATCTAGTTTCTGCCCCTTTCCACCCCCACTTTATCCCACCCGCACCTCCTCCCTGAATCCCTCACCAATTCAGTCACACTGGCTTCTTCCATTTCTTAAAGCAAGACAAAAAGTGAGCTCCTCAAGGCCTTTACACAGAGCTTTCTGCACCTGGAACCCTCTTTCTTCCCTGACTTGACCCAGCAAACTCCTCTTCATCCTTCTGATTCCAGCTGAAATGTCACCTCCTCCAAGAGGCCTTCTGAGATCACCCCAATCTCAGTCACGTTGCCTGAGTTATTCTCTCCCATAGTATCCTGGACATTTGCATTTCTGCTTTGCAGTAGTACCTACTGCAACCGATACTTACAGGGTCATTAGTGAGCATATATTAATTATATAGTTATATGTTTAGTCTTTTTAGACTCCATGAGGGCAGGGATCCCCCACTGATTGGTGTCCCCAGTGTCCGGAATGGAGCCTGGCTCAGGGCAGGGGCTCAAGAAATATCCACTGTAGTGAGAACACCTGAAATCTACTGTCTTAGTAAATGTCTAGTACTGAGTACAGCATCGTTATTAGCTATGATCACCATGCAGCCCACTGGAGCTCTAGATGCAGTCATCCTGCATGATGGCAACTGTGTACCGTCTGCAACATCTCCCCAAAAATGTAACCTATACGAGGAGACTGGAGAAGGAAATGGCCACCCCCTCCAGTATTCTTCCCGGGAGAACTCCACAGACAGAGGAGCCTGGCAGGCTGCGGTCCTTGGGGTTGCAAGAGTTGGACATGACTTGGCAACTCAAGAGAGCGAGAGACTGAGGAGATGGATGTGTTACTTAGCTTAGCTGTACTAACCGTTTCTCTCTCTATATATAAAGGTAGACAGATAAACGGCATGTTGTACACCGTAAATATGTACAATTTTTATTAAAATTTTAAACAATCTATCATGTGAAGGAGCAAAGGTAGGAAGGAATGAGAGGAGAGTGGACGGCTCTGGGGGTCCACGGAGCTCCTTGTTACAGCTCCTCATTCCAGGGGCCATGGGACTGTGGGGCATGGTTTCCCACTGGGGACATACACATAGTCCCGCAGACACAACACAGAGAGTGTGACTTAAGGACTGAAAAGCAACAAGCATGGATTTTGCACAGACATGCAACAGCAGACACCCCTCCTTGAGCCTCCAGTGGTGGTACAGCCAGACCTGGGAGTTGACCAGCAGCCCACTCCCAGCCCAGGTACCAGACACCCATCATGACCCTTCTGCCCCGATCTCAGTCCTCACTCTTAGTCTACCCTACACATTTGGTGTTCTTTCTATAAGTCAGCATTGACTGTGTTACAGGCACTATCTTAGGTACTTTATGTCTATCAAATTCGTTAGTCCTCCATTTACATCTATCAACTCCATAAATCCACTTATGACGACCAATGACTTGCTATTATCAATTAACTGCCTGCCATTATCACCCCAGTTTACAGGTGGGAAAACCAAGGCTCAGGCTTGAGCTCGTGAAAATGACTTGCCCAAGGGCACGTGTCTAGGAATGGCAGAGCTGAGATTTTCACTCCCAGGTTCTGACTGTCTCCAAAGGCTGCTTAACCATTTTCCTAAAATCATGCCAAACAAGGACCTGGGGAAGGGAAGGTGGGCAGCCAAGAGATGTGTCAGGTGGATGCAGATGTGAGCATGAAGAGAGCCACAGAGATGACAGAAAGCTGGAGGAAAGGTCAAGACTGTTACCAACAGTTCAGCATTCAGTACATGATAATAAAGAGGATGGTCACTAACGGTCATCCCCGAACCTTCTCTTTAGAGCAGTTTGCAGGTGAGGACTGTGGGGCAGGAGGTTAACACTTAGCCCGAGGTCCCATGGCAGAGGACTGGGGACTTCGGGGCAGACCCTGAGCACCACCACCTCCTCTGTTGGTCTTCCTCCTGCATCTCCATTCCTGGCAGACTCTACCTCTCCCTGATGCATTCTCCACCCTACCCCTCCCTTGATGCGCCCCACCCCAAGCATCCTCAGGGCCTGCCTCCAGCTGCTGCACCCCACCCACTAGGCTGCACCACCTCCATGGAAAATCATGCCCCTACTGGTCACACTTCCTTTCCTTCCTCACGTCCCAGGTCTGCTTTGCTCAGTCTCATGGGATCCAGCACCAGCAGTCTGGTCAAACCAGATCCTTGGGCCCCCTTCCCCCCCTCTGCAGCACTGACCCCCCACCCCAGGGTTCTGGCAGGGCTGCAGAGGGCCCAGCGTGCTGCTCTGACCCTGCCTGAAAGGCCAGCATTCTCAGGAAGCAGTCTCTTTCCTCTCCTCCCCAGTTGTTCCACTGAGCAACTTCAACCTTTCCACCCACCACTGCTCCTCTTCGGAGCAGAAAGAGCCAGAAATAGCTGCTTCCAGGGGAGCCCAGCCGCCTTGGGCCGGGGGTGGAGTCAAGTCTAATGGTGGCTTCTGCAGGGGCTGGTGCCTCCCATCCCAGCGGCAGGAAGTTCACCCCAGGATCCTGGGCCATGACTCAGCCAAGGTGAAGGATAGGCAAGGAAGACCTGGGTTTCCCTCGAAGTCACAGTCCCAGGCCCAGGCCCCAGGAGCCAGCCCTTGTTCTTCCCGGGGAAGCCCCGCTCCAGGGCCCATGTGAGTAGAGGAGGAGGCCGGACAATAACCAGTGTTGGTGAGGATGTGAGGACGTGGAACCCTCGTACACTGCTGGCAGGAATGTAAAACGGGGCACTGCTGTGGGAAAACTGGCAGTTTCTCCAAATATAAATATAGGTTTACCATATAACCCAGCGATTCCACTCTTAGCTACAGACGCAAGAGGAATGAACATATATGTCCACACAAAAACTAGTATCTCGATGTTTATTTACATTATTTACAAGAGCCCCAAAGTGGAAACAAGCCAAATGTTCATCAGTGGAGAAATGGATAAATAAAATGTGGTAGAGTCATACCATGGAATATTATGTAGCCACAAAGAGGAATGGAGTGCTGACACGGGCTACACCACGGATGTTTCTTGAAAATATCATGCTACGTGAAAGAGGCCAGTAAAGAAAGATCACATATTGTGTGATTCCATTTATAGCAAGTGTCCAGAATAGGTAAGCCCATAAAGATAGAAAGTGGATTAGTGGTTGTTAGGAGCTAAAGGGAGCAGGGAATGAGGGATGACTGCTTATGAGTACAGGGTGTCCTTTTGATGAAACTTCTCTGGAACTATTAATAGATAGTGGTAATTGTTATACAACCTTGAATGTTATACAACCTTGACTGTGAATGCAATAAAGACCACAAACTGCACACTTTAAAGAGGGAATTTTGTAGTATGTGAATGCTACCTCAATTTTCTTTCTTTCTTTCTTTTTTTTTTTGTCTGTGTTGGGTCTTCACTGCAACACTTGAGCTGAGCTGCCTCGTGGCATGTGAGATCTTAGTCCTCCCACCAGGAATCAAATCTCCATGCCCTGCATTGCAAGGTGGATTCTTAAACACTGAACCCCCAGGGAAGTCTCAATATCTCCATTTTAAAAGGAGAGCAAAGGGGTCTACGCTGGCCTGGAGCATCACACTACAAACTCATTTCCCTACCAGCCTGGGAGTTCTGAGAGGTCAGTACAGCATCTGTCCAGTTCATTGCTGTACCCACGTGCTGAGGATGGCACACAATAGGTATTCAATGCTTACTTAATGGAAAGGGGAGGAAGGAGGAGGCCACTGGCCACTTGGACCCTAAGTGATCTGGTTTCTGCCCACCTTTCTTGGCATCATCCATCCCTGCCACCACGGAGCATTTCAGGACCACCAAGGCACCACTCTGTCCCTCTCTTGCATCTGCGGGCCTTCTCATACGCTATTCCCTCTTACTCTGCCTTCACTTTACCTGGTTAATTCTTACTTTATTATTATTTATTTATTTGGCTGCATCACATGGAATCTTTGATCTTCATAGCAGTGTGTGGGATCGTTATAGTTGCATGCAAACTTTTAGTTGCGACATGTGGAGGGGCATGGATCCATGACCAGGGATCGAACCTGGGTCCCCTGCATTGGGAGCACAGAGTCGTAGCCACTGGACCACCAGAGTTAAACCTTAACCAGGCGTCCGTGTAAATGTCTCAACTTACACGTCGCTTCCTCCATGAAGTCACCCCAGGCTGGGCCAGGACCCTTCTCGGGTGTTTTCTCAGGTCCCTCCACAAGAACACTTAACACCATAATGTAGTTGTGTATGAATCTGCCTGTGTCTTTTCTGGACTATCAACTCTGGAGGAATGGAGAAGTACGAACCACAAACTTTCTAGCCACTGTGACATAGGTTCCTAGTCAATATGTGATGGTTATGAGAGTCAGAGGAGCCTGCCTGGCATCTAACCAAGCCGCAGAACTGGCCAGAGCATCTCTCGGGTTATTTCATGCTTTGTTCTCCAATCAATGCTCCCAGGCTGGCCCAGAGACCTTTCCGTCTCAAAATCTTCATCCCTTGGCCTAAACAAAGAAGCCAGTTTCTCTCTTAGCATCTCTGATACCCAAATGATCATGAGGACAAGAGCGCCAAGGATGCACCGACATGAAGCTCTAATTTTCTCCCTTCTAGAACCCCCATGCCCAGGGCACACGGCTGAGCTGGGCAGCTGTTGACTGAGACTCATGTCAACTATCCAGATGCCTCTGGAAATAAGAAATTTGTATCTAGCATTAGGAGGGTGCCAGGAAAATTATTTCAGACCCTTCGGACTATAAGCTCCTCGTGGGAAAATCTTGCCTGACTTTTTATCTGGGATATCTAGCACCTAGAGTAAAAGCTCGATAAATATTCATAGAGAGAATGAACAAATAAAAGTTCTGGTCTTCTTCTAAAGAAAATAAAACTAAAGTGAGCAGGGAAATTTAACAAAATAAGAACAAGATCTATGTGAGGAAAACTACAAAACTCAGATGAAATCAAAGAAAAATTCAATAAAAGGAGAGATATTCTATTTTCATGGATAAGAAGACTTCACACTATCAACAAGTCAGTTCATCCCAGTTTGAGCTATAGAATCAATACAATCCCAATCAAAAACACAGCAAATCACTTTATGAACGTTGACAAACTGATTCTAATGTTTATATGGAGAGGCCAAAGACCCAGAATAGCAAACGAATATCAAGAGGGAAGGGACATACGTATACCTATGGCTGATTCATGTTAATGTATGACAGAAACCAACATAATACTGTAAAGCAATTATCCTCCAATTAAAAATAAATAAATTTTTTTAAAACTTAAAAAAAAGATATTTAAGGAGTGAAATAAAGTTAGAGGACTGATACTAACAGACTTCAAGACTTAGTATAAAGCTATAGTAATCAAAGCAGTATGGTATTGGTGAAATAATAAACAAATAGATCAATGGGACAGTATATAAAGCTCAGAAATAGACCCTCATACATACAAACAACTCTTATCCATTGCTGGTAGGAATGCAAAATAATATAGCTACTTTCAGTGGTTTCTTATAAAACTAAACATACTCTTACTGCACAGCCCAACAATCTCACTCCTTGGTATCTACCCAGAGGAGTTGAAAACTATGTCCACACAGAAACCTGCATACAGACACTTATAGAAGCTTTATTCATCATCACCGAAACTGGGAAGTAACCAAGATGTCCCTCCGTAGGTAAGTGGTAAACTGTGAGACATGCAGACAATGGCATATTACGCAATGCTAAAAAGAAATAATCTATCAAGTTTAAATGCATATTACTAAGTGAAAGCAAAAGGCTACATACTATATGATTCTAACTATATGACATCCTGGAAAAACAACATTGGCGATAGTAAGATGATCGGTTGCTAGTTACCAGGAGTTGGGGAGGGGGAAGGCTTGAAGACGCAGAGCACAGAGGATTTGGGGCAGGGACACGGAAAATACTCTGAATGATACCTTAAGGATGGATACGTGTCACTATATACATTTGTCCAAACCCATAGAAGGTACAACACCAGAGAGAACCCTAATGGAAACTATGGTCTTTGGATGAGTATGACATTATCAGTCTAAGTTCCTCAGTGGTAACACATGTGCCACTGTGGTGGCTGCTGTTGATAATAACATGTGGGGCCGGAGGTGGTGGGGGGTGTGTATGGAAAATCTCTGTACCTTCCCTCCATTTTGCTGTGAAACTACAACTGTTCAAAAAGAATAAAGACGACGTGAATAAGCAAACAAATAAAAAGAAACCAGGGAAGCCGATGTACAAAATAAGCTACAGCTAATCCTTTGGAAAAATGCATAGTCTTTGTGAAGTGTAGGGGCGGGAGAGGAATCACTTCATTATGCAGGAGCAGATATTTATGTACTAGACTTCCTCCAAGGGAGGGAGAGCTAACTCATCTGCTGTGGAGAGGACGTGGGTCTGCAAGGTCTCTCCACCAAAGCTGCGGAGACCTTGCCTGTGTACGTATTCCTCTCTCTCTCTCCCCTCGGTCAGCTCCCTCTGTTATAGGCGTCTTACCAAGCCCCTCCCTACTCACACACCTGCCGTACTTGATCTCAGGGACTCAAGGCAAGGACACTGTTGGCCCAGAAGCACGACTCTGAACATCCCCACTGTATTCATGAACACATCAGACTTCAGCTGTACTAAGTCCCCGTTCTTCACTAATTTTGCTTCCATAATTCTCGAAGCACCTCCCTCTGCAGACCCAAGAACCTGATCTCCCTTCTGCCCCGCAGAGCCTGGCCACCCGGGAACTCTCCAAGGTACTCTCTTTGCTCCCAATTCCCCTCTCTCCCCAGACGCCCTGCGCCGCTGCCTCTTCTTGAATACCTGTTGATCCCCCAACTCCGTCTCTCTCACCTCACTTCTCTTTCCTCAATTTTTTTAAATGGCCTAATTGTTTCATATCTCCTGGCAAGCAACAGATAAAAATATTTCCAGTCCTCCAGGTGGGAGCTGCATACACATAAACACTAAAATGGCTTCACAGCCATCATAATACAAGCATTTATTGGACATTTTTCACGTGCGAGGCACTATGCAGAGTCATTAATGTCTCATCCCAGTTCATTTCCACGACAACCCAATAACTTAGGTGCTATTATCAGCTGATTCAAAAGAAAACTGATTTGCCCAAGCTCACTTAGCTAATTAAGTGCATGTGTATGCTAAGTCGCTTCAGCCATGTCGGACTCTTTGCTACCGTAGGGACCGCAGTCCACCAGGCTCCTCTGTCCACGGAATTCTCCAGGCAAGAATACTGGAGTGGGTTGCCATTTCCTCCTCCAGGGCATCTTCCTGATCCAGGGGTAGAGCCTGAATTTCCTGTAGCTGCTGCACTGCAGGCAGACTCTTTACCACTGAGCCACCAGGGAACTCAGTTCTGGTCTGGGAAATTCCAGGTCCAACTGGTAGTTCTGGCATAACTAGTTATAAAAGATCCTCACCCAAATATAACCAAAACCAAAATCCACACCTATCAATATTTAGGTAGAGAAAACTAATTGCCTGTGAAGGGGGAAATTCCTCCAGCTCCCACCTGTCCACTTTGAACCTTCCAGCTGGTTTCCTCTGCTGTCCATACCACCCACTACACCTGTCTGCCCAGCTCCTACATTTTCTCTTGAAGATGCTGGGTCTTGCTTTCTTCCCTCAACACAGAGTTACACAAGACAGGAACAAATCCCAATCTGGGCTTCCTTCTGCCTGTCTGGCCAAGGAAATTATACAAGAGTTTTGAACATGTTAAAGGTAACCACCAGAGAAATTAACATCAGGATTTATATATTCCAGATCAATGGAAAAGATAAACGCAAAAAAATAAAACATGCTATTCATGAAAGTCACAAAATGAAAGAAATAACATAGGAACATAAATGCCACAAAGCCTGAAATAAGATGACCAAAATGTAAACCTCTTACAACAATAAACAAAATCATTTATTCTCCCGATAAAGCCGTGAAGATTCCATTGCCAAAAAGAAAAACGTTTGATTACGTGCTGCTAACCAGAGATACAGCTCAACAAAATAACCGTCTGAAAATAAAGGGATGCTCAAATATAAAACCAGCAAACGCAAACACAAGCAAAGCGGGGGTGGAGACACCACTGGGATGTGGAATAGAATTCAGGGCAAGAAGAGGAGGCAATCAACTTCAGGGCGATTTTTTTAAAAATACTTCAAAAGGAAATAATAAACAGAAAACAGATCAGTGGTTGTCTGGGGCTAGCGGTGACGGGGGAAAAGGGAAGTTGTTATCAGTTAGGAAATCTTTTGAAATCATAATCGGTAAAGCAAAATTCAGTGCAACACAAATTGTCAGTAAAGAAGTCAAAACCACAATTTTTGCTAGGAATCTTCAGCACATACACACCCTAAAGAAACAATCAGGTAGGGGGTGAGGGGCAAAGATGTATTGACAAGGATATTTACAACAGCTTTGTCTATATATTCTGCTTAAAATTGAGAAATATTGGAAGCAACCCAAATGTCTAAACAATTTGAGACAGCTTAGATAAAATACGGAACATCCATATAATGGAATATTCCACAGCTGGTATCTTAGAGGAATTTTTAATGACATAGGAAAATGCTTGATATATAACACAGAATGGAAAAACAAAAAACCAAAACTATACATTCAACGCAATCTCAACTGGAAAGGAAAAACCGCATTGTGTCCACACAGAACACACGTCTCATTGGAAATTAAAATTAAGATTTTAAGTGTGGCTATCAGTGACTTATATTATGGTTGCCAGAATTTTCCAAACACTTAAAACTATGTATAGATTACCTTTATAATCAGGATTTTCTGTTTTCACTATAAAACAAAATCCATACACAGAATGGTAGGCAAATGGTAAGAAATATATTCCTGCTAAGAGTCTCTAGGGCAGAAATTAGGTCTCAAGCTGGTTGACCCCATGAAGGAAATGCTGAAGCCAGGATTCTTATGTTGGGTAGGAAGTTACAAAGCAAACAACAATAATAATAACCCTTTTGTTGGTATCGCAAAGTAGGCAAACTATGGTCCAATGGCCAAATCTTGCTACTATGAATTGCTTGTATGTGCAGCCATGAAATTAAAAGACACTTACTCCTTGGAAGGAAAGTTATGACCAACCTAGACAGCATATTAAAAAGCAGAGACATTACTTTGCCAACTAAGGTCCGTCTAGTCAAGGCTATGGTTTTTCCTGTGGTCATGTATGGATGTGAGAGTTGGACTGTGAAGAAAGCTGAGCGCTGAAGAATTGATGCTTTTGAACTGTGGTGTTGGAGAAGACTCTTGAGTCCCTTGGACTGCAAGGAGATCCAACCAGTCCACTCTGAAGGAGATCAGCCCTGGGATTTCTTTGGAGGGAATGATGCTGAAGCTGAAACTCCAGTACTCTGGCCACCTCATGTGAAGAGTTGACTCATTGGAAAAGACTCTGATGCTGGGAGAGATTGGGGGCAGGAGGAGAAGGGGACAACAGAGGATGAGATGGCTGGATGGCATCATTGACTCGATGGATGTGAGTCTGAGTGAACTCTGGGAGTTGGTGATGGACAGGGAGGCCTGGCGTGCTGCGATTCATGGGGTCGCAAAGAGTGAGCGACTGAACTGAACTGAATGCTTTCTGTACTTTTTTAATAGTGGGGGGAAAATCAAAAAGGAATAATATTTTGTGACATAAAAATTACATGATAGTCAAATATCAGTGTCCGTGAGAGAAATGCAATTGAAAGACACACTCTGTATATTGGTATATTGTCTACGGCTGCTTTTTCTGTAGTAACAGACTGTACCACCCACAGAACCTACAATATTTCTTATCTGGCCCTATGCAGAAAAAAAGTTTGCTGATCTCTGGCGCCGCGCTTTTCCGCTAACAAAGCATGTTGAAAACCACAGTCGTTTAATTCTCATGATAAAAGCCTCAGGTAGAAGAGGAAGAAATCAGTGAATGTCCAAGGTGGACCAGGAGGTCCAAGGTCATGGCCAGGAGCGGCATGAGTGGATTAGGTTCAATGTCTTCACCTGCCAAGGAATGAAGGGGGCACCAGCCCCCTTCACTCACCTCGTTTCCCACCATCTCACCACCCCCAGCCCCAAAAGCATTTCCTGCCAAGAGCGTGACCTTCTGAAACCTGCATGGTGGAGGGTGCAGCTGCAAAAAAGATGGTATTTTTATCCAGACCCTGTTTCCTGTTTGCCGGCTGCGGGGTTTGATTTGCTGGTGTTCGGTTTTGTCGCTTCTGATACACACTCTCTCCCTTGTCACATCAGAACAGAGATGCCTGAGTCCTAATAAGGATGCTGCCCGCCATCAGGCCCACCTGCCCTGGGGCTGCCCGGTCCCTAGGACTCTCCCCTCCTGCTGCACTGCCTCCTGTGATGTCGAGATCCCTACCTTCTGCCCTCTCAGGTGCAGAAACCAAGGTGGTTGGATGGGCCAGTGGTGGGGGGTGGGGGCAACAGAAGCATTTCTGCTGCAGGAAATGGAAAAATCCACTCTCTTATCGAGAGGAGCTGCCTGGGCCAGGAGGGGAGCGAGTCTGCAGGTTTTCCAGAGCTTCTAGAATCCACTGCTTTAAGCAAGGCCTGGCTGGGGAAGGACCAGCACAGCTGCTGGAGGCAGTTAAGTATAAGACTTGGGAGTCGTTTGCTGGGAATGTGCTCAGGACTTGGGGATCATTTGCTGATGTTCCCAGCAATAGACAAATAGGCACTGGCTTCAATCCTCTGGACCCCAGGACTCAGCCAGATGTGGAGAGAAGCTACATCAGTTTCTAACAAGTCAGTGATTAACAGGAGTTTATACTCATTGCATGCCTAGCACTGTGCAGGAGTTAGCTCACTGAAGCCCTACCACTGGCCTGGGCAAGAGGGTGACAGCCTCTCTGATAGATACTATTAATATTGTACAGCTGAGGCACATGAGCATCATTAACTTGCCCCAAGCCGCTCATCTGATAAGAGACTCCAGTAGCCCCACACTTGAGCTCTGGGCTTGCTCCGCCATGTTGGTTTCATGTCTCAGAGCTAGATCCGATCCCAGGTCCAAGAGCTGGGAGTTCTATAGCCCAGAGCATTATTCTTGTTTCCTGTTCTGCCACCACACCCAGAATCAGGCTCTAAGCCAGACAGATAAAAGGGCTGTCCTTTGCTACCTTCACTCCCACACTGGACAGAGGCCACGGAAATGTCCCACTGAGGGACAGGAAATCCACCTAAGCATTGCCCCTGCCATGAAAACACAGGTGGAGCAGCTAAGAATCCAGACCCTGTTTCCCAGCGATCTGACCTCAGGGATGTCACCGCCTCCGTCTGAGCCTCAGTTTTCCTCATCTGTAAAAGAGGAGTTATAACCTCATGAGGCTATCTGAGAGAGAGATTATGGAGTAGATAGATGTGTGCGTGTGTGCGTGTGTGTGTATGTGTGTGTGTGTTAGTTGCTCAGTTGTGTCCTGACTTTGCGACTCCATGGACTGTAGCCCACCAGGCTGCTCTGTCCATGGAATTCTCCAGGCAAGAATATTGGAGTGGGTTGCCATTCCCTTCTCCAGGGGAATCTTCCTGACCCAGGGATCTCACCCAGGGATCGAACCCGGGTCTCCTTCATTGCAGGCGGATTCTTCCCTGGTGGTCTAAGCCACCAGGAAAGCTCCAGAGTAGATTATTACTGGCATTATAATATCAGAAGGAGGAGGATTTAGCTAGTTGGCTCTGCCCCTTCTCAACAGTCATCCCACGGGAACGTGGAGCCCAGTCTTCAAGCCACCAAATGGTGGCTCCAGGTGGTGGGCACCTGTGGAGGTCTTGTGGGCTGACACGAGGTGGAGCCAAAGGGCATTGTGGCTGCGGCCTCCAGTCCCCAGGACGCATGGCTTCCTCCTAAGGTTCCCACGCTTGTGCAGCTGCCTCACACACTGAAGAGGACCGACTGCCACATGTCATCACAGGAGGGCATGCGCCCTGCGAGGCTGGGTCACAGCAGACACCGCAGGCTCCATCTTGCTCCCTGGGCCACTCGCTCTGGAGAAGGAGCTGCCATGCTGTGAGGACAACTTAGTCAGCCTTGGAAAGACCTCATCATGAGATGCTGAGGCCTCCTGCCAACAGCCACATTGCAGCCATCGTGGGATCAGAGTCTCGAGCCCCAGTCGAGCCCTCAGATGATGGGCATCTGGATGACATGCTGACTACAACCTCATGAGAGGCCCTGAGCAGGAACCACAGAGCCACCAGCCCAGGCCTCCAAGGTGCCCTAGAATCTGTGCCCTCTCCCCTCCCCATCAGTCAAATTTCTGTTAACCAGGGAAATTCTTCAGTAAACCCTACAGCTGACTAAGAGTTTCTATTTCCGCACATAGGGCTGAAAACACGTCAGACGTCACCTGGTCTCTGTCTCAGTCTGGAGGCACAACCGCATCTTCCCTGTTGTGTGAGGTTGGGAGCAGGTGTTGAGGCACCTTCCTGGGCTGAGGGTACCCACAACCTGGCTGGAGAGAGGGGGGAGAGGAGACAGCAGCTGCACAGTTTCCTAAATCACAGACCTGAATGTGCTTCTCTCCCGCTCAAAAAAAAAAAACCTCTCATGGCTGCCCATGGCCTCCACACTGTCAGAAGCCAGCCCAGTGATTCTCACTGTGTGGTCCCAGTGGTGGCAGCAGCACCTGGGAATTTGCGAGAAGCACAAATCCTGTGACTCTACCTCAGAAAAACTGAATCAGGAGCGCTAGGGGAAGCCCGGGCGCTCAGCGGTTTCACACTTGCCTCCAGTGATCCTGACGCTCCATCTCCTGTCTCCCCATTCCTTCCCGCGTCCCCCATGCTCCAGAAACACCCAGTGTCTCTTCCTCCCGGCTCCACCCCAGCACCACGAATATTCCCTGGCTACCAACTCCGTGCCAGGTGTGAGCACAGAGCAGAGAACACGGCAGACATCAGCCCTGCTCTCCTCAAGCCTGCAACCTGCTCTGCCCTCAGTCTGGAATATTCTTCCCTTCCTCCCACCAGCCAGATCCTCACCGGGCCCTCATGTCAGTGCGGGAGAAGCTCAGCAATCACAAGGCGAACGTGAAATGAGTCGACGAATATGTGACTGAATGCACCACCCTCCTTGAGCCTGAATTAAGTGCCCGCAGGAAGCAGTGTGCACCTCCACCCACCTGTCACCCTTCACGAGGGGCCCCTGGAGCACTCGAGGTGTGCACCGCCCGGATTGAAATATTGGCACTGTGAGGGTAACATGCACACCGAATTGGAACGATTTAGTACCCCCCCAAAAAAAATATGGGAAAACATATGTTTCAATAATTTTTTGTATTGATTATATGGTAAAAGAATAGATTGAGTTAAAGTATACAAATTAACTTTACCTGTTTCTTTTCTACTTGAAGGTGCTACTAGAACATTTGAAATTAAGTATGTGGCTCACTTTTTTTGTTTGTTTGTTTAGACCAGCACTGTGCTGGTTGTAAATATTAGTTTCAGGACTAAAGACTCTAAAAAAAAAAAATAAAAAAAAAAAAAGACTCTGTGAGGGCATTTCTGTTCATCTGTCCATCCATTCATCCTTCCTTCCTTCCATGATTTCTCCCTCCCCACCCTCTCTCCTCTGTCCTTCTTTCCACATTTATTGGACATTTGCTCTTGATTCTCACCATAAGACTGAGAACAAAGCAAGCGCCAACACTGTTTGCTGAATGGATAAACCAACGCTCAGAATGCAGACTGACCCACAGGTGACCCTGGGGAAGTTCCTCTCCTCTTTAATTCCCATATCTGCTTGCTTGGGTGTAGTTTTCCCATTTCATTTCAAAAGAAGCCAAATTCCAAAGATATCCTTGAACTATACAAAAAAAGGTCTTAATGACCCAGATAACCACCATGGTGTGGTCACTCATCTAGAGACAGACAGACATCCCAGAGTGCGATTTCAAGTGGACCTTAGGAAGCATTACGATGAGCAAAGCTAGTGGAGGTGATAGAATTCCTGCGGAGTTATTTAAAATCCTAAAAAAAGATGATGCTGTTAAAGCGCTGCACTCAATGTCAGCAAATTTGGAAAACTCAGCAGTGGCCGCAGGACTGGAAAAGGTCGGTTTTCATTCCAGTCGCAGAGAAGGGCGGTGCCAGAGAATGTTCAAACTCAGGGCCAGAGTCAGCTTTCCTCTTGCATTCGGGGCTCGGGTGCCCTCACGTCCCCAGGCCAGGACTCCACACGCAGTACACTTTGTTCTGGACACTCCACGAGAATCTGGGCTTGGAGCTTTAATGCCAAGTTGCCCAGGGAGGGGAGGGCACGAGGTGGGCAGAGCCGTGCACTGCACCTCGCTCACCCTGACCGGCCACCACGAGTCCGGGAGGATGAGAGCACACGTGGGTCGGTGAGACCCGGGCTTCTGAGCCTGCTCTGGGCCCTGGGCAAGAATCACTGTGGGAGTAACAGGCTCCAGAATCTCAGATTCAGCTGCCTCTGACTGCACCCCTCCCCACTTTCCACCCCTCCAACTGGAGAGGCAGCAAGACACTGGGAGGAGCCACAGTATCCCAGAGGAGCTGCCCTTTGGAGCTGAGAAGGCAGCAAGAAGGCTGGCATGGGGCATGGCTTTTCATGTCCTGGGACCCACTCAGCGGACACGAGGTCATGGCCGCTGCAGCACGACCCTGTAGCCAGCTGTAAACTTCCTCAGGCCTTCCCACTGCTTCCACACCCTTCCCAACCCCACACTGAACCACCAGAGGCTTTCCCTTCCCCAGGGCTCTGGCTTATGAGATTATTTTTTTTTTAAGTATTTATTTATTTTTGGTTGCGCTGGGTTTTTGTGGATGCACACAGGCTTTCTCTAGTTGCAGAGAACAGAGGCTGCTACTCTGGTGTGAAACAGGCTCAAGGCGTGCGGGCTCCGTGGTCGGGGTGCATGGGCTCAGTTGCTCTGCGGCATGTGGAATCTTCCTGGATCAGGGCTCAAACTCGTGTCCCCTGCATCGGCGGGCAGATTCTCACTCACTGGACCACCAGGGAAGCCTTTATGCTGTTATTTCTGTCTCAAATGCTCTCTTCTGGCTCAACCTTGATCTTTCCACATGGCTGGCTCCTTCTTATCCTTCAGGTCTCCTAAAGATCACCTCCTTGGAGAGAATGCCCCTGAGTGACTTTGCTAAATACGTCACAGTCCTTTTCTCTTTTGCAAAGCACCTATTCCTTCCTAACAAGGAATTTCACTGAAGGGGGAGTGAATTGCCACCTTGGCCTTTAAGAACCTTATCTTCCCCTTTAAGATACGCCATGGATCACCACAGGAAACTTCAGGTACTCAAATCATACATGTCCCGTCTCATGTACAAGCTGAGAGAAGGAAGTCTCATGCCCAAGAGTCCAGTCTGTGATTCCATGGATTCCATGCAATGGATTCCAACATCCATTTGCATGATGTTCTAGAACAAGCGAAACTAATACACTTTACACCCACCAGGGCAGCTATACTCAAAAAGCAGACAGTAACAAGTGTCGGTGAGAATGTAGAGAATGAGAACCCTCCTACAGTGCTGGTAAGATCATAAAACTGTGCAGCTGCTGTGGAAAGTAAGGGGGTCTGGAGGTTCCCCCCAAAATTAAGCACAGAATTACCATGCGCTTTGCTTAGTCACTCAGTTGTGTCTAACTCTTTGTGACCCCGTGGACTCTAGCCCCCCAGGCTCCTCTGTCTGTGGAATTCTCCAGCCAAGAATACCAGAGTGGGTTGCCATGCCCTCCTCCAGGAGATCTTCCCAGGAGGGGACTGAACCCAGGTCTCCCACATTGCAGGCGGATTCTTTACCAGCTGAGCTACCAGGGAAGAATTCTACTCCCAAATAACTGGAAACAAAAACTCAGACAAATATATACACACTCATGTTCATACCAGCACTATTCACAAAAGCAAAAAAAAAAAAACAAAGGCAAAATGTAGAAACAACCCAAGTGTGTACATACATTAGGTCACTAAAGAAATGAAGTACAGACACTGAGGGTGAACGTTGAACACACGATGCTAAGTGAAAAGAAGTCAGACTTGCAGGTCACATATGGCATGACTCCACTTATATGAAAGTTCCAGAATAGGTAAGCCCATAAGGACGGAACACAGATTTTTGGTCGCCAGGAGCTAGAATGAGGGGGAAGTGAGTGGTGACTGCCTAACGGGGAAGGGTTTCCTTTTGGGGGGATGAAAAGGGTTTGGAACTACACAGAGGGATGGTTGTACAGCACAGTGAACGTCCTAAATGCCACTGAATTGTTCACCTTAAAACGTTTCATTTTATGTTATGTGGATTTCACTTCAAAAGAGTCAAAACCAAAATAAAAACAACAAACCTGTTAAAAAAAATCAGGGACTTCCCCACTGGTCCAGTGGTTAAGAATCCACCTTGTAATTCAGGGGACATGGGTTCGATCCCTGGTCGGAGAACTGGGATCCCATGTGCTACGGAGCAACTAAATAAGTCCACGTGCCACAACTGAGGCCCGACACAGTCAAATAACTAAATAAATATTTTTTAAAAAATTAGAACAGCTTCCCTGGTGGCTCAATGGGAATGAATCCACCTGCCAAAGCAGGAGACACGGGTTCAATCCTTGGTCCAGGAAGATTTCACATGCCCTGGAGCAACTAAACACATGGGCCACGACTACTGAGCGCTCTGGAGCCTGGAAGCCGCGACTACCAGCCCACGCTCCGGGACTGCTGAAGCATGCACGCCCTAGAGCCCGTGCTCCGCAACGAAAAGCAGCCACCACCCTGAGAAGCACGAGCACCACAACAAAGAAGAGCCCCCACCCGACGCAACTAGAGGAAAGCCCACAGAGCAACGAAGACCCAGCACAACCATAAATAAACAAACACTAAAATCAAACAACTAGAGCAGTGCTTGCCTAGGATTAGGGAGAGCAGCGGCTGGGCAAGGGGGTAAGGCACTTTCTGGAGTGACGGTAATGCTCTAGATCACCACTGTCCAGTAGAAATACAACAATACGGGTCATATACGTCATGCTCAATTCTCTGGTAGCCACACTGAAAAAGAAACAGGTGAAATTTCGATAATATATTTTCTTTAACCCACTAGCTCCAAAGTATCATTTCAACATGTCTTCAATATTTTAAAATTCTGTGTGTATGACCGTGTGTGTAGTGGTCACACAAGTATGCATCTGTGATTTTAAAGATTGCAAAGAGCTAAGTACACACATACACATCAATGAGAGTATGAAAACTGGTAAAATCTCAGTCAGATTGATGGATTATATCAATGTCAATTTCCTGCTTGTGATATTACACTACAGTTTTATAAGACGTTGTCACCATTGGGGTAAACTGGGTGAAGGGTAGAAGGGATCTCTTTATTATTTTCAGTCTGCGGGTGAATTTAAAATTATCTCAGGATGACGAGGCATGGGCTTCACCCCTGGGGTGGGGCCTTGGACTCCTAAGGTTGCGGCAGAAGTGCCCTAGGCATGCAGCTGTTCACAGGCCCTTGTCAGATGTACATACTGGATTGAGTCAAACCAGACTCAGCCCTTGCCTTGCTGGGGGTCACAGGGGTGCGCTGTAACCAGACAAGCCCTCAAACAGAGGGAACCATGCCGTGAGAGTACACGGCAGGGACCCAGCCAGTCAGGGGCTCAGCACAGCCACAAGCCTGCAACTTTAGGGCTAAACATCACCAGATATAATCCAAGAATGATGAGAGCTGAGAGCTGACATGTATTAGAAACTTCCTCTGTGCTGCTGCTGCTGATGCTGCTGCTAAGTCGCCTTCAGTCATGTCCGACTCTTAGCGACCCCACAGATGGCAGCCCACCAGGCTCCGCTGTCCCTGGGATTCTCCAGGTAAGAACGCTGGAGTGAGTTGCCATTTCCTTCTCCAGTGCATGAAAGTGAAAAGTGAAAGTGAAGTCGCTCAGTCGTGTCCGACTCTTAGCGACCCCATGGACTGCAGCCCACCAGGCTCCTCTGTTCATGGGACTTCCTCTGTGCTGGACATGTGTTAAAGCCAGGCTTCATTTATTCCTCCATACAATCCTTTCAAGTGGATGTCATTATTTCCATTTAACTAAAAGAAAAACCAAGGCACAAGAAATCAAGGTCACCCAGAAAGCAAAGGAACCACGATGCGAGCCCAGACTGTCCTGCTCCAGAGCCCCGAATCTGATCCCATAAGCTTTGGTGACTCCCGGGCTGGACCACACAGAAAGCTGACCCTCTTGTGCCTGGTGGATCTCTAACCATCTCCACGCCCTGGAACCACTTCCTCTGTTTCTCCCATCAGCACCAGCTTGACTGAGCATTAACGTGCTGACGAGGCCTGAGGAGCCGTGACCACACAGTGCCCTTCGACCATCAGCCTTAGGGAGGGTGCAGCTTGTGTGTATGCCTGTCCCTGTGCGTGTTCTGGGTCCAGTCCTGCCCTCTCCTCAAGCCCCTTTCAAAAACAGCAGTTTCTCAATCAACTGATCAACAGAGAAACAAAATATGGCAAATCCATTCAACGGACTATTATCCAAACATAAAGCGCAATGACATGCTGACATATGCTACAACATGTATACTGAGGGCAGGAAGCTGACACAAAGTTCACATGTCATATGATCCCATTTACACGAAATGTCCAGATTGGCAAATTCGTAGGGACTGAGGGGTTTGCTTCCCTGGTGGCAGTAAAGAATTCGCTTGCAATGTGGGAGACCCAGGTTCGATCCCTGAGTCAGGAAGATCCCTTGGAGAAAGGAATGGCTACCCACTCCAGTATTCTTTCCCAGAGAATCCCATGGACAGAAGAGCCTGGAGGGCTACAGTCCATGGGGTCTCAGAAGAGTCAGACACGATTGAGTGATGAACACTTTCACTTCTCACAGGGACAGAACACAGACTGGTTTTTTTTGCCAGGGGCTGGGGGGAAGGGGGACAGGGGAGCAACTGCTAACGGGTGCTGGGTTGGGGGCAATAAAAATATTCTAGAACTAAGCAGAGGTGATGGTTATGCAACATTGTGACTGCACCAAATGCAACTGACTTGCCCACTTTTAAATGGTTAATTTGATGCTATATGAATTTTACTTCAGTTATAAAAAAAGAGAGAAAGAGAGAGCGTCCCTGGTGGCTCAGTGGTGATGACTCCACCTGCCAGTGCAGGGGACACAGGTTTGATCCCTGGTCCGAGAAGATCCCACAGGCCGCAGAGCAACTAAGCCCACGCACCACAACTACTGAGCCAGTGCTCTAGAGCCCAGGCTCTGCAACAAGAGAAGCCATCGCAATGAGAAGCCCAAGCACCGCAGCTTGAGAGGAGCCCCTGCTTGCTGCAACTAGAGCAAAGCCTGCACAGCAACGAAGGCCCAGTACAGTCATAAATAAAACAATTCTTTAAGAAGAAAAACAGTAGCTTCCAGATCATGGGGTGCTATAACTCTACAGATGGTGCCTGGCTTCCTGACATAACCAGGCAGAGCTGGGCTCTGGGTTGGGGAGGCCCACTTCCATGCCAGATTGCCCCCTGTATATCCCACTGCGCTCTCCCTGCGGGGGAAACAGGAGTCTCGCCCCACACCCTGGACATCCACGGAGTAAGAGGAAAGCAAACAGACCGGCGCTTTCTGTCAGGTCCGCAGAAGCTCTCTGTAAGAGCACTGGTGAGCCACTGTCCTGTTTGTGGGATACTTACTAAGTGGAAGGCACTGGAAGTGTCATTTTAAAAATAATTCTTTAAAATGTATCTATCATTTTTGGTTGCACTGGATCTTTTGCTGCACGTGGGCTTGCTTTCTCCAGTTTCGACGAGCAGGGGCTACTCTTTGGTTGTGGTGTGTGTGCTTCTCACTGCGAGGGCTTCTCTGGTTGCAGAGCATGGGCTCTAGGGCACAGGGTCAACAGCTGTGGTGCACAGGCTTAGTCGCCCCCAGGCATGTGGGATTTTTCCACACCAGGGATTGAACCCTTGTCCACAGCATTGGCAGGCAGATTTTTAACCCCTGGACCACCAAGGAAGGAAGCCCCAATGGATACGTCATCTCACGTAATTCTCACCAGAACCCCGAGATACCTACTGCGATTCCTCTGCTTTACAGAACAGGGAAAGAGGCTCAGAGGGGTCACGTTCACCGCTCAAGCTCACCCAGCAAATAAGCGCTAGAACCCATGGACCCGGACCGCACACCTAGGATTTGAAACTTCCTCTCTCCCCCCAGGAGTCCAGAGCCTGAGTGATCACCCTCCCTGAGAAACCAGGAGCAGGAATCAAGCCTTCACGGGCTTCTGAAAGATGACGTTGTTGTTCTTGTACAGTTGCCAAGTCGTGTCCAACTCTTCCCAACCACATGGACTGCAGCACGCCAGGCTTCCCTGTCGCTCACCATCTCCTGGAGTTTACCCAAGTTCAAGTTCAGGGCTGCCCTCAAAATAGAAATGGGCTCTTCGGGGGGCAGGTTGGGATCATACTAGAAGCCAGAAGCTCTGGAGGGAAGAATACAGGCACTGTCTTCCAGTTGTGTGAATCCTGGGTAAAAGACGCCCTCTCTGAGCCTCCCTCTCCTCACCTGTGAAGTCTAAGGGCTTTGGTACCAGGTGATGCGCCAGAACACGCAGCGGTGTGCAGGGCATGGGGGAGGCGTCCATCAGAGGTCAGCATCCTGGGGTAGGGGGTGGATGCCCAGGGAGAGAGTGTGTGCTGGGGTGAAGTTCCTGCTTCTTCCCCAGGCCCCAAGGTCGTCTCACACTTGCCAGTTCGCAGAGGTATTTCCCTGGGGTCAGACGAGGGTAGGATTTGTCTCATGCTCCAAATCCGAAAGGCGGGCCATCCTGAATTCCAGCCTGGCTAAGAGGACAGAGCCTAAGGGACAGACAGCCCGCGGGAGGGGGGCTGAGGCCACCGGCATGATTTCAGGCCAACCCACCCCATTAAACGGTGTTTTTTCCCCAGCCAGAAGGAGGCCAGGCTAATTAAGTGGAATGAGCCAGTCTGTAAATCGACTTGTGCGCCAGGAGCTCCCAAACTGGGTCAGAGACTCTTCGTCCCTCAGAGTCACCCAGGAATGCCCACTTCCATCTGCATCTCAGAACCTGGATCTCTGCAGACACATCTAGCCTCCACACTCTCCCTACCCTGGGACCTGGCTTCGGGCCACTGACCGAGCTCTGACCCTCCAACAGCCCAGCCCACCCCAGGGCACTAAGCTCCTCTCTGGAGAGGCCAGGCCCCCAGCTACCCAATAAGGCTGGGCTCAGAGGTTCAGGGCGAGTTTAAAGGCATACCTGGTGGGGGTGGGGAGGGCGGGGCATGTCCATGTATCATGGACAGTTCAAAGTCAAGGCCTCTGGGACTGCGAGCAGAACCTGCTGAGCTCACCAATGAGAAGAGAACAAACCAGCCAAATACAAAGTCCAAAAGTGGCATCTTGGGGGCTAAAAATTACCAGCAAGAAGGCCCAGGCCAAGGGGTAGAGCTATACAAGGCCTTCAAAAGAAGTCAGCAGCCATGGCCCAGATACAGGCTGGGGATATTTTCATAATAAAGAAAGATGCTGTTTATCAGGGGCTTGCTGCACGCCAGGAAATGTGCCCACACACATGACATACATTTCCACTTCAAACCTCACAGCTTCCTGTCAGTGACCCCATTTTACAGACAGTAAAACTGAGGCTCAGCAAGATAGAGTGACTTGCCAGAGGCCATGGCAGAGTCAGGGCTGGACCTCAGGCCTGGCTGACTCACAAATCCTCCCGCCATGTGCTGTCCAGCCTCTTGGCTCATGGGAAAATCTCACAGCACATCCTCGGTGGCCCACCAGGCTGAGAGGGCTGCACGGAGCCATGGAGTCTGACACAACTGTGAATTGAGTCAGCATGGCGAGCCTCTGGGGTCAGCGCTCAACCTGGTCATACTGCAGGAGCCTGTGGACATATCCTAAGGCTCAGGGCCCTGACCAGTGGGGATACAATGAAGGTGGACCTCATGGGCTTGTCCAAAAAAGACAGCCTGACAAGGAGTCAGGCTCCAAGCGGTCTTGGAGGACTTCAAAAGCCAGGACAGATTGAAGGCAGGAGGAGAAGGGGGCAACAGAGGGTGAGATGGTTGGACGGCATCACCGACTCAATGGATGTGAAGAAAGAAATGAAGTTGCTCAGTCATGTTTGACTCTTTGTGATCCCTTGGACTGTAACCTACCAGGCTCCCCTGTCCATGGGATTTTCCAGGCAAGAGTACTGGAGTGGGTAGCCATTTCCTTCTCCAGGGGATCTTCCTGGTCGAACCCAGGTCTCCTGCATTGCAGGCAGACGCTTTACCGTCTGAGCCACCAGGGAAGCCCAATGGACATGACTTTGAACAAACGCCGGGAGATGGTGAAGGACAGGGAAGCCTGGCGTGCTACAGTCCATGGGGTCACAAAGAGTCGGACACGACTGAGCAACTGGACAACAGTAACAAAAGTCAAAGGAAGCCGGCTAAGCTGGAACTTTCAGTGGAGAGCAATCATCTGAGCCTGGGGCCAGAGTGACTGTTAGGCCTGGCGGGGGAGATTGCAAGCGGAGGATTCAGGCTGGCTCTTCTTGGCCAGTTGGGGAGATTCTAAGAGGCTGCAGGTAGGTGCGAGGGGTGAAAAGCAAAGTGAGAGCTGACAGAGGAGGTTGTGAGAGCAGGAGGGGGAAATGGAGATGAATTACAGGTGCTGCCTCCCCAGAAAACCAGGAGTACAAGCTGCACATCTTCCCACCAAGAAAGCACAACAGCAACAACTGAGGGTGACCTGACAGCCCTCTGCTCTGCTCCTAGACACAGCCCACCCAGAAGGCCCCTTGTGAGACGGATGGGAGAGCATGGAGATCTTCCCAAGCCAGGGAGGGGTTGTGAACCCCTCTATCATGCACAGTCTGGATTACTACAAAGTGGGAGGCAGCTTAGTGTGGCGATGAGGGCACAACTCAGAATGCCGGGTTCAGTGCCCAGATGTGCCACTAGCTAGCTGTGTGACTTCCAGCAAGTTACCCCTCTGTGCTTCTGTTTCCACAACCATAGAAACAAGGTTTTTTCACCCCAACTTTCCATATTTAAACAGCTTTCTTGAGGTATAATCCATATACCACACAATCCATCTATTTAGAGTATACAATTCAATGATTTTTTCCCCCTATATCTAAAGAGTGGTACAGGGCTTCCCAGGTGGCACAGTGGTAAATAATCCACCTGCCACTGCAGGAGATGCAAGAGACTCAGGTTCTATCTCTGGATTGAGAAGATCTCCTAGAGTAGGAAATGGCAACCATCGGGGTATCTGGCTCTCATTGCTCCTCTGGGCCTTAGAGACTGCCGTGGCTCTGAGTCATGAAGTAGAGAGTTTCTAGACTCTCCTGGCTAAGGACTGGAGCCTCCCAGCCACAGAGACCCCCTGGACAGCACAGCATCAAAGGGTCTCTCTGGTTGCAAGTTGCCTCTTGTCCTTACAAACCACAGCACAGATTATAAAAGGTGTGGAAATAGAGAAGTTCCCCGAGTTTTTGGTCCTGAGACAATCCTGGTCTGACCACAGAGAAATGGTGTACCTCTTACTTCCCCTCTGGCCTGTGGAGCGGAACTTTAGCTAGTTTCATTCTGCCTCAGCCCAAAGGTCCCTGTTGGCAAGTTCAACTCCTTGTATGACTGTGGACTCCTGCAAAGCAGACCCCACCCCACCCCACACTGGGTGAGGGTGTAGGTTTCCCACATGTTCACTTCTGTCTCCCTGAGCCCCGTGACCCCCACCCCCTTGACAAACCAGCCCCAGTTCTCATCCCATGTTCCCTTTGATCTTGATGATGGAAAGAACCAGATACTTTCCAGACTCATGTTCTGTCTCTTCGCAACATTATGATTCTAGGCAAGTTGGGGTTTCCCAGATGGCACTAGTGGTAAAGAACCTGCCTGCCAATGTTGGAGACATAGGAGATGCCGAGTTTGATCCCTGGGTCAGGAAGATCCCCTGGAGGAGGGCACGGCAACCCACTCCAGTATTCTTGCCTCAAAAATCCCATGGACAGAGGAGCCTGGTGGGCTATGATCCATGGGGTTGCAAAGAGTCGGATACAACTGAGTGGCTGAGCACATGCCCACAGAATTGTACAACCATCGCCACAATCAATCTTAGAACATTTTATCACCCCTAAATGAAACCCCATACCCGTTATAGCCACTCCCCATTCCCCACTGCCACCCCAAGCCCTAGATAACCAATGATCTACCTTCTGTCACTACAGATTTGGCTATTCTGGGCATTTCCTGTGAGCAGAATCATACATGACCTTTTGTGTCTGGCTTCTTTCGCTTAGCATGTTTTCAAGGTTCATCCTCATGACAGCATGTATCATTTCTCTTCACGGCAGGACATTCCATTGTATGGACAGGCCACATTTCGTTTGTCCACTCATCAGATGATGGACACTTGACTTGCTTCCACATTGGGGCTATGATAAACACTGTGGCTACAAACACTCGTGCACAAGTACTGGTGCGGACATATGTTTTCACTTTTATTGGGTAAATAGCTAAGAGCGGAATTAACTGGTTCTTTACAGAAGTCTTTGTTGAATAAAACATCCTTATTTCCTCCGGTACCACCCAGCAGAAAAGAAAGGAATTACTCTTTCTTGAACACTTTATGCCAATTACTGTCCAAGGTGCACTTCCACACACAGCTGGATTTAATTTTCATAATTTCATTGAGAGAAATTATTATTATTATTACTATAGTGACTATCTACATGCAAAAACTGAGGTGCAGATGGGAAAGGCAACTTGCTCAGCATGCGTGATGTGTGGGTCCTCAGTTGCTCTGAGTAATTTCAGGGATTTGATGAACAAGCCCATTGCCGTCTCCATGGTTTTATGGACCCGAATTATATCTCCCTCCTCAAATCTCATGACCCAAACAGCCACCAGGCCCATTCATTTGCCCAATAACGTAAGGTTTAAGTCCTTCCCTTTGATCGAAGTTCTCCCCTCAAAATGATACATCCTGGACTTCCCTGTGGTCCACTGGATGAGAATCTGCCTGACAATGCAGGGAATCGGGTTTGACCCCTGGTCCAGGAAGACTCCACATGCTGCTGAGCAATGAAGCCCATGCATCACAACTACTGAAGCCCTCACGCCCTAGAGCCCATGCTCTGCAACAAGAGACGTTGCCACAGTGAGAAGCCTGTGCACTGCAGCTAAAGAGTAACCTCCGCTCACCGAAACTAGAGAAAGCCTTCTCACAGTAATGAAGACCCAGCACAGCCAAAATAAAAATAAATTAAATAAATAGCTTATTTTTTTAAATACACATTTACCTTTAAAAAAATGATATAGTACATCCTAAGTCAGCCAGGATCTAGGGACCCCAAAGCTCATCCAATCAGCAGTGAAATGTCCTGCAGCCTCGAGTGTCTTCTGTGTTCTCCCATGCCCCAGGGAATCCCCACCAGCTTCTCCAACACTGCAGGAAACCCGAGCAGCATCCAAAGAGCCAGGCGTCTGGCCTGACGATTGAATGTGCCCACCATGAACTAAACCATGCCCTTCCTCAAAGTCATCTGGTGAAGCCCCAAATTCCAGCGTGTTTGGAGGTGGTGCTTTTGGGAGACAATGAGGTTTAAATGAGGTCTTGTCATGATGAGATTAGTGCCTTTCTAAGATACACGAGAGTCTGCTGGTTCCCTCTCCCTGCCATGTGAGGACACAGGAAGACGGTGGCCAATGACAAGCCAGGAGGAGGATTCCCACCAGGAGCAGGCCAGGCTGGCCCCTCAGTCTTGGACTTTCAAGCCTCGAGAACTGTGAGAAAATAAATTTCTGCTGTTTAAGCCATCTGGTTAATGTTACAGTGCTATGGCAGCCTGAGCTGACAAGACATAGTCCCCAAGCCATGGCCACCAGGAGAGACTGTGTTGAAATGATCTGGGGGGTTTGGGGCCCCCATCAGCTGTGCCCTGACAGGCACCCGGGTCAATGCCATCATCAGTCACTGAGTTCCATGAGTCAGAAGCTGTTTATTAGCCGGAGCACACCAAGACCAGAATATACTTGCCAAAAATGGAGTTTGAAGAAATCTACAGAGTTGTGTGGGTTTTATGAATATATTTTCAGCTGCAGAGACAAAGATGGTGTATTTGACATGCCCCTAAACCTACCTACTGATCAATCTGTATAAAACCCAACCCCTTCCATTAATTAGAGCTTAACCTTCAGCTTCTTTAAGTGAAAAACTATTTCACCAAAGAAGAGCTTCCCAGAATGAGTGGCTTATCTTGGAGACAGCAATAGGACGCCACGTCATATATGATATGATATGACAGCATTGTTTTCATGAAATAAGAATAGGCTCTTTAGGACCCAAATGTAAATTGAGTAAATTTTTTTTTTTCTGGAGCCTGGAATTATTGCCACATAATGTTTTCCAGGTGCCTGGTTGAAAACATCAGCTAGGCATGACCCTTGACATGGTGTCTGTCTCAAGATGTGCTGGAAAGGATGGAAGAGAGAGAGACAAATTTCCCAAACCCAGGAGCTTTCTCTTCCTACGTCTCATTCTATACAGATGATGGAAATTCACCATGGACTATAAATGTCTCAGTGCAAATGAGATCTGATTGCCAGTGGTGGATGCGCCCTGTGAAAGACTAGTGCTTAACTGTGGCTTTCTCGGACAGACCTCGTTGGGAATCAGTTTAGAACCCGGCTGCTGGGTGGCTGCGTCCACCCGCAGGTGGGGGCCGTGGGTGCTTGTTTTGTTTCTCAGTTTCCTTCCTCAAGCAGGATGCTCTCCCTGAGCCCTCATTCGCGGCCCAGATCTTGCTAAGTTAAATGGTGAATGGGGAGGACTAACCTCCTGAAGAGGGATAAATACTCTACAAGAGGTATGATCCATGTCTGCAGCACAAGGCTTAGACAGAGTGCACGTTCTGATGTCAGACAGTCCTGGCTCTGCCTTTTACCTGGGGAAGTCATTAGACCTTTCAAAGCCTCAGTTTATCCATCCATAAAATGGGGCTACCAATAGTAGTTGCTCCCACTCCAGGTCTGGGACCTGTTACTGTTCCACCACGGTAACTCCCACTTCGTGCTTCACCTTCACCATTTAGCTACATCCTCCAGCTACTCCCTCATTGCTCAGCCACTTCCCCTCTCTCCTGCTACTTCCCATTCCCTCAGTTGCTCCTTCATTATCCAATTCTCAGTCAACCACTCAGATGGCCACTCAGGCCCCAGTTACCCTGCCACTCCCCAGTTCCCCTTTCACCCTCATATTATCTCGAGTTATATTCTTCTGACTTAACACAAGCTTAGAACAATCAAGGGAATCTTGGCTTTCATCGGGACAAATCTGTCCTAGTCTATATATACTCTTCTCTGCAGGAAACTGTCTCTTCCTGGACCAAGCAGTTGATGTTTAGAGATGGAGTGTTTCCTGCCTATTATCTTTGAGCCCTTTGGTCTGGACTACAGAGAGTGGGAAGGCAAAGTCCACATGGTACAAAGGCTTGGAACATTGCCAGGCAGAGCCAGGTGTCTCCACCACACAGGAAGATGCTGGCGGGTTGGCTGGTATAGCCTTGGAGCAGCTCTCCTGGTTCCAGGTGGGATGCTGAAACAAGAGGCTCCTCCTCCTCACCAGGGCCCTGCCCCTAAGCATCCTGCAGTTCAAGATGCTCTCTCCTAAAAGCTGGGAGAGCTTCATTATGAATCTGATTAAATCATAAGAAACCTCATCCCAGGCTTGCCAGAAAACAAGTTATTTTCAGCATCCGTGGGCAGCAAATGGAGAAGAAAGTCATGAGCCGGAAGAAATGACTATGTAGAAACCGAGCCCATTTAGATGAAGGTTGGCCACCATTTATCCTTGACAAAATGGTAGATGCCAAGGAACTTGGGGGAAGTTCTGTGATATAATCTAAAGGTTGTTGTTTTTTTTTAATAACAAGGGAACAGATCATATTAACTACAAAAGGTTTGAGAAAGAAATGTATAGAAACCAATTTAAGGT
Organism: Ovis canadensis; assembly: GCF_042477335.2. Taxonomy (NCBI): domain Eukaryota; kingdom Metazoa; phylum Chordata; class Mammalia; order Artiodactyla; family Bovidae; genus Ovis; species Ovis canadensis. The sequence continues at coordinate 83,039,313 of NC_091257.1, read as the reverse complement.
CCCTCCAAAGAGTTTTGTAATTATAGATGGGTTTTAAACATTCAAATGGCTCAAGCCAAGCAAAATAAGTTAAGAGATGACACACAGAAATCAGGAAATCCCAGGCACCTTGAATGCTATGGTTTCCATCAGTGGCCTGACAGAAGTTCTTCAGGGGGCAAGTCCTTTCATTTTAGGGACTCTGAAAGGGTTCTCTCATGCAAGCAGGTTTTAAGTGTTACACTATGTGGAGTGGTCAAAGTCTTTCACTTGACGCTGGCTTACAATGAAAATCAATGTAAAACATTTTTTTGGTAACTCTTTTATATGAAACTATACAATGACTACAATCAGAATAGTCTCTTGTAAATGACTAATAAGAGATTAGCAATGAGTAAACAGAGATAGAGAAAATGAGAGTAAGTGCTGCGATTCATGGGGTTGCAAAGAGTCGGACACGACTGAGCGACTGAACTGAACTGAAGGCAGTATGGGCGAGCAGAAGAAAAAAGAAAAAGCTGAAGCTAATGGCAGATGATACTAATAGTGACATTGACTATGCTCGCTGTCCAGCCTTTATGTCAGTGAATCTTCCCAGTCCCACTGCCTCAGTCATTATTCTCTCCACTTTACAGATGGGGAATTTGAGCACAAAGAGATTAAGGTAACTCACCCAAGGTCACAAAAGAGAGATTAAAAGTTAGTTTTGTCTGACTCCACGTACTTAACCTCTGAAGTCTGCTTCCCTCTCTGCAAAGCTTCTCGACTTTCACACAAAAACCCTCCTTTGATTCAACTTCCCCTATGCCATCCACATTTTGAAAGATTTTATCTATTGAGCACACTATATTTGTGAACTAATAATTTGTTCCATCTGGCTGATGATTATTTTTCTGTTCCTATTTCTGTTTCAACATCGATCCAGACTTTAACCTCAATTACTGGGGGTTCAACATAATATTATGAAATCACATAAATCACTGTCATGGCTATGCAGCTAATAAGCAATAAAATTAAATAGGCATAACCACTGTTCCCCAGTGCTGAATTATGACTGCCACACAGTTTGAGTCCACGTCAATCACATACTTGGTATACTCAATCCAGGATCCATGGTTCCCAGATAGTGGACGCTGGTAGCTGCATTTGGTCTATCCAATACATCCCAGATATTTCCAGGGAAATAAACAGTCCATTACAGTGTTTGATCCTTGCCTAGGGTAATCACACTGGGTTGCTAGAATTCCAGTCTAGAGCAAAGTGAAGTCTAGAATATGGAATAGATTGTAACAATACCTGTGGCGGATTCATGTTGATGTATGGCAAAACCAATATAATATTGTAAAGTAATTAACCTCCAATTAAAATAAATTTATATTAAAAAAAAATAATGGCCCTCAATGAATCATGACTTTTAGTACCCACAGGCTATCTAGATTCCTCCCACAGTGACCCTGAGCTTGGTCATGTGACTTCCTTTAGCCAATGAGACATCAGCAAACATGATGCCAGAAAAGGTTTGATAAATGCTTCGAGCTCGCCTTCCTGGAACCCCAAGACCACCATGCTAGAGGAAGCCCACTTGAAGAGAGAAGCCCAGCCATCACAGCTGAGCCCAAGCACTGGCTTACCAGGCAACTAACTGCAGTCTCACGAACCCAGGCAAGACTGGGAAGAACTGCTCAATCGATCCCAAGAGTCACTGAGAAATAATAAGCTATTTTAAGCTGCTAGGTGGTTTGTTTCACGGTAGTTTGTTATACAGTAACAGCCAACCAATACAGCATAGTTCTTGATGGTGACTCATTCAGAGGACTATCAGTACTCTCTTTGTGGTGCCCAAGGATCCCAAAGAGTCCTTAAGCCAAAAAGCCTGTATACTAGGGTTTCTTTTGAGGACTTGGAATTCTGACTCCTCCATCAAGATGTAGGTTGATGTAGATGTAGATGTAGGTTGACTCTTCCTGTGTAAATGACAATGGGACCATTTCCCTTTCCCAGACTCAGTGGGTTTCATATTTATCCTGTCTTAGTCTTCTCCTCTGCTCTAGACACAAATTCCTCCATCAAATATGGTAGACAGAGGATGGGGCAGTGGGACCAGCTCTATTTGTTGGCACAATCATGGGATGAATACACAGGATGATGCAATACTCTGAGAAGATTCTGGAACTGTTCTGTTTTTCAAATCCCACCTGCCTCTCCATGTTTGGTACTTTGGCGCTGGTGACTGTTGAGAGAAGGACTTAGAGTTTGGCATTTAAAGAGCCTCTGAGTCTTGTAAACAGAAATACTGACCATTTTCTCACTCCATTAGAAGAGAAACACTGGTTCCCAGAAGCCAAGCAAGAATAAATCATGCTAGAAATTACTTCATTTATCTCCTCCACAGGGTTGCTAGCCGGAAAAATGCCAATATTAGGAACTGTCTATAGACTTCTCTGAGCACTTGACAAGCATCTCATATAACTCTTTATCAATGACCAGGAGAAATACTGGTTGAGTGCCATGGTGTGTTGGGTTTAAAAAGGTTCCAGGAGAGAACCAAATTGGATAAATCCCTCAGAATGGCATCACCTTGGTTTATCAGCCTACTACAAGTGGTTTCTTCTTTCAAGGGTAAACACACTATTCAAGCATATAAAGCTACTGAATAAAGCCACAATACCAGTTTCACGTGATAAAGAGAACTGTCTTGCATGCCAGAAATTTATTTAAGCATGATCAACTCACTCCATGTCTGTAGGCAGACTTGGTTGGTTGGCACACCAAATTATAATCAGAAGGTTGCAAGGAGATACAGATCACCACGTTTAATGGCATTATGTCAACATGGGTTGAAATCTCCTTTTCCATAATCAAACTGTCCTTAGCAACAGGATGGCAATCTTCAAAGTTGTTTCTCACATTGTCCTCTCTTATGGACAGCATTTAGATCTCATTGCTCACAAATGATCCTCTAGCCTCCTTTTTTTTTTCTAGGCATCTGTTCTTTATTTATTTATCTGCACTGGGTCTCAGTTGCAGCACATGGGATCTTCCATCTTCATTGGGGCATGCAAAATCTTTAGTTGTGCCATGTGGGATCTGGCTTCCTGACCAGGGATAGAATCCCAGGCCCCCTGCCCTGGGAGCACGGAGTCTTGGCCACTGGATCACCAGGGAAGTCCTTGTTGTTTTTATTATTGGATTCAGTGGACATGAAATTATACAAATAAATATAGTCAAACTAACAAAAAAGAGGAAAAGGAAGAAAGTACAAAACTGTATATTTGCTGAAAGTGTGTATATGCTCAGTCACTTCAGTCCTGTCTGACTCTTTTGTAGCCCGTCAGTCTCCTCTCTTCATGGGATTTCCCAGGCAGGAGTACTGGAGTGGGTTGCCATTCCCTTCTCCAGGGGATCTTCCTGACCCAGGGATCGCATCCACCTCTCCTGTGTCTCCTGCATTGCAGGCGGATTCTTTATCCACTGAGGCACCTGGGAAGCCCCAAAAGTGTGTATATATGCTGATTAAAAAAAGATTCACTGTTAGAATTTGAAAAAGAATGGATAAACATGGATGTATAACTGAATCACTGCTGTACACTTGAAACTAACACAACATTGTTAATCAATGATACCCAATAAAATAAAAACAGTTTTAAAGATTCACTGTTACACTTGGAACTTTTCGTCACTTTAAAATTATAATAAGAGCAAAATAGTGATTCCCCATATTAAATGTCTATATACACTCTTCAAATAAATAAACACTATTATATTGGTATTTAAAGCTTTTAATGTAAAAAATGAGCTTGTGCTTATAGTTTGTTAACATATCTACCTAAGTTGAATTGACAACAACAGTACTTGCAGGGCATAAATTTTATCTATGATGCTTCCTTGTTTTACTTTAATGGCATTCAGTTTAAATTAGTTTAACAGAGATATATTGAAGAGAATGGGATAATAGCTTTCAAACAGGCTTGGGCAAACTAGGAAGGGTGTCAAGATCATAACTTCTTTGGTTAAGTGTTGTAAAATGAAGGAAATAAATTGTAACAATCTGTAGCAACATCAGCTTTGGCTTTTCTTTTTTTTTCCCTGCCATTGAAAAATACATTGCATTCTCTCTTTGCATGGAAGTATTGATATTACTAAAAATCGGACAGAATATCCCTGGTGGTCCAATGCCTAAGACTCCATGTTCCCAATGCAAGGGGCCAGGGTTCAATCCCTGGTCAGGGAACTAGATCCCACATGCCACAATTAAAGATTCTGCATGCTGCAATGAAGATCAAAGATCCCACTGGCCGCAACTAAGACATGGAGCAGCCAAACAAATAAATGTTTTAACAGTCAGACAAATAAGCAAGTCTGTCTGTCAAATTGCCAAAATTACATTTTTAAAAGACGAGAGGAAACTGTTTTTCATTTTTTCTTTCTGCTTGTTTTCCCCATCTCCACAGTCCCTGGTAATCACCCTACTAGTCTGTGTCTCTGTGAGTTTGGTTGCTTTAGATTCCACATACAAGCGATATCATACTGTATTTATCTTTCTCTTACTTATTTCTCTTAGAATAATCTAGGCATCTGTTCTTGACAAAGCTCTCTTTATAACATCATCTACTGTGAAGCATGTTAATACTGCACTTTCTTCAAAGTCACTTTGCTAGACTCAGTTCCAACATGGCCTGGCTGGGTCTCTTACTCACTATCGACCACTAGTGCTGGGCTGAAAATGTTCAGATAGTATTCCATGAATGTTTGTGCATGAATTTCTTACTCTGATTCATTATATGTTTTGTTATTTAATTCTCAGAGAGACCCTCATCTTCCACCTAAGTGTAGGAAAGGAAGGTAGATTCTATTGTTCCCAGATACCAACTACAAATAACAGTACAGTTAAGCTCATTTCAGTTGAACAAATATCCCCAATGGGTAATGACTGACTGTGAAACCTTAACAGGAAGGCAGCCTCTGGGGTTGTGCCCCCAGGCTCTTGTCTTTGGCCATGATCTGTTCAACATTTTTGTCAAGGATTTGACAAAATGGTCAAGGGCTGTATTGTCCTATACAGTAGCCTCCAGCTTAACCACAGTTGACTACTTAAATTATTTTAAATTAACTAAAATCGAAGCAGTTCCTTAGTCACACTAGTCACCTTTTAAGGGCTCAATGGCCATATATGACTAGCAGTTGCCATATTGGACAAGGCATTAAAAAAAAGTTCTATTGGACCCTTCTGATCTAGAATGCAAATGCTCATTGCATATATGAACAACTCAGAATAGAAATTGTTGATGAATATTTCATTGGAAGTGGACATGTTTTTAAACTATGATCTTGCTTACATCCATTTTCCCTCCTTATTGTAACAGCATTCCAATTTTCCTTGGGGTAGGTACAGCAAACCTCTAAGTACCAGTTCATGTATTTTGGGAAGAGCTGACTCCAGTGGTGAACATATCACTCAGATCAGACCAATTGTAGCTTTATACTCAAGCTCTAGCAGTAGTCTCTCTGTCATGTCCAACTCTTTGCAACCTCTTGGACTGTAGCCCACCAGGCTCCTCTGTCCATGGAATTCTCCAACAAGAATACTAGAGTGGGTAGCCATTCCCTTCTCCAGGGGATCTTCCCAACCCAGGGACTGAAACCAGGTCTCCTGCACTGCAGGCAGATTCTTTACCATCTGAGCCATAAAGGTAAGTACATAGCCAATCTCAGCCCATGAGATTCAGTTCTGAGACTTGCTGAACCTAGGACATGATTGAGAGAAGAAACAATTCCCCTTGGAGTTCCAAAAAAGGTAGGATATACACTTCAAACTGCTGTCAGTCAGCTACTCAGAGACACTTTTTGACAGTTTTATACACACATGTGTTAGTTTGAGTTGGATTTCTTGTCTCGTCTCTTATCATTGAAGACATCCAAATTCTTTGAGTGGGTGGATTATGGGCTCAAAACTCAGCAAGCTTGGGACTTCCTTGGCAGTCCAGTAGTTAGGACTCTGCTTACACTGCTGAGAGCCCAGGTTCAACCCCTGGTCGGGGAACTAAGATTCCACAAGTCCCACAGCATAGCCAATAAAATAAAATAAAATAACTCAACAAGATAAATATAGAGCCTTGATTTCAAAGTTGAAAATCACCAGTAGGTCCAGGAAGGCTGCTGCGGTGCTGCTGCTGTTTTGCCTCTTGATCTGAGTCAGTGCTGGTTACATAGGGATGCTCAACATATGAAAATGCAACCAGTTTTTTCCCTTTGCTGTATGAATAACACACTTCAACAAATAGTTTTTTTTTTTTAATCAATTACATAAGGACCAGACGGGGAAGATGTAAGTTCACTAATGAGACTCCGACTTGAGAGTTTCGGTTTCTCAGAAACTCAGTATGAGTCAACAGTGGCTGCCCAACAAGCCAATGGAAACTCAGGTCATACTAACAGACAGACTCCACCTGAATGAGGAAACTGACAGCGCCATTCACCTTAGGGTGAGTCAAATCAGACTTCAAGAAAGACACAAAGCAGAATGTGTCTGCAAATCTCAAAGTGATACCTCACAATGGTCAGGGGGAGAAGAGATGGGAAGAGAGGATTCAGGCAGGGCAGGCTCAATGAAACCCTGGAATGAACAATGTCTGGATAAACAGACAATCCTACTATCTGCAAATAAAGTTTTCTACATAGAAAACCCCAAAAGAACCTACTAAAAAACTGAGACTAAGACATTCAATAAAGCGGCTTGATACAAAGTTAATATACACAAACGTAAAGCCCTCCTTTCAAGAAATAAACAGAACTTAACATGGGAAAAAAAAAAAAACCCTAGAGCTTTTCTAAAGGAAAGAAAAGAATATTTTCCCAACAGAGACACGCACTACTCATCTGCTTGGAAAAACTCATTATGACAAAGATACCAGTTAAGCCCAAAAAATTTTTTTAATTGTGGTAAAATATACATAACATAAAATTTACCAGTTTAACAATTCTTAGTGTTCAGTTCAGTGGTATTATGCACATTCACGCTGTGCAATCATCAGCACCATCATCCATCTCCAGAGGTTTTTCCATCTTCCCAAACTGAACCTCTGTACCCAACAGACAATAATGTCTCTTTCTCTCCTCCCATTAGTTCCTGGATAATTTTCTTTTTCTTCAGTTTTCGTTCTCATGGTAAAACACACATAACATAAAACTTACCATCTCAACCATTTTTAAGTGTACAGTTCAGTAGTACTGAATATGTTCACCACCATCCATCTCCAGAACTCCTCTTACTTTGAAAAGCTGAAACCCTGTGTCCATTTATAACACTAATCAATTTTTGGAGGAATCTATTTTTGAGCTGTGGGCAGAAAACTAACCCCAAAAGCCTTCAGTATTACACGAACATGCAAAAATATCCAAGAACATTTTGAAAAGGAAGAGTCATACGAAGAAGGACTTTTCTATCACACATTAAGCCACAATATAGACCTACGAGGATCAAAACAGAGTGTAACTGGCACAAAACCAGCTGGTTAGAACAGAATAAACAGTTTGGAAAGTCACCCTTCTTCACAGATAACGGTTTCGAGTATGAGGGGGGCATGGCAAACTCATGGGGAAGGGAAAGATTCTGAACATTTGATAATTCTTTGGAAACAAAATTGAGATAGGCAGACTTTTCAGTTATTACTTTATGCTCAAATGAGTTCCAGGAGGATTACATATTTAACTGATTTAAACAAGGCCACAACATCTAGAAAAACATTGAGGGTAATATACATCTTTAGATGAGGAAACACATTAGAGCCAGAGTCAGCAAACTTTTTCTGTAAAGGGCCAGAGGGTAAGTACTTTCATCTTTGCAGGCCTTATGGTCTCTGCTGCAACTCCTCAGCTCTGCCACTGTGCTGTGAGAGCATCCAGAGACAGCATGTCAACAAATGGCTATGGCTGTGTGCCAATAAAACTTTATTTACAAAAACAGATGGTGGAAAGATTTGGCTTTCCAGCCATAGTTTCCTGATCCTTGTTTTAGAGGGGTAAAATCAAAGAACAAAATAATTGGGAAACAAGCAATATATCATATAGTTTAGCTACATAAAAATTAAAGACTCCAGGGCATAAAGTATATATACCATAAACAAAATAATAAAGCAAACACACACACAGTGCAGGAAATATTTGCACCGCACGTGCCAGAGTCGACATCTCCTCTGTTTTCATTCCTTCCCTTTCCTTGTCCTCTCACACACAAACATACACACCATCATCAAAATTGAGAAGAAAAAGAAACACAAGAGTAGAAAAATGGACAAAAATATACACAGAGAAAGGAAGAAATGACCAGTAAGCTTGTAGACAGGTATGCTGTGTGTGCTGAGTTGCTGCAGTTGTGTCCTGCTCTTTGTGACTCTATGGACTGTAGCCCACCAGGCTCCTCTGTCCACGGGATTCTCCAGGCAAGAATACTGGAATGGGTAGCTGTGCCCTCCTCCAGGAGATCTTCCCGACCCAGGGATCAAACACACATCTCTTACTTCTACTGCTTGGGCAGGCAGGTTCTTTACCACTAGTGCCACCTGGGAAGTCCCTTATATATAGGTATTTAACCTTAAAAATCTCAATTACATGCATATGAGGACCACAGAATTAATTTTCATATATCAAATACATCATCAAATTGTCTTTTCAGTACTGCTGACTGGCATTGATGGAGAATGCAGAGGCAGGCCTGGTACCCACTGCCGATAAGGGGTACAGTCACTCAGTCATGTCCGACTCTGTGATCCCATGAACCGCAGCACGCCAGGCCTCCCTGTCCATCACCAACTCCCGAAGTCCACCCAAACCCATGTCCATTGAGTCAGTGATGCCATCCAACCATCTCATCCTCTGTTGTCCCTTTCTCCTCCTGCCCTCAATCATTCTCAGCATCAGAGTCTTTTCAAATGAGTCAGTTCTTCACATCAGGTAGCCAAAGTATTGGTGTTTCAACTTCAACATCAGTCCTTCCAGCGAACACCCAGGACTGATCTCCTTTAGGATGGACCGGTTGGATCTCCTTGCAGTCCAAGGGACTCTCAAGAGTCTTCTCCAACACCACAGTTCAAAAGCATCAATTCTTCGGCGCTCAGCCTTCTTCACAGTCCAACTCTCACATCCATACGTGACCACTGGAAAAATCATAGCCTTGACTAGATGGACCTTTGTTGGCAAAGCAATGTCTCTGCTTTTTAATATGCTGTCTAGGTTGGTCATAACTTTCCTTCCAAGGAGTAAGCGTCTTTTAATTTCATGGCTGCAGTCACCATCTGCAGTGATTTTGGAGCCCAGAAAAATAAAGTCAGGCACTGTTTCCACTGGTTCCCCATCTATTTGCCATGAAGTGATGGAATGCCATGAAGATAAGGGTATAAACTGATAATAACTATTCTGGTGACCAAAAAAGCAGTTTACGCTGAAGTTCTGCAGTGTTTATCTCTTTGAATCTATTGACCCTCTGGGAATCTACCCTATGTAAGTCATCAAAAGCTGTGTCCAAATACTCTTATACAATAATAACCACCAGGGCATAATTTACAGTTGCAAAAATTAGAAACAACCTCAAAATCCAATAATAGGAGAGTGGTTACATAAATTATGGTACATTCAGACAAGGATGTATGAGATTGTCATTTAAAATATCTTTTCCAAAGACTATATAAAGACAGAATAAAATAGTTGACCTCTAAGCAACATTTGACTCAGCTGATAGACTTTTCTTCTAAAGATACTTCCTTCCTTAGTCTTCTGAGATGTCACATCATCTTAGTTTTTTTCCTTCCTCACTGCCAGATGGTTCTTGGTCCCCTTTGTTCTCTTCTTAGATGAATAACTGACTAGTCAGGTGACCCAGGGCTTTCTCTTAGGGCCCCTTCTTTGCTCTGTTTTGCTTCCTAAATGATCTCAGACAATCCCTTCACTTTAAAAAGGTTGCATTTCTAAGCTGGTGATCCCCAAATTTTTAAAATCTCAAGATGACCACTTGGATATTAAAATGGTATCAACTGGGGTAACTCTGCAGAACTCTAGATTCTCTCCAAATTCTCACCTCCCTCCTACCCCAGTCTTTCCAGTCTCAAAACATGGCACCATCATCTACTTAGAAGCTCAAGACAAATACCAAGGGTCATCTGTGTGTCCTTCCCTTTATCACGTGACACACAAATCCTAGCAGCTCTACCTCTTCATTTCTCCATCTCCACGGCCAGGATGCAGGCTCTCATCTAAGCCCCTGAGATAGCTTGTGATGAGGCCTCCCTGTTCCAACTCATGCTCCCATAGGAATAGACTCCTACAGCCTACTCTCCACTCAGCAGCCAACAAAAGCTCTTGACAATCTTTATCTCATCACATGCTTCCCCCTGTCAAAACCCACAAGTGGCTTTTCATCTCCACCCAATTAAATGTACACATCCTACCACAGTCTACTGGGGTCAATGTCCTCCAGGCTACCTCTTTGCGTCCCCTCTTCTTTCCATCCGCAAGTTCATTCCCACCCCGTGCTTTTATCCCTTTCGTCTAGATTCTCATGTGACTCCCTCTTTCTCTACACTCAAAAATCAGCCCAAATCACCTCCTCTAAGGGGCTCACCCTGATACCATAGCATATACATGGCCTCCCATCCCAGCCCTTATTTATCTCACTACTTGCTTAGGTTCTTCAGAACACAGAGAAGGTACCTAATTTTGTTGAGCAGACAAATGCTACGGTGAAAGTTATTTTGTAAACACACGCTTACTCACTCTGTGTTTGTATGCAGATACATAGAGTGAAGACAACTGGGTTGAGTACACCCCATGCGACGCCCCCACCCCCGAGGTCCATTCTTCTTCATGCTTGGGGAAGCCAACCCACTTGGACCACATCACAGACTTCCTTGCACCCTGCTTCCTGGTTAGGTTTGGTAATGGGAAGCATGGGCAGAAGACTGGAGTGCAGCTGCAGTGGGTGGAGGAAGCCACTGCTCTTGTTGGGCAGTCCTCCCCACAAAATACCTCCTTAGATGTAAGTAGGGTCTCATCTCTTGGCCTCTTCAAGCCTGGGGGGTTCATCACCCCCACTTTTACTAGCCCCAGAGTGATGCATCATTCCTTGGTACATAAGGAATGCACCTCAAAGTGGTCCCCAAGACTCTTTCAGGGTATTCAGGTTAAAACGATTTTCATAATAGCACTAAGATGTTATTTGTCTTTTTCCCTGTGTTGACATTTGCACCGATGGTGCAAAAGCAACAGTGGGTAAAGTGCCTTTAATAGAGCGAGTTCAGTACCGTCAGACTGTTCTGCTGCTGCGGCTGCTAAGTCGCTTCAGCCATGTCTGACTCTGTGCGATCCCATAGATGGCAGCCCACCAGGCTCCCCCGTCCCTGGGATTCTCCAGGCAAGAACACCGGAGTGGGTTGCCATTTCCTTCTCCAGTGCATGAAAGTGAAAATTGAAAGTGAAGTCGCTCAGTCAAGTCTGACTCTTAGCGACCCCATGGACTGCAGCCCACCAGGCTCCTCCGTCCATGGGATTTTCCAGGTAAGAGTACTGGAGTGGGGTGCCATCGTCTTCTCCGTCAGACTGTTCTAGTCATCATGATAGTCTTCATTGCTTCATGTTGTTGTTGTTTAGTCGCTAAACCATGTCCAACTCTTTTGCAACCCCATGAACTGTAGCCCACCAGGTTCCTCTGTCCATGGGATTTTTCAGGCAAGAATACTGGAGTGGGTTGCCATTTCCTTCTCCAGAGGATCTTTCCGACCCAAGGACTGACCCCAAGTCTCATGTCTCCTGCATTGGCAGGCAGATTCTTTACCACTGAGCCACCAAGGAAGCCCATGATGATGGGTACATTTGTCCAAACCCATAAAACGTGCACCACCAGGAGTGAGCTATAAACTATTGACTTTAGGTGATTATGACGTGTCAGTGTATGTTCACCAATTGTAGTAAATGTCCTATTCTAGTGGGGGATGGTTGATAATGGGGGAGGCTGTGGGCAGTTAGGGGCAGAGCAGGGAGTCTACGGGAAATTGCCGTAACTTACCCTCAATTTTGCCATAAACCTAAAATTGCTTTGGAAAAAAAGTCTTAATAAAAACACAAAAACGAAACACACACCACAATAAAAAAAAAAAATCAATACATTTCACTTTTAAATGTCCTTGCTGATGCCATAAATGTACTAATCTTACTATGTTGCAACCTTGAGTACATGTTTTTTTATAAATATTCTGCATGTCAAAATGAGAAGTATGCATGAAGTAGAATCCACATTAGTTGAGGATTAAGTTGTGTACTAAGCTCGTCCTTTCTCTCCTGGATCACCATTTTCACTTAAAGGATGACTTGCAAACAATGGTTATCAGTCTTTTCCTCTAAAACGGACAAAGAGATTTTTCTCACTGATATTGTTTATTGCCAATGGCAGAATTTTAGCTTTCAGGTAAAAATTAGAATTTTCTAAAACTTGTATCACCACCATGACCTCATAGTTTCCCAGTAATTGAAGAATCTTCTGGTGAGACGGGTGTTAAATATATAAAATTTTTTACTGAAGTAGTTTGGGCTTCCCAGGTGGCCCTAGTGGTAAAGAATCCATCTGCCAATGCAGGAGACACAGGTTCGATCCTTGGGTCGGGAAGATCCCCTGGAGCAGGAAGCGACAATCGGCTCTAGCATTCTTGCCTGGAAAATCCCATGGACAGAGGAGCCTGGCAGGCTACGGTCCATGGGGCCACAAAGAGTTGGACCTGAATGAGTGATGAGAACTTAGCACCAATATGCAATAGCTGATTTACAATACTGCATTAGTTTCCAATGTACAGTATGGTGATTTGGGGGGGTTTTGCAGGTTGTATTTTGTTATAGGTTAGAAAATAAAAATTTTTTACATTGTATAGTGAAATGTGTCAACATTTAGAAGATGCACATAACTCAGTGAATCAATACTTTCTCTTTAACTCCAGCTTTACTGTGATATAATTGACATATAACATTGTGAAAGCTTAAGTGTACAATGTGTTGATTTGATTCACATATTTATTACAAAATGATTACCACAGTAAGGTGAGCCAACTTCTCCATCACCTCCCAAAATTGTCCTTTTTACACGTATGTGGTGAGAACGTTTAAGATCTGTTCTCTTAGCGAATTCCAAACATATTGCATTGCTAACTACAGTCACCCTGCTGTATGTGAGATCCCCAGAGCTTATGCATCTTATAACTGGAAGTTTATACCCTTTGACTCCCACCCTCACCAGCCTCTAGCAAAAACTATTCTACTCCACTTCTGAGTTTGGTTACTTTAGATTCCACATATAGGTAGTATCAAATAGTATCTATCTTTCTTTGACATTTCACTTAGCATAATGCCCTCAAAGTTCATCCATGTTATTGCAAACAGCAGTATTTCCTTCTTTTTTATGATCAAATGATATACATCACGTTTTTAAATCCACTCATCCATGAAGAACATTTAGGCTATAGCGACTAATGCTGTAATGAACACTGCTGTGCCGATATCTCTCCCAGCTAGTGATCTCTGTCAGATCACTCAAAAGTGAGGTTGCTGGATCATATGGAAGCTCTATTTTTAATTTTTTTTTTCTATGAGAACAATTACATTTTTTTTATTTATTTATTTTTACTGAGCATTTTAATGCTTAAAGGAACCTCCATATTGTTTTCCATAGTGGCTTCGCCAATTTATATTCCCACCAACAATGCACAGAGTTCCCTTGTCTACTCATCCTTACCAACAGATAAATCTCTCATCTATCCGATGAACAGACAACCGAAAAGCTATGAGGTGATATCCCACCATGGTTTTGATTTGCATCTCCCTGATGATTTGTACATTGAGTGTATTTTCATATACCTGTTGGCTACTTCTATATCTTCTTTGGAAAAATGTCTTTTCAGGTCCTCTGCCCATTTTTTAAATTGGATTATTTGGCTTTTTGGCTATTGAGTTGTAAAAGTTCTTTATATATTTTAGATATTAGCTCCTTATCTGATATACAGTTTGCAAATATATCTCCCATTCTGTAGGTTGTCTCTTCATTTTAGTGGTCGTTTCTCTTGCTATACAGAAGCTTTTTAGTTTGATATGGTCCTACTTGTTTACTCTTGCTTCTGTTGCTTGTGCTTTTGATATCATATCTAAAAAAGTGAGCCGATAGTTTCTAACAGATTAATATATTATGTTTTTTTTAAAAAGTATGTGCAGATAAAACAGTCATTCAAAATATAAGACAAACCAATGGATTTTAACGTATCAGTAAGAGCATAAGAAAAGCTAAAAATTGGTAACAGTTTCAGATTCCACACCGCAATTCAGTTCAGTTCAGTTCAGTTCAGTCGCTCAGTCGTGTCCGACTCTTTGCGACCCCATGAACCGCAGCACACCAGGCCTCCCTGTTCATCACCAACTCCCAGAGTTCACTCAGACTCACGTCCATCGAGTCCGTGATGCCATCCAGCCATCTCATCCTCGGTCGTCCCCTTCTCCTCCTGCCCCAATCCCTCCCAGCATCAGTCTTTTCCAATGAATCAACTCTTCGCATGAGGTGGCCAAAGTACTGGAGTTTGAGCTTTAGCATGATTCCTTCCAAAGAAATCCCAGGGCTGATCTCCTTCAGAATGGACTGGTTGGATCTCCTTGCAGTCCAAGGGACTCTCAAGAGTCTTCTCCAACACCACAGTTCAAAAGCTTCAATTCTTCGGCGCTCAGCCTTCTTCACAGTCCAACTCTCACATCCATACATGACCGCAGGAAAAACCATAGCCTTGACTAGACGGACCTTAGTTGGCAAAGTAACGTCTCTGCTTTTGAATATACTATCTAGGTTGGTCATAACTTTTCTTCCAAGGAATAAGCGTCTTTAATTTCATGGCTGCAGTCACCATCTGCAGTGATTTTGGAGCCCAAAAAAATAAAGTCTGACACTGTTTCCACTGTTTCCCCATCTATTTCCCATGAAGTCAGCCATCGAGAAATTACTGCAATTAGCCATCGAGAAACTACTACCTGTTGCATTTGATTGAAGTTTCAAAGAATACCCACATTTATCTGAAAAGGCAAGTAAAATATTTCCACTCTTTTCCAACTCCATATCTGTATGAGGTAAGACTTTCTTCATTTACTTCCACCAAAATAACATACCAGAACAGATTGAATTCAGCAGCAGATGAAAGGATCCAGCTGTCTTCTATTAAGCCAGACCTTTAAAAGATTTGAAAAAGCATAAAACTAGGCTACTCTCCTCACTACTTTTTTTGTTTTGAAAATATCATTTTTCATAAAAAGATTTATGTTAACGTGTGTGGTGGTTTTAAAACATGTCCACAGATGCTCCTCCCTTCAAGAGGTGGAGTCTAATCCCCTTCGCCTTGAGTGTAGGCTGGACTTAGTGAATCATTTCTAATGAACACAATGTGAGGGAAGGATGGTATGTGGCTTACAAGGCAGGTCATAGGAGGCACTGTGATTCCCTCCTTGCTCTAGCTCTTGGATCACAAGCTCTGCAGGAAGCCAGCTGCCATGTTGAGAGGATACTCAAGCAGTCCGAGGGAGAGGCTCACATGGCAAGAAACTGAGGCCTCTTGCCAAGAGCCTTGTGGGTAAGCCATCATGGAAGTGGATTCTTTAGCCCCAGTTAACCCTGCTGCTGCTGCTAAGTCGCTTCAGTCGCGTCCAACTCTGTGCAACCCCATAGACGGCAGCCCACCAGGCTCCCCCATCCCTAGGATTCTCCAGGCAAGAACACTGGAGTGGGCTGCCATTTCCTTCTCCAATGCATGAAAGTGAAAAGTGAAAGTGAAGTCACTCAGTCGTGTCTGACCCTTAGCAACCCCATGGAGTGCAGCCCACCAGGCTCCTCCGTCCATGGGATTCTCCAGGCAAGAGTACTGGAGTGGGGTGCCATTGCCTTCTCCCAGTTAAACCCTGAGGTGATCACAAACTTATGAGAGATCCTGAGCTGGAATCACATAAGCTAAGCTGCTCCTGGATTCCTGACTCACAGAAACTGTCTAAGACAGTAAATATGTATCTTTTTTTAATTCTTATAGTTTTTAAAATTAATTAATTTATTGTGGCATGAGCGATCTAGCTCCCTGACCAGGCATCACAGCCAGGCTGCTTGCATTGGGAGAGCGAAGTCAGCCACTGGACCACCAGGGAAATCCCAATATTTAAAACTGTTTTAAGTTTCTAAATTTTGAGCTCATCTGCAATGCAACAATAAATAACTAGTACAACAGCTAATGTTTATGTTTTAGTCAGTGAATACAAATTTATTTTAATTCCTCAGTTTTAATTTCCTATATGGTAAATATTGATATAAAACTCATTTAAATAAGATTTCTTTAGACTTCTTCATTATTAATAACATAAACATGCCTTGAGACCAAAATGTTTGAAGACTATTGCCCTAAACTCTTTGCAAATTGCTTCTTTATTAAACTTTACTCAAAATACTCTATGTGAGAGCATCTTTTGTTTCCAATAGGACTCTGATGGATAGAACAATAACAAAACAATCTTTTTGGATATTTCAATGACTTGCTCTTCAATGGAAGGATGAGTGATTTTATTTTCTTCTTAATTTTTTTCTGTCCCTTTAAACTTTTCTACAAACAAGGATGCATTATTTTCATAGTTAAGTGAAAAGAAACTTCCCTTTGCAAAATCATTCAAAAGTGAAAGTTCAAACTGCATTTTCTTTAGATGAGTCAATGGTTGAAGCTTGGTGTGCGGGGCCCAGATGTCCGCCAACGCACCTGGGGGTTGGGGAGAGGTTTGTGGGAGCAGAGAGAGGGAGGCAAGGGGAAGAGGAGTCAGCATCCCCCACCTCCTCAGCCAGAATAGTTCTTCCATGTGTTTTACATATTGGGGTTCTGCACAATAGTTTATTTAAAGAAAAGTTTCCACTCTTTAAAAAAAGAAGCATGAAAACCTTTACCATGAGAATAATAGCTGAAGAGTTAAAATCAGGCTACAGAAGAATCACTCAACTTTTTCTTCAGTGTTTTTTTCAGGGTTTCCCTAAAGAAAGCCCTACACATTCTGAGGGAAGAACAGAAGCCCTGACAATTTCATGAATGTTTGGTTGTTTCAAGAGAGGCTGGCTCATGTGGCCATGGAAAGAAGTTACAGGTAGAGATGAAAAGGTTATTCAGGGACCGCTCCCGCCCCAATAGTAAGGGCCCAAGAGGACAGCAAAAACACGAGGGGCCTTAAGGCCCACAGAGACACAGATCAGAACCACAAGTGAATCATTCTCATATTTTCTAGAAAAAACAAAAGCAAGAGGTTCCAGGACCACCCAGTGGTTAAAACCATGGGCTTTAGGGACCACAGATCTGGGTTCAAGTCTCAGGTCTGACACTTCAAACCTATGAGATCTTGGCAAGTGACACAGCCTTTCAGAGCTTCAGTGGAAACATACAATGTACAATTTCAGCTGTAAAATGAGGTCTGCGAATGTAAAACAGTGAAGCCATTTTGCCAGTTTGGCAGTTTCTTAAAAGTGAAGAAACTTAACTTTGGGATAGATTTACCATCTGACCCAGCAATTCCATTCTTAGGTAGCCACCCGAGAGAAATAAAAACAAATGTCCCCAAAAGGACTTGCATACAAATGTTTTAGCAGCATTATTCATCAAAACCCCAAATGGAAACCATCTACATGTTCAGCATCTGGTGAATGGATTACCAGTGGCATATCAATACTGCAGAATGGATCTCCCTGGTGGTCCAGTGGTTAAGAACCTACCTGCCAATGCAGGGAACATGGGTTCGATCCCTGGTCCGGGAAGATCCCACATGCCATGGAGCAACTAAGCCCGTGTGCCATGACTTCTGAGCCCAAGCACCTAGAGCTCGTGTAGCACTGCAACAAAGAGTAGCCCCCACTCCCCACAACTAGAGAGAGCCCGTGTGCAGCAGTGAAGCCAAAAACAAACAAACAAATACGTGAAAGTGAAAGTCTCTCAGCTGTGTCCAGTGCTCTGCGACTCCATGGACTGCAGCCTGCCAGGCTCCTCTGTCCATGAATTCTCCAGACAAGAATACTGGAGTGAGTAGCCATTCCCTTCTCCAGAGGATCTTCCCAAACCAGGGATCAAACCCAGGTCTCCTGCACTGCAGGTGGCTCCCTTACCAGAAGAGCTACCAGGGAAGCCCAAATAAACACATAAATAGAAGAATGTGTTCAGTGTAGAATAGTGGATAATGCAAGGTAGCAATTTACATCATATGTACTCCTCATTTAAATTCCAAAAACTGAAGAATAGTTGATTCACACTGTTGCGTTAGTTCCTCTTATACAGCAAAGTGATTCAGTTATACATATACATTTTTTCATTTTCTCTTCCATTACAGTTTACTATGCTATACAGTAGGACCTCGTTGTTAATCTATTTTACATATAGTAGTTTGTAATCCGCTAATTCCAAACTCCTAATTTATCTCTCCCCCTCCCGTCTCCCCCCTGGTAATCACATGTTTGTTTTCTATGTCTGTGAATCTGTTTCTGTTTTGTAAATTAGTTCATTTGTGTCATATTTTAGATTCCACGTATAAGTGATATAAATTATATATCCATGATAAACACTTCTTACCATACCACACCCACATATACCAACCCAGTGTAATCCTACAGGGTTAGCAGGCATATTAGATCACCCTCATTTTTACAGATGGGGAACTGAGGCACCAAGGAGTTAATGAACTTTCCCAGGTTGCTTAGCTAGTAGGCAGCAGAACTGAAAGGAGAATCCTGGATAACTAACTTCAAAGACTATGCTTCTCACCTCTCAGTAAATGTCAGCTGGGTATGGAGTTACTGCTCTACCAAGTGATGGGGAAAAAGGTCCAGAAAAGGGATTAGAGATGGCTCCCCAAGAAGGTCACACAGGAACCCAAACCTGAAGGGTGTAGGAGTTAGTTAGTGGAAGAATGTTCTAGACAGAAGGAACCACATATGCCAAGGTGGAAAGGTAAGAGAATGCAGGGCATGGGGTGGAAGCCAGAAGAGCTGGAGGTGGCTGGAGCGTGAACTGATACCCAGCAGTGGGAAGCTGAGAATGGGGCTCAGGAGGCCACAGAGTGTCCCTGGTGTCTGGACATTAACCTACAGGTGATGCAGGGCTAGAGAAAGAAAGTCAGTGAGTTCCTCAGTGCTGCCTTACTCCAGGAATGACTCACATCACCCTGGCAGGCGGAGGAGGTTGACTCAGCCCCTGCTGCGAGCTCAGGGGAGCGGGGGAGCTGCCACCCCACACTCCCATCCCACTGGGAGCTAATGCCCCAGCAGCCACCCCACCAGCAGCCCCACCAGCACACAGAAGCTATCCCAGTCAGCTGGGAGCATCGGGCTCAGTTGTGCTGCCAGAAAGCTGAGAATAGTCTGGTGAGAACGCCTGCTAGCAGCTTCCACACCCCGCTTAAAACCCAGACACCTGTGGTCCCCAGGGGCACCTTTCAATGCACCCCAAAAGCGAGGCCACAGGGCACAGTGCTCTGGCCTTCCACTCTCACTTGGCTCTGCCCAGAGCCAGGGGACCAGCCCGGGGCGGGGGGGAGGATCTAGCACTCTTCTCATTCAAATCTAATATCCAGATAAACATTTGCATGTATGCACAAAACATTCACTGTGGCAAATGTAAAACTACTGAAAAAAAAACTTATGTGCCAACAAAAATAAACCAGCTAAAAATACTGGTGAATCCATACTGTGGAATACTATGAAGCAGTTAAAAAGAATGCAGATATATTATTCCATTGTACTGGCATGAAAACACCTCCAAGACATATTATTGAGTGGGAAAGAAAAAAAACCTACAGAATAATGTATCTAGTATGTACCAGTTACATAAAAAACAAAGCAAACAAAAGTCGGAAACTAGCTCTATAGTTCACCAAGTCTACAAACACAGGTAAATGAGAAAATGCCTGGAAGGAAATACATCAGTCATGGAAGGAAGGAAAGGAGGGAGGGAGGGAGGAAAGGAATTTTATAACTCTATGTTGTTTGATTTTTATAAGAAGCATGTATTTGCATTCTTAAAAACGCTAAAGTCTGTTTCACACACACACACACACACACAGAGTGGGAAAATGTGTTAAAATGATCACCCTACTGGTGCAAGGTTCAGGGTCCCTTTTCAAAGAGCTGTGACATCTGGGATCTTGTCTAATTCTTTCCACACCACCTTGAGGGCAAGTATTCAAAACCCCTTTTATAGATTAAGAAACTGAACCCAGGGAGGTGAAACAAGCTCTTCAAGGTCACGTACAGGACCGAAGGACTGAGGGGCCTCTGATCCTTGGACCCAAGCCCAGCACTCTTTCTAACCTGTTGGAGTGGGAGTGCACCAGGGCGGGGTGGTGGATGTTGCTTGGATCCCCATCGTCAGCTCACAGAAACTGAAAAACCTCTTCCGCAAAGGGAAACGAGGCTCAGGGGAGAAGGGAATGGAAGATGAGTGGGAAAGGAGGGCTGATGCACCGCCGCCCACAACAAAAATCACACATCATGATGTACCGCCCACTGAGTGGGAGGGACCTGCCGAGTCACCCAGTAAATGACATGTAGGAAGAAGCCCCGCAGGGCGGTGTCCCCCAGGACTGAGACTTCATGCCTCTCTCACAGGGGCTGCTCACCCCAGGTTCTGGCTGTGTTGTTTGCAGCTGAGGGGTTCTGGGTACGCCTCTCTGCTCAGTCCCAGGGCGCTCTGTAACGAGGCCAGAAAGGGACCTGTGCTTCTCAGAGGGTTCTAGAATCTAAGGGGCAATAAACATAAGCCCTTATACCCACCAGAGTGGTAAGTGCCTCCACCCCTCCGTTCTTTCATTGGCTGCTTTAGCACCAACTGTCTGGAGGATGTGGGAAGGCAGGAGACCAGAGGGACCCAAGAAACACGGCTGGGTCCCTCCAAGGACAGGCAGAAGGGATTCATACTCAGGGAGGAACCAGCACCTACCAAAGGCAACACAGGATGCGTGGACACATCTCAGCTGCACAGAGAGCAGGCGTGAGCCCTTGGAGCATGCTCAAGGAAGAGGGCTTCAGCCAAACCACAGAGCCTCCTTTCATTCTTACAGCTTACAGCTGCCACAAGGCTGTGAAGCCACAGGGACAAGAGCCTGGATTCTGGGAGTTCCAATCCCAGCTCTCCTCCCTTGCTCAAGTTTCCGAACCTCACTGGTCTCAGTTTCCCCATCTGTAAAATGGGTATTATTATACCTGCCTCTTGGGTATTATGATATCTGGATGTTAGGACATATAATAATGATAACAGAATTAAATAAAACATAACAAGTACAGGGTATCCAAAAAATCTGGAAACAGATTCTATGAATGTATGTATATGTTCATATTTATTTATTCATCTGCTTTACAGATTGGAAATGTCCCAGACAACACTGTGTACATCTGTCTGTTTCTAGACTTTTTGGATACTCTTTATATAAATATACTTTTATATAATCGTAATTTTATATAAATGTACATAATAAAACATAGTAATAATATAATAAAACATAGCAATCACTCACACAGTATGAGGGACCATGTCAAGAACTTACAGGTATTCTCTACTTTAATGCTCAGAGCAAGCCCTGGAGGTGGATGCTATTATTAGCCCCATTGTACAGAGGCAGACACTAAGGTACAGGGAGCTGAAGAGACTTGCCTACTTGCCAGGGTCACCCCGGGAATAAATGACAAAACCAGTCTGGGACCCAGGTCATCTAACCTCAGAGTACTTACGTTGTTTTCCCCGTCTAACCCATCTACCTCTGCAGTGAAGACCCAATAAAAGGGACCAGTTTCCAGGCACAGAGAAGGGGCTTAGGAAATGCAGGGTCCTCTGAGCACTGAGCTCCTGGAGGAGAGAAACCAGATCCAACTGGTTCACCACTGTACCTGGAACTGTAATATACAAGACATAGGTTGGCAGTCAACATTAGTGTGAGGGAAGGAAAATAAGTATGTATTAGCCAAAGGTTGGCATTCTTGTCTAAAAAAAAAAGTCTCAGATTCCAGCGCCTTTCCTAGGAACATCCACCTCCTAAGATGCCTGGGGCTGCCCAAAGGTCCAGACCCACCCCTCTCTCCCCTCCACAGCACAGAACCCAGAATCCAAGAGGCCCAGGCGGCCACCCACCAATCCGGCCCAGGAGTGGCCTACCTTCTTCAGCGTCGTTCCTAAGCGAGGCCTCCAGGAGGGCCACGCTGGCCTCGAAGGACACCTTCTTTCTCCGGCCGCCCGTGCTGCGCTTCCGCTCATGCTTGCGCTTGCGATGCTGCAGGTCCTGCTCGTACTGCGCCCACTTCTTTAGCTGCTGGGCCCGGCGCTTCTGGGCGGCGCGCAGCCGCTCCAACGTGGGCACCTTCTCCAGCAGCTGCAGTTCGGTCAGCAGGTCCACGTGGCTGGCCATGGCCTCCGCGCCTCCCTGCGCCCTGGCTGGGGGCTAGCGCGGCGTGCCAGGGGCCGGGGCAGCATGCGGGCTCCTGCGAGGCTGGGGCGGCATGCTGGGGCCTGTGACGGGGAGCGGGAGAGACACAGACGGACAGGCGTCACACTCAAAACTCCGATCTGATGACGTCACCCAGTCCCACCTCCCAAATGCTTTCGCCCCCTATTTTATTGTCTTCCTTATTTCTTTTTAACTGAGATATAATTGACCTATAACATTGTGTAAGTTTCAGCTGTACAACCGCGTTGATTTGACATACTTAAATATTGCAATATGATTACAACTGTTAGTTAACACCTCCATCACAGTCATACAATAATCCTTACTTTTGGTGGTCATATTATAATTTCATATAAGGTTGTTCTATTGTTACAACACACACAGGAGTTTATTGTTATAACATGGAAGGGGTTTATTGCTATTTTTAAAGGAGCGAGTACTGTATTTTAAATGTCTCTTTATTGATTTATAACTTGGTAAATATGGACAGACATAACCTACAGAAACACAAGCTGTTTGGGAACCTTATTCTGAAGAGTCCAGTGGTTAAGAATCCACCTTCCAATGCAGGGGACGCAGGTTTGATCCCTGGTTGGGGGACTAAGATCCCACATGCCACAGGGCAACTAAGCCCCCAAGAGGCAACTGAAGAGAAGAAGCTCCAGGGTGGCAATGAAGATCACCCACGCTGTGACATGATGCTCCCCAGTAGTGCTATTGGTGAGGAACCTGCCTGCCAAAGCAGGAGACCTAAGAGATGCAGGTTCAGTCCCTGGGTCGGGAAGATCCCCTGGAGGAGGGCCTGGCAACCCACTCCAGTATTCTTGCCTGGAGAATCCCATGGACGGATGAGCCTGGCATGCTACAGTCCATGGGGCCACAAAGAGCTGGACATGACTGAACAACACCAACAACCCCCACTTTATGGATGTGCCCCAGTCTGCTTATTCATTCACTCACTGAAGAACGTCTAAGTTGTCTCCAGCCTGGGGCTAATACATTCACGCACAGGTTTTTGTGTGAACATGAGTTTTCATTTCTCTGGAGTAAATGCCCAAGAGTACAACTTCTGGCTTGTACAGTAATTACATGATTAGTTTTATAAGAAACTGTCAAGCTGTTTTCCAGAGTGGCTGTACCATTTTTCATTCCCTCCAGCCATCTATGAGTGATCCAGTTTCTCTGCCAGAATTTGGCATGCCCAGTGTTTTAGCCACTTAGATAGAAACTCCTTTTTAAAAGTAAGGAGCTCAGAGGAGTTGAATTCACAACCATGCTGTATCATCATGACGGCAGGAACTCACTGGGAGCTAAGGGACCACCTATTTACTTTTCCCCACTTCCTCAAAGAATCAAACAGTGAAACCTGCCCTGTGATGAGTCCTGGTTCAGAGATGGATCGAGAATCAGCTCTGCCTTCTAGGAAACACCACGTCTACTGGTCTGTCATGGTGTCATCCACCTGTAAATTAACCTGATCCTTCTGATGACCTAATGAGACCAGGTACTATTCTGATCCCTATTTCAGATAAGGAAATTGAGAGACAGAGAGACTAATTAACCTACCAAATATTACACAGCTAGAAAATGGATGTGTTATTCTGGCTGGGGTTGTCAGGAAAGGCTCTCCAAAGTAGGAGGCAATTGATTTGAATCTCCAAAGATGAGCAGGAGTTCACTCGCTGAGGAGGGCAGACACAAGCTGAGAAGGAGCTTCCCAATGTTGAAAGGCATGTAGAGGGGCTGAACGCCATGAAGGGAATTCTGGGAGCCAACACACACAAACCTGGCTTGAGGGACTTCCCTAGTGGTCCCGTGGTTAAGAATCCACCTTGCAATGCAGGGGACGTGGGTTCAATCCCTGGTCTAGGAACTAAGACCCTACATTCTGTGGAGCGGCTATGCCTGACTGCAACTACTGAAGCCTGAGCACTCCGGATCCCACGTGCCACAACTAGAGAACGCATGCACAGCAGCAAAAGATCCCGCATGATGCGATAAAGATCCTGTGCGTCACAACTAGGAACCGATGCAGCCAAACAAATAAATATTAAAAAATAAAATAAAACATGGCCAGAGGTGGATGGGGCTGCCCAGCTCAAGGGAAGAGAAGTCTTGGAGGAAGCAGCGAGTAACTTGTGGTTCAAGGCCAGGCAGCAAAAGTCCCCCACGGTCCACATCATGTTTGTTTGTTTGCTTGGTTGGTTTGGGGTCCACACTGTATTTTACGGTATTATCATTCACTGCTAATATTTAAAATTTGAAGATTTTATATCCAAAATCAGATTTTCAGCCTTCCTTAAAACATCTCAGTAGCTGGCCAAGCCGAGCTCACATGGCAACGATCAGCTGGTACTCAGTAGGACTGCCTGGTTTAGATGGGGCACATCTCACTCTCCATAGTGCCCACTACCTCCCATTACTCCCATCTGACCTCCGTCACTAACTGTCATCACTTGCTACCTCCTATAGGACTTACCTGGTGGCCCGGTGGTAAAGAACCTGCCCACTAATGCAGGAGACACAAGAAACACAGTTTCGATCCTTAGGTCAGGAAGATCTCCTGGAATAGGAAATTGCAACCCATTCCAATATTCTTGACTGGGAAATCCCATAGACAGCAGACTACAGTCCATGGGGTCACAAGAGTTGGACACGACTTAGTGACTAAACCAACACCACTACCACCACCATTAACTCCTGTGGTCACTTCAGTTTGCAAGCCCTGCCTTAGGTGAAATATCCACAGGTCCAATATGCACAAGAGAAGGCAGTCTGTGAGTCTCCTCAATAAAGACCAGGATCAACATACAGGGGAGTGGTGGTGTGCACCTAAAAACAGGCACCTGGCCTCCAGAGCTGTCCCACAAGCAACCGAACAAGGGCTTGTGGTCCAGTGGCTGTCTCTGGAGGTGGCAAATTCTCCATCACTCACTGGAGAATAAAATTTCCACTGATGTCAGGTCAGCCTGAGTATTCTGTACATCTTCTGTCAGCTGTAAGAGTCTGTACACAGATGGTTATCCATTTCTTCATTATTGAATATTCACTGATCACCTACTAATTGGGAAGCATCAAAACATGCAATAAACTGTGGAAAATTCTGAAAGAGATGGGAATACCAGACCACCTGACCTGCCTCTTGAGAAATCTGTATGCAGATCAGGAAGCAACAGTTAGAACTGGACATGGAACAACAGACTTGTTCCAAATAGGAAAAGGAGTATGTCAGGCTGTATATTGTCACACTGCTTATTTAACTTATATGCAGAGTACATCACGAGAAACACTGGGCTGGAGGAAGTACAAGCTGGAATCAAGATTGCCGGGAGAAATATCAATAACCTTAGATATATGGATGACACCACCCTTATGGCAGAAAGTGAAGAGGAACTAAAGAGTCTCCTGATGAAAGTGAAACAGGAGAGTGAAAAAGTTGGCTTAAAGCTCAACAGTCAGAAAACTAAGAGCATGGCATCTGGTCCCATCACTTCATGGGAAATAGATGGGGAAACAGTGGAAACAGTGCCTGACTTTATTTTTCTGGGCTCCAAAATCACTGCAGATGGTGATTGCAGCCATGAAATTAAAAGACGCTTACTCATTGGAAGGAAAGTTATGACCAACCTAGACAGCATATTAAAAAGCAGAGACATTGCTTTGCCAACAAAGGTCCATCTAGTCAAGGCTATGGTTTTTCCAGTGGTCATGTATGGATGTGAGAGTTGGACTATAAAGAAAGCTGAGGACAGAAGAATTGATGCATTTGAACTGCGGTGTTGGAGAAGACTCTTGAGAGTCCCTTGGACTGCAAGGAGATCCAACCAGTCCATCGTAAAGGAGATCAGTCCTGGGTGTTCGCTGGAAGGACTGATGTTGAAGTTGAAACTCCAATACTTTGGCCACCTGATGCAAAGAGCTGACTCATTTGAAAAAACCCTGATGCTGGGAAAGATTTAGGGTAGGAGGAGAAGAGGACCACAAAGGATGAGATGGTTGGATGGCATCACCGACTCAATGGACATGGGTTTGCGTGGACTCCGGGAGTTGGTGATGGACAGGGAGGCCTGGCGTGCTACGTTTCATGGGGTTGCAGAGTCGGACACGACTGAGCAACTGAACTGAACTGAAAAACATGCTAAGACTGAAGACAGGGATAGTCACATCAATCACTCTATTAAAGCCTTTAATCCTTTTCTAAGAACCTCCCCAGCCATTGTCCCAGCCAGGTGTTTCCCTAAGTGTAGAAAGAGAACCCATTCCAAGGGAATTTACAAAAGTTCAGGATAAGATTTAATAAAACATGGACTCAAAGACAGCAAGTTACCTCCTTTTCACTTGTTTTTTTAATAATCTATTAATGTTTTCTTTAGAAGAAAGTTATCAGTTGGGTGCTAATAGATCTT
Organism: Ovis canadensis; assembly: GCF_042477335.2. NCBI lineage: Eukaryota > Metazoa > Chordata > Mammalia > Artiodactyla > Bovidae > Ovis > Ovis canadensis. The sequence goes on along the minus strand of NC_091257.1, from coordinate 83,012,431 downwards.
TAACATTTTTATAACATGTCAGTTTCCTTATAAACAAAGAGAAAGTCAGCCTCAGGCTCATAGCTTTGGGCAAGCGAGAGTATTTACAACAGAATGTAATGACAGTGATTTTTTCCCCTGTGGATCTGGTTTCACAGTTACTGTTTATTTATGGTGGTGATATAAAATTTCCTTTTTAAATAAATCTTCATTTCCCTTGGAAATCCTGCAAGGGAGTAGCAAAGAAAAATTAAAGAATGATGGCATTTAATGCTGGCAAAAATTGTGATTGATGTTTGGGAATCCCTCACCTGGTCACTGATCCTCAATAACAACAATCTGACAAAAGAAGCCCTCTTAAGAGCTCATTATTTCAGCTGACAAATATTCACTGAACATCTGTCACATGCCAGACAGCTAGGGATACAGCAAGGTAAAGACAGGGATGGTCCCTGCCTATTGGATGGATGACAAAACAGAGGTACAAGGGAGTGGAGGACACATTCACAGAAACAAAGACTGAGCAGTAACTTGAATCCTGAGCCCGACTCCCAGTATAGGGCTCCCTCCTTGAGCCCCAGGGTGGAGCGCCCCATGCAGACAGGAGACACTGCTATGCCTTCCCTGGGTTGGAGAGTCTGCTTGAGTAAAGGAATTAAGGGCAGTTGCCCAGCCCCCTGGAGAAAGCTGAGGACGGTGCCTCCCAAGGGCCAAGAAAGGGGGCCAGGGCACATTTCTCTGACTTTGCTCTGTCAGCCCCCAACTGGCTCGCCCCTCTGGGTTCCCTGGAGCTGGGGCTCCAGGACAGCTCCCTCTTGACTGCTGGTTTTCAGGTGACCTAGTTTCCCCCAATAGACCCACACCTCCTCCCACCCCCGTCCAAGAAAACCCTGCTTGGTCTAATTAAAGAATTGCCATCAGTGCTGCTAACACAGCAGCCAGGCAGCCCCCAAGGCAGGGCACTGGCCTGGGTACTGGGGCATCCCGCAGAAGTACTGGCTCCTATGAGCTGTGGAATGGCCCCCTTTGTGAGACCCAGTGTATTTGCCCATATTTCCAGAGACAGCCCTGGTTGGTGATGGGGACACAGCCCAAACTGCCAGGACACGAGAGAAGTAATAGCCTCAACTCTTTCTCTAAGAGTAGGGGAGTTTTTATTATTTAATTTTTGGCTGCAATTTCCAGCATGCAGGATTTTAGTTCCCCCACCAGGGATCGAACCTGGGTCCCCAGCAGTGGAAGCATGGAGCCCTAACCACTGGACTCCCAGGGAATTCCAGCAATCCTCAACTCTTAAAGGGGATCCTGAAGAAGGAGCTCATCTGAAGGAAAACCAGCTCCATGGAGACATATTGAGCCCAGAGTGTTGCAGGAGCACCCAGATGGACCATCTTGCAGAGAACTGGGCACATGGGGGACGCAAGACAACCAAATGTCTGCGCTGGAGAGGCGGGTAGGGGAAGGGGTCCACAGAGGCCAGGTTGGGTGGGGTCATCCAGGAAGTGTGTGTGCTTTAAGAAGAGAAGTCAGAAGCAAGGGGAAAATAGGGTAGGGTACTTAATTATTCCAACCAATAGCTGTGTGAAGTCTGGGTGGATGAGCCAAAACAGCCCTGGTGTGGGCAGCCCCAGGTCTGAAGGCAAGGCCCATCACTCTCAGTGAGGCCAGAACAGACAACTAGAATGAGCCTCGATTCAGCCTCCGGTTGCTGTCTGACAAAGCTGAACTTGATACCTGTTGGTCAATAGCAATGGAGAGAAGCAAGGGCTGCGCTCCAGAGAGCTGAGCCTTGAGGGCAAACGCGAGGAAGCCTGTGGGGGGAATTGGGGGCCAGGTGGGGGTGTACGACAGAACCCCTCCCCTCCTCCAAAGTGAAAAGAAGGCTATTACAGGAATGCTGTTTGGGGGATGATACGTCTCTGAAAAAACAAGAAGAGGAAGAAAGGCATGGGCCCATCAAAAGGCTCAGTTTGGTCTTGGTTTCTGTAGTTCCCCCAGTATCACTCCGTGCTGGGCCCTGATTGGCCAAAGCCCACGAGCGCCCATGAACTGGAAGTGTGAACCCCCGCTGCCGCTGTAAGTCATCTTGCCCCCAGCCATGCAGGAAGCTGGCCTTTGGATAAGGCCAATACTTGGGAGTCAGAGGAGACAGGGTCCTTTAATTTAGGGACCTCTGGACTTTATCCCTGTTATTATTTAAGCCAATTGAATTGAATTTTGATGCTTGTAGCCAAAAGTACCCTAACAGATATTAATGCTACTTTTAGGAATACACGAATGGGAGCCCCAGGAGGCGATGTTGCCTGAAGCAGGACAAGTGGTCTCTTGCTAGGCTGTATCACCAGACACCTCCACTTCCTCTAAAAGGGCCATTTATGGTCTTCTGACCCAAGCTGAGGACTGGCCTTGAAAAAGGGCTGGGGAAGGTCAACACCAGGCTGCCACAGCAGTCCACCCCGAGGTGAGACCCAGGCCTTGCGACGCCTCCAGTTGAGGGTAGCGGCTGCCTGACACAAATTTGGACTCGAGCCTAGAGCCTTGAGAAAAACAACACGAAGGAAGGTGAATTCAAATTGAAGAGACTTTAAAACGTGAGTCAGACGGTGTCTCAAAGTTCACGCTGTTAGAAGAAAACGTTAAGTTTTGTTTTTTTTTTCTTGTTCTTCAGCTATTCTTCTCCACACAATATTGGCAGCGCCCTGGAGGAAGGCCGTGAGTGCTTGCGCCTCGTGCTTCCTGTAGCACTGAGCACGAGGGAAAAAGGAAAACAAAACACTGCACTGGCTTTCCCTCCTCCGAGCTCACTTGGGACCCACTTTCGCTCCTAAAGGATACACACCCCCGCCCTCCCACAACACACTGCTTTGAATAATAGCGTCATTTCCTCTTTCCTGCCCACCCCCACCCCCACCCCACCCCCCAGTATAAAGATGCTGTAGGCGTGAGCAAAGAGACTTCTGGGGCCCTTGGTGCTCCAAATATCTGAATTAGAAATTAGTAGCCTTGCCCTCCCCACCAACCCCATTCTCATGGGATTTTGTAGACTCTGTTTTACTCCTGCTATCATGAACCTTCTAGATTGCGGGCACAGTGTCCTAGACAGACATTCTGATTTAAAAATCTGTTGTAGGACTCGGGTCTCCAAGCATCTGTTCCTTAATTGTGCCTCTCCCACCTGTGCTCCTTCATTCAGACCTCTTGAGTGGTGATCCTGGGCTTGGCCTTCACTTGTCACTGTACTCAAGCCCATTTACTACAACCCGATTTGGCAAGACCTTGGAGGAAGAGTGGTTGGACGGCATCACCAACTCAATGGACGTGAGTTTGAGTCAACTCCAGGAGTTGGTGATGGACAGGGAGGCCTGGCGTGCTGCAGTCCATGGGGTCGCAAAGAGTCAGACATGACTGAGCGACTGAACTGAACTGGAGGAGAAGGGTGGAGGAGAGGGCAAGACGGCAGGACTCTAAAACCACAAGTTCAACGAGAACAGAGTGCTGAATCAACTGAAGCACCTTGAAGATGCTCTTCTCTTTCACGAAGAGAATCATGTCCAGCATTGAGATAATAGCCCAGATGACCTCTATCTGAACTGGCTAGACCACACTGGGAATAGAACCAGGCCTTAATAAAAGCCATGAATGAAAGGATTAGCCTTGTTCTCTAGAGGGCGGAGTTGTGATCATAGGCAAAGTGAAGAAGGATCACCCTGGAACTTCCCTAAAAGTCTAGTGGTTAAGACTCCATGCTTCTGCTGCAGGAGGTACAGGTTCAACCCCTGGATGGGGAACTAGAGATCCCATATGGGGAGGGACACAGCAAAAAAAAAGAAAAGAAGAAGAAGAAGAAGGAAGAAGTAGGATCAGCCTGGAATGAGGAAAAACCGTCTCAACACCAGAAATTCAACAAAGTCCAGCCATGGTGTGATGCTGGGGTCCCTGCCACCGAGAACTCCAGTGGCCACTCATGAGGCTGCTGAGAGAAAGTCCATACTGGGCTGGAGGGGGGACTGGTCCAGTGAGCCCCACTCCCAGCCTGGCAGAGGGATCATCTCCATTAGGAGGAAGACTCTATCATGCATATTTGCTGCCCGGCATTTGGTACCCACGAGCCTAGCCTGGAAGAACCATTCCAAATAGATATTGATTGGTGATATTTTAGATTCTTTCTACCTGTGAAGGTGAAACAGCTGTCTCAGACTCAGCTCCAAGAAAACCTCAAAGGAAGCCACGGCTCAAATGGGCAAAGGAAAACTTGTGAACACACCCATCTTCCATGCTGAGCTTCTCCCCATGAATCTGAACCCACAGAGAGGCCCACATACGTATGGGTAAGAATGCCAGTGTGGGGGAGGCTGCAGGGGACAGAACAAAGGTGTCAAAGATGGGGCACATGCAAGGCTGACATGATGTCTACGAACACATTAGTCAGTCACAGCCACGGTGCTAAACCAGCCAGTCTTCTAAAGAAGCTTATGTAATAGCTAAGCACGGGGAAATGGGAGTCCAATTACACATACTGCTCCTCCAGGCTTGGAGGAGTGTGGTCCACCCCCTCCCTTGCAGAGAGATAAAAACTCCCTTTGCAGCTAGAAGGATCATTTTCCAAAGGAGGCCACCTGTGGCCACAGAATGCCCTCCTGGATTACACGTTTATTGAACAGGGGAGGGCTATTCACATTGGTTAAGCCTTGAGGGGCCTCTGCCACCTCTGCCTCCCTCTCTCAGCATGACATCCCTGGCCAAGCTTTCCTCTGTTGTGCCAGCTCTTAGGTTGGTAGTGGCTTCTTTAAGGACTTTGAGGGCAGAGGGTATGAGGCCACGTGTGATGACAGGAGGAATGAATGTGGTGATCGATTAGTAATGTCTGCCACAGATAAAGGAGTGGCTGCGTGGGTACTGAGCAGGCAGCTCTGTTTTACATTACACTTGCCTACTTGGATTTCAACACTTGCCTTCACCCCATTGTTCAAAATCCTCTAGTCTTAAACACAAATGTCTAGAGAGTTATCAGATTAAGTAGAAGGGCTCCTCAATATCAGCATATCATTCAACCAAGAACAAAAAATCATGATGGCCTCAAAGGTAGACAAGAGTCAAGAATAGCTTAGGTTCTAATAAGAATTTCTCCAATACTTTGTGCTGGGGGTAAAATGAAGACCTGTCCTCAATGACTCCATCCCTTAAATTGAATGGATCCTATTTCTAGGAAGCAGTATGCTGAGCCAACTCAAGCTAAGGATGGCAGCCCCTTTGGAACTGCTACCTCTCCCAATCCCATCCCAAAGATGAGCATCCCATCCAGTTACAGGATCCACTCTTCAAGGTCCACTCTTGAAGAGGGAGGGGCAGGGAGCACCATCAGCCAGGGATCACTCTCTCCTCCATCCTAAGCATCTTGGGTTTCACACCATTGCCACCATAAAGGAGGAAGGCGGCTGTGGTCTGCTTCCTAACAAGGTCCTCTTCAGAAACCTCAAAGAGATCTCTAGCAAGCTGTCGCCTTCCCTTTAGTCAATTAGAAAACAGCTGGGATAGGAATTTTTTAAGTTTTTCATATTGTTTGCTCACGGAGGTTTGGAGAATAATTCCAAGGAAACAAGGACAATAAAAAACAGAGAGTTGGACTCAAGGAGAAAGTCCTACCCTGGAGGAAGAAACAATAAGAAGGAAAAGAGAGCCACGCAGACAGTGGACACCAATTAACTGCACAGTAAGTGGGGGAACTGGGATCCAAACCCAGGCCTGTCTGATTCTACTGTCTACATACATAAAAAAAAAAAAAACAAGGAAGGACTTCCCCTGTGGCCCAGTGGTTAAGAATCTGCCTTCCAGTGCAGGGGACATGGATTTGATCCCCTAGTCAGGGAACTAAGATCCCACATGCCACAGGGCAGCTAAGCCTACAGGCCACAGCCAGTGAGCCCATGCGCTCTAGAGCCCTTGAGCCACAACTGGAGAAAGTCTATGTGCCACAACAAAGACCCAGCATGGCCAAAAAGAATCACAACTGCTTTTAAACAACTTCCTCATGAAATGTAAGAAGATTTCAGGAAATCCAGGATATTGATGATTAAGGAGATGAAAGGACATTTCAACTAATAAACCAGATAGATCAATTGGTAGTAAAACAAATACTTGCTGAAATCAGTATAGAATTAAAAAAATATGCTTAATGTAACTAAACATAAGCATCACAGAATGTATAAAATATGTAGATGAAATGAACCCAGAGATAAAAAGTGCAAGGTTATAATGGCAGCTTCTGTGCACAACATATTTTTCCATGGGTCCCATTCGTTATAAGTAACATCTCTTGGAGTCACTGCACCAACTCTGTAATGTAGGTCTTGTTCCCATTTCAAAGGGGAAAAAACTGAGACTCAGGTTAAGGAACCTGTAAGGAGTGCTATTTCAGTTGTTTATGGCTGGTATCTCTTCTGATTGATCAATCATATGCTATGATGGTTAAGTATTTTTTTTATCATCTCTCCTGCTTGAAAATAAAAGAGAAAATGTCAGACAGGAAAGATGGCCCACAAAAGCACGACTAAGAGCAAGAAAAGGAGTCCTCACAGGAAAATAAATGAAATCTACGCAGAGTGAGGATAATTGATTACAGTCATAACTTCCCTTACTGTTGGAGCTGTCATCACCTTTGGAGGCTTAGGCAGGAAATATATGTATCTCATCCTGAATTTCATAAAATCTGCCTTCCAAACCCTGTGAGCTCAGCCCCCTATGACTAGTGTTCCCTTTCTTGGTGAGTACTTTCTCATTTTCACTTCACCCAACAGCTCCCAAACCAGATTCATAACAGCAACTGTCCTCTCTCCTCTGCTCTCTGGGAGATGAAACTGTCAGTAGAATAAATCAGGAAGTTTCCAGACACTCTGCATTTTGGTAAATGAAGTTTCTGTCCAGTATACAGGCTTTGAAGTTTCTCCGTATGGGATTTGTGACCTTCCAGGTCACCATGCAGAGAGAAGCAAGCTGTAGTTGACTGCCTTTACATTACTTTCATTCCTCCCCTCTTTGATCTCCAGCCAAAGTCCCTTCACTTTGATTCCCTCCTCTTGGCTCCTCTTGGGTGTGCAGAACTCCAAGCATATCTCTGCTTCCCCCTCTGACCAGCTTTATTTCCGTTTAAAATTCTCCATAAGCCATAGATTCAATCCCATGAAAGTTATATTACTCCCACAGTTGAATGTATCTCCTCGTGTTGAAATCTCAGGTTCACTTTGTTAGCAACTGTGGTCTACTCTACACTCAGAGCCCTAATATTATTTCAATCCTCTCATCATGTTCTCCAGCAAATTACCAAACTCTCTATATATATTTTATGCTTAACTGTCATAAAAAAGTTACCAGTCTCAATATTTTCTTCTAGTAATTTTCTCCTCTAATTCAATTCCACTTTTAATTTAAAGTTGCTTTCATTTAGCCAGTCAACAAGCATTTATTGCCATCAACTATGTGCTAGTCAGAAAAGCAAGGGGTCCTAATGGTCCCTTAGTAAACAAAATTATTGATCAGAAAAGTTCTGCTCTAGTAACAGCAGAGTAACTCTTATAGGACACATCCCCTCACATTTAAATATTGTGAACTCTACGCACCACACACACACACACTACCTATTGGAAGGCCCTAAATAGTCAGTCTACGTGGTTGCAAAGAGTCAGATACGACTTAGCGACTGAACAATAGCAAGATTTATTCAGCCACAAGTAGATAGAAACAAGGGCAGTCAACACTTGATGGAAATTTGCACTAGGCGAATTCTGTGTTTTTGTAGCTTTTTACCCAAAGGCAGACCCCACTCAGCGTTGTACGTGGTGGCTACAACTTGGATGAAACCTTTGCTGTTATCGTTTGAGGAATTAAAGGACAGAGTTCAGGTGACTACAGTTGGAAAGTGAGGAGAAAGCATCCCAGAAAAGAGTTCACAGATGGTAGCCCCAAATGCTGAGTATAAATTCTGTCCAAATCTCTCTGAATGATGCAAGTGTAGGGCAGGTTCCAAGCCGCCCAACTAGGGCTATAAGAACTGAAGAAAGATTTCAGCTGCTGCCTACCCAGGGGAGATTGAATTTAAAATTTGTTTGGTCAAGTCAGCTGATTGATTTTTTTTAAAGTCATCACTAGAACTTCCTTGGTGGTCCCATGGGTAAGACTCTTCACTCCCATAGCAGGGGGCTCAGGTTCCATCCCTGGTCGGGGAACTAGACCCCACATGCATGTCAAAACAAAGATCCTGAGAACTGCAACTAAGACCCAGTTCAGCCAAAAAAATAAATCAACAGTCTTTACTGTTCTGAGAAATATAATAGAACCTCGAGTCTCTTAAGTCTGACTCATAATATTCAAGATGTAACCTAAAATTACTAGAAAAAAATTTTTTCCAGCAAACAGGAAATGGACTTCCCTGGTGGTCCAGGGTTAAGGCTCTGTGCTTCCACTGTAGGGAGCGCAGGTTTGACCCCTGGTCAGGGAACTAAGATCCCACATGCCTTTGTGCAGTCAGATTAAAAAAAAGCAAACAGGAAAATATGACTCAAACTCAAGAGGAAAGGCAATCAATAGAGATCTACTTCAAGATGATCCTTTATTTCCTTTAAGGGTATAAAGGAAAATATGCTAGTAATAAATGAGCAAATATGAAATAGCAACTGCAAACCAGAAAGCACAAAGAAGAGATGCAAAGCTATTAATCAGATCAGCTAAATCCACACCAACACCTTCCTCTGCATCCATGTGAGTCATGCTTTTCATCAGGGCCAGTTACATAGTTCTAATATCAATTTCAATTACTTTTTTTTCCTGGAGCATCTTCCAAGCGCCAGGTCTTGGGCAAGCTTTGGAGAGCAAAAACATAACATAAAATCTTAAACCCTTAAAAAAAAAAACAAACCCTTAACCCCTGATCCTGAAGAGCAGATATTTTCATCTAACAGCATCTGTATAGACTACTCGTCACTTCTCACGTCCTCGCTTCTCTTTCAGGCCTTAAATTGGAAGAAGAGATTGAAGTCCTGTCATGGGCTCTTTCCAGCTTCCAGATCACTCCCATCAGGAACCATTTGCCCATAAAAAGCACACAGGAATGAGGCACAGGCTGTCAGGTTTAATACACCTCTACATTCTCCTTCCATCACAAAAGCATCCTCCCCTGCTGATTAGACAGATCAGGTCTATAAAAAACTCTGGGTGTAGACGTCAAAGAGGAGCCATGGGGAGGCACTTGCCATTATAACATCTCTTTATACAGTTCCACTAATTCGTGTTTTGCTTTTTCAAAACCTGTTAGGAAAGAGGGTCTCAAACTTGGCTACATGTTGGAATCGCCTGGAAATGTTGGGAAATTATATTAAGATCCAGAGCAAGACTACTATATATCTACCAGAATGGCCTTTTTAAAAAGACAACAGAAAATACCAGTTGTTGGCAAGAATTCTTATAAACTGAACGGAAATATAAATTGGTACAGCCACTTAAAAAACTGCTCAAACAGTATCTTCTACAGCTGAACATATGATGGCCTATACTCCAGCAATTTCATTTATAGGAATATACTCAATAGAAATTTCTGTATACATTCACCAGAACACATTTACAAGAATGTTAACAGCACTATTTGTATAATAATCTCAAAGTACAAACTATTCAAAATGTCCACCAACTTGAGTCTGGAAAAAAAACTTATGGTGTACTCACAGTGGAACATAGTCCAGAATCCCGGATGAGTAATACACAATTACACACCACACTCTGGATCTCTCACACTGTTAACCAAAATAAGCCAAACACAAAAATGCATACTATATGACTCCATTTAAGTAAAGTTCAACAACAGGCAAAAAGAATCTATGTTATTATCAATCAAAGTCACGGTTTTGAGGTGGAAGTGATTGGGAAGGCACATACGAAAGGCTTTTAGAGCACTGATAATATTCTGGTTTGTTTGTTTTGGCCACACCATGCAGCATGTGGGATCTTAGTTCCCCAACCAGGGATCAAACCCGTGCCCCTTGCAATGGAACTTCAGAGTTTTAACCACTGAACCGGCAGGGAAGTACTAATATAGGGAAGTCCTACATTGAATGGGTTACCTGGGCAGGTTCAATCTGTGAAAATTCATTCACTTAGAATATGTGTGTGAGTGAAATGACAGTCGCTCAGTCATGTCCAACTCTTTGCAACCCCATGGACTATACAGTCCATGGAATTCTCCAGCCCAGAATACTGAGTGGGTAGCTGTGCCCTTCTCCAGGGGATCTTCCCAACCCAGAGATCGAACCCAGGTCTCCCACATTGCAGGCAAATTCTTTACCAGCTGAGCCACAAGGGAAGCCCTAGGATATGCGCACTTTCCTGTATTTGCTTTACCTTAACAAAATATTACAATTTTAAAAATACAGGGTCCCATCTCAAGAGATTCTAATTTACCTGCAGCCCGGCCTTGAAAAAAATTTTTCTCCAAACTTTAAACTTCTTATTTTGCATTGGGGTAGAGCAGATGAACAATGCTATGGTAGCTTTAGGTGAACGGTGAAAGGACTCAGCCATACGCACACATCAGGCCTTGAAATTTTTAAAAAGCTCCCCAGGTGTGTCTAATGCGCATCCAAGAACCACTGTGTTAGAACTTGGCAACCCTCTTCACTGTTTATTTCTTGGAGCAGAACGTGCTGCTGGTTCTCCAGAAAGTTTAAAGCAGGGTGGTTTCTGTAGATGACTAGGAGCTCCAGAGGAGGTTAATAGACATTACATGGAAAAAGAGTTCTGTGGTGAAATAAACAATTTTTAAAATTTTAATGATTAACTTTCATTGAACATTTACTACATTCCCAGAACTAGGCTAAATGCTTTATCTACATTATCTCATTTAAGACCACAAGTCTGTGAGAAAGGTACTATTAATCCTCATTTTAAAGAAGAGTTAAACTAAAGTTCAGTGTGGTTAAGTAATTGCCCAAGGTCGCACAGCCGTAGAATTGATGCTTTTGAACTGTGGTGTTGGAAAGGACTCTTGAGAGTCCCTTGGACTGCAAGGAAATCCAACCAGTCCATCCTAAAGGAGATCAGTCCTGGGTGTTCACTGGAAGGACTGATGTTGAAGCTGAAACTCCAATACTTTGGCCACCTGATGTGAAGAGCTGACTCATTTGGAAAGACCCTGAGGCTGGGAAAGATTGAGGGCAGGAGGAGAAGGGGATGACAGAGGATGAGATGGTTGGATGGTATCACCGACTCAATGGACATGAGTTTGGGTAGACTCTGGGAGTTGGTGATGGACAGGGAGGCTTGGCGTGCTGCGGTTCATGGGGTCGCAAAGAGTCAGACATGACTGAGCAACTGAACTGAACTGAACTGAACTGGACACAGCCATTACGAGTCAGCTGTGTGCCTGCGTGCACGCTTAGTCGCTTCAGTTGTGCCCAGCTCTTTGTGACCCCATAGACTATAGCCCGCCAGGCATCTCTGTCCACGGGATTCTCCAGACAAGAATACTGGAGTGGGTTGCCATTTCTTCCTCCAGAGGATCTTCCTGACCCAGGGACTGAACTCGAATCTCTTATGTCTGCTGCACTGACAGGCGGGTTCTTTACCACTAGTGTCATCTGGGAAGCCCGTATAAGGCAGGATTAGGGTTTAAATTCACACTGGCCTTGACACTGAAGCCCATGCACTGAATCACTGCCCTGATTTGCCTCTCCAGGCAGCACTTGTCTGCAGGACTTAATGGAGCTTTCACTTGGCTAATGTGAGCTGTGGGTTGCCAAGACAGGAATGTCAGAGGCAGCATTTCCCCAAATGATCTCTTGCCTCCATCTCTTACCTTCCAACCCACAAGCTACACCACTGGTAGAGTTTTCATTTTGCACTGAAGTCTGATTCTGTATTTCCCTTGTAGGGAAGCTTAATTTTTTTTGGCCACACCACATGGCATACAGGTTCTTCCCTAACCAGGGATCAACCCCACACCCCTTGCAGTGGAAGCAGAGAGTCTTAACCACTGGACTGCCAGGAAATTCCTGTAGGGAAGCATTTAACACTTCCGCATGGCCTAGAGTCAAGTCTAAACTTCTTAGCCTCACAGTCCAGACCGTCCAGTATCTGGCCTTGACATGCTTAGTTTTATCTCTGGCCATCCTAACCTCCCTCTCCACCCTCAGTCCACTAAACACTCAATTTTCTGGCTATACTCAGTAGGTCTGATGGATTCACACCCCTGCAATGGTACCCACCATTAGCTGAAACTCTGCTATGTGTCAGATACTCCTCATAAATTAACTTTAACTCCCACAGGGAGTTAAAAACAGGTCTGGAGATCTCCTTGGTGGTCTGGTGGCTAAGATTCTCTGTGCTCCCAATGTGGAGGGCCCGGGTTCAATCCCTGGTCAGGGAACTAGGTCCCACATGCTGCAACTAGGAGTTTGAGTACCACAGCTAAAAATACTGTGTGCTGAAATGAAGGTCGAAGACCCCACGTGCTACAACTAAGACCTGGCACAGCCAAATAAATTAAGTTTTTTTTTTAAATCAAAAAATAAAGATAAAAACAGGTCTCATTATCCCCAGTAGATAGATTAGGAAAAGGGAGGTTCATTTTGACACCTCCAAAGTCATACCTAGTGAGTAGCAGAACTAAGATTGGAACACAGATTTAGATTTCTCTTCTATGAAGCTATGGAGTTTTCACTCCTCCACACTCACCACCTGTTCTGTGCGGTGGTGATACCCTTCTTTCTCTCCACCTGGCAAGCTCGTCCTGTTCTTTAAGAGCTAACCCAAGGGCTGTAATGATAGTATCTATCATCTCTTAAACGCTTTTCAGGCGCTGTGCTCAGCACTTGACTTGCCTTGTCTCATTTACACAATATTGTCTCCATGCTCCTTTTATTCCCTCTGAATTGCTCTTTATCTGCCTTGTGCCAAATGGGTTTCTCTCTCCTCTAGTTCCAAAGAGTCTCACCACATCTCTACTGTGGCTCTCAACTGTGTGTGTGTGCTAAGTCGCTTCAGTCATGTCCAACTCTTGGCAACCCCATGGACTGCTGGCTGTAATCGTTAATTTCATACCTGCCTCTTCCACTGGACTAGATGCTCTCAAAAGACAAGAAATATGTTATTCACCTTTCCATCCCACCCTAGGGCAGGGGTCCCCAACCCCCAGGCCCAAGAACCAATAGCAGTCTGTGGCCTGTTAGGAACCAGGCCACATAGCAGGAGGTAAGTGGTGGGCGAAAGAAGGCAGCTTCTTCATCTGTATTTATGGCCACTCCCCATCGTTTGCATCATAGTCTGGATCTCAGGAAAGCAAGCTCAGGGCTCCCACTGATTCTGCATTATGGTGAGCTGTAAAATTATTTCATTGTATATCACATTACATAATCACAATGATAGAAATAAAGTGCACAATAATGTAATGTGCCAAAACCAGCCCCTCACCCCCCACCCTCCACCCCATGGAAAAACTGTCTTCCACAAAACTGGTCTCTGGTGCCAAAAAGGTCAGGGACTGCACCCTAGAGTTACCCAGAATGCAGTAGACATTCAATAAATGGGAGCGTGTGGACAGGAGGGTGGGAGAGGAAGAGACAAAAATTCACTGACATTATTCCATCAGTTGTATCATCGGGAGTGGTCCTCTGGCTTGGAACCACAGCTCTAGCATCAAACCAGACCAAACAGACCTGGCGGTCGGGGAAAGACAGGGGCCAGACCCAAGATGTGCCTTACCTGGCCCCTGCCTTGCCATCCATAAAAGGGTGACCCCGGACCGCCTCCGCTCCACAGTCTCTTTTCAACTCTGCACGCTGTACAGTTGCCTTTATAGATCCCGGCTTAGAAGTTTTGCTGTAAAATGATGGTGAGCTCCGTTCCACAGCACTGTTTCAGATATTCTCAACTGCTCCTTGCCATGGCCTGTGTTGTTCTCAAGACCTCCTAGTGGATGAAGAGCTATCCGCGACAGGTGGCCCAAAGAAAATGTATAGCTAAGGCGTGGCTCCCCACAGGTGGGAAGATCAGGTGGTCACAGCCCTTTCTAAATAGAACTATTCTTTTTGAGTAGGAGGCCCTTTTATAGGACAGAGACATCTTTGATGCTCACTCATTCATTCAACACCCATTCTGTGTATGCAGTCTACAATGGGTGCATTCAAAGCACACCTCCTTGTAACCCCTGGGGTAACCGCCAACTCATGCCACCCACATCCAACCCCAGTGGGCTCCAAGGCTGTGGATTTTTAAAGCCAGCCTTCTGTACCTTTGTTCTCACTCTTTCTGGACTAACATACATACTTGCCCAGGTAACAGTGAGCAATAATCAGAACCAGCTGCAAACTCAGCTGGGTTTCTGCACAGCCTCCCTCAAACATTAGTAAACATGGAAACCACCAGAAAGTCAATTTCAAAATTACTTTATCCCTTCCTAGCTGCCCACCTCTGCTGCTGCCACCACGAGGGCTAAGCTACATGGTTTTTCTGCTTCTACCAAGTCATTTTCTTTTGAGGATGTCAAGTATCGCCCCTCCCACTGGGGCACAGAGTATGCTGTATTTTACACATTCATTTGTAATATTCATGAAGTCTGTCAAAGAGAACCTCACTTATGCATTTCTCTAGCACAGCTGGAACCACACCTCTTTGTTCTCATTTATTTGTCCATGTGTCTGCTTCCTTCAGGAGATGGGGACCAACCTAAAGGCAGGGAACTGGTTTAAGTCCATTTTTTAATCTCTAATTTCAAGCATCAGGCCAAATAAAATGCACTTCTTGAATATTGAACAATATGTAGCCACAGTCTAAATGATCATAAAATCTGAAGTACTGTGGAACTTGACTCAGAAACACTCTATTTTATTCCTATCTGACTGGAAAAAAAATTGAATGTACTCAGTACTCAATGTTAGAGAAACGCCTGGGGGAAAGAAGCATTCACACACAGGGTCTAGGGTAGAAACTGGTTTGCAGGACTTCCCTGCAGTCCAGTGATTAAGACTCAGCTTTCACTGCAGGGGTGTGGGGGCGGGCGGGGGGGTTCAATCCCTGATCAGGGAACAAAGATCCCACACGCCCTGTGGCTCGTCCAAAAGAAAGAAAACAAAACTGGTTTGGCCTCTTGGGAGGACAATTTGACAATGTCATAGTTCAAACTGCAGGGGAGTTTCCTTACAGATAAAATCACCCAAGTGTATGAAGATATACACTGTATAAGCAAGGATGTCATAGCATCATAATGCAGGGGGGGGAAAAACGGAAATAATCTTCACCACCAGCAAGGGACTAGAAAACAAATTATGGTAAATTTTTATTAGGGAATATCATGTAGCTTTTAGGACTGAGGCATACCTATATGTGTCGACATGTGCTAAGATAAATTAGCTGAAAAGGGAAGTTTCGGGAAAGGGTTGTATAGATGTGTTAACAAGAAAAGAGGATAGGATATACATAAATGCACGTGGATTTGTACATGCCTAAGAAATTTATGGAAAGACATAAAACATTCAGCGATTTCTTCCAGGAAAAAAGGAATGGATGATCACTGGGAAAATTTCCCTTTCCATTTTCCACATTTCTGTACTGCTTGAATTTTAATAATGAGTTTCTCTTTATTTTTATAATTAAAAAGCATAAAGTAAGCAATAAGAAAACAAAAGCTTGATTTCCTATGTTAAAAAAAAGAAGAAGAAAATAAATGGAATTCTGGAGAAACTCTTCCCTGTTTCTTTAATTTGGCTGCATCAGGTCTTAGCTACACATGCAGGATCTTTTTTTTCAGCATTTGGGATCTAGTTCCCTGACCAGGGATTGAACCCAGGCTCCCCGCATCAGGTGGAGAAGGAAATGGCAACCCAGCATTCTTGCCTGGGAAATGCCATGGACAGAAGGGCCTGGAGGGCTACAGTCTATGGGGTCGCAAGAGTCGGACATGGCTGAGCAACTAAACCACCACCCTGCTGCACTGGGAGCACGGAGTCTTAGCCACTGGACCACCAAGGAAGGCCCCTTCTCTGTTTCTTTATAAGGCAGTAGGCAATGACTCTAAAGAGTTTGCTCTCTGCCCAGTTCATGGGGGAGCAGGTGATGGCTACAGAGTTCCAGAAAGGAAGCTGGGGACAGAGAAAGTCACCAAAGAAGAGCCAAGAGCCCTGAAGAAAGTAAGTGTGAGAATATGTGCCTTTTACTTGCTCTTGGATGACAGGAAATAAAGCCTGCTCTGATTGAGACTCTAAAATGTTCTGGGAGCTAAGAAATTCTGAGAACTCACCAGGTTGGCATGGACACGGGGGCCTGCAACCAGCGCCAAGAAGCAAAGGCTAGGAATGCCTCAGTAAGTAATAGACATAAGTAACCAGGGTGAACAAAACGACGGACCGAGCACCAGGGACGTAAGTGACACAGGGCTCCACTCGCCTATCCCTTCTGAAGCTACGACTCCCAGAGGCTGACTGTACGGATACTAAGGTAATAATTATGGTTAGTATGTATCCAGTACACCCTATGTGCCAAACACAGGTTAAATAATCATATCATCTCATACTATTATTATTCCTATTTTACACATGGGGAAATTGAGGCTCAGCAAAGTTAGCAAATAACTTCTCAAGGATACATTAAGTGGGAGAGGGAAGAATCCAACCCAGGTCTGACTCCAGAGCTAGCCAAAGTCACTGCCAGCCTTTCCTCCATCTGAGGAAGAACTGGAGAAAGGCACTCCCTCAGGGCAGGGACAGCTTATGAAATGCAACCGCATTTTTGCCCAGAGTCAGACAGCGTCATGATTCGGTACAAGGACTTAAGAAGCAAGACAGCCTGGATTCAAATCCTAACTCCACCACTGACTGGCTGTGTGACCTGGGGCAAATCATGGAACCTCTCTGTGCCTCACTTTCCTCAGCAGTAAAATCAGGGTCATAGTAAGGCCACCTCTTAAGAGTTGCTAGGAGGACATAAAGTTAAACAGTGCTTGGCTCATAAGATAAGAACTAGATGTTAACCATTATTATTAAGAAAAAGGGACTTTCCGGGTGGTATAGTGGATAAGAATTCACCTGACAATTCAAGGGACACAGGTGCATTCCCTGGTCCAGGAAGATTCCACGTACTGTGTGGCAACTAAGCCTGTGCACCAGAACCACTGAAGCCCATGCTCTAGAGCCCACGATGCACAAAACAAGCCACCGCAAAGAGAAGCCCGTGCACCGCAATGAAGAGTAGCCTCCACTCGCCACAATTAGAGAAAGCCCAAGAGCAGCAACGAAGACTCAGGGCAACCAAAAAAGAAAGAAATAAAGGAAAAAAGAAAAAAGGTGCCCTTCCTCCCAGGCAGATGCAACCCCGCAGGGTTATAAAGCCTGGCAAGTGGAGCAGGCTAGCTTTTGGCCCCTCTATCAGCCAGGTGCCATCAGGCAGTCCTCAACTCTACAACCCTACACTCGGCCTCCTGAGCAGTGAACTTCCACATGCTGCCAGCTCTTCCTCTTGGCTTCCTTCCCTTCTGCCAACCTGGCTGTGAATCTGGCTGGCACACTTTTGAAAAATACAGACTCCCAGGGCCTCACCATGGCAGGTTCTGACGCAGGTAGGTTGGTCTAGGGCCCAGGGATCTGTGTGTTTAACAAGCCCCAGGTGACCAGGGGACCCAAGACACTCTGTCCCCCCGACACACATTTCTGGAAGCACCAGAAGCCCCACGCACCTGTTCTTGGTGTTTCCAAGGCTCCTTGGGAGCAAGCAGCCTTTCCTTCATGCTCAGTCCCAGGTCTGAGCACACAGAGAAGGGGCACAGTAAGTCTGCTCTCCTGCAAGCCAGCCCACAGAGCAGATGGCTGTGCGAGCAGACATGACAGGCTGAATTCGCTTGAGTGCGTGACACCGGGGACCCCTCAGCTATAGACCTGGGGTACCCCCAGACCTTTGCTCCCCAAAGTGCAGTTCACAGACCAGCAGCACATGACTCCCTCTGAGAGGTTATTCTAAATGCAGATGTCCAGGCCCCAGACTTAAGGAATCAGATTCTGTCTCTTACAGAAACCCGCAAGCTTTTGAGCAAATTTGAGGCATATGCTTGAGACCCCTTCCCCCATCAGGAAAAGTTCTAATCCATGTGCAGTTCTAATCTGTCCAAAAACCCTATGGGGCCAGTCTTTTCCTTCAGACTCCCAGGGAGGCCCAGAAAAACAGCGCGGTCCTTTTAATGGCCTTGATGTAGCAGCCAGCCTAGGGCTCACGGTGAACCTTCGTTTTGATGAATTATTTATTTCAAAGTCCATGTGAAAATAAACCTTCCCAAAAAAATGAAAAAAAAAAAAAAAAGACAGCAATTTTGGCCTCTGTAGTTCTGGGGCGTAAAACATTCCCGTCTTTTGTACAGAGTTGTGACCCCTACTTCCCCAGCCAAAGCCATCCAAAGACATCAAATGCCCAAAGGAAACAAGCCGTGTCTTCCTGTTGGCCAAACTTCAAATTATCAGGCAGACTTCACACTGGAGCTTGACCTCCTTAATCCAAGGCCTATCACATTGCTGTAAATGTCAGTGGAAAAACAGCCATTCAGTGGTTTCCTTCATTCCACCAGAAAGGGAAAAAAACAGGAAGCTAACAGCAGCTGCACCCCAGCTTGGCAAATCCCAGGGGCCCCGCTGAGAGGGTGTTCCTTGTGAGCACCTACCTTCCCCCGCCCCAGCCTGCCTGTCCAGATAAAGAGCGGACCTGTGTCTATGTGAGCAAAGTGCAGCCATGATCATAGAACAATTCAGATAATTCAGGCCCCCAAGTGCCTCCTTGGCGGGCAGGCGGGAAGGAAAATAGCTTTGGTCTGAATTTCTTTGGCCTAAATGACCAACATTCATCGCTCAAGTTCATCTGCGTCTCTCTCCTGTTCATTCAAAATGTCCTACAAGCCAAACCTCCTGGACTCCAAGAGACATGAGGCCTTCCAAGTCCTCATTCATCCCTTTAATGCTTACTGTCTCCTGTGTGCCCGCCATCATGCTGGGCAACTGGGGACACAGGGCTGAATGAATCACACACACAGTCACTGACCTTAGGGGCCTCATGGCCAGTATAAGCCTTCTCAAATCTGGCACTATTGACATGTGGAGTTGGACAACTCCTTGTTGAGGGGGACTGCCCTGGGCACTGCAGGGTATCTCGCTGGCCTCAACCTGCTAGATGCCAGTAGATCCCTGCCCCCTCTGTACTTTCCCACTTGTGACAACCAAAAATGCCTCCAGACATTGCCAAATGTCCCCTGGAGAGCCAAGCTGCCCCCCAGCTGAGAATCACTGACCTCATGGGAGAGGTAGGGTAAAAGAATAATGACCACAAATAGCCATACAATCACAGTTATGTTAAGCACCATGGAGGAAAACTTTATGGATGTTACATCAATATATCTATGATGTGGAAGTCGATTTTATGTTGGATTACAAATCTTTTATTTATCACAACCCTGAATTATACACACACACACATACATGCATGCATGATATGTATTTCTGGATGAAGAAACTGAAGTGCAAAGAGGTGAAAAAATTGGCCGAGGGCCAAAAACCAGTGAAAGGCAAAAGCAGGATTTGAACCTTGGCCTTGAACTTTGCCTCCTGTGGAAAAGGAAATTCGAGCCTTTGTTTTGATGTCTTCTGTAAACAGGTAGGGTGTGTGGTCACGTGATGCTCTAACCCGCCATCCTAAAAGACTCATTCCTTCCTGGGGCCACCGTGGAGCTCAGTCACCACCTGCTGCCTCAATCAAGCTGCAAATGCCTGCGTCAAGGCACATCTGTGGGACACTAGCGGGCCCAGGAAGGTTGCCTTGAATTCTGAGACATCCAAGAATAGCTCCCTATCGCCAAGCGCCTGCACTCAGGAACTTCCCAAAAGTCAACACCAGAAGAGACTAGGGTAGTCGCCAGATACCCAGAGCACACCCCCCTGTGACCCATCACCAAGGTGCCTGCAGTCTAGCATCCGGGGGTGCATGGTGAAAGAAGCCAGACATTCTGCAGGCAGCATTACCAAGAGCATGCACGAGGTGGTACACATAAGCACAGAGCAACTTCAGAGACCTCTAGACATGAGTTCTCACCATTTATAAGCCCTTTAGCAAATCACCTCATCCTCTATGCCTTTATTTTCCCTTCTGTGCAGTGGGGATAAATGCATCTACTTTAGTAAGTCTGTATGAGGATTCGACAGCAATATAAGCAAAGACCTCAGACAGTGACCAACATTCAGAAAAGCACTTAGTACCCTCTTATGGTCAACAAGGGAGCAAGATGGTGGCGCTTCCTCCACCCACATCCCCTTCCTCCAAATGAGAAACATCCCAGGGTGAGAGACACGGGTGCACAAGTAGCAAAAACATCTCAGGAAGAAGGAGGGAACGCCTGTGCTTTCCAGGTAGAAGGAAGCGGAAAGGACAGTTAACGTATCCGCAAACGTGCACAGGCCAGCCATTCCTCCTTTGCAGAAGTAAACTCTAGACTGGATTCAGATGGCTCCATAAGCTGCAGGAGGCCTGCTTTGGGTGAACAAGCATTTAATCATTCTGGACCCCTTAGCAGAACGACCTCGTGCTCCCTGACCTCGCCTCCATCATGCCCTACAGTGATGGCTCTCCAGCTGTTAACTCTGCCCACTGCTCTCTAAGACACCGAACACTTAAGCCTCTATGTCTTTGCACAAGCTGTTTTCTCAGCTCAGGCTGCCCACTCCCCTCCACCCCACCTTATTAGCTGCCACCTGGAAAACTGTGTCTGAAGGGCTCAAATGTGCCCCGACAGCAAAATTTGCCCACCTGCTATTGATCACTGCAGACTAATAATAATAGCAGCCATGGTTTCCCTGGTGGCTCAGTGGTAAAGGGTCTGCCTGCCAATGCAGGGGACACGGATTAAATTCCCAGTCCAGAAAGATCCCACATGCCACAGGGCAACAAAGCCCATGTACCACAACTACTAAGTCTGCGCTCTAAAGCCCGGGATCCGCAAATGCTGAGCCCAAGCGCTGCAACTACTGAAGCCCTTGTGACCTAGAACCCGTGCTCTACAACAAGAGGAGCCACTGAAATGAGAGGTTTGCGCACTGCAACTAGAGTAGCCCCCAGAGGAAAAAAGTCCACAAAGCAACGAGGACCCAGCACAGCCAAATAAGTAAAAACACACAAAAAAATAGCAGCCAACATGTGCAAGCAGTGATTAATATCTAGAAGGCTCTGAACTGAGGTTTTTTACCCACGTGGTTCCCTTTTCTCCTCACATCACCACTCAGAGGTAACACATCTGTCCATCACCAGCTGGCTGTGAGGTGGCAGATTCAGGAATGAAGCCTGGGTTCGTTAGCTGAGGCCACCTGTTCATCCCTCCCTCTACTCTTCACTTCTCTTCTTGCCAGTGAAGCTGTGTTCTCACTATCACTTTTTTGCCCGTAGACTGAGAAGCCTGAGAGCTGCTTTATTCATCTTGAAATCCCTCGCTAAGCACAATGGCTAAAAGGGAGTAAACATCTGTTGAATGAATCAACAGACCCTGCAAAATGGCAGCCTGAGGAGAAAGGTGAAATGAAGACTTCCAGAGACAGGCTGATGCTGGACTTGGATTCCCAGAAATCAACCGCCTCTCCCCCCCCCCCAGGCTTGAGGGGCTTTCCCTGTCCTGTTAGCTAGAGGCAGAGAGTTCTGCCTTCCCCTGGACTGGGAGGGGGTGGGGAGGGGATCTATGAGAGGCCAGTGCAAAAGAGGAAATGGTGGTGGTGGTGATGATAATCATTTCCTGCATTCCTGCCCCTACCAGGTGCTGCACTAAGCACTTTCTATGCATCAAGGGCTCAGAGAATCCTCACAACCCCACAGAGGAGGCATTACTATCACTCCCACTTTACAGATGAGAAAACCAGGAGTCAGAGAGAGTAAATAATTTACCCAGGTCACAGAGCTTCTAGGTAGAGAGCTGTAATTTGAACTAGACCTATCTGGCTCCCTTGCTCTTCCAACTTTGTAGCCTTCTGTAGGAGACAGGCTTGTCCTAGCCCTCCTGAAATTCCAGTGTCTCAGGACTTTCCTGGTGGTCTAGCGGTTAAGAATCTGCCTGCCAGTGCAGGGGACACTGGTTCGATCCCTGGCATCTGGAACAATTCCACATCCTGCGGGGCAATGAAGCCTGTGTGCCACAACTACTGAAGCCCCCACACCTAGAGCCTATGCTCTGCAACAAGAGAAGCCCCCACAATGAGAAGCCCATGCACCACTCGCCCCAACTAGAGAAAGCCTGCACACAGCAATGAACACCCAGCACAAAGCACAACCAAAAAACTAAAATCTCAAAGTCTAGGATGAACTCAGGATTAAAAAAAAAAAAAGACCATCCCAGGCTCTGCTGGAAGAATACTACTTGGGACGCACTCCACTGAGTGCTTCATGTCCCAGGTGCAGGTGGTATGGGGGTAGGAGTAATTAGATTGGCAGAGGGGTCAAAGTTGGCTGAGGTTCCTGAAAGTCCAAACACAGCCCAGGAATCCAGGTACTGCCTTCCATGACCCACAAAAAAACCAGGCTGGCCTCAGACTCCATTGATTAGAGAACGCTGACTCTGGGTATGGAGCAGGGTTTGAGAAGAACCTGGGGCCCCAGTTTCCAAAGAGAACAAAGATGCTCTGCAGAAGGTTACTGCCTTGGGGGAAAACCCATTTTCCTGCGTCAGCATCCTCTTAGCCCTGTGGCTCCAGCTTCCAAACTTAACAGCTGGATTAGAATTTAACCTCCGCTCCTGTGTCAGTTACCAAAGAGAACAAAGTCTGCGCGGGCACTGGACCTTGCCTGCCATGTCTCTCCAAGCCAGGGAAGATTCAGAGAACACAGGGATTCGGGGAGCCCCAACCCAGAGCCTGGCAGATGAGTGGCACAGTGGGAGGAGACCAAAAGATGGGGGAGCAAGGATCAAGTGGTCTTCCTGAAGAAAACATTTCAGAGGCTGGGATGAGCTGGGACCAGGAGGGGGGTCAGGAAGGTTCCAGGGAGAGGGGCACCGCTGGACAGACTCCAGTTCACAGGAAAGCATGAAGTGGAAGGTCCAAAGTGGCCTGGTTGACATCTTGCCTCCGACATCCTGGTGACAGGTGGGAGATGAGGGGCTGGGGAGGGGAGTTGTGTGGGAAGGCCCGGGAGCAGGCTGGGAGCTCAGAGGACTCACCAGCGCCCACCAGCCGCCTGCAAGCTGCCTCTTGATGACAAAGCTGAGGGAGGAAGATGTGGAAACTCCCCCAGCGCCTGCAGAACCACCCACCAGAGCTCCACTTCTGCTCCTGCCTAAAAGGAGACACGCCCCATTCCAAAGCTTTCTGAAAGGCCCGGGTATTAACCTCGGAGCATCCGGCGGCCAGGACCTCACACGGTCCTGCCCCCATCACCCCACGGCCTGATTAGCCCCATCTCCTAGAGGCAACTGAGGCTCTCCGAGGCCAAGTGCCTTGCCCTCGGGAAGAAAGCGAGTCACTGGCTAAGCTAAGATGCTTATGACCAGCCTCGGAGGAGGCCTCCCACACAGAGGGTTTTTCTCCGGGGCTTCACCAGCCACAGGAAATGGCAGGGCCCTCAGGGTAGTACCCGCGCCGGCCCAGGAGGCTAACGGCAGGCGCCTTCCCGGGAGAGCCCGGCGGGCAAGGGCGCCTGGTACCCCAGGACCTCGGGTCCTCCACAGAGGGCGATTCAGAGGTGGCACCTGGTGCCCAGGGCCGCCGAGAGCGGGTGGGCGCTTCTGACAGCGAGAACAGCGGCCCATTATGTAGAATTCAATCACATGCGCGCGCAAGCAGCTCGGCTTTCGGTTCTGAGAAGCTCTTAAGGAGCCGCGTCTTTCTCTCCCTGGGTTTCTGAGATGCCCGGGAGCTCCGAGTCTCGGGCTTTCCGCGCGGCCCTCCTGGGAGGGCCAGATTCAAAGCTCCAATTATCCGCGCGAGGCTGGGAACTGCATCATCAGCATCTCCCGCTAAGCCGGTCCGAACTGGAGGAGGTGGCGGGGGTGAGGAGGGGGGTGGCTGGGGCCGGGGGGTGGAGTCGCCCGGCCTCAGGGAAGGCGAATACCCCGCATCTCTAGCTGTCCACGCGGGACGGTCTGGGCAGCTCGGGTGACCTTGGGGAGACCCCTCTGCGCGACCTCTCGGAGGAAGGCTGCACAGACTCAGTCCATCCTAGGCGTTCGGGGGCGCTCCTCCGGCCGGAGTCGATGCGCGGGACTCAGGAGGAGAGGCGCGCTCCAGGCGCGGGGGACCCAGCCGCCGGCGCACGGCGGCCCTTCGGGAAGGTAGGGAACAACCACGCTGGGGTCTCCCCCGGGGCCGCGGGGCGCTGCCAGCCGGATCCCGCGGGGGGCGGGTCTGCGCGCGGGGGCGCCTGCCTTGGAGACCTTTCCCGCCCAGGCAGGGAGCGCTCCCGGCGCCCTGCCACCGCCTGCGGGGACCGAGCGCCGCCACGCGAGGGGGCGGCGCCCCCGTGCTAGCCCCGAGATTGGGAGCCCGGACTGTCTGCTGCCGGTTGGGGCTCCTTCTGCCCAGCACCGCGCCCCTTAGGCAGAAGGCGGCCCAAGAGCCCAGAATCCTCCAAGATGCCCCCTGCCCGCCCCAAGATCCGGCTACAGCCAGCAACCTGCCAGTGCGCCCCGTACCCTGGCCTCGTCTCTGGCGCGCAAGACCCGGGAGAACGCCCCCATCCCAACCCAACTCCCCAGCCCTGCTCGCCTGGTACCCGCCTTTCCAGTCTCCCTCCCACCCCCCCAGTTATCTCCTGCCGCCGGCCCTTCGCCAAAGCTCTCTCCACACACACCCCCAGCCAGACCTTCAGAGGCTGGGTCCACCTCCCCGCTGCGATCCTCACCCCCAGCCTGGTCAAGCCAAAGGGCGCAGGGCAGCCGGCGATGTCGCCGGGGAACTCACCCGCTCTCCCGAGCCCTGCCCCAGGCGGCTCCCGGCCCTGGCTCGGTCCTTCCGTCCCCGAGCCGCAGCTGCCGGTGCGGCGACAGAAGCCAGCTCTGCACGGCCGCGGGCCTCCGCGCCGCCCCTCGGCTCCTCCCCCGAGGCGGGGCCTGAGCTCGCGGGAAGGGGGTGGGCATCCTCTCGGCTCGACCTGGACGGCACGCGAGCTCCCGGCAAGGGTCCCTCATCCCCCTCCACCACCACCTTTGAGCAGCTAGAAATTGAAAGCAGGTGAGACGCGACCAGGGGTCGGGAAAGAGTTTTCCTTACGGTCTTTCTCCCACCCTTCAACATCACCGCTTTGGAAAGGGGGAAGCCCAGGACGGTATTCTTGCTCCCATTTGATGGAAGGGCATCACGAAGCCCAGAGAGCTGCAGTCAACCACCCAAAGTCACACAGCATTAAGACCGGTGCCAGCAGTTCATGTGTCCTCCTACCTTGAAGCCTGAATCAGAAGGCTTCCTAGGACGTCAAGGAGCCCAGCCAGGGTTTGCCCTGGGGACAGGTCTGTGGGAGGAGTCCCCCAACTGAGGGTTAGGAGACTAGAGCCAGACTAGTGGGAGCATGGGGGGCCGTGGCCTGCGACGTAGAATCGCATCATTTCCTCTTTCTGGGAGGGACCGAGTTTTAGAGGAGGAGGAAGGAAGTGGTTGTACCTCCACTGACGTCTGCCCCTGGTTGGGAGGTGCAGGATCTAGAAAGGGGCTGCCTTCCTGAGATCTAACGCTTAAAATAGAAAGCAAAACACAACCCGTGGCCCCTGTCATCTAACCCAATCCTTTTTCCTGGGTTGAAGGCCCCTGCACTCAGCACCATCTTTTCTCTACAGGACAAGGTATTGAGAAGCCCCTTCTCTCCACCCTACCCCCCAGGAAGAGGAGAGAAAGTTAACAAACAAAGGGGAAACAAATCCATCCCCAAACATTCTCTGGAATCCACACTCGCTGAACACTGGCTTTAGAACAATAGAGTTCTCTTCTGCACAAAGGGCCTTGTTTCCTGAGCTTTCCCAGCCTCCAGATTAGAGCCCGAGGCACCCCAGGGCCAGCCAGAGGGGCGCAGAGAAGGCTTAGGTTTGAGGAGTTCGGGGATGATAGTTCAGTTCCTAGCAGTCTTGTTCAAAGAACTCCTTTACTCGGTACTATATAGCAACCTTCTTCAGAGGCTGACACTATAACCTGAGTTTAGCGATTTCCTGTTTGCTAAGAAAAACCCCATAACCTTTGCTGGGGAAGCAAAAACCCCTGGATTGTGTTTATTCTCTGTCCCCAACCTCCCTGGTTTCTCTGAAAGCCAGCTCCCCAATTTGCCCCCTGGCTTCCTCTCAGTTCATTAATAATCCAGTTTTGAATGACACTGTTTCAAAGTAGAGCAATTAGAGAGCAGAACAGGTGGGGAAGATGTTTAAAGTAACCCTAGGGGATCATTGTTCTCTGCAGAATGTTTCCATTGATTTATCCTGAAGAGCTGTAGGCTGAAAGAGCCGGAGTCCATCTCTCCCAGGCTTGCATAGAACTTGGAGCCTGCCTTCCTAAAATGATGCCTTGAGTATGGGCCCAGATCCCAGTGCTGTGCTGTTCATTTACACCATTCATAACATTTTGATATTGAAGATAAGTATACTCAGAATCGGGTGGAAGACTCATACTTCCTGATTTCAAAATTTACCACAAGGCTACAATAATCAAGACTGCAGTACGGTATAAGGATAGATGGGGAGCGATGGAATAAAACAGATTCCAGCTAAACCCCTTACTTTTAGGACCAATTGCTTTTCAGTGAGTGACAAGACAATTTAAAGAATCATCTTTTCAACTAATGGTGCTGGATGACTGGACTTCCATATGCCAATAAATAAATAAATAAATGAGGTTGGACCCCCTACCTCATACCATACACAGAAATTAACTCAAAACAGATAAGGCTGAATTGTAAGAGCTAAAACTATGAAACTCAGAGGAAAACATAGACATAAGTCATGACCTTGGATTAAGGCTCACGATGGACGTGAATCTGAGTGAACCCCGGAAGTTGGTGATGGACAGGGAGGCCTGGCGTGCTGCAATTCATGTGGTCGCAAAGAGTCGGGCACGACTGAGCGACTGGACTGACTGACTGACTGACTGACTGGATTAAGCAGTGTTTCTTAGCTATGGCACCTCAAGCAGAAGCAACAAAGGGAAAAAGAGACAATTTGGACTTCACTAAAATTAAAATGCTTTATAGAGGACACCATCAAGAAAGTGAAAAGATAACTGTAAGGGGCTGAATTGTATTCCCCCCATATTCACATGCTGAAGTCCTAATCTCTAGTATCTCAGACTGTGACTGTTTGGAGATAAGGTCTTTGAAGAGATGATTGTCAAGCTAAGGCCCTTAGGGTGGGGCCCTGATCCAATAGCTAGTGTCCTCAGAAGAAGAGGAAGAGACACCAAGGGATACTTGCACAGACGAAAGGCCACGTGAGGGCCCAGGGAGAAGATGGTCATCTCCGAGTCCAAGAGAGAGGCCTTGGGAGAAACCAGATCTGCAGACACCTTGATCTTGGACTTCAAGCCTCCAGAACTGTGAGAAAGAAATTTCTGTTGTTTAAGCCACCCGGTTGTGACATTTTGATATGGCAGCCTTAGCAAACATAGAATAACCCACAGAACCCACAAAATGAGGGGAAATATTTGCAAAGCACATATCTGATAAGGGGCTTGTATCTAGAATATATAAGGAACTCTTACAACTCAGTAATAAAAGGCAAATAACAAAAAATGAACAAGGAGTGAGAATAGACATTCTCCAAAGAAAACGTACAAATGGCCAATAAGCACATGAGAAAATGCTCAATATCATTAGCCATCAAGGAAATGCAATGCAAAACCCCAATGCGGGGACTTCCCTGGTTGTCCAGTGGCTTAAGACTCTGCACTCCCAATGCAGGGGCCGTGGGTTTGATTCCTGATCAGGAAACTAGATCCTGCATGCCACAATTCAAGATCCCACTCAAGGTTCCACAGGTTGCAACTAAAGACACAGGCACAGCCAAAAAAAAAAAAAACAAACAAACAAAAAAACCCACAATGAGGGAATTCCCTGGCAGTCTAGTGGTTAGGACTTGGTGATTCTACTTCTGGGGGCAGGTTCAATCACTCTTCAGGGAACTAAGGTACCACAAGCTACCAGGCCAAAAACAAACAAAAACACCACAATGAGATACACTTTCAAACTTACTAGGATGGCTATGATCAAAAAGGCAGGTAATAACGAATGTTGACAAAGATGTGGAGAAATTGGAAATTTTATGCATTGCTGGTGGGAGTGTAAAATGGTATAGCCCCTTTGAAAAACAGTCTGGCAGTTCCCTAAAATGTTAAACATAGAGTTGCCGGATGACCCAGCAATCCCACTCCTAGGTGTATACCCAAGAGCAGTAAAAACAAATGTCCACACAAACTTGTACATAAATGTTCATGGCAGCGTTATTCATTATAGCCAAGAAGGGGAGACAACCCAAATCTCTATCAAATGATGAATGGATCTGGAAAACGTAGTGTATCCATACAATGCAGTGTGATTTGACAGTCCAAAGGTATGCAGGATGAATACATGCCACAACATGAACCTTGAAAATGTTATGCCAGGTGCAGGAAGCCAGTCATAAGACCACGTATTGTATGATTCCATTCCTAGCAGATGTCTAAAACAGGCAAATCTATAAAGACAGAAGGTTAATTCCTAGTTGTCTAGAGTTGGGAAGGGTATTTGGGGCAAATCGAGAGTAAGCAATATTGGGCACTAGTTTTCTTCCTTTTTTTTTTAATGAAATATGATTGATGTAATAACCAGTTTCTTTTTGGTGTGTTGAAAAATGAACTAAAATTGATTGGGGCAATAGTTACATGACTATGACTATACTAAAGCCATTAAATTGTATACTTTAGATCAGGGGGTCCCCAACCTGTAGGATCTAATACTTGATGATCTGAAGTGGAGCTGATATAATAATAATAGAAATAAAGTGCACAATAAGTGTAATGTGCTTGAATCATCCCAAAACCATCCTCTACAACCTCAGTCCACGGAAAAATTGTCTTCCATGAAACTGATGCCAAAAAGACTGGGGACCACAGCTTTAAATGGAAGAGTTATATGGTATGTGAATTACATCTCAATAAAGTATCACCCCCTTCTTCCCGCCAATGTCAAACTGTACTCTGGTCCTTGAAAGCAGCACTGACCATGTCTAAACCTCTCTCTTCTGCCCCCGGCAAGAAATTCCCTCCTTTTTAATTTTTTTGGCTATGCCGCATAGCTTGTGGGATCTTAGTTCCCCAACAAGGATCGAACCCACACGCTCAGCAATGAAATTGCAGAGTCCAGTAACCACTGGAGCAGGGTACTCCTGGGAAAGTCCTCCTTTTATTTTGAGGCCATCTGTGGTCTGTCCGTTAGACATTAGAGTATAGTCTAATGCCAGTGAACATTCTAATAGACTGGAAAATGTTTGAGGACCTGGAAATAAATGGGTTGGCTCCAACATATAAAATCTGAAATATTGGTGTTTAAAAATATAGAATTAAATATCTACACAACTTCGGGTGAACCAGTCAACTGCCACTCAAGCCAACTCATACATATAAATTATATAGAAGGTAGAATTGGGGTAAATTATATAATTGCTGTGATGTCGGGCAACACCTCAGAAGAAGGAAGGCCTAGAGACTTCTGAGTCTACTAAAAAATGAGCTAATCCAGCCTCAAAGAGATTCACTTCAGAAGTTATTTGATCCACTGGTTCTTAACACCAGCCAGTGAGCAGGTGCTGGGCTGGCTGTATTCATTCACTCAACAGATACTTAGTCCAGGGGAAAAGAGTATAGAGTTTCCTTAAAAAACTAAAAATAGAGTTACCATATGATCCAACAATCCCATTCCTGGGCATATATCTGGAAAAGACAAAAACTCTAATTCAAGAAGATACATGCACCCTAATGTTCATAGCAGCACTATTTATAATGGCTGAGACATGGAAGAAACCTAAATGTCCATCAACAGATGGATAAAGAAGATGTAGTAATATTATGGAATGAAATGGAATATTATTCAGTCATAAAAATGCACGAAATCACACCATTTGCAGTAACATGGATGAGCCTAGAGACTATCATACTAAGTGAAGTAAGTCGGACAAAGACACATATCCTATGAATACCACTTTTATGTGGAATCTAAAAAATGGTGCAATGAACTTATTTACAAAACAGAAATTGACTGACAGACATAGAAAATAAATATATGGTCACCAAAGGGGAAAGGGGCAGGAGGAATTAATTAGGGGGTTGGGATTAAAAGATACACACCACTCTATATAAAAGAGATAAAAAGGACCTACTGTATAGCACAGGGAACTATATTCAGTGTCTCACAGTAACCTATAATAGAAAAGAATCTTAAAATGAATATATATACATATATGTATGTTTGTATCTGTAAATATAACTGAATCACTTTGCTTTATACCTGAAACTAACAAGAGTTGGACTATAAAGCAAGCTGAGCACCGAAGAATTGATGCTTTTGAACTGTGGTGTTGGAGAAGACTCTTGAGAATCCCTTGGACTGCAAGGAGATCCAACCAGTTCATCCTAAAAGAGATCAGTCCTAGGTGTTCATTGGAAGGACCGATGTTGAAGCTGAAACTCCAATACTTTGGCCACCTGATGTGAAGAGCTGACTCATTGGAAAAGACCCTGATGCTGGGAAAGATTGAAGGCAGGAGAAGAAGGGGATGACAGAGGATAAGATGGTTGGATGGCATCACCGACTCAATGAACATGAGTCTGAGTGAACTCCGGAAGATGGTGAAGGACAGGGAAGCCTGGTGTGCTGCGGTTCATGGAGTAGCAAAGAGTCGGACACGACTGAGCAACTGAACTGAACTGAACACAATACCATAAATCAACTATACTTCAAGAAAAACAAATCCTTAGGGTTTCCCTGGTAGCCCAGTGGTAAAGAATCCACCTGCCAATACAGGAGACGGGTTTGATCCCTGGCCAGGGAAGATCCCACATGCCAAGAGCCAACTAAGCCAGTGTGCCACAACCACTGAGCCTGTGCTCTGGAGCCCAGGAGCCACAACTACTGAAGCTTTTGAGCCCATGTTCCGCAAAAAGAGAAGCTGCCACAATGAGAAACCCATGCACCACAATTAGAGTAACCTCTGCTCACCACAACTCAAGAAAGCCCACGAAGCAACAATGACTCAGGGCAGCCTAAAATAAATAAATAAATAAAAATAACAGATACTTATTTATTCCAGTGCCTGGCCCAGAATAATCCTGGATAAGTGGCTGATGCTGTTGGTTGAAGATGCTGGCTCCAGGCCAGGCCCACCCTAGAGAGGTGCAAGTGAAGATGACGGTAGGCTCAAGAGAAGATCACCGAGTGGGGGAAAGTCCTCTCCCCTTAGGAGTCCTAGCTCTGCTGGACTTGCTGGGCAGTCATTTCCTCTTCCAGAGCATCGGTTTCCTGGTCTGCGAAACTCTGATTGTACAATACTTGCTTGTCTTTGTGCGTGTCTTTTTTCCCCTGTCTCTGTGCTTTTGAGGGAAGTGACCTTCCTCCGACCTGTTTCGCAAGCGCCCCAAAGCGCACGTAAGTGGTGTGAAGAGAACACCAGATGTTTTTGGCCCCCAGGTGAGCGCAGTCCCATATCACTGCGCATTTAGGGGGAAGGAAAAGCAAGGGAAGCGGGTTTTCATTTTTTCATTACGTTTAGAGAGAACTCTCTTAGCCCAGCGTCTCTCAACCTTGTCAGTACGTTGACATCACTAAGGAAGCTTTTTTTTTTTTTAATTTCGATGTGAGAGTTGGACTATAAAAAAAGCTGAATGCTGAAGAATTGATGCTTTTGAACTGTGGTGTTGGAGAAGACTTTTGAGAGTCCCTTGGACTGCAAGGAGATCCAACCAGTCCATCCTAAAGGTGATCAGTCCTGAGTGTTCATTGGAAGGACTGATGTTGAAGCTGAAACTCCAATACTTTGGCCACCTGATGTGAAGAGCTGACTCATTGGAAAAGACCCTGCTGCTGGGAAAGATTGAGGGCGGGAGGAGAAGGGGACGACAGAGGATGAGATGGTTGGATGGTATCACCGACTCAATGGATATGAGTTTGAGTAAACTCCGGGAATTGGTGATGGACAGGGAGGCCTGGCGTGCTTGCTACAGTCCATGGGGTCGCAAAGAGTCGGACACAACTGAGCAACTAAACTGAACTGAAAGTTAAGTTAGCAATCCACATGGAATTAATTTATTTTTATATCATAGTAAGAAAGTATTTTTTTCTCTAATCGCCAAGAATTACATTTATTCTTTTTTTTAATTTAATTTTTATTTTATGTTGGAATTTTTGAAGCTTCCCAAGTGGTGCTACTGGTAAAGAAGCCACCTGCCAATGCAGGAGTCGAAGAGGTGTAGGTTCGATTCCTGGATCGGGAAGATTCCCTGGAGGAGGGCATGGTATCCCACTCCAGTATTCTTGCCTGGAGAATCCCATGGACAGATGAGGCTGGCAGGCTGCAGTCCATAGGGTCACACAGAGTTGGACACAACTGAAGCGACTTAGCAGGCACAGGTGATTTACTAAGTTGTTTTAGTTTCAGGTGTACAGCAAAGTGATTTAGTTATACACATATAATGAAGCTTTTTATTTCATTTTTTACATTAATTTTTATTAGGGTATAGTTGTTTTACAGTGTTGTGAAGTTTCTAGTGTACAGCAAAGTGAGTTAGCTATAGGTATACACATTTCTCCTCTGTTGTGAATTTCCTTCCCATTTAGGTCACCACAGAGCCTTCAGTAGAGTTCCCTGTTCTCATTAGTTATCTATTTTATACATAGTATCAATGGAAGCTTTTTAAAAATGGAGATGCCAGGCTCTCCCCCAGGACTTTTGAATCAGATTCTGGAGGTGGGGCTCTTACTTTTAAAGATACACAGACACACAGATCGCACAAACTCCCCAGGGTTGTTGAAAATGCAATGGGCAGCCAGCCTAAGGATCACACTTTAAGCCTGTGTTCCTCAAATTGCAAGGAGCACAGAATCACTGTGAAAAAGAGAAAGAGAAGGTTAAATTGCTGCTTCCTAGGCCTGTCCTTTGCACCCCTCTCTCACTCTTGGGTGTAGGATGGGGCCTAGGAATAGGCATTGGACTGATTCTCATGAATGATTTGAATGCCTCCAGCTGCCTTGATAGCAGCACTCCATTTTCTGTGTCCCTTCCCTAGACTTAACCAGGGTTTCCCCAATTCCCTGAGTGGAAGAGTCACCTGGGACACATTAAAAATACAGATACCATTTTGCAACTACTGTATAATCACTGATTAAGGAGGCAAGTCATCCCAGGTGCTAGAGCCACTGGGTGGAAAGTTGGATAACAGAATATTCACATGATTCCAAAAATCAGAAAATTTATTGATTAAAAAGGGAGAAACGCACCTTCACAATAGACAGACCCAGCAGTCTCCCCCTGAACCACGGATCAGACTCAGCATCTCAGATAGAGGAGGTGACCTGACATTCCCTGACCCCTTGTGATGCAATAAGATGTACTCGCATCTTCTATGTCATATTCTTGCCAAAAATACTTAACCTGATTTTAATCAGGAGGAAAATTTAGACAAGTCTAGAATGTGGGGCATTCCACAAGCCTGGACTCTTAAAAAGCTAATTTTTTTAAGGTGGGGAGTTCGAGATTAAAAGAGATGTGACGGACATAACCAAAAATAGATATACAGCGTGTGGGCCTTGATTGGATCCTGGATTGAGCAAGTAAATAGCTATAAAAGGAATTATTCTGCAGACCATTGAGAACTGAACGATTGTTTGCAGATTCGATGGTGTTACTGAATTAATGTTATTATTCTGAGATGCGATAATGGTATTGTGGTGACAGAGGAAGGGGTCCTTATCTTATTTTTAAGGGATACCCGCTGAGGAGAGGATGAAGGACAGAAAAAGATAAGCCTAAATGGGTCAAGATGTTAACAATCGCTGAATCTAGGTGAAGGGTATTCAAAGGGCACTTCTCTCAATTTCTTTCCAAGTTGGGTATCTTTCAAAATAAAAAAAAAAAATTCAGAGTGGGAAGGAGTGCAGAGTCCTGAGAACCTACCTCTTGGAGATTCTGATTTAGTAGATCATTGAAGCCTGGGATCTGCTTTTATTTTTAATTTAAAATAATTAAATTATTTTACATATAGGACCTTAGCACCCCCTGCATTGAAAGGGCGGGATCTTAACTGCTGGACTGCCAGGGAAGTCCATGGGATCTGTAATTTTTAAAGAGGGCCTCAGGGTGGAGGTGCAGTTTAGGGAGGGGGGAGTGATTTTATCTGGCCCAAGGCTTCACCGTCCTGAGAGGTCACCGCAGCAACCTCTGCCTCTAACTGCGCTTCGGTTCCTCCAAAGCCCTTCCAGGTGCTAGCATCTCTCAGCACACCCTGTTCCCTCTGCCTGGCCTGCTGTCGCCTCTTTCTCGGTTTAACCTTCATCGGTTTTTTCAGATCTCAGCCCAGATACCATTTTCTCAGAGGAGGCTTCCTAGACACCCCTCAGTCGAACCCCCTGGTTTTGGCTCTCATGGCCTCAGGAACCCCAGTTTAGGAAGTCGTTCATGCGGTTGTGACTTGGATTCACATCTGCGTCTCCCATCTGACAGTGTCATGGGCTGAACTGTGTTCCCACCTCACCCCTAAATCCACATGATGAGGAACTTCAGAACGTGACCATATTTGGAGATGGGGCCTTTAAAGAGGTGACGATGGGGAAAGGAGGTCCTCGAACTGGGCTCTCATCCAGTAGGATTGGTGTCCTTATGAGAAGAGGAGGGATTTGCCTGCTGGTCCAGTAGCTAAGACTATGTCCTCCCAACTGGGGGGGCCCAGATTGGATCCATGGCTGGGGAAGTAGATCACTCACGCTGCAACTAAGACCCACCGTAGCCGAGTAAATAAATATGTTTAAAAAAAAAAAAAAGAAGAAGAAGAAGAGGAAGAGTGATTCAGGAGTTCCCTGGTGGTTTAGCTGTTAGGATTCCAGGCTTTCACTGCCAGGGCCCAGGGTCAAACCCTGGTCAGGGAACTGAGATCCCGCAAGCCAGGTGGCACAGCCAAAAAAATGACACAGAGATCAGACCACGTGAAGACAGTGGAAGAAGACAGTCATCTTCAAGCCAAGAAAAAAGGCCTTAGAAGCAGCCAACTCTGCTGATACCTTGATCTCAGACTTCTAACCTGCACAATTATGAGAAGATAAGTTTCTGTTGTTCAAGCCCCCAGTGTGTGGTCTTCTGTTAGGGTGGCCCTAACAAGCTAACATACAGATGGTGAGCACCTCTGGTCAGATGAAAGTATTAGTCTCTCAGTTGTGTCCAGCTCTTTATGACCCTGCGGACTGTAGCCCACTAGGCTCCTCTGTCCCTGGAATTCTCCTAGGGGAGGAAATGGCAACCCACTCCAGTATTCTCCATGGACAGAGGAGCCTGACAGGTTATAATCCATGGGGTCGCAAAGAGGTGGACACAACTGAGCAACAAACACCTCTGGTCAGGAACCGTGTCTGTTTCGTTTACTGCCAAATTTCCAGGGCCTAACAAAGCTGGGCACACAGGCAGGGACACAGAAAGGACTTGTTGCGTGAATGATGTCACATTTTACGAGACTTTTGAGAGAAAACACAATACAGGTCCTGGCCTCCACTAAGGCTTCAGTAAACAGCTCTTGCAAACGCAGCAAGATAATACTTCGGGGGTTATAAACTGAAGTTTAGATTGTCTTCCTTCAATTGTTGTTTTGTAACTCTTTGCCTCTGGGAAAGGACAGACACCACCCAGAGGGAACAAAGTGGCTCCTCCGTCCTGAACTGCAAATAGAGTCTGTAACAGTCAAAGCCCAGGGAGTCACTGGAGAGCCCAGGCACTTTTCACATATTGCTGCCTCAGGCAAGAGAGGAAAGCTCTTTCGGAATTCTAGAAATCTAGGCTTGGAAGATAAAGAGACAAAGCATGAGGGAGAAGGTAAGATGTTTCTCCCCAAATGACAGATTGGTTGAAGAGATGCTCAACTTCAGAATGATTAGGGAAGTACAAAGAAAACATTGAGGAAAGAAAAGCCGACAGCCGTCAGAAATAGCCACAAAAAATGTCCTTCCATCCTGAGGCAGCCTAGGATGATGAAACATGAATCCTAAGGAAAATCAATTCTGAATATTCATTGGGAGGACTGCTGCTGAAGATGAAACTCCAGTACTTTAGCCACCTGATGCGAAGCGCCGACTCATTGGAAAAGACCCTGATACTGGGAAAGATTGAAAGCTAAAGGAGTGGGAGGGGCTGAAATGGTTAGATAATAACCACCGACTCAATGGACATGAGTTTGAGCAAACCTTGGAAGGTAGTGAAAGACAGGGAAGCCTGGCGTTTCGCAGCCCATAGAGTCGAAAAGAATCAGACACGACTTAGCAACTGAACAACAACAAGGACTGTGAAATAGGAACTTCTGAGGGTTAGGGGACCAAACACTAGGACCACTGCTTTGGAGAGGAATCTAGCATTGTTTGGGAAATATGGCCCAGCAACTCCACATTTAGGAGTACTTGGCCTGGAGAAAGCCTCACACCTGTGTAGGAACGGGCATTTCTTTGTGGCTTTGAAATTGACAAAGATTGGCAGCACTCTAAATACCGGCGCATAGGGGAGTGGACATAATGAATTAAGGGGTATTTTAAAATGATGAAATTCTAAACAACAGAAAAAATGAACTGAAATAAAGCCACCTGCTTTTCAGATTTCTCTTGGAAATCCTTCACTCTGCTCTGCTTCACCGGGGATTAAACTGTAGGGAGTCCCATGTCTTCTGGCTCCTTCTAGGTTTTGGCCAAAGGGAGGCACCGGCAGATCAGTGGGCAGAAGAAATGAGACCATCTGAGTTGTCTGTGTCCTTCTACTGAAGGCCATGGCTCGTGGTGGTGGCCCACTCTAAGTTTTGATAATTGCTCACTCCCCTTGCCTCAGTTTTCCCATTCACAAAACGGGCATGATGGGACTTCCTTGATAGTCCAGTGGTTATGAGTTCGCCTTTCAATGTAGGTGTGGGTTTGATCCCCAGTCAGGGAGCTAGGATCCTATAGGCCTTGCAGCCAAAAACCCAAAACCTAAAACAGAAACAATATTGTAACAAATTCAATAAAGATGTTAAAAATGGTCCACATAAAAAAAAAAAATCTTTAAAGCAGGCATGATAAAAATACCTACTTCCCAGCGTCATTGTGTGGACGTGGTCGAGGGTAGGCTCCTGGCACAATGCCTGGTAGGTTATAAACACTCAGCAAAAGCTAGCTTGGATTATTATTAACCACACCCTTTCTACAATCCTTCAAGGAAGCTCTTCCCTCTAGTTTATCCCCCCAGGTTTTTTTAAACATAGAAATCTCATGACTTCCTTTAATATGATTTGAAATTTCAAAATACAGGTCTACAAGAAATCTGTCATCTGAAACCAAGGGAGCCAAATGTGCTTTAGAATTCAGAACTTTGGGGTTTTATAAACGTCATGTGGGGCTTCCCTGGTGGCTCAGTTGTAAAGAACTCGCCTGCCAATGCAGGAGATGTGGGTTCAATCCCTGGGTTGGGAAGATCCCCTGGAGAAGGAAATGGCAACCCACTCCAGTATTCTTGCCTGGGAAAACCCATGGAGAAAGGAGCCTGGTAGGCTATAGTCCATGGGATCGAAAAAGAGGACTCGACTTAACAACTGAGCAACAACAAAGTGTAATGTGGTACATAAACTTTATATCAGTGATTCACATACTTGAACATGAGTCAGAATCAACAGGAGGATTTGGGTAAAGCACAGAAGTCTGGGGCCCATCCCAGAAGTTTTGCTTCAATAGGTCCAGGATGGGGCCTGAGAATTCCCATGTTTTACAGGTTCCCAAGTGATGCTGCTCCTGCTGGCCTGGAGACCACACTTGGAGAACTAATGCAGTCTATTATATAGCATCCTTAGAGCAGCAACCCATAAATTAATATTTCTGCTATGAAATGTTAATGAAAGACATAACTGACTTATGTCAGTTCAGATTAGGTTAAGATCCCCAGTGAGCTTTATTAATCTGATGAGAAACCTTTCAGTTTTCAGAGAATTCTGGATTTTGGAAGAGAAATGTAAGAGATTGTGGAGTTTGAACTCTCACGATCAACGGTGAAAGCATACAAAAAAACCAGTAAGGTTATATTACGCTTTTTTTTTTTTTTCAAACTACACTTGACCTATCAGGGACTTGACCATCAGGGACTCTGAAATGTTTGTGGGATGTATGAATGAATGAATGAAAACGTTTCTCTTTAAAAGGGAAAACAGTGCGTCTTTTCTATTGTCCACCAGGTGGCAGCAATAGCGTCTATCAAAGTTGGGGGCGGCGGTGCATGGGATGGAGAATGGTGCTCTTTGCTTTTATGAGAAAGCGGGTCTGGTGGTCGCTGTTCTGGAAGAGTCTTTGGGAATTGCTGTTGCTGTGTAACAAACTAACTCCAAATTTAGTGGAGTAACAACCATTTTATCATGCTCATGAATTCTGTGCCAAACTCCAAATTAGGATAGGGCATGGCAGGGACAGCCCACCTTCGATGTGTCTGGGGCATCAGCTGAAAAGACTCAACAGCTGGGAACTAGAATTATCTGGAGGAGTCTTCACTTAGTGTCTGATGATTGGTGCCTGCTGTCAGCTAGGACCTCACTCAGCTAGACGGTCAGCAGGAGTTACCACACAGGATCTCTTGATGTGGCCCCTCCGTGTGGGCTAGCTTGGGCTTCCTCACAGTATGGCAGCTGAGTTCCAGCGTGAATGTCGGCACCCAGCTTCGACGGGAGAGGACAGAGCCCTCCAGTGGATGGGAGGACCGTCAGGGTCGCTGTGTTAGTTTGCTAAGGCTGCAGTAACAAAACGCCGCAGACCGAGTTGCTTAAATGATACAAACTGATTTCTCACAGTTCAGGAAGCTAAAAGTCCAAGAAAAGGTGGCCGCAGGTTTGTTTTCCCCTGAGGCTTCTCTCCTTGACTTGCTGCCCTCTTGCCGGGTCCTCACGTGGTCTTTCCCGTGTGCGCACACACCCTGTATCACTGTGTGTCCAAATTTCCTCTCCTTGGGCCTTCCCAGGTGTTCCAGCGGCTGAGACTCGGTGCAGGGGGCCCAGATTCAAGCCCCAATTGGTAAAGTGGATTCCACATGTCGCAACAAAGGTCAAGGATCCCACATGCCCCAACTAAGACCCGCCGCCAAATAATTTTTTTTCCTCTTCTTATAAACACAGCAATCAGGTGGGTTAGGGGCTCTAATCCTTAATGGGCTCATTTTAACTTAATCACCTCTTTAATGACCCAGTCTCCAATACAGTCGTGTGCTGAGGTTCGGGGGTTGGGACTTGAACATATGATTTGGGAGACACGATTCAACCCTTAACAGCCACAGTGTGGAAGGAGCATGAGGGGTGGGAGGTTTTCTTCCGCCCTCTTGGGGAAATGCTGTCTGCCCTGGCACCCCCTCCTCCGGTTGCCCCACTTGCTTCAATGGCACCCGAGTTTATTTAGCACATCCTACTCATCCTATTCCTATGCCTTCCAATATGCTGTGTTCTCTGCCTAAGATGCCCTCACCTGCCCTTCTCTAATGAGCTGCTCTTATTCATCCGTGACCCTGTCTGCAGTTGACCTCCATTATCTTTACCACCAGCCTTACCACATTAGCCACAACCAATGCCATTTTGGCAATCCACTCCAGTACTATTGCCTGGAAAATCCCATGGACAGAGGAGCCTGGTAGGCTACAGTCCATGGGATCGCAAAGAGTCGGACATGACTGAGTGATTGCACTTTCACTTTCAACACCATTTATGGGCTGCTCCTCTGTGCCAGCCTAAGCTCCACTGATTTTTTTTTGGGGGGGGGGGAGGAAATGTTTTTTATGTGGACATTTTTAAAGTCCTTATTGAATTTGTTACAATATTTCTTCTGTTTTATGGTTTGTTTTTTTGGCCATGAGGCATGTGTGATCTTAGCTTCTCAACCAGGGATCAAACCCTCATGCCTTGCACGCCCTGCATCGGAAGGCGAAGTCTTAACCACTGAAGGTGGTTAAGGAAGGAAGTCCCTACTGATTTTATTTAATTCTTACAACCATCCATGAGGTTGGTTTTAAAAAATAAAGAAATTAACAGTCAGAGCAGAGAAGTTCATTAGCCCAGAGCCACAGAATGAGCAAGTGGCAGAGTCAAGACCTGAACCCAGGTTTGCCTGCTCCAGAGCCTGTGTCTGTCATCTCTTATTGGGCATTTGACACCTCCTCTGTGCTGCTCCCATTCCTGGTTCATCCCTCTTATCAAAGCATCATTCCCCTGCAACAGTACACACCACACCAGCTCTGGTCCCATCTGCTGGTCTTACCTGCATGGGCTGCTCATATGCCTGGGCTGCTCCAGGGAAGCTCTCACATGAGCTTAAGAGCAGGCTGAAGGCATGTTACATTGTACATTACATGGTAACACCACGACATTGAAGGCCCCCGATGAAGCACATACCTCCTGATATCCATGCCTTTGCACAGCCCCTCCCACATTGACTCGGGGTTGTCTGTGTGACGGGCTGTGGTCAGCAGGACCTCAGCAAATGATGCAAACAGGCGCTTGAAAGGCGCTTGTGTACGGAGCCTCACTCTCTTGGAACACTGCCACCTTGTGGACAAAATCCAGATAGATTTGAGGATAAGAAACCAAGCCCAGCCAGTGGCCTGGCCACCTCTCCTCCTGGTCTAGGAATTCTCGCTGAGACGGATATGTCCCTTGGTCTTAAGTCAGAGCAGATGTTTTCTGTTGTCTTGTTCTTATTGTACTTTTTATTTTTGGTTGTCTTGGTCCTTCATTGTTGTGCACGTGGGCTTTCTCTAATTGACTTCCTATTTGCAGTGTGCAGGCTTCTCATCGAGGTGGCTTCTCTTGCTGCTGAGCATGGGCTCTAGAGCGTGGGCTCGGCAGTCTTGGCGCACAGGCTTAGTTGCCCTGAGGCATGTGGGATCTTCCCGGACCAGGGATCAAACCCGTATCCCCTGCATGGGCAAGTGGGCTCTAGCCACTGGGCCACCAGGAAAGTCCTGTCTTGCTTTTACACACGCCTGTATTTTTAATCCCATATTTGATTTGGCTTCTTCACTGGCCTCTCAGTCTCACAGATCGCCTTACTTTGCTCAAATTCACACAGCTTGTGAGTGGAGGATCCAGAATTCCAGCCCAGATCTGTCTCTCTGGAAAGCTATGATAATAATAACAATAGGGATTTCCCTGGTGGTCCAATAGTTAAGATTTTGCGTTCCAATGTAAGGGGTGCTGGTTCAGTCTCTGGTTGGGGAGCAAAGATCCCACATGCCTCAAGGCCAAAAAAACAAAATATAAAACAGCAGCAATACTGGAACAAATTCAATCAAGACTTTCAAAAATGGCCTACATCAAAAAAACTTTTAAAAATAATAAAAATCACTTCATATAATATATCATTATAATAATAATCACAGTCACTTATATAATCACTTATATATAAAAGTCACTGTCTATTCTAAAAAAATAAATAAATAAAAATAATAAAAATATTATTAAATACTGTTGTGTATTATCAAATAATTATTATTTTATTTTCTTGCCCTAATCCTGTACTATATATCTAAGACATTATAGATTTTAACTTAATTCTTATACATTGTATAGTTTTATCATCATGTTCTTTTTTACGTTTTTCATTATCACAAACTATTCTTTAATTTCCTGGTTTTCCTCTTATGTGGGAATGGCCACGCTGTTGCCTCTCTGCAATCGTTTTCTGCTCTATTGTATCAGTAGAGTATTTTGTATGTTTTCCTTTTTCTCTAGTTCTTTCATGCTAGCCCTAATCTTATGGTTGGCCTGTGTATGTCTGTAGCAGCAGGTATAAGCCAGGATCCTTGAGGCCCACCCTTAAAACACTGCTGTTGTCATGGAAACACAGTCCAGCCCACCCCACCCCTAACTGTTACAACTTGACTGCTTTTTTCAAAAACCATGAAGGGAAATACAACATTCCCAGAAACACTACTTATAAGCCCTCTTTTCTGTCCCATCTGCTTTCTTCACACGCCCAGAGCCTCTGTCTTCTGCCCAGCTCTCGTCCCTGTCTCCTCTGACCCTCTCACTTTCTCTTTTTCTTCCTCGGTCTTCCACTTTCTTCCAGCCTCTGCAGATCTCTTGCTATCCCCATTTCCTGGATTCTGCATCACAAGACTTGCTTAATCATTTGTCGACCATATGACACCACACAGGTCTGTGATTTTATCATTAAAAAGTCCAACAGATCCTCCATTCAGGTCATTTAGAACCAATCAGAGAATTCTTCAAGGCTGTTGGATACAACACCAGTAAACAAGCACCAACGATAAAAATCAACTATGTTCCTATACACCCGCAACAACCAATTAGAAAATGTCCTTCTTCAAAAGATGCCATTTACAATAGCAATAAAAGCTTCAAAGTGTCTAGGAATAAGCCTGCATGATATCTTTATGGGGAAAATTAGAAAACTGCAATATGAGACATTAAAGAAGATACAAATGTTCCATGATTTAATTAAAGGAAAAACACACACCCAAAATAAAGAACATATACAAAATCCACATGCAGAAGAGATATATCCCATGATCAAATTAGACAAAAGATGTGAATGGCGAATGTTCGAAAGAAATTTAAATGACCAGAAATCAAAGAAGTATTCACTAAAACCACAATGTGATGTAATTTACTGATTGTTAGAATAAAATTTTAAAGTCATAAATATGCTGCTGCTGCTGCTAAGTCACTTCAGTTGTGTCCAACTCTGTGAGACCCCATAGACGGCAGCCCACCAGGCTCCCCTGTCCCTGGGATTCTCCAGGCAAGAACACTGGAGTGGGTTGCCATTTCATTCTCCAATGCATGAAAGTGAAAAATGAAAGTGAAGTCGCTCAGTCGTGTCTGACTCTTCAAGACCCCATGGACTGCAGCCTACCAGGCTCCTCTGCCCATGAGATTTTCCACGCAAGAGTACTGGAGTGGGGTGCCATTGCCTTCTCCCTGTAAATATGCAGGGTGGTCAAAGTGTGAAAAAAATGGATGGATACCTTTAGGGAGCGTATAAACTGATTTTGTTTCCAGACTGATTTGACAATGCCTGTCAACACTGAAAACCTCCTTTGGTGCAGCAATTCCACTTGCAGCCATGTATCCCTCCCGAATATCCATATGCAAGGATGTTTATTGCAGCACTCTTTGTAATAGAATAACCTTGGAAACATATTTCCTCAAATGCCATTCAAAATGGAATCATTAAATAAATTATGGTATGAAACATAGTGGATAAATGTTTAAATATTTAAAGGAATCAATTGCTTCACAAAGCATGGAAATATACGAATACAACTTTCAAAGACTATTAGGTGACATAAAGACCTGAATAAAGGAAAAAGGCATATTCCCATTTTTGGTTAGAAGAATCAATAAAGAAAAGATAGCATCTTTCATCTTTCAATCTGTAATTTTAATGGGATGCAAATACATATTCCAACAGGATTGTTTTGGAACTTAACGAACTGACTCAAAGATTATGCAGGAAAATCAAGAAGAGCCCTGAAGAAAGAGAGAGAAACTGGAAGAGATAAACTCTGTTACATCTCAAAGGAGATTATAAAGTGACAGTAATACTTCATTATGAATTCCAGAATAGACAGAAAGATGAATGGAGCAGATGAGTGAGTCTGGAAGTAGACACAAAAAATAAGGTTATTTAACAAATAATAAAGGTGGCATTTAAATCAGTGGAGAAAAGATGGATTACTCAATCTTGTTAGTACACCAGGCTAGCCATCTGAAAAGAAATTCCACTGAAGCCCTACCACGAGCCTTCTCGAAGATGAATTCCAAAAGGATAGATAAATGAATCACGGTACATGGACACAACAAAATATTACACAGCAATGAGAATAAATGAACTGTGGCTACAGGCAACATGGATGCATATTAGAGACAATGTTTAGAGATGCATAATTAGGTGGTCAAAATATACAGGAGCATGGGAAGAAATACTATAGCAACTGGTATAGTGGTTTCCTACAAGGGGAAAGGAGATTTTGATCAAGAAAGATCATACTGGAGGCTTCTGACTGGGAAGGAGGGTAACAATGTTTTGTTTGTCAACCATTACGACTGCACAAGTGTCCATTTTACACGTTGTTAGGTTGTTCATTTATATTCTATGCCATTATATAGGGTTTTTGTTTTTACATAAAAAGCTTTGCAATAATTAAATACATGGGAAGAAAATGTCAGGCTTGGTTTTGTTGTTGTTGTTGTTGTTTTTTATTTTCTCAGCATGAGTAAGGCTTTTCTAAAGATGACATGAAACCCAAAAGCAATTTTAAAAGATTGCTTGATTTGAGCCCATAACAAATTCTGCGTGGAAAAACACCTCCACTCAGTCAAATGACAAACACCCATTACTGGAAAATGTTCGCAATTATATCACATTTACTAGTATAAAAGAGCAAAGGATTGAAGGGTGGTTTTTCAGAATCTTAAGAATG
The DNA here is from genome assembly GCF_042477335.2 of Ovis canadensis. Classification (NCBI taxonomy): domain Eukaryota; kingdom Metazoa; phylum Chordata; class Mammalia; order Artiodactyla; family Bovidae; genus Ovis; species Ovis canadensis. The sequence goes on along the minus strand of NC_091257.1, from coordinate 82,967,793 downwards.
CATAATTCATTAAACATAATATAAAACTAAAGAAAGGAAAAACAAGAGCATGGCAGCTGTTTTTATATTGATGGGGGCTGATCTCCAAGGTATATTGTTATATTGTGTATAGTATATGTTACTATTTGTATAAAAAGTGTGTATATGTAATATGGATATCCTGATTCCATTCACTTGGTGTTCTTTACCATGTTTGTGGCAGATATGCCCACATATACCTCTCTTTTTAATTTTTTGCAAATACACTTTTAAAAGATGAAAAAGAAGCATCTCCACATGTAGTGATATTGAATGATGTCTAAGACATACCACTGCACGAGCAACAAAACAAGGCTAGACAAGAGTCGCGCTACTTCTGTTTCTTTTAATAAAAAACTTCAGTTCAGTTCAGTCACTCAGTCGTGTCCGACTCTTTTCGACTCCTCGGACTGCAGCACGCCAGGCCTCCCTGTCCGTCACCAACTCCCGGAGATCACTCAAACTCACGTCCATCGAGTCAGTGATGCCATCCAGCCGTCTCATCCTCTGTCGTCCCCTTCTCCTCCTGCCCCCAATCCCTCCCAGCATCAGAGTCTTTTCCAATGAGTCAGCTCTTCGAATGAGGTGGCCAAAGCACTGGAGTTTCAGCTTCAGCATCAGTCCTTCCAATGAACACCCAGGACTGATCTCCTTTAGGATGGATCGGTTGGATCTCCTTGCAGTCCAAGGGACTCTCAAGAGTCTTCTCCAACACCACAGTTCAAAAGCATCAATTCTTCAGTGCTCAGCTTTCTTCACAGTCCAACTCTCACATCCATACATGACCACTGGAAAAACCATAGCCTTGACTAGATGGACCTTTGTTGGCAAAGTAATATCTCGGCTTTTGAATATGCTATCTAGGTTGGTCATAACTTTCCTTCCAAGGAGTAAGCGTCTTTTAATTTCATGGCTGCAATCACCATCTGCAGTGATTTTGGAGCCCCCCAAAATAGTCTGACACTGTTTCCCCATCTACTTCCCATGAAGTGATGGAACCAGATGCCATGATCTTCGTTTTCTGAATGTTGAGCTTTCAGCCAACTTTTTCACTCTCCTCTTTCACTTTCATCAAGAGGCTTTTTAGTTCCTCTTCACTTTCTGCCATAAGGGTGGTGTCATCTGCATATCGGAGGTTATTGATATTTCTCCCAGCAATCTTGATTCCAGCTTGTGCTTCTTCCAGCCTAGCGTTTCTCATAATGTACTCTGCATATAAGTTAAATAAGCAGGGTGACAATATACAGCCTGACATACTCCTTTTCCTATTTGGAACCAGTCTGTTGTTCCATGTCCAGTTCTAACTGTTGCTTCCTGACCTGCATACAAATTTCTCAAGAGGCAGGTCAGGTGGTCTGGTATTCCCATCTCTTTCAGCATTTTCCACAGTTTATTGTGATCCACACAATCAAAAGCTTTGGCATAGTCAATAAAGCAGAAATATATGTTTTTCTTGCTTTTTCCACGATCCAGCAGATGTTGGCAATTTGATCTCTGGTTCCTCTGCCTTTTCTAAAACCAGCTTGAACATCTGGAAGTTCACGGTTGACGTATTGCTGAACCCTGGCTTGGAGAATTTTGAGCATTACTTTACTAGCATGTGAGATGAGTGCAATTGTGAGGTAGTTTGAGCATTCTTTGGTATTGCCTTTCTTTGGGATTGGAATGAAAACTAAAACTTCAAACACATACAAAAAGTAGAGAGAGAAGAATAGTGCACCCTATGTACCTCTCTCCCAGATTCATGATAAAAACACGTGGCAACTTTTGTTTCTTCTCTACCTCCCTCCTACTCCCCTCCATACCACGTGATTATTTTGGAGCAAATCCCAGACATACCATTTCGTTTGCAGATACCTTGGGATGTACCTCTCTATAAGCCCTTTCTCTGCCTCTCTCTCTCTCTCTCTCCATACCACAGTCATATCCAAAAATTAAAAGCTATTAATAATCATACAGTCAAACATCCAGACACTGTTCAACCTTCCCAGATTTTTTCAGGAGTTGATCTTCTTTACCAGTTGATTTATTTGCATCAGGGTCCACGTGTCTACATTTCGTATCTATGTTATGGTTCAAATGTCTTTTAGTTTACAGGTCACCTTCTTTTTATACCCTTTGCAATTTATATAAGGGGGAAAAAGCTATTTAACTTATAGATTCTCCCACCAGTCCCTTTTTTCCTCTTATTGCAAGTTATTTGATGGAAGAACAAAAAAGGTGGGGGCGGTATTTCCAACAAACTGGCAGTTAAATCTGAAGCTTGATCAGATTCAAGCTAAACATTTTTCTAAGAATACTTCATGGATTTTGTTAAACACATTACATTGTATCACCTCAGAAGGCATGGTAACATCCACCCATTACAAATATCTCCATCAACTTTTCACCAAATGGTTTTCAGCTGTCTTTGGATCACTGTCTCTTGCCATTATCAGGAGTAAGAAAATGATGCTATTATATCATTCTTTCTTCATGCACTAGCTGGAAATCCTCTACAAAGGAAAATCCCCTTACCACCTCCTTGGTAACCGTGGGGACTAATTATACAAGAAAGGCAGGACCATGCCTGCTTATTTCCCTTCTTTGTTTTTATTGATTTTCAGATGATGAACTGGATCTTTCAAGCATAATCAATGATGAATTCACAGATTTCAATATTTAATGTTTTAACTCTTTATCTTTGTTCTTTCTGATGCTCAAATTGCCCCCATTTTTTGACCAGTGGGTGGGAGACACTGAGTTCTTTTGATGTGATCCCCGGAGTCTTTGATCATTTCTTTGGTTTCTGATACCTTAAGATATTCCAGGCTCATCTATTTCCTGCCCCTGAACTGGAATCATCCATTCCTCCAAAGAACTCTGGTTCCTTTTCACGAGAACTGGTATTTGAAACTGGGGCTTCCCTGGTGGCTCAGATGGTAAAGCATCTGCCTGCAATGTGGGAGACCTGGGTTTGATCCCTGGGTTGGGAAGATCCCCTGGAGATGGAAATGGCAACCCATTCCAGTACTCTTGCCTGGAAAATTCCATGGATGGAGGAGGCTGGTAGGCTACAGTCCATAGGGTTGCAAAGAGTCAGACACGACTTAACAACTTCACTGGTATTTGAGAAGCCAGATGTTCCTTGGTACTGTGTTGTTTGTTATTTGCAATAAGACCATACTTCAGCTAAGAAATTAATACTTTTAGAGAGAATATTCATATGTTCTCTTACTGATATTTATGATTCAAATTTAAGATTACAGGACTTTAATTTTAATTTTATATTTTATGTCTTGCATGCATGCTGAAAATCTTAGTTCCTAATGACATTAACATAATCATTTACATATATATTGATACATAAACATTTATATCTTCATAATAACTATACCAGTGGTATTCCCAACAACATAATTACTGGAAACAGTAAGATTCCTTTTGCTGTTCTTTTTTGTCCTTAGAATATATCCCACTAAAGATGTATATTCAACTACTGGATTTTTTCTCACCACTCTGAAAAAAAAGTCACTTAAAGTCACCTAATTAAAGATTTAAAATAGGACCTCTCTATGTGAGTAAGCTACCAACTTGATATAATTAGCTTCATTTATTTAACTTTGCTTTTGATTTTTAAAGATTGTGCTTTTATTTCTATTGAAATTGGTTTGTTTCATAACATATACACAATTCCAGAGCCACACATACAAAAAATGTACTGTTAATTTAAAATGTAGGTGAAAGAAGAAGGAAATTGCAAGGCTCCTCTGGCCGGTATGGACAACTTAAAAACAGTTGTACCTTCATTTTTAAAAACAGAGCTGTTAAATAAAATGTTATTACTAGAGCAACATATAATTAAGCAATGATGCCAAATTTTTTAAGGTTTTAAGAATTTTATGGACATAGTTTATAAAAGATTTTTTAAAAAACAGCACATGATTACATTTCTCTAAAAGAAAAAAAAACCAAGTGACTTAAAATAATCCACTGTTACATTTGAAAAATTTAAAAAAAAATTTTTTTTTTAAACTGTGTCGCTCCGCATGTGGAATCTAACTCCCTGACCAGGGATCGAACTTGTGCCCCCCTGCATTGGAAGCAGAGAATATTAACCACTGGACTGCCAGGGAAATCCCTCCCTTGTTACATTTAACATTTACAGCAAAAATCAGAACAGGATGAGAGTTCACATTTTATCAGAACAGGAACTTTGGGCCAGTTTTCTACTGCTCTCAGGGGACTGTCTGCTTTTCCAAACAGGCAGAAGAAGAGGGACCATCTTTCTCACCTGAGATACTCTTCACTAGGAACTGTCAGTGAGGAGGATCTCCAATCTCAAGGCCAAGCCCCGGAATGCCATTAAATAGCAGGAAGCAGAAAGAGCAAACTCCAGCTCAGAATATGTGAAAGGAAAAGGCCACGAGAAGTTTTAAGTGTCTGCCTCCAAAATTCACAAAGAGCCAAAATCAAGGTATTTCATGTTCTCAGGATACACCTCTGCTCTTACCTTCTTCATCCAACCAGATTTCTCTGGAAGCTTTTTTAAATTTGGTCCTTCTCCAAAGTCAGCTGCAAATTCAGAAAAGAACTTTTGGCAAATTTTGCATGTGTCATCTTTGAGGGCTTCCCAGGTGGTGCTGGTAGTTTAAAAAAAAAAAAAATCCCCCTGCCAGTGAAGGAGACAAAAGAGAGGAGAGTTCAATCCCTGGGTCCGGAAGATCCCCTGGAGAAGGAAATGGCAACCCACTCCAGTACTCTTGCCTGGAGAATCCCATGGACAGAGGAGCCCGGTGGGCTACAGTCCACAGGGTCGCAAAGAGTGCGGCTGGACTGAAGCGGCTTAGCACAGCACAGAACCCCATAGCACAGCACAGATCTTTGATGCTCCCCAGAAAGCCGCTAGGTGGCGCCAAAGAATCTTTTCCCATAACCAAAGGCTTGACTCACACAGAGGTGATGCTAGGATAACCTGGGTGTAACTGCTAGGTCCCCAAATAGCTCAGTGTATCTTAATAATCTTGTGAGAGGTTTCTATTGTTAGATCCAGAATGTGGGGAAACGCTGCCAAGAAAAGCGGAAGATCATCCTTCGCCCTGGGGGGGGGCCTTCTGTAAATATCCCTGTCAATTTTATTCACATTCTTATTTGTATACTTTAGCATCTGGGTGTACCTTCTCACAATGGCTAAAGGAATGTCTAGAACAAAGGCAGACTGGATCATTATCAACAAAGGGCTTAGTTCACACTCGTGAAATGCCCTTTACTATGAATAGTGACCAAGGCATGGACATGGCTGGATTATAAAGCCTTACAGATTTAAAACAACTATGATGAAATTCAATCCAAATTACTGCAGAAGTGTCCCAAGTTGAGGAATGATCTGGCAGGCAAAGGGGAACGTCACCCCCTTCCACCACTAAAGCCAGAGTTTCCAGAAGTTAGTCCAGGCCAGGAAATACCCATCAACCCAATTCCTAGGCAATCCCCAGATGGTTGTCCAGATGGAAAAGTCTGGCAGGACAAGATAGAGCCCACCCTCAGTCAGATGTTGATCAAAACCTTAAGCAGGCTGAAGAGTGCCCAGCAGCTGAATTCACCTCTGAATTCTTGTCCAGGTTGAGGACTGGCTGTGAGGAGAATCCAACTGCATTTCCTCCAGGGCAGCTAGGTACCAGCCAGAGGGGACCCTTCCACCCCCATCCCTTTCCTCATTGCTGAGAAGAATGTGCAGACAGCTCAGTGGCCAAGGAAATGTCCTCCTGTCCCCACTTCCCTGTCCCAGAAAGTCGACTTGCAGGTAAACATAAAAGACCATCTTTTTAGATTTCCCCAAGACTGCTGACTAAATAAAACAGTGTTAACAATGTCATGTGAGGTATAGAGCATAAGTATTAGTAAAACACACCATGCTGCTGCTGCTAAGTCCCTTCAGTCGTGTCCGACTCTATGAGACCCTATAGACGGCAGCCTAGCAGGCTCCTCCGTCCTTGGGATTCTCCAAGCAAGAACACTGGAGTGGGTTGCCATTTCCTTCTCCAATGCATGAAAGTTAAAAGTGAAAGTGAAGTCGCTCAGTCATGTCCAACTCTTAGCGACCCCATGGACTGCAGCCCACCAGGCTCCTCTGTCCATGGGAGTTGCCAGGCAAGAGTACTGGAGTGGGTTGCCATTGCCTTCTCCAAAATACACCATACCAATGGCAAATCCCAAAGTGGCAAAAGGAGTTATGCACAGTGACATTCCTACACTGTTGATACACAGGGACATTCCTACATTGTATATGAAGTGTTACAGATTAATTGATGACCAACTGTAACAAATTGAGGGTATACAATGTAATCCTTAGTGTGCTGTGTGTGCTCAGCCCTATCAGACTCTGCAATCCCATGGACTATAGTCCACCAGGCTCCTCTGTCCATGGAATTTTCTAGGCAAGGATACTGGAGTGGGTTGCCATTTCCTACTCTAGGCGATCATCCTGACCCAGGGATTGAACCCAGGTCTCCTGCATTGCAGGGGGACCCCTGCATTGCAGGTGGATTCTTTACAGACTGAGCTGCTAGGGAAGCCCACAGTCCTTAGAGCAACTACCAGAAAAAACATATATAGAGAGAGGCACAGTTAGACACGAAATGGTACACATTGCTAAATGATGTGCCTTAACCAATGGAAGTTGAGTAGGTGCGATGTGTGTTACTTCTGGGTGGAAGCATTTGGAAGCCAGGGCTTAACTCTTAACGTTCTCTTTTCTTCTTTGTGTTGAGCTGGCACGATCCTAAGATGAAGTGCTGTGATTATGTGCAACAGTGATTCCCTCCAACCTGCAAGACACGCTGACATCCACTGGACACGCAACATAAGAAAGAAACCTGGTGTTAAGTGGCTGAGATTTTTGATATTTGATGGATACCCTTGCATTCCTGGAATAAAATCCCTTTGGTCACTATGGATTACTTTTTCAGTGTGCTGATAGATTCTGTTTGTAACTAATTTACTTATGTTTTCTTCACTGATATCTTTAAGTGAGATTGGGTTATGGTTTTGTGTGTGTGTGTGTGTGTGTGTGTGTGTGCGTGTGGAGGGGGTAATCTATCAGATATTTATATTATACTTAGTACATAAACATAATTTAGATGATTTCTTCCATTCCTACATTCTGAAAAAGTTTAAGGAACATTGGAACTATCTACTCTTTAAAGGTTAATAGAATTCTATGAACTTACCTGGACCTGGAGTTTTCTTTGAAGAGGCAGCTCTGGGGGTAACTTTCTTTAGTTCATCTATGGAAATCGGTTGGATGGGCTCTACATACCTCTATGAGGACCGATTACAGTTTTCTAAAAAAAAAAATGACTATTTCTTCAAGATTTTCAAATGTATTTGCTGACAGTTGTGCAAAGTAGTTATACTCTTTTATTTTGGTTATTTATTATTTTGTATATTTGTGTTTTCTCTGTTCTTTCTAGTAGTTTTAAGACTGTTGTTCTTTCCCTCGTAGGTTTTCTATTCTTCAGCTGTGTTTGTTTTTAATAACAGCTGGGGTTTTTTACCTTTTTTTTTTTTTTTTTTTTTTGGCCTGGCCACACCAGGCAGCTTATGGGATCTTGTTCTCCTACCAGGGATTGAACCCAGGACTGTTAAGCAGTGAGAGTGCAGAGCCCCAACCACTGGACCACCAGGGAATTCCCTGTTTTCTAAGTATTCAGTTTATCAACTTTTTAGTTCTATACATTGCTGTTAGAGTTTGATTCCATCTCATTTTCCTTTATTGTGTAAGTAATCTTATCTATTTTTCCTAGAGGCCAGATGATTTTTTTTTTTTAACTAGTACCTAGAGTTTGACATAATAGTTTTACTGGGCCTTTTTCTTAGAGCTGACACCTCTGAGTCAGTTTTCCCAACTATGCATACAGTGTGTCTTTATCGTATTTATATTTGGGGCCTTGTCCTTTCAGATAGAGGAAAGTTTTACTGAATTACCATTTTAAGTATCACCTTTGTTCCTTTGTTTTCCTTCCATTCCTCTTCAATATAAAATTCAATACAGCTTAATTTTCTTCAACTATATTCAATTTGATTCCATTTCTGTTGCCTCATCTATAATCTCTCCTATTTTCTTTCATTTGTTTTTTCCTTTATTTCTTCTCAGTCGGATATCTTCACCCGTGTGCATCTTGAATTTAGGTTTCTGAGATAATTTTTCTTTTTGTTTATTTATTTATTTATTTTTAGTTTTTTATTTTTAAAATTTTAAAATCTGTAATTCTTACATGCGTTCCCAAACATGAACCCCCCTCCCACCTCCCTCCCCACAACACTGAGATAATTTTTCTTTTTCATTCAGTCTCTTCACTGAGTCCTGTCAGTTCCCACTTCACATCTACGTCTACTCAAAGTTTTTCAGTTGTTTTGCGGTATTCTCACACCTATATCAGTTTTTTAAAAAATTTATTTATTTGACTGCGCCTGGTCTTTATTGTAGCATGTGGGATCTAGTTCCCTGACCAGGCATTGAACCTGGGCCCTCTACATTGGGAGTGCAGTCTTAGCCACTGGACCACCAGGGAAGTCCCTGGCTTGTCTATTTTTAATTCCTATTGGAATGTTGCATTCCAGTTTTCTTTTGCCTGTAGTGACTTTGGAGGGAGGGGCAGGGGCAGTATATATTTTATCTGATCAAAAGTTTGAATCTTTTGGTTTTGGTCTTTTTGTTTTAACCATATCCCCATAAGGATGCTGTAGTTTTATTAATGTTCATAGTTGAGGATTTTAAGTGCACCTAAACCATAGGAATGATGCTAAAGCTGAAACTCCAGTACTTTGGCCACCTGATGTGAAGAGTTGACTCATTGGAAAAGACTCTGATGCTGGGAGGGATTGGGGACAGGAAGAAAAGGGGACGACAGAGGATGAGATGGCTGGATGGCATCACTGACTCGATGGACGTGGGTCTGAGTGAACTCCGGGAGTTGGTGATGGACAGGGAGGCCTGGTGCGCTGTAATTCATGGGGTCGCAGAGAGTCGGACACGACTGAGCAACTGAACTGAACTGAACTGAAACCATATTAGCAGGAGGCTGTGGATAAGGGTGGGGCAAGGAGAGGGCTTTGGTGGATTACATTTCCCAAGGGCTCCCCCTCCTGGTGCTATAGGGAGAGACAGACTCTACTACTGAGCACCTCTTAGCGACTGAACGGGCTTCCCAGGTGGTGCTCAGTGGTAAAGAACTCACCTGCCAGTGCAGGAGACATAAGAGACATGGGTTCGATCCTTGGGTCGGGAAGATCCCCTGAAGGAGGGCATGACAACCCACTCCAGTATTCTTGCCTGGAGAATCTCGCAGACAGAGGAGCCTAGCGGGCTGCAGTCCATGAGGTCACAGAGTCAGACACGGCTTGAGTGACTGAGCAGCGACTGAACAAGACAAGACCTCTTTTGGACAGGCTTCCTCTGATCCAGCCTTGCTTTAGTAAATATCAAGTTGTAGCCCCTTCCGTGCTTCCCTTTGCACTACCTCTGGCTCCCGAGGTGCCTCTCTCACCCTCAGAAGGGGTACCTTTCTAAGACTGTCAGCTCTGGTCAGGGAGGCACCAAGACACGTGGATCCCACGGGGCTCCTGAGCCGCAGCAGATGAGGAAGGGGCAGAGAGAAGCATGCCTGGGCCTCAGTGGGTGCTCTGAGGCAGAAGTTGGAGGAGAGAGGAGAGGACTTCATGGAAGAATGGAAAACACAGAGTTTCTCTGTGCCACTTCCCAGGGCTCAGCTGTCTTCGTCCACATGTGAGACCCATCCTGACCTTGGCTGTTTCTCAAGGCGAAGCTCCTGGCCACCAAGCAGAGGAGTAACAAGAAGACAGAGGTTTGCTGGGCAAGAGGAAACCCTGGGGCTACCCTGGCTGGAGGAGGCTGACTGAGGGGAAGCAATGGAAAGAATGAAGTGGGGAGGGGATGGCTGAAGTCCCTGAAATCCCAAGTTACGAGAATTCAGTTTTCCTACTGGGTTTTATTCAGTAGCCTCTGCATATGCCTGCTTCCACGACAGGAAGGACCCACAAGGGTTTTGAGGACCAGAGAGGCCAACAGAGAAGCTAGAGAAGGAAAATGAAGAAAGGATGTGGCTTCCAGCTCAGGATTCTCCCTTCCTCCCAGGCACAGCCATTCTGGGGAACATCAGTCCCCTTCCCAGCATTTCAGGGAGCCCAGTCCTTGGGAGGAGTCCTAGGGAGTCCAGGCTAACTGCCCAGCCTAAAGTTCTCCTTTGCTCTGCCAAGGGACTGGACTTAGCCCAGAACCACCTAGAAGTAGCAGACCCACCCTATTCCTGGATCTCATCATCACAGCTCCCAAATACGGATCTCTCAAGGACCAGGCACTATTTATCTGCCATTTTGTGATTCTGTCAATCTGTGCTTTATACATTTTGAAGCTATTTTATGAGGGGCATACAGGTTAGATTCAGGCTCATTGTAACTTTTTCTGAATTATTACTAAGTTTTTTCCCTAATAATACTCTTTGCCTAGCAGATAAGTGGTTTAGTGTTCATTTGCCTCCTTCTGTCCTTATAACATCTTTGTATCATGTTTTCAAAGCGTCTTTTGCAAATGGCTTACAGCTGTATATGTTTTTTAAAAACGATCTTATTTCTCTTGTTTTTGACGGGCCTATTTACATTTCCATTAACATACTTGAATGCATTTATACCACTTTGTTTTTTACTTTTAAAAAAGGTATTTGTTTGGCTGCATTGGGTCTTAGTTGCAGTGGACAGCATGGGCTTCTCTAGCACAGGCTTAAGTTGCCCCACAGGATATGGGATCTTAGTTCCCCAACCAGGGATCGAACTAGAGTCCCCTGCATTGGATGGCAGTGGACCAGCAGGGAAGTCCCTGTTTTATTCTTTTTATTAACTAGGCTACTTCTTCTCCCCACACCACCCACTTCCAGACTTTTCTTCTACTATTAGACTTGGCTTTCTCTAATGTTTGGATTTATATGCTCTGTTCATAAGCTCTTTGAGGTTTCCCTTACTGCGTTAGTATTATCTATTAAGGGAGTTTATTCCAGGTTCCTTGCTCGAGAACCCAGGCTACATCTCTACTTAGGCATTTTAAAACATGTAGTCCCTACGCATCCCTAGGGCTGATTTCTCTATCTGAAACTAGGCTTGCCTCAGTGCCAACTTGGCTTACCAGTCTGGCTTTGATTTTCATGTTCATTTCCGATTTCCAAGCTTTTCCATGATTATCTATAATTCTAAGGTTAGCATGACAACTTTTTAAAATTCTGCTTTATCCCACTTTGGGTATAACTTTGTAGGAGGTGCAAGGGGGTCTTTCTGGGTCAGCTTATAGACATGTTGCCTGAAATCCTTAGGCGAGTCATTCATTAGCTCATTAATCCTACAGGATGAAAGGACTTGCCTAGTAGCTCAGCTGGTAAAGAATCCACCTGCAATACAAAAGACCCTGGTTGGATTCCTGGGTCGGGAAGATACCCTAGAGAAGGGATAGGCTACCCACTCTAGTATTCTTGCCTGGAGAATCCCCATGGACAGAGGAGCCTGGTGGGCTACAGTCCATTGGGTCACAATGAGTCAGACACGACTGAGTGACTAAGCACAGCACAGGATAAAAGGAATTACTCTCATTTCCTGGGCTTCCCTGGTGGCTCAGCTGGTAAAGAATCCACCTGCAATGTGGAAGACTTGGGTTCGACTGCTGGGTTGGGAAGATGCCCTGGAGAAGGGGATGGCTACCCACTCCAGTACTCTGGCCTGGAGAATTCCATGGATTGTATAGTCCATGGGGCCACAAAGAGTTGGACATGACTGAGTGATTTTCACTCATTTTCTAAAATGAGGGGATAACTATCTGTCACACTGTTCTCGTTTCATATTATTTCAAAAAATTTTCCTCTTTAAATCCCCGATGAACACGAAGGTAATGGTTTTTATTTTTAACCTACTCTTTTAGTTAGAATAATGCTAGCTTCTGTAACAGACAAGGCCAAAACTCTCAGTGGCTTAAACAGTAAGTTTATTTCTTACACACTGAAGGATCTGCAGGGTCTCTACTCCAAGCAGGTAAGGACTCAGCTTCTTCCACTTTTGGTTCCACGCTCCTCCTGGGCCCTGGACAGCTCCCTCTTCAGCCAGATGACGGGGAAGGAGAGGCTCTCCTGGGAGGTTTATGGAAGCAGCCCTGGATGTTGTACGTCTCTTCCGTCCGTGTCCCACGGGCCAGAAATCAAATGGCTACAGGTGTAATTGTGCAGGAGGCTGGGAAACGTGGGGCAGCTGTGTGCCCAAGAGGAAAGGAGAATGAATTTAGTAAACCGCCAGTCTCCCTGCCTGTATTTTTTAATTCTCTGTTCTACTGTTTTCTAAATATCTAGAAATGATTTAATCACAAGGATCTATAACGATAAATTCTCTCTCTTCCATTTAATCCCTTAGGTAGGCATAAAATCTTTGCGTATTGCATTTGTATGAGTTCAGTGTCTTCATTTCTTGGTCAGGTGTTCTCTACCCATACTTAAACACTTACTTTACTCTTAACTTCTGTTTCCTTACCTTTTCACCTTCTTTGTTGCTTTGGTAAAACTGTTTATTGCCAAAGATGCCCATGGAAAGAAGAGGAGGCAAAAAGGGGGGACACCCCTATCAGGGAGAGAGGCCCTGATCACCCTGGGTGGCCAATTAACCTTTGGAGCTGCCCTGACTCAAACCCAGAGCCAGGCTGACCCTGGGCGGACTCTCCCGATCCTGGGCTATCTTCCTGCACCACAACACAGACAGAAGCCCGAGGCTGGGCTACGGGAATCTATTTCTTCAAGACTGCCCTCAGATCATTCAGCTGGAGTCACACCCACTTTCTCTCCAGTAACAGTCCTGGTACGATCAGAGGGAAGACTTAAAATGTCTCAGTAGTAGGGCTCCCTGGCTTAGAGGAAGAATAGACTCCTGATTTGTTCTTCCCAATGGAGCGGACAAGCTATCCTCAAAATGTCTTTGTTCACAGGTTTGGTCAGCCATCCAACCAGCTGGTCACTCATTAGAAACCCTACGAGGCCTCGGCACCCTCCAGGCCCAGCCCTGGGATGTGCATACTCCAAGGTGAATGAAACCTGCCTCCTGCTCTTGGAAACAGTTTCTGCATTACAGTCTCTCAGAGGCCACCTGGGGGCAGAGAAAAAGCTCAAGGTATTGTGATGAGCGTTCTGATGGTGGTCTGTGCGAGGGCCTGAGCGGTGTGAGGAGAGGTCTCGGCAAGCTCAGCGTGAGGAGTTAAAGCGGGAGAGTGCAAGGCCCAGCCTCAGCACAGCCCCAACCCTCCTCAGTTCTGGGTTACAGGCACCCCAAGCAGAGCTGGCTTCACACATGTTCTTGGACTACGCTGTGTCCCAGCTTACCTGCCCAGTCAGGGTCCTTCCTCAGCAAGGCTGGATGTCCAGGGCAATCTTTGCGCCTCACCACTGCTCTTCAGGGCGTTTAAAACGTTGACTGTGGAGAAAAACCCCAGCAGCTCACCCAACCCCTCTTCCAGGCAACGTCATTATGAAAACCTCTCCAGGGAGGCCGGTCCTGCCTCCCTGGCATCTGTCCTTCCTTGTCAGCTCACGCTCACCCTCTCATCCACCCTCAGGCCCAGCTGTGGATGGCCAGTGGCTCCCTGTAAGGCCGTGGGGCATCAAGTCGGTCTGGGTCTCTCGCCTCCTCCTCCTCCACCGCTGCCCCTTTCTGGTCTTCAGTGTCAAAACCCTGGAGAGCTGGAGCTGCAGGCGACTAAGCCTGGTGAACTGCACGGGCGGACTGGTTCTGAGGAGGCCTCCTCAGAGGGGTGGCCCAGACGCTCCACAGGATTTAAACGTATGGATTCTGGGGCAAGGAAACTCAGGGGCCTCCTGGGCTTAAGTCCTGGGTGTGTCTGAGAGTTAAAATTCTCCCCAAGCCATCTCCGGAGAAGAGAGGGGTTATCCATCCACTTAAGATGAAGCTGCAAAGGCCCAGGAAAGATGAGGTTGTGGCAACACAATGAACCTTTTCCAGTCTGTTTCTTTCTTTAGGAAGGCCTGCAAAGTTACGCAGCCAGCAAGTTCATGGGGACAGAAACTTCTTAAACTGTAGGAAGGCCTCATACAGTGGAAAAGTTTCCAGCAAAGGAAGTATGAATGATGCTTGGCCACTAGCCCCACACCTGCCCATTCAGAAGGCGGCACCAGGCGGGTTCTCAGGGAGTTGACTTTGGACAACCTCGTTTCCCCCTTTGGGCCCCTTTTCCTTATTTCTCAGCAGAAATAACAGGAGGAGGAAAATATTTCCAGTCCTGGAGAGTTCACGGGTGATGGTTCTCATAAGTGTCTTCTTAGGTGTAGATGAAAGAACGCCACCTGCTGGGCATTCACACAGTTTTGGAATCAATTTAGAAAACTAGCTACACGGACAATATAAAATTTAAAGGATTTAAAAAAAATAAAAACAAGGAAAAAGGCTTTAGAATGTAGTAAGAAGGAAGCCTGTGTAGAGTCTGTACAGCTCTGCCACCGCCATGCTAACTCACTCTCATTCACTGCTGCAGAAGCGAAGCCTGTGGCTCATCCAGGGCAGGTCCCTGAAAGTCTGCTCGTCCCTTCACTGCAGACGCCCCAAAGAGCACAGTTCCAAAGGGTAACTCCTAGTGGCCCTTGACTGTTCTCCCCTGGAGAAACCCATCTTGAAGCCAAATGTTCCCAGCAGACTTGGGCCACACACAGCTGGCAGAGTCACTGTCCCAATGTGGCCCCAGGTCCCTGGAGGGGCCCCTCTGCTATGCCTGCTCACTGGCCCCGCCTCCGCTGGCCCCTGAGCCTTTGCCGGATGCCTGGGCCTCTGCAGAGCGCGAAGCCTGCTTGGGCAGGCGGATGGGGACGTACACGTTGGAGGCACAGTGCTCCCTGAGGTAGCCTCCCCCCTTCTCTTCATAGTCCTTCCTGGTGATCCAGACGTCCTCGTTGTCCAGGTGGTCCAAGGCCCAGTCGCGAGCTCCGTACCAGGCGTCCAGCACGGGATTTGAGGCCAGCTGAACCTGGAAGACGAGCAGAGCGGTCACCGGAAGGGCATCTCCCATCGGTTTCTAAGGACTGAGTGTTCAGCAAGGCTGGCTATAGAAATGCACGCACAGGAGGGTCCCCTTCAATTCCAAAATGTGGCAGGAATATCTCTGCAACCTCCAAAAGGAGCTGAGCTGAAATGCCCCAGACGTTCCAAGGAAGGACACGAACATGCAGAGTGCACCAGGACCGACCTCACCGAGTAAGAGGTCATCAGTTACTTTATCCACACCACCCTGGGCAGGGAGCAAGGGACCAGCTGCCCTGCCTCCTGCCCCCGGCCGGTCGACCACAAGGTGTCAGGTGGAGACCTGGAAGACCTGGACCTGAGCCCCTCTGCCAGTGAGGGAAGCAGAGGCTGATGCAAGGTGGCTCTGGCCATGGAGGCAAATGAGCCTCGGAGGACGTGAGAGCACAGAGGTTGCCCCGGGCTTGGTTTCTGCTGCTTATTCCAGGAGCAAGACTGCGGTCAGCAGTCCCGGGAGTGCCCCCAGTGAGGTTTAAGCTGAGCACAGGGCAGACCGCTGTCCAAATCAGATCGGGCTCCTTTTTCCTGGAGTCACCCGGCTAAACCTCCCTTCTTCCCTCCATCTCCTATAGAAGTCCGAGGCTGGAATGGAGGTTTGGGAACTTTCTGAAATAAAGGGCAGGAGGAATCAGCACAGATGGAGGAGGAGGAAGCAAGGGACCTGCGAGAAAGGACCATCAACAAAATCAGGGTCATGAGAGCCCCGGCCACTCTGGCGAAGAAGTCTCAGTGACAGGACGAGGGAGGCGCTCGCTCCGCTCCTTGCACCGGGCAAGGGCCCACTGTGAGGAATCTCAAGCAGGACCATGTGTGGAGTCTCAGCGGGTCCTTCTAGCGACTCATGGAATCTAGTGTGTTCTCAGTGGCCCTCAACACAACAGCTGATGTCTGTCCATCACACGCAGGCCCTGGGCTGAGCGCCTGACTCGCCCTGCACACTGAAAGCTGGTAACGGGTGCCAAGATGACCCCCTTCTCACTGCTGAGAAAACCGGGGTGCGGCAAAACTCAGTGATGGTGGTGCTGGAGTCAGAACCCAGGCCCAGAGACCACCCCCTGAGCGTACAACACGTCACACAGCATGGGGCGGGCCAAGCCAAGCCCCTGGGCAGGACACACAGGCTCCGCACCCACGCGCCCTGCCGGCCTCTCCAGCCCCCGCCCTTCACAGCCACACTCAGCTGCACACCCCTCAGCAAGACTTTGGCCCCCAAGCCTTTACTCCTGCTCGTCCTCCTGCCCTCAATCTGGAACATTCTCTCCATCCCACCCCGCTCCACGCACTCTACATGACAAACACCTCCTCGCCCTCAGAAGACTCACTTCCAAGGAGCCGTCCCTGAGCTCCAAGACCCCTAGGTGCCCAGGACACCTCAGCATTCTGAGACGACTGGTCCACAAGGGGAGCTCAAACCTCTTCTCTTGGTGATCGGGAATTTGGTAAAGAAATTGTGGGGTACCCCCACCAGACAGTTCCTTTTTAAAGTATTTCTGATGAATAATGACATGGGAGAATGTTCCTGGCAGGTTAAGAAGTTCAAGTTACAAAAGCCATGTGTAGAAAATGTGTGGAAGAAAGAAAAAACCTCCTCAGCCAGTCCCCTCTGCCTGCGGCCCAGGGCCTGGGTGAAGAGAAGCCCTTAATCTCAATGTACACTCTTTTTAAAGAAAATAATTTTGGTAATAATGAATCCCACATGCCGCAGAGCAAGTGGGGCTACGCGCAAAAGTACGGAAGCCTATGAGTCTAAAGCCCGTGCTCTGCAACGAGAGAAACCACTTTGACGAGAAGTCTGCGCACCACGACTAGAAAGTAGCTCCCACTCGCCGTAACTAGAGCAAGCCCACGCGCAGCAACGCAGACCCAGTGCAGCCAAAAGTAAATAAATAATTTTGGTGATAATTTTTAAAAAGTTAATTAATCTAGCTGCCCTGGATCTTAGTTCCAGCACGTGGGATCTTTAGTCGTGGCATGTGGGATCTAGCTCCCTGACCGGGGATCAAACTCGGGCCCCCTGCACTAGCAGCGTGGCGTCTTAGCCACTGGCCAAGTCCCTCAAGGTACGCTCTTGTGTACTCTCTGAATGTTTACAGTATGCAGGTCTTCCTTTGTCAATGAAAACAAAACAAAGAAGTACATAGGTTATGATTTCCATTTTGCTTAAAAAACCTGAAGAACAGAAGGAAAGCCGTGAATGTGTTAACAGTGGCTGTTTCTGGATGGTGGAATGACTATTTTTCTCATTTACGCTATACTACTTTCGCAACCCAGAAAACAAACAATAAGGCTATTTTCGAAACAGCTGGTTACACGGACAATCAGTACCTGAAAAGAAGACTGAAAGGGCCTCATCTCCAGCAGCTCCTTCTCGATTCTGACCTTCATCCCAGGATACATCATGTTCCCGCCAGTGAGGAAAACGTTCTGAACCAGCAGCTCTTGAACATCCTTAGGGTACCTGGGGATGAAACGATTCCACTGCTATAGTCTCTCCTACTTGAATATTGGAAGAGAAAGTGGATGTGGAAATGTGAGCTCTCAGTACAAATCAGAAAACATCCACACAAAAAGTTAAAAAACAAACAAACAAAAAAACGCTTTCCATGTTTCATTTGCTTTTACAGAATGAATGTCAAACAGCTAGCTAAAACCTTAATTTGAATGGTCAATCCATTTCCTTAGCATTATGCCTTTCTAATACATGTTTTTTAAAAATTGACTTTAGTGAGGATTGCTTTAAATGCATTTAGATGAAGTCTGACAAATTTATAAACCCCAGCAACCAACACCACAACCAAGATGCAGAACATTTCCATCCCCCCCGAAGTCCTGCCTCTCCTTTAGAGGACCTCCCTCTCCCCCTGTGCTTTTTATTACTAGTTTACCTGACACGTTTGATCCCTCTTCTACCCACTGCGAGAAAAAACTCAAAGTTATTCACACAAAGTAGTGGCAATCGCTTTTCTTCCTTGCTAGTTGTTAAGCTGCCATTCTGTTTTAACCAACAGCAACTAGAGGACCACAGGACTGTGTTCCCTACTTGTCCCACGTGAATCAGGAAAACTCACACTGCAGAATCGTATCTGTATTAACGGGTGGGGAGAGGCATGTTGTTATAGAAATGTAAACTCTTAAAAAATAAAATGCAAGGTGGCAAAAAAACTAAGTTCTGCTTGTTTTTAGGGTGATTTAGAACCACTAGTCTGCAACGATATGAAGACTTCTAGAAAAGCCAGTGCACACATATTATCATATTGCCCAAATTTTTAAAAGACATTCTTAAAGCTCAAGCATATACACGTTGAGCAGCTACACACTGAGAAAAGAAGAGACAGCCCTAACTCTGTGCCAGGCCTGGTGAGAGAAAAAGAACACCATCTGAGCGCAGCAAGTCAATGAAGAGAGATGCCCGGCCATCAGCTCCGTTGTTCAATGCAAAATTCAAGGGAATGGTTCAAGAAAACAGAAGGAAAAGAAGGTCCAGGCTCACCTGTCCAGGATGTACTGGAGGGTCTCTGCTATGCCAGCCTGCTCCTCTCCGATGAGAGATGGCTGGAAGATAATTTCTGGAGCTCGAATTCTTTCTGTCCCAACAAACAGCTGATGATACGCTGCTAAGTTAAACACGGGCTTTAAAAACCCAAGGTTTAGAAGATATTTTTAGGCCATAAGAACAAACATCCCAATTGCCAGCTTCCTCAAATTGCATTTCTCATTCCATCATAGCTTTTTTCGTGCCAGAATAACCTCTCCCCCTATTCTCTTGATGTGATGATTCAATTTTTCTACCTTCTTTAACCTCTGGATTATAAACTGCTACACATCTCCACCATGAAATGATCCTTGAGATACAGGAAAGACACCTGGTGAAGAGCAGTAGCAGCAAGGCTGGCACTGGAAGACCAAGTCTCCGCCAGCGACTGGCCCGGCACCCAGTCCCTGCACAGCCAAAAAAGCCTTCTCCCAGGTGTCTCAGCCTCACGTCCGTCTACCTGGTTGCCACGGTGATGGCAGAAACATGAACCCAGATGAGGATGAAACATCATGACACTCGCTTCAATTTAAATAAAAGCATTAAAAGCTACTCTTTGGATCTCAAAGTCCCTGGTTACTGGGACTCTCCCAACGAGCAGACTGTTTCTCACAGTTCCACAGTTAGTGCTGGAACCCCAATCCATCACCGCAGGGGGGAAAGTCCCTGACTCCGCAAGTTTTGAGTGCTGGTACTCGCCCTTCTAGAAAAATAAAACTGAGATTTGTGGCTGGAGGAGGGAATATTCCTAAAGAAGCAGACTAGACCTGACTGGTCATTCACGTCAAGCTTCAAAGCATAAGCAAGGTCGAGGCTACAGGAGGCTAACCTGGACTGTGGCCACTGGCTTCTCCACTTCCGGCGTCTCCTCCGAAAACAGGGGCTCGAAATCATTGATGTTTTCCACATCTTCCAGAGATGGCTCGAGCTGCTCCAGGTCAGGAGTCTGAGAAGAAAAGAAACACAAGACAGAACCTGTGATTCAGCGAGCCTTAGCTCTGTGAGTTCACAGTCACCAAAAAGAGCTGGGATCTCACCCAAAGTCCTGAAAGTATGTCCATACATAAAAACAATGAAAATTTTTCTAAACGATTAAAAAAAAAAAAACCCAAACACACATGAACACAAGGTTAAAAGACTAAAAAGCCAGAGATGGGCTCTGTTCTTACCCCCTGTCTTCCTCACTGAGACCAGTCTCATCAACTCCCAGCTTCTCTGAAGCCTTTGGAGGGGGCAGCTCAGTCTGCCACCCAGAGAGGACTGTCCCAGAGAGACTCCAGAGATGAGGGGCCAAGAATCCAGCTGGTCACGTCCCTAAGCCCGGTCCACGCTGCCTCTCACCCCAGCTGCAGTGACTGGAGAGAATCTGGCCTCGGACTGCTCGGATCTGACCCTCAGCTGCGCTGCTTCTAGCTGTTGACCTTAGGCAGATGTCTTCCCTCGCCTCAATCTCAGTTTCCTTATTCACAAAACAGGAATGAAGACAGTACTTGCGGAACTGTGGAAACTAATCAAGACGATACTTGCACGGCACGGGGTCTGGCATGGGTCCCTTGTTCTGTTATCATCAGTAACTGCCCCCTGAAAGGCACCAGTTCTTTGGCTCCGACCTTGGATGTATGTCCTCCTCCATCCCCACAGCTACTGACAAGCTTCAGATCACACTGGCTCCCTCCTGGATGAAGCCATCCCATTTTTATCCTGTCTTCCTACCTCCAGCCTTGCCTCTCCCTAAATCCATCATCCTAACTGCCACCAGTTATTTTCCTAAAATAAAATCTTGTCAGATTATGCCTTGCTCAGCACATTCTGAAGGCTCTGCCTGAAGGATACTATTCAGGCTGACAGATAAAGGCTATTTCAGGCGGCCACGGCCTCCCTTCCGGCTTCGTCTCCCACATTCTCCATGCAGGATGGGCCCTGCTCCCCGCATGTACACTTGTTTCCATATAAAATGTCCTTCCCTCCTCATTGGATATCTACTGAAATCAAATAATTTTTCAGGGCCCAGCTCAAACATCCCAGTCCTTTCTCATAACTCCATCTGAGGACTTCCCTGGTGGTCCAGTGGTGAAGCATCTGCCTTGCAACTCAGGGGATGTGGCTTCCATCCTTGGTCAGAGAACTAAGATCCCATTAGCCGCAGGGCAACAAAGCCCCTGCAACCACAACTAGAGATCCCGTATGCTGGCAACTAAAACCCAATACAGCCAAAGAAATAAAATATTTTTAAAAACAAACAAAAATACAAACCTCCATCTGCATTCCCACAGACATCTATTACTAGTATCACATTTGATAAAAAGGTTATTACAGTGTGGGGCTTCCCTGGTGGTTCAGACGGTAAAGAATCTGCCTATAATTTGGGAGACCTGGGTTTGATCCCTGGGTTGGGAAGATCCCCTAGAGACAGGCATGGCAACCCACTCCAGTATTCTCGACTAGAGAATCCCGTGCACAGCATATTACAGTCCTGAGTATGGTTCTAGGGCCCTAGGTTCCGAGGTACTGAGGAGGGAAAGGACTGCATCTTAGTCACCTCCGTGCCCCTGGTCCCTGGCAATCATGCCTAGCATTGAGTGGTGAGTCCTGGGATACACCCTTAGATTTCTCTAGAATAAAGAGGACTGTAAAATGTCTGGACTTTAAAGGCTTTTTCAGTATTACTATTCACTTTCATATCTAATTATATTCCAAAGCAGTCACCTTAAAAACAAGATTACTTAGCTCTAACAAAAATTGTAAAAAAGAAAAAAAAACCCACACATTTTCCTTATCTTGATTCATATGATTCATAGAGAAGAACAAAGCTGGTCATTTCAATGCAACAGCGGGCATCCCAGACAGAAGTGACTTCTCCACTGTGGCGGGCCTCTCTCCCTCTTAGGGTCTGCCAGGGCCCCGGGGTACTGGGTGGCAACTGGGCACGTGCGCGTGGATCATTCTTTGGGAACCAAGCAGAACGAAAGTTTGCCGAGGCCCGGCAGAGAAGATGCAGCGTGGCGCCCCAGAACAGCCGTGAGCGGCAGAAAAACAGAGACCAGTTCAATCCTGATTCCTCGGGTAAGAGAACTTTCTATCTTTGGCTCTCTGTGCTTTCCAAAAAAGGAGGGTGCTAGTGAGCTGCACTCCTAACCATTTGCAGCGACGGAAAGTGAGCATCTTTTAAGTACTCCATGAAGAAGGCTAGCAGGACTTCCTTGGTGGTTCAGTGGTAAAGAATCCACCTCCCAATGCAGGGGACACAGTTTGATTCCTGGTCCCGGAAGACTCCACATGCCATGGGGCTGTGTGCCACAACCAGAGAGTCTGCGTGATGCAGTGAAGATCCTAAGTGCTGTAACTAAGTCCCAGGGCCACCAAATAAATAAATAAGTAAACACTAAAAACAAGAATGCTAACAAAGCCTACTCCTTTACAACATCCTCACTGAATACCTGCAGTGAGGGATGAAATGGATTGGTCTGTAAGAAAAAATGGATTTTTAGAATACACTAGAAGTTTAAAAATTCAGCTGTATGAATCCAATGCAATTTTTACCACTTAGATGGCATTTCAATGTGAACTGTGGTCCACATATATTTGCTCTCTCCATTCTAAAGGAACTGTACAGTTAGAAAATACAATAAATATTTTTTGAAAGGCAGAACTGGTTGGCCAGTGTTGTGGCCAAATTTAGCCCATGAATCTTACTGTAATTGATCTAATTTTTAACAATCTCTCTGATTGACCATTAAGGCTTTGGGACAGAGGGATTCATCAGATCTGTTGTACTATGTAGAGACACCTTTTAAAGTCCAACAATTCAAAATCTCCCCAAGCCCAGAGAGATTTGAATATGTACCCTCAGGTCACAGGACAAAGTAGGGACTTAGTAAGGACCTGCTGAACGAACGAACAGAGTGACTGAATCAGGGCATATAAGAAACACAGAAAAATGAACAAAGAAAAGGAAAAGCTAGCTCCCCAACTGCTTGGGAATCACATCTTCACAGTTACTTGATTTCTTTTCTTTTTAAATCTGAAATCCTCCATGTGCATGTAGCTTAGTGGTTCATCTCTGATATAAAGATGCTGACACCCTGTGGACATGTTGATAAGCAAGATAAAACTAAGTACAGATAAACAAACAACACAGGCAATGTGAACAGAGGATTCGATGGTTGGATGGCACCATCAACTCAACGGACATAAGTCTGAGCAAACTGAGTCAAAACTGAGCGACTGAACAACAATGTGGATCCAGATCCCAGTAACCGAGGCTCAAATCTGAAACACAGATCTGGAAAGTGGGAGGAACAAGCCAGAAAAGGCACGCTGGTTCTCCTAAAGCCGATCCGGGATGCTGCTCGAGACTAAGACGGAGGTCAAGGCCCCTTCAACCCCGGACCTCAGGGATCCAGTCTGCTGTGTCTAGGAAGTCTGATTCAGGACCTGCTCTGCAAGCGTCCATGCTCACGGCCAGTCACTGTCCTCATGTGATCTACAGCCTGTCAGAGAGGTGGGGAAGTGGAGGCTGAGAGCGGAAACCGTGAGAGTCGGCCTCCAGCGGAGACAGTCCCTGCAAAAGCAGGCTGCCTGCTGAGCCAAGGACAGCTCTGAGGCCCCGAACGAGCAGCACACTACATATACCCAGCGGCAAACCGCAATTTTCCACCGGACTGTTTCTTTCAAAAAGCAAAGGCTTTAGAATTTAAAGGTGACTTAAAAACAAAGGTCAACAGCTGGACTGGCTAACCCTGCTCTGGAAGTGTCACAGGCAATGAACAAGTACCTTTACTTTAGAACTCTAAAGATGACAGATCTAGCAACAATGCATCCACCTATGATCACTTTTCTCCAGATCTAGAGGAGAGCCAACCAGAGACCTGCAACGAGGAGGTGTGACCTGCAGGCAGCCCCTTCCCCACGAGGCCCAGTGCTAGGGTTTGATTTACCCAGGGCCCTATCTCAGCCCCACCCACCCGCCCACCCTTTCAGCCACATGAATACTTATTCACAGTCCATAGGCAGGGAAACAAAAAGGAGAGACTGAGAAGATCAAAGAGTTAGTTTTAGTAACTAACAAAAGGCTGGTTTTAAATCAACCCGCAAATACCTTTTCAAGGTTTTTAAAATAACACTTATTTCTTAAAAATTAACATGTGCATAATAGGAAACTGAAAAACACAAGAAGCAAAAAACAATGTCATTCACAATCACAAGCCATTTACCATCTGATGTGCCCTTCTGGGTCTCAACTGTTTATTTCCTATTGAGCATGTCTATTAGCGCCTATAAAAAAACTCCCAGATTATGTGTAAAGTGTGATCCCTGTCCTTAGGGAACACTGAGATGGAAAGGTGGTGAATGAAAGAGTAATCACCACATATTAATAAGAAATCAGAAGAAAGCTGAGGCACTGATGATGATCCAGGAACCATCAGTGGGGCAGCTTCACGCTCAAGATGGGCCACACAATCAGCCTGTGTTATGTTCTTCCTTTTCTACTTGCACACTTCCCCCTCCCAGGGGGCCAGGGCACTACCGGGTAAAACCCCTCGGGTCAGCACTCTAGTTGGTACAAGGTCAGTGCCATCCCTGCCCCCATCTGTGCCCCTAGAGACATCAAACACCACTCTGCTCTGTTTGCCGCTCAAGTCTGGTCACAACCTTTCTGTTATCAGCCTTTCCTGGACATTCCTCTGTCCTCAGAAAGGGCTATCCTATCTACACAACCCCTCGAGACCTCCCTTCTGAGGCCCCAGTACCTCTGGCTTGCTGTCCACCACGTCCACCTCGAGACTGACTTCTGCTTGAAGGATCTTCTGCTTCGCCTGCTCCACTGCAGCACTGAGCTTCTGGATGTAGGACTGCAGCTCCTCCGGGGAGTCCATGTTCAGCTCTATCAGGGCCTTGTGAAACTGATCCATCTGGCCGTCCTCCAGGAGCTCCTGCAAGCAGAGCAGTCATAACGCACCCTCAGAGATGCGCATCCAGGCGATCACGCCCAGGAGGAAGAGAAGGAGCTCAGAAGCTGGATGGACAGGAAGAACGGCGGGAGAGGGCTCCCCGCGCCTGCCCCTCCACACAGCCGGCCCCAGCCGCCTCTGGGCTCCCACACATCACCATCTCAGCACCACCTGAGCAGGCAACACTCATCTATGCGGACACATGTCAGAACTGTGAGCTTCTGGGTGGGCCAAAGGCGGGAGAGTGGCTAACAGGAGACGGAGGGAGGCTCCTGGGCTGCTGGCAGTGCTCTACTTCTTGATCTGGATGTGGCTGTGTGGTGCATTTCAGTGGTGAAAACTCACTGAGCTGGACCCTTAAGATCTGTGCGCTCTGCATCACGTGTGCCACACTTAAGCCAAGAAGTTAAAATCAAACAAAGCGGACTATAAGGATAAACTACATCAACAAGGCCAAGTCCACAGCTCTTTCAGCAATTTCTGCTGCTAAAATTTCCTCCACACACGTCATCTCTACACAGATGATCCCGCTAGACTCCTCCTTGACCTCAGGGTCGGGGGGACTGAGACGGCTGATGCGTTTCACAGCTGGGGCAGAATCTACAGGAAGAACAAGGCAGGGACCCACCCAGGGGTCTGCGTCACCTGCACATAGAGCAGTCGGTCCAGCCGCTCCTGATCCAGCTGCAGCTTCTCCTCCCGCCGCCGGGCGTTGAGCTCCTGCAGCCGCCGCAGCTGCTGCTGCCGCCGCTCCTGCTTCTCCTCGGAAGTCAGGGTGCTGCCCAGAAGCTTGCTGGAAAACGGGAGCTGCATCTTGTGGACATTGTCCTCATAGTAATCGGGGCACCGCCATTTCTGCAGCTCTTCAAAGGAAGCGTTTCGGAAGTTAGGAGACGGGCACACCATTAGCCCTGAGATTAGAAAGGTGGGACCAGGGTCCCAGGTGCAGGGGAAGATGGAGGAAGCATGCTCCCCCCATTTCTGAACCCACCAGATCAACGAAATGCAGCAGTAAGACCTGGACACGATGTCAACACATCTGCTCTGAGAAACTGGTAAATAAAGCTTTTCAGATGGAAAGGATATCACCTGGAGCACCAGAAATGAAGGAAACACAACTGAAATGATGAATGGACTCGATTAACCTCCTCCGGAATTCTTTAAAATACGTTTGACAACTGAAAGTAAAAACTGTGACGACGTCTGATGGGCTTCCCACGCGTGTAGATGTGACATAGAAAACAAGTCGGACACAAAGGAGGAAGGACACAGGGGCCTCTAGAGTGCGAACATCTCCAGGTTCCACTTGAGGTGGCGAAAAAGAGACCCTAAGACTGTGAAAAGCCTGTTAACTGTCATCTCTTGAGCAACCACTAAAACAAAAAACCTACACAAGAGAGATACAGTGAAAAACACAATAGATAAATTAAAACGGAATGCCAAGAAAACCGGTGGACCTAAACCCAGACACAAGAGGGACTAAATTCACCGTAAATGGTCTTATCAGTTAAAAGATAGAGACTGAAAGAAGGGATTTTTAAGGAAAGGATCTGTTAGAAAACTTGCTTTGAATATAATGTTTTATGTAGATTAAAAGGCCAGGAAAAAAACCACCACACGAGCATCAATCAAAAGGAAGCTCGAGTGCCTATACTACTGTCCAAGTAGACTTCAAAGCAAAGAAAATTGCAAAGGATAAAAAGGAACATTACATAATGGTAAAAGACCAATTTGCCAAGAAGACGTAAGAATCCTAAATGTGTACCTAACTAAAGAGCTTCAGATGCTTGAAAGCAAAAAATGACAGAACTGAAAGGAGAAATAGGAAAATTCACAATTCTCCCTGGAGATTTCAACCCTCTTAATAATTAGTAATAAATAATCGGTACAGCTTGATGGACAATGAAGCTGGGTTGACAAGAACTGAACCAAACCAACAACCAGCGGAACCCAAATGGCATCACAGACTACTTCATCCAGCGATAGCAGCACATACATTCTTTGCAACTGTACACAGAACATTCACCGAAACAAACCACACCTGGGTCCTAAACCAAACCTTCACAAATTTAACTGATGCCAGGGAAAAGAAGTTCTTTGACTATGATAGAATTAAAGTGGATATAAACCACAGAAAAATAACTGGAAAGTCTCCAACACCTGGCTCTATTCTAAATAATCAATGGTTGTAAATAAAAAAGGCTTGAGGGAAACTTAAAAATATCTGAACTCAATAAAAATGAAAATACACCATATCAAAATCTATGGAATGTAGATAAAGGACTGCTGAGAGGGAAATTCAAGCTTTAAATGCCTATATTAGAAAGAAGTTATGATAAAAATCTAAGTTTCTACCTCAAGAAACTAGGAAAAGGGAGCAAAGTAAACCTAAAGCAAGCAGAAAGGAAGAAATAATAAAAAGAAGACATCAATGAAACTGATGAAATTTACACCTACACCTATTAAAGAAACTGAATTCCTTCAGAAAAATAAATCCCCCAGGCTCAAACAGTTCTGCTGCAGAATTCTAACAAACATTAAAAATAAAAAAATCAACTATTTACTCAATCTTTTCCAGAAAGTTAAAGAAAACACTTTTCAGCTCATTTAATAAGACCAGCATTGCCATGATCCCCAAAACAAGACAAAGACAGTAGAAGAAAACAGCAGATCAATATACCTTATGAATACTGACACAAATACTTCATAAAATTTACCAAATTACATCCAGCAATACATAAAAAATAACACATAGAAACAAGCAGGGTTCAAGGCTAGTTCAATATCTGAAAAGCAATCCTTATACTCTCTTAAATGAACAGTCCAAAGCACAAACACCATAGGATCATATGAGATGCAGAAAAAGCATTTCACAAAATTCAAAAATCCACTCATGATAAAAATGATCAGCAAAACTTGGAACAGAGAGGAAATTCTTCAATTTGATAAAGAGTAAAAACTCACTGCATTTCACAAAAATTCACTGCATTTCTATACAATAGCAATGAGCAATTGGAAACTGAAATTTAAAATAAGAAAAGAAATAATTTAGGCATAAATCTAATAAAACATGTACAGGATCTATATACTGAGAACTATAAAATGCTAATGAAGGAAATGAACAAAGACCTAAATAAATGGAAAGACACATTATGTTCCTGGATTAGAAGCCTCAACATAGTAAAAAAATGTCACTTCTCCCCAATCTGGATTTAGCATTATATTTGGATTTATATTTAGAAGGTTGCTGTTTTATATACAAACTAATCTACACATTTAATGTTCTTTCAATCACATCCCAACAGAACTTTTGGTAGACATGGACAAACTGACCCTATCATTTAAACGGACAGACAAAGGAACTAGAATAATCAAAAGGACTGTTAAAAAGAACCAACATATGAGACTTATTCACTTAACTGAAAAGTTTTTGAGGAAAGTAAATATCAAAAAATGGAAGGGGATGCTAAAAAGTATTAAGTGTAAAAAAGTGGGCAAAGAGGGAATTCCCTGGGAGTCCTGTGGTCAGGACTCTGCACTGCCACTGCGGGGGACATGGGTTCCCTCCCTGGCTAGGGAAGATCCTGCACGCCACACCTCGAGGCCAAAAAAAAGCCTGTCAAGAGTGAGCAAGACAGTCACCCTGGGAACAATTTAGGGAACACCCCCAAAGGCAGACAACACTTGGAAGCTGCAGGCTGACATCCTCTTCGTACCTTCCACGTAATCCTCAGCGATGTAGCTGTGCTCGTGTAGGATCTCCTCCATGCGGCTGAGAGTGATGGCGGCCAGGTGCCCGGGATACTTCAGCTGCAGGAGACGCTGGAGGTAGCCAGCTGCCTGGCTTCCTCCCAGGTTGATGCGCTTGCAGTTTCTAGCATCTAACCTACAACCAAGAAATGGAAATAGCACTGAAACTTTGGCAACGTGGAGGAAAAAATATGGAGCAAGTGGACAAGGGGGGATGATAGTTTAATGTAGACTAATAAGGAGGAAACTGACTGGTAGGGGAAAACAAAACAGTTGGAGGGACTTTAAGTTGCCTTAGTGCAACCTCTGACCCAAAGCAGGCATTCCTAGACCACATCCTGACAGACACATGGACATTTAACTTCTGGTGTGGTGTTGGAGAAGACTCTTGAGAGTCCCTTGGACCGCAAGGAGCTCCAGCCAGTCCATTCTAAAGGAGATCAGTCCTGGGTGTTCTTTGGAAGGAATGATGCTGAAGCTGAAAATCCAGTACTTTGGCCACCTCATGCAAAGAGTTGACTCATTGGAAAAAACTCTGATGCTGGGAGGGATTGGGGGCAGGAGGAGAAGGGGATGACAAAGGATGAGATGGCTGGGTAGCATCACCGACTCAATGGACTCGAGTTTGAGTGAACGAACTCTGGGAGCTGGTGATGGACAGGGAGGCCTGGCGTGCTGCAATTCATGGGGTCACAAAGAGTCGGACACAACTGAGCGACTGAACTGAACTGAAGAGTCTCAGAAGGCAACCAGGTTCAAAGCAAAGAACATGCTCTCTGAAGTCAGACCCTCATGTGACTTGTCATGTATTTCTCAAACTGTGGTTCCAAGGTCACACATCCTGGAATTAACTGGGGACAACATTTAAGGAAACAATGCCCAGGACCTGTCTGCTCTGAGGAGGGCCTAGGGATATGCATTTTTTCTTTTCTGGCAGTGCCACACGGCATGTGGGATCTCAGTTCCTCAACCAGGGATTAAACCTAAATCCTCTGCAGTGGAAGCTCAGCGTCTTAACCACTGACTGCCAGTGAAGTTCTGGGGGATATGCATTTTGACAAGCTTCCCAGGTAGCTCCAGTGTACCCCTCCCCTACACACTCCACTTCTACTTATGCAAACACATTAAGTAACCACATACACACTGGCTTACTGTAATCTCCTAAGAGTACCAGGTTCCTCTCATATGACGTGAAGGGGAGGAGAACCAGAGTAACTTTATAAATTCTCAGTGTGAGAAAGGGAGAGGAGCTGGGCTCTAGGAACTTGCTGTGCACTGAAATGATGCTGCTCTATCACACCTCACCAGCAGGGGCCAGCACAGAACAGGACATGCTCCTAGCTTCCAGGTCATTTTCTCCCAATATAATATAACAATATTATTTTTAATTTCTGCATATTCTGCTTACGTAAGATAAAAAATTCTGTACAGCAGGAGTGTTTTGGAATGCATAACAATTACTTTTTTCTTCATAAACATTTGTACAAACTTCAAGAGAAATTCCCACAACAGGGCTCAATAAATTCGTCAACCATTATTTTCACTTAAATATTCAGACTGTTTTACAAAGTGCCATCTCCTACATTATCTCATTTCATTCTCAGGGTAACCCTGAGAAATCAGTTTTTCCCAAGTTTATATGTTAGGAAACCAAGTGAAGAAGTACCTCATCCTTAGCAGGGCTGCAAACCCAGGCTTTCAACTCCTCTCCTTATTTACACACTCACTCTATACAAAGAGAAACCTTCTCAGGAGAGTATGATGCTGGCCTAGTCTCTCTCTCTCTCTAATTTTTAATTGAAGCACAACTGATTTACAATATTTCAGGTATACAGCAAAGTGATTCAGTTATATATAACATATGTATACTTTTTCAGATTTTTTTCCACTGTGTTTCCACCGGGCTTCCCTGGTGGCTCAGATGCAAAGAATCTGCCTGAAATGTGGGAGACCTGGGTTTGATCCCTGGGTTGGGATGATCCCCTGGAGGAGGGCATGGCAACCCACTCCAGTATTCTTGGCTAGAGAATCCCCATGGACAGAGGAGCCTGTTGGGCTACAGTCCACAGGGTCACAGAGAGTCAGACATGACTGAGTGACTAAGCATAGCACATATATATACTTTTTCAGATTCTTTTCCATTGTAGGCTATTACAAGATACTGAATATAATTTCGTGTCCTACACAAAAGGTCCCTGTAGTTTACCTGTTTTATGTATACTGGTGTGTCTCTGATAATCCCCAATTCCATATTTATCCTTCCCTTCCTGGCCTAGTCTCTTTGAAGTAAAAGTGAAAGTTGCTCAGTTTGGTCCGACTCTTTGCGACCCCATGGAGTATACAGTCCATGGAATTCTCCAGGCCAGAATACTGGAGTAGGTAGCCTTTCCCTTCCCCAGGGGATCTTCCCAACCCAGGGATTGAACCCAGGTCTCCCACATGGCAGGCGGATTCTTTACCAGCTGAGCCACAAGGGAAGCCCAAGAATACTGGAGTGGGTAGCCTATCCCTTCTCCAGGAGATCTTCCCAATCCAGGAAAAGAACCAGGGTCTCCTGCATTGCAGGCAGATTCTTTACCAACTGAGCTATCAGGGAAACCCCCTGGCCCAGTCTCTTTATCAGAGAATAAAAGCCCAACTATAAAATAAGAACACATTTTAAACATGACAGAAACTACCCTCAACTCTTATACAACTTGGAAAAATAATCTACTACATATCTATTATGTACCATTCTTGAAAAGAAACGTCCAAATAATTGTCATTAAAGAGCTTTAAATAAAAAAGCAAAATAGCACTTAATTGAAAAAGTGACTCCAGAACACAACAGTCTAAGTTAAATTTATTTAAATAATTTACTCATAACATTTTTATTGAGTGCCTACTACCTACAGATACTTGTGTTAAGCTATCTATTTCACTCTAAGAATAGTGAGTTTCACTATCAGTGAGTTTCACTTTCAGAATCATACAATTATAGAATTACAGATTTGGACCTCAGAGACCATCGACCGCAACTCAAGCCAGGAGGTCACAAGGACAGATCGTGAAGTGACATGTCTATACTCACACAGTGAGGCAGGTCAGAGTTAAGCCCAGAGGTCAGTTCATGGTTCTGTACTTGCTCTTTCCACTCCCCCTTTACAGTAGGTGTCCAATAAAAGTTTCCTGAATGCTTCTCAAAACAGTACTCAAATGCCATAAGTACAACTCACCTCCCTTCTAAGATGGGTAAAATATGTGTACACTGATATCCAGATGAAATGATGAGCCCGCTGGAAATCATGTTCTTTGGGTTATTGTGGTAGAAGCTGAAGAGGCTGTCTATCCCGTAGGCAACCTTAGGAATCCCGTAGCACTCAAACAGAAGTTCAGACATCATCTGTCGTGAATACAGTGGGGTGCACACGGCTTCTGTCAAAACTATGGGATGATCAACACAGCCCTACTTTGAAAGAAAAGAGCAGATTATTAGGTGCTAAGAGGATACACTTTTCAAAGCATAAATCTTCATTGCAAGGACTGAACTGGCTTTTGGTCTCCAATCAAAACACCTGATCAGAAGCAATTGAGAAACACCCCTCTTCCCTGGAAGCTTCTTTGGAAAATATGAAAGTAGGGTCAGTCGTGTCTGACTCTTTGGGACACCACAGACTGTAGCCCAACAGGCTCCTCTGTCCATGGGATTTTCCAGGCAAGAATACTGGAGTGGGTTGCCATTTCCTTCTCCAGGGAATCTTCCCAGGGATCGAACCTGGGTCTCCTGCATTGCTGGCAGATTCTTTACCATCTGAGCCACCAATGCTCATAGTAACTTAAGTCAGTTCAGTTCAGTCCAGTTACTCAGTCATGTCCAACTCTTTGCAACCCCCAAGGAATGCAGCATTCCAGGCTTCCCTGTCCATCACCAACTCCCAGAGCTTGCTCAAACTCATGTCCATCGAGTCAGTGATGCTATCCAATCATCTCATCATCTGTTGTTCCCTTCTCCTCCTGCCTTCAATTTTTCCCAGCATCAGGGTCTTTTCCATGAGTTAGTTCTTCGCATCAGGTGGCCAAAGTATTGGAGTTTCAGCTTCAGCATCAATCCTTCCAAGGAATATTCAGGACTGATTTCCTTTAAGATTGACTGGTTTGATCTCCTTGCAGTCCAAGGGACTCTCAAGAGTCTTCTCCAACACCACAGTTCAAAAGCATCAATTCTTCAGTGCTCAGCTTTCTTTATAGTCCAACTCTCACATCCAAACATGACTAATTGAAAAACCATAGCTTTGACTAGATGGACCTTTGTCGGCAAAGTAATGTCTTTGCTTTTTCATATGCTGTTTAGGTTGGTCATAGCTTTTCTTCCAAGGAGCAAGCATCTTTTAATTTCATGGCGGCATTGTCAACTGAAGTCAAGCCCCATCCAAACTGTGAGCCAATCATCTGGCTCTATCTTCAAAACAGCTCCAGAATCCAACTGCTTCTTATCACATCTGCCATTCCTTCCTCATCTAAGTTACCATCATCCCTCACCTCGGAACCAAAACAGCCTCCTAACTGATTTCCCTATTTCTACCCTATGACTCAGGCCAGTTCATTTTCTATATAGCAGCTATAGTGATCCTTTTGAAACAAAAGTCACATCCCTCTTTTGTTCAACACCCTGCAATGGCTCACCATTCCACTTATAATAAAAGCCTGCAAAGTGTGTGACCTCTCTGACTTCTACTTCTACTTACTGAAGTGAAATTGCTCATGTCCAACTCTTTGCAACCCCATAGACTGTAGCCCACCAGGCTCCTGCATGCATGGAATTTTCCAGGCAATAGTACTGGAGTGGGTTGCCATTTCCTTCTCCAGGGGATCTTCCTGACCTAGGGATCGAACCCGGGTCTCCCTCATTGCAGGCAGATGCTTTACGGTCTGAGCCACCAGGGAAGACCTTATAAGTAAGACCTTCCACTTACTACCCTCCCCTCACTCTGACTATCCTCAATTAGGTTTAGGGCACACTCTTGCCTCAGGGCCTTTTCACTGGCCGTTCTGTCGCTCCGGATTACTATTCATTCAGATATTCACAAGGCTTGCTCCCTCAATCGTCTGCTTTAGTCCTTGCTCAAAACACCACCGTTACCCTGAGTCCTCTCCCTACCCATCTTACTGAAGAGCTGTAACCTTCTCCTCTCCGTCTATCATGCTGTAGAATCTACTGCTTAATTCTACTGTTTATTATCTCTCTTTTCATACTAGAACGTCTTTCCATACTAGCTCCATAAGCACAGGTTTCGTGTTACGTTCTCGGACATATTTCAAACACTTAGAAACGCCCCCATTGAGAGTAGGTGCTCAACACATATCTGTTAATAAATAAATGCACTAACAAACCTAAACAGATGCTCCAAAGGGCGTTATTTTGTTCACTGGCATATCCCAACCGCCTAGCACAGGACTTACATACGTTAGGCGTTTAATATTTGACAGACTGACCGAATGACTAAATGACAGCTGGACCAACTATCATCCCTCGGACAGCGGAGTGACACCGGACACAACCACACCCCTCTCCTCAATCCTAACCCCACCTCGCCCGTCACCTGTGAGGAGACACCCAGATGCTGGAAGCTGTAGTCAAGCAGCAACTCCTGAAGCTCCAGGTTCACCGGCACGTTGCGGTCGAAGGGCGATCGCAGCATCCAACGCAGCGGCTCCAGGCTGCCCAGCGCGTTCCCCACCTGCGGGCCCGCCCCGCCCCGAGCCCCACCCCGCCCGCGGGCGCACACAGCGCGGAACTGCAGCCGGGGCTCGGGGCCCGGGTCCGGCCCGGGGCACGCCCAGCCTGCGCGGGCCTGGAACGACCCATTGTCCAGCACCAGTGGCACCGGCAGTGACCCGTGTGCCACCGGGCCGGCCTCCAGCACCGGATCTGGCGCAGCGCGGGCATCGCGGAACGGAAACACGTTCGTGGAGAGCCCTGCTGTAGTGGCCGCCGCCATCTTGGAGCGCTGCTAGCTCCGCCCCTCGGCGCGGCGCTGCCACGGCGCGAGACTCCGCCCCCGACGCAGCGTGCGCCCGTGCAGAGCTAGATTCCGCCTTCGCAGAGCCGCGGCCACCTCCAAGCCTCCCGTGCTCTTGCCCGTTAATCCCAACGTGCTGCTGCTGCGAAGTCGCCTCAGTCGTGCCCGACTCTGTGCGACCCCATAGACGGCAGCCCACCAGGCTCCCTCGTCCCTGGGATTCTCCAGGCAAGAACACTGGAGTGGGTTGCCATTTCTTTATCCAATGCATGAAAGTGAAAGTGAAGTCCCTCAGTCATGTCTGACTCTTCGCAACCCCAAGGACTGCAGCCCACCAGGCTCCTCCGTCCATGGGATTTTTCCGGGCAAGAGTAATCCCAACCTAGTTCTCACCAAACTCGCCCTCGGTAGCCCAGGCCGCCTTCGGGGACCGCTAGGCCACGCCCACCCTGGTTGTGGTTTAACCTTGCTCCCAGCTTTCAACCTGTTACTACCCTTCGCGCCTACCTGGACTCTGGCCAGCAAACCCAGGCCCGAATGCGTAAAGCCATCGGTCCCCGCCCCTTCCTTGCCTCCCTATCGGAGCTGAGTTCCACCGGGCCCCGCCTTTCCGCCTAGCCACGCCCCATTTGCCTTCTGTCCCCTTCCTTCGCCATTGACTGCTCCCCACGTCCACGTGATAACTTTGCCTTTAGCCATGGAAACAAACTCAGGGTTAGCTGACTGCTCGATTTCTTGACCAAGGAGTTCGCTACTCAGGCGTGTTCACTGTGTGAAAATTCATCAGGTCGTTCACTTATGATTTGTGCACTTCTCTGCAGGTATGTTAAAGGAAACATGGTGGCTCAGACGGTAAAGAATCTGCCTGCAATGCAGGAGACCAAGGTTTGATCCCTGGGTCGGGAAGATCCCCTGGGGAAGGAACTGGCAACCCACTCCAGTATTCTTGCCTGGAGAATCCCACGGACAGAGCAGCTTGGCGGGCCACAGTCCATGAGAGCCATACACAAATGAGCGACTCTTTCTCTCTCTCTTCTTTTCTTTGCACATATGCCTTCTCCATATTTTATAATACAATATAAAGTTTCCCAGGTGGCTCTAGTGGTAAAGAACCCGCCTGCCAGTGCAGAAGGCCTAAGAGGGTTTGGATCCCTGGTTTGGAAAGATCTCGGTGAAGGAGGACATGGCAACCCACTCCAATATTTTTGCCTGAAAAATCCCATGGACAGAGGAGCCTGGCAGGCTACAGTCCATTGGGTCACAAAGAGTCTGACACCACTGAAGTGATTTAGCACATAAAGTTTTAAAATAGATTTATTAACTCCCACAAGTCTATGGGACTTTTACCTTCTCACAAACCTCAAACACTGCAAAAAAAGACTGCTAAATGTTAATATGTCTATATTCTCTTTTTCTCTTTTGTGGTATAATTCCCCTACATGGTCCTCTAGCTGCTTGTGATCTTGTGACTCAGTTTGGGCCTTTTGGCCAATTGGTGGGAAGGGCAGAGAGAAATGGAGGTGATGTCATCTGCCCCCTCCTCAGTTTTAGCTGTAAAAGGACTGCACTCACTCTCCCCTGCCCCATTTCTCCCTTTCCACCAGGCAAGATAAGAATTAGAGCACCTGCTTTGACTGTACCCTCCCAGCTCTGGAGTACTTAATTTTGAGAGATAAAAGCAAGTTAATTATGAAAGGTTCAGTTCAGTTGCTCAGTTGTGTCCGACTCTTTGTGGCCCCATGGGCTGCGGCACGCCAGGCTTCCCTGTCCATCACCAACTCCTGGAGCTTACTCAAACTCATGTCCATCGAGTCGGTGATGCTATCCAACCATCTCATCCTCTGTCACCCCCTTCTCCTCCACCTTCAATCTTTCCCAGCATCAGGGTCTTTTCCAGTGAGTCGATCCTTCGAATCAAGTGGCCAAATTATTGGAATTTCAGCTTCAGCATCAGTCCTTCCAATGAACACTCAGGACTGATCTGCTTTAGGATTGACTGGTTGGATCTCCTTGTGATCCAAAAGGTGGTTCTGTAATAAACATCCTTATGGAGAGATGAGACCCCCCCCCCCGCCCCAAATGTTCTCAGGAACATCTAGGAACACTTCTAGGCCAAACAGGGAGCCAGTCTAGCAGCAAAATCAGATGAAAGGTGTTGTGTTCCAACATAAGTCATGATCTCACATCTGAAGGAATCCATCATTAAACAGAGAAAGCAGGGCAGAGCAGAACACAGAAGATACAAGTGAATGTAAATTCAAGGACTACACCTGTGTATACTAATGTGGGAAAATCTCCAAGAAACATTTTTAAAAGAAATGAGTGTAATTTATAGGAACTCCCTTTAAGAAAGATGGGAGGGGGTGGAGTGTAGAAAATATATAGTGTTTTGCTTGTATTTTCATGTGTGAATAGATAGACAAGAAACTAAGAGTTTGCCTGTAAAGAAAAAGGACAAGGTGAGTGGGTCAGGTGTGGGAGATTTTTTTTCACTGCATACTTTTTCACATAGTTTTGATTTTTTAGTTTTGTGAAAGTATTACCGTTCCAGCAAAAAAAAAAAAAAGAGCACTATGAATAAAGGAGGTAGGTTGATTATTGCTCCCAGTTCTCCATTCCTCTGTAATGCCATGTGACTCTGTTGGGCTTCTCTCACTGTAGTCATTGATATTGAACTTGGCCATGGGATTCACTTTTAGCCTACGGACTATTAGCCAAATGTGATCTGAGCAGAGGCTTTACCTGTGCCTGTGTGGCTTAGACTGCCCTCTCACCATGAGTCATGAGAAGAACATGCTCTGAATCTAAAGAGAATGAGAGACACATGGAGCAGATCCAACACAAACTGCAGCCTGGAACTAATTCAGCCAACCTCCCTCCCAAGTTGAGCTGTGCCCCTCTCCACTTCCTGACTGGTGTCCATGGAGCCCGGTTGACTCCCTTCTTCCCTCCAAAGCCCCTAGAGTGGAAAACGTATGAGTCCCTGGGGTAGGGTTTGTCATTTAATAAAACACGTCCCTGATTAGCATCCTTCTATGTTTGAGTGGCGGGGGACCATCAAAAGCCCACTTTTGAAATAGGGAGGACTTGAGAGTAAAGCACTAGAGAAAAGCAATCATTATCCACTGGGAAGGGAGATGAGAGAGTCCGGAGTGGCAGGGAGGCAAGAAGCATTGAGAATGCTGCAGGTGGAGAACCTTGTGAGCGCCGGCAGCTTTGCACTCTCAGCGCTAGGGGGCGCGGCAGAGCGGGCT
Organism: Ovis canadensis; assembly: GCF_042477335.2. NCBI lineage: Eukaryota > Metazoa > Chordata > Mammalia > Artiodactyla > Bovidae > Ovis > Ovis canadensis. The sequence goes on along the minus strand of NC_091257.1, from coordinate 82,930,187 downwards.
CGGGACACGGTTGGCGGCTTCCTCGCGAGGATAAGGATCTTGGTGGTTCTCAAGCCACCCAGCTGCATGGCGGTCCGAAGTGCCCGGAGCCAGGATTCGTCGTAAGAACAGACAGGAACTGATGCGGGGAGGGGATGGAGGGGACGGGTCCTGAGGTGGATTCCCTCTCTCCTCAGTTCGGCTCCCGAATGAACCTTGCTGGCCCTTTCTGCCTCCTTCGAATTCTGGTTTGCGAGCTCACAGCGAACCCCTGCAAAGAACTCAGCTCTCTTCAGCTTCCATTCATGCACTTTGCTGTTGTGGGTTGAGGGAGGCAGAGATGGGTCTCATCTTTCATTTTCGTAGGCCTGAATGCAGGCCTGGGGATGAGTGTATTGCCCACGACGGGGCAGAGTTTCCCTTGGGGCGCCTAGGAGCTTGGCTCTCCCGCCTCGGTCCTTCAGGGCCCAGGCAGGTGGAGGGGAGGAGGGGGCGGGGGACGATTTAGGGGGGTGACCCGGGCTCCGGGGAGCTGAGCACAAAGCCCGGAGCTATGATGCAGTGCAGCGGATCCAGGCGGGTCCGCGGAGGTGGCACCCGCTGTCCAGGGCATGCTTGGTGTCTCTTTTGTCCTTTCAAAGACGGGAAGGACGGAGCTGGTGCAGCGTGACGCTCCCACCTTCCCTTCCACTCCAGAAATCCGGGCTTTTTCTGAAGGCTATGAACCAAGCTCCGATTCAAAGAGCACCCAAGTGTGCGTGGACCCGCCCAGGAGCCACGAAGGCGGGACAAGCTGCCCCGGCCTGGGAAACGTCAGAAGGTTTAGGAGGACGGGAAACTCAGAATCTTCTGGCCAGCTCCGGATTCCAGCTCGCGACAAGAGTGACAACGGGGCATCAGGCGGATGATAGCAGGCATCTCAAACGGCCGGTTTAAATCCTCAGAGCCTCGGGCGGCCAAGGGAACCTAATTTTATCCCCCTTGCGCTCCCACTCCCTTTGGATGACTGCGGAACCAGGGCAGTGCGCAGTTACCTCTGTCGCAGGCAGGCGTTCATGGATGGTCTGCACACCGAGGCAGGCACACACATTCATCAAGACTCTTCATGCCCCCACCCCACCCCACGCCCCGCGGGATATCGCGTAAGCTGCGCTCTCTCGCTCAGCGACACACACTCACCCACGCCTGTCACATGGGGCAGGGAGAAATGGCCACCGCGCATTCGGTAATATCCCCTTTCTTTCCCCGTGTGCCCTTTGCTCCTGGAGAAATCGTTCTAAACGAGGCCTCTGCCTTAATGGGAGAGACCAAAAACCTCCAGCATGACTTCTCTCAGTGATAACGGCCAGCCGTCCTGAGCACGCAGATCTCATCTGTAGAGTCTAACCACGACCCATTCTCATCTTTCCCAAGACTGACGCCGTGGACGCGAGGGTTGCGCCTGGAGTAGGATCTGCGCACAAAAGAGAACTGCGTCCTCTGGGCATTTCAAGTAAACACTTCCTCAGATAGGCTGCTCAAAAAAGGGCGAGGCTGGAACACAAAGTGCTGTGCTTGGTGAATCTAAATAGTCGGATCTCTTCACTGTGGCTATGTAAACTCCACACAGAGGGGACTGAAGGGGGATTCTCCAGGGTGAGAGATGCGTGGGAGGCCGGGTTGGTTCCCACCCTGGGAAATACGCAAGAGCCCTGCTGATTTCCTTTACAGCCTGTAAGTCATACTGTGGATTTCAGAGTCCTTGTCTATTGCCCCTCTCTCCTCTTCTAGACTGTAAGCTCCAGGAGGATAGAGCTGGGTTTGTTTCTCCAGGAAGCCAGCACAGTCCTCATCTCTGGTGAGCTGTCTATACATATTTGTTGAAAACCCTGTAGGGCTTTTGTTGTTGCTTAACTGCTAGGTGGTGTCTGACTCTTTGGGACCCCATGGACTGTAGCCCGCCAGGCTCCTCTGTCCATGGGATTTCCCAAGCAAGAATACTGGAGTGGGTTGCAATTTCCTTCTCCAGGGGATCTTCCCCACCCAGGGATCCAGCCTGCCTCTCCTACATTGGCAGGTGAATTCTCTACCAATGAGCCACCAGGGAAGGAATTTTGTACACAGAAAAAACTTTTTAAAAAGGATTGGAAGTTGAGAGCATCCACCAAACTCTCAGATGGATCCAACTCCCGGGAAGAGAGTTGGGTTAAAAAAAAAAAAAAGCCTAGTCCTGGCGGCTGGGGACCAAGGTCACTCGGAAACTGTGGGCGCACCGCCTGAGTCCCCCAAGCTCCTGGAGAGCCTCCCCCTCCTCTCCCTGGACTCTTTCCCTACAGCTGCCTCTTTGCTCCCAGTTGCTTCATCCGGGAGGGCTAGAGCCCGGATTCCCGCGCGTTCGAAAATGCAGAATTGAGCCAGGGCCGCGAGCGGCTTTGTTTCTTCTTTATTTGCGGATATAATTATGCACCGCGCTCTAAATTAGAGATAGATTTTTTTTTCTGATATACATTTCACCTTATTCACCACGAGCACACCACACGCACAGTAAAACAGTTCCACAACCTGATAAATTGCGCAGGATGAGTTTGGATTCCTGAAAACCGCAGGCAAGCCAGCCCCGCCGCGGCTCCTCGCCTCTCCGCTAGGCTGAAGGAAATTCGCCCACCCGAAACGGATTTCCCGGCCAGCCTTTCCCGCTGCGGGGCTGAAATGTCTCCGGAATGGGAAGCGCTCTTGCTGGAAATGGCCGGACGCTGCAGATTCCGAGCACTGATGGCTGTGAAATGTCCCCCCCAAGGTCAAGTTTCCGCGCCAGCGAGCTGCGCCCCCTTCTCCCTCCCTTCCCACCCCTCCTCTCGGTGACAGGGACCAAAGTGTCGGGGCCCCTACTGGAAGGACAGAAAACCTTGCCCGCAGATGCCCCCCCCGCCTCCCCCGAAACCAGGGTGTTTTGTGAAAAAGAAAGGACAACAGAAACGCAGACGCGATGGATGGTGGATCCCTAGCCCCTCCCACCCCCAACCCGCAGAATCAGAAACTAGGAACCAGAGATGTTGACGGCTTGGCTTCCCAAGCACGGCTGCAGCGGGGCGCGCGGGGTGGGTGGGGGTGGGGTGGGTGGGGAGCGAGGAGAGCGCGGGAGCGCGGCCGCGGCTCGCTCCCGCGCGCCCTAGTCCTCCGCGTTGGTTCGGTAGGCCTCAATGAGGCCCTCCAGAGAGTGCACGAAGCCGGACACGCTGCAGATGCCGCCGATGACGAAGATGGCGACGTCGAAGAAGACCTGGTGCCACAGCAGCTTGCGCCAGAGCAGGCGCAGATGGAAGAGGCTGGGCAGCAGGAAGCAGAGGCCGGCGCCCGTGAGGCTGCCGGTGAGGCCCATGAGCAGCGCGAAGTGCGGCACGTAGATGGCCATGAGCAGCGTGAAGACCACCAGCGCGCAGCGCAGCGTCAGCCCCCACGACTTGAGGCGCCCGTCGCCGCCGTAGCAAGCGGGGAAGAAGGCGCGGCTGCCTTCCTGGAAAAGCGACTTCTCCAGCACCTCGACGGCAGCGAAGAAGGGCAAGGGGTAGGACAGCAGCGCCTTGGCCACCAGGAAGATGTTGACCACGGCGCGGATGGACCCGGGCAGGTTATCCGTGATGACCTCCTTGGTCTCATCGGCCCAGGTGAGGTAGGCGACGAGCGCGAAGAGGCCTTTGAGCACGCAGGCGGCGATGTGCGTCCAGTTCATCATGCAGTGGAACTCGGCGGGCTGCTGCATGTTGCCCTCCAGCGAAGGCAGGAAAATCTGCGACGTGTAGCTGAACACGATGATGCCGATGGAGATGGGAAACTTCTTGACGTCGATGTAAAACTTGACCTTCTCCCAGGCCCAATCGCGTGCCCGCGACAGGCAGTAGGCAATGACCAGAATGTTGATGACGAAGTGGGCCAATGTGCACAGCAGGCTGAACTTGGACACGGCCTTGAGGTTCTTAAGGAAGGCGCAAGGCAGCAGTACCGCCGTGGCGATGATGGACCAGGACTTCTGCGACACGGGCAGCCCCGGGAAGCTGTTGTACATGAGGTTGCCGCTCACCACCACGTACAGGATGCAAGTCATCACCAGCTCGATGATCTGCGCTACGTTCACCACACGGCCGCCCAGCGTGGGGAAGCGCGGGGCGCAGCAGGCGTTGGCAATGGCCACGTACGAGTCCCGCACGCGCACCACCTCGCCGTCCTCGTTCTCCTCGTACAGGCAGGCGATGAGGATCTTGCCGGTGTAGCAGCACACCACGGCGGCGAAGATGATCAGGAACAATCCCAGATAGCCGCCGTGCAGGATGGCGTAGGGCAGGCCCAGCACGAACATACCCTGCGGAGCGAAGAAGCAACCAAACCCGGGCGCTCAGAGGAGGAGGTCTCGGCGGAGTAGGGTCTAGGGGAGTGCATTAAGGGTGTCGCCGGAAGGGAGCGCTAAGGAAGTGAGAACTGGGCCTAAGTCTCTGAGAGAAGAGGTTAAGGGTAGGCTGGAGTGAGGGTGTAGAGCGGCCTGAAGGGGGAACGTGGACGTTGAGTCAGAGATGGCGAGGGACGGAACCGAGAAGAGGTATGCTTAGTGGCTGGGAACTGGAGAGCGGGCTGAGTTGGGGGCTGGTTGTCAAGCTACAAAGACGAAACGGTAGGTGGAGATACCTGGGGGTGGTTCGGAAGAAGGCGAGAAGGGGCTGGAGGGGGCGTGGCCGGAAAAGGGCAAGGAGAAAGGTAGAGAGCGGGGCCTGGGCCATTAAGAAAAGGGGGCACGGAGGCTAAGGTGGGGCCGGAATGGGGTGCACGGAAGCTAAAAAGGGAAACGCAGGGGCCGAAGGGCCAAACCGAAAAAGGAAAATGTAAAAGCGGCAGCGGGAGGGAAAGGAGTCGGGAGAGGGAGGGAGAGGAGCTGAGCGTGAGGCCAGCCTCAGGGGGGCTGGAAGGGAGGGAAAGAGAGGTTGCCTGCGAAGGGTTTCGACTGGGGTGAGGCCAGGGGGCGCGGGGGCAGGGAGGCAGGATAGGGCAGTCTTAGGGCCAGGCCGGAATTGGGGCGCAGAGACGGATCCCTAAGGAAAGGGACTGAGGGGTGGAGGCAGGCAGGATGAGGGGCCTGCGGGGATAGCGCGAGCGCTGGGTCGAAGGCGGAATCAAGCGAGAGTCGAGAACCAGAAGCTGCGGGATGAGGCAAGCAGAGCTGTGGAAGGAAGGTTTAGAATCCACATGGGGAAGCAAAGCTAACGAAATCCAGGGCTCCCGAGGCTTGCAGGCCTCCAGCTTCCCACCCTAGCCTCCCACCAGGCCAACCGAACGAGCCCTTTAAAGATGCCCCAGGTGGAGGCGCGAGGAGCGGCCGAAGCTGGTGCGGTCCCCGGTCCCTGATTGCGCTTGGCCGTCCTACCCGGCCCTGGAGGGGGAGGCATCTTGGGTTGAGTCACTTATTGAGCGGGGCCCCTAAGAGTCCCGCGGAGCCCGGGTCCCTGAGTAACCCCATCTGGGCCTCCAGCTCCTGAGAAACCCACGTTCTGCGCCCCAGCGACCATGCGCTCCGGAGACGCCGAGGATAGGGCTTGGGTTGCAAAGCTGCAGGGCCCGGGGACGCCCGGGGCCGAGGCCTCCTGTGCCCGGCGAGCCGCGGCCAGCCCGCCTTCGTCGGCGCCCGGGGTCGTTGTGCAGATTGCAAACGCTCTCCGGGTGGAAACCGGCGCCGCCTGGTGGGGACTGAGGGTTGACCGTAGGGGTGACGGGGTGACGACCAGAGGAGGTTCAGAGCATCTGGAGGCGGCTGCGCCAGGGTCACACGCGGAGGAGCTGGTCGCCTTTTTGTGGTCGCCAGGAAACAGGGATTTCGGCCGAGAGGGGTGAGTCTGTGGGCAGGCAGCGCTGGGGCACCAAAGACCATGTTGTGCTTGTGTGGTCACACGTATGTGTTTGTGTGTGTGCATATTTGTGAACACTTGTTTGTCCCCGACAGGACTGCACCTGAGATAGCGCGTGGATCCTGTATGCATGAATCTGTGCGTATGTGAGTTATGTTTAAAAAGGTTTGTGTGTGTGCCCTTGGTATGTAGAGGTATGTGTTTCAGTGTGCGGGAGGTGTAGGGGTGTATGAAGGTGCATTTGAGGATAATCTTGTGGTCTATGTATAGATGGATGTCGTGTGAACCTGTGACCTGCGTTTCTTCGTTGGGGAGGGGGGCTGTGGGTATGTGTGTCTATGTACATACACGCTGTCTGTGCGCGTGTGTCGTGTGTGTCGGGGGAGGAGACTCCCCGCACAGCGATTCCCCCCTCTTCCTTTCTACTGAAAATGCAGCTGTGAATCCATTCCGGAGTCCCAGGCGACGCTGTTCCTTCCTATCCTGATTTTCTTTCTCCCTCACTCCTCCCCATTCCCCCTCCCCGTTTCCCTCGCTTTTGCAGGGTCTCCGGGCAAGCATCTCTGACCGAACCTCAGCTTAGCCATCCCGCGGCCGAGGACGCGGGAGAGGGGCCGGACCAGGGGGAGGACACATCGCCTGGGGGCGTAGATCCCCGCGCAGGGCTGAGAGGGATGGGGAAAGCCGAGAGTCCGGGTACTGGAGGGGGTCTTGAGGCTGAGATCTCCAAGGGACTCTGCTTCCGGCAGAGCCTGGTGCGCAGAACTGGGGGTGGGGGGTCGGGGGAGGGGACAGGCAGAGCTGGGAATCCCGCGCTCACCTGGATAGCGTTGGTCACGTTCCAGCCTGCCTCCCACGCCGTGATCTTAGGCTTGTCGTGGCCTCCGAACTCGCCACCAGCTCCTAAGGCCTGGTCCTTGGAGCCCGAGGGCGGCAGGGGCGCGCCCCCGCCGCGCTGGTAGTGGATGTCTCCCTCGACGGGTGGTTCGGCGCCCTCGTCCCCGCAGGGCTCGCCCTCGCTTTTCAGGATGTCCATCTGCAAGCCCTGACGGTGCTCAAAGTCGAGGTCGTCGCAGTGCGCGAAGCCCACCGCCTCCTCGTCGGTGGCCGCCTGAAAACCCATCCTGGCGAACATGCCGCTCACCTTGGCCTGGGACTTGTTGGACACGGATGTGGCCACATTGGACAGCTTGCTGCGGAGCAGGGTGGCCATGGCGGCGGCGGGGCCCGAGGAAAGGACAGCAGGGACCGGGGACCCGGGGGACGCGCGGCCAGGCGGCGAGGGCCAGGGGGCTGCGAGGGCGCTATCTTCGCTCGCTCTCCCCGCGGCGTCCCGGGGCGCTCTGGCTCATGACCTCCTCCGCTGGCGTCTGAGGCTCGCTGGAGGCCGACCCGGCGGGCGGGCAGCGGGGCTGGCGGAGCGGCGGCGGCGAGTGCACTGCGGAGCTGCCGCGGGGCGCGAGGCTGGGCTGCGGAGGGCGGCGGCGGCGACGGCGGCGTCAGAGCGGCTACGCGAAGCTGGCGCGGCGCCCCCACCCGCGCGCAGCCCAAAGCGCTCCCGCCCCTCGGAATCAGGCGGTGATGCGGGTAGGGGGGCTGGGGAGGGAGAAACTCCGGGAGGCAGGAGGCGTGAGGAGGGGGCAAGGAGAAGAGAAAGGGGGCACCAAGGGACTCCGGAACCGAGATGGGGACCGGAGAAGGGCGCCCACGGACGGGAGCGGGAGGGAGCGCGCGAAGGAGGGGTGCGGGGGCGGGGTGGGGGCCAGAGTGCTGCATTTCTGGGGGAGGTGCTAAACTCCGATCCTGGCCCTTCCCATCTCGCAGCCGCAGGGAGGGAGGGGGCCCGAGCGGGCAGATGCTCTCGGTCCCCTGTCCCTAGCTACCCCTTCCAGAGTCCGGGAGCCTTTCAGCCCCAGATCCTCTCACCAAGGACTGGTCCAGATGCCCGGGAAGGCAGCAGGACAGTTACCTGTCTCCGGCAGCGCGGGCCGTCAGGGCATTGCTCTGTCTCTCCGGCACCCATCACTGGCACTTGGACCTGGTTGCAAGGCCCCCCTTGAAGGCAGAAGGGTGCGGCAGAAGTGGGGGGCCCACTCTCAAGAAGGTTCAGCTCCGGCCTCGGTCCCTGGGGCTGTCTCCTTCCGTCCAGGGATGCCGAGATGGAAGTGATTCGGCGGGTTGTTCGCCGCCAGCCGTTCTCCAAATATGCAGAACGAAGGCGAAAGGTTGGCTGTTTGCTACTCTTCGTTTGGGAGTCTGGAAGGAGGAAGAACGGAAGGCACCTGTCGACAGCCTCGAGGCGGGTCTGCGAGTGCTGGCGCCGCGGAAGGGCGCAGCCAGTGCCCGGCACAGAAGAAAGAAAGACCCGCAGAGTGCCCAGGGCGCAGAGGCGCGCGGTGCGCTCCGACTCTGCTGGCCCCGCGGCCCCCGCGGGCCCTGCAAACCTAGACTGTTGCTGTTGAGTGGGTGGCATGTGTGTGCGCTCGAGAGCAGGAGAGAGACTCAGAGACAAAGACCGACACGGTGTCAGCTATTGCTCCGGGCCGGATCTGAGTGGACTCCGAGGGTGAGATTTGGTAACCGTGCTTATTCTGTGAACGTGTAGTTTTGCGCCTCATCTAAGCCCCTGTGTGCACAGAGCTTGTGTGCTGGATTGTATGTGTAGATGCATTCCCGAGTGTTTTTGCCTGTAGGAGTCCTTTTGTAGTCGTGTCTCCGTGCGGGTCCGTGGCTCCATGTGTTCCCAGCTGGGCTCCTGCCCTCGGACTCAAGCGGTAAACAGAAGCGTCAGCGACCTGGCCCTGCCAGCTGAGGTGGAGGAGAGCTAGTGGCTGTGACTGGGGGTAGGATGGGGAGAATCCGAAGGCAACGAAAAGAAAGGGGCTCCTAGTGAACCCCTTCCCAAAACCCAGGCTCTCTGAGAATCCCCGTCTCCTTCTCTCCTGCTGTATTTCTAGATTAGCTCACGTCAGCGCACAAGTAGGGCGGCCTGAGGGCTTTGACCAGTTGGAGTTGCCAGGGCAAGACAGGCTTTCCTCTACCCGCCTCCCTCTCCTCACTCCCACCCCCAGCTCCTCACAGCCTCTGAGACGCTCCTTTCCAGATAGGGAACCTCCACCACATTGGGCAGAGATGCTGTAATCCCTCCCAGGGACCCTCTTAAATACCCACTTCCCCAAGATCCTGCCTGGCAGAAACCAAGACAGAAATTGTCTGTCTGTCCTAACCTGAAGCATCCTCCCAGCCACTGTGACAAGAAAACCTTTCCACAGAGCCCTCTCCCAAACCCAGATCCTCCAAACAATGATGGGACTCGGGACAGAGGTCCTTCCCCCTAAACAGAAATTCACTTCTCCAAGGAGGCTTTGAAGAAAAAAAAAAAATTCTGATCTCCCATCCCAGGAATTCACCCTATACAGAGACCTTCCCCACTTCCAACCCCAGATGCTGGAGAGAGAGAATCTTTTACCTACAGATTCTTAGAGACAAAAATCTATATCACCTAATCTTCATCACTCCCTTTTCTGTTCTTGGTGAAATTCTTTGGTTGCACAGATGATCCGGGCAGGGACTCAAGTCCCCTAGTGCCCTCTTCCACCCCATACATGCTCAGACCTGAAGATGGTCATTAATGCCTTCTTTGACAAGTGAATCAATAACATCTATGCATCAGTTCAGTTCTGTTCAGTTGCTCAGTCATGTCCAACTCCTCACGACCCCATGGATTGAAGTACACCAGGCTTCCCTGTCCATCACTGACTCCCAGAGCTTGCTCAAACTCATGTCCATTGAGTTGGTGACGCCATCCAACCGTCTCATCCTCTGTTGCATGTCCCATGCATTAGTTGGGCATTGCCAATTCATGTGTGGATTTTATGAGGGTCCAGAGTGTTTATTCTCTTTCCTTTTATCTGGTGATGTTCACTGTTGTAGGACCCAAGGTGAAGTTCTCTTAGTAGTGAGAAGTGGGACTCATTCATTCACTCATTTATTCTATCATTCAACTAACCTTCTTGAAGCCTTACTGTGTGTGTGTGTGATTCTCTTCCAGCTGAAGATGATATAGGCATGGCCTGTCCACTACTCCTAACCCTAGTTCTTCCGTCTGGGTAGGGAGAACCTCAGGACAATCACCCTCTCTGCAGTGTTTTAAACCATCCCTGAAACATCAGAAACAAAGCCTCACTTTCTTTCTCATTGTACAGAAAAGCCAACCCAGGCTCAACAGGAAGGTGTCCCGATCAAGGTCACACAGAGTCTAGGGTAGAGCTGGGCTAAGACATAGCTCTGACGCTCCTCCACTGTGCTTCCCCTCCACGATCTCATCTTGTCCTTCCATGCCCTCTTCCTGTTTGTTTGGCGTTTGGCCACCCCACTGTCCAGAGAGACACAGTTCAAAATTAGACTCCAGTCCTTCCGGCTGCAATCAAATGCCAGCCGTTGGGGGAGGAATGCCTCTGTTTCCCTCCACTCCTGCTGTTGGCAGTAAATGCAGGCTGAAGGCTGGTGTGGCAAGCTCCTGAACAGCCCATCCCTCATGGCAAAATCCGGCTCCATCGTGTGCTAGCCGTGTGACATCGGATGACTCACTTAACATCTCCTAGCTTCCATTTTTTCATTACTAAAATGTGAAAATAGCAACAGACTCCTAGAGTTCTTGAGGGGGATTCAACAAGATTGTGTATGTAAAATTATTAGCATGTGCTAAAGGCACAATACATGGTAGTGATTATTTTTATTATTGTTGTTGTTATTACTATAACCCAGTGGCCATTTTTCATTGTTCGGGAGGAAAGTGAGTGTACAACAAGAAAAAGCCTTGCGACCGGGGCTGAGTCAAAGTGAGCTGAATGCACTTCTTCTGGCTTTGCCTCACCTCCCTGTCCTCACCTCTTCCAGTCCTGGGCTGACCTTCAGGGAAAGGGATGAAGGACAGGAGGAGGGCAAAGGGCAAGGGGCCTGGAAGGCAGCCTCAGGAGACCACCAGAACGACCTAGCTAGCTGGTCACGAGCCAGTCTGTGCTCTAGTGAAGCTGTCGGCCTCCAGATTCTTCCACTAACTCCTCTAAGGGCACCCTCAAGAGAGGAATTTGCCGCCGCTTGGCCCCCTGAGTTGAAACACAGCACGCACATACACACAGCTGCTTGCACACAGAGCGTGACAAGCCAGTTGACAGATGCAGTAAGAAATGAGGACCAACAGACAGACTCAAGTACATCAGTAGAGTCACACAGATTGACAGAGCAACACACACAGGTCAGACGCAGGCCAGCACATCCACACACTGATAGACACCCAGACACAGGAACACACACACACACAGATTCACAGCGACCAATGAGTCGTCAGGCACCCACAGAAGCAAGAATACCCGCATGTGATCACTGAAGGGGAAAAGAGGAGAGAACAAAGAGAGGAACGGGGCAGAGGAGACATAAAAAGGAAAATGCTGGAAGAGGCAGCAGGGAGACAGAGCAGGACATGCCAGGCAGTGGCAGCAGCCAATGGGGCACAAAAGAGACAGAGATGCCACAGGCTTCCTCTGGGCCAATGTCAGAACCTAGTTCTGTGGCTAAGACAATGGCGGGGTAGGGGGGGTGGGGGGCGGAGGTGAGGGAGCAGGAACAGTCCCTGTTGTCTGTACTGGGAGTGGGGGTGAGGGCTCCCCTCCCAGGGCCACATTAAGGTCCCATCCTCTTGGGGGACCTAGGCTGCCTGAGAGGGAGCAGGGAGGGACTCCCAGGACCCCTGCCAAGTTCTATGAACTATATTCTGAATCAGTCCCACCACCTGGAGCCCGGGGTGGGGGTCCCTCCCCCATCATGTCATTTTTTTTTTCTATTTTTGATGCTTTTGGTACCCAAAGGGTTAAACACCTGGATAGCACAGATGGAGGACACTTTGGTGGGGAATAAATGGGGTTAAATAGAACCGGGCTTATCTCCCAGAGCAGGCAGCACCATGGGGGTGGGGCATGGAGCCCTTGAATTAATGGCCTGGAAAGCCAACATCATGAGCATCATTTCGGGGCTGAATGATTACAGACAGACCCCCTCCTCTTCCTTTCTCAGAGCATAGACGGTCGTGAGCCTTTTCCTGCCAAAGGGGCAGCCACTGACTCTATAATATAATCACCCTCTCCCCTTCCCCCCGTCAAGCTGGGCCATTGGCTTGAGAAAGTCATGCCAGTCTTGCCTCAAACCAGAATCCAGTTTCCTGATGCTGTGTCCATGGGCACCAGGGCTGAGAGGGGGCCTCAAGGCTGACAGCTCCAAGTGGGCAATCCATACCTAGAACAAAGACCCAAATTCTTCTCCCTTCAGTGAGACAAATCGGGGGCACTGTGGATGGTGAAGATGCTGTCTCTGCTGGCTCAGGGTAAAACATATTAAAATATATTAAACGATTTTTAAAATGCTGGCATTTTTCCTTGTGGGAATAGAAAGCATCTCATCTCTGGAGGCATGCAGGCAGAGGCTGGATGTCCTCTTAGAGAGCAAGTGGAGTCCAGCCTCAGGGCAAGACAGGCTGGATTCCATGACCTCTGGGCTTCCAGGTTTGTGCCTTTGTGTGGACGGCTCTGAGAAGAGACCAGGGAGCAGGGAACATTGGGAACCCAGGCTGGCCTGGCCTTTGAAACAGGAATAAGCTGTCTGTAACTGAAGAAGGATCCTTGGATCGGACTTGGTGGGTTAGACCAAGAGTTCCTGCCATTATGAGAACACAGTTTTCTATTACATTGGTAAGCAGGAAGAATGGTGACCTCATTCCCCACTGGGTCCCCAGTGCACAGCAGATGCTCAATAAACGTATGGATTGGATTCCATCCACATCCCAAAACCATTCCCCCCACCCTGAACTTTTAGGATAATTGGTTAAGGAAACACATCCAGCTCTGAAGTCTGAGTTCTGTAGCTCTGCTAAATAGATTCCTCCTTTACACTTACATCACCTTCTACATAGTTGAAGGTCAGTCATATGTAGACACATATGAGAATGATTTTTGTACAGAGAGGGTTTGGGATACACACACATATTCAAGGACTCTTTGCAAGACCTCTCAGCAACCTTGGGCATACTTGAGTCACCAGTTATAACTGGGAGAGACCGCTGAGGTGGAGGCTGTGACTCCAGTGAGCCTTGCTGATAAGCCCCTGGATTCCAGGAGTGTAAAGGTGCTGTGGGTCTGACCTGGACCTTCAGACCTGTTGGTGCAGAGCTAACCTTTAGTGAGTGCTCTTTGCCTGCCAGGCATTGTTGAAAGCACTCTGGGGATTGTCTCCTTAAATGCCCACAATCCTTAGGTTCCGCAACTGTCATCTTCAAAGGCTGCAGGTAGGAACCGCAGGATTGGACATGGGGAGATGGTGCTGGTTGGGCACAGGCAGGGAAAGGTGGAAGGTTGGAAGGATGGTGAGAGTGGGAGATGTTAGACTTGGGGAGCCAGGGGAATTGGGGGTGAGCCTTGCTTAGAAGGATCAATGCCAGTCAAAACCTTCCCTCACCCAGATAACCCATTTCCCTGAGTGATATGAACCAAACTGTGTCCTCTCATAATTCATTATGTTGAAACCTTAACCCCCAAAGTGACTATTTTGGAGATAGATCCTCTATGGAAGTAAGTAAGGTTAGATGAGGTCATAAGGGTGGGGCCCTGATAAAATAGGATTGGTGACCTTATAAGAAGCGGTACCAGAACTTAGTTCCTCTTTCTGCCATATGAGTACTGTGAGAAGGTGGCCATCTATAGACCAGGAAGAGAGTCTTCACTAGAAATCAACCTGCCAGATCTTTTTTTTTTTTTTAATATTTATTCATTTGGCTGCATCGCGTCTTTGTTGCAGCATTCCAGCTTCTCTAGTTGCAGCTTGTGGGCTCCAGAGTGCATGGGCTCAGTAGTTGCAGCACACAGGCTTAGTTGCCATGAGACATGTGGGATCTTAATTCCCCGACCAGGGATCAAACCCATGTCCTCTGCATTGGAAGGCAGATTCTTAACCACTGGACCACCAGGAAAGTCCCAACCCTGCCACATCTTAATCTGAGACTTCCAGCCTTCAGAGTGAGAAAATAAATGGTTGTTGTGTAAGCCACCCAGTCCGTTGTATTTTGTTATGTTGCTCAAGCTAAGACGCTGAGTGACCTGCCAGCCCCTGGCTAGCACTAGTTCAGTGGCCTAAGGTTTTTCTAGGTCACAGCCTCCTTGAACATCTGATGAGGCTGAAGATCTTCTCTCTAGAGACACACACAAAATGTGGCATGGAGTTTCAAATCCTCTATAGCCCACTCTTGATGGCTCTATGACCTCCAGCCTAAGGGCTCACTCTAGGAGTTTCTTTCTCTTCCGGTTCTGCTGAGAGCTGAAGTCAGGTGAGATACCAACATTAATAGTTAGCCAATGCTTATTCCATGCCAGGTTCTAGGATGAGTTGCTTTGTCTGTGTTCTCTCACTGTTGCCTTATAGCATCTCTATGAGCTTGGGTTGGTTTCATTACAGAGGAGGACGCTGGCATACAGAGAAGTTAAGTAACTTGCCCAAGATCTCACTCACTAGGGAGTGATCCAGAATTCAAATCCAGAACCAGAGCTGATCTTATGATGTCTACTCTCTAGGTGAGTCCACCAGGAAGGGCTCAGGCCTTGGACTCCGGGAAGGGACTGAAGTCCAGATCTGGCTCCCGCTGGCCAAGCAGATCTCCATGTCTGCTCTTGGACCTGCTCCCTGCACTGACAGGTGTATATGTCTGCTCTGGCCACACTCATCTTCCTCCCAACCACCCAGGCAACTTCTCTGGGAAAGGGAGTTGAGGGAGGCACAGTGCAGCCATAGAGTAGGTGCTCAGGAGAACTTGCACATTTCACAAAAGCCTGGTGGCCTTCGAGGGCTAGGCCCTGTGTCCTGGGCTTCCCAGCCCCAACAGCACATGTTTCTTCCTCCACAGGATGGCTTAGGCTAGCACGACTGATAAGGGCTCCTGGGATATTGTTTCTTAACCTGGGATGTATGAACTCTCACCCAGAATTGATGGATTTTCTGTTGTGTTATTTTACATCTAAACAATCTACCAGCAGATTCCAGATCCCCAGGATGACCAAATAATGCTTTAAGTGTCATAGGCTTTATGACAAAAGGACAGAGGAGGACCAAATGCTGCAGCATACAGAACCACATTCCCTGTGCAAGTGGCGATTTAATTTCAGCAGGGCATCATCCATCACGTGAAATTAATCGTGTCATTTTGAAATTTCTGATTTTGTAGCTTTGTTCATGTCACGTGGGTACACTGTGCTTGCTTTTCCAGTTGTATAACGTCAAAAGGATAAGGATTTATACCCAGCTTTATGTTTGTGCATATTTCAGTAAAATCATAATAAAGATAATTTGTCAACTGTTGGGCAGGGGCTGTGATTTTTCCCCCCCTTCAAAAGTGACTTGTGTATTAGCCAAGTGTGAGAAGCATGCGTTTAATTCATTCTGACCAAGTAGAAAATAAGCTTCACACATTGATGCCCCCCCACCACAACCCTTGTCACCTGGACGGGTCCCCATCCTCGGCTCAGCTCCCCCACTGCTGCCTTCGAGGGGAAATATGACAGTGTAATGAACAGTGGTACGACGTGCTATAAAAAGGCAATTAAGGGAACTATTGGACTGGGACAAGCCAGCGTGACCTGGTTAATAGCTCTGAGCGGAGCTGGGCTGTGAGGAGGGGGAGGGAAGGGGGGAAGGGGCTTGCTGTTTTACTGTGAAGGGCTGAGCTGAGCTGCTGCCCAGTGCCTGCCAGGTACCCAGGGAACCCACAATGAACAGGTCCAGAGACAGCCCGAGGGGGAGTTTGGTTCAGAGCTCAGCTCCAGAGTCCACTCTGCCACTCCTGGCTGAGTGACCCAGGCAGTTGACTCAGGGTCCTTTAGTTTCAGTTTACTCATCTGTTAAATGGGAATAAAAATGATTGTCCTGGAAGGATGTCCTGGCAGCGGGAGCAAGGAGTGGAACATTCATTGTTGACCTGGCCAGCACTCAGAGCTGCATAAAGAGTCCAGAGGAAGACATGCAAGAGGCTTTTGCTTTGTGTTCAGGTAGGATCTTCAATACAACACCGTGTGTGTATGTGTGTGTGTGTGTGTGTGTGTGTGTGTGTGCGCTCATGCATGCCCATGTGTGTGTGTTCTGATTGGTTCACCCAGGCTCTCTACTCTCCACAGGATGTGAGTTCTTGATCGGGTCTCCTGGAGTCACCCGCACAGTCTTCCATCATGAGGTCACCCCTCATCCCCTTTTCACTTCTCTCATCTTCTCAGCACCAAAGTCCCTGTTCTCCCCGCCTGCCCCTTGAGGACGGAGACGGAAACACTTTTCACCCCTCTCAGTACCTGTTTCACCCTACCTCACAGTGTTGGTGGAAGGATTAACAAGCCCACACATGAAAAGTAGGTGAAGCACCTGGCGCATAGTATGTGCTTGATGAAAGCAAGCTATTCTCATAAATCAACTATATTTCAATAACAAAAATTTAAAAACTTATCCAAAAAAATGTGAGCTATTCTTGTGGTCACAATGGGCAAAGCTCTAGGTTTATATTTAACACCTCGTACAGTGCCTGACACAGAGCGAAAGTCGCTCAGTCATGTCCAGCTGTTTGCGACCCCATGGACTATACAGACCATGGAATTCTCCAGGCCAGAACACTGGAGTAGGGAGCCATTCCTTTCTCCAGGGGATCTTCCCAACCCAGGAATCGAACCCAGGTCTCCTGAATTGCAGGCAGATTCTTTAACAACTGAGCTATCAGGGAAGACCCTGACACATAATAGGTGCTAAATAAATGCTGATCGACTGAATTAATTAATGAAACCCTATTTGGTCCCATTATATACAATCTACGATTGGACACTAATCCCTCTCGCAGCCTCAGTTACTCATTAGTCAAAGATGGATGTGATCCTGCCCTCTAGTCAGAGAGATGCCTTGCTGATTGTCAAGTCCTGCCCACTGCAGGAACTGGTTCTATTCACTTCCATACCCACCCCCGCTCCTCTATGCTTGGCACCTGGATTTCTGAGAGCCTGGGGGCTCAGCCCCCCAGCACATGCATTTATCCTAAAATAAGAGACCAGCACACACATCGGTCTGCCTGGTCCCCCTCCCCCTCCCCACAGCTTCAGATGGAAGTGGGGCTGAGAGCCAGCCAGCGACAAAGGAGCAATCAAGAGTCATTATGGCTTATTTAGGGTGGGCTTGGTGATTGGCTGAGAAGCCCCAGCTCGCTCCTCACTCAAGAGGAAGACGGTCTGAGCAAGGCAGCTGGAAACCAGCCCCTCAGCTACTTCTTTCCAGCACCCAGCCGCAAGGCGGGCTGTGAGAGCCAGGAGGCTCCCTGAAGGAAACCTTGTCCTTTAGGCAGGCAGTGACTACCCCCACCCCCCAAGCCTGTACACAAGCATCCCCTGCACTGAAGATTGCACCTGTGGGTGTGATGCTGACCCGGCAGAGCTCTAAAGCCAAGTCTGGCCATCTATCCTCCAGCCACATTTACGATGAAGTCCAAACTCCCTCCCTTGCACTCACAGCCAAGAAGACCCTGTGTGTCCTGACCCCAGCCTGCCTTAGCAGCTTCCTGTCCAGCAGTAACACTGGATCTCTGACCAGGGAGTGGCTTCTTTCCCACCCCAACTCCCACTTTTCCTCTCATTTCTGTGGTTCAGAACCCATACCGACAGGCAGGTAGTGCATGCTGTCGCTTCAGTCATGCCTGACTGTGCAACCCTATGGACCGTAGCCTGCCAGCCTCTTCTGTCCATGGGACTCTCCAGCAAGAATACTGGAGTGGGTTGCCATTTTCTCCTCCAGGGGATCTTCCTGACCCCGGGATTGAACTCATATCTCTATGTCTCTTGCACTGACAGGCAAGTTCTTTACCATTAGCCCTACATGGGAAGCCCAGAAGGCAGGCAGGGCCACCTGCAGATCCAATCTTCACTTTGAAAGTGTGGCCAGGAGATTCACTTCACCTAACAGAACCTCAGCATCCTACCCTCATCGTCAAAAACCAGGTCCTCCTCCCAGGGTGGCAGA
The DNA here is from genome assembly GCF_042477335.2 of Ovis canadensis. Taxonomy (NCBI): domain Eukaryota; kingdom Metazoa; phylum Chordata; class Mammalia; order Artiodactyla; family Bovidae; genus Ovis; species Ovis canadensis. The sequence goes on along the minus strand of NC_091257.1, from coordinate 82,912,263 downwards.
GAGATTACATTAAAGGAGATAAAGCATCTAAAATGTCTCACATGTATTACACCCTTCATGAATAGTAGCTTGTATTATTTACTGTGCTTTCTTAGGTCACTGCTTAGATGTCGCCTCCTCCAGGAAGCCCTCTTCTATTGATTCCCCAAGTCTGGGGTTTGCCCCTCTGAAGTATTCTGACCACCCTCTGTGCTTTGCGCTGGGCTGTTGCAGGTACAGAGAGGTGTGGTCTGTGTCTCACTCATCTTTATATCCTGGAGCTCAGCACAGAGTGTGCCATGGAGGAGGCTCTCCAGGGGCCTCCAGACAAACCACTGTCCTGACAGGCACTACCAAGCCAGTATGCCCAGCATCCCTGGCCCCCAAGCCCTGATACAGGAGGAGGTGAGGCTGTATCTCAGGCTGCCCAATCTATACTTCAGCGGGACCTGTCTCTTCATCCCAGCCCCTGGACCATTGTCCAGACCGTACCCCCTGCTGGAATGCTTTCCACACTCCTAGTCTTGCAAGCCTGTCTTGTCCAAGGGGTTTTCTAAGCCCACCCTGCTCAAAACAGTACATAGAAAATAGAATTTGCCCTACTGCACCACACAGACGGATTGCCTGTTAGGGTGTGTATTTGAGCTGGGTCTTTACTCCCTTAAGTGATAGCAACTGATTTTCAACTGTGTATTGTTCTGAATCAAGAAAATTATTCATTAAAAATAATAGCAGCTACCATTTAACTGAGGCCTGCCTTTTTCCATCTAATGTGCAAAGAACTATCTCATAAACTGTAGCATCTCATTAAATGTAGTTTCTCATTTATCCTCAGCCTCAGCCACTAGTTAATATAAAGGGGCATTCCTGGGAGGAACCTGGGGCCTCAGGTAATCCTGGAAGAACAGGAAGCAGCGTGGCCTCAGAGGAGCTGGGGCCAGGGTCCCCTCTGTTCCTTACTTCTGTTTCCTTAACGTGTCACCTTTTTTTTTTTCCTTCCATGTCGAGGGAACACAACTGCCAACAGCTCCCAAGCCTCTCATGTCATAGCTGTCACCACCAGAGGTGGACCAGCTGTCTGGCAGCTCAAGTGTCTGCCTGGTTTGTAGGGTTGTTGCAAGGTTTAAATAAGATCATGTGCATTAAAGTCCCATGCCTTCTAGTAAATGCTCAGTAAATGGTGGCTGTGATTAATATTGTTATTATTACCAGCTTTGATCATGTTCAGCCTAAGAGGACGTGACACTCACAGGTGGGGATGTGAGGCTGGATCCCATAGGCGATCCATCCTTGGAAAAGACTTTGTTCTGAAAAGGGCATTTGTTCACAGCAGAGATCATGCCCCAGACCCAGCATGTCACTGCTGCCAGGGGGATGACATCACAGCAGGGGCTTTAGGGCAGGGCTCAAAGGATGGGGCTCTCCACAAGCCTGCTGGAGGCCTCCCTCTGGCCCTGATCTTGGCAACTGCAGACCAAGACAGAGGGTGTTCTCTTAGGGACTCACAGGCTGGGCTACTTTGTCTGTTAAGCGAAGGCCACTAAGGGACTTCCCTGGCGCTCCAGTGGCTAAGGCTCCACGCTCCCATCGCAACGGCTCTAGGTTTGATCCCTGGTTGGGGAACTAGATCCCATCAGTCACAACTAAGAGACTGCATGTTGCAACGAAAAATCCCTCACGCCTCAACTAAGACCTGGTGCAGCCAGATAAATAAATAAATGCTAAAAAAAAAAAAAAAAAAAAGAAGAAGGTCCCTTATAGGCGAGGAGCCTCCTCCATGCAGAGATGTAAAAGTCAAATGAATGTGCTCACCAAAGTGCCTCCTGTAGAGGGTGTCCATCCATGTTAGAAACTCATGGGCCTGCTTGAGGCAGGAGGTCCTCTCTGCAGGGTCTCCGAGTCTAGATTCCGCAGACAGGGAGAGATCCTTGTGCCTGAACAGCACCCAAGGCCCTCGAAGTGGGGCCAGTCAGCCCCAGCCTTTGGCCTCCTCCCTCTGACTCCTGAATCAATGTTGCCCTCGGGTGCAGATGCTACAGGTCATGCCCCATCCCACCTGCCGCCCTCCCATCCCTGCCACCCCCCACATCCCACCCCTGCTCTGTTCCCCCAGCTGGGCCTTCCATGTTCGAAGCTGTGTAAAAGCATTGAGGCGACCTCCACACTGGGCTATTAGTAACCCTGACATCAGCGGGGGTGCTCCCTGCCCCTGGGGATCAGAGAGAGTCAGCCTGAGTCCACGGCTGGTTGGCGCAAGTATCTCGCCAAGAAATTGGATCATTGGGTCTTTCTTGGAGGGTGGGTATGGACAGGAAGGGTGGGGAAGACAGGGGCAGTGAGGTTTCCTTCTTTTTGTTCCTTGGCTTCTTGTATTCAGGCCCTTCCCCACTTCCCCTTTCTGCCCATCCTCTAAGCTGGCCTCTGAATGCCCCCCACCCCCGCCCCGCCAAGAATTCTTTCCTGCCATCTGTCCCACTGCCATCATGGAGGATGCAGAGGCTATGACAAGAGAGATGTCGGATTTAGGGAAATGATTCTGGAAAGCTCAGGGCTCCAGGGAATTCACCTAATGCTTTCTGGGCCAAGATCAATAGGTTAGGGGATGTCTAAGTCCTTAATTAAACTAAGTCCCTGAGAATATGAGTTGTAACTAGGTATTAACTAAGCATTCTTTTCTCTCCAAACAAGAGGGCCACTCTCACTTAGCATTTTCTTGGAGCAGATATTTCCTGTTTTGTTTTCCTTTCTTGGTTTAGTTTTTGTTAACATGGTTGAGAAAATATATATAAAATGTATACAATGAAAAGCCTCCTCTAACACCTGTTTCCCATCCACCCACCTTCTGATTCTCCCCAATTACTGTTACTGGTTTCTTCCCATTTGCCTACACCACAAATGGAAATGTACAAACAAGTACAAATATATTTTCTTATTGTCCTTTTCCTTTTTTAGTCACGCAAGAGGCAGTGCACTGTTATGCCTTTTGGGTTTATTATTATTTTTTTGCCTAATTTGTCTTTGGAGATCTTTCACATCAGAATAGAGAAGCTACTTGACATTCTGAAGGAGCTAAAAATAGCGTTCTCTAATTATTTTTCCTTCTTTCTTTTCTTTATATTCTACAGCTTCCCCTAAATAGATATCTCATGTTCATCCATCCATTTATTCAGTGCTCACCAATCTCCTGCTCTATTCTGGGGCCCATGCAAGATGCTGGGGCAGCAGAAATGAATTAGCCCAGACTCCCTTCCTCAGGGCTCAGAGGCTGGGGGGAGCCAAGTCACCACCAGCAAGCTGTGAGTTGGGGGAGGGGACAGTCCCTGGCTCACTTTAGTTTGTGTTAGTTGATCAGTCGTGTCTGACTCTTTGCAACCCCATGGACTGTAGCTCACCAGGCTCCTCTGTCCGTGGGATTCTCCCCGCAAGAATGCTGGAGTGGGTAGCTGTTCCCTTCTCTAGGGATCTTCCCAACTCACGGATTGAACCAGTGTCTCGTGCATTGCAGGAAGACTCTTTACCATCTGAGCCACCAGGGAAGCCCTTACTTTCATTAGTGACTTGTCCTTTGTAGGACAGTGATATGGACTGGGTCTTTCCCTTTCTTACCTTTACTGCACCGTGCCCACACATCCACCAATCTGCTTTTCTGGAGGGCTGGGGGAGTCAATTTTCCCTATTCTGGAGCAACGATTTTTCAACTAGTTTGGGAGGGAAGATTTCTAAGAATCTCTAGCAAGGGTGTGTGTGTGTCTGAGTTTTATAAAAGCAAATTCATCATCAGAATTTACATTGCTCCTCTGGAAATTCCCATTATATGTTTAATACAAAGCACAGAAAATAATAACCAACTGAGATGTTGGCTAGCGAGGGATCTAGAAGGCAAGGTATTAAGATTAAAAATGTGCCTGAGATTGTGTGAATGAAAAGTTCCTTAGTGGAACATCCTTGTGTTTGCCATGTGCCTGGGATGCAAACAGTATGTATTATGATCCACTTTATGCCTCGGGTGCATTTCCTATTTTAAAGTTATGACAGAACAAGGATATAATAGCAGCTACCCCCTAAAGCCACATGGCTACCATTTATTAAACACTTCACATGGAACACTGTCCTAGTAACCCTGTGAGGTGAGTATGACCGTCCTCACTGCATTGATGAGCAAACTGAGGAACAGAGAGGTTCAGTTACTCCCCTGGGCCAAATGAGTAGTCAGGGACCTGAGTGGGTCTTTCCTCCATCCACTACATTATCCCTGAGAGTCCATTTCACTTCTCTGGACCGCAACTTTTCTCATCTGTAAAATAGGGATACAAATTACATCAAAAGACTGACTTGATGATTTAAAGGGATCATATTTGTAAAGTATGTAGGACCCTCCCCAACACATTGCTATGGATATGACCTGAGATGAATGTCAATGACACTCCTATATTCAGGCTGCTAGGAAGGGCCTACTTCTTCTTCTTCTTTTTTAATATTTGTGTGTTTATTTCTGGCTGCACTGGGTCTTCATTGCTGGGCATAGGCCTTCTCTCGTTGCAACACACGGGGGCTACTCTTCGTTGAGGTAGTCGGCTTCTCATTGCGGTGGCTTCTCTTGTTGCAGAGCACAGTCTCTAGGCATGTGGGCTCAGTAGTTACTGTTCTAAGGCTTAGTTTTCCTGTGTCATGTGGAATTTTCCTGGACCAGGGATCGAACCCATGTCCCCTGCCCTGGCAGGCGGATTCTTATTCGCTGGACCACCAGGGAAGTTTAGGGAGGGCCGTCTTCTGAGTGGGGCCCTGGGAAGATTGTGTTGCAGCTGAAAGTCAGGGGAAGGTGAGGGATGAGGTGCCAGGGGAAGCTCATTGATTTGATAAACTCCCTTCTGCATCTCAGCCCCTTCCCTGGCTCCCCTGGAGCGCATCCTCTGCTCAGCAGGGCCAGGGTCCCTCTGGGCAGAGAGTCTGTTTTGGTCCCATTTCCATTACACACTTGGCTGAGCAGAGGCGGAGAGGAGCCAGTGGCCGCCAGGCAGTAATTAATTGCCTATTTGCACACCTGCTGTCACCTAGATGGAGGATGCAGGGCAGTTCCCGCCTGGGCCTGGGTGGGCTGACGGCTGGGAGACGAGTGTCCGTCCTCTTCTGGCCTCTGCTGTCCCCTCTGAATCCATGCCCAGGCCATTTGGGAAGGAACCATGGCAGAGGAGAGGTGCCTTCTGTCCTCTGTGATACACATGTAAACGGAATCTAGAAAGATGGTAACTGATGTTCCTACGTACAGGGCAGTAACGGAGTGTGCTATGTATGCTAAGTCGCTTCAGTCGTGTCCACCTCTTTGCAACTCTATGGACTGTAGCCTGCTGGGCTCCTCTGTCCATGGGATTCTCCAGGCAAGAATATTGGAGTGGGTTGCCATGCCCTCCTCCAGGGGATCTTCCTCACCCAGGGATCGAACCCACATCTCTTATGTCTCCTGAATTGACAGGTGGGTTCTTTACCACTAGCGCCACCTGGGAAGCCCTGCACCAGAGGAGACAGACACGAAGAACAGATTTTTGGGCTCAGTGGGAGAAGGAGAGGATGGATGATTTGAGAGAATAGCACTGAAACATATACATTACCATATGTAAAATAGATAGCCAGTGTGAGTTCGGTGCATGAAGCCGGGCATCCAAAGCCCATTCTGTGTGACACCCTGGGGGGATAGGGTGGGGAGGGAGATGGGAGGGGGTTCAGGAGGGAGGGGAAATGTATGCTTGTGGCCAATTCATACTGATGTAGGGCAAAACCACAATATTGTAAAGTAATATCTTCCAATTTAAATAAATAAAATTTAAAAATATTTAAGCAGAAAAGAAAAGAAAAAAAAGCCCTGTGGTCCTGATCAGTGGTATTTACTGACTTATCATCACCACCTTGGGTACCCTGTCTTGGATGCTTTCTTGAAGATAATAAGGATCACTTTAGCCTCTGAGAAGTGGCTATTGTGAAGGGGAAAAAAATTCAGAACTCAGAGTTTTCAGACTCTGGGTTCTCATCCTGGCTTTCCCACCCACTGGCTGTGTGATTTTGGATATGGCACTTGCCATCTCTGAGCAGCCACTTTCCTCATCCAGGAAAAGAGGGAGGGGAGCAGGCAGTCATGCGCCCTGTGGACCTGTGCTTTTTCTACCTCCAGAATCCATTCTCTTGGAGAATCATCCGCTCCCCTCCCCATTTCATAATAATCCTTCTTGGTTCCTATGGTATGGTGCCAACCCTGCAGATTCCGGAGACAGAAATTTGACCCAGGCCTAGCCATCAGCGTTCTCTGTGGGGCTTTTTAAAAATGTTTAGTTATTATTTGTGTATGTGTCTGTGTCGGGTCTTAGTTACAGCATGTGGGATCTTTGCTGTGGCATGCAGGCTTTTCTCTAGTTGTAACACACGGGCTTTAGAGTGTGCAAGCTCAGTCGAGGCATGTGGGCTTAGTTGCCCCGTGGCATGTGAGATCTTGGTTCCCAGACCAGGGATCAGACCCAGGTCCCCTGCATTGGAAGGTGAATTCGTAACCACTGGACCACCAGGGAAGCCCCTCTGTGGGGAATTTGTTTTCGAACATGTTTGAGGAAAAAATCCTGTTGGCATGCATGCTCAGCCTCGTCTGACTCTTTTACGACACCATGGACTGTAGCCCTCCAGGTTCCTCTGTCCGTGGGATTTCTCAGGCAAGAATACTGGAGTGGGTTGCCATTTCCTTCTTCAGGGGATCTTCCTGACCCCGGAATCGAAGCCAGGTCTCCTGCATTGGCAGGCGGGTTCTTTACCACCATGCCACCTGGGAAGTCCAACTTTGAGGGTTTAGGGGTACACAGTGGAAGCAATGAAGTTGACAGCACTTCGCAAGCCTCAGAGCACAAGGTATGTTTGTGAATAAAATCATTATCACCTCATTGTCACCATAATCACCATTATAGTCAGTAATATTATCATTATCATTGCTATGCCTGGGCCCAAAGACCTTTGCTAGCATGAAACAGGTTTATTAATCATCTGGCAGGGGCTTGCAGGAGCCCCGGACTCTGAGGCTAACTGGATCCTCAGTGAGAAAAATTAACTGATCGATTAGTGATGTCTGCCCTGACTGTAGAAGGGGACAGTCCTCTGTGCTGGTCATCCTTCATTCACCTCTCCTGTGTTGGAAATGAATATTCAAGGTTATGCGACACTTCCGGTGTTACAAGCAAATGCAAAATCTCAAACTAGAGACCAGAAAGAGGCCCAGAGGATACAGGGGTGAGTTCACTCGGTCGAAGCCAGAGCTTATGGGAGGCCTTTCACCATCAAAAGTTGGAAGCTCAGCCTGGATATGAAAGAGAATTACAGGCACGATCCTGGGCAGAAGAACTGGCAGACGATGGAAGATGTGTAGGCTGGGGATCTGCAGCTGAACCTTCTCTGGTCTAGGTGGTAGTCCATCTACCCGGACACTGCTGATGGGTGGATGAGAGTTTGTGTTTTGGCCAAGGCTGATGGCTTATGCATTCTGCCTCTAAGAACAGCTCTGATGAGAACACCCAAAGGAAAGGCTGCAGCTGAAAGCTCCCCTTCTGCAGCCCTGTGGCCAAGATTCCCACTGCCCTCTCAGTCTCACCACCTCCAGGGTTTCCATGACCCAGGTCCTCAACACAAATTCTCAAACAGCATCTGGCTTGACTCAGGGGACTTGTCCCTGAGTCCCCCCAAAGCTGGGTCTTGAAGGATCCTGAATCTTTACAAAGCAAGCACAGACAGGTCTGAGCAAAAAGTCCACTCCTGGTCCCTGCTCTGGCTGGAAAAGTGGTTGAGGTTTTCTAATTGACTTGCCTCGTGAGAATTATTTTTACAATTTGGTGATGCTCAGACTACACATCAGGTGTAAGCTAAGCACTCCCTGCTCACGACTTCACTGGACTCTCACAGCAACCCTGCGGAGCAAGTACTGATATTAATACCTCCATTTTACCAAGGAGAAAACCAAGACTCAGAGAACTGAAGTGCTTTGCCCAAGGTCACACAGCTAGTATGTTGCAAATCTGAGTTTCCATCCCAGCGCTGTCAAATCCCACATTTCTAGGAGCTCGGGGGCAGTGCCAACCTCACCTCACTCCCGTGCATGCACCTCGGTTCTCATCCCCCAGCGTCTGAATGTCCAGCTGCCCCTCTCTGTAGTGGGCACATGCTGAGATGGCACTTGGGGGCATCTGGGCTGCTTCTCATCCCCTGACCTGGGAAAGCTCCAGAGAAGGTCTGGGAACAGGGAATGGCAAATGTGGAGGGGGCAAGGGAGCGGAGAAAACAAACTGGGAAGATGAGAGCTGCAAGGTGAGATGAGGGCACATTGCATTCTAAACATCAGGCATCAGGAAGCCATTGATCACGACCTGGAACAAAGTCATAGAGGGGGGTTCACCTTAGGTTGTTTAGGTACAGTGTAATGTGGGGGAGAGGCCACCCAAAGAAAGAGTGTCGTGATCAGAAGAAGAGGAGGAGAGGGATGTTCTAGCTTAAGGGTGAAAAGTCCTAGGAAGAGGTGACGCCTGGGTTGAGCCATGTGGGCCTCGATGGAGTTGTCCAGGCGAAGAGGGTGGGGGAGGGAAACTAACAAGGTCCAGAGGCGGCAATAGGTGCATTCGGTAAATTGCAAGTATTTCGCTGGAGCAGGGGTCAGTCCTGGAAAGGGACCAGGGCTTTCCGTCCATGAGGGAGGGTCAAGCAGCTTAGGCTGGTGAAGAAGAGGAGGCCCTGGGATTTGGGAGCTGACCTGGCACCGAGCTGACGCTGCCAATCAGAGGGCACGGATGAGCTGGGGCTGGGGGTCCTAGCGCCCACCTCAGGGTGAGGGTGGCAGCAGGGATCTGTGAAGAGGGGCAATGTGACGACCTCACCACATGGGTTGGGCCAGGGCTGGGGGGCCAAGGAAGGTAGTCTCTAGGGAAAGAGGGGACCTGGAGGGGGCTGGGCTGATGGGCTTGTGGGCAAGGACTCAGATCCAATAAAGTCCTGGAAAGCAGATGCCAGAGGGAAGCAGAACAGACTGAGGACAGAGGAAGGAAGCACCTAACACGGCCCAAGAGAAGAAGGTTGGGAAGACTTCCTGGAGGAGAAATCCTAGTGTTTTGCAAGATTAAAAGGAAACAGCTCTGCCTCAGTTCACCAACTTGTACACGGGGGCATTCTCGGGGCAGGGCTGTGGCTCAGTGGGTAGGCATGAACGGTTCAGGCACTAGATACAATCTCTTTTCATCGAGGTCAGAATTAGCCCTTTGGCCAAGGGAAGGGATCTGACTACAGCCACTGGGAGGTGGGGAAGTGGGGATGGGCCACTAGCAGTCGTTTGGAGTGGCTTTGAAGAAGAAGGGAGACCAGTGAGGAGGCAGGTACAAGAATCCAGGTGAGAGGCAGTGAAGTCAAACCTCAGGCGGTGGCCTCAAGGAGGGGAAAGAGATGCTGTCCATGCTGGAGACTGATGGGTCAACAAAACCAGGCCAGGTCTGCTCGCAAGGACTTGTGACCTAGTGGGAGAGTCAGACATTTGGTCAAAAAATCAAGCAATAGCCAGAGGTGTGGAGTGCTATAAAGAGAGGTTCTGGAGCTGTAACATCCTTGTGAAAGGATGAGACTCACTCCAGGAAGCAGGAGGTGAAGACAGTCCTTCCGGAAGAAGAGCTAACAGCACGTCATGAATGTGGAGCACAAGAAATCGTGTTCCTCCTTAAGTTTCAGCCCATTGTATTACCTTTTCCAGAGACAAGCTCTCTTTCCCACACTCCCCCTGTCTTGCTTTACTCAGGACATTGTTGTTGTTCAGTCACCCAGTCATGCCCAATTCTTTGCAACCCCTTGGACTACAGCATGCCAGGCCTTCCTGTCCCTCACCATCTTCCTGAGTTTGCCCAAGTTTGTGTTCATTGAATCTGTGATGCCATCCAGCCATCTCCTCCTCTGATGCCCTCTTCTCCTTCTGCCCTTGATCTTTCCCAGCGTCAGGGACTTTTCCAGGGAGTCGTCTGTTTGCATCAGATGACCAAAATACTGGAGCTTCAGCTTCAGCATCAGTCCTTCCAGTGAATATTCAGGGTTGATCTCCCTTAAGAGTGTTTGGTCTTCATGCTGTCCAAGGGACTTTTAAGAGTCTTCTCCAGCACCACAGTTCAAAGGCACTGATTCTTAGGCATTCTCAGGACATACTGATTAATATCAGGTGTCCACCTGCCCCAACACCCTGGGCCTTCCAAGGCTGTGACTGTGACCCATTTGCCTCTGTACAGACCCCATCACCTCCCATCCTGGCACTGGCAGAGAGCTGATGCCAATTAGTGTTGTCACAGCCTCATTACAGATTGGGGTGGGTGGACGCATTTGCCATCACTCTTGTCGTAGTTCAGATTCCTCCCAAAGCAAGAACTTGGGTGTAAGTGGTTTATTTGTGAGATGAACCTAGGGAGCTCAGTGAGGGAGTGGGAAGGGAGAAAGCCAAGGAAAAGAAGGTATGTGGACAAGTGAGCTGCCGTGGTGGACCACTGGGGCTCCATCCCATTAGAAACACTCTGAGGAATTATACAGAACATGACTCAGAATTGACCCACCAAAGGACAAAGTGGTTTATTGATCCCCACCTCTCCTGGCGCCCCCAGTGTTTCCAAATTGCCCTGCGAGTGGGCTGGGCCAAGTCTCATGGCACCAGAGAGCCTTCAGGATGGGGACAAAAATCAACCAGGCGCTTGAGATGGGGAGTTGCCAGCAGGCTCTGGAACTGTCTGTCGAGGCTGGGAATGAGCATGGAGGTGGCCAAGGGAATGTGAAGTGAGGGCAATAACCGTCTGGTGACATTGCTCACTCCAGGCTCCAAGTCATCATCACCAAGCCTCTCTGTAACCATCTTCTGAGATCAAATACAGCTTCAGAATCCTCGCCATGATGCCCTGGGCAGCCATCTGCTCATCAGGGCGTAGCATCTGCAATGCACATATTCACTGTTCTAGTGAAGATGTGTGGACCCACAGATCAGACCCAGAGCCTCACTTTCCAGAACTGGGGGAAAGGCTGGAATGGATCTGTGTAGACTGAGAAGGGCTGGATGTGTGTCAGCGAGTGTCACTGAAGTGACCCCAGAACAAAGCCCCAAATCTCTTCTCACGGGGGCTGACCTTTGGACATCTGGGCCTCATCCTAGAGAGGCTTTTTTTTCCCATACAGTCCATCCCCGTAGGAAATTTCCAAAGCAGATGGCTGGGCTGCCCCAGGGAGACAGGCTGGCTTTACCAGAGAGCGGCGGCATCTGATAGTGCGGGCCACGCTTCCAAACAGTCTGAGCAGAGGAATTCCATCCAGATGGAGCTGGAAGGAGGCCTCCACAACTGGAGCTGCTGGAGCTTTCAGCAGATCCTGCCTAGGCTCCCTGCTGCCTCTGCAGGCCAGGGCTAAGAGGGTGGCCCTAGAAGTTGTCTCTGAGCAGAACTGCCAGGCCCAGGGGATCATACCCCGTGTTCTCAGGAACATTTTGAATGTGGAGACTTCCAATGATTCATCAATTTGATCAGGAATCTCAAACACCAGATCAGAAACAGGCACTTATTCCTCCAGTGTGAGCACAGACAGCTGTAGCCCCTCCTCCCACCCCCAACGCAGGGGAGGTTCTCAAACAGCCAATGGGAGGGGCAGCCTGGGTCTCCTCTCCCCAGTTGTTCTTCCAATGGGTCAGCTCCACCCAGCACCTCTTGACTCTTCACATTGAGGAGACTTGGGGTCCTTCCTCTTACCCATCATAGGCTGGGATCCCCAAGATGCCAGTCCTGAGACAAGGATTTTAATAGTAGGTGATTCTACGAAGCCCAATAGGAGAGCAAGCAACAGAGGGAAGGGAAGCCAGCCAAGAAATAAACAGGAGGGGGGTTATTGAGCAGATATTGCTGAAGGCAGCTGGGGTTCAGTCCCACTGGGGAGCCTGAGAGACAGTGCAGAACACACCTGTGCTGCCTGAGGAATGAGGAAGCTCGGCATTTACTGCCCCCCCACCTCCCGGCCAGACAGCATCCGCTGAGGGCAGCTCAGTGCTGAGGATGGAATCCCAGGCCCTCAGGGCTGCCCCAGGCACCGGCTCAGGGGAAGAGCCCTTAGGACACAAACTGAGATGGGGAGTGCTCGCAAGGTGTGGGCAGGGTACTGTGATGCCTCCTACATCACCCTTCTCCATCTTTCCTCCCCTTTCTCCTTTTCCCTCCCTTCTTTCCTTCTTTCACCCTGAGATCCTTACTGTGCCTCTTGTTCTTAACATCTTTCCTAGGGTTCTTGGAATTGAATGTTTCTTCAAGTGTGGTCCCCTGAGATTTTTGTTAAAAATATAGACACCAGGGCCCTACCCCAGTCCTACTAAATCAGTATTTTTGGTTTACAGGCCTAGAAACCTGAGTTTAAACAAATATCCCGAGTGGATCTGATGCACGTGGACCTTGTTAGTCCTAACCTAGACCTAACTCCATTACAGCAAGGGGGAAGCAGGGAACTGCTGGTCAGTTCTGGAATCTTCAATCCCTGCCTTTGCCCCTACCTGACTTCCTGCCTGCCTCCTTGGGTTTTGTTGTTGCTGTATTACCCATCCCTTCTCTTCAGGGTCCTTCTCTCTTGACCAGTTCTTGGGTTGGCTGCCTCTTGCATTTGCCTCTGCCCATGATGGGTCCTTCATAGGATTCAGGGCTTGGCCTTTCACCGAGGAGTGAAGAGGTGGTACTCACTCCATCTACCATTCAGTCACATCTGCAACATCTGGCCAGGTGCATCGTTAGGGTCCACAGGGAAAGAAATTGGATTTGGGTGTTCACACCAGCAGTCACAACAAGGCATCCTGCTAAAACTCACTGAGCACTGCTGTGGCACTCCACCACATCTAGCACACTCTTTAATTTTTGGAGTGCCACACAGTCCAACTGAAGCCCATGTCCCTTTGTGCATGACCAGATGGCATAATTTAGCCATGTACAAACTCATTTTTTAAATGTATATGCATTAAGCACACATCCACAGATGAGAAGTCTCACAGCGCAATACCAAATGACATAGCAACACAATGTCTTGTGATAACACATGGCACACAAGTTGTCACAGCATGAAAAAAAAACCACTTTCAAGTCTTGTGGTGACATAGCCACACACCACATAATACAGTTGCACAGCAAGTTGGTGTTGAAAACACACACACACACACACACACACATGCACACACCCACCCACACACAACTCAATCCACAGCAGCTAACATGGACTTTTACATACAACCAAAAAGAAACCCATATGGAACACAGCCCCAGAGCAGCACATAGTCAAGGTCTCGGTTATAACAACACACCTTGTTGAAATAACACGCTATTTTACAGCCTGGGAACAGAGAGGCAGCAACACACAACCTAGCTCAGCTGACTTAGCCATAGTCAGGGCAGGACAGACCCGGGCGTGCAGAGGAGACTGATGGTGAAGGAAAAGGTTGCCTTTGTTTGAACAGATGTCTCCTAAAGGGGAAGAGGTGTTATTTAGCTGCTTTGATGAGCTAATGGATTCCAGTAGCTGTGAACCTCGGGGGATTCATTAGTGGCCCCATGAGCAATCGCTGTTCTTACACACTCTTCCACCCTCACTGATTTCTCACTTCCTTGCTAGAGCAGACAGCCTCCAGCCGCAAAGCCAAAGCCCTATTTGAACAAGAAGGGCAGAAGCCGAGCAAATATTTGTGTCTTCAGGCCTCACTTGGCACTTGCTGGGATGAGGTTTCCTTCTGGCATCAAGAGGAAACATTTGCCAGGCAGATTCTGTTGGATTTAGCCTGGGTGGGGGGCGGGGGCTCCAGGCCCCGTCCTGGACCTCTCCTGTTGGGCTGGGATGGCCCCTCTCCCTCTCTCCCTGCACTCACCTCTTATCTGTTATCAGCCTTGAACACTTGTGCTCTAGATATACAGTGATTAACTCCAGAGAACAAGGGTTGAGAAAGTGGGTGTGTAATGGGGGCAAGGGGTCCCTGGGTGACAGAAGAGAACTCCATGCCTGCTGGGAGGAGAGGGCCCTGGTGAGGTGTGGGGGTCAGAGACAAGCTTCAGTTCCTGCTGCTTTGCCCTGTAGGCTCCGTGAGGGCCCCTCCCTAGTTGGCGGGGTTGCTCATTGTTCTCTTATCTCTCTGAACCAGTGACAGTCTGTCCTCCAAGGCTACTGATCACATGGTATTGTTATCATGCTGTGCCTGTCACCAGCCAGGGCTGTGGGGCTGTTGATTTCTGATGAACAGCACCTGAGCGCCAAAGGGAATCTGTTCTTGGCCTTATCTCCGGCCTGTGTATCCTGCTTGGGCTCCACGTTCACCGTCCCAGTGGAGCCATCACCATACCAGTAGCACTCCCTAGGGTACCCAGATAAGGCGCTAGGTGTCTGTGCCCTGAGCTTGGAAGTCAATAACTGTGGCAGACTGGCATCTCCAGACCAGGTCAACATCTCTGGGTATCTTTCTGAGGGGAACTGTGACAGTTATGACCATATCGAAGGCACAGAATTTACTCTGGGGAATGTCCCCAGCTTCAGCACTCACTAGCTGTGTGGGATTCCACATCTTTTCACTTGCTTACTGCCTCCTTCCCCAGCTGAACAAGGGAGAAAAACCAGTCAGCACCAAGGACAGCGCATTAGGACGCTATCCAAGGGGGGAAGGGAGGGAGGGAGGGAACGGGAAGGGAGGGAGGGAACGAGGGATGGATAAAGGGAGAGGGATAGAGGAGGTAAAGGATGGTGAGAGAAGGGGAAAGAATGGTGAGGGAAGGAGGATTCTTTTGCAGGTCAAATAATGCTGTGTTATTTAGGGGTCTGCCCTTTTCAACTTGCCCAGTAGTTGAAGAAAAGTTGGCCAAGGCAGAATGCTGCTGGTGCTGCTGCTAAGTCGCTTCAGTCGTGTCCGACTCTGTGGGACCCCATAGACGGCAGCCCACTGGGCTCCCCCATCCCTGGGATTCTCCAGGCAAGAATACAGGAGTGGGTTGCCATTTCCTTCTCCAATGCATGAAAGTGAAAAGTGAAAGCGAAGTCGCTGAGTCGTGTCCGACTCTTAGCGACTCCATGGACTGCAGCCCACCAGGCTCCTCCGTCCATTGGACCTTCCAGGCAAGAACACTGGGGTGGGGTGCCATTGCCTTCCCTGAAGGCAGAATGAGTGAGGCTAAATTTTTCTGATCTTAGACAGGAAGGATTTGGGGCAATTAGATATTCCACATCTGGAGAAGGAAATGGCAACCCACTCCGGTGTTCTTGCCTGGAGAATCCCAGGGATGGGGGAGCCTGGTGGGCTGCCGTCTATGGGGTCGCACAGAGTCAGACACGACTGAAGCGACTTAGCAGCAGCAGATATTCCACATCAATATCGGCCAAAGAAGGAACTTGAGGGAAGTGACAATAACAATACAGTTCGTTGACCGTGTCATGCTCTGCGCTAAATCTTCGTGTGCTGCAACTCATGTAATCCACCCACCAAACTTGTCATATTGGTGCTATCATATCTCCCATATAACAAATGAGGAAACAGAATATGAGTGAAGCTTAATTACCAGCCTGAAGTCACACTATAGCATATGGCAATGCCTGGGACTCGAGAAGAATGAAATCCCTACTTATTTTCCCCTCCATTCCACTCCTTCCTGACAATATTTCCTGACAACATTTCATCTTCTTGTGTCCTGTATCTCTTTGAACTTGTCTCTCTTTAACTTATTGGCTCATGTGTCCTCATGTTTGCAGAAGGAGACTCCTGGGTTCCATCTTTTAGCTTAAAAATCTCCTTTAGATTTTCCTGGGCTGGAATCAGCAGGGCAATGTTTGGTTCCCTATGTTCTGCAGCAGGGAGGTTGCTGACTGGGGAAGGACCTAGGGTCTGACTTGTAGTCACTCTGTGGCTGATCCTCAAGGAGGGGTGATGTAAATAGACCTTTGATAGCATCAAACAGAAGGTTGTCTCATGAAAGTTCCATGTGCCTTTGCTGATTCAATGTGAAAGGAGTAGCTGGAAAGCAGTATATACCCAAGGAGCGTTTGGCTTGGTTGTCAACCCTCAGTGATCCTGAGCAAAACACCTCTTCTCCCCATAAATCGTGGAGGCCCCACAACTTCAAACAGGGCAGATACTTGGCACACATTACTGAATTGGTGTGAATTTCGTCCATCTCATTATGCTTCACTGTCTTGTAGCATAGCCCCATCTGAGCGTCTGAGGCCGTGCTCCGCACTGAGGATAAAAGTGGAGATGGAGATGTGAGGGAGAACACCTGCTAGAGGGAGCTTAACTCTGGGCAAGTTGGGGGAGAGCAGATGGGAAAAGGTTTGGATACTCTGGATAAATGAAAACTGTCACACACTCCAACTCTTTCAGGAACATAATTCCTAGTGATCTGGTAGATCTGACTTAGGTACGATCTTCAGTTTAGTTCAGTCCAGTCGCTCAGTCGTGTCCGACTCTTTGCGACCCCATGAATTGCAGCACACCAGGCTTCCCTGTCCATCACCATCTCCTGGAGTTCACTCAGACTCACTTCCATCAAGTCCGTGATGCCATCCAGCCATCTCATCCTCTGTCGTCCCCTTCTCCTCCTGCCCCCAATCCCTCCCAGCATCAGAGTCTTTTCCAATGATCAACTCTTCGCATGAGGTGTCCAAAGGACTGGAGTTTCAGCTTTAGCATCATTCCTTCCAAAGATCTTAGATCTTATCTAATGTCTAGGTTACTAAGCCAGAGGATATAGAGGGGTATTTTGACGGGTAAATCAATTAATAGATAATGCATACCCAAGAATTCAAGCTGGAGAAGGCAATGGCAACCCACTCCAGTACTCTTGCCTGGAGAATCCCGTGGGCTGAGGAGCCTGGCAAGCGGCAGTCCATGAGATTGCAAAGAGTCGGACATGACTGAGCAACTAACACACAAGAATTCAAGCTTCACAGCAAAAACCCAGGTTCATCAGGCCTCCTGCATAGGTAGTGTGGAGTCTTAACCCCTGGCCCACCAGGGAAGTCACCTCATTTTTCTCAGGAAAAAAATACTTAATAAGTAGAGTGTAATTAAAATAACCTTGAAGAATTTTTATATTCTTTGAGAAAAACTTGTCTTCTCCTAATAAAGCAAGCCCTGGAAGCTTAGCTATATATCTTCACAATCCAATATTTTCAGGACTTATACCATTGAAAAGGAAGATTAAAATCAATTGGATATGCAGAATTGTGAGTATATTGTCAAAGATCACCCTATATTATGCAGTGTTTTTTAAGTGTGTGTATTTACTTTTAAAATTAAAGTACAGTTGATATATAATATTATATGTTACAAGTATACAATATAGTGATTCACAATTTTTAAAGGTTATAAGTCTATATATGGGCTTCCCAGGTGGCTCAGTGGTAAAGAATCTGCCTGCCAATGCAGGAAACACAGGAGACTCATGTTCGACCCCTAAGTCAGGAAAAAACCCCTGAAGTAGGAAATGGTAATCCATTTCAGTATTTTGGCCTGGAAAATTCCATGGACAGAGGAGTCTGACGGACTATGGTCCATGGGTTGCAAAGAATTGGACTTGATTTAGCACAGATGCACTCTATTTATAGTCAGAATTAAATATTGGCTATATTCCATAAATACATCCTTGTAGTTATATAGTATATTTTGTTCAAACTAAATGGCTGCTTTCACACCAATGTGTCTTTAGAAACTAAAATTTAATTTTAATTTACTTGTACATTTTGAAAGTTAATGTATAATTTTACATTCAATAAAACGCACAACTCATGAAAGAAAAAACCAAGTTCGGATTCTGGTTCAGTGACTCTAGTTATCTGACCCTGGGAAAATCACTTAGCATTTTCATCTGTCTGAGGACAGTTAAAATTGAGAGATCTGTTTAACTCCCAAGTTGACAAGTCAAGTAGACCACTGAATATAAAGGCCAGACTGTAAAGCCAGGATGGGGCTGGAAAAATTAACATGGGAGCCATTGTCGAAGTGAAGTCCTCAGTCATGTCCTACTCTTTGCAGCCTCATGGACTGTAGCCTACCACGCTCCTCCACCCATGGGATGATGTTAAAAGCTATGAGAATGAGTTCCCTGCAGGAAGTTGGGAGAGAGATGTGTTACTTTGAACAAGTTGCTCAGCATCTCTGTATCTGTTTCCTCATCCTCAAAATGGGGATGATAATAGTACCTCCCTCACTGGATTGTCCTAAAGGTAGGACTGAGATAACTCCTATTCAAGTACTTAAGATCTGATTGATATATGTTCCATACGGAGACTTAATCTTCACCTAGCCCTTCAAGACAGGTATAATCAACCCCATTTTGCAGAGAAGGAGGCTGAGGCTCAAAAGAGTCTAAGGTTTCATGGCAAGTATGCAACAAATCAATGTCTATATACAAATTCCATGCCTCACAGCCTCTAGCCTCTGGAGGAACACCATATGAACTCATTAAAAAATTTCAAGGGATGAGTTTATGACTCTTGCCAGAAAGGACAAGGCTGACCTTCCAAAAGGCAGTGGTAGCAGACTCTGGGCTTGGAAGAAGGTGTCATTAGGAAGAGACTACCATAATCTTCAGGGTGAATTCCTGTGACAAAACCCCAAATGATGTGCACACTCGGTTTCCCATCTCACATGTATGAATGCCTCCTAGGCAGTCACTGTTCTTCCCAATTCCAGAAGCCAATGAAGCAGTGTCTCTGCAAGGAGTGACTTAAAGCCTGTCCCATTTGCCTTCTCAGATGAGTCAGTGAAGCAAAATATTCAGACAATAAAGAGAGTTAATGACAGGCCTCCCCAGCTGGCCGAGCTGGCCCCTGGGGGAAAGGAGTCAATGAGCTTCCATCACAGCTCTGCTGGCTTCTCCATTTCTTCATCTTCTCACGCCCATACAGCCCCCTTGCCTGCCTTGCTTGCTGCCTTGGACATTGATTGCAGCAACTCAAGCAGCGAAATGAGACTTTGCAGGCTCTGGGGCATCTCTAGGTCAGTGGCGGGAGGCGAAGGGTGGTGGGGGAGGCAATTTGGTTCTCTTGGTAAGTGATTGCACAACTTCCCCAGCTCCTCTAAAAAGGAACTTCCTTGGAGCCCCATGAAGGTGATATATGAGGAGGATCCCTGGAACTCACAGTTAATAATACAACTAATAATAACTAACATTAAGGTGAGGAGGTGTTATTATGGCAGACACTGTATCAAACTTATTATTGATACATACAGTATCTCATTCAGTTCTTAAAACAGCCTTCCAATGCTGGTACTATTAGCATTCCCATTTTGCAGACGAGAAGACTGAGCTCAGAGAAGTGACATTGTTTTCCTAAGGTCATACAAGTTGGTAGATTTGGCTTCCTTTCTTAAGTCTTTATTGAATTTGTTACAATACTGTTTGCTTTACATTTTGGTTTTTTGGCTGGGGTGGGAGGCATGTGGGATCTTAGCTCTCTGGTCAGGGGTCAAACCTGCACCCCCTGCATTGGAAGATGAAGTCTTAAGCACTGGACTGCCAGGGAAGTCCCTCTTTTTAAAATATATTTTTTATTGACGTAGTTGAATTACAATGTTGTGTGTTAATTACTGCTGTGACTCACATGAGTCACTTTGCTATACAGCAATAATTAACACACAACATTGTAATCTGTATATATTAACACACAACATTGTACACACACACACACACTTCCTTTTTCATACACTTTTCCATTATGGTTTATCACAGGATACTGAATACAGTTTCCTGTGCTATACAGTAGGACCTTGTTGTTATCCATTCTGTATATACCAGCTTGCGTTTGCTAATCTCAAACTCCCAATCCAACCCTCTCCTACCCCCTGCCCCCTTGGCAATCACCAGTTTATTCTCTATGTCCCTGATTCTATTAATATTTCTGTTCCATAGATAGGTTCATTTGTGCCATATTTTAGATTCCACATATAAGTGATACTATGTGGTATTTGTCTTCTCTTTTTGACTTATTTCATTTGTACTTGGTAGAATTGGGATTCAAACTCACTATTACTCCAAAGCTGAAGCTGGACTGCTTCTCTCCTTACACTTTACACTTCTCTCCTTTACACTCCTGTAGAACAATAAGTAAGTTTCACTAATTTATTCAAAAATTAACCAGTCTAGCAAGGTAATGGTCACTAAGCCAGGTGTCTATTATTCCCGTGTTGGCACTGTATCTTTTCCAGTAAAACCTGAGGTTGTACATTTTCTTGTTACTCACTGAATGACACGGTTGATCTTCTTGACTTTGTGGTCAACTCAACTCTTCAAATCTTTCTCATATGAACTGGGATTGAATCAGTATGGTCTGACTTGAATTCACACAGAACACAAAGGTCTCAAGAAATTTTACTGACATAGGGAATTGGCAGTAAAGAAACCAAAACAGGCATATTGGATTTAGATTGGATTTTGCTTTTTTCTTTTTTCCCATTTAAATCAAGGTATAGCTAACATACAGTAAAGTGTACTGATCTCAAGTGTACAACCCACTCAATTACTTCTCACTCAAGTCAAAATAGAGAATGTTTCCTCGATAGAATTCCCCTATAGGAATCCCAGTCAATTTCTCTACCCCAGAAGTGATCCCTATGGGTTTCACTTTTAAATTTTAAGCATCCACAATTATAAATTATCAACTTTTGCAAAATGAGATTTTAAAGTATCTTGGAAATTAAAATAGTTCAATTTTCTTTTTTCCCAATTGTTTCTAAGCTTTGAAAATCTGTTTTCTTCCTGAGATTTGACAACTTTTCATTTTCATGTGTTCCATGTTAAGAATACTTTATATATTTGTATTTGAGTATTTAACTTGTTTGAAATTTGTTTGATGAACCCCCTGATGTGAAGGTCAAAGCATACTTTTTCTAACCAATTACCATTTTGCTATTTACTGACCATTTCTCTCTAAATTGTTCTTTGAGAATTCTTTTCTTATAACTTAAATTGTTATACATTAACACATTTCTCATCCCCAAATTGGAATGCGAATGACACCCACCTCATAAAATGAGTGTGAATATCAGATTATGTGGAATAAATTAAGTATAGGATCTGTCACAGTCAGAGTTCTGGCATACACTCGGTCTCAACAAGTGGCAATTCCATCCCTCCCCACCCACTCCCATAGACATGCTCCTCCCTCTTATTTAAGGCACTGTAACTATGGAAAGAGGAAAAACTTTCTTACAAGACTGTCCAACAGGCTAACCTGGAGGTCAGATGTGCACCTAGAAAGTAGAAGACCTCTGATTTGGATATTTATAGAGATTCTATTTATCTTCTGAGGGCTTGGCTGATGGATCAATTACTCCCAAATGCCAGTTTTGAAAATGATTCCAGTGACTGATAAAATTTTCTGTGGCTTTTAATGAAACGACAGAGATAAGGACAATGAAGTGAGTTTTCATAAATCTATTTTAGTCCACTGTATTTTATTCTAAGATTATGGCCTCCTACTTTTTCAGGTTTTATCAAAAAATGGAAAGAGTAGGTGACTGTTGATGTTTCTGAATGTCTATTACCTGAAATTGTCCTTTTGTTTTCAAAAGTTACTGGCTCACAAAATCCTTAAATCTTGAAGTATCAACTTTGAGGTTCCTTGCAACACCTACAAAACAAGATTCACTGATAATGAGTTGATCTTTTTTTTAGTTCTTCAGAGAACCATCCACTATATATAGCAGGTGATCAGTAACTTTTGCAGAATTACTGAATGAATAATATTGTAGTATAACATCTGCCTGTGTGTTTATCATTGACTGGAAAGAAACTGTTGCAAGAGGCCAAACTTGGCAGACTGAGAAATATGCACCAGGCATTTAGCTCCAAGCTTTCCTCTCATCTGGCCGTCAGCACCTCGGACAGCTCAGCTACACTTGCACGGATCTCTGAGGAAACCTATCTAAACACAGACAAAGGCATTTTTACATGATCTTTTCTCTACTTCATTATTTAAATAAAAATCTCTTGTTCATACACAAGGCTTTCTCTTTGCTCATTTAAACCTCGCTCTCGGGTTGTTTGCCTCGTGGTCTGCAATTCCCCAGCAAAACAGTCAGCTCCAACTCCGAGCTTCAGAAATGCCAATTTTAATTAAAAGTGCAATTTTCAAATCCACCTAAAGCTCAGATAGGATATGGCACACTTGCTGCCCTGTGATCTTTCTGGCTTCCTTGTTGATTAAGATGGGTGCTGTTCTAAGTGCTTTGTCAAATCTTCACAAAAATGAGACGAAATTGACATTTACACCTTTATACCAGCAAGAAAGTGATATATTAGATTCACCTCTGTTGTTGTAAAAGCTTACTTCTGGCTTAAGGGCAGCAAGAGGCCAATAGGTCCCTAGTGACAAGTCTGTTCTGATGCTTCAGCTTTAAAGGCTTTCTTCCCAGCTGGTGGTGGGGTAGGGGAGAGTTACTATGTCATTTTCCCATTGACTTCTCCAACTCTGTCTTCCTAGAGTTCCCTTTGTTGCTATGCAAGGACTTTGAGCTTTTGGGGTAATGGCTCTCTAACTTTAGTGAATATAAGAAAAGCACAAAAGGTTCTCTTAGCGCCTTCATTGGCTCTACTTCTAGAGACTCTGATTCAACAGTTTTTGAGCATGACTCCAGAATCTGAATTCTAATGAAGCACCGATTATTGTGATGAAGGAAGATCATACTCTGAGAAGATTTGTTCCAGCAATTCCTAGAAAATTTACTACAAAAATCAAAGCTGTAGAGTGGGTGAGAAACGCTGTGTAGGGAATCCAGGAGTGTGGGACCCTGTCCAGATCTAATTATTTGCTTTCTAGTGTCCTTGAGCAACTCATTTCCCCTCTCTGTTACCACTCCTCTATCTTTATAGATGAAGGATGCTGACTCCAGTTCCTGAGACACCTCCAGTCCTCCCTTCCATCAGCAGGCTGGGTTTCTCATGGACGTGGCTAAAGTTGAGACCCAGGAACTGAGGCTATAGTTTTGGGGTTTATTTTTACCCCTTTAAGCAAAATTGTGAAATACACCACACATCTAGAAAAACTTACGACATAAACACATAGTTATTTAATAATTCTAAAGTAGGCATCTATGTAACTACTACCCAAATTAAAGAATGGAACACTGCCTGAAACTCCCCATGTGATCCTTTATAATTATGCCCTCACCCTTCGTCTAGAATAAGTCACTGATTCCATCTGCTATGGTCAATTATTTCCTTGCTTTTATATTTTAAATAGTTTTACCACTTTTGCATGCATCCCAAAACAGTGTCTTAGTTTTGCCTACTGTGGATTTTATATAAAGTGAGACAGTGAAAGTCACTCAGTCATGTCCGACTATTTGCAACCCCATGGACTATACAGTCCATGGAATTCTCCAGGCCAGAATACTGGAGTGGATAGCCTTTCCCTTCTCCAGGGGATCTTCCCAACCCAGGGATCAAACCCAGGTCTCCCGTATTGTAGGCGGATTCTTTACCTGTGGAGCCACAAGGGGAACCCAAGAATATTGGAGTGGGTATCCTATCCCTTCTCCAAGGGGTCTTCCTGACCCAAGAATTAAACCAGGGTCTCCTGAATTGCAGGTAGGTTCTTTACCAACTGAGCTAGGCTCATTTATTTTTTGCTGTCAGTATAAGAAAGATTTATCCACGCTGCTATACATAGCTATAGTTCATTCATTTCGCTGCTGTATAATATTCTTCTCATGATTATACCACAGTTAATTATTCTATTTTTAATGAGTATTTGGATTGTTTCCAGTTTTTAGCTATTATAAACCATGCTGCTATGATCATTGTATATGTGTCTTCTAAAGTCATGTACACAACTACCTCTGGAAAGAAAAAGATTTGCTGGGTCATAGGGCTTGCTGATCTCCAGCTTTGCTAGATAATGCCCAACCATTTTATAAAATCTACCAGTCTGAACCTCTTATTATAAATGACTGAGAATTCATGGTTCTCCTCCTTCTCTCCAGAATTTTATGGATACTCTTTCTCTTTTCAGAGTCCTTGAACATGCTGATCCTTCTTCTTAGAGTGTTCTCTTTCCCTATTTTGTTATGTATCTTGCTAACTCTAGGCAGTCATTAAAGACTCTTCCTCCTGAGGAGTCTTCTCTGACTCCTCAAATCTTGGTTATGTGCCCTCCATATGCCTGTAGCTCCCTTCATTGTCCCCTCCATAGTCTGGATCACATATATTGTAACTTCTTATTCATCTGCCTGTCTTATCCCCTCCCCTGCACCCATATACCAGACTAAAGGATCTCTGAAGGCAAGGTGTGTACCTTGATTTAATATAGTGCCTAGCACACAGCTCAGTAGATGATTGTTGAATGAGTAGAATACATTTCTCCTCTCAACTCATGGCTCCTGTCAACCATTGGGAAGCCAGGTGAGTATTAAGGCTTTTCAGAGAATTGTTGCCAAAACAACAAATAATAACTCTGGGGAAATTAATTGTTAGATCTGGCTCTTTCATTAGTAGCTCATCAAAGGGCTCTGAGCCCCTAGGGGGACTCTTAAAGATAAGTAACAGATCAGCATGGAAGAAAAGGCATCTTCCTGCCATCCCCCCACCGCTACCACCACAAACACACAAAACAGATACACCTCCTGCGAATTGTGGGCCTGGCCATTTAACACAGTTATTACCAACTTCCACTTAGTGAATTATGAGAAACAGCCTCAAGAGAGCTTTCAAAGATCTTCAAATGGATGTTTAAAAGCCTGCAGTTTCTCAGACAGGCTCAGCTAATGGCATTTATTACTTGGAGGATAGGGTATTTACATAAAGCGGGATTTTTATTATAATGATCAGATGGTTCCTGAGAGGGAGGACAGAGAGGAGAGGGGGAGAGTGAAGATACAAACATTCTACTTGGATGGATGTCAAACTTAGGAAAGGGGTTGCGTGGGGATGATCCTGGGGCAGGAGAGGCCAGGTACAGAGAACAAGAGAGTCAGCACGCTGGACAGCTCAATGTGTCTGTCAATGCATCTATTGATGGGCATAGTGTCTGACACTTCTTTCCTACTAGGGTCCTTCCTTTAATGACTTATGGCATGTTCCTCATTTATCCCAGCTATAGCCTTGGCTGAAGATAACCCAGGGTATTCACTAATTCCTAGCTTCATCAGTAGATCTAGGGATTCCCAAGCACTCATCTGCGCCACAGTGGTCAAGATGAAGAGAATTAAACCAGTTGCTGCTGACTTCAAGGGCCTTGAATTGGTTATCCGATTCTGGATAATAAGCAACCCCAAAAACACTTACAGGCATAAAATAATCATCTATTGTAATTCTGCTGATTGCGTGATTCTCCCACTGGCAGTGACTAGGTAATTTATGCAACTGTAACCAGCAAGTGGATCCTTTGGGGCTGGGGTACAAGACAGTGTACAAATTTAATGAGAGTGATTCCAGGAGTGAGTCTGGAAAACATGTCTTCCAGGTGGGCAGCTCTGAGCAGAAGATTTTAGGAAAAAGAATCAGCATGTAAGCAAAGGTATGAACCAACTGGAGGCTGTTTGGGAGCCATGGAAATTGGAAAGTGGTCCTGACCAGGTTATCAAAGGGAGAAATGATTTCAGATGACTCTGGGGAGGTGAGTAGGGCACTGGATATTAAATAAGGAACTTAGCCAGTATCTTACGGATTTTGAGAAGACATGGCATAATATAATAAATATCATTTAGAAGAATAATTGCCAATAAATATCAAGTACACTACTGAGCACTGGACACAGCATTATCTCACCTAATCCTTGCTATGATTGTCAGTTTACACATAAGCTGAGGTTTACCCAGGGTTGCATAGTTAATAAGTGCTAGTGGTGTGATTCAGAACCCAGATGGTCTGGCTTTAGAACTGGTTGACTTAGTTACTATAGTTCTTCTTGGGGGAGGGGGCGGGGAGGGTGTGGATCTTGGAGGTGGGAGTGGGACTGGAAATGAGAAATGAGGCAAAATTAAATTTTCATTTCAGAAAAGGGGGGATGTTCCATAATTTAATAAATATGGAGAACACCAGATTAAACAAAGTTTATCAGGTTTCTTTACTGCTGGACTTCTTGGAGCCTAATGTGAAACACTAATATTCAACTGGAAAGTAAGTTCCATAAGTGCAAGGGTCTTTGCCTCTCATCGACAGTTCTTCTAATTTCCAACAGCCAGAATGGTACCAGACATACAGTAGTAGCTCAATAAACATGCACTGAATTAATTAACTGATTTGAGAATCTCCAAGGGCTTCCATATTCCAGAATTATTTAACTACAGAATAGCCTTTTACCAAGGCTGTTTTTCCCTATTGGCCCTTCAAACAACAATAATGCTCTGTGGAATACAATTGAGAAGTTCAGCCTTAGAGTACATAAAAATTAAATCAACTTTTATTGTGCATCCACTGTGTCTCAGACACTCTTCTTCATTTACCCACTTGTCCATGCCTTTGCATGAGTGCTAAGTTGCTTCAGTCTTGTCCAGTCTACTCTTTGTGATCCTATGGACTATAGCCTGCCAGGTTCCTCTGTCCATGGGATTCTCCAGGCAAAAATACTGAAGTGAGTTGCTGTGCTCTCCTCCAGGGGTCTTCCTGAGCCAGGGATCAAACCTGAGTCTCTTACGTCTCCAGCACTGGCAGGCAAGTTCTTTACCACTAGCGCCACCTGGGAAACCTGTCCATGCCTTTAGAAAACATGAACTGGGAGCTTGCCACTCATTGGATCCCCTACAAAATACCAAGGGACAATGATAAGAAGACATGTCCCATGCCCTCAGCCAGGGAGCATTTTCTCATTTTATATACGATTTGGTTTTAATTTCCAACAATCTTGCACAGTTTTCTATCTCATTAGAGATGCGAAGCTCAGAGAGATGAAATAACTTAATTAAGATCTCAGCACAGTCAAGTGAAAACTGCTGGCCCTTACATGATGGACAGCCCTCTCCCACTCACAGGTGGAGCAGAGGGAAGCAGTTGTTGGCTTTGAGAATCCCACTCCATCTACACACTAGGATCCTGGACAATCGGGGGCCAGGGCTGCACTGTCCCTTCAAACAGGTAAACTGAGGTTGCCACTGTTTCTTCCTGCTGCAGGAATAAAGTGTTTCTCAGTGGTCAGACCATGCAGCAGAATTCTGAGCTAGAGAAGCAGCGGACCCCAGACTGTAACGAGAATGTCCTGCGCCACCCAGTGGGTGGGTCCTGGCTGCAGGCGATTCTTTAGCCAACACACAAGTCTTCCCGCTGTGGGGGCAGGTGACATATGTGGGAGTTCCTTTTATTATCAAAGGGCCCCACCTCCCATGGTCATACAGGCACATGCATGTAGGACTATGCATACATGTCCACAGACAGGCATGAACATGCACCTGGAGACTCAAGCACATAGGCACACATACAGGCACACCAACAAAAGGGCACAAAAATGCAGGTGCACACACAGCACACCCACACAGATGCACACGCAGGGGCCTGTACACTCATCACAGTCACATACCTGACAACCATCCCTCACTCTGCAGCACTCCATGCTAAGTCCTTCCCTGGAAAGATATGAGAGGAGGTGACAGGATGAGATAAGGCCAGGTACCAAGGCATAGTGGGCCCATGGGAATCGGTGACATGCTGTCCCCTGACATGGCAGGTCTGGCCCAGGCTGGCTGCTTGCAAGGTTCTCTCCTTTCAGCCACAGGTTGTCCACTAAAGCACTAATCAGCAGACCTGGACTCTTGGAAGTGCCAGCTCTTATAACAAAGTAGTCACTTTGACAGATGGAAGAACTTAAAAGAAGTTCCCCAGGATCAGGGTACTTGTGTAACCCTATTTAACATCCCTGAAATAAGCTGTGTGTGCGCTAGGTCGCTTCCAATAAGTTGTGTGTGTGCTAAGTCATGTCCAACTCTTTGCGACCCCATGGATTATGGCCTGCCAGGCCCCTCTGTCCATGGGGAATCTCCAGGCAAGAATACTGGAGTGGGTTGCCGTGCCCTCCTCCAGGAAATAAGTTAGCTCCATCATTCTGGGAGTCAGAGTAGTCACAGCACTCATTTCCTAACATTAAATGTGATCAGTTTCAAATCCCCATCCAGCTGGCCAAGAAGAAAATTCAACTAGTCAAAACTGAGCTTCCCTACTCACCTCCACCTCTGCCAGCTGAACTGAGGTCATAAGGGTTTACTCAGAGCAGGCCATCTGGGGAGAATCCTTTGGTTCTCCATTCCCACTGGCCATTATTAAAATACTCTTTGTCCAAACTCATATATAGTCATCCCTCTGTATTCATGGGGGACTGGTTTCAGGACCACTCCAGAATACCAAAAATCTGTGGATGATCAACTGCCTTGTGTAAAATGGCATAGTACAGCCAACCTTCTGTATCTGAGAATTCTGTATCCATGTGTTCTGAATTTGTGGACTCAAGCAACCAGTAGATATTGAGGGCTGACTATAATTCTCAAAGCCATGTGATTCTGAGGTCTGAATGTCAGTCATATACACGGAGACCCCTGCTGGGTCTGAAAACTCTGATGCCTTTCCTACAGAGAGGCTCCCAGGTGGCCTTCCTTAGCATTCCAGAGTTCTAGAAGTGGGTGTGCAGATTGTCATACACACACACACACACACACACACACACTCCCTGGATGAGACTCTAGAGTGTCCTGGAGAACAATCAGTTAAAAAGAATCATTGAAATATAAATACATCTTCCTTTATCAGCCCGACTCTCCAACAAAATTGATCGACTCCCAGCACGCTTAATTCCAATGAAGCGCACGTTCTCAGTGCTATAAAAATGACTTCATCACGGTCAAGAAGAGAATGATTAAAAGAAATGAATATGTGGGTGATTGAATACAGCATGCCCAGTGACAGTGCAGTGGAGGACGAGGATTGCTATCTCGGCTCAGCCTCTGCTGGGTTTACGGTCCTCCCAGGGGCTGCCCCATCTCTGAGCAGAGGTGGGATGGCCACAGAGTAAACGCTGCCCTGGCCACACCTGGCAGCCATCACCCGGCACACAGAATGGTTGGCTGGGCTGGCCTGGCCACCTCCAGCCTCCTGTTGCGGTCAGCACAGAGAAAGCACGGACTGAGGACCCTGGAGGCAGACTGAGAGGGTCTGGATGCCAGCTTTCTCATGTAATATCTGTGCAGCCTTACATAAGCTGGCTAACCCCGCTACACCCTCACTTTCTCCTTCCGGAAAATGGGAATAATGAAAACAGGAGGATTTCACTAAGTTTGCTGTGAAGGTTAAATGTTGTAATATACCTGAAGTAGACTGATGGCCCCAGGGGAGGCCAGGGCTGACTGACTTGGTACTTGTGTTTTCACTCAGATCTGTGCTTGCCTTCCTGAGCTTGGGCTTCCCTTGTGGCTCAGCTGGTAAAGAATTGACCTGGATTTGATCCCTGGGTTGGGAAGATCCCCTGGAGAAGAGAAAGGCTACCCACTCCAGTATTCTGGCCTGGAGAATCCCATGGACGGCATAGTCCATGGGGTGGAAAAGAGTCAGACATGACTGAGCCTGCCAGGCTCCTCTGTCCATGGAATTTTCCAGGCAAGAGTGCTGCAGTGGGCTGCCATTCCAGGGATGGAACCCACCCGCATTGCAGGCAGACACTTTACCATCTGAGCCACCAGGGAACATATGATCCCTGGGAAGGGACGATCTCTTGGGAAGGGATCATCTTAGCTGGGAGGAGCCTGGCATGTGGGTGAAAGAATGCCTGTCAACCTGCAGATCCCTGCTGTCCTCAGCTACAGTCCCAGGTTCTTTGCCCAGAATTCAAGGCCCTCCAAGACCAAACCCCATCCACCCCTGCTTCGGGCATTGTGGACTCACCTCCTCCAGGAGGCCTTCCCGGATCTCGCCTGGAGAGTTTGGGGGTCCCCGCTCTGGAGCTACCAGAGTGCCTGAGAATACCTCCCGATCTTAAAATAGGAAGATCCGCACTGAATGAAGCGGAGAGGGAGCTGTGGGCCAGGAGTAGGGAGACTCGGGTCCTGGGGCTTGGGATAGGACAGAGCAGAACTCACCCCCAAACCCCCTTCCCACCCTCAACCCGGGCAGGAAAGCAGCTGGGCCGGGGGCTCCAGGTCGGCGACCACATGCCATCCCCAGACCAGCACTCGCCCGGGGCTCCCGGGAGCAGAAGAACAAAGGGCCTGGCGCGGGCGGCCGCGGCGGAGCGGAGCGCCCCCGGCCCGGCGCTCTGCGCTTGCGCCCGGCGGGCACTAGCCACAGGCTGGGCCCCCAAGGTCGGGTCCGGGTCCGGGTCTCGCGCTCGGGAGGGGCGCCCGAGGGAGGATTTGGGGCAGGCGTGGGCGGGAGATCAGCGGGTGCTCCCTCGCTCGCTCCCCACACCCCCAATCCGCCCCCTCCCTCGCGCCTTCCGCGGACAGTTAGAAGCATTGCTTTGGTTTTGCTGACCCGCTTGGAGCCGAGTAGAAAATTATCTGTTGCCGAGAAAATGATTAAAGCTGGTGCTCGTGGGGGCGCGTTAGGGTCCCCTCCCTCCCCGCCCTGGGAGAGTCGGGACCGAGAGGGAGAGGAGCTATGCCTGGGAACCCCAGAGGCCCCAGAATCTGCCATACTGGACCCAACTTCGAGTGTTTCCGGACATACAGAGCACTGGGTGGGCCATCCTTTCTGACTCCCCTGGTTTAACAAACCCTGAGTCTTTACCATGGCGATGAGACCCTGTGGGATCAGCCCCTGATCCTGCCGCAACCCACACTGACCACGGTGCCCTTTAATGCGCCCCAAGCCTTCAGTGTCCTTTCTGTTTCCTGGATCATGCTGATGGCTTTCATGATCTAGGGTCTCTGCACGTGTTCCTCCTTCTGTGTGGAAAGCTGCGGACCTCACTCTACCATGACTGGCTCCTACCCTCTCAGCTGAATGTCACCGCCTCCAGAAGCCCTCCCTGAACATCCTTTTGGAAGTAGAATTCCCCACTACCTTTTTGGTCCCTGTGCCACCCTGTTGGTTTCCTTCTCTTTCAAGGCATGTATCAAATTTTGTAATTAGATTTGATTGGTTTAAATCTTCCTAAGAGCAGGGCAGTCTGTCCCTCACTACCCCTTTCTTAAGTACCCAGCTGAGTGCCTGGCTTCCCCTCCTCCTCTCTCTTCCTGAGAAGTGAAGGTTCACCGGAACCCCTGATGGAAGAGAAGGTGGCAGGGTGGACAGGTCAAGAAGCGCATCTCCTTGGCAGGTCTGGTCAGGGAAGATGGGTTCTCAGTGTGGGCTGGTTGTCTCTGACCTGGCTCCTGAGGGCCCCATGGCCATTCCAGCCTTAGGTTCCAGGTGCCTGGCACAGAAGGGTTTACCGTCCCCTATAGGAGCTACTAACCGCGTGGCCAGTAGCCATTTGAGCCCTACTAGAGATGTGAAACAAGCATACAATGCAGACTGAACTTTGAGTGTGAAGGAAAGAATGTAAAATAGCTCATTAATAACTTTTTATATTGATTCTGTTGAAATATTGACATGAATATTTTGTATCCATTAAGCTAAATAAAATATATTCTTAAAATTAACTTTACCTGTCTCATTATTTTTTTTAATATGGCTACTAAAAATGTAGAATGATATATGTGGGTTACATTTGTGATGGCCATATATTTTCTTTGGATGGTGCTGAACTGAGTATCTGATTGACTCCATAGGTCTGCCCCTCAGCTCCTGGCCAGCCACATTTAAGGGGAAGGGAATAAATTCTACCACTTGACAGTGAGTGTCCAGAAACTAGGGGGCCAAACTGAACAGACCATTTCTTCCAGCCGACACCTAAAGATGGGCTGCTGTGTCCTGCCCCTGCAGGAGGGTGGGAGCAAACCCAGATGGGTTTCACATGGATCACCTGCCTCTTTCCACTTCTTGTAAATTTTCACTGACTCTGTTGAGCACTGAGTTGGTTCACCTCCAACCTCCATTTCCTCATTCTCCCTCTAATACAACCAGGTGGCTGGTTGTACAAATTTGAGTTGAGTTCAGTTCACACTGGACTCTTCCATATTGCAATAGTATGTTACTATTTTGCGTTACAGTAAAAATCATCTTTCCCACATTCAACTAGCATCTGGCTCTGCTTACCTTTGACAGAGGA
Source organism: Ovis canadensis (assembly GCF_042477335.2). NCBI lineage: Eukaryota > Metazoa > Chordata > Mammalia > Artiodactyla > Bovidae > Ovis > Ovis canadensis. The sequence continues at coordinate 82,880,139 of NC_091257.1, read as the reverse complement.
CACCTAGGGAAAATTGGCAGGGGCTGTTGTGTGTGTGCACTAAATCACCAGCTGTGTCTAACTCTTTGTGACCCCCATGGGCTATAGCCTGCCAGGCTCCTCTGTCCATGGGATTCTCCAGGTAGGAATGCTGGAGTGGGTTGCCATGCCCTTCTGCAGGAGATCTTCCTGACCCAGAGATCAAACCCACATCTCTTGTGTCTCCTGCATTCCAGGCAGATTCTTTACCTCTGAGCCACCGGGGAAGCCCCAGCAGTGGCTTGGCTGACCCCAGGTCTGGGTTCCTTGGCTCCAAGGGCCACTCACAAGAGTCCAGCCTCCTCCAGATCTCTCTCTGAATGCTCAGACTTCTTACCCTCCAGATAAAGGCAGTGTTCTCTAATTTAATCATCTACAAATCACTATCAAAATGTAGGCTTTATCTGTGTGCCAGCCACACTATTAATTATTTTCTTAATATTTTTCTTTAAATTGGTTCAACTCTTTTACTTTTTCAACTACTTACTAAATTTCAACTTTTACCCTTTTTACATTTATTTAAAAGGGAATTCATATTACTGCCATAAATGCAAAACCAGTATCTCTGGCCATAAAGGTAAGATATCTACAGAGATAAATACAATGAAAGAACCATAATGCTACTAAAATCAAGCCTGCTTGCTTTCTCCTTAAAAAAAGTTCCGGGGCTCCCCTCATTGCTCAGTGGTTAAGAATTCGCCTGCTACTGTAGGAGGCATGGGTTTGGTCCCTGGTCTGGGAAGATTCCACATGTCCCGGAGCAGTGAAGCCCGTGTGCCACAACTATTGATCCTATGCTCTAGAGCCCGGGAAACACAACTGCTGAGTCCACACACTGCAACTCCTGAAGCGGGCAAGCTGCAGAGCCTGTGCCCCACAACAAGAGAAGCCACCACAACGAGAAGCCCCTGGTCCACCACTAGAGAAAAGTCCACGCAGTGAAGAAGACCCAGTACAGCCAAAAATAAATAAATAAATAAATAAATAAATAAATAAAAAATTTTTTTTTCAAAGGAGATCAGGAGTGCTAGGCTTGTGTTGAAGACATACCAGCATCAAGCTGCTACTTTCTTCTCTGCCAAAGCAGAGTTGCAATATGACTAAAGAGGGCATGTCCTTCTCAGAGCAGGATTTATATATTTGAAGCCAGGACAAAGCACTAACCTATACAGGGGATTTAAAATCCAGGCCTGGAAGTAGTGTATCAGGTGAGGTCATTGAGAGCTGATTTTCTGAGCTAAATGATAATAGGACTAGTCATACTAATAGAGATTACTCACTGTGCAGTTATGCACCTCATATCCTGTTGGTCACTAAAAACATTAGTTTATTTAGTCCTCCCATCAACTCGGTTTATCTGTGCTTTTAACCACTGCAAGGTATCTTGCCTCTCACCTTGAAGAAAGGTCTGATATTTGCATCCAACGTGGACATGTTGGTAACAGGGGCTGCGAGGGTTGAGAAGATACAGCTTGCTGTGGCTATCGCCACTTGGCATTCAGCACTGGTGGCTTGATGGCTTGCAAGAGTAGGCTCTCCCATTCACAATCGGTGTGACTGGGGAAAGTCACTTCACCTTTCTGAGCCTCAGTTTTCCCATCTGTCAATGGGGCCAGCCTGGGGCTCTCCCCTCCTGGCCTGACTCAGATTCAAGTCGAAATGAAGGGCAGGAAAGCACTTTGTCTGTGATCTGTGTGATGGTGATTGGCTTAAGAGCATCTTGCTGATGATCACTGCAGAAACTCCTTCCCCCAAAACACAGTGCAGAAGCCATACAAGCGAGTAGTAAAAGATGTTTAATAAGTAATAAGGACAAACACCAAGTACTTACTATATCGTATCACTGTTCTAGTTCCTGCACACATAGAGACCAATTGACACCTTACCACAGTCCTATACGGAAGCGTTTGTTATTTTCATCCTCATTTTGCAGAGTGGGAAACTGAAGCACAGCGAGGTCAAGTAATTGGCCCAAGGTCACCCTGCATGAAGCGGCAGAACTGGATTTGAACCCAGGCAGCTGGGCTTGAGCATCAGTCCCTTCACTCTGGTGCATCTTTACATTTACAACAGACAAACCAGACGTGGTTGTTGTTCAGTCACTAAGTCATGTCCAACTCTTTGTGACCCCACCGACTGTAGCTCACCAGGCTCCTCTGTCCATAGGATTTCTCAGGCAAGAATTTCCTTCTCCTAGGGATCCTCTGGACCCAGGGATTGAACCCGTGTATCCTGCATTGGCAGGTTGATTCTTTACCCCTGAGCCACCAGGGAAGCCTCAAATTAAATGACTCAGTGGTTAACAGAGTTGGGGCAAATCCCCTGTTTAATGAAGCCCTGATTGGTTTAAAGTAAAAATCTTCTAATTATGATGAGAAAAGAGAATGTCTTTAGGTAAGGTAGTGTTTACTGTCCGCTCTGGTGATTACAAGCCCTCCAGTTCTGGTTGGCAGGCAAAGATATAGTCAAGGATTGAGATAGTGATGGAGGAACAGCTCTGAGCTCATTGCAGAGAGAACCTGAGTGCTAGCCCAGGGCCAAGCTGCTGCTGCTGCTGCTGCTGCTGCTGCTGCTGCTGCTAAGTTGCTTCAGTCGTGTCCGACTCTGTGCGACCTCATAGACAGCAGCCCACCAGGCTCCCCCGTCCCTGGGATTCTCCAGGCAAGAACACTGGAGTGGGTTGCCATTTCCTTCTTCAATGCATGAAAGTGAAAAGTGAAAGTGAAGTCGCTCAGTCGTGTCTGACTCCTAGCGACCCCATGGACTGTAGCCTACCAGGCTCCTCCGTTGCAAATATTTGTTCTCCCTGAGTCTCCAAACACAACAACAGCAACAAGAGCAAGCGCTCACAGGTGCCAAAAACCGCGCCCGGCATTTTCCATGCCTCTCATGGGCTTCTGAGATTTGAATCATCACCTTCACTTAGGGGGTGGAGCAATAGAGGTTCAAGATTGTGATGAACCTTCTTGGGAGGGTGGACAGGGGGTGTTCCTGGCCAGAGAGGAAGCCTGAGGGGGTCTCTGGGCAGAGAGGGGGAGGGGCGGGACCATCCTGGTCTCTTTCACGGCTATGAATAGTTAAGAGGCAATTACGATGCTAATTTGCAGAGCTAATCACTGTAGCTCGGAGAGAGGGGGAGCTGGGAGACACTATCTGCCAGAGCTGCCAGTCAGCGCCCTGCAGGCACAGTTCCCTTGAAATCCCGGGATGGTGGCTGAGTCTAGGCAGAGACACTGGCTCCTTTTCCCTGAAACGTCGTGGTCCCTGGTCCCAGACAAGACTCATCTCTGCCAGGTCCTTCCTCAGTGTCCCTCAGGACAAAAGCAGTGTTGCTAGGACTTCAGGCCAGTGATCAGGAGGTGGCTGCAGACTCCAGGGACCAAGAAAGGTGTTCAAGAAGGACTTCCTCCGTGGTCCAGTGGTTAAGAATCCTCCTGCCAATGCAGAGGACACAGTTTGATCCCTGGTCCCAGAGGACCACACACCCCACGGAGCAACTAAGCGTGTGCCTTGCAACGATCAAGCCAGTGCTCTAGACCCATGAGCCGCAACTACTGAAGTTACTGCCTAGAGGTCATGCTCCACAAAAAGAGAAGACCCCGCGATGAGGAGGGTGTACCGCAACGAAGAGTAGTCCCTGCTGTCTGCAACTAGAGAAGGCCCGCAGCAACGAAGACAAAGCACAGTCAAAAATAAATAAACCTTAAAATAAGAGGCTCAGGAAATTTTTTCATCTTCCCCTTCCCTGGAACAAAAACAAAAATAACAATAGTACTCACAAAACAAGATGTATTTATCTTGTTGGAGGCAGGCAGACTGTGACTCACTAGCCCTGTGGGTTTGGGCAATGTACTTTACTTCCTGTGCCTCAGTTTCCTCATCTGTAAAATGGGGATGAAAAAATGCCTATCTCATAAGGCGAGTATCAAGTTTAATTGACACAATGCCCATAAAGCCCTTGGCATGATACTGAAAGTGGAATAGAGGTCACTGTGGGCAGGGTCGTGGGGATGTCACCGCAAGTAAGATGCACAGGGTCCCAGGCTTGTGGTGGAAAAAGAAACAATTAAACAAGTGATCCGAGAACAACATGAAAGGTGCTGCAGTGGGCAGGGTTAAGGGGGCTGTAAGCTCATAGTGATGGAGGGGCATAATCAGGATGAAGGTGGGGAGTGGCAGGTAGGGAGGGCTTCATGGAACAGCAGGTATCTCAGAAACGCCAAATATGGGACAAAGATTTTCAGATAAAGACTGGGGTAAAGGGGTAGAGGATGGAGATTTCTTCTCCATCACTGTTTCATCAGCAAATCCGTCAGTGCCAGGCAGAGCCCTCTCCAGTCATCACACACATGAAATTGACTCAGAAGTCACATCTCACTAGGAAGTCAGGGCTCAGGGACTGAACTGTAGGAGGGGTTCATGTGACACCAGTACACATCATGGGCACATCAGAATAAGGGAATTGCCCACAATTAACCGTGACTATGTCATTGTGACTGATGCTGGAAGACGTGGCAAAAGAGTGGGAGAGAGGAAAAGGACAGATGTTGGAATGAATTGCTGCCACACGGCTAGTGGTAAGGAACCCACTGCCAACACAGGAGATACAAGAGATGTGAGTTTGATTCCTGGGTCAGGAAGAGCCCCTGGAGGAGGGCATGGCAACCCACCCCAGGATTCTCGCCTGGAGAAGCCCATGGACAGAGGAGCCTAGCAGGCTGCAGTCCATGGGGTCGCAAAGAGTCGGACACGACTAAAGGGACTGAGCGCGCACGCACGTGGCCAGGAGACAGGGAGGAGATCTCCTCTTCCCTTGAGCTCCTGTCAAGGGGACTCCAAGGAGGAAGCCTGTGAAGGCAGCAAGGGGGGGGGGGCGTCCCTCCATGTCACAGAAGGCCTTCCATGGCTCCTCCCCCTCCTCTCGTTAATCCAGGGCTTCTCAGATGTGAGCACACACCAGAGCCACCTGAGGACTTGTTAAAACATAGCTTCTGGTCCTGGCCCTGAGGTGTCTGGTTTAGTAGATTTGGGGTCAGACCCCAAAATTTGCATTTCTAACAGGTCCCCAGGTTGCCAATGTTGCTGTTCAGTGTACCACACTCTGAGAAACCTCGTACCCCAGCCTCATCTCCTGCCATTTCATCCCATGCCCCCTACAAACCACAACTTTGCCCCCACCCCATGCCTGCTGCCCATCATCAGTGGGTTTTTTGGTTTGGTTTTGTTTTAACCTCTTGGCTGTACAGCATGTGGGATCTTAGTTCCCTGACCAGGGATCGAACCCACGCCCCCTTCATTGGAAGTGAGCCGTCTTAACCACTGGACTGCCAGGGAATTCTCCATCAGTGGTTTTGATGTGTGGTAAAGGCCAAGAAAGTCGGACCCAACCACACAGGATGAGACAACGGAATCCTGAACTCAATTGACTAGGAGACATGAAAAATCAAAACAAAACCTAAACTGAAACGAACCCTCTGAAGCTAGTTTCCATGGAAGGACTCCAGTAAGAGTGTACATCTGTGGTCCTCTCTGCTCCAGCCCTCGCGGGACCTATCTGAACACCTTGTTTTCCAACCTCTCTCCACATTCCAGCAGGCCCAGGAGAGTTAGCCAAAGAGGGCAACAGACAGTGTGGCTCAAGAGGCACGTGTGTGACATGTGTGTCTCTATTCTCCTCGCCTCCTCGCTGCAGACATCACTAATCACTCACAGCTCACTGGAACTGACTTAGCATCAGAATCTTTCCCAGTGTGGTCCAGACACCCACTTCCAAATAAGCAGGCCTGGTACCCAAATTTAAAATTATGTGTGCTGGTCAGGAACTGAGGATGCCTTCCTCACTTCCTCTCTTGACTCCTCTAATTACAAATTACTTCTATTCATTACCTGCTTCTGTCTCAGTTCCTGGTTCCATTCTCCTGCATCCCTGCCACCTCTTGATACTCCCAGCCATAAAGAAATTTAGATTTCAACTCTTCTGAGTGGCCTTTTACTTTGGAGCTTAGCACAAGGCCCAGCAACATCAGGTACCTAAGCCATGTTGTTGTTATCTGGGAGTCTCTGAGTGAAAAAAAGCAAGTTTTCCTAGTGTCTCAGTTATTGTTGCCTAATAAGCTGCTCCAAAACTTAACTAGCTTTTGGAGAACTCTATACTTCGAAAAGATAATGCACTCCAACGCTTACTGCAGCACTATTTACAATAGCCAAGACACGAAAGCAACCTGAAATCCACTGACAGAGGACTGGATAAAGAAGATGTGGTATATATATATACAATGGACTATTACTCAGCCCAAAATTTATGCAATATTGATATTTGCAATACCGTGGATGGACCTAAGGATTATCATACTAAGTGAAATAAGTCAGACAGAGAAAGACAAATATCATATCACTTTTATGCAGAATCTTAAAAGATGATATGAATGAACTTATTTACAAAACAGAATCAGGCTCAGACGTTAAAGATAATCTTATGATTATCAAAGGGGAAATGTGGGGGAATAAATTAGGAGTTTGGATTAATATATACACACTGCTGCTGCTGCTGCTGCTTCAGTCGTGTCCGACTCTGTGGGACCCCATAGACAGCAGCCCAGCAGGCTCCCCTGTCCCTGGGATTCTCCAGGCAAGAACACTGGAGTGGGTTGCCATTTCCCTCTCCAATGCATGAAAGTGAAAAGTGAAAGTGAAGTCGCTCAGTCGTGTCCGACTCTTAGCGACCCCACGGACTGCAGCCCACCAGGCTCCTCCGTATAAAACAGGTAATCAACAAGGATCTACTGGATAGCACAGGGCACTCTACTCAATATTCTGTAATAACCTATATGGGAAAAGGATCTGAAAAAGAAGGTTGTATGTGTATGTATAACTGAATCACTCTGTTGTACACTTGAAGGTAACACAACATTATACAATAAATCAATTATGTGTGTGCATGCCCAGTCACTTCATTTGAGTCTGACTCTTTGCTGCTACTGCCGCTAAGTCACTTCAGTCGTGTCTGACTCTGTGCGACCCCATAGACGGCAGCCCACCAGGCTCCCCCGTCCCTGGGATTCTCCAGGCAAGAACACTGGAGCGGGTTGCCATTTCCTTCTCCAATGCATGAAAGTGAAAAGTGAAAGTGAAGTTGCTCAGTCAAGTCTGACTCTTCGTGACCCCATGGACTGCAGCCTACCAGGCTCCTCCATCCACGGGATTTTCCAGACAAGAGTGATGGAGTGGGTTGCCATTGCCTTCTCCACTGACTCTTTGAGACACAATGAATTGTAGCCCAATCTGTTTATGGGATTCTTCAGGCAAGAATGCCAGAGTAGGTTGCCATGCCTTCCTCCAGGGGATCTTCTCAACCCAGGGATCAAACCCACATCTCCTGTGCTTCCTGCATTGCAGGTGGATTCTTTACAGCTGAGTCCCTAGGGAAGCCCAAATCATATTATACTTGAATATAAAATTAAAATTAAAATTTAAAAAGTACTAGCTTAAAGCAACAATGGTTTTATTTGCTCATCATTCTGTGGGTCAAAGCTTTGGTAGGGTTCAGCTGGATGCTTCTTCAGCTTCCCGTGCCATCATATGGCTTTCTCACATGGCTGGCAAATGATACAGATTTCAGGAGGGTCTTTCCACGTAGCTGCTCGGGCTTCCTCACATCGTGGTGGTTGGATTCCAAGAAGGAGCATTTCAAGTGACAAGGGCAGAAGCTGTTGATCTCCTAGGATCCAGTTTCAGAGCTACACAGTGTCACGTACTACTGGTTAAATGGGCCATAGAGCCAGCGCTGACTTAAAAAGAAGGGAAATAGACTCTATTTCTCCAGGAGAGGAGTGGCAAAGACTTTGCACCATTTTTAAGCCACCAAATCTGGAGAGTTTAAGATTATGGTATCCAGTACGTGCTCAATAAGCTCTTCAAAAATGGTGGCTCAGTGGTAAAGCACATGCCTGTCAATGCAGCAGACGGGGATTCAGTCCCTGGATCAGGAAGATCTCCTGGAGAAGAGAATGGCTACCCTCTCCAGTATGCTTGCCTGGGAAATCCCATGGACAGGGGAGCCTGACGGGCTACAGTGCATGGGGTTGCAATGAGTTGGACATGACTTAGTGACTAAACAACAACAGGTGCTCAATAAATATTTCTCTTTTAAAAATTAATTTTTCCAATTTATTTTTGACTGCACTGAGTCTTTTGTTGTGGGCTTTCTCTACTTCCAGAAGTGGGGGCTACTCCTTCATTGTGACCCAAGGGCTTCTCATTGTGGTGGCTTCTCTTGTTGCAGAACACAGGCTCTACAGCACAGGCTCAGTAGTTGCGGGACATGGGCTGAGTTGCCCCGAGACACCTGGGATCTTAGTTTTCAGACCAGGGACCAAACCTGCATCCCCTGCATTGGCAGGCAGATTCTTAACCAGTGGACCACCAGGGAAGTCCACAATCAAGATGGGTTTTTTTGAATTAATTTATTTTTTATTTGAAGGATAAAATTTTTTTTACAGAATTTTGTCATTTTCTGTCAAACATCATATGAATCAGACATAGGCGTACAAATGTCACCTCCCGCAATCAATATTTTTTAAGTGAATGAATAAATTGATGTTATTGCCAGGACTGGCTGGGGCTCTTGCAATTCATCCTGTAACCCAGATCCCAGGCCTGCCCGTTTCCTTGCACAAACCCAGACTTAGGTCCTGACCCAACTGCATGCTACTGTAGGGTGATTGGTGGATTCCTACACCCATCCTTGTATGTGGGAGGGACGAAGGAGGTGCAGGCCTTAAGAGTGGGGACCCCACCAAAGGGTATGGGTAGAAGCTCCCTGGAAATTAGTCATGCTTGGGGGCGGGGAGTCAGGGCTGCCCCGGCCCATTTCTATTTTGCTGATGCGGAATTGGAGAAAATAATGAATTTTTTTTTTTTTTTTGAGCACTGGAGACAGAGAGCAATCTGGGTTGCTATGCAACCAGTGCCTGTGCCCAGCTGATAACACCAGAGGAATTAACTGTCCTTGTCCTGCACAGGCTCTGGAGGAGGGGGCTGATGCTGCCTCCCAGCACCCTGGCCTCAGCCCCCCACCAGCTCAGTTTCTGGCCCAGCTACGGATGGGGGAGTCTGGCCTCCCTCTTGCTTCACAAAGAGCAACCAGGGGAGTCCCTTGTCTCGTGCCAAGGAGGAGGGCATTGCAGAGTGTAAGGAGGGGGCTGCCTGGGGGTCTCTTGGACACAGCGCATCCTTGTCTTCTTTGATCTGCTAATGAGCTGTGAATTAAAGAAAAACACAAACTCAGAGGGAGGCTGGAAAGAGGGCAAGGCTGGTGAGGGCCTGGCCCAGAGTGAGGACAAGATGGGCAGAATGGGGACGCCTCCTGGGGCAGCAGAAGAACGCAAACACTGCCGCAGCCGGGGCTCAGCCGGCTTTGCCCACAAACAAGCCCCCCAAGGCCCGGGAGAGGCAAGCCAGGCAGGGATGGGATGTTCCGGTGAGCAAGGGAGAAGGGGGCGGGCAGGAAAGGCCTGGGCATCCTCAGAAGACCAAGGACTCTCATCCCCAGAGTCTAAGGAGCAGAAAGAAGCCTGTATAGGGACTCAGGGAGGAATCCTCAGGGGGAGACCCAGGGAGACATATTTAATATGTTCATCTCCCCACTGGATCGAGACTTTGAGGACAAAGACCATGTACTATAAGGATTTCCGAGTCAGACCTGCATTCAAATCCAACCACTTATATAGCTGTGGAACCTTGAGCCAACCACTTCACCTCCCTGAACATCAACCTTCACAGCCACAAAAAAGGAGAATAATAGCTCAATGGATGTGTCATGAGAATAGAACGTGATCATGTATTTGGTTTAACCACAAGCTGCTTTTCTGTGAGTGAAAACCAGTTGAATATCAGCTCATCCTAAACCGTCCAGCACCGAGCAGCGTCCCGCACCCAGAATATACTCCATAAATAGAAGCAGCTATTGATCCCTGGCATTGTACTGGGTGGTACTCCAGTGCGTGTGTTCAGTGGATGAATGAATGAGTGAAGAAGAGCAGGCTAGGGACAGCAGAGGCTGAGTAGCCGGTGGCTGGTCCCCAGAGCCCAGAAGATGCTGAGAGGTGATAAGGGCATCCCCCCTGGGTCAGCAGGGAGCAATGTTCACAGCCCCTGCCTTCGACTCCTCCCCCCTCAACCCCTTGCTCCCTCCCCCTGCCTCTGGATGCCCTCTGTTTGTTTCTCTCTCTTGCCCCATTTACTGAGCAAAAGTCTTGTTTTCAGGTTACCATGGTTACCATTTACTTGCACACTTACTCTGTGCTGGGCTCCAATCTAAGCACTTTGCAGACATTAACTCATCTACTCTGAACAACCACCTAACTTGAACCTTATTTTTAACCCTTTGAGATAGGGTTTGGCATCTGTTATTTTATTGAGGCATAATGTACATATAATAAAACACACCCCCGTCTCAGTTTACAGTTCAGCGAGTTTTGGCAAATGTATACATCCACACAACCACTACCCTAGGAAAGAGGCAACATTTTTGGAACTTCCCTGGTGGTCCAGTGGTTAAGATTCTTTCTTCCAATGCCAGGGGCTCGGATTCAACCTCTAGGGGTTCAATCCCTGGTCAAGGAATTAAGATCCCACATGCTGGGCAGTGAGACCAAAAAAAAAAAAAAAAGCCAAAGTCTCATCACCCCAGAAAGTTCCCTTCTGCCCTTTGCAGTCAAGCCCCCCACGGAGTCTCCCCCCTCACGGAGTCTCCCACCCATCCCTCTGCACCAGCTGCCACTGAAGTGCTTTTTGTCACTGTAAATGTGTTTTGACTTTTCTACCATTTTGTATGGGAATCATACAGTGTGTACATTTTTTGTCTGACTTCTCTTATTTATCATTAATTTCTCCCTTTTATTTACTGACTCATTGTTATGGATTGAATCATGTCCGTACCCCACCCCTGAAAATTCAGTGGTTAAAGTCTTAACCCCCAAGGTGATTGTATTTGGAGACTGGACATAAAAAGGGCAATTAAGGCATCACTGACTCAATGGACATGAGTTTGAGCAAGCTCTGGGAGTTGGTGATGGACAGGGAAGCCTAGCGACCTGCGGTCCACGAGGTCGCAAAGAGTCAGACACGACTAAGCAACTGAACTGAACTGAACTGAAGGTTAAATTAGGCCATAAACGCCTGGTGTCCTTTTAAGGAGAGGAAGAGACAAGCAAGGATACACAGGCAGGGAGGAAAGACCACACAAGGATGCAGCAAGAAAGCAGTCGTCTGCAAGGTTAGGAGAGGGACCTCGGGAGAAATGAAACATGCCTCAGCTTGATCTTGGACTTCCAGCTTCCAGAATTGTGGGAAATGATGTCCCAGCTGGAGCCCGGGGGTCCCTGCCAGGGGTAAGAAAGCAAGGAAGGGGGAGGAGGCCTGGGAGGTTCCTGGGAAGGACTACCCCCCATCTTTGCCCTCAGAGGCCAGGATACAGCAACCTTCACCAGGAGCCCAGCTAGAGGAGTAGTCGGTGCCCCACAGGCTGAGGGAAGACTGGGAGCAGGAGGTATGCAGGGGGAGACTGCCGAAGAAAGACCCTGCTGAGGACTCGGGACAGGCCCTGCGTCAACGAACCTCAGTCTGCCTGTCACTGCAATGGGCATGATAATTCTCTTTCCGATCCATGGAGCCAGAAGAGATTTTAAAGAGAATGAGAGGAACTTCCTTGGCAGTCCAGTGGTTACGAGTCAGCAGAGGCCAATTTCTCTGGTTCAGTCCTTAGTTTGGGAAGATCCCATATATTGTGAGGTGACTAAGCCCGAGTGCCCACAGACTCGAGAGCCTGTGCTCCACACCAAGAGAAGCCAGCACACCATGATAAAGACCCAGTGCCATCAAAAATAAATACATAAATAAAATTATTTTTAAAAATAAAAGAGAATGAGAGGATTGGAGTTCCATGTTGCCACGTCAGTGAAGTGGAGAGTGGGAAGACTGGTCACCTCCATTGCACAGATGATAAAGCTGAGACCCAGGGAAGGGAAGAGACACCGGGATCTGGGCCAGCCCACCATGAAGCGCCACTGCTGTGGGCTGAGACACTCTCCAGGTCTGGGCTCTGAGAATGGCTCTGGGCCTTTGTGCCTCTGACACTTGCCTCCCAAACAGGCTGTAAGCCCTGGAGTCTGATATCGTTTCCAGTTTCCTATTATCTCCCTGGAATATAGTGGGAGTTCCTGACACAGAGATGGTACCCAGTCAACGTTTATGGAATTAATAAATAAATCCATGAACAGTAGCCATGCTTTTCAAAAGGGCATAGGAATAGCCTGGCAGAGTGCCAGAGAGCACCCCTTCTTGGAATGTCCCTTTTGTTCAGAGTATGGGGGAAATAATCACGCAACAGTTATCATTCTGGGGGGTAATTTTTAGTTGTCATAAAGTAGAAACCCCAGGATGACGGTTTCTTTAAGAAAAAATTAAACATAGGATAACCATATGAATCAACAATTCCACTTCCGGGTCTATATCCCAAACAATTAAAAACAGGGACTCAAACACCCATGTGCATTGCAACATCATTCACAATAGCCAAAAAGTGGAAAACAACCAAAAGTCCATCAATGGGTGAACAAATACGCAGTCTATGCATACAAGGAAATATTATTCAGACTTTAAAAGAAAGGAGATTCTGACACGTGCTACAACATGGATGAACCTTGAAGACGTTGCACACTAAGTGATACAAATCAGACACAAAAGAACAAGCACTGTGTGAGTCCACTTAGACGAAGCACCTAGAGGAGTCAGATTCACAGAGACTGAAGCTAGAATGATGGCTACTGGTAAGGGCTGGAGGGAGAGGGGAGCAGGGAGTTTCTATTTAATGGACACAGAGTTCTTGTTTGGGAAGATGAAAAATTTCCAGGGATGGATGGCAATGATGACTGTACAACAATGTGAATGTACTTAACGTCACTGAACTGTACCCCTAAAAATGGTTAAAATGGGTACATTTTATGTATATAGTTGAGTAGTGGTAAAATACACACAACTCCACAGCACTGAAATCATCCGCATGGGTGATCAGGGTCATCTTTCTATCTCAGTGGGTGAGCCTGGTGGTCAAGGTCATTGCCCACACTGAATGACTCCTCGGGAGCTCCAGGCCCCAAAGTCCAGGCTGCAAGGTGGATGGAGAAGTCAGGGAGGGAGGAGATGGGCTGACTTAAAGGAGCCTGATCAGTCAGCTGATTTTCCCAGTATTCCACCACGTCTGCCAAACTGGTACTTCCTTTCCTTCACAGTATCTCTTGAGTGTGTGCCAAGAGCAGATTTAGGGACTTTCCAGGTGGGCTGGTGGTTAAGAACCCACCTTCCAATGCAGGCAATGAGGGTTTAATCCCTGGTCGGGGAACTAAGATCCCATATGCCTCAAGGGAACTACTGAACCCATGAGCTACAATTAAGATCCCATGTGCTGTAACTAGAACTCAATACATTCAAAAATAAATGAATATATATTTTTTAAAAGAGCAGATTTACAGAACAGACATGTCAGGGATGAGGGGCACAGAGGCAAACCACGCCCAGGGTCTGGGGTCTGGAGCATCTAGGCCAAGAGGAAATACACAATGCCCGCATCTGTAAGATGGACTGAACGTGTCCAGGGGGTTGGAGGGATGAAACTTGAAAAGCTCTTTGCACAAGACTTGGCCCAGAGCAAGATCCTACGAGATACCAGTTGCTGTTCTTACTTTGCTTCGGTTCATTTTTATTTTTTCCTTTTAACTCTCATACAAGGTAAAGACGAACCAAGTCTTTACTTGGTTCGAACATGAGGTGTGTGTGTGTGTGGGGGGGGGTCTGTGAAAGGAGTAGGCAGTTTTATTTTGAATTTCTTTCCAACATAGGAGAAAAATCTCACTGAGAAAGCAAAGTGGGGTTTGGCTAACCGTGATTTCTCTGCACTTCCCCACCCCCACCTCAGTCAAGGGCCTGCTCTAACATTAACCGCCGCCCTCTCTGCAATTTGTGCCCTCACCCCAGTGACTCACACTCCTCAGAACTGATTGTTCACCGGCCTCCTCAGTCCAAAGCTCTTGATGGATTTGGTAATTGGAGTAATTACGGTAATTTTACCTTAAAGACAGGCAGCTGCAGATTCGCTATTGGGGAGTCCCCTCCCTGGGCCCCCTGCCAGCCAGCGTTCAGGGACAATGAAAGTGGCTCCCCTTCCCCTCCCCCAGACGGCAAAGTGGCTGGGGTGGGAAGAGGGGTTCTCAATAGAAGGCTCTCCCACCCTCTGAGCAGCCCCCAGAGGGGGCAGGGAGCAGCAGGATGGGTTTGCCAGGAATCTTTCATTTCTATTACCCTAGCCTTGGTTCCAGGGACGTGCAAAGCACAGCAGCGGATGTCAGCTTGTTTCCCACCCAGACTTGACAATCGGGACAAGAGACTCTCCCCTACCAAGTCTGTGGATGAAGTCCCTTATAGATCACGATGGCACATATCCTGCAAGATCCAGGTGTGAGGGGCAAGCACCGGTGTGGACCCTGGGAGGTATAGGAGGAGAGTTTGCAGGCTCAGAAGGTAAAGAATCCGCCTGCAATGAAGGAGACTGGGGTTCGATCCCTGAGTCAAGAAGATTCCTTGGAGAAGGGAATGGCAACCCACTCTGGTATTCTTGCCTGGAGAATCCCATTGACAGAGGAGGCTGGCGGGCTACAGTCCATGGGGTGGCAAAGAGTCAGACACAATTGAGCAAGTAACACTTTCACCTGCCCACAGCCAGGTACCAGGCCCTCCACTCAGAGCCTCCACCCCTCAGCCCCCTTCCCGCTGAGCCTGGGCTGCCCTGCACCCAGAAGAACTTTCCCCTTCACACTAGTGGCCCTAAGATGCCAAGAGCCAAGTGTGGGGAGAGGAGGACATGGGAGGTGAGATCTCTTCTGATTTCAAGGTTAGAAGGCTTCCCAGAGAGGAAGGACTTCAGTGAAGGTCTGGAAGAATATATGGGACCCTTTGAAAGGGCCTGGGGCAGTAGCCGAAACCCAGAGCAGACCAACTGACGTTCCGTGCCACTGGGGCCAAATGTAGATTTGCTAAGAGCAAATCTGGGAATGGTCTCAGAATTCTCAGGCCACTGATTTGGTAGATTTAAACCCTTCCAGGCAGGATTTACCTGGTAGTCTAAGGCAGGGGATGCAAGCTCAATCCCTGATTAGGGAACTAATACTGCCTAGGGGGGCAACTAAGCCCGCCCACTACAACAAAAGATCCTGTATACCGCAACTAAGATCCAAGACAGTCAAAAATAAAAATAAATGAATAGTTTTTAAAAATAAATTAGTAAACCCTTCCGGTCTTCCCAAACCCCTTTGGATCCAGTTCCAGTCTCTGCTCAGCCTGCCCACTGTCCCCTTGACCTTTCTCAGCTCCAGCCACACCAGCCTTTCAGGATCTCCTCCACTCAGAGCCTAACACACACTGTTCCTCCTGCCCAGAGTGGTCTTCCACCTCTCACTGTTCGTCTTTCAAGTTCAGCCTCCTGGAAAACTTCAGAGCTAGTCCATTTCCCCTCGCTTTCATCTCACTTCCCACAATTGTAATTAGCAATACCACGGTAATCAGCAAATAGCAATTTGTGGGATGCATCATTTTAACTTCTTTCCTCCTTCACTAGGCTGTAAACTCTGAGATGAAGATCTGTGCTGATTCAGTGCTCCATCCCCAGTGTCTGGCTCTCAACAGAAATTTTTGTTGATTGCATGTTGGAGGTTTTCATCAGGCAGAAATGGGGTTGAAGGGCATTCTCAGAAGAGGGAACAGCATGAGCTAAGGCTCTGAGGCCAAAGAAGAGACAGAGTTCAGAAAATGTGGGGCCAACATGGGGAGCAGAGGAGGAGCAAGGGGACAGGATGGAGTGACTCTGCTGCAGCTGAGGACAAAGGGTAGGAGGAGCCTGCATGAAGGGGGTGAGGAGGGAGGGTTGGGGAATCTCTGGGAGGGAGACTCATCCATCTCTTGGCCCAGCTCCCCCAGACGATCTCTCTGCCCTGGCAACCGATGCTCTAGCAACAGTGGCCACGGCTGACACCTTTTCTTCCCTCTATCTACAGACCTCTTCTCCTGACTCTTCCGATGGCTGGTCTCTTCTCATCATTTTGACGTCGGTTCCAGCGTGATCTCCTCAGAGAGGTGTTTGGTAGCAGACACTCCACATCAGCCCCACCCACGCCCCTTGGTGCCCACCATGATGGCTTCCGATTGCCAGCACCCAGGAATCTCTCTGCCCAGGGTCTTCCTCTGACACAGGAAGATGCCCAGCCTCGGAGTACGTGGGACAGGCCTGACGAGCTAGGGAGTTAATACCCCTGGAAGGAACACTCAACCCATCAAAGAAGAATCGGTGGATAATACTTCATCCTCTGCTCCTTGGTTGGCCTGTATTCGAGGCACATCTACACCTTTTCCCAGAAATCCCTGCAGCATTTAGCCCCAGCCTGAAGAGAAGTTACATGAATCAAAATAGCCTGGAGTTTAAAACTCCTCTCCAGGTCCTCCCCACCACTCTATGCAAAACAAAGAACTCTCTCACCTGAAGGAAAAAAATGGACATTAAGGTTGATTATGCCCAGCTCCCAGCCGGTCCAGCCTCTCACTGATCTCGAAAATTCCTTGCCCCAGCCATTTAAGAGAAAACAACTCCGCACAACCTTGGAGAGGAACAGGCCCCCTTAAGACAGTAGCTTTCCACATACATGCCCATGTGTCCTTATTTTCTTGGGTTAGTGCAGCAGCTCACTAACTGCTGCTCACTGACTGCTGCCCCTTCTCGCCTCAGTCCATGGGATTTTCCAGGCAAGAATGCTGGAGTGGGTTGCCATTTCCTTCTCCAGGGTGTAAAGTGTTGGTCTCTTCTTTTTTTGAACCTCGCCTTCTCTAACTCCCTTACCCAACACAGCCGGTCATGGCTCTAACCTGCCCTTCCCCATCTCAGATCTCTGCTCTCACTGGGTCTTCCTGGGACTACCTCCCAAATACTTATTCTCCAGCTCTTGGCTCAGGGACCCCAAAGCTAAGACTCTTCTCTGGCCACTCAAAACAAAGATCCACTCACGTTCCCACCCCGTCCCCACCCGATTCTCTCTCTCTCCCTCCTCACCCCGTCGCATCTTTCTTGTCTGCCTCATTTTCTCAGAAATTGATCACAATGTGAGATCATTTGTTCCTAAGTTAGTGTGTCTCTCTCAATAGTCTGTGAGTGCCCTGAGGGCTGAGACTCATCCTATTTATTACCCTGGCCCCAGCCTAGCCCAGGGCTGGGATCACAGTGGGTATTTAATGTCACTGCCAAGCGACTGCAGACTCCCTCATTTCATCCTCCCCACTCTCCGTGTTGTAGCGATAGCACAAGAATCTGTCTCTTGGGCAAGTTACCTGCAGTCTCATGGAGTAGGACTGGAGCCCTATCTACCAGCCAGGCCCATGGTGGCCCTGTTTCAGCGCTGCCACTCCGGGGAGGCACTCACCTGAATGCCAGGTGAGACACCTCCTCCTCTGCTCAGGGGTCATTTACACCATTTGCCGGAGGAAGCGCTCCCATTGGAGGTTCTCCCACCTCAGAAGCTGGAGGCTGCAAGGGCTTGTTTCAGCCTCTTCCTACTGCCACAACAAAATACCACAGGCTGGGGGCTTAAACAATAGATGTTTATTTTCTCGCAGGCCTGGGGACTAGAAATCCAAGGTCAAGGTGCTAGAAAATTTGGTTTCTGGTGAGAACTCTCTTGCTGGCTTGCAAATGATTGCTTCCTCATTATGTGTTCACCTGGCTTTTTCTCTGTGCCCAGGGACAGAGAGAGAGCACTGGTATCTCTTCTTATAAGGACACCAGTCTTATCAGATCAGGGCCCACCCTTATGACCTCGGTTAACCTTAATTACCTTCTTAAAACCTGATCTCCAAATACAGTTATCTTGAGGGTTATGGCTTCATCATATGAATTGGGGGTGGGAGTGTGTGGGTGATGCAATTCCGTCCATAACAGGGCTCCTTAAAGGAAACATGACTCCAGGCCCAGTGAGCCCCAGGCTGCAAAGAGGCATGAGAGGCTAGGTACCCACTGTGAGCTGTGCTAACCCAGCAGCTGGGCTGGTGTGAGGTCATCCATCACCATGACGCCAGAGAGTGGGGAAAGATGAGGCCTCGGATAGTGCCGAAGATGAATGAGGAAACTGACATGTGATTAAACTGGGCTCCTCTGCTGATGGCTGATGGGCAAAGTCAGTGCAGCCACGCCTGGGCTCCCAGCACCCACTGAGTCATGTGCCCCTCCTCCCTCCAACTACACAGTTCCCTGGCATCCCAGCCTTGTTAATGAGGGAGTGAGGTGTGCCATGGGACCAGCACAGGTGCCAAGAACCATGGGGGAGATAATATCATTCATTACCATCACAGGCCGCCTGGCTTTTGTTGATAATTAATAATAATGACAGCCCTGAATGAGCTCTGGCTACAGGTCCTTCAGGTGCATTTCCTCATTCTCACACGTCACACCAGGGAGATCAGAGTTAACTCAGGTGGCGAAGACAACAGTTTCCGGAGGACACTGACAGAGGAGCAGGGAGGGACTCATGTATCTGTTCATTCAGCAAATGGATTTTTATTGAGCACCTACTCTGCACCATTATATACACAAAAGTGGACAAAGCCTCACGTGGTCTCTGCTTTCATGAGGCTGCATCCCAGTCAGGGTCTCAGATGAGAAAAAGTTAAGTATGATACTTTCAGGTAGTGATAAAAGCTAAGAAGAAAATTAATTAAGGCGGTGAGAAAAAGAAAGAGAGGAAGCATTGATCCCTGGGTTGGGAAGATCCCCTGGAGGAGGGCATGGCAACCCACTCAAGTATTCTTGCCTGGAGAAGCCCATGGACAGAGGAGCCTGGCGGGCTACAGTCCATGGGGTTGCAAAGAGTCAGACACAACTGAAGTGACTTAGCACACACGCAACTTCAAATAAGATGGTCAGAGAAAGCCTCTGAAAGGAAGTGGCATGTGAGCTGAGACCTGGAGATGAAAGGAGCTGGCTATGAGAGTAGCTGAAGGGAGAATGCTCTGGGAGGAGAAAACAGTACATGCAGACATCCCAAAGCAGGAATGAACCTGGTACGTCTGAGAAATAGAAAGGAAGCTCGTGAGGCTGGTAGAGTGGGCGCAGTGGCAACAGATACAACAGATGGGCCTCACGGGCCAGGGTAAGCGGTTGAGATACTATTAATACTTGAAGTGGCGTGGCATCTCTCTGGAAGGTTGTCAGTATGAGGGCTTTTTGTAGAGCTGAGCTTGTTGTTTTGCAAGGCTCACCATGGCTGCTGTACAGGGGACAGACAGGAGGGCAAGGAGAAAGAGCAGTGAAAAGGCATAGAAGGGACTTCCCCGGTGGTCCAGTGGTTAAGGCTCTGCACTCCCACTGCAGAGAATAGGGGTTCGATTCC
Organism: Ovis canadensis; assembly: GCF_042477335.2. NCBI lineage: Eukaryota > Metazoa > Chordata > Mammalia > Artiodactyla > Bovidae > Ovis > Ovis canadensis. Next base: position 82,860,643 of record NC_091257.1, on the reverse strand, counting down.
TGGTCGGGGAACTTAAAATCCCACACGTCATGCAGGGTGGTCAATTTTTTTTTTTTTTTTAAGCATTGAAGCCACTGAGACTTAGTGCCATCATATCACCACCACCACCATTATCACCACCATTATCATCACCATCATCATCACCATCATCAAAAGGATTGAGATGACAAAGGCTTGGACCAAGATGATAGCAGGAGCAGAGAAGAGCATCTCTGCCCCTGTATCTGAGGGCTAGCTCTGGTGACTGGGGCACACTTTGCCTGTGCCCATGCAAGCTGAGCCCTCACTCCCATGCACTCCCTACAGTGGGCTCCCACCCCATGATTGCTGTATGCCAACACCACTCGTGGACTTAGATCTGCATGGGTTTTTGTTCACGACTTTGCCTGTGTGCTCATATAGAATTGCTTAAGGAATCCACAGCCACTGGCTCCGGAGCAGGTCGGCTTCAGGTAGCCTGGCCCAGAGACATCAGTTTCACTGGAGGAGCTGTCACACTAAACAAAAATTTCTGTCCCCTCCATGCCTGAAGCCAGCTCCAGGAAAAACTCCAAACCCCAGGATGGAATCCTAAGATATGCACAAACTGAACCTTGACCTCACAGCAAGGTTCTACCTTGTTTCACAGCAGACAGAGGCCTGAGGGGGAGATTCATCCCAGGGTGGACTCTGGCCTTCTCCAGAGGGTCCCAGTGAGCCCTCAAGGCTCAGAGAAAGCTCCCAGGGACCTACGTTCAGACCTGTTCCCCGTCAAGGCACTTCCTGATATTCCCTCTGACTTCACAGAGGAGGATGTTGAAGGACTTTGTGAACCTGTTGCTATAAGAGAGGGAAGCAAGCAGCTAGTTCTTCTAGAGGCAGTAAGACCAACCACCGAGCATGGAGCCCAGGCCTGGAAGGGGTGGCCTCAGCGATTTTTGGTCTCAGGTGGGAGATGAGATTAAAGGACCCTCCTGAGACAGCCAGAGCCCAGGAAGGAGCCCAGCACCCAGAGGCAGGGAAGAGGCAGGAAGGGCCAGCCACAGGTCCCCCACCATGAGGCCCCTTCCTGCTGGACATCAGAATGAAAGCTAGGGGAGTGCTGGGATGATGACACGAGCTTGCAGTGAGGGGCAAATTATGAGTCAAGATGATTATGAATATTGAATGAGTATTATGTTAATTATAATTAGTATAAAAGGGTCATATAATTATCATATGATAATTATGGATATCCCAAGTTCAATTCCAAAATCTCCCCCCAATTTGTTGTGCAGCTCTGGGCAAGGCTCTTCCCCTCTCTGAGCCTCAGTTTTCCAATCTGTACAAGAGGAACTGGGCTAGATACTTGCTAAGAACTGACAGTCCAAGAGTGCTTCATGCCAGTTCTATCAGGAGGCTTCTGAGAGTTCAAGCTGTTTCTTACATCCTGGGGTGACAGCTGCAGATTATCCCCATGGATCCTCTCTCAGCTCTGTGGCCTGCTGCCTCAGGACCTTTGCACTTGCAGTTTTCGGTGTCTGGAAGCTTTATCTCGTTCTCCAGACTATGCCATACTATACTATACTTGTTTTACATTCCCATTGTTCCTTATATCTCTTATACCCAATACACTTTGTAACTTGATATTTACCCTTTGGCTATTTGACTTATGTCGTATCTCTTCCACAGGGCTGTAAACTTGTAGGTCCAGGGCCTCTGTCCTTTTCATTGTGAGTCTAGCATTCCACATGGTGCCTGGTCTAGAGTAGGCATTCATTAAATACCTGTCAAGTGAATGAATGAATGATGGCTATCATCATTATGATTTGGAGCCAAGAAGTTCTTTAAGAAGGCTGGAGAACCCAGCTCAGGTTCAGATCTCCCCAGAAAGGGAATGGCCCACAGTCTGCACAACTCCCCTCAATGGCCTTCAGCTCTAAGGTGCTGACCCCTCCCTGTACCTGCACCCCTTTCCCTACAGGGGAGAGGCTTCTGTAAGGGGTAAGGGGAAGCTGTCCGTGTCCTCTCTGCCTTCTTGACCCTGTGATCCAGGGCTGAAACACTCTGTGAACCTGCCCGAGGACGTGGGCCACTCTGGTGTGGGGGAACAGGGCCACTCCCAGGGGATCTTTGATCAGCCAGGCCGCCGGATATTTGCCACTTGGGGAGTCTGCAGAGAGAAAAAGATTCCTACACATGAACACACACATGCATGCCTGGAGTCCAAATGTGTGTGTAAACACTCATGCACGTGCACTTTCACAAAGACTCACGCTCAAAATACAAGATGTGCACATCCACATCCACACCAGTTGTGTGCATGGATCATATCAAGTCCACATACACAATGTTCCCCAAAGGGTGCACACACAAACAAAGGCACAGAACCATGTGTGCACATGCGTTCACGCTCATACACAACAGGAGCGCGTGCAGGGCGCCTGCAGACCCACGCAGACAGGTTCACATAAACATGGGCACAAGGCCAACTTCTTGGTTCTGGACTCCTCCCTGGAACACTCGGGATTCTTAGAAGTACCTTCCTTTCTCCTGCCCGCTTCTCACCACAATCACTCCACACCCCACTTTCCCAACCCTTGGCAAAGTACACAAGAGCTGCCTAAAAACGGGGCAGTCGCGACAGCTTCCGGAAGACCCCGGTGCACCGCACCGTTCCCGCCTTGCTCAGCCCGGTCACCTCCCTAGTTTCTGAGACCCCGCCTCCTCGCTCGCTGCAATGGGCTCGGGGCGCCCCTTTGTGGCCACAATCGGCAGCGCCGTTCCTGGCAGCTTGGTCCCCAGTCCCTGCAGATGCGGAGGATTCAAACGCAGGGCCACCAGGTGCCCTCCCGCTGCCCCTTGCCCCTTTCTTCTTTCACCTGGTGGGGGGTGGGGGTGAGTAGGGAGCACTCACCCACTCGGGGCCGTCCTCCGCCCTGTTGTTGTCTGCGTACGTCTTTCACAGCCAGATCTTGAGTCGCCCATCGCAGAGATGGGGCTGTCGGCCACTGCTGTCCTTCAGTTTTCACATCAGGGCCATCAAGAAAGGCGGCCTGGCCAGAAAGTCTCAGCAAGGACGTCAGGCCGCCGGGGTGACAGGCAGAGCTGGGGTGGGTCAGTGGGGCCTCTTTCCTGTCCCAGTCCCCCCAAACACAGCTTGGCAATATGTATTTGTTGAACTTAGCGCTGAAGCACTAGTTTGATGAGAGGAGGTGGGCCATTTAGCCCTCTAAAGGGCCATGGACAAAGGGCAGAGCCCACGCCCACTCTCGGGTTTCCTGGACAGCCCGAGACAGGTGGTCTGAACATCAAATGATTATTGCAACTTAAAGAAAACCGCGTAACTCAAGTTAGCTCTTTTCTATATATGGGAAATGCTTTTCAAGAGTCTGAGCTCACTGAAATCATTCCTTTGATAGGCACCTCAGCTCTCTGGAGCCAGTTAACTGTGTTTTCACATCTTGCACTTCTTCAAGGCTCAGCATAGGGAGTGGCTGCAGTCTGATGGCAGCTAGATGGCAGGTGTTCCTTCCTTCCTGAGTTCCCCCAGGGATTACTGGCTCATCATCTGTGGTGGCTGCAATCGCTGGTGACTGTGACATCCCTGTTTATTGATACGGCAGGAAATATTCCATTGCTCTATGTACTGGTGCCTCAAGATGGGGCCTGGCCACCAGCCCTTTGGGCAGCATCCTCACCAGCCAGGAGCCCTTGCCTCAGGCACAGGTGCCTCTCCGGACCACCTGCCTCTCTGCAGCAGCTGCACAGCTTGTTTGGAGTCAGTGGAGTCCAAATGCTGAAGATTCCTACCCAGCTCTGCCCCGCTCCTGCCACCGCCCGACCCAACTGCAAGCCTGAACTTGCAGCCTTTCAGACTCTGCTGCTGCAGGGAAACAGAACGTCTGTTTCTGAACAGAACCTCTGTTCAGTCAGACCCAGTCCATTCAGTACCAATGGCCTAGGATGCAGGGGCTAAAATCCTGACTTAGGAAAGCAAGTTTGGAGGCTGAGGACGCAGGATTTTTGGCTGAAGAAGTGATTTCCCAGACTCAAGCGCAAGCCCCAGGATCAAATAAATGGGCTTAGAGCTCAGACCCATTACCCCCAGGAAGTTATTTCCTAGCTAAGGCTCATTGCCCCAGCAAGTGATTTTTCCAGGCTGAAGTATAAGTCTACCCTAGGGCCCAAGTTTTCACCTCAGGGTCCCTTCCTACTGTCCTCAGGCCAGAGAGGCAAATGGATGGAAATGCTTAGAGGTGTGCGCATTCTCTCACTTCACAGAATAGCCCCTTAGTGAAGCCTGGAGGATTCCCAGGGCCCTGGAGAAGGAAGGCCACTTAGGTGGAGGAGACAAAAGCCCCAGAACCGAGTCACACCCGCATTCAGTTCAGTTCAGCTCAGTGGCTCAGTCGTGCCCAACTCTTTGTGACCCCATGGACTGCAGCTCACCAGGCCTCCCTGTCCATCACCAACTCCCGGAGTTTACTCAAACTCATGCCCATTGAGTCGGTGATGCCATCCAACCATCTCATCCTCTGTCGTCCCCTTCTCCTCCTGCCCTCAATCTTTCCCAGCATCAGGGTCTTTTCCAATAAGTCAGCTCTTCGCATCAGGTGGCCAAGTATTGGAGTTTCAGCTTCAGCATCAGTCCTTCCAATGAATATTCAGGACTGTGACCCTGTTTTGACAGCTAAGCAGTGAGGGAGGAGCAGTTGTTTCTTTGGGTGTACTTTCTGAGGAGGTCAGACAGGGTGCAGAAAAGAAGTAAAATAAAACCCTAACAGTTCCAATGGCATCGTTGTCCTAAAGTCATGTGATGCAGTGCGACAACAAATCCCTCATTCCACCAGAGAACAAGAGTGCTCAGCACATCCATAGCATTTGTTCCGAGCATCACTAACAGGTGATTTTGTGTTTGTTTTGTTTTCAGTGTTTTACTGATGTGCAGCATATGCAGAAAAGTGCATGGATCCTCAGCGGACAGTATGAATAACAATCTCCGGTTGTCATTTTGTTTCCAACGTTTATCGAATTATTACTACTACGTGCCCAGCACCAGACACATGCAGACATCATTTAAATATTCAAGGGTGAGTGCTACTGTCCCGTTTACAGATGGGCAGACAGACCCAGGAGTAGATGGCCCACCTACACATATCCAGCTGGCAAGCTGCAGACCCAGGGTTCAAATCCAGGTTGCAAGCCCCAGATGTAGTGCTCTCAACTGCTATGCGCTATGGTTTGTGGAAGCCACAGTGAAGGAAGTGATCTGAGCCCATTCTTTCCCCTCCATAAACTCTGCTCTCCTTTCTGAATTCCTGGTCTCACCAGATGGTTGCTTCAAGTGCACTGAGGGCCATTCCTGAAAATGATTCGTTGCTGTTGCTTAGTTGCTAAATCGTGTCTGACCCATTGCCATCCCATGGACGGGAGCCCACCAGGCTCCTCTGTCCATGGGATTTCCCAGGCAAGAATACTGGTGGGGGTTGCCATTTCCTTCTCCAGGGGGTCTTCCCAACCTAGAGATCGAATCTGCATCTCCTGCATTGGCAGGTGGGTTCTTTACTACTGAGCCACCAGGGAAGCCCTCACATCCGACTAACCACTAGATAATTTTGTTTCATTAAAAATTTTTTTTAATTTTTAACTGGAAGATATTTGGTTTAAAATGCTGTGCTGGTTTCTGCCATACAACAATATGAATCAGTCATAACTATATATATATATATATATATATATATATATATATATATATACATATCCCCTCCTTCTTGAGCCTCCCACCCACCTCTCATCCTACCCCTCTATGTCATCACAGAGTGCCAGGCTGAGCTCCCTAAACCTCTAGATAATTCAATCCTTCATACATCTCTTGCATTCACCCACTTCCCCCAATCCCCACCACCTGATCCAAGTACCCCTCCTCTCTGGCCTGGACCACAGCCTCATCACAGTCTTCCTACATGGCTTCAAGGTACCCTTAAGACCAGACGGGTTCATTTCATGCAGGGTGCTCATTCTTTGAATTGTCCAGTGATGTTCACCACCTTTCTTCCACATAGTAAGTCTGGTAGAGTTGATCTCTGGGTTGTGAATTTCTCAAGCATGGCTCTTGTGTTATAGACAACACGGATGAAAACGTCTTGAAATAGAATCGATATAAGCTTCCTGAATCCAAGCTGAGGCTGGGCCAGGAGACAGAGAAAAGCACAGCTGTGGGTGATCCCTTCTCCTAGTCAAGGTGGGTGAGAGCCAGAGAAATAGGAGACTTGCTGGGCCAAGAAACTGCATTCTAGATGTGGAGACCAGACCCAAAGACTGGTGGTTCTAAACCCTGACTGTGCACTGGAATCACACAGGAAATCCTTCAAAGTCCTGACGCCTGGGCAAAACTCCAGACCAATGGCACCAAAACCAGTGGAAATGGGACGTGGGCATCCGCATCATTGGAAGCTGCCCACTTGATTCCATTGTGCAGCCAAGGCTGGGGCACTCTGCTGGAAGCATCATTATGCCACGAGGGCTCAGAGAACTGTACAGAAGCTTTCAAGAGTCGGGAGGGAACAGATGGACTGCTTCGAAATTCTCACATACCACTTCTGGGAGGGAGCGGCCGGCTGCATTCTTCAGGTGACTAGGGGAAATTACAGTGCTGCCCATGAGCCCAGAGAAGACAAATGCTCCCAACCAGATCAGGATCCTCCAAGCTCCATTTGAAGTGGCAGAGTGGCTCCCCCTAGCGGATGTTAGAGCACATTTAATATAGCTTGCCATCATTTCAACACGGGAATGTTAGCATGTTCAGTGTAGCTTGCCATTATTTGAACAAGGGGCGGTCTCACATTTTAAAATCCTCTAGCTCTAATTCCTCTATGAAAAAAAAAAAACTAAGAGAGGATTATCCTGGGGTCCTGTCCCTGAGGGACAACAACTTGCAACAGCTGAGTGGTGGCTGCTCCTTCGATGGGCTTCTCTGCAGGGCTTTCCAGAGAGGTTCTGGAAGTTCCCCAGGGGGTTGAGCCTTGCTCTGATCCTTCCTTGGAACTCGGTCAAGCCTGCCTGCAGAAGCACTTTCTCCAATATAAAATAAAAAGGTAACCAAAAATCAAGTTGCCCAATTAATGAACTAAAAAAAGTAATTCCGGCTCTAATAACTCAGACTTATTCTCCCTCCTTTGTTTAGAAGCCTTGTGGTGGTTGGTGGGATATGGGTTGAGAGAGAAAAAGGGGACAAAGATGACCACCCAGGTGATCCCCTGGGTCTGTCCTATTCTCCAGCCCATCAACCCTGCTGCCTCCATGTAGCCAGCGGGGATGCAGAGACAAGGGGGGTTCTGGAAAGGTCAGATCTCTGTGTCTCCTCCACTTTCTCTTCCAACACCCCATCCTGGAGAACTGGCCCCGCGGAGCAGGGCTGGCACTAGAGGCAGGGCTGAGGTTCCCTCCCAGCCCCACCGGTGTGACTCTGAGCAAGGTGCTTGACAAATCTGTGCCTCAGTTTCCCCATCTGTCAAGCAGGGATAACCAGAGACCCTACCTCACTGCATGCTTCTGAGGGTTAAAAACCATTGTGTGTATTAAAAGTGAAGTGAAAGTCGCTCAGTCGTGTCCGACTCTTTGCAACCCCACAGACTGTACAGTCCATGGGATTCTCCAGGCCAGAATACTGGAGTGGGTAGCCTATTCCTTCTCCAGGGGAATCTTCCCTACCCGAATCGAACCAGTGTCTCCTGCATTGCAGGCGGATTCTTTACCAGCTGAGCTATCAGGGAAGTCCTATGTATTAAAAAAAAAAAAAAAAGCCTGGAAAAGCACCTGGTATGCAGTAAGCATTCACTAACCGGGAGCTCTTCTTTTTGTGATAGTTATTAAATGAATATTTGTTATTAAAATCAACCTGAAGACTAATCAAGGAGTGAGACTGAGGGAATTCCTGGGTGGTCCAGTGGCTGGGACTTGATGCTTTTACTGCCAAGGGCCCAGATTCAATTCCTGGCTGGAGGATTAAGATCACAGGTCATGTGGCGTGGCTAAAAAAAAAAAAAAGATGAGTGAATTTGTGCCTGAAATGAGAGAACAGAAGTTCAGAGCAGGATCTGCCAGCCCTTTGGACAGATGGGAACAGATCCCCAAAGGTCAGGATGGCATGAGTCGGTGCCAGGACTACTCCGGTGCCAGGGCTGCCCCCGGCCCCACAGCTTGTCAAATGAGTGGGCTTGATCAGGCCCAGCAGGTTTGTCAGGGTCTCCTGAGCACAGGAACCCTGTTTGTTTCTTTAATACAGATCCACGCCCTCCGGCCCAGCCCTGCCCTCGCAGACCTCTGAGCTCAGCTGGCCAGCTTCTCCCCGGGGGCCCGCTTATGCTGTCTTCACAGTATAAGAGGAGCTCTGGCTCCCCTCTAGGGGGCCGGGGAGGTCATCTGTAACAGAGAAGAGCTGGGTCTCTGGAGGCATTCGTGTGTCCATCAGTGGAGGAGCCAAACTGGGCTCACAGGGGAGCACCTCATTCGCCCAAGTCCTCTCCCCTCCCTGGAGAGTCTCCCATCGCCGTTGGCCATGCCCACGGCTCCACTGATGCCAGGAAAACCAGGCTGGGAAGTAGTGGAACGCTGAACCTAGGGTGACAGGGAGATGAAAGAGTAAGTGAGGGGTGGGAAGGGAGAACGGGACGCGGGTGGGTGGGAGGTTCAAGAGGGAGGGGACATGCATATACTTAGGGTTGATTCACGTTGTAGGCAGAAACCAACACTGCATTATAAAACAATTATCCTCCAATTAAACATTAAAAGAAAAAAAAAGAACGGGACAGGATTCTAGGGTAGAGACCAAAAATCTCCGTCTCTTCCCCCATTAATGGTACGACAACATACACTACCATGTGTGAAATAGGTTAGCTAGTGGGAAGCTGCTGTCGAACAGAGGGAGCTCAGCTTGGTGTTCTGTGATGACCCAGAGGGGTGGGATGGGGTGCGAAGGCTCAAGAGGGAGGGGATATGTGTACACAAAGAGCTGATTCACTTGGTGTACAGCTGACACTAACACAACAGTGTAAAGCAACTATACTCCAATAATAATAATTGTACATAAACAGGTCAGGCTACGTGATTTGTGGCACCCATTAAAAAAATGAACATGCAGGGCCCCTTGTTCAAAAATTAAGAATTTCAAAGGACTTCCCTGGCAGTCCAGTTGTTAGGATTTCATGATTGCACTGCCAAGCGCTTGGGTTCAATTCCCAGCTGGGGGACTAAGATCCCACAAGCCACATGGCGTGGCCAAAATAAATTGAGAATTTCAAGATGAGGACAGCAGAAGGTTAAACAAAGGACGAGGCTCTCCTGAACAGGCAACCTTGTGGGACTACACAGGTGACCACTGTGAAGCTGGCCCTGAACACAAAACTTTGAGTGCGTATCCAGGTGTGTGGTTTTCTGGGAAAGGGGCCCTCAACTGTCAAGGTCATGACCTGACAAGGTTAAGAATCAGTGTCTCTGAGGTTGAGTGAAGGTCCCTGCTTCTTGCCACCACCTCTTTTCTCCATGTGGACAAGCAGTGAGATATACGGGCTGACCTGGGGGTGGCCCTGGGGACAGAGAGAAGAGGACACGTGAGAGATGGCGTTTAGGATGTTGCTGATGGACTAGACGTGGGTAGGAGGAAAAGGAAGTCATGAAGCCTGAGTCTTGGGCTTGCAGCTCAGGCAGCTAGATCAACCAATGGCAGTACTCTTTGTGGACATGGGGACCAGCTGGGAAAAGACAGGCTGCTGTGTTTTGCTTTGTGGGGTAGCAAAGGGAAGGAAGAATCTCATTCTAGCCATGAGAAGACTTTGAGTGGACAGATAACAGGGCTCAGAAGGGAGATTAGAGCGAGAGATATTTGAAGTCACTGGCACAGAAATGGCATTTAATCCCATTAGGATGTCCTAGGTGTCCTCGCTGTTCAGCAAAGGTAGAACTCTGATACTTGGGCAAATTATTTAACTTCACTGCCACTCTGCATTCCCTCATTTAGAACTCTGTAAATGAGCTTGCAAGTGCTTAGCAAGGGTCCTAGCACCTCTTAAAAACCCAGTGACTATCAGCCATTATTATTACTATTACTATATATTTTAAAGGTTTTTTTATTTTTTTGATGTGGACCATTTTAAAATTTGTTACAATGTTACTTCCGTTTAATGTTTTGGATTTTTGGACAGGAGGCATGTGGGATCTTAATTCCCTGACTAGGGATTAAACCCAAAGCCGCTGCACTGGAAAGCAAAGTCTTAACCACTGGACCACCAGGGAAGTCCCGTTATTACTATTACTACTGTTATGATGTCATTCGCCTTCCTTTTACAAATATCTACGGAGCCCGCATTGTGTCAGGCATTGCTGTGGGTGCTTAGGAGAGAGATGTCAGTTATCGAGCATGTCAGGGATGGTAAGTGCCATGGCAAAGTAAGTGAGGGGGAGAGATGATAATAGTAAGGAGGTTGGCTGGGGGGCCCTACTGAAAAAGTGATATTTGAGCAGGACTTCCGAGGTGAGGGATGTCTGGAGGAGAAGGTTCCAGGCAGAGGGAAGAGCCAGTGCAAAGACTCTAAGGAGAGTGGTGGGAGGTGAGGTCACAGAGATAAAGGGCAGGGGGACCTTTGTAAAGAAGCCCTTTATGGCAGGGGTGACTGGTCCTCTCACCTGCAAAACCAGGTCTCCCACACAAGGCAGAAGGCTCTCTGATGGCAGAGATCTCAAGCTTTCCAGCACAGTGGAGGGAGCAGACTTCTAGGATGGCAGCCACCCTAGGCTTTGGCTGAGGCTTCAGAAGCACTGAGGCTTCTGGTTCCAGCTCTCCAACCCTCAGAGGGGCCTCACCAGGCAAAATAGGCTCAGCAGCAAGGCCTCTCCTCCTCTTGGTTGTGGAGCATCTCCTCCTGGCAAAACTCGTCAGGGTCTTTGCTCCAGGGCTCCCAATCGAGGCATACATCTGAGTCATTTTCCTCTGAATCTGTGGAGGGACAAGACAAGGCCACTTGGGTGGTCACTTCTTATCTCCTATTCCTGATGCTGAAGGAGCCCCCTGCCGGATACCGGCATCCTTGCAGCCTTATCTGAGGCCAGGGGGCCAAGGCAGAATCACGACACGTGAGACAGCCCTCCCAGGAAGACTTCAGGGCCTTGAATGCGGCCAGAGACCAAGAAAGAAGGCTGGTCCGGGAAATACCAACCTTCTAGAAGAGGGAGGACCCCAGGATGTCCCTGGTGGAATAGTATAAGAATCAGCCTTCCAATGCAACAAACAGGGGTTTGATCTGTGATCTAGGAAGATCCCGCATGCCATGGGGCAGCTAAACCCATGAGCCATCATATTGAGCCCGAGTTCTAGAGCCTCGGACCTGCAACCACTGAACCAGCATGCTGTAACTAGTGAAGCCTGCAAGTCCCAGAGGCCACTGTAATGAGAAGCCCCTGCACTGCAATGAAGTGTAGCCCCCACTTGCCCCAGCTAGAGAATACCTGAGCAGCAACGAAGACCCAGTGCAGCCACAAATACATAAATAATTTTTTTTAAGTGGAGGAAGGACCCTAGAGGTGAAGAAATGACCTACCTGCATTGAGCATGGTCCAGAAGGGGACACAGGAAACACAAGCCCACCCATCCACCTGTTCATCCATTGGTCCACCAGTTCATTTATCAACAAAAATTTGAGTATACGTGTCCAGTGCTTTTTCTTACAGCACTGTTCTTTGGTGAAGCACACAGACACTAAAATACCCTGGACACCACGTGTGTGTCCATGATGAGAGGTCTGGGTGGTGAAGTGTGGCACACTCACACCACAGAACCCTTCCATCCTATAGCATGTCGTGAGGCTGTTACACATTAGATCTGTATCTTTCTGCCTGCAGGATGTCTGTGGTGTATTATTGGGTTGGCCAAAAAGTTTGTTTGAGTTTTTCAATAACATCCTCCCCATGTGAACTTTTTGGCCAACCCAACCAACGGCATTGCAGAGAAGTATATGATAGAATCCCTTTAATTTTAGAACACTTATGAATTTTTGCCTAACTAAAAAAATTATGACATTTTGATTCCACTTGTTTGATTTAGTATGAATAGAATGCGAGATTTCTAATTTAAGAAATAGATGTGCAACAGGTTAAAAGGTTTACTGTATAGCACAGGAAGCTACAGTCAGTATCTTGTAATAACCTATAATAGAAAATAATCTGAAAAATAATATACATATACATATTCAAGTTATACATGTACTCATATATTATTTGTATATATGTATAATTGAATCACCTTGCTGTGTACCTGAAACATTGTAAGTCAATTATACTTGAATACAATAGTATATTAAGAAAAAAAAGAACACTTTTTTTAAAACAATCCAAAGAACACACCTCCCATTTAAAAAAAAATGGGATTATTTTGTATTATTATATTTTGTATTATTTGGATAATTACATATTATTAAATGGGCACATGAGCTTGCCGACATGGCTTATCTCGGAAAAGAAAGTTGAGAAAAGAAGGCAAATGGGAGAGATTATTATTTTTCTTGGTATACTCAAGGTGTTTCACCGGTTACAGAGAAGTAAAGGAGGCTGAAAACAGCCCCTCAAATGTAGACCAAGAAAAGGCCGAGCCTTGATTTCCTCCTTTGTAAAATGGGCATCATAATAACTTCTGGTATGGTGAGGGTTAACTGAGAAGTAAGACATGGTAAACAGGCTTTCAACAACGTTAGCAGTTACTGTGATTTAAAATCAGTGCGATGGACTTCCCTGGTGGCCTAGTGGTTGAGAGTCTGCCTGTCAATGCGGGGGACACGGGTTCAACCTCTGCTCTGGGAAGACCCCACAGGCCACGTGACAACTGAGCCTGTGCGCCACAAGAGAAGCCACAGCAATGAGAAGCCTGCTCACCGCAGCTAGAGAGTAACCACCACTCCCTGCAACTAGAGAGAGCCCGCATGCAGCAAAAAAGACCCCGTACAGCCAAAAATAAATAAATAAATCTGTTAAAAAAAGAACTGAGATCATTAAAAAATAAAATCAGTGTGATGAAGTGACTTTTCCTCCCAAGAGACAGTGACTGTTTTGAACACATCCTCTGTGCTTTTTTTTTTTTTTGAAAGATAATTGCTTTACAGAATTTTGTTGTTTTCTGTCAAAGTGCAACATGAATCAGCCATAGGTACACATATATCCCCTCCCTTTTGAACCTCCCTCCCATCTCCCTCCCGACCCCACCCCTCTAGGTTGATACAGAGCCCCTGTTTGAGTTTCCTGAGCCACACAGCAAATTCCTGCTGGCTATCTATTCTACACAAGGTAATGTAAGTTTCCATATTCCTCTTTCCATTGTGCTAACTGTTTTGCATGCACTTTCTCATTTGATCCTCTTAACAACTTCATGAAGGCGATTACCAACCAGTGTTATTCATCTTCTGCAAGGAAAGAAGCTTGGAGAGGTGGAACAACCAGGCTCCCACCAGGTGGTGGTAGCTTGGGACGCAAAGGCAGGTTCCACAGTCCCGTGCAGTTCCATCTGGGGCCCTTGTTCAAAGGCAGAGTTCAGAGGCTACATCCTGCTTCTCCATGTCAGACTAGGGATTGGCATCACTCCCCTTTCCTCCTCTTCAGGGCTCAGCTGCCATAACCTTTTCTTTTTCTTGGCTCTGCTCTCATCTCACCAGGCAGCTCCCTCCTCCTATTCACTTGCTCCCAACTGCACTTGGAAAAGCGCCTCCACCCTCATGGGATGCATGGGTGCTGAGCCCTCCACCTTCTGGGCTCTGAAATTGCCCCCCTGAGGCCCAAGCAGGGGTGGGGGGAGGGGAATCAAAACTCCTCTTGCCTGCTGTTCATACTGGATTCCAGACCAGACTGATTCCAATAAAGAAATCCAGGGCAGACTAGAAACCCCTGGACAGGGTGCCTGGAGTCCCAACCCAGCAAGCCCTGGCAGATCCAGACCCTGGGTTTGAGCCAATTCTCAGCACAAGGACAGAACAGACCCAGCAATACTGAGAATTCCAAGAAGACAGGGGCCCTCGGGAGGGCTGCTCGCCTCGCTTTAAAGACAGTTTCTCTTCATTGCAAAATTAACAAAAGGATGTCTTTCAAACTGCCATGTGAGATGTCGGTGGGTGAACGCCCGTCAGAGAAGGGGTCAAACAGGGCAGGCTGTGGACGGCTTAGAGCTGAGCCTCCAGGGAGAAAGAGTTGCTGGAGAAGATTATTGCCTTGGACCTCAGGGACGATGTCCCACCTTCCAGAAAAGTCAACCAAAGCCATGCCTACACATCCTCTAACCTTAACACTGCCTGGATTACTTCTCTCAGTGGGGGAGGGGGAGAGGAGAGGGGCGCGGCGGGGCGAGGCTGAAACCTGAGCCCACCTCCCCCAGGCTCGAGGGAGATGTGCTTCTATAGCCACTGCTCAGACAAGGGCTTCGCCTTCTACCTGACACCATGACGCCAGGCCTCAGCCTGCGGTCCACCCTGGGAATCGAAAGAGAACACACTTACAGACATTTTCTGGAAGCCCTCGCCAGGAACGCCCAACTGCACAATTCCCCGCCCCCACATTGGAGATCATGGGACAAGTTGGCGGTGAACTGCTCAGCCGGTCTGAACGCCATCTGAGCAGAGCTGGCAGCACACCCAGCGCTCTCCCTGCGCAGCTGGTCAAAGGTGATGGGGCGGCGGAGCAGGGGGTGGAGGGTCAAGCGGTCCCCAGGAAGAGGTCGCTGGGTGAGGGGAGTTGCTGGGGGGGCAGGCGGGACCCTCGAGGAGCAGAGTGTCATTCCTGACGTCCCTGCCCGCTGGCCCACCGCCCTCAGCCTCCCTCAGGCCAGCTTCGCCTTGCCTCCTGCTCCTCTGGGTGTTTAGCTGAGTTCAGGACACATGTCAGCCGGCTTCTGGGTCCCACAGAAACCCATATCCTCCCTGCGGCGCGATCTGAGCTGGAAACCTTGAGTGGTCTCTGTGTGCGCATGCGCGCGCCCTCAGGTCCAACTCTGCGACCGCGTGGGCTGTATGTAGCCCTCCAGCCTCTTCTGTGCGTGGGATTTTCCCAGCAAGAATACTGGAGTCGGGTGCCATTTCCTACTCCAGTGAGTGGTCCCCGGGTACCTGCTAAATGCCTAAGGCCGCTATGCCCATCCAGCTGGTTGTTGATTGAAAAAGCACCAGGCTGAGGGCTGAGAGGGGCTGAAAGCCAGCCCAGGCTCTCTACTCCTGGAGCCTTACGCCCTGGCTGCATCCACAGGAGGGATGGCACTGAACTACTTCATCAGCCGAGGGGACCACATCTTTCCAGTTTGTAACCAAAGACTTATGGGCTAGCGGTGGCCCTGAAGGGACGCCTTGTTTTCTTTTTGTACTTGCTTATGTATTATAAAGATTCAGTTCCTCCTAAATTACTGATTGGTTGCAAAACCAGAAAGTGTTCACTATCATGCTAACACATACATTTTACATTTGATACCATATTTCATATTAAAAGTATAGTTCTGTTAGTCTATTTATTTATAAATATAAAAATAAAATATACTTTACACATACATTTTTATATTAATAGCTCTTACTACCAGTGGTACATAACTACTGCTTGTTCAGAAATCATGAATTTTGTATATACAACAACCAAGTCCGTTTCTGCTCCATGTTTATTTTACCATAAATATTTATATTGTAGTGTAAAAGTAAATTGTTTTATCTTCTATCTAGAATACCTTAACCAAATTTGCAATCGCACTCACAATAATTTCATGCAGACCAAAGGCCTTCTGTGCTAGCGGTGGCCCTGAAGGGACAGACATGCACACATACATGTTGTTGCCCAAACTCAAGATTCGCTCTGGGACTCCAGGCTCAGAAACTCTAAACTAGCAAGTCAGTCCTTTCCCTTTCTCTTACAGGCGACCGTCTGTTCACACAGAGCCAGCAGTTAAAACACCTGAAGGAAGCCCTTTTCTTGACAGTTGTTTCAGGAACCCCACCCTGTTCCATGCCCTGCCCAGCTCCAGGATTACGGCCCCGCCTGGGCGGCTCACCTTGGTTGAGTAAGAAGCGTAGCCAGATGATCAGCAAGAACAACAGCAAGGCCACGGGCAAACAGAGCCAGAACACCAGGAAAGAAAATGTGAGCTCGTTCACCAGTGGCACCAGAGGGTACTTCATGGTGCGTGTGTGGCTAGGCCGGGCCAGCCGGGGCTGCCCTGGGGACCTGGCGGGCCGGGCCACGCTCTGCTCTCAGCCCAATTGTGACTGAGCCAGTGACGTAACAAGGAAGCAACAGTGTCCTTCAGGCCAAGAGAAAGTTGTTCTGGACGAGTGGGCAGAAGCTGGGGTAATGGGACAGTTTGAGAACAAAAGCCCAGGCTCCTAGGCAGGCCAGCCTGGGTTTAAATCCCTGTACGATGCTGTGGTATCACAATCCTCTTGCTTGTTCAGAAATCATGAATTTCATATATACGACAACCAATTCCATTTCTGCACTTGGAATTTCCTTACTCCCCAATCCTCTTGTAGGAGGAAATAATCCTTAGCATGCCAAGATGCTGTTAGAAAAAATGGATACAAATTGCCCCCAGGTGGGTGTTCACTTATCTGAGGTCACAGACTCTTCCTGGAGCCAGCCAGTCCCTAAGTAAATTATTATTATTTAATCTGGAAACTTCTGTCTCTCTCCTTATTAGGGTTTTTGGTGAAGAGCTTCTAAGACTTTAACCTTGTTCTTTTCTCTCTCATTCTTTCATTTGTAAAGTAGTCAGGAAAGCTCCTTGAGTCAGGCCCCTCGGCAGGAAGGAAGCCCCGGGCTTCCCGGGGCCGGAGAGCACCTAAATTGGAGGGAGGCGCTGGCCAGGCTTGGAGCCTGATGGGTGCAGAAGTCCTCTCAGAGTGGCTGCTGCTTGTGGAGGGGAGGAAGGAAGAAGTGTGGTATCCTCCAAGAGGGTGCTTGGCCCACCTGCCTCAACCACTGCCAGCAGATGGGGGTGGGGGGAGGGGACCTAGGAAACAGGCCGATTGGCACAGTTCACCCTGCTCAGCAGTCAGAACCTCTGGGGGTGATGTTTGGAACCCACATGTCAATGGGCAACCAGTCTGATGCCGACTTGATTTTGAGACCATGGCATCCAGTGAAGCACAGGCTGGAAAGTCAGGCAGACCCAGTTCCAGGCTGGGGAAGCAGCTGCAGGAAGAGGGGTAGACTTAGGGGAGACACGGAGTGGACGGACCTCCTTAGAAGACACTGGCCAAAGGAGAAGGGCAAGGGGGGACACCACTGTGAAAATGGGGCAGGTGTTAGGGAAATTAAAATGGAGAAAGTCTTATTCAGGCTTCAGAAGCAGGAGAGCAGGCCTGACTTACCTGGACACTGCCTGGATTCCATGCCTGCTTGCAAGCACAGCAAGTCAGGGAGCTTGTTAGATAAGAAAGGGAATGGCCTTGGAATTCTTGAGCCCCAGGAGGTCTGGCCAATCCCCTAGGGTCTAACAAAATCCTATGACTCACATGGTGAAATGAAAAGCATTGTTAAAAACTTTAAGTAAAACCAGAGCTGCATTTTTTGCCTGTAAACTGATGGTGATAATCAGTTTGCAACCTGGGTTTGTAAGCGGGAGCCCCCGAAACGGCAATTTGAAGTCTTTCCATTGGGGTGGACACACCACTAGGGACCCTTTCCCAACTGGTACTCCAGATTGCTGTTAATGAGGGACTTCCCAGTGCTGTTCAAGTCTGGATGTCGGTCGGCCCAATTTGGTGATATATACGCTGTTATTTTCTCTATTGTTTCTTTTCTTTTAATGACTATATACTGAAATTAAGTCTAATAAGCTATAAAAAATTGAAATTGCATGTAATGAGTGGTTTAACAAATCTAAAACAAAAGTAAAATTTTCAGCAAAACAGGGACTTCCCTGGTGGTCCAGTGAATAAGCCTGGATTCCATCTCTGGTCAGGGAACTAGATCCCATATAACTCAAGTAGAGATCCCCCATGTCACAATTAAGCCAGCACAGCCAAACAGATAATTGAAAACTTTCAGCAAAACAGTGGGTAACAGCTGGGGCTCGGAGGGCCAGTGTGTTTAGACGGAGTCTTAGTCCAACTGTGGAATGACCAAAGTCCCCAGCAGAAGTCAAGGCAGATAGTATTAGAATGTGTACCTTCAAAGCATGGTCCCCTGGTGAGCTGTGCCATTGAGGACCCTGGGGCCAAGAGTAGAGGAAATGGGTCTGGGTTGGGGTGATTTCTTGGCCCTGGGTCCTGAAGGGGCTGGGGGCAGAAAGAACTGAGCAACGTAGCTGAGACAGACTTGAGCACTCATTTCTTTTCCAGACCCCACAACAGGGTCCCCGGGCAGTCAGCCCAGGGCTAAGCTTCCCTGGCCACCAGGACACAGCGGCAGGTCCTGGGGGGAGCAGGCGTAGACACACGGCTGCAGGGGAGGCAGCTCCCAGCCCTGGCTTCCAGGCATACTTTGTGAGGAGTCACACATTAGTGTCACGCAGTCAGTGGCAGGCTGGAGGGGCGGCTCTGGGCAGAGGCCCACACCACAGCTGTGTGCTCAAGTGGCACATAGCTGTGCCACCACCTGCGGCACAGGCATTAGGTGCTAATGGGCCCCATGGAACGTGCTGCAGCCAGCTCTGCTCAAAGGGCCAGTGGGCAGAGGAGGCGCTCCCCCTGTGTCTCTGCTTTCCTGACTGGCCAGTCCTGATGGAGCTCTGTTCTTCTGCAGGCAGGGAGCACAGCTGGCATTTCTGGTTCTCAAGACACAGAGAGCCAGCTAGCCCCTCAGCAACTGCTAGCCTCTGTCAGGTGGGCCTTTTGACAGCACTGCTTTAGTTACATGACCTCCTTTCAGCAGAAAATGCCAAGTACTTTTAATTTTAAAAAATTTTATGAAGTCTAGAAAAATGGTACGGATGAACCTATTTGCAGGGTAGGAATTGAGACGCAGATGTGAAGGACAGACTTGTGGATTCAGCGGGGGAAGAAGAGGGGAGTGAACTGAGAGGGCAGCACTGACATGTATACACTACCACGCGTAACAGAAATGGTGAGTGGAAGCTGCTGTACAGCAGGGAGCTCAGCTCGGTGCTTTGTGACGACTTAGAGGGTGTGCTGGCGGGAGGTAGGGAGCGATGCTTGAGAGGGAGGGGATATATTATGTACATATACAGCTGATTCGCATGGTTGTACAGCAGAAACACAACCCTGTAAAGCAATTATCCTCCAATTAAAAAAATGAAAGTAAATAAAAATTTTCAAATTTTGAGAATTTCATGATAGTCTACAAAACCAGGGTAAAAACCTACTGATGTAAATTCTGAAGAACATCCATGCAATAGTCAAACCAAAAGCACACGTGACATTGTTAGATAAGAATCTCCTTAAAATTTAATTGACTAAATGTATTACATTCAATATTCCATGGTTTCTTCTGGACAAAGGGTCTGCATAAATACAAACAAGCCTCTGGGCCTTCTTCCCTAACCGACGAAGAGGAAACACAGGAGGCGAGGGTACACGGGACACCTTCATATTTACATTTTGCCTTTACTTTACAGTTCAGTGCCAGAAATATTTACAGAAAATACAATAAGAAAAAGATCATGTCTTGGCAACATACCAAAATTCATACAAATTGTGTATATGATTTCAAGCAAATAATGATACTGTTTATTTTTTTAGCCACAACTGCCAAGCCCTTCAGAGGAGAAAGATGTTCTTGGTCACTGCAAGAGGCAAGGACTTGGGAAACTTGGTTTGCTTCAACAAATATTTATTGGGCGCCTACTGTATGCAAGGCACTGTGGAATCCCAAATTATACCTTTCCCTCACTGTTAAAAAAAGAAAAGCATCTGAAAAAACATGAGTTGATATTCTGAGAAAAACACTATACAGTACATGGCTTCTTTTGCTGCTGAGAACCTACGGTTTGATTCCACGTTAAATGTGTGGATTACCTCCAATCTCTCCATCTCGGGACAAGAGGTTGTCATGGAAATCCCTATAACAGACCATCTAACATAACTTACCGCTTTATGTAAACATATAAACCAATTCTTTTTTTGAAAAATATAACCAGAACAGGTTTTAAAATGCTGAATGAAGAACAACCAGCAGGAGTGTCAAATTACCTCTGATACCTTTTTTTTACTGTCCAGTGCGAAACATGTCTTTGAGCAAGGCTGACTTCCATTTCTTTGGGTAAAGTTCTACCTTCCAATGCAAGTTAAGTACTCCTTGAAGACTCTGCTTCTCTAAAAATCAGTCCACAGAACTCGACAAATGTTTCCTCAGTGTATATAGGAAGTAACCACTCATGAAGGCCTCACATGTGCAACCTGTAGGGAACTGACGTAACTGGCCCAAAGACGTATTTTGTTTTATAAATCAGTCTAAAGGGCTGCCTCAGGGGAGCTGAGGACTTGGAAATGGAGGATAGCATGCATGTGTGTTGTGTATATATTGCCAGAAAGGGAGGGGGGTCAACCCACCAGGTAACAATTCCGGTCAAAGGGCCATTGGATAGGAGGGGGTCTTAGGAGGAAGCACTGGACAAAAAGAGAGCTGGCTGAACAGGAAAACGCAAAAGCACGCCTCACTGTCCTTGGTACTCTCAGGCAGACAGGGGGAGAGAGCCCCTTACCCTCAAATGTGAGAAGGGACTACGAGGGGCTACCTGCCTCTGTCCCTTGGGTAATTAATACATTCCCTGTCACCAAATGCGACATTTATCCATGCCCTGGTTCACCTGTTACAGCAGCAACCGAACTGTTCAAGCCAAAGACCCCCCAAAGGTTCTGAACCTCTGTTAGCAAACATCAAGTGGACTATTAAAGGTTATTCTTGGGACTAAATATGCCCCTCTGGCATTATTCTACTCAAAGTGATTTTTACAAAGGCAGTTGAGAGATCTCAGTGACCATGAAACTCACACCCACACTAGTGAAAGGTCTAAGGGTCCTCACCACACTCCCTTTTTAGGTAGATGTAATTTTGAGCAGAAGGAGCCAGCACCTGACGAGGTGTGCATACCCTGTATTCTGTGCTGTATATACTGGGGTTTCATGCCTCTGGGAGCAGCACAGCCCTGAATCCATCCCGTCTTCCCTGGAAGACCAGTCTTCCAGATCATAACTGCACTAAACACAATTGTTCGCACAGTTGTTCACTGACTTATCAAAGCCATTAGAATTACAAAGAGTTGTCAGAAATTAGAGCAAACTGAAGCATCATGAAGCCCACCACTAACACGTACAACCACAGTACGTTTTCCTGACAGGAGAACTATGCCAAAGGTCAAAGTGTCATCTCAAGGGTCACACTGTGGAGGCATACCTACATCAGCTATTTTTAGCTTCTGGAATGTTACAAGTTGCACATTAATTTATAGCCTTCTTTGCCCACACCTATTAGAAAGAAGGGCCCGTTTTTCCCCCAAGAAATGTCAATCTGGAATTTCCATGAAAGTTGTTAAATCTCACTCTATAGCTTAGTAGCTGGGCTACTAATTCAAGAGTAGAACTTACTAATAATATATCCCCCTTCCCCACTGCTACCATCTGGGAACATCAATTTATTGCCCAGATTAAAAAGAAAATCAAATGTTATACCCTGAATGGAAACTGGAGTCATAGAAGGAGGAGGTTACCTTTACCTGAGCTTAAAACAAACATGAAGAAAAAAGGTGAGGCAAACTTGGAGAGCTGCTATGCCCACATTTCTTGCTCCTAGATATCAATATATACTTCTGAAATAGAAATATCTGCACTGGGAGTTAGGTCCTATACTATCCCCTGTCCTCGAAGTAAACTACCAAAACATCGAACCAAACAGCCCACTATAGTCCTGACCTACAGCATCTACTGACATCAGAGTTCAAGTAGGAAACCACCCCTTACACAATTGCGATCATTCCTCTTTGGACTTTTAAATGTCACTTATCTTCTGAGCACAAAATAACCTTAATAAAAAAGAAAATAACATAAATATTCTTATGTTACTCTTAATAAACATAAGAATAGGAGAAATAAGCAGTGTGCACTCCAGCACTGTAACAGGAATCCTTGTGAGGATGTTCTGGGTCTGACCACCTCAAAACATGTATCCCTGGTAGAACAGTAGCAGCGAGGTAACAGAAGTATTTAAAAAACCTGGGCAGGGATTTGTCATGCCTTCAGCTGGCAAAGTCCAGAAAATATGACAACAGCTGTTTCTAAAAGCAGCCACCCCAGGAGGCGGTCACTAATGTTTGTCAATTATGATGAAATCCAGTAGCTCTCTGAGAGAGATCTGAATTAGGAGCATTGAGAGGCTATTTCCTGAACCCCAAATTAGAATCCTTCATAAACTACTGCAGTTTCCTGCTTGGTCCTGAAATAAGAGACAAGGGATGGAA
The DNA here is from genome assembly GCF_042477335.2 of Ovis canadensis. Classification (NCBI taxonomy): domain Eukaryota; kingdom Metazoa; phylum Chordata; class Mammalia; order Artiodactyla; family Bovidae; genus Ovis; species Ovis canadensis. Next base: position 82,838,265 of record NC_091257.1, on the reverse strand, counting down.
CCAAACAATGCTTAAACCTGTGCTATGAATTTATATTTCTTAATATTTAACCAAGAAATTACCAAGGAATTACAAACGGTTAACCTGTCGTTTTGTCTCTGAGCTAGACAATAATGAAGAGGGGGGAGGTGTCACTTCTGACTTTTAACTCCACAAACTCCATCTGTATCCCCGTTAAAGGACCAGGTCGTGCCTCCATTTCAGATCCGTTCCTGGGCTGCCCAGAAACTGAGGCCTTCAGACAGACCTTTGCAGTGATGAGAATAACTTTTTGAAATCTGGAGAGAAAATATGAAATATTTTAATATCAGACTGAGCAAAAAACACTTCTGTTCCTTTCTGTCAGTACGATCGTTGGATGACAGATGGATGACAAATGGACCTACGAGTGAGCAGAAAGTTGAGATTTCCTTCCTTCTCCTCCATGCTAGCAACATGAGTCTTTAAATGTCCTGGACGGTTCTGAGACAGATTTTAATTTTGAACACAACCTCCTAAAAAGTGAGGTATAAAACTATCTTCAACTTCTAATTTGCAAATTTGAAACTACCAATGCACATGTTTAACTGAGATGCATAAAAGCCTTTCTCCTCAAAAGGCTTGTATTTAAGTAAAATTGTCACTTCTGAAAGAAAAGTTTATGGCTAAAATGTGTATCATCATTACCAGCAGGAATATGATTGTGTCTGGGAGCCCATTTCACTAGAAAGCCAAAAAGTCTTCTCTCAAATGGGTTTATAACGTGTCTCTTCTATTCTGGTGATTAAACAGTAAGCTCTTGGGGAGTGATTTATTTTTACAGTGATCGCCTATCAAATTGCTTTGCTTTGATATTATAGCCCCAAACTAGAGTTCAACAGTCCTAGACAGACAGTGGTCTAAGAACTGCAGTTTTTGAGTCCAACCTCCTGAAAAAGTGAAGTGTAGAACTCTGGCTCCAACTGTTTGTTCCGGTACTTGTTGACAATGTCAGTGATCTTCTGTTTCCGGCGGACGTGTGGTGGGCTGTAGGAGTCACTCTCCAGTCTTTTTCTTCTACAAATATTAATTACAGTCTGCCTCACCAGAAAACCTTGAAGACAGAAGGTTTCCATTCAAATCGATGTGAATAAACAGGTAGCTAGGTGAACTCTAAGTATTCAAGAGAACTATTTTTGGCAAACTCACACTGTCTTATTCCATTTACAAAACTCCTCACAGAGACAGATAAAACTGTCAGAAGAAAGTAAGACAAAACTGTCAAAAGAAACACAATGATGAGGAAAAACAGATTCAAACTCTAGCCTGACAACCCATTTCCTGCCCTGGAATACAAACAAACTATATTCATTTTCCAATACTGGAAGTTTGTGAATTACAGTTCTGCTCGTACTTACTAGATTGAAGCACACTTCAAAACAGAACAAAACATGCTTCCTCTTATAAATAAGAGTCACAGGATTTTCTACATGTGGGACCTATTAAGTAATATTACCATTTTCTTATTTCTACTCCTTTCTGGTTCATAAAAATGTTAAATAAAAAGAAAAGAAAGAAACTTCAATCCTTCAGCTACATATGAGGCTTACCGAGCGCTCGCCTACTGACAATCATCCCATCCACGAGAGGGATAACCATGTTAAATTTTCCAGTGGCTCCTTGAATTTTTATCCGGAATAATCCAGTGTTTAAAGGGTGGATGAAGATGACAGGAACCTCTTTTTCAAGAGCAGTAGATCTTAAGAAAAGAAAAGAACACTCCTTTTATTCCAGATATTCAAGAGCTGTAGTCCCCCATGTGTGATACAAGAATACCAAGGGAACTACTGCCAGGCAGTGTTTAGATGAGCCAAGTGATCAGTCTGCTCAGAAATCTTCCTGGGAGGCCATGTGGAAGCCCCCCACCAAAATCGGGTCCTACATGCCCATCACTCGGGTTAGCCTTTTGAAGCTGACCAAAAGAAGGGCCTAAAATTGTGCTTAGAAAACCACTGGGGACACAGGGTGGAAGGAAAGGCCAGAAAAATACATTGTGGGGAATAACCAATCTAGCAGCCAGCTGCAGGACTTTCACTTAGTTCCTCCTCCTTGTAGGGAACAAAAACAGAACTGGCCAGATGGCAGGGAATTCTACCATGTTCAAGACTAGCACCTCAGAGCAAGTGGGAATGTAGCTTAGGCCCACTAAGGGAATCCCTGATGTCATTTTTTTAGGGGCTGGGGAAGGAGGTTGGGAGCACCTTAGTCTGGGGCAGTTGCAGGTGTCCTCCTCAGCAGAGGTGAAAAACAGCTGAATCTGAACACAGCCAAAGCCCGCAAAGCCCCTGAACAGGCAGCAGGGGCCAAGGCAAGCAACCACACCCAAAGGAGACTGAATGACATATGTGCTGGGGATATGCCAATGCATCTGGACATACCCATGTAGCTCTTTGATGCTATTTGTCAGGGTTTTGGTTTGTTTTTGTTTTGTAACACAATGAGCCTTCTTTCTAAAGTGATTTTGGCCAAAGTAACAGACAGTCAATTTTTCAAGACATCTAATAAAAATCAATCCTATACTAATTCTGTTCCCAAGACAAACTCTAAACTTTGCTAAACTACTAGTAAAATACAAATTTTACAGTCCAAACATATAGTACTTTTGACCTAAAAAGTTTAAAACAACAACAACAAAAAAAACAGCACAAGACACTTAAAAGTTCTCTTCTAAACTAGTTCAAGTAAAGTTTACCTCATGAAATCTATTTTGGTCTCTTTAGCAAGTCAATGTCAAAAAAGAAGGCTAAAAAGGAGTTAGAAAAACAGGACTGTTCTGTATTAAAACAGACTGAAGGAATGAGTACCGGACACAAGGCTGAAATGGGTGCTGGTTTAAAAAAACCAGCTGCAAAGACTATTTTAGGGGAAATGGAGAAATTTAAATATGAACTGGCTACCAAGTGAAATTAAGGAATTATGACTAACTTTATTACTCTGATAACGTTATCGTTATACATTTGAAAAGTGTTAATTTTCAGAGGCTCATACTGATGTATTCAGAATGTTAGAAAATCTGCAGTTTGCATTAAGATACTTTGGCATAAAAACCAGAAATTTTAGGAATGATTTGCCCTATTCTGGAAATTTAACATAATGTTAAAATAACCATCTTTCTAATGTTAGACTAAATTCATTTTATATGCAATATAAACCAGAACAGGGAAAATAGGAATTTACTCAAAGCTAAAATATCAAGTTAAGCTTGACATAAATTATTTGTCTAAACAAAAGACAAGACAAGCAAAAAGCTTTGAGATGATAAAGCCTGCACAGACACATTTTTACTATTCTGTTTTTAATCCATTTTTGTGCATGAGCAGCTAAAATAAAAATCTTAATACTATAATAAAGTGAGTAACCTGTTTTAGTTAGAAATATTTTCCCATTAAATAGCTCATGTGATGAGGATACTTTAACTGCTATCTATCCAGAATGTTTTGACCAGTTTAACTCCATTATTTCCATCTAATATTGCTACTCTATTATCACTCTTCATTAATAATACTTAATTGTCTCCACTTTTCCATCTTTCTTTTTGCCTCAGATAAATGTACAACAGCAATTAATTATGCCATTTAAAAATCCTTGCTAATTTGATCACGTGCATTTATCTACAAACTTTTTTTATTCTTTCCCCATAATTATGTTTACTTCTTACTGTCTTCATCCCTTTTGTTTCATTAAAGTCATTATTTCTTAATTAAACTACAACCACCATGTTATAAGAAATAGCTTTCTCTATGCTTAAAGTCAATACTGGTAAACTTCAAGCCATGGAAGGGAGTACCTCAGAGAAGTGCTACTATTTGCAGTAGTTTCCACACCAGTACTGATTTCTGTCATCAGGTCTGAGAGGGGAAAGTTTTCTGGAAGAAAATCATGGCATTACATTTAACATCTCCCTTCAAGAAAACTCAATTTCCTAAACTCTTTACATAGCAGACAACAAATATACGGACTTTGCTCCCCTAAAACATGTAGTCCTAAATAGTCCTCACACACACACACAAAAACCCCTCAAGGCATGTTTTAGAAAATTTCAGCTACAGCAGAGAGTTTTTAAAGAATGTAAGAAAGAGCTTTAGAAGCGTTAGAAAGCAACCATTACACTTTCCTATGAACTCTGAGCTGAATGAGATTCTAGGTAAATACACATTTCTAATGTTCTTATGCAGCTTACATAAAAATCATGAGAAACATATTCATAGCAGAATCCCTAAGGACCAATTAATCTTTACAATGAAACAAGATTGTGAAAAGACGGTGAGGAAGGTGAACTCCCTGCCCCTTTCCAGAGGTCCTGGGGTGACTGGGAGCCACATCAAGTGGGACCAAGTGGCCAGAAACCAGTACCTGCCATACCAAGAAGACCTGAAGGCTCTGCATCCATCACATCTTCACGACTACGAAATAAGTGCTGGGTCCCTCACTTAACAGATTAGTCATCTAAGGAGTAATGAAACCCAGGCTTCCTGAACTCCAGCCCCAGCTCTTGGCCACCATATAGGGCCTATGCTGCCACTCCTTTTAGACATTCAGCAAGTCACTGTCATCCTACCAAAATCTTGTTTATGGACAAAGTCCTTGCACAATACCTATGTCATCATAGCGTTCCACCCAGACTACAGAAACTCTTGTCTCGGGTCCGAGGGGAGGGACAGGGCGACCCTGAGGCAGCTTCTTCATTCTGGAACTGGGACTGAGCTGTATGAGGTAGAGAAAAGTGGAAGAGGGGAAAAAAAAAAACTGGCTTAATAAAACTACAATCATACATTTATCAAGCTACCCAGTGACATAAGGATCAGGTCATGGGAAGTCACTTCTGGAAAACAGTATAAAATACATTTGCAAAAAAGCCCTTCTTTGGTTTCTCTGTTTATCAAGTCTCAAACTAGAACAAGGCAATGAAAGTCTAAAATATTCAAATAAAAAAAGATAAGCAATACTGAACAATTACAATTGACATTAATAAAAACAAAATTTGCAATCTATGTCTTAAAGAGGACTTAAGAGGATCAAGTCTATCTCTGTGACCAGAAGGCAGTATGCTTTTTCCGTCAGAGTAACATCATTGCTCCGCCTGGAGATCTTTTCAGTGTTGAATTCTTGTCAACTGTTTTTCCTCTATCTACTGAGATAATGATATGAATTTTTTTCCCTTAGTTTGTGAGTAGTCTGCAAAGTATGTGGTAAATAAAAACATGGTGCTTTACCAATCTTGCTCTTCTCCAAACTGTATTCTGTGAAATCTTTTTTGAATGTAGCAACTTATGATTTTCAAAATCAGTCTACTTCAGAGTTTTATACAAGCTAACTTTTTTTCCTAAATCAATTTTAAAGGTGAAACCCTTCCCATATTCTTTTAAGCAAATACTTATATTAAAAATAATTTTAAGTGTAGAGAGGTCCAAATTAAAATTCTTTACAATGGAAGAAGGGCATCAGACAAGTTTGCACAGCACTTCTTTGGTCTTTATTATTTATTCTATATCAACTGTCTTACATTTGTGAACTGATCCTATACTCTTGCTAATTACTACTTGGTCATTTTCCAGTAAGGATTAGGAGGTAACACGAGGGGAGAACACAGACAATGATGTAACATCCACTGATAAGGTAAGAAAAAAGTGTAAAACCAAAATGCTCTCTTCCTGTGTCACCTCACTCAGCTGCTGTGTCACCTCACTCAGTGCATTTATTCACACACTGGATTATTCTTCAAAATGCTATCATGTGTGTCAGACCGAAGTTGAATTTTGCATGGTTAATGCTATAAAATACATACTATTATTAGTGGATATTTCAGGGACCAAATAATAACCTATACTTGAGAAGGAATGGGTGAAAGAACCAAGCATGGAACCAAAATGACTAAATAGAGAAAAGCAACAAAGATGGAATTAGAGTGAATCATCTGTTGCAAGCTGAAAAGAAGAAAATCATGAAATTTTGATTAAAAAAAATTAAGATCCTAATGAATTAGTACAGATATAATTATTCTTTGGGTTAAAGTTAAAAGCTTTTCAGGTGTGATTTCTATAATTACCTAATTACCTCCATTTCACTACAAATTTCTGGAGATCAATCAACAAAGTGACTTACCCTCTGTGAGGAATTAAGATTGTCTGTGTGATTAGGGAAAAGCTCAAGTGTCAGGGATGGCTGTTTCAGAATTCCTGGCATAAGATCCATATTTGAATCACTATCTTGGTCTGAGATGTTACTTTCCAATGAATCAGCTATAGGGTAAAGAAAAATATATATAAATAAAATATCTACTACTTCGTTAGAGCGAACGTGTTTATTAAACTAGCTATGTTAACAGTACAACTTAAATTACTTAGGCAAAGCATTGCTTATAGAGCCAGGGTTGGCAAACCTTTTCTGTAAAGGATCAAGTAATAAATATTCAGGCTTTGCTGGCTATATAGGTCTTTACTGCATATTCTTATTTTATTTACAACCCTTTAAAAATAAACATTCTTAGTGTTTTGAATTTGGCCTGTGTGCCATAATTTGCTGGCTCCAGCTCTACTGAATTGGTGCAAATAAGCTGGGCCAGAGACCCCAGGGATGGACTCAGTCCACAGAGGATGGTTGGGGCCTGGCTTCTGGAATTAAGGCAGGAGATCACAGCCTTGACATGAAGGCAAACAGCTGCTCAGACATTGACCTAGACCATGGAAGGGCCCTCCTGCCAGGGACATAACTGGCCCCAGAGAAGAGAAAGGGAGGAACCTCAAGTGCAAAATCAAGGGTCCAAGTACAAAGGTTAAGAGGCGGCCAAAGCAGGGTCCAGGAAAAATCATTAGCCTAGAAATGAGAAATGTAAAAGCATGATGTACAGCATCCCATCCTATGGACGGTCTCATGGAGAAGGTGAAGTTTTCCATCTCCTGTTTGGTCAGGCACAAAGTAATGTACTTAATTTGTAAGAAGCAAAGGTTCAAGGCAAAATAAGACTAAGAATTCAGACTGAGAAGTAATGATCACTTCTGATCCTTGAGAAGAACATGCTTGATGGCCACCTTCTCCAGGCTGGAATTTCTCCACTTCGGTGTTAGAAGACCAGGCAGTTACCACCATGAGAGCCTCCAATTGCAGGGTTCTCTGGGGTTCCATACAAAGGCTCTCACATGGAAAGAGGGAAGCAGGTGGGGGTTCACTCATTAGAGAGAGAAATGAATAAACTGAATAACAGGGCTTCTATGTATTAGTTAAACTAATCAGATTTGTTGTTGTTGTTTAGTTGCTAAGTCATGTCCAGCTCTTTTGAGACCCCATTAGCCTGCCAGGCTCCTCTGTCCATGGGATTTTCCAGGCAAGGATTCTGGAGTGGGTAGCCATTTCCTTCTCCAGGGGATCTTCCCGGCCCAAGGATCAAAACTGTGCCTCCTGCATTGGGAGGTGAATTCTTTACCACTGAGCCACCTGGGAAGTCCAATTAATCCCACTAAAGAAAGTAAAAAAAATGGGTCAAAGTAGATCTCCTTTGCTATTTAAAAATTATTATTAGAGGGTCAGTCTTCTAGTCTTTCACTACCTTCCTTTAGTTAAGAGGAACTAACACCCCATACCTCTGCATAATCTAAAAGCTATCATGTCTTTGAAGCTTGAGAATGTCTTAGATGACTTCAGAATCTCTCCCAGTGCAGTAATACTGCACAAATCAGTGAATACAAAAATTGTTCCATACAAAAAAACCCAGCACCATAAAAAAAATTCTCTTACTTAAGGACTCCACAGGAGACGGAACCACAAAAGCTATTTCCGTAAGGGCATCGGCATAATACAGCACCTTCTTCTGTCCATTGAAAATGCTAGCCCCAACATCTTCAGAGGAAATCACTTCATCTATGAATGAGAAACACTACATTACTGCTCTGAAAAGTGGGGAAAACCAGTATCACCCTGCTACATGAAATTTTAACTGGTTAATAAAAAGTGATAATAAATAGAAAGTACATTTCCAACATGAACTAATGTGTAAGAAGAATAAACTATAAATGTTCATTAAATGGCTTAACACTAACTTTAAACCATAAAATCTTAATTTCACAGTTGCTGAAACTGAATCAGATCACTTCTGATGTAGCAGGACCTTAGTTCATGTGTATCAGGCAGTTTCAGGGAATAGACTTTTTGGAAGAGGTAACAGTAATTAAAAGGGAGACCACCCAGTCCCTCTGAAGGGAGGTGGGGCAGATGTCTGCGTGTGTGTACGCTTGCTGCCAGGCATTTCTGTCCCTAGTCTCTCTACTGCTCTTCAGCTTTGCTTCTGTGTCATTTTCTCCCGTGATCAGTGATATAATATGAAAATGTACAGGAAACTTTAATCATAGTATCTGCTCTAAGTCAGCAAGATAGAATTAACCAAAATAACACTCTTGAGAGCTGGTATCAGTTCAGTTCAGTTCAGTCGCTCAGCTGTGTCCGACTTTTTGCCAACCCCATGAATCGCAGCACGCCAGGCCTCCCTGTCCATCATCAACTCCCGGAGTTCACTCAAACTCACATCCATCGAGTTGGTGATGACATCCAGCCATCTCATCCTCTGTCGTCCCCTTTTCCTCCTGCCCCCAATCCCTCCCAGCATTAGAGTCTTTCCAATGAGTCAACTCTTTTGCATGAGAGCTGGTCTAGTTCTCCATTAAAATGAACACAATGCCCTACAAGCAATATATAAAAGACCAACAACCTGACAAAAAATTGGGAAGAGGAAATAAGTAGTTCTCAGCTAAGAAATAAAAATATGAGATGCTAAAACTCAATCATAATTAAAAATAGAAAACTCCTCATCTAACAGATCAGAAGACACCTAATTTGGTGAGGAGGTGGCAAATGAAGTTTAGACCAGAGTCTAGCAAACTTTTTCTGCAAAGGGTCAGACAGTAAATGAAGCTTTGCATGTCATATGGTCTCTGCCATGACTATGTAAGTCTGCCGTTGTAGTGTGAAAGCAGTCAGATGATACATGAACAAGTATGGCTGAGTGCCAATAAACTTTACTTACAAAAATAGGCATGGGCTGTAGGTGCTGGCTCCTGGTTTAGATGTTGGGCAGGCATTGTGTCTACCATAGCAGACACTGTGGTTACTGCCCCAACACACTCATTCTACCTGCCTCCTCGTTCACATCTCTCTTTCAGGGTCATTCCACCTCTCTTGCCACAGCAATGGTTCATGGTAGTCTAATCACTGTGTATTTCTGGCTTTGGGAGAAGGGAGGTTCTGAGACCCAGCTAACCTCTCCTCTTTAGACTAGTGTGGTATGTGAATGGTTTTAGCCTGGAATGGCCTTTTTGCAGTGTGAAGAAAGCCAGGATGGGACAAAACCAACACATGGAAAACAGAGCTAAAAGAAAACTGCAGAGAAATAGAACAGGAGTGCTGATCACATGGCAACAAAACTGCACACTAATGTCTTGGATTTTCAGTTATATGAGGCAATAAATGACCTTCAAAATCTAGCCCAGTTTGGGTCAGGTTTTCTGTTACTTGCAACCTTAAGCATCCAAGTGACACATTTATACATTTATCAACTTGAAAAATGTGCAAATCTTTTATCAATTCTACTTGTGGGAATTTAGTTGATAAATACACTCAAGCTAACTATTAAAGGTTATGTGGCAATTGAAATTAGAGCACATTCTCATATACTTTGATTCAACCTTGGTTGAAAGCAGGAGAAAACTATGTCACAAGTCACAATGGTATTTAATGGGAAACTTAAGAGCATAATCTTACTGACAGAGGAACTCTGCTAATTCAAAGCATTAGACACAGGTTTTTCCCACTTCAGAGAGGTATAATTAACTTTCCAGTGATTTCAAGGGCCCTTGGAACAGAAAGCTCCAGCCAGGTAGGGCAAAGGCCTTAAGATTAAATTTATACTTGCTATCCTGATTACAGTTCCTCAGGAGGATTTGTATTGATGTGTATGAATCTCTCAGTCAGCTGTTTACTACAAAGGTTTTTATATAATGTCCTAACAGTGTAATCTTAAATGATAGCCCAAAGTCTAAAAAACATACCTGCTAGTAGAAAAACTGTATTTATTACACAAAGTATACTTGTTAGGAAACTATTGTTTGCTATAATCTAAAATTATTAAAATATTGTTATAGAAAACGGAATTTGTTCACTCCCACTATAAAAAACTTACCAACTTTATGATAATTAAGCCATTAATTTTATATTAGTCATCATAATGTATGTATATAACATACATGTTCGTATATATATACACACACATAATTATTCCTCATATTAACAGAAAATGTTTGGAAGATGATACAATTATTAAGTGATCTCCTGTGAGGATGAGAGGAGACTTCTCCATTCCATACATCTGCTTGTTTTTTTTCTTTCATAAGACTACAAATTCATATCAAAGGAGAAAAGTCAAGAGTAACAAAATAAGAAAAAACAAATGACCATATGAAATTTACCTTGTTCAGGTCCTTCACCATCATCGCAACTGTTAATAGACCAACTGGTGGAAACATGCCCAGTCCAGCCAGGGTGTTTGCCCACATCTACTGACCAGCCAAGGGAGAGCAAAAATTCTAGGAAATGTGGCTGAACATTTCTGGAAGACTCCACATTCTTTAAAATCTGAAATACATACCAATCATCAACTATAGTGAAGGAAACAAAAGAGCATATCAAAGTATCTTCATAAAAATTCTCTTTGGAGTATCTGATAAATCAAGTCCAAGCTGAGAATAAACTGAGGACTATACATATGACTGCAGTTAAATACGTATGCTTCTGGGTTATACAGATCTGGGTTCAAATCCTGGCTGGGCTTTGGGCAAGTTTCTTAATCCCACTGTTTCAGTTTCTTCATCTATAAAGCAAGTAATAATGATGGCTGTGAAGATTAAGTGAGATAAAGCAAGAAAATCCTTTAACTCTCCTCCTAGCAAAATAATTACTGAGCCAGATATGCTTACCAAAAGTAAACAAAAAACACATAGGTATGTGATTATTTACTTACAAATCTTGACAAATGCTATAAAAAGTACAAACCTGTTAAAAATTCAATAATGACTAGCTATAATTAATAAGTGAGTGGGAAAACATTCTTCTCTGGGTTCAAAGAAGAGAATACAACCATCCCAGATAAAAATGAAGGCTTTCTCCTCTTCATCAGGTACCAAATTTAATTCCTGGGCCCCAGAAAGAAAAGTCCCTTGTTCTAAAACAGTGGTTCACATCAGGTGGATTTTGCTCTCCAGTGGATATCTGGCAATGTCTGGAAACATTTTTGACATCACAACTGGTGGGACACTGCTGGGATCTAGTGAGCAGAGGCCAAAGATGCTGTTACATGTCCTATTTTTATAGAACAGCTCCCCCAACAAGGAATTACTTGGCTCAAAACAGTAACACTGCTGCTGTTCAAAGTCCAATGCTAGAAGAAGGAAAATGAGAAGTCCTCTATAAATTAAAAATGAAATGGGGAGAGAGGTAGTGTATCAAAATCACCTGGGGAATTTCTTAAACATGAGATTTTCTTAGCCTACTCCAGAACCTCTGTATCAGATTAGCAGAGATAAAATCCTGGAATTACTACTTCCAAGAGGTCTCCCAAGTAACTTTTAATGTAGCCAGCCCACAGATCACTGATGTAGTTCATACAATGCTAACCTAATGAAGTCAAAATATGTGGTTACATCAAATACTTCTCAATCTAGTGGGCATCATTGCCAGGCCTCATCTCTTTAACACTTGTCTTCAGAAGTATACCTGTTTAGTTCCCCATATCCCTTCATATTCTTATAAGTGCCAGGAAACTGATCTGACAGCCAGTTTTTGTTTTCTCCCAATTAATTATTTTATTCAGAGGTGAGACTTTTAAACAATTTGAAAATGTAGCCAAGATACAATAAGTAAGTTAAATTCAACTTGCAGGCCACTGACTGGCAGCTGGAAATTCATCTAAATCTTCCCTATGGGGCTAGGGAAGGCAGGACTCAGCCATTCTAAAGGAGGCTTCTGGGAATCTTATTGTTTTCCTATCACCCTTGGTCCCTAAAAAGCTAAGGAAACTCAACTGGTGTAAGAATTACTTCAAGGGTTTGTGTCTTCTTCTATACGTAGGAGGAAAATGGCCCCACTACTCTCATATGAACCATGAATAGACTTCCTTCAAGACAGATCCCCACCCTCTGCATTTAATCCACTTCTACTGAAGATCTTCCAAAAAACTTGAGTCTACCAGTCTCATCTCTGGCTACCAGTAGCCTCCCAAGCTACAAAGAAATTGGAACCAATAATGAATTTTATGAAAATGAAATTCTCTCTCACCTCCAGGACCTTTGCACATGCTGTTTCTTGATTAGTGACAACCCACTTCTACCTTTTAACCTACAGTCAATGTATACCTCATACATTAGCTTAAAAGTCTTTTATTCCAGGAAGTCTTCAAACCAGGTTAGGTTTTTGTGTTACGGCTCCTATAGCATGTTCCTATCAGCACACTTTATTCACAGTTGTGTGTTTAATCATCTGTCTTTCCCTCTACACAGTAGCAGTTCCAGAAGTCCAGAAACCTCGTATATCTTGCTCACCACTATAACCCAAGCACCTGACAGCAGACACTTAGTAAGTATTTACGGAATCACTAACATGAAATGAGAAGAATTTTCTCCTTTTCTAGTAGTTTGCCAATAATCTGAAATATGCTTCTAGTATAAACATTTTGTAATTCTGGTATATTTTTTCAAGTGTGTTTAATCTGATTAGCTAATGGTCTTGCAATGATTATAGTGAAACTCCAAGATAATACAGTCATAGTGCTCTACACATGTGAATACATGCTATATTTTACACATCTTCCTTTGGTCCTCTCTCAGTTACAGCTGGTAACTACTGTCCAATCCATGTTTCAACCGTTTATCTCTGATAGACACTCGATCTCCTGACATCTTCTCTCAGTTTTCTGTTCTCACCTGTCTTATAGCTGTCTTCATCCTTCTCCTAGTCTCTTATTACATGTACCCAACTGTTTTTTACTTATTGTTTTTATCCTTTACTTTATTTCAGATGTTCTCCTACTGTGCATGCCTTGACTAAAATTATTTCCTTGTGAAATTACCTGGAAAGTGAGTTCCTTAAGAGGAAAGGGTATTATCACTTCTACACTTGGGCACATTAAGGGAGCCACAGGGAAGATGGTCAGTAAACAGTTGTTGCTGGGCAGTAAAGCCTAACTTTAGCTTTTCATGGTTAACTTTTGTTATTTTAGTTTCCTGTGTCTTAGGAATCTGAATTCCTTAAGATAAGAAAGACATGCTCTAGCTCTTCTCTACATCACATTCACTGAGAGTCAAGAGACTCGAGGGTCTAGGCATCATAGTTTTCATTAACTCAGTTTTTGAACTGATTCACAGGAAATCTTTAAAGATCAAGAATAACTCACCATCCACCATAGGGAAGTGCAAGTCATGTAAATTTTTTTCAGTTTACAGCATAAAAAATTATCCCCCAAATCCAGAAATCTTACCTCCTGGTTTGTTTTCTGGCCTGGCTTCATATAGAAAATAAAAACTGTGTCAAAGGGACGACACGGCAAGAGATCCAGATAACCAATGTCATCAAAAAATCCAGGTATCGTGGAGTCAAGTGCAATAAGGTGAGGAGGTAGACGACTGTTTGCAGGTTCCTACCACCAAAGGAAGAAAGGAGAAGGTATCATCTCTTTGCACTATTCTAATTATAAAACCAATACTTGCTCATGGTTTAATAAACATTAAAAAAAATTTTAAAAGTGACAGGAATAAGCAGAACCATAATCCCAAACTACAGAAACTATTTAACATTCTTGTGTATTTCCTTCCAGTTCTTTTGCCTTTTTTTGTTAAAGACGGTTGAGATCATACTATGTATTTAATTTAAAATCCAATTTTCTCTGTAATACACCAAACTTTCTAGAAAAAATTTAGTATGTATTTTATTCTTATTCATTGCTGGTGGAAATGGAAAATGGTACAGCCATGCTGGAAGACAGTTTGGCAGTTTCTTGCAAAGCTAAGCATAATCTTACCATACAGGACAGCAACTGCATAACTCTTTTCCCATATGAATTAAAAATGTCTACTCAAAAACACAGCTTCATTCGTAACTGGAAACAAAACTTGGAAGCAACCAAGGAGTCTCTCTGTAAGTAAACTGTGATAAATCCACCCAATGGAATATTATTCAATGATAATAAGAAGTGAGCTATCAAGTCACAGAAAGACATGGAGGAACCTGAAATGCAAACTGCTAAATGAAAGAAGCCAATCTGAAGAGACTACATACTATGTGATTCCAACTATATGACATTTTGTAAAAGGCAAAACTGTGGAGACAGCAAAAGATCAGTAGTTGTCAGGAGTCGGGGGAATTTTCAGAGAAGGGGAGGGATGACTAGGAAGACTACAGCGGACTTTAGGGCAGTAAAACTCTTCTCTATAGTGCTATAATGGTGAGCATATGTGATTTCATATTTGCCAAAACCCACAGAACTGTACAACACAGAGTGAACACTAATGTAAACTATAGAGTTCAGTTAATAATCCATCTGATACTGGTTTGTCAATTGTTACAAATTATGTCACAACAATGCAAGATGTTAGGAGAAACTACGTGTGTGGAGGAAAAGAGGTTATCTGGAAACTCTCTACACTTTCTACTCAGCTGTTCTGCAAACCTAACTGCTTTAAAAAATAGTCTATTAATTTTTATGCATTTCTTGTTTTGTTTTCCCCCTGATCCCTTATCTTCTTTGAGATCTTGATCTTGACCAGCAGGTTGTATCATTGTTGGTATTTTTCAGGAAAGCATCCCTCAGAGATGGCAAGGATTACTTTTTCCTACTCCAAACAAGGGCTGAGGCAACACCCTGTCATTAAAGACACCACTATTTCTGCAGTCAAACAGAAGAGCATTCACACTATGAAAAAAGACTACAGATAGCCTCGTGTCAATTCAGGTCAGATTTTTCCACTAAATGAATTTTCTAAAAACATGCAAAAAGTTCAGTTCAGTTCAGTCGCTCAGTCGTGTTCGACTCCTTCCGACCCCATGAATCGCAGCATGCCAGCCCTCCCTGTCCATACCATCTCCCGGAGTTCACTCAGACTCATGTCCATCGAGTCAATGATGCCATCCAGCCATCTCATCCTCTGTTGTCCCCTTCTCCTCCTGCCCTCAATCCCTCCCAGCATCAGAGTCTTTTCCAATGAGTCAACTCTTCGCATGAGGTGGCCAAAGTACTGGAGTTTCAGCTTCAGCATCATTCGTTCCAAAGAAATCCCAGGGTTGATCTCCTTCAGAATGGACTGGCTGGATCTCCTTGCAGTCCAAGGGACTCTCAAGAGTCTTCTCCAACACCACAGCTCAAAAGCATCAGTTCTTCAGCGCTCAGCCTTCTTCACAGTCCAACTCTCATATCCATACATGACCACAGGAAAAACCATAGCCTTGACTAGACGGACCTTAGTCGGCAAAGTAATGTCTCTCTGCTTTTGAATATGCTATCTAGGTTGGTCATAACTTTTCTTCCAAGGAGTAAGTGTCTTTTAATATCATGGCGGCAGTCACCATCTGCAGTGATTTTGAAGCCCCCCAAAATAAAGTCTGACACTGTTTCCACTGTTTCCCCATCTATTTCCCATGAAGTGATGGGACCAGATGCCATGATCTTCGTTTTCTGAATGTTGAGCTTTAAGCCAACTTTTTCACTCTCCTCTTTTACTTTTTTTTGGCTTTTTTTTTTTTTTCCAAAAACATGCAAAAAACGTTCTGCTTTTCATTTTTCACCTTGAAATCATGAAGAAGGAACTGCAGTCTGGCAGCGTGCTACAACACATCTTATAGGACAAGGGCTCCTCATTCTTTTTTTTTTTTAAAGCTACCTTATCAGCTTGTTCTTCTGGATGTTCTTCTAATTCAGGAACATAACACGTATGTACTTTATATCTCTTAATAACTTCTTAAAAGTTTTTTCCTCGAGGTCTGTGTTTTTCCTAATAAATTTCCTTAGGATACCTTTTGTCAATATCACAGTTGTAACTGAGTTATTTTGCATTGTATTTCTAACTGGATATTAACAGCTATAGTCATTAATATTTGTACTTCATATGTGGTGATCTTAACTTTCATTTACTTTAAACACTCTACTGATTCTCCTTCTTCTTGTCATTCAGTAGCTCAGTCATATCTGACTCTTCTGCAGCACGCCAGGCTTCCCTGTCCTTCACTATCTTGCGGAGTTTGTTCAAACTCATGTCCACGGAGTCAATGATGCCATGGCTGTCTAATTAGAAATCATATTATCTGGGAACTGTCTTTTCCTTTCTAATGTTTTTTTCCCCTCTTAGTTTCTTTTAGTATTTCATTGACCTTCCTGGTTTTGATAGTATACTACAGTTAGGTAAGATGTTACTCACCGGGGGAATCTCCCTACACACATTTTTTTTAAAAAACATTTCCTCATTCTCCACCTTGTTTCTTAAATGGGCTGCCATTTACACAGATCTACATTACTGTCCCTGGTGAAGTTTTTGGCTGTTTATTCATTTTTTAAAAATCAGACTAAATATTATTTTGCTGAATATTGACTGTTGTATTGACTGATCTGCTAACAGAATCAAATTATTTTCTTAATAACTTAACTAATATTTACCAATAACTGACTCTCCTGCATTCCTAGGATAAACTTTACTTGGTTGTAGAAGTTAATTTGTTTAACGTACTGCTGAATTCATTTTATTAGCATTCTCCTTAATACTTTTGTATATACTTTTGCATGTGTGTTCCGTCAGGTTTATTAGAGGTATGCTTAGATTCATAAAATAAACCAGGCTACTTGCTAACTTCTTCCTATGTTCTAACCCAGGTGAGAAAGTACAGGAATTATTTTCTTGAAAGGTTAAACATTTCAACTACAGTAGATAACATGAAAGGAAATTTCAATCTCAGAGATTTGTCTTGTCTCCATTCAGTCCATAGCATGCAATCATTTCCTTCTAGAATGTTTTTATTTACTGCTTCTACTCTGTCCAATTTTCTCCACTAGGAATATCACTAATCACCTGTTAGGTTGTATCTTTGTTCCTTTCTTTCCACATTTACCACTGCTTTTCTCATTATTTTCCTCTTTCTGTTCTTTTCTGCATTTTAAGAGTTTTTATTTTTTACTCTCCACCATTAATTCAATTTTCTACAACATAAAATATTTTTCATCTACATGCCAAAATCCAAACTCAAGACAGCAATGTTCCCCTCTACTTTTCTTAAAAGTTAAATGGCCTTTAGCCAAGTAGCTGCTAGAGAGTAAGGCAGGGGGCAACTTGTGCAATAAGTTACTTCTTGCCTGGCAATCTTCAGTTGGGTTTTTCAAAACAAACAGGCTTAGCACAAATTTTAAATTCACATACGTGGAAGCTGTTTCACATTTTTGAGGCCCTGTTTCTACATATGTGATATAGAGATACTACCACTTTCCTAGTAAAACTGTTTTAATGAAATTAAGAGTAATGGCAACATTTACCTTACAGGCTGGTTGACTCTATCTACTACATGAACCGCCTGACACAACCGCCATGAGATGATACCCTTATCACCCCTATTTCAGACATGAGAGACTAAGACTCAAAGTTGGGTAACTTTGCCAAGATCACACAGCTGGTAAGTAGTGATGCCAGGACATAAACCAAGACAGTTTGACACTAGAAACTGCACAACCTAACAAGTGTTTACATTCGTTCCTTTTCAAAAGTGGCATGAAAGAGCAGTCAACTGTAGCCCATACTTGCAGTCATAAACTTTACTGGGGAAAAGTTTTAACATTCTTTTTCTAACTGCTTATAGATGTCATTAATATATATAACATGAGTCTTACAGCACCTAGGAAAAGTCAGAGGTGGATATATTATCAAAGCAGCTCTCACAACAGAACTCTAAATACATTCATGGGAAAACTGTCTTGGAGCTCATATTGTAAGCTGCAGCATAATAGAATTTTATTTCCTTGTATGAAAGGTAAGATTTTAAATAGTTTCTGTTGTTTTAATTCTCCATCTTCACAAAAATGCCTTAGCTATCATCAGTTGAATGTTAATGTATGAATATATTTACTCATAGAAGTTTATGAAAATTACCTTCAATGCTTCTAAAGACAAAAATCCGAAGTGTGAAAGGAAAAGACGTGCTGTTTGGAATTCCTGGGCAGGAGGTGGGGGCTTACAATCTGTAACTGGATCAGGAAAACTTCTCTTCTGCAATTCCTCCTCACTTTGTTGCTCAAGGTGTATTTCATAAGCGATCTGCTGGGCCATGCCATTCCTTAATTTTTCATGTCTCTCTTCTAACTGAAATAAACCGAACATTTCATTTTGGGGGAATTATCATATCAGGATTAATCTTAATTTTTAAATGAAAAGAAGGCTACAAGCAACAAAACAGAAGATAATTTTCAGTGATCAACACTGAGCTTCAATTCAATACAACCAAGAGCAAATATGCATAAACCAAGCAAAAATGTTTTAAAGTTAAAATAAAACCCCAAGAATGTTCCCATAGCCTCAAAAATTGCTCCTTTATCTCCTCGCTATAAGTGAAACCATTCTGTCTCTGCTTCCCTTTACATTGGCAAGAAAGGGGGCAGAGCTGCCATTCTCTGCCATGTCCCCTTCATCTTCCACATCATTTACCCTCTTCTTCCAGACCCCTGTCCATCTTTGTCCTACAAGGATGTCCTCATTCTTTGAAGTCCACAACTGCATGGATTAGCTGCTATACTCTTGGGAGTTACCTCTGCTTTCCTTCTGATCTATCCTATTTAAAATTTCATCCTCTTTGGTGAATAGCCTGGCCTACATTCCTACAACTTCCTCAACCTTCGCAACTCTGGCCTTCCATGACAAACTCTGTATCTCAGATGTGCTATACTTTCAAGAGCTCCAATTTTGAAATTCCTTTCTTACAGCTCACCTGTACCCCCATTCTCCCTTTACCATCACTGTGGGGTAAACAACCCCTCTCTCTATTTCTCCAAGCCTTCTGGCTTCATCTATGTCCCAACCAAAACTAAACCCCCCAAATATGACATCTTAATACCCTCTTCTAAGCATATAAAATGGCTACGTTATTCCTTATGCTTCCTTATTCACCTGGCCAATCTCCACATCACTCAGATTTTTTATTTATGCCTCTGGATACCAATAACTTTTGAAGAAAGTCAGCAGAATGAGTTAAGTAACTTCACTACAGATGATACTACTTAATCTAGCTGGGCTGCCTGGCAATTTTAAGAAGCATCTTTGCTTCCCTATGTCATTTCTAAGAACTAAGATTAAAATTTACGTAAGCAGCTTCAATTTCCCTTCTTTCCACCTCGAAATATCTCTGAACCTAAACCAAGCCCCTCTTCTCTCCTATCTTACCAGAAGGACCCCTTTTCTAGATACAATCACAGATTTTCTTGACCTAATTGCCTCCAGGGCCTTATTCTATTACTTATCATTTCCCCAGCCTGCCTCACAGTGTAGGCTGCTGACCCTTCTTCACTGGCTCCTTCTACTTCTGATTCTTCTTAAATTAAAAAAAAAAAAAGAAAGAAAAATTAGCCTTGCCTTTCCTTCACTAGGCCATTTCCTCATTCTATTTTCTACTCTGTATCTTTTGCTTCCCTGGTGGCTCAAAGGTAAAGAATCCACCTGCCAATGCAAAAGACGCAGGTTTAATCCCTGGGTCGGGAAGATCCCCTAGAGGAGGAAATGGCAACTTATTCCAGTATTCTTGCCTGGAGAATCTTGCATTCTTGCCTGGAGAATCTTGAACAGAGGAGCCTGGCAGGCTCTAGTCCACAGAGTTGCAAAGAGTCGGACATGACTATAGCAACTAAACAACAACCTTTCCCTTTACTGCTAACAGTTAACAGTGTAGCCTATATTCATTGCCTTTTCCTCATTTACCATTCATTCCCCAGATCTTACACTTTAATACTTCTTTGAACTTGCTCTCAAAGGTCACCAACATTTCATAACAAAATCCAGGGGTCTCTTCGTGTTCCTTCCCCCAATCTCTCCAGCATCTGACACTATAGGCAGCCTCCATACGTGCCCTTCTATTCGCTCATGCCCTGACATACCTTTCTTTCATTTCTTAGAACTCTTCTTCCTTGACCTAAGTAACCAATTATTTAATCTAGTTAAGTACCTAAATTAATCTAAAGCCAAGTAATTTTTTTCCTAAACCTGTCCTCTTTCTAATGTCTATATTTCTATAAATGGCACTGTTATCTTTGCCACTCAAGCCTAAAATCTAAAGTTCTTCAGCTCTTTTCTATCCCTCATCAATCCAAGACTGTCTGGATCAAAATATCTCTATGAGACATGCCATATATTTAAACTTTACACTACCAATAAGGCAGTCCTTCCCATCCCCTGCCTGAGTTATCATAACGGTCTCTGAATTGGTCTCCCCTCTCCAAACATCCTCCACTAGGGTTGGATCATGCTGTCACACTAATGAAACCACAGACCAGTCCAGTTCCTTTAGACTGGTTCCTTTGGACATCGGCAGCCCGATGTCAAGTTCCTTTC
Source organism: Ovis canadensis (assembly GCF_042477335.2). Taxonomy (NCBI): domain Eukaryota; kingdom Metazoa; phylum Chordata; class Mammalia; order Artiodactyla; family Bovidae; genus Ovis; species Ovis canadensis. The sequence goes on along the minus strand of NC_091257.1, from coordinate 82,817,647 downwards.
ACTTAGCCACAGTCTGTATTTGTCTTACTACATGACAACTTCCTGGATGACAAACATCTAGGTCATCTTAAGAACCACCTCCAGGAATACCGAACAAAGGCAGTATCTTGATCGCAGAAGTTGTTTAAGGATGTTTATAGTAATTCTCTTAACAACAGCTGGTAATAATTTATCTTACTTCTTCCGTGACGATTTCATGCAAATCTGGAATGCTCAGATCCGCTTTCACAAAAGGAATCTTATCCACCTCTTCAGGAAATGGTCGATGTTTCACAGTATATTTAAATCCAACATCATTTTTAGGAACTGGACGAGGTTCAGGCACAAAAAGCTGTTAAAAAAAACAACATTATATGTATTATATTTGGTGCCATCAGAAATGACATGTATTTCCCTGGTCTCTTAGATGTCTGTGTTTCCCTAGGGTTACAAAACACAGAATCTCAGTAAAAATCTGCAAATACTACTGCTCATGGTAAAGGCACCAGTGTACTCTTCTTTATTTTTATAAAAATGTTCATCAACTTATAGATTTTTGTGACTGATATATGTGTTATGGACCTCTAGTATACCAGGCCTGAATCTTCTACATTCAGTGATAAGCTAATAGATAAGGCATTTCCAAATTTAAGACTCAAACTTCCGTCTTCCCCCAAGGGCTCTCAAATCATGCACGTTTACATCCACTGGGCATCTCTAGACAGTGAATTCAATAATTAGAAACTTGGTATCGCTTAACTGAAAAAGTCTGGCACTGAATCTAGGTCTTCATGGCTCCAAATCCCTGATTTAATAAACATATATGAGCTATGTAACTTCTGTTTCCACATTTGACAAACGGAAACAACACATCACAAGACTGCTGCAAGGATTAAATAAAAAAAAAATATGGCACATATTAAACTGTCAAACAGGTTTTAGTGCCTTTTCTGACCTCCTTCCTCCTCAGTCTTTAATGGGACTGAGTGGCTTATAGTGTTGCTGACAGGTATGACGCCACTAGGAGAAAACGGGTGTGTGCTCCTCAGACCAAACACATGTTATGCAACAGCAACATCTAGAATGTTGAATTATTTTAGGCATGCACTCTAATTTTGTGAGTTTCTCTCTCAAATGCTTGTAAAATTTTATTAAGCCAAATTTTATTCTTTTTTTAAAGAATTTTTAATAACATAAGTAAAAGCTTTCAATGTGATAAAAAATGAAAACAGCAGTATACAAAAATGACTAAATTCTACTGAAGTGTTAGGTACAGAAAGGGAAAAAAGATGGGAAGAAAATCCATTAAAACATTAACAGAGGCCGTCTACTTCTGCAGAGTGACAATACAGGTGACTTAAAATACCGTCTTCATTATTTTCATTTTCCAACTTTCTCCCATGAGCAAATTTTATTCACATAATTACAACTGTTATAAAAAAATAAACTGTGCCACCCAAAAGAAAGACTTCATTAAATTATACAGCACATTAAAAAATTACAGCGCATATTACCAGTTATACAGTTAAATGAAACAATTAGAAACTAAGTACTACTTACAGAGACATCTAGGATCTGGCCAAAGTTTTTTCATATGGCATGTACGTAAATTTTATTTAACATTCCATGAAAAAAGCTGGGGCCACTCTTCAGAACAGCAGTTCTTTTTTTTAACTTTTAATTTTACTTAGAAGTATAGCCGATTAACAATGTTGTGACAGTTCAAGTAGACAGCAAAGGGACTCAGCCACACTCAGAAGAGCACTTCTTAATCTTAAGTGGATGTCAGAGTCACCCCAGAAAGCGTTCTGAAATTACACCTGCCTTGAAGATGTCTTTAAAGAGTATTTCAGTGGACCTGGAATTCTAGCCTCCTAAGATGATTCTGATGTGAACTCACTGAGAACCTGGCTAGGATCAAAAATACTTATTTTCTCTGTTATTTTTGTTGGAGTATTACTTAATCTTTAAATCACAACACACACACAAACGCATACACAGGCACTCACTCCTAGCCACTCCCCTGTAACTTCTGATGGATACCTTCTGATTTGCTTTTGCTCCTCTGGGTAAAAGGCAAAGTTGTTGTGCCCAAGCAAGTCTTCCAGACATTCCCCGGACGAGCACAGTGACAGAGGGGAAAAAATCATCTAGAATAAAATGTTGGTGGAAAAGTTTTTATTTCTGGCAACATATAAAATACAGCTGCTGTCAATTTTAGAGCCTCTAATAAACACAGCCCTAGCACAGTGCTTCTCTAGCTTTTCTCCTTTGTAAAACACCTCTGTGGATTCTGCCATATCCACGTACCGCTGTGACTATTACCTTACTTTCTCTATTAACTTCTTTCTTCCCTTTTTCTGTTTTTTCAAAAGGAAATTATATCCTTAAAAGGAAAACCAGAAACTCTGGTGTGTTGATTATATATTTTTAAAACACCTATTTAAAAATACATAAAATAACATCATATCGCATACCTCCAGCAGTACACATACACATGTTTTGGAAACATTATCCTGGCAAATACTCTTAACTGTCAGTGTTGCAGATGGTCTAAATGCAAAAGACAGGCTGGGTGCATGTGATATTGAAGTCACATTCACCCATGCCTTTGTGTACTGCTGCCCACCACTGGCAGGCACTGTTTCATCCCAAGGGGGAATGGACGCAGAATAGACTTCCTAAGCACCTAGATCCTTCTTCCTATTTCCTTCTTTTTCCTCTGGTCTAGCAGTCAAACTTGTTCAAACTTCTCTCACTTTTGTTTTAAAATGTCCTTGTACATATAAATAATCCCAATTGTTTATATTTTTGGTAGACTTTCAATGCAATGAAATCACTTAGAATGAGAGGAGTGGAGTCTTAAAAAATTTGGAAAAGGGTTGACACCCCTCAGGCCAGGAAACAGGGGAGACTGGTATTTTATAGACTCGTACAGCAGGTAGCTTGGGAGTGGGAAGCAGGAGGAGCCAGGAATAATTGATACAAGCCAAGGGAAAAAGTCAAGCAATCCCAGGTCTAAGGTAGAGAAGGATGAGGTGCCTGCAGGAAAGACCTGGGACCAGTGCTTCTGGAATTGGGCAACAATTAAAAGCCCCATCTAGTTGTTATTAAAATCACTATATTTTACCACAACATAAAGGACACCTCTGGTGGTTATTTCCCTGAACTTCTGGGAAACATCTAGTTTTATTTCATGAACAAGTCAAATATCCTCTCTGAGCCCTACTTTCTTCATCTGTAGATTCCCTGGGTTCCTGTATGCCCAAAGATTCTGTAATCTTCACTTTCCTTCCCCTTCCCAGCAATAAAGATCTCTCTAAGAACATGCTTCCTTTACATATTTGTTGATTCCAATTACCATCAGAAAAAAAAGTACTTTGAGCAGCCTGTACTGCAGGGGTAATACACCTTGAGATGGTTATAACTGGGGGAAAGATGGGAAGAAAACAGTGTATGTTGCATCAATGGAAAAATCAATGAAGGATTTTCAGGAGGGCACGGGCATGATCAGATCTACATTTGAGGATGGAGGCACCGCTGGCAGCAAGTTGGATGGAGGGAAGGGTGATGAATTTTGGAACTGGAAGGAGGGACAATCAGATCAGGCAAGAAGCAACTGCAATAATCTAGAAATAAAAGTCCTGCATTTGGTTGTATTGGGAGGAATGCAGAGAACAGAAGACGCCAAAGTCACAAAGGGAAGAGAAACTTGGAAACCAAATATATAAGGGAGTAACAGGAAGGAGCAGGTGAAGATGACTCCTCCAATTTCCAGCCTGTTTGGGTGGCAACCATAACTGAAAAAGAATAATGCGGAGTGAAGGTGGGACAGGAGAGGTACAGGATCCAAAGGTCAAGAAGGAAGGAAGAGGAATAATGATGTTCATACACGGGGAACAACAGAAAATATTCTACCAAAATAAACTTTTTATAAAGCTATGGAGCTCTTTTCTAATAGATATACATTAAGAGCCTCTAAAAGATTCTATTTCATATGTATATTCTACTTTTTGACCCTCTGCTTTTCAGTTGCTATTAGGTCATCAGCTAGAAGCCTTTTTTGACAAATGCAAAATTACTTAAAATTTGTCTTTCCTTCCCCGATCCCAGAGACAGCCTGCTAATATTGATAGATATGTTGATTTAGCAATGGAAAAAGCCCGAAGTGCTGAAACTTACTCTGTTCATTTCCAAGAGGTTGCTCCAGCATTGCCAGGATGACACTGTTATCCAAGACAAAGTACCGGAAACTATGTTTGTTTATGGTTGGCAGTCTGGAGTATTTGATCAAAGTGGTCTCATTCACCAGACTACAAGGAGAGGCAGGACCACTGGGTGAAGGAAATGCGCCAAGCAACTGCATAATACTAGAGAGAATACAAAAGATAAGAGTTAAATCCCAAAGCAAGGCCACAACTTTACCCCATGCATCAATCTGTCTCTAGATTTATCTGACCACAGCCATGCTTCCTCTTTGAGGGTCAGATTTACTCCCTGTGGTGGATGTTGTGGTGTGCTGTCCGGATTCCCTCTCCAAAACTGAAAAGATCCACTGCCCCAGATACAGAGAGACATTGGCCCTAATTTTCAGCTGAGTCCTGGAGAGGCCAATGAGAACTACTTTATTCAAGACCACAGCTTCCTCCTGGGACAGCTCATGTCCAATGAACTGTTGATGCCGGAGGATAAGGGGTATAAAGACCCACAACATGAGAGACTCCTGAAGGGCCAGCCCAGCTCCAAAGCTCTTTGCTGCAAATGCATCACAGTTTCGGTCTTCCCTCTGCTCAGTGCGACTTCCTTCATTCCCCCGTAAGGGTTGCTCCTGACAGCACTTTCCAATAAACCTCTTACAGGCAAATTTCTCTCTCAAAGCCTGCTCCCCAGGGAACCTGACCAATCATACTTCCAAATCATGAAGCTCCTAAAGATATATTTTAAAAATATGCACACTCCAGGTTTAAGGACTATGCTAGCTAAAGTATTCTAGACCCAGACATGGATCTGAAGATCAGCCAAATCCCCTCAACTTTCCAGCTGAGGAAATTCAGGCTCAAAAGAGATAAGTGATCATTAAAAATCAAGCCATGCCTGCGGGGCAACCCAAGACGGGCGGGTCACGGTGGAGAGGCCTGACAGAATGTGGTCCACTGGAGAAGGGAATGGCAAGCCACTTGAGTATTCTTGCCTTGAGAACCCCATGAACAGTAGGAAAAGGCAAAATGATAGGATACCAAAAGAGGAACTCCCCAGGTCATTAGATGCCCAATATGCTACTGGAGATCAGTGGAGAAATAACTCCAGAAAGAATGAAGGGATGGAGCCAAAGCATAAACAATACCCAGTTGTGGATGTGACTGGTGATAGAAGCAAGATCCGATGCTGTGAAGAGCAATATTGGATATGAACCTAGAATGTCAGGTCCATGAATCAAGGCAAATTGGAAGTGGTCAAACAAGAGATGGCAAGGGTGAACGTCGACATTCTAGGAATCAGCGAACTAAAATGAATGGGTGAATTTAACTCAGATGACCATTACATCTACTACTGTGGGCAGGAATCCCTCAGAAGAAATGGAGTAGCTATCATGGTCAACAAAAGAGTCTGAAATGCAGTACTTGGATGCAATCTCACATGCTAGTTAAGTAATACTCAAAATTCTCCAAGCCAGGGTTCAGCAATACGTGAACCATAAACTTCCTGATGTTCAAGCTGGTTTTAGAAAAGGCAGAGGAACCAGAGATCAACTTGACAACATCCGCTGGATCATGGAACAAGCAAGATAGTTCCAGAAAAACATCCTATTTCTGCTTTATTGACTATGCCAAAGCCTTTGACTGTGTGGATCACAATAAACTGTGGAAAATTCTGAAAGAGATGGGAATACCAGACCACCTGACCTGCCTCTTGAGAAACCTGTATGCAGGTCAGGAAGCAACAGTTAGAACTGGACATGGAACAACAGACTGGTTCCAAATAGGAAAAGGAGTATGTCAAGGCTGTATACTGTCACCCTGCTTATTTAACTTATATGCAGAGTACATCATGAGAAATGCTGGACTGGAAGAAATACAAGCTGGAATCAAGATTGCTGGGAGAAATATCAATAACCTCAGATATGCAGATGACACCACCCTTATGGCAGAAAGTGAAGAGGAGCTAAAAAGCCTCTTGATGAAAGTGAAAGAGGAGAGTGAAAAAGTTGGCTTAAAGCTCAACATTCAGAAAACGAAGATCATGGCATCTGGTCCCATCACTTCATGGGAAATAGATGGGGAAACAGGGGAAACAGTGTCAGACTTTATTTTTTTGGGCTCCAAAATCACTGCAGATGGTGACTGCAGCCATGAAATTAAAAGACACTTACTCCTTGGAAGAAAAGTTATGACCAACCTAGATAGTATATTCAAAAGCAGAGACATTACTTTGCCGACTAAGGTCCGTCTAGTCAAGGCTATGGTTTTTCTGGTGGTCATGTATGGATGTGAGAGTTGGACTGTGAAGAAGGCTGAGCGCCAAAGAATTGATGCGTTTGAACTGTGGTGTTGGAGAAGACTCTTGAGAGTCCCTTGGACTGCAAGGAGATCCAACCAGTCCATTCTGAAGGAGATCAACCCTGGGATTTCTTTGGAACGAATGATGCTGAAGCTGAAACTCCAGTACTTTGGCCACCTCATGCGAAGAGTTGACTCACTGGAAAAGACTCTGATGCTGGGAGGGATTGGGGGCAGGAGGAGAAGGGGATGACAGAGGATGAGATGGCTGGATGGCATCACGGACTCGATGGACATGAGTCTGAGTGAACTCTGGGAGATGGTATGGACAGGGAGGCCTGGCGTGCTGCGACTCATGGGCTCGCAAAGAGTCGATCACGACTGAGCGACTGAACTGAACTGAAAAGACCAGAAACCAAGACCTGCTGCCTTCTCACTGTGTGGCCATGAACAGCTATCCTCATTTTACAGACCAGGAACTTGATGCACTAGTAGTTACATCTTACAGGACTGCTGTAATTATTAAATCAGACTATATAAGAAAAAATGCTTTTTAAATTAGAATTCAACTGATCAAGCCTAAACATTCCAAAATGTTTACATCCACAGAGATTCCTGCATGTCTTCAAGGAACACTAATAACTTATACAATACCATTTACTATGTGCCAGAGTCTAGAGCTAAGCACTTGACACACAACATTTTATTTATTTATTATAACAACCCTATGAAATAGGTACCATTATTATTTCCATTTCATAATTAAGAAACTGAAACACAGAAAGAATCTTGTTAAGAAAACATAAAGATTTTATCTTGTGGTCCTAATATCATCAGACCTTTCCAAAGCAACTCATTTGGAAAATTAGTATTCCCCACCACTACTTATATCATTGCAATTCTCAGCTTGAGTAGCCTCTCCTCTTCTCTTTCATTCTAATGCTTGAACCCAAATCTCTCTGATAACAGAAGACAACACTGCTCAACAGATACTTTCCCTCCATTTTTTCTCCTTCTAGGACGAGGACTATTTAAGAATTTCAAGGACAAGGAGAATTTCATGATGAGTTCAGGCCTAAGGATTTCTAGAAAACCAGTAATGGGAAAAACATGGGTTTTCTAATATGGAACAGAGATGGTTGTCACAAGCATATGGACCATGTAAGCTTATGTTCCATGCAAGATTTTAAGACGTTATCAAATAGGATGCGGGGAAGGGAATAGGTTGCTAAGATCAAATCACACCAGCCTAACTACATTTTCTCTTCTCGATAATGACTAGACTGGAAAGGCAGAGAAGTATCTTTGAAATCAAGACATGCAGCTTACTTGGCAGTATATCATTAAAAACTTATAGATAAGATTTAAAAATCCCTGTGAACCAGAAGGGAAATCTGTTTATCACGTGCCATGTCAGTCTTTTTCTGTTCAATATTATCAGAGTTTCCGATTAGGATACACAGGGCAGGCTCATTAAATCTACAGTTGGCCTAAAGTTGAGCTGCAGAGTTAATATTACCAGAGTAAGAGCTGGGATCCAAAAGAATCTTAAAAGATTAAAAATAATAAGGTAAATCTTATATAAAGAAATTTCAAGTTTAAATGTAAAATTCTATATATTACATCCAAACACCCCAAAATAAATGTTCAGGATGAGAAAGACAAAATGTAAATGTGTTTAAAAAAAAAAAAAGCCTCTAAGGTTTGCCTTGACTAGGTTTCTCAAAAACCCAATTTTAATGAAAATATAATATTCTACAGAGTTTAAAGGTGATCACCCTTTAAAGAGGTACACAGTCAAACCAATGCCACTGAAAGGAAAATGACTAGGATAAAAAGTACTTTAAATCCCTGTCATATGAAAAATAGTTAAAGGTACTGGCAGAAATGAATGAGGAAGAACATGAGCATTGTTGGAATTCCTTCAGTGGCCCAGAAGCTAAAACTCTGTGTTCCAATGCAGGGGTGTGGGTTTTATTCCTGGTCAAAGAACTAAGACCCCACCTACCAGGGGATGCAGCCAAAATGTAAAATAAAAAACAAACAAAACACAAGCATTGTCTTCAGATAGCCCCACTCTTTGGAAAAAAAGGATTTTACAATCGAAAGTCTGAATCAGAACAAATGGGTAGAAGTTAAAGCGGGAGAGATTTCAGCTAGATGTAAACACCAAGTTTTCAACAGTTGAAAAAGGCACTTGGGGGGTTAAAGTTTCCCCAAATTAGAGGCTAAATAACTTGGTAAATAACTCTTAAAAATCACTAAGCAGAGGGGCTACTGAAATGACTTCCAAGAGTCCTAATGTATATTCTACAGCAAGGGGAAAACCACAACAAGCTGATCTACATTCTGTAACTATCTCCTGTGTGCTTACACCATGAGGGGTGTAAAAAGGGAAATGGGGCCTCTACCCAGGGTAGGGAGCTAAGACTAGCATGTATCAAATACAACCAGGTGTGATCATTGACACCATAGAATTCATGTAGTGTGGCAGGGTCAGACTGAATGAACACAGAGGTATGGAAAAGCAGAATAATCAAAGAAGGTTCCACAGAGGTAGCTAGATGTGACGTGAGCAGCTAACAGTGGAGGATGAGGCCAAGAGGAGAGGGAAGTCCTGAAACGCAGGGGAAGCAGACAGATAGGTATGAACACGTGCAGTTCACAGCCACAAGTGGCCAGCCAGCTGGGGCAGAAGGGTTGTGCTAGGAGATCACAGTTTGAGTGGGGACTCAAGGAGGGCCTTGAACACCAGACCAAAAATTTCACAGCATGTGGCAATAAACAGAAATCTGTTTTCAATCACTCACACAGAATAAGTACAGTACCTAAGATGATGAGTTCAGTAACAGAGTGCAAAATGAAAAGAGTAAGAGATTGAAAACAGGGAAATCAGACAGAAAGTGAGAAGGGCCTGGACTAGGATGCTGAGGTCTGAGGAAATGGAGGAAATACTTCCAAAATTAAATTCTACTGGACTTGGTCACTGACTTCATATAGGGAATGACAGATAAAACACAGATAAATCAGAAAGAGTCAAAATTTTGAGTTTGCATAGCTAGAAAACAGTCATGATACTGACACAAAGCTCTAATTGTGTGGGAATAGAGAAAATTGGTTTTGGATGTTTCATGATGACTCTTCAGGGCCCTCTTTAAGACATGAGGCATTTTGTAGAGCTGCCAGCAGAGATGAGCCACCTAGACAACTACTGCCTAAGTTGAGGACGACAAGCAAGACTCTGCTCATTCCGGGCTTGTATCCAATCCTCGCTGTCAATCATACTCTCAACGGAATGGAATGTCAATCATACTCTCAATGGAATGTCCCATCCACAGGCTAGGATGGAGCAAACTTATTTTTATATAATGCAGAGTCCCAGTGAGAAATATCCTTCCCCCTTTCTCCATATCTCTTTTATTCTCCAAGGTACCCATCAGATCTTAGTTTTTAATAACATTTTTAAGTCCACCCCAGACCACACATTAGCCCAGCATTAGCACAGTGACCAGGACTGAACTAAAGCAAGCATGCTTCTAAAACTTTATTGAATAACCTAAGCCCATGAGGAACAGAAATAAACCCAACTTTATTGTGCATGCCCCAAGTTCTCTTGGAAAAGGCTCATTTGCATATGAATCTTCTACAGGCTGTCTTCTTGTGTAGTCAGGGAGTTGTGTCTGATTCTGCTGTGATGCCATGGACTGTAGCCCGCCAGGCTACTCTGTTCATTGCATTCCCCAAGGCAAGAATATTGCAGTGGCTTGCCATTTTCTTCTCCAGGGGTTCTTTCTGACCCAGGGGTCAAATCCCTGCCTCCTGCATTGCAAGCAGATTCTTTACTGCTAAGCCACCAGGGAAGCCCACAAGCTGTCTTACCACTTTCACTAAGACCAAGATGAGCCAACTCAATATGACCTGACATTCCTCCTCCCTGATTTTTATGTTGTTCTGGATCCTCATCCACACTTACCCTTTCATAAGCCACTTCTTCCCAGCTGTACCAATTCTACCCAATCTTCTCCATCTGTCTCTTTCAGTCAATAAACTGCCTTTCTTCCCTCTTTCTACTCTGCTAACTAACCGGCCAAACATAAACTTTCAACTCTCTCTGCTACTTTTTCAAGATACCAACCTGTCTCCGTCCCTTCATTACCAAAATGCTTGAAATAGGAATTTTCTCTTGCTGCCATAACCACCCCTGCAATCTGACTTACAGCTCAAACTATCCATTCTCTGAGAGTCAGGTCAATGTGATTTTCCTCAGGAATCTGACTTCCCTGAATCTGAAAGTATTCACTCCCTTTTTCCAACACACCTGCATTCCATATGTACCCCTTTCTCTTGGAGCATTTATTCTCCAGCTAATATTATAGATATTTGTGTTCATATCTTATTCCTCCCTATTGGACTAGAAGCTCTCTGGGTGTGGAAACCAAATCTGATTTATTTTTACAATTCTATTACTAGTTCGTAAGAGGATGTTTATAAGTTTTGGCTGAATGAACCTATAATATGTAATATAAACAGTGTAGCACAGAATAAAAACCACTAAGCTGGAAAGCAGAAGAGGTAATGGTGTGATCAAAGTCTCTGGACTTAGCCATCAGAGTGAGGGTGTGGCTAAGGCTCTCCAAGATCCTTTCTAGCTCTAACATGATATGACTTGAATTACTGTCAGCCAGCATAGAAAAACAAGGACCCAAACATTTAGCCTCAATCCTGGTTTCTTTGGTCCAAAAGAACAAGACAGTTTCTTTTCCATTTTATTTCTGGAGAAAAAGTATCCTAAATCAGGTTACGTCACTTAATGTTGAACAACTGGGGAGGAGATGAAACAACACAGTATCACATCCAATCCCGTCTAACTCCTAGACACAATCCCTGCGACATCACTTTCATACCATGTTAGGGTGGCTTCAGCAGCATCCTTTACTCTCATAGAGGCAGGGTTTGGCTCCTTATCACCTTTGTACTTGACCTCTTGCTCACTATTCTTGGACTTGCTTCCTGAAATACCCAGTTCCACAATTTCCAGCACTTCCTTAAGGCAATCCTAGAAAAAGGAAAAGCAGATTAGTTTTTATAATACATCTATCTTATGAGAAGACAAGGAAATATATCCAAGTGTCAATATTGGTTGTGTTTTGGTGGTGAGACTCTAATGTCTCATTTTCTTTGGTAGGTACATATCAACTTCATAATAATTTAATAAAATAAACTTGCTGCCCCCCCCAATTTTTCTTTAAAGATCTAAATGAGTATTAAGAGATCTAGATAATAAGTAATGATAAATTCACTTCAATTTTATCAGTCACCATTCTTGTAAAATTACCATGGACTATAAATTGTGAAAGATAACTGAAAGAGATATAACTGTAATTCAGCTAAACCTGGACACTTTTAAAACAATTTCTGAAACCCTATCCTATACGTCATCATGCAAATGACTAAGATTTAATCAATGGTATTATTTTTATAAACTATATAAAGCTCTGTATAATAATAATAATAAGCCTGATATCTCTTCTCTTATTTATACTATGCATTCTTTTATAATTGTCTTCCCATAAGAAAAGTATTACAATGGTAAGAGAAAGCAGCCTAGATAATCTGTGTTTACTTAAGATGAAAGAAACATGTGAAATGAAATTTTTAGCTACAACCTTTACGAAGAAGGTGTTCTCTAGGTTTGCAGCCTAGTTATCAAGTTCCCTTTCTGGTCTGATGATAGGTGACCAAAGTACCTTCTGGCCATCTCAAGGCTACCATCCTTTCAAGAAAAAACAATCCTGATTGTTTGCAGATAAATTATCCAAAGCTCCAATCTTTCAAAGAATTTCTCTATGGGTTAATCTGCAATCAAATACAGTTGACCCCTGAGCAACATGGGAGTTAGAGGCATCGACCCCCAGTACAATAAAAAACTCACATATAAATTATTTTTTCTTTTTTCTGTTCCACATATAAATTAAAGTCAGCCCTCCATATATGCAATTCCTCCCTATCCACAGCTCCACATGCATAGGTTCAACCAATCACAAATCATGTAATAGTATTTACAGTTTTTTAAAAATGTGCATGTAAGTGGACCCACGCAGTTCAACCCTATGTTATTCAAGGATCAACTATATAAGCATGATGATAGTTTTTCAGTTATGCTCAATAAGATAAGTGTTCTCCTGAAATATAACAAGTTATATTCAGCTGAAAGTATGCAATATGGATTTAAATTTAGATATTCTCTTTTAAAAGATATTTTCCCAATGTACATTTTTGTTCCTATTTTCTGTTTTAATACCTAGTAAACTAACCTTTTCATCAAGCATGTCGGGGTGCTCTGTCAGCCAGACACAGAGACACTGAAAAGCGGCCACTATCATGGAGTGCAGGTCCCGGGAGTGAAGAGGAGCTGGCCGACTACACTGGTACACAATGTAGCTGCACACAGAACTGATGGCTCGCTTCCGGTCTCCAGAGTCAACCATCACCTTCACCTGAGCATATTCGTTTGGTGAACACAGTTAGCCAGGAACCACGGTACCAATTTCAAAGCCTCTACACTGAGGCCCAGCCTTTCTGAGAATATATTTCAGATGTACTATCATATACAGTCTATAAAAAGAGAGGGCAATTTTCAAACCCTAAAACAGTAAAATTTTATTTTAGCATCCCTTTTCATGCTCTAAAACCTCAACTGCTGGGGTACAACTACTCATCACTGCCAGAGACCACAAGAAGAGCTGGCAATGGAACATGTACACATTTTTTTAAGCCCCCTAACCCACCCCGTAATGATGCTCTATGGGCTACAAAGCTCTATGCAGCTGTCCAGAGGTATAATTAACATATAGTAAACTACACATATTTAACGTGTACAATTTGATAAATTTTGGACTAAGTATACACCTGTAAGCTATTACCACAATCAAGATGGTAGACATATTCATTACCCCTCAATCTCATGCACCTTTATAACACTTCCCCAGAAAAGAAAAAAAAAAAAAAACAAAAAACTTCCCCCTACTCCTTTTTGTCCCCTCCCTAGGTTACTGTTGATTTGTTTTTTGTCACTATAGGTTAACCTGCATTTTCTATAGTTTTATATAAATAAAATCATAGAGTACTGTACTATTTGGGGTGGGGGGAAAGTCTGGCTTCTTTTACTCAACATAACTGTTTTGAGATTTATCCAGTCTTGTGTATATCAATTTTTCATTCCTTTTTACTACTGAGTAGTATTCCATTATATGGATTATACCATAATTAATTTATCCAGTCAACTGTTAGACATCTGGATTTTTTCCAGCTCTTGAGTATTACAAATAAAGCTGCTATGTATAAGACTTTGTAAGAGTATATGCTCTCTTACTTCCTAGGAGTGGACTGATTAGATTATATGATAGGTGTATGTTTAGTTTTTTAGGGACCTGTGAAGTGTGAGTCAAAGTCTCTCAATTGTGTCCAACTCTTTGTGACCCCATGGACACATTTTTTAAGCCCCCATGGAATTCTCTAGGCCAGAATACTGGAGTGGGTAGCCTTTCCCTTCTCCAGGGGATTGTTTTCTAAAATGGTTACACCATTTAACAGTCCTTTCTCTCTTTTTGTACACGAATATCTGATTGTTCTAGCACCACTGGATGAAAAGACTATCCTTTCTCCTTTGAATTATCATGGAACCTCTGTCAAAAATCAAATGTCCATACACACGCAGATCTATTTCCGGACTCCCCGCTCTATCTACTGATCCAGCTGTCTAACCTATTCCAATACCAGACTGTTTTGATTACCACAGCTTTATAGCAAGTCATTAAATCAGGTAGTGTTAGCCCTTTATGATTTGTTAGGTCTAGACAGCACTCCATTTAGGGTTAATTATTCCTTACTACTGCAAGGATACTGAAGGTCACAGTCAACAGTATCTTGCTCTCAAAGACCATGTGGTCCTGCACATCACACAAATGGTTGTTCTTACCTCCTACATCAGTAACTGCTCCTCACAAAAATATGGCCATTACATCTATGCTTGAGAATCTTTGAGGTAAAGGTAAGCTCTAAGTGGTAGTGAGAACACCTCAGGTTTTCTTGTCTATTTTGCCTTTCATGACTCAGGTAAGTCACAGCCTCTGCTCACCTGTCCCCTCATCTATAAAATGAGGGCTTAAAGTTTACCATCTCAGACATCATCACTTTATGTGTGTATATCACCTTTGTGTTTACAAAGTGGTCTACATATTTCATTTCACTTCATCCTCACATCACCAGGTGTTACACACAAGATAATCCTGCCTGTTTTACAGATATGAAAATACTTATATGCTAGTGAAGATTCAGAGAAACTGGAACCCTCCTACATCACTGGTAGAAATGTAAAGTAATTCAGTTGCTGAGGACAACAGTTTGGCAGCTTCTCAAAAAGTTAAATATAGAATTACCATATGACCCAGCAATTCCCCTCCTAGTTATATAACGAGAATAACTGAAAATTGGCATTCAGATAAACACATGTACATGTATGCTCACAGGAGCACTACTACTCACAACAGTCAAAAGGTAGAAACAGCTCAAATGTGCTACAGAGGAATAGACAGACAAACTGGTACATAAATATGATGGAATATCATTTAGCCACAAATGGAATGAGATTGAGACATTTTCCTACAACATAAATGAACCTCAAGAGCGTATTAAGTGAAGAAAGCCACATACAAATGGTCACAGGTTATATGATTTAATTTCTATGAAGTATCAGAGTAAGTAAATCCACAGAGACAGGACACAGACTGGTGGTTGTCAGAGATAAGGGGAAAGGGAGATCAGGAAACAACTGCTTCATGGGCACAGGGTTTCTCTGGGGGTGGCAAATGCTTTGGAACCAGCAAGAGGGGGTGGTTGCACAACACTGTGAGAGCACTAATAGGCGCTGCACTGTTCACATCAAAAGGTTAATTTTATGTGAATTTCACTTTAATTAAAAAAAAAGAGAGAGAGAGAAATGCAAACGGACACCCAACTCTAAGGTTCCACAAAATAGATAAACAGTTGGGAAAGAAATCTGAAAGTACAGCCAACTTTCATTTAACTCTGATAATGGAAGATGGAAGAGTCACAGGTAGGCCCAAATGGTGTATTTTAGGATAAGTTTTTCTTTTGTTGCCAAATCTGTATTTATTCGTTAAAATTAGATGATTGCTGATCTTATAACGGCACAAAATGTCATGCTGAAAATTTAAGGGTATTATGAATAAATACAAAATCAACCAGTGTTCTATGTGCAAATAAAGAGCAAGTACTGAAATGTTTCCTATCATCTAACAGCAAAAGTATCATTCACACCCTTTGACCCTATTAAACAAAAAAGTAAAGATCATTTTGTAAAATCTCACTTGGAGGCTCATTTTTGCACATTTTGGGTATCAACTGTGATGAGTGTAATCAAGACTGCAATACACACATGAAGGGGGTCAGGAGATACAGAAAAAAGAGCCATACTCCAAGGCTGCTGGGCTAAAATAAAGGGACTGTCATCTCACCTTTGCCAGTCCAGAGAGGAGCTCCAGAGCTGCCAGTGATATGCTCATGTCTTGCCGCCACTGAGAATTGAGTCTTTGGGTGACAAGATGAATGCTGCGAATCAGGAGCCCAGCAGCTGAATCTGTATTAAGAGCTAGGATATAACCCCAATGCCACATCCCGCAGGGAGGGAAAACAACTAAGCATTAGTAACGAGAAGCACAGCATTCCACCAGGCACAGACCACAGCAGCCACAGTGAGCATGACGGGCACCCACACAGTGCTACACTCCCCGCCCCACTGGCCTGAGCAGCTGAGCCTGACTGAACAATGGTATGCAGGGTGCACACACTGGACCAGAGCAGCTTCTAGCTCCCAGCTCAGGTACTCTCACACAGACATCCACTGGGATTTGAGAGCTTCAATATCATTCTCTAACAGTATAAATCTCAACATTTCCAAATTAACTCACAGAGTTACATTAAAAAAAAAAACAACAACGAAACAATCAAAAGGCTATCAATTATTTCCTTGGAATTTTATAGAGGAAGGAATTCAAATTTTAGAATCTCTTCAGATGCTGGGAATTATCCTAAAGCATCTGCTGAAATTATTTTCAGGGTTCATATCGTCAAAAGTCACATGCAATGCTTTTTCAAGCAAACTTTAACATTTAATTCTCTGAGACAACTTTAATACTCTTAAAAAATTAAATAATCAAGTAACTGTGTTTTTATGTAGCCTCCAATTCTATATTTAAAAGTAATTACTACTCAGTTAATAATAAATTAGGACAAACTAAATTGAATTTATGAAGGAAGCTTTAGGGACATTATACCTGTCGATCCTATCAGAAAGAGGGCAGTGACAACAGAAAAAGGAATGATCATTAAAGAGAGACATTCACGCGACACTAACACAAATCTGGATTTCTTAGTAAAAACTATTTTATGACATTACAAGCAGAACTCACTAACACCAGTTCAAAATACTGAAACAAACAATAACCACTTCAAACATTTATATTAGAACACACATAATAATGCAAAAACTTCTTTAGTTTAAAAACATTTTAGAAGCAAGAAAAATAAACAAATTTTCACCTATATTTAAATACAAGCATAACGAATACAATAACAATTCAAATAACTTCTTCATAAATGCAATATTTAAATGTGTTAAATAACCACACAATGACCTTATGTATCTGACAAGCTGAAGGATACTTATAGCAAACTTAAATCACTGAAACATGCCTGGACTCCCGGGCTTATAAACTCTCCAAATGATTAAAACATTAAACTCCATCTAAGAAGTTAGATTTCATTCCAATCTAGTTGGATTAATAATCTTAGATTCAATATACCATTAGTATTTATGCATAAAAACATAAAGGCACCCATAAACTCAACAAAATCCAGAAAGCAACTGGCCATGGTAAAGGACATTACTGAATAGGATGCTCTACTTGCAAATGCTTCCTAACTCTTTGTGACTGAAGAATCTAACCAGACATAGTAGGGTACACAGGCTTCAAACACAAAGGCAGACTCTCCTTTGGGTTGCCATCTAATGCATAAACCATCCTCACTACACTGCAAAAACTGAAACACTGACTGATTCTGCCATTAGACTCTGAGGCAGTGCCTAAATCCTATTTGATTCTGAATTACTAGCACCTGGTTATAGAATTCAGAAATGCTTCCTATAAATCACTTATAAAACCTAAGAAACTATCCAAAATCTAACTACTAAAAACTGTAGAGCTAAATTTAAAAGATCTGTTTTCCTTTTCATAATGTTTTAGACTAATAGCTTCTCTGTTATATTAAGTACACAAAAATTATGAACATGAAAATCTAGTTTAAAATTTCTCTGCTTGTTTTATATATCTGGGCATTGAAAGTTATTCTATAACTTAAGATTAAAAAAAAACAAACTAAACTAAACATGGCTTACCATAATCTCTCAGGAGAGCTTGAGCAGGTCTTTCACTGTCAGGAGTTGTGGGTTCTGTGCTTCCACCACTCGCTGAACTAATACCACTATTTGTGCGACTATGACTCTTGAAGTTATTTTCTCCACCACCCTAGTCAAAAAAAAAAAAAAAAAGAATCAAATATGCAAATATGGACAGAAGCCAATCACTAAAAGCCATGTAGGTAAAATGGAATGTGCCAGCTAAATAGCACAAACTGATACATAGATAAAAATTGACAAAGGATTAAAACTGTTGTGGTATTTTTTTTATATAAACAGGATTAAAACTGTTGTGTTTTTACATAAACACCATTTACTGGTGGTATCAAGGGTCTGATGATTAGAGGCTGCCCATTCTGGAATCATCTTTGCTGCTGTTTAAAAGGATCAGACTATTTCCACCTTCACTAGACTTCAATAGTTAATGGTTCTGGGTCTGTAAAAAAATACCCTAGTGCCTTCCAGAAAAACTTCAGAATAGGAATACATCTTAAAAAACAAAACACAAATAAATGACTTTCCAATGTTACATAAAATACACAAACAATAAATATATGATTAGTATATATAGCATATATTAGTATAGATAGATAGATAAAGATCAACTCATATGTACAAGAGCTAATGAAGGTATCTGCTGAAGACTTCCCTCATCTCCCCTACAAACACATTTCATCTTATCCATGTAAGGTGACTGTTATTAGCGACCTACTGGGACGTGAACATAATTTCCTTAATAATAATTTGATCACCCATCCTACATCCACTCATCTCACCCCAGCATACTCGGTTAATTCCCTGCCTACCAACTGCCTGCCTCTATTCCAGGTAGAGGCATCACACATCTTGAAGACAGAAGCAGGGAGCATTGGAGTCTCTGGAAAGTATTTCTGATTTAGAGGCACTGGTGCTGTGGGAAAACCTTCAAACTTTGGTCTAGAGGGACAGAAAGAGCAGCTGAGATCAAAAAGGATAAACTAGATGGTGTTTACAGCAAACACTACATCTACTACAAATACATGGAATCAGAGAATAAGGGAATTTTTCTAGATTATTCAAGCCAATTCACCAACACAGCAAAAGATATAAAAGCTTTAGGTAAACACTGTCCAGGAGTAAAAACACTGTTTAGCTGGAATTTCTCTCCCGAAGAATCTCTCAGGGACCTAATGAGACACTGAAAGGTAAGAAACCTCAAAACAGATAATATTTTTAAAAGGACCCACTGAATCAATGAGCTGAATCTACAAATGCCTTTAAGAACACAAGGACAGACATTTTGGAATATAATTCACATAAAAACAGAAGTTGATATTCTCTGACTAATTACATATTGTATGCTTCTTACCATCTCCATTTGGCAACCAATAGCTTCTAAAAGTGCTGAATCTTGAACAATATTTAACATTGCCCCTGAAACAACAAAAAAATACATTTAAATACATGACAAGAATATGAAAATGTACAAAATATCTCAATTAACAGCAAAGATAAGAATATGATTTTAGCAGAATATTCCTGGAAATTCCATAAGATTACTGATAAATCTATCAGTTGGTCAAAAAAACTCTTCAAAAATGACCTAATTCTGATCTGCCCCCCCAAATTTTAAAACGACATTTTTCTAAAATAAATCTGAATGTCAAACTTTGTTTTGTATAAAAACATGACCAATTTTTAAATTGGTGTAAAAGACTAGATGTAAACATCTCAATTTCAAGGGTAATATAAACTAAGAAAAATATTATGGAACATTTTAAAAACCAGATTCTGATCTTTTCAGTATAAAATAACAAAGTAAAAATCCACAGCTGTATCCTTCTGACCAACTAACTGCTTTTTAAGAATGCTTTTAGGGCTTGCCCACAGCTGCATATTCTGAAGGCAAGCCGCATGTATTTATCACCAAGGAACTCACAGCCCTAGAAACTAGTAAAGAAACAAGACGGTGAACCGTGCACTCCTCGTCCCAGTGGGGGAGTGCTCCCGAGTACTAGGGATAGAGAGAACAGTAACAGTTTTGCCAAACTATGCAAGAGTGACAATTGGCTCTTCCTTGGAACATACAAGGGGAGCTTCTACAGAACAAGGATAAAGCAGAACTAAATACTCCATCAACTGTAGAAACTATCTGATTTCAACTGATATGTGTTTTAAACAATCTAAAAAACTACAACTTGGAGGCCCTCTCATATTGAGCTTTAACCTCTGTTCATTAAACTCCTTTCCAAAATGAAAGGATTTACTCTTCTATTTATTCTCCCTTCTTGCTGCATAACACACTATAATTACGGGGCACCCACTCCGACCACTACTGTCACCACAAATTCTCCGGCCTTGCTGTT
Organism: Ovis canadensis; assembly: GCF_042477335.2. Lineage (NCBI taxonomy): Eukaryota > Metazoa > Chordata > Mammalia > Artiodactyla > Bovidae > Ovis > Ovis canadensis. The sequence goes on along the minus strand of NC_091257.1, from coordinate 82,797,329 downwards.
TCCCCTCCTGAAATGAAATCCTAACCTCACTGGTGCCTATTCAAATCCTGCCCTTTAAGATCCAATCTAATTTCCACTTTCCCCTATGAAGTTTCCTTGCTCTTTCAGTTTATTCTCTCTCAACACTAAAGACATCCAACATGACATGCTATCAGCACTGCCTTCTGCTGTTATCTGAGTATTCTGAGAAGGTGTTTCAATCTCTGCAATGAGACTTGCTCAAGGATAAAAGCTGTGCAATTTGCTTCTTTCTCCTCAGAGTACCTGTACTTAGGACCATGCCCTTAGATTTGATTAAAAACCAAAAAAGTACAGTAAGAGACAGCTGCAGTAACCAAGTTGAGAGGTGATAAGGGTTTAAAATATAGAAGTGGCGATAATGATGAAAAGTCATTCACAACAGTATGATTAGAAAACCAGTAGGAAACAATAAGGGAAAAGGGAGGAGGCAGAAACAGTTACTCCTCAGTCTCCTCTTGGCAGGTTCTGTCATGACTTCCACAATTACACCCAACTCCAAACAGCCTTGCATGTACTAACGGGCAGGAGGAAAAGGCAGAAGTAAAAGTAATGATGGCAGAGAGGAAAGGGGAGAAAAGGGGGACGCAAGGAGAGAGGAAGGGCAAGTGGGGAAGAGAAAAATAAAGAACACACAAAAAACTAATCCAACATGACCTACCAAGACAACTGATTCGTTCCTTCCCTCATCTCACCTCTTCAAACTTTTTTCAAGTTTAAGAGCAAACAATTCTGCCTCTGATTAAGAATTAAGTAGGGCTGTACTTCGCTTAGGTTCCTATCACTGACCCCCTGCCTCAAGATGCCTGAGATCAACAACAGTATCTGGGTTTCCACTTACAGAAAAAATGTGTGAACACAAACCTAGTATCATTTGAGTGTTGTTGGGGTCCGTTTCCGTTTGCAAGGCACCTATTAGTATATTCACAAGTCTCAGCTTCAGTGACAAAAAAGTTATTGGTTTATCATAAGAAGAGCTGTCATCATTACTAAACTTTCCTTCCAGGACTACCTGCGGAAGAAACAAATAACATTTAATATCACCTGCTGCGGCACACTACAGTCCTGTAGGAACTGCTACAGTGGACAAAGAGAGGATCAGTCCAACGAGCAGGGCTTTCAGTCTGACTGATGGTAGCCAACCGTGCTAAAGTCTATCACTAACTTACACAACATAGGGGATCAGACACACTAGCCTCTCCCCACGTGAAATAGTAGAACGGCTGAGTGACAGAAGAAATACCTTCGCAAATCAACTTTGCTGATTCACCTGAAATAATCTGAAATTTTTAAGAAAGTTCCTGTTCCATCTTAAAAATATATATTGACTTGAATTCGCACACAAAACATAAATAATACAAAAAACTTTAATAAAATCTTACCTCAGATTTGACTGTGCCAAAGTGATGTGGGAGGGGCAACAAAGAAAGCAGGATATTAATGGAAGATCGTCTCAGTTCTGTTGGGTTTACATAGCTTTTGAATTTTGAGAGTTCTCTGCAAAAAAAACCCAAAAGCTATTAGTATTTCTGAACTGAAGTATGTTTTTAGCTATTGCCATATATATGTATTACACTAATTTTTCACAATACAAGTACTGGGTTTGGTTTTACAGAGAATGCAGAAACTACTTTCCACTGAGTTTATATTCTGTAATTTCTGTGTGTTTGAGAGAGAGAGTCGCACTGTTAAACTGTTAGGGAATTAAACTAGAATCTGATGGATTGATTTTAAATATCAGGCCTATGCTACAAAAGACCCATGGGCTGGGGCTACTCTTATCCCTCTAGACCAGGCAAGAAAGGATTCAATACACCCATGGACAAATCAGAACTGAAGGAGTTCAGGGACAAGGTGGGTCTAGACACTCTACTCTCATTTAATGTGGCCTGAGAGCCCTTGGATTACAAAGACCACTGCACAGGAGAAACTGGGAAACCGGGGAGGAAGCACCAAAATAGACCAGGCCAAAACCAACAACTGACATACTAGTACAGGATGAAAGCTTACCTGTCAGGCAAAATGGTTTCAAGAGCTGAAATAAAGTAAGGAACCACAACGTCAATCCCTTTCAAGTCACAGCAGAACAAAGGAGGGGAGTTTAGAATAACGCTGGCCAAGACAGGATGGCACACATAATCATTTATCTGCAAACCTTGAATTAAAAGCATGTAAAATCTAGGAAAGCAAGAAAAAAATTTTAAACAAACTGCTGGTCAACCGTTTTCATTATCACTAATATTTTCTACATAGTCATCTTAAATTCTATTTCCAGTCTTCACTAGTTCTATCTTTTAAAAGGCATTAATGAAAGTTAGAACAATTCAGAATCAAATACACTAAGAATCAAGTTATAATTTCTTAAAAGAAAAAAAAAGATTCATGTCTATTACACTTTCTTGCAGTGTTAATTAAGCCTTGCAACTCAAAGTTACAGGTGCCTGCAAATGAAGTAACTAAAAACAAAAGGCCGCAGTAATTATCAATAAGCTGGAGGAATGACCAAATTAAATTTCATGTCAGTAAAATTTTGCAGTATTCCAAAATTCCTGGAAAAAAAAAGTGTGTTGTGTCTTTTCCCACTTCCCTACTATTTTGGGGGCACGATGAAAGAAAGAAACCTCATTTGACCCTTTACGAACAACATGAAGGTTACCCTGAGTAAGAATCCTTTTAGGAATGTACTTAAAGTGTACCTTACTTTCAACATCCTCCCCTAACCCCCAAAGAACTAAGCATTCAAACTTCTATCATTCAAGAGACACTATACAGGTATACTCTTCAACTATATAAGGCATTTTCTCCACAAAACTCCTCACCTCCTGTTTATTGCTCAACGCATTTCAATCTACCTTCTCTTTCTGGAACTCAACTAAAAACATGTTATAACAAATAACCAGTGGCCTCTCAATTGCTGAATTCAAAAGACATGTCTAACTCTTAATTTACTCTGCTTTTTGAAAGCATCCAACCTTTTGAGTACTCCCTTCTTCTCTTATTCTTCTCTCATGTCTATGGCTAGTTCCTTTAACAAATCTTATTCCACATGCCTCGTAATACTAGTGTTCCCCAGGCTGACAACCTTGGTTCTCTAAGCTGTTAGTCTGGTTAAATAATACACAAGCCAGCAAACATAATCAAATTAGTCTCTAGCTCCATATCCACTAGCCACAAGCACACTGGAGACCTGAGGACAGCACGTGTCTGACTCTAGAACTCCCTGTGCACCGTGTCTGGCACAAAGAAGGAACTTCATAAATATCTGTTGGTAAATAACTCACAGGCACCTCAAATTCAACAGCTTCAACACTAAGCCCATCCTTGGCCCCCTCACACATCTGTTCTTTGGTTGGTCACACTACAACCCATTCGATCTTATGGGCCAAATGGAAGGCTCATGGTCACAGCCTTCCCCCTTACTGCTACTGACACTGTTTGGAGTACCACCCCAACCCATAGTCTCCCTCCTAAGAAATCTGTCCCCACAAGGGGTACCTGTATGTAGTATGAACCACCTACACAGCTGTAGCTGATTAGACCAGAGGCAGACAGCTGATTAATCAGATCCTCTTTCCCAGGAATCTGAAATTGGGATTCAGAATAATAATTGGCCTTTGTGTCACTAAGGCAAAGGCCATGGAAATTTGGAACTCAGAAGTACACTACAATGTAAGAAATTGCTATGCAGATAACAGAAGAATGAGGCAGTTCTAGAAGGCCATGACGACAGAGAAACAGAAAGGAAGAAAGGTGTTTTGGTCCCTGATTACTTTCTAGCCCCTGGTTTCTGCCCTCTGTGAGACCCTGCTGCATGTCCTGATCTTAGAGGATATTAAATAGCATGAGTTTCTCAAACTGTTGCTTAAGTCACATTAAGAGGGGTTTCCATTAAAGTCAACAGCTTATTAACTCCTGATTAGTTCCCTGCATGTACCATTCTGTTTCTACCTATATCCTCTACTTTTTCTGAGTCAGTTTAATCTCCTCTCCTGAGAATCTAGTATGTACACAGACACCTCAATGTTCTTTCTAATATCACTTCAGCAGCTGTGTGAAAGATCAGTTGAGGAAGGCAAAAGAGAGTCAAGAAAAATAGGAGGTCATTACCAGTTAATCTAGGGAAAAAGTGACACCTGAAGTGTCATGGTGGGGACAGAGTGGAGAGATTAGAAAGAGAGTTAAGTAGAAGAAAGGCAAGAGTTGGCTGACCACCTAAAGATACAGAGGGAGAGAAGAGAAGCCTAAAATGATGGCAAGTTTCTGGCATAAGCAACTGAATGGATGGCAGAGACATTCAAAAAGACTGGCTGAAGGTACAGATTAGGATAGAATGACCCCATTCAACTTGCTAATCCAGTCTAAGTAACTAGCCATCTAGCAAGTCCAGCACGATCACCCAACTCTCTGCACTCTTTCTTGAAGCCCCGGAGCAAGGGCATGCTGCTGCCTCCTCTGAATGCCTACAGCATTTTACCTGTGTCTCTCTCCTGCCAACTTCCTATTGCTGCTGGACTGGTATTACTATGCACATGGTTCTGCTTGAGAAACTTAGCTCCTTAGAGGCAGGATTGACAGCGAACATTTTTGGATCACCTATAGTGTCTAATACTGTGGCAAAAAAAAAATGTATCAAAAATCGAGTGTGGCCCTTCCAAATCTCTCTATAATTATTACATGTCAATAAGTTGGAATAAATACTTTTAAAATAAAAGAGATGTATTGGGCGTCCTCACGAAATCTAGTATGGTAGGTAAAAAGGAATTCAAGCAAAACTTTCAATTACTTACATGCATTTGCAGGTATTTAAAACCAACATTTACTTATCAATTCAGCCTACCAAGCCATGCTACAATAGACTTTCACTATCACAACTATACAAATGGAAAAATAAACAAAAAAATTCTAAGACCTGGATAAATAAGCTGGCAGAATCTCTTCTCCAGTCTTCTTGCTACAAAAAATCCTACACAGTGTCCCACAAGCCTCAGCTCTTCCTGCTTCATAGTTATCGGGAAATTCACTTGCATCAAACATAGGATTGGAAACCATGGTGTCTGTGGACATTTGTGACCCTTTCCGTCGAAACTCCATGCTAGCTTGTGTTGTAATGGCTGGGGAGAAAAAAGGAGGGTTTTATTATATTTGTTGATATGCAAAAAGGCTCATGGGACCCTGGACACAAAGATCAAATGTTGGTGTCATTAAATAGCTACTTGAATAGAATCCAATAATGCTTTTGTTTGGCAAATGCTTTTGGTTTTTTTTTTTTAAGGGCTCTCTGAAATCTTCTTTGAAAAGGGGTAACAATTAGTTTATAGTGGTACTGTCAGTTAACAGATTCAACAAGAAGCATTTTTCAACTGAATTTCTGATTAGCAGAGTACATTTATATATATCTGTATTCACACACATACAGATATATAACACAGAATTTGGCTTTTCTATTACTTATTCTGTTTTTTCCTCTCCCAATAAAAGTGATGCTTAAACAATAAGAAAAAAAGGTGCTGCAATTTACACATTACCCCAGACAGACATCATAACTGAATGGGTAATCCCATGCCAGGGTGTATACTTTAGGGAGAGGACAAGGTAAGGAAAGAATGGGTAGGGAGGAAGAGAGAGCATTCCCACCACCCACCCAACTCCAAAACACACACCAAAAATTGCTCAACCAAGCAAAATGAGAATGAATTTTAACAACCACAGACAGCAGCTAACTTGAGGTTGATAAATCAGAAAATTGGATTGGGTAAGAAAGATTATCATGGTCATTTGTTGTCACTGAAACAGAAGCCCTTCGAAAGTTGCTTGTGTTTTTAGGAAAAGATTTCATTGTGTAGTGAAAGTCACTCTGAAATCTTTTATCACTCTACATGAAATGTTTAAATTATTTTATAGTAATAGATTTACCAGAATGCAGAGTCAAGCATAAATCTTTATGCAACTTCCCATGAGCCATTTTTAGTCCTGAATAAGGTATCCAGCAATAATACATTTGAAAAACACTACATGCAGAATGCATACAAATCAAACACTAAATCTGTATAAAAATAAGCTTAAGCTTTAAATTAAAAAAAAAAAAAAAAGCCAAAACACAGTTAGTGCAAAATCCTGGAATTCATGACATGACCAGACTAGTGTACAAAATAATGGGACTGATTCAGGCAGATTAATTTGCTTTTGCCAACAATCTTCCCCATTCAAAACACAGAAAAGTATTTTTCTTCCCAAGTGCAAAAACTACAAGAGACAATGACAATCAAAAATTTTAATGGAATTATGAAAAAAAATAAAAACATGACTGCAATTAAGGAAAAGCTTCTGGTTCCTACTTACAAGATTTATAAGAAAGAAGAATTTGGATAAAAGATGCTGCAAGATAATAGAAATAAATGGAAACAAATCAAAGGACAGCAGTAATTATAAAATACTTTAAAGATGGTGAAATTTTACAATAAGTTAAGAAGCTTTTTAGCTTTTTAAAAGTTAGGTTAAAAGCTTTATGATACCACAAGCTAGTTCAAAAACAGGAAACTGCATTCAGATCCAAAATTATGATTTTTGTATCATGCAAAACAATGAACGGAGAAAATTACACAACTACAAGGAATTGAGGTTCTGAACTGCCCATAACGTGCATTAAAATTTTAGTTCATTAACCCTTCCCAGCTCAATGTTACATTTACAAAGCACCATATACTGTCATGTATATCTAAAGCTAACTAGTTCATAGAAGCAAACATTTTAAGTTAGAGGTGAACTACATGGCAGAATTCCTTGATGGCAGCCAGTACTTAGAAAACGGACTAATAGAGTTAGTATTCTCCAACTTTCCCCAACCCCCAAATCCTCAAGAGCAGCACCCAAAAGGACTTTAACCCATTCAACTGTCTGGACACCTCCTATCTCCTGAGTAATACGACAGATTTTCTTATCTCTGAACACAAGGTCAGAGAAGAGCTGCTGTCCTTTCCCCACCAAGAAAAATGGTTACGAGTTGAAAATAAGAATTAGTTGCCCACATACAATGTGAATTTTAGTTTCTATCTTTTGGCATGAGAGGATGAGACAAGCTGTTAAAAACTCCCTATAGAGTGGGAAGATTTGTAAGTTCCCTTTAAGCAAGCCCACCAAGGAAGCAGCAGGTTGAACCACTCTGGATTCAAGGATTTTAGTGTCAACAGCTTGATACTCAAAAGTTACACTGTAAAAGAATTATATCTTAGTGAAAATAAATATATGACTGACTCAATCCAGAAAATATAATACAATAAACATAAACATGGGTGATAAAATTCAAAATATAAGGCACAAGAACATAAGAAAATAGAAGCCAGAAAGTTTTTTAAGTGTTTTCATTTAGTCATCAAATAAATACATCTACTTATCCATAAGTCAAACTTGTAAATAAAATATGAAATGGTAGAATAAAAGGTATCTGAATTTGAACAAAACAAACAAGGAATCCCTAAACTCAATCATGCAACCTCAAATTATATTCCTGAAAATGTCTTTATATCCACTACTCTTCTAAATTATTTAAAGATTTATAAGAACATACAGAATAATTACATGTGTATAATGCTAACAGCCATACACCCTTAGTTCTGAGATGATATATAAAAGAAAAGAATTTATTTCTGAGAGAAAGCAAGATACCCTTATGGCTATTTTATTAGTTTTATCCTTGAAATCAACACTGTCCCCAGAGATGCACTGTGTGTGGTAGTTGCTCAGTTATGTCTGACTCTTTGTGACACCATGGACTGTAGCCCACCAGGCTCTTTTCTCCATGGAATTCTCCAGGCAAGAATACTGGAGTGGGTTACCATTCCCTTCTCCAGGGGATCTTCCCAACTCAGAGATAGAACCTGGGTCTCCTGCATTGCAGGCATATTCTTTACTGTCTGAGCCACCAAGGAAGATGCATAATCTAATGCAATTAGGCATCCTTTTATCTCAAGTTATTTCCAACCCCAGGGGAAAAGTGCTTCTCTTACCAATCAACCAATATTAATTATATTATTACACAGAGCAGAATTAATGCATAAAGCACAGTGCCTGGTACAAAGTAACCACAACTCAATAAATGTTAGCCATTATTATTATTCAGCTCTATTCATTCAGTCATAAATATTCAGTATATTCTATAGGACCCCACCCTCCCATCCTGTACCCTAATGCCACTACTTACAACTGTAAGGGTAAGATGACATAGATAAGATTTAGGTAAGAGTTTCATTTCGGAAATAAAATCTAAATGAAGATATCAAGGTTGAGTTATTAATTCTTTATTAATCTTATTTACTTACAGAGCAAATGATATTTTTTAAAATGTGCCCTTGAAATAAACTTTTCTAGACTAAAACTTAAAAGGACAGTCTTCTGTGAAGCAGAAATTTGATTTATATACAGTAATGAGCGAATGGCTGTCAAAATCTAAGAAAACACTTCTTGTGAAATTTCCGGTCAATCATGTTTAATTCTTTATATCAACAGTATTATCCTGGCTGACATGAAGGGAACTTCCAGGTCACCTACTGAAAGGAATCTGATTGAACAAAAAGTGGCTAGCCTGAAATGTGTCTAATAAAACCAGACAAAAGCCAAACCTCGTAGAATAAACATGAAAAGGACACATAGGAAAACGTTCAAAATTACTGCAGCTGGAAGGGGTTAAGCACAAGACACTGCTTGGTCAGAGACAGAGAGCTTTTTAAGATACATATTAATCTTGCAGGTAGGAAAGATTAAAAAGAAAAAAAAGGAAAGAAAAAAATGATAACATATTTCTTGAGCAATATTTACCAGTCATGCTGCTGTCTCTGTTTATCCCATTATGAAGTTTACAGTGAACAAATGCTGCATCAAATAACCATGATCCAAAGAGATTCAAGATGCTGTTAACCTTTGGTCTCCGGGGTGCAGGCAGTGGCCGGGGTTCTGAACTAGTCTGATTTGGACTTGACAGAGGAGAGGTGGAGGATGTCTGGTGCTGAACTTTCGAGGCGTGAGCAGTACTAACCTGTTAGAAGAACAAAATAATAGAGCCACAGTGACAAGAAGTTTGCAAAAATAGCAGGACTTTTTAAAAGGATGGCTGATTAAACAGCCAATTGTATGTGGTATAATAATGGTGATGAAAACTCTTACTGTGCTTGTCTTCATGGTGGCCTTATTCACAGTAACAGCCCGGTGCCTCCGGTTATGTGGTGGGGTGGTATTGACAGCAGTGCTCTGAGGCATACTCAGTCTGTTCACGGGTGTTGGAGGAGCACTGTCTGATCGGGGTCTAGAAATGCCTTTAAAGAAAGACAAGAGGAGTTATTCTTTTTATTCCAAATATGTGGTCAGCAAATCTTCCTCAAGCAACACTGGTGAAGGCTCAGGACTGACTAGTATAGCAGAGACTACAAGCTGCCTCCCAACTGCCACCCATCCTTTCTTCCTGAGTTACAGAACACAAAACTCAGCTGGACGTGGCTACCCATAATAAACAACTACATTCTGAAGGCTCGCTTATGGCCAGATGTGGCCATGTTCTCACCATAGAGAAGTGGGCGATTACTGCGTTAAGTCTTCTCCAAAAATCCCTTTTTAAGCGTCCTTTTAACAACCAATCAAAGATAGATGCTTCTTCCTTCCCAGTTACTAAGAGGACGGCTGGGACTCTTTCAACCATCACGGCCCATAAGAGTGTGCACAAAGGATGAAGAGCCAGAAGATGGAAGTGCCCTGGGTTTCTGAGAACGGTGGAACTGCCATAGCAGCCCTGTACAGCTTAGCCTGGGGCTTAACATGTATGAAAATAAGCTACTCTGTTTAAACCCATTGGTATTTTTGACCAAGTGGCAGCCAAACTTAACTAATGTATTATCTCTGTAATACCTCTGTATTATATTAAGTATACATAACAAATGTTTTTTAAATGACAGGTATTACATATCAAGGGCTTCCCAGGTGGCACTAGAATCTGCGTGCCAATGCAAGAGATGTTAAGAGATGTGGGGTTCAATCCCTGGGTCAGTAAGATCCCCTGGAGGAGGAAATGGCAACCCACTCCACTATTCTTGCCAGGAGAATTCCATGGATGGAAGAGCTTGGCAGGTTACAGTCCACGGGATCACAGAGAGTCAGATACACCTGAGCATCTGAGTACATTAAATATCACTGCTCTTTAACAGGTTAAAAAAATTCTGACTTTTCATGTGAAAAACAGTTTAAAACAACGTTTCACAAGAAGTATAATTTGCTTCCTAATGATTCATATAAGAATGATACCTAACACATTTTAACCTGCATTTTCTAGGATTATTAGTGAAATGACACTTCTCTCTTTTGCAAATCATTTATTCATAGCCTTTGTCCACTTATCTACCGGGTCTTATTCTTTTCTCTTTGCATCGCCTGATCTATTCAGCATTTATATAATAATAACAAAAACACTCAGGCTATTACATTAGTTGCAAATAATTTTTCCTAGTTTACTACTTGGCAATCAAATCTCTTCATCTTTTTCTTTGGGCTGTCCCCTAATAGTCTCTAAAACCAGACTCTAGAGTTATCTTCAAACATTCAGCAACATATACAAAATTCACCTAAGAATGCATCCACCAGACAGCTGATTCCACGCATGGCACGAAAAAATATCTGAGGCAGATGTTTAAGGCAGGGATACTGATTCAATTCTTGTGGCATTCCGCTCACATTTAAGAACTGTTCCTGAAATTTGGGAGTAGAGCTTATAATGGCTGGATTACTCAAATCCACGGGATTACTATCAAAAGAGAGAGCAAGAATTAATTATACATTTAGAAATTTCTTTAGCAAGAAAATGCATGCAATCTAATTTTAAGAACAGGGCTGTGTGTACCTATTTGATTCAGAGAGGAGATGAATCTGTGTTTAATAGGCTAGAGAAGCAAACATCAACTCTACAGAAGACCTGCAGTATGTTTACATAAACTTCATTTGCCTATTCAGAGAATGAGAACCAAAATAAGACTAGAAATTTTTACTTTTTAAAAGTATATATGGATATATTGTTATATGTTTGGAATTAAGCAACAGAATGGTAAAATTATAAATAAATGTACAAGAACCCCAAGGAGAAAATTTTACTTTAGTATTAATATTTCCAATTTTGAAAAAACTACGTGAAAATTGGGATTAGTGCTTCCGTTCTTGTGCATGCACTCAAGTCATACATTTTGATATATTTAAAACAACATATTTGGGCTTGAGTATTTCCACTGAAAAACAGATTTATGTTTTCATTCAAAACAGTCTGCTTAAGTGTCCATTAAACAGCCTTTCCAACTCAAAGTAATAATGTTAGTTAACGCATAGCCAGCCATTTGGAAAGAACTTCCACTAGCTACAAGATCAAAAGAATTAAGCTGAGAAATATAAATCAGTGGTTTATAGAGGACCTGGGCCTTTGAAACCTTTTTTCATCCAGTTAGACTCTTAATTTCATGTAAATGAAAGTAAGGACAGAAGAATTGTATGGAAAAGGGCTTCTAGTATACTGTATACTTTAGTATACTATATCCACAAAACTGCAGTTCACTCTGTGGGGTGGAGGAGAAAAGCAGCCTCTAAGGACTTCCCTGGCAGCGCAGTGGTTAAGAATCTGCCTTCCAGGGCAGGGGATGCAGGTTTAATTCCTGGTTGGGGAACTAAGGTCCCATGTGCCTCAGGGCCAGAGAAAGAGAGCAGTGCATATGCATAAGATCATCAAAACAGCCAAGACAGACAGATGACAGAGCAGCCTATCCCAAGGCTGCCCAGATCCCTCCAATCACGAGTACCGAATGTTCACTGCTTCCCGACGCCCAGTAAGACCTCTCTATTATCACACAATAACGCCTCTTTTCCACCAGCATTTGTTCAAATTCCTATTCTGTATATTCAAAAAAAAAAAAGTGACTAAAACATTCTTTCAGCTCAAGAAGGACAGAGTATGAAGAGATCAATTAATAGTGAAGGAGTAGGGGCTTCCCTGGTGGCTAAGTGGTAAAGAATCTGCCTGCGAATGCAAGAAACACAGGTTTGATCCCTGGTCTAGGAAGATCCTACATACCATGGAACAGCTAGGCCCACACACCACAACTACTGAGCCTGTGCGCTAAAGCCTAGGAGTCACTACTGAGCCCACTCACTGAAAACTACTGAAGCCCACACGCCCTAGAGCCTGGGCTCCACAAGAGAAGTCATCCCAATGAGAGGGCCATGCAGTGCAACAAAGAGTAGCCGCCTCCGCTCACTGCAATTAGAGAAAAACCCATGCAGCAACAAAGACCCAGCACAACCAAAAGTAAAGACTGTAAATAGTGAAGGAAAAGGAAAAGACTACCTAAGAACCACCACTAAAAAAAAAGAACTACCATTAAAAAAGATTCCACTACTAGAGTTTTACTGGTGGCGTATTTCAAATTCTTAAGGAATATATAACTTTCATACAACAGAGTACAGAAAAAGATAGAAGTTTCCTAGTTTTTTAAAGTTGCCAAAATATGAATTAGTCAAAAAACAGAAAGAGAGACAATTTGGGAAAATATTAAAAGAACAACATTCCATAATTAAGCAGAATTTATCTTTAAAGGATGCAGGATTCAACATCGGGAAAAAAAATTAATATACTATCAACAGATAAAAGAAGAAAAGATATTTAATTGCTTAAACAGATCCCAAAACATGACTTGAAAATAATTCAGCCCTATTTCCCATTTATATTTTTAAATTTATAATTCTTTAATTACTTATGAAATCACGAACACAAGAAACAGTAACTATCTAATATTAACAACCAATATCCCACTCAAAATTTCATGCAGTAGAGGCATTTGAGTGAAAATCAGAAAAGAGGGATGTCAAAACAGTGTCATTTTAACACAACAGTGTTGTAAAAATTCTGACCAGTATCAATAACCTCAGATATGCAGACGACACCACCCTTATGGCAGAAAGTGAAGAAAAACTAAAGAAAGTTGGCTTGAAGCTCAACATTCAGAAAATTAAGATCATGGCATCCGGTCCCGTCACTTCATGGCAGATAGATGGGGAAACAGTGGAAACAGTGTCAGACTTTATCTTTCTGGGCTTCAAAATCACTGCAGATGGTGATTGCAGTCATGAAATTAAAAGATGCTTACTCCTTGGAAGGAAAGTTATGACCAACCTAGATAGCATATTAAAAAGCAGAGACATTACTTTGCCATCAGAGGTCCATCTAGTCAAGGCTATGGTTTTTCCAGTGGTCATGTATGGGTGTGAGAGTTGGACTATAAGGAAAGCTGAGCGCCTAAGAATTGATGCTTTTGAACTATGGTGCTGGAGAAGACTCTTGAGAGTCCCTTGGACTGCAAGGAGATCCAACCAGTTCGTCCTAAAGGAGATCAGTCCTGGGTGTTCATTGGAAGGACTGATGTTGAAGTTGAAACTCCGATACTTTGGCCACCTGATGAGACGAGCTGACTCATTGGAAGAGACCCTGATGCTGGGAAAGATTGAGGGCAGGAGGAGAAGGGGACGACAGAGGATGAGATGGTTGGATGGCATCATCAACTCGATGGACATGGGTTTGGGTAGACTCTGCGAGTTGGTGATAGACGGGGGCGTCTGGCGTGCTGCGGTTCATGGGGTCGCAGAGAGTAGGACAAGACTGAGCAACTGAACTGAACTGAGAACAATATACAAAAATAATTGTAACAAAAGTGGCAACTTTTCAAGCACCTACCATATACCAGATGCAGTCTTTCACATTTTCTTCAATTCTTATAACAATATGGACACTATAATTATCCCCATTTTATAGACTAAAAAAGACTCAGAGAGACTAAATTGCTTGCTCAAGCTCACAAAGGAAACAGTAGTAGAACACGAACTCATATACAGGTCTTACTGCAATCAAAATACTTTTAATGAATTACCACAGACTCAAGTATAAATGTCTGGAGAATTTCATGGACAGAGGAGCCTGGTGGGCTACAGTCCACGGGGTTGCAAAGAGTCGGACACGACTGAGCGACTTCACACAAGTATAAATTACTAGAAAGGAGACAATTTTTATTTGCAGATATATGCAAATATATATGTCTGTTATATCTAGAAATCTAAAAAGAATCGGTGAAATACAGCATTAAAAAACCCCAAATATAATATACAAAAGTAAAATACGTAAAACATTTTCTTTACAGCAGCAGCAGCCACTTGTAAGATTTAACAATAGGAAAAAAAAGTTAGCCTTTCACAACATCAGCAATAAATACATAGGAATAATGGCAAAAAAAAAATTATGCAGATGTACAAAACACTTCCACAAGATATTTAAGATTCTTAAAAAAAAAAATACCTACTCTTGAAAGGCAACCACAATATATTAAGATGTCAGCTGCTCCCAAATATAAATACAAGCTAATACAATTCTCATCTTTGGCAGAGATGAGAACTGCTTAGCTGTTTGGTAATTTCTCTTTTCCTTCTATGTTCTCTTCTAATTTAATGTGGTATATGTGAGTTCCAGCCAAAGGAATATGGGTAGCAGTGATTCACATCAATTTAGGAGCTGGTCCATAAAAACTTTCTACATAATTTTCCTTGCTTTCTCTTTTCCAACTTCTAGCCAGATACAGAGGCTTCTGCCTACAAAGTTAATGCTCTAATAAAGCCACATGTTGAAGATGGCGGAGCCTTTGCCAGCCTGAGGCCCTGAACAACTACCTAAGCAAAGCTGCTCCTTACCCAAGGCTTTTATGAAACATATTGTACTAAGCCACTAAAATTTTCAGGTTCATCTGCTAAAGCAGGACATGTTCCTTACCCTAATGTATACTCCAAACCCCAACAGGTTTTGTGAGGTTCTTCTCTTCACGTGTACTTTATAACATGTCAAATGGATTATAAAATTCATCTAAAATGTTAAATAGGCAAGAGGGATTCTTAAAAATATTCTAAGTGGAAAAAGGGAAAAAGTCATTAGTTCTACCAAATACCAATAACTGTAGCAGGTTAAAGTAATTAACTGTGACTCCTATAAGAATGAATGGAAAGATCAATGGAATAATGTGCAACCCAAAGACAAAACCCATACATATAAAGAAACTTAATGGCACAAAGAAAACAGTCAGAAGCAGTGTGTGAGTATAGATGAGTATATACCTGACCAAAGTACACTGAAGACTTTCTAATCTTAAGGAAACAGAAAATGGTCACAGAAAAAGGTAGATGTAAAAAAGTAAACTAAAATCACTGAAAGATGAAAAACAAACTACAAACTGAAAAATAAAATGACAGAATATAGTTAAGACCCCTAATTTATAAACAGGTCATAGAGAGTAATTTAGAATCACTAATATACAAACAGAAAAATGAGGCTCATCAAACTAGAAAGAAAAGATGCAAGGAAAAAGTTTATGAATCAAATAGTACACAACAGAATTAAAGTTCCACAGAGCACAGGATGGGGCTAGAAGAGAGAAAGGTAGGAAGCAATGAAATTGAATTGAAAACAATATCATAAAGAAAGAAAGAGCATGAAGTATTATTACTTTTAACAATTTGTCCCTCTGTGAAATTTTATGCTGTTCCCTTAGTGGAATTTTAAACAAGGTTACCAGAGGAGAGGCCTTGAGAATAAGATTGACCAGTCAGTGCTGGTCACAGAGAGGAACAAGGTAGTCTTCAGCCCCCATAGAATGTGACAAAGTCCTGGAAGAGAGACTGTCACCCAGGCGGCAGCAACAGGCAGGAGAACAAATACTGCACCTACCGCAGGGAACAAGCCCCTAAAGAGTGTGGCCCAAGAGCAGCTGAGGAGAGCCTGACCCTGCCAGGATGAAGGGGCATGTGACGCAGATGAGTGTATTGTCCAATTTGGCTCCATCTGACCCCTGGGCTTGGCAGCTACACTGTGAACTCCAACAAGGAGTTACAGTATGGTTCCTGCCTAAGACATTTACTGGGTAAGGACACATGAAATACAACAACAAAGGTACCTTAACATATGTAAAAAGCGAAACCAAGTCTGTGCAACACACTCATTATCCATTTCAGGAGGGATCAGACTGGCATCTTCATCGGGAACTTTAAATGGAGGAAATGAAGGACCATATGTAAAGCGTAGTAATCTAGAAAATTAAAAAAAAAAAATCACACCACTAAGTTCGTTTTTAACAGAACTGAAGATACATTCAAGCATTAAAATATAGTAAGAGAAATATGATAGGAAAAAATAAATGAAACTTGTATTATACCTCACTGAGGTGAATAAAATAAGTGAAAACCCTTTTATAAAATAAACTGGAAGAGGACTTTCAGTTTTGTAAAAATTATTTTAAAGTATTTATTTATTTAAATATCATTTATAATTTATCTCATATATTTATGTTATATGATTTATATTATAAATTTGTTATTTACTTATATGATTTCATTATAATTATAAAATAAGTGATTTTATAAATTAAATATTTCTCATAAATTTTAATACATCTTATTATACATAACATAGTATGTAATATACAACACTGTATATAAATAACACTTATACAGAATATAATTTTATAATGTATGCTGCTGCTGCTGCTGCTAAGTCACTTCAGTTGTGTCCGACTCTGTGCGACCGCATAGACGGCAGCCCCCCAGGCTCCTCTGTTCCTGGGATTCTCCAGGCAAGAACACTGGAGTGGGTTGCCATATCCTTCTCCAATGCATGAAACTGAAAAGTGAAAGTGAAGTTGTTCAGTCTTGTCCAACTCTTAGTGACACCATGGACTGCAGCCTATCAGGCTCCTCAGTCCATGGGATTGTCCAGGCAAGAGGACCAGAGAGGGTTGCCATTGCCTTCTCCATTTATAGTGTATACTACAACATAAATTACAAATTATATATAATTTTATAAAATTACAAATTATTTAAAATTTTAATTTATAACTGCAAATAACAAATCATATAATCATGCACAATTATGCTTATATTGATTATATAGTCATATAATATAAACAATAAATTCTTTTTTAAAAGATTCATCACACTACAAATGCCTTCAACACAACTAATTTATTATAATTTATTCATAACAACTACAACATAACTTTACATGAAGTTTAGAATTTATGGTATGTGTCCCATAAATTGAATTTGACAATTCAATTACTTAACTAAATACTAATATTCCAAATGTATTAAAACTGTTCAAAGCTCTTTGACTCAATTATTAATCTATTATACTGAGAACAGATTATGATCCATTACAGCTAATCTAAAAATATATCTTAACAAAATAACCAGAATACAAACAAAGACTAAGTGTAAAGTACTTGCAAATCAACAATATTTTTTCTTTTTTACTTTTATATCCTCCTTTCTTTACCTCTTTTTGTTTTTTTTTTTTCCTGCCCCACTGAGCAACTCATGGGATCTTAATTCCCTGACCTGGGACTGAACCCAGACCATTAACAGTGAGGGTGCTGAGTCCTAACCACTGGACTACCAGGGAATTCCCAACAATAGTTTTTAAAAGGAAAACACAGAGAACAATTTAAATATCAAAACAGCAGAGAAACTATTAAATGAATTATAATTCCATTTATATAATGAAAAACTATAAGGCCATTTAAAATAGGATCTTGAGATCTATGTAAGAAGAAAAAAGGTACATGTAATTACTGGGACAAGAGTCAGACATAAAGTTAAAAAAAAGCAGGTAACATTATATAGAATAATCTCAAATTGATTTTTAAAAAAGATAGAAAAATATATATTCAAAGATTGGTTATTTGTAAGTGATGGATATTTCCCCTTATGTCTTCCAAATTTTCCATTTGTATTATACTTTTATAATCAAGATAAAAAGATGTATTATTTAAAAATAGATTCATAATAGTGACATTCATAAAGACATACCAGAAAAAACAAACAAAAATTCATCTTAAATGATGATAAAGATATATATATTAACTCATAAAAAGACCAATGTACCTTCTGATACCACCTATAATACCACCTAGTAATACCACCTATAAATTATCTGTTTCCACCTCCTCCACTAACCCTCCCATTAAGTCTAAATCAGATTAAGTCTAATCAGATCTCCAGTCTCCTGTCAGATTAACTACCAGCTGACAGGAAATATAAGGGAGAGGAACATATTAATTAACAAACCTAGGACATAATCAGAAAAATTCAGAATGTGAAGCATTCAATAAGACAAAACAAACCAGTTCAACAAAAAACACCTGCAAGGAAATAAAAATGAGAGAGCAGGAACCTACAGTTTAAAATAGGCTTAAGAAATATGTCAACTAAATACAATGTCCATACCTTGTCTGTGTTCTGATTCAATGGAATCAACTATTTTAAAAAGTTGTGACATTCAGGGACATCGGAACACTCAATAGCTAAACAACATTAGAAAACTGTTAACATTTTGTTCATGTGTGATAATGGTATTGTGATCATGTTTAAAAAAGAATGCTCAGCTTTAAAGAGTTATATATTACAAGAAATGAAAAAAAAAAGTCCGAAAAAAATGAAGCTTAACGGTTTACTCACAGAATAGTGATGATATTATATATAAATGGCTAAAAAAAAATCATTATTATAAAAAACTACCTACTTTGGTTACAGATGAGAATATTATAGTATGGTCCTATTTCTGTAAAATTATTTATAATAAGATTTCTGGTGAACTTAACTCTTTCTGTTATAACTTTCTTTGGTTCATTTTTTTTAAATAATCTTAAACATTTTGGACTTCCCTGGTGGCTCAGACCATAAAGTGTCTGCCTACAATGCAGGAGACCTGGGTTCAATCCCTGGGTCAGGAAGATTCCCTGGAGAAGGAAATGGCAACCCACTCCAGTACTCTTGCCTGTAGAATCCCATGGACGGAGGAACCTGGTAGGCTACAGCACATGGGGACGCAAAGAGTCAGACACGACTCAGCGACTTCACTTTCACTTTCTTTCTAAACATTTTAATAATTAGAATTAGAGTGGGATTTGGGGGGTGGGAATAGTAGGGCTCAGAATTCATCTGCCTCTCCAACATACTTTCTCAATCTAAAAGGTTTTAGATTAAACAGCCACAAGGCCAATTGCTACATCTACTTTTAAAAACTGATTGATTCTATTAACTAAAGTATAATAATAAGAGACACAGAATAGAGACTTTTACCACGTACTCCAGAAAGACACAGAATTAGCGGAAGGCTGCCTACAGCCAGATGGATGAAAGAAGGCAAGTTGATGACAGTAACTTACCTTGAAGTGAGCGCACAGATGACCTTGCTCCATTGCTCCACCACTGCCGGGTGGTGCCTCCAGTTAGCCACCATCTCCTTGGCTGTTTTCCAGTAAGGAGGTGTTGGGAAGCACCGCGTACATGCTAGTAACCAAACCTCAAAGAGAACACCAATCAACTTCTCTGCTAGATTCTCAGCAATGCCACCTTACCAACAAAAAGAAAACATCTTTGGCATACTTATTTGTAAAGCAGACTCTTTAACTCACTGATTTGGGAGAACTGGTCAAAAAATTAAAATAACTGCAATGTTAAGTTTTGACTTTCAAATAACCACTTAATAGTAAGAACAAAAAACTACTCTTAGGAGCTCTTATGAAGGAAATCATGAACACATCAACCCATTATCACATAGGAAGTTTTCGAGTGACCCTGCTGGGTTCTTATGGAAGATCTTAACCTTCCAGGAGCACACACAGAAGAAGGGAAAGGATGAGTGCCTACAATGAGCGAGTGTTATTAGTTTCTGTGCCACATGGCTCATACACGTGACCTCACATTAATTCTGCAGGGTAGGTTTTTATATCAATAGTATCTATTACCAAGTACCAATTATATCCATTTTGAAGATGAGAAAACAGGTTCTGGAAATTTAAGTAACTTGCCCAAGTTCACACAGCCAATAAGAAAAGAAATCAGAACAAATACCTGAGACTTCCTACCTTCAAACTTTGCTATAAAATGCTTCATGTGTTTGAAAGCCAACCTTCAAGGGAGAGGGAGACAAAGAAGGGAGCCAAAGGACTAGTTCTGGTAGGACAAAGCCTCAAGCATGAAAATAGAGCTGCTCCTCGGTTCCAAGCCTGGGAACTAAGGAGAACAGCAGCGGTCTGTACTCTGCCTAGCCACAGAAGGCAAACTCTGGATTTCCATACAGAACAAAAAGTTCTAAGGATTTCAAATGAGCAAAAGTGAAGTTTCAACAATAATAAGCTCCAGAAAGGGATGGATGGCTTGACTTATGGTGCTGAATCCCTGGCATGGGGATTGTTTAAGAGAGAGGCACACTACCTGTCTGGCTAGCTCATCACCAATCCCAGACAGGGTATTTCTATTACGGAGTCCCTTTCAACACTAAAATTCTTCCTGGACACTGCATTTATGTGAGAGCACAAGCACACTCATATGTGTTAATAAAAAGAACAAACAGATGAATAAGCAACAGGGGAATCGGGAACTAGAATTGTCAACTTATTGTCTGTGTACATTCTATTGTCTGTGCTCTATTATACAAAGCAAGACATCTTAAAATACACTCTGAACTCATAAAACTGAAGGCTTTTTGATGGCTAGGTAATGAATGACATACTTGTCATACTTCCAAATAGAATACTTTAAGATTTTCTAGGTTTCATTTGCTAAACGAAATATCTTCTACAGCCATCAAGTTTTCAGTCTTCCTGGATAACTACTTTGCAATCAGGTACATTAGTTGTTTCTTATATAGGCGATCTGTCCTGATACATTGAACAAGCTACTGTTGCTGTCATTATCAAACATGTACATTATCAAACACTGAGTCTCTCCTCATACTGGTTTGTCAACTGTAGTGCCAAATTTTAAATCCTTACTGAGTCTACTACTCATTGAATCTAAAAGTGAACTGTGTTTGGAGCTCAGCAATAAATCAGAAAAAATAATCAACAAACCTTGAACAGTTGGTGGCGCTAGAAGTATGTCATTAATCTGCAGAAGAAACAACAATAAGACTTCCCAGGTTTCTCGGGCCATAATGGATGACTCACGGGCCAGTTTTTGAATGGCTCTCAGGACCTGTAAGCATAGTCGGATCTGACTGGAGCCCTGTTCCTGTCTAAAGAAGACAGACAGACATCACTGACAAGCTTAAGGACAGAATGCAACAGTTAAAGACAGGCAACTCCCTGACAGCACCAGCAGACAGAACTAGGCGCACCCTCTTCAGTTCAAAGCTACTTCCTCCTCATGCAGTTTGGCATTCTGGGATGTAAACCTACCACTCCTAAAGAGCTTGAAAAGCTCCCGAGGAGAAGGAGGATACTAGAAAGTGGACTTCGCCTCTGGGTTTTCTAAGTCTGAAATGTGCCTGGCACATACAACAGATACTCCATAGGTTTCTGCTGAATGAATGAGTAAATACCCACAGCTACTTCTGCTGCTCACACAGCAGAATGACCTTTGTATTCTTTAAAAAATTTTTAAACATATGTTCACAAGAATTCAGCATGAACTTCATAATGCTCACAATCCCTTTGAAGTTAATGTCTGATAGAGAAGAGCTTAAAAAATGAAATATTCTAACAGGTCCCCAAAACTGATGGGATACAGAGATAACTTCCTCAGAAATGAGCACCTGCTAACTGTGGCTCTATCAAAAAAAGGCAACTTAACCCAAAGGTACCCAAGATACTCCCAAAGAAGTTTTATAGCTCTCTTTACTTCACAACACCATTTTTCCCCAACAGTATTATTACATCAGTGTATCAGGGTTAGGGTTGAGGATGAAGATAAAAGTACAAGCCCCAGCCCTTATTCCCACTATCCAACATGGATCACCTTAAGATTTTCAAGAATCATAGTAAACCTACTGCATTGGCAAATAGTGAACTGGCTTCCAGAGTTCCCATGTGAAGACCAAGGCAAGTAACTATCATTATTGAAGTAAATCTTGAGGCCAAGTTTCTAAATGACTCACGTCACAAAAATTTCATAAAACATGTCTCTATCAGAGGAGGGAATCTCAGAGTCTCCTTGAGAAATCCAGACAATGAAGTGAGTGCTCTTAGAACTTCCATCACAACCTCAGGACAAAGATTCTCAGATTCTGGGCCACAACCCATAAAATCAAACACTTACATTAGAGCTGCAAGAAAATGACAACCCTAAGTTCCTCCTAAAGAAGCCAGACCTAAAGTGAAATGATGAGACATTCACCTAGGAAAAGACAAGAGTCCCCAAGGACAGGGAGAGGTCCCATGTTCAGTCTAAGGTGAATCCAGACCATGGGAAGCCAAGAGGCTCAAGCTTGTATCTGCTGGTCTGCTACTAAGCAAGAGTAAGAAATACACAATAGCCCCAAACTTCATATAGCCATGTAAGAGGAAACCCAGAATAAAAAATAAAAATACCACTAGTGGTCCTGGGGGCGACATTCTTACAAGCTAGTAATAACACTAGAAACTTTCCAAATGGTAACCCAGGCTTACCTACCATTCCTAGTACTACCTGCCCAGTGCAGAAAAGGAAACATCTGCTCCTTAGGTACTGTGGCATCACTCAGCAGCCTAAATTCAAGAGCAGTGTCCAAGTTTATACAGCTAAGAGAAATAAGGCAACCTTTACTGAAAAACAAACAGAAAGGTCGAAACACCACAGATGCTCTTTTCCCCCTAATATTTCCAAAAGTAACATGCGAACTTCAGAAAAACTATTCTAGAACATGAGCTAGTGAACTATGTATGGTATGTGGGTCAAATCTGGCCTGTCATCTGTTTTTGTAAAAAAAAAAAAAACTTTATTGGAACACAACCATGCTCATTGATTAATATATCGTCTATGGCCGCTTCTCTATATCAGCACAGTTGAATAGTTGAGACAGACACTATGGTATGGCCCACAAAGCCTAAAATATTTACTATATGCCTCTTTACAAAAAAACTTTGCCGACGACTGCTTTAGAAAAATGCCACACTTTTTGAAGTACAGTATATTCGAGCAATGAAGACCCTAATCAGTTTTAAATGATGGCTATGTGCTCACTCAGCTATCAGTTCAGTTCAGTTCAGTCACTCAGTCATGTCCAACTCTTTGCGACCCCATGAATCGCAGCATGCCAGCCCTCCCTGTCCATCACCATCTCCCGGAGTTCACTCAGACTCATGTCCATCGAGTCAATGATGCCATCCAGCCATCTCATCCTCTGTTGTCCCCTTCTCCTCCTGCCCCCAATCCCTCCCAGCATCAGAGTCTTTTCCAATGAGTCAACTCTTCACACAAAGTGGCCAAAGTACTGGAGTTTCAGCTTTAGCATCATTCCTTCCAAAGAAATCCCAGGGTTGATCTCCTTCAGAATGGACTGGTTGGATCTCCTTGCAGTCCAAGGGACTCTCAAGAGTCTTCTCCAACACCACAGTTCAAACGCATCAATTCTTTGGCGCTCAGCCTTCACAGTCCAACTCTCACATCCATACATGACCACCGGAAAAACCATAGCCTTGACTAGACGGACCTCTGATGGCAAAGTAATGTCTCTGCTTTTTAATATACTATCTAGGTTGGTCATAACTTTTCTTCCAAGGAGTAAGTGTCTTTTAATTTCATGGCTGCAGTCACCATCTGCAGTGATTTTGAAGTCCAAAAAAATAAAGTCTGACACTGTTTCCCATTTCCCCATCTATCTCCCATGAAGTGATGGGACCAGATGCCATGATGTTTGTTTTCTGAATGTTGAGCTTTAAGCCAACTTTTTCACTCTCCTCTTTCACTTTCATCAAGAGGCTTTTTAGCTCCTCTTCACTTTCTGCCATAAGGGTGGTGTCATCTGCATATCTGAGGTTATTGATATTTCTCCCGGCAATCTTGATTCCAGCTTGTGTTTCTTCCAGTCCAGCGTTTCTCATGATGTACTCTGCATATAAGTTATGCACTCCCCCAAATCAAACTGACAGGGAAAAAAGAAAGGCTACACCATTCTGACCTAATCTTCAGCAAAGTGGTAGAGGCTGTTTCCTCTATTTGAGCATTAGTTTTCATAAAAACAATTAAGTAAACTTGATGATTTTGTGACTATTTGACTCAAAAAACAAAATCAAAAAACTCCCAATAACAGGAGATAATATCATAACTCCCAATATTTAGCACTGAAAATATTCAGCTCCCTAAGATACAATTATCCAGGAGAACTCTAATACTCAGTTCAGCAAGCACCCTCTCAGAATTACACACACTTTTGGGAAAACAAGCTAATTACCAAATAGTAAAATGAACAATTTATACGGTAGTCATGCTTCTCAAAAGAGAAAAGCAAAAGCCTAATTAATATAAATGCAATTGATTTTTCTCATTAATAAAATTAACTGAGCACTCAGAGTTGGTAAGAGTACAAAGAGGAGACAATACTACCCATGAAACTCTCCCATTTACTACGAAAAAGCCTAGTAAATTAGTCTCCTAAATGGGATGATAAGAAAGCATTAAAAGTATTATCATTTTAGAAGAATCTGCTTAGCTACAAACAATGTCTTCCTACCACTTACTTTCCACCATTTCCTGTTATAACTTTTATTTGAAATCAATAAATACAAACAACCAGCATTTAATTCACCCAAATGTAACCTAGACAGTGTATTAAAAAGCAAAGACATCACTTTGCCAACAAAGGTCCAAACAGTCAAAGCTATGGTTTATCTAGTAGTCATGTACAGATGTGAGGGTTGGACCATAAAGAAAGCTGAGCACTGAAGAACTGATGCATTTGAACTGTGTGTTAGAGAAGACTTCCCTTGGACAGCAAGGAGATCAAACCAGTCAATTCTAAGGAAATCAATTCCAAACATTCATTGGAAGGACTGAGGCTGAAGCTCCAATACCTTGGCCACCTGAAGCGAAGAGCCGACTCATTGGAGAAGACCCTGATCCTGGAAAAGACCGAAGGTTGGAGGAGAAGGGTGCAACAGAGGATGAGATAGTTGGATGACATCACCGACTCAATGGACATGAGTTATAGCAAGTTCTGGGAGATAGTGAAGCCTGGCGTGCTGCAGTTCACAAGGTCACAATGAGTTGGACATGACTGAATGACTACACCATCAGAAGTAGAACTGGGTGGCTGGTGACGGGGTGGTAAGATTAAGGCGTTAACAGACATACCTCAATGTACTGCACTTCGTTTTATTGCACTTCACCAATATTGTGGGTTTTTTACAAACTAAAGACTTATAGCAACCTTACACGGACTGAGCAAGTCTGTATGTGCAATTTCCCCCACTGCATTGCACACTTCGTGTCTCTATGCCACATTTTGGTAATTCTCAAAATATTTTCATTATTATTATATATTTACAGTGATTTGATGATCAGTGATCTTTGAAGTTACTACTATAATTGTTCTGCGGCACCAAAAAACACGCCCATATAAGATGTCAAACTTCACTGATAAATGTGTTCTGACTGCTCCACCAACCAGCCATTTTCCTGCATTGTCTTTCTCCTCAGGCCTCCCTATTCCCTGAGACACAGCAATATTGAAATTAGGCCATTTAATAACCCTACAATGCCTCTAAGTGTCCAAATGAAAGGAAGAATCAAGTCTTTCACTTTAAATAAAAAACCAGAAATAACAAGTACCTACCGTAATAGCACAGGGAACCATATTCAATATCCTATAATAACCTATAATGGAAAAGAATCTGAAAAAGAATATGTGTGTGTGTGCACGCACGTGCACAAAACTGAATCACTTTGTTGTATAACAAAATGTAACATGGCACTGTAAAATGGTAGAAATGACTAAGCTTAGTGAGGAAAGCAGGTCAAAAGCCAAGACAGGCTAGAAGCTAGGCCTTCCGCATCAGTAAGCCAAATTGTGAATGCAAAGGAAAAGCTTTTGAAGGAAATTAAAAGTGTTACTCCAGTGAACACACAAATGATAAGAAAAAGAAACAGCCTTATTACTGATATGAAGAAAGTTTTAGTGTCTGGATAGATCAAACAAACCACAACATTCCCTTAAGCCAAAGCCTAACCCGCAGCAAGGCCCTTACTCTCTTCAATTCTGTGAAGGCTGAGAATGGTGAGGAGGCTGCAGAAGGAAAGTCTGAAGCGCAGAGGCTGGTTCATGAGGCTGAAGGAAAGAAGCTGTCGCCATAAAAAAAAAAAAAAGTGTACATGGGGGGTGGGGGCAGCAGCAAGGTGAAGCAGCAAGTGCTAATGTAAAAGCTGTAGCAAGTTATCCAGAAGATCTAGCCAAGATAATTAAGGAAGATGAAAGTAGCCACACTAAACAATTGATTTTCAGTGGAGACAAAACAGCCTACAGGCTTCTAATGGAAGAAGATCCCATCTAAGGACTTTCATAGCTAGAGAGAACTCCTGGCTTCAAAAATGCAAAGGACAGGCTGACTCTTGATAGGGGCCTCAAGCAGCTAGTGGCTTCAAGTTGAAGCCAATGCTCATTTACCATTCTGACAATTCTAGGACCCCTAAGAATTATGCTCAATCTACTCTGCCTGTGCCATATAAATGAAACAATAAAGCCCAGATGACAGCACACCAGTTTACAACATGATTTGCTAAATATTTTAAGCCCATTGTTGAGACCTACTACTCAGAAAAAAAGATGCCTTTTAAAATATTACTGCTCATTTACAAAGCACTTGGTCATCCAAGAGCTCTGATGGATGTCACCTGCCATTTCAGTAAACAATGTTGTGGCCATAAAGCCACAGTCAATAAAGCCGCTCCCTACAGTACACCCTAGGGGAATTCAGGACAGAGGAAAACAAAATACTGGGCCTACACAGTTAAGATGCATATCAAAGGAATAATTTCAATAAGCTCAAACTCTTGCATCTTCCTATACAAAGAAAGGCACTAAAATCATTAACTTAAGATGTCTTCTTTTTGAATAGCAGTAATTTTTCATGTTCTGCTACACAGCTTTTTTTTTTTCCCCCAGAAAAACTCCTATATATCTTTGCTCCTTCTTTACCTCTTTGGAACACTCCCTCTGAGCATCTGAGAGGCTATATCCAGGCTATAGTTTTCAGTAAATCCGATGAATAAAATGTAATTCTCAACTTTTAGGCTGTGCAGTTTTTTCTGTCAACACTGAGATGTACAATGAGATTAATGTTGCCTGCTAACCTACCATTCATTCTGCTGCCCATGGATGAAGGAGAAATTTGAACTTTCAAGTCCTATTATTTAAGAAATACATTTGGGTAAGACTACAGCTGCCATAGACAGTGATTTCTCTGATGGCCACTTTCAATTTCAAGTAGAAACTGAAAACCCGGTGGAAAAGATTCATCATTCTAAATGGCATTAAGAATATTTATGATTCATGGGGAAAGGTCAAAATATCAACATTAATAACAGTCTGGAAGAAGCTGATTCCAGTCCTCATGGATGACACTGAGGGGCTTAAGACTTCAGTGGAGGAAGTGAATGCAGATGTGGTAGAAATAACAAGAGAACTAAAATTAGAAGTGGAACCTGAAGACAGGGCTGAATCGCCATAATCTCATGATGAAACTTTCATGGATGAGGAGCTGCCTCTTATAGATGAGCAGAGAAAGTGGTTTCTTAAGATGGAATCTACTTTTGGTGTAGATGTTGTACACATTATTGAAATGAAAACAAAGGATTTAGAATATTGCATAAATTTAGTTGATAAAGCAGTAGAAGGCTTTGACAGGATTAACTCTAATTCTGAAAGAACCTCTATTGTAGGCAAAATGTTATCAAATAGCACTGCATGTTACAGAGAAATCATTCATGAACTGCTGAGTCAATCCATGTGGCAAATGTCACTGTTGTCTTATAAGAAACTGCCACATCCACCCAACCTGATCAGCCAGCAGCCGTCAACATCAAGGTAAGACCCTACACCATCAAAAAGTAACAGTTCACTAAAGGCTCAGATGATACTTAGCACTTTTTAGTAATGCTAGTATTTTTTAATTAAAACATGTACTTTGTTTTTTTAGACATAATGCTATTGCACACTTATAGACAACAATATACTATAAACATAACTTTTATACTGGGAAACCAAAAAATGCTTTACTTCAATGTTTGCTTTACTGCAGCAGCCTGGAATCAAACCAACAATATCTTGAGGTATGTTTGCAAACTTGATCCTATAGATCACAGCATGTAATGAAGATTCTCTTTTTTAATTCAGATTTTCTAAAGTAATCTTCCTTCTAAATTTAAAAAGCTAAAATTTACAGAGATGCTTTTTGGATAATTTATAGCCCCTCATCATCTGACAGACCAAAAGTCCTAACCAAAACTTTTCCAGAAGGATAGAAGTCAGCCCTCTTGACCCTTCCAGACATTTTCAAAATAGAAACACACACAGATGAAAACAGATTTTTCTCAAAGGAAATCCCTACAAATGGGTAGGCAACTAATGTTTTCCTCTCCATTTTCTATTATTTCCAAAATCCTTTAAAATGACATATAATTCTTTTAGAATGGGAAAAAATGTTTTAGGTATAAGTAAGGCAACCCTGTGGATCACAATAAACTGTGGAAAATTCTGAAAGACATGGGAATACCAGACCACCTAACCTGCCTCTTGAGAAACCTATATGCAGGTCAGGAAGCAAGTTAGAATTAGACATGGAACAACAGACTGGTTCCAAATAGGAAAAGGAGTATGTCAAGGCTGTATATTGTCACCCTGCTTATTTAACTTATACGCAGAGTGCATCATGAGAAATGCTGGGCTGGAGGAAGCACAAGCTGGAATTAAGATTGCCGGAAGAAATGTCAACAACCTCAGATATGCAGATGACACCACCCTTATGGCAGAAAGTGAAGAGGAATTAAAAAGCCTCTTGATGAAAGTGAAAGGGGAGAATGAAAAAGTTGGCTTAAAGCTCAACATTCAGAAAACTAAGATCATGGCATCTGGTCCCATCACTTCATGGCAAATAGATGTGGAAACAGTGTCAGACTTTAATTTTGGGGCTCTAAAATCACTGGAGATGGTGACTGCAGTCATGAAATTAAAAGACTCTTACTCCTTGGAAGGAAGGTTATGACTAACCTAGATAGTATATTAAAAAGCAGAGATAACACTTTGCCAACAAAGGTCCATCTAGTCAAGGCTATGGCTTTTCCAGTGGTCATGTATGGATGTGAGAGTTGGACTGTGAAGAAAGCTGAGTGCCAAAGAACTGATGCTTTGAACTGTGGTGTTGGAGAAGACTCTTGAGAGTCCCTCGGACTCCAAGAAGGTCCAAACAGTGCATCCTAAAGATCGGTCCTGGGTGTTCACTGGAAGGACTGACGCTAAAGCTGAAACTCCAATACTCTGGCTACCTCATGTGAAGAGTTGACTCATTGGAAAAGACCCTGATGCTAGGAGGGATTGGGGGTAGGAGGAGAAGGGGACAACAGAGGATGCAATGGCTGGATGGCATCACCGACTTGATGGACATGAGTTTGGGTGAACTCTGGGAGTTGGTGATGGACAGGGAGGCCTGGTGTGCTGTAGTTCATGGTGTCGCAAAGAGTCAGACACGCCTGAGCGACTGAACTGAACTGAAGGCAACCGTACATTACAATATTTAAGGTCTCTGTCACAGAAGGTAGGAGAAAAACTCAGTAATACAACTGTCAAAAGTATTCTTTTGGTCTACTACAAATTTGCCCATAATTTCAAATCTGCCCATAATTTCAAATCTGCTTACTTCTATATCTTCATTCTCTCTTAAGATTCATTTTAAGGTACAGGGCTTAGTTATTCCTTTAGCTTAAGTTTAGACAACAATTATGTTAGGCAAAAACAGGGTTTTTTTACTGTAAGGGAAAGGGGGTCACAGTATTTTCATACCTAATAGCTATCAGATCTTAGAAGCAAAGCCAAAAGCTGTTAAAATGAAAACACATTGTTAAAGAGTCCTAGAAAACATTATATAAGCCCATCTCTCTCATTGATATTAACACATTTTTTAACTGAAAAAGACATGAAAATTACTGCTCAAAAGACTAACAATGAAATCAGTTCCTAGAATATAAAAAAGTAACAATGATTGAATATTTTATTATGATCCGGATAATGGCCAGATAGACTAGTATAGCTTACCTTGGTACAAAAAGATTTTGCAGGTGTTTTAGTATACTTTGAACATATAGATTAGGCTCTTTAATAACTGGCAATGGAATAGAATCTTTCGGTAACACTAAAGCCATAATCCAGTCGGTATATACATCAACACAATATTTTACAGTCTCTCCATCCAATGGAAGGGTCAGTCCATAGCAAATTACTTCCATGGTCCATTTTACCTAAACAAAAGAAAATATAGATATAGAATTATTACACATCCCTCGCTGTTTATCAGTAGACTGATTTAAAATGTTAACTTATTACCAAAAACCTCTCAATTGAAGTATATTCGTCTCAACATAGATCAGATTAATTTTAGAAAATGCACCTCCCATGTATAAGACATACTCAGACAACACTCTCTAAGCAAAAGATTTAAGAAAATAAATTATGTGCTTATTTCTAATTATCAAGCCTACATTGGCTTTCACCCCTTAGACATTATTACTGTTTGCTCTGTAAAATAAAAAGTACAGGTCATCTTGGCTTTCCACAGAGATTAGATGCACAGAAATAGAAAATTTTAGATATTTTCCTCCACTTAATTTGCATGTGGGTATGTGTCATTTAGGAAATCATTTACATAAATTTAATCATATTCCATTTTCAGATTATGCAACTTTAACAAACAACAGGAAGGAAGATGAACTGTCCAACTCTTGCTGTGTGACTATTTTCATTTGGCAAAGAAAATAATATTTTAAATGGAAGGGCAAGATCAAACACAAGTCAGAAGAGACTGAAGCTGGGTAACATCTTAAAAAGGCACTTGCTGCTAAGTCACTTCAGTCGTGTCCGACTCTGTGCGACCCCATAGACGGCAGCCCACCAGGCTCCCCTGTCCCTGGGATTCTCCAGGCAAGAACACTGGAGTGGGTTGCCACTTCCTCCTCCAACGCATGAAAGTGAAAAGTGAAAGTGAAGTTGCTCAGTCGTGTCCGACTCTTCTCAACCCCATAAATTGCAGCCTACCAGGCTCCTCTGCCCATGGGATTTTCCAGGCAAGAGTACTGGAGTGGGTTGCCATTGCCTTCTCCAAAAAAGGCACTTAGCTACACTAAATGACTTCCAGTCTCCTGACCTGTCTGAATCATAGGGGCTGAGAGAAATTGTCTGAGACTGTTGAACCACTGCCAGCAATTATGAATAAATAAGGTACAATGAAAAGGGGAAAATGGTCCAACTTGCAAAAGAAGATAAAACTGTATTCCAGATACTGTAGACTGGAAAGTTTAAGTGAATTCCAGACAAAACTCTGGGACAAATTACTAAGCAGATGATCAGGGAGTACTTATAAAAGGGAAGAAGGGTCAGTGGGAACTAGCCTGCTCAAAAGAACAAGTCATGCCAGACAAGCTTCATTCCTTTATCAAGAGGATTACTATGAAGGCAGCTGGTATAAACCTGGTACTGATTTAAAATCAGTTACTGAGGCACTTTCATAAATATTATCTAACCATCAGAATAACCCATGTGAGAGGGTAAACTATCCTCATTTTAGACATAAGAAAACTGAAGTTTAGCAAATTAAGCTATTTGGCCCAAAGCCTCTGCTTCAAAATACCAGAGCTGAAAACTAGATCCCTGGCCTAGAAATCTAAAGCTATTCTCACCATGCCATTAACAGCCTTCTCTGGCAAAGGGCGATCTGGGCTTTAACAAATTTGGTCCTTGTGGACAAGATGGAGACAACATATAGTCCAGAAGAAGGTAGAATGGCTGGATTTGTAACTGGTCAAAATAACCTGGGAGACTAGCAGTGGATTACTGTACCAAGATCATTTTGGAAGCAGATGCCCAATGGCATGCCAAAGGCTCTGCCAAGATTTTAACTTAGAGAAAATTGGATTACCATTTTGTAATGGTAATCCATTACATGGACCATGTGTAGACGTCACAAAACTAAAAAAATAACTAACTTGTAAAACAGAAATTCAGGATTCACAAAGATTTCAGCAGTTTAAAACTAAAGCTGAATGTAACAAGATAAATACATGTACTGAAATATTTAAGCTCAGAACAAAACTACAAAGGTCACAGGTAGAAAATATGTAACAACAGTGTAACAGAAAACAACATGTCACAGCAATTAATACTAAAAGCAACTATAACAACACATTGAGGCTATGACAAATAAGGTGGGGAGGGGTGCAGAGCGGGATTAAGCTGAACAAGGGAAAAGAATTTTAAAAGAGGCTGCCAAGTTCCTAATTATCAGAGGAAAGACCAAGGAGAAGATGTACCTTTGGTGATATCTTCATACAATAGTTCACTTACATAATTTGAGAGGACACTGGATTTAAGAACTATTATTCTCTCATATTCTTTCGAGGGTAGAAAGAGCTGCACTGAACACCACCACCTAATCACATGCCATCTCTTCCCAGGAGAAGGCAGCAAGGAATCACAGATACACCAAGAAGAGAGTACACCAGGGCAAGTGCTAGTCCTTAGGACAGGTCTCTGCCAGGGCACTCTGAGAAGAAAATGCTCTTCAGTATGAAGGGCTTCCCCTTCGGTAGTCCATGGCCTACAGAGGGTAAATAAACTGCCTCCTGAGCTATAATCTTCAGTCTCTCTAGAATGGTCCTATACCTGGATTAAGTCTAATCTCTCCTTCAGGAGAAATCAGAACATAAGTGAAAAGGGACGGGCAGGTTAAGTCCAACTTAAAGCAACTTAACTGTAATGCCCAGTCCCCTGAACCCAAGAACAGAGGACCAGCTCCAGGCCAAGCCATTCCAAAAACTCCTCATCTTTAGGGACAGCAAACATGATCCCCATTCCAATCACTTGGGCTCACAGCCATACAGATTGAACTGCTCTGCAGAACTCTCAAACTTGTAAGTCAGGATGGAGACAGCAGGAGAGCCTCAGGCTCAATGCACACGGGCAGCCTGAAAACCACACAAAACAGGCCTTTGGTTAGAGGCCTTTTAGAGTTAAAAACAAAGAGCTTCCAAACACAAGCCTCTGAAGAGAAATCTGAAGACTGAGCCTAGAACCTGGGGAAAGGGCCTGATGTCCTGACATCCAAGTCTGCTCAGCACACAGCTCAGGTGGAGGAGAATTGGGTCCGAGAAGGCAATGGCAACCCACTCCAGTACTCTTGCCTGGAAAATCCCATGGACGGAGGAGCCTGGTGGGCTGCAGTCCATGGGGTCGCTAGGAGTCAGACACGACTGAGTGACTTCACTTTCACTTTTCACTTTCACACACTGGAGAAGGAAATGGCGACCCACTCCAGTGTTCTTGCCTGGAGAATCCCAGGGATGGGGGAGCCTGGTAGGCTGCCGTCTATGGGGTTGCACAGAGTTGGACACGACAGAAGCAACTTAGCAGCAGCAGGAAATCCCAACAGCACAATGGAACAATCTATTCCTTGAACTCCCACAAACTCTGAGCTCTAACCCACAACCCATATAAGTTCAAACTGAGAAGTCACACTCCACTGAGCAGAAATCCATTTTAAAAGTGTGTGTTAGTTGCTCAGCTGTGTCAGACTCTTTGAGACCCTATGGACTATAGCCTACCAGGCTACTCTGTCCATGGGATTCTCCAGGCAAGAATACTAGAGTGGGTTGCCATTCCCTCCTGCAGGGGATCTTCCCGACCCAGGGACTGAACCTGGGTCTCCTGCATTGCAGGCACATTCTTCACTGTCTGAGCCACCAGGGAATCCCATAAAATGTTAAATAGATTATGCAGTAACAAACATACTTTCACACAGTAGAATGAAATCAAGAAACACTTACTTCTTTGTCAGTTTTTAACAAACTCTCACTCCCAGCCACTGAAGGGGTACCTAAGGCCTGCCCGAGAGGATGAACCACCGCGTTTGCCACCTCTCGCCCAACGCTCTCTGGATAGCTGTGCAGCACACTGGTGTGGCCCTGATCATTCTGAATCACCAAATGCAGCGACCTCCACTCAGAGTACATCGTGCCGCTAAAGGACTATCCAAATGGCACCTGAAAAGACAAAAGAGAATTCCACGTCAGATTATACTGCTGGAAGCTAATAAAAATACGTAAAACACATATTTACCCTACATAGCACAATAAAGCAGCTGCCTTGAGATGACTGAGGGAAAAAAAACCAAAACACCTAAATGTTTTGAGGATGTTCTCAATAGCCTCTTGGTGAGATCAGGTAGGAAAGGCAGACCCTGGGAAGCAGCTGTCTGAGCACCTCCCCAAAAGAGCCTTCAGAAGCCCAGAGGAGAGCTGGGGCAGATGGCCACAGTGCAAGGGGATAAAATAATCAGATCTGGGACACTCACGGCATGAGGGAACCCTCCTCATTCCATGTTCCAGAATGGAAAAAGATGGAAGAAGGGTATGCTCCAAGCAGAAAAGGGAGACAAAGGAAAGGGTTTACTTCAACCCCAGATTTTTCAGTCAACAGTTTCCAAGTACCTATTACATGCTAGAAACAGACCCCTGCAATTTCCCACCATTGCCCTTAAATCAGACATAAAATTATTTGAGAACATTTCATTCTCTACAGCAGTGGCATACCCTCTTCTGGTAATGGAACACCTGGAACTCAGTATTCTTCAGAAAATCTATTAAGACCTGCCACTTACTGAGCATATATTACCTAGTGCTCATGAAAGCCTCACAACTCTGTGAAAATTAAGTCACGTTATCCCTATCTCACAGATGAAAAAACTGAGGCATAGAGAGGTGTGCTGCTTCTCTGAGGCTTAAGAACTATAACATGATAGAGCTGGGTTTTGAGTCCCATCTGTTGCGCTCCATGGACCATGCTCTTAACCCGAGTACGTACTGCCCCTCTCTAGCCTATAGATTCTCCATGACACAGACTGCTTTTCCCAATGCTGTATATTCTCTACGAAATGATATCTAAGTCTACTATACAAATAAAAAATTCTAGCCACAGAAAACGTTATTTATATGATTACAATGTAAATATTATAATCACAAATGCCACATTCATGAAGCAAATCAAGGATGATTGGTCCTTTCCAAATCATTTCTGTAAACTTTCATTTTCTACTTGCTCTGAAATCTGTTAGCCCAACCAGCAGAGTTTAAGGGTACATTTAAACTTTAAAATGTTCCATCCCTTAAGCTAGTTTTTCTTCAAATGAGTAGCTTTGTTTAATTTTATCTTAGAAAACCTCATTCCCGCTCAACAAGTACCAGTGTTTTTCAAGAGGATATGGCCCGCCTCTGGACAAGAGTCCCTGAAAACACAAAGGCAGAAGGGATGAATCAGCATCAAACAAGGTACCTACAATGTGAAGGATGGGTGGATGTGAGACTCTATTAAAATTGCCTCAGTCTCCTTAGGATTTATAAGGAACCCCCGACAAGGGTATCCTGGTGTCCCCCCAGCCCCCGGCTGTCCTAAAACAACTCTCTCAAAACTGGAAGGGAAAAAAGGGGAAATTCTGATAGGGTGCCATTCCCATCAGAGGACAACTTATACCCACACATTTTTTCTCACCTTTGAAAATAAGCATATATACACATAAATACATATACATATAGTACACAGTATAATATACATACACACACTATAATCTCTTACCTAAATGCACAGGAACATTACACTACAGGGTTTTTTGTTTTTTGTTTTGATTTTTCACCTTTTTCGTTTGTTTGCCTTCATTCCCTATCCAAGTAATTTGCTCCCCAGAATAGATAATCCATTTAAACAACCTAACACTTCCTCTTGTACTCTGCTCAATCGTATTAAAATAATTTATATACACGCAAAGCTAGGAACTATATACTTTTTCCTATATCTTTTTCCTATTCACCAGTACCTCACAAATATACTTCTTTCTAATGACAGATTCTTTTTCATGACTATGTACTATTCCATGATATGGCATAATTTATTCAACCAATCTCCTAATAATGTTTTTTTCAGGAGAAAAAAACTAATATATTTACTTCATTTCCCATTTTTTTGTCACTAGGAAGTAATAATGCAAGAAATAGGCTTGCTTATATATCCTTAATCAGTGGCCTTTAAATTTCTACTAGAGAAACTACTGGATCAAAGAGTATATTTATTTTTAACGTTAACAGATCTTGCCAGATCACTTCCCCAAAAGCTGTAATAACTCCCATTCACATTAGGAATGGATGAGAGCTTTTCCATCTTCTCACTCTCAATCTTTTGCCAAGAATCAGACTTACTTATGTATTTATTTATCTGCCAGTTTGGAGGTATGAAATGAAATTTCACTATTCTAGCCAAATATATTTTTATTTTACACCTTCTTGTTTTGAGTCTGCCTTAGATGATTTCTCCCTCCTATCCTCCATATCAGTGCTTTCCAAAAAGTGGGTCATAAAATAAATGTAATAGATAATACTTTTCAATTATATGGAATAGAATATATAATAAAGGCACCATACACAGTAAAGGTAAGCAAAGTTCTATGAAATCCTGTTTCATTTTTTATATATGTGTATGTTCTGGGTCACAATATAAAATACATAAAATATTATTGTGGGTCTAGGTCCAAAAGTTTAAAAACATAACCCTAAAATGTATATGTAGTCTACTAGATTTCCAAGAAAGATAATTTAGTCCTCACATTTAAGTTTTTGCCATCTGGAATTTACTTCTATAAGTGTTACAGGAAAGACCCAATTTTATTTCCTTTAAGATGTATAGTCAGTTGTGTCAACATCATCTATTAAAAACACATCCTTGGGACTTCCCTGGTGGTCCAGTGGTTAAGAATCTGCCTTGAAATGCATGGATATGGGTTTGATCCCTGGTAGGGGACACGACTGAGTGACTTCACGTTCACTTTTCACTTTCATG
This sequence comes from Ovis canadensis, assembly GCF_042477335.2. NCBI lineage: Eukaryota > Metazoa > Chordata > Mammalia > Artiodactyla > Bovidae > Ovis > Ovis canadensis. The sequence goes on along the minus strand of NC_091257.1, from coordinate 82,760,368 downwards.
CATTGGAGAAGGAAATGGCAACCCACCCCAGTGTTCTTGCCTGGAGAATCCCAGGGACGGCAGAGCCTGGTGGGCTGCTGTCTATGGGGTTGCACAGAGTCGGACACAACTGAAGTGACTTAGCAGCAGCAGCAGCAGGGGAACTAAGATCCCACATGGAGTGGGACAACTAAGCCCCTACACTACAACTACTGAGCTCGCATGCTCTGTAGTCTGAGCATACAACTAGAGAGCTCACATGTTGTAGCTACTGAGCCCACACACCACAACTAGAGAGTCCATGCATCGCAACAAAAGATCCTGAATGACGCAACTAAGACCTGATATAGTCAAATAAATACATTAAAAAAAAAACCACACCCTTTCCTACTGACCTGAAATACCAATTTGTCATATATTAAATTCTCATTTATGTAGAAATTTATAAACCTGTTCTGTTCAACTATTTGTCTATCCCTATGCTCATGTTATAATGATTTAAATTCAGTGGCTTTATACAATGTTTTAGTATCTAGAAAGGAAGCTCCCTTTACCTTGACTATTTTTTTCCAAAACTTTCTTAGCTATTCCCAGGCATTTACTGTTTTATATAAAATTTAAGATGATTTTATCCAAATAAAGGAAACAACCTTGCTGAAATTCTAATTGAAACTGCTTATCCACCTTCCCAGTTTCATCTTCTACTGCCACTTTCCCATCCCATCCTCCAAGCAATGGCCCCAAGAACTACTGATGAATGCTCAAACTCAACAAGTTTTTTCACACCCTATTATTACAACTCATGCTGTTCCCCACATCAATGCACCTTATGAAGTCTCTACCCTTCAAGGCACAGTTCAAGTAACCTCTTTGGGAAAACTTTTTTTTTTTGAATCCTCCAATCACCCCTCTACCCCATCTCTGAGTGCCTATTACAGGCTATCCATTTTAAGTGTCAGGTTAGGTTATTCATTAGCTTTGTAAAAATATCTTTTACCACAAGGTGTCAGCCTTTTTTGAGGGGAAACCTCACTTCCTGAATCTTTGAGAAGTCCTTGGCACACAGTGCATACTGAATGTTTTAGAATGCCAAGGTTTACCAAAGGGGAAAAGAAAGATGTTAGAAGCTGTTCCCTTTATGCCCCTGAAGGAAGTCCAAACAAAAAATTGAAAATGTCCATTCGCTTTAAGGTATTTATTAGTTTAAAAAAAAAGTAGTTGGAAGGTTTTCAAATATTTAAGGAATATTTAAGTAATATTTAATGTCCATTCCAGGCAATACATTATTGGAGGGGGAAAAGTGTTTTAAGGAAAAAAAAAGACAAGCTAGCTCTCAAACTCCACTGTACACATAAGAATAGCCCCTCTAGTTTAAAATGCAGATTCCAAAACTCTATCCCTAAAAAGCTTGATTCTGTAGATCTGGGTTAGGGCCTGGGAATTTGTTTTTAAGAAACAGCTACCACCCTTCTCAATTCTGAAGTATAGACAGGAGTATCTTTCTTGAAAAAACACTCTGGAAGACCTGTCAAACAGGACTAATAGCTCTTAAATTTTTCTTAAAATTTTTAATTTTAAAATTAAAATTAAATTTTAAAAATTAAAATTTAAATTTAAATCTTTAAAATTTTTTAATTTTCTTAAGATTTTTAATTCTTCAAATTTATTAATGTTTAAAAGATTACATGGAAGAAAATGAAATAAATACTTAAAAATGCTTATCACATTTCAAGAAACATGTAAGGTAGACGGGAATAGAAAAGATACAATGAAAAGGTTGAATTAAAATATTTAAATGCATGTAATATCAATAGAAAAATACAGATGCTAACTTTCAATAAAATACATAAAAGACAAAAACATTAAGACAAAGATATACATTGTAATTACAACTGTCCCTTGGTATCCACAGGGTACTGGTTCGAGGACCCTCCGACAATATTAAAATCACAAACAACCAGGTCTCTTACATAAAGTAATTACATATAATCTATGCACATCTTCCCATTTACTTTAACACATCTCCAGATTATTTATAATAAATACCTCATACAGTGAAAATACTATGTAAATAGTTGTAAATACAAGAGAAATGCCATATAAAAAGCTGCCTACACACGGTAAATTCAAGTTTTTCTTTCTGGAACTTTCTGAAAATTTTTTTCCTAAATATTCTGAATTCATGGTTGGCTGAAGCTGCAGATTCAGGACCACCAACAGAGGGCTAACTGCACAGGCAAGTTAAATAAAACTATGAAGAGAAAATAAACATTGCAAACAAATAAGCAAATCAAAAAGTAAAGCAACTAAAGGTATCCTTTTGTACCTATTAAACTAGCAAAATGTGTGATAAAACCACTAGGAGGTAAGGCCAATGGGACACATTTCAAGAGTTTAAGGGAAAGAGTTTCAATTAAAAAAATGACTACCCGCCCCCCCCCGCCACCTCCCAGAGGGTATCTGGGAAACATTAAGTGCACTTCTGGTTAACATTATGATCAGGGCATGCTACCGGTTATTTACAGACAGATCCAGGTTATTTATGGGCAGGTCTTCTTATAATACAGAAGATAGTCCTGCACAAGGAATAATTATGCTACAATTACGCTACATTTTACCTAACTTTCTAATGTCTGCGAGAAAATCATTGTGTTTTCAATGGTCTAAGCCTAAAAATCTAACTTTTACTCATATATACAAAATATTTTGTGGTGTTTTAATATACATCAGATTTTCCAGTAATGCAATTAACCCTGCAAACTGAGGAAAAATTCAAGTTTTTCATGTTCAAAACCTTACTATACCAAGAACTGTTCACCATTTCAGAACAATCACATCACCAAAGGCCATAGCATTTGTGGTATCTGAGTTGCTAATACCACACACTGCTTTCAGGAATACAATCACAAGAATTTCGTACGTACTTAGCCCTTATTTCAAAATGTCAAATATGAGGTGCCATATTACTGTCTTACTTCTCAATTTATAAGCAGACACAAGCATCTGACCACTTTATATGTCCTCTAGTATAGCTGGACCTGAGCATTCTTACCAAAATACCAATTTTATTGGAAGGATAGTAACTCATGGTTTTAATTTGTTACTGTTAGTTTCACAGTTTTTTAAATTTCTGTGTTGTTAGGTTATATATTATGCATTAATTTCAACATAGTGAAGCAGTCATTAACAAATATTAGATCTGGGAAGGATGAAAACCTCCAGTCTAGGAAACGAAACACAGTAAATTGTGAAGCAGGTAGGGTGGGCACTGTGGCTAACTAGAGAATTAAAGCTCTCTTTAACGGCACAGTCACTACTCAGCCTTAACCAACTATTACCCTTAAAAAATGCAGACCCAATTTTTCAAGAGACACAGAGAAAATTTGAGCTTTTCTGTTAAGTCTACTCTTTAAATGTTTTCAGCTGACTCAAGTGTAAAAAGCAAAACAAAACAGGATGCAAGCTAAAAAGAACCCGTGGGTCAATTTATGACCGATCAAAGATAAGAGCATATGCTAGTTTTTATAACCAAATTAGCATGATCCTTGTGGAAGGAAGATAGGGAGGCGTACATTAAGAATGAGCCATTGCCGCCCTGGAAGTTACCCTAACCCATCTCTGCCCCAGGGTCTGGGGTTATAATCTATCTGTGGAGGTCCTATAACATCATTTTGTCTCATGTTTGCTGCCATTGCTGCTACTGCTGCTGCTAAGTCACTTCAGTCGTGTCCGACTCTGTGTGACCCCCATAGATGGCAGCCCACTAGGCTCCTCTGTCCCTGGGATTCTCCAGGCAAGAATACTGGAGTGGGTTGCCATTTCCTTCTCCAATACATGAAAGTGAAAAGTGAAAGTGAAGTCACTCAGTCATGCCCGACTCTTAGCGACCCCATGGACTGCAGCCTACCAGGCTCCTCTGTCCATGGGATTTTCCAGGCAAGAGTACTGGAGTGGGGTGCCATTGCCTTCTCCGTTGCTGCCATTAGGGGAGGAAAAAAGATGAGGGTCGAGTGTAACATGGCAGATTTGGCAGGGTAAGTCCTGCTGGGCTCAGTTTTGTCAGTGGTCAGCCTACTCTCAAACACACAAAGAAGAACCTCCTCTTGCTGGACCGCTCAGGCTGTCCAAACACCAAACCCAGAGATCTCAGAGAACATCAACAGTTTTAGGAACCAGAAGTACTCCATAGTCTAGGGCCTCCTGGACAGGGATGTTCATATCAGCATCAACCTCTCAGGAGTCAAAAATCCTGTTGGGCCTTGACTGCCTAGTTCACTCACCATGGAACCGTTTCCAGTTCTATCCTGTCACTAAATGGACACATTTGTAAGGCACCTCAGGCTGATGCCAATTTTCTAACCATTCACCCAAGAATAGCACGAATGTTTTGCCGATACATAGTAGGAGACATAGTAATGTCAGGTGCTTTGATGCAGTAATATTAATATCGCTTAATTTATCCTCATGAAACAATTCAACAGAGAAATGCACTAGACATTCACTGTTGTACTGCACCTAAGATGGGGAAGTGAGCATAATTTAACTGTCCATCAATAATGGAATACCTTCATAATTAGGGCATATTAACTCTATATACTATAATGTAGCCATTAAACACAGAGATGAGAAGCATGAAAACAAATAGGAGACTGGTTAAAAGTCAGGACTCTGGAACTAAGCTTCTTATATTCAAACCCAGCTCCACCACCTGCAAGCTAAGAAATCTTACAAAAGTTACTCTACCTCTGCATCTGAGCACCTTCATCTGTAAAATGCGAATAATAGTAGGATAACGGCCCACTTTAGAGTCGTGGTGATTAGAGAATCAAGACATGTAAGATGTTTGGAACATGTATGGGGGGATGTATATATCACGATTACAACTAGAAAAACATTCATGACTGAAAATTAGACGGATCACAGAAAAAATGAGTAGTTTTAGCTGCGTAGTAGAACTGCTGTACAGTTTGATGATGAATAAGTTCTTATCAATAGCATGAATGCGTGCTAAGTCATTTCAGTCATGTCTAACTCTTTGTGACCCTATGGACTGTAGTCCGCCAGCCTCCTCTGTCCATGGGATTTCCAGGCAAGAAAACTGGAGTGGGTTGCCATGCCCTCCTCCAGGGGATCTTCCTCAATCAGGGATCAAACCATGGTGTCTTGCATCTCCTGCACTGGCAGGTGGGTTCTTTACCACTAGTGCCAAACCTGGGAAGCCCCTAATTAATAACTCTTCATGTCATAAAGGCAGAGAACCAAAGAACTGATGCTTTCAAACAGTGGTGCTGGAGAAGACTCTTGAAAGTCCCTTGGAGAGCAAGGCGATCAAACCAGTCAATCCTAAAGGAAGGAAATCAATTCTGAATACTTATTGGAAGGACTGATGCTGAAGCAGAAGCTCCAATCCTTTGGCCACCTGATGCAAAGAGCTGACTCACTGGAAAAGACCCTGATGCTAGGAAAGACTGAAGGCAGAAGAGGGCGACAGAGGATGAGATGGTTGGATGGCATCACCGATTCAATGGACATGAACTTGGGCAAACTCCATGAGATGGTGAGGGACAGGGAGGCCTGGTGTGCTGTAGTCCATGGGGTGGCAGAGTCAGATATGACTTGGTGACTGAACAACAACATGTCAAAGAATTGCTAAGTATATATGGGTAGACTTCACCATACACACAAACATTCAGACACTGGCATCAAGTTGATTTATTCAATAGACAGTTATTAACCATCTATTCCAGTCCATTCTAAAGGAGATCAGTCCTGGGTGTTCTTTGGAAGGACTGATGCTAAAGCTGAAACTCCAAAACTTTGGCCACCTCACGTGAAGAGTTGACTCATTGGAAAAGACTCTGATGCTGGGAGGGATTAGGGGCAGGAGAGAAGGGGACGACAGGGGATGAGATGGCTGGATGGCATCACTGACTTGATGGACATGAGTTTGAGTGAACTCCGGGAGTTGGTGATGGACAGGGAGGGCTGGCATGCTGCAATTCATGGGGTGGCAAAGAGTTGGACACGACTGAGCGACTGAACTATCTATTACGTACAATGCAGTAGATCAGGAAGGAAACAGATTACCAAGACTTGGTTGCTATTTCAATAAGTTTATAGTCTAATCGAGGTTAAAAAATATATAAATAAATTCAAAAATTCAAGTTCTGAACACCTTAAAAAAAAAAAAGAAAAGCTATAGGCAAGATATTATCTAAGTTTAGAGGACAAAAGACTTTTGGATGAAAGAAAGGCTGAACTGGAAAACAAAAGGATACAATCAGGGAAGACTATAGGATATAGGGCATATGAATTGGGTACTGAAGGAAGATTATAAATTTTAACAAGAGATAAGAAAATGGAGTGGATAAGAGAATACAAGGGTCAGCTAATATATAAAAGGAAGGACACTCATGGAAGGACACTTCCATAAGTTCATTATAATAATGATAATGATAATTAATAATTATGAAAGCCTATGAATACTAGGACTGGAGATCTGAAATTAACGTAGTAAAAACTGGGGGCAGAGATGAGAAAAAGGTTAACTTTATCACAGGAATAACACAACAGGAACTGAATTCCTATTAAGGAAATTTGATGGAAGTGTTCAACACAGGCTGAGGGGACAGCAGAAAAGCAGACTCCAGTGTGTCTGATACACTGAGGAGGGGAAGGGCAGGAAGGATGGGAACATGGCTGGGAGGGTTGGGCACTGTGGTGAAATAGGAAAACATAACTGAAGTCAGATGGTTGAGAGCTTTGACTGCTGTGTTAAGGATCTTATGAGTCTCCTTCCCAGCTATCAGGGCTGTCGGCTATCAATTTGAGCTGCTAACAGCAAAGTCTCCACTTTCAACACTCCAGAAGTAAATGTGATATTGAATTGAAAGTCACTCAGTCGTGTCCGACTCTTTGCGACCCCATGGAGTATACAGTCCATAGAATTCTCCAGGCCAGAATACTTGAGTGGGTAGCTGTTCCCTTCTTGAGGGGATCTTTCCAACCCAGGGATCGAACCCAGGTCTCCCACATTGCAGGCAGATTCTTTCCCAGCTGAAGAACAAGGGAAGCCCAAGAATACTGGAGTGGGTAGCCTATCCCTTCTCCAGTGGATCTTCCCAACCCAGGAACCGAACCAGGGTCTCCTGCATCGCAGGTGGATTTTTTACCAGATAGAAGGAAGGCAAAAATGACAGTGTTCCCCTAAAGATCACTTAATATCCTTGCCAACTCTACACATTTCCACTTTCTAGGTAATCTCTGGATGTTTCTAATGTCAGGTCATTGTGTGCTAGGTAACAGCTTATGGCTTCTAAGTACTACCACAGAGTAACATGAAGGTCTGGTCTAATTGACAAATTACCAAAATGATCAATATGGTGGTAGACACACTAAGACCACAGTCTGGCACTAATTACATCAATTGATTCAGCCAATATTTATTACATGCCTTCTATACACTAAGCACGGGGAATATCATCATGAATAAACATCATTCTTGTTCCTAAGGAGCTTCAAATCTAATTACAGAAAACAATTTTTCTTAACCTTGTAAAATACATTCATACATCAGTTATTTCACTGAACAAACATTTATTAAACACCTGCTATGTGTCAGATATTGTCCTAACATGTAGGGAGGCAAATATGAATATGACACAATGGCTGCCCAAGAAAAAGTTTCATAGTGAAGAAGAGAAACCCATGATGAATAAATCCATGATACAGTAGCATTCAACATGACAACTAAGTGATGATTTATGAAGGGAACATCCTACAACAAAAAAAACTACTACAGATCCTGCTGGATAACAATGCAGCTGGATACAATTGACCATTTTCAAACAGTTCTCACGTTACTTCACTTTAGTTCCATAACAAGCCTAACAAGTTAAGGAAGACAGATGTCACTAGCCACTACGACTTGCTCATGGTCACATCAAGCAACAGGTGAGCTGGGATAAGAAATTCCACCTCTTGCCGCGAAGTCCAGTGATCCTTCTTTTGTTCAGACTCCACACCTCACCATATGACCTTGGACAAGTCACTTGGCATTTCTTTGTCATAGTTTCCTCACCTGTAAAACAGGGAGAACACCTGCAGTACCTAGCTACACTGACTCGGGAGAAGTATCAAACAAAGCAATGTCAGTCAACATACTCTGAGTAGTACAAATTCAAGATAGACACTATCAGGCATGCTTTGTTTCTCCAAGGAAAAATAGGGTATAGGGTGCCAAAACACTGGATAAATGAACTGAGTAAATAAATGCTGGATTTTAAGGCACATACATATGTTCAAAGTCACGCAGAGAAGTTTTGTAACTAACAAAGACAAAAAGAACATATTTCCTATTTCTGTTGTAGTCCTATTGACCCCCATGGCAAATATCAATCAACCTTGGCCAAAAAGGAATGTATTCACCTGTGCACCAGATTCTAACTGTTAGGGATCCTATAAAATGCCTGAATTACCCGAAAGAGACAAGTTCTGCCTGCATTCCTTCTAAAAAGTGAAAACAGGTAGTTTTTGCTAGCCTACCCCCCCACCACCACAAAAGAATACTCTGCCTGTCCCCACCACCACAGTGCTCATGCTCATCTTTTATGCCTCACACTTGCTCTAATACAGTAACCATAGCTACATGTTACTTAAATTTGAATTAAATTACAAATTCAGCTCAGTTACACTAGTTACATTTCACATATCACATGTGGCTAATGGCTACCATATTGACAGTGCAGATATAGAACAGTTCCAGAAATTTCTATTTGGCAAAGCTGCCTTAGATACTACACTTTTATGACAACCCTTATTAGACTATAGATTCCTGAAGAAAAGGAGCTGTGTCTTATTTATCGTAACATCCTCAATTTATACAGCAAAGTACATGTGATATGATGAAAAGCACTCACTATTCATCTAACTTAGTATCTCAAACATAGCACACTACTCTGTCCACTTCCCCTATCCCCAGCACACACACACACACACACGAAACAAGAAATCCTCTCATGAGAGGTGTGAGGGTGGAAGGGGATGCTGCGTCCAGAGCAAGGAGACCTGCATTCTAGCCTTGGATGTGCTACAGCCAACCATGCAGTCCTGAGCAAGTTACCTGCTTTCTTCATCTATAAAAACTTAAACTCCATGTACCTTAATTCTAAAACTCTTAATCAGCTTGCACCGAAGAAAATAATGTATTCTATCTGAAACAAACCTGAAAGGTCTTTACAGATGTCAGGCAACACATCTACTAACACCGATGGGTACCTCATATTTAAAAGAATCATTTTTAGTCCTCAGGCTCTCATGATTAGTCACTTTTGGTCTTTAACTGAATCTGTGTAGTTTTTCACCTTTTCTTGGGGGATCAACTAGAGACTTAAACCCGAGGCTTAAAGATTGAGTTTCTTCCATGTGCTGAGGCCAGAATGGGATAGTCTGCCATATCTGATCAGAGAAACAAGGGCAAGTTTCTTGAGTATCTGAATTTAACACAAATTATTCCATCAGTTTCTACATTAGCCTTAGCCTAAAATTTGAGAAAATAATACAAAACTGAACCAAGAAAATCTTTCTATAATAATCTGTATAATGTAAAAAGTGCCATTACATGAAATGTGCTTTTTATTCAGTCCATATACTTCACCATATTTAACTGCAATTAAAAAAATCTTTATTGTCAAAAAACCTCTTTATAATTACCTTCACACACATACTCACTTTTATAAACCTTACATGGTTTTAAGACTAGCCAAGAACAAATATAATCTGAATTACCAGCTTGCCTTCCTTTATAATTTGTAAATATGTTGGACAATAGCAGTTCAGGGATACTGTAATAAATATATACTAACTTTATCAATTCTTCTGACATCAAAGTTTTAATCTTTGTTAAGTATTTCTTAAATTCTCCCTCCCGGTAATAGGATGAACTACCAACAGCACTTCCATCTATTAGTATTTACCAAGTGCCAACAAGATAGTAACGTTTTAAAGTATTAAGTTGCTCAGTGGTGCCCAACTCTTTGTGAACCCATGGGATGTAGCCTGTCAGACTCCTCTATCCATGGGATTTCCCAGGCAAGAATATTAGAGTGGGTAGCCATTCCCTTCTCCAGGGGATCTTCTCGACCCAGGGATCGAACCCGGGTCTCCTGCATTGCAGGTGGCTCTTTACCCTCTGAGCCACCAACGAAGCCCAGTTACACTGAGTGGATGATAACTAAACACTACTTTGGACAGCATAGTGTTCAGCAGGGAACACAGACAAAGGTCTAAGAGCAATAAAAAGGTTTCCACTACAGAACTGATTGTATCTGCTTGTGATAAAACTAGATATTAAAAATCAACCAATGTTGACTGCACATAGTCCTTTTGAGTGTGTCACTAAATGCTAAGTGTGCAACTTAGTGCAATTCGAGTGCTAAGAATGCAAAGTGTTTATTCAACTTGGGGAAATTAATTAACCTAACTAGAGTATTTTCAAGCAAAAAAAGAGCAAAACTCTGTAGACTAAGAACTACCAAACACCTTTTGCAAAAATGGAAATAGAGAAGGATCTGTTTGCCGCATGCAATATGTGGCATAAAAGGGACTCAAACATTCCATTCAGTAAAACCTCTGTGAGTCTGTATGCCAAAGCACTGGGAGGAATACAGAGATGAGAAAAGATGGTTCAAGTCGCTCACAATCTTAGCAGAAGAAAGAGAAATATGGCACAGAACGATCACTGGTAAGTTTCATTAGGATCATGCTAAGGAGCAGATAGGAAAGACCCAAGGTTGTTGGGAGTGAGGGGATGGAAGGGAAGGGTCACAGAGAGGCATCCTGAAGGTTAAAACCTCTGGGCGTTATGCAGCCAAAGATAGGAAGAAAAGGCTCCGTGCACGTGTGTAAGAAAGAGCAGAAGTGTGTGTTTGGGTGGCACAGGGAGAAACCAAAGAGGACAGTCTAGGCAAAGAACAACATATGCAAACAAGACCCTGAGATCAGAGACACTATATCCATGAGTACTGTGTATCTAGGAAAATTGCAAGGCAACAGTTTCACATGAGATGCACGCACTTTACAAGGTCCAGCTGACTCGGAAATCCTGCACAGAAAGTTACTTTCCACCCCCAGTAGACTTTCACAAGGTGCAATGAGCCTAATGAAAAGATTATGTGCGGGTGGAACCAGAGTTTTAAAAAAAAAAACAAGTCCCATAAGATTCTCCTACATACTTAAACTGGAGAAACACTGAAACGTTTTCTTGAGATGCAAAATTATCTAGCAGTTCACAAACTTTGCTGCACACTGAATTCATGGGGGGGATCTTTGAGAAAAACTGTCTGGTGTCGTCCCCGCCCCCCGCCCCCCAGCTCCCCTCCCAGACACGCTGATTTAATTGGCCTGGCTCTGTTACCTGCGCATCAGACATCTTTAAAAGATGTTCCAGGTCATTTTTACGTGCAGCGAAGTTGGAGAGCCACTGACCTAATAGTTAAGAACTTGGATCTGGAGTCAAATTTACAGCTCTGTGACCTTGGGCATAGACGTCATCTAACCATTAAGGGCCTCAGTTGCCTGATCAGGAAGATGGGGATAATCATCTTCCCATAGCGGGTTGTTGTGAAGTTGGATGGGGTGAACGTAATGGCCTGGCACAACGCCCGGCGTATAGTAAGCGCTAAACAAGGGTTGGTTGTTCATCTTCATTATTAACTCTTCCTCCTCTAGAGTCACCGTGCAATGGGCAGCATCGTTCCCACTGGGCGGCAGCCACTCGGCCAACCTTGCTGCTGGACCAGATTCTTCGCCGGAGTTGTCTAGCTCCGCTCCAGACCCGCCCCCTCCCCCAGGCTACCAGGAAAGCGCTTCTCCTGGCCAGGGCAGCTCTCAAGGACCACCCCGGGTTTGAGCAGACCCGACAGAGGCCACCGACTCCAGGGCCAAGCTCCCCCAGACCCCGTGTCCCCCCCCCCCCCAAAATGAGATGCGCTTCCGAAGGCCGGGCCCTTAGAGCCTCCGGGGCCGAGAAACAAGGCTTAGCCATCCTTGGACCAACCTGAGGGGAGAAGAGGGGAGGGTCTGGCCCAGACCTGAAGGCCCGCCCGGTTACCTGAGGCGACGGGCGGGGCCCGCATCGCTGGGGTGGGCGCCGCCGCCGGCCGCACTCGGCCTTCCGCCTCACGCCACCCGCGCCATAGGACCGGCGCTTTCGCTGCCCTGGCCGGCTGTCCTCAGGCGGTCGTTCTGTCCACCCGTCAGCGACTCTCCCACGGCGCCCGGGGACGACGAAGGCCAGTCGGGCCGGCCGGCTGGGATCTGCTCAGGCAACTTCCGACTGCCAGGGGCGGCAGCGTCAAATAGCTCCCCGAGCCGACTGGGCCACTGCGCGTGCGCAGCGCGCCTGATCAGAGACTTGTGCGGGTCCCAGACGGCGGCGTCAAATAATTCCCAAGACACGGAGCCGGAAGCTGCGCGTGCGCAGCTATCCCAGCTCGCCGCGCGCGGGACATAGTCCCTCCTTCTTTTCCGGATCAAGAAGAGCAGGAGTGGAGTGACGGATACTCCTGTCTCATCGCAATACAGGCGTGGAGGCGGTCCACCTGCGTCCGTACGAATCAGTCGGAACTCTGCCTGTTTTTGATGCGAACGAAGTAAGGTCTTCTCTGCAAGTTTCTAGCTCCTACTCAGGTTCCAGGAATTTCTCACGTCCCACCATTACAGCACCCTTCCTTTGAAATGTGGCCTTTACCCCCCACCCCCTTATAGCATTATGAGCAATGCACAATTCCAGGCCACATGTGAGTTACCAAGATGAATCAGACATCAACTTCAGAGCCTGTCATTAAGGATCTGAGTCTGATAAAGGCAGTAAGACGTTATTAATAGTAGTAATAATAGCAAGAGATACCAGTTTGAGCACCTACAATGCACCACACGTTTCGTAAACAGTACCACTTCCAATCGTTTGGTTTCAGCTTCAATGAAGAAAATGATAAATGCCATTAGAGAGATACAGCTCAAGTGCCTTGGGGGTGTAGAAGAGGAAACTTGGGCTGAGAGAGAAGAGGAGGGAGAACCTGGCCTTGAGATTGTCCTTGATATTAAGAAAGGAAGGGATCAGGGTAATAGCGCTGCAGTCACTATCTGCAAAGAGCAGAATGGAGCATAGAAGATGCTGACTCCTCCTCCTTACCCTCAGAAGAGACTAGGGAGCAAAGAGTGACAAAGGAATTGGTATCCTCATGGAAAGAAAAGAGAAGAGTGTTTAAGATTTTGTACACACACGAAAGTAGCTAGAACAGAGCAAAATCTAGGTCACTTTGTGGATCATAGCTATACATTTCAATTAAACACCGTGTGGCAAATGTTATGAGAGGCTCTCTATTTATTCCAACCACTTCAACTTGCTTTTCTAAACTACAGAGGCTGGAAAGCAAAGCACACACTTCCCAACTTCCTTTGCAGTTGGGAGTGGCAGTAAGACAAAGTTCTGGCCAATAAGATATAGGTAGAAGTCTCAAGGGAGAGCTTCCTTTTCGGAATAAGAAGGAACTCTATGTAGAAGTTTGTGAGCTTCACCCTTCCCCTAATTCGTGCTTGGAACTGAGGCACAACACCTGGAGGTACAGCAGCCATATTGGCACCAGGAGGAGGACTGTGCTAGGGAATGTGAAACAGAAGAACAAAAGAAGCCTGGTTTACGACATACTCAAACAGCTGAACAAACCCTGGACTGCTTTCCTGTTTAATGGGGGAATTGGTGGGGGCTAGAGGAGATTCTTCTTTAGATCACAGTTTTTTTTAGTTATCTGTTACTTTCAATCAGACTCATTCCTAACAGAAATATGGAACTCCTGTAATAGACAGGTAAGGGGCTAATAATGGAGGTGACAAATTAGAAGAGCGAGGGATGATAGAAACTGGGAAAATGACAGACATAGAGGACTGGGAACCTGTCAGAGCTTTTAGGGAGATGATGAAAATAATCTGTCTCCTACCTGGTGACTTTAATTCATTCCTGCAAATTCTGCCTCTAAGTGAAAAGCTGATAAATGAAAAAAATTATATTTCTATTAATTTTGATGGGAAAAAATATGTTTAATTCCAACTCGAGACACCTAAATATTTTAAACAAAAAAATATAGCAATGAAACAATGCAAACAAAAATCATAAGCAATAAATAAATAATCTTAAGACTATGACTTCTACATAAAATATAAGGTATAAGGACTAATATGACTTCTACATAAAATGTAAGGTATAAGGACTAATACACTGACCAAGAAGATAAGATTTAATATTAGATGGGGGCAGGGGAGGTGGAGGAAAGATGCACGTGAGTCATTCTTTAAAGGTGATATTTCTGCACCTTTTTCATTATCAGTTTCTAAGAACAAACTTTGAGGGTTTCTCTTAAACCAACATAGCGCACACAAAGCACCTTGAGGGAAAATGAAGACTAAGTATCAGAACACTTTGAAACGTGGGGAAAAGTATGCATACACAATAGACTGAAGAGATGTGAAATGCTATATAGAAAAAAACTTGGATTCTCCAAAACAGATTGGTTCTTCATCGTAAATCCTAACTATAAAAGTAGAATAAAGTGGGGAATTATCATCTGAAACTGAAATGGAACAGTTACATCAACTTTTCTGGCAGACTTTTTTCCTAAATTGATGACACCAATATACATAATCTATCCCCCAGTACTTCTTACAATGTAACCAACATCTTCCCACTGAGAGATGGGATCTATACTCCCTCCCCTTGAGTCTGGTTGGCAGTTGTGACTGTTCTGGCCAATAGGGCAGAAGTAATGCTTTGTGACTTCTGGGCTAGGTCATAAAGAGGATACAGCTTCCACCTGGCTTACCCTCTTTTGCAGTGCTCACCTTCAGAACCCAGTCACCATATTGGGAGGAGGCTTAGACCTCAGGAAGAGAGCATATGGAGATGTTTCAGCTGACAACTTGAGAATGTTTCAGCTGACAACGTCAATGGCCAGACATGTGAATGAGGAAGGCTTCAGATGATTCCAGTCCCCAGGCTTCAAGCCAGCCCACCTAAAACCAAGCAGAACAAAGACAAGATAACCTCAGCCCAAACAGCAGATTCATGAGCAAAATAAATATTGTCATTGTCTTAAACCACTAAGTTTTAGGGTAAATTGTATGGAATCATAGTAACTGGGACAGTTTTCAAGAGCCATAATTGAGAAAAGTTGTTAACTGAACAGATGTATGAGAAGTATGTTGTCTGTAGCCAATTTTTCTTTTTTCCTTTTTTTAGTTGAGCAGAACTTGCTTGGTGTAGATAATGGTTGAGAAGACCCACTTCTATTTCTCCTGAACCTAACACAATACTGGCACAGCGTTGGTGGTCAGTGAACATTAATTGGATGGATAGGTGAGTGGGTGGAAAATTCATTGGCTCAGCACTGAACCCACTTTCTTGCTGGACTGTTAAAGTCTTAATGAATAATATCCATTGGTAATGGTAGTAACCATTATTAGACCTGGGTAAGAAGTCCCCAGGCTTCCCTGGTGGCTCAGCAGTAAAGAATCTGCCTGCAGTGCAAGAGCCATAGGAGACACAGGTTCAGTCCCTGGGTTGGGAAGAGGAGGACATGGCAACCCACTCCAGTATTTTTGCCTGGAGAATCCCCATGGACAGAGGAGTCTGCAGGTCTATAGTCCATAGGGTCGCAAAGAGTTGGACATGACTGAAGCGACTTAGCACAGCAAGAGGTACCCTGCCCCAGATCCTGTGCTTCAGGCAGTACTTCATTTTGGAATGGTATTTCTCAAAATTTTCTAAGTGCCTTTCTTAGGCCAACAATGCCATCTTGGTCAGGTGCCCCAGTTAGACCAGTCCCCATGAGGGACCCGTTAGCCAGAAATTTCTAACTTGAAATTTTCTAAGGCTCCCTCCAGTGGTTGGGACTGACCAGAGCCAGAAGTGTCATCCGAGCAGGACTAAGCAGTCCCAGACCACATCCATCCCCTGTGGGTCTCATTCTCCATTTCTTCTCTTTGAAGAACTCTTCGACCCTCTCTCTTACCCCTCACTGTTCCCTCGCGTATGTGTGGGTTGACCAGATGCCCTGAGATACTCCAGGACTCATGAGCCTTATAAGCCAGCTGTGGTTCCAAGTGGACAGCCTGGCAAGGACCACACTCTTGGTATCTGGTGCAGTAATTTTTTTCATGAATTTGTGAAAGATTGGGCTGCCAAAATGGTTTTAACATGCTGATTTTGATGATTCTCACTCACATTGAAACCAGGCTGGGTTTCAGATTCTGAGCTACCAGCAGTCCCCTGCAGATGCTTGAGCTGCGAGCATGGGCCCAGGCATTGGCTTGCACCGCTCTCTTCAGACCACACTGCCTCTCTGACCTACTGCAGCCAGAGCAGTGAAGAGAAGGGCAGTCGATGGCCTTGACTCCGTGTTCTGCAGTCTCTTCCCCAGCTGGCCCCTGCGTGGCCACCTCACTCCCTTTGGCAGAAGCAGCCATGCCTGTCTCCTCTGCGGACTTCTGAGACGTTGCTCTGCAGTGCCAATGCACTCTTCCCACTGATGTCTCCGTGAAGCTTTGTATTTCCCAGTCTTGACTCGCCTCAAGCAGAACACAGCTAAACCCGTGAGAGCAGAGCTCGCAGAGGGTCTATTAGAAGTGGTGTGATGTTTATAAGGAGGCGGCACATTCTGAAAAAAGTTAGCACTTACTGGCAACACCTGTGACATCGGAGCAAACTTCATTGCTCAGAAATTTTTATTTTAAAAAGAGGTTAAACCTGTATTCTTGTGTGACTTTTTTCACTACTGGGAAGTTGTCTGTCTTGGATTTGGAAAGGACAGCTTCTTTTAAATGATAAATCGCTTGCTCCCAACAAAGCAATGTCTTTAGCGGATCTAAATCAAATAACATAAAGCCTGGTTTCCCTTAACACCTCTGACGGAAACCACAAGGCCAACTTACTTCACAAAGCTACGATAGGGAACACATCTCATCCCTTTTCTCTGTAAAATTGAAAAGAATCTGTTCTGTACCTCCACTTTTCAGACGGGGTAGGCTATCCAATCTCAGTGTTTTACTGTGGTTCTGATTCTGTCAGGGTTCTCCAGGCCAAAGTCCTGGTGGAGTGCCCAAGACCAGAACACTGGGGAGAAACCCTCTGAACTCCTGGCCACACTCCTGTCCACAGTGCAGGTAAGTCTCCTGTGTGCTGAGTCACGTGTTCCCTTTACTGGAGAGAAGTTCTCAATGAAGTCATTTGCAGTTATAAACTTCTCCTTACATACTGATTCAGCTGCATCCCACAAGTTTTGATATACAGTATTTTCATTATGGTTCAAGTCTAAGCATTGTCTAAAGTTTTTTTTGTTTTTTTTTTTAAGGTATTGTTCTCTAATTTTACTTACTTATTTGTTTTGGCTGTGCTGGGTTTTCGTGGCTGCATGGCCTTTTCTATGGCTGTGGTGCTCGGGCTTCTCACTGTGGTGGTTTCTCTTGTTATGGAGCACAGGTTCTGGGATGCGTGGGCTCTAGAGCATAGGCTCAGGAGTTGGGTAGTGCATGGGCTCAGCCACTCCACGGCATGTGGAATCTTCCCAGACCAGGGATGGAATCCATGTCTCCTGCATTGGCAGGCAGACTCCTTACCACTCAGCCACCAGGGAAGCCCTGAAGTTTTGCTTTTGTGTCTTTATGTTGTAGTCACATATTGTAATCTGTGTGATTCTGATGCATTGGTATTTGAGACTTGCTTTGCAGCAGATAATGTGGTCAGTAGTTGTAAATATTCCAAATGTGCTTGAGAAAGAGATAAACTCTCATTGTTGAGCATATGTTTTCTAAAATAGCTATCAAAATTAAGCCTATATTCCAAAGACCAGAGTATGGATAGGGAAAAATAGTGGGGATGTCTGGCAGCAACCTCTTTAACCAAGTAATCAAGGTGATAAAGCGTGTTGATGTCATGTACTCTCTGATATGACATGATGAGAGTGGCATTTCACCTCTGTGATACTCTTTCCCAAAACCCATAACTCCAGTCTAATCATGAGAAAACATCAGAAAAATCCAAACTGAGAGACATTCTTACAAAATACTTTTACCAACACTCCAAAAAAACAGTCAAGGCCATGAAAAATAAGGAAAGACTGATAAACTCTTTCAGATTAGAGGTTAAGGAAAATAAGGAAAAAATAATGACTATATATAATGTGGTATTCTGGATTGGATCCTAGTACTTTGGACACCTGATGCGAAGAGGCGACTCGGTGGAAAAGACCCTGATGCTGGGAAAGATTGAGGGCAGGAGGAGAAGGGGATGACAGAGGATGAGATGGTTGGACGGCATCACTGATTCAATGAACATGAGTTTGAGCAAGCTCCGGGAGACGGTGAAGGACAGGGATGCCTGGTGTGCTGCAGTCCATGGGGTTGCGAAGAGTTGCACGTGACCGAGCGACTGAGCAATGACAACAGAAAATGGACATGAGAGGGGAAACTAGGGATAACTAAGTTGAGCTTGGAGTTCAGTTAATGGTATTTAATAGCAATATGAAGTTCTTAATTTTGACAAATGTGCTTATTAGGAACACCTCAGTAAAAGATATGTGGCAACTCTGTACTGTTTTAAACTTCTCTGCAAATCTAAAACTATTCAAAAACATTGGGTTGACCAAAAAGTGCATTCAGGTTTTCCCATAATGGGAAATTATGGGAAAAAATTTCCCATAATTTTTTATGAAAAAACCTGAATGAACTTTTTGGTCAGCCCAATAAAATGTTCGTTTTTAAAGTTAAGCCTATTAATCATATCATTCAAATTTTCTAGTAAAAATAAAGTCAGGAAAAAATTAAAGGGGGGAGCTCTGCCTCTCCTTCTCCAAACACTTCTAATTTACAACCTTCAACTCCAAAGTCCCCATTGCGATGCATGTGTGCATGCTCAGTCATGTCTGACTCTTTGCAACTCCATGGGCTGTATCCCACCAGGCTCTTCTGTCCAGGGAATTTTCCAGGCAAGAATACTGGAGTGGGTTGCCATTTCCTTCTCCAAGGCATCTTCCTGTCAAAGTCCCCAAGACAAGGAAACAAACACAAAACTTGGCCATCTTCTTGATATGGTACAGAAGACCCTTCAATAAATAATAACAAGGGTCAATAATTTAATGAGGCAGGGCAGCTGGTATACCAAGAGTTTTCTTACATCACTCTGTTTAATCTTCACCATGTCCCCCTAAGGGCTTCCCCTATGGTTCAGCAGTAAAGAATCGCCTACAATTCAGTATACCCAAGAGACATGGGTTTGATCCCTAGGTCAGAAAGATCCCCTGGAGGAGGGCCTGGCAACTCACACCAGTATTCTTGCCAGGAAAATCCCATGGACAGAGGAGCCTGGTGGGCTACGGTCCATGGGGTCGCAGGGAGTTGGACACAGCTGAAGCGACTGAGCAAGCATGTGTTTCCTTCTAAAGGAGGTAACTGGGGCCCAGACAGGTTGAAACTTGGCACCCAAGTTTCTGGCTGAGTTGCACCAGGTCTGTGTGACTCTGAAGCCAGGGCTCTCCTATCCACACTAGGCTGCTGCACTAAACCTCTGTGGTGCTCACCATCCACACTGGCCATGTTAGAGCACCTCCCAGCATCCCTGACACTGCTTTTGCATGTAGACCACTCCTCCTCTGCCCAGTTAATTCTTCTTCCTCCAAGAGAACTTCTCTGACCCCCAAGAGGTCAGGTATCTGTGTTTAGACTCACAGCACCTGTCATTTGCCCTCCATAGCATTTCTTACAGCTTGTTCTTTTTTTTGTTTCCCAAGTTAGTGATCTTTTTATTATTATTATTATTATTTATTTGGCTCTGCCAGGTCTTAGTTGTGGCATGCAGGATCTTTAGTTGTATCCCTGTGGGATCTAGTTCCCTGGACCAGGGATTGAACCCGGGCCCCTATATTGGGAGCTTGGAGTCTTAGCCACTGGACCACCAGGAAAGTCCGTCTTAGTTTTTAATGGTTTCTTCATTTTGGGCTACTTGTTTATCATGATGGGACTGTGAGCTGTCAGTTATCTGTGTTCACTGGTGTGTGTTCCCAGTGCTTACTTAGCACAGAGGCTGGCAGTTAGTAGATGCTCAATTAACAAGTGGTAACTGACGGAATGACACATTCCGGGCACACTGAGATTAACTTTAGGAGGCGGGGCTTATGCTAGGTTAACACTACAGAACTTGGCATCCTGCCTCAGGAAAGTTTGGGAACAGGCCTCAGGGATTCGATCAGGCACACCTGATACATACCTGGCCCCACTCTGATTAGATAAGGAAGAGGGATACCAGAGGATGGTGAACCCAGGCTGGAGCAGCTTCTTTTAAGCCCCTACAAGATGCAGCAATCTTCCAGTAAAGGAGGCATGTTTGCAACACTCTTCTTTGATGGAATTAGCCTTGAGCCCCTCATCATCTAGATCTGTGCTGTAGTCACCAGCCACGTGTGCTATAAGCATAACCCAGAGGTGCTGTAAGCGTAACATGCACACCAGATTTCCAAGACTGAGTTTGGGAAAAAAATAGAAAACATCTCAATCATTTTTTAACCTTGATTATATTGTTGGAATGACAGTATTTTTTGATGTAGTGGATGAAATAAAATCTATCACTGAAGTTATTTCATCTGCTTTTTATTTCTTTAATGCAGTGCCTAGGAAATTTTTATTTTATTTTTTTGGAAAATTGTCGATTACATGTGTGGGTTTCTCTTGGCAGTGATGTTCTAGACCGCACACTCCATGAGGCCCCTCCTCAGCTTTGTTCAGGGTTTCTGTGCGCATCTTAGAGCTAGGCCCACACACAGTGACTGTTCCATAAATACCTAAAAATAGAATTTAGAGCTGTATATGATCCCTGGGAGGGCAGACACTTTTTTAACATATATATATAATTTTGTTTATTTATTTTGGGGAGTACTGAGTCTTGGTTGCTTTGTGGGCTACTCCCTAGTTGTGGTATGTGGGCTTCTCATTGCAATAGGGTCTCTTGTTGCAGAGCACAGGCTCCAGGGCACTCGTGGGCTTCAGCAGTTACAGCTCCTGGGCTCTAGAGCACAGGCTGAACAGTGGAGGCACTCAGGCTTAGTTGCTCCACGGCATGTGGAGCCTTCCTGGATTAGGGATGGAACCGGTGTCTCCTGCATTGGCAGATGGGTTCTTTATCATGGAACCACCAGGGAAGCCCCGGAGGCAGAAACTTTCTTATTGATCCTTGTATTCCTATTCTCAGCTTTTTTACAGGGACAAATGAACCTTCATTCTCCCAGCTCTCCATTCTCCTGGCTTGATTCTACTATGTATAATTCCCACCAGTGGCTTCACCAGGGCCTCTGGCCAGTTTAATTCAGTTCAGTCGCTTAGTTGTGTCCGACTCTTTGCGACCCCATGGACTGAAGCATGCCAGACCACCCTGTCCATCACCAACTCCCAGAGTTTACTCAAACTCATGTCCATTGAGTCAGTGATGCTATCCAGCCATCTTATCCTCTGTCGTCCCCTTCTCCTCCCGCCTTCAATCTTTCCCAGCATCAGGGTCTTTTCAAATTGAGTCAGTTCTTTGTATCAGGTGGTCAAAGTATTGGAGTTTCAGCTTCAGCATCAGTCCTTCCTGTGAAGAATATTCAGGATTGATTTCCTTTAGGATGGACTGGTTAGATCTCCTTGCAGTCCAAGGGACTCTCCAGAGTCTTCTCCAACACCACAGTTCAAAAGCATCAATTCTGCGTCGTTTCACATCCATACATGACCACTGGAAAAACCATAGCTTTGACTAGACAGACCTTTGTTGGCAAAGTAATGTCTCTGCTTCCTGCTAATAGGATCATGGCTCTTCTTTATTTTTTTTAAAATAACCTTTACTTTAGTTGTATTTTTTTTTAATTGTTTCTTTATTTGGTGGCACCGGGTCTTAGTTGCAGCACACAGGATTTTAATTGCATCATGTGGGATCTTGCATGGTGCAGGGACTCCAGTCATCCAGAATGTGGAACCTCAGTGGTTGCAGCAGTCAGAGCGTAGTTGCTCTGAGGTATGTGGGATCTTAGTCCCTCGACCAGGGATAGAGCCTGCTTCTCCTGTATTGGAAGGTAGGTTCTTAACCACTGGATCACCAGGGAAGGCCCTCGTGGCTCTTCGTGACCCTAATCCTGGTTCTTGGGGCACTTCAATCATACCCTGCAAAGGTTTCCTCAAGCTTGGAAGACCTAGGATGAGTCCTGCTTCGGACACAACCATAATGAGATGCACACAATATTTTGGCCTTGGCTGAAACATGCCCATCGTCTCTGTATGTGTCAGGTTCACAAGTTCAGTCCTCAAGACTGGTGGTTTGAATGTGGAATATTTTAGGAAGACTGGATAATAGGCAATAATTTGAAACAGATGGAGGGAATAGTAAAATATCCTAATTTCCTGTTTTCCAGTACAAACAAGCATCTGACAACCTCGTATGCTTGTGCTATTTATGAAATAAGCCTGCAACATTTTTCACTACTTCATACACTAGGAGATGGAAACCAGCTGGGCTGCTCATTGGAAGGGAGACAGGTCCCTTCATTTCTCTGAGCTTTGGTTTCCTCATTTATAAAATGGAGGATAATTAAGTCTACCTCACTGGGTGGTTGTGAAGATTAAGTGAAGTAATTATATACACAGGCTCACTTAGTACAGCACATGGAATTTAATAAAAGTTCATTCCATGGTAGGGATGATTAACACCAGCCCCACTGGGATGCCTGCAGATCTGCACAGAAGTAAGTATTCATGGTGTCACATCAACAGATGAGTCTATCATAATGACATTTTATATTTGTTATTCATTTTTAACTATCAGCAAGCTAGACATACTCATCAAAAACAGCTGATGTGTACAGAGCACTCAGTGTTTGGTAGGTACTGTGTTATGCCTTTAGCACGCATCGTCTTATTTCATCGTTACTATTTGTCGTAGGTCCTTATAATGGTCAAACTACAGAGCCAGAAACTGAGATTCAAGAAGGCAAAATAATGTGCTCTAGGCCCCACGACAATTAAGGGACAACATCAGAGTTCAACAGGCTCTTGGGACTTCCCTGGTGATCCAGTGGTTAAGACTGTGCTTCCACTGCAGGGATCACAGGTTTGATCCCTGGTCACGGAACTAAGATCTCGAATGGTGCAGGGCACAGCCAAAAAAAAAAAAAAAATTCAACAGGCTGTTAATGATTTCCTTAGGTTTCTTCCTAATGTAGGTGGAATTAGGTATCCTGGTGACATGGCAGTTGTAGTCACAGAAACAGAGGGGCCTTGGTGAACTATTCCTTGTACCCTTGGTCCAGGCTACCACTGGCTTCATCCTTCATTAAATATACATTGAGTTCCTCACCTGTGTCAGCTTGTAACACACTATAGGCTGTTATCAGCAGAGACTCATTTAGTGGCACAGTGATGGTGAATGTAAGGACTCTTAGAAAGAAAAGGAAGATGGCAATTTTGGTCACATGACCAACCACACCTTGTTAAAATTCAAGGGAAAGCTGAACCCCAGGCCTCGTATCAAGTCTGAGTGCTGCTCTGACTCCAGAGCCAGGCCTTGTGGAGCATGAATGTGGCTTGGAAATTGGAATCTCATCCTGTCCCTGTAAGAATTCCAGAAATGGCTCTCTTGTCTACAACAGGAGCTCAGCTCTCTGCACCTCTAGGCTCTATTTTATTCTTGGCTGCGCTGGGTCTTCATTGCTGCATGCATACTTTCTCTACTTCGCGGTTCAAGGGCTCTTCATGGCAGTGGTTTCTCTTGTTGCAGGGCATGGGCTCCGGGGCACATGGGCTCAGTAGTTGGGGCACGTGGGCCTAGTTGCTCTACAGCATGTGAATCTTCCCAGCTCAGAGATTGAACCCAAGTCCCATGCACTGCAAGGTGGGTTCTTAAACCACTAGACCACCAGGGAAGTCTTAGACTCTGCTGTTAAAGGGACTTAAATCCTCCATCTCTTCCTGTTTTTGTTCCTGCAAGCAATTACTCAGGCTCTTGACACACTCAGGCGGTGCGGTGGTGAAGAATCCACCCATCAGTGCAGGAGACACAAGAGACGCAGGTTCACTCTCTGGATTGGGAAGATCCCCTGGAGTAAGAAACGGCTGCCTACTCCAGTATTCTTGCCTAGAAAAATCCCACGGACAGAGGAGCCTGGTGGGCTACAGTCCACAGGGTTGCAAAAGAGTGAGCATGCACGCATGACACACAGCTCAAAAGGAAGACATGCCTGGTTTGGTTAGCACTGCTCTTGGTCCTCAACCTAGGGCAGACCTAAGAGGCTGGGTTGGGGTGAGCATCATTTATAATTTGAAAGTGAACAAGTGAATGGTCAAAAACGTGTCCTTTTTTTTTTTTTTGCTACACTGCATGGCACATGGGATCTTAGTTCCCTGACCAGGTCATAGGCTAGGCCTGTCCTTGGGTGACAGCACCAAGTCTACTGAGCTGAGGATGGGGGGTTGGACGAAGGGGCCACAGAGCTGACAGTGGAGAACCTGCCCTCAAGATGCACACAACCTGGTCTGACTAGCTAACCCCAATTTGATTCGGCCGCCACCCCTCAGCACATGGCAGACGTTGCTAATTAGCCTTAGTCCTGCAGTTCCCTGGGCCTGAATCCCAGAGGAAAGATGCCTCCCAGCTCCAGTCCATGCTCTGACAGCTGGTGCACAGGTTGCCATGAACACCCAGAGGTGAAAGCCCCTCACTCTGCTCAAATCACATCTCCTACGGGAGGCCTTCCCCATCTCCAGATTCAGAAGGCCACACCCCCTACTTGCCCTCAGGCTTCCTGTCTTAGCTCTCTGCTCAATTTGTAAAGCGTCTGCCTGGAATGCAGGAGACCCGGGTTAAATCCCTGGATTGGGAAGATTCCCTGGAGAAGGAAATGGCAACCCACTCCAGTACTCTTGCCTGGAGAATCCCATGGAGGGAGGAGCCTGATAGGCTACAGTCCATGGGGTTGCAAAGAGTCGGACACGACTGAGCGACTTCACGACGATGCGACAGTCCTTTTCCTAGCACACTAGACATTTCAACACTTTATGGTCTCTGTTATCTAAAATGGAAACACCAAAAAGTCAGGGGTTTTTGCTCTTCTGCCTTCTTCCATTTACCAATTCCTAGAATTAGGCCTGCCCGAAATTGACCCTTTACGTGAATGAAAGCCATTTCCTTCTCCAGGGGATCTTCCTGACCCAGGGATCGAACCTGAGAAGCCCACTGTGCACAAAACTGACACTTGATGTGAATGAAAGGAAGGGCAGGGAATCCAGGCTGGGTGGTGGTTTAGCCATTGATGGCTTCCTGCAGGAAGTGACACAAGCTGAGTCAGGCAAGCATCTGAAATGAAAGGGGGTTTCCAGGTGTGTACACAGGCTGGGAAAGTGGCAGCAGGGTCAGGAACATTATGTGGTAGCACGGCTGGGCCTGTGGTGCTTCTGGAGTGTGATGTGTGAGATGAGGGTAGATACAGACCATGGGCCATGAGGCGGCCCCAGGTGTCTTCCCTGGACAGTGGGAGACCTCTCCTGGGGCTGAGGGTCAGGTGGGCAAGGGGGGCAGAAGGCAGGGGAGGGCAGACCTAAGAGGCTGGGTTGGGGTGAGCATCATTTATAATTTGAAAGTGAACAAGTTGAATGGTCAAAAACATGCCCCCCCCTTTTTTTTTTGGCTACGCTGTGTGGCACATGGGATCCTAGCTCCCTGACCAGGGATCAAACCTGTGCCCCCTGCAGTGGAAGCATGGTCTTAACCACTGGACCGCCAGGGAAGTTACAATACACTTTAGATTTTTGACGAACCATGAACTCTTATATAAGCCCAACACCTGGCCTTTGCCCACCACACCCCCAGAGTCCTCCCGAGGGCAGCTATTCCTACTATATCCCTCTTCAGCTGCTGCTACTGCTAAGTTGCTTCAGTTGTGTCTGACTGCGACCCCATAGATGGCAGCCCACCAGGCTCCCCCATCCCTGGGATTCTCCAGGCAAGAACATTGGAGTGGGTTGCCATTTCCTTCTCCAATGCATGAAAGTGAAAAGTGAAAGTAAAGTCGCTCAGTCGTGTCCGACCCTCAGCGACCCCATGGACTGCAGCCTTCCAGGTTTTCTAGGCAAGAGTACTGAAGTGGGGTGCCATTGCCTTCTCTGCTCAAAACCCTCTCCCTAAATTCACCCCATGTACTTCCACCCCAGAGCCCAGGGCTCTCCTGCCCTCCTGGAGGACTTCAGTGCCTGACTCTACGTCCAGCCCAACCCTCATCCTCACTTCCAAAGCCAACAATTCTAACAGCTCTCTTCTCTCCAAAACCTGAGCCCCCAGAGCACTTGGGATGGTTTAAACCCATGGCAATTTGCAATTCTACATCCCATCCTCAGGTCAGGCCTCAGGAGTGTGTGAAGTAGAAAGTCTCAGTGAGTGAAAACTGGAAGACCTGCCCGTGACCCACGGTCTCTCCACCCAGCTGTGCACACGGAGGCAGGGATTAAAGGAAACAAAAGAAACAAGCGGCAGGGCAGTTTCAAGATTTATTGAAGTGGGTGAGAGGACAAGATGCCCAGCAGAGACGCCTCCAACAGGAACTCCTGGTTCTAAAAGTTACACCAGAAACAGAGAGGGGGACATGGAGGCCACTGGAGGACCTGGTCCAGATGGAAGGAAACCAGTCTTCTGGGTCCGCTGTGCCCTGTGGCACCTGCTGGGAAGGGGCAGAGCCAGCTGAAGGTCTCCAGCTGTGAATCCCGAGGTCCCAGAGTCTCAGGCCTTAGCCAGGCCCCTGACCTGGTCACATGGGGCCAAGTCCTTCCATACTGTGCTGAGGCAACAGGAGAAGGAGGTCTGGCGGTGGTCACGCAGCAACACCCCTCTTCAGTCTGCTCGCCTGTCATCAGACCCAAAACAGCCTAAAAGAGGAAGTCAGATGAGGCTGGCAGCTTGGAACATCTGTCTCAGAAACAGAGGCCGACTTAGCCCCTTGGCAGTAACTCACCATGAGGAGGCTCCTCCAGGGGAGCTGGAACCCAGGACACCATCCTGAGAGGCCAGTGCTCCCATCCCTGAGGTGTCCTCCAAGGCAGCACCCCCAGCGTGATGGGGAGGTCACAGGGCAGGAGGTCACGACAAGGGTTTGCTCTCCAATGTTACCTTGCCTTTCTTCAAGCCAACATCTGTGAGAATGCCCCCAAATAGTCAGGGATGCGCTGTGGCTTTTTTCACACCAACCTCAGCAGAAAAAGGAAATCTCAAAGCTCCCAGAAAAGAATCAAAAAGAACACTGTCTTTTAAAAAATGCACCTTCTGAGGGCAACAGAGCAAATGTAGGAACTGGCAAAGAGATGGCTGGAGAGCCTGCTCTCAGGAGCTCCTCCCACTTGGTCCACCCCCACTGTATGTCAGAGGGGGACTGCCACGGCCCAGCAGCCCTCCCCCCACACTTTCATTACCTGCCTGCACACCTGACTCCAGGTGCGCACACTCACCCCAGCCTCAGATCATCCTCACGTTCCTCCCCTCCCCCCGAAGTCCCTCCTGTGGTCTATCACGTCCCAGTCCTTCCAAGGCTGGTCCACCACCACCTCCAAACAGCCGCTCCCCTTGACAATCTTACAGCAGTCCCCACACACCACCCAACATCGCGTGTGTTCATTACGCGTAATGCAGCCTGGCTCCTTACACCCGCTAACGTCTCGAAGCCTGACATGGACATGGCCTGGCTCTGGTAACAGGAGGCTATGCTGAGACGTCACTGCCCATCACAAAGGAGCCCCCAGCACCTGAGGGGGAAGCCCAGGCTGGAGAGAAGCAGGGGTGTGGGAAAGCGCCAGCATTTGAAAGGGACAGGTGCAGACCCTCCAAACTCGGGAAATTGCTTTCCACAACTTTTCTCCCTGCATTGTCAACGACCAGAGCACGGACAGCCCGTGGTCTCTTTTGAATGCAGGTGCATACAGGGCAGAGAGCACTCTGGGAAGAGAAGGCCAACAGTGGGCGAAACATTGGGAAAATACTACAACTGGAGGTTACAGGACTCACGTGGTCTTGGGTACCACAAAGTCACCTCCAACATAGCTGTGGTTTTTCAAATGACAGAAACAAGGTTCTGAATAGGATGCTGACTGAGACGGCAGTCAAAGGAGACTCAAGCCCAGGGGCGGAATCTCTGGCGCCCAGGTTCACATGCTTCTGCCCACACTCCGGGGAGGAAGGCAGATACCGCATAACTCTCAGTGCCCTAATGGGACTTGAGAGGTGCCATCCCTGCAGAAGCCACTGAAGACAGTGACGCTCCAGATGTGACCCAGGCTGCCCGGGGCTGGGCTGGTGAGTGGACCTGGGAACTCGTGGATGCGGCCTTCATCCCACCTCTCAGCTCCCCTACATCTTCATCCAAAGCCTCTGGGAACACACACATGACCACCATGTGGGAGGACCCAATACTCTAGAGAACGGACCAGAGATCTTACCTCAAGGACAGTGCAGTCTAGAATGCTCTTGACACGACAGCTTCCATGACGCCTCTGCACACAGTGGACTCGTCTGCAACAGACCAGAAGCCAAGGGTGAGCACTCGACTTGCCCCTGCTCACAGGAGGGCAAAGGCACCAGGAAAGGGCTTAGCACTAGAGTTAGCAGACAGTAAACATCCCCCAAGTGTCGGCTGTTGTTACTTCCTGAAAAGACATGCTATTTCTTCAGACAAAAAACAGTAGTTAACTCTGAAGGAGACAGTGGATGCTCTGTGGCAGGGTGCCAATGCTGATTGATGTGTAATTGATCAGGGACAGGCAGAAAAGGATGCCGTCGCCAGATTTATGGGAACGTGCATGGCCAGCTGACAGCAACTGGGCATCAAGGGGAACTGAAGCAACACACAAAAGGAAACTGTTTCCCGAGAGCAGGAGCCAGAAGGAAACGCCCCAGCGATGGCACGGACACACCCCAACAGACCCTGGAGGCCCAAGGGGTGGGCAGAGAGACACAGAAGTGTAGAAATCTCCCAAAACTAGGGAGCGAGGATGCGAGGCAGCCCTACTGTGTGTCCTCTGTCTGCACTACCAATAAGCAGGCCACAGGCAGCCCAGCATCACTTCCAAGCGCAGCGGCTGAAAAGGACAGAGGGCTTACTGAAAAAGGAGGCCAGTGGCAGAGGCTCGGAGCAGTCAGCCCAATTGGGCATGAGGACCCAGTATCTGCTTCTAGTCCTGCTAAAAAGCCATCCACGTGGCCCAGAAGGGACAGCCAAAGGGAGGACACCTCTGAAAGAAAAGTGACGGGGTTCCTAGGTTGTAACAGACAGCAATGACATGAGCCGGAGACAAACAGCCTCACTGCAGTCCTGCTTTCTGGAGGATGAAACCAGAAACAGGAGAAGGTCCCAGGGTCAGGAGGAGGCAGAGAAGTGACTGACACACGAGTACCGGTGGACATGTCAGAATCCTTTCCCTGCTCCACACACTCTGCTGCCAACGTGTAGGGCTCCCCAAGGGCTCTCAAGACCAAGCACACAAAGAGGAACCAGGTGGGTCCTCAGAGACCCCAGAGAGGGTGAAGCTGAGTGCGAGGACCAAGTCACCCTTGTCTCTCTTCTATCTATTCCCAGACCACGCGGGGACGTCATGCACCTTGCGGGAGGCAAAGCCCCAGATCTCCAGGGAACAGGACTCACCTGGGCCAGCTGTCTCCTGACAGGATGGGACACCTCGCAGGGACCCCTGTGCACCATGCTGCTTCCTCTGAGACGGTCAAGAAGCCCTGGATGAGCAGCCTGGATGCCACCTGGTCACCACGTCCTGGAACCCAGAGTACCTGGGTTCTCAGAGAAGCTGGCTGCTTCACAAACGTGGGCTGTGTTCCCAACCCACGAGCCACACCTTTTATTCCCAGGACGGAAGTCGACTACTCCACACAGGACAACAGCTCATCTGCGTCTGAGACAGAGACGGCTTTTCAGATCATCTTTTGTGCAAACTCAGATGACTGAGGACCCACCATTAGGGGGTTGGGGGTGTGTGTGAGGAGGTAAAGGCACCTCCGGCCTCCTGCAGAGGTGAGGCCTGGTGTCTGTTTAAGCCTTGTCCAATTGCATTAAAAGTGAAGTCACTCAGTCGTGTCCGACTCTTTGCAATCCCATGGCCATGGGATTCTCCAGGAATACTGGAGTGGGTTGCCATTTCCTTCTCCAGAGAATCTTCCCAACACAGGGATCGAACCCAGGTCTCCCGCACTGCGGGCAGACTCTTTACTGTCTGAGCCACCAGGGGCTCCTAATTGCATTACTACTGTGATTCTTGTTATTTAAGCCTGTCCAAGGGCATTACTGTTCTAGTTCCTGCCACCATAACCACAGGTCATGGGGAAACTCTCCCTTAGTAGACTAGGCTCTGTCTCACACCAAGGAACCTCCAATGGATAAATAGTGGTCAACACGGAGAAAAACTCCAAGAAAAGAAAACACAGGAAATACCTCCACCTCTCCCTGGGCTGGCTGGCCAAAAGCAGTCTTTCTCTGATTCTCCATGACGTGATGGGCCACGCCACCTCACTGGGATGAGTCTGTGCTGTCCTCTCCTGCTGGGCAACTGTTCCACAGCTGCTGAGCACCAGACACCTGCCAGGCACTGAGCAGATGACACTCAGATACTGACCTTGAGATAAAAGCAGAGAGAGGCAGAAAAGACAAGAAAACTCATGATTCCCATGAAGTATGATTAGTATCCTCACCTTGTGTCAAGCCACTCTCCAGACCACAAGCTGGACTAAGGACCTGGAAAGGGGGAAGAGGGGAGGTAGACCTGGCTTTCTGGAGGGAAGCTCTTGGTGAAAATTACCCAGTGGCTCCACAACCAGCCCCAGCTTCTAAGAAACAGCCCATGCTTTATCTTCCTTTTTTTTTTTTTTAAACACATTATTGACCAGAGACTTATTATTAATGCATCTTTTTTCACCCAGACATTTTTGACCACGGATGTATCAATATCACTTCCATAACAAATCACTGGCACCAGACATTAGTTTCCTGCAAAAATCCCCTGGTCAACAATGAGTTAAAAGCTTCTCAGCAACTAGCACTGAGCCTGGCATAGGCAGCACTTAGTAAGCTGCACACCAGGTGCCCGGAGGCAGATCTAAAAAGGCGGTAGAAGGGAGGAGGTGTGTGACAGCTCCAGAGTTCAGAAGGGACAGGAGTGAACCCTCCAAACACGGGGAAAATGCTTTCAGCAGTTCCTTTCCCTGCACTATCAATGACCAAGGCACAGGCAGCCCACGATCACTTTCGAATGCAGGGGCAGAGAAGGGCAGATGGGGAATCAGGCAGAGCAGCCCGGGTTAGCAGCTGGCTCTCCACCCAGGCAGGGGAAAGCCACCCAGCCAGGCCCAGGACCCCAGGCACTAGCCTCACTTCCTGAAAAGGTTCCACCGCCCCCCATCAAAAGAAGCCGGGGGAAGACTAACTTCTGGTTAAAAAAAAAAAAAAAAGCCTCAATTACTCATCCACCCCACAAATACCAACTGAGGACCCACTACATGCCAAGAACTGTGAGTTCAAATAAAAAGAACACAGACCAGGCCTCTGCCCTTCCGGAGTGATTGCCATTTTCCCACTTGAAGAAAAGGAACGCTCAGGAGAATAAAGGAACTCACCCCAGGTTCCCCGGCTAATGCTAATGAGGGGCTGAGTCAGGATCCGAACTCTGGCCTTTCTGGCCCCCAAACCCACCCCATCCTCCTGCACAAGGGCTTTGCAAGGCAGGTCCCAGAACCCTCAAGCCCAGGAACCACCCCCTCTGCAATAGGGCAGGAAGGCCACAGCTCCACCACTGCTCCAGGGGACACCTCCGTCCCTGGACACGGCGGGGGCGCGGCAGGCAGTGCGGGTCAGGGTCCTGCAGGAGGGGAGGGGGCGCCGCCCGAGGCAGGGTCTTCAGCTGCGCAGGGCCTGGCCCGGAAAGAGAGGGGAAGGCCTTCAGTTCGAAGCAGGGGCCCAGGAAGCCAGACTCTGCTCTTCTCTAGGGCCCTGGGGGAGCCCTCAGTTAAAGTGGAGGTTTGAACACTTTTCCCTTAGAGGTTACCGAGATCACGAAGGTCACGAAGATATTTGTCCGGCAACAGACAAGCGGCTTCAGGGGATGAAACGTTGGAGTCGGACGTGATGGGATGTGATCAGGGGCCTCTGGCGCCACAGCGCGGGTGCGGTTCACACCGGCTCCGCACGAACCTCCCTGCGATACCTCCGGCCTACGCATCCCCGGACCCGCTTCTCGCCGTCGGTGGGCTCAAGTCTCCCCACCGGGCGAGTGAGGCCCGGGACCCGACGCTCCAAAACGGCGCCGGCCGGTAGTGCGGTGACCCGAGGGCCCTTTGTCAAGAACACGAGTGCAGAGAGGTCCACATGCAGCGCAGGGAACCGGCTCAGAACCAAGAGTGGGCCTGGGCTTGGAGCTGACCTGCACTCCCCGACCCCACGGGCCTCAGTTTCCTCTCCTGTCGGGCGCAGGGGCGTACGGAGAACCGGCCTTAGGGGGGTTCCGGTCTGGGGGTTCCGGGGCAGCTTGGTCCTGCAGTGACTCACCCGGGGCGCCAGGAATGTCGGCTGCAGGTCAAACTGGACGACGTGAGAAGATGCTGGACGGTCCCGGCGACTCGGAGACAGAACCCGCCCTCCCTCTGTTGGGTGCTGGCGGAACTGCAGTTGAGAGACGGGCTGGGGCCTAGAGCGGCGAATCCCCGGATGGACCCCGCGCAAGCAGTCTCTTCGCGCCCCCTAGTGGATCGGAGTTGAAACCTACCCGCCAAGTATTCAAGCATTCTTTCATCTCCCCAACCATCCATCCGACTATTAAATGGTTAGGACGTCTGTAGTTTTGAGCTGTCTATTCCTTCTCTCTGATTTTCTGTTGCATTCACTCTTCCTATTGAATTCAGTCTTGCTGGGAACGTCAATTATGGTGTCCTGCCTTCTGACAAAGTGTTGTGTGTGGGGCTGAAGCTGGGGAAAGTATGCTTTCTTCTTTAATTTTGTATCTCGAGTGTGAGAGTGTGGATCCTAAAGAGCTTGGAGGCTAGTTGTGGGGCTATGAGTAGAATCATACTTCAACCAATTTCCAAATTAAGATGGCTGCACGGTGGAGGTGTGACTTATTGGGGTTCTGAAGGACTCAAACAGAAAAGGGAAATGGGAAGATGTTCAGAAAAGGGAGGAAGAGAAAGACTAAGAAGCTGATGTCGGGGTAAGGATGGGGGAGTGGATGCATGTGCTGGGATGTGAAGAAGTTAGAAACTGCATGGGGCATCTCATTGCATGATCTTTAAATTCTGATGCAAGAGAAGAAACAGAAATTTTCATTGTTGCAATGAGAGAGGGGCTCACTAGATTCCGAAGTGTAAGAAAAATTCCATGTGTCTCAGTCAGCTCCTGGCTCCTGAGGGCTTAAAAAATGAGAAAAAGGACAATTGAAAGGATCTAAGCAAAGTGAAAGTCAATAAAACAACAAGAGTAGAAACTAAAATAGCAGAAAATGAGCATAATCATATGTAGAGCAACAGAGCCAAACAATTTTAGCAATGAGGAAGTTGGTACAGTCAGAGCAGAAAGTAAAAAAATGAGAAAACAATCTATTTGACTTTTTGCTCGTAAAATTTAAAACTTAGGTAAAATGAGCACTTTTCTGGAAAATATTTAACAGAATTGTCTTAAGGGAAAAATAGAAAACCCAAATAATTTCATAACACTGTAAGCAATTGAATCCATAGTTAAGTCTTCCCACAAAGAAAACATCATAACCAAGTGCCTTAATAAGTAAGTTCTACAAAGCTTTACGATATTATACAGCCTCCTGGATAAGAGAAAAAGAGAAAACAGTTCTAAGTTCACATAATTCCCAAATTAGAAAAGGTTAATAAAATAAAAAATAAATTATAGGTTAATTTATTTAGAAATATAAACATCCTAAAAATATATTGGTAAATCTCAGATAGAACCAGGCTTGGTCAGTGATAACAGGAAAGCAAAGGACCCAGCTCAGATTCAACTGCCTTTCGACTCCTCTTCCTTTCACTGTTCCCCACCCTCCACCCACTGTATCCCTGGGTATGGCCTGCCCGCCCAGTGAGCTCACCCAGGAAGGAGCAGGGTCTTGGCCAAGCATGCCAAGCAAGGCAAGCCACAGAGACCCTGAGATGTATGCACGCTCAACACCTAGGCATCTCTGCATGGTCAGTACCTCCCAACCCACCGATGAGATGAGACACCTCCCAGATGCCTGACTCTTCCCCCAGCTACAAAAAGGTGGAAGTGCCTGTCCTTTGGCCTAGAAAGTAACTGAGAATTGAGAGTTTCAAGATTGTGGAGTTAAGGATTGCATTTCTCAGAAGTCCCTCTACTTCTTGCAAACCTTTCTCTTATTCTAGTGGACCTTCATGGGTTACACTGTCACAGGTTTAGTTATTAATATCTTCCGCTTGTCCTCATGAAGCTTGTGGGAAAATTCCCCCCAAGTGTTGCTCTTTAAAGATATTTCCAGGGACTACTCTGGTGGTCCAGTGGTTAAGACTCCAAGTTTCCTAATGCGGGGACCAAGGTTCAATCCCTGGTTGGGGAGCTAAGATCCCACATGCTGTGCAGCATGGGAGGGGCAAAAAAAGATATTCCCAAGAGTCTTCATTAGAAGGGCCCACCATTTAAGGATTAGAATGGAGATTTTTTGAATTCCCCCCTCCTTCAGGGTGGTAGAAAATAGGGTGACTCTGCAGGGCCAGAGAAGGATGTGCTAGGAAAATATCAAGTGTTTTCTGTGTTTAACCAAGCATCCCTAACATCTCTGCTTCTCAGCAAGAGACTATAATATGAATGGCATGTCCATGAGTTGGGCAGTGCACAGCCTGCACCACCGTATGTGGCAATCCTGCCTCCCTTCAGTGGAAGGTGGGTGGATGTGCACTTCAGGGCACACCCAGCCTGTGTCCCCTTGCTACCTCACATGTAAGAAATGGAGTAAATGTAAAGTCGGAAGTCCACACACAGAGAGAGGGGGACATACAGGACAGAGTGTCCTGGTAGCATTTCAGTCCCTGGTGTTTGTCACCTTGGAAGCTCGGTTCCACCTCTGCCCTCCCTCTTGTTCAATTATATAGGCTTCCCAATAATGTAATTCTTTGTTAGCATAAGTTAGGTTTCTGTCTCCAACACTCCTGGCTAAAAGCCCATAAATGGCCAATTATTAAGGTATTCCACCAGTGGCATGGAGCATGGGAGGTTGGCAGTTGCCTGATGCACTGTGTGTGCTTATCTCAGATGACTTTCTCATCTACGACACTGGCCTGCCTAACTGGAGACTGCAGCAAACAGGGCAGCATGTTGAAGTCTCAAAATCAAAGTATTGTGACAAGCTTTGCTTGGGGCATTCAGATAACAGTCCATGCTCAGTGGCTTGGCCTTTTTTGTCAGTCCGTGATGTGTCTGCAGACCTTAAAAACAAAACAAAATTGCAGTGCATGCTCTGGAAGCTCCTGAAGGGGTGGATGTTTCAAGGGAGTCTACTGCTGCCGGGGATGTGTTGGGGACCTATCCAGAACAGGAGTAGGCTGATGACTAGGTCTGCCTGGAACAAGGCTCTTTCAGGAGTGGACACAGTGGGCTTAAGGAGGCTCTACAGGGAGGAGAAGCCACCAGCCACTTGCTACTGGTCATCAAAACAGAACAGTAGCAGCAAAAAGAGGGCAAGGGCACTGCTCTGCCAGTGAACCTTCTATTCATTCATTCAATACACAGTGAGTAAGTGCTTCCACTCTGCGGGCACTGTGCTAGTGGGTGTGGCCAGCAGATGACAATCACAGCCTGACTGGCAGGAAATTAAAAAAGGAACAGTGAAAACTACCACCTAAACAATTCCCCAAACAACTGTTAAGTTAATGATTTTTTCCCATAAAGGCACTGGAAAAGCCATGCCCCTTTTCAAATGCTGCTTTTTGTTTTTCTACTTGTATAATGACTGGGACTTCCCTGGTGGCTCAGACAATAAAGTGTCTGCCTGCAATGCAGGAGACCCAGGTTCGATCCCTGGGTTGGGAAGATACCCTGGAGAAGGAAATGGCACCCCACTCCAGTTCTCTTGCCTGGAAAATCCCATGGACAGAGGAGCCTGGTAGGCTACAGTCCATGGAGTCACAAAGAGTCGGACACAACTGAGTAACTTCACTTTCACTTCTTTCACTGAATGACTGGGAGGTATAGGGATGAATGAAAGAAACCCTTTGTGTCTGCCTCATTCCAAGCTTATGGTCTAATAATCCACCAATATCCAATTAGCTCTGTCCCACAAATGCAAGCATGGGTTTCTATTGGGAAGTCTAGTAATTTATCCCAGTGACATCAAAAGTGTGGTAGATATCACAGAATCGGGAAGAAGACAAGATATGATAGACTGAGTTATGACCCCTCAAAAGGTGTTATGTTGAAGTCGTTTAACACCTGGTACCTGGGGATGTGACCTGCTGTGGAAACAGTCTTTACAGAGGTAATTAAGTTAAAATGAGGTCACGTTGCAAGAGGGAGGACCATTAATCCAATATGACTGGTGTCCTTACAAGTAAGGAGAAAGGTACTCCAGGAGAATGCTGTGTGACTCCCAAGGTTGATGGGCACCACCAGAAGCTAGGGAGAGGCAAGGAAGAATCTTGCCCAGAGTATCAGAGGGAACATGGCCCTGCCGTCACATTGATTGTGGACTTCTAACCTCCAGAATAGTGAGAGAACACATTTCTGTCTTAAGCCACCCAGTTTGTGGCACTTTCTTATGGCAGCCCTGGGGAATAAATTCAATACACATAAAAATTTTCTTTCTCTTCCACATCTTACCTGTATTAGCAAGCTACTTAATCTTTCTGAATCTCAGTTTCTTGACTCTAAAGTAGATCGAATATGCAAAATGGAGCAGCTGCTGTGTGAAAAAAAAATTTTTTTGGCTGCGCCATGCAGCTTGCAGATTCTTAGTTCCTTGACCAGGGATCAAACTCAGACCACAGCAGTGAAAGTGCTGAATCCTAATCACTAGGCTACCAGGGAACTCTCTGGTGCAGCTGCTGGGGCAAATAGTGTGGTGGTTGCTCAAAATATTAAAAATGGAATTGCTGTAGGATCCAATGATTTCACTTATGGATATATCCTCAAAACAACTGAAAGCAGGGTCTTTAAGGGATATTTGTCCCCCCACGTTCATGGCCATATATGCACTATAGCCAGAAAGAAGCCACTCAAATGTCCATTGGTGGATGAATGGATAAATATGATGTGGTCTATCACATAATGGAATATTATTCAGCCCTCAAAAGGAAGGAAATTCTAACAAATGCTACAACATACATGAACCTTAATGATATCATGCCAAGTGAAATAAACCAGTTATAAAAGGACAAATACTGAATGATTCCAGGCTTCCCTAGTGGCTCATTGGTAAAGAATCCATCTGCCAATGGTGGAGACACAAGAGATGTGGGTTTGATACCTGGTCCGGGAAGATCCCCTGCAGAAGGAAATGGCAACCCACTCCAGTGTTCTTGCCTCGGAAATCCCATGGACAGAGGAACCTGGTGGGCTATAGACCATGGGGTCCCAAAGAGTTGGCCATGACTTAGCAACTAAAGAACAATAACTGAATGATTCTACTTATGCAAGTTTCCTTGACTAGTCCAATTCAGAATCAGAAAGTAGAATGGTGGTTGCCAGGGACTGGGGAAAGTGGAGTTACTATTGGATGGCTGTAAGTTTCAGTTTGAAAGATGAGAAGAGTTCTGGGGATTGACTGCACAACGATGTGAATGTACTGGACACTACTGAGCTGAATATTTAAAAATGGCTAAGATGGTAAGTTTTATGTTATGGTTATTTTACAATTCAAAAATTTAGGAGACTTCCCTGGTGGTCCAGAGGTTAAGAATCTGCTTTACAAGGCAGGGGACACAGGTTCGATTCCTGGTCGGGGAACTAAGATCCCACATGCCTTGGAGCAACTAAGCCATCAAGCCACAGCTGGAGTCAGTGCCCCGCAAAGAAAGATCCCACATGACGCAATGAGGATCCTGTGTGCCGCAACTGAGACTCGGCGCAGCCAGATAATTAAAATAGGTAAAATAATGCATTGAAATATGTGAATACCATAAGTGCTTTTTTCAGTAGTTGATATCTTACCTTAAATAGTAAACTAGTAATACATTTTAGCTATTACCATGGTTATCATAATTTGATTAAAAATTAATATTCATTCATGCTGCTGCTGCTAAGTCGCTTCAGTCGTGTCTGACTCTGTGTGACCCCATAGACGGCATAAAAATTCTTAGAATTCTAAAAATAGAATATACATCATAAAACATTGTGCTCAGTCACTTCAGTCATATCTGACTCTAACCCAGTGGACTGTAACTCGCCAGACTCCTCTGTCCGTGGGATTCTCCAGGCAAGAATACTGGAGTGGGTAGCCATACCCTCCTCCAGAGGATTTTCCTGACCCAGGGATGGAACTCGCATCTCTTTCGTCTCCTGCATTGGTAGGCAGATTCTTTACCACAGAGCCACCAGGGAAACTGTCAGTCAATATCATACACAATGGTGAAATCATGGAAGAATTCTTCTATTTTTATCCTAGAAGCTCCAGAAAAATAGTCAGGGATGTCTGCTGCCCTTGGCCAGGATGACCCAAGATCATAAAAGTAAAGAATTGGGGACTTCCTTTGCGGTTCAGAGGCTAAGATTCTGCGCTCCCAACGCAGGGGGCCCAGGTTCCATCCCTGGTGAGGAAACTAGATCCCCCACAAACACCACAACAAGAGTTCACATGGCACAGCAAAGACAGAAGGTCCTGTATGCTGCAACTAAGACTCAGCACAGCCAAATAAACAAAGGCACAAATAAATAAATATTTTAAGAGTACAGAATTGCTATCGTCAACTAGCATGGTGAGAGAGAATGAGCCAAAGTCAAATATTGTTATCCTGGAATGCTCAGGTATTCAGGCAAGATAGATAATGATTCTCAAGTCAGGAAAGTTTAAGTTAATTAGCCACAAACATCTCAGTTATTTAGTTAGCAAAGGAGGCCCAAAACTGCTGCTCAGGGAAACTCAAGTTAAATAGCTAAGACCATCCAGAGTCATTAGTCAAGAGGGTTGATTCAAGGATTGTCCACCGCCGAATGAAGGAAAGTCTGACGTCACCAGGCAAAGTTACCAGGCTTTCTCTTGGGCTCTAGTCCCCCAGGGCCCAGCCTGCCAGTTTCTGAAGGGAGAAAGCCACCTCTTCTCCTGTCTGTCCCCATGGCAGAGGCCTGAGCTATATAAACCCTCAGTGAGCTCACACTGACTCCCCCTCCAGCATCAGTGGCCTTCAGCCCAGGACAAAAATGAACCAGAAGCAAGACTAG
Source organism: Ovis canadensis (assembly GCF_042477335.2). Classification (NCBI taxonomy): domain Eukaryota; kingdom Metazoa; phylum Chordata; class Mammalia; order Artiodactyla; family Bovidae; genus Ovis; species Ovis canadensis. The sequence goes on along the minus strand of NC_091257.1, from coordinate 82,720,904 downwards.
TCACAGGGAGGTTTGGAAGTCAGAGAACCCAGCTAGGGGGACCCAAGGAAGTGGGGGTGTGGAGACCTCGGTGGGAACTGACCCTGGTGGAGAGACCCTCTGTCTCATCTCTGTCCGAGCATCCAGTGAGGGTTTGGGGCTGCTGGAGACCCCCAAACAGGCCCAGACCTGGGCCACAGGACAGCAGAGGCCCTGGGCGGCTGGACTGGCCAAGGCTACCACTGGGCCTCAGTCCAAGCCTATTCCTCCTGAAAGATGTAGTAACAGAGCATCAATAAGGTGAGGAGGAGGAAAAGGAACAGAAAAATAAAAATTGCCAGTATGTTGTTCATTCTTAGTGTGGGGATGGAGCTTGGAGCTCCTGCAGGGCTCACCAGGCCAGCTGCTGACTTCCGGCCTAGACCCTGGGCATCACTTCCTTGGGACAATCTGTTTAGTCAGCTGAGACCTCATCTCCAAGCCCCACCCCCCTGCGACCCCACCCCAGGTCCAGGCAGCAGGAATCTCTCAGCCACTGTGAGGTCACAAACTCCAAGATGGCAGAATGTTGGCCTCCCAGTCACAGCCCTATCCTTTATAAATGCGATTAGTATTTTGAAAGTGAGACTTTTCGTATGTCATCATAAAACATATATATTATATATACATATTTTGGCTCTCTCTTTGAACTTTCTAAATGGAAATATCTTTTCCCTATCCTTAGAAAAATATCAGGCAGTCCTCATAACTTCTCTGATCCTTCTTAGGTAATAAGTCTTGTGTTACTAAAAATAGCAAACATGATTTCTATTCCATTGATTTAAATGTTCGTCTCATATATTCATCATGCTTTCAATGACTGTTGACAGTTAAGACTTCTCTGCTCTCCACCGTCTGGGACCAAGCATAGGGTGGGCTGCTGTCTGCTAGGAGGGAATGGGAACCTTCTCCCTTTACTTGCCCAGATGTGTTTCTAGTCACCAGTTTCTGCTCAGTCCTCCTACCCCCCAACTCCCAGTACCTCCAGGATCAGGTGAAATGAAGAGTGAGATGGGGGAACATTTCTCCCCAGGCTGGACCTGAAATTAAGGCTGTGCATTCTCCTTCGGCCCCTATTTCAAGGGTTCTTCAGCGAGCCTCCTCCTGGTGCCCTTTGACTGAACCCCATGTGGTGTGAACAGGCCCTCTTCTAACAGGCTCTGTCTAAAGTAGAACCTCTTGGGCAGCAGGTAGCCAGTCCTAGCCCAGATTCTACACCTGCTAAAGGAGACAATATACTGAGGAAGGGGTTGGGCACGGGTCACCTGGGGTTTCCAACGCTAGGTGACATTAATCAAGCTCCAAGGTGTTCCTGCTGGAGCTCCCAGTATGAGGATCACCAGAGAAAAAGGAACATCCTCCTACTCTTCCTCTTAGGGGCAAAGGAGGAGGGACTATTTTAACACACAGAGCCCATGAGTCCCTCTTTTTCATGCCTAACACTGTACTTTAAAATATATATATACATATATATATTTATTTATGGCTGTGCTGGGCCTTCATTGCTTTGCACAGGCTTTCTCTTGTTGCAGAGAGCAGGGGCTGCTCTCTAGCTGAGGTGCGTGGGCCTCTCCTTGTGGTGGTTTCTCTTGTTGCAGAAGACGGCTCTAGGGCATGTGGCTTCAGTAGTTGCTGTGCGCAGGATCAGTAGTTCTGGCACACGGGCTTAGTGGCTCGGCAGCACGTGGGATCTTCCCGGACCAGGGATCGAACTGGTCGCCCCTGCATTGCAAGGCAGATTCTTAACCACTGGATCACCAGGGAAGCCCCACTATACTGTTAATACCCTCGGATTGGAAGAGAGGATTGAGTCACAAGCAACCATTTTCCAGTTATTTCTTCCTAAATTCTACATCTAACCCAATACACTCTTTGGAAGGTAGCTGCCATTTTATCAGGTGGAACCTTCAAAAATTACAACCATGATTTGCTGTTGTTCAGCTACTCTTTCCTGTATTTTGGTGCCTCCTTGGTACCTCGGCTGAAATACCTATTTTAATATTTTGTTACACTAACAACAAGCATCAACCGCGCCTTTCAGATGGTCAGCCTCCTCTAGAGACTGGGGATGCAGAAATGAACCCTCCCAGATTCCCTCCCTGGCATCACGGGCACAAAGATGCAGATTACCTAGGCTGGAATCATGGCTCTGACCTTTCCCAGGCTTCTGAAAGCAGCTTTCCTTTACTCTGCAGCTTAGAACTACGAGGCTCCTTGTCTCAGTGGCACAGGAGACCCAGCCCCTCTCAGGAGGTCCCAGGCTCGTGGCTGGGGCCTGCGGAAGGGACTTGCTGTCAGTCCCCCACTTGCTGTTCCTCTCCTCTGGCTCCAAAGGGCTGATCAAAGCCAGACGGCCTGAGACCTGGGCTGTTGGACACAGCAGCCACCAGGCCCATGTGGCCACAGAGCGCTGAGGATATCTCCAGTCCCAGCTGCAATGTGCTGTCAGCATAAAACATACACTGATTCCAAAGACTATGCGCAAAAGAAAAGAAATAGTAAATATCTTATTAATAATTTAAAAATATTGGTTACACATAGAAATAATATTTTGATTATCTTGTATTAACTAAAATATAGTATTAAAATTAATTTTGCCTTTTAGGTACTTTTAAATTTTTTATTTCTTTTTATTGAAGTATAGTTGATTTACAATGTTGTGTTAGTTTTTGGTGTACAGCAAAGTGACTCTCTCTCTATATATATATTCTTTTTAAATTTTTATGGATTTATTTACTCGGGCTTTCTCCAGTTTTGGAGAGCAGGGGCTAGTCTCTAGTTGTGGTGCGCCGGCTTCTCATTGTGGCGACTTCTCTTCTTGTGAAGCATGACTTTTGGAGCATGTGGGCTTCAAGAGTTGCAGTACATGAGCTCAGTGGTTGTGGCACACGTGCCCCGCCACATGTGGAATCTTCCTGGACCAGGAATCAAACCTGTGTCCTCTGCGTTGGCAAGCGGATTCTTAACCACCGGGCCACCAGTGAAGTGCGCTGTATTCTTTTTTATACTCTTTTCCATGATGGTTTATCACAGGACATTGAATATAGTTCCCTGTGCTATACAGTAGGACCTTGTTGTTTGTGCATTTGACACATTTTTTTTTTTTTTTTACCTTGGTGCTGGTTTAATCACTAAGTCGTGTCTGACTCTTGCAACCCCATGGACTGTAGCCTGCCAGGCTCCTCTGTCCATGGGATTCTCCAGGCAAGGATACTGGAGTGGGTTGCCATTTCCTTCTCCAGGGGATCCTCCTGATCCAGGAACTGAACCCAGGTTTCCTGCACTGTAGTCAGATTCTTTACCAACTGATCTATGAGAGAAGCCCCCCCTTTTTTAATCTTACTTTTATTTTCTTTTTTATTAAGTTTTATTGGAGTATAGTTGCTTAACCTTTTTAATGTGGCTCCTGGGAAATTTAAAATTACACATTCAGCCAGCATTGTATTTCTACTGGATAGCGCTGCCTGTAGACCCTTCAAATACGGAGCACTCTCTATGTCTCATAAATAATCCCATCGTGTTCTAAATAATCCATGGTGTCCTCACAGTGACAGAAACTCTGGACTTAAAATAAAAATACTTACGTAGAGCAACTACCATGCTTGGCCATCTGCTCTGTGCTATGTCCTTGATGTGCACTGTTTCATTCAATCCTCACAGCAACATTATGAGGAGGGGAGCTCTGACTCTGCCCATTTTCCAGAAAGGAAAACTAAGGCTGGACAAAGTTAGGTCATAGCCACACGGAGAGTGAGGGCAAGAGCAGGAGACAGGAGGGCACCAGCACTGTGTGCACACCCAGCTCGTTAGTCTAGTGTCCTACCAGCCACAGCATCCCCCGGCCCCTCCTCCTCAGGAGACCCCCTAGGGTCTCACAGTCTTAGAACTGCACCAGCTCCTCCCAGCTACAGAAGATGGAGTGCTGTCACCCTCAGACCCCACCCCCAGCCATCTCCCTCTTTGTTGTATCAGTCAATGCAAACATGATTAAGTCCTTCTTGATCAAAAGCAGCTTCAAGGCTCAGTTCAGTTCAGTCGCTCAGTCGTGTCCGACTCTTTGCGAGTCCATGAATCCAAGCACGCCAGGCCTCCCTGTCCATCACGAACTCCCGGAGTTCACTCAGACTCACGTCCATCGAGTCCGTGATGCCATTCAGCCATCTCATCCTTGGTCGTCCCCTTCTCCTCCTGCCCCCAATCCCTCCCAGCATCAGAGTCTTTTCCAATGAGTCAACTCTTCGCATGAGGTGGCCAAATACTGGAGCTTCAGCTTTAGCATCATTCCTTCCAAAGAAATCCCAGGGTTGATCTTCAGAATGGACTGGTTGGATCTCCTTGCAGTCCAAGGGACTCTCAAGAGTCTTCTCCAACACCACAGTTCAAACGCATCAATTCTTCGGCACTCAGCCTTCTTCACAGTCCAACTCTCACATCCACACATGACCACAGGAAAAACTATAGCCTTGACTAGATGGACCTTAGTCAGCAAAGTAATGTCTCTGCTTTTGAATATACTGTCTAGGTTGGTCATAACTTTTCTTCCAAGTAGTAAGTGTCTTTTAAGTTCATGGCTGCAGTCACCATCTGCAGTGATTTTGGAGCCCCCCAAAATAAAGTCTGACACTGTTTCTACTGTTTCCCCATCTATTTCCCATGAAGTGATGGGACCAGGTGCCATGATCTTCGTTTTCTGAATGTTGAGCTTTAAGCCAACTTTTTCACTCTCCTCTTTCACTTTCATCAAGAGGCTTTTTAGCTCCTCTTCTCTTTCTGCCATAAGGGTGGTGTCATCTGCATATCTGAGGTTATTGATATTTTTCCCAGCAATCTTGATTCCAGCTTGTGTTTCCTCCAGTCCAGTGTTTCTCATGATGTACTCTGTATATAAGTTAAATAAGCAGGGTGACAATATACAGCCTTGATGTACTCCTTTTCCTATTTGGAACCAGTCTGTTGTTCCATGTCCAGTTCTAACTGTTGCTTCCTGACCTGCATACAGATTTCTCAAGAGGCAGGTTAGGTGGTCTGGTACATGCTAGGCTTATCTCCTTGTCATCCTCACGTTCCAGTTGCAGGTCATCAGAACACTATTTAAGTCTGGCGAAGTCCTAATGAATCCACAGTCAGAATTCATTCATTTGTTCAACTGAGCCAGCCTCGAAACTAGGTACTCTGAATACAATGGTAAATCAGATTAAGACCGCTATTGTCCAAGCTCAACACAGTCAACACAAGCTCTTGCTAATAACAGTTCCTGTCTTAGGCTCCCTGGTAAAGAATCTGCCTGCCAAGCAGGCAGGTTCAGTCCCCGGGTCGGGAAGATCCCCTGGAGGAGGAAATGGCAACCCAGTCCAGGATTCCAGCCCAGATAATCCTAGGGACAGAGGAGCCTGGCGGACTACCAGTCCAAAGGGTTTCAAGAGTTGGACACGATTTAGCAATTAAACAACAACAGGTAGAAGAGTAACCATTCCTACAGATTAATGACAAATCAGTGACAACAAACAGAACCCAAAGAAAAGCAGAGCAGATGAGGGAACGTTACTGCCAAGATTCCAGTCTGCTTCTGGAAATTACCCAGTCATGCAGACGCAGAACTTGGACTCCGCTCCACAAGAGGGCGCTACAAAACCGCTTGCGCGGGATCCACTCCGGGCAACGCCGCTCTAGGCCACAAGCCCCGTTTCAGCTGCATTTCCGCCGTCGCTGTGCGCGTGGAGGCGGTTCTTGCCCCTTTGTCCACGTTTCGTCGTGGATCCCACGCCATTTGCACGTATCCGGGTTCCATCCGCGGACACCGGTATCTTCCCGCACTGTTTGTTGGCTTTGTCTCCGCCGCTCTCCCGCGCCGTCTGGTCGTGGGGCACTCCGGGTGAGTCCTCTGCGGGAAGCGCCGGGCACGTGGTCCGCTCCCTCCCCAGCCCAAGGGGAAACAGACCCGAGCGGGGAGTACAGGCCGCAGGTCGCCTCAGAGCCCTCCGCTCCCTGTTCCGAGCCCGTCCCCTGAGCATGTGGGTCTCTCGGGACTCGTCTTCTCGACAGAGGGGCCTCTGGTCGTCTGGCCTCCTGCCGGCGCCGCTTCGGAATATGGGGGTCCCCTGGCCTCACCCATCTGTGGGGAAACTTGGGCTGGCCGACGGTGAAAAGCGGGTCAGGGGATGCGTGGGCCCCAAGGTCTTGCAGGGAGGTTGGTGCGGAGCCGGTGTGAACCTCACACGTGCTGCGCCAGAGCCCCCAGATCACATCCCATCACCTCCGACTCCAGTATTTCATCCCTTGCAGCCGCTCCTCGGTTGCCGGGCAGATAACCTTCGTGACCGTTAGCCCATTTCCCCTCGGTAACCTCTAAGGGAAAAGTGTTCAAACCTCCACTTTGAGAAAGCCCCCAGGGCCCTAGAAGGGTTCGCACTGAAGGCCTTCCCCTCTCTTTCCGGGCCAGGCCCTGCGCAGCTGAAAGACCCTGCCTCTGGCGGCTCCCCATCCCCTCCTGCAGGACCCTGACCCTCACTGCCTGCCGCGCCTCCGCCGTGTCCAGGGACTGAGCTACTGCAGAGGGGATGGTTCCTGGGCTTGAGGGTTCTGGGACCTGCCTTGCAAAGCCCTTGTGCAGGAGGATGGGGTGGGTTTGGGGGCCAGAAAGGCCAGAGTTCGGATCCTGACTCAGCCCCTCATTAGCCGGGGAACCAGGGATGAGTTCCTTTATTCTCCTGAACGTTCCTTTCCTTCAAGGGGGAAAAAGGCAATCACTCCGGAAGGGCAGAGGCCTGGTGTGTGTTCTTTTTATTTGAACTCACAGTTCTTGGCATGGAGTAGGTCCTCAGTTGGTATTTGTGGGGTGGATGAGTAATTGAGGCTTTTTTTTTTTTTAACCGGAAGTTGGTCTTCTCCTGGCTTCTCTTGATGAGGGGAGGTGGAACCTTTTCAGGAAGTGAGGCTAGTGCCTGGGGTCCTGGCCCTGGCTGGGCAGCTTTTCCCTGCCTGGGTGGAGAACCAGCTTCTAACCCGGGCTCCTCTGCCTGATTCCCCATCTGCCCTTCTCTGCCCCTGCATTCGAAAGTGATCGTGGGCTGCCTGTGCCTTGGTCATTGATAGTGCAGGGAAAGGAACTGCTGAAAGCATTTTCCCCGTGTTTGGAGGGTTCACTCCTGTCCCTTCTGAACTCTGGAGCTGTCACACACCTCCCCACTCCTACTGCTTATTTAGACACTTCCTGGCAGCTGATGTCAGTTGACTGCCCTCTGCCTGGCTCAGTGCTGGTTTCCGTGAGGCTTTGGGAAAGAATGTGGGTGGGTTCTGCCACTGCAGTGGTCTTGTGACTCTGGTCCCTGGTCTCAGCAGCCCTAAGACCTTGTTTGCCACTGGATTTGTAGTGATTGCAGGCTGCCTGTGTCCTAGTTGTTGGTAATACGGGCCGAGGAAAAGTTGCAAGAATTTTCCTCATAATTCAGGTGATCCTTGCTTGTCCCTTCCAAACCGGACCGCCCTTTAGTTGTTGTGACAGTGGCCAAGCCCAGTGTGCACTGAGGGTGTTGGGAGCCTCAGACCCGGCTTCCCCAGCATTCACACCCCGGGTTTTCCTGCTGCTGAGCATGATGGTTTCCTGTCCGGTTGGCTGATCACCTGCTGGCCTCTTGTCCCCTGCAGGAGTGTCACGTGGCTGCTTTGGGTGAGAGGTGTCCTCTGGGAGAGCCAAGACTGAGACCCAGGTAAGTGGTGTCCTGCTCATTCTGTCCTGCTCATCCTCCCAGTTCTGTGCAGGCTGGGAGGCCAGAGGTGTGGGGAGTGAGGGTGCAGTTGGAGGCCCGGCCCCTTTCTGCTGCTGAGAGCCCTGGGTGGAGGCTGCAGTGATGTTGAGAGGATGGAGGTTCACACCCAGTGACCAGCCGAGGGCTCTTCTGTGAGCCTGAGCAAGAGCTCTGTATGGTGTTCAACCCTGGTGGTGTGTACACTCACTCCTTCGGAACCCAGGGTCTCTCCGCGTTTCTGCCGTCAGTCTTCCCTTCGGCTCTTGGCAGGGACTGGGTAGATCTGCCGTCTTAGACTGTGAGTCTGGTCAGTGCTCCTTCTGGTGGTCTGCTCCTCGTCCAGGCTGCTTCTCAGGGTGCTGGCAGTGGCGTCTCTGCTCAGCTCCCTCACTGCCCTTCTCGGCCCCTGCATTCGAAAGTGATCGTGGGCTGCCTGTGCCCTGGTCATTGATAGTGCAGGGAGAGGAATTGCCGAAAGCCTTTCCCCGTGTTTGGAGGGTCCATCCTGTCCCTTGCAAACCCTGGTGCTTTCGTACATGTCTGTCTTTCCCCTGATTTGTGTTGCTTCCTGGCACCCAGTGCCGTGTGCTCACTGAGCTCCCCTCTTCCGGAGTAGGCACCTGCCTTGGGTCTTTGGGCTGGTGGGGGAGGGCTCCCCTCCTGGAAGCTTTCTCTGCTTCCTCCCTGCACCGCTTCCCACATCCTCAGCCCACCACCCAGCACTAACCCCGCCTGGGAAACTTGCTTGGCTGGTTGTGCCCGTTATGCTGTGATCTTGAGGGCAGTGCCTCTTCTGACCTGACTATAGCAGCTGGTCATAAAAGGGGGGGGAAACCAAAGAGGTAGAGATACCCTATCTGTTGCAAGGAGATCGGACTCCTCCCATTGCGGAGGGTCAGGGCACCATGCCCTCCAGCAAGCCAGCCTGCTGGGTCAGCCTCCTTTCCTTCTTTCCTGGGTGTGTTGTTTCTCTAGCACAAGGTAGGCTTACTATTACCTGCCTTTAATCCTGCTGGGGGTGATTTTCTAGTAATAGACTGGACAGAGCACAGTGTTGTTGAGGATATATATGTACTTAATCCCTTATACTAGATGGTGGCCCCACGGCCCTAGCCCTATAGCTGTTGGCCCTCCCAGTCCATTCTGGTCACTGCCAGTCAGCCACAGGCTGCTCCGCAAACCCTGACCTGAACATGTTGTTTTTAATGAGGTGGATGTGCAGCAGGTTGATCACAGTTGCCCCACCAGACAGATGACACGACTCTGTGTAAGAGACATTGCCCCTTCTAGTCCTTTACCCCGCAGGAGACCACCAGGATGCCCTGCTCGGGCAACTCAACAAGCCTCCATACCTACCTGGGGACAGAATAAGATGCTGTGTCACCAGGCACAGGGAATAGCTTCTGTCCAGGGATCTTCAGACTCCCCCGAGAACGTGTTTGTTGCTATGCTTGCCCTATTATCCCGCCAGAATTCTCCGGCAGAGCACCCAGAAGCTCACGACTGAATTGCATCTGGCTGTCTTAAATAAAAAAGGGGAGATGCTGGGAGCCAACACGGGAGATCCCACCCATGACAAGGTCATGTGGGAGAGCCTGGCAGGCAAGGCAGGATCAGGACTCCAGGGACTCCCTGTCCTCACCCATGACAAGTCATGCGGAAGAGCCTGACAGGGCAAGGCGGATCAGGTCTCAAGGGGTCCTCTGCCCGAGCATCTACCCCAAACCAAAATCTGTCTGTTTACTGTCTGCTATACTACACTCTTCTGACATTAACAGGGGCTATCCCCGACCACCTTTCTCTGGAAAATTAACTTACAGCTCCAGTTAATAGTCTCCTGCATATAAAAGGAGTGTCTCAGCTCAAACCTCTCTGCTGGCAGTCTAGCTTGTGTGACAGGTTTACCCACACTCTTGCTACTATGCACATTGATTATAACTTCTCAACCATAAACAGCACAGAGAGTTTGGAGTATTTTGAAAGTCTTAGTTAGCATAGGGCTTTTCTAAAGATAAAAATCATGTTGGTGAAGGGTTTCATTGCTGAGTTAATGATTGCCACCAGGCCTCCATATCCTCAGGCACCTGGAAGTGTATTAATGTAATTGGAATGTAGAAAAAGAAATACAGTCGTTTTGATGTTAGCAATATTAGACTTTTGAGTTAATGAATTTTCTCTTTGTTATAAGGAGAAGGCAATGGCACCCCACTCCAGTACTCTTGCCTGGAAAATCCCATGGACGGAGGAGCCTGGTAGGCTGCAGTCCATGGGGTTGCTAGGAGTCGGGCGTGACTGAGCAACTTCCGTTTCACTTTTCACTTTCATGCATTGGAGAAGGAAATGGCAACCCACTCCAGTGTTCTTGCCTGGAGAATCCCAGGGACGGGGGAGCCTGGTGGGCTTCTGTCTATGGGGTCGCACAGAGTCGGACATGACTGAAGTGACTTAGCAGCAGCAGCAGTACTCCTCTTTCTCTGTTATAAGTTGTTTTATCCTTGCTATGTAAGAATGTAACTTTATCACTGTCTTAAGACTAAGCAGATTTCAGAAAAAACATCTTAAGGGAAAACAAGTTTTCTGATTAACCTTTATCAGTAGAAACAAAGGCTTGTAAGAACAAAGATATGCAAAGAACACTCTGTCTTTAGATAAGGGTCAGAGTAGCTGACCCTGCCTGACTCTGCTTTTTACATTTATCTCTATGTACAACTTAAAGTATAAAAGCTTCCCTGAAAAATAAAGAGACGGACCAGTTCCTCGAAAAACTGGTTTCCCCCCGTGTCGTTCTTGCTTTATCTTTCTCTTACTCTCCTTTTCAGGCTGCTTCCTTGGTGCGCAGGGGCTCGCCGTGTTCACTTATTTGCCTGGGCTTCTAAGACCTGAATGGGGAGGCGCTCTGTGTCTTCACTCCTTTGGGAGACTGGGAGGGCGCCTGCGGCCTAGGTGAACAGTGCAAGTTCCTTGTCTGGAACTTTATTGGCTTTCTGCGTAAAAAAGGAATATCAGCCTCTTTCTCTCTTATATTTTCTTAACTGCTATATTCCTTCTTTATCTCTTTCTATGAAAGTGATGTCGCTCAGTCGTGTCCAACTCTTTGTGACCCCATGGACTGTACCCTACCAGGCTCCTCTGTCCATGGGATTTTCCAGGCAATAGCACTGGAGTGGATTGCCATTTCCTTCCCCAGGGGATCTTCCTGACCCAGCGATCGAACCCAGGTCTCCCACATTGTAGACAGACGCTTTACCGTCTGAGCCACCAGGGAAGTCCTATCTCTCTTTATATCTCTAAATAAATATTTTTAGGTCGCTGACGCTGTAACTGGGGCTGGACTCTGGTAAGTGGCACCTGGAACAGGCTATCCGAAGGTAGGTCTCCCCCAGTGTGCAGTTTTCGGACAGCTAGGCCCCCACTCAGGGTGCTACGGACCCCCCTGCATAAGATAGGTAGGGAAAGAGGGGTGGGAAGTTTTGGGTTGAAAAGAAACCTGGTTGATAGGTTGAAAGAAACCTGAAGTATTGATTCTTACAATATAAAACAAGAAATCTGTACTGAAATCTGAAATCTTTTTCTATAAAATTTCTGACTTGGGTAGCAGTGAATCTAAAGAAGGACAGCTTTTTATAGGAGTAATTTTGCAACTGTTAAACAAAAGAGGAATTAAGGTTAAGAAAACTAATGTTTGATATTTTTTTACTTTTGTACAAGAGCAGTGTCCTTGGTTTCCAGAAGAGGGCAGTGTTAACTTAGATACTTGGGAGAAGGTAGGGAAACAGCTAAAAACTTATTACACTCAGCATGGTCCGGAAAAAGTACCTACTGATACTTTTTCCTTATGGAATATGATTAGAGATACTTTAGATCCAGCTCACGAATCTGAAAAGGTACATGTTAAAGAGGGAAGTGAGGAGGAAGAGTCCAAGCCTGACTATCGACAGTTAAACATGCTGTCTGCCATGAACGCTGATAGTCATGCTGAGAATAGAGATGAAAAGAAAGATCAGCTTTCACCTCAAGATGAGGAAGATTCAAAAGAAGTGGCAGTTCAATATCATTCTGATGAGGATTCGTCTTTTTTAGCTAAAGATACTCCTAAGAGCCTAAGAGAAATATCCCCAACTAGACCATCAGTAAGATTTAAACATCAGACAGTTACAGGATCTCTAGAACAGGAGAAGAAAAACATGGGACGCCTTCGTTCCCCCATGCCTCCCCCTCCTCACAGGGATGAGGGGCCTCCGCTAGCAGTTCCCTGGAGAAGGGTTCTCTCTATCCCTGAGGATGAATTTGATCCCCACCTTGAGGCTTGTTTTAGCGATAGGGGAGAAACCCCCTACTGGGAACCCCTTCCAATGAAAATGATTAAAGAACTCAAACAGGCTTGTGCCGTGTATGGGGCTACAGCCCCGTACACTATAACAGTATCAGAGGCCTTAGCGGCCAGATGGATGACACCCCATGACTGGAAGACAGTTGCTAAAGCTTGTCTGTCTAGAGGGCAATATGTACTTTGGAGAGCTGAATATGAAGATCTTGCCCCAAAACAGGCTGATGCTAACCAAAAATATGGCCCAAGATATATTGTAAAAAGTATGTTGACAGGGACTCATGAATTTGGAACACTAAGAGAACAGATGGGATTAGACAGAAGAACTCTAGATCAGGTAACTGCCTGCAGCCTCGGGGCTTGGCGACATTTGCCTCAAGGGAAGGAATCAACCTCTTTTTTAAACATTAGACAAAAACCAGAAGAGCTATATGAGGACTTTATATCACGACTTACAGAGGCAGTTTACAGAGTAATTTCCAATTCTGAGGCAGCTGAAATACTGATAAAACACCTGGCATTTGAAAATGCTAACTCTACCTGCCAGGCCGTTCTATGTCCTATAAAAGAATCTGGACAAATAGAAGATTATATCAGACAGTGTGCAGACGTAGGACCAGCAGTGATACAGGCCATTGCCATAGCTGCAGCCATAAAGGGAAATTCTTATCAACAGGAAGTACAATCCTTTTTTGCAAGCAGGAATAACCTGTCAAAGAGTCGTTCCAGTAATCCAGGCCAGAATACTAGTTTATCCAAGGCCTGCTACTCTTGCGGACAGGAGGGACACTTTGTCCATGCTTGCCCCCAAAAAGCAGCTGGTTCTTCTGTGCCAAATCCTGCCTCCCTGGCTGCGGCTCCTAATCTTCCTAAGGTTCTTTGCCCTCGTTGTCAGAAGGGGTATCACTGGGCAAAGGATTGTAGATCAAGATTCCATAAAAATGGAACCTTGCTAGTTCCTGACCAGCAGTTGGGAGACAGGTTGAGGGGCCAGCCTCAGGCCCTGACAATGATTGGGGCAACAACGCTGAACCCATTCATACCCTTTGTCCCATCACAGAACTCATCAGAGCAACCCCAGGCAGCGCAGGACTAGACCTCAGTTCTGCCACCTCAACAATATTAATGCCAGATAGTCCCACTATAAAAATCCCTACAGGGGTTAAAGGTCCATTACCGACAGGCTTGGTAGGAATTATATTAGGCAGAAGCTCCTTAGCTATGCAAGGTTTGACAATTATCCCTGGAGTGATTGACTCAGATTATACAGGAGAAATTCAGATAATGATTTCACCCCCAACTAAAACTATTCAAATTTGGCAGGGACAAAGAATAGCTCAACTTTTACTTTGCCCTGCTACACTGCTATGGGACACACCGCTACTCAAAGGGAAAGGCAGGAAAAAGGATTTGGGTCCAGTGATATGGCCTTTTGGATAACAGAAATTACTCAGAAACGCCCCATGAAAAATATCCTGGTCAGTGGCAAGTCTATTTTGGGTCTGTTAGATACAGGAGCATCTCTTGCATCGCTGGGAAAAACTGGCCCAGCTCCTGGCCCACGCATACTACTGAAAATGAGTTGGTGGGGTTAGGGAGAGCCCCCGCAGTAGTCAAGAGTGCAAAAATATTAGATTGGCAGTTTGAGGATACCTGTGGAACTTTCCAACCCTATGTAGTTCCTTCGTTCCCCTTTACCTTATGGGGGAGGGACGTGCTGTCTCAAACGGGAGTACTACTTTTTTAACCATGATGATAAAGTGACCTCCCAAATGCTCCATATGGGCTATGATCCATCAAAAGGATTGGGTAAACAACAGACAGGAATAATTGAGCCAATTTGCCTGACCCCTCGACAGCTACGTTCTCAATTGGAGTGTCTGCCAGGAGCCAGTGTGAGGAACTCCGCCTGTGGCAGAGAAAAACAGAAAAAGAAAGAAAAATAATCATAATAAAAAGGATTCTACAAATAGAAATGTTTATCTTATGGCCAAATAGAACATTTTTGTCAGCAATGTCCTGCTAAACAGAGACAACAAGCTGTGCCAATCAACCCCAGGTAGCTCAGGACTAGACCTCAGTTCTACCACAGCAACAATATTAACCCCTGACGTGCCAGTTACTCAGATTCCAATGGGAGCGGCTAGCCCCCTGCCTGAGGACATTTTGGACTTGTGCTAAGGTGTAACTCGCTTTCTTTTCAAGGAATTTCGGTGGTGCCTGGTGTAGTAGATTCTGATTATACTAAGGAAATTAAAGTTTTTATCTCGCCTGCTAAAACTGTGCAAATTAATAAAGGTCAAAGAATAACACAGCTTTTGCTTTTACCTTAACAGACAAGAAAAACCTTGACTTCTCAAGGTAGAGGCCCCAGAGGATTTGGATCTAGTGATCTAGCTTTTTGGGTGCAGGAAATTACTGCTTCTAAGCCTTTGAAAGATCTTTTAATTCAAAAAAATAAAAATGTCAGGGCTGTTAGACACAGATATCTTTTGCATTGCTGGGAAAGACTGGCCAGCTCCTGGCCAACACATACTACTGAAAATGAGTTGGTGGGATTAGAGAAAGTGGTATGTGGAGTGGGAACGCTGCAGAAGAAAAGGTGAGGGAGAGTTTAGAACCTTTGGGAGTAGTGAGTTCCCTGTTGCTGGAGGTATTCAAGCAAAGATTAGATGGTTGCTTGTCATCTAAAGAGCTATAGACCTGATTTAGGTTACGGAAGGATAACTGGAGAAGCTTATAAAGATATTGTGCAACACCACTTTACTTGCTTCTTATATTTAGGTCTGCCAAAAGTTTTGAAAACTGATAATGCCCCTTTGAAGCTGCGGAGAGATTGTTTACTAACTTTAAATGATTTCCAGAAATTATTAGGAGATATTAATTAGATACGCCCATATTTAAAACTGACTACTGCAGATTTAAAGCATTTGTTTGATAGCTTAAAAAGAAAAAAAGCGATCCTAATCCCAGTTCTAAGGGAAAGTTGACTAGTGAGACAGAGTCAGCTCTTGTTAAAGTGGATGAGGCTTTAAATGAGCAGTTAATTAGGATTGTGTGAAGTCGCTCAGTTGTATCCGACTCTTTGCGACCCCATGGATGGTAGCCTACCAGGCTCCAGGTCCATGGGATTTTCCAGGCAAGAATACAGGCAAGAATACTGGGCTGCCATTTCCTTCTCCAGGGGATCTTCCCAACCCAGAGATCAAACCTGGGTCTCCTGCATTGCAAACAGATGCTTTACTGTTTAAGCTACTAGGGAAGTGAACTGACATACGTAAATGTCATGATCTTTCATAAGATTATGGTCTCAAAACTGGTGGTAAACTGATACTTCAGATTAACAGTGCTGGGTAAAAATGGTGACTAGTTATGGAAAACAGTGTGCTGATGCCTCAAAAAAATCAGACACAGAATTGCAGTATGATGGCAGTTCTACCTGTGGAGTATAGAGGAAAAAGAAGTGAAAACAAGAACTCAGACATTCATAGACCTGTGTTCATAGACCTATTAATTAATTAATTAATATTACCAAAAAGTGAGATTAAATTACTCTTGCCACGAAACAGACACCTACAGGATGCTTGTGACAAGAAGGCCCATTGGTTCCATCTACCAGTGACCCCAAGAAAAATAGTTTTATCCCAGCTTGGTGGCACAATTAATTATATTATTTTTTTAAAAAGTGTGGAACTTTTTGGAAAAGAAGTAACAAATATACTAATTCCATTCGGTAAGGATCAACTGCAAGTCTTTTACAAAATAGTGATGATTGGCAAGTTGCCCTGATAGATTTCAGGGGTCAAATTTTGTTTCATTTGCCCTTAAGTCCCCCATTGCATTTTTTGAAAACACATCCAGTAATTTTTCTGAAAATTTTTCTATTCAGCCTTTGAAAGGGGCTACGACTTGGCCTCTGGTTAAGTGAAAAGATCTCCTTACAGGAGAGTCGAAAGGGCCAGCTATACTGCTAACTTGTGGGAGAGGGTATGCTTGTATTTTTCCCCAGGATGCTGAGTCGCCAATTTGGATCCCGGACAGACTGATTCACCATGTCGCAGTCCCTCAGACACCTGGTTCCTCCACTGCTGCAACCACAAAAAGGAGAAAGGACGCTCCTCTGCCCCTGCCTCCGCCGCCCACCTGAAAAGTCTAGCAGACTCTAAGACAACTGGCAGCAGAGATCCCAGAAGAACCACCCACTGAGCAGAGGTCATGGCTTTACATAAAAGACCGTGATCCTCCTTCAGTTCAGTTCAGTCGCTCAGTCGTGTCCGACTCTTTGCGACCCTATGAATTGCAGCATGCCAGGCCTCCCTGTCCATCACCATCTCCTGGAGTTCACTCAGACTCACGTTCATGGAGTCCGTGATGCCATCCAGCCATCTTATCCTCTGTCGTCCGTCCCCTTCTCCTCCTGCCCCCAATCTTTCCCAGCATCAGAGTCTTTTCCAGTGAGTCAACTCTTCGCATGAGGTGGCCAAAGTACTGGAGTTGATCCTCCTTAATCTTAGAGAATTCAGCATTAGTAAGAGCAATTACTTGTTACTCTTACTATTACTGTTACTGTGGCAGCAATATCGTTGACTCAACAAGTGCAAGTGCCCAATATGTTGAAAAATCATTTTAGGTGTTTGGAATAGCTCAGATATTAGTTTAGATTTAGGGAAGCTTCATAATCAGATACAGACCATGGAACACTCCTGATTAGATTTTACTGCTGCAGGAGAAGCCAGTGACTTTTTCCATACATTCTCTAACTTCATTTCTGGAAAGATTATTCTTTCTACTGTTTTTAGTTATGTTGCTGTGGGTGCTCTAATCTTGCTCCTCATAATCATTCTTCCTTGTATTGTCAAGATTCTTTGGCAGAGAATTCAGAAGCTCGTGACTGAGCTGCATCTGGCTGTTTCAAGAAATAAAAGGGAGATGCCGGGAGCCAGCGTGAGGAACTCCGCCTGTGGCAAAAGTCGTGAGGAGGGAGGCTCGGCAAAGGCGGGATCGAGCCTCAGGAGACCCCCTGTTCCCGAGCATCTACCCCTGCCCAGAGCCAGCACAGGAGATCCCACCCATGACAAGGTCATGTGGAGAGACCTGATGGCAAGGCAAGTCAGGTCTCAAGGGGTCCTCTGCCTGAGCATCTACCCTGAAACCAAAATCTGTCTGTTTACTGTCTGCTATGCTATACTCTTCTGACATTACAGGGGGCTATCCCTGACCACCTTTCTCTGGAAAAAGTTAACTTAGAGCTCCAACTGGTCTCCTGCATATGAAAGGAGTGTCTCAGCTCAAATCCCTCGATGGCTCTCTAACTTGCCTGACAGAGACTTTCACAACTTGTGATTGTTTACAGCCCCTCAACCGCGAGAGGCATGCAGCTTAAAACATCTTAAAGATATAGAGCCTTTTCTAAAAAGCAAAAAATTATATTGGTGATGGGTTTCACTGTTGAGTCAATGACTGCTGCCAGGCCGCCATATCCTTTATCTTTTAGGCACCTGGGAGGGTATTAATCAATGTAATAGGGATGCAGAAATAGGAATATAGTAGTTTTGGTGTTAGCAATACTAGACTTTTGAGTTAGTGAATTTTCTCTTTGTTATAAATCACTGTACTTCTCTTTCCTTGTTATAAATTGTTGTGTCCTTGCTATGTAAGAATGTTAACTTTATTTAGTGCTTTCTGAGAGTGGCACCAGATTTTGGAAAAGAACAACACTATTAAGGCAAATAAGTTTTCTGGTCGACAGACCCTTATCAAAAAAGGGCCGTAAAATGCTAATTGGCCTTCTGGCCAGAAGATGATGTAAATCAGGTAAGACTTGTGTATACAGCTAGGTATGCAGAGAGAAAGCCTGGTCTCTATAAGAGTCAGAGCTGCTGACGCTGCATAATTTTGTATTATCCATTGATCTCTGTGTGCAACCAAAAGTATAAAAAGCTTGCCTGAACAATAAAGGATGGGCCAGTTTCTGGAAAGACTGGTTTCCCCCGTGTCAACTTTCTCTCTCCTTCTCCCTCTCCCTCCCTCTCCTTTTCAGGCTGAATTCCCATCTGGAGCGTGGAGGCTCACCAGGTCTACTTACTTGCCCTAGCTTCTAAGACCCACATGAGAGGGAGACCAGGGCGGGGCACCCTCTGCTATTCGAGCAGGCACCGGTGGCCTACGTAGATGGTGCCAACTTCTTGTCTCGAGGTTTTATTAGCTTTCCGTGTAAAACAATTTATTCAGCCTCTTTTCTGCACTAATTTTCCTACTATACTATTCTTTCCTAATCTTATATTTCTAATTAAGTAGTCCTTTCCCAGACGCCGACTCCATCCCTGTTTCGAATTATCCTGGATTCACCGGGGCTGGACCCCAGCGTACCCCCAAAAACCAGAGTCTGCCTGCTTTACTGTGTTATGGTTTCTGCCTACTCTTCTGACATTAACGGGGCTGTCCCCTCACCACCTTTTTCTGGAAAAAGTTAATTTAGAGCTTTTAGACAATAGATCTCCTGGGCATAATAAGAGTGTTTCAATCCAAAAACCCCTCTGATGGCTTTCTAGCCTGCTTGCTGGACTCTTACAGCTGTGCCTGTGATTGTTTGTGGCCTCCCAACTGCGAGAGGCACAGGAAGCTTAAAACATCCTAGGAATGTAGGGGCTTCCGAGGAGTCAAAATCACTTAGAATAGGATTGATTAAGGGTTTCATTTGTTGAGCCAATACTTGCTGCCAAATTTTTATATCTTTTATTGATTGGTATAGTTGATAGGTAGAAAAAACAGGTAGTAGCCCTGGTATTAGCAACATTAGATCTTTGAGTTAAGTACTTTCTTTGTTATAACCCATTGTACCTTTGTTCTACAGGAATGTAACTGCATTTAGTACTTTGAGGGTGATGCAGATTAAAGAAAAAAAACACTAAAAGGGAAAAAGAGTTTTCTGGTTGATAGACATTTATCTAGGAACAGAGCCATAAAAATGTTAACAGGTCTCTTGGCCAAAAGACCTGAGACCTTTTGTATATGGGAAGGTGCGGGGGACTGCCCGTGAAGGGTAAGTCTTGGGAGCTGCTCAGCAGGTTATGCAGAGCCTTAGGCATGTTCCTAAGCTCCCTGTCCCGCCCCCCTGAAGAATTTTTATAGCCCTTAAGACTCCAGGATGTCTAGTTCCTGCAACATGTCATAGGAAAGAGAATTATGTTCTGTACACAATAGGTAAGGGTCTGGTGATTTTCTGTACACAACTGGTGATTGTATCTTGAGATTAAAAACAATGTCACAAGTCACGTATACTATCCTATATATACTGCTGCACAATAAAGAAAGGCATCAGCCATTTTGGTCTGATCCTCTCAACCCCATCTTTTGTCTCTCATTTTTCTTAGCGGGGACGCTCCGTTCTCTCCCTGTGCAGGTGCGACTCTTGCTTGTGCTGGCCGCGGCAGGAAGGTATGCAAAAAGAAAGTCTGGTCTCAATAAGGGTCAGGACTGCTGCCCCTGCATAACTCTGCATATTCCATTATTTCTCTGTATACAACTTGGGGTATATAAGCTGCTTTTGAAAATAAATTTGTGGGCCTGGCAGCGATGCTTGACTCCCCCATGTCGTTCCTTGCTCGTTTTTCTGGCTGAATTCCCATCTGGAGTGTGGAGGCTCACCGAGTCTACTTATTTGCCCTGCTTCTAAGACCCACGCGAGAGGGAGCCCAAGGTGGGGCACCCTCCGGTATTAAAGTGGGTGCCGGTGGCCTACGTAGATGGTGCAAGTTCCTTGTCTTGGAACTGTATTGGTTTTCCAAGTAAACCAAGTTATTCAGCCTCTTTTCTCCACTAATTTTCCTACTACACTATTTTTTCCTAATCTCTCTTTATATTTCTAAATAAATTTTTCCTCGCCGACTCCATCCCCGCTTCGAATTCTCTGGATCCACCGGGGCTGGACCCTGGCAGATATCCAAATGTATAATGGAGGCCATTCTTTTTGCTGCTGACCCCATTACATGGAAATCTCAAGACCCAGTGTGGGTGGAACAATGGCCTCTGCCTAAAGAAAAATTACTGGCAGCTAAAACGTTAATTTTACAATTGGGACATACTGAACCATCCAATAGTCCCTGGAACACTCCTATTTTTGTCATAAAGAAAAAGTCTGGTAAATGGCAACTTTTACAAGATTTGAGAGCTATTAATGCCACCATGGAAGGCATGGGGGCCTTACAGCCTGGGCTCCCTTCCCCAGTAGCCGTTCCAGAGGCATATTATGTAATTGATTTACAAGACTACTTTTTTACCATTCACTTAAGTGCTGAATAAAAAGCGATTTGCCTTCAGTCTGCCATCAGATAATTTTAAACAGCCTTATTTAAGGTTTCAATGAAAAGTGTTGCCTCAGGGAATGAAAAATAGCCCTACCCTATGTCAAAAATTTGTTAATGCTGCTTTAGAAGAAATTATCGGAGAAGGCAATGGCAACCCACTCCAGTACTCTTGCCTGGCAAATCCCACAGATGGAGGAATCCCTGGTAGGCTGCAGTCCATGGGGTCGCTAAGAGTCTGACATGACTGAGCAACTTCACTTTCACTTTTCACTTTTATGCATTGGAGAAGGAAATGGCAACCCACTCCAGTGTTCTTGCCTGGAGAATCCCAGGGATGGGGGAGCCTGGTGGGCTGCTGTCTATGGGGTCGCACTGCTGGGAGCCAGCGTGAGGAACTCCCATGGCAAAGGTCATGAGAAAGGAGGCTTCGGCAGGATCAAGCCTCAGGAGACCCCCTGTTCCCACGCATCTACCCCCAAAACCAGAGTCTGTTTTATGCTCTCACCTATACCTCTGACTTTACGGGGGGCTCTCCCCCATCACCAGTTCTCTCAGAGAAGGAGCTAACTTGCAGCTCCAGTTAATAAAAATTCCTGGGCGTGACAAGAGTGTTTCAACTTACAAACTCCTCTGAAGTTTCTCTAGTCTGCCTGATCAGGTTAATCCGGCCACATGTGATTGTTTACAGCCTCCCAACCGTGAGAGGCATGAGATGCTTTAAAACTTTCTAAATACAGGCTGTTTTGAGAAGTTATAAGATTATTAATATAGTATAGTGGGTTGGTTAGGAATTATATTGGTGAAGGGTTTTTCATTCGTTGTGCCAATAATTGCTGCTAATTCCCTGCCCTGGGTGTGACAAGGGTGTCTCAGGTCAAACCTCTATGCTGACAGACTAGCTTGTGTGACAACCTCTCAACCATAAACAGCACAGAGAGTTTGGAGTATTTTGAAAGTCTTAATTAGCATAGGGCTTTTCTCATTGTTGAGTCAATGATTGCCACCAGGCCTTCATATCCTTAGGCACCTGGGAGTATATTAATCAATGTATTTGAAATATAGAAAAGGAAATATAGTAGTTTTTGAGGTTAACAATACTAGACTTTTTGAGTTAATTAATTTTTTCTTTTGTTATAGATCACTGTACTTTGTTATAAATCACTGTGTCCTTGCTATGTAAAATGTAACTTTATCACTATCTTAAGAGTAAATAGATCTTAAGGGGAACACTGGTGAAGGGTTTTCATTTGTTGAGCCAATATTTGCTGCTAAATCTCCATATTCCTTGCCCTTATACTGAATATAACTAGCATATAGGAGAAATAAGTATTAACCTTTAATCATGTTAAACCTTAAGCTAAGTAAATTCCTTTCTTGATTGTAATCCACTACACCCTCACCCTATAGGAATGCAACTTTATTTGGAGGGTGGTGCTTGGTTTAAGAAAAAATCACCCCTGGAAAAAATCAGTTTTCTATTGACTGACCATTATCAGAAAGGGAAATGTCACCAGGCTTCATGGCCAGAAGATGATGTAAAACCCATAAAACTTTTGTATAATTTTATATGAAGCACCTGATTGTGACAAGGGTCAGGTCTGCTGACCCCCGTGTGACTCTGTATTCATCCCTATGTATAACAAAAAGTACATAAGCAAACCTGAAAAAGAAATCGGATCAGTTTCTGGAAAGACTGATTCCCCCGTATCGTTTCTTTCTCGCTCCCCGTTTTTCTGGCTGAATTCCCATCTGGAATGTGGGTACTCACCAAGCCTGCTAATTTTGCCTGGGCTTCTAAGATAAGACCGGGGAGGCCTCAGTGCCTCCTCTCCTTTGGGAGAACGGAAAGATGCCTGTGGCCTATGTAGGTGGTGATTGGTATTCCATATAAACCAAGTTATTCAGCCTCTTTTTCTCCACTAATATTTCCTACTACACTATCCGTTTCTAATCTCTCTCTATATCTGTAATTAAATAAGTTTTTTCCTAGGACGCCTACTCCGTCTCCCCTGCAAATTACCGTGGACCCACCGGGGCTGGACCCTGGCATTGCACAGAGTCGGACACAACTGAAGCGGCTTAGCAGCAGTAGCAGCAGCAGAGCTAAATATGCACAGGTATATATGATTCATTATGTGGATGACATTTCAATAGTTCATTCATTTCAATAGCTCATTACAAACCGTTCTCCAAGATTTCACTCAGCCGCTGTCAGCTAGAGGCTTGAAAATTGCCCTGGAAAAAATTCAAACCAACCCACCCATAACTGTTACAAATTCAGAAACAGTGACTCATTCCCCACTGGAATTAAGATCACCTTGTTTCTCTGAATGATTATCAAAATCTTTTAGGTGATATTAATTGGATAAGGCCTTATCTTAAACTAACACTGCTGAGCTAAAGCCTCTTTTTAACATTTTGCAGGGATCCTGATCCAACTTCAAAACCGCAATTAACTATTGAAGCTCTGGAGACCCTAGGCAAAGTAGAAAAGTCTTTATCTGATAGTTATGTTCAGTTCAGTCGCTCAGTCGTGTCCAACTCTGTGACCCCATGAATCGCAGCACGCCAGGCCTCCCTGTCCATCACCAACTCCCAGAGTTCACTCAGACTCATGTCCATCGAGTCCGTGATGCCATCCAGCCATCTCATCCTCTGTCGTCCCCTTCTCCTCCTGCCCCCAATCCCTCCCAGCATCAGGGTCTTTTTCCAATGAGTCAACTCTTCGCATGAGGTGGCCAAAGTACTGGAGTTTCAGCTTTAGCATCATTCCTTCCAAAGAAATCCCAGGGTTGATCTCCTTCAGAATGGACTGGTTGGATCTCCTTGCAGTCCAAGGGACTCTCAAGAGACTTCTCCAACACCACAGTTCAAAAGCATCAATTCTTCGGCGCTCAGCCTTCTTCACAGTCCAACTCTCACATCCATACATGACCACAGGAAAAACCATAGCCTTGACTAGACGGACCTCTGATGACAAAGTAATGTCTCTGCTTTTTAATATGCTATCTAGGTTGCTCATAACTTTTCTTCCAATGAATAAGCGTCTTTTAATTTCATGGCTGCAGTCACCATCTGCAGTGAATTTGGAGCCCCCAAAATAAAGTCTGACACTGTTTCCCCTGTTTCCCCATCTATTTCCCATGAAGTGATGGGACCGGATGCCATGATCTTCGTTTTCTAAATGTTGCGCTTTAAGCCAACGTTTTCATTCTCCACTTTCACTTTCATCAAGAGGCTCCTCTTCACTTTCTGCCATAAGGGTTGTGTCATCTGCATATCTGAGGTTATTGATATTTCTCCTGGCAATCTTGATTCCAGCTTGTGTTTCTTCCGGTCCAGCATTTCTCATGATGTACTCTGCGTAGAAGTTAAATAAGCAGAGTGACAATATACAGCCTTGACGTACTCCTTTTCCTATTTGGAACCAGTCTGTTGTTCCATGTCCAGTTCTAACTGTTGCTTCCTGACCTGCATACAGGTTTCTCAAGAGGCAGGTCAGGTGGTCTGGTATTCCCATCTCTTGAAGAATTTTCCACAGTTTATTGTGATCCACACAGTCAAAGGCTTTGGCATAGTCAATAAAGCAGAAATAGATGTTTTTCTGGACCTCTCTTGCTTGTTCCATGATCCTGCAGATGTTGGCAATTTGATCTCTGGTTTCTCTGCCTTTTCTAAAACCAGCTTGAACATCAGAGAGTTCATGGTTCACGTATTGCTGAAGCCTGGCTCGAAGAATTTTGAGCATTACTTTACTAGCATGTGAGATGAGTGCAATTGTGTGGTAGTTTGAGGATTCTTTGGCATTGCCTTTCTTCGGGAATGGAATGAAAACTGACCTTTTCCAGTCCTGTGGCCACTGCTGAGTTTTCCAAATTTGCTGGCATATTGTGTGCAGCACTTTCACAGCACCATCTTTCAGGATTTGAAAGAGCTCAACTGGAATTCCATCACCTCCACTAGCTTTGTTCATTCAGTTCAGTTCAGTTCAGTCGCTCAGTTGTGTCCAACTCTCTGCGAGTCCATGAATCCAAGCACGCCAGGCCTCCCTGTTCATCACTATCTCCCAGAGTTCACTCAGACTCACGTCCATTGAGTCCGTGATGGCATCCAGCCATCTCATCCTCTGTCGTCCCCTTCTCCTCCTGCCCCCAATCCCTTCCAGCATCAGGGTCTTTTCCGATGAGTCAACTCCTCGCATGAGGTGGCCAAAGTACTGGAGTTTCAGCTCTAGCATCATTCCTTTCAAAGAAATCCCAGGGTTGATCTTCAGAATGGACTGGTTGGATCTCCTTGCAGTCCAAGGGACTCTCAAGAGTCTTCTCCAACACCACAGTTCAAAAGCATCAATTCTTCGGCGCTCAGCCTTCTTCACAGTCCAACTCTCACATCCATACATGACCACAGGAAAAACCATAGCCTTGACTAGACGGACGAAGTAGTGATGCTTTCTAAGGCCCACTTGACTTCACATTCCAGGGTGTCTGGCTCTAGATGAGTGATCACATCATCATTATTATCTGGGTCGTGAAGATCTTTTTTGTACAGTTCTTCTGTGTATTCTTGCCACCTCTTCTTAATATCTTCTGCTTCTGTTAGGTCCATACCATTTCTGTCCTTTATCAAGCCCATCTTTGCATGAAATGTTCCCTTGGTATCTCTAATTATGTAAAAAGGATTGAGTTAACAGCTGCCTGGCAACTCCTTTGCCTGGCTACCCCCACTGCACCTATGGGAATTTTGTGGCAAAACGGCCCCCTGGAGTGGGTCCATCTTCCTGCTCCAGCTCAAAAAGTAGTGGCTTCTTATCCAGGGTTGATTGCTATGTTGTTATTAAAGGAAAGAAAGTGGAGCACTGAATTATTTGGTAAAGAGCCATCAGAAATTGTAATTCCATATAACAAAGAACAGCTTGATGCTCTTTTAATGTTTGGTGAAAATTGGCAAATTGCCATAGGAAACTATTTTGGTCAAATTCTGCATCATTTACCTTCGCATGTTTTGTTAAATTTTATATCTAGACACCCAGTTATTTTCCCTGTTAGATGCAAACAGTTCCGTATTCCAGGAGCTCAGACAGCTTTTACTGATGGGTCAGCTAATGGCAGAGATTCTATAGTTACAAGGAATCAGCATAAGGTTTTACAAACACAGGAAACTTCAGCTCAAAGAGCTGAACTCACAGCTGTTATAGAGGCTTTTGTTATGTTTGCAGAGCAGGAATTTAACTTTTACTCTGACTCTCAGTGTGTGGTCAAGCAGTTTCCACATATTGAGACTGCGGTTCTGCCCAAGAACAAATTTACTATCTTTTACTTGCTAACTAAATTGCAGAAACAAATCTGGAAACAAAACCAAGCATTTTTTATTGGCCACATTCGAGCTCATTCTGGACTGCCTGGACCTTTAAATGCCTTAAATGATTTGGCAGATTCACTAACTAGGGTTACAGTGGCCTCTGCTTTTAAAGAAGCCTGATTGCCCAGAGCCAGCATGGGGAATCCCACCCGTGGCAAAGGTCATGAGGAAGGGGGCCTGGCAAACGCAAAGGCGGGATCAGGTCTCAAGGGTCCCCCCTGGATTTTCCTGAGCATCTACCTCCACAGCCTCCAGAGTGCCTGCTTTATTGCGCTATGCTTTCCATCTACTCTTCTGACATAACGGGGGGCTATCCCCACCACCTTTCTCTAGAAAGAGTTAACTTAGAGCTGCAGTTAACAGTCTCCTGCATATAAAAGGATTGTCTCAGCTCAGATCCCTCTGATGGCTCTCTAACTTGCCTGACAGGTTTATCCAGACTTTTACAACTTGTGATTGTTTACAGCCCCCCCAACTGTGAGAGGCACGAAGCTTAAAACATCTTAAAGATATAGAGCCTTTTCTAAAGAGCTAAGAATTATATTGGTGATGGGTTTCATTGTTAAGTCAATGACTGCCGTCAGGCCTCTATATCCTTTATCTTTTAGGCACCTGGAGGATATTTATCAATGTAATTGGGATATAGAAAAAGGAATATAGTAGTTTTGATGTTGGCAACACTAGACTTCTGAGTTAATGAACTTTCTCTTTGTTATAAATCACTGTACTCCTCTTGTTATAAATTGTTGTGTCCTTGCTATGTAAGAATGTAACCTTAATTAGTGCTTTCTGAGAGTAGCACCAGACTTTAGCAAGAACAACATTTTTAAGGCAAATAAGTTTTCTGATTGCTGGACCCTTATCAGAAAAGGGCCATAAATGCTAATAGGCCTCTTGGCCAGAAGATGATGTAAATCACCTAAGACCTGTGTATACAAATGGATATGCAGAAAGAAAGCCTGGGTCAGAGCTACTGACCCTGTATGAGTTTGCTTTTTTACGTTTATCTCTATGTACAACTCAAAGTATAAAAGGTTTCCTGAGTAATAAAGAGATGGACCAGTTCCTGGAGAGACTGACTCCCCCTGTGTCTTCTTTTCTTTCTCTCCTCCTTTTCAGGCTGATTCCCGTCTGGAGCATAGAGGCTCACCGTGTATACTTATTTGCCCAGGCTTCTAAGATCCACACGAGAGGGAGCCCAAGGCGGGGCACCCTCTGCTATTCAAGTGGGCGCCTGTGGCCTTTCGTAGACAGTGAAAGTCCCTTGTCTTGGGGCTTTATTGGCTTTTTATGTAAACCAAGGAATACAGCCTCTTTCCTCCTCTATTTTCCCCACTACACTATTCTTTCCTAATCTCTCTTTATATCTCTAAATAAACAATCTTATCTGATTGCTGACTCCATCTCCACTTCGAATTACCCTGGATCCACAGGGGCTGGACCCTGGCACCCAAGCCTCTCACTCACTTCATCATCAAAATACTATTGCATTAAGATATCAGTTTCAGATTCCTTGAGAGTCTGCTCAAGCCTCTCACTCACTTCATCATCAAAATACTATTGCATTAAGATATCAGTTTCAGATTCCTCGAGAGTCTGCTCGAGACATTGTTCGTTCCTGTTCACATTGTCCTACTACTATAAGTAGTTTGCCTATGAGAGTTAACCCTCGCGATCTCAGACCTAATGCACTCTAGCAGATGGATGTAACTCAGGTCTCCTCATTTGGAAAATTGCCTTTTGTTCATGTAACTATAGATACTTTTTCTCATGTTATTGTTGCCACTGCTCACACTGGAGAGGTGTATAGGGATGTAGTGCAACATCTCTTTATTTGTTTTTCATACTTAGGCCTGCCAAAACCTTTGAAAACCGATAATGCCCCTGCTTACATTTCTAAGTTATTTCAAGAATTTTGCATAAGATTTTAAATAAAACATAACACAGGCATCCCCTGTAATCCACAGGGACAAGCCATAGTGGAGAGAGCACATCAGACATTAAAAATACAAATTCAAAAATTACAGGAAGGGGAATATAAATATAGTTCTCCCCATCCAATCTTGCAACATGCTCTCTTTGTAATAAATAACCTAAATCCTGATTCGTCTGGAACCACTGCAATGCTTCGTCATTGGTGTGCGGAACAACAGAATGCAAAGCCATTGGTAAAATGTAAGGACCTCCTCTCTGGACAATGGAGGCATCTTGATCCACTGTTAACCAGCAGCTGAGGATATGCTTGTATTTTTCCACAGGACGCAGATTCTCCAATTTGGATCCCGGACAGACTGATTCACCATGTCACAGCCCCCCAGGCACCTGGTTCCCTCTTTGCCTCGACCACAAAAAAGGAAGGGGCCTCCTCTACATCCACTTCCTCTGCCAATATGGGACGTCCCACTGTTCTTGAGACGACTGACACCAGAGAGCCCGGGTGAGCAAGAAGAGGACCCATCCACCAGACAGATGACACAACTCCATATAAGAGACATTGCCCCTTCTAGTCCTTTACCCCGCAGGAGACCACCAGGATGCCCTGCTCGGGCAACTCAACAAGCCTCCATACCTACCTGGGGACAGATTAAGATGCTCTGTCACCAGGCACAGGGAGTAGCTTCTGTGCAGGGAACTTCAGACTCCCCCGAGAACGTGTTTGTTGCTATGCTTGCCCTATTATCCCGCCAGAATTCTCCGGCAGAGCACCCAGAAGCTCACGACTGAATTGCATCTGGCTGTCTTAAATAAAAAAGGGGAGATGCTGGGAGCCAACACGGGAGATCCCACCCATGGCAAGGTCATGTGGGAGAGCCTGGCAGGCAAGGCAGGATCAGGACTCCAGGGACTCCCCGTCCTCACCCATGACAAGTCATGCGGAAGAGCCTGACAGGGCAAGGCGGATCAGGTCTCAAGGGGTCCTCTGCCCGAGCATCTACCCCAAACCAAAATCTGTCTGTTTACTGTCTGCTATACTACACTCTTCTGACATTAACAGGGGCTATCCCCGACCACCTTTCTCTGGAAAATTAACTTACAGCTCCAGTTAATAGTCTCCTGCATATAAAAGGAGTGTCTCAGCTCAAACCTCTCTGCTGGCAGTCTAGCTTGTGTGACAGGTTTACCCACACTCTTGCTACTACACACGACTGTTTATAACTTCTCAACCATAAACAGCACAGAGAGTTTGGAGTATTTTGAAAGCCTTAGTTAGCATAGGGCTTTTCTAAAGATAAAAATCATGTTGGTGAAGGGTTTCATTGCTGAGTTAATGATTGCTGCCAGGCCTCTATATCCTCAGGCACCTGGAAGTGTATTAATCAATTTAATTGGAATGTAGAAAAAGAAATACAGTCGTTTTGATGTTAGCAATATTAGACTTTTGAGTTAATGAATTTTCCCTTTGTTATAAATCCCTATACTCCTCTTTCTTTGTTATAAATCGTTGTATCCTTGCTATGTAAGAATGTAACTTTATCACTTTCTTAAGACTAAGCAGATTTCAGAAAAAAGCATCTTAAGGGAAAACAAGTTTTCTGATTAACTAACCTTTATTGATAGAAACAAAGATGGAGCCATAAAATGTTAATCGGTCTCCAGACCAGAAGATATTGTAAACAAATGTAAGACCCTTGTAAGAACAAAGATATGCAAAGAACACTCTGTCTTTAGATAAGGGTCAGAGTGGCTGACCCTGCGTGACTCTGCTTCTTACATTTATCTCTATGTACAACTTAAAGTATAAAAGCTTCCCTGAAAAATAAAGAGACGGACCAGTTCCTCGAAAAACTGGTTTCCCCTGTGTCGTTCTTGCGTTCTCTTTCTCTTACTCTCCTTTTCAGGCTGATTCCTTGGAGTGCAGGGGCTCGCCATGTTCACTTATTTGCCTGGGCTTCTAAGAGTTGAACGGGAAGGCGCTCTGTGTCTTCACTCCTTCGGGAGACTGGGAGGGTGCCTGCGGCCTACGTGAACGGTGCAAGTTCCTTGTCTGGAACTTTATTGGCTTTCTGTGTAAACCAAGGAATATCAGCCTCTTTCTCTCCTATATTTTCCTAACTGCTATATTCCTTCTTTATCTCTCTCTATATCTCTAAATAAATCTTTTTAGATCCCTGATGCCGTCCCCTTGAGGATACCCTGGATCCAACCAGGGCTGGACCCCTGTACTCCTGGGCATGAAAGGAGTATTTCAATTCAAACCCCTTGTTAGCATTCTAGCTTACTTGGCAGGTTTATCCAGACTCTTGCAACATTGTTGAGCCAGTGCTTGCTGCCAAATTCCCACATCCCTTATCCATTGTGTTCCTGGGAGTGCATATAGTTAGGATGTAGAAAAAACAAGTAGTAGCCTTAACATTAGCAACATTAGACTTTGAGTTAATAAGTTCTTTCTTTGCTGTAACCCACTGAATCTTTGCTCTATAAAAATGTAACTCTGTACTTTAAGGGTGACACAGGCTAAGGAATTTAAGAAAAAACACTTCAAGGGAAAGTAAGTGTTTTAGCTGACCAACCTTTATAAAAAAGGGGTCATAAAATGTCAATAGGCCTCCAGGCCTGAAGATAATGTACAAAAAATAAGACCCTTGTTTATGAAATGGTATGCAGGAAGAACCTAGCATTGGTAAAAGTTAATACTGATGGAATGTTGAGCTGACTCTGCATTTTTCACTTTGTTCAATGTACAACTCAGGGTATAAAAGCTCCCTCTGAAAATAAAATGACGGGCCTTGCTCACTGAAACTTGGTCTCCCCATGTTCTTCTTTCTTTCTCTTTCCTTTTCCTTTTCAGGCTGATTCCCTGGAGCACAGGGGCCCTCTGAGTTCACTTTCCTGCCTGGGCTTCTAAGACCCACTCGAGAAGGTGCCCAAGGTGGGGCACCTTCAGCTGTTCGAGAGGGCGCCTGCGGTCTATGTGAACAGAGCAAGTCCCGTGCTGGGGCTTTATTGGCTTTCTGCATAAACCAAGGAATATCAACCTCTTTCTCTCCTCTGTTTTCTTAACTGCATAATTCTTTCCTTATCTCTGTCTCTATCTCTCTCAGTTGCTGACACCATTCATGCTCCAGATAACCCTGGATCCAACCGGGGCTGGACCCTGGTAAGCTCTGAAGAAACCTGCTTGCCTCGCACCTCCGTTCCAGAGACTCTGGTTCCACCTTTGAACCTGACTAGCCCTGTGACCCCCATCTCAGACTGTGCTTACCCGAAAAGGGAAGCCTGGATAGCAGTGATAGTTTTAAAACAGTTTTCATGGCTGTGTCCTGACCAACATCCTGATCGTTTTCAGTCAGAAAGCTGTTTTTTATGCTGGGAGTGTGTTGACTCCCCCTGGCAGGGAGGTCTTGTGGGGTCTTGGCAGGGTGCTACAAAGCTGCCAGGACTCAGTGTAGCTGGGCTGGGCTGCTCCCCCTGACTCGGGCATTTCCCAGGCCCCTGGCACCAGTCTCCTGTCCTTTCTGGCTCCCCTTCTGCCCTTTTCTGCTCCTGCATCGAAAGTGATTGTGGGCTGCCCGTGCCCTGGTCATCGATACTGCAAGGAGAGGAGTCTCTGAAAGACATTTCCCCGTGTTTGAAGGGCTCAGCCGTCCCTTCCAAACCCTGGAGCTTTCACACACTAGTTTTTTTCTCCTGCCATTCCCTTCAGAGCTTAGACCTCGGCTGGTCCCTTGACTTGCAGGGGTTCACTTTGTCTTTGAAGTTCAGGGGCCTCGTGGCAGAAACGCGTCAACACATTTATACTTACTTGGTCTTCACTCTGGAATAAGTTCATGTAGTGCGAAAGAGCATGGGGTGGGGAGGGAGGGCTGTAAACCGTGGCTTCTGCTCCGTGGACTTGAGTGGAGGACAACCTGTAATGTATTATTCAAGACAGCACGTGACTGATGTGCTTGTTGGTGTGGCTGACAGAGGCCCCAGCCCTGCCGTCAGCAGAGGGCTGATGACCTGCTTTTTGTCCTATGCTGCAGATGTGTTCGGTGGGAGGCAGAAACCCTCCACCAGTGCCCTTGCTTAATACACTCCGAAGATGCAACATGGCACCCCAGGAGGTGTGTCCGGCTCCAGGATAAAGGTGAGGTGGGGTCCCATTCACCATTGCCCCCCGCCTTCCCCTACATTTGGTCTGAGGGCTCATGTCTAGTTCTCTCCTGTCTACATTTGAGTTTGATCCTATTTTGCTCGAAGTTTCTATTTGCATCTCATAATGTGAAGATAGTGAGACTATTAGATGTAAGCCACAGGGTACTTGGTAGGCATCCAACAGCCTGAGTGTTCCCTTGGCTTTCAAACCTGCCCTCTGCCCCTGACATGCATCAGAGGCTTTCCTGTCCAGTCCCTGGTCCTGGGGCTCCTCAGCTAGCCTTTCCATTTTTCTTGGCTGGCCAAATTAAGTGGGTCTTTGCCGAATAGGGGCTTCCCTGGTGGCTCAGGCGCTAAAAGCGTCTGCCTACAATGCAGGAGACCCAGGATCGACCCCTGGGTGGGGAAGATCCCTGGAGCAGGAAATGGCAACCCACTCTAGTACTCTTGCATGGAAAATCCCATGGACAGAGGAGCCTGATAGGCTACAGTCCATGGGGTCGCAAAGATTCAGACACGACTGAGCCACTTAACTAACTTTAACTTTTGCAGAATAGGATGACGGTGGGAGAGCTCCTGAGGGTGGTGGTCCATCCTTTGATGAAGACACAGTGGGAGTTTGGTGTCACAGCCCCTGATAGCACTAAAGTCTAGTCTGTCTGCCAAGATCTGGAAACTGCTTGAAAGAAAATCCTTTGTTCTAAAAATCAAACCTTTGAGGTGTTTTTCTTTGTTATTGCATCTATTCTGGTGATTTCTAGTTGAGCTTGCATAAATTGGAAGCTTGGGCCTGGTCGATTGGAACACTCTCAGTGATGCTGCCTCATGAGAAGATGGTGCTGGAGACTAAATGCTTGTATTGTTCTTCCCTCCTAGGTCAGTCTTAGATCTGGAGGTGGCTAAGGAAGTCCCAAGGTCCTGAGTCAGTGACCTTGGGGTCACCTGGGATCTGGAATGGCTGGTATTTCTCCCTGAGGTGGGAAACAAACCAGCCCTGGTGGAAACAACCCCCAGAGGGTTGGCTGGTTTAAGTGTATGCAGATGGGAACCCCCAACCATTGGTCTTGCCTGTCCTTTCTTGTAGATCCCTATTGTTTGTGGACACCAGTGGAGCAGAGAATGGAGAGTGCCATTCCCATGTGAAGAGCTGCCCGCCATCTGCCCACAGTGTCACAGAAGCCGTGTTCACTCAGCACTAGAGATCCGGGGCAAAGCTATGGGACTGGCAGCCTGGATCCCCTTCAGCCGCTCTGACTGCTGACAGCGGTGCCCTCGGAGGGCGTAGACCAAGAAGCCTGGCCCCAGTCCCTCAGTGACCGGTGACCAAGAGTTTTTCTGTTGAGTTGGCAGCTATTTATGATTTTTCTCTCCACCTGCCCATTCAATAAACTGTATACACCCACCTCACCTGTGTTTTAAATCTACAACAGCCACATGCCAGCAAAGCAGGGCAGCGTGAATGTGGGTTATGGGCCGGATCCTGTTTTCACCCTTTAAGTCCTTCCATCCTGCTCCTGAGGCTAGGCACGTGGGCTGTTGTTTGAGGTGTTGTGTTAGGACAGAGGTGAACAAGTGCTAGTGGTTGGCTCAGGTTAGACCCGTGAGAGTTGAGGGCTGTGACAGGAAGCAGAGTGCCAGAGTGAGACAGGTGCTGATGTCATTGGAAAAGCTGCAGGGGTAGGCGCAGCATGTACCTGCTTGTGTGGCCAGCTGGCCTAGCTTGCTTGGGATTGAGGGGTTTCCGAGGACATGGGACTTTGTTTACCAAAACCAGAAAAGTCCTGGGCAAGCTGGAACAAGTTGGTCAGCTTGTCTGGGGTGTAAAGTACATGGTACTGGGACTTCCCTTGTGGTCCAGTGGTTAAGAATCTGCCATCCAAAGCAGGGGACCAGTTGGGCCCCTGGCGGGGAACTAAGATCCCACATGCCTTGAGGCAATAAGCCCATATGCCAATCAAACTGGGTGTCTGTCACTACAAACCAAAGCATCACTGACTTTTTCTAAACTTGTGAGGTATGATGCTTCTTATTAGGGTATCCTGTGATGGGCCTGCCCCTGGCATGAAGCCTAGCAGGTGCTGTACTTCATTAGGAAGACTTGCCCACTTGTGATGCTGGCCTAGATAACCCAGGAGGCCAGAAGCAAGGGGACCCGCTGAACTCCAATCAGTGTGTGTCATCCTTCACTCTCAGCTTCTAGACAATGGTCCCTTCTCAGAGGTATTTTTCAGTCAGTCTATATGTCTGCTGACATTAAAAATAAAGCAGTAGCCCCTGCTCACTGCAGCCAGAGAAAGCCTGCATGTCGCAACAAAGACCTAGAGCAGCCAAAATTAATTAAAGCAATAGGCATGCCTCCTGCCAGCAGGAGAGGTTGTGTGTGTGAAGTGGGCCTTTTTGGTGGGATTTTCCCTGAAAATATGGGAAAGTAGGTTTGTCCAATGACCTTGGCCAAGAAAACCCATGAACGGGAATCCTTTGCTGCCAAAAGATGCAGAAGCAGAGAATGAGGTTTTTGTAATCACAAACAGCCTATGATTCGAACAATAAACAGTAATCTGCAGGAAAAATGGTAACTTTCTTTGCTAACTAACCAAACATTTCAGGATAATACTTGGCTTTGGTTCATTACCACTTTCTGGGGAAGTCCTCTCTTGCTATTTTAAAATTGAGGAATCTGGGGTTTGGGGAGATTTAATAGATTTTTCCTAAGAGAGCAAAGAGGTGATGGAACCACAGTCATAAAGCAGGTCACACTTGCCCCAAGTCTATGCTCTTTATTACTCCTGTAACTGAGTATGATATGTTAGTAAATTTCCTAATTGTATTATAGATTAGGGTTGCATTCATGGTGTAAATCCCTTTTATTCTTGGTGGGTTATTTTAGACCAGGGGTTTGTACATTGTGGCCCATTGCTCAAATCTGGCCTGCTGCCTGTTTTTTTTATTTTTATTTTTTTAATAAAGCTTTACTGGAACACAGCCACACATACTCTAGCAGGCTGTTCTCTGTTACAACAGAAGTGTGGAGTAGTTACAGCAGAGACAATATATTCAGCCAAGACTAAAAGATTTGCTCTCTGGCCCTTTACAGAAAAAATCTGCTGGTTCCTGTTTTTGGCTCTAAGCTTGTTGTAGGCAGAGACTGTGTTTTTCTCATTCTGATCCCACCTCTTCTAGCACTCAGCCCAGGGACAGAAGCCAGTGCAGGCAAATTAAAATTGAAATCATTTACCAGATAGATCTGTAGTCTGTGTAGGAGCTGGGTGGTCTGTGGTCTCAGTGAGTCTTCTACACCAAGAAAGTAACAGAACAAGGCTTTAAGCCCATTTCTGTCTGACTTGCTCCTTTAACCATGACATCAAATAACATCTACAAAGTCGCACTGCTGCTGCTAAGTTGCTTCAGTCATGTCTGACTCTGTGACCCCACAGATGGCAGCCCACCAGGCTCCCCTATCCCTGGGATTCTCCAGGCAAGAACATTGGAGTGGGTTGCCATTTCCTTCTCCAATGCATGAAAGTGAAAAGTGAAAGTGAAGTCATTCAGTTGTGTCCAACCCTCAGCGACCCCATGGACTGCAGCATTCCAGGCTCCTCTGTCCATGGGATTTTCCAGGCAAGAGTACTGGAGTGGGGTGCCATTGCCTTCTCCGACAAAGTTTCACGTGTATGTTTAATGTTGAGCAGCATGCTTTGGGCTACATGGTGGTTGAACACTGCTCATGTTTTTTTCCATCACTGAAGTTTTCTCTAGGGGACCACGGGCAAGGAGTTGGAATTGGCTCCCCAGAGAAAGGCTGAGGACAGCTGAAAGAACGTGTAGAGACACAGGAAGGGGTGGAGGGAAGTCAGGTGTGTCTTCAGGCGTCAGCCGTTTCCTGTGTCCATTAGGACAGAAGACACTCATGGGAGAAGAGGCAGCTTCAACCCCTTCAAGGTCAAGGGCAGTCCACTTGTGTTGTCCACTCCTCCAAGCCACAGTTACTCTTCCATTATCAGGCTAATCAACATTGGCCCCTAAGAACAAGAAGTTCTGGAGAGAAGGCAAAAAAGATGAGAAAGATCATTTTCTGAGCTGCACGGCATTGGAGCTTCCTGAAAGGGAAAACTTTACAGGAAAACACAAATCCTCACTTGAATCAAAAACCAAGTCAGTCTACAAACCAAGCCAGTGGAGGCCTTAAACACTGCCCCTCAGCTGCCTGCCCCTAGGGATTTATCTGCGATTTCCTGATCTGACTTCTGGAAGACATCCACAAATGTCCTTTTCCTGCTTCAATTTTTTACCCCCACTGGGAGAACCATGTACACACTGGTGCTGGTTGAGTTTACTCCCCTCACATAATTAATTTCTAAGGATGTAGCCCTTACCTTGGAGTAAGAAACATACTAAACAGTGATGACACCAGTAAACTAGTACTTCTGGATTTATGTCAGAAAGTGTCCTATGCTTGTTCCTGGCTCTGCCCCTGGTATGTTTCTTCCACCAGAAAGCGTCGTCAGGTTTTCTTCAGGACCACCCGTCCAGGGTGGGAAGCCTGGTCAGGGGCCTAGTGGGGGCTCACAGCCATGGACATTCTGGGCTTTTCAGGTGGCCCCTTATCAGCTCAAGTGGTCCATCTAATCTGACCCCTTTACACCCTCATCCTGCCTTCAATGGCTAACAGGCCTTGTACACTGAAGGTGCTCCATTATCATGTTTGAGCTGAATTATTGGGAGCTGAGCTATTTGACTGAAGCCAAGATTCCAGATCATCAAAACGTGCCATTTATACTCCAAAATTTAAAACAAAAATTCTTTTCCTATGAGGATTCAGTTCAGGATCTATGTGAGGGTCAGGGACTCCCCTGAGTATCCATCAGCCCTAAAGCAAATATCCCAGAAGGTCTAGAGATCCCAATTCAGACACCACTTCTCACTGACCTCGTGGATTTGGAACTCCAAGCTGTTGAGGTAGGTGTCCCTTGGCAGAGGGAGTGGGATGCCCTCCTCAAGCTTTGCTGAAAGATAAAGAGCAGAGCGCAGTGGGCTGGTCAGAGGAGACAAGGGAGATGTGAAGATGCAGAACATTGCATTTGCAGCTGGCTAATGCAAAGAGAGAGTGGGCTGCTTTGACATGTGGCACGCTACTGGATGCAGGGCACATCTATCCACTCTTCAGCCTTTTGAGCTTCTACTGGCCCCTTCAAGAGCCCCCTTTCATCCGCTATCTAAAGTGGCCTGGGCTGGGACATGCAGCGAGCAGTGTTTACATGCAAGGACTCAACCCCAAGGACCACCATCTCCTCCAGGCCAGTTTTGCTGCTTGTAGCTCTTGGTGAGGCCAGTTGAAGAAGGCCCTGGTATCAGAGGAGGCGCGCTGGGTTCACAGACAGCCACTATCCCAAGAACTACTTCCATTACGGTCATCCAGCAAGTCAGCGACCTCGCCTCACCCTAGGACCCAAATGTGCTAACCCCAGGACTTCCCTGGTGGTCCAGTTGTTAAGAATGCGCCTGCCAACATAGGGGGCAAGGGTTCAGTCCCTGGTCCAGGAAGATCCCCCAGGCCGTGAGGCAACTAATCCTATGCACTGTCACAACGGAGCCCACGCTCTGGAGCCCACAAGCCACAACTCCTGAGCCCACGCACTACAATTACTGAAGCCTGTGTGCCTACAGCCTGTGCTCTGCAGCAAGGGAAGCCACTGCGATGAGAAGCCTGAGCACCGCAACTGGAGAGTAGCCCCTGATCGCCACAATTAGAGGAAGTCTGTTTGCAGCAATGAAGATCCAGCACAGCCCAAAATAAAAATTAAAATGTGCTAACTCCAGGTGCTCTCCACAGCACTCCCTGGAATGCTCAGTCTCCCTTGGGCTAACTCCTTGGGCTTTGGGACTCAACCCAGCCCTCTAGACTGACCTCCAAGTCGTGTTCAGCACCTCCTGCTAGCTGCCACAGTCCTCTAGTTCCCACAGCTTTCTTCTGTGGTGTCATTTATCTAACCATTGTCATTTACATGTCTGCCTTCCCAACAACGTGTGAACACCACGAGGGCAAAGATCATGCATTGCTAATCCCCCAGCCACCACAGAAGAGAGGCTCACCTTGTTGAATGAATTCATGAACCATGAGTCCTACAGAAAGGGAAGAATTCAGCTTTTGCACGG
Source organism: Ovis canadensis (assembly GCF_042477335.2). Lineage (NCBI taxonomy): Eukaryota > Metazoa > Chordata > Mammalia > Artiodactyla > Bovidae > Ovis > Ovis canadensis. The sequence goes on along the minus strand of NC_091257.1, from coordinate 82,682,919 downwards.
GGCAGGCTGTAGCAGCTATTCTTACCATTGAGAGAGGGGTATACAGTGTGGAGTGCATAGTAATTGAAGATGGATTCCATCAAATTCACCTGGAGCAGAGAAGGGGCCAGAGCAAAGGAACCAAGTAAGACAAGAAAAAAACCAGCAATCCAAGGGAAGAACATCTGACTCCCCACTCTGAAGACATCAGCCTGTTATCCCATTTACAAAATAGAGGTTGACAATGACCGTCACCATGACACATAAATGGTTCCTTGCTCACAATTCCCAAATCCCAAATCTCTGAACTTCATTCTCCACAGGTGTACGTAGGCACGTTTTGTGACAAAACATGACTTGAACTGTCTTGGTGCTATTTAGCGGGTATTTTTTAAAATTCTACTTTATTTGAATGTTTTAAAATTTTGCTGCAAAACTATGAGTGTGTTTGATTATAGAATGCTGCCCCAGATCCAGGGGGGCATGCTCCACAGTACCTCCCAAGAATTCCCAGTTCTGAAACTCATCAGTCTCAAGGGCTTTTGAGAAGAGATTGTGTACCTGGCCTTTGTTATAATGACATATACTGAGAGTGGAATATGTGTGACACATTTGGTCAAGGTGTCTTACTGAATTCATTGCCCCATCTCAAACTGCAGTCCCCATTCGAGATAGATGCTATTATCATTCCCATTTTATAGTCAAAGAAACAGGCTCAGAAAGGTTAAGTGTTTTCCCCAAGGTCACACGGGTAGCAAGTGGCAGAGCTGATGGACGAGCCCAGACCCATCATCCTCCAAAGCTCATGCTCTGAACATGCACGTCCTGTCACTCTTTTTGCCCTTCTTGGATGATTAACTTTCAGATGTGATATCCTGATTCCTGCAAGACTACAGTGCATCTTTTCTGGGATCTCATTGCTTCTCCTGGAGCCCTTCCATGAAGCTTCTTGCCATGAAGCCCTGGTTGGAGAGGACATTCAAGAAATGCTGAAGGAAAACCACTCACATTGAAGAAACCGATGTTGGAGTGCTTCAGTTCCAATTTCAGCTCACTGTGCAGAAAGAGAAGCACAGGTCACTCCACGCTATGGCTGGTACTTTCCCCCAGGTTCCCCGACCAGTGGGGCATGTGGTACTTGTGGGCAAGGGCATTTCTGGGGGCTGGATACCCAAGGGTTCCTCTGCAATGTGCTTGTGGATTTAAGCCGTTAAGCATGCACTGTGTGGGACTTCCCTGGTGATCCCATGGTTGAGAGTCCACCTTGCAATCCAGGATTGGATCCCTGGTCAGGCAACTAAGATCCCAGATGCCACCGGGCAAGTAAGTCCTTGCACCACAGCTACCGAGTGATGAAATGAAAATATGAAGCATGCATTGTGACTTAAGAAGTGACATCGTTAAAAATAATGTTCGCTGAGGCTCTTTGATAATTTGAAGAAATTATGATAATGTAAATATTAACCAGAAAAAGTGGAATACAAAAAAAAGTGGTGATGTATGCCTCCAATGATATAAAAATGTATAAAAAACTGGAAGGAACCATGAACCTATTAATGGTGATGATCTCTGTGTGGCAAAATGATGGGGGAATTTTGTCTGTTTTTTTTTTTAATACTTTGGTAATTTCCAATTTTTCCTTGCCATGAGCATGCGTTATTTTATAGCATGGCAATAGACAATAAAAATAGAAAAGAGAGGCACCATAAATGATGCTGGCACGTTGACTTCTGTCACTATAAAAGCCAAATCACCCACCATATTTATCTCCCTCCTCCCAGGCTTTCCCTTGGCTGCTGACTTGGTCCCCTTGTTCGGAAATTCTACTTACCCTGGATCAATCTCTCTGTTTTCCACTCACAGGGCAGGGGAGTTTTGATAATTCCTTGGTAAAATTGTGTGAGGTCCTCATGAATTCTCCTTGCTTTGCTGTCTCATACTCTAAGCCCTTGGCTGTCTTCTCTGACACTGCAGAGACCCCCAAGCCATATGCATAAACTCCAAAAGCCCCAAATGCTCATTGTTAACTTTTTATTTCTGTATTTATTTATTTTAATTTGGCCACTTGGCATATGGGATCTTAGTTCCCCAACCAGTGATCAAACCGGTGCCCCCTGCATTGGAAGCACAGTCTTAACCACTGGACTGCCAGGGAAGCCCAGCTTCTCTTTTTTAAAGATCTCTTAAGGAGATGTTCATTTTAACAGGGTCAGGGCATTCTATGAGCCAACAGCATCTAACCGTGAGACCAGGAATTCATTCTCCCAGGGAAGCCACTGCACGTGGGTCTCAGCAGGGAGCAGAGCATAGACTGGATGAAACGTGGGGCACAGGTGAAGGCTCTGAAAAGAGGACACTGCTAGGACAAGCACCAATCCACCCACTTCTCTCCTCTTCCCCATGGCCTCTTACCTCCCTGTGGTCAACAAACCAGTGATCCTCGTGGAGTTCACATTGATGGTGATGGAGATGTTGGTACTCTAGAAGAGCAAAAGAGGATGATCCAGATTCTCGGCCCATGAAGACATGCTATTGGGTCCAAGAGCGAGACAAATCTCCAGAAATAGATACCACAGCCAGATGTGGGACATATGAGCGAACAGCAGCTGCCTAAGGATTATGGACTGAGGAGGCAGGAAGGAGGTGGCTCCACAGATGACTTTAAAGAGAGGTAAGCTGAGGTTTCAGACATCTCCATCTTCATGGAAGCATCAGGAAGGGGGAAATAAGGCCAGACTAAAGACACAGAGCATTTGAATGGGGAGACTGTCCATCTGTAAGCAGGCCACCGAAAGTTCAGAGTCCCCAAGCCCTAGGGACATTTAAAGACACCAGTAATTGACATCTATGTTTAATGATTAAGGTTGACCCGTTACAGATGTGGGGTTGAACCAGGTGACCATATCAGGAGGCTCCATAAAGCCTGTCCTATCTATGATGGTTAGCTGTTCTACCTGAGTCCATTTCCTCTTTCCAGGAGGTGAGATCTTACCTGTAACACCTGAATCAGTGTTTGTGGCAACATTACTGAACAGCTCCACTTTGAAACCTGATTGATATCCCAGAGGCTTGTGGTAGGAAAAACGGAACACTGTTTGTGTTCCTACCAAAGGACAGAAGGCTGGCTGCTGCTTAGGCATAGACAAGGTCATTATCAGTTTGAACAGTGGCCAAGAACTATTGAAGATGAACAGAGAAGGGTCTGTGGCAGAGTCAGCTTCAAGTTTCATAAGACAACCCACTGGACTACACTTCCTAGCTTCCTTTGCATTTAGGTGTGGCCATGGGACTGAGTTCTGGCCAATGCAATGTGTGTTACTTCCCGACCTTATCTTGGATTTTCCAGTCTCAGAACTTGAGAAATAAATTTCTATTGTTTAAGTCAGCTAGTTTATGATATTTTGTCATGGGAGCCCGAGCTAAGATAGCACTTGACATATATCATATCTGGAAATTCCCTGGCAGTCCAGTGGTTAGGATTCTGCCCTTCCACTGCAGGTTTGATCCCTGGTTGGGTAACTAATATCCTGCATGCTGAGTGACTCGACCAAGAAAAAGAAAAAAAAATCATTTTCTTTTGACCCCCATGTTTTCTGGTGAAAAACATGCTGCCATTGGAAAAGTTTTTCCCTTAGAGATAAGGTGGTTTTTTTTTTTCTCTTGCTGCTTTCAAGACTTTTTCTTTACCTCTAATTTTCAGAAATTTAATTATTATGTGTCTTGGCATAGATTTCTTGGGGTTGATCTAGTTTGGAATGTGCTCAGCTTCTTGAATCTGCAGCTTTGTCTGTCTCTTGCTAAATGTGGGGAATTTTCAGCCATTATTTCTTTGAGTACTTTTCAGTCCCTCCCACTTTCTCCTCTCCTGAGATTCTGATGGCCTGAATATTAGATCTTTTGTTATAGGCTCTTTTCATTTTTTTTCTTTGGTCTGTTTTTTTCTCTATAGTTCAGATTGGGTAATTTCTACTGTTCTATTCTCTAGTTCATTTATTCTTTTCTCTCTGGAGTTTAGCAATAAGTTAAATGTTAGTCACTCAGCCATGTCCAACTCTGGGACCCCATGGACTGTAGCCCGGCAGGCTTCTATGTCCATGGAATTCTCCAGGCAAGGATACTGGCTGGGTAGCCATTCCCTTCTCCAGGAGATCTTCCTGACCCAGGGATTGAACCCAGGTCTCCCTTCGAGCAGGCAGATTCTTCATCATCTGAACCACCAGGAAGCTATGGTAAAACAATTATTGTCTAAAAGTTTTCTATTTTACTAGACTTTGTTTTTCTGGTTCTTTGGGTGGAGAAAGGAGGGTTTTGTTGTTTGTTTATTTGTTTTTTTGGGCCCCACGTGCAGTATGTGGGTTCCTAGATCTCAGTTCCCTGATCAGGGATTGAAACTGCACTCCCTTCATTGGAAGCAAAGAAACTAGAGGGGATTTTGATAGGGATTGTGTTGAATCTGTGAATGAATTTGGACAGTATTGCTATTTTAAAAGTTCTTTAAATTTTATATTTTCTTTAAAAAGGTAATTTGATGATTTTTATTTATAACATTTTAAATAGGTTTATATAGGAGACACAAGAGACGAGTATTTGATCCCTGGGTTGGGAAGATCCTCTGGAGTAGGAAATGGCAACCTACTCCAGTACTCTTGCCTAGAAAATTCCATGGACAGGGGAACCTGGAGGGCTATAGTCCATGGGTTTGCAAAGAGTCTGACATGACTTAGCAACTAAACAACAACAACAATGCTTTAAATTAAATAAAATTTCAATTTAAGTAAATGTAACGGCGAGAAAGCTAAAAATTTCCACCTCAGCTGGAGTGAATGACTTTTAAGGTTTCTTGCAACTCTGATAGTGTTATGATTTGATTAGCTATATGGGGAAGCTTGGCTGTTCAGACCAAGCGTGCAAGACCCACTCACAACACACCAGAAATAAATAGCCTTCAGCTCCTTCAGCTGTGTAGTCTCCCAGTCCTTTAGCCAAGGGAGGAGCTTCTACCCATAGCAAACATGACCTTTTATTGCCCTGGACAGATTCAGACTTACCGCCCTGATTTGGAAGAGGGACTTGCGGCCAGCAGAATTGGGCAGGAGAACGAAGGCCTGGATGTCCATCACTGGCATGAACGTCACATTTCCGGGAGTGAATGTCAGGAATGGAGCTGATTCAGGTGATGTCTCAAGCTCTAGATCCATATTAGGATACAACATGGCCAGCTGGAAAAATAGGGCAGATACTAGGGGAGGATACGAGACAGACAGAGGGACCTTGAGCTGTACTAGGGAAGGCCAGATGGGCAGAACCCCCAAGACTCAAATCTTCAAGGACCCTGAACTGGCAGTGGAAAATCATAGGATGATGGGGATTTTATATGTATATATATAAATATATTAAGTTAAAAAATATATAAAATATATCAAATGGTTAATGTAGCAATTTAGTTGATGAGAAATACTGATGGCTATAAATAAATGCATACATGTTAAAATTCAATAGTAATGGGGATATGCACACAAAATGTAGTTTCGCTTTATTCCATGAAAATGGCCAAAAATTTCATACATGTGACAATATCCAATTTAGAAGAAAAAACACTCAAAATAGTGAGAGAAAAAATTAGCTAATATTCTCCAAATATTTGTTAGTAGGGAATTATATTTTTAGAACTCTTTTTCAGTGGATGGCTTTATGGTTGCAAAGAGCACTTTGATAATGTATCGGGATGGGTAGAAATACCACAATGGGCAAGCTCCAATAACAGTGGATGGTCACTATACTGCCTCCTACACTGTGTTGATTAGTGTGCAAATCTGGGGCCAGAGCTGAATTGCCTGGCTCAAGAGAGGGCAGGCTGAGAACTCTTCTCCACTCTGCTCCTGCTACTTTTCAGCTCTGCTATACATAAACAGCAAACAAATACTGACTGTTGGTCTAGACCCCAGTTATTAGCCTGCCCAATATGTCCCATTTGCACCCTGGAAGGATCCTGAATATTTGTCCTGGCTGAGTGTTATCCCCCATTTGATAACGACCAATCCAGCAGCAACTTAGTGGGGGCAGGTACTAGAGTTGTTCCCATTTGATAGATGAAGAAACTGAGGCCCAACAAGATTGAGTTCCCAAGACAGGAAACAGCAGATCCCAGATTCAAACACAAGCAATCTGAATCTGGATCCTGTGTCTTCATGCCTCCAGAAGTCAGAGAATGATGGAAATTTTGAGGCAAAAAAAACTTAATAACTTACTTAGTTGCTTACTTTTATCCACTATGTTAATAAGTAAGCTGTTTGTTCGGAGAAAGTTTATGCACAGCTTGTAGATGTCCACACACAATCTCAACATTTGGCCCATGTCAATGGGCTTGTCCTAAGGTCTTACCTGAGGAATAATGGCCCAGAATGAGCTGGTATGCAGCTGGATTGGGAAGTCCAAGGGAATCTGCAACACACCAAGCAAAAAGCCACTTGAGAAGCAGGATGCCAGAGTAGTTAGAGGCGTGGACTTGGAGGTCAGGCAATGGGGCCTCAGATGCTGCTTCCGCCAGTTTTTGGCTGACTTATGGTTGATAAACTTTGTTAGGTTCTGTATCTGGAAAAGGAGGATGATCATAATAGCACTTGTACGGGGTGTGCAAGGACTGAACGAGATATTCTAAAGGTAAAGAGCTAAGTGCAGGGCCTGGAACATAGGAAGGGCTTAATAAATGTCTATGATTGTTATCACTTCTCAGGATTCTCCCCTAAAGGGCCAACAAGAGCTGGTAACCACTACAGTCTGGACTTAACGTGCTTTCAGATATGGCTTTCCCCAACCCCAAACTCTTTTTCTGGCCAGAAGTCTTTCATGGTGCTATTCTCTACCCATGCCCTGGAATTGCTCATCTTTCAGCTTGGAGAGCCCTGCCTATAACTGTTGACAGCACACCTTTCTCCATCTCTTCCCCCTTCAAGATCCTCACCCTTGGGACTTCCATGGTGGTCCAGAGGCTAAGACTCTATGCTCCCAATACAGGAGGCTCAAGTATGATTCCTGGTCAGGGAACTAGATCCCAAATGCCACAACTAAAAATCCTGCATGGGGCAACTGAAATCTGGGGCAGCTAAATAAGCAAATATTAAAAAGAAAGATCCCCACTGTTTCTTTGGGCTGCCGGGAGTTGGTGATGGACAGGGAGGCCTGGTGTGCTGCAGTTCATGGGGTCACAAAGAGTCGGACATGACTGAGCGACTGAAGTGATACTGATTATTGTTGTTCAGTCACTAAGTTGTCTGACTCTTTGGGACCCCATGGACTATAGCATGTCAGGCTTCCTTGTCCTTCACTATCCCTCAGTTTACTCAAACTCGTGTCCATTAAGCTGGTGATGCCATCCAACCATCTCATCCTCTGTTACCCTCTTCTTCTGCCCTCAATCTTTCCCAGCATCAGGGTCGTTTCCAATGAGTCAGCTGTTCGCATCAGGTGACCAAACTATTGGAGCTTCAGCTTCAGCATCAGTCCTTCCTGTGAATATTCAGGGTTGATTTCCTTTAGGGTTGACTGATTTGGTCTCCTTGCTGTCCAAGGGACTCTCGAGAGTCTTCGCTAGCATCAGTTCTTTGGCACTCAGCCTTCTTTACTATCCAACTCTACTTAGCACTTATCACAGTGCTCGACTGGGAGCTGTGAGAGTGCCCTGCTCAGACCTCCCTTCACAGGCATCAGCTGTGAGACAAGCAGCTGGTTGACAGGCTCCCACACCCCCTGCCTCACACTCAGGCCTCACACCATTCACACTGGGACCACCCTCTCCCAGACAGCTCCCAGCCCCTGACTGGGCACAGCCCACGTGGTAGAGCTGGAGAATTTTGTCAGATTTCAGGATTCAAGGGGATCGCTTAAGACAACGAGTCAAACTGAAAGTCACGATCAAGGCTTCATTTTCTTACTGCGAGAGAGGAAGCGAGAGGGTAAACCGGAAAGGGTGCTGGCCCTGCTGTGTCCCCCTTTTCCCTGTGGCAGGACATAGGATGCCATCATGGACCCAGTGGGAGGTGGTGGAGGAGACAAGGAAGCACCAGGAGGCCAAAAAAGAAAAAGTACTGACTATTGAGTCAAACTGGAGAAAGCTGTCTTCAAGGCCCCCAGGAAGGGATCTCAGCTGAAGTTACCCCCTCCCCCTCCACAAATAGGCCTCTGAATGGGACGTATCAAGGCTGGGAATGCAGATTGACAGGCGAGGCACGGGCTTGAGTCCCTAAGGGCACCTCACTCTGGAAACTAGCAAACACTGGCCATGAACCAAGTCTGGACTGGGTGAGGCCTGCCAGGTAAAGCTCAATGTAACTGCCTGCAGGTGGACCTAATAGATCACACATAGGATTTCACCTTGGAGCCAGACTCCTTTGATGCCCGCCTGATACACACTCCTCTAATAAGCAAGCTTGGTGCTGGGGCTCCCCTTCGGCTTAGCTGAGACTTAGAGACTCAGCAGCACTTCTGCCGCTGAGTCTTCCTTCCCTCTGCTTTGCAGTTATCTCGGGTGGCTCAGATGGTAAAGCGTCTGCCTACAATGTGGGAGACCCAGGTTTGATCCCTGGGTTGGGAAGATCCTCTGGAGAAGGAAATGGCACCCCACTCCAATACTCTTGCCTGGAAAATCCCATGGATGGAGGAGTGTGGTAGGCTACAGGCCATGGGGTCGCAAGGAGTCGGACAGGACTGAGCAACTTTACTTCAAGGGCTCGTCCCACCTGTTCCATCCTCCAATGCCCGTTATCTCTCTAGGTGTTTTCCTAATAAATCTCTTATAAGTCTGAAGTTGTCTTGGCATCTGCTGCTTGGAGTACCGATACAACACACCAGAGCCTGCGTTATTTTTTGAAAATACTATCGAGACTTCACTGGTGGTCCAGTGGTTAAAACTCCAAGCTCGAAATGCAGGGGGTGGTGGTTTGATTCCTGGCCGGGGAACTAAGATCCTGCATGCTGAACGGTGCAGCCAAAAATAAAAATTGAAAAAAATAAAATACTGCTACTATAGCTAACATACATACATGCATCAGACTTCAAGTTCTTACAGGCTGTCTCTCATATAATTCCTGGGGAATAGGCATGCTTGGGATTCACACGCACAAAGAGGGAAACCGAGGCACAGCCTGGATTCAAACCACTATTTGGCAGGCTCCAAATACCACATTCTTCTCCCGGCTCCCCAGAGCACTCACAGTGGATCTACTGTCCCATCTGATTTTCTCTCCAGGGACCCCCAGCCTCCTCCCCACCCCCACTCACATGCTTATTTTGGATGGTGAATTTCATCTGCCCGGCCTGGTAGTAAACCCTGCTGGCCGTGTTGAAGGCATATTCGGAGACAGCAAAGTAGATCATGTGGTCATGTTTCTGGGGCAGCGTGATGGGTGGAGCATCAAAAGGGACGGAGGTGTTCCAGTTTCTGCCGAAGAATTCACCCTGCAGACGAACGGACACATTGGCTACCAGGGTCCCTACCAGAGACGTCAGGCCCAGGTGGCGGCTGGGCTGGCGATTCCTCTCTAGGCTGTAGGGCTGATGTCTTCGAAGATTCATGTGGCCCTACAGTATGAAGGCCCTAACAGCTACCTGAAATTCCCCTATCGTAGACTGTTTTCTTTGGGTGGGAGCTATGTCCTGTGTTCTTCCAGGCCCAGGATGCAGGGGAGGGAGCACTGCCCAGCGATAAGTATGGACTCTGGAGCTTAACTGTTTGGTTTTGGATCCTGGCCTGCCATTTACTCGCTCTGGGATCTTGGGTAAGTCTCTGACTTCTCTGTGCCTCAACTCCCTCACCTGAAGAATGGAGATGTTGTGGGACTTCCCTGGTGGTCCAGAGGTCAGGAATCCGCCTTGCAACACACAGGGTGCGGGTTCGATCCCTGGTTGGGGAACTAACACCCCACATGCCACGGGGGCAACTGGGCAATTAAGCCCATTTGCCATAACTATGGAGCCTGTGCTCTGGAGCCCTCATGCTCTGACCAGAGAGCCTGTGTGCCGCAGGGATAAACCCCGCATGCTGCAGCAAAGATCCCATGTCCTGAAACGAAGACCGACACCACCAAAAAAATTAATTAAAAAATTTAAAAAGTGGGGATGATGCTAATGGTTTCTACTTCATAGACGCGGTATGAAATTTACATACATTAACATTTGTACAAATACTTAAAATAGCACTTGGCTTATAGTGAGATGAGCTTCCCAAGGTGGCACTAGTGGTAAAGAATTCGCCTGCCGAGGCAGGAGACATTGGTTCACTCCTTGGGTCGGAAGATCCTCTGGAGGAGGGCATGGGAACTCATTCCAGTAGTCTTGCCTGGAAAATCCTATGGACAGAGGAACCTGGCAGACTACAGCCCATAGCGTTGCAAAGACTCGGACATGACTGAAGCGACTTAGCATGCACGCTCAGAGTAAAAAGCATGTAAAGTAAGTGTGAAGTCACTCAGTCGTGTCCGACTCTTTGCCCCATGGACTGTAGCCTACCAGGCTCTCTAGGCAAGAATACTGTAGTGGGTTGCCATTTCCTTCTCCAGGGGATCTTCCCAACCCAGGGATCAAACCCAGGTCTCCCAGGGATCAAACCCAGGTCTCCCGAATTGCAGGCAGACACTTTACCGTCTGAGCCACAAGGGAAGCCCTGTAAGTGTTAGGTGTTAGTTAAATAAATAAAACTGGAGAGGGTGACAGTCCAGGACCTGGCTCAACAGGGGCTGTGGGAAAGACCAGAATGAAGACAGGGTGTATTCTTTTCCTACTGCTGCTGTAACAGATGAGCGTAATCTTAGCGGTTTAAAACAGCAGAGATTGTAGTCCTTCACATTTCTGGAGGTCAGAAGTTAAAACTCAAGATGTTGGCAAGTCTGCCTTCTTGAGGCTTCCGGGGTGAATCTGCTTCCTTTTCTACCCTTTAGAGGCCACCTGCATTCCTTAGCTTCTGGCCCCCTCTCTTGCATCACTCTGACCTTTCGTTCCAAGCTCTTGCTTCTGTCACATAACCTCCTGTCCTTTATCACCTGCCCCCTTTTTATAAGGGGCTTCCTTGGTGGCTCAGATGGTAAAAGATGGTAAAGCATCTGCCTACAATGTGGGAGACCCAGGTTCGATCCCTGGGTCAGGAAGATCCCCTGGAGAAGGAAATGGAAACCCATGCCGGTACTCTTGCCTGGAAAACTCCATGGACGGAGGAGCCTGGTAGGCTACAGTCCATGGGGTCGCAAAGAGTCAGACATGACTGAGTGACTTCACTTTCTTTTCTTTCTTTTCCTTGTTATAAGGACCCTTATGATTACAACTGGCTTCCCTGTTAGCTCAGCTGGTAAAGAATCTGCCTGCGATGCAGGAGACTCCGGTTTGATTCCTGGGTTGGGAAGATCCCCTGGAGGAGGGCATGGCAACCCACTCCAGTAATCTTGCCTAGAAATCCCCACAGTCAGAGGAGCCTGGGGGCGCAAAGAGTGACTGAGTGACTAAGCACAGCACTGTGATGACAACAGCTAGCCCATTAATCCAGGATAATCTTGTCATTTCAAGATCCTTCATTTAATTAAACATTTTACCGTATATTTCAAAATCCCACTTGCCATATACAGTAAAATGTTCAGATTCTGAGGACTGGGACACAGACCTCTAAGGGAGCCATTCTTCAGTCTACTATAGGGAGTAAGGCAGGAGGTAATAATACTGGTGCCCATATACATACTACGTGCCAGGCACTTGGCTATGCACGGTATACACATCTCACTTAATTCCCACAGTCACTTTATGATATAAGGCTATTATTATTCAAATTCCATGGAGGCTCAGAAAAGTTAAGTAATTCTCCCAAGGTTCTTCAGCACATAAGTGCTAAGGATTTGACCTCAGGTCTTCTGGATTCCAGACGGATTTACCGTGCTGGTTCAGAGACCTCATCTTGGGTTTTGTTCCACAGTGTGTGCTGTGTATCACATCTTCCCACTGTGGGCACTGGTCAGGGACATGGACTGACAAGCAGATGGTCTGGAGGAGAGGAGAAGCCAACTCTGAGAGGGAGAATTGGTTTTCTGCCAGCCCCCGGCTCCAAGGCCCTTTCTCTACAGCCCCTTACCTTGAAGGGCGTATCCAGGCCTTGGGAGGTCACCTGGGGAGCTCCTACTAAACTGTAGTCAATGCCAGCAATCTGGTCAATCATCAAGGTGACTATGGAGCAGGAGAGAGACAGCATTATGAACAAGGGAGCCAAACACAGTTGTTCAAGTTGTGCACTGTGCAAACCTATGGCGCTCTTTTCCCATATAGCCTTTGGAGACTGAAAATGGGGCTGGTGCTGATCAATGGTAACTTCAGTCACAAAAAGAGTGCTTCATACACTCATTCATTCAATATTTATTGAGTACTTGCTATATACCAGGCACAATGAATGCAAGAGGCTAATGAAACAGGTTAGTAGGAGAGTCAAAGTCTCTGTTTTTCTGGAGCTGGCAATCCAAAAGGGAAAACAAGACAAGTATTTGAGCAAATAGATATAAAATCACAACTCTGCTAGGTAGCATAAATTCATAGGATGATGCTAGCCATATAAAGGGGGTGACATGGGGGATATAGAGTCAGAGGAGGTTTTGCTTGGGCCGAGATCTGAAGGAGGAATAGGTGTCAATTGGTTGGCAGGGCGGGCAGAAGGGGAGACTCGGGGAAGGATGCTCCTGGCAGAGGGAATGGCACATGCAGAGATCTTATAGAAGTATGGGACACGGTGTATTAGTGGAATCACAGGGACCCATGTGATTCCAACCAGCCAAGTTGCCCAGAGCATGACGAAGCTGCAGTCAGGCCTGCCCATGCGATGCTGTATCACCCACTGTGGAGTTGATATTCTGATAGTCAGGGGAGTCTTTGATGGCTTTAAGAAGAGGGGAGGACCTGACCTGATGTATGATTGTACAAGGTACTGTGGACGCCAGATGGGCAAGGCTCAGGGGTGCATGGGAATCTCAGAGCACCCCTGTTTTGTTCAAGCAGCCAGTACAGAGTCAGCAAGTGATTCTCCCATGTGTTTGTAATCCATTGCCCACCGGTGCACCCAGCAGGTTGCTGAGTCCCCGCCCTCGATCACCTATGCCCCTGTCTCCAGAGAGCAGACCCTCAGATGTCCACATGCAGGATGGAGAAATACTCGATGGGGAAAGTTCTCCCAGGGTTCTTGGGAGATGATGGTGATGGTTCCAGGGGCACTGGGTGCTGCGGCACCTGACAGCACCCAGAGGAGAGAGGAGGGCTCCAAACCTGGCAGGGTGCGGAGATAGGGCTCCAAGCGGGAGATTGCTGACTTCCTGACCATTTCGCAGATCTGCCGGAAGTGGACGAGACAGCCACGTGAGTCCCTCCCCATCTCCCTCCCAGGCCGTGTCCCTGCCCACTTCCCCACCGCCACTTCAGGAACCATGGGTCATATGCCCACCCTGTAGGCAGGTGAGTGGAGAGGAGGGGGAATATGATGAAAATGGAGATGAGACCTCCATCAACCACAGCACTTGGTCGCTGCCCATTTGTGTTTGCCCAGCTTAAGTTCCTAGACTTTTCTGGAACCCTCATTAAAAGCAGATGTTGGTCAAGTCGGCATTGCCCTGAAGTCTGCTATTGTCATGGTCTTCAGTTCAATGCCCACTGGTTGCTAAGTGCCCAGAAGTGCAGTGTGCATTTATTAGACAGCAGGGGTTGGGGGAACTTCCCTGGCGGTCCAGTGGTTAAGACTTCGCCTTCCAATGTTGGGGGTGTGGTTGGGGAGCTAGGATCCCACATGCCTCCTGGTCAAAAAGCCAAAGTATAAAACAAAAAGCAATATTGTAACAAATTCAATAAAGATTTTAAAAGTGGTCCACATCAAAAAATATTTTAGAAAAGAAAAAAAGACAGAGAGAGATCAGAGGGACAAAACAGAAGAGCTTCTAGGTGTTGGAGGCAGCTCTTATATCAGAGGCTCCACCGCCCCATTCTCCTGCTCCTTTACCCTGTCTTCCTACTGGGATTCCTTGCCATCTGGAATTACCGGATCTGTGAAGGATTTCGGTGCCTGGTCTGCAGGCAGTACTCACTAGGGCCACCAGAGGGCGTGCCAAAGCACAACCAGGAGAATTCCTTTCCTCAGCCAGCCACCAGCTTCCTCCTCCGTGTCAAGAATGGGAGATCCCAGAAGTTGGAAGCTTGTCATTTCCTAACGTTAGCCTTATCTATACCATTTCTATGAATTTTCCTTTCTTACCTGTTAAAGTAATTAATATTTCTTTTATGCCAAGTGTCCTTTTAAAAACTATATAGTCACTTAGTCGTCTTTGACTCGTGACCCCATGGACTGTAGCCCGCCAGGCTCCTCTGTCCATGGAATTCTCCAGGCAAGAATACTAGAGTGGGTTGCCATTTCCTTTCTTCCTGATCTAGGGATCAAACTCCGGTCTCTTGCACTGCAGGCAGATTCTTTACTGTCTGAACCACCGGGGAAGCCCCTAAAAGCTACAGACGTTTAATAAAAAATACAGAAAACTCTCACTGTTGTCAAAGGGAAACTGTTATCCCTTGGCACAAACAGGATATACCTGGGAAAAAGAGTCCAAGGGGTTGAAAAGCCACTCTGCAAGGTGGGCTAGATATAGCTGCCCACAAGATAATGCCCCCTCTTTGTTAAAGGAAAGTGTTCAGCACGTATTAGCCCTAAATGGAGACTTCCCCTTTGACATGAGAAGAAACAGAAAAGGGACCATGTAGGGAATCCCTTGTTCATTTTATCATTCTGCATAATTTGAATGATTATGGGGGAGCTGTACCCACCTTGGGAACCACTGTTTGATGCAAACTCCAAGTCAGCCTGCGTCGGGTGCGCCTGGCCTGGCTTCTCCTGAAGCAGAGGGTAAAGGCAGCACTCCTGGGCAGCCAGCCCTTCCAGGCCTGCGTCCATCCACCCTCAGCCCCCTTCTCTGCAGAGCCACCTGGGGCTTTGCACTCACAGCCCCGTGGAGGCCAGTCAGTGACCGCACCCTTGGAAACTGTCTGTTCTTGTGCTTAGCCTCTCTGACACCTGCCCCGCTTCCCACTGGACGCATGGCACCGGGATTTTTCTGGCCCATGTTTCCTATGTGGGTAGGGCAGATACGGCCTCAACCTGCTGCACAGGGCTACAGGAGCATACATGTCTATGAAAATAAGCTTGCCCTTCCCCTTTTTTAAGCTTGCCCCCTTTAGCTAGCTGCTCTTCTGTATTAGGCACTGGTCAGTGCCTATAGCTATGATGTTGTATGGTCCTCACAATAGCCCTCCAAGGTAGGTGCTATATGATTCTTTCTATTATTTTTTTGGCTGCACCTCACGGCATGAAGAACTTCCCCAACTAGGGAAGGAACCTGCACCCTGCCGCCTTGCAGTGGAAGTGAGGAGTCTTAATCACCGGCCCACCAGGGAAGCCCTATTTCTATTTTATAGATAAGAATCCTAGGGTCCAGAGAGGTTAGGCCAGTTAACCAAGGCATCACAGCCAGCAAAGTGGCAGAGCTGGGATTTTTCCCAAAGTATCTGCTTACAGAGTTCATGCGCTCAACAGTGAGGGTTCAAGGAGGTGAAACCCAGATGGGAAATGACTCTGTAACAGTAATAACGTGAGCCCTCTGAACACACCCAGTGTACCTCTATCCAACCAAATCCTCACAGCTCCCTTCAAAATAGGGGTTATTGTCTCCATTTAACCAATGAGGAAACTGAGACTCCAGGGGGTCCCTCAATTCACCCAAAGATACACAGAGGGAAATGGAAGAGGTACCTCTTTGCCTCTAGGACCAAGGCTTTTTGTAGAGGTGAGAGATACCAAGGGCTGACCTCACTGCTATTTTCACTGTGGTGCATTTTACGGGGTCAGGAGAGGGAACATTATTTGAGAAATATTTTCCTCTATTTGAGATATCACTCTTTCGGCTCCAAATGCCAATTTAGCATGTGTGGTTATATGAATCTGGAAAAGCCTTGACATTATCCTTACGTCATGATTGAAGAAGGTTTTGCTAAGCAAATTCCAGTGACAGCATATTTAAGAGCCAAGCCTGTCTACACACCAAACGTGCACATGCCGATGATCTGTGTGTTAACTACAAATCTGCTCATCCTTTTGTTTACCTTTTGTTCCAAGATGGGTTTGACGTTGTTTTCAATTCTTTCATGGAAGAGGTTCAGGATCCAGCTGGAGAAAAGAGGAAATCAGGTCAGAACCCACTTTATGATTAGCTGAGACTCCTAAGAGAGGGCTAGTGGTGGCGCTAGCGGTAAAGAAACCGCCTGCCAAGGCAGGAGACACAGATGTGGGTTGAATCCTTGGGTCAGGAAGACCCCCTGGAGGGGGGCACTGGCAATCCACTCCAGTATTCTTGTCTGGCAAATTCCATGGACAGAGGAGTCTGGCCAGCTACAAGTCCATGGAACCCTAAGGAGTTGGACACGACTGACTAACACGTTCACTTTCACTTCCCAAGAGAAGGGTTACCCCTGGATCTGAGCTTTCCTGTGTGTTATTCCAAGGGACCTAGCCAGATGAACTTAATCTGAGGGATGGTGACCCATAGTATGCTGCTAAATCAGAAATATAGGTGAGAGTAGGCTAGTTAGGGTGTGGTATTAACTATATACATCAACATCTCCAATATTCTTTTCCTTCCTTAAAATCCACTCATTTCCTATTTCCAGAACTGGTGGTTCAGTGGGACTAACCCTACTCCTAACCCCTAGGTCTAGAGGCGGGCCCTAGACCCTGGCTCAGCCAATAACAGTCCAAAATGATTGATCCAAGGAATGGCCTTGTGACCCCACATTGACCAACAAGAACTTGGTCAAAGTTCTTATTCGCCAATGCTCTGCCTGGAGCCCTACGGAAAAGGCTGCTCCTGCTTGCTGAGATGGGCTCTAACCGACAAGGAAACCTGGCTTTCTGCGACCATCTCTGCCACTCTGAGAGTGGAGGACCCTGTCTGAGACTAACCTGTCAGACCTAGACCCAGGAGACAGAGAGATTCCTGGCAATATCAAACACCTGAAGCCAATCACAGCTTTGGCTTCCTCCATGGACTTTTGGGGCTTCCCTGGTGGTTCAGTGGTAAAGAACCTGCCTGCCGATGCAGGAGATGTGCGTTCAATCCCTGAGTGGGGAAGATCCCCTGGAGGAGGAAATGGCAACCCACTCCAGTATTCTTGCCTGGGAAATCCCATGGCCAGAGGAGCTCGGCGGGCTACAGTCTATGGGGTTGCAAAATCCTCTGACACGACTTAGTGACTGAGCATGCACAGACTTTTTAGGTATATGTGAGCCAGTCAAGTCCATTCTCAATGCTTAAACACCTGAGTTGAATTTCTGTAACTTGCAACTTAGAGGAGGCTGGTGAATTTGTATGTCAAAAGTTTTAAACATTTCTTGGGGAGAAGGAACGGTGGACCGAGAAGAATAAGAATGGATATGAATAATCTGTTTAGAAAACATGAAATACGTGGCTCTTAAGGATGCACAACATTATTCACAAGATAGACACTCACTAAAACTGAGACACTGTTACCTTTCAGATTGGCAAAAAGCTTAATCTCTGATGATCTGCCTGTGATGGCCATCGTACTTTCTTACCTTGCTAATGGATGTGAAAACTAGCAAGTCCCTTGGAGGGAAGTTTGTTGGTAAATATTAAAATTACAAAATGCACATACCAATTTAAGAATAAATCCTAGAGTTTATTTGACCAGGTATAAAATGGTATTATTCCCCAAGGTTATTCTTCTAGCATTATTTATAGTAACAAATGACAGGAAGAAACCCTCACTCCCAAACTAAAAATGTATTTATAGAGGACTAATTATATATGTTTTGAAAAGTTAAAGTGTTAGTTGCTCAGTCGTGTCTGACTCTTTGCGACCTCATGGGCTACAGCCTACTAGGCTCTTCTGTCCATGGAATTCTCCAGGCGAGAAGCTCCCCTGCCAACTCCATTCTGCTCTTCTCTGTGTCCTGGAGGGCTGATGTCTAGAGATTCATCTCCCAAACTCTCTTGCTCTCTGGCTGCTGGTTGTTTTGGCTAGTGGGAGGCACAGGCAGGAAGGAGAGAGGAGATGGGGTACTTATACCAGGCGCCTCCCTGTTGAACCACTATAGTCCTGTCCCCTGGTCCCTCCTCTGAGATTTCAGTTCCTTCAGGCTCTGGTAACCTCCTTGCCTCCCTTGCTGACCACTCCTTCATCCTGCCCACACTCCAGTTAATATTCCCCTCTTGTTTGCCACTGACTCTTGTCAGTTAAGCCTTTCGCGTTGCCCTGTGTGTCCTGCTGGGATCTGAGTGACGCATTGCCAACCCAAACCCAGTGAGAGGCTGTCGCCCCACAGACCACCACCGTTCATCCCACATTCACTGATCGGACCTTCCAGGGAAATCACTTTGAAATGCGGGCTTGCCTTGGAAGACAGTCTTGCCCAGGCATTGGCAAACTGTTTCTTAAAGGGCCAGATTGTCAATATTTTGGGTACTGCATGCCAAATAGTCTCTGCCAACTACTCAACACTGCTGTTGTCAGACTAAAGCAGTCCTGGATGAATGGGCATGGCTGTGTTCCACTGAAACTTTGCTTACTGGTGGCTGTGGCTTCCCTAGTGGTCTGGTGGCTAAGACTCCATGTTCCCAATGCAGGGGGCCCAGGTTCAATCCCTGGTCAGGGAACTAGATCCCATGAACCGCAACTAAGAAGGTGCTTGCCACAACTAAAGATCCCAAGTGCAACAAAGATTAGTGATCCCACATGCACGATTAAGACCTGGTGCAGCCCAATATATAAATGAATATTTAAAAATAGATAAATTTAAGCAATGGTTGGCAGGTGGATTTGGCCCCTAGGCCTTACTTAGTTTGTTGATCTCTGATCTTGATGGATCCTCAGTTTTGCTCTTATGTCCCATCGGAGGCGTCCCCTGGGTGAGCTGGCTGCTGAGGCAGCTCTGACAATCTCCAGCAAGTGTGTTTGGGGGTCACTTACCTTATGTGTCCAGAAATTTCAACACTGACTTGGCTGATGGAGTTGTGGCAGTGGATCACAGAGACAGTGGGTCGCCCAGACTGGTCCTTGCCCAAGTTCAGAGAAACCAAGATGGAAATGCTGTCCACACTCAGATCAAATGTACCGTGTAAGGTGCTGGGTGGGAGAAATGAGAAGCAAAGGGTACAGAGTCAGTCACCTCTGAGAAGATGAGCCAAACTTATGCAGACCCAAGTTTGTCTCTCAGTCCCCACCAACTAGTTGTGGGTCCTGAGTCTCAATTTTTAAACTTCCCAGGTAGGGTAGTAGTAAAGAATCTGCTTGTCAATGCAGGAGACATAAGAGCGGTGGATTCCGTCTCTAGTTCAGGAATATCCTCTGGAGAAAGAAATGGCAACCCACTCCAGTATTCTTGCCTGGAGAATCCCCATGGACAGAGGAGCCTGGTGGGCTGCAGTCTGTAGGGTTGCAAAGAGTTGGACATGAGTGACTTAGCATGCACACACAGCTGGTGTCGAGTATTAGCTGTGTGCCAGGCACACTGCTAAATGCCTTATAACTGTTATTTTGTATAAGCTACAACTGCACCTATGAGGTGGATTATTATTGACCCCATTTTACAGATAATGAAACTAAGGCTTAAGGATGGTCAGATCTGCATCATTTATTGACTGGAGAGGTTTCAACCCAGTAAGGGAATTCCACCGGGGGAGGACATTTTGTTTTATGTTATGCAGTCTCTAAGTTGTGTCTGACTCTTTTGTAACCACATGGAGCCTGGCAAGGCTCCTCTGTCCCTGGGGCAAGAATACTGGAGTGGGTTGCCGTTTGTTTCTCCAGGGGATTTTCCCAACCCAGGGATCAAACCTGCGTCTCCTACTTGGCAGGCGGATTCCTTACCACTGAGCCACCAGGGAAGCCCAGGGGAGGATATGCCCTTGCCCAAAGTCAAGAGACAGTCTAATGCCAGTACTACTCACATGAAAGACTTTTCCACCTTCCAGTTCCCACCGACAGATACGTAGTTATCGAACAAGGAGGCTTTGATACCCTGACCTGGGTGTAGACTCAGCTGGGAGTCCTGGAGTAAGAAGCGATGGATCCTCATTCTAGGGAAGGAAGACAGATTATCAGACTCAGAAAAACCAGGGGCACATCAGTCCTCTAAATGAATCTTGAGAGTCCCCTTCAGCCTCTCACACTCTTTCAAGTTTACTGACTTAAACCAAAAAGGACAAATAAATCATTTCGTTCACATCCTTCATGGTCTGCTCAGGTTTTACCTCCTCCAGGAAGCCTTTCTTCCCCAAGCTTCCAAGACCAAAGACTTTCCTCTGGCCTCTGACACCCGCCCTCATGAGCTGCCCATGTCTATCCTACTTACTGGATTCTCACCACCTTGAGGACCCTGTGGATGGTCTGCCCCTGGCCCCATGCCGTCTGCCTGCCTTTCTGTAGAAAAACTTTAGTCAAAGAATATGTTTTAATCGGAGAAGTGAGAAAACGCAGAAACAAAGGAAACTAGTCAAACCAGACCAAACAATAATAGTTTAGTCATTAAAGAAAGAACCTTTAGTTCCTCCTCAAGGGCTTCAGATAATATTCTGAGCCATATCCTTTGAGCCGTTTTGTATATAGTGAAACTCCCACTATGTGGAAGAAGTTAACCACATGATAACCAGAAGGTAGCTATGACATAATTCCAAGAATCAGCCTCCAAGAAATGGGAACAAACCAACTCTGTAACTATAGATTAATTTTACTTAAGAGTCAAGATGATGCTGATCAGACCACTGGATGGCCAGTTCCAGGGTGACTGGCAGAGCTGACTATGCCGCTTCTGCATGCAGCCCGCTCCCTCCACCTGTGCCCCCCTGAAACTCTTGCCCACTGATTGTCAGCGGGGAGTTGGCCTTTGGAACTGACTCCACCCTCTCCTTTGGTTGCTAGCCTCTGAAATAGCACAAACTTTCCTTTCCACCAAACTTTCCCCTTTCAAATGGCAAGCATCTGGATCTCACTTTCGTAACACTGTGAGTTGGCTTTGCGTTATGTATCCTTCAGCTTCCCTTTTGTATTCCCACCCTAACCCACTTGGAATACAAATAAGGGCTCACTATTTAGATCCTGGGACCTGTGGGGCACACATATGAGAAATATGCTGTAGATACATTTTTCTTGTCCTATAGAGTTTAAAATAAAACATTGTTCACTTTCCCTTACAGCCTCAATCGACTGCAGGTGAGTAGCAGTGACCCCTTTAAAGAGGGCAGGTGCCTTCCAGGTAAACATTGCTCTGGTCATTTGTTTATTTTTGTTCACAGGTCCATTGCTTGTTCGTCCCTTCTTCTAAACATATGTTAACTGGGAATGATGTGTGCAAACCACATTTCCCAGAATTCTTTGCAACTGGTGTTGCAAAGAACAACCGGCCAATGGGATGCTTTGGGAAGAGATGAGTGGATAGGAAAAGGGGAGAAGCCAGAATATTTTTTCTCCTCTCTGCCTCAGATTGTGTCTTGGTAGTGTTGGTTACATTTCCACATTGGGGCAGCTCCTGCAGACAGTCCCTTCCCTCATGATCTTAGCTCCCTTCTAGAGATCCTTAGATCCTTTCTAGAGATCGTGTACTCGGTTGATTTTGTCTTTTGTCTTGTCTTTTTCTCTCTGGCTTTTAGAGAGGATGTTAGTAGCTTTTCATTGCTGCTAATTTTAGGTTGCGTCATCATTCTCAAAGTGGCTTTTCAACTCTCAATTTGTAGCAAATTCTTTATATGCTATTCCCTCCACTGAAGTTCCTGGCATGGGTTCTACTTTCCCAGCTAGTGACTGATGGATACATTCACCTTGCCTGGGACACTCATCTTCATTACTCACTGTGGTCATTTAAGTTGGTGGTTCTTGTCAGATCAACACTTATTTGTCCACTCAACAAAAATTCATTGAGATTCTCCTGCTCTGTCAGACCTGGCTCCAGGCACAGGGGCCACAGAGATTCAAAACTCAGTCCTTGACCTGGAGAGTTTGCAGTTGGTGGTAGATCCGGATGTTAACAGACCACAGTAACTCACTGTGAACACCAAGTGCAAGGGGGTACTCTAGGGCTGTGGTAAGGGGCATCGCCCTGTAAGTGGCATGTCCTAGATATTTACTGTCTGTGCATAAATTTAAAATGGCTTCTTTTTGCCGACTATCTCAGGGAAATTGTCTTGAGAGACTTGAGAAGGATTCTAAGAAGCAGCCTTTTCTGTCAGTGATGGACAAACGATCCCCAAGAACCTATTCTGGACATTGAGGAAGCTGGGGAAGAATTTATATAATCAAAGAATGAATGAAAAAAGAGTAAGGGGTGAGGATTCTAGGGCTGAATATGAAAAAGCTGGGGGAGTGTAAGGTCAGTTACATCTCACAGGGAGGGAGAAGGGAAACCAGGGCTGTTAACCAGAGACCAGGAGGCTCCTTCTTCATTTCTTATTGGGGATATGTGTGGATGCTATCTTCAAGGAGCAGTATGCAAATAAAATATGGACAAGGTCCAGAAAGACTTAAAGTCCTTGATTGCAACCCCTAACAGGCTCTGAAGGGTGGATGGTACGTCTCAAACAGGTCCTTGATCTGGAGAGTAGCCAGGATTCCCTGTGTGTTTGTCCCTCAGTCGTGTCCTACTCTTTGTGATCCCAGGGACTGTAGCCTCTCCCCATGGAATTCTCCAGGCAAGAATACTGGAGTGGGTTGCCATTCCCTTCTCCAGGGGATCTTTCTGACCCAGGGATCAAACCCAGGTCTATCACATTGCAGGCAGATTCTTTACCATCTGAGCCACAAGGGAAGCACCCAGGTTTCCCTGGCAGAGGAATAATCCAGAGCTGATCTTTGCAGGGCTGGCATAGGAACTGATGAATGGTTTCTAATTCAGAAGATTCAAAAAACACATAGCACCTTCCAAAAGTCCCACAAGAGCTGGCCACGATCCCTTTACTTTTAGTCCAAGTGATGGTCCAATGTTTATCCCCCTTCCCCATGACCCTCGGTCCCCATTCTTCCCCCTCTGCTGCCCCCATGGAGAACAGAGACCTCACCCACTAAACACATAGTTCACACTTCCAAGCCAACCAATTCCATAGCTTCCTGACAAATCATGCATCTTGGTGGTGGACAGCTCATTCTTCAGGGTGGCTTCTCCATATTGACGGGCTGGGGGAACATAGAGTTAACACATTCAGTGGGAGGTAGCTAAATATAACAGTTGAATGGCTGGGCTTTGGAGTCATGTGGACTGGGATGAAATGCAGGATTTACCACATACTATTGTAATCCCAAGGAATTTCTTTATACTCCCTGAGCCTCAGTTCCCCCATCTATAAAAAGGTAACAACAACGATGATGATGATACTAACCTGAGTCTGAGCATTAAATTAGATCATGAATGCAAAGTGCCAGGTCAGTGGCAATCATTGTTATTTATTCATCCGGATTAAGGTTGTGGAAGCAATAGTGGGATACAGTGGGGCTTTTGAGGAATCCCTGACTGCAGTTTGGTCAAACCTTAGGGTTTTTGACTATTGCCTGGGTCGTGTGAGCAATGCAGATGTCCGGATCCAACTTCATCCAGTCTTGGGTGGGTCTCTGGAATCTGTATTTTAATATGTGTCCCAGCAATTCTAATTCTAATTCTAATTCTAATTCTAATTCTAATTCTAATTCTAATTCTAATTCTAATTCTGGGAAGAAATACTGATCTAGTCCTATCCTTGGCTTCTGTCATTCAAGATGAGGAATCTGAAGCCCCAAGGTTTCTAAGGCTGATATCCAAGGTTTCTAAGCCAGGCAGTGGCAGAACCCCAGCCTGTGATTCCTCAACCCGATGACCACACCAGTTTGGTGGGCAGAAAGGAGCCCCAGAGAAATCACACCCCTCTCTTACCATATTCCAGGCCTTTTCCGGTGATCCTGGCCACGAACCCGGGATTAGGTGTTCCTTCTTCAAACCTGGTGAACTCTGCCAGCAACAGTAGGGCCACTACCATATAGTATGGTCTGGCCATCATCCCGTCCTCAGCTCCTTCTGGGCAGGGATGGGTCAGAGTCTCTTTGTAGGAGTCTCCCTTAGTGAAGGTGATAGCAGAATCTTAGGTGCTTATAAAGCCAGGGGCCGGATGAGGAACTGAGCCAGCTAGGAGGGGCTGAGAAAGTTCAAGGCTTTGGTGCAGCCCAAGTTTCTGCAGCTTGAGATACGGGGCAAAGGTTGCTTGTGACACTTTTTGAGGTTTCTTTCTGGCCTGAGAGCAGAACTAGTAGCACAAACTCCAGCTGCTTCCTCTTCCAATAGCTGCTGCCCAGGGCTGCCAGTGGAGCCATCCTCCCCACACCTCTCTCTCTAGCTGAATACCTTCCATTCATTCCCCATTGTCTACAGACTGAAATCTAAACACACAGCCTGGCAGGGAAGGCCCCCACTACTTGGCTGCAATCCCTCTTTCCAACTGGTCCTTCTACCAGCCCAGCTTGCTAAGACCACACTCTGGCTCTGCTGGAATCCACTGTTCTCCACTTGCATCGTGCAAAACCATCTCAAGTCAGGTCATGAAAACAACGAATGGCTTCCACAAATCTAGACCCCAGACACTTTTGGATTTTTCTTGCCCACATTGTAATCTAGATAAAAAATTTCCATCACTCCAAGAAGTTCTCTTGGCTCTTCTCAATCCTGTCCCACCTTCTCTGATTTCAGAGAACCACTGATCTGCTTCCTGCTTAATGGAGGAGAGAGTGCCAGACGAGGAGGCATGAGCATTGGTGGGGAATCTCCTCTTAAAGGGCCATGTTATGCAGTCCTTGTATGAACATGGAATAGTTTTATTTTCCAGTAATTGGTAATCCCTATGCTGTCTTAAGGGCTTCTCAGATGGCACAAGTGGTAAATATATATATATATATATATATATATATATATATATATATATATACTGCCTGCCAATGCAGGAGACATTAGACTTTCAGGTTCAATGCCTGGGTCAGAAAGATCCCCTGGAGGAGGGTATGGCAACCCATTCCAGTATTCTTGCCTGTAGAATCCCATGGATAGAGAAGCCTGGCAGACTATCATCCATAGGGTCAAAAAGAGTCAGACATGATGGAAGCAACTTAGCATGTACGAATGCATGCTTTGTTAAACTCTCTGTTTTCCCTGGAGAGGCAGCTGGCTTCGTGACATCTCAGTCCTGATTCTATCACTTTTACATCATGTTTGGCTTAATAAGACTTGGTCTGGGACTTTGCTGGCTGTCCAGTGGTTGAGACTTACCTTCCAGTGCAGAGAGTGTGGGTTCGATCCCTGGAGCGGGATCTAAGATCCCACACGCCTCACAGCCAAAACTGTGAGGCATAAAACAGAAACAAAACATAAGACAGAAGCAATACTGTAACAAATTCAATAAGACTTTAAAAATGCTCCACATCAAAAAAATCTTAAAAAATAAAAAGTGATGTGGTCCTGTTCTTCTAAAATCTCAATCTCATCTTCTACTTAATGTTTTCCCTCTACTTCTGTGCAGGCTTCCGTGGCTCTTATGGCTTTGAGCAAGCAAGTATGTATATGTGTGTGTGTATACATGTTTGTACACAAGTGTGTGCTTGCATATGTGTGCATCTCTCTACATGGAGGGGTGGTCTTCTCTTTCACATACCCCTCCCTCTTCTCTGCTCTGTTCCTGTAAGGAAGAGGTAGGGGAGGCTAACTGGAGGAGTTGGGGCTCCTCTTTGCTTCTCTCAGTGGTGATGAAGGTGACCCT
The DNA here is from genome assembly GCF_042477335.2 of Ovis canadensis. Lineage (NCBI taxonomy): Eukaryota > Metazoa > Chordata > Mammalia > Artiodactyla > Bovidae > Ovis > Ovis canadensis. Next base: position 82,657,114 of record NC_091257.1, on the reverse strand, counting down.
TCCTGAGGGTCACCACCACTGACAGAGCTCATTATCTGTCAGCTCCAGTGGAGGAACAGAGGCTCCGTAAGTTCAATCCATGTGGAACTCAATTCCAAAGAGCTGTCTAGGCAAGAACCAGTCTGTGAGAGACTCATTCTCTACCTGCAGCCCCCAAATTCGTGCCCTCAACCCTACACTTGTGGCCAATGTTGCCAGAGTTTTGCATCCCTTTGGAAGATGGGATCATCTCAGAGAGGTGGTCCATGCCTCTTCTTTGTCTGCCCAGAGCATCTTTGCCTCTCTCACCAATGTTCTAGGTCACTAAATAGGGTACCTCAGCAAGCCCTGGACTCAGCAGATAACCAATTAGGGAAGGAGACGTCAGTCTCTGCTAGTTTCACTCTGCTTGGACTTTAATGGACCAGAAGAGAATTCTTTCTCCTCTTCCACAGGATGGAGTGGGGAGGGCATAGCTGAGAGTGGGCAGGTCATGTTTGGCTTCTGGATGGAGGTCCAGCAGCCCTTGGAGGATGGAGAAGATCTGCGTGAAGGATGCACAATGGGGTTGGACTCCAGAGTGATTTAGGGGACAGAACTTGCTGCCTGTACTAGTTTGCTAGGGCTGGCATAGCAGGGTACCAAAAGCTAATAGCTTAAACAGAGATTTATTTTCTTAGAGTCGTGGAGGTCAGACATATGAGATTGAGGTGTTGGTGGCATTACCTGCCAGGGCTGGGAGGGGTAATCAGGTACAGCCAGCCGTTTCCCCCTCTTTCAGTGGTTTGCAGACAAGCTTTGGCATTTCTCGGCTTTGCAAACACATCGCCCCAAATTCTGCCTTCATCTTTACATGGCATTCTCTTTGTGTGTATGTCTGTTTCCAAATATCCTTTTTTTTAAAAAAAAAAAAAAGGACACCAACATATTGCATAAGAGGTCCACTCTAATGACGCATCTTAACTAATTACCTTTGAAATGACCCTATTTCCAAATAAGGTCACATTCTGAGGTCCTGGGGGCTAGGACTTCAATATATGCATTTGCAGGGGATACTGTTCAATCCATAACAATGTCCCAACTGCTATAAGGTGTAAGGATGGCAAAGACATGGCAATGCTGAAAGTTGAGTCAGGGTCCTGTATGAATGTTTCTTTGTGAGCCTGTGTCCCATCCCCCACACAGGCACAGTCCTACAAACCTTTCAGGATCCTTGTGGGGATCAAATAACATTGGGGAATGTTCAGAGTACCCAAACCTGTTGAGTCTGGGCAGTGAGGTCATCTGCCTCGAAGACCATCCTCTGAGATATCTTGTCTTGCTGGAAATGTGGAACCAGCAATAGAGGAAATCTTCTAATCATAGTTTTCACTTCTCCTTTGACTTGAAACTTGGGGCAGAGCCAGGAAATTGGAAGTTCACGTTTTTGAACTCAAGAGTTAAAGCTCCTCAAAAGCTGCAGGCTGAACACATGCCTTTGAGACATTTTTAAGGCGTTTTTCCCTCCAGCCCTTCCGGGCACCTGGATTTGTTTCCTTTGCCATCTCATCCTGGAATTGATCTGCCCACTGCTCTCCACACAAGTTCCTCTTCTCCCCAGGACTGGGAGCTCATTATAATCCATGAACACCCATGGGTGGCCTGGTCTTGGCATTTTTTCCTTCCCCCCAACAATGGGACAACTTGTCCTCTATTTGGGTCCATTCCTGGCCCACACAGACCTCAATCTGCAGCAAGGACGTTGTGTCAGTCTTTGATCCCTTATCCAGGCTCAATTGCATTCACCTGTTTCTTCTAGGATGGGGCTAAAGCTCAAGCTAACTTGATTAAAAACTATCTTCATAGGCAGTATCTGTACATGATAAAAAGTGGTACAAAAGGTTGAAAATAACCCTTCCTTCCCTGTTCCCAGTCCTCCATCTCCTTTCTCTAGGGGAGGGTCTTTCTTACCCTTCCAGAAGCCCTTCTTGACCACAGAAGCATATACGATAACACAAATTCTCTACACCTTGTTTTTTGCACTGAACGATAAAGCTTAGAAGATGGCTTCATATTAGCACATACTAATCCGGTTCTTCCGTTTTAATAACTAGGATATTCTGTTATATCAAAATTCTAAAATCTGTTTAACCAGCCTCATTTTGATGGACATCTGAATTAGTTCCATTCTTGCTATGACAAATGGTGTTGTAAATAATATCATTGTGCAAATGTATTTGTGTGCAAGTGTGAAATGTCTGTGGGAATTAATTTTAGAAGCAACAGTGTCCCTATTTTCCTCAGGTTTAATTGAGCTTCTTGAAATTGCAATGTTATAACTTGCACTGAATTTGAGAAAAATTTGGCCTTTTCTTCTTTTTTGACTGTGCCTTGCGGCTGCCAGGATCTTAATTCCAAGCATAGAGTCCTAACTGCTGAACTGCCAGGGGATTTGCAAAATTGGGGCATTTCTTTAAAAAGTGTTTTTTTTCTGGCTTATTTATTCTTTTTTTTCCCTCTTTCTGGGACTACAGTTACATGTAAGTTGAGTCTTTTGATGTTGCATAAGTTCCTGAGGTTCAGTTCACTATTTTTTCGATCACCCCCCTCTACCCCCCATTCTTTAGATTGGATGCTTCCTATTGAATTTGCTTACTCTTTCATTTTTTCTACCATATTTAACTCACTGTTAGGTCCATTCAGTTAATTTTTTTTAATTTCAGATATTGTTGTTTTCAGGTCTCGAATTTCCATTTGGTTTTTTTTTTAAGTTTCTGTATTTCTGCTGAGATGGCCTATTTGTTCATGCACCTTCAGCAGTTTTTCCTTATGTCTTGGAACATAGTTACAACAAAAACTTTAAAATCCTTGTCTGCTAATTCCAACAGTTGGATCCTGTGGGTGCTGATTTCTTTGGATTGTCTTTGCTTTTGAGCGTAGGTTGTGTTTTTCTGGTTTTCACACGTTGAATGTTTTAGCATGTATCCTAGACATTATGAGAGGTGTGAAAGCAATTGATTCTGTTAGGTTCCTCTGAAGAGTATTATTATTATTTTTTAAGAAGGCAGTCACTTTGATTGATCTAACTGAAAACTTAGCCCCCTGTTTGTTAGATAGCAAAGAAAATCTCAGTTCAGTTATTTTAGTCATAATCGGGCTATTTAGGGGCTTCCCTGATAGCTCAGTTGGTAAAGAATCCACCTGTAATGCAGTAGACCCTGGTTCAATTCCTGGGTTGGGAAGATCCTCTGGAGAAGGGATAGGTTACCCACTCCAGTATTCTTGGGCTTCCTTTGTGGCTTAACTGGTAAAGAATCCACCTGCAATGCAGGAGACCTGGGTTTAATCTCTGGGTTGGGAAGAGCCACCTGCAGTGCAGGAGACCTGGGTTTGATCCCTGGGTTGGGAAGATCCCCTGGAGAAGAGACTGGCTACCCACTCCAGTACTCTGGCCTGGAGAATTCCATGGACTGTATATTCCATGGGGTCACAGAATCAGACACAACTGAGTGACTTTCACTTTGAGCTGTTTAGAGTCTGTGTTGTTCATGCACAATTGAGGAGTTGGCTAGAGATTTAGACAGTTTATACACAGAATTTGAGGATCCTTTTGCTTTGAGAAGTTTCTTCCCTCACTTTCAACCACTATGGTTTCCCTAAACTCTGTCTTTGGGTTCTTCAAACAAGCTAGAGCATGGCTTTCCCTCATATTAAAAGCCATAAACGTGGGAAGCATCAAGGGCTGACCCCTTATTTCAAGTTTTAACTTCCCTCAAGCATCTCCCCACTGTGGTTTCCTTTCCAGGGCCTTTAGAGAGCTGTTTTTCAGATTGATCCGATGTCTAGAGTTGTTATGTAAGGGAGGGTGGTCTAGGGGACTTCCATGGTGGTCTAGTGGTTAAGAGCCCACCTTGCAATCAGGAGATACAGGTTTGATCTCTGGTCAGGGAACTAAGATCCCACATGCTATGGGGCAACCAAGCCCATGAGCTGCAACTACTGCGCCTGCGTGCCTTGGAGCCAGAACACCACAATGAAGACCCAGCACAGCCAAACATAAGTAAATAAATAAATTTTTAAAAATAAAGAAAGAGAGGGTGGTCTGGTAGGAGATGCTTGACCAGTTTTAGTGGCGAAGAATCTCCATTCCCTTCCTTGCACTTAATGTTTAAAACTTGTTCTTGGTGATTTACTTATTTAGGCTGCATGGCATGCAGGATCTTAGTTCCCTGACCAGGAATTGAACTTGTGCCCCCTGCAGTGGAAGAGCAGGGAATTCCCATATTTTTAAAAATTATTTGTAATTGTCTGCCTTCCCATCCCTCTGTAAATGTCTTGCAGGGAGGTGGGGATGGAGGCCAATTTTGTTCATTGTTGTATCCGCAACTCATTGTACAGAGCACATGATAGGGGCTCAGTATATGTTTGTTGAATGTATTAAGGGCTTCCCTGGTGGCGCAGAGGTTAAAGTGTCTGCCTGCAATGTGGGAGACCTGGGTTCGATCCCTGGGTCAGGAAGATCCCCTGGAGAAGGAAATGGCAACCCACTGCAGTATTCTTGCCTGGAGAATCCCATGGATGGAGGAGCTTGGTGGGCTACAGTCCACGGGTCGCAAAGAGTCGGACACGACTGAGCGACTTCACTTTCACTTGAATGTATTAATGAAAGTAGACACAGTCCTTATTCTCATGGGACAGTCTGTTGGAGAAGATAGATAATAAACAAAATAAATACGAGGTTAGAAAAGGGAAGCACAGAGTTAAATAATGTAAATAAAAATGACCAATGTTACTGTGCCCAAGCATTATGCCAAGTGTTTGACAAGCATCATTTCATTTAATCCTCATCATTGTTTATAAGGTAGGTGCATTAGTTTTCTAGAGATGCTGCAAAAATTACTGCACGCCGGATGTCACATAACAGCAGAAATTTATTCTCTTACAGTTCTGAAGGCCAGAAGTCCAAAATCAAGGTGTCAATAGGAACACATTCCCTGAAGACTCTAGGGAAGGCATCCTTCCTTGCCTTTTGTAGCTTCTGGTAGTTTCTGGCAATCCTCAATGCTCTTTGGTTGTAGCTGTATCATGATAACTTTCTGTTTATAAGATATATTTATTTTTGCTTATTTCCTTCTCTATATATTCTGTCTATATATGGTTATATATAGAGAGATTATATATAGAGATAAAATATAGAAGGACTTCTCCTTGGATTTCATTTTATTCCTTCCAAACTTAAAACAAGATGGGACAGAGCCCACTGAAATGCTCTTTCACCCAGCCCTGACTTTTTCCATCTTGGTCACAAGACAGACGACCACGTGCTTGGCTAAAATCATCTCTGGATTTGTCAGTCCAAAAGGAAAGCAAAGGTGGTCTTAAACCTGTGTCAGCTCCATCTATCCCACAAAGACAGAGAGGCGAGCAGGGGAGAGGAGATGCTTAGCACTGAAGAGGGTCATATGATGTGCAGGGGACACCGCCTCTGCCACAACTCAGTGTGGGATCTGGGGAAACTATATCCCTTTAACTTAGTCATGTCCGACTCTTTGCGACCCCATGGACTTCTCTGTCCACGGGATTCTCCAGGCAAGAATACTGGAGTGGATTGCCATTTCCTTCTCCAGGGGATCTTCCTGACCCAGGGATCAAACCCGGGTCTCCAGCATTGGAGGCAGACGCTTTAACCTCTGAGCCACCAGGGAAGCCCATAAGTGTTTGCAGTCCTTTTATAAAACCTGGATGATCGTGGTGACCTCCCAGGGTTGTGAAAGATGAAGGAGGTGGAAGTTTTAAACCCCAAAGAAAGAAACACTGGAAATCACACATTTTTATGAATATGAAGCAGAGGGATGGCATGGGATCTTAAGGGCTGCCGGACTGTGCTTTCTTGAGTTGAGTTTCCCCTAAGGATTGTCATGGTTGCCAGGAAGTTATTGCTTGTATGTGTCAGCAAGGTTTGTTGTAATTCCTCAAGAGGAGGGATGGAACTTTGTCCTCTCACTGACTTGCAGAACAAGGAGGTGTGGAGGTTTCGAGGGCAAGTACTTCCTCTTCCTCCGAGGAGTTCTGGAAGTCACCCAGGGCAGATGTAGGAACCACTGGGCCTGAGGCAGCTGCAGGACGGGAAGGCCGGAGCAGGAGTTCACGGATGTGATTGGGCACCTGCTTTTCCAGAGAACTTCTTAGGAATTTCAGGGTCCCCTCATGGGATAGTTCACCGGGGGTGATCTTGTTTTTTTTTTTTTTAATTTATTAATTTATTTTTGCCTGCACTGGGTCTTCATGGCTACACAAGGGCTTTCTCAAGTTGCAGTGAGTGGGGGCTACTCTTCATTGCAGTGTGTGGGCTTCTCACTGTGATGGCTTCTCTTGTTGGGGAGCACGGGCTCTTGGCATGTGAACTCAGTAGTCGTGGCGCACAGGCTTAGTTGCTTTGTGGTGTGTGGGATCCTCCCAGACCAGGGATTGAATCCATGTCCCCTGCATTGGCAGGTGGATTCTTAAACACTGGGCCATCAGGGAAGCCACTGAGGCTGATCTTAAACAACAATTTTTTTTAAAAGCTTAGCAATGTGGGGCCTAAAGCACACATGTTTCTGGAGTAATTTTGTTGCTGTTCAGTCACTACTTGTGTCTGACTCTTTGTGACCCCATGGACTGCAGCATGCCAGGTTTCCCTGTCCTTTACCATCTCCTGGAGTTTGCTCAAACTCATGTCCCTTGAGTTAGTGATGCCACCCAACCACCTCATCCCTTCTCCCGCCTTCAATCTTTCCCAGCATCAGAGTCTTTTCCAGTGAGTCGACTCTTTGCATCAGGTGGCCAAAGTATTGGAGCGTCAGCTTCAGCATGAGTCCTTCCCATGAATATTCAGGATTGATTTCCTTCAGGATTGACTGGTTTGATCTCTTTGCTGTCTAAGGGACTGCTAAGAATCTTCTTCAGTACATTTCAAAAGTGCAAATTCACATATTTCAGAGGGGTATAGTGGATTTAATAGTACGGCCCCCAAATTCCTACTGAAACCTTAGACTGTGACATTATTTGGAGATAAGGTCTTTGCAGATATGATAAAGATAAGGATTGAGATGGGGGCACACTGGACTTGGGTGGGCCCTAAATCCAATGAGAGGGTCCTTATAAGAAGAGAGGATGCACAGAGAGACACATAGGGAAGAAGGCCATGAGAAGACGGAGGCAGAGATCTAAATGACGCTGTCAGAAGCTACGGAACACCAGGAGTATTTCTGGTGAGCGTTTCTCACCAGAAGCTGAGAAAGGCAAGGAAGGATCCTCCCTGGAGTCTTTGGAGGGATTGTAGCCCTGCTGTCACCTTGATTTTGGACTCTGGCTTCCAGAACTGTGAGAGAATAAATTTCTGCTGTTGTAAGCCACCATATTTGCAGTAATTTGTTATAGCAGCTCTAGGAAGCTATTATAAAGGGCAACTGGATAATATTTGAGTTGTGGACACTTAACACATTAATTCCACTGCCAAAAAATTATTGTAAGGATATGCTTTCATATCTATGCCAACATACATGTATAAGGACATGTCGGTTGGGAAATGAGGGTGGAAATTTGCATACTGTAATTCAGCTATGCAAGACTTTGTTTTGGTAGTTAAATATAGTGAAACAGCAATTGGGGAATTTTGGTGAAATGTATATAGGAGATCTTTGTTCTGTTTTTTGTAACTGTTCCATAAATTTTAAATTATTTCATAATAAATCCCTGCCAAATATGAAATTGCATATTAATTGACATTGTACTTTGAAGGAAGAATGTTTCCTTCTTATTTACTTATATAGGTATCTGTTTATATTAGTGCAGATTCATGGATCTGTATTTTATTCCTTGGGTTATAATTCTTTAATATCATCATTTATTTTGATATTGAGTTATACCAGATTTGTCCAGTGGGAGTCCATTTAAGCTGGATTGCATGTCCTTCTGACATGTCTCCATCTTTCTTAGAGAACTTCCTTACCTTCTGGGGGAAGAAGGTATTTCACACTCACCTTATACTTTGTCTGCCTCAGCCTCGAGATCCATCATTTCTCTAAGGATCTTGGTTTATTTTTATGGAAGAATAGTATTTAGAAATCAAGATCTGGACAGTAACTGTGCTTATTGCACTCAAACGATATTATATAACTCCTGATTTGGGGCTAACAGAAGCACACAGACTCCTGTAAGTATTTTGGACACAAACTCAAATCTGAATCTGGCCAGCCTCTAAATTTTATTTTTTTAAGATTTTTTGATGATGTGAACCATTTTGGAAGTCTTTATTGAATTTGTTACAATATTGCTGCTCTTTTATGTTTTCTTCTTTTTTCTTTGGCTGTGAGGCATGTGAGATCTTAGCTGAAGGACCAGGGATGGAACCTGCACCCACTTCATTGGAAGATGAAGTCTTGACCACTGGACCACCAGGGAAGTCCCTGGGCTAAAGATATAAATATGAGAGGCTTCTGTATTCGGATGCGTTGAAAACCTGCCAGGGTAAAGTGGCTGGATAGTCTCCACTGGCCTCTATAGATCTACCCTTCATCCCTCCACTCTGTTTGTGCCCTGGGACATTGACCTCTGTGGATACAGAACCCATTGTTGAGGACTTTGCTTACAGGTTTCTTCTTCCTAAAGAAATGTGAGATGAGATAAAAGACCATTGGTCTTCCCAAGTGGTAATGAATCTGCCTGCCAATGCAGGAGACGCAAGAGATGTGGCTTTAGTCCCTGGGTGGGGACAATCCCCTGGAGCAGGGCATGGCAACCCACTGCAGTATTCTTGTCTGGAGAATCCCATGGACAGAAGAGTCTAGAGGGCTATGGTCCACAGGGTCACAAAGAGCTGGCCACGACTGAAGCAAGTTAGCATGCATGCAATGAACCATTGGGCTAGTGGGAGTTGAGGAAAACTTATTTTTGTTTTTTAGTTCATCGGACATTTGAACTCCAATGCTTGAACCCAGTGTTCTCTTGACACATAGAGCCACTGGGAGGACAGAGGAGAAAATGGAATTGAGAAGGGTGATTATCAATAAAACAGAATCTCGAAGAGAGTAAGCATTCCAGTGGAGGGGTTTGCCTTGGAAAGGCAGAATAATCTATGTGGTTCTTGTAGGCTATTTGATTTGGAGCAGGTCTTTATGATAATGGGTTGACCATCCCCTTACCTGTACTATCCAGGCAGTGAAGTGAGTTAACCTTTTGTATAGCCACTTATATCCTTGAACACATTCTTTCAAGTTTACCTGACTGGTCCCCAGAAATAATGGTACATACAATCACATCAGCCTTCCAAAGGAGGTGGCTTCCATTCAGTGGAATACACTAAATGCAAGTTTGTAGATATTGGAGACAATTGAACTTATTTACACGGTAAATGATGGGGGAAACAGAAATTTCAGAACAGACTGAGTTGAAATGCAGAGGAGGGGAGGGACCAGAGAGGAACCAAAATGAAGAGGGAGATGAGTATGGTGAAAATGTAAAAGAAAACTCAGTCTTCAAGGTGACTGACCACAAGGGACCTTTCAGAATGGCAATTCTGAATGTAGGTTAGAGAATCTTTTTCTGGGTGGTGCATTATGTAATCTCCTCTGAACATCCCTTAACTCTTTTGTACGGTCTGAGATGTTTAGGAATCTTTGTTTTAGTGGATTCCCTTTGGTTAAAACTGGCAGAGGAGTGGCACTAAACATTAAAAAAGTGTTTATTGGAGAATAGTTGATTTACAATATTGTGTTAGTTTCAGGCATACAGCAAAGTGAATCAGGTGTACATATGTTGTAGCCACGTGTTCCACGAAGCAAACTCACTCAGAAGGACAACGCAGATAGTGGAGTGCAGTTTATTACACCAGCAGGCCCAAAGCAGAGTCTCCTCTTAGCCAAGAACTCCGACCAGTTTTTGTGAAAACCTTATATATCTTAAGCATACGTACCCAAACCCACCTCTTCAAATTCCCTGAAATTAGTCTGAACAAAGGAAAAAGAAAGGTACAATCAAGGTTAACCCGTGATTCATATGCCTTAAGCCTCCGTAGTTAACAGTGGACAATTATCAATAGGCTTGTGGTCACTCCCCAATAAGCATAATAGAATGCATGATTCTATTCTGTTACACAGATAATTAGGGTATTCTTTTAGGGATGGAGAGCCCTGGGGCTCTTCCTTCTGGGGGCCTGGTTTTCCAGTTGGTATGTCGTTTTCATAGATACTGGGCATAGAGCTCAAAGTCCACAGTCCGGCCCAAGATGGAGTCCTGCTTTCAAGATAGAACCTGTTCTGTTTCCTCCTTCACATATACATACATTCTCTCTTTTTTAAGATTCTTTTCCCACCTAGGTCACTACAGAGCACTGAGTAGAGTTCCCTGTGCTACACAGCAGGTACTTATTAGTTATCTATTATATATGTATGTTACTGTGCTGTGTGCCAAGCCCTGTCTCCCAATCTATCCCTCCTCTCATTGCCTCCTGGTAACCGTAAGACTGTCTTCTACATCTGTGACTCTATTTCTGTTTTATAGACAAGTTCATTTTTACCATTTTTTAGATTCCACATTTTAAAGCATTGTGGGAAAATATGTTTACATAACATGAAAATTACCACGTTAACCATTTTTAAGTGTACTGTTCTGTGGCAGTTCTGTGAGCATTCCCATCGTAGCGCAACCATCACTGCCATCCTTCTCCAAACTTTTTCATCTTCCCGAACTGAAATTCAATACCCATCAAACACCTCCTTCCTATCCTCTGCTCCTCCCAGCCCCGGTAACCACTATTCTACTCTCTGTCTTATGAGTGTGACTTACTCTAAGTACTTCATGTAAGTGGGATTATGCAACATTTATCCTTTTGTGAATGGTTTCTTTCACTTGTCATTACTGTATTCAAGGATCATCCTTTTATAGCATATGTCAATGGTAATCCTTTTTTAAAAAAATATTTTTGGATGTGGACCATTTTTAATGGTCTTTATTGAATTTGTCACAGTATTGCTGCTATTTCTGTTTTGGATTTTTGGCTTCAAGGCATGTGGGATCTTAGTTCCCCAACCAGGGATCAAACCCACATCCCTTGTATTGGAAGGCAAAGTCTTAACCATTGGACCACCAGGGAAGTTCCAGTGGTATTCCTTTTTAGAGCTGATTAATATTCCATTGTTTGTATATACCATACTGTGTTTATGTGGCATTCATCTGTTGATAGACATTTGATGGATTCTACCTTTTGGCTATTTTGAATAATGCTGCTACAAGCATCAGTGTACAAATATCTATGTTCCCACTTTCAGTTCTTTTGGTTGTATACCCATAAGTGGAATGGCTGAATGACATGGCCCTTTTAATAAACCAAAAATTTATTTTATTTTTGGTTGCGCCGGGTCTTCATTGCTGAGCGAGGGCTTTCTCTAGTTGTACCAAGTGGGGTCTTCTCTTCATTACATTGCATAGGCTTCTCATTGTGGTGGGGCTTCTCTTCTTGTGGAGCACAGGGTGGGCTCAGTAGTTGTGGCACACACTTTTTGCCCCAAGGCATTTGGAATCTTCCTAGACCAGGAAGCACATCCATGTCCCATGCATTGGCAGGCAGATTCTTATCCACAAGACGTGACAATTCTACATTTAAAACTCATCTCTGTTTTTTAGGGACCAAAGAGCTGCACTTTATGTTTCGGGTTGAGGCATGGCATCCCTGGACCTAGAGGGAGCAGGTTACACACTCAATGAAATGTAAGTGAGAATTATCCAAAATCTTAGGGAAGAGATTTTGCTTTCAAAGACATTGGCCTTTGGGCTCAGATGTATTCATGCTAATTTTTCCAGGTGCCCAAGATGAACTCTGGTCAGTAATGCACACCAGGCTCAAAGTGTTTTTATGTCTATAACCAACTCACTTAAATAGGCTTTAAAGCAACTTACAAAAGGAATAATATGACAGTAAGCTGAAAACAAAGAAATCAAGAATGACAGAAAATAAGGTTAGAAGAGTGAGGTGAAGTTGAAAGAAAAGTCTGCGTGTAGGAGGTTATTAGAGGTAGACACTGAGTTTCCCTGCGGTCAAAGCAAAGTGACAAAACAAGACTTACATATGGCATAGGAAAAGTCCCAATTGCTCATAAGAAGCAAAGCAGTTATTTCCTGGCTGCAGACTTGAGGGACTTTTCCCCCTGGCATTCACACAGGGGACACAGTTGGCATAGGGGTGGTGTCTTTCAGTACATCACTACTGGACTGAAGATTTTCCCATATGCTTCTTTTTTAAAAAATTATTTATTTTTAATTGAAGAATAATTGCTTTACAGTATTGTGTTAGTTTCTGCCCAACGTCAACATGAATCAGCTATACATAGCATATGCTTCTTTAAAAAATTTTTTTAATTGGTGGAAAATTGCTTTAAAATGTTGTGTTGGTTTCTGCCATACAACAATGCAAATCAGTCATAATATATATATATATACACCTTCCCTCTTGTGCCTCCCTCCCCCTTGCTCTCCATCCCACCCCTCAGGTCATCATAGAGTTCCAGGCTGGGCTCCCTATGTTACACAGCAGCTTCCCAGTAACTGTTTTCCACATGATGGTGTATATATGTCAGTACCACTTTCTTAACTCATCCTGCTCTCTCCTTCTCTCGCTGTGTCCACAGGTCCATTCCCTGCCAGCTTCTGCAGGCAGACTGTAGGTGTATGCTCAAGGAGACTTAGCAGGAAAGGAAAGTGCAGGAGGACCAATTAGTCTTTTTATTCAGACAATTCATATAACTAGCTTGCCTGAAAGTAAGGGAGGATTAAAAATATAAGAAAATAATCTCTAGTGATTTCCCATGTATAGGCCTAAGTTTCCCCCAAGGCTGCTTGAGGAAAAGTATAGATGGACTTTCCCTTAAAGAAGGAGGAAATAGAACAGAAATGAAATGTATTGGAGTATCTGGACACATGTGGCCTCCTGCTTCTCAGAGTACATCCAGAAATTCTGACATTCAGCCTGGGCAGTGATTTCTCATCCAGCTTTAAGAGGGCATTCTATTTCAAACCTAGGAACTTGGAAATGTTTCCACTGTCTCCATTTAACTTGTATTTAACTCCACAATGTATCTGAAGTTCAAGTAGAAGAAGGTAGGAAGAGAAATTAAGAAAAAGATGAAGCAAGTGTTGGCTGGGAAGGCTCCAAGCCAAGTACTGAGGTGGTTGGGGGAACATGGAGCTGGGCCTGTGATGCGTCCTGCTGTGTGGTCCATCCTCATGTGAATAGGTACCGAGATGGATGAGAAGAGTGGAGACGGCCTGGTGAAGAAGGAGGCCTGTGGGAGGAAAGAGAAAAGTAGAAGGGGTGATATCTGCTTAATTTCAGGGGACTTTCTCTCCTGAGCAATTACTCACACATAACTTTTTTTTGCCACACCTCGTGGCAGGTAAGATCTTAGCTCACTGACCAGAGATAGAGCTCGGGCCTCGTGCGGTGGAAGCTCAGAGTTTTAACCACTGGACCACCGTGGAAGTCCCCTCATATATACATCTTATTTACCGCTTCCAGAGAGCTTCTTTGTATTAATGATTGTGTCCAATTCTGGCAACCATCTGATGAGGTCACAGCATCTTCATTTCACAGATGGATCCACTTAGTCTTAGAAAATATGTATCTGCCTGTGATCACACAGCTAGTAAATAGCAGAGGCTTGATATCAAATTCCCTGAACTGACCTTTTGGCCAACTCTATTCTTGCTATCCAAATCTGACCTGCAATCTTGGTGGTATCGAAGATGGGTTTAGACCTGGGGTTGCCAGTTCATAGGGTCACAAAGAGTTGGACAAGACTGAAGTAACTTAGCATGCAAGCACGCTTTCACATGACGGCAGTAGAATTGAATAGTTGTGAAGATATGGTCCACGGTACTGAAAATATACATTATCTGCCATGGTACTGACAATATACATTATCTGCCCTTTCCAGAAAAAAACGTTGTCAACCTCCACTTTAGATGATTCCTGAATGCATATTTTAAGTTTTGACAGGTAGAGAATTATTTTAACCCAGTTTAGAAAAAAATATAACCAGCATGCGAAAATTATGGTTTCATGAATATAATTGTTTAGGAGGAAACTGAGTTTAGAGAGCATACTAATGTAAAGTGAACTTAATGTGGACTTCCCTTGTGCTACAGTGAATAGGAATCTGCCTGCCAATGCAGGAGATGTGGATTCAATTCCTGGTCTTGGAAGATTCTGCAGAGCAACTAAGCCCGTGTACCTCAAACTGTTGAAGCCCATGCGTCTAGAGTCAGTGCTCCGCAAGAGAAACCAGCCCAATGAGAAGCCTGCACACTGCAGTGAAGAGAAGCCCCGCTTGCTGCAACTAGAGAAAGCCTCGCAGCAATGAAGACCTAGAGCCACCAAAAGTAAAAATGATGATAATAATAAAAAAGTAGACTTAATGCAGTAGTACATAATGGTATAAATGATCTTTGGCTCAGGAAAAATTGTGAAGGTGGTGAAGGAGGAGCTGATATTTGAGGACCACTGGGCTGAGCAATAATGGACGGTGGATGCTGAGCACTAACCAGAAAGCTTCGGGCCAACCCTTCTGCCTGGAATGGTGGCTGCTGCTCTTCTCAGGTAACCGTGATAGTTAATAATGGGTTGTTATGCCTGGTGCTTTCCATTTCTCAAAGGATTTTCACATCAATTATCTCAAATGGATATCATTATTTCCACTTAACGAATTCATCCATTAATTCCTTAACAAGGATTTATTGAGCATCTATCATGTACCAGGTGGTATTAGAGGCTGGGGATATAGCCAGGAACAAAATGGGCAGAGTTGTTACCCTATGGACCTTAAATTTTAGTAGGGGTGAGTATCAGGGTTTTGGCAGCAAGGAATCAAAATCCATGATGCCCTGTGGCTTGGGTAATAAGAACATTTATCATCCGTTATAACAGTGTCAGGGGCAGTGTTCAGTTGGGCTGCAGGCGCAGTGTGCTCTTGGTTCTGCTCTGCTTCCCTGTGATTCTCTTGAACTTGCTCATCTCCCTGTGTTAACCATCTTCTGGTTGGTTTCAAGTTTGCTTTGGTGTATCCAGACATGACAGCGCTCGCAGGAAAAACAGAAACACCCTTTCTTTCTCGTATCTCTTTCTTAGGAATGAAAAACTATCAGAAGCCCCCTCAAGCAACTTCCCCATGTGTCTCATTGTCATCATATTATTTAAACTTAGATTGGACTGCATATTACAAACAATGATTTAAAGAAATGTTAAAAATTAAAATGGAGACTGGACTTAAGAATTCCCTGAGTAGGCGAAACCATTTAAGCATGCAAGCAAAAAAAATAAATCTAGCTTATTCTATGAACGCAAGTGAAACTTAAGTTAGATTATTTCTTGCAAATGCCTCTGACAATCATCATAACAGAAACTTAAGTTATCTTCCCGAAAATGGTATGAGATAATTGCTTTCTAAAAGTTCCAATCAGGAGACTTCCCTGGTGGTCCAGTGGTTAAGAATCCATCTTCCCCGCCAAAAAAAGAATCCATCTTCCAATGCAGGGGATGCAGGTTTGATCTCTGGTCGAAGAATATAAGATCCCACATGCCATGGGGCAACTAAGCCCTCGCGTTGCAGCTGCTGAGCTTGCACATTCTATAACTGTGCTCCACAACAAAAGAGACCCACACACCACAACAAAGACCCAATGCAGTGAAAATACATTTTTAAAAGGTAAATAAATTAAAACGCAGAAAAAGAATGCAATGCAGTATTTTAATTATAGTTACCATGCTGTACATCATATCCCCATGACTTACCTACTTTATAACTGGAAGCTGTACCTTCAACTCTCCTCACCCAGTTTGCCCACTCCCTGCCCCCCTCTCTGGCAATCACCAATCAGTTCTCTGTATCTATAAGCTTATTTTGTTTCTTCTTTCTTTAGATTCCACAAATAAGTAAGATCGTACAGTATTTGTCTTTCTCTGTCTTACTTACTTCATTTATCATAGTGCCCTCAAGGTCCATCCGTGTTGCCACAGCTGGCAAGATGTCCTTTTTTATAGCTGAATGTCTATGCCCCACTTTCTTTATCCATACACCCACTGACGGACACTCAGATTGTTTTCATACCTTGTAAATAATGTTGCCTCAAACATGGGGATGCATACATCTTTTCAAATGAGTGGTTTTGTTTTCTTTGAATAAATACTCAAAAATGAAGTTGCTGAATCGTATGGTAGCCCTATTTTTAATTGTTTTGAGGAACTTCCATGCGGTTTTCCGTAGTGGCTGCACCAATTTATGTTCCCACCAACAGTGCACAAGGGTTCCCTTTTCTCCGCATCAACTGAAACTTATTATTTCTTGCCTTTTTGATAAAAACTATTGTAACAGGTGTGAGGTGATATCTCATTGTGGTTTTCATTGCATTTCCTTGACGGTTAGTGACGTTGACATCTTTTCATGCACCTGTTGGCCATAGACCCTGCCTTGCAGATGGCTACCTTCTCACCATGTGCTCACATGACAGAGAGAGAGAGAGAGGAGAGAGAGAGAAAGGCTTCCCTTGTGTCTTTTGTTGGTGTTATACCTATTTTATTTACTTATTTATTTTTAAAGATTTTTTTTGGATGTGGACTGCTTTTAAAGTCTCTATTGAATTTGTTACAATATTGCTTCTGTCTTATGTTTTGATTTTTTGGCCAAGAGACACGTGGACTCTTAGCTCTCCCACCAGGGCTTGAACCTGTACCCCTGCATTGAAAGGTGAAGTCCTAACCACTGGGCCACCAGAAAAGTCCCTCACCTATTTCATATTTTAGGGTTCACATATAAGTGATAACACACAGTATTTGACCTTCTCTGTCTGACTTATTTCACTTAGCATCATGCCCTCCAGGTGCATCCATGATCTTGCAAATGACAATAGTTCATTTTTTATGGCTCAATAATACTCCACTGTATATATGCCAGTGTCTCTTGTAAGGACACTCATTTTACCAGATTAGAGCTCCACTCTTATGACCTCATTTAACCTTAATTAATTCCTTACTCCTATTACCATTGATTGGGGATTAGGCTTTAATATCTGATTTTGGGAGGTACATAGCTCAGTCCATAGCAGGAGGCTTTGGAATTTAGTTTTCATGAGCTGCCAGGGATCCTGAGTGGTCTAAGCAGACCCAGAGATGGCTGTGGAGCTGGCTGGAGAGCTTGCTAGAAGGGATCACATTGCCAGAGTGAGGTACCAGATCTGCCCTACGCCTAAAGTCCAACATGCACCATGGCAATTTGAGAATGTTTAGTAAAAGAATTAGTAGGGACTTTCCTGGTCATCCAGTGGTTAAGAATCTGCCTTCCAGTTTGGGAGATGTGGGTTCGATCCCTAGTCAGAGAACTAAGATCCCACGTGCCTCTGGGCAACTAAACCTGTATGTTGCAACTACTGAGTCTACACTCTAGAGTCTGAGAGCTGCAACTAAGACCTGAGGCAGGCAAAAATTAAATAAATAAATAAATATATATATATAAAGAATCAGTAGACTGTGTCTTCTTTTTCTGGGTGTCTCATGGGTGTCCCAAGTTCACCAGTCTTCAAAAGCTACCCTTTCCTTGAACTTCTGAGTGACAGCTCCCAGACCTTCAGAAAATCCACTCAAGAGCCCAGTACATGCTGATGTATTTCCATAGATCATGCCACAAAGGTTGTATTTTTCTCTGAATGACTCCATTGCGCTAGGCCTCTTTGTGGTCGCCTACAGCCATTTCTCCACCTCTTCTCCCACCTGCTGTTCTTCCCCTAAGCTATTTGCTCCAAACATCTTTGCGTAGCTAAGGCTGGCTCCAGGAGAGCACAGACTCCAAACTCTGGTCTGATCTTGTTTCTGCCTCAGAAGCGTGTGGTACTGTGGCCTCAGACACCATCAGAGTGTCTTCTAGCTCATCCAGGTATGCCTGCTCTCAAAGGTTCAGCTGAGAGAATGTGACAATTTTCTGGAGTTTAATCATCTTTCATCTTTCTTGGTGATCCCCCAGTAGTCTCACAATCCAGCTGAGTACTTAGATTCAATCCCAGGGGATTCAGGGAAGGTGTTGTTTTGTAGGGGAGAAAGGATGGGGGATAATGGGAGGTGGCTAGGTAGAGAAGGTAGAGGGGAAGAGAGAGAAGAAGAGACATATTACAACTTAACCTAACAATTAAAACTTGAATGTGCACCCAATTCACCTGGAATGTTTGTTTTTTAAAAAAATATTTAATTAATTCATTTTTGGTTGCTCTGTATCTTTGTTGCTGTGTGCAGGCTTTCTCCAGTTGCGATAAACAGGGGCTGTTCTTCATTGTGGTGCCTGAGTTTCTCATTGAGGTAGCTTCTCTTGTTGCAGAGCAAAGGCTCTAGAGCATGAGCTCAGTAGTTGTGGCCCATGGGCTTAGTTACCCCTTGACATGTGGAATCTTCCCAGCCCATAGATGACACCCATATCCCCTGCATTGGCAGGCGGACTCTTAACCACCAGACCATCAGGGAAGTCCCTAGATGGTTTGTTAAAGTACAGAGTGCTGGCCTCCACCACAGAGCTTCTGATTCAGTAAGTTTGGGGTAGGGACCAAGACCTCATTTTTAATAAATCCCCAGGTGATGCTGATGCTGCTGGCCAGGGCACTACACTCTGAAGACCCCTGACTTCCTCCAAAACCAGCTGGGAGGCAGTGTACCCCCTTCAGGCAGAGTGTTTTGCTTCTCACAATGGATAGGTAGATCTGCTCCTTCCTAAATATCCTCGCGGCCAACAGCCAAGTCCATCTGTTTGTTCGTACAATGGCAAGATGTCCAACAAGTCCCTAAAGAAGCTAATGAGCAAGTTGGATCCAAATCTTTATTGTCTGTCAGAGGAAAGGCATCCATGCTTGGGAATGAGCCTTTGGTTGCTCTGCTGGACTCTGTGGCCAGAATTAAGCACTGTCATCTAGCTGGTAAAGGACTTTGTTAACAGTTTTGGACCAGAAAGTCTAACCAAGTTATGTCCTCCCGAATAACACCTACTTACATGCCACCATATTGGAGTTACAGTGGATGGTTTCTGCTCTCAGAAACCCGTTTGTTTCCATCTTGGTGGTGTGCAGGACAGGAGAGGGTATCCCACATCGTGCAAAAGCACGAGATGTGATGGCTGCTGCTCCTGTTCACCGATTCCGTCAGCATTCTGTAGCCTCCTGCATGGTCTGACCCTGAACGAAGTGGGAGCAGGGGCCAATGACAAAACGCACCCAGGATCTACTTCAAGGCTAGGCCTGTGACACCACTCCAGGCTGGGCATATAGTGAATCCTCAAATAATGTCAGCCTTGATTAGCATGAATTTGATTAAGGGAAGAGTGTTCCCATCACGATCCAGTATAGAACTCTGTTGCTTGATGCAATTCACAAATGCCTTCTGGGAGGAAATTAGCATTCTTGATAAATGCTTAAGCAATTTTCTGATAAATTTTAACAAGATTAAAACTTCCTTGGGGAAATCATCTACCCAAACACTCAGCTGATTATCAGACATTCTTTGTCTTGTACTCAGTTTAATAATGCTTATCCAACCATCCTCTTTTCCTGGGGAATGTCCTTAACAAAAGAGAGCTGTGACAGGGCTTTGTGGCACGATCGAAATAAAACTTTGGCACATGCTCATAACTGATTTATCTGAAGAAATTTAAAATAGTCTTTATGGAGATGGGACATCGGAATAGTAACCAACATTTTTTTAGTACTTGATGTTTGCCAGATGTTATGGGAAAGGTTGTGTAATAGCTCATCTCTCTTTTTAAAAAATTTATTGATTTGTGGGGTGTGCTGGGTCTTCACTGATGTGTTAGGGCTTTCTCTGGTTGCAGAGAAAAGGGGCTACTCTAGTTGTGGTCCATGGGCTTCTCACTGCGGTGGTTTCTCTTGTTGCAGGGCATGGGTTCTAAGGCATGCAGGCTTCAGTAGGTGCAGTACGTGGGCTCTAGAGTGTGAGTTCAGTAGCTGTGATGCATGGGCCTCTTCACCCCATGACATGTGGAATCTTCCTGGACCAGGGATCAAACCCGTGTCCCCTGCATTGGCAGGCAGATTCTTAACTGCTGAACCACCAGAGAAGTCCTCTCTTTCTCTTTATAATGAGTTGGGTTATCATAGCTCTGTTTTATCTCTAAGATGCTCAGAGAGGTGAAGTGACTTGCCCAAGAACACACAGCCAGTAAATGGCAGAGCCAGGTTTAGAAGCCAGGCCTGTGTGAGTCCAGAGCTGGAGCCAGCCGTAGCTACACTCTTCTGCCTCAGCCAAAGAATTATAGTGGGAGATGGAGAATGGGATAGTGTCTAAGAGACGAGAAACAAGAGGGCTACAGGACTGCAGAGCGGGGAGAGTGCCTGCCTAGGTACAGGGCTTAGGAAGGAACTATGGGGGAGGAAGTGTCTCAGCCCATCAGAATATGTAGGGAGGGACATTGAAGACAGTGAGACTGGCATCCAGGCGCAATGGGCTGGACAGAGGCAGAGTCAAGGCCAGGTATGTTTGAGAAAACAGTGGAGTTCAATCTGGCAACCACCGGAGTGGTCCCCAGCCCTTTCAATAACGTGAACCCTGTCCCCCATGTGCTGCTAGTTGGACTTTTATGACTCTGGATTGAGAGATCCCATTCCAGCTCAATCACCTGCTAGCTGTGTGACCTTGGGCAGATCACTTCACCCCTCTGAGGTGAAGCTTCCCTCATGTGAAAATTGGAAGGTAATAATAGTGTTGGAGAAGACTCTTGAGAGTCCCTTGGACTGCAAGGAGATCCAACCAGTCCATTGTAAATGAGATCAGCTCTGGGTGGTCTTTGGAAGGAATGATGCTAAAGCTGAAACTCCAGTACTTTGGCCACCTCGTGCAAAGAGTTGACTCATTGGAAAAGATTCTGATGCTGGGAGGGATTGGGGGCAGGAGGAGAAGGGGATGACAGAGGATGAGGTGGCTGGATGGCATCACCGACTCGATGGATGTGAGTTTGAGTGAACTCCGGGAGTTGGTGATGGACAGGGAGGCCTGGCGTGCTGTGATTCATGGGGTCATGGAGAGTCGGACACAACTGAGCGACTGAACTGAACTGAACTGAATAGCCTTGCTCTTATAGGATTGCTGTGATAAACCATGACAATTAGCACAAGCCCAGTGTCTACTAAGAGCTCTGTAAAAAGGTGAGGTTTTAATGTGTGACTGAACTTATGGTGGCATTATGTCACCATTTTCTCAGTGGGGCTGTGAAAAAATTTTTTCAAACTTATTTTAGTATAATTTCAGACTGTTAAAAAGTTTCAAAAATAGTACAAAGAATTCCTCAATACTCTTTATCAAAATTATATGTATAATCATTATATAATATATAATAATTATAATATACTACAAAATTATATAATATATTATACAAATATTATACTGTGTATTTAATATATTTTATTAACAATATTTAATATGATAGTATGATATAATATAATGATTATAATAATTATATGTAACTATTATATATATTTCCCTCCTGAACTATTTGCAAGTCAGATGCAGACCTGATGGCCTTTTACCCCTAAACCCTTGTGGTTATTCCCTAAAAGCAAGGACATTCTCTTATATAGTTTTATTACAATGATCGAAACCATGAAATTGACATTGACACAATACTATTATCAGCAGACTTTGTCAGTTGTCCCATAATCTCCTATATAGCAAAAGAAAATCTCGCTTCATGTATTACAGTCAGTTGTCCTTTCTCTTTAGTCTTCTTGGGTTGGTAAGAGTTCTCTAGTCTTCTTGCCTTTCATAACCTTGACATCTTTGAAGAGTACAGCCAGTCATTCCATTTAGGTTTTTCTGACGTTTCCTCACAATTGGATTCAGGTTAGGTGTTTCAGGCAGGAGTGCATCTCAGTGCATCACATCACTGTAAACACTTTTGCTCACGCCTTAAAATAGGATCCCTTCAGGGGAAGAGGTAGGGAGCACTGGACCACTTGTATGAGATTCCCGCGGAGGAACTTGATAAACATACCCAGTACCCCCTGAGAATGTGGCTGGGGAAGCTGTGTGGTTAACCAGCATTCTAGGTGACCAGTTGTCTATTGGTCTATGTTCCTTTCAGCCATAACAATTTCAGACATGGCCAATAGATGGCAGTGCAGTCTACCCCTTTCAATGTTGCTTCTAGAAAGATCTAGTGAAGCTTCCTGTGAATTCAAGTTAATGTGCTTAAGCAGCCTGTCTTCTGCTATCCCTTCCTGTCCCTTCACAGTGACTTCCCTTGATGCCCCAGGACCTCAAAGCGGTCAGAACTCACTTGGAGTTTCCTAAGCTCCAATAATACTCCAGCCAGCATTCAGTGAGAACGTACTGGGTGACTAGCAGGACCCTTACTTTCTCTTTTAACACTCACAACTACCTGCAGGGAGGGGATTGTTAACCTCCTCACAGTCACACAGTAAGTCCCTGTCACCACCTCCTGCTACCATCTTGAGTGGAACTTATACTTAAGTCAGAGG
Source organism: Ovis canadensis (assembly GCF_042477335.2). Lineage (NCBI taxonomy): Eukaryota > Metazoa > Chordata > Mammalia > Artiodactyla > Bovidae > Ovis > Ovis canadensis. The sequence goes on along the minus strand of NC_091257.1, from coordinate 82,634,605 downwards.
AGCAGGTGGGGAGCAATAATGGATTCATCAAGGCACAGGCTCTGAGAGCTTGGAGAGCCTCCTGAGAAAAGAGGGGATGCTCTTTCCTGCTTTGGGGCCAGGGGAACTGAACAGGGAGCTGCAAGGGACAGACACAGTGTAAGTTCCCCTGTTAAGGGGGCTTCAAATGTCCAGGAAAGCAGTCAGGACTTGGGCTATACCACATGGAGGGCCAATGGGATGGCTGTCTTTTAGACCCTGGGAGGCTGGAAGGACTGGGGAGATTTCGAACACTGGAGGTGAAACTGTACAACTTGGACTGGGACTTGAACTCAGCCAAAACCCAGACTGGGATTGAACCCACGGTCTTTTAATTAAAAGCACATACCTGGTCTCAAGACCTACTGAAATTCAGGTTCTTTTTCTTCTTCTTCTTTAATTGGCATTTAGTTGTTTTAGAGGGTGGTGTTAGTTTCTGCTGTACAGCAGAGTGAATCAGCAGCATGTGTGCGTACGCTGCCTCTTTGTCAACGCAGGCATGGAGCAGGGCTCCCTGTGCTATCCAGTAGGTTCACATTAGCTATCTAGTCTGTCCGTAGACGTGTATATATGCCAGTCTCAATCTCCCACTCCATGCCACCCCCCTTTCCCTCCTTGGTGTCCATGTGTTTGTTCTCTACTTCTGTGTCTCTATTTCTGCTTTGCAGATAGGTTCATTTGCATCATTTTTCTAGACTCCACATATGTGCATTAATATACAATATTTGTTTTTCCCTTTCTCACTTACGCAGTTCAGGCTGTTTATGTCTCAGCACATCATGAATTCAGCAAGAAACAAAGCAATAGGTAAGAAGTGGTTTTATTTGGAGAGATACACATTCCTTAGAGTGTGGGCCATCTCAGAAGGTGAGAGGCCCCAAAATATGAAGCGGTTAATTTTTATGGGCTGGGTAATTTCATAGGCTAATGAGTGGGAAGATTATTTCAACTATTTTTCTGAAGGGGTGGAGATTTCCAGAAGTTAGGCTGCCACCCACTTTTTGGTCTTATATGATTATCCTCAGAACTGTCTGAGCGACTAACAGTTTCACATTTCACTTTTCTTTTAGAACTGTCAGGGCCCTGGTGTCATTTAGCATATGATAATGTATTATAGTGAGCATAAAATGAAGTTCAAGGACTACTGGAGGTTGAATCTTCCACCATCTTGGACCTAGATGGTTCTAACCAATTTATACTGTATCCAAAGACTATGTCATTCTTTTAAAGGTTGTGCCCAGCCCCCTTCCCTCTTGTTTCATGGGGGCACTGTGGAACATTCAGTCTGTGTAATGCTCGTAATAGAACAAACCATACGTGTTGAATTTGTTTCTGCTTACTTAATCCTTTTCTAAGAGATTGCATCAAGGGGATTTTCAAGGGAAGGGATCCATGGTATTGGGAAGATGGTGTGAAATGAGCCTAGAGACATGGACAGGTAGGAATTTTCACCTGGAGATGTGGGCAGGTGGGGGGTTTTCCCCAGTGGGTGTGGTCAAGGGAAGTGTCCTAGAAAAGATCCTGAAGTCATCCTTATCAGTACACACTGCTGTTGAGGCAGACACTGCCTGTTGTTTATGAAAGATCTCGACTCCCCTTTTACCATCTTACTAGAACCCTGGATTAGTTGAGGTGGCCACTCACTTAGCTGAGGAGCTACATTTCCTGGTACTGACAGCTGGTTCTGGCCAATGAGATGTGAGCTGGGCCAGGATATTAGTCTGAATTCAATCAGGGGAGAAAAACCACATGGCAATTTGAATAGGAAAAGTTTAAGATAAAGAATTACTGACTAGTACAGAGGATTGAAGTAATGGAAAAGGGTGGGTGTGGGATGAATTGGGAGATAGAGAGGCTGGCTAGTAAGATGTAAAGAGAACTCTGAAGAATAGAGTGAAGTAGCAGGTATAAGGAGCAGTCTCCACACGCAGGGCTGAGACAGAGCTTCCCTTCCCTACGTCCTCCTCTAGCCTGAGGTCCAGACTGTTGGATTGGGCACAACTGTGGTTCACTGAGCTGCAGAAAAGTCCCTGAGGTCTGCGCTGGTAGAACTTGTCAGAAAACTACCCTCTCTCATACCAGAGAAAGCTTTCCTGATACCACTGGCATATCTCAATGAAGGCACTCGAATACAAAATTGCCAAAGGTGAGGGTGCTGGGAGAAGCTACGGGCCTTTTGTGCTGCTGGCTGCTGTAAACTGCAGGAACAGTGCTAGAGCAGCTGCCTGCACTGTAGGAGGCTGACGGATGACCCACCCAAAACAGGAAAGGGTGGGCTCCCTGGAAAAACCCTCTAAAAGGGGTTAGATTGGCTAGTTTGACCCTTTTGCACTTTGATCTTTCCTTTCTTCCTGCAGCCTGGACCCAGAAGGAAGAGGACACAGCACAGTTGCAACCGACATGTCATGTGAGTGAGAAATAAACCACTGTGGGGCTCAGCTGCTAAGATCTTGGAGTTGTTTGTTCCGCAGCACAACCTGCTGAAAGCTGACCAATACACACGAGGAATGTTTTATATAGTAATTGCCGGTTACAGTAAATGGGTGTTTCCTCTGTTTTGTAAAATACTGTGAGAAGATGAGAATCATGGTTAAAGAAAGAGCTAATAGGGGCTTCCTCGATGGCTCAGCAGCCAAAGAATCTGCCTGCAATGCAGGAGACACAAGAGACATAGGTTTGGTCTCTGGGTCAGGAAATGGCAACCCACTCCAGTATCCCATGGATAGAGGAGACTGGTGGGCTACAGTCCAAAGGGTCACAGTGAGTTGGACGTGACTGAGCAAAAACAAGACAAGGAGAAAGAGCTAATAAGATCTTCAGCAAACAAACAGAGTTATAAAAATACTTCCTGGATTTTGGAGACACTGGTGCTTCCGAATTTGTTACAGGAACAGGAGAAGAAAGAAAAAAAGAACAAAATGGGAAAGAGAAAGGTAAAAGAGTAAAGAATAAGCAAAGGAGATTTGAGAATACTGTGTTTATAGACAGCTCAACAGACTCCTTGGTATTGCTGGAGAAAATAAGAGGAATATTATTAAACCAGGGCAGCACGGTGGCAGCTCACTTGGAAGCCACACTCAACTGCCTGTGGGGGACACGATAGGGAGCATCTCTTTGTCCCCGAGGAATATGATTGAAGCCACTGTATTCTGTCTCAATGGCGTCTTAACATGCCATGTCTGTCCTCATCAGCAGGCGCACGGGCTTCCCGCTGAACTCAAGTTTCAGATTGACCTTTGAGGTATCCCCAGGGATCCGCGAAGTTAATAGCTTTTATTTTGAGTCAGACACTTCAGCACATAGTCTCTCAATTTAGCGAAGATCCAGATAGATATTGGCTTTCACAGAAAGCAGCAAGAGACAGAAGCAATTGGCTTTGATGTGTATGAGGAGGAGAAGGTGGCAGAGTGACAGCCCTGATGACCCCTTCCAACACCTCTCAGGTGAACAACAGCCGCAGTGGAGACGGAATGACAGAGCGAGTAACAGGAGAACGTGTCATCTGTAATGAACATGGCAGAGCTGAGCAAACGGTCAAAAGCACCTTCTAGATACGCAGAACTATCTGTAACATGTTTAAGGAAGACATGGGGAGCCTCTGTCTATCTTTTGGATATCATGTAGGTGCAGGATTCCTAAAAGTAAGTGAGAAGGTTTGGAAGGGTCTGGCCAACATCTTTACTTGGAAAGATGAGAACTCAGAGCAGCAGAGGACTCAAGAGTGTTAGTGAAGGTCATACCTTATGACTGTCCCCAAGACCTGGGGTGATGGGAACCTGGGCTGGCAGGAGGACTCCATAACATTAACAGCCTTGCATTCTCTGAGCTGGCTCCTGTATCAAACCAACAAGCCAAGGGCAAGGTGAGAGAGAGGTGAGAAGGACTCTCTGCCATTACCCTTATACAATGCCAGCTGAACAGAGATGAATCCTCTGAACCACACTGGCTAAAAGGGCTTTACCAAGAGCCACAGGGGGATACAGAGGATCTGAATCAAACAACGGATCAGGTTGATGTTAGTGATAATATGACATCATGTCAATAAATGAATACATAAACAGAGAATGTATCTTTCATTGAAACACCCATGAGAATATTCAGAAAAATTGACCATGGCTATAGAGAAAATGTCTTCCCTGGTGGCTCAGACAGTAAAGAATCTGCCTGTAATGTGGGAGACCAGGGTCTGATCCCTGGGTTGGGAGGATCCCCTGGAGGAGGGCATGGCTACCCACTCCAGTATTCTTGCCTGGAGAATCCTCATGGACAGAGGATCCTGGTGGGCTGCAGTCCAGGGGATGCAAAGAGTCAGACACAATTGAGCGACTAAGCACAGCACAGCATAGAGAAAATATCAGCACCTTTCTCCCCAAAAAGAAATTGTAGAGACCTCTTTGACCATCAAGTAAAAAAAGCAGGAGTTAAAAAGTAGATATGAGGCAAAAGCCCAAGAACATGGAAAAATTAAAACCTCCTCCTCAAAATGTATTTATTTTAAAATTGAAATATAACTGATTTACAGTGTTGTGTTAATTATTGCTATATAGCAAAGTAATTATATATATATGTATATGTTATTTTTTAAATGTTCTTTTCCATTGTGCCTTATCATAGGATATTTCTTATAGTTTTCTGTACTATACTGTAGGACTTTGTTGTTTATACATTCTATACATAAAAGATCATATCTGCTAACCCCAACCTCCCACTCCTTCCCTCCCCCAGCCTCCTCCCCTTGGCAACCACCAGCCTGTTCTCTATGTCCGCGATTCTATTTCTGTTTCGTAGATAGGTTTATTTGTGTCATATTTTAGATTCCACATATTATGATATCTTATGCTATCTGTCTTTCTCTTTCTGACTTACTTCACTTAATATGATAATCTCTAGTTGCAACCCCCTCCCCCACCAACCTCAAAATTTAAAACTTCATTTGAGAACAAAAGAAAGTCAAAATTGCAAGTTCAGACCAGTTTGGAAAGAAAAGATGCAAACACTCTGTGTCTAAAGCAATAAGATACAGCTAAAACCATCATGAAAGGGAAATTTCATCTTTCTGAAAAAGAAAGACAAATATAAATGAATAAGCAGTCCAACCAGGAAGATACAAAATGAGCAGCAACATGCATCTAAGGAAAGAAGGGCAGAATGAAGACAAGCAGAAATTAATCAATCGAAATATAAAACAAAGGTAGAATTGCTAAATGGAAGAGCTGATTCATTGCAGGAAAAAAAAAAAACCCACACAGTAAAACAGAGAAGCCACTAGCTAGCCTAATCAAAGGGGAAAAGACCACATACAGAGAAGACATAATTAGGATGAGAAATGAAAGATAAGCATGATAAAGGAACATTTTAATATGTATCTTTTAATTACATAAATAATGCACAGATACACAGGCATTAGAAATAAAAGTCAAAGAAGAAGAAAAAATAGAGTAAAAAGTTAAAGTCAGTTCAGGCTGCCAGAAGAAAATACTACAGGCTGGGAGGCTTAAGCAACAGAAACTTACCTTCTTGTGGTTCTGGAGGGTGAAGTTCAAGTCCAAGGGGCCCGCAGGACGGGTTTCCTTTGAGGTCTTTCTTGTTGGGGTTCAGACAGCTGCCCTCTTGCTGCCCCTTCACCCCTCTGTGCATGAGCCTCTGGTGTCCTTTTGTGTGTCCAAGGTTCCTCTTATAGGAATACAACTCACTTTGGATTAGGGTCCAGCCAATATTTTAACTTAATCACCCCAATTAAAAGGCCCCATCTCTAAAACACAGTCACATTCTAAAATACAGGGAGTGGGGGTGGGGTTTAGGGTTTTAATGTATGAATTTTGGTGGGGACAGAGTTTAGCCCATAACACTCTTTCTCCCCTTTCCTTCTTCAAATTCCACCTCTCTCCCGGGAGTAACATGATTTAAAAAAAAAAAAAATTAATTGGAAGCAACCTAGATGCCCATCAGCAGATGAATGGATAAGAAAGCTGTGGTACATATACACAATGGAGTATTACTCAACCATTAAAAAGGATACATTTGAATCAGTTCTAATGAGGTGGATGAAACTGGAGCTGATTATACAGAGTGAAGTAAGCCAGAAAGAAAAACACCAATACAGTATATTATCAGAGAAGGCAATGGCAACCCACTCCAGTACTCTTGCCTGGAAAATCTCATGGACGGAGGAGCCTGGTAGGCCACAGTCCATGGGGTCGCAAAGAGTCAGATACAACTGAGCAACTTCCCTTTCACTTTTCACTTTCATACTTTGGAGAAGGAAATGGCAACCCACTCCAGTGTTCTTGCCTGGAGAATCCCAGGGATGGGGGAGCCTGGTGGGCTGCCTTCTATGCGGTCGCACAGAGTCGGACATGACTGAAGCGACGCAGCAGCAGCAGCAGCAGCAACGGCTATATATGGAATTTAGAAAGGTGGTAATGATAACCCTGTATGTGAGACAGCAAAAGAGACACAGATATACAGAACAGTCTTTTGAACTCTGTGGGAGAGGGAGAGGGTGGGATGACTTGGGAGAATGGCATTGAAACATGTATAATATCATATAAGAAACTAATCGCCAGTCCAGGTTTGATGCAGGATACAGGATGCTTGGGGCTGGTGCACTGGGATGACCCAGAGGAATGGTACGGGGAGGGAAGTGGGAGCGGGGTTCAAGATGGGGAACATGTTTACACCCGTGGCAGATGCATGTTGATGTATGGCGAAACCAATACAATATTGTAAAGTAATTACCTCTAATCAAAATAAATAAATTTAAATTAAAAATATTAATTAATTAATCATTGACTGAGCTGGTTCTTTGTTGCTTTACACAGGCTTTCTCTAGTTGCAGCACACACATTTCTCATCGTGGTGGATTCTCTTGTTGTGGACCACGGGCTCCAGGGCTTGTGGGCTTCAGTAATTGTGGGCTCTAGAGCCCAGGCTCAGTAGTTGTGGCACAGGGGCTGGTGGCATGTGGAATCTTCCTGGGCCAGAGATGGAACCCATGTACCCTGCACTGACAGTGCATTCTTAACCACTGGACCACCAGGGAAGTCTAGAGATAGCAAGGATGAACCAGACCCTCAATGACATTGGTGGTGTCCAGGACAAGAGTCAAACCAAGGCCCACCTGCCATAGATCAATATATTTTTTGTAAATCTAGCCACCAAACAGTTAAATAAAAGGGTCTATCCTCCTACCTGGACAAATATACTTTCTTTTTGACCTGGGAAACCAGATTTGGATTTAAAATTTCTGGGCTCTCCAGAATTCCTTCCCAGAACATGGTGGTAGGCCCTCCCTTCTCTTTCTGTGGCCGGCTCCATCTACACCACCAGAGCTTCTTGCATACATACATGGAGACTCCTATTTGCACATCCCACATCCCTCAACAGTGCTGTTTGGTGACTGATTGGGCCTAGCAGTGGTCACAGCAAGGCTGCTTTCCACCCTCAGGAGTATTTACCTGGGGCGAGGCATCCCCCCACCCCACCCCCCTAGACTCTGGAAGGAATTTCTGGGTCCCAGGAATAGGAAGGCTGGACTGGAAGGAAGTCTCAGGCCCTAGATGGGTGTGTTCTCTGTGGGTGGGGTGCACCTGGAGGGAATATGAGCAGCCCCTCTAAAAAGAAGCCCACAGGAAAAGTCCCTCTTGCTCACAACTAGATATTAGTGGGTATCTTTTCAGACCATTTTATATCCGTTTCATATATAAAAAAGGAGATCCTAATTCCAAAACAAAGGCTTGTTTTTATTTTTAAATTACTTTTAAAAATATTTATTTATTTGGCTGTGCTTTATTTATTTGGGTCTTAACTGCAGTGTGCAGGATCTTCTCACTTTGTTGCAGCGTGCAGACTCTTTAGTCGTGACATTTGAACTCTTAGCTGTGGCTTGTGGGATCTAGTTCCCTGACGAGGGGTTGAACCCAGGCCCTCTGTACTGGGTGTGCTGAGTCTTAGCTACTGGACCACCAGGGAAGTCCCTAAAGGTTTATTTTTAAAAATAGATTCTCTCTTTTTCTGAGATTTGCTTTTTTCCCCTCCCATTCTGTCTTGTAGATCTTTCCGTGTCAGCACAGATAGATTTATTTTATCCTTTTCCATTGTTGCATGATATTATGCAGTATAAAGGTAAGGGGGAAAATTATGAAAGCCTATTTAATATGATGCAGTGTTAATCCTCTTGAAAATCAAGATGATTTAAAAGTAAAATAAATTTAAAAAAAAATTACCAGGATTGGCTTAAGAAGACATTGAAAACCAAAAAGACTAATAACTATAGAAGTAGCTGAGCCCTCGTGAAGGGATTGTTGTTGTTCACTTGATAAATCCAGTCCGAATCTTTGCAACCCCCACAGACTGCAGCACGCCAGACTTGCCTGTCCTTCACTGTCTACCAGCATTTACCCAAACTCATATCCACTGAGTTGGTGGTGCTATCTGACCATCTCATCCTCTGTCGTCCCCTTCTCCTCTTGCCTTCAATCTTTTCCAGCATCAGGGTCTTTTCCAATGAGTCAGCTCTTCACATCAGGTGTGCAAAGTATTGGAGCTTCAGCTTCAACATCAGTCCTTCAAATGAATATTCAGGCTTGATTTCCTTTAGTAACTTTATAAAAAGAGTCAGGAGACATCTCCCTTTCTCCTTGCTGTGTTAAGACACAGCCAGAAGATGGCCATCTGCAAGCCAAGAATTGGACCCTAACCAGGAACCAAATTGGCTGGCGCCTTGATCTTAGACTTCTCAGCCCCCAGAACTGTGGGACACAAGTTTCTGCTGTTAAAGCCACACCATGTGTGGTGTTTTGTTATGTATAACAGCCTGAGCAAAGACAAGTATCAAAACCTGACAAAGCAGCAAAAGGAAATTCATGGACTAATTTAATCTATGAATATTGAAGCAGAACTTCTTCATGAAAGATCAAGAGGTGGAATCCAGTAATGTTGTTATGGAATAAAAAAACCTACAGTCAAATGATGGGAAGCTGACTCACAGAAATAAGTCACATCAGTCTTATTTCTCTATATTACCAATGAACAATTGGAAATGGAAATTAAAAACACAATGCCATCTACAATAGCTCTATAAATGCAATACTTAGATATAAATCTAATAAAATATGTACAGGATCTGTATGATAAAAACAATGAAATGTTATGAAATCAAAGGCTTCAATAGATGGAGAGATAGACTGTGTTCACAGATTGGATGATTCAATATATCAGAGATGACATTTCTCCCCAAATTTACTTATAATTCCTATCAAAGTTCCAGCAGTGACTTTTGTAAATACAGACAAGCCGATTTCAAAATGCATACCTAAAGGCAAAGGAGATAGAATAGTTAAAATGTTTGAGAATGAAGAATAAATTTAGATGAATCACAGTACCTGATTTTACCACTTATCTATATAGCTGCAGTAATCAAAACAGTGGCATTGGGATAGACACAAATCAAGGGAACAAAATAGAGTCCAGAAATAGACCCACACAAGTTGATCAACAGATTTTTTTTTCTTTTTTGGCATGTCTTGCGGGGCCAGGGATTGAACCCAGGCCCTTGGCAGTAAGAGTGCCAAGTCCTAACCATTGGACCACCAGGGAATTCCTGATCAATGGATTCTTCTTAAAATTTTATTTATTTATTTATTATGTTTATTTATTTATCTGACTACACTGGGTCCTCATTGCTGCTCGTGGGCTTTCCCTAGTTGTGGCGGGCGGGCTTTTCATTGCGGTGACTTCTTGGGCCAGAGCCTGGGCTCTAGGGTGAGTGGGCTCAGTAGCTGCCATGTGGAGTGGGCTCAGTAGTTGTGGCGCGCAGGCTGAGTCATCCCTCGGCATATGGGATCTTCCCAGACCAGGGATCGAACCCTGTCAGACCAGGGATCGAGCCCCGTATTGGCAGTCAGATTCCTCACCACTGAGCCGCCAGGGAAGCCCAATTTCTGTTTTCTTATATTTATAGATTGCTAAGCATAGAAATAAATACAAATATGTGTATGAATGTTAGCCTGCTCCTGCTGCTGCTGCTGCTGCTAAGTCGCTTCAGTCGTGTCCAACTCTGTGCAACCCTATAGACGGCAGCCCACGAGGCTCCCCCGTCCCTGGGATTCTCCAGGCAGGAACCCTGGAGTGCATTTCCTTCTCCAATGTGTGAAAGTGAAGTCTCTCAGTCATGTCTGACTTGTAGCCCATGTGTATTTCCTAGTTCTGTCTTCTCAAAAGGCACTGACAAGACAGTAGCAATGAGCACATTTAGAGATGTAGTGCCCAGATCACGGTTTCTAAATACCATTTTCATATATATATATATATACACACACATACATACATATACACACACGCACGAGTGTATGTGTGTTTTCGTGTATGTTAGTCGCTCAGTCATTTCCAACTCTTTGCGACCCCGTGGACTGTAGCCTGCCAGGCTCCTCTGTCTATGGAATTCTCCAGGCAAGAATACTGCAGTGGGTTGCCATTCCCTTATCCGGGGGATCTTCCCGACCCAGGGACCAAACCTGAGTCTCCTGCATTGCAGGAGGATTGTTTACTGTCTGAGCCATGAGGGAAGCCCATACACAAACACACACACATAAACACTAAGGTTTCTTGGAGAAATATTTAATTCCAGAGCTTGGGCAGGAAAAGTAAGCCATGAGCTTGGAACATATTATGATGTTAGCAAGTAAGGAAGTGCTCAGAAGATGATGGGGCTGTAGTGAAAGGACCCAGGAACCAACCTGAAGTCATTCCTAATGGTTTAAAGCTGGGACTATTCGAGCAACAAAATGAAGATTGGATTATAATCTTGTTCAATTTTCTCCCCCAGAGAAGGCAATGGCACCCCACTCCAGTACTCTTGCCTGGGAAATCCCATGGATGGAGGAGCCTGGTAGGCTGCAGTCTGTGGGGTCTCGAAGAGTCGGACACGACTGAGCGACTTCACTTTCACTTTTCACTTTCATGCACTGGAGAAGGAAATGGCAGCCCACTCCAGTGTTCTTGCCTGGAGAATCCCAGGGACGGGGGAGCCCGGTGGGCTGCCATCTATGGGGTCGCACAGAGTCGGACACAAATGACGTGACTTAACAGCAGCAGCAGCAGTTTTCTCCCCAAACCATTATCATGTCTTAACCTACTGTATAATTAACTTATTATGTTTTTTTTTTACTACCTCATTCTCCCCACTTGAATATAAGCTTTAGAGAGCGAGATTTGGGAGGAGGCTCTGGTTTGTTCATGGATATTGTGGATATTGGCACACAGACTGGGGAAACTGAATCTTCTAAGAAGCAAAGAGAGTTTTTCCAAAGAATTGAACACTAAGCATCAGCAGCTATCACCAGTAGATGGTCTTCCTCAGCACCTCTGAGACTCACAGGGGCCGGCAGGCCTGGTCCTGAGGGAGCTGAGTTGTCTGGGGTCTTCTGAGAAAAGAACATGGCAAACTGGGAGGCTGTCTCCCAAGGAACACTTTAGAAGATTTTCCTCTCAAAAGCACCCTTAGAACAGCTGTGCTTATTTTGCACACTCAGTGAGAAGCTGACTTTTGCATGATATTAAAACCCATTGGTATCTTTATCTCAGTGAAAACCCTCCCACTCCTGTGAGGCTGACGTTGTTGTTTAGTGCCAAGTCGTGTCTAATTTTTTTGACTTCGTGAACCGTAGCCCGCCAGGCTCCTGTGTCCATGGGGATTTCCTAGGCAAGAGCACTGGAGTGGGTTGCCATTTTCTTCTCCAGGGGATCTTTCTGACCCAGGAATCGAACTCATGTCTCCTGCATTGGTAGGTGGATCTTTACTGCTGAGCCACCAGGGAAGCCTGAAGTTGACATCAAATTCCTGTTTTATGGGTAAAGGGAAGGCAGCATGGAGAAGGTAAGTGTGTTAGTTTTCTAGGACTGCTGTGACCTAGAATAGTCAGATTCCTAGAGTCAGAAAGTACATTAGTAGATGCCAGGGGCTGGAGGTGGGGTGGGGTTGGGACGGGGAATGGGGAATTAGTGTTTAACGGGGACAGAGTTTCAGTTTAGGAAGGTGAAAAATTCAGGAGATGGATGATGGTGAGAGTTGCACAATGATCCGAAAATACTTAGCGTCACTGAACTGATGGTTTAATAATATATTTTATATTATGTGACTTTTTCCAGAATTTAAAAAAAGTACCACAAACTGAGTGGCTTAGAACTATAGAAATATATTGTCTCACACTTCTGGTCTGATCTCTGCCTTTGTCATCATCTTTTCTCTCTGTGGGTGTCTGTTTCTGTCCAAATTTATAAGGACCCCAGTGGTACTGGGGCTTCTTTTGGGGCTCAGGCAGTAAAAAATCTGCCTGCAATGCAGGAGATCTGGGTTCCATCCCTAGGTCAGGAAGATCCCCTGGAGGAGGAAATGGCTACCCACTCCAGTATTCTTGCCTGGAGAATTCCATGGACAGCGGAGCGTGGAGGGCTACAGTCCATGGGGTGGCAAAGAGTCGGACACAACTGAGTAGCTAACACTTTCACTTTTCACTTTCAGTTATATTGGATTAGGGACCCACCTTAAATGATATCATTTCAACTTGATTATCTCCATCAAGACCCTATTTCCAAATAAAATTACATTTTGAGTTGCTGGAGGTTAGGACTTCATCATATCTGTTTTGGAGGATACAATTCAATACATAATGGTAAGTTTGAATCAAAGAATGTTGGAGCTTGTTGTTGTTTAGTTCTTAACTCATGTCCTACTCTTTGTGACCCCATGGACTGAAGCTCACCAGGTTTCTCTGTCCTTCACTATCTCCCGGAGTTGGCTCGATTTCATGTCTATTGAGTTGATAATGCCATCCAACCATCTCATGCTCTGTTGCCCGCTTCCCCTCCTGCCCTCAACCTTTCCCAGCATCACGGTCTTTTCCACTGAGTCAGCTTTTCACATCAGGTGGCCACAGTATTGGAGCTTCAGCTTCAGCATCAGTTCTTCCAATGAATATTCAGAGTTGATTTCCTTTAGGATTGACTGGTTTCATCTCCTTGTTAGAGCTAAAAGAAACTTTTTCTGTTGAAGTGTCCACCCCACTGGATACTCCCTCTCTGCATGACTTAACCATGCCTAGACTCTCCTGAAATGGCAAGTTATCAGAAAATTCCCAAAATATTAACTATGCTAATCCCTGCAATCTTGATTACCCTCTGAAGTGTTGACCTTTCAGGTCCTCTCTTTTCTCCTGCTGACCGGGGTTTCCACCCTCCTGAATTAACATTTCATGGTTCACCTGCCTCCTGAGTACCCTATGGAGCATTAGCAGAGAGCTTAGAGCCATTGCAAAGAGGGAGAGTCAGGTGAAACATCCTTTGGGGAGTTCTATGATCTGAACAGGAGTGATATAAAAGGGAAATGCAGGGCCCCTGAGCATGTGTGGAATAGCAAAGGCAAAGGCGCAAAGACAATTACCAGCAGACTAAAATTGGAAAAGCTATGCGAAAAGGGCCTGGGGTGGCCCATAGCTGGGGAAAGACTGGAAAATTAGGCTAAGTGACAGGAGACTTCAAATCAAATCACCAGATACATATTAAGTGCCCGACTCAGTATTTCAATGAGCCATGGGTGATACAAAGGCATATAATATCTGTTTCCTGCCCTCAAGGAAAGTATAATCTACTTACAGAGGTTAGACATAAAACTCAGGAGAAATAAGACAACAAAATATTTAAATAGGAATTCACAGTGCCTCACAAATGATTGCTAAATGAGCTGTAAAGCCAATGACAAGCTTTTAAAACTCTGTACCAGGAGAGATTATTTGGTTGTTTGTGGTCTAATTAGGTGCATATTTTCTTGCTGGAGGAAAAAAAGGGTTAACTGAACAGAGCAAATCAATGAACCTATTTATTTATTTATTTTATTTTTTAAAATATAAATTTATTTATTTTAATTGGAGGTTAATTACTTTACTATATGGTATTGGTTTTGCCATACATCAACATGAATCCGCCACAGGTATACACGTATGTCTTTTTGCAGAGATCGGTGGAATTCATAGAACTCATCAAAAATTCAATCATCAAAAATGTCCCCCAAAAGAAAAGCCCAGGAGAGATGGATTCACTGAGAATTCTACCAAACATTTATAGAAGAATTAGTGCCAATACTTCTCAAACTATTCCAAAATATTAAAGAGGGAACACTCCCAAACTCATTTTGTGAGGCCAGTGTTACCCAGATATCAAAGCCAAACGAAGACAGAAAAGAAAACTACAGGCCAGTATCTTTGATGACTATAGATGCAAAAATCCTCAACCAAATACTAGCAAATCAAATTCAACAGCTCATTAAAATGACCATACAACATGATCAAGTGGGATTTACCTGTGTGGGGCAAGGATGGTTCAACAGATGACAATGATACACCATATTGACAGAATGAAGGATAAAAATCACATGGTCATCTCAGCAGATGCAGGAAAAGCATGTGACAAAATTCAATGCCTTTCATGATAAAACACTCGACAAACTAGGAAAACAAGGAAACTACTTCAACCTAATAAAAGCCATATATGAAAAGCTCACCACAGATATCTTACTCAGTGGTGAAACACTGAAAGCTTTTCCTCTAGGAATAAGGCAAAGATGACCACTCTATGCCACTTCTATTCAACATAGTACTGGAAGTTCACGACACAGCAATCAATCAGGGACCCAGGTTGCTGCAGGCTCTGACATCTTCAGGACATTTATCTCAAGTTACCTTGGATGTGAACATTTGGCTGGGGGCGGGGGTGGGGGAGAGAGAGAGAGTCAGATTAATATGGGGGTGTTTATGGCTACACCTGGAGTGGCATAGATTACCTCTGCTCACATTCCATTTGCCAAAGGTCGGTTACAAGGTCACATCTAACTGCAAGGGAGGCTGGGAAACAGTTATGTGCCCAGGAAGGAGGAATGGATTCATGACTAGCTATCAAGTCCAACTCTTTCCATCTGCTCTTTTTCAGCTGAGGGAACTTGGGCTCAGAGAGGTCCTAGGTCACCATGAGTAAAGAGAAATTAAGAGATGCAATCTATATATAGTTGATGAAGCAGGAAACAAAAGTGCAGATGTAGTATCTGAAATTATAAACTGACCAATGCTGCTGCTGCTGCTAAGTCGCTTCAGTCGTGTCCAACTCTGTGCGACCCCATAGACAGCAGCGCATCAGGCTCCCCCGTCCCTGGGCTCTCCAGGCAAGAACACTGGAGTGGGTTGCCATTTCCTTCTCCAATGCATGAAAGTGAAAAAGGAAAGTGAAGTTTTTCAGTCTTGTCCAACTCCTAGCGACCCCATGGACTACAGCCTACCAGGCTCCTCCGTCCATGGGATTTTCCAGGCAAGAGTACTGGAGTGGGGTGCCATTGCCTTCTCCGAAACTAACCAATAGAGAAGCCAAAAATATGAGGCTACTGAGAATTCCCTGGGGGTCCATTGGTTAGGACTTGGTGCTTTTGCTGCTGTGGCCCCATTCAATCCCTGGTTGGGGAACCAAAATCTTGCAAGCTGTATAGTGAGACACCACCCTCCCCAACCCACCCTACCCCACTCCCCTCCCCAGAAAATGAAGTTACATAGCTTTCTTGAGAGAGGGACTGTAAATGGGATGGCTAAATGAATTGTTGGCATATAAATGTTCAGTTGAAGTTCCTTTGTGTTCATTGCTGCTTAATATTCTATTGTGTGAATATTTCACCATGAGTCTATCCGCTGCTGATGGACATTTGGGTTATTTTCAACTGGAGGCTGTGATGATGAGCATACATGAACACACCACTAAGTGTCTTTGGTGAACATATGAGGGCATTTCTGTTGGGTGTATGATCGCTGAGGCATAGCCACGTTCAACTGTAGCAGGTCATTCCAATAGTTGTACCAACTTACACTCCCACCAACAGCAGCCGAGTGTTCCAGTTACTCCACGTTCTTGCCAACACTTGGATTTTGTCAGGAGGAGTTCTTAGAGAGCCATCTTTTCCTTATTGATTTGGCTGTCTCAGGTCTTAGTTGTGGCACCTGTAGGCTTCTAGCTGCGGTGTATAGGCTTAGTTGCCTCATGGCATGAGGGATCTAGTCCCCAGAAGAACAAAGCCCAGACCTCTCTGAGCCAAGTTGAATTCTTTACTACACAACCTTCGTCAAGCCAACGCTGTGATTCTGAGGGAGCCCCTTCTTCTGTATACTCAGGAGGAGTGGGGAGGGTGAAAGAGGAGACTGAGAGCAAATACCCAGCTGCTAAATTGATGGAAAAATCTCTTTAAATGACTGAATTCCATTTCTGGACATTTATTTCATGGATGAGCTGACTCCTGTACATGTGCGGATGCATGAATAAGAAATGATGTATGGATAAGGTTATTCCCTGAAACATTATTTATTGTTATGAGTTCAGCTGAGTTGGAGAGAGAGCTGGGCTGCCACCTGGGCTGTCAGTGTAGTTGATTAAAGCAACAACAAGCCCAAATGCAAGTCACAGCAAAGCCTTTAGTCACTCAACCCGAAATATAAGCAAGACTCAAACCAGAGAAAGCACCGATGCCCCTGTTGCATTTCCTCCATTGGACAGAGTGCAGGTGGGTCAGGGGGATTGGTGTAGACATTGGGGTCATCTCATTGATGAGGGTCCCCAAACAGAAGCCTCTGGCAGGTTCCTGGACCTTGAGCCAGGGGGTGGGGATGGGCAGAGTGCTGGAAGTGGACAAGTACTGAGCATGAGTCATTATGGGTTTTCCTGGTGGCTCAGTGGTAAAGAATCCAACTGCCAGTGCAGGAGATGTGAGTTCAGTCCCTGGGTTGGCAAGATCCCCTGGAGAAGGAAGCGGCAACCCACTCCAGTATTCTTGCCTGGGAAATCCCATGGACAGGGAAGCCTGTCGGGCTACAGTCCATGGCGTTGCAAAAGAGTCAGAGGAGGCTTAGCAACTGAACAACAACAACGAGTCATTGTGGGGAAAAAGTCTTCAAGGTTCCTTGCTTCGCTCTCTGATATGGTCCTTGGCAGAGGCATCTAAAGACCTTGGCCCAAGGTTTCAGGTAAAGAGACTTAGGAATGAAGGCTTCTGGGTTAGGAATGCACATATGCAAGGAGCATGCCCAGCCAGGGTGTCTGCGTCTCTGACTGCAGCTCCCTTTGGGGACCACAGTGAATTTACTGGGTGCCAAGATTGGTGTGGGGAGGGCAGTTTTCCTCCACGAGGCCCATCAGGTCAAGCCTTTGTCATTGCCTACAGTAAGGCCTCAGAAATCTCACATAAGTTTTTGGGTAAGTGCTCAGTTCAGTTCAGTCACTCAGTCATGTCTGACTCTTTGCGACCCCATGGACTGCAGCATGCCAAGCTTCCCTGTCCATCACCAACTCCTGGAGCTTACTCAAACTCATGTCCATTGAGTCAGTGATGCCATCCAACCATCTCATCCTCTGTTGTCTGGACTTCAGTTAAAATGAGGAGCTGGGCTTCTCACTTATAAAATCAAAGTCTTGGAAACAACCTGAGGACGAGTTAATAGTGGGTTGGTTAAAAAAAATTGAGGTTCACCCTCACCAGGAAATCCAATGCATCTTTAAGAAAGGGGAAGTTGTCTGTGTGTGTACACAAATATGGAACAGTGTGAGGCTGTGGGAGGGCTCTTGGGAAGTTAGTGAAGAGGGGGAAAGGCACTTCGTAGTTAGGAAGAGCATCTCCAGGGTGGCATCTTAGTTTGTGTGGGGTAAAGTCTATGGCACAATGGCTATCAATGGTTCTTCTATAGTCTCTTGATGGTTCTTTGATAGCCCAGAGTTCCGACTGTTAATATTAGAATATGCTGTCCCAAGGCTGAGCTGCTAAGGATACTTGCACATCTGTAGTCAGACTTCAGGGTGTCAGAACCTGCTAGAGGACCCCAGGACTGGCAATGGTGGTCCTGGAGCCACCCCAGCAAGACACAATGACCGTCTAAATTGAGGCTCTGCTATTGAGGGAACGTGTTTAGTTTCACTGGGCAGAAATGGCCTTTCCTTGCTTTGTGAATGAGAAATACTTTGTACTTTCATAAATAAGTGCTTTTCCCCCCTGTCTCATAGCAGACCTGGTTGTCCCATGCTCATCAAGTACTGGGCTTCCCCAAGTCCTTTCTTGGAGCCATTCCTTGGAATGCCCTGGAATGACCTAGAATGCTATGAAATGAGGACTTGCTTGCAAAGTAAGCTGAGTTTCTTAAAAATATGCAGAAGAGGGATACCTGGTGGTCCAGTGACTAAGATCCCTCCCTCCTAGTGCAGGGGGCCTAGGTTCGGTCCTTGCTGGGAGAGCTAGATTCCACCTACTGCAACTAAGAGTTCACATGCCACAACTAAGACCCAGTGCAGCCAACCAAATGAATATTAAAAAATTAAAATATGCAGAGGAGGCCAACCCATGGCTTTTACAAGCAATGTGGCAAACAGTCTCACATCACATCCAGAAGTCTGGGCCCATATGCAGGCCCCATCTATCTTACTGGTCAGTCATGCCAACCTGAATTCTACTTGCTGGCACTTATGTTTCTTTGCCCGAGAGGTTTCTACTAGTGCCAGAGCCCACTCTGCCTACACTAGAAGAACCAGAGAACTAATGTACTCCAGGAGATCCCCTCAACCAGTGACAGATGGGAGATGATGTACAGCATCCTGGCAATCTTGGCCCTTGGATGGATCCTCTGGAGGGTCTAACACTGGCTCCCAGGGTCCCCCAATGGGATTAAGGTGGAAACTGGTTTGATCATGAATCTTTTGAACTTTAGAGTTTAAAGCTTGCCTTTCCTTCTCCACTCACTTCCTTTCCTCCACTGGTTACTTCTCAGGATCCTCTTCCCAGTAAACTACTTGTCCCCACCTGCTTGTCTCAGAGTCTGCTTCCAGGGAGCCCAGAGGAAGGCAGGTGATAAATGTATCAGCTGTTTACCAGGACCTGGTTATGCCCTATTCTTCCCCAACCCCTGGAAGCTGAATGTGAACCCATTGTGTTCCTAGTCACCATGCAAGGAGGGGTTCTCAGCAAATTTGACACATGAGGACTTTAGAGAACCCTTGCCCTGGGGCCCAAAGCAAGTGTGTTGGGATTAAGACTGATTCTTTCCACCAAAAGGCAAAGTTCTGAAAAGCAGGCGCTGGAGCTGGTCTGTGCTGCTTCTCCTTTCCCTGTGCCGATCAGCTCAGGGCCTACAAACAGGAGATGCTTAGTAAGGATGTCCAGGCAATAATCACCAAATCCCCAGTAGGGCTAAATAAATCCTTTTACATGGATCAACTAACATTCTCATTATAATAGTCCTGGGTCACGGATACTATTACTAACATTTTTATTTTATAGGATAAAGTGGGGGAAAGGAGAAAGGGACCTGCCCAAGGCCACATGGCCAATGCTGGATGAAGTCAAGCCCTTCACAGTCCATCACTGGGGTGGATGATGGTGGTGAACAAGTGCACAAAAGGGATGCGGTGAAGCCATGGCTTACCCTACCACTGGCTGGGTGACAGTGCCTCGTCCCAACTTGGAATTCATCTCTGTCACACACAGGGTAAATGGGTCTATTCCCTGTGAATTTTCTGCTAGCCAGCAGCTCCATCCATCTGCTCAACAACACAATTTTAAAAATATCCAACAAGCTTCCTGATTCCCAGTCCCTGGGGGCCCAACTACACAACTTGGAAATGACTCTTTGGTAAAGTCTGATCAAAGGTAGGTTGTCCAGTAATCAGAAATCATGGCTTTTTCCTCCAGGCTTGAGACTCATAAACAGCAGTTGAATGAGCTTTACATTTGGGTTGGACCCATAACCTAGATGGATCCATTTCCTTCTAATTTACACCAGTTTTGATGGGGGGAAAGCAGCAGGAGGCTGAGTTTTTTGCTCTGGGAGATCCCCTGGTTCCTCTGTCTGTAGCAGGCAGAGAGGGAGTGAAGGAGGGGGGCGCATATTGAAAGGAGTCCATGAACTGTCCATGAACTGAGATAGGAAAGTGCCTGAGAGAGCCAGCATCAGCACCAGCTCCAGGGCTGAGCAGGGAACAAAATCCCATGTTCCCTCATGGAGGTTTCCACAACAGCGGTGCTGAAAAATGAGAATGCAGTCAGGGCTCATCCTTGGAGACCACAGAAGGAGCTGACCATCCAAAGACCCCTTAGGTAGCAGAGGGTGGGTGGTACAGCAGTTCAGCTGATGTAGCAGGTGGTTCTTTCATTGAGCCATTCAATAAATATTTATAGAGGACCTACTAAGTGCCAGCACTCTGCTAGGCACAGATTCGGTGGTGAATAAAAAAGACAGTGCCTGCCCTTAAAGACAGGACAGGTTAGTGGGTGAGGATGGTCTATTCTGGTGGGAAAGTAAAGTCTGGAGTCAGAGAGTGGGTGCACGTGCTGAAAGGGTAGGGGCAGAGGCCAAGTCCCCACAACTGATAACAGAGACGTCTTCATCTTCCCAGAATCTCCAGGAAAGTGCTGCACATCTGGAAATGCAACTTGGCGATCCAGCTGTGGCCTCCAAGCCCTGTCTTTCACCTTGCCCTCAAACTCTCAGGTACCGAACATTGGTTCCCAAAAACAGGAAGTCCTAGGAGAGACAAGACAGGATGGGATGGTGAAAGCATTCTCTACTCCAAAAAGACGCATCTCTGATTTAAAGGGAGGCCCACATCTGGGGAAGCACGCGCTCTGTCAGAAACCAGGTCAGCACATAAATCGAGCCTGTGTCTCTGTCCCCAAGGTCTCCATAAAGCACAGCTTTTGCTGGCTACCTTCTCTAAGGTGGCAATTTATCTGTCATTTCCCAAGCTGCTGCTTTCTGGCAGACCTCATAAATGTCCTTCATGTCACCTAACTTCTCTCTCCTTGGCAAATAACACAAAACTGTGAGCTGCTGGGGCTTACTCTCCTCCCCCCTCATAAGTTTCCATCACGTAAGGCACGAGAATTCTGAACTCAGCAAAATCCAATTCTTTCCCTGATTTTGGGGGTGAAAACACATTGGCAGAGTTGACCTCAAAATTCTAATGCATGTGATTATATATATAGTTGACCTGTTGTTAAATGAGGATTAAGGGCACTGATGCTCCATGGGTGGAAAATCCATGTAGAGCTCTCTGTATCCATGTTTCCTCGTATCTGTGATTCAGCATGCCCAGATTCAACCAGCTGTGCAGATGGTGTAATAGCTTAGTATTTACTATGGGAAAAAAAGGGCTTCCCTGATAGCTCAGTTGGTAAAGAATCCACCTGCAATGCAGGAAACCCCAGTTCAATTCCTGGGTCAGGAAGATCCGCTGGAGAAGGAATAGGGTACCCACTCCCGTTATTCTTGGGCTTCCCTTGTGGCTCAGCTGGTAAAGAATCCGCCAGCAATGTGGGAAACCTGGGTTTGATTCCTGGGTTGGGAAGATCCCCTGGAGAAGGGGAAGGCCACTCCAATACTCTGGCCTAGAGAATTCCATGGACTGTACAGTTCATGGGGTTGCAAAGAGTTGGATACAACTGAACGACTTTCACTTTCACTTTTCATTGAAAAAAAATCTGCATATAAGTGAATCTGGGGACTTTCAAACCCGTCGCTTAAGGGTCAATCTAACAAATCTTCTAATGACTTCCATTACACCAAATAGCTAAAAGCTCTAATCTTCACAAGAGCCCAGTGAGGTTTGGGCTACATCTCATTTTACCGAAGAGAAAACTGAGGCCAGCTAAGTGAACTGTCACTCAGTCCTTGCTTTCAACAACGATCTGTCTCACTCCTTAGAAACTCTCAGTAAGAGTTGGATGTTGACTACCTCTGAGTCCAAAAGGGCTCCAGACATTTGTTTTTCAAATGTGACAGGTGATGTCTGTTTCAATGTTTCTGATCACTCTGCTGCCTGTCACTCTCTTCAGTAGCTGTTATTTGCTGGATGTTGACTATGTATCAGGCACAAAGCAGTATGTCCTTAAATGCTCACAAGCCTGCCAACCCAGTCATCCCACCTCACAGATGCTGTTCTAGAAAGATAACCTGAACCGCGGGGCACAGAGGGTGCATAAAATGCCCGGCTAGAATAGTGGAGAGTCTAATGAAGAATAAGACATATTCCTCGATAGTCAAATAGTTATAAATGATGGTTCATGGCATGGTTGGGACAGTATAGGTGGAGAGGAGACTCAATTGCAACAAAAAGAAAAAAAGAGAAGAAAAACAAGACTGAGAGCTAGCAAGGCAACTATCCAAAACAAACAATTTCAAAAAGTGCTTAGAGAAAACAACAGGCTGGAAGGAAGGAAGTCAGGCTGTGGGTGTGGTGGGGCAATGGGTTTACGAGGGTCAGCACACCAAACATAAGTCCATGACAAACCTCTTCCACTTAAGTAATTAGAAGAAATTCTATTCTATTCCACTTTATTCTATTCTTTTCCATTCCATTTCATTCTATTCCAATCTATGTTTTGGCCATGCAGTGAGGGCTGTGGGATCTTAGTACCCTAACCAGGGATTGAATGTGGGCCCTCAGCAGTGGAAGTGCTGAGTCCTAACCACTGGACCACTAGGGAAATCCCAAGAAATGAGAAATTTCAAAAACATACAAATGCCTTTCAGAATCTGAACTGTTGGTGTGTTTAGGACTGCTGTATTTTCAAAATGAGCTCATCCTGAGGTTCCCCTAGGTCACCCATGGTCGGGGGGTGGGGTGGAAAAGTTGTGACACAGATTGTGTCAAATCCTTCCTGCCCTAATAAAGGACACTTTATTAGGTGCCATGCCACTTATAAAGGACATGTGGATGTCTTCATGACATCCCAGCTGACCCCAAATTGTTCCACGCCCCGTCCAGGCTTTCCCAGCTGCAGGGTTGGCCTGGGTCCCACCCACTGAGTTATAGCCTGCCAACCAGGAAAGCTCACCAACCCCCTCCCCAAATCCTCAAAGCCCCGCTGAACCCACCGACCTTGTGGATCTGGAGAATGGGGTCGTAGAGCTGAATTTTCTTTAGCAGAGGGAGAGGGAAGCCTTCTGCCAACTTATCTGGAGGGTAGAGGCAGAACGTTGAGAGATTGTTTAGTAAATAATTATGGAGAAAATTTTACCAAAAAAAGTTCCTCTCTGGAAACTCCCACCCCATGGACTGTAGCCTACCAGGCTCCTCTGTCCACGGGATTTTCCAGGCAATAGTACTGGAGTGGATTGCCATTTCCTTCTCCAGATACATAGTATATGCCCATTTAATTATAACCGAAGATTGGGATTACTATTCTCAAGTTACAGATAAGGAAACTGAAGCACAGAATGGCCAAATAACTTGTGCTAGGTCACACAGCTAGAAAGTGGAAGAACCGAGGCTTGATGCCAGGCAGGCTGACACAGGGGCCCGAACTCTCAGCCATGGTGCTCTGTGGAGGTAGAGGCAAGGATGGGGCAGCGTCTGCTCATGATAAGAAGCTAGTGGGTACTTGCTCTCGGCCCCCTACCTGTATCCTGCTTTCTACTGCAGCCAAATGAAGCAGGGCCTCATGGAAAGAGGGTTTAGGTCTTTATGCTATAGTGTTTGACTAAGGAGTTGGCAACTAACTGGGAAATGTAAATTTAGAGGTGGACAGGTAGCTCAAGTGGTAAAGAATCCTGCCAGTGCAGGAGCCACAGGAGACATGTGTTTGATCCTTCAGTTGGGAAGATCCCCTGGAGAAGAAAAGGGCAACCCACTCCAGAATTCTTGCCTGGGAATTCCCATGGGCAGAGGAGCCTGGTGGGCTACAACCCATGGGGTCGCCAAGAGTCGGACACCACTGAGCACCCGCGCACCTTGCCTTGTGCTCTGCGTGTTAACTTGGTCCTCGGTCTTTCACTTGTCGCCTCAGGGTGTGTGTGGGCACTTCTATGAACCTTTCTTTCTCTCTTAGGAGGAGATTTCCTGTGCTCCCTAAACTGCCCGTGTCCCCAACCCTCCTTAGAACCATGGAAGAAGATGAGGCAGACTTCAACACTGCCATCTCACAGGCAGGCCACTGAAACTGAGAGGATAAGTGACTCGCCCAAATAACGCAGCCTGCAGGAGAGCCCTGGTTCCAACTTTCTTTCCCCCGAAGAGCAGTGTCCACTCTTGACTTAGAAAAGTCCATAGTGATTCTTACCATTGACCTTGGGGTAAAAGTTGTTGAGAAGGTAATAATTGAGCAGTGCCTCCAACAGCTCCACCTAGTGGAAAATAGGAGAGGTACACCATAACCACGTGTACTGTCTTGCCCACCAACAAGCCTACAAGGAGCCACCCTTGGGGGTGGGGTGGTTCTGTAAATGCTGACATGGCAAAAGCCTCGGGAAAAAAAAAAAAAAGAGCAAATTTCAGGTAGATACCAACATCATGCTATTGCTTTATAAAATAAAACTATTTTGAGATGCACAATCAATATGTGTACAAAGCGATAGAAAATTTTGGAAGACTACACAACCACCATGCCTACACAATCTTTCCTCTAGGAAGAACATCAAGGTTTGGCTTAGTCTTAAATTTAGTATTTAATTTTTCTTTATCAGTGAAAATGTTTTCCAAAATCACTTATATAACAAAAAATGATTTTAAAGTTGAAACAAAAATTATGAAACCTAACTTTTAACACTCACTGTGTGCCAGGTATAGGACTCAGAGCATTATATATATATATATATGTTTTTGAACTGTGGTGTTGGAGAAGACTCTTGAGAGTCCCTCGGACTGCAAGGAGATCCAACCAGTCCATTCTGAAGGAGATCAACCCTGGGATTTCTTTGGAAGGACTGATGCTAAA
Source organism: Ovis canadensis (assembly GCF_042477335.2). Taxonomy (NCBI): domain Eukaryota; kingdom Metazoa; phylum Chordata; class Mammalia; order Artiodactyla; family Bovidae; genus Ovis; species Ovis canadensis. Next base: position 82,609,812 of record NC_091257.1, on the reverse strand, counting down.
GCTGAAACTCCAGTACTTTGGCCACCTCATGCGAAGAGTTGACTCATTGGAAAAGACTCTGATGCTGGGAAGGATTGGGGGCAGGATAAGAAGGGGACGACAGAGGATGAGATGGCTGGATGGCATCACTGACTCTATGGACGTGAGTCTGAGTGAACTCCAGGAGTTGGTGATGGACAGGGAGGCTTGGTGTTCTGCGATACATGGGGTCACAGAGTCGGACACGACTGAGCGACTGAACTGAACTGAACTGACTGATAGCACTGGAATGGATGAATTTAACTCAGATGACCATTATATCTACTACTGCGGGCAGGAATCCCTCAGAAGAAATGGAGTAGCCATCATGGTCAAAAAAGAGTCTGAAATGCAGTACTTGGATGCAGTCTCAAAAATGACAGAATGATCTCTGTTTGTCTCCAAGGCAAACCATTCAGTATCACAGTTATCCAAGTCTATGCCCCAAACAGTAATGCTGAAGAAACTGAAGTTGAACGGTTTTATGAAGACCTACAAGACCTTTTAGAACTAACACCCAAAAAAGATGTCCTTTTCATTATAGGGGACTGGAATGCAAAAGTAGGAAGTCAAGAAACACCTGGAGTAACAGGCAAATTTGGCCTTGGAATGCAGAATGAAGCAGGGCAAAGACTAATAGAGTTTTGCCAAGAAAATGCACTGGTCATAGCAAACACCCTCTTCCAACAACACAAGAGAAGACTCTACACATGGACATCACCAGATGGTCAACACCGAAATCAGATTGATTATATTCTTTGCAGCCAAAGATGGAGAAGCTCTATACAGTCAACAAAAACAAGACCAGGAGCTGACTGTGGCTCAGATCATGAACTCCTTATTACCAAATTCAGACTCAAATTGAAGAAAGTAGGGGAAACCGCTAGACCATTCAGATATGACCTAAATCAAATCCCTTGTGATTATACAGTGGAAGTGAGAAATAGATTTAAGGGCCTAGATCTGATAGATAGAGTGCCTGATGAACTATGGAATGAGGTTCGTGACATTGTACAGCAGACAGGGATCAAGACCATCCCCATGGAAAAGAAATGCAAAAAAGCAAAATGGCTGTCTGGAGAGGACTTACAAATAGCTGAAGAGAAGAGAGGTGAAAAGCAAAGGAGAAAAGGGAAGATAAAAGCATCTGAATGCAGAGTTCCAAAGAATAGCAAGAAGAGATAAGAAAGCCTTCTTCAGTGATCAACGCAAAGAAATAGAGGAAAACAACAGAATGGGAATGACTAGATATCTCTTCAAGAAAATTAGAGATACCAAGGGAACATTTCACGCAAAGATGGGCTCGATAAAGGACAGAAATGGTAGGGACCTAACAGAAGCAGAAGATATTAAGAAGAGGTGGCAAGAATACACAGAAGAACTGTACAAAAAAGATCTTCACAACCCAGATAATCATGATGATGTGATCACTAATTTAGAGCCAGACATCTTGAAATGTAAAGTCAAGTGGGCCTTAGAAAGCATCACTATGAACAAAGCTAGTGGAGGTGATGGAATTCCAGTGGAGCTGTTTCAAATCCTGAAAGATGATGCTGTGAAAGTGCGCACTCAATATGCCAGCAAATTTGGAAAACTCAGCAGTGGCCACAGGACTGGAAAAGGTCAGTTTTCATTCCAATTCCAAAGAAAGGCAATGCCAAAGAATGCTCAAACTACCGCACAATTGCACTCATCTCACATGCTAGTAAAGTAACGCTCAAAATTCTCCAAGCCAGGCTTCAGGAATACGTGAACCGTGAACTCCCTGATGTTCAAGCTGGTTTTAGAAAAGGCAGAGGAACCAGAGATCAAATTGCCAACATCTGCTGGATCATGGAAAAAGCAAGAGAGTTCCAGAAAAACATCTATTTCTGCTTTATGGACTATGCCAAAGCCTTTGACTGTGTGGATCACAATAAACTGTGGAAAATTCTTCAAGAGATGGGAATACCAGACCACCTGACCTGCCTCTTGAGAAACCTGTATGCAGGTCAGGAAGCAACAGTTAGAACTGGACATGGAACAACAGACTGGTTCCAAATAGGAAAAGGAGTACGTCAAGGCTGTATATGGTCACCCTGCTTATTTAACTTACATGCAGAGTACATCATGAGAAACACTGGACTGGAAGAAACACAAGCTGGAATCGAGATTGCCGGGAGAAATATCAGTTACCTCAGATATTCAGATGACACCACCCTTATGGCAGAAAGTGAAGAGGAACTAAAAAGCCTCTTGATGAAAGTAAAAGAGAAGAGTGAAAAAGTTGGCTTAAAGCTCAACATTCAGAAAATGAAGATCATGGCATCTGGTCCCATCACTTCATGGGAAATAGATGGGGAAACAGTAGAAACAGTGTCAGACTTTACTTTTTTGGGCTCCAAAATCACCGCAGATGGTGACTGCAGCCATGAAATTAAAAGACGCTTACTCCTTGGAAGAAAAGTTATGATCAACCTAGATTGTATATTCAAAAGCAGAGACATTACTTTGCCAACTAAGGTTCGTCTAGTCAAGGCTATGTTTTTTCCTGTGGTCATGTATGGATGTGAGAGTTGGGCTGTGAAGAAGGCTGAGTGCCGAAGAATTGATGCTTTTGAACTGTGGTGTTGGAGAAGACTCTTGAGAGTCCCTTGGACTGCAGGGAGATCCAACCAGTCCATTCTGAAGGAGATCAACCCTGGGATTTCTTTGGAAGGAATGATGCTAAAGCTGAAACTCCAGTACTTTGGCCACCTCATGCGAAGAGTTGACTCATTGGAAAAGACTCTGATGCTGGGAGGCATTGGGGGCAGGAGGAGAAGGGGACGACTGAGGATGAGATGGCTGGATGGCATCACTGACTCAATGGATGTGAGTCTGAGTGAACTCCGGGAGTTGGTGATGGACAGGGAGGCCTGGCGTGCTGCGATTCATGGGGTCGCAAAGAGTCAGACATGACTGAGCGACTGAACTGAACTTATAAATATATATATATATGTGTGTGTGTGTGTGTATATATATATATATATATATATAGGATTCACTATAAGTCTTCAAAGTTAGTATTAATGCCCCCATTTCACAGATAAGAAAACTAAGGCCCACGGAATGAAAGTGACTTTCTAGAAATTGAATCCAGATTTATATGAGTCTACAGGTCTTGTTTCTTACAGTCAATGTTGGGAAAACCTGATAGGATGACTTTAAACAAATATTTATTTAGTCTAAAGTCTCTGTTTTTGGTTGTGCTAGGTCTTCGTCGCTACGCCTGGGCTTTCTCTAGCTGTGGTGAGTGGGGGCTCCTCTCTAGTTGTGTTGCACGGGCTTCTCATTGCGGTGGCTTCTTTTGTTGCAGAGCTTGGGCTCCAGGCACATGGGCTTCAGTACTTGCAGCGCCCGGGCTTGGTTGCTGTGTGACATGTGGAATCTTCCTGGATCAGGGATCGAACCCATGTCCCCTGCATTGGCAGGCGGATCCTTATGCACTGTTCCACCAGGGAAGTCCCAGGATGACTTTTTGTGACTCTTTACATAGGAATAATTTACTTCACAGCACATTTTTACACGCCACGCACGGACACAGCGTTAGTGTGCCATTATTCACTTCACCCTTCATTCTCTGAAAGGAGTCATCCTTCGGGGTCTCTGAGCAGTGTCTCTCCTCACACTCATTTGTTTATGTCCTCTTGTACCTGAGAGAAAGTCTGGTCAGTGGGGGGCAGGTAGAGGGAGGTCCGAGAGGACCAGTATCCATAGGATGGTAAAAAGGTAGCCAACTACTGTAGGTTAAAATCTTTCCATCTCCTCCTTGACCTGTGAGGAGGAACACCACCCCACTTTCCCTCTTCAGAAATCTCTCCTTGAGTGTTTCAGCCCACGCAAATCTTCCCATTCTTTTTTCTCCTTTCATATGGGGCCGTTTCACCACGGCTACGTTTTCCTCTTTGTGGAAATCGTCTCTTGGTTTCGTCTGCCCAGACATCAATTCCTTTTGTTTAAATAACAGAATTCCTATTTTCTTCAGGGGAATGCTCCTTTCCTATCTCAGCCCACGTGGTTTGGGACTGCAAATCTTGGTTCTGGGGAGCTGAAACCCATGCTGGTTGATTGGCTTTGTCCAATTTCCAGCCAAGATGTTTGGCTAAAGATGGGCATTTGATTAAGAATAATCCAATGAGGACTAGCACATGATCTTTTTTTTTGTAGGGTTTTTTTTTTTTAATAAAACTACAGGAAATTTGGGAATTTTCCACCAATGGGAAGAACCTGCCTGAGAATGAAGCAAACAGATGAAAGCAGAATGGAGAGACAGAGATTCTTCTCTTAATATATATATATATGTTCTTTTTTCTTTTTAAAAAATTCATGAAAGATTCTTTAGATTCTGTAGTGTACTAGTTTTCAGAAGTTTCTCACTCATGATTTCATATAGTCCTATAATAACTTCCCTTGCCTTTTCAAATTGATGCACTAATCTGAACACCTGGATCCAGCTATGCCTGAAACCGCTAGCCTTAGCTTTTTTGTTTTTTAGTATATGATCCTATTCATTCTTCCTCTTTGCTTAAGACACTTATAGTTAGCCTTTTTTTTCCCCTTGCAATTAAAAGAATTCTGTCCACCAAGTGATTTAATTGTACACTGTCTAATATTGGGAGGTAACTGTTCTTCTGCCCTATGGTTCATGCCCTCATGGACTTCTATGATTTCTCGGGCCAAGAGTAACTCTTCTCCTTCTCTATTACAGCTGCCAAAACACTGCTTAGTAAATACTCTAAATTATTTCCCTAATCATTTCTTAAATAAAAACAAGAATAACTTACACTGAATAGTCCAACTTTAGATTCTTTCAGTTCCACTTGTATCCTGTAACAAAGCAGAGAAGATTCAGAGATGTGGGCATTATGTTCAAGGGAAACCCAATGTGGGGATCCCCCAGAAGAAGGACACACCACCTGGAGAAGGCGTAGGGCCAAGGGTGTGGTATAGTGAGAGTGAAAAAGATTACTGAGGAACCAAAAACAATGATATGACCTTACTGGGAAGACTTACAGAGGGGAAGTGTGCAGTGTAAAGGAACTCAATCTCTGTAATTTCAGGAAGTCAATATTGCTGATATCTAAAATTCATAGATAAAGGAAAAACAGTAAATTCTTTAGAAGTTTGGAAGTAATGGTGGAAAGGAAGTTTAAGGAGACAGGACCAGTGCGGGGAAAGAATTGGGCCAGTTGGGCTAAAATTTAAGTTTGCTTCCCCACCCAGTGGTGGGCGCTAAACGTTGAAGGGGGATCAAATTACATCCCACCTCCAGCTGCACTGAATCAGCTGCAGTGTCAGATGGAGTGAGCCCAGCTGAGCGCCCCCGGGTAGTCAGCAGGCTGACTTACTTTTCTGGCTCCAAGAATCCAGTGATCTTGCTGGTGTTGAAGGTCAACATGGCAGACACATTAGTGGCCTGGAAATTCCAGTAAAAAGAAACAGGTCTGAATGAAGGAGGTCGTCATGTACAGAATGCATAACTATGAGAACTGGCTGTCTCCTCTAACGAATACCTCACTGAGTTAAAGCAGGAACTTGCCCGCTGGGCTGTAGGTTACCAGGAAGCTCATCGTAGGTGCTAATAAACGCTTGAACTTGGACTTGAACATTTTTACTTGAAATTGCTATGATGGGCTTCCTAGGTGGCACTAGTGGTAAAGAATCCACCTGCAATGCAGGAAACCCAGGTTCAGTCCTTGGGTTGGGAAGATCCCCTGGAGGAGTGCATGGCAACCCATTCCAGTATTCTTGCCTGGAGAATCCCATGGACAGAGGAGCCTGGAGGGCTACAGTCCACAGGGTCACAAAGAGTTGGACATGACTGAAGTGACTTAAGCATGGCATGGCTGACTACGATAGCAATTAGACTTTGAACAGACTACCAAGAGAAGATGTGTGGTGCTTTGTTGCTTCATCATGGGGATGAAGCAGGGGATTCTGTCCATGGGGATTCTCCAGGAAAGAATACTGGAGTAGGTTGCCATGCCCTCCTCCAGGGGATCTTCCTGACCCAGGGATCGAACCCAAGTCTACTGCATTGCAGGCAGATTCTTTACTGTCTGAGCCACCAAGGTACAGAGGCTTATCTCTGGAGATCTCTAAAGGGATCCTTTCTAGCTATCTCAGGGCCAAGATTCAGCTTTAAGAAATAATAACAATAATAATAAAAAATTATGTTTTAATTTAAAATATATTGATGACAATTTCGATAACAATCACAACCATTAAATTGCACATGCAACATCTGGGAGCAATTGTTACTGTTTAGCTGCTAAATCTGGACTTCTCCTTATGGACTCACTTAGTGGAACAAACATACATTAAGTAAGTACAACTGCAAAGAGCTACATAAGTATCTTTACATAAGTCCTACGAAGAGAAATAATAGGATGCCATAAGAAAAAAGTGACAAGGTCGTAAGATAGATCAGGGATAAGGGCAATCAAGAAAGGCCAGTCTTGGGACTTCCCTGGTGGTCCAGTGGTTAAGAACTGCCTGCCAATGCAGGAGACATGGGTTTGATCCCTGGTCTGGGAACTAAGACCCCACGTGCTGTGGGGCAACTAGGCCTGTGCATCACAATGACTGAAGGCTGTATGCCCTATAACCTGTGCTCTATGACAAGAAAAGCCAGCACAATGAGAAGCTTGTACACCGCAACTAGAGAGTAGCCCCAAGTCGCTGCAACTAGAGAAAGCCTGTGTGTAGCAATAAAGACCCATAGCAACCAGAAATAAATAAATAAATAAGCTTAGAAAAAAAAGAAGAGAAAGGCCTATCTGAGGATCCTTGGTGTTGGAGAAGACTCTTGAGAGTCCCTTGGACTGCAAGGAGATCCAACCAGTCCATTCTGAAGGAGATCAGCCCTGGGATTTCTTTGGAAGGAATGATGCTAAAGCTGAAACTCCAGTACTTTGGACACCTCATGCAAAGAGTTGACTCATTGGAAAAGACTCTGATGCTGGGAGGGATTGGGGGCAGGAGGAGAAGGGGATGACCGAGGATGAGATGGCTGGATGGTATCACGGACTCGATGGGTGTGAATCTGAGTGAACTCCGGGAGTTGGTGATGGACAGGGAGGCCTGGCGTGCTGCGATTCATGGGGTCGCAAAGAATCGGACACGACTGAGCCACTGAACTGAACTGAACTGAACTGAAGTTGAGATTGATCCTAAGGAATTAACCAGGTGGTCAGTGCGAGGAAGAACCAGCAGGAAAAGGCAACAACATTTGCAAAGGCTTTGAACCTTACCACACCGAGCCGGAAGACAGGTTCCTTGACGGAGTTGGGTAGGAGCACAAAGGCCTCGATCTCCATCTGGGCAGCTGTGGACAGATTTCCAGGGCTGAAGTTCAGGCATGGGGCAGAGACTACTGCTCCCTGGAGCTCCAAGTTCGTGTTGGGGTACAGTCTGGCTATCTGAGGGTGGAATGAAGAGATTATGTCAAGAGAAGAGAATACGCAGGTTTGCTGGGACAACCTGGAGGGAGCTGGAGCAAGCTGAGACCACCTGTTGGTTTAATTTCCACAAAATGCTCTGTGCCTTGTTTTCTTAAAGGTATCACTGGACATCCTTCCATGTCAGACATATAAAGCCTGCATCGTTTATCTCCTGGCTGAACTGTGTTCTATTTCACTGTGTGTGGGTACTGCAACTGATCTAATCTTATTGGGCGTCAAATTGTCTCCAAAGTGTTGCCTTTTAATGACTACTCCCCTGCATGCCCTTGGCTATTATTTTGGGGGATACATTCCCTGCGGAGTCCAAGGGCAAGAATATTTTTTAAAGCTTCTTCCAGGTATTGCCAAACTCCTCCAGAAAGGTTGGACAGAATTTTTTCACTCCACACCTTTCCCTGGGCAATCAGTGAGAGCTATTGCTTCTCTAGAACCTGTATGCCCAGCTCCCCTCCCCCTACTCTGATAACTGCATACGCCACTGTTTTTGATGACACACCTAGATTTAGCATTTTAAAAGTTATGGCAATTTTCTGTTTAATTAAAATTTAATTTGGGGTCAAGACTGTTCCGTGTAGGGGGGAAGTCAGTGGAGGAACAGTCCCATGAGCCTTTTAGCTATGCAAATATAAAATCTATATTCTATTGTAAAAGGGAGATGTTTAGAAGGTTAAGGAGGTAAATCACTTTCCCTCAGAAGGATAGCTGAGCTGCTTCTGTGTCAGGTTGATTATGATGTGAGCAGGAAAGGGGAGGGGCGGTTTCCTCCTCTTTCTGGGGAGAAAGGGCTGTTGGAGCCAGGACGTGGCCAAGGTCCCTCCAAAGCTAGTGCCAACAATATGGCGGCAGGTTGGGCTGCTGTGGGGTTCTAGGGAGAGAAAGGGCCTGCTGTGGGGGTGCCTTATGGAAGGAGGTGACCCAGGTACTGCAGTATTTGAAGTTTAACAATTTCCCCACCATTATAATTCCTCTCAGCCTTCATCAAGCCTTCGGAAAGGAACTTTAAACACTACTGCCTATCTGAGCTGCGTCTTGACGGGACTCCGAAGGTGGAGGAGAAGACAGGTAGATTTCTATGAGATTAAATAAGATGTTGCACATAAAGAGCTTAGTCCAGCAAGGACAGCGCTACAGGGTTATTCACTGTGTCACTCATGTAGCAAAGAAAAAACGTACATGTCCTTCCATGGGAGACGGGATACTCAAACTATGGTCAATCCATAATACAATGGCAGATTGGATTCCCAGGAAAATAAGAGTGAGGAAGTTTTTATTTACCTATACAGAATCATCTCCTGGTACAGTAGGGGGAAAAGTAAGGTGAAAACTGGTGTGTAAAATATACCTCAATTTGCATTAAAAAAAACAGAGGAAAGACAAATAACATTTATTCGTATATACACAGAATCTCCCCAGAAGGGTGTGTGCAATTTGATAATATTGACAGACTTGGAGTGTGAACTGGATGTTTAGGGGACAGGAGTGGATGGGAATTTTCACTCTATAATCTTTTAGGTCTTTTGAATCTTGAACCATGAAAAATTATCCATTCAAAAGATAATTTTTGTAATGCACCAAGAACAGGGCCTGACCCCTACTACACCCTCTGTAATTGCTTGGTGTCCTTAATTGGGGCACATTTTGTGGGTCTTGTCAGTATTCCTTGGAATTATCAGAGAGCATCAGTAAGAGACTGGGTGGCCTGTGGTCCCAGGAGACACAGGGTTTGGGCCTCTGTCATTTTGACTTTGAAGGGAAACCTGTAGCACCCCAGCCTTCATTGGGGACCCCACTGTGGGCCTTCTGGCTGTTGATCAAGCTGAGAGGAGGGTGGAGGTTTTAAAGAATACCCCTGAAGGCTTTGGGGGCTCAACCTGCACCCTGAGGGCTAAGGGAAGCCTTACCCTGGGAACGAAGGCGCGGAAGGACTTGGTGTTCAGTCGAATGTTAGAATCAGGCGGAATCTGCAATGAAAGGACACAAAGAAGTTTTAAGTGCTCTGGCCAGAGCTGAAGGTCTGCAGATAGATGGGGAAGTGGGAGGGTATTTAATAACATAGCTTCTTGACTGCTTGCAGTTACCATGGCAACAACGAGATGCTTGTTCTGCATTCACCATGAGCACATGAATCCCTGGGGTCCTGGCCGCTCTCCTTGGGGTGTAAGTGACATGCAGGACTCAATCAGAGGATACACAAGCATGAGATTTGCAGTCTCACAGACCTAGGTTTGACTCTAGGCTTTGTTACTATGTAATCCCAGCTGAGCCCCTTTCCCTCTTTGAGCCTCAACTTCCTCACCTATAAAATGGAGATAATTATATATGTGCATGTATGTGTGTGTGTGTATGCGTGTGTTAAGTTGCTTCATTTGTGTCCAACTTTTTGCGACCCCATGGACTGTAGCCCACCAGGCTCCTCTGTTCATGGGATTCTCCAGGCAAGAATACTGGAGTGGGTTGCTGGGCCCTCCTCCAGGGGATCTTCCTGACCCAGGGATTGAACCCGTGTCTCTTATGTCTCCTGCATTGGCAGCTGGGTTCTTTACCACTAGTGCCACCTGGAGGGCCCAGAGATCATTATGATTCCCACTTACTGGGTTATTGTGAGGGCTAAATGAAATGGTGAGTATAAGGCATCTAGTCCAAGGCCTAGCACTTAGTGGGCGTTCAATAAAACACAGCTACTATGATCCCTTCCACTGAAGGAAAGTTCTGTACCACAGGTGGGAAGGGTGACCCAAATATGACAACAGAAGTAAATGACCCTGGCGTGGATGAGAAATAAAGGACAAATATCACTCCATGCATCACTTCTGGTCTCCAATTTATTACCAAGATTGGCTGGACCATCCAATTTGGATTGCATTGTGTTTCCTCCACCATCCTGACATGGTACACGAGGCTTCAGCTTTTACAAAGAGCTACAAGAAACAGCTACCTAAAACCCAGAAATATGAAAGAAACTGAAAGAAATTTTCATGAAGTGATCCACTATAAAATGTAGTAACCTTTATACAAAGCCACATTGGAGACAGTTATTTTAGAGGTAAATGCTAGGGCGACATTTTCTCTCCTTTTCACTGTGAATCCCTAAATCCTGTACTCTTTCCATTTTGACTATGGGAAGCACCCACACAGATCTGTAATTTAAAAAAAAATCAATTTATGGGTCCTGTGTCTTCATAATTGTGCCTTACTTTTAACGTGGTCTTTATTTTCTATTCTATGAAACCTTATGGGTTTATCAGTTCATGAATTTATCTATTATCCTGCCTCATTCACTAAAATCTTTAAACCTCTACAAACCATCAGGATGGATGGTTTGTAGAAAATATGCATGAGGACCACAGATTTAGGGACCTCCTGGTGGTCCAGTGGCTAAAAACCTGCTTTCCAATGCAGGGGACACAGGTTCAATTCCTGGTCAGGGAACTAAGATCCCACATGCCATGGGAAAACTAAGCCTGAATGCTGCAAATACTGAGCTCATGTGACCTAGGGCCCATGCTCCGCAACTAGAGAAGCTCTTGTGCGCCTCAAGGAAGACCCAGCACACACACACACACACACACACACACACACACACAGATAATGGATCTAGACAGGAAGGAAAAGTAAAACACGGACAAGCAAGCCAGAGAATCTTCCCCAGTTGTTATAATGGAGAAAGAACTTTGAGCTTCCTGGCCACCAAAGTGAGAAGTGAAATTGTGCTAACATATTTTTCCTGCTCTTGATCTTTTTTCTAGTTATAGTTTACTGTTTCACTGATGTACATGGGTGGGAAGGGAAGAGGAAGGAAGACCAAGTGATGAAGTCATTTGTGAGAGCTATTCTGCTATGATTCTCACCATGTCATCCGTGATAGTAAAGTTCAGGAATCCCGCTTTATGATAAACTAGGCTGGCGGTGTTGAAGGCATAATTTGAGATGGCAAAGTAGACCATTCGGCTGTGTTCCTCAGGAAGGTTCATGACAGGAGCAAGGAAAGCAACTGGGGAGCGGTCATCTCGGCTAAAAATTTCACCCTAGAGAGAGAGATAGAATCCATTTGAACTTTCCTAAGTCTATCTCAGGGCTAGACACCTGAGCTAGGAGCCTATAGAGTCTGATGAGGGGATATGGGCTAGAGATGCTGCCTGAAATTCCACCATTAAAGATGTTTTCCTTGGAATCTAAAAAAAAAAAGATGAAAATGAGCTTGTTTGAAAAATGGAAGTAGAGTCACAGATGTAGGAAACACACTTATGGTTACTATGGGATAAGGTCGGAGAAGGCAATGGCACCCCACTCCAGTACTCTTGCCTGGAAAATCCCATGGATGGAGGAGTCTGGTGGGCTGCAGTCCATGGGGTCGCAGAGTCGGACACGACTGAAGCAACTTAGCAGCAGCAGCAGCAGCAGGGGATAAGGCAAGGGAAGGGAAAAGTTGGGAAACTGGGACTGATACATATACACTATATGTGTATATATATATAATAGATATATATATAAAATAAACAGATAACGAATGGGAACCTGCCATCTAGCACAGGGAACGCTACGCAGTACTCTGTAATGATCTATATGGGAACAGAATCTTTAAAGAAACAGTGGATATATGTGTATCTATAATTGATTCACCTTGCTGAGACCTGAAACTAACACAGCATTGTAAATCGTCTATGTGTGTGTGCTCAGTCACTCGGTCGTGTCTGACTCTTTGTGATTGCATGGACTGGGGCCTGTCAGGCTCCTCTTGTCCATGGAATTTTTCAGGTAAGAATACTGGAGTGCATTACCATTTTCCTCCTCCAGGGGCTCTTCCCGACTCAGGGATTGAACCCAAGTCTCCTGCACTGGCAGGTGGATTCTTTATTACTAGAGTTACCTGGGATGCTCAAATCAACTATACTCCAATAAAAAAAATTTGGGTCAAATTTTGACCCTTTGGGTCAAAGTGTATGTCCAGGATCCCCTAATGAAATGCTTACCAGAAGCTTTGATGCTTTAACCTATAAGACCTCTTGGCCAGCTCTTCAATGCCATCAAGGGCCTGCTCTGGTTAATGTCACCTGCATGGTGGGATAGGTGAAGGAGTGGAGCGCAGGGCCAGGGAGGAAGGAAGTTTCAAGGCTTAAGTGATGTAAGACACCATGGGAGGAGCCTGTCTCTGGGAAATACTCCCCACAACTCCATACTGCCCTGCCCTTGACATGTGGGAACCATGGGGACCCAGGGACGGATCTGAAACTGGGGAACAGGAGGCCCCAAGAAAGGGCTGAGCTGAGGGAATGCCATGCCAGGGCTGGACCCACTCAAGCCCCTGACCCAGGACCCTTACCTTGAACATCACGTCCAGCGTTTGGTCTGTTGCTTGAGGGGCCCCCATTAAGCTGTAATCAAGGCCAGCGAGATGATCAATCTTTGTTGTGACTGTGAACCGGGGGAGGGACAGAATTAGGAGGCGGGTAATGCAGAAGGGATGAGGACTCTGGCTGAACCACACTCCCTCTGGAGAGGTCTCCAGAGCCCCCTGCCCCTCCACCTTAAGACCCTCCACCCAGCCCAGTGCTGGGGCAAAGGGCTCCTTCACCAAGAAAGAGACGAGGTGGTTTCTTCTGTTCCACTGATGATTTAGTCACAAGGGGACTGGTGTGCTTATCCCAGAGCCTGAGCAGTTTCCAGAATCTTACACACACACACACACACACACACACACACACACGCACACACACAGCCTGAGCACAGGAGGAGCTCAGGTCTGGCAACCCCTCCATACCCAGAACTTCACACCAAGGAAGACATACGATAGGGAAAATTCTACAACCAAAGATATTGCTCTTCAACTTTATAACCAAGACCTTGATCTTCAAGGAAACCAGCCACCTACCAATATCAACCAAATAACCAGGAAGGCGGGGCCATATTCAGAGGACCCAGAGACTCCCCTCCAAGGCCTTGGTGGGGGCAGGAGCTCTCTGTCCCACGCACTGGGAACTCTGTGCACATGTGGGTCTCTGCTGAAGGGAAGGTTAGCAGTGAGTGTGGAGGCCTGGGGGCCAAGGCATCAGGGAACACCTCCAATTGTCCAGGGCATGTCCCCGCCAACGTTACCTGTGTAGCCTAGCTCTGGGGCCTCTGTTTGTAGAGAACTGTTCTACAGGTACGCTTATGTGCAGGCAAAGAGGTAGTATGAGATGCTCTCTGCCCCGTTGTTGGCAATAGGAAAGGATGACAGCAAACCTACCTGTCCAGCAGCTGGGGGCTCATTAAATAAATGGAGACACATCCGTAAGACAGAATACTGTGCAGTTATTAAAATGAAGTCTAGGGACTTCCTTGGAAGTCCAGTGGTTAGTGGTTACTCCACGCTTCCACTGCAGGGGGCGCAAGTTTGGTCACTGATTGGGGAACTAAGATCCTGCAAGCTGAGTGGCATGGCCCCCCCACCAAAAAAATGTCTATATAACCATTTTGGAAAACTGTTTGGCAGAATCTGGTAGGGCTGAACCTAGGCACATCACAGGAACCTGTAATTTCTCTCCTGCGTGTATATCCCAAGATGCATGTCCATATGAGTTAGAATATTCAAAGCAGCACTACCCACAATGATTTAGAACTGAAACTACCCAAATGGCCTTCAACAGGTCTATAGATAAACAAATGGAAAGACGTTATGGCTGATTCTCATTGTTATACAGCAGAAACCAACACAACATTGTAAAGCAATTATCCTCCAAATTAAAAAAAAAAAAAAGGAAAGACATGGACACAGTGGATGACGCAGCAGGAGAGTGAATGACCTCACAATATGGAACAATATGGACTGACCTCATATTTTATTATTTTTTCAAGATTTTCTTTATGTGAACCATTTTTAAAGTCTTTATTGAATTTGTTACAATATTACTTTGGTTTTATGTTTTGGTTTTTTGGCTGCAAGTCATGTGGGATCTTAACTCCCCAACCAGGGATTGAACTCACATCCCCGGCACTGGAAGGTGAAATCTTAATCACTGGACCACCAGGGAGGTCCATGGAGTGACCTCATATTTTAAAGTTGAACAGAGAAAGCCTTCTGCTTTTGATAAAAGACTGTGATTACTGAATAGGTCCATTCATGTACAAAGTGCAAAGCTGATCTTTGCTGGAAGAAGTAGGGAGAATGGTCACCCTGGAGGGGTGGGTGGTGCCAGAAGGAGACATGAGTGGACTCTGAAAGGCCAGTCATGTTCCGTATATTGATCTGGAAGCTGATAAGTGTGTGTGCTCAGTTTGTGAAAAAAATTTAAAAACTCCACTTACAGTTTGAGCATGTTTTTCTCTGTTTTGACTTCCACAAAAACGTTTTTAAAAACGAGATAAGTCTATATGTGCTGATGAAAAAAGATCTTCAAGGTATACAGGTTACAAAAAAAACCAATGTCTCTACTATTACAGAATAATGTATATATTCATAATTATGCATATTCACATATATTCATGAACAAAAGTAATACATATGTGAATGTATGGTGGTGGTGGTGGTTTAGCTGCTAAGTGTGTCCAACTCTGTGTGACCCCATGGACTGTAGCCCGCCAGGCGCCTCTGTCCAGGGAATTTCCCAGGCAAGAATACTGGAGTTGCCGTTTATTTCTCCAGGGGGTCCTCCCAGACCAGGGATTGAACTCCTGCATTGCAGGTGGATTCTTTTACTGATGAGCCACTAGGGAAGCCCATGTGAATGTATATTCATATGCTTATGGATGTGTATATTTATATTTGTACATGCAAAGGAAATATCTGAAAGTACACACTCAAAACAGTTTACCTCTTAGAAGAAAATTTGGGGGGACTTCCCTGGTGGTCCAGTGGCTAAGACTCTGCACTCATAATGCAGAGGGCACCTGTTCAAGCCCTGGTCAGGGAACTAGATCCCACATGCTGCAACTAAAAAAATCTTGTATGCTGCAGTGAAGACTGAAGATCCCACATGCTGCAATTAAGACCTGGTGTAGCCAAATAAATAAATAAATATTTTTTAAAAAAGAAGAAAATTTGGGGAGGAAAGGGGACTTTTAATTTTTACTTTTAATACTGCTGCTCCATGTAAGTTTTCATAAGGTACATATTAATGTATGCACTTATAAAAATGAATGAGAATCAAGGATGGGTGGAGTGCCCTACCTGGCAGAGTTTGAAGATAAGGCTGTAGCTCAGAGGTCACCGAGTCCTGAATAATTTCGCAAATCTGAAAAATATGGGAAAAGAAAGCCCGAGTGAGTTTGCTGGCTTTTGTCTGGCCCTGTGCTAACTGCTTCAGTCCCATTGCACATCTTTGCTAGCTGGTCATTGATTCTACAAAAATTTATAAGTGCTTATGATATGCCAGGTACCAAGAAAATAGAAATGATCAGAAACATGTCTGCCCCCGTATGGACCCCCAATAGGGTCCACTTGGGCCTGTTAAAGTCCATCACAGGACTGGAAATCGGAGCTAGGTACTTGCCTATGCAGCCGGATGGGGCAACATGGCTGGAGGCACTGCCTGAAACTCCGTCATGAAAGACCTATTCCTTTGGGAAGCCCTAGTCTCTCAGGGTCTGGAATTGGACAGCAGAATTAGATAGTAGGTAGCAATAGCCACACAAATAAGTAGATGCAGATACTTCTTAACAGATTAGCTGGATGGATCAATAGTCCTTGCGTTATCGAATCCAAGCTCGTTCTGCTTGCTGAACGCTGAACAACAGGCCAGTGGACTGGAGACAGGTAGTAAGACAAGAGAGCCAGCTGACCAAGAGGATGGCAGACTAATGCTTCAAAATAACCATCTTCTCAGGGTCTGGATGTGGGGTTCTTTTATAGATCAGAGATGGAGGAGATGTGGAAACAAAGTAAAAAGGCCACTGATCTTACAAATATCTCCTAGAATGGCAAGCCTTGGAAAGGGGATGTGTTAATTTCTTCCTTCATGCCATCTACAAGTGGACCAAGGGTCTGAACAAAGGCACTTTAATTTAACAGTCAGGCAGAGGGGCAGGATTCTCGGAGGCAGGCCATTACATACAATAACAAAAGCAAGGAAAAGCAAGTCAAAGAAAGAGTTCCAACATAGAGTTAGAATTGGCTTTTCCCTGCAACACTTGTTTCCCCAGCTGCTTGTGGAAGACTCAGTCCTCCCATCCAATAGGCTACCATGCATAGTAAGCACTCAGAATTTGTTGCTCCAGGTAAACTGTGTGCTTCTCAAGAAATGGAAGTGCATGTTTGCAAACCAGTTTGCTTTCCTTGCTATTGCAATCACTCAAATTATTTCTTATGCAGGGACTTCCCTGGTAATCCAGTGATTAAGAGTCCATCTTGCAATGCAGGAGATGTGGGTTCGATCCCTGGTTGAGGAACTGAGATGCTGTGGAGCAACTAAGTCTGCTCACCACAACTACTGGGCCCATGTGCCACAACTAGAGAATCTGTGCACCACTACGAAAGATCCCACCTGCTGAAACCAAGGCCCGATGTAGCCAAATAAATAAATAAATATTAAAAATTATTTTTTATGTAAACCCATGAAATAATGACTGAGAAAAGAGTTATTTGTCAGAAAACCAACGGTAAATGCTTTGGAAAGGTGAGTTGCTTAAAGAAAATGCCAGTAAACTGCTGTGGACCAGAAAAGCTTACCAGGAAAACAATTATAAAAATATGGAAGGATTCTGCATGGAGATCGCTTTGCAAACATCTCTAGATTCTCAGTGTGGTTAAAGAAATCTGAGCTGGAACCTGTAGCAGATGGATGTTAAATGTTAGAAAGACAGTGCTAGGCCAGTCAAGAGACTGTTTACAAAGAATGGTCCTGCGTCTTAGGATTCATATGTAAATATTTTCTTTTTTCAAGGCTGTGTGAGTGAGTCCTCGCCTTATTTTTTTTCCATTTATCTATTTGTTTTTACTTTTGGCTGTGCTGGGTCTTCACTGCTGCACACGGCTTCCTCTAGTTGCAGAGAGCCGGGGTTACTCTTTGTTGCAGTGCACAGGCTGCTCATGGTGTTGGCGTCTCCTGTTGTGGAGCACAGGCTCTAGGGTACGTGCGCTCAGTAGTCGTGGCTCCCAGGCTCCAGAGCACAGGCTCAATAGTAGTGGCCCATGGGCTTAGCTGCTCTGCAGCACGTGGTATCGTCCCAGACCAGGGATTGAATCCATGTCCCCTGCATCGGCAGGCCAACTCTTAACCACTGGACTACAGGGAAGTTGGAGTCCTCATTTTAAACAGCTTTTTTTTTTTTAAATTAACTAGCTATCACCTATCCTCCACAGATACAGTGGAGGAGAGGGACTTATGGGGGGGAGGTGTCCTAGAGATGCATGTGGTCCTGGCCTAGTAAGAGGGTCACTGATGGCTCCTATGAGGAGGTGACATTTTCGGGGCAAGCCATAGCTCAGATGGTAAAGAATCTGCCTGCTATGCAGGAGACCTGGGTTCACAGCACTATTGTTGTATAATATTGTTATTAATTATTCTTGTCTCCACATCAGCAGGGGAGCATAAATCCACACCACTGAAGAATACTAAGTCCCACTAGAAAGGCATGGAAACACGGCAGCGGGGTGCACGAGAAGAGGACTGGCATGTTTCCCAAGCTCGTCTAGACCTTGGGACCCCAGAACAAGAAAAGGAACAGAACTGCTTGCCATGTCCAATCCTTGGGGTTTGCATGCTATTTTCACTTCAACCACCAGGGGGCACTCAAAGCCAAAGCAGACTTGGATCAAGAGAGGTGTGCGCCTGTGTTGCCCCTTTCCTCTTCTTAACTTTCTCTTTTCCCAAGCAGTCATCACTACAAATGCAGCTCCAGGTAGATGATACACCGGAGACAGGATTTTAGGGTGAAGTAGGTGAATGAGAGAACTGAAAGTTAGCCTAAACCTCTTTATTTTAGCCAGAGATTCCAAAATTTGGAGATTTCACAGGATTTTTTCGGAGAAGGCAATGGCACCCCACTCCAGTACTCTTGCCTGGAAAATCTCATGGACAGAGGAGCCTGATAGGCTGCAGTCCATGGGGTCGCGAAGAGTCGGACATGACTGAGCGACTTCCCTTTCACTTTTCACTTTCATGCATCGGAGAAGGAAATGGCAACCCACTCCAGTGTTCTTGCCTGGAGAATCCCAGGGACGGGGGAGCCTGGTGGGCTTCTGTCTATGGGGTCGCACAGAGTCGGACATGACTGAAGTGACTTAGCAGTAGCAGTAGCACAGAATTTTTTTAAATGGGGAAAACTGACACTGTGGCTGTTTATATAAGGCAATACAAAGCAGGTGTTCATGCGTTCACCCAGGTAGGAGCCAGAGCTCCTACATGGTCCACACGCTCCCAAAGCTTCCTGCTTGGTCTCCACAGGCACGTAAGTGTTGATTTCCTTTTTGGCTTTTGTGGACTGCAGAGCTGGGGTGGGCAGTGAGCAAAGCCAAGATGACTTTATTCCGTTGTTTGACCCTTGGCCAAGCATCTGACCATTTTCTATCTAACTGAACAGACTTGGCGTCCAGACACCTACATCTTGCCCTCAGCTTTGCTGCACACCAGCTCCATGACCTTGGTTTGTCCTCTCTGGGCCTTGAGCCCAAATATGCCTGGGCCAGCCCCTAGGGATGTTCAAGTGCAGAGGTCACTGAGGACTTGCACCCAACCCTTGAGAGGCTCAGCAATGCCAGCTGCTAGGACAAGCTTACCCTGCTTTTCAAGGCCTTTCGGAACCTGGACTCAATCTGGTTATGGAAGAGATTCAGCAGCCACCTGGGGAGGGAAGCACGGTGGATGGTCAGCTTGGTGGCACTGAATGCGGAGAAAGCGGGGCAGCAGGGAGAGTCAGGCCAGTTCCCAAGAGAGGGCTCCCCACCCCATCCTGGCCCCTGCTGTGTTCCAGAATCCTGAATGGAATGAGCATGCAGACTCCCATTTCCCAGCACACCCCCTGATTCAGTGTATCTGACAGCCCAGCCCCAAATTCAGTATATTTAGAGGAGGGGTTGGAGACCATGCGACTTCCCAGGTGGCTCAGTGGTAAAGAATCTGCCTGCTAATGTGAGAGGCAAGGAGACCCAGTTTTGATCCCTGAATGAGGAAGATCCCCTGGAGTAGGTAATGGCAACCCATTCCAGTATTATCGCCTGGAAAATTCTATAGGCAGAGGAACCTGGTGGGCTACAGTCCATGGGGTTGCAAAGAGTTGGACGTGACTGAGAACACACAACACCACCACCTGGAGAATCCATGTTTTTCTTTTCCTTTTTTGGGGGAATATATCTTTATTTATTCTTATTTTTAAAGTTTTTGGCTGTGCCTCACAGACCCTCCTGCAGTGGAAGCGCAGAGTCTAAAGCACTGGACCACCAGGGAAGTCCCCAATTCATGTTTTTCTAATCAAGGAAACTGAGACTTGAAGAGATTGGCTCAAAGGTTTGTGTATTTTTCACAAGCTCTCATTTGACCAAAAGCCTTTGTGTTCTCTCCGTAGCCAAACTGCACATGTCTGATGGTGGTGAAGCTCTTTATTTTTTGGTGGAAATAGCACACCAACGCCTGCTCAGTCGTGTCTGATTCTTTGCGGTCCCTTCCTCTGTAGCCCACCATGCCTATGGGATTATCAGGCAAGAATACTCGAATAGGTGGCCATTTCTTTCCTCCAGGGTTTCTTCCAAACCCAGGGATTAAAACTGTGTCTCCTGCAGCTCCTGCACTGGCAGGCATATTCTTTACCACTGAATCACCTGGGAAGCCCGGCACACTCACCAGTACTCTGGGCTTAAATCTGCTTCTGTTCATCCCAGCAGGTCCCCCAAAGAATTACCTCCAAGCGCATATGATGTGCCCATGCGGTACCCTGGACCGTCATGCTTATCAGAGGCTTTGGGCCTTGGGTTGGATAGGCCTCTGGCTCCTGCAAGGGTCAAGCTGGTCAGTGTCCCCGTGGTGACCTACCCCAAATCTCCTGATATGTCCACCTCCACATCATGGATGTGGCTACTGCAGCTGGAGACAGCCACTTTGGGTCTCCCAGAGGGCTCACTGTCCAAGAGAAGATTGACTGAAATGGTGATGCCCTTGACCTTCACGTCAAAGGAGCCGTTTAGTCTCCTAGAGAAGAAAGAAGAAGTAGTAAGTGATTCGTAGACTATGGTCAGCCACCATTTGAGGGGAAATATAAATCTCAATTCCCAACTAAAGGAAACCAGAGTAAGAAGTTAACTACAGAAATTATTACAAATATAGTTATTACAAGATAAAGATTTGTGATAAACAAGGCCATAAAAGATCAAGAAGAAAGCTTGGGTCCATTTATTTATGGTCAGGGATGGGCAAAAGCCTTTCTAGGTCAAATCCAAGTCTCAGAAGCCATAAAGGAAATAGCTATGAGCTTGCCGGCACTGAAAATTAAAACTTTAGAGAACAACAATGGCATATGCAAATTTTAAAAAATTGCATCGTGAGCTAGCCAAAGACCTAATTTGCTTAACACATGAGCTAATATATGAGTTAATTTCCTTAATACACAAAGAACAACTTATACAGAGTAATAAGGAAAGGACAAAAGAGGAAAAAAAGAGAGGTTCAAGATGTTAACAGAAAGTTCAGTTGCAAATAAGCACATGAGACGTGATTAAAAATGAAAATAACAACGATGCCAGGTTTCATCTATCAGAGAGATAAAAAGTTCAGAAGATTTTCATACCCAGTGCTTGTGAAGATATAGGGAAACCAAACACTGGTTGAGAGAACACATCAGGAACACAGATTGGTGGGCTCTATTCTTAGAAGAAATGGAGTAGCCCTCATAGTCAACAAGAGTCTGAAATGCAGTATTTGGATGCAATTTCAAAAATGACGGAATGATATCTGTTCATTTCCAAGGCAAATCATTCAATATCACAGTAATCCAAGTCTGTGCCCCAACCAGTAATGCTGAAGAAGCTGAAGCTGAATGGTTCTAGAAGATCTACAAGAGCTTCTAGAACTAACACCCAAAAAAGATGTCCTTTTCATTATAGGGGACAGGAATGCAAAAGTAGAAGTCAAGAGATACCTGGAGTAACAGGCAAATTTGACCTTGGAGTACAGAATGAAGCAAGGCAAATCTAATAGAGTTCTGCCAAGAGAACACACTGGACATAGCAAACACCCTCTTCCAAAAACATGTACTCTACACATGGACATCACCAGTGGTCAACACCAAAATCAGACTGACTATATTCTTTGCAGCCACAGATGGAGAGGCTCCATACAGTCAGCAAAAACAAGAACAGGAGCTGACTGTGGCTCAGATCATCAACTCCTTATTGCAAAATTCAGACTTAAATTGAAGAAAGTAGGGAAAACCACTAAACCATTCAGGTAGGACCTAAATCAAATCCCTTATAATTACACAGTGGAAGTGAGAAATAGATTCGAGGGATTAGATCTGATAGACGAAGTGCCTGAAGAACTATGGAAGGAGGTTCATGACATTGTACAGGAGGCAGTGATCAAGACCATCCCCAAGAAAAGAAATGCAAAACGGCAAAATGGTTGTCTGAGGAGGCCTTATAAATAGCTGAGAAAAGAAGAGAAGCTAAAGGCAAAGGAAAAAAGGAAAGATATACCGATCCAAATGCAGAGTCCCAAAGAATAGCAAGGAGAGATACAAAAGCCTTCCTCAGTGATGGATGCAAAGAAATAGAGGAAAACAATAGAATGGGAAAGACTAGAGATGTCTAAGGGAACATTTCATGCAAAATTGGGCACAATAAAGGACAGAAATGGTATGGACCTAACA
Organism: Ovis canadensis; assembly: GCF_042477335.2. NCBI lineage: Eukaryota > Metazoa > Chordata > Mammalia > Artiodactyla > Bovidae > Ovis > Ovis canadensis. Next base: position 82,587,538 of record NC_091257.1, on the reverse strand, counting down.
GAAGCAGAAGATATTAAGAAGAGGTGGCAAGAATACACAGAAGAACTATACAAAAAAGATCTTCAGGACCCAGATAACCACAATGGTGTGATCACTCACCTAGAGCCAGACATCCTGGAATGTGAAGTCAAGTGGGCCTTAGGAAGTATCACTATGAACAAAGCTAGTGGAGGTGATGGAATTCCAGTTGAGCTATTTCAAATCCTAAAAGATGATGCTGTGAAAATGCTACATTCAATATGCCAGCAAATTTGGAAAACTCAGCAGTGGCCACAGGACTGGAAAAGGTCAGTTTTCATTCTAATCCCAAAGAAAGGCAATACCAAAGAATGTTCAAACTACTGCACAATTGCACTCATCTCACACGTTAGCAAAGTAATGCTCAAAATTCTCCAAGCAAAATTCTTCAACAGTACCGAGAACTTCCAGATGTTCAATCTGGATTTAGAAAAGGCAGAGGAACCAGAGATCAAATTGCCAACATCCACTGGATCATCAAAAAAGCAAGAGAGTTCCAGAAAAACATCTATTCTGCTTTATTTGCAATGCCAAAGTCTTTGACCGTGTGAATCAGAACAAACTCGAAAGTTCTTCAAGAGATGGGAATACCAGACCACCTGACCTGCCTCCTGATAAAACTGTATGCTGGTTGAGAAGCATCAGTTAGAACTGGACATGGAACAACAGATTGGTTTCAAGCTGGGAAAGGAGTACACCAAGGTTGTATATTGTACCCTGCTTATTTAACTTATATTGAGAGAAATATAAGAAACACTGGGCTGGAGGAAGCACAAGCTGGAATCAAGATTGCTGGGAGAAATATCAATAACCTCAGATATGCAGACACCACCCTTATGGCAGATGAAGAGGAACTAAAGAGACTTTTGATGAAAGTGAAAGAGGAGAGTAAAATGTTGGCTTAAAACTCAACATTCAGAAAGCTAAGATCATGGCATCTGGTCCCATCACTTCAAGGCAAATAGATGGGAAAACAGTGGAAATAGAGAGACTTTATTTTGGGGGGCTCCAAAATCACTGGAGATGGTGACTGCAGCCATGAAATTAAAAGACACTTTCTCCTTGAAAGAAAAGCTATGACCAACCTAGTCAGTATATTAAAAAGCAGAGACATTATTTTGCTAACAGAGGTCCATCTAGTCAAAGCTTTGGTTTTTCCAGTAGTCCTGTATGGATGTGAGAGTTGGACTAAAAGAAAGCTGAGTGCCAACGAATTGATACTTTTGAACTGTGGTGTTGGAGAAGACTCTTGAGAGTCCCTTGGACTGCAAGATCAAACTTGTCAATTCTCAAGGAAATCAGTCCTGAACATTCATTGGAAGGACTGATGCTGAAGCTGAAATGTCAATACTTTGGCCACCTAATGGGAAGAACTGACTCATTGGAAAAGACCCTGATGCTGGGAAAGATTGAAGGCAGGAGAAGAAGGGGACGACAGAGGATGAAATAGTTGGATGGCATCACCGACTTGATGGACATGAGTCTGAGCAGGTTCCAGGAGTTGGTGATGGTCAGGGAAGCCTGGTGTGCTTCAGTCCACCGGGTCGCAAAGAGTCAGACACGACTGAGCAACTGAAATGAGCTGAACTGATCCTGATTATAACTACATAGCTTTGGTTCAGTAATTTTACTTCTAAGTCTTTAGTCTGTGGCTTATCCTGTCAAGATATTTGTGTGGGGAAGTTCACTGAAGCATCATGGGGAATAGCAAGAAATGAGGAATTAAGCTTAAATGTCAACTAGTCAGGACAGGTTCAATAAGTCGTGAGCATCTATATGATGAAGACTTTACAAAGAATGAGATCAATGTGGTCCAGTTATACAGTGAAATATTACTCATTCATACAAAGGAATAAAGCATCGATACACGCTGTAGTGTGGATGAACCTCAAAAATAGTATGCTCCATAAGGGACTTCCCTGGTGGTTCAGTGGCTCAGACTCTGCACTCCTAAAGTAGGGGGTGTGGGTTCGATCCCTGGTCAGGGAGTAGAGTTTGCTACATGACATGGCTGAAGATACTGTGTACTATAACTAAGACCCAGTGCAGCCAAATTAATTAACTAATATTAAAAAAAATTATCCTGCATGACAAAAGCCAGAAAAATATGTGTGCTGTATGATGGCATGTATATGAAAGGTCCCAGATCGGCAAATCTATAGAGACAGAGGCTGACTGGCGGTGGCCCAGGGCTGGGTGAGGGGCAAATGGGGAGTGAGTGCTTAATGGGTATGGAGCATCTTTTGGGGTGATGGAAATATTGTGGGATTAGGTAGAAGTGGCGGTCACACAACACTGTAAATGTGCTAGATGCCATTGGGTACTTGAAAATGGTTAATTTCATGTTACGTGAATTTCACCTAAGTAAAAATTTTACATTAAAAGAAGTTTAAAAAAAGAATGAGCTAGATATTCATATGGTCATATGAAGAGATCTTGAAGAGTATGGCATGATTCCTGTCATGGAAATTGAATTAATATGCAAATATTAATGACTGCCAGCAAAGGTTCATGTAGTCAAAGCTATGGCTTTTCAGTAGTCAGGTTTGGATGTGAGTTGGATCATGAAGAAGGCTGAGCACCAAAGAACTGATGCTTTTGAACTGTGGTGTTGGAGAAGACTCTTGAGAGTTCCTTGGACTGCAAGGAGATCCAACCAGTCCATCCTAAAGGAAATCAACCCTGAATATTCATTGGAAAGACTGTTGCTGAAGCTGAAGCTCCAATACTTTGGCCACCTGACGTGAAGAGCCGACTCACTGGAAAAGACCTTGACACTGGCAAAAATTTAAGGCAAAAGGAGAAAGGGTTGATAGATAAAGAAATGGTTAGATAGTATCACCGACTCAATGGGCGAGAATCTGAGCAAACTCCAGGAGAGAGTGGAGTACAGAGGAGCCTGGCACGCTGCAGTCCATGGGTCACAAAGAGTTGGACAGGACTTAGCTACTGAACAACGACAATTGATGACCTATATGAAAGTGTTAGTTGCTCAGTCGTGTCCGACTTTTCATGACCCCATGAACTGTAGCCCATCAGGCTCCTCTGCCAATGGGATTCTCCAGGCAAGAATACTGGAGTGGATTGCCATTTCCTTCTCCAGGGGATCTTCCTGACTGAGGGATCGAACCCAGATCTCCCACATTGCAGGCAGATTCACTACCATTTGAGCAACCAAGGAAGCCCAAGATACTGATCTACATACTGAGCATCTTTCTAAAGCAGTGTTGTCCAGCAGAAATATAATGTGAACTACATGTAAATGTAAAATTTTCTAGTACACATTTTAAAAAAGCACAATTAAAGGAGTGAGAATCATTTGAATAGTATATGATTATCATTTCAAAATGTGATCAACATAAACATTATTAATGTGATTTCTTATGTTCTTTTGGTACTAAGCCTTCACATCTAGTGTTTTACACTTACAATAGATCTCCATCTGTTCCGGCCACTTTGCATGTACTCAGTAAGGATGTGGGGCCAAAGACCTACAGTGTCAGTATGCCCAGGTCACCCATATTTGCCCTCCTGTTACGGGCTGAATTGTGGCCCCTGAATTTGTATGTTAAAGGCCACTTAGTTCTGGGAATTTGACTGTATTTGAGATAGAACCTTTAAAGAAGTGATCCAGTTAAAATGAGGCCATTAGGGTGGCCTAGAGTCCAGTCTGTCCTCCCAAGAAGAGGAGACCTGGACACACAGAGGACCACCAGGGGTGCAGGCTCGCAGAGGGATGGCTTACAGATGGAAGACGTGGTAACAGAGCAGCCATCTGCAAGCCCAGAAGAGAAGCCTCAGAGCAAACTAAATCTGCCCACATCTTGATCTTGAACTCCCAGCCTCCAGAAGTGTGAGAAAAAAAAAATTCCCGCTGTTTGACCAGCACCCCCCATCCCCCGCCCCGCCCTGGCCCAGACTGTGACATTCCATTATGGCGGCCTGAGGAGACTAACCCACCTTCCATCCAAGGACCTCAGAAGTCAGAGAACAGTTCAAAATGCTGGAGAGGTCAGCCCACCCTTGACCAATGGCAAGCAGGAGACTGGGGTAACTCAGACGTGTGCTCTGCCTACAATGTCCCCAAGAGGGTTGTCCCCGGGAGGGTTGAGCTCCGATAGCTGCCAAGCCGACTCCTTTCTTCCCCACCTCACTTCTGCACAAACCTTGGATGTTTCCCTAGGTCATTCACCAGACAAAGTACTTGCACTTGAATTCTTGCCTTGGGGGTCTGCTGTGGGGAAAGCTAGGAACACCTTGGACCCAAGAAAGATGGAATGAAAGCCAAAGTCAAGGGTCCAAGGGCCTGGGAATATAGCCAACTTACAGAATCCTCTTGCGCACCTTCCAGCCGCCTGTGACCTGGATGAAGGAGTCGGAGACAGAGAAAAGCAGGCCCTGGTTGGGGAGGAGCTTCAGAGCCGAGCCGAGCAGCTTACAGCTCTGAATGTTCAGGCTGGGGAGAGAGACCCACAGAAGAGGCATCAGCGTGGAGGCAGAGGCAGGTCTAGTCTCTGCAGGGGTCTTGCTCTCACCCTGGGACCTGGTACCCAGCTCCTGCTTACCTGCTGTGTGCCCTGAGCTAACCATGCAGCCTTGCCAAGTACTTTGCACGCACTGCGTCAGTTGGTCTCACAGACGGGGTCAGCACCGTTCAGGTTCCCTTTTCACACAGAGGGAAAGAGAACTTCTTGGAAGGGATGCATTTGCCCAGAGTCACACCATCAGGATCAGAGCCCACAGATCCCACAACCCTGGCTGGGACCCCAAGTAAGGTGCAGAGATGCACCCCATCATCATTTTCCTCTCCACATCCAGGTGGGGAACTCATTCAGAGAAGGCTGAGGGTAGCCTCAAGAAGAGATACGAAAGGCCTGGGAAAGCAAACCCAGACCATACGTATCCCGGGGCTGTCAGTGGGAAAGGAACGGTCAAGTTCCCTTTTCTTTGCCCAGTGCACAGTAGGTGCTTTATAGATGTTTAGTGATGGACTGAATAAAAGAAGGACTCAAAGACGCCATCAGTGGTGAGCAGAGAGGGGTGTGATGAGTCATGGGCTCAGTTGTCAAAGCCTTCAAAAAGTGATTGATGTCTTTTAAAAAATATTTATTTATTTATTTCTGGCTGGGTTGGGTCTTCACTGCTGCATGCAATTTTTCTCTGGTTGCGGTGAGGGTGAGTTACTCTCTAGTTGTGGTGCAAGGGCTTCTCACTGCAGTGGCTTCTCTTGTTGCAGAGCACAGTCTCTGGCACTCTTGGACTTCAGTAGTTGCAGTGCATGAGCTCAGTAGTTGCGGCTCCCAGGCTCTAGAGCACGGCTCAACAGTTATGGCGCACAGGTTTTGTTGCTCTGAGGCATGTGAGATCTTCCAGGATCAGAGACTGAGCCCGTGTCTCTTGCATTGCAGGTGGATTCTTTACCACTGAGCCACCTGGGAAGCCTGATGCCTTTGTTTTTAAAGCATCAGCTCCTCTGGTCTAAATATCCTTTGAAGACTCAGGTGAAATGCCACCCCCTCCAGGAAGCCTTCCTTGACTCCTCCAAATGTGCCAACCTCAGCTCCAAGAGTTGTGTTACTATATCTAAAGTTAAAGGTTTATTAAAAAAAAAAAAATTTAAGGTCTATCTTCCCTTCCAGACTACATCCAGTGTCAGGCCAGAGCCTGGATTATCACTCCAAAGAGGCAGAAAGTTATCCCCATTTTACAGATAAGGAAACAAAGGCTCAGGTCACATAGCTAGTGGCTCTTCATTAATATTTGTTGTATGAACAAATGAAGGCCCCAAATTCCTTCCAGAACTTCCCTCTGAACTCTTCGAGGAACCGTCCCACCACTGCCTGCCCCAGAGAGGTCTTAGGCCATCCTGGGGCTCTCATTCCCTTCCTCTCTGGACACCACCCACAGCCCCTGCCCAGCCACCTTGGAGCCCCACCTGTGGAATCCATAGTCCACACTGCCGAAATGTTTGATCCTGACGTCCCCGTCGAAGTTGGGCAGTGTGACTTTGTGCAGCTTTTTCTGCAGAGCCAACAGCTCCTCTTGGGCCACTGAGGACACAAAACAGCTGGGAGTCAGCCTGATCGGCCTGCCTCCCTCCCTCTAAACCCTTCAGTGGCTCCTACCTGCCCTGGGGAAAGAGGTCAACTTTCTGTTTAGCATTAATATGGTTGCAGGTTATTGAACCCCTCTAGAGCAGGGGACTAGAGGGGAACTCTGTGGGTAAACAATCTGCCTGCAATGCAGGAGTGGCAGGAGACACAGGTTTGATCCCTGGGTGGGGAAGATCCCCTGGAGGAGGACATGGCAACCCATTCCAGGATTCTTGCCTGGAGAATCCCCATGGATGGAGGAGCCTGGCGGGCTGCAGTCCATGGGGTTGCAAAGAGCTGGGCACGGCTGAAGTGACTGAGCACGCACGCACACCCAAGAGCCGCAAGTGGCAGGAGAGAAATTCAGGAGCTTCACTGCACTCCAGGTGGGGCGGTTATGTTCATGCCCATTTTATGGATGGTCTGTCTTTGTCAGCAGCTCCACGAGAGAGGAGTGCTGTGTGCTTGGTGGCTGGGCCTCTTTCCTGTCCTTCACAGTGTCTAGCCTATGTAGAAGAGACTGCAAGGATTTTAGGGCTAGGATCCTGGCACTGGCGTCTTTCTAGCTGGGTGACCTTGAGCAAGTCCTCAACCTGGCATTCTCTGTCTGTCCCAAAGCAATGACAGCAGTACTTTCCTCACTGGGGTGGCATGAGAATTAAAAGAGATTGCTGCAGGACTTCCGTGGTGGTCCAGTGGTTAAGAGTCCTCCTGCCAATGCAGGGGACATGGGTTCAATCCCTAGTCTGGGAAGATTCCAATTACCGAGGGTCCCATGTGCAACAACTACTGAGCCCATGCACTTTAGAGCCTATGGTCCACAACGAGAGAAGCCACCACAGTGAGAAGCCCATGTGCCACAACCAGAGAGTAGTCCCTGCTTGCCAGAACTAGAGAAAGCCCGCACAACAGTGAAGACTCAGCAAAGCCTAAATAAATAAATTAACAAATAAAATTGTTAAACCGAAAAAAAATCTAAGAAAAGAAAAATGTTTAAAAAGAGAGAGAGAGAGATCTTTGCAAAGCCAAAAGGAGTCTGAAGGGATAAAAAGCACTCTTGCATGGTGCCTGGCACACACGAAGCACTCAGTAAACACCCAGGAGGTCAAAGCAGGGTGGATCTTGTTTAAAAATATGGAAAGAAACCAAAATGTCCAGTTCTAGAGTACTGGTTACACGTACACAGTGGAAAGGAGGAACAAGAGGCAAATTTTGCCTGATGGCAACCCATTCCAGTACTCTCGCCTGGAAAATCCCATGGACGGAGGAGCCTGGTAGGCTGCAGTCCATGGGGTCGCTAAGAGTCGGACACGACTGAGCGACTTCACTTTCAGTTTTCACTTTCCACTTTCATGCACTGGAGAAGGAAATGGCAACCCACTCCAGTGTTCTTGCCTGGAGAATCCCAGGGACGTGGAGCCTGGTGGGCTGCCGTCTATAGGGTCGCATAGAGTCAGACACGACTGAAGCGACTTAGCAGCAGTAGCAGCAGCAGAGTTTCAATATAAACAGTATTCACACTAGGACTTTCTGTTTATTCAGAGGTACGAGAGACCCAGGATTCTGCCCTTGGAGTGGGTGTGTGTACACAGATGACCACTGAGCTCCCCAACTCTGCCTCTTACCACTTTGCAGCCCTCCCTCCTGCACACACAGGAGCTGGTACTCTCCCAAAATGCTATCCCTTGTCCCTGGCTAACTCTCAAGTATCATTTCTGCCTCACCTCTTCCAAGAAGGCTTCCTTGATTGCCTTCTGTCTGGCTGCAGCCAATCTGGGCTCCCAACAACTGTTCCTGAGGGAATGTTATTACCCCATTTGAACAGATAAGGCAATTGAGGCTCCATATATGTGAGGAGCAGCTGTCCATCAAGTATTGTGGGGAGTAGTATATAAATACCCCCAATCCCTTGCCCCTTGGGAAGATGATTTCTGAGGCTTTGTTTTAGATCTTAAATGAAAATTACAAATGAATTATTATACAAAACAGAAACAAGCTCATAGACATCGAAAACAGACATGATTATGGAATGTGGATGATGGGACAAATTAGGAGTATGTGATTAGCAGATATGAACTACTATATATAAAATAAATAAGCAACAAGGATTTACTGTATAGCACAGGGAATTATATTTAATATCTTGTAATAACTGATAATGGAATATAATCTGCAAATAACTGAATCATTTTGCTATATTCCTGAAACTAACATATTACTGTAAATCAACTATACATCAATAAAAAATAAAAACAGTTCTACTTTTGCTCATTCTTTAAAATTGAAGTATAACATCTGTAGAAGTACAACCTAAAGGGCACTTGTCTTATTAAAAGTGTTAGTCACTCAATCCTGTCTAACTCTTTGTGACCCCATGGACTGTAGCTCACCAGGGAATTCTCCAGGCAAGAATACTAGAGTGGGTTGCCATGCCCTTCTCCAGGGAATTTTCCCAACCCAGGGATCAAACCTGGGTCTCCTGCATTGCAGGCAGATTCTTTACCATCTGAGTCACAAGGGAACCTACTGCGAGGTAATTCTTACATGTTTATGCATCCATGCAGCCAACACCCCAAGCAAACCACGGGGCATTCTCAGCACCCCTGCTGGCTCTCTGTGCCCCTTCTGGGTGGTCACCACCACTCTAACCTCTAGTTCTAAGTGTGTTCTAAGTGTGTGTTTTCGAACTTGAGCAAGAATTTTCCAGCAAAACTGTTCCCATCACAGGGGCAGTAGCTGGCTCACTGACATGCCTCCCCTGGCTGTCTTCTGTCCCTATCTCACGTGACAATCCTGCTATAGCATTTCCTGGGATCATCTCCCGAACCAAACATTCACCCCCAAATCTTTATCTCCGTTTGGCTAGTGGGAACCTGGCTAAGACAAGCAACGTGCCCACGTGTCCCAAAGGCTGGGTGACAAGGCCAGACCCCAAGCCAGGGCTGCCTGACCAGGAAGCCTGCACCACCCTGAGGGAGAGAGTCCCCTCTGTGTCCCCAGCTGTCCCCAGAGCAGCCTGGGGCCAAGCAGGTCAGCCAATCCAGCCAAAAGCCGCAGCTCCCTACCGTACTCCAAGCCCTGGTCGGTGATCCTGACAACAAGGCCAGGATTGGCCCCCAGGGCCCCGGAGGTGAATGTGAGCAGGGTTCCCAGCAAGAGGGAGGGCAGGGTGCCCTTCAAAGTCACCATCCTGGATTCCCAGGGGGCTGGGCCGGATCTGTCGCAGCCTCCAGCTGGGCCCAGCTCCCTTAAATAGCTGAGGCCTGAGGGCTGGGGCGGCTCCTGAGTGGGGCAGGTTCCTGGGACCAGGAAGGGGAGGCCGGGTGACTGGAATCTGCTTGCAACACTGTTGGGGTCACGGGTCATTTAAAAGCCCAGTTGGCACTGCCTGGGAGACAGGGTGGATTGGCCTGGGTCCAGGTGACACTGTCCACCCTTCCCACAAAAAGGCCCCATGTTCATTTCCAGGAAGGCCTGGGTTTTATAGACAAGGAAGCTGAGGCTCCGAGAGACCATGTCACCGCTCAAGCTCACACACCCTGGCAGGTGGCAGAACTGGGAATCAAGCCAGTTGTTTCCGTAAAAAAATTTCCCCGCCCCATCCCACCTTCCCTGCCTCCTATTGGGAAACAGGTTTTCTCAAACCCTGCTGATGGTAAAAGTTGTTGGAAGGCAACTTGGCCAATCCTTGAACTCCTCCCTGCCCTCCTCCAGGGGATCGTCCCACCCCAGGGATCGAACGAGAATCTCCTGTCTCCAGGATTGGCAGGTGGGTTCTTTACCACTAGTCCCATCTGGGAAGCACTAGCCACTCTCTGCTTTTCTGTAATTGTGGTCTTTTAAAAATAAGTCCCGCTGGAAGGGCAAATGGCAACCCACTCTAGTATTCTTTCCTGGAAAATCCCGTAGACAGAGGAGCTTGGCACGTTGCAGTCCATGGGGGTCACAGTTGGACACTACCAAAGCAACTTAGCACAAAAATATGTCCACAAATTCTTTGATACTCTTTCCATCAAAAGCTGAGGTCTCCTTGAAATTGAAATTGTGCCCTCTCCTTGAAATTGGATAGGTCTTTGGAATGCCTCAACACCCTGACTGTGGCAGGGTCATAAAAGACACTGGAATTGGGCTTGGGATCTGAACTTCCACACTAAGTGCAGAGAAGCCCATACTGGGCTTCTCTGTGCCCTGTTGTTTGTATCCATCAGACTGAGGATTTAGGACTCCGCTGTCCCCACCCCAACCCCTGAAAGTAACCTAGGTGCTCCTGGGGGCAGTGCTGAACCTTTTGAGTCCTATGTTTCTTCCAGCATTGAGTGAGAATGGGCAGGAAACCAGCATTTATTGAGCACCTACTATGTGGGGGGCACCATGCTGCTTATGCTACATTGCCACCTCTCAGCCTGCAGCAGCCCTTCATGGGATTTTAATCTCCTTTTGAGCCGAAGAAACAGGCTCAGAGGGGTGAAGTGATTAAGCCATCGTCACCCATCAGGGATTTGAACCCGGCTATGTGGGGAGCCATTGGAGAACTATGGTCAGAGAAGCCTTCTCCGAGGTGACGTGCTGAGCAGGGACCCTAAGGATGAGGAGGAGCGGCCTTTAGGAAAAGCCATACCAGGCCAGCAAAAGGCAAGGACAAAGGCCTGGCGGCAGTGTGCCTGGGGGCCTCTGCTCCTTGGACTCAGCCTGTCAGGGCGGAGTGGGGAGCTCTGGGCTGGGAACCCGTAAACCAGGGTTCCCACCTTGCCCCTGCCTGGCCGCGGATCCCTCAGCAAACCTTGTTTCCTCGAGTGCATCTGTTTCCCTTGAAAAATGAAGGGGATAGAGCAGGTGACTCCCCGGGGCTTTTTCAGCTTGGAGATGGTGGGGAGGGAAGACTGTCTGGAGAGTGAGGACCTCATGGGGACACAGAAGTCACCCTTCCTTTGGGATCAGTCTGAGAATATCCAGACTGGGGGCTGTTTGCAGGGGCGGGAGTTCCCGTAGTAGTGAGCTTTGGACCTTAGACTTTCCCCCACCCCGACAGTCTGCCCCAGGGCCCCAGGCCTGGCCTCTACCCCCACAGATGCTGTGGACTTCAAAAATATTCACAGCCTGAAAGTTGAGAGTTATGTTTTATTTGGTGTGAATTTTTAGGACTTCAAGCCTGGAAGATAGGATCTCAAGTAACTCTGAGAGAACTGCTCCAAGCAGGTGAGGTGGGGAGCCAGGTGATACAGAAGTTGTGCAGTAAAAGGCAGGTAGTCTGAACATCAAAAGATTATTGTTAAAGAAAACCAGATACCCCAAGTTAAGGAATTTAGCTCTTTTCCATGTATGGGAAGATACAAGAGTCTGGACTCACTGAAATCATTTATTTGACATGCACCTCAACTTTCTGGGGCCAGTATCCTGTTTTCACATCCTGAGTTTCCTCAGGGCTCACCTTCAGGAGTGACTGCAGGCTGATGACTGCTAGATGAAAGGTATTCTTTGTTTATTCACATTGTTGCAGGGAGGAAGCCAATTCTGACTCCATGTTGGACACTGTTTCCTTGACTTGCTTTTCTTTGCTCTTGTTATTCTAATCATACTTACCAGCTTGCCTGGAGGACCCTGCCCCTCTGCCTGAATGTAAATTAAGGTGCCTTTGTTAGAACTACACAAAAAAGATCTTAATGACCCAGATAACCATGATGGTGTGACCACTCATCTAGAGCCAGATATCCTGGAGTCCAAAGTCAAGTGGGCCTTAGGAAGCATCACTACGAACAAAGCTAGTGGAGGTGATGGAATTCCAGTTGAGCTGTTTCAACTCCTAAAAGATGATGCTCTTAAAGTGCTGCACTCAATATGCCAGCAAATTTGGAAAACTCAGCAGTGGCCTCAGGACTGGAAAAGGCCAGTTTTCATTCCAATCCCAAAGAAAGGCAATGCCAAAGAATGCTCAAACTACCACACAATTGCACTCATCTCACATGCTAGTAAAGTAATGCTCAAAATTCTCCAAGCCAGGCTTCAGCAATACATGAACCGTGAACTTCCAGATGTTCAAGCTGGTTTTAGAAAAGGCAGAGGAACCAGAGATCAAATTGCCAACATCCGCTGGATCATGGAAAAAACAAGAGAGTTCCGGAAAAACATCTATTTCTGCTTTATTGACTATGTCAAAGCCTTTGACTATGTGAATCACAACAAACTGTGGAAGATTCTTCAAGAGATGGGAATACCAGACCACCTGACCTGCCTCTTGAGAAACCTGTATGCAGGTCAGGAAGCAACAGTTAGAACTGGACATGGAACAACAGACTGGTTCCAAATAGGAAAAGGAGTACATCAAGGCTGTATATTGTCACCCTGCTTATGTAACTTACATGCAGAGCACATCATGAGAAACGCCGGGCTGGAGGAAGCACAAACTGGAATCAAGATTGCTGGGAGAAATATCCATAACCTCAGATATGCAGATGATGCCACTCTTATGGCAGAAAGCAAAGAGGAACTGCGAAGCGTCTTAATGAAAGTGAAAGAGGAGAGTAGAAAAGCTGGCTTAAAGCTCAACATTCAGAAAACTAAGATCGTGGCATCTGGTCCCATCACTTCATTGGAAATAGATGGCGGAACAGTGGAAACAGTGGCTGACTTTATTTTTCTGGGCTCCAAAATCACTGGAGATGGTGACTGCAGCCATGAAATTAAAACATGCTTGTTCCTTGGAAGAAAAGCTAAGACCAAGCTAGGCAGCATATTAAGAAGCAGAGACATTATTTTGCCACCAAAGTCCATCTAGTCAAAGCTATGGTTTTTCCAGTAGCCCTGTATGGATATGAGAATTGGACTAAAAGAAAGCTGAGCGCCAAAGAATTGATGCTTTTGAACTATAGTGTTGGAGAAGACTCTTGAGAGTCCCTTGGGCTGCAAGGAGATCCAACCAGTCCATCCTAAAGGAAATCAGCTCTGAATATTCATTGAAAAGACTGATGAAGCTGAAGCTCAAATACTTTGGCTACCTGATGTGAAGAGCTGATTCATTGGAAAAGACCCTGATGCTGGGAAAGATTGAAAGCAGGAGGAGAAGGGGATGACAGAGGATGAGATAGTTGGATGGCATCACTGACTCGATGAACTGGAGTTTGAGCAGGCTCCGGAAGTTGGTGATGGACAGGGAAGCCTAGCAAGCTGCAGTCCATGAGGTCGCAAAGAGGTGGAAATGACTGAGCAACTGAACTGAACTGAACTTGTCCCTGCCCACCTGTGAATACAAGAGATTAGCACACCCCTTCCAAAGGCTGACCATTCCCTTGGAGATGTTTTACAAGACTGAAGACCCTTTCATTTTGCTTCCCCACTGCCTCTCTCTTTCTATTCTGCCTTTTGACTTTAGTTCCTCATTGCTTCTTTCTCTCTGATCTATAAAATAACCTGGCACTCAGACGCCAATAAGTTGATTATTTTAAGGCACTAGCCTGCCATCTTCTGGGTCAGTTGGGTCCCGAATAAAGTCTCTTCCTTGCCTCAGCACTTCGTTTCTCAGATTCACTGGCCTGTCGTGTGGCGAGCAGAGTGAGCTTGGACTTGGTAACAATATGGCAGGAAATACCCCATTTCACAGTGCTGATTCCCAGCTCAAGGTCCCTGCTGGTGACCCAGGACCAGCAGAGGCCCCTCGGAGCAGCATGAGCCCACACTGGTCAGAACCCTTGGACTTTTCCTCTACCAGGCTGACCTCCTCCTCCACAAAAGCCAAACCTACTTGTCACTCTCCCTACCATCAAGTCCTTTGGCAGAGAAAACCCTCTCCCTTTTAACACAATGGTGTTTACTATGTTCTGATGACCAAAGTCTGAAAAGGAAATCAGGAAACCCAGAATTTGGAAACCACAGTACCTGGAATACTGAGCTGCACATAGTAGATAATTGAGTGAGTGAACATAAAGAGGAAAAGTGAAGGGTTAAGAGCACGAGCTCTGGAACCAGGTGGCCTGGGTTTGAATTGTGGCTTGCCCACTAAGTGACCTTGGGCCTGATGACTCAGTTTCCGTATCTGTAGTTGGGCTTAGCTATGGGACAGCAGGGCAAGAGGTCAGAGGTCAGGAAGAGAGCAGGTCAGGGCACTCTTCCTGCTCCTTCTTTGCTTTGGATCTCAGTCTGGTTGTGGTTGCATCATTCCTGACATCCCCTCCCCCTCGACTCCAGCATCCCCCCTCATGCTGGGACACCTCAGCTGCTTTCTTTGCTGCTTCAAGCCTAGGGAGGCTAGTTCCTGGGGGCTTCCCATCCTTCACGGGTTTCTTTCAGCCTGTCCCCCAGCTCTATGAGTAGCCCTTCATTCGAATCCTAAGAACTGTCTGAGCTGGATTCTGTTTCCTGCCTGGACCCTGATCGACACAGTTGGGACACTGAGTATTTCTTCTGTGTTATTGACCTTTTGAAGCAAATGCCCTCCTCTCGTGGAGAGCTGGGGATTCTTCCCTGAGGTCAGCACAGGTCTCGTGTGGGGACAGTAGCCTGTGAAAGACAGGACTAAGAGGACACAGCAACTTTGCTCTGCCACCAAGGATGTCTCTGGGGGCCACATCCTGCAGAGAGCTGACATCCTCTTGGGTCTCGAAGGTCACATGAGGTTTCGCAGAGGAGAGAACCAAGAGCTGTGCAGTTGAAGGATGCAAAAGAAACACAGAGCCAAAACCTGTGATGGGCTGGCAGCAAGGAAGCCTGGATCCCTGTGTACTCCCGATGGTCTGTGTGACATGGGGGAAAACCACGGCCTTTTCTGATCCTCACTTTGCCTCTCAAGGCAGAGAAAGGTGTTAGACTAGGACCGCATTTCTCAGATTCTGGGCATCTTGTTTATTGATCGATCTTATTTTAAAATTTATTTTCATTGAGATGTAATTGACAAATTTGTGGTGTACAATGTGTTGACCTGACATATTTATATACTGTAATAGGATCGCCACTGTAACATCAGCTGACACTTCTACCCAAGCATACAATTATCACTTCTTTTTTGCAATGGGAACAATTAAGATATAGTCCCTTAGCAACTTTGAAGTTTATGATAGAGCATTGTTGTCTGTGCGTTAAACCTACAGGACTTATTTTTCTGTGAGTTCCAAGTTTGGAGCCTCAAACACTGTCTCCCTAATTTACCCCCACCTCCAGTTCCTGGTAATCACCATTCAACTCTGCTTTTACGAGCTTAACCTTTTTAGATTCCACGTATAAATGGCATCATACAGTTTTTATGAACTTATATTTTGCTTAGCATAATTTTCTCAAGGTCCATGTTGTTGAAGTGGCAGGATCGCCTCCTTTCTTATGGCTGAATAATATATCATTGTGTATATATGTAAACTTCTGCGTGTAGAGATAAGGGAATGCTTATAGACTGCTGGTGGGAATGTAAATTGGTATAGCCACTAGGGAAAGAATATGGATATCTCTCAAAAAAATTAAAAAGAGACCTACCAAAAAAAAAAATAGACCTACAATATGATTTGGCAATTCCACTTCTGGATATACACGCAAAGGAAATGAAAACAGAATGTTGAGGCGATATCTGTACCCTCATATTTATTACCCCATTATTCACAATAGCCAGGACATGGAAACAACCCAAGAGCCTGTCAACGGTTGAACAGATAAGGAAGCTGTGGAATGTATGTATACGCCAGGGATCTTGTTAAATGCAAATTCTGATTCATTACTTTCCTTTGGGAGCTGAGACTCTGTATTTCTAACAAGCTCCCAGGTGGCACCGATCTTGAACCATACTTTGCAAACAAGAGACTAACTGGGATCCAAGCTCCCTCCAAGCTCAGGGATTCTACATCTCTGTTCGTTCTTTATTTTCTGAGCAGTTTTCTATGATGGTGCTTGCCCTCCTGAGCACATCTACTCTAGCTGAAGAGAAGATGTTGTGAAGACCTGCCATTCTGGATCTCTGCAGCGTACTGCAGAGTTTGACATTAATATTTATGGCAGCCTCTTCCTCCAACCTGGTTACCTGCAAATTTGTGTGTGTATGTGACACACACACACGCATACACATGAGCCCTGAGGCATGTGGATTTACCAAAAAAAAGAAAAGAAACAGTAGTCAGTGACATCCAGTTTGGTTCAAGACTGTATCCCCTGCTTAGGATGTCAGGACACCTCTGGAGCAGGACTAGCCAGGAGGACACATAACCACCCCCACCCCCCACCCAGGAAACTATAAGGAACTCAAAGACCCTCCTGTGTCTCCCTCCACCCGTTCTCTGCCTCTGCAATTGGCAGCATCTAAAATCCAATCTAGCCTCATTTCACCAGGTCTTCATAGCTTTGGGGACCCTAAGGAGCTTCTGTTAAAATGAAAATGTCTCAGCAAGAAAAAATTCTGTCATATTTGCTGGAGCTCACTTTATTGGATTCTTCTCCTAGAAGTCCAGAGGGCTCTTGCTTTTACAGATGGGGAGGCTGAGACCAAGAGAGGGAAGACAGGCCACACAGTGAATCCATCACTGAACCCAGATTTCCAACCAGGCAGTGGTTCTGATTCTTGAGGTCAGGAAGCCAGCCTTGGCTCATACTTTGAACACCATCACAAACTGGCTTTGAGCCATGCAGAGGTGGATTCAAATCTGGACATTTTAAAAATAAATGCATATTGAGTGCCAACCGTATGGCAGGCATTGACAATATAACTGTGGCAAGTCAGATAGAGTCCTTACGGTATAGTGAAAATTAGTGGTGCGTTAATGTTTAATGCTGATTTTGGTTACTGTTTGTCAGATCCCATAAGACAGATTTCACATAGATCTGATTCTCATAACAGCTCTATGAGGTGGTTATCATTATTTGTTGTTGTTCATTCGCTCAGTCACGTCTGACTCTTTGTGACCCTGTGGACTGCAGCATGCCAGGTTGCCCTGTCCATCACCATTTCCCATTATTACTATGATCCTCATTTTACAGATGAGAAGACTGAAGGACAGGGATTTAACTGCTCCAAGTCACACAGCAGATAAATAGCAGAGCAGGAACTTGAACCCACAGTGTCTGGGACCACGGCCCCTGCTCTTAATCACCACATCACGAGCTTATCACTGGTACCATTCATTCTTCCCAACAACCTTATGCCAAAGAGGAGGGCAAGGTTTTATCTCTACTTTTCAGAGGACGAAATAGAGGATCAGAGAGATTAAGTACCATCTGGAAAGTTCTGCAGCTCAGGACGGCTTGGGTTGACACCTCCCCTCCTCTTGGGTACCCCTGCTTCATATTTAAGTCAGAATTGCTGGAAGGAACCCCAACAGGGCAATGCTTAACCAGAAGTGAAGCTGCTCTGATGATGAGTTTTCAGGCAGTCCAGAGCGAGCAATTCTTTTTTTTTTTCCCCTTCCAACACCTTTGTTGACATGCATCTCACACACCATAACATTCACCCATTTCAAGGGTAAGTTGAGTGGTTTTTAGCATATTCACAGGGTTGTGCAAGCATCGCCACAATCTAATTTTAGAAGATTTCAGCATCCCCCAAAGAAACCTCGTACCCATTAGCCACCAGTTGGAGTGAGCAGTGCTCAGCCTGAAGGGAGAAGCCGCTCCAGTAGTGGTCTTGCAGGCAGCGTGGCAGATAACTGGGAGTGTCCTGGGGGATGCTCTTCACACCAGACCTCCAAACAACTGCCTATTTCTCAGCCATTAGCGAGAGCTCCCCAGGGCACACTGAGTTCCACTCACCAGTCTTTAGATACAAGAGATAATTGCACTTATTTCTATAGATAGCGTGGATAGGGGCTGCCTGAATGTCTTGGGAAGCAGAGGGTAGGGATGGGAGCAGGCTGACCATCTCCAAAGAGAGTAATGGGAGAGAAAGTGGTGGTTTTGGTGGAGGATAAGGGGAGGCTGGGCTATGTTCCCTACTTAGCAGCTGTGCTCCCACCCCAGGCAGAGGGGTCTTTAAAAAATGTGATTTGGAGTGTGTCCTTCTCTTGCTCAAAACTCTCCAATGGCTTCCCTTACTTTTTGGAACAAAATTCAGAGCCCTTCAGTTCAGTTCAGTTCAGTTCAGTCACTCAGTCGTGTCTGACTCTTTGCAACCCCATGAACCGCAGCGCGCCAGGCCTCCCTGTCCATCACCAACTCCTGGAGTCCACCCAAACTCTTGTCCATCGAGTCAGTGATGCCATCCAACCATCTCATCCTCTGCCGTTCCCTTTTCCTCCTGCCTTCAATCTTTCCCAGCATCAGGGTCTTTTCCAATGAGTCAGCTCTTCACATCAGGTGGCCAAAGTATTGGAGTTTCAGCTTCAACCTCAGTCCTTCCAATGAACACCTAGGACTGATCTCTTTTAGGATGAACTGGTTGGATCTCCTTGCAGTCCAAGGGACTCTCAAGAGTCTTCTCCAACACCACAGTTCAAAAGCATCAGTTCTTCAGCACTCAGCTTTCTTTATAGTCCAACTCTCACATCCATACATGACCACTGGAAAAACTATAGCCTTGACTAGATGGACCTTTGTTGGCAAAATAATGTCTCTGCTTTTTAATATGCTGTCTAGATTGGTCATAACTTTCCTTCCGAGGAGTAAGCGTCTTTTAATTTCATGGCTGCAATCACCATCTGCAGTGATTTTGGAGCCCAGAAAAATAAAGTCTGACACTGTTTCCACTGTTTCCCCATCTATTTGCCATGAAGTGATGGGACTGGATGTTGTGATCTTCGTTTTCTGAATGTTGAGCTTTAAGCCAACGTTTTCACTCTCCTCTTTCACATTCATCAAGAGGCTCTTTAGTTCTTCTTCACTTTCTGCCATAGGGTGGTGTCATCTGAATATCTGAGGTTATTGATATTTCTCCCAGCAATCTTGATTCCAGTTTGTGCTTCCTCCAGCCCAGTGTTTCTCATGATGTACTCTGCATATAAGTTAAATAAGCAGGGTGACAATATACAGCCTTGATGTACTCCTTTTCCTATTTGGAACCAGTCTGTTGTTCCATGTCCAGTTCTAACTGTTGCTTCCTGACCTGCATACAGGTTTCTCAAGAGGTAGGTCAGGTGGTCTGGTATTCCCATCTCTTGAAGAATTTTCCACAGTTTATTGTGATCCCCACAGTCAAAGGCTTTGGCATAGTCAATAAAGCAGAAATAGATGTTTTTCTGGAACTCTCTTGTTTTTTCCATGATCCAGCGGATGTTGGCAATTTGATCTCTGGTTCCTCTGCCTTTTCTAAAACCAGCTTGAACATCTGGAAGTTCACGGTTCACATATTGCTGAAGCCTGGCTTGGAGAATTCTAAGCATTACTAGCGTATGAGATGAGTGCAATTGTGCGGCAGTTTGAGCATTCTTTGGCATTGCTTTTCTTTGGGATTGGAATGAAAACTGGCCTTTTCCAGTCCTGAGGCCACTGCTGAGTTTTCCAAATTTGCTGGCATATTGAGTGCAGTTCTTTTACAGCATTGTCTTTCAGGATTTGAAAGAGCTCAACTGGAATTCCATCACCTCCACTAGCTTTGTTCATAGTGATGCTTCATAAGGCCCACTTGACTTCACATTCCAGGATGTCTGGCTCTAGATGACTGATCACACCACCGTGATTATCTTGGTTGTGAAGATCTTTTTTGTACAGTTCTGTGTATTCTTGCCACCTCTTCTTAATATCTTTTGCTTCTGTTAGGTCCATACCATTTTTGTCCTTTATTGAGCCCTTAACAGTCTTAAGAGCCTCCCGGCCTCATCCCATGCTGTGCTCCCACTTGTCCTCTTCTTCCAACCTAACACACTGCTTTTTTCTGTTGCTATTCAGTGCTTCCATTAAAGGTAAATAGAAAAAGATGCACCTTCTTGGGGGAGGAATTAGAGAAAGGATTTTGTTCCTTCAGCCTGGTGTCTTTTTACAGTGCACGACCTAGGCCACTGAGCCCAGTAGTCCTGCCTTTAATATGCCATGCCCCAAACAGACAAGATTTGGACATCTGGGAGAAGTGGAAAGAGCCTGGGCTCTGATGGCAGAAAGGGCAGGAATCCCAGCTCTGCCACTTGCCAGATGTGTAATCCGGGACGTGACTCAATCGAAAAGGACTGAACAGGTCCCACTCTGGGGGATGGAAAGTGCTGTGAGAATTAAATGAAATCATTAGTGTGCTGTGCTTGATCAATATCCCTCCCTTCTGCCGTGTGGCCCCAGAGTGTCTACCTCTATTAATGGAGAATCAATGCTGTTAGCAGAAGCATGTACATTTTTCTTTTTAAATTAAAAAAAACAACAACTTTTATCTGCTTTTTTTTCAATACAAATGCTTCTCTCTGTTTTTACTACCATCAGCCTGGAAGAAGTCTGCATGACAACAGACTCCTAATTCGTTCCCGCCCCCTTCCACTCTTGCCTTTCCAGTGCTTTCAGAAGTCACAACGTTATAACTAAATCTGGTCATGCCACGCTAAACCCTGCTGCCTGTTTCAAGCTCTTCCTCATCCTTCTGGTCTCAGACCAAATGTCAGCAGCTAAGGAGGACCACTTTATCACTTTCAAGTACAGTGCTGTTAGAATCCATCTAATGGCCTGAGACAGTCACACCTGGTGTCCCACGGCAGAAAATGGCCCATGGTCTCCAAGAAATTCACCAAGGATCCAAGGACGGTCCGGGTTGGTGATCTTGCTTTCACACCAGCCTGGAGAGTCATGCGTGCGTGCTAAGTCACTTCAGTCGTGTCTGACTCTTTGCGACCCCGTGGACTGTAGCCCGCCAGGCTCTTCTTCGGTCCATGGGATTCTCCGGGCAATAATACTGAAGTGGGCTGCCATGCCCTCCTCCAGGGGACCTTCCCCACCCAGGAAGTCTCCCGCATTGGGCAAGCAGGTTCTTTACCACTAGCACCAGCTAGGAATCCCCATCTGGAGAGTCATGGGGAAATGTTAATTTTAGCTGAGGATGTGACGGACAGAAAACTCCGATGGCTTCTGTCTCCTAGCCTAGTGTTCTGCTTTAGGCAGAATGACTGGGCAGAAAGCATGGACTAAGGGAGCCATCAACGCGGAGCCCAGGTATGGGGCAGAGAGAACAGGCTGTGTGGGCTAGCTGCTCAACAGCGTCACCATGTGGCGGTGAGAAGAGCCACAGTCGCAGTAAATACACAGGAAAAGGGTGGACTGTGAGGAATCACTGCTCAACAGCGACACCATCTTGTAGTGGCAGGAACAACATCCCAATGAACAGATCCACTCTACGGACCGCCCCCTGACATGAGGAAGCAAGACGTACTCCTTTTGGACTAAGTAAATCCCAATTATTTTTAGGCAGTGTGGAATGAGGGGTGTCCTCAAAAAGGGACAGTGGGACTTTCTGCTCAGGAAGGCATGTGGGAGCTCAAAAGGTTTATTAGAGAACTAAAAAGAGGTGATTATATCTTGGCCACACCAGGTACAGGCAATAAATGAATGAATGGACATAAAACAAGAAGAAACAACATGCTCACCAGAATTCGAAAGAAAAAAAAAGGTTTTTTTGTTTTTTAATGTAGTATGAAGCACAAAGAGAAATATTGTGATTACCACTGAAACGCAATTCCTGGAGGAAGTGTCCCTGCAGCCTTAGCCCTTGAAAGAAACAATTCCTAAAATACACACCACTCAGTTTTCCAAAGGACCAAGTTTCATGTTTAGATCATTTCTGAATCTGAGTTCAGAGAAGTCTGCAAGAGTCTCTGAGTCCCGAGCTAGAGAGGGAAGCCTAGAGAGGGGGCAGCCTGTGCCCCAGGGGCCTGTCAGGAACGGGTGCTGACAGCCCCCTGGCACCCATGGGGTCTTCAGCTGTAGTGGACATCTGCACCGAACAGCAGGAAATCCTGGGGGAGAGATGAGAACGCCATCAGATGCCGGAAGAGTATCCCTCGTTTGTGACGGTGGGAATGCTGGGGTTTTTACAAGAAAACTTTGGGAGCTTGCCTGCTGGGAAAGAGAGAGCCTTTCTGCTGACAGAGAGGCAAGAGTGAGTGGGGGGCGGGGGGCTGGCATCCCGCCCCTACGGTCTGCACACTAGCGGCTGCCCATGCCCAGGAATCTGTCAGCAGCTTCCCTGGCAGCTGTTTTCTGCTCAGACGTGCAGACCCCCGGGCTGCCGTGAAGGCCTTCATTTGTCATCCCTGCCTCTTGGCAGCTCCAGGGAGCCCTCCTTGCCATCAAGGCTGCAAAACCACTTCTCTTTTGCTCCTTCCTGCCCTTCACTCAAGAATGTTCAGAAAGGAAGGAATTCAGTTGCGCCCAGCGGGTCATTTTTTATTTTAAGGATGAACTGGGTTAGATGCGGGGGACGTGGGGGATGTGTTTCCTCTGCTCACTCAATTAACTTCTCCTATTGTCTCTTAGCCCTGGGAGTTCTCCCATTAGGTTGAAAGAATTGGGGACTGATGGACTGGATGTTGGGGGTGAGGGAGAGTGAGGAATCTGGGTGGGGGTTTCCCATGAGGGTCATCAGAAAGCCCTGGACTGAGGTAAGGAATCCAAGAGTGGGTGATGGCTTCCTTGTAGAGTTATCAGCTCTTTGGGACATAGTGGTGTAAAGAGCTTTAGAATGGAGACACTGAAGAAGCCAGCATGTATACTTCGGGCACATAGAAGAGACCGGAACCTCGGCCGGGTCACACAGAGGTGACTGTTGTGCTTATGCTGATGAAAGTGACCAGGGAGGAACTTCTTTGGTGGCCCAGCGGCTGAAACTCCATGCTGGTCAGGGAAATAGATCCCACATGTCATAACTAAAGAGTTCACATGCAGCAACTAAAGATCCTGCATACCGCAACTAAGACCCGGTGCAGCCAAACAAATAAATATTAAGAAAAAGAAGAAGACAGTGACCAGGGAAAGCAATTTTTGGGGAAAGGCAGAGGCCAGGGCAGGAACTCTGGAGAACTCTCTCTGGGAGGGGAAGAAGGAACCAGTAAAGGAGACCAAATAACAGTGAGAGGTGGCTGGAAAACCTGGAGAGAGAATCTTCAAAGCTAAGAGAAGAAAGTGTTCCAAGGATGGGGAAAATAGTGCCAGATGCTGTTGGGGTCAGACCAGGGAAAAGGGAAGAGGAGGCTGTCCATTTCGGTGTCTTAATCTGCCAGACACTGACCAAGGGCCTGGAAGGACTCTGGATGCAAAGGAAGGCATGCGTCACATATCTGTCAAATATTTAAATGCATCCACCTTATAAAGGAGGCTTGGGGCCACCAAGTGAGTTCCACTTTTACCGAGTATCGTGTGGGAGTGGTACAAGTCAGGGGTTAAAAACCGGGACCTGGCTTTGACTTTGGACTTCATTTAATGGCGGTGTGGCGTCCCTGAGTCTTAGCCTCTCTTCTGTTTAGCAACACACCCTGCGGGAGTGTTGGAAGGGTCGACAGCGCTTGATCCAGAGCTGGAGGAAGGTGGCTATCGAAGTAGGAGATTTGGCAAAGGAGACCCTGGAGACTCACCTGGTAAGGCTGAAGGATCAGGTTGAAGAGCTTGATGTAGGCGGGCAACGGGAGAGGGAAGCCTCTCTGTAGCTTCTCTGCATTGGAGGTTAAGGCAGAGGTTAAGGTGAAGGTGCCACCTCTGATGGGAGGGGCCGGGGGAGGGAGAGGGCGGGGCCGGGACTCGGGCAGCCAGTCCGCAGCCTCCCTGGACCAGCGCTCCGGGCTCTGGGAAGAAACCTAGGCAGGCAGAGTCTGCCCAGAGTCTCCTCTTCTCTCTCCTCCACTGACCTCTGGACACTGCAGACACAGGAATTCCCTCCCCCTCGGCCCCAAGACCACCCGCCCGAGGGTGGCAGCACTGCTGGGGCACCCCTGGCCCGAGGACAGCCGGGGCAGCTGCTTGCTGGGGTGTGGAGGCCTGGAGACCCCTGACGGATGTGCACATGAAGCCCCTCAATGTTTCGGATGAAACCAGAACTGGGTGGTAGCCAGGAGCCAGCTCCCCCTCCCCACCACACTCTGGCATGGACCTCTGGAGAATTCTAAGCTCCAGCCTAGTCCCTCAGGTCATTATGAAGCTGCACGTGTGAAGGCAGGAGGAGAAGCCAGAGTCGACATGTAACAATCCGTTGTCTTCATTCATAATTTCTAAGTGGCCTAAATCAGGGGTCCCCAGCCTCCGGTGATGTGAGGTGGAGCTGATGTAATAATAATGGAAATAAAGTGCACAATGAAGGTAATGCGCTTGAATCATTCTGAAACCGGGCCCTCCCACGCCGTCCATGGAAAAATTGTCTTCCATGAAACCAGTCCCTGGTGCCAAGAAGGGTGGGGGCCGCCGGCCTAAATGTCCTCATCATAGGGTGAGTGGCCCTCTATTTGCACCCTTGCACCTGGCTCTGCAAAGGTCAGGGGTTTCACCAGTGAGTGAGCTGAGTTGAAGCGTTGTTAGCCCAGGTTAGCCCTTCTTCCTTAGCCCTTCTCTCTTGGAAAAAGACCAAAGGTTCTGGCTTCAGAGCTGGGATCGAATTCCAGCTTCATCTCTTACCTCCTCTGTGACCTGAGAACCACTCATTTCTCTGATCTCCCATTCCCTCCCATGAAAACTGGAGGTATTATTCTCCATCTCAACAGACGGTCTCATAGTTCACGAAAGAGGAACTCAACCCTTTCCCCCTCCCTTTTCTGGGCCAGGTGTCACTTGAGGTTCATTTGAGGAGACCACCTCCAGCCTCCACACTGGGGGCCGGATAACGCGTGGCTCTAAGATCCACCCCCCTCACTGGGACTGAAAATCAATCCTTTCTCCAAAATTCCTTACTGTTAATCACCGGAAGCACGACGGTGGGCACGGCGTAGTTCATGACAGACTGCAGCAACTCAACCTGGGGATCGGGAGGACAGGACCCACGTCAGGGCATTGGGGCATCAGCTGTCCTCTGTCACCTGCCCTTCCACCCAGAACAACCTCAGGAAGAACTGCTGAGAGACGGACCCAGGGGTCACCTGGAAACACTGCAGCTCAAGGTCACCAAAGTGATCTCTTTTGGTTTAAAGGCTCCAGATGCAAATCACATTCTAGACTTGTAGGGGGCAAGGCGGAAGCAAGGAAGGTCATCACAGAGCATTGAAAGGTGAAAACGTTTGTGTAAGAAAATGCATTCTCTCAGACACTGCCGGCTAGGGGGGCAAGTTAAGTCAACCTTTCAGAGGGCTATTTGGCGATGCTCATCAGAGGGCTACCTGGCAATGCTCATCAGAAACCTTAACAATGTGTGTGCCAGGTGGGCCAGCAAACATGCCTCCAAGGCATTTATCCTAAAGAAATGAGGTAGTGCAATAAACAGAACCAAGACAATAAAAGCAACCTACAGGTCCAACAATTGCGGAATCATCTGTGGCAGGGTGGGGGGGGGCGGGGTCAGGAGGGTGGTGGGGGAGTGGGGCGGGGCTTGCGAGGTAGCACTTGGATAACAAGAGATACTATGTAACTATTTGGGGCTTCCCTGGTGGCTTAGATAGTAAAGAATCGGCCTGCGATGCAGAAGGTCCAGGTTAGATCTCTGCGTCAGGAAGATCCTTCGGAAAAGGGAATGGCTACCCACTCTAGTATTCTTGCCTAGAGAGTTCCACGGACAGAGGAGCCTGGTCCATGGGGTTACAAAGAGTCAGACATGACTGAGCAACTAAAACTTTCACTTTTCATATGTAATTATTAAAAATGATCTGGCAGAAATGTAGCATCACTGACTCAGTGGACATGACTTTGGGCAAACTCTGAGAGACAGTGGAGGACAGAGGAGCCTACAGTCCATGGGGTCTGGGGCGGTTCTACAGTCCACGGGGTCTGGGGCGGTTCTACAGTCCACGGGGTAGAAAAGCATTGGATACAACTTAGTGACTGAACCCACAACAGCAACAGAGATATATTGGGTCAACCAAAACATTCATTTGGGTTTTTCCATAACATCTTACAGTAAAGCCTGAACAAACTTTTTGGCCCACCTGAGAATTATCAACATAGATTTTTTTGTGACCTATTTTTGAGTTTAAAAAAAGCAGGCTAATGTATAACTAATTCACTTTTCTCTACAGCAGAAACTAACACAACACTGTAAATCAACTGCACTCCAATAAAAATTAAAAAACAGAAAAATCAGGCTACAGAAACCACGTAATTCCATCCTGTTATTAAATACGCATTGAAAAAAGTCAGGAAGGATATACACCAAATTATTAAGTAAGTGGTGAAAACAGGAGTGATTTTTATGTTTTGTTCTGCAAATCTGTAGGTTCTGACTGTTTTATAATGTACATGTTTTGCTTCTGCAATAATAAAAAAATTCAAAAATAACGTAACACCTTCGAGATGATGGCCTGTAGTGGTGACATTTACAATTTTTGTTTCTGGAATAATTGAGTTTCCTTCCCCCGGCTGTAATTCCTGGGGCTGACCAAATGTGGTGCCCTTCTTCCCATGAATCTGGGAACTTTAAATTTTTATTTTCTGCAGAAGCAGAAGTTAGTTCTGGCATCAGTCAATCCATGAAAATACAATGAGGTTGCTTTGGGTCTCTCTGTTTGTTGTAATCTTATCAGATGGGAATGGCTGGCTGGATTTCCATCGGATTTGGAGGGGATGTTGGGACTGACTTCAAGGTTGGGTGATGGGGGTGCATTTCAGAGATCTAAGGAAATATTCTCCAGAGGTTTGGCAAGAGGCTCTCTGGCAGACTCGGGCCGTGAGCAGTAAGACATGGTGGGAAGAATTAGCATCTTTTAATAGAGAAGGAAACAACCCACTCCAATATTGTTGCCTGGAAAAATCCCATAGACAGAGCAGCCTAGTGGGGTCGCTTAGAGTCAGACAGGACTCAGAGGACACGACTTAGCAACTAAATAACAACAACAATGGAAGTCACAGGAGCAAGGCTCATTCAGGTCGGCTGTTGAAGAGCATCTGACCTGCTGTTTATAGGGGCAGCTCCCCATCAGGGCCAGAGGGTATGATAGGAGAGGGAGCAGTTAACCTCCTGTTTTTAAAAATAGATTGTGAGAGGATGTGGACCATTTTTAAGGCCTTTATTGGATTCGTTACAATATGTTTCGCTCTGTTTTGTTTTGGCTGTGAGGCACGTGAGATCTTAACTCCCTCACCAGGAACTGAACCCGCATCCCCTGTATTGGAAGGTGAAATTGTAACCACTGGATCGCCAGGGAACTCCCAGTGGTGAGTCTATTTGATGACAGTGATTCCAGGTAGTGGAATCATCTCTGTGGGCTGGCGAGATACCTGTCGTCTCCCTCCCATCTGCCCTATTCTATTTGTAAGTGACTCTACCATTCATTCACTCATCTGCTCAAGTCAAAAATCTGGGAATCATTCTTCATTGCCTTCCCCCCCTACCCTGCACAGAAAATCTCTCACCAAGTTCTAATTCTGTTTCCGAAGTATGTTTCCCATCTGCCATCTTTCTCTTCCTTCCTGGCCTTGTCTCAGCCTCCATCATCTCTCACGTGGACAAATGCACCAGCCTCCCCAAGGCAAGGATCCTTATACTCTGACTCATCCCCCATAGTCCATTCCCCCCATTTCTGCAGGGGCATCTTTTATAAAGTGTAAATGGGATCATGTCCCTCCCTGCATGCAACAGTTCGCTGGCTTCTCACTGCCCTCTGAACACAAGCTACTCTAGCCTAGGAGGCTCGGGGTGGGCCCACCCCTGCCTGCCTGCCTGCCTGCCTCTCTCTGCCCCCTACTTATCTTGTTTCTCCAGCCACACTGCTTGCCCCCATTGCCCGAACAAGCCAACCTGTTTCACCACAGGGCCTTTGCTCCTGCTCTTCCCTCTGCCTGCAACATCTTCACCTTGTGGACTCCTTCAGCCCAAATATCACCTCCCCAGAGAGGCTTTTCCTGATCATAGGCTCTAACCCTTAACCTCACCCATCACTTTCTACCCCACCTCCACTTAGTTTTTCAAAGCATTGATCGTGGCTGAAATGATCTTCATTTCTCATTGTCTGTTTCTCCCCTACAATGGAAGTTCTAAAAGGAGTTGTTTTCTTGTCTAACTCATTAGCACATCCCCATCCGTGCAACAGGGCCTGTCACATAGTAGGTACTCAGGAAGGTAATTCACTTGTTTATTCAATACACATCTGTTGAGCAGATTCTCTGTACCTGATTGTGTACAGTTAATCCCATTTAAAACTCACTGCACTAACTCAGGCAGAAATTATTATCCTTGATTTGTAGGGAAGGTATGAAATTTGTTGAGTGGAGGTGACTTGCTCAGGGACCATAGTTAGTAGGTTTGAAGCTGCAATTCCAGCTCAGGTCTCTGTGCCAGCAATTGTGTGTGTGTGTGTGTGTGTGTGTGTGTGTGCGCGCGCGCATGCTCAGTCATGTCCGATTCTTTGTGACCCTATGGACTGTAACCCACCTGCTCCTCTGTCCATGGAATTTCCCAGTCAAGAATACTGGAATGGGTTGCCATTTCCTCCTACAAGGGATCTTCCCGACCCAGAGGTCAGCACCCTATCTCCTGTGTTTCCTTAGTATAGGAAAAATCGTAGTATATGTAGAGTTCCCTTCTATGTGTGGTTTCAAGCAACCCAAAGGTCTTAGAATATATCTGCTGTGAATAAGGTGTACTACTGTATTCAGTTAAGCTGTTCAAGAGGAAATAAAGATTTCATCACACAATTCATTGTGACAAAAACCTAGACTATCCCACTTTGCTCAAAGGTAATATGACCGTATATATCTTTTATGATGCTACGTCTCCAAATGCACTTGTCTCTACTTGGTCGTAGAGACATGGAAGGCAGTTGTGCACAAAACCCACAGTGCTCCTCCCCTCATTATTTCACATGCAAATTATATGCAAACTAATCAGTGGTCTGTCGAAATAATGCTATGAGCCCAGGTGGCCCTCAGGACAGTTACCTCAAGATCAGAGGAAGGAAGGAGCCACCAAGGGCCTCAGACTCACCGAGAAGGGGCCGACGTCTGAGTGCTTCAGTTCCAGGAGCAGCCTGTGAGAAGGGGAGGGGAAAGTTGAGACCACCATTTGCCTGACCCATATTAGAATTCAGTTACTGGGGAGAAGGGCTTCCCAGATGGCACTAGTGGTAAAGAACCTGCGTGCCAGTGCAGGAGACATAAGAGACGGGTTTGATCCCTGGGTTGGGAAGATCCCCTGGAGGAGGGCATGGCAACCCACCCCAGGATTCTTGCCTGGAGAATCTCCTGACAGAGGACCCTGGGTTGACAGAGTCAGACACAGCTGAAACAACTTCGCACAGCATTGAGGAGAAGGGACACTCTCTAGTGGGTGTTGTCTGCTCTTCCCATCCTGTATCCATTCCTCCTTCCTCTGGTGACAGCTCCCTGATTTTTGCTTTGGGATAGTCATCTGTTCCCTACAATGTTAATACTGGGTTCTGGGCTGGGCTGGCCAAAGGGCAGAGTCTACCTCCGCTGCCACAGCGATTGCTTCGAGAACTGACCACTAACCCATACTGGTCCAAGGACTTCTGCTGGAAATATTTGGAATGAGGTATTCTCTTTTCTCCAGCAAAATTAGCTGGTGACCATTTTTGCCACCACTCGGTGACAGCCTGCTGGGAAATGAAGCCAGTATCGGGGAGAGCAGAGCCAAGAAGAGAGTCCGAGTCCTAAGGATATCATTTGAGCACCTGGATCTACGTGTGTCTGAAACCCCCAGACTTTTGAATAATTTGAGCCCATGAACAATCCCCTATTTATGGACTTTATGACATCTTAACAATGATCCAGGAGAAAGGTAAATAAATGGCTATTTAATGAATCCCTTTTATTCACTATGTTGGATGCTATATCCCACTGAATTCCTGTAACACCCAAGAGGCAAGGGCCATCACACTCCCATTTTACAGATGATGTCCTTGACAATCAGAGAAGACAAGCAATCTGCCCAAGGGCACGCAGTTAACAATCAGCCAAGTAGAATTTCAGCCAGGTCTCCCTGATGCCAAAGCTTCTGTTGTCTCCAGTACCCTACAAAGCTCGGAAACTCTTGCCCTGTGGAGTCTCACCACCCCCCATTCCTGCATATTTTAGAAAGTCTGTGCTCAGCCATTACCCAGCTGTATTTTCTCCAGCTCCTCTTCTTGAGAGGCCCACAGGTGTTTCCAGGAAAATGAAATCCACGTTTCCAAAGCAGTAACACTTGTCAAAATGATGCCAGGAGAAATAAGCAGCATGCAAACCTCAGGAGCCAAGCTCAAGGTTAAGAAGGACAGCTCTGTGCCAGAGAGAAGGCAGAAACAGGCAGGAATGTGGGTCAAGACTCAATTTATGCAGAGTGAAAGTGAAGAAGCGGTAGATGCCAGGTCGGAATGCAGGGGTCATCACGTCTGCTCTGGTCATCTCCCTCACTCTCGATCTGTGTGTGTGTCTCTCTCTCCCTCTTGCCTCCTTTGGTGTCCTTCTGTCTCTCTGACAGTCTCCCTGTTACTGTGTCTCTGCATCCATCTGTCTGTCTTGCTCTGCTTTCTTTCTCAGTGTCTCTCCCTCCCTTACTGTGTCTCTCTGTTTCCCTATCTCTTTCCGTCTCTTCCCCTATTTCTGTATTGCTCTTCTTCTGTGTGCCCCTCTGTCTTTCTTCCTCTTGCTTGTTGAGCACTTATTATATCCTTCAAAGCGTTCTAAACATCACAACACATATTAATACAATGATGTGGCTGGCAAAGAATAGTAATTGGACTTATTTTACCAGCCAGGGAAAACGGCTAAAGTCTGAAGAGTTCTATGCTTGCCAAAGGTGAGCTGCACTTGAAAGGCAGCTGCCTCAGCCTCCGAGCCCATGTTCCTAACCCCTCCCTCCTCTGCTGGGATTCAAACCCAGGCACGGATTCCAGAGTCTCCTGGCAGGAAGTGGCTGATGACGCCCCAAGGATGGGGTGTGAAGAAGTTGAAGTGGGTTTCCAACTGTCAAGGAAGGCCAGGGACATGGGGTGGCTGGAGGCTGGAGGCTGGAGCAGATTTATCAACTGGCACTGCCCAGTCATGAATGGACTAGGATAGGGGAGTGACCTGGGATGCGGAGGTTTCAGTGCCAAAGCTGGGTCACTGCAGACAAGCCGAAATGGTTGATCACCCTACAACATGTGGTCTTGGGTGGGTCACTTCATCTCTGAGCACCAGTTTCACTACCTGCAAAATGGGGATATTGTACTTACTGTGCCCTATTTGAGGTTTAAATGGGATGAATGACCACAAAAGCTTGTAACTTTGTAAGGTCATTGTGAACTCACAGGCACCAAGATTGGATGGGCAGGACTTCCCCAGTGGTCCAGTGGATAAGAATCTGCCTGCCAGCGCAGGGGACATGAGTTCGATCCCTGGTCCAAGGAGATTCCACATGCCATGGGACAACTACTGAGCCTGCGCTCGAGCCACAGCTACTGATTCACATGCCCTAGAGTCTGTGCTCCCCAACAAGAGAAGCCCGAACACCACAACTAGAGAGTGGCCCATGCTCGCCGCGATTAGAGAAAGCAGACTCGCAGCAACAAAGCCAAAAAAGAATGGATGGGCAGGCCCCTCCTCCCATGCCCACTGGCCCACTTACTTGTCCAATCTGAGCTCTCCAATCAGTCTGTCGGACCTGGCACCAACAACCACAGAAAGGTTCAAGTTCTGCAAAGCAACAAGCCAGGGAGTGAAATCCACTGAGCCAGAATCCTGGGGCTCCGCAAAGCCTCTAAAACCAGAAGGTCTGCTTCACGAAGGCCCAGCAGAAGAGCCCACATTGCTGGGTCAGACCCATAGAACCCACGGAAGGGAGGAGTCTTCCTTTCGCCAACTTTGTGCTTGTTATGAGTCCTGGACTGTCAAACAATTATCATTTTTCTCCCCCTGCTTCTGGGACCAGTTCAGATTCCCAGGCCTCTCCCATGGGCTGTAGGAGACAGGCTGTGAGGTAGGAGTCCAGGCCAGCTCTATTTCACATGCATTTATTTAGTCATTCAACAAATGTTTACTCAGAAAACCAAGGTTCCCAACTTCAGCTTTCCTGTCCAATGTCTGTGTGACCTTGCGCGACCCCCTCAGAACCCACTGAATCTGCAAAGTGAGGAAAATGGGTCTCAACTTGAGGTTGGACAGACCTGAGTACCTGCTTTTGGGGAGAGTCTGGCCCTCACCTCCAGTGGCCAGAGTAGGTGCCACCAAATGTTTGTGGGGTGACAGAGTGATCAAATGAATGAATGTACAAGTCAACCATGGGATGAAAACTTAAATAAGTGAAGGATTAAATGCACAAAGGAAGGAATAAATAAAGATAGGCATGGATGAATAAGTGATTAATGAATGAAAGAACAAATACACAAAGGAATGATCCATTGAACAAAGATATAATAAATGAATAATGGAATAAATGCGTGTGAACCAGCAAAGATACAGTAGATTTCAAGTTAGCAGTTGAATGAATAACTGAATGACTGAATAAATGAATGAACAAACCCACAAGTGCATAACTGAATAGCCAAAGATATGCATGAACAGACTGGAAATAGTACACCTGTTTCAAGCCAACCGCAGAATGAATAATGGAATGAAGAAGTCAGAAGACAGTGGCTCTGGACACACAGTGCAGGTTTGAGTCTGGGTAGGCTTTACACCAGTCCCCCTGGCTCTCGGGGCAATGCTCTGAGCCCTGTCCAGGGCTGCCTGTCTGCTCAGACCCGGGATCAGCTTACCATCTCAAGCAGGAAGAGGGGGTCCAAGGAGGAGTTTGGGAGGATGGCAAAGGCCTGGGTGTCCAGGACAAAGATGAGGTTAAGGCCGTTGGGGTTCACGGTGAGTTTTGGAGGCAAAGAGGCCCAGATGAAGAGCTGCATCTGCATGTCAGGGAACATCTTGGCCACCTGCAACCCACAGGGGATGACCGACAGGAGAGGCCACTGATTAAAAAGTGTCTAAATGCTGAGCGCTGAAGAATTGATGCTTTTGAACTGTGGTGTTGGAGAAGACTCTGGAGAGTCCCTTGGACTGCAAGGAGATCCAACCAGTCCATTCTAAAGGAGATCAGCCCTGAGTGTTCTTTGGAAGGAATGATGCTAAAGCATCATTTTGGCCACCTCATGGGAATAGTTGACTCATTGGAAAAGATTCTGATGCTGGGAGGGATTGGGGGCAGGAGGAGAAGGGGACGACCGAGGATGAGATGCTTGGATGGCATCACCTACTTGATGGATGTGAGTCTGAGTGAACTCCTGGAGTTGGTGATGGACAGGGAGGCCTGGCATGCTGCGATTCATGGGGTCACAACGAGTCGGACATGACTGAGCTGAACTGAACTGAAATCCTATCTTGTCCTGGTCCTGCAGGAGCACTTCCAGTGTCCTCCTACTGTTGTTTTTGGCAGTGCTGGATCTTCACTGCTGCACGAACTACTTTTCTCTGGTTGTGGTGAGTGGGGGCTACTCCCTAGTTGTGATGCACAGGCTTCTCATTTACAGTGGCTTCTCTTGTTGCAGAGCGCAGGCTCGGGGCACTCGGGCTTCAGCACTGCGGCTCCCTGGCTCGACAGCACAGCCTCAATAGTTGTGGCGCACGGACTCAGCTGCTCTGCGGCATGTAGGATCTTCCTAGATCAGGGATCACTGAACCTGTGTCTCTTGCATTGGCAGGCAGATTCTTTGCCACTGAGCCACCAGGGAAGCCATTGCTTTCGGAATAAATTGTAAAGACTGTATAATTCAGCACCTGGCACCCTGCCAACCTCACCTCATGCCGACCCCCTCCACCGCTTCTACCACTTGCCCTCTAACTCCACCCACAAGGGACTTCTTTTCCTCAAATCTGACTCGCTGTCTTTGTATTCAGTTCAGTTCAGTTCAGTTGCTCAGTCGTGTCCGACTGCGACCCCATGAATCGCAGCACGCCAGGCCTCCCTGTCCATCACCAACTCTCGGAGTTCACCCAAACTCATGTCGATCGAGTCGGTGATGCCATCCAGCCATCTCATCCCCTGTCGTTCTCTTCTCCTCCTGCCCCCAATCCCTCCCAGCATCAGGGTCTTTTCCAATGAGTCAACTCTTTGCATGAGGTGGCCAAAGTATTGGAGTTTCAGCTTTAGCATCAGTCCTTCCAATGAACACCCAGGACTGGTCTCCTTTAAGATGGACTGGTTGGATCTCCTTGCAGTCCAAGGGACTCTCAAGAGTCTTCTCCAACATACATCAACTCAATTAATCAATCGCAGCTTTATGAGGTGAAGCCCTTATTACTGCATTTTATGTGTGAGAATACTGAGATACAGGCAGAACAGGCTCAGGAACATAAAACTAGTAAGTAAGGGCCGGAGTTCAAACCCAGATAGATCCCAGGAAGAGATTTATAATTCAAAACATCTTTTTGGATGGAATAAAAGTATCCTGAAATTAACTTAAAAAATTGCACTCTGCTCTCTTTCTGTCTAAAACTCCTTGCACTCTCTGTTCCCTCTCCCTGAGTGTTTATCCTGTGTTCCTCCTTAGCTTGGCTCTTTCCCTTCCTTCAAGCCTAGAGAGCAGTAGAGGGTTCAAGGAGGAACAAAGGAGAGCTTTGACAACACCCCCATCTCGGCTAGCCTCCGGCCAGTCCTCCTCCAGGTAAACTCACAGCCTGAGTAAAAAGAATGCAACTGCTATGCAAATGAAGTTTCCCTTTCCCTGACCCCTCTATGTGTTGCAGCTCCTCCACACCAGTACTGTCTATATAGAAATTTCTGGAAGTGTCACCATTAAAGAGGCTATTATGGACTGAATGTTTGTGTCCCGCCTGCTCAGCAAATTCATATACTTAAGCCCTAACCCCCAGGGTGGGCTTTTCAGGTGGTAAAGAATCCATGGTAAAGAATCTGTCTGCCAAAGCAGGAGCTGCAGGAGACCCAAGTTTGATCCCTAGATCGGGAAGATCCCCTGGAGGAGGAAATGGCAATCCACTCCAGTAGTCTTGCCTGGGAAATCTCATGGACAGAGGAGCCTGGCGGGCTACAATCCATGGAGTTGTAAAGAATATGACACGATTGAATGACTTTCACTTTTTCACTTATCACAGTCTGAGTTGTTTTTCTTTATTGTTTCAGGTGTCTGAGCAATCATTTTTTCTCTTTCCACTGGATGGGAGCTCCAGGAGGGCTGGGATACGGTCTGTTTTGCTGGATGCCCTGCACAGGGCCCCAGAAATGCAGTGGGCACTCAGAAACTATCTGTTGAATGGATGAGCCCTCCGGATCTACTCTCACACCTGGTCACATGAGTGCTTGGGGCCTTTCTCTGCACTGGGGATGAGCTGCACAAAGCTATGTCCACAGGCTCAGGCTGGGTTGCCTCTTGATCTGGACGGGGGCAGCTCTCAGCAGAGCTATTCTCAGCTCCCCCCAGGCCTTCTCATGAGATGACTAAAGGGGAACAAGTCCTTTCTCACCTGGGGTATCAGGGTTCCAAAGAATTTGGTTGTCAGGTGGAACGTGGATTCCTTTGGAATCTGTAGCGAGGGAGGAAGAGAAAAGGATCTTGGAAGATTATGTTATACATTGGGGGGCAAATTCTACAGAGGGGTGAGAGAATGAGCACATAAACAAACCGTGGCCAGATCACGTATGACCGAAGAATGCTGACCCAGAATGGTCAGTGACTGCCAGCTTCCCTAACTTTTGCACCGGAAAAATCAGATATGCTTTTCAATCCAATCACATAAGATGTCTGGCTTCTGTTAGCCCCACCTCCAGCTTGCCCATATCGACAGCCTCTGTAAGAGCCTACCCAGCGCCCTCCCTTTATTTAACATGAAGCGTTCCCACCACCACCACCACCACCCCCGCCCCTGTGTGCCATTGAGTCTGCCAAAGGCAAGAGTTCTCATTGGGATAGTCTTTGTTTATCTCCACAGGGGGACAAGTCAGGGCTCAGCATCCCTTTGATGCCTCTATAGAGGGGGAGAATCTGGCATCTCTTCTGAGAGCAGCAGAGGAGAAGCCCCGTGTGGCTGGTAAGCAGGGTGAGTCCCGTTACCCCTAGACTCTGGGGAGGATGGTCATTTCCTCATTCTATAGATGGGCAAACCGAGGCTCAGAGCAGGACTCAGCCACAGATATGGAGACAAAGACCTGGAGGATGACGACCATAATGGTGATACGATGGAAAGACTGGATTACAGACCGGCACACAGCAGGGACTCAGTCAATGTCAACTGTTATCATTAGGACTCAGGGGACTTCCTCCACACTCATAAGCCTGTGCTGGGGCTGCCCAAGTAATCATAGCTCATTCAACCTTCCTTACACCTTTTGGAGGAAGATACTATTATTGGTGTTTTACAGATGAGGTTCTTAGAGGCGGAATAACCAACCTACGGTCACCAGCATGGAAAAAAGGGGAGCTGGGGTTTGAACTCAGGTCTGGCTGACTCCAGAGTTCAGACCTCGATGTTCCTGGCTGTGAACCAAGATTCAGATCCAGACCATCTACTGCACCCTCTTCCCAAATTCACTCCCATCTGGCCTTACCATGTCGTCTCTGAGGGTCAGATTCAGGGCTCCAGCCTTCTGATACACGAACCCGGCCGTGTTGAAAAAATACTCCGAGATGCCCAGGTACACCATGCGGTCGTGGTCAGTAGGAAAGGCCAGTGCTGGCGGGGCAAAGGGTGGGGGGCTGCGGTGGGCCAGACTGAAAAACTCACCCTGTGGGCAGAAGCAGCAGAGTGAGCCTGAGCATCCTTCAAGAATTACAATTCGATGTCTCCCTCCCAGGAAAAAAATGGGCTAAGGATACGAATCCCAGATTCACAGAGGAGAAAGCCATGGCCTGAAACTAACAATAGCATTGCATGCCTCCTTGTGCTAATTTCTAAGTGTTTCCCCACCAAGGCTGTGTGGTAGATGAGATTGCCTGCATTGTACAAGAGAGGATGCTGAAGTTTCCCAGGTGGTTCAGTGGTAAAGAATCTGCCTGCCAATGCAGGAGATGCAGGTTTGATCCCTCGGTTGGGACGATTCCCCTGGAGAAGGAAATGGCAACCCACTCCGGTATTCTTGCCCAGAAAATTCCACAGAGGAGTCTGGTGAGCTACAGTCCACGGGGTCACCAAGAATCGGACACGACTGAGTGTCTGAGCATACAAACACACACTGAGGCTTGGGGAGGTGAAGTGGCTTGCCCAAGCTCACTTAAAAGGGTGAGTGCCAGAATCAGTGATTGAACCCAGACATCTGGATTCTGGCAAGCACATTCCTAACCATGCCATGGTCTCTGCCTCAACCTTGCAAATAAGTGCAGAAATTCTCCTAAAAGAACAAGGAGAATTCTGTTTGTTTTCACTTATCAAATTAGCAAAATATTCAAGAGAGAGGTAAATTGTTTTAAATGTGTATGTATTTTAAACTGATACTATCCAGTTTTTGGTGAGAGTATTCATGGGCTCCTGGGGAATATGTTTACATTTCTGAAGAGCAATTTGGCTACGCATTGCAAAAAACAGATCATTCACTTAGCTGAAAAACAATAATGTTGAGTTATAAAATAGCAAATTGTCG
Source organism: Ovis canadensis (assembly GCF_042477335.2). Classification (NCBI taxonomy): domain Eukaryota; kingdom Metazoa; phylum Chordata; class Mammalia; order Artiodactyla; family Bovidae; genus Ovis; species Ovis canadensis. Next base: position 82,549,942 of record NC_091257.1, on the reverse strand, counting down.
ATGGATACATGTGTTAGAATACCATTTATATAAAATTGTGCTTTAGTCACTAAATCGTGTATGGCTCTTTGCGACCCCATGTACTATAATCCGCCAGGCTTCTCTGTCCGTGGGATTTTCCAGGCAAGAATACTGGAGTAGGTGCCATTTCCTTCTCCAGGGAATCTTCCCGAACCAGGGGTTGAAGCCAGGTCTCCTGCACTGCACGCAGATTCTTTACCAACTTAGCTATGAGGGAAGCCATTTATGTAAAATTAAAGGCCTAGAAAACATACTATATAAGAATGATTGACACCAGAGATAGAGAGCAAAAGTATAAAAACTCAGGCGAGAAGGACACATAGGGACATCATCCGCGTGATACCCTGAGGGGTAGAAGGTCCCCAAGGGGGCCTCAGCTATTTACTTCTACAATATTTCATCTCAAAAAATATTAAAGGTAAATATGACAAAATAGTAACACTTCTAAAATCTGGGCAGCGGGTATGTGATAATGTGTAATATTCTCCATACTTTTGGATTATTTGCCATTAATGATCATGACACCCATCTTAAATAGAGTAAATATCATGAGCAACTCTTAAAAATAGCTGCAAAAAAGACAAAAAATAAAAATAACAGGTGGACTTTTGTACCAACCAAGAACCATCTCTAATATATATCACTAGTCTCTGATGCTGGGAGGGATTGGGGGCAGGAGGAGAAGGGGATGACAGAAGATGAGATGGCTGGATGGCATCACCGACTCGATGGACGTGAGTTTGAGTGAACTCCGGGAGTTGGTGATGGACAGGGAGGCCTGGCGTGCTGCAATTCATGGGGTCGCAAAGAGTCGGACATGGCTGAGCGACTGAACTGAACTGAGGTGAGAAAAGCAAGTGAAGAACAATGCAAACAGCTTCTCAGTAAAACTAGATGGGCTTTCGTGTAAGTGTATGTGAATGCTCTGCTGCTGCTGCTGCTACTGAGTCGCTTCAGTCATGTCCGACTCTGTGCGACCCCAGAGATGGCAGCCCACTAGGCTCCCCTGTCTCCAGGCAAGAACACTGGAGTGGATTGCCATTTCCTTCTCCAATGCATGAAAGTGAAAAGTGAAAGTGAAGTCGCTCAGTCGTGTCTGACTCCTAGTGACCCCATGGACTGCAGCCTTCCAGGCTCCTCCGTCCATGGGATTTTCCAGCCAAGAGTACTGGAGTGGGGTGCCATCGCCTTCTCCGATATGAATGCTCAGGACCAGATTAATACCTGCCATGGCTGACAGCTATCACCTCTGGGTAGGAGCCCCGAGTGGGGGTGGGGGGGTGGGGGCAGTAAACAGGACATTCTCATTTGCTAGGGATAATCAGGCATTGTTTTAATCCTTTGTTCCATCTTATCACTTAAATTTTGTTACAAGTATACTATTTGGTCCAGCCATTTCACTTCCAGAAAATAATCAAAGATGGGCAGAGACCCAGCTTACAAGGATATTCATGGCAACTCTGGTTACACTTGTGGAAAAAATGGAAAGAGCTCAGACATCCCAAGAGGGGGCACTGTCTGCGTACCTTATCACAAGCTGTCTACTGAAAGACCCAAGAACCAGTTAAAGGACTAGGGGAGGACATTTCATTGATAGATGTATACCTTGCACCACTGTGGCTTTAAAAGTTGTAAAACGTGACTTGTATACATACATATGTTTATATATGTTGTTTTTGTGTGTATTTGTTTCCAGGCCTACATGTGTGTATTTTTGTTCCTGCCTCTTTTACATATGTGGATGTGTGTGTCTAATTTTCTGTGTCTAAGCAGAGGAAAGGATTGGCGAGTTGGAGAAGTGTAATTTGTGTCAACACACAGGTCTCAGTCATATTATTAGGGTAACTTCTCTTTTCTTCCCCCCTTCTTTCCCTCCTATTTATTTCTTCTGCTCCTATGTGGTTTCTACATTTTCTTTTGGACATTAAATGTGTTTTAGAGAAAATAAGCAAATAGTAAACAGACACACCAGTTGTGGAGGGACTGAGGTACATCTGGAGGGGATTCAGAAAGTGGGACATATTCTAGTTGAGATGGGGAAGGCTGCTTGGGGCATCCCAGCCCAGACCCACTGGAGGATAAGAAGAAGATGGCTGGGAAGAGGAAGGGAAGGAGGAGAGGAGAGTCCAGGCAGAGGGAATGGACAGGATGAAGGCCCTGAGGTGGAAATTAGCTGAAGTGTTGAGGAGGGGCAAGGCCTGGTTGGAGGGTAGAGAGTGAGGGGGAAAGTGGCATGAAATGAAACTAACTCACTCCATCCATCCATCCAACCATCCATACATCCATCCATCCAACCATCCATCCATCCATCCATCCAACCAACCATCCATCCATCCATCCAACCAACCATCCATCCATCCATCCAACCATCCATCCATCCATCCATCCATCCATCCATCCATCCAACCAACCATCCATCCATCCATCCATCCATCCACTCATCCAACCATCCACTCAACCATCCATCCATCCATCCATCCATCCATCCATCCATCCACTCATCCAACCATCCACTCAACCATCCATCCATCCATCCATCCATCCATCCATCCAACCATCCATCCATCCAACCATCCATCCATCCATCCACTCATCCAACCATCCACTCAACCATCCATCCATCCAATCATACATCCATCTATCCAATCATACATCCATCCATCCATCCAATACACATTTACAGAACACTTATTACACACAAGCATAGTTCTAGGTGCTGTGTATGGTAAAGAACAAAGCAATCACAGCCCCTTCTCTTTCACCATATTGAGGGAGACAGGCTTGTGACTGTGGTCTGTGTACCTGAGTAATAAGTGCTGCTGAGAAAAATAAAGCAGGATATAGGGGAAGAGGAGGGTACTGCTTTAGCAATGGTGGTCTGGGAGGGCTTCTCTAGGGAGAGGATACTTGAGCAAAGACTTGAAGGAGGGAAGAGAGAGCTGCTGTCAATATCTGGGTGAGAGCCTCATGGCTAGAAGGAGCACAAGTGCAAAGGTCCTGGGGAGGGAGCAGTCGTAGTGCATTTCAGGAACTGCAGGAAGGTCAGTGTGATTGGAGCCAGGAGAAGGCATGGAAGGTGGACTGGGGAGAGTGGTGAGGATGGATAGGAAGGGGGTGAGGTCATTGTAGATTTGTTTCCAAGGATGATGGCAAGCCCCCAGGTGTGGGGGTTCTGAGGCAATGGCGTGAGGGTGTATGATTCTTGATATGAGTCTCACCTTCAGCAGCCCATCCAGGTTATCGGCCGTGACTCTTGGAGGTGCCACCAGTGAGTAATCGACCCCAGCCACTTTGTCTAGTTTGGTTGTCACTAGGGGGAAAGCAGATGGACCATGAGCTGGCTCCCCATGGCAGCATCTCTGGAGCCTGGGATGCAGTCAGCATCTCCTAAAGTTAAATACAGACCTGCAGTGCTAATTCCATTCCCACTGCCTCCAAGGAGCCCTCCTCCCTGAGCGCCCTTCAAAGGAAAACGAGCCCACACCCCACATTCACAGAAACATCAACTCCTTCCCGTGGCTAAAGCCGAGTCAAGGAACAGAATGACTTGGGCTTAAATTGAACTCTGTGCGACCTTGGACAAGTGCTTTCACTTCCTCTGAGCCACTTGTTTTCATCTGTAGGATGGGGTACTACTAACGACTTTGCATATGCCCTGTACATGGTAGGGGTTCAAAAGCCAGAAGGGGTCATTATTGCAGTGATAACATCCCAGGCTGAGCCCAAACTGGCTTCAAGTCTGATTGGTTTCTCTGTTTCCAGCATTAATCAATGAGGATTAAATGAATATTGGTTTCTCCTTTAGCCCTGCTGTCCCATGTTAGAGGGAATAAACTGAGTCTCAGAATACGTAATTAGTTCTGGATGGCAAAGCTCGTGAGTGACAAGGCTGGGACTCAAACCAAAATCTTCTTCCTGCCCGGTGAGGCTAAACCCAGGACCCTGCAACTGTGTTGAATACACCCAGCATGAGCTCTGCACCTGGAGGGGCTGGGGCAGTGCCCGAAAGAAGGAAATGTATCTGAAATGGACAAGTACCAAGTGCAGGCCACACTAGGCTCTGTGGGGAGGTGGCCCTGGTAGAAGTTTGGGGCACAGGCTCTGGAGCAGGAAAACCTGAATTTGGATCATATTGCTGCTTCTTACTGGCCCTGTGAATTTGGGCAAGTCATGGCTCCTGTTTCCTGGTGTAAATTTGGCAGAAAACAGTGATCTCAGTGCAGCATTGGGAGGCCAAGAGGAAACATTACTACTGGGTACATGACATACGTCATGGGTACATGACACAGTTGGCCAGATGGGTCTTCCTGCACCTTCTGCAACCCTTCACAGTTTACCACGCACATGGGGAAAGAGAAGATTGTGTCCATTTCAAAGATATGGAAACTGAGTCCTTGAGAGGGGAAGTGACCAGCCTCAGATCTCAGATCAGCTATGTATCTCTGGCTTTAGGGGGCTGTGGGTACTTGTTGTTTGTAGGGAAACCTTGTAGGGTTTCTCTTCCATTTAACTCCTGGACCTGCTACAAGGACCTGGCCCCAAGGGATCTGATGCTAATTACCATTTGAAAATAACCTGCTCTATTTATTCTCACCCAAGCCCAGGCCTGCCTAGGAAACTTGCTGACTCCATCACACTCTCCCTATCTCCCTTCTATCCCAACTTTCCCCTCCCCCTTCTACCCCAACTTCTCCCTCTCCCTTCTACCCCAGGTCACCCCTCCCCTTCCACCCCAGCCTTCTTAGCCCTGCCCATTTCTTACCTGGCAGTGTCTGGAAATAAGGCTGCAGCTTGGAGGACACAGTACTAGTCACCACCTCGCAGATCTTGGGAGAATAAAAGAGAAGATCAGTGAAAGCTTCCTATAGTGGACAATGTCCTTTGGGAATAATTATCTGGACAGGTTTTGCTTGTCTTGAATGTTCCCTTGAAAATTATGTAGCTACTCAACCTTCCCTTTTCTCTTTGGCCACCAGGAAGCTCAGAGTCCAACATATAGCTTGGAAATAGTAGCTGTATATGACTGTATGGGGGCTTCCCAGGTGGTGCTAGTGACAAAGAACGTGCCTACCAATGCAGGAGGTGTAAGAGACGTGGGTTCTATCCCTGGGTCGGGAAGATCCCCTGGAGAAGGAAATAGCAACCTGCTCCTGTTATCTTGCCTGGAAAACCTCATGGACAGAGGAGCCTGGTGGGCTACAGTCCATGGGATCACAAAGAGTCGGACATGACTGAACAACTGAGCATACATATGACTGTATGAGATGCAATCTGCATTTTATTTCCTACTCGGACTCTAAAACCCATTTTATAATCTACTCTGTTGTGCATTTTGACCACCATGCATGGGTATTTTTTTCTTTTAATGTTTGACAGAGTGCTTTCAGATAGATGGTTGATATCTCCTTACCCACATTGTCAGTGTCTTTGACTGGAAGACCAAGGTCTCCCATCTGGAAGACTGCACAAGCCTCCTTGGTTTCCATAAGACGCCTGCCCCTGCTCTTGGTCCCTCCAGCCATTCTCACGGCAGCCAGACTAATTGTTCTAAAGCACAGATCTGCCCAGGTCATCTTCTTGCCTAAAACCTTCAATGGCTCCCCACTGCCCTCTGGAGAAAACCCAAGCTCACTTGGCTTGGAAGACAGGCTCTGGGGTTTCCTGGAAGCTGATGGTTTATTAACGGGAAGCTAGCCCAAAAAACCACCCCTTTTCTCAGCTGAGGAAGTTGGCTTGTAGGGGATGGGGGTTAGAGTGAAAGCAGGCTTGGGGGGACACAGTGATCTGTGTCTGTCCTTCATATCAGTTCCAGCCTCAGGACATAGCTTGGCTACACTCTAGTCTAGCAGCTTCATCAGCTGGACGTTTTCTGGGTGGGGCTCACCACCAAGGTGGAGAAGGCAATGGCAACCCACTCCAGTACTCTTGCCTGGAAAATCCCATGGACAGAGGAGCCTGGTAGGCTGCAGTCTATGGGGTCGCTAAGAGTGGGACACGACTGAGCGACCTCACTTTCACTGTCATGCATTGGAGAAGGCAATGGCAACCCACTCCAGTACTCTTGCCTGGAGAATCAATCCCATGGATGGAGGAACCTGGTGGGCTGCTGTCTATGGGGTCGCACAGAGTTTTGAACACGACTGAAGCGACTTAGCAGCAGCAGCAGCACCACCAAGGGGGTTCTGGGGTGGGGGATGAGGAAGCAGGCCGGAGGGGTATGAGGGCTCAGCAGGAAAGAATAGTAGCTTCTCTGCAGGGAGGGATGACGTGGGGGAGGGCAGAGGTGGCTCAAGCGTGGGGAAGTTTGCTGAGGGTGCGTGACAAGAACCTTAGTCTCTTGCTAGATTCCCAGGAAAATTGACATGACACATTGTAGAGCTGGACTTGTGCTCCCTAAAGGCTGTAGGGAACTGCTGAAGAGGTCTAGGTGACAGCGGAAGTGTCCAGCAATGCGTGACGTTTGTGGACACCGTGGGCCCCACCCACTCTGACGGGGGCGGGCTGAAACTCTAAGCCCCTCCTACCTTGCTGGTCATGGAGTTTTGGAGCGAAGACTCGATTCTTTTGTGGAAGAGTTGGATCAGCCACCTGGATTGACATGTGGGGACAGGCGTGAGGCTTTCCAGGTACTCCCCAGGCTGTGCTCAGAAGGCTGCCTCCTCTGGGAAGCCTTCCTCCCTCTTCCGAAGAGGCCTAACCGCCCTCATCCCTGGGCTCCGACTCTGTACACCCCCCATCAGACCCTTCTTCTCCTGTGTTCAGTGACTGGTCATGAGGTTATTTCTTCCACAGCGGGAACCCTGCCCCGTCTCAGCCTCATTCCTCACCACTCCCTCTCTCTCTGTCCTCCAGCCCCACAGCTCGGCCATGTCCTCCTGTGTCCTCTGCTTCCTCCCACCACAGGACCTTTGCACACGCTGTTCACTCTGCTCAAAACACCCACTGTCCCCAGTCTAATTAATTCCTACTTCTTTTCATCTCAATTCAAATGTCATTTCATCAAAGAACTGGGCAACCGCCAGACTAGGTCAGAACCTTCTGTTCTATGTGTTCACCACACTTTCCTCTTTTTCCTACTTCTAATATCCTTTCGTAATTCTTTGTGAGCCATTCATTAATGCAATGATTTGATTAATGTCTGTCTTCTCCACAGGCTGAAGCTTCAAGAGAACAGGGACTGTGAAGCTAAGAATCCGGGGGCTGGGAGTCCTGGATTGAATCCCTTCTCACTTCTCATTAGGTATGAAAACTCAGGCTACTTCCTATTCTTTCTGTGCCTTGATCTCCTCTGAAAGTGGGGTAATAATAGACTAACCTTAACAGTCTTTGTGTGGACAGGATTGGATAAGGCTCATGTCTGAACAGTGCTAGGCATCCATCAAGCCTCCAATCACTGTCAGCAAGGCCAGCTTTTTAGTGACCACTGCTCTTTCTTGAATGCAATGAACAAGCCTCATGCACAGCAGTTTCTTAGTTGATATTTGTTAGTTGGATGGAGAGATGAATGCCTACAGGCTTGTGATAAGGATTGTATAACTTGGTGCACTTAAAGTGTTTAGTGCAGACCCTGCAGTGCTCAGTAAATGTTTGCTGAATGAATATTGAATGAGCAAGGGACCCTTCAAGGCAGGGAGGGTGTATTCCATCTGTGAACCTTTGTCCCTTCCTTTCATCTGAGACCTGTGGACAAGGCTGACATGGAAGTGGCATTTGGGATGTGCTTTCTGAATACAAGGATGATTAGGATAATCCTGTCCCCCCTCCCAGGACTTCCCAGGTGGCTCAGTGGTAAAGAATCCACCTGCAATGCAGGAGATGTGGGTTCAATCCCTGAGTCTGGAAGATCCCCTGGAGGAGGAAATGGCAACGCACTCCAGTATTCTTGCCTGGAGAATCCCATGAACAGAGGAGCCTGGTGGGCTACAGTCCATGGGGTCGCAAAGAGTCGGACATGACTGAGTGACTGAGCGTGCATACACATTCATCCCTCCTCCCATCCACAGCCCCAGGAGATCATACCCCACACTGCTGCCAGAGATGCGTATGCGGACGGTGTTGATGTGACTGCTGCATCTGGGGCAGGTAACAGTGGAGTGGCCCGAGTCAGGGTCATAGCCCAGACTCAGAGCCGCCAAAATAGAGATGCCCTCCACACTCAGGTCAAAGTTGCCGCCGAGTTTGCTGAAGGGAAACACAAAGATGAGATTTGGAGCAAGCATTTTCTCCCCTCTGCCATTCAAGCTTCACACCAATGCTGGAAGGTAGGTTTTGCTATTATCCCCACTCAGGATGAGGAGATGAGAAGGCTTCTCTCTCTTCAGAGAGAGAAGGCTGCTTGCCCAATGTCACACAGCAGCCAAGTGACAGAACCAGAATTCCAACTCGAAGTGTGAAGCCATGTCTACCTGGCAGAACCCTCCTCTTATCCACTGCCTCAGCCTCTGCCTGTGCTGTGTGGCACTGGGAGTGTTTCTCAACCTCTCTGAGCTTCAGTTTCCTTTCTCAGACCTTGGACCAGCAGGGGGACACTAGTTTTGCCACTAGAAAGCTGAGTTTTGGGGAGGAACGTGTCTTTAATTAATGAATGACTTCAGAAAGCTGAGTTTTGGGGAGGGACGTGTCTTTAATTAATTAATGACTTTGTTCATTAAGTGGGGTTAATAACTACTCCCTCCTGAAATGAGTTTGGGATAAGACAGTGGATGTGAATGTAATTTGTCAACTCTTCTATAATGTGAGGAAGTATTGCTATTTATTTGTTTATGATCAGTAAGTGAAATGATAGATGTGAAAGAGCTCACATGAAAAATTAAGCAATTCCCTCTGCTGTATAACACAGGGAATCCTGCTCAATGTTATGTGGGAGCCTGGAATGGGAGGGAAGTTTCGGGGAGAATGGATGCATATATATGTATGGCTGAGTCCCTTTGCTGTCCACCTGAAACTATAACAGTATTGTTAATATAAAAAGCTAAAAAAAAAAGAAAGAAAAATTAAGCAATGCTTATTGTGGGGAATGACGGATCAGCAGTCCCTATAACGAAGGGCAGATCTACGCCTCTGTCCTCATCAAAGGGTCTGTTTGCTCCCTAGATTCCCCGCAAAGGAGAAGCTGCTAAAATGACAGGTCAGCCTGAGCTGCCATCAGCACTGCACAGTCACTGCAGTGAGAGCCCAGTATTTAGATTCACAGTTGTAGTTTGGATGATTCGCCCCAATTTTCACCCTCCCTGCGTCCATACCCTCTCCATTGCCTATCTTGGGAGGATACGTGTGTATTTCCATGTTCTTGACTTTGGACTTGGCCACGTGACTTGTTTTGGCCAGTAGTATATGAGTAGAAGTGACTATGGACCAGTTCAAAGTCTAGGGCTTAATATGCTTCTGGTTACCCTTTTTGCACCTCTGCTGTCACTAAGAATATGCTCTGTGTAGCCCATTCATTGGTCCAGGGAAGAGGAGGAGATACATGTTGAACAGGGCCACCCCTAGCTGAGGCCAACCTTTGGCAGGGAACCCCAGCCAACACATAGATACATAAGTGGAGATATATGACTTGCTTTAGGTCACTGAGTTTGGGATGGTTTGTAACACAGCAATTGTTAACTGATAAAGGGGTAAAGTGAAGGTCTCACTTAGCCGTCCATCCTAAGCCATATGTACCAACTCAGCCTTGCTTGTGTCCTGCATTGAGATGTGGAACATGCTCAGCTATTAACCAAGAGTTATGTTTAAACTTAGGAGAAGGCAACGGCACCCTACTCCAGTACTCTTGCCTGGAGAATCCCAGGGACGGGGGAGCCTGGTGGGCTGCCGTCTATGGGGTTGCACAGAGTTGGACACGACTGAAGTGACTTAGCAGCAGCAGCAGCATGTTAAAACTTCTTTCGTGAAAAATTTTCCCAGTAGCTCTGAGGGCGCAGATGGTATTCGGCCAGGCAAAAATTGGGCATGCTTGAGATCTTGGCTCTCCGCTCTTCCAAGTATCACCAAGAGCTTACCCACACACTCAACAAACAACAAGCTTGGAAACGTACATGAAGTTCTTTCGTGCCTTCCATTTTCCTCTGATCTTGATACTGGCGTCTCTGATAGAGAGATCAAGGCCCTCATCCGGCAACGGTCTGATCTGGGAATTGGGAAGATTGAATCCTTGAATAACCATGCTGCAAGGAGGAAACGATCAGTTAGTCTCCTCGGGGTCCCCACAAGGACTCAGTCAAGGGTCAGTGCAGACTCATTCCCCTCCAGCCTGGTCCTTTACCCCATCCCTTTTAAGAGAGCCCAAAAGTTATGACGAGAGCAGCCTTGGGAACTCTGTGGCTAGGCTTTGAAGTCAGACAAATCTGCATTTAAATCCTCCTCTTCAGTTTACTTTTGTGTGATCCTGGCCCCATCGCTTAATCATCCTGAGTCTCGGTTTCCTCATTTGCAAAATGGGCACAAAAACCTCTCTCTTGCAGGGTGTATGATGATCAGTGAAGATAACAAATGTAATTCCATTGACTACATGTTCTGTAAGGGGTGGAATGTGTCTGTCTTTTTTTCACTATTGTACAATAGCAAAGCCTGCTGAATCAGACACATAGTAGGTGCTCAAAAATATCTGCTAAGTGAGTGCATAAAATTCGTTAGAGGACATTTATGGGTTTTCTCCCCAGCACCCACATCCCTCTCTTGTTGATAACACAACTGCCATTTTTACTTTGGGGGAACTCTTCCCCACATCTAGCCCAAGCTGTTCCCAAGAAAGTTGACTTCACAGGTCATCTTCAGGGGGTGGAGCTTGAGACTTCAGTACAAGCTCATCCGTGTTTTCTATTCCCTGGCCACAGTGATTGGTCCAGCAGTGTGTATGGACCTAAAATGGACCAATCAGAGTGAATCCTAGGAGTTTTGCTTGAGTAAGAAGACAGTGCCTTCCTCTTACAGGGCTGGGAATGCTGAGAAGATGCTGATGGCCTCTGTATAGGGACATCCTACCCGAGAACTAGCCTTTCCAGAGGGAAGAGATGCTGAGAGATGGCAAGAGAAAAACAGGGTCCAGTGATATTTGGGCCTTCCTCAAGCTGAACCTGAAGCCAGATGATTCCAGGGACATCTCAGTCCTCTGAGCCCCTACATTTTGGTTAAGGTCATTTCTGATTAGGTTTTCTGTCATAGAAACCTCACCTCCACCCCTAATCCCAGTTAACATAAGGGCTTGGCACAGTTTGGGGATTTATGACATCCCCTCGGGAGTCATAGTGAGTGCCTGAAAGACAGTTTGGGTGGTTTCTTCTACATGCAGCTTGGGGACTGTATCCCCTCAGAATGATGTAAACATTAGCTTTAGGATCCTCTAACCTCTCTGAGTCTAGGAATTTGTGACTCTATGAGTCTAGGTCTTGGTGACCCCAACACACGACAGTCCTGAACACGGAGGACTGAGCTGGACAGGGCTTACCTGAAGAAGCTGTATTGCCCTTTCCCGAGGTATTTTATCTTAAAGTTTCCTGAGAAAGTGGGAATTGTTATCTTCTCCAACTCTTTCTGCAGAGTAAGCACTCCCTGCTGGCAGGCTGAGAGGAGAGAGGAAGCAGAGGTCAGAGGCATGTAGCTGGTTCATAGCAGAGATGGTGGGATTGGAAAAGGTCTATAGCAGGGCTCAGTTAAAGGCTGTTGTCAATGCCCCAATAATAAACATTTTCTGTTTTTTAGATCTTACTCTCTCCGTCACAACCACTCAGCTTAGAGGTTATTGTACAAAAGCAGCCATAGACAGTAAGTCAATGAATAGATATGGCTTTGTTACAATAAAACTTTACTGATAGAAAATGAAATTTGAATTTCACATCAGTGTCGCTAGTGGTAAAGAACCTGCCTGCCAGTGCAAGAGACATGAGAGACGTGGGGTCAATTCCTGGGTCAGGAAGATCCCCTGGAGGAGGGCATGGCTACCCACCCCAGTATTCTTGCCTGGAGAAACCCATGGACAGAGGAGCCTGGCTAGCTGAAGTCCATGGGGTCGCAAAGAGTTGGACACTGAAGACTGAAATAACTTAGCGTACATAGCACACACATCATTTTCACACGGCCTGAGACAGGATTCTCCTTTTGATTTTTCTCCAGCCATTTAAAAATGTAAAAGCCATGCTTAGGCCAACTAGTTTGCCATGCTTGTTCGCCAACACTTAGTTTGAAATATCACCCGCTCCAAACACCCAGTCATGCATCCTGTGAGTGTTTATTGATCATCTGCTCTGTGCTCTTCCCTCACAGACACTGTGTCTGTCTGGGTTTTGGACTCTCTCGCCACAGAATCTTTGCATGCACCTTTCCCACTGCCTGGGAAACCTTTTCCTCTCATCTTCACCTGATCAGCTTCTAGTCATCATTTCTTCTAGGAACTTTCTCTGGTTCATCAGAAGAGTGCGATCCTGCTTGTTATCATTCTCATGATGCTGTGGATATCTCTTTTGGAGCTCGCATTACCTTTTGTAATTATGCAGCTATTCATGTGATTTTTCAATTAATATATCTCTCCCCTACTAGATGTAAGCCGCCCAAGGCCAGGGACGGATGTCACAGATGTCTGCCACATTTACCACAGAGACTAGAACTTAATACCTGATGGATGACTAAACGAATGAATGTCCCCAGGGTCAGGAATTCTGCCATCCTTTATTATGTGCAAACAAGTTAAATGAGAAGAATAAGCGGTAAAATGATGGATCCCAGGATTTGTGTTTTTCCAAGAGCCAGTTAAGCATAGTAATAATAGCAATAGTAATAATAATAGTAACAACAACAACAACATTTATCAGGTTCTTACTCTGGTCCTGGCACAATTCTGGGCTCCATGCGTGTATTAAGTTACATACGTGTAACTGAACATAGGCGAATCTGAACAATCCTGGGTAGTAAGTCTGGTTGAAAAGAACTGATTTGGGACCCAGATCTCCCACACTGCAGGAAGTCTTTACCAACCGAGCCACGAGGGAAGAAGCCCAGTGGGTCTTTTAACCTCCCAATTCACAGACAAGGAAACAGACTCAGAAAGGTGACCACACAGCTGACAGCTGAGGGAGGCAGCATCTGAATTCAGGCCTTCTGTTCCCAGAGCCCACGCCCTGGGACAGGCCTTCTGGGGGTCCAAAAGTAAACCAGGCATAGACTGGCACTGCCTAGAGAGAAATGAAACTGTGGGATGGCCACCATCAGTGGATCTGCAGGGGCCAGGTCTCGAAGGGTCTCTAAGGCCAAGCCCAGGACGCCTTCTGAAGGCACTCAGGAGCCGCTGAATAGTGTCAGTAATGAGGGTCCTGAACCGCTCCACTGCACTTCAGGACTCTCATGATGGCTGTATGGGGTGTGAGTAGAAGGCGGGACCGAGGCTGCTCTGACAGAATGTGAAGACTTTTAGGCTTAAAGGCTGAGCCCAAGTCTCTGCTCCTGGGAAGCGACCAGAGGCGCTCCAGGTCTGAGTACAGGGCAGGGGCATAATCTTTTCTCCTAGCTCACAGGGAGCCTTCCGTCTGCAACCCTGGGATTCACAGGTGTCCTGCCTGAGCTGGGGTAGGAATTCAGGGATGGAATGCCAGGTGTCCTGTCCTGGGCTTTCCTGATAGCTCAACTGGTAAAGAATCCACCTGCAATTCAGGAGACCCTGATTCGATTCCTGGTCAGGAGGATCCTCTGGAGAAGGGATAGGCTACCCACTCCAGTATTGTTGGGCTTCCCTTGTGGCTCAGCTGGTAAAGAATCCACCTGTAATGCAGGAGTCCTGGGTTCAATCCTTGGGTTGGGAAGATCCTCTGGAGAAGGGAAAGGCTTCCCACCCCAGTATTCTGGCCTAGAGAATTCCATGGATTGTATAGTCCATGGAGTTGTAAAGAGTCGGACACGACTGAGCAACTTTCACTTCACTTCACTTCGGTCCTGTCCTGATTCCCCTGGGGGTCCACCGCCCCTGAGAGCCTGCCTTCTCCTGGGTCTGATGTCGCTGGCACCAGCTGTCCCCCACTGTTCTGCAGGTCATATCTCTGCCACCGAGAGGCAGCATTGAGCAGCCCCACGCCGATACTTCACAGACCAGAGCTCAGATCCAGGCCACCTCCTTCCCCCTCCCTCCTTCCAGTCTGTCTGCTCATCTGTAAAGGCCACTAGTAACATTTTGTGCTTTTGGCATAGTGCCTGGCACCAATCTGAGCAGGTCAGGAGGCTGCTTCATAACATTCTCTGCTGCGTCTGGGCCTGAGGGAGTGACCTGGGGGGATCCTGTCTGTGGCACCCGGCTGGCTACTGTGCAGAGTGTGGCTGCCAAGCGCCCCCGCTCCTCACGGAGCCGAAGCTCGGCCCACGCTGAGGACTGAGCCAGGGGCTGCCAGACGAGTATCAGGGCTGAGAACCAGCTAGGAAGGAAGTGAAGGGCCCAAGCCCAAATCGGGTATCGGGTAGAGGGAGGGGGACCATGAGGGGCCTGAGCACTGGACTCAGAGTCCTCCAGACTAGGGTTCCATCCCCTCCGCTGCGGCTTCCCAGCTCTGTGACCCTGGGTGACTCACCCTGGCCCAGCTTCTTGCTCTGTAAGACAGGGTGAGAGGGCCTCCTTGAAGGAGCAGTGAGCAGGCCATACTCTGGATTAAAGGGCTGCACACAGCAGGTGCTCAGTCAGTGATGGGAGAGAAGGAAAGGAAGGCAGCCAGTTACCGTAGTCTAGGCCTTTCTGGGTGACCCTGGCCACGATGCCTGGGTTGGTCGTCGTTGTCACAGCCGTGCCCAGGGCGACCAGCACCACCAGGGCTGCCCACCTCCGCGCGCTGCCAGGGCCGCTGGCCATGTCTTCGTCCTGCAGAGCTGCCAAAACCTCGAGGTCCTGGAGGGGAACCCGGGACCTATAAAGGAGGCAGCTGTGGAAATGCAAGTCAGGAGAACAAGAAAGGAGGAAGGAACACGAGCAGGGCCGGAAGAGGGGTGGGCGGCCGCCTGCCTGCGGTTCCCCACTGTATGGCTGGGGCCACAGCCCCAGAACAGCCAGCACTGAAGCCTGGGAGCCGTGTGTGTGTGTGTGTGTGTGTGTGATGTGTGTATGTATGTGTGGTGTGTGGTGTGTATGTATGTGTGGTGTGTGTGGTTGTGTTTGGGGTGTGTGTGTGGTGTCGTATGTTTTATGTATGTGTGATGTGTGTATGCATGTGTAGTGTGTGTGTGGTGTGGTGTGTGTATGTATATGTGGTGTGTGTGGGGTTGTGTTTGTGTATGTGGTGTGGTATGTTGTATGTATGTGTGATGTGTGTATGCATGTGTGGTGTGTGTGTGTGGTGTGTGTGTATGTATGTTTAGGGGGTGTGTGGTATGGTGTAAGTGTATGTATTGTGTGTATGTATGTGTGGTGTATGTATGCATGTGTGATGTGTGTATGGTGTGGTGTGTGTGGTGTGTGTGGTTGTGTTTGTTGTGTATGTATGTGATGTGGTGTATTGTGTGTGTGATGTGTGTATGCATGTGGTGTGGTGTGTGTGGTGTGGTGTGTGTGGTGTGGTGTGTGTGGTGTGTGTGGTTGTGTTTGTTGTGTGTGTATGTATGTGATGTGGTGTATTGTGTGTGTGATGTGTGTATGCATGTGGTGTGGGGTGTGTGGTATGTATGTGGTGTGGGGTGTGTGGTGTGTGTGTGGTGTGGTGTGTGTGGTGTGTGTGTGGTGTGGTGTGTGTGGTGTGGTGTGTGTGGTGTGTGTGTGGTGTGGTGTGTGGTGTGGTGTGTGTGGTGTGTGTGTGGTGTATGCATGTGGTGTGGTGTGTGTGGTGTGGGGTGTGTGGTGTGTGTGTGGTGTGGTGTGTGTGGTGTGTGTGTGGTGTGGTGTGTGTGGTATGTGTGTGGTGTGGTGTGTGTATGCATGTGGTGTGGTGTGTGTGTGGTGTGGTGTGTGTGGTGTGTGTGTGGTGTGGTGTGTGTGGTGTGTGTGTGGTGTGGTGTGTGGTATGTATGTGGTGTGGGGTGTGTGGTGTGTGTGTGGTGTGGTGTGTGTGGTATGTATGTGGTGTGGTGTGTGTATGCATGTGGTGTGGTATGTGTGGTGTGGGGTGTGTGGTGTGTGTGTGGTGTGGTGTGTGTGGTGTGTGTGTGGTGTGGTGTGTGTGGTGTGTGTGTGGTGTGGTGTGTGGTATGTATGTGGTGTGGGGTGTGTGGTGTGTGTGTGGTGTGGTGTGTGTGGTATGTATGTGGTGTGGTGTGTGTATGCATGTGGTGTGGTATGTGTGGTGTGGGGTGTGTGGTGTGTGTGTGGTGTGGTGTGTGTGGTGTGTGTGTGGTGTGGGGTGTGTGGTGTGTGTGTGGTGTGGTGTGTGTGGTATGTGTGTGGTGTGGTGTGTGTATGCATGTGGTGTGGTGTGTGTGGTGTGTGTGTGGTGTGGTGTGTGTATGTATATGTGGTGTGTGTGTATGGTGTGTGTGTGTAGTATGTGTAAGTCGAGACTTCTGGCTGTGAGTGTCATTCCCTTTCCTTTCCCCCCTCCCTGAACCCTCCACCCAAATCCCTCCATCCAAGAACTTCCGGGAAGCTGGGTGGTAGAGATATCAGAGTTGATTATATTGTCTTTTTTTTATGCTCTACTGAGGTATAATTGGCAAAATTGTACACAGTTGCTCCTTGAACAGCACAAGTTTGAACTGTGCAGGGGCATTTGTATACGGATTTCCTTCAATAAATATGTACTGCTGTCCTACACCACCTGTGGTTGGTTGAATCCATAGATGTGGAACCTCAGATATGATGGAACTGCGTATATGGAGGTCAGACTCTTAAGTTATACTCGAATTTTCAACTGCTTGGGATGTGGGAGTCAGCACCCCTAGCCTTGCATTGTTTAAGGGTCAAATGTACATTTAAAGTGTATGGTGTGATAATTCAATATATGTATACGTTGTGAAGTGATTGCCACAACCAAACTAATTAACTCATCTCTCTCTTCACGTGGTTATCATTTGGTATGTGTAGTGAGAATGAAGATTTACTCTCTTAACAAATTCCAAGTGTATAGTATTCTTAACTGCAATTATCATGCTGTGCATTAGATCCCCAGAACTTACTCATTTTATGACTGAGAATTGTATTTTTCTTTCTACTTCTGATTTCCTTGGTGTTTTCCACAGTAAAACCTTTAAGGAAACAGAGCCTGAAGCATTTTCTTGTCCTGAGAGGCAATAGTGGTAATAATTAAATGCTTGAATTTTGAGTCTGGTATTTTAACTGGTTTTAAAGCTCAGCTTTGCCACTCTGTGGTAGTTTGACCTTGGTCAAGCCCCTTAACCTCTCTGAACCTCAATTCCTCTTTGTAAAGTGAAGATAACCAGAGTACACCCCCCACCTCGGGTTATTGTGAAGACATAAAGGGCTTTAAATCATGTAAAGCACTTAACACAATACCCCATGCATAACATGCTCACAAATGGTAGCTATTACTGTCACTCTGGCTTTCAAAGTAATCCATGTTCATGGGCCAAAATTTGAGAAAGAACCAAAAAAATATAAATAAAAATTATGTGCAATCCTGTTCCAGAGAGGACAAGCAGAAGTGTATTATAGAGTATTTCTCTCCTCGCTCCCCACTTTTGGTAAGCGTAGATCAGGTGTGTCTTTCAACACAGAAATATGTAATCAATGCCGGTTTTGTGAAGTTCCCTTTTTTCATGAACAGTGTGTGCGGTTCTCTGTATTTCATTGCTTCCTTAACCTACAGTTTTCTTCACTAGGCTTTTGTTCTTATACCTTTTCCCCTTTCCTTTGACAGATGTGAAGCCTGAGGCTTCGAGAGGGGAAGTGTTCTTTCCACAGTCACGTGGCTAGGCTGCTAGCAGAGCTGGGATTCAAACACAGATACATCCCACACCAACCTGAGTCCTTCAGCATCTTGGGAGCTGGGGCCGGGTAGGGGAGGCTGGTATCAGCACACACAGTCCCCACCCTCCCTCCAACTTTCCAGTCAGAATTCTGTCTGCTAGGCCCCTGCCCCTCCCTTTGCAGCAGGCTCAGGTCCAGTGTAGGCGGGAACCCCACCAGGCAGTGGGCACCATCTCCATGGTGATGAGAGGAGGGGCGGGGCTGCAGACAGGGAGGCTAGCTTCTCTCCTGCTGGGTCCTCATCAGCCCCCTGATGCCCAGTCTCTCCGACTCTGATTTGATGAAAGTCTAATGAAGCCCATTGAGCCTGGAGGACATGAGACCTTCTGAATTTTTTTTCTTTCTTCTCTTTCCACTGTTTCTGAAAGGATCTCCCTTCCTGCCGCCACCCACCACAACAAGAATCCTTCTGGCTTGCTGTAGAATGAAAACAGTGGCTGTGGACAGAGCATCTACTATGACACTTTATATATATTGCCTTCAAGCCTTTAAATAACCAGTGAAAAGTGAAGAAATCGTTAGTCGCTCAGTTGTGTCCCATGGATAGTAGCCCGCCAGGCTCTTCTGTCCATAGGATTTCTCAGCCAAGATCACTGGAGTGGGTTGCCATTCCCTTCTCCAGGGGATCTTCCCAACCCAGGGATCAAACCCAAGTCTCCTGCATTGCACGTGGATTCTTTACTGTCTGAGCCACCAGGGAAGCCCCAAATAACCTGTGAGAGAGGAATAATTATCCTCCATTTTGAAGATAAGGAAACTGAGTCACAAGGCAATTATGTCCCTGTCAAGGTCGCAGTGTCTTTCTTGGAGAGAAATATTCTCTCTTCTTGGGGTAGTTTATAAGAGAACTTGTCACCCTGGGTCTTCACCCTAGCTCTGCCTTCCTGGGCCCCCAGACTCCCGTGTCTGTATCCGTGCGAGGAAGACACATGCTGAAACACATAGACTGATGACTTGTCAGAAAATCAGTTTTTTGAAAAGTTATCTTACACAGTTTTGAATACCTGCAGCTCTAACTGCCCCAAATTCCTGGGTCCCCTGGGTCCAGGCAGATATTGCCTCTGTGAGGATATCAGACAAGAAAAGGGTATTACGAGGAAACTCACAGAATGATAACTTAAATTGCCACAACCTAAGAATCTTAAAATCAACTGGCAAGTTTCTGAATAAGCCAGCCCCACTGGCTTCTGATGCCTGTGCTCAGTCAAATCCAGATGAGTCCATCAGCAAACCTCTGACCTCCTTTTCGGTTCTGCCCCTGGCCATGGTGTTTGGCCCCATTGCTTCAGACCTGACTCTTTACTTGGTGTGAGTGACAGTGTCTTCAACCCAAGCAACAGAAATCCCCAGCTCACATTGGCTTCAACAGTCTACCCATGTCTCAGAGATGAAGTTCAGAGAGAGAGCAGGTTTGAGAATCTGATTAATTCGACAGCTAACAAGACCTCCCTGGCATCCAGTGGTTAAGACTCTGCTTTCACTGTAGGAGTTGTGGATTTCATCCCTGGTTGGGGCACCTTTATGATCCCACATGCTGTCTGGCCAGGAAAAAAACCCCCACCAAATTTGCAACAAAAATGTGAATTAAAATAATTCATTAATTAACAGGAATTTACCATCTCTCCACACCTGTCTGCTCTGCCACCCTATTATCTCAGATTTACCCTTACAGTGGCTTCTTTCATGGTTGTGTGAAATATTTTATGGCAAGACAAGAAAAATTTAAACATAAAAAATTTATTTCTGTCCTTTGGCTTCCTCTCTCCCTTCTAACTGTGCATCATGTATCTGCATTAGGCATCGGCCAAATCTTCGCTGTTGGCAGAAATACCAGCTCAGCCCTGAAGAGAAGCATTCTCCCAGCATCAAGAAGACAACTCTTCTTGATGGAAAGGTAACATTCCTTCTTGATCTTGTAAGGGGCTCTCATCATCACCTTGTACTTGCATATCTAGATTGTGTATAATGTCAGTGATTCATCATCTAATGTACAGTCCTCTGTCTCAAAAAACTTATGTAACTGTGTCTTGACTTCTAATGGTAGAACAGCCCTCAGAACTTTCTGAGATGCTGTTCCTGTTTTTGTTTGAGATTGAAACAATACAAGTTTTATTCAGTGGCCAAAGAATGGAGAAGGGGAAACTAAGTTCACAGATTAATTTCTCATATTCCTGGATTACAATCCTCAGTTTGGCTTAAATAAAAATTTTCTTCTCTTTCTCAGATTGACTGAGTAATTTTTCATTGACAGTCGCAAGATGACTGCAGCAGCTCCAGCCATCGCATCTAAACAGGCTTTTTCCAGTGTCTCCTCCCCCTTCTCCTCTTCTTTTTTTTCTTCCTCTTTTTTGGCCTTTTTGTTATTATTGTAAAGTCTTCCAAATATAAAGGTAAGAACAGACTACCCAAATTTGTAAAATCTTAACAATATGCCATATTTACTTCATATAGTTTCTTTTACCTCTATGAATCGTTAATACATGTACAGCTATGTATAACCAGGATCACCATAAGAATATAGAATAGTTCTGTCATCCATTCAAACTGTCTCCTGTTGTCCCAACTCAACAACATAGGAAAATACACTACCTCAGCAGAAATTTAGAGGTGGGATGGGTCAAGAGTGGATGATTCATGGGCTGGTTCTTTCCACCTTTCTAATCCATGCTCCTTAGGATGTTGATTTTTTCCAAAAGAAAGTGCGTTTGGCTTGGAGCCCTGAGTTTATAGTTCCAGCCAAGTTATTTGCTCTGATCAAGTTATTTGACCCTTCTGAAATTTCGGTTCCTCATTTAAATATGGGGAAACAATGCCCACATGGCTGTTCTGGGGATTAAATAATAGGCGTGAATCGTGAATAATTGGCATGGAGAAAGTGCTCAAGAAATAGTCATAATTTAACCATCATGACCAGCTGGTTGGAGAGTCCTGGAGTCCCCAGGAAAACACTAGGGGCATCACACACTGAGCCGTCGGTTGTCAGGTCTTTGGGTTTGGGCTGGACATGTGCAGGAGAGGTCTAGTGCTCATGTGGCCTCTGTGAGCTGCCACTCAGCCAGGCACTGTGGGGAGAAACGCCCCGTCCCAGCACAGCAAGGCAGTTAGGAGTGTGGGCTGAAACGCTACAGACCTGGACACGGATCCCAGCTTGCCACTTACTTGCTTTGTGAACTTGACTTTGTCACTTAACCTTGCTGCACCTGTCTCCTCATTTGCCCCACACTCCATCCTCGGGGGCAGCTCTTCTTCAGGCCCCACCCAGTGTAACGATGAGGCCATCCTTGTGGTTGGTGGAAGTCCCGGAAACGTCTCCCTCCCCCTCTGCCCCTGATCCACCAGCTCTTTCCCTCCTGGCCCCACTTCCTCTGGGTGTCCGGCTTCCCGTGTATGTGGTCAGTTATTTACTGACCCTGGATTTGGGGTGCAGGAACAGGAAGGGGTTTGTGGAGGGTCCTGGGGGGTGGAGGGGAAGGGAGGAATAGGACCTCATGGAGATCAGGCCTCAGGGTGTGTAGTATCTAAAAGGCAATCATAGGACTTCCCTGGTGGTCTAGTGGTTAAGAATCCACCTTCCAAGGCAGGGG
This sequence comes from Ovis canadensis, assembly GCF_042477335.2. NCBI lineage: Eukaryota > Metazoa > Chordata > Mammalia > Artiodactyla > Bovidae > Ovis > Ovis canadensis. The sequence continues at coordinate 82,528,456 of NC_091257.1, read as the reverse complement.
ATAGGGGTTTGATACCTGGTTAGGGAACTAAGATCCCACGTGCTGAGGGGCAATTAAAATCTGTACACTGCAGCTACTGAGGCTGAGCTCTCTAAAGCCTGTGCTCCACTAGAGAAAGCCCTTGCACCGTGACAAACTAAGACCCAGAGCAGCCAAAAGAAAAAAAAAAAAACGATGTTTTGTACTATGGCAAAAACCTCTTGATGGAGAAGGGCATGGCAACCCACTCCAACCCACTCCAGTATTCTTGCCTGGAGAATCCCATGGACAGAGAAGCCCGGCAAGCTACAGTCCATGGGGTCGCAGAGAATCGGACATGACTGAGTGACCGAACAACAACAACCACCTCTTGAGCGGGTGTCTCCCCTATCTTGTTAGGCTAACAAAGGTCTCTTCCAGACCCTTGAGTCTCATAAAAAGGCCCCTTTGGGTACCTTGTCTTAGAGGTGAGTGTAAATCTTTCTCTTATTATTTTTATGACTAGTGCAATTCTTACAGTAGATCACAAGATATATTCAGTAGTGAGTAAATGAATACAACAGACTAGTGAATATAATATAAAAGAAGCGGATTCATAGAGAACAAACTAGTGGTTACCAGTGGGAAGGGAGGAGGGGTACTAGAGGGGTGTGGGAGTGGGGGGCATAAACTATTGGGTATAAGATGGGTTCAAGGATGCACTGAACAACATGGGGAATCTAGCCAATATTTTGTCATAGCTGTAAATGGAAAGCAACTGAGAGGGTAACGGGCAGGAAGCCCAGGGGTCTCCAAACAGAGGGAATAGGGTGCAAGTGTCAGACATTTTTTATCTCTCAGGCGGCAGGAGGAAAAATACAAGTATCAGATTTTTTTTTCCCCCTTCTCTATACAAAATTAAAAGGAGGTTTCTCTTAAAATATGTGTTGCCATGATACCTGGCTCCACCTGAACTTAACTTTTCTCAAACCTTGAGCTAACCAGTGTATGTCTTTCTTATGGAAATGTTTGTCTTAAATCTATGTTAATGAACTATGTATTTATCCTAGACTCAGTTTTTCTCCAAGTCAGTTCCGCTTAAGATGCAGAACCCATAAGTGAAGTGAAGTGAAAGTGGGTCAGTCATGTCCAGCTCTGAGACTCCATGGACTATACAGCCCATGGAATTCTCCAGGCCAGGATACTGAGTGGGTAGCCTTTCCCTTCTCCAGGGGATCTTCTCAACCCAGGGATCGAACCCAGGTCTCCTGCATTGCAGGCGGATTCTTTACCAGCTGAGCCACAAAGGAAGCCCCAGAACAGTCGTGTCTGACTCTTTGTGACCCCGTGGACTGAAGCACACCAGGTGTCCCTGTCCATTACCAACTCTCAGAGCTTACTCAAACTCACGTCCATAAAGTCAGTGATGCCATCCAACCATCTCATCCTCTGTTGTCCCCTTCTCCTTCTGCCTTCAATCTTGCCCGGCATCAGGGTCTTTTCCAGTGAGTCAGTTCTTCGCATCCAGGTGGCCAAAGTATTGGAGTTTCAGCTTCAGCATCAGTCCTTCCAATGAATATTCAGGACTGATTTCCTTTAGGATGGACTGGTTTGATCTCCTTGCAGTCCACGGGACTCTCAAAAGTCTTCTCCAACACCACAGTTCAAAAGCATAAATTCTTTGGTGCTCAGCTTTCTTTATGGTCCAACTCTTATGTCCATACATGACTACTGGAAAAACCATAGCTTTAACCAGACGGACTTTTGTCTCAACTTTTTAATATGCTGCCTAGTTGGTCATAGCTTTTCTTCCAAAGAGTAAGCATCTTTTAATTTCATGGCTGCAGTCACCATCTGCAGTGATTTTCCAGCCCCCAAGAATAAAGTATGTCACTGTTTCTGGAGTTTCCCCATCTATTTGCCATGAAGTGATGGGACCAGATGCCATGATCTTAGTTTTCTGAATGTTGAGCTCTAAGCCAACTTTTTCACTCTCCTCTTTCACTTTTATCAAAAGGCTCTTTAGTTCCTCTTCACTTTCTGCCATAAGGGTGGTATCATCTGCATATCTGAGGTTATTGATGTTTCTCCCGGCAATCTTGATTCCAGCTTGGGCTTCATCCAACCCAGCGTTTCTCATGTTGTACTCTGCATATAAGTTAAATAAACAGGGTGACAATATACAGCCTTGACGTACTCCTTTTCCTATTTGGAACCAGTCTGTGGTTCCATGTCCAGTTCTAACTTTGCTTCTTGACCTGCAATACAGAGTTCTCAGGAGGCAGGTCAGGTGGTTTAGTACTCCCATCTCTTGAAGAATTTTCCACAGTTTGTTGTGATCCACACAGTCAAAGGCTTTGGCATAGTCAATAAAGGAGAAGTAGATATTTTTCTGGAACTCTCCTTTTTCAATGATCCAACAGATATTGACAATTTGATCTCTGGTTCCTCTGCCTTTTCTAAATCCAGCTTGAACATCTGGAATTTCACAGTTCACATACTGTTGAAGCCTGGCTTGGAGAATTTTAAGCATTACTTTGCTAGCGTGTGAGATGAGTGCAACTGTGAGGTGGTTTGAACATTCTTTGGCATTGCCTTTCTTTGGAATCTGAGTGAAAACTGACCTTTTCCAGTCCTGTGGCCACTGGTGAGTTTTTCAGATTTGCTGGCATATTGAGTGCAGTACTTTCACAGCATCATCTTCTAGGATTTGAAATAGCTCAACTGGAATTCCATCACCTCCACTAGCTTTGTTCATAGTGATGCTTCCTAAAGCCCAATTGACTTTGCATTCCAAGATTGTCTGGCCCTAGGTGAGTGATCACACCATCATGGTTATCTGGGTTGTGAAGATCTTTTTTGTATAGTTCTTCTGTGTATTCCTGCCATCTTCTGCTTCTGTTAGGTCAATACTATTTCTGTCCTTTATTGTGCCCATCTTTGCATGAAGTGTTCAACTGATAAGGGCCCAACAAACCTGTATGTTTTACTCATACACTGTTCCCCTATTCTATGTTAATGAATCTCCATATTTACTTGGAAACCTGCCTTTCTTCAAGATTTATGTCAGTCGTTTTAAGGCCAGGGATGACTCACCTGGTGCCAGTGTTATCTCAAAGTCCATGTTGTGGTTGAGAGACCTGGTGCCACTCTGAGTTTTGAGACATCTCCTTTTTCTAATTAACAGCTTGCTGATAGGTATATAACATCCTGCTAAAGGAGAAATATCAATAACCTCAGATATGTAGATGATACACCCTTATGGCAGAAAGTGAAGAGGAACTAAAAAGCCTCTTGATGAAAGTGAAAGAGGAGAGTGAAAAAGTTGGCTTAAAGCTCAACATTCAGAAAACGAAGATCATGGCATCTGGTCCCATCACTTCATGGCAAATAGATGGGGAAACAGGGTCAGACTTTATTTCTGGGGCTCCAGAATCACTGCAGATGGTGATTGCAGCTATGAAATTAAAAGACACTTAGTCCTTGGAAGGAAGCTTATGACCAACCTAGATAGCATATTAAAAAGCAGAGATATTACTTTGCCAAGAAAGGTCCGTCTAGTCAAGGCTATGATTTTTCCAGTGGTCATGTATGGATGTGAGAGTTGTACTGTGAAGAAAGCTGAGCACTGAAGAATTGATGCTTTTGAACTGTGGTGTTGGAGAAGACTCTTGAGAGTCCCTTGGACTGCAAGGAGATCCAACCAGTCTATCCTAAAGGAGACCAGTCCTGGGTGTTCATTGGAAGGGCTGATGCTGAGGCTGAAACTCCAATACTTTGTCCACCTCATGTGAAGAGTTGATTCATTGGAAAAGACCCTGAAGCTGGGAGGGATTGGGGGCAGGAGGAGAAGGGTACGACAGAGGATGAGATGGTTGGATGGCATCACCGACTCGATGGACATGAATTTGGGTGAACTCCAGGAGTTGGTGATGGACAGGGAGGCCTGACGTGCTATAATTCATGGGGTCACAAAGAGTTGGACATGACTGAGTGACTGAACTGAACTGAACTGAAAGGCTACCGAGGGGCACTCTTTCTGCCCCCTTCTGATGTCTATGTCTGAAGCTTTCTCTATCTCTTTTATAATTTAATAAAACTTTATTACACAAAAGCTCTGAGCAATCAAGCTGGGCCCCAGATTGAATTCCTCTCCTCCAGAGGCCAAGAATCCCAGCATCTTTCGTGGCTCAGCAACAACCTTCCTTTCAGAACCTTTAAAATTTTATAAAAATTGAAAGTTTAGGAGAATTCCCTGATGGCCCAGTAGTCAGGACTCAGCGTGGCAGTTAAGACTGCTGTAGGCCCAGTTCAAGCCTGGTAGAGGAACTAAGATCCTTGCAAGCAATTTTTTAAATTAAAATTTAAACATATATTGTCAATAAATGAAAGAAGAGTCACAGCCCAGAGCATAAATTCCAGACAATAAGTTGTTTGAAGCCTAAGGAGGACAAGTGCAGCTTGACAATCCCCAGAGGCTTCCTGGAGGAGGTGAGAATTGACCTTGACCCTGGAGGGGCAGCCTTGGGTTTGAGAGAAGCAGGTCACTTCTGAGCCTGAAGGTATTGGCTTTGCAGGAGGGACAGTTTCTGGTGAGAGCTGAAGGCCGTGGGACAGGGAAACAGAAAGCAGAGAGGTTCTCCTAGGGAGCAGAGGGGAGGGAGTGTGTCCCTCTCACTTCTCATTTCTCTCTGGAAGCTGAAACACTTCACCAGGGTTACAGTGTTGGTTCCAGCAGGCTGGGCCTCCTCCAGCCCCAGGGACATCACAGGAAGTAATGCAACACATAGTTGCCAAATGTCCAAGGAACACCCAGAGCCATTTCCCCCCAGCCACATTGGGAAATAGGTGTGTACTCGGCCTGCCCTGGAGACTGCTGCTGGTAAGGAAAAAACCATTGCCAGCCTGGCCCTGCTTGGTAGTGGTGAGAGCACAGGGCTGGAGACCTGGGCAGGTTGGGGTTAGGGGTGGCCAGTGAGGACTGGGGCCAGGCTTTTAGCCCTGGCTTTGCCTCTACTCGGCTATGTGAACTTGGACGAGTCTTTGCACCTCTCTGGGTCTCAGAGTCCTCATCTGTAAAGAGCAGCCCTGTCTTTGGAGGATGTAAACGAATCCCTCGGCAACAGCCAAGCCAAACCCTTGGCTAACATTCCCTTTTAATAATCCTCACCTGTCTCTGAAAGTAGGTATCATTGGCTCTATTTCACAGATGAGAAAATTGAGGCTCAGAGAAATTAAGTAGCTTCCCCAAGGCCACACAACTGAGAAGTGGCATGTGGATATTGAGGACCTCAAAAAGAGGGGAGGGAGCACTTCCTATGAGATTGCATAATGAAATTGACTCTGAAATGTCAGGATTCCTGCAGAAGCACATCCCCTTAGACCCCTGAGCAACCTCCATGGACTGTGTGGGGGAACGGTAGGTCAGGTGGAGGTAAGCAAAGGCAAGTTGTGGTCTTGTTCTCAGAGCGCAGTGTCCCCTAAGTTTTTCAAGTATGAAGATCCTCATGTGATAATAGTTAAGTTTGCAGCCAGTAAGTTGAAAAAAAGCCACTGCAAATCTAGAGACTTTTTAAAATGAATTTGCATTTTTTGAGCTCAGGGTTTAGAGACGTTTGAGATGAAGAGGCAGGGGCACATTTGGACGATCTTTGATAGTTAGGCTAAGGGACCTCTAAATGACAAAAACTTGCCCGACCAGTTCCCCACCCCCTGGCCCCCTCTGCACCTGGGGAGCTGAACTCAGACTGTCACACTCAGAAGCAAAGTAGTGATTCATTGTCAGTTGGGCCAGTGGCCAGTGGCCGAGGCTGGCCTGGGACCCAGAGGCAGAGGGGCAGGTCTCTTCCTACGTCTCATCCCCTCCCAGCCTTTGGCTGACTGCGTGGGGGAGAATCCCCAATGGCTGGCTTGGGTGGAGAGAGGGAGAGGGAGAAAACCAGAATGAGCTTGGGTTAGGCTTACCGGTCACATAGCACAGAGCAGAACTGAAAATGGGTACCTGATTGTGTACCCTTTAGACCCCCGAGACTCCTGCCCACCATCAGACAAGAACCCATGAGCGTTCTAGAATCCAGCCAATTGGAGTAGCAATTCCAGATTCCTAGGGGGAGAGGAGGATGGTGAGAGCAGGGAAGCAGGTGGGGTTGAGAGCATTTCTTACCCTCCTGGGGAATGTGTGCTGGCTTCCAGACAAGCCTTCCTGAACTATTTGGATTCCTAGATCTTTTGAAAGAATTCAGATCCTCCACCCCACCCCCACCACAGCCTGAGGCCAGGACTACGTTGGTGACAGGAGCTATTAAAGGATTTTGAACAGAGGTGTCACATGAAAAGGTTATTCTTCTCTTAGCATTATGGAGCACTGCGAGCAGCATAATACTATGTGTGCGTGCTAAGTCGCTTCAGCTGTGTCTGACTCTTTGTGACCCTGTGGACTGTAGCCCGCCAGGCTCCTCTGTCTCTGGGCTTCTCCAGGCAAGAATATTGGAGTGGGTTGCCATGCCCTCCTCCAGGGGATCTTCCTGACCCAGGGATCAAACCCGCATCTCTTATGTCTCTTCCATTGGCAGGCGGGTTCTTTACTGGGCTTCCCTTGTGGCTCATCTGGTAAAGAAGCCACCTGCAATGTGGGAGACCTGGGTTCGATCCCTGGGTTGGGAAGATCCCCTGGAGAAGGGAAAGGCTACCCACTCCAGTATTCTGGCCTGGAGAATTCCATGGACTGTATAGCCCATGGGGTCGCAAAGAGTCAGACAGGACTGAGCGACTTTCACTTTGATTCTTTCAGTGCCACCTGGGAAGTCCAATACTATGTGTGCCTCTCAATTAATTTTAATTAATTAGTTCACTCTGCTTTCAGAGTTAAGACGTAGAGATTCCTGTGATTGCATAAGCCAAACTTCTGTCTTTTCTGTACATTCCTTTTCCTGCTCCAGTCAGCACACCTGCCTTCTGTTGCTGCCATTAGGAACACTGGTTAGAACAATACCCGTGTGTGTGTGTGTGTGTGTGTGTGTGTGTGTTGTACATAAGCTTGCATGTGTAGATATGCAGTGACCCCAGTGATAAGAACCACATGAATCAATGTCTCAGGTTCTGTTCCCAGGTGTCTGATAGTCTGAAAGTGGAGGCTTCTTTTCTCAGAGAAAAGGGCAGACAAGCATTAACAAAATGCTCCCAGGTACTACATTTCACTGGATCCTGTCCACTCAGGAAGGAGTTAATATTTGTATTTTTATAGATGACACCGAGGGTCCGAGAGTCTGGAGGGCTGCCAAGGCTTCAGAGCTACTATGGGGTGGAGCTGAGGACAAGTTCAAACCCTGGCCCCCTCCCACTGTTATCCATTGCTTTTCCCCTGGAGCTCAAAATGAGTGGGAGATTGGCCAGTTGGGGGTCTTCAAAAGGGGTGGAGTGCTCTGCCAGCATGGGGTACTGATCTCTATAAGCACACAGCAAACCCCTGCTCCACACACCGCCCCAGCACATCAGTGGATTCTGACGTGGGCCATCCATGGCCCCTGAAAGAGATCTGTCCAGGGGGCGTCTTCAGGGGCTCTACTGGCCGCCAAGAGCCTCCTGTACATTTTGCCCAATGGTATACCTTCCCTGAGGAGTGAACAACAGTGGGGCTCTGCCTGGAAGTTGCTGCCAATCCAAATGGGATTGAGATGACTTTTGCAAAATGAGGCCACCATGGCTAAGCCCCTCCTGTGCTGGCTGGAGCTAGAGCTCTCCATTTGTAGTGGACATGGCTGTTGATGACTGGAAGTGCCCAGTCCTGCCCACTAAGGAGAGTCTGGCTCAGCTTCATCCTGTCCCCCCACTCTCTGAAGAGGGGGCTGCAGGGGTTTGGGAGTTCTGAGTGGCAAAACAATGAAGAAGGGAGGGTGGGGGGAGAAAGAGGGAAATGATGGAGGTTCTAGGGCAGGGCTAGCTCTGGGGGCTGGCTCTTAATCTACCTATGGATAAAGAAGTTTCTTATCTGTTTCGCTCCCAGGTACCTCAGTTGGCTTCTGGCACACAGTAGGTGCTTGTTGGCTGAATTAAGGGAGTTTGGAGAAGAGAGACCTCCAAAAAGCTGATAGTGATGGTGGTGAGGGATGTGAACAATTGAGGGGAGGGAAATATTGAGAAGTATTAATATCTTGGGCTTCCCTGGTGGCTCAGAGGTAAAGAATCCACCTGCCAATGCAGGAGAGGTGGCTTTCATCCCTGATCCGGGAGGTTCCCACATGCCGAGGAGCAGCTCAGCCTGTGCACCTTAATTCTAGAGCCTAGGGGCTGCAACTACTGAAGCCCCTACACCCCAGAGCCTGTGCTCCAAGCAAGAGAAGCCCATGCACTGCAACTAGAGAGTCTCCCCTGCTCACTGCAACTAGAGAAAGCCCTGGCAGCAGTGAAGACCCAGCACGGCCAAAAGTTATAAATAAATATATATAAAGAAATGGCTCAGGAAGTGGTGCTTTTTCCTTTCAGAATGCGCTAAATCACAAGTGAAGAACTTGAGTTGTTTAAAAATTATTTGGGGGGTGTCAGGACAGTGACCCTGTGAGCACCACCTGCCCGGAGATGGGACCAGTAGGCTCCTACATCTATCAGCAGGATTTTCACAGCAATGCTGCTAATCATCTGTCCCAGCAGTTAGGTGGCAGGCATTGTCCAAAGCTGTTTGCACGTATGTGCATGCTCATATACACAGACGACATCCTGATGAACTAGCCTCCATCTTTATCCTTATGTTACCAGAGGAGGACACGGAGACAGAGAGAGGCTGAGTCCTTGATAAGGGGACACACAGTTGATAAGTGATTAATTGGGCATCAATCAGGGTGGGGGGCACCAGAGCACACCCTCTTGACCATACCCCTCAGGTACTAGAGCCTAGGTCATGGGGAAGGGGCGAGCAGGTGTGAGCCACTGCCTCTGAGATGGGCAGGCTGCCTTGTGGCAACTGAAGGGGGCTTCTGGGTCTGAATTACCGCACCCCACCCCCACCCCTGCCCACTGTTGCACAGTCTCCTGCTTTGTCTACTCAGGGAGGAAAAATAAACATTGACGGGACAGGGCTCAGGGTTCATCTGGGGGCTGCTGTTTTCCCAGCTGTGGAGTGGACGCGTCCTCCCAGGCTCCCAGAGCCAGCCCTGGACTCCAGCGGTTCCAAGGAGCCAAGACCAAGTGTGGTCATTGTGGGAAAATCAACCAAAAGAAGAGCAAAAGAAAATAAAGATCAGCTGTGATCCCTCCACTCGGAAAGATGTGGACACCATTTCTGGTGTTTCGCTAGCAGTGAGTCTTCCTACCAGTGTGTGTGTGGGTGTGTGTATGTGTGCACGCTCATGTGTGTATACACACACACACAAGCAGATGAAGTCTGTTACACAGTTGTGTGGCATGGATATTCATTTGGCAATATTGGTAATGTTTATCTATATCATTAAATATTCTTAGCATATTTTTCTCTAGCTTTCACATGGTTGGCTTGTTTTAATTTATAAAGGTATTATACACCTTTTATACTTTGCATGTTTTTACTGAGGTGCTTAGAGGATCCCAGGGATGGGGGAGCCTGGTGGGCTGCCGTCTATGGGGTCTCACGGAGCCGGACACGACTGAAGCGACTTAGCAGCATCAGCAGCAACAGTTTACATACAGTCACACTTTCTGTGTTTATATCTGAGTTTTGACAAACCCATGGTCTAATCACCGCAGTAATCAACATACACATTCCTTAAATCCCAAACGTTTCTTTGTCCTCTTTTGTCATCAGCCCCTCCCACCACCCCCACCACTAGCAACCCATGATATTTTGTTTTTCTATACATTTGCCTTTTTCCAAATGTCATATCAATGGAGTATATAGCCTTTTGAGTCTTGCTTTTTTTATAGCACAGAGCACTGAGGCTTACCCATCCATCTGTAGTATTTTTTATTGCTGAATACTATTCTATTGTATGGATATGCCACAGTTTGTCCTTCACCACAAGAAGTAACCTGCATTGTTTGTAGTTTTTGGTCATTATGAGCAGATCTGTTATAAACATTCACATAATTATGTTTTTGTTTCCCTTGGATAAGAACCTAGGAGTAGAATTTCTGGGTCCTGTTAATGTATGCAATATTATTTATTTTTTAACATAGGAAAAGCTAATTTTTTTTTATTTATGTTTTTCTGATATCACTATGAAAAATGTGAACAAACCACATAAACTGTTAAATTTATTAACTTGAAATGTTTCATTTTATTTAATTAACAGTAATTAAAGAATTAATTAATTTTTTCTTTAATTAATAGTTTTTTGATGTTCAGACTACCTGGTTTTTGTTGCAAGAATTCCTGTATATCCTGGTTTCTCCATTACCTCTTCAGAGCAGTCCCTCAGAACTATCTGACAGGCTGCCCCCCAGGCTTAAGTCCTCAGCAAATCTGCTGAATAAAATATAATTCTCAACTTTTAGGTTGTGCATTTTTTTTCAGTCACTATATGTCACCACATTAAAACCTACTACATCTTCTTAGCTTACAGTGTTCCTTTGTATGCATGTACAATAATTTATTTAAACAATCCCCTCTCATTGGATATGTAAGTAGACTTTTTATTTTGTTTTTACATCTTGTAAACAACATTCTTGAGCCAAAAGTTATTTTTGTTTTTGTTTTTTTTTTGCATTTATAGTTATTCCTTTAGGATAAATACATAGACATGGACTCGCTTGGACAAAGACCTCCATGCCACTTTATTTCATTCTGCTTTTTCCTTAATATTTTTTCCCTCATGCATATATGAAAAGTTGGTATATAACACAACCTACATTGCACATGCAGAAGGAAATATTGATCTTTCCAATAAACTGCCAAAATAGCTGTCTATTCATAAGGAAGGAAATGAAAACCATTCTCTATCTCATGTCATATATTAAAAACCCATTCCAGGTGAATTGAGAATTTAAATGTAAGTGGTAAATCTTGTAAGTTTAGAATAAAACATAGAAGAGCATCTTTATAGAAAAGTCCTTTAACCAAAGCTTTTAAGAACAAGATACAAAAGGTTTAAACCATAAAGGAAATACATAAATTTGACTAATTGAAAACTGAGACCTTCCATTCATCAAAAGGCCCCATGAGGAGAGTGAAAAGACAAGTCACAATTGTCTATATTTGTAACGCATATAACTAACCAAAGAGCTGCAACTAAGATATGTAAACACCTATGAGTCAATAAAACAGACTGATAAATAACACAATAGAAAGTGAGCAAAAATATAAACAAATTTCAAAAAGGAAGCAGATATGATCCATAAACATGAGAAAGGACACTACACCCATTTTGTGCTCATCTCATTCTATCAATAAGCAGTGTGGTTGGACCTGCCTTTGTGGTTCTTATTATGATTACAAGACGCCCTTAAGCAATAACCATTAGGAAGCTTTGAAAAAAATGAAGGTTTAATCCTTACAAGTCCTTACACACTTGAGGCCACACAGCAAGGTTGCAAGTAGAAAGAAGAGAGAATGCATGTGAGAGCTGGGGTTTCTGCTTTTACTGGAGAAGAGTGTGAGGGCTTTGGGTTTCCTGGGCTCTCTCTCTATTGGCAAATTTAAAATATAACAGCCAGAATCTAAAGTGCACGAAGAGAAAAAACAAGTGGCCCAAATGGTCATTTATTAAAATCACCCAAGATCTCTAAAACAAAGGCCCCTCAGTAGGGAAAGCTGGCCTGATTTTTCATCTAATTGCTTCTTCAAAATAGACCTGTTTGAAGGGGGTGCTTGGGTAATCAAAGCTTAAGGCAAACACTTCCATTCCAAAAGGAAAAGTCATCTGTCAAAGTTTACACTACAATCTCCTGTGATGTGGAGCCAACAGAATTAAAGGTGAGTCAACTAATTGCCTGGGTAGACAGTTGCTAAAAGTTAGGGCTAAGTCAAGTTGTAATCCAGAAACTGCACGCCCAAGTAGGATCGTAGTAGCAGAGCCTACAATAATTGTATAGGCAATAGTCTGAAACCCACTTTGTGGCCATTGTCTCACACCTGAAGGGCCTCATGATCAAACCAAGTCAGTGATTTGGGAGCCCTAGCAATATCTTCAAAGATTAGAGTCGTATTATGAAATATTTTTGAGCTTTCCAGGTGGTGCTAGTGGTAAAGACCCTGCCTGTCAATGCGGGAGATGTAAGAGATATGGGGTTCGATCCCCGGGTCAGGAAGATCCCTTGGATGAGGGCATGGCAACCCGCTTCAGTATTCTTGCCTGAAGAATCCCACAGACAAGAGGAGCCAGGCAGGCTATAGTGCATAGGGTCATAAAGAGTCGGACAAGACTGAAGAGACCTAGCATACATGCATGCGTGAAATATTTTAACATCTTCAGCCATTTGGTATAAATATGTTTGAATCTATCCTGATTTGGTAGATTGCTGCATATCTCATTGAATTGGTCTCTTAATCCTGACAAGTTGCTTTAGTTGAAAGGGTTGTGTCTTATTTCAGTTGAGGAAATCAGTCCTGAGTATTCATTGGAAGGACTGATACTGAAACTCCAATACTTTGGCCACCTGATGTGAAGAACTAACTCATTGGAAAAGACTCTGATGCTGAGAAAGATTGAAGGCAGGAGGAGAAGGGGACAACAGAAGATGAGTTGGTTGGATGGCATCACTGACTCGAACATGAGTTTGAGCAAGCTCCGGGAGCTGGTGATGGAAAGGGAAGCCTGGCATGCTGCAGTCCACGGAGTTGCAAAGAATCAGACACAACTGGGCAACTGAACTGAACAATGCAGGTGAGCTCTCCAGGTTAGGCCTACACAGTGCATGTATTTGCATCAGGTTATTTAGTAAGAAGCATTTCTATGGAAGCAAAAGATTCTGAGTTTTGAAGACAATCAGTTGAGAAGATTTCTGGATGCCGAGCTTGAAGTATCTTCAGATGGAGTGAGGGCAGGCAGTGGTGATCTAATAGAATTTCCTCGTTTGCAGTTTGAATGCCTCGTGATCTTTCTGAGGTCCCACACAGCAATAACTATGAAGATCCTCCATTTATGAGCTGGTGTAGTGATTTCTCTTAAGTGTATTTCAAGTTGTTTCACTGTAGCTTTCATGACTTTGGGAAAAGGGCTGTTTTAGTTCTCAGTGATTCCAAGCCAGAAAGAAGGAGAAAAATCGGAAACATTAGTTTGGAGAGTTGGAGCCAGATATCAGAGAAAATGAAAATAGTTCATATCCAGTCCAGTTTACAGGTAGAAAACAAAACCACAACGACCACTAACAGAGCTGGACTCTTAATATCCACAAGTGTGTATTATAGTTTCTACCGAAACATAGTTTTTCTTCCTCTATAGTCACCCCTTTTCTATCAGAGATAATCAAAGTAAGACTAACTTGTTTGCAAAAGAAATCTAGTCTCATTAAACTTGATCTTATTATTCATACAAATGCAGTAAGAATAGTGATTGACCATGCAGACTCTTTTATGTCTGATTTGCTGAAACTTTTCATAAGGAATCTCGGACTGAACTTTTAAAGGCTAGGATAGACTTCTCTGGTGATCCAGTGGTTAAGACTGTGTTTCCACCGCAGGGGAACAAGATGTGGGTGGGGAACTAAGATCCCATATGCCCTGAAGTGCAGCCAAAAAAAAAAAAGAATCTAGGAAGCAATGCCAAACACTTACCATCAAACTTTGCCTGCAGTACCTATAGGTTTAGATGAATTCTTCTCTTCTCAAGGTCTTCCAAATACCCTAAGGTTCCTGGGCCTGACCTTTCTTACTCATCTGGTAAGGCTACTGGGAAATCTATCTGTGCCAGGCTGATTTTCCCAAGTGGCTGTTACTGAGCAAGGGCTCATGTACCCCTAGTGCAGAAAGCCAAATGCTAACAAGCAATGTTTGCAACAAAGTAAGGGTTTATTTGCAGGAAACTGAGCAAGCGAGTGAGAAACAAGTCTCGAATCCACTCCAACTTGGTCTTTGAGTTAGGGATGTATTGAAAGGGAAGAAAAAAGGAATTGGGAATGATCATCATCTTGAAACATTTCTGTGACATTTCTTTTTTTAAAACAGAGATAAGAAAAATATTTGTATAACCATAGAGTTACAATAAGTTTGGTTATAGCAAAATCATACAATACAAAAAAAATTGGTAATAGGAAGATAATATACCTGACAGGGTGAGCTGGCCCTCCAGATCCTCTTTAGATTCTAACAGAGGAATGTGAGTGAATAACCACCAATCGTCCGGGAATGAAATTAATGTTTGCATCAGTACTTAAGGAGTTAACTTGGATTTAATGGGATCTTCTTTGGAATGTAGAAAATCACTTGCATCTAAGCAATTCTGTGACATTTCTTAATCATAGTTTCGGGAGTAGGAATTCTTCCGTTTACAATTCTCAGGCCAGGTGGTCCATAAAATGGGGGTCTCTTAGGTCATCTTGCTTTGGAGAAACAACTTGAATTTGTATATGAATGATTATATCTAATAATGGCAATTTTAGTACATTAATGATGTTATCGACCACAGCAATCTTAGTCATCTGATTCTGGTTGATTAGTGTTCAGTTAGCACAGGATTGAGGTCAGAGGAGATCAAAAAGGGATTGAGGTCAGAGGAGACAAGCAAGGGAATAAAGTTTTGGATAGAGAAATTAATCATACACTCAGTAAGGGCACTTGGTTTTAAGGGAACTTGGTTTCTGGCTTTATTGGCCCCACAGAGTCAGCCTTAGTTCGTAAAACCTGGTCATAGGTATGTTTATGCACATTCTCAAATATGATGTCCCAGCCAAAACCTTGGTAATATGCCCAATGATTCCAATTGTGTCCTGTCACAAGGCGAACAGATTCTTATTGAATTTAGGCAAATAATTATATTGCTGTGAACATAAGAATATTTAATAAGAGTTTCTAAATTCTGGAGGGATCAGTAGTGGGAAAAAAATTCAGTTGACCAACATGAGTTTGAACTCTGTGGATCCATTTATAATCTTAAATTACCTCCTAGGGTATTTAATTTCATCTCCATTTGTTCAAAGACATGGTAAGAATTACAGCTTCAAGGGACAAGGAAAGAATATAAGTTTTCTCCTAGGAGTTTTCATGCCCTTTGGATGATTTCATCTTCCCTGGTGGCTCAGAGGTTAAAGCGTCTGCCTCCAATGCGGGAGACCCGGGTTCAATCCCTGAGTTGGGAAGATCCCCTGGAGAAAGAAATGGCAATCCACTCCAGTATTCTTGCTTGGAGAATCCCATGGACGGAGAAGCTTAGTAGGTTATAGTCCACGGGGTTGCAAAGAGTCGGACACAACTGAGCGACTTCACCTTACCCTTACCTCACCTTGGATGATTTCAGCAGTCCCGATAAAATGTAGTAGCAGTGCCCTGAAATTAGGGGAGGTCTCTGTTAAAATAGGGCTTTCCTGGTGGCTCAGAGGGTAAAGAATCAGCCTGCAATGCAGGAGACCCAGGTTTGATCCCTGGGTTGGGAAGATTCCCTGGAGAAGTGAATGGCTACCCACTCCAGTATTCTTGCCTGGAGAATTCCGTGGACAGAGGAGCCTGGAGGGCTACAGTCTATAAGGTTGCAAAGAGCCCAACATGACTGAGCGACTAACACTTTCTGTTAAAATAATTCCTTGGATTCAAGGTCAAATGGGGCCTCTTCAGACGTGGAAGTGAGGAGGGGAAGTGAGAGGTCTTTTGGGTCACTGTGGTCATGGAAAAGATAAACCCACTGGGCCAGGTCAACTCTGTGCAATGGGAGATGGGTCTCATCTTAACGTTTTTCATTCACTGAGATATTTAGCAGTGATCCTCACTGAAGGCCACAATAACGCCATCAGCTTTTCCCTTGATGGCAGAGACTCCGCATAAGGTCTGTTTTTTAATCTTGTGCCATTCAAGGGAAAGATGAGGGGACTTAGGATCTCTGGTGTCTTGAAGGCAATGAGCATGTAGCCTGGATATATCTTTATGGAACTTATGGAACTTAGGGTCCTCAGAGATACCAGTTGATCAATGTGTTTTGGCAGCCAAGAATAATAATTCAGTATCTACAATGTATGTGCTCAGTCATGCCTGACCCTTTCCGACCCCAATAGCCCATCCAGGCTCCTTTATTCATGGGATTCTCCAGGCAAGAATACTGAGCTGGTTGTTATTTCCTCCTCCAGTGGATCTTCTTGACCCAGGGATCAAAGCCCATGTCTCTTACATCTCCTGCATTAGCAGGCTGATTCTTTACCGCTGAGCCACCTGGGAAGACTCTTCAAACAAATAAAACTGCACAATAGTCAATGAGTTCCTAGTTCCTTTTCCTCCTTCCTGTTGCATAAAACCTTTAAGAAAGATTTGAATTTTAATAATATAGCTTCTGATTTCAGTTTTTACTTCTCTCTTTTTTTTTTTTTTGACTGTGTCTCATAACTCTTGGAATCTTAGTTCTCAGTATTAGTTCCCTAACCAAGGATTGAACCATGCTCCCTGCAGTGGAAATGCAGAGTCCTAACCACCGGACTGTCAAGGAATCCCCAGTTTTATATGATTTTTCATGTTACTTTAATCTTCTGTTTTGCTACCAGCAAATTTTGGGTGATGTCACTGTGAGCCCTCTTTGTAGGTGGCAACAATTTTTTTCCCCAGGATATCCCAAGAGAACTTTTAGGGATTGGCTTTTGCCAGCCACATCATCAGAGATTGAATCCACAGTAAACAGAAGAGCAATGAAGAATAATGGTTGTAGGTAAAGTGGTGGCCCAGAGCCCGTAGCCCTGTTACATTTTTCTTATGGTGTTGCCGTTTGTTTCCGGTTCCAAGACTATTTTACTTCCGGATTAGGACATGCAGTCCAGGCACAACTTACCGGCTCGGTGCAGGCTGAGTTCTCCCACCTTCCCTGGCCTCGTTACTTACGGGAATCTTTTTCTTGGTGTATTTAGCCCAGAGCCTCTCCCTGGGCAGTGACAACAGCCCTGGGATCCAATCCCCCCTCCTTAACTCCTCTTAGCCTTGAGAGGTAGAAGGCCCTTATGTACATTTATAGTCAATTAAAGGCTTTGTAATTAGTGGTCTAACTGTCTCTTTAAACCATATGGTTTTGATCATGCTGCTCTGGGGAGACCTTTTGGATGATTACAGTAGCCTTGGCATTTTGAGTTAGCTACACAGGCAACACACCGCAGAGAGGGCACTATGCAAAAGCACTTAGCAACATGACAAGCCCAGCAAGTGGTGCTCCTATCTCAGATGGGGTCCCCACCAGAGTTAGGTGACTAGTAAGAAAAGGTGGCAAGAATACACAGAAGAACTATACAAAAAAGATCCTTCTTGACCCAGATGATCACGGTAGTCTGATCACTCACCTAGAGCCAGACATCCTGGAATGCAAAGTCAAGTGGGCCTTAGGAAGCATCACTACGAACAAAGCTAGTGGAAGTGATGGAATTCCAGTTGAGCTATTCCAAATCCTAAAAGATGATGCTGTGAAAGTGCTGCACTCAGTATGCCAGCAAATTTAGAAAACTCAGCAGTGGCCACAGGACTGGAAAAGGTCAGTTTTCACTCCGATCCCAAGGAAAGGCAATGCCAAAGAATGCTCAAACCACCTCACAGTTGCACTCTTCTCACACGCTAGCAAAGTAATGCTTAAAATTCTCCAAGCCAGGCTTCAACAGCATGTGAACCATGAACTTCCAGATGTTCAAGCTGGATTTAGAAAAAGCAGAGGAACCAGAGATCAACTTATCAACATCTGTTGGATCATTGAAAAAGGAGAGTTCCAGAAAAATATCTACTTCTCCTTCATTGACTATGCCAAAGCCTTTGACTGTGTGGATCACAACTGGAAAACTCTTCAAGAGATGGAAATACTAGACCACCTGACCTGCCTCCTGAGAACTCTGTATGCAGATGAAGAAGCAATAGTTAGAACTGGATATGGAACCACAGACTGGTTCCAAATAGGAAAAGCAGTACATCAAGGCTGTATATTGTCACCCTGCTTATTTAACTTATATGCAGAGTGCAACATGAGAAATGCTGGGCTGGATGAAGCCCAAGCTGGAATCAAGATTGCCGGGAGAAACATGAATAACCTCAGATATGCAGATGACACCACCCTTATGGCAGAAAGTGAAGAACTAAAGAGCTTCTTGATGAAAGTGAAAGAGGAGAGTGAAAAAGCTGGCTTAAAACTCAACAACAGAAAACTAAGATCATGGTGTCTGGTCCCATCACTTCATGGCAAATACATGGGGAAACACTGGAAACAGTGTCAGACTTTATTTCTGGGGGCTCTGAAATCACTGCAGATGGTGACTGCAGCCATGAAATTAAAAGACACTTGCTTCTTGGAAGAAAAGTTATGACCAATCTAGACAGCACATTAAAAAGCGGAGACATTACTTTGCCAGCAAAGGTCCATCTAGTCAAAACTATGGTTTTTCCAGTAGTCATGTGTATGGACATGAGAGTTGGACTGTGAAGAAAGCTGAGTGCTGAAGAATTGATGCTTTTGAACTGTGGTGTTGGAGAAGACTCTTGAGAGTCCTTTGGACTGCAAGAAGATACAACCAGACCATCCTAAAGCAAATCAGTCCTGAATCTTCATTGAAAGGACTGATGCTGAAGCTGAAACTCCAATACTTTGGCCACCTGATGCGAATAACTGACTTATTTGAAAAGACCCTGATGCTGGGAAAGATTGAGGGTGGGAGGAGAAGGGGACAATAGAGTATGAGATGGTTGGATGGCATCACTGACTCAATGGACATGAGTTTGAGTAAACTCCAGGAGTTGATGACGGACAGGGAAGCCTGGTGTTCTGCAGTCCACGGGATCGCAAAGAGTCAGACACGGCTGAGCATCTGAACTGAACTGAACTGAAGAAAAGGTCGCTTCAGGCGTGCCAACTCTTTCTGACCCTATGGACTGTAGCCTGCCAGGCTCCTCTGTCCATGGGATGCTCTAGGCAAGAATACTGGAGTGGGTCGCCATGCCCTCCTCCAGAGGATCTTCCCGAACCAGGGATCAAACCTGCATAGCTCTTGTGTCGCCTGCATTGCAGACAGATTCTTTACCCCCTGAGCCACCTAGGAAGCCCCAAAGGGGCATTCCCCTTGGCTAATTGCAAGGGCAATCATGGAATCCAGCCAACTTTCCTGCTGGTCTCAGCCCATTAGTAAATGTTTGAGTTGGATCCACCCTTGTTGTTCCTATGATTGCAAGATGCCATTCAACATGAAAAAGATAAAAGTTTATTACCTACAGGACCCGGAAATTATACAATACCCCACGGGCCTCACAGCAAGATTTTGAGTAGAGAAAGAGGGTGAGGAATTGAGGTTCTGTGCTAACTGGGGTCAAGGATGGGACCTAGGGTTTCTCAGGCTCTCTCTTTATTGATAAATTTGAAACATAAGAGCGGGAATTTTAAAGCACAGGAAGAGAAAACAACAAAAACCAAGTAGCAGAAAGTCAGTTATTGAAATCAACCAGGATCTCTAAAACAAATGAGTCTCAGCTGGGGCAGGGGGACCTGGTTTTTACCTAGTCCTGTGGCCACCAATGTGTTTATTCGAGACAGCCCTTTTTGAAGTGGTGGTCTGGGCGATTAAAGCTTAAGTCAGGCAATTCCTTTACAAAAAGAAAAGCCAATGGTCAGGATCAACACCTCGTTATCAATGAAAGTAGAGGTTAAGACCCAATGAGAAGACTTCCCTGGTGGTCCAATGGTTAAGATGCTGGGGACACAGGTCTGGGAAGGTTCCACATTCACAGGGCAACTCAGCCTATGCACCACAGCTACTGAGTCCACGCTCTAGAGCCCATGTTCTGCAACAAGGAAGCCACCCAAGGAAAAGCCCATACGCTGTAACTAGAGAATAGCCCCTGCCCACCACAACTAGAGAAAAGCCTGCAAGCAGCAACGGAGACCCAGCACAGCCAATAAATAAGCAAACATACATATTTTTTAAAAGATTCAAAGAGATATCCTTACACACCCACTGGATTGGCAAAATTTTGAAAGTCAGATGGCACCAAGAGATGATGAGGGCCTGAAGGGAGCTAGCAAGCATGTAAACTTTGAAAAACAGCCTTCTTTTGTCCACAGTACTGCTGAAGGTTCTGGGCTTTGATGTGGGCATATTTGTACATGCCTTCCCACTGCTTGTTGTCTTTGCTCAGTTTTGTCAGACTCTGGGACCCCGTGGACTGAAGCCCGCCAGGCTCCTATGCCCATGGAATTCTCCAGGCAAGAATACTGGAGTGGGTTGCCATGCCCTCCTCCAGGGGATCTTCCCGACCCAGGGATCAAACCTGTGTCTCTTGCATTGGCAGGTGGATTCTTTACCATTGGTCTACCTGGGAAGCTCCCTGCTAGGTTTATCCAAAAGAAGCACATCTGTATATCAACAATTTCTGCAGGAATACTCAAAGAAACATTGTTCACAACAGAAAAACAGCAACCACAAAAACCTGGAGAAAGCACAAGGATCCATCAACAGTAGAACACAGATACGCTGTGTAATAGGTACTGTATACTGTGTAATAGGCATTGTACAATGTACACGGTCATATGCAGATAATGCAGTACTATACAACAGTGAAGGCCAATGAACTTCTGCTGCGTGTGTTCACACAAATGAATCTCAAAAGCAGAGGTTTGGGATGGGGTGGAGGAGAAAATCACAGAGGAATGTATTCAGTATGACTCCATTTTTACAAAGTTTGAAAGCAGACAAAGTAAACGAAAATTTTGTTTAGCAAACTGTAAATCAGGTTTAAAACTGTAGATAAAAACAAGGGATTGGGTTTTCTGGGGTGAAGAGCATGATCATGGGATGTGTTTATTAATCATATTTTTTTATTTTCTGTATCTTGTGGTGTTTTGACATCTTGAAAATCTTGCTGGCCCAAGAGAGATGGTACTGTGGGGTAACCAATTCTTAGAGATCACCAAGGATTCCATCAGGAGGATGCCTTTTATGTGCAAGCCAGCTAATCCAGAGACCATACCCACTACTACATATTGGGGTTGGCCAAAAAGTTCATTGCGGTTTCTCTATAAATTGCTATAGAAAGGGACATCCCTGGTGGTCCAGTGCTTAAGATTACCAGCTTCCACTGCAAGTGGTGTGGGTTCGATCCCTGGTCAGAGAACTAGGATCCCGCGTGCTGTGTGGTGTAGCCAAGCATAAATGAACTTTAAAAAAGATGCTATAGAGAAACCAGGACAAACTTTTTGGCCAATCCAATATTTTATCTAATTTTCACACACCAAACCAATACTTCCCTGCCTTGGGTCAGCTAACCTGGCAACTAAAAACCACCCCTATAGTCACAGTTGTTGTTCATCGTTGAGTTGCCAAGTCCGACCCATTACGACCCCATGGACTGCAGCATGCCAGGCTCTTCTGTCCTTCACCATCTCTCAGAACTTGCTTAAACTCGTGTCCATTGAATCGGTGATGCCATCCAACCATCTCATCCTCTGTTGTCCGCTTCTCCTCCTGCCTTCAATTTTTCCCAGCATCAGAGTCTTTTCAAATGAGTTGGTTCTTCACATCAGGTGACCAAAGTATTGGAATTTCAGCTTCAGCGTCAGTCCTTTCAGTGAATATTCGGGACTGATCTCCTTTAGGATAGACTGGTTGGATCTCCTTGCAGGCCAAGAGACTCTCTTCTCCAACACCATAGTTCAAAACCATCAATTCTTTGGCGCTCAGCTTTCTTTATAGTCCAACTCTCACATCCATACATGACTACTGGAAACTCTAGTAAAGGCTCTTAAACTCCCCACGTCCTTGCTTCTGCCTTCTAACCACCCAGATGTCTTTCTCATGTGCCCATGAGTGGTGTAGGATGCCTCCTTCCCTTGAAAAGTGTTAAGTCATCAATTATTTTTTCAATGACTTTAGACTCTCTGAATCATCCCTCGGTCACCTCTATATCTGTGAGTATAATCATTGAGATAGAGACATTGGTCAGGGAGGGGCACCCAGAGATCTTCAAGGTAATGGTAAAATTCTATTTCTTAAATGGACTGGTGGGCTCAACGACATCATCATTGTTCTTCAAACTGTACATACATGCCTTTGTAATTATGGTATAGTCCACTATAAAAATGAAGAAAATCCATAAGCATTTTATTTACTACAAAAGTAGCATATCATTGTACCAACATTAATTTCTCTTTTTTAAAACATTTTTTAAAAGTATTTATTTATTTGGCTACACGAGGTCTTAGCTGCAGCATGACAGCTCTTAGTTGCAGCATGTGGGATCCAGTTCCCTGATCAGGGATTGAACCTGGGCCCCCTGCATTTGGAGAACGGAGTCTTAGCCACTGGGCCACCAGGGGAGTTCCCAACATTAATTTCTTAGTTTTGTTGTTTTCTTTTTAAATTTTTTGGCTGCACACATGGCATGTGGGATCTTAGTTTCCCGACTAGGGATCAAACCTGCGCCCCTTGCAGTGGAAGCACAGAGTCTTAACCACTGGATGGTGAGGGAGTTTTGATAAAGTACTATGATGATGTAAGATGGTAACATTAGGGGAACCTTGGTGAAGGATATGTTAAAATTCTTCATATTGTCTTTGCCACTCTCCTGCAAACCAGAAATTATTTCAAAACAAGAAAAAGGTTTTAAAAAGTACTGCAGAAGCCAAACTGTGCAGGATCCGCCTTGAAGGCCACTCTGGCGTGTTTGGATTCTGTCCTCTGAACAATGGGGCGTCACTGGAGGGTTTTCAAAAGGTGGGGTGGAGCCCAATCACGTGAAAAGACAACGCACAGCTTCTCATTAAAAGATTTTTAAAAAACCAAAAACACAGCTTCTTAAGAATTCCAAAATTGTCATAGATGTGGTGGCCATCTCCCCTGTGGCCAGATGCAGATGGCCATGACTGACCCTGGGCCGTGAGGTCCTTGTGACAGTGGACACGTGGGGGGTGGGGGGTGCGCTGGAGAGAACACAGCATCCATTGATGAACAGCGGTGGGAGGGAGTGTCATAGGAGGGTCCTGGGGGAGACGGGAGGAAATGAGAAGGACAGAGGCTGCAGGGCTTGGTGGGGGATTGGCAGGAGGCCTGTGAACAGAGAGGGCTGCGGAGACCCCACCTTCAAGCTTCCCATGTCCCTCAGCCCAGCTCTCAGCCTCCTCCTCACACCACCCTTCAGCTCCATCAATAGGCCTCCTCCTTCCCCTCCTGTCCTCCCGTCCCCCACACTTATGCATATACCCCGCCTCTTCGACCCATCCCTCCTTCCTCGAAGCTCCCAGAAAAGGCCCAGCTCTCCACCTGGGGTCTGCCCTCTTCCTTGAATTTTTTTTGAGTCTTCTCAGCTCACAAAATACTTCCTCATAAAGATTAGATAAAACTTCCCTTTGATCCCAGGCCTCCCTCCAGCTATCATCCTCTATGCCTTCTTCAGCCAAACCTCCTCAAAGGCCCGATTGTCTCCTTGGCCCAGACTCGCACTTCCTGCCCACAGGCCACCCCTCCCCACTCAGCCCCAGGAACCTTTCCTCCTCTGTGTGAGACCCCACAGTTTTGACCTCGTCCTCGAGTGCTGCGAGTCTCTCCCTCACACACCTCACCTCCTAAGGCAGCATATGCTTATTGTTTATCGTCTGTCTCTCTCAATAGGTTTCATAAGGTGATGTTATGAGCTGAACAGTGTTAAAAGTGTTAGTTTCCCAGTTGTGTCCGACTCTTTGTGACCCCATGGACTGTAGCCCGCCAGGCTCCTCTGTCCATGGGATTTTCCAGACAAGAATACTGGAGTGGGTTGCCATTTCCTTCTCCAGGGCATCTTCCTGACCCAGGGATCAAACTTGAATCTCCTGTGTTTTTATGTAGAGTCCTTCCCTCAATGGTCATGAACCAGCTCAAATGACCAATGGGTCCAGCCTCTCTGCAGTCCCTCATTATGCTACCAACCCCCCTCCCCGCCCACCTCATCTCAGACCGCATCTCAGAGCCTCTCTGAAGCTCCAGATCGTCATCCCCTTGGACAGGGGCATCCCACAGGAACCCCAGGCTCGGGAGTTAAAAACTAAGTGTACTTTCCCTCAGTCCTGTGCATCCTGGTCCAAGGATGCCTCTAAGAGATGGCCCTGTCTCCCACCTGTAACCTGATGCCCTCCTGGATGGCTCATTTCTCTGCCAACAATAGCAACCAGTCCAGCCTTGTGGATGTTGCTTCTGGAGAGTAAGTTTAGCATTTATTTTTCTCCTCCTCATCACTACCACCCTCGCCCCACCCCAGATTCCCAGCTTCCATCTCCTCCCACCTGGACCACCATGGCAGCCTCCTCACTGGTTTTCCTCGCTGTCTGCTCTGTTGTCTAAATGGTAGTCAGGAGGACCTTTAAAATCTACACTAGGGACTTCCCTGGTGGTCCAGTGGTTGAGAAGTTGCCTGCCAATGCAGGAGACACAGGTTCGATCCCTGCTTGGGCAAGATACCACAAGCTGTGGGGTAACTTAGCCCGTGCCCCACAACTACTGAGCCTGCAGTCTAAACTCCACACGTGCTCTAGAGCCCACGTGCTGCTCCCCCATACTGACTCTATATGCCTGGAACCCATGCTCTGCAACGAGAAGTCAACTGAATGAGAAGTCTGCACACCACAACTGGAGAGTAGCCCTCGCTCTTGGAAACTAGAGAAAGCCAGCATGCAGCAGTGAAGACTCAACACAGCCAAAAAAAAAAAAAAAACCTACATTTAAGCTCCTTCCTTTATTTAAATCTTTTGCCGATTTACACTTTTACATATAAAAGAAAAACAAAATTCTTAGTGTGCTTCATAAGTTCCTCCTTGACTTGGTCCCTGCCAGGCTTTCTCCATCTCACTTGAGCTTCAGGACCTTTGCACTTGCTATTCCCTCTTCCCAGAACACATTCCACGCAGATTCTTTATGACTCACTGCCTTGCTTCTTTTAAATCTCCACTAATGACTGTTTTTCTTTAAGAGGACTTCTTATCTGCCCCTCACGAACTAGGCACCCCCAGCCTCTCACCTTGCTTTCTATTCCTTCTCAGCATTTATCACCTCATGCATGTTATGTGCTTGTTTGCTTACCAGTTTGTGTTTTTCTCTCCTTCCTACTAGAATGTGAGGCCCAGGAAGGCAGGGATTTCATCTGCTTTGTTATCTACACCCAAACCCAGCACCTGAAAAAGGTCCAGCATACAGTAAGCACTCAACAGATATAACCAGTGAGTGAAATTTCTAATTCCTCCTGCCTCAGATTTCGGGCTTCAGCAACACTGAGCTACTTTTGGCTGCCCATACACATCATTGGAGAAGGAAATGGCAACCCGCTCCAGTATTCTCGTCTGGAGAATTCCGTGGACAGAAGAGCCTGGCAGGCTACAGTCCATGGGGTCACAAAGAGCTGGATGCGACTAAGCGACTAACACTACTACACATCATGCTGTTTATCACCTCCAAGCCTTTGCTCAAGCTGATCTACCTTCCTGGAGGGCCCTTCCTCCACTAACAGTGATATTCCATAGACTCTTCCTTGAAGAGTCTACTTGGGTTATCACCTCTTTCAGGCAGCCTTTCCTGATTACTGCCCCACTGCCTGGTTAGGTAGCCTTTGCAGGGCTCCTGCAGTACCTTGGATGTCTCAGAGGTCAGATTTATCACTGTGCTTTTGAAGGACCTATTTATTGCTCATTTGCTTATTGTGAGCATCTTGATAGCAAACCTTTCTGGTAAATCCTTAACATATAGCCTGATAGAGTCGGTGCTGAGTGAATGCTTTCATGACTGACTGAATGAATGAGTTGGTTTGGGTCTAGCCATAAAAATTGCTCTGTGACTCCGAGCAAGACCACAGCTCTCTCTGGACCCCAGTTTTTCTCAATCTGTGTAACCAGGTGTCTTACAACCAGCTGTGTTTATGAAAATATACAATTTCCAGGCCCAGCCTTGGAGGTTCTGATTCCAGAGAAGAAGAGAGTGTCTGGATACAATGCACCCCTTTGGGTCATTCTGATGTGCTGACAGCTGGACACCATGGCTAGGCCCCCTGCTCACTGTGCAGACCTGAGATTCTGCCTTGAAGAGAAACCAGAAGGGGAAAGTAGCACTTGATGGCCCTTGGAGGACAGTCCTGGAGGGATCCCCTGGGGCTGGGGGGTGGAGCGCATGCAGGAAGAAAGCGACCTTCCCGCCCTACCGACTTCCCCATCCCCTATCAGGGCTGCAGACTGAAAGGGGGGGCAGCGGGGATAAGCACAGCTGCACAGGACAATTTAGCTCTTTCATTAGAAGCTTAGTTCTTGGCTCACTGGTGGGGAAAGGCCGCAGTGTGACCCCAGCCCCATGGCCCCAGCTCCATCTGCCAGTTTTTTCTTGCTGCTCAGGCCTTTTCACCCCAAGAAGTCCCTGGGTGTCCTTGGGTGGCCCAAGGGCCTTGAAATGGGGCCACAGAGGAGAAGGGGCCATTCTCAGGAGAAAAGAGGGAGAAGGAGCTAGAATCTGGGGGACAGAAACATTATAGTGCTGAGAATTCCAGGGATGAAGATCAATCAGGCTAAAGCTGCGGCTGTTGAGGGCATACATGACTTGGGGAAGCCCATTTCCTATTTTTTTACAACTCTGCTGTTCCAAGGTGATGTGGAAGAAATTCCACCAACCCTTCGAGCCCCACTTACCTCCTCTATGAAATGAGTGTTCTATGGTAGCAGCTCTGATAATACTGTAAACAGACCTTGTAGGAGCTTCCTATTTCTAGCACTCTGAAATTTAGGGGTAGATCCCTGGGCTAACAGTCAGGAGAGTGGGTTTGAATCCTGATTCTGCCATAGACACACTGTGTGGCCTTGGGGAAAACTATTGGACTCTCTGGGCATCTTTGCAAAGTAAGTGGGAGTAAAGTGCAGTGTGTCTAAGACAGTTTGTAACTTAGCTTCATTACCTTGTCCTTGTACATATCAAGAGCATTTACTGCCAAGAGGGTTTATCACTGTTGATGTTGACCTTGATCAATCAGCTGAGGTAGAGTTTTCCAGGTTTCTCCATATAAATTTACTCTTTTTTTTTTCCTTTCCATACTGAGCTCTTTGAAACAAAATCACTATGTGCAGCCCACACTTTGGTGAGAAAGTAAAAGTTAGTCATTCAGTCGTGTCCAGCCCTTTGCGACCCTATAGACTATAGCCCATGAGGCTCCTCTGTCCATGGAATTTTCCGGGCAAGAATACTGAAGTGGGTTGCCATTTCCTTCTCCAGGGACACTTTAGTGAGAAACTATGCTCTATCTCCTTGAAGGTGACGTATCTACATAAATTATTTGGAATTATTCTGCAAGAATATTTATCTATTCTCTCCCACTTATTTATTTATATAAATATAATGCTTTATTTTCTTGCTCAAATTATTCCAGCTTTGGTCTTTAAAAGCTCTTTCAGTTGGATTCTGTGTCCCTTTGACATGCTGCCATCATTGTGGATTTTTATTTTAGTGCTTCCTTACTTGCTTGGGCTTCCCTAGTGGCTCAGTTGGTAAAGAATCTGCCTGAAATTCAGAAGACCCAGGTTCGATCCCCAGGTCAGGAAGATCCCATGGGGAAGGAAATGGCAACCCAATCCAGTACTCTTGCCTGGAGAATTCCATGGACAGAGGAGCGGGACAGACTGCAGTCTATGGACTTGCAAAGAGTTGGACATGACTGTGCGAATAAATTTCCCTTTCACTTACTTGCTGGCACTGCAACATGATCCAGGCTTATCTTGTGTATTCCTACTTCGGTCCTGGAAGAATCCATTTCTCCAAAGAGCCCTGGTTCTTTTACTGGAGAATGGCATTAGAAACCAAGATGTGGATATGAGGTGTGCTCATTGCTACTGGTGTGTTTTTGCTTCAAACCCTCTCAGCTGATGGAGCAAGGAAATACATGTGTATAGGCTAACTTCTATGTATACACATATCCATAAAGATTTCTATCTGTATCTATCAATCTACCAACTATCTATATCTGTATCTATATTAAGCTACGTATGAGTTCATACTGTCTCCAGCTCTAAACTATTACCATCTGGATCATTCTAGTCCCTTGCTGGTCTGTAACTTCTCATTCCAATAGTGAGAAACCTGCACCATTCTTCTTTTGATGATCAGATTGTCTGAACTCTGACTAGTTGAATTCCCTTTAAGTTGGCTCCTTTCACTTGATTTCACCAGTTTTTGAGGGCTTTCTTGCTTCCCGACATGAGATATTTCAGGTTCACCTTGCACTTTCTCTGAACAATCCAGGAATCAGCCATTTCTCTAGGGATGTGAGTCTCTTTTACTGGGGAATGGTATTTAGGGACCAAGATCTGGGTACTAGATGTGCTAATTGCTATGGGATTGTTATGGTTCCTTAGCCTACTCAATGGGCAGAGCTGTGTGTGTATGTGTGTGAAGCATGAGCTCACACTGATGTCTCCAACTGAACTCATAGCCACAGATCCTTCTTCTGTGCTATGTTTTTAATTTTCATTTCCCATAGTGAGAACCCAGGTTCCCAAGTCATTAATATATCTATTCATTTCTTCAATCAGACAACAGAAATAGTAGTTTCAGAATTACAGCACCAATACCCTTGCCAAGTATGGTTAATTTAAGTCCAAGACTTCTTTGTGGTTCTCTTTATTCTTAGAATATATCCTATTAAGAGGCTAGGAGTCAGAGTCCTGTGGCCAAACTTACTTAAATTAATTGTTTTCTTTGTGTGGTTATATTATAAACTTGACATGCAATTAAGCTCATTTTCGCCCCTTTTGTTTTCAAGTTTAGGATTTAGGTTTTCATCTTTTATTTTATTTTTGAAAATGTAAAATGTTTACATGGTTAAAAAGTCAAAACTGTATAAAAATATACTCAGAAAAAAAAATATATACTCAGAGAAATATTACTCCCATCTTTTTCTTCTCTACTGCATTACCGCCAGTTCCTTATGAGAAACTGTTTTTAATAAGTTTCTGATTTATCCTTCCTTGGTTTCTTTTGCATAATCAAATAAATAACTATATGTACAATAAATAATTTAAATTTTTTTTACATGAAAGGTAGCATACTATGCACAATCCTCTACATTTTGTTTAACAATGTATGTTTTAAATCACTCCATACAGGTTCATCGAGTTCTTCCTCCTAGCTTTTACGGCAGCATAACAACCATTGCGTGTCTGTGTGCGTGTGCCCAGCTGTGGCTGACTCTTTGCGACCCCATGGACTGTGGCCCATCAAGATCCTCTGTCCGTGGAATTTTCTAGGCAAGAATACTGAAGCAGGTTGCCATTTCCTACTCTAGGGCATCTTCCTGAACCCAGATTGAACCCTGGGTTCTTATGCATTGGCAAGTGGATTCATTACCACTGTGCCATCTGGGAAGCCCCAAACATTTGTTATATAGAAACAAAGTTCATTTTGTTATTACAAATAACAGTGAAAAATCTTGTATGGAGATTTTTAAATATTTGTGTAATTATGTCTTTACTATAAAACCTAGAAGAATCCTGAGTCAGAGGGTGCAGCCTATGTCATTCTTCTAGATATTACTGAATGCCCACCAATGATGTGTAAGAGTGCCTGTGGGCTCCAAGGCTATCAGCATGTGTCATCATGCTTTTGAACTTTCGCCTAATTGATAGATGAGAAATGGCACTTCAGGGCAGTCTGATCTGCATTAAAACTTAGTTCCATCTGTATATACATTTCCTCAGAAGTGCTGGGCCATTTCAAACAACCTGGGTAGACTGGACTTCAGGGTTGTCCCAACTGCATGTTTGGTTGGCGGCTGTGGCTCCCATCACGCCCAGGGCTCCCATCACACCCAGGGGCCAGTGGGATCTCCACAGAGAATCGCAGCTCCTCACCCCCCATCTCTGGTTCCCCAAGGCCACTGACCCTCCTCCCCTCAGCCCCACACTGGGCAAGGCAGCGACTGCTTCCTCCACACAAAGAAGACTCTGAGTGAGGAGGATGACTTGGCCTCTGAGAAATGCTGAAGTCTTGACCTCCTCCACAGCTCAGAGCACCAGCTGGGGCTGAGGAATGATGAAGCCAGGACCTCAGGGTGCGAAGGACTGGGCCGGGACTGCTCTTTGAGGACACTGGATTGGAGACACAGGGCACCTAATCTCCCTAGAATGCCTGACACAGCCTCTTACTTACCTCTTAGACCTAAGGCTCTTCACTCCATCCTCTCCTACCTGACTGCCTATGGACATGCCTAAAACTTAGAGGTGACCATCTGCGTGCTAAGTCGCTTCAGTCGTGTCCAACTCTTTGCGACGCCATGGACTGTAGCCTGCCAGTCTCCTCTGTCCATGGAATTCTCCAGGCAAAATACAGGAGTAGATTGCCATGCCCTCCTCCAGGGAATCTTCGCGAGCCAGGGATCAAACCCAGGTCTCCTGTGTTGGCAGGCGGGTTCTGGTTCTTTACCACTAGCTTCACCTGGGAAGCCCAGAGGTGACCTTGGTACTCCTGTATTACAAGCTTCTCTGGTTTTCTAGTTCAGATCTGATCTCTACTCGCTTTCTGAATGAAATCTCCCTCTCTACCTATGGATGTCAAGGTGGAAGCTACAATGTCTTTTATGACCTAGTCTCAAAAGTCACACATATAACTTCGTCTACATTTGATTCCTTCCAGGTGAGTCTAGATCCAGCACACACTGAAGGGGGCTCCACTTTGGGAAGGGAGGAGTGTTAAGAAATTTGTGGGCATGTTTTAGAATCACCATGCTATCCATCCACCTAGCCAATGAACATTAACTGAGCACGTGTTACACACCTGGCCTTGCACAGTCTAGAACCTTGAAAAGAGTGTCATCTGGATCATGAATGCAAACTCAGTCGTCCCCAGGGTCCAGGAAATAGCATGAACAAGAGAACCAAATGGAGACTCAGGAGAGCTGGCTACCGTTGATGAAGGGAGAGGTTGCTGGCCAGCTTCAGAAGCTTATGTAAAGCCTCCTTCTTTTTAGACATCGACAACAAATTCAGGTTTTTGGTTTTTTTTTTTGTTTTGTTTTTTTTTTTTTTAAGAACCTTTCTGTCTGTCTGGTTTGGTCCATATGCCGCTAGTTTGCAGCCACACTGAATTTCTCAGTGTTCTTCTCAAACATTCATTTATTCATTTCACAAACTTCTGTATGCATGGGGCCCCTCTCACACATTAAAGAGATGACCTGCAATCAGCCCCTGCACACCCCATTTTCTTGGCCTGGAGTATCTTCTCAACTTTCTCCCTACATTGAACTCCTATTCCTCCTTCACAACCCAGGTGCCAGTGTCCCTCCTCTGGGAAACCTCCTGGACCCCACCTCTAGTGGGTGTTACTGGTTCTTTCCTGTAGGCTCCTAGCATATTTTCGTCCACAGCTCCATTATAGCACTTTTCTGCTTCTTTCGCCAGACGGTGAGCTCCTGAGGGTTGAGTGGAAAGACAGGTGTTGCTGAGCAGAAGGCAGAAGATCACCTGGGGCCACTGGGCAGGGCTCCCCAGAGGAGGTGGTCCTGGGAGGATGAACAGGACTTGCAGAAAGGGGATCCCCTGGTGAGCGCAAGAGGATGAGCAAAACCACAGGGGCAGGAAGGCGTGGGTCGTGCCTGAGGCTGGCAGAGGCCCAGCTCCTTCCTCCTTGGACCTCCCTGCAGCTGGCGGGCTCTTGGCTGCCTCCCCAGATGGTGATGGGTGAGGTCTGCAGGCCCCGAGAAGCTCCAAGTAGCCGGGGAAGGGGAGACGGCTGGAACAAGAAACCCAACTCCTAGATGAGTCATCTGTGGAGTCAGTCCTACAATAACAAGAGAGGGAGGGCTGGACTAGGAGGGAAAGAGAGGGGGGCAGGGGGCTAAGGGATGGACTGAGGGAAGCAGGAAGGTCCTTAGTGTCCCCGCCTTAGGGTCTCCAACCCCAGGTTCCCCTGGGACCATGGCTGCTGGTTTCCACTGCCCTTGGAGCTAGACTCTTCTCCAGCTCTCTGTAGCCTCCTTGCTGGTGGGTCTCCCTGCAATCCCTGCCTTCTTTTTGCCGTATCCTCCATCCTGTAGCTAGGAAAATCTTGAAAAAAAAAAAAAATCTCATCACTTTACTCCCTCTTAATTCCCTCCATGGCTTTTCATGGCTCTAAGGAGACAACTCCCATTCTCTGTGACCTGCAGACCTTGCCCACCTCGCCCACCTCTGGTCACGTCCCTGCCCCTTCATGCTGCCTCTAACATGCCTCCAGTCCACTCTCCTGCCACAGGACTGTTGCATGTGCTGTTCCCGCTGACTGTAACGCTCTTCCCTGACTTCTTTCACTAGTTCATCCTTCCTCTCTTATCAGAACTCAGCTTAAGCCTTCAGAGCAGCCCTCCCAGACCTAGAAGCCACCGGGTTCCTTTGATGTGGATTCCTGTTTCCTTTGAACAACCGTATCTGCACAGGTACTGCGCATTCATTACTAAGATGTGATCTCTTACCATACGATGAGCTACATAAGGGCTGGGACTGTCTGTTGTGTTCACCCTGCCACCCCAGCACACACATTGTCCCTGGAATAGAGCGGGTGATCAATCAGTGCATCTCAGAACCGCTATCCCCTGCAGGGCATGACAAAGGCACATGGGTGTTGTCTCACAGCAGGCAGAGGGGGGAGCTAAAGCAGAGGTTATCGGTTCCATTGTACAGCTAAGAAAACTGAGGTTCAGAGAAATTGGACAGACCCTCATGACCCTGCAGGGAGGTAGTGGAAAGGCAGGAACTTGAACCCAGGGCCCTTACTCACGTATCATGGGCTCCCCTACCATGACACAGTTTTTTGTTTTTTGTTTTTAATATTGATTGACTGACTGACTGATTTGGCTGCTTCAGGTCTTAGTTGCAGCATGCAGGATCTTTTGTTGTGGTGCACGGGTTCTCTAGTTGTGGCTTGCAGACTTAGTTGCTCTGTGGCATGTGGATCTTAGCTCCCAGACCAGGGACTGAACCTGCATCCCCTGCATTGCAGGCAGATTTTTAACCACTGGACCACCAGGAAAGTTTCCATGAAGCAGTTTTAAGAGCAGACCTGGTAGTTGTCCTAGCTGGGAAGTGTGACACTGCGTGAGTCAACCCCTCTCTGGGTGGATCTCCCTGCTGTAAATTAGGACAATTAAACAAGTGAAGTTTTAAGTCTCAGGGCCACTGAGACATTTTATTCTCAAATATTTCTTTCCCTGTCCCTGCCACCAGATTGTGGGCATCCTAGGAGAAGGTGGGACAGTGTCTGGGGTACCTGTGGAGGATAGGAGTCCTCCACTCTGATCCCAAGATCTGGTATCAGAGAGTTCAGTTAAACATCATATTTCCCCCCTGTAAGAAGAGAAGGTCACAGAGGGAGAATACAATGTCTTTTGTCTTCCTAGTGTTTATGAAGTGGGCAATGATCATCAAAGCTTTTGTTGACTTAACCTGTTTCCATCTCCCTCCTTCTGGTTTCTTTAAGAAGTTCTCCCCACTCCATGCAGTCCTGATAGACCTGTCCTCCTGTGTTCCCACTGAGGGGTGAGCGTAGGATCTATTCTGGCCAATCAGAATAGCCTTATTACTCTGGCCATAGTGATTGGTTCAGGAACAGACATGTGACCTAAGCAAGGCCAATCAGGGTCTTCCTTAGAGTTAGTAGTATATAGAGGCAGGGGAAAAAATGTTGTCATTGTACTAGGACTGCTGAGCTGAGACCATGTAACCCTGAAGTTCCAGGTCCAGGGAGACCTTCTTCCCTGACCACAGGAGAGAAACCACCTGAAGGATGATGACAGAGCTCTGGCACCAGTTCTCACTTTTAAGACTCTAAAGTCCCTTTCCTCACTTAAGCCAGGTTGAGTTGCACTTCTGTCATTTACCATCAAGAGTCTTTGATGGGTCAGGTCAGTTTCATCCGGGAGAGGCTAGGGGTGATGTTCTGTGTGCCCTTCAGCCTCCCTGTTCTGAGTCACTCTTGGCCCCCAGCCCTCACAAGCATTTCTGTGCCACCCCCTACAGACACCACCAGAGGAGAGGAGCAAAGCACTCCTTTTCAACCCAGGCTTTTACAGTTCAGTGCTGTGTTAGTTGCAGCCTCTGAGAGACAGAAACCAAAGACAGAGTTAGAAGTGCAAGAGATTCACTGGGACGATGCCTGTAAGGATGAAGGGGAGAGGGAGCCAGGCGAGACGAGGACTGTGCAAAAGGAAGCGGGGGGAAAGGAGGGCTGGGCAGAAAGAATTTCAGTCTGTGGCACAGCACTGAGGAAGTCTCACCCAGCCCAGTGGGGAGCTCTGGTGTGGTAAGTCCCCTACTCGTTTTAATAAAGATGTATAGGGGGGCAAGATTAAAACCCAGGCCTTCTGCATCCAGAGTCTATGTCTTCTCCAGTGTCAATCTTCCTTATACATGAGGGACCACAGGTGGTAAATAAGCTTCGTCTCTAATGCCAGCTCATATTGATTGGAAGCAGTTACCTGGGATCTGTGTGGAAGAGAATTCTGAGGCTGCTTCTAGGTTCAGCAGGAAGTTCCATGATTGATTCATGATGTCTGCGGTGGGGAGGAAGGGGGTGAATGTATGCACGTGTGCCAAGTACTTCTGCTGATAGTAGGAACAAATAAATATTTACTGAATAAACAAATTCTGAATCCCATGACTTAAAAAAAAATTAGGAAAGTGAGACTGCTCCCTGATGAGATGTCCTGGCACCTGGCCCTGGGAATCTCAGAAACACAGATACAGCTGCCATTTGCTGGAAACCTATTACATGCCAGGCACTGTGTGAAGTCCTCTTGATGCAATATCTCACTGGATTCTCACAAAAGTCTCATGAGGAAAAGATTATAACCTGTGCTTTATGCTGTGGATACTGTGGCCTCAATCTGTGCAAGGCTGCACAGCACATCAGAGCAGATCCCATCTGCACATCCCTCCCTGGTTTACTCTACTCCACCATATGTAAGAATGGTGATGGATTTTGTTATTTCTCCAAATTTAGTGGAGCAATTGGAGCAAGATTCAGTTATTCATTTACCAAAAAGAGAGGAAATGAATACTTGAACAGTTCTTGGAAAATCCTCTGGAAAGTTCCTGGGAGATGAACCAAATCCAGTGCAGCATTTAAGCCCGTGTATTTAGAGGTTGATTTCACAACCACTGGTCCCTAACATAAACAGCACCATTTTAGTGTTGAAATATATTAATTCTGCCATGTACCAGACACAGTGCAAAGCACCTTACACTCATTAACTTATTTAATCCCCACCATAGCTCTGTGAGGAAGTAAATATTATTCTCTCTGGCTTATAGAGGATAAAGCTGAGGCACAGGAAGGTGAACTTGCTTGAGGTCACACACAACCTGAGGCCAAGGCTGTATGGGTATGTGTGTGTACGTTTTTGGTTGCATGTGGAATTGAACCATAAAGTCGAAAGTATTTTTGGAAGAATATGGGATGGGAATAAAGTTGCCAAGGATGTCAATGGAGCCAAGCAATGGACTTTATAAAAAGCATACTTGTGGTTTATATGCCATTTCAGATCCCTTCCCACCCTTTGTATGCAACTTAATTTTCTTTTGGGTGACCAACTGATCTGAGATGTTCGGGGTTGGTGGGACCTTGGGCATGTGGCCCAATGATAACCTCTCTTTTAAGTCTTTGAAACTGTCAAGGAGAGATACACAGCTTGGGATTCATTGTGGTAGCAAAAAGGAGGTAGTTTATACCATTATTTCTAGAAATGGACAGCCTTGTCCAATTTGGCTTCCCATGTAGGGCAGTGGTAAAGAATCTACCTACCAATGCAGGAGATGCAAGAGACACAAGTTTGATCCCTGGGTCGGGAAGATCCCCTGCAGTAGGAAATGGCTACTTATTCCAGTATTCTTGCCTGGAAAATCCCATGGACAGAGGAGCCTGGTGGTCTACAGTCCATGGGGTCACAAAGAATTGGACACAATTGAGCACGTCCAATTTTGGTTTCCACAGTTAACTCCTATAAAACTTTGAACAAACTTCATAGCCTCTCATTATCTCAGGTTTTTTTTGTCCTGTAAAATGAGGACAATAATAGAATTTACATCGTAATTCTTACACACTTTCTACCTGACACACGGAAGGCTCTACTTTGGTGTGTTTGTCTGTCTTGATATAATTCCATCGGTCATCAAGAGTTTACAACTCACTCCTGCCAGGACCATCCCACTTACCTTGTATGTTTCAGAGGATGGACCCTAGCCTTCTCACTGATTCTGTGAGCACCCTATACTCCACTAATCCTTCTTTTTTTTTTTTTTGCCTAACTCACAATCAGTCTTCGTTGCCTGCAAATCCTGAACACTAGATGTCACGTCAATTCTGTTTCCCTGCAAAGCTGGAACTCTAGAATTTCCAGCAGAATCCTGCCACCTGACATCAACAAGTCTGTTCTCTCCAAAGCTCAAGTCTGAAGTAATGATACCAAAACGATCCAGACCAGCTCCTGCAGGTTGGAGAGGATTTGATTGCTGAATACATACCATCCTTCTCCAGAGCATCTTCCCTACCCAGGGATCGAACCTGCGTCTCTCACATTGTAGGCAGACGCTTTACTGTCTGAGCCACCAGGGAAGCCAGAGATCCCCTAGGCTGGAGCTATTAGAAATAGGGCATTCTTAGTCCCGAATTAACAATGAGCAAACAGAGGGCCAGGGATGTAAAGGGACTTGTGAAAGTTATACAAACAGGATGAGATGGCTCCTAGCTTGGGTACTTTCTGCAAAAAGACTGGTTGACCTATGTGGGTTGGGAGATGGGCTGTGAATGATGCTTGGACTTTGAACTTAAACCCTGACTACTATACTCGTCCGTTTTCAGTTCTTTGCTTAGTCCCAACTTCTTTAAGCTTAATATTGCCTCAGGGCCTTTGTACATGCTGTTCCTTTTGCCTGGAACTCTGATTCTCCCACTCCATCCCCACTCTTCACCTAATTTCTTCCGCTCTTTCAGATCTAAACCTCTCTCCCCCTTCCTAAACCACCAGCTCTAGGCTGATCCCCCTACTGCGCCCAGCATTAACATTTGTCTGTTTCCTTCTTAGCAGTTCACACACTCAGGTATTACTTTTTTGTGTTTTACGCCTATCTTTCGCACTAGATTGTACATTACCCAAGGACAAGGGCTCTGTCTTGTTATGGCTCAGTGCATGGTACAACGTTTGATAAAGGAGTGGGTGAATCCCAGAGTCACCCAACAAGAATAACTAGCTATCATCTAGTTTCCCAGTCTCCTTCCAAAACTGAAGCTTAGCTGGGAACAGCGGTTTGGCCACAGTCACACAACCGGTCACTATTTGAGAGAAATAAGACTAGTACTCACAACCGCCATCTCCTCTAAGCCTTGAGTTGGGTGATCCTGGTGAAGCATGAGTGGGCTTCACAGGAGGCGTTGGGACGTATGCTTAATTCTTGCCACCAAATCTAAGAGGCAGGTACTATCGTCACCATTGTCACCATTATCATCACTACCACCATCATCATCCCCATCTTACAGATGAGGAAACTGATTTACGAGAGTTCCTGACTTGCTGGAATCCCCCAACTGGCAAGTAGACGAGGAAGAGGTTCTCTTCACCGAGCGAGTGTCAGGACTGCGCCAGAGCCTCGTTCTGTCAGTCTGTACAATGGGCGCTTCCTGGGGTGGGCGGGGTGCAAGATGACTGAGGCAGGAGCTCGGCGGCGGCGGGAGGAGTGAGGAACAGGGCCAGATCAAATTCCCCTTGGCAGCCCGCGGCCCTAGGCCGGGAGGGGGGCGTCTGGTTCTCATCACAGGCGGCGGCGGGCGGGGCGGGGGCAAGGCGCCGGCTCCGAGGGGCCGCCGCCGGCCGCCGGGTCCCACGCGGGGAGCAGCCTCCGCCCCGCCCGCCCCGCCCCTGCGGCCGCCCTCGGTGGGCCCGGCCCTCTCCGCCCGCGGCTCTCCCCTTCTGTCTCTGTCTCCAGTCTCAATCACCTTGCGTCTCTCTTGCATCCCCTCTGTCTTTCTGCCCGAATCCCCGGCTCCCCTGGCAAATGAGGCCGGTCGGCGGCGCCCCGGGGCCAGCCCGCTCCGCCCGCTCCAGGGCTAGGCGGAGGGTCTGAGGCTGCATCCGACAGACTGAGGCACCGACGCGCGGACCGGACCCTCTGAGAGTCATCCGGGAGAGGAGCAGCCGTCGCTTGTACCCCGTCACCATGGTAACGCCTGCCAAGGCCTGGACCACCTTGCTCTGTCCCCTGTTGAAGGGCACAGCCCTAGAGGGGGTGTCCAAGGCAGACTCCTTTTACGTTGAGACCACCTTCAGTTCCTGGCCAGGGGTCTGTGCTTAACTGCCCTCACCAGCAGGGGTGGGGTGGAGGGTGCAGGAACCCGTCTCTGGCGATGGCTCCCTCCCTCCTCTCTGGACCTGCTTCTGTCCTTGTGTGAAGTGGATGCATTAAGATTGGATGTTTGGTAAACTCTGATACTGCACCATCCCATTGCACAGATCAGAGCTGAAACCTAGCTTTGAACCTTGGACAAACTTGGGGCAGTGTTACATTTCAGACCTGAGGCTGAGGGTCAGATATGTGCATTGCTGTCACCCTGTTTGGATGGGGAAAGGGTTCAAGTCCCCTCTTAGCCCAGTCGGGCGCCACAGGGCAAGGTGGGTTAGGGTACCGAGAGGAGAGGAGGGACTTGTTCACCCAGACTTGGCCTGGTGTTGCTGCTTTCGACTCAGAGAAGCAAAGTCAGGTCTGCTCACTGGTCCAAGAGGAAGTGCTCCCATGGGAACTGGGTGGAGAGGTAGGCCTAGCAGAGTGGGAAAGAGAGAAGGGAGGGTTGTACCCCCATGCCGTGTCTTTCTGAGCTGGCACCTTGAGAAGGCTGGGGTGCTGTGTGTGTGTGTTTGTGCCAATATCTGGAAACAGAATGAAAGAAAAGCTTGTTTTCAAGGAATCTCAGCCCAGTTTCAGCCAGGAGCCCCGGGCTGGTTCACAGAAGTGGTGGGGATTTGGAAAAGGGCTCCGGGGACAGGCCACAACTTTAATCCCTGACTGTGATGAATGAGGTTGAATCTGTGTCAGTTGAATTTGTGCACATGCAGACTTCTATACAGACAGGTTAACACATACACACACAGAGCATCCAAACATTCTCACACCGCTGAACACACATGCCCTCTCGGACCCGAGCCTTGTATGCCTGCTCCCCCAGATTGCTAGAATATGAGCATAATCACCTGCATATACACCACAGACACACTGTAAAACCAGACTCCTAAATCCACGTACCACAGGGCAGGTGTACACACACGTCGCTCTTGGAGCTGTTTGACAATAGTCATCATAAGATCATAAGATCTTCACCTCTCACCACAGGCAAGGCTCTGAGCTGGGCAATTAACATACAGGAGATCATGTAACTCACACCCCCTCTAATAGTAAACCTGCTATATCTCCACCCCACAGATGGAGACCCAAAGCTCTGGGAACTTAAGTGACTGCCCAAGGTCACTCTATCAGGAAGTGACGATTAGGACACCCTGAATTCTGAACTTGCACTGGGTCGTCTTGGCCACCCCAGAGCCACTTTTTCTGGCTTCAGACTTAATGTAGTTATTCGTTTTAGAATCCAGATGCCCTGCTGAGCCGCAGACAACTCAGATCAAGGCTCAGACACTGAGTGGCTCCTCTCAAAGGGTGAACAATTCTTTCCTGAATGGGAGTGAGGGATGGATTTTCCTCTTATCTCTGTCTAAATATTAAAGTTTGCCACTTGCCCATCTTTTCTGGAGTCAGAGTGCTCCAGCCGCTCTGACTTTGGTTCCGAGTTTTCATATTTCATGCTCTCTTCTGCCACAGGGCCTTTGCACAGCTGTTCCTGCTAGGTGGAACACCTTCCTCTAAATGAATTCCTATTCATCCTGTGTGTCTCCACCCAACGTCACCTCCTCAGGAAAGTCCCGATTCCTCTGCCTTTCGCTCTAGCATGCTATGTATCTCTACTTTGTGGAACCCATCACAGCTGTAATGTTTGTGGGGTGATTTGATTAATGGCTATTCAGTGTTCTGGGCAGCCCAAGGTCACAGCATCTTATGACAGGGGCTTAGGGCTTATCTAGTCCCACATTTCTGAAATTTCCATATCATTATAATAAGTTTTGCTTAACTACTTACTGGATAAGGTATAAAGAAATTATAAAATGTACTACTTATTATTTACTTAATATTTTCTTGAAATCAACTACTTTGTAAGTTTAAAAATATATTTAAATAGGAAATCTTATGCCCATGAAAAATCAGTATTCATTGTCATTAATAGAAAGTAACTGTACAAATAAATGCAGTGAAAGTGAATATATATTAGAAAATTGTGGCTGGATCAAGTTGGATGTAGATGATTCTAAGCCCAGGACTATTTTCTTTCTATTAAAAGAAGTAGTAGCTAAGTGTCTGAGAGGTGTTCCAGGTATATTAGCACTGAGCTTTCTCTTTGGTCTCATAAAGAGGACTGGGAGAGAATTAGAATAACTTTCTTACTGTGATTTCACAGCAAGTTCATATCCTCCCCAAATCATCCCATGGGCCACCTGTGATCCCATCCCATGCTTTGAAAAACGCTGGTTGAGTCCAATTCATTTCATTCAACATTGCGAAGTACCTATCTTTGCAATGGTAGGTGGTCCTCCAAAGCACCTACTGTGTGCCAGGCCCTGTGTAAGGATCAGGGCCTGGAGATGAGTCAGCCCTGGTCCCTGCCTGGGGGCTTGCAGTCACTGGGGAAGGCAGACCACTCCCTGGGAATTCTGTGTTGAATGATGAGCAGTGGAGTCCATCACTTTGCTTGGAACCACACATATCACGAAAAAATTAAAGATATGGGTCGAGGGAGTTCTTTGGTCGTCCAGTGGTTAGTACTCAGGGTTTTCAGTGTCCTGGGTTCAATTGTTGGTCAAGGAACTAAGATTTCCACAAGCAGCTAAAAAAAAAAAGATGTAGGTGGAGCAGGGCTCTGAAGGGTGGGGAAGAGCTCACCCAGTCTGGGAGGAGCTCTGGGAGTTCAGGATGTGTTTCCCAAAGTGGGGACCCCACAAAGGGTCCTGGAAGGGGAGACTTTGATGGCACTTAGAGGAACATTTCTCATTTTACAGCTTTTCATCTTAATGAGTGTTAGGAAGTGATTTAAACAGCAGGAACACATGATAATAAATACAAATAAATTCAAGTTGAGAATGAATTGACAGAGAGATGAATAGGAAGTATTGGGCTGGCCAAAATGTTTGGGAAAAACCCAAACAAACTTTTTGGCCAACCCCATAAATAATGGATATTAAAAAACAATAAATTAGGCTAGGTGAACAGTAAGAAAAACTCATGAATGAGATACATGGGTCATTGGGAAGCCCTGAGCTAGGGTGTATTGTGTATTAGACATAGGAAGGGGATTCTGGGGAGATTAATGGGCCACTAATGCCAGGCTGAGCTGCTCAAGCAATGGGGAGCCTCTCAAGATAGTTGAGCAGTGGAAGGTTACAGTTGGGTCTGTGTGTTAGAAAGACCATCGTGGCCAAAGGGGAGCCTAGCCAGGTGTCAGGGAGCCTGGGGAAGAGGCAGAAGAACTAGTAGTTATGTGGGCAGGTTCATATGCTGGCTGTACCATTGACTTGGGCTCAGTTTCTTAATCTGTAAAATGGGAATAAATATACC
Organism: Ovis canadensis; assembly: GCF_042477335.2. NCBI lineage: Eukaryota > Metazoa > Chordata > Mammalia > Artiodactyla > Bovidae > Ovis > Ovis canadensis. The sequence goes on along the minus strand of NC_091257.1, from coordinate 82,486,787 downwards.
CATCCCATAGAACTGTTGAGAAGATGAGATAAAAGAATGTATGGAAAATTTTTAACATAAGACATGCCACAGAAGTCTTGCTCAGTAGGAAAAAGCTCTAGTTATAATAGTTATTAACCTTGTGTGGTTTGGGTGGGAGATGAACCCCAGGGCAGAGGCAAAAGGGCCAGGAGGGAAAGGAACAAACATAGAACTAAGGCCCAGAGAGGTGAACCAAATTGCTCAAGATCACACAGATGATACACAACAAAGCTAGACTGAAAGTGGGTCTGCTGACTCCCACTTGCTTTTTAGTTCACTGCATCTGAGTTGTTTTTCCAGTTTCTGAAAGTTGTTTTTTTTTTTTTTAATAAGGAGCCAATTCTCACTCATGCTTCCACCCACACGAAACTAAAAAGGATTCAAAGCAGGAGAAGCTTTAGATGGATGTGAGCAATAACTTCCTGGCACCCAGAGCAACCGAACACTGGTTAGATTTTCCTGCCTGGAGGAGTTCAAGGGGAGGGTCCCAGGTAGTTGAGCCTGGTGGTCACAGCTTGATACCCACCAGGCTGCATCAGGCCCACAGATGTATTTGGTTTGGCCAAGTTTTAAAATATTGGGAAGTTTTACTAAAATGTCAGTGGACCTGGCAATGCTGGGCAAAGGCAGCACTGGGCTGGAGCTGACGAAATGGGGCATGTGCCCCAGGAGCCACAGCTCCCTGCTACTTCCCTGATCCTGAGGCCCACTATAACGGGTCACTCGCCAAAGGGCTAGAGGGGTTATTTTCTCACACAGAGGCCAATTCCGTCTTCCACATCAACTCTTAGGCCTCTGTAGGTATTTGCATCTGTGGCTGCTGGTTTAGACCTTCCCTGGACCTGAGTAGGAAAATGGATGAGACAGACCCTTGTAAACTTTCTCACTACCTGTGGGCTAACTGATCTCATTGGGGAACCACATCCTTCCTGGATCTGATTATACCTCGAATTCTAGAGAGGCCCCACTTGGAATGGCCTTGGAGATAGATAAGCCCAACGCCTCCCATTTACAGATGGGGAAACTGAAGCCAAGATAACTCAGTGAGTTAACGGTGGAATCTCATCTTTCCTTGGCATTTCTGCCACAGAGGAGAGTAGGGGTTGAAGGTCGCAGCCTGAGGATACTGCTTACCTCAGCTTTCCTCCATCTTCTCTTTCCCCAAGCTTGGAGGTGTCGACACTAGGTGATGCTAAAATCTGTGCCTGTTGGAGCAAATGGATAAAGCTGGACCTTTAAGAGTTCAGCCCACCTCTCAAAAGGCCCAGCTAACCACATCTGGTGAGACCATTTAAAAAGGGAACCAGACTTAAAAACACACACACAATCACACTTTTATACCCCCAGCCCCCAATTATAAAATCTCTACAGGCTGGTTACAGAGTGTTAGGAAAATCCAGCGGCTGAGGAGGAAAATTAAAACTGCAACTTTCAAGCCCCTGCCCCTCACAGCCCTCAGGGGTAACTACAGTTAACACTTTATTTCATGGCCTCTCAGCTTACACACATTTTTACACAGTGGAGATCACACTGCATGGGAATTTTTCTTTAACAAAATTCCAATAGTCACAAGAGTACTTACCACTGGAATGGGACTGGGTGGTCTGGGTGGGGGCTTCTTTCTTGCAGGGAGGGGCGTGGAAATCTTGACTTTTTGATTTGGGTAGTGGTTCCAGGGGTATGTACAGAGCTAAAAATGCGTCAACCTGTGCCCTTTATGTTGTGTTAATCGTTCAGTCATTTACGACTCTTTGCGACCCAGCAGGCTCCATTGTCCATGGAATTCTCCAGGCAAGCGTACTGGAGTGGGTTGCCATTCCCCTTCTCCAGGGGATCTGAGGAATCGAACCCAGATCTCCTTCACTGTGGGTAGATTCTTTACTGTCAGAGCCACCAGGGAAGCCCGTGCACTTTCTATTTGCTTATTTTACTTGATAAAGACAAGACTTAAGATTACAATAATAATAGAGGCTCTTTGCAAAGACATTAATCAGAAATTTACAAACACCCATACTTCCTCTCCTCTCATGCCCAGACAAGACTGCCGGGAACAGACACTCTTCTCTGTCCTTTGGCATCATACAAGGTACCGTGGGTCATTCCAGAAGGTCTGTGAGCATCATACAGGTGCCAGCCTTGCGGGCCGATCCGGCCAGCCCCATTGGTGTTTCCATCTCTGACACTGGGTCACAGGGGAGGGGGCTGGAGGGCTACAGATGGGCTCTGGGCTGTGACACCCTCTTCTTTCTCAGCTTCAGGCTGTCTCCTGCCTCAGATTCTGTGGAGGAGCAGTTAAAGGCGCAGCCGGGCTGTGCTCACAGGGGAGGAATGGAAACATGTTGATTAAGTTTCACGGAAATCATTTTGAGGGGCCCACGTCTGGCTGACGGTGTTTGGGTTCCTGTGGTCCCAGGCTGGGCTGCTCAGTTGATTTTGAGTGGAGAGTGGCCAGCTTTCCTCTCTGCAGCCGCCTGGGCCCCGTCACCGTGTGCTTCCCCCAATACTTGGACAGCTTATGAGCCCCTGGGGTTCAGGCCTGTAGCAGGTAATGCTCTGGCCAAGAGCTCAGAGTCATGTTAACTTGGAACATTCTTCCTTTTTACTGGCTGCTCCTTATATGGTTAGAGTGTGCGGCCAGCTGAGCCAATGTGTGAAAGCCAAGGCGTCCCAGGCTACAAGCCTCTGACCGTGAGAGGTAAACAGAGTCTTTAGGCCCCACTTGAAACAGGGCAGGACAGACAGCTGGGAAGGGCGCCCCCACGTCTGGTGGCTGTTGGGGGCCCCAAGGCAGACTCCTAGTGATGAGGCAAAAGGTGGACTTGACCCTCCCAGACCTGGGTTGGATCCTGGCTTTTCCTCCCCTTCTCTGTGACCTTGGGTCAGATCAACCTCAGTTTCTTTATCTGCAAAATGGGATGCTCCTATTTTGCCCCTAGAATGGTTGTGTGTGGCCAAGCAATGTGAGTAGAGTGTGGTTCACAGCAGGTGCCTGGAAACTGTTAGTATGAGGGTGACCCTTGTGGATTCGGGAAGGGACCAAATGTCTTCATACAGAGGCCAGGACTTGAGCTTTGTTCAACAGGATGAGTAAAAATAAATAACAATTAATAACAGTAACAACAACAGCAACAACTTTTACTTTTCCTATGACTTCCTACATCCCTTATCTCCTTCTATGTCCAGAATAGTCATCTGAGCAAGACAGGCAGGGGACTAGAATTCTTATTTACAAATGGGGAACTGAGGCTCATCATTTTTTTCCCCCAGACATTGAGAAGCAGACTGTAGTTGAGACACAGGTGGTCCCAGACTGAAACTAAATAACATGGAATCGTGTGGTTAGAGTCTGTCTCTTACAAACTCTCCTCTGATCTGAGCATCCAGGGAGTAAGCCTCCCTCTGTGAAAAGGTGTCTTTAACACCTTTCTAGGGTGTGGTGATCTCCTTTGGGAAGAAAGAGAGATGTCCCGACCTTCAGGAGGTCACCAAATGTCCCTAGAATTTAATGGCAGCATTTCTTTTCATTGTTTACTGTTTGTTTTCAATATTTTTTTTAAAATATAGTTGACTTACAATGTTATGTTAATTTCTGCTGTACAGCAGGGTGATTCAGTTATACATATATACACACTTTTATATTATTTTCCATTATGATTTACCAGAGGATATTTTTTAAAGCAAACACTGCTTTCTTAGAAATGTATTTACTATTTTTATTTTGGTTGTGCTGGGTCTTTGTTGCTGTGCACAGCCTTTCTCTAGTTGTGTAAGCAGGTAAGGGGCTATTGTTTGGTTGTGGCTTCTCATTGTCGTGGCTACGGGCTCTAGGGCATATGGGCTTCAGTAGTTGAGGTGCAGGGGCTTAATTGCCTCATGGCATGTGGGATCTTCCCAGACCAGGGATTTACCAATGTCTTCTGGGTTGGCAGGTGGATTCTTAACCACTGAACCACCAGGGAAGTCCTACCATAGGCTATTGAATGTGGGTCTCTGTGCTATACAGCAGGCCCTTGATGTTTATCCATTGCCTTCTGTTTTTTTAATTAAATTTTACTGAAGTATAGTTGCTTTGCAAATCCATTACTCTTTCTCTTAAAAATAGTTTATATTTATGGAAATTGAATAATAAAAATAGATTTTATATAATAAATGTGTAATTATTTTATAGCTATATATTAAATTATTTGCATAAATATACACTTACAGAGGGGCTTCTCCAATGGTTCAGTTGTAAAGAATCTACCTGCAATGCAGGAGACATGGGTTTGAGGTCTCAGTTCCTGGGCTGAGAAGATTCCCTGGAGGAGGGCATGGCAACCCACTCCAGTAGTCTTGCCTGGACAATCACATGGACAGAGGAGCCCGGCAGGCTACAGTCCATAGTCACAAAGAGCTGGATATGACCGAAGCAACTGAGCACGCAGTTACGTGACATACACATATATATAGCTATTATAATAATACATGTAAATATACTTATGAATAAATATATTTAAATACATTAAAAAAATAAGTATCAGTTCAGTTCAGTTCAGTTGCTAAGTCGTGTCCAACTCTTTGCGACCCCATGAATCACAGCATGCCAGGCCTCCCTGTCTATCACCAACTCCCGGAGTTTACCCAAACTCATGTCCATCGAGTCGGTGATGCCATCCAGCCATCTTATCCTCTGTCGTCCCCTTCTCCTCCTGCCCCCAATCCCACCCATCAGTAAAATAATATAAAAACTATCCAATGCATCTTTGGTGTATTTTTGGAGTTACATTCTATCTAGTTAGGCCAATTTATATTGATTTTTTCCATTTAAAGTAGTGATATAATAATAATTGTAACCTGACTACAAAAAAAGCAGTGATGGCTGTTGTTTAAAGCACTTACTAAGTGCTAGACTTTGGCAGAGAATCTACGTGTACTCTCTCACTCAACCTGTCTCAGCTCTTTAAGGCAGGTAGGATGACAGTCTCCAGCTTTAAAGATGAGGAAATTGAAGCGAAGAGAGTTAAGTAACTTGCCAGGTCACATGACCAATAAATGGCAGAGCTAGAATTTGAATTCAAGAAATCTGGTTGTAGTCTCATAACCAGTATGGTGACATAGAGTCTCATTTAAGATGCAATTATGGGGCTAGTTTCAATCCCTGACCCAGGAAGATCCCACGTGCCACGGAGCCACTATGCCCATGCACCACCACTGCTGATCCTGCACACCTCAAGTACTGAAGCTACAAACCAACAAGGGTCCAGCACAGCTGAAAATAATAAATAAGTTTTTTAAAAAGATGCAATTATGTATGTATGCTTTTAAGAAGTAATAAGCGGAGGGACTTCCCCGGCGGTCCAGTGGTTAAGCCTTTACTGTTCCACGGCAGGGAGTGTGCGTTCCTTCCCTTGTTTGGGAACTAGAATCCTGAAGCGTGACCAAGAGATTAAAAAAAAAAGTGAGTGGATTTGAAGAAAAGTAGTAAATGATGATAGTACAAAAGGTATTAAAAAGAAAAGGTATTCAGATATGCTAACATTCATGAAGGTGACAATAAATGATTAAATTTCCAAAAACAAATCAAAACATAGCTAGCCCAACTCCATGTGCCCATGAGGAAAGAGGTCCAGCAAGGGAAGTGCCTACTCCAGGCAGCTCAGTGGAGTAGGACCTAAGAGAGGGGAGGGATGGGTGGCAGCCTAGCTTAGGGTGTCTGTGTGTTCATGGGTGTCAGACAGGGTCCCCCAACTTCCTGTCCCCACTGCTGGCATCAGTATTAGATGGCCAGGGAGGAGAGGTGGTATTGGGATTACAGGGTGCTGGCCAGGGGAGGCATTGAGAGAGGTCACCAGGCCAGATGAGCTTTTCCTTGTTCTTTGAAATCAAACCCCATCCCCATGTTAGTGTGAAAACAGCCCCTCCTGGGCTTGTGCACTGCTGTGTGTGGGTGTGTGTCCCCTCGGAGCTTCCTGGTGCCGTGCCAGGACCCTCTTTCCTTCAGAATGGGGGCTGTAGGCATTCTTCCGTTAGCTCTACATTCGTTCTCCCTTGCGCTCAGCTCTGTGGGTGCTGGGGACCCAGCAGCGACCCTGACACTTGTCTAAATGCCCTGGGCTAGCATCCCTTGCTTTATAGCCTCCTGGCATTGGAATCTTTCTAGGGTGGAGAAATGCATTCTTCCTTCTTCCTTCTCCTCAAAGTCTCTATTTTATTTCCCTATCTCCAGGGACCTCATTGAGAAAAATGATTTTTCTGCCCTAGATAGGCCCTCTTGATGTTGCAATCTTATTTATTCTCATCTTCCTTTACATCCCTCAGCAATAGATGGACTCATAACGGGCACCCAATCTGGGGCAACCAGAAGGGCTTTCATCAGGCTTTTTAAGAGCTGAAAATCACAACCCACGGATCCTGTTACCATACCTGGTTGGGAACCTTTGGCCTTGTCCCACTTGCCCATTTTACAGGTGGAAAAGCTGTGATTCAGAGAGGGACACTTTATTCATCCCTCCACATTTACTGAGCACCTATTTTATGCCAGGAACGAAGACCCTAGATGAATAGGAGCCAGTGCTGGCTGTGTTAGTCTCTGTTGCTGCTGAAATAAATGACCACAAGTCTAGTAGCTTACAGCAACATGGATTTGTTATCTTGCATCTCTATAGATCGGCAGATACAGCTCATTGGGCTCACATCAAGGTGTTGATAGGCTGCATTCTTTTCTGGAGACTCTCAGCGAGAATCTGTTTGCCTTTCCCAGCTTCTTGGAGCCGCCCACATTCCTTGGCTCTGCCTCCATTTTCAAAGCCAGCAGCATGTCCTCTCTCGGATGCTTCTTCCACAATCACACTTCCTCCTGACTTTTGCCTCTTCTGCATTCTCTTCTACTTTTCAGGATGCTTGTTACTGGATTGGGCCCACTTGAATAATCCAGAATAATCTCCCTATTTTATGCCTGCAATTTTATATCTGCAATTTTAGTTCCTCTTTGCCACGTATGGGGATTTAGTGACAGGTCCCACAGATTAGAATGTGGGCATTTGGCGGAGTGGGGGGGCAATATTCTGAATACCACTCCTGTCCTCAGGGAGCCTGGAGTCCACCAAGGAAGACAAAATCAGTGTGGCATTCATCATGGAAGCTGAGAAAAGGGGACACTTGACCCAGCTGGGATGGGAGCGGGAGATCAGAGAAAATCTGGAAGAGATGATGGACTGGCTGGGATGTTGCATATGAGGAGTTAGTTTAGTGGGCATGGAGTTGGGCGACATCCCTGGAGGAAGGAACAGCATGTGTGAAGCCTGGAAGTGAGGAGGAGAGTGCTGTGTCCTTGTGGCAGAAGCCTGGGGAGAATAGTGAGGCTGGAGGCCAGGCTGGCTGCTTTCTGAAAGCAATGAGAAACCTGTGAGCAGATTTTGAGCGGGAGACTTGCAAGGCCAAGTTTGCATTAAAAAAAAAAAGTATTTCTTCGGCTGTGCTGGGTCTTAATCATGGCACATGGGATCTTCGATCATCATTGTGGCATGCAAGATCATTGTTGGTGGTGCTGGTCGCTCAGACGTGTCCAGCTCTTTACGACCCCATGGACTGTAGGCCCCCCAGGCTCCTCTGTCCATGGAATTCTGCAGGCAAGAATACTGGAGTAAGTTGTCATGCCCTTCTCCAGGGGATCTTCCTGACCCAGGGATCCAACCCAGGTCTCCCTCATTACAGGCAGACTCTTTACTGTTTGAGCTACCTGGGAAGCGAGATTGTTAGTTGCAGCATGTAGGATCTAGTTCCCTGATCAAGGATCAAACCCAGTCCCCTTGCATTAGGAGTGTGGAATCTTAGCCACTGGACCACCAGGAAAATCCCCCAGGTTTGCATTTGAGAAAGATCACCCTGGGGTCCTGTTGGAGAAATGGCTGGGAGGGAGACTAGAGATGGGAAACCAGTGAAAATGTGATTCAGTAGAAGTGATGGGGACCTGGATCAAGGCAAGGAAGGGGAACAGAGCAGAGGGAATGGGTTGGTGAGCTGTTGGAGATGAGAAGACTATAGGATACAGTTGACAGTTGCTTGTGGGCAGGAGAGGCAGGAGGAAGGGGCGAGATGATGAGCAGATTTCTGGTTTAGGAGTCTGACTGGATGAGGGGGCCAATCACTAAGGTAGGGTTGTGGAGAAGGAGTAGGCTTAGGAGGGTATGTGTTGGTGGTCTGTTCCCAATAAACACCTAGGGAAGGCATCCTCGATATATGAACATGGGCGCTTGTATCAATTATACCAACTTGTATCAGTTGGTTACAGTGGTGTAACAAACCACCCCAAACAAGTAGTATAAAACAGCAACCACTTATTGTCACTTATGTGTCTGCATATGGCTGGGGCTTGCCTGATCCAGGCTGGGCTTTGCTGGTGGCTCACCTTCAAACTGTAGGCCTGCAGTCAGCTAAGTGGCCAGATTTGGGATTGCTGACCATCCTTTTCCTTCTGGCCCTGACCTGAATGCCTTCCCTTGTTCTTCTACTCTACCTTGGACCAGCAGATGACAACCGAGCAAAGAGCTGCAGGAGGTGAGGGAATCAGGATGTCTTAAGGAGGAGCATTCTAGGCAGAGGCAACAGCCAGTGCGAAGGCCCTGAGGTGAGATTTTGCCTAGTGTTTGAAGAACAGGAAGAAAAGCAGTGTGACTGGAGGGGGTGTGCGAGTGGGGAGAGGTAGCAGAGGAAGTCAGAGTTAGCCAGGACCTTAGTCATATGGGGCCAGGAAGGTCCTGGGAAGTGGCCACTACTCTTATTATTATTGCTGCTATCACTTTTCATCCTCTTCTGTCCCCCACAGGACCCCCCATCCCTGGATGCAGCCATCCAGCATGCCCTGGCGGGCCTCTATCCTCCTTTTGAGGCAACAGCACCTACCATCCTGGGTCAGGTGTTCCGTCTCCTGGATTCTGACTTCCGGGGCGATGGACTGAACTTCCTCCTGGATTTCCTGATCCCTGCCAAGCGCCTGTGTGAACAAGTGCGTGAAGCAGCTTGTGTAAGTTGAAAGGGACATGGGGTCAGGGTACAAGCTCTCCCAGAAAGGCTGGAGGTGAGCAGAGAAGGAAATGGGCTGGTGTGTGTCTTGTTGAAGAGCATGAACTGAGGATGTGGGATGGTTTTCAGGTGTTAACTGCTTGCCCCCCAAAAAACTTAAGCCTCATAGATAGACAGGAAGGTCCCTTGGGCCTTTACCCTCTGACATCTGGGAGTCAATCACATTTGCACTTTAAATAACAAGGAGGGAAGCCTGGGTAAAAGCATCCATGTGGATTCTCTGGCCCCCAGGAATTGATACTGTGGACATCATCTGGCTATCTTGACTGAAGTGGGAAAGCTTCAGTGGAAATAGTAGAGAATGTTCCAGACCTTTCCTAGAGCCCTTGTGGCATCAGAACTCTTGCTTTCCTCCCTGGATGATGAATGAATGAATACCAACTTTGATCAATTAATAGGGACTGCCTAGAGCACCTGGTTGGCCCAGTAAGAAGGAATTTTATGAATGGTTAATTATGTCATCCATGTTTAAGGATGCAATAGAGATACTAGTGCTTGTCTGACTCTTTGTGACCCCATGGACTGTAGCCTGCCAGGCTCCTCTATCCATGGGGTTCTCCAGTGAAGAATACTGGAGTGGGTTGTCATTTCCTCCTCCAGGGGATCTTCCTGACCTAGGAATTGAACCCACACCTCCTGCACTGGCAGGCAGATTCTCTACCACTGAGCCACCTGGAAAGTCAATGAGACTCCTTCAAACCCAGATCTCAGGGAGCCCTCTCCTGAGGCAAAGTGGAAAGAAAAGTGTTTTAGGCAGAACTCATTGGCTGCAAATGACAGATCCTTACTTAGGTCAGGGCAAAGTGATCCCGACATGAGTCTGAGGTGATCCACTAATCAGACCCCTTCAGGACTCTGTCTCTTGTCTCTGCTTCTACTGCTTGTCAGGATCATTCTTATAAGTGAGCAGTTTCCTCAAGGGTGGAGCCCAGGGCAGCACCAGGATCAAATCCTACTTTAAAGAAGAAAATGAACTCTTTCCCATCAGTTGCAGATAGAAAATCACAAGGGAGGATCCTGATTGGCTGGGCTTGAGTCTTGCATCGTGCTTGGACCAATCATTGAGGCAAGGGGAATGAGGTACCAGGATTGGCCAGGTTTGGATCCTGTGTCTATCCTTGGACCAATTATTGCAGCCAGAGGGATGGATAAGAGGACTTTGCAGACTTGAATCCTATACCTCCCTCTGTGCTCAGAGGGTGGAGATTGTTTTAAGAAAAGGGTGAGGAGAAGGCCTTTGGAGACCAAAGCTTCAGATGCCTACTCATGGAACTTACCCACGTCTTTCAGAGTTGCTGATTCTGCTCTGCCCTTCTGTTATTCAATCCCCACCCCTAACTGCTCCAGCCTCAAGGATTGCTAAGAGCATCTTAGGTCCTACTAGCCTTTCCTGAGTTGCTCGTATCTGTCAGGGACCTGGCATATCAGGAATAGAAATAAATGGAGGAATTATGTGCATCATTTCAGTGATAGAAAAAAACTGAATGCAGCAGCTAAAAGTTCAGGCTTAGGAGGCTAGAATAAGAGATGGTTGGAACTGGAAGGAAATAGGTCATTTCATTCTAGGTGCTTAGCACGGTGCCTAGCGCATAGAAATAGCTCCATACACATTCACTGTTCTTGGACGAGAAGAAAGAGTCTCGCTGAAACATTGCAGCCAATTTCCACATATCCGTGTTGACATTATTTAAGCCGTATCTTCCCCATCCTTCCCTCATGGCTCAGTAGTAAAGAATCCGCCTGCCAGTGTAGGAGACACAGGTTCAATCCTTGGGTTGGGAAGCTCTCTTGGAGGAGGAAAAGGCAACCCACTCCAGTATTCTTGCCTGAAGAATCGCATGGGCAGAGGAGTCTGGTGGGCTACAATCCATGGGTTGCAAAAAGTCGGATACTGCTGAGCCACTGATCACGCACACAATGGCTCCCCGTCTTTATTTCTTCTCCCTAACAAGCTATACATCTACCTGCTTCTTTCATTTGGTCATTAAAACTGCATTTGCACTGTTCCTTTCCCCATTTCTTCTGGGGGCAAAGATCACAAGAGTTAGATTTTTTTATATTTTAAATTATGGATGACTTTAATTATAATTACAGGTGAATTTGTGTCACCTCAGAGCAGGGAGTGGTGGCATGGAATTAATGTATGCCCCCAGGGGTCAGGTGCCCCAGGTTCAAATCCAGTCTTCATCACTGTGGAGTTGGGGGATCCATGTCCCCTCTCTGAACTTCAGTTTCCTTATGAGGAAAGCAGGAATGTTAATAACACAGGATGTATGTACCTCGCTGAGATGATACACACAGCTTAGCACAGAACCTGACATGAGGAAATTGCTCAGTAGCTGCTGGCTGTTACTTTACCACTGTCTCCTTTCTTCCTATGAAATAAGAATTCTCCGGCCTCAAAGTCTTTCTTTATAACCACCAGCACACAGACAGACAGCCACAATCAACGAAGTCTAGGGAATCTGGAGACAAACATATGGCTGATTCTAAATGTGAGCACAAGTCCTCCTTTTGCTGCTCTTCAGCTGTGATGACGAGGCATTTTTTTTTTTTACCATCTCTCTGAGCCTTGGTTTTCTCATCTGTAAAGTGGGAATGATAGTTCCCGAACTGCCTGCACCCCTGAATTACTGTGAGTCAAATGAGATGATCGTAACAGTCATTTCTATGGTGATTTGCTATTTGCAAAATACCACTCGGCTGTTTCATCTCATTCACTGAGAAGTGGAGGGAGGGGGAAAGATGCTGTAAACAGCAGAGGACTATATGAAGAGGGTGAAATAACACACAGACTTGTGGTTTATGGATAGAAAGTTTCTTGGAGACAGCCAAATCTGCAGTGTAACTGAAATGAACTGGCTTAACAACAAGGCAGGTACAGGTGTGGTCAGATCTCATCATTCCCCTGATTCATAATTCCAGAAAACACCTGCTTGATTCAGAGGGAGTCCAGTGTCATCCTCGGCAGGTCTCCCATACACTCATCCAAATCACATGAGAGTATTGGGGCTTGTTCGATCTGCAGGAATCAGACTCTTTCCCAAAAGTCAGAGAGAGAAAGACCTGTTTTCAGTTTGGTGGAGCTGTTGTTTCTGCTGATGCCACTTGGTGTCACTGTTGAACACTGGGCCCGCACAGCGCCAACTAAGTAACTGAGCATGCACGAACATCTACTTATTATATTTTATGCATTGCATTGTTTTTTAACAAACATACATGTATTTATGATCTCACTTAATCCTCATACCAACCCAATAATACCAATGTGTGTATTGGTATCTGAGCTGTCACTCAGTTGTGTCTGATTCTTTGTGACTCCCTGGATTACAGCCAGCCAAGCTACTCCATCCATGAGATTTTTCCAGGCAAGAGTGCCTGAGTGGGTTGCCATTTCCTCCTCCAGGGGATCTTCCTGACCCAGGAATTGAACCTGCATCTCCTGCATTGGCAGGAGGATTCTTTACCACATGGGAAAGTCCTAATAATGCCAATATGTATCATTATTCCTATTTGCAAATAGGGAAGCTGAGGCTCAAAGAAATTATGTCATTTGCACAAGTTAGCAGTTCAGACCCTGGAACCCACGTCTCTCTGGCCCTAAGTGGAGCGTTCATCTTGAACTGGGTTCAGAGGCGTTTTGATGGTTGGAGAGAAGGCAGCTGGCAGGACAATCCTCATGGAAAAGGCTTTTGCTACTGGTGCCTGGCACTCAGAGCTTTTCTCCCTTGGCCCAGTAGATGAGCAAGTATTGATATTTTCAAGGTCAGGGCCAGGACTAGGGGGAGCAAGCGGCATGGAGGGCCCAGCATTTAAGGAGGCGCTCCCTCTTGGGGCTGCGTGACTTGCAGGATGCTGAGAGTGGGGCCTCCTTGGATGCTGTGTCCTAGGCACCTTTCTTGTCTCACCTGAGCCCTCGACCTGTTCACTGTTCCTTCTGGGAGAGGGAAGGAAGAAACTCCTGGGTGGGGCTTTCAGAGCCCGATTCCCTGATGCTGTCCCCTCCTCTTTGCAGGCCCCCTACTCACACCGCCTCTTCCTGCACGAGGGCTGGCCGCTGTGCATGCGGGATGAGGTTGTGGTTCACCTGGCACCCCTCAATCCCCTCTTACTGCGCCAAGGTGACTTCTACCTCCAAGTCGAGCCCCGGGAGGAACAGTCCGTCTGCCTCACGATCAAGTGCCTCTCTGTGGACCTCCGCACAGTGGAAATGAAGTCTGTCCCTGAGTCATCCTATCCTATACTTTTCACCCAAGCCTGGCTAGAGGCCATCAACAGTGACTCTGAGGGCAGTCCCCTACACAACTGCCTGGTAGCTTCAGAAGATGGCATGGCCCCTGTGCCCTGGACCAAGATAACCAGCCCAGAGTTTGTGGATGACAGACCCCCAGCAGTGAATCTCCTCTCCCCAGCCTGGGCGTCCCTTCAGTTAGAGGCACTGGATTTGAGCAGCTCTCAAGAGCTGCACCAGGCCAGGTGCCCAGACAGGCAGGTGCTGCTTGTCCGGAGTTTGGGCAAGGGCAGGACACACAGGAACAAGTACCCAGGACTCATCAAGGTGGAGCAAGCTGGACCTGGGGAGGTGGGCTTCAGGGTGGACAGTGTGGCCAGCCAGGACCTGGAGGGAGAGTATGTGGCTCTTCTGGACTTTTCCCAAGAGAGCAGAGAAGGGTCTCCCAGTAAGGAGGTGGCGGCACCCAATGGGTGTCCTTTGGGGGCACCAGAAGAGCTATCTGGAACCAAGGAAATCCCTTTCTCTCAAAGGACGCTTCCTCTGTCAGGGGCCAATGGAGAGCCTTCCTTGGAAAAATGGGCTTGTGAGAAGCCTGAAAGCTTGAGGGAGAAACCCTGTGTTTGGGGCTTGAGGAGAAAGGCTAATGATAAAGTCCCTACCCAAGACTCAGAACACCAGCCCCTAGAGCCATACCTCAGCATCTTTGTAAACCCACTGCATTGTGCGTCTGGCCTTGGGACAGGTGCCTCAGAAGAGCCACCTACCTCCAAGACACAGGGCATTCTGGGAAACTCAGAGAGCATGGTCCAGCTCAAGCCAGGACCAAAACAAGCATCCTCTCCCCGGCTCTGCCCAGCTTCTCCTCTTGCTGCTCCAGCCTCCAAAACCAAGATGGAAGAGAGGACCAAACAGGGCAATGGGAGACTTGCCAAGCCTGTGACCAACCCCGGTAGAAACACTTCCTCTTCCAGGTCGCCCACTCCTGGGCTCAAATTCTCATTCTTAAAGGGGCAGAGGCAAGCCCCTGCGGCCCCAGAGAAAGCCTCGCTCCAGCATGACGGGCCCTGGAAAGTCTTGTGTTCACTCTACTCACCCAAACCCAACCGAGCCAAGTGCTTAGGGAAAGGTAAGATGCCCGCATGCTCAACTGGAGAGGGCAACTGTTCTCTGGATGTGATCAGGTGACAAGGTGGTGTAGGATGTCAGGGATGAGATTCATTTGGGCTGGGTCTGTCTCAGGGGTTTAGAGCATGGGGTGGCATGTCAAGAAGCTTAAGGTCTCTTGAGGCTGTAATTGAGCAAGATTTTGTGGTTGTGTTGAGACAGCCTGAGTCTACACCCCAGCTTGGCCATAAGCCGTCTGGGTGACCATGATCAAAGACTTAACCTCTGTAAGGCCAGGTCTCCCTCTCTGTGCAACGAGGATCTCATCTGCCTCCTCGAGTTGTTTTGAGGTTCAAAGACAACACCAGTAGTAAGGAGCTTAGCACAATGCCTGCCACATAGAAGGAGATCGATATTGTAAGCGCTTATCGTTAGGCAGAATGTGAGAAAACATTTTCCCTGGGAAAATCCATCTTCTGCAATATTCTTTGTTGTTTATCCGCAGCTGGAACAACTCAGACCAAAACATCTGGCCTAGACGCTGACTCAGACCCAGTGACCGAGGAAAAGGCTGACTTCCCAGAAGCTTCTGCAGGCCCTCCAGAAAAAAGCCCCGCTCTGGACGAGGACCCCCCAGGGCTTGAGCCCAGGATTGGGGCCCTGAGCGTGGAGATCTTCCATTCCAGGATAGCATGCCTGCCAGGTCCTCAGGGGCTGTAGGGGCGAGTGGAGGTGAAGGGGAGGGAGCGGTGGGGGTGGGGATAGGGGTGGCTGAGAATCTTCTGATGCTGGTGGGTGTGGGGGAGGCAGGGAAGGTCCTAGATGCCTGTGTTCTGGACCAGGCCTCCCTGGGACTCAGATTTTTCATCTTTCCAATGAAGGAGGTTAAAGCAATTTCTAGGTATTCATTCATCCATCTATCCATTCCTCCCTCCCTCCATTCATCCATCCATCTGTCTTACTTCCAGTGAGGCCATCAAGGTGAATGTCTTAGGTCAGGTTCCCTAGAAGCAAAGCTTACGACAGGGATCCCTTGGGGTAGTGATTTATTTTCCTGAAGGTTGCTTTCAGGAGAAGGGGAGTGAGAGAGGCAGGCAAGGCAGGGGAGAAGCTAAGCCAGGATGTGACCTGATTCTCTGGGGGTGGGGCAGCTCTGGAGCATGAATTACATCACAGAGATTGTTCTATCTTAAGGTTCAGGGGCTGACCTGTTGTACACCTGGATCTGTGAGTCATCAGCTGCAGGCTGATTCTGGGATGAGGATGCAAGTGAACCCGTGACCCAGTTCAGCGGAGGGCAATTCTTCAGACAAGGGGACATCTCTGGGCCAATGTACAGCCTGTAACTACAGTCTCTGGGGGATGAGTGCTCTGACCTGATAATGGGGGTCTGATTGGGGTGTCAACGTCATCCAGTACTGAGAGTGTTATCACTCTTGTTTAACATTTTTTCATCTTTGCAATAAAGATTTATTGAGCACCTACTGTGTGTCAGACCCTGGGCTTAGCACTGAGGCTTCAGCAGAGAACCAAGCCTGCTCTCAGGAAGCATATTCTGGGAGTAAATTCAACAGGTTATTACAGTAGATTATTATAATTCACTGTAAAATGTGACTATGTGGCATTACAGGGGGCTTTGGGAGGAGCGGTGAGGCCCCTGGGGTGCTTGGGGTAGAGGAGAGGTCAGGTAAGACTTCCTGAAGGAAGTGATGTGAAACTCAGTTCTGTAGTATGAGTAGGTGTCCTCTGTGTAACATGGTGGGGATGGTGTTCCAGGCAGAGAGAACAGCGTGTGCAGAGTTCTCCAAGCAAGAGAAACCACAGTGCTTTCTGAGAACTGACTGTCTTGCAAATCTGTTTTATTTCAGAGGCATCTAAATTTCTGCAGACATGTCCGGGGGGACACCGATCTGTCATTTTGTTTTCCTTTTTGAAAATATTTGTTTATTTATTTGGCTACCTTGAGTCTTAGCTCTGGCATGTGGGTTCTTTGTTGTGGGCTTCTCTCTAGTTGCAGCACGTGGGCTCAGTAGCTGCGGTGCTGGGGCTTAGCTGCCCGTGGCGTGTGTGATCTTAGTTCCCCAACCAGGGATCGAGCCCCTGTCCCCTGCATTGGAAGGCGGATTCTTAACCACTGGACCACCAGGGCAACCCCTGCTCTGTCATTTTAAAACTCCCAGAGGACATTGTCTGTCTTCTTGGTCATCTTTGTTGAAGCTCAGGCTGTTTGTTCCCATATTCATGCTAAGTTGCTTCAGTCCTGTCTGACTCTTTGCGACCCCATGGACTGCAGCCTGCCAGGCCCCTCTGTCCATGGAATTCTCCAGGCAAGAATACTGGAGTGGGTTTCCATGCCCTCCTCCAAGGGTCTTCCCTACCTGGGGATTGAACCTGTGTCTCTTATGTTTCCTGCATTGGCAGGTGGGTTCTTTACCACTAGCACCATCTGGGAAGCCCTGTCCCCATGTTAATTGTTCACAAAGTCTCACAATCCTTCTGTGTTCTAGATGGTTGCACCCGTGTGTAAGGCAACACTCGCAAAGGTGGTTAAGTTTGTGGAAGGCTTCATGAGCTACAAAGGGTCTCCCACACTTCCACACTGTGGAGGGTTGTACCTGCACGGAGTCGACAGTGCTCGCTGAAGGGCGGTCTTGACTGAGGTGACTCTGGGGGTCAGGGCTGTGAGTCCAGAGCGCAGGATAGGCCCAGTTTCCAGTGGCCAGGGCCTCTTTCCCCCTGCTGTACTCTCCCTTCCCCACAGTGTAGACAGACTGTGCTGACCCCCTGGGCCTCAGACTCTTGACCCTTGTGGGGAGCATGGGGCACACTGTCTGGATTCCTGGAACAGGAAATAGTCTGTGGAGAACTCATGGTTAGATGTCTGCAAGAATAAATAGTGGGACTTCCCTTACAGTCCAAACTCTGCGTGCAGGGGGCACTGGTTCAATCCCTGGTCAGGGAAGATCCCGCATGCTGCGTGGTATGGCCAAAAAAAAAAGAGTCAGCTGTGGAATGCACACTCACCACATGGGGGCTGAGATGAGGACAGAGATAATGGCTATTACAACAACTGCTGTTTATGAGGCCCTTGCCCTGTGTTAAATGTTTCTCAAGAACTGTTTCATTTAGTCTTTGAAATAACCTAATCTGCTCAGTATTGTATTCTCCCCATTTAACAGATGAGGAAACTGAGGCTCAGAGACACACTGACTTGTCTAAGGACACAGAACAAGTCAGTGCAGAACTGGAACTTCAATTCCTGTCTGTGTGACCCCAAAGCTCATTCTGTGAGCTCTATTCTGCCCAAGGTGCCCAGGGCAAGGGGTGCCCAGAGGAGGGTGAGGCTGCCTACACATGGAGGATGGCTTTGGGGATGACTTTTCTGAAGAAGTAGCTTTTGAACTGGGTCTTGAGGGATGAATGGGAGTTCAGATGGAGAAGAGAAAGGGGATTCCAGACAGAGGGACCAGTACAGGCAAAGCCTAGAGGCCACAGAGCAGTTTCCTATAGAAGGGGCTCCACCAAAGTGCTCACTGCTCGTGTGTGTGCTTTCTCTTCCAGGCGGTCGGGACAGGGCAGGGCGGCCCCTGCTTCTGGTGTCAACCACCAAGGGCCCCTGGGAGGCGCCATGGTGCACGGCCTCGGAGGTCACCAAGCTGTTTTCTTACCTGTGCGCCATCCCCAGGTAAGGGGCTGGGCCAGCCTGACCACCCCATGCCTCTTCGGCCTCTCAGCCCAGAGCCCAGCACCAGGTACCGTATGAAGAGACGTCACATCCTCTCGGTCCTGAGCCAGATGCTGGGAAGAAAGCAGGACAGACCGAAAAAGCAGGATAGTCCCTGCCACTGGGGCGTTCCCAGGCTGGCGGGGGAGATGGATGGTGTGCAAGGAACCAGCCATGGACCAGCAGCTCTCAGGAGTGTTAGTGTGGTGAAGAAAACAGGGATATCATAGATCAGTGCGGTGCTCAAACTCAACAGGCATCAGAACCATCTGGAGGGCTGTTAAAACAGATGGTTGGGCCCCACCTCCAGCGTTTCTGGTTCAGTCGACTGGTCTGCATAAGACCTGACGATGTGTATTTCTAACAAGTTTCCCAGTGATACTGATATGGGTGGGCTGCAAACACATTTTGAGAGCCTCCATCGTAAAATGAAGGCCGAGGGGCGGTTAGTTTCCATTGAGAAATCAGGGAAGGCTTCCCCGAGGAAGTGATAATTGAGTTGGTGATGTACAGGGAAGCTTGGCATGCTGCAGTCCATAGGGTCGCAAAGAGTCAGACTGAGCAGCTGAACCGAACTGATCTGAATTATAGATATTTGCTGAACAAATGAAGGAAAGGGTGAATGGGTGAAGGAATGAATAAGTGAGAGAGCAAAAGAATGAGTGAGTGATGAGGCTCACTCATCCCTGATGACGAGTGATGACCAGGCTTATTTCCACCACCGCCCCTTCCCTCCACCTCCCATAAGACTTCAGGTTGGACTGCCTAGGGAAAAGATACCCTCTTTCCTCTGAGTTGCAGCGCCCAGGCAGAGGTGGGTGGGTGGGGGGACTCATGGGACCCTTTGGAACCTCCTCCTCCAACTCCACCTTGTGGGAGCCAACACTGCCACCTGCTGGCCACTGAGATTTTTCTAACTTTTGTCCAAAGAGGAGTGGTTTTTCCTGTCTGAAGGGGAGATGGAATCCACCCCCGCCCATCACCAATCTGCTGTGTGACCTGGGAGTGGTAACTTTGCCTCTCTGAAATGCCCCCTGAAAAAGGGAGATGACCAAGTGGGCTGTGAGACCAAGTATGATCACAAAAAGGGAAGTGAGGTGCAGTGTGTTTTTCAGTCGCTCAGTCGTGCCGGACTCTTTTCGACCCCATAGACTGCAGCACGCCAGGCTTCCCTGTCCTTCACCATCTCCCGGAGTTTGCTCAAATTCATGTCCGTTGAGTTGGTGATGCCATCCAACCATCCCATCCTCTGTCCTCCCCTTCTCCTCCTGCCTTCAAGCTTTCCCAGTATCAAGGTCTTTTCTAATGAGTCGGCTCTTCGCATCAGGTGGCCAGAGCACTGGAGCTTCAGCTTCAGCATCAGTGCTTCTAGTGAATATTCAGGACTGATTTCCTTTAGGATTGCACCTGGGGATTTCTTTTAGAACTGCGCATGGGGTTCTCATATGCTGGGCTTGCCTCTCCATTCCTGTTGTAAACCACCATTGCTGGGCACCTCCCCTGAGACAGGCTTCATGCTGGGCCATGCTGGGGACCCCGATCCTCCTATATTGGGCCTTGACCTCTATGGGTGTCCAGGCTGGCAGTGGAGGCAGGGGTGGAAATGAACTTCCCTCCCAGTATGGGCACAGCCAGAAGCAGATGAGGACATGAAGTCAGAGCCCTGGCCTCACCTCCAGGAGCCTGCTTTCACTGTCTGCTATGCCACTGCCCAGCACCTCAGTTTCCCCTCTCAAGACAGTGATAACAGCAGACATTGACATCCCTGTTTCTAATCCATCAGTCCTCACCACAGCCCCCGGAAGCCTACACTATCATTAGCCAGCCCCACTTACAGCTGGGAAACTGACTTCCAGAGAGGCGAAACAACATGCCCAGGTGACTGCCGCAGCTCCACATCCCACACTGGCCACCTCTGGCTTTGGTCTGTGACTTGGGTGGTTGTAAGACTTGAAGGCAGTTGCAGGCTACTTTCCCAGTCTGATTGAATGGCCAGGGTACTTGGAACCGCAGAGTGCCTGGCTCCACCTCCTACCCACTGGACACATTTCTTGGGGTACAGAGCAAGGGTGGAGGTGAAGTATCCTTATTTTAACAAGTTTTGACAATTGAAACTGTTTGGAAAATCCCAAGGTAATCACTGAAAAGTGCACTGTGAACTGGTGAGGATGTTTGGGCTGCAAGTAACAAATGTATCAGTCTTTGTCTCTGCCTTATAGCTCTTTGTAAGAACATTTTAAAGGAGAAAATGTCTTTCCCAGAAGTCCCCAACAAACATCTCCTCACATCTCATTGGTTAGAAAATGTCACATGGTCCCTATCTAAACCAATCATTAGCCAGGGGAATTGGGTCAGCTGTTGGCTTCAGCCAATCAGAATCCAGCCCCTTGGGGAGGAAGGGATGTGGTTATAGGAAGAAAGTTGTATTCTTGAACAAAATGAGCCTTCTCCCCCAAAAAAAGGGTGAATGAAGGTTGGGTGACTCACCTACTGCAGCTAGGATAGTAGCATATAGTTTATGATTATTAGAGTGTCTGAGAGGGCTGTATGAGGTACTGTAGGAGCCCTGAAGAGGGAGCAATAAGCTCTGCCTGGAGAAGAATCATGGAGGGCTCCCTGGAAGTGGTGTGTGTTGGGGGCTTGGGGAGGCACTGTAAATTTGTCTTGTAGGATGAAGAGTTCAGTAGTATCCAGGTTTCTAGCACCCAATTTCCCTCACCTTCCCTCACTGGGTCCTTCCCCTTTGAGGGCCCTGATTCAACCAATAAGACTGCCAATTCTGTTTACCACTCACAGGCCTGAAGATAAAACTAAGGGGTTGGCAGTCGTGATTGATGCTAGGAAACAGCCCCCACACCCCGGTCTGGTCAGTGCCCTGCAGGCCACCCAGGTGAGTGGAAGTGGACAGCCTCAGCCTACCAAGTTTTAGAAGCACTGGAGGCCTTTGGATATTCACAGATTCTGGGGATGCTCAGAGCTAGGACCAGGACCCCAGGCAGGGAACCTTAGTTGCAGATGATAGAAACCCCAGCCCAGGGGATTTCCCTGGTGGTCCAGTGGATAAGACTCTGTACTTCCGCTGCAGAGGGCTTGGGTTCATTTCCTGTTTGGGGAACTAAGATCCCACATGCCGTGCAGCGAAAGAAACCCCAACCCAAACACACTTAAAGACAAAGGTCATTCATTGGTTGATGTGACTCAGTCTGGAAATTAAATCCAGCTTCAAGTATGACTTGATTTGGGGGCTCAGATATTGTCACCAGGGTCTGGTTTCTCTCCCCATTTCTGGCTCCATTCCTCTGGGAGAATGCCATTATCAGGCAGGTCCCACTCTTTGTGGCAGTGTGGTCCCTACCATCTTTAATTTCATATGGTCTGTCATTTAAGCCCAATAGAAAAGAGCAATTCTTTTCCCAGAAGTCCCAGTAAAAGCTTTTTTGAGGACCTTCTTAGCCCCTGTTGGCTCAGGTGTCTGTCCATCAGTCAACCTCTGTGGTCAGGGGACTGTGGCACACTGATTGGCTTAGGTTTGGCTCACATAAATCTCACCAACTGAGAATGGGGCAGGGAAGCGATTCATAACTCACCAGCACAGGCCGCAGCATAAACGGAAGTTTGGGATAAGCTCACCTTGTGGTCTGACCTCCACCCCATCTCCTACTTCTCCCTTCACAGATGGGGAAACTGAGACCCAGAGGGGGCGGGGCACCTGAAAAGTTTGCAAACCAGCTTGAACCTGCTGTTCCTTTGACTTCTGATGACTCCCAATAAATCATTTGACTCATCCTCCAAATAAGGATCCCAGCCCTCCCTTCCATGTGGATCCCAGCCGTAGGGAACCCTTACCCCTGTCCCTGTGGCCCATTTGTCTACATCTTAGAGGGGAGGCTTGGTGAGGGCCTAGGCAGATCAGCTCTGAAATGGTTCTCTCCGACAGGCGCTGGTCCCAGCCTCCATCCGTGCCATGCTCTTCCTGGGGGAGAAGGAGGCAGCTCTCCAGCTGGAGGCATTACCTGACATCCAGGTAAGGGGAAGGCAGCATCGGTTGAGGTGCAGAGGAGTTGGGCTTGAGCTGAGCTGGGGTGAGGAATGGTGGCCCTGGAATAATAAGAGTGCAGGTCAATTAGATACGAGGCCTGGATGCTACAAGTCTCCTGCCCAGCCCCCATGGTGTGCAGGCGTGCTCAGTCACGTCTGATTCTTTGCGACCTCATGGACTGTAGCCTGTCAGGCTCCTCTGTCCATGGAATTCTCCAGGCAAGAATACTGGAGTGGGCTGCCATTTCCTCCTCCAGGGGATCTTCCCGACCCAGGGATTGAACCTGTGTGCCCTACACTGGCAGGCAGATTCTTTACCACTCAAACACCAGGGGTGCCTACAGATTTCTTGGGGAATCACTGGTTCCCCAAGTACTGATTAAGTGGTTCTGGGTTTGGCCTGGGATTCTGCATTCTAGCATGTTCCTAAAGTGCTGCTGGGACTGCTGGTCCGTGGAGCCCACTTGAAAAACCAGGGATGAAAAGTGGGCTCCAGAACCCCACAGAATTCTCCCCATCCCAAGCTTAGGTATCTGGAGCTGTTTGTACCATAAGCCTCAAGCTTCACCACCTGGGAGAATCAGTCAACTAGTCCCTTCTCCACATCTTAGTGGGTACCGTTAAGATTTGGCAACCTTTCTCAACGTCCCCAAGAACATCTTCATGGGTCTCCAGAAAATGGTACAAGGACAGCAGAGAAGTTGCACGACAAGGGCCAGCTTTAATCGGTTCATGTGATTGCCTGGACAACTGTGCTGGAAAGAGCCCAGCTCAGAGGGAAGGAGCGCCGTGATCAATTAATGATGTCTGCCTCCATCACAGGCTAGGAGAGTGGCAGTATGGGCGCTGTTTGTTTGCAATTCCTTACACAGGGTCTGGCTCTCAACTTTATCAGAGTTTCCAGAGAAAATTCCTTGCCCAGAAAGCAACTCTTCAAGCCAGGGGCAGTCTTACCCATGGGAGGTGGAGAAATGCTGGGGCATGGATCTGGGCAGGACCTTCTGAGACATTGGTCTCTACATTGAGTTCCCTGGTCAGAATGAATTTGTGTGTGTGTGTGTGTGTCTGCAGGTAGAGGTGCTGACCTCACTGAAGGCCCTGAGCCACCACGTGGACCCCAGCCAGCTCCCTACGGCCCTGGAAGGCCCCTTCCCCTACTGTCATGGCGAGTGGGTGCAATTCTTCCAGGTGTCTATCATCACAGCCGTCAGCCCGCACCCTCATCCCTTCTCTTTCTCTACTCTCTATCCTGTTCCATGGACCCACCTGAACTTATCTGGTTCAAAAACAGTCATTCAACAAACACTGATAATGAGGGTGCAGAGTGGAGTGAAGAAGAGCTCAGGCTCTGGGGCCCGACGGCCTGGCTCCCACCCCCAGCTCTGCTGTGTGACCTTGGGGAAGTTATACACCTTCTCTGAGCCCTTTTCCTCAATAACAGAATGGGGGTTAAGAAGAGTACCTCCTCCTGGGGCTAGTGTGAGACTTGGGGTAAAGAGCTTAGAAGAAAGAGTGTCTGCCACATGCTAAGAGTGATGGGAGTGTTTCCCGCAAACACATTTATAGGCATCTGCTTTGTGGACGCACAAATCTCGGGGAACTTGGGGTCTGGTGGGGGAGGCAGGCGTGCTCCCTCCTGTAAGAGAGAGGAACTAAGGAAACTGCCAGGGGTCTGCTGCTTTCCCATGTGACCTCAGTCCCTACTCACCCCAACCCTGCAAGGGGGCATCTCCTGCCCGGTTTAGCACATGAGGAAGCACAGGATGGGCACGACTTCTGCAGCAGCACACAGGTGCTTATGCGCTTAAACCTCCCGAGAACCAGTGCTGAGAGCTGGGCCCGGGGCAGCTCGACTTCAGCACTATTCCTATTTGGAGCTGGATAATTCATTTTGGGGGTGAGCTGTTTGCACACTGTCAAGAGATTAGTACCAGCCCTGGACCCTACCCACTCTGACAATAGCTTCCTCCAAATGATGACAACCGAAACTGTCTCCAGACATCACCAGGTGTCCCCTGGCGTGGGAGACCATCCCCACTGAGAACCACCAGTCTCTAGTCTCACATGGCCGTTTGCTTGTTTGGTTTTGGCCCGCACTCTTCTTTTTAATTGGATCTATTTTCAAACAGACCATACATTCAAAATTCAATTAGTACAGAAGGGTATAAACTGAAAAATCTCTTACCCTACTCGTCCCACAGGCCCCCAGTTCCCCTCTCCAGAGATCTCCAGTTCCTCCAGGGGCTTTTAAACTATATTTTTGCTTTAATGCCTTCCCTTTAAATAGAATCTTACCTATAGACCCAGCCTATAGAGGCTTCCCTGGTCACTCAGATGGTAAAGAATCTGCCTGCAATGCAGGAGACCTGGGTTTGATCCCTGGGTCAGGAAGATCCCCTGGAGAAGGGAATGGCCTTCAGTATTCTTGCCTGGAGAATCCCAAAGAGCGAGGAGCCTGGTGGGCTACAGTCCATGGGTTCGCAAAGAGTTGTACACAACTGAGCGATTAGCATTTTCACTTTCATAAAGCTGATAATGAAGATGACTAAGGATGCTATTCTAAGTGCCTGGCACAAATAAACCCACACAAGCCTCTAGGGCAGGAACTACTGTGCTCCCATTTTATAGAGGAAGTGAGGCACAGAAAGGTTAAGAAACTTGCCCAAGGCCTCATAGCTAGCAAGTGGTAAAGCCAGGCTGAAGTGGGACCCAGAGAAGATGGCCTCCAACCCTGCCATCTCACCCCTCCTACTGTTCCCTCCCCCACTATACCCCAGTGGCCTGGGAGTAGGTCAGACCTGTCCTCTGTCTTTTTCCCTCTCATTTCCAGCATGAGTGGTTCTCAAACCGTGGTCCCTGGACCAGCAGCATCAGCCTCACCTGGGAACCTGTTAGAAATGTGCACTCTCATGACCCACCCCAGAGAAACTAAACCAGAAACTTGGAGGGAGGGCTCAACCGCCTGGATTAAAAAAAAAAAAATTCTCTTGATGTGGACCATTTTAAGATTCTTTATTGAATTTGTTACAGTATTTCTTCTAGTTTACATTTTGGTTTTTTGGCCGAGAGGCATGTAGAATCTTAACTCCTCGACCAAGGATCAGACAGACCTGCATCCCCTGCATTGGAAGGCAAAGTCTTAACCACTGGCCCACCAGGAAAGTCCTGCAGCCTGGATTTTAACTGGCTTTCCAGGTGATTCTGATGCAGCTAATGTTTGAGAACCACCAGCCTGCGTGTCCTCCTGGTGGGTGGAGGGGAGCAGTGTCCTCTTCGCAGGCTGACACCCCCACTCTGGGCCTCCTGTCCTGCAGAAGCTGGATCCTTTCCTTGTTGACCTTCGCCAGGCCTCCTGCCTGCTAAAGGCTTCCATCGAGGAGTTTGAGAAGGGTGAGCCCCCTGGAGGGGTGCAGGTGAGCCAGGGGCCAGAAGTGGGGAAACCACAACACACCCCCGATTCCATGGACCAAGGGCTCAGTGAAGGGGCTTTGTTTTCATTCATTCATTCAGCTGATATTTACTGGACAGTTACTATGTGTCATGCCCTGGAGACCCAGCCTGGGGCAGATCAACTTGTCCCTGCCTTCATGGGGCTCATGGTGCAGTGTGAGAGGTCATTAAAAAAAAAAAAGTAAATAGAAATGGACATTTCACTACAAGTGATGCTAAAGGCTGTGAAAGTAAGATTGAGAGTAAAGGGGAAGGAGGGTATTGAAGCTGAGCCTTGAAGGATGAGATAGAACCCTGGGAACAGAAACAGGACTGTGCTCCAGGTGGAGGGCAATCATGTTCAAAGCCCTGAGGCGGGGCTGTGCTTGGTAGATTTGAGCAAGGAGGCCAGTGTGGAACAAAGTAGGGGAAAAGGAGGAGACCTGCTAGGTCCACAACTGTATCAGGGAGAAGCTGAGTTGGGATTTGATTCTAAATGGAAAGGGAAGCCGCTGGACAGTTCTAAGCAGCAGTGGGATGATCAAATGGGCCCTTTGAGATCTGTCTGGTTGCCGTACAGAGAACAGACTGCAGAGGGAGCCAGGGTGCTGTGGGGAAATCAGCAGAGCCCTGGAATGGATGTCCCAGAAAGAGATGATGGTGCTTGGACCAGTGAGGTTGCCATGGTGATGAGAGGAAGCTTGGTTTGAGGAGATGTTTTAGAGATAGAAAGGATGTACTTTCCATAAGACCTTGAATACCAGTTGGGTATTCAAGGGAAGTCAGGCAGAATCAGGGAGTGGGGAGCCCTAGAAGGTTATAGGAGAGTGGGAACTGAGCCTCAGGCTCCTTCCCTACCCTGGCAGGAGGCCTCCAGGTGTCTGAACAAGTCCAAGGAGCTGATGGAGGCCGTGCTAAGGGACCCAGGCCTGATGAGCCTCCAGCGGGAAGGCGGAGCCACCCTGGCCAGGCTGAGACAGGAGGGCAGCAGGCTGAACTTCAACCCGGACGTCAGGTATGGGCACCAGGCTTTTCCTCCCCTCCCCCATCCTGTTCCCCGGGCTGGGACCCAGAGCTGGGGCCACTTTGCTGAGGGGACACATAGGGTGGGCTCTGAGGATGTCTGGGATGGGGTGTTTGCAGTCCCCATACCCCGAGCTGAGGCTTCTACCTTGGCAAGTCCCTTCTCTGTGACCCTCCTAAGCCCAGACATTGGAGGACAAGCTCCCCCGCTTCCGGTGACCATCATCAACCAAGCACCATCTTTGACCTAAACCTTGGGCTGAGGGCCTTCAAGAGCTTGTCTCTTATTCCTCATAAGATTACATGAGGCCCGCATCCTCCGATTTGGCTGATGGATGCTGAGGCTGAGTGAAGGGAAGTAAGAGCTAGGCTTTGTGAACACTAACCCCTGAACTGCCCTGCCTTCCCTGGCAGGGGCCTGAGAGAACTTCACAGTCTCAGAACCACAGAGCGAACAGTGCACATTCCTAGAAAGCACCAATTTTCTTAAAGTTAGGGATGGGGTGGGGTGCAAATCAGCAATTAAATCAGCCAGCAATTGTAAAAATTTTGTCTCTGTTAGAATCAGCACAATTACAAAGTTTACATAATCTCCCAAGAACGTTTTGGTTATTTAACCAACCCCAAATAGCACTTAGTATGAGCACAGCATTGTTCTACGGGCCTCAAGAATGTCAACATGTTTAATTCCCACCCACAAAGTGGATCCTAGTACCGTCCTCATTTTACAGTGGAAGAGCCTGAAGCTCGGAGAGAGGATAAGTGACTTGTCCAAGGTCACGCAGCCAGGACTTAAACCCAGGCAGCCTGGCCCAGAATCTTGAACACACCACCCTGAACTGTGCCCACAGACAGATTCATGCAGATGTGAGCGCTGGACAGCAGCTCCTGGAGGTGGAGTCATCTCCCTGCCCCTCACATGGCCTGGTGGGGCTGGCACTGCCTTTCCCAGGACACCCCTGCCTGACTGGTTGGGCTCCGGGGCCCCTTTGTTTCGCCATAGGCCCATCCAGACCGCTGGCCACCAGCAGTTCCACGAGGGGGCGCTGTGGTCCCATGTGAGCCACTCTGCGTGTTGGTTCTGCAGCTCCTGCCTGTCCCCAACTTCCTCCCGCCCTTTGCCAGACAGCCTGGCATTTTCCATCCTGTTCACTCACCCGGGGCGCTCACCCATTCCCTGGAAAGGCAGTGACCCATGGGAAGGTGCGGTCAGATGAGGCTCCCTCCAGGAAAATGGACTCTCCTTCCCTCTCCTCTTTTACCTTTTCCTTCTAAAGGATCGCTAGGGCAGAGGAGGGTGCAACCACCTTGTGAAGTGGGTTCTGTTACAGAAACGGAGATGCGGAAAGGGTGAGGAATTTGCATAAGCTCCTCTTACTGGAAGGTGGCAGGCCTGGGGTGTGAACCCAGATCTGTCCAGCTCGGCTCCTACCTTCCTAGGGAAAGACAGGATCATTTGGTTTCCTGTGGCCTCTGGTCCTCCCAGTCCCCCGGAAGGCAGAGGCTGAGGCCCAGAGAGGTGTGGGGACCTGCCCAAGGTCACACAGCAAGTCAGCAGCTGAAGCACCCAGGCCAAGGCCACAGAGTTGGAGGGAGTTAGGGAGGCAGGCCTATGCTGGGCAGGAGTGCAGGGAGTGGGGGCCAAGGGATCAACATCTTGGGTTTTTCTCACCCTCCGTGGCCTCCCAGGAGCCATCTGGCCGAAGCTGCCGCCCTCTACAGCCTTGTGGATGAGCAGCTGCACGTCCTGGCCACTGTGTCCAACCACCTCCTGAGAAGGCTGGAGCTCCGCGTCCGTCTGGGCCGCCTGGAAGCTGCCATCCACCAGGTGAGAGAGGGGAAGGAGGAGGCTGGCCCAGGGACCTGAGGGTGGAAGTGGGGCTCCTGCCACTCCAGGCCCCGCCCCAGCCAGGCGCTTTGCTCTGGTATAAAGATACCAGGTTGGCACTTCTTGGAGAGCCAGGTAGGGGTTCTTGGAGCACACGACATGCACTCCGTAAGGGTGCTTGGTGACTGAGGACATAGCTCGAGACGCTACTTTTTTTAAATGTATATAATTTTGTATATTTATTTATTTCTGGCTGTGCTAGGTCTTCATTGCTGCATGGGTTTTTCTCCAGTTGCGGCGAGCGGGAGCTACTCTAGTTACGATGCACAGGCGTCTCATGATGGTGGCTTCTCCTATTGCTGGTTCTAGGTTTGCTGGGCTCACTAGTTGCAGCTCCTGGGCTCTAAAGCACAGGCTCATTAGTTGTGATGCACAGGCTTCGTTGCTCCGAAGCACGTGGGATCTTCCCCAACCAGGGATCAAACCTGTGTCTCCTGCATTGGCAGGCAGTTTCTTTACCGGTGAGCCATCAGGGAAGCCCCCCAGAAGCTGCATTTCTTAAATACCAGCTTTGCCCCAAGCCCTGGGCTGGAGCCTTTGTGACCATCACTTTTCAACCTCATCCCTTACCAGCGACATAGGCAAGACTTTAGGATTTCGCCTACTCACTGATGAGGAAACGGAGTCTGGGAGACGTTACGTCACCTGCCCTTGTCGCACACCTGGGGGTCTGATCCTGGAGCCCACACCGGGCACCATCCTGTCCAAATGCCGGTGCCTAGAGCCACCACCTCCCTGCATGCTCGGGGTCGTGGAGCACAGGGTGCCTGGAGCCAGACGGCTTGGGTTCCAGTACCGGCTCCAGCACTTACTAGTGGTGTGATCTAGACAAGGTACTTAATTATTCAGTGCCTAGGTTTCCTCATCTGTTAAATGGGGGATAAAATTAGTGGCCACGTGGGGCTTTGTGAGGATAAAGTAGGTGAGTATGTGCCCTTTAGGACACCCCAGAATATAAAGAGGACTCGTGGGATCGAGAGCCATTTTACCCCATCTGTCCCTCATTGAATCCTCATGTCTCCAGAATTATAGGGGGGTGTTTCAGGCCAGGTCAGTGGGCCCCCAGATGACTGAGGATAAGACCTCAGCCTCTCATGAAAGCAGGAGGCTGGCCAAGGGATGTTTCCTCAGCAGTCTCTCACATCCAAACCTCCCTCCCTGCTCCAGGTCAGCCACTGGATGGAGCAGGAAGGAAGCCAGTGCCTGCAAGTGCTGACCCCCAAGGACGGAAGCTTGGAGACAGTGGAGAAAGCCCACGCAGAGTTCGAGGACTTCTTCCTTCAGGCTGCGGTGAGTTCCTGAGACTGAGGGACAGGATGGGAGCAGATGGAGAGGACCAGAGCAGGGTGGGGGTGGCACTGCTGGGAAAAGGTGCGAAGGTGGAGAAGTACTAGAAAGCTGCTTGAGACAGTGGGGGAAGCAGCTTGGATCACAAAGGGTTCGGCTTAGATACCGTCTCCTCCAGGAAGCCTTCCCTGACTACCCAGTCCAAAGATAACCAGTCTCAGAATCCCTGATGGATTTC
Source organism: Ovis canadensis (assembly GCF_042477335.2). Lineage (NCBI taxonomy): Eukaryota > Metazoa > Chordata > Mammalia > Artiodactyla > Bovidae > Ovis > Ovis canadensis. Next base: position 82,456,741 of record NC_091257.1, on the reverse strand, counting down.
TTAAAATACAGATTCCAGAGTCCTTCTCTAGTCCTACTGAATCAGCCTGGGAGGCAGGGGGAGTCTGCCTCCTCGGTGTGCTGGGCCCTGGGGCCCAGGGCAATTCAGCCCCTGTTTTAACCTTCAGGGAACTTCCAGGCCAGTTTTGTTTGTTTGTTTGTTTGTTTGTTTTTTCGGAGGGTTGGTTGGAGGGGCAACAGGGAAATAGTCAGAAAGGGAACACCGTGGTGACATAGATGAGAAGCCTCTAACTCAGACTCTGGGGTCAGGGAATTTTTCCAGAAGAAGGTGACACTAAGTAGAGTCTCAGTGGGCAAAGTGAACCCTGGGTTCCCATTTTATAGATGAGGAAACTGAGACTCAGGAAGTCTCATGCCTTGGTAGAGAGGCTGGAGCTGAGTGGACACCCTCCCCTCCCCGCTCAGGCCCAGTACCGCCGCGGCCTGGAGCTGTGCAAGCAGGCGGCCCAGCTGGCAGCAGCAGCCAGGGCTGGGGAGGCAGGAGGGACCGAGCTCCCGGAGCTGGCAGCCTTTGCCTTCACCCAGCGGGCCTTCCAGGCGAAGCTGACCCACTTCTACATGGCGGCCGAGCGGCAACGCACAGACCTGGAGACACTGCTCCACCTGCACCACTTCTGCAAGAAGGTGAGCCTTCCAGCATAAGCTTCCCACCCCTGCCCCCAGCGCCTGGAAGGAAGGGTGGGGCAGGAGCGGCGGGACACAGCGCTAGGCTCTCTTCATTCCACAGTCACTTCCACAGGAAAGAGAATCAGCTGCATTTTCTGAAAGGGAAGCAAGGTTTGCAAGATGAAGTTACCCTCCTAAACCAGATCCCGGTTTGTCCCACTACACAGGAGCCTCCCAGGGACACGAACTCTCAGAGGACCCTCAGAAAACAGCTGCTTCTTAAGTGATGGGTTTAGGGGCAGGTTGTTGTCGTTCAGTTGCTCAGTCATGTCGGACTCTTTGTGACCTCATGGACTGCAGCACGCCAGGCTTCCCTGTCCTTCGCCATCTCCCAGAGTTTGCTCAAACTCAGGTCCATCAAGTCGGTGATGCCATCCAACCATCTCATCCTCTATGCCCCTTTGTCCTCCTGCCCTCGATCTTTCCCAGCATCAGGGTCTTTTCCAGTCCGTCGGCTCTTTGCATCAGGTGGTCAAGCCGAGCTTCAGCTTCAGCTTCAGCTTCGGCATCAGTCCTTGCAATGAATATTCAGGGTTGATTTCCTTTAGCATTGACTGGTTTGATTTCCTTACTATCCAAGGGACTCTCAAAAGTCTTCTCCAGCACCACAGTTCAAAAGCATCAATTCTTCAGCATTCAGCCTTCTTTATGGTCCAACTCTCACATCCATACCTGACTACTGGAAAAACCATAGCTTTGACTATATGGACCTTTGTCGGCAAAATGATGTCTCTGCTTTTTAATATGCTGTCTAGGTCTGTCATTGCTTTTTGGAGCCTGGGGATTTCTGAGAATCCGATCAAAGTCATAGACTTGCCCTCCATATGTAGACCTTTGTAGGCAACTTCATGGGGTGAGAACCAGGCTGAGAACCTTGATCTTGTCCCACCTCTCTGTTGCAGAGTTGGGGCAACAGGAGGAAGAGGGGTAATGCCTCATGGGTTAAGGGTATCTGGAAGCTTCTCTCCCTTGTTTACTAAATTTAGCCAGTTTCAGCCCCATCAACTTTCTCTGGAGGAAGCAAACTAGCTCCAACACAGAGGCCTTCACACTGGCTGTTCTCTCAGGCTGGGAAACTTTTTCCCCTTGATGGGCCAGCTTCTTGCCTTTGGTAAGTCTCAGCTCTTATGTCCCTTCCTCACAGAGGCCCTGCCTGAGCCCCAGCCCCTGCCCCACCCGCCCCGTTCGCTCTCATCACCCTGTGCTGATGACTTCATGGAGCTCTTTGCAGTCTGAGCTTATCCTGTGGCTCCATCACCTGCTTACCTCTCCCTTATCTGTCACTGTGAGCTGGGCTCCCCGAGCAGGGACCAGGTCCAACTGGGTCCTGGTTCTATCACGGTGCCCAGGGCAGGATCAGCACCCAGAGGAGGCTCAGAAATTGGTCGCGTGAATGGAGGAAGAGTGAAGAGTCTGGTGGAGGGAGAAGGGCTGGGAGGCATGCAGGAGCCCAGAATCTTTCAGAGGTCGTACAAGACAGGAGGGGATGGCCTTAACCTTCATTCCCACCTGGCCTGTCTCTCGGTGTTCAGCCTGGGTAGGCCCTGTTCTCCTCTCTGGCTTTGAATTTTGATCCGTACAATAAGCAGTGGGGCAAGATGGTTTCTGAGATGCTGTCCACCTCTGTCTGGCTTGGCCTGGAATATCTGGTCCCAGACAGACAGACAGCTGGACGGCTCAGTGCTGGGCTCAGCCCCAGATGGAGAGCGTGCGGGCGGCAGCTTTGGCACTAAATAATAATAACACGATTGTACCGCTAAGGGAGATTTATGGAGCCCTTTCCCAGCCATGAGCTCAGTGTGCTTCCGCGAATATGAAGCCATTTATCTACAGACAAGTTCCTTTAATCCGCGGAAGGATGGTTTCCTCAGAGAAAATGGTTCTCCAGTCCCCACTGCCTAACGACTTGCTGTCGGCTTCTAAATTAATGGAGAGAAAGATTATGTTTTTCACGAGCTGCTGGAAATGTGTTGGCTCCTTTGCGGCCTGCAGACATTTTGTGGGTGACGTGGGGACAAGCAGAATCCCCAAAAGGGGCCTGACCGGAGTGAGGGGGCTTCCAGGCCAGGTCTGGCTGACAGTCTCCCTGTGGAACTGCAAGGGTGTGGCCCCGCCTGGGCCAGTTTCTCCTGTGCAAGGAGGTACTTGCAAGATACCCTCTTGAGGCAGGACAGTTGAGTTCAAATCCCAGCTTCTCCCTGACCTGAGGCAAGTGACTTCACATCTCTGAGCCTCAGTTTCCTCCTCTGTAAAATGGGCCACTGGTTCAGTGAGATCCTACATGAGATGCACAGAGGCTGGCAGACGGTCGGTGGTTCAATCAATATTAGCCAGTCTCCTCCCTCAGCACCACTTAATAGGGGTTCATACCGTCCGAGAACCCACATTTTTCAGCTCCCCAATTTTCATGATTATCTACCACAACCTCCACTCTACAGAGGGGGAATCTGAGCCCTAGAGAGGGTTGAGTCCTTACTGGTCCCTAAGTCTGGAAGACTGGCCTAAAGATCTCAAGGGTGCTGGGGATTGTTTCTGGTGGGTCCTTGGGGAAGAAAGAGGAATATTGTCATCAGCAGCAGCAGCAGAGAGAACCACAGCCATGCTGGGTGGGGCGGGGCCTACCATGGGTTGGGCATTTTTATTAATTCTCTCTAGCTAGAGTCATTCTTGAAGCCTCCTCTCTGCTCAGAGGGAGTACATCCCTATCTTCACGGAGCCCCCAACCCCCTCTTCTGTTGTCTCCCAGGTGACCTGGTTCCACATGGACTGTCAGGACCTGATGGCCCAGCTCAGGCTGGGCAAGGCCCAGAGGACCAGCCCTGGGGACCAGCGCCGTCTCCACCGCTACCTGCAGCGCCTGGCATCCGAGTTTCCTGCTGAGAAGCTCACAGCCATGGGGTTGCAGGTGGCCTCATTGAGCCGGGAGGGCCTGGGCCGGGACCTGTGGGAGGAGGCCCAGGCGAGACACGAGGACATCCAGATGCTCCTGAAGAAGGCACTGGCCCACTGTCCGTGCCCGGCAGGTTCCCCGGCCCGCCCCGTGTGCCCAGAACTCAGAGGGGCAGCCGCCAAGGACCAGGGCCTGAATGGGGAGGTCACTTCCAAGGGCAGATGGGACCTGCCCCTCCAGGACTCACTGGGTTCAGATCGTTCGCCCAAATCCCGTTGGCCTCCTTGGGCCACCAGGCGCGGACAGAACAGAAATTTCCAAGCGGCCCCTGCGACCCAAGAAGCTGGCCAGGCTGTTGAGGTTGATGAAGGCAGAAGCTCCCATGGGCCCTTAGACCCCGCGCCTGAGCGTTTCCTCACCACCCTCTTCTCCTGGCAACGACTCCCCAGGCAGACTCAGATCCCCCAGCCTGCTGGGGACAGCTTCTCCTCGGAGGGGACAGGCTCACAGACATCTCTGGAGGACTCGCCCCACACGAGTCCCCCTGCTTCCCTCTAGCTGGGAGTTCCCATTAATCACACCAGGCTCCCAAGGGCGTGGGGCGGGGGGTGCCTGGGGTGGAGCCCAGCAACAGATGGGGAGCCCAGGACTATCCCTCAGAACGTGGCTACTGAGTTTGGCCCGTGCTTGGAGGATGAGAACCCGGCACCTGCTCCTGGCCCCAGGTAGCTCCGGGAAGCCCAACTCTCACATTCAGAATAGTGAGAGCGCAGGGCAGGGCAGGGCAGGGCGGGGCAGGACATGGGGGAGTGTGGCATTGGTTCCAAAACCCCAGAGCCTCATCGTGGAAAGAGCTGACGGTACAGACCTTTCCAGAGGTCTCTGACCTAGGCAGGCCAGATGCCCACCTGGAGTTCTGGGGTATGCCAGCTTCCCCTTGGAACACGAGGGGCAGAGCTGCCCTCATGATGGAACCCAGGGTGGGGAGGTTGGGGAGTGGTTTCTTGTCTTAGGGGCCCACAAGGAAACAGACCCTATGCAAGGATTCAAGTGCACATTTCTTTGGCTTTGATCCCAGGAACTACTGGCAAAGGAGCAGGGGGAGTGAGTCTGGGAAGGGAATAAAGGGTGTGCTGTCAAGGGAACTATTGCGTGTAATTTATTCGCTGGCACTGCTGGCCTCAAGAAAAGAGAATCACCTGCTGGCGGCCAGTTAGTGCACAAAAGAGGGGTAGGGGGGTGGACTGTCTGCCGCATCTCTGTCACTTGGCTCCTCCAACAGACATGAGCATCAGTCTGAAGTTCAAGGAACCCCAGAGAGGACTCCTTCCTTCTCCTGTATCTCTGTCTTCTTCCCCTCCCCAGCACAGGTCCTCAGACCCTACCATCTGCTCTCCCCACCCCCAAGCCCCACCTCTCTTTAGGCACAGCCTCTGGTGTCCAGTGCCCTCAGGTTTTGCTGTGGTAGGGAGCCTCGTCCCCAGCCAGCAGGTGGTGCGAGGAGACAGTGGGAAGAGACCCAAGAGGCTCTGAGATCAGAGCATCCAGAAGAAAGTGAGCCTTTCACAATGCCCGGAGTGACCCCGGCTGGCGCCTCCCCTGAATGTCATTATCCCAAGAGCGTGCGCCCATCTGTCCTAGGATGCCTCACCAAGGTGGCCTCTGGTAGCTTAGCCCTGGAATTTTCCTGGCTCTGGGATGAGGGTGGGGCACACGTCCTCCCACAAGATGAGGCTCTAGAAGGAGCGGGGGAGGCAGGACCAGAGAACAAACAGGGTTTCTCAAGAGCTGTCTCAGTAGAGAGAGTCACACAAACCTCAAGGCCCAAAATGTCTCTGGGCATCTTCCGGGACTCAAGATTCCATCAAGAGTGGTCTGAGGCCTCTCTGCCTGAGAACCACAAGCAGAGCTGATCGAAGGCAGCTTCCTAGGGGATCCCACCCCAGAAAATCAAAACCAGGCCCCGTGGGGTGGGATGGCTGGAACTTGCATTTGTAACCAACTGCTCAGGCAACACAGTGAAGTGTGGGTGCTGTTGGGAAACACTTGGGGCTGAGACCTGAGCCGATCCCCCGACCCCAACCCCAAGCCAGCTCTGATCTTTCATTCCAATCTCCTGCCTTCTGTCCAGACAGGCCTGAGGATGCAGGAGGCATTTGATTGCCCATCTCCATCTATGCCTGTTGCCTCAGAGGGGGACTGAAGGCTCTTAAAATGCTGTTGCCATAGCAACAGCATCCAGCCAGTGGGGACCACAGGCAGGGAGCCAGGCTACCTGGGGTGTAAGAATGAAAACTGAGTTCTGAGAGGCTACAGCTACTGCTAGGGCTGAGGGGGGCTGAGGAGGGGTGTGGATAATTCAGGAATCCTTGGGAGAGAGGGTCTCCAAAGCCATCTCGTACATCCCTCTGTCTCCAAAAAGAACCGAACCCCAACAATTTGTTTATTCACAGCAGCCCAAAGGAGAGAAGGAGGTGCAGAAATGAAATATAGTAATTAATAATAGTAGGGCTTTCTGGTGGCTTGGTAGTAAAGAATGCCAGCCAATGCAAGAGACACAGGTTCGACCCCTGGTCTGGGAGGATCCCACATGCCAAGAAGCAGCTAAACCGGTGCACCACAACTAGTGAGCCTGTGCCCTAGAGCCTGGGAACTGCAACTACGAAGCCCTCATGCTACAACTATTGAAGTCCGTGTGTTCTAGAGCTCATGATCAGCAACAAGAGAAGCCACCACAGTGAGAATCCCAAGGGCCACAGAGACAATCCTGCATGCAGCAACAAAGACCCCAGCACAGCTAAAAAGTAAGTAAAAATTTAAAAATGATTAATAATAATATTAATAGTTAACATTTATTCTGTGTTTTCTTTGTGCCTGGCTTGGTGCTAAGCCCTTTAGAAGCTTTGCTGGCCTTGTTGAATTTTTCTCAACAATCCTACGAAGCCTATACTGATAAGGAGGAAACTGAGACTCAGAGAGATTTGGTGATGCCTTGCCCAGTGTCACATCGTGAGTGGCAGAACTGGGACTCGACACAGACTGATGCTTCAGACTCACCCTCGGACAAGCTGGGCTGGTTGCTAATTCTGCAGTGACCATGGGCTTTGTCTCTTCAGCAGTCCTGCTGTGCCCGGACACTGCCACGCAGCCAGGGGCTTTGGCTGGGCCGGGACCTGGCCCTTTAGGCAGCACTTTCTCTGGTCTCCAAAAGCATCCAAGGTAGCGTGGCTTGGTGGTCTGTCACATGGATGGACTGGGGTCCTGCCCAGGCTCCATAAATCACAAGCTTTGGCCAGATTATGCCACCTTTCTGTGCTTTGATGTCCTCATCCTTAAAATGAGAACCACCAGACCTCAGGGGCTTGCTATGAGTATTAAATGAGTTACTATATGGAAGGTCCTTAGAAAGGCTCCTTAGTAAGTGTTCATTAAGTGATGTGTAGTGTTATACTCTGGCACCAAGCCAGCCCAGCCCCTGAATTCATTACCCAACAAATCAGGGAAGAAATTCCTCCAGAGGACGTCAACGGATTCCCAAAGAGTCTTTTGCTCTTTGAATCATGTGGACTCCCTGATTAGTATTCTGGATCCCCAGCTGTCTCCTGAAAGCCAAAGAGAGCTGATTGATTGACTTTGCCCTGATCTGCCCATGGAGGAGGCATGGTATGCCCCTCCACCCCAAAAGATTCTCTACTAATCCCCAAATTCTGTTCTGAGGCTGAGGAGGGGCAATGTCTCTCTGTTGGATCTCTTAAGAAAGTTTGCAGCCTGTTCTGGTGGGAAGAAAATGGGGCTGAGGAGGAACCCCAAGTCTGTCAGTGATTTGACTGTGATTATCCCAATGTGTTGGGAAACCCGTTGCAAGCTCCAGGAGTGGTGGGCAAGGGCTGGTAGGAGCACAGCCTGGGAGTCAGGGACCTCACATGACCCTTCCGCCCTGTTGCCTGTTGGCTGCCTTCATGACCCCAGGCAGGTTGCTTTCCCTTTTTGGTCCTAAGTTTACCCCATCTGTCCCATTGGGTCACTGAATGGATAAGGAACTTTCTCTTCTTTTGATCAGAGAGCCCAGCCTTTGAATTCAGGCTTAATTGTCTGGTGACTCTGAGCAGATGGCTGCCTCTCAGTTTTCCCCATCTGTCCAGTGGGTGTGTCAAGCCTGCTGGGCCAGGATAATAAGATCGCGGGATCCTTGAGCTCCACATTACGTCTTTTCCTCCCTGGAGGGCTGAGAAATCCAGACTGTGAGGTCTGAGAAATCCACTGGGCAGTGGCTGGAGGCAGAGGTTGGACTGAGCCCAAACAGAAGTTCAGGCACTTTACAGTTTACAATGCTGTGGGTTTTTTTTTTTTTTTTTTTGTCCATTCATTCTGCATCCGATATTCCCTACCACCCTGACTGCATGAAATTCACACTCTAGAATGTTTCCATTTTACAGATGAGAAGACTGAAGACTGGAGAGGAGAGGTGACTGGCCCAAGATCACACAGCAAGAGAAAAGAAGGACCAGAGAAGGGAAACCACAGAATTTGGATTGAGCTCTGGTGCATGCTCACTCCAGGAGAGCAGATGCTCAGCCACTCTGAGGTGGGCACCCCACACCCTCAGGTCTTCAAGTTACCCACATTAGACCAAGACAGGGCAGCTGGCAGCACAAGCCGCCCTCTGGGTACAGCAATGTTCTGTTCTCTGTGAGCTTCGAACTGGCTTTCAGCCCAGGACAAACCCATCAGGCCCAAAACCCCACCCTCTCCCAGCTGCAAAATAGCTCCCTGAGGCCAGAACCTGTGGGCTCCCTGGAGAATAAACAACTCCTCTGGCCAGGTAACAGGACCCCTGGATCCCATCCCCTGCAGTCTAGGGCATGATGGGTATCTGGGTGAACTGCTGCACTTCCTCAGGCCTTATTGTTTCCATCTGTGAAATGGGGGGATTGGTCAAGACCAGAGATGGCAAGAGGATGTCATCTGGCCTGTGGAACCCTCCCAAGTCTGCCTCCTTCTCTGAGTACCATCCATTCAGGCACCCTGGCTGGAAACCGCGAATTGTCCTTGAACTGCCCCAGAGACCCCAGATCCACCCTCCTCATCTCTCTCTAATCTACTTCTTTCTCTTTCCATCCTCCCATCCTCATCCCAGCCTTCATCTTCTTTCCCCTGGACAGTTCTAACAGTATCCTCAATGGTCCTCCTGCAGCCTCTTGGGCCCTTTGATCTGCCCTCCGCACAGAAGTTAGAGGGACCTTTGTAAAATGTAAACTAACACTAGTCCCCGCTTAACACAGCCCAGCAGCATCCCAAGGCACTCCAGGTAACCCCCACTCTGCCCATCGCTGTGATCTACAAAGTTCTGTGTGGTCAGGCCTCTGCCCATCACTCTAGCCTTACCTCACTCCCTTATCTCCATGCTCTCTGAGTTCCAACAGCACTACCTTCCTCTTAGTTCCTGAGCTGTTCCAAGCTCTTTCAAGTTCCCCTGGAAGCAGACCTGGCCACAAGGACTAAGATACTGGTGATTTGCTGAAGAGGAGATCATGAAATCATGGAAAGGGGAAATAGGACAGAGAAGGGAAGCAAGCCAAGGTACAATTTCAGATCTAGCCTCAGCCTCTGCCTAATCACCTGGAGATTGCTGGAGGGTATTTTCCCACTGCAGGCCTCTGCAAAAGCCTGCTGCACAAAGCAAGGCCCAGGAACCCTAGAGCAGTGCTTGCTTGGAAGGTTAAAAGTGTGGGCCCATAGAAGATAATATTCTGTATTACAATACATAGCAAGTTCTCACCACTAAATTATAAATTTTTTAAAGTTCAACTGAAAAATAGGGAAAGGAGGGACTTCCCTGGTGGCCCAGTTGGTAACACTCTGAGCTCCCAATGCAGGGGGCCTGGGGTCTGATCCGTGGTCAGTGCACCAGCACACACCACAACTATGACCTGGTGAGGCCAAACAAATAAATAAACATATTAGAAAAATGGGTAAAGGATCTGAATAGGTATTTCTCTAGATAAGATACACAAAATTTCAATAAGGGCATGGAAAAATTCTCAACATCATTAGTCATCGAGGAAATGCAAATCAAAGCCACCATGAGATATCATTTTACATTTACTAGGCTAGCTAGAATTTTAAAGTCCAGTAATGTTGGCTGGATGTGGAGAAATTGGAACCTTCATACATTGCTGGTGGGAAATGTAAAATAATGCAGATGCTTTGGGGAAAGATCTTATTTAAATAGTTAAATATCAAGTTATCATATGACCCAGCAATTTCCTTCCTAGGAATTTTACACCCAAAAGAAATGAAATCATATGTCCACAAAAAAATTTCTACATGAAGGTTTAGAGCAGAATTATTCATCATTGTTAAAAGGCAGAAGCAATCCAAATAGTGGTCAACCAACAAATGGATAAACAAAATGTAGTATATTCATACCATGAGATATTATTCAGCCATAAAAAGGAATGAAGTCACTTCTGAACTTATTCTATGAAGCAACTGTTATCTTGATACTAAAGCCAGATAAATATATCACAGGAAATGAAAATTACAGTTCAATATTACCTTATGAATATAGATATAAAAATCCTCAACAAGATACTAGCAAACCAAAGAAAATAGCACATTAAAAGAATTATACAGTGTGATCAAGGGAGATTTATCCCAGGAGTGCAAGGGTAGTTAAAGATAAAAGAAAATCAATCAGTAAAATATACCACATCAACAGATTAAAGGGAGAAAAATCATGATCATCTCAATTGTCTCATTTGACAAAATCCAACAGCCTTTCAGGTTAAAAACAAAATAAAATAAAAACAAGAACAAAAAGAAAAAATACTACTCTGAAAATAAAAGGGAAATTATTTAACATGATAAATGAAATTCATGAAAACATAACAACTAAGATCAAATCAGTGGTGAAAGACTGAAAGCTCTCTCCCTAAGGTCAGGAGCAAAACAGGATGCCTGTTTTCACCACTGCTATACAATATTGTACTGGCAGTTCTGGACAAGAAAATTAGATAAGAAAAACATATAAAAGGAATTCAATTAGACTGTAAAAAGAGCAATTAAACCTCCAAAAGAAAAAAAAAAGGCTTCCAAACTGAAAAGAGATGAGTAAAATTGTTTTTATTCACAGATGGCATGATTCTGTGTATAGGAAATACTAAATAATCCACAAGAAAGCTACTAGAGCTAATAAACAAATTTAGCGAAGTTGTGGGTTACAAGAACAACACACAAAGATCTGTATTTCTACACACCAGCAATGAGCAATCTGAAAAGGAAATTAAGAAAGCAATTTCATTTCCAAAAGCATCTGAAAGAATAAAATACTTGGAAATAAATTTAGCCAAGGAGATGAAAGACATCATATTCATGGGTAGGAAGGCTTAACATTGTTAAAATGTCAATACTATCCAAAGGGATCTGCAGATTCAACATAATCCCTATCAAAATTCCAACAGCCTTTTTTTGGACAGAAACAGAAAAACTGACCCTCAAATTCATGTAAAATAGCAAGCGGCCCCCAGGTAGACAAAACAACTTGAAAAAGAAGAACAAGCTAGGGAGACTCTCAGTTTCCAATTTCAAAACTTACTACAAACCCACAGTAATCAAAAGAGTGTGGTACTACCATAAGGATGGACATCTAGACAGAGGGAATCAAAATAAACCCATACATCTACAGTCAACTGCTTTTCAGCAAGGCTGCCAAGTCCATTCAATGGGGAAAGAACGAGCTCTTAAACAAATGGTGCTGGAACAACAGCATTTCTTCTTGTAAAAGAATGAAATTGAACCTCTTTATTTGTATAAGCTTCGCAGCATATACAAAAATTATCTCAAAATGGATCAACAACTTAGACTGTAGGGGATAAAGCTACAAATCTCTTAGGAGAAAACATAAGGATAAGTCTTCATGAGCTTGGATCTGACAATCAGTTCTTAGCTATGACACCAAAGGCATGAGCAGCAAAAGTAAAAGTTGATAAATTGGATTTCATAAAAATAAAAAACTGTATATTTATCAAAGCATATTATCAAAAAAATGAGAAGGCAACCTACAGAATGGGAAAAAATATTGGCACATTTTATATATGATGAGGGTTTAGTATCCAGAATATATAAAACACTCTTACAACTCAGCAAGAAAAAGACAAGTAACCCAATTTAAAAACAGGTAAGGAACTTTAATGAGACATTGCCCCAAAGAAGATATATAAATGGCTAACAGGTACATAAAAAGATGCTCAACATAATTAGTCATTAGGGAAATGCAAGTCAAAACCACAAACAGATACCATTTCACACTACTAAGATGAATATAATTGGAAAAGCAGAAAATGAATATTGGTGAGGACATAGCGAAATTGGAACACTTGTACAATGCTGGTGGGAATGCAAAATGGTGCAGCCCCTGTGGAAACCATTTCGGTGGTTCCTCAAAAAGGTAAACATAGAATGACTCAGCAATTCCACTCCTAGGTATATATCCAAAAGAATTGAAAACAGGGGCTCAAACAGGTACTTGTACACCAATGGTCACAGCAGCATCATTCATAGTAGCCAAAAGGTGGAAATGATCCAAGTGCCCATCAAAATGTGGTATATATGTACAATGGAATAGTATCCATCTATAAAAAGAATGTTCTGATACATGCTACAGTAGGGATGATCTTTGAAAACATTTTGCTAAATGGAACAAATCAGGAAAAAAAAGAACCAATATTGCACGATTTCATGAAATACCTAGAGCAGGCAAATTCACAGAGGCATAAAGTAGGTCACAGTTTATCAGGGGCTTGGAGGAGGGAGGAATAAAGAATTATTGTTTAATGGGTCCAGAACTCGCAAATCTATAGAAACAGAAAGTAGATTAGTGGTTGCTTAGGATTGGGAGTGTGGGGTGAGAGGACATGAATCCTTAAAGAGCAAAGTGTTTTTGGGTTTTCTGGGGTCATAAAAATGTTCTGAAATTGACTATGATAATGGTTGCAGGTATCTGTGAATATACTAAAAACTATTGATTTGTATACTTTAAATGGGTGAATTGCATAGTATGTGAACTATATCTCAATAAAGTTTATTTTTTCTTTAAACAATCAAACAAACAAAAAAGCAGACAGAAGCCAAAGGAGGGATGCAGAGAAACAAACAATGATCATAGGAAATCTGGAGGTAGCACTGACAATTTCTGCTTACAATCTATTTCTTGTCTCAAGGCCTGGAATGTTCTTCCCCTATCTTTTCAATTAGCTAAGCCTTCTTTATCCTTCAGATATCAGCAACAGAGTCAGACTTTCCTGGGTACCCTTAAGGAGTCAAAATCCCCCTTTATGCAGACCATGTAGTTCTTCTTCTTATCACTAATCTCAATTGCTATTTTGCAATATTTTATTAATGCTCATATCCCCCACTAAACTCTTGTGAGTTTCACAAGAACAGGAACTGAACCTGCCTGCTCAATGTACCCTAGGCACAGGGAAGAAAATCAACAAAATTTGTTAGATGAATGAATACCAACTTTGATTGATTAGTAGGGACTGCCTAAAGCACTTGGTTCTCTCGGTTAGAAGGACTTCTATGATTGATTAATGATGTCTGCCATGGATGAGTATGTGACGGAGATACTAGTGTTTGGTGCTCCTGCTTAGTCATCTGACTCTTTGCATCCTCATGAACTGTAGCCCGCCAAGCTCCTCCGTCCATGGAATTTTCCAGACAAGAATGCTGATGTGGATTGCCATTTCCTGCTCCAAGAGCTCTTTTGGACTCAGGGACTGAACCCGCGTCTCCTGTGTCTGCTGCCTTAGCAGGTAGATTCTTTACCACTGATGCGTCCCCAGATTGCCATCCCTGAGCTACAAAGGGCCATCCCTCAGGGTCTCCCATCAGAGGGCGCTCTAGAAACAGTCTCATCTCCCTCAGCTCCCAGGAGGAGAGTGCAGTTGTCATCCCAGCTGGCCTTGATAATCAATCACACAACCATGCGATGCCATTAGGATTTGTCACTGAGTCACATCCAGGTGCGCCAGGCAGGAGCAAGCGGCCTCATTTGCATCTCATCTGCATGGAAATTTGCATACGCCTCCACAGCTCTGTCTCCTTGCAATTTTCAAGTTAAAATGTCATTATCACTCCTGTGAAGCCTGTTAGTTCTTGATTTCATTTTCCCTGCTCCTCTACCCAGACTCCCTCCTAAGCTTCAGACATTCACGCCTGGGCTGGGAGAAGAAAATAGGTTGGTTCTGTTGCTGATTCACTTGTGATTTCCCTCTCCAGGCCATGTCTGTGCCACTCCTATGGGAGCTGCCTATGGGAGCTGCCCTTTAAACAGTCACAGGAGGGCTGCAAATTTAGCCGCTAGACTGTCCCTGTGAAACCTCCAATTCCCCACCTTTAAAAGCCTTTGACCTTGTTGTGCCCTCCTCCTGGAAAAGCCTTCTCCATTTTCTTCAGGGTGAATGTCCAGCATCCCACCCTTTAGTTCTCAGTTTATATTGTGCTGCAGCCCCTCAGTCATAAACTGATTGGCTGAAAAGATAGACATGTGACCCAAACTCACCCATAAGATTCCTTTCTCAGGATTTGGATTTGGGACTCAGAGATGCTAGGCAGTTTCTGAACTGAGCATGTGTAAAGTTGAGTTCAGAGGGCACTTGTGTCCAGCTGTGTCCACAGAAAGCAGAGAAGTAGTCCTGGGGAAGGAGGGGGAGACCAAAGCTGATAAGCCCAGAGCCAGCCTCGAGAGACCCAGAGTCAGCAAAGGACAAGGCTCCCAATCCAGTTCCCACCCCTGAGGCTGGGCTGCCCTGCTCTCTACTGGTTCCACCCCGTGTCTCTTTTCATGCTTCAGCAAGATCTAAAGCCCCGTATTTCTTGCGACCCAGAGGAAACAATAAGGAGATGAAATGGAAGCTTGAGGACCCCAAAAGGAACTTTCGAGGGAAAAAAATCTGATACTTGACATCTCAAAAAGAGCACAGAAGCTGTTGTGAAAATAGAAAGCAGAATTTAAAATTAACTTTCTTTTTTGATGTTTATACTGAGAAAAGGGGGCATCATAAGTTCTTTAGATACAGGAGCTATGACTTTCTCTTTCTTTTAAAAAAATGTGTATTGAGGTTGATTTACAATATTATATGTTTCAGGTATACGACATAGCAGTTCACAATTTTTAAAGATTATGCTCCATTTATGGTTATTTTAAAATATTGGCTATATTCCCTGTGCTGTATAGTGTATCCTTGTAGCTTATTTATTTTATACACTACGGTTTGTACCTCTTAATCTCCTACCCTTATCTTGCCTCCCCCCACTTCCCTCTCCTCACTGGTAACTGCTCGTTCTCTGTATCAGAGTCTATTTCTCTTTTTGTTACACTTGTTATATTTGGTTGTATTTTTTAGATTCCACTTATCAGTAATGTCATACAGTATTTATCCTCTGTCTGACTTAATTCACTTAGTATAATACCCTCCAAGTCAATCCATGATGTTGCAAATGGCAAGATTTCATTTTTAATGGCTGAATAGTATTCCATAATAAATACACATTTGTATGCATGTATATATATATAGACCACATTTTCTTTCTCCATTCCTCTGTTAATGGACACTTGCATCGCTTTCCTAGTTTGCCAATTGTAAATAATGCTACTGTGCACATTGGGGTGAATGTATGTTTTTAAATTAATCTTTTCTTTTTTTTTAAGCAATAGGAGCTATGACTTTAATCTTCCAAAAAGCTAGGATCATCACCCTGCCCAGAGGCTACCTCTTCCAGGAAGCCCACCCGGATGACCCCAACCAAATCAGAAAGGCTCTCCTACATCTCTGAACCTCTCAGCCCTCAGTTTACCCTTCATGCTGAGCACTCATCCCCTTAATCTGACCTTCATTCCCTTGGGACTATGTATAACCAGAGGGCCCCATCTGAGGCCTGGAGGTCTGCCCCTCTCAGTACCTGACATTGTTTGTTACTACTAATAAAATCTAATACAAAATGACAATGGCCTTTTATTTGCTGAACATCTATTCTGTGCCAGATTTGTTGCAGGTGATTTGCCTGAGTTATTTCATCATCACAGCAGGTCCATCAATTTTATAACAGAGAAAATTAAGGAAGTCAACCCTAAATATTCATTGGAACGACTGATGCTAAAGCTGAAGCTCCAATACTTTGGCCATCTGATGTGAAGAACTGACTCATTGGGAAAAACCCTGATGCTGGGAAAGATTGAGGGCAAGAGGAGACGGGGACGACAGAGGATGAGATGGTTGAATGGCATCACTGACTCAATGGACATGAGTTTGAGCAAACTCAGGGAGATAGTGATGAACAGAGAAGCCTGGTGTGCTACAGTTCATGAGTTCTTAAGAGTCGGACATGACTTAGCGACTGAACAACAAAGGGTCAGAGAGGTTAGGTAATACTTCATAGCTCACACAGCCCCTAACTGGTAAAACCAGGATGTGAACCCAGGAAGTCTCACTTCAGAATATGGGCTCTGAACCTCCCCACATAGATTTGAATTCCCATGCCATCGGAGAAGGCAATGGCACCCCATTCCAGTACTCTTGCCTGGAAAATCCCATGGATGGAGGAGCCTGTAGGCTGCAGTCCATGGGATCGCTGGACACGACTGAGCGACTTCACCTTCACTTTTCACTTTCATGCATTGGAGAAGGAAATGAAAACCCATTCCAGTGTTCTTGCCTGGAGAATCCCAGGACAGGGGAGCCTGGTGGGCTGCTGTCTATGGGGTCGCACAGAGTCGGACACGGCTGAAGCGACTTAGCAGCAGCAGCAGCGGCCATTGGAGAAGGCAATGGCACCCCACTCCAGTACTCTTGCCTGGAAAATCCCTTGGGCGGAGGAGCCTGGTAGGCTGCAGTCCATGGGGTCGGGAAGAGTCGGACACGACTGAGGGATTTCACTTTTCACTTTCATGCATTGGAGAAGGCAGTGGCACCTCACTCCAGTGTTCTTGCCTGGAGAATCCCAGGGACGGGGGAGCCTGGTGGGCTTCTGTCTATGGCGTCTCAGAGTCGGACACGACTGAAGCGACTTAGCAGCAGCAGCAGAGATGCCCTATGACTTGAAGAGTTTTCAAAAATGTACCTGTTCCAAAAGCCTTCTGCCCTAGCTTGTGGCTGATGCCTCCGTGTCTGACATTTATGCTTCTAATACTTTGAGTTAAGTAATGATCCAACCGTAGGGTAGCCAGACATTTGCCTGGGACAGCCTCAATTAGTTCCAACTGTCCCCACATAATTATTAATAGCTCTCCAAAGTGTTCCCATTTGGCCAATAAATTACATGGTCACCCTACCCATCTGGTGTATTTCAGTGAAGAACAATGCCTCCCTAAGAACAGGGGGTGGGGATGGGCAGGTCTGGTGCCCCCCTCACTGCTGGAGAGCAAGGCTGGGGCAGGGAGGTGGAGGCCAGGGGAGCCTCAAGGCCACTGGGATGTGGGGATGAGTCATGCAGACTGTCTGCACAGCTGAAATCTGCAGGGAAGGAGCTGCTGGCTTGTCCTCGTTCCTCTATCATTCCCACGCATCCCATTCACCCTGGGGAAGGAGCTGTGGGCAGAATGTCAACTAGGGTCCAGCTGCAATTTCTGCTCTCCACCCTCAACTCCCCCCTGAAAAGGGGTGACCTGGTTTCTCCTCTGGAACTCAGTTTGCCCATCCCTTCAAATGGGAGCAATTATCCTGGTTCTAATGGCCAGGAAGCTGGAATAGGATAACTGGGGATGAGATGCCTGTAAGGACCACCTGCTTTCACACACACCCCCACCCCGTGAACTCCTGTGGACACAGCCACATCTGGCTGGGACTCGGGATTTCCAGCTGCCAATGACCTGAGACAGGAAGCTTCAATGGGCCTGCACAAGGGCTGGGAACATCCCAGCATCCCCAGTGCTCTCAGAGAGGGTCACTTCCCTCCCCCTAAACGTGCACTTGAGCATTTAGGGTTTCATCTCACTCAATCATTTATTCTCTCTAAGTTATTTCCTCCTCTGGAAAGCAAGGATACCAGTAAGAGTCCATAGCCTTCAGGGCTGTCATAGGGTTGAAGGAGATGTATGTAATTCTCAGCCTTGGAGGGCCATGTGTGGGACGTAGCATCATTATTAATGACCTATTTACAAGGGATTCTGAACCCCAAGAAGCCTCTGCTGGGCCACCTCTGTGGAAGGAGATGGGGCCTCAGATTCCAGTCCCAGCTCGGCCATTGGTGAGACGCCAGGAAAGTCACTCCCTTCTGTAAGCCCTGGATTCTCCTCCAGTTGCTGGGGAAAGTATTAGATGGTGGAGGAGGTGGAAGTCTGGAATCATCTGGATCAGGGAGCCAGCGCTAATCTACCTGAACACTGGCCTGCCTCTCATGTCTCCCAGCTAAATCTCAGCAGCCCTGATCTCAGTGATTCTTTCTCTGAAATCTGCTCATGACCCTGTGCCCCTGGGGTACCCTTGACCTCTTACAGGGGGCCTATTTCTACCATCTGCTCTCTGAGGGGCCCTATTCTCTGGGTCCAGGCCAGGATATCCCAGCTCCAGCCTTCAACCCTCAACACATAACCACGTCCTGTGGCTCAAGGAAGGATTTCGCAGCTGATTTTGTCTCAACGTTTCCCCATCTGCTTGGCCAACCATCTTGCAAAGCTGGGATCACTGGGGCCATTGTGTGGGTGGGGGTTTTCTTGTTTCCTTCATTGTTTGTAGGAAAAAGGCTTAGCAACTCTGTTAATATGTTTCCACTGCAGGAAGGGCCCCAGGATTAGCTCTGCAAGGAGATCCAAGACTGAGCATGAGCTGGATTTGACCAGAAAGGGCATGATTGGGTCTGAGGGAGGGATCCGCAGTGTGGGCTTCCAGTGGCAGTGCTGACGCTGCCTTGACCCAGGAGATCCCAGGCCCAGACCCCACTCTGGGGCCCTTACAACATGTGTGGGGGGCAGACTGCATTTCCCAAAGGTGGCTGTGACAGCCCCTACCATCTCACTTGCTTTTCTTACCATGTGACCCTGACTCTTCTATTGAGCACAGATCAGAAAAAATGCAAATCTAGGGACTTCGCTGGTGGTCCAGTAGTTAAGAACCTGCCTTCTGATGCAGAGGAAGCAGGTTTGATCCCTGGTCGGGGAGCTAAGATCCCACCTGCCGAGAAGCAACTAAGCCCACGGACCACAGCTAGAGAAGTCAGCGAGTGCCACAGATACTGAGCCTTTCTGGTCTAGAGCCCGTGCTCAGCAACAAAAACCCAGGGCAGCCATTGTTAATGGATGCCATGGGTCTATCGCTTAGGGTGCTTAGCCAATGAACACACCAAGTACTTTCATTAAAGCAGAAGCATTTATTACTTGTGACAAGTAAGGGGACAAGGAGTTAGCTCTCAAAGTACAATCTCCCAAAAAGCAAGATTCAATTCAATTCAATTCAGTTCATTTCAGTCACTCAGTCGTGCCCAGCTCTTTGCAACCCCATGAATTGCAGCACGCCAGGCCTCCCTGTCCATCACCAACTCCCGGAGTTCACTCAGATTCATGTCCATCAAGTCAGTGATGCCATCCAGCCACCTCATCCTCTGTCGTCCCCTTCTCCTCCTGCCCCCAATCTCTCCCAGCATCAGAGTCTTTTCCAATGAGTCAACTCTTCACATGAGGTAGCCAAAGTACTGGAGTTTCAGCTTTAGCATCATTCCTTCCAAAGAAATCCCAGGGCTGATCTTCAGAATGGACTGGTTGGATCTCCTTGCAGTCCAAGGTACCCTCAAGAGTCTTCTCCAACACCACAGTTCAAAAGCATCAATTCTTCGGCAAAGTTTTAAGCTAAGGCTGCAAGCATATTCATGGAAGGGCAAGTGTGACCTTCCACATAGAGGTGGAGTTTGAGACCCGCTTGTGCGGTATGACAACATGCTCAAACACACACTGCATGTTCAAAAAATGGTGGTAATCCCCACCCTTGGGCTGGAGAGTTTAGCATTAGAATGATGCAAATCTTACTCTAGGTTGTCAAAATCCAGGCGGTTAGTTGAATGAAGTCACCAGGGTCAGCAAAAGTCAGTATCATCATGCCTTAGGCTCCGGTTAGTCTGGTGGATGAGTGCTCAAGGAGGGTTGGAGCCTGCAGAACAACTCAAAAATGTGCTTCAAGCTGACCTCTACCTCTGAAACAGAAACAGGAGTCTTTGTGATTGATTTTTAAAAAATGATTGTATTTCTTTATTTGGGGCTATGCTGAGTCTTTATTGCTGCCCGGGCTTTTCTCTAGTTGCAATGTGTAGGCTTCTCTTGTTGCAGAGGGTGGGCTCGTGGGCTCAGTAGTTGTGGCTTCTGGGCTTTAGAGCACAGGCTCAATAGTTGTGGCCAATGGGCTTAGCTACTCTGAGGCATGTGGGATCTTCCTGGATCAGGGATGGAACCCGTGTCTCCTGCACTGGCAGGCAGATTCTTTACCATTGAGTCACCAGGGTAAACCCTATGATTGCTTTTTATCTTTGCTGAAGTTATTTCTTTCGCCTGATCACAGTTGTTTGTTCCTGCATTCTTTTTTTTTTTTTTTTTTTTGCAGAAGATCGGGTTCAATCTCTAGGTTGGGAAAATCCCCTGGAGAAGGAAATGGCAAACCACTCCAGTGTTCTTACTTGGACAGAGGAGCCTAGTGGGCTACAGTCCTTGTGGTCACATAGAGTCGGACACAACTGAGCAACTAACTACTGAAACCTATTCTTTGTTTCCACGTGAAGACCTATAGGAGGCTATAGTTTACCTTTCTCGCAATCATCAATAAAGAGAACACAGAGGGGTTCTGAAATTCACACTCTGGTTCTTGAGTTTATCCAGGGCATATTACACTTTCTCTCTCTCTCTTTTTTTGGTAAGATTTTTTTTTAAGTGGACCATTTTTAAAGTCTTGATTGGATTTGTTACAATATTGTTTCTGTTGTATGTTTTGTTTCAGTTTTGTTGACCATGAGGTATGTGGGATCTTATCTCCCTGACCAGGGATAAAACTGGCACCCCTGCATGGGAAGGCGAAGTTTTAACCATTGGATTGCCAAGGAAGTTCCTACACTTTCTCTTATTGCCTGCTATTCTGCTTCTGCAAAATACGACATAGTCTGGTTTAACCACATCCTTTCCTTATCACTGTACTTCCCTGGTGGCTCAGACGGTAAACCGTCTGCCTACAATGCGGGAGACCCGGGTTCAGTCCCTGGGTTGGAAAGAGCTCCTAGAGAAGGAAATGGCAACCCACTCCAGTATTCTTGCCTGGAAAATCCCATGGACAGAGAAGCTTGGTAGACAACAGTCCACGGGGTCATAAAGAGTCAGATACGACTGAGCAACTTCACTTTCACTTTTCCTTATCACTGTCTTGCTAACATCTGGGAATGCAGCCACCAGGCTATAAGGCAGCCCCAAACTATCCACCTAGAAAGGGACCACCAGAAGGGGCCTTATGTAGGGGTTTTGGTGACCGCCCCCAATGAGCTCCTAGCTGACAGTTGGCATCAGTCTCCAGACCTGTGAGTGAGTTTGCTTCCATGTGATTCCAGCCTCCAGCCACTGAATCACCCTCCAAGCACTTCCAGTTGACAACATGGATCAGGACAAACTGTCCCTATTTGTGCCATGTCCAAATTCCTGGCCCATAGAACCAGGAAGTATCATAAAATGCTTTTCTTCGACCACAAAGCTTTGGGTGGTTTGTGACGCTAAGATAGTACAGGAATACTGGCCCTCCTAGGGGTTGCCTCACCCAACATCCTGAGCCCTCCCACATGGTGTGGGTCTCATCCCCCTTGCTGAACCTCAACCATAACCTTTCCCAGAATATCCTGTCCTTATTCAGATGGAGAGATGGGTTCAGGGGGATCAGGGACTTGCCTAGGGTACCACAGACCTCAGTGACTAGCTGCCCTGCTGCAGGGGAGCTCTGATTAAACCACATCTCTTAAAGCAACTACAAAGGACAGCTGCGGGGTTGGCCCACTTTCTGTTTTTTGTAAATAAAGCTTTATTATCACATAGCCATGCCCATTTATTTACATATCTCCTTTGCCGCTTTAACCCTACAAGGGCACAATCAAGTATGGCCCACAAAGCCTGAAACAGTAACTGGTCCTTTACTGGAAGTTCAGTTCAGTTCAGTTCAGTAGCTCAGTTGTGTCCAACTCTTTGCGACCCCATGAATCGCAGCACGCCAGGCCTCCCTGTCCATCACCAACTCCCGGAGTTCACTCAGACTCACATCCATCGAGTCAGTGATGCCACCCAGCCATCTCATCCTCTGTCGTCCCCTTCTCCCCTTGCCCCCAATCCCTCCCAGCATCAGACTCTTTTCCAATGAGTCAACTCTTCACATGAGGTGGCCAAAGTACTGGAGTTTCAGCTTTAGCATCATTCCCTCCAAAGAAATCCCAGGGCTGATCTCCTTCAGAATGGACTGGTTGGATCTCCTTGCAGTTAGCCTTCCTTAAATCCCTGAGAAAGCTGCTGCTCCTCCCAGAAGCTCAAACCTCCCCCAGGGGATGAAATGGAAAACTTTAAACTGAAAGTTTAACCTCAAGAGACCTGAGTGCTAATTTCCTCCTCCTCTCCAGACCTTACTTTTTTCTTTAACAAAAGAGAACAATAACTGTTCCTGCCTCTGATAGGTGAAGGAAGGATGCAGAAGTAGGGAAGGTAAAGACGCTCAGTCTACAAGCCTGTAGCCTACAAGCCTGTGAGCTCAGTCTTACGAGCACCTCCCTTCCACCCTGAGAAGTTTCTGGCTGGCGGGGAGGGGCACGAATGGAGCTGGAGCCCCCAGAGAAATTAGTTCTTCTGGCCCCAGTGGCTTCACCTCATTTGTGATGTTAATTGCATAGATTTGCATAATGTGCTCACCGAGTTGTTATTTTACTTGCACATTTAAATCATTTAATCATCTATCTTCCTCCCCACCCCTGTAATCTTGAAATGTCAAGATGAGGAGGGGGAGGTGAAAGAAAGACAGAGGAATGTGAGTCTTTCTAGAGGTTTCTCTTTCTCTGACTGTATCTCTCTCTCTTTCTTTATCTCTGTCACATAAACATACATACACTCTCACCCTGACAAAGCGCACTCCCAAATGCGACTCTGATGTTTAACACTCTCCATCTCCATCACTGGACTCCCGTCACACTACTTCTTACTCTTCCTGATTCATCCCTGCCTTAGGACCTTGGCACATGCCTTCTCCTCTGTGTTGGTACCCTTTCTCCAGATATCCACAGTTCCCACTCTTGCTTTATTCACTTCTTGCCTCCTCAGGGAATTCTTCCCTGACCTCCTTGTCTTATTTAGGAGCTTCTATCCTTTTTGCATTTTTCTGCAAAACACTTGTTACCACTCGACATTATGGTACATTTTTGTCAACTCATTTACAGAATGTGAACTTGACAAAGGCAAGGGTTTTGTTTTTCTTTTCCTGTCTGGATTTTGTCTACTGCTGCCTGTCTAAATGCCTAGAGCAGTGCCTGGCACATAGTAGGTACACAGTAAATATTTGTGAAATTCATGAATACACAGTGAAGGTTTCAAAGCCCTAAAAGGATAAGATGTAATGACTATACAGTCACGAGCTGTCCAAGGCACTGTCAACTCTGAGTCCAGGACCCAGGTTTGCTATCCCCTGAGGTCAGGCTTTCTCCAGAAATGGAGCTGTTTCTGAAAGAGCCCTTGAAACAATGACCCCAGGCCAGCATCCCCTGGGGGCTGACATTTCCTGGGCAAGCAAGAATTGCTGTCTAGGGTATGAGCCCAGGGAGTCTGAACTGGCAGCCTTTGGGGGAACTGAGTAGTTGTTTCACAACCCTAAGCGTCATATGTGGCAGAATTCAGCAGTCAGACTGATAAGCGCAGAGGTCACAGAGGGCACGAGGAGGAAGGCCTGGGTCACAGAGTCAGAGAGTCCTGAGAAAGCTGCTGTTCTCACTGCTCAGTGAATGTTTTGAGCCAGGGATCAGAGCTGGAAATTCAAGCCTCCTCTGCACCATTGTGCAAATGAGGAAACTGAGGCTCAGCCCAGGGAACTGGCTTGTTCAAGTGTCCTGAACAAGACCCATCTCCCAGAGGAAAGACTCTGGTCCCACTGACTGTATTGTGCCCCTTCCTCCTTCAGATCCTCCTTAGGCATCCCTTCTTCCAGGAAGCCCTCCTTGATACCCTTGGTTTATGTCAAGTGCCTCTGTTCTCAGAGAGTAATACTCTCTCCCTTCAAGGTCCACATCTCTTCGGTGACAATCTGGCATTTGCGTCCCCAGCCAGGCTCTAACCTCCAACAGGGCAGGGACTATGCAGGGCTGTTCCAGTCATCCCTGTTGCCAGAGCCTAGCTCACAGTGGTTGTGTCACAGGGACTCAATGACTGTTGGTTGATTGAACGCACACAGCACGTGCAGAGGTGTGGACAGAGCAGGAGCATTTTGTAGGTGACAAGGCGCCCACAGGGACTGGCCCAGAGGCTGGGACGGTGGCTCAGAAACTCTCAGGATATGCTCTGCCCACATCCTCAGATCCTTTTTCTGCTTCCTGTATACCAGCTTCTGGTCCACGCTCATTTCCACAGCCATTACCTGGGTCTCTGTCCTGGGCTGTCTCAGGCTGCCCAGAAGCCCCATTTCTTGTGTCTGGGAGGGAGTTAGAAGAGCCTGGAAGAAACTTTCCAGCTTTCAACTTCCAATCTCTGCTGAGTGTCCTTGGTCCTGACCCTGGCATACCCACAGCATCCTCTTGTCCCTTGTCTGGGTCAGAGCAGGTGTTAGGGTACTCAGAGACAAAACCATCAGGGATCTGCATGGTTTCCCCAAGCCTTACTTTAGGATGACTCGCTTTCTGGCTGCTATTTAAAGAAGCTGTGCTCTCCTGCTCCTCCAGGCCTTTGCACCTGCTGTTTTCCTATGCCTGCCCTGCAAACTCCTACACACTCTTCAAAGCCCAGCTCCAATGTCACCTCCTGCTGGAAGCCTTCCCTGACCATGCTTTTCCCCCTTACCTGGTGACTTCTCTGGGTACTGACTCAGAGTCTCCTGTTCCTGACCCAACATAGAGCTGGCCACATATATGCCTTTTGGTAACTGCCTCTTTTCTAGTCTGCCTCCAGGAGAACTGGGACTGATTTGTTCATCACTGAAGCCAAAACACCCACCATAGGGTTTGGAATACAGTAGGTGGTTGAACAACTGTTTGGTAAATGAATGAATGAAGAAATCCAGCCACTCCTGGATTTATCACCTAAATTTGTAGCTCAAAGGTCAGGATCGGCAGTGGATCCAACTGCTCACTGTGGGGTTTTCTGGTTTGGGGTTTCATTTCATGTTGGTTTGTTCTTTTCTAAGGAAGTGGTTTCAGTCCCAAGGGGCCCTGTCTTAATTCTCTCATGACCAGGAAATTGTGGGCCTTGGCATCATGAGAGCATTTGGCAGGTCCTAGGGGAGCTACTGATGCCCTCCCCTTTGGGGATTTCACACACACACTGCCCCCTCCCAGGTTCTTCCTACCTCCTCGGGGAGGCCCTGGGCTGTGTAGAGAGCTGGGCTCGAGAGTCCAACACATGTCTACTTTGCTGGCTCACTGACCCTGTGTAAGTCACATCCATGTTCACTGCCTCAGTCTCCCCAGTGGATAAATGGGCATCTTAGGAGTCCATGTGGGCATTCAGGGTCTCCTCTCCCTGTCCCTTGGCCCTGGGGAAAATGAAGGGTCAAGACATGTCAAGGGGTTTTCAGAAGAGGAAGACAGAGCTCAAGGCAGGGCTGGGAGCCTCAAACTCTTGGGGCTGAATGTCCTGCCAAGCACAGCCTCAGCCCCAGGGAGGGCGGCCTTGCCACCAGGCCCCTAGCAGGGCTGGGAAAGCTGAGCTGGCAGAGAGGGAGGAGGCTTGTTTTTCAGTGCCTGGACTTCCCTGGGGGAGGCTCCTCCTTAGCCTCAGGGCTCGGCCCAGTCCCTGGCACAGCCACGCCTCAGCTGGGGCGGGAGTTACCAGGGGGCGACCCTGGCCTGGCCAGGCTCCACTTTGGCATTTCCTGCTTTTCAGCCTTGACATATCTTCCCTGGAGGCCACCCTCAGGAGCCTGGTTCTCTTAGGCCACAGACCAGTAGTTGTGAGGGCCAAGGGGTCTGCCTGTAGCAGCGACCATAGGGCTTGACCAGGGTGAGATCTCTAGAAAAGTATAGCATGGTGGTGAAGGGCCTGATGGCTGCTTTTGCAAATCCTAGCTCTGCCTTCTAACTTTGCTGGGCCTCAGTTTACCCATCTTTAAAATGGGACTAAGAATAGTGTCCATGTCTTGGAGTTGCTAAGAAGCTTGGATAAGTTATATTATACTCACTTGGCACACAGCCAAGGCTCTGTAATAAATTTGTACTTAGGTTCAGAGACCTGTGGGAGACCCAAAGTACTGACCCTTTCATGAAAGTCTAGTTCATGGGGACCTGAGCAATCCCAAAGAGATGAGCAGCAGGACAGACAGGCAGAGTGTCCCAGGAGGGAGAGAGGAGAAGAGAGGGAAACTCCCCGGCAAGGCAGAACGTGGAGCAGGTGGAGCGGGCTTTCTTTGACTGGGAGGATGGAGCGCTTTACTGTAGGTTAAAAGACCCTGAGGGTGTGTGCATGTTGTAGGGGTAGGTGGGGGTGAGGGCAATGACCTGGACTGGGGTCAGGAGCGCCGGGGTGCCAGTTCTAGCCTGTGTTGCTGGGTGACATAGGAAATCCATTGCCCAGTTGTGAGTTCTGGATTTCTTGGAGGCTGGGAGCTAGAACCATCTGGTCTTGAGGGGTTGCTTCCAGTGCAGCTGATGGGTTGAGGCTAAATCTCAGAAACCCAACTCAAGAGCCCGTCGGACTCTGAGTCAGAGGCAGGAAGACACGGTTTTAAGCCTCACTCTGATTAATTCTTCCTTCCTACCCAGAAAGGACCTTCTGCTCACTTTATGGATGAGGAAACAGACTCAGACTCAGCAGCTCACTAACAACCTCTCACCTTTTAGCAGCAGGAATGGGTTCCAGAGCTCTTTCGCATGCACCGCCCACTTAAATAAAGTGTCTGTCTGTTCCCCTGGGGCTTTCCCGCAGCAGTGAAAAAGCCACCTGCCAGTACAGGAGGTGCAGTTTCGATCCCTGGGTCAGGAAGATCCCCTGGAGGAGGAAATGGTAACCTACTCCAGTATTCTTGTCTGGGAAATTCCATGAACAGAGGAGCCTCTCGGGCTACAGTCCATGGGGTCGCAAGAATCAGACACGACTTAAGGACTAAACAACAACAGCAGCAGCAACTGTTACCATATCACGTGACGACAATTGAGTGGATGTTCACACACCAGAGAGGGTGCGGTTGGGATGTGTTAAGTGTTAGTTGCTCAGTTGTGTCCAATTCTTTTGTGACCCCATGGACTGTAGCCCACCAGGCTCCTCTGTCCGTGGGATTTCCCAGGCAAGAATACTGGAGTGGGTTTGCCATTTCCTTCTCTGCGAGATCTTCCTGACCCAGGGATCAAATCCAGGTTTCCCACATTGCAGGCAGATTCTTTACCATCTGAACCACCAAGGAAGCCCATGATGTTAGATACAGGCCACCCTTGAGTATTTAGAACTCATGCTGGACATTTCAGAAAGAAAGCAGATACCATCTAGCGGGGCTGGACCTGAGGCAGAAAGAGAGACAAGTGGGAGATGAGGCCCGTGTATTTAAGAGGCAAGTAAAGAAAGAAAACAATCAGGGTGGAGGGATGGATATTTCAGATACAGACACTGATTTTTTTTTTTTTTTTTTTTTTTGACAGCACAGTGTCCCACATGGGATCTTCGTTTTCTGACCAGGGATTGAACCTGAGTCCCCTACAGTGGAAGCACATAACCCTAACCACTGGACCACCAGGGAACTCCCAGGGAAGCCAATTTTCAATGAAGATATCATCACAAATTCAAGTGCATGCTGTCGGAGTCAAGTGCTTCTCTGGAAGAGACAGCAGAGGTTATTTATTTAATGACAATCAACTTGATGTTTCCACTTGAGGCAACTGAAACTTCCCAGGTCCCAAAGCAAACTTCTGCTCTAGGCTACCAGTCCAGCTCCTCCCGCAGCCATCCCATTGTAGACAGTAACAACTTCCTCCTTCCTTAGGTCAAAATCCTTGTAATAATTTTCTTTTTCTTTTTGGCTGCCCCACGTGGCATGCAAGATCCTAGATCCCCGACCAGGGATTGAACCCATGTCCTCTGCAGCGGAAATGCAGAGTCTTAACCATGGGACTGCCAGGGAAGTCCCATTTGGAATCATCTTTGATGCTTGTCTCTCAATCTGTTAGCAAATCTTATTGGCACTACTTCAAGATGCATCCAAATAAGGACTTCTCTGGCTCTTCAGTGGTTAGTACTCTGTGCTTCCATTTCAGGGAAACAGGTTCAATCCCTAGTTGAGGGAACTACGACCCTGCAAGCTGCATGGCACAGCCAAAAATAAAAAGAGATATATCCACAGATATCACCACCTGCCCAACTACCAACATCATCGCTCACCTGGATGACTGAGACAGTCCTCTCATGCAGCCACTCCTCCCACACACAGAATCCAGAACACCCTGTGAAAACCTAAGTCAAATCACTTGTCTGCTCAAATGCCTTCATTGTCTCTCACCTCATCCAGAGTAAAGGACAATGTCTTTGGAATGTTCTAGAAGGTCCTCCTTGCTGGCTCTTTACAATACCCCTGGGAGGTGAGCAAAGGAGGAGAGATAGCTTTCACTTTACAGAAAGGGAAACAGAGGGCTGAAGGATGGTGACGCTGCTTGGGCCACCCGTCGTGGGCTCTGTCCGCCAGTCTGTCCTGGATGCCTGAGAAGGCAGCTGCTGGTGTCTCTAATCTCGTGAGCACTCATCCCACACTCTCCATGGAGTGCTGGCTCCCTGCCCATTCTCCAGAGACAAGCCAGATGCCAAAATAGACTTGCGGACACTTTGCCCTTGGCTGGGAGCGGCCCCTGGATTCCACCCCTTTTTAGGCCAGCTCGGAGCAGTGCACGGTCCACCCTGGGCTTCTGAGTAGCCATCAGAGGAATGTAAATCTCCTGGAGCCTGGAGTGGGTCAGTTCTGGGGCAACCAGCTGTACCCCAGCTTGGACTATCATTTGCCGAGTGACCTTGGGTGAGTCAGTTTTCTGTTCTCACTGTGCTCTTTCTGCTCTTATGAAGTTCCAGCATTTAAGCATTCTACTTAAGAACAAGCCGGTGCAATGTGGGCTGCATCCTATGAGACCAACAAATAACCAGCAGCCAGAAAATATCAGATGTCAGCTCCCTGCTGGCCTGAGCAAAAGTCTAAAATGGACTGTCACAGGGTTCTGTCCCAGCTCCATCCTGTTCAACTATCTATCCATCATTTTACGGTGGAAAGATGGCCCTTTCCAGGGTGTCTGGGAAGGGGTGGGGGGAACAGCATGCTGGGTATCAGAACCAGGGTGTCCAAAGACTTTGATCAACAGGAACAATGGGCTGACTATATGAAGATGAAATATAATATGAGTGAATATCAGCTCCTATACTTGAACCCAAATGCCAACAAATGAGTTTGGGATGAAGACAAAATTGAGATGAGGTTGATTTAAGTCAATAGTTCTCTAGGGGGGCATTTTACATACTCACAGGGTCATTATGGGCTGTCACACACAACTGGGGGCCTTAGTGACATTTAGGGACAAGGACCAGGGATTCTGGGCATCTCACTATGCATGAAACAGGCTCACTCTGTTGGAAATTGCCCTGCGTCCTTCACAAATTTCAAATGCCCATCCAATGAAAACTCAAGACAAATATAAATAGGTCAAGCTTTAGTGCATTACAATATTGAAAGCTTTTCATGAGCTGTCACATGAAAAACTCAATAACTTAGGAGAAGGTTGTTTTTGACAGGAAAGCATAAATGGAATAAGGACATTAATTCATTAAATAATTTTCTCTTTCTGCAATCTGTCTGGTCAATATATTAGACCATCACTGATTACATATTGAGAGGAAAAGGTTTCAAGGCATGGATGATATTACTGCAGAAAAAAGTGAAACCAATTGTAAATATTTAATAGAAGAGATATGTAACTCATAATCCATTATGTATACATAATCCTTTTTTTTAACAGGTTTGGAGCCAAATATTAATAAATTAGAGATGCACGAAATCTGAGTTCCTTTAAGGATGGTTGCTTTGAACTTCAGTTGTGAAAATTTAACATTAAGATGATTTACTTGAAGGTTACCTCTCATTTTTCAGTCTTACTCAGAAACTGTCTTCATGGAAGCACCATGAGCTTTCTTGACAGCATTAATTGGAAAACTTCCTTTTGTGATCCACCTGCTAATCCCTAATGAGGGATGTTGCAGCTAAGGACTCTTTTCTTTTAAAGTCCTGAAGGCAGAATGCACCTGTCTGTTGAGGAATGAGATTCTAAAGAAGATGTGTTTTCTGTGTGGCCACACCATTCCCCTGTCCTGTGCCATCAGTCAGTCAGTTCAGTCGCTCAGTTGTGTTCGACTCCTTGAGACCCCATGGACTGCAGCACGCCAGGACTCCCTGTCCATCACCAACTCCCAGAGTTTACTCAAACTCATGTCCATTGAGTCGGTGATGCTATCCAACCATCTGTCGTCCCCTTCTCCTCCCACCCTCAATCTTTCCCAGCATCAGGGTCTTTTCAAATGAGTCAGTTCTTCACATCAGGTGGCCATAAAATGGAAATTATTTGTCACGACACTCGGCTTCCCTTGTGGCTCAGACGGTAAAGAATCTGCCTGTAATGTAGGAGACTCAGGTTCGATCCCTGGGTTGGAAAGATCCCCTGGAGAAGGGAATGGCAACACACTCCAGTATTCTTGCCTAGAGAATTCCATGGACAGAGGATCCTGTCCGGCTATAGTCCACGGTGTCACAGAGTTGAACACGACTCAGTGACTAACACTTTCATACTCAAATGCTCACCTTCCTTTCCTCTACCTGTCTTGGCGTGTTCTCCTTACTCTAATGAAAGTTATGTCTGTTATCTTACACAAATGAGTTGGGTCTGTTGTGTCTTGCTCTAACAGCTGTTTTGATTTTAATTTTCACCTGCGCCTCCTGCCCCGTCATTTTCCTGCACTGCTTGTGTATCGTGGCGTCTGATCTGTAATGTCCTTGGAATCCAAACTCATTCATTATGAGTAGATATGGGTTATTATGTCTTTTTGGGTGGTTGTTCCCAAGAACATATGGAGTTACACATAATTTTATTGTAAATGACTTCCCTTTTATACCTCCTTTATATTACAGACTAGGCATTCTATTGACATATACATATTTCTGTAGATTATCCTTCATGAATTTCATTTTGGAAAACAAAATGCAAGGAAGCATAAGATATTTGCTATGAAAAAGGGGTTTTGGCAATTACAGTTTTTGGGTTTATAGCTGACTAGAACTGTTACAAGTTTTTACTGATAAACATGTGTAAGAATGTTGGTAATGACACATTCCTAATAATCCCAAACTAGAAACAATGTTAATATCCATCAGAGCTGGATGGATACATAAACTGAGGTGAGCCACACAATGGAATCCTCTGGAGCAAAAACAACAAGCTTTTTACAAGAACAAGCAACAATGCAGATGAATCTTAACTAAACACTGGATGAGAGAAGCCAGACACAAAAGGGATTGTCCTGAGCAAAGGCTGTTTCTATAAAGTCCTCAAACCAGCCCTATCTGATGCTATTAGAAGTCAGTATACCATATATATTAGTATGGATTAATCTATGCTATTAAAAGTCAGGATAATGGTTACCTCTGGGGAGTCAGTGGTTGGAAGCACAGGGAGGACAATGGTTGTGTCCTGTTTTTTCATCTGTCGTGTTCAGCTTATATGTCCACTTTCTGTGTATATGCTTGTATTAAGATATTCTAGAGAAAGAGGACCAATAGGGTATATAAATACATGTATATATATGTATGCATGTATGCTTGTATGCATATAATTTGGGGTCGTATTTTAAGGAATTGATTCATACAATTGTGGAGGCTGGCAAGTCCTTTGTCTGCAGGGGAGGCTGGCAGACTGCAGCCCTAGAGAAGAACCGATGCTGCAATTCATGTCCAAAGGCCATCTGCTGGTAGAATTATAATTCCCTCTTTCTTGGGGAAGGGCAGTTGTTTTCTATTAAAGTCTTCAACTGATTAAACAAGACTCACCCACATTATGGAGAATAATCTGCTTTGTCCAAGGTCTATTGATTTAACTGTTAATCTCATCTAAAAAATATCCTTACAGAAACAGCTAGAATGCTTGGTTAAATACTTAGATACTGTGGGTCAGCCAGGTTGACACATAACAATGTTTTACATCAATAGAAAGCTATTAAGGGAGGAGTGTCTCTGGACTGACAGGGTTGAGAGCCACTAATTTAGCTGAAGTTCATAAGGAAATCCACAGTAAGTTACAGTCACCAGAGAACCCGTTCTGCATTAAACTGCATGCATAGGAGTATCGTACCTAGATCAAGGGATTCATGCAGTCTCTCTCTTTCTCTCTCTCTGCTGATCAGCCATCACTTGGAGAGTTTTGGTCATTCCTAGAGGCTACACTTTCATAGTGACCCAGGTTGTCATTGGAATGTTGTAGCCAAGAGAGTAGCTGAAGGAAAATGATTGGCGGGTGAAAGGACATGATTCATATAACAAAATGAAAGTCTTAAAAAATGGGTGAGTCCTTGTCCTGATAAAGGGCATCTATGAAAAACTCACAGCTAACATCCTACTTACTGGCAGACTAGATGTTTTCCCTCTAAGATCAGGAATAAGAAAATCATATCTGTCCTTTCTATTTCTACTCAACATTGTACTGGAGACGCCAACCAGAGCACTCAGTTAAGAAAATAAAATAAAAGACATCAGATTGGAAAGAAGTAAACTATATCTATTTGTAGAAGACCTAATTTTATATAGGGAAAATCCTAAAGGAACTAACTAGAAAATTATTAGAACTAATGAGGCTAGCAAGACTGTAGTATACAAGATCATTACAAAAAGATGTATTATATTTTTATACCCTAGCAATGAACAATATGAAATGAAATTAGGAAAACATTACAAGAGTATCAAAAGAATTAAGTATTTAGGAGTACATTTAACAGAAGATGTATAAGACTTGTATACTGAAAACTACAAAACATTGTTGAGAGAAGTGAAAGAAGATCTAAATAAATGGAGAGATATCCCATGTTTATGGACCAGAACACTTAATATTGTTAAAACGGCAATACCCTCCAAATTGATCCATAGATTCAGTACAATCTCTATCAAAATTCCAGCTGGCCTTTTTTTATTTAGCAGAAGATGATAAGATGATCCTGAATTTCATACGAAATCAAGGGACACCAAATACTGAAAACAGTCTTGAGAAAGAAGAACTAAGTTGGAGGATTCACACTTGCCAATTTCAAAATTAACTACAAATCTGCAGTAATCAAGACAATGTTTTCTGGCATTAAGAACAGAGAGATAGATCAAGAGAAGAGAACTGAACATCTAGAAATAAGCTCTTAAGTTTATGGTCAATTGATTTTCAACAAGGATGCCAAGACTATTCAGTGGGGGAAAGAAATCCTTCAAAAAATGATGCTGGACAACTGGATATCCACATGCAGACCATACATAAAAATTAACTCAATGTGGATCATATATCTAAACATAAGAGTTAAAACTACAAAGCTGTTAGGAGAAAATACTGGCATAAACCTTCATGACCTTGATTTAGGCAAAGCCTTTTTAGATATAACACCAAAATCACAAATGGCAAAAAAAAAAAAAAAAGAAAAGATAAATAAGGCTTCATCACAATTAAAAATTTTGTGCTTCAGGGACTTCCCTGGTGGCGCAGCAGATAAGAATCTGCCTGCTAACCAGGGAACAAGGATATGATCCCTGTCTGGGAATATTCCACATGCCTCGGAGCGGCTAAGCCTGTGCACCACAACTGCTAAAGCCTGCATGCCCTAGAGCCTGTGCTCTGCAACAGGAGAAGCCACTGCAATGAAAAGCCTGTGCACCACAATGAAGAGGAGCCCAGCTCGCCACAGCTAGAGAAAGCCCGTGCAAAGCAAGACACAGTACAGCCAAAAACATAAAAATAAATGGACAAAACCAAACTTTTGTGCTGCAATTTCATCAAAAAGACAACCCAATAATGGGAGAACATATTTGCAAATCACATGTAGTATGAGGGATTTGTATCTAGAATATATAAATAACCTTAGCAACTATATAA
This sequence comes from Ovis canadensis, assembly GCF_042477335.2. Lineage (NCBI taxonomy): Eukaryota > Metazoa > Chordata > Mammalia > Artiodactyla > Bovidae > Ovis > Ovis canadensis. The sequence goes on along the minus strand of NC_091257.1, from coordinate 82,422,844 downwards.
ATAATGAAATAAATTTTTAATGGGCTAAGGATCTGAATGGGTTTCCCAGGTGGTGCTAGTGGTAAAGAACCTACCTGTCAACACGGAAGGATCTGAATAGACATTGCTCCAAAGAAGATATACAGGTGACCAATAAGCACATAAAAAGATGTTTGGCATCATTAGTCACTAGGGAAATGTAAATCAAAACCATGATAGCCACTAGAGTGTTTATAATAAACAAAGAGACAATATTAAGTGCTGGGGTGAATGTGGAGAAAACAGAAATTCAGACGTTGCTAATGGGAATATAAAATAGTGCTACAACTTTGGCAGTCTCTCAAAAAACTAAACAAGAGTTACTGTGTAATTCAGCAATTCCACTTCTAAGTCTATACCCAAGAAAAATTAAAACATGTGTTCAGTCACTCAGTCGTGTCTGATTCTTGTGACCCTTTGGACTGTAGCCCATCAGGCTTCTCTGTCCATGGGGTTCTCCAGGCAAGAATACTGGAGTGGGTTTCCATTTCCTCTTCCAACGAATTAAAACATACATCTATACAAAAACATGCACACAACTGTCCACAGCTGCATTCTTTACAATAACTTAAAACTAGAAACAACCCCACTGTCCATCAACTGATAAATGGTATCTCTACTAATGGAATATGACCTGGCAATAAAAGCAAGCTTTGAAATTATAATGCTAAGTCAAAGAGCCCAGTGAAAAAGATCACATATTGTGTGATCCTATTTGTAGGAAATGTCCAAAACGGGCAAATCCATAGAGACAAAAAGTAGATTAGTGGTTGCCCAGGATGAGAAGGCGGAGAAGGCAGTGGCACCCCACTCCAGTACTCTTGCTTGGAAAATCCCATGGATGGAGGAGCCTGGTGGGCTGCAGTCCACGGGATCACGAAGTCAGACACGACTGAGCAACTTCACTTTCACTTTTCACTCTCATTGGAGAATGAAATGGCAACCTACGCCGGTGTTCTTGCCTGGAGAATCCCAGGGACAGAAGAGCCTGGTAGGCTGCCATCTCTGGGGTAGCACAGAGTCGGACACGACTGAAGCGACTTAGCAGCAAAAGCAGCAGGATGAAAGGAGGGTAAAGAATAACTGCTAATGTGTATGGAGCTTCTTCTGGGGGAAAAAATGTTCTACTATTAGATTGTGATGATGGATGCACTACTCTGAATATATTAAAAGCCATGAAACTGTGCACTTTAAATGGATGAGTTTTATTGTATATTAATTATATCTCAATAAAACTATTTAAACCAAAAATGGGTCTTTGATTCCATGATTAGAAATTTATGCTAAGGCAATCACTGCCAACAGACTCAAAAGAGTAGTTTGCACAATTCAGAGTTCAGTTGCAAGAAACAGAAACCACATTTTCTACTTCTAGTGAAGACTTAATAAGGGAAGTTGGGTTCTTCCAAAATTATTGAAAGACCTAGTGAGTGGGATGTGCTTCCAGGAGCGACGCTCATAAATCACCACTGTACTGCTGACCTGTGGGAGCTGCTGCCTCTACCACTTCCTGGAAGCTTCATAATTGTTGTCTTCAGAAATTTGTCACTGTGGGGAATTTCCCGGCCATCTAGTGGTTAAGACTCTGTACTTTCACTGCATGGGGCACAGGTTCAATCTCTGGTTGGGGAACTAAGATCCCACAAGCCATGTGGCATGGCCAAAATTTTTTTAATTGAAAAAAATTGTCACTTCAGTTTTAATTTAGGAATCAGATGTGCTGATGCCCCCTCACCACCTCTCGACACCATGAGCTGGTGATAACACTAAGAGCACATCTGTAGAAAATCTTAACACCTTCACAACCAGCAGTAAACAGCCAAAGCGGGAAGATAACCTAGACATTGTTTCGCCTTTAAAATCTCACACAGTTCAGTTCAGTCACTCAGTTGTGTCTGACTCTTTGCAACCCCATGGACTGCAGCACACCAGGCTGCCCTGTCCATTGCCAACTCCTGGAGTTTACTCAGACTCATGTCCATTGAGCTGGTGTTGCCATCCAGCCATCTCATCCTCTGTCATCCCCTTCTCCTCCTGCCTTCAATCTTTCCCAGCATCAGGGTCTTTCCCAATGAGTCAGCTCTTGCATCAGGTGACCAAAGTACTGGAGTTTTAGCTTCAACATCAGTCCTTCCAATGAATATTCAGGACCGATTTCCTTTAGGATGGACTGATTAGATCTCCTTGCAGTCCAAGGGACTCTCGAGAGTCTTCTCGAACACCACAGTTCAAAAGCATCAATTCTTCAGCGCTCAGCCTTCTTTATAGTCCAGCTCTCACATCCATACATGACTACTAAAAAAACCATAGCTTTAACTAGACAGATCTTTGTTGGCAAAGTAATGAATGTCTCTGCTTTTTAATATGCTGTCTAGATTGGTCATAACTTTTCTTTCAAGGAGCAAGCATCTTTTAATTTCATGGCTGCAGTCACCATCTGCAGTGATTTTGGAGCCTCACACATGTGCATCCAATGGGTATAAGCAAATAGGTCTCCAAATTTTAGCTGCAAGGGAGTCTAGGAAGGTACATCAAAAGAAACTGAAATGAATGTCTAAACGAATTATAATAAATGTCTGCAGTGATGACCACTGTTTGCAATAGTGAAAACATGGAGAAAAAACTAAATGTGCAACAATAGGGGTTTGATAAAGTGGGCTTCATCTATTTTGTGAAATTCTGTTGTAGAAATACCTGTTGTGACCTGAAACATGTCAGACATACAATGAAAAAAGGCAGGTGTCAGAATAGTACTTATCAGCAACTGCCATGACTTTAGGAACCGCATATGTTTTGTCCTCCTGTGTATCCCACTGGCTGGCACCTGTTGGCACAAAATAGGTACTCAATAACATTTGTTGAACGATGAAAAGTAATTTCAGTTTTAGAAGTTAAATCCAAAATAAGAAGTTAAATGCACACTTATATACATTTATATACATGTAGGTAAGGAATCTGCCTAAAATACAGGAGACTCAGTTTCTATCCCTGGTTCAAGAAGATCCCCTGTGGGGAGGGAAAGGCAACCCATTCCAGTATTCTTGCCTGAGAAATCCCATGGATAGAAGAGCCTGGTGGGCTACAGTTCATGCAGTCACAAAGAGTCAGACACGACTGAGTGACTGAGCACACACATAAATACATATACTTAAATATGGTATAACCAGCCTGAAAGAAATATAGCAAAATGTTAATAATTCTCTCCAGAGATAATATTTGAAATGACTTTTACTTTCCTCTTTTGGCTTTTCTGCATTTTACAAATTTTGGAGAGTGAGCATGCATTAATATCAATTAAGGGGAAAAAAATCACAGATGTTCTGCTAAAGCCACAGAAAAGAAATATGCCTGCCTCATTTCTCTGTCTCCCACAGGGTCTGACACAGAGGTGGACCCAAATCTATGTGTGGTGACCAAGTGACTGCACCTCTATTTTCTGCCTGAGTGGTTTCTGGATCTTTCTCAAGCAGCTGGAGGGTAGAATTGAGCTTTTAGGATAATCCTGACTCTAACATAGTATGCTTCTTCCAGCTAAAACTGGCAGAGTTCCAAAGCCATGTGCCCATCTCCCCAAGAGCCAGTCTTGAGTTTTGCAGAGGCTGTGCCAGAGTGAGGTCATGTTCAAGGGTCTTAAGGGACTCAATCAGTGACTCAGTCCTGCCTCTCCCATGCACCCAACAGGTCCTGGAGCCATTAATACTTGCCAAGTCAGCAAGCAGGCCTGACATCCCTGCTACCAGCTGGACTCAACCAGGTAAGGTCTCAGGGAACTAGAAGATGGGTATCTGTACTTCTCCAGGGCTGTCCCTTCAATATTATGAGAAGTCCATCAGTGGATGGTTTTCACCACCTTCACTTACACAGCTGTTGAGGTCTTAGTTCACATTAAGAGGAGCACAACAAAGTAAATGTACTAGTGCCTCTGAACTGTACAGTTAAATGTGGTTAAAATAGTATGTTTTATGTTATGTAACTTACATCACAGTAAAGACAAAACTAGGGCTTCCCTGGTGGTCCAGTGGTTAGGAATCCTTCTTAACAATTGCAACGCAGGGAACACTGATTTGATCCCTGGTCCAGGAAGATCCCACATGCCATGAAGCAACTAAGCCCATGCCCCACAACTGCTAAGCCTGTGTTTGAGAGCCTGTGCTCTGCAACAAGAGAAGACACCACAATGAGAAGCTCTCACACCACAACTAGAGAGTAGACCCTGCTCGCCACAGCTGGAGAAAGCCCTTGCGCAGCAACAAAGGCCCAGTGCAGCCAAAAATAAATAAATAAATAATTTTTTTCATTAAAAAAAAAAAAAAAGAAGTATAGGGACCTGAGTGAGAAAAGTGAGAATCCAGTTGGCTCTGTGTATCCCAGGGTCACATTTGGACCAATCGTGTAAATTACTTTAAAAAGTTGTTTTTCCGAACTTTCCCTAGTTTTTCCAACTAACAGCAACTTTCTGCCTCATGCTTTTTGCCATGGTCAGGAAACCTGGTCATGACTGGCCTCCTTCCTCTTTAGGAAGTGAGGGTTGGAGGAGGTCCCAGAATGTTTGATAGTCAGCACCAGCCATCACTTCATTTATTTTTTTAGATTAATTTTTGTTGGAGTACAGTTGATTTACAATGTTACGTTATTTTCTGCTGTATAGCAAAGTGAATCAGTTATAGAAATACGTAAATCCTCTCTTTTGAAGATTCTTTTCCCATATAGGTCATTAGAGAGTACTGAGTAGGTTCCCGGTGCCATACAGCAGGTTCCTATTAGTTATCTATTATATATAATCGTGTATGTATGCCAATCCCACTCTCCCAGTTTATCACCCCCCCCCACCTTTCCCCATTGGTAACCATAAGTTTGTTTTCTACATCTGAAAATATGGAACGCTTCACAAATTTGTGCTTCATCCTTGCACAGGAGCCATGATAATCTCCTCTATATCATTTTAATTTTAATATATGCGCTGCTGAAGCGAGCACCATCTCTTCATTTATCACACCCATTAACCAGATAAAAAAACTGAAGCTCCCAAGGGGAAGGGACATGATTAGGGTCACACAGCAGAGAAGGAACTTGTAAGAAGGGGGGCTCCCATATGCACCATTGTCTTTGGAGACTATGAAGGGCAGGACCAAAGAAGAGAAATGTCACAGAAGGATGGGACCCCATCTTATTTGGAACAGCTTACCTCACAGGACATGCAAGTACATCCCAATGTCCCAGTCTCAGGATCAGCTCACCTCAGGATCAGAGGCAGGGTGGGAGAAAATGCTTCTCCTCCTGGCCAGCTGTGGGCAACGTATTTTGACCTCAATTTGTTCATCTTTAAAATAAGGTCCAGAGATCATGACAATCACTCAGTTTAAGCTCTAAAATTCCATGGTTAATGATTAGATCTTTTATCATTATCTTCCCCTAATCACACCACTCCACTGTTTAAAAGCTTTCCCATGACTCCCTATGGGCTAAGCTGAGCCTAGAACTGAAGGCTGGCTGTGGTCTGGGGCCCACCATGCTTTCCAGCCTTAACATTCCCTCCAAACACCCCTAAACTCCAGCCACACTATTTGACATTCCATTCCCATGAATTCTCCACACTCTTTCTCACCCCTATGACTTTGCCCCTATATGCACAGATAGGTTCCTTTTGCAGCAAATGCTCTTCTTCATGGTATCTGCCCAACAACCTCCTACTCATACTGCAAAACCCAGATTGTGTTACCTCTTCCATGAAGCCTGCCCTGATCTACCACACGGAGAGAGTCTCTCTCCCATCTGGGTTCCCTCAGGCCTCAAGCTTTCCTCCACCACAATCCTGAACACAGTATATGGGAAGTGATGTTTACATAGGGAGTGCCTATTTCTCCCACTCACCTGAGAATTCCTTGATGGCAGGAACTGTGTCTTATTCATGATTCACCCCATAGTAGGTACTCAATAAATGTTCAATAAATAAATTATCCAATAGGTAATCTCTTAAAAAAAAAGCAAAACAGTTTTATCTCTAATACTTTATGGGTCTCAAAACAACATGAATCCTCTCTTGACTTCAGGATCCCTAATTATATAATGACAATGCTAAACTGGTTCGTTTCTCAGTGAGAGTCATTTCCTAGGCAGGTTGATAAGAAGTCTAGGGGTCCCCAAGGAGAGAGGGGTCTGGAATTCTCAAGGAGGAAGAAAGGACAAACTTTTTTCCTTCTCTACATTCCTTAGGCTTATATAACAACAATGTATTCTGGCTGAGGACAGTCTCTGGATTAAACCTTCTGGCTACTTCTAATTATCTTAAAATGTAAATTATGGGAGTAGGTCTGGTGAGGTCTTTACAACATCCAGACATTCTTTGGATTTACTGGAGAGTATATAACTTCATTGCTAACACTAACAAGCGGGTACTCTTTCTACCCCCTTCTGATGCCTATGTCAGAAGCTTTCTCTATCTCCTTTATACTTTAATAAAACTTTATTACACAAAAGCTCTGAGCGATCAAGCCTCGTCTCTGGCCCCGGATTGAATTCTTCTCCTCCGGGGGCCAAGAATCCCGGCGTCGTGATTCAACAACAACCTTTCATCTGGACATGACCTCTCTCCCCACAAGCTGTGAAGAATCAGTCCCCAGTGACACTGTCCATCTCTTAAGAACTAAGAGGAAATTGAGACAGAATAGAGTTAAGTAATCTCCAAGTTTTTACAGCAACCAATGTGTAGGGGCCAAATCTTTACCCCTTCCTTCATTGAGTTTCCTATAAGCCCACCGTTCAGACGTAGCATACCCTTCTCAGGCACCCACACTGTGCCCAGGTCTCCACATCAGGGAAGAGCATGTCAGGCAGAGGGAACAGCCAGTGCAAAAACTCTTAGCTGGGAGCATGCCTGGTGAGCTAAAGGGGTGGTGGGGAGGCCAGCATGGTGAGAGCCGAGTGAGCAGGAAGGGAACAGAGGGGGGGATGGAAAGCACAGGTCCGCAAACACAGTGAGCACTGAGCGAATGATAGCCATGCAAATACTGATGTATCAGTAGCAGCCATCATGAGGACAGGCGGCCCTGGGAGTAAGATGTGAAGGACAGACAAGCATAAAGAATAGAAGACGAAGGCACAGAGGTGCAAACATGGCCCCACCACCTCCTCCCTAGCCTGGGCTTCCACCCTCTCCCACCTGGACTCTGACACCAGCCTCTTCTCTGAGCTCCCCACATGAGAACTGGCTCTTTGACAGGGGAAAGGTATTTTGCAAAAAGCATGGGTTTTAGAGCTGGGCAGACCTGGTCCTGGGCAAATGCATCAGTTTCCCCATCTGTAAAAGGCAGAGGGGGGCTGTGTGGCTCTGAAAGGCTTTAATAAAAAATGGCTTTAATGGGAGGTGGCTGAGCTGGTGTTTGCTGCTCCCTATGAACCTGGGAGGGAGGGCTGATGAAGGTCAAAGTTCTGCTGACCTCTGCCTCCTCGGGGCACCGCGACAGATGCTCTGCCCAAACTCCAGCAATGCAGTCCCAGTGGGTCTTGAGCTGCTGGTCTAGAAAGATGCACCTTTTCCAGGCCTGCTGGATGGCAGCTGAGAAGGCACGCCATGTGGAGGTGGTCCACTGTGTTCAGCTGGAGGGATGCATCAGAAGATGGAGCTGGGATCCACAGGGAAGGGGCAGACCAAGTGTGAAGCCACCCAACAGCCCCAGGGTCCATCCCAGCTCCGGAATGTCCACCCAGTGACCGCGCGTGCTCAGTGAACCTTGTTGCCCTCTCACAACCTCACTCTTCTCATCTGGCAACTGGGGGGATGGAGCCATTCTTCATGCAGACAGAATTATGGAAGAGAAGGACAACCCAGGGTCTTTGTAGGGCCGGATGGGGCTGCAAACAAACCAATGATGAGCAAGTACATGCATAAGGCTTCTCCCCACAGAGCCGGCGCACAGTGGGTGCACAAGATGCTAGCATCCCCCTTTCACCCACACCCAAGAGCTGACCTGCGGAAACAGATGGCACTTGAAGCCCCTAAAAATAACGAGTCATTAAAACAGCCAAGGTTTGTGTGGCTCCCACTGTGCCCTATGCTGTCCCATACAATAGCGCATTTATTCTCAAGTCTGAGAGACTGGAACTCTCACTCTCATTATTTGGGTGAGAAAACAGGTGAAGTTACGTGTAACACGAAGTTACATGCATGACCTGTGTGTGGACCTGTGCTTTCTGTCCGCCACTTTCATTCCCTTCCTGCTCACTCCGCTCCCACTACGCCGGCCTCCCTGCCACCCCTTTAGCTCACCAGGCGTGCTCCCAGCTAACAGCATGTGGCTGTTGCACCTGGAAGGCCTCCGTCACTCTGCCTCTGGGTTTCTGGAGAGGCCTGGGTACCACCCAGGGAGGATGAGGATCTGGGAAGAAGGTGGGTCGAGGCATCAGCCTCTTTCCTCTTTCCGCTTCTCACCTCTCCATCCCCCAGCAAGGCTAAAAGCCCAACTGCCACTTGGGAAAGGACAGGGTTAATCTAATTTGAGCCTCCAGACCATGTTCAAGGTGATTCGTTTTATTCTTAAAAAAAAAAAAAAAAAAAAACCACCTTAACCTGTCAGGTCTTGTTTAGAAACCTGAACATTCTGAAAATATTGACAAAGAGAGGGGGCTGCACCCAGGAGAAGATTCTCAGCAAGAGGGGTGATGTTAATCCAATGTGACAGGGGTATTTTTTTCTCTCAGGCCAGGAAAGCAGAGAGTGCAAATTGCTCTGCTGGGGGTCAGCCGGGCAGGGTGCAAGCTCAGGAAGCCATCTCTGGGGGCTGCTGTGTGTTGGGGGGCGTGTGCTGGGCTCCCCTCCCCCACTTCCCGGGAATGGTTTATCAGACAGCTCCATTTCCGAGGAATGGTTTATCAGACAGCTCTATCTTATTAATAGTCATAGCGTGTTGAAACCAGTGAATCTGGAGCATCAGAAATTCATTGTTGGTCCAATCTTGTCATTTCTCCAGTGGGCAAACTGAGGTCGGAGTAAAGGGGTGAAGCATTTATTCTGCCAACTGTCAGCCAATCAATATGAGTTAGAACCCTCATTATGAAGCTATTCTCCCACCAAGGTGACCAGGGATTTAGAAAGGCAGCTATGACTCCCTTTAGGACTTTGATTTGGATTCAAATCCTTGCTCTGTGGTTCAACGCAGGTTATTTAGGCTCTCTGAGCCTCGATTTCCCCAGTAAAATGAAGACAATAATCCCTAAATCCCTTAGAGTTGTTTGGAGAATTTAATAAGAGAAATGTCCATTTTGGTCTTTGGTTATATGAATAGACACGCAGACTCAGGGGAGCTTAACAGTTTACAAAAAAAAAAAAAAAATCAATTGTAAGGACATGGGGATGGCTTACAGGTACTTACACAAAAGAAGTGAAAATATATGTCCACACAAAGAACTGTAGCTCTGTATTTATAGCAGCTATATCCATAATCACCCAGAGCAACTCAAATGTCCTTCAACTGGTTAACGTAGAAATAAACTGTGATGTATTCATTCAATGGAATACTTACTACTCAGCAACACAAAGGGAGGAATGGTGGGCACTTGCAGCAATTGGATGAATCTCAAATGCACTGTGTTAAATGAGAGAAACCAGACTCAAAAGGGTGTCTATTGTCTGATTTCACTTACATGACATCCAGAAAAGACAAAAAATAGGAACAGTGATCAGTTAGCGGTTGCCAGGCACAGAGGAAGTGGGGAGAGAATTGCCAGGAAAAGGGCAGGGGGGAAATTTGGAGGCTGTTGGTGACGTTCTAAATCACAATTGTGATGTGGTAACAGGACAGTACATGTCTGTCAGCTCATTGAACTGTATACTCAAAAAGGTGAAATGGAAATGCATGTATAAATTGCAACTCAATAAATCTGACTTTTAAAAGTCAAACAAAAGCTAAAAAGCCGAGCTTCAGAAAAGACAAAACGTGAAGTGGTTTTAGGAATGAACCAGCGAATTTTACCATCATTTAGAACTTGTATCCGAGTTGGAAGATGCCAAGTCCCAGAAGAGCTTCTGATTGGCTGTGTTTGGGTCCCAGGCCCGCAATTAACTAGAGTTGGGCAGGGCCATTTGATTGACAGCCCCATCAAGCCCACAGAAAGGGGAGTTTCCCCAGAAGCAAACAAGCTGTATCTACCAAGAAGGCTGCAACTGCAGAGGCCTATAGCCTCGGGGTTCATTATCCTAGACGCTGAGCTCTGTCTTTGTAGGAACGTGGCCAAAGCTTCCATCTTCTGTGACGGTGGGATGCGGAGCTGGCAGACTACCCTCAGATGTGAAGGTTGGGTTTCAGACTGACTGGGTCAAGCTGAGGGCTGCTTCAGACCTACAAGCCCTGGGTTCAATCACTTGAGTGGCTCATCAAGCAGGCGGGAGAAACAAGTGGTTCGTTCAAGCCACACAAGTGTTCAATTTAGCCGGACAAGCTCAGCCTCTGCCCTAGAGAGTCATTTATTTCCATGAAAGAGTGTTTGATTCTTATTGACTGAATGGGGTGTGTCAGGCAGACACAACCAATGACTCAGTCTAAGTGGGGGAGAAGCAGGGTAATGCTACAGAATCCAGTGGTTCATCTCCCAGGCCTCTGTAGCCCCAAATGGCCATGGTGGCTTCACCAGGCTCCCACACCAAGGCTGAACTCTCCTAGCATGAATTCCCAGCCATATGGATTCCGAGTATGCACTTTGGAGCACTTGCTCTGCCCCTTCTGAGCTAGGTGACCTTGGGCAAATCACTTCACCTCTCTGACCCACCTTTTAACACAGGAAAGGATTTTTCAAGCACTTTCTTAGATTTCACTGGGATTAAGTGCTCCAGAAGCATTTAAAGACATAAATAGGATTGGGAAGTAAACAGAAACTCAGTGTACCCTTTTCAAAATTCCAAATTGCAGATGTGGAAACATTTGTGTATTTTGTCTTTACTCATGTGCTGTGCTCATGGGTTTGGTTTTGTAAGATTGTGCCAATATTGACAAAAGTTTTTTTTTTTTAAATAGACTGATTGTGGATTTTTTTTTTTTTTTGCAAATTTCTTTTCTTTTTTTTTTTCCTCAGTCTGTATTTTTTTCTACCTACTAGAATTTCTTTTGGAGTATTTCCATTTTTATAAAAACTCTATTCTAAATGTAAACAGGTTATTCTTTTCCTCTTGAAAAGTTAATCTTTAATTACCAAAGTGATACATAAAAATACTTCTCTACTTAAAAATTTTATCACCTTCCAGGGAATACTGAAATCACCTTTAATCACCACTTGTTGTTGTTTAGCCACTAAGTCGTATTTGATTCTTTTGCGAATCAATTAGATTCACCAGGCTCTTCTGCACATGGGATTTTCCAGGGGAGAATACCAGAGTGGATTGCCATTTCCTTATCCAGGGGATCTTCCTGACTCAGGGATCAAACCCTCATCTCCTGCACTGCAGGCAGATTCTTTGCCACTGAGCCACCTGGGAACCCTTTGATCACCACTACCGCCCCCTAATTATGGTCCTCATACTCCCCCCATCACCATCAGCAATTTGGAGAGAAATTTTCCAGACCTTCTTCTGTGTACTTCTGTTTACATATTTTACATATATTTACTTATTATTTTCATAAGAAATGAATAGTCTTGTGGAATCACATCCTAGATAATGTCCTGCAATTTCCTTTTTTTGCTCAACGTTGTGACTTGGAATTATTTTCATGTCCATACACAGAAGACTACCTCTTCTGGCTTTTAATTGTTGTATAATATTCCTCAGTTCAGTTCAGTTCAGTCGCTCAGTCGTGTCCGACTCTTTGCGACCCCATAAATCGCAGCACACCAGGCCTCCCTGTCCATCACCAACTCCCGGAGTTCACTCAGACTCATGTCTATCGAGTCAATGATGCCATCCAGCCATCTCATCCTCTGTCGTCCCCTTCTCCTCCTGCCCTCAATCTCTCCAAGCATCAAAGTCTTTTCCAATGAGTCAGCTCTTCACATGAGGTGGCCAAAGTACTGGAGTTTCAGCTTTAGCATCATTCCTTCCAAAGAAATCCCAGGGCTGATCTCCTTCAGAATGGACTGGTTGGATCTCCTTGCAGTCCAAGGGACTCTCTAGAGTCTTCTCCAACACTACAGTTCAAAAGCATCAATTCTTTGGCGCTCAGCCTTCTTCACAGTCCAACTCTCATATCCATACATGACTACTGGAAAAACCATAGCCTTGACTAGACGGACCTTAGTTGGCAAAGTGATGTCTCCGCTTTTGAATATGCTGTCTAGGTTGATCATAACTTTTCTTCCAAGGAGTAAGTGTCTTTTAATTTCATGGCTGCAGTCACCATCTGCAGTGATTTTGGAGCCCCCCAAAATAAAGTCTGACACTGTTTCCACTGTTTCCCCATCTATTTCCCATGAAGTGATGGGATCGGATGCCATGATCTTCATTATCTACTGCCATATTAAAAAAACATGTTGAGACATAATTTACTCCCCAGAAAATTCTTCCATTTATAATGTTCAATTCAACTGTTTTTAGTATAGTCACATATTTGTGCAACCATCACCACAATCTGATTCTAGAACATTTCCTTCACCCCCCCCACTCCACCAAAGAGACCCTGTACCCATTATTATCCACTCTTCCATTCCCCACTCCTCCCTTCGGTCCCTGACAACTACCACTTTCCCTTTCTACTGACTTGTCTGTCCTGTACATCTTATATAAATGGACTCATACTCTATGTAGACATCTGTGATTAACTTATTTTCCTTGAGTGTGATGGTTTGGTATTCACCCATGTTGTAGACACATCACTACTTCATTTTCTTAATTGTCAAATAATCAGTCACCCATTTCTGAATGTTTGTTCTCTATCAGGCATGGTGTTAATCCTCACAGAAAGCCTGAGAAGAAGTAAGCATGATTATTATCATACCCATTTTACAGATAAGGAAACTAGGGCTTGGAAGTGCTATGACTTAGCCAAGATCACAGAGGAAAGTATTGGTTTGCCCAAAAATTTGTTTGAGTTTTCCCATAACATCTTATAGAAAACCTGAACAAATTTTTTTTTTGCCATCCCAATAACTGGCAGAGCTGGCTCTGAACCCAGGTCTGTGGAGCTCCCACTTACACACGTCAGTGCCGTGAAAAGAAGCAGGGAGGGAGTGAAAAGTGTCTCAAGGGCTCCATGGGTAGATCATAAAGTGCCTTTTACTCACAGGCTGCCTCTGGGTCACTGTCATGGCCGATGGTGATGGCCCCATGAGGCTGGACTATTAACCCAGTTCTGGATGCCCCCAGACCTTACCAACGTCAGAGCTCTCTCGCCTTCTTGTGCAGCTTTTCTGACGTCTCCCTCTCTCTCAGCACCTCCCACCTCTAGTGTTTCTTCTCCCCAGTCCTAATGTCTCAGTGTCTAGCCTTTAGGGGCTGTTGCACAGGAAGGGTGTTACATCTTTGTTAGGACTGTATGTCAACTAAGTGATCACTGGTTGTGAGTAAGGGTCTGAGGCGGGTTTTCCCACGAGTAAAGTGTCTTGCTGCCTGAAATGAACAGGGCTCGACTCCCCCAAAATCCTAAACTCTCCATTCCCTGGGGTGTCTGGAGAGTTAAGAACTGCAACCACATGATGGTGACAATAATAGGATCGGCTTACTCTCCTTGGGAGGGGCTGTCACTACTTTGGGCCTCCTCCTCTGAGTCCAGCGGGCTGTGGCGGGGGAGGGGAGGGGTTGTATAGGAGATTAAGACTTGAGGTCACACAGCCAATAAAGGGAGGGAGAGACCGCTGGAGCCTGGCACTCTTGGACCCTGTGTCAGCCCCTGCCACACCAACTCACCCTGATTCCATCATGCAAGTCTCAAGTTTCACCCCATTCTCAGTTTCAACTGATGTCCAATTGCCAAGTAAAATAAAAGCAACTTTCTGCCTTTCCAAAATTGAGAGGAGAGGTACAGGCCAAGACTTATTGTTCTATAGGGTTTGGAGGCCCTACCTTGACTCTGCCCTAACTTGCTATGTGATCTTGAGAAAGTCATCTGCACTCTCTGAGGCTCAGCACTGGGTCTGTCTGCTCCCAGGATCATAGGAGATATGATTGGAGAGTAAGTTGGGCCCAGACCTCTTGTCTCTGGTGGAGGCAACAAGAACTGAAAGATGCCCCAGAATCATGTCCTTGCCCCAGGCAACCAGCACCACAGGTCCTGCCAACCAAGGCTCTAAGCTAACCGTCAGAGCCTGCCCCAGGCTTGAACAACGCCCCCATGCTCCCCCTTCTCTCTGTCTCTCTCTGAGGCAGGTCACTTGTTCATTCAACAAACATCTATTGAGCAGCCACCAGGAGTCTGGTGGGCAGTGGGAGACAGACACACACACATGGGTCCTTATACAAGGCATATACTGTAGCTGTGCCCTGTGGGTGCTGGGCATGAAGGAAGGAAATCCTGCTTGGGAGCATGGAAAGCCTGGTGAAGCTGATAGGTGAAGAGGGATGGCATCTCAGATGGCACAACTTGCGTCCAGGCCTGGAAGTAGATAACTTCAGGATGCATTTGGGGGGGTTCTGGTGGAGCTGGAGGGTGCAAATGCGGGAGATGCAATTGGATGGTAAGAAGGGCCAGACCTACGGGGCCTCAACTTTTCAGCAGGAGTGGGACAAGCTCAGATCACTTCTCAGAAGGCTCCCCTTGGCTCCACACCTCCTCCCATCCTCCCATCAGCCCCCTCAGGTCTTGGTGGTAATTCTTGCTTTCACAGAAACTGCAGTTTCAGAGAAATGAACTAAAGGGTCCATGGTCTCCAGAGCTTAAGTGGCAGAGTTGGGGCCAAGACCCTATGCTGGGGGCCAGGGACCGTGGGGAGTGGGGGACACACTGTAAGTGTGGAGCTGAGGATACCATGGCCAGGTCAGCTTTTCCATCTGCAAAATGGACACATTGGGAGGGCCCTCCCCAGTTAGGTGTCCTGCTCTCTGCTCCACATGGCCTCAGACACCCAGGTTCTGCCTTAGAGAGGCCACCCACCCCCTCCCTCTCAAAGGGCTGAAAAGGTCATGCCTGCCCCCTTGACATTTTCCCCAAGGCCCCTTTCCTGATGTCCCTACCTCAGCCCCTCCCACCTCAGGGGAGTCTGGCCCTGCCTGCTCTGGGCTTTAAGCTAGACGCTGCTCATCCGTCATTAGTCACCAGCTGGTAGAAAAGCTGAGACCATGTCCTATCGTGGTCCCACCCACTACTGCCCAGCCCTCCCTCCACTCCCAACTCAGCCAGCCAAGAGGATCTCTGGTCTAGGGGTCCCTGGTCCTTAGGGAAGAGCTGAGTTCAGCCAGGGCTTGGGAGCCTCACTGAGCTGTGCAACCCCAGGAGATTTCCCCAACCTCTCTGAACCTTAATTTCTTCCCTTCTTTCCTTCTTCCTTTTACTCTGTTTCATCCCCATACCACCCATCCCCATTCCCACCCCCATGCCATAGATATTTATTGAACATCTACAATACACCAGACACCATGGGTCACAACCATGGACCACAGCCCTTAGAGGTCTCACTTGCCAAGAGCTTTAAGACTAAACATGACCCAGGCCCCTGAGGCCCCACTCCTAGGTGGGTGGGAATGGAGGGTGGAGGGGTGGGATAGGACTGACCTCTGAACCCTGGAAAAGCCAGCAGAGGCTTTTGAACCAAGCCCAGGTTTCACGTCCCCACTTACTGACTGTGATCTCAAGCAAGTCACTTCATCTTTCTGAGTCCCCATTTTCTCATTTAATAAAGGACAAAAATCATATTGTGAGTTTTAAATGAGACTTCTGGCCAGTAATGGGTTATTTTGAAGTTCTAAAAATTCACCTTTGTCTCCACCTCGAGACCTGGAAATCCTTATGGAATGAAGGACTGATCCCTCTAAAGGGGGAGTTCAGGCCTCAGTCAGTGACCCTGGGAACAGGAAGTTCTAAGTTACCCTCACCAAATAGCCTACATTGTTTGCAACCTGAGTCACCTACACACGTCAGAATCTTCCTTTTGTGGGGAAAGGGGAATCCTGACTCTCATTTTCTTTTTTGGCTGCACTGGGTCCTCGTTGCGCATGGGCTTTTTCTAGTTAAGGGGAACAGAGGCTACCCTTCACTGAGGTGTGCAGGCTTACTGAAATGCTTCTCTCGTTGCAGAGCATGGACTCTGTGTCGGTTCAGTAGTTGCAGTGCACAGGCTTAGTTGTTCCTCAACATGTGGGATCTTCCCAGATCAGGGAAGATAAAACCGCTGTCCCCTGCATTGGCAGGCAGATTCTTAATCACTGGACCAAACAGGGACGTCCCGGAGTCCTGACTCTTGATGACATTATCATAAAAAAGTTTTAGGTGATACTGAGCACTTACTATGTGCCCCCCGTTGCACAGATGCTATCTTTAATTCCCAACAATGGTGACTCTTATTATACCCATTTCAGAGATGAGGAAATTGGGGCTTGGAGATAACTTCTAGTAATTTACCCAGGATCATACAGTCATGATGTCCTCAACTGTGCCCTGCCCTGTACTTCCCCTGCAAGGGATGATGAAGGACCCCTCCTGCACTGTCTGGGACCTTGAGCCCATAACTATGCTCCTTGGACCTCAGTTTCCCCCTCAGTAAAATGCTTTTGAATTTTTGACTTGCCCAACGAGATAAGACAAGGCAGCATTTCCCAGGCCTCCTGAACAGATGTGAAAATGGAGTCCCAGAGTGAAGCAAAGGCCCCCTGGTCAATAAGCCTGGAATTCAGGTTTTGGGGCCCAGCCTGGGTTCTGGTCTTTATTCACCACTTCTCCGAAGTCAGTTCTGACCCCAACTGTCCTGGGATTGCTCAAGGCCCTGCATCACGTAGGTGGTCACAGTTCTACAGAATCGGCGAGAGGAAGGAAGAGGAGGTGGCTGTCTGGGTCAGGAACAGATCTGGGCCTGTGCCAAGCCCCAAGCCAGGCCCCAGGAACAACATGATGGGCATCCTAATAAGAGTCCGGTCCATTTCTGCCTTCCAGGGAGCTCCCAGGTGGGGACAATAAAGAAAGATGAGTACCACATGGAGAAGAACATGTCATTCTCAAATGGAAAAGAATGAACAAAGGCAAAATTTATCCATTTCTTTGGGGCAAGGCTGGCTCTTATAGAAACATTTAACCTACAGCCTTCCTTCTGCAGAGCCTGACTGGCCCCAGGCCTCCTCTCTTTAGGGTCCCTGTCCCTCAGGGCCAGGTTCTGGGACACATGGCATTTTTGCTCCAAAACTGAGACATCCCATTTATCTAGTGCTCACCAGGTACTAGTTGCCCAATCTTAGTCATTTTGGTTAAGTCTTATGCCAGGCCTGAGAGGGAGGAATTCTTGCCCCCATTTTGCAAAGGAGGAAACCTAAAATACCTGGAGACCCAAAATACCTGCCGGTGGCTCCATAGTGGGATCTCAGACCCTGGCTTCTTGACTGATATTCACTTGCCCCTCTTTCTCCTCCGAGCTCTCGTCAGCTGCAGGGGACACTTTCGACAACAACCTATAAAATGGGGCAATTACAAGGTTCACCTGTGGGACTATTTTACGGGTTGGCAGGGCCCAAAATTTATGGTTTGGCAGGGCCCAAAATCATTGTGTTTGTTCACTAAGATCCCGGGCAGGGTCCATTTGACTCAGGGACAAACATCTACCGAAACAACAGGTTTATTCCCTGTGCTCTGTCACACAGGAATGGAAACTGGGGCCAATTTTGTAAGCCCCAATCCATCAATAGATATGGAACTTTCAGGAAGTTCCATTCAGGAAGAAGGGTTGGGGGAGGCTCACAGGCCCCTGTCTCCCCAGAGACCCTTCCTGCTCAGGACTCATGGTGGATAAGAAGCACAGAAGGCTGGAGGATCAGAGGGAGAAGACTGGGTGATGCCTCCTGCCCCCAGATGCTAGGAGTGAGAAGGCAGAGGTTGAGTCCCTGGGAGACTGGCTTTGTCTCCTTCTGGCACAGGGTGGGCCTGCAAGGAGCATAATCAGTGGAAGTTAGAGGGGAAGGGGTACGTGGATGATGGATGGATCGATGGACGGATGAGTGATTAGATTAGATGCACGGGACAGAGGAACAGATGAGCTAGAGGGATATCTGGGTTTTGCTACAGAGACAGGTGTGGTATGTCTGTCTTTGCGGGTGTGTCTGCATGTCTGTACATGAGGCCCTGTCTGTGTGTGTGTCCCGCTCCCAGGATCTGCACCTTTGTGTGTCTCTAGGTGCCCCGATCTGATTTTGTGTCCACCTCTGACAGGGTGTTGTCTGTGTGTGTCTGGGAGCTGAGTGCCTCCGGACACCTGTTTATTTCTGTGTGGTTCTCAGTGGGTACCTGTCTAAGTGTGTCTGGCTGTGTCTATGTACAGGCATGTCACTGATTTTAAG
This sequence comes from Ovis canadensis, assembly GCF_042477335.2. Taxonomy (NCBI): domain Eukaryota; kingdom Metazoa; phylum Chordata; class Mammalia; order Artiodactyla; family Bovidae; genus Ovis; species Ovis canadensis. Next base: position 82,404,435 of record NC_091257.1, on the reverse strand, counting down.
TCCATGTCACCAGCTGTGTGTGTCCAGATTCATCTGCTGTATCTGTCTGTGTGTCCACATCCTTAGGTCTCCGTGAGTCTGTATCTGAGGATGTGTGTGTCTTCTTGATCCCGGGTCTGACCTGACTGTGGGTCCATGTGTATCCAGGTATGCCTGTGTGTCTTGATGCAACAGTGTGTCTGTATCTGTGTGTGTGTTTCTGTATCCAGGTGTCTCTGTCACCCAAGATCTGACTGTGTATCCAGGTGCGTCTGAGTGTCCTGGCTTGTGTTGCCTGTGGCTGTTGTCCCAGCCCTGCGCTCGTGTCCGCCTCCCCAGAGGGCGCCCTTGCCCAGCCCTCTCCCGTCCTCCCTGGGCTCCTGCCTCCCACCGCGCCCCTGCCGGCTGGTGGAAAGCACGTGGACCCAGACAGGGCAAAGCCGGCCTCGCCGGCCCCGCCTTCCCGAGCGGCCCCGCCCCCAGCCCGCCCCTGAGCGGGCTATAAGTTCACTTCGCTCTCAGCCTCTGCATTGCCTGCCGCCAGTGGTCTGCGCTTGGAGTGTCCTGCCACCAGTCCGAGGAGCACAGCCACCACCTGACCATGGCCGAGGGTGAGTGTCAGGGTCAGGGGTGCCGCCGCCGCGCAGGTGCCCCGGGGTCCAGGGGCCAGCCATCTCTCCCTAGTCTTGGTGGTCCCACCGGTGCAGTGGGGTCAGGACCCGGCTGGACTCAAGCCCTAAGCCCCCGATTTGGAGCACAAACAGGAGGGCTGGGCTGGATGAGAAGTGCCCGGCCCCCAGTTCTGGCTCTGCTTGGGACCTCAGTTTCCCCATCCCCAGGGCATATTCATTAACCCCTGCCTCCTGGATCAGATGAGGCAATGGACCACGAAGGTGTGTTCTAAACTGTAAGGTACCTTGTTCACGGACCATTGTCAGCTGTCCTCAGTTAGTGGAGCCTGGCTCCCTGCTGTGCGCTGGTCACGAAGCTGTGCAGAGGGTGCTGGCCTGGCCTCAGGGACTGAGCTTTGGTTAGTCCCTCATGGCATGTAAGCCAAGCCTGGCTGTCTCCTTGGTCTCAGCGGATGGAGAGGAGCTGCTAGCATCCAGTGGAGGAGAGGCCTGAGAACAGGCTTGCTCTCACAGGCTGCCTGCAAGTTCTGCATCCCCTGTCCTTGGCCACTGGTTGAGTCTCGGTTTCCCATCCTGTAAAACACGGACAGTAACACCAGCCACTGGTACATCTGTGAGGAGAGGAGTGGAGACGGGGTCAATTCATTCCCCCTACACACACACACCACACCACACACACACACACACACACACACACTAATGCTGCTGTGCTCAGCACCCTGTGGCCTTGGCACTGCAGCCCCCAGGAAGGAGGGTGGGCGGAGGGGCCACTGGAGGGGCACACGGGGCAGATGGAGAGGGAATGAGCGGGAGGAACCATGGCCGTGCCTGACCAGCTGTGTGTTCTCGGGCCACCTTTGTCCCCCTCTGGGAACCAGCTTCCCAACACACGTGACTGAAAGCCAGCTAGGTGGCCACGTGTGTCCCAGGCAGTTTCCCATCTCTGTCCCCAAAAGGAGGGCTCAGTAGGGCTGGAGGACCTGGAGTGGCCAGTTACGATGAGCCCCCTGCCCCATTGCCAGACTGGTCACTTCCTACAGCGATCCCGGTGGCCTGGAAGACCTCAGGTCCTTTCTCGGTACAGAAACACTATGATCCTAGACCCTGGTGTTTCTGCACCTCTAGAGCTGGGCGTAATTTCTGGGAATCCTTCTTCACACAATTAGCATGAGACAGCACCCCATTTGCCCCACACCAGGGTCTGACCACCTCTCTATGGTCTCCCACGGGAGAACAAATTTCAGAGGTGAGATCTCTATGATGGGGGACGTGCCTGCGCTAATGCTGCTGGACTCAGCCCCCTGAGCCTCTTTGCTGAATCAGCTCTCTGGAATTGCAGTTTTCCTTCTTCACCCAGGAGGCCAGCAGGAAGTTCCTCCTTGTGGCTAGTGGAGGTCTCTCCTGCTATGATCCCAGGGGCCTCACCTTCCTCCCAGGTCTCCTCCCAGGTGTAAAACGCAGTATGTGGGGGGGGGGGGGCGGGGGGGATGGACAACAGATCCTGAGCTGTGAGTGAGGTGGTTACCAGGCTGGGCTCCAGACTCTACAGCCCTGGATTCTGGATTCAAATCCCCAAGCTTGGTCTTGCGCTTGCCATGAAACCTGGGGCCGCATAATGTCCCTACGAAGTGAAGATAGTGATAGTAGTTGTGTCTGATGCAAAGAACCGACTCATTGGAAAAGACTCTGATACTGGGAAAGATTGAAGGCGGGAGGACAAGGGGACAACAGAGGATGAGATGGTTGGATGGCATCACTGATGTGATGGACATGAGTTTGAGTAAACTCCAGGAGTTGGTAATGGACAGGCAGGCCTGGCATGCTGCAGTCCATGGGGTCGCAAAGAGTCGGACATGACTGAGCGACTTTCACTTTCACTTCCCATACTTCACATTGTACAACTGTAAATATTTCAATATTTCTCTCCAGTGAATAAGGACTCTTTTTTAGACATGAATAAAAAATTCCTTAATATCACCATTTTCTATCAGTGTTCAAATTTCCAATTGTATGTGATAAATAGTTTTTCAAATCAAAATCCAAGTAAGGCTCATACAGCGCAGTGGGTTATAATGTGCCGTAGGTTTCTTTTAGTCTACAGGTTATCCCTTCAACTTTTTTTTCTTGTCTTTTTTCTTGATTTCTTTCTGTTTTGCAATTTATTGGTTAAAGAAACCAAATACTTTTCTTGTAGTTTCCCAGAGTATGAATTTTGTTGATCGAGTGCTGGTCCTGGGACTTCCCAGGTGGTTCAGTGGATAAACAATCCACCTGCAATGTAGGAGATGTAGGTTTGATCCCTGGGGCAGTAAGATCCCCTGGAGGAGGGCATGGCAACCCACTCTAGTATTCTTACCTGGTGAATTACATGGACGGAGGAGCCTGGCAGGCTATAGTCCATAGGATTGCAAAGAGTTGGGCATGACTGAAGCAACTGAGCACTCATGTCCTGGTCCTAACTTTAATGAGTTCCTCAGTCCTCTGTATTTCCTGGAAACTGAAAATTAAACCTAAAAGGCAAAGCCTGTGTAACTAACCAATACCAAATATCACCCCACTTTTTACCAAAAGAACCTTCCAGTCACAGCAGACTAGCCCATATCTAGAAGGTACTTAATTATGTGCAAGGCACTGGGCTAAATGGCTCACAGCCACCCTGGGTCCTGCTGTCTCTCACTGTGAACTCAGGTGGGGAAAGTGAAGCCCAGAAGAGCTGAGTCGCCTGAGGGCCACGGCCAGGAGGTGGCAGAGCCTTCCCCACCTGCCCCAGTGTACACAACCTGTGATTGTTGGGGAGGATTTCCCTGGTGGTCCAGTTAGAACTCTGAGCTTCCACTGCAGCAGGCCTGGGTTCGATCCCAGATCAGGGAACTAAGATCCTGCAAGCAGTGTGGCATGGCCAAAAAAAAAAAAAGAATTGGGGACATTTAGGCCTGGTTTACTTCTGCACAACAGGGTTGCACAACTTCTGCAATTGAGGATTAGGAGGGCCCTGAACACCCCATGTCCAGGGAGCCTGGGGCACACAGCTGGCTGTGAGATGGAACCTTGGCTCAAGCCCCTCACTGTCTTTACAGATCTGGTCCTGGAGAGATGTGACCTGGAGCTGGAGGTCAATGGCTGTGACCACCACACAGCTGACCTCTGCAGGGAGAGGCTGGTGGTGCGGCGGGGCCAGCCCTTCTGGCTGACTCTGCACTTCGAGGGCCGAAACTATGAGGCCAGCGTGGACAGCCTCACCTTCTGTGCCATGACTGGTGAGTACTACCCTCCACCCCTTCCCATTCTGTGATTTCATTGTCCCCTGCAGACCATGGGAAAAGTGATGCCATTCCTCCTCCTGATTCCCCTGAGAAATTCCCCGTAGTCACTACCCCATTTTATAGATGAGAGAATTGAGGTCCAGTGAGTGGAGAGATGTCGTCTGTGATCCTGGGTGCCTGGCTTCCTGATGACCTTTTATCACCAGGGTTGGGTATGGGGTGGGGGCGGTGTTTGCTAGCACATAGGTCCATCAAGATCCTGCCTGCCTTTTCCCACATCCAAACAATTTTCCAATTATCAACAGCTTTTTCTCCAATCCCACACAACCTGACCAGGCCTCTGGGATCGGACCCAAAGGGAGTCTGGGTGGTGGAGAGAACCCAGCTTTCTCTAGCTCTCTGAGTGGGCAGTTTTGTGTTGCTATAGTTCTTTCTCTAAGCATCAGGAGGCTGCCTCAGACTCACAGACTTGGATTCTGGTATGGACCAGACTGCCTGCCCGCTGTGTGACCTCGGGCAAATTACTTAGGCTCTCTGAGCTAAAGCACTCCTAATAGAAGGCCCTTAGGTAAAAAGAGCCTGACATGAGGGAGTGCCCTACAAATGTTCACAGCAGTTGCTGATCTTGCTCCAGGGACTCTAGTGATGGGTGAAGGGACATTAAGGCCCCAGCAGCCCCATCCCCAGATACCCAATGCCCAGTCATCTTTGTTTGCCATAGAAAGTAACCTTAAATGCCACTGGGTTTGGCTTCTGGTGGGAACCACTCCCTTGAGGTCAGCGAGGGGCCACCAGGCTGGGACTCTGGCCTGAGGGTGGGAAAGGCCAGCTCTAGCTCTTTCTGAGGTCTCTGAGGCCAGAGAGCAAGCAGGCTGATGCTTGTATTACCTGGGAAGCCGTTTGATAAAGCTTATCACAATGCCTGCAGACCTGCTACGGATATCCCCTCCATCCCTTTCCTCCCTCCCCTTTCTCTTCTGGTAGGGACACACCTACTAACCGGGGGCATCCCCCCCAACACACACTCACAACCAGCAGCCTTGGGGTTCATTCTATAGACCTGAGGGGCCTCTGGCAAGTTTCCCATCTTTCCAGTCTCAGTTTCCCCTTCTGTAAAGTGGAAGCCTGAATCTGTGGAACTTAAGGGCTGGGGGTGGTGCCCTGAGAAGAGTCAGGCTTGGGCTGGGGAGAATCACATCTGTGGTGTAAGTATACTTATCCAGAATGCTTCTGTTCTGAATGCGTAACTAGCCCCCATTTTACAGATGGGAACACTCATGCTCAGAAAGGTCAATTTACTTGCCCAGATCACACAGCAGGATTCAAACCCTGACCCCAGAATTGAGGCTTTTTGTTGCTGTGATCTGAGAGCAGAGACATCTACTTGCTCACCACAAGGGTCTGCTGGCCTTGGTTTATTCTTCTGTGAAATAGATGGTCATTGAACTGCTGGTATGGGAATTTCCCACCTTTTTTCCCCTTCTTTACTCTCAACGTGTCTGGTTTCTTCTTCCTTCTTTTGCATTTGTCTAGGCAGCCTGGTGCTAGGTAATGAGGCCCCTAGTTCAGGGTTGGGACCGCAACGGGAGGCAGGCAGCTGACCTTCTTACTCCAGCGGCTAATCTCTGTTCTCTGGTCTCTGCCAACTTATCTCAAGCCATCACCAACCTGCCCTGCTAATTTCCGCAGCCCCCAGGGCAACCATAGAAAGCACTGTATCTCTGGGTGCTCTTGATTTCCCTGTCTGAGCTACCAGGACCCTCTCATGGGCTGAAGAAGCTGAGTGACAATGCCAGGAAGCCAGGCTTCCCGCCTCAAGGCCTGGCTTGGGTCAGCCTCTGGCCGAGCCTGGCCCAGGCACCCCGCTTTGGTGTTAGAACATTCTAGCCTGTGATCCACTTCTCCTGCCTCTTTAGGGAAACTGAGGACCAGAGAGGGGAGAGAGCTGGTGAAGGTCACCCAGAGAATGGAGTGTGTGGCCTGATGCCACCCATGCCCAGATGCTGAGCATCTCACCCTGACACTTCAAGGCCAGACAGGCCTGTTGTGGGGTACAGACCACAGCAGACAAGCACCATCGTTTTTACGAACTAAAGCTCTACTTCCCCCACAAGGGAGGCCAGGGTTTGAGGGTGGAGGGGTGACAGTGAGGTCAGCCTGGAACAGTGAAAAGAACCCTTATGAGGCTAATAGCAGGCTTGACTCTGGAAGCTTCCCCTCATCCACCCCACCCAGCCCCTCACTGCTGTGGTCAGGATAGAGGCCAGGACCCCTCCAGGTCTCCAGGGTCATTTATGCCCAGTGGGATCTCTGTGGAGACTCTGGCTCCACAAAGAGTACCACATGGAACCTCAGCCAAGGAATTTTCTAAGCCAGCTTACGTGAACAGTGGTGGGGTTGGGGGACAGCCCATCCCCTTCCCATCCCCCAGGACCCCTCAGAAGAAACGGATGTGTGTGTGTACAAGGCTGCCACAGGACAGAGAGCAAGTGTTTCCTGGCCGGTCCCCAAGGGCGGTGTGTCAGTGGTGACAGTGACTATGGGACCTGGCCCAGCCTGTAACTGTGGAAACCAGAACATTGATCATCCCAACAGAGTCTCTTCTGAGAATGAAAAGATTATGAATGAAAGAATTATGCTGGGACCAGAGGCATGAAAGGGTTTCCCTGGTGACTCAGTGATAGAGTCTGCCTGCAACACAGGAGATGTGGGTTCAATCCCTGGGTCAGGAAGATCCCCTGGAGAAGCAAATGGCAACCCAGTCCAGTATTCTTGCCTGGGAAAACCCATGGAGAGAGGAGCCTTGAGGGCTATAGTCCATGGGGTTACAAAAGACTTACCACCTAAACAACAACAACAGGCATAAAATGGGACTATCCTGAGAAAACAAGGATGTATGTTCACCCCAACTTTATCACTCTCAGCCCCAGTTTCCATATCTGTGAAGTGATGCAATTGAGCTAGGCAATTACTACATTCCACTCCAGTCTCAAAATCTGTTATTTGGTGTGAGAACTCTGATTTGTAATAGTCTTGTTGGATGACATTGAGGATAGCTCATGTTTACTGAATAATTACTTTGCGCTAGTCACTGCTTTAAATGCTTTCTATGAACTCTCACCAATTCCTGTAAATGTCATTTAGAAGGTGGTAATGACAGTAGTAAATAATTAACTATTACTTATGAGTGCTTACTGCATGCCAGGCACCTTGTAATGTGCTTTACAAGCCTCAGCTTCTTTAAGCCTCACAATGACCTTATGAGAGGTACTGAAATTGACCCCATTTTACAGATGAGGAAACTGGGGCACAAAGACACTAAATAGCTTGTCTAAGGTCACAGAGTCAGTTTCAGACCTGGAATCAAACCTTTCCTGGAATGTAGTCTAAGCCTGTTTTTGTCTTTGATGAGAAAATTGCAGATCAGAGAGGTCTCATGACTTAGCCGAGGTCACACAGCACTCCAGGTCTCATTGGGGGAACCAGATCAGGCTGGCTCTCGGGCCCCAGTGCTGCCCAGTTCTTCCCCTAAATGCTAACTGTGGAAGACAGGGAGTGTTTAAAGGACAGCTGGCTCCTGGCACTCAGGGACCCAGAGGCTGACATCATGCCTGTTAGTTCAGAGTTATATTTGGGCCTGGTGTGGGCGGGGCTGGCAGGTAGCCCCTTACTGAGCAGTCCCCTGTACTGTCAGCGGTGGATGGGCAGAGTGGCAGGGAGGGAGATGGAAGAGTAAACAGAAACCCTCCCGGGCAGCTGCCCAACCAGGCAGAGAAAGTTCTGTTTCTTCTCTCCACCACCCAAGTCCAGAAGGGGGGACTGGCCCCCCTCGCCCTCCTTATGACTCAGACCTGCCTGCAAAATCTGGGCCCTGCCCTCCCCCCGAAAAAGAGCCAGGGAGGCAGGCCCTCAGCACGCTGAGACCTGAGACACTATCCTCCCAACTAGGGAAACCTCCCCTTTGGGAATGAGCGACAACGTGGGGACCCCAGGGCCTGGAGACCTGGGCCCAAATCCTGACTTTGCCACAGACCCCTGGAACATTCTTGGAAGAGCCCTTCTCTCTGAGCCTCAGTTTTTCCACCTGTACAAGGGGTCTCAGGGGAAGCGGGAAGTGCTAAGGGCACTTGGTAAAGTGTCAGAGGCTGCAGGGAGGTGAGGGATGGTTCTGGCTCTTCAGAGTTGCCTGTGGAGATACAGAGGCCAAGAGGTGGAGGGGGCTTTGGGGAGACAGACACCTGGATCTACAATGGCCAGCGCCCTCTGCTAGCCAGGAGCAAGCAGGCTCTCAGACAGGCTCCACTGGCCACTTCAGAGGACTGAGGTCCCATTTTACTCAGAGCCTGGGCTTCTTTTTCTGAAAGAGAAAGCAGGATGCCAGCAGGTAAAGGATTTAAGTGGGAATGGAGGACCATTGGGGAGTACCTTGCCTCATTCCTGTCCATTTTACAGATGGGCAAACTGAGCCCAGAAAGGAGGATATTCTTGCTCAAAGTCACACCAGTCCAGAACAGTGTCACTCTGACCCTGTCCCAGGCCACGCTGTCCCTGCTCCCAAGAGACTGAGGACATGCTGTGTGCCTGCCACTTTTTGTGCATTCCCACAAAACCAGCCTGTACATTTTGGAGTCCAGTCCCCAGATGAAGAAGCCAAGGCTCAGAGAGATGAAACCACTCCTCCAAGTTCCTTCTGGGCCTCACACCCAGGCCCAGGGCACCCCCAGGAGTGTGCTCTGCCCCTGCCAGGCTTGGTGCTCACCCTCCCTCACCACCCCTGGCTCATGGCCCACTGCTTTCTTCCTCTGCAGGCCCAGACCCCAATGAGGAGACCGGGACCAAGGCCCTCTTCAGGCTGTCCGATGCTATGGAGGAGGGGGCCTGGGCAGCGGTGGTAGTGGACCAGCAAGACAGCACCCTCTCGCTGCAGTTCAGCACCCCTGCCAATGCCCCCATTGGCCATTACCGCCTCAGCTTGGAGGCCTCCACTGGCTACCAGGGCTCCAGTTTCATGCTGGCTCAGTTCACCCTGCTCTTCAACAGCTGGTGTCCAGGTGAGCTGCACTGTGTCCACGGGCAGGATGGGAAGATGGGCAGGGCTGGACCCACCCATGGGAACCACTTGGTGGCAGGGGGGTGGTGGGTGGAAGATGGGGCAGCAGAGACATCCAGGTGGACTGAATGAGGCTCTAGCCTTCTAAGACTTCATGATGTCAGAACTCTCATCATTCCCATTTATAGAGGTGGGGACAGGCTCGCAGAAGCAAAATGACTTGCCCCAGTCTACACAGCTACTTGGGCTTCCCTGGTAGCTCAGAGGGTAAAGAATCCACCTGCAATGCGGGAGACCCTGGTTTGATTCCTGGGTTGAGGCTACCCACTCCAGTATTCTTGGGCTTCTCTGGTGGCTCAGACGGTAAAGAATCCACCTGCAATGCAGGAGACCTGGGTTCAATCCATGGGTTGGAAAGATCCCCTGGAGGAGGACATGGCAACCCACTCCAGTATTCTTGCCTGGAAAATTCCATGGACAGAGGAGCCTGATGGGCTAAGAGTCATGGGGTTGCAAAGAGTCAGACACAACTGAGCGACTAAACACAGCACACAGCTACAAAGGGATTCCACCTTGCCTGGAGGTGGCCTGGATTCAGAAGCCCCATTCAGGAAAGGACTGTCCAGTGGAGGCCCAGGGCCATGGCCTCATATCTGGTTCTGTTTTGTGGGGCTCTGTTTTAAATCTCACCAGATTGGCTTGGGGAAGAGAAGCAGGGAGATGGAGGGATGGGGTACCCAGAAGAGGTGTGCAGGAGCAGTTTGGCCACCTAAGTGCTCCTTATACGCTCTTTTATTTTTTAAAATAAATTATCACTATCGCCATTTTTTTTAACTTCTCTTTTGATTTCTATTTTTGAAATATATCTTTATTTATTTATTTTTGGCTGTGCTGGGTCCTTGTTGCTGTGAGGCTAGTTTCTCTAGTTGCAATGAGCAGGGGCCACCCTTTGTTGGGGTGCCTTCTCATTGCAGTGGCTTAAAGCACAGGTTCTAGGCATGCGGGCTTCAGTAGTTGCTTCACTGCAGCACGGGGGGCCCATAGTTGCAGCTCTCAGACTCTGTAGGGTGCAGGCTCGGGAGTTGCGGTGCACAGGCTTAGTCGTCTCATGGCAGGTGAGATTTTCCTGGACCTTTACCATTGAGCTGCCAGGGAGGCCCCTTTATACACTCTTTTAATGGTTGCTCTCAACAACCCAATGGTACCCCACTCCAGTACTCTTGCCTGGAAAATCCTATGGATGAAGGAGCCTGGAAGGCTGCAGTCCATGGGGTCACTGAGGGTCGGACATGACTGATTGACTTCACTTTCACTTTTCACTTTCATGCATTGGAGAAGGAAATTGCAACCCACTCCAGTGTTCTTGTCTGGAGAATCCCAGGGACGGGGAGCCTGGTGGGCTACCATCTATGGGGTCGCACAGAGTCGGACATGACTGAAGTGACTTAGCAGCAGCAGCTCAACAACCCCCAGGGGCAGAGATTAGCATCCTTTTACAGACAGGAAACTGAGGCTTAGAGATAAGTGGCTTTTGGCAGCTCCTTCAAGAAGTAAGTTGGCGGATGCCGGACAAAACCAGAGAATCAGAGAAAGAGCTGAGTCTGTCTGGAGCAGGAAAGAGGAGGGGGTTTGCAAAGAGTCCATGGGGTTGCAAAGAGTCGGACATGACTGGACAACTAACACTACTACTGGGGCTCATACCTAGCCAGGCAGAGAGAGGGGCCATGTAGGCAGGCCCAGCTTGGTGATGGACTTCCCTCCTCGAAGCTCGGCCCCAGAACAGAAATTCTGGCCTCCTACTGGGCCAGACCAGACCACCAGCCTCCTACTGGGCCACTGCTTTATTTATTTATTTTTCTTCTCCATCTGGGGGCATTTTCTTTGAACAGAAAGATTTTTTATTTTCTCTTTTATATGCTTTGGCTGTTCTTTCTTTTTTTAATTTCGTTTTGGCTGTGCTGGGTCTTCCTTGTCGCACGGGCTTTTCTGTAGCTGCAGAGAGTGGGGGCTACTTTCTATTCATAGTTGCGGTGCATGGGCTTTTCACTGAGGTGGCTTCTCTTATTGTGGAGCACGGGCTCTAGGCTCGCTGGCTTCAATAGTTGTGGTTCCTGGGCTCTAAAGCACGGGCTCAGTAGTTGTGGCACACGGGCTTAGTTGCTCCCTGGCATGTGGGATCATCCCGGATCAGGGATCAAACCCCTGCATTGGCAGGTCGATTCTTTACCACTGAGCCACCAGGGAAGCCCTGGCTTTTACTTTTAATTATAACAGTAAGATATGAGAATACCCTCTTTCTAAAAGCTTCAAGCACTACAGAGAGATAGCCTCCCATCCTTCACTCCCCTCCTTCGGAAACACCATTATTAGCTGTCTCTGGAGGGCTTATCTCCTTAGATTCAGTGTTTGTGTCTGGAGACATCACTGTATTTTTTTTTCTTCCAGTTTTATTGAGATATAATTTACGTACAACACTGTATAAGCTTAAGGTGTATAGCATAATGATTTGACTTACATGCATCATGAAATGATTATCACAATAATTTTAATGAATATCCATCATCTCATATACATACAAAATTAAAGCAAAAAATATTTTCCTTATGGTAAGAACTCAGGATTTATTCTCTTAAGAATGTTCATATATAACATACATCAGTGTTAATTATATTGATCATGTTGTAGAAGACATCATTGCGTTATGGATTTCCCTGTCTTAAACATTAAAGAATCCTCATTGTATACATCAGCCTACAACTTGGGATTTTTTTTTCTCCCTCTACCGTCTTGAGGCTCTTTCCACACAGTTTGCATATATTTGTTGTTGTTTCGTTTTTGTTCGGTTTATTTATTTGGCTGCACCGGGTCTTAGCGGTGGCCTGCAGGATCTTCAGTCTTTTTGTCGTGGTGTGCAGAATCTTAAGCTGTGGCATACAGACTCTTAGTTGTGGCATGTAGGATCTTGTTCCCCGAACAGGGATTGAACCTGGGTCCTTTGCATTGGAAGTGCGGGGTCTTAACCACTACACCACCAGGAAAGTCACTGTTCATCCTTTTTAAGAGCTGCAAGTGCCCTGGGTCTTGCCATCTGGCTCCCATCCACAGATATGAGTTGGTTCCCTATGGCTTATCACAGGGAGGAGTTTCCTTGCTCACATGCCCTGTGGCCACACCAAATGGTTTCTCAGGACAGAAGTGGCCTTGCTGGTCACACTGTCTGCTCATTTTTATTTTAATCAGTGTGTGAACTTACAGGTAGTTGGCGACCCTGCCCCTGGGGCAGACACTTGGCAGTGCCCCTCCCCAATCCCATCGCCGTGGGGTTTCAGAGTTCAAGGAACGGGCAGTGAGGTTCTGGGGGATGACCCCTCCCTGTGGCCTTGCCTCTTCCCTCCCCGGAGGGATGGGGTGGCAGCCAGCCAAGCACCACAATGACTAAAGGGAGCAACATCCCGGAGGGTGGGGGGAGCTGGAAATAAGGAGATAGGAAGTTGGGCTGAGTAGGGGTGTGGGGCGCTAAGGGAGGAAACTGCTCTCCCTCTTGGGGGAGAGGGCAGCATCTGCCCATGACCTGGGGGCCTCTGGTCCCTGAGTTCCAGCATGGTCAGGATCCCAAGGGAGCATCCCCAAGACCTCCATCTTTACCAGCCAGAGACCTGAGTGGGGACATCATAGTCCCAGCCTCCTGGGCTGAGGTGGGGACAGTTCAACATGTGCTGACCCTCCCACTGGATGGGGAAATACCACGGCCTTTTCCTTCTCTCAGATTCTTCCTCCCACACCACCAGCTGGTTTACAGTCACATAGCTCATTTATCTGAAGACTGGTGTTCATTGCGCAATCGCCCGCCCAAGCCTCCTGGCAGGATGCATAAGGTGCTCAGCCACTTTCACATTTGTTTTCCTCCAGGTGGTGCAGGCAGGGGCTGCCTGCCTGTTGCTGTAGAGGGGCCCAGGGGTCTGAGGGGCCAGGCAGCCGCTTCCCCAGGCACTGGACATGTTTCCCCAGGCTGATTTCAGTAGGCACGCTGACTGAGTCCACCATACTCTTAGGGACCCGTGAAAATGTGTTCATTTCTAATTAAAATTAAAAAAAAAAAATTATACTGTCAAAAAAAAAAAAATCAGAAGACCAAGAAAAAAAAGAGGTTCAGGCCAGAGAATATGTTTTAACATATAATGTTAATTTATTTGGGCTTCCCTGGTGGCTCAGAAGACAAAGACTCCTCCTGCCAATGCAGGAGACCTGGATTCAATCCCTGGGTTAGGAAGATCCAGCGTTATACCAATGCAGTCAAAAAATATATTACAAAAAGATTTTCTTTAATGGAGGAAGGAGCCCATGGAGGCAAAAATGCCTAGGACTGATCAAAGCCATACAATGGCTCTGGATTTCCCCTTCCCAGTCTTAATTTCTTCACTTGTGAGTGGGAATTGGAAAAGTTGGACTAACCTTTGCCCTCCAGCTGGTCCCACCGCCTCAGGCCCTCTTCTGTCGTCGCAAGCCACAGGGAACTAAGTATCATCCATTTTCCAGCAGCTGCACCGCCCATCTCTAGTCCTCTGCTTAGAATGTCATCAAGGCAACCTTCAGATGCCACCTGACCCCCAGGCTGGACAGATCTGCTTCCTCTGAGTTGCAGCAACCTTGCGTTAACTTTCTCTGAATCATGCTCCTTCCTCACACCGTCTCAGGGCTTCAGCTTGCAAAGCACCTTCCTGTTCTGTGATCACATTTGACTTTCAGGAAACACAGTCAGGTGGTAGGAGAAGTGAGCTGCCCAGAGTCATACAGCAAAAATCCCCTACTCAGAGCTAGGGGATTCCTGACTCCTGGCCCCGGTCAGTGCTCCTCTGTCTCTTGTGCTGGTGTGATTTTCCCATTCGTAAAATAGTCTCAAGCCTCAGTTTTGCCATCTGTAAAATGGGGCTTCCAAGGATGCCTTCCATGTGAGGCTTTGGTGGAGGTTAAACAAGTTAACTTATGTCATTACATTTATCACAGGTCCTGGCAGGTGGCAAGTGTTGGATAAAAGACAGCCATTGTTATCACCAACTGATAATACTTTATCTTATTGGTATGAGATTATTAATTAATGAGTTAGTTTTTCTGATTTAAAGAGAGAATAGCCTCTGGGGAGCTGCCCTGGCCCTGAAGGGTTGGCACCCCAGGTGCCATGTCTGTGGGGAACCTGGGCCTTGCCGGATGCTGAATTGAGGCCTTTTCCTTTTTACCCACAGCGGATGCTGTGTACCTGAACTCAGATGAGGAGCGGCAAGAATACATCCTTACCCAGCAAGGCTTCATCTACCAGGGCTCAGCCAAGTTCATCAAGAGCATACCTTGGAATTTTGGGCAGGTAGGGCCACACTCTGCCCCTCCTAACCATCTCTGGCTTGCTGTAAGTTGGGCCCTGGGTCTGAGACAAAATCAGAAAGTGTAAGCAAAGTCTCAGAGTCACCCACCCCATACTGTCAAGGATTCAAGGGCTCTGAAATGGCTGGTGGCTCAGAGAGGGCCCAGGCCAGACCTGAGGTCACACAGCAAAGGATGGTGCTGTGCACTGTGGGAGCGGCAGCTCAGAGGCAGAGAGCCTGTAGGAGCTGTGGGGCTGGCGAGTACCCCAGGAGGGAGGAGGGAGCCATTCACGGCCATAGCAAAATAGTGGGCAGCACTTGGAGAGCACTGACTGTGCTAGGCATGTACTGAGAGGGGCTTTAAACCATTGTCTGAATTAGTGGTTCTCAAACTCGAATTATATGTCTAAATTGCCAGAAACATTTGCGTTAAAATACATTTTTAACATACTGGTGCGCAGTGTCCTAGGGAATAGCATGAGCAGAAAGCACAGAGGTGGGAAAGTTTACGTTGTGCCTAAGAAGTGTCCTGCAGCTAGGGGAGCACTTGCATGAGACGGGGCCCCAGGAGATGACCTGGGAGAAGTCCACAGTATTCAAGCTGTGAACAGCCCTGAATGTCAGGGCGATGGCAATAGGGAGTTGAAGAATGAATGGGTCAAGCCAGGGGGGACTGCTCTAAGTCATGGAGGGAGGCCTGTGATAAGGCCTGATTTGGGGCAAGGCCACAGACGCAGAGAGCCGGGAACAGACCTGCGAGCCTTTGAATGTGACTGAAGTGGTCTGAGGGATGGTGACAATGAGAGATTTTGATAAAGACAGCACCTAAGCTGCAAGGATGAGAAGGTGTGAGTCATAGAGAGAGGGGCAGAAAGAACATTCCAAGCAAAGGAAACAGCATGTGCAAAAGCCCTGGGGCAGAGTGAGTGCGGTTGAGAGTGGTGAGAGGTGAGGTTAGGATGGAGTGGGACACCGATCATGAAGGACCTTGCAGGGAAGTCTCCATCTTACTCTGGGGGCAGTGGAGATGAGTGATGAGATTAGATTTACATCTTTGCAATTTATACTTTGGTTCCAATCAGCGCAGTGTGTGGGGGTGGGGGAGGAGGGACACTTATCAGCTCTGCGGGGTGAGTCAGGCTTTAGGGAAGTGAAGGTTTGGCTGTGGGGGCAGGGAGGGCAGTGGCTGGGCCTGAGGTGACTGAGGGCAGTCAAGCTCCAGGGACCCTGGGCTTTCCTTCTACTCCAAGTTCCCAGGACCCCCGCCTCCCCTGCACCCCCGCCAAGTCTGGCTGCAGGCACACCCCACCCCCTTTCTCATACACTCAGTCATCGTCCCATCCCACCTCCCCCCCTTTCCTGGGCCAGGAAAGCTGGCACCACAGCAATGTGACAGACCCAACCCGAGCCTCCAGGTGTGATGTGTGAGGCAGAACAGGGGGGTTCCCACAGCCGCTGGACTTCAAGGCAGGCTTCCTGGAGGAGGCGACTTCTCAGCTCCCTCATCCTCCCTTCTTTCCTCTGACACAGTTTGAAGACGGGATCCTAGACATCTGCCTGATGCTCCTGGACGTCAACCCCAAGTTCCTGAAGAATGCCGGCCGAGACTGCTCCCGCCGCAGTAGTCCGGTCTATGTGGGCCGGGTGGTGAGCGGCATGGTGAGTGAGCGCAGGCCCGCCTCAGGTGATAATGGAGACCAGGCCCTGGGCTGTCACGGCTGGGGAAACCTGGGAGATGATGAGTCTCAGCTAGGAGACCTTGTATTTGGACAGACAAGATGTACACAAATGAGGGTAAGGTCGTGTGGTCCCGCAAAGCAATTCATTCATTCATTCACCCAGCAAGTATTTATCAAGTGCTACCCATGTCCCAGGCACCAGGGAAAAGCAGGTGGAAGACATGAATGGTCTCTCACTTCCTAGAGCTTCCATTCTAGGGAGTGTGAGAGAAGACAGGAGTTAACCACAGGATCATGTGAGCGCCCAGTCATGTTGCAATGCACTCTCAGAGCCAGACGTGTGATAGTGTCTGACCACAGGGTGCAACCACAGTGGAGGACTGGGGGACTTCCCTAAGTGATGATTCTTGAGCTGATGTAACTGGGAGGAGAAGAGCGTCCCAGGCAGAGGGGACCGCTTGTGCACAGGTTCCCCGAGGAGGGATGACTGGCAGATTTGAGGAGCAGAAAGGAGGCCAGTGTGACCGGAACAGAGAGCAAAGGGGTGGTGGTGGGGGGGTGGCGGTGGTTGGGGAGGGTTGCAGGTGGGCTGCAGAGGGGGCGGGGCCAGACCCTGCTTGGCTCAGGGCCAGGGCAGCAGGATGCTGAGAGTCTGAGGGCAATGTCACCATCTGGGCAGGGTCAGAACAGCCCCTGTAAAACTCAGATCATGCCGCCTGCCAGCCCCCGCACACATTCACATCCCCAGCATCATCCTCATGACCCTGACCCCTCTCCACCTCCTCCACCTCCTCTCCCACCGCCGCTCCTATCTCCAACCTCCCCATCAATCATACCTCGGGATCTTTGCACCTGCTGCTCCTTCAACCTGGAACGCCCCTCCGCTGCCTTTCACCACGTGCTGAGTTCGTGCCCACTCTATCACAGCCGTCACTAACCCCAGACTTGGTCCCTCTGATGCTCTCGTGGGTCACAGGTCAACTGCAACGATGACCAGGGCGTGCTGCTGGGGCGCTGGGACAACAACTACGGGGACGGCATCAGCCCCATGTTCTGGATCGGCAGCGTGGACATCCTGCGGCGTTGGAAGGAAGATGGCTGCCAGCGTGTCAAGTATGGCCAGTGCTGGGTGTTTGCAGCTGTGGCCTGCACCGGTGAGTGGCAGGTGGACGTGGCGGGGCCTGGAACCGCCCTCGGCTTCCAGGAACTAAGGCTGAGTCAGGGTCCCTGTGGCCTTCTCCCAGGCCTGATGTGTAACAGATCCTGGGAAAACTTGGTCAAGTAACAGGACGTCTGACCCCGGTGATTATGGGGTTTCTTCTCTTTTTTAATATTTATATTTATTTGGCTGCACCAGGCCTTAGTTGCAACATGCAGGACCTTTAGTTATGACACTTAAACTCTTTAGTTGCAGCATGTGGGGTCTAATTCCCTGACCACAGATCAAAGCCCAGCCCCCTGCACTGGGAGCTCAGAGTCATAGCCACTGGACCACCAGGGAAGTCCCAGCTGTGGGGTTTCTGCAGGGAGTTGAATAGTGGATCAGCCCAGGGACTGGAGTTGGACTTCCCGGTTTGAATCCCAGCTCTGCCTCTAATCCCTGGGCAAGAGAATCGGGGTCTCCAGGCCTCAGTTTCCTCACCTGTAAAACGGAGACAGTGGTAACTAACCTAAGTCACAGGGAGCTCTTAGGACCCAGGGGAGGTCACTTAGCACAGTCAGTCAGGTTAGGTTGGGTTTCGGGGTTTCCAGGGACATCTGGGATTCCTCAGCTGGGTCCTGGGACATCTTCTCTGTGTCCGTTAGTTGGCCAACAGTAATTGGACAGATATTTGCAGTGACGGGCACAGTGACACACTTTTCTGTTCTGCCAGACTGCTCACACCCATCCCTCTCTGAATCATTACAGCATCCCGACAAGCTGCTATTATTAGCTCCTCTTAGAGGAGGAAGTGGAGGCTCAGAGAGGAGAAGTGGCTTGGCCAAGGTCACAAAGCTGGCGATCTGCACAGCCAGGAATGGAACCAGGTGGGCCCGCTTCAGGCACAGCCTCCTGGTCTTAGACTGTGAGGATGAGGCCCCCGAGGGACCCCATCCCCGGGGACAGGAGTGGAGCCTTGCTCCTGGGTCAGTGGGGACAAGCCTCCTCCAGCCTGCAGTCTGTACTCTGAAACTTGTCGTGATGGGGTAAGGCCTGGAATTGGAACACCAGCTCTCCCCACGGGCAGCAGAGAGTGGGGAGTGTCCCTACCCAGGCCAAAAGGCACAAGAACCAGGCAAGAGGTGGAAGGTCACAGCTGCTCCTTCCTCCCTCCGCCCAGGGCTCTCTCATCTCCTGACCTGAATCTGGGGCCTTCGGGGAAGTTTTTGCCCTGATTGATGGCAGGCACTGGGCAAAGTTCACATTCCTGACTCTCCCCCATCGCAGAGACTCAACCTCATCAAAACTAAAAGTAAAACAAAAGTCCTACAGGTTGTATTTAGTAGGCCTTTCTGCTTCACTTCTTTTTTTAGATGTTACTTTCTTTATCTTACCCTGAGAATATGTTGCTTTTACATTTTACATAAAAAGTATATTAAAAAATGAAAGGGAAAAAGCATGCATAATCCCTTCTGTCAGGAACACCCAGCACCACTATTTGAGCAGGATTCTGTGGTCTATAGATGCCGATTGACCTCCTGCCTCCTCGTTACCTACCACTGCAACACCAGCCTCTCTGAAAACCGTGCCTCGACACAGTGCAGGCCCTCCTGGTCCACAGTGGAGCCCCAGACCACTGGAACTCTGAGCCAGAGAGGATGAAACAAGGCCCAGAGAGGTGAAGGGACTGGCCCCAGGCCGCACAGCCTGGAGCAGCTGGGGCTGGAACGGAAGGGTCCTGACTTCTGTTGCCTCCTGCCTACCCCACTGCTCACTCCTCTCTCTGAATCTGTCATCCCTTTTCTCCTTTCCTTCCTCCTTCTCTTTCTACTTCCTTCCTTCATCCCATTTGACCAATTAGTCTGTGCCGGGTCTTGCAGGGCTCTGGGACTGTAACATAAGACAGATCACTCACTGCCCTCAGAGGACTAATTAAAGAATCCTTCACATACCCATATATTGAGAGTGATGATGCATCCCTAGTCTTACTGTGAATGCAGATGATGGGGTAATCTAAATCTGGCGGGGTGGCCTTCCTGGCTGAGGGATGGGCATACGCCAGTATCCTGGGGCAGGTGGGAACAAGGCGTGCTGGAGGGCAGTGTAGCTGGAGCAAAGTGTGCAGGAATTGATCAAGGGCCAGATCCTGCAAGGCAAGGCCCATAGTGGAGGTTTGGCCTTGACCTTGAGGGCCATGAACAGCCATTGAGGGTTTAGCAGTAGACTCTTAATGTCAGATTTGCGTTTAGAGTCTTCTTTTGTTAGCTGTGAGGTGAAGGCGAGAGGCGGGCAATCAGCAAGGTGGGCACCATTGTCTGGGCAAGGTGATGGCACAACCTCACCACTTGGACAATGGGTACAGTGCTCCCTGGGGTACAGATGGGTATGTGGAGGCCTAGGCAGAGCAGATGTCTCTAGGGCCCTAGCCTACCCCCTAAACTCTCTCTACCATGTCTTCCACCCAGTGCTGCGGTGCCTTGGCATCCCCACCCGCGTCGTGACCAACTATAACTCAGCCCATGACCAGAACAGCAACCTGCTCATCGAGTACTTCCGCAACGAGTACGGGGAGATCCAGAGTGACAAGAGCGAGATGATCTGGTGAGGGGTTGCCCAGTAGGGAGGGTCACCTGAAGAGGAGATGGGGTGATGTCTCAGACGAGGTCACCTCTGAACTGGGTTTAAAAGTTGAGCAGTATTTGGACAAAAGGAAACAGGACTTGGAGAGGCTCCCAGGGAGGCAGGAACAGCAGGAGCCAAGGCCAAGAGGAAGGAAAATCAACACAGGATACATGAAAGGAGAACGCCTTGTCCAGAGTCTGCACTGCAGGCTGGGGGTCTGGGCTTGATTCCAAAGGCTTCAGACTGGAGAGGAGTGGTCTGATGACTGTGGGGATAGATCAGAAGGAAGGGGGTGGGGTGTGGTCCAGGTGGGTGTTGATGGGGCCTGAATCCAGGCAGAGCCTGTGGGCTGGAAAAGAAGGGGCAATCAAGAAATCAGGAAGTCAAGTCAGCTGGACTTGCAGAGCCACTGAGAGGGGAAGGGAAGTGGGCAGAGAGATTGAGGGGTTGAGGATGACTCTCAGTGTAGGAAGGAATACCTGGCTGGGACCCTTGGAGGAAGAGCAAAGTGTTGGGAGAACGTGATGGGCTCAGTTTAGGACAAGGCAAGTGTGAACAGCACATTGGAGGTGACCACGAATGTCTGCGTGTGAGTCCGGCTCCATATTCTGCTTTGTTTCCCCAACAGGAACTTCCACTGCTGGGTGGAGTCGTGGATGACCAGGCCAGACCTGCAGCCGGGGTACGAGGGGTGGCAGGCCCTCGACCCCACACCCCAGGAGAAGAGCGAAGGTGGGTTGGGCAGGAGTGGCCCCATTACTGAGATGAAGAGACAGAAACTGGAGGGGACCCACCCACCTGAGGGACTCCCCAGAGAAGGGCAGAGAAGGGCAGAGCTGGGATGCTAACCTAGGCCTGGCTGACTCCAAAGGAACTTTGAGTGTTGGTGTTTTATGAAACACCTTTTTCATAATTTGAAAAGCGATTCATGCACATTGTGAAAAGCAGAAAATATGGAGAAGCACAAAGAAAAAAAATCAAATAGCATCTTTGTCCTCTTCCCCTGAAAGAAATTTCATTAACATTTACACACAGTTTCCAATAATTTTAAATGACTCTTTTCTCAGAATAATATTTTAAATGCACACAATATAACACCTATATTGAATATAATACCTTCATAAAGATGAAGCTTCTTTCTGCTACTAATGTTAAATCAGGAGTGGAAAAAGGGTTGAATTCCATTGAAACATGGTTATCAAAAAATATTTAAATATTTTTGTGATACAGTAATATATGTGTTACATAACATGATCTAGTGATAGAGTCAGTAATTTCCCTAATCTCTTGATAGAGATGAACATAATCTCTATTTTCAGTTATCTGTGACAACTATAAAGATATATGAAAATATCTGTGGTTCTTATGAGTGACAGGTCACAAGTGCACGTAAGACTGTGGTTTGTGGTCTGCTCACACAATCAAAAAAAGTGTTATCAAAATATAATGAAAAGTATGAGGTGATTATTTTTTTGTTTCCTGTCCAAGTTCATGAACTCCTGAATTCTATTTGCTGCACCTTGGGGGGATCCATGGGCCCCAGGTTAAAAACTTTGGCTGCACATGACCTTTTCTCCTGGCCCCCTTGCTTCTCCATATAGCATTAGCAGATCTGTATCAGGTCATTTTCTGTGATTTGAATTTTAATTGAATGTTATGTTCCATCAGATAGATGCATTGTAATATAGCTACAGCCTCTAATCCTCAACATTGCAGTTGTGACTGGTTTGAGGCAGTTGTAAACCACACCTAGATAAGCATCAAGCTGTCTTGTTCATGAGTTCTCTTATTCATTCCGTCAGTACACACTCCCTGCGTCTGTGTCGGGCACTGACTGCTACTCTCATTCTGGGCAGGAAACCAGACAGACACACGCCCTTGTAAAATATTGCCTACACTTGGCTCCCTCATTTCCTAAAGTGCCTTGGGATACATTTCTCTTTATCAAACACATACCGGATAAGAGTTTGAGTCCTCATTTGTAGGTACAAATGTCATCACATGAAGCCAGGACTCGGAGAGGTTAAATGAATTCTCCAGTGTCACACAGCTAATAGGAGGCTGTGCTGAGATTTGAATTCCAGAAGTTGAGTTCCAGAGTCCCCTGGAATTCTCTTTTTTGACCGCATTGTGAAATTTGCCAGCTCTCAGTTCCCGACCAGGGATTGAACCCAGGTCCGAGCAGTGAAAGCGCAGAGTTCTGACCACTAGACCACGGGGAACTTCCTCTCTGGGAGTTCTGAGTTCTTATCTGATGCTGCTGTCTTAGAAATGGAGTTCCTGGGTCAAAGCGCTGTATCATCTTGCAGGGTTTACCCACATGTGGTTTGATTGTGGAAGGTTTGGGAGATGCCATCCTCCCATCAGCCCAAGTCCATCTCTGTCTCCTCCTGCCCCCACCCCAGGGACTTACTGCTGTGGCCCGGTTCCCGTTCGTGCCATCAGGGAGGGCGACCTAAGCACCAAATACGACGCCCCTTTCGTCTTTGCTGAAGTCAACGCTGACGTGGTCGACTGGATCCGGCAGGACGATGGGTCTCTGCACAAATCCATCAACCACTCCCTGGTGGTGGGGCTGAAGATCAGCACGAAGAGTGTGGGCAGAGATGATCGGGAGGACATCACCCACAACTACAAGTACCCAGAGGGTAGGTGCTGGGGCTCATCACTGCCCTGCAGATAAGCAGCTGGTTTTACCAGCCCGGTGGGCATACCTGTGTATGTGTGTGTGTGTATTTTATCTGGCAGCCTGCTCATGACAGTGATCTGTAGGTTACTGTCTATTTCAAGAAATTCCTTAGAAACAAGTACAAATTTGACACACGCACTGTGTGGTGGGGAGGCAAAGGTAAAGGATTACTCATTTAGGGAAAAGAATTTTATATTCCACAAAAGGATTCCATTTGGTTTTTAAGCCTCACTTTCTTGGTTGGTTTGACTCTTAGTAAAACTGGAAGGGACGGCTGTTATACAGGAGAGGCATGCATCGTAACAAAAAATTAGGATGTCCATGTTTATTAATAGTGCGTGCATCCGTGTTGAGTTGCTTCAGTCGTGTCTGACTCTTTGTGACGCTATGGACTGTAGCCCTCCAGGCTCCTCTCTGTCCATGGGATTCTCCAGACAAGAATACTGGAGTGGGTTGTCATGCCCTCCTCTAGGGGATCTTCCCAACTCAGGGATTGATCCCATGTCTCTTACATTTCCTGCGTTGGCAGACAGGTTCTTTACCACTAGTGTCACCTGGGAAGCCCCTTATTAACAGTACTCATTAGTCATGGGAGCTACAATAGATGGGCAATTCCATGCCTTTTTACTGCAGTGTATTTGTGCTGAAGAGGCTTGGAAGTCCAGAGGGGCCGTGTAAGAGAAGCTCCATGGAAGAGAAACTGTAGTGTTTATCATTGCAGTGTTTCATATAGAGCTGGGGAAGTGGGTATGAAGGAAGATTGGAAAGGTTTAAAGAGAAATGGACCAAAAGAAGCTTAAAGATAATAAGATGGGCTCAGTCAGACACAAAGATGGAGCTTCTTTTTGCTACTAATGTTACATCAGGAGTGGGAAAAGAAAGTGGTTTAGTTTGCACATTCAGTGGCTGATTCAATAGACAGATATATTTGAAGCATCTACTGTGTTCCAAGCACAGTAGGTTTCACAGAAGTGACTAAGAAACCACAGCCCTCGTCTGACCCCCATTGACCTTTGAAGGGCTGCCTGGGGATTGGCTGTGAAGTGGCCATGCTCCTGCAGGAAGGGATAAAACAGAAGGAAAAGATGCTTTCCCTGGCCTCTGAAATGTCTAGAGCTGTTGATTTAATAGAAGAAATGGATATATACCCAACAACACTTGGGAAAAAATAAAAGGCACATAGGGGAGAAGTAAATGGTATAAAGGAGGGGCAGTGCTGCTGGAGAACTCAACAGTTGGAGAAGTGATGGAAAGGATTTCAGGTAAAAGCAGGCCCTGTGCAAATGCTTGGAGGTGAGAAAGTTTGAATTGTATTAGTGCCTGCTAGGCACTAAGCACTGTTGTAGGCACTGGGTCTGACTTAAGATTAAGTGAAACACAGTCTTAGTCCCCAAGAGACTTGAGAGGGTAAGCATATGAACAGAAAAAAACCCTAGTGGGCCAAAAAAAACCATAAACAAACATGGCAGCTATGAAACTCCAAAAGGTTTTGTGAGTCAGTCATCCTGGGGAAGTAGTCAGAGAAGGCATCCTGGAGGAGGGGTCATTTGGGGATGGGTCTTGAGGGATGTATAGGAGTTTTCTTGTGGGAAGTAAATAAAATACTCTTTCCTCTTCCTGGCACAGTAATGTAAAGAAGGGGCTCCTTCTGGGTGCTCTGAGTCACCAAGACTTTGAGAAGCCAGCTTGCTTTGCCCCCAGCTTCCTCTTCATTGATCCCCTGTCCAGCTGTGATGAAGCTCTCTACCCTATCCCCACAGGGTCCCCAGAGGAGAGGGAAGCCTTCACAAGAGCCAACCACCTGAACAAACTGGTTGATAAAGAGGAGACAGGGGTGGCCATGCGGATCCGTGTTGGCGAGGGCATGAACAGGGGCTGCGACTTCGACGTCTTTGCCCACATCACCAACAGCACCCCCGAGGAGCACACTGGCCGCCTCCTGCTCTGTGCCCGCACCGTCAGCTACAACGGGATCCTGGGACCTGAGTGCGGCACCAAGGATCTGCTCAGCCTTTCCCTGGAGCCCTACTCCGGTAAGGTTCTGTGTTCCTGGAGCAGCTGTTGACCACACTGACTGGATCGTGCCCTGAGCATTGAGCATGTACAATCTACCTCACTGCGGGGCTGGTCTTATCCTTGGCACTTTATAAATAGCAACCCAGTTCTTTCTTATAACAGAAGTAGGAGGTGGATTCTTTTATGGCCCCTGTTTTCAGGTTGAGAAGACTGACAACAGAGAGGTTAAGTAGCTTTCCTAAGGGCACACAGGTAGGAAGTGACAGGATAGAAACTTGAACCTGTACTTGCAGCAACTATTCTGTTATGTTTCAGCTCATCTTCATGTGACCCCTGAGTGCTTTCCCAGACTCTCTACTTACTGCCCCTTCCAGCACATTCCTTCCCTCTGTCTCTAGTAACTCACGCTGCAGCTGTCTCTCCCCAGAGCCCTTTAGAGAACCTCTCCTGTTCCTCTGGAGGTTCTCAGGCTCAGGGAGAAGAGATTCAAGACTAGTGGTGTCCAGAGAACTGTCGGAGATATGAGAATGCTCTATGTCTGTGCTGTTTAGTGCGGTGACCACTAGCGCCATGTGGCTATTGAACGCTTGCAGTGTGACTCGTGCAACTACGGGTCTAAAGTTTTCATTCCATTTAAACAGCCATATGTGGCCGAAAGATGCCATATTAGATAGTGTTGCTCCAGCAGTGATGGGAAAAGCCTTGATCTTCTCTTCTTAGGTTTCTATCTTTTTAATTGGGGGTATAGTTGCTTTACGTTGTTGTGTTAGTTTCTGTGTCCAGCAGAGTGAATCGCTGTGTGTTTACATATATCTCCTCCCTCTGGGACCTCCCTCTCACCCCCTGCTCGCTATCCCACCCCTCTAGGTCATCACAGAGCATTGAACTGAGCTATACGGTAGCTTCCCATTAGCTATCTAGTTTACACATGGTAGTGTATATATATCAATCCTAAATTTCCAATTCACACTTCTCCCAACTGTGTCTACCCGTCCATTCTCTATGTCTGAGTCTCTGTTCCTGCTCTGCAAATAGATTCTTCTGTGCCATTCTTCTAGACCCCACATTTATGCACGAACATATGCTCCAGGGCCTGGCTGGGCCTCCCTGGGAGCAGATCCTCTTCCATGTTTGGGGCTGAGATGATGTCAGAAGCTCACCCAGCCCTCACCCCTGGGCTGAGCCTCTGTCGCTCTTTCTTCCTGGTCGGCCGCCTGCACAGTCATTGTCCTCTTGATCCGTTTCACTGCCTGCTTTGTCACCACGCCTGGTTATCTCCCTAAAAATAAGCCGGGGGCCCTGAGCGGGGCTGTGGCTAATGAGGTCACTTAGTGACGCAGCGTGGAGCCTGGTCTCTCCCCCAGCAGCCCTTTCCTGGCTTCTGCGTTTGGAGCCTACGGGCATGAGGAGGACAGGGGAATCTTGGAGTTGGGAGGGGACCTGGGAACAGCGTGGTTTCAGTAGAACATCAGTCAGCTCTAGGGCCTTTATCTCAGGCCACGGCAGGCACTCCTGGAGCTGTACTCCAGGACAGAGCAGACTCGGTCGGGGTCCTGGAGCAGCGGGGAAGCCTTGGGGACAGAGCCAGTTGGTACCAGAGCTAGGGCCTCAACACTTTCACTGCTAAAACACATATGCAGAGGCCAGACTTGGCCTTGAATCTGGCTCTGCCACCTTCTATTATTATTGTTAATTATTGGTCACACGAGGCAGCACGTGGGATTTTATTTCCCAGTCCAGGGATCGAACTGCTGCACCCCTGCCTTGGGAGCGTAAGGTCCTAACTACTGCACAGCCAGGGAAGAACCTCTCCCACCTTCTAGATGTATAGCCTCGGGCATCACACCACACTCAGCTGTCAGTCTTGGGTGTTGACCCGCCCCTCGCGGGTGGCTCTGAGGACTGAAGGAGATGTGTGTTCTGGAGAGATCTGGAAGATGTACAATGGTGCCCAGCCATGGTGGGGCCCTTCACGCCCCACTGAGCAAGCGCAGACAGGTGTGGGGAGGACAAGAAGCACCTTTGCTGAACAGCTGCTATGCTGGACAGTGCTTTCCAGGCTGGGCTCAGAGCTTCCTGAGTCATGGCCAACCCTGCCTGTGTCCGGAGGACGGGGGTCTCAACTCTGCCTCCGGGCCCCAAGTCAGGGGCAGAGCTCCGGCCTTCCAGGTGTGTGGGATGTTTGGGATACACCCAGGTCCTAGTTTCTGCAATTCTGCCTGCAGGCTGTGAGCTCCTGGGTATTTCTCTTCTCTGTTTCAGGCCTGAGCTTCTCTATTTGAAGAAAGGCTGGTTCATCTTTTCTTTTTTTTTTAAGTAAAAGGTTGATTCAGGGAGGAAACCCACTCCTTAAACAGAGTGGGGGCCACCTCCGAAGGCAAGAGAGACCCGGTTCATCTTTAGAGAGCGCCAGCCCCGTTGTGCGAACACCTGTCAGCTCTTCCTCACATTCAGCACTGCTTCAAAGGGCGGAAGGGTCTTTCCTGGAATATGTTTCATGAGGTGAAGCCCAACCTGAACCAAGATGCCAGAGTAACTTCCTCCCAGGCTGCTGTTGAGTCACACTTCGCCTCCCAGATATATCTGGGCTCCTCACAGCATTGTTCTGCTTCAGCCACACCCGCTGGTGTTTCTTCCTGGGAAAGTGTTCACAGCAGAGGGGTCCCACCTGCTCCATAGACCCCCGAGGGGCACAGCCTGTTGGGAGAAGGCAGAGGAGGGCAGCAGTTTGGGGCGTTGCCCTCAAGCTGGAGGGTGGGGTTAGGCCAGGATGCACTATTAAGGCCTCCCAGGCCAAGGTTACCCTGAGACTGATTCTCCCACCCTCTGAGACCCTGAACTTTGGCTGAGTTGCTGGTTATGCTGTGATGATAAGATCCAGGGGATTTCCACATGCTGGTGGACAGGAAGCCAGGCCTAGGACAGCTGAACTGAAACCAGCAGCCCTTACCCCAGCCTCCTGGCTCTGCGGCTCTACCCCTTCCTGCCCGCGCCCCCTCTCTCTGGGGCCCTCACCCCTCCAGGTGGGGCAGCACAATCGCTGTGATGATCAAAGGGACCATCTAAGGAATGAGTGACACTAACCGCACACGTTTCTTTCTTTCGGCCAGCGCTGGCCCGAAGCCAGGCCAACGCCACTAGCCTGTGGATGGCAATTCTCGAAGGTCCAGTCCCACCCTGACCTCAGCCTCCTGGAAAAGTTAACAGTGGGGGCCACCCCCTCCAGGCTCCTGGAGAGCCATGTTTTCCTTCTTCTCTGTGGAACTGGTCAGAGTTTCCACTCCACTCCACCAAGTCCTGACCCAGGAATTTTTCACTCCTTTTTGTCCTTTTTGGCAGAAGCTGTGTTTTTTTCCCTTCTATGTCATCGGAGCCGAGGTTGGGGCAGGTCCATCCGGGGAACGAGTGACGAGAGGGCTGGGCGCTCATTTTTCAGAGAGCAGGATAGGGGACACCAAGTGTGCAAGGCCAGGACCTAGACCTTGACCCACGCAGAGAGAAGGTGGTCATCTGCTCAGGCCTTCACGGTTCTGTAGATGACCTCCCAGTGGGTGCTCACTGGCTTGAGCACCCCTGACCCTTGTTAATCTCCCTCATTAACCGCGAACTCAGGTCCCAAACTCAGAGCTCTCAGCAGACAAGAATATGAGCCTGAGTTGAATGAACTTGACTTTGTTTGCTGGTGTTTGTTTTTACCAGCTTCCTCCTACTTGTGGTAAATAGACAGGTTTGCTGCAAATAATGGTAACAAGATTCCCTAACCAGAAAAGGTTGAAAAGTATGAAGCAAGCGGACTGAAAGAAAAATAATGAGCAAATAATGAGGATTTACTCAGATGTGTGAAACATCACACGAGTGACTGGAGTTTGGGAAACTCAAGTCTCTCGCGGGGAGGAAGGGAGCAGATGACAGAAAAAGAAGAAGCAGCATCTCCCATCATGGTTGACTGGGCTCCACGGAGTCTCAGCACCATCCTTCCAACATTCTTGTTTGATGGGGGAGGCTCTGCTTGCAATGCAGGAGACCTGGGTTTGATCCCTGGATTAGGAAGATCCCCTGGAGAAGGGAATGGCAACCCACTCCATATTCTTGCCTGGAGAATCCCATGGACAGAGGAGCCTGGTGGGCTACAGTCCATGGAGTTACAGAGAGTTGACATTACTGAGCATCTCTCTCTCACACACACACACACACACACACACAGAAAAGATTTCTCCCAAGGTTCTCTGTGACCACGTGAACAAGCAGGGCCTGCCATAAGCCTGTGGATTCTCTCGCTCTTTTTTTAAAAAAATTACAGTATAGTTAATTTACAATGTTGTGTTTCTGCTGTACAGCAAAGTGAGTCAGTTATACACTTATATACGCTGTTTTCTCCCAGACAGGTCATCTCAGAGTATTGAATAGAGTTCCCTGTGGGTTCTTATTAGTTATCTAGTCTAAATATCAGAGAAGGCAATGGCACCCCACTCCAGTGCTTTTGCCTGGAAAATCCCATGGATGGAGGAGCCTGGTAGGCTGCAGTCCATGGGGTCGCTAGAGTTGGGCACGACTGAGCGACCTCACTTTCACTTTTCACTTTCATGCATTGGAGAAGGAAATGGCAACCCACTCCAGCGTTCTTGCCTGGAGAATCCCAGGGACGGGGAAGCCTGGAGGGTTGCCGTCTGTGGGGTCGCACAGAGTCGGACACGACTGAAGTGACTTAGCAGCAGTCTAAATATAGTATGTATATGTCAATCCCAGTCTTCCAATTTATCCCACCTCCTCCCCTCCCCCCACTGGTAACCAGGAGTTTGTTTTCTACATCTGTGACTCAATCTCTATTTTGTAAATAGGTTCCTTTGTATCATTTCTTTAGATTCCACATATGAGTGATACCATTTGATATTTGTCTTTCTCTGTCTCTCTTCACTCAGTATGATAACCTCCAGGTCCATCCATGTCACAGCAAATGACATTATTTCATCCTTTTTTATAGCTGAGTAATATTCCACTGTGTATGTGTACCGAATTTTCTCTGTGGTATGTGGATAATCAGTCCAGTTCCTGTGCCCTTTTCCACTGCTCCTGCCTGCCTCTCACAAGCTGACCCTGGTGCCCTAGGGCTTCCGTGTTCTTGTCTGAGAAACAGGGCTAAGATCCACACTTTGCTTTTCTGCAGTAGGGAGGTTGGCCCTGCCAGCTTCGTTCTCACCCCCATCGCTGTGTGACTTTTGCTCTGAACTGATCTCTGGTCTTATCTCTGCCCTATGGGATCCAGATGCTCCTGGGAACAGAGAGGGAACAAGCAGAAACAGAGCAGGGAGGTCGTCTCCCCAGGCTCACACAGTCAGTCAGTGGTCCAAACAGGACCAACTCTCCCCTTCTGAACACTTATGGGCAGAAGTGTTTCTTCATCTGTAAAATGGGTACAATTCCACCAACCTCTTGGGGGAAATGGGCATCCTGAGAGGTAGGGTGACTCACCCAGCATCCCCAGGTAGCAAAGGGCAGAGGCAGGATTAAAACCCAGGCCACTCCTCCCACTTCCTTCCTGGGAGTGCTAGAGCCAGGGCAGGTGGGCAAAGTGCTGGGACCCACCCAGTCATTCACCAGCTGTGTGACCTCAAGTTCATCCCTTGCCCTCTCTGTGCCTTGTGGAGGTGCCATAGGAGAGGTGGGGGTCACAATTCAGATGGCATGAGTCTTCTCCCCTCTTCCCTTCTGCAGAGAAGAGCATTCCCCTTCGAATCCTCTACGAAAAGTACTGTGATTGCCTGACCGAATCGAACCTTATCAAGGTGCGGGGCCTTCTCATTGAGCCGGCTGCCAATAGCTACCTGCTGGCCGAGAGGGACATCTACCTAGAGAATCCAGAAATCAAGATCCGGGTAAGGGCTGAGTCCCCAGGTCCAGATCCCACACCTGCATGTACCTTCCTCCCTGCAGACTCAAGATCTCTGATGCCCTCTGATCTGAGGGTTCCTCAGATCTAATTTCATCAGAGAAAAGCATCGTGAAACAGAATTTGGGACTCACAGCCTCTAGGAATGAATCCGCACATCCCAGAGTAGTAGAATCATGACATTTAGGGATCTCAGAACTGTGGACCCTTAAAAGCTAAACTCCTAAGGCAAGATTCTGAGGTCCTGGGGCCCTGGTGAGGCAGGAAGGGGTGGAGTTGTTAAGGGCTCAGTCTCTGGAGTCTATTCATCTGTAAAATGGGTGTTATAAGGATTAGCTGTGCGTCTACAGGAAACACATAGGCTGTATCCAGCATGTCATGAGGGTGCAATAAAAGCTGATTAATACTGACCATCAGCGTCATCATGATCATCACAGTGATTCACTTGGAGCAGTCTCAGCCCCAGGTCCCCAAGTGCTGCCGTTACAAATAAATGGTAAAGGGCAGGGGGTGGCGGGGTGGGGAGTGAGTGCTGTGTGCCGGACAGTCTGCTAGAATCTTGCATATGTTAGCTCAGTGAATCCTCGTGAGAACCCTGCAGTCAGGCATTTCTCTCCTGTGAAGAAACCAAAGCTCAGAGAAGGTGGTATCTTTGCCAAGGTCACACAGCAAGGAAGGGACAGAGATCAGCCTGCTTCCAAAGCCTCTGATTTTTCCACCCCAGACCTTAGAATGAAGGAGGCACTTTACACATCCCGTGGGTCACGTGGAGCCTCTCTGCACCTCCATGAAGGAGGAGGCCTGGGCAGGAGTCATCATCCGTGTTTTCTGGGCGAGGCGAGGAATGACAGCGGCGGAGCTGCGCAGACATGGGGCCAAATTGCTGCAGAGATGGACCTGGCTCATTTGGGACCCTGCCTGCCCTGGAGGGGCTCTGGGCCCCTCTCCCTCTCTGCTGCCCCTGACATCCACCCCGTGTCTCCTCCAGATCCTGGGAGAGCCCAAGCAGAACCGCAAGCTGGTGGCTGAGGTGTCTCTGCGGAACCCGCTCACCGAGGTGCTGTCAGGCTGCACCTTCACTGTGGAGGGGTCAGGCCTGATCGAGGGGCAGAAGACGGTGGATGCGTAAGTGCCCATCCCTCCCCCCAGGGCCGGGAGCAGAGGGCGGACGCTCGCGCAGGGGACGGGTACCCTTGGACGCCAAGCCCTGGGCTATAACCCCCTCCTCTCATCACCCACACACTCACCCACACTGGTCTTCGTCCAAACACCTGCACATCAGCTGCATCCTGCACACACGGTTCACACACCTGAACAGGTACACATTCAGTCACTAAACCCCTGCCTCAGGACACACAGGTCCTCCCATGCACACAGGTGTACACGCGTGCCTATGCCGTGTACCCTCACAGATAATTGTCTATATACACATATGCTTATGAGCATTTACAGTTGTTTTTTACTTTTTTGTTGTAATATCATTTGCATACAGTATACAGTACAAATCACATAGGTACAGCTCAGTGCATTTTCATGCATGTGGTCACGTGAGCATCCACACTTTTATGCCCTGGCACACCATTCACTCTCATACACACACAGGAGGGCGGATGGCCCAGGCCCTTGAGAGTTACGAGCAGGGCCCATTTTATCCTGTCATTATTCAGCTGTACATCCATGGAGGCGCTGGGCTGAGATCTCAGTAGTCACGTGTCATCCCGGCCTGGCCTCATCATGGGGACCAGGCCAGGGCCCCGCTCCTCACCCTCCTTCTCTCTCTCTCCCAGCCCGGACCCCGTGGAGGCAGGGGAGGAAGTCAAAGTGAGGGTGGACCTGCTGCCCCTGTACGTGGGCCGCCACAAGCTGGTGGTGAACTTCGAGAGCGACAGGCTGAAGGCCGTGAAGGGCTTCAGGAACGTCATCGTTGGCCCCGCCTAAGGGGTCCTCGTGCCAGCCCCACCTCAGCCACCAAGGGCCCCCAAATTGACCCCAGTCTTTATCCCAAGCTAGTGAACAAAACTTGCCCCTCCTTGGGCCCCGGACCTCAGGGCAGGGGTGGGCTGCCTGCGGGGGCTCTTTGGAATCGAATGTACTTCCCGCCCACCTTGACCCCCGAGCTTGTCTCCCCACGCCCCTCACCTGTGAGGGAGGCTCTGTGCCTGCACTGTGGGAGCCCTCCTCTTGGCTGACTGGGCCTAGGGGGTAGGCCGTTTCCCCTTCCCTTCCCAGCCTAGAGGCCCCTGAAAAAGCCACTGACCACCCGCCAAACTGATTGATCGACGTCAGAGCCCCTTTCCTGGGAGCAGGCAAAAAAAGTGTGCCCAGTGACCAGATCAAGGAACTCAGCTCCCTAGAGTACCCTGAACCCCTTCCCCAGGTTGAGCCCAGACCCCGGGGGCCCTTGGCAGAGCCTGAGCATGTGCAGAATGGGGAGGGTCCCAGGAACAGACCATACCCCAAGTCCCCTCACCTCCCAGCAGCCCTGACCCAATACTTCCCCCACCCTCTCACAATGGCGAGGCGCCTAGTAAGTGCCTGGCACTTCCTGGGCTTACTGGTGCTCACACGCCCATCAGCCCATTCAGTCCCCACGGGAAACTGCAGAGCGGGAGCTGAGGAGACTGGGCTTGGAGAAGGGAGGCGGCTGGCCCTGGTCCCGTGGGATCCTGGATATTTGCAAGACTGGCTAATGTAGAGGCACAAGAAAGGAGCCTGGCCCTTCTGACTCTGTGTCCAGGGCCCCATCCACCACTCCAGCCCTGACCTGGCTGCATCAGAGAGGCCGTTTGGAACCTGATCAGAAAGGATCCAATTAGAACAGGAGACGGGGAGGGCTTAGAGTCCTAGGTTCGAGCCCCAGGCCTGGCCAGCTACTGCCTTCCCCTCCTCTGGGCCTCAGTTTCCTCTTTGGTCACAGGGAGTGACTGAACCAGCTCATCTCCAAGGCCCTCCCAGCTCTGCACTTCCGGTGCCTTGTATGACCCAGCCTCGCCAATGACAGCAGGTTGTCCTCCCGGGCTTCACAGAGCCTTGGGTCACAGGATGCCTCGAAGTGTGAGACCATAACCATGACCATCTTCCTGTCCCCAGTTGTGTCTGGGTCCCCCATCTGTGCCCAGGCATCTGCCTTGGGAGCCCATTTCTAGGGGGAAAGAGACCTCCCGAGAAACCCCCGTCCTAACCATGAGCCCGCCCACCGCAATGCCTAGACTTCACAATAGCCTTAGTTGCCTATGCTGATCACCCACCAACAAGGCTGGCATCTTAGCCATCTCCTCTTTGAAGAGCCAGAGTCCTGGAACACAGCCCCTGCCCCCCTGACTGAGCTCAGGGACCCCACGAATTGCCATCTCTGACTTTATTCCTCACTCTCTCCATGTGACCGGGGTTCCCTCAGCCTGGAGAAGGGAAGTGGGAGAGAATTCTGTGAGTGGGGTCAGAGCCTCCAGGGAGCCCCCAAGCCCCAGAGAGGGACTTGGGGAAGGTCACGCTGATACACTTAGAACTTTCTGCTTTGCACAAGGAGAAACACAAGATGAGCCAGTATATATTCATTCTATATAAATATTGCTCTATTTCCCTATGGTTTTGTAAACGCTTTTGGGTTCCAAGCAAGCAGTAGATGTGCTTTTGAGCCACAAACAGCGAGCACTGAAATAAAAGTTTATTTTTCACATTCAAACAAGGTCTGATCATGCTTTTGAGGAGAGTGAGTGGGTGAGCTCATCTAGCATCTGGACAAGCCACTTCATGCTAAGAGCCTTTCCCTAGCTTTAGTGCCTCCCTCAGATCTAAATTTAACCAGTATTCAAGGCTCTACAACTGTTTTGCTCCGTTTCCAATCCCATCTCCAAACAGCCATGTTCAGATCACAATGAAGTGCCTGTTTCTCTTCTAACATCCCATGCACTTTCAACCTCTTACCTTGGAATACTGCTCTTTTTTCCTTACTCAGCTTATGAACTCCTATTTATTTTATACTGCTTCACATTAAAGTCACCTCTTCTGTGAAGACTACCCAGATTTCTTCTCAGAACCCTGGAACATGGACCGACTCAAACATTTATCACAGTGGCTTTTTAGTTCCATGTTGATATACCTGCCCCTCACTTCCTGTCTGAAGTCCTCAATGGTGGGGATCAAGTATCTCTTAAACAGACCCTAATAAATGCTGAATTGGTCAATTGATGTGTTTCAACTCAGTTCCCCTAAGACCTGTGTTGTTCAGTAGAAAAATGTGAACCACAAATGCAAGTCATATATGTAATTTAAATTTTTCTAGTGGCCCTATTAAAAAAAAAGAAACAGGTAAAATACATTTTAGTAATGTATTTTGTTGAACCTAATATGTCTGAAACATACTATGTTTAATAAGCATGTATAATAAACATTGTTATTGCAACACATAATCAACATAAAAATTATGAGTGAGATCTTACATTCTTCTTTTCATACAAAGTCTTTGGAATGTGGTAGATATTTTATACTGACAGCCCATTCTGATTAGGACTAGCTGCATTTCAAGTGCTCTGTGGCCTCAGGTGGCTACTGGCTACCACACTGTGTTACCGAGCAAGGGCTCATGTGCCGGCCACACAGAAAGCCAAACGCTGACAGCAGTTATTTGCAGCAAAGTAAGCTTTTATTTGCAAAGCTCCAACTGCCAGCAGTGTGTTTTGAGCTTCGCTGATGGCTCCATTGGTGAAGAATCTGCCTGCCATGCAGGAGACCTGGGTTCAATCTCTGGGTTGAGAAGATCCCCTGCAGAAGGGATAGGCTACCCACTCCAGTATTCTTGGGCTTCTCTGCTGACTCAGACGGTAAAGAATCCACCTGCAGTGCAGGAGACCTGGGTTCAATCCCTGGGTTGAGAAGATCCCCTGCAGAGGGATAGGCTACCCACTCCAGTATTCTTGGGCTTCTCTGGTGCCTCAGATGGTAAAGAATCCACCTGCAATGCAGGAGACCTGGCTTCGATCCCTGGGTTGGGAAGATCTCCTGGAGGAGGGCATGGCAACCCACTCCAGTATTCTTGCCTGGAGAATCCCATGGACAGAGGAGACTGGCAGGCTACAGTCCATGGGGTTGCAAAGAGTTGGACATGACTGAGCAACTAACGCTTTCACTTTCTTTTCAAGCAAGGAGAACAGGCAGCTCGTGCTCCAAAGACCTGAACTCCCCTTTGGCTCTCAGGGAAGAGTTTTAAAAACAGTGTAAGGGGAGAGGGTCATAGGATGCGTGATCAGCTGGTGGACCTTCTGATTGGTTGGTGGCGGGGGGGGGGGGGGGTGGGTAACAGGTGATGTTTCAGGAATCTCAACCTTCTGGTTCCAACTAGTCTAGAGTACGTGCTTGTGGTCAGCACAAAGCCTCCATCCTCCACCTGGGCGGGGGTCTTAGTCTCCTCAGAGCAACTCAAAGATATGCACCAGATTGTTATCTATATCCCTTCAGGAAGAACTAGAAAGCCTGTAATTTTAGTCTTCATTGTTAACTGCTTGCACCTGCTCCTTGGAATTTAAGGACGGTCTAGAAGACTAAAGCCTCCCTCCACGCCTTTTTTTTTTTTTTTCCACTAACAAGAAACAGGGGACACAGAAGGACTTTTGTACCTGGGAGATCCCCACAAGGTCCTGCTTGGTATAGTCCCCCTTTTCCTTGATACTCCTCAATCTTTAGGGGAATGGGGGTGGGACAAGAAAGGGAATAAAGTTTTGAACAGAGACATTAATCATAAACTCACCTGGGGAACTCAGTTTCAGGGGACTCAGTTTCAATTGGATGGTGCCAGGTCTAGACTATTTCTCGAAGTGCAGGGACCTGGTCGTTCATCTCATTCCACACCGGTGAAGCGCTCATCAATGTTCGTTGATTGAATAGAGGCTGGGAGACAGATCTCTTCCTTCAGGGAACTCGTGTTGAAACACCTGACATGCAAGTAAAAAACTCAAAGTGCGTTATCACGTTTTTCAGGGTGCTGAATCTTTCTGTCCCTAAAGAATTACACCTGGGGCGTCCCTGGTGACTAGTGGTAAGGAATCCACCTGCCAATGCAGGAGACACAGGTTTGATCCTGGCTTTGGGAAGATCCCGCGTGCTGTGAGATCCAAGCAACTAAGCCTGTGCCCCAGAACTACTAAGCCTGTGCTCTAGAGCCCAGGAGCTGCAACTTCTAGAGCACACGATCCCTGGAGCCTGTGCTCCACAGCAAGAGAAGCCCCCGGCATGAAAAGCCTGGGCCCTGCCACTAGAGAGTAGCCTCCGCTCTCCACAACTAGAGAAGAGCCTGCACAGCAATGAAGACACAGCACAGCCAATAAATAAATAAAAAATTTAGAACATTGCACCTGGGTCTGGCCTGAGCATTGTATCAATTAATGCCCAGCAAGAAAACAGAACCATTATTTCAGGTGGGGAAGGAGCTTATAAGGGAAATGGACTCCCAAGGCATCTGAGGTGCCAAAAGAGCAGAGAAGAAGGAGTGGTACCCAGAAATTGGGAGTCAGCTACTGTCCAGGATGCTCGGCAGCCCAAGAGCTGTTCCCCACCACCCAGCTGCTGGAGGCGCTGTCACTACATCCCTGGAGCCAAGAGAGCTGCTGAATCTACAAATGCTGCCGAAGTCAGTGCTGGCCGCAGCCAAAGGCAGGCTGGCATCTCTCATCCTCCTGCCTTCTCCCCACTGGCAGATCCTCACCAGAAACTGGCTGGCAAGGGGCTCTGGTAGTTATCATTTTTAGGCTTCCAGCCCCTGAAAAACAGAGAAGGCTAGGCAAGGGTGGGGGCAGGGGAGGGAGTTAAGTAACTGATACCTATTGCTGCTCTCTCTTTAAGAACATGCGTCCCTTCATCGCCACCTAAGTAACTCTTATTCAGCTTTCAAAACCCTACTCCAAAGAGACCTCCTCTGGGAAGCCTTCCTGGACTGCAGCCAACTGCTTCAGCTCTGGTTCCACTTAGCATATGGTAGAGAGCCCTTTACAATTATCTTCTCAGTCTAGCTTAGGATGTTCACCAGTGCTCTAGAGCACTCCAAGAGCAGAGTCAAGGCACACTTCCCAGGAGGGGGCCCCCAAGTAGACTCGGTAGTGCCAACTCTAGCGCACAGGCCTGACTGCCTCCCCTTCTAAAAAATGACAAGGCCTCCCTGGCCAGGTCTGCCAGTGCCCTGGCATTCGGACCTCCCAATAGGCTTGCCCCAACCCAAGAGCTCACTAACTGGGAACCCAGGGAGGAGAAAGGCTTTGTGGGCCATATAGGCCCATTTTATAGATAGGGAAAATGAACCTGAGATCCTGTTCCCCAAGCCAGAGCTGAGGGTCGAGTCTGGAGCCCTATAGGACAGTGCTAGTCACTGACCTGTTGGAGCTCAAGACTGCTGGGCGCCTGCCCAAGCTCAGCTTATAAGCCAAGTTGTCAAGGGCCTGGATTCTGGAGCCAAACAGACCTGGGCTCAAATCCTGGCGCTACGATGGGTTCACAGTGTGGCTTCAGGCAGGTTCTTGACCTCTCTGTGCCTCTGCCTCCTCATCTGTCGAATGGGGGTGATTTGGAGTCTGCTTCCATGATTGGTGCGCACGTTCAGTAGAACGCTGCACACAAAACATTTAGCTGGCTCCTGGCACATTCTAACCTAACAGCTCAATTTCCTCTGGGCCAGGAACCTTTTCACCCAGTGAGCTATTCACGCCTCAAATATTCTTACCCAGAGTTCCCCCATTTTACAGATTTGATAGTCACACAGTCAGTGAGGCATAGAGTGGGGATTTGAACCCAGCCGGTCTGCCTTGCACGCCCACCCCAGTGCCTGGTCTATCCCAGAGAAGGCCCAGTTTTTACTGGGACCCTCCTTTTCCACCATGTGCCAGAGTATGTGAGCAGAGACCTCCACCACAGCCCTCGTGGAGTGGGGTGTCTGATTGGGTCCATCTTTCCGCCTCCAAAAGTCCCTCTCCTTTCCAGCTGCTCTTGTTTACTTGGGATGTCTGCCAGCTCACCCCCAAGCCTCATGGCAAGCCCAGAATAACAGAACTTTGACAGAATCCATGAGGAGAGGCATAAGTGGGAGGGCCAAGAGGGGCCTCCTAGAAGCACAAGCATGGGGCCGGGGCCAGGACCAGTTCAGAACATACACTTTCCCAGCCTCCCTACCTCCCTCCCCAACAGACCTGAGTACATCCACAGAGACACATATCTGCAAGTCTGTGCAGCCCCATGCTTTGTTTCAAGAGGCAAAGTCCAAAGGTTTCCATAAAAAGGAGAAGGGATGACAGAAATGATGGACTGTACAGCCTTGAGAGGGGCTTCCCAGGTGGCACTAGTGGTAAAGAATCCACCTGCCATTGCAAGAGACATAGAGACACAGATTCAATGCCTCGGTTGGAAAGATCCCCTGGAGGAGGGCATGGCAACCCACTCCAGTATGCTTGCCTGGAGAATCCGATGGAAAGAGGAGCATGGTGGGCTAAAGTCCACAGGTCGCAGAGATGAACACGACTGAAGGGACTTGGCATGCACACACACAGAGCCTCGAGAACACAGGATCTGTAATGATCTGAAGTTGAGCAACAGATGCAAACACGAAAGACCATTTTCCACATAATTCCACTTGGATGAAGGTCATGAACTCATTCATGGTGTTGAGAAATCAGGGTCCTATTTTCCCTGGCAGGGGAGAGATTCGGCAGAAGCATAAGGTGGGTTTGGAAGCATGGAGATGGCTTTGACCGTCTTTATCTGTGTGCTGGGTAAACAAGTACATTCAGCCTATGAAAATGTGTCTAGTTTAAAAAATATCATATTAATATTTTGTTGAAGTTTCTAAAATTAAGTCCAAAGTGAGATGGAGACGTGATCCATAGACTCTGGCCACTGGGAACAGCAAGTTTCCCCACATAAGCACCCCTCAAGGTCTGAGAAAGCCAGTGTTGAAAGGCTGGACTCAGACATAGTTACCATATGATCCATTATTTCCACTCCTAGGTATAAACCCGAGAGAACTGAGACTACATAACCACACAAAAAGTTGTCTGTAAATGTTTACAGCAGCATTCTTCATAATAGCCAAAAAGCGAAAACAAACTAAATGTCCAACAAACGATGAATGATTAAATAAAATGTGGCATGTCCACACAGTGGAATATTATTCAGCAAGAAAAAAGGAATGAAGTACTGATACATGTCCCATCATAAGCGGACCTTGAAAACATCACAATCAGTGAAAAGAAGCCAATCACAAAAGCCCACATATTGCATAAGTTCATTTATAGGAAATATCCAGAAGAAGCAACCATACAGACACAAAGTAGACCAGCGATTGTCTGGGGCTGGGAAGCTGGAAGGCTGACTGGGAGGGGATGACAGCTAAAAATCATGGAGGTTTTTTTTTTCTAGGGTAATAAAAATGTTCTCAAATTGATTGTGCAATAGATGCACGATTTTGTACTACAAGTTCCTGAGTTACATACCTTACAAGGGTGAGTTGCAAGGTTTGTGCACTGCTGCAGCTGCTGCTAAGTCACTTCAGTCGTGTCCGACTCTGTGCGACCCCATAGACGGCAGCCCACCAGGCTCCCCCATCCCTGGGATTCTCCAGGCAAGAACACTGGAGTGGGTTCCCATTTCCTTCTCCAGTGCATGAAGTGAAAAGTGAAATGAAGTCACTCAGTCGTATCTGACTCTTAGCGACCCCATGGACTGCAGCCCACCAGGCTCCTCTATCCATGGGATTCTCCAGGCAAGAGTACTGGAGTCGGGTGCCATTGCCTTCTCCAAGGTTTGTGCCCTAGGTCTCAATAAAGCTGCTTATAAATAATTAATAATGAGCAGGGCGGGGGAAAGGCTGAGCCCCAGAATCTGACTTGATTTGGATTTGGGAGGTCTGCCTGGATGTGCTGGTGACCTTGGGTAAAGCTCTTCCCTTCTCTGGGCCTTAGTTAGCCCAGCTGTCACAGGGGAGAGATGAAGGTAGCAGCAGAGAAGTACTGAGGCACTACTGATGGGGCCATGATGTTCGTGACCACGTCGGTTCCTTGACCAGCCTGTAGAATCGGAGGGTCACCTGGGGGCAACTAACTCGTAATGATTCATTGAGATCTTTGCACTCCTTTTAAAATGGCAGAAGAGGAACTTCCCCAGAGGTCCAGTGATTAAGACTCTGAGCTTCCATTGCATGAGGCACAGGTTCGATCCCTGGTGAGGGAACTAAGATCCTGCACAGAGCACAGCCAAAAAAAAGAAAAATAGCAGAAGGGACAATTTTTCCAAACCTTGCTCTTGGCCACTGCTCAAGGATACCAGAGGTACAGGTAGATGCCCCAGTTTCTCTTCAAGCACTTCATCATTTCCCAACTCCATGTCTGTACTGTGCTTAGTCGACCAGTCATGTCTGATGCCATGGACTGTAGCCTGCCAGTCTCCTCTGTCCATGGGGATTCTCCAGGCAAGAATACTGGTGTGGGTTGCCATGCCCTCCTCCAGGAGATCTTCCTGACCCAGGGATCGAACCCAGGTCTCCTGAACTGCAGGTGGTTTCTTTACCGTCTGAGCCACCAGGGAAACCCAACTCCACGTCAGCTCATTCTAAAGTCATCTGGAGTAGACAGACAGACAGACAGAGGACAAATGCCAACCTAGACCAGATGAGACTAGGATCTGCCTTCAATTGGTGAGTGAAGCCCATTTAGAGGTGGGGAAACAGGCGTGGGTGGGCAGTGGCAGTTCCACGGTCCCAGAGCCAAGGCTGCACCCACAGACTTTCCTCTTTCCATTTGTCATGAAAACACCTAAGTGCCTACTATGTGCTCAGCCTGAGGTACTCTCTGGAAGGGATGAGAGAGACCCTGAGAAGGGTGGGCAGCCCCTCCCCAGGAGTCCCAGGCCTGTGTCCCATCTTCCCTCCCTTTTGCTGTGTGACTTTGAGGAAATCACTTTCCCTTTCCAGGACTTTGTCACACTGAGACTCCCAGTTACTGTCCTGTTACCCCCCTACCAGAGATGTGATTATGATGGGAACAGGCCTTATAAACTGTAAAGCGTTGTATCTATGGAAGCCAACAGGAACTCTGGTCACATCTGAGAAAGGCAAAATCAAGGTGTCATTTCTCTAACTAGTACCAAGGTCAGCAGGAAGGGATGGGGGTGGCCTGGACCAGGGTGTGGCTGTCTTGGAGTCATCTGGACAGATTTGAGATACACAGAGGAGACTCATTCATTCAACACCCCCTTTTTTTGCTGCCATTATGGTCCAGGAACTGAGTTAGGTGCTGGGGA
Organism: Ovis canadensis; assembly: GCF_042477335.2. Taxonomy (NCBI): domain Eukaryota; kingdom Metazoa; phylum Chordata; class Mammalia; order Artiodactyla; family Bovidae; genus Ovis; species Ovis canadensis. The sequence goes on along the minus strand of NC_091257.1, from coordinate 82,362,849 downwards.
TACACTGGAGGTCCTGTCCTACAGAGCACTCATGCAGATTACCAGAGTGAAATGAGATGTGTCAGAAAAAAAGACTAGAGTTCAGGATAATGGGGCCACTAGCACAATTGTGGAGAAGGCAGTGGCAACCCACTCCAGTACTCTTGCCTGGAAAATCCCAAAGGCGGAAGAGCCTGGTGGGCTGTAGTCCATGGGGTCGCGAAGAGTCAGACACGACTGAGTGACTTCACTTTCCCTTTTCACTTTCATACACTGGAAAAGGAAATGGCAACCCACTCCAGTGTTCTTGCCTGGAGAATCCCAGAGACGGCGGAGCCTGGTGGGCTGCCGTCTACGGGGTCGCACAGAGTCAGACATGACTGAAGCGACTTAGCAGCTTAGCAGCAGAACAATCATAAGAGTAAGGGTGCCAAGCACCCATTTAAAGGCATCATATGGGGCTACCCTGGTGACTCAGTGGGAAAGAATCTGCCTGCCAATGCAGGAGACCCATGCTTGATCCCTGATCCAGAAAGATCCCACTCGCTGCAGATCACCTAAGCCCATGTGCCACAACTGTTGAGCCTGTGCTCTGGAGCCCAGGGGGCCACAGCTACTGAGCCCACGAGCTGCAACTGTGGGTGCCTGGAGTGCCTGGAGGCCATGTTCTGCAACAAGAGAAGTCACCACAGTGAGAAGCCCATGTACTGCAACTAGAGAGTAACCTCCACACTCTCCAACTAAAGAAAAGCCTGCGCAGCAACGAAGGCCCAACACAGACAAAATAAATAAATAAACATTTTAAAAAGTGAATGCATCACATACATTAGCTTCCTGCGGCCTCTCAACACCCTGCCAGGAGGAAGCTAGCCTTATTGTCCCCATTTTACCGGCAAGGAAACTGAGGCCTGGAGAGGTTATGTGACATAGCCAAGGTCACACAGCTAGAAAACAAGGAAGCCAGGGTGCCCACCAGGCAGTCTGGGTCCACAGCAACTGCTCCTAAACTCCTGCTGTGTTATCATCTGTCTTATGATATGGACCTACAAAATGAGAGGGTCTTCTTCAACCAAGAGGGCAGGGAAGGCCTTCTGAGAAGCTGATGTGGAAGCTGAGACCCTGGAGAGGAGGAGCCAGGCCAGGGAAGTGTCGGGGGCAGGTGGGTGCAGAGGCCATTTTCCAGAAAGCTCATGCTGTAGGTTCTGGGACCCTCACTTGTGTGGGGCCCTGTTCACACAAGGACCACAGGCAGCTGTGGAGTGTTCCAGACAGGGAGGGGAGCCAGGTTGCTGCCAGAAAGCATTTCAACATAAACATTTCTGGGAAAGAGCCTCAAAAAACGCTCAGAAGGAGGGAATCAGAAACTTGTGCGTCTCCAGCAATTTGTTATGATGTCTTTTCACATTCTTCATAAATAATCACTTCTTTACTCAATTTTATATTTGTAATTTTATCTTCTATTCTTTTTGTTAAAGATGAGTCTCCCTCCGAATTAAAACTCAATGTACAATGTGATAGCACAAACTTCTCACCAGACTGACTAAATGCAGAGCAAAAGAGAAAAAATTGGAATTGTTGGTGGAGAGATGGACCAAGAAGTACTTCCCTATGTGACCGTGAGAGGAATGTAAATAGGTATGACCACTTAGGATAACTATTTGCCATATCTTCTAAAGCTACAATCATTTATCTTTATGAGGCAGTAATTTCTCTCATGGATGTTTACCCAACAGAAAATGAGTCCATATATTCTCTGAAAGACACGTGTGAGAATGTTCCTAGCAAACATCCCCCACCCCCATAATATCCCAAAGCTAAAAGCAGCCCAAAAGTCCAACACTAGCGGAACGATTATATAAACTGGTGCTGTGTTGTGCTCAGTTGATCAGTCATGTCCGACTCTTTGTGACCTCATGGACTGTAGCCTGCCAGGTTCCTCTGTCTGTGGAATTTTCCAGGCAGGAATACTGGAACGGGTTGCCATTTCCCCCTCCAGAGGATCTTACCAACCTGAAGATTGAACCTGAAACTCTTGCATCTCTTGCATTGGCAGGCAATTCTTTACCACTTTGCCAAAAGGGAAGCCCCATATAAACTGGTATAGTCAATTCAAAGTAATATTACAGGAATGAATGAGGAAAAATAAGCAATACCTACACGCAACAATTTAGTTGAATCTCACAGGCACGTTAAGGAAAGATGCCAGACACACAGTACACATGGAATGATTTTATTTGTGTGAAGTTCAACCCCAGGCAAAACTCAGCTATGATGTGAGAATGTGAGAAGTCAGATAGGGACTGCTGATAGGGAATGGTTGTAGCTAGAAGGCTTCCCAGGTGGCTCAGTGGTAAAGAATTTGCCAGCCAAATCAGGAGAAGGCCCATCAGGGAGGCATCTGGGGTGCTTGTGCTGGATTGATTCGTGAACTGGGGGCTAGTATACATAGATGTGTTCAATTCAGGGGAATGGACAGCAAAGAGATCAAGACAGTCAATCCTGAAGAACATCAACCCTGAATATTCATTGGAAGGACTGGTACTGAAGTTGAAGCCCCAATACTTTGGCCACCTGATGCAAAGAGCTGACTCACTGGAAAAGACCCTGATGCTGGCAAGACTGAGGGCAGGAGGAGAGAGCAGGCAACAGAGGATGAGATGGTTGGATGGCATCACTGACTCAGTGGACACGCGTTTGAGCAAGCTCCAGGAGATGGTGAAGGACGGGGAAGCCTGGTGTGCTGTGGTTCCTGGGGTCACGAAGAGTCGGACATGACTTAGAAACTGAACAACAACCATCCAGCCACATGCTTCTGATGTACCTTTTGTATGCATGTTGTGCTGTAACGAATAACCCCCTCCAATGGTATAAGTTTCAAGCCCCTCGAAACCTTGACTTGACCTCAAGACCTTGACTTGACCTTGAGACCAGAGAAGGATTTGGAATTTATTAAATGCATTACCATGCAGTGGTTCCCACTGGAGGGTGGTGAGTAGCAGGTGATATGGTCTCCTTGGTGCTTTAGGAAGCTCCCTCCAGCCACCCCAGGGAGAGAGTAGGGATGCTTGGGGGAGGGCAGAGAAGTCTTCCTGGGCAGCAACTCAAGGGCAAGACAGGCTTGGAAGGTGAGGGGAGGGGTAGGTGGGAAGGATTGTTGGGGTTAGGGCAGGGGCAGCCAGAGTGGGGATCTGAACGGGAGAGGAGGGCTAGTCTTCGAGCATTCTGCAGTGAACTCCCCTGGCCCCTGCCCGGCCAGGCTCGAGCTCCAGCTCTGCCCAAGCCTGGCACCCCAGCTCCACCTGGAAGCCAGCTCTCTGTCAGCCAGCTCCTCCTTCACTCCTTCCCAGGCCCAGCCTGTTCTGCTCATGGAAACTCTGAGGGGCCCACAGCCAGCTCTTGGCAGCCACCCAGATGCTTACAGAGCTGAAAATTTGTCTCTCCTCAGTCATGACTGTTTTTTTTTTTTTTTTTAATCTTCCTTGTTTTATTGACCCAAACTCTTGTGAGACCTTTCTTGGGAAGGGGAGAAAACACTTTTTCTTGGGAATAGTCTTTCATTTTCATTTCATGAGTAACTTAAAAATAGAAAGAAAGAAAGAAAAAGCACGAGGAGGGCTTTCTTGGGAAGGGAAGAAAACACTGGGAAACAGTGTTTCATTTTCATTTCATGAGTAGCTAAAAAGAGAAAAAGCACAATGGAGCGAAAGATCCTAGTTGGTTTAAAATTGCCTCATTTTAAACTGATTGATAAACCGCAGGTCTCTGGCTTAAACACACAGAGAAATGAGGCTCAGGGAGCTTCGCCTTAACAGCAGAGGCGGACGTCTCCTTGAGAAACCGTGTGGTCCTGGCGAAACGGGCGGCACTAACCCATACAGGCTTCCTGGGTGCCTCAGTGGCACAGAATCGGCCTGCCAATGCAGGAGACGCAAGAGGCTTGGGTTCGATCCCTGGGTTGGGAGGATCCCTTACAGTAGGAAATGGCAACCCATAGGAAAATACGTATTGTTCCCTATCTTCACCGACAATTCGAATTATTTTCTTTCGTTTTGTGTTTTAGCCATTCTGGTGGCTGGAGGGAGCTTCCTAAAGCATTAAGGAGATCACCAAGGAATATTCTTGGCTGAGAATTCCACGGACAGAGGAGCCTGGCGGGCTGCAGTCCATGGGGTTGCAAAGAGTCAGGGATGACTGAGCGACTGGGCATACACATAGTGCTAACCATTTTACAGATGAGGAAAGTGAGGTCTGATGAGGTGAAGTAACTTGGGACCAAGATCATTCACTTCATCAGGAGCAGAGACTGATTTTTAACAACAGTTAACAGCTGCTGTGTATTAGCACTAGAGGTGCCAGATGCTGTATATGCATTTATCCATTCAGTCCCCGCAATGACCCAGGGGAGGAAGCTACACTTATTATCATCCCCTTAAAAAAAAAACAAAACTGTTTGTTAAAGCCTTGTGTACATGTTCAGAAAAGTCCACAAATCATAAACTGAACCCACCCATGAAACCAGCACCTAGGTTAAAAATGGAACAGTTGATACAACGCCAAAAGCGTAAGTGGTAAAAGAGAAGATTGGTAAATTGGACTTCACAAACATTTAAAACTTCTGTGTTTCAAAGGATACCATCCAGAAGTGAAAAGAAATCACACACGATGGGGAATATATTTGAAATCATCTATCTGATAAGAGACTAGCATCCAGAATATGTAAATAATTCTTACAACTCAATAATGAAAAGGAAAATAATCTAATTTTAAAAGAGACAAAGGACTTGGAAAGACATTTCTCCAAAATAGATATACAGATGCTAATAAGCAAATGAAAGGATGTTCAACATCATTAGACATTAATAAATGAAAATTAAAACCACAAAGACTCACCACTTCATAGTAACCAGATGGCTATGGTCAATAAACAAATAATAGCAAGTATGGGTAGGATGTGGACAAGCTGGAACCCTCCTACACTGCTGCTGGAAACATACAATGGTGCAGCTGTTTTGAAAGAACAGTTTGATAGTTTCTCAAAATGTTAAACATAGAGTTACCTTTTGACTCATTACTTTTGCTCCTACTGGAGTTAGGAAAAAAAATAAAAAAATATACATCCACACAAAAAGTTGCTCATGAAAACTCATAGCAGCATTATTCACAGTAACTTCAGAGTATAAACAACTGCCCCCCCAGCAAGTAGAAAAAACCTAAATGTCCACCAACTCATGAATGGGTAAATAAAATGTGGTACATCCATACAATGGAATATTATCCAGCAATAAAAAGAAATAAAGTACTGATACATACCACAGCATGAATGAAATCTGAAAACACTATCCTAAATGAAAAGATCGCATATGCTATGATTCTATTTTACATGATGTGTCCAGAATAGACAAATAGAAAATAGAGTAGTAGTTGCCTAGGGTCAGGGATGGGAGGGTGGAGTTAGGGTAGAGAGCATAGGGAATGACGGCAAATGAGTGTTTTCTCTGAGGGATAATGGACAATGTTCTAAAGTTATATTATGATGGTTGCCCCGCTCTTCAATACACGTAAAACCATTGAATTGTACACTATAGATAGATAAACCTTATGGTGTGTGAACTATATCTCAATAAAGCTGTTTAAAAATAAAAGCATACTCCATTCCTTTCTTCATACTCTTCCCATACCTAGATTGTCCCTACCTTCTGCTAGTTCTCTGAATGCCCCCAAAACAACCGATTCTAAGGCCCAACTCGAATGCCATTACAAAGATCTCCTTGATCTATTTCCATTAGAAATAATTTCTCTCTCCTCTGAACTCCCATATTAATTCACATCGTTTACTCAGGGATGGTTTATAAGGCATATATCATGTGTCTGGCACTTATTACATTTCACAGGATTATTTAAGACCTGATTTCATCTCTGTTACTCTGCTGTGAAATTTTGGAGGGAGGAGATTACATCTTGTTCCCTTTTGTGTACTCAGAACCCAGCTATGTGACAGGCACCCAAAAGGCATTCAAGGAAGGTATATAGAATTCATTCTACATTTCCTTTTTCTTTCTTTAAATAAATATTTTACTTATTGGGCTTCTTTGGTGGCTCAGTGGTAAAGAATTTGCCTGCCAGCGCAGGAGACAAGATACCCTGAAGCAACTAAGTTCGCCTGTCACAGCTACTGAGCCTGTCCTCTGGAGCCTGAGAGCCACAACTACTGAGCCCACATGTCTGGAGCCTGTCCTCTGCAACAAGAGAAGCCACTGAAATGAGAAGTTGTGTGCACCTCAACTAGAGAGCGGCCCCTGCTCCCTGCAACTAGAGGAAAGCCAGTGTAGCAACGAAGACTCGGCACGGCCAAAAATAAATAAATAATACAGTACAGTATTTTAAGTATATTTTAAAATATATATTATTTATTAATAAATATTAGTAATATTTGATGTATTTATTTTTGGCTGTGCTGGGTCTTTGTTGCTACGTGTGGGCTTCCTCTAGTTGTGGTGAGTGTGGGCCAGTCTTGCTTGCAGTGCTTGGGCTTCCCAGCTGCGTAGCTTCTGTTGTTGCAGATCACAGGCTCTGGAGCAGAGGCTCAGTAGTTGCGGCACACAGGCTTAGTTGCCCCACAGCATATGGGATCTTCCTGGACCAGGGATCGAACCCATGTCCCCTGCATTGGCAGGTGGATTCCTAACCACTGGACCACTAGGGAAGCCCTACACTCCCTTTTTCTCACATCAGCCTTCTCCCAGGATACAGCTTCTCAACAGCAGGTTGAGGCATCATTGTATCCTTCATAGGAACAGCCTAGCACTTAGTAGTTTTGTTGAGTAAACAGAAAATGATTAAATGATGAAGATGGCTTTAGTTTCCATTGTGACTATCCAGTGAAAGTTTTTTTTAAAGGAAATGAGGCTTGTCTCCAGGTGTGGAGGATGGAGAGGGATAAGTGAGGATTTGCAATCCAGATGGGAAACAGAAGAAGGAAGGAGTGTGATCCTGCAAATATCTGCATGGTACAGGAAACAATAGAAGGTACCTCAAATCCCACAGATGCTTCTAAGGAAAGTGTGGAGGTAACATGTGCACACTTGCTCAGCTGATCAGTTGTGTCTGACTCTTTGAGATCGCATAGACTGTAGCCCACTGGCTCTTAAATCCCTTAGCCCAGAAGTTACACATATCACTTGCATTCACATCTTTTGCTGGAACTGGTCACATGTTCTCTCCCATCTCTAAGGGTAATGGAAAGTGTAGTTTGCCTATGTTTCCAGAAAAGAGAGGAAAACCAAGTAGGAAAGAGCATTTATACTCTCTACTCAGAGAATTTAAACAAAACAACAAACAAACTCGACCTAATAGACACATATAATTCTGCATCCAATGCCTTATTTTCAAACACAAAAGACAATTTACAAAATTTGCTATAAAGCCAGTGTCACTAAATTTCAAAGAACAAAAATAGAGCATATTATTTAACTAGTTATTTCTTATAACTAAGGTATAAATCAATAATAAGAGTGCATTAGCAATTTCCATATTCTAAGAAATTAAAATACACTTCTAGGGACTTTGCTGGTTGTCCAGTGGTTAAGACTCCAAGCTTCCAATGCAGGGGGCATGGGGTTGATCCCTGGTCAGGGAACTAAGATACAACATGCTGTGTGGTGCAGCCAATAAATTCATAGGGGAAAAATTTTTTTTAAATACACTTCTAAATAATGCATGAGTTGAAGAACTGATAAAGCTAGAAAATATTTTGAATTAATAATAAAGAAAATTCATATCAAAATTTTTAAATGTAGGTAAATTGTACATATAAGGGAAATTTATACTCTTAGACACATATGTCAGAAAAGATAAGAAGCTGAAAATTGATAAAAATAAATATCCACCCCAAGAAGTTATAAAAAGAATGTCAAGACAAATCCAATAAAAGTAGGAAGAATTAAATAATAAAGGAAAGAACAGAAAATAAAATAAGAAAGCAAAGATTAAACTAGAGCTAAAAGACGGTTCTTTGGAAATACAGAAAAATTGAAAAAACCCTGAATGAAGTTAGTCTAGAGAAAAACAGACCTGGCACCAAAAAAAAAAAAACAATATTAGGAATAAAAAGTAGAACATCACTACAGATGTTGCCAACATTAAAGGAAAAAATAGGGTACTTTGAACAACTCTGATCAATACGTTTGAAAATTTAAATGAAATGGACCACAACTTAGAAAGGTACCTTATACCAACTTTGGCGCAAGAAAAAATAGAGACCCTAGAGAATCCTCTAACAATTAAGAGCCCTGAGAATCTCTTTCATTAAGAAACCTTCAGGTCATCACTGGCATATTCTATCCAACATTCAAGGAAGAAACAATTTTAGTTTTCTGGAGACTAGAAAGAGTAATATAATCCCTAATTCATTTTATGAGATTAACATAACCCACAGACCAGAATAGCACAAAGATAAAGCAAGAAAAGAAAGTTACAGGCCAAGTTTATTTATAAATATAAATGAAAATATCCTTAATAAAGTGTTAGCCACAAAAATCACTATATAAAAGGATGCTACAAAAGTAGGCCAATCCCAGAAACACAAAGTTGATTCAACAATAGAAAATCTATTCATACAAGTCAGCACATAAACTGATTAAAGGACAAAAACTCCATTCAGAAAACCATTTGATAAAAAAATGAATATTTATTCATTATTTTAAAACTAAAAAGGTGATAATCTACAACATTATGAACAGAAGGAAATTTCCATGCTTTGCTAAAGACTATGTCTGTGGCTACCATAATTAATGGTAAAATATTGCAAGCTTTTCCTCTTGAGATCAGATGCCTACTGCATCCGTTTTATTCAACATTTTACTGGCAGTTTTATCCAGTGCAGTGAGATGGGAAAAAGAAATGAAAGATGTAAGATTTAGAAAAGCAATGAAAGATGTAAGATTTTGAAAAGAAATAAAAATCATCTTTCAAAGGTGCTACAGTTAATACGTATAAGAGGAAGGCAAAATGTTCTACAACTATGTTATCTAAATTAACGAGAAAATGTAGCATTTTTATTGGACTCAAAATAAACATATTACAAATATGTTTCCATAGAACCATCCACTGAATTATTGAAGGAAGCTACCACAGGGAAGATTTGCCCTTGGAGGACAAGATCTTCTGAACATTCGGAGATAAACCTGTGGGAACGGTTTACTCCGTGTGTGAGTGAGCTTCCTGTCAGTGGAAGGGTTCAAGCAGGGACAGGATGAGCTGCGTCCAAGGGGGCTAAAGGCTGGTTCTCCCCAGGCTGGACCTCAGCTCTTCTCACACTTGGCCCCAGGAGGCAGCCTCTCTCCTTTCTTTTGGCTCTTGTCAAAATTAACTTAATGCTTCTGGCAACGTAGATAAAATGAGCCAGGATTTACGGCTCCAGAACACAATTGCTAATCTTATCGCTGTCCACTCCCCTTGCCTAGACTCCCCTTTCAAAGAAAACCCACAACGATATTTCTCTTGCCCTGCCTCTTGCCTTCCATCCCCACCCCACCAGACTTATCTACCAAGTCCAAGTTCTCTGGCAAACAAAACAGCTCCCCCGACGGGGATGGGTGTTGGCCTCAGGGTTTTCCACAAGGGAAAACTGGAGAAGGTTCACCCTGTTCAAAACCTTCCAAGGCTCCCTGCTGCCTACAGTCAGGGCTTTTCCCCCAACACCACAGACCCCTTGAGAAAGGCAAATCCTTCCTTGCAAACGGCACTCTACTGAGATTTACTCTGTGTCCAGCACTGCACTAAGGCTTGACTTCACTGACTCCCCCATTAGACCCCATGAGGTAGGATCTATTATTAGCTCCAGGTCACTAAGTGAGAGCTTGGGACTGGGTCAATCTCACTTTGAGCCACACAGTCTGAAACACCATGTTAATCTGTTTTTTGTTTGTTTGTTTCTTTTTGTTTTTCCCCCCACATTATCGTCTTCCTTCCTTCCTTTTTTTCTCTTTCTTGGAGTATAATTGCTTTACACTGTTGTGTTGGTTTCTGCTGTTCAACAAAGTGAATCAGCCATAAATACACATATTTTCCCTCCCTCCTGAGCCTCCCTCCCACCCCCCATTCCACCTCTCTAGATCATCACAGAGCACCGAGCTGAGCTCCCTGGGCTACACAGCAGCTTCCCACGAGCTGTCTGTTTTCTCACTGAGAGTTTATATAAGTCAGTGCTACTCTCCCAGTTTGTTCCACACTCCGTCCCTAGGTCCACATGTCTGTTCAGCATCTCTATTCCTGCCCTGCAAATAGGTTCGTCTGTACCATTTTTCTAGATCCCGTACATATGTGTTGATATGCGATATTTGTTTTTCTTGGTTTGGTTTTTGTAACTGTTTTCCAAGTGAAGTTCGACATAGTCCTTTAAAGGCACAGCAGGGAGCAGTAGAGCTGCTCTCACGCCTGGACTGCTAGGACTGCTAGACTTTTCCACCTCATCCCCCGAAGCAGCTCCCTCAACGGGCACTCAGCCACCAGATCCACCATCCTCACAGGAGGGGCCCAGGAGGCAGAGACTTGTGGCTGCAGACCTTGGAGTCCGACCTGTGCTCTCTAGTTACCTGAGCTTAAGCTTTGGTTTTCTCACCTGCAAAATGGGGCTAAGGCCTTCCTGCTTTTTTAGGGTTTTAGTGAGGATTAGACGTGATCACTAATGTAAGGGTTCATCACCTGGGAGGTGCTCCTTACATATCGCCTGCAGTTATTGGCCGTCTCTGTGGTTTGGGGTAGCCCCTTAGCACCTCCTTCTGGCCTCCCTGGTGGCTCAGATGGTAAAGAATCTGCCAGCAATGTGGGAGATCTGGGTTCAGTCCCTGAGTTGGGATGATCCCCTGGAGAAGGGAATGGCGACCCACTCCAGTATTCTTGCCTGGAGAATTTCATGGACAGAAGGGCCTGGAAGGGCTAAAGACCACAGGGCTGCAAAGAGTCGGACACGACTGAGCAACTTTCACTTTCACCTTCTGGTAGTTCAACACCGTAAATCAAGGGCCATGATCTCTAGAAAATGCTGTGACCCAGGAGCTGAGGCAGCTCTGACCCCTGCCGGGGACATGGCCACGAGCCTCACTGGCTTTCCTTGCAGCTGTAGCATCCGGGCTGATGTAGGGAAGCATGGCTGTGAATAAATCTGTCAGTTTCCTGGATGTCCCCCATCTTCCCCACCCCTATCGGGGACCCCTGCCTCATAGGAGGGCTGAAGCTAGCTGGCAGCAGAACCACTTGTTGGCTGAGCTGCTAGGGAATTCTGTAAAGAACTGTCCCTCAGGCTGGAGGCGTTAACCTTTCTGCCTGGGCCCTGGGGTTAACCCTTTCCCTTCCCAGCCCCAGGGAAGCTAAGAGCAGAGCACATGTGAGGGAGGGCCATATTGATTATCCCTTGCTGCCGAAGAAATTACCCCCACATTTAGCAGCTGGAAATAAATAACTATTAACATTCAGCTTCTGTGGCTCAGGAATCTGAATGTGGCATCACTGGGAGGTTCTGGGTCAAGAGATTTCACAAGGCAGGAAGCAAGATGGCAGACACGTCGAGGCTTGACTCTGGGAGGATTGGATTCCACCCTCACTTGTGTAGCTGTTGGCCAGCTTCTGAAGAGCTATGACCCAGTTCACTCACACGTGCCTGTGCACGGAACTGCCTCGTGTCAAGGCAGCTGGGCTCCCCCCATACATTCCCCGCTCCGCCTCTGTGTAAGAGGTGAAGAGGGAGAAAGATAAGCATCCAAGCTGGAAGGCACAGACCTTTAATAACCCACCCTCTTCACCCACCACTTGTGATGCTATTGCAGGAAGGGGGATCCTTTCCTGGGCCGAGAGTGGACTCTTGTCTAACACTCGGAAATGAATTGTCTGAGGAGACACACGTGTTGACAGAGCAAGAGGCTTTATTGGGAAGGGTGGCCTGGGTGGGGGGCAGGAGGGTAAGGAGACCTAGGAGGACTGCTCTGCCACGTGGCTTGCAGTCCTGGGTTTTATGGTGTTGGAGTTACTTTCTGGGTTGTCTCTGGCCAATCACTCTGACTCAGGGTCCTTCTTGGTGGTGCACACATTGCTCAGCCACGATGAATTCCAGTGAGGGTTCTGGGAGGTGGTGGGACACGTGGTGTCTCCTTTGGACCTTTCCTGAACTCTTCCGGTTGGAGGTGGCTCCTTAGTTCCATGTTCCTTTCCAGTAACCCCCGTGGTAAAATGTAAAATAACTCAGGCAAACAGTTACTATGGTGCCTGGCTAGGGTGGGCAGTTTCAGTCAGTGGGTTTCCCCTGCCAATGTTTCCTATTTCTTAGCTGTCAGTCAGTAAGCCCAGCCCACACTTGGGAGGGGAATTATATGAGGGTGGGAAAACCAGGAAGCCGGGCGTCACTGGGGACCATCTCACAAGGTGCCCACCTCAGAGGGGCTGCGGCTGGGACACACAGGTAGACCTAAGGCTGACTCACTTTCAGATGAACCTCTGCAGAGCTGGGAGTTGGCCTCGACTCCTCATTCCATCTATCGCCACATCCTGTTAATTCAAAATCCTAAATCGTTTCCGAATGTGACCACTCTGGACTGTAACGGCTCCTGTCAGGCCCCCATCATGTCTCACCAGGATGTCATAACTCCATCACCATCTCCTCACTGGTCCCCCTGTATCTATTCTGCCCCGCTCTGCCCCCACCATCCCTTCCACCATCACCTGTCCCTTCCTAATAGCATTCAGAGGAGTCAAAATGCAGACTTGATGCTGTCTGCCTTTGCTGAGAATGCTTCAGAGGCTCTCCGTGATCCTCAGCATGAGAATTCTCCACAGACAACAAGATTCTGCAGGGCCTGACTTTCCCTGGACCTCGACAGCCTCCCCTCACAGCACTGCTGGCTCCTCTCGAACAGGCCCTGTGCCCTCTTGACCCAGGTTTCCCACACGCTGTTCCTCTTCCGGGAACACTTTTTTTTGTACCCTTCACCTAGTCAGACCCTCATTACCCTGGGGATATTGGCACAAGAGTCACTTCCTTGAAGAAGTTGACCCTGTCCAACCCTAACGGAGTTCAAGTCGTCTGTTGAAAACTCATCCTCTAGTTGTAGCGTGTTGCCGGCCCTCTGTGTCTTTATCTGATTGGTCGCTGTCTGTCCTTCCCCAAGACTCTAAGTGCCATGATGGCAGCCACCGAATCTGGTTTTGCTAGCTGCAACCATTGTGCCTGTCACCAGTGGGTGCTTAAGAAACATATATTTAAGGGACTTTCCTGGCAGTTCAGTGGTTAAGAATCTGCACTTCCTTTGTAGGGGGTGCATAGGTTCGATCCCTGGTTGGGGAACTAAGATCTCGCATACCACTTGGTGCAGCCAAAACATAAAAAAAAAAAAAAAAGAAAGAAAGAAAAGAAAAGAAACATAGAGAATTTTTTTTTAAACTTAAAGTCCTTGGGAAGATAAAACTACAATTTTAAAACAGAATTCATTAGAATCATAGAATTTTGAGGCTCAAAGGGGGTTCAGAAACTAGCCAGAGGAAATTAAGGCCCAGAGATGGGGAAGGGCTTTCTGGGCTGCAGAATGAGTGGAGACCGAGACAAGAAGACAGACCCCCGGATGACCCCCTCGCCTGCCACTTTCCATCTGCCACGAGCCCCACTAACCTCCTGCTGCTGCTGCTAAGTCGCTTCAGTTGTGTCCAATTCTGTGTGACCCCGTAGACGGCAGCCTACCAGGCTCCCCCGACCCTGGGATTCTCCAGGCAAGAACACTGGAGTGGGTTGCCATTTCCTTCTCCAATGCACGAAAGTGAAGAGAAAGTGAAGTCACTCAGTCGTCTCCGACTCTTAGCGACCCTATGGACTGCAGCCCACCAGGCTCTTCCGTCCATGGGATTCTCCAGGCAAGAGTACTGGAGTGGGGTGCCATTGCCTTCTCCGCACTAACCTCCTTTTACCACCTAAACTTCACCAATGGCCCCTGATAAACACTAACATATCACCTCCATCAGTCCTAAGACCTCGGCACAAAAACTCCAGAAGCTGCTGACAAAGCCTCCCTTCAGGTAAATTCTTTTCTTAGCTCTGCAACTACCAATTCCAAAGATGCACAGCCAGTCTGAAAACAGCCATTTCACCCCACGTCAAGAACAAGCCCTGCCTTTGAAAATTCTCCATTTGAGGCATTCTCCATTCCTCGCAAGTGGAGCTTTTGACCTTTTGATTTGGCCAGGACCTAAGAGGTTCTGGGCCAATTCCAAAAGGGAAACTGAGGCCAGAGAAGGGCAGAGACTTTCGCAAGGTCACTCAGGGAACCAGTGACAGGGTGAGGACCAGAACCCAGGCCTCTCCACTCTCTGGCCAGTGGCCCCTGTGTCTCTACAGTAGGCTGCAAGGAGTTGGACTGGATTAACTTAAGGGTACTTACAGGCTCTGATCTGAGGCTAATAGATTCTTCTTTGGACAGAGATTCTTCCTCAGACTGTGCTCAGCTGTGCAAATTTCTATCTCAGATCTTCAGCTGAGAGTAACTTTCTAAGTTCTGAAATGAAAATATGGCATTCTGAAACAAATCAGCCTTCCGAGAAAAAACCAACCAACGTTCCAAAAAAAAAAAAAAAAACTCCAAGCTGGTATTCAAATTAGTTGCCAACATTTAAAAACGAAAATATTTTTATATGCAAATCCAAGTTTCCACATTCTCATAGAAAAATCTGCCAATCTGTTATAATCCTGATCTTCCCCTCCAGTGTATGACACTTGGCTAAACTACCCAGCGGCTGTCACCCTCGTCTGTCCACAGCTGGCCACAGTGCCTGCTTCCTGTTGCCTTCCCAGGTCCTGAAGGCATTTGAATTTGGAGCCCCTGTTCCTTCGGGGTTTACAAATTCCCTCTGTAACTATTCCCCAGGTAACGGGTCACATAGGCACTGTTTGATTCCAATAGGGACAAGTGGTGTGCTTCCAGTCTGTTCTGTGGCTGGCCAAGTAGATGGTGGTGGGGAGGGAGAGCCTGATTTACACCGTGGCTTATCTGAATCCATGTATAACAGGTCATGCTGTAATGTACTTCCAAATTCTAATGAACTTTAATTACCTCAGAACCAGGACAGTCCATGCTTGTTTTGGTTGAGACAGATAAGAAATGACTCTAGGAAATGACTTCATAGACTTTTAGGCCATCAAAATGAAATCCACATGCCATCGCATTCTGGCCAAACTCGAGACCAGATTGGGATGGTCTTTTTGAAGTTTTGAGGGAAATCCGTGCTAATATCAAAAGAGGGTTTGGAGGTCTGTCTTCGGGTTCTTGAGCAATGACAGTGCTCAGATAAATTGCCTTTCTATGACCCTGCCAGGAGCTGTCACCACTGCCTGCCCTGTGTTTCATAATCCATGGGTATCGGGGGAGCAGGGGGTGGGGCTGAGGGAGGGGGCTTAGAGTAATGTTAGGCCACTGAGCACTTCATTAGGAGGTGGCCCAGAGAATCTGGGCAGATACTCTTACAGAGTTCTTGGCAAGCTTCAAACTTTGGAACTTTAAAAGCAATGGCTTTGTTCTTACCACATTTATCAGTAGTCAAATCTCAAAGCCAGCGGAAACATTAGAGTCCAGGACTATATCTCAAAGCCAATAGAAATATTAGAGTTCAGGACTATTCAATATGGGAGGGCCCTTGTATGTTTCAACTCGTCTAACTCTCTACCTTAATTGAGTAGCTTCCAACAGCACCCCAGACAAGAAGACTCAGCCAACCTTGGTGGGACATCTTCCTGATAATGGGTCAGAAGCTCTCCCCATTGAAACCTCCAGCTCCTGTTCCCAGTTTTATCCTCAAAGTTAGAACCATGCTTATGCCCTTCTTCATCTATGTATATTGAGCATCACCATATTTACTCTCTCATCACCAGGCTACACTGTTCCAGGTCATCCTTCCTGGGAGACCTTGATAGAAAGACCCAGCTGCTCCCCTACACTTGGCCCATGTCTCTCTCCAGCATCTTTTCACAACAGCTGTGACTTTCAGAGGGCACAGCTCTTGCTCTATGATTTCTAGAGAAGAACAGCTGAGTCCAGCTGTACCGCATTTCAGGTTGACATGCCCAGAATTTGCACAAAATGTTCCATATTGGTTAACAGCTTTTATTTACTTAATGAATACTCTTGTCGCTCAGCTTACTTTAGTAATATTCATTAAATCCCCATAATCCTAGGTGGTGCTAGTGGTAAAGAACCGTCTACCAATGCAGAAGACCTAAGAGACGCGGGTTCAGCCCCTGGGTGGAGAAGATCCCCTGGAGAAGGAAATGGCAACTCACTCCAGGATTCTTGTCTGGACAATCCCACGGACAGAGGAGTCTGGTGGGCTACAGACCACGGGGTTGCAAAGAGTCGGGCATGACTAAAGTGACTTACAGCATAGCACGTTATCATCCCCAGTATACAGATGATGAAGCTGAGACACAGAAAAGTAAAGTCACTTGGCCAGGGTATCAGTTAAGTGGGGAGATTGGGATTCAAACTCAGATCCTTGGAGTTTGGAGCTGAAGCTCCTAACCTCCCTGTGCTGCTTCTCCATGATGTTCATGTTAAGCTTGAGAAGAAAGATCTCCAGGGAGGTCTGGAAATCTACATCATCCTGATAAGGTCAGTCTCACCCTGAGATGTGCAGTGACTTGTCTAAACTCACTCCGTTCTGCAGTGATGGAGTTGGGACCTCAACTGGTTTCAAGTCCAGGGCTCAAACTGTGGAAAATTCTTCAAGAGATGGGAATACCAGACTACCTGACCTGCCTCCTGAGAAATCTGTATGCAGGTCAAGAAGCAACAGTTAGAACTGGACATGGAACAACAGACTGGTTCCAAATTAGGAAAGCAGTATGTCAAGGCTGTATATTGTCACCCTGCTTATTTAACTTATATGCAGAGTATATCATGCGAAATTCTGGGCTGGATGAAGCCCAAGCTGGAATCAAGATTGCCAGGAAAAGTATCAATAACTCAGATATGCAGATGACACCACGCTTATGGCAGAAAATGAAGAACTAAAGAACCTCTTGAAAGTGAAAGAGGAGACTGAAAAAGTTGGTTTAAAACCCAACATTCAAAAAACTAAGATCATGGCACCTGGTCCCATCACTCCATGGCAAATAGATGGAGAAACAGTGGAAACAGTGGCAGCCTTTATTTCCTTGGGATCCAAAATCACTGCAGATGGTGACTGAAGCCATGAAATTAAAATACGCTTGCTCCTTGGAAGGAAAGTTATGACCAACCTAGACAGCATATTAAAAAGCAGAGACATTACCAACAAAGGTTCATCTAGCGAAAGCTATGGTTTTTCCAACAGTCATGTACGGATGTGAGAGTTGGACTGTAAAGTTGAGCACCAAAGAATTGATACTTTTGAACTGTGGTGTTGGCGAAGACTCTTGAGAGTCCCTTGGACTACAAGGAGATCCAAGCAGTCCATCCTAAAAGAAATCAGTCCTGAATATTCATTGGAAGGACTGATGCTGAAGCTGAAACTCCAGTACTTTGGCCACCTGATGTGAACTGACTCACTGGAAAAGACCCTGATGCTGGGAAAGATTGAGGGTGGGAGGAGAAGGGGACAACAGAGGATGAAAATGTTGGATGGCATCACCAACTCAATGGACGTGAGTTTGAGTAAGCTCTGGGAGTTGGTGATGGACAGGGAAGCCTGGCATGGTGCAGTCCATGGGGTCTCAAAGTCAGACATGGCTGAGCAACTGAATTGAAACTGAGAGCATGCTGAGTGCACTTATCAGATTTAATCTTACCCAAGGAAGTGAAATGCATTCTAAACTGGCTTTGAGCCCACATGCATATATAACACACCACAGTTAACCTAGTGGGTTCCTGGGCCAGGGAGAGGAGAACTACCCAGCCTAGGCCTGATAGTTTGAAAGTGCCCATGTTAGAACATACTTGGAGTCCTCATTCATTCATAGCCCATTAATTCAGAAGGCATCATGGTCTCTGCTGGGTTGAAATGCACATTACATTAATCCAAAGATGGGCAAACTTTGGTAAAGGGTCAGATATTAAGTATGTTGAGAAAGTCAGTCATCCATAGCCTAGTGATTGTTTTGTTGTTGTTGTTGTTAAGGTGTACCAATCCTTTTAAAAAAATAATTAATTTTTGGCTGCACTGGGCCTTTGGTACTTTGCACTGGCTTTCTCTAGTTTCAGCAAGCAAGGGCTACTCTGTTGCAGTGCATGGGGTTCTCATTACAGTGGCTTCTCGTGGATACAGGCTCTAGGGTGCATGGGCTTCAGTCACATACAGGCTTCGATAATTGAGGCACACTGGTTTAGCTGATCTGCAGCATGTAGAATCTTCCTGGATTGGGGATTGAACCCATGTCTTGGAGAAGGAAATGGCAACCCACTCCAGTATTCTTGCCTAGAGAATCCCATGGACGGAGGAGCTTGGTGGACTACAGTCCATGGGTCGCAAAGAGTCGGACACGACTGAGCAACTTCACTTTCAGGCTGGTGATTCTTGCACAGCTGCATGAAAGTGTTCCTGGGACCCGAAACATTTCCTTACAGGAAAGTAAGGAGCTCTCATAGCCAGTGTTGGGCAAAGCACTTGTTTGCAAATATCTTTTCCCTGCAGACAGGCTTGATGTGTATATCTTTGTTCTGCTTGAGTGGCACCTGGCCAACCCCACCGCTTCTATCTGTGCCTGGGGAGAGGGAATGGGGTCCTCCCCCTGCAGCATGAGAGGGGAGCAGGCAGACCATCTTTCTGTGTCAGATGCAGGATGGGACCTGCTGACCATGGGAACATGTACTCACTCTTAATGCAGACCTTGCTCTCTTCTCTCTGTGGGTCAAGCATCATTCCATCTAGAGCCTGTGTGAGTCATGTCTTTCTTGGTGACTCCAACACCTGAAACCATACACTTTAAATTTCTTATTATTGGGAATTCCCCGGCAGTCCAGTGGTTAGGGCTGTCACTGCGAGGGCCTAGGTTCTGTGCCTGATGGTGCTGTGCTGTGCTTAGTCGCTCAGTTGTGTCTGACTCTTTGTGATCCCACGAACTGCAGCCCTCCAGGCTCCTCTGTCCATGGGGATTCTCTGGGCAAGAATACTGGAGTGAGTTGCCATGCCCTCCTCCAGGGGATCTTCCCAACCGAGGGATCGAATCCAGGTCTCCCCCATTGCAGGCAGAGTCTTTACTGACTGAGCCACATTTCTGGTTGGGGAACTAAAATCCCACAAGCCATGAGGTGTGGTCAGTAAAAAATAAGCAAATTTCTTAGTATCTGACTTTTAACTGAGGTATTTAGACGTTTAATGTGATTACTGATATGATCAGATTTTAGCATATCATCTTGCTATTTGTTTTCTGCCTGTCTCCTCTATTCTTTGCTCTATTTTTTTCCTTTTTCTGCCTCCTTTTGGAATAATTGAAAAATTTTTGTGATTTCATTGCATCTCCTTTGCTTATTAGCTACATACAGTTCTTCATTATTTTCATGGTTGTTTTAGACTTTCTAGTATATATCTTTATCTTATCACTTTTTACCCTCAAGTGTCATTATGTCACAAATACTATGATCCTTTTAATCTCATTTCTCCTCCTTCTGACTTCATGCTATTGTTGTCATATTGTTGCTATTTGCTTTCTTATATGTCATAAAATTCTAACTAGATTATTATTTTTGTTTAAACAGTCAATTATGTTTTAAGGACATTTAAATTATAAGAAAAATTATATTCTCCCCCATGGAGTTATTTTCAGTGCTCTCCATTCCTTTGTATAGATCCAGATTTGTATCTTGGTATCATTTTTCTTCAGTCTGAAAACCCTCCTTTAACAGTTCTTATTGTTCAGGTCTACTGGTGATGAAATTATTTCAGCTTTTGTTGCTTTGAAAACATTTTCCTTTCATCTTCATTTTTCTCTCTTTTTAAAACAAAGTAAAATTGACTTACAATGTTAAATTAGTTTCAGGGGTACAATATCATGATTCAGTATTTTTATAATTGCAAAGTGGTCATCGTGATAAGTCTAGTTACCATCAGTCACCATCAAAGTTTTTCCAAAATTATTGACTATATTCCCTGCGCTTTATTTTGTAACTGGAAGTTTGTACCTCTTAATCTCCCTCACCTGTTTTATACACCACTCCTTCTGGCAAACACCAGTTTGACCTCTGTAGCTCTGAGTCGGTTTCTGCTTTGTGATGTTTGTTTTGTTTTTTAGATTGCACATATAAGTAAAGTCATATGATATTTGTCTTTTTCTGACTTATTTGACTTGGTATAATACCCTCTAGGTCCACCCATGTTGTCACAAATGGCAAGATTTCTTTTTTTTTTTACAGCTTATTAATATTTCATTATGTGTATATACCTAATCTTTATCCATTCATCTGTTGATGGGCACTTAAGCTGCTTCCATATTTTGGCTCTTGTCAATAATGCTGCAGTGAACATAGGGGCACTTAAACCTTTTCGAATTAGTGCTTTTGTTTTCTTCAGGAAAATACCCAGAAGTGGAACTGCTGGATCATATGACAACTCTATTTTTACTTTTTTTGAGGATTCTCCATACTGCTTTCCGCAGTGGCTGTACTAATTTACATTCCTACCAACACTGCATGAGTGTTCCCACTTCTCCAGTTCCTCACCAACCCTTGTTATTTCTTGTATTTTTGGCAATAGCCATTCTGACAGGTATGATACTATATCTCATTATTGCTTGATTTCCATTTTCCTGATGATTAGTGGTGTTGAGCATATTTTCCTGTGTCTGCTGGTCATTTATTTGTGTGCCTTCTTTGGAAAAAAGGTATATTCGGTATATATGCCCATTTAAAAAAAAAAGGGGGGGTTTGTTCATTCTATAAAACTCTTAGAGGAAAACATAGGCAGAACACTCGATGACATAAATCAAAGCAAGATCCTCTATGATCCACCCCCTAGAGTAATGGAAATAAAAACAAAAGTAAACGAGTGGAACCTAATTAAACTTAAAAGCTTTTGCACAGCAAAGGAAACTATAAGCAAGGTGAAAAGACAATCCTCATAATGGGAGAAAATAATAGCAAATGAAACAACTGACAAAGGATTAATTTCCAAAATATACAAGCAGCTCATTATAACTCAATACCAGAAAAACAAACCCAATCAAAAAGTGGGGAAAAGACTTAAACAGACCTTTCTCCGAAATAGACGGCTAACAAACACATGAAAAGATGTTCAACATAGCTCATTATTAGAGAAATGCAAATCAAAACTACAATGAGATATCACCTCACACTGGTCAGAATGGCCTCCATCAAAAAGTCTACAAACAATAAATGCTGGAGAGGGTGTGGAGAAAAGGGATCACTCTTGCACTGTTGGTGGGAATGTAAATTGATACAGCCACTATGGAAGATGGTATGGAGATTCCTTTAAAAACTAGGGATAAAACCACCATATTACCCAGCAATCCCACTCCTAGGCATATGCCCTGGGGAAACCAAAATGGAAAAAGACACATGTATCCCATTGTTCATTGCAGCACTATTTACAATAGCTGGAACAAGGAAGCAACCTAGATGTCCATCAACAGATGAATGGAGAAAGAAGTTGTGGTACATGTACACAATGAAATATTACTCAGCCATAAAAAGAAATGCGGTCCGTTCTAATGAGCTAGATGAACCTAGAGCCTATTATACACCAGTGAACTAAGTCAGAAAGAGAAAGATATATATCATATTCTAACGCATATACGGAATCTAGAAAAATGGTACTGAAAAATTTATTTGCAGAACAGCAGTGAAGAAACAGATATAGAGAATAGACTTATGGACATGGAGAGAGGGGAGGAGAGAGTGAGATGTATGGAAAGAGTAACATAGAAACTTACATTACCGTGTGTAGAATAGATAGCCAATGGGAATTTGCTATATGTCTCAGGAAACTCAAACAGGGGCTCTGTATCAACCTAGAGGGGTGGGTGGGGAGGGAGATGGGAGGGAGGTTCAAAACAGGGGAGATATATGTATACCTATGGCTGATTCATGTTGGTGTTTGACAGGAAACAACAAAATTCTGTAAAGCAATTATCCTTCGATTAAAAATAAAGAAAATTTAAAATTATACATATATAAAGAAAAAAAGAGGCTTGTCTTTTTGATGTGAGTTTATTTTGATGCGAGTATTAACCCCCTTTGGCTATATGGTTCACACATGAGTTCTTCAACTCAGGCTTTTTTTTTTTCTTTTAAACTTTTTATTTTATATTAGAATATAGCCAATTAACAACACTGTGATAGATTCAGGTGGACAGGCAAGGGCCTCAGTCATACATATACATATGTGCATTCCCCTCCAAACTCCTCTCCCATCTAGGCTGCCACATAACGCTGAGCAGAGTTCCCTGTGCTATACAGCAAGACCCTGTTGGTTATCCATTTTAAATATAGCACTGTGTACAGTCAATTCCTAACTCCCTAACTACCCCTTCCCCCCGATCCATCCCCCTGCCACCACAACCATAAGTACATTCTCCAAGTCTGTGAGTTTGTTGGTTTTGTAAATAAGTTCATTTGCACCATTTCTTTTTAGATTCCACATATAAGGGATGTCATACACGCTATTTCTCTTCCTCACTCACTTCACTCAGTGTGACACTCTCTGGGTCCATCCATGTTGCTGCAAATGGCATTACTTCGGTCTTTTTAATGATGAGTAATATCCCGCTGCATGTGTGTACCACATCTTCTTTATCCACCCCTCTGCTGTTGGACATTTAGGCTGCTTCTAGGTCTTGGCGATTGTAAACAGTGCTACAATGGACACTGGGGTGCGTGTATCCTTTCAGACCCTGTTTTCCTCTAGATATATGCCCAGGAGTCTCCCACTCAAGTTTTTAAAAAATTTCCTCTTTGTTTTTTTCAACAATCCATCATTTGCTTGCTTGTTTATTTATTTAGGCTGCACCACACGGCATGCGGAACTTCCCCAACCAGGGATCGAGCTAACGCCCCTACAGTGGGTGACCTACCCAAGGGTGTGGGTCCTGGTTACACCGCATCTCCACCCCTCCTGCCATCTTGCTGTGGTTCTCTATGTTTTTAGTTGTGGAGAACCTATTCTGCTAGCCTTCAAGTTGTTCTCATAGAGAGTTGCTCTCTAAATAGTTGTAATTTTGGTATGTCTGTGGGGGGAGCTGAGTTCAGGGTCCTCCTACTCCACCATCTTGGCCACACTATCCAGTTTTGAGGGACGTTTTTACTAAATACAGAATTGTGGACTCCCCCCCCCCCACCCCCGCTTCCAACACATTAAAGACGTCATGCCATTCCTTTCTGGCTTGCATAGCTTTATGTCGAGAGGTCTGCTGCTATTCTGGTATTTGTTCCTCGGTGTATGGTGTTTTTTTTTTTTTATTCATTCTCAGTGGTTTACCAATTTGACTGTGATGTGCCTTAGGATGTAAGGTTTTTTTTTCATGTATTCTTTTGGAGGACTACTGAGTTTCTTGGGTCTATGCCTTTATCGTTTTCATCATATTTGGAGAATGGTCATTATTTTTTCAAGTATGTTTTCTTTTTCTCTCTCTCATCTCCTTCTGGTATGTATTTTTGATACTTGGTATTGTTTCACAGCCTCTTCTGTTCATTCCTTTAAAAGCATTTTGTCTTTGTGCTTCATGTTGAATATCTATTTCTGGGCCTTCAATTTCACTGATATTTTCTTCTGTGTGATCACTTATATCTGACTCTTTGTGACGCCCATGGACTGTAGCCCACCAGGCTCCACTATCCATGGAATTTTTGAGGCAAGAATACTGAAACAGGTTGTCATTTCCTACTCCAGGGTATCTTTCTGACCCAGGGATCAAACCCACATCTCCTGTGTTCCCTGCATTGGCAGGCGAATTCTTTACCACTAAGCCACCTGGGAAGCCCCCATTCTTCTGGGAGGGTCTAATTTCTTCTGCTGTCAATCCTATTCAGTTTATTTTAATTTCAGATATTTCATGTAACAGCTCCAAAATTTGACTTGGATTTTTTTTTTTAAGTATATGCCCTATGCCTTTCCTCATTATGTTCATGCTTTCCTTTATGTATCCTTATGTATTTATAATATTATCTGTTAAGGTCTTTGTCAGCTAATCCTATCATCTATCTGTGTCATTCTGGATCTGTGGAATTATTTTTCTCCTGACTCTGATCATATGTTTCTAACGCTTTGCCTGGTGAATTTGTTTTGCACCAAACATAATAAATTTTACATTGTTGAGTGTTGGGTTTTGTTGTATTTCTTTAAACATGCTGGACTTTGTTCTGCCAAGCAGTTAAGTTGCTTGCAGATCAGTCTGAGGATTAATATTGAGCTTGTTTTGTGGCAGGCCAAAAGCAACCTTTACCCTAGGATTACTTGAGCCCCACTTCAAAGGCATGACCTTTGCAGGATTCTGTCTAACACTGTGTGTTAGAATGTCTCTTCTGTGGCTGGCAGAAACTTCAACTATTCCCAGAACTATGGGAACCCTGGGAATTACTTGGCATGCAACTTTCTCTTTTTTCTTTCCCTGGTCACATGGAGTTTCATCCCATGTCCTGATCAGAACTCACCTAGGGGTCCAGGAAACCCTGTGGGATTTTCTGAGCTCTATCTCTGTGCAGCTACCTTCTCTGTTATGCTGTTGTTCAGGTGTTCAGTCACTCAGCTGTGTCTGACTCTTTGTGACCCCATGGACTACAGCACGCCAGGCTTTCCTGTCCTTCACCATCTCCCGGAGCTTGCTCAAATTCATGTCCATCGAGTCAGTGATGCCATCCAATTATCTCATCCTCTGTCATCTACTTCTCCTCCTGCCTTCAATCTTTCCCAACACTGGGGCCTGTTTCAACGAGTCGACTCTTTGCATCAGGTGGCCAAAGTATTGGAGCCTCAGCTTTAGCATCGGTCCTTCCAATGAATATTGGAATTTTAGGATGGACTGGTTTGATCTCCTTGCAGTCCAAGGGACTCTCAAGAGTCTTCTCCAACACCACAGTTCAAAAGCATCATTTCTTCAGCACTCAGCCTTCTTTATAGTCCAACTCACACATCCATATATGATTACTGGAAAAATCATAGCTTTGAGTATACAGACCTTTGTCAGCAAAGTGATGCTTCTGCTTTTTAATATGCTGTCTAGGTTTGTCATAGCTTTTCTTCCAAGGAGCAAGGGTCTTTTAATTTCATGGCAACAGTCACCATCTATAGTGATTTTGGAGCCCAAGAAAATATCTCTGTTGTATATCCATGTAAATTTTAGCTGCCTCAGCCTTCCTGTACCCCTACCTCTGTCTCTTCAATTCAGTGATACAGTGGGTGTCAGTTTCCCCATCTCTGTGCTGAAGGTTGAAAGAAAAGTGAAAGTGAAAGTGAAGTCACTCAGTCGTGTCCAAATTTTGTGACCCCATGGACTATAGCCTACCAGGCTCCTCTGTCCATGGGACTTTCCAGGCAATAGTACTGGAGTAGACTGTCATTTCCTTCTCCAGGGGATCTTCCTAACCCAGGGATAGAACCCAGGTCTCTGGCACTGTAGACAGATGCTTTACCGTCTGAGCCACCCGGGAAGTGCTTGAAGGTTGGAGGCATCCTAAATGAGCAAGATTGGTGATCACCTCTTGTGCATTTCCCGTCTCTCAGGGAGTCACAGCCTGTGCTTCCTGATGTCCAATGTCTAAAAACATTTGTTTTATGTATTTCATTTGCTTTTCTAGTTGTTTATGGTGAAAGGCAAATCCCACGCACTTAATCCTTCATGGGTGGACCTCAAAATCTCTACCCTAGTTGTTTTCACCATTGGTTTATACTTTAAAATATCATTTATTTAACAGATGGTGACTTCATTAAAAGTTGTTAGAGACAGTTTAAGAAAATTGTGTTGGGAGTTAGTTCATGAATATTTTTGAGTTTTACAATTTTATCAGGAAGTCAGGCTCTGTGAAGATTTTGTGAAAAGTTGAACTAGGCAAAGATCTTCAAGGTTAACTCGACTTGATCAAGACACAATGCATTCCTTAACCTTTAAATTTGTTTTCTTAAAGCGTTCAAGATCTTGACAGGGATGCCAAAACCATTCAAGGGAAAAAAATAATCTCTTTGGCAGATGGTACTGGGTGAGATAAATGGATATCTACATGCAAGAATGAAGCTGAACTCTCACCTCACACCATACACAAAAATTAATTAAAAATGCAGCAGTGACTTAAATATAAGAGCTGAAAATATATAATTCTAGAAGAAAACATCTGTCTCAATATCCTGATGATTTTGTTTCTCTGGAAAACCCTAATATAGCAGTTCTCATCCACTACTGATGGAAATATCCATGGTGCCACCACTGTGGAAAATCATTTGGTGGTTCTTCAGTTAGTTAAAGAGTTGTCATGTGACCCAGGATTTCCACTCCAAAGTATATATCTAAAAGAATTGAAAATAGGTGTTCAAACAAAAATTTGTACAAGAATGTTCATGGCAACACTACTGACAATAGCCAAAAGGTAAAAAACAACTCAAATGTTTGTTGACTGATAAATATTGATGAATATGTGGCATATATTATTCAACCATAAAAAAAATAAAATTCTGAGAAATGCTATAACATGAACGTTGAAAACACTATGCTGAATGGACAAAACCAGACACAAAGATCACACATTGTATAATTCTGTTTACATTGTAAGTATCCAGAATAGGGAATGTCATAAAGACAAGAAAGCAAACTAGTGGTTGCCAGGGGCTTGGCACAGGGTCTTCCCTTGTGGCTCAGCTGGTAAAGAATCCACCTGCTGTGTGGGAGACCTGGATTCGATCCCTGGGTTGGGAACATCCCCTGAAGAAGGGAAAGGCTACCCACTCCAGTATTCTGGCCCGGAGAACTCCATGGACTATATAGTCCATGGAGTTGCAGAGAGTCAGACACGACTGAGCGACTTTCACTCACAGGGGCTTGGAATTAGGAGTGACTGCTTAATGACTATGGGGTTGCCTTTTGAGGGGTGAAGATATTCCAAAACTAAGCTGTGATGGTTGCACAATATCATGAATGTATTAAATACCAATGAACCATACACTTTTAAAATGGCTAAAATGGCTAATTTATATCATGTGCATTTTACTACAATTAAAAAATGTGTTCAAGTACACAGAGAAGGATAATTCTTGAAATTACTAATTAAGAAACAAATTAAAGATACGGAAGTGAACTTTTTAAGTTAAAAAAAACAAACCGTGAATGAAGAATTAGAGGTCGTAAAATAAATCATGTGTGTAACTGTAAGGAAATGGCAACCCACTTCAGTATTCTTGCCTGGAGAATCCCATGGACAGAGGAGCCTGGCACGGGCCGCACGTAGTCCATGGGTCACAAAGAGTCAGACACGACTTGGTGACTAAACAACAACCGTTACAATGAACAGGTAGGCTTATAGAGAATCACAATCACAAAGCAACTTTATTTTTGTCTCCTACTCTCCCTTAATTCTAGAAGAAAACTCAGGCCTCTGCAACTTCTCTTTAGTCATGTCCAACTCTTTGTGACCTCATGGACTGCAGCATGCCAGACTTCCCTGCCTTTCACTATCTCCCGGAGTTTGCTCCACTTCCTTAGTGCATCTTATCATCCTGTAGGTACATTTGGGGCTTCCCAGGCGGTACAGTGGTAAAGAACCTGCCTGCCAATGCAGGAGACACAAGAGATGCCGGTTTGATTTCTGGGTCGGGAAGATCCCCTGGAGAAGGGAATGGCAACCCACTCCAGTATTCTTGCCTGGAAAATTCCATGGACAAAGGAGCCTGGCGGGCTACAGTTCCTGGGGTTGTAAAGAGTCAGACACAACTGAGCATGCACACACACACACAGACACGCTTAAGGTGTGTAACAGTCTCAGTTCAGAAATTTAAATGCCCAATTCCGTTATAATCAAAATGGCTTATCACTTGAAGTTGAGGCTTCTCTGGGCCAGCTGCAGACTGGAAGACAGCATTAGGGAGGCGAAGTCTTGCTTGTGTATTAAGCTTTCTGACCCTTCCAGGGATAGGGCCGTGGGAGTGAGGAAATGAAGGCAAAGCAGGAACAAAATCCTGAGTTGAGGTGTGGTAACTGGACACCGACCTGGCAAGTTTTAACTGTGTCTTCCTCCCATGGACTCCTCCAGCACCCCTCAGGGCGGCTTCTCCCTCCCAGTCCTGCCATCTTCATGCCCAGTGACCCCTCAGGAGTGATGCCCACCCTGTGGCCCTGCTTTCTGCTCCTCTGTCCACACTGTGAGCTGAAGTTTGCCTCCCGGAGGAAACTCTTGCCTCTTGTTCAGGCTCTGAGATGACTGCGTGTCGGTTCCCTCACACGCACACAGCCTACATCTGGTCCTAGGGAGGTGTGTATGCACCCCCCCTCCCCCCTCTGCCACATCCAGGCTCCAGGAGTGGAGGCCATACTCACCTCTGTCATCTGCTCCATCATCAAGGCACCCAGCCAGACACTGGTAGCTCATCCTTTAGATTTTTCCAGGCTGGGGTCTGTGTAGTCCACTGGATTGTCACCCTACAGGGGACGCACATTAAGTTTCTACCCAGGCCCCCTTTCCTTGGCCTTGAGGTGAGGGGCAGCTGACCCCCACTATTCTCCCTGAGGAGACTCAAAACACACAAATGGCTCTCTCAAAGAAATTCACACCAAGAACTCTCCTCCTTCACCTCTAACTCTTCTTTTACACCTTCAGTGTGGGTTAGGGAATTTAAGAGGGCTTCAGGTTTTTGACTCTCTCCATTATAAATTCAGTGTATGGTATAGGTATGTAGTGTCTTCCAAAAGACATGTATTTTCACATCTTGTTAAACGCACATTTAAATAACTACCATTATTGAATACGGTTAACAGCTACTGTTGAGCCCCTAATTTGTCCCAGACATGGTATTAGGCCCTATTTTACATCTCATTTAAAGTTGGAAGGACTGATGCTGAAGCTGAAGCTCCAATATTTTGGCCACCTGATGCAAAGAGCCAGCTCATTAGAAAAGACTCTGGTGCTGGGAAAGACTAAGGCAAAAGGAAAGGGGGGTGGCAGAGGAGATGGTTAGACAGCATTCCCAACACAATGGACATGAGTCCAAGCAAGCTCCAGGAGACAGTGAAGGACAGGGAAACCTGGTGTGCTGCAACTCACGGGGTGTCAAAAGATCCAGACACGCCTTAGCGACTGAACAACATTTAAAGTTATTAACGGTTTAAATTCACTGAACGTTATTAATAGTTATAATTAACTTGATTTATCAATTTCATGAGTTCCCACAGATAACTGGCATTAAAAAATCTAGAGTGAGGTGGTATTAATAAGATTCTCAGTAGGAAGAAATATTTTTAAACCCTAGTTGCAGAACTGTAGATCTGGAAATGACGGCAAAAGTTATCCAACCTCACTCACTGCCCTTAAGAAGCAGCTGAGGTCCCGAGAGGCTGAGGGACGTGCCCAAGGTCATCAGAGTGACAGGAGATTGGAAGATAGGGACTGTCATTTGCTGCAGCTCTTGTTTGTGAAAAGTATTAGATACATTCTGATGCATACTGCTAATTTTAATATTTATCAAACCAATGGTAGAAATGACTTCTTAATGCAAAATAACTATTTCAGAGTCTTAAAAAATTGAACAATCTGGGCTTTCAACATGAGATAAAGCTGTGAGAATCCTAATCTACTGTACAGGAGAATAATGGATTCTTAATTGAATCTGTGCCTCAGAGTGGAAGAATGATTTTTAAATGGAAAATCTCACAGAGGTGGTGATGAGAAATGAGTTTAGCTAGATGAATGATCTCAAGAGAAACTAAGACAGCAAAGCCAGGATAGAGAGTGGCTTTTTCTTAAAGATTTCAAATAAACCAAATACAGGCAGTTTGTACCCAGATAGTGAACTACTATGCTTACTCTCATCTTCCTAGTCGTGGCACTGTCTCATGTTCTGACCTCTATTGGGTACAGTACCCCAGGGTTTCATAGATAGTTCTTAAAAAATAAGTATATATGGTATGATGATATTATTACTCTATTTATCAAGTACTGTTGGCAATCCAGGACATGCCATTCAGCATTCTCAGACTTCAGTCCTGCGTTCATTTACTGAAACACAACAAATCAAATGCTTCAGGGCTGGCAGGGCATCTAGAAATAATTTCATCCAATATGCTTCAAAGGTGAGAAAACTGAGGCCCAGAGAGAAAAGTAACTTGCCAGGAAGGTCACACAGTTACTGGCTCTCATCACAAAAGTAAAGCAGTTTGACAGATTCATGAACTCCTGGGTAGTTCCACCCTCAGCTCTGAGGACCTCGGAGTCACATTTTGTAGCCTGAAGTGCTAATTAAACCTGAGGAATTATGGACTTACTATTTATAGGTAGGAGTGAAGACATTAACTAGGCCATGAAACCTGAGGACACAGAAGGAGATTGTTTCCTGAGATGCACATATTACATCCAGCCTTTATATTTTAAGGAAGAACTTGGTTAATGCCATAGTCTCAACTTTCCAACTCTGATTTTCATCTTGACTTGCTACATATGTAGCCCTGAAGGACCATGACTGCAGCAGTTTTTTGCATCGTGAGATAAACATATAACTGTACTTCTGATAAATGCTGCTCTCACCAATAACAAAGGTTAAAACCATCCTTCTAAAAGTATCAATTGCTTCAAAGGACTATATTTCAAACCATTTTTTCAATATTTTGAATTTTAACTGGTAATAGTCAATATGCTCTCATGAATTTGAAAGTGAAAAGGAACCCACAAAAAAATATGTTTTTATCTCCCATGTTTCTTTTTACTGTTCAGAGTGGCTTTCACTGTACTGCCAACATCAAATCTCTCTTAGGAGGCCTCGTGGTGTGAACAAAAGCACCGAAATCAAAGAACTTCCAAGTTTTAATCTGTCAGAGACTGTGGTACTAGGGAAAGAGTCATGTGACCTCCCCATCAGTCCCATTTCTGTACAATGAGGATAAAACTCTGGAGGTACCTCTCTTGGATACTGTGTAGACTGGCTAATTAAAGCTAACTGACCCCCTGGAAAGAACCAAAAAATTCTATGTAAGAGCTGAGTATTTATGGGCCACTAACAGTCACAAAAACTCCTGAGACAGGATTCTGTGCAGACAGTACAATCTCCATTGGTGATTACTAATTATCCACTGATTACAAAGAAAGCTTTGAGGGTTCCCTAAGAGGGAAGGGAAAAGAAACATTGTACAATGTCATTCAACAACACCATCTTTATTCAAAAATATATATCTATGAGACATTTCAGAATATACTGCTACCGCCAATGGCAGCCTATACTTCTAAATAAACTCCTAAATTAATATACAAATTTAAGCTTTAAAAATATTCTTTAAGAAAAAAAAACAAAACAAAACAAAGGAAGATTGAAGACTTTCTGAGGAACATGACCTAAAGGAAAGGTCTTGGAGGCCGATGGATGTCCTAAGTGTAGGAAAACACAAAACAAACCCCCCACCCCCACCCCACCTGGTCACCTCATACATACAAGGAGAAAGGGTCATTTAAATTAAACAAATGAAGTAAAAAGTACACTTGGGGAGGATGTGGGAGAATTGAGTTAAAAAACAAAAGCATTTCATTGGGAAAAAAAAAATAGGACTAACCTCCTTATAGGAAGTCTACTAGTAACAGGTGTTAAGAGGCCAACACATTCATTTACATAATTGCTACAGTTTCATCTCTTGCTCTTGCTGTAATAATTACGCACCAATCTCTAGTCAAAGACTCAATCAGATAAAACACAGCAGTGGGCAAAATCCATTATGTTATATAACATTTTCATCTAGCTGATGAGAGCAAATGCCTTCTCCACCTTTTTGGTTGGTTTGTGGCTGCTAAGATTCTGCTTCCTTGGTGAAAGCAGAGTATGTCCATGGCAATCTGTTTAGAAGCAGCTCGCCTGCAAGACCGCAGCAGCACACCACATGGGGAGGGGCTCATATGCAGATACAGCAAAGGCTGGAATTTATTTTGCAATTGTGATAAAGTCATTTACTGCCCTATGGCCTCTGGGAGAAACACTTTACAGACAGACCCATTAATTTAATAATGACAGGACGACAGGCAGTGTCGATATGTAACCAACACACAGTCCATATTCAATCTGAAAAATAGCTTAAATGCTACGAGGTTCTACAGAGTTAAACTGCATACCTGCTGCGACTTTTCCTTGTTTTCGCTTCATGGCAGGCAGGAGAGCTTCCTGAAGGGAAGCCTGTTACACTTCTAAAAGCAGACATCACCATGCTCTAACACGCTGAACATGTAGAATCACATGTAATTGGTTTTTTTGGTAATCCTGAAAAGAGCAACTCAAAATGATGGAAATCCTGAAGCCCCCTCCAAGGAATTCCTTTTATAGCTTTTGGATTTCAGCCTCCGGGCTCTAATTCCTATTACACTATTAGGGCAAATTGTTTTCTGCCCTTTCCAATGTCAAAAATCAGCCTGCCAAATGAGAATGATTTACAGACAGCAGGCCTAGCCTTTACTAAAAGTAAGATAAAAATCCTAACTACATCATACAGTCATAATGTCAGCTGGCATGATAATGGAATTAAGACCCCCCAATTAACACCCCTCACTTTCCCCCTTCCCGAGATGGGTTATTCAGCGACACCTGACACAAAGCACTCCTCCCCCTAGGGGCAGAGACATGTACAGTGGTGTGAACTGAAGGACAGACAAGCATGCAGAGTGTCGGGTCTGCACGGAGAGCTTCAAGTTTAGTCACCATGCGGTGGACGTGCGCCCACACAGTGCATTAATTGGTAGTGTGTGCCCTATTCCCCCCAAGGGGTCAAAGCGACAGCAGAACCTGGACTCCCAGAAAGCCTTCAGTTTCAGGGGCCCACTGTGCTATTTCTAATAACTGCCTCAAACTTTCACAATGTGGGGCAAGGATAATGTTTCTAGAAACGTGCTCCTGAACAGAGAGGGTGGGACCCTTGATCAGAGCAGCCTGGGAAGGTTGATAGGAACCTTGAGCAAATACCTTATTTTTGATTCACGCTTGTGATCCCCGTTGAGTCTGTCTCGGAACTGTGGCTTGATGTCCCAGATCAGCTTTGAATCTTTACTGCTAGATTCTCTAGTAGGCTCACAGAACACGTGCACCTAACCTCTGGCAACACATTGCCAGAAGTCACAACAAGGGAGAATCTGAGATTTGGCAAACTCTTTATGGCAAAGACGCTCAAAACAGCTGTGCCTCCAACCTCTGGGGTGGACAGCAGCCAGGAAAGCCAGCGGCTCCAGACCCGAGGCCCCTGGCAGCAGCTGCCCTGCACCTGAACAAGCCCAGCTCTAGAAGGAGCAACTGCTTGCATGACACAGTGTCGTCATGAGGGACAGGATTCTTCTACACATGATTTTCATAACTTCTTAGGTGTACAAGAGAGGGCTAAAAGGGGAAAACCAAGGGGCATGGAAACATGAAGTGAGTTTGTATTCTTTCCAAGTATACATTGAAACTGGATTCCATTTGCCACTGTTCTCAATTGTGCTCGACAGAGGAGAGGCCGGAGAGGGAGGAGATTCAGTCTGTGGTTCTTTCTTGAGGATGGGGGCCGACTGAACGAGGGACAGAACCAGGGGCTTCCAGGTTATTTCCAACCATGACGTGCCCTCTTCTTTCTGCTGGTACAGATGGGAATCTGGGGCATGACACCTGCCCTAGTCAGTTGAAAACAGGTCACCAGCAGAGGGCAGGGGGGCCAAGCCCCCTGTGACGTTGGGCAGCAACGAGAGGTCTGGCAAGCTCTGAATGTGGGACTTGAGTTCCTTGCGGACCTGGGTTACCCGAGCAAGCTTCTGTTTATATTCCTGAGGAGACAAAGAGTTATGTTAAGGACAAAGAGAAAACAAGCTTCTGTTTATATTCCCGAGGAGACAATGCAGTTACGTTAAGGAGCTGATACAGATACTCTCAGCCTCCTAGTGTGTGTGCTCCTGACCAGAAAGCCCCTCACACATTCAGCTAGGTTACCAGGCTCAGGTTTTCAAATGCTCAAAAGCAAGACTTTACACAAAAAACGAAAGCTCTAGAGTTTGATATTGGCGATAGTGAATTAAATGGTATTTAACTGAGTGCTTGAGATCTGGAAGTAAAAAGTGATGTTTTGTATTTGTAGTGTCTTTGGTGCTTATCTATTTCAAAATACTTCGTAAGATAAAATAATGCTTGAGCTTTACAATTATTCTGAAGGCTCCACCTAGACATGACTAGGAAAACCACTCTAGAGCTAACTATTTTTTATGTTAAACTTAGATTAACCCAGAGTTAGCATCTTCATAGACAGGGACTTCAGAAGCTCAAAATTCCCACCACCACCACCTGGTTCAGGACTTCCTTGTTCCACACGTAGGCACTGTAGCAAGGCCCTGCTGAGGCCTTCTAGCAGTCACCCCTAAACAGGCCCCTGGACTTATCTTTCAGAAGCCCAGCTTTCATCAAGTCCCTCCTCTGATAAAGGGAAGCATGGTGCCACACTATCTCCATGACTGATCTGAGTGCAAGGTCTTCTAAAATTAGCTCCTGCCCACATGCTGCACAGGCCAGAGCCTGCACTGGCCGTTTGTTCAGGATCCCCCTAAGCGCCTGAAGGGCTCTCTTTCTTCTCCTGGTCTCGGCAAGGTCCTGACTCTGCTCCTTCGCCAACTGCTGAGTCCTGCATCTCTAGGAAAATCTTTCCTCCTCGTCCAGTACACTGGTCCCCATCTCCGCTGGCTTCCTGGGCGCCGCGCCCCTAATGGACTGCTCTTAGGTGCTCTCTCCACATGTCAGAGTTCTGCGTTCCTCTAAAATACGACTTCCTTGATGACAGGAACTGAATATACTCTTCTCTTTCCTCAGCTCCCAGGTAAAAGGTCTTGGGTAACAACTCTAGGCCAGAGGACGCCTGTGGTTTATGGCTCCTTTAGGGCTCGACTTTTTTCTTTTTTTCACCCTCTTCGGTGTTTCTGCAAAGACAAGGAAGCTCCTGAGACTGGGCCCTTGCTGACTAAAGCCTCTCCTACAGGAACATAACAGAGCACTGGGCTGAGACACAAAGCCCTGGGCTTAGTCCTGGCTCCGACTCCCCAAGTTCCAGTGTGACTGTGGAGGTGTTCCCTCCTTTCCTCCATCCTTCTTTATCTGAAAATGGGGGAAGTGGAGCACCCATAAGGTTTTTCTTCATGTTCCAGATTCCTTCATACCAGATACCTTCCATATACTTCGAGAGGCAAAAGGTTTGAAGAAGAGTGATAAGATAGGAAATAGGTTAAAAAAAAGAACACTTAGCTGAAGTTGTAAAGACAAATTCCAAGCAAGGAGTGGGAGAGGGAAGTGGGGAAATGAGCAGGGAGGCTCTGCCCCCAAGTGACTGCTGGCTGTCAGCCTTCCCCCTGAACTGAGAGCTGCTCACACAAGTCCTCAAACAGAGTCAAGGGACAAGTAAAGAAAGGAGGCTCTTCTGCTAGCCCCTTCCTTTCCTCTGTAGACTTTACACAACTAAAATAATGACTTCTGTAAACTATTCCTAGTGACTCCCCCAACAAACCAATAAGCACCCGAAGGCAAGGACCAAACCCAACTGCCTCCCCAGCATCCACCATGCCCAGCAGTGCCCGCAAACAGTAACTATCTACACAGCTGCCCAATGAATTAACAATATATAAAAGATAGGATTATGTAACAGTAATCACCTTTCATTCTTGAAACAAAAAACTGATTTCAAATCTGAGGATCTATTAATAAAATGTCAAAGTTCTCTGCTCTTCCTTCTACAAACAGTTTTCTCCTTTGTTTTTACAGATGTCACAGGAAGCTAACAGAGGAGACCTATTCTCTATTACTGGACACGGATTCATTTCTTGAACTTCTCCTGAATTCTAGGTACAAAAAGAGTAATAGTTACCCCTTGCTCCCTGTGACCATCCTCTGACCAAAGCTGACATATGAAAGCCATCTCAACTCAGAGCCGTCCAGAGCAGTCAGAGAGTACTTCAGTTGAAGGAAGAATTCCTCAAGGACAGTTTGAAAATCACCGAGTCTCTGGAGAGCTGACCTAGGATCAGAATCCAAGGTTCGGTACTCTCGGGTGATCCTCAGACTAATTTAGCAAGTCCACCTGAGATCAAAAGGTGGTTGATTGGATTAACACTCCCACACCACCTTAAATTCAAACAACTCGCATCTTAAAAAAAAAACAAAAAAAAAAAACAACTCATTTGTTCCTCTTTAGGAGTACAAGAGGTGGGAGGGTATCTCTTCATGTTTCAGTTCAGTCGCTCAGTAGTGTCCGAGTCTGAGACCCCATGAATCACAGCACACCAGGCCTCCCTGTCCATCACCAACTCCCGGAGTTCACTCAGACTCATGTGCATTGAGTCGGTGATGCCATCCAGCCATCTCATCCTTTGTCATCCCCTTCTCCTCCTGCCCCCAATTCCCCCAACATCAGGGTCTTTTCCAATGAGTCAACTCTTCGCATGAGGTGGCCAAAGTATTGGAGTTTTAGCCTCAGCATCAGTCCTTCCAATGAACACCCAGGAGTGGTCTCCTTTAGGATGGACTGGTTGGATCTCCATGCATTCTCAAGAGTCTTCTCCAACACCACAGTTCAAAAGCATCAATTCTTCGGCTCTCAGCTTTCTTCACAGTCCAACTCTCACATCCATACATGACCACAGGAAAAACCATAGCCTTGACTAGAGGGACTTTTCTTGGCAAAGTAATAGCTCTGCTTTTCAATATGCTATCTAGGTTGGTCAAACTTTCCTTCCAAAGAGTAAGTGTCTTTTAATTTCATAGCTGCAATCACCATCTGCAGTGATTTTAGAGCTCAAAAAAATAAAGTCTGACACTGTTTCCACTGTTTCCCTATCTATTTCCCATGAAGTGATGGGACCAAATGCCATGATCTTAGTTTTCTGAATGTTGAGCTTTAAGCCAACTTTTTCACTCTCCTCTTTCACTTTCATCAAGAGGCTCTTTAGTTCCTCTTCACTTTCTGCCATAAGGGCGGTGTCATCTGCATATCTGAGGTTATTGATATTCCTCTCGGCAATCTTGATTCCAGCTTGTGCTTCCTCCAGCCCGGCGTTTCTCATGATGTACTCTGAATATAAGTTAAATAAGCAGGGTGACAATATACAGCCTTGATGTACTCCTTTTCCTATTTGGAACCAGTCTGTTGTTCCATGTCCAGTTCTAATTGTTGCTTCCTGACCTGCATACAAGTCAGGTGGTCTGGTATTCCCATCTCTTTCAGAATTTTCCACAGTTTATTGTGATCCACACAGTCAAAGGCTTTGGCATAGTCAATAAAGCAGAAATAGATGTTTTTCTGGAACTCTCTTACTTTTTTGATGATCCACCAGATGTTGGCAATTTGATCTCTGGTTCCTTTGCCTTTTCTAAAACCAGCTTGAACATCAGGAAGTTCACGGTTCATGTACTGCTGAAGCCTGGCTTGGAGAATTTTGAGCGTTACTTCACTAGCATGTGAGATGAGTGCAATTGTGTGGTAGTTTGAGCATTCTTTGGCATTGCCTTTCTTTGGGATTGGAATGAAAACTGACCTTTTCTAGTCCTGTGGCCACTGCTGAGTTTTCCAAATTTGCTGGCATATTAAGTGCAGCACTTTCACAGCATCATCTTTCAGGATTTGAAATAGCTCAATTGGAATTCCATCACCTCTGCTAGCTTTGTTCATAGTGATGCTTTCTAAGGCCCACTTGACTTCACATTCCAGGATGTCTGGCTCTAGGTGAGTGATCACACCATCGTGATTATCTGGGTCATGAAGATCTCATCATGTTTAGATTGCTATTATATTCTAGATATCATTAGAGAAAATTCATTTTAATGAAAGGAAGTATGTTCCACATTAAAGTCCTCTTTTCATAGCACTCTGAAAGTGGATGGATCAGGCCCACACATCCTCGTGACCCAGGGAGGTCTTCTTGTTTTCTACCCACAGACATTTCTATTTTAAGAGCAGGTTCATGAGTCTAGGAGGAGGGCATCACTAGACAAAGGATGAAAGCAGGAGCCAATGAACAAGATTAAAAAAAAAAGAATTGCAAGATACGACATTAATATATAAAAGTCAATTGCTTTCCTATATACTGGCAATGAACTAGTGGAATTGAAATTAAAACCCAATACCATTTACATTAGTTTTAAAACAATGAAGTACTTAAGTATAAAGCTAACAAAATATCTATGACATCTACAAGAGGAAAACTACAAAATTCTGATGATAGAACATAGAAGAGGTTCATAAATAGAGAGATATTCCATGTTGATGGATAGGAAGATGCAGTTCTCTTACAATGTCAGTTCTTCTCAACTTGATCTGCAGATCCAAGGCAATCTCAATCAAAACCACAGCAAGTTATTTTGAAGATATAAACAAACTAATTCTAAAGTTTATACGGTGAGGCAAGAGATTCTGAAGAGTCAACACACTATTAAAAGAACAAAGCTAGACACTACTTAACTCTAAGACTTACTTTAAGCTGTTGTAATCAAGAACGCAATGCTGGCAAAAGAACAGACAAAAAGATGAGTGCAACAGAACAGAGGGCCCAGAGTGTATAAACAGTCAGCCAATCTTTGACAAAGGAGCAAAGGCAATACAATGGCGAGCAGATAGTATTTTACACACAACATCAACAACATGATCCATGAAAGAAATGACAAACTGGATTTCATTAAAATGAAAATTTCGACTCTAGAAAAGACTGCCAAGAAAATGAAAAGATAAGCCTGAGACTGGGAGAAAATGTCTGTGAAAGACATCATATGTCATCAAGGAAATGCAAATTAAAACAATACTGAGGGCTTCCCTGGTGGTCCCCGTAGTTAAGAGTCCACCTTGCAATGCAGGGGATACAAGTTTGATCCCTGTTCCAGGAAGATCCCACATGCCTCAGGGCAACTGAGACCATCTGCCACAACTACTGAGCCCGTGCTCTGGAGCTTGTGCTACTGAAGCTCACACACCCTAAAGTCTGTGCTCTGCAGCCACTGCAATAAGAAGCCCCCATACCACAGTGAAGAGTAGCTCCCACTCGCTGCAACTAGAGAAAGCCTGCACACAGCAACAAAGACCCAGCACAGCAAAAAATAAAATACACTCGAAAAACAAAAACAACACTGAGATACCACCCCATACCTGCTAGAACAGTCAGAGTGCAGAAAAGACATCGCCATGTGCTGGCGAGACGCAGAGCGAGAGGAATGCTCAGATACACCACCGGTGGGAGTGCAACATGGCACAGCCACTGTGGAAGACAATTTGGTAGCTTCTTACAAAACCAAACATACTCTTACCATATGACTATGCTGGCTGGTATTTACCCAAAGGAGCTGAATACCTGTGCCCACACAAATACCATCACACCACCATTTACAGCAGCCTTATTCATAATTACCCAAAGCTGGAATCAACCAAGACGTCAAGTAGGGGAGTGGATAAACTCTGGTACATCCAAACAAGAGAGTAGACTAAAAAGAAATGAGTACATCAAGGCTGTATATTGTGACCTTGCTTATTTAACTTCAATTAAATAAGCAGAGTACATTGTGTAAAATGCTGGGCTAGATGAAGCACAAGCTGGAATCAAGATTGCTGGGAGAAATATTAATAACCTCAGATATGAGGATAACACCACCCTTATGGCAGAAAGCAAAGAGGAACTGAAGAGCCTCTTGATGAAAGTGAAAGAGGAGGTGAAAATGCTGGCTTAAAATTCAACATTCAAAAAACTACGGTCATAGCATCCGGTCCCATCGCTTCATGACACCTAGATGGGGAAACAATGGAAACAGTAACAGACTTTGTTTTCCTGGGCTCCAAAATCACTGCAGATGGTGACTGCAGCCATGAAATTAAAAGGTGCTTGCTCCTTGGAAGAAAAGCTATGACAAACCTAGATAGCATATAAAAACAGAGACATTACTTTGCAGACAAAGGCCCGTCTAGTCAAAGCTATGGTTTTTCCAGTTGTCATGTATGGATGTGTGAGTTGGACTATAAAGAAAGCTGAGTGCAGAAGAATTGATGCTTTTCAACTGTGGTGTTGAGAAGACTCCTGAGAGTCCCTTAGACTGCAAAGACATCAAATGAGTCAATGCTAAAGGAAATCAACCCTGAATATTCATTGAAAGGACTGATGCTGAAGCTTCAATACTATCGGCCACCTGATGTGAACAGCTGACTCACTGGAAAAGACCCCGACGCTGGGAAAGATTGACAGCAGGAGGAGAAGGGGATGACAGAGGATGAGATGGTCGGATGGTATCCCCAACTCAGTGGACGTGAGTTTGAGCAAGCTCTGGGAGATGGTGAAGGACAGGGAAGCCTTGCGAGCTGCAGTCCATTCAATGGGGTTGCAAAGAGTCTGGACATGACTGGGTAACTGAACAACAACAAAAATAAATGAGCTATCAAGCCATGAAAAGACAGAGAAAAACTCTAAATGCGTATTATTTGGTGAAAGAAGCCAATCTGGAAAGGTTAACTACTGTGTGACTCCAACTCTATGACGTTCTGAAAAAGGCAAAACCATGGATACAAAGGTTGGGGGGAGAAGGCAGGGATGAATAGGTGAAGCAGATGATTTTTAGGGTAGTAGAAATACAATAGTGATGAATTACACATCTGTCCAAACCCACAGAATGTCCAGCACCGATATGAACTCTAGTATAAACTACTGACTTCAGGTAATTAATAATACAGTGTCAGCACAGGTTCCTCAGGGTTTCCCTGGTGGCTCAGACAGTAAGGGATCCACTTGCAATGCGGGAGACCTGGGTTCAATCCCTGGGTTGCGAAGATGCCCTGGAAAAGAGAACAGCTATCCACTCCAGTATTCTAGCCTGGCGAATTCTGTGGACAGAGGAGCCTGGCGGGCTACAGTCCATGGGGTTGCGAAGAGACTGAACAACTTTCACTACTCACTATGCGGGTTCATCAAGAGCAAAAATGTGCCCCATCTGGAGGACATCGATAGTGGGGGAGATAATACAGGTCTGGGGATAAGGGAGTATATAGGAAATCTCTGTACCTTCCTCTTAATTTTGCTGTGAACCTAAAATTGTTCTGAAAAATGGTGAATCTGCCAACTGGTTAAAATGTATCAGCAAGAGCCACTAGGTATATACTCTGAATATCTAAATACAGGTAAAGACTGCCTTTAACACTGTTAAAACACTTCTGGACAGGGGGAGAATAAGATCCCACAAGCCATATGGCACAGCTGAAAAAACAAACATAAATAAACAAACAAAACTGTTAAAATATGTAGCTGCTTAACTGGGACAGCTGAATGACCCCATTTAATGCCTTGAGGAAAGACAAACAGGTTAGAGCTCACTCCAAGCTCTGATTAGGTCAAACTGAGGCTATAGTAATTTTATAGTCCCCTAAACAGATTTAGTAGTAACTGACTCTGTGATATCCTAACCTTTTTTTTAAAAATTAGACTCAGCCTTTTCCCAAGTGTATATGTGTACAGCTTGTGTCAGACTCTGTGCGACCCCATGGACTGTAGCCTACCAGGCTCCTCTGTTCATGGGATTATCCATGCAAGAATACTGGAGTGGGTTACCATTTCCTCCTCCAGGGCATCTTCCCAACTGAGGGACCGAACCTGCATTGGCAGGTAGATTCTTTAATACTGAGCCACCTAAGAAGCGCTTAATGCTGCCACTGACCAACAGAAAATTAAGCATGAATCCAAATAAAACTACTCCCCCAGACACAAATCCAGCCTTTACCTGTCTCCACTTCTTCCCTCAGCTGGGGCAGGGCACACCCTTGATAGCTGCCTTCCTGTTATTCACTTAGGTTCTAAACAGGCAAAGGAGACAGACCTCAGAAGAATCCAAGCATCTTTTTCCTCAAGGTACTAGTCTGCTTTCTGACAATTAAGACCCATAAGCTCTGCAAGGCTACACCCCGAGCCCTCAGGAACTCCTGTTCTCGGCAGAAATCAAGGATTTTTTTCAAGATACCATGAAAACGAACTTCCAAGTGATGAGACCCATTCAAATTCTTTGGACTCACTTAAGTGTGCTGCGTCCCACAATCTCTGCAGCACACCAAGTACCAGACAGACAAATGATTCGACAAGGCAGTCACATGCTCCTTGCTTTAAATATCTTAGACTTGTGTATAACAGAGGACTCAGCCTTTACTCTAAGGCTCCCACTACCCTGCCTGGTCCAGAACTCGAGATGGAGCTCTGCACCATTTACACCAGCAGATGCCACCCTGCCCTGCTCCTGTTTCTCAGTCTTCTCTCCCCACCAGCTGATTCACCTCACCCACACTTCACTTGGCTCTTTTTCACACTTGTATCTTCAGACACTTGCCTTTTCCTCCACTACCAGGCAAGCACGGAAAGACAAGACAAATCCAGGAAGTGCTGTTGCTTTTCCTTCCCTGCTCATGCATAATTTACACTGGGGTGGTGGCAGAGGCAAAGGGTTGAGCCGAATCTGCCGTTCGCTACAGGCACTCACTGCAGCAAAACATCTCCCCACCGACCCCCACCACGACCCCCACCACGGGGAGCCATGAAACAGGCAGGCGTTCTACCAGACTTGCGGCTACTGCTGCCCTGGTGCAGGATCCTGGAGGGGAGGTAGTGGACGGGGAAGCAGGCATGCATGATGAACTGCCTGGGTTTCTGTGATCACCAAGAAATGCTGAAAACAGAGA
The DNA here is from genome assembly GCF_042477335.2 of Ovis canadensis. Lineage (NCBI taxonomy): Eukaryota > Metazoa > Chordata > Mammalia > Artiodactyla > Bovidae > Ovis > Ovis canadensis. The sequence goes on along the minus strand of NC_091257.1, from coordinate 82,320,068 downwards.
AGGTAAAGGACGGAGGTGTGGCTCTAAGACTGAGCCTAGGATTTATGTTCCTGGCAAAATTCTGGAATCTTGCCTCAAAGATTCTTTGAACCAGAAGTAGAAAATGTGTCCAACATCCCCCTGCTTCCTATGGACCCAGCTGACACTGTGGGAACAGCCCAGCACAGTGCAGAGAGACAACTGGCCGAGGGAAGCGAGGCTGACACATTCTTTGCCTTTTTTGGTTAGAGGGGTAAGCCAGACCTGACACACTGCAGATGAGCTGGGGGATAAGACGGCTAGAAATGACAGGGGCCAATGTCGCAACGACCTTTCGAGGAGAATTTCACTTTCAAAACAAAACAAAAATTGTAAGCATTTCCTCTAGCAACTCATGTAACAAATACAGATCAAAATGTAAACTGTCAAACCTATGTTTTTTCCTTGCTAAGAAGTATTTACACAACAAAAATTATGTTAGAAATAACACCAAAGGCAGGGGCTTGATTTGATAAGATTTCCAGTAACAAGATGCCTGTTTTCCTTTATCTGGCCCTGTTGTGCTATAGGACATATGGTATATAAAAATCACCACTGCTCAGCTACTTTCAATTAAGAATTATAAAGGGTTATTATGCATGAAGAAGTTTATGAAGGGCCCAGTTTGAAACGTGATCTGCCACACTGAATTAAAGTCAAAGAACGGCTTCATCACAGGAACGCCAAGGTAGCCAGGCAGAAAGGGAAAGCTGAACCTTACCCCAAGGTTACTTAACATGCCCCCTCAGCCCTCTTGTCTTTCCAGGAGGCTTAACTCTATAGTTGCTGAGGCTACAGACTTAGAAATCTACACTTTGAAATCATAGCTTCACCTTAAACTACAACTAATTAACTCATCCTTCATTTTTTATGGGAAAATACAGTATCTAAATCTTTGGGCTGAAAATAAGAATGCTGCTTTTAATTTTTCAAGGATCTACATGGGAACATTAAAAACCCATCACTGACTCGCACCTCTCTCCTAGCCAGCTCCATTGTTCCATGTGACTTAGTGGCAGCTGTGACATTTCAAAATGATCCCTTCTGAGGTGTCACAGCAGGGCTGGAGCTGCTGAGTTAAGATGCTGGGGAAGATACATGGAAAAAAAAGCTGTGGCTCTGATTCTAGTCTTCAGTGGCTCTCAGCTCCGTTACCAAAACCAGTAATAAAGGGACTACTACTGTTGGGGCTCCGAGTGGGCTACCTCAAAATGGTATACCATGGCATAGTAATTATCTGAAGCTGCATGAAAAGCACTGATATAAGAAATTAAAAAACAAGAAAAACTCTGATCCTCTTCTGTCTCCCTGAAAAGCAGGAAATAAATCTCTAGAGTGAAAGGTTTGCTTTCTGCATCTGGAGGTGGAAAGACAGACACCCTTATTGTCAGAGACAGGAATTCAGAGCTGAGGAGCCCGTATAAACAAACTCTGTTACTTCTCTGATTTACTACCCCACACTCAAATTCTGTTTAGATTCTCTTCTAATGAAGCACCCAAAGCCTAAGTTTCTTTGTGCTGTCCATTCCTTACAAATTTACTGTGTAAAAAGTATAAAAGCTGCCTGCTTTGGTTACTTCTTAGGTCTCATATTTAGAAGACCTCTGTGTATATGAAAAAAAAGAACACATTTCTTTTTCTCCTCTTAATCTGCCTTCTGTCCTTTTTGTTTTTTGTTTTAGTAGTACAGTCACAAGAGGAGCAGAGGGGGAAATCCCCCCTCTCCAAAAAGTACACACACAGTGTTTCTCAGGAGGGAAAGTGACAAAATTACTACAATTCGAAGTATTCGCAGAGCAATACATTACTTTACCAACAAAGGTCTGTCTAGTCAAAGCTATGGTTTTTCCAGGAGTTATGTATGGATGTGAGAGTTGGACCATAAAGAAAGCTGAGCGCTGAAGAATTGATGCTTTTGGACTGTGGTGTTGGAGAAGATTCTTTAGAGTCCCTTGGACAGCAAGGAGATCAAACCAGTCAATCCTAAAAGAATTCAGTTCTGAATATTCATTGGAAGGACTGAAGCTGAAGCTGAAGCTCCAATACTTTGGCCACCTGATGTGAAGAACTGACTCACTGGAAAAAACCCTGATGCTGGGAAAGATTAAAGGTAGGAGGAGAAGGGGATGACAGAGGATGAGATGGTTGGATGGCATCACCGACTCGATGGACATGAGCTGGAGCAAGCTCCAGGAGTCGGTGATGGACAGGGAAGTCTGGCGTGCTGCAGTCCATGAGGTCGCAAAGAGTCAGACAACTGAGCGACTGAACTGATTGGCAGAATCAAATGGGAACTGGCTTCTTAAACTGGAAATCATACCACAAAGTGTTTTTGAAGTATTTCTTTCTCCCCAGAAGACCCTCTACACAAAAGGTTTACAGGAGCTTCTACTATCACAACAAAAACCCCCTTCTGAGAGAGATTTGAAAAAGCAAGGGAAGAAGAATGAAAAGTTACTGTGTATCATGTCCGACTCTTTTGCAACTATAGCCGGCCAGGCTCCTCTGTCCACCCAATTCTCCAGGCAAGAATACTGGAGTGGGTTGCATTCCCACTTCCAGGGAAATCTTCCCAACCCAGGGATCAAACGTGGGTTTCCTGCATTGCAGGCAGATTCTTTACCATCTGAGCCACCAAGGAAGCCCAACACACATAATTAATAAAAATGAAACTAACAAAAGTAAAATCCATTTTGCGTGCATGTGTGTGAAGTCACTTCAGTTGTGTCCGACTCTTCGTGACCCTTGGGACTGGAGTCTGCCAGGCTCCTCTGTCCATGGGATTCTCCACGCAAGAATACTGGAGTGGGCTGCCGTGCCCTCCTCCAGGGGACTTTCCTGACCCAGGGCCTGAACCCACATGTCTTCTGTCTTCTGTACTGGCAGACGGGTTCTTTACCACAAGTGCCACCTGGGAAGCCCAAACTCCATTTCGGGACTGGGCAAATTTTCAAATCGTAATGTAATAATAAAGCTAAAATTTACAATTGAACAGATGCCTGTGAAAGTGCTTTAAAAAGAGACTAATTTAAAAATGCACCTGGGTCCCTCAAAAATGCTTACACCATTTATACAATGGGTCCCTCATACAAAACCAGGTAAAAGCAAACCACTAATGTACAGGAAGTATATTTATAATTAATTCATTTTTTAAAAAGTTAGCCTTCAAAAACCACAAGCTTTATGCAAATAAAGCCCCCACAAACTGATTTCCTTAATAACCATTTTAATAAAAAACCAAGTTATTGATGCTGTGCAAACATGAAAGGTTCAAGCAGACCTTTCAACCCTTTCTCCTGTTGAGCCTGATGCTGGTGGAGTCAAGTATTCCTGCAGGGCAGTGAGAAGCAAAGGGCATTTTTCACACAAAATAACTTTAAGTTTGTTATAATTTAAAGTGCTAAAAGGTCTGCCTGGAGCAAGGTGGCCTGTAGGTTACTGCTCTGCATTTGATACAGCTCTCTCTACAAGCAATAAAAAGTTTTCACTTCCTCCTGTTAGCAAAAAAAAAAAAAAAAAAAAGGAAGTAAAATGCATTTCCTAACTCTCCCATAAGACTGAAGGTACGTCACCCTCCCATGGGAGGGAGGTCTCCATAGTAAAACAGAAAAAACCTGGAGTCAGAAATTCCAGATTCAGGGACTTTCCTGGTGGCCCAGTGGCTAAGACTCCACTTGGTGTTCCCAATGCAGGGGGCCTAGGTTCAATTCCTGGTCAGGGATCTAGATCCTATATGCTGTAGCTAAGACCCAGCTCAGTCAAATAAATAAATAAGAAAGAGTTGGACACGACTAAGTGACTGAGCATCCACACACTCAGGTGAGAGATGGTGTCAGTTGCGACTACAGTGGTGAGTGGAGACAGAGATGAAGAGAAGGAGGACAAATTCAAGAAAAACTGAGGAGATAAAAATCACAATGGCTTGGCGACTACTCCAATGTGGAAGAGAGGTGGCGGGAGGCTGTCTTGCAGAGCTGCAGCGGTGGAGCTGAAGAAGCGACTGGGACATCAGATGAGTGAAGTGACTCAGGTGGGAGGTGGGAAAAACACGAAGAGAAACACTGGATGAGGCCCAGAGTCTGGCTCTGATGAACGACAGTTGTAAGGGAGAAGATGGTGAATGTGATCATATTAAGTATGAGGTGTCTGTGGAAATTAGATACATGGGTCTTAAGTACTAAGGAAGGATCTAGGTATAGACCTAGACTGAAGCCATCAGCACAGAGGTGGTAGCTGAAGCCACTTCAGAGAATGAGAATGAGAAAACAGCTAAAGGAATATCCATTTATTGGGCAAGAATAGAGAAAAGCACATTAAAGGACAAAAAGCCTAGAACCAGCAGAAGGTGGGATCCAGAAACCAAGAGAAGGAAAACACACAAAAAGTAATAAACAGTATTAAATGCTATAGTTTCTAGCCTCTAGCCCTTGCTGGTCTGGTGGCTAGGATTCCTGGTTTTCATGTAGATGACTGTTAAGTCACTAAGTCGTGTCCGACTCTTTGTGACCACATGGACTATAGTCTGCCAGGCTTCTCTGTCCATGGAATTCTCCAGGCAAGAATACTGGAGTGGGCTGCCATTCCATTCTTTCTCCAGGAGATCTTTCTGATCTAGTAATTGAACCTGGGTCTTCTGCATTGTAGGCAGATTCTTTACCAACTGAGCCACAAGGGAAGCCCCCATTAAATGCCACAGAGAAGGCCAAAAAGAGAAAAGAAAAAGAGAGCCCGAGACGGAGAAATATCTTTAGGCTTTTGTGATTAGACTATTGGTGTGGGCGGGTGCTCAGTCATGTCCAGCTCTTTGCGACTGCACGGACTGTAGCTCTCCAGGCTTCTTTGTCCATGGGCTTCTCCAGACGAGAATACTTGAGTAGGCTGTCATTTCCTCCTCCAGGGGATCTACCCGACTCAGGAATCAAACCTGAGTCTCCTGAGGCTCCTGCACTGGAAGACTGATTATTTTACTGCCAAGCCATCTGAGAAGCCCCAGGCTCCTGGTGGGGGATTCTAAAGACAGTAATGGAGATGTACCTGCCAAGCTGCAGTGGGGTAAGCAGAGACAAAACGGGGAGTCACGACGCAGTGATGCGGTAAAAAAGGGAGAGTAGTAGTGACGCGTGGTGTGTTCATGTGAACACACGTGTGAACGTGATATAAAAACCATATTAGAGAGGCAAGGCATGATACACCTGCTGAGAAGGAGCCCTTCAGCCAGCCTACTGGAGACTTTTTACATAGAAAGGAAAATAACTTGGTCCTAAAGGTCCTTCGGAGAAGGCAATGGCAACCCACTCCAGTACTCTTGCCTGGAAAATCCCATGGACGGAGGAGCCTAGTGGGCTGCAGTCCATGGGGTCGCGAAGAGTCAGACACTACTGAGTGACTTCACTTTGACTTTTCACTTTCATGCTTTGGAGAAGGAAATGGCAACGCACTCCAGTGTTCTTGCCTGGAGAATCCCAGGGATAGTGGAGCCTGGTGGCTGCCGTCTATGGGGTCGCAGAGTTGGATGCGACTGAAGCAACTTAGCAGCAGTAGCAGCAGCAGGGGTCCTGTGCGCTACCTCTTTATTACGGGTGAAGGTAAAATTGTTATTTTATAAATGAAAAACCATGCCAAAGATAGGAGGCTGCCAAAACCACTGACTGGCCTCAGTAGAGAAAGTCGCCAAGAGCCTGGAATGGGCACTGCGGATCCTCATCACTAAATCCTGACTGGGGTTAAATGATATATTTCTGGGAATAACTCCTTGTGAGTCTTATGTCCCACAGAGCAGAAACAATGGTGGGCAAAATAAAAGCACCAAACAGAGCCTACCAGACACCATGAAGGAAAAAGTGGGATGAGTCTATTTTAATCACTATCAAAACCCCAAGAATGCTTAGAAAGCCACCAGCAAATTTTTGCTGAGTTGAAGTTCGCAAAGTTACTCTGCTTAAAATTCTCAAAGAACCTCATGACTGGAGTAGGAGAGATGTCCATACTTTTTCCTAAAGACGTTGAAAGAATCTGAATAAGGAGGAGAACAAATAAGGAGGCTTGCAGAGTCACAGAGAAAGTTGACTGGTACCATCACTTCTTCATGTGAAGCGTGCCATACCTTTGGGAGCTCAGGGACTTTGTAAAGGTTTCATGTTGACTCCTTATTATAAGCAAGCAAATTTTTCCTCTAAACATGGAAAAAGACTCATTCTGACCTTACTTTAAGCCCTTCATTTTATAAGGGAAAACAAAGTCAGAGATACAACTTACAAAATTGCAGAGCATGCCATAATCTAGTTTCACTTTCTTCAAAAACCACAACTTACAGTGGGAGCAGAAGGCCCACCTGAACAGGAGGAGGAACATTCATAAAAACCAAAATAGAGGTTTGTTCAAAATAACATGCACCCCTTGGGTCAAACAGACACTTAAGACACAAGAGCTCAAATTTCTGTAATCTGAACTCTGCTCTCAAAGCTATGCTCACTCAAGTCAATGTTATAATAAGTAGTTGCCATCTTCACACAGCTGTTTCAAACGTAAACAGTTAATTTAAAACCCAGAAGAGAGCCCCATTTGTCTAATTTGTCTACTTCAACATTCACGCCTTCATAAAACCAAGATTAATCCTTAACTTGTGGGTATATACACACATTACACACATACCTATGTATCTTCTACCTATCTGTCTGTCTATAAAGCTCAGTGAAGTTCTAGTCTACTTAAGATGCTCTGAAAACGATCAAGAACCCGTAAGTCAGAAATGCCTACTGAAGGCAAAGACCTTGAAATATATATGACCTGGAGTATACTTAAAGACAAGCAGATATCTGCACACATACAGAATCCATTTTTTAAAATTTCTAGGAATTAAAAAATCCAGATACTAAAAGTGAGCCCAAAGTTGAAAAAAAAACTTCAATAAAAGTAACTGAATATCAAACCATATTCAAGAAACCATTTAAAATGTTTACAAAGTTTTTTGCTAATAAGGGAAAATAATCATGTAAAGTTTTTAAAGGCACATACGATCATTTTAATTTTAAAACAGGAGGAAAAAAATAAAAGAAATATACCAAAATTAAAAGTAGTTATCTCTGAATAGTGAGATTATGATTTTTTTTCTTTATATTCATTTTTTCTAAGTTTCCTGTGAGTGCTTCTTTTGTAATTCAAAAAAGAAAAAGAACTGAATATTAGTTGAGTAAGAATGAATGTTTGGGGACTTCTCTGGTGGTGGGGTGGCTAAGACTCCAAGCTCCCAATGCAGCGGGCCTGGTTTCAATCCCTGGTCAGGGAACTAGATCCCACATGCTGCAACTAAGACCTGGTGCAGTTAGGCAGCTAGCCAAGTAAGTAAGTTAAGTTAGTTTAAAAAAAAAGAATGAATGAATATTTTGGCAGACAAAGCAGTGATGCAGGGCTCGAATACTGTTTTGATTCAATGTATATATGCACTTTATAAATAAATATGAAGAATTAGTGCTACACACACTTGCTAAAACTCAGTGGAGCTGTTCTGGGAAGGAGGAGGAACCATCAAAAGTTGATAAACAGGAAAACAATGCTGTGGCTAAAGGTGTGGATTTACAGCTGGGAGAGCTTTGAATTTGCGTCACTGTTTTCAAAGTAAAGTCTCAAGTGTCAGGGAACCATGCCCTTAGGTCACCAAGTAAGTGAAGTACATTATATGGGGACTTTTCTCCCCTGGAGTAACGAGAGATTAATATAGAAAGACACACACACACCCCTAAGTGCACACACTGATAGATAAGAGCTCCAGCTACAAATCTGGCCTGAGCTAGAAGGGTCAGCAGTACCTAAAAAGAATGGAAGGAATCCAAGGATTAAACACAGCCTCCAAACTCCAAATCACTTACAGAACCACGCAACTCAAAAAGTCCCCACCTACTGGAGGGAAACTTTAAAAAAAAACAGAAGAAAGAAATAAAGGGGACACACATCAAAGCAGGGGTGAAAAAGCAGTGAGCAAGCCAAGCCCTGCTGGGTGGGGAAGGACACAAGTACAACTCCATTCCACCAACCCACCGCTGATCAAGTGACCAGCGTGAGCAGACTGGCCTGCTTCCGCCCACGGTGCTGACAGCGCTGCTAGTCTAGGGAGGGGAAAATGACACACTAAGGACGGGAGCGAGACAGAGGACCCACAGGCAGGGCCTCTCAGTTCCCAGGGAACATGGCAGATGATCACTGGGGTCAGGATTCTGCAGACTGGGGTTCTCTCCTCACTGACTTCCTTCTGTGACCCTGAACTGCTCAAAGGAACGCTGAGCTCTGTCTTCTCATCTAAAAGGGGGATTAGATTACCTGCTCCCATCTGCCCTGACTGTAATGGACAATGAGATACTGGCTTCCCTCACCACGGAGAAAGGGGAGGATTTGTCCAAAGCTGACCAAAAATGGAGCTCTCTAGCCCTACCTACTGCCCATCCCATTACTGGAATGAACACCTTTCACCATCTGCACCCTGCGGGGAGGTGGGGGATGCCGCCAGAAATAACAGATGCCGTTAGTGCCTCCTCAGCTATAGCCCAAGAATCTCTCAAGTCTGTTGGAACCAAGTTACAAACAGATACAAGAAGTCACAAGTCAGTGCTGGATTCTGGGCCACTTCCCCCTTCCCAGCTGTGCTGTGCTGTCATAAGTGAAAGTGAAAGTGTGAAAGTGTTAGTCACTCAGCTGTGTCTGACTCTCTGTGACCCCGACTATATAGCCCACCAGGCTCCTCTGTTCATGAAATTCTCCAGGCAAGAATACTGGAGTGGGTAGCCATTCCCTTCCCCAGGGGATCTTTCTGACCCAGGGATGGAACCCATGTCTCCTGCATTGCAGGCGGATTCTTTACCATCTGAGCCACCAGAGTCTCAAAGGAAAAGTCACATGTACTCTTGACTATTCATTACAGTGGAGGGTGACCTACCAAGTTTGGGAGACACAGCAACAGGCCCAAGCTCAATGACCAATTTCTCCCTTCCTCTCAGAGCAAAAGCATGCAGAGTTATGGCAGGAGGGTACTTAAGAGCTTGGCGGCAAAGCGGGCTCTCTCAAACTCAGAAAGGTTTTCACAGGGGCCATTGCAGAATGCTTTCCTGCAACCATTTAAATGCCCCTATATGAGACATCATGTCTCTAAAATAAAATTCTTGGGACTGCTGAAATGATCAACTCTGGCTACTCTTCTGTGTAGAGTGTCTTTCTGCTGTGACCTGACCTAATGAAATAAATAAATAAAATTTTAAAACCACGCTAAATAAACTAAAACACAAACTTGATAAAATGACAAGATGTCTGCTTTAAATTGTATTTCTGGTCTGGGCTAACTCTGGGTCTGAAGAGAAGACTATACAATTCAGAAGCTGGACTATATACCTTCTGAGGTCCTATCCAACTCCATAATCCTGTTAAAGACCTTACCTAGACATCCAGGCCTCTCCTCTGCAGAATAAAGCTGGCAGTCTTGCCTGTGCCCTGGTGACTTTGTTAAACACACATGTGTACATATGCAGGCCTTCCAGAGGTAGGGAAACACTGCCCACTGTAAGGAGAGACGGACACTGTCTACCGTGGTTCCGGACACTGAGAGTATCTAAACAAGGCCTCTGTAAAACCAAATGCACTGGGAAACGATGCTCCAGCATGCCTTTGAAAATTCTGCAGCAGAAATTAAAGAACTACCTAACTAAATGGGAAGACATTTCACGTTCAGGGACTGGAAGGCTTAAGACTGTTAAGATGGCAATAGTGCCCAAAGCAATCTCCAGATTCAACACAACTCCTATGAAAATTCCAACAAACTTTATTGGAAATGGAAAAGCTGGTCCTCAAATTCCCACAGAACTGAAAGAGGGTCTGAACAGCCAAATGACACTAAAAAAGAAGGACGAAGTTTGAGGACTCACATTTTCTGATCTTCAAAACTATGAAGCTACAGTGGTCAAAGCAGTTGTGTGTGATACTGGCCTAGGACAGACACACAGATCAGTGGAACAGAACAGTCAAGAAATAAACCCATACATCTATGGCCAATCGATTTTTAACAAAAGTACTGAGTATTCAGAGGGGAACAACAACCAGTGCTAGGGCAACTAGGTATCTGTATGCAAATAAAGAAGGTGCATGCACACCCCCCTGCCCCACCTCACATCATATACAAAAATGAACTCAACAACCTCAATGTAAAAGCTAGAACTATAAAACTCCTAGAAGAACATACAGGAATAACTCTTCCTATGACCTGGATTTTGCAATGGATTCTTAAATGTGACACCGAAACATAAGCAACACAAGGAAAAACACATTAGATCTTATCAAAACTCACTGCTTCAAACAGCATACTGAAGAAAGTGAAAAAACAACCTACAGAATGGAACAAAATATTTGCAAAACATTTAACTGGTAGAAGTCTGATATTCAGAACATACCAAGAACTCTTACAATTCAAGAACAAACAACTCAGATCAAAAATGGGCACAGGACTTGAAAAAATGGGCACAGGACTCTTAAAAAAAGATACACAAATGGCTAACAAGCACATGCTAAGATGCTCATCCTCGTTAGTCACCAGGGAAATGCAAATCAAAACCACACGATATCACTTCATATCCGCCAGGATGGCTAGAACTTAAAAAGGACAGACAATGCCAAGTGTTGACAAGGATGTGGGAATGGAAAATGGCACAGCTGCTATGGGAACCAGTTCTGGCGTCTCCTCAAAAAGTTAAACACAGACTTCACCTTATGACTCAGTAATTCTATTCCCAGGTATACATATACCCAAGAGAAATAAAAATATGTCCACACAAAAACTCATACACAACTGTTTACTACTACTACTACTACTAAGTTGCGTCAGTCGTGTCCGACTCTGTGCGACCCTATAGACAGCAGCCCACCAGGCTCCCCTGTCCTTGGGATTCTCCAGGCAAGAACACTGGAGTGGGTTTCTATTTCCTGCTCCAATGCATGAAAATGAAAAGTGAAAGGGAAGTCGTTCAGTCATGTCCGACTCTTAGCGACCCCATGGACTGCAGCCTACCAGGCTCCTCCACCCATGGGATTTTCCAGGCAAGAGTACTGGAGTGGGTTGCCGTTGCCTTCTCCATACAACTGTTTACGGCAACACTATTCATAACCGCCAAAAGGTGGAAACAACCCAACCGTGCATCAGCAAATTGATGGGTAGACATTTTTGCATATCTATAAAATGGACAATTCAGCCATAAGAAGAAATGAAGTACTAATACATGTTACAATCTGGATAAATCCCAAACATGTTAAGTGAAAGAAGCCAGACCCAATTATATGAAATATCCAGCGCTGGCATATCCATGGGCACAGAAAGCTGATTGGTGGTTATGAGGGGCTGGGAGGAGGGGCACACAGGGAGGGACTGGTTAATGGGATATAGGGTTTTCTTTTGGTATGACAGAAAGTGAATTGTTTTAGAATTAGATACAGGTGGTGGTTTCTCAATACTATGAATGTACTATGTGTCACTGAAACGCATATACTTTAAAAGGGTTATTATTTTCATGTTTCACCTCGTATTTTTAAAACATCTGCAGATAGGAACACAGTTCCCCAGAGCTCGTCCCTGTGTGGCATACAGTCTGTGTGTGTACCACTGGCAGGGACATCACACAGAGATCTAAAGCATCGCTAGAATGTTAACAGTCAACCACCATGATGTTAAAAAAAAAAAAAGGACTGATGTGTCAAGGTGGTAAAATTATGAGCACCTTCCCCATTTTGATTTTTTTCTTTTCACTGCATGTACAAATAAGATTTCCCTCCCTCGCTGTCTTTCCCCTTTGCATACACCCAGATGGAACATACCACATCAGGCTTTCTCCAGAGTGACAAGACTGGAACTCTGTCCCCCCGACTGTACGGCTTGTGAGCTTCTAGCAATCACTTGGGGCTGATGGCCACCTCTGTCCCCCAGAAACAAATTCTCCCTTTGCTCTAAGAACTGAAGTTTTAGAGGCTTTTCTGGCTCCTTTGCCTTCTCTGAACTCACTTTCTTCTAGCTCCTCCACATTCCTGACCCTCCCTTTCATGCTGCTATCTGTGCTTCCTGCTGCATGCCCTCTTTCCCATGCCTACGTTTTCTCATGTTTACGACAAAAGCATGACAAATATTAAGCAGCTTTCCTTCTAACTTGCCTGGAGTTTAAGGCCAATGTCTATTATAACATCCAAAAGCAATAGCATGGGGAAAAAAGAAAAGAAAAAAAATAGGTAAAGAAAAAATGAGTCATGATTCTATTTAAAGGCAAAAAAAAAAAAAGAAATACAGAGGAGGAAACCCAGTTTCCATCAAATACTCACCTTTCTTTACTAATATAGATAGTCTTTACCACCAAGAATTAGTTTTTAAATGCAACCTAAAAAACCCTCTTCATTGAGTAAGGTTGTATCAGGTGATGAATTTCACTCCCAGAACAAATATTTACTGAAAAAAATTACGTTCCTGATACTGTAAGAGCTGCCAAAGAACACCTATTCTAGTGAACTGTGGAAGCTCTGCTGAAGGCATTGTTGTTGAGTTGCTAGGTTGCATCTGACTCTGCAATCCCATGAACTGTAGCCTGCCAGGCTCCTCTGTCCAAGGGATTTCCCAGGCAAGAATACTGGAGTAGGTGCCCATTTCCTTCTCCAGGGGATCTTCCCCACCCAGGGATCAAACCCATGCCTCCTGCATTGACAAGGGGATTCTTTACCACTGAGCTACCAGAGAAGCCCACTGAAAGCACAGCATTGTTCAAAAACTGCGTATTTTATAAGTCGCTTCTATTTTAAATAAATGTCTGATCAAATCAGTATATTAAACAAATAACATTTTCAACTTTCCTCAGTTGATTCTAGCTTAGACATAGTGAGTTAAGGTATTCCCCTTATTGAGAACATTCTACTTTAACTTCATTCTTGCTTGTACTAGAGTGGAAGCTCACTGAGGGAGAGCACATATCCTGCTCATCTCCACTTATCTCCTGCCTGGCATGGGTTCTGCTAACTTCTTGGCTGAATGAGCAGCTGCTAAAAGAGTTTTGCTGTTGTTGAAAGAGTAAGATGCCTAATTCCCAAGGGAGGGCTCTGGGACCCCGCTTCCCATACCTTCTGTCTTTGTCTTCCTTCACTCATCTGTCTGCACCAGTCTGGTTGTTCTCCATTTACAAGTGTATTTCCCTTCTTCAGTTGCTACTTCCTCTTATGAAAAGTCTGCCAGGAAGTTTAGACCTAACCTTAAACCACAATCTTAACTGCAACCACAATCATAATTGCCAATTGTCTCCTTGATCTATATTACATACAATCCCTTGGTTTGGTTTTATGTTCAACCATCCTGTTTATGCAAAAATATTATTTCCTTGAGGGAAGAAACACAATCTCTCTGGGAGCCATAACTCTTGTCTTCTGCGTCTCAGGGTCTGAATGGTCCTAGGCTCTGAATTATTACACTTCTATCCCAAAGTTCAGGAGACGCTGAGAATCTAAGATAAAATTCTCGAGTGAAAGAATAAAGAGGTACACTCATTATATAAGGAAGATATAAACCTGTAGAAAAAAATGTTATGTGTTATCAAATTAGAACTCTGGGAAGAAAAAGACTCTCAAGCAAGTAACTACATTTCCAGAGGTCTAAGAATTCCATGTTCATACACTGATGGCAATGAAAAGATTAAAAAATAAAAGCAGATTTCATTACTCTTCTGATGTGGCAGTTTTAAAACAAAGACTGGTAATGTTAAAAAAAAAAAAAGAATGTTAAAAAAATACATATACTTTATGTACTGTCCCTATCAATAAGATACTTTTGGAAGATTTAGAAGAAATCATAGTAATAATGTGTCTTTCAAGTGGCACATACTTATTAAGTTTTATCATCACCATAAAGATATAATGGAATTAAGATCACTCTATTATGGGATATGAGAAAAAAAATCTCAGATTCTAGGGAGCAGACTGTTCATATTTTTAGCAAACATGGATAAAGAATGAAAACCATCCCTCAACATCTTATATCTAACAGTTTGCTTTTTTAAAATGTAGCAAATTTAGCTCCATTTTTACAATGAATAGTTTTCACTCGTGTGGCTGACAGACATGGTTTGGGATAAGAACTGGGAGTTCAGAATCTATACTTTCGGGTGATGGGACATACCTGTTCTGATTCTTAAAGCGATGGAATTCCAATGCCCAAGTCAGTAAAAAAATTGGGGCTGGAAAGCAACAAAACGGATCCAAATCTCTGATCCATTTCTGCCTTAATGACCTCCTGGGGCATTTAGCAAACCATTGGTTCTACAGAAACCAGGAAGATTCCCCCAGAAGAAACATAGGGAGGAAAGTGCAACCATGAGGAGAGGAGACGAACAAAGAGTTAACTCACTCTACCAACCCAATCTCCTTCTCAAAGACTGTCCTCTATGGTAGCCTGCCACGTTCCACCCAACAGCAGCTGCTCATGATAATCAATGTCTGACAGATCAGAGAAAGCCCTTAATGCGTCGCCAAGGGGCAGTTCAACAGATGGTATGGTGACTTACAACCAGAATCATTAATTACACTCTCTTATTAGTCCCGGGGCACAGGGCTGAAAATGCTTCCTCAGTGAAAGATGAGCATTTCAGATAAATGACCGTCTGGTACTGCCTATGAAACTCCCTTTAGGATTTCTGGTCAGTGTTGATTTCTAAATCTAAGCCATACTATTTTTATATCTCTTTCCCATCTTCCACTTTCAAGCTGGCTAGGAATATGAAGTTCCCACTAACACTGCCCATCACAGCTCTCGTAATCATTGCAGTAACGACATGGGAAGAAGCGCCATCTTTCATTTCCCTGCACAAGTCAAATGACCGTGCTGAAAGGCAAACATAATCATGGCAGCCTCAGGGCTAGCTCACTTTCCGTCCCTCTGGGCCAGAGAAAGTGTTTCTTGAGTGCAGGGTTGGCAGATGGGGACAATCCCCTCCCTCCTTGATCTACTCTTGTTTCCTGCAAGAAGTGACTAATTCTTCAACTCAAAACTGTCTTCCCTTCCCAAGCCACTGGTTGCAATTCTTCTCTATATATCTTTGAAAAAAAGAAGGGCAGACATTCCTTAAAAGGAAGCTTAGCTGCAGGATGCAAGCAAAAGTTCCCAGATATCCAAACTGCTGGTTCAGTTATCAAAGGACTGAGATAAACCACCAGGTATTAAATTAAGCCAGACAAATGCATGGAGAGAAACTAGTTCTGGAGCCGCTCTCCAAGGGCATTCAGACAATGTCAACTCAGGATAAAAATCAGCTGCTTCTCTACAGTTTGAGAACTGGGCTCCACAAACATTATTAGGTTTATGTGGAATTCTAGAACAGACTGCAGACAGACCTTGGAGGCACACTACTTACTGGCCTTAGTAAGGATATAAGTTGAAAATAAATCTCAATATAATCCAAAAGGAAGTTTTAAGCATTTCCCAAATGCAATCATTCCTTGGCTGTGCTGAATGCCTATTCTTCTCAAACCTCAATCTACAATTGTTTTTCTTGAAATATGAGTTCAAACTAAAGCAATGAGACCCTAAATGCTGTGATTTAAGACTTCATTGCTTGCTTTCTGCATTCCACTTTGTTCTTTCCTGGACATATAAAAAACATGACTTCAATTTTCGACTTCGTTTAAATCATTACAGTATCTGATGGATGTTCTCGTCTCATGAATGTTTTAAAGAAAAAAATGTGCTAATTAAGGCATAATGAAACCCTCCTAATGTGGGCTCCAGGAAGGTAAACTTGGGGAGTTTGGGTCTGCCTTGCCGTGTACTCACTTCCAGTTTTTTCTCCTTTTCTGACAAAACGTCTTTCTGGTTCTGGGTGTACTCCACCAACATCCGAGCCAGCTGGCGTCGGTCTTCCAGCTCCGCCGCCAGGCGCCCGTTATATTCGGCTAGTAACAGACATGCTTCATCTACTGTTTTTGAAAGACGTTCAGCTGCCTCTTTGTCTAAATACAAATGAGACCAAAAAGAGAGAGACAATAAATAATGACACAGGCATAATTGCAAAGACTTTTGGGGGAGGTTAGCAGTTTCTCCCCTAACACCCAAGTCCAAGAATAGGCTGGAACCTGTACACAATGGACTGGCTGGCAAAAAAAATCAAAGGTACTTACTCCTGTCAACAAAATGGGACCTTTCTGAACTTCCTGAAATGAGACAATTGTACAAAGAGGTGAATCTGACAAAGGACTTCCAAATGCCTATTCCTATACAGAGAGATTTACAGTTATATGTGAAACAATATTTCTCCATCTCTGAAAATTTCAAAACTGCTTTCTTCATATTACATCATTAAATATTCTTTGCATATCCATCTGAAATACAAAGTAAGCACCCATTTCTTGAGTGTGAAAACTAAGACAATAAAAGCTACACAACAGATTCAGTATCATGGGCTTTGCTGAGGAGCTGTGGACTCAAAACCATCGCTTTAAAATGGACCTATAGGGACTTCCCTGGTGGTCCAGTGGTTAAGACTTCACCTTTCAACGTAGGGGGTGTGGGTTCGATCCCTGGTTGGAAAGCCAAGACTCCACATACCTCATGGCCAAAAAACCAAAACATAAAACAGAAGCAACATTATAACAAATTCAACAGACGAAAAACAAAAAGCTTGATTAAAGATAAATAAATAAAATGGACCTGTAAGATTATATTTCTTAATCTGTGTAAGCATTAAACCTCTTGTTCAGCAAAATATAGAGTCTGATAAGACAGAAGCTTTTAAATGCTTTTGAATGTGACCCATGCTAAGAAATACACTTTATATAAATATATATTAAAAAAGAAACCAAAGTTTTATTAGACAATATTTCCTTCAGTGTGTGCAGAGCATTCTATCTGCCATCTCATTTAAAAAAAAAAAAGAAAAAGCTTGGTTATTATCTACCAGACTGACTTCAGGCCTAATTAATGGGTTGCAACTCATTGGGGAAGAAACTGCAGAAGAATCAAAGCACAAGAAAGGGTGTCCTTGGGAAAAAATGGTGAACCACACTCAACCTCAGAAGCAAGAAAAGACAAAGGATGATTTGTATTTTAAAAATCTGATGTAATTAATGATGTGTGGGGACAGTGAGGTTAACACTTAAGTATGTATGTTGCTGTTGCTGTTGCTCAGCAGCTAAGTCGTGTCCAACTCTTTGCAACCCCATGGACTGCAGCACGCTAGGCTTCCCTGTCCTTCACTATCTCCCTGATTTTGCTCAAACTCATGTCCATTGAGTCGGTGATGCCATCCGACCATCTCATTCTCTGTCGCCCCCTTCTCCTCCTGCCTTCAATCTTTCCCAGCATCAGGATCCTTTTCAATAAGTCAGCTCTTCACATCAGGTGGCTGATAGTACTGAAGCTTTAGCATCAGTCCTTCCAATGAATATTTGGGGTTGACTGGTTTGATCTCCTTGCTGTAAAAGGGACTCTCAAGAGTCTTCTCCAATACAATTCAAAAGCATCAATTCTTTGGCACTTAGCCTTCTTTATGGCCCAACTCTCACATTAGCACACAACAACTAAAAAAGCACAGCTTTGACTATATGGACTTGGCAAAGTGATGTCTCTGCTTTTTAATATGCTGTCTAGGTTTGTCATAGCTAAAAAGGCTTTAAAGGATCAAGAGAGTTCGGTGCTTTGAAACAAAGCACTAGAGACGCCAGTAGTTCCATGGGATAAACTGAAAGTGAGTGTCAGTGATACAGATTTGTTGCTTCCTCTGAATACAGGCGGTCAAGGTGAGAGAGTTCAGCACAATCATAGGTAACCCAGATTTAAGAATTCCCCACAGAGTTTCTCTGGCAAACAGTGCCTGACTATTAGATGCTGCCTCAACATGAATACTGGAAGGTGAACTGTTGAGGGATTCCAAATTAGGCCCGATGCCAAAGATCAGGTACTTCTATGCTCCTCCGGGACAAGGAAACAACAGGATGTTCTTGGTGGAGGAGGAGTGAGCCAAAGAGAAAACAAAGGAGAGAGACAGTTTCAGTCACCGAGGGTAAAGAGGACAGCAAAACTTATTCTTCTAGACCGGTGGCACAGTCTAGGAACAAGCTGCTGGGGTCGTTAGGTTGGTTACCTTCGTCACTGCTGAACTATTTTTGTAATGGTTAATTTCATTAAAATGTTTCAGGGCCTGTGGCAGAAAATGACAAGTAAAACACTACTTTTTGAGATTTAAAAAAAAAAAATCAATTCTCACACTCCATGAAGTTGTACAAGGGAAATAATTCATTCACACAAATAATTACAACCCAGAAAAAGAACCTGTGACAGTTTTATGAGCCAAAGAAAAAAATGCAGTTGAAATGTAGCAGTGAGATGCTCACTTTGGGGAACTCACCAGTGGCTACCCTCAAATGCTCTGCCCTCCCAAGTCCACAGACAAGCGCTGTGTGCCTCTTTCAGTCACTTACGCATGGGCACCCCATCTGCTTCCTCCAAGACCCAAGTGTCTGGGACTGTCACCTGTGTGTCCCCAGCCGTCTCTCCCTCCGGAAGCATTCCCACTAGCACACACATACACTGCTCTACCTTCTGACCATGGGTCACTTCCCAGCTACCGTGCCACATGCCTGCTCCTCTTACAGCGGAGCTACTCGACAGAGCTGTCTCTCCTCGTGGTCCCCACCCTCTCTCCTACCAGGTCACTAAACTCACTCCAATCAGACTTTCATACCCCAACCCTTCCAAGCAGCCTGACATATATGTGGACTCCTATTGTGTGTCCAGTGCTGTTCTAGTAACACAAAAGACCAAAACTTTCTGCCTTCAAGTTTACATTCTCAGGGAGGAAGATAAATAAATAATACACTATATTTTACTTATTTACCAGCTGAAGATAACTCTAGAGAACAAAAAGGCAAAGCATTTGGAAGGAGGTGGTGAGAGAACAAGTCACGTGACCATCTGGGGAAGATCATTCCAGGCAGAAGAAACAGTCAAGTACAAGGGCCCTTGGAGAGTGCTTGGCAAGGAGCCCACATGACTAGAGTGTTCTGAGCAGAGTGGGGCATGATCCAACTTCTATTTTAGTGGATCACTCTGGTTACTATGTTGAAGACAGACGGATGGCTGGGGGACAAGAGGCAGCAGGGAGAGCAGACAGGAAGCTACTGGGATAATTTTAGTGAAGATGGTGGAGATTCCCACTAGGTGGCAGCAGCGGAGGTGGTAACAGGTGTCAGGTTCAAGCCGTAGTTCAGATCAACAGGAATGATGAGGGTCATCTACTGAGATAGGGAAGACCATGAGACAAATTTGGAGGGAAGAGGAGGAGTCTGGTTTGGGACAGGTCAAGTCTGAAATGTCCTTCAGGATATGCGACTCAGTAACACTCAGAGCAGGAGGCTGGATGTATGGGTCTCAAGTTCAAGGAAGAGGTCAACCCTAGAGATGTAAACTAGGGGATCATTAGCGCAAAAATTGTTATTTAAAGTCATCAAACAGGATGAAAGGAACTGTCAGTGAAATTAACTAGGGAAGAGAGCTAATTACTCAAAATTAAGAGAAGAAGGGAAGAAATCAACAAAGGAGCCTGAAAAGACACGAGATTAGAGAGGAAGGCCAGAACATACGCCGTCCCAGATTCCCCCTGCCGCCAGTAACACAGCATCAGAAACCTGGTGGCTTAGAACAACACAAACGTACTATCTTGACATTTATCATCATGGCCCTTTCCTCTCTCTTCAAAATGCATCCCTCCAACTTCTGCTTCCCCAGTCACATCTCTTACTCCTGCTCTCCTTGCTCTTCTAAGGACCCGGCCCACTTGACTAACCCAGGAGAATAACCTCCCCACCGCAAGATTCTTTACTCAACCACATCCACAAAGTCCCTTTTTCTATGTAAGACAATATATTTGCAGGCTCTAAGGATCAGAACATGGACATTTGGGGAAGACCATTATTCTGCCTACCACACCAAGTGAGAAAGTATTTTTAGGAAGAAGAAATGATCAACTGGGCCAAATTAAGAATGGGCAAAAATATATAAGGCCTTGATAAGACTAGTGAGGGGGGCACTCTCCATCCCCCTTCTGATGTCTACGTCAGAAACTTTGTCTCTTTTTATACTCTGCACCACACACAATGGGCAGAAAACATTCACCACTGAATTTAGCAACATGGAAGTCATCAGCCAACACTGATAAGAGCAGTCAGTGAAGTGAAACCAAAAGGGGGAGTGGGGAGAATAGAGACAGATGAATATATGCCATCTATTTAGAATGTTCAGCTACACAACAGAGAAAGGAGACAATAGCCAGAGGAATGTACCAGGCCAAGAAAAAAAAAATTTCCACATGGGAAAAAAATATGTATTTTTATGCTATGGAGAATGACCCAGTGGGGCGGGGGCGGGGGAGGGACTGGAGATGCAGGAGAAAAGGGGAAAATTGTTGGAACATGCCCTTGGGTGGGTAAGAAGAAACAGGTTTACTAGGCTAATGGGCTGCTTTAGAAAACAGCATGCTCATCCACAGAAATAGGAAGAAAAGTTAGCCAATGTTTATCATTTGTTTTGTCCAGCCACATACAATTGTGAGTGGCGGCTGCCAGGAGCTGGGGAGTGGATGGGGACAGTGAATTGTTACTTTAATGATAGACAGTTTCAGTTCTGCAAGATGGAATGAGTTCCAGAAATTGGCTGTACAACGTGAATGTACTCAGCTCTTCTGAATGGCACACTTCAGAATGGTTAAGATGGCAAGTTTTGTTAGGTGTATTTCACCATAATTAAAAATCAAAATAAATAAATACTTTTTAAAAGCCATGTAAGTCCTTTCCAGTAGTCACATATGGATGTGAGAGTTGGACTGTGAAGAATGCTGAGCGCCAAAGAACTGATGCTTTTGAACTGTGGTGTTGGAAAAGACTCTTGAGTCCCTTGAACTGAAAGGAAATCCAACCAGTCCATTCTAAAGATCAGTCCTGGGTGTTCTTTGGAAGGAATGATGCTAAAGCTGAAACTCCAGTACTTTGGCCACCTCATGTGAATAGCTGACTCATTGGAAAAGACTCTGATGCTGGGAGGGATTGGAGGCAGGAGAAGGGGACGACAGAGGATGAGATGGCTGGATGGCATCACTGACTCGACGGATGTCAGTTTGAGTGAACTCTGGGAGTTGGTGATGGACAGGGAGGCCTGGAATGCTGCAATTCATGGGATCGCAAAGAGTTGGACACGACTGAGCAACTGAACTGAACTGAAACTGAAGTCCTTTAAGTCAGTGAAAACAGACAAATGCAATTACACATGCTGCTAATTTTATGTTAACTTGTTTTCAGTTTTGCAGACTGTGATTCAAAAAGTTGGGTTTTTCCAGGAGACTATAGGGTGAAGGGGAAAAAGAGCAAAAGGCACTGAGGGTGTGTGTGAAGGGTGATTATAAAGATCCGAAGCCGAGTAACAGAACACGAGGCCAGGAGGGGGCTAAAGGTTGGGAAAAGGGGGAAAGATCAACAGCCTGTACGCTCAACAGGGTGTTCGATCCAGTGGGTTTGATATCTGGGGTGGGGGGAGCAGAGAGCGAGCCAGGAGGCCAGGCTGTGTTCTCCAGCTATCCCACTCCTGCCTGATGGGCTTCCCGGCCCCTCTGTCTGAGTAGCACTGCCTTCCCTCACATCTCCTCACAGCTTGCTTCCTAACTGGAGGCGGGGGCGGGGCGGGGTGTGGAGTTCACGCGCACTCCTTCCTCTTGACTGACCACGCATAGAGCGGGAAGAATGTCAACCACCCCTCCCTGTTTAACTGGGGGTGATCATCACACGGCCAAGGTGATATGATTAACCATATAAACCCGGGGTTCCCGGCACTGAAGAACCTCAAGGGGGTGTGGCAGGGTACAGTGTAAAAATTATGACACTGAGCCATACATCTCTTTTTTGTTAAAGAGGGTCTTGAGTTTAATGCTTCCCCCTCCTTTGCCCTCCTGCACACACAGTTTGTACCCTGGTTTCAAAAGACCTTATTTAAACTGAGTACCACAGGCTGAGGCACGCTGCATTTCTGCAATAACTCCTCGAGTATTCAAGCTCAGACTATGCCAGCAGCTCCTCTGTTCAGTCTGTGAGTTATGTTTGCAAATCTCAAGACAATAGAGCACCCAGCCCCAGGTGGAAGGTCTCTATCTGCAGACGTTGGCACGTCCTGGGGTCTGATGCACTGGAGATATGTTTCCCCTCCCTCAGCCTTCACCCGACCTCTAACTTCTCACCTGTTATTTTTTCCAAAAGAGAAACGTCTTGCACTTCCTGGGGTAAAGAAGCAATTTTCTGTCGGACAGTAGCATCCCCTGATGCAGCATTTTCTAGGTCCTGCAAAGCTTTGATCAGCTCCTCAGTCTGTACAAGGAAAACAAAGATAACACCATCCATGAAGATATGTGGGGATGTGGGGTTTAGAGAAACTTAGCTGGAGTTCAACAAGGTGAAGGCGAATTCTATAAATGATCATCCCTGACATTTAAAAAAGAACCACTGTCCTTACCCCAGAGTGTATACTGAATCAGTGATACGGATTCTAAGAGAATGCACACAGTATTTCTAAGTATGAGGCAGAACATAAATGAAATTCTACATAACTGTGAAAAAGAATTTTTTTTAAAGAGTATGTTTTTGGAAACTTAAGAAAATGCAGTCTGGTTTACACTGCTTAGTTTCAAAGGATGCATGATATCTAGTATAGAACTAAATATCTAGTATATTTAGTATTTACTCTAAACCTCCAGTTTAGAGTAAAGGAACATGTATGAAATGCTCTAGCAACCTGTGTGTTGGCTGTTTAAATGAAAGGACACTACCTACTTCAATTCTTTCCTGGACTTGCTCTACAAAATGAATGTCACAAAGATGACGTTTTTGATTTCAGCAGCCACTACCAAAATTAAATGTGTCAAGCTCGTTAATTATAAACGAAGAGGGAAGAAAACAAAAACAAACAAAAAAGACAAACCAAGAATGCATATTCTGTGTATACCAAAAAAGGGTTTTTTAATTGTCAGGGAAACATACAACACTGACAGGTTAGCTAGTTCACAGTGACCCCCAGAGTACCATGGAGATGGCAGTCAGGTTATCCTGAAAGTTGGTCACTTGGGCTGTTCTCTTGAAAGTTTTTAAATGCAAAGATACATGGCCTAACACTGTTTTCATTTAACTCCCAGGCTAATTTGACATCTTAACATAACACACATCAGATGTGCTTCCTATTTACACTGGCCTTAAGCACACCCATGTGTAATAAAATAAAGCTGCATTAGGCAGAATGAGAGGCAGTGCAACTCAGTGAAATGTGTATGGTCTTTGAAGTCAGCCAGGCCCAGATTCAATTAAAACACCAAGTAAGTTACTTGTCTCCTTGAGACTCACTTTCTTTGACTGTAAATGAATACATAAATAAACAAACAGCTAAAACGAACCAACCATACAGAGTTCATGAACTACACAAGGGGGTCAAACAAGGCAAATATATGGCTAAAAACTCAGTCAATGCTAGCACCTGGTCTAATATTTAAATAGGCTATAGTGTGGCAAATTTGCTGTTGCTAGACAGACTATCCTTAGGTACTAACACGCTGTTTACTTATAAGACAAGCCGTGGTAGAGGACTTCTGAATGTCTTTGTAATATCTACTGCTTTACATAAACTACTTTTAAAGAATATTTTAAATTTATAGGAGTGAAAAAACACCAAATCCAGTTACTCTGTAAAACACAAATCCATCCCGGAGTGGAGGCCTGCAAAGACAAAATCAAGCCTGCTTCACAACGTGAATCCTGCGCCCAGTGCCAAGAGCTGCCCTCTGGTGATTCCATACTCTTGATCACTAGCTCCACCTTGTGGCCAGAACCTTCAACTAGGGGTCACTTCAAGCCACTCGGCCCTATGCTCTGGGAGGTCAAGACATACCAAGAGGGGTCCTGCAGAAGGATCTTGGGGAGAGTAGCTTCCAGGATAGTCGTCATCCTCCTCCTCTTGTATTTGCTGAAAAGTTCGCTTCAGAGATTTCTTCTCCTCTGTTGCTAGAGGAAAGAAAAAAGTGACACACGTGGGTCACTGCAGCCTGAAGAGGCAGATCAAATGCTAAGCACAATGGGTCACAAGTAAAAAAGGGGAGAAGGGTGTACTTTCCAGAGATGGCTTAACATTAACCCTAACTGCCACTTATTTTCAAGTGGTGGTCACTCCGTACATTATTTAGAAGAGTCAAAATGGCCTCAGTTGGTCATCTCAGATTGACTCACTGGAAAAACACCACCGGAAAAAAGCATCTAAAAGTGAAACTTACCCAACTATTTCACTAAAAAACCTCATTATCTTTAAAAGAAAACAAGAAGTTAACAGGGACAGTAAAAAGGTAACAAACCTCATGAGAAAATATAATGAAGCAAGCCAACGTGTGTACAATGAGAGACTTTACACTTTCTGGGATCATTTCAGAAAATAAGTAGTCGAGAGAAACCCATCGATAAGACTGTGTCAAAAGCTCTAAAAACAAATACCCTTTAAATCATCCCTTTAAGAACAAAACAAACCTAGTTGTACACTAAAATTTAAAATAACCATTGCTGAGCATGATGATACTAAGAGAAATGACCTAAGTCAACATTTTAAAATTAACCACTTTTGAGGCTAACGGGTTACATTTTTAAATTATCTGTATCATGTGCTCTTAAATTTTTATGATGGATGTATTAATTCCAAAATCATTCCTTCTGCATTAAATTGGACAATACAAAACAAACGCCAAACAACTGAGGGACATAAAGCTGAATGAGAAATTCAAGTCTGGAAAGTAAAGAAACTACTGGATGCCTAACATGCGCCAGGCATCCCAATAGTTTCTTTACATTTGATCCTTTCAACAGTTCTAAGGCATGGTGTATCTCCATTTTATAGGTGAAAAAATGAAGACACAGAGAGGCTAAATAACTCATGTAATGGTATGATTTCAACATCTGTGTGCTTTCCACTGAACACAACTAAAACTTACTTAGTGCCACACAACTATCCTCTCCTCTTGTCAAGGGAGAGGCACCATGCGCCTGCCTCAGAATTCTGTGAGTTATAAACGGGACATGGATACTTCCTGCTCAATTCAACATTCTCTTCTGGAACCCAGGATGTAGCTTGTGTTCTCTACCTTACATATTAACTGAGCAAACTGTGTCTGACGTGAAAGCCAAGTCAGTATCATGGGTTTCATTCTTTTTGCTTAATGCTTTGTTTCCTCTACTAAAGAAGAGAAACAGCAGCATTTGTATGACGGGCAGTCCTGTCTTCGTGCTATTCTATTATGCACAGATTTATTACCACGGTTTGGTTAAATGACACCATTCCCCCAACACCACACTTTAAATTTCAGTTGTCATGGCATATTTATCCAGAGTAACTGCATCAACAACAAACCTCGCTGCTAACTTCGGTCCACAAATCACTACGTAAATAACAGAAGGGCATCATGATTAGTGACCGCATCACTTCTTTCAAGGTCAGTAATTGGTCACTGTTATTCAGTTCACACACAGGCAACAAAGTGTTTAGTCGTGTTGTTAGTCTCCCAGTGTCAAAATCCACATGACATTTTATAAAAATAAATAATCAAAACAGGGAACTGACTGATAAAGATGAAAGAGCAACAAAGAAACTAAAACTAAAATTAATGCTGGAAATGAAATTCACACGAAACATAAATGGGGCTGCACAAGAGACAGCTGGCTGTAGGGATGCAGACCCTTGGCATGTTCTTCAAGAGACTCCGGATTCATAGCCAGAGGGAACTCAGTGAAGGCCAGCTAATCAACATAAATGAAGAAAGTGGTTGTGATGAAAAGAATGACAATGTCCTGGAGGAAGTAATGTTGACAAAATTCACTTTAGAGGAACGCTTAAGAGATACTTCACAACATTGACAGCACAAAGGAAAAAACGTTGGAAACTGATCCAAAGTTAGAAAGGAGTATGACAAAGACGGGAAAGATGCAACGAGCTTTGTTCAAATCACTCTTGATAAGTCTGTTACAGAGAAATAAACATCGCAACTCATGTTACTAACTTATGTTAAAAATGCTAAATAAATCTTTACTTTTTTGTTTTCTTATACAATTGAGGTCAACAGTGAGTTTTTCCTTCTTTGACAAAAAAATTTTAAAAGTCACAGAACAATTGTAATTTTCCACATTGATTATTAAGATCACTTTGATGGTATTCAGCTTGACCAGTCATTTTTACAGTCCTGCACTATGCAAAGCAAGGATGGCTGTATTTTTCAAACAGAAAAGCTGTAAGGCTATAATTTGCATATGAAATATCTTTGCACACAGTGGCTGCCTAAGTAGTGTGTAGCGTGTGGTATGACTCTGTCGACATTCAGTCACTGCAGCGTCAAAGTGGCTATGTTTGATTAGTAGCCACAAGAATGTAAGCCCAGGAGCAAAAAAGAATTTATAGTATTGTTCTGTTCACTTCCAAACACCTAGAAGAGAATGCTGAAAAAATAACTGTTAAAGACACTAAAGAAGGTAGAAAAACGTATAAAACTTAAGTCCTTCAATTTTCCAACTCTCATACAGAAATTATTACATATAAAAACCACATATCACTGAACATCTCAGGTCACTCAGAACCACTGAATTCAGACAGTGGAAGCCCTTACACATACCTATGTCTTTGCTTTCCCCACTGCTCCCCACCTCATTTTTCATGAGAATGTCAAGGCCCATCAGCTGAGGTTTCTCTAAAGCCAGAGAGCTTGTTTAGTAAGTCTGGGTCCTACAGCAAAAGCTTTTTGCCTCCTAAGTGGGAGTTCTTGCTGTCCCTCACTCACAGCAATGCAAAGCTGAAATCAAACTGATGACAGTTTTAGGGCTGTTTCCATCCTTCACATCCTGATGGAAGAGGGTGTAATAGGAAGTAACCATCATCATCCTATGTTTCCGGTTCTCTCCTGTCTCCACTTAGAGGACCTACTGGAAATAAATTATTTATCATTTCCCCCACAGGGCTCCACCTTGAGCTATCTAGTTCCATTATGAACACTTCCACTGGCTCCATCTTCCAAGTACCATGCCTTGGAGAACGGCAGAATCTCTCCCCAAGTCCCAACTTGAAACAGATTCCACACCTGTGAGGAATTCTTCCATATGCCTGCTTTCTGCTTCTTCCCAAAGCCTCTTATCAGCCACCTGTCCTTTCTCATGCCTCATCCAGACCGCTGTCCCATCCTGCCTCTTCCAATCACTCCTTCTCCAGCATGGACTATACTCTGTCTCTCACTAAAGCTGAGCTCTGGCCCCATCAGGCCTCTATTCAAAACCCTGGAAAGGCCACCGAGGTTCAGTCTACTTGGTAATGAGTGGTAATGGCAGCATCACTCTCAGCACTCCCTTTCAACCGTCACCATCTCCCTCTAACCCCATGGGCCTCTCTTTGAAAGCAGTTGGCCCTGCTACTTTGCATGGCCGTTGGCAGGCATGGGCCTTCCCTCTCTGATAGAAACCTTCAGTACCTTATTCCTTTACAGCCCTACGATGCTCAGGAAAGTGTCAACACACCTGAGCCTGAAACCTCCTGAGGGAAGAGGAAGCACAGTGCTTGGAAAACCCTGGTGCTGTGCCACAAATGACCATCCCCACTGTCCTTTACATGAACCGGACTCTCCTCTGCTCATGTGCAGAGTTAGCAATGAGGATGCCCAGAATCCTCAACTGAGTCACACAACCATTAAAACGACCCAGGCATATGCCAGGCCTGTTCCTGAGTGGATTTCAGACCAGGCACCTTCCGCTATCCATTCAGCTCTGACCACAGCAGTTCCATTTGTCCCCTTTTCACACCCTCACTCACCCTGTTCATAGGCAGGGCAAACATCTCGGGGGCAAAGCTCCTTCTGTCCTCATCTCGCAAACCTTCTGTTCTGTCCTCCAACTCATTCCCGTGTCTCCAGGGGACCTTGCACTCAGCTAATCATCAAATGCTCTGATGACAGAAGGGTTTACAGTATGCACAGACCTGCCTATGGACTAGTTTTTCAGACAGTAAAACTAATTCTAAGGCAAAAAGTTAGCCCGAAGGATCCCCAATCACATTAGAAAATGCAATCATCTACCCAAAAACCTGGACCTTCTAAAGATCTACTAAAATTTTCTAAGATTAAAAAAAAAGAAAAGAAAGAAAAAAAAACCCCACAGATTTTATATCACTTTTGTAATGAAAAAAGAGGAAATACTATTTCTAACAGCTCCCTCATTCTTTGTTCCCTCCCTGCAAAATAAGAGACTTTTCTTTTAAAAACACATTAACTTCTACTTGTGGGGAGAAAAAGATGTGAAGCAAACCGAGGACTGACACCTGAGGCACGGTTCTGGGAGCACCCGACCCGTCTCATCTCGCTGGACTGAACCACCAGGTCCAGCCCTGAACCCACGAAGCTAGGCCTAGGGTGTGTACTCTGAACCACCATGCTTTCCAACTGAAAATACTAACAAGATTCTTCCTACTTTTGCTATTGGCTTGTATTAAGAAACTCAGAATATTAGATATTAGGACTGGGAGGGGGTGCCAAAAAGAAGCCATGTAATCACATTAATAACTTCATATCTACATGATCTCAAGTAATCCTCACACAAGCCTATGAGGTATTACTATTAATAGCCATACTGTACAGTGAGGAACCTGGGGCTCAGAGAGGTCAAATGCCATGTCCAAGGTCACACAACTTGCAAGCGACAGAGCTAGGATTCATACTCTGGAAGTTTGCTTTCAAACACTTGCCCTGAAGAGCTAAACTAACTACACTAAAGGTCCGGGGAAGCTGAGTGACCTACTCATGAATTCATACCCTAATTCAAGTCTACTGAATCCATGTGCTTGCAAGGAAAAGTTATGGTGTGAAGAAAATACGCTTTTAAGTTATATAGACCTGGGTTTATATAAGCTTACTTATCAACTGTATCTACTTGGACAAAATTACTCTATCCTTTCGAGTCAATACTGTAGATTAAGTATTAATACTGTACTTAATACATACAGTCCTTCAGTACCTAACATAAATTAACAGGAAAAGCAGCCAGCAGAGACAGGAGCTGAATAAATGCTACACCCTTTGTACTTCCCTTTCCCTTCCAAAGTCTACACCCATAGGGTACTGTGTGATTTATGCGGGACTCAAGTAAATGATGAAGTTCCACCCAGACAAGCAACAGCCTGAGTATTCCCAAGAACAGAGAGACAACTTTAGAATCTCTGGGTCCTGTACCTGAGAGACAGGTTAGACAGTCAATTCCTAGGCAGGTTGATAAGAAGTCCAGGCGTCCCCGAGGAGAGAGGGGCCTGGGGTTCTCGAGGAGGAGACAGGGGTCTGGAATTGTCAAGGAGAGGACAAACGTTTTTGTTCTCTACATTCATTATTCTTAGTCACATAGTTTTTTTCTTTAAGCCCGGAACTGATGATTACACAACAAACAACTCAGTTTAAACTGTACTAAGGATTATATGACAACAATGTATCCGCTTGAGGGCAGTTCTCTTTCCTAAAAACCTTCTGGCTAATCCTGTTATCCTAAAATGTAAATTGTGGGAGTGGGTCTGGTAAAATTTTCACTAACTTGAGATATTCTTTTGATGTATTGTAATAATTAAAAAGTATGTAACTCCCTTGCTAACACTAGCAAGGGGGGCATTCTCCATCCCCCTTCTGATGTCTATGTCAGAAGCTTTCTCTGTCCTTTGTCTTACTTTAATAAAACTCTGCTACACAAAAGCTCTTGAGTGATCAAGACTGGTCCCTGGTCCCGTAGCTAAATCTTCTTTGGAGATCACAAATCCGACATTGCTCATCATAAGCTATCACAGGTATATAAACTCAAAAAAGGTCCAGTTCTAAAAATTCCTAAACTCACACATTCTAAAAGATTACAACTGCCAAAGTTCCATAGGAAAATTTTTATTCCAAGGGTAAACTCTTATATAAAGCTGTCTGCAGACAAAGAATTACTCATGAATTAACACTGCAATATAAATGGACTATTTAAATTTGGAAATAAGCTTCTGGAAAAACTCATCAACATTCTGAAAGGACTGTGTAAAATATTCTGGTAATTGAAGTCTGAAGAAGACAGTGAGTTAGCTGAGACGAATACACACGTTGGAACCTTTTGATACGTGTTTTCATCTTTACAAACTAGAAAAAGAGAAATTATCTTTGGATCAGCATCATCCGCCACAGTAAAGGAATATTGCCTCTATTGTTAATGTCTAGACACTCCAAAAAAAAAAAAAAAAAAAAAACCCCAGAAACCTAATGGAGCTATTTTCAAATCTACTACTACCACAAATCCCCCAATTAGTCTGACTGCTCCCTGAGTGCAGAACTATTTCTCACTCCTCTCTGCTCTTTCCTATACTGTCTAGCAGAGCTGTTTACTCATAGCATATGTCTGGCAAATGTTTGCTGAATTGAAATTCAACACTTGGCTTCAAACATCATCTTTCAGAGCTCTCCTACTTGCCCAAAGGTGTTTTTAAGAAATCAGCACTGTTTACCAATGAACTTAAAGTCAGAGGAGAGAAAAGAATGCCAGCTAATTCCCCAACGCTGTGCAGAACACCTCCAAAGGACACGACGCAAACATGGCCAGAATCTGAAGTAGGAAACATCGTGCTCTTCAGAGCGGCCCCAAAATTGCCCTCTGTCAACTCCAAGTAAAACAACAATGGTCTGCAGCCTGAAAGCACTTATGCCATTCTTAGCAAGCCTCTAACCTCTAGCTTCACAGGAAAGTTACCCTACCTTAAAACACATATAAACTCAGATCTGGAAGGGATCATGAAAGGTATACAATAAAGAGTTGCTGAATGAATATCATCATGTATGCTGCTGCTGCTAAGTCACTTTAGTCGTGTCCAACTCTGTGCGACCCCATAGACAGCAGCCCACCAGGCTACCCTGTCCCTGGGATTCTCCAGGCAAGAACACTGGAGTGGGTTGTCATTGCCTTCTCCTAATCAAGGTTAAATTCTATTGCTGACACATGTACAAAATACTAGAGGAACAAGGAGGGAATTGGCTACATGTGCCCAGACAAGCTGGCAAAGATGTCAGAATGAGAGTAGCATTCTTGAAGAGTAAGTTCACCACATACAAGGGGCAGAAAGACATTTTAGGCAGAGGTAACGGCAGATGCAAAGGAAGGGGAGCCACAGAGCATTCAGAAGGGAAGTTGTTAGGAATGGCCAAATATGGTACATGTGAAGAAATGGGAGAAGAATCTGGAAAAGGAGACTGGTTCACATTATAAAGAGAACACCATGTCAGGACTCAGACTTAATCCTCCAGGTAATGGGTATATATGCAGTCACATGAGAGCTATGCCAACCAGAATTCAATCACAACTCACCAGAAGCCAAAGAACCAAATAATGTTTGGTCTTATTCCTCTTCAAAGGAAAAAACAACATAGCTTTTAAGGACTTAGCAAAATTCACATACATGCATGTACACAGTACCTGAGGATATTCTTGGTTCAGTAAAGACCAAAACCAATTTTTGAGGACAGCTGACACCCATCAAAAGTACATCCCCAAACCACATGAATATTTAATGAAACCAAGTTCCAAAAGGGCTAAAGGACTTATTCAAGAGCCTATAGTAGTTAACGGCAAAGATAGGACAAAATCTTACCTAGGGTACTTCCTAGTTCCCTACAACTCTAAACAAGTGTGTTGTTCCTTTCCCTTGTGCAAGGAAAGTCTCAGAAAGGCAGGAGCGAACCAAGGAGAATACAGAGCAAAAGGCAGGGTACGAGATGATGAACAGCATGAATACTAGAATCAGGCTTACACGCTCCAAGCACTACATAAATTCTCACCATCATTTATGATCATCTCTCTCTGAAGAATCATACAATCGCTGGTGGTTCACAGCAACCCCCACTGCAGCTTTTCATATCTGATTCGAAAGTAGGCAAAGACCAAGAGCTGTAAGCATGTGGTGATGTCTCTACCTTTGGGGGGAGGGCTCTTGGAGTCCTCCATAGACAGCTTCAGCTGCTGGATGAACTCGCCGCCATACACACTTCTTTCTTGCCAGATGTTCAGCAATCTTTCTAAAGGTTTTTTACAGCCTTCATCTGCCTCTCTGCCCAGAAAAGATGAAAAGATATATATAAGTTTAAGATTTTTTATTTTAATTAGGACAGACTTACTTAAAAAAAAAAACAAAAAACAGAAAACACCAACAACTGACTACATGATTTACATATTTAAAAATAGAAGGAAGAGTAAGGTACATACTGTAATTAATGGATACTCAAAACTTCACCAGAAACTATTTCTTCCTGTGGTGTGTAGGGAAGAGAGAGGGATTATGTTACAAAAGTAATCTGTGTCTTTTATCCTCTTTGAAAGGCAAATAGGGCAAATGCCAAAGGCTCGTTTTCACTGACAGAAAATTATCAAAACCCAATCATATTGATTGTGACAGCTTGCTTTTTAGAATGCATTAACTTAAATCTGGTGCCAGACATACTGCTGGAAAATTAAAGCAGGCCAAAACTTTTTAGGATGAGAAAAAAAATGATTAAAATCAAATGTTTAAAATGGGGAATACATTTGTAACAACTCATCAATGCTAACACACCAACACCTCTAACATGCACAAATACAATTGTACACATATATATGTCAAGACTAATCTCAACTTTATACTCACTACCTCATAATTATGTTCATTCCTTGCTAGGTCTACATTCCAGGTTCACACAAAGGTGTTGAGCAGATAATCTCAGAACACACGGAGCATAATACAGTTCTTTGTAATTTATATCTGAATGAAAGAAGCTAGATAGTTTTATTCTTGACATATTACTCATCTTAAAACAGACAATTTTTCAGGGCAATGACCATAACTCACACTCAGCGTTAGACAGTTGTTTATCACAAAGTGTCAGACAGCAAGTGGAAGTGTGGGGGGAAGACTTTCGAAAGGAAAACAAATCCCCTGACCATCCGCTGCGTCACTATGAATTGTTCTGTTCTGTGAAGCCCTGAGGGGCTTTACACAAGAAGAGATACCCCGACATCTTAGCATCTAAGTCAATATATAGCTTTAACAAGAACCTCAAAAAGTGGTGAGTGAAAGTCACTCAGTCCTGTCCGACTCTTTGCAACCCCATGGACGGGAGTCCCCCAGGCTCCCGGCTCCTCTGTCTAGGGGGATTCTCCAGTGGGTTGGAGAACCTGGAGTGGGCTGCCATGCCCTCCTCCAGGGGATCTTCCCAACTCAGGTAAGTTGGGAAGTCCTGCACTGCAGGCAGATTCTTTACCAACTGAGCCACCAGGGAAGCCCTCCATACCAAGCTCAACTTAGGTGGGCATTTCATCCACCACCAGCCCTGACAACACTTTTAAAACTTAAAAGATGAGCTGAGGTTTTGGACTCATCTGGTCAGATTGTATTACTTAAGAATTATTAGTGGCAAATTTTGCTAAATTGGGGGGTCAAAGTACTAACTAAATCAGGATACATGCAAAATAAATTATTCTTTTGTTCAGCCTTTTTTTAAGTCAGAGGTCAGGATGAGGAAAAGGCGGGAAACTTTCCCCTCATAGCTTATAAAACTTAAAGATATGACCTTGATATTTATTTTAAAAAATCTCTACTCCATCTACAAAATACATCTAGAAACAAATTACTTCTCTTTCTCTGCTATCAGCCTGGTCCAAGTCACCATCATTTCTTATCTAATGTCTACAGCAGCCTCATTACTAATCTCCCTGCTTCTACCCTGTCCTCCATCTATTCCCAAGTTTTCAAACTCCAATCCTAACTGTCTTGTGAAGGCAGTTCACATCACTTTCTTTCTCCAAACTCTCAACAGTTCTTCCCAGTCTCCCTCAGAATAAAAGTGAAAGGCCTACTCAAGCCGATAAACCCCTTCTTGGCCCAGCCCATCATTCCCCTGACCTCACCTCCTGTCCTCACTCTCCCTTCCCTCCCCAGCAGCTCCCTGGCCTTCCTGCCTCAGGTCCTTTGCACTTCGCCTGGAACCACATTACCTGACACAGCTCAGGCCCAACAAGGCCCCTCTGCTCTCCTCCTTCAGGTGTGTCTGTTCGCACAGCACCTTTCCAGTGAATCCTTTCCTAATCTTCCTATTTAAAAGCACACTCCTTACTCCTGCTTAATTTTTCTCCACAACATTTACTATTTGGATGTGCTGTATGTACAGTTTCCCTGTTGTTTATACTCTTTCCATTTGAATGTAATTTTCACAAGGGCAGCGATGTGTCTTCCCCCAACTGCTATATGCTCAAGAATAAACACAATAAATGCTGAACTGCAATGTTTTTAATAAAATTTTAGATAAGTTTCAGTAGGTCAGACAGTTAGCTTTCAAAGACCATTTTATCACATGGAGGTCATTCATGTCAGACGTCAATTCAATTAAATATTCATCTGCTCATTCACTGGGGTTTGTTACCGTGCTTGGAACACACTGAACAAGGTCTAGGTCCTCACCTCTAGGGCTTGATCTCGCAGCACCTCTCCATACCTTCACATTCTAGAATGCTCAACCGTATTTTCTACTCAGCATTTTGCTGCCACTGGTGAATGTGACTGTGTTCATGCTATCTCCACTCCCTTGAATGGAACCCCCAAAACGGAACAAGGTGAAGAGCAAGAAGCTGTAATTCAGGTAGCTGAAGTGTATAGGGAGTGTGTGGAAACAACAGAAGAAACTGGAGGGATAGACAGAGTGGCTTGCGATTACAGAGGACCTTATTTAGTTGTTAAGTCATTATGGCCTTTATCCTGGAGGCAACAAAGTCCCTAATGTGATCAAATGTAGGCTTTAGAAATATAAAGTCATTTTAACTATTGTAACAACAAAATCACAACTAACCAGAGTTTAACTGGCTGGTATTTTAACATGAAATCTGTTCTCTTGGGGCTTCCCTGGAGGTTCAGTGGTTAAGAGTCTGCTGCACAATGCAGGGAATGTGGGTTCGATCCCTGGTAGAGGAACTAAGATCCCACATGCCAAGGGGCAACTAAGCCCACGTGCTGCAACTAAAGACTGTGTGCCACAAGGAAAGATCCTGCTGATGCAATGAAGACAGCTCACAGCCAAATAAATGAATATATGTATTTTTTAAATGAAACAAATAAATAAAATCCATTATCTGCAAATTTTCCTAGAAGAGAAACCAATCATGTCAACAAATTCCTGAAAGGATTGAGGGACACCTACCCAAACATCACCTACCAATCCTGCGGCTTTGGTCTGGTGCTCCATTAAGGCTGATAGTACAGCTGCAGTCTCACTACTGGACAGTGGATACTGATGCTCAAATCTATTGCCACCAAAAGATCTTCAAAGGCTTTCGCCACTAAAGGCTAAAGCCAAAAGGGCACTCTAGTTTAATCAGTGAACTAATTAACCATGATAGGCTGATTCTTTGAGCACTATAGTAAAACAAAGTTTTGCCACCTAATGTCCAAAGACAGAGACACAACAGTCAAGAAATCTTTTTACAGATAGGGCTTTGCTGTAAGTAGCTCCAATGAAGTGGAAGTCACTTTAGTACCTGAACTGGATACAACCAAAGCAATAAAAATCATTTTATGACAGGAGGAGCTATCTTTTCAAGTTGTACTAATTCCATTCTAATTAGAAATATTTAAGTGAAAAAACACCAAAAAACCCCTTGCCACCTATCAATGAATAAACTGAGAGATAAGTACATATATAACTTATTTTGTGGAACACAACTTAGTATGTATCTTAATTTTAATTATTATAAATTCAACCACTGAAAATCTGATCTAAAAAGTGAAAAGTATGTATTATACCCATGTGGGACTGCTGATTGAAGTGTCGGCTGGATACCCGAGGGCCCGCCAAGCCAGGTTACAGGTTTTCCTCTGCAGTGCTAAGGGCACTGCCTTCCTTGATACACCCACCATAGCTCGTGTGTTTCTCTCTAATCCCATGCACAGTAGGCCCATGGCAGGCCTACTCGGCACAGAAATGCTAAGTACCCTCAGCACTTCCAAAAGCACCTCATGTAACGGCAGAGCAGAAACAGTCCTTTGCAACTGTATAGAAAACGTGATGGATAGGAAAGCCTGGCGTCCATGCAGTCCATGGGGTCACAAAGAGTCTGACATGACTGAGTAACTGAACTGAGAAAAGAGTTAACACGGCAGGCCGGAGACTGCTGCCCTGAGAAAGGCCTGCTCACAGGGCTGGCCATGGACTGGCATCTGGGAACTTGGATTTCAGACATGGTCCCATCACGCCCTAATGGAAGAGGGTGATTTACTATGCTTAAACTGTTTGTACAAACAGTATGGTTTTATGCTGATCACCTGCTTTTCTTCTGGGAGTCTAGAATTTTGGCCAAGTGTCATCTACCTGGGGGCCCATTAGAGATTTAGTACCTAGGGGTTTTGTTGGGGTTGGTCACAGGCACTCTTGGCCAAAAGAGCATTCTTTTGCATTGCCTTTCTTTGGAATTGGAATGAAAACTGACCTTTTCCAGTCCTGTGGCCCCTGCTGAGTTTTCCAAACTTGCTGGCATATTGAGTGCAGCACTTTTACAGCATCATCTTTCAGGATTTGAAACAGCTCAACTGGAATTCCATCACCTCCACTAGCTTTGTTCATAGTGATGCTTTCTAAGGCCCACTTGACTTCACATTCCAAGATGTCTGGCTCTAGATTAGTGATCACATCATCATGATTATCTGGGTCGTGAAGATCTTTTTTGTACAGTTCTTCCATGTATTCTTGCCACCTCTTCTTAACCTCTTCTGCTTCTGTTAGGTCCAGACCATTTCTGTCCTTTATTGAGCCCATCTTTGCATGAAATGTTCCCTTGGTATCTCTAATTTTCTTGAAGAGATCTCTAGTCTTTCCCATTCTGTTGTTTTCCTCTATTTCTTTGCATTGATCGTGGAAGAATGCGTTCTTATCTCTTCTTGCTATTCTTTGGAACTCTGCATTCAGATGCTTATATCTTTCCTTTTCTCCTTTGCTTTTCACCTCTCTTCTTTTCAGAGATATTTGTAAGGCCTCCCCAGGCAGCCATTTTGCTTTTTTGCATTTCTTTTCCATGGGGATGGTCTTGATCCTTGTCTCCTGTACAATGTCACGAACCTCATTCCATAGTTCATCAGGCACTCTATCTATCAGATCTAGGCCCTTATATCTATTTCTCACTTCCACTGTATAATCATAAGGGATTTGATTTTAGGTCATACCTGAATGGTCTACCGGTTTTCCCTACTTTCTTCAATTTAAGTCTGAATTTGGCAATAAGGAGTTCATGATCTGAGCCACAGTCAGCTCCCAGTCTTGTTTTTGTTGACTGTATAGAGCTTCTCCATCTTTGGCTGCAAAGAATATAATCAATCTGATTTTGGTGTTGACCATCTGGTGATGTCCATGTGTAGAGTCTTCTCTTGTGTTGTTGGAAGAGGGTGTTTGCTATGACCAGTGCATTTTCTTGGCAAAACTCTATTAGTCTTTGCCCTGCTTCATTCCGCATTCCAAGGCCAAATTTGCCTGTCACTCCAGGTGTTTCTTGACTTCCTACTTTTGCATTCCAGTCCCCTATAAAAATGAAAAGGACATCTTTTTTGGGTGTTAGTTCTAAAAGATCTTGTAGGTCTTCATAAAACCATTCAACTTCAGTTTCTTCAGCATTACTGGTTGGGGCACAGACTTGGATAACTGTGATATTGAATGGTTTGCCTTCGAGACGAACAGAGATCATTCTGTCATTTTTGAGACTGCATCCAAGTACTGCATTTCGGACTCTTTTGTTGACCACGATGGCTACTCCATTTCTTCTGAGGGATTCCTGCCCGCAGTAGTAGATGTAATGGTCATCTGAGTTAAATTCACCCATTCCAGTCCATTTTAGTTCGCTGATTCCTAGAATGTCGACGTTCACCCTTGCCATCTCTTGTTTGACCACTTCCAATTTGCCTTGATTCATGGACCTGACATTCCAGGTTCCTATGCAATATTGCTCTTTACAGCATCGGACCTTGCTTCTATCACCATGGTCTTGGGGACCCATGATTGTTATAACAGGAAATAAATATGTATAGGGGGATAATTCCAAATTCATGTCTCCAGAAATTAATTTCCTACTGAGCTTCCAACTATTTCATCCATCTTCCTATCTGGCATCACCCCTTGGACTATCTATCAGCCATCTCGAACTTAATATAGCCAAAACAAAATTCCTGATTTCCCCTACCAATTCTTTACCCCAATCTCCATCACAGTAAGCAGGGCCATCAGTCATCCATATACTCATGTCAAGAACCTAGAAATACGCACTCTTTGACTTCTCGTTTCCCTCACTACC
Source organism: Ovis canadensis (assembly GCF_042477335.2). Classification (NCBI taxonomy): domain Eukaryota; kingdom Metazoa; phylum Chordata; class Mammalia; order Artiodactyla; family Bovidae; genus Ovis; species Ovis canadensis. The sequence continues at coordinate 82,281,620 of NC_091257.1, read as the reverse complement.
AGCTCCCACTTAATTCCCACAAATCTCCATTTTACATGGGAGTGAGCCACGCCAATCTATCCATACACATTTAATAAAGCTGTAATCTCACTGCTTCTGAGTCCTAGTCAATGTCATCTCTAGCCCATGCAAGTGCAACACCCCCCATGCCCATGTCCCTGCCCTTTATAGTTCATTCTCCACCCCAAAGGGGAGGGATGCTAGAACAAAAGTAATTGGAATACATCATGCCCCTGCTTAAAATCCCTCACTGACATCCCATCAGGACAAAATCCTAACTCTCTCCCAAGGCTCACAGGGCATATGTGACTGTCACCTGGCTACCTTAAACTGCTATTCAAATTATATCTACTCCCAGGAGCTTGGGTTCTGCCCTGTAGCTTAGATGGTAAATAATCTGCCTGCAGTGCAGGACACCCAGGTTCGATCCCTGGGTGGGGAAGATCCCCTGGAGAAGAGAATAGCAACCCACTCCAGCATTCTTGCCTGGAGAAGTCCATGGACAGAGAAGCCTTGGGGGCTACAGTCCAAGGGATCAAGAAGAGTCAGACACAAATGATCAACTAACACTTATTTACTTACAAGCTTGGCAAGCTTTCCCTGACTGGAGAGGTTTGTTCCCCTCCCACCACCCTAGGTGGCAGGGGGTTTGAAGGAGGAAGTAGGAAATTATCATAGAGATTCCTAATCAGTTTTAGTCAATATTAATGGGTCTATCTTTGTTCACTAATTGGACACAAAAAAACAAGACAGAGAGCATTTCTCATTGTTGATAAGGTGCCTCAGGATCAAAGTGGAGTGGCTGGACTTTCTATCCTAATAATGGGAGTGGGAGGAGGGAGGGAACTTAGAAACATGGGGATCTTGGAAATAATATCCAAACAGAAGCTTAAAAGAACTAGAAGAATGCAAACAGGAAAGCTAACAGGCCTATTTTATTTTTTTTAGGATCAGATCTATTTACCCCACAATGCCATGGAATGAGCCAAGACACGTTTACAATGTCTCCTAGATAGGTTTTAAGATGAAACCAAGTAGAAACGGAATTTTTAATCTTGGTATTGCTCATCCCTCTTCTCCCACCCCTTGCTACTTATCCTTTTCTGATTTGGGGGCAGCTAATGATTACTGTTCAATGTTTAGGAAAATGTGTGTTATCCCTACAGGAATTATTTTAATCAATTTCCTATACTCTAAATTAGTTAACTTATTCAGTGACTATTTCCTGAATCCCTACTCTGTGCCAAGGCTGTGCAACAATGTTGCTCAGCTCTTGGGACATCACTGATACCAAGACTAAATGGTGTTACCTAAGCTACGTAAGCCAGTAGCTCTATGCCAGACACTGCACTAGGTGCCTGGGACACAGCAAAGAATAAAAAAGAAACAGTCCTTCTCTTTACAGAGTTTATAATTTAGTGCTCTCCCATGAATGAGCAAAGACTGTTGTTTTACTTTAACCTCACAACAACTCTAAGGAGATAGGTGGTAACATCCCTTTTAATCAATTATGAAACTTGGGTTCAAAAAGCTAAGTAACATATCCAAGGCCACTCAGACAGTGTTGGAGGCAGAGCTACAGCCGACATCTAAGAAACTGAACTAAATCTCCTCAAACAAAGAAATTGCCTCTCTCCAATTTCAGACGGCTATTCTAGTAGTCTGTTCTAAGTTTATTCACTGTTATGAGGATTCCATATGTTTTCAAGTTCCTAACACATTCTGGTTTTCAAGTAGCCATGTTCACAAAAAAAGTCACTTGACAAACAAATATTTTGTTTCCATCTCTATAAAGCTAGATGCCATCTCTTAAAAATGTTCTGAATTTCTCATTTCATTCTTTCAAACTTTCCAAATCTTTCATGGAATGCCAGACTTATTTCCACACTTAAGGTCTTTCACTTATGCTCTAGACCCTAGAATAGTTTTTGTTTAACCCACTAGTCTCCTCACTGCCAGTTTCCTTTGGCAAAGATGTTTACTTTCATATGTTTACTTAGTAACATTCTAGTGAAAAGTAATTTTTCTTTGCTTCTTCTGGCAGCTAAGTGTCAAAAGCAGTTTGCTTTTAAATGAATAAAAATGATTTGTAAAATTTTTAATGAAATGTATAATTTCCATGATCTCAGCTATATGTATGCCCTACGCTCCCGTCCTCTGTCACAAAACACAACAGTGGCAGAGTCTCAATATGATAGAGCCAGAGAAACTTTTAACACTAATAATTACTATCTTTGCAGTTACAATAATGACACTATTTTTAGTGAGTTAGACGTCCAGATACCCAGAAGGAAGCAAATAAAAACAAAGGCACAAGCAACTAATTTCTTGCTAAATAGCATGGTTTTGTTACTGGAAAGTTCCCTTGTACAATTTAGCTTTGTTTTTTGACCATAAGCTAATGAGGTAACTCAGCCAAACCAAGGAAAATACCATATTCTAGAAATAAATTCAATAGTGAGTACATCTACATCTAGGAGAAAAGATGTGCTTCAAGTGTTAGACTGAATCCCTTCAATACAACAAAATATTTACATGTCTGAGATAGTTCTCAAGGGCCCAGGCAAAATATAAAACCACACTCTCTATAAAGCACATCTCTTTTAAGTATGAAGTTGGTGAGTTACAAAGGCTATCACAGAAAAAGAACAAAAGGGAAAAGTAATGCATTTAAAAATAAAACATACCTGGCAACGTGAGAAAAAGCATCCACAAGGACAGATTCAAATTCCCTCGTGAATTCAGGTCCTTTCCTTTTACTGTTCTGAATGACATCGTTGGCTAAGTATAGAAAAGTAAGCTTTCTATTTGATTTGGCTGGAAAAAAAAGAAAAGATAATTTAGCTTACACCAAGGAAATTCTCAATCCACGATTCTTTCGCCTTACGCTACTCCTAAAGAATACTAACACAAACATTATCCACTTGAGGTCTAGACTGCTATGTTTGAAAACAAACCAAAAAACCCCACAATTTAAGGAACTCCTGGAGGTATGTCTAGTAAAATAGACTGAGAATACAATTTTGAAAAAAAACAGGAAACAAGAAAAGCCATCTTAATTTCTGTGTTATTTTAATCAATATAATTAATTGGCAATAAAAATGAAGATAATCCAAAGAAGATTCCTAAAGGATAAGCAGTTAATATTCTCCAGAAGACAAAAGCAAGATTTTCATTTATTCTGTTGCAAAGATGAACATTTCTAACTCACTGTTAATTATCAAATACCACAGAATGAAAAACTCAGTTAGGTTTCAATTTTAAAATAGATTCTTGTAATTTATGCTCCTGGACCAAGAATTTCTTTTTCAACAGTTTGATAACCATAATCAGTCAATGATACCAACTCTACAATCCAGAGGAATCTCTAGATGTACCCGTGGATATTCATCTTAAATAAAAATACATGTTAATGCTACATAATCAGTGAAAATTTACACACGTCTGAAATCTGGATATGCAAAATCATGGCTCCCACAAAAATTCTTCTCTCTTATACATACTAAATACAGCATTCTCTATTATTCTACATGGCATCATATATTAAACCATAAAAACCTCATGCAATATATCTGAGTTACAGTTGCTTAGGGGAACATACTGAATTTCCCGGCTTCTCTGCACATAACTTTTCAACCGTGGAGTTACATCAATATCATTTTTGGTCCCAGTTTTCCTTTGTAAGAAATAAATAGTAACACAATCAGTTCAAAACAAAGTTTTCTTCAACATCAAAGTGCCCGAAAAACTCAAGCAAGCCCTTTGTCAAACTTTACCCACTGAATTACTAGTCCTTATTCCTTGCTCTGAGAAACCATTTCTGTTTCTTTTGAAATGCACACACCATGCATAAATTCTGACACAGCAGGCATAAGATCTGACATTTTAAAATGTAGTACAGGAGAATAACTCAGGTAAAAACAAGATTTTTAAGGCATGTTATAGTTTAAACTGATGACTTAAAGTGCTCATAAAATTAAACATGGATACACTGAACTGTATTAACCTTCTGGTAATAACCTAGTTTAGACAGCCAACTGATGAAAATATTGAAAACCTGGAGCTATCTTTAATTCTTCTAATGATTATTCAAAAGCAGAACATAAGCATCAATAGTTTCAATATGCCACTGTTGCTACAAAGGTATGATTACAGCAAAAAGCGCTTTTTTTTTTTTAAGTAAACCTTGTTCTAGGATATTGCAGCAAATTAAACTATTACGTTAACAACACCATGAAAGTTGAAGATTCAGAAGTAAAACAGAACTTCTACAAAGCAAATCGGACTAAGTGAAGATTTACAAATACGATATACTTTATTTATTTATTTTTTTTTAAAAGCCCAGAATCCATATTGTAAAATGTCTATTAGGCCATTCAAGACCTGATACATTGTGTACTATTATAAATATGATAGCTAAGAAGATACAGAGCCAAGGTTTTCACCATCTATGATGCCAACTAATTCTCACTACCCTCAAATTTAGCAATGGAAATTTGTTTAGGATAAAACTTCATCCCCCCACATTCAATGTCCCGAACAGTCAACAGTAGCACCATGTGTGCAAAGGCAATATATCAAAGCCTTAGACGGAATTCCCTGGTGGTCCAGTGGTTAGGACTGAGCGCTCACTGCCTAGGGCCTGGTTCTACTCGGGGTTCTACACCTTAGTTCTTGTGGGAACTAAGATCCCACAAGCCAGAGCCGAAACAAACAAAATAACAAAAAAAAAAAACCTACAAAACCCTAGAATACTTGAAAATACAGTCATAATACACAGAACACACATACATACAAAAACACACACATCCCATGTACTCCAGCCCTGGGTGATAACTCACTTGTTCAACTGTCTTTCCAATATGTCAGTACAGATTCTTTCACTCCCTACAGAGGCCCATTCCAAATTGGTTGAAACAGTTATTGAGCAAAGTTTAAGTAACTGGCTGTCCAAAATTTTTCACTTTTACTTTGGCTAGTTCTGACATCTAGGGAAACTACTTTAAAAAAAAAAAAGGTTTATTTACCTGCATTCAGGCTAAGGTATAAAACACTACTGAAAAATGTTCATCTAAGAGCATTTTCCCTGGAGAAGGAAATGGCCAAGCACTCCAGTATTCCTGCCTGGGAAATCCCATGGGCAGAAGAGCCTGGCAGGCTACATACAGTCCAAGTGGTTGCAAAAGAGCAGAACACAACTTTGCAACTAAATAACAACAACACAGAGTATCTTACACCAAATTGTTTCAAAAATAAAGGGAGCCGTTCTACCTAGAACAGAGTCCAAAGGGATAAATTAAGAATTATTCCTCGGAAATGGGAAGAAAATAACAGCAGGAATAGAAATAGTATTCAAGCAGGAAAAGGAAAAAGTTTAAAGTCTCATAAATATTTGGAGGCAAAAAGACAATCTGTGAGTGTCTTAAAGAAATGACTACAGACAGAAATGCCCACTTTTAAAGACTCAGGGTGGGCTAGAACCTAAAGGGCTAGTCAATTTGAATGTTAGGGCACAAAATCCCTTTCCACTTTAGTGTGGAGGCATTTTCAATTCATGAAGGAAGCTTGGGTATTAGAAAACTGTATCATGAGGCTTGGAAGACCAGCCTCCAGTTCTATAATGTCCAATATGGTAGCCACCAGCCACATGCAGCTATGAATATTTGCACTGTACCTAACAAAACTCAGGAACTGAATTTTCCATTGTATTTATTTGAAACTTCCTTAGTCACACATTTTGAGTGCTCATGGCAAGAGGCTACCTTATTGGACAGCAAATGTAAAACATTTCTTTCATCACAGAAAGCTCATGTCCCAACTGGATAACTCTTGACAAAGCATTTAATCTCTTCATATCTTTATCTTTTCATCTATAAAACAGGGATAATAATGCTGACCTACTTACAACATAAGGTTCCATTATACGAGATTAGGGTTTAAAGGGAAGTCACTTAGTTGTGTCTGACTCTTTGCAACCCCATGGACTGTAGCCTACCAGGCTCCTCTGTCCATGGGATTTTCCATGCAACAGTCCTGGAGTGGATTGCCATTTAGCTTCATAAACAAAAGAACTCTAAATTGTTACTCTCAGTAACTCAAATATGGTGAGGTGGGGAATCAAGATGGCATCACAAAAGAAGTGACATTTGAGATGGATTTTGACATGCTTCTGAGATCCTACTAGAAAGGATCCTATAGAGGCAATTCAAATTTTCTCCCCACGTCTCAGATGATCTGAGTGGCACAGTGGGGTACATGAATGAGGTTCTGGGAGACCCAGGCTCTATTCTCCAACTATCTAGAAGGCTGAGGCGGACCGCCCCCTCACATCTCGGTACAGCACATGATATTTGGGGGGGGGGGGGGGTCTCTGCCAGAGGACTAGAATTGGGTCTCCCAAAAGAATCCTGGATTTGGGTGTCTGCCAATCTGATGTTATCCCAGGCTCACAGGTTCTCTCATCTGCATAACAGGGTGACATCCTGAGCTCACAGAGAGCAGAGGACATAGGTAAAGTTACCGCCTATGCTATAAAAGGTCTACACACACAGGCTGTCCAAAACAGCGCTACGCTTCATTTCCTTGGCTTTCTGCTCTGAAACTCACCGGTGCCTGCGACAGCTATGTAGGTGCCCCTCTTTCCTCCCCCGAAAGCAACTGTGGCAAACACCATGTCACACATGGAGTCACCAGTATCCCCCTCACCGTATCTATCCAGTGCCTACACTGTGCCAGACACCATGCTAGACATTCATGAGGATTAGGCTGATTACTCTTCACCACACAACCTTTGAGCCTCCTTTTTTCTCACCTGCCAAGTTCCTACTTCATAGAACTCTGAGAATTAAAAAAAAAATGACATGTGTGTAAAGAGATCAGTACTGCACTTGGCACAGAACAAACGCACTGTAAGTATCACTTATCATCATCTTCATTTTACAGATCAGGAAACTGAGATACAGAGAAGTTAAGCTGCCGGAGCTCAGTAAATAACAAAGTCGGGCTTAGATTCCAGGCAGTTGGCTTTCAAGCACCCAACCCAGTACCTGGCACATGACAGGCTGAGCTCAATCAATGGCGGCCAGATCCTGGGCAGGATCTAGAACCAAGGAGAGCTGCATGAGAAGAGGAGCCTGAGAGGCTAGGTCTAGGTGGAGTGGCCTCTTAACTTCTCTGTAATGGCAGTGACTATATCCATTCCCCAGGACAGTGCTGAGCATTAAGTGCAAGGATGTATGAAAGGTCCTAGGACACTAACTGGCACAGAATAAAGCCTCTGTAAGGGCCAACTGTCTTCATTTTCGTTTGACAGATGAGAAAACAGAGGCTTAGAAGAAAACTGCCAGATATCACTCAGCTAGTAAAAGTGGCTGAGCCAGGGCTCGATCTGGGCAATCTTGCTTCAAATCCCTAGTCAGTGCCTGGCACACAACAGGCTCTGTACCCTCCACCTGGCGCTCAACGGGGCCGAGAGAATAATAGTCACAAGTGTCAGAAGAAGCCAGAGGGGGAAAACGACTGGATGAACTGAGAATCCTGAGCCCGGGTCGGTGGGACTTAAGCACCTTAAACCTTCCGAGGCCTCGGTTTCCTTCTCCGAGAAATGAGGATAACACTGTCTCCAACCTCAGCAAGCGCAATCGATCACAGGTCCGGGCCTGGAAAGCCAAGGCTCAGCAAAGAAGCTACAGGAGCCGCGGGAGTGGGTGCGGACGAGGGCTACCCGGGGGAGGACCGGAGGGGGACGGAGAGGATGTTTACCTTTGCGGAGCTCGCGATGCCACACCGAGACGATGGGTCCCGCGTGCTTGCGGTGGTGGATGAGCCACAGGGAGAGGGTCTGCACGCTCTGCTGAGAGTTGCTCAGCTCCGAGAGCTTCTTCTCCAGCGCCGACTCGGAGAAGGAGGACATGGTGGCGGTGGCGAGGCCCGGCAGGGAGCGGCCTAGGCCGCCCAGTGCGGCGGCAAGAGTGACGGCACGAGGCCGGGGCCTCACTCCACCCGCTGCGGGACTCTTTACGGACTGACAGACGGCCGGGGGGCCCGGCGGGGGAGGGGATGGGTCTCCGCAGTAACAGCCACCCGCACAGCCGCCACAAGATGGCCACCGACCTCTCACCCCGCCGCGGGCGCAGGGTCAAAGGGCAAGCGCAGAAGTGGTGGGGCACCGACGTGGGGTGAGTCAGAGTGTAGAAAACACTCTAGTGTTGAAGGCCTCTTTGAATCTCGCTCTTGAGTACTCCGAGAGCGGCAGACCGGGAAAAGAGCGCAACTCGACGGCCTCCGGAAGGCGCTTTGACCGCTCGCGCCTGCACGCCGGCGCAGTGAGTCTCATCGGAACCCTTTCTCCCGCTCCCACAGAACCTTTCTGGCGCTGGGCGGTGCGCGAATTAGGCGTCACTTCCGGCGCGGCGGAGGAGGCGGGAGAGTGAGGGAAAGGCTGGATGACGAGGTAAGGGAAGAGTGGCGCGAGCAGGAGGGAGCCCAGCAACCGCGAGCCCTTAGAGGGGAACCCCAGAGAGACGATGAGGTTGAGAGATCATAGCCTGGGAATGGAACGGGGCCTTTCTCCCTCACCTGGCAGGCCGCAGCCACACTCTTCCTCCTGCTTTCTGACCTCCCACCACAAAAAGCTTTTTTTTTGGTTCCGCCGAGCCACGCACGTGCACTTTTTCTGTCTCCACATCTTGGCTTTTGCTCATCTTTCTCCAGAGGTGACGCCCCCCTCCCCACGTGGTGGGTTCCCACTCCACCTCCAGAACCACCCTTAGTGGCCAGTTCCGATGTTCAGTTTGTGACGGCACCGCTGTAAAACACACCTTTGTGCTCTTGGTTGTTGTGCGTGCCTGCGTGCGTGCTCACTAGTATTTGACTCTTTGCAACCCCATGGACTGCCGTGCCAGGCTCCTCTATCCGTGGGATTTTCCAAGCAAGAATACTGGATGGAGTGGGTTTGCCGTTTCCTACTCCAGGGGATCTTCCTGCTCTTCGGGGAATTAAAGGCTGCCCTCTAGGGGGGTCCATTTGACTGTTGCTCTAATTTAAGTACCATATGTTAACTTTGTGGGTGGATAAGAAAGTAAGTGGGTTCGTTAACCTTTAAGAAACACTATTTGACACTGTGTTTTCAGAAACAGAAATACTCCGTACTCTGGGGGAGGGGTGGTTCCCTGGTAACTCAGTGGTGAAGAATCTGCCTGCCAAGGCAAGAGACTCGGGTTGGATCCTTTGGTCTGGAAGATGCCCTGGAGAAGCAAATGGCAACCCACTGCTGTATTCTTGCCTGGGAAATCCTATGGACAGAGGAGCCTGGTGGGCTACAGTCCATGGGGTCACAAAAGAATGGGACACGACTTAGCGACTAAACAACAACAACAAAAGTATAGCACCTTATCCTATACAGAGCGTCTCATTTGTCTTCCGCACCTGTACACCATGGCACAGAGGTCTTATATCGCCCATGCCTGTGACAAAGCAGAAAGAGACAGGGAGGAGGGGAGAGGTTGCCAGGGAAATGGGTTCACTCAAACACTGATTGCAGTTCTGTTCCAACACCTCCCCAAGGACTGCTTTCCACAACCCAGTAGGGCTCCACTGAACTTGGAAAAGATGAGAGTCAAGAACTGGTTTATTCAGTCAGTCTCTGCCACAGTTGAACTCTGGCTTGTCTTCTCTGCTCACCCAGAGAATCAGGTTGTTCTGAGTGCCTCATCCCAGTATCGCTTTCTGGGCCAGAATGCCTCTTGCTATAAGTTATATAAACATCAAACTTTGCAGTACCACTTTAAATAATCAGGGTTGCATTTTATAGGAATAGAATCTAGGACACCTAAGCTTCTAAATCTCTAAACAGTTTCTTCTGTAATTGACATATTGTCACACAGGTGTGATTTCATGGCCATCCCATAAAGGTGTTATATATGAGTACCTTTTATAGTCATGCCAAAGTAGCCATTTGTTATACTCTCTTCCTTACAAAAGCTGGTTTATGTATTTCTGAACCCATAAGTCATTCTTTGAAGACTCTCAATTGTGGTAAATCTTCATCTGTACAGTATCCCATTGGGAGAATATACTGCTATTTATGCATTCTACTATAGATGTGCAGTAGTTTTTAATGTGGAGGCAATTGTGGATAGTGTATTCCAGAACACATCTATTGTATGCATTTCTGTTGGGTATATTTATCAAAGAATGCGCTTACTAGATCATAGTGTGTATGTTTGTTTATCTTAAGAATAATAGATACTGCCTAAGTATTTTCCAAAGTAGTAGTACCAGTTATACTCTTAAGGTGAAGTCGCTCCGTCGTGTCCAACTCTTTGCGACCCCATGGACTGTAGCCTACCAGCCTTCTCCGTCCATGGGATTCTCCAGGCAAGAATACTGGAGTGGGTTACCATTTTCTTCTCCAGGAGATCTTCCCGACCCAGGGATTGAACCTGGGTCTCCGGCATTGGAGGCAGATGCTTTAACCTTTACCAGCACTGAATGAGAGTTCTAGTTGCTTCATATCCTTGCCAACACCTAGTATTTGCTTTTTTCTCCCCCTTTTTTCAGTTTAGCCCTTCTAGTTGTTGTGTAATGGTGTTTTGTTGTGGTTTTATATTGCATTTTCCATACTAATGATGTTAATATCTGTTAATGTCTTTTCATCTGTTTATTGGCCATCTAGATATCCTCTATTGTGGTATGCTTGTGCAAGTCCTTTTCCATGTTTCTGCTGGGTTGTCTTTTCCTTAATGATTTATAGAAAATCTTTATTATAAAATGGATGTGTTATCAGACACATCAGGTATCTTTCCTCACTTTATGAGTTGTTTTCACCCTCTTAATGGTATCTTTTGTGAACAAAAGTTCTTAATTTTAACATCATCCAATTTATCCATTTTTTTCTGTGGTTAGCTCTTTTCTGTGTCCTGTTTAAGAAATCTTCGGCTACTCCAACATTACAAAGATTTCCTTTTTCTTTAGAGAGATTTATTATTTGACATTTCACATTTAAATCTAGTATGAGATGTAATCAAGACCTATTATTTGCCAGTTTATTTCAGTGTCACCTTCTACATGTGGAGTCTCTGTTGAAGGGGTTAAGTCTCTTTGTGTGGGGGTTATTTCTGGACTCTCTTCTGTTCCATTAATTTATTTTTCTTTTTGCCAATAGCACACTGCCTTTAATTATCATATCTTTACAGTAAATCTTGAAATCAGGTAGTGTAATTTACCAATTTAATTCCTCTTCTTCAAGATTATCTTGTCTATTATAGGTGGTTTGTATTCCCATATCAATTTTAGAATAATCTTGTAACTTTCTACAAAAGTGCTACAGTGTTTTGGTTGGAATTATGTTGACTCTACCAGTGGTTCTCAGCCAGAGTGATTTTTTCCCTCCGCAGGACATTTGGCACTATCTGGAGACATTTTTTGGTTGGTACTCTTAGGGGAGCGTTCCTGGCATGTTGGGGATGGGGCCAGAGATGCTGCTCAACATCTGACAATGCACAGAGCAGTTCTCTACCAATAAATTATCCAGCTCAAAAATGTCAATAGAGCCACTGTAGAGAAATTCAGAGTTAATGTAATCAGTGTTTCTTTTGGGCTTCTGTCTACCATCTTGTCTTCTGTTTGACTTACTGGTTTTGCTTCCATTTTTTCTCACTTTTCACCTTCCTTTGGATTAATAAAAAATATTTATTATCCCTTTTCATGCTATTCATGGGGTTCTCAAGGCAAGAATGCTGAAGTGGTTTGCCATTCCCTTCTCCAGTGGACCACATTTTGTCAGAACCCTCCACCATGACCCATCTGTCTTCGATGGCCCTGCATGGCATGGTTCATAGTTTCATTGAGTTATACAAGGCTTTGATCCCTGTGATCATTTTGGTTAGTTTTCTGTGATTGTGATTTTCATTCTGCCCTCTGATGGATAAGGATAAGAGGCTTGTGCAAGCTTCTGATGGGAGGGACTAGCTGTAGGGGAAGCTAGGTCTTGCTCTGGTGGGCAGGACCTTGCTCAGTAAATCTTTAATCCAGATTTCTGCTAATGGGTGAGGCTGTGTTCCCTCCCTGTAGAACCAGACATGGAACAAGGCTCCATGGATCAAGGCTATGGTCTTTCCAGTGGTCATGTATGGTTGTGAGAGTTGGACCATAAAGAAGGCTGAGCCCCTAGAATTGATGCTTTCAAATTGTGGTGCTAGAGAAGACTCTTGAGAGTCCCTTGGACATCAAGGAGATCAAACCAGTCAATCCTAAAGGAAATCAACCCTGAATATTCATCAGAAGGACTGATGCTGAAGCTCCAATACTTTAGCCAGCTGATGCGAAGAGCTGACTCATTGGAAAAGACTGTGATGCTAGGAAAGATTGAGGGCAGGAGGAGAAGGGGACAACAGAGGATGAGATGGTTGGATGGCATCATCGATTCAATGGACATGAGTTTGAGCAAACTCCAGGAGATGGTGGACAGGGAAGCCTGGCATGCTGGAGTCCATGGGGTCGCAAAGAATTGGATGCAACTGAGCAACTGAACGGCAATGAATTTATTATCCCATTTTTACTGCTCTCTGAACTTGTTAGGAACATATTCTTTTACAGTTCTTTTGGAATTTACCCTACAGATTTCAACATGTATTCTTGACATGTTAGCTAATACAGTTTTTTTTTCTTTTTTTAACCACTTACTGGTACTAGTCTCTTAATATCCTTATCTCCTTTTACACCACCCATGCACCTTTTGTGCATTATTGTCTTGCATTTTACCTTCAATTTTGAAAGATATTTTGTAGAGTGTAAAATTCAAGGTTAGCAGTTACTTTCTTTCATCACTTTAGAGGCGTCATTCTATTTTGTGGATTTCATCATTTCTTTAGAGAAGTTATCTATCACTTCTGCTATATTAAGATTTTTCTCTTTATTTCTGGCTTTTTGGCTGTATGATGTGTCTCTGTGTTTCTCTTTGTATTATCAGCTTGGAGTTTGCTGAGCTTCTTGAATCTGTGGGTTAATCTCTTTCATTTTGCTAGCCATTTCTCAGCTATTTGTCCCCCAGCAGCAGCCTCCTCTCAGAAGTCATGTATTTTGAGATTCCTGAAGACTATGGTTTTGCTTATAGAACCCCAATCCTATATGACCACATTAAAAGCATCATCGTTGCTTTTTCATCAGTGACAGCCCTCGGCCTGGGCCTCATCATAAGCTTGAGCCGTCCAAAATCAGCAAATAGACCAAAGGAAAGCAAACAAACCAGCTGTTGATTGTTGACTCACTGTGACTTTCATCCTTCACTGGAGTCTTAGTCCATCTGGTCTTTGTTGCTTCTGCATCTATTTGATGCTTTAAGAAACGGTTTTTGAAATTCCTCTGGGTTTCTCTAGTTGTCACTGGGTGTCCTGGCCTGCTACCCTCTGCTGGAGCTATTTGAAAGGAAAATCTGTACAGATGTTTTTGAGTGCTTTGTCACATGCCAGATGCTCTTGCAGCTTCTAGGTGTATGGTTGCCTAGTCTAAAGTAGGTAAAACAGGCACAAACAAAATAATTCAGCATGCTGAATCCTGTAATAGCAGTGTATACAGTGCTAGGAGAAAGGCGAATATGACAGCACCACCTGTTTAGGGAATTGCAAGTTGTATCATTTCACATGGTGCAGTTTCCATTTCAAGGGGTGAAGCAGCGAGAAATGAAGTTGATGAGCATGGGCCTGATGGTGCAGAGCCCTGTACGCCATGGATACAAAGGCATTTGTACTTTAGGCAGGCTACAAAGAACAGGTGACAAATTTTAACCATGGAAAAGAGTGATCCAGGTTTTTGTTTTAAAAAATTACTTACATGTTAGTGTGAAACGTGGGTTCAAGAAGGACATACACACAAGGCAAGGGTTGCCAAAGAAAAACCATTGTGATCAGTCCAATATTAAATAGATGATTATAAGCATCAATAGGTTTGAAGGAGTAGAACTGATGAAGCTTAAGGGAAGAGTGGAATTAAGAGAGGTGAGGGGCTTCCTCAGTGGGTCTGTGGTAAAGAATCCACCTGCCAAAGCAGGAGACGCAGGTTCAGTCCCTGGTCCAGAAGAGTCCCACATGCCACAGAGCAGCTAAGCCTGTGCACCACAACTACTGAGCCTGTGCTCTAGAGCCCGGGAGCTGCAACTACTGAGCTCACCCACCGCAACTCCTGAAGCCTGCGAATTCTCGGACCTGGGAGCCGCACCCACCGAAGCCTGTGCTGCACAACAGGAGAAGCCCCTGCAGTGAGAAGCCCAGCCACCACAATGGGGAGTAGCCCCTGCTCGCCGCAACGTTAGGAAAGCTTGGGCAGCAGCGAAGACCCAGCACAGCCAAAAATAATGCTTTTCTTTTTTTAAAGGGAAGTGAAAGAGTGCAGAGAGTCTAAGGTGTCTAGCCCAGGCGAGGACCATAAATCACGAAGGGAATACAGCAGAAAGAGCAGATGAGTTCAGTTTGGGACAGGCCGTGGTCTCACTTCACTAGCTTTGTTACAGTTTTCGTCATGTAATCTGAGAACGTAGATCCTGGGACCCCCAGGTTATCTTCCTGAAACTCCTGAGATGAATAAGAGAAATGCAGAACCCCAGGCCTTCCACCCAGCTTTAACCAGACACTGCTTTTATCAGTTTTACATGCTGAACTTCCATTTAAACTGTTCTATTTGAAGGAAGTTTTCCATGCTAAAAGTTACTAAGCAGTGTTTCCTTCTTCATTCATCTTCCCATTTTAAGTCTGTTTTGAGTCACTTATTTAAATGGAGTCCTGTGGTAGGACGTGCAGAGCTACTCTCTCTGAATCCTTGTCTGTGGCTCTTTGACCCTGACGGCTGCATCTCTTTACTGTAAGTAGGGTTTGGGGGCCACAATCCTTTATTCGCAGTCAGTAGATGCTATTCCACTGTCTTCTACTGCAAATGAGAAGTCCAAAGCTGGTCTTTTTCTAAGTTATATGTTGTTTCTTCCTGAAGGCATATGTGATCTCCCCCCGCTTTTATTTTTTAGTGTACAGGAATTTTACCAGAATGTGACTAGACGTGTATCCTCCAGTCTTTTCAATCTCCAGGTAAATCCTTGTGCAGCTCAGGGAAGTGTTTCAGTTGTTTATTTGTCTTAGCTCTTCCATCTGTTCTTTTTTCTCCTTCTAGAATTCCCAGCTATTTATATGTGGGTTCTCCCAGATCTGTCCTCCAAGCCTCACGTTTTTTGTCTCTTTGTTTTTATGCTCAGTTTTAAGATAGCTCTACTTGATCTTGCTAACCACTAATAGGATCGCAGCAATTAACTGTCTTTAAAAAGTTTTTTTTAATCAGTTGAGTGTTTTTGGTATGGAAAGACATGTTTTTAAAATTCTAAGAGATATCTTTTTGTCTTGTAGTTGAATTTCCTTATTACTGTTTTTCAGATTTTTATCTATCTCCTTTTGTTGTTGTTTGGGCCACGCTAAGTCCTGTCTGACTCTTTGTGACCCCATGGACTGTAGCCCACCAGGCTCCTCTGTCCATGGGATTTCCCAACCAACAATACTGGAGTGGGTTGCCATTTTTCTTCTTCAGTGGGTCTTCCCAACTGGGGGATTGAACCTGTGTTTTCTACATTTGCAAGCGGATTGCTTACTGCTGAGCCACCGAGAAACCTTGTATCTCCTTTAGTTGTTCTGTTACTCTAAGGTTCACCACCTCAGGGCTGCTCTGTCTGCCTTTCCTACTCCTGACGTCTGTGACCCATTAAGTGGTTACTTCTTTCATTCTGTTGTTACAGTTACTAGTACCTCCAGATCATCGGTGTGTGAGCTGGTGCTGATGGAGCATCGGTAGTCTTTGACTTAGCTTTCTGGCATCCATACCTGGCATTTTGCTAGCCTGAATAAGAGAAGATTTGAGCTTCTTCCCTTCGCTGGCTTCTTGGAGGTCACAGAGACTAGGAACCTCACAGACCAGCAGTGCCCTTCCTCTCGTAGAACTCTGGGGACCAAACTCTATACGGGATATGAGAACCTAATCGTTGCCCCAGAGCCCCCTCCTGACCCCAGGGGAGAAATCCAGGACCAGCTGTCTCTCTCTGGGCTGAGCAGGTTTTGCCCACACCTACCAGGCACCACTTGCCTGCCAGCTGTATTGGGACAGGGAGAAGCAACAGACACTTTTATTAAAAGATAAAAAATTATTTGTTTGGCTGCCTTGGGTCTTAGTTATGGCATGCAGGATTTTTATTTGCAGCATGCGGAATCTAATTCCCTGACCGGGGATCGATCCTGGGTCCCCTGCATTAGGAGCATGGAGTCTTAGCCACTAGACCGCCAGGGAAGGGCCAGCAGACACTTTCTTGTCATCATCTGTTCAGAAGCCCCCAGCAAATAGAGAGAGAGGGACACACCACCAGGCCAGGTGATCTCTAAGCCTCCATCCAGTGCCTGCCTTTTACAGCCACATGTATTTATGGTCTCCAGCTTCAGGTCAATCCTCAGTACCCTGGGACCAGACTTTTATGTCTTCCCAGCGTGCTTTGCTTTCCCCAGAGGGAATATTGGAGACTTTTATTTCTCTCCTCAAGCCCTCCGTTTCCCCTCCTTCTTGTTCACTGTCAGCCCATGACTTTGCATTTCCCCTCGTAGAGAAAAAGAGCTTCTCTTGCGTAAAGTTTCTGAGCTCCTTTGATTACCTATAAACCTGTCTCCTTTCCCTGCCTGCCTGCCGTCCACCTCTCCATCCTGCCCCAACCTCTCTTCCGTGGTCTCTGTGATCGTGTGGGCTCCTGGTTTTCCCATCTCTCCGGCCACTCCCTTTCATTTTGTGTCACTTTCAGTCCCACCCAGTTCTGAGTCTTCTCCTGTATTACTAGCTGCCAGGGAGTCTTTTTTAGTGAGTAAAGTTGATCCAATCACCCTCTGCTTAGAACCTGTCTATGATAAGAACAGGCGTAGCTAGTCCATGCTGGTAGAAGTCAGAGTAATGGTTACCTCTGGGTAACCAGCGGGTAGGGGAAGTGGGAATTGATTGCAAAAGGGAATGAGGGAGCCGTTCAGTGTGCTGGAAATAATTCTGTATCTTATTTTGGGTAGTGTTTCATGGGCCTCTGCATATGTTGAAATTCACTGAGGTTTCTGTTCACTCCTCCCTTGAGTCTTGCCTCAGCGTTTTCCTCCTGTGAAACCCAGGCTGTCTGTCTGAGTGTAAGACATGTAGGCCTTCCAGGCTCATGTCGGACAGTAAGCACCGGTCTCTCCTAATTCTTCATAGACCATGTTGTCACTATATATCTGCTTCCCTCACTGGACTGGGAGCTCCTGAAGACCAGGCACCGGCTCTTTTCCATCCTGTTGCTCCCCCAGCACCTCGTGCAGTGACTGGCACGTAGGCCCCTGCTGAACGTCTGTTATGAGTGCGAGTTCACTTTGTATTTGCTCTGAGCGTGGCCTTCTGTACTGAAAAGTCTCCTTCCCTCCAGCCTGCAGGATGTTTCCTCAATGAGAGAAAGGCTGTTGCACAATGGCAGTGTTTGATACCCCGGAGGAGGCCTTCGGTGTCTTGCGTCCGGTCTGCGTTCAGCTCACCAAGACGCAGACGGTGGAGAATGTGGAGCGTCTGCAGGCCCAGTTACAAGCCGTGAGTGACTCTGCCCTTCAGGAACTTCAGCAGTACATCCTCTTCCCTTTGCGATTTACCCTGAAGACCCCAGGCCCCAAAAGAGAGCGCTTGATCCAGAGCGTGGTGGAGTGCATCACCTTTGTCCTCTCTTCAACATGCGTCAAGGAACAAGAGCTCCTCCAGGAGCTCTTCTCGGAGCTCTCTGCCTGCCTGTATTCGCCCAGCTCTCAGAAACCCGCGGCTGTGTCCGAGGAGCTGAAACTGGCTGTGATCCGGGGCCTCGGCACGTTGATGCACTCGGCTTATGGGGACATCCTTCTGACTTTTTATGAGCCCTCCATTCTGCCTCGCTTAGGATTTGCTGTATCTTTGCTGTTGGGCCTCGCAGAACAGGAGAAATCCAAGGAAATTAAAATGGCTGCCTTAACATGTCTGCAGGTTCTGCTCTTTCAGTGTGACTGTCAGGACCATCCCCGCTCCTTGGATGCCCTCCAGCAGAAGCAGCTGGGGGATTTGTTTGCTTCCTTTTTACCTGGACTCTCCACTACCCTCACCAGAGTCATCACAGGAGACTTCAAACAGGGGCACAGCATCGTCGTGTCTTCCCTCAAGGTCTTTTACAAGACAGTGAGTTTCATTATGGCCGATGACCAGCTCGGAAGGGTCTCAGAGGTCCGGGCGAAGCCTGCCGTGGAGCGCAGAGTAGCAGAGCTGATGGTTCACAGGGAGGCTAGCTGGGTAAAAAGTACTGGTGACAAGTTGACCATCCTTATTAAAAAGATAACAGAGTGCATTTCAGTCCACCCACACTGGAAGGTCAGGCTGGAGCTGATAGACTTTGTCGAGGCCCTTCTGTTAAAGTGTAGTCGGTCACTGATCGAGTCAGCTGGTCCCCTTCTGAAGGCCCTGGTGAGTCTGGTAAATGATGAGAGTCCTGACGTCCAAGCCCAGTGCGATAAAGCCCTGAGGCGTTTTGCAGATGAGAAGGTGGTGGTGGGCAGCAGAGCCTTCGCTGACGTCCTGTCAGAGAATCTGCACTCCCTGGCCACATCCCTTCCCCGCCTGATGAGCTCCCAAGACGACCAGGGCCGATTCTCCACTCTCTCCCTGTTACTCGGGTACCTGAAACTCTTGGGCCCCAAAGTAGACTTCGTCCTCAACTCTGTAGCCCACCTCCAGCGCCTTTCCAAAGCGCTTATCCAAGTCCTGGAGTTAGACGTGGCTGACGTCAAAATTGTTGAAGAGCGGCGCTGGAACTCCGAACATCTGAGCGCTTCTCCAGAGACTCCAACCGAGAGGCCCTGGGCTCAGATGCAGAGGAGATATTTCCGCTTCTTCACCGACGAGAGGGTTTTTCTGCTCTTGAGGCAGGTTTGTCAGCTGCTTGGTTTCTATGGGAACCTCTACTTGCTTGTGGATCACTTTATGGAACTGTACCACGAGTCCGTGGTGTACCGGAAGCAGGCCGCCATGATCCTGAATGAGCTGGTCATGGGAGCTGCTGGGCTGGGGGTGGAGAATCTCCATGAAAAACACACTCCAGCCGACCCGGAGGAGCTGAGGGAGATTGTGACCTCCATACTTGAAGTATACACAAGCCAAGAAAACTGGTATTTGGTCACTTGTGTGGAAGCTGAAGACACGGGAGAGGAGCTGACGGTGGGGTGGACAGGCCTTCAGGCCCTCGCTTCTGGTGCACACACCTGCCCGCCTACCTCTTTCCCTGCATTCTCAAAGCCGAGTCCCACGGTCTGCTCCATGAACAGCAACATCTGGCAGATATGCATCCAGTTGGAAGGGATCGGCCACTTTGCACACGCACTAGGGAAGGACTTCCGTTTGCTCTTGATGTCAGCCCTCTATCCAGTACTGGAGAAGGCTGGGGACCAAACCCTGCTCATCAGTCAGGCGGCCATCAGCACCATGACGGACATCTGCCAGGCTTGTGGCTACGACTCCCTGCAGCACCTGATCAATGAGAATTCCGACTATTTGGTGAACGGGATCTCTTTAAACCTGCGTCATCTCTCTCTACACCCCCACACCCCGAAGGTCCTGGAAGTCATGCTACAGAACTCGGATGCAAGCCTGCTTCCTTTGGTGGCAGACGTGGTTCAAGATGTCTTGACCACCCTGGACCAATTTTATGATAAGAAAGCTGCAAGTTTTGTCAGTGTCCTGCACGCCCTGATGGCAGCATTAGGTAAATTGAGAGCCCTTTTTAATGCTGATGGGAGGGAAGGACTAGTATCCTCATTTACTGCATCTTGGTTTTTTTTTTGGTTAGTTTGTTTATTTGTGGTTATGCCATGGAGGACATTGTTTCATTATTTGTATAGTTGTTTATCTGGTCCCACATGTTATGCTAGGGTTCCATTGCTTATGTTCTTACGCTTGTAACAGTCTCTTTCATCCCAAGAGGCTCAACGCCCCTGCTCTATCCCAGGGACATATCCCTGCACACTATAAGTGTAAATGTTATTTTTATTTTACAGAGGAGAACTAAAGCTCAATGAGCTCCTGCTTAGCCGAGGTCACACAATTAATAAGGAGGAAAGTCAGGATTTATGATCTCTTCAATATACCAGACTGCTTCTGACAGTATTTAGAGTTAGCAGTATCTTTGCTAATGGAGAACAGAACTAGCATGAATTATTCAGTCCGCAGATAATCCGGAACAGTACTGTCCAACAGAACTTTCTGTGATGGTGGAAATGTTCTACATGTGTTCTGTCCAGTACACTAACTACGTGCAGCAAGTGCAGCTGAGGGACTGAATTATTTTTATTTAAATAGCCACATGTAGCTAGCGACTGCCACGTGAGAGCAGGCCTAGAAACTTTAACCTTTTAATTGTATGAGTTGGTTTGAATTTCTCTCCTTCCCTTTAACCTTGTTGGGTGTCTGTTGGAGGTATTAGCCACCACTAAAATGGCAAAGTTTTGGACTCTAAGAAAAAGAATCCCTCCACTGGATAGTCCATCTTTGCATGAAAAAAATAAAAAACTAAAAAATGAGCTATATATACATGAGCTCCTTTTATGCAAAGAACATATATCCAGTATTTATTTCAGTACCGCTGCTGCTGCTGCTAAGTCACTTCAGTCGTGTCCAACTCTGTGCGACCCCATAGACGGTAGCCCACCAGGCTCCTCCATCCCTGGGATTCTCCAGGCAAGAACACTGGAATGGGTTGCCATGTCCCTCTCAAATGCATGAACGTGAAGAGTGAAAGTGAAGTCGCTCAGTCGTGTCCAACTCTTAGTGACCCCATGGACAGCAGCCTCCAGCTCCTCCACCCATGGGATCTTCCAGGCAAGAGTTAGGGTGGAAAGGTCGCTGACCTCATTCTGTCAGCTGACAAAGCCAAGACCACATAAGAAAAGTTTCTCAAGGAAGATGACTTGAACAGGGATAGTCTTCTGCCCTGTAGCTGATCCCGCTTCCAGTGTTCATTCATGAACATACAATGTAAATGTTCTGTGATTCATTCATTAAATAAAGGGTGCCTGTTAGATGTCAGACACTGTGCTAAATAATCAGGATACAGCAGTGAACAGGACGGATAAACTCAAGGAGCTTTCCTGCTCCTGTGAGAGGGTAACAGGAACAGTAGCAGAGTGATCAGGAGGGGCTTCTCGGAAGAAGGACATTATAGCTATGACCCGAAGTTTGAGAAGGGCTCATCATGGAGCTGTCATGTCCTTTTTAGGGTTTTTAAGAATATGCAGGCCAAGCAAATAGCAGGGGCAAAGGCCTGGAGGGAAGAAAGGGCTTGGGGTCTTTGGAGAATGGGAGAGAGGTCACTGTGGAGAGAGTGACACTAGATGAAATTGAAAGGGTGGGTAAATGTGAATCCCACAGGCCTTGTAGACCAAAGGAAAGAGTCGGGGTTGTATTTTGCAACCACGAAGAAGCCTGTGTCCTGGGCTAGTCACTGGGATAGCAGCAATGACCAAGGAGAACCTGGTCCCTGCCCTCGTGGAAGTGCAGCTAACACTTGCTGACTGCTTATAGATCTTAGATGTGAATGGCTTCCAGGGCCCAAATGTTCCAGGGCCTTGCCCTCGTGGAAGTGCAGCTAACACTTGCTGACTGCTTATAGATCTTAGATTATGAATGGCTTCCATGGCCCAAATATTCCAGGGCCTAGACTCCTGCCCTTAGTGCTTTGGAGAACTCTACTATGTCTTAATTTGAGTTTAAAAAAATATGTTAAGAAAAGGCCTATTAAAAATATCCTCGGGACTTCCCTGACAGTCCAGCAGTTAAGACTCCATGCATCCAATGCAGGGGTCTCAGGTTTGATCCTGGTTGAAGAACTAAGATCTCACATGCTGTGCAGCACACACACACCTATGATAGTTGTGCCTGCTCAATTGTGAACTCTTCATGACCCTTTGGACTGTAGCCCGCCATGCTCCTCTGTGCACGGGATTATTCAGGCAAGAATATTGAAATGGGTCACCATTTCCTCCTCTAGGGGATATTTTGGACCCAGGGATCGAACCCTCTTCCAGTATTTCCTGCACTGCTGATGGATTCTTTATCCACTTTAGCCATCGAGAAAGGCCAAAGTGTGTTAGTCACTCAGTCATGTCTGAATCTTTGCAACCTCATGGACTGTAACCTGCCAGGCCCCTCTGTCTATGGAATTATTTATATTATATATATATATATATATATATATATATATTTTCTCTCAGGAGATATCTCATTTTGGGCCTGGAAAATGGAATTGCCTTAGATTGCCAGTGTCTTTGATCATTTCTAAAGGAGCGATCCTTTATAGCACCCTTTCCTTAAATTGTAGAAAGGAAAATGAAGATGGCAAAAGCTTGACTTGAGAACATCCTAGGAAAAGCTGCCAAAGTGGGGATAGCTATTCCAGAAGTTTCAAAATAACCCAGATAACACTTGCATTTTGAATGGTAAGCAGTACTGTGGGAAACGGATCAGCCCCGCATGAAGCAAAGTAGCACTGCCTGCTGACTTTTCTTCTTCTAACTGATGGTCACGTTCTCTCAAGATGGGAGTGAAAGTGTGGTCTCCGGGAACTTCCAAAAGGTTTTTAAAGAACCTGGTATGCCTTTTAGGAAACTGAGTTACTATAAGCACAGTGTTTCACACTCATTGACTAAAAAGCCATAAGGTTCCATAGTGAAGGCAAGAACTGTCAGTTAAATTACTGCTTAGCACCAGCTACTGGTTGGCTGATTATTTGTAATGGCAACAACAACAAAAAATTGAGTCTCTGAAAAATGAGAAAGCATCCATGCCACACACCTTGGCCTCTGAAGAACGTGCCATCCACACACGGAGCTGCCGTATTTTGGTGGCCGCATAGTGCTCTGTTGTGTGGCTGCACCATGATTTAAGCAGTCCTTTCTTGGTGGACATTTTGTTTGTTCTGATCTTTTTGTGCCACTGCCTACCCCCCCCTCCCCCCCCGCTTATAAGTGGCTTTACTGGGTGAGGTATATTTGTATTAAGACATGAAAAGTGAGTTGGAATTAACCAGATGTGACATAGGCAGTGAAAGTATTCCAGACAACGAGACAGCACATGCAGAAGTTCACAGGTGGGAGGCCGCCTGACAGATTGGAGGAACCAGAAGACAGTCAGTGAACAGGCAGCCAGGAGTGGTTAGAAGAGAAGGTTGGAGAGAAGTAGAGACTGGATCCTGTGGTGGCCACACAGGCCACAGCAAAGAGCTTATTCTAGTTAGAAGGGACTAATGCCTATTGTCAATGACCAAGGTGATCGTTATAACACTTTATTTACAGTTCAGTGGTTCCCAGACACGGGTCATCTCGGGCAACTCCAGGAGCAAAGTGTAGGGGAAGAGGGAAGTCCTTTGAGCCAGAGATCAGCAAGTCTTGAGAAAGGCCTTGAGAACCCCACAACAGCTGAAGACATTGAACAGTTCATGCTGAACTACCTCAAGGAAAAGGATGTGGCAGCTGGGAATGTCTCAGATCTTGATAATGAAGACGGTAACTATCACTTATTTTGGCTTCAACTGTTTTTTTTTTTTTTAAATGTTTGAAGCAGATTATTGTAAAAACAATGAAACATCGTTATAGAAAGTTTGGAAATAAGCGTCATTCATAGCCCACCGTGCTAACATAGGCATTCTCACTTTGTATGTTGCCTTTTTTCCATCCTATTCTGTTGCACGCCTGTTTTTATTTGATTGCAGCCACAGTTGAAATGTATAGATACCCTTGTTGCATTCAGTTATATAAGAAAGAACTCTTTACGTTGCTATGGAGTTTTCATAATTAGTGTTTTAATAGCTGCTACTAAGCATCCATTCCCCCGTGGGAAGTTTAGGTTGCTTTCACTCTGATAAACAGTGCTTCAGTGTATGATTCTGTGCATGTGACCTTTTCCTTCCTTTTGCATATTTCTTTATAAATCCCAGAAGTGGGATTTCTAGGTCAAGGATATGAACATTATTTTACGCCTGCCAAATTGCCTTCCAGAAAGGTTGTGTCAATTTACGCCTTCCCTTTAGCAGTACAGGATTAATACTGGTTTCACCACAGCCTTGCCAACAACGGCTATCACCAGTTTTACTTCTCACTGAATCAGATTGGTTCTGGTTATTTCACTTTGCATGTCTTTGATCACTAGAAAGGTCGAACATCTTTCTGCACACATCTTTCCTAACAGTTTTTTTTTTTCCTTACGCCCATTATCTTTTCATACGCTTTGTCCATTTATTTTATTTATTGGTAGGAGGAGATTCCAGTGTTTTTCTTACCAACTGATATGATAAAGAAGAAGGGAGTTTAGGCTAGTTGAAGCTCTGGCCTGTTGTTTTATTCACAAGCTCAATCTGGAGCTTCAGGTCATGGAAGGATTAATAAATTATTAGAATCTCCTCTGCAAACATAAAATGCCAAGTCATAATGAGCTTGGTGGTCTCAGAACTATCCTAAATCGAACTGAGTCCCAAATTAGTTTGTTAGGTTGGAGTTGAGCAGATTTCTCTCTCTTTTTTTTTTTTTTTTTTGGCAGTCTCTACTCTGAGGCTCTGGTGAACTGAAGCCAATACTTTTTCAGGATAACAGAAAATAGTAGTTCAATGCAGCTAACTACAACAAATTCCTTCTAAATAGCAGGGAAGCATCACAACCAAGAAACAAGTTTATGCAGAACTGAGTTGTTTTTCTCTCTAGAAACAGAATTTTCTAATCAGAAATCCATCCAGCTTTTTCTTCTCCTTTTTGTTTCTGGAGCCAACCCAATCCTTGTAAACTGCACCCCTTAACCAAGCCTAGAAACCATGAAGGAGAGGTATCTTGATCCCTGGTAACCCAGAGTGGCCATTCCTGTTTGAAATTCTAGCATCATCCCTGAATCCATTCTTTCACGATTAGGAACTTCTGGTTCTAGTTGATGTTCGCCAGGAGTGGAGTGAATGAATCAAATTTTTATTCCAGTAGCAAGAATCCACAGCTCTCAAATAGCATTCCACAGTAGGTGAATTTCAAACAACCAGTCCTCCTCTAGAAGCAGAGCACAGCCTTGTCGTTCTTATCATTATCATTCATCAAGTACACAACACACACTTGGCGTTATAAGGAATGTTTAGGTTGATAGTGGTTTGACGTGGGTTTTTTGTCTTAGCCATAAGCACACCTTGGGTATCTAAGGCCCCTTTCACCAGGAAATCCAAGCATCCTATAAACACATTTTCCTTTATCTTTTCAGCATTGTTAGAGACAGATGTAGACTCTTAAGATTCTGTTTTTCCAGCAGATGAAACTGAAATAGAAGAAAGTTAGGGGAGCAATGCTCAGCTCCATGGAAGTGAGCACAGCTGATATTGAAGATGGTGGGGGAGGCTAGAGGCTATAAGCAGAGGGAGGAAGAATTTCAGGGAAGGAATTTTGGCCTGGGTTTCACACTACTCAAGTGTTTTTTGTTTTAATTTACAAACTTACACTTATCTCGTGCAATGTAGCACTCCAGGCAGTGAAAATAAATAACTGATGACATTCATCTCGTTTAATTCTCTCAACAAGCCAATGAGATATACATGCTTTATCCCCATTTTTTTCAGGTGAGGTAACATGGGGTGAGAGGAGCTGCTAGTAGGATGTGGAGGCAAGACTAGTCCTCTGACCAAACCCCATCATTGTATATTGTATCAAGCTGCCCTGGTGTTATCCCTCATACCAGGATGTACAAGGCTTGATCTTGGCCCTCAAAAGAGCTTCCAGGCTGGTACAGAAGACAGCACGTACCCCCTTAGTCAAAAGGGGAGGAAAGAGAATAAAGGGCCAGAGGCCCACCAGGGAACTGCCCAGCCTCAGGGCTCCCAATTAGAACCTTGCCCTCTTATGTTTTTATTTTAAATATTTATGAATGGCAACTTAGAAAAGGCTAATGGTATAGGGAAAAAATAAAAATCATTATCTTGTGACCCCATCTCTGTTAATATTTTGTACTTCCTCCTGCCTTTATATAAAACTTTATATAATAGTACTCACACTGTGTATGCAATTTTGTATCCTGCTTTTCTCTTTTTAACACAATGTATTTTTCATAAGCATTTTCCCTCATCCTTAAAGCCCTTGTTAAACACAAATTTTCAGGCCTTCATAATATGCCATTCATTCTATGAATCATACCGTGGTTTATATAACCATCCCCCTACAGTGGACATGGAGGGTTTCACTAGCTGTTAGAGGTAATACTTTGGTGAATATCTTGACTCAGAGCTTGACCCACCTTTTTTACATGGTTTTCTTGGGATCAGTTCCTTAACATTTTCCCTCTAAAGTCTTACTCCAGATCTGAGATTGGGAGGTTAAGTTGAGGTGCAGCATCTCTCAGAAAACACTGCCCCCAGTTATCCTTTTTTTCCAGAGGAGCTGTCAGACCCTCCCGAAGTGGAGGGGAATGACACCGGTCCCCATGTGGAGCCACCACTGCCGGTGCAGATCCAGATAGCCACGGACGTGATGGAGCGCTGCATCCACTTGATGTCAGATAAAAGCCTGAAAATCCGCTTGAAGGTCAGTGTGCAGCCCTACCCCTGCGTTCACAGAGCAGCGGGATGAGGTTTGGTCTGCGGGCGGTGACTGCAGGGTGAGCAGGAGCCACCCTTATCTCCGGTGCATGTGCGGTGGCCAAGAGAAGGCCCCAGGAGGAATTTATCTGTGGGATGCCATCTTAGTCTTTCTGTATCGACCCAGATGCCAAAAGGGAGCTGAATCCCCTTGATGGAATTAAAAAGCACAAAGTTTCAGAGAGTCATCACATCTCCAAGGGGCGGGGTGGGGGAGTCATAAGCTTTGGGAAGGATATCATTTTCTGTGCCGACTTAATATGGGACACAGGTTTTAATACTTTAAAGTGGTCATTCTTCCAAGCCTTACTGTAGCCCTTATCTCTGTTTCCGCTTCCATTCTCATCCTAGGCCAAGCATCAACACTTATTAATCTTACATCCTCACTTGCTGGCAGTTTCTGAAGCAGCCTCCCCATCACCAAGGTCTTAAACTATACAGTAGTGATTCTGATAACAGGCCAGGGGCATGGGGGCAGGGTGAGCATGGGGGACACAGCTTTCAGATCACCTGGGGGCAGATCTGACACCCAAAGGAAAGCACAGCCTGACCCGCTCCTGCCTACCCCCAAGCAGGAGTGAGAAACACAACCGCCTCCATGAATTACTGATAGCGATGAGGGCACTTTGCCCTGACCAGGGGCAGTGGGCTGGGAAACCCTGGCCCACAGATTGCTTCAGACTTCAGCATCTGGGTTTTGTGGGACTTGTTTAGTCTTCCCAGAGATACTTAGTATTTTCTGTTCCATTCAGGAGTCATTTTTCAGGTGCCTTTTGTTAGTGGTGTCTGGTTGATACATTAACAAAGTGTCTCCCCTCTTCTGGACACTTTGTAGCAGCCATGTATGAAAGTGAAAGTTGCTTAGTCATGTCAGACTCTTTGTGACCCCATGGGCTACACAGTCCATGGAATTCTCCAGGCCAGAATGCTGGACTGGGTAGCCTTTCCCTTCTCCGGGGGATCTTCCCAGCCCAGGAATTGAACCCAGGTCTCCTGCATTGCAGGTCGATTCTCTACCAGCTGAGCCACAAGGGAAGCCCAGTTGCCATGTAAACACTGTAGCTATGGAGAATGTCAGCACTGGAGTCAGATCGGCACACCCGAGTTCAAATCCTGGCTCTGCCCCTCACTAGCCACGTCACCTGGAGTAGATCAGTGTACCTTTTTGAGCATCTTCTGCTTCATCTATAAAGTAGGCATGATGATGACCTACCTCACTGAGTTGTTGGCTATAAATGAAAAGCAGCATCAGATGTGGCGTTTATACTCATTCACTTGCTCACTCAGTACTTGTTGAGGACTGCTACAGATCAGACAGAGGGTGTGTAGGAGGAAATGAAGCAGGCATGATCCCTGTCTTCATGGAAATTTCTGACTCTCGAGGGGAAAGAGGTGATGCACGGAAACACACATGTACGTGGAGGAAATGCTGTGAGGGTAGTAAGAGGTTCTGTGATAGAAAATTCACCCCTGTTCACTCCCACAGCCTATTGAATAAGAGGGAGCTCACGTTCTGATTTAGACCAGGTTGTCGGGTGATGTTTAAGCTTGAAGGCTGGAGAAGGAACCAGCCCTGCAGGGGCAAAACAGAGAGGAGGAACATTCCAGGCAGAAGGGGGAAAGCGTGCATCTTTGAGTCAATGGGGTATGATCAAACTTGCCCGGTTAGTGACGGAACAGAAATCCAAAGCCATTTCCCCGAGTACTACCCTGCTCTCCTGAGGCTTCTCTTCTTCCCCTAACTATTCAGCCCTCAAGGGCAGGGCCTGTTTTGTTCTCTGTTTCTGTTCCAATCTTCCTATGACCAGCACACACTAGGCATTCAATCTGCGTTTCCTGCAGACCTCACTCTGTCTTCCTAACTCACATATGCACCCTCACCCAGTCTGTGCTGGGGAAAGCCTGCGCTGCTCATCATGGTGACTGCTGCCTGTGACCCTGAGCAGGCCGTCTGTCTTCAGTGAACTTTGAGACGTGAGAGATCAGGAGACATATTTTCAGGAAAGGTAAAAAAACCAGTTGACATCTAGGCTACCCCAGACCTCTCTTCTGAGGTCGACCAGTGTCCCAGCTGCCTACTTGACCTCTCTGCTTAGAGGCAACAGAACCCGATCTCCCTCCCCACTCCCAGTTTCTTCCCCTTCCCCTGTTCCTGTCTCATAAAGCTGCACCTGCATCTGTTCAGTTGCTAAGCCTAAATCCAAGCAGCTCTTTTTAATACTTCTCTTCACCCCCCCAAAGAGCAAGTCCTTCAGCAATTTAAGCCATTTCATCTCCAAAACAGATCTCAAACGCTTCACATCCCTGCCTCTGTCTCCAGCATGTGGCCATGACTCCACCCAAGTGGACATATGTCTCGGCTTCCTCCAGGGTCTCCTCACTTCTTCTCGCTCCCACTTCAAGTCCCCTCTCCACTCAGCATCTAGAGTGACCTTTTTAAAACATGAATTGTATCGTATCACATTCCTGAACATTCCCCTGGCTCCCCACTGCATTTAGCACCAGATAAAAAAGTCTTAACGTGATGCCTTCATGGTCCAGCCCCATCTTACCCCTCCTCTGTCACGCTCCAGGCTGCCCTGCTCTAGTTTCTTTTTAATTTTATTTATTCATTTATTTGGGTGTACCGGGTCTTAGTTGCTACATGCGAGATCTTTGTTGTATCATGTGAGATCTAGTTTCCTGACCAGGCATCAAATCCAAGCACCCTGCATTGGGAGTGCCGAGCCTTAGCCACTGGACTGCCAGGGAAGTCCCAACCCTTCTGCTCTTTATGTGACTAGCTCCTGCTCATCCTTTATGCCTCCCTGTGGAAGTTACCACCTTGTTTCTGCCTTGCTCATCTCCTTACGGCAACTTTGCAAGGAAGATACTGGCCTCCCCACTTTTGACAGAGGAAGAAGCCAGCCCAGCAGCCCTCCTGGCAGTTTGTGTGGTGTAGAGCCCTCCCTTTAGTGTCTCTGCGTTTCTGCCTTGACTTTGTCCTTTGTAGCACTTGTCACAATTAGCATTCATTCATCCCTTTATTTGTCTTAGCTAAGGTCTAAGACCTTGGGTCTTTCCCCAGTTGACCATAAGCCCCCCATGAAGGCAAGGAACCATATGTATTATGAACGTACGTATTTTGTCCCTGTGTGCCTCCCACCCAGTATACCTCACCAGTGCTTGGCATGTAGTCAGGAACTCATGAATGTTTATTTGACTTATGAGGGTCTAAGCTTTATTCTTTTTAAGTGGCGACTTGATTGCAGGTATTTGGTTTCAAGCCTTTACGGTCTGCTGCAATCGCGTCCTCTTCCCTTTCAGGTCCTGGATGTGCTGGATCTGTGCGTGGTTGTTCTGCAGTCCCACAAGAACCAGCTGCTTCCCTTGGCTCATCGGGCCTGGCCCTCGCTCGTACACCGACTCACCAACGATGACCCCCTGGCGGTGCTCAGAGCCTTCAAGGTACCGCACTGGTGCCCCACTGCCATCAGTCATAGGGATGGGGGGATGTAAGCTAGAAGCTCAGCAGTGTTTTGAGGAGATTGGTTCTCTCTTTATCTGATGTGACCTACTATACCTTGAAAAAAGTACAGAAAAATAAGAAAAGCACAGAGAAAAAAAATGAAAGTCAGTTTCCTTTTGAATTTGAAGTAGAATGAGTGAGCTAGTAGATGAAAGGGCCACCAGTATCCACTGAGCACCTCCTGTGCCCCAGGCAGCACGCTTGGCAATTCTCCATGTGTGAGCTCATCTCCTTACAACACCCTTGCAAGGAAGATACTAACATCCCCATCTTTGACAGAGCAGGAAACAAGCCCAGAGATATTAAGGAACTTTCCTCAAGATCACACAGCTAGGGACTTCCCTGGTGGTCCAGCGGTTAAGAATCCGCCTGCTGATATAGGAGACACAGGTTCAATTCCTGGTGCCGGAAGATCCCACATACCTCAGGGCAGTTAAGCCCTTGTGCCACAACTGCTGAACCCACCGTCTGGGGCCCACACTGCACAACAAGAGAAACCACCACAGTGAGAACCCCACACACCGCCCGCTCACCACAACTAGAGAAAGCCCTCACACAGCCGTAAAGACCCAGCACAGTCAACATTCAAAACAAAGGTCACACAGATAGTGAGTGATAGAACCTGAATCTGTGAGCTCATGCCCACCTTCTGTGCATGGCACAGAGAGTCAAGGTGAAGAGGCCGAGGGTCTGCAGTCTAGCGGTGGGCATCCTCTGTCCAGCTGAGCAACTCTGGACGAAGCTTGTGGCCACCTAGCCCACCTTTCTCATAGTTGTTGATGTCGAGGATAAAATGGGACTATTTGATGAAATGCTTCGAAAAGGTAAAAGGCTTCTGTGTATGTATGGTATTATTCTCCCTGAGTTAGTTTGGCTTATGTTAGCACACATATTTCGGCTTATTTATTTATATCCTTCCTTGTTCTAAAAAGCACTTAAGGCAGCTTACAGAGATACATTTACCATGGCAAGCTAACATAAATTAGAAGTGGGTGAGCAAGATAAGGCAAAGAAAAAAAGATGTGTAGGGATATAAAATGAAGCCAGGGATGCAACAGATATGCTTGGCAGAAGTATATTGTGTTTCTGTAAGATTCTTCAACATATACTGGACCAAAATGCAAGCTTACACTGATAACATACAAAATTGCTAATGTATTTTCAAAAGCAAAATGTGCAAGGTGACACACAGATGTGCTGGTGGTGGGGCGGGTTGGGGAGAGAGAGAGGGAAGAAGAGAAGTTAGGGGAAGGGAGGAGGAAGGAGGTCTTGCTCAAATTGTACTCATCTGTGCTGTTTCCTTTAAGAAAATTAATAGGTTATCTGAAATGACAGCAAGTGTGGAAAAACCAAAAAATGTAAAGGTGTATGCACTGTAACTGAGGCTGCTTTCCCACTGCCAGTCCCATTGGTGACCCTTAAGCTCCGTCAGGCCTTGTGCAGTCCAGCTGAGGGCCCTGAAATAAGTGCCTCATTCTCTACAAAGTCGGCAAATGTTCTCTGTGCTGGATATGCCTTGCTTACCAATTTTTAAAGAAATTCTTATTATCCTGTACACTTGGTCCTGTGCAGTGGGGCAAAACGTTTCAATATGTTCTGCTAGAGAAAGTTTGAAACGAGACATGCAAAGAGACTGCCTGTTGTGAAAGTTGGAATGAGGATGATGTACATAAGAGACTGTGCCACGGAACAGAAGGAACTCTGACTCAGCTCTGCCCACCAGGGTCCCTGCCCAGACCCAGCCAAGGACCTCGGCCAGTCACTGCCGTCCTGATGCCTGCACATGGCAGCCGCTGAGCTGGACCTGGGCTCCTGGGCCTGTTTGTGTGTGTTGAGCCAGCTAGAGTTAACAAGCACAAGTCTTTCCTTCAAGGGCTGTTAGGAAGATTCAAGACATGATCTATGTGAACTGCTTTAAGCTCTTGGGTTTTTTTATTTTTTAAACAAAAAAGGGAGGAAAATCCAGGTATTAACCATATTATTCATCCAACTCAAGATTCCTTTGAATTATTCTCCACGTAATCTGTATTTATGGATAGAAGCAGCCATGCCTCAGGAACAGAGACCTCCGAATTCATAACTGTCAGAATCACAAACCATGGGCAAGGAATTCACAGCAATAATTCTTTTTTTTTTTTCAAGCAGAGACTGAGATGAAATTGAATTACCAAACATCCTCTTAAATGCTCTTGCTGCCTTAGCGATGTTCAGTCACCGGATTAGGCACTGTTTCTGCAGGTTTTGCGTACCCTGGGAGGCAAGTGTGGCGATTTTCTAAGGAGCCGGTTCTGCAAAGATGTCTTGCCAAAGCTGGCTGGCTCTTTAGTCAGCCAGGCTCCCGTCAGTGCCAAAGCTGGACCAGTCTACTCCCACACGCTGGCCTTCAAGTTGCAGCTGGCCGTCTTACAGGGCCTGGGCCCCCTCTGTGAGAGACTGGACCTCGGTAGGTACCAGCCAGTTTCGCCTGGACCCACACCCCATCCTCTCTGTCTCACCCCTCTGTTGCCCTCTTTACTTGGCCCTGCTCCCCTCAATCTCCCTTCCTGTGCACATCCTTCCATCTCACTTCAGCCTTATTTATCCGTTTACCTTGCTGTGTTTTTTGACTTGGGGATGGAGTACACAGCCCATGCATCTTGCCGAGCTGTTCCAGTTTCATGCAGCAGCAGAGGGTTACTGCTCGTCCCTGATGAAGTCTGAGGGCCAACGCTTGTTTTGTTTTTCCTCTCTGCAGGTGAGGGTGACCTGAATAAAGTGGCGGACGCCTGCTTGATTTACCTCAGTGCCAAACAGCCTGTGAAATTACAAGAGGCGGCCAGGAGGTACGTCTGCTTGATCACCCGCATCTCTTTTACGTTTGTCCTAAATTATGGATGATTTGCTAATGGCGAGCAGAGTGGAGGCATCTCTGCTCCTTTCTCTTCTCTCTCTCTTCGCCAGGTTAAGATGGGTTCTTTAATTGTGCCAACATCCAGAGATGGCATTTTGACTAGACGCCTTTCTCTTTGAAAGTAACCTTTTCCTCTGGTGCAGCGTCACAACAGTTCCAAAGGGGCCAAAAGCATAAAGACAGTGTCCTGGAGGGGAGCAGGCAGAGAGTGATTGGCTTCTAGCTCTCCTCCCTGGTGACCCTGGCACCTCTCTCTTAGCTCTCCCACTCGCCAAGCGAAAGCACTGGGTTATTGATCTAGCAAACCTTGGCTCCGCAGAATGTCTTAATGGTCTTCGGGTGCCACAGACCCTCACAAATCGTATGCAGCACTGTGTGTGTGTGTGTGTGTGTGTTGTGTGCATGTGCGTGCATGCATGCATGCGCGCAAGCAGACACATGCATGTCTTTTCCTAGATGGAGTCTACATCATTCATCTGATATATAATAGGAGTCTATGAACCAAGAATCATTCAAAACCCCTAGACTAATGATTTAAAGGGCCTTTTCAACTCTGAAATTATGTGATTCTCATTTCTAAGAGATTTGCTTATTGAAGAATAGCTCTACCACCTCTAACAGAAGAACCTATGTCTGGTTCCTAGAGTCCTAAGGAATATTCAGCAAAAACTAAAACTGAGCACAGCAGCCTTCCCCCGACTTGAGACCCACAGTGCACCCTGACCCCCCTCTCCTGAGCCCTCCTTCTAGCCGGCAGCAGCCTGTGCGCTGGAACTGCCATCCTTGGACGTCTGCAGCAGAGGCGAAAGCTGGCTGGTCTGCCTGGCACTGCCTTCTGCCCTGGGCCTTACAGTTCCACCTCCCCAGGCAAAGAAACAGCCCCTCCCACTCCATCAGCTTCTGGAAACATGCCCCTAATCTTCCTTGGTAGGGTTGGTGTCATCTCGCCCCCTGAAGGGCTGGAAGGCTGCTCTCTGTCTGTGAGTGAGGAAAGCCCACTTGCTCCCTTATAAACCTTGTGCTCTCTGGGAGTGATGGAAATATCTCTTCGAATTAATTTATTATCCTTTGCAGTTTTCTGCTCTTGATTTCCCCAGTTCCCTTTTTTCTTTCTGTCCCTTTCCTGTCACATCCTCTAGGCCCAGAATCAGTCATGGTTTCTCGAGCGCAGGGGCGCATCTCAACCAGCTTCTTGTCCCCAGACATTCTTGTTTCTTAAAGATGAAAATCGTCCTCCCCCAGGCAGAGTCCCTGAAGCTAATTGTGCTCTGATTTAAAGTACAACTCACGAACATGACGGATCCATCTGGAAGCAGATTCTTCTGGGTGTCTGCTATGAGTGAGAGTCTGAAAGGTCTGGTTTTTCTCATCTCCCATCTCATTCTACTTTTCCTCCACCCTCCCCATAGCTGTCCTTCAAATTCAGACCCATCAAACAGACTAATATTCACAATTCATTATCTTTTCATTTCTAATCTTCTTTTCTTTTCTTTTTTGCCACTGAAAGCAATCAAACCCAAACTGGACCTTGCTGACTCTTGAGTTGTAATTCCAGGTGCCTCGGGAGGAGGCGGATGGGGAAGGAGGAGGTTGCTGCCAGCCGGCCTGGCCTGACCGCAGTGCCTTCTGTTTGCTCCACCACATTCCACTCAGGGTTGAGTCAGATGACCTCCTTCTGCCAGGCAGGGAGGAAGTGCAAGGTTGATTGCTTCACAAACGCATCATCTGTAAACTTATTTTGAAGTCAGGGGGAAAAAATACCTGTGTTGTCCTTGATCCGGAGCTGATTTGGCATCTTGATTCAGAAATTAATAAGCTCTCTAAATGGGAGAAGAAGCGTGAGACAATAGGCAGCCTGGTCCCTTTGTGAGTCTGATTGCAGAGCAAAGACAGGGAGAAGGGTGGGCCAATGAGTATGAAAGCAGTCAGACCTCCAGGGACTAACGAACGAGGTCCCCTGAGTGAGACACAGGCCCCAGCTCAGCAAATGGCCGCACATCCATCCAGTTGTTAGTCCTTAATTCACCTCTTTCCTTCACACGCCGCATCCATTCCAGAAGTGAAGCCTGTCTATCGAACTTGCGATATCTCTCTTAACACTGTCTGCTTCTCCTTACCGCCAAGCTGCCAGGCCAGGCACCCTCATCTCTTTACCCGATCCCCTGCAGAAGCCTCACCCCAGGCCCCTGCTTCCACTCCTGCCCCTCAGTGTTACCCCCCCCAGCAACTGTCAGTGACACCCCTACGCACTTGGGGGAGAAGAAAAGGTGGTGTGTTCTTTGCCAGGGCCCACAGGGGAGTCTGTAACCAGAGGGTTACAAAAACTCAAACCTCAGCTCCATATTCAAAAGAACTAGTACAAACTAGAGCCGTTCAGAGATGCCCCAACTCCCTCCGGGGTAGTGACTTTCCAGCACTGGGCAGGTGACTGGCTCGCTTTGGCTGTGGTGGGGCTGGTGAGGAAACCTGGGAGGGTAGGTGGCTGCTCTGAGGCCCACCGCCCCCAACCCAATGCAGAAAGGAGAGGGAGGAGCAGCTGTGTCTGTAGGTCTGGCAGGTGGGGGTTCGGTGAGACCTCAGCAGGGGGCCTGCCTCATGTGGGGATGGAGGCAGACTCAGCAGCTCCAGGCAAGTTCCCCTTTGTGTGTATTCACAGTTGGATTTTTCCTTCCTCCTGTTTACTTCTCCTGGCTCCAAAGAATGACCAAGCCTGTGTTTGCTTTTTTAATTTGTCATATTAAATATAGCCTTTGTGGCAGGCTTTTACATCCCGGCTGTAAACTCTAGAAATGGAAATTGATCAGGGGGTGGTTGATATAACCAAGGCCATAAATGCTAAGAACGGAGATGCCATTCCAGTTTAATGCTTTTATCTAGCGAATGTGCCTTGTAAGGAGGAACATAAATCTTGCAGCTTGGTTGGGGGGAGGGGGCGGGATGGGGGGCATGGGGGTGGGTGGTAGGAGTAGGGGTATAATCTTGCTGTTTGTTACCACCAGGTGTCACTGTTAACTGGCTGTGCAAGAAAACATACGAACTGTCCCAGAGTTCACTTAGTTAAGTGATTTCAGTGGATAACAAATGAGAAAACCATGTTTGGGGTGTGGGAGGAGGGGTCAGCATGTCTGGAGCTATAAATAAGGCCCAGTCCCTGAGAATAACAACTGGAGTACAAAATAACATGTTCTATCAGCCACACCCCCATCTCAGCCTTGGAGAACTTAACTGACATAAATTCCCCAGTGGCCCCAATGGCCTTTGAGGTACCTCCCAGCATGCAGTGGGCCTCCATGGTTCTGTGCCTTTCTGACCACGGAGCTTTTCCTTCTCCTACATGAAAGGAATCTGAGATGAGCGCACATTCCCCCAAATTCCTGTTTTTCCTTCCAATCAGTACATGCTCTCAACCTGGTTCAATTCAGCTCCATTAAAACCACACTCCTCAGGCCTCTCTCCAAGCAGCCTCTGAGGTTCCCTGCCTTTTGCATACATCATCCAGTCAATCTCCCACCCTCAGGCTAAACAGAACAAGAACTGGGCAATATCTGTTTTTTCAAACTTGGAAGCCCATGCCCAGCAAGGGAGGGACAATGCTTTCAGGCTACCTGGTTTCCACCCCCACAGTCCTAACTCCACCTGTCACCCTGAGGTGCCAGGTCGGGGTGCAAGGTGCCAGCAGGTGGTGACCAGCTGGTACACCTCCTGGCTGGGCAAGTGCGGGATGCTGCGGATCCTATGCATGTGGTGGGAAAGGGAGAGAGCCTCCCACAGATGTTGTGTAGACAGGCCCGGGGCTCCAGTCCTGGACGCAGGCAAACCCAGGTTCACATCTTCCTAGCTCTGCGACCGGACCTTGAGCAGGTGGCTTTGTTTCCTTGCCCCTCATCTCCTTTCCCTGTAAACTGGGTTTGGTGATATCAGCTTCCTCCAGACATGTCACGCCGATGCTTAGCGTTAGTGTGTAAGACTCCACTCGGCAATCATTCATGCTGCTGATTGACTGAGTAGCTACTCTGTGCCTGGCACTGTTCCAGGCATGAAAACTAGAGGGGAGCAGGAGAGAGGAGGCCTGTGCCCTCATGATGCTCCCATTCTGGAGTTATATTTATTTGTATGTGCACACCCGTATGGAAAGCGTTAGTCGCTCAGTCGTGTCTGACTCTTCTGTGACCCCATAGGTTGTAGCCCACCAGGCTCCTCTGTCAATGGAATTCTCCAGGCAAGAATACTGGAGTGGGTAGCCATTGCCTTCTCCAGGGGATCTTCCTGACCCAGGGATCAAACCAAGGTCTCCTGTGTTGTAGGCAGATTCTTTACCATCTGAGACACCAGGGAATCATCCATGTGGGGAGATATATAAATTTGCCAAATATATGATGTGTTGGGTATTTGTTACACATACATGTGTACCCTTGGGCATGGTATTTTGGGGGCATGGAAGTGCAGAATCTTAACCACTGGACCTCCAGGGAAGTCCCTGAAAGATCTTTTTCATGTTAGTTGTTCCACCTTTCCCTTACTACTTTTGCTCGAGCAGCCGGGACCAAGTTTGAATGTTCATTTGCTGACTGACTTCCCCACATTCTTTCTAGCAGTAGGATCTCAGCCCATCAAAGATGCAGCTACTGCCTCAAACCCTGGACGAACTCATACTGACAAAGGCTTGTTCATTTCATCCCCGTCAGAGCCCCAACTCCTCTCTTTACCCACATGTGGGCTTATTATATTTGAATGGATCAGCAGCCACAGAGGTGATCCGTTAGTTCAGCTGAGCTTGAAATTAGCAGCTCACCCCCTTAAACGGTGTGGGCAATGTGTTTGAGCTTGGGCTGCCGAGCTGTTTCCCCCTCAGACTACACCCAGCATGGAAATGAGGGCACTCCTAATATTTTCCCTTTTGACATTTGATTAATAGTGGACAAATCCAGACCCAGTAGTTAGCTTTCCTATTATCCATCTTTTGGTAGGCACTGCTGCTTTTCAAGTCTCACTGTTCTAAAAATGTACTCAGATCTGAAGCTGTTCACTGTGTGGATATAGGCATGATTTCCTGGTGTCAAAGATAAGAGACATCTGCCATGCAAATTACAGACGAAGTGGGTTGCTGGGTTTCAGATCGGAAGCCAGGGACCTCTGTGCTACCAATTAAATCAAATGCTACCAATCCTTCCCCTGCTTTCTCGGTGTTGTCATGTGACTGATAATCTGCCAGGGTCATCCAATCTACCACCCAGTGGTAAAGCCCAGTGTGGGGCCTGCATGCAATTGATATGTGCCATACTGGGTCGGGAACCGTGATGCTCATGATGGGAGATCGAGCCTGGTAGCTGGACAGCCTGAACCAAGTGGATTTCAGATATCAAAAGCCTTGGCCGACTACAGAGTGGTCATTTCATCCCTTTGTGAAGTCTGAGGTCTGACATGAACACCTAAGAGGCAGGAGTGAATGTTGACAATCTCAGTGCCAAGTGAAGTAGCCAGGGACATGGCCTCAATTATCTTATTATATATGTATTTATTCAAAAGATGCTTTAGAGTCTCTTATTCACCAGATACTGTGCTGAGAGTTCAAAGGTGAAGACCACGGTAGAGTTGGCCTCACATGACTGCTTAGTAGTGGTATCACCTTGGGCAAATTAATTTCCTTCTGGAAGTCTCAGTTTCCTCATCTACAAGACTAGAATAAGCATATCTTTTTTTTCTGCATGATAAAATTATTACAAAAATTTAGCAAAGTCATGTATATTAGTCTATAACACAGAATGTCAGCCCAGAGTAAAAAGTCAATCAGTAGTAGTCATTATCATTATTTAAACTTCCTCCTTATTCTGAAAAAGACCTCGAGTATCTTACAAACAAAGTGTATGCAACAAGGTAAATAAGAAGCGAAGACGTTTTTTAAAGGAAGAATAAGAAGAGGGAAAACAAAGTGAAGCCAGGGCTGAGGTTCATTTGTAAAACACAGACTTGGAACTCTTCACCTCTGCTAGAGATGAGCCTGCAGCAGGCTCTGGGCTTCCTAACAGAGGAGGCAGAGAGGAAGACATACCTGCTGTGCGACTTCCAGTCATTACTGAAGTCAGAACGGAAAGCTTTTAGAAGGCAGCCCTCTCTGGAATTCCCTTGGTACTGAACCCTTGGGTCATCTTAGAAGAACACTAGGTACATTTGTGACTGATGACTCCTAACAGCCTCCTAACAGTAAATACAGAAACACATTTCCTAGAGCTGTTTCTTACAGCTCCATCAGTGGAGGCTGCTGGCTTGGTGCCCAAGCGTGGGTTGCAGGACAAGAGTTCGAAGGTGGCAGGGAAGGGGGCACAAAACAGGTAGGCTACCAGGAAGATGTCTTTTTCTGCAAGGGTGTGAATCTTCCAGGGAGGGCCAGGAAACTCGGCATGCAGCCGGAGAGTACAGACAGCCAGGGCCACTTTGAGATCCATGCCCAGCAGCGTTGCCATCGTGGGATCTGGGCTGTCAGTGGGGCCTGGAGCCGGGAGAGCTAGCCAGATGGGAAGGACTGCTTTTAAATCCGGCCCCAGTGGGATTTAAACCTGTCTCGGCTCTGGCTTATTTTTGAATTGTCGGTAACAGATTGGGCCTCTCAGTGCCATATCTTTTTAAATATGCACAAAGCCATGGAGTCATTCCACTGCAACTATGATACTTTGTCTTCTGGTACTTTAGGGACTGCATTAGCATCATAAGCTTCCCCTAGTGTTTATGGTTTTAATTCCTGTCCCGGTTGCATTTAAAAATGTTTTTAATACCGGCCTCTGCGTGAGTGTGCAGGTTGGCGATCGATAGATGAATGACTGTGAACAGGTAAATATAGTTAAGTCGAACGAGTATGTATAGCTGCAAAGGCAATTGGTGGTATTTATTTGGAGAGTAAATCGTTGCTCCAAGTCATAATCCTCCATTTCCAACATTTAGAAACAAAAAAACGGCCTCCGTGCAGGGGAAGATGGCTAAATTGAATAGCAAGAGGACAGGCTTGAAATACTGGTTAACCAATGAAGCGAGACCCATTAGAGTAAATTACCAAGTATGGAAGCATAGCCCCACTGCTTTGCTGACTCCGACACGTGGATACCCTTAGCATCCGTTTATTTAAAAGGAAACACACAGCCTCATTTGTAGCATCAGCATGTACCGAGTCAGCAGGTACAGAATCATGGGAGAAGAGGTGGCCGGGGAAGAGAAGAGCATGGTGGCTGTTCTGCCAGAAAGGGAACCACAGGGAAGCCAAAATCACTTTGCAGTATGCCTGCTTTCCAACAAGTGAGTTTATCCTCCGGTTGCGTTTAGTCGCACCCGCATAGAGACAGCCTGTGTCGTGTCCCTAAGGAGACGCCCTGAGTAACTTCTTTCAATGCCCCAAATAAATAAATAAATAAACCTCTCAGAGCTGCAAGCTCTTTACCACTGGCATTTATGCAGACAGCTCATGAGAGCATTTTATAAATCCAGAAGGAGACAAGGAGCAGCAGATCCCTCAAGCAAGTAATTGACGAGAAAGAATAGCCTGTCACCCAGGAGAACTGGGAGCACTGAATTTCAGTTACGGTTTATTTAGCTTTGCCGAGCCTCGATTGGCCGGCAGTTTTCTAGAATTCCCCTTGAAGCCAGCGCGGTCTGGCATGAGATGGTGAGGACATACTCCATAATATTCGCGTCTTCAGCAGAAGGGTGTCTTTTGGGTTCTGCCCCGCTTGGGATGGACAGGCCCAGGATTCAGCCCCCAGATTTGAGAACTGCTGGGGCATGTTGGAGCTGGAAGGGGCTTAGAACCAATCCAGCTGATGTCCAGGAAAGACTTGCTGGGTCCCCACCTCAGGAGTCCTTCCCCGGCTCCGGCCCAGCCGTGACCTGAGCCTGGCCCTCTTCATGTCGCACTGTGGGTGTCTGTGGTCCATCTGTCCTCCCCCACCAGACAGGGAACCCTGAGGCCAGAGCCTTTGTCCACCCATCTTTGTGTCCCACACACCTGATGCAGCTCCCCGCGCTGGACCAGGCGCCAGTAAACATTTGGTGAACCATGCAGAGATGGGACCAGACCCAGCCAATCAGATTCGAGCAGCATGTTTCCCAGCCCCCCAGGCACCCCCACCCCCGGCTTTGTCACTCAGAGCACCTGATATTGATCATAAAGGAATGAGTCGCATTCTGTTGGTTTGGTGTCTGGAGTTTATTAGGTACTTACTGATACCCGTCAACTGTAGATAGGGCTGAAGTGCAGGGAAATGGCTGCCTGCATGAAGTGAAATTCAATAAAACCGCATTTTAAGTGAAAAATCAGTATAAACACCAGGCTTCTTTGCCATGGAAACAGAGGTTGCTTAGAAACTGCCTAACGGCGAGTTCTAAATTTTTTAAAGTCAAGTTATCATTTAAGCTACATGGCCCTACAGGTTATTGAGAGATAATCACTCGCCTCAGGACACTCGGAGGCAAGAGGCCCAGCCGAGTGCCTCCCAGAACTCTGGGGACCAGATAATCTCTTGATAACTGTGCCCCCTGGAGCCACTGATTTGGGCCTGGGGGAAGGAGAAAGAAATTTTTGTGCAGGAGTTAAATGGTGTACACATATATATATATTTTTTTTTTTTTTTAAGTGTTTTGGGGGGCTTGAAAAAAGATGGAGTTGGCCATTTGGCGTGTTCACCAGCCATCCCAGCCATGTCTCAAGATGTATTAGGAACATTTTCCAGGCAGTTACTCCAGTCAATTCAAAACAGAGGTCTCCTCTTTGTCTTTCATCTTTCGATTATGCAGAAGGATGCTTTCAGGGTCTTCGGCTTTCTGCCTTTCCCTGTCTGGGTGCCCCTCTCCCCTAAAAGGGCAGGAATCGGGCCCGGGACAGGGTGGTCCTAGAGGTTGGAGCAAAGCCGGGCCTCTGAGTAGTCAGACAACATCTCCTGGGTCTCAGGCTTAGCTCCCAGGGCCTCAGAGTGAACGAGGGTCTGGGTTCAGAATTTGTCAGTGTTTAGAGTTCAGCAGGTCGCATGTCTTTTGCTAAGCAAAGAGCACAGCTCTGCCTACCAGCCACCTGGCACAGTTGCATGGCACAGTAATTGCTCCCGACCTCAGGCACACGGAGGACAAAGAACAGTGCATTCATTTCTTCCTGAAAATAATGGGCAAAATTACAACCCCAGTGGCTGAGAATTGGGACCCCTACCAAGTCAATATGAAGGAAATTATGACTGTAGCAAAAGACAAATGTTCTGCCCCTTTCAGAGCATCTGAGAATTTTCCATGGTGTGGCAGTCCTGCCGGGGTTGGTAGTGATAATTATTCCTGAGACACACACACTCTTTCTGGAAGGAACAGTTGTTTTCATCATACACTTCAAAGTGCTTTCCTGCACCTCATCTCCTTAGAGCCTCCGAACAAACCTGTGAAGAGGGTGGGGCCAGTGTGATTATTTTCCTTTGGAGAAAGAGGAAAACATGTTCACAGAGGCAAAATAATTTGCTTCCAGACGCAGAGAGAAGAAACTAGCATAGCCAACCTGCCATTCTGGGGATTCTATCACTTTAGGAGCTCAGGAATGAGACCCAAAATAATTCTTCCAAGAGTTTGGCCCTGGCTTCTAGAAGAAGATGAACTTTGCACGTGATTTTTCCTTTGCTTCCCTGTTAGTGTCTTATTTAGGGATCCTGAAGGGCAGAAAGAGTGGCTTCCTTCCTTTTCCTTTCCTGCCAACGAATGCAACACCCGAATTTAGCAAGTTAAAAAGGGATGCCGAAAATGAACTTCAGCGTTGCAGAACAGAGTGGTGACTGATCTGGGCTGCAGCACCACTTGGCTGGGTGTCGCCCAGATCAAAATACTCCTTGAAGTTGAGAGTGTGCACCCATGCTGTCGCTTGAAGAATTGTTCCAGTTCTTGAAGGGGGAGAAAAAAAAAAATCAAATGAAATCATTTGCATTCTAACAGCCTTTGGCACCAGGGAAAACTGTCAACTGTATCACGTGTAAATAGAAATCTGCTTCCCAGTTTTGGTGCATTTTTTCATCACTTCCCTCGCCACTGTAATTATCAAAGATATTTTTGTTTTTAAACAAAAATTGTCTCCTACGCAGGCCCCATCTCCTTTCTGCGGTGAAGTGGAAACAATGAATTAGAATATTCTAATCACTCTCCAGGAGCCACCGCTGAGGTTATAAACCCAAGATTATCCTGAGTAAAGAAAACTTCAGGCACTAGACAGGTCAGAAAACCAGAGTGCCCCCTCCACCTGTCTCCCTGGCCACCTGAGCCCACATCTGTTAAACCCAAGGAAGGAAGCAAAACTGGCTCCACTGAAGTACATCCTGAATCCGTCCCCCAAGGGCACAGGCTTTTCAGATTAACAAAATTAAAAACCAGAATTTAGCACCAGTTAGCAACCGTTTTGGGCATGACAGAGCAGGCACGCCACAACTGTTTAAGTTCTATCCAACGCCCAGTAGTAGGGGAGAGGCTCCTCAGAATGGTCATCAAGAATAAAACATGATCCATCAGATAGATTCTGTCCGCTGTTAGCTGGTAGACAGGGATCCCATGCAGGCAGCCCTGTGTAGGGCCGGATCTGCATTTTCCCTATTAAACCCCAGCAGAGCCCTGGGTGAAGTGTATCTCCCATTTTCAGAAATGAGGAAGCTGAGATGAAGATAAATCACGCAGCTAGTGACATCTGTGGTAATGTGACTCCCATTAGTGACATCAGTGGATCCTTCCTTAGTGGTGAGCCATTCACCTCTTCTTTAGGTCATTTTACAGAATATAGCTAT
This sequence comes from Ovis canadensis, assembly GCF_042477335.2. Lineage (NCBI taxonomy): Eukaryota > Metazoa > Chordata > Mammalia > Artiodactyla > Bovidae > Ovis > Ovis canadensis. Next base: position 82,237,761 of record NC_091257.1, on the reverse strand, counting down.
TTCAGCTCTAATATTTTGGTCACCTGATGCAAACAGCCAACTGATTGTAAAAGACCCCAATGCTGAGAAAGTGAGGGCAGAAGGAGAAGAGGGCATCAGAGGATGAGATGGCTGGATGACATCACCAATGCAATGGACATGAACTTGGACAAACGATGGGAGATGATGAGGGATAGAGAGGCCTGGCGTGCTGCAGTCCATGGGGTTGTAAAGAGTCAGACATGAGTTAGCGATTGAACAACAACTATTTCAGCGAGGGATGCTATCTGAAGTCATGAGTGTGCAGCGTGATAAGTCCCTTCCTTACTAAACATGAAACCGGTTCAATCAAATGTTGGTTGAGTGCTTACCGTGTGCACACCAAACACCTGAGATACAGCAGGGAAACAGGCGTCCCTGGCCTCAGGGGCTTGTGCTATAAGGAAGGGAGATGGTCAGTCAACAGGCTGTTGACAAATGCTGAGAAGAGTATCCTGAGAAGGAAAAGTCAGGCAAGCACCTGGGCGAGGTGGCCGGGAAGGCCACCCTCTCTGTGCAGGTGGCACAGGCGCTGAGATGGGTAGGATGGCTGCAAGAGAGCCACCCAGCTAGGGAAGGGCCTCACCCTTCCTGAGACTGAAAAGCCAGACACTGCATCGCTGAGTCAGCCGAGTGTAAGAAGTTTACACCTGGGTTGCCCAGTGCCGTGGCCCCGGGCATCGTTTAGAAATGAAATGTGAGCAGATAAGAGGCAAGGGTTGTGACCCCATGATTCAGACCAAGATAAAGAACCTCACCTGTGGTGGGTGCCTGGCGCTGGATAGCCCAGGCCCTTCCACTGTGTTTGTGTTGTGTTTGTGACCAATACTTGGTGTCTCCTAAAGGTCTCAGGGCAGGGCTTAGCCGATCCTGCCATGGGAAACAACTGGATCAGATCTCTCTGTGGGTGAATCCAGACCACCGAAATTCCACGGCTGTCAGAGGCCTCGGCTACTGAGTTCAGCAGCTTGCTGGAGGGAAGAGATAAGGACCTGAGGCCCACAAGTTGAGGGTTTTGCCCAGGCTCCCCAAGCAGGACAGAGAGTCCCTGCCCATGACTGGTCCTGTGAGCAGAGAGGACCTTGTAATGGAGGTGGGCCTTATCCATTTCCTTCCTTCTAAAAACTGCTTTGTAGCCAAGAATTTAACCACTTTTCTTTGCCAAGAGCTTGTTTGATGTCAATATGGTTCCGCTCAGACTAATTACTTTCCTTCTCTCTCTGTCAACGGAAATGAAACTCTTTACCTCTCTTTCTGTTAGACTTTGGGACCATCATAATGGTCTTCAGAACTAAAGCGGGTTTTGTTCTGCTGTTCAAAGTGATGTGGTTATCAGTTTTTTTCACAAATCGCCCAGTATAGAGCCTCTGGGGGTGCGGGGAGCCCAGCAGCCCCCTCCACGCCCCCATAGTCCTTTTCCATCTCTCCACAGCGTTTTCCTCCACCTGATGAAGGTCGACCCGGACTCTACCTGGTTCCTCCTGAACGAACTTTACTGCCCAGAGGAGTTCACGCCTCCCCACCCCAGCCTCCACCCTGTGCAGCTGCGAGGGGCCACCAAGCAGCAGAACCCCTACTCAGCTAACGTGCTCCGCCTGCTCCCGGAGCTGCAGTGACACCCCTCCCCGGGCAACCAAGTGGACGCCAGAGGAGGTCCCTTCCCTCCCCTGCCGAGGAGGACGAGGACGTGGGGCCAACCCCCTCGCCCTGGCGAGGGCGGTGGCGGTGGCAGCAGAGAAGGCTGCCAAGGTGGATTAGACAGCCGATCGATTTATAAATTGATCGATCACACAACTGCTCAGAAATTGGATTGAAGGAAAGCAGCCGACTGTTATTTATATTTCATACCTGGTGTTTTCAAATGACATTGTCTGGCAGCTCTAAGGGCTTAACTCCTTAGCGCACCACCTCTGCGGCCCCAGCTGCCTCACAGGCCACCCCCCACACACACACCCATACCCGAGAGCTTGGGAACACATTGGGCAGAGGCCTGTGCATCGTGTGTGTCCTGTGAGCGCTCAAGGACCACGAGGAAGCGACACCCATCCACGAGTTTTCTGGTCACTGGCCGGCAGCACCAACTCACACACCTCCCTCTCCTCAAATAAGGAGATGGAACCTCACTGTTCTTTGGAAGGAGGTGAAATAAAGGCACTTCTTGGATGAAAAGTATGATCAAGACCTCACTTTGAAGTTTGTTATTTCAATTGGGTGACTTTTTAAAAATGAGTTTATGTTTGTAAAGGGATAATACAGACTCATGGTATAAAATCCAAGTGGTACAAAACACTGAGAAGTCATTCTTCCCATCCTCATTCACCAGACATCTAATTTCCCTCTCTAGAGGCAAATACTCCTGATAGTTGTTTGGATACCTTTTAAGTATTTTCCAACTGTCTGTCATGGATAATGGTCTACTGATGGCCAGGTGGCCGTGACGCAGTTGCACCAGTCAGGACTTGGCCAGCCCTGCTTCATCCCTCCCCTTCCCAGTTACCTCCAAGCCCCCACTCAGCCCCTGCATTATTTTGAAGCAAATCCCAGATGTCATATCCAAACTGTTTTTGTTTTTTTTTTTTAACGGACAACCAGAATAGATTGGGCTTTCCTGGTGGCTCAGATGATAAAGAATCTGTCCACAATGCAGGAGACCTGGGTTTGATCCATAGGTCGGGAAGATCCCCTGGAGAAGGGAATGGCTACCCACTCCAGTATTCTTGCCTGGAGAATCCCATGGACTGAGGAGCCTGAGGGGCAACAGTCCATGGGGTTGTTAAGACTTGGACACGACTGAGCAACTAACCCACAGAATAGCATTCAAAAAATTTTAACAATGGTCCTTTAATATTATATTCAGTCAGTGTTCAGATTTTCCCAGTGTGTTTGAATCAGGATTCAAATAAGGTGTGTACATTGCCATTGTCGATATGTCCCTTAATAAATCTCTCTTAATTTATAGATTCTCCACCTCTTTTCTTTTCCTGGGAAGTTTTTTGTTAAGGAAACAGGTCATTTATTCTACAGCACTTCCCACAGTCTGGGTTTACTGATTACATCCCCTTGGGAGTCATTGCACAGGCTCCTCCTGTCACCTGTATTTCCTATAAATGAGGCAAAACAAGAGATTAGGGTTTTTGTTTTTATTTTTTGGCAGCACTCCTCTGTGGGTGTTATCACTCACTTCCATCAGGAGGTGTGTGGTGTCTGATCTCTTCTTGTGATGTTGGCACTGGTGGGTCGTGCTTGGACCTAGTCATTCATTACGGATCGCAGAGCAGTGCTCTTCCTGCCCCACCATGCCAGCTGGCTTGCAGCTAGAGCCTTGCGTCCCTTCATCAACCATTCAGTAACCTTGAGAGAGTTTGTGTGGAAAAGGCGGGATAAACACTTGATTTTCATAGCTGGGAGACTTAAAACCCACAGATTATGTAAATTCAGGTATACAGCCGCGTGCGCACGCGCACACACACACACACAGGTGCTGAAGGACACACGTGCAGGAATGATGAGTGCTTTCTCAGCAGTTGCATGGTGAGGCACTAGCTAGATAACTCCTCCAGTGACATAGATAATCCCCAAGCTCTAAAAATGAAAAAACAACCAGAAGACAACTGGCATGGGGACCTCGTGGAGCAAGGGTCCCCAGCCCATTCCAGAGAGGTCCCACTCCTTGCCTTGCAGAGCCTCCATGCAAGGGCAGTGGGATGGCCCAGCTGGCTTCTGGTCTGGCTCTGTCAGTGAGTCATCAGCCTCCACCCCCCCACCCCCCGCCAACAACTTTGGGCCTCAGTTCTCCCACCTGGAAAGTGGACGGAATGGGCCAGAGGGAAAACTCTTAAACTTGGACGATTGTAGACTCTGCTAGGAATCATTCCCTGAAAACGTTCCTCCTCCCTGTCACTCCCTGGAGGGTACAGCATCCTCTGAGCCTGCAGTAACGGCTCATCTCCACCTCTTGCTCGGTCCACTCAGCCGACCTCGAAAAATTGTGTCCAATTTCAGATACCTCACCTGTGACCCCACAGGGACTCCAAGTTAAGAAGCCCTGAAAAGAGAGAGATAATCACTTAACTTTCTTCCAGCTCGAAAATTCTGGAGTGATTTCCTTTGGGGAAAGGGAGGAAATACCCTCTAATTGAGGGGATTGTCAAAGGATTCACAGAGCATTGTTCCCGATTCCGCTGGGGACACAGAGTGATAGACTAATTCAATCTCTAGGTCCTGACAAATGAGAAAACAGGTCAGAGAGGTGGTGTGACTTGTCGAGCATGACCTGGCTCCCAGAGAGATTAAAGCAGCCTGCCTTCCTTTACCAGGTGCCAGGGTGTGGCAGGCCAAGATGGTGTGCCAAGGAGTCAGGGTACATGCACACCCACCCTGTACCATGATATTAGAAAGCTCGTGCTCTGGGGAAGCCCTCCAGGGGATAACCTGCACGAGAGAATTTCCGTGATGTTCCGAAAACCCACCGCTTCCTCAAAGAGTTAAGATATCCCGAGTCGCTTTCAGATTCCTGCAGGCAGATTGTTGCACTTGATTAAAAAAAAAAAAAAACTAATTAGAGTGCCTCTCCAGTTATTATTATATTCAGGCAACTTTAATTTTGAATCTGTCCTGCTGACTCAATCTAGTCCTGGTTAATGTCCGCTTTGCAAAGTGATCGTTTCCCCCTGTTAAAATTTCTGGTGCAGCGATGGTTTCTCCTCTCACTCAGGGTGTACCCTGAGTACCCTGAGGGCTGTGTGGCTGGAGACGGGTAGGGGAGGAATGAATAGGCAGATGCTGAAAGGCCCTGCAGTTGAGGTTGAGATGTTTGAGCTCTGATCTGCAGGAAGTGGAGGATTCAGGGATATGTAAAGCTGGACCCAGGGGATCCTGAGAAGAGTTAGATGTGACCCTTGGTGCGGGGGCTGGGGTGGAGCACCATACTCTGGAAAGAACATGGATGTGGAGTTCATCAGAGCTGGGGTTGATTTCTGACTCTGCCTCTTCATAATGGCATGACCTCACTGGGTCACTTTACTTCATTTTCCCATCTCTAAAATGGAGCCACTGGGACTGCCCTGGTGGTCCAGTGGTTGAGTCCACCTGCCAATGCAGGGAGAGTGGGTTCCATCCCTGGTCAGGGAACTAAGATCCCACATGCCAAGGGGCAACTAAGCCCGTGCAGCACAGCTAAAGAAGCCTGCTTACCGCAATGAATATCCCACGTGCTGCTATGAAGACCTGATGCAGTCAAGTAAATATTTTAAATAACTAAGTAAGATGGAGCCGCTGCCACTGCCTCTTTTGGCAGCTGCTTCAGGAGGAGTAAATGCTGTAGTGTCTCTCATGAGTAAGTGCCTGGCTCCCAGGACAACACACTGTCCTTCCCCCATCTCCCAACCCCACTGCTCGTGGTTTTGTTAGGGATGCAACACCTACTCCTCCAAGACACTTAGAGCTGAGCAAGTAGATGGTTATGTCTCTGAATGAACCATCCAGGAACTACAGGGCACCGCAGCAGTGGAGGAGATAAGATCCTAAAAGATAAGCAGACAGGCAGAGAGGATAAAGGGCATTCCAGACAAGGTAATAACATGCTCAAAGGCATCGGGCATACCTGCCAATATCTGTACTCATCATAACTCCTTCCCTTGCAGCTGGCAGGAGACCCAACTCAAAACTGGCTTCAGCTACAGAGAAATGCCTGGGCTCGCATGACCAATAGGCCGAGCTGGCTTCAGCTCCACAGCCAGCCTCTGTCGTTTGATTCTGCTTCCCCCAGTATTGCCTTCCTTCTCAGGAGCCTTTCTCTGTTAAGTGCCTGAGGTGGCCACCGCTAGCTCCAGACAGAGGTTCAACAAACCTAGGAGAGTGAGTTCCTCCTTCTGGCAGCTTCAGTTCTAGTCCTAACACTTGCTCTCCTCAGCTCGGCCCGTCTGTCGCCACGCCCCAAACCAAGCACTGTGCATCCAAGCGGGTATCCACAAACTTTTCTCTGTAAAGGACCAGCTGGCAAAAAAAGGCTTTGCAGACAGGTTCTCCAGGACAGGGGTTCCCAGCCTCTGGGATCTAATCCCTGATGATCTGGGGTGGAGCTGATGGAATAATAATAGAAATAAAGTGCACAATAAATGCAATTCATTTGAATCATCCCCAAACCACTCCCTCCTCTTTGGTCCATGGGAAAATTGTCTCCCATGGCTGGAGACCTCAGCTCTATGGAGTCTTCTTCCCTGATACTTTTTTACAACCTTTTCACATGTAAGCACTATTCTTAGCTCAGGAGCCCCTCAAAATAGGACAGGGGCTTTTTTTTTTTTTTTTTTTTTTTGGCCCAGGGACCTTAGCTTGCCCTGATCTACATTTTCACAGGCAGGCCTGGAGGCAGGTGTCAGGTCAGCTCACCGAACTGTATGGAGAGGGAACTGGGGTGGTTTCCCCTAAAAGGAAGCGCTGCATTTCCGTTACCAGGAAAAGAGATGCGGGGTGGAGAGGGGCCAAGTCGACAGGCTGTGTCTGTGACAGGTGACAAGGGTGGCTTGGCTGTCTAGGGAAGGGGTGTGTGAGGAGGTTGCGGTGGCCAAGGCCACATGTACGAAGGGCCTTGACTTGTCAACCTGGGGATCCCAGCCTTAAGAGATCTAGAGGGGAGGCCTTGGAGGGTTTTTGAATGGATGAGTAATGCACTGAAAGCAGCGTTTTAGGAATATTCATCTCGCGGCAGCGTGCAGGAGAAATTGGAAAGGAGAGAGCCTGGCAATGAAATTGTGTTTCTGAAAGTCCCAGGACGAGAAAATGTACCTCTTCCATCAACCCCAAACTGTTTGACATGCCGTAGTTCATGGGCAACTCGAGGCACATAAATATGTGCTTTAAAGTTTAAGAGTAAGAAGTGAGATGAATGGAACCTCTGATGAGGCTCCCTCCTTGTTCAGAAGCCCGGGGAGTGATTTTCCAAAAGCGGCTCCGGCTGCTATGAGCAAGGCAGGGCTCCTCTCCCTTTGTGTGACTCACCCCAGCCTCTGTGTCGGCCTTGATTGGAAGCAGAGTTGCCCGTGTTGCTTTGCCTCCAGAGTAAGGAAGAGAGGCCAAATTTCAGAAAATAACTCTAAGTGATGGCTGCCTCTATGGAAGCGCTGATTGCTTTATAAATGGCCTTCCTCTCCCCACCCCCCACCCCCTTCCCGACAGAAGTTTGGAGGCGGCAGTGGCTTTCCAAATTATGCTTGAAAAGCAGCCTGATTTCCCTGAGGAATTCTCTCCGAGATGAGGAGCTGGTCTCCCTTTTTTTCCGACACTTTCACCCAGAGTACAAAGCCTGTCTGCCAAGGGCTCGGAGGGAGCGGTGCCCACCTCCCTTCAGAGCCATCAGCACCAGCCGTTAATGAAAATCTCTCTGGACTGCCTGCCTGTGCAGCAGGAAGGGGTTAAAAAGCGCTGATGACCGGCTGCCTCCAACACCCCCTTCCGTTTTCCCCCCTTGGGTAATTCGCCATTCTTTTTGCACAACAGCTCCCGGGTCTCAACCTGTTCTCTCAGTCAGTACCCTCACGTCCTCAGCTTCCTCCCACACAGTCGGCTCTGAGGTAAGGAAGCACCTTCCGGAATCTCTGAGGCCGTTTCCAAGGGAAAAGATGGAGGGGGGCGGGGGAGGTGGAGCAGGGAGAAGTAATGGAGATGAGTCAGAAGTTTCTTCAAGAAGTAAAACACGGGAATTCCCTCGTGAGTCCGGTGTCTAAAATCTGCCTTCCATTGCAGGGGGACGCGGGTTCAATCCCTGGTCAGGCGACTAAGATCCCACATGCTGGATGGCATAGCCAACAAAAAATATACAAGAACTAAAACCCGTTACGTTCCCCAGGGCAGAGGTATGCAGTGGACACAGGCCTTGGTGCACCCCGTTTCCCCTCCGCCCCGTTTCACATCCTTTCTTGCCTCACAGACCCCACTTCCTGCTTTCACACGTTCCACCCGGGACATTGCCCAGTCCCTGAGAAGAGGCCAGAGAGGCCAGCAATGGGAATCTAACCATGCCACAGTTTACAGGTGACCTTGGGCGGACCCTCCTCCTCCCCAGGGCCTCGGTTCCCTCCCTGTCTGCTAGATGAAGGATTTGAACCAAGCAGTCTCCAAAATTGCTCCACCTCCTAAATGGTGACTGACTTGATAATAACGTGTTGGCAAGAATATGGGGGAAACAGGCATGTACGTTGGCAAGAGCTTGGGGTTTCCCTGAGAGTCCAGTTAGCAAGACTCCTTGCTTCCACTGCAGAGGGCATGGGTTTGATCCCTGGTTGGGGAACTAAGATCCCTCATGCTGATCTTGCGTGCTGTGCAGTGTGGCCAATATCTGTATATATGTATATATATATATACATATATACACACACACTCCTCTATCCATGGAATTCTCCAAGCAAGAACACTGGAATGCGTAGCTAGTCCCTTCTCTAGGGGAATATATATATATAATATGTATATTGGAGTAAGCTCTCTGGAGGTCAGCTTGACCATATCCCATAAGCTTAAGTGTACACACCTTTTGACCAGCAATTCTGCCTCTAAGAATTTAATACTGATGCACGTGCACAAAGCGTACCTGCTCAGGCGAGTCACTGCAAGGTTGCTCCTGCTTTGCAGAAACCCACAATACTGAAGGCCCAGCATGCACCAGGCATTATGCTTAATGCTTTACATTAATACCTCAAGAGACTGGGAGCAAAAGATAGGAAACAACCTAATCACAGGAAACAACCTAATCCACCCAGAGGACACTGAAAGACCCCTTCACCCCACCCCCCAAAAAGCCTCACCAGAAGTTCTAGTGAGCTATACTGAACAATGGTACATCCAATGTCATGAAATGTTAACTATTTCCTGAAAGTAAATACGGAATTAAAAAGAAAGCAGAAGGAGGGGTTGGGGAGGGAGGGGGGAGGGAGGGAGGGAGGGACTGGTTAAATGAACTATGGTCCATCCGTATAACAAAATGAACGAAACAACAATGGGTATCAGAATTTTAAATGCACATACTCTTTGACTCAGCAATCCTGCTTTTAGGGATTTGCTTGTCCATATGCAAAGATGGGGGCTTCCCTGGTAGCTCAGCTGGTAAAGAATCTGCCTGCAATGCAGGAGACCCCAGTTCAATTCCTGAGCTGGGAAAATCTCCTGGAGAAGGAATTGGCTACCCACTTCAATATTCATGGGCTTCCCTGGTGGCTCATATGGTAAAGAATCCATCTGCAATGGGGGAGACCTGGGTTTAACCCCTGAGTTGGGAAGATCCCCTGGAGGAGGGCATGGCAACCCGCTCCAGTATTCTTGCCAGGAGAATCCCCATGGACAGTGGAGCCTGGCAGACTACAGTCCATGGGGTCACAAAGAGTCAGACATGACTGAGCAACTAAGCACAGCACAGCATGCAAAGATGGTGAACACAGTGTTCATTGAAGCAATGTTTGCATTAATAAAAGTTTGGAAATGACCTCAAGGTCCATCCAGAGGGTCTTGACTAAATAAGTGTCATACTATCGTGCCAAATAGACTTAAAAAAGAGCTAGTTCTCTGTGTACATCACCAAGATTTATTATTAAAGAAAAAGGCAAGCAGAGCAATGCTAGTATTTATGGGGGACAGAGATACTTTATGTGCGGAATTCCTCTTAAAGAATACCCAAGTGGCAGCCTTCTAGGAAGAATAGCAGGATCAGTGATGAGAAATCTTTTCACATTGTACCCTTCATATCTTCACATTTTAAAGCCATATACATAATCATATGTGTAACTTCTTCACTCACTCAAAAAATTATTATTAAAATATAAGGCATTTGTGAGTCTGTTATTCTACTCACATTTTGGTGATAGGAGTATAACATCATCTGGGCTTCTTCTCATGTGATTTGCATTTCTCCAGGGCAACCAGGCTTGGGAAAAGGAGGTACTGCTTAAGCCAAATAAGGAAAGGGATCTTGGCAAAGATCCCTTCACAGGATGGGTTGTATACTGTACAGGCAACCACCACACAGCTCCTGTGTGCATGGAGAAAGACCATCCCCCCATCAGTGCCCCAGCTCATCTGAGCCCCTCAGAGCCCTAAAAGAAGGTGGGGGCTCAGAGGCTTTCCTAGCTGCCTTAGTGCTCTTGGGCATTGCACGTTGCCCTCTGCCCTAGCCTCTACTGTGGCTCTGTCAGGCTGGCAGCCTTGTCCCTATGGAGAGATGGCGTTCCTGGCTGCATCTTCAACACCTTGGACAGGGCTGTGGCAGGTACCTTCCTCTCACTGTTAGAAGGACAGCCACCTAGGGATGGGCCCAAAGGCACCAAATAGAGGGCAACGATAGAATTCAAACCCGAGGCAGCCGACATCACATGATGAATTACATGATCAGTTACACCAGGTTACGCCACAGAATTCAGAATCTGCAGGTTGGAAACTTCAAGTCCGTCCAACAAGCATTTTTCGAGGCTTTTTATGTGCCATACCCCAAGACAAAAAGGCATACATTCTGTCTCCTAAGAGCGAAGCCCAGAGGAGAGCTGTTAAACAAGACAGTCATCATGAGGAGGCGTTGATAAAGTCTGGATTGGAAGAAGGTTGGGAGCAGCAGTTAAGAGCATGGCCTCTGGACATACAGCCTGGATTTGACTTCTGACCCTGCTGCCTCAGCAAGTCTCTTCATTGCTCCAAGCTTCAACAGAATGAGCATAAAAATCATACCTCCCTGAGAGCATGGTGAGAATTAGAGCCTGGTGAGATTAAAGTGCTCGACTCAGGGCCTGGCCCCTGGGCAGTGCTCTGTAGGAGCTGGTTGTCAGGCGACGATGATACCTTAGAGGTATAAGTGCCAGCTCAGAACGTGAACTGAAAGGAAACTAGGAGGCTTCATGGAAGAGAGGCCATCCAAGCTGGCTTTACAGTATTTGCCCCTCAGACAAAAAGGGAGGGACCCCTCTGGGAAGAGGGAAGGAGGTGGGGACAGTAAACAGTAAGGCTGGGGATGTTCCTGGTGGTTCAGTTCAGTTCAGTCACTCAGTCATGTCCAACTGTTTGCAACCCCATGGACTGCAGCACGCCAGGCTTCCCTGTCTACCACCAGCTCCCAGAGCTTGCTCAAACTCATGTCCATCAAGTCGGCGATGCCATCCAACCATCTCATCATCTGTCATCCCCTTCTCCTCTTGCCTTCAATCTTTCCCAGCATCAGGGTCTTTTCTAATGAGTCAGTTCTTCGCATCAGGTGGCCAAAGTATCATCAGTCCTTCCAATGAACACCCAGGACTGATTTTCTTTACAATTGACTGTTTTGATCTCCTGGCTCACCAAGGGACTCTCAGAGTCTTCTCCAATACCATGGTTCAAAAGCATCAATTCTTCGGGGCTCAACCTTCTTTATGGTCCAACTCTCACATCCATACATGACTGCTGGAAAAACCATAGCTACTTGGTGGTATGGTGGATAGGAATCCGCCTGCCAATGCAGGAGACATGGGTTCAACCCGTGGTCCAGGAAGATTCCACATGCTGCAGAGTAACTAAGCCTGTGTGCTACAACTACTGAGCTCACACTCTAGAGCCCAAGGCCTCAAATACTGAACCCACGTGTCACAGTGAAGCCCACTCACACTAGAGCCCATGCTTTGCAACAAGCCACTGCAATGAGAAGCCCATGCACCCCAAAAAAGAGTAGCCTCCTCTTGCCAGAATGGAGAAAAACCTGTGCAGCATGAAGACCCAGTGCAGCCAGAAATATAAATAAATAATAAATAAACATTACAAGCACAAAATGAGTCGATGTTATTTTTTTAAAAAAGCATTGTGCTGAGGGGTGGGAGGGGGGGTTCAAGGGGAAGGGGATATATGTATACCTACAGCCAATTCATGTTGATGTATGCCAAAAACAATCACAATATTGTAGTTATCCTCTAATTAAAAATTTATTCTGTAAAGCAATTATCCTTCAATTAAAAATAAGTACATTTTTTAAAAAAGAGAAAAAAATTTTTAATAGAAAAAAAATGTTTTTAAGCATGGTGGTACAATCCTTAAGAAATAAGTCTGAACAAAAGGATGAAACTTCAGGAAGGGAGACTGGTCTATTCCACACCCAACGGCAGATACAACTCTACTTCTAGTGGGTGCTCAGTATGTGCCTGAGGAATGGATTGGTAGCATTGCCCCCGGGGAAGTTGTTCTCTGTGACTTTTCTGCAGGACTGGATGGAAGGCCGAGTTCACCCCCAGTCCTCCCCTCCCACTGTCCCTGAGGGCTCTTGTGTGGACAGAACTGTCCTTCATGTGGTGAAGTGCATGGGATCTGAAGGCAGCCTGCCTCTGCCATTTATGCACTTTCCAGCCATGACCATGTGACAAGTCAGTTTCCTCATCTGTAAAATGGGAGTAATAGTAGCAGCTCATCTTGTCGAATTTTTGTGAGGACTCACCAAAATTTGATGTAGGAAAAGTGATCCTACATGTGGGATCTTAGTTCCGCAACCAGGGATTGAACTTGTGCACCCTGCACTGGAAGACAGAGTCTTAAGCCCTGAGCCGCAAGACAAGTCCCAGGAGCCTGGTTGTTACTAAGAATGAAAGAATTCAGGACACTGGGGCTGCCCTTCTCAAACAGACCCTCTATCGACCATCAAGGAAGATAACACCACGGTGTGAGCTGATACTCCTGGCTACACAGCTTTCTCTAATCGTCACAACAGCCCTGAGACTGAATGTTGTTCCCATTGTACAGGGGCAGAAACTGAGCTCAGAGGGCTGAAGAAGCAGATTCCCAGGGTCCCACTGCAAAGCGGGGCTCTCCCAGGGCAATTCCAGCTTGTGAGTCCCTGCTTTCCTGACTTTGGGGAAGTCTGCACAAAGTAGCGGGGGCAGGGTGGGGGGAGCCCTAGAATTTACACTCCAGTGTGGGAGGCCAGACTTTTCTGAGAAACGTTTTCATTTACTAATGGATTTAATGAGTGTAGAACTTCCTGTTTTAAACAAACAAGTGATTAGCATTGACTACAGAAGTGAAAACGAATCCTAATGAATTGCTAATTAGCCTCCTCCTCTTCCTGGGGTCTTTAACTGGTAAATACTCTCTGGCTACTGGAAGTTCTAGTCAGTGGGACTGGAATTCACTCATTTTTCATTTATTCACCTCACATCTATTTCTTGAGGACCTACTATGTGTCGCTGTAAACAAGGACAAGTAAGATCCTTCCTTACAGTCTGATGGCAAGACAGTCTATGAGGAAGACATCAACTAACCTCACAAATATATAATGACACACTTACAGGACAAGGATCTGGGCTGGTGTGCAACAGGAGGGCTTGTACTTGTCCTGGGGTAGGGGTGTCCCTCAGAGCAGGCTACCTAGAGGAAGGGGTATTTGAGCCAAGATCGAAAGAGTAAGTAAGACTATACGAAAGGGGACAGGAATGAGTAGCAGAATGCTTCAGATATCTCTAGGACAGCACATGCAAAGGTCCTGTGGTGAGAGAGAACAGAGTGAGTCTGAGGAAAAGGAAGAGGCCAGCAGGGGGGTGTGCAAGGAGTGTGTGTGTGTGTGTGTGTGTGAGAGAGAGAGAGAGAGAGAGAGAGAGATGAGGCTGGGGTTAAGGATGTTGGTTCTCTCCTCTGTAGCAGACAGGGGCCAGTGTCTAGCCCACATCCCTCAAGTCTTACCACCTCAGTGTGCTCCCACTAACTTCCTGCTACCCCATGTATGCATCTCTTTGCATGAAGACTTTCCATAGATAAGGAGGGCCTTCTTAGCAGACCAGAAGTCTTGGCATATTAATAGCTTGGGAGCAGCCTTTGGCCAATGACTGATGGAAGTTAATGTGTAAAAGCCACAGGTCCCCCAGCCCTAGGGATGACTTTGAGGTACGTGCTCTACACTGGCTCCCAGAACTCCCTGGTAGGACAGAGCCCCACTCGCTCACAGTGGCTGCTTGCCTGACCACTCACACTTCCCCTGTCTCACTTTTCCACTCCCCTTCTGGTACTTTCTGGAATCACCTCCCCCAGTAAACTGCTTACCCTTAAGCCTTTGTCCCAGGGACGTCCCTGGTGGTCCAGTGGTTGAGAGTCTGCCTAGCAATGCAGAGGACTTGGGTTCAATCCCTGGTCAGGGAACTCAGATCCCATATCCCACGCCACAGCTACTGAGCCTGAGCACTCTGGAGCCTGTGCTGCAACGGAAGATCCTACAGGGCACGACAAAGATCTCAAGTACCGCAACTAAGACCTGATGGAGCCAAGTAAATAGATAAATAAACTTTAAAAAATAAATTAAAAAAAAAAAAACCCTTTCTTTGTTCCAGTATCTGCTTCTGAAGGAACCGCATACTACAACATCCCTTAAACAAGACACAGATAGTTTGCCAGCCACCTCTGCATCCTTGCCTGGACGCCTCCCTCTCTCCCGTTTACTTCCCTTGCAGAGTGTGGGGCCCCTGGACTGTGGTGGCCCAGCTGGGGTCTGCCTGGCACAGTGGACGTCAGATCCACCACCAGCCTCTTTCTCAGTACTCTGCCTCAGTACCAACTCAACCTGAGCTGTCTCTCCTCTGGGGCGGCAAGTCCAACAGAACTTTCTTCAGTGATGGAAGTGCTTCGTGTCTTCTCTAGCCACCAGCCACAGGTCCATAGAGCACTTGCACTATGAAGCCCTGGGGGGCTTCATATTTCATTAGTTTAGATGTAAATAAATACATATGAAAGGAGCGAATCTGAGTCAATTGTAGTGAAGTGGATGAACCTGTTACACAGAGTGAAGTAAGTCAGAAAGAAATAAACAAATGCCATATATTAGTGCATATATATGGAATCTAGAAAAATGGTGCGCATGAACCTATTTGCAGGGAAGGGACGGAGACACAGACACGGGGCAGGGGGCGGGGCAGGAAACGGGAGTATGAATGGAGAGAGTGGCATTGACACGTATACGTCACCATGTGCGAAATAGAGAGCTAGTGGGAAGCTGCTGCACGACACCGGGAGCTCAGCCCTGTGCTCTGTGACAACCTAGAGGGGTGGGATCAGGGGTAGGTGGTGGGAGGGAGGCTCAAGAGGGATGGGGATGTACCTATACATATAGCTGACTCATGTTGTTGTACAGCAGAAATGAATACAGCAATGTAAAGCAATTATCCTCCAATTAAAAATAAATAAATACAATGTTATAAAAAAATGTGTGTGGCTAATGGCTATTATATTGGACACACAGCTCTGGGATATGCCCTACTGTCTGTAGGCTGCTGTTTCCTGGACATCAAGTCTGATGGATTGTGGGAAGGGCAGCCAAGTGGACCCAGCTGTCTGCGCCCAGCTCAGCCAGTGGGCCCACCAGAGCTTCCTCAGGTGGTCCACCAGAAGGCAGCCACTCAGGTCCCAGGGTGGTCAACGGTGTGGGTCTGTCTGCAGATGCCGTTATTAACTCCCCCTTCTCTGAATGCACCACCCTTCAACTGCCCCCCACCCCGCTCTCATCCCCTGTAGCTGGAGCAGAGAACCTTGAGGGAGAAGCTGCCGTGGCTGCCCTGGTGGTAGGGGCTGGGGGTTTGGAGGTGCTGAGTGAGACACCTCCTTACCCACCAGCCTGGCCTCCTTTTGTGTAGTGAATTAAAAAGTTCTCCCTGATTTTGAGGAATAATTGTATTTTTCTACCAAGATAGTATATTAAACTCAAAGTGCCTAGAGTTCAGGACAGAGGCAGGCTCAGAGTAGGGCCTGCTAGAAGTCATTAATAATTAACCTCCCCTTCTTCTAAATAAAAGAGCCCCGCTATTTATCTAGGCACACAGCTGGTCAGAATAAAGGTCACCGTTTCCCATCTCCTTTGAGCCAGATGTGGCCATGTGACTAAGTTCTGGCCCATGACAGAGAAGCAGAAATGATCTTCAACTTCAAGCAAGCATCCTCAAAGAGAGGCTGTGTGCCCCTCTCTCCCTTTCCCTCCTTCCTCCTGGCGGAAATGCAGACCCAGTGTTGGGAGGCGGAGTGGCCATCTTGGGCTATGAAGAGATATCTGGTGAAAGGGACGGCAGGTCCCTTAGTAATTAGAAATGCCAACTAGTTAAAAAAAAAGGGGGGGGGGTCTTGTGATATTTAGGGAAGGAGAAAACAGGGCTGCAAAAAAGTTCCTTTGTTTAAATGAGATACAGTCCGAACTTTGACCCAACCCTTAAAAGCTGTCAGTGCCTGTCAGGGACAGATCTTTATTCACTGATTCGTTTACTGAGTGCATGCCATGAACCCTGAGACCTGTGCAAGGCACCGGGGACCCAGCAGGGCACTGAAAGTCTGGGCCCTCACAGAGCCTTCATTGCCATTCCTGACAGTTTATAGCTCGGGGTACATTCTAAAGTGTTTTTACAGCCACCTACAGTGAAAATGGTATTGAGTTCACGCTTTAAAAATAACCTGCTCCTCAACCAGAACGCTCATATATTGCAGATGGGAATGCAAAATGGTGTAGCTACTTTGAAAAACATTTTGGAAGTTTCCAGATATACACTTACTTTGCTGCCCAGCAATCCCATTCAGGTATTTACCCAAAAGAAGTGAAAACGTGTCCACACAAGGATTTATGTATGAATATTCATGGAAGATTTATATATAATGGCCCCAACCAGAAACAACCCAAATGTCCATCAATAGGAGAATGGATAAGCAAATGGTGATATATCCATACAACAGAATACTACTCAACAGTAGAAACAAATGAAGTAGTATACACAACCTGGATAAACCTCAAAATCACTATGCTTAGTGGGACTAGCCAACCACAAAAGTGAATACACTGTCTCATTCAATTTATATGAAATTCTAGGGAAGGGAAAACCAATGTGTAGAAAGCAGATCACTGGTTACCTGGGGCTGCAGTTTGGAGAAGGGGATCGATAGCAAAGGGGTACAAAGGAAGTTTGGGGGTTCATGAAATTACTCTTGATTATATACTATATATGTTTATCATCTAATGGTCACTTTATGACTGTATCAAGTTATACACTTTAAATGGATGCTTTTATTCTGTTAATATAGTAGTCGTATATACCTCAATAAAACAGACATAAGAACGATTTTTAAATTTTTATTTAATTTATTCACTGTTGGCTGTGCTGGGTCTTTGTTGCTGTGCGTAGGCTTTCTCTAGTTGTGACGACTCTCTAGTTGCAGTGTGCGGGATTCTCATTGCAGTGGCTTCTCTTGTTGAGCACAGGCTTTAGAATATGCACGCTTCAGTAATTGTGGGATGTGGGTTCAGTAGTTATGCATGGGCTGAGTTGCCTTGCCTTGCCTCACTAATCCATAAATTAGTGAGGAAAGATAACCTGTTTATATACTGCAGCAACAGATAAATTATATTTTTAAATAAATAAAGTTATATAACCACACTCACAAAGATAAGGGAATAGACCTGCCAAGCCCTGGATCTGGAAACAGGCAGAAGTGACCAGGAATTCAGGACCAAAAGGATTCTTCAAGAAGGAGAGAGAGCATATCAGACTCTTGCTTGAATCCCTATCTTAGGTAATGGGGGGAACAGCTGGTCTAGCAATTAGAAACTGAGCCATGCCACCTTGACTCATTAACTATATCTGTGACATCTCTGATAGCACTGAAATCTGGGAATCCTAAACTCCAGGAGGAAGCACAGTTTGTGACTAGAATCCTGGGGATTTAGACAAGTGCAGAGAGAGAAAATGAGCATAAAGATTCCTCTTCAAAACAAGCTTGCAAACCAAAATTCTAAAGCACTTGAAATAAACCGACAGCCAACAAACTCAACCCTTAAGAGATGAATTTGCTCATGAGAAGTGCCAATAATAAAGCAATCTGAAAAATCCATTAAAGGTTTAGGATCCTAACAAAGGTGAGTGTTAGTTGCTCAGTCATGTCCGACTCTTTGTGACCACGTGGATTGTACCTTGCCAGGCTCCTCTGTTCATGGAATTCTCCAGGCCAGAATACTGAAGTGGGTTGCCATTTCCTTCTCCAGGAGATCTTCCTGACCCAGGGATCAAAGCCAGGTCTCCTGTATTGCAGGCAGATTCTTTACTGAGCCCCTGGGGGAACCCTCAACAAAGGTAAAGGAATGAATAACTTGTAAAAAGAAAAAAAAAAGAATTATGAAACAAACAATTAACTGCTAATGTGAAAAAGAAACAATCAGAAATCCTAAAAGTGAGAAGAATCATTATTGAAGTGAATTCAGATGGGATACATTCTAACTAACACACAGTTGAAGAGACAATTAGTATATCGAAAAATGTGTACATGTATGCTCACTGGTGTCCAACTCTTGTGATCCTGTGGACTGTAGCTTGCCAGGCTCCTCTGTTCATGGAATTCTCCAGGCAAGAATACTGAAGCGGGTTGCTATTTCCTTCTCTAGGAGGTATTCCCGACCCAGGGATCAAACCCAGGTCTCCTGCATTGCAGGCAGATTCTTTACTGGTTGAGCCACCAGGGAAGCCCCTAACAAGGGTAAGGAAATGAATAACATGTAAAAACATGTTACAAAACAAAGCCAAGCAATTAACTGCTAATGTGAAAAAGAAACAATTAGAAATCCTAAAAATGAAAAGTGTCATTATTGAAGTGAATTCAAATGGGATACATTCTAAATAAAACACAGTTGAAGAGACAATTAGTATGTCGAAAGATGCAAGCATGCGTGCTCAGTTGTGTCCAACTCTCGCAACCCCCTAGACGGTAGCCCACCAGGCTTCTCTCTCCGTGGATTTTTCCAGGCAAGAATACTGGAGAGGGTTGCCATTTCCAACTCCAGGGGGTCTTCCCGACCCAGAAATCAAACCCTCATCTCCTGCACTGCAGGCAGATTCTTTACCACTGGGCCACCTGGGAAGCCCCAAGGTTGGAAGATATTCCTGAGTAATTCACCCAGAAAGCAGCACAGAGAGATAAAGAAGTGGAAAATAGAAAAGAATATTTAAGACATAGTGAGCATATAGAAAGAGTACAACATATGTATAATAGAAATTCTAGAAAGATAGAATAAAAGGTATTATGGAGATATAATATTTAAGAGATGGTGACTGAGAATATTTCAGAAAAAAAAAAAAAAAGTCCTCAGATGAAAAACGCTTACCATGTGCTAAACAGAATGGCTAAAAGTCTCAGGAATTCCCTGGTGGTCCAGTGGACTGTAGCCCGCCAGGCTCCTCTGTTCATGGAAATCTCCGGGCAAGCTGGACGCTTTCGCTGCAGGGGCCTGGATTCGATCCCTAGTCAAAGAACTAAGGTCCTGCAAGCTTCGCAGTGTGACTGCCCTCCGCGCCCCCAAAGAAATCTCAACCAGAAGCATTGTAATGGTAGAGTAGAATGTCAAAGATAACGAGAAAAATCTTAAGATGTAAGAGAATAAAGACAAATTGCCTACAAAGGAAACCCAGTTGAGCTCATAGCAGATTTCTCATCAACAGCAATAGATGACAGAAACAGAGAAACAGTATCCAGATCATGCAGAGAGTAAAGTTGGATCAGCCTACCTCGATACACAGCCAGATGAACATTGAAAAAGGAAATCAAATTACAGATCTTTTCGTAGATTAAGAGAGTTTACCACCTGTACCGTTACCACCTGTACCACCTAAGTATTAAACATGTACTTCAGCAAAAGGGAAAGTGAAAGAAGGAAAACATTAAGTGCAGAAATTGGTCACATATATTGGTGAATCTAAATCACTTCTGATAATATAATTAATTTCTGTGATAAACAGTGGAAATAACATTCTAACAAGGATGATGCAATGAGGGATAATTCAGCTCATAGTTAGATGGTGTTAGAGGGGTTGTCTTGTCAAGAGGAAAATAAAGATACTGGAAAACTTTATATTAATGCTGTTAGGAAAATATATACTGAAGTATGTTAAAAAACTAAATCAGGGATTTCCTTGGTGGTCCAGTGGTTGAAAATTCACCTCTCAATGCAGGGGACGTGGGTTCAATTCCTGCTCAGGGAACTAAGATCCCACATGCTGTGGGGTAACTAAACCCTCACACCACAACAAAAGATCTGCACGCATCAGGCAGATCCCACGTGCTGCAACTAAGACCTGATACAGTCAAAACACAATATAAATAAATATTTTAAAAAAAGAAAAAATATTGAAATAGTAAAAGAAATGTGATACACAGCTTTCAAATCAGTGAGGACGATAAAGGATGGGGTGCTAAAGAATGTTATCCATCAAAATTCAAAAAAGAAGAAAAACAATTAAAGTAACCCTATGTGTTCCCCTCCCCCCAAAAGTGTCATGTTAATAGAAAACACACACAAAAATACACTGAAAATAAGATGGTAGAAAATGAGTCTAAATAAGTCAGTAATCACAATAAATGTAAGAGGATTAAAGTGTCTTTACCTATTAAAGACAGAGACTATGAGATTTTTAAAAGAATCAAAATCAAAAAAAAAAAAAAAAAAGAATCAAAATCCAGCATCAGCTTTGTATAAGAAATATACCTAAGACAATGACACAGAAATATCCAAAAAGAAACATATCATAGGCAAATAGTAACCAAAGAAAACTTATCTAAGAACGCTAATATCAGCAAAATAGAATATAATGCAAAAAAGGACTACTAGGGATAAACTGAGTCAGGACATTTATGATAAAATGAAGAATCCCACCAAGAAAGTGAAAACTCATGAACTTTTCCTAGCATTTCAAGGGAGTCTTTTTGCCACTACACTTACTCAAGGATTCATTGTTCATTAAACTAAATCTGCACGCAGGCCTAAGTCCCTTAATGTAAAAAAGGGTGAAGCATGAGGACAAAGGGAGATTGAAAAATAAGGTTGCTTACTAAATTATTAAGTATACAGCTCTGGGCTAAATCAACATAACTGCAAGTAGAACAATAAAGGCCCAGCACATACTAAATCACTTGTGGTACATTTGCATATTAAATTGGAACATTTATGTAGCTGTAGCCTAGAAAATGGCCTTTATTTAAATGTGCCCACAGTTAACACTTTCAGAAGCAAAACTCATATGGCTCCAAATACAACTCAGCAAACCTCCTTCTCTTTGTAGGAAGTGAGGGCAATCAAAGGGCTGAGTTGTAGGTAAAGGAGATATTGGAGGCTCAAGAAACCTGGGGCATTTGACAAAAATCACATTTGACGACCATGTAGACAAGAAAGAGAAATGTGCTAGGTGAGGCAAAATTAGGTAAATTTGTCTTGGGCCCCAAAGGGCAGCTGATTAATTGATGCTGTTAAGCAGGAGAGTTCTTAATTGTAGAGTTCTATAGCCCAGCCTCAAATACTAGGTCCCTCATTTATTTACCAGCTAGGTGATCTCGGGAATTGTTTTTATTTATTTCTCTGAGCATCAGTTGCCCCAAAAGAAATAGCTGCCTGTTTCAAGGGTTGTCGTGAGAATTAAATAACTCCTTAAAGTATTTGGCATACAATAGGCATTCGACAAAGAATAGGGAGAGATTTTAGAAGCCAGACAGTAAAGAATTTGCCTGCAATGCAGGAGACCCAGGTTCGATCCCTGGGTTGGGAAGATTCTCTGGAGAAGGAAATGGCAATCCACTCCAATATTCTTGCCTGGAGAATCCCATGGACAGAGGATCCTTGCAGGCTATAGTTCATGGGGTTGCAAAGAGTCGGACACAACTGAGCAATAACACTCAGTTTCACTTTAGGAGTCAGACAAAAGACACAAGTTTCAGAGTTTTGATGACACAGAGTTCAACAGTATGAAAAAGCAGTTTGTAATTTGGGCTGCAATAATGGGAGTGTGCTACTGGTATTGAGGGAGATAACAGCTCTGCTCTGTTAGCACTAACCACATCCCACCTTGAGTAGCAGTTTCACTTTTGAAAGCCATGTTTTTACAGCAAACTAGATCAGTGGTTCTCAAACTGTGGTCCCCAAGTCCAGCAGCATCAGCATCATCTGGGAATTTTTTAGAAAATGCCAATTATTGGAATCCACTCTAGCCCTACTGAATCTGAAACTCTGGGGAGTGGAAGCTAGAAATGAATGTTTTAGTAAGTTAATGTTCCCTGATGGCTCAGATGGTACAAGAATCTACCTGCAATGCAGGAGACCCGGGTTCATTTCCTAGGTTGGGAAGATACCCTGGAGAAGCACGTGGCTACCCACTCTAGTATTCCTGCCTGGAGAATTCCATGGACAGAGGAGTCTGGTGGGCTATGGGGTAGCAAAGAATTGGACTTGACCGAGCAACTAGCAAACCTCAGAATGATTCCAACACGTGCCAAAGTTTGAGAACCAGTGATCTGGATAGACATACCTGTTAGTGATATATAAAGGTCTCAAAACTACACACATGAGTTCCATTGAAGGACTTGAAGATGTTCAGCCTCGAGGAAAGAAGATCTGACCAGTCTAAAAATAGGGATCAGATGGAATATCTGATCCTCCATGTTACCTCAGTGATGGTTAGGAGCAAGTGTGGGAAACGTGGCGGAACAAAGATAGCATGTAGATTAGAGAACGTGCCCTTATCTGCAAGTAAAGCACAACTAACTGACGCAAGGGCCTGAATCAGGAGGGATTTATTGATTGGTAACAGGAGCCTAGAGGTAGAGGGTTCCTACCTGGCTAATCCCTGGGATCAAAGACCCAGTCTTCTCCCATCAGCCGTTTGCCTCTCAAGTGTATCGGCTGCTCTCCACCTGGCTGCCCAGTGGTGGGACAAGTTCCCAGCTTACATGCTCAGAAGCTAAGTAGCAGAGGAAGAAAGTGTGACTTCTTTGTGTCTCCTCTTAAGAAACCTTTCCACAGAGGGACTTCCCTCTCCCTCCAACAGGTGGCCGCTTGCATCTCATTGTGAATGTGACATACCAGGTCACACGACCCTTCCTAAACTAGTCTCC
Organism: Ovis canadensis; assembly: GCF_042477335.2. Classification (NCBI taxonomy): domain Eukaryota; kingdom Metazoa; phylum Chordata; class Mammalia; order Artiodactyla; family Bovidae; genus Ovis; species Ovis canadensis. The sequence continues at coordinate 82,214,871 of NC_091257.1, read as the reverse complement.
AGCTCAGATAATGGAACTGCCAGCAATGGCGTAGGCCAGAGTTAATCCACCTCTTCTGTGTCCCTTTGGTGAAACCTAGGGACCCCTTTCCAGAATACTCTACTTAACCTCATAGAATAAAAATGACAGGATTACAAAAGAAATCAATTGTATTGAAATACACTTTTACAAATTATGTTTTTAAAGTGACTTAAGAATAAAACTGCTTCTTTACTAGTGCACTAAATAACAAAATCTAGCAGCAAATCTAATAACAACCATAATTTTTAAGTAGCGATGAAGGTAAACAATTTTCTGAGGTACCTGTAATAACTGTTTTGTGATACGAAAACATTTGTGATTTCCATTGGTGGCAAAGTCACAAGTTACTGCTCTGATACTGCGGTTTGTTGCTTACATTCGTTAATAGAAGGAAATGCTAAATTTCAGTTGGAGTTTAATGCAAAGAAAGACATAGTTTTTTTTCTTTTTTTCCCAGTGCAAGAGTGTGAATCTCAAGCATTCCATCCACAGACGCTTAACAGGAGAGGTCTGTGGACTCCACATTAAGAGTTTGTAGCTTGGATTAAGTAAGAGTTGTATTCTGAGACATGCTCTTGCTGTTGTTCAGTCGCTCAGTCGTGTCCAACCCTTCATGACCCCATGGACTGCAGCACACCAGGCTTCCCTGTCCTTCACTATCTCCCGGAATTTGCTCAAAACTCATGTCCATTGAGTCAATGAAGCCATCCAACCAACTCATCCTCTGTCGCCCCTTTTCCTCCTGCCCTCATCCTTCCCAGCTTCAGGGTTTTTTTTCAATGAGTTGGCTCTTCACATTAGGTAGTCAAAGTATTGGAGCTTCAGCTTCAGCATCAGTCCTTCCAGTGAATATTCAGGGTTGATTTCCTTTAGCATTGACTGGTTTCATCTTATTGCTGTCCAAAGGACTCTCAAGAGTCTTCTTCAGCACCATAATTTGAAAGCATCAATTCTTCAGTGCTCAGCTTTCTTTATGGTCCAACTCCCACATCCATACATGACTACTGGAAAAACCATAGCTTTGACTATAGGGACCTTTGTCGGCAAAATGATGTCTCTACTTTTTACTGAGTCTGGGAATGGGCAAGTCTTTACTGAGAGAAGTGGCTTCAGAGGAGTGTGAATATCTGCACTAAATCTGGAAAAGGGACTTCCCTGGCGGTCCAGGGGTTAAGAATCCACCTTCCAATGCAGGGAACGTGGGTTCAATCCCTGGTTGGGGAACTAAGATTCCACATGCTGCGGAACAACTAAACCCCACATTGCAACTACTGAGCCCGAGTGGCAACTAGGGAAGCTGCCGGGCCTCAGTGAAGATCCGACACAGCCAAATAAATAGGTAAATAGTTTTAAAAATGGAAAATAAACTAAATCAGGACTAACAAGCAAAGAAAAGAAGTGAAAGTAGGAAGAGGGTGGGAGAATAAAGTAGAGGAGTGAGTGTGAACCTGACTCCAGGGTCTGCTCCACGTAGAGTCGGCAAGGGCTTCTTCCGGAAGTATAACACTGGAGGAAGAAATGTTGTCAAGGGGACTCAGATATACTAGGATAGCTGTCAACCTTGACATCTTACATTCCCCTCATTTTATTTACTTTTGTTTCTGGGTCAGTTTTCTTTAAATATTTGTATGTATTTCAAGGTACAGCTATTCAGCCCTCTGGAATATATCCCTTTTATCCCAATCCTTAGAAGTGACCACAGCTCTCAGCTAAGTGGATGTCTTCAGACCACTTGCTACACACACGTGATATCCCACCAGCTTACACATTTTTATTTATTTATTTTTGGCTGCACTGGGTCTTCATTGAGGCCCTCGGGCTTTCTCTAGTTGCAGTATGCAGGCTTCTTATCTCGGCAGCTTCTCTTGTTGCAAAGCACAGGCTCTAGACCCACGGGCTTCAGTAGTTGCAGCGTGTGGGCTCAGTAGCTATGGCGCATGGGCTTTGTTGCTCTGCGGGATGTGGAATGTTTTTGGGCTAGGCACAGAACCTATGTCCCCTGCACTGGCAGGCGGAAAAATCCTTTAGTTTTTAAGCGGTCTTTATAAAAGCAGACAAAAGAAGTCCTAGACAAAATGAGAAGATATTACCAGGGAGAGGAGTATTTTTTTATTATTGTTTTTAAAAAGTTTTTTTTTGATGCGGACCATTTTTAAGCTTTTTGTTGAATTTGTGACAATATTGCTTCTGTTTTCTGTCTTGGTTTTTGGGCAGAGAGGCATGTGGGATCTGGAATTTTAGCTCCTCCACCAGGGAGCCAACCCGCACCCTCTGCATTGGAAGGCAAAGCCCTAACCACTGGACCATCGGGGAAGTCTTGGTGAGGAGAGTTGAGATACTATAGGAAGATGTTGTCATAAAATGTAAGTTCTGGTCATGTTAATTTATAAATTTTCCTGATCCAACTAAAATAACAATCAAATTCTTTTTAACTAGACAAGTTGGTTCTAAAGTTCACATGGAAAAGCAAAGAAGAATCCATGGAAGTTCTAGAAACAAAAATTAAACAAAAAGGGAAGTAGGAAACAGGCTTAGAATATATCAAAATATGTTATAAAGCTATAATAATTGAAACAGTTAAGTATTGACCCATGAATGAGATCAGGGGGTAGAAAAGAAAGTTGTGAAACGGTCCATATATATGTGGGAGTTTGAAATATGATAATGATGGCACTTCAAATTAGTGGAGGAAAAATAGTGTTGAGATAAGTGATAGACATCTAGAGGAAAATAAAACGGGAACCTTACCTCATACTTTGAAGCAATTTGAATTCCTGAAGGGTAAAATTTACATTTATAGACATGAAACAATACAGAAATGACAAAATGATGCTTCATAGATATAAAGATTAATAGACTAATCTTATTAATAGATTGATAAAGATTAACAAATATAAGGTACTTGGCAAATTTTTAAAAATTTTAGTTGAAGAAAAAAACAGTGAGAACAAAGCCAAAAGATAAATAAATAAAGACTGAGAAAAATATTTGCCAATCATCGCACAAAGAACTCCTACAAATCCATAGTATGACAACCAACAAAAAAAAAATAGAAAAATGGGCAAGGATTATGAACTGTCGGTTCACAGAAAGGGAGTACAAATGGTTCTTAAGCAAAAAGATGCTCAGTTTCACTCATAAGGAAAATGAAAATTTAAACCACCATGAGATCCTATTTTAGCCAACAGATTGATCAGGATCAAAATATTTGATAAAAGTGTTGGTGACAGTGGGGGGAATCAGGAAATAGGGCCTCTCTCTCACATATACAGCTTGTGGGTGTGTAAGTTGGCCCAGCTTCTGCAGAGATCAATTTTGCAATATTTACCAAAATTAAAAATGCAGAAACTCTTTGAATCAGCAATTCTAACTTCTAAATATTTATCCTACAGATATATTTGCATATGGATGCACAGATTTATACTCTGGGAAATTCACAATAAACATTGTTTATGATAGCACAAGATTGAAAGCAACCTCAACGTTCCATGCAAGGGGACTGACTACATAAATCATGGTTCATCCACATAATGGGCTATTCTACAGCCAATAAAAAACCCATGTGGAACCGTCTTGAAGGTAGATTGTTAGGTGGAAAAAGCAAGATTCAGAATTGTGTATATCATACTATATCATTCAAGTATTTTAACATACACACATGCACACAGAATATAACTGGAAGGAGAGTAAGAAATTCCTAATGGGGGGACTTCCTTGGAGGTTCAGTGGTTTAGAATCTGCCTTCCAAAGCAGGGGACTCGGATTCCATCCCTGATCAGAGAACTAAGATCCCACATGTCTAGGGGCAACTGAGCCCATGGGCTGAAACTAGAGAAACCCATGAATCGCAATAAAGAGCCCAAGCAATGAAAGATCCCACATGCCACAACTGAGATCCAACTCAGTGAAATAAACAAATATTTTCTTAAAAAAGAGCTTCCTAATGGTAATTGTTCCCAGGAAGAATTGGGAAATGGATAAATGGAAATAGAATGTAATTCCTTATAAATACTCTTGAACTTTTAACATTCATATCATGTGCCCTTATTACTTATTCCCCCCCAAAATTTTTTAAGATAGTCAAGGTTGCTTGGGGGGAGCAATTTGATAGAATATCTGGTGCTAGCAATTTCATGTTTAAGGATTTCCCACACACTCTGAAATACCCTGAGAGTGCCACGCTGTTCACAGGGCCGTACTTGGTTGATCATTACCTGTAATAGTAAATCATTAGAAATAACTTAGATGCCCATCAGGAGGAGAGTGGTCAGGGTAACTGTGGTACATCCTCTGCTGAAATACCCTCCAGCGAGCAGCAAAAATGAGATAGGTCTGTATATAGCATGCGGTCAAGTGAAACAAACCCACCCTTATAAAAAAAAGTATTATTTTTTAAGTTATACATGTTTGTTTCTTTAAAGAATCGTATAGCGGATTACTTCCCCAACTATACTCCTCTGGCCACCTCCATCAGAATCCTGTCGGATGAGGACTTCCCTGGTGGTCCAGTGGTTAAAAATCTGCCTGCCAGTGCAGGGGACTCCAGTTTGATCCTTTGATCCCTGGTCCAGGAAGATCCCACATGCTGCAGGGTGGCTAAGCCCCTGCACCACAGCTACTGAGCCTGTACTCTGGAGCTTGTGAACCGCAACTACTGAAGCTTGTGCTCCATAAGAGAAGCCACGACGATGAGAAGCCCCTGTACCACCCCTGGAGAAAGTCTGCTCCCACCAACGAAGACCCAGCATAGCCAAAAATAAATAACCCCTCCAAACTCTCTGTTGGACATACAGATTCCTGGACTCCACTCTAGAATTACTCACTCCCAATCCTGGATGGTTTACAATCTCCCGTGACTCAGATGGCCCTGGGTTTAGGTGATGTGTGGGCCCCAAGACGGCAGGGCACCTCGCCCATTCTCTGGGTCCCTAACAGGGGTCCTGAGTTCCTTCCTCCTCCCCCTGGACCAGGCCTCCAGCAGGGCTGCCCCCACACTGGTTCTTCACTGAACTGCTCGGATGGTTCTATGAGGTCCCTGGCTGTTTGGTTAGCTGATTTCACAGCCAGCACTTACTAGGGACTCAGAGGGCAGTCAGTCCTGCCCTGTGCTGGGAGGGTCCAATCCCTGGCTGAAATTCACTGAACTCTCTCTAGCCTTCTGAAATGGAGCATCCGTGCCTCCCACTCTGAATCCTGGGGTGAAGGAGCGAGAACTGGGGTCGGGGCACAGAGGCCTGATACTTCGCTGTCAGTTTCTCCCATTCCCACCCAGCAGGGAGCAGAAAGGGAGGTTCTGAAGTAGAGTTGACAGGGGAGCCTGACAGGGTCATCCCTGAGGGCAGCTGGGCAGGCAGGATGTGTGGGGACTGGGCCAGGATTCAGGGCCTCGGAGACCGAGGGAGCTGGGCCAGGGCTAGAGTCGCCCAGGAGCATGAGAACCACCGGGGGCACCAGCCATCATGGTGGGTGCCGTGGATCGGAAGGCCAAGGGGGGTTTGGAGTTCTGAGTTTACAACAAGCACCCACCCCGGGCTACTCTTACACTAGGGAGCAACTAACTTTGGGATGCGAGGGGAAGTTTCTGAGCATTCAGGATAGGGCCTGGGGACCCCGTTTAAGAACTTCTCTCTCCGGACTTCCCCAGTGGCCCACTGGTTAAGAATCCACCTGCCAAAGCAGTCCCTGGTGCGGGAAGATTCCACAGGCCACCGCAACTCCTGAGTCCATGTGCCCTGGAGTTAGTGTTCCACAAGAGAAGCCACTGCGATGAGCAGCTTATGCGCTGCAAGTAGAGAGTAGCCCCCGCTTGCTGGAACTAGAGAAATCAGCAGCAAAGACCCAGCACAGCAGAGGGAAAAAAAAAAAAAACAAAGAAAGAAAACTTCCCTCTCTCAGGCCTGCTGTTTCTCTGCTACCACCGCACCCTGCCCAACCTGAGTTCCAATCCTGGGCTGCAGCTTTCAGCTCTGCTCTGAGGTCAGCACGATTTGGCTGTGGCTTCTACATAAAAAATCACAGCAATATTAACAGAAGCCAGAATTTTCCAAGTGCCTCCCAAGTGTCTGTTGTGGGCACGTGGGTGCTTTGCTATCATTAAGAGGATCCCATTTCCCTCAACAGCTTTATTGAGATGTCATTTACATACCATACAATTCACCCATGGAAAGTGAAAAGTGAAAAAGTGAAAGTGAAAAAGTGAAAGTGAAAGTCACTCAGTCGTGTCCAACTCTTTGTGACCCCATAGACTATACAGTCCAGGGAATTCTCCAGGCCAGAATACTGGAGTGGGTTGCCATTCCCTCCTCCAGGGGGTCTTCCCAAGCCAGAGATCAAACCCAGGTCTCCTGCATTGCAGGCAGATTCTTTACCATCTGAGCCACAAGGGGTGATATATTTTTTTTTCCTTTATTTTAATTTACAATACTGTATTGGTTTTGCCATACATTGACATGAATCCACCACGGGTGTACATGTGTTCCCAAACTTGAACCCCTCACCCACCTCCCTCCCCATAACGTCTCTCTGGGTCATCACCGGTGACGGTGATGACCCAGAGACACAAGGGGTGACATTAAAATTTCATTTTTTTGTTGTTTATTTACAGAGTTGTGTGTCCATGACCCAAATATTTCCATCCCCCCCCAAAATAATCACATACCCAATCAATCCCTACTTTCCTTTCACCCAGCCTGGGCGACCACCAGTCTGCTTTCTGTTTCTATAGACTTTTCTATTCTAGACATTACATAGAAATGGAATTCTACAATATGTAGCTTTTTGTGTCTGGCTTCTTTCACTTAGAGTAACATTTTGATTACCACTTAGAATAATCCATGGTGTAACAGGTGTCAGTACTTGATTCTTTTTTATTGCCAAATCTCAGTAATATTCCACTGTCTGGACACACCACATTCCATTCATCCATTCATCGGTTGCTGGGTATTAAGGTTGTTTCCACTTTGGGGCTAGCATTTATGAATGAATAAATAATATGAGTGAGTATTCACGCACAGGTTTTGGTGTGGACATATGTTTTCAGTTCTCTCGGGTACATACCTAGGTGTAGAATCGCTGGGTCATATGGTAACTCTACTTTTAACATTCTGAGAAACTTCCAGACTGTTTCCCCAAGGAGCTGCATCATTTTATCACCCCACCAGCAGTGTATGAGCGTTCCAGTTTCTCCACAGCTTTGCCAGTGTTTGTTATTCTGTCTTTTTTTATCAGGTATTTTTATTTTTAGCTAATTAATTTTTGTGGCTGTGCTGATCTTTTTTGAGGTATATGGGCTCTTTGTGGTACCACGTGGGGTTTCTCAAACTGCAGCACACAGGCGTTTCTGGTTGTGGCTCAGGCTTAGTTGCCCTGCACCATGTGGGATCTTAGTTCCCCCATCAGGGATCAAGCCTGCATGCCTTGCATTACAAAGCAGATTATTAGCCACTAGACCACCAGGGAGAAGGCAATGGCAACCCACTCCAGTATTCTTGCCTGCAAAATCCCATGGATGGAGGAGCCTGGTGTGCTACAGTTCATGGGGTCGCAAAGAGTCGGACACGACTGAGCAACTTCACTCACTCACTCAGACCACCAGGGAAGTCCTTCTCTGTGTTTTTGATCCTTGCCAGCTTAGCGTGTACCAAGTGGTACTTCATTATGATTTTGATATACACTTCCCTGGGAGTGTTCCCATTTTACAGAAAAGGAAACTGAGACTCAGAGAGGTGAAGAACCTTCCCTGGGGTCCTGAAACAGTCATGGGCAGAGGCAGAATTCTGTCCCAGGCACTATCTCTCCCCTGAGCTGTATTCCCAGCGGAGCAAGAAAAAGCCGTCCAAGGAGGTGGGGATTCCCCTAAAGAGTGAGAGGACGGTAGATGAGACACAGGCTCTTGGGAAGGTAAAATGAGGTCCCGTGAAGCCTCAGGATTTCCTATGGAAAAGTCCTCCCCTGGCACAGTATAGGCACTCAGCTCCTGTAAGAATTGTTACCGCGCTAGCTGGGGGTTGAGCCTGTAACCCTCAGAACCTGCCCAAAGGGACCTGGGCTTTTCAGGCCTGCCTTGCACTTGGGGATTTCTGGAAGGGACCAAGTTCATTGAATAAAGGGACCATGTTCACTGACTGCTGGCCTGACAGGACTATAGGTCACAGACCATCCAGACCAGGGATCCTGCAACCAGTCCGAGCCCTGCCGGCTTCACAGCCTTGTTGATACACATTCTCATCCAACCAGCCATCCTCCAGCCTGCTCTTCTCTGAACTTCAGCTTCCTCATCTCAAAACTGAGGATATGTGCCTCCCTTTGGGACTGCTGTGGCGGTCAGCACAGTGCCCGGAGCATACTTAGTGCTCAGCCAACGTCAGTCATCATTCCAGCAGCTCCCAGACCCTGCCCTTGAGGAAGCTCACTCAGTCTGGCTGGCAGGGGAGCTCGGGGACAGGCAGATGCCCCAAGCTCCGTATGGGTGATGCCAATGGTTTCTGTAGGGGCACAAAGTGGGTGCCATCTGTGCATGCTGGCTACAAAGGCTTGACTGATACACCCCCAGGCAGATTCTCAGCAGGACCGAAGTGGGCAGGACTCTTGGCTGGGATGAGCAAAGGGGAGTCCAGAGCCCAGGGCATGATGGAAGCAACAGTCAAGCTTGGCAAAACAGATTTCAATAGCTTAGCCTCCCTGAGCCCATTTACTCAACTGTAATACGGGAGTGTTGATACCTGGGGAGAAAATGAGATCCCTAAAGGGATGCCTAAACCTCCCAACTGACCAGCCCACATGCTCACATGCAGGGCTATTAATTATGGTGCACCCAAATGGGACCACAGATTCTTGTCAACAGTATTAATGGATGCATACATTGATATGTTGTAGGATAGTCAAACAGGAGAAGGCAATGGCACCCCACTCCAGTACTCTTGCCTGGAAAACCTCACGGATGGAGGAGCCTGGTAGGATACAGTCCATGGGATCACGAAGAGTTGACACGACTGAGCGACTTCACTTTCACTTTTCACTTTCATGCATTGGAGAAGGAAATGGCAACCCACTCCAGTGTTCTTGCCTGGAGAATCCCAGGGACAGCGGAGCCTGGTGGGCTGCCATCTCTGGGGTCGCACAGAGTCGGACATGACTGAAGTGATTTAGCAGTAGCAGCAGTAGCAGGATAGTCAAACAGTAATAAAATGGACACATTATGGACACATGAAACAATCTAGGTGAATCTCACAAACACCAGTGTATGAAAGAGCAGATAGGGTATAATTCCATGCATATAACATTCTAAAAATGTAAACAAAACTCAACTATATTGTTTAAGATGACATACATATAGGTAGTAACACTGTAAAAAAAAAAGAACACAGAATGGGATTACCTTAAAAATTAGAGTGGTGGTTCCCTCTGGGAGTGAGGAGGGGGTAATCTGGAAGACACACGGGCCGGGCAGGGGGGTTCTTTTCTGGGGTTGCCTGGTGAGCTGGTAACTCACCCTTACTTCATTTATAAGTTATTTATTCACAAAATAGTGTAAACATGTTATTGTTCGCTTCTGTATGGGTAATGATCTCAAAATCAGAATAATTCAAGCGCCTGGTAATTGGATTGGTGCTGGACGAGGGCTGGTTTTCTTTCTCCCTGAGCCCCCACTGGAGTTCGTCCTGTGCTTGGGGGGCCGAGAGCGGGGGTGAGAAGGGATTGAGTGAGGCGCGGGTGTGGGCTGGCCTCCCCTTCCCCATTTCACCCTCCCTGGCGGCACCTCCCAGACGTGAATGGTCCAGAAAGACTCTGCCCAGAGGTTTTTTTTAAACCGCTTTATTCAGGTTGGCTGGTAGTCACAGACTGGATCGTGTGTACAGGGTAACCCACACCCTCCCAGGCAAAGCCTAGGCCTCTCCCACATCCCCGACTCCATCGCTGAGGGGTGGCCAGAGGTTCCAGCCAGTTTTGAGGGGGAGTGGGGCTCAATAGAAATATTTACAAATCACCAAGGGGGTGGGTGCCCTCCTGCTCAGGAATTGTGAAAGGATTTGGTATGGGGGGGGGGGGCCCTTGGCTCCCAACAGCCCCAGGCCCTTGCGGGGGGGGTGGGTTGGCATGGGTCCTGGGAGGGGGCTGGGACGGTAGGAACTGGCAGAGGGGGCTCCTGTGGAGCCTCAAAGACCCTCCAAAGGGTCCCGCTGGTGCAAGACTCTGCCTGGGGCCGAGGGGTCAGAGGGGAAAGGCCCTCCTTCTGACTTGCTATGTGAAGGGTCAGATCCGGGGTCCCCTGCCTCCCAGCTGGGTGGGACAAGGGGCTGATTCTTAGTAGGAGGAGGCTGAACATGAAGGACCCACCTGGAGGCAGTGGGAGGGGTCTCCCTGTCCTCCCAGGACCCCTGTGAGCCACTCGGCCAAGGGGTCACGGCTCTTCTGAGCGGCTCTGTGCCTCACTCCTTCACCAGAGGCCCTGGTTCTGCTCAGAAGATTCAAGTCCACATTTGGGAGGGGTCACCGTTCCACACCCCAGGGTCCAAGCAGGGGATGGGAGGAAGGAGGGAGAGTAAGGCTGGGAGGCCCCCGGCTTGGGACAGGATGGGGGACAAGCAAGCAAAGCGAAACACTGGACTCGACTGAAGCTGGTGACAGACGGGGGCGGCTCGGTCCCGGCCTAGTGCCCCAGCCCAGCGTTCCGGGGCGGCTGTCCCCTGGGTGCCCCGGGCCACCTTCTCGGAGCCAGGTCGCGGGGAGGGTCTGAAGGGGGAGGGTTGGGCGGGGCTTACATGCTGAGCTGAGGGGTGGTGGGCGCAGGGCCGAGGAGGGGGCCACGGGCCATCTCGGGGATGGGGAGGAGCTGGACCCGGGCAGCCCCATCCCCAGCGGTCCAGCGGCTCCTCGTGCACTCGATACAGCCGGAGGGGCGCGGGGTGGGCCAGCGGCGAGCTGGGCATCAGTCTAGAGGCTGCAGGCCTCCTCGTCCACCGAGCGCTTCCGCAGCTCCTTGCCGGGCTTGGGGGGCGGCGGGGCGGGAGCGGCAGGTGGAGCCTCGGGCAGGTGCAGGACGGAGTTCTCCCCCGGCTGCACCCGCAGGTAGGCCTTGACCTTGTGGTGCCGGGCCTTGCCGTCGCTGAAGTCGATGACACGGCACTCGTAGGTGCCTTCGTCCGTGGGCTTCACTCGCGACAGGCGCAGCTTGTGGGAGATGTTGCTGCCCACTACCTTGACCACCTGGGGGCGACACAGAGACGGTGACCTTGGCCACTGGTGTCCTGGGCCCGCTCCGCGGGTGGGGCCCCAGGGACACTCCCATCAGGGCATGCGGAGTTCAACAGCAGAAAAGCCAAAGCAACTTAAGTGTCTATCAACAGATCACATAAACAGGCACTGGTCAGTTCATTCAGCGGAATATTGCACAGCAGTGAAAAAGCATGAGCTAGAACTAGCTGTATTAGAGCTCAGGGGTACACGGGGTGAAAAGATCTCATTGCAAGACTCTTGCCCTATGATGCCATTTCTGCAAAGGCACAAAAACACTCTACACTGGTTTTGGTGACTTGTGTGCAGGCAAGTTTGAAAATAGACAGCAGGGAACACAGTGTGGCCTCAAAGCTATGGTTGTTTCTGAAGTGGAGCCCAGGGAATGGCTGCGGTAGACTGCAAAGTGAATGCTTAGCCTTATGTATCAAAATAAAATAAAATAAAGGCTGATCACAAATATATCAGGATGCTAATGATAGCTCACTCCAGGGGAGGTGAGGGGCGGGGGGAGCAAGATTGTGATATTTATCTTCATATTTTGGCTTTTTGCTCATTTACTTATTGGATGGGGTTTTAAAATTTTTACTTAAAATTGAAATATAGTTTATATACAATAAGGCACACACAGCTTAATGAAATTTTACAGGTATGCTGGGTGTGACCACCATCCAGAGCAAGGCATGGGGCGTTTGCAACCTTCTGGAGTGCACCCTAGTGGCCCCTCCTTGTCAATTCCCACCCCCTTAGGTTACCTAGTACTCTGATTTTTATCACCCTAGACTAATTTCCCCTGTTCTTGAACTCATTTGTATGTGTCTTCTTTCACACGACACACTATCAGTGAGATTCCTTTATGTTTCCTGGCTCAATTTGTTCCTGTTTATTGCAGTGTAGTATTTCATCACATGGATATGCCACAGTCTGTTTATCTAGCCCCTTGTTGATGGTATTTGGGTAGCTTTCAGATTAGAGCTCTTAATAAATCTGCCACAACTATAAAGCTGCTGTGAATTTTTTCAATTAAGAGGGAAAAGGCAGTTGGACAGTCATATGAAAAAAATCACTGGGGAAGGTAGATGAGGACAGGGGACTCTGTGATCTCTTCGTAACTTTCTCTGAGTCTGCAATTCAAAATAAAAAGCTGAAATAAAAGAGAAGTTTGGCCTATAAAGTGGGGGTGTTGTAAAAGGGGGCTTCTATCCTTCTTGTCCCCTCTTCCTTAGAGCCAAAAGAAGCCCCTCCTAGAGCCCCCACTCACTCTAGACAGAACAGGGGAGAACAGTCCCTAACAGCCAGCTGCTGACCCCCTGCTCAGTGATGTTATTACCAGCTGGCACTGCAGGCTCGCCAGGGCCAGGATGGAGCTGAGTGAGCTTCAGACTGGTGGCCACAGTCTGGAGCCCAATTCGTCCTTCTCCCCTGGGGGGGGTGGTGATGGGGACAGATACCCAGGCTGCCTGTCCTTGCCACACCCCAAATTCTGTAGGACACCCTTGCTGATCACCCTTGCAGTGAGGAGGCCAGGGTGAGAAAGAGGACCGTGAGGTGGTGTGTTCACCATGCAGCTGGGCCCTCACACATATGACTTCTAATCATCTCATTAATTGTCTCTGGCTTCCCTGGTTCCTTCCTCCTGGATGCCAGGCTCTTTATGACCTCACAGCCTTTGCTGGTTTCTCTGCCAGGATGCTGTCTCCCATCACCTCCTTGAGTTCCATTCATTCTCAAACATCACCTCCTCCAAGAAGCCCTCCATCACATCCTCCTGTCTATTTCTTTCCTAACACTCATCACAACTGGAGAACCATATATTTGTCTGTTTACTTGATTTTTGTTTTTCTGACTAAACTATAAACTCCACAAGGGCAGGAATGATATCTATCTTTTTCATCTCAGTGACCACTGAAGAGCCTAGTACCCTGTAAATAATAATAATAATGAAGAAAGAAAACATATAAGTGTTTAAATGGACTTACTCTAGTTCCTCCTTTCTCCAAAGGAAGTGGTACCCAGATATCATGCTTGTTGATTTGGGGGTCACATATATATGATCATACCCACTTTACAGATGGTGAAGCTAAGTCTCTGAAAGACATGGCTTCCCCATGGGCATCAAGTCAGTGAACCCAGGTTGCCTTTGCACACTCTAACCCTTCAAAGGTGTGATGGGCCCACAGAGGGTTACCCAGAGGTAGCAGGGCCACAGGGCACTTCCCAGGCTCTGGAAGGGAAGAGAGAAGTGGGCAGCTGCTAGGAGCCTGGCTCACCCTCTCTTATTCTGACCTTCCTGGCTGGTCATCATCCCCTACAAAGCAAGAGTACATGGGCTTATGGCACAGCAGGAGGCAGGAGGTGGGACAGAGGCAGAACTGCCCACCTTCCCTGTAGAGCAAGCAGTGGGAGACTCTTCCAGATGCCCCCTTGGGTGTGGGACACCCCCTCCTCCCCAGTACTGTGGCAGGGCCCAGCTGGAGGCCATCAGCCCTGCTGGTTCCATCACCTCTGACCAAGGGCACAGAGAGGTCCTGGGGCCCTGCCACACTCTCAGGCGAGTTAGGAGATGCCGTTGCAAATGCGCAGCGGGGAGTGAATTACCTCAACATCTGTTTCCCTCACGGATATTAATTATCCTTCATTTGTCAACCCTACAAGGCGCTAATGGAGTAATAATGTGAAGCGCTGGGAGGAGCGCTGGGGAGGGAGTACCATGCTTGGCCCACCCCTCCGCCCACCTTTTCCCTTCCCTGGACCAGAAGCCCTGGTCACCGGCTCCCTCCTACCCCGTCACCCCTGTGTGTGACCTCCCCCACTCAAGGAGGAGAAGGGAGACAAGGAGAAGAGCAAACAGTGCTGGGAGGCTGGATCTGACCCTAACCCGTCCCGAGCACCCTGGCCTCAGTTTTCTTGGGCTGGATTCATCCTTCATTCGACAAGACCATGAGCGAGGCCCACTCTGAGCCAGGCGCTGGAGATATGGCTGCAAGCCAGCCAGACCCCTGCGACTCCCACGTAGGCTCCAGCTCTAAGGGAGAACCCAGACCTCACATCAGCAACCAAGCACCTGGGGGAGCTGCCTTATACCAGGACGACGGGAGAGGACACACATCAGTCCTGGGGATCTGCATCTGTAAGCACCACCCATAGAAAGCAAATAATAAACAGAGTAACAACAGTTAACAGCAAAGCTGGTAGCTAATATTTATGGAGCGCTTGATCCCTGGGAGATGATGTGCTAAAGAGTCTACACCTTATTTAAATCCCATAATAAATAACCCCAAGACGTAGGCACTACTCGGATACCAAGATGTAGGCACATTGGGATACCCATTGTATGGGTCAGGAAACAGAGGCTCAGAGAGGTAAGGTGACTTGCCCAAGGCCACCCAGATGGTGACAAGAACCAGGTCCTAATCATATCCCTGGGGATTCTCCCAGGAACAGTAAACAAGTCTGTCTTTCCACCCCCGCCTCCCCTCTCTTTCCCTGGCCCTCCAGCCTTCCATGTCTTTGAGGAGCCTGGCCCCTTCCTCAGAAGCATCTCTTATGGGAGGGAGCCATCATCTTACCCAGGCTTCATGGGGGTGGTGGAGCAGCCTGTTGGATTTCAACATTCACAGACTGGGCAGAAAAATCCTGCAGCCCAGCCCCCCAGCACGGGGCTGTGAGGCAGAGAGACCCCCATGTGGAGGCCTGGCTGTAAATCATAATCGCCTCGGCATGGGCATCGACAGGCCTTAGCAGTGCAATTAAGCACCTAATTATGCTGAAAGAGACAAGGTGGCCAGTCCACGCCATGACCAAGCTCAGCCTCTTTCTTGCCTGCCCACGGCCCAGGCCTCGCTGGACACAGCAGGAGCCCACGGACCATCAGGTGGGTGGGCTGGAATCCTTCTCCCAAGCTGTACCAGGAAGAGTGGATGATGGCAAATTAATCCATGGTGCCAGACCTTTCTTCCGTGTGTCCTCAGCCTAAGAGAGACGTGGTAACCCTGAGAAAGTGCTGGGTGGGGAGCAGGGGGTCAGGAGGTCCCTGCCCCAGGCCTGGCTCTGAGCTCTGCCACTCCCGAGCTTCCATCAGGAACACCCAGCCAATTCACCAGTGCCCAGCTGGTAAAGAATCTGCCTGCAATGTGGGAGACCTGCGTTCGATCCCTGCGTTGGGAAGATCCCCTAGAGAAGGGAATGACTACTCACTCCAGTGTTCTGGCCTGGAGAATTCCATGGACTGTATAGTCCATGGGGTCTCAAAGAGTCAGACACAACAGAGCGACTTTCACTTTCATTTTGGCAAGGCCAGATGCCAACTCAGAGTCTCCCCAAATCTGGGCCCCAGAAGGCCTCACCCATTGCAGCCAGACCCTCCCAAGTCCTGACCCCCATTTCTCCCTTCACACAGGCACAATCTGCCTCTGAATCCCACTGATCTTCCTGCTAAACATCATTGGTCCTCCCCTTCTCTCCAGAACCCAGATCCCCACACACTGGCCAGGGCAATATCCCAGCCTCCCCCAGGGCCTCTCCAAAGCACTTTGGCCCCTTCCAATCCATCCTCCCAAGACAGTCAGACATATCTTTGCAAAATGGCTCCAACTTAGAACCCTTCCTGTGATGGCTCCCCATAGTGGCTGCTGGGGGAATCCTCTCGTTTCCCTCACCCACCAACCTCCAGCAGTTCCTCCAACACACACACACACACACACACACACACACACACACACACTCAGGGAAGTTCCCTCTACTCCAAGTCAACCCCCCTACACTCCAGTGCTCACTTCAAAGAACATCTCCAAATACAGTATTGTAAAGTAAAATGAAGGTTAAAAAAAAAAAAACCACCTCCTCCAGGAAGCCCTCCAGACCCCTCAGACTAGGTCAGGTCCTCTGTGACCGGCTGCACTTCTTCTTATTTTGATAGTCACAGCTGTAGCTTTACGTTTTATCACGTGTGATGGTTGAGTTATCATCCATTTGCCACACTGTCTGGGAAGACCCTGAGAGTGGGGACTGGGTGTGTGTGACCGTGGCCTTCACAGAGTAATCTCTGGGGCCTCAGCCAAAGGCCGGCTGCTCCGTGCCTGTTTCAAGGGATTCCCAAGATGGATGGAGTGATTTCGACTCCACATGAATCTTGCCTCCCTTTCGGACTTCAGAATTCCATGCCCTTTGTATACTGCGGATCACTGTAGGAATTTTCAAGGAAATATAGAAATGTCTACTACAGAAAATAAAGTCGTAGTACACCATGACCCACTGCTTGGCCTGTTAATCCTTCATGAAGAATGCAGAGCTCATGTGCTGCTCTCGTTCCCAGCCCCGACTCCCTGCATCAGGAAACATGCAGTATTCATGTGTATATCACATGTATGGGGCAGGCAGGCAAGGCAGGCATGGGCTTGATCTGACAAATACTGCTGCTGCCTTTTAACCATTTATGCAGATTTGGGGGCCCGGGGTTAGGAGCTGCTGTTTGCTTTCCACAGTTTTAAAAAATTCCAATTACGTCCCAACAGTTAAAAATCAGGGGCTTCCCTTTGCATTACAGGGGACACTGGTTCAATCTCTGGTCCAGGAAGATTCTACATTCCTTGGGGGCTGCAGCGTGCTTTCTGTGGCCTCTTTGGCTGCCCCTCGGATTTAGGGCTTTTAGGAGAGGAGGCAGGGCTTAGGCTAGCAGGGCTGGAGCACAAGGCCACATGTATATTAGGACCCAGGCTACCCATGGCTGTTTTGGACTGAAACAGGTGACATGAATCTACAGTAAAAACAACTGTAATTAGACCAAAGAAGGGACTAACAGTAACAAAGGCAGGTGAGCCTCTTGGGAAGGAGGATGCATGTGGAGAATTTCACCTTATTTTAAAATTCAACAGTTGGGGGCCATCTCCACTTACAAAACTGTTATTTAAAGGGAAATTAATTCCAAAACACAGCACTTCAGTGAACTCAAAAGAAAGACTTTCAGAACTTGAAAATGGACACAGGCAGAATTTATCTGAGCCCCAGGAATGAGGTCCTGATGAGGGAATCCTCAGCATATACAAGCACCCATGCGAGATAATTTTTAAGGCCAGGGGATCCTTCCCCAGGCCTCAAGTTAAATGAGATAAATCACATTGTAAAGTACTCATCATGGTTCCTGACATATGGCAAGCACTCAATAAATGTTAGCTGCCTTGTTATTATTGTTATCAATGCTATTATTACAGGTGCCTGTAATTTAAATGATCTCCTTATGAGATTCTGAGCTCTTTTCATTCCCTCTCCTGTTTTCTGCAAAGCTGGGCCTCCTTTCCCTGCTCCACACCCCTCCACCCCCAATTCTGGGAATAGGAATCATGTGATTTGAAAATTCATATTAAGTTTCCACTCTAGTAACCACTGTCATTTATACGGCCGAATCCAGAGGACTTTACAGTTTCCATAGCACTTTTCATATATTTGTTAGACAGCAGTGAGCGGGGGAAGGGAGGCCCAGGGAGGGGGAAAAACTGGAGCAGGACTCGAGTGGTCCTGGGACATTTGGCGCGGGCCCCACTGTGTCCTCCCTGACCTACCCCTGCACTCAGCGCTGCCATATCTCAACCTCCCCAGGGCCACCATGGTGGACCCAAGGGGTTACAGCACCCACGATGAAGCCCTGCCTCCACCAAACCCCCGGATACTCACTTTACTTCCTACTCTGAACCTGGGGCCCCCAAGGTGCTAACGATGCCCAGCCAGAAGACTGAGCTGTTTGCCCTCCACAGTTTTTCAAAATTCAAATTAGGTCCCAATAGTTAAAAAATCAGGGACTTCCCTGGTGGTTAAGTCATTAAGAATACACCTTGCAATGCAGGGGACCTGGGTTCAATCCCTGATCCGGGAAGATCCCACATGTCTCAGGGCAAGGAAGCCTGTGTGCCACAACTGTTGAGCAGAGCGCATGCTCTGCAACAAGAGAACCCGCCGCAATGAGAAGCAACTAGGGAGTAGCCCCGCTCACTGGAACTAGAGAAAGCCCGCGTGCAGCAACGAAGACCTAGCACAGCCAAAAATAAAATACATTTTTTTTTTAATTGGGAGATACTTCCTGGAATTTGGGATTTTTAGGTGACATGGGACTCCAGGGCCAGCACTCCTGCAGGCTCATCTGGCTCCTGCAGGTACAAGGCCTTCGTTCCCAGGCCCCACCTTCCCACATGACCCCTGTACACATACACGCACAGGCACGATGCATATGGTGTTGGCATGTCTGTGTATCAAAATCTGTGTCTGGCTTTGTGCTGCCATTGGCCTGGGTGTGTGTTTGTGTGTGTGGCAGTCACTTGATAAATATTTATTGGGCGCTGACTACCTGCCAGGCACGGAGCCAGGCTCCGGAAATCAGGCAGGCACAGTCGCAGCCCCACTGTCTTCAGGGAAGACAGGCCTGAAACAGAGGCTCACAAGCAGAGATCAGTACAGACAAAAATGCAGCCAGCAAGGAGAAGGAAGGGGCGTTGGCTGAGTCCCAGGGTCCAGGGAGGCTTGATGAGCTGAGTTCTGCAGGGAGAGAGAGGAACTGTTTTCTAGGCCAAGGGACTGGCCTGTGTAAATGTCAGAAGGTAGGAAGGAATGCGAGGCTGGGAGGCAGCCAGGATTGGGAGGGACAGGAGAACCAGGTCCAGCAGATGAGATGGCCCAGAGGGTGAACAGAGCGAGTTGCACAGAATCTTGAAGGCCATGGAGAAATCTGAGCCTTCTCTTGGGCTGCAGGAACCTGGGGTGTGCTGCTGCTCACAGATGGCCGCTAACTGTGGTCCATGTACTTAAGAACTATCACAGGCAAAATGCTCTCTGCACATGGAAATGGGTCTGTGTTTGTCTGGGAATCTCCTAACCAGAGCCCCAGCTGGTGCAGGAATCGCCAGGGATTGGGGTGGGGGTGGGCACTGCACGATCATGCTGAGTACATTTATTTTATTTAACTAATTAGCATCTTTGCATGCCCCTCACGTGGAGCCCAGCAGCCTTGAATTCTAATCCTCTAAGTCAATTAGGTTATTTTCTCCTTTGCGTTAGATGCTTCTTAAACCCCAAACAAAATCATCAGTGAGAGTTGCCATGAACAGGGTATATTAATGTACACAGAGGTCTCCACCTGGCCAGGCTTAACTGATGGGTGTTTGGGCAAGAAACGAGATGTTACACATGCGCATGCCATTGGCAAAGGATGAGGGTAAGGGGCCAGGGGCGGTGGGCCAGTAGCCGCCCTGAGCCAGAAATGATTTACATTTTCTTAGCTCCGAAAGGCCCCGAGGGTAGATAGCACAAACGATGCTTTGAAGGCCTTTCTTCTATCATCTGCCCATCTCCTGTCTGAGCCTCCGTGGGAGCCTCCCTCCCAGCCTCCCGGCCTCTGTTCTGCCACCTCCAGGGTCTGGCATGGCACCTCTCGCCTCCCGGTGCCCACTCTTTACATTGTGACTTCTGCTTTGGGGGATCCTCTGTGTCTAAGTGGCCTTGGGGACCCCGAGCTCCCCAACAAGTCCTTGATGGGCTTGGGAAGGAGCAGCAGAAAAGAGTGAATCTGGATGTCACTCCCGCCAACACGCATCCACACCCCTGTGGGCACCTGCATCTCCTGGGCGTGTGTCCAGTTGACTCCCAGCCTCCTGCCAGGCTGACCGCGTGCCCCATGCACAAACCCAACCCAGTCCCATGGCCACACGTGTCACCAGGTCACTCCCCTCTCCTCAGCCTCTTCCAGACTCTGCTTGGGGTGCCCTTCTCTACAAAAACTGGCACTGCCTGAGTCCCCTGGGTGCCCTACCTCATGGGGCTCCAGCACAGCCTGGAGACAAAAGCTCAATGCAGCTCAGCCAAGTCATGACCTCCAGCAAGGCTTTGACCCTCTAAGCCTCAGTTGCCCCATCTGTAAAATGGGCAAAAGCTTGCCCTTCCCTCGAGAGATGGAGCAATGATAAAAATGAGTCAGTGCATTAGAAGGCCCAGCCAGCCCTGAAACCCTTCAGCTGTAGCTCCTCTGTCCCGCCTCACGTCCAGAGCCAGATGACCCAAGTGACCGTGAGATGCTGCAGCCGTCATTTGTGATGGGCCAAAAAAAGCCGACTCAGTCTCATTAGTTCCTCGTTGGCTTCCCAAATAAAAAATGCTGCTGAGACAGGCACGAAGCATCAGGGATGCACAGAGCCTTGGCCCCGACAGGAGAGAATGCATCTTCTCTCCCCCTGTCATTTGTTTGTGCCTGTCATTCAATGAACTTGAAAAATCTCTGGCTTTTAAAAAACAGAGCTGGGCCAATTTTCCCCCCTTCTTTTTTTTCTTTTTTCCTTCTCCTCCATCTTGCCAAAGCTCCCTGCTGAACTAGACCAATTTTTTTTTTTTTAAATTACAGCTGTGTCCTCCATTAGAGCCCTTGTAAGAAGTCATTATCAAAACTCACACTTATTTTGGTGGCGTCCTTCCCTGCGTCTTCCTGCTGAGATGCTTTTAGCTGTTGGGAGCGGGAGGGTAGAAAAAGCAGAGATAAGGCGTTAGCATCACGGGATGGGGGTATGGGCCAACAGCTAAGATTCTCGAGACAGCAGGTGATGCTCCAGGGACCGCGGGTCTGGAGGCAGGGCTGTGGGGGAGTCCTTCAGCTCTGTGTCCACTCAGGGATGGAGGTGAGTCAGAGCAAAGGAAGATAAAGGAGGTGTCTATAAAACTGACTGCACATGCGCTCTGCATTCTGATATGGAGGGTACTTGGAGATACACAGGGAGGGTAGGTGTGAACAGGCAAAAACGTAATTCGGGTTTGGTGTGTCTGTAGGATTGTCTGTCTGCACACTCGCATCTCTCTCCATCTGTGGATGCGTCCTGTTTTCAGGTTTGTTTGCACAGATGCTGCCAGAGCCCTGCCCACATACTATTCCCTGCAAACTGACCTCAGAGGCCTCCAACTGCAAAGCCTGCAACTCTGCCTGAGAGCTTTCTCTGACCACTGGAGTCCTCTAAGCCAGTGTGCTGGGAGCGGACACCTCCGGGAGCTAGATGATTTTAATATGTATTTGTGAATATGTTAGAAGCCATTTCATGAAACATACAAGAATGTGTGAGCATGCCTGTGTGTGCATATGAGGGTGTGTCATGTATGTGTTCATATGTGAACAGGTGGGCAGATATATACGTATTTGCATAATACCTATATACACACAAGCGTAAGAATGAGAGTGTCTTAGTTTGCTCCCCCAGAAGCAGACCTTGAGACAAAGATTCAAGTGCAAATGATTTATTTGGGAGGTGATGCCAGGAAACACGAGGAGGTGAGTGAGTGAGCAAGTGATACCAAAGAGCAAAGGAAGTTAAGATTGGGTATGTCCTCAAGCCAGTTACCACTGTGGGCAACTGCAACTTTATCCCTCTGAGCACCTGGGGATGCTCTTCAGTTATCCCAACTGAAGGGCGAGGGAGCTGGGGTATTTACCCTCCAACTGCTGTCACCCGTTGATGGAGGCCTTTTCCAGCCTGCCTTCCCTGCCGGCAGGCTCTGTGGTCCAGAGAAAACCCACAGGCAGTGTTGCAGGGATTGGCAGTGGGGCTGGTGGTAGGTGATAGCGCTGGCCAGGCAGGTGGGCGTGGACACCAGTAGCATATGCCTCCACGGTGTGTGTGTGTGTGTGAGTGTGCACATGTGCCGTGACTGGGCTGCCTCGTGTGTCTGCAGGTATGTGGAAGGGCACGCATACACATGTGTGTGTCTGTGTGACCGAACTGGGCAAAGACTGCCCTTTGTTTAGAGGGCCTGCAAGAATCCGCCTGCAATGCGGGAGACCTGGGTTTGATCCATGGGTTGGGAAGATCCCCTGGAGAAGGGAAAGGCTACCCACTCCAGTATTCTGGCCTGGAGAATTCCATGCACCCCATAGTGCATGGGGTCGCAAAGAGTCAGACAGGACTGAGCGACTTTCACTTTCACTAAAAGCACGTGCCCCCAGGGCTTGGAGAAGGTGAGTCAGGAGACCCGCCTTGCCCAGTAACCTGGAGCCAGCTTCCGTCCCTCTGGCCTCAGTTCCCCCACCTGTACCTGAAGGGGGGGACTCTGCTCCCTGTAGGGCCCTACCAGCTGCAAGCATCCCAAGTACACAGCCTCGCTCCGCTCCCTACTCCGACACCCCCACCAAGCTTCCTTTCCAGGAAGAAGGGAGGGAGACCGCTGGGGGCTGCAGAGGACGAGCCCAGCTGGAGCCGTGCCCCTCAGAGACGGTGAGGGGCAGAGACATATCCCCTCCCCGGGAGTGGGGGGGCCGGGATCCTCCCAACCCCACTTGGATAAGTCTCTCCCGGGTGGTACCTGGTTCGAGGCCCACGCCTGCTTGTCCGTCCAGTCCCTGTGGCTCCGCACGTACCACCACTGGATCTCCAGCGAGTAGGAGGGGGAGCCGCTGCCGCGGAAGGAGCAGGCCATCTCCACGTCCTCGCCCGTCCGCGCTGTCATGTCGTGGGGCGTCTCTGTGAACAGGGCTGTGCGGAGACACCGGGGGAAGGGTAGCCAAGGGCTCAGGAAACCTCAGGGCTGGCGGCGGGGGCGGGGGTGGGGGAGGGGCAGGGGGCGGCGGGGAGGGGCAGGGGTGGAGCAGGGTGGTCTGGCTGCAGTTGGGGCAGTTGGACCAGCTCTGCGAGGCTGGGCGAGAGGGCTGGGCAGTGGCGGCAGGTGGCAAGACTTGGGGATGAAGGAGGAGGTCGGGGGCCCCGAATGACGCACAAGGGCCCGCCCTGGCCCTCCACCCCCGATACGGCGGGCACCAGATTCTCTGGAGAGGGTAGTGACGGATCCGAGGAGGGCTTGGTTGGAAGCCAGAGGCCAGGGAGGAAGCTGCTGCTTTCTCAATTCTTCCCAATTTCTCTGCCCGCCCGCCCTGGGGGGTTCTTCTCAATCCCAGCGCACAGCATTCAGCACTGTCTTTGATAAACCAGACCAGACCTGGGCCTCCACCTCAATCAAGGAACCCTTGCCAGGGTCCCCTCTGCGCAGGTTGGGGGGGGGGGGGCAGGCCACTCCCACCTCCCCCTGGGCTCCATTCTGCCCTGTGAACAGGCCTCATGCTGGTCTCCGCTGTTCCCAGTGCCTGAAATGTGCTTCCCTCGGTGCCTCTTTGGCCAGGCTGGTCACTCAAAGCTCAGCTGAAACCTGGCCCCCTCAGAAAGGCCTTCCCTGACCCACTGGGTCGGTTCCCCTCAACAGCCTGGTCACGCACACTCGCTGACTGCGGGCACTGCCTGTCGCAGCTGCAGCACAGCAGGGGCCAGAGCTCCCTCACTACACATTTCCTGGCACCTGCGAGAGGCCCCGAACAGGTGGTACAGCCTCCATCCTGTCAAGGGCCCCAGGGGGCGGTGGGAGACCCAGGTGCCTCCCGTCACCCGCTCCCCCACCCCTAGCTGGGTCCAGCTCCCCACCAAAGATGGAGCAGCTGGGCCCCCACCCACGGTCACCGCCGCCTCCCTCCCCACCCCCCGCACCCCACCACCCCACGCTGGCAGGTAGATGGCAAAACCAGTCCCCACTCGTTGCAGTCCAGCACTGCTCCCTCCATATGTTCTGTCTCTCCTCCTTCCAAACAAATACTGTCCTGAGACGTAATTAGAATTCTTTCCTCTTCTCAGGACGGATTATCTCTCCCTGGAAAGATGCCTGGCAGCGGGCAGGTCACCCAGGGAATGTTGCCTCCGTCGGTCCCCGCCACCCTATGTCTGTTTTGCTGCTGCCAGGCGACCCCACCCAGAGAGCAGCAAGCCCACCTTGCAGCCCCCGTGGTCCCTCCTGGCACTGCTCACCAGAGCCTGACTGGAAGCTGGGGTCCGCTCTGGGGTCACCTGTCACCACCCCGCTCCCATGATCCCGAGCACATTGGGAGGGTCAGGATTGGTAAAATCCTGCTGTTTCTGCTGTACACACAGGGCTTCCAAATGGAGCTTGACTCCAGCAATGAGCCTGTGGGCTAAGAGAATGTCTGTGACATCCTCGACCTCCAAGGCCATGGGTTCAGGCTGCCCATGTTCTCTGAGGTTTGCAAGGGACTGACTGCCGTTGCGTAACAAAGCCAGTTTAATAAGAACGATGTTGTTTGAGTTACTGAACACGTGTTAAGGGTGGTGTGTCAGCAACTGAGAGCTGGGACTGTCCTTGTTTCCAATGGGCAGGAAACACAATGGGCTCCTGGAGGAAGGTACCTGTCCACCCACCTTTGACCTCCAAGTGCCCCGGCCCCCCAGAACTGTAGGGTCTCCCTTGCCTCCTTTGTTCTTTCTCTTATGCCCCCATTCTGTCTCCAGAACATCTGAATCTAGCCCCTTCTCCCCGCTTTCACTGCCCCAGGCTGGGCCAGCCACCACAACCTCTCACCCATGACAGCGGGCGGGCCACTGGCCTCCCTGCCGCCACCCACCCTCCTCATTAATTTATTTTCAACACAGCAGCCAGAGGAAATTTGGCAAAACACCAATCAGTCCCCCCCCCCCCCAAATCTCCCATGACACCATTGCCCTAAGACGAAAAACCAAAGCCTTTACAGTGGCTGACAAGCCCTCCATGTTCAGGCCAGTCCCCTGTGGAGGAAAAGCTTCTAGTTTTCCCCTTGCTCATTCCATTCCTGACACAATGGCCTCCCTGCTGTTCCTTGGGTGTTCAGCTGAGATCCTGCCTCAGGACCTTTGCACTTGCTGTTCCCACTGCTTAGCACTCTCTTCACCCAGATTATCACCGGGCTCCTTCCTTCCCCTGCATCAGGGCTCTGCTGAAATGTCACCTCTTCAGTGAGGCCTGAGGACTTCCCAGGTGGTGCTAGTGGTAAAGAACCTGCCTGCCAGTGCAGAAGACGTAAGAGATGAGAGTTCAATCCCTGGGTCAGGAAGATCCCCTGGAGAAGGAAATGGTAACCCACACCAGTATTCTTGCCTGGAGAATCCCATGGACAGTGGAGCCTGGAGGGCTACAGTCCATAGGGCCGCATGGAGTCGGACATGACTGAAGCGACTTAGCATAGCATGCACGTGCAGCGAGGTCTACCCTGACCACTTCACTTAAAGCTGCATCCCTGGGAATTTCCTGGTCCAGCGGTTAGGACTCAGTGCTTCCAGTGCCAGGGCCTGGGTTCGATCCCTGTTCAGGGAAATAATATTCAACAAGCTGTGCAGTCAAAACAATTAATTAAAAATTTTTTAAAAAGAAGAGAAATTGCAAAACACAATTTGCACTGGAAAAGAAAACTGCATCTCTTGCCCCAACCCAGAGCTTTGAAACCCTCTTCCCTTCCAACATACTTTCAGTGCTGCCCACTAGAACTTCCTGCAATGAGGAAAATGGTCTGTATCTGAACTAATACAGTGGCCACCAGCCACATGTGTGTCTGTTGAGCACCTGAGATATGACTAGTGTGAATAAGGAACGGAATTTTAAGTTTTACTTCATTTAAATTAATTTAACCTTAAATGTAAGGATTTCTGTGGTGGTCCGGGAGAATCGGCCTGCCAACACAGAGGACACGGGTTTCATCCTTGGTCAGGGAACTAAGATCTCATGTGCCGAGGGGCAACTAAGCTCATGTGCTGCAATCACTGAAGCCCACATGCCCTAGAGCCCATGCTCTTGCGACAAGAGAAGTCACTGCAATGAGAAGCCTGTGCACCACAATCAGATAATAGACCCCGCTTGCTGCAACTAGAGAAAGTCCATGCGAAGCAACAAAGACCCAGCACAGCCAAAAATAAATAGTTAAAAAACTTAAGTGCAGATGGCCACTTGTAGGGGGTTGCTGTCATCCAGTCACGAAGTCGTGTCTGACTCTTTGCAACCCTATGGACTGCAGCACCCCAGGCTTCCCCGTCCTTCACCATCTCCTGGAGTTTGCTCAAACTCATGTCCATTAAATTGTAGATAACAGCTACTGTATTGGACAGCACAGCTAATACACTTATTTTATGTATGTTTATGGTCTGCGTTTTCTTCCAGGAGGCAGGGGTGGTGCCTGTCTTGTCTACTGATACATCCCCATCTCCTAGAACAGTGCTTGGCACATAGTAGGTGCTCACTAAATACTGATGCCGACTCGCCAACTCGGGCAGGACTGAAGGGGGCCACCGAGGACCTGAGCCACCAGGAGGACTGGGAGGTGAGCAGAGTGAGCCACTGGCCCCTGGCCCTGGAGACAGCCGGATTCTGCTTTGATCCACGCCCCTACCTACCCAGCACCTCTGCAAATGGGGGAAAGAGGAGAGCGCTGAGGCCCCCAGTTGGATCCGAGGTAACTGGCAGTGTGACCTTCCTGGCCAAGAGACAGAGGGAGTGACGCTGCTGTTGTAACCCCCTCCAAATGTCCCTGCCTGAGCCATGGGAATCGGAAAGTAACCACCATCTTCCCTCCTGCCAGTGGAGAAAGGGGATCCAGAGCTACTGTGCGGAGAGGGGCTTGCTCCCCCAACCAGGAGCCCCCCCCCCCCCCCCCCCACCGCCTCTCAGGATCACGGAGCTAGGAAGGGCAGAGCCAGCCCTGGAACCAGGGCTGTGTGACTCAGCCATGGCACTTCTCCCAGGGCTGGGTGAGTCCGTCCCACAGGAGGATGGGAAATGGCACGTGTGGGTCTCACGGGTGGAAGGAAGGGCAGCAATGGGTTTCCCCAAGGAAACCCCTTGGGTGGGGTTTCCATCAGGGTGACCTGGGGAGGGGCTGGCCTCCATCTGCCTTCACTCAGCCTCCCTCTGCCCACAGCCCCCCCCCCCCCCCCCACTTACTGAAAACCCTGACCTTGGTCCACCAGCTCTTCTTATTGATGCAGAAGTCTGGCCCAGGGCTACTCGGCAGCCAGGGGTGGGCAAGGTCAGGCCCTCTCCGCACAAGCACAACAGCCCCTCTCCCCCACGCGGATCCCAGTAATCGTCCTCTAGAGGGCGCTGTCCAACAGACACAGAACGCGCGCCCCGCACCAAGACACAGGAAATTTTCAGTTACCTGTGCCGTGTTTTTAAAGTAACCAAAAAAAAAAAAGTTTTTTTTAAGAAATGAAATTAATTTTAATCATTTATTTTATTTGACCCAAGATATCAAAAAATTATTTCAACATGTATAAAATTATTCATGAGAAATTTTACATTCTTTTTTGTGCTAAGTCTTGGAAATCCAGCATGTATTTTACATGATTACAACACATCTCAATTTAGGCCAGGCACCTTCCCAGTGGTCAGTTGTCATGTACGGCGGGCGTCCTGGCAGGTGGTGACTCTGCCAGCCTCAGCTCCCCACTGACTCAGAGGAGGCAGCCCAGGCCCAGTATAGGGCAGTAACCCTTCCAAAGTCACACAGTGGAGCCTGGGTTTGAACCCAGGCCAGGCTTCTCAGATGATGTTAGTGGTTAAGGAACCTGCCTGCTAATGCAGGAGATGCAAGACATGGGTTCAATTCATGGGTCAGGAAGATTCCCTGGAGGAGGGCCTGGCAACCCACTCCAGTATTCTTGCCTGGAGAATCCCATGGATAGAGGAGCCTGGTGGGCTACAGTCCATGGGGTTGCATGGAGTCGGACACGTCTTAGCACACGTGCACACATGCACTGTCTGACTCCCAAGGCTGTGCTCTTTCCCACAGAACTCAAACTCTTTTGGGTGGTAGGACTCTTTCTTAAAAAGGAACAGCCCCAGTGGCCAACCTTGTTCTGGAAAGTCCTGAGGAAGCACCTTCCTATGGGGAGTCTGTTTTATTCTGAGTGTAAAGGCCTAGGCTGATACTGAGGAGGCATTTCACCCAGCCTGAGGCAATCAAGGGAGGCTTCCCAGAGGAGCTGCTGCTCCTCACCAGCCCCAGGTGGGCCAGGTGGTCCTGAGCCAAAGTGGGGAGGGCCCCTGGTTGGGAGGATGGAGGGAGAATCTGCTCTGAGAACTCCTGGGAGCCAGGAGAGTTGGCTGTAGCTGTGGCCACCAGCTCTCCCTCTCCACAGGGGGCTCTGGTCCCTCGCTCTCTTTCTCGCTGATCCCCTCAGACCCTGCCAGGAGGCACATGGTTGGGTGGGTTGAAGGAGGCCCCCTTAGGATCCCATTGGCTCCATCCTCCATGATGAAGGGGGCAATGCATTCTCAGGACAAGTGGGGAAGCTGAGGCTCTAGGCGTTTGATGGCGTATCTGAGTCTCCATATTCCAGAAGCAGCAACATGAGGGTTTGTTTGGGCCCCACCCCAGGGAACCCCCTCCCTGAAGGGAGAAGCCACATGCAGGTGAGTGCCAGGACTTGGAGCCAGGGAGAAGGGACTGAGCCCGTTTCTGCCATCAGCCTTGCTGTGTGACCTTGGGAAAATTCTCCCCCTCTCTGAGCCTTGGTTTGCTCCTCTATACAGTAGGGTTAGTCCTCACAGTCTGAGACCCCCACCAGCTCAGACAAACCTAAGGGAGCCAGGCCCTGGGCACTGGGAAGTGGAGGGGTCCCTTCCACTTGGGGGAAGAGGAGGTGACCTGGCCCTTCAGCTGTGCCCTGAAGGAGGGGTGAATACCAATAAGCAGAGGTGGAGAAGGATAGTGTGGACCCAGGAGGGAGGAGGGGAAACCCACAGAGCTTTGTTTAAATGATAATAATAATCACCCCTTTTAAGGAGCATCTACCAGCATGATGCTGACATTGTCTCTAACAGTTTCTAATCCATTCACTCCCATTTGACAGATGAGGAAAGTGAGGCTCAGAAAGGTGACATCATTTGTCCAAGATATATACAGAGCTGGATTTTGAACTTAGGGTCTGACCAGCAGGCGTGACCAAGACCCTGGGAGTCTATCAGCTCCCATCAGAATTTGGTCTGAATTATCAGGTCAAGTTCAGCCACCAGATTCCACACTTCTGTGTCCCATTTGCACACCTCCAGAGACAGGGAGCTCAGCTCCTCCTGCCTCCACTGAAGGTGGGCGGCTCCAGTTGTCAAGAGGTTCTTGCTCCCTCTGCTAATTCTGTGATGAGGACTCAGCATCAGCACCAGAGACCAGAAGGTGATCCATCTTAATTTTGATGATGACGATGATGATCTCTGACAAATATGGAGTGCTTGTTAGTATTCCATATTTGTTAGAGATCATCGTCTCTAATAAGGCCCTCTGCCAAGCTCTTTACACACCTTTTCTCATGCTCCCATCAGGATGCTACGGGGGAGGTGTGATCATTATCATCCCCATTTTTCAGATGGGGAAACTGAGGCTCAGAAGGGTTGTTAAGTGACTTGCCCAAGGCCCCAGAGTCAGTGGTTGTGTATGAACCCAGCTCTAGAGGACTCAGGAGTGGCAGCCCATAACTTCTAGACCATGCTCCTATAACCCTCTTCCCAGTCCCCTCACCCCACCACCTCCTTCCCTCTAGCCTCTCAGACCCCTCCCCTACCTCAGCATCCTTGCTGAGTTTGGGACATTCTATTCCTCTTTCCTCTTTGACTTCCTCCCACCCCTCCCTGTTCAGGTAACTCCTCCCAGCCAGGGAGGCTGGTATAATCATAGGTGTTTGAGAAGGATAGGATTGTCCTCTCCAGCCCCAGGGCCCTGAGCAGGGCTGGGCTCGCTGGGAAGACAATTAAAACCGCTGTCCACAAATTAGGATTCAGCAGGAGGAGAAAGGGGCTTGATTGAATGCAACATCTCCTTCCTTTCTGCTTTTAATTGGGGGAGCGATGTATTAATTAACCCCAGGCCTGGTTATCGGGCATCATTGGCAGGAAACAGCTTGTGGCTACAGCGGGAGTCACCGAGTTTGGCTTCTGGAAAAGGCAGGAGATGATTTGGAAGGTCTCATCTGCCCTTAAGGAGTGGGACCGTGACCTCCTTCCCAACCTTTCACGCCCTGGTTCAGTACAGACATCTAGCACTTGGCCTCTGGCATGGATCTGAATCCTGTTTCCTTGAGTCCCTCCCTATCTGTTCAACCTGGACAAGCCCCTTTACCTCTCTGAGCTTCCATTTCTTTAGCTGAAAAAAGGGAAGAATGAGAGGATAAAGAGAGGGTTGCACAAGGCAACATATGCCTCATGCCTGGCACGTAGTAGGTGCTTAAGAAAAAGCAATCCCTTCTCTCAGTTTCTAGCTCAAAATCCTACCATCTCCAGGAAGATGTTTAAAGATGCTTCCTTTAGCTTCATCAGATTATGCAGTGGAGGCAACATCTGTATTTCACTCACACCTGGACCATGACACCCCTCATCCATCAGTCCTGTACTCTCCTTCCAACATCCATCCCTGCGAAGCCAGGGGGATTCATGCAGGTCCCAAGGAGGCGTGTTGACCCAGGCAACCCTAGCCCAGTCCCCATGTCCCTCCATCTCTGAGCTCAGGTTCCTCATCCCAGACACTCTGGTCCAGCCCCAGGTCTCCCTCTGCACAACCCTCTCTGCCTTTCCAGTCTTCACGTTTCTGGACTAAGGCTGCCTCTTCCAGAAAGCCTGCAGGGACTGGTCCCCAGCCCACCCATCAATCTTTGCTGGAGCTAGTACTCCCCCGGGAGACTGGTGGCAGGGGCAGCTCCTTGTCAGGGGAACCAAGGCAGAGCTGGAGCTAAAGAGACACGAAGGGGGCAGAGCAGAGAGAACTAGTGCGGCCCCTGGGGTCCTGAGGTCATCTCTGTCCCAGATCCAATCTCCTGCAGGGAAAAATCGGTCCTACTTGCTTAAAACCTCCAGTGATGAATGGATAAGCAGGATGTGGTCCCTCCATACAATGGAATGTTATAGTCTTAAAAGAGGAGATTCTGATATCTGCTCCAACAAGGAAGAACCCTGAGGACATTAGGCTAAGTGAAATGAGCCAGTCATAAGAAGACAAATACTGTATGATTCCACTTCCATGAAATTTCTAGAGTAGTCAGACTCATAGAAAGCAGAATGGTGGCTGTTGGAGCTGGGGGAGGTAGGCTGGGGCATCACTGTTTAATGGCTATAGTTTCACTTTGGGATGATGAAACATTTACGTAAGTGGATAGTGGTGATGGTCACAGTAATCTGAATATATTTGATGCCACTGAACTGTACACTTAGAAATAGTTGAAATGGTAAATTTTACATTTTGACTATTTTACAATTGTTTTTAAAAAAGCCCTACCACCTCCTGTGGCTTCCCAGCTCTGCCACAATGGTTTTCATCAACAAAAATTTCCCTGCGCTTGTGTCTAGAAGACTCCCCTGCCCCCGTATCCATGGGGGCCTCTCACTTCTTTCGTCTTTGCTCAGATGTCACCTCTTGTATTGTCCCTGGCCTCTTCTCCCTCATATTTTTCCTTACTGCTTACTAATATATTCTCACTTAGCATCTCTCATGTACTGTCCCTCTTCCACCCAGGGTGTAAGCCCCTCAAAGGCAGGAGATTTTGGTCTGTTTTGTTGACTGCTGCACCCTGCCAGCTAGAACGATGCCAGACACATAGTAGGTGTTCAATGAACACTCTGCTCTCACACAGAACATATGCAGCAGCTCGGGTGAAAGACCGAGAAAGGAACGCATGTAAGAATTAAAGATTTTAAAATTTAAAAAATAAAAAACTAATAAAAAAAAAATAACCCCCCCCAAAAAATAAAATAAAATCTTTAATTCTTAAATGTATTTGTATTTTTATTCCAAGTGTTTTTCTAATTTTATTTAATCTATAAATCTTGAATGTGAGTAAAATTGGCATGAAAATATAATAAAAAAGTATTTGTTTCAAAAAAAAAAAAAGAAAGACCGAGAAAGGATCCCATCCTCCCTGCCCTGGAGGATGAACAGGGAGCTCCCAAAGGTACTCATGCTTGGGATGCCCCATTGAGAAACTTCCAGCTCTCAGGGTCAAAGTCAGACTCCCAGGTTGAGCACCCAGAAGCCTCTAGCTCTGGCCCCTCCCAGAACCCAGTTCAGCCCCTCCTGCCTTTGGGCCATGTGTGCGTATCTCCCTCGGGGCCCAACCTTGCATGGTTCCTGGAATCCCTGCTCAAAACTGGCCCTCTGCCTGGAGATGCCCTTTCTCCTTGGGCTAGGCAGAAGCCCTCCTTGATGCTCCCGATGGTCTCTGAGTCCTCCATTTGCTGCCCCACTGGCCTGTGTTATATGGCAGGTATTAATCAGGGTGTCAGTGTCTCCCCTAGACTGGAAGCTCCCCCAGGGCAGGGCTCCGTGTTGCCCAGGATAGAGAAGGCACGCAGGCGGTACTGCTGGGCATGTGCTGAATGAAGTGAGAAAGGAAGGTTAGACAAAAACTTAAGAGACTTAAGTTAGAAACTTGAAAGAAAAAAATGAGACGTACATCCCATCATTCACCCACCCAACATTTACTGGGCATCTACTATGTGCCAGATTAGTGTTTGGCGGGATAGCACCCACGAGCACAGATGTATGGACACAGGCAACCAGGGAGGTCCTGAGTCAGGGACCCCCCAGACCCACCCTTCCTCCCACTGGCCCTCATGACCACCAATGCCCAAGCCCAGTCTGGACCACTGGGTCCAGCCAAGGGGCTTCCCAGAAAATTGACAGGCAAGCTGGAGGCTCCCCGTGATGATGCAGCAAGTTGTCATGTGAAATGTGACCAAGAGTGAACAGGCCAATAATGGAAGGCTGAAGCTCCAAGAAGGGCCCTCAGCTCACCTGCCCTTGAGGCCCAAGGACCATCAACCTTGTGGAGTGACCTTCTGACTGGAGGCCCACTAGGAGCCAGAAAGTTGAGATGCATGTTCCCAATAATCCTCACAGCGACCTGCTGGGCAAGGGGTCACTGTCTCTTTATTACAAGTGGGGAAACTGAGGCTCAGATAACCTGGGGGCCACTGGGGACAGTCCCCTGCCCTGGTGTTGAAGGGAACCCCTCTATGTGGCAGACACTGTAAACAGGACCCCACTTCATTCTCCCAGAGAAAAAGGAAAGAAAGATAGCATTAAGTGGTGTCCGACTCTTGCGATCCCATGAACTATACCGCCTGTCAGGCTCCTCCGTCCATGGGATTCTCCAGGCAAGAATACTGGAGTGGGTTGCCATTTCTTTCTCCAGGGGAACTTCCCGACCCAGGAATTGAACCCAAGTCTCCCACATTGCAGGCAGATACTTTACTGACTGAGCTACTTGATGCTATTTATTATCAGCCTCACACAGGGAGCTACCCAGGCTCCACAGCTAAGGATGCAAAGTCAGATTTCAATCCCAAGGCTGACTGTGGAATTTCCCAACCCAAATCTGTGTCCTCTCTCACCCGCTGTCCTCTTGCAGCTCTAGAAAGTGAGAGTCACTGGGGGCCATTTCCAGAAAGCCTGCTTGGTGACCAGCTCAGCAGAGCGCTGGGGCTGAAAGGGCGCGTGACATGGGGTCAGAAAAGCCCAGAGCCTCCTGAACTCCCCACTGGGAGGCAGAACACGGAAAAGGACTGCAGAGGGAATGTTGTTTGGGAAGCTCCATCTCACACGAGACTCTCACGGAGCTCCTGAAATCAGGGGATATAAAATGTCCATAAGAGGAAAACCTAAAGAAGTGGGATGAAAAAGCCTCCAGGGAATAAGAAGCCTGGCAGGGATGGGTGTGAGGTGTCTGCTCTGGGATGGGCCTGGGGTGGGGGGGGCACCCAAGGGTTCCGTTTCCTCCTGGTCAGCCCCCCACCTCGGGCAGGTGGCCTGCAGCAAGAGGGATCGAGGTCACAGAGGCTCTTTCATCTTGGAGTGGACAGGGGTCCTCTTCTCAAGAAGTGGAGAGGCTAGTTCACTGGTAGTCCAGTGGCTAAGAGTTTATGCTCCTCCTTGCTCAGGGACTAGATCTCACAGGCATCAATGAAAAGATCCTTAATGCTGCAACTGAGACTCGGCGCAACCAAATAAATTAATAATAATAATTAAAAGAAGTGACAAGGAGTGCATTTTGTACAAAAGTTTGAGGAACTGAATGTGCCTTCTTGGGATGATGGGGGCCTGGGCATGTGGGAGGGACTCAAGTCCTCCCTGCAGAAGAAATGAGAGATCAGCTTTCATAGATGCCTCCTCTGGGCCAGTCCCTGTGCTGGGCTTCCCAAGATGCTCAGGCCAGGCCCTGATCCTCAAGGGGCACACATTCTGCAGGAGCTACAAACACACAGACCAGTAACTATTGGTTGGGACTGGGTAACTAGAGCTGGGACTGAGCCTGGATCGGCATGTACGGTTGCTCAGGGTGTGCACCATTCACAGAGCCAGGGATCCTAGGGCCCTGCAGAGACGTATGGCACACAAGGTGTGTGCAGAGGCTCTGGATGGAGATGCACGTCCTTGGAGAGGAAAGGCTTCTGGGAGGGAAGAGGGGATAGGATTGGACTTGAACATTGATGGGATTTGCATAGCCAGGGTGCTCAGGGGCCAGAAAAGGTGTAGGAAAGAGAGTTCTGCAAGTCCAACCTTTTGGGGTCTACTTTACCATTTCTGCAGGTTCCCTGTACCACCTGCACTATTATTTACTTAATATTTATTTTCAAAGCAACTGTCTCTTTTTTACTTAAATAAATTCCACTTAAAAGGAGACTTTTATTACTGCCATAAACGGAAAATCAGCATCACTTGCCATAAAGAGAGGGTAACAGTAAAAATAAGCACTATGAAAACCAAACAGCGTTCGTAAATTCTAGCCAGAGAAGGTTGCCTGCTGAAGGCTACGAGCCTCCGTCCCCGTCTCCTCTCATTAACAGGGGAGACGGGTGAGAGATGGGTGTTAAATTCGGAGCGGCTTCGGGAAGAGACTTCCTTCTGGATCAGAAGGGCTTGGGGTGCAGGTCCAGCTGACGTGTGCCCGTCAGTGGGCAGCCACCTCCACCGCTGTCACCAGCTCTGGCTGTTTTGGCCACTGGCCCAGTCCCACGATTCATCTTTAGTTGGCACCTCCGAGACCTTGCCCGCTCTGGCCCATAGACCTGAAAGCTTTCCCACTCACCTATATAGCGCAGCATCTTGTCTGATTTGCCAGAACGTTCCCTGTGTCTTGCATGTGGGGAGGACTAACATCAATTTCAGGAACGAGGAGGACTGAATGCGTGCTCGTGGAAGGAATGACCAAAGAAATGAATGGAGGGCTCCCTTCTGGCTGTACTGAGGCTTTGGAAGTGACTTTCTGAGGCATCAGTTTCCTTCCCACCCCTCCGCTGCCCCCACGAATGGGAACGTTACTTTTGTATTAAAATAAACATGAATATATTATGGCATGGAACACAGAACTCATGCATTTTGGATGAAACAGGAGACATCAAAGAAATGTTGCCCTTGGTGGGGAGCTGTTTACTCTGAGGCATGAGGCGAACCCCTTGTCAAGGACCTCCATCCCATCCAATCGGAGGCTGCCTTCATCTTTGCAGCCTCAGGCTCTTCAGACCATGCTCTGCGCACTGGAGGGCTGATGTGTTGGCAAAAGGGGCAGAGGACCCAGAGGAAAAAGAGGGACTGGGGGCAGGTGAAGTCCAGGATTTACAGATGTAGATGCCTTTTCATCCATATAACAGACCCCTTTTCATGAGTCCAAGCCCAGTGCAGGGCACAATCCATAATCCTCACAACAATCTTATGGTTTTTCACAGGTAAAAAAATCTAACACTCAGGGACAGAGGACTGTGTATCACAAAGCACAGATCCAGTAAATGGTAGGGCAAGGATGTGAACCCAAG
This sequence comes from Ovis canadensis, assembly GCF_042477335.2. Lineage (NCBI taxonomy): Eukaryota > Metazoa > Chordata > Mammalia > Artiodactyla > Bovidae > Ovis > Ovis canadensis. The sequence continues at coordinate 82,179,009 of NC_091257.1, read as the reverse complement.
TTCCAGGAAACTCCAGAGCCTGTATTATTGCCACACCAGCCCCCCTCCCTAAGATGTGGCTCCACTCTTTCTTGCTGTGTGAGACTGTGTAAGTAGCTTCACTTCTCTGGGCTTTGGTTCCCACGTGTCATTGGTTAAAGGCTTATTTTGAGGATTACATGAACTGTGCAGGTGAAGAGTCTGTTTTGGTGTTCTGGACACTGTAGGGCCTCATCCACTCACTGCTGACTTCTAGGGACACACTAACACATTGACCTAAGTGGGGTCCCTGCCCAGCCCCAGCTGATTGCCCACCCAATAACAATTCAGACTGCTAACAATGTGCCTCGGTTTCCCCATCTGTAAAATGGGGATAATAATAACAACCACTTCAGAGGCTGATGTAAGGATTTTTTAAAATTAATTTTTCTTGTAGTTGCTGATGTGGTTAGTTTCTGCTATACAGCAAAGGGAATCAGCTGTTGTTTACATCTATGCCCTTGTTGTAAGGATTAAATCCATTAGCGTTTTTATAAAGTGAGTGTCTGACTCCAAGTATGTGCTTATAAAAATGTTTCCTTTTTATTTATTTATTTATTTAGCGGTAACTGAAGTGAAATTCAAATAACATAAAATTAACCATTTTAAAGTGTACACGTCAAGGGCATTGAGTACAGTCACCAAGTTGTGAGACCACCATGTCTATTTAGTCCCACAGCATTTTCATCCTCCCACTGAGCAGTCACTCCCCTTCCCCCCAGGCCCTGGCAACCACCAATCTGCCTTCTGTCTCTATGGATTTGCCTATTCTGGATATTTCACATAAATGGAATAATAGAATACGTGGTCTTTGGGGACATGCTTTTTTCACTCAGCATAATGTTTTTGAGGTTTGTCCATATTGTAGCATATTATCAGATTTCATTCCTTTTTATAGAGTTGTTTCTTTAATGAAATATCTCACAGAATCACTAGCACAACCTGGGACGCAGCCACTGTCCGATGAAGAAACTGAAGCACAGAGAGGGTGGGGACTTGCCCAGGTCACCTGCCAGGCAGCCCCCACACAGCAGGGCTGGCAGGCTGGGGGCAGGGTGCCTCCCAAGGCCACCAGCGCATATTGAAGGAGACAGCCATGGAATTACAAATCTGGGGAGATTTGAGGAGAGTGGAAATGTTCTGGCACTTGCAGGATTGTGGAAGTTAAGCAGGTTTCCCCAGTGGAATTCCCGCCTCCTCTTTCCACACATCTAGGCCACAGGGGATGAAAGGGCTTGAGAGGGAGAAACCAAGTGTGGGGACATGCAGGGAGCCAGGGATGGGATGAAGGCTAATGGCTGTGCAGGTACCATTTCTTTCCATGCTCACCTGCACATCCTGCAAAGCTGGTGGGGTGAGCCACCCACTGCACTGATGGCTAGTGAGGCTCAGAGAGGTTGGCGGGGGAGGAGGGGCCAGGATTTGAGCCCGAGTGTCTGAGCTCAAAGTCCAGGCACGTACCCATCCTTAATGCTTGTCACAGATTGCAGGGAGTGTGGATGGAGGAAGCACAGGGAGGCTGCATCAGCCATAGAATGAGAGGTAACCCCAGGGCCCCAGAGAGAAGCTTCCCCAGATCCACCAAGAAGGGGGAAAAAAAAGTCTGGAAGCACCCAGAGTGGAGCGAGAGAGGCCAGGACCAGGCAGGACAGAGCAAGAGAGCGGCAGAGATGGGGGCACCTGAAAGTCAGGTGCAGAGATCAATAGGAGGAGAGAAACTGAGGCAGCACGCCCAGGGACGCTTCGCAGCAGAGCTTCTGGGGATGCCCAGAAGGCAGGGGCAGAGAGCAGAGTGGCTATGCTGCCCCCTCCTCCACGCCCTCTCTGCTGGGGCTGGCCCAGTCAAACTCAGCTCCCCTTGGGACCCAGTTCCTGCCCCCACCCCAGTCCCTGCTACTCCTGCCCAACTGTGAGAAATCCAAGACTGCAGAAGTAAACACGTGGGCTCTGGAGTCAAGCTGACCTGGATTTGAAACCCAAGTGTACTTCCCAGAGGTCAGCCAAACTCTGCCCAGTTTCCTCATCTGTAAAATGGGTATTGTGGGGACTCGAGGGGATCACACATACCTGTAAATGTCTGGCTGCTGCTATTCATGCTGACTCTCTGGGAGTCGGGGGTCTTGCTCCAGCCCCGCCTCCCAAAGGCTCCCACCTCCTTTCCCCTCACCTAGAAGGGTTTTAAGCCCAATGACTATTCTAGGAGCAAATAAGCCCTAGCTGAAAGGGTTCTGCCCTACCCCAGGGCCTTTGTACTTACTGTTCTCGCTGCCTGGGAGGGGATCTAATAGAAAGCAGCAGAGCTGGGATGGGGTTGGGGGCACCCAGTGCCTACGTGGAGTTCTGTGATCACTGCTGCGGTGTCTGGGGGACACGAGGAGACCAGCTGATGAGTCTCGGGGCTCCTGCCCCCAGAGCCCCACCATCAGCCAGCCTGTCCACCCCTCCCTCTCATCTGCCTGCCCGAGACCATCAGCGCCTTTGTTTTGAGCACTATTTCCACTACTGTGCGCTCTGGCCGCCGGGCCTCCATTAGGGACCCTTTCCTGGGGCCGATGACAGGCGGCAAACAGCTCCCCAGCGAGCCAGCTGTAATTGCTGCCGCCTCTAAGGTCGGAAATGATTTTTTTAAAACCTCACAAAGCAAAACAGACACCCTACTGCCTGCTCTCTCCCTCCCTGCCCTCAGCCGGGAACCAAGCCTGAGGTTTCTGAGAAATGGGGGGTGCAGTTAAGATTCCCCTTAGCCCAAGAGACGCCCTTAACATGCCAGGATCAGGGAAACAAAGTTTGGGGCTCTGATCCCTCGCTTTGAACTCGGTGTGAGGCCTCGGACATCTCTCTAAGCTCCCCCCCACCACCCTCCGCCCCACCATTTCCTCCGTCTGGGGTGCCTGCTGGGGTGACCGTGACGGGCTCTGACAGGAGGTTATGGGCCTCTCTGTGAAGCAGAGAACCGCAAGGCAGGAGGGGAAGGAAGAAAGCCTGCCAAAGGGAGAAGATCACTCGGGAAAAGGTTCTGAGGAGGAAGGAGCTCGTGTGTTCAAGAAAGGAAGCCAGCATACTTCTACACACACGTACACACACACCAGACACCCGGCTCCCGTCTCCTTTCAAGCCCATATTCCCAACAATCCGTGGGCACTTAAAAATCAGCCCCCGCATCCTATGAGCCCAGAAACTCAGCCCCTCTCCCATAAACAGCCTCTCCTCCTCCATTAGCCCCTCCAGCCTCCAAGGCCTATTTAACGCCCCCACTTCAACCTGCAGGGCCAGCGACGCCCTGTGCGTTCACCACTCAGAGATCCTCCAGGCCTGCCCCTGCCCTGGAAATCAAAACCAACCCTCCCCAGCCTAGTCTCAGCACCTCCAGCCACAGCCTGCTTTTCCGGGTATTCCCGCAGGCCCCTCCAAATGAAGCCCCTGCCAGACCCAGACAGTTGGGCAGGGCTCCCTGCCGGCCACTAGAGCCTCCTCTCAGCCCCGACAGTCCCTGGACACAGGCAGAGAAGGTGCCCACGGCCCGCAGGAGGTCTTCCCTGACTGCACCAGGACACAGCAACCACTCTCACTGGGAACCCCCCATCCCGAGACCTCCCTCCTCTGTGGCACACCTGCCCTGTTTCTGGGGCTCTCACCTTTGGTTGAATGACCTCCATTATGCCTCCCTAAACTCACCCCCGCGGACACTCACCAACGACCTGCCGGGGAAAGGGAGTGAAGCTTCTTCCGAGGCCACCTCAGGTCACAACACAGAACAGTCCCCGGGGGTAGGAGAAGTACTCCAGAGTCTGGCTCTGCATCACGCCAGCCCTGCATCCTGGGGCCAGCCTGGAACCTCAGTTACCCCCCACCCCCCGCCCCGTGACAGGAAGGCTGCTTCCCCTGAGGACCACAAGTGGGCTTTGGGGGCCCTCAACAAGCCCCCTGACACTGGACCAAACAATGAGGCATTTTTCTGAGGAAACAACCCAGTTTTCATCAACCAGTCCAATTCTCAAGAGGATCGTGACCTCCAAAAAAATTAGGGACCATTAGTCTAGACAAGGCCCAGTGCCCCAGTAGCTTCCCCGTGTGGCCATTCACTCGTTTATTCATTTCGTTCATTCAACCGGCATTTCCTGGGTGCCTGCTCTGTGTGGGTGTCATTGTGATACACAGAATCCGTGCACGTGTAAGCCTGAGATGTCACCTGAAGACAGGAGTGTGTGTGTGTGTGTGTGTGTACAGAGAGACAGAGGGAAAGGGCAGACTGAGGTGGGAAAGATGAGAAGAGGAAGGAAGCAGATGGAGCAGACACAGGGAAAGGGACAAAGAAAGATGGAGAGTGGTCGAAAGACGGAGATAGAGATTGAGAGAGACAAACCCATAGAAAGAGATTCGGAGGGAGAGAAGCAGGTGGGCATGTGGCACCGATGGGCACTGCCAGCCCCCTAATTGATAGCTCTGAGCGAGGGCCCCCTCCTGGCTCTAACCTTCCAGATGCTCCCAGAGCCTCCACACCTCACGTCCCAAGGGCACCTTCCTGGAGGGGGCTGGGGAGGCCGGACCTGATGCAAAGGCAGAGGGTAACTGTCTGGCCCCTTAGGCCAGTCTGATAAAGGACCATCCAAGACCCTTCCTCCCCACTGCCACAGCTCCTCCAGCCACACGTGAACAAATACTCGAGCATTCACTCCAGACTCAGGCTCAGACAAAAACAGTAGCCCCCATAAAATCCAGGCAGGCATGACCCTACTCCCATCGCTCCCCACTGATGATGCCAGACTTGGATCCAGAACCCTAGACTCTCAGCCCTGGGCTCTTTCAGCCAGACTGGGCCTTCTCAGCCTTTTGGCATCACGGACCTTGAGAGAATCCCATGAATCCAGGGCACGCTGTGGAACAAAACACCGGCCCACAAGCCCAGCTGGTTTGGCAACCAGCAGAGGACAGATTGAGTGGGTTAAGAGCTGCAAGCTGGGCTCAGGCCTGGCTCAGCCATCTAACATCTGCATGTCCTCAGGCAAGTCGCATCACTGCCCACCCCCGCAAGCCTCAGTGTCCTGTCTGTAAAATGGGAATGCCCTCTGCACAGGACAGGCGAGGACTGGATGAGAGGAGGTGGGGAAGGGGCAGGCACAGAGAAAATCCCCTGTGAGCCCTGGCTGGTGTTTTGGTTCAGAGCCCGGAAGGCCACTGAGAGCTAAGCTCCAGGTGCCAGATAGAATGCCAGGCCACCATCGGCTCCATCCTCACCTGTTGATGGGAGGACAAAGGACAGCACTTGGGAGGATACAGATGGCGGTGTTCCAGATGCTTAGAGCTTCGGAGAACTCGGCACTGTTCAGGTGAGAAAATGAGGCCCAGAGAGGGGCAAGGACCTGCCAAGCCACCCAGAAGCTCGAGCAGGGGGAAGGTGGATAAAAACCCAGGTTTGACTCCCTGCCCCAATTCTGGCATTTTAAGTGGGAGCAGAACTGTTCAAGGAATCTCTACCCCAACCTCCCAACACTGGGAGGAGTGAAGGCCCCCACCCCCACCGTGTCCCCAGTGTGGGACCAGGCCTCCTTAGTGTTGCGAGCCTTGCCCAACTCAGCCCTTGTCCCAGCCCCATCCCTAAACTGCTCACACCCACTGTCTTCTGCCCACTTCACCCGTCTCTGCTCATTTGGGAAAGAAGGCAGGCTTCTCCTCTGTGATACCCTCAGCTAATAACTGGTCCAGCTTGCATACCTCCTGTGATGGGGAGCTCACTCTTAGTAACTTCACTGCCCTAGGAGGGAGTGCCCTTCTCCAGGCTGAACATCATTCCTGCTCCTTAACTCATCACAATTTACTCTTACATATATTTTACAAGTTTAGTTGTCTGAGCAAGAGCCCTGTCTGTCTTCTTCACTGGTATGTCCCCAGTGGCTAAAAGAGCCTGCTCCATGGTAGGTTCTCAATTATTGAGATATTTGTTGAATGAAGGAAGGAAGGAATGAATGATCTCGCAGCCCCTGTTAGGCCAGCAGTTCCCAGTGTGAGGAATAGGAGTATGAGGTGGGAGGGGGTGCCCCGCAGGCCAGCACCTCCCAAGTATGGTGACCCACACACATGAATGCGTCTGTGTACCACCTGTACCATTACATCCATCCTGCTTTTCTATAAACAAACTATGTTTTAATATCCCTGTTAGGCTCATTCTAAGCAATCATATCTGTGAAATCGCAGTTTTGATGTGCTGGTTATATTTTTCCAATCCACATTAAAATAAATGCATAACTATTAAAATGTAAGAGGTTTGTCTGTGTTCTGCCTAAAACCATCTCTCAGGTAGGACCCAAGCTTGCCGAGAGGGGTCTTCTTGAAGAAGGGGATGGTGGAGCTGAGCCCTCCGCTGGCTTCAAGGAGGGGGAGGGGACACAGCAGTGAACGGGGGGGGACCTGGAGCAGCAGCAGCCCCTCTGCCCACCCCCCCTTCTTCTCAGCAGCAGGTACCAGAGCAATTCTGGGGTCATCAGCTGGTAAAGGAGTGGATTTATCCCCCTAGCAAGACCATGGCCCCCTTTTCCATTGGAAGAATCCCACTGGGGGCTGGGAGAAGAGGCTACATCCTGGGACCCCATTACCCTCAGGGCTGAAGCATCTCACATGCACCCCAAGGGGCTGGGCCTAGGAGTCTACCCACTGCAAGAGGGAATCAGCCTTACTCACCCCAGATGCCCATGTCGTGGTCAGTAAGGATAAGGAGGGGGTTCGGGTTTTGTGATTTTTCTACTAATAACGTGGATTTCTTATGAAATTAAAATTACGTGAATGTTTAAAATGACACTGACTTGGCATGAACAGAAGTTTAAATTCAAACCTTAGACTTCTACCTTATCCTCCCTGCCATCCACTCTGTCACTCCCTACCATCTCCCTGGGCTGGGCATTATGGTGGGCACCAGGACATGAGGGATTCTGACCTGCCCCCACCGTGGAGCCCTGGTCATTACAGTGGGGGTGGTGAGTGCCCAGATGCCAGTCCCCATGTGCCCAGCTGGCCCAAACTCCCTTGGGGCTGAGACACCCTTTCCATAACGCCCTCAACAGCTGGTTCAGTCCCTAAAGTCCAAGGTCATGGCCAAGCACCAGGAGGTAGGCTTGCTTCACATCCCCTTTCCCTTCTTTCTGACACCTACCTCACCCAAGGGCGCCGATGTCACTGTTCACACCATGTGTCCACTCTCCTTACCCATCTGATTTTCTCAGCCTATGACAGAAGCTAGAAAATCATCAAGGCAGGTTCTGGTCTGGGGGTGGCCAGGTTCACTACTCCACAGCTCAGGTGTGGAATGTAGAGGTCATCATTACGGGCCAAGGGCCTCTCCCTCCTCTCTGGGACACAAGAGCATTGCAAACGTGGGCCCCATCTGGGCTCCAATACTTGCTAGGTGACTGACCGTGGGCAAGCCCTTTTAACCTCATAGAATCTCAGGTTCCTCATGAATACAATCAGGCCAGGGGAAGTCCCCTACCCTTAGGATTCTTATGAGGATCAAATGAGACAATGCCGTTTAAAACCCTAACATGACAATATATGTTTGCTTCCATATAATTCTCACTCTTTTTAAAAAAATATTTATTTATTTGGCTGTGCCAGGTCTGAGTTGTGGCATGCGAACCCTTGACTGTGGCATACAAACTCTTGGTTGCAGCAAGCGGGATCTAGTTCCCTGACCAGGGACTGAACTCAGGCCCTCTGCACTGGGAGCTCAGAATCTTAACCTCTGGACCACCAGGGAAGTCCTCTCACTCTCCTTTTGTACAGAGGTGGGTCAGGTGATCCCCAAAGCCAAGCACTAACCTCCCAGGCAATCTGGGCACACACTCTCTTACCCAAGGCCTTGGTTTTCCCCTTTGTGAAATGGGTAGAAGATGGTCCCAAAGGCCCTGCTGGCTTGGCCTGAGCCTCAGTGATTCATTTATTCCACATGCTCCATCTCCTGCCCTGGTGATTGGCAAGGATCACTCTCCCTGCACCCCAGACCCTGCCCACTTACTTGTCACCAAGAGACTTCCCCCAACATGCCTGCTGTCACGGTGGCAGCGAGTTGAATTCCCAGTCCTGCTGGCCGCCTGCGGCTTCCCTTGCTTGGGGAAAAGGCTGAGGGAGCCGCTGATAGGCAAAGTGTCAAAAGCAATTGGTGTGAAGGACTTGGGGAAAACTGTTTGTGAGGGCCAATTCCCCACAGGAGGCCAGGAAACCCTCAGCCCAGGGCGAGTGTTTACGGGCGTAATTGATAGAATAATCACCAACACCCGAGACAACGGTGAACACATTTTTAACATCATAACCTTCGGAAGACAGCACTCAATTTTCTCCATCTCCCAACCACCAAACTAGCCAGCTTATTGATGGGGAGATACCAACAGTTCGGGAAGGAACGCAAGAAAGCCAGGGTCATTTTTCAGTGCACGGGCTGTTTGCCAAATGGCCTGGCAGCCCCCACCCCCTCCCGCAGCATCCTGCTGCACCCTCCTGGCAACAGAGAAAACCTCAGGACAGGGAATCACTCAATGGACAAAGGCCCGGCCAAGCCAGGATCCTTGTCTGCATTGGGGTGTATTAATAATTGAAGGTGCTGGCCTAGGGGTGTGTGTGTGTGTCTGTGGCAGGGCGAGGGCGGGAAGATGGACGTTTGCTGCAGTGAAGGGCTTTCTGGGCTCCTCTGAGGGTCCACATGCCCATTCCAGTAGGGACCTCTTCCTCGCTGGCAATCCAGCAGCCCCCCGCACCAGGCAATTTCCCATCCGTACAAGTCTCATCAGGTTGGGTGAATACTTAAGGCAGTGACTCCAAGACTCTGGGCCTGGGGAGCTTATTAAAATGCAGATTCCAGGGTCCTCTCAACAATCATTTTGGCCAATGGATCTGCATTGTAACAAACTCCCTGGGTGCTAGCAATGCAGGAGATCCACAAAGATCCTCATTAAAGATCCTGCCTCCTGGGGACTTCTCTGGTGATCGAGCGGTTAGGACTCTGTGCTTTCCCTGTAGGGGACATGGGTTTGATCCCTGGTCAGAGAACTAAGATCCTGTGTGTGGTATGGCCAAAAAAAATTAAAAAGATCCTGCCTTCCAGACCCCTCCTGTGAATAAAATCTAGGAAGAGTCCTGGAGAAGAAGTCTAATCCAGCTTCCTGCTTCTAACTTGCACATGGCCTCAGCAAGATCTCATCACCTTTCTGAGCTGCTAGTTCCTCTTGGTGGAACCCACTGCTTTCCCAGTTGTCCGGGGAGCTGGAAGGGAGTCCCTGGGGTAGGGATGAGCAGGGGAAGGAGTTCCATCACACGACTGGCCAAGCCTGCCTCACAGCTGTGCTGGAGGAGGCAGGTTTGGAATTGCCAGACACACTTTCATTGTAGGCTGGCCTTCCCAGCTCTCTGTACAGACTCAGTGACCTTGAGCAAGTCACTGGCCCTCTCTAACCTTTGTTTCCTCCTATGTTGGATGTCAGCCTTAGTGAATAAACACTGGTCAGGGGTTTGGAAGCACCTACCACACAGTAGGAAGTTCATAAATGTCAGCTCCCTTTCCTCCCACCTGCACTGTGCTCAGGGCAATGAGCTAACCCTATCTGATCAGAAAAAATCAAATTAGCTGCCGTTCATTGAATACCTACTCAGCATAAATACTGACAATCACCTTCCTTGCCTCCTGTTTCCCGATGTCTCCCTAAAAGACAGGTACCATCCCCTCCCCATCACTCCTCATGCCTTTAAAAACTCCTCTGCGAAGTGGGCTGAGTGGAGGCAGCCAGGAGGTGGGAAGTGAGACCGATGTCCTTGCAGACCCATCTGACCATGGGCTTTCCCTGTGACAAGCCCCGGGGCGAGCAGGTGGAAGGCATTAGCCTGGTGGCTGGGCTGGGCTGGGCTGGAACTGAGCTGGAGAACAGCCACCAAGCGGTTGGGGTCAGTGGACTCCTCCCCGGGAGCCCCCTCTTCCAGCCTCCCACCCCCACCCGAGGCACAGAGACACCTCCCTAAGCCAGCCACATTTCCTGAATCAGCTGAGGACACGCAGAGCCCAGGAATAATGGAACGATCAGGCTCCAATCTGCTAAACAGCAATTTCTGGGCTTTTTCAGCACACACAGCTTTTATCAAATTGGTATTCTCCTCCTGAACACAAACGGCTTATTAGACATGACCCACTTATCCGCCGCGTCTCACTATCATTAATAACAGTTTCTTTTTGTGATTAAGTGAGTGGCTCTGAGCCCTTCCTGTGGTGTTAGGCGTCTGGCCCGGCAGAGGGGCAACGGTGGGGGCTCCTTGGCATCAACCACTTGGTGACTTTGAACCTGGTAGTGTTGGGAGCCAGCAGTCTGGACCCTGCAGAGCGGTCTAGCCTCCTCGCTTCTTGAGGGACAGAAAGAGCCCTAGAGGGGTGACTCACTTGCCCAGAACTGCACAGTGGGGCAGCAAGAGAAGCCAGGCTCCCCTGCAGCCAGTGCTGTGTCCTTCCTACCCAGCCCCTCCTCTGGGCCCTTGCTGGACCTCCCCAGGGTGCAGTGGGGGCACTACAGCCAGGGGGGCAGAGCTGTGCCCTAAGCACGCCTGGCACCAGGGGGCAGGCGGAGACTGCCACACAGAGGAGAACCCTGCTTGCCGATGAGGGGGCCACCTCGGGGCCTCAGGAATGACAGAGTGGCACCCACAGCCCAGGGATGGGATGATGGTAAACCTCAGAGCCCCACTCCTTGCATCTCTCGGGACCAAAAATTCAGGAAAGCCCTTCTTTGGAACATTCTCCTAGTGTGAGTTCCAACCGTGCCAAGGATCTGAGCGGAGCCAGGAGGGGAGCGGGAGGAGGAATCCCTAGTTTCCCTTGAATGGGAGGGAGCCTGACAGGGAGATGAATGTCCTGGAAAAAGCGCTGTCTTTGCCCGACAGACTCTGGGGCCAGTCTCGGTGCAAACACTCACTCTCTGTGTGACCTTGGGAGAGTCCCTTTACCTCTGAGCCTTGGTTTTCCCATCTGTATACTAAAGATCAAAATAACCCTTCCCCTATTTTAGCACTGCTCCAGCCAGGTCGGTAGAAATTAGATGAGGGATAAGAACGGTGTGCAAATGGTACACAGAGTGGTTACTATTTAACCTGGTCAGGAAGAAGGGTGTAAGGAGTCATAGTTCCTCAAAAGCAGAGACCCTGAGAAGGGCTTACTCTCCCAAGCAATTCCAACTCACACGTCACGCCCCAGTAAAGCCTTCTCTGATCTCTTACCACCACAGCCCTTACTCTTTTCCATCAGAAGAAATCACCCAGTTCTCTGCCCTTTGTGCAAACCTGTCCCCAGTCCTGGGCATACATTGCCCAGCATGGGTGCTGCAGCCTCCCCGGCCAGCTTGGAAACCCTTGTAGGGAAGAGATGGATGGATGAGGCTTCTCCATTTTCATCTGTGCCCTGGTCCTCATACAGGAAGGAGTCCACCTCACCAAGGCAGGGGGAGCCCCTGCAGCTGCCAGCCTCAGACAATCCAACTCTGCTGCCAACTTGGGCTCCTCTGGGGCTGGAAGGAGCTTCTGACACTCTGGCAGCCAGTGCTGGGAATGCTCACTTGCTCCCCAGCTCCCAGGGTGGCTGAGTTGAGAGGTCCCATCTTTCAGTCCTCCGGGGTCAAAGATGAGGATGAGAGGGGACCCTACAGGAGGATGGCAGGGGGCTTCCTGCCCACCCCTAGAGGCAGACAAAAGCTCCAGGCTTCCCTCTTTCCCTTCCACGCCTCCGCCTGGAAGCAGCAATGCCAACTATTCCAGCGTCTTCAAGGGGCTCCCACCAAGCCAAGATGCCACCCACCTGATGGGGTGGCTGCAGCCCAGGCTACCAGTTCTCAAGAAGCAGGGTTCGTCTGTCCCCCAAGACCTTTCCCAGTGGGGCAGGTGGAGAGGGAAGGGACAAGGACAGCTACAGGGTTAAACCCACAAAGGGGAAAGGCAGATGGGCAGAGATGTGTGGGTGAGAAAAGTGTGTTCACAAGTGTGTGTATTTTGCCACTGTGTCTGCAGGAAGGCGGGCAGGCAAGAGTTGTGCTCTGGGGTGCCAGCTGGCAGGGTGTGAGCCCTCCGGACACGCCTGCTGTGTGTCTAGTGGGCACTGAAGTGAGGGCGATCCGAGGTGTCTGGAGATGTATGAGGGTAGGAGTTGTGTGAGAAAGCAGCGAGTGTGGCTGTGTGTCCGTGGCTGGTCGTGAAGGTGTATGTGTCCGCGCGAGTGTAGAGGGTGGGAAAGGAGCCCTCCGCGAGAGTGGCATGGGGGTGCCACCCGGGGTGCACCCTCGTCCGCAGGAGTGGCCAGCAAGCCAGGGCCGGTCCGCAGACCCGGCAGGGGGCGCCCCCCCTCGGACTCCCGCCACCGGCGCCGCGGGCTCGAGTCCGGGGACGGTCAAGTCGGAGCCGCGCTGCCCAGGGTGGGGTTTGGTGGGGAAGTCCGCGGGGGCGGCGACCCAACTCACCGTGGCCGGAGATGTGATTGTCCCAGGGCGCGTGGCCGGCGGGCCGCGTGGCGCCGCCGAGTTGCAGGAAAAGTGCCAGGTAGTGGAGGGCGCCCAGCGCCACGGCGAGCGGGGCCCCCATGGTGCGCGCTCGGGCCGGAGGGGGCGCCGCCGCCTCACATCGGGGCTCAGAAGACCGCAGACCTCGCGCCCTCCGGCCCCTGCCCGGTGCGGCCTGGCTGCCCGGCTGCGGCTGCTGCCCCTTCGCCCGCAGAACCCGGTCGGGCCCCGGTTCCGGCCCCCGCCCGGCTCCGGCCCAGCCCCGGCTGCGGGAAGCGAGCGCACGCCCAGCCGGCCGCCTCCGACTGCGGGACTCTTCCCTTCCGCGGAAGGCCACTCCGCTCGGCGCCAGTGCCGCCGCACCCCCTCCCTCCCGCGCTCCCCCCGCCCGCCCAGAGGAGGAGGCGGCGGCGGCGGAGGGATCTGCCGCTTGATTTATCATCAAAGTTTTGCCCAGGCTCGGATTTTTAAAGCGGTACCCGCAACTTCTCCCGGCCCGAGAGCGCAAGTTGGGGCGAGATGGGGTGGAGGAAGCCACCCTAGGGACCCGATTCCTGCCAAGCTTAACACTACTGGTTTCAGGAACTGAAATGCTCTCCAGTGGGATAAAGAGGAAAACCAATCGACCAGACCCAGCGCGCTCAAAAGGGACTCCTCAACTTTGCTAGCTGGGCGGTGCCGAGGTCAGGGAGGCAGGTGGGGGCGGGTGGGTGGATGGAGGTGAGGGGGAGGTGGGAAGAAAACCTGGGCTGAGGCACTGGAGACCTGGTTAGACCTGCCTGCCGCAGGCTGTGTGATCGTGTCCGAGTGTCTAACCCAGTCTGAGCTTCAAGGTCTTCATCTGAGAAGTGGGAATAAATAGCTGCCTTCAGGGATCCTGGTGAGGATTACAAAATCGTGTGTGTAAAGCGCTAAGCATAAATGCCGCCCTCGTGGTAGAAGCTCAATAGTTATTACTGATGTTGTCCCCCTCTTTGGGACTCAGTTTTCATGTCCGTGTAGTGGGTGTAAGTAAGGCAGGCCAGTTGCTGGGTCTCCTTCTAGCTTAGAGAGGCTGAGCCTTGTGCAGTGGACTGGATCGCCCCCTTCTGGACTGCAGGGCTCCCTCCCTTGGACAGAGGGGCCTAGAGGTGGTGGTGAACGAAGCCACTTTCATTTCCAGGAGCAGGAATCCCAGGAGATCCTCCGATTCCTCCTCTGACTGTTTTACTGGGGCTGTTGAGACATAAGGCGGACCTGTGGCTTCATTTAAAAGAAAACTAAGCACGTTAAATCAGAGACGGAGCTTCTCCGAGGACCTCAGCGAGTCTGGGGCCAAGTTCCTGCCTCCTGGGCAGGATCTCTCCTACTCTCATCCCTTGTGCTTCATCAGGCATTGTTCCGGGCACAGCCCTACCCGCCGCGGTTTCAGCACCTTAAAGGAGGACAGCGTCCACCCCGACACCCATGTTTTCAACCTCACCCACCGCACTTCTCGGACTCTTAGATGGGAGGGTTCAGCACCATGGACAGACCTTCTGATTGCCTCCCTCGCCCCCGCCGAATGAGAGTCAGAGCCAGAGAAGGCCCACAGCCCTCTCCAGAACACACACAGGAGGATCCAGCATTGTGGACATCACCCCAACTTTGAGAATAAGGTTAGAGCCCGAGGGACAGCTTTCCTCCTCGCCCCCGTCTTTAATTTGTTCTCTCATACCCCTTTCCAATAATATGGCGGACAACACACCCGTTGGGGCCTGTGTTCTCCAGCAACAATACAGTTTATTCGAAACCATGGACAGCACCCTGAAGGGTCGCGCAATTACGAATACTGCTTCTACACAACTGACAGCATTCACAGGACCAGTGTCGCGGCGCTGCCTTCAGCACCGCGGACAAACCCCGTCGTCATCTAGCTCCTTCCCGTCCATATTCTCTGGAGTAAGGGCTTTTTTTTTTTTTTTTTGGCCTGATTAACTTACTTATCATTTCCCTCCCACGCAGAGGTAGTATTTATTTAGGCTATCCTGGAATGGCCTGGCGTCTTGGACCCTACGAAAACGTTTCCTCATTCATTAATTCACTTTACCCTCCCTCCAGTGAAATGGTTTCCATTGCCCTCGTTATAAAGATGGCGAATCTTTTGTTGTTTGGCTGCACTGGGTCTTAGCTGTGGCAGACGGGACCTTTGATCTTCATTGCAGTTGTGGCATGTGGAAGCTTTAGTTGCTGTTGGTCCTTGCCCTCCTGCATTTGGAGTGTGAAGTCTTAGCCACTGGACCACCAGGGAAGTCCTGAAGCTGAGAATCTTCAAGATCACATAGCAGCTGGTGCTATGACTGAAACCCAGGACTCTTTTAATCCCAGCCTGGAGCCTCTCCAGGAGAATAGAATGCCAGAAATGGGGCCCAAACCCAGGGGTTTCTCCTCTTAAATTTAAAATTGGAAGGAAGCAGGCAGAGGCAAGGGCACAGGGAGAGAGGAGAGAGAAGAAAGGAGAAAACAAGAGACGCTACTTTCAGACTGCAGAGGAACGAGGTCAGAGTGGGACAGCGGCCCTGCCCTTATCCACTGACTGACCTGCAGGCACCCTTTCTTCTCATAGTCTGTGCTTAGTCGTGTCCGACTCTTCGCAACTCCATGGACAGGCTCCTCTGTCTATGGAGATTCTCTGGGATGGGGTTAGATCTCGTAACCCCTGAAGTTCCTTCAAGGACAGATTTCCAGGGATTTAATGAGTTTGAAAAGGCTGTTGCTGTAATGATTCTGCTCAGAAGCCTCCAATGGCCTTGTCTATTAGAGGAATCTGACATCTCTGGTTTGCATTCAAGGTCTCAGCCTCCCTTCTGCTCCAGGCACCATCCCCCCTCTGCACTGCCTCCCTGCACCCACGCTAGCATCACCGTGTCCTTACCATTCCCTGTGTTTTCCCTCTACACACATGCCTTCCCCTCTGTCTAGCTGAGTCTTCCATTGGCCAAGGTCCCGTCTGAATCCCTCACAGGAAGACATGCCTGCTGGCTTCTCCCAATCTCTGAGCCTCTGTTGGCCCATTACTGTTTACCCAGTGTTGTGCTACAAGTTTACTTATCCAACTTAATCCTCTGTACTACCAAGACATATAGGGTAGAATAGTGTGATTTTAAGTGTGGAATCTAGTTTTTAATCCTGCCACCCACCTACTAGCTGTGTGACTTTAGATAAGTTACTTAGCCTTTCTGTGCCTGAGCTTCCTTATCTGTAAAATAAAGACAATAATGCCTCCATCACAAGGTTATCATAAGGGTCAAATGACTTGCTACATGGAAAGCAGTTAGAACACTGCCTGAAGAAAGTGAAAGTGGAAGTGAAAGTGTGAGTCGCTCAGTCACGTCAGACTCTCTTCAACCCCATGGACTGTAGCTCTCCAGGCTCTTCTGTCCATGGGGTTTTCCAGGCAAGAACACTGGAATGGGTTGCCATTCCCTTCTGCAGGGGATCGTCCCGACCCAGGAATCAAACTTGAGTCTCCTACATTGCAGGCAGATTCTTTACAGTCTGAGCCACCAGGGAAGCTCAGAACACTGCCTGTTATTATTATTCAGTTGCTCAGTCATGTTCAATTCTTTGTCACCCCATGGACTGTAGCCCACCAGGCTTCTCCATCCATGGGACTCTCCAGGCCAGAATAGTGGAGTGGGTTGCCATTTCCTTCTCCAAGAACACTGCCTGGCACAAAGTAAATAGTAACACATAGAAAATACATAGCCATATGCTGCTGCTGCTGCTGCTGCTGCTAAGCCGCTTCAGTCACGTTCGACTCTGTGCGACCCCATAGACCGCAGCCCACGAGGCTCCGCCGTCCCTGGGATCCTCGAGGCAAGAACACTGGAGTGGGTTGCCATTTCCTTCTCCAGTGCATGAAAGGGAAAAGTGAAAGGGAAGTTGCTCAGTCATGTCTGACTCTTCGCGACCCCATGGACTGCAGCCTACCAGGCTCCTCCGCCCATGGGGTTTTCCAGGTAAGAGTACTGGAGTGGGTTGCCATTGCCTTCTCCAACATAGCCATATACATGCTGGCTATTATTATTATTTAAACATAAGTGAACAGGTGTTCAGAGAGGTTAAATATCTTCTCCAATGTCTCACAAGACAATTGCAGAGTGTGGTATTTTGATTCCAGAGCTGATGCTCCTGGCATAATACCTAAGCACATCTAGTTCAATCCACCCAGCTTAGGAAGCTAAGACCCAGAGATGATGAATGAATTCCTCAGAGTCACACAGCCAACCATGGCAGAACTAGATCCTCAGCCCCTTCTGTCTGTCAGCTCAGGGCTCTCCCACAATATCATGCTGTCCGGGCTGCATTTTCTGCAGCACCTAAACTGTACTTTTCAGTTTATAAATCACATTCACACCCATGCTCTCATATAATTTATGCAACAACCCCTGAGGCCACTATTATTACCTTCCTTCTCATTAAAAAATACCTATCTACTCATTTGGCTGTGTTAGGTCTCCGCGGCACATGGAGTCTTTGTTGCATTGTGTAGGCTCTTTCTTTTCAGCGCAGGGACTGTCTCGTTGTGGCACTCAGGCTCTGGAGTGCAGGCTCAGTAGTTGTGGCGTGTGGGCTTAGTTGCTCCCCACCATGTAGGATCTTAGTTCCCCCACCAGAGAATAAACCCAAATTCCCTGCACCACAAGATGGATTCTTAACCACTGGACCACCAGGGAAATCTCTACCTTCCTTCTTTTACAGATAAGGAAACCGAAGCTCAGAGAGTTGAAGTAACCTGTTCAACGTTGCATGCAGAGGCGGGGCAAAGGCTGAATGTGAAAGGACGAATCCTCAGCCCCCTATTCCTCCTCTGTGAGATTTTGCCTCTTATCTGCTTTGCGATCCAAGTGCAGACTGCAGACACTGGAAGCTAAAAGCCTACAGGAGGCCCAAGGTTTACAAAAACCGAAAACCGTTCCAGGAAACAATCTCTAGGAATTCGCTAGGGCGGGTGGCTGTTGTCCCTCGTCTCACTCTGGGAATGCTCCAGGAGACAGTAAGCTTCCCATCCCTGGAGACAATTAAACAAGCATCTAGTGGTCACGTGGATGCCAGAAGGCAAATATCACAGCTATTTCCACCACCCAAATGAGGCTCAGAAGGTGAATATCATGTTAGGTATTTCAGTCAGGAAAGGCACTCTTTTTAAAGTTTGCCCCAAGCAGTGGAACTTGCACTGTCCCCTCCCCCTGATGCAAGCCCACTGGAGAGTCCCTGGCCTCCCCTTAACTCAAGGAGGCCGCCCTCCCCTTCCTCCTTGAGAGGTGTCACTTGAGCACCACGGCTCTGTCAGTGGTAACAGCCGTAAGATTTGTCCTTTTAATCCAGAATCAATAACAAATTTCATTTAAAAATAAATTAAACCAGGCATTGGAAATCATTCACTGTGTGGGACAGGGCCCTCTATAGTGCTGTCTAAATGGCTTCCTTCTGCTCATCTATCAATGCCAAGAGGGGGGAAATACCTAAGCCGCCTGATTCATGGAGAAACTACTTGAATGTATCAGTTCCTAACAATGAGCAATTGAGCCCTGAGTTGCACCTTTTAACACACCAATAACATGTTGAGCACGGCTTCATGAGAGCTTATCGGAGACCCCACGGTCGCTGGCTTGGAGGGAGCCCATTTATAAGGGGGAACAATGGCTTCAGTGTGTAGCCACCTAATTTCCAGAATGCATTACTGAGCTCAGAGGAGCAATGGAATTCTATTAAACTCTTATCTGCCATGGGAGGGTATGAAACCAGAGGGAAAATCCAGACTCGGCAAAGACTTGACCGGAAAGGACTGGGACTGACCCTAGGAGGTGGGTGAGCAAACCCAGAGGGGAAGGGGGGCAGGCGGGGCCCTGGATGGGTAAAAATATGTGCATTAATAGAGCTCTGGTTTCCAGCGATTACGTTTACATCAGCGAATAAAACTTGGCAATAAAACATCGGAGCTGCGTCTCAGACAGCATTTCCTTTTACAGTCTGGTGTATTTCATTCATTATAACAGGAGGCAAGGAACTTGAGGTGTCCCCACTTCTCCCCCTTTAATTAAATTTTTAAATTACTGCCCAAGATTTGGATAAAGGAAAAGACTTATAGCTTTGAAAATCGCCATCCCATCCAATCGCAGCTCCCATCCCATCACAGTGGTGGCCCTGACTGTACCAGAATCCAATATTATTAAAGTGAAATACTGTGGGCATTGCCTGCCTGGGCTCTGGTTTGTAAAAGGAGATGCAAATTTGGGAGAGAAAATGGCTCAAGCTCAGAAAAGAGTCCTGGGTTCTGAGACTGGTTTTTGCCATCACCTCACTGTGTGATCTTGGTCAACTTCCCCTCTCTGAGTTTGACAAGTTCCCTTTTCCCTGCCTGACACATCCATCTGGAGGCTTTTAGAACTGATTAGGGGCTGGGGGTATCCCTCCCACCCAGTGCACACTGGGATATCTTAGGGAGCATTAAAAAAATAAATAATATTCAGTGCACACATGCTAAGTCACTTCAGTCATGTCCAACTCTTTGCCATCCTATGGATTATAGCCTGCCAGGCTCCTCTGTCCATGGGATTCTCCAGGCAATACTGGAGTGGGTTGTCATTTCCTCCTCCAGGGGATCTTCCCAACCCAGGGATCAAACCTGTGTCTCTTAAGTCTCCTGCATTGGTAGGTGCGTTCTTTACCACTAGCACCACCTGGGAAGCCATAACAATGTTTAGATCACACCCCCAAGATTCTGACCCAGCTGGTTTGGTATCCATTTTTTTCAAAATTCCCCAGGTGATACCGGTGTACAGCTGGGGTTGACCACAACTGGCCTAGACACAAAATTATGTAATATTAATTGATTTTAGACTGTCTAGGGAGACTGGTTGTGCCTGCACTGGACCAGGTCCCACTCCTGGGGCAACCCTCCTAGTCTGGCTGGGGGAGATTTCTGGGGATCTGCCGACTCACCAAGCCCCAAGTGTAGCTCGTGCAGGGATCCAGTGGGCCACAGAGAGGACCCCAACAGGATGGGAGGACCGGGGCTCCTCCTCCTCCAGTCTTTGAATTGAGCCCAGTCAGCCTCTTGGGGTGAGGGGGCTACCTGCCCCAGCTCTTATCTGCAGGGTAGTGCTGGGCACTGACTTGTGACCTCCTCCTCCCACGTCTGGGATGCTCCTCTCCTCCGATGACTGATTTATCTGTTCCCCAACAAGCTGGCCTCTGCAGTCAGGCCATGTCCCACTCACATGAGCCTCCAGATTCTGAAACTTCTCAAAGACGGCTGGCCATCTTTGAGGCAGACCCAGGTCCTCCTATCAGCATAAATTCTGAGCCTTCATCTTTATTCTGCCTCCCTCAGAACTGTGGGCCACGTAGGAAGCCCCTAGCTAGGATGAGACCAGGGGCAAGAGGAGATCAACTGGCCTGGCCCCTGTCTTTTCTAGGCTGAGTAAGCCCATGAAGACCCTTGGGACCACTCTGAGGTTTTCCTTCTAGATGGTAGCCTGGGTGGACCATATAGAGTGAAGATATGATCTGACACTCAGAATTTAAAATAGTTCCATTTTTTTTTTAACAGAAAAGGCTCGTCAAGAATCAGGAGGGAGGTTCAAGAGGGAGGAGACCTATGCATACCTAAGGCTGATTCATGTTGATGCATGGCAGAAACCAACACAACACTATAAAGCAATTATCCTCCAATTAAAAAGAAATAAATTTTCAGAAAGAATCAGCCACCATTGCCACCTTGTATAGATGGGGAAGCTGAGACCCAGAGAGGGGTGAAGACAAGCCTAAGGCCTCACACAGAGGAAGTGGCAGAGCCAGACCAAGGACTCAGGGCTCCAGGCTCCAACCAGGGCCTTTCCTCCCCATGTTGTGAGGGGAGGAACCTCTGCAACCAGGCAGCTCCTCCAGAGGCGTTCCCCTCTGGGGGTTCCCAAAGGGGGCGCCTCTCTGAGGTCCAGAGAACCCTCCGCTTAGGCCTTGGCCCTCTGATTTGAACCCAAGCCTGTAAACTGTGCTCTACCAAGGCCAGTAGAACTCACACTAGATGCGTATCTGTGTTGTCCCAGCAAGGAGCCTGATGATAATCCCCATCTAAGGCAATTAATTGCATCAGAAAGACGGGGTTCCTAGGGCCCTTCACCCTGTGAACTGGGTGCTTTATTAAACACGACAGGACAGCAGGGTCTCTGCCAATTTTGAGACTCTGCTTGTGGGAGTGTTTTAAAAATCCTGAAATGACTTTAATGGTGTGGTTAATGCCAGTCTAAATATACCATGGCTGTGAGTAATTAGCTAGACCAACGCTGTCCAGTAGAAATCAAATACGAGCTGCATATGAAATTCCAATCTGGGGGGACTCCCTTGGTGGTCTCGTGGCTAAGACTCCGCACTTTCAGTGCTGCGAACTCAGGTTCAATCCCTTGTTGGGGAGCTAAGATCCCACAAGCTTCATGGTGTGGCAAAAAAAAAATAAAAATAGCGGGTAAAGAACCTATCTGCAAAGCAAGAGACACAGTAGACACAGGTTCGATCCTTGGGTTGGGAAGATCCCCTGGAGAAGGAAATGGCGATCCACTCCAGTATCCTTGCCTGGGAAATCCCATGGACAGAGGAGCCTGGTGGGCTACAGTTTAGTGAGTTGAAAAGAGTGGAACACGACTGAGCACACACATATATACGTGTGTGTGTGTGCCTGCATGCTCAGTCATGTCTGACTCTTTGCAACCCCATGGACTCTAGCCTGCCAGACTCCTCTGTCCGTGAAATTTTCCCAGCAGGAATAGTAGAATGGGTTGCCATTTCCTACTCCAAGGGATCTTCCCGACCCAGGGATCAAACCTGTGTCTCCTGCCCTGGCAGGCAGATTCTTCACCACTGCATCACCTGGGAAGCCACATACATGACAATAAATAAATAAATAAAAACTTCTAGTAGCCACAATACAGAAAAGTAAAAAGAAACATTGCTCAGCGGTAAGGAATCCACCTGCAGTGCAGGAGACTCGCAGGAAATATGGGTTCAGTCCCTGGGTGGGGACGATCCCTTGGAGAAGGAAATGGCAACCCACTCTAGTATTCTTGCCTGGGAAAGCCCATGGACAGAGGAGCCTGGTGGCTGCAGTCCATGGTATTGCAAAGAGTAGGACACGACTGAGCAACTAAACAACAAAAAGAAACAGGTGAAATTAATAAGATATTTCATGTAATACCCAAGTATTATTTCAATGGCAATCAGTATAAAACCTTATTCATGAGCTGCTTTACATTCCCCTGCGCGTAAGCCGTTAGGATCTGGTGCATCTCCCGCACTGATGGCACGCATCTGTTTGGACTGTTCCCATTTCTAGTTTTCAGCAGCCACTTGTAGTTCTAGACTCCCCTAGCAGACAACAGAGAGCTAGACCCCTCCAAGGGGAGGCCTAGGACTTGCATCTCCACAGATCCCACACAGGGGAAGGGAGCAGGCCCCTACTGAGCACCCAGGCCCCGGGATCGATGTCACTAACCACCCCCGACATATCTGGAAAGTAGGTGGTGTTCACCCTATCTTACTACTGGGACAACTGAGGCTCAGAGAGGCAAAAGGACTGGGCTGAAGTCACACAGTGGCTGGGACCAAGGTCCACTACCCCAGGCTTCTGCTGAGGCTCAGCGAGGTGGCCTCACACGAGCCCCGAGCCCTCAGGAGTTATTTCCCTCTCGTCTCCCCTCTGGGTCACAGTGTCTTTTTAAGGTCTCCAGCTGCCGGGCAAAGGGAGCCTGTGGAAGGGGTTTGCCCAGCCTCGTCCTGAGCTCTGGACAGATGCAAGAGCTGGGCTTCCCCTTGGAGTGGTCCAGTTCTCCGTCGTCCTCTAGGGGAGTCTAGAACTGCATGTGGCGAAGGAGATCAGCCCTGGGATTTCTTTGGAAGGAATGATGCTAAAGATGAAGCTCCAGTACTCTGGCCACCTCATGAGAAGAGTTGACTCATTGGAAAAGACTCTGATGCTGGGAGGGATTGGGGGCAGGGGGAGAAGGGGACGACAGAGGATGAGATGGCTGGATGGCATCATGGACTTGATGGACATGAGTCCGAGTGAACTCTGGGAGATGGTGATGGACAGGGAGGCCTGGCGTGCTGCGATTCATGGGGTTGCAAAGAGCTGAGCGACTGAACTGAACTGAACTGCACACCAGAAATGGGGACAGTCCAAACAGACGTGTGCCATCAGTGCCAGAGTGGCAGCAACAGAAGAGCCCTTATCACAATTTTAATTAAGCAGTTAGTTGTGCAATGAGCTGCCTAGGGTCTGTCTCCCCTCCTAGACTGTGCGCTCTTACAAGGCAAAACAATGTCAATCTGATTTTCCACTGTATCCTCAAGACCAAACAGAGCCTGCCCCAGCCAACAGCACCTGTGGGTCTGGGTTCGCTTCTTCTAGAACTTCCTCCATCCCAAGGAGCCTGATAGCTCCAGGGGAGGCCCCTTCCATCTCTGACAGGCGCAGTTTGATTGAAAAGGCAACCCCATTGCCTGGACTCGAGCTCCTACTTGCCCATTTACTTACATGTAGTTTAGAACAAGTCACTTAAGCCTGCTAACTCTCAATTTCCTCAACTCTAAAATGGGAATAAAAGAGCCCATCTCGGGACTTTCCTGATGGCCCAGTGGTTAAGAGTCATCCTGCCATACAGAAGACACAGGTTCAATACTTGGTCCAGGAACTAAGGTCTCACATGCTACAGGGCAACTAAGGCCCTGTGCCACAACTACTGAGCCCACAAGCTGCAACTCCTGAAGCCCTCACACCTACAGCCCATGCCCTGCAATGACAGAGGCCACTGCAACTAGAGAGTAGCCCTTGCTTGCCACATTTAGAGAAAGCTGGCACGTGGCAAGGAAGCCCCAGCGCAGCCAAAATATAAATAAATCAGTGAACAAATAAAATATTGGAAAAAAAAAAAGTGGCCCATTAGAAAAAGAAAAAAAGCCCATCTCCTGGGGTTGTTTTAGGACCAGAGGGAAGGACACCTGGGGAGCCCTTTGTTCTCTGCTGTATCTGTGTTAATTACCGCCAGACTTTATTGATACCCGCGGGGCTTCAGTGGACCCTCTGGGGCAGAGAAGGGGACTCTGTGCCTCTCGGATATTTGAAGACAGGGACCAGGCCCCCATGTTCTCTTGTTTGTGCCCCCAGGTGTCCCCAGCACCCTCCACCGCCTGACTGCCTTTGTTTGCTTTCTTTCCTTCCAAGTGTGTCTGGCGTGCCTACATTGGAGCGAGTCCCAAGGGGTCCCGAGGCCGGGGCCATGCTGGTGACTCTTCACAGCGCTCATCTCCTCACTCAGGCCGAGACCAGGCCACTCACCACACCTCACAGGACACATCAAGACCTGGGCTGGTCACGCACCACCTCTCTGCCCGTATCCTCCCCGTCATTCCCTTCCCTCCCCGGCTCCAGCCACACTGATCTCTTCGCTGCTCCTCAAACATTCCAGGAACACTCCTGCCTCAGGGCCTTTGCCTTTGATGTTTGTGGCCCACCGCGCCCCCCCCCCCACCCCCCGCACCAGAACACAGTTATTTCAGACCTTCCAGTCTCTGATAAAATGTCTCCCCAACCATTTAATATAAATGGTTATTTCAGCCCTCACCCCTCTGAAGCCCCTGACTTTCTGTCTTTCTGAACGGTGACCATCATCTGTCACATTACATGTCTATTTCTTGACTCTTTGCTGCCCTCACTACAGTGAAAACCCCGTGAGAACAAGGGTAGTGGATGTCTTGCTCTCCAGCCTGGGTCCTGGTGCAGAGTGGGTGCTTAAGAACTAATTGCTGAAGGAACACACAAATGTTCTTTTTTTTTTTTTTTGCTTTTATTTATTTATTTTTTTTTAGTTTTTTATTTTTTTAATTTTAAAATCTTTAATTCTTACATGTGTTCCCAAACATGAACCCCCCTCCCACCTCCCTCCCCATAACATCTCTGTGGGTCATCCCCATGCACCAGCCCCAAGCATGCTGTTCTTTTTGAAACTTGTTCGTGCTGGTCTCCCCCACGGACTGGGATGTTCCTGAGGGAGGGGCCAAGCTGCTTTTGCTCATGACTTTGCTCCTGCAGGGCCAAGCACACAGTGGGCCCTCAGCCGCTACTGGCTGAATGGACCTGGACACACCACACCCCGGGAAAGGGTATAACCTCTGTGCTATCATGACCCGCAGCTGTCGTTTGCTGAGGGTCTAGAAGGTGTCAGTTCATATGTCAAGTGCTTACCTGTCTTTCCATCAAATCCTCCTAATGCTGAAAGATAGATATTTCATACCCATTTTGCAAATGAGGAAACTCAAGGCTTGAGAGGTGCTCTAGGTTTTCTAGCTGACAAGTGTGGATCTGGGATCCCGCTCAGCTCTTCCTGATCTCCAAATGGGAAATAACACTCGCTGCGCAGGTCCTGATGGGCATGAACCAGGTCACTCTCTTCCTCGCAGTCACAGAGACCCTGGGAGGTCCCACCACGGACATCTCTGCTTTTATTATTTATTTATTTTTGGCTGTGCTAGGTCTTCGTTGCTGCTCGGGCTTTTCTCTAGTTGCAGCGCGCGGGGTCCACTCTTCACTACGGTCCACGGGCTTCTCATTGCAGTGGCTTCTCTTGTTGCGGAGGACGGGCGCGAGCCAGCTTCGGTAGCTGCAGCACAGCACTTGGGCTCAGTAGTTGCAACACACTGGCTTAGGCGCTCTGCGGCCTGTGCAGTCTTCCTGGACCAAGAATCGAACCTGTGTCCCTTGCACTGGCAGGCGGATTTTTATCCACAGGACCACCAGGAAGTCCTGACATCCCTGCTTAAAGATGAGCAGCCTGAGACTTGGCCATTCCTGCTGCTCTTGGGGTTGGGTCCCCTCCATCAGGGGGACCTGGGAGTCGGGCGTGCCCGGTCTTAGCCAGGCCCTCTTCCCCTGCATTCTAAGTCACCCCTGGCAGCCATCCTCCTCTCTGCACCACAGTCCTTCCCATCTTGAGAGCAGGAGGGTATAATTTGGTCTTCACTACAGAGTCCTTCCAGATCAACACTCTGGAAGGAAATAAGGACTTGTGACTTGACCAAAGCATACATTTCCAACGTAGATTACTTTAGATACCTGGGCTGTTGTTCTCCACACTGAAGGAAATGTCCTTTAAAACCAGAACTCTGGCATTGAACCAAAGGAGTGGCATTCTAATGGTGAAATTTCAGGCAAGAATGGAGGTAGGGACAAGTCTTGGCAAACTTGACCCAGGCTCCTGGGGCTGGGACGGGGCAGAGGGGCTTCCTCGGGGGTCCCTGCCGAAGTGGAAGCCTCACCAGGCATCCCGGGTCTCTCATACCAATGATCTATTGGGAGAACCCGGTGGAGGTGCCGGGTAATTCTATTTAAACGGCTGCAACCGGCTCCAGGGTTTCACGGCACTCGCCAAGGCCTGTAAATCATGCCACAGCAGCTCAGGGAGGGGATAAATTCCCTTCTAATTCAGGAATATCTTTAGCTGTGATCTTGAAGGCAGCTTAGCATCTGGGGGAGGGGGTGCTTTCAGCGCCTGGTAGACAGTGGCTCAGGTTTAGGCAAGGTGGCAGCGAGGCCCAACTTCCCCTGTGGCTGCTCTGGTTTGGTGGATGTTCTCCAGGTGGGCTCAGCTCAGGTGTGGAGAAGCTGAGCGGTGAAGGAAGCTGACGGTCAGGCCTCAAGGCCCTCAGGAGGCTTCCAGCTCCACTGACACCAGAGGTCAGTGGACCAGGCCATGTGGCTGCTGGTAGGGCTGTGAGGAGGGTACAGCCTAGAACAAGGAAGGGGCTGGGCTGCCCTGGTCTGTCCAGCCCTGGTCTCCCCCAGCTCTGCCCTGACTCTTATTCGCCTTTAAAGAGGGACACTAACTCACTGACAGGGAAGAGAGTGTCAAGAGGGGGGCCTGCAGACCACACGTTTTCTCCTGGGTGAGTTCATCAGCCTCTGGGGGACACAAGTCTGGCTCTGTCAGCCCTGACCCAAGCATTTCCCTGCCTACAGCCCATCTCCTCTTGAATGGCTCCCAAGCCCAGCACGTCCCACCTTCGCCA
This sequence comes from Ovis canadensis, assembly GCF_042477335.2. NCBI lineage: Eukaryota > Metazoa > Chordata > Mammalia > Artiodactyla > Bovidae > Ovis > Ovis canadensis. The sequence goes on along the minus strand of NC_091257.1, from coordinate 82,152,406 downwards.
GAATTCCTATCTTCCCCTCAAGTCTGGCCCTCCTCTAAACTTCCTGTCGCAGGAGCAGTCCCCAGCCACACCTCTATCCTGCCTCTGAGATGGGATCGCTCTCCTCCGGGAGATGGGATCCATCCTAGCCCTCCCAGATGGGATCCATCCCCCCAGAGATGGGATCCTTCTCCCCAAGATGGGGAGAATCCTTAGAGGCGGAATCCTTCCCTGAGCCCTGCACCCCGAGTAAACATCTTCTGAACCCCTTCCCCTACTTAAAACTCTAAATCCTTCCCATGCTTAGAATAAAACCCAAACAGCTTTCTTCTGTGACATCACCACCCGTGGGCTCCCCCTCACTCTCCCTCCTAGCCACTTGGCCTTCTGGAGGTTTCTCCCTCCTACCACACTTCCCTCTGCCAGGAACACTTCCACACCTCTCCCAGAGTCTGGGATTAGTGCTACTTCCTGGAGGGGTCCATGGTCCCTCTTGAGGGGTCCTTAGCCCCTCACCCCTCTCCTTTGCAGCCCTGCCACCCCAAACTGGGCTTGAGCACCCAAGGGTGTGGTCTGATTCTCCTCACTCATATTCTCTGAGCCTAGCACTTGGTGAATCTCCTTGGCCGAATAAGTTAGGGAGATAACAGATACATACACAAAGAGCTGACTCTTTAGCTTGGGGAGCCAAAGATGTGGCCAAAGATGAGGCAGGGGGGCCTGATCACTGTAGGGGAGCCTGGGCCTTGCACTGACCCCAGCTCACTGTGTCTCTGAAGTATTGGTCCCTCTCTGTGCCTCAGTTTCCCCAGAAGAATGAGGGAGTTGGGTGAGGTGACCTCTAAGGTTCCTCCTCACCCTGAGTTTGGGGAAGGGGTCTGTGTTCTGGAATACAGAAGGAAGTGGACAAGTGACCAAGCCAGGGCCTAGAGGTGGGGCTGGAGGGAGCCAGGTCAGGTCCACTTGAGGGCAAATGTTCCCACAGTCAGAGCTGTCCTGCTGCCAGATGGATGGCCTCAGGAGGAAGTGAGCTCACCATTGCTGGAGGTGTGTAAGCATGGGGTGCTGTGGGGAAGACCCCCATACTGCCTGGGCGGCTGGACACATGACCAGGCGCGCAGCCTGGAACTGGGAGAGACGCAGACTCCAGAGGTCAGTCTCAGCTCCATCCTTATTAGCTGTGTGACCTTGGGCGAGTTGGTTAGGTCTCTGAATCTCCCAGAGCACTTAATCTAGAAATAGATATAGCCTTGACCTTGCACGGTTTTGAGAAGCTACATAGAGCCTGGAGCTGTGTAAGTGTTTGGTAAGCGTCAGCATCTTCTCCAGCCCAGCCCCCACATTGAGGATTTAACTTCTGGCTGAACACACGACAAGCTAGCTGCTTCTTCCTGAGTCCAGCAAGGCCTGGATCCCAGTTCCAGAGTCTCATGGGGTGTTCACTTGGGCCCTCATGCCAGGGGGCCTTAGTCTTGACCCTGGAGCCTAGGAGAAAGGCAGCTTAGACTGGGCCCCTCACCACCCTGGGTGCCCCCTCCAGATTCACTGGCCAGTGGGTTTTTCCCTCTCCCCACCTTCTCCGTCCCCTCTCTGCAAGAAGCCCCATCCTTTCCACGCCTCCCAATCACGGCAAACTGCCTCATCAATCATGTTCTCTCTAATTAACTTCTAATTTACCTCTTTAGTCAAATCTATTTACAATCAGAGACAAGAAAACACGCAGCAGCTCAAGGTGCAGACATGGGACCAGCTCTGGGGACCATGGAGGATCCATCAGCCCTAGACCAGGATGAAAGCCCAGTGAGGGCTGAGAGCTCTGAGGGGCAGGGGTGGGGGTACCACTCGGGCCAGTGTCCGGCCCACAACAGTCTGGCATCCAGCCCCTGGCATCACCTTGCATCTCCCAGAGGCCTTTCCTGCTGGGTGCCCCCAGCCACAAATCACCAGCTGCCCTTTCCCCCCTCACTCTTGCGTCCCCCTCTCTCTGGTTTCTCTGCCTCACTGGATGGGAGCTCCCCATGGACAGGCATCCGGCCGCTCACTGGCTGCGTGGCCTCAGAAAACTCCTGGACAACTCTGAGCTTCTGTCTCCAGGTTTGCACAGTGAGGGGCAAAACCACATTGCCCACCTTGCCGGCGGGCGACAGCCCGCCCAGCTGTGCCTGGACCCTGAGCCCATGGTGATGGACCACAGACCTTGTTTGCTTGGTTTTTGTTTCTGTATTTTGGATGTTTTAAATTTTTTAAATTTTGAACAAATCTCCAACTTCCAGAAAGTGAAAGAGTCACTCAGTTGTGTCCGACTCTTTGCAACCCCATGGATTGTAGCCCACCATGGCTCGTTTGTCCATGGGATTTCCCAGGCAAGAACACTGGAATGAGTTGCTATTTCCTTCTCCAGGGGACCTTCCCCACCCATGGGTCAAACCCCGGTCTCCTTCCTGCACTGGGCAGATTCTTTACCATCGGAACCACCAGAGAAGCCCGTAGAGAAAAGTTGCGGGCGTGGTTTGTGATATGCCATTACCTCCAAATTTCAGTGTGTTTTCTAAAGACATATTCTTACATAACCACAGTATAACCAGAGGAATTGAGAGATTGGTGTGGAAATATCACTGTTGTCTAAGCTCAGCCAGGGCCTGAATTTTAAGCCCACTGTGTCGCTCACAGGCTGTGTGACTCTGGCCAAGTCACAGGGCCTCTCTGAGGCCCCTTTCTGCATCTGTAAGGGGGTGGCCATGGTAACAATCTCATCTCTATCTTGCAGGGCTGCTGCAGGTGTGAACTCAACGAGCCGCTGGGTGATGGGTAGAAAATAGCATGGTAGAGGGGGTGGGGTACTGCCCCATCTCTATGCTCCAGGCAGAAAGGAAAGCTAAGGGGGACCAGTAACTTGCTGCAGGTCACAAAGCATGAAAACTGAGGTCACAGCCCTGGAAGATCCTGGCCTGGAAGAATCAGAACCCTGGGATGGAGGACCCGAGACTCAGAAAGCCCAGCAACTTAGGCCCTACGATGAGGTGGAAGATGGTGCATTCCCTGACGGTCCAGTGGTTAGGGGGCTTCCCAGGTGGTGCTGGTGGTAAAGAATTCCCCTGCCAGTGCAGGAGACGCAGGTTTGATCCCTGGATCGGAAAGATCCCCTGGAGTAGGAAATGGCAACCCACTCCAGTATTCTTGCCTGCAAAATTCCATGGACAGAGGAACCTGGCGGGCTACAGTCCATGGGGTCACAGAGTCAGACACAAATGAGCAGCTGAGAGCGCCAGTGGTTAAAACTTAGCGCTATCACTGCCTGGGCTTGCATTCAATCTCTGGTTAGGGCAATAAGATGCCGCAAGCCAAGCAGCCTGGCCAAAAATAAATAATCAAAGGTGGAAAGTGGAGAGCGGAGGGGCAGGTGAGGGGTAATGATTATTAATGGTGCACCAATAATACTAACAGTAACCGATGAGCAAGTCACCTTGGAGAGGCCTCTCCTGGGGCCTGCGGGAGATGGGGGTGGAGGGAAGCTGCCCCAACACCGGGGGCACCAGGCTGGTTCATGGGACTCTGGGAGGGGCCTATGAGCCATATTGGGGGGGACACCTACTTGGCCCTGGCTCCCAGCCTGTTTGCTCACAAAAGACCCCCTCCTCCTTATTCACGTGTACATCCACCCACTGGCTCATTCTGTTCACGCTCCATGTTCCCTCTGCCTGGAACATTCTTCCAGCTCCACCCTTGGCTGCCCCTGCCCACCTCTCAGGTCTCGGCTGGAGTATCACCTCCTTGGAGGGGCCCTCCAGAACCATCTTGTTTCCAGTAGAACCCCCTCCCCCCACCAACACACTGTCTAACTTGCTCTCATTCCCCGATGTGGGGAATGCAGAAATGGAATCAGACTGGGGTTCTGCCCTCACCTGCTCATAACCTGCCCAATGTGTATTTGGGCAGCAAAGCCCAGCCTCCTGCACCTAACACTACTGATGGGGACAAAATCTCCTGGAATAGCCCTCCTGGGGGGTTGGTCAAAGGACGAGCAGTGCTCAGTCCTATCCAGGATGGAGCTTTGGGGCCAGGCGAGTGTGGGGTCCAGCCCAAGCTCTGCCCCGATGACCCCAACTGGGGACCTGAAATGACACTTTTCCACGGGGCTCTGAAGGAGGCTCAGAGAGGGGGCAATGCTCCAGCCCGGTGTGCACAGGCTCCAGTTTGTCTCTTTGTGGGGGGTGGTGGTGTATGAACCTCAGCCGGGGAGCCCCTTCCTGGGGAGCAGGGATCTTATTCAAGGACTGGGAGAGGCCTGGGGTCTGGAGACCTCAGGGGGATGGGGCAACTGGGAGGCGGCCCTGCTGTCTCCCTGCTCTGCTCACATCTCTATTTTCCTGCCCGCGTTCCTCATTCCAGCCTGTGTAATTAGGTGTCCAGGGGTGTCTCCGACTCTGTTTCGATAGAATTTGCCTTGTTTAATCGGTAACAGGATGGCTGCCTCTGACAGCTGTTTTTCCCAGAAAAAAAAAAAAAAAGGCTATTTGGGACGAGGTGAGTCAGGAAGCAGCAGAAATCGGGCTTCTTGGCTTAAATTCACCTTCATCACAGACTTGCGGGCGGCCCCAGTGCCTGTCCCTTCTCCTCCCTGGGCCTCAGTTTGCCCGTCTGCAAAACGAGGGGAGTCAGACACTGTGACCCGCCTCAGCTGGGACCCTGAGACGTGGGGGCTGGAGGTGGAGCCATAGCGGGGCGGCGGGGGCGGGGGGCGGGGCGGGGCGGGGGGCGGCCGAGCTCACATCACTCGCGGGGAAGCCAGAAAAGAGACACTTAAATCCAAGGTGGCGTTTTTATCTCTGTGTTCTTAATTGTAATTGCCATTTAATTAGATTAATGATAATTAATAACACGAATAATGTACTGTCCTTTGTCTGCGACAATGACAATGCCGATCTACCGTCCTGAAGCAGAGCTGGACTGCGCTGAGCCCTCCCCTCTCCTCTCCCTGCCGTCTCCCGGACCACTCCTCCCAATTCTGTCTCCCTTTTCACATGTGCTTGGCACACTGGCTTGTGACCACCTCTGGGCACGTTGTTCTCCTCATTATGACTGTGAAGTGCTCCAGGGGTCTCGGGACTGGTCCAGGCATCCCAAGCCCTCCCTCCACCCTGCAGAACATGGAGGGACCCATCCAGAGAGGCGACTGACACCTGCTGGATGGAAGGAAGGGGAAGTGAGGGATTGGGTGGATGGATGGGTGGAGATGGATAAATGCATTAATGGATGGCTGTAGCCTCCAGCCAGGGATGTGATGGAGCTACCCGACCCCCTAGGGGACCCACCTCTGCTCTCAACTCCCCTTCTCTCTGACCAAGCCCAGCCCTCTCTCACTCCATCACACCTTTCAGATTTGTCTCCTCTTCTTCATCCCCAAGGTCACCACCCCTGCCTGAAGCCACCAGCATACTGGCCTAGACAACAGTACCAGCAGGTCCCCTGCCCTTGCAGTCTCCTGACTTAGCCCTTTTCCACCCATTGTGCCCCAAACCGGAAAGTCTTTCAGACTCATGGACGTATATGACCTGCCTGTCTCTGGCTGAGAACCCCTCCACAGGCCCTCTTGGACTTCCAAAAAGAGTACAAGTGCTTGGCCTTGGCACTGGAGCATTCCTTTTTCTTTTTTTTTAAAGTATTTATTTATTCATCAGGCTGCACTGGGTCTTAGTGGCGGTATGTGGGATCTTCGATCTCATTGGATCTAGTTCCCTGACCGGTGGGCCAAAGGACAGGAGGGGGCCCTGGGCTGGGCACCGCAGAGCCGAAATGGGTGAAATGCAGCCTCCGCCCTCAAGCAGCTCACAGGGCACATGGGGAGATGGGGGCTCGAGGGAGGTCCCCTGGGGGAAGGCAGAGAGGGGGTAGAAGAGGAACAGGGAGGGGGCCCTCAGGGGTGAGGGCAGAGTGTGGTTCTCAGTCCCACTGCTTACCAGGCTCTGGCTGATGGGGGTTGTGTCTGCCTCTGTCTCTCCCATGAGGCCAGGAGCCCCTGAAGGCAAAACTTGTATTCTTGCTTCCAGAGAGGGAGCTAGTCTGGAGGCTCCGCAGTGGTTTGGGGACATGGAAAGCAGGACAGGTCATAGAGAAGGAAGGCCGTGGACAAGGGCCTGGGGTGCGCGAGCATCAGTGCGGGCTGTAGGTAGTAGCTGGCTGCTGTTTGTTCCCCCTTTGTTCCTAGAGGATCTTGGCTGAAGGCTTCCCTGGTGGTCCAGTGGTCAAGAGTCCACCTTGCAATGCAGGGGACACAGGTTTGATCCCTGGCCAGGGAAGATCCCTCATGCCTCGGAGCAGCTAATCCTGTGCACCACAACTACTCACGCCTGTGTGCATGAGGGTCCTTGCTCCACGAGAGAAGCCACCACAATGCAAAACCCCGACTCACCGCAACTAGAGAAAGCCCACATGCACCAACAAACCAGCACAGCCAAAAACAACTAAATAAAATTACTAAAAAACCATAAAGAATCTTGCCTTGGATGTTTGATGCCCTCATGGGTCTGCTCCTTCATTCTGGAAGGTAGAAGTAAAGATGACTCAGCTGCCAGTCCAGTGGGGAAGGTGAGCAAAATGCCCCATAAGATACAGATATAGGGAAGAATGATACGACCACTGACCAGCGCGTTACAGCTCTTCCTGTGTATCAGTTTGTTGCTGGTCTAGACAGTGAGTTGTATTGTATAGCACGATCATTTTACAAGGGGGGAAACTGAGGCTCTGGCAGGTGAAGTGACCCATCCAGGGTCACAAAGCTGGGGAGAAGCAGGGCTAGATTTGAATTCAGTTAGCCTGTCTCTGCTAAATAGCTAAGTGATACAGTAGGGATTAACTGGGCTTCCCTGGTGGGTCAGTGGTTAAGAATCTGCCTGCCAATGCAGGAGATGCAGGTTCGATCCCTGGGTGGGGAAGATCCCCTGGAGAAGGGAATGGCTACCCACTCCAGTATTCTTGCCTGGGTAATCCCATGGACAGAGAAAGCTGGTGGGCTACAGTCCATAGGGTCACAAGAGTCAGACATGACTTAGCAACTGAATAGCAAAAGCCTGTCTCTAGCATCCTTGCCCAGTGTGGGTCCATGGGGCCAGCCTGGTGAAATTAGTTTGTACTTCTTTACATTTACTCCAATTATAGAGAGACTTTTGCTTGCAGCTGCTAAAAGCAAGAGCCTGTCCTCAGGCCTTGCTCCCAAGAGGGCCAGAGTAAGGTGGGGGTCAGGGGAGAGAAGACAGCCAGCCCTGGTCATGTCCTACCATGGCTACTTAATGAGCTTAATTGATAACCAGGGGCCCAGGCAGGCTGCCAGCTGGGTCTGTGCATTTGGCCAGGCTTCCTGGCCGTACACCCCACTCTAGTATTCTTGCCTGGAAAATCTCATGGACAGAGGAGTCTGGTGGGCTGCAGTCCATGGGGCGGCTGAGAGTTGGGCACGACTGAGCGACTTCACTTTCATTTTTATGCATTGGAGAAGGAAATGGCAACCCACTCCAGTGTTCTTGCCTGGAGAATCCCAGGGATGGGAGAGCCTGGTGGGCTGCCGTCTATGGGGTCGTGCAGAGTCGGACACAACTGAATTGACTTAGCAGCCTGGCCTTACACCCACTGGCAGGGGGCCAAGGGGGGGGGGGGCCCTGAGGAGGTCCAGTTGTGTGAGCGCTGGCAGCCAAGGCCAGCATCAGTGACCTTGGGCAAATTCCTTGAGCTCTCTGAACTTCCTTTCCTTATTTGTAAGACGGAGGTGAGCATGGCCCCTTGGAGGATGCTACAGGATGCAGCAAGTTGCGGCATCCCAGTCCTACCTCATTTGAATAAAGCAGAAAAAGCTTGCAGTGGAGACTGGAGACCTGGACTCTCCTCTGACTGTCACTAACTGAGGGGGTGAACCAGATCCTAGCTCTCTCTGGCCTCAGCGTTCTCATCTGCAAAATGGTACAATCTGTTTCTCACGGATGTGGGGAGGATTCCAGGAGCCAGGCATTTACTCAGTTCCATCATGCTGATACCAGGGTAGTTTTGGAGGGCTGGGCCTGCAGATCCCGTTAGATCCTAGGACATTCACCTACTTTCTGGGGGCCTCTGTTTTCTCATTTGAGAAACATCTGACCCCAAAGTCTGCTCTCCCCCAGCTCCGTTGTTCCAGGAGTTCAGCAGTGGATTTTTTGTTTGTTTAATATTTATTTATTTGACTGTACCAAGTCTTCCTAAGGGGCTCACTGGTAAAGAATCCACCTGCAATGTAGAGGACTCAGGTTGGGAAGATCCCCTGGAGAAGGAAATGGCAACCCACTCCAGTATTCTTGCCTGGAGAATCCCGTGGACAGAGGAGTCTTGCAGGCTATAGTCCATAGGAGTCGCAAAAGAGTCGGACACGACTTAGTGACTAAACAGCAGCAACAACAACAACCAGGTCTTGGTTGCAGGATGTGGGATGTGGTTCCCTGACCAGGGATGGAACCCAGGCCCCCTGCATTGGGAGGGCAGAGTCTTAACTGCTGGACCACCAGGGAAGTCCCAGCAATGTTGGTTACTGCTTCCTCTGAAACCCATCTCGTCTGCATTAAATGTGGATAGCGTAAAATCCTAGTGTCCAGGGGCGAGGGCTTAAAGGTGGGGGGGGGGCAGGAATTTTGTGCCCATTTCCCAGGTAAGGAGAGTGAGGCCCCTGGATTTTAATGGCAGGTCACATGTCCCTGCCCACTGCTGTCTCGGGCCTGTTCAAGTCATGGGGCTGGGTGGGGAAGCACCAGACTCTCCTGGACCCCAGGAAGGCCTGAGGAGGAGGACCTGGGTCTGGACTCTCCAGGGAGTGGGGCTGTGTCTGCTTGGAATGGAGGCAGGGCCTGGGGGTTGGGGGGGCAGATTTATTGCAGCCATTCCTCTCCCCCTGCAGCGCCTGCTTCTAATGAAATTTTACGGCAGGTGGAAATGATACGACTCCGTCAGCCCTAAAAGCATTTCTATTTATTCATTAAAGATATTTATATACTGAGCAGCTCTCGGCCAGCCCCACCTGACTCCTGCTGGGCCGGTGAACTTGCTCCCAGTCCTCAGTACTGGGGGAAGGCTCCACCGGGTGGGGTCCCTCCCTGCAGAGTGACCAGCTGGCTCTGCCTCGGCCACACCCTCAGCCCTTGTCTCTAACCTGCTCCCTCCTCTTGGTCCAAGGCACCAGAATCTCCTCTTCTTGGATCTCCTGCCTCCACGCTGGGCTCCACAGTGTGTCCTCCATCAAACCTTCAAAGGGATCTTTTCGAAACCAGATCACGTCCCTTGCAAGTTCAAAACCCCTCCGTGGCCCTCCAAGAGCACCTGCCTCTTCCCCCACCAGCCTCTGCCTTACACACGGTCCACTGTGACTTCTTTTGGCTGTTTTCTGAAGCATGATGGTGTTCTCTCTCTGCCCCAGGACCTTTGCACCTACACTTTCACTTAGACCCCTCTTCCCTCAGCTCTTGGACTGCCCCACTAGTTGGCATCATTCAGAGCTCAGGTCAAAGGCACCTCATCAAAGAGAACTTCCCAGGACACCCGTCCTCAGGATTGCCTGTTATCTAGTCTTCATCACTTTGCACCGAGTTTGCCCCTTGATAATGCTCGGTAATCACTCTGTGTCTTTGTTTACTGTTTATTGTCTGTCCCATGAGGACGTGAGCTCCTGGTGGGCAGGGACAATGTCTGTTTTGTTTCCAGCTATGGTGATTGTCCAGTAAGTGATGGGGTGGGTGGGTGGTGGTGGCTGATGAACACCCGGGTACCGTGAGCTGGTCACAGATGTGGACTTCCCCAGGCTGGCACCTCAGTCCCCAGATGAAGGAGAGCCAAGATCCCGAGAGGAAGAGACGTTCTCAGGTCTCATGGAGGCTATGGTGGGGGTCCCAGTCCCTGTCCCCTGTCTTCTGGGTGTTTCCTGGATGGGCGGGATTCCTGAGGCCCCTGGAGCTGGAGCCTGGCTGGCTGGAACCTTCCTCAGCTGTGACCAGACCATGGCACTGGCTTCTGTGGACCCAACTCTGGCGGCTCTTCCCCAGCTGCTCCCTAGGGCTTCAAGAGCAAAGCCTCTTCCCAGAGGCTGTGGGCCTCCCACAGCCTTTCCGCTGCTCTAGGGGTGGTGGCCTCTTACCTGGGTCCTGGGTGCTTTCTGGATGACCCTGTGAGGTCAGATCTTACTTGAGGGGTCAGAATGGAGGCTTCATCCCCACCCAGTGGAATCTGCTTCCCCATCACTCAGGAACTGTGGAGACTTGAACTGGAACAAGCTGTGACTCTGGACAAACGTGACCCCTGATCTCCCAGGAAGTCACCCTGCACACGGTTCTGTCAGGTTCTGCCAGAGAGAGGAGCTCATTCACCCCCCGGGGCAGCCAACGAGGTAACCGTGGAACCCCCACGTCCCCAAGGGCCCCACACCATGTAGTTCCCTTGGCTCCGAGTGATGCCCTGCCTCTCCGGCTTTGAGACTCACGGCCCTCCTAGGCTCCCGTGAAAGTCACTCAAGATGCAGTGATGCTGCCGGTCCCATCTCTCCCCATCTGTCCTGCCAGGTTTGGGGGCCCCTCACCGCTGCTGAAGCCCATCACTGCTCTCTTGTGACACCCTGTTTGGCCACCATGGGGGTGCTCAAACTGCCTTTCAATAAGTGCATGGTCCCAGAGCCCAGCATGGGGCCTGGCACAGGGCAGGTGCTCAGCAGATGTCTCCCAGGAGATGACTGGAAGGAGGCAACGTGGGATGAGGAGTGTGGAGCAGGGAGGTGCTGGGTGAGGGGTGGGAGCTGGTGGGTGGGCAGAGGCAGAGATGGTGGGGAAGGCGGGCTAGGAGCCTCACCCAAGGGTGCCTGAAGGTGGCTCCTCCTCCCTGCTGTGGTGGGAAAGCCTAACCTTCCAGAAGTTTCCCTCTTTCTGGGAAGGGCAGCCAGGGAGCCTGGCCCCAGGGGCCCCAAGGCAGGTGAGTGTTGCAGCCATCGCTCAGACGGCATGTGAGAGACACAGGTAGAGAACAGGGGCCCTGCAGGGCTTCTGAGGGCTTCAGTCATGGGGCTGTTTCTCTGGTGTTTCTGCTTCCAGTGGTGCGATAAGGCAGGGCCCCATCTCTGCCGTGGACAGTGTGGCTCTGGGGTTGATGAGTGTAGGCTTTGGAACCACTTTGCGTATGTTCCCCTCCCAGCTCTGTCTCTTTGTAAGCCACTGATCCTCTCAATCTGCTTTCCGCATCTGTGAAACGGGTTGATGATCAAAAGTACCTACACCGCAGGAATGATGGTTCCACATGCTCATCTGAGTAAAGCACGTAGCTCATACATAGCAAGGGCTCCATGAGCACAGCTCACATGGCACTCAATACATCCACCCTTGTGAAACACTGAATGACTTCACTCATAAGAGAAACGCAAATTAAGACAGCAAACTCTGTTCCCTGTTCAGACAGGCAGAGATGAAAACGGCTAACAGGGGCACAGAGACGACGGGCTTGGGGGTTGGGGTGGCCTTCACGTACACCACTGATGGAAGGAGGGCAACGTGACAATCTATATCACAGTGAAAAACGCACATCCTCTCTGACTTAGCAATTCTGCTTGGGAATTTAAACTCACACATGTGTGAAATGATGTTCTATACAAGGATGTTCACTGCAGCATTGTCATAGCCAAAGACCGAAGACAACCTAAATGTCCATTAACAGGATTAACTAAATTATCGTACAGCTCTGCCATGGAGCTCGGCTATTAAAGGAGTGGGTGGTGGGTGGGTGGGGTACTCTGTGCATCGGGTGAATGTAGAGCGAAAAGCGAGGTGCAGAACAGAGAACAGGAGATGCCACCCTTTGTGTTAGCTATATTTTAATTCACTTGCAAACACCTAAGACCGCCTCTGAAGGGCTACTCCAGCTCATTAGTGCTGGCTGCTTGTGGGGAGAGGCTGGGGTGGCCCAGAGACGCAGCTGGTAGGGAGATTTATGTTCTGAATCCCCTTCTGTACCTTCTGAAGTTTATGCCAAGGGCGTGTGTTAGCTAATCAAGGGAAAGGTGACTGGAGGAGAGCTTGCCATTTTCCTGGCACAGATAACGAAGGCCCACCGCTGCGATACCAACCACTTTCCATGTGTACCAGGGAGCAGGACAGATTGAAAAATGTGGCTCCGCTTTTACCTCTACTGTGGAGTAAGAAAATCTAATCAAGAAGTTTTTGCCTTCAGGAAAGCGAGTCTTGTTTCCCTGTTGACACTAAATCGACGCTCTCGGTAATGGCAGGAGATGCCACCTGGGCACTGGTGCTGCTGTGGGGGTGACTGAAGGATGCCTGCCAGCCTCCCTGACAATGCCTTTCCCCCAGATAAAGAAGGAATGCAGACTGCATGCAAATCTCTCTAAATTAGACACAGCCCGCCTTGCCGCCGCTGAATTCAGGCACACCACCACAAACAGAGCAGCAAGCTGCAAAGGACGAGGAAAATAAAATCTTCATTCCTTTCATGAAGAAATTCTGGCTAACAGTGAATAAAGAAAGTGAAAAAAAAAAAGTGTTAGTCACGCAGTTGTGTCCATCTCTTTGCGATCCCATGGACTGTAGCCCACTAGGCTCCTCTGTCCATGGGATTCTCCAAGCAAGAACACTGGAGTGGTTTGCTATTTCCTACTCCAGGGGATCTTCCCCACCCAGGCAAGGATCAAACCCAGGTCTCATGCTTTGTAGGCAGATTCTTTACCATCTGAGTCACTATTTTATTGCCAAGTTTAGATGGGAAAAGGAATACTGCCCACTAGGGTGCAATGTCCTGCACGCAGCTATGAACACAAGATGGACATGAAGGGGTTGTTTGAAGGGGGAGCTTGGGAAGCCCAAGACTGGTGGAAACAAGAATCAAGTTCAGAACCACGGGGCAAATGGGGCCTTATTTGAGCCCAAGAAGTCCTCCTGGAGGGGCGAGGCTGCTCAGTGAGGCAGAGTCTCAGCCGTGAGCAGGCTCAAGAGGTAGAACCAGGCCCCAGGAGCCTATGGGTGAATAAAATCAGAAATGAGGGGCTTTCCCTTTCTCCTAAGTCTTAGCCTCGAGTGCCAGGTTGTTAAAAATAGCAGAGTTTAGAGGTTTCTCCTCATCCCGTCTCCTTGTTCCCCCAGCTTCCAGAACTGTACACTCTTCCTGATCTTAAGGGATGATAAATCACATTTCCCCTACCCTCTCCCCACAAAACTGCTGGAGAAGGGGACATCTTCCTCATTTGAAAGTGAAGGTGTGGGTTCAAACTTGATTTTCTTACATGGACTTGTTGGACAAACGAAATCCCAGGAGGCGGTCCAACATAGGAAGCAGGAGGACTGTAGCGGAGGGAATGAGTGCCTGGAGCTCTACCCATCTTCTCTTCTTCTTTTAAAATATTTATTCGGCTGCACAGGGTGGGGCTTGTTTCCGGCACGTGAGATCTTCAATCTTTGTGGTGGCATGCATGATCTTTTAGTTACAGCATGAAGGATCTAGTTGCCTGACCAGGGATCAAACCTGGGACCCCGGCATTAGGAGCGTGGAGTCTTAGCCACTGGACCACCAGGGAAGTCCCCACCTTCTCTTCTGCGTTGGTTTCTGATGCACTTGTAGCAAGCCTGTGGCTCAGGGTAGAAGCCAGCAGAAAGCGGCTAGACAGAACCTCTCTGGAAGGATGATCAGGTGACTCCGGCTGCGTCCAGGGATAGGGAGGATGCCTGGAGAGGGGGGCGGGATGGGACGGGAGACTCCACTGCGAACTTTTTGTTAAAATCTGAACTTCTGTACCATGGATACGAATTTGCTTGTGCTTGTGCATGCTCAGCTGTCTGACTCTTTGTGACCCCACAGACAGAGAAGCCTGTCTGTAAGCCAAGGGATTTTTCAAGCAAGAATGCTGGGAGTGGGTTGTCATTTCCTCCTCTAGGGGATCTTCGCAACCCAGGGATCGAACCCGCATCTCCTGTGTCTCCTACATTGCAGGTGTATCCTATGGCAGGTGAGCCATCGGGAAGTGCCTTGTACAAGCATTACCAGGGTAAAAAGAAAATTTAAAAAGAAAAGCCAAAGGACTAATGATATAAACAAAAACCTTAGTTCAAAAAGTTTAAGATTCTGAACTTATTTACGAAACAGAAACAGACTCACAGATATAGAGAACAGACTTGTGATTTTGGAGGGTGGGGCGGGGGAGGGAAGGATGGGTTGGGAGCCGAGAATCAGCAGATGCAAACTATTCCATAAAGGCTGGATAAACAACAAGGTCTGACAGTATAGTACAGGGAACTACATTCAATATCCTGTAATAGACCATAATGGAGGGACTTCCCCATGGTCCAGTGGTTAAGACCTCCCCTTCCAATGCAGTGATTGTGGGTTCAGTTCCTGGTTGGGGAGCTAAGATTCCCCACGCCTTTCAGCCAAAAAACCAAAACACAGAACAAAAGCAATATTGTTACAAATTCAATAAAGACTTTAAAAACAGTCCAATCAAAAAAGGAGAAAAGAATATGAAAAAGAATACACACACACATACACCCCCCCCCCCCCCCCCCGCCCTGGTGGCTCGGATGGTAAAGAACCTGCCTGCAGTGTAGGACACCTGGGTTTGATCCTTGGGTTGGGAAGATCCCCTGGAGAAGGGAATGGCAATCCACTCTGGTATTCTTGCCTGGAGAATCCCATGGACAGAGGAGCCTGGCGGGCTACAGTCCACGGGGTCACAAAGAGTAAGACACGACTGAGCGTCTAACCCTTTCACTTGTATAACTGAATCACTTTGCTGTACATCAGAAACTAACATAACATTGTAAACTTATTTCAGTAAAAATCAATTGTAAAAAGTGTAATATTCCACAGGTTACATTCTGTGTGAATTCATTAAATCCCTTGGACAGTAGACCTGATTGAAGGGGACTGCTTCAGTCAGTGACCTGTGATGGTCTCTTGATGGAGGCTGCTGGGGGGAGAGCAGAGCCTGGGCTGCGGAGTTGGACAGACTTCGCTTTGAATGTGGGCTGTGTGTGTACCGGCCCTGGGGCCTCGCACAAGTTATTTACCCTCTGGGACCTCAGTCTCGGCTTCAGTAAACCGGGAATAATGGCTCCGCCAGCAGTGCTGCTGCACAGGTTAGAAAGCATGGATGTAGAGGGCATGTCAGCTCTGGCCAGACGGCAGCGGCCACCAGGAGCCCCGTCCCTGGGGCCTCACTGAGCAGCCAGAGCGGCTCTGGCTGAATGGTGGCCACGGGCACTGCGCGGGGCGGGCGGCATCCCTTGCAGTCTACCAGCTGACCCTGGGCTAACACTTCATTCTAGGTCGGCTGTCCTACTCCTCATAGTGAGGACTCTATGCTCTGGGACAGACAGACCATGCTAAAGGGCTGCTGACTCCATAAAGGAGGAGGCCAACCTTCTCATAGTCTCTGGGAAAGGGGTGAGACTGCAGTTCTGAAGCCACAGATGTGGGAGGGAAGGACAAAAGAAATCCCCACGTGGGGATTATTATCCCCACTTCGCAGATGAAGGAAGTGAGATTCAAGAGGGTAAAGTTATTTATCCAGACAGTCCCAGCTGGTGAACGATGAAACTGGGCTCTACAGCAGTGGCTCTCGGGACCACCTGGGGGCTCAGAACAGCGCCAGCCCCTGGGCCAAACCAGATTCCGACTTCGTCCTTCTGGGATGGGGCCAACATGGATACGCACTTCTAGGTCCCCTCTCCAACCAGAGCAACTCTGATGTGTGGCTGAGTTCAGACCACTGCTCTTAGGACGGCACGCTCGGTGGCCAGCCTTGCATTGCCATGAAGCCCTTCCACATGAGCCATGTGCCCCCTGTTACAGGCTCAGCCCCAGAGAGATCCCCAGTCCATGCCTTCACCTTCCCAGCTGTAGACGGGCAGCCTGCCTGCGACCCCCAGGGCAGCAGAGTGGCCACCTTGTCACTCATCTGCTCTCAGAGCCTCTGGTTTCTCACTGGAAGGGTGAGGCCCACCACCAAGCTTCCTTGGACGCATCCTGTGAGTGCTGCGGGGAGAGGTGTTGGCTAAAGGTCAGACGGTACAAAGAACACCAGCCCGGGGATACAAAAACTAGCTTTAATTTGTCCAAAAGTCACATCAAACTCCACAAAGAGTTTCCGGGGGAGCCCCCGGGAGGCCCCGCTGCTGAGCCAGCCTAGAAGTTCTCCAGCAAGGCCAGGATGCGCTTCTGTTCGCTCTCCCGGAATTCCGGGCTCCGGCCATCCCCGATGTTCTCCGCGTACTCTGGGGAGACAAAAGCAGGGTCAGGGGGAGTCTGGGGAGTGGGGGCCATCATGGCTGGGTCACGTCGCACCTCTCTCTGAACCCTGGCACCTGGGGGTGTGTGCCTCTAGGGGCACCCCCCGCGGTAGCTGTACCCCCCCCCAAACTCCTTGGGTCCTGCCCTCGAGGTCCGCGGTGGACCAACTCCCCGGCCCCTGCTTGCGTTCTTCTTCTGACTGAGCCTTCCTCCACTTAACACACACAGTGCCTGCTACTACGGGCAGGCACTGCCCCAGAGCTGGTGGTTCTCAGAGTATGACCCAAACCACCACCAGCAACATCATGTAGGAACTTGTTGGAAATGCAGATATTGAGAGTTCCCCAGTGGTCCGGTGGTGAGGACTCGGCACTTTGACTGCTGAAGCAGGTGTGCAGGGGCGTATCTGGGAGCGAGCGGCAGCGGGCAAGCAGAGCTGGGGCTTGAGCGGGGAGCAGACCTAGTCTCGCTGAGCGGGGAGCAGGGGGCGCAGGCGGGCCCCTGTCAGCACTTCCCCGGAGATGAGAAGTTACGAGAGAGCTGTAAGCAGAGGAATGACATGATCTGTCTGTTCACCAGTGCTCACTCTAGCTGCCGCAAGGAAGATACTGTGAAGGGGCCAAGGGCAGAAAGAAGGAGATGTGATTTGATGGTGGTCTGGCCCAAGGTCATGGTAGAGGAGAGACGTCTTCAGATTTTAGATATATCCTGATGGTGGCTCCAGCAGGATGTGGTGGGAGAGGAAGAGACGTGGATACTAAAGTCACCAAGAAATACGACAGGAGAGGTGGAGATGGTGGAGAGGGTGACAGTGAGCTCGAACTCCTCCAGGGGATGAGGGGAACAGGTGTCCACACCACAAGGACAGGGGCTGGGGTACAGTCCACTGCCGCTGAGATTCAAACCAATGGGTGTTTTCTGGGAAAAAGGGAGAGGAATGGTCTAGAGGTGCCCAGGACGAGCGTGGAAGACCCCATTCCCATCTTCACTGGCAGACGGCCTGTGAGAGAAAGCAGGTGCCACTTGAGTGGGCCCATCCCAGGGAGACAGTTTCAGTCAGAGCAGGAAGATACAGGAAGTAACGTCTAGAGAGAATGGGAATGCAGGACACGATGCTGATGACAGGACATCATCAGGGCTGTAAGGTGGGTTAACATATCCAGTTTGCCTGTTACCCCAGCACAACACATAATACTCCACCACTTTATTCTTGAGAGTGTCCTGGCCCCCAGGTTATGTGGGCAGTTGGTTTTAGGAGGTGGGAGGGGGTGGGATATGGCACAGACATGATGTGCGGAGCTCCAGGACAAGAGGGCAGGGCTGGGTGGTGACTGGTGCCCCGGGCTTCCTGGGGTGACTCCCATGAGCAGTGGCACAGAGCCCGGTGGACGGCGGTCCTGCTCCTCCGAGCGCTGACCGTGCCCTGCCCCTGCCCTCGGGAGATGCTGTGACATCGTGCTTGAATCCTGACCCTGACTCACAGTCCCAGGGGCCCTGCATGGTCTCCCCTCTGAAAATGCATGTAAAGAGCTTAGTGATAACAGATGTTCCAGAAACACTGGCTCCCTCCTCCAGCCTGCTTTGCTCGGGCCAGCAACGTCTTTCACTGCAGTCCCACACAAGTCCTCCTCGGGCCTCTGCCTCCGTCGCAGGCCTGACTTCTGGGTGATCCTTTACTTGTCCCTCTCTCCATCCAGACTGGCAGCTTCATGAAGGCAGGGGCTTTTGCCTCATTTTCAGCTAAATTACCAGCAGAGCTGGGCTGACAGCCAACTCCTGGCTGTTTTGTGAATAAACTCCCAGAGCAGTGAATCAGGATGAGTACCTGCGTGTCTGCCCCCAGCCCCCTGCCTGGGGTGGCCTGAGATGGAACAATAGGAAACTCTCCCTCCCGCAAGAGGCGTCTGCATAATAAAACATCTGCAGATCCAAATCAGACAAAGACCTGGGGAGAGGAGGAAAGCCTGCAAACCTCCCCCACCGCGCTGGGGCAATCCTCTTGCTCCTGCCACTTCTGCACGTCTCCGTCCTCTTTATGACTTTGGACGTGTGCTGGAAGAGGTGATATGGGATTCAGACATGTGCCAGCTGTGTGTCTCCCCCCAACCCCCGGCCAGAAATCATCCTCTCCTGTGAGGCCCATCCATTACCTCCGACAGCAAATGGCTGTGATCCCTTCCATGAAGGCTCCGTAAAGGGAGGGCTGGGGTGATGGGAGAACAGCAAGTGGGTGGTGGGAGAAGGCTCTGGGCTGGTATGTAAGTGGTATCTTTTTACTCACATGTGAACGATCTAGTCGCTGCCCCAGGAGAGAGAGAAATGACCATTACAGCACTTAATACCCGCAGAGGCCTGGCCTGAAAGCAAGAATCTTAATGGACTGAACTAACACTTTGTTCTCCTAATGGATTCTCAGACCCAGGAGAGAAGGAAGTGAGACACAGTCTGATCCTTTGGGGCAATGCTTTTCCAAGAAAAGCCAGCTTCCCTGGAGGGACCTTATTGCTTTCCAGGGATGCGCAGAGTAGAGCACCAATGTCTGTATCAGTCCCCTTGCTGAATCACTGCTACCAAGGCCGTTAAAAAAATGCCTGCTACCACGGTACACAGAGCACCCAACGGACAAGTCTCCTTGGATGCGCCACATGCGGAGAAGGAGGAAACAGTCAGATTACCTGCTCTCTGGAAACGGGCTGTGAAGGAAGGGAGTAAAATGAGGAAGAGGGGCTGTCCTGCATAGAGTGGAATGGGACCTCACACGTGGGGAACACTGTTGATGTGCCAGGCGTTTATATATGTTGCCTCACTGAATCTTTGCAGCAATCTTACAAGGCAGAGAGCACCTTCTCTATTTACAGATGGGGAAATTGAGGCTTATTAGAAGATCCCATGGATGGGGGGGCCTGGTAGGCTGCAGTCCATGGGGTCGCTGGGAGTCGGGCACTGCTGAGTGACTTCACTTTCACTTTTTACTTTCATGCATTGGAGAAGGAAATGGCAGCCCACTCCAGTGTTCTTGCCTGGAGAATCCCAGGGACGGGGGATCCTGGTGGGCTGCCGTCTCTGGGGTCCCACAGAGTCAGACACGACTGAAGTGACTTAGCAGCAGCAGCATCAGAGAGCTGAAGCAACCTGCCCAGGTGCAGCACGGCAGAGGGGCTGAGATTCCAACCAAGAACATGTGCGAGAAGTGAAGAGGACACCTCCAAAGCCACTGGGGGGCGGGGGAGCTGGTCCTGGCATCCTTTTCTCTAGGCAGTACCCTACCCCACCTGTTCCCCATCCTTGGCAGAAAAAGTCTCCAAGGCAATCCAGCTCTGGCAGGGCATCTGGTGTCAATATCCTCATAACAGGTAAGGCTCTGGAGGGGATGTCCCGGGGTCAAGAGGCCTCAGCAATCAGAACAAACATGGAGTGCTGGCTGGGGCCACGCTCCCTCGTGCCTGGTCACCAAACGTCAGGGCTGGCGGGGCTCTCAGAAATGTACGGCAACCAGGAGGGACAGGTGAGCGGCCAGGGGCCCACAGCGAGCCGGCCCCAGGAGCAGGCCTGACAAGCCCTGAGTGCTCTCCCACTGGCCCTGGCAGCTGGTACCAGCTGTGCACCTCACGTCTCACCCTCCACCCGACCCCGACTCGTTCTTTGTTTCCAGAGTGGAATCCTATTTGGAGCAAACCGTGGTGGTGCCGGCCACCTCCAGTTATTATAGCTGCTGCAGCAGTTTATAAATATTGAACAGATCCCTCCCGGAGGTCTTGGGAAAGAGTTCTCTTTGCTGTGTGTGTGTAAGAAAGGGAGAGAACGGAGGGAAAAAAAGAGATGCTAGATGAAGGGAAAACTTCGGGGTGGGGAAAAGGGAGGGGGAGAGAGTGAGTCGGTCTGGAGAGTGAGAAAGATGGGGCAGATACATCCACTCCCTTCTCTCCTTCCCCAGGATTTTCAAATGCTCTTATAATAAAGGCTTTGATCGAGCTCAGAAACAGGCAGCAGCGTTGAACGCATAAATATTAAAGCAAACTTTAGACAGCAGGTTTACTATTCAGACATGGAATCCGAGCTGTTCTGTTTATGTTAAGAGGGAGAGGGAGGCACACCCCAACTGGAAGATGGGGAAGAACTGTTGTCCAGGACACAGACTGGGGCCGGCGCTCATAAGCCGGGTGCAGATCCCTGGACCTTCAGCCTTGAATGCTCAGCTCTGAAAAAGTGCAGGAGGAAGGGTGAGTGGGGAGAAGAGGAACGTCAGCATTTTTACACTGAAAATCCTTGAAGATATAGAAATAATAACAAAATAGAAACTAGGAGAGTAAGACCCTTGAGGTCTAACAGAGATTCCTCAGCGAAAAGGATGGATGCGGAAGGACTAACGTGACTTCTCTGGAGGAGAATGTTGTGCTGGGGCTGGAAGTGGGGGTGTAAGTTTCACCAGGGACATCATGACAGTGAAACGCACTTAAGGAGAAACAGAAGGAAGCTTATTCTTTGCTTACGATGCTAACAGGGTCATATCCCCATGGACTGTTTTCCCACAGACATTTCAGCTGTCTAGAAAAGCACCACCACCCCACCCGCCCCACCAGGCCTTGAAGAGTGAGGTCTGGGTTGGGCTTTCCTGACTGCCTGAGTCCAGGCTGTTGCCAGCACTGGTGAAAGGATGAAGCCAGGGAAGGGAAGGAAGGAATCTGCATTTACTGAGCAA
Source organism: Ovis canadensis (assembly GCF_042477335.2). Classification (NCBI taxonomy): domain Eukaryota; kingdom Metazoa; phylum Chordata; class Mammalia; order Artiodactyla; family Bovidae; genus Ovis; species Ovis canadensis. The sequence continues at coordinate 82,131,450 of NC_091257.1, read as the reverse complement.
GTATTCTGTCCCAGGTCCCCAGCTGCATCTCTATCTCAGCCATCCTTGGGGGCAATCTTCACTTTCGGTTTGGTTTTTACAGAGGAGGAAACCCAGGCTCACACATGTTATCTACTAACTTACCCCAAGTTACAGAGAGCCAGAATCCTGCTGGACTGTGCATCTCAGTTCTACCTCTTCCCACGTAAGCTGGGACTCAAGTCACACCGGTAAAGGTAGCTAATGTCATCAGGCACTTATCATGTGCCAACATGGAAGCCCTTTACTGCAGAACCCCATCTAATTCTCACAGCAAACTTTGGAGGCAGGTTATCCATCTCTGTCTTATAGATGCAGGAACTGCTTAGGGGCAGGGCACGTAGCTGCCCGAGGTTAAAGAGGCCCCTCTCCAGGATCCTTTCCCGCCTCCCTAAATCCTAGAGGCTCCAGCAGCCAAGGCCTGGTGGAAGTCACACACACACGAACATGTCATCAAAGAGAAATCCCAGCAGCTTCTGTAGCTTGCAAATCAGAGGCCAAGCTCAGGTTCCCAAGCACTCCAAATCAATACGGGAACACATGTTTAGGAGCTTCTGAGAGAGGACTTCAAGCCATAATGAACACAAGCAAATCAAAGGGCCAGAAGCCAATCTCTGCAAGCGTTCTGAAGTCTTTGGCTCAGTCTTTTCGCCCCCACTGAGAATTTTTTGAGTCAGTAATCCTCTAAGCTTTCCTCTGCCAAAGAGCCTACCACCACATGGTCTTAACTTTCACCAGTCACTGGAGGCTTCCACGGTAAGCCCTGGCACAAGTATTTACACTGAGAAGTATTTCCAGGTCCTACTCCACATCCAACGAGGGGGCCACTCAATGTACCCCTGCGTCTACATATGGAGGTGTCACATTTCCAGAAGCCACGTTCTTATTTAGTCATCAGCTTCATGGGGACAGAGCGTGCAAGGGTGGCTGTCAGAGGCTAGGGGAGGGGGGAATGGGGAGTGAAGGGTTTAATGGGTACAGCCTTTCAATTCTGCTGAAATGAAAGTAAGTTCTGTGGACAGGTGATGGTGATGGCTGTGATGGTTAAGATGGTAACTCTTGTGCATGTTTTACCACAGTTAAAAAACAAAACCAAGCACCTCTTCTTGCAGCCTCTCCGGGTCTTCAGGCTCTCTCTCCGTCTCCAGCAGCGTTAACTGTGCTTTCCTGATTCCCACTCCGTCTCTTAGCACTGACTTTAGTCTGCTTTGTGTAGTGGTTATTTATTCCTCATGCGATGGGGCTGAATCCCCCTGGGGACAGGGTCTCCTCGGTGTGTCTAGGGAGCCCACTGAGTGCCCTGTGATGCCGCTGGGTGCTCTGAAAAGATTGCCGCCCTGAATTTTCTTTCTTGAAATGCTTGAGGAGTGTATCAGCCAATTGGCCCAGTTAGAGCTTTCCTTTCCGCCAGATGGAAAGACCGACTGAGTCTGGATCCAGTTTTCCTGCATTAAGAGCGACTTGGGTAACGTCGCTTAACCTCCGCAGGTCCTGGCTTCCTTGTGGGCACAATGGAGAGTGTAATCCTGCTTTTAGGGCTCTTGTAAGAACAGGAGAACATACATTAAAAGCCTGGCACAGAGGATGTGCTTGGGAGTGACCACTCTACCTACTGTGACCCTGATTTCAGGAACAACACAAAGAAGCCTGAAGTGCATCCCCAGTAAGCATTAGCTGAGCCCCTTCTTTGTGGCATGCGCGGCCTGGGCACCAGAAGATAAAAGGCAGGACGACTGTCACTGCCCGTGTGGAGCACGTGGTCCTTCTCTAGTACGGAGACCACTGCCCCCCAGGTGGGTGCCACAGGCCTCGGGCCAGAGCGGCTACCCGTTCAGGGAAGGCAGGACTTCAGGAGCACTGAGTATGCAGCCTGCAGACCGAGGGACTTTAATGAGCCATCAATTATTTCTAGCTCTCTTGGCACCTCCAGTACAAAAGGAGGGAGGGAAACTGTGAGAAAGGGGACAGAAATAAAATGGGAAGAGTCCCCTGCTGGGCCTGCCTCATCAGCGTTTTCCTGAGACCCCAAGGGATCCATCAGCTGTCATCCTGCCAGCAAAACTTGGGAAATATGTAGGCCATAAAATCAAAGAAAAAAAGCTTGCATCTAATTAGTATGATTTTAAAAAAAATAAATAAATAAAGGGAAGCAACCCAAACTGAAAAACAAAATTAAAATCAAAGAGGACAGACTGATGAGCTGGTTTTCTTTATGAGGCTTTGTTTTTTTGTGCATTTTGATGGAATGAAGGCTGGGGGAAGGAGTGAAGGCTTTTAAGGGGTGGGCCTAAAGCAGAAGCCCAGCCGTCGCCCCCTACCTAGTCCCATAGTAGGCTTACCCCTTTTCAACCTCAGCACTGTCTGGAGGGTGCTTGTTGGACCGCATTCATGGGCTGAGGAAAGGTGGACCGTGGTACAGCTCTGCCAGCCAACAACGCAGACAGATGGAACCTGGGGCCAGTGTGAGCCCTTTATTGTAACCTTAGCCTTCCATCTCGAGAGAACGCTTTTGTTTGTTTCTTGTGGTCGGCATCCTGTGAGGGCATCTTTGACCTGGGCAGTGGCATCTGATTCCTCGGCTTTAAATATCACCTCCCTCGTAAAGACTTCCAGTTGTCCAAATTAGCACCTCTCCTGCCCGAATGAGACTGTCTGCTCTCCGCTGGCCAACAAAGGGGTGCAGGCACTGCCTGTCCCCCAAAACTCACTGTGTACCCAACAGAACTCGAGAGTCTTGTCCAGAAAAACTCCCAACCCCACCTGATGCTCCAGCCTCCCGCATCCCTGCGAGGCCTCCCCTGATGGGGGAGACTCCGTATGAAGGCCACTGATGTCCTGTTCCGCCTCAGGCCTCTGTTCCCACTGCCTGGGATGTGCTTCCCCCCGGACACCCTTCCCAGCCCTGAGAGCATCCTCTCTCTCTTCCCTGGGATTCCCGGGTGTGGCCTGCGCCTCCATTACTGCCTCCTTATCACTCCGTTAACACTCTGTTCACAACTTCAACGCAGCACTTATCACGTTATAATTAGTTTCGAGTCTCTCTCCCCCTAGACCATGAACCCTTAGGACAGGGATCTTGCTGATTCTTCCCTGTCTCTCTAGTCCTGGATACAGAGCCTGGCACCCAGCAACTCTGGCTGAGTAGTTGTTGAAGCATGTATTTTTTTTTGGCTCAGTGGTAAAGAATCTGCCTACCAAACAGGAGACGTGGGTTTGATCCCTGGGTTGGGAAGACCCCCTAGAGAAGGCAATGCCAACCCACTCCAGCATTCTTGCCCGGATAATCTCATGGACAGAGGAGCCTGGCGGGCTATGGTTCATGGAGTTGCAGAGAGTCAGACAGGACTTAGCGACTAAACCATGTCTCCTCAAAAGACTAAAAACTCTATGAGAGCAGGAGCTGTGTGACACCTCAGTAGTACAGTATCAGCACTGTGCTGAGCCCTGAGGAGTCTCAGTAAATATCTGCCAATTTAAACTCACACAAGGGTAGGGTTTCATTCAACAACATTTAAAATATTCCCTGGGTGTCCACTATGTGCCTGGCATTGCTCTGGGCGCTGAGGAGACATGGGGATCAAGCCAACAGCCCTGCATCACGGAGCTTACATTTTAATGCACAAGACACACAAAACAAGTAAACAGAGACATAAATAAAAATAATTACAGACTGTGATAAGGGCCAGGACAGAAATAAACAGGGTGCTATGATGGGAAATAACAGATGGAGAGAAGTGGATTGATTCAGGATGGAGGCTGGAGGCAGGAATGGCAGATTTACTAAGGGACTGGCTGTGAAGGGGGCTGGAGAGAGAGCTGAAGGGCCGGACCTGGGTCTGGAAGGAGGGACCTGAGAGCCTGGACAGTGAGGAAAGGAAAATGACTGCGGAGAGGAAGAAGAGTGGTGGGAATGAACGCAGCATCTGTGCAGGCTGTTCACCTGCTCACCTGGCCAGACAATCGACAAATGTGTACTCAGCACCCAGTAGGCGCCCAGCACTTTAACAGGCACTCAGGGAATAAATCGGGCTCTGAGGGGCACTGAGGCTGGCTTGCAACAACTGAAAATCCTGAATAATCTCAGGTACACATGTTAGGATGTCAGGAAGAAAAGCATCCCCCTACTAGGTGTTAAAAACTCTCTTCCTCTCTCAGATCACTGTTTCGATCATGGGGATGGAGGTGCAGGGAGAAGCTTAAATGCAAGACAGCGGAGCTGAGAGTCACAAAAAGTTCTTACTGAATGTGTGGGCATTGAAAATGAAGGCCCTTTAGAGGCTGGGCTTGCACACTGCCGCAGCTGCACCTGAGGCAGGAGGTGGCGTGAGGCCTGAAGCAGTAACTCACGCGCCTGTGACACTGAGGGGGAGATGCCACTACGGGAGATGCTAGGTGAGGCTCATGAACGGTCCCCCGTTTCCTTTTCCTCGGGGGGAAGACAATAAATTCCAGTGCCTCACAGGCTCCATCTGCAAAATGGGCACAAGATTTACCATCCCCACTCGCCGGGGAGGGCAGTGATGATCATGCGGCTTCCAGTCCTAGGTTTTCACCCACACAGTTCCTTTGGTTTGGAATGTCTAAGACCCAGCTCAATGTTCCTAATCCCACACAGCTTCCCATGGGATATTAGCCGTGCCTCACTTGTAACACGGCTGATGATAGTTATCATCACATTTCATAATACTCACAATAGCATTTACCAAGCAAATAGCAAATACTCAGCTAGCATCTACCAAGAACTTATGAACTGGAGACACTTTCCATATATCATCTCATTTAATCCTTTTACCTATTCTAGGAGGTCTCTGAGCAATTGGATATCTTGCCTGAGGCAGCACCGCAAACAGAAGGAACAGGATTCACTTCCAGGAGCCAGATCCCAGAATCCAGGGCTCTTAACGTCTCACTCTATTATATATATCATTTATCTCCACATTTCATCTTCCACCTGTAATGGGAGTTATAAGCCACTTACCCGCACACTCTTCAAGTAAATCTAGCCTAATTCCTCGGCTAAGAAGTGGGCAGAATGAGGGTCAGAGAGGGACACGATATGCCTGCGGCACCGTCCACCATGACTCTGAACTCTGTGTTATCAGCAAAGTCCAGCATGGGCTCCCGCTGCCGTGTGTGCTGGTCTGTGCTAAGTGGTCCGAGGGTGGGCACTGCATCACAAAGCTGACCGAGAGCGTGCTCACCGACCGGAGGCCTCCTGGGAGCCACCCCAGCTGAGTCAGGTCCAGCCGAAAAGGGACCCGCTGGGGAAGGTGAAGGAAATTCACCCGAGCATTTCCTGTGTGCTGGCCACTAGGCTGGATGCTGTCATGTAACATCCCATGAACTTTTCCAAATTTCTTCTAGATCTTGCTCACATGGCTGGGGGAAGGCAGAGCTAGCACTGGAAAGCAGGCGTGCTTTTTCTCTTATACTATCCTGCCTCAAACTCACTTCCCTCTGCCTTAACTCCAGGTAGTTCTGATTAGTTTCTTTGTTTGTTTTTTTTGTTTTTTCCCCTAAGAAAGCAATTTCCTTTCACTACATGCAGTTTGGACCTGGATTTGTGTGTGTGTGTGTGTGTGTGTGTGTGTGTGTTTAAATTTCCAATCCCTATTGCTTCTTGTTTGTGTTTTTAAAATTCTGGAAGTGGAGAATCAGAGGCAGAGATTAACTAGGTTAGTCTTTGGTATTCTGACAGGATGATCTGGACACAGACCGAACTGGACAACACACTTAAGCCTGCAGTGCAGAGAATGCTACGCACCAAATTCCAGGCATACAGACAGAGATGGAAAGAAAGCAGCATCTAATTAATTCCCTGGAGCCCCAGACACAAGCAACATCCAACTCACCCTTGATGATGTGCCTGACGATTTTGATGGAGCTTCCACGCATATTCAGGATCTGGTGAACCCTCTGGCGAATCTAATAAGGAAAAGAAAGAGTGGACAGAGAAAGAAAGAGCATCATTTGTCCTGGTAGACATCAGAATACATCACACTGGAAGTATTCACTTCACCCCCGTCCCTGAGAAAGAGGGCCCATGTAGAGCGAAGGAATTCAAGGAGTGTGTGATCCACTTCCTTCTTTGAGAGACTCTCCCTTAAGCCGGCGGCAGGCAAGGAGGCAGGGATGGATGGGTCCACCCAGGGCAGCCCCTCCTACCTGGGGCACGTTGGCATTGCAGATCTCTGCCATGATGTAGCAGATGTGCTGGAGGACAAACAGCCCGGCATCCAAGCGCCGGAGGTAGAACTCATCCTCGATGTCATTGTCGATGATCTCCCCACGCCGGACCATGTCCTAGAAAGGAAGGAACATTGGGGAACAAAAGTCAGATGGTGAGTAGAGGAGGGAAGGACAGGCTTCCAGTCCTCTCACGATTCACAAGAGAACAGTAACGACAACTACGACAACAAAAGAAAACCACTCTGCCTTCATTTGCCTCCTGCTTGACTCATTATTCTAAAGTATCTTATGTTCTCATTGTTACCGGACTAGAGGCTCACGGAGCCAAGACTAAAGTCCATTATTTTCTCTATACAAAGACTCAAGGCCAAAATGATCACATCCACACATTCAACCTGAAAAAAATAAGCTGATGAGGACATAAATCTATTTATCTACTTCTACTCATTCTTTACTCTGGTTCCCGCCTCCATCAGTAACCTCTCTACAGGATATACTTAACTCTCTTTTTCTTCCAAATTAAATTAACCTAGGTAGGAGAGGTCCTCTTTCTCTACAATTCTGATTTGGTGCCCTCCTGATGGTGCAGGTACCCATTTTACGTGTCCCTTCTGGCTTATATTTTGTTAGATACAAAACGCCAACCTTTCTGTTTCATTCCACGAGTTCAATACTTCCTCAAGGTCAAAGAGCTAATCTCTTTCCTCTTTAGGGAGTCTCTTTCCTAAAGTTTTGTAACCCCAGACCTATCAGACTTGCTCTCCCCATATATGTTCCTGTATAGCGGATTCTTTAAAAAACAAACCTAGCTTTATCCAGATACAATTGAGGTACCATAGTATTCAACCATTTAAAGTAACAGTTTTGTGTGTAGTCAGAGTTATGCAACCACCATCACAGTCATTGCAGCATATTTTCATTCCACTCCACCCCAAAGCCCCTCATTCAGAGGATTATCACCCCTCTGCCAAGACAGCTCTTCTTCCCGTCTCAGGGCCTTTACTGCCTTGCTTCCTAAGAGTTCTGGGATATCTCTCATGCCAGCACTATAAAGCAACCTCTCCTACAGAGCCTTTCTTGATCATTTAAGGATAACAAAACTCCTTTCCAAAATTCCTGACAGTACCCTTGCAGGCCACTCCACGGCATGCCGTCTTCTGGCCCATCATATCCACATGGATTTCAGTTACTATCAGCTCTCTGTTTCTATAACTCCCTCTATTTCATGAGGGTGGGCTGTGAGCTCTGCGAAAGTGGGGGACTGAATTCTGTCTTTACATCCCCGGCTCAGTAAACATCCACGTGGTGAATGAGAGGAAAGAGACATGACTGCTGCAGGCTGTCAGAGTCGGAACTGGGTGAAAGACTCGTTCTGCACGACTAGCAGATTGGTCTGAGAAGACAGGCGCTTGAATACATGCTTCTGATGACAACAACCCATTTCTTAATTCTGTCAGTGGTTTTACGGCCATGGTTCCCTCTGACAATTCAGGCACCTGTCACTGATGGAAGCCCTGGGGACCCTGCTTTCCACACTCCCAAACTCGAAGGACTTACCACCGTGGTCATCAATCCCCACCAGCATCCTTCAGAGACTATTTAGACGCAGATAACGCACTTCTTTATTTGCCCACGGGGCCTGCCTGTAGCTACTTTTCATCTTGTTCCTAAAGGCCTCTGTCTGTGAGGCAAAAGAAGGCTCTACCAGGCCCGGCGCTGCCTGGTAAAGCACCGCCACCAATTCAGAGCTTTGTGTAGTAGCAAATTCCTTGGTAATTTGGTGAGAGTGTTAATGGTCACGAGGTAGTCAACGCAGCACCGGACTGATGTCCAAGGAGTTTAAAAATAGAAGGGCCTCTTTAGTTTCTCATTTGTTCATAATCATAACTTCCTGCTTCAGAACTCCTAAGTGTTCAACAGCTGGGGGCACAGGAAGGAAAATTACTCTTTGACTTCTACTCATGCAAAAAGCATTTGCAGCTAATACTTCACATTTCTATAATGTGGTGGAGTTTAAAGTGTTATTATATATATGGTCCTTATTACCAAATTTAAAGTGAGCAGGGAAGGGATATTAATCCCATTGTACAAATTAGAATCCAAGGCACACAGAGGTTAAGTAAGTTGTTCATAATTACATAATTACCAGTTACTCGAATATGGACTCCCCAGGGATAGGAATCCTGTCTGATTCATCTCTGAGGCGGAAATGAATAACATGAAGCAGAGTGCTCGGATCCGGACCCTGCTTAACTGCCCTGTGGCCAGAACACCGTTCCAAGCACTGAGTTAAGGCAGAAAAGGAGCAAGAATGAAGCTAAGGGGATATGCTGGTCTTAGTCATCAAGGAGCTGCCGGTCTGACTGGGAAGATCACAGCAACACAGAAAATGATCAAAAAGTAAAGGGATACAGTGTGTCTACAAGTTTAAAGTAATTACAGGTGGTGGGTGCTAATCAGGGTTGGTTATAAGACACTGGGAAGAAGCGACTTTTGGATAAGGCTTCAAGGCTTCTGATCGGCAGACGCAGTAGGATGAATGACTTAAGAATGAAGGCAGGGACTCCCCTGGTGGTCCAGTGGCTACGACTCTTTGCTCCCAAGACAGGGGGCCCAGATTTGATGCCTTGTCAGGGAACTAGATCCCACACATGGCAACTAAGAATTTGCATGCCGCAACTAAAGATGCCATGTGCTGCAACTAAGATCGAAGATTCTGCATGCTGCAACTAAGACCCAGTGCAGCCAGAGTAATAAATATTAAACAAAAAATAAACTGAAGGCATTTCTGTGGCCTGAAGCCTTACGCAAAATGCATTATGCTGTTCATACTTTCTGCTCGTTGGCCTTTCCCCACCATCCGCAACACACACAGCATAAACAGGCCTGCCCTCCCTTTTCTGGCCCCCTCACGTTTGCTTGTAATGTTGGTACTCTCCCCATACCCCAATCTCTATCATGATATATTTAAAGTCTAAAATGTGATATTCCTTATAAAATTTTTCCTGAGATATTTAAAAACTTGTACCCTACAAAGCACCTTGCATATTACTCTCTGCAAAGCGGACTCCTGAAAAGCATTTGTGAATCTGTCGGCCAGAGAAGTGAGACAGGATGAGCTGCAGACTATGCTGTGCAGGAAAGTGAATGAGGATGCGTGAACACCTGTCTGACGGACATGGCGGCTTCAAGTGTTGAGAGGTAGGTAAAGTGTACAGCTTGTAGGTTGCACAGTGTCAGCCTATATGAGAAGCAGATCAGATGGAGAAGAGAAGAGGGGTGGAGAGGGTAGAGAAGAGAGACCAATCCCTCAGTGCAAATCTGGGAACTGGGGGAGAAACATATTCATTCATCCACTAGTAAAGAACACTAGCTCAGTGTTCCTGAACACTATGAACCAGCTATTATATGATGTGCTGGGAGCAGCAAAGATAAATAAGACAGTCTACAGAATCAAGGAGATTAAAGTCAATGAGGTTAACAGATATGAACAAACTTCTTTTTTAAATGTAGTAATGGCCATTATGAAGGACCTTGCAAATTGTACTGCATGCCAGAAGGAGAGGCTACGTTTGTTTTGTTTGGGTTATCAGGAGAGTGCCAGGAAAATAACATTTGAGCTGGATTCTGAAGAAGCATGACCAGCTGGAAAGCACGTTGTAAGCAGAGGGAGTAACAATAGCATGGGTCAGCTTGGCGAGGGTGGAGGAGAACAACAGCGGGATACCACTGTCACTAACAGGAAGAAGGGAGTGTTTCTTTGCTTCTTAGATCCTAGCTTCCGGCACACATAGTTTTTGACTGATTACTAAATACCAGGCATTGTGTGAGGCAGTCTGAATAGTAACCGTTGCCACCACCATCTACTCGCCTTGCGGGAGCAGCTTGTGTTTGCTGAGGGCTTAGCATAGTGTCAAGTGCTTTACCTACACTGACTCCATTACCTCCCACAAACACTGTGAATGAGATAGTTAGATAGCATCACTAACTCAATGGACATGACTCTGAGCAAACTGGGAGACAGAGGAGCCTGGCATGCTGCAGTCCATCAGAATGCAAAGAGTCAAAAACGACTTAGTGGCTGAACAACGACAACACTAGGGATCATCGCCCCCATTTCCAATGAGGAAACTGACTCAGGCTGAACAACCTCCCTAAGGTTAGTGGGAAGCAGGACGGGGGACTCAAATCCAAGTCTGTGCTCTCTCTTCATGCTACCACGTCTACGGAGGCATGACAGATTTTAGAGCTGTTTGGAGAACAAAGGAAGATACTAAATTAGAGTGGTAGAATGGCTTAAGAACAGAGCTTAGCAAAACTAAATTTCTCCAATTACGTCAGAAGTGCCCCGGTAGTTTTTCCTTTTTCACACTCTTCCCCACAATCTGATCCTCTTTTAACCAGACGTACTATACCTTCCAGTTCCTCCAAATGTTGTCATGTGGAAAGGATGGACCCAAGAGAGCACTGCCAAACCCTATTTTTTCCTCCTTCCCCAGAACTTCAAAACTCCAACAACGTTCACTTCGACATTCTACTTTTAGGCACGAGGCCGCATGATTTGAAAGTGAAATTTTCGAATGCAGATCTGAGACAGGATTGCAGTTCATCTCCAGGAGAGGCATCACCATAACTGCACTGAACATACACAAAGATGAAACAGAGATTGGCTTCGAAGATGGGAGTTTCTGCCCTGACAGTTTTAGAAGCATCAGAGAAACCAGCACGGAGAGAAGGGGACTGCTGTCAGCGCAGCACCTAATCTAGCCCGTTACGACTCTGTGGCTGGCATGGAATATTTACTGCTGAGTGAATTCAGGGAAGGAGAGCACAAGTGTGTACTCCATGTTCAAAGGGAAATTTTAAAAACGCAAGGTGATTATGTATTATTCTGATGGAAAATAAGGAAGTTTGGGTAACAGTTGTTTAAGGCACATTTTCTTAAGTTCTGGTCTTTTTAAAAAGAAGCAGGATGGTACGTCACCTTTATTATCCATGCCTGTCTTACTATGTGTGAACAGAGCCAACTTTGTATAAATGGATTAATGAATTTCTGGCTCCTTTTCTTGGTTTCTAAGATACTAGATAACAAATCGATCTTGTGATAAGAACCTGATACAGTTCTTTGGATTTCTGAGTGTGAGGAAAAAGAGCTAGACGTCTGAAAGAACTAAGCAAATGGGATCAGATCTCAACTCAAACTTATTAGGGTCCACAGGCAAGTCATTTAAATATTTTTGGCCGTGGCTTCTTTGCTTGGAAACTAGAAGCCTGAACTGGATCTGGGAAGGGAAATAGGGTTCCTGAGCGCTAACTCTAATCCACTAGAATGGCTACAGAGAACCATATTGGCCAAGCATTGTGAAGCCAAGTTGCAGCTTAGTTGGGGAAGCACACTGAAACCTATTAGTACTGTAAACACCGGTCTCAGGTTGGGAGTGTACAGGGCTGACTTTTATCTTCCCTGATTTGATCTTCTTGAAGGTGCCTTTTAGCTTTGATAACCTGTGGCAAATCTAGGACTGAAGCACCTTAACAGCCAGAAGCAGTGGGTTTTTACCCACATATGGGTAAATTGATAGACTGGAGCTGTTGACAGACAGTGCTCCGAGACAGTCAGAAGAGCCACTGGGAGACATGCCTCGAGTAAGTCGTCACCTCAACAGCAAGTGGTGAGCACTGACAATTAGCTCATCCTGTCATCAATAAAGTAACTTCCCTGTAAGAAAGAGACAACTCTTGGATTTGCTGGTATATTAGAGGGGCTATTTTAAAACAATATGAGTGTGTAAACTGAATGCTCTTAAAATGGGAACATGATTAATAGAGATTAAAGAGAAATTCCCCCAAACCAGTAGCCTCCTTAAATATGGTACAGGTATTATACTTTACAAAATTTCCAAGTGAAAATCTATATACACATTGAACTGTATTTGAAATAAGGCATGAGAGTTAAGATTTAAAGGATGTTCCACAAGCTAATGCATTCAACTCTCACGTTTGAGAAGAGGGGAGGTGACTGTCTTCTCTGTGAAGCAATGACAACTCAACATCCATGTATGGCATTTTTTTACTTTTCAGAGCAGCGGACCTGCATTAACTTCACTTGCTGTATATGCCTGGTGTTGTGTGTGCACAGGAAATACCATTTTCAGATTTCACAGATGGAAAAACTGAGATAGACATCAAATGACTGTCACTGAGTTTTGCTTAGAGACTTTAGTGGGATATGATTTCCTAGTCTAAGACCTTTTCCTGTTAGTCCTTTCACTCTGACAAAGGACGGGCGAGGGACTCCTCTGATGGTCCAGTGGTGAAGAATCCGTCTTGCAATGCAGGGGACATGAGTTCAATCCCCAGTCAGGGAACTAAGATCCCACATGCTACAGAGGAACTAAGCCTGCGTCACAGCTAGAGAGTCTGTACACCACAGCGAAAGATTCTGAATGATGCAACAAAGATCCCACATATTGCAACTAAGACCTGACACAAACAAATAAATAAATATGGGGGGAGGGAAGGATAGGCAGGAAAAATGGAATGATAACAGCAAAATTTCCTGGGTCCTGTGTTTCAGGCACTGTGCTAAGCACATTCATGAATTTCTCACTATTCCTTAAACCCCAAGAAGTAACAAGAATCATAACTAATTCCACTTTCAAATAAGAAACTGAGGTTTAAAGAGGGGAGAATTCTCCAAAGGTCGCAAAGCTCAGAGCTGAGTAAGTGTCGGAGACAGGATAAAAACGCACATGAGTCTGGCTCCAAGCCTGTGATCACTTCCCTAGTTCAAAATGTCTTTGTTTTATAGACCTTTTCCATATTAGCCTATGAGCAAATAGATGGGGGTTTTCTTCATGCTGTATCTGGGAACCACTGCAAATGACCAGCATTAAATGTAAGATCATCAAGCTCCTTTGCCTTTTTCTTACAAATTGAAGAAACTTATATATTAAAAAAAAAAAAACGAAAAAACGAGGAGGGATCTCTAGCTAGACTAGCAAATTCCATGGGTAAATCAGGAGAGTTAAAAAAGCAAAAAAAGACAATCTGAAAGGTTTTACTTTGTTCATTTCGTAAGAGAGGGCTAGAATAAAAACTTAGATGGTAATTCAGTGAATAGCACATTAAGTAGAACAGACTGCAATTCAGGGCAGCATAAGCATCTTTGGGGGCTGCTAAAATAAACAGATTCATCTCCAAAGACACACACAAGGAGGTGGTGCGTGTGGCATCAAGGTGCCGTTGCTGCAGGGCTGTGTGTGCACCCCCTCCCCTAGTCACATCCTCACTTTAAATGTTAATCTGTCTGCAGAGTGCTACCAAATCACTACCTTGCCAGGTGCCTCTATCTCTCTCCGCAGGCAAGTCGCAAGCCTCCAAATGAGCGTGTGGATGCCACTTCTAATCTGCCCCTGACAGGCGGCCAGCTGCCCCTCGCTGATGGAAGGAGACAGTCATAAAAGAAGCTGCTATGAAGCCAACAGGAATCCCTTTCCTTAATAAGCGGGGACATGGCTCAGAACCCCAGCCGGGGGTCACTGCTGCTGTGCAGTCATGGGCAGGGACTGCCCCACCACTGAGAAAAGGCCAATTTCCCTTTTTCTTCCAGAGTAAAGGGAGAGACAGGTAAGTGGAGAAGGAGGAGACACAAACAGCAGCCAAACAAAATCTTCTTCCAAGAGCTTCTGAAACAGGGCAGACTGTGAGAGAGGAGACGAGGGCCTGCAAGTCATTTTCAGCAGGGGAAATAGGCTGGAGAATTAGTGAAAGGGATGTTTTTCTTTTTTTTCTGGGAATTTACAGCTAACTGATAGCAGCTCTGATAAGAACCCAAGGGTATCAGGCCAGAGTTTGCAAAGAGAAGAGAGACTATGTGTTAGGCCAGCCTTAAACACATGAGCACGTGCCACTCTGATAAAGCCACCATGAAAAGTAAAACACACACATATACACACCAGGTAAGGCACTTCCCAAAAGAATGGAATCTGTGTGGGGCAGAGCTGGGATTTAAACCTGGGCTATACGATGCCAGGGTTCATGCTCCTTCTATGGTAGGTAGCATGACGCCTCCATCACAGGTGGCGTCACATCAACCATCTAAATGTACTAAGAACAAGCAAGCAGACTGCTAGACTACTCATTCACTGGATTGTGACAACATATAAGACAGCCCTGTGGCTCCCTGGTAAAAAACCTGCCTGCCAAAGCCGGAGATGAAAGAGGTGCAGGTTTGATCCCTGGGTTGGGAAGATCCCCTGGAATAGGAAGTGGCAACCTGCTGCAGTATTCTTGCCTGGAAAATCCCATGGACAGAGGAGCCTGGTGGGCTACAGTCCACATGATTGCAAAGAGCTGGACACGACTGAGCACACACACACTCTCCCAAGCCAGCCTCGAGAAAACCAGGGCTTCTGTGAAGTGCTGTGGGAGAGACTGTGAGCCCACTGAGAGGACAGAGAGGATGAGAAAAGCAAAACCAAGTGCTCAGGGCCAGGGACTTTCCTGGCGGTCCTGTGGGTAAGACTTCACTTTCGAATGCAGGGGGTACGGGTTCGATCCCTGGTCAGGGAGCTAGGATCCCACAGACCTCGTGGCCAAAAAACCCAACACATAAAACAGAAACAGTACTGTAACAAATTCAATAAAGACTTTAAAAATGGTCCACATTAAAAAAAAAATCTTTCAAAGAATGCTCAAGGCCTTACTGCAAGGGAAGAGGCAGAGGAGTTGGGCCAGGACCCAAGTCCCCCAACTAGAAAGGATGACTGTGATTGGGAAGAGGGCAAGCAGGGAGGGAGGAGAGAGCGGGGAATGGGCATTTGGCTAAATCTGCCTCTAGGAAAGACGGAAGCAGGAGGGAGGGGAAAGCACTACTCCATTCCCTCCCCCACCAGCTCTGGCTTCTACTGCTGTAAGCTGTGGCCTGCCAAATTCATAGACTGAGAAGTTTGGGAACCACTGTTCAAGGAACAGCTGAGAGGAGCTCTCAGCAGGATTCCCTTTTTTTTCTGGCTTGCCCGGAAGCTTCCAGCACAGTTAGCAGAAGACCTGACTGCAGTCTCACACTTCCCCTGTCTACACGGCTTGGTAGGTGTGCTTTACGATCCTGGACCCCAAGCATCTGCTCCTCCGCTTTACCTCCTTGGTACAAACCTATTAATGAGTGTCAAATGCTAAGGAAATCGTCAGTCTGTCTCGGCCATCAACTCCTGTGGATACTGTTTCATTACAAGAAGTCCGTCTTTCTCTTTCCAGGATAAAGCCTGGGATGATTTAACTGTGCAAAATTAGCATGCAATTTGTAAGTCATTACGGTGCAAAGTATGTGGTGAGAAGGCTTTACTGAATAAACCTGCTGAGAATAATCTTCCCAGGAACTAAAAAAAGGAAAACCTCTCTCCAAGGCTTTTTCCTTCCTCTTTTAAAATCCTTGCCAGTACCTAAATAATTATCTCTTATTTTTGACATGCAGAAGCCTGCCATCCCTGTACACTGAACCAGCAGAAGCCAGAAGATACCCACAAGAAGTCAGGACATCTGCCTAACAACAGGGACCTTGGTATTTTCTGGGCTTCTTGTTGCTTGGGGAGTCAGGTGAAATCTGCTGAGACAAGCACCCTGGGTATTTACAGACCACAGAGAACTGCTGCTCACTCCAAGAGTCTCAAGAATCACATGCCCTTTAAAAGTCCAGGTCAAATCTTGTTAACCAGAAAGCCCCAGGGTATGTTCAGAACCTCTGTGGCCCTGGAGTCTCACGGACACTGAATATAACATGAGAAAGCAGTGGACAACTGCCCAAGACGTGGAAGTCTTTGCTAGTTAACAGACTCTTGCAGTAACGCGATTGGAACCGAGTCTGTATATAATACAATTATCAGTCTGTCCTGCAGACGCTTCTAAATAAGAAGTTTTTAATACAGCTACAGATATGCCACAGGATGTACACAGTTGTAGAAAATATTTTTTTGATGATGGGGCTATTCAGAGGAAATACAAATTAGGGTTAACAATGAGAGTTTAGGTATAATGTAGGAAACTCTGGACTCTCTATCTTCCTGACACCCACAGACAAATATTAATTTTAACTCATGAGTAGTTGTCTTTCATTTATTGCATGTTAGTCACTAAGTAGGTCCTGGGAACATGATGAACAAGAGGGATGAGAGTCGCATAGAGAGAGAGTCAACAAATGTATAAAGTCAGCACAGGTCCGGAAGAAGCACTGGCAGTTCGGGGGGTGCTGCTTCACACGTGGCAGGGGGGTCACTCTGAGGGGCTGACATTTAGGCCTGCAGACCATGAGATATGGTCTCATGAAGACATGTCTCGTGACATGAAGACCATGACATTTAGGCCATGAGACCTGAAGGTGGAAGGAGGCACCAGCTTGAGAAGAGGCAGGACAGAGGGAAAAGCAAAGACTAGGAGAGAGGAAGCTAAGGCGCAGCAGCAGGAGAGGAAGGAGGAGAAGTGGGGGGTTGGGGGTGGGTCTGAGATCCCACAAAACCACGCAGCACAAGGGAAGGGAGAAAATACGTG
Source organism: Ovis canadensis (assembly GCF_042477335.2). Classification (NCBI taxonomy): domain Eukaryota; kingdom Metazoa; phylum Chordata; class Mammalia; order Artiodactyla; family Bovidae; genus Ovis; species Ovis canadensis. Next base: position 82,114,698 of record NC_091257.1, on the reverse strand, counting down.
TATGTGGAGGGCTGGTGGTAGAAACAGTCCTCACAGAGAAAAAAGGAAAGGTTCTCCCGCAACGCTCCGTGCCAGGACCCGTGAAAGCAGCTTTCGCCTGTGTGATATCTATGTCACCGAATTCTGAAATGTGTAATTCCTCACACTCCCACAGGTTGAGATGTGCACCTCAAAAAAAAGAGCACCAGAAAGGAAGAAAAGAAAGCTGGAGAAATGAGGCTGTGTGTCTGTAGTCGGAGAACCCGAAGCAGCCTGGCTCTAAAGTCCATGCTCCCCCATCACACCTTCTGTTCCTGGAATGTAACTTAACAGCTGCCCCCAAACTTAACTTGGCCTCCCACTGCGGCTGCTTTGCTCCTGTTCCTGGAAATGCCCTGTACGTCCCCTTTTGAGGTGCAGCTCGGCTTCTGCCTCATCCGCAGAACTGTTCGGGGTGACTCGAGGTGCAGATGGCTGCCCCTGCGCCCTGGATTCGTCCAGCCCCCGGCAGCAGCAGCGGTGCTCCCTGGCCCCTTCTCCCGACACCTGAACCCGTGCTTACCCCAAGCCAGTGTCGAGCTTGGAGCGCCTGCACAGAGCAGGTGCCTGAGAAACACGTGCCACATGATGGGATTCTTTTCTGTGAATCTTGGTCAACTGTAGACCCGTGGACGTCTGCACGGTGCCCATGGCCGTCTGAAGTCTGCAGGGACAGCGGTGGCTCCGAGACACTCAGACTGTCAATACCTGATCCCCCGTCTCTTGGTCAATTTATTTAAGGTGTTTTTGTTGCAGGCCTGGCACAATATATGAGATATTTATTTCTTACAGATCTGATAGTCAACGTTATCAAGAAAAACAAGGATTCAATTCGGGTCAACAAATATTTGCTGAATTCCCAGTAGGTGTGGAACATTCAAGTTTAAAGGGAGTAGGCTGGAGTGAGGCAACAAACATGAGAAGACTACATGAAGGAGAGACAGGACAGAGGTTGTTCGTTCCAAGTCCCTTTATACCCGGGAGGCAGCTTCATCCGGCAGGAGGAGCCTGAGTGCTGGCAGGGTGCGCTGCTCACAAACGCACCCCTCACCCCCAGCCCGCCCCGACTCTCTGAGCAACACCAAGGCTGCTGAGCACTGACAGCCTTGGAATGTTTGCCAGGGCCCAGCTGAACGGCCTTGGCATCAAGGAGACAGATGTTTGTCAGGGAATGGCAGGGCCCCGCACCTGTGGCACACGGAAGCACTGGGAATGCTGGGGAGAATGGCTGCAGCCATTACTCTCCATCAGTGCTAATCAATTTCATACCCTCTTCAATGCTGATAATAGACAATCTTGTGGGAAGCAGGCCAAGTTTCCTAACAGCTCCATGCAAGCTGCTCCCTGATGCCCAACAGCTTACTCTGGTCTCTCTCAGAAAACAAAACAATACCCCTTCAAAAAAAAAGAAAAAATAACAACAAGCAAAAACCAAAGCTTATTCCAGCTGAGCTTCAGACAAAGCACCTGATGGTGCCAATGCTCTGGTCTGCTAGGACAGCTCCTTCTGGGTTATTTGGGAAGGAGGATGCTCTTAGGAACAGGGCGGCCTGGCTTACTTAACATTTACACAGGAATTTCAAAGGAAGCCAGGAAAATCTAGTAACAGCAGCAGCTAAGTACTGAGCAAGGTACTGACATGCTTTATGCTTGGTCTTCACAATAGCACTGAAAGGGAGGTGTTACGTCCATTTTACAGATGAGAACATCAAACCTCAGAGCGGGCACTTCCCTATAAGTCCAGTGGTTAAGAAGCTGCCTGGCAACATAGGGGACATGTGTTTGAACCCTGGTTTGGGAAGATCACACATGCCTGGAGCAACTAAGCCTCTTGAGTCCTAACTCCACAACAAGAGAAGCCACTGCGATGAGAAGCCCTCGCACTGCATGGAGAACCCCAGCTCACTACAACTAGCCTGTGTGCAGCCAAAAAAAGAAAAAAGAAAAGGTTGGAGGAGGTCAACTCATTTGTCCAAGGTCTCAGAGCTAGGAAGCAGCAGAGCTCAAGTTCAAATCCAGGCTTATCTGGCTCCCTACGCCTCACGCTTACCTTTCCACTAGACTGCTGCTCTTCTATACAGAAGACAGCAGCTAATCAGCCTCTTATTGTGCTTTTCATTTATTCCATTTTCAAAAAATGGCAGAGTTACCAAAGTATGTTCACCTGAACCTGAGGGAAAACACTAAGTTGGAGAGGACTTGAGAGACCCCTTTGCTGAAGAACCCGGGCTACATGAGGCGTGGTGACAAGATGAGGCAAGGGGTGAATTTGAGGAAGATGCCTGCCCTCAAATCCAAGTCTTCGGACTCCCAGGTGTCCCTGCTACCAGTCCTGAAAATCTCCTTCAGCAGATAACTTGGGGGACGCCATCAGAGCTGGAGTTCTAGTTGTCCCGGGGCTGTCTCCCTACAAAAGTCTAGGGAAAGTTCAATCTGTTTCTAATTACCGTTCAGTCCAAGAAAAAGAATACATTACCCTGGCATTTTAACAATCACTAAGTATCGACCATGTACACGCTGCTGTAAAGGGAAGAAAAGATGGAAGAGGAAAGTTTAAGCAAAGAATAAAACAGAGAGGCTGATGTGTGTGGAATGAAAGGACTGTGTGTAGAACATGCTGGTATCTGAAGTCCAGCCTCAGAATTTAGTCTCTGCCACTTGTCTTGTAGTAGTCTCATCATATAAAAGAAGACAGTTCCAGCCAATCAATCCAACCAATCAACAAACATCTGAGGACTCACCAGGTTTAGAGAGCACGAGGAAACCATAAGAAGGATACACACGGTTACTGTCTCCTGCTGTTTATAAATGAAGGTATATTTTGTGAAAGGGAATGGGTAGCTAAGAAGGACACAGACAACAAGGTCACTGTCTTCCCCAAGCTCTAGTCTCTCACCCTGGCCTGAGGCACAGCTTGAGGGAAGATGCTTGCACAATTCCCAATGCACACAGCTCTGCCTCATGGCTGGCTTGCCCCAGCAACACAGAAGGCGGGGCTGCGGAGGCGCGCCTCCCACCAGTGAGGCTCCAAAGCCTCAAGTGTGTCTTTAAGGCAAGAAGAGTGAAAAAAGAGAGTGATACAGCAAATCAAGATCGCAAAGAAAACGACTCTGAAAAAAGCAAGAAAAGGATCGTTTTGTAACCTGACCGAAGACTGAGGAATGTCTTTAGGGAAGAGAATACAAATTGGACTTTAACCCACAGATGTGGAAACCTGTCCTGATTAAAGAGACAGACGAGAAAGCTGCCGAGGCCAGAGGTGGCCAAGGGCAAAACAGGAGGAGGTGAAAACACAGGCGGCAGGGTAACACCCATGCTACGTCTGGCCCCGCAGGAAAGACAGCTAGCAGGTTTCACCTCTCCCAGCAACCATCGCGTCAGACAGTGCGGCTCAGCCACCGTGACCCGGTGTGCGGGCCAGGCCGCGGAGCTCTGGGCTCCCTTTTCTAGGTCTCTAGATTCCATCTGCTAGTGCAAGGAACTGGATTCAGTGACCTCCCAGCTTCCTTCCAGTGCCTCCCTATGGCTACTGAAGCCAGCAAGTGTGTGTGCCAAGACATACTCTGCCAGGGTGGTACCAAGTCACAGCACTGTGCCTTGGTCAGGTTTTCAAGGAGGCGCTCTTGTCAGGGGTACCTGTGCCACCACCCAGACTCCCAGGTCAGCCCTGGCTCGACCGTACACATCCGCCCTCATTAGGACTTCAATCCTGTTAGAAGAGCAGTTACAACCGCTGGCAGACCGTCCCCTGCTCAGCATGACATGCTAACTGGCCCATGAGGGCAGATGGCATCTTTGTCCTGGCCTGTCCAGTGGGGAGATACGAGGTGCACAGGGACCCAAATGGAATGCAAGTCAAGAAGAGCTGGCAAGAGACAGGCAGAGATACATACGTGCTTTTCCCCTTCAATCTTCTTGTCGGCCACCTGCACTGCATCCAGATACTTAAAATGCAGTTCCATCAGCCTATCAACCTGAAAGAGAGGTGTTTCACAGGCGTGAGTGAGAAGGGAAGAGAATACCTGGGCAAGAGAATAGTGGAGCTCCTATTCATCTCACTGTGGCTCCACACAAAGGGAGAGCCCCTCTACCACTTCTCACTCTGGATCTGAGCTTTGCCTTGGAATGGATCAGGAATGGATCAAACAGCTGGGGCAGAACAAAGCAAATGCTTAGCATGGATACTGAACACAGGTCCATTCCTGAAGGACATCATGTGTTCCCAGCCCTCCTTGGACTCCCCTGAATTCAAGCTGTTAAAAACAAATAAATCAATAAAAATTCAAGTCCCTTCTTGCAAAGAAGAGGAGCTTGAAGTTACATACTTGATATTCACTCAGAACTTTACCGAAACTTCTTTTTTTTCAAACTGAAACCTTTCATGTTCGGATTCTGCCCCAGAGCTAATCTTTTTTTAAAAAGGTCTGAGTAAAATCTCTTTAGTTGCTTTTGAGTGAGAACAGAGTGCAAGAAAAACTCCTTCAGCAACTTTAAAAAAGCCCTGACTTTTGCTTAGCAGTAACCTAAAAATCAGTTTCAAACTTCACAAAAGTCGCTTCAAATATGGCCCAAGGTTTGAAAAAGTTTCTGGTTTTTTTTTTTTCCTCTTAGACTTCCAAGAGATTGAAGGAACACTGTGAAGCCAGCCTAGACTTCTGACCTCTTTTTACTGGGTTGGCACCACCACAGCTGTTGGTAACCCTGGAATTTACCCAGTGTGTGTTGTGTGTGTATGTGTATGTGTGTATGTGTGTGTATTTATGTGTCCATGTGCATGCGTGAGCACTCTGTCACAGCTGTGTCCAACTCTTTGTGACCCCATAGACTGTAGCCCACCAGGCTCCTCTGTTCATGGGATTCTCCTGGCAAAAATACTGGAGTGGGTTGCCATTTTCTCCTCCAAGGGATCTCCCTGCCCAGGGACTGAAACAGCATCTCTTGTGTCTCCTGTATTGGCAGGTGGATTCTTTTATCACTGAGCCCCCTGGGAAGCCTGTTTACCCATGGGGTGGTATTAACAATAGATGCTGCTTCAACATGGCATCAGACAGGAAGACTGTGCCCACACCTTCCTGGTTAACAAGGAAGACCCTGAAATCTTACAGGTTTCAGTTTACAAAAGTATTCGCATATCCACTATTTCCTTAAACATCAGAAAAACCTGATAAGGTAGGCAGGGAAGCTAGAGAGCAATCCTAATTTTAAAGATGAGGAAACTAACACATAGACATTAGATGATGTCACCAGGGTGACATGACTGCTAAGACATTCTCTGTCCTAACCTGATGGCCTTTTTCTTTTTTTTCAGATAACAGTTGCATTTATTTCTATTACTTATAAGGAAGCAAATGGTTTCACTGCATGTTAAGAATTTTTAAAGCACTGACTTCATCTTTTCCTCCTCGTCTTAATGATCCATAATGGTACATTAGTGCATACAGAAATGGTTTCAAAATATTTGGGGTTGGGGAAATTGCATCTGGAAATGAGAGGCAGGACAACCAGAAAACCCTCTGAGACCCAGAGCAATGGGGCCCAGATGCTGGAGAGGACATTTTTGGGCAGGATCACTCTACCCAGCACTCCTCAGATCGCACTGGGGAGACAGCCCTTTTCTCCCCTTGGGTCCTGGCCCCATCTTACAGTCCACCAAGCGCCTACCTTCTCACTGTCATTTTCAGTGAATTTATTCAGAAGCCGGGTCCGCTGCTGCCCTCTCAGGTTCCGCAGGAGGGAAGCGAGGATCGAACAGACATGCTCTGGGTTGGGAAGGAGAAAAGAGAACATGCTGTGATCAGAGCAGTAATTATCACCTCTCTTCAAGCCTGATCTGGTTCTATTGAAGGAGGAATAAGCAGGCCTTTCCTGACTGCTGCTATTGATTAATAAGACAAGAACCTAAACTGTGTCCATGGAAAACTAAACTGATTTTCACAGACAGCACAAGAAATATATTCAAAGGGGATTACATCCCCAAGGACAACTTGAGCAACTGAATCAAAACTAAGTTGGAATTTCTGTTCTGCCTGGAATTAATTGAGTTCTATTGTCCACAACAGACCTCAAACTAATCTCCCCATTTACAGAAATAACCCGTGAACAGTGTATGAATACTAACCATGAGGGGAGCACGTGATGAACAAATAAGACACGTTCTATCACACTCTCAAATCATCTTAAAACTTTCCCAAGCAAATATCCCAGAATTAAATCAGAAATATGATGGGGTTCCAGAGCTATCACTTACATTCTGGTGCAGCTATAATCCTTACCTGTTTAAAGACAGCTGGATACTTAAGTACTTCAAAACGATAACTGTTTTTTTTTTTTTTTTTCAGTTCACATGACCTATGGGCTTCTATTATGAGATACTATTATTCTAGCCAGGGCAGAAGAGGGTAATTGAAGGGTATATTATAGGCTTCAGCTGTTAAGAGGTTCTTTTCTTTAAAAAGAATTTTTAAAAATCAAGAATAATGACCTTGAAAAGGAGATGGCAGAAAAACATTTATTTTGAAATAAAATGCCCACAGTGTGGGCAACAAACATTCTGTTTTGAAAACTGAGTGGAGAATACCTTCATATGCCAAATTTACCGTGGGTTCTCAAAAAGTCATCTGATTATTAAAGTCACAAGGAAGAATTCTTATGGTAGCACAGATACAATTTTGTATTTGTTTTTTCCCTCACTTATATCAGAAGCATTCCTCAATGCTTCCTTTCCCCAATCTCCTAATGCGAGAGTTACTCACCTTCTTCTAGCTGCATTCACCTCCCTGGGGATCTCATCTAGTCCCACAGCTTTAAAGACCAGCTGCATGTGTGTGTGCCCAGTTGTGTCCGACTTTTTGTGACCCCAGGAACTGATCCCAGGCTCCTCTGTCCATGGCATTTTCCTAGGCAATAATACTGGAGTGGGTTGCCACTTCCTACTCCAGGGGATCTTCCTGACTCAGGGATCGAACCCACCTCTCTTGTGTCTCTCGCGTTGGCAGGCAGATTCTTTACCACTGGGCCACTTACTGTGCTGACTGCTCCCAAACTCTACAGGTCAGTTCTGTTCTCTGAACACAGGTTCATGCATTCATCCGTCTACCTGCTCTCTCCACGTGGTTGTCTAACAGGTAGGTCCTTTGAACTGAACACGTCCAAAAACAAGCTCCTGACCCTTCTCCTTAGACCTGTGCCCACAGTCTTATCCACTGAGTTAACGGCAACCATGCTCTCCAGTTTCTTAAGTCAAACACAGCGGTGATACCCTTGATTCTCCCCTTTCTCACACATCCCACAGAAACCTTGTCAGCTGTACCTTCAAATTACATCCAGAATTCCATCCCTTCTTACTGCTGCCCCCCCATGCCCTTCATAACTCTGGCGCACAGTACTGGGAATACTAACAGCCTGCTTGTGGGACTCTGCGCCCACCCCTTCGCCGTGATCTCCATAGAGCGGTCAGTTAAAGCCTAAGTCACACCCTATCATTGCTCCGTGTAAAACCCTCTACTGAGCCCCAGCTCACTCAGACTAAATGCTGCTTTCTAATGCCAGACACACTCCTGTCCTGGGGCCTCCGTGCTTACTGTTCTCCCTGCCTGAGCTACTCCTCACCAGGACATCTGCGTGGCTCAGTCCTCAGACCCAGTCCTACTCAGCTGTCCTCTTCTCAATGAGGCTTTTCTTTGGCCGCCCTATTTAAAAACGAAAAGCCCCAGTGCTGCCTATCTCCAAGTCTTACCGGCTGTATTCTTCCCTTGAGCATGCCTGCTGTGGAACCTACTTATTTGTTTTGTTTACTGCTGCCCTTCAATTAGAATATAAGCCCCATGAAGGAAGGGATTTCAGTCTGCTTTGTTCACTGATATATTCCTGGCCTCACAACAATGCCTGGCACATAGTAGGTGCTTCAGAAATTCTTGCTGAATGTATGGGAAGAAAGGAGGTTTTCAGTGCAAGTTTTTGGTGGTAGTGGTGGGAGGTGGGGAGAACCAGACAAACAAACCACTCTTGGATTCTTGGTATTTTTCAAATGCCTTTGTATAGCTTTCACCTTTTGTACACAGTGCCTATCCCAAGTTCAGAGTAAGAGCACCCCTGCATTGGTAATACACTCATCAGTTACAAAATGGTCCTTAAAGATATTTTGCATTTGGGAATGCGTGGATGACTTTTTTTCCTAGGGTGGCATGAATTTGAATAAATGATCTCTAATCAGTAGGTTCACTTTTTTAAGGATAAAGTTTTTCATAAAATACGCTGTAGAGAGAGAGATATTAAACAGCTTCTCAAGGTGACTCCAGGGTCACCCCAATATCTTTCTGCTAACTTTTGTTGTGAAGCTGGGATTGAGGTGTTTTAATCTCCATCCTGAACACAAAGGAAGGGGAAGGGAACAGGAGTGGGGAGAGATGAGAAAAAACATCCTGAACCTAAGGTAAGGACAGTGAACCAAGACGGCTCAGCTCAGGGCGACAAAGCAGAACAAGAAACGACGTCTTTAGAGGCTCATGGCAGGCAAAAACAAAAAAACAAAAAACAAAAAACACAAACAACTTCTGTGTATATCAAGGGGAAAAGATTACAGGAAGGAAGAAGGGGGGATATAATCAGTTCTGTAACCTTGGGCCAAACAACCGGATGTGGCTCTGATCTCTTCAGCTGGTGAACAGATGTCACCAGGTCATAATAAAAGCAGTGAATTTTAACAAGCTTAGTTCTGAAACTTTGAAATTACTCAGCATGACAACTGTTAACAACCTCCATGTATGTGTGTATATATATGTGTATGACAATCTGACAACCACAGAGGAAGGAAGAAAAAGATCAGCCCGGAGATCTCACAGATTATCTGGGCCAAATCTCTCATTGTACTGATAGAAAAATCGAGGTCCAGAGAGAAGTGACTTGTCCACACAGCTAACTGGTGAAAAGAGGCAGAACTCAAACTTCAGATGACTCACTCAGTCATTCACTGACCACTGATCTCTGTGCTTGACAAGCACCTGGTGATCAGAGCTTCCACACACAGTATCCCTAACCTTAAGGAGGTGCTCATTTCATGGGGAAAACAACAGAGCTACAGTGCAGTGTGCCAAGTTTCATCGCTGAGGTCGGCAGAGGGATGGGAGGTGCACAGACGAAGCACAGCGGACCTAGAGGGATTCCCACTGGAGGCAAGGAACAACTGAAAATCATAAAGGCAAACCAAACAAACAAGGCACGGCTGACAGCTAGGTGGAGGAGAGAGAGCAGTCCAGGAAGAGGGCGCCACATATGCAAAGGCCAGTGTGGATGGAGTGTCACATGCACGCAAGGGAGGCGAGGCCAGTCAGGTGGGGAAGAGTCTGGAGAGAGAAGTCACAAAAATCCACAAGTGAGTTTTAAGCTGGAGACAGACAATACTAGATAAGAGTTTAGCCCAATCCTTGGCTGCTAGATTCCTTTCAGAGATCAAGATCAGGAAAATATTTCTCTTTCCTGATGAAGTTTTTGTTTACCTGAGTTCCTGCTTTGCTTTGGCTACCAGGAAGCTCAAAGATGAGTCTATTTTCAACCACAGGAATCAATTTTTAAAAACTGCTTTACTATTGATCTCTTCTGTCCTCCACCAATGAATTTTTAAAATCAAAGTGATGGATGCATCATTAATGGTTATATAGTTATGGTTAAAAACCAAACTATACAAAAAGGTATAAATGTCCTTAACAATTATTCACTGAGCATGTACCAATACATTTCCACACCCCCACTCCTCTCACTACCCTGCTCATCTCTTCCAAACGACAAAAAACTACTAAGTATCTTGTGTATATTTACAGGGGAGGGGAAAAAAATGTATCTACACACACACACGCACACACACACACACAGAGGTTTTCTATATCTTTCCATATCAACACATTTTTTATTTTAAATGGTTATGCAGAATTTCGCCTAACTTATTTATCATAATTTAACTAATGTCCCCAAAGGTGGTTATTTTACATGGTTTCCAGTTTTGGGTTGTTTTGTTTTTGCTGTTAGAAATAATGCCACAGTGAAAATCCATGAACACACATTGTGGCACTTATACCTTTATTTCTGGCGTGGATACACTTTTGCACACACCCGTGTCCTTGCCTGGAGAATCCCAGGGACGGGGGAGCCTGGTGGGCTGCCGTCTATGGGGTCGCACAGAGTTGGACACGACTAAAGTGACTTAGCAGCAGCAGCAGTGCTGGAAGTGGGTGAGTCAAAAGCTCTTGACATACATAATGTTGAAAAACTAAAAGAAAGCACAGATGGACTGACTTAGGGCCCATGCTATTACAGCAGGAAGAGACATCACTTCTACAGGCACAGGGTTGCGGTGGGGGGGTGGGTGGAGCAAGGGGATACTGAAGACAGAAACACACTGGTCTGTTTTTACTGTATATATTGTTTCCTAGAAGCTGGAGATAACTTGGTTTACAAAATATTTCAAAAAGAAGCCCAAACTATTACCAGGCCAATTCAACTGAGGTATATAGATTTGCCTATGGGAAATAAAGGACAGAGAAACCCAGAAAAAAAATTTTTATTTTTGGAAAGACACTGACAAATGGTCTTCCAAGAAGGCTGTACCAATTGACTTTCACTCTCCGTGTGTGTACTTATGCATTCTATACATATAGAAAGTTTTGATGATTACCTTTATTGTGTGGGAAGCATGCAACTTAGTAGGAAAAGCTTACATTTTGGAGTCAGACAACATGGTTTAAATCGAAGCTCCCACCACTTGCTCAAGAACCTGACCTTAAGTAAGTTAATTAGCCAGTATGTGCATGTAGCTATGTGCTGTGTAACATGAACACACACATATATCACATACACACATTGAGAGTGGAAGCATATTGTAAAAGAGTATCCGTTTTCTCATATCCTCACTCAGGTTGGATATTATCCAACTTAGAAATTATGACAACCTGGTAGGTGAAAAATGGAATCTTCTTTTGATTAGCACGTTTTTGTTCTTGTTATGAATATGGTCGAACTCCTTTGCTGATGTTTACTGACCATTTGTATTGCTCTGTGTGTGAAGTGCCTGGCCTTACATCCTTTGCCAATTTTGATTTCTATGAGCTCTTTATGAATTAAGAATATCATCCTTTCGTCTTTCATACTGCAAATATTTCCCCCAGTTTGACATCTGTCTTGACAAATTCTTACTCGAAGCCAAGATTTAGCATCGCCACAGTGTTTTGCTGTAAATTGTTTCAAAATCCTATCTGAAAGTAAAAGTAAGCAGGGTACAATAATAACTGTCACCAGTTGACTGTGTATCTATAACAGCAGGATTGAGTCTGCATACAATATTTTCAATGAATCTTCATTAGTAAGCTATGAGAAAGGTACTATTCCTATTTCTGTATTATAATGCAGAATCCAAGTGTCAGTGCGGTTAATCAACTTACTTAAGGTCATGTCCTTCAGAGAGTGGTGGGAGCTGAGATTTGAGCTCATGTTGTCTGACTCCAAAACGTAAACTTTTCCTAACAGGTTACATGCTTCCCACATGTAAAAGGTAATCCAAAGCTTTTAATGAGAGATCAGAAACTAAACTGTGCAAAGCCCAAAAATGTGCTTCATGAGGGGCTCACTGAGTCCAAAAGATACGCACTATGCAAATGTGGATGAAGGAAAAACTCAGCAGTTCCAATGAGAGGAAAATGAAGTGAAAAGCCATCTGCAGTTAAGACGTGACGAACAACCCCTTTTCCCTTTTACTGAATCACTCTTCCCAGAAGTAATTTCTAGTAGAGTCCAAATAAAGAATGGAGCAGTTCTACAAAATACTGAACCAGAACTTCTCAATAATTCCCTTGTTTCATCTTCCTGATTAAGATGGATGAGCAAATCTAAGAAAATGTTCCTCTTTTTGGCTGGGCCTAGCGGCCTGCAGGATCTTAGTTCTCTGACCAGGGATCAAACTCGGGGCCCTGTTAGCGGAATCCTAAGTTCCAAAGAATAGCAAGGAGAGATAAGAAAGCCTTCCTCAATGATCAATGCAAAGAAATAGAGGAAAACAACAGAATGGGAAAGACTAGAGATCTCTTCAACAAAATTAGAGATACCAAGGGAACATTTCACGCAAAGATGGGCTCGATAAAGGACAGAAATGGTATGGAGCTAACAGAAGCAGAAGATATTAAGAAGAGGTGGCAAGAATACACAGAAGAACTATACAAAAAAGATCTTCATGACCCAGATAATCAGAATGGTGTGATCACTCACCTAGAGCCAGAAATCCTGGAATGTGAAGTCAAGTGGGCTTTAGGAAGCATCACTACGAACAAAGCTAGTGGAGGTGATGGAATTCCAGTTGAGCTATTTCAATTCCTAAAAGATGATGCTGTGAAAGTGCTGCACTCAATATGCCAGCAAATTTGGAAAACTCAGCAGTGGCCACAGGACTGGAAAAGGTCAGTTTTCATTCCAATCCCAAAGAAAGGCAATGCCAAAGAATGTTCAAATTACGGCACAAATGCACTCATCTCACACGCTAGCAAAACAATGCTCAAAATTTTCCGAGCTAGGCTTCAACAGTATCGTGAACCGTGAACTTCCAAATGTTCAAGCTGCTATAGAAAAGGCAGAGGAACCAAAGATCAAATTGCCAACATCCACTGGATCATGGAAAAAGCAAGAGAGTTCCAGAAAAACATCTATTTCTGCTTTATTGACTATGCCAAAGCCTTTGACTGTGTGGATCAAAACAAACTGGAAAATTCTGAAAGAGATGGGAATACCAGATCACCTTACCTGCCTCTTGAGAAACCTATATGCAGGTCAGGAAGCAACAGTTAGAACTGGACATGGAACAACAGACTGGTTCCAAATAGGAAAAGGAGGACGTCAAGGCTGTATATTGTCACCCCGTTTATTTGACTTATATGCAGAGTACATCATGAGAAACGCTGGGCTGGAAGAAGCACAAGCTGGAATCAAGATTGCAGGGAGAAATATCAATAACCTCAGATATGCAGATGACACCACCCTTAAGGCAGAAAGTGAAGAGGAACTAAAAAGCCTCTTGATGAAAGTGAAAGAGGAGAGTGAAAAAGTTGGCTTAAAGCTCAACATTCTGAAAACTAAGATCATGGCATCTGGTCCCATCACTTCATGGCAAATAGATGGGGAAACAGTGGAAACAGTGGCAGACTTTATTTTTTGGAGCTCCAAAATCACTGCAGATGGTGATTGCAGCCATGAAATTAAAAGACTCTTACTCCTTGGAAGGGGAGTTATGACCAACCTAGACAGCATAGTAAAGAGCAGAGACATTACTTTGCCAACAAAGGTCTGTCTAGTCAAGGCTATGGTTTTTCCAGTGGTCATGTATGGATGTGAGAGTTGGACTATAAGGAAAGCTCAGCACCAAAGAATTGATGCTTTTGAACTGCGGTGTTTGAGAAGACTTTTGAGAGTCCCTTGGACTAAAAGGAGATCCAACCAGTCCATCCTAAAGGAGATTAGTCCTGAGTGTTCATTGGAAGGACTGATATTGAAGCTGAAACTCCAATATTTTGGCCACCTGATGTAAAGAACTGACTCACTGGAAAAGACCCTGATGCTGGGAAAGATTGAAGGAGCGAGGAGAAGGGAACAGAGGATGAGATGGTTGGATGCCATCACTGACTCAGTTGACGTGAATTTGGGGAGACTCTGGGAGCTGGTGATGGACAGAGAGGCCTGGCGTGCTGCAGCCCATGGGGTTGCAAAAAGTCGGACATGACTGAGCGACTGAACTGAACTGAACCACCGGATGGTCAAGGAATTCCCAAGAGAATGTTCTTTGTATGTCTCAACAAGATGAGGTATGGAGTGCTGGTGGCACAGAGAAAGTATCAGGAGCTGTAATTTTCATGAAAGAAAATGTAATAAACAAGAAGGATCATTTTTTCTGGAACTAGATAATATTAACATGCATTTCCATAACTCATCATAGCCTGGAGCAGGGGATACCTTGACCAATTGCAGTGGTGCTCTAAGAACACATGATATATACCTGTTTGCCTGGGATTTTTAAGTAAAGGACAGGCTGCCTATTTCAGGAGACCTGAATCTGTCTATGTTCTTTCCGTCTCTCTCTTTCTCTGAGTGTTGTGGCTGGCTGTAGGTCACTGGTGCCTGCCAGATAGGAAAATACTTCATCTACCCCAAGTTTTGTGCCTGTACGTGAGCACAAACACACACACACGGTTTCATTAGCCACTAATAAATGTAGCTTCCCTAGGAACAGATTTCAGCCCAAGGTGGTGTCAATTTTTCATGGACCAAGGAGATGGGGGAGAGCTGCTGGCACAGAAAGCAGAGGAGATAACAGGTTTATCTGCTGGCCAACACTGCTCAGCTGCTCTGTCATTTCGACAGGATAAAATGGAGGTGAAGGATGGCTATGGAGCTGTCAACACAGACAGGGTAGAGGTGGTGGCTCCTACTGCAGAGAACAATCTCTGCGGCAGGGCCCAGGAAGAAAAGAACATATGCTTTAGAAGGGTGGCTCTGGCCCATTCTTCCCCCAGATCAACTCTTCAGGGTCTCTCAAGAGTGATTAGCAATGAGTTAGATGCCCCCCAGGTATATTAAAAAAAAAGTCGCTCAGTTGTGTCCAACTGTTTGCGACCCTATGGACTGCCAGGCTCCTCTGTTCATGGAATTCTCCAGGTAAGAATACTGGAGTGGGTTGTCATTCCCTTCTCCAGGGGACCTTCCTGACTCAGGGATTGCACCCAGGTCTCCTGCATAGCAGGCGGATTCTTCAGATGAGTCACCAGGGAAGCTCTGGTGCATATGCCAGGCTAAAAGTTTGATTCTCTAGGGTCAGTTAGAATTCTGTCATTTTCAGAGCTGAAAGGAGAATCCGAAATCTTCAGTTCAACTCCTCTCGGATTTTGAGTATAGAAACAGTAGACCTGATAAAGGATGTGATTTGCTTCCGGTCAAAAGTCACTTTCCAGGCCAGTGAAATCTACATCTGCAATTTGTGGCACCCCTCCCACCCCCACCACATTTTTTTCTTCTTAAAATCATGACAAACACCTTTGAGAATCTGATGAACCCTGATGTATGCTACTGTCTCTCACACACACACACGTCAGAGTGTTCTCATCTCTTAGGGATGACTCTTTCGGTTAAAAACCCAGATAAGAAGTCTTTCCAGAATGGCACAACCAGATTGTGGCCATCACTCTAACCAGCCTCTTACATACAGTGTGTGCCAATTTTGTAGAGAGTAAGATGGAACTGCATTTCCCATCCTTATTCTTAAAGAAGAATGGTCCAGATCCCAATAGGCTAACATCAACTCTGTGAGGAGTTCTCTCAGCCACCCAGGCCTGTAAACAAGTTGGTCTATCTAGCTCCTGCTGAGAAAAATAGGAACTTGAATCACTTGACTTTCTCAGCTGGTAGGGCTATTTTCTACAACTCAAGATTTGTTCTAACCCTAAAATGGAACAAGGCCAACTTCATTCAGACTCTTTAATCCCACAATAAATTAAAATAAAGAGCTTTATGTGTGGTTGCCCTTATAGGAGCCAAATAATACAAGATTCTGGGAGACCTGTGGGCAGCCCTGAGGTGGGCAGTGGCTATTTACCAGTAGGCTGAAGGACACGGCACATCTAAGCAGAGATGGTCCTTTCTTTTAATAAAACTAAACATACTTTGCCATGGTAATCATTTGCCTTTTGATCTTGCTGCAAGAGCTGAAAACACAACACATGATCTGCAGAGGAAATGAAAAAGATGTTCTCCTTTATGAGTTTCATAATCACAGACAACTAATCACAGGGCACAAAGTAGGACATACACCAGCCATTCCTTTACTCAAACTTCTGAGTGCCCACTATGTGCCCGGCAATGTACTGCAGAGATGCGCCTGCGGAGATGAAGGAGGATGGTCCCCTCTAGAGAAGCTATTCTGCAGCGTCTTATGAGCAAGGCTGGGTGTAGTACACGGCAAGGAAACGTCTGTGAGCTCACAGCTCCAAGTGTTTTGTGGTTAACTTGTAGACCGAAGCTAGGATTTTGGGTTCTAGGAGCACATTTAATTCCTGAAGCACAGATCTGGACCACATTCTCGAATCCTGGGACACATGGACTACTATTTACATTAACGAGTCTCCCAAGGTGAGGACTGGGGTGGGAATGGAAAACAGGGAAGGTGACAAGGTGAAGAGTAACAATCTCCCAAGGTGACTTCCTCCTCTTTCCATGACTCTGGATTTCGCAGGGGTCCCACTTATATCTCTGTTGGCGTTTTGGTCCCATGAGGCAGGGGGAAGATCATATTCACCAGAAAGGAAGAGGAGGCACTAACCAGCTGAGCTGGGCCACACAACGGTCTCTGGCATAGGAACGGACACTAATTCATTTATTCATAAGATAGACTCCTACAACATACAAGATACAGAGTTTGGGGACCGAGATAAGCAGACAAGAATTCTGCCCTCTAGGTGACTCAGGTATATTATGTCTAAAATTACTTGATAGAAAGTGACAGTGAAGGGGAAAGGGGCAGAAACTACTAGTGAGGCAAATACTCTTCCAGCGAGGATACCTGGGGCAACTGGTAGGCAAGATGGCACTTGGGCTGAGCCTTGAAGAAGAGAAGCAGGCAAGAGAAGAGCAATGGGAACAACGGTATTCCGAGCAGATGGACAAGCATGATTCAAAGGCATGAAGCTGGAGTGTACAGGGTACAGGCCACGAACTGGGAAGAGATCAGTGTGGCGGGAGGGAAGGGGGATAAAAGGTAATTAGCATGGCAGCCTGGGTGGGAAGGGGGTTGGGGAGAGGATGGATACATGTATACGTTTGGCTGAGTCCCTTTGCTGCTCACCTGAAACTCTCACGACATTGTTAATCGGCTCTACACCAATAAAAAAATTAGAAGTTGAAAAACAGAAAAGAGGTAATTAGGTTGGCAAGGTCAGGGAGGGGTGCAGATCAAGGATAAACAGACATACTGGACTATGGAAAGTGGCCCCTAACCAATATTCTGATGGCCTGGCATTTAAATGTTGGCCCAGCATGGCTCATGGGAGAATAAATTCAGGGCTGGTCTGCCTACCCAGCTTCAGAGCCTGCATCTCCTTCCAGCAGCCCAAATGGTTAAGAATGATATGGGTCAGCCAGAGTTCTATTCTTAGCATGGAAATGGTCCCTGGACTTCAACCATCAGGCCCATGTCAAGGCAAGATTCTGCAGGGCCAGTTTAAAATTCCAGGCCATGCTGCAGAGCTGCCTTTGTTTCCATGGAACATTTGAGGCCATTAGCTCTTTTGTTTTAAGGAAATCACACAGAAGTGGTCTTCCCTTATTTCCAGAATTAAAACCATCTCTCTTTTATTGCTGAACCTTGCTGCCCACCTCCCCTCTGAGCTCCCCCAGATGGAGAGACATCCTGCTTTCTGGTAAGACTCTGGATGCAAACAGGATGTTTAAAATACCCTAATTAGATCGATCTTGATTTCAGTAGGGGTGTGCTGGAATACAGATTAATCTGTTCCATGCCTGGCACTGGCAGCTGAAGTAGCGGGAGACCCTGTCAAATTAAGCCATAACATCACACTCCTCTGTCTCTGTTATTATTTTTTTCCCTTTTTACATTTCGTCATAATGGACATCTGCCTAGCAGGGGATGTGGTAACCCTAGAAGAGTCACGCGTGTGTGCTCAGACACTCCAGTTGAATATTGATGCAAGTCAAATCGAACACTTTTCTCAAGACAGATGGATCTGTGTTAGCATCTATATATAGTCCCTTTTAACACATACACAAAATACATACATTCCTATTCTTCACAAACATTTGCTGAATCCTGGCAGGCACTGGGCTAGAGACTGGGGACTTAAACAGGCAACATTTACTGTAAACCTACTACGTGCCTATGTGTGCTCTGCATGTATTACTTTATTTAATTCTCACAACAATCCTTTGAAACATGTTTATTATTCTCCCCATTCTACAGATATGAAACTAGAGACTCAGGAAAAAAAAAAATTGTCTCCTAGAGTTTCTCAGCTATTAATAACTAGGAAGTGACCTCATTAGTTCCACTATAATACAACTTGATTATTTTCCTCGAGTTAAAAAAATACCCAGTAAGAATATTAAAAAAGCATTCGGCTTTCATAGTGCTACCAATAAAATCATGAGATAGTTTCATTTGATAAAGTTTTCAAAATAGCTGACGCCTGGAAGGCTGTGGGGAGGGGAGCCCCCTGCACTGCTGGTCCATGAATACTGTGGACGCAGTACTGAAACCACTCTTGCTGCGTGCATCTCCCCAACAGATGGTGCGCTCCTCCAGGGCAGGGACCACATCTTATTCACTGCCACACCTGCAGTGTCTAGCCTCGTGCCAGGCATTCAACTAATACTGCATTTGACATCCTAACTAAACAGCATGGTAACAGTTAGCTATCAGAGATATATCTGTATAAAAAAGAAATAATAATTGACTCCCTGACAGGGTCTGGATGAGCCAAACTTTGAAGGATGAGAAGGAATTTATCAGAGAGACAAAGGTGGGAACGGCATTCCAGACAAGAGATTTAAAGGCATGGAGATAGAAATGAACATGACACAGGACAGGCTGCAGGGGGTGGGCAAGGAAATGGCAGGTGAGCGAAGAGAGGTGAGCAAGACCCTCGCAGACTTAACTAGAGGCTGGACTTTATCCTGCAGGACCTACAGAACTGACAGAAAACAGGCAGCATGACCAGATTTCTGTCCCAGAAAGATCATCCTGGAAGACGTGTACGAATGTACACTGGAGGAGAAGCAGGATCGGATCCAGATTAGCACAGAAACATATGTAATAAACACAGCAAATTGCATTTGGGCATATCAACAGGTAATTCTCCCTAAGCAAAACCTGAAATAGCTAATGATCTTTCAGAAAGAAGCCCCATTTCCCTGCCCCCTTTCTGGGGGAAGAAAGGAGGTACAACATAAAGAGCACCAGAGTAAAGAGATATAGGTTTCCAGTCCATACTCAGAGGAAAACCTATGTGCCTCTAACGAGGCCTCTTCTCCACCTATTCTCTGGGCCTCAATCTCCGTGGCTATAAAACGGAAGAAGTAGCTCGGAAGACATACAAGACATTCTCCCTCAACTCAATGACAAGATTCTAGTTATCAATAAACCCATGAACAATTACCCAATGAGCCAGCAATTCCACTCCTCGGTATCTACTCGAGAGAATGAAAACATACGACTAGAAAAAGACGCGCACAAGAATGTCCATAGCAGCTCTACTCATAATCGCCCCAGTCTTGAAAGTTTGTCAACAGGAAGAATGGAAAAAGACATCCACCCGAGGGACTACTACAACACGCGTAGCTCTCAAACACAGTGTGCTGAGGGAAAGCTTTGCCCTGAAGAGAACACACTGCCTGAAGCCACGGATACTACGTTCCAGATGAGGTTACTTGCTGGTGAAAAGCTCAGAACAAGATACCTTCATGAAGCGGGGGAAGGGATCTGACTGGAAAAGGGCATGAGGGAACTTTCTGGTGTGGTGGTAAAGTCCTGTACCTTGACAAGAGTATAAGGAAGGAAGGAAGAGTCAGTCGCTCAGTGGTGTCCGACCCTTTGCGACCCCATGCACTGTAGGCCGCCAGGCTCCTCTGTCCGTGGGATTTCCCAGGCAAGAATACTGGAGTGGCTTGCTATTTCCTTCTCCAGGGGAACTTTCCGACCCAGGGATTGAACCTGTGAAGCCCTGACAGAGTATGTATTTGCTCAAATCCACCAAACGCTGCATTCAAGACTGAGGTGTTTCACTCTGTGCAATTTTATTAAAAAACAAGCAAAATGCCTGAACTCTAGGTTACTGATACTCATACTGAAGAGCTAAGCATGAACTGTACTGATGTCTGCAATTTACTTCATGCATCAAAAAGTCAAATGGACGGATGAGAGAGAGAGATGGACAGACACGCAACAAAGTGAATACAACGGAATGTAAACTGCAATCTAGGCGGTGGGGACGTGAGCATTTGCTGTACAGTTCTTTCAACTTTTCTGTATACTTGAAAATTTTCTTTAGGAAATGTTGGGAAAAAGGAGGCAAGAAAAAAAAAGAAGATGTGAACTTGGAATATATTATAAATGATGAGATCCCTAAAGGCCATTTTTCCAAAAAATGGCCTTTTAATATGTCTGTTGTTTGCAATTTTGAACGAATTTTCCATTGACACAGGCCCACTGAAACCCATTTAACCTGAAATATGGCCAAAATTAATTCAGTATTCTCATTTTCCAGTTGCAGTGAGAATCTACCAAGTGTCTAAGCATCTACTGAGTGCAAAGCAATATGATAGGTGTTGCTTTTTAAAAATTTACTTCCACTTTCCCATGGGATTTCTTTCCTGCCTTTCAGGGTTCCAGTAGCATTATAGATTTAAGAAAGTGTTTAGGTGCTAGCTTAACTAATTTACAGACTTGCATCCGTGGGAAAATGGGCCTTACAGCAAGAAAGGGATATATGTATGCCCAAGAAATGCTTCTTTCTACTATACATTCTCACTACATATTCTCCAAGGACTCAGAGAGGGGAAAAAAAAACAAACCCTCAAGGATGTGGCATCTAACACTCCCACTCAGGGCTTAAGCTGAAAGCATGAAGCTCCCAAAGTCTGAGGTTCATCTATCAGGGAAGGTCCAAATCTCAGATGAGCTGAAGGAGAGGGCCATGAAGCTCCAAGTACCTGCCACGTGAGTTAAGCAACTGTCTCCTGTGGAAATGACTCCGTCTGTTGTTTTCTATGGCTCCTACGAGGTGCTCTGTCAGTGACCACCCCGTAATCCCAGCAGTAGCACTGTGGCCTGAGGAAGGCAGCTGGTTCTGGGGAGCACCATGAAGGATGAACTGGGCACCTGTGGCCTCAGACCTTTGAGGCGGCCTGGACAAGCTCTGCCCAAGACAGATGCTCTGTACCGAGCGGCAGCATCCTGACTGGTTGAGACTGCCAGCTGCCTACCCGATTTCTCCTCTTATTTCGTACTAATAGAACCTGTAGTTATTTGGTAATATGCCCAGCTTAAAGAAACAAATCACCTCTTCCCTTATAGCTAGGTAAGACTGTGTGACTAACACTGGGTTAAGACTTAAGGGGAACTGGTACTTGGGACTTCCAGGAGGGGGCATGTCCCCTTCTGCCTGTTCCCTCCTCTTTTTGCTCTCCTGCGGTATGGAATACACAGTAACCAGAACTCTAGGGACCATCTGAGACCAGGAGGCAATCTTGGAAACAGAAGCCAGGCATTTTATAAAAAAAGGAGTTTGGGGCAACATGAACAAGCAAACAAGCCTGGCCCTGTGCTAAGGGAATAGAAAGACAGAAGGCAGCTGGGCTCCGGACGGCACTGTGAGGGTCCAGCCCAGTACTGCTGACCTCTGGGCTGACTTTACGTGAGAGAAATAAAGCCCCGTGTTCTGCAACTGCCGTTCCTAACTGATATACCAGTTCTTTTCCAGGAAGCCCAGAGAGAGACTGCATTCTGGATTCACCCCGAGAAAGCTGAGTGGACAGTCTCACTCATTTTTGGAACCAGCCATACAAGCCAGTGGGGAAAGTCCTAGAACAAGGAGTAACTGCTGGTAAAAAGGTACATTTCCTTCTTTTCACTTCACTGTCTTAAAGAACCTCCTTAAGACACTTTCCGATTACGTTCTGAAGAACCTGGCTGGCAGGACTGATACAACTTACAGAATTTTTTTTTCAGTACATTAAAAAAATTAACCCTCATCCATATAATGGCAGAAATAAATGCCTGGAGTTTCAGCACCTCTGTTTTCTCTGCATTCCCCGCAATGCTCACAGAAGCAGCACTTACACCTGGCGGTGTTCTGAAGAACTGGAATGAGATGGCTCAGATGCGTGGTTTCTGACTCACAAGCCTGAGTCCTTTGCTGATCCCGCTTGATGAAGCCATCTGAACCTCAGGGGTGGCTGGTTAGTTTCCTTTCCTTTAGCACATCACTTAGAAGTATTTTGTCTAAATTAAACAGACTCTGTGGCCAAGAAGCTCTTCCAGGGCTAAAAGGGTAAATTATAGAGTTTACCACTCCTCTTCCCACCCACGCCCTACCAAAAAAAACCTTTAGATCAAAAAATGAGACAATCTCTGTGAATATTTGTGCTGCGACTTTTTTTTTTTAAGAGTCCTTTTCAATGCTCAGCATACTGTATTCTCAGATAAGCCTAGAAGGTCAGGCGAGCCCAGCAGAACCCTGTCACAGCATGGACACAAGAGGGTGAGCACAAGTGCCAGAATTCTCCCCCACTCTCCCCTTCCTTCATCAGTGGTTTCTTCCCTATCCCAGTCCCCTGCTTTCCAAGTATCAACCTGCCCTGGCGCAAGAGAGCTGATCATCACAGCCCCAAAGCATGGGAGGTGTTTTCACACTCCTCTCAGAGCCATCCCTGGATGCCTGCTTTAGATCAGAAATTCAGTTTAGAAGAAAAAAAAAAGAAAGACCTGTTTTCAGGGCCTTCAGGGAATGATCGAAACCTACGTCGGTACTACTTTCATCTTATTCACTAGTCCTGCCTTTGCACTCTTCAAACAGCCACCAGCTCCTCCTCCCATTCTTTCCACATTTTAGCAGCAGAGTCCTCCTTTAAGCTGCTGCAGCCTCACCAACTGTTGGGCTCCACACACTCTACCTTCAGACTCCAGGGCTTCAGCGGATTGCCACAGAAACCAGAAAAAACCTGCTCACAGACCCAAGGTGGCTTTATGTTCATTTTCTTGAAGTCTGACTTCTTAACCCTTCTTCCATCAGCCAGTAATACAGCAGTGCAAGTACAGAAGGAATTTCAGAGCTGCACTCACACAGCTCTTTCATTTCCAGTGTGAGACTAACGAACTGAACCATCCTGCAATCTTGCACAGACCAAAAACCACTGGGAAAACACGCAGTCATCTCTGCGAAAATGCTTCAGAACCATATTCTAACAGGTACTGGACTCAAAATAGGGAGGTGATAAAGGAACCTGACTAATCCTAAAAAACAGTGCCATTTGTGAAGACTGATTCCATGTTGTTTTACTAATAAGATATAACCAACAATTGGCAGATATATGGAGTACTTTGCCATCATCATTTTCTCAAAAGTTAATTTTTCCAGATAGTCAGTGCAACCATTTTGGTGGTGGTGGTTTAGTTGCTAAGTCGTGTCCGACTCATGAGACCCCACGGACTGTAGCCTGCCAGGCTTCTCTGTCCATGGGATTCTTCAGGCAAGAATACTGGAATGGCTTGCCATTGTTGGACAAGTAAAGAACTAAGGGCCTGAAAGAGTCACGTCCCAAAGAACTAAGGGCCTGAGAGATTTACGTCCCTTTCCTAATGGATCATTTTTATTTTGGCCATGCGGTTTGTAGGTTCTCAGGTCCCCAGCCAGGAACTGAGCCTGGGCCGCCGCTGTGAGTAGGTTCTCAGTTCCCCAACCAGGAACTGAGCCTGGGCCACCGCTGTGAAAGTCTGGAGCCCTAGCCACTACGGCACCAGGGAACTCTCCAGTGGGTCTTTCTTATAAGGAAAAAACACATTTATTAGCGTCACATGCCCCATTGCCGCACTAGGGGCTTCGCATACTCTTTCTCACTTCATGTTCATAACCACACTTGGAATGAATTTTACATTCTCATTTTACAGATTAGAAAAAAAAAAAAAAAAAAGGCCCAGAGAGGTTATACATCCTATTCAAGTTCTCAGAGATAGTAAGAGCCAGAGGCCAATCAGACCAGTTTTTTTTCCCACTACTCCTAATCTGCCTTTTTAGTGGTGAACTGAATTTCGTAGCACCCAAATTTCTGAGGTACTTCTTAGCAAACTGAGTTGTGAGAAATAAGCAGGGAGCCCATTTTGAACAAAGCTACTAACTGAATGCCAGTGTCTCTTTGCTTTATACAAAGCAGAAGGCTTCTGGGGAAAAAAAACAAACTGACTTCAAAGTAATTTCTGTGAAGCAAATCCTACTTGTTTACCATTATAGAACCCAAGATGCATTCCCGAGGAAAGAATCCCCCGGGCTGCTTCGTCATAAATATTTGGTAAAGGGGAACGATGGGCGCCTTGGCAGATGCTGGGCACGGCTGCAGATTAGCAGCGGCATGTCCTCGCCAGATCTCCTGGCAGCCCGGCTCTGCGCCCCTCCTGCTCAGTGAGAGGCCCCCACCAGGACCACAGGGAGTCTTCCTGAGCTTGGGGAGCCTCTGACCTCACTCTGATGGCTTCTAGAAACTGTGTGTAAGAGAGTAGGACACACGCTGGCGCAGAGATTGGAAAACAGCTTTTCTTCTCCAGCTTGGCATGAAGAAGCACAGTAATACTCAGAAAGGCATGCTTCCTTTCTGGAACTCAGTTTCCCAACTGTCCACTGAATAGTCCTCTGAGCTCTCAACATCTCTAAAATTCTTCCCTCTTTGTCGGTGGTTCTCCACAGAGGGGTAGAGTGGGAGGAAGAGACTATTGTCTGAGGTATTTTGCAGGTTTTCTGTGGGTGTTCCCCCTGGAAGGAGAAATGGCAACCCATTTCAGTATTCTTGCCCAGAAAATCCCAAGGACAGAGGAGCCTGCTGGGCTATAGTTCATGGGGTCGCAATGAGTCGGAAAAAACTGAGAGACTAAATAACAACAAAAACTGGGGCGGAGGGAAGGTCCTACTGGCATCTAATGGGAAGAAGCCAGGGATGCTGCTGAACAACATACAGTGCCAGAAGGACACCCCCCTCCACTCCTGGGCAAGAGTTATCTGGTCCAAAGTGGTTAAGAGTGCCAAGGTTGAAAAACCTTGATATTAGCTACTTCTGCCTTCTAATGGTTATGAGGCTGAACTACCAACAAACATATATATATATACGTATATATGTATATATGTATATATATATATATATATTCTAGCTTGAAAAATACCTAAATCCAAGGCTCTCATTCATATAAATTATCAATTGTGTAAAATAAAAATTCCATATCTGAGGTAAAATTACATGATATCTAGGGTTGCCTTAAAATATTTCAGAAAAAAAAAAAAAGGGACCTGCTCCCTCCCCTACACCTGCCAACACACACACAAAGCATAAAACACGGTCCTTGACCTGGCAGAGCTCACAGCTGAGTGGAAACCAGCCAGCCAACAACCTCTACACACAAGGGATGCTATTTGGGAGCATAAGAAAGAAGTGAAAAGTGAAGTGAAAGTGAAAGTCGCTCAGTCGTGTCCGACTCTTTATGACCCCTTGAACTATACAGTCCATGGAATTCTCCAGCCCAGAATACTGGAGTGGGTAGCCGTTCCCTTCTCCAGGGGATCTTCCCAATCCAGGGATCAAACCAAGGTCTCCAGCATTGCAGGCAGATTCTTTACTGTTTGAGCCACCAGAGAAGCCTGAAGAAGCATGAGAAAGGGACCACTCTAAAAACAGAAGTGGAAAAGCCAGGAAGGGATTCAAGAAGGAATCAAGATGGGCGGAAAGTCCAGAGAAAAACTAGTCAGTCTCACAGAGACGGGAGTAAAGAAGTGTCTCAATCAAGGAAAGCAAGAGGTGTCAATACACGTGCATGCCAAGTTGCTTCAGTCGTGTCCAACTCTCTATGGACTGCAGCCTGCCAGCCTCCTCTGTCCATGGGATTCTCTGGGCAAGAATACTGGTGTGAGTTGCCATGCCCTCCTCTAGGGGATCTTCCTGATCCAGGGTTGAAACCCATGTCTCCTATGTCTCCTGCGCTGGCAGGCAGGTTCTTTACCACTAGTGCCACCTGGGACACAGAGGCAGGTAATTTCAAGAGGGGGACAGCAAGAGAAGGCCAAACAGCCAGGTCTTCCATATCATACTAAGGAGTCTAGATGCCTCCCTTGACCTGTATTAAGAAGCTCTTAAAAGACTTAGCAGCAGTACATGATCATATTTTAAAGGAACTTGAGGCAATTTATCTGTGTGTTTCAAGACTCAGGAAGAAAAGGGACTGGAGAGAGGCGAGAATTCCAGTAGTGAGTCAGGGAAGAAAAATGGTGCAACCATCTGAGAAAGGAACTAAAAGGAATGAGGGTTAGTAGGGATGATAGGAATGACAAGAAGATTAAATTCAAGAGATAATTTATCATTATAACTGATGTCATCGAAAGAACTCCAAAGTAGAGATCAGAGAAGTTTGCCTATGAAGACCAAAATTGGGATTATCAGAGAAGAATGTACAAAAGGACTTAAAAAAAAAAAATCAAATGAATTTAGTAGATTTACAGATGATGGCCAAGGAAGAGGCTGAAGCTCCTTCCATTCTCAGATTTTGAAGATTTTAGGCACGTACAGTAGATACGGTACTGTAGCTGGGAGTGTCTGCTGGGCTGGTGTAGGAGAAGGCTGCCCTGGTCCAGCTGTCTAGGTCACCCCTACTGGGCGTGACAAATACAGTCAGCAGTCTGGCTCACTAAGCTTAGTCTCTAATCACACTATAATTCCTGCCTTTTCCAGAGTTCCATCAAATTCTTGGTTGCCATTCTATGCCGTTCTCTCTGGCTAAGAGTTCTTTTGTTCATTTTGGACATTCCTCCTCACTTCAATCTTTCTAGTCCCCTCAAGGAAGATTTCCAAGTGGACTGGAAGTCTGTCTCTTCCTTCAATGCCTCCATCTGCAACCTGTACCCACCTCCTTTATAACCTTCACAGCATTATACTGTAATCATTATATGCACGTTGCCTGGAAGGGGAGCTGCCACCAGGGCACAATGTGTTCCCAGGGTCTAACATCCTGTCTGGTACTATCAGGTATTCAACAGATAATGGCTACAGAAATGTAGAGCGAATGAACTCATGGAAGGGTCAGTGGAGGATTCCTTTGGGCCACCTTACAAAGGTTTTCATAGAATTCCTAAGTGACTCCTAGCTCTGGGCAAACACCTCAAGATGACCTCCTAAGTCACCAAGCTATATTCATATGTGATTAAGCTCATTTTAAAGCTTAATCCTGAGCTTATTACTTGTGACATGTCTTCTGTAGCCTGGAACTTTTGACAGAGATAAGACAGGCTGGGAATACATGTTTCCAGAAGTACATCTTAAACAAAGGCCACGCTGCAAGGAAAAGGCAAGAGGGCTAACATTTGTTAAGCGCCTACTATAAGCCACAGTGAGTCCGAGAGGCAGATAACTTGGAGAGCTCCCTGGGCAGGACGTCTTTCTCATGTCGCCATTGCTCTAGTGTTTTGGAGCGTGTCTCGTGTTTCTGCTGTGTGGTTTTGTTGTGAAGCAAGCCTGCTTGATTTTGTGGTTAACCAAACCTGCTTTCTTGAGTGATCATTACAGGGGTCTTCCATACTTCCTTCTCTACTTACAATCCCCTAGTGTGATTAATTAATCAATCACCTACTATGTCCCTTTACTCTGTCCCTATCGGTGTTATAGGGCTTCCCTGTGACTCAGTTGGTAAAGAATCCTCCTGCAATGTTGGAGACCTGTGTTTGATCCCTGGGTTGGGAAAATCCCCTGGAGAAGGGAAAGGCTACCCACTCCAGTATTCTGGCCTGGAGAATTCCATGGACTGTATAGTCAATGGGGCTGCAAAGAGTCGGACACGTCGGACACGACTGAGTGACTTTCACTTTCACTTTTGGAACTGTGAGAGAATACATTTCTGGTATTAGGGTTTCCCTGGTGGCTCAGATGGTAGAGTCTGCCTGCAATGTGGGAGACCCAGTGTCGATCCCTGGAGAAGGAAGAACCCCCTGGAGAAGGAAATGGCAACCCACTCCAGTGGTCTTGGCTGGAAAATCCCTTGGATGGAGGAGCCTGGCAGGCTACAGTCCAAGGATCACAAAGAGTCTGACACGACTGAGTGACATCACTTTTCACTTTCATCAGTGTTATAGACCCCTGCTCCTCAAAGTGGGGTCAGAGGACCACCAGCAGCAGCACCACCACCTGGGAGCTGGTTATAAATACCCAATGTCAGGCCTTACCCACATCTACTGAAGCAGACTGTGTTTTTAAAAGATCCCCAGGTAATCTGTCTGCAATATAAACACTGAGAAGCACTGTTGTAGATGCAGTATATCTGGGATCAGTGAAGTTAATTAATGTGCCTAAGGTTACTGTGATATTGTGATTTATAATAAGAATTATTATATTTGGTCTTTGTCCCAGTTTCTGGCAAAGAACTCCTAAAACCCTTGGAATTTCCTAAGTGATGAAAGTCATAATGGTGTCTCTTGTTATGTTAATGTTATGTTGCTAAGAGAACCAACCAAGATATTAGAGCGATTAGAGGGTTTCAACTTTCAGTCCCAACACCAGACCTGGGAGGGGAGAGGGGCTATAGATTTAGTCAATTACAAACAGCCAATGATTTAATCAAGCACACTTTGGTAATACTGGCTCCATAAAACCCCAAAGGACGGGTTTTGGAGAGCTTTCCAAGTGCCGAGAGAGTGGCGTGCCCATGGAAGCTATGTGCCCTTACCCCACATTTTTCCTTTACATCTTGTGTTTGGCTGTTCCTGAGTTACATCTTTCTGTAATATACCAATGTGCATGTGTGCTAAGTCACCTCAGTCATGTCTGACTCTGTGGACCCTATGGACTGTAGCCTGCCAGGCCCCTCTGTCCATGGGATTCTCCTAAGGAAACTGGAGTGGGTTGCCATGCCCTCCTCTAGGGGATCTTCCTGACCTAGGGATCAGATCTGCATGGCAGACAGGTTCTTTACCACTAGCACCACCTAGGAAGCCCAATATACAGGTAAGTAAAATGTTTCACTGAGTTCTGTGAGCTGCTCTAGCAAATTAATTGAACCCAAGGAATAGGTCTTGGAAACTTCTGATTTATAACCAAGTGGTCAGAAGTACGGGTAACAACCTGGAGTGAATTTTAAGACAGGCTTCTGGTGTTCCAGAACTCCTTGTTGGCATGAGGACACCACTCCCACCTCTGCCCTGGAAACTGAGCCTCAAAGCACATAGTTTAGTCACACAACTGGTATAAGCTGAGATTTGAACACATGCCCCCATGTTCTATAAGCTTTCCCCCATACACTGCTATTAAGATCTATGCCAAGCTTACGACTTAGAAAAACACATCTAACTTACTAGAAATATACATAGGAAAAACCTTAGTATAACAAGATTCATCGTTTCAAAAATTTAGGTTGACATTATAAAAAAATTTTCACATCCCACATTACAGAAATGCTCCCCCTCCTGCCACTCACCTCCTACTTAATACAAAAAAACTTAGTAATAGAGCTTTTCTGCCTTGCCCTGCCATGCCAATATTATAAATTTTCCTATTTATTTCTAGAAATAACTAAAGGTTGCTTTGATGATTAAAAGTTATTTAACTCTGGCTTTCAGATGTCTCCTTGAGAGACTTAAAGCACAGGATCACAAACATGGGCTTTGGGTTCTAGCAGCAGCTGCTGCTGCTAAGTCACTTCAGTCATGTCCAACTCTGCACGACCCTATAGACAGCAGCCCACCAGGCTTCCCCGTCCCTAGGATTCTCCAGGCAAGAACACTGGAGTGGGGTGCCATTTCCTTGTCCAGTGCATGAAAATGAAAAGTGAAAGTGAAGTCGCTCAGTCGCGTCTGACTCCTAGCGACCCCATGGACCGCAGCCCACCAGGCTCCTCCGTCCATGGGATTTTCCAGGCAAGAGTACTGCAGTGGGTTGCCACTGCCTTCTCCGCAGACGTTTGTTTAAACTGCATGATTTGAGAAAGTACTTTACTTCTTGGGGGCTGTTTCCTCAGCAATAAACCAGGCTAATGATACGCCACACGGAGCTGATGGCAGGGATAATGACATCATGGATAAACTGGAACACAGCAAACACTTAATAAATGTAAGGCACCAGGGCAGCCATCATTGTCCATGGTAACCTCAGACTGGCTGGTACATCATCAGGAGAATCAGCCTGCTAACGAGGCAAGCAAACATTGTTATTCCACAAGTTTGCCAGCCAGCAGGCATGCTTAACAGAGACATGATTTATTAGTAATCAATACATTTAAGAAAGTTGTAGGCATATTTTTAGTGATTATCAAAATGATACGCTTAATTTATTTTATGGTAACCCTGCAGCAAATATGGAATAAATTAACCATCATTTTCTTTCTACTTTGGAGCCAGAGACAAGGGAGAAAAATGTTACAAGGGGGAAAAAAATGTAAGGGATGTAGAAGAGACAAGGGAGAAACACTGAATGTAATATAGACCACTACCACGACCATACTGTACAGGGGCAAAACCTTACAGTTTACGAAGCACTTCCCCACGCCTTATCTTATCCAGTTCTCACACACTGTGAAATAGTATAATCTCCCTCTTTAAAGGTGGGGACACTGAGGTTCAGAGAGCAAATGACTTGCCAAAGTCACAGAGCTGTGGTACAAACACAAATCCAGACTTTGTGAACCCAGCCCAGGGCTCCTTTGTAATAGGCTATGCAAACAGGGGTGCTTAGCCTCAGAAAATTACCCCATGACGGTTCACTGCAAGGTTGTCCAACCCCAACCCCAGGCTGACCTCCCCAGCTCAACACAGAGATCCTTTAATAAACCCGCATCTTAAAGAGAAAAGATCTGCTTCTCTTTAACCTGATACCTGAGAATAATTTGTGTTTGGAGATCCTTTGTTTGGCTACCAGAAAAGAATATTCAACATCTTTTCAACCTCCTTCTTATGCTAATTACAGTTCATCAGCATCTGGACACCCACAAGCAAAAGCAATCTGACTATAAAAGCAAGCCAAAGACATTTTCTTACCATAAAGAAAACAAACAAGTAAGGCTGCAACATGATTAAATACACAGAGCCATTTCCCCAGCAACCTGCAAGCTGCTGTGTATAAAAATCACATCCAATATCACAAGAACCCAGGAAGGTGGACATGAGCAAGCACTTCACACGTGTATTCTTTATGAGCAGTGAAATGTATACGGGTCTATTTTCAGTTTATCTCCTTCTACACTATATCCGCTGTTAGATGCCAACATGTATAACACCTTAAAAATACTCATACATTTAAAAAAACATTTGAAAGGCATCTTCACTTCTCTTAGAACCAAGTGAACGGAGATGCATTAGCCTTCAGTCTGCACCTCCTTTCCTTGCTGTACTGAAGTCCCAGCACATTCACAACCTGGAAGAGGCAGCCTCACCATCCAAGCCCAGCTTACTCTTTCCAAAATGTAATCACCTCTACAGCCTAATCATTTCACCTGAAATCCATCCTGCCTTCTAAACATATACAGTCCAGTTTCCTAACTGTATTAAAGACTCACCCCTGTCAAGTATGCCCAAGACACACTGAGTAAAAACAGGTTACAAAATAGCATATATAGCATCCCTCCAATTATACAAAATTATATTCACATATATTTGAGCCCCATCCCTAAAGCAGATGTTTGAATGGAGAGTGTCCATGATATGTCTAGTGATTAACTCTGGGTGGTGAGATTGGGAGTATACTTTCCCTCCTTTCTTTTCCACAATGCTTGACTTTTCTACACTAGGTTAATTATTCATACTTAGAAAAAGTAATAAAGATATATCTAACAAGCCTTCCCCTAAGATCCACCATGTCAAGACTCTTCTCTTGGCCCAGAGAAGAAAGTCAAAGGTATGCTCACCAAGGCTTATGCTCTGAGCATTTTAGCCAGTGAGTCTCAGCACTAACTGAGAAACAGGCTCTGGAGCTTCTGAAAATTACAGAGGTTTGGAGTTTTGATCCTTAGAATTCCTGGGGGTGGGGCCCAGGCACGTGTATTCTGTTAAAGCTCTTCAAGCCTGACTCACCATCGGTGAGGGGTGAAAACTACAGATTCTCTTTCTCCAGGGAGGCAACAGAGGGAGAGAACAAACCAGAGTGCTGCGTGAAGGGTGCCAGGGCGGACAACGGCAAACGAAGCAGACTGCAATGTGCAGGAACAGAAACTGAAGGCTGAAGCAGTGCTGAGCTTCAGGCCCGAGAGGCCTGAAGAGAAGAGACTATCCGGGCACAGATACCCCCGGAAACTGGAAGCCAAGCAGAGGTGAACAAAGTGTGGCAGGGCGAAATGTCTGGAATTCAGAGAGTTTATGCAGGACTAGGTGCAGGACTACTGATGACTGAAAAGAAATCAAACAGGCAAAGATACCACACAGCAGTTTAAATCAGGCCCACTAAATACTGGGCAAGCTCTGATTTATGATTAAAAGAAGAATTAGAAGAGCACTGCAAAGGATTCAATGTTCAGAAACCATGGAAAAAGCTTAGCTTAAAATCCTAGGAAGGCCATGTACTAGCTGTGTCTTTGGAAAATGACAACTTATTTATGTCTCAGTGTTCTCACTTGTAAAATGTAGGTAATAATGTATGGCTCACAGGGCTCTTGTGAGGATTAGGTGAAATGATATAATGAATTGTTTTTACCTGATAGGCTTTTGCCTATCAGAGTACTCAACAAAAAAAGCCCCCAAATAATAACATTAAGAAGCATATCATGGTAAAGATGCGAAGAGAAGAGACCCTGACACTCGGAAAGATTGAAGGCAAAAGAAGAGGGCAGCAGAGGATGAGATGGTTAGATAGCATCACCATTCAATGGACATGTTGTTGTTCAGTCACTCAGTCGTGTCTGATGTTTTGTGACCCCATGGACTGCAGCACTCCAGGCTTCCTTGTCCTTCAGTATGTCCTGCAGTTTGCTCAAACTCATGTCCATGGAGTCAGTGATGCCACCCAACCATCTCATCCTCTGTTTCCCGCTTCTCCTCCTACCCTCAATCTTTCCCAGCATCAGGGTCTTTCCCAATGAGTCGGCTCTTTGCATTAGGTAGCCAAAGTATTGGAACTTTAACTTCAGCATCAGTCCTTCCACTGAATATTCAGGGTTGATTTCCTTTAGGATTGACTGATTTGATCTCCTTGCTGTCCAAGGGACTCTCAAGAGTCTTCTCTAGCACCACAGCTTGAAAGCATCAATTCTTTGTTGCTCAGCCTTCTTTATGGTCCAAATCTCACATCTGTACATGACTGCTGGAAAAATTATAGCTATGACTATACAGACCTTTGATGGCAAAGTGATGTCTCTGCTTTTTAATATGCTATCTAGGTTTGTCATATCTTTTCTTCCAATGGATATGAATTTGAGCAATCTCCGGGAGAAAGTGGAGGACAGAGCAGCCTGGTGTGTCACAGTCCATGGGGTTGCAGACAGTCATACACGACTGAGCAACTGAACAACAACACAGAAAAGATTACGTGTTGAATTTTAATAAACCAGGTTATTATAAGCCAGGTTTAACAAACCACTTAATTACTGTCTAGCTCCTAAGTTATTCCTCATTTTGGTACCACCCAACACTGAAGAAATAACCTATAAAGGTTTGGCTATTTCTTGACTGCTGTTTCCACATTCCTGGTATTGGTTTTACTTCTATAAAGGAGATATGCTGCATACTAAACTATTTCTATAAAATTTAATCAAGATAATAAATGAAAACTAACAGAGTCATATTGACAAAATAATAAATGTGCCAGTGGAAAATTCTATATCCAAAATAAGAATTCAGCTAATGCTGCCACTGAAGAACTAAGTTTCTCCCTGGCAAAATGAAAACGCAGAAGAAAAACAGTGATAAATGTTTCTCCTTCATTCTTTCCACCCAGGCCCTCAATATCAAAATTGAGTTTATGCTAAATTAGCTGAAATAGTCAAAATAATTAAAATTAGTACTATACCTATGACATATAAAAATTTGGAGGAGGCTTTTTTTAATCATAATATAAGAACAGCAATAACTATCAATATTAATGAATGCTTACCATGTGCCAAGTACTATCTTAAGCACTGCACATGTATTAACTCAGTCAGTCCTCACAACAGCTCTGCAGAGTCCTCCAAGGTCTGGCTTCTGCTTAACTAGTCTAATCTTCTGCTCCATGCTCTTCTTACCAAGGGCTGGTGCCAGACTGGTCTCAGAGGGTACTCGTGGCAAGCTTAACAAAGTACAGATCCACCAATATAATGCAGACTGGTGGAATCAGAAACTCTGAAACATGTCCCAGGAGGCTACATTTTAAACAAGTTTCCATATGATTCTGAGGGGCAGTGAGGTTTAAAGGCTCACTATAGCCTGTACCTCCCATCTTTTATTTTATACATGGTGCCTTTTTTTTTCATTTAACATTCCTTCACCTGGCTAATGGACTTCCCTGGTGGCTCAGACGGTAAAGTGCCTGTCTACAATGAGGGAGACCTGGGTTCGATCCCTGGGTCAGGAAGATCCCCTGGAGAAGGAAATGGCAATCCACTCCAGTACTATTGCCTGGAAAATCCCATGGACAGAGGAGCCTGGTAGGCTACAGTCCATGGGGTTGCAAAGAGTCGGAAACGACTGAGCGACTTCACTTCACCTGGCTAACTCAGATCTAAGGTTTGGCTCAAGAGCCACACTGCTAAGGTGGAGCTGTTTCTAACCTCCATCTGTTCTTCCACCACCTAGGAGCCCCTGATCTGTGCTCTCTTCTATCATTTTCCCTTGTACTATAAACACAGGTTTCCATGTCTCCCTAACTGGACTGTGAGCTTATTCACCGTCCATCTACAGCACCACGCCTGGCGCAAAGAAGAGCTAGTGGTTTGTTTGATAAAAGAATGAATGAAGCCTCACTCATCTACCGTTAGGGCTCTTATCCACAGAGCATCAGATGGAAATAGAAAGGTCTGGTACTTCATTCAAGATGTGGTGAATTTTGACAGGACTAGCACAACCAGGATTATACCTAAGGGTCCTGACTGGCAGGCCATCACGATAAACTGGCTGTCTCATCTCTTGGTAGCTCTTGTTATAACCCAGCCTCCCCACATATGGAGTCCTGGTCCACAACTGGGCTTCAAACCCACAAAAGTCAAGGAGACTACATGTGACATGTAAATGTGAATGTGAAATCAGAGAGGTAAGGATGACTATTTTCGAAAGGAAGTGGAGACACAGCAGCTGTTTCGCCGTTTGGTAAATGTCTACTTGCTAGAGACTATATAGGATGCTCATGATCATTATTCTTCCCACAACAATTTGAGGGAGGTTTTTATCTGGCTTGTTGACTGAAGAGGAATGGAAGGTCTAGAAAGAATAACTTCCCTAAGGCTACCAGCTAGCTTGGGGGCAGAGCTGGGACGTGAAGCCAAGTTGTCTCACAAAGACAGTCCTCCTTTTCCCGACGCTCTGTTGCCTCTGGGTACCAACCAGAAGACCACTGGAGCCATTGGTGTTAGAAGAAGCTTTAGAAGCGGACTAGGCTAAACTTCTGCTTTGCCACTCGCTTGTTGAAAGGTATTTGGTAGTTAACAAACTCTCTGAGACTCACCTATAAAAAGATGATAGAAATGCCTAATTCATAAAGTATATACACCTACAACACCCTTGGTATATCAGTACAGGGGCTTCCTAGCTGGCTCAGAGGTAAAGAATCCACCCGCCAATGCAGGAGACCTGGGTTCAATCCCTGGGTCGGGAAGATCAGATGCCCAATAAAATGAGAGCTGGCCATGACCTTCTTCCTACAAAAGGGCAGGAGCACTTTCCAGGATACTAAATATATCCACTGCTTTACTGTCTTCCTCAGTGGCAAGCTACTGCGCTGTGCTCTACTTGAGAAAGGCCGGTGGGTTGTTACTCCTTCATATGACTGGAACCAGTTAGCAAACCAGCTGTGCAACACTCAGAATCATTCCCTGAAGCCTGATGAGGAAGCCTTAAGAGGAACCCCTTAAGTCCAAACACTGCTTATTTCAGCATCCTTATGTTTGTCATCTGAGGTCAGCAATGAGACAAGTAGCTGGAGGGAGAGAAAAGAAATGGATCCAGGAACTATTCAGTTAGAAGGTTTTCGGATGGCAACAAAAAACAACAGCCAGACATTTCCATCCTTGTTTAACATAAAAGTGCCTGTTAGTAGATGGCTTAATGGTACTCTTAAAATTAAATACCATTTACTCTTCACTTGCTCATTGTTCTGATCACTATAATCAACTCTGGGATTTTCAAGCTTGAGGAACACAGAAAAAACTATGTGTGGGGGGATCTTTGAATTCTCTGTTTACATGATATGAAGCAGTGGGGGTCTGGGGCTCCCCAGTCATACCCTCTGTGGGGGAGGTCTTGTCTCATCAAGACTGGGATGTTTACATCTACTCCTTAAATGGCAGACTCAGGGGGAAAAGGACTTCATCTGGAGGGTACTTTTAATTAAAACTACCAAGAGAGGGAGTTCTCTGGTGGTCCAGTGGCTAAGACTCCAAGCTCCCAATGCAGGAGGCCTGGGTTTGATCCCTGGTCAGGGAACTAGATCTCACGTGCCGCAACTAAAGATGTCGTGTGCCGCAATTAAGACCTGGCAGAGTCAAAATAAACAAAACAAAAAAAACTACTAACAGTGTAGAAAGAAGAGAAACACAAATAGGAATCCTACCCGCACCCCAGCCACTAGTATTAGTGAAGCAGGCACAGTGTTAAGCAGTCGATCGGTATTATTTCATTTAATCCTCGCATAGCAACCTTATAAAAAGATAGATTTCAATATTATCCCAACTTTACAGTTGAGGAACTCTAGGCTCAGGGAGGTCAAGGAACATTCCCAAAGTCATAAAGCTAGTAAAATGACAGGACCAAGACACCAACCCAAGTCTTTTCATGTACATGTGGGGAATATTAAGAATTAAGCATGGTGTGTGGATTTCTGCCTTGGGTGTGGAGTAGGGTGCCATGGGTAGAAGTGGTGCCATTTACCAGTATAGGAAAAGCAAAAGAGACTTGGAAGGAATGAGTAGGGTTTTGAATGAGCTGACTTTGAGTACCTGGGGCAGCTGTCTTCTGGTTAACTAGCTGTGTTGATTACAGCCTGGGAAAGAGACAAGGCTGAAGACTTGGAAATCAGTGGCAAACAGAGGTTAAAGCTGTAGGTAGTAGATGAGATCAAGGAGAGTGTGAGGAACTAAAAAAAAAAGAAAAAGAATTGGGGGACAACATTGCCAATCCATGTGAAAATGAATGCTTGAGGGACAGGCTGAAGCAAAGGATCTGGAGATGGAACCCTGGGAAACCCTATTATCCTGTCACATAATAGGGCTGTTAAATTTTGGACATAGTATGAGGCCCTATAAAATTAAAAGTCGGCCCTAAACAATGCCATGTCATTACCACAGCCCACCATGGACACGATACAATTTTTTTTTGCCTGTGTTGGCTAAACTCCCTTCTTCTCTGACTGCAGGAAAGCTTTTGCTATTTCCCTTTTCTAACCCTGGTAGGTGGTGGGAGCTCTGGTCTGCAGGTCCTCACTGTCAGGAGCCTGTAAGTACCAGGCAACTGCATACCTCCTGACTTGAGGAGTCCCCCAGAATCACTTACAATTCTTTGCAGATGACAGAAAAGTATTCTTTAAAGCAGTGACCTGTTCTCAACCGCTGTCATTGTGGATGAGCTAAAATGTGCACATATGCCTACCATGCACACCACACACCTACACACTGCCTGGTAGCTCACCCCCTTAAAGCCTCTAATAGCCTCCAGGGGAACCATGTTAAAACAGCGCAATTAACTAGAACTGCTATAAACTCAATAACTCACCTACCTAATGAAGCAATACATGGAAAATTGGACCTATTTTAATAAGAATTTTTAAAAGAGACAAGAAGTAAAGGTCAAATGCCATTTCTGGATCCCAGCTCTGTTCTTCTTCCCTCATATTCTGAAGCAGTTAATTCCAAGGAGACAATACATACTGTGCTATTCTCTATAAAACCAAGGCGGCAGCCAATCATGCTATTGTACCCAAGGGCAAATTTTTTCTTCCCAACCCATCCCCCAAGCTAAGTGCCTCCCCTGATCTATTTCAGAAGGTTTTATTATGTGAACATGAATGTATTTCAATTACAATAATTCTTTTCCCTCTTCATCCCAACTCACAAAAGAAGAACTACATTCCCAGCAATTCTAGGTTATAAGGGTGGTGTCTGCTTCTTCCCTTCTCTCTCTAGAGTCAGCTTAATCTAGAGACTGTCCTCTCTCAAGCCCTTCTGTTGGCTTGGGGAACATAAAACATGGTTGTTTTTATGCCAGTCCTCTATTTAGCATATCAGGACTCCTGACAGTCCCATCAAGAATGAGTCTGCCTATTCTCCAGAAGCTATCACATGGCAATTAGACTGCAGGCCAATAAAACCCACACTCTCCCAACCTGGGGTGTGGGCAAGTCTCTGCCTGGCTTCCCAGCGACCTCCTAGAAGAATGAGTATGTGTGACTAAGGCCAGGTTGGGCAGAACTGGAGACAGATTTAGTGGAGATCTTATACTTCCTGAAGTGCCTACCATATTCTAGAGTCTACACTAAGCTTGTATATGTTACTTCACCTGACCCTCACAACCATCCTCGGTGGTAGACCTAGCATTTTACATAAAGGGCAAGAATTCACTGGAAAAGACCCTGATGCTGGGAAAGACTGAAGGCGAAAGGAGAAGAGGGCAGCAGAGGATGAGATGATTAGATAGCATCACTGACTCAGTGGACTTGAACTTGAGCAAACTCAGAGAAATAGTGAAGGACAGGGAAACCTGGAATGCTGCAGTCCATGGGGCTGCAAGGAGTCAAACACAACTTAACAACAAGGCTCGGAGAGTTTAAAAATTAACCCCGTGGATAAGCAGTGGATCCTCTGTACACCAGGCTATATTACTATCATATGAGTTTGGGAAAGTTTTGAGAAGTGACAGGGGCTGAGACTGGACCAGGATGAACTTAATCTTGAATTTGACAAGAAAGGGAAGCTTACAGGGCAGCCATTCAGAGGTTCTGGACAGGCAAGCTAACTCCCAGCCCACAGTGCTTTATTAGGAGCTGCTAGATTTCCAAAAGGAGTTTGTCATAGGGTGGCCTCGCCTCTAAGGAAGTTCTATCCATGACAGGGCTCTGAAAGGCACAGCTCTAAAGGAGAGGAGAGCAGTTCTGCCATAATTTCTAAGCACATACTGCTGCTCCTGCTGCTAAGTTGCTTCAGTCGTGTACGACTCTCTGAGACCCCATAGACGGCAGCCCACCAGGCTCCTCTGTCCCTGGGATTCTCCAGGCAAGAACACTGGAGTGGGTTGCCATTTTCTTCTCCAATGCATGAAGGTGAAAAGTGAAAGTGAAGTCACTCAGTCGTGTCTGACTCTTTGCGACCCCATGGACTGTAGCCCACCAGGCTCCTCCATCCGTGGGATTTTCCAGGCAAGAGTACTGGAGTGGGTTGCCATTTCCTTCTCCATCTAAGCACATGAGACAAAGAAAAACTTGAGGCTAAGAACCCTCTTGGTTTTGCTTCCAAACAAGCTGGAAGAAAAACCACTCGCCCCAGGGGCATGATCAACAACCATCAACTGTACTGACTCAACCTTGCCAGGTTCTGGAGAGCCCCAAATCCCTGTTTGTCTTTAATGAGCAGTCTTTTAGGGAAGCAATTATCCATTCATGCAGTCCAGAAACATACACTGTGCATCTACCACATGTCAAGCACAGGGCTAGGCCCTGGGATCCAGAGTTGACAACGTTATTAGTTTCATAGTCTTCAGGGCTATGAAGTCAAAGTCCAGGGTCCAAGAGTTCACTTCAGAAGAGGTTCTATTCTAGCCCTGGGGCTCATGTTATGTTTCCCTGAGCAAGTGACACTAAAACTGAGGACTTGAAGGATGATAGAAAGGCAGTCAGGTGCACAGGTCAGAGAAAATTGTTAAGATGGAGGTAAGAGCATGGTCAAAACCTGGGGCTGGACATGTTCGCAAACACTCCTGATGCTGGAGGCTGCTGTGCTCCAGCTTACCACACACACCTGGTCCACTTGCTTCAGAAGACTGAGCATGTGCAGAGTGACCCAGAAGACAGGACAAAGAAATCTTGCACAAGGCGCCCGTGCTTCGCCCTGCCTGCATTCACACCCTACTGCTCACAGCCAGGAGCAGAGGCAGCTAGGCGGGGTGGGAGAAGGGCCGGGGCTGTGTTTCCTCCTCGGGGTTCACTGCTCTTTGGGTGCCAGTGTATTCAGGATGCAGAGCTCATCCTCCCCAGCCCATTATAGTCCAAACACGCCTTCCAGGAGCTGTCTTCCCAAGTCATTGCCCTCACTAATACAATGTTATCAAATTCCTAATACGGGTACTCTAAAGCAAATGTACTGTTACCAGCACGCCACTGGGCACATTTTTCAGAAGGAAAACAGCTGCTTACTGAATCTGTCACTTGTCTTCTCAGAGACCTTACGGTACCGATATCAGAGCTTTTATTCACTACTCTAGTTTCTGCATCTAACAGAGCAGGAAGGAAAATGCAGTCCAGAGAAGTTAAGTAGTGTCTAAAGTCACACAGCTACTTAGCTGTAGAACCACAGCTTGGTTCCTTCCTCACTTGATCTCCTCATCTAAAGAACAAGGATAGTATCATCTATTTCATGGGTTGTGAGGTCCAAATGAGGTGGAACTAGTGGTGAAGAACCCGCCTGCCAATGCAGGAGATGTAACAGACATGGGTTTGATCCCTGGGTCGGGAAGATCCCCTGGAGGAGGGGATGACAACTCACTCCAGCATTTCTTGCCTGGAGAATCCCATGGACAGAGAAGCCTGCTAGGCTATAGTCCGTAGGGTCACAAAGAGCCAGACACAAATGAGGTGACTGAGCACGCACTCGTAAGGCCCAAACAAGGTAGCACATAATGCAGCTGTGCTAGGAATGTGGCAGGATTTCAATGAATGGTGACAGTCTCCTAAATTTTATCTCCAAGATCTTCAAGACCATTCATTCTCTCTCCCATGCATAAATTTCCATTGAGGAAAGAAAAAAAACCAGCAATGGGGTTAACATGTTCACAGCTGGGGTTTCAACAGCTGGGGTTTCAGTCAGTACCTGGTTTGAAGTGACCTGAACTTCCTATGTGTTATCAGACCTCCAGTCCAGAGTTCTTCCCTGCCAGACTTTTTGCTGTGTCTGGAGAGGGGATTCCATCAAAAAGGTATCCCTGGTGGTAACCACTGAAGACATGCCACACCACCTTCCTTTTAGCCATTTCAAGTTGGTAGAGACTAAGTCAAGTCAAGATGAAAAAAGACTTTTATCTAGGAGGGTAAGGAATAAAAAAGATTCTGCAGATATCTATCCTGTTCTACTAATCACTGATAAAAAAAAAAAATCAAATCATGGGACAGATGTTAACTTCTGATAAGATGACCAAATTAGCCAGTCAGCCAGCCCAGGTCCTCCTCTTTTACACACACCACCACCTCATCCCCCCGTAGCCCTTTCTCCATACTTTAAAATAACCACCCAACCATGTAAATTCCCTCTGCAAGTGTTTGTTAGCCTCCAGCAGAACCGTCAATGCTCATAAATCCGGGGCCTTCCAGACTGCACTGCCGTCATTTACTGGGAGAGGGAAGCAGCAGGCCACTAGACTAGAGCAGGGCGGGACTGGTCTAGCAGCAACCACTCAGCTTACAGCACCGCGATTCATGGCATTTTGCTGGGAGTGCGCACCACCAGGGAGCAGAAACATAAAAAGGGGCACCTGGGCTGTAAATAGTTTATTTCGGCAATTCCTGATCTTGGCTGAATCATACTTTAATACAGAAGTACACGAAAGTGCTACTCCGGAGGTGACATGTGCTGCTACCCCATTACTCTTTTCAAAAGGGTCTTCCATCAGAGAGACACCTCGCTACAAATTACAGTGAAGAAAACAAAACCTTCACGCACAGGCTTATTAACAGGCCAGCAGGGAATGGAACCACCAGAAGCAGTGTGGCAAAGGCCATCCGTGACCAGGGGTCACCGGGTTGCTTTTCCATGCACAGAAAATAAGCAGATAAAAAAGAAAAAGGTAGCACACTTCCACCTAAGAGTCGACTCCTCAGCTGCACAGCACTTTGCAAAGCAGCTCTCATCTCCCCCATTTCTCCTAACACCTTTCAATGAGGCTGACTTCTCCAGTGAACCCTACCTTCATGCTCCTTCTCAGTGGTTCCCACTTTCTTGATCTTCCTGGGAGACTTCATAAAAAGGGGAAAGATGGTCCGTAAGCCGAGAATGTCAACAAACTTGTGGCAGTTGTCTGTGCCCTCGGGTCCAATCATGGCATGGTCCAGCACTTTCAGGGCACTGCTCCGGGAGATCTTCTTTTCTCTGGGAACAAAAGAGGTTTTACATAAGGCATTTCATGAGCATGGTCTAGTCTTAAAAAAAAAAAAAAAGGTGTATTTACTGCAAAATTCATTACAATGGAAAAAAGAAAAATAAAAGCAAAAATAATTTAAAGGTCCACCAGTCAAAACATTATTACATTATAGTATATCTACGTGGAATATTACATACTTATTAACAATCAGGAGAGTAGGTGTTAGAATGAACAAGTTCTTATGATCATAATGGTAAGCATGAAAAATAATATTCAAAATTCCATATGAGGCATTACCTCATGTAAAAATACATTAAAAATATGCATTAGAAGACACTGGAAAGAAACAGATCAAAATACTAACAGGTTATTTCAAGGTGTGGATTATGGATCACCTATTCTTCCTTTTTCTTTCTCTTTAACAGCTTTATCAAGATATAGTTGACACACCATTACAATTCACCCATTTAAAATTATACATTCAATGGATCTTAGAATATTCAGAAATGTGCCACCATCACCTTAGGCAATTATAGAACAGTGTCATCATTGCCAAATTCAACGTCATGAAGATTTAAACCTATGTTTTCTTCTAAGAGTGTACTAGTTTTAGTTCTTATATTTGGATCTTTATTTTTGAATTAATCTGTGTATGTGGTATTAGTTAAGGATCCAACTGCATCGATTTGCATGTGGGTTTCCAACTGTGACATCTGAACTGAGTCTGAAGTATGATTATCTGCCAGGCACAGAAGAGAAAGCCATGATATTGGCGGCGGTAAGCAGTATACGCAAAGGCACAGGAGGTCTGTAAGAGCGTGTCACTTGGAGGGACTGGAAGTAGCTCTGAATGATGAGGGGGTGCGGGGGCAGGGGTGGGCGGGTGAGACGATTGAGGAGAAGTGGGCAGGAACAGGTCACGACAGGCCCTGGCTGTGCTGCCCAAGGAACCTGGGCTCCATGCCACTGACGCTGAAGAAGTCACGAAATGTTTAAGAAAAGGAGGGCACTACATAAATAGATTTTTGAAAGCTTAATCTGGCAGTAGTGTGATGAAGGGCCTGGAGGACAGAGCTTGCGGGTCAGGAGGCACCTTTAAGAGAATATGACAAGAGAGCAAGTGAAAACAACAGAGCTCTGATTATGGCAGGGTAGCAAAAAGGCATATTTGTGAGACATGAAATCTTAAATATCAGGAGGAGGGTAAATACACTTCTAAATTCAGCAGGGAGGGGTTTTTCTGCATCAAAATTAAATTCTGAAAGGAAACTAGACAAATAATATATTTGTTTTCACTACAGCTGGACTTCAGCATCCCACTCTACAAACTTAAATTTACAAAGGTTATGACTAGGGCATGTAACCATGTGAGGAGAAATTAGGAAACTGAAATACAATATCCTTACTGTTTAGCCACTCAGAAAAAGTCCTCTTGAAATGAATGACCATCATGTAACAGGGCACCTTCCAGTTACCATTTCGTATACATTCAGACCATTTCACATTTAACAGAATTGTTTGAAATGCTAAAGGTAAAGGATGCTGGTTTAGCCAAGTCTCTCTCTCTTTTTTCCCTGCCTAAGCAAATTCAACAAACAAAAGATTTTAAAAGTTAAACCCTTTTCCAGGTAGGCAGTGTAAGACGCCTTTAAAGGGGGCAGTAATTGCATATTGATCACCATTTAGGCAAGCTGCATGGAGGTGAACTTTGGAATATTCATTGGGCTCAAGTTAAGGCTTTTAGCAATCAATAGCTGTTTGGCCTGACTTTCTTGGGTTGGCTTTATTTGAAATATTTATTCTACTTGAGGACAAGTAGTTTATCTTAGTCTTGGCTGGGTTCATCAGGTTGTCCATCATGCCAGGGCCAATGTGGATGCTGGCGGCTATAAAATGGGTGCTGGTGGGAAAGGACTGAGTCATCTACTCTTCTACCAAGGTGAACCTTCTGAGGAGGCAGAAAGGGGAGGAGAGGGAAGCTTCCACTGTTGCTTTAATCTACTTACGCTTCATTAGACAGAAACAC
This sequence comes from Ovis canadensis, assembly GCF_042477335.2. Classification (NCBI taxonomy): domain Eukaryota; kingdom Metazoa; phylum Chordata; class Mammalia; order Artiodactyla; family Bovidae; genus Ovis; species Ovis canadensis. Next base: position 82,070,439 of record NC_091257.1, on the reverse strand, counting down.
TTTCGTAATAAACATGCATTCTGAGTGTGTTTGTTCTTTCATCAAATATTTACGAAGCACCTAACAAGTGCCAGATATTAAGCTGAGATGTGAAGAGAGGCACAGCTCATGCTTCTGAGGAGCGCAGTTCACAGGGGGAGACAGATGTGCAGACCATGGTATACTGAGAAGAGCCATGTACTACAGTGGAGGTGTATACAGGGGAGAATATGAATGCAGGGAGGAGGGCTGACTATGAGTCAGGGAGGCCTCACAAAGGGGATGATGCCTGAACCAAGGTACACTGGATGACTTTCTCAGATCAGCAAAAAAGATAAGGGTATTTCAAGCAGAAGGAAACAATAGCATATGACAAGGCATGAGTAAGCGTGTTACATTCAGGGAAGTGGTGCACGGTCCTGTGAGAACATTAAGAGCCAGAGGGGCAGCAGGAAAAAAATGAAGCCAGTTGATTCTGTGTATTAGAAAGATCATACTTGCTACAGTGGGTTGGACTGTATCAAGGGAGGGGAAGAGGAAGAAGTAGAAGAGAGAGCGGAAATACATGGAAGGCAGAGACACTGGTAAAAAACACGAAGTAACAAGAGACTATGGGTGAAAGGAGGTGAGTTCAGATTGATCCTGGGTGCTGGTGAGACACCAGCTTAGACTTACTAGTCTGCAGTCCAGGAATGAGATTAAAAATAGAAGGAAACGGACTTCCCTTGGTGGTACAGTGGATGACAGACCGCCTGCCAATGCAAGGGACAGGGGTTCGATCCCTGGTCCGGGAGGATTCCACACGCTGCAGAGCAACTGGGCCCACGCGCCACAGCCACTGAGCCCTGCAAGCTGCAACTGCTGACGCCAGAGTCCCTAGAGCCTGTGCTTCACAAGAGAAGCCACCACAGTGAGAAGCCTGTGCACCGCAACCAGAGAGCAGTCCTGGCTCTCGGCAACTACAGAAAGCCCATGTGCAGCAACGAAGACCGAGCGCAACCAAACACAAATTAATAAATAAATAAATGATTTTTTTTTAAATGGAGGGAAATGTGTGTGCTCAGTCACTTCCAACTCTTTGTGATCCCATGTGTAAGAATGATTAAACCTATGGCTAGTAATTGAATCAATGATGTGAAGATTACCCTAAGAGGGTGAACAAAATATGCAGAAAAGAGGGATTAAACCCTAGAGGAAACTTATTCAAAAGACAAGTAAAAGAATTAAAGTCCACTCCCTTCTCAACCAGATGACTGTGAGGAATCAAGAAAAAGAGTGATAGGCAGTGACAGTCTTCTTTAAAAGACACTGTGAAGCATAAACTTATTTCTGCAAAAAATCTTGGATAATGCCATATGAGATCATTTTTGTTTGCTTTAAAATGTACATGATTAAGTTCATTTCCCTTTAGCACCCCAAATATATCACTTTCCAGGATCCAAGATTCCTATGAATTAGACATAAGATCAACATGACTAAGTTCACAGGTGCTCTCAAAGTACAGTGCCAAAGAACACAAGTGCTATGGCAGATGCTAAGAGATATTCCACCTCTAAAATAGAATAGTGGCAGTCTTCTATATTGCTAGATTCATTTTTTTCCATTTCTATTCCCATTCATTTTTTATAAACTACTAGTACCAACCATTTCTTGACTGCCTGTGCCAGAAAATGAAACAAATATGTAGAAAACAAAGGTAAGATTTTTGTTTCTAGCACTATAGTAGACATAAAAAACACAGTAAAAATCAAAAACAGAAAGAAAGACATGTGGGAGACTTCTCCGGCAGTCCAGAGATTAAGACTCCACGGCTCCCCTGCACAGCAATGAAGACCCAGCACAGCCAAAAATAAACAAATAAAATCACACACACACACACACACACATATATAAAGATTCTACCCTTCCAACACAAGGGATGAGGGTTTGATCCTTGCTTGGGGAACTAAGATCCACCCCCATGCTACAAGGTATGGCCAAAAGAAAAAAAAAAGGAAGGAAATTCCCAAATATTTTAAAACTAAATAATACACTTCTAAATATATCATGGGTCAAAGACGAAATCAAAAGAGAATTTAGAAGGTGTTTTGAACTGAAAATACAACATATTAAAATGTGTGTAACATGGTTTAAAGCAGCAATTAGAGGGAAATTTATACCATTAAATATATATTAGAAAATTCAAGAAAGATGTCAGGTCAGTGATCTCAAATTCCCTTCTTGAGGAATCAGAAAAATAGCATATTAAACCCCAAGCAATCAGAAGAAAAGCAATAATGAAGATCAGAGTAGGAATCACTGAAACAGAAAACAAACAAAAAACCAGTAGAAATCAATGAAAACAAAAACTGATTCTTTGAAAAGATGACACAAATGACTAACATTAGAAATAGCAGAAGGCATATATCCCTGCAGATTATATAGGAGTTAAAAGGATAATAAGGGGATATTCAAGAACAACTTTATGCCAAAATAGTCTACCACTTGGATAAAATGAATTCCCTAAAAGACACAAACTACCCAAGTTTACTCAAAGAGAAAAAAGTAAAAAGAAAAAAGATCACTGGAACAAGTGAAAAAATTTTATTTATCAAAATTTAAAACTTCTCTGGGAATTCCCTGGCAGTCTAGTGGTTAGGACTTGGGGATTTCACTGTGGTGGCCTGGATTCAATTCCTGGTTGGGGAACTAAAATCCTGTGAGATGCGTGGTGCAGTGACTGCCACCCCCTTAATCCCCAATAAAAACTTTTCAAAAGACTATGTTATGAAAATGAAAAGGTAAGCTATGGACTGGAAGAAAATATCTGTAAAACATATATCTGACAAGAGTGTATCTATGACACAGAAAGAAATATTAATAATGAGACAACCACTCTTACCCCTGCTCAAAATGGGCAAAAGATCTGACCATACACTACCAAAGAAGATATGTAGATGGCAAATAAGCACATGAAAAGACACTCAATATCATTAGCCATGAGGGAAATTCAAATTAAAACCACAAGACACCTATATACACACCCACTAGAATGACTAAAATACAAAACACTATGTATACCTATCATATGATCCAGATGTGATAGGATTAACTGTCATACTGATCCCAGATAGGATTCAACTCATAGATATCTATCCAAAAGAGATGAAAAATATTGTTCACCCAAAGATTTCATACATGAATATTAACAGTAGCTTTGTTCTTAAAAGCAAAAAACTGAAAATCTAAATGTCCATCAACAAATGAATAAACAAACTGATGTATTCTTAAATGGAATACTATCCAGCAAAGAAAAAGGGACAAACAATTGTTACACGTGGCAGAATCTCAAAATAATTATAGTTAGTAAAACTGAAAGAAAAAAAAAAACTCAAGAGTAAAAAAAAAATTGATGGTTCCTAAAACGGACGTATGAATGAATATACCCTTCTCTTTCCTTTTTTTCCTTTTGGCCTATACAGTTAATAATCAGCATGGGTTCACTGTATTTCTGCTACACAACCCCAAGCTGCAATTGTACACATCCCTTGGGATCACGGTGGTCTCAACTGGAACAGGGTTTTACAACAGAAGTAATAAGCTTCATGTCAATGTTTTCAAGGAAACTGACAATGTAATTCTTCTGTCTCCCACTGGCTTTGTTGTTTCTCAGAGAACACTGAACCATCTGATAAAAGGACATACTGTTAAAAGTGCTCTGTGGAGGCAAGAAGCAAACGCTTCGGAGCACAGTCTGTAATTAAACCCGGTACATTGAAATCTTAAATCTGCAACAACATCTTACCAAAGATAGACTTCTGTAACCAAGCACAAAGAAATGGCAAATCAGTCTCTATCCAGGGGCAATGAGGCCGTCTTTACGGCTCCACCCTCATTTTCTGCTAAATTCTAAGATAGCCATGGCCCCATAGGTATAATTTAGTCTTATTTCTGTGAATTGGACCCTATAAATCTCATCACTTTGTAAAACTGCAAGATAAACTGTAATTCTCCCAAATTTTATTTTTCTCTCAACTATTCCTGACTACCAAAATGCCACTTGGTTCATGTTCATATCTTAACTCTCTGGCTGCCAGCCAAGGATCATCCAAATATCCTCTTTGTACCCTAATTCTTCCCAGGTGGCTCAGATATAAAGAATCTGCCTGCCAATGCAGGAGATGAGAGTTTGATCCTAGGCTCAGGAAGATCCCCTGGAAAAGGGAAATGGCAACCCACTCTAGTATTCTTCCCTGGAAAATCTCATGGTCAGAAGAGCCTGGCGGGCTACAGTCCAGGGGGTCACAAAAGAGTCAGAAACGACTTAGTGACTAGACAACAACAACAACCCTAACTCTTGACTACCAAGCCAAAATAATGAGGGCAAGATACCTGAAATGCAGGGCCTCTGGTTTTCTCTTCCTTTCAGGAGAAGAGTTCTCCACCGCCCAAGAGGCTCTGTGGGTCCCACCCATACCTCATATTTTCTCTTTCCTTATCAAAAAACAACGACCAAAAATGAGAAATCCTTTTTTTTCTTTTTGAGTTCTTATACTCTAGGATGGCTACCTGCTGTTTCTTTCACAGCATGAGTTCCATTTTAAAATATCACCTCAGCAATCTTTTTTCTTCTTTTTCAAAATGTCTTCATCTATTCTTTGGCGGAGAGAGAAAAAAACAAACAAAAAAAATAGCCTTTTTTCCCTTATTGATTCTGTCAAGCACTGTGAAATCCAGACACTCTTAACACAGGAATGAAAAAAAGTCACCTGACAACTAAACTAACACTGGGAGGGAAGGGGAAAGAAGAGGGGAAAGGCCTGTGAGGTAAGGGCTGAGAGGTCCCAGACCTCCAAAGGGTGCTCAGGAACAAAAGCTGAAACTCAGCTACAAATCTACATGAAGGGCTTCTGTGAACCTTGAGTAGAAAGGTTATAAGAAATAAATACCTAAACCATAACCCTAAAATATCTAGGAGGAGGATGGAAGAAGAGAGTTGAGAGGGTCAGGTGTTTCAAGGGGGGATAAACTCAAGTGTAGACACTTGCATTGGCTTTGCTCTGAAGCCCAGCATGGGCACAAGCCAAACAGGGCAGTGAGCCCAGGACTACAGCTGATGCCTGGCTTTCCTGCAGTCTTGAAGATCAGGTTCACCACCACCCTACTTTATATTCCTTGCACACTAAAAAATTTCACATGGGCAAACAGGACTAAATATCTCTTGACGGGAGGTTACATTCTCAGCTACATGGCTTTTAATAAATCATTCCTCATTCTTCTGGCCTATCTGCTGGATCTGCCAGCAATTCTATGACCCAATGATTCTAAAAAGCAAAAATATTTCTCAAGACTTTCCTTATTCATTTAGAAAATATTTATTGAACGCCTAATATGTATTACTGCTAGATTCTGGGGATACAGAGAGGGAAACCTGGTTCCTGCTCTCAAGAGTCTTATAGTACAGCCAGGGACAAAGAGATGCTTGCCACACAGGATGGTAAGTGCTCCCACAGGGGTAAGCAAGGGATGCCTGAACCTAATCTCTAAAATCAACAGGGGGTGTGTGGGCGTAAGGACAGGGCAAGGGGAAGTGATATAGGGACAGACACTTCTTAAAAGAACTTTAGCCTAAGTATCAAGGGTGAGGAACACAGAGAAAACAAAGAAATGTGTTAAGGAATCTAAAATAGTTTGGTTTAGAGAACAGAAAGGACATGTGTGGGAAAAGGAGAATGAGCGGAGATAGCCACAGGAGAATTAGGCAGAGGACAGATCCTGAAGGGACTTGGTACCACTTCAAATGTTCATAAACAAACAAATCAAGATTCATTTTTCAAAAAGTAAATTACATTAACAGAAAAGAAATGGAATAAATTGCTTAACTTCCACAGAAGGAAAATGAAAGAACTAAAAGGCAAAACAAAATAAAATCTTTAAGAAAACCATCAGAACAAAATAAAGAGAAGCAAAGGGCCAAACACAACAGTCATTGTAATAGAAACAAGCACATTAAATTCATCTGCTTAAAAACAAACTCTCACATTGGACTAAAAATTAAAAAAAAAGCATGCTCTTAATAGGAGTCACATATAATATAAAATGACATAAAAAGTTAAAATAAAACCATAGGAAGGGATACGATAAATACAAAATTATAAAAGAATTCAAAACCAATTCATTACATGCAATAAAAAGGACTATTTAACTATTTAAAAAAGATATACAATTCAAGATTAAAAGAATTAGCATTTACTTGCTGAATAAACAATGTAGAATATAACGAGCAAAAGAGTCAAGAATAAAAGGGAAAAAAAAAGCCAGTTATGTTAAGATACCAATATTACTCTCAAAGTTTGACAGATTAGTTTTTTAAAAAATGGATATGGAAGAGTTAAAATATATTTCAAATATTGATTTAGGAGTTATGTACAGGATATACTCTAGGAACACAAACTCTAAGTGTCCATGGAATATACACAAAAACTAGCCATCTACAAGGCCACAAATAAAGTCTCAAATTAGAAAAGCAGATACTATTCAGCCTATATTTTCTATTAAGGTAATAAGAAAATAAGACTTAACCACTTGAAACTGTGTGATGAAGCTAAGCCATTTTAAGAGGAAAATTTTAACCTTAAAGTTTGTTTGTTGGTTGTTGTTTTCCCCTTTGTCCGTGCCACAAGGCTTGTGGGATCTTAATTCCCTGACCAGGGACTGAACCCAGGCCCTTGGCAGTGAGAACACAGAGTCCTAACCACTGGACTGCCAGGGAATCCTGAATGTTTTTATTTTCAAATAAGAGGATTATTTTTAAAAGCATTAACCATTCAACTCAGGTATTTAGAAAAGGGCAACACAATAAATGGAAAGACAGAAGAAAAAAGGAATTAAAGACATAAACAAATTTGTGAGAAGGCAAAAAGTATACAATTAAACAAAAAGCCAAACCAAAAGCAAAGACAATCTCGATCACTTTTAACAAAGCTGACCGAGTAAGAAAGCAGGGAAATGTAAATAGATAACATTAAGAGTTATAAAGAGGACATAATGAGCAGAAAGTGAAAAAGATGAAATGGAAGATACAGAACAGAATTACACAAATACAAGGACAACTTATATCAATAAACTTGGAAGTCTATGAAATTGAAAATTTCTAGGAAAATACAAAATATCAGTTGTCTTTAAAAATCAGAACACCGATGAAGGAATCAAAGACCTAAATAAATGGAGAAATACACCATGTTCATGGATTGGGAGTCTCGCTGTTGCAAAGAGGTGCATCCTCCCCAAAAGAATCTACAGAATCATCAGAATGCCAGTCAGAACCCCAGCAGTTTTTCTAGAAATTTATATACAAAGAAACTATAGAACTAGAATAGTTAAAAGTCTTTAAAAAGACACTAAGTAAGACAATTACATCACATAATTTCAAGACTCAACTGTACAGTCAGAACAGGGTTGTGTTGCCAAAAAGACAGACACATAGATCAATGAAGAAGAACAGAAAGCACAAAAAATAGACCCACACATGTAAGATAATTAATTTCTGACAAAAGTGTAAAGGCAATTAACTGGAAAGTACACAATGTTTGCAATAAATGGTGCCAGAATTGGATATATGGGTTCGGGTGGACTCCGGGAGTTGGTGATGGACAGGGAGGCCTGGCGTGCTGCGGTTCATGGGGTTGCAAAGAGTCCAACACAACTGAGCGACTGAACTGAAGTGATGCAAAAATAATAAATAAAACCAAGAACCTCAATTCATACCTAACACCAAATATGAAAATTAATTTAAAATCGATCACAGATCTATAAATGTAAACCATAAAACTGAAAATTCTAAAAAAAAGATGAAAGAAACACTTTGAGACCCTGGTTAGGGAAACATAGTTTATATGACATACCAAAAGTACAATTAAAAAATATATATATATATATATTTTTAAATTAGACTTTATCAGTAAAACTTTTGCTCTTTAAAAGACACTGCTAAAAAATGAAAAGGCAAGCCACAGACTAGGAAAAAAATATTTCCAAAACATGGCTCTGACAAAAACTTCTTTCTAGAATAAAGACACTTAAAACTCAGTAACACAACCCAAATAAAATTTAGACAATAAATCTGAACAAAGGGTTGACTAAACAAAAGATGTGAGAACCATCAACCTGAAAAGATGTTTAACGACCTTATGCGTGCCTATGGGCTAAATTGCTGCAGTTGTGTCCGACTCTTCGCGACCCCATGGACTGTAGCTCACCAGGCTCCTCTGTCCATGGGATTCTCCAGGCAAGAATACTGGAGTGGGTTGCCATTTCCTCCATCAGGGAATCTCCCCAATCCATGTTTCAACCCAAGGGTCCAGGGACTGAACCCATGTCTCTTGGGTCTTCTGTGTTGGTAGGTGGATTCTTTACCACTAGCACCACCTGGGAAGCCCTTAACAACCTTAGTCATCAGTTATATGCAAATTAAAGCCACTATACACACTCATTCAAATGGTTAAAACTAAAATCTGACTACACTAAGAATTAGGGAAGATAGAAAACTGGAATTCTCACGCCTTGCTGGTAAGAATATAAAATGATATGATCATTTTGGAAACAGCTTGGTAGTTTCTAATAGTAAATTTCATTTACTATATGACTTAGTCATTGGTGGCTCAGAGAGTAAAGAAACTGTGCAATGCAGGAGACCTGGGTTTGATTCTTGGGTTGGGAAGATCCCCTGGAGTAGGAAATGGCAACCTATTCCAGTATTCTTGACTGGAGAATTCCATGGACAGAGAAGCCTGGCAGGCTACAGTCCGTGGGATCACAAAGAGTCGGACACAACTGAGCGACTAACACTTTCACTTTCATATGACATAGTCATTCATTTCCCAGGTATTTTACCCAAGAGAAATGAAAATATATATTTATCTTAAGACTTTTAAGCAGCTTTATACACGATAGCAAAACAACAGAAAAAACAAATGTCTATGAACAAATGAATAAATAAACGTATGCTACATCAAGTGGGCCTTAGGAAGCATCACTAAGAAAAAAGCTAGTGGAGGTGATGGAACTCCAGTTGAGCTATTTCAAATCCTGGAAGATGATGCTGTGAAAGTGCTGCACTCAGTATGCCAGTAAATTTGGAAAACTCAGTAGTGGCCACAGGACTGGAAAAGGTTAGTTTTCATTCCAACCCCAAAGAAAGGCAATGCCAAAGAATGCTCAAACTACCACACAATTGCACTCATCTCACATGCTAGTAAGGCAATGCTCAAAATTCTCCAAGTCAGGCTTCAGCAATATGTGAACCGTGAACTTCCAGATGTTCAAACTGGGTTTAGAAAAGGCAGAGGAACCAGAGATCAAATTGCCAACATCCGCTGGATCATGGAAAAAGCAAGAGAGTTCCAGAAAAATATCTACTTCTCCTTTATTGACTATGCCAAAGCCTTTGACTGTGTGGATCACAACAAACTGGAAAATTCTGAAAGAGATGGGAATACCAGACCACCTGACCTGCCTCTTCAGAAACTTATATGCAGGTCAGGAGGCAACAGTTAGAACTGGACATGGAACAACAGACTGGTTCCAAACAGGAAAAGGAATACATCAAGGCTGTATATTGTCACCCTGCTTATTTAACTTATATGCAGAGTACATCATGAGAAATGCTGGGCTGGAGGAAGCACAAGCTGGAATCAAGATTGCTGGGAGAAATATCAATAACCTCAGATATGCAGATGACACCACCCTTATGGCAGAAAGTGAAGAGGAAAAAGCCTCTTGATGAAAGTGAAAGAGGAGAGTGAAAAAGTTGGCTTAAAGCTCAACATTCAGAAAACTAAGATCATGGCATTTGGTCCCATCACTTCATGGCAAATAGATGGGGAAACAGTGGAAACAGTGAGAGACTTTATTTTTCTGGGCTCCAAAATTACTGCAGATGGTGACTGCAGCCATGAAATTAAAAGACACTTACTCCCAGGACGGAAAATTATGACCAACCTAGACAGCATATTAAAAAGCAGAGACATTACTTTGTCAACAAAGGTCTGTCTAGTCAAGGCTATGGTTTTTCCTGTGGTCATGTATGGATGTGAAAGTTGGACTATAAAGAAAACTGAGGGCTGAAGAATTGATGCTTTTGAACTATGGTGTTGGAGAAGGCTCTTGAGAGTCCCTTGGACTGCAAGGAGATCCAACCAGTCCATTCTGAAGGAGATCAACCCTGGGATTTCTTAGGAAGGAATGATGCTAAAGCTGAAACTCCAGTACTTTGGCCACCTCATGCGAAGAGTTGACTCATTGGAAAAGAGTCTGATGCTGGGAGGGATTGGGGGCAGGAAGAGAAGGGGACGACTGAGGATGAGATGGCTGGATGGCATCACTGACTCAATGGATGTGAGTCTGAGTGAACTCCGGGAGTTGGTGATGGACAGGGAGGCCTGGCGTGCTGCGGTTCATGGGGTTGCAAAGAGTCAGACATAACTGAGTGACTGAACTGAACTGAACTAAGCATAAAAAAGAAACACACTACTGATACATGCAAAGTAAATGAACCTCAAAAACAACCTATTGAGTTAAATAAGCCAAACAAAACACACACTGTATGATTCTATTTATATGAAATTCTAGAAAGACAATGGTTGACTGGGGCCAAAGCTGGATTGATGGGAATTGATTGTAAAAGGGATCAAGTAAATTTCAGAGGGTGATAAAAATGATCTATACATGCAGTATCTAATATGGTAGCCACTAGCCACATACAGCCATGGAGTATTTGAAATACAGCTAAATTTCAGATTTAAGTAGAGGAAACTTAAAATTTAAGTTTAAAAATTGATACTTTGAAATATTTATGTATGTTTGGAATAAGTGTATTTAAATTTGGGAATCTACTTTTTCAACTGTAAATTGTATGAAATCTAAATAAAAGCCAAGTACTTTAATGAAAACCTAGCATTGAATTCAGATGTAAATGTAAAATGCACACTGGATTTTAAAGAGTTACTACAAAAAATGAATGTAAAATAGATTCATAATTTTTTTTATTGATAAATAATATTGGTTACTTTTCCCCTTTGGTAACCATATGCTCATTTTCTATGTCTGTGAGTCTATTTCTATGTTGTAAATAAGTTCATTTGTATCATTTTTTTAAGATTCTACACATAAGTGACTTAATGTATTTATCTTTCTTTGACTTCACTTAGAATGATAATCTCTAGGTTCAGCCATGTTGCTGCAAATGACAATATTTTATTCTCTTTTATGAGAGAGAATATGGCTCTTTCATTATTTGTATGGCTGAGTAATACTCCATTGTATGTATATATAACCACATCTTCTTTACCCATTCATCTGTTGATGGACACAAGTGGCTTCCATGTCTTGGTTTAAGTAATGTGGCTAAGAAACACCGTGCTGCGTGCATCTTTTCAGATTACAGTTTTCGTCTTTTCCAGATATATGCCCCAAAAGTGGGATTGCTGGATCGTATGGTAACTCAATGTTTAGTTTTTTAAGCAACCTCTCTCTTGTTGGGCCTGCACCGATTTATATTCCCACTAGCTTCCCACTGTGCTTCCCAGGGGGCATTAGTGATAAAGAATCTGACTGCCAATGCAGGAGACATTAAGAGATGCGGTTTTGATCCCTGTGTCAGGAAGATCCCCTGCAGGAGGAAATGGCAACCCACTGCAGTACTCTTACCTGAAGAGTCCCACAGACAGAGGAGGCTGGCAGGCTGCGGCTCACAGGGTCACAGAGAGCTGGACACGACGGAAGCGACTGAGCACACACATACCAGCATGGTAGGAGGGCTCCCTTTCTCCACACTTCTCAGCATTTATTACTTGTAGACTCTTGGACAATGGCCATTCTGACTGGTGTGAGGTGATACCTCACTTCAGTTTTGACTTTCATTTCTATAATGATTAGTAATGTTGCAGATTTTTTCATGCACCTGTTGACTATCTTGGCTATCTGTACCATATGTCTTCTTTGGAAAAGTGCCTATATAGGTCTTCTGCCCAGTTTCTGACTGGGTTGTTTTTGTTTTTTTTTAACATTGAGCAGTAAGAGCTGTTTGTATATTTTGGAAATTAAGCCCTTGTCTGCCGCATCATTTGCAAATATTTTCTCCCATTCTGGAGGCTGTCCCTTCGTTTTATTTCCTTTGCTGTGCAAAAGCTCCTTTGGTTGATTAGGCCCCATTTGTTTATTTCTGCTTTTGTTTCTTTTGCACTGGGAGACTGACCTAAGCAAACACTGCTATGATTTATGTCACAATGCTTTGCCTGTATTCTCTCCTAGGAGTTTTATGGTGTCATGTCTTTATCAAAGTCTTTAAGCCATGCTGAGTTTATTTTTGTGTATGGTGTGAGGACAGGAGAAGATTTTCTGAGCCTAATTTCTTGCATCCCCTCCTATCTAGGAAAGCAATAAAATCATTAATGGAGACAGCTGCTCCTCGTGATTAGCAGCAACACTCTGCCAAAATGGTACACGTATCTCCCTTCACCAAAATTACATATAAACTGACTTCCCCACTTCCTCTTCAGAGCAGTTCTCAGAGCTATCTGAGAGGCTGTCTCCCAGGCTACAGTCCTCATTTTGCCCCAAATAAAACTTAACTCACAGCTCTCATGTTGTGCGTGTTCTTCCATCGACAGTATCTTATATCTTCCTTGTGGTGAAAATAAAGGTATACACATTTGTCAAAATCAAAACTATATACTTAAAATGAGTGTCTGATTATATATTATTTATGCCTTGATAAAGATGATAAAAGTATTAAAAAACTGAATCATATATATGTATGTGTGATAATGTGTGTACATAAATGTATAAATGACTATCTTGTTGGTGATTGTTCCTTATCAATAATCGGAAACATAAAAAAACTCATAGGCTGTGGACATGCAAAATTCACTGTTACTCTTAACAGTCAATACATTAAATTATATTAGAGTTATTTAATGTCGGCCTCCATCACGACCTATTGAGATTCTTGAAGGCAAGAATCCTGTCTTGTTCATGTCTGTGATAAGCCTAGCACTGAACACACTAAGTGAACATAGCACTTTGTCAATGTTTTAATAACTGCAGAGCTGTTCCAGACAATTTATAGAGTCTAATTCCCACAAAATCCCTGGAAATTTGGAAATGGAAATCCCTCCCATTTTTCAGATGAAAAAAGGCAGAATCAGAAAGGTTAGAATAACTCACCAAACATCCAGAACTAGTCACTGAAAGAGCTGTGTTCCAAATCCACATCTCCCTTAACTCTAAACCCCATTCTTTAACACTGTACCATATTGCTACCTCTCCAGGTGGGCATTTCATTAACTGTTTGGTGAATGCTTGAATTCAAATAAAAATCAGTATTTAGGGGCAATGGAACCAGAGGAATTTTCCTGAACTTCTAGTGTTATAGCTGCATAGTTTTTAAATGGGTTCCCTTGAGACAGAGAGCAACTTGGCAGCTCTTGCTAGAAGATCAGGAAGGATGGATCTACTAGGGAGAAACAACTCCCTCCCAATTAAACTTCTCATTTGGGAGTCTGAAGGAAAAAAATCACACAGAACAAAGAGCATGGGAAAGAAAAAAAAAGAAACGCTGAATCTGCTGATATAGCTAATTAATGTAAAAGAATTAATACAATAATAACTTCAGCATTCAAAAATGATAAGTTAGGAGATCCTAGAAAGGTGCTATTTCTACATCTTTTAAAGTTCCTTTTTAAATTAGGCTCCTAGAACCTCAGCATTCCTGCTTGAATAATCCATACTTCTGGTTATTTATTCAGCTCCCCACTGCTTCACATTTCCAAGCCATATGCTACAGGAATACATCACCTCATATTTGCACTCAAACATCCAAAGACATTGGTGGTTCAGACCTTTAAGAAGCTTAGAAGAAAGTCCCTATAGAATATAGTTTTAAGGTTAAAAGGCCCAGGAAGCCAAATGCATCTTCTTTATATGCCATGTGCTTGAGAGAAGGTGGGTCATTTCAACAAAAGGACAGGCAATTAGAAGGGTAAAGGAGATAAACAAACAAAAGACTCAAGAGAGTAAAGCCAGCAAAAATCAGTTGAACACTAAAGGCCTCTGAATAATTACAATGCCCTTCTCTGTACTTTAAAATAAATTTTTAAAAATAATTCCACCAAGGAAGATTTTTCAATCAATCCAAGGTCTGGTACACACTGGACAAACCAAGAGGTCTACTGTGCCCCTGGGCCTACACAAGCCTTTAAAAAGAAGATGTTTTTGAAACACATACCCTGATTATCTTAAGTACAAAAATAGCTTTAAGCACAAAAACTTGTAGAATCTGTCACTGGATAATTTTTTATAACAACAAAACATTGGAAATAACTACAATATCAATATCAAAGAAGGACCAAGTAAGTTATATTCCCTTAGAGTCACCATTATTCAATTATTGAAAACTGTCATGAAGATTATGTCACAACATGGGAAACAGCATGTTACGTTAAAAAAATAAAACAGTACAGAAAATTACAAGTGTGGTAGGCCTAAAAAGCTGTTAAAAATGTACAATTTCTGTACAAGCCAAGCACTTCACACATTACCTTATCAGTGCTTTAACAGTTTTGTATGTCTATATTCTAAGTTATATTTAATAGATATGTATCAAATTTATTTAAAATTTTTTTCACTGAAATTTTCAATCTATCCAGATATGTTTCAAAACAGCAGACTTGGACTCAGTTTCATAAAGAATCCCAAAATGCTCAGTCCTCCAACCAATCAAACATGCTCTTATATCTCTCAGTTTAAAAAACTGACCATTGTCAACTAAACACCCCACTCTGGTTACCCCTTCACCCTATATCTCTAATCCACTTCCAAGCCAGATTTCTCAAGAGTTATCAATTACAAGCTATCTCCCATTTACTTCCAGATTCTGTGAATTACACTAATATGAAACCTACTTTAAGTATTTTAAGAAATGAATGCACAAATAATAAGATGTGACAGTGAAGTGAAAGTGACAGTCACTCAGCCATGTCTGACTCTTTGCAACCCCATGGACTGGAGCCCGCCAGGCTCCTCTTCCATGGAATTCTCCAGGCAAGAATATTGGAGTGGGTTGCCATTCCCTTCTCCAGGGGATCTTACTGACCCAGGGATCAAACCAAGGTCTCTCGCACTGCAGGCATATTGCTTACTGTTTGAGCTTTAAATTAGACCTAGATATACAAGGAAGGAATTATGAAGAAAAGTTCTAGAATAGTCTTGCACATTTTTGTATCTCCTATGCTAGCCACATGGCAAGGTACAACTCATTACTGAAAATAATATATAATGAAAAGTATGTATAAATGAAAAATAGAATTACATTCTGCGGTCAATAGTAAAGTATGTTAGTCGCTCAGTCATGTCTGACTCTGCTATCCCATGGACTGTAGCCTGCCAGGCTCCTTTGTCCATGAAATTCCCCAGGCAAGAATACTGGAGTGGGTTGTCATCTCCTTCTCCAGGGGATCTTCCTGACCCAGGGATCGAACCTGGTCCTCCTGCATTGTGGGCAGATTCTTTACCATCTGAGCCACCGGATTTTCGTCGATAGTAAAAATATGGACAAACATATGGCACAGATAGGTCTACATAAGATAAAAAGAAAGTTGGGCTAAGTTTAGAAATTAATATAGGACATGCTTAGAAATTAATGACTAGATTTTCCCAAACCAACACACTATGAGAAGGAACAACAACAACAAAATTTCCCTTCAATGGAGTGTTCCTATTACCAAATGACATAATAGGGTACAAATAGACCAAAATATACTCCGTATTCATCCAAACTAACTTCAGAAAAGACCATACACTCACCTGAAGACTACTGTTTTATATATCTAGGAAACTCAATGGAATAAAAGACCACAGCTAGCTACATGTTCTTGAATCCAGGCTAACAGTAAGGAGTTGGACAAAAAGAGATGGACAGCTAGGACATGATTGGAGATGAGAAGCATACCTTAGCATGAGATTCATCAGCTGAAGACCCTCGCCTTTCAGGAAGCGCTCACGATTAGAACTCAGCATCAGGCAGGAACAGAGGGAATCAAACAGATTTTCCATCATCTCCTGCTCCTCGGCCGTGCTAGGATTGTGTCTTTTAAACACCTGTCAAGCAAAAATATCAGAAGGCACAGAATCATAAGAGAAGGTCTTTTCATCAACCAGCATGCAACAATTTCCGAAGCCTGTCTACTCCAATAACCCTACAACGGAAGAAGCAGAGCCCTATCAAACAAAATTCTCATCTGTTTCCATTTTAGAGAAACTGGGCTTTCTGATTCACAGTTATTAAATAAATGGCTATCATGCAAAAACAAAAAACAAACAAAAAAAAACCCCACAACAACAGTAACAACAGAAAACCACTCAACTGACCATTAGGTTCAGGAGTGATTCATAGTTCCAAGGAGGCAGATTTAATAAAAGCCAACAAAACCTTTTTATTATGAAACATATTCACTGACAGAAAACTCTATAAAAAACATATACAGCTAAGTGAGTAAGGTGAACACCCCTGAAACCATCACCCAGATCGAGAAACAACTTTGCCAGCTACCCCCGCCCCAAAGCTCTCCACTTGGCCCACCTGACCACAACACGTTTCTTCCCCTTCTAAAACAAACCACAGTTCTGAAGGGCAAATCCTGGTCCAAAATAAGGAACAGTTTCTTAACCACCAGGGCTAATGAACTGCCTTATAGACCATTTGTGGCTCATAAGTCGTGGGAATGGCTTCAAGCAGTTTTTATCTTTGCCAGAAATACATGGCATGTCAAGAGGAAAAGCTCTTAACAGTGTATGCATACCCATACAGTCTACTACAAAATGATCAATCTTATAGGAACAGGACTAAGCACTTTCCCAGAACTGGGAAGAGATTCACATTTCAAAGCTCTATTTTTTGGGGTGAAGGCCAATCCACTCAGGCTGCTGGCACCAGGATGGAAGCTGTATGCAAACTGACATCTCAGACACTCCCAACACTCTACAGATTTTATCCAAATGATCTATTTTCAGTCTTGGTTTTGGAATAGCACAGATGAGACTGGTTAGGAAAAAAAAATCTTAACAGTATTTTCAGAATGCCAGCAGAACATTTCGACGGGATTTACATGTCTTACGCTGAGCAAATGGCAATTTCTAATTTCTTCTTCGAGCCTCCAGTGCCACATCCTCCCCCTATCCTCCTCTCTGACCTCTATCCTGTTGCATGTGAAGCTTAGCTGGATCCTAAACGAACAGACTCTAATTTAGTGGTAAACTGACAGCAAGGAAAGTGAGTAATCTTGAGAGTGGGTCAACTGAAAATAATGCGGCATTCTTGGCTCAAAAATATATACTTAAGCGGGAGCACACGTCTTTGGGACTGACAAACGTCAGAAGACTGAGGAAGTCCATACCAGATACATGGTGCTATCTGGTCATAAAGAGCAAATGAACTAAGAAAGGAGGCAAACCATGTGCCTCCAGTGTGACCTGAAGCCTGCCAACACACCCCATATGGCTTGCATCACATGGCTGATTCCTTCCCACAGTCTCCAGCTCCACCTCCCATTTAAAGATACAAGCCATGTATCTTCATGGCAGACAGGAAGCATAAGAATTACTCACGGATAACTGCTGAAGAAGCACATCGATTCCATCCAGCTCCCCAAGCAATTCCCTGTTTTCTAAAAGGGGGAAAAAATAGAAGAAGAAGAAAAAAAAATGAAGCTAACTGTCAGATTTTACAGCCGTCTAACACTGATACATCAGCAAACAAAATCAATACAGCTTGACAGAGTACAAAAGCTGCACAGAGAGCGAGAGGGAGAGCAAGGGGATGCCAAAGGCAAGAGAGCTTGCTGTCATGATCTGAAACAAGCCTGGCTCCTATCCTAACAGAATGTCAATACCGAGAGGGAGCCTCACCATCGTTGTCCTGGAGCAATATGGCCAGCACTTCACTACAATACAGTTTGTTGGCATCGAAAGGCATCTTTGCCTGTGGGAAAACAGGAGAAAGGAGAAATATGTTAAGGGCCCTTGTTTCTTTCCCCAACAATTTTTTCCACAAGTATTAGGATCTGAGTTGGAGAGATGGAGAAGTGAGAACAGGAAAAGGTAGGTTATGGGTAAAAAAAAATCTGTCTCTGCTCTCAAGAGACCAGACTCAAGTACAACGGAGTAAAACCATAAACAGCATTATGTACACAGCAGTCCTCACACTTCTAACGCCCAGATACAAATGTCACCTCCTCTGTGAAGCTGTCCCAGATTCCCCATTGTGAGTCTAGGGACTATGGTCGAGCACATAATAGGTACTCAAATGCAAAGTAGATGAATGAAAGTTTTTAAGACTAAAATCTATCATGAAGCTTCAGTCATGAGTGATGGTCATAAAATTAGGCTGTAAATTAGCCTATGGACAGATGATCAGAGAAGCTGAAAAGAAAGCCAGTTCTTATTTAGATTAGCTGAATGTCTTTGTAACAAAGTAGTTCCTTTTTGGATTTTTAATTTTTTTTAATGCTTAAAATTTAATTTGAAATCATAAACCTATCTGCTTGTGGGCCATAATCTGCCTACTATTTAAAAAGGAAACCACATTAAATATGCAGAAATGTGTGAATATTTTAACACCCAAATTACTACCCACAATTCTTTCCCTGC
Organism: Ovis canadensis; assembly: GCF_042477335.2. Lineage (NCBI taxonomy): Eukaryota > Metazoa > Chordata > Mammalia > Artiodactyla > Bovidae > Ovis > Ovis canadensis. Next base: position 82,051,779 of record NC_091257.1, on the reverse strand, counting down.
TGCATGCTCTGCTACTTGGAGTCGCAGAGGGGACACACGCACTGCAGAGCCCATCTTTCACGGTCACCCACATCGTCACTCCTGCAGCGAGCCTCGAGCGCCTCACCATTAACGACATCCCGTGGATAAAGGGACACAGAGAGGAGCGTGAGCCTCATCGATGTGTTTTTATTTACTGGACCCTCGATCCTCAAAATGCAGGCACAATAACAGCTGTTAATCAGCAGCAACCCTGCTACCTATCCAGGTTTTTGAACTGAGAAATAATTACTGTACCTGAAAAGGATAGGGGAGGTGTTTATCTTAAAGCTAATACCGCCATCCCCTTAGCACCATTCACAGTTCTGTTTGGACATTGATTTTGGACTTAAGAAGGAAGACTGGCCCCTAACGAAGCAATACCCAGCATCTTTTCAGTTCTCTCTGCACGTCTTCCTCATCAAGCCTAAGTGCACCCTACAGGGCTTCAGGAGGCTGACTAGGTATGACCCATCTCAGGTTAAAAGATCTGTAAATACAAGGTCTTACGTGTGCTGACTGCAAGGTATGCTCCCTGGGCAAACTTAAGGTCTTGTTTCAGGAAATTCAGTACAACAGCCAGTGTTTAAATGCAAACTGTGGTATTTTCCACTTTAAGAAAAACAGTTTTATACAAATCAAAACACAAAAGTGAAAAGCTAAGCGGTGAGTATCTCTATCAGAATGAAGAATCTGCTAATAAAATCACTCAAATTATTTAAGTTATGAATACTGATAGTTTGCAGACAAAAGTCTGTCGAGTCAAAGCTATGGTTTTTCCAGCAGTCACGTATGGATGTGAGAGGTGGACAATAAAGAAAGCTGAGCACGGAAGAATTGATGCTTTTGAACTGTGGTGGTGGAGAAGACTCTTGAGAGTCCCTTGGACTGCAAGGAGATCCAACCAGTCAATCCTCAAGGAAATCAGTCCTGAATATTCAGTGAAAGGACTGAGGCTGAAGCTGAAGTTCCAGTACTCTGGCCACCTGATGCAAAGAACTGACTCATTGGAAAAGACCCTGATGCTAGGAAAGATTGAAGGCAGAAGGAAAAGGAGATGACAGAGGATGAGATACTTGGATGGCATCACTGACTCAATGGACACGAGTCTGAGCAAGCTCTGGGAGTTCATGGTGGACAGGGAAGCCTGGTGCACTGAAGTCCATGGGTTTACAAAGAATCAGACATGACTGAGCAATGGATTTATATATTTACTGCTAGTTGAAATAATTTAAGCCATACCAACATATATGCAGCTTTTCAAGGGTCAAGGTTCTTGGTTCAAACAGGATACACTCAACTGAAAGAAGCCAAAAGATATCAGGCCCCTGGAGCAATAGCCTTTCTGTGGTTCCAATGACTCTTGACTTTTACTTGATTGTATAAAATTCTGTCTCCAAGGTTGGGGGGAAGGTTTCCCTCTTTTCCCAACAAGTTATTTATTAGACACTTGCTAAATGTAAGGCAAAAAATTAAACATGACAGCAAACAGGTGAATTTGCATGAACCTGATCCAATACATCATTTAAAAGATAACACTGAATTAAAATTAATTTTATCAAGTAATACATGTATATTAAAAAAAAAGGACATAAATCTAGGATCAGACACACCTAGATTTCACTCATAAGCATGCACTATATATGTAACCCAAAGTCTGCAGTTCCCAAACCATGCGTCATGGGACACCATATTGAATCCACAGGGGATTCCAAGGATTCACAGTATTTCCAAGAAAAGCATAGTGACATCTGACATCTGTGGAATAGTGAATGCATTAACCATTAGCTCCAGGTACTGTTTTCTTTTGGTGACATCCTTTCTTTCACAGGCTGGCTTTGGGTGGTTACTATGATAAAAGAGCTGTGTGAAAACCAGCGTTGAGAAGAAACAAAGATGGTGGTGTTCGATCTGATTCCAAGGTTTTAGAAGTCATGCAGTACTCAAAATGAACACACATCTATCGATAAGTAGCTGTGGTATTTAAGAATGAAATAAAAAATATATTTGAATCCAAGCATCTAATCTAACTACCTTAAATGGGACTATTAGGTCCTTTTTGGCATAGGACCTTATAAAAAAATTACTGAGATATTGATGGCACCATAAATTAAGAATGGTCATCTATGACTGAAGTAATATTCCTGGTCTCAAGTTTCTTTATCTGTAAAATGGAGATAATAAAATAACATCTTCTCTGGAGGGTTACTATAAGAATTAAAGAATATGGAAGTTGCTGTTGTTTAGTCACTAAGTTGTGTCTGACTCTTTTGCAGCCCCATCGATTATAGCCTGCCAGGCTCCTCTGTCCATGGGATTTCCCAGGCAAGAATACTAGAGTGGGTTGCCATTTCCTAATCCAGGGAGTCTTCCCAACCCAGGGATTGAATGCAGGTCTCCTGCATTGGCAGGCAGATTCTTTATCACTGAGCCAACAGGGAAGCCCAATATGGAAGTACCTAACACAATATGGAAGTATTAATAACCTCAGATATGCAGATGACACCACCGTTATGGCAAGAAGTCAAGCACTAAGGAGCCTCTTGATGAAACTGAAAGAGGAAAGTGAAAAGTTAGCTTGAAACTCAACATTCAGAAAGCTAAGATCATGGCATCTGGTCCCATCACTTCATGGCAAATAGATGGGGAAACAGTGGAAACTGTGAGAGACTTTATTTTTCTGGGCTCCAAAATCACTGCAGATGGTGACTGCAGCCATGAAATTAAAAGACACTTACTCCTGGGAAGGAAAGTTATGACCAACCTAGACAGCATATTAAAAAGCAGAGACACTACTTTGTCAACAAAGGTCTGTCTAGTCAAGGCTATGGTTTTTCCAGTAGTCATGTATGGATATGAAAGTTGGACTATAAAGAAAGCTGAGCACCGAAGAATTGATGCTTTTGAACTGTCGTGTTGGAGAAGACTCTTGAGAGTTCCTTGGACTGCCAGGAGATCCAATCAGTCCATCCTAAAGGAGACCAGTCCTGAATATTCATTGGAAGGACTGATACTGAAGCTGAAACTCCAATACTTTGGCCACCTGATGCAAAGAACTGACTTATTGGAAAAGATCTTGATGCTGGGAAAGATTGAACGTGGGAGGAGAAGGGGACGACAGAGGATGAGATGGTTGGATGGCATCACCGAATCAATGGACATGAGTCGGAGTAAACTCCAGGAGTTGGTCATGGACAGGGAGGCCTGGTGTACTGCAGTCCATGGGGTTGCAAAGAGTTGGACATGACTGAGAGACTGAACTGAACTGAACACATAGTAGGTGCTACACGTTTTTCAGATGACCGGGATCAGAAATATCCAGGTTAGAATCTCAGTTCTACACATTAGTTCCTAGCCATGTGATCTTGGCAAAACTGCTCTGCCTCTCTAACCTGCCTGATATCTCCTACGCTGAGTGAAACCGTGGGCTTTATGGGAAAAAAGGAGACTAATCTTTCATGTCTAGCCAAAGACAAAAGTCACCAAGGAAGTTTTATTTCTGTTTAAATCTCACTCAGCGATGACAGTCTCCAAGCCTGCAAAATACCAAACTGCCAAATCACAAGGACATTTAGTCAAAATCTGGAGGAGGGAGAATTCATTTACCAGGTATCTTCTCTTGGATTTTGCAAAGTTACCCAATGGGAGTTGGAGCTTCTGGGGCTCTCCTCCATCCAGGAGCCTGGTGATTCTAAATCTTTCAGCTGTCAGAGTAATTACAGAGTCGAGCACAGGTTTGTACTCAGCACACGCCAGCCCTGAATAAAATTAAACTTCACCTTTTGGGGAGCTGCTGCTTTTTTGGAAAGTACAAGACAATTATGCTACCACCTGCAGCCAAAAGCTGCAAATTATTTCTGCAGCTCACCTCTGGTACCTGGGGCAGGTTCAGACATGGCTCCAGCCCTGTACAATCATCAAAGCAATCTGTGACCTACAAAAATCCCAACTCCTGGTCATAAGAGACCAAGGACTTAGCATCAACCAGTTGTACATACAGTATACTGTAGCCAATTCTCAACTCATGAGCTCAATGCTGAATATTGCAACTGTTTTTGAAGCAATGATTTCATTGGGAAACAAAAAGGAACCTTAATTTTGTTTCTTTAAAAAAGAAAAAAGTGGTATTATTTGGTATTATTTTCCATAGTACACAATATCCTACTAAGTTTGTATTCCCCATTAAAAACTGAACTAGGGTACAGGTCTCTCACACTACAGTTATCTGCTTACTTGTTAAACCTTTTAATGCAATCCTATGAAATGGGTTTTATCCTCATTAGCAGCACAAATTAGTAAGGTTTCATTTAGTCAACGAAAAAAATCCGTACTCTTGCCTGGAAAATCCCATGGATGGAGGAGCCTGGTAGGCTGCAGTCCATGGGGTCGCAAAGAGTCGGACACGACTGAGTGACTTCACGTTCACTTTTCACTTTCATGCATTGGAGAAGGAAATGGCAACCCACTCCGGTGTTCTTGCCTGGAGAATCTCAGGGACAGGGGAGCCTGGTGGGCTGCTGTCTATGGGGTCGCACAGAGTTGGACACAACTGAAGTGACTTAGCAGCAGCAGCAGCAGCATCTCTATACACTGCTGGCTAGGCTACTAGTACCAAAAGGAGTCTCACTAATGTGCCATTCACTTAGGGGTTACTCAAGGACTACTGAATAAACAATGGGATGATCAGTTAGGTAGCAAGGTTTCATAAAGCAATGTAAACATAAAAGGGGTTCTCAGACTTCAGCATGCATCAGAGTCTCCTGGAGGGCTTGTTAAAACACAGATTGCTGGCTCCACTCTAAGCTGGGCAGATTTAGTGAGTCTGGGGTGGGTTCAAGAATGTACACTTCCAACAAGCAGCCAAGTAATTTTGACGCTCCTCATTGGGAATCACACCCAGAGAACAACGGGGAAGAGATGCACATATGATGGAGTCCTACTTCTTGCTGTTAAGGAGTTTAAGGGTATTTGGAGAAAGACCAGGAGCACATGTAATAATATGAAAGTCTCCCAGGTGATGAAGTAAAGATACTCCATGAGGGTATGTTTCATCCAGCTATAGGCGTATGTTAGAACCCAGATCTGCTAACTCCCAGAAGAGAACCAACAAGAAAAAAAAAAAAAAGATTGCTACTCAGAAAAGAAAGAGGGCAGTATGGGCAAAGTAGTGCTATGCAAAGAGTACATGAAGAAAGTCTGGAAGCGTAGGTTTTAATTCTAGTTCTATCTCTAACTAACTATATGAATTTGGGCAATCTTAATTGCCTTAATCTCTATAGGTCCTGATTTTTAATTTTTTATGGAACTTATAAGATTCCTTCCAGTTCAAAAAATGGTGGTGGCAATATGGAAGAGTAGGGGTTTAAGTTGGTTTAAGAAGGTTATGTACAATTTAGAAATACATAAGGCAGTAGTCATTCCTGGTGGAGGGAGGAACAGGAACAAAGACACAGAGGTCAACAATGTTGACCTTTGCAAAGGGGGCAGGTAAAGAGAGGCATGTCTCAAAACTAAAAGGCCAATGTTTCAAAACGGAGAAATGGAAGGGTCAGATCGGGCCAGGTTAAGGGGCCTTAAAAAGTAGGCAGAGATGGTGGGATCTGATGCAGAGGGCATTAGTATCACTGTAGGAAGGTTCTAGAACAGGGAATGGTATAATGAAAATGAAGTTTTAAATTGGTCTTGGAGTATACTGAACAAAAACAGGTAACAAAAATGCTCACATTTCTAGAGACCAGTGGATCTTATAATTCACTGTACATTTATAACCACACGTGGAACATGTCTAAAATACACTGAAGACACAGAGACTAAGAAATACACAGAGACTAAGAAAGTACGTCTGGGAATTTGTATTTTTTAAAGTTCTACTTGTGAAAGTAAGGATCTGGGTCCATCATTCAATCTGATTCACCAAGATGATTATGATGATGAAGATTACAATAAGCACTTGTCCAGATTATGAGAAATAAGAGCAAGGCGTTGCTTTTAAAGACATGCCTTCTTGCTGGCCTCACCCTGAAACAGAACTTTCATTAATGTTCTGGTCAGCACAGAATTTTCAAGAATTTTCGCTTACTAGTAAAATAACCAAATAGCATTTTAATGGTTAGATACCCCCAAATTTTGAAAAACTGTTTTAGAGATAACAACATAGCTATTTGTGCCCCGAGGATCATATAAACACTACGCCTGAAAGGCAAGAGTCAAAAGCTTGCAAGACGGCCAAATGGGCCTCTTTATTACTCTCGTAAGAGTAATGGAATCCAACCAAACACCCAAAGGTCTCAATTTCCCCTCCTGTTACCAACTCATAAAAAGACCGTCAAGTTTCAACAACTATCAAAAGGCAGAGGAGGCCAGATATTCTAATTTAACAAAGATCCCTGATTCAGTACCAAGCCTCAAGCAACTGGGAAAAATTGGTCCTGACCTCACAAAGACAAAAATTATTGGATTATTTTGTATAAAGTTGCTGCCCCAACCTGTGGCCATCCCATTAAGACTCAGGTCCCTGCCATCTAGCCCATCACCTTAACTCTATGTTTTACTTTCCTCTCCCCTACTCCTCACCCCCAAAATGTCTCACGGCTTGGGAGAACAAAGTTTTGTTGAATATCGAGGAAGGAAGAAACTGAGGGGGATGCGAGTGTAATTACACGGGGAACCAAAGGACAGATTCATGAGAGGAAGTCAAAAGGAAGCTGCAAACATGACAATGAGTGAATTAACCAGACTTGACTCTTTCCTGAAGGGAAAGGTGAGGGTGTGTGTGTGTGGGTACACAGGTGCAGCCTACTGAACTACGTACTAAGTTTATACTTATACCAGCAAGCGTGCCCCTACCCACTGATAAGAACATACAGGCTAGCTGAATGTCCTCAAGTCATGTTATGTAAGTCTATGTTACAGATTTAATGGCAACAAAGGGTTAAATAAGAAGGATTTGGGAAGACCTAAATTGTCAGAAAGAGAGGGAACCATGTGGACATATGATATCTTAAGCAGAATCTTCCTCCTCACCCCTGCCAAGACAGTGGTGGTGGTGGTTGGGGGTTGTGGAGAAATTGGACCTGATGCACCTCAGACTTTCTGCATCTCTGTGACCCTCTGGAGCTCAGCAAGGCCAGGACTACCTAAAGAATCATTCCAGACACAAACAAGTACCTCTTTCTCACTAAAAAGCTGGGAATCCTTGCTTGCCCAGAATATTTCAGAACTACAGCACTACGTAGTTCCAAACCTCCTCCCATCACGTCTTTGGTTAACACTATCCTGAGAGAAGCCCTTACCCCTCCCTTTCCTCATTCACTCTATGGTACAGGCACTAAATGGTCAAAAGATGGTCAAAGGACCATGCTAACAAGGAAAGCAAATGAAAGGTCCAACAGATCAACAGATCAATGAATGAGCCAACAGAAATATGAACAAAGGACATCAATAGGAAGCTAAAAGAGAATACAACTGGCTAATAAACAGGTGAAAGCCAATACTTATCCTTGATTTGAAAATTCCAAATTAAAATAAAATGCCAGGTTTCACTTATCAAATTAACAAAATTTTGAGTTTGACAATGCCCAATATTGCTAGGGGAAATAGACATCTCAACTCAGTGGAGCAACTGATAGAGGACAATTCTGCAAAATTTACCAAAAATGTTAATATGCATACCTTTTAATGTGACAATTCTATTTCTAGAAATTTATCCTACAGAAAAACAGACACAAGTGTGCAAAAAAAAAAAGTGTGTGTACATAGGGATACTCACTATTATGCTGTTTTAACAGCAAAAAAACTGTTATGAACAGGGGATGGTTATATTAATTTGGCACAACCATAAAATGGAATACTAGGCGGCCACTAGTTCGGTGAAACAAATCAACTTGCAAAAGAAAATAATGCATAATTCTATTTGTGAAACACATAAACACACACATACACTCCTATTTTCACAGACAATTTCTGGAAGGATAGATAAAATATTGTTAACAGTGGCTGTCTCTGAGAAGTGGAACTAGAAGGAATCAGCAGAGGGGAACTTCTATTTCCAGTATAAACCTTCTGTACTACGTGAATTTGTGTTGACAATATGTTTATATTATTTTGGGGGCTATTAAAGGCTATTTTTAAAACAAATGGAAGAAGAGAAGCAAAGAAAGAGGCAACACCTGCCAAAAGATTCCCAAACGAGATCAGACAGCACAGGAATAACAACCTGTGCCAATGACCCAGTATGAGCCACGCACACAGCAAAGATTTACCTTCAGCCTCTTCAACAGCCACTGCAGAAGACCCTGCTGGGCGGCCTCTGTGCACATCTCTGGCCGGAACTCGGCCATGTTTTCCACAATAGCTGCAAAGAGACAGACACCAGTCATTTGGGAGGGCAACTCTGTTTCCATCTGCAGCCTGCTCCCCCGCCAGACGTTATATTCCTCTTCCCACTTGCCTATATTCCTCCCAGCCAGATGCTGTGTTGTCATTCTTAGATTAACTAGGGACATGCTATGTTTTTTTTTCCCCTTCAAGTTATGTTACAAGTAAAAATCATAACTGAACCTGTCAGAATTCACTTAAGGAATAGTGAAAGGTTTTCTGCTGTGTAGAACACTACAGCAGAATCCACAAAGTGTGAGTACCTGCCTCAGAAGGCCCTCTTGCTGTCACAGTACTACAGTCCCCGAGACCTGTGACGGAAGAGACAGGGGGCTAGGCAGAAGCCTTATAGGGAAAAATCAGTGGACGAATTCAGAGCCTCCTCCTCTCCTGATTCACCCACTTTCAGATCTCTTTCTTCAGATACTATAAGGGAAGCAAGCATGATCTTCTTAATTGAACAAAACAAGGTGCATAGACAGGAAAGGCCATGCTGGCAGAGGTAACTGTCAGGTACTCAGAAGCAAATATAATCGGTCCTGCTACCTCCTACAACAAGCACATTGCTGTTTAATAGAAAAATTTAAAATAAGGAGGCCAAAAAAAAAAAAGTGTATGATTATGAGACTAAAAAAAAGGCCATTAAAAAAAAACAAAAAAATTACAGACTTCCCTGGTGGTCCAGTGGTTAGGAGTTGACCTTCTAATGCAGGGGATGCAGGTTCAATCCTTGGCTGGGGAACTAAGACCTCCACACACCACAGGGCAACTAAGCCTGCTTGCTGCAACTAGAGAGCCCAGGCCCTGTAACTAGAGTCTGTGCTGCAGCTAGGGAAGCACCTCTGCACTGTCGAGAAGAGCCCACATGCCACTACGAAGACCTAGCACAGCCAAAACCAAATGCAAACTATACAAACCAAACCCTCATTCTAATACATTCAGTGCTTTTCTTTCCTTCAGGCCCCTGCTGCCCCCCATGCCAGGATATGTTACTACCAGAGAGCAGATGGAGCTCTGAGCTCTCTAAGCACAATGCCCAGAGTCTTTAGGAGAAAGAGCTGAAGGAAGCAATACACCTCTTTCCTCCTCACTCTTCAGCCCATGTCGGCCTCGCCAATGGCTACTTAAAGGATGTCCAGGCAGCCCCCCGGAGAGTAGACACGAAGCTGTGAGAGCTGGGAGCTGGAGGTCATTTGAATACCTTAGACTACTTTTGACGTTTTCTAAGAAATTCGCTCATTCTTTTTAATCTCCAATGCTTTTATCTTATTCTGCTTATACTTGAGGTGGCTTTCTATTGAACACTAGAATAAAATCCAAACATCTTGCCAAGGTTTAGAAGGTCTTTCATAGTCTGGACGAACCTACTCCTCTGGTCCCATCTCCTATCATCTTTACCTCTCGCTGCCACAGCACATCTCTAGTCTTTCCCCAAAGCCCTTACCTATTCCTGACTTGACAAAGGATACTGCCCTGCCTGAGGGTCTGGCTCACATTTCTCCATCAAAATGCACCTCTCTTCATATTCAGCCTCAATCAGCTACCTGCTCCTACCCAGCCATTTGGAGACCCTTCCTCTTGCCTGGAAAATCCCATAGACAGAGGAGCCTGGTAGGCTGCAGTCCATGGGGTCGCTGAGAGTCGGACACGACTGAGCAACTTCACTTTCACTTTTCACTTTCATGCATTGGAGAAGGCAGTGGCAACCGACTCCAGTGTTCTTGCCTGGAGAATCCCAGGGATGGCGGAGCCTGGTGGGCTGCCATCTATGGGGTCGCACAGAGTCGGACACGACTGAAGCAACTTAGCAGCAGCAGCGCAGCAGCCTCTTCTCTTCCACAGGGCTCCCCACTGACTCCTATTATACTCCTATTACAATACCCTGTATTAGCTCTCCTTTCTGTTCAAGATTTTCCCAACAGCCTGATTCTTAAGAGGAACTGTGCCTAATTCATCTTTAATGTGCCCAGTGGCCTAGAACAGTGCCTGACGAACATCAGATGCTTAGTAGGGAAGAGAAGAATGAATCTCCTGAGCTGCTGGTAAGGGACCAAGCTGAAACTATACAGGTCTTCACAGATTGACAGGCTGGTGCTTTTCCCATTACATCAGGCTCTTTTTATAAACAGTCCGTTAAGACTTCTGATAAGCCTTCTATTCAGCGAAATTCAGCATTAGGCTAACAGATGGCAATGCCAAATTCTGGCTCTAGACTACAACCAACCCCCAGATCACAGACTGCTGTGTTCTCTCTTCTCTTACTCCCTAGGTGCTATGTCTTCCTCCTTCTTTATGATAATTTCCCAGTAGGGAGTATAAAACTACAACAGAAATATGTGGTAGACACAAAGGAGCTGGCAGAAAATCTAACCTCATCAAAATTTCTACTTCTGCTGGGCCTTGTTCATTTCTTAAGCTCTGCTTACAGATTCATCACCTTTGGTTTTATAAGACAGCAAATGGTGATAAACAGCACTACCCCAGACTATAATTTTAAACAGACTATTGGTTAATCAACTTTGCAGAGGGAAAGACTGGGGAGACTTGAAGAGGGGGAGGGGAAATACTGCAGAACAATCTACTTAAATGAACATATGATAAAGGGACAGCCAAGTTAACAGCAATATTGCAACTCACAGTGTACACGGCAAAGTACACATAAGAAGGGAAGGAAATATTAACCCTTTTTCAAATAAAATGTCCTATAAAGGCACAGGTGTACCTTGGAGATATTGTGGGTTTGGTTCCAGACCATTGCAATAAAGTGAGTATCACAATAAAGTGAGAATCACATGAATTTTTTGGTTTCCAAGTACATATAAAAGTTATACTCACACTATACTGTAATCTACTAAGTGTACAATAGCATTATGTCTAAAAAACAATGTGCATACCTTAATTTTAAAAATGTCGTATTAGTGAATAATGCTATCTATCATCTGACAGTGCAGGGTTGCCACAAATTTTCAATTTGTAAAAATGTAACATCTGCAAAACACAATAAAGCGCACACACACAAAATGAGGCACGCCCACTATACACAGTGGTTCAAAAGTTTATAGTTCCACTGAAGAGAAATGGGAAGAAAAACCAATAGAAGGGGATTAAAAAATCCTAAAATATATACTTTCCAAAGGGAAAAAAAAAGAATCCATCCTGCATAGACTTCATCCTGACTTTTAGAGGCAGAGGCAAAGGCCTATTCACAGAAGCCAGCGGTTTTTGTCCAGGAAGGTCACCTACTTAGTGGATTTCTGCTTTTATTACCTGCAAGCCCAACCAAAGCAGCAGTTATATGAAATTTACACAAGGGTCTTCATTTCTGAATAGGCAGTTTGGGAGCAGAAAAAAGGAAAACCCTCTGGCTGTTAACTCTATTACAATGGAAGAAGGAAATGAGTGCCAACCTCCAAAACAAACAAAAACTCAGGAAGTGCTGGGCACTCTCCCCCTTACCCAGAGTGTTGTGGACGCCGTCCGCCTCTTCCTTCACAGACTCATCCAGACGCTCCAGATTCTGCACAAGCAGTGCGACCACCTGCCCGTCCACCTGTGCATCAGGGAAGCAAGAGAAAGGGGTACATGTCACAGGATGGTCCCCAAAACGTTCCCACTCCTGTCCCCCCTTCTCTACGGAACAAGCAGAGTAAACAGCCTCCACTTGTGGTCTGCAGGGTGCTTTCCCATCCAAGATCTCTTTGACCTGGAGGCAAAGAAACAGCAGGCCTCATTATCCCTAACTTTAGATTGAAGCTTAAGGGGCAAGCTAAAATCCAAGGTAACAGTGAGTGAGTTACATGCTAGCACTTGAACCTAGGCCTTCTGAAATCAAGTCGTGTGCTCCTTCTACTTCTAGAGAGTATTGAAACACCTTAAGAAAACGCCTTCTCAAGTCACAAGTTCGTTCAAGTGAGAAGCACATTTCTCGACTACAGCACCAAGAGATATTCAGTTGGGAAGTTTACTTGCCGTATTTGACACTGATCTCAAAACTTCAGGTTAAACTCAAACCATTTCTAAGCTTCCATAATCAGGCTTTTATGAAACTATTACCTTTGATGAACTTCTGACCCCTTCTCAAAAAGAATCTTAACATAATAAAATGCCTTATGTTTTATTATGTATGCCTAAAAAGCAATTTTATTTCTCTCATTTGATTCATATAACCACATACCACTTACAAGAAATTTTCAGTAGCCATGTCATACAGATGATATTCAAGGGATTAGTGACCTGGCCAAGACCACACGATTACTAAGCAGTGGCAGCAGAAGCAAAAACCAAGCTTCCTTCTTAGATGAAACAATGTTTACACCACTTCATGCTACCTTCTGACACAATGTGTGCCCTTACACAGAGACTGCCATTGAGGAACCCAGCAGCACCCCGAGGAAGATAAGTAAGGAAACAGAAACACCTAATCAAGAAGTGATTATCTACTGGTAATAAATTTCCAAGTCACAGCCAATAAGTAAACCTATACCGGTCGTCAAGATCTGCTGCATACCCATGGTGCCTCCTTTCTCTCACTGCCCCAGCTTCTTCACTTAGGAAATGGGAATGAGGTGTAAAGATTAAATGAAACTATACAGCATGCCTTACCCCGGGTCTGGTTCAAAAATTAAGCAGATAGCCCTTTCCTTCTTCTGATACCTGGTTATCACTGTTCCATCTCTTGCACGGGCTAAGAAAAACTCAAATTTTGTGAAGGCAGACATTGCACCCTCATTTATCTTGGTACACTCTTCAAAGTCAAGGGCAACAACTACACATACCAGACATTCAGTAATTTTGCTAAATTTAAATAAACTGACAAAACATTTACTTTGTGTACTGTAATCGTATTTCTACATATATTGCTTCATTTACTCTCAAGTATCCCTCACAGCTTTTACATGTGAGAATACAAAGGTCCAGAAGGGTTAATTAGCCTGGTCAAAGTCACAGAGCTTGTGGCAGAAGTGCCCAACTCCAAGACTATTTTTTCCCATCACATCCTGTCACTTTGAGTGAGGGGAAAAGGAGAGGAGAGAAAGGACGGGGAAGAAATGATCTCATCAACTGATGCTTCCTGAATACTTCTGCACAAGGCACTCTACAGACAATTCAAACTGAGCCTGAGGATGGAACAATGGCAAGAGAGACACATCTTGAAATAAGGCCTCTTTACTCTTTCCAGGTGAGACTTGAGGGATGCATCCAGATGGGGGAGAAGTTGAAACTGTTGACTAATTCGGGATACCTGCATCACCAAGGAAGCAGATTTGCTAGGCTCTCCTTTCTGCCCCGCTGTGAGGACCCTAGCTGCAGATTGGAGGAGATACTGATGCCAGAATTGAGAGCTCCTATAAATAGGAGTAAGAGCTGTTTCCCCCTCTTATATATTAAGGAGATATACAATCTTGCTCTCAAATCTCACAGCCAGCAAAAGCTTCAAAGAAATCCACTGCAGTGTTTCCTTAATTAATTGGACAATTTGGGTGTGTGAGAGAAAACAGAAAAACATCTGGGGGAAAACATGAACCATGTCACTGTTTGTTTTCCCCTAAATCACCCTGATTGACTTGTAATCTTCCTGAATCCTACAGCAGCAGACACTGCAACTCCGCTGGGTATCACACTGCTTGTCAGTTCTGTGAACTGCCTCGCCACTCTCAATTGCTTACCGCTGCCGTGTCTGCATTATTTTCCCTCCCTTTCCTCGATTCTTCGTTCTGTTACCAGAGTCGGCTGTCTGGAAGGTGGTGGGGACAATGCATGCATGCTCAGTTGCTCAGTCGTATCTGACTCTTTGCAACACCATGGACTGTAGCCCGCCAGGCTCTTCTGTCTGTGGGAGTTTTCAGGCAAGAATACTGGAGTGGGTTGCCATTTCCTCCTCCGGGGCATCTTCCCGACCCAGGGGTCCAACCTGTGTCTCCTGCGTTTCCTGCATTGGCAGGTGGATTCTTTACCACTGAGCCAGGCAGTAAGCAACACAAATCCCAGAACTAGATGGTTATTGGTAACGGGTCTGGCTGGAGAAAATCTTTTTTCCTTGCTACAAAAATCAAACTTCTAACAAACAGCCTTATTAAGCTTGCAAAGTGTGAAACTTTATGTTTAGCTGGGTTAAATGCAATTTTATCTGATTGCAGGAGGGTCAAAGCAGTCAAAATACATTTAGCTGAGAAAACCCTCAGAAAAATATTTGTATTATGCATAGCTCCGGATATAATCTAGTAAGAAGCACAAATTAGCATTCTGTCCCTCTACACTCTTGGGTCTACCGCCTTCATGACTATTTTTTTGGACCTGTGACTAACTCTGAAACTAAAAACAAATTCTTCTTAGGGATGAAAGCATCAGCTACAGCAACACTAGCCTTGGAAATCGTGACTGTCTTAAGTCTGATGTTTTCTGATAAGTCATTGGGTATTTCCGCTTGTTAGCATATCTGCCAAACAATATTCCACCAGATTCTACCGAGACAAAGTTCAGGGGCAAAATCAGTCGTATTTTTCCGCTTGTGCAGAGATGGTAGATACAAGAGAAAAGGAGGGAATAAGAAAAGGACAGATGAGCAGAGATGAGAGGGTTTGAAGGATTCTTTTTCTATCTTCCACAATCTGCCAACAAGGTTTCTTGAGTCTGACTGGGGTTCTTCTACCTACTATGAGTTCTGGAAATTTCATTTTTAAAAAACAATAATAAACCCTCTCCCCAACCCCTACATACACACCCACTGAATCTTGACCAAGCAGTAAGTTTTGAAAATGCACATGGTAATATGGTTATAATGCAAAACTTAGGCCTGCTGCAACCTATCTCATATATAGACCTACTACTGTTATTCCCACTTTACAGAAGAAGGAGCTGAGTACAGAGAGGTTACGTAACTTTTCCAAGGTTACACAGCTGGTAAGTGACAAAGCACCACTCTGGCCCCTCCCCTGCTGGGAAGCACATCTCAGGAAAGACAAGCTTGTAACAAGATGTCTATAAGCCAATGTGATGAGTGCTGGGATGTACCAAGTAGTAGAGGAACACAAATTCTGCTCAGGTGATGAGTCTGAAATAGGACTCAGGAGAGATGAAATTTAAGTGAGGCTTTAAAGGATGAATAGGAGTATTCCAAATAGCCCAGGGGAAGCCAGGCTTGCCAAGCTGAAGGCAGATGTGAGCAAAGACATGGGATTGCCAAGTGCATGGGAAATTTTGGGGACTAGTAAGTGGGGAAATGACTGTAATTTAATCACGACTCTCAAGGAGTCTTCTTTAGAGAGGCATGCCAGAAGAACTGCCATCAAAGCAAACAGTCTTGCGTTTCCACTCTTCAGAAAAGAATCTGTTTTCCAGGCTACCAAGTCAACTTGTTACAAAGCACAAATATTCGCCTCTGTGTAAGTAATAGCAGTGGATGTAAACCAAATTTTAAACCCCGAAGATCCCTGAGAATGCCAGGACCGCACTCTCTCCCTACAAATGTGCTGTTCTATTGCCTAGGACCTCCAGCTGGGAAAAAGACCAAGGCAATAACTGCAAACTGCACATCACAATAAATCCTGCTATATGCCCTCTAGCCTCCGCTCGTGCAATTCCAGGCCTCCGATATTGGCCCCAAATTAAAACTACGAGGACAACTCAACCCTTATAATATGAGAATATTTATCAAACTTCTTCCTGAATGCAGCACAAAGGTAGGAAAACACAGATGAAGACCACCTACCAGTTCTGCTGTCTGACATTTACTGATGGCTCCTGACTGGCTGCAGATCAGCAAATAATATATGGGAGTCTAGAAATGTTCACTTGTTTGTGATTCATGCCAGTCCCACCAGTATAAAGCTGTAAGAGTCAAAACTTTAAAATAATATAATAAAACAGAAACTAAACAAAACAAACAGAAAACCCCGTACAGCAGCTACTTAATGGTTCCCCAGTCTGAGGATGAACTGTTTCTTCCGAAACAAACAATAAAATCTGCAAGATCCAGCTTTTGTTGGTGGGCCTGGCAACACAGAAGACACAAAGGGGGCTTTTGTGTGAACTGCTGTTTCTAGGTCCGTTTTACAGGCAGCAGACCAGCTAGCTGATCCTCTTTCGTCTCCTCTATTCACACAGGCAAAGGATGATAATTAAAATCGGTCCAGGGACCAGGCAGGAAGGCTCATTCAGGGCCACTGCAATTAACCTCTGGAAGGCAAGACTACACAAATGACACTGTGGGGACATGGAGAAGGAGCAAGTGCCACAGCCTTCCTTCAGATGCTCCTCCAAACAAAAGACACCCTGATGCCGTCCTTTTCTTTCTGCACGGCGGTTCAAAGGAAAAATAAAGGTCCTGGATTCGACAAAAGTGGCAGTTCGCTCCAGGAAGGAGCTTGAAAGAAAAATGGCCATAGAAATTTTCATCATACTCAGTCACAAATGGCCCTGCTGGACTCCAGCCTCTCTCTCTGTAAGAGACAGTCCTCCATATCCAGTGGGTTCACAACCCCTTCATTCACACCAAATGCCAGCTGCGAGCATGGCACATGGGAAATTTCTCGTGTCAAGAAGCTTGAAAAAGAAGGGTGAGGAGGGGCTGGGCAGTGTAGCAACGGGGGTCTCAGAATCATTTGGGGTCCCAGCCCCAGCCATTCTAATTCAGCACGTATTGGATGGGGCCAGAAAATAGCCTAACCAAGCACCCCAGGTGCTTCTAATCCAAGGAGCTATACCGATCTTTGATGAACTCTGCACACTGCAACAAAACCAGTGCTTAGGGCTTCCCTGGTGGCTCAGTGGTTTAGAATACCCCTGCCAACGCAGGAGACGTGGGTTTTGATCCCTGATCTGAGAGGATCCCACGTGACACAGAGCAACTAAGTCTGTATGCCAGAATTGCTGAGCCTGAGCTCTAGAGCTCAGGAACTGCAACTGCTGACCCCATGGGCTAGGGAACCCAAAACAAGAAAAGTCACTGCAATGAGAAGCCTGAGCACCGCAACTAGAGTGTAGCCCCCACTCTTCACAACTAGAGAAAAGCCTGCACAGCAATGGAGAACCCAGCACAGTAAAAAATAAGTAGATAAATAAACTTATTATAAAAAATACACCCCCAAAACAAAACCAAAAACCCTGTACTTACTAACGTTCTTAACCAGAGAGAAAAGATCAGACAGTAGAAGAGAAGAGAAATGATGGAAACTTGAAGAGAGAGATAGCTTGATGGGTTAGATAAGAGGTCTCATAGGTGGTATCAGGCTAAGAGGCTGGATTGGCCCTGCCACTGGCCCTCTGGTCAGCGAGGGAAGCTGGTGCCATGGGCCAGGATGGCAGAGGGGACCGCAACATGAGGGAGCTTATCTCTGCTATTACAGGGGCTAGCTGAGTGACGCGGGGGAAGGCTTCACTTCTGCAGCTGGGTTTCCTCATGGGTAGAGTGGGCTGATGAGACTACATCAGTTCACCTCACATATAAATTCTTGCAAGTGGCTGCTGCCTGGAGTAACAGCTGAGGAAGGCTCTGAAGCCTTGCCTAGTTTCAAAAAAACGGGACACAGAAATCAGCTGACCCTGACTTCTGCAGTCAAGGGCTGCTACTAGGGCCAGGGTAAGCTAGAAAGTTTGTTCTTGCTTTTAACATTCTCTGATCCCCTATCTGCAAAACAAATAATAATGATACCTGTGCTCACCAGCACTTGGGAGTACAAAGCCTAGAGCCGAGAGCAGAAAAGAAACTCTTTTCCTCAAAAACTCCTTGTAAAACAGGTCAGAAGCAGCACGGTGAGGGCGGGCGAGCCAGAATTGGAGTCAAAGAGAACAGAGGTTCAAATCCCAGCCTTGTGACCACAGGCAGGTTTTGTCTCTCAAAGCCTTAGCTCCATGGCTGTAAGTGGGAATAGTAGCAACAACACCCTTCTAAGGGGACACGGTGAAGACCAAATAAAGTGTAAAGGTCTGCCTACAGCAGACTGTCAATAAATGCCAGGATTCTATACCCCCTGCCCTAATACAGTTCCAAAGAGTAAGATACCCCAAGGTTGCATTCTCCTTTCATATTCTTATTCAGCCCAGCCTTGCCACAGAGCTCTCTCTCCCCCTGATACCACACACAGAGACAATGGTGGGGATGGTGTGGACACCATTCACCCACCTGCAAAACCCCAGAGGGCCGTGCAACTTACCAGAGCATCAGTGAGCACTTCCGCTCCTTCTTCACTCTCGTGGAGGGTGTCTATGTCTGTTAATTCCTGAAGCAAATCAACCACCGCTATGGACACATGTGAAGAACGTTAAGGGTAACATGCACACATGAAACCCCTGCTGCTGCTGCTAAGTCGCTTCAGTCATGTCCAACTCTGTGCGACCCCACAGACGGGGGCCCACTGTCTCTGGGATTCTCCAGGCAAGAACACTGGAGTGGGTTGCCACTTCCTTCTTCAATGCATGAAAGTGAAAAGCAAAAATGAAGTCGCTCAGTTGTGCCCGACTCTTAGTGACCCCGTGGACTGCAGCCTACCAGGCTCCTCTGTCCATGGGATTTTCCAGGCAAGAGTAGTACCGGAGTGGGGTGCCATTGCCTTCTCCAATGAAAACCCTAGTGACATTCTATTAAAATATTTGGCTCCCAGCCAATTCCTGGTCAATTGCTTCACCACCGTTTACCTTTAATACACTCTAGTTTCATAAACATCTCTTCAACAAGGTTCTAATCACAGTGGCTGTTCAATAAATGTTGGTAACTGCTTCACTCAGGCTCTTTCCCTTATGCTGCCTTCCTGGCAACTTATTCCATAGGTTCACTACATCTTCATAAATTTCACAGCTTCAAGTAGATCACTTGGGTGGTCGCTTTTCCAGTGAGAAATAGGCCAACACCCTTAACCTTACCTCATAATTTAAATTCTTGGAACTGAGTAAGTAAAATCTTAACTACCTTGTACACTTTACCTTCAAAGACAGTAATGATTTTTTCTGAGCACGACAAACAGATTTAGATTGTAGAGGGAAGGATTTATGTTGGACTGTGCTAGACTCCACCAACCTCCCTTACCCTTAAATACACTTCTGCTTTGAACACAAAAGGAAAGTAAACGATGATTACGGACTAGGCAAAAAGAGAAAGAGGGGGACACGTAAGAGAAAGGACACACAAAGAAGAGAATACAGGAGCTATGTTTGGTAACTGGTAAACTGGTAGCCTGACCTAAGGGCTTCCCTAGTAGCTCAGTGGTAAAGAGTCCACCTGAAAACAGACACGAGTTTCATCCCGAGGTCAGAAGATCCCCTGGAGGAGGAAATGGCAACACATTCCAATATTCTTGCCTGGGAAATCCCATGGACAGAGGATCCTGGCAGCTACAGTCCATGGGGTCTCAAAGAGTTGGAAATGACTTAGTGACTAAACAACAAGAAGCCCGAACTAAACTAAGTTTCCCATACATACAGACATACACACACACACACACCACTTGCTGTCAGTCAGCATCTCCTGAATGCTTAAGCACTGTGATAGAGACAAAGGCAAATCCATTCACTCTGGGCCTCAGTTTCCTCATCAATAAAACGAGGAAGTTAAGGTAATTAAAGACATTTAAACAATTATACAGGCTTCTCTAGCGGCTGAGATGGTAAAGAATCTGCCTGCAATGTGGGAGCCCGGGATTCAATCCCTGGGCTGGGAAGATCCCCTGGAGAAAGGAATAGCTACCCACTCCAGTATCCTTGCCTGGAGAATTTCATGGACAGAAGAGCCTGGCAAGCTACAGTCCATGGGATCACAAAGAGTCGGGCACAACTGAGTGACTAACACTTTCACTTTCAAACCATTATATACCATAGGCGATTATCAATGTGTAACAAATGAGGAATACAGACAACCTGAACTGCAGACATCCTAAAAATATGGAGCAATCAAATTGAACTGGGACAGATTTGCTAGAAGACTGGTCAGAAAAGAGGCAACTAAAAAGATGAGGGCAGGTAAACTGGAAAGCAAAACATCAGGAATACAGGCAGAGAGATTAGAATGTAAGAGGGTATATGAAGGGGAGAAGAAAGAGGATTAGGAAAGCAAGGAGGGGAGACAATTATAACTGGAATCATATGAAGAAAATAATGTCTTGGAAGAATAACCTAGTAGCTATGTGCAGGAAGCACTAAATAGCACTGTGAGGGCTGGGAGTGGGCAGATGTGGGGTGCGGGGCAAAGTCAAGCCTGAAGGAGCAAAACCTGTTCTGAAGCTACCACACACACAAGAGTCCAGAAGACGATGAAGGTCTTATCAGGGCAGGGCAGTTTCAATACAAACTGGAAAAGAAAAAGATAATAAGAAAGATATAGGACCTATTAACAAGAATGACAGGACTTGCTCACTGCCAACTGATGCTACAGATATTTTATGACATCTTTTGCTAAAAGAAAAATTATTCAAAGCTTTGTTTGTTTTTATCTATAACTGACAAATTGGCCATCATGAATAAGCTTTCTGTGTTTTATTCTCTTGCACATTAAAGAAATATTTGTGCAAAACATGGGTGTGCTATGAAACTCAATGTATATGAAAAGAGAAAAGGTCTCTGGACAAAATTCCTTCATGCTTATACAGTATTTACTAACAAAGTAACTAGAAAGCTTTTGACTTAAAAGACCAGGTATCATAACTGACATATAGTAAACCAAAATACATAAACTGAATTAATTTTTTTTAATGGCCTAATCAAACTAACCTCTAGAAATGCTGAGTGTTAGGAATTAGTAGTTCTCCCTTTCTAAACACTGCAGTAGACACCATCATAATCACTAGCATTTTTAAAAAGTCATCATTATGCCAAATAAGCACTGTGCTGCTCAGTTCTCACAATGGCATGATCCCTATTTTACAGACAGGAAAGTGAAAGCTCAGAGTGGTTAAGTAACGTACCTAAAGGTCACTGCCACAGTAAGGGAGAATGCTAGGTTCACATGATTCCAAAACCAGTATCGCTGCCACTGCTCTTCATATTAATGCAGAGGGGAATATACACCAGCTTTAACTACAACTAAATTCTAGCTAATGACCCTACTATGATAACAGAGAAAAGGACTGTCATTTATTTCCATCATAAATTATTTAAGTTCCAGGAAAAAGGACAAAATGCTGACAACACCCCCGTCATTCTCCTCATCTAAAAAGCTCCCATACTGATTCTCTTGAACAGTTTTTACACATGAGATGTAAAAATATTATTTATCCATCTGTATATTTAATAAGCATGACGACATTTCATCCATCCGTCCATCCACCCACGGTGGAGTCAAATGTCTATAGGACAAGGATGTGAACCAGGCATGCAATAGCTACTA
This sequence comes from Ovis canadensis, assembly GCF_042477335.2. NCBI lineage: Eukaryota > Metazoa > Chordata > Mammalia > Artiodactyla > Bovidae > Ovis > Ovis canadensis. The sequence goes on along the minus strand of NC_091257.1, from coordinate 82,030,073 downwards.
TCTTTACATTCCCAACGTCATGCCTCACTAAGTACTTACTAACCTGATATGCGACGATTATTAATTAAACATTAACCTCGAAAAACATGTGGGATATATGTGAAAAAACAGACAAAGAGTCACAGCAAACTCAAGGATGGGGCCATATCATATTTATCTTTGCTTCCTATTTTTAGTGAACCAAATTATCGCCAAATTATTAATACTACGGAATCTTGCTCAAGCTTCTTTATTTCTGTATAGCTTATGTGCCTCATCTGAATAAGGTGGTAATGATCTCTGCCCAGCCTATCTCACCCAGTAACTATAAGGAATAAATGACATCATGAAGGTCAAAGGGCAATTAAATCAAAGTACTGAGAAAACAAGAAAGCACCACAGTAATCGTTGTTAGTCAGTTCTTCCCACAGAATGGTCACACCTTCACTATTGCCTTCATTTTTTCTAAAACTTCTAAAATCTAAAATTTAAGCTAACAACACCACGATCCTCCCTTTTTGGGTTACATTGGGTTGAAAATCTAATTTTATATTTCAGCTATGCCACAGAAACTCAGATTGCTCAAGTCCTTTTTCGGCCTCTCAAGTTTTATGGGACAGGCAGGTATCCTATTTTTCTTTGATTATTCTTATACCATGCTCACAAATGGGTCACAGTAAACCTGGAGAAAAAAGGAAAAGAAAATTTGATAATGGTGGTGGTTTTATATAGGAACAGAATAAATGTCTAACTCTTATCAAGAGCAGCTATTTCTTATAATGGTCCAGTGGATATCTCCTTGCCTACATTCCTGCCTCAGTTGAGAAATCAAACAAGAAACAAGTTACCAGCTACCAGGTCTGGCAAACAACTCAGCAATTCTAGCACTAACTGATTTTATGTAAATTCTCAACTTTCACCAAACAGCATTTCAGCAAGGCAGTAAATGAGTCCATAATTGTAATCGACTCCTGAGTAATATAATATGACCCATAGATGGAGGTCATTTGAGGACCAGAAAGAAGAATAAGAAGCAAAACTAAAGACAGACAGATGAACTCTCAATCTTGATGAGAAAATTCAGCATGGTCTGCCACCCAGCCAGCATTTTTTCACAAGCAGACTCTGGGCATGGGTGATAGGTTTTTCCACTGTAGTTACAATTTCATTTCACAAGGTAAAAGGCTCTCCCATCAGTGTAATAGGAAAACAGAGAGCCTATCTCTCTGTGAATTACTAAAACACAGTTTGTGACAGCCTATTCTGCCAAGTCAGGTAGAAAGGCCACCCCATTCATTCCCCCAGCACCTGCCCACTAGGGGGGCAATACACCAGTATAATAAGAAGTGAAGTAGAAAAGACCAGCTGGGCACAAAATGGTCCACAACCCAATGGCTTTTTACAAAAAGAGGGGTGTTGGTTTTTAGTTTTGGGTTCTAGATACTTGTTTTTGGCCTGATCTCATGGAGAGTCTTAGGGCAGAAACAGAGCATTAATTTCATTACTCTCCAATGAAATATGGCCATAGGAACAAAATTATTTTTTTAAAAAAAGATAAAGAGGAATAAAATATATTAAGCAGATGCCTGAAAAAAGTCATTTCAAAAACGTGTCTTAAGAAAAATGACCAGTCTAGAGTCACAGTAAATAACTGATTTAATGGAACAAATCTGGGTGGGTTTTTTTTTTAAGTCTTTTAAAAATTTTATTCCTAGGACAATGCTTAGATATAGCTCAACTAATGCAGATGAATTTCTAAACAGACAAAATGGTCTTTTCCTCCTTTTCTAGCAGTTGAAAGAGAACTACCTAGAATGAATCTAGAACCTTAATTTTATCCCAATCCTTAATCAAAATAACATGAGTGGGGGAAATGCTCTCATTCTACATTTACTAGGTACCCAATAAATGTTCGTGGGCCCTACCACAGCACAGGGGAAATGTCCCAAGCAGGCCACAACCACCCTAACCCTCCAAAGACATGGAATTCACCTAAAACTCATAAGAAGATCAAAAGTTACATTAAGAGATGCTTTTCCTAGACCGCCATTTTGGTACTTTTCATCTAATCTGATTTATTTCAGAGTGCATTGAAACAGCTCCAAAAAATGAGTGTTCGGTTTATCAGTATAGATTATCAGGGAAGCTGGACTATCAATGAGAAAAAGAAGTAAATTCTTTTCCATGTAATTTTGATTCTAGAAATATCAAGATGAGAATAGCTCCCAGCAAAACAACTGCTTGAGACACAGAAGTCTTGTTAGACACTGCTTGCAGGATAGTACTGGAGCAATAACCAACTCCCTTCCAGTCCAACTAGAAGAAAGTCCTGAGGAGGTGCAAACCCTTCCCAGCCCTATTCCTGCTCATCAGCATGGGGGCTCAAACACGAGGTACTCCTTGTACACACCCTCTGGGATAATACGGTATGTCACAGTCACAGACTCAGACTGCTAAAGTTCAACAATCCCTGCTGGTCTTTATATTAAAAAAAAAAACAAAAACAAAAACCCGCCTGCTCTTTATTTTCCAGTTCCCACAGCAATTTTTCACAAAATCCAACAGGACAACTTCACTCAAGTTTCCTGGCTTACTAGGGTCTGAGAAAACTAAGCAGTAATTTGGAAAAAAATAGTGCTAACAACCACTCCCTATTTCAGACAAAGTAGCACTGCCCCATCAGCACCAATAATCCACTCTGCAACTAACAAAACGAAACCCCCCTTCCTGCGCAGGAGCACACAACCCACTGTACTGATGCCCTGAATCAACAGTCCAATGTGTGCTGAGTGCTACGTGGCTGCAGTCATGTCCGACTCTTTGCGACCTCGTGGGCCGTAGCCCGCCAGGCTCCTCTGTCGGTGATGTTCTCCAGGCAAGAATATTGGAGTGGGTTGCCATGCCCTCCTCCAGGGGATCTTCCTGATTCAAGGATGGAACCCACATCTCTATGTCTTCTCCATTGGCAAGTGGGTTCTTAACCACTAGCACCACCTGAGAAGTTCACTCAGAAGTACAATGAGACCTCATTTTTCTGAATCACAAATGGGTGAAGAGAAAGCAGATTTGAAAAAAAATTTTTTTTTGGTTTAGATTACTCAACAGTTTTTAAATGAAAGAAGAGGGTATTTAGATGGGGGCAGTTGTCATGACTCTAAAAATAAATAAAGCCATGGACCTGATATCCATGTAAGTCTGAGGTGACTACACGGGCACGTCAGCTCTCAGCACGTGAGGAATGGCAAGCTCCACTGCCAAGGTAGACCCTGTAAAAATACACTTGAAACGCATCCTAATCCCTAATCTATCAAAAGCTTATGCATCTCCAACGCCCAGTTCTCTAATCACTGCCAAGCCAGAGACGATGTGTGTTTTTTCAGAACTCCAGTGGTATTTTCTGTGCAAAACACTCCAAGGGTACTTACCACACAGCAAGGGAAGTGTTTTTGCTATCAACTGGAGTTATTATTTCTTGCCACCCTAATAGCACCCAACAGGGCTTATCATACAAAGGAGGAACCCAGTAAATGGCATGATCTGCCATAGGACTTTAGAAAGGATTCCACTGACTCATCCCTCAAGTTGAGAACACAGCAGATGACATGCAAAAATCAGATATTTATGGATTTCGTGCCTAGATATTTTTTTTTCTTTTGGTGATAGCAGCAGAGGTAGCCATCCTCTGGGGCTCTATCTTCCTCTTGTTTCAGTCCTCCTCGTTCCTTTAGGTGAATTGAATAAACCTGGGCCACAGAACTGGTTGTTTAGCACTACATTAAAAAATATTGATATCTTTAAATGTACCTTTGATTTCATTTTTCTGTAGAAACACTCCAAAAGGTTCACCAAAAAGGGCTCTAAACATGTTTAAATGATTTACTTTAAAGGAAAATTTGTTTTTAAAAGCCCGATTTCTGAAAGGCAACAGCTGTTGGATCCCACCTCATGTTCCCTCCTAATGCATTCAGAGTGACTCTTCAATACTGCGTGAGGGGTGTGCCCTCCCTCTCCCCCACACCCCCAGAGGTGCTCTTCACAGACCAGAATTCCTCTCCGCAGCCAACTGACGGCTGAGCTCCAGCCTCTCAAGGCAGGGAGATGAGGCCCAGAAGCGCTGACAAGCCCTCCCCAGCAGCAGTGATGCAGAGCGTCAGAATAAACTCTGAAGCGGCTTCTCACGGTTGAAAGGACGAGGCACAAGCTGTTTTCTCACATCCTCTGCCTCTTAAGGTTACAACAGACCAGCCTCTGATCCAATTAAAATCCCTATAGTTTATGTTTTCGCAGAAAAGGACAAAGCAAAAATGACCTGTGCTTGCTGGGAACATAACCAGCCATGTATGGCTGTGGTTGATAAATGAAGAGTTAAAAAAGATTAAAAATTTAAGTCATGACTGCCACGAAATTGTTTATTCATGGTAAGGTGTTTTGGGCAGTTACAGCTGTACAACAGTAAGTTGTTAACAACCGTTTCCTGAAGGAAAATTTCCATGATAGATCACAGATAAGACAAGAAACAGAGTGCAAAGCCACTGGGAGATCAACGCTCCAACAGACCAAGAATGTGTTAGATGCAAGTCAAGAGGGCTGACCCTTCCCTGAAACCACACTCAAGAAAAATGGTACTAGGAGGAGAATGACATTTACCCTAGTTGCTGCATCTGATTAAAATTAGGTAATTTTAAAAATTTCAAGTGCACTTTAAATTTGATGTAGGGCGTAATTAAAAAATCAGATTTTAAAAAATATCATTAGGGCAGCAGGGTGAAGGTTAGCAGCAAGAGGGGAAAAAACAGTTTAGCTTTGAGAAAACAGGAGGGAAATGGCAGTCTGTCAAAGTTATTACAGGGGGACTTGGTTTTTTTTTTTTTTTCCTTTTTAAAGACCAGAACTTAACAACTTGGAACATCTGTGCCCTTGCCTTTCCCAAGTATGCCATGTCGAGCACACTTCTTGCATCAGTCTTCTCCCCAGCAGGAACCAGGCTGGTGAATCAGCAAAATGTCAGTATTTTCAGAAAGCTGCCACTATTATTTTGAGTTGGCAGGAATAGAAAAAAGAAATCAGAGTTGTGTTTCCAGAAACAAAACAGGTGACATCTGTATCAATACACAAGGTAATGCGTAACACTGCAACTCTGTCAGGGATGTAGTGAATTGTACAGGGAAAGACTCAGGGTGCAGTAGAAGAGGACCCTGGCCTGGAAACCAGGGGCTTGGAGTGCCAGCCTCTCCGCAACAGCCAGTGGTTCAACATCTGGACCTTAGGCATATTACTAACTAAACAAATAAGGCTCTGGACGAAGTCATCTCTAAAGTCCATTTGGATTCTGAAATCTACCCTTCTGTAGTTAAGCTGAAATGTGAAGTGACAATTAGAACTCTTGGTTTCTAATTCTGGGAGGGCCAGTTACCTTAAATAGGTATCCTGAAGTCCAGTATCCTAAACAGGACTTACGCTAGATATCCACTATGTTTACTGACGGATGCTGCTTGAGCATCACTGCAGCCTGCGGTTCCAGGGGGTTGAGCACAGTGCCTGATAAGCACTCAGAGCCATGCTTCTCAAATGAATTCACAAGACCCATATCGAGCTCACCCAAAATAAGCTAACTGACTGGGGTTCTCATACCACCCAGAACCGCCCAGTGAAACCTGGGGAATAATCACATCAATCCGGATACTGACAGAGAGATTCTCCAGACTGTCTAACACTACATGAAGTATCAGAAACGGCTTAAGATCACCCTTCAAGAAGCCTGAGTTAAAATTATTCACTGATTTATTTCTATGAGAATTATCAGGCAGGAAAGAACCTAGTCAGACATGCTCTCAGGAGAGAGATTACCAGAAAGATGAAAATAACATGAAGCAGCAGCAGATCTCCCATGAATATCACTCAAGCAGGCTAACTACATTTGTCTCTTACCTTCGGAAATCTGGATTCAAACAGAACAACTACTGGAAGAGAATTTGCTTTAATGACCATGACCACGACACAGGCACATCAAAAACCTTTTCCACTAAAGCGGTTTTGAATCTGATAACAAAGACAAAGTATAGAAAGGTTTTGGAAGTCATGATTCAGCTTCAGTTAAAAGCAACATTTACTAAATACCTACTAAGTATCAGAAATTGCTTAGCACTCATATGAAGTCCTTTAATCCTCTCAACAACACTGAAAGGCAAATGTTTACACACACACACACAGGATAGGACATGAGTTTGAGCAAACTCAGAGAAACAATGAAGGATAGGGAAGCCTGGAGAGCGTCAGTTCACGGGGTCTCAAAGAGTCAGACAGACTGAGCAACTGAACAACACAGAGGAGTCTGGTGGGCTATAGCCCAGAAGGTCACAAAGATTCAGACACGACAGTGAGCACACACACACATATATATATTTTTAAATGCCATCCATGAATATACACAGTATCATACCCACAGAACAGTCTATAGCATTTAAGTCTTGAAAACAAACTGAGAAACTAAATTCACAATGTTTAGATCCTTCAATGATTTAATAATGTTCTATGCCCTTAAGACTGTTAGACCTTAAGGCACCCAAATCTGGTTATGTCCCAGTGACATAACTCATCTACTTTTGCAGACGAGAATACTAAGGGCTGGGGGGTGGGCGGGAGGGCACCAAATTTCATACTAGAAATAAAGCTGGGAGTCAAACCTAGATTGCCTATTTATGTCTAATGCTCAGTTAACAAACATTAACTGTCATGTGCACTCAGTCCTTTTTAGAGGAACTGGGAATATAGCAGTAGACAAAGTAGATAAAAATCCCTGTCTTCCTGGACAATAAATGTGAAACTAAAGGAAGGTTCATGGTCTCCTCTAGGCTCGGCTTCACTGGACCATCTGTTAACAAAATGATGTCTAGATCAACAGATGCAAATCCTGTCTGGTCTTGCCTATATAATGGGCCCCCAAATCAAGATCCTGAAAAATTAATGCTGTTAATATAAGAACAGATACATCACGATGAATTCTAATACTAATAACAGCAAATAGGACAATTAAGGGTTGCCCAAGATTTATTAGTAGATTAAAAACCAGACTTCCAAATGAGTAAAAAAAGCAGCGTGTGTTTCAAGAAGGGAGATAATTAGAATGGAAATAGACCACCAGACGTGACAGCAGACATCAGCAGAGACAAACAGGAGAGGAGAGTAAACAGCACTCCCCCACCACATCCGTCCGCCTTCCTACTGAGGACAGATCTGAAAGGATATCTGTATTATCATGTCCAAGCAGCCCGAGAAGAGACTGAACAGCATTCAGCTCTACCAGAAGGTGGTATAGGTCTGGCATGGTGGCCACCACGTGCATCTCCTGAATGATGTCATTGAGGTCCAGCTCGGATTCCATAAACCTAGGAAGGGAAAACAAGACAGTGTCATTGCAGGGGGAGGGGTACAATCAGTAGTGAGGAACAGACAGCAACATAATCCAGACAGAGAGACAATCTGTCAAAGCATCTTCAACAGACCAACCAAGAAGAATGCTCATCCAAACATCATAGGGTCACACAATTTCCTTGGGAAATCGATTTCCTTATTATAAAAATCAATTTTGGATTCAGATCTCGTCACAGGGTTCCCCTTACCCTTGCAGTCACACCCCTTTCAGAGGCTCTGAAAGCATTCTGCCGCATTCAGTGATCTATCTGCCCACCAGTTCTGTGGATTAGTTACCATTACTCCTTGGAATGGCAATTCACTTTGTCGCCCTGAAGGTAGTCATCTTGCTAATCCAGAAAGGACTCTTTCCTGTCACTTCAGATCAAGGGCCAATTATCCCCCTTATCCAAAGGAAAATACAGATTCTGCTACCATCCAGAAATACCTTCCCCTCCCCACCCCCTTTCCAATGAGCTGATGAAGAAGAACATCCCAAAGTAAAGCAGGTAAAGTCTGGCTTTCCGTAACCCCATACCTTAAGTAGCAAAATACTTCACTCACATTTCCACACCTATACCTTTCGGCCAGCCAACCCCACGGCACTAAGACAGAACTGCTTTGCATTCAGCCCTGCATGCCCTTCCCAAGTGTCTGACATTGAAGAAATGCCCACTAAGCCTTTGATGAGCAGGACAGGAAAGTTTGTTCTGAGAAGACAATGATGAATCCACGTAGAGCAACTGAACAATACCTGACTGAGAGGAATCAGTGGTTAAACAGACTCTGGAGCCAGACAGCCTGGCTCTGAACCTCACTAACCCACTTACTTAGCCTCTCCATGCCTCAGTTTCTTTATCTGTATAATAAATGGAATAATAAAGTTACCTATCTCACAGGCTACTGTAAAAAGTTAATGAACAAACACACATAAAGCACTTAAAAATGTTTGCTGTGCAAAAAGCACAATATGTTTGCTCTCATTTCCATTACTACAATTATTATTTATAATATGTCTACCTTCCCTTCTAGGATGTAAGCTGCTTAAAAACAGGAATTATAAGAATGGATACATGTATATGTATGGCTGAGTCCCTTTGTTGTTCACCTGAAACCATCACAACATTGTTAATCAGCTATCCTCCAATACAAAATAGAGAGTTTGATAAAAAATAAATACAACACACCAAGTAAACCAGAAATTAGATCTTTTGTCTCTACATATCCATAGATGCCTGCTAAAGAAAAGGAACACAAGCAGGGATTCTTGAAGTCATTTGACTCATCAACTAACAGATACCAAGGAGCTGGGCAAACACCATCTCTCCAGAACTCGGGAGATTGTGCAAGAACAAAATCTAGAGACTATCATTTTTAAAAACATGTCCATATTTTATACAATAGCTTACCACTGATTCTCTCCATTACTATTTTTAACCATAACATTTATATACATATATATTTTTTCTGATGATAAAACATTACTTTTCATAAAAAAACTGGGGAAAGATAAGCACTCAAAAAGTAAACAGAGATCTTAAAAACGGCAAAAATAAAGAAAAGTACACAGAAATCATCTATAACCTTATTAACCAGAAATAACCACTGATAATACTCTGGTAAGTTTAAGTCATTGTTCTCAACTCTTGGCCTTCCCCCTACCCAAAAGTAGCCTACATAGTATACAGTTCTAAGTACGATTTTTGCTTATTGTTGCCAGCAGAGGCTGAACGATTCCTCTTATTGTCAAATATTCCACAACAGGGAAAGTCAGAGTCCAGCACACCTCCCAGTCCTTCTTCCCCCAGGGCAAAATCCCACACTGAGCACAGCATCGCCTCTACTGAGCCGAGACAAGACTTCAGAATCCTTCTCAACACAGAGTTTCAATGATACCAAATGATACTAAGATACATGTGTTCATAGTTTTGTGTTAAGATAACTCCCAGGAAGGAAAAGTACCAAGTCAAAGAGTATGTATAACTTAACAGGTTTTGATATATCCTGCCAGAAAGGTACCAACAGTGTATAAGTTTGTTTCCCCTCATCCTCTTCAAAAAAAGTATTATCTATTTAAAATCCCCAATTTGAGATGGGAAATGCAGCTTTTTAAAATTTTGCATTTCTGATACCACAATGGTTAAAATTCAATTACTGTTTCCTAGCTACTGTATTTCTTCTTTGCCCATTTTTCTATCAGGGTGTTCATCTTATTTATTGATTTATAAGTACTCTGTATATTAAAGAAATTAATCTCTGTCATACATTGCAAAAAAAAAAAGAGAAAAATATTTGCCCTTTAATTTGTATATTGTGCTTTCTGACATAAAGGTTTTTAATTAGGGAAATTTTTGCCTCACGAATTCTATTTTACATGTATTCTGAGCAAGGTTTTCTCTATGCTAAGATCAGATATATTTTATGGTGTACTTTTATGTTTATACATTTTTAAATGTTTAAGAGTAATAAAACTAAGATTTATTTCAGAGTATAATATAGGGCAAAGATCTAACTTTATTTCTGCAAATGTCTGGCCCATTGCCCCAGTACCATAATCTATCTTTTATCCACAGATTTGAAGAAATGCCACCTCTATCATATACTAAATTTTAATGCATACTCTAATCTGTTTATGGGCTTTTCACTCCATTTCATTGATTTGTCTGCAAATTCCTGAGCCAGGACCACACTTCCATAGTGTTACAGTATATTTTATGTCTGTTACTGCAAAACACTCCCATACTAGCCTTCTTTTTAAATGCTCCCTGTCTGTCCTCAACTGTTTATTATTCCAAGTAAATTTTAAAATTATTTTTGTCAAGGCCCCCCGATACCACTTTTTCTAAAGAAGTCTCCTTCCACAGTGCTTACAAACAGATTACCTTTTAAATCACTAGCTTCCCATCACTTCAAGTGTGGAAGCCAAATCAGAATCATGACTTGGAAGAGCTGGTGCAGAATTCAAATATCCTATAGGGCAGTAGATCTATATAATCTTTGAATCTAATGGGCTCAGCAAACCTCTAAGGCTTCTTTGCCTTACATGGGTAATTTAAAAAAAAAAATCCGATTTCTTGAGAGTAACTTGACAAAAGATTTTTACAGCTCACCAGGAAGGATTAGTAAGGGAGACTGGGCAGCAACTAGTAATAAACAAATCATGCTGAATACAAGGAAGCGATCGGGGGACTTGAGTGATAATCAATGATTGAATGTCAGCCTGGAGAGAGGCTTCTGGTGGTACCCTTCAGGGCTCCATCCTTAAGTCTGTTTAAGTATTTTACTGTTATTTTTTGACCCACGACTCAGGTGAAGATACATAGAAGGCAAACTTAACAAATGTCATATAACACAAAGCTTACAGTGAACACAGCAGCTGACAGAATCAATTCAGAAAGTTCCTGACAGGCAATGATGACAGGCCAAATCTCATAGGAGGAAAATTACCTAGGATCCACATGGAGAATGCACTGAACCAAAAGGCAAGAATACATGGATCAGGAAAGACAGTATAATAAGTGGAAAAAAGTGAAAGTCACTCAGTCGTGTCCGACTCTGCAATCCCATGGATTGTAGTCCACCAGGCTCCTCTGTCGATAGTAAGTGGACATGTGTGGAAAGGACTTGATGATTTTAGGTCAACAGTAATCACAATACAAATCAGATCACGAGACAGCTCTGCCAGGACACAGACTACTTCTCAGTCCTCTCTGGACATCTAGCACTGGACACACTCCCTGTCTACTTCAGAAATTCTGAAGGTGCCTGTCAAAGGGAGAAGTGGAAAACTGCTGCCTCAAATGCTCCCGTGGTTTTAGGCTGCTTAAAAGAAGACAATAAGATAGAGTTATGCTGACTAGATGGCCTAAAAGTTTGTGACGTCGGTTATGGGAATCTACTTTGTGAGGGATGAAAGTGAAAGTGAAAGTCGCTCAGTCACGTCCAACTCTTTGCGACCCCATGGACTACACAGTCCATGGAATTCTCCAGGCCAGAACACTGGAGTGGAGTTATGGAAACTAAACAACTTGGGGGAGCAACTGAAATCACAAGGAGTGGGATCTGTTGAAACTCTTTTTCATTCTGAGTTGAAATCTTAAGAGTCAGAGCTGCCAAATGATGAAATAGGTTTCTTTGGAAAGTTATACCCTTGTCACTGGGGGTAATCAATAAAGGGTGATATTTTAAAAAATCAATAATTAGAAGGGAGAAATAGACTTGTACTTTCTAGTCCCTTCCAACTTTGAAATTCCTCTTTCAAATATGCAATCCTAACCAAGTATCTTTGAGTTTAGAAACAGAAAATTATCAAAACAAAATAAAACCAGCAGAAAGTCAACTGTGAACAGGGATACAGCATAAAAATACCACTGGGGTCCTGGGTTACAAGAGTAGCGTGATACGGTGAGAAATGCCTGGACCTGGGAATGAGATTGACCTGGGTCACATCCAGCCTGTGTAACCATTAGCAGTTTGTTACTTCTTTGGAAGGAATGATGCTAAAGCTGAAACTCCAGTACTTTGGCCACCTCATGCGAAGAGTTCTCACTGGAAAAGACTTTGATGCTGGGAGGGATTGGGGGGCAGGAGGAGAAGGGGACGACCGAGGATGAGATGGCTGGATGGCATGACTGACTCAATGGACGTGAATTTGAGTGAACTCCGGGAGCTGGTGATGGACAGGGAGGCCTGGCGTGCTGCGATTCATGCAGTTGCAAAGAGTGGGACATGACTGAGCGACTGAACTGACTGACTGACTAAGTATTTCTGGGCACATACTAGGTGTCCATATAACAGATAATAATCCCAGTTGCTGTCCTCACCGAACTCCTACCCTAGCACAAATATAAATAATCTATTGTATCCAATTAGTAGCAAAAATATCCAGCACTGCCCAAGAAAACTGCCCCTGGGATGCAGAGCACCAGACTCCAACCTTGTCAGGGGAGACAGAATATTAACTGCTGCTGCTGCTACTGCTAAGTTGCTTCAGTTGTGTCCGACTCTGTGCGACCCCATAGACGGCAGCCCACCAGGCTCCCCCGTCCCTGGGATTCTCCAGGCAAGAACACTGGAGTGGGTTGCCATTTCCTTCTCCAATGTATGAAAGTGAAAAGTGAAAGTGAAGTCGCTCGGTTGTGTCCGACTCTTAGCAACTAACCTACTTCTAAAACTCAACTTCCTTCATCTTTCTCTCTGAGTTAAAGTGAGGAGTAAAAGAGATAAAAAAAAGTTCCTAACAATTGTTGGTAGATAGTAGGCAATTAAAGAATCTAGATTCCATCAAGTTTGCTATGCTATAACAAAGAACATTCTCTTTTTGCTGACAGAAGTACAAGCTGACTCATTTCTAAGCACACGCTACAGTATTTGCAGACGGCTGTCTACGGATTAGGCATACCTTCAGCAACAGATGACTCACAGCTGGGGGAGAGGATCAAGTTAGAGGTCAATGGGAAAGCAATAGAGCAACATATTAAAACAGTACCCCAGGCTGAGATGGGGTCACTGATTCCATCTGGTATGATGGAGAATATTCCGCTAGCCTGCTCATGTACATTTGCTTCATATCAGCGGGATGTCCTCCTTCAACCACAAAAGTGAATTTTAGCAAGTGACCAGCAGTGTTCAAAAACACTATAAAAGCACCAGAAACCAGTGCATGCTCCTGCAATCACAAAACCAACTATAAGTGCACAAAGAACACGGTACTTTCTTCACTTGGTTAAAAGCATGGTCCTGGGACTGCAGGGTCAGTGTAGGTGGTGGCTGGGGATCTTTTCAGGGGTCTATAACATCAAACCTATTTTTAGAATAACTCCAAAACATTATTTGCTTCTTTTACTCTCTTTCTCTTGGGAGTGTACAGTGGAGTTTTTCAGAGGACTATGCAACATGTGATGCTACCACTGCTCTAATGGCTAAGGATATGTGTGCTTAAATATTCTAGAATCTTCTAAGATAAGCACTTTGGGGTACTGAACAATTTATGCGTACAAAAGATGCCTGAGACTAAAAAATTTGAGGGCCACTAAACTAAATAATTCTGCCCCTGCAAAAATGAAGAGAAAAACTACTAAAGGACTTACTGGGGAAATAGCACACTCCACTCTATGTGATGTTTGGGAGAAAGATCACATAGAGCAGAGCAGAGCAGAGGCTGCATAAGGAGAATTGTCAATTGAATCTGAAACGCAGCCAAATGAAGAGAGGCATTTTTTGGTATGCAATCAAAATGACAATTGCATATATGGGAAAATAAATTTGAATGTTTCTGATCTCAACCGGAAAGTTTCATTCAAATATGCTCTAGCAATTTTCATCTTAATTGCACCTCGCTGGTCTAGAGAATTATAAAAGACACTGCACCAGTAAGAATTCAAGAACTCAAGGTTAAAACACAATGTAGTTTCCTGACTGCTTTTGGACATAAAAAAAAATATGTTCTTTATGCATGATTTCAATTTGCAAATGTTCAGATTTAAAAACTAAAATAGTATATATATTGTCTGAATGACAAACACTGTTGATATTTTTAAATAAAATAACATTTCTTTAAAACAAGTTCATGAATTCATGTAGTACCTAAGATGTAGATGGTGAACAAAAGCTGCAGAAACCCATTGCTTTAAAGTATACCCACCAAATGGGCAAAGGCAATACTGGCATTTCAAGAAGTAAACTGAGTTTCTTAAATTTCCAGTGTCATCCATCTATGGCATAGCTGCCTCATAATGTAGCCTTAAGTTCCAAGAAATGGGGATATAGTAAACATGACATCAGCTACATTAAGACCTCTCACGTTTACTGAGTACCTACAGTATGGTAGGCACTATGCTAGGTACTACAAAGGCAAGCAATACACAGGCCACCTAAAAGGAGCACAGAGTTGAATACAGAAAGACCACTGAGTAAAGAAATAACAATAAAACAAATGGCAAAGATGTGAAGGCAGATCAAATTCATCATGGGCAAGAGCGCAGGGAAGGAGAGCTGCTGATGGAAGAAGCAAAGGGGACAGTGGAGAATTCGGCAGTAGTTCTCACCCAGGTGGCTCAGTGGGAACGAATCTGCCTGCAGTGCTAGAAATGCAGGAGATGCGGGTTTGACCCCCGGCTTGGGAAGAACCGTTGGAGGAGGAACTGTCTCCTGTCTTCTTGCCTGGAGAATCCCATGGATAGAGCCTGGCGGGCTAGAGCCCATGGCGTCACAAAGAATTAGACACAACTGAATACACACGCACACACATATCAAAGTTTAAAATGCTCATGCCCTCAATCTGGGAATTCAATATTTAGATATGTATCCTAGAGAAACACACAGATACCAAGACAAATGTACACAGAGGTTCGCTACGGTATTACTCATAAAAGTCAGTGCTAGAAATAACACTGTAAATCAACTATGCTTCAGTAAAAAAGGGAGACTAAAAAAAAATAAACTAAATAACCAAATGTCCATCTATAAAAACATAACAAATAAATCATGGGTATCTCCAAACTATAAAATACTATGCAAACAGCCACAAAACATAAGGGAAATATGCATATAGTAACATTGAAAGATATTCCGTTTCATGACCAAAAAGTAAAGGTGCAAGATAAGTATAGTATGACTTAGGTGGGAAAAATTTTTTTGCATACATACATACATATATATATATATATATATATATGTATGTAAATCAGTGCATAGAAAATAATGAAAAAGGATACTCACAGACGTGTTCACAGCTGCTCTCTCTAAGTAGGGGAATGGAAACGGGGTCAGTGCAGGGAAAGAAAGCTTTCATTTTTCACATTTTTCATTCTACTGATGCACTGTTGGTATTTTTTATGATGACAGCCTATTTGCATATTACTTATATAATCAAACACACACACATGGCGCTATGACAAGTATAACTCCTGCTGTATGGTAGTGCTGGTGGTGCTTAGTTGCTCAGTCGTATCCAACTCTTTGCGACCTTAGGGACTGTAGCCTGTTGTCCATGGATTTTTCCAGGCAAGAATACTGGAGTGGGTTGCCATTTCCTCCTCCAGGGGATCTTCCCAACCCAGGGATCGAACCTGCACCTCCTGCATCTTCTGCATTGGCAGGTGGATTCTTTACCACGGAACCATCAGGGAAGCCCATGCCGTATGGCGGCGGTCAGCGCAAAGCCTGACGGGACTCTGGCGCTGGGAAAGCTGAGCTCTCATCTAGCCACTCCCACCATCAAAGGGGGCTGTGGCCTGAGGTCCAGTACCCAGGTTCTCCTCTCTCCACCTCCTCATCTACCGTACAGAGAGAATGCAGCGGACACCAGCCTTTCCAGGTTGACGTGAGGATAGAAGGCCCTCTGATACCCCTGTGCCTCTGTCCCTGCTGGTCACACTGCCTGGCATGCCTTTCCCTGTTCTTTTTGGCCTAACTAAAATCAAAATCAGCTCAAATACCACTTCTTCTGTGAAGCTCTCAATAAGACCCAACTATTCGCTGTGTGGATCACAATAAACTGTGGAAAATCCTGAAAGAGATGGGAATACCAGACCACTTGACCTGCCTCTTCAGAAACCTATATGCAGGTCAGGAAGCAACAGTTAGCACTGGACATGGAACAACAGACTGGTTCCAAATAGGAAAAGGAGTACATCAAGGCTGTATATTGTCACCCTGCTTATTTAACTTATATGCAGAGTACATCATGAGAAACGCTGGGCTGGAAGAAGCACAAGCTGGAATCAAGATCGCTGGGAGAAATATCAATAACCTCAGATATGCAGATAACACCACCCTTATGGCAGAAAGTGACGAAGAACTAAAGACCTTCTTGATGAAAGTGAAAGAGGCGAGTGAAAAAGTTGGCTTAAAGCTCAACATTCAGAAAACGAAGATCACGGCATCTGGTCCCATCACTTCATGAGAAATAGATGGGGAAACAGTGGAAACAGTGTCAGACTTTGTTTTTTGGGCTCCAAAATCACTGCAGTTAGTGATTGCAGCCATGAAATTAAAAAATGCTTACTCTTTGGAAGACAAGTTATCACCAAGCTAGATAGCATATTGAAAAGCAGAGATATTACTTTGCCAACAAAGGTCCATCTAGTCAAGGCTATGGTTTTTCATGTATGGATGTGAGAGTTGGACTGTGAAGAAAGCTGAGCACTGAAGAACTGATGCTTTTGAACTGTGGTGTTGGAGGAGACTCTTGAGAGTCCCTTGGACTGCAAGGAGATCCAACCAGGCCATCATAAAGGAGACCAGTCCTAGGTGTTCATTGGAAGGACTGATGCTGCGGCTGAAACTCTAATACTTTGGCCACCACCTCATGTGAAGAGTTGACTTATTGGAAAAGACCCTGATGCTGGGAGGGATTGGGGGCAGGAGGAGAAGGGCATGACAGAGGATGAGATGGCTGGATGGCATCACTGACTTGATGGACATGAGTTTGGGTGAACTCTGGGAGTTGGTGATGGACAGGGAGGGCTGGCGTACTGCAATTCATGGGGTCACAAACAGCTGGACACGACTGAGCGACTGAACTGAACTGAACTGATAGCCAATTAACAATGTGACAGATTCAAGGGGCAGCAAAGGGACTCAGCCATACATATAAATGTATCCATTCTCCCCAATCTCTCCTCCCATTCAAGCTGCCACATAACATTGAGCAGAATTCTTTGTCCCCTAGTAACCTTTAAACTTGAGTGCAAAGCCTATACTATTCAATTCCTCATTGCTACTGCTGCTACTGCTAAGTCGCTCCAGTCGTGTCCGACTCTGTGCGACACCATAGATGGCAGTCCACCAGACTCCCCCATCCCTGGGATTCTCCAGGCAAGAACAGGCCATTTCCTTCTCCAATGCATGAAAGTAAAAAGTGAAAGTGAAGTCGCTCAGTCGTGTCCGACTCTTAGCAACCCCATGGAATGCAGCCTGGCAGGCTTCTCCGTCCATGGGATTTTCCAGGAAAGAGTACTGGAGTAGGTTGCCACTGCCTTCTCCCAACTCCTCATTACCTAAGGACAATATTAAGATTCATTAAAAGTATATGTCCTGGAAGGGAGGAAGGGAGAGAAAGAGAGATTTAGGATATTAAAATCTGTATAAATATGAAAATCTACTTACTTAGGATTCAAAATGGATTGAAAGTTATCAGAGTCTTCAGAACAACACTTCATAGTGCACTGAGGAGCAATCAGATAACTATCATTTCATGAGCACTTACTATGTGCCGGATACTGAGCTAAACCCTTGTCATTATTCTCATTTATTTCTCACAACAACCCTGTGAAGGAGGTACTATTTCTTTATACGGATGAGACACCTGTGGCTAAGAAAGAAGACCTGACTTACTGGAGGTCATGTGGGAGTCACACCCATATCTGTCTAACCCCAAAGCCTTTGACACTTTCTCAGTAGTAAAGCCATCGCTACTGGCAGCCATGGTCCGTTTTCTAGGGGCCTTGAAGAGAAATGCGAAAAAGAGTAAACAGGTCCTAGGCTCCATCTGGGAACCTGGCTTTTGAAACAGTTCCTAAGTGATAAGGTTGCTTTGCTCATGTGGGGCACTGAACATCTGCTTTCCGTCTGTGAATCTGCAATTCTAGTAGTTGTTGCTGGCAGAGAATGCCATGGTCTGTCTTCAATAAATATCCTGGTCTCAGTCCCAGATGGGCTTCCCTAACAGAAACAGGGCACACGCAATGATGTATTGCATTTCTGAAAGAAGGAGCCTGTCTGCTGAACCCTCCCACAGGGCGGGAGAAAACACAGGAAGCCTGTATATGAATGTCTCCAAACTGCCTGATGTGTCTTTTCCCCTTGCTGATCCTACTGTGTACCCGAGAGCACCACTGATTCTGAGTCCCGAGAGAACTTCTAGTGATTTCCCAAACATGAGAGTCATCCTGGGACTCCCGACCCAAAGCACAGAAACCAGAGCAGACAAAACACACAAAGAGCAAAACAAAAAATAGCAAACAGAACACCTCAGAGGAGAAGAGGCAAAAAACAGCAAATTGGAGCCTTACTTCTCTGGATTGTCTGGAAACTTGATCCGCAACTCTTGGTTTTTGTATGATCTTTTCTCAAATGTCAGGATCATTTTCTTCACTGAGCTTTCATCCAATGGTTCCTCCTGGTGTAAAGAGACAACAATTTCAGTCCAAAGGGATTGTTTCTTATTCACTAATCACTACTTCCTTTCCGTGGCTTTTACTATGCCACCTGCCACTCACCTTTCTGGATTAAGTGTACAATACACACATACTCCCTTCCACCCCCCATTAGAATGAGGGTTAAGGGTCTACATCATGTGCTACTTAGTATCATTATTCTGTGTGTCTCACATTTAGCCCAGGAAGTTCAGCTTAAGGTGTTAAAGATTCACTCATTCAACAAATACTTCTCAAGCATACCGTATGGCCTTGAGTAAGCAACAATAGTAAATGAATATTATCTAATATTTATCTCGTCGTTCTCTTCTTTCATACAAGTAAGATAAGCTTCAGAGGTTTAAAAGAACTTGTTCAAGGTCAAACCCTGAGTCAGTGACAGTGACCCTCAATCTTTTCCCCACACCAGGCATCAGCAAACTGTGGTCCACATGTCAAATTCAACTTAGAGCCTGTTTTTGTATACCCGCCAGCAATGCGGGAGACCTAGGTTCAATCCCTGGGTTGGGAAGATCCCCTGGAGGAGGAAATGGCAACCCCCTCCAGTATTCTTGCCTGGAGAATCCCTATGGAGAGAGGAGCCTGGTGGACTACCGTCCATGGTATCACAAAGAGTCAGTCATGACTGAGTGACTAAGCACACACATACACACACAATATAATGGTTGTTAAGCAGCAACAGTCACTGCTTTGTGTTTCTTATACATTATATTACGTTTCTTATACATTACTGTGTCTAGCCCATCCTAGCTGCTGAGAAG
Source organism: Ovis canadensis (assembly GCF_042477335.2). NCBI lineage: Eukaryota > Metazoa > Chordata > Mammalia > Artiodactyla > Bovidae > Ovis > Ovis canadensis. The sequence goes on along the minus strand of NC_091257.1, from coordinate 82,010,764 downwards.
GGAATCAAACAGGGACCTGGAATCCTGATACAGCAACAATAATTTAGTAACCTCGCTCAGAGTAAGCATAAAAGAACCCCAGCAGGCCACATAGTTTTCTCACTTCTCATATACTGGAATAATACCTACAAAGGGAAATAAAATGAGTTTTTGAAAACAGAATCATTTCCTCCAAAAAAAAAAAATCTACACTAAAATTTCGGAAATGCTTTTTCTTCAGTTTATTTCCCAGTTTAATGTGGTGCAGTTCACTCTGCCTCTCTAACACTCTCCCAACCCCTAGCTTCACAGCTATGTAGTCACTGACCGTAACTCACACCGGAAAAAACTGCCATTAAGAGAACCAGAAATAGATCCTTTTGGAAAGCACTGAATCATCTCCTAATTCTTTCAAGTTCCCCAAAATGTTAGCTATTATTTTATTAAATTTAGATTCTAACATATTGACTTTTAAATGGGAGATCCCTGTAACATTCATTTGGGCATGACACATTTCTTAGATGTTTAATCAATGACTCCTGGACCCTGAGGTACTCTGTTGGAACCACCCTCCCCACCCACAACCTGCTCCCCAGTGTCTATGGCTTTAAAGAGAAGTTCCCTAACTTGGTAAAAACTGAAGTCAGTGCTCTGGCCCAGTCAGGACTCAGAGCTGTAGCTTCACTACTTACTACCCATGTAGCAATGGTACTTTGCTGAATTTATTATCTCCAAACCCTCACCAAGTCTCATTGATTCTACCTCATATGTGAGTTCATCCACTTGCATTTCGAATAAAATTCCAAATTGTTCACATGACCTATACAAGGATGGTCTGGCAGGATTCGGCCCAGTCCACTCACCAACCCCAAATCCCCACTGGTGGCCCGTGTCTGCTTGTTCACTGTTGACTCTCCAGTGCCCAGGACAGGGCCTGGCATACAGGAGGCATCAGTGAGGATCTGCTGAAGGAAGGAAGGCAGGCAAGCAGAGAAGGGAAAACTATTACCTGTATCTTTCAAGGTCACAGAGATGACCTAAAGACATGAAGCACATAATTCTGTTTTATAAACTACATGACACTATACTAATGTAAGCTATTATGCAGCTCGTTGTAGCTTGGTTCGTCGCTAAGTCATTTCTGACTCTTTAGTGACCCCATGGACTGTAGCCCGCCAGGTTCCTCTATCCCTGGGATTTCCCAGGCAAGAATACTGGAGTGGGTTGCCATTTCCTTATCCAGGAGACCTTCCTGACCCAGGGATCAAACCTGTGTCACCTGCTTTGCAGGTGAATTCTTTATCATTGAACGACCTGAGAGGCCCTTACTGTAACTCTTAGCATAACTGATAATGTATCCAACTTATCACTGTGATTTAACTAAAAAATAATTTAAATTTCTAGGAAAGGGTTAAATCACTTTTAAGCAACTTCAATACCCATGACTCTTCTTTCCCTTAGCTAACATCCTGCCCACCCTGTAGAAGAAAACTTTATTAGTGTTAATAACACAGCTCTCATAGGATTCCCAAAGTCAGCCTCTCCAGGGTTTGGCCTTCCCTCCTTTAATCTGTCTCCAACACTGGGGGAAAACTGAATTATCAGTCTTAGTCATCGGCCACAGCAGTATCTCCAATAGCTCAACGTCAGAAACCAGAGGGAGATTTCAGAAAGATGAATGCTGGTGGTGTAGCACAAAAAGGACAATCATATTTTACAAGTTCACGTGACTTTACAGGGGCAAACATCACTTGTTTTTCATCAAATGGGACTTCGGTGGCAGAGAGAAAATAACTCTTGGGCTTGTAGCCTTCCATGTGTCATTTTTACAAAGCGATCTCTCTTTCCCTGTCCCTTCACAGAAGGGCTGGTCCCACACTGCATTTCTGTCTCCCAGGCTAGAAACCATTTACCCATGACAGCTACTAGCCTAATCCCCCAGTACCAGCAGTGCCCAACATGGGAATTATACCTGCCAATTAACTGCTGCTGCAGGGCTAACAGACTGAGCAGAAGCTAGTGAGGAGGGAGGGCGAGAGGGAAGATGTGCTACACACACTGTTTGTCTAAGGCTGGCAGGGATGCTGTCCTCAGAGAGGAAATTCAGGACTATCTCCCACCACAGATTTCCAAAGTGTCACCACCTTTTAGGGGCAGACCCCCAAATTAGCACTGGTACAAATCCTAATGGGGAGAGGGCTACTGTCATAGCAGTAAAGACCTTTTTCAGAATATGAATCAATTTTTTTTTCTTCTCAGATTCACACTCCAGCTTCATTTTTTTAAATCCAAACTTAGCATCATGTCTTTGAGGGAACCAAAAAACAGCTGGCTCTTAAGAATCTATTTCCATAATTCATATTGAACCAAATGCCAGGGTGAAATAATATACAAGTTAACACTTCAGGATTTCAAAAGACACAAAGGCAAGGTCATTTGATTTTTAATCACTGATATTTTACCTCTATTCTTTTCAGCTTCATTCATTTATTCATTCAATAAATATTAGTTAAGGGCTTACACCAAGAGCTAGGCATTGCTTGGAATGCCAGAGATACAGCTGTGAACAAAACCCCGCCAGTCTCCGTTTTCAGAGGAGATTGGGGAGAGGACAACAAATGAGTAAAATAACAAATAGGAATTCAGATCATGGCAAGAGCTGTGAAGACAGTATGCAGAATTAAGTGGTGCAAGAGTGAAAGAATGATTACTCTCAAGAGGGCACAGAAAGGAAAACATTCAGAGGCAACAGCGAGTGCAAAGGGCCTGAGGCCACCTGAGGAACAGCAAATAGAAAGGCTTGGCCAGCTCTTTCCCTAAACAGCATTTTTTCAGTCACATATAAACACCCAATCCCTTACCTCCCCCTGTAATTTCTTCAACTTTGTTGCTTTGGTAAGGCCATTTTAACTGCCTGAAAGGCCCTTCTTCCACTTGTTTGATAAAATTCTATTCCTCTTTCAAAGACTATTGACTGTGCTTAAAAATGAATGCCTTCTATGTGCCCTCAGTATGGGCTAGGAAACCTTTGTGATCCTCCTCAGTCCATACCAATAGCCCCACAGTTCAGTGTTTGGGCCTCTGTTATAACATATAATCCAAAATAATTTTAAAACTCTATCTGTAATGTACTTCACACTTTGCAAAATGCCTTCCAAACTCCACTTAACCTTCATACCAACACTGCGAAACGAATATTCTTAACCCCATTTTACAGATTAAGCTGGGAAGCTCAGAGAAACTAAGCATTTAATCCCAAATTACGCTCTACAGATACTGCATCAAGGATGAGAATCTCAGCCCCCAGCCCATCTCTGCCACCTTACCTCTTCCTCTTCCTCCTCACCCTCTCTGTCGATAATTTGAAGCAGCCGTTTTTTGTCATCATCTGCTTCTTCCACCACAGTCATCTCCTCCTCCCGATAGCGGCCACGCTCTCGAGTACCAGCTTGTCTCCGACGCATCTTCAGCTCTTCCTCTTCGTCATCCCGGGGACGTTTTGTGCCCCTGTTGGGCTAAGAAAGACAAAAAAGAAACACAGAATTTCAGAGCTGGAAAATACATAGAAGGGAGTACACACCAAATATTCCAAAAGCGTGCAAAAATTCCCCAACCGAAAAGCACCACAGCGCACAATTTCTACCACAAAAGGAAGTAAAGCTCTAAGTCATTATTTTTCAGGCCCTTAGAGATTCTATACATACAGGGTTACAGTCACCTACAAGATGCTGCTGCTGCTAAGTCGCTTCAGTCATGTCCGACTCTGTGTGACCTCACAGACGGCAGCCCACCAGGCTTCCCCATCCCTGGGATTCTCCAGGCGAGAACACTGGAGTGGGTTGCCATTTCCTTCTCCGATGCATGAAAGTGAAAAGTGAAAGTGACATTGCCCAGTCATGTCCGACTCTTAGCGACCCCATTGACTGCAGCCCACTAGGCTCCTCCATCCATGGGATTTCCAGGCAAGAGTACTAGAGTGGGGTGCCATTGCCTTCTCTGACCTACAAGATAGTTGGCTTTTATTTGTTACAGAATTTTTTCAAGACACAAAGGTTAGCCCTTCACAAAAGTTCTCGTTTATACAGAAACCACAGGGAACAAAGCCACTTTGAGCTAATTAAGTTCAATTTAATAGTTAGGAGATTGGTCCTGGGTGTTCTTTGGAAGGAATGATGCTAAAGCTGAAACTCCAGTACTTTGGCCACCTCATGCGAACAGTTGACTCATTGGAAAAGACTCTGATGCTGGGAGGGGTTGGGGGCAGGAGGAGAAGGGGACGACAGAGGATGAGATGGCTGGATGGCATCACCAACTCGATCGATGTGAGTTTGAGTGAACTCCGGGAGTTGGTGATGGACAGGGAGGCCTGGCGTGCTGCAATTCATGGGGTCGCAAAGAGTTGGACATGACTGAGCAGCTGAACTGAACTAAACTGAATAGTTAGGATTCAGTCTCCAACACCAATCCCTTAGCACATGGTTTTAATTCAGGTCTGAGACAGATTATAGTCACTCACAAGCAGCTCAAACAAAGAATACTACATATACAACTTCCAAGGGTCTACAACACTTTAAATTCCTACTTTACAGGTGAGTACAGTAAGGCCAAAGGTCAATGATTACCCACGGTCACAAAAGAGCAGTTTTTACAACTGCTTGCCATTTTAATTGGGCTAAACCGGAGCACTTCTGAACTCAGTGGCTTCAGAACTGAGGAGGAAGAGCACTGCAGTAGACACCCAACAGCCCGATGCCTCCATTCAGCTCCGAGTGCTACTGCGCAGCTTCGGGCACCTCGTTCAATGTCTCTAACCTTTAGTTTTCGCATCTGAAAATGGAGATTACAACCCTTTTCTCCCTGTGTAGTTAAAGAAAAAATGTTTCTTTGTGTATCTGAACCATTTTTTTCAGCTTTATTGAGATACAACTGACATTATGTCAGTTAATATTAACTGACATTAAAAACTTAATCACTGTGCAAGTTTAAAGTGTACACATGACAACATGATGTGATTCACACACATACTGCAAATAATAGCACAATAAGGTGAGTTAACAACTCCATCACCTCACATAATTACATTTTCCCCCGACCCCCGATGGCAAGGACATTTAAGATCTTAGTAACTTTCAAGTATATAATACAGTATTATTAACTATAGTCCCTCTGTTATACATTAGATTCCCAGAACTTCTTTATCTCATAACTGGAAGTTTGTACCAAATGGCTGCAAACATTAGTGAAAGAACTCTAAATTATTCATATAACAGTACTAGACAAATTAAAATTATTTTTGTTGTTTAGTTTCTAAGTCATGTAAGACCCTTTTGAGACACCATGGACTATAGCCTGCCAGGCTCCTCTGTCCATGGGACTTCCCAGGCAAGAATACTGGACAGGGTTGCTGTTTCCTTCTCCAGGAGATCTTCCCAACCCAGGGATCGAACCCACGTCTCCTGCTTGGCAGGTCAATTCTTTATATATGTTCTTCCCAGAGCCATCTGGGAAGCATATATAAAATTATTTCTGTGAGTTAATTCATCAAATGATTGCGTCTTCCCCAACACAAAACACTTGTGTTAGACTCTTCAATGAGCTTTTCTTTATCTGTTATACTAACTGCACACACCAACGGTGTGCTAGGTGCAATGCGGTATGTTATCAGCAAAGTGAAGAAAATGCTGCATTCACTGCCATCCTGCTAAGTTGTTTGGTGATAACAGACAAATTTCTCTTCTACATGTTACACATCTCATCTTGTGACTTATAAGCCACACTGTTACTGAACTCCGCCCCCCCAGTGGTGCAAAGTCATTCCCCTCTATATTCAAGTACCCTGCTGGGTACACATACCAGGTGCTTCAGTAAGTCTCAGCATACAACACCGCTTAGAAAACTCACATTAGACAATTTGGTTTGTGGGGTGCCACCTGCTATTTTTCGCTCTGCTCCTGAGTCTCCCTGGGATAGATTATAATTTCATATGATCACACTCTATTTCCATAAATATAAAAATTACCAAAACTGCTGCCATTATTACCCGTTGACATTTTAAAAAGGAGGAGAAGAGAAAGGAAATCAACATGGCAGTAACCACAGAGCACAAGGAAAAGGAGGTGGTGGTTTTCATGTGAGAAGGAGAAGGAGGTAGTTAGCTCTGAAAGGAGGGCAGGTTCTAAACTGGAAATCTGTAGCTCCCCAGCAGGTAAGGAACTTCAGCCCTCCCGGGAGCACTAATTCTTTCGGGCTCATAAAATAAGCCCTGCTGTGGTTCTGATTAGCGTGAGCCTATTGCAGCAGCCAAGTCAAAGCATGAACTCCATAGTTCTCCACGGAGAGGAGATTTCTGGATTGTTTATCTCAGAGCAAAGGGAAAAGGCAGTGGACCACAGTTAAAGGGGAAAGCTAAATTCAGCCACAGTTAAAAAATGCAAAAAAGAATACTGGCAATGGCTCTTTTGAACACATCTTCTAATCCACTTCTGTAAAACAAACGTTTCAGAGGTCAGGGAAGAGTTTAATTTTTACCACTGATAATAATAATTTCCAATGAAATAGCACTTTCCTTCTGCAGAACTTAAAGCGCTCCTTTTCATCTTCACCCCATCTCTGGGGATGAGAAGTAATTAACAGTTCTATTTTATAAGCAGGGAGACAGGATGCCTGAGATCCTTTAATAAACTCTTGTAAAGACAACCTGGTGAATTTTAAAAGTTGAAACCGATCTCTGGCAAGTTTGCCAATTTCCATGATTCCAGAACCCTAACTGAGACAGATCTGAGGGACTTTCAGGCTAAAACAAATACCCATGAACCTAAGTCATACAAGACCTCGGCCAAGTTAAAGTAGCATTTGCTAGGCCATTCATTCAACAAATAGCTTATTAAAGAACTCCAAAGCTTGAAGGATCCTCGAGTCATCAGCCTGGCCTAGTACCAGTCCCAGGCTTCCATTAGGGTAATGTAATAGGATAGACCGCGAGAATAGATTTTGGAGACAAGAATAGCTTTGCTAATCTTCATGAAGAGTTTTAAGCACATTCCTAAGAGGGCAACCTTTAGGTTTACCCACTGCATCTCCAATTTCCTTCCTCTTCACACAGGGTATTCAGCTTTACCTCCTCTCATGGAGGACAATTCTATGACCGAAACAAACACTGGGAAACCCATTGGGATAGTTCAACAAGGCTCCTTCGCCAACATACCAGCTTCCCATCCCACCCTCCAACAGATGCATAAGTTGTTCAAAGGCCTGGATATGTTTTATTTTAGCATTTTTCTCTCCCAAGGCAAAATTTTAAGAATTTCTGTCCTTCACTTCTCTTCTCAACTCTCAGTTCTTTCAGATATTAATAACCCTCCAAATAGAGAAATTTCTATTCATTTCTGAAATCTGACCACTCTAAGTAATAAAGGTTAAAAATTCATTTCTTTAACAAAGATATAGTAAACACCAACTCCATGTAAGGCACTGTGCTGGAGACTAGGGACACATGTGAAAATAAGACAAACACTGCTTTGCTCTCAAGGGGCTTAAAAGTCTAGGCCACAGCAGGCAGTCAAAATACACTGTAAGCCAAAGATGTAATTTAAGATTTTTTTTAGCTGCCGAACTTTAAAAAGTAAAAAGAAATATGCAAAATTAATTTTATTTTATCTAATCCAATATATCCAAAATATTATCATTTTAACATGCAATGAATATAAAAAATTACTCATGATGTATTTCACTTTTTTTTTTAAATACTAAATCTTTGGAATTTGGTGGATGTATTTTACCCTCGTGATGCGTCTCACACAGGCCTATTCAGTGCCCCATTTCAGTGCCCAACAGACATGTGCAGCTAGTGGCTACCTTACTGACATCCCAGGTCTAAGGAATTTTCATCTGAGGGGTTCCTGTTCCCTGAAAATGTCAAAATAAAATTGGGTTTCTGGCAACACTGAATGAAATAGGCACTCATACAAAGCTGAAGTCCTATTTATGAAAGATCACCCATTAAAACCTATGAAGTTAACAACATCCTGACCCAGAAAGAAACTTCTAGATTATATTTACCCATATTCACCACTGAGGGAGTGCTCAGTTGCATAAAACAAAGCAAGAATATGCAGGCAGGGAAGAACCGAGGAGCTGTCAAACTGATCTCACCACGGAAGAGCCAAAGGGCTCTGGATCCAGAAAGGTGAAACAGAACACTCATAACCTGTCAGAGAGAGGTCAGCAGCTCAGGCCTGAGGTCTCCTTGTGTCTCACACAACCAATCCCAAAAGGATTAAGCCATTCTTACCAGTCACCTTTGGAGATTAATTTGTTTGGGTGTCTGAAAGGTGTTTGGAATCCCTCAAGATGAAGGAATGACAAAAGAAACTGTTCTTAATAAAGTCATTTCTCAGCTGCTGCTGCCCACAGCAAAAAAAATGACTAACTTCTAACTTCTGATGTACTAGAACATCAGCCTTTAAGGATTTTTACAGTCCTCTACAATTCCCTGCCTTACTCCCAACAGGTGGTGAGTGGAATAAACGCTCACTAAGCGTTTGCCATCAGCCAACTACAGGATACACCTGGTATCCTTTCTAGGCTACACAAAGGGTTCCCACATGCTCAAAGCCAATAGGAAGCTCCAAGAATACATATTACATATATATTATATGTGTGTATATACATATATATATGCATATATAAATATATATTTTTAACTTTCCAAAAATCTTGAAGCCTTGTGTGTTTGTGTATGATGGATGAGATATATATATATACCCATCTGACTAGAAATAAAAATCAAGACATCTCCATGAAAGCTTTGAAAGCATTAAAAAATTAAATAAACAATCTGCCTAGAATACTCCCTGCATACCCAGACAATATCCAACCTAAAGCTTTAGGTTTCATTTTTCTCCCTCTCTCTCTTTCTCTGTCTCTCTCTCTCTTTTTAATTAAAAAGCAATGAGAAGCTGTAGCTATAATGAGGGGCTGTGGGAAAATGCAGTTATATTGGGCTCAAAGTAATGTACCATAGGAAGAGGCTACCTCACCAGAACGAATCCTAAATTAAAACTCCACTATGAAACCAACTCCATTTCCTCTGAGCATGCAATCTATATTATCGCATTTATGGTCTGTCTCGACCTCAATTAGACTTGGGGATGGGGGGGAAGAAAGGGGACTTCTATAATAAGCAATAATGGTATCATTATGATAAATTATGAAAACACACAGTGCAATTATTAATGTGAAGAGCACATTTGTACTAGGATATAATGCAGATGTGCATTTGTGGGGGGAATGTCTAAAAGTAGCTCAATATTCCAAGTTACCTGGTTAAGAAATGGAATAAGTTTCACAAAATGTACTTTGATGTTAATGGCAGAAAAAATATGTTCAATTTTATTAAGGAAATGGAAGGACTCAAAGGAAATCTGTTAACTTTATAATAAACCAGGAATTCTTCACCTAGCACCAAGCAGGTCACATATCTTCAGAATATGGGCCTTCCAAGTGGGGGCACAAAGGGCTATTTCCTAAATATCAAACTATAGGAAAGACTCGGAAATCTGAGCTAAAGGAGATAATCTAGTTCGTCCCTCTTTTTATAGAAATAGGGAAATTTGAGCTCAGTGTGTTTAAGCACCTTGTCTGTGGTAGGTAATAACATAAGGCTTCTAATTCCCAATACAGTTCGTTTCCTCCTTTGCCATACTAATCAGTCATTTCTAACCTGTGTGCAGTGGTGATATCCTGTTTGGAGAAGGAATTTTGGAGTCAGATTTTCCTAAATTCAGATCCTGGTCCCTTAACTTAGCAGCCCTGGAAAGTAACTTACTCATTCCAGGTTTGAGTTTTTTCAATCTACAAACTAGGAACAACACATAGAGATTTGTGTATATATGCATGTATACACATAAAGGCCAGTCTTTCTAAAGTGCTAATCACAGTTTAGCCCATAAAAGACATTACATGTATCTCTCTTGGACACACCTGACTCAAAATCAAAGAAATTCAAGGTTGGAAAGGGTACTGCCCATTATCAGTTTTTAAAATAAGGATCCCATTTTTAATGTCAACATATTTGACAGACCCCATACCCAGCTGCATTTTTTAGTATCCAATGAGTAAGAAAATGCACAATGACAACAAGTAGTTTCTATGTATTTGGTAATACTTTTCCATTGAATTTGTGGTTTTAACTCCCACATTTCTGAGAGAGAGAAGAGCAGAGCTGACAGAAATAGAGAAGAGATTGATCAATTTTCAGAGAGATTTTGAGAGACTGAGATTCCTTCTACAGAAAATGCTTGTGTACATCTGGATTCGAAACCTTGTGCAATAATTCTGAGGTGCTAGAGACCATCCAGACTTCAGGAACCCTTCATCTAACCGGATTATCTTTCTGAGGTGTGAAGACCCTTTAAAACACTGTGGTATAGGTTGGGGCTTTCCCAACACTTTTGGTGGCCAGAAGCTTCACCTTCTCCTTAAACTGCACCCTCTCCATCTCCGGATCACTCAGAGAGTTCATTCAATTAAGGAGAAACCTTTCAACTTATAATTTTCTTCCCCAGTCCATAATCTTTCTCCTTAAAGTGATAAAATTGGTTTAGTCTCACTCTTGTATTAAAAAAAAAACTTCAGATTTTAAGACAGTAATCCTATTTCATTCTGCCTCTCCCATTGCCTTTTCTTTTCAAAATAAACACTTTCAATATGAGAGGGAAAGAGTACACGCAACACAGTTAAGGGACGTATATACATAATTAATTCCTTCCTACCTTTATTTTGCGATTTCATAATTTTAAAGCTTTCCGATACCTCTTCAGATGATTAGACATATGGGATGCCACAAACCCAAGACTGTGGACGGATTGCTCTAACCAATTCGAAGTGCTCAGAAATCATCTGCTGTTAACCTCGCCTGATTACACTTTGTCAGAATAAAAAGGGGTTTTCAAACATTCATTTTGACCAGATGGTAGTGAGTGGCCTGACCCAGAAGTTACAGATGAGCTGCGGTAATGAGTTTTCCCTTGCCTTTGCTGGCTGCACATTCACTGGTGACATTTTACAACCAGGGCTTCTGGCTCAATCAATATTTGCAGGCATGAAACATGCCAAAGTTAACATCAGGGCTCCCTTGCAAATTTGCCTGAGGCACCAGAACTGGAAAAGCTCACAGTCTCTAATGCTGCAAGTATCATCAGCCAGAGTCCATAATTAGGGATCAAAGTCATCAGAGACAGAAAATTCTACCCACTCAAAGGGTTGTTGTGATGATTAAAACATCTTACAAAGGGACTTTGTGTAAACGATAAAGCACTATTATCAATATAAGGGATTATCGTAATCACATTTTCAAGAAATATCTCAGTGGCAATTCCAGATATTCACCTATAATTATATATTATGCCTTTGCAAGAATCATGGCAATATGCCACCTTTTCTTCTGAAGAAAAACCAGGTACCAAAAACTCAAAATCGCAAAGCAAAGTCAATGCAAATATTAAACAGAACCCTCATTTATTTAACTCCCAATTTAAAAGATTACAGATACTAAGAGCACAGTAATTGCTCGAGAATGTGGGTTTTAACAATGTCCACAAGGGGTGGGGGGAAATCAATGCATCAGAAAGAAACATAACCAAAGATCTCACGTATGATTTGGAATCTGATTGGCTGACAAGCAACATGGATGTGATTTATGATTTAAATCACCAGTCATGAAGACCCTACTTAACAATTTTTCCTACCAAAAGAATTTTTACTCCTTGTTAAAGCCTGAATATATGTTCATCTCGCTTCCAAAGAATGTGCATAATTTCTTTTTTGGAAGTACAAACTATTCTTTAGCGTTTGTGATTTACTTTGACATCTTCTCTGATTAATTCTGTAGTTGCATCAGAAAGCCGAATGTTGATTTGGTTTCTTTATTTACCAAGCCTAACAGAGGCAGATACTTGTAAAATCATTGTAAGGTAAACCGCCTCCATTTTAACAGACAATATGAATGTTTTGTTAGCTACACCAGGAGCATGATCATTCATTCATTCACTCAGGAAGTATTTACTGAGCTAATAGAACCTGAATATCACTCTATTAGGTACTGGAGGGAATATCAGATATCAAACCAAGAACCACCGCCACAAGAGAACTGCACTGACCTGAAAGAAGCAACAGAGCACAGTGCAGAGAGAGGAGACCAATAATCTGAGAAATCTGAGCGCTAGCGAGCCACTTAAAAGTCACGTGACTTTAGACTAGTCATTGAACCTACTAGCCCTGCATTTATAAAAATGCTCTGTTACCTCACAGGATTGTCTTTAATCAGGCAAGGGAGAGTAAGAGTAAGTAAAATAAAGATACAGCACTTTGTGTTTTTTTGTTTTTTGTTTTTTATTTTTTTAATTTTAAAATCTTTAATTCTTACATGCGTTCCCAAACATGAACCCCCCCTCCCACCTCCCTCCCCATAACATCTCTCTGGGTCATCCCCATGCACCAGCCCCAAGCATGCTGAGATACAGCACTTTGAAAAGAAAACAGAGCCTAGGATTCAATTTCTTTTCATGACAGCTAACCGCAAAGTCCTACATATACAACAGACTTTTACAATTACTTTTGATGCAGAATATAATCACAATTATATTTCTCTGTCTGCCCACTTGAGCGACTTTGTGAAAGGCTTTGTTGAGATAAAAGATACTCTGCAGGTATTGTAAACCCTTAGCCTTAGTCAGGAGTAACAATATCAAGGGACTACAACCAGTTGGGCATCACTTGTTCTGCATGATTCCCTACTAGCTTCTCCTTCTCCCCTCCCCGTTGTACCATTTTGCCAAATTTATTTCATATCTTTTTTTTAGCATAAAATATTATACAGCTGAAGTGTCCTATGTGCCCTTCTCTAATCCCATGTCACTGTGTACCCCTCCTTAATCCAGTTTCTTTACCGCCCTTCTTAGAAGTGATCACTATCCTAAACGGGGTGAATGGTAGTACAGACAGGTAGAATCCTAACTGGTTGAACCGAAAGAGTACGAGCAGGGTCAAGTCCTCTGTTTAAATTCAAAACAGTAATACATAAAGTCCCTGCCAGGGGAGATATGACTTCAGAGCTGACAGTTTTAGCAAACGTCTTTTTCAACAGGATGGCCAACTTAAATTTTTTAAAAACTGAATGCATATTAAGGGTGCACTATTAGAAGCAAAATATCCAATTTGGCTACAGTCCCATGGAACAGAGTTAGCCACCACAGTTTAAAAGAGGCACTGTAATCTCAATATTGCATGAGCAGGGTAACACAGGGTCTGAACCCTTGCTACAGAAAAACAACCAGTAAGGGAATGAGAGAAGAATCTGGAAGGGACTCAGGAGTCACCCTCAGTTATTCAAATGATGCCTTGGAATGGAGTGAATACATAGTGCTACCATGAAGAACAGATCACCCTCCTTTCTCCTTTTATTCTAGCTACAGAAATCCTACTCAGCCTTAAACTCCAACTCAAAGGTCACCCTCTCTAAGAGCCATCCAAATGCTGCCCAGGAAGACCTCTGAGCTTCCTCAGCACTATATCGTATCATACCTCTATCAGCACACAACATGTGCATTAATAAATCTCCATCTCCACCACTAAATCATAGGCTAGGTCCTCTAGGGTAGGTGTCCTGACATCTAACCTTGCTGCTAACACACTCAGCATCCAACAGCGTCCAGCTCATAGCAGGTACTTAACCCATGATGCTAAATCAATGAGAGATGACAAGGGAAGAGGAGGCCTAAACCAATGTCCTACTCAAAATCATAATTCACTACTAGCAATCCTAAAGGAAATCAATCCTGAATATTCATGAGAAGGACTGATGCTGAAATTGAAGCTCTAATATCTTGGCCACCTGATGCAAAGAGCTGACTCATTAGAAAAGAGCCTGATGCTGGGAAAGATTGAAGGCAGAAGGGGATGACAGAGGATGAGACGGTTGGATGGCGTCACTGACTCGATGCACGTTGAGTTTGAGCAAGCTCCGGGAGGAGGACACGGAAGAGCCTAGGGTGCTGCATGCAGTCCATGAGGTCACAAAGAGTCAGACAGGACTGAGCAACTGAACAACAATAATTAGCAAACGTATACAATGTATGCATAGTCTCAGAATTACCTGGATCTTTAGATGACAGCAACCAGGCAGAATTCATCTATTCTGTATTTACATCTTTAATCATTTTATGCCCCTCTGGGCCACAGCTTAGCAAATTTTCTCCTGGTAGCACCAAGTGGTATTCAGAGGGTGAGAATAGTAAAGTGTCTGTGTAACCTCATCATTTACAGATGAATAAACTATGACTCAAGGAAGTGACAAGACTTGAGCCTGAAGCCATAGAGCTGGGTCTGGACTCTAACTCCCACTTTGACAGCAGCAGTATACACAACCCCCCAATCCACTTTCCTTGGTCACAACTTCAGAAACTATTACCTCAAAGGTAGTAATTTGCATCATCTTTCCCTGCTGCCATCATCATTCAACTAACACTAAGATCTCTTCTGTCCCTTCTCTGCCCATGCCGCTAGCCAGGAAAGCTCTTTCCTATAGTTGCTCCTTGCCTGTTTGAAAGCTCACTGACCAGAAGAGCTTACTGTCATCTGTCTACACGGAGATTTCTGTAAAACTCCTTCCCCTAGATCATCTGGGCAGCCCACACTGAGCCCAGTGGGTACCTACCACGAACACCAGTCCACTCTTAATCTTTAAACATTAAATAACAAATTAATATAGCAATGTTCAAATTATTCATAGTTTTAGACCCAAGGCTCAGATATAAGACTCAAAATTGCATTCCTCTTTCAAACAGAAAGAGTGGTTGCGATGTGGGGGGAGAGGATATACTAGCAGAAAGACAGATAGGAATGAAAAAGTGAAGATATTTTTAGAAAATGGGGAGGGGGAAATATGCAGAGTATACTGAATGGACTGAGACTGACTGAGTGAGAACCAGATCATAAGTGAGAAATGCCATGTTATCCATTCACAAAGTCTAGCTCTTTCACAACTGCTTATTATTTCCTTAAGGGTTTTGACATGATTTTGATCTCTGGAGTCCAGGACATCAGATATTACCATTATTTCTTTTAAAGCTTAAAACTTATCCACACAAATCTGTTACACAATGGCTGCCACAATTATTTGAAGGAAGACAGAACTCACATGAAACTTTACCCTGAACATCTTGTGAAAGACACCGGCTTAAAACTCAACATTCAAAATAAGATCATGGCATCTGGTCCCATCACTTCATGGCAAATAGATGGGGAAACAACGGAAACAGTGACAGATTTTATTTTCTTGGGCTCCATAATCACTGCAGATGGTGACTGCAGCCATGAAATTAAAAGACACTTGCTCCTTAGAAGAAAAGCTATGACCAACCTAGACAGCATACTAAAAAGCAGAGACATTGCTTTGCCAACAAAGGTCCATCTAGTAAAAGCTATGGTTTTTCCAGTGGTCATGTATGGATGTGCGAGTTGGAGTATGAAGAAAGCTGAGCGCAGAAGAATTGATGCTTTTGAACTGTGATGCTGGGGAAGACTCTTCAGAGTCCCTTGGACTGCAAGGAGATTAAACCAGTCAATCCTCAAGGAAATCAGTACTGAATATTCATTGGAAGGACTGATGCTGAAGCTGAAGCTCCAATACTTTGGCCACCTGATGAGAAGAACTAACTCACTGCAAAAGATCCTGATGCTGGGAAAGACTGAGGGCAGGAGAAGGGGATGACAGACGATGAGATGGTTGGATAGCATGACCAACTCAATGGACATGAGTTTGAGCAAACTCTGGGAGTTGGTGATGGACAGGGAGGCCTGGTATGCTGCAGTCCATGGGGTCACAAAGAGTGGGTCACGACTGAGCGACTGAACTATTTTGTCAAAGAGTATTTTTCAACATTACAAATAACATTTTAAAGTCTGCAAATGTAGCACGATTTTACGATGTACTTTCCAGCACTGGAGTGCTGATTTACCTTTCACTCTCGGCTTGAATGAAGTATCTGGTGTTATGGCCTCAACACTTTTGAGTCCATCAAAAACAACGAAAAGAGATGGCTTCGTGTCTGCTTTTGTCTAGGATGCACTTTATTTTCCTCAACTCAAAGGTTTTATTATTTTTAGAAGCTTTACAAACCACTAAAGTTAGCAAAATATCTCCATTCCCAATAAAGACAAGGTTGGTAAGTGAGTTTGAGTCAGAAACATTTCTTCTACCCAGAAAACAGAGGGAACCAATGACCATGTGGAAAATGACCAAAAGGAATTCTTTGATAACCTGGGTGAATGCCTCCTGAGAACCTACAAATTCCCCCTACAAGCTGTATCCCCACCAGCACAATGCTCTCAGGAAGAATATAAAAGTGGCTTCAAGGTGATTTTAACCTAGTAACTGCTCACCTCAAAAATATTTTAGGATACTCAAGTTTCCTAGCAGTACTGTCTAGTAAACTAGATAAGGCAAAATGCATACCTTATTGGGCAGGAAGAAACTCCACCAAGGATCAAGATAATTAAATAATGTTTTATACAGAAAAAAAAATTAAATACATGGTAGAATAAAATAACTGTTTTGAACCGTCTCCTTTTTAAAGTTTTCTTGGAAGCTTGGTAGGCTTTTAGCATTAAAAAAAAAAACAACCTTAATTGATCTCCTTTAAAAAAAGTAAAAGTCGCTCAGTCGTATCCAACTCTTTGCAACCCCATGGACTATTTATTCAATCCATGGAATTCTCTAGGCCAGAATACTGGAGTGGGTAGCCTTTCCCTTCTCCAGGAAATCTTCCCAACCCAGGGATCAAACCCAGGTCTTCCGCATTACAGGAGGATTCTTTACCAGCTAAGGCACAAGGGAAGCCCAAGAATACTGGAGTGGGTAGCCTATCCCTTCTCCAGCGGATCTTCCCGACCCAGGAATCAAACCGGGGTCTCCAGCGTGCAGGCAGATTCTTTACCAACTGAGCTATCAGGGAAGTCTTTAAAAAAAGCTTTACCTTAAAACAGTGCAAAGACACTGTTTTTGTTTGTGTGTGTGTGTTTATTTTTTGTATCATGCAAAGACATCATTACAAGTTATAATAGCTTTATTTTTTTATAAATGAAAGGAAAGTGAATTTTCATAAGAAGGTTTCCTCTGTGGGTGAATCTCTAGCTGGTTACAACCAACTCAGAGAGAGCTATCAAGGCAAACTACCCATTAGCTGTCAATTTAGAGTGACTCCAGGAAGCTAGCCCCGGAGCTCCACTGATACCCTTTCAACAACCTCTTAATCTTGTTTATAACACCTGCGTTAAAGCAGCCTGACATCAATCCTACTCTTTTGTCTCAGACTGAAATTACTTAGAAACTTGAGAATTCCAGTAAACATATCCAAAAACACAGAGAGACACTGGCTGAGAAACCCTATACACAGGGAATTTGGCCACCTCTTTTAAACAAAGCTGCCTAAGTAAGCCAGGACAGGCCTCAATAGGCCAAGTTGGATATAAACCTTCCCAAGAGCTTCTCAGGAGCCACTGAGGTCAGAGAATCGCGGGGTTTAAAGAAATCATAAAGAATTCCTCCTCCAGACTTCTCACCAAGCGATTATCCAAGCCACAGAACAGTGACCATTAACTGTGTGCTTATTATATACCCAGAATTTGACATTTCATTATTTTTTCAATCCTCACACAACCCTGCCAGGTAGGTTAAGACCATTCCCCGTTTCTTCAAGTGAGGAAACCAAAGCTCGGGGGATGGCTTGCTTAACAAGCTGTTCAAGGTCAAGGAGCTGGAAAATAGTGGACACAGGATTCAAGCAGTCAGTCTAAGCCCCAAGCTCTCACTCTTGCCAGGACACCACACTCCTACCGTGTGATGGGCAAATTATCCCACCTTAACTGACTTCTGCGCTTGCTACAGATCTGTGTCCCAAGGCTACTTAAGCTTAAGTGAACTTTTAGCAGCTCTATCACCTCCTGTTTCAGAAACCCATGTGTGTCATCGGCCTGTATAAAATATAGAGTACATTCGAAATGATGCTGCTGCTGCTAAGTCGCTTCAGTCGTGTCCAACTCTGTGCGACCCCATAGACGGCAGCCCACCAGGCTCCCCCATCCCTGGGATTCTCCAGGCAAGAACACTGGAGTGGGTTGCCATTTCCTTCTCCGATGCATAAAAGTGAAAAGTGAAAGTGAAGTCGCTCAGTCGTGTCCGACTCCTAGTGACCCCATGGACTGTAGCTTACCAGGTTCCTCCATCCATGGATTTGCCAAAGTAGCCCAATTTATAGAGGGAGAATAGTGCAGACAGAAGAGAATGGATTCTAGTGGTCAGACACCTAACTTTGTTGTTACTAGTGTGTGACCCTGCTTGGGCAAATCACTACGTCTCATCCTTGGAAAAAGCTCCCACAGCAAGGAAGTGCCTAATCCAGGAAAATAATAAATGTTTAAGGAAAAAAAATCAAACGGAAATGGAGGTGCCAGATATAACCAACACGAAATAAAAATTAACCTTGCTGTATTGTTTCTTATCTTTTGCCTATAAGGCTGGGTAAAGAGAAAACAGCAATTACAACCCAAAGTAGCATTGGTACAAATATTTGGATGGAAAAGGTCAGTTTTCATTCCAATCCCAAAGAAAGGCAATGCCAAAAAATGCTCTAACTACCGCACAATTGCACTCATCTTACACGCTAGTAAAGTAACGCTCAAAATTCTCCAAGCCAGGCTTCAGCAATATGTGAACCGTGAACTTCCTGATGTGCAAGCTGGGTTTAGAAAAGGCAGAGGAACCAGAGATCAAATTACCAACATCCACTGGATCACTGAAAAAGGAAGAGAGTTCCAAAAAAACATCTATTTCTGCTTTATTGACTATGCCAAAGCCTTTGACTGTGGATCACAATAAACTGCAGAAAATTCTGAAAGAGATGGGAATACCAGACCACCTGACCTGCCTCTTGAGAAAGCTGTATGCAGGTCAGGAAGCAACAGTTAGAACTGGACATGGAACAACAGATTGGTTCCAAATAGGAAAAGGAGTACGTCAAGGCTGTATATTGTCACCCTGCTTATTTAACTTATATGCAGAGTACATCATGAGAAACACTGGGCTGGAAGAAACACAAGCTGGAATCAAGATTGCAGGGAGAAATATCAATAACCTCAGATATGCAGATGACACCACCGTTATGGCAGAAAGTGAAGAAGAACTAAAGAGCCTCTTGATGAAAGTAAAAGAGGAGAGTGAAAAAGTTGGCTTAAAGCTCAACATTCAGAAAACTAAGATCATGGCATCTGGTCCCATCACTTCAAGGGAAATAGATGGGGAAACAGTGGAAACAGTGGCTGACTTTATTTTGGGGGGCTCCAAAGTTACTGCAGATGGTGATTGCAGCCATGAAATTAAAAGACACTTACTTACTCCTTGGAAGGAAAGTTATGACCAACCTAGATAACATATTGAAAAGCAGAGACATTCCTTTGCCAACAAAGGTCTGTCTAGTCAAGGCTATGGTTTTTCCAGTGGTCATGTATGGATATGAGAGTTGGACTATAAAGAAAGCTGAGCACCAAAGAATTGATGATTTTGAACTGTGGTGTTGGAGAAGACTCTTGAGAGTCCCTTGGACTGCAAGGAGATCCAACCTGTCCATCCTAAAGGAGATCAGTCCTGGGTGTTCACTGGAAGGACTGATGTTGAAGCTGAAACTCCAGTACTTTGGCCACCTGATGTGAAAAGCTGACTCATTTGAAAAGACCCTGATGCTGGGAAAGATTGAGGAGGAGAAGGGGATGACAGAGGATGAGATGGTTGAATGGCATCACTGACTCGATGGACATGGGTTTGGGTGGACTCCGGGAGTTGGTGATGGACAGGGAGGCCTGGGGTGCTGCGGTTCATGGGGTCGCAAAGAGTCGGACATGACTGAGCAACTGAACTGAAACAAATGATTAGTTAATCTCGTTTAGGAGTCAGAGACAGCGCTGAAATTGAAAAAAAAAAAAAATTCCAGCCAACTCTCAGGTTATTACAGTATTGAAATCAGACTTTTATCAAGATCATCAACTGTTAAATTTCACCCAAGCCAGTGAGTCCTATGACCAGGGCCACTAACAATCACAAACTCAGCTTAATCTTCTCTCCATCAAGAAATGAGAGACAAGAAAGAGAAGGCAAGTGAGAGGGTGCCAAGTCTTCACATAAAAAGATACCTGGAAGAAACCCAAATTCAGCCACCTCATCACTGATTCACTGCTTCATTCATTCACCTTCATTCTTTTTTTTCTTCAGTCAAGACACATTCACTGAGTATTTATTATACAGTAGGTACAGTATAGTCACTGCCCTAGAGGAAATCAAAGTCCAGTGGGAAGAAAGAGAGGTAATCAAGTAATTTCAAAAAAGAATTGTTGGGAAAGGCAGCTTCATGCATGCAGTATTTCAAATCCCACTCAGTCACATAAAAATGGGCCTTGGGCCTGGAATACTTCTTTACAAGAGATAGGGAACCCATATGGCCTATGCCTGGTTTATCACTTTGTACAGGAATATCTTTCCCTGTCTGAGGCTCAGCAAGCGTTCCTTTGTTGTGCTTATGTCTGTCAACGGCCCTGAGTCATACCACAACTTTCAGGTCTGGGTCCCTCTGCTGCTATAAGAAAGAGGGGTGCACACAGGCCAGCCGGCCATCACTGAAGCGGGGAGGCCCCTGCTAGCCACCAGGGACTGGCACACACTACTGGAGCTGACCTTTCTCTGTCTCTTCTCTTTGTGAGCAAAGCATTGTTCCATCCAGTGCTTGCCTATGTTGTGCTTTCCTTGGCAGCTCCAATACCAAGACGCCAGGGCAGCATTTGAAGTCTTCCCCGGGGACTGGTAACTGACGCACGGTGTTTGACTGCCCTGGATTTGATAACCAGTGTGTGGCGCTCTACTGGACAAGAATGATACACGTGGCAGAGCACAGGTGAATACAAGGCAGGGTGATGGCAGCATTCTGCTGCATTCTCTTCTTTAGGGTGTTTCTTTTTTTAAGCTACCTTCATCCAGCTTCCCTGGTGGCTCAGAGGTTAAAGCGTCTGCCTCCAATGAGGGAGACCTGGGTTCGATCCCTGGGTCAGGAAGATCCCCTGGAGAAGGAAATGGCAACCCACTCCAATATTCTTGTCTGGAGAATCCCATGGACGGAGGAACCTGGTAGGCTACAGTCCATGGGGTCGCAAAGAGTCGGACACGACTGAGTGACTTCACCTTCACCTTCATCCACAGAAGCCCTCAATTAGGAAAAAGATTCTACCACCTACTTCTTGGGTATCTTTGAGCAAGTTACTAAACCTGTGTGAACTTTCTTTCCTCACCTATATAACAGAAATAAGAATACTGTCTTCCTGGACTTGCCTTTAGGATGTGACAAATCAAACAGCTCAACGCCTGGCTCTTCAGTACCTTGTGGTTCCCAACCTTCTATTTTGTTCTTTTGCCTTGGTGACACAGGAAGGAGAAAACACATATTCTTTTATTTCATTGAAAGTATGACAATTTCTACAAGCTCCTCTATGAGCTGTTTTTCATTTGCTTCAAATCAGGAACATACTAACCCTTTAGGTGACCCCCTTCTCCGACAAACACAAAGATAATCTGTCAATTGAAGGCAAATCTACCTCTAATGTAGAGGTAATACTTCCAGACCAGCTGCACATCTACCTCCTGATATTATCCTGTTAGATTTGGTGTCAAGCTCCTAAAAAAAAGGTATACTCCCCATACTCAGTAATCAAAGTGCCTCCACCTCACACAAAATGAACCACAGCTAAAAACTGCTTTTTTTTTTCAATTAAAATAAGAATTCATCAACATCTTGCCAACAGCACAACTAGAATATGGAGCCCAATATCAGACTGTTAACCAGTCTCCATCTTGCTCTAATGGTGGTTCTAAGCACACAGAAAAGGTAGGGGGGAAAATTACTCATTTAAACAAAATGTTTAAACCTCTAGTTATGGGGCAGGCACCAAGAAGATGGAAATCTTCATTATGGAATCCGACCACTCATACAAGTCACATCAGCCAGAAGGGAGACACCATCTCTTTCCCCCCCCCACTGAGCCTTCTGTGTCCTTTTAAGTTCTGTGGGGATGGAAGAATAAATCTTTGGAAAAAGAAAAAAATGAGGGACAAGAATCAGAATTTCTGTCTCCTTAAGTTCATTATGCTGAATGAGGTATAAGGATCCCCAGTGAGAAGCCAGAAAGATAATATTCAGGGACTACATTGGCAGGCTAAGCAGCCTGAGGGCCTTTGAAACTCTCAAGTCTTGTAAAAACTGCCCAGCTCGGGTGGTGCTTAAGCAATTCTTTTTATTTGCAGAAAAGTGCTGTCATCAGTGGTAAGAGATGCACAGAAAATTAGATGGTGCCCACCAACAGCACCTCTGGTCAGAAGGAAATCTGTTCCTCTGCAGATAGGCCTGTACCACTGCTAATTTGTGTTATCTCTGCCCGTTCAGATCTCTACGTGCTAACTCAGGAAAAAAAGTCCCTGCCAACTAACTGTGACAAGTCTGATGGCAGAACTCCCACTGGAAGAATCAGCAGAGATGGCAAAGGCAGGCAATTATTCCCTCTCGTTAGAGAGAGTTCTTTTCAAGTTGTTATGTTTTCAGTTTTGTTTTTTGGGTTTTTTTTTTAATTTTGAAAACAAAGAGTAGCCATTTACAACGACTGTTCACAGCAGTCACTCATAAAACTGGCAGAAACTGAAATTCTCCTCAAGCCAACTGAAAAAGATGTCCTGGAAGTAACCAGAAAGGCGGTGCCCCTTTAATTACTCACTGTAATGTAAAACCAGACATGGAGAGGATGGTCACAGCAGAGCAGATCTGGGCAAAACAGTGGCGATATTTAATCATCAGTCCAGACCATCTGCAACTGTTTTGCAGAGGCACATAAAGCTTATGGATTCCAAAGCTTCCTACAAGTTACCAGGTGCTGAGGGTCACTTGCATTGTCCTCAGGTCCACCAGAGGCTGCTTTCTTCATTCTCTCCAGGCCAGGGTGCTCAACACAAGGCACCATGCCCACATTTTCCCTGCCAAGCCTGGCACTAGGAAAAGTGCTGCTTCTTGATTAAGCCAGAACACAGATTAAATGTTTAGAATTGGGAGATTCTGAAAACAACCTAGGCGGGAAAGCAATTATTCTAGGGAGAGCACAGCTTCAGCTGCGGCCGTCTGCAGCACAAAGGTGAATTCCACCCTCTTTGAACAATGAAGCCAGCCAGATTGCTCCCCAACAATCCAGCCTCCATTCCACAGATGTAGTGGTCTTTTAAAACATAATCATATTGTGTCACTCCACAGCTTCAATCCCTCAATCGCGTCCCGATGTACTGACAATAACATCTGAACATTTTAGGGTTTCCCATCCTCCCCAGGAGAACTGCTTTTGAACTGTGGTATTGGAGAAGCCTCTTGGACTGCAAGGAGATCAAACCAGTCAATCCTGAAGGAAATCAGTCCTGAATATTCATTGGAAGGACTGACGCTGAAGCTGAAACTCCAATATTTTGGCCACCTGATGCGAAGAGCTGACTCCTTGGAAAAGACCCTGATGCTGGGAAAGATTGAGGGCAGGAGGAGAAAGGGATGACAGAGGATGAGATGGTTGGATGGTGTCACCGACTCGATGGATGTGAATTTGAGCAAGCTCCGGGAGTTGGTGATGGACAGGAAGGCCTGGTGTGCTGCAGTCCATGGAGTCACAAAAAGTCTGGCAGGACTGAGCGAACGAACTGAACTGATCCTCCCCAGAGCAGACCGCTCCGTCCTTGCCCTCCTCACTCACCACGCTCTACCTATACTGCCTCGAACATGACAAGCTTGTTCCCACCTTAGGGCTTTTGCAGTGGTTTTCCCCTTGGCTTACGTTGCTGTTCCCACAGCTCGTCATGTGGTTGGATCCTGCTCGTTATTCATTATCAGCCTCAATGTTATCTCCTGAGAGAGCCCTTCTGGAACTTAGGATAGTAGCCCATCACTCCATTTCATCAGCCCTTTTCTCTCTTCATATCCCTATTTAAAGTTATCTCGTTTTTATTTCTCTAGCATTATTTGTTTGCATGTTTAGGTGCTCTTATTTATATTTGTTTTTCTTTATTTTCTGTCTTGGTTCCCTGGGTATAAGTTCTCTAATGACTAGGGACTGCAACTGTCTCGTGTATCACTCTATTCCTGGTGTCTACAAAAACACCCTGCGTTTAGTAGGCATTTCATAACTGTGTTGAATAATTCAAAGATGAAAGGCTCAATACGGATTACCAATTCGAACAAAATTTAGGTATTAAATCACTTCAGTCGTGTCCGACTCTTTGTGACCCTATGGACTGTAGCCTGCCAGGCTCCTCTGTCCATGGGATTCTCTAGGCAAGAATATTGGAGTAGGTTGCCATTTCCTCCTCCAGGGGATCTTCCTGACCCAGGGACCAAACCTGAGTCTCTTGCATCTCTTATGTTGGCAGGCAAGTTCTTTACCACTAGCGCCATCTGGGAAGCCCCAATGAAATTTACCAGCCTTCAAAAATCTGGATTGGCTCACAGCCTGACTGTGAACATGTGTCACAATACCCTAAAAACATACGCTACACCACCGGCAGAGGGCTGATGGACTGTTAATGGTTAAGTCTATTGAAGATTCCAAAAGTGATTCTAAACTTAGTTGCTCTTAACTGGAGCAGGGGTGTCAAATAAAAATGTAATCAATCCTCAATATTATGTACTAACAGAATGAGCCCATGAATTATGTCAAAGTGTTCAATAATTGATCACACCTGTCTTTGGAATACAGTCAGACACAGTCAGAGAGAAGCATCATAAAGAGTGCTCTATTTCAAATCCTTCTCAGTTCAGTCCCTGACTCTGGACACTGACGGGTGCTTGGAGGAAAGTCTGAGGAGCCAAAGCAGACAATCTGCTTACAGGCAACTGACCATGTAAAATGAGTTACGAGATGAAACTGCGCCGTGGCAGTCTTACTAGACCTTTCACTGAACTCACTAGGAAGGTAATCCAGTTTCTATTTACCAACCCACACTGGAGCTGGGAATCCAAAGTTTAGGCCAACAGGCTCCGGGAACTCTGTGGAAAAGAAAATGTTCTTTAACTATTCAGCTGAAATACTAGAATCAAATGGCTGGTCTTGGAGAAGGTTAAGAGAATTCCTGCTGTATCTCCTCCTGATTCCATTTTCCCTACAGCTGTACAAGACTCAGACCAAAACCAATTACTTCCTTCAGGAACATTAAGGGGAAAAAAGAAAAAGAAAGGAGTAATTTGTAAATGAGATTCCTGGCACTAGAAAAGAGGAAAGCTGAGATATCTTAGTAATATTAGAGCGACATGGGGAAAAGAATTACTGTGTAGATGATATAATTCTTGATATCAGTGGCGGCTAACTGTGGTAGAATAGGGTTATACTTTAATCTATTGAGAACAGTTCTACATGTTGGCATGTGTGGGTGATAAACTGTTCTCATATCCTTTTATAGCATTCTAAACCTTAATCTCCAAGGGACTGGTGACCTTGGGAATTCTAAGGCAGCTTTGCAGAATTCGAGAAGAACATTTTTGCCTTCTGCTATACCATCGGTGTTGTTTATAATTATATCAATAATAAAATTAACAGCTAGCATGTACTGGACACTTACCATATGTCAGGCACTATACCACTTAGCACTTCCCACACTGTCTCATTTGATCCTGTATCTTCAAAAAAGATGGTAAAGTGGAGCTTTTTTAAAAGATGGTGGGGCAGAGACAGACTCTATTATACAATCTATATTTTAAAGATGAAGACCTGAGGCTTAACGATATTAATTAAAGTCAAGTAGCAGAGGTAGAATTCAAACACAGGCAGTCTGTCTAACCCAGAGTGAAGGTTCACCCACTACACTAAACATTAAAAGATGTCTAAAATGAGCACATTCAGAAGGGCATGTGTTTGAACTATTTTCTCCAACAGAGCTATTCTGAACCATCCACATTCTCCAAAGCAGTCATTTTCACGTGTGACAACTTCTCTACTGGGGTCTTATAAATGCAATCCCCCAATTTAAACAGTGACATCTAGTGAAAGACTGCAGAAAGCTATGGCTTCCTTAAGTTCACCTCCAAAATTAGGCATCTCAATAAGACCTATCTCCAAGGAAGCGGAAATAGGTAGGGACAGTGGCTATGATCAGGGTGGGCTCATGGAGGAAATAAACCAATATTTATCATGCCAGTATAAGATCTACTAGAAAACTACTTATTTGACAAAGTCCCAAGAGTGTAAACTAAGATGGTGGTGACTGAAATAGAAAGGATAAAGAGAAGGCTCCTAAAGAAGCCACAACTCCCTTGCAAAGCCTTCCCAACTTCCCAAGGGCAGGACTGCTCCTGCCTCTTTGCCCGACTTCCTGATCACTCAGTGGCACTGTGTACTGTTTGCTATTGTTCAGGTACTCAGTCATGTCCAATTCCCTGTGACCCCACAGACTGCAGCCCACCAGACACCTCTGTTATCAATTCTCAAATCTGTGAGGCGCTTCCCTTTCGGGTAAGCTCCATGACAGCCAGAACGGGGGCTTAAGCATTTTTAGATCCTAGCACTCTCCTGACTCCTGAGAGAGGAGCTAGCCCTCCACTTGAAACTTCGTATCTTCCATACAGAAAAGAACCTTGTCTTTCATCTTTGAGAAATAGGTCCAGGGTTTTTCTCAAGTCAGCCGGAGGCAGCTATACCCTTGACTGAAATGCAGAACCGGGGGTAGGTGATAAGTGGGCTGGTGGAGAGACGCAGGGGATTATGTGATACCAGAGCATCTGGTTAGAAGGTTCAGTAGACACTTGAAAGCTAAATCAGGGCTAGTGCGCCAAGAGTTTATATAAAGCTGCTGAAGGACAAAAGGATGGATGAGTTCCTCTAAGCTGAGGAACCGGGTTACAGAATCAAATTCTAGTGAAGAGTCAAGAATAACGAGGCTCTAGAAGTTATCACACTAAGTGAAGTAAGTCAGAAGGGGAAAGATAAATACCACATGACACCACTTATATGTGGAATCTCAAATACGATACAAATGGACTATTTACAAAACAGACTCACAGACAGAGAAAACAAATTTAAGGGTTACCAAAGGGGAAAGGGGGTGGGAAGGGATAAATTAGAAGTTTGGGATTAGCAGATACAAACTACTATACATAAAATAGATAGACAACAAGGTTCTACTGTATAGCACAGGGAACTATATTCAGGGTCCTATAATAAACCATGATGGAAAATATATACATGTACATATACATATGTTTTAACTGAATCACTTTGCTGTAAACCAGAAACTAAAACAATATTGTAAATCCACAATACTTCAATAAAAAGTTAATTAAAAAAGAAAGCATTTAAAATATATGTTAGAAAACAAAACAAACAAAACTGGTGACATTTAAGACTATAAGTTTGTTATCAGTATATCAGTTAATTTCCTGATTTTGACCACTGTACTCTGGTTATATAACTTTAAGGGAAGCTATTTGAGAAGCATATGGGAACTCTCCATACTATTTTTGCAAAACTTCTGTAAGTTTAAAGTTAGATCAAAATTAAAAGGGTTTTTTTTGTTTTTTTTTTTTAAGGAATGTAGGTTTTGTAGCAAGAGGAGCAAGACATGATAAGGAAGCAGAGGACAATTTAGTAACTGAAGTAATGGATTTGAAGCAAACTTTCTTGAAGTCTAACATGAAAGCAAAGAGATACAAGCCAGCCAGCAGACAAGATATTAGAACAAAAGCTTTCCAAAAGGCATGTGTAAAGCCACGTACTAGTTCATTCACTCAATCATTAGACAATCATTTATTAGGTGTCAGTTATGAGTGAGACACTCCGGTGCTGGTCCCTGCCTCTCAGTTCACTGCCCAGTGCAAGGAGGCATATAAAAACAATGTATTTTACAAGTATAAAAGGAACTCACCAGGGGAAAGAGAGAAGGTAAGATCACAAAGGGAAGGAGGGAACATTAACAAAAAAGTGACCCAGAAGATGAAACAGAAAACACCCTGAAATGGGAACATCAATACGAATAGCAATTTGTTATTTATAGTCCCACTAACAATGAGTAACTTTGAAAAGCACTAGTCTAAACTGTCATGCAAAAGGAGCCTATTTCATGATGCTGTAAGAGACATCACGATTAGGATAATATTCTCAGAGTTCTTGGGTAAAACGGGGCTACCAAAGAAAAGATATATCTGAGCACAGTGTCCAGTCTTCCTAAAATTTTTCATCAACAAAAAACACAACAGAAAAGCACAGTTATAAACTACAACTCTAGGAAAAAGAAGCAGATGATAAGAAGTACAAATGATAAACAAAGGGAAAAAAATGCTTATTAAAGCAAATGAACTAACACTTTATATACTTACTAGATTAATGAGAAAAAAATAAATTATGACAACTGGTGGGCTGCCATCTATGGGGTCGCACAGAGTCGGACACGACTGAAGCGACTTATCAGCGACAGCAGCAGCAGTAGTATCATCAGGATTGCAGGAAAACTGGAACACACACCACTGTTAGCCCTGTCAGCTGATAAGGGATTAATCCCACGTGAGCACTGTGCACTGCTTGACACCTGCAGCTGAGACAAACTCCCGCCACTCCCCTTCACTCGCTCAACGCTCCGTGCATTTCACTCAGGGCTTCTGTACTCCCTAATCGTAGTCAAGAATGACCCCTTAGCCCCCTTCATTACCCACAGAACTTCTATTCATTCATCAGGGCTGAGATTCCAATATCTTCTCCTTTTCCTCAACAACCAAACCAAATCCATTTCCAGCATCCCCTCTCCAGGCATATCCAATCATTTGATAATTACTACAGCAGATGTGAGGGGGAAATGCTACCTGAATAAAGAAGTTCACAGCAATATTATCTCCAAGAACAAAACCTGGAAACTACCTAAGTACTCGATTATAGAAGAACAATTTAGGAGAAAATGGTTGGCCTATGACTTGAGCGGAAAAAGAAAAAAAAGGTTTGCAGACATTAAAAATAACATGCAGAAACACAAAATATTTCTGGCAATGTTAAAACATAGAACACAAAACAGTATATATACAATGGCTATAGTCATAAAAAGCACAAAAGTCCTCTGGGAATATGAAAATATTTATAGGATTAGGGGTAATCATTTCCTTTTTCTTGAACACTTTCTTTTAATACTACTCCTGTCAAATTACTGTCATTAAAATTTTTCATTTCAAAAGAAAGAAATAAGAAGGGTAAAGGAGAAAGACTCTAGATTCCAACAAGCCATTGCAATCTCAGGAACTCTTCTATTACTGACTGATAAGTAACAAGAGGAGTGGGTGTCTGCAATATTGTCAAAACCAAGGGTCCTCGACCCCAATCTGCCTCAAAGAGAACACTCTCATGTCACAAAGCGAGTCATTCCCACTGAGCCAAACTGCACTAAATGAGAATTCTTTATTGGAAAACTTCAGAGGTGAGAACTTTTTCCAGACATCTGTGGAATTAGTATTAATGAGAATGCCCCGGAGTTCATACACGCGTCTATGCAGCAGAAACTTCTCAGCCAAGGAACTGCTGGGCACACTTCTTGATGAGATGTCTAAGCCTGAAGGCATCAAAAAAGTACATTTCCATATTGGGAACATAACTAGTTTCCTCTTTAAGACTTTTTCCACCACCTCCTGTCCACATTGTAATTCTCCTGTCTTCTCAAATGAATAGTTAACATATGTCAAGGATATAAGGCATATACTGAGGCGCTTGCTGCCTAACTCTATTATTAGAAGAACCAATCTCAGTAGAAAATTGCAATCTTCCCACCAAGCTGCCCCAAAAGTGAGACTTTGGAAGCACTCAAAAAACGTCAAATACTTTTAATAAACATCTTGACATTACAGATTTTCTTTATTTACCTTAGTCTTTGAATTTTAGGAAAGGAAAGAACAAGAAGTCATAGAGCTCAATCTCACTGTATATTAATCGTGATTTTTTTAAAAAAATGATGTACAGAGAAAGGAAGGGACTTATCCTGAGTCATCCAGATAAATGATGATAAAGGTAGGATTAAAACTCAAGTCTCCCAGATTTTCAGCCCCAATTCATCCTTCTACATCAAGCTTTTTTTTAAATCCCTTGAAATCTCTGGAGCTCTTGGCCTAAATAATTAGTTATCACAGAATTTTAAAGCTAGAAGGGAGCTCAGAGGAACTTACTTAATCTTCCCTCATTAGTCATATGAGGAAACTGAGGCCCAGAAAGATTAACTGATTTGTTCTCACTATCTTAAATGGCAGGGGGAGAAGTATAGCTTGCTTACACTCAAAATACTGCAAACTAATGGCCATGAAAAGGGAGGTGAAATGTCTCAGTTGGAGAAAATTTTAAGAGGAATGTAGATCATTCTAGGCCAGGGGGTCTCAAAGTGGGGTCCCTGGACCCGCAGCTTAAGCATCACCTGGCATTTTGTTAGAAATGCAAATTCTAAGTCTCATGGGAGACTTACTGAATCAAACTCTGGGGGTGGGGATGTTCAAATCAGAGAGCTTTGTCCCTGAGAAATGAATGCTAGTGGCCAAGCTCAGTCTACTTTGTAAATGACAACTAACATCAAAAGCACTTAAGATTCGTGTATTCGTCTGTACATGCACCATAGTTCAATTTTTAAAGTTTTTTAAAATTGGAAAACTAGATTTGGGTATTCAATTGGTTCCAGTTCTAGCTCTGCTCCTTACTGTTTCATCATGGGCAGGTAACTGACCCCTCCAGCTTGAGTTTCCTTTTCTATAAAACGGGCATGCCATCTACCTCAAAGAGCATGTTGAGAATTAATGTAAGGACGTTATCTAAAAGCACGTTAGTTCAGCCCAGCACAGTGGGTAGGAGCGCCAGCTCTGGGGCAGGCACTTTTCTGTACCTCAGTTGTCTCATTTGTACAGCAGAGATTTTAAACAGTCCTCCACATAGGGTTGTTATATTTAGAGATAGGATGCAAGCATGCGATCCATCTTTCATGTCTATAAAAACTTCCTGCTTTCAAAGAGCTTTTGCAGCCATTAACTTGGGTGATCCTCATGACTTTCCACAAGAGGATGGGTGCGTCTGATTTATCATGGACTGGATTCTAGACTGTACCATCTTTTAGAAACAGGAGGAGTGGACACCGATCTTACAGAAAGAAAACTGCATGAACAGTGCCATGTAGAGAATGAACAGAGCTGGAAATAAGATCAGGATTCTGGTTTTGACTCTTGCCACTACCTTGGCCCACAACCTTTGGGAAGTCCCTTTACCAAAATGGGGTTCACTTTTCATTTGTAAATATGGGGGCTGAATGAGGGGGGTCTGTAACATTTCTCAAAATGGAATTCAAACTCCTTATTATGGCCCACAGCAAGGCCTCCACAGCTGGTCATCTGCCTACATCTCCAATTTCATCACTTTTCAATCCCCTGCTCATTTACCAAGTTCCAGCTACATCAGTCCTCTTCCTGATCCTCGAACAGGCTGCACCACCTTCTACTTCAGAGTCTATGTACTTGCTATTCCCTCTGTTTTGATTATTCTGTGCTTTTCACATGATTGGTTCCTTCTCAACCATCTTATCATGTCCACTCTTCAAAGTCTTTCCCAGACCATATTATCTAAAAATAATAGGTCCTGTCTCCCACTTCCATGGGTTATTTTCTTTAATGGTGCTGTCCGGGGCTTCCCTGGTGGTCCAGTGGTTAGGACTCTGCACTTCCACTGCAGAGGGTGCCGGCTCAATCTCTGGTCGGGCATCTCTAAGATTCCACATGCTGTGCAGTGCAGCCCAACAATTAAAAAAAAAAAAAGACAAAAAACCCAGCGCTGCCCAACAAAAATATATTGAAAGCCACAAGATGTATATATAACTTTATGCATATATAACTTTAAGTTTTCTAGTAGCCACATTTTAAATTTAAAAACATTTTAAATGTCTTTAAGACAATAATACTAGTTTTAATAATTTTCTTTAAGTCAATATACCCTAAGCATCATTTCAGCATGGAATCAATATAAAAATTAATATACTTTGGTCACCTTTTCATCACTTCCTTCACACTAAATCTTGAAAATCCACTGTATACTTTACATGGGTAGCAGACCTCAACTCAAACTAGCCACACTTCAAGAGTTCACTATAACATGTGACCAGTGGCTACATCAGACAGCCCAGTTCCATAGTACATCCTGTGTATCCTTCAAAGCACTTATCATGACCTGAATTTCTCATTTATTTACTCTTATCTTACTACTTCCCCACCAGATTATAATTCCACAAAGCAAGAACCTTGTCTGTTTTGTTCAATGCTGTATATCAGTGGATACAGTGCCTTGCAAGTACATACTCAATAAATATTTGTTGAGCAAATAAATGAACCTTTTCAAGCTTTAATGTTCTATGAGTGCTCTGCCGCCTTAGTTGTGTCCAACTCTTTGGAACCCATGGACTGCAGCCCACCAGGCTCCTCTGTCCATGGGATTATCCCAGCAAGAATACTGGAATGAGTTGTCATTTCCTCTTCCAGGGGATCTTCCAGACCCAGGGATTAAACCTGAGTCTCCTGTGTCTTCTGCATTGGCAGGCACATTCTTTACCACCTGAGCCATTTGGGAAGCCCATTTTATGAAGAGTGTGCTCATGTGTAGGCCAAACAGGCATCAAAGTGAAAGTGTTAGTCGCTCAGTCATGTCCAACTCTTTGGGACTCAGTGGACTGCCTTAGTTGTGTCCAACTCTTTGGAACCCACGGACTGCAGCCCACCAGGCTTCTCTGCCCATGGGATTCTCCAGGCAAGAATACTGGAATGAGTTGCCATTCCTTTCTCTAGAGGATCTTCCCGACCCAGGGATTGAACCCAGTTCTCCGGCATTGCAGGCAGATTCTTTACCGTCTGAGCCACCAGAGATATAACCACTCATTCAACCCACCTATCTCCGTTCTTCTTTCACATCCAATAACTGTCTTAAAAAGGAAATCACTTGGCACTTGGCTACATACTTCCCATTGCTTACAAGTTCTTTCCCATGATGTCCAGAGTCTCCAAGGTCAATTCTAGGTACAATATATTGGCTGAGGGAACTGCATGAATATAATTGCTAACATTCTTAACGTTTATTCTTTGACAAGCGTTGCTCCAAACACTTCACATTTCACAACAGCTTCACAACAGACTTATATGATAGGTACTTTCATTGCCCTCACTTACAAGATAAGGAAACCAAGGCAGAGAGAAGTTAAATATTTTGTTCCAGGTCACAGCAGTCAGGGAGCAGCAAAACAAGAGAGGCCAAGCAACAGAGCTCCAGACACATGGCTCTTAGTCCCCTATTCTCTACTGCAGAGCTGTCCAAGGAAAATGAGAAGCCAGCTATATATGTAATTTTAGTAGCCACACTAAAAGGCCAGTAGCAACATTTTAAAGTCAACAGAAATAGGTAAAATTTATTTTGAATATATTTTATTTTGCCCATTACCCATATATGATTATTTAATCAGTATGATCAATAATCAAAGCAATTGATATGATCATGTAATCAATATTAAAATTTTACTTTTTTATACTGATTATTCTAAGCGTCAGTCAGTTCAGTTCAGTTCAGTCACTCAGTCATGTCCGACTCTTTGCGACCCCACGAATTGCTGCATGCCAGGCCTCCCTGTCCATCACCAACTCCCAGAGTTTACCCAAACTCATGTCCATCGAGTTGGTGATGCCATCCAACCATCTTATCCTCTGTCGTCCCCTTCTCTTCCTGCCTTCAATCTTTCCCAGCATCAGGGTCTTTTCAAATGAGTCAACTCTTCACATCAGGCGGCCAAACTATTGGAGTTTCAGCTTCAACATCAGTCCTTCCAATGAACAACCAGGACTGATCTCCTTTAGAATGGACTGGTTGGATCTCCTTGCAGTCCAAGGGACTCTCAAGAGTCTTCTCCAACACCACAGTTCAAAAGCATCAATTTTTCAGCGCTCAGCTTTCTTCACAGTCCAACTCTCACATCCACACATGACCACTGGAAAAATCACAGCCTTGACTAGACGGACCTTTGTTGGCAAAGTAATGTCTCTGCTTTTTAATATGCTATCTATGTTAGTCATAACTTTCCTTCCAAGGAATAAGCGTCTTTTAATTTCATGGCTGCAGTCACCATCTGCAGTGATTTTGGAGCCCCCGAAAAAATAAAGTCTGACACTGTTTCCCCATCTATTTCCCATGAAGTGATGGGACTGGATGCCATGATCTTAGTTTTCTGAATGTTGAGCTTTAAGCCAACTTTTCCACTCTCCTCTTTCACTTTCATCAAGAGGCTTTTTAGTTCCTCTTCACTTTCTGCCATAAGGGTGGTTATCATCTGCATATCTGAGGTTATTGATATTTCTCCCAGCACAATAAACTGTGGAAAATTCTGAAAGAGATGGGAATACCAGACCACCTGACCTGCCTCTTGAGAAACCTATATGCAGGTCAGGAAGCAAATGTTAGAACTGGACATGGAACAACAGACTGGTTCCAAATAGGAAAAGGAGTACATCAAGGCTGTATATTGTCACCCTGCTTATTTAACTTATATGCAGAGTACATCATGAGAAACGCTGGGCTGGAAGAAGCACAAGCTGGAATCAAGATTGCCAGGAGAAATATCAATAACCTCAGATATGCAGATGACACCACCCTTATGGCAGAAAGTGTAATTTAACACAATTCAGACTAGTCCCATTTCAAGTGTTCAACAGCTGTATGTGGCTAGTGGCTACCATACTGGACATTTAAGAAGACCAAAGAAAGGTAAAATGGTTGAGCTGGGAGCCAAAAGACCTCATCTCTAATCAAAGCTCTTACTGAGTGACTTTGGAAAAGTCTTTTTTACGCTCTGGGTCAGTTTCCCCACATGTATTCTGAGCAAATGGGACAAGAGTCCTAGGGATCCATCACATGTGAGAAAGTCAAACATCTGCCAACAACTGCAATTAACATGTGTCCAACTTTCTGCACTTTAAAATTAGCTTTCACATTCATTGATTAACACAGTCCTCAAACTAGCCTAATAGGTAGCTATTACTGTCTCTGTTTTATACATACAGAAGTTGAGGCTCCAAGAAGACAATAGAACTTGTCCCAAAGCCACAGAGCCGATCAGTAGAGAAGCTGATACTCAAATGCAAGAAAGTGCTCTCCCACCACGATCCTCAACTCAGTGACTTGAAGCAGAGAATTAAAGGGGAATGGTTGTGAAGATAGTCTGGGGCCTTCAGAAAAGTGAAAGGGAGTCAAGTCTCAGGGTTGGGTGAGAAGAGGCCCAGACGAAGTTAAAAAGAGGTCCGGGCCTTGAGGATCGTAATTAATTGAAAGAACCCAGGAGAAATTCGAGGAAGGGACCTGGTTGACAAGAGAAATGAGAGGACCCAGGCCCAGGGAAGAGATGGGAGAGAGTGATATGAAGGAACTCTGGTCCTGCGATTCCTGCCTGGGTGAGAGGACGGTCCCCCCAGCCCTCCTCGACCGTCATACCTGGTAGCTCAGAAGTTCCCCAACGTCCATGGTTGCAGTCTCAGTCAACACTGGCTACTCGGATTCCCTCCACTCACGACCAAACCGCGGCCCCCAAAGCGGCAGCTCCAGCCACACTGCCGTAAAGCGCCTGGAGCAGGGCCCGCAGAGCCAATGAAGCAAAAGTGCGCGCGACACGCAAGCCGGCCACACTGCAGTAAAATGCAGCGATACTGCAAAGCGCCCTGCTTTTAACAGCACTACTTCCGCCCGGAACCTGAAGGGGGCGGGAAAAGGGGCGGAGACTTGAAGGGGGCGGTGCGTTAAAGGAAAAGAGTAAAGAAACCAAGATTTATTGCGCGCCCCCTACGTGCTGGGCGGAGTGCAGGGCAGTACGCACGGTGTTTCCCTTGTCCTCTCTTAATCCATTCAGTGACCTAGGCAGTTTTATTCCTCGTTTTATTCTCAGTTCCAATAGAAAACTGAGGCATTGAACTGCGCTCTCCAGTACTATACCTACTAACCACCTGTGTTTACTGAGGGCTTGAACTATGGCTAGTCTGAATTAAAATATGCTTTAAGTGTAAAGAAAATACCCATCTGATTTCTAAGACTTGTGTTGATTACATGTTGAAGTTATACTTAGGGTCAAATAAAATATAAAATTTAATTTCACTTTGCTGTTTACTTCACCATTTCTATTTACTTTTTAAAATGTGATTAGTAGAAAATGTAAAGTACTCGTGTGGCTCTCTTTGTAGCTTCCACTCCATTTGTGTTGGACAGCACTGGCTCAGAAAGTGTAGTGTCCAAGACAATTGTTAGTACCTGTGAAACAGTTGGTGATGACATTTCCTTCTCTGGGCTTCTGTTTATTCAAAGGCCAGTGGAACTGGATAATCCTGTTTCTACTCAAGTCGTGTAAATAGGTTTTCTGTAGGTGAAAGTTGCCCATCATTGGAAAAGAACTATTCAAAGAGTGCATCTGAGCTCCTGGGATTTAAATGTTTCTGTCTTCAAAGAGAGCTAAGCCTCTCTACTAGTTCCCTTGGCGATTAGTCTGGTGTTTTTCATGTTCATGCTGTCTGTTTTAGTCCTTTCAAGCTGCTATGAAAAAAAAAATACACTGACTGGCTTATAAACAACAGAAATTTATTTCCCACAACTCCGGGGGCTGAGAAGTCCTAGATCAAGGCACTAGCAGTTTCTTCGTCTGGTGAGGGCCTGCTTCATGATTCACAGAAGTCCCTTCTTACTGTATCTTCACATGGCAGAGGCAGGTGAGGGGTTTTTTTTCCCACCTCTTTTACAAAACTAATCAGGAGGGCTCCACTCTTTTGATCTAATCAGTTCGTCAAAGCCTTACTTCCTAATACCATCATCTTGGAGTTAAAATGTCAAATTATGGGTTTTGGGGAGATACAAACATTCTGACCATCACAATATTGATAACCATCCTCCTCATCTTACCTCCACTGTCTCCAATTGTACAGAAATTATTTCCTCAAACTACCAAATCCTCTCCTCTTCTGCCTAGCCACTAGCCCCACAGCTCAACCAATTATTTCTCATCTTTCAGACCTCCAATGTCTCTATCTTAGCATAATCTTCCACTACTCACCTTGGGTCCAAGTAAGCAAACTCTCCTCACGATTCTCTTTCCTATACCTTCTCTACTTCATAGTGTATCTCAGTCTGTCCTTAATGGCTGATTACTTGTTTATTGACAGCCTCATTTACTGGACACAGGCTGCATGGGAACAGGAATTGTGGATGTCATGTTAACCACTATATCCTATGACAAAAACTCTGATACAGTGTTTGGTACAGGAGGAGGAGTTTCCACAAACGGGCCTTGTGGGTCATGATAAGGAGATTGGATTTTCTGCTAAGAGCATTAGGAAGATATTGAAAAGATTTTAAGCTGGGGGGTTGGGGGGGGTGTTGTGATTGGGTTTATGATTTTTAAGAATCACCTATGCAATCTGCTTTGAACTGAGTTATTTGAGTGTCTTTTCCTCTCCTACTTAGCTGTGAGTGTAGACTGTGCCTCATTCAGGGATGCAGGATAAAGTAATGGTGGGAGTGTGTACTTTGGAATTGTGTGCTCTTTAGAACTATGTCCCAGTTCTTGGTATCTGGAACCAGCTTATATAGACAGGCTTGCAAGACCCTGGGGTTAAACTTTCAGGAAATTTACAAGCCTGTTAATGTCAGGTTGGTTCCTTCAAATCCGCTTCAGTGGATGTATTTACAACATGGAAATCAACATATGCTACAAGTCATGACTCTTGGTTTTTCAGTGAGCTGACTGTTAAACCTTTACCAACACATCACTAATTTTTGTTCTAGCCAAAGTTCCACCACAATCACCTCTGCGCTCTTAGACAAGTTACTTTCTCTCTCTCAAAGTTGCAGTCTCCTCATATGTAAGATGACTCATTGATTTATTCAGGAATTCACTGAGTACCTAGTCAGTGCCAGACACAATTTTAGGCTCTGAGGATATCGAAGTTTGTAAGGAGAAAAGTTCCTGCCCTTTTGAGACCTACATCCTAGTGGGGGAGAAAACCTAACAAGGAAGATGAGAATGTAAAATCATCCTCATTTTACAGGTGTGGAGACAGAGGCAAGTGGCTATGTACCTGATTGCCTTCTCCGAAAAGTAGAGATCCAGCTGAATTTACATCATAAAATTATGGGGAATTTACAAGAGATGCTGCATGCAAAGCACTTAGCTTGGTGCCTGGCACAGAAAAGTTCTCAATCAATATTTGACCTTAATATAAGAGTTGAGTGGGAATTGGGGGAGAGGGAGTAGGGTGGGGAAAATGAGCTCATTTCTTATATCCTTTCCTTTGAAGGTATTCAGTCAAGTCTGTGTGTTTTTAGAAACCAGGTCTTAAAATACAGAATCGTAAGGCAAAATCATATGAGAACCATGAAATTAGGATAATATACCTTCCAGGGAAGTTTTCCCAGAGGAGGTGCCATTTGGACTAGGGTTTAACGGATGAGAAGAGTTTGCCAAGAGGACATGGGGAAAGATGGGTGATCTGGACAGAAGAAACAGCATGGACATAGACAAGGAACTGGACAGGGAATATTGTGTGTGGAAGGAATGGTAAGAAGTTACAGGGGAGAGGGCAGCTGAGCTGAGGAAGAGCACAGAGAGAATTAAGAGATTTAGCACATAAAAGCATGACACCCAATCATGTCTGAATTTCAGTTAAATGATTTAAAAAAAAGTTTTAGTATAAATATGTTCCAGAAACTTCCCTGGTGGTCCAGTGGTTAAGACTCTGCATTCCCAATGCAGGGGGCCTGGGTTAGATGCTTGGTCAGGGAACTAGATCCCACATGTCACAATTAAGAGTTTGCATGCTGCAACTAAAGATCCTGCATGCCACAACTAAAGATCCTGCATGCCACAACTAAGCCCAAGGACAGACAAATAAGTAAATATTTTAATAAATAACTAAGTAAATATATAAATATGTTCGATGGAATACGTAGTAACATACCGAAAGCTTTTTGTTGCTTATCTGAAATCCAAGTTTGGCTGGGCATCCTGTATTTTATCTAGCAATCCTCATCATGGAGGATCTTGAATATCGCATTGAGATATTTCAATCTTATCTTGATGGGATGGTCCATTAACAATTCCTTAGGAACCTCCCCAAGGATAAAGGTTGGGGCCCCCATTCTTCAGGTCTCAGCTTAATGTCACCACATCACAGGCATCTTCCTTGACTATGAGATCTATAAGAGTCCCTCCCTCCCCTCAGGATTCTCCACAGGAACTTCTCTGGTGGTCCTGTGGTCAAGAATTTGCCTTGCAATGCAGGGGACACAAGTTTGATCCCTGATCAGGAAGCTAAGATCCCATATGCTGTGGAGTAACCAGGTCCTGTGCACTGCAACTACTGAGACTGCACGTCACAACTAGAGTCTGTGTGTCCCAACCAAAGGTCCTGCTTGATAAATCAGCAGCCAGATAAATAAAGACATAAGTAAATTTTTAAAAAAAGATTCTCCATCAGCATTCCTGACCATATCTTCAGAACACTTGTGATTTGTGTTTCTATATTTATCTTCTTTTCACTCACTGGGGGGTCTGTTTTCTCTTTTATACGCTATGCTCTTCAAGGCCAGGGACTGCTGCATTGCTCACTGCAGCAACCTCAGCACTCAACTGGCACTCCCTAAAGTTGTTGATTTGCTAGATGGACCAATCAATCTACTGAAAAATGGATACAATCCTATAATACTATCAAATACTTTCAAATCTCTACCCCAAAGCCTAACAAAATGCTATTCCAATGTTAAAGATGAGGAAAGTTCAGAAAACCTGCGTCTATGCTAAGTGAACTAAGTCCAACAGA
Organism: Ovis canadensis; assembly: GCF_042477335.2. Classification (NCBI taxonomy): domain Eukaryota; kingdom Metazoa; phylum Chordata; class Mammalia; order Artiodactyla; family Bovidae; genus Ovis; species Ovis canadensis. Next base: position 81,970,799 of record NC_091257.1, on the reverse strand, counting down.
AAAAGCTTAATCCCATATGATTTCACTTAGATGTGAAATCTAAACCTAATGGAAAAAATGGGCTCATGAATACAGGGAACAGATTGATGATTGCCTATTGTGGAGGGGTGGGGAATGGGCAAAATGGGTAAAGGGGGTCAGAAGGTACAAATTTCCAGTTTTAAAATGAATTACTCATGGGGTTGTAATATATAACTTGGTGGGTATAATTAATAATACTGTATGCATATTTGAAAGTAGCTAGACGAATGGATCCTGAATGTTCTCATTACTAGAATAAATACTCTTTGTAATGATGTAGGATGGACTTCCCAAGTGGTTCAGTGGTAAAGAATAAGTCTGCCAATGCAGTAGACATGGCTTTGATCCCTGGGTTGGAAAGATCCCCTGGAGAAGGAAATGGCAACCCACTCCAGTATTCTTGCCTGGGAAATGTCATGGACAGAGGAGCCTGGTGGGCTACAATCCACAGGGTCACCAAACTGTCAGACGGGCTTAGTGACTAAACAACAACAAAGATGTTACCTGGACTTACGTGGTGATTGTTTTGCAATCTATACGGAGGTAGAACATTACATGGTACACTAATACAATTAATGTGAAGTATACATAGAAAACTGGAGAAGGAAATGGCAACCCAACTAACAAAGGAAAAAAAAAAAGAAGAAGAGCTATGGGTTATGCACTAAACAGTCCAAAACCATGTGATAATGATGATGATTTGAGCGTGGCTTCCACAAGAGAGACGGGAGAAGGGCACCACCCTAGAGACCAGCTGCTGGGCTGTAACGTTTTAAAAAATCTAATGTGGAAGAATGATTCCTTCCAGAAAATTTCAAGTAGCTGTGGGCCTCCTAGTTTTCCTTAAACTTCAAGCTTAAGGTGCTCCAAGATGTAATCAGAGTCTCCTCCTCCATCTTTTATTGCCACAATAAATTATTTGTTGGAACAGGCTTTAAGAAAATATCCTCCAAAAACACTCATAAAGTGTATTTATCACCAATATTGAGCTCCTACCCTGCCATTATGGACTGATTGGAAACATATGACAGTGCCGAAGTAATCCAGACGCCTCCATTCAGACACTGAATGAGTAGGGGAGAGTCGCAGGGTAGGCAGTGGAAAGGGGATATATATTTCCTGGGGAGCAGAATGCAGTTTCTGGGGTGCAAGAGAAGTCTTTGTTCCCTCTGCCTCTCACTCCCCAAGTCCAGGTTCTCAGATCCTCTCTACTCTAGTATTTTAATTTTTTATTTTGGATTTTCTGTTTGCTATCTTTTTTAAAAGATTGGTTTGTTTACTTATTTATTTACTTTGGTCTGTACTGGGTCTTCGTTGCCGAGCTCAGGCTACTCTCTAGTTGGGATGCATGGGGTTCTCACTGCAGTGGTTTCTCCTGTTGCAGAGCACGGGCTCAGGCACAAGGGTTTCAGGAGTTGTGGTGCAGGGGCTTAGCTGCCCAACGGCATGTGGAATCTTCCCGGCCCAGGGATCAAACTCATGTCCCCTGCATTGGCAGGCAGATTGTTAGCCATTGGATCACCAGGGAAATCCTACTCTAATATTTTTAAATAGTGAAAGCTGAAATGTAGAAGGTTTAGTCACTTGCCCACAGTCATAGTATTAGTCATTGGCAGTACTCCAATCCAAGCCTGCCTGACTACGCACTGCACAGTAGGGATTTGAGCTCAGTGAACCTCCCAAACAGTGCTGACACTTATGATCCAAGCACAGATGATTACTGAATGCTGAAGAGTAATTATCTCTCCCAGTAGGCACAGGTCTCAATTAGACACAAGGAGAGTTTGCTTTCTTAGATACACTGGGAGCCAAGAAAGAACTCTAACAGTCAGGGAGGTGCAATGCAAAGGAATTATTTGGGGGCTTTATTATTATTGAAGTATGATAATAGAATTGAATTACACTGTCAGAATCTTTGAGAGATACATACTGAAATCTCTGTATGAAATAATGTGACGACAGGAATTTGCTTCAAAATAATCCAAGGTAGGGGGTAGGTGTGGGGGTAAGTGTGGGGGATGGATGCAGGTGTGGGTGGAAGCCTGGATGAGAAATTTATTGGTGAGCTGTTAATTGCTGAAGCTGGGTGACGGATGCATGGGAGCTCATTTTCTTACTCTCCTGGCAACCGAATGACAGCGGCAGTTCCAGCTACAATAACATCAAAAAGAATAAAAAGGATCATCTTTTCTTGAGGCTTTCTCTTAGTGAGGAGGGAGAAGGAAGAAAGGACATGGGTAGGGACCAACTCGGAGAAGGCAATGGCACCCCACTCCAGTACTCTTGCCTGGAAAATCCCATGGACGGAGGAGCCTGGAAGGCTGCAGTCCATGGGGTCGCTGAGGGTCAGACTCAACTGAGCGACTTTCACTTTTCACTTTCATGCATTGGAGAAGGAAATGGCAACCCACTCCAGTGTTCTTGCCTGGAGAATCCCAGGAATGGGGGAGCCTGGTGGGCTGCCATCTATGGGGTCGCACAGAGTCGGACACAACAGTAGCAGGGACCAACTTTGACTATTGCACAAGAAAGGATTCCCTGGTCAGGTATGTAGGGCTGGGAAAGCCATGAATGCCAGTACACACAACAGCTCCTAACAGTGTAACAAATCTCATAAACCCCTAATTCTGAGGGGTTCCCCATCAATGCCTCATACCAATGGTCCCAATGAGTCAGACCTTGCTGAGAGGCTCTCATAAAAAGGAATGGAGGGACTTCCCTGGCGGTCCAATGGATAAGACTCCATGCTATCAATGCAGGAGGCCCAGGTTCAATCTCTGTTTAGGGAACTAAAGATCTCTCATGCCGCAACCAAAGACCTGATTCAGCCAAATAAATAAATAAACATTTTTTAAAAAATCAACTTCATTAAAAAAAAAAAGGAATAAAGAGGATTCTTAATGCAATCACTATTTGGGGTCAGTGAAAGGACCACTTCTAACCTAGGAAGTAAGCAAGTTCCTTAGCCAGTGAGCTGAAGCAGCTGTTTATTACCTACCTTAGCACTAAGGGGGCTTCCCAGGTGGCACTAGTGGTAAAGAACATACCTGCCAATGCAGGAGATGTAAGAGTCACGGGTTCAATCCCTGGGTCAGGAAGAACCCCTGGAGGAACACATGGCAATCCATTCCAGCATTCTCCCCTGGAGAATCCCATGGACAGAGCAGCCTGGTGGGCCACGGTCCATAGGGCTGCACAGAGTCAGACACAACTGAATCGACTTAGCATGCATGCATAGCACTAAGGAGATGGATTAGCCATCTACTGTTGTGTAAAAAGTTACCTAAAAGCATAGTGGCTTAAAACAACAATGAACCTTTATTATCTCACACAGTTTCTGTGGATCATGAATTTGGAAGCAGTTTTAGCAGGATCAAGGTCTTTCTTGAGATTAAAGTCAAGATGTCAGTCATTTCCAGGATGGGTCAGTCACACGCCCAGCAGGTTGATGGTGCCTGATGGCCAGAGGCCTCCATTCCTTATCACATGGATCCATCTGACCACCCATGTGTTCTCATAACACAACAGCTGGCATCCCCCAGAGCAAGTGATCCAAGAGAGATCAAGGTGGAAGCTACAATGTTTTTTGTGACTTCATCCTAGAAGTTATAGTCCATCATTTCTGCAACATTCTATGGGCCGCACAGGTCAGACCTGTTCTTTGTGGGAGAGGATTACACCGAGTATGAACGTCAGGAAGCGAGAGTCATTGGGTTCATCTTGGAAGTGGAGCCCCAATGCAGTCAAGCTTTCAGGTGGTGCAGCCCTGGCTGACATCTTCACTGCAACCTCTTGAGACATGGGGCATCAGAATCATCCATCTATGCCAGTCCTGACTTCCTCATCCACAGAAACACCAAGATAATAAATGCTTTGGTATTTTAACCTCCTGAGTTTTTCAGTAATTTGCTATGCACCAATGGATATAAAAAATCGAAGAAGCAGGTGAGGTGCCAAAGAGTGACATTCCCATCATTGGCCGCCGCTGTGACCTATTGATAAACTGAGATCTGATTAATACTCCTTTAGACTCCCTGAACCATTCCTGGTAGACATCAGTGAGGGCAGAGAATGGACCTGCGCACCAGGTTGACGTGGAGGGGCAGCTGCTAAGTGTACAATTTCTCTTAGAGGATCATGATGCATGTCAGTATATTAAAAAGCTCCAAGCAGTCTTGTAGGGGAAAACCTGTTTAACTGCTTTACTCAATGCTTTACAGTCTATTTGACCACAGAATCCATTTTTCATGCAACATCTGTGGAGGCAATATTCCGAGAAACACACCTTAAGAAAAACTGCTCTAAGTCAACCTCTGCAGAAGTTTCAGCAAACCCTCTACTCAGAGTGAGATCTCAAATTTTTGCTTAGAAAAAAAAAATCTGTGCATATCCATGTATACATTTAAAAGACCTAAATTTTTCCAAGCCTGACCTCCTGAGCACACACCCAGCCTAATTCTCATAAACAACTGAGTTTTTTCTCAGCATGCACATACCCATGTACACCCCTGGTTGATCCTCCCAAAGGACTGACTTCTTAGACTTCTTTGGTGGTCCAGGGTTAAGAATCTGCCTGCCAATGCAGGAGACACAGGTTCCAACCCTGATCCAGGAAGATCCCACACTGCAGGGCTGCAGGGCAACAGAGCCTGTGGGCCACAGCTGAGTCCTCGCTCTAGTGCTCACACGCCGCAACTACTGAAGCCCACGTACCCTACAGCCCGTGCTCTGCAACAAGAGAAGCCATGAAATGAGAAGCCTGCGCGCCGCAACTAGAGAAAGTCTGCATGTAGCAACGAAGACCCAGAGCAGCATAAGTAAATAGATGAAATAAAAACGAAAGAAAGGACTGACTTCCTCATTAGCAGCTGCTGCCCCCACGTAGGAACTGGACACGACTGAGGGACTTCACTTTCACTTTTCACTTCCATGCATTGGAGAAGGAAATGGCAACCCACTCCAGTGTTCTTGCCTGGAGAATCCCAGGCACTGGGGAGCCTGGTGGGCTGTCATCTATGGGGTCGCACAGAGTCAGACACGACTGAAGCGACTTCGCAGTAGCAGCAGCCCCCACGTAACTTGAAGGGAAGCCTCACCCTCGCCATTGGTACGCTCCTCAGGGTGTTGCTCCCTGGCGCTCCAGAAACTGCAGGACCTGGAGGTGTCACGGGCTCCTGGTTGGGTCCTCAAAGCAGCAGAGCTGGAGTGTGCCCTGCAGAGGCGTAGGGAATGGGCTACACCTCAGTCTAGGCGGCACTTGCCCTTTGGATGCCAAAGCAGTTCTGCTTGTACCTCGAATCTCACTTCCTCTGTCCATAGCATCTCTCTATAAGAGGGTCAGGCTCCATCCCTGAGTCAGACCAAGCAGTAGACAATACCCTGTTCTCTCAACTCCCCATCTACCCTCAGATGCCCACAAAACCTCCCACTGCTCCCTTCCCTACTTCTCTTCCTCCTCTTCTTATCTTCTTGTTCCTCTTCTTCATCACCCTCATCACCTGGTTGGGGGCATTAATTAGCCCATCAGATCCTATTAGAACCTAAAGTCCTATTAGATCAGCTGGGACCCCCTTGTCTGAATCTTACGTGCATGTGTGCATGTGTGCTAAGTCGCTTCAGTTGTGTTGGATTCTGTGCAACCCTGTGGACTGCAGCCCACCAGGATCCTCTGTCCATGGCATTCTCCAGGCAAGAATACTGGCATGGGTTGCCATCCTCTCCTCCAGGGGATCTTTCCAACCCAGAGATCAAACCCATGTCTCTTACATCTCCTTCACTGGCAAGTGGGTTCTTTATCACTAGCGCCAGCTGGGAAGCCTGGATCTTACATGAAGAAGATGCAAAGGCTATGTGATGTCAGTGGTGATGCTCTCTGAGGAGTGGGCTATGAGTGGCTTTAATTTTCCTCTTTTTGTTGTTGTTGTTGATTTGCATTTTCTCCATTTCTATCCTTAACAAGAATTATAGAAGCAAGTAATAAATAGATAAAATATATAAGTATCTACAAAGGCAATAAAATAAAACCATTTTTTATGTCCATGCTATGTGTTAGTTATTTGTAATGCCACACCTTAAGCTTTGTAAAATGACATAGTTTCTATTCTCTTTGGATACACATGCTCGCCTCCCTCCAACGCACCTCTAATCATCCTATTTACCTCCGTGATAAATAACCACTGTTGGTATTTTTGGAATAGGCTTTTATGGAGCTTATTACATTTTCTATTTATGTGTTTTTGCTTATACCATCACCTTATTCCTGGTGATTTAGGAAGAAAGGATTTAAAGTGACTTAAGAAGATACATAGCTTCCCTGGTAGCTCAGCTGGTAAAGAATCCACCTGCAATGCGGGAGACCTGGGTTTGATCCCTCGGTTGGGAAGATTCCCTGGAGAAGGGCATGGCAACCCACTCCAGTATTCTTGCCTGGAGAATCCCCATGGACAGAGGAGCCTGGAGGGCTACAGTCCATGCGGTCGCAAAGAGTCAGACATGACTGAGCAACTAAGCACAAGAAGATACATAAAACACAACAAGGTAGCCTAAGTTAAAAGAAGGTATAAGAAAAAGGAAAAAACACAGAGACGAGCATATGACAGAGATAAAAAATGAAGCTAATACAAACACACAGAGTCCTATTGGCTTGCTCCAGGGAGGCCACTAGTTGGTTTTAAGTAACTAGCAAATACAGGAAAAGCAACTTGCCCATTAATCGGTCTCTCCTACTCCAGCCGGCTTATCTCGTGGTTTTCAAATTATGGTGCTATGGAACCCTTTCATGAACTGCTCCCAGCTCTTCCCAAATCCAGTTGTGGAGAACAGACAGTTGTAGGGCGACTCATGGAGGGAAGGGTTAATAGGCAGAATTACCTTCATTGGTCATTTTCCCTCAGTGCATGTCCCCCAACTTTGGCACCTGCTTTCACTTTTTATGGCAGAGCCCTATACAAGATAGTGTTTGACTTTAGCATAAAATTATATATTTACTCATTTAAAAAATTAATTTGTCACCATTTCACGCTATTTTGCAAGAAGGACAATGATTTCAAGATGTTTCTCTACCAACTAAAACACCTGGGGAAAGCCCAGTTAGGGGAAGGTGCTATCTACGAGGGCTTCCCAGGTGGCTCAGTGGCAAAGAATCCACCTGCCAATGCAGGAGACGCAGAAGACAGGGGTTCTATCCCTGGGTCAGGAAACTCCCCTGGAGGAGGAAATGGCAACCCATTCCCGTATTCTTGCCTGGAGAATCCCACGCACAGGGGAGCTGAGCAGGCCACATACAGTCCATGGGGTTGAAGGAGTTGGACACGGCTGAATGACTGAGCACACAGGCGCATTATCTACAAGAATTCAGTTGAGCAGCCTTGCTCTGGCCACTGGAACATGCTTTGCCTGACTGTGGAGCAGGTCAGAGGTGTCAGAGAACTAACAGTGCAGCCCACCCTCCCACTCCAGAGCAGCTCTCCGCCTGATAGAACTTAGTACATAAATGCCCAGCTCCCTCACTCCTCAGGTGGGGTAACTCTGAGCTATGGTGTTGTTCACTGGCCCCCAGAGGTCTGGCCAGTGTTTCCTGGGGTCACATTCCAAATAAACTCTGTATATCTGAATTCTTATCTCAGGCTTTGGGGAGATCCCAAATAAGATAGTCTATCATGAGGACAACAGGTTTGAGTATTGCAGGGGAGGATGGGTAGACCAGTTGTCCAGGCAGGAGGTGCTTGAGGCTTGAACTGGGTGTGTTGGGCATGGGCAAAAGCTGGAGAAAACTCAGCAGAGCTGAGATACACACTGGATGTGCTGGAAAAGGAAGAAGGCGATGTGAAGGCTCCCTCCTGGGCTTTGTCCTCCCTGGAAGGGAGGGCAAGGGGAAAGGTCAAGAATACATATGTTAATAATTTTGTGCGTGTCACAGAACACCTTGTAATCACCAGATTTTCTGGAACTCTCTGCTGTCTTCTCGCCCTGCCCCGACTCAACAGACTCTAGAACAACCTAGCTGCCATTGTCAGGGGAAGTCTGCATTTCCTCCTGCAGGGCAGGATCCAATAACAGTGTTCTCATCCAATAAAGGTGGCTGGTGCACAGGGACAAAATATTGAATTAAAAACAATAGCAGTGCCGCTGAGCTCGCGCCACCCCTGAACTGCCTGTGCATGCCTTTGCTCTGCAAATTGGTAATGGGAGCCCCAGGGAAATACTGTCCAGGAGAGCGAGGAGGAGGGAAGGTGGGGGAGGCAGGGAAACAAAGTCAACTCTTAGCCTCAGTTGGCAGAGCCAGCACTCAGGAGAAAGGAGTCAGCTGCTCGAAACCCAGCCCTGAGCTGGTGCCCTGGCCTTGGTCCTGTCTCCGTAAAGCCACCTTCAGTGAGAAACTTGGATCCTCTGGAATCGGGTATTCTTGGCTTTGCAGCCTGCCTCCACCTTATTGCACCTCCACTAACTCTGGTGATTCAGACAGTAAAGAATCTGCCTGCAATGCAGGAGACCCGGGTTCAATCCCTGGATCGAGAAGATTCCCTAGAGGAGGAACTGGCAGCCCACTCCAGTATTGTCTGGAGAATTTCGAGAACAGAGGAGTCTGGTGGTCTACAGTCCATGGGGTTGCAGGGTCTCAGACATGACTGCGGGACTAACACTTTCACTTTCTTTCCACCCTATTGCTTGACTCTGTGACCTTGGGTTAAATTCTTAGACAACTCTGAACTTCAGTTTTCTGGTGGCATTATTTCAAGGCCCAGCACATGCCAGCACTGTGCTTAACATTTATTTAATTCTAACAAGGACTCTATTTCCATTTTACAGTTAATGGAACCTAAGCTCAGAGGAGTCAGATAACTTACCCAGGGTCACACAGCCAGGTATAGCCAGATTTCAGATAAAGTGATGTGAACACTGCACGGGCCCTGTTAACCATTACAGACTACTCCTCTTCAGATAGGAAATCTCCTATGTTCAAGGTGTTGGGGGCATCCCCATGCCTTTAGAGGGAGGGGCTCTCTCTGTCTTTAATATAATAGTCTCATACCTTGCTGTTCTCTTTCCCCCTCCCCTTCTCCCTACTCCCAACTCTTCTTTTTATTTTTTTCCTCCAACTTTTTCCTAGCCCAGATTACAAATTCCTCCCCTTGGTTCTTGGCGAGCAGTTTCCCACAACCATATCATCACCTTTTAGCCACCTCATTTGGCATCTTAGCACCTGCTCACATCCATACCCAAATGGGCCTCACCTATCTCCAAGGAAGCTTATCAAAGTATTCCCCCAACCCAAACAGTTGCTTTCAGGAAGAATCCTGATGCCCACTGTTACAGTGATATGTAACAATATGTCTCCACCATGCTTCAAAGCCTGAAGCTCAGATGGGGTCCTAGGGTCCTAGGTCTGTCCTCAGAACAGACCTAGGGGTTTGGATATAGTACTTACACTGGGGTTGTCAAGGCTGAGCTGTGGAAGTGAACAGGGCTGCCCAGGGAGAGTGAGTGGAGTAAGAAGGGCAAACTTGTCCCTTTCCTTCTCCTCCTCCAGATTCAGGAATGCAATTCCTTGAATGCAAGACCTTGAAATCTATATAACCACCCACGTTATGGGAACTGGATTTGCTAATTAGAGACCAGATGAGTCTAGTCGTAGGGTAAGTTTGGGGCAAGTGTAGAGGCTTGACAGAGGCAAAAAAAAAAAAATTCAGTGATGACCATAGAAACAACCAGAACTGGTATGAAATAGTGAGTATTTATTATACACCCTGCACAGTCCAAAGCAGCCCTTTCAGTGTATTACTTTATTTTTTTTGTCAAAGTCCTATGGTATGAGTTTTCTCCTCTCCAGGAACTGAATCTCACAGGCATTAACTGAGACATTAACATTACAACTTGTCCAAGGTCGCAGAGTTAGGAAGCGGTTAGCTGGCACTCTGTCTGACTGCAAAGCCTGCACCTTAAGCCCTCCCAGGCCTGAGCAGTGAAGACCACCACTTGGCTTGGCATCTTTTTATCCCCTTGTATCAGTCAGAATGCTTTGGGCTGCAAAAATGGAACCAACTTAGTTGATTAACAATGAGAAAAATATATCAACTCAAAGATTAAGTTTCAAGGTGTAATGGCTGCAGGAGGCATTAATTCAGCAGCTCAGTGAAGTCCCTTCCAACTTCCCATGATGTCATCATTAATGTGTTTATTCACCTTCCTGGTCACAAAATAGCTGCTACATCTCCAGATTTCACGGACAAAACAAGACCACATCCTGCAAAAGAAGAGGGATTTTTTTTTTTTTTTTGAGCAAGAAAACCTTTCCCGGAAGTACTTGAGAAAATATTCCTTTTACAAAAGGCCGAAATTGTTCCCATTCCTGTTTCCAAACCAATTAGCCACAGGGCAAATGGAAAGTTCATGAATGGCTGAAGTTTTGTTCATGTTCATTTGTAGGAGGATGGATTATCCCCAAATTGAGTTTCTATTAGAAAGGAGAAAGAGGGCAATGACAGCTTCTGAGTAAACAAACAAAAATGTACACTAGTCTTCTCTTTCCTCTTCCCAACCCCCAATATCCTCTTTCTCTATCAGTTACCATTTTATTCACCCTTCAAGAATCAACTCAAATGTTTCTGCTGGGCAGTCTTCCCTGATTTTTTCCCATCAGATTAATTACTCTCTTTACTGTGGTTCCAAGGAGCTTGGCACATGGTACTTACGTGGTCTTCACTACATCCTTATGGAGAGAGCTCAGGCTTTGAGTAACTCGACTTGAGTTTGAATCTCAGGTCTGCCACTTCCTTCACAGAGGACTTTAGGTATACCACTTTCTTCCTTTAAGCCTCAGCTTCCTCAGCTGTATAGTCTGCATTCCTTTTTAGGCAGTTTTGAGGACTAAAGCAGGTAATATGTCTGGGATTATTCCATAATCTCCTTGGAACAAGAAAAGGGAGGAAGGAAAGACACTATATCAGGCTGAACTAAGCAAAACGGAACTTTTAGCAAGAAAAGCAAAAGTCATTCCAAGGTGCCAACCACACGGCCCCCTTCCCCTGAAGTTCCCCTCCCCCTGGGTCTCCCAAGAAAGTCATTTTTCATCCCCAAAGCCATTTGGTTTAGAGAGAAGGGGGAGATGCAGTGGCAGGGTCTGTATCGTGCTTGCCCTGGCACCATCCATCACCCAGCCGACAGGAACTCACCTACCACAAATAAAGTTATGACAAGCGTCCCCAACCCATTCTTTCAGCCGTTGCCTCCCTGTTTCCATCATCTCTGACATTATAAGCCATCAGCCAAGCTGTTTGTCACACCTCTGACAGGGCCTTGGCATCACGGGCAGGAGAGGCTGTGCTAAGGTACAGCTGGATTCAAGGGTGGGTGTCCCACCCCCATCCCCACCTGCCATTGGTGATCTTAAGTTATTCCACAAGTGCTCTCAGAAAGCATTTCTCCCCCAAGGGGCAGGGGTCCAGAAGCTAAGCAGAACTGGAGGGGAGTATGCATCCATTTATCCGCTTGGCAAACAGGAGTGAATACGCCTACTGTCCTGACCCTGTAGGCACAGCTGCAGCCACAGAGAGAAATTTAAACACATGCCTTGCCCTCGAGGCATGCCCAGTATCGTGGAAGAGTGGAAAACAAGTCATTTCAACAGACAGTGCCAGCACAACTGTGGCAGAGTCAGTCTAAGGGTTATGGGAGCACAGAGAAGGGTAGGAACACAGGGAAGGCTTCCTGGAGGAGGTGACATTTGAGCTGAGATTTGCAGGAGAAAGGAAAAAAAGACACGTGATGGGGCAGAGTGAGTGATTCTTTGAAAGGTTCCCTTTCTTCTCTGCAGATTTATCTACTTATAAGCCCTAAAGGGCAGAGTGAAGCAGAGATATGGGAGAGAGAATCATATTGCATGGAGGCTGATGACATCAGCAAGGTCCCTTCCCTTTCACTTCCAGTAGGGTTTGGCCAATGGGAAGCAAGAGCAAGCAATCAGAAGGAGGAAATAGAGAGAGGTAGATTGTTTCTCTTTCCCTGGTCCCTCTCTGTAAGCTCCCTCCACCAAACGCCCCAGTTCCTGCCAGGCAGAACCCTCTTGGAGCCACAGCTACTCTCCCTGGATTCCAGTAACCATATCTGGCTCTTGCCCTTCAGACTAGGGGTGCCAAAGGCTCCCCATTGTCTAGCCCAGAGGAGCTGCACCATCCTTTGTTGGATTCCTGAGGCTATCGTAATTCCCTAAACACAATAGCTCCTTTATTATAGTCTCCTGAAATTACATCTCCAGTGCCTCTGTCTCCTTCAAGGACTCTGCCTGTTACACCCTCGCAGCTCAAGGCTCTGCTTGACCCTCTTCTGGTGGTAACTAAGTTCCATGTGGTGGCCCTCAGGGATCCACATCTGCCATTATTTATGCCCTTGTGCATCCCCTCCTACAGCAAACACTGGACTTGGCCGTGTGACTGGCTTTCAGCAATGGAATGTTAGCATAGATGAGGCACGAAGAGGCTTCAGAAGCACTTGAGCATTTGTGCTTGACATTTTGGAATGCTTCCTCTTGGAACCCCGCTGCCATACTGAAATGTAGAGTGGAAAGATCCAGGAAGATGACCTGCCATATGAGAAAAAAGGCGACACAGGGCAGAACTGAGGTTCCCCAACTGATAGTCATCACAGAGGTTCCAGACCCTAAGCGAGAGACTTTGTCAAAGGGGGGATGGCAGTCTGCCCTAGAAGTGTAGGTGTTTAACTCAAACATTGTTTAGAATTGTCAGCATTGGGTGGTAAAAAGCAGACTGACTTTTAACCAATGTTGACTATCATTTTGGGACTTCCTAGGTGGTTGAGAGGTAAAGGACCTGCCTGCCAATGCAGGAGACTTGAATTCAATCCCTGGTCTAGAATGATCCCACTAGAGAAGGGAACGGCAATCCACTCCAGTATTCTTGCCTGGAAAACTCCATAGCCAGAGGAGCCTGGTGGGCTACAGTCCATGGGGTCTCAAAAGACTCAGATACAACTTAGAGACTAAAATAGCAACAACAACAATGATTATTGTTAAACTTTTTTGCAAAAAATGCTTTTCCTTATTGTCAGCACCTAGCGTGGACCACCTCCCACCCCCAACCCATCTCCCCACTCCAACTCTATTGGTCCTGGGCCTTTCTAGTTCAGTCACAACTGAATGCAGCCACATGAGCGACCCCAGCCAATATCATGTGCAGCAGAAGCACCACTGTTACCCTACAGAATCTTGGGAAATAATAAATCATTGTTGCTTTGCTCCCAAGTTTTGGGGTGGTTTGTTACACACCAATGAATAAATGAAACATACCGGCAGCTCCAGTTCTGTTGCAAGTTCAAGGGCAACAAGAACTTTTCTGGCAGCTCCCCTAAGAGTCAGAATCCTGGAATCACTTTGATTAGTTTCCCCTGGGTCATATGCCAGCTAGGAACTAATGGCCTGGCCTGCTGCTGCTGCTAAGTCGCTTCAGTCATGTGTCTGACTCTGTGCGATCCCATAGACAGCAGCCCACCAGGCTCCCCCAACCCTGGGATTCTCCAGGCAAGAACACTGGAGTGGGTTGCCATTTCCTTCTCCAATGCATGAAAGTGAAAAGTGAAAGTGAAGTCACTAAGTCGTGTCCGACTCTTAGGGACCCCATAGACTGCAGCCCACTAGGCTCCTCCGTCCATGGGATTTTCCAGGCAAGAGTGCTGGAGTGGGTTGCCATTGCCTTCTCCAATGGCCTGGCCAGGGGAACATAATACACTGATTGGCTCAGTCTGGCTCACCTGCTTTATTCTGGTGCAGGAGGTGGAGCCCTACTTGGACCTCTGGACTGACAGTGGGGAGGGAATTCCTAAAGGAAGATGGGGGGAAAGAAGGCTGGCTGCTAAGGACACCTGATGGATGTAAAATTCGGGGAAGATTATCCTTGGTGTTCCCCATCCAGTTACTGTTTGTGCCTATAAGAAATGGATAGGGAAATTCCCTGGTGGTCCAGTGGTTAACACTCTGTGCTATTTCTGCTGTGGGTCCAGGTTTCATCCCTGGTTGGGGAACTGAGGTCACACAAGCTGCACTGCATGGCAAAAAGAGAAAAAAAAACGTGTATATGTATGGCTGAGTCCCTTCACTATTCACTTGAAACTACCACACCATTGTTAATCACTATACCCCAATACAAAATGAAAAGTTTAAAGTTAAAAAAAGAAAAGGGTAAAAATAGATCCCCAATATAAAAATGTAAAAGACCCCTATGATGTGATAAGCAAAAGTGTTAGTCACTCAGTCATGTCAGACTCTTTGCTATCCCACAGACTATAGTCCACCAATCTCCACTGTCCATGGAATTATCCACGCAAGAATACTGGAGTGGGTTGCCACACCCTTCTCCAGGGGATCTTCCCAACCCAGGGATCAAACCCAGGTCTCCTGCATTACAGGTAGATTCTTTACCATCTGAGCCACCAGGGAAGCCCATGCAACCCCATGGACTGCAGCCCACCAGGCTCCTCCGTCCATGGGATTTTCCAGGCAAGAGTATTGGAGTGGAGTGCCATTGCCTTCTCCGATGATGTGATAAGGAGACCATAAACTTTGGCCTTGGACAGACGTGGCTTCTAACTCTCACTTTCTTTTTGGAAGTTGCTTTGGGCAAGCTGCTCAACCTCTATGAACTCATCTATAAAATAAGCTAGTTAATTCCTGCACTAGCATAGAGCAGGGGGCGGGGGTGGGGGAGGTTTCAATTTGATTATGACAGTGAAGTGAAAGTCGCTCATTTGTGTCTCGTTGCGACCCCATGGACTATACAGTCCATGGAATTCTCCAGGCCAGCATACTGGAGTGGACAGCCTTTTCCTTCTCCAGGGACCTTCCCAACCCAGGAATCAAAACCATGTCTCCTGCATTGCAGGCAGATTCTTTACCAGCTGAACCACCAGGGAAGCCCAAGAATACTGGAGTGGGTAGCCTATCCCTTCTCCAGGGTATATTCCCAACTCAGGAATTGAACCAGAGTCTCCTGCATTGCAAGCGGATTCTTTACCAACTGAGCTATCAGGGAAGCCCTATTATGGCAGTGGTGGTGGACAAAGAGAGAGGCTGCCCAGATATCCCCTTTAAGAAAGGGCTTGCTGCTCGGTGTGGGGAGTATGGCAGCAAACAGCTGTCAGCCCTTCCAGGTCTGCCTCAGCCGCAGCAAGCCACCTGGCCTGAGGTCACACCCTTCCTGGGACAGCCTGCATCTGGTCACTGGGTGAGCCAGGGTTTTAAGGCCTGACGCAGAGCCACGTTGCCAGGCAATGCTCATTCCAGAGCTCCCTGCTGGGCTGCCTGAGGCTTTGTAGAACCTGCATCAGTTGACTTCTCCCCCCCATCCAACCCTGCTGTCTCCTCTTCCTTTCACAGGTGTTAATCCCTAATGACTACATCGCATCCGAACTCTGCTTCTGGAAATCCCAATCTGTGAACCAATGCTCAGCACTTAGTATCTTTCTTTAATTAGTGAATATATTTTTAAATTATTTGTTTATTTGGTTGTGCCCAGTCTTAGTTGCAGCACATGGGATCTAGTTCCCTGACCAGGGATCAAAGAAGCATCCCCTGCATTGGGAGCCTGGAGTCTTAGCCTCTGGACTGCCACACAAGTCCCAGGAGCCTGTTGATAAAGGATTGTCGAGTGAAAACTGGCTCCTTGCTCAGGAGAATGAGAAATGGGAAACAGTTGGTGCAGGCGACAGAGGCTGTCACAGGGACTGCCAGGCATTAAATAGCTGTTGTGGAAGAAGGGGCTGGGGGGCTGGCAGAGGCACCTGCTTCCTCAGAGGGGAGAGGAGGGTCTCTCCAGGGCGCCCTCTCCCCTCTCCACCCCTACACATCTGCAGCCCCCTGCTCACCAAGCAGGGGGCTGATCAGGATCAATATGAATGAGACCGCACACGTGCTGGTAGATCTGAAGACAAGGCAAGTCAGGGCTCTCCTCCAGGCTGGGCCTGGCCTCAGGTGGTCTGTCTGGGGTCCTGTGGCCTGGGGGCCCTTGGCAAGGTAGCAGAGGCTGCTCAAGTCCTAAAGCAAAAGCTTCCTCCTCGTTTTGTAGAATCTTAAGTGTTCCAGAATCTTAGAAGGGGAGATTCAATATTCCAGGACCATCATCATCATCCAGCCGGAAACAGCTCTAGACAGTCTTGGGACAAGGGACTGTCCCAAGGGACAGCCTTGGGACACTCACTCTTTGTGACTCCATGGACTATGGCTCTCCAAAGTCCTTTGTCCATAGGATTCTCCAGGCAAGAATATTGGAGTGGGTAGCCATTCTCTTCTCCAAGGGATCTTCCTGACCCAGGGATCTAACCCAGGTCTCCTGCATTGCAGGTAGATTCTTTACCATCTGAGCCACCAGGGAAGTCCCTGGAACAAAAGAGTCCCTGGTTTAAAGGATCCTGGTATTTGCAGGCTAGAAGGGGCCAGGCAGCCTCTTCATTTGAGCATTTCTCTCTCTTTGAGCATTTCTCTTGAGTGCAGACCTTAATCGCATGGTGTGGTCTGGAAGCACTTACCACATCCCTCTAAGTGCACAGGAGGGGGTGGTGGTCCAGTGGTTGACTCCACACTTCCACAGCAAGGGATGCAGGTTTGATCCCTAGTTGGGGAATTAAGATCCCCCATGCTGCTTGGCATGGCCAAAATATTAAAAAATAATAATAGTAAAATGCATTTAAGTGCACAGAAGAAACAGACCCTACAGGAGCAGGGTGGGGATGGGAACTGAGACCAGAAGGAGGGTGTCATAGATGGAAAAAAAAAACCAATGTGTAAGGATGGGATGCGGAACAGCAGTTGCGTGGGAGGGACTGTCTTTATGAAAGTGAGGGCTTCAGATGAAACAACACATGCAAAGCATCTAAACGGCACATAATAAATGTTACCTCACTTGCCTTTTTCTTCTGCCCCCAATTCTCTGTTCCCTGTATTTCTGAATTATCCACATTCACAATGAGGAGTTTGGGGAAAATGCAAGGTTATCTGAAAGGAAGACTGAACTGACTGCCCCCACCCAGAAAGAATCATCCATCACAATGTATGGGGACATGTGCTCAGTACAGGCCAGGACTTGCTGCAATGGGAACAGGAGGATGGATGACAGGTCAGACAGAGTAAGCCAGGAAGGGGATATTTGAACAGGGTTTTGAGAGTAAAAGAGGAATTTACTGTGCAGAGAGGATGGTGGGGGGTGTGGATTCCATATACTTTCTGTGCTTTTAAAATGAATTGCTAAGGCCTCCCCCTTTCTAATCCACACCTTAGGTACAAATTCAAGCAGCTACCCACTCTGACTTTACAGATGGAAAAACTGCTGAATATGGACAGATCAAAGCAATCCTCACCTTTCTTTCCTGTTTCTAAAATCCCTGAGGCAGAAATACAAAGGAAATAACAGTGTGTCCTAACACCCAAGTTAGACCTTGAGATGGAGAGATGTTTTCAAGAGTAAGGACCAAAATGAGGGCATTTTTGATACAACTAAGTTTATTTCACATAAAGGTCAGTCTTTATCCCAAGATCATGGCCTTCCTGCTTTAAGGGTGTTTAAAATGTCTTTATATTTATGAAATTCGGGTGATAGTAAATGATCTTTGTGAGTCAGATTTTGTGTGTGTGTTTTTACTTGGCAAAATAAGAAGTTAATAACCCTACATTTGTTCTCACAACAAAAAAAATTTATATCATGCCACTTTCTGAAACCTCAGAGTTTCAGAACCGCAGAGTCAGAAGCCATTGGTGGTAGGAGGTCCCATCTCATCGTTTGGGCTCTGCTTTGTATCACCGCCCCAGAGGGACCCTCCCTGGCAATCCTGCCTGAAGTGGCTTCTCTCCCTGTCCCCAGGTTTTCTCTCTGCTCCATCTCCTTGATTCTTCCGTTCAGAACACTTCCTCTCTGAAAGCATCCTCTGTTCATTTGCACATACACTTATTTATAGCATTTTCTCTATTTGAATACATAGAGAGGCTCCCATCAGGTCAGGAGCCATGTCTATCTTTTTCACCCACTCTTCCCAGCACCTAGCACTGCTTTCAGTGTATAAAAACTGGGGGAGTGTTTGTGGAACGAATGAGGGGAAAAAGAAAGGGAGAAAGAGAGGATGAAAGGAAGAAAAGGCCATGGAGCTTGGGCACTCAGGCTGGAGAAAATCAGGGGCAGTAGAGGGTGGAAGATGCTGTGGGTATCCCATGTCAGAGCCCCTCACCCCACCTCTCAGCCGCAGCCCTGGTGAGCAGCACCCATGCACACTGGCAGTATCCTCCCACAAGTACCCACTCAGTCTCTTAATTTTTCCACCCAAGGCTTTCTTGGGAGCCCTGAGCCCTTGCTCAACCCACCCATAGGCACAGTCCAGAGGTACAAGGGGGTTCATGCCCCCTGCAGAGATGCTTAACTCCTGAGGGAATGTAAGTTGATGGATAAGAGCCCCTGCCTCCCATCCTTGGGGTGAATGATTATGCCTGGTACTCAGAGGGTCCTCCGGGGTCTGAGTCCCAGGTATCCACAGCAGCAACCAACTCCTTCCCCTTCTCCCCACTCTCTCACCCCTGCTTGCCGTGCTCACCTCTCAAGGAAATTACATGCCCTAAGTCCTTGTCTCAGGCTCTGCTTTGGGAGAGAATCTAGTCTTAAGACAGGCTGGGTCACTCCCCTGCACCTCAAAAATTCCTTTTCTCCTCTCTGAACCCCAAGTTCTACCTGCCCCGCTGGTCCCAGGTGACTCCTAGAGAGCTACCCGCCTCCCCCGCCACGCAGGTCAGCTGCCAGGTCTTGACCATCTTCCAACCCGGTCTCTATTCTGAGAAATTTCAGTGAAGGGACCTGGCACAGCACATGGGGGTCCAGGTGCTTTGGAGACCGGCAGGGAGGAAAAGGCCTCTCTAAATGAGCCTGTGATGATTAAATCATCGGCTGTTCCTGTGCTCCGCCCCACCTCTTGCGCTTTGGTTGAGATGTTATCTCTAATCCATTATCTCTCCTTTCTTCTTTCAGCCTCCCCAGTCTGCAGCCGCGACAGCGGGAAGGCTGAGCAGCTCTGAAACAGGACGGCCAGATCTGGCGGCAGGAACTTTATAGTTTACAAAGAACTTTACAGGCTTAGAGCTATTTATAAAGCCTTTTCTATTCACAAGACAATTCATTAGTATTATTGAGATTGTTCCCCCCCCCCCCATAAAGAGAAGCCTTTGCCTTTTTAAAATTTTATTTTTAATTGCTTTACATGTTATGTTAGTTTCTGCTGTACAACATGAATCAGCTATAAGAATACATATATCCCCACCCTCTTGAGCCTCCCTCCCACTCCCCCCCCCCACCCCCCGCCACATCCCACCCGGCTAGGTCATCACAGAGCATACAGCAGCTCCCCACTAGCTGTCTGTTTTACACATGAACAAAGTGAAAGCGTTAGGGGCTCAGCTGTGTCTGACTCTTTCTGACCCCAGGAACTGTAGCCCATCAGGCTCCTCTGTCCATGGAATTCTTCAGGCAAAAATGCTGGAGTGGATTGCCATTTCCTTCCCCAGGGGATCTTCCTGACCCAGGGATCAAACCCAGGTTCCCCTACATTGCAGGCAGATTCTTTACCGTCTGAGCCGCCAGGGAAGCATTTATGTCAATGCTACTCTATCAACATGTCCCACCTTCTTTCCCCACTGTGACCACAAGTCCATTCTCCACACCTCTATCTCTATTCTTGCCCTGCAAAGAGGTTCATTCACTCATTCATTCTCCTTTTGGTTGCTTCTCTGTGTCCAGGCCCTGGGGATACAAGATTGTGCCCTTCCCACCAGGAGCTTGTGGCCCTGGTGGGGGAGTATTTGAGTCTGCATCTAAGAGGGTAACACTTGAATATTAGCAAAACAGGAACTCTAATCCAGGAAATGGAAGGTGATGGAAGAGCTGAGACGCCAACTGGACACAGTGAAGGAGCCCAAAGAGGAGTAACAGCCGGTGGCTGCCACCACCCACAGACCTGAGGGACAGAAGGCAGATGAGGTGCCAAAAAATATTTGTAGAGCATTTCCTCTGTGCTGGCCATTCTAGATGCTGAGTATGAAGGATGACGAGGACAGCCATGGGACTAGCCGCCATGGAGCTGACAGTCTACTAGGAGAAACAGACCCTAAAAAACTTACTAGAAACGATTGTGTGAACACCTATAGTGGGGCTAGGTGCTATGACCAAGCCCATCCTGGTTGTAAAAGGATAACCTAACTTAGTCTGGTGGGGGTAGAGGGGAGTCAAGGAAGGCTTCCTGGAGGAGGTGACAGTTAAGCTGAGAGCGAATGATGAACAGGCATTATTTAGATGCCATGTCACAAACTTTCACTTCTACAGGGGACTGTGATCAAGTGCTTGACCATCCTGCATGTCCAGCTTGGGCCAAACACCCAGTATCACCCAGAGGCCCCACCTCTGGCCAGACACGCTTGGACAGCCTCTTGGCTGAGATGGTAGCCTAGCCCACTACTGGGCCTGGCACTACCTCCTAGACCACCGTTGATGAGAGATTCCTGCCAGGGCTAGAGCACCTGGAATGCATTCAAGCTCAGCACAAGCCAGTGCCTTCAGGAAGAGCCTGATCAGCACTGAGGCTTGTCCTCCAGGCCCTGCCGGCTGCCTGGAGCCTTGGCAGACAGTCAGGAGGAGGTGGCTGGGAGGGAAAGACAAAGAGAATTCGATTTCCATTTTGCTCCTGATTCCCTGTTTTCAGTCCAGATGCCTCCAGATCTAATTCCAAATAAATAATTGTACTGAGTTACCCGGGTCCCTTGGTGATTAAGTAAACACGCCGAGGCGGTGGAAATTGAATTAGTGCGGTGTGCTCAGCCATTATTACCCGCCCCTTCTCATGAATATTAATGAGTGGTTATTAAGAAATGTAAATGCTGCCTCAGGGGGTGGGAAGATGGTGGGGGAGGTCAGGGCGAGAGGACAGACCGTTCAGAAGGCAGCGTGATTTAAGGCATTTTAAAAATTATGTCGGATCTTTCTCTTCCGCACCGTAGCAATGTTTCCGGACCCTTCATTTTTATTAAAACAAGGATAAAGGAACAAATTTTAATTTGAGGATAAAATTAGCATTTTCCAAGCAGTGTTGGCGGCAGCAAGAACATATTTTGCCAGAAAATGGACATTCAGGGCGGGAGGTGGGGGTTTGGGGGAGCAGTGGCTGATGGACGATTACTTCTCTCAGTTCATCTCCAGGCAAGGGAGTAAACAAATTAATCTCTGAACGAGGAGCAGCCTGGCAAATGATGGAAGCCTGGAGGATCCAGCAGTGCCTTTGCTGGGAAGCCAGAAAGTGTCAAGGCCTCGGATCTTCGCTACTGCTGGTTCAGAGAGGTTAGGCACTTGTGTGAGGTCACACAGCGAGGGACGGTGCTCTGGCTGGGTTCTACGGGGAAGTTGGGAATGAACTGCCTCTGAGGGCAGCCCCTCCTCCCACCCTTATCCCTTGATCTCCAGGACCCTCTCTGGTTGTCCCAGCTCTGTGGCTCCAGCTTCTACCCTCACATTCCTTCCCAATCTGTACTGTCAGATTCATGTCCCCACTTTCACTATATTCTGTTTCTGCTCTACAACCTTCCATAGCTTACTATTGCCCTTCGGCTGAAGATTACATTCCTTCCTTTCACAGTTAAGTCCCTCCAGGATCTGACCACAAATCCACTTTTCCAATTTAAGTATCCACTGCCCCTCACAGCTGCAATCAGATGCATCTAGGAAGGAGAGAAAGTGAAAAGAAAGGAGAAGAAAGGAAGGTGGGAAGACAGAAAAGAAGGGAGAAAGGGAGTGAGGGAAAGAGGAAGGAAGAAGAAACTAGTATCAAGTTTCAAAATATTCCAGGTTTGCAGGACTTCCCTGGTGGTCCAGTGACAGACTCCATGCTCCCAATGCAAGGGGCCTGGGTTCCATTCCCAGTCAGGGAACTAGATCCCACACGCCACAGCGAATATGGAAGATCCCGAAGGCCACAACTAACACCCACTGCAGCCAAATATATTAAAAAGAAAAACAGTTTTAAAAATATTCTAACTTTGCTAAATATTTTACATAAGAATAATGGTGATGATGAGGATAACTGTAGTAGCTGCTATCATCTGTTGAGTTCTCCCTCTAAGCCAGCCCCCAGTTTAACACTTAATCCTCCCATTGTCACTGTGAGGTGGATATTGTTATCTCCATTCTACAGAGGAGTAAACAGACATCACACACTTTGTAAATGACAGAAACAGCCTGTTGGACACAAAATCTGAATTCTCGACTATTGCACCTCCCACCTCACATGGCAGACATTATCAGCCCCATTTTACAGATGGAGACAGGAGGCTCAGTGAAGTTAAGTGATTGGTCCTACAAATACCTGAAAGAAACAAGCAGAAACGAGAGGATTCAAAAGTCTCTGAGCCAGCCTTGCTCCATCATCATGAGCACAGTTCCTGGAGAATCTAGGTAAAATGCACGGAACAGCCTGGCCCCCGCTTCCCACAGTCAATGGCACCAGGCACTCTGGAGGAAACTCAAAAGCTTGCAAAGACCTAGTTGAGCTGTGCCCCCAACTTTGTCCACCAGGTGAGGCCTGCAAGCTGGGTCTGCTGGTTCCCAGAGGTGTCCTCACCCAGGTCCGTGAACCCCAGGCCAGTGGAACGAAGCCCAGATGCTGGTTCAAGCCTTCAGTCCCCTATGCTCTGCTCTGCACAGGAAAGAGTGAATATGATCAAACTCATGCATTTTAACAACTTCTTCAGCCTGCTTCACTCCATGCGCTCACAGGAATAAAGGCTGACAGGTGCAGCTGAGTTAATCAGAGTGGATAATAGAGGAAAAGACAGGAATCACTGGCCAAAATGCAGTGAGAAAAATGGGGTGAAATCATAAGACACAAGTCAAAGGTATCCAATTAAAGTGTGATGATGTTTAAAGGGCAAGAACCCCATTCTCAGTCCCTTGGAAGTTCTTACCATGAAGATGCGTGGAACAGTGGCACATGAGATAATTTCTGGCGGTACACAGATGAACAATTTTGTAATTTGAATAATTTCTGGCAGTACACAGATGAACAGTTTTGTAATTTGAATAGGGATGTTTGATGTGTGTTAGAAAAAATATAACTAGCACATAAAATTCATAACTAGCATATCAAATTTGATGTCTAGAATGAATCTAAACCTCACCCAAAGAAGTCATTTAATTGCTAGCCAATTAAAAGAAAAAATATTTTTTAAAATAGTATAGATGGAAGAAGAATATAACAAAAAATATGAAGTTGGCACTTCTGTGACCGAAGTTTGGGAAGTAATGTAATAGTTCTTTATCACTCAAAGTGGAGTCCATGGATCAGTAGCAGCACGATCAAGTTTGTGAGGAATGTAGAATCTCAAGAACCTCCCTAGACCAATGGAAGCAGCCCCTGCATTTTATCGAGATTCCCTGATGATTTATATACCTGTTCATGTATACTTTGTTTTAAAAGGGCTGATCTATCTTATTTATCACTGGGGACAATGAAGACCTTTTCAGATTTGGACCTAGGGAAAGAGCACTGGACTGGGATTCCATTCCAGCCATGACACTCTTTGACTCTGAGAGTGTAAAATTTTGTAATTATAGAAGAGGAGACTGAGATCTAGAAAAGGCGTGTTGAAGACTGCAGTGTGTGATTTTTGTCAATTTTGGAGCCAGTCCAGGTCTCCAAACATCTTGTCTTGTGCAGGAGGAAATGGGTGGCAACAGACTTGCTGTCAACAATGTGATGTGACTTTTAAAAAATTGATTGTTAAAGACATCTGCTGCTGCTGCTAAGTCGCTTCAGTTGTGTCTGACTCTGTGCAGCCCCATAGACGGCAGCCCACCTGGCTCCCCCATCCCTGGGATTCTCCAGGCAAGAACACTGGAGTGGGTTGCCATTTCCTTCTCCAATGCGTGAAACTGAAAAGTGAAAGTGAAGTTGCTCAGTCATGTCTGACTCTTAGCGACCCCATGAACTGTAGCCCACCAGGCTCCTCTGTCCATGGGATTTTCCAGGCAAGAGTACTGGAATGGGTTACCATTGCCTTCTCCAGTTAAAGACATCACAAGAAAAGAAAACTATAGAAAATGTATGAATAAATACTGATGTAAAAATCTCAATAAAATACTGGCAAAGCAAATATAGCAACATATAAAAAAGATTATATGATATAACCAAGTGGAATTTATCCCAGGAGTACAAGGTTGGGTTAACATGAAAATCAATTAATATAATACACCATGGCAATAGAATAAAGGACAAAAACCACATGATCATCTCAATATATGCAGGAAAAGCATTCAACAAAATCCAACACCCTTGCATTATAAAGAACACTCAACAAAATAGGAAAAAAAGAGAACTTCCTCAATCCACTAAAAGCCATCTTAAAAAAAAAAAAAAACAACACCTAATACATTCAATGTGGCCAAACCCATTTTCTTCCTAAGATCAGTAACAAGCAAAGATACTTGCTCTCACCCAGTCTATTCAAAATTATACTGGAGGTTCTAGCCATGGCACTTAGGCAAGGAAAAGAAACAAAACCTTCCAGACTGGAAAGGAAAAGTGAAACTGTTTCTAATTGTAGACGACATGATCTTATATAGAGAAAATCCTAGGAAATCCCTATTAAAAAAAAAAAAACTATTAGAACTAATCAAAGAATTCAGCAAGGTCACGGGATAAAAGATTTTCAAAAGTTAATTGTGTTTGTACACACTGGCAATGAACAATCCAAAAATGAAATTAATAAAACAATTCCACTTACAATAGCAGCAAAAAGAATAAAATTCTTAGAAATAACTTTAACAAAAGACGTGTAAAGCTTGTACTCTGAAAACTACAAAATATTGTTGAAGTATATTAAAGAAGATTTAAATAAATGGAAAGACATCACATGCTCATGGGTCAGAAGATTTAATATTGTGAAGATGGCAGTACCGCCTAAACTGAAATACAGACTCAATGCAACTTCTACCAGAATTACAGCTGGATTTATTTACTTTTTTTTTTTTTTTTTTGCACAAAATAGAAAGGTGATTCTAAAAATCATATGGGATTACAGGGAGCTTCAAATAGCCAAAACAACTTTGAAAGTGAAGTCGCTCAGTCGTGTCCGACTCTTTGCGACCCCGTGGACTGTAGCCCACCAGGCTCCTCCGTCCATGGGATTCCCCAGGCAAGAATACTGGAGTGGGTTGCCAAAAAGAATAAAATGAGAGGAGTCATATTTTCTGATTTCAAAACTTCTGATAAAGCTGCAGTAATCAAGACAGCATGACAGTGGAAAGACATATAGATCAATGGAACAAAACTGAGAGTCCAGAAAGAAACCCTTACATTTATAGTAAACTGATGTTCCACAAAGTGCCAATAGGAAGGAGTTGTCTTTCTAACAAATGGTGCTGTAACAACTGGATAACCACACCCTAGCTCACACCATATGCAAAAACTAACTGACACTGGATTATAGCGCTAAGTATATGAGCTAAAACTATAAAACTTTTAGAATAAGTGAACAATAGGAGCAAATTTTCATCACTTTGAGTTGGTCTCTAAGAGCACCAAAAGCACAAGTGACTAAGGAAAAACTAGTTAAATTTCTTCAAAACCGAAAACATTTGTGCTGCACATGATACCATCAAGAAAGTAAAAAGACAGCCCAAAGAATGGGAGAAAATATTTGCAAATCTTGTGTCTGATAAGGGACTTGGAACCAGACTATATCAAGAATTCTTCTAACTCAATAATAAAATGATAACTCAAGTGTTTTACATGGACAAAAAATCTGAATAGGCATGTTACTAAAGATATACAAGTGGCTCAGAGCACATAAAAAGATGCCCAACATCATTACCACTATGAAAACACAAATGAAAACCAGGAGATAACCACTTTATACCTACTAGATAGTTACTGGGAAAAAAAAAAAAAAAGACAGAAAACAACAAGTGTTGGTGAGGATGTGGAGAAACTGGAAGCCTCATTCACCGCTAGTGGGAATGTGAGATGGTACAGCTGCTTTGGAAAACAGTCTGGTGATTCCTCAAACCTTAAGTACAAAGTTGTCATACGATGCATTAATTCCAACTCTATGTATATAACTAAGAGAAATATAAGCATGTTTGCACAAAAATGTGTTCACAAATGTTTATCAGTTCAGTTCAGTTCAGTTGCTCAGTCATGTCCAACTCTCAGCATTATTTATAGTAGTCAAAAAAGTGGAAGCAACCCATACGTCCATTACATAATGGAATGTTGAATGGATAAACAAAGTGTGATATAATGCCTGCAATGGAATATCATTTGACAGTAAACAGGAGTAAAATACTGATGCATATACAATACTATGCTAAGTGAAAGAAGCCAGTCTCAAAGTACTGCGTATTATTGGATTCCATTTATATGAAATGTTCAGAATCGGCAAATCTGTCATGGCAGAAAATAGACTAATGGTTGCCTGGGGCTGGAGAAGGGGAGGATCTGTGTGGAACTAGGAGGAAATGGGGTGACTGTTAACAGGTTTAGTTTGTCTTTTGGGGGTTATGAAAAATGTTCGAAAATTGAAGTGGTGATGGTTTCCAGTTACTCTGTGAATATACTAAAAAACCATTGAGTTGTATACTTTAAATGGTGAATTGTATGGTACGGGACCCCTAAAAGATGTCTATACCCTAGTCCCTGGAACCTCCGAATATGGTAGGTTACGTGGCAAACAAGAATTAAGAATGTAGGTGGGGGAATTCCTTGGCCATCCAGTGGTTGGGACTTTGCCTTCCAACTCAGGGGGTGTAGGTTCCATCCCTGGTCAGGAAGCTAAGGTCCCACATGCCTCACAGCCAAGGGACCAAAGCATAAAACAGAAGCACTATTGTAACAAATCCAATAAAGGATTTTAAAATGGCCCACATTAAAAAAAGAAGAAGAATGTGAGTGGGATTAAAGTTGTTGATCACCTGACTTTAGAATAGAATAAAATAAAAATAAACCAGGGAGATTATCCTAGATTATCCAGTGGGCCCCATGTAACCTCAAGGAACTTTAAACAATGGAAGAGGGACTCTGAGAAGAGAACCAGAGAGATGGCATTGTGAGAAGGAATCATCCCAGCATTGCTGGCTCTGAAGATGGAAGAAGGGAACTATAATCCAAGGAATGCAGGCAAGCTCCAGAAGGTAGAAAAGGTAAGAAAATGGATTCACCCCTAGAGAGCTTAGGAAACAGCCCTGCTGATACCTTAATCCTAGCCCAGTGAGATCTACATCAGGTTTCTGATCTACAGACATATCAGATAATGCATTTTTGTTATTTAAATTTGTGACAATGTGTTGCAGCAGCAGTACAAAATGAGTACATATGGTATATCAGTTATATCTCAATAAAACTGTTTTTAGAATGATTACTGTCTTAGACTACGTACATAGAAGCATGGTGTCTAGAGGGAGGAAGATGATGGTCTGCTTGCAATCTAAGTGAGACCGACTGGAGCTCAGCATCAATGTCACAATGGAAGAGGAATGTGGGAAAAGCAGGGTGGGTCCAGAGAAAAGTCACGGTATTGGTGAAAAGACTCAAGATGATGTTGGATGAGGAATTCACTTAGGTGGGATGAGGTTAGTGGGGATGAGAAGACAGATCTGGGAGCAATGGGGTATGTGACCTACAGGCAGGGTTCAGCTTGAGAAGAAGATGAGTTTTCTTCTTTGCTTTTATCCCGTTTGTCTTTTTGTTTGTTTGTTCTTTTGGCTACACCATGTGGCATGCAGGACCTTATTTCCCTGACCAGGGATGGAACCTGCACCCCTGGCATTAGAAGCATGGAGTCGTAACCACTGGACCACCAGGGAAGTCCCTTCTTTGTTTTAAAAAAATATTTTATTTAACCCCAATACATGTTTGGACTTCCCTGGTGGCTCAGGCCATAAAGAATCTGCCTGCAACCCAGGAGACCTGGGTTCAATCCCTGAATTGGAAAGATCCCCTGGAGAAGGAAATGGCTACCCACTCCAGTATTCTTGCCTGGAGAATTCCATGGACAGAGGAGTCTGGCAGGCTATAGTTCATGGGGTCAAAAAGAGACAAGACTGGGCAACTAACACTTTCAGTACATGTTTTACTTAGAAAAATTAGAAAATACAGTTAAGCAAGAAGGAAAAATGAATAACCAAATAGTCACATGCCACTTTGTTGCAAGTTACTAATGCTTCCAGCTGACCTGCACAGGGAAGGTAAAACCAAGTCTTTTATTGTTATGTTCCCAGAGTCTGGCTCAAGGTAGGTGATCATAGAACGCTTACTGAATGAATACATAATGCACACACACATTTTTAACTTACAAAAATAAGACCCTACTGTATCTCTTGCTTTATAACCTTCTTTTCCTCCATTACCGATATATTATGGGCTTCTTTCCAGTTCAATAAATATACATTTACATTAGGGATGTAATAGATACTGCCAGACTGCAAATAGAATTCAGGGGGTCTGTGAATTTGAATGGGGAAAAAATTATGTCCTTATTTTCACTAACCTCTAACTGAAATTTCTCATTTCCTTCAACTTGAACGTAGGCAACAAGCCAGAGTAGTATTAGCAGTATTCTTGCCATCAGAAGTGATCATAGATGTTTTCATAGTAAATTACCATTGTTGCTTGAAATATTGTTTATACTCATCATTCTTTTGAAACGCCAATGGTTATTATCCTGGCTGCTAGCACTTGTTAGTGACTATAATAAAGAAGCATGAGTCGTACTATATCAGAAATTTTAAAATATTTAAATAACTGTATTTTAATATAATTTGCCTTCTTGGAAAGCTTCAACATCTTATTTTACACGTTTAAAGTCATTGTTCTTGCAAAAGTGGCCATGGGCCTCACCTTAAAGGTCTATGGCACAGCAAAGGTTAAGGAGGAACTCTGATCTACATTCACCTTTTTTCTTAATTTTTATTCTGGAATAATTTTAAATTTACAAAAACATTGCAAAAATAGTACACGCACTCCTCACCCAGCTTTCCCTAATGCCAACACATTAGAGACTTCCCCGTTGGTCCAGTGGTTAAGACTTCACCTTCCAATGTAGGGGGTGTGGGTTCGACTTCTGGTCAGGGAGCTAGGATGCCACATGCCTTGCAGCCAAAAAACCAAAACAGAAACAATATTGTAACAAATTCAATAAAGACTCTAAGAATTGCCCACATTTTTTAAAAATCTTAAAAAAAACAAGTTACATAATCATAAAATAATTGTTGAAAGCAGGAAATTAACATTGATAACACTATTATAATCTTCAAACTGAATTTGAATTTTGCCTGTATTTCCACTAATGTCTTTTTTCTGTTCCAAGATCTTCCATTGTATATAGTTGTCAGGCCTCCTTGGTCTCCTCCAATCCATTGTAATTTCTCAGTCTTTCCTTGTCTTTCATGATCTTAACACTTTCTAAAAACCATTGGTCAGTTAATTTGCAGACTGTCCATCAGTTTGGGTTTGTCTGATAGCTTCTCACGATTAGATGGAGAGCACGCATTTTTTGTAAGAATTGCACAGGAATGATGCTGTGACCTCTGCCAGCATCGCATCAGAGGAGCATGATGTAGACGTGTTATTTCTGTACATAGTGGCTGCAGTATATTCATTATATATTCAATTGTATATAACATACACTTTACTTAATTGGTCCCCTTCCAATGGACTTTTAGCATATTTTCAATTTAGGGCAGCTACAAATAGCACCATGATGAAAAAAGAAGTACAGGGCAGGGCAGCCTGAAGGAGCAACCAGCAGCCAGGAGTGGAGATGAGTATCCTGTCCCTGGAGGCATGCAACAGCAGAGTGGCACCAGACACCGTTTCCATTTCCCCAGAAAGAGCACCTGGCGGCCCAGAAGACTAGCAAAATGCACAGGGGCAATAAGAAAGGATGCCCCCCTCCCCTGGGTCTCCATTCATTAGCAAGGTGAGGCCTCAGCCCAGGTGGAGGGTAAGAAATGCTCCCCACAATAGACGACGACTAGTTAGTATTCTGAGCTCCCTGCTCCACTGACGGCTAATTGCCCCTAAGAGCTGAGATCACTGGAGGGGAAAATGCAAGGCCGCCTAACCTTTGCTGGGCTCAGAGAGCCAGCCAGCCTCCCAGCAGAAAGGTCTGCATTGGCACTCAGCTCAGTAGCTCCTTTCTCTGCCCTGATTGCTAATGGTGGAGGGTGGCTGCCACAAGGTAGCTCTGGGGCCCAGCCCCCAGCAGAGGAGTAGCTTTGTGACTTAACCAATCTCAGGAGGTTTGGAGGCGGCAGGGGAGAGAGTGCTGAAACTTCCAGCTGCTGGGTTCTTAAAATGTATGAGTTACAACTGTTTTGGAACAGTGTTTGTCGGTATCTGGGAAAGCTAACTGCATACGTAGTCTGCTCCTAGGTATGTGCTGTGCTAAGTCGCTTTAGTCATGTCCCACTCTTTGTGACCCTATGGACTGCAGCCTGCCAGGCTCCTCTGTCCATGGGGATTCTCCAGGCAAGAATACTAGAGTGGGTTGCCATGTCCTCCTCTAGGGGATCTTCCCGACCCAGGGATCGAACCCTTGTCTCTTATGTCTCCTGCATTGGCAGATAGGTTCTTTACCACTAGGGCCACCTGGGACACTCCTAGGTATATACCCAACAAAATAAATGCTTACGTCTACCAAAGAATGTTCATATAAGCTTTATGCACAATCACCAAAACCTGGAAACAACTCAAATGCCTATCAGCAGTTCAGTTCAGTTCAGTTCAGTCGCTCAGTCATGTCCGACTCTTCGTGACCTCATGGACTGGAGCATGCCAGGTTTCCCTGTCCATCACCAACTCCTGGAGCTTGCTCAAACTCTTGCCCATCGAGTCGGTGACACCATCCAACCATCTCATCCTCTGTTGTCCCCTTGTCCTCCCACCTTCAATCTTTCCCAGCAGAAGAGATAAACATATCATGATCTAGTCATATAATGGAGTCATACACGGCAATAAAGTCAAAAAACAAGCTACTGCTAAACGCACTAGCATGGATGAATTGCCAGATATTGTGTTGAGTGAGACAAATGAGGTCATAGTGTATGAGTCCTTTACAGGAAGCTCAAAAACGTGCAAACTATGGCAATAGAATTGAGACTAATGGTTCCCCTTGGAAGGGGGGTGGTGTTGACTAGGAAGGGGTCCACTGTGAGGGGGCTTCTAGAATGCTGTTCTACAACTCAGTAGGGGTAGGGGTTTTGTGAGTGTGAAAGAAACTGAAAGTGAAGTCGCTCGGTCGTGTCCGATTCTTTGTGACCTCATGTACAATATAGCCTAGTAGGCTCCTCCATCCATGGGATTTTCCAGGCGAGAATACTGGAATGGGTTGCCATTTCCTTCTCTAGGGGATCTTCCCAACCCAGGGATCACACCCGGGTCTCCCACATTGCAGGCAGATGGTTTACTGTCGAGCCACGAGGAAAGCCCTCTGAGTGTATACCTGAGTACGAACTCCTCGAGTACACTTACATTTTTATGGCATGTAAATTATGCTTTAAATTAACAACATCAACAAAGAAATGGGTGCAGGCCAGGGCAGGCTCTGCTGGCCCAGAGAGGTGGGAAAGGGGGCAAAGAAGAGGTAACAGATTCCAGCCCTCTTAGAACTTGCTTCGTGACCTGGGCCACCAGATTAAGTGCTTCAGGCTCTTCTGCTGGGGAGATGCTAATACTGCCTGCTGCCCTTGCCATGTTATTGGGAAGATAATCTGGGAAGGTGTATCAGAAACCAGCTTCTAAATCAAAAATTGATGCACAAGGACTTCCCTGGTGGTCCAGGGGCTACAATTCCACGCTACCAATGTAGGGGGCCCAGGTTCAATCCCTGTTCAGGGAAGTAGATCCCATGTGCCACAACTAAAGATTCTGAATGCCACAATTAAGACCTAATGGAAGGACTGATGTTGAAACTGAAATTCCAACACTTTGGCTACCTGATGTGAAGAGCTGACTCATTTGAAAAGACCCTAATGCTGGGAAAGATTGAGGGCAGGAGGAGAAGGGGACAACAGAGGATGAGATGGTTGGATGGCATCACTGACTCAGTGAACATGAGTTTGGGCAGGCTCCAGGAGCTGGTGATGGACAGGGAGGCCTGGCATGCTGCGGTTCACGGGGTTGCAAAGAGTCGGACACGGCTGAGCGACTGAACTAAACTGAACTGAACAGCCAAATAAAAACATAAATATATATGTTTTAAAGTGATGCTTGTATTGACTCCTCCAATATGTATTGAGCACCTCGGTCGTGCAGGCAGATTAGACCCAGTCCCGGCCCTGGCAGGAAGTCTCAGACTAAGCAGGGATAAAGACCACCAACCCCTAAACAAACAATTATAAGAGAGTTACAGAAAGGCCAGTGAGTATGGAGATGGTAAATAACCGAGCAGTGGGATAAGGAATTCATTAGCGTGGGGAGATGGGGATGACCTCTCAGAAGAGACGACTCAGAAGCAGAGACTTAAAGGACAGGAAAGAGTCAGGCCTGCAGAAGGACATTTCAGGCAGAGGAATCTGAGAGGACAGAGATCTCACAGCCGGAAAGTGTCATGTGTGGCTGGAAAGGGCGAGCCAGAGACAAGGGGGCAGACCATGCACAGCCTGGTGGGCAGGGTAAGGGTTTGAAGTTTTTATCGGAAGCTTATTAGAAAGTGGTCAGGGGTCTTTTAATCAAGAAATGACGTGATCTGATTTGTGACTTTAAAAGATGACTTCAATAACTAATGATTCTTTGTAACCCCACGGACTGTAGCTCACCAGACTCCTCTGTTCGTGGAATTCTCCAGGCAAGAACACTGGAGTGGGTAGCCATTCCCTTCACCGGGGGACCTTCCTGACCCAGGGAGCAAACCTGAGTCTCCTGCAATGCAGGCAGATTCTTTACCATCTGAGCCACCAGGGAAGACCAACCAGCGAGGAGCCAAGCACAGAAGATTATATACTTGATAATTCTATTTATGTGAAATTCAGAGATCTCCCCAAACTAACCAGTAGTGATGGACATCAAAATAGTGGTCAGCCTTGAGAACTGTGGTCATGGAGCTGAAGGGTTGGAAATGTCCCATATCCTGATGTATCAATAGATGGGAGGTACAAAAAAGTAAAAAGTTGTCACAATATATACATAAGATTGGTACACTTCGTGGAGTAACTAGACTATTTGTGCACCACACACCTCAAGGAAAAAGCAAAATAAAATTTAAGATCACTAACATTTTTATTGGTTAACATTATTTTTTAAAGAGAGGATTATCAAGATATAATCTTCATGCAGTCACACCTCCCCCTTTAAAGTACGTAGTTGAACGAGTTTTGACAGATGCATATGCCAGCTTAATTGCCACAAACAAGATATAGGACATTTCCAGCCCCCTCCTGAAGGTGCTTTGTGCCCCTCTGCAATTGATTCCCACCTGTCCTCCCCGTCCCTGAGCTCTAGCTCCTGGCAACCACTAGTTTCATTTCTGTGCTTAGAGTCTGGCCTTTTCCAAACTGTCATTAAATGGAATCATTTGGCATTTAACCTTTTGAGTCATCAGCTTCTTTCACGAAGCAGAATACTTTTCAGATTTAACATGTGTTGGGGACAAGTTATCTCTTTACTATTATTTATTTTTGGCTGTACTGGGTCTTTGTTGCTGCACACGGGCTTTCCCTGGTTGGCAAGCAGGGGCTACTCTCTAATTGTAGTGCACAGGCTTCTCATCGCAGTGACTTTTCTTGTTGGAGAGCGTGGGCTCCAGGGGCGTGGACTTCAGTAGTTGCGACATGTGGGCTGTAGAGCTCAGGCTCAGTAGTAGTGGCACATGGGCCTAGTTGCCCCACAGCATGTGAAATCTTCCCAGAGCAGGGATTGCACCCGTGTTCTGTGTATTGGCAGGTGGATTCTTAACCACCGGGCCATCAGGGAAGTCTAATAGTTTGCTTCTTTTTACGGCCGAGGCATTTGCCTAGTATGGATGTACTGCGATTCATTTACCCATTTGCCAACTGATGAACCTTTGGGTTGCTTCCAGTTTGGGACAGTTTCCCAGTTTGGACAAACACTTGCAGATGGGTCTTTGGTATACCAGGGTTTTCATTTCTCTTGAAGAAATACATTAGTATTGGGATGATCAGGATATATGATAAGCACACTTTAATGTTGTAAGACACTGCCACAGTGGTTTTCAAAGTCGTTTCCAGGTACTAAATACATTATCTCATTTTCTTCTCAGAATAGGTGAGGAAAGTGAGAGTCAGAGAGGCTGAGCCATTTGCCCAGGGCTTCCCTGGTGACTCAGATGGTAAGGAATCTGCCTGCAGTGCAGACCAGGGTTTGATCCCTGGGTCGAGAAGATCCCAGGGAGAACAGAATGGCAACCCACTCCCATATTCTTGCCTGGAGAATTCCATGGAAAAAGGAGCCTGACATGCTACAGTCCAGACTGAGAGACTAATATTTCCTTTTTTCATTTCCCAGGTAGCGCTAATGGTAAAGAACCCAATGCAGGAGACTAAGAGATACAGGGTTTGATCCCTGGGTAGGGAAGATCTCATGGAGGAGGAAATGGCAACCCACTCCAGTATTCTTGCCTGGAGAATCCCAGGGACAGAGGAGCCTGGCGGGCTACAGTCCAAAGAGTCGGACACGACTGAAGTGACTCAGCACATATGCATGCAAGCTATCTGCCCAAGGCCCCACAGTAAGGAGGTGACAGTGCTGGATCCCCAGGTCCCTGCAGGGAAACCCTGCCCTCAAGCTCCTCCAAAGAGGCCGCTCTCACGAGCAGGGCTGGTTCGCCCAGAGCCAAACTCAGACAAGGTCCAGACTAAAACTTAGAAGCGTGGCAGAGGAGACGGCAACAGACCGTGTAACCCCTCCAAGTAAGAAAATAATGAAAGAAGGAGAAAGAAGAGCCAGGCGACATGAAAGCGGAGAAAATTGTCAGCTACAAGCCAAGCATTAATTCATTTGAAGTCAGCCGTTTGCCTCTGTTCCCAATCCCTTGGTCCTCTGGCAAGTTTTCAAATTAAAGCGCCGAAGATTCCCTCCCTCCCCTGACCCCCCAGATGATGAGGGCTGGCAGGGCAGGGGGTTGGGGCCAGAATATTGTCTGGAACTGGCAAACCAGAACCCCCACCCTACCCCCAACCTCAGATAGAACCTGCACCCCCACTGGCTGGGAGGTGGCCTCCCCCAGCTTGAGACAGCTCTGACCCCCACAGGGCCACAGGGGGAATGGAGGTTAATGAGATTTTGATGAACCTGCAGTTTCCATTTTGCGAGGGAAAAGGCTCAGACCCTCGCTAATTAAAGGGAACTGACCTGTAAAATGAGTCTGGGGATGAATGACAGGGCAGGAGGGCCAGCTGAGGGAGGAAGGGAGGAGAAGCAAGACCCCAACAGCCTTGTCAACACAATCCAGTCTGATGGGGGGAGCAGGCCCAGAGACTGGAAGGGATTTGCCCGAAGACACACAGCAAATCAGACTAGACTTGGATCCTGAAACAGGAAAGGAGGATGGAGGGGGGAAAACTAAAAACGTGGAGATAGACAAAGAAACAGACTGAAAGAGACAAAAAGAATTACACTGGCTGCATCTTCAATAATACCTAACCTTCCCTGCAGCCCGTCATCTCATTTAATCCTTGCAACTCCAGGTTGTGCTCAGTTGCTCAACTGTGTCCGACTCTGCAACCCCAAGGACTGTAGCCTGCCAGGCTCCTCTGTCCACGGGATTCTCCAGGCAAGCATGCTGGAGTGGGTTGCCATTTCCTTCTCCAGGGGATCTTTCCGACCCAGGGATCAAACAAACTCATGTCTCGTGTCTCCTGAATTGGTAGGCGGGTTCTTTACTACTAGTGCCACCTGGAACTCCAGGAGATAGATATTATGATGCCCATATGTGGAAACTGAGGTTCAGAGAAGTGAAGTAACTTACTCAAGAGCACGCAGCCAGCCAAATCTACCCAACTCCATATCCTTAGTCACATCCCCTATGCTTGGGGTGGCCCTGGGTCCCAGTTTACACATGCTATTCCAGTTTTAGTATTAAAACACCCCTTTCACTGTCCAAAGTGACTCAGTTTGAGCCAAATATTATATAACCTCTCTACCTAGGCTACATCTTATAAGCTGCTTCCTATGTGACATGCAGAATCCAACACAGAAATAGTCAAACCTAGACACAGAGTCTATTCTGTCATGTCTCAGCAATGAGGCAGAGAGCACAGTGGTAAGAAACCTTAGCTCTGGAGCTAGCCAAACTAAGGCTCAAACCCAGCAGTATGACTTTGGGTTAGTCACTTGACCTCTCTGGGCCTCAGTTTCTTCTTCTGGAAAGTGGGGATAACCATGGTTACTCCCCCAAGTTATGGAGATGATATGAAGAGAGAGGTTTGCTGTAATTTCATGGTACATCTACAATTTTAGCCTACCCCCTTTCTGCTGCATTTCCACAGCGTGTAGTTGGTTTGTGTTTGGTGAGCTTGTTTATAGACCTTTCTCTCATGATTCACCTTGTCAGTTCCCTGCCCCAGGACCTTTGCACATACTGGGGCTTTTCATTTGCCTGTTTAACTTAAAATCGTGGGCTGGCCATCATGCTAAGCATATTGCATATGTTAACTTACTTCATCCTCACAATAATCCTGTGTTTATAAATGAGGAATCTGAGGCATGGAGGGGTCAGTCACCTTGTCCACAGTCACACAGCTGGTTAGCGGCAGAACTGGGATTCGAACCCAATCAGCTTGACTCAAGGATCAACCCTATATAGTACCTCCCTCTGTCCAGAAGGTGCTCCCCTACTCCTACCACTGACCCCTCCACTGCCTGTGCCTGAATAGCTCCTACCCACCCTGCCTTTGCTGGAATATCACTTCCTCCAGGAGACACACTGATTGCTCAGCCTAAATCACATTTCCCAGCCCTGCCCGTGGAATAGTCACTCATCCCACTCTTTCCCTTCTTTCAGAGCTGAATTCAGTTTGTTATTCTCTATTTATGTGCTCATTTGTCTTCCTCACTAGACAGTTGCATTCCAGGAGGGCAAAGACCATTTTTGTGCCCCAAGCATCGAGCACCAGACATATGGTAGGTCTTCAATAAATATCTGTTGAAGGGAGGAATAAAGGAAAGGAAGAAGGAAGGAGGAATTAGAAACTCCCTATGGACAAGAGCTATTCATGACAGTGTTTTATTGTCCCAGGAGCCCGGCCCGGGGTCTCCAAGCACACAGGAGGGCTCTCAGTGGTTGCTGACCCCAACTATATTGGCCACCGTGGCCGACCTCCCCCCCTTGGGCCTTGGGGCTGTGGGCGGCCAGATGGAGCAGGGCTGGCACCCAGCCCTCTTCAGCCACCAGCGTTTCCCCTCCGAGTATACCCGCCTCCCCCTACACCCAACCCCTCCCTTCTCCCTTCTCCCTTCTTCTTCGCCTTTCTGAGATGAAGCGGTGAAATGATTTTTCTACTTGAGCAGTTTTCAATTTAGATTAAGAAAAATGTGGTCTGCAGTCACTCGGCAAAAGGCCGTGGCAGCCCTGTCCCTTCCGGGACTAGGGGTTTCTCAGCCGTTGACAGCAGAGCTGGTTCTGAGAAGGGGGGAATGTGGAGGGGACTTCCCAGCTCCTCTGTGTCCCTTCAACACTCATCCTCATCACTTGGCCTCCTCCTGCCTTCTTGGGTAAGAGACCTCCTACCTTTTTGGGTAAGGGTCTGGAATCAAACAGAACTAGGTGGGTTCAGGCTCTAACCCATGCATACTGTGTGACCTTAGGCAGGTTCTGTGCCTCTCTGAGTCTTCTTGTTTCATCGGTAAAGTGGGTCGACGGTAAACCCTCTAATTTGGTCCCTGCCTATTAGATCAAAAGGCTCCCTCTTAGCCTTCCAGACTGTGGAAGAATAAATAGTAAGAACAACATAAGGATGTTTAGCTGGGCTATGCCAAGGTGGACAGAGCCTCAGAAACCCCAGGGCCAGAGCACATGACAGGAGAAACATACTGATGGCAAGCGAGGCTTGAGCAGCACAAGAATAGATGGAAGTTTCTAAAGAGGCCCCAAGGAGCCAGAGGTAAACTAGGGCCAAAGACAAGGGTGGGTCAGCCAGCAGAGGAGGAAGGAGGCAGAACTCTGGGACCACTTAACTCCTTCCTAGTTCTGAAATCTTTATGCCTGGGATAAATTTTGTGCTGCTTGTTAATGTCGCCTTTTGAAATGGAAATGCTTTTGTTCATCTGGGTAAATAAAGGGCATCTATTAACCCTAGTTAATGGCACCAATTCTGGAGTCAGAAATACCTGGGTCTCATTTCCTGCTCCTCCCTTCAGTAGCTGTGTGATCTTAGGCAAGTTACTGAACTTCTCTGAACCTCTCCAAAATACATAATTTTCACACTGCTCTTGGTAAATCGACTTTACAAAAATGGCGTAACTTACAAATGATAAAATGTACACATTTCAAGTGTACATTTCCATAAGTTTTGACAAATGAATATCGATGTATTACACCCAGGTAACTGCCACTGTGATCAAGAAACCGAACATCTTGATTATACCAAAAAGTTCTCTTGTGCCTCCTTCTGAGTCCTGTTGTCTTTAATGTAAAGATAATAGGTTCTGCAGGCCCCATGATAACACATCTTGGCATCAAAATAAACATCCTA
Source organism: Ovis canadensis (assembly GCF_042477335.2). Classification (NCBI taxonomy): domain Eukaryota; kingdom Metazoa; phylum Chordata; class Mammalia; order Artiodactyla; family Bovidae; genus Ovis; species Ovis canadensis. Next base: position 81,932,055 of record NC_091257.1, on the reverse strand, counting down.
GAACGTCCCTGGTGGTCCAGTGGTAAAGAATCTGCTTGCCAACGCAGGGGACGCAGGTTCCATCCCTGGCCCAGGAAGATCCCACATGCCACGGGGCAACTAAAGCCTGTGCATCACAACTGCTGAAGCCTGAACGCCTAGAGCTTGGGCTCTGCAACAAGAGAAGCCATTGCAATGAGAAGCCCGGGCACCGCAACTAGAGAGTAGCCCCCGCTCCACAAAACCAGAGAAAGTTCACGTGCAGCCATAAGCACATAAATACATTTTAAAGAAAATAAACATCCCAGGAAGGTGTGTGGTGTTTACACTGTGATTCTGCCTCTCTGCTCCCCACCCCCACCTTCACACACACTGTCGGTGAGACCCAGAGGCACTCGATTCAAGCCCAGCCATCACAGGATTCAAGGTGGACTCCCCCAGGCCAACTGCCAGTGGTGAGCCTCTGGACAGCCTAGCCCTCCCTCCACAGACAGCCAACTGACAACTGGCCTCCCCGGGGCCACTCGCCACGTGTCTTTGTACCTGACACCCCCAGGAGCTGGGAGCTGCTCCAGGGAGGGCACCTGGCTGTCGCCTGTCATCAACCACCGTGTATTCAGTGCACAGTAGGTACTCCATAACTAGGAGTAGGATGAATGAATGAAGACAGGGACGGCCAGCCTGAGGACCCCTGACCAGCAGTGAGGATCTTCGTACACCTACCCGAGCGTTGCCCAGACATCTGCCCTTCAAGTCTGACTTTCACAAGAACCCGGCACTATTATTTAATATTCTTTAAATTGGCTCAATTAGTTTTTACTCTCTCTGTGTTTGCTTTGCCTTAAGCAACCATGAAATCGTGGTTTGATTTGATTTGTATATAGAACTTTCCATTTTAATATAATTTTTTTTTGACTGTGCCTTGGGACTTGTGGGATCTTAGTTACCTGACCAAGGATGGAACCCCGGGCTTTCAGCCGTGAAAGCACAGTCTTAACCACTGGACTGCCACGGCATTCCCCAATACGATTCCAAACTTTACAGAAAAGTTGCAAAGAACGTCCATACAGATGCTTTTTCACCAAGATTCAGCAGTAATACACACTTTCCCCCATTTGATTCATCTTTATCTCTCTCTAACTTACGTCTGCATCACGTGCGCTAGTTACTCAGTCGTGTCCAGCTCTTTGCGACCCCTTGGACTGTAGCCCACGAGGCTCTTCTGTCCATAGAGTTCTCCAGGCAAGAATACTGGAGTGGGTTGACATTTCCTCCTCCAGGGGATCAAACCCGGGTCTCCTGCATTGCACACAGATTCTTTACCGCCTGAGCCACCAGGAAAGCTCTACATCTGGATAGTTCTATTTCTTTCTAGTACACCTTAACATAAACACTATGCAACATTCAGTTCCGTTCAGTTCAGTCGCTCAGTCATGTCCGACTCTTTGCGACCCCAAGAATCGCAGCATGCCAGGCCTCCCTGTCCATCACCATCTCCCGGAGTTCACTCAGACTCACGTCCATCGAGTCCGTGATGCCATCCAGCCATCTCATCCTCAGTCGTCCCCTTCTCTTCCTGCCCCCAATCCCTCCCAGCATCAGACTCTTTTCCAATGAGTCAACTCTTCGCATGAGGTGGCCAAAGTACTGGAGTTTCAGCTTTAGCATCATTCCTTCTTAAGAAATCCCAGGGTTGATCTCCTTCAGAATGGACTGGTTGGATCTCCTTGCAGTCCAAGGGACTCTCAAGAGTCTTCTCCAACACCATAGTTCAAAAGCGTCAATTCTTTGGTGCTCAGCCTTCTTCACAGTCCAACTCTTACATCCATGCATGACCACAGGAAAAACAATAGCCTTGACTAGACGGACCTTAGTCAGCAAAGTAATGTCTCAGTTTTTGAATATGCTATCTAGGTTGGTCATAACTTTTCTTCCAAGGAGTAAGCGTCTTTTAATTTCATGGGTGCAGTTACCATCTGCAGTGATTTTGGAACCAAAAAAATAAAGTCTGACACTGTTTCCACTGTTTCCCTATCTATTTCCCATGAAGTGATGGGACCGGATGCCATGATCTTCGTTTTCTGAATGTTGAGCTTTAAGCCAACATTTTCGCTCTCCTCTTTCACTTTGATCAAGAGGCTTTTTAGCTCCTCTTCACTTTCTGCCATAAGGGTGGTGTCACTATTAAAAAAATAAAAAATAAAACTTATGGGACTTCCCTGCTGGTCCAGTGGTTCAGAATTCTCCTTGCGATGCATGACACGTGGGTTTGATCCCTGGTCAGGGAACTAAGATGCCACATGCTGTGGGGCAACTAAGCCTGTGAGCCACAACTAGGGAAGCCTCCATGCCAAACAAAGACCCAGTGCAGGCAAAAAATAAACAAAATAAAATTTAAAAAAACAATAAAAATTTTAAAAGAACAATACTTGTTGCCCTTCTTACCAGGTCCCTCCCTGCAAAGGACTGTACCTCCTACCTCACGGCCACCAGGTTTGGCCATGTGGCCTGCTTTGCCTCCTAGATTGTAAGCAGAACTGTGTGCGTCACCTCTGTGTGGAAGCTCTCATGCCAACACGTGCTTCTGCCATTGCTCCTCTCTTGCTGCCAGGACACCAGCTGCGTTGTGGGCAGGGGCTGCCCCTTTAGCTTCATCCTCAGAACGAAGTTACAGAGTAGAATCAGAGCAGACCCGCGGCTGACATGCAGTGTGAACAAAAAATAAAATCCTATTGTTGAAAGCTATTGAGATTTGGGGGAGGGTCATTTGTCACCACCGTATAACATTATTTAAGCTGACTGATATAAATGCATCACTATTAAAATGAAAAATGTTTCTACACCACCTGCAAATACATGGCAAATTTGAAAAATGTGCAGTTGGCCACAGTGGCCCCAAAAGGTATGGCTTAATAACCACGTAATGAAGAAGGAAACTGAGGCTCACAGTGACTACACTGTTTGCCCAAAGCCTCTCAGTCAGGGAATCCAGCAGAGACGATTCTGGCCTTGGTTGAAGGACAGGCAATGGAATTGTCCTTTGGCAAAGCAGTTCTGTCAGGGATCTTTCTCCTGCACAATCATCTCTCCTTTCAGAGCCCCTTTCTTCTGCCCATGGTTCCCCAAGACCAGCAGGAAGCACTCCTGACCGCATCTTCTTGAAGCCAAATGCCAGGTGATCCCCTTGAAGGAGTTAGCTGCTAACTAAAGGTGTTAACTGCTAATGAAAGTGCCAGCGCTAACTAAGGTATTAGCTAATAAGCATTAACACCTCTCAAGGTGTTGGCATATTAATAAGGAACTTCAGGAGAATCCAAACAATTTCAAGAATCAGAGGAACAGAGCTCAAAAGGTGGCAGAATAATTCAGTCCCACAATTCTTCTTGCCCCTATTACAAGCTGGGCCCTGAGCTAAGACCTGCGTCTAATACAGTGCATACATATAAAGCTTCGCAGTATGCATGATGTTCAACAGTCTGCAAAGCACTTCAGTTTATAAGCCACTTTCTTACTCATCATCTCCCTTGCTCTTCCCATCAGACCAGTGAGGGAAGTTTTGCTGTCTCCAATCTACCAATGAGGGAGCTGAGGTTCAGAGAGCGGGAGTGACTTATTCAAGGTTACAGGCTAGTGAGTAAGGGACTGGGGTCATCTCCTGCACTGTCAGACTCTCAGCCTGGTGCTCCTCCCATGGACCCCAAACCCCTAACACAAGTGAAGGAGTAACGAACGGGGACCAGAGCATTTCAGTTCACATCTGCCTTCCTCCTGGGCCCAAAGTAGACTGTGACGGCCCCCCCAAGGAGTCAGAGCCAAGGCAGGCTAGTTCTTGGGAGACTCATGCCTGTAGAGCCCCTCTTTTCTGCTAACTCTTGTTCATCTTTCCAAGCTCAACTCCTTTCTCAGGCATCACCTCCTCCTGGACACCTTCCCAGATGGTCATGGGCCTTCTCTCTTTGAGCTCCCAACATATAGGGCATATCTTGGTCCTACAGATTACACTGGAATGGTGCCTTTACATGTTGGAGAAATCGGTGTCCCTGTGCCAGGCGTGCAGCACAGAACGGAGGAAGCAGCTATAAATGCTTGTTGAGTGAATAAATGACCAACGCCCATGGTTGGTACAGAGAACTTATGAAAGTGAACCACACTGCCAGCCCTCCCAGGAACAGATTTGAACAAACTGTAGTCATTTAAAAGTAAGAGATGAGCTATTTCAATTTCTTAAAGCCCGATTAATATATTACTATCCAGCAGTAGTAGTTATTTGTATCTTTGTTTATCTCTCTCTCCCTGTATGAGCATGTATACAGGCCATAGGGTGAAAACGGGGGGAAGTTTCAAGACCAAATAGTTTGGAAAGCTCTGAGTTTAAGAGGGGTCTACTGAAGGACTTTTCAGAGCCTTGAAGTGTAACATTTACGGAGCGTTTACTATATGCCAGGCACTATGCTAAGTGCTCTACATTTATTGCCTTACTCCTTTATAGTTCAATCAACCAATTAACTTATATTCTACTAGATTGTAAGTTCCTTGAGGACAGAAGCTTATTAGTTAATTAGTATGCCCAACTGATAGATGAAGGAAGTGACTATAATCTTGCTGCTAGTTTTCAATATAGTAAATAGTGAGCCTGGCAGGTCTGCAGGGCAGAGTGCTTGCACTTGGCATTTCTAGTCTTTATTTGGCTCTGAGCATCTTTTTCAAGAAGGATCTGGAAGGACAGTACGTTGAGGAACATACTCTATGAAATGATACTCTAGGCTCTGCAGGCTTTAAGGGCAGACCCTGTCTTCTTTCATTTGTCTCCTGAGACCACAGCACATGAAGACTGGAGGGTAGGAAGGAAGAAGTCAGGGTATTCTTTCTGTTCTTTGTACTTTTTTCAGGAAGTAAGGGGAGAGATGGGGGTGAGGAAGAAAAAAAGAGAAAGGACTGAGGAAGGAAGGGAAATAAAAGAGAGAAAGAAGGAAAGGGGGAAGGAAAGAAAGAAGATAAATGGAAGAGGAGGAGCAGGGATAGGCATATGGGTGAATGGATAGATGGATGAAGAATGGGTGGATGAGAAGACGGATAGATAGATGGATGGATGGATGGATGGATGGATGGGAGGATGGATAGTAAACAAATAAGGGGCTGGATGAATGGATGTGTAGATAGGTAGAGTACATAGGGACAATGAGATATTGATGCCCAACAATTTCTATGTGGGTGCAATCGACTGGTTGGAAGGGGGGGCTTGACATTATATTTGCAGAACATGTTACAGAAGATTCAGAAACTATCAGTTGTCCATGCAAGGAAGAGGTGGCAGAAATTATAGAGTGAGAATTAATTAAAGCCCCCCTAAGCCACCTCATGCGAAGAGTTGACTCATTGGAAAAGACTCTGATGCTGGGAGGGATCGGGGGCAGGAGGAAAAGGGGACGACAGAGGATGAGATGGCTGGATGACATCACTGACTCAATGGACGTGAGTTTGAGTGAACTCTGGGAGATGGTGATGGACAGGGAGGCCTGGCGTGCTGCAATTCATGGGGTCGCAAAGAGTCGGGCACGACTGAGCGACTGAACTGAACTGAAACCACCCCTTCGTACTCCCTCTGCAGGTGTGACTTTAATAGTCTATAACAGTGAGCTGAAAATCCATGTCCTTAGAAGATTCAGAGGTTTCGAGGTTCTATGTCCCTAAGACCAAAAATGTAAGACTCTGTGTCCTTAAGGGCTCTTTATCTCTGCTCACATAGTGAGAGAAGTACTCTGTGCCAGGGAACGTTCTAAGTACTCTACAAAGAGTAGCTCCTTTCATCTGCCTCCCATGGAGTAGACATTACTATCATCCTCAAAATGAGACACAGTGATAAGAAGTAATTTGCCTTCGATCACACAGCTGGTAAGCATCAGGACTGGAACCGGAACCCAAGAAGGCTAGGCAGCATTCACAATCCATGCTTTCAACCACCACGTGGTCTTGCCTCAAGGAACTGAGGATTCTGTGTGCATCTAATTTTCAAAGATTCAGTGCTCGAAGCTTGAGGAGTCTGCAGTTCTAGGACTCTGAGTGTCCCCATGCTTAGGCAAGAAGGAGACTTCAAAGGCGGAGGGAAAAAGGAGGCGGGGGCGGGGACAGGTGCCTGGCTGGCTCCGGTAAGCACCAGCCCCACTGATGTCAGGCACTGGCTGTCACTCTTCCTGTTAACCTTGGGGGAGAAACACATTTGTGGCAGATAACAGGCACGAGGGTGTGTCGGCCCTCCGCCCGCTCCTGGGCCTGATGGATGGGATACATGGGGCCCCCCTGACCTGTGTGTGTACCGTTATCTGCTCGGCCAAGGGAGGCTGTTCATCATGCCGACAGCTTGGCAAGGCACACCTGCTGGGCCTGCGTCAGCTAGAGCTGCCAGCATCCCAGGAGGAGAGAGGAGAGATAATGGGAGGGGTGGGGCAGGAGAGACACAGAGAGGAGAACCAAGGACCCCATGATGGCAGCATCCCTAGGCCGACAATTGGCCCAGAGGGTGACACTGACTGCCGGCTGTGATGCTGTTTCTGGTGGTACCGTGGATATTCTGTGTGACTGTGGACTAGTCACTGAACCTCTCTGGGCTGTAAAATAAGATTAAGATTTGCCAGAGGAGAGGAGAAAGGAAAGGGTGGGATGTATGGAGAGATTAACAAGGAAACATACATTACCATATGTAAAACAGATAGCCAGTGGGAATTTGCTGTAGGACCCAGGGAACTCAAACCAGGGCTCCTTAATGACCTAGAGGAGTGGGATGGGGAGGGAGGTGGGAAGAAGGTTCAAGAGGGAGGGGACATGGGTACACCTACAACTGATTCATATTGATATTTGCAGAAACCAACACAATACAGTTAAGCAATTATCCTTCAATTAAAAATAAATAAATTTTAAAAAATAGATAACAAAGAAAGAAATGGCAGTACTTAATAAATTATTTTAAAAGTAAAAAACAAAAAGATTTGCCAGATACCAGAGGGCCCTCTTTTCTTCTCCTTCTCTTCATGTCCCACATCCAGTCACTAGGTCTTGTTGGTTTTACCTCTGAGTCTGTCACGATCCTGTCCATTTTTCATCATCATCTCCACTGGGACCACCTTGGTCCAGGCCACCTCCACCACCTCTTGCCTGAGCTCCCTGCTTTCCCTTCCTGCCCCTGCACTCCATTGTACACCCAGCAGCAGGAGAATCTTTATTATAGAATCAGGTCATATCACTCCCCTGTTTCAGACCCACCAATGATGCCCTGCACAGTGAGAAATAAACCCAAACTCCAGGGCTCTGCAAAAGCTGGCCTTCTCTCCCTGCCCGTCATCACCTTGTACCTTCTTGCCCATTTGCTTACCATGTTCCAACTACACTGCCAAGTCCTTTGCCGTCTCCTGGTCTTTGCATATGCTGTTCCTTCTGATGCAAAAGCTCTCTTCTCAGTTCCTCGCACGACCAGCCAACTCTTTCTCAACCACAGATCTCAGCTAAATGGTCACTTCCTCAAAGAGGTCTTCCCAGCCTGAAATAATACCCCACGCTCCCTCTAAGCTCACTTTATCAAAGCACCAATGTATGCCCTTCCCAGCCCTTATTACAACCACAAATTAGGCTGTTTATTTATTTGTGCATTTATTTATTGTCTGTCTTCTCCACTAGAAAGTGAGCTCTAAAAAGTCATGGGTGTGGAGGCCATCCCTGGTCATCCAGTCGTTGAGACTCTGAGCTCCCAGTGCAGGGGCACAGATTTGACCCCTGGTCAGGGAGCTGAGATCCTGCATGCCACGTGGTGTGGCCAAAATAAACAAACAAATAATCAAAAACAACCACCAAAAAGGTCCTAGATTTTTGTCTTATTCACCACAGTGTCCCTGAATGTGTCCCCAGTGCCAGGCTAGATGGTCCTCCCCACCCCAGGGTCTTTGCACCAAGCATCCCTCTGCTTAGAACCCTCTTCCCTCTCTTCTTCCCCTATTTGATGCCTACTCATCTTTCAGATCTATGGAGGATTGCATTTTCCAAGGATGGTGGCATCCTTCGTGTTGTTCATCAGATATAACCTTGACATCCTCCCGCTCCACTTGGGGGTAGGCTCACAACTTGACTTTAACCGATAGGATGCAACAGAGGCGACAATGGAACACTTCTGCGTTGGGGTCGAAGACACTGACTCTGGAGCCCTGAGCTACCAATTAAGCAGCATGACTGTCTGGAGGACACCATGCTATGAGAAAACCCAAGCTAACCACGCAGAGAAACCCTGAGAGCACAGGCAGAGAAAGAAAGAGACACTTGGAAGCCCCCAGCTGCACCAACCCCAGCCACCACCTGACTGAAACTTCTTTAAAAAAAATTTTTTTTTTACTTCTTTGTTTGGCTGTACCAAGTCTTAGTCTTGGCATGTGGAATTCTTAGTGGTGGCATGCAAGATCTTTAGTTGTGGTATGACAACTCTTAGTTGCAGTATATGGGATCTAGTTTCCTGAGCAGGGATCGAACCTGGGCCCCTTGCATTTGGAGTGCAGAGGCTTAGCCATCGGACCATGAGGGAAGTCGTGTATAAGCTATTCTTATTACTGGCTTTCACGAGAGAAAACAGGGTCAGAGAGGTAAGAGGACTTACCCAAGGTCAGCAAGCTTGCAAGAGGCAGGGTCAAGATTTGAATCAGATCCATCCATACCAGGACTCCTTCCAGGATGGCCTCCTGCCTCGACAAGAGCTAAGGGAAATTTGAGGTCCCATTAAAAAGGGAAATCAAGGCAGGCTGCATGGAGGAGGAAGCACCAAAGTTGGGCCTTGAAGGAAGCTGTGGAATTTCTAAAGACTGAGCTGGAAACAGCATTCCAGGTGGAGAAGGAGAACACGGGAAAGGCTGGAGGTGGGAGAGGTAGGCCCGTGTGCTGGCTAAGGTTGGAGGGGTGGGCTGTGCTGGGCCTTGGCAGCCATGGCTAGGACAGGATCCTGCTGTTCCTGCCCCTCACCGCCTCTGCCACCCCCGGTCACCTTCCCCGACACCCACCCTCCAGCCCCCCACCTCAGGCAGAGAGAAGGCTGGAAAATAAATGAGTCTGTTTATGAAGCCCATAATGTTGCCAGCAAAACAAGGCACTCAGCAGAGCAGCTCGGGGCCTCTAATGGGATATTATTTATGTCATTTTCCTCCTGGCGCTGGAGCCATTATCGCCCAGGATGGTGCTCCGTCACCCTCCACTCCCCCAGCGATGTTCCAATGTCACGCTGAAGGATGTGAGCTGCAATCAGCTTGGCTGGACCTGGGGGAGGGGGATGCTGAGGGCGATAGGACAGCCCCCCTCTCCCCGCCAAGGGGCTCGAGCTTGTCCTGAGCCGCTCTAGGTGCCGGCTAGTCGGCCAGGCTTTAAGGATGCTCCCATGCCTCCCCACTGCCCTGCAGATCAAGTCCCACTTCTCCCCTCAAGCACTAAGCTTTCTGGGCTTTGGCTGCTACCCAGTTCCGCAGCCTCAGCTCCAACCACTTGTGCATCAGTTCCGGAATCAGGCAGACCTGGTACCCCACACCCAGTTTATGCATCTTCTCTGATTGACTCGGTCCCATCTGGTCCCCTCTTGCTCTGCGGTAAGCCTGGCCTCTGCCTTTGCTTTATCATCTAACCCAGCTGCCTCAGTCTCCTCTGGGTGAGGACCAGCCTGCAGCATCGCCTCCATCAAGTTTGCCAGAGTCAAACACTTGGGTTCAACCCATTCTGAGGGAGACTCTGGCTCCTTCATGCTCAGATAAAACACCATGTGCAAGGCATGGGGTCTGGTTCCCCCGGTGGCTTCCCGGAGATGCCAAGTAACAGCGCCCCGTGGAGTGAATGGACTAATGACTAGGTGAGGGGACGAAGCCACAGACAGTGAACTATTTCAAAGAATGGAGGCTCACGTGGCTTATGGATCCGCTGCCCCACATGACCTAGCCCCCTGCTGCTTTGGCTCCAAGCTGGGGCCAGCTCAGAAAGATACCATCATGTATTTCCCTCCCTCTCTATCTCACTTCCCCTCCCCCTTCAGTCTTACTGCCCCAGAACACATCCCCATAAAGGATGTAAGCTTTGCCTTAGCCTTCAAGTTGAACCCCAACGTCATCACTTCCTGCTGAAGAATCTAGGAGATGCTAAGGAACTTCTCTGAGACTTAATCCCCTCAACTACAAATGGAGATAGTAATAGTCTCTCCCTCCTGGGTTGTTGTAAGTACTCACTGAATGTCAGGGATGCTTGTTTTTCCTTCTGGGGCATAACTTGTCTTGCGTCAACATGGGTACATGCTATTTTCATAGCCAGGAACACTCTTATGGACAACCCCATTTATCCACCTTAGATATCATCTCCTGGGAGAATACTTCCTGCTCCCTCTGGATGCCCCCAGTCCCCCTGTGCTTCCTCCCTGATTTCACTGGACATCATACTGCTTTCACCTTTTCCACTAGACTGAAGACTCTCCGAGGGCAGGGCTGTGTGTTTTGCTTCCCTTTGTCCCCCAGGTACTGAGCACAGTGCCTGCAATATAGGATGTGCCTGCGCCACTCATTTCTCTTGAGTGAATGAATGAATGACCTTATTTCAGTCTTGCCACAGCTCTACTTTGTAAAGGTTATCATCTCCATCTCATTTTCTGATTCATCCACTTCTTCTTCGATCTTTTAAAATTCTTTCCATTAAAAATTTTTTTAATTTATTTTTGGCTATGCTGGGTCTTCGTTGCTGTGTGTAGGCTTTCTCTAGTTGCAGTGACAGGGGCTGGCTACTCTCTAGTTGCAGTGAACAGGCTTCTCATGGCAGTGGCTTCTCCCGTTGAAGAGCACAGGCTTTAGGCACATGGGCTTCCGTAGTTGTGGCACACAGGTTTAGTTGCCTCAAGACATGTGGAATCCTCCAGGACCAGGGATCAAACCTGTGTCCCCTGCATTGGCAGGCAGATTCTTAGCCACTGGACCATCAGGGAAGTCCCCTTCTTTCTATTTCCTCTGGACTTATTTTGTTGTATTTCTACTATCTTCAGTGTAAGAAAATTAAAGTTTTCAATCTTGCTTTCTAATAAATGCATTACCTGCTAAAAATCTCCCTCTGAATATTTTCCTGTCTTCATGCCACAAGTGGGGATATGATACACTCTCATTGCCCTTCAGTTCTGAATGGCTTGCATTTTATTTCCATTTTAAATAAGGAAACTGAAAGTCAAAGGGGTGAAGAGGCCACAAAATGAGAAAGGGCCAGAGTCGGGATTCGAACCCAGGACACTCTAGACCCCGTCCTCTGCCTCTGTATATGTAGGTGGTTTTTGTGTGTCTGTCTCTGTCCCTCTATTTTCAAGTAACCCTTTATTTTGAGATAATTGTACATTCAAATGCAGTTGGAAGACACAGTCCATTGAGATAACATGCACCCTTTACAAGTTTTCCCCAATGATGACATCTTGCTAAACTATTGTACAATATCCCAACCAGGACATGGACATAAAATCTACTAATCTTATTCAGATTTCTCCAGTTTCACTTGTATTCACATGTGTATGTGTTTCTATACAATTCGATTACCAATGCTCTTTGCATTTTAAGAGCAATGTATTAATACCAATGGTCTTGGGATTGTAAGATGGTACCTCCTAGTACATCAGGTTTCTGAGCATCTTTCTGCCAAGGTAGGGCTTTCACACCCTGTTCCAGGAACAAGTCACACTCTATTAACTGTGTCCTTTCCTTTTCCCCTGGGTCTGAACCTGAGCTGAGCTTCCCTTCAGGGGCCCCAGCCCTCTACACTCAACTGTACTTGGAGCCCCACCTTGTACTCGGGGAGTTGGCAGCGGACAGTCAGTATCTCTAAAGTCTCCTCGCTCACCTGCCCACCTCTCATCATCCCCTCCTGTAGACCACCACTAAGCCAACCCCTCCCTTTGCACGTCACTGGTTCATGGAGGGATGAAGCTGGGAGCCTGCCTGGGGTGGTTTGGGAAGATCTAAACAGCCCCTCCCACATCAACAGCTGTCATGGGAGCTGAGGGTCAGATTTGACCTTCTAGTAAGAGATCTTCTGGTGACGTCTTCTTGTTTTACAAGGGGAGAGACAGTAGCTGAAGTTACTTTCTAGTTAAGTCACTCAGTCGTGTCCGACTCTTTGTGATCCCAGACTATAGCTCACCAGACTCCTCTGTCCTTGGAATTCTCTAGGCAAGAATACTGGGGTGAGTTGCCATTTCCTTCTCCAGGGGATCTTCCTGACCCAGGAATTGAATCCTGGTCTCCTGCACTGCAGGCAGATTCTTTACCATCTGAGCCACCAGGGAAGCCCAGTTATTTTGCTGTGCACCTATTATGTACCTAGCACTTTCAAACTCAGTGCCATTTATTCTCATTGTTTTGCAGTGATGCATAATTTATGGGTGAGGAACTAAGGTTCAGAGAGGGAAACTGACTTGCCGTGGACCATAAAACTAATATATTGTGAAGCTGAGATGAAAACATAAAGTTGGTGCAACTCCACAGGCCATGAGGTTTCTGCTACCCTTCATTTTAAGACAGGAGTCAAGAGCATCTCAGACCCTGGAACGAGACTGTCTGGTTCCATCACTTCAATTCTCTTCTCTGAGCCTCAGTGTCCCAGTCTGTAAAATAAGAATAAGATGCCGTCAACAAGGATTAGCCCCATATAAAGCTTCATGTGAAATCCCTATAACTACCCAGGGGAAGACGCATTTCCTCTGTGAGTGGCGGACCTGATATACAATAGAGTAGGGACGCGTGGTCTATTCCCTTCTCAGCCTTCCCCCATGGTCCAGGTAAAGGGGCAGACCCAGAGGGTGAAGTGACTTGGCCAAGGTCATGCCACTACCACTAGACAGGCAGTGGAGCTGGGATTTCCACCCACGGAGCTGATGGATGATTGAGGTCTCTGAAAGTAGGAGGGGACTAGGGCCATATACCCCAGGTTCTTCTCCTCTTTCCTTCCCTGGAACCCTCCTGGGGATCAGGAGTGGGTGTCAGGGTGGGCATCCCAGGTGGCCTATGCCCAACAGCAGGGCACCTGGGCCTGGGTACCACTGCTAGCCCCTGCTAGGCTCAGAGGTACAGGAAATTCTCCCGAGGTCACATACCAAGTAAGGTCAAGCAGTCTGACTCCAGAGTCAGTAATCACAGGTCCTTTGTTATGCCACTTTGCTGAGTTCCCCCACCTGAAGGGCAGAGATGGGGGCTGGGTGGTTCATTTAGATGCCACTAGTGCCTCACCCCCGGAGAAGGCAATGGCACCCCACTCCAGTACTCTTGCCTGGAAAATCCCATGGATGGAGGAGTCTGATGGACTACAGTCCATGGGGTCGCGAAGAGTCGGACACGATGGAGCAACTTCACTTTCGCTTTTCACTTTCATGCATTGGAGAAGGAAATGGCAACCCACTCCAGTGTTCTTGCCTGGAGAATGCCAGGGACAGGGGAGCCTGGTGGGCTGCTGTCTATGGGATTGCACAGAGTCGGACACGACTGAAGCGACTTAGCAGCAGCAGCAGCAGCAGCGCTTCACCCCTGTGCCTGGACCCGCTGTGTTCACTTATTACCATCAATATGCTTTGAATGAAGTATGAGACAGCCAAGAGTAGCGGAGTGCATACATACATTCTGTGCTTTACTGAGCACCTACTAAGCGCTGGGTGCTGTTCTAGGTGCTAGGAATAGGGCAGTAAGCAAAACACAAAACCTCTGCCCTCAGGGAGCCTGGTGAGAGGAGATCATGTGCTGGGAAGAAGCAGGCAACAAGGAAAAACTCAAGTAAATAAAGGACCAGGATGTCAGGTGGTGAAACGGACTGCAAGGGTCCCTCTTCTGAGGTTCAGGGAGAAGCTGATCAGAGAGGAGACAGGTCTCCACTGGGGGGCGAAGGGCAGCCTGGGTGGGGAGGGGAGGGGGAACGGGGGTGGGGTGGGGGGGCAGGGAGCAGGGGTGGAGGGTGGCGAGTAGAGAGGGACGCCCCTCCCCCCCGCCGCCCCAGCCCATGTGCCCTGCCCTCACTCCCCTCACCTCCCTGACTGCCATCTAACAGGCTCAGAAAGAAACGGCCCATGGGAGGAGCCATCCAACGGCCCTGTACAGCCTCGGCTGCGACAGCGGAGGCACTAAAAGTAGCAGCGTGACGGGAAACGGCCGTCGAATGACTGCCTCCTCGTTCGCCTTATTTATGGCCCGCGTTGTCTTCGCTCCTGCCTGCTGGTGTGGAGGGTGGAGGGTGTTGGAGGGAGGGGGGATTTGGAGGACAGGAGAGGGGGTTGGAGTGGGGAGGGCACCGCCCGGCGCCAGATAACCTTGGGAACAGTGTCCTCCCGGGTCCCCAGGGGAGGGTGGGTTCCGGAACCTGGGTCACTGCCTTTCCTGTGGCAGCCCCCATACGAAGGTCACCTCCTCTATGCAGAAAGCCTCAGACAGCTCAGTCCCTCTAAAGGCGAGCGTGAGAGGAGGCTGACCTTTATTGAGACCACCACGCCAGACATTTGTTAAAAAATAATTTGCATTTATTTAGTTCTGGCTGTGCTGGGTCTTTGTTGCTGCCAGTGCTTTTCTCTAGTTGCGGTGAGCAGGGGGCTACTCTCTAATTGAGAGCAGGGGGCTTCTTGTCTTGTGGAACACGGGCTCTGGGTCATGCAGGCTTTCGTAGTTGCAGCTCCTGAACTCTAGAGCAGACACTCAACAGCTGTGGTGCTCGGGCTTAGTTGCTTTGCTGTGTGTCTTCCTGACCCAGGGATCAAACCCATGTCTCCTGCACTGGCAGGCGGATTCTTCACCGTTGAGCCACCAGGGAAGCCCTGTGCTGGATACTTCATGCACAGCTTCCTTCAGCCCTCACGATCATCCTATTGCTCCCTCTTAGGAGAGAAAATTGAGGCTCAGGGAGGTTCATTAATGGGCCCAAGGTCACACAGCTAGTCGAAAGCAGATCAGGATTTGAACTCAGGTTGGTCTGACTCAAAGGCCTTCATTTTTCCCTCTAGAACTCTGGTCCTCAAGGTCACGTT
This sequence comes from Ovis canadensis, assembly GCF_042477335.2. NCBI lineage: Eukaryota > Metazoa > Chordata > Mammalia > Artiodactyla > Bovidae > Ovis > Ovis canadensis. Next base: position 81,917,048 of record NC_091257.1, on the reverse strand, counting down.
TTATTTCTCTGGCACCTCTTGGCCAAGCCCACTGCAAATCATTAGCAGGCTGCAGACAGAGTAAGGTCTCCTAGAAGCGTGGACTCTGAAACCAGAGAAGTCTTGATTTCTAGTCCTGACTGTGCCACGTCATAACTCTGAGACTCCAAGAAAGTCCCTTTCCCACTCTGGGCCTCGGTTTCCCCATCTGTAAAGTGGACATAATAATCGCCTTCCTCTTGACCTGTTGTTTAAGGGTGGATGAGATGCCAGCCAAGATCGTCTTTGGAGAAGGCGCCATTTGGAGACAGTGCAGTCATGGTATGAGCAAAATCCAGGAGAGGGTTAATGAGAAAGGAGCTTTTATCATTCCAGCAGCGGTGGCGGCATCTTTGCAGCAAACTTCACCTGTTTACAGTCCATTAGAAGCCATTATTGCTGTGTCTGGGGTAGATGCACACCTCTGACCTTGACGCGTGTCTGACAGCTGCAGGCAGCAATCTGGAGAGCAGGAGTCATTTTGGCCGCATTTAAAGGGCCACGAGAGGCTGAAGGCCTCTTCCAGTGCCCTTCTCCCTCCCCACTCCTGGGCCACAACCTCTGAGAACCAGAGGGCCAAGAGAGGGGCCCAGCCTAGGTTCCAGACCTCTCAAGGGTCCCCCGCCACCAACCCCCGATTACCACCTTGAGTTTGCAACCTTAATAAAGCAGTGGTGAGCAAAGAAGAAACAAATAGACAGCTAGGGCCGCAGGGGCTCAGAGAAATTGAGTCCAGGCCTTCCCTCATGTGTAGGAAAGGAAAGGACATGCCCAAGGTCAGAATGAGAACTGAGCTCCTGGGACTAGCCTCAGCTTGGAGATACTAATGGTGGGGATTTCAGGCAGTGACCAGTGACACATGGGCAGCAGGACTGGACAGAGGAGGATTGTATATCATGTTACATAGATAGCTGCCAGCTCTGGCTTCAAGAAAGGCAGACCGGGCAAGGGTGGCTCCAAGTCAAGTTTTTTACTCCCAGCTTCCAAAGTTTGCTTGAGAGAGGGAGAGAAGCCATAGAGAAGATGGGGCTGCTACTGCAGATGCAAAATCAAGGTTTTCTCAAAGCTCTTGCTTTCGTTTTCTGCCCAATTTCCTTCTCTAGTTTTCTCTTCTTTCTTCTTCTTTTTTTATGAATAACTTTTCTTCTTCAAAGTATTTACTGCCCCCAGACTTTTTGATTCCCCTTCTCTCAAGAAAAGATTAAAATCTCATTCATACTCAAGTGTAGATGACTGACGACGGCTCTAAGGCAGCGGCACTCCCTTTAGCAGGATTGTAAGAAAGGGGTAGGAACAAAGGTACATATCCCCGCTTCCCCACCTAATCACTCTTAATCTTAAGACTTGTACTCAAAAGGTTCTCTTCCAGGAAGCCTTCCTTCACCTCCAGGGACCTGATTCCCTCTATTATACCCCCTCACAGAACTGAGTTCCTTCTATTCAGAGACCTTTGTCTTTTGGTGTGATTATTTGATGACCTCCTGTCACTCACACTTGATTATGAGGTCCCTGAGGGCATCTTTTGCTCTCCAGTGGTTTCTCCAGAGCCTAGGAAAGTCTCTGGAACATAGGAGATGCTCATTAAACACTTTCAGAGTGAATATATTGAGTGAGTGAAACTTGAGGCAACTATAAAGTCTGGACTCTGCCTTCATTCCATGAAGAATAACCTCCCAGTCCCCTGAAAGCAATGAGTCGCTCCTAAGATGTTGAGATGGGTCTTGTTGGCACAGCTATCCAGACCCCCTTTGCCAGGCAAGCTTTCTCATCCCCCTTTCACTGAAGGGGCACCTCTTCTGGGAGGTTACCCCCCCAATCTGGGGGGTTACACTCCCTCCCCATCTCCTACCCAGGGGCAGCTCAGAGCCAGTGATGACTAAGACTGTGTGCTCCAGAGCCCCTGTGGATAACCTGAGATGACACCTGTGCTTGTCCCCTCTCTTCTCCCTCTCCCGCTTCCCACCCTCCTTTACTGGTTTTGCTGAAAAGCACTTCTTCAATAAATCCCATGAACCAAACCCCTCTCACACTCTGCTTCTAGGACTCCGACCAGAAGTAGGCACGTCCCATCTTCCATAGGCTCTAGCTTAACATCACCCTAGGAATTAACATTTATTAAGCACCTTCTGTGTGCCAGAGTCCATGCTAGATGCTTTAGATCTAGCATCTAATCCTCGCCCCCACCTGTTGAGATGGGTCCTGTTATTATTCCCGTGTTATAGAGGAAAAAACCAAGGTTCAGAGAGAGCGCATGACTTGTTCAAGATCACACAGTTGATAAATGGTGGGCCAGGGATTTGAACCCAGTTCCAGCAAGTGAGGTGATGACGGCAACCTACCACTGTAATACAGGATGTCTACAGTGGGGCTTCCCTGGTGGCTCAGCTGGTAAAGAATCTGCCTGCAATGCAGGAGACCCGGGTTCAACCCCTGGGTTGGGAAGACCCTCTGGAGAAGGGAATGGCTGCCCACTCCAGTATTCCTGCCTGGAAAATTCCGTGGACAGAGGATCCTGGCGGGCTACAGTCTATGGGGTCACAAAAGAGTCAGACACCAGTGAGTGACTAACACTTTCACTTTCACTTTTTTCATAGTTATAATACAAATAAAAAAAGAGAAATCAACATTGTAGGGAGTTATGCAGGATGGTGAAAACTTTCTCTAAATAGAAAACATTTGCATCTTGAAATTTCAAATCCTGAAAGATGATGCTATGAAAGTGCCGCACTCAATATGCCAGCAAATTTGGAAAACTCAGTAGTGGCCACAGGACTGGAAAAGGTCAGTTTTCATTCCAATCCCAAAGAAAGGCAATACCAAAGAATGCTCAAACTACCACACAATTGCACTCATCTCACATGCTAGTAAAGTAATGCTCAAGATTCTCCAAGCCAGGCTTCAGCAATACGTGAACCGTGAACTTCCACATGTTCAAGCTGGTTTTAGAAAAGGCAAAGGAACCAAAGATCAAATTGCTAACATCTGCTGGATCATGGAAAAAGCAAGAGAGTTCCAGAAAAACATCTATTTCTGCTTTATTGACTATGCCAAAGCCTTTGACTGTGTGGATCACAATAAACTATGGAAAATTCTGAGAGAGATGGGAATACCAGACCGCCTGACCTGCCTCTTGAGAAACCTGTATGCAGGTCAGGAAGCAACAGTTAGAACTGGACATGTAACAACAGACTGGTTCCAAATAGGAAAAGGAGTACGTCAAGGCTGTCTATTGTCACCCTGCTTACTTAACTTATATGCAGAGTACATCATGAGAAACGCTGGGCTGGAAGAAGCACAAGCTGGAATCAAGACTGCCGGGAAAAATATCAATAACCTCAGATATGCAGATGATACCACTCTTATGGCAGAAAGTGAAGAGGAACTAAAAAGCCTCTTGATGAAAGTGAAAGAGGAGAGTGAAAAAGTTGGCTTAAAGCTCAACATTCAGAAAACTAAGATCATGGCATCCAGTCCCATCACTTCATGGCAAATAGATGGCGAAACGGTGGAAACAGTGTCAGACTTTATTTTGGGGGGCTCCAGAATCACTGCAGATGGTGATTGCAACCATGAAATTAAAAGACGCTTACTCCTTAGAAGGAAAGTTATGACTAACATAGATAGCATATTAAAAAGCAGAGACATTATTTTGTCAACAAAGGTCCGTCTAGTCAAGCCTATGGTTTTTCCGGTGGTCATGTATGGATGTGAGAGTTGGACTGTGAAGAAAGCTGAGCACTGAAGAATTGATGCTTTTGAACTGTGGTGTTGGAGAAGACTCTTGAGAGTCCCTTGGACTGCAAGGAGATCCAACCAATCCATCCTAAAGGAGATCAGTCCTGGGTGTTCATTGGAAGGACTGATGCTGAAACTCCAATACTTTGGCCACCTCATGCGAAAAGTTGACTCATTGGAAAAGACTCTGATGCTGGGAGGGATTGGGGGCAGTAGAAGGGGACGACAGAGGATGAGATGGCTGGATGGCATCACCAACTCAATGCACGTGAGTTTGAGTGAACTCCGGGAGTTGGTGATGGACAGGGAGGCCTGGCGTGCTGCGATTCATGGGGTCGCAAAGAGCCGGACACGACTGAGCGACTGAACTGAAGATGAAGAGGATGGAAGGCCTGCAAGGCAGAGGGAACAGCGTGGGCAAAGGCAAGGAGGCAGAAATCCATGAAACATGCGTTTCATGTAGATCCAACGAAAGAGTGTGAGGCAATTTGAGGGACGTGCTACAGATACAGGCCAGGGTTAGGGTTAAACCAGATCTTAAATGGCTTGGGTACTAAGATAAGAAAATGGGACTTTGTCCTAGAGGAAGTTAGATGCCACTGTTGGGTTTTAAGAAAAGGGATAATAACATGATATGTTTCTACTTAGGAAGATTACTCATGTTCAGGATGGAAGATGGATGGGAGAGAAAAACTGGAGCCCAGAGGGATATTTAGGGGAAAGAAGGTGAGATCATGAAAGAAGCGAGATTATGTTTTAAGGCCACAGGGATACAGAAAAGTAGGTGAATTCAAGAGAGAATGATTTGTGAGATAAAAATAGCAGGATTAGGGATCTGGAACATGGGAGATGAGGAAGAAGGAGAAGTCTGGGATAACGCCCATGTATCTGTCATAGGTAGTATCACTTGCCAAAGTGAGAAAAAAAGGGTAAATTTGGATACAAGCATGATGAGCTCAGTTTTTAACACGCCGAATCAGAGGTTTCTTAGGGGCCGTGTTCAGGAGGTAGCAGATAAATGGCCGACCTCTCCTGCAGCTCAGGGTTTCCCTGGTGGCTCAGATGGTTAAGAATCTGCCTGCAATGCAGGAGACCTGGGTTCAATCTCTGGGTCGGGAAGATCCCTGGAGAAGGGAATGGCTACTCACTCTAGTATTCTTGGGCTTCCCTGGTGGCTCAGATGGTAAAGAATCCACCTGCAATGCAGGAGACCTGGGTTCAATCTGTGGGTCGGGGTGATCTCTTGGAGAAGGGAATGGCTACCCACTCCAGTATTCTTGCTTGGAGAATCGCATGGACAGAGAGGCCTGGCGGGCTATGGTCCACAGGGTCACAAAGAGTCAGATAGCACATTCCTATAGCTCAAGGGAGAGGTGGGAGGTGAAGTTCTGTATCAGAAACTCTGATTGGCTCTTTGTGGCATCATAGAAATGGAGAAGGGGTGGTGAAAGAAGCCCTTGACCATAAAAATACTGAGAGTAACTGGTCTAACCCTGTCTTCCATGTTGAACTTCCTGTCCCAGGTGAGCTTGCCAGAATTGAACTCTTTCAGCTAAGCTCTTCGGACTTTTTCAAATTCTTTAGGATCACAAGTTCCCTGCTGCCAGGTCCCTGCACCGCCCCCCTCCCCGCCCCCCGCCCCTCAGCTACCACCACCCCATCCTATATCCACACCTCCTCCACACTGCCTTTCCAAAAAAAGAAAGGAAAGAACGGTGGAATGGATGATTTGGGAGCTGCAAACCTCCAAATGGGGAGGTTATATCCTCGAGACAGCAGCATCAATCACCACATTTTCATTATTAAGTAACATCGAGGTATGCAGAGCCGATTCGGCACCTTATCTGAACCTAGCAGCTGTGCCCTAAATTCCAGCCATGGCGCCTGTCTGCAGGAATTCAGTTGCCTGTGTTTAAAATGAGTGTTAGCATCTATCATTTCCCCACACCAAATGGTTTTGTGTCGGTGGTTGGCAGCACTAATCCGTCACCAGGGTTCTCCACTGCCCGGCTTGATACCCTCTTCGTCACTGTTGGGGGGAGAGGAATGAGAGGCCCCCAGGATGGGGGAAATGTCACTGTGAGGACAATTGCAACATTTGGGACTCTTTCACCAAAAAAAAAAAAAAAAAGGAGGAGGGAGAGGAAAAAATGTCCACATCTATTGCAGGCTCTGACTTCTTATCTCACTGATTCTGGGTAGTCAAGGGTCTTCCATCATCCATTCTTTCATTGTTGTTTAGTCGCTAAGTTGTGTCTGACTCTTTGTGACCCCATGGACTGTAGCCTCCCAGGGTCCTCTGTCCATGAGATTTCCCAGGCAAAAATACTGGAGTGGATTTCCTTCTCCAGGGGATCTTCCCAACTTAGGGATCAAACCTGTGTCTCCTGCAATGCAGGCAGATTCTTTACCACTAAGCCACCTAGGAAGCAGTATACCTATGGCTGCTTCATGTTGAGCTTTGACAGAAAACAAAAAAACTTTGTAAAGCAATTATCCTTCAATTAAAAAAAAAAAAAAAGTTGGTGGGACCTTGCCACAGAGGATGGAAGGCTTTGGCTCTGCGATCCTTCAGCTCTCAAGGATAAAGAATTGCAGCACGTGTGAGCTGAAGAGGACTTTAAACCATCTGGTCTGGTTTGTCTCAACCTCCTTGGGGATTCAAAAACCTTTTAGGATCTTCTACTCAGAAATATGGACTTCCCTGGTGGCTCAAATGGTAAAGAATCTGCCTGCAATGCAGAAGACCTGGGTTTAATCCCTGAGTCAGGAAGATCCCCTGGAGAGGGGAATGGTTATCCACTCCAGTATTCTTGCCTGGAGAATCCCATGGACAGAGGAGCCTGGCAGGCTACAGTCCATGGGGTTGCAAAGAGTCGGATATGACTGAGAGACTAACACACACACCCAGCAATATATACAAATCCAAAATTTTTTCTCATACATACCAAACTTGGACTATAATTTTATGGGATATGTGAACCCCTGGTTAAAAATCTTAGATACAGTTTAAACCCCTCATTTGACAGATGGAGAGGCTGAGTCCCCATGGATAGAAGGCTATGTGTCAGAGACTTCAGAGTGAACAAGTAGAATTTTGGGTGAGGTAAATGAATCTCAAGCCAGTGAGATATAGTTGAGAAAGGAAGGGCTTAAGAGCCAAAAAGACCTGGGTTTGAATCAGCTTCACAACTAGTTGTTACTAGTTGTGTGGCTTGGGAAAAGCCCAATAGATACACTCTCCAAAATACAGTTTTCTTATCTGTGAAATCACATAATACCTAGTTTGTGAGATTGCAGGAAGGATTAGTGTTAATGGAAGTAGGTAGCACGCTGTGATACACGTCCCGGTCCCCCACTCAGAACCAAAGGATTTTCCCCACCAATGGGGGTGCCATCATCAGAAAGCCACCAGTTATCAGTCCCCTGCAGGGATTGCATCCGCTGAAGAGAAGGGCTTCACTCAACCTGACACCTTTTCCTCGGGCAGGCTGCATCCCATAACTGACTTATATGGCAGCATAGAGGCCTGTCCCAACTCAGGACAACTTAAATGTCATCTTATCTTCAAAACCACCTATAAGGTTGGCAGAGGCCTCTGTAGAGTCTGTATCACAGCTCTGCTTTCCCTCTGTTCAGTCCAACTCCACCCCTTCTCAACCATGGCTATTGATCCTAAAGAGCACTCCCTAATTGTTAGGAGAAGCGCACTAACTAAAAAACCGCCCACCCTGGCCAGGCACCACAGTCACCGTTTGCCTGAATTATTTTTACGACAAGAGGTCCTGGTAAGGAACACCAAACTAACAAGCCACCACTAACCAGAAGAGTTCGGGAAATGTCAAAAGGAGACGTTTCCTACCACCTCTCAGAAACCTTCTTGCTGGCATCCATCTTGGCAGAGCAATGCGTGTGAAACCGGGGAGGACCCAGAGTCAGAATGATTGGCCAAAGACAACCCAGAAACTAATCCATCACCATAAAGCCCGAGACTGTGGACCACGTGCCAGAGCAGTCCTCCTGTGTTCCCTTATCCTCCTACCCTCCGCCCCAGGCACCCTTTCCCAATAAAGTCTCTTGTTTTGTCAGCACGTATGTCTCCTTGGACAATTCATTTCCGAGTATTAGACAAGAGCCCACTTTTGGGCCTTGGAAGGGGTCTCCCCTTCCTGCAAGAAATAAGCACCCTGCATCTTGAGCTCCATCCATCTCTGAGTCTGCCTTCCAGTAAACCCAGCCTATGATATAGGACTAGATCAGATCCTGCTGGTTAGCAGGTTCTGGGGTGTTTTCCTGATGTTCTTGTTGTGATTTGAGTTTGGAAGCCAGAGCTCCTGACTCCCAGTGAAGTGCTTTACTTTACCGAGCCAAAAAGCTATCAGTTCCAATATTTCCACTGTCCCATTGGGCTTCTCTGCATGGGCTTGGTGCCCCTTGGAGGGAAAGGATACATGGGCTGCTGTCATCCTTTCAATCCAACCCTCTGCCTCCTGTTATCAAAATGCCTCAAATGAAAGGCAGAGATGCCTGGGCTGCTTGACAAAGTGATACTCAGTTGCCCTCACTTCTTGAGTTGGAAGGGACAGAGTGAAAGTCATTTGGCTTCATGTTTGTTTGGATTCAGAACCTGAGGCCCAAGGGGTAGGGATGAGGTGGGGTGGGGGCTGGGGGCCTGCACATCAGGCTGGAAACTAGAGGAGGGGGTGCCTGACTGTGTTACCAGGCTCCCCGACTTCTGTTCAAACCATATGGTACCCTGCACTGTCAGCTGTGAAGTCCTGGGTAAGGGGGCTGATGGACAGGCTAGAGTCATGAATCCCCTGGAATTCCACTATTCAACATCCTGAAGATGGTGTCTGAACTGGATCTTGAAGCTTATGGCAAACTGAGGGTCAGAGTGACCACGTCTGCTGATGCCCCCCTTCCCCTCTCATATCTACTTAAAGAGATATCTGAGCAGAACAGCGAATCTGCAACCAGAAAACCCACATATTCGACACTCAGGGATGAGTACATGCTGTGTGTGAGGCTCTGTGCTCTGGGGAGAATGGTGTCTAGTCGCACCTTAGGGGGCTCCAAGAATAGATACACTCACTCATTAAGTAGGTTGTTCAGCAAATATTTACAAACCCAAGTCCTCTGCTGTGCCCTGGGGAGATATGGTGAACAAGAATGACGTGCTCCTGCCCTAAAAAGACCACAGCCTAGGGCCTCCCATTCCGACAGGGTCTTTGTGGGGCCTTGTTTCCCTTCAGTTGTTGTGGACACTTCCTTCTACTAATCACGACGCTTCTGACTTTCATTTAAACTTGTTGGGGGCTTCGTCCTGTGGTTATGGTCCCATTCGCTGTGGCTCTTATCTCACCTTTGAAGAGCCTCCTTCTCACTAGGCCTTACATTTTGCTCACCCTCTCCTTTGTTTAAAACCAGAATCATCTTCTTAGAATAGCTCTAGACTGAATCAGACTGGCAGGAAAGAGGCCAAGGTCAAAAGACCATTCACCACAGTGATTCCCTGGCATCACTTGGTGACCAGATGGTGCTTGTTCCTAATCTTTGCCCACCCTCCAGGCCCCAAACCCAGAGAGTGGGTGAGATTGCCCATCACTTGTCTTGCTATGCTTAGAGTCCCTCTGCAAGGAGTAATTATACTTCCTATCATGAAGACTGGAAAACTGAAGCACAAACCTGAAAAATGACTTTACCAAGGTCATACTACTCTCCCGAGGTTGAAATTCTGCACTGAATTTAAAGTGAGAAATTGACACACGCAAGTCAAGAAGAGCAAGTGAAGGCAAGAGGAGGGGCAAAGACGGGGCTAAAAAGAAACGTAGACAAAGGACAGAACGAAGGAGAGGCAGAGGAAATAAGAGTGAGAGTTCAGCCCAAATGATGACTTCTTTGCTTTCCAGAGGCATTTATCTTTCATTTGACCTTATAAGAGTCTATTTGTGTTGAGATTTTAAATTGAGGATTTTTTCCTTTTAAAAAACATCCCTGCGCAGTTAGCACGGTTCTGTATTAATTTTTATTCATGCCAGTGGCTTTGGTATTTATTCTCCTCCAAAATCACTGAGATGGAAGGGACAGAGTGAAAGTCATTTGGCTCGTGTTTGTTTGGATTCAGAACCTGAGGCCCAGGGGGTAGGGATGAAGTGGGGTGGGGGCTAGGGTCTGTACATCAGGCTGGAAACTAGGGGGGGTGGCGCCTGACGGTGCTATCAGGCTCCCGACTTCTGTCCAAACCATATTGTACCCTGCACTGTCAGCTGTGGAGCCCCTGGTTGAGGGAGCTGATGGACAGGCTAGAGTCATGAATCCCTTGGAATTCCACTATTCAACGTCCTGAAGATGGTGTCTGAACTGGGTCTTGAATCTTATGGCAAAGTGAGGGTCAGAGTGACCAAGAGGTCAAGTCTGGGCCTGGGCATCTGACTTCCTGGGTATGCATTCCAGCTTCACCACTTACTGGCTGCAAGACCTTCACTTCACCTGGACCTCAGCTCTTCTCATCTGCAAAATGGGATCAGTAAAAATGATGAGTGCCTAGGGCAAATGTGAGGATGAAGGAAATGACTACCCTTAAAGAATTTGGCTTTAGTGTTTGGCACCAGTAGGTGCTCAAAAAGTGTTTGTGAGTTGAATGAATATAGTTCATGCACTTGCATAGGAATTCTGCAGGCAAAGGAGGCATGAAAAAGCGACTAAACACATAGGCCCTGGAAACGGTGTGTGCTGTGCTAAGTCACTTCAGTCATGTCCGTCTCTGAGACCCTATGGACTGTAGCCCACAGGGCTCCTGTGTCCTTGGGATTCTCCAGGCAAGAATACTGGACTGGGCTGCCATGCTCTTTTCCAGGGGATCTTCCAGACCCAGGGATTGAACTTGCGTCTCTGATGTCTCCTGCATCGGCTGCCAGGCTCTTTACCACTAGCGCCACCTTGGAAGCCTGGAAACAGACCTGGGTTCAAATCTGTTGTCTATTTTCCTGTTACTTAGGGGCCAGATTGCCTGGATTTGTGCCCTGGATTTGTGCCCTGGCCCTCAGCCCTTAATAGCTTTATAACTCTGAACCAGTCAATTTACTGCTCTGAGCTTCTGTTTATTCATAACTAAAATGGAGTTGATAATAATACCTACTTCATTGTGTTGCTTGAAGACTAAATTGGAACACACATATAAAGGGCTTAGCATGGTACCTGCTAAGATAATGGTACCTGCTTATATAATGAGAACTAACTAATGAATATTAGTTACAAACAAAACACGCCCCAAAGATGGGAATTCACAAAGCAGAGAAATGCAGTGGCAGACTTTGAAAATAAATGGAACTGCAGGTGCAAAGGCCCAGAGGCATAGACAAGCACAGTGTGATAAGCAGGCTGACTGGGACCCATAAGGCATGCCTGGAGCAAAGAGTGAGGGGTTGGGGGAGGCAAGCTGTGTTTGTGGCAGGAAGTAATCATGCAGGGCCTTGAATACCAGTCTAGGGAGATTTTTTTTTTCCTTCTTTTTATTCTTGGCTGTGCTAAGTCTTCATTGTTGTACATGGGCTTTTTCTAGTTGCAGCGAGAGGGGGCTACTCTCTAGCTGGGGTGCATGGGCTCTCATTGCCGTGGCTTCTCTTGTTGCAGAGCACAGGCTTAGTTGCCCCGTGGCATGTGGGATCTTTCTGGACCAGGGATCAAATCCCTGTCTCCCACACTGGCAGGTGGATTCTTAACCACTGGGAGCTCCATCTAGGGAGCTTTGACTTCTCTCTTCTGAAGGCCCCAGCGAGCCACTGAGGGTTTTAATCAGGGAAGGGACATGGTTATACTTGGACATGAAGGCCTTTGCAATCAGGGTGAGATGTCTCATCCCATGGATGGGAAAACCAAGGCCCCATACGGGGAAGGGTTTGCCCAGTGCCTAGAGTGAGGCTTTGGCAGATTCAAGGCCAGAATTCTGAGTTTCAGCCCACTGATTTCTTCCCACCCTCCCGGGCTTGGGTACAGACAGGAAAGGCCTGGCATCCAGGGACACCACTGGAGCAAGGAACTGGATGTTGCATAACAAACAGTGGGGACAATTTTCAGGGGTAAACAGCAAGAAACATTCAATTAGCTTGCAAACCTCTGGGTCAGCAGGGGTGGCTCTGCTTGGCCCCCATCTCCTCCCAGGACCAGCAGGCCAGGCTGGGCACGCTACCGTGGCGATGGCAGAAGCACCACCACGCACGTGCTGTTCAAGCCTCTGCTCGCTGCACCTCTGCTGACATCTCCCTGGCCCAAGCAAGTCCCATGGCTGAGCAGTGTTAAGTCAGAATCCCAGTGGGAAGTCATGGCAAAGTAACATGGCAGAGAGCACAGACCTATAACTGGGGGAGCAGTGAGGGATGGAAAGACTTGGGGCCACAGTCCAGGCTACCGCAGGTGTTTCTGGGGGCTGTCCAGGGTTCCAGGCTCCCCTCCTATCCTCAGATGTCCACTTGTCACCCCAGCTACTCCCCCAAAATGAGGTGGAGCCACTTCCCTGGTGGCTCAGTGGTTAAGAATCCTCCTCCCAATACAGGGGCCCTGGGTTCCATCCCTGGTCCAGGAAAACCCCACACGCTGCAGAGCCACTAAGCCCATGTGCCGCAACTAGTGAGCCCACTCTCTAGAACCCGAGTCACAACTACTGAAGCCCGCTCTCCTTAAAGCCCGGGCTCCGCATCGAGAGAAGCCACTGCGGTGGAAAGCCGAGGCACTGCAACCAGAGAGCAGCCCCCAGTGGCCCCTAGAGAAGGCCCTCGTGCAGCAACGAAGACGCGGAGCAGCCATAAACAAATAAATAATTAATTTTTTAAATAAAAAAGAAGAGATGGGGGGAAGGCCAACGCCTTTCCTGAGCACGCATACCGAGAGTCGTGCCGCGCACTCTGCAAGCCCGTGCTTCATCGCGCGCCTCACCCTCCCAGCCTGTCACGTCACGCCGCTCTCCCCCACGGCCCCTCGTTCTCCAGCTTACTCAGCTTCACTCTAACTCCAGTACCCCAGCTCTCCAGGTGCTCCCCAACCCGAGGACCTTTGTCCATGCTGTTCCCTCAGCCACCTTCCCCGCTCTTCCCACCCCCACACCTTCAGGTCTCTAAGAAACCCCCTCTGATCCCTCCGTCTGAGTCTCCCGTGAGTCTCTATGACCGAAGCCTGTTTTTTTTTTTCCTCCGAGCACTTATCATTGTTTAAAATTGTGTCAATGTATTGGTCTGATACATGTCTGTCTCTTTTAAGACTGTAAGCACCTTGAGGGACTTTACCACCTGTACCTTGTACAGGAAGGACCTTCTTCACAGTAAACAGTTCAATAAATATCCATTGAAAGCAAGGAAGGAAGGAGGGAGGGAGTGGGGAGGAAAGACAGACCATGAGGTAAGAATTCTTGATGCCCATTTTACAGATCTAAAAAGACTCAAATAAGTGAAGCTCCTTGCCCATAGGCTCACAGCCACACCTCTAGGAAACTGTGATATAAACCCAGCCCCAAGAGGTTCGCTAAGTCTGCTCTTCCCACCAGACCACTGATGACCAAAGATGATCTTAACCTACAAAACACAGAGTCAATTATGGAGCAAATGCCCCTGTGCCCAGCATGTAGCTTAAACAATGGAACATTATGGAGACCGTTGAGGTCCCTTAAGTTTTTCTTCTGAACTCCATCCCTCTCTTCCTGCCTCCCCAGAGGTGACCATCATGTGAAACTGATTTTTTAGCATTTTTAGGCATGTTTTTAAAAATACGTTTACTCTGGTGTGTATGCTTAAACAGTATTGTTTTATATCCGTTTAGAGTTCCATATACATAGCGTCATCCTCTGTGATCTTTCTGCAAGCTATTTTTTTCACTTGATATTATGTTGTGAGCTTCATCCCTGCAGTTCTAGTTCATTCATTTTCACTGCTGCCTATTGGTCCCCGTATGAATAATCCATGGTTTATTTATCTATTCCCCATACTGACAGACATTCAAGTTGTTCCCAGCTTTATGCAATGGGTAAACCTTCCTTCAAAAGAAATATTTTGCAGAACTTCAACATAAAAAGCAGATAAAAGCAGAACTGCTTCATTTGAGTTGAGGAAGGGGCTGTCCCGGGGGCCTCGGATGGGGTTCTACTGCCAGGAAGGCAGCGAATATTCCTGGGGCTTCCTCCAGGCAGTAGGTAGGCAGAAGGCAAGAGGAGACAAGACAGGGAGAAAGGATGGTATTTAAAAAACAAAATGAGTGAGAGTCATTGCTCACAAGGCCTCTCAGCAGAGCTAGGAAATATTATGCCACATACGTACAGACATTTAAACACACACTTTTGCATGTATACCTACAGTTACACCTATATCTATCTGTAACCATCAGTTCAAGTCAATACCTCCAATTCCAACGTAATATGTCAGGTTTCTTTCTAGCCTGGGACCCCTGGTTCCCATCATCCTCAGTATATTTATGGGTTTGCTCAGCCCCTGGATGTAAACAAGACTCCAACCACGCCAACCCTGCCCTTGGCCCTGAGGCCTCCTTGATCCTGCTGTCTTCTTAGCCCCTGGTCAAGCTGTCACTTCCAAGAGCAGGGAAGGAAAGACAGTGGGGGGAAGGAGAAGGAGGGAGAAAAGAGATGAAGGAGAATCTCCAATTCTCTCTTAAGCTGCTCCAGTCAAGCTAAATCTCCCATCGTTCCTCCAAACCTGCTTTGATCAAAGCCACCCATGGCCCCCAGGCTGCTAAACCTAATGCTCAATTCTTAGTTCTCCTTTTATTTGCTCTAAAAGTCATGATAGATGCAATCGATTATGGTCTCTTCTGGAAACACTTTCTTCACTTGGCTTTGCCTGGGCCCCCTCCCACCTCACTGGCTGCTGCTTTTCTGCATCCTTGCTGGCCCCTCCTCAAACCCCCATCTATTCAGTCTGGGGACCCCAGGCCTCGGTCCTTGGTCCTCTTCATCTGCCTTCACTTGGAAATCTCATCCAGTCTCATGACTTTAAATATCTGGGATTTCCTTGGTGGTCCAGTGGTTAAGAATGCCTTCTAATGCAGGGAATGCCGGTTCGATTCCTGGACAGAGTACTAGGATCCAACATGCTGCAAAGCAACTAAGCCCGTGCTCCACAACTAGTGAGCTCACACGCTCTGGAGCCCGTGTGCCCCAACTGGAGTGTCTGTGTGCTGCAATGAAAGATCCTGCATGATATGGTGAAGATCTCTCAACCTAGTGCAGCTAAATACATAACAACAGTAATAAGTAAATAGCATCTATGTCCTGATGTCTACCAAGTCCTATCTCTACCCAGGACCTCTCCTCCCAACCTCTAGGTCTGTATTAATTTCTTGCAGCTGTCATAACAAATTACCACCAACTGGTTATTCTTACAGCTCTGGAGGCTAGAAGTTCAAGATCAAAGTGTTAGCAGGGCTGTTTCCTTCCAGGGCACCTGATGGAGAACATGCTTCCTGCCTCCCTCCTAGTTTCCGGTGGTTGCCAGCACCCTGGCATTCCTTGGCTTGCCAATGTATCAATCTGATCCCAGCGTCCATCTTCCTCTGTGTCCTCACATCACCTTCACTCTCTGTGTCTCTCTGCATCCAAATTTCCGTCTTCTTACAGCACATCAGTCATTGGATTAAAGGCTCCATCCACATTGTGATTCAGCAAGATCTTATCTGAACTCAATTACATCTGCCAAGGCCCTGTTTCCAAGTAAGGTCACATTCACAGGTCCCAGGTAAACATGAACTTGGGGAAGGGAAACACTATTCAACAAGATACCACTTAAAATCTCACTATGAAAGTGAAAGTAAAAGTGAAGTCACTCAGTCGTGTCCGACTCTTTGTGACCCCATGGACTGTAGCCCACCAGGCTCCTCCCTCCATGGGATTCTCCAGGCAAGAGGACTGGAGTGGGTTGCCATTTCCTTTTCCAGGGAAAATCTCACTATGGGATGCCTCAATTTTGAACTTAAGATGTCCAACCTGAACCCCAATCTCCCCTTTCTGCCCCCCAAACTGCTGCTTCTTCCGCTTTCTCCATCTTAGTGACGACTTCATCCTTTCAGTCATACTGGCTAAACCCCTCTGAGTCACCTTTGATTCCTCTTTATTTCACACCCCACATTTAATCCAATAGGAAACTCCACTTACTCTACTTCTAACATATGTCTAGAATCTGACCCTTTCTCACCACCTCCCCCACCATCACCCTGGTCCAAGCCTCCATCATCTCTCACCTGGATCACCTATAATGACCTTTTCATGAGGCTCCCAGCTTTCACCATTACTCCCTTTGGTCCATGCTCCCCACACTAGCCAGAGAGATCCACTTGAAACAGAAGTCAGGCCATGTCACTCCTCTGTGACACTCTCCAGTGTTAGGATGCCAGATAAAATATGGGCTGCTCAGTGAAATCTGAACTCCAGGTAAACAGAAAGTAACTTTTATTAGAAGTATGTTCCATGCACTATGTGGAACATACTTACACTGGAAAAAGAAAGAAAGAAAGAAAAGCTGTTTATTATCTGAATTCACATTTTAAATTTTTACTATTTTTTACTTTGTTTGGCTGCCCCAGGTCTTGGTTGCAGCACCTGATATCTTCACTGTAGCATGTGGGCTCTTAGTTGCAACATGCAGGGTCTGGTTCCCTGCCCAGGGATCAAACCCAGTCCCCTCGTATTGGGAGCAAGGAGTCTTAACCACTGAACCATCAAGGAAGTCCCCTGAAATTCACATTTAACCAGACATCCTGCATTGTTATTTGGTAACATAACATTACATAACATAACATAACATAACATAACATTGCTCCCATCTCATTCAGAGAAATACCCATAGTCCCTGTACTGGCCTACAAGAGCCCTACATAACCTGGCCCCACCACCTCACTTCCCATCTTCCTACTTTCCTCCTTTCTCACCCACTGAGGCCACACTGGACTCCTCACCAAATCTGATAAACCCCAATCTTACCCCCACCTCGGGATCTTTGCCTGGTACATACTTCCTCTGAATATTCACATGGCTTGCCCCTCACTTTCCTGAAATCTTTGTTCAATGGCCTCTCAGTACAGCCTTTTCTGACCACTCAGATTATTCACTTTCCCCCAGATCGCCTATGCCCATCCCTGCTTTACTTTCCCCCAGAGTCCTTACCATCAGTGATATATTTTACTTATTTATTATCTATCCCCTAGACTAGAATGGCAGCTCCAAGAGGGCAGAGATGTTTTTCTTCCTCACTGTTCTATACCTAGAGCCTGGAACAGGGCCTGGCCCACAGGAGGTGCCCAGTTAATCAGTTTCTTCATCTGTAAAATGAAAATACTTCCCTAAGGTATGGAGATATTATGACAGGCAGATGAGTTTTTAAAAAGTAAAGTGGTACTGAATCAATGTCCCCTGCACCCCCTACTCTCATCTAGGTTCTTTGCCAGTTTAGGAATTCTATAAAACTGGGGTCCTCAGGACTTCCCTGGTGGTCCAGTGGCTAAAATTCCACGTTCCCATTGCAGGGGCCCCAAATTCATTCCCTGGTCAGGGAACTGGATCCCACATGCTGCAACTAAGGGTTTGCATGCTGCAATGCAGAGTTCATTGCCTCAACTAAGACCTAGCAGCACTCTCCAGTGGCTCAAACGGTAAAGCGTCTGTCTACATACAATGCGGGAGACCTGGGTTCCATCCCTGGGTAGGGATGATGCCCTGGAGAAGGAAATGGCAATCCACTCCTGTACTATTGCCTGGAAAATCCCATGGACAGAAGAGCTTGGTAGGCTACAGTCCATGGGGTCGCAAAGAGTCGGACACGACTGAGCAACTTCACTTTCAAGACCTAGCGCAGTCAAATTAAAACAAACAAGCAAACAGGGGTCATCGCCAAACTCCAAGATCTAATGCCTGACGATCTGAGGTGGAGCTGATGTAATAACAGAAATAAAGTGCACAATAAATGTACTTCGCTTGAATCATCCTGAAACCATCCCCCTCCTGATGTGTAGAAAACCTGTCTCCCATAAAACCAGTCCCTGGTTCCAAAAAGGTTGGGGACCACTGCATACTAAGTTCTGACCACTGCGCTGGGTCGCTGCTGTCCTCCTAGTGGCCACCGCTGGAATTACAGGCACCATGCCCTGGAAGGCCTAACCTGTCATTCCGGACCAAGCTCTGTAAATCCCCTTTATAGGTTAGCAAACATGCCCAGAACTCCTAATCAAGGCTCCTAGGAACAGGGCAGCCAGCAAGTGTCTCAGAGATCCCTCCCACATCCCCAGGCCCACATATACCTGCTGCAGGCTCCCACTTTCCCCAGCACCTGCCTCTGCTCTTTCCTGGGTCAGGTTTTTAATTCTGTCTCGCCGTCTGCCTTTGCCTTCATTATCCTCTGCCTGCCGTGGAGGGGTTAGTTAAAGTGTCAGAGTGATGTCATTTACAGCCTCCTGTTGCTAAGCAACGGACCCAGGT
Source organism: Ovis canadensis (assembly GCF_042477335.2). Lineage (NCBI taxonomy): Eukaryota > Metazoa > Chordata > Mammalia > Artiodactyla > Bovidae > Ovis > Ovis canadensis. The sequence continues at coordinate 81,898,828 of NC_091257.1, read as the reverse complement.
GAGCCCTTGAACTTGTTTCTCAGCTGCTGAAATGTATCTGGTGGAGTGATGGGGGCCTGAGTAGAAGTATTTCATCACTGGGGTGAGTTGCTGGCCTGGTGGCCCTGTCCCTCTTGAGCCTGGACAGGACTGACCCAGGCCTCAGGGCCCTACTGTCCTCAGTTCAGTTCAGTTCAGTTCAGTTGCTCAGTCATGTCCGACTCTTTGCAACCCCATGGACTGCAGCACGCCAGGCTTCCCGGTCCATCACCAACTCCCAGAGCTTGCTCAAACTCACATGCATCGAGTCAGTGATGCCATCCAACCATCTCATCCTCTGTTGTCCCCTTCTCTCCCCACCTTCAATCTTTCCCAGCATCAGGGTCTTTTCTAATGAGTCAGTTCTTCACATCAGATAGCCGAAGTATTGAAGCTTCAGCTTCAGTGTCAGTCCTTTCAATGAATATTTAGGACTGATTTTTTTAGGATTGCATGGTTTGATCTCCTTGAAGTCCGAGGGATTCACAAGAGTCTTCTCCAACACCACAGCTCGAAAGCAGCAATTCTACAGCACTCAGCTTCCTACTGCCCTCAGCCTCTCCTAATTAACCAGCGCTGCTCAGAGACTCCTGGGTGTCCAGCCCCAAGGTACCCATTCCCAGTAGCAATACACACATGGCCCTACCTTGGAGGACACCCCTGGCTCAGTGGAAAGAGAGCGCCTCCCAAGGAGGCCACTGCAATCGGGGCTTACAAGTGAGTCAGATTCACTCTGCCTGCCAAGGATGCTCCAGAGAAAGTGACTGAGTCTGAAAGGATGACAGGAGTTGGCTTAGGACAGCTGAGGGAAGAAGACTTTCCAGGACAGGGCATAGGCTGTGCAAATGCCTAGAAGCAGGAAAAGCCCTGGCTCCTTTGGACAGAGGCTTCTGCCCCAGAATGGTGGCAACACTGGCAGAGTCTGCACTCAGCCTTAGTACCTGCTCTGTATGACTTCAGCTGCATCCTTGCTTCTTTTTGGACCTTGCTTTACATCCCTCAGGATGCAGGGGGTGTGGATTAGATGAACTCAGTGTTTTGCAAAGTAGTATGGACTGCAAGGAGATCCAACCAGTCCATTCTGAAGGAGATCAGCCCTGGGATTTCTTTGGAGGGAATGATGCTAAAGCTGAAACTCCAGTACTTTGGCCACCTCATGGGAAGAGTTGACTCATTGGAAAAGACTCTGATGCTGGGACGGATTAGGGGCAGGAGGAGAAGGGGACGACAGAGGATGAGATGGCTGGATGGCATCACGGACTCGATGGATGTGAGTCCGAGTGAACTCCGGGAGTTGGTGATGGACAGGGAGGCCTGGCGTGCTGCGATTCATGGGGTCGCAAAGAGTCGAACACAGCTGAACGACTGAACTGAACTGAACTGATGTGCGTGCTGCTAGGGGTATACCTTAGGTTTTGGCAGGGGGCTGTTTCAGGACTAAACCTTTATTTGAATAGTTTTGAACTTACTTTAAAAAATAATATTGTGTCTCTCTCCTTTAAAAAATATTATTTATTTTTTCTGTTTTTGGCTGTGCTGCTTCTTCGCTGCTGCGTGGGTTTTCTCTAGTTGCAGTGAGCAGGGGGGCTACTCTTCCTTGCGGTGAGCGGGCTTCTCAGTGCAGCGGCTTCTCTTACTGCGGAGCACGGGCTCTAGGTAGTTACAGCACACGGGCTCGGTTGTTGTGGCGTGCAGGCTCTAGGGCAGGCGAGCTTAGCTGCTCTGCGGCATGTGGAATCTCCCCAGACCACGGATTGAACCTGTGGCCCCTGTACTAGCTGGTGGATTCTTATCCACTGTACCATCAGGGAAGTCATGAACTTAAATAGGATGAGAAAGGGACGCAACTGGTATATCAAATAAGTGATGAGACATAGTCCCTTAAAATACTTTAAGTTTTTGACAAGCCAATTATTTTAAAGAACAATATTAACTAATATTACAGGTGTGATCTGGGGACATCCAAGATTTCAGAAACACTAAAGCAATCTCCCAATCTGATATACACAAGGACTAACAGTGCCCAGAGCGCTCAGTCACTCCTAAACCACAGTGCCTGGGGCACTCCAGGTGAGATTATCACCTTTTCTTTTCACAGATGGGTCACTCAGGCCCAGGGAGGTTACTGATCAAGTCTGTGGCCTTGAGAACTGGGCTCTGAAGCTGTGCCCATCCCCCACCACGCTGACATCACTCATCTGTATCTTCCAGCTCTCACCCCAGCGTAGGTATAAACTGAGTTTTAACCAAAAGCATCCAGGAACCCACTTGCAAAGTCAGAGAAACTGGAGACAGCCCACCACGAGACACTGGGCCAGTTGTTTCCCCATCTCTGGACCCAGTGAGATAGGGTAAGGGTTGGGGTCTTTTCCAGCTACATGTTCTTGAAGTCAGAGTTTCCGAGAGCCCCTGAATGTTCTAGAAACTAGGAGAGGGTGTCGGTGAGAAAAGCGGAGAGCTGCAGCATCTCAGGCCTCCTTACTGTGCTAGTGGCTCTGAAATGCAAAGGCCGGGATGCTTCCCAGCATCACCTTGGGCAAAACTCCTCCATTGTTCTGGCCATCTGGCTTGCTTGAGCCTAATCTCTGGGGTCTTCTGAGGATATCTTTTACTCCCTGCTGCCAGATATGGGTACCTGCCTGATAGGGTGACCAACCATCCACTTTTCCTAGGATGGAGGGGTTCCTGAATCGTGAGACTTTAAGTTTTAACAGCAGGATGATCCCAAAGATGGATGAGTTTTCTCCCTGTGTCCTTGTGCTGTGAGCTTTACTTTCATCTCCTCCTGGAATTCTTGACACAACCCAGAAGGGTAGGGCTCATTGTTACTATTATTTTCTCATTTTCCAGATGAAAAGAATAGAGGCTCAGAGAGGAAATGACTTGCCAGGGTCAGCAGTGCCAGCGGTAGAGCTGATTTTCAAATCCAGGTCTGGGGTATCTGAGGTACAGATACTTGACATAAATCTTTTCAGTGGCCCAAGAGTCTCAGCATTGGATGAGCCAGGGTGAAGTCAGAGAGGAGGTGGATGACTCGGAGTCAATATTGAGGCCCTGCTCTCTGCTGTTCTCTGTGTCCAAAATGACACTGTCCTCTTTTCCATGAAGGTGAGAGACTTGGACTCTGGTGCCTAACCATAGGACTCCATACCTAACTTGAACAAATCACTTGCTTCTCTGGGCCTCAGCTTTCCTAACTAGAAACTGGAAACATTATCTGGGATCCCCTTGAAGACTATATGAAAGAGGCTTAAAAGTCATCAGATTAAATCACCTCTTCATTTTACAGATGAGGGAAATTGAGGTCCAAGGAGAGAAAAAACTAAGTTCTTCTAATTGCACTTGTCGCAAAGAGCCGGACACGACTGAGCGACTGAACTGAACTGAACTGATGATAGTAGAGAATGTAAATACTCAAAGAGAAGCAGAGTCAACAGGAAGAGAAATACACAGAGAGGAAAGGAAGAAGAGACGGAGAAGATAAGGGGAGGAGAGGGAGAAGGGGGAGAAGAGAGAAAGAGACAGAGAGAAACTCAGAGAAGAAAGGAATGAGAATTTGCAGCTGGCCTTATTCGGCTTCTGGATCTAGCCATGCCTGAAGTCCACTTGGGCATCCCAGTGATTGAGCCAATAAAGTCCCTCTTTTACTTAAACCAGCTTGAGATGTGCTTCTCTCACTTACAACCCAGAGAGTTCTAAGTCATTTACACCAGTTCCTTTATCCTTCCTTTCAGGGATCTGGGGATACGTGTATTAAGTAATTAATTCATTCATCCATTCAACAAACATTTATTAGCACCCACTATGTAATAGGTACCATGCAAGGGGCACAGTGTGGATACAGCGATAAACAAGATACACAGGAGGCCTCAAAGGACTCACAATCCAGTTGGGAAGGCAGATAGGAAAATAAATTAGTGCAGTGAAGTGTGATGGAAGTCACAGAGAAAGACTGCATGCCCGAGAGAGGTGAGGCACTGCAGGGGACGTGGGGGTGCCCAAGCAGGCAGCCTAAGAGATAGAAACGATGGCCTGCCCCTGGGAAAGGGTGTTAAATGGTTGGGGGTGGGCTGGAAAGGAGTAGAGGGGCGGAGGGTAGAGGAGGAATCTGATCTGCGGAGCTGCAGTTGATATGAACGTGGACCAGGGCCTCCTCTGCTACTGAAGTCCAGCGTGGACCTGGGGTTTTCCAAGATGAGTAAGACAGCATCCTTCCCAGGGTGACAGGGGAGCCAGAGACACACAGACAAGCGCACAAGGATTGTACAGAGTCTGGGAGCGAGGGGCCTGTCCACTGAGACACTGAGGGCGTGGCCGATTCTAGCTGCAGGAGGGGATGGCAGACAAATTTTCTTATAGAAACCTATCTATGTTGGGTCTTTTAGATGAAGGTGAGGTGATCAGGGATGGAGAGTATATACTCCAGGTAGGGTTTTATTATTATTTTAGTGTTTATTTATTTGGCTGCACCAGGTCTGAGTTGCAGCACGTGGGATCTAGTTCCCTGACCAGGGCCCCTGCATTGGGAGCACTGAGTCTTAACCACTGGACCACCAGGGAAGTCCCCAGGGAGGGTTTTTGGTGGGCTAGGACTTGAAGCTGTGGAGCAGAGTAGCCCCAAGGCAGACAGATTGAGAGCAAATCCCAGTCTGAGGCTGCTTGCTTCATCGGGGTTTTCCTCAAAGCTGATCCTAAGGTGAGAATGTACGTGTAAGCAGTATATCTGGGGGGTGATCTCAGCACAGTGAGGGAAGTGAGACCAGAAACGGAAGGGAAGGTAGCTAGTGCAGGGTATGTTCACGAGCGGGCAGCTGCTGTGGGCAACTGGAGCCCAGTTCTGCTGGGGATGCTCGAGAGCGTGTGCCTAACAGGCTGCAGAACTGTCCTGAGGCGATGGAAAGGGGTTCGTGGAGTGAGGAGGCTGGAATCCTGCCCTTATTTTTTTTGACCTGTCTGCCCCTGTGGGCTCAACATGCCCCCACAGGCCAGAGATACACTTGACCTGTTCAGTGTCTGGCTACAGTTGCCCCCTGGAGCAGGTTGATGGTGGCGCAGGGAACCAAGAGCAACTGCCTCCATCATTCACCAACTGTGTGACCTTGGCCCTTCCGTGCCTTGGTTTTCTGATCTGTAAAATGGGGCTCATAATGGTACCTGCTGCACAGAAATCGTGAGGCTGTAAAATGCTTAGCACAGGGCCTCGGAAGTGGCCCTGACAATAGTTATCATCTTTAGGGAACTGAGAATAGCTCAAAAGGATGGAGAAGGAGGTGGGGGCCAGCAAGAAATGAAAGGGGAGGACAAAACAGGGATGGAACAGGAAGAGCCTTGACCATCAGCACAGGTGAAGCCTGAACTGGAGCTCAGGAGGGGAAGGAGCAGGATGTGGAGACAGACAGGGCAGAAGGAGGTTGGGACGGTTCCCTGAGCATAACCTAGGTCGTGCGTTCATTCACATTCATCCATGAACAGCTTCTCTGTACCAAGAACTCTCCTGGAAGGTGAGTCCCATTCTGCAAAGATCTCTTAGTGCGGGAAGGGAGGTAGTATTTGAGCAGAAATAATAAGCTGGGTAAAAGCCATAAGAACCGCCATCAGAATGGGACACACGGAGCTGAGGGAGCTTGGGGGAAGGAAGTTAAGAGGTCAGAAGATGCTTCCTGTTGGGGGGGGGGGTTGGTAAATAGGACCTTATGGGAAGGACAGAGATTTGGACAAATGAAGTAAGCAAAGGCCCAGCCTATGTAAGGGCAGAGAGGTGGGAATTTACAAGGAGTGCTGAAGAAGGGCCACATGGGTCACATGTCTATAGCTCTGACACACAGACCTCATTGTGTAATCCTCTTTGGAATCAAGAGTCCTCTTGTCATGTCCAATTCATGACAACGTTTGAGTTTAAAAGTTTGATAGCAAATGATATTGTGAGGCTGTGGGGGAATAGCTCCTCTCCCCTCCAAACGTAGGCAGTGAACACTGCATAAATCCTATAAGGGTGAGTGGGTTGGTTTGCTGGAAGGAGATGAGGATTCCTGTGCACATAACTTATTACAGGAGTACTCCCTGGGAAGACTGGGAAGGGTATGGGGGAAGCAAGATAGGGAAGGGAGGAAGCCAAGCAAGATATATGTATCAGTTAGCTGTTGCTGCATAACAAATTTCCCTAAATTAGAATCTAAAACCATCAACATTTATTATCTCATGGTTTCTGTGAGTCAGGAATCCAGGAATGCCTTAGCTAGATGGGGTCTCTTAAGGTCTCTCAGGGTCTCTTAAGAGGATACAGTCAAGGTCTTGACCAGAGCTGCAGGCTTCTCAAGGCTGGACTGAGAGAAGATCCACTTCTAAACTCATTCCTGTAAGTGCTGACAGGCCCCAGTTCCTCCCTGGATGCTCCCTGGCACATGGACCACTCTGTAATGTTGCTTAGAACAGGACAGAATAAGAAATCTGAAAGAGAGAGGGGACAAGAGAGAGTTCCCAAAACAGAAGCTTCAGTCTTCTTATAGCCTACTCTTGGAAGTGATGTCACGTCACAGTCCAGATTCAAAAGGTGGGGATGACTACCAGAGGCATGAGCATCCTGGGGCCATCTTGGAGGCTGCCTGCCACAGTGAGATTTTAGGCAAAGTTCCAGCCTCAACCTGGTCCCACTGGGAGCTCTGGAGTATAAATCACACATCAGAGTTTGTCCAGCCTCAAGACATGAGAACTGGGCTTTCATTCTCCTGGGCCAGTCATTGAAAGTCCCCCGAGGTAGGACTTACATTCAGGCATTTCTGTTGTTTTATGGGCAAAGCAGCTCCAATAGCCTATGGACGGGCTGCTGAAGAAGGTCACGAGTATGAACTATCAGGAGCAAAGCCCAGAACGTCGGCACATTCACAGCAAACCCAAGGAGATCACAGTGGAGCATCAACCGTGTTCCCTACAAGGGGATCATTTGTAAACATTTATCAACATAAAGAAGGTCTTTCCATGGGACTTCCTTGGTGGTCCAGGGGCTAAGGCTCTGTCCTCGCAATGCAGGGGATCCAGGTTCAATCCCTAGGCAGGAAACTAGATCCCACAGCCCGCAACTAAAGATTCCACATGTCGAAATGAAGATCAAAGATCCTGCATGGTGCAACTAAGACCTGCTGCTGCTGCTGCTGCTGCTAAGTCACTTCAGTCGTGTCCGACTCTTCGAGACCCCATGGACTGCAGCCTACCAGGCTTCTCCGTCCAAGGGATTTTCCAGGCAAGAGTACTAGAGTGGGGTACCATTGCCTTCTCTAAGACCTGGTGCAGTAAAATAAATAAATATTTTAAAAAGAAAAAAGAATATGTTTCCCCTTTAACTATCCATCTCATTTCTCCTACACACACACTGAAGAAACAGCCAAAATATATTCTAGCAGGATCTGGTTAAATAACGGTCTACTTACACACTGGATTACTATATAGCTGTTATAAGAATTAATATGGAATGATCTCCCAGACACATCATCAACTGAAAAAAGCAAAGTAAAAGTAAAAGTAAAATATTGACTGTGTTGGAGAGAAAGGAATTGTATATATCCATACTTGCGGGGCTTCCCAGGTGGCGCTAGTGGTAAAGAACCCGCCTACTAATGCAGGAGATGGAAGACATGGATTAGATCCCTGGGTCAGGAAGATCCTCTGGAGGAGGAAATGGTAACCCACTCCAGTATTCTTGCCTGGAGAATCCCATGGACAGAGGAGACTGGCGGGCTACAGTCCATAGGGTCCATTTCTTCATCAAATGGTTTAAGATGATCCCTGTCTCGCTGGGTCTTCATGACAACTCAAAGAGACAGTCCATGTAAAGCCGGCCTTGGGCCACGGTCAGTGCTCTGTCCGTGGATGCCCGTGCTGTTATCAGTTATGCTGAGGGCAGCAGGGAGTCCTGGGGAGATTTCAGCAGCCATGGGAATCATGGGATTGGATTTGCTCCTTAGAGCTCTGGGGTGGCTAGGGGGAGGATGACCTGGATGGAGCCAGACAGGAACAGACTGGTGTGGGCCGGCAATTTACAAAGCTGTCAAGTTCAGATCTTTCAAACTTTTGGCCGATGACTATTATAAAATTTTTAGAGTGAAATATAAAATACAATCTAATCTTCAGAGTAAATTTAAAAAGACAAAACAGAAAGAAATTAGATAGATGATACAATCTCATTGAACCAAAGCAGACATGTCCCAGTGATGACGCTGGGTTGGGTGAAAACCACTTCTGACGGGTCTTCAGAGCATCAGGGTCAAGTGACTGGAAGACATACACATATATGTGGCTTCCAGGGACTTGGGTTTCCAGGTTCACTTGCTTTTGTTTGGAGACTAATTTAAAAATTATTATAGAAGTATTATAGGCACATATTTAAATATTCAGTTATTACCAGTGATACAGTGATACAGATTGTCTCTCCTACCCCAGGCTCCCAGTATTTCCTCTCACTTGATAATAATTTATTGTTTATTTTACCTAAAAATTTCCATTGCTTTGCAAGTATGGATATGTGTGCTAAGTCACTTAGTTGTGTCCAACTCTCTGCGACCCCATGGACTGTAGCCCACCAGGCTCCTCTGTCCTCGGGATTCTCCAAGCAAGAATACTGGAGTGGATTGCCATGCCCTCCTCCAACCACCTGACATGTGAGATCATAATCCCTCAACCAGGGATGGGACCAGCGTCCCCTGCATTGGAAGCTCCGAGCCTGAACCCCCAGGGAAGTCCTACCTGGTACATTTGCTACCCCTTCCTCCCCATGCCAGCTCTCTGCACTGAGCCTCCAGCCCTGTCTGCTTCCTTGTCCCTCTCCAAACAAGAGTCCTGCTGGGCAGCAGATGAGAAATCACCTCCACAGGAATGGCTTCTGTATCAACATGCCTCTATCTCAGGAGGATGTGAGCCCAAACAAGCAAGTTGCAGTGACCTGCACAATATGGGACTCCAGTTCATCAGGCCTTTTCTGCCCACCTCACCTGGAGAGGTGGTCTTCTTTTGCCCCTTCACACACACACACACACACACACACACACCACTCCCACTGTGTTCTCACAGAGAGGCCCCCTTACCCTCTTTGATCACCATATATGAATAATCTCTGCAGATAAGGCCTCTCCGAGTACCTGTTTGTAATAATAAATATTGGTTGGTAGGTTTGTCCCCCCACTGGTATTTAGCGTCCAGAGGATGGGACCATGTCGTCTGATTTCAACTTCATCTTCAGTGCGCGAAATAGGTAAGCACTCAATAAAGGTGTTGAGTGAATGAAGGCATGAGTGAGTGAGTGAGTGTATGAGATAGAGGCTGGAAGAGGGGAAATTACTGGACATGAGCCCCCAGCTGCTAGATGAGGCAAATATAGATTCTGGGCCTGTTTCCCCTGCCCCTCTCTCCCCAGGAGCACAGGGGATTCAACCCGGGATGGGGGGCTCCCTGCCCCCACTGCTCCCCTGCCTGGAATCTCCCATCCCGTTGAAATCAGAGAGCCCGGGAGTCCTCAGGATACCGGCCGGCCATGGTTCAGCATCTCCCCTCCACCGGGAACAGAGGAGTGGGGCCCCGCGCCACCCCCTCACCCCTACCCCGTCCCCACACCCAGCCCGGCAAAGGGAGGGAGAGCGCGCAGTCTCCGAGCCCACCGCTGCAGCAATTTGCAGCCCGACCTCAATTAGCCCGGTGCCTACGCGCGCCAATTACCGCGTCAATCACTGTGCCAGAAGCAGCGGAGGGGGGAAGAGGGAGGGGAGAGGGCCGGGCTGGAGCAGCCCGGGTGCCCTGGACCGGCTGAAACCGGTCCAGACACCCGGGGGAGCAGTTGCTGAGTCCCCCATCCCCTCCCAGCCCAGCTCAGAGCTCGGGTGACCTCTCTCATCCCTGTTTTGGACCCCTCCCAGATGGAGATGGGAAGAGCCTCTCCTCCTCCCAGCCCGCACCCACCTCCCCAGGCCCCACTCCGCGCGCACTCTCTGCCAGCTTCAGTTTCCGCATCCTCTAGACTGTAAGCTTCGTGAAAGAGAGCCAGTATGTTGCCTGTCTTGCACCCCCTAGACACTCGATAGCAAATATATAGTGACATAAATAAAAGAGCAAATCTGTTATATGGAAATCAAAACACTACCACGGAAGACAGTTGTGAGGGTAAAGCAAGATGTCTAGGAAATCATGGCGAACTGGCACACCGCGAATGCTCGAGGAGTGCTGTCACCATCTCCATTCATTTAGTCAAACAACATCTGAAGGCACCGCCTTGGTGCCAGGCTCTGGGCTGGATGCCGGGCGAGGACCCAGCCAGGAGGCTGGCCGGGTGTACGCAGGAGCTCATCAGGGTCGGCTAGTTTTGACTCGATGGTCAAGGTTTGTCTTCTCCGCAGGATGGCTCATTTTTTTCAAGCCCCAAAGCTTTTTTTGGCTTTGGAAAAAAAAAAAAAATGAGGTGGAGGCACGGAAGGCGAAAAGAAGGCTAAAATAAGAGAGCACAAAGAGGGGAAGCCACCTCAGCCCCCTCCTTGAAGGATTTCCTGCCCCACAGAGCAGACAGACGTGGGGTCCCCTAGTTTAGTGACCCCAGGGCTCTTTTTCAGCCTACCTTCTTCAGGTGCTCTTGGGGGAACCCTTTCCCTCTTCACCCCTCTGCTCCTGGAGGGGTTGAAGTAGTCACCAGTCGCTCTAGCTATGACTCAGGCTGGCCAATCCAAAAGTCCTTCATTAGCATAGCCAGAGTGATTGGTCCAAGGATGATCATGTGACTCCAGCAAAGCCAATCAGAGTTTGCCCTGGGATTGCTCATAAAAACCGTGGGTTGTGCCTTCTCAGCTAGGGTTGCTGAAATGGGGACTTGAATCTGGGTTTGCTGGTAGCCATTTCACCGGCCACAAAAGAATCTTTTTGATTCACAGAAGCCACGCCAGGGAAGAATGGGGAGAAAAAGAGACACACTGTTCCAATTCCCGGTTCCACTGTTAGGGGAACATGGGTCTATTATTAAGTTATATGAGGCAACAAATTGAATCTTGCTCAAGCTAGTTGAAGTTGAGTTTCTGTCCATTGCAACCAGAGGTCTTTCATTTTCCAAAATCTCAACCATGGACATGCCTAATTAGCCTAATTTTTTAAATATAGGGAGATTCTCTTAGAAGTACTCAAGTACAAGGGTGATGTCCGTTGGTTTCTTTTCTATTCATTTGCGCTTTATGTCATTTATACAAGGACAAGTGTTACTTTTGTGATAAGGCAAAAAGCAGAAACAATTATTTAAGAACAAATAATTCACTTCTGATATAGAAACATAATAATGAGTCAAAGAAGCCAGACACAGAAGTTCATGTTGTATGATTCCATTTGTATGAAGTTCAAGAACAAGCAGAGTGTCTATGGTAGTAGAAATCGAAAAGGTGGTTACCTGGTTAGTCTAGCACAAGGGAGGCCTCTGGAGTCATGGAAACATTACCTCAATCTAGGTACTGGTGGTGGTTGTTCTTGTTCAATCACTAAGTTGTCTCTGAATCTTTGCAACCCCGTGGACTCTGGCACACTAGGCTCCTCTGTCCTCCTCTATCTCCTGGAGTTTGCTCACATTCATGTAGTGATAAACATGTCAAAGTCACTGAGCTTTATACTTCCAGATTTGTGTGTTTTCTTGGGTGTATGTTAGACCTCAATAAAAATTTTCAAATAGAAAAGTAACATATTGGATTTCCCAGAAGTCTAATGGTTAAGAATCTGCACTTTCACTTCAAGGGGCAAAGGTTCCATTCCTGGTTGAGGAACTGCGACCCCACATGCCCAGTGGCATGGGCAAAAAAAAAAAGGAAAGTAACACATTCAAATTCCTGGGTACAGCTCTACAAGCTTCCTTAATTTAGTTCATGATCCCACATGGATTTTATATGAAAAATAAGAAGTCTTTTCTTATTGGGATTCTGAAACACAGTAACTTAAAATTATAAGTTAAACATTAAACTAATTAAAGACAAGATCATGGGGACCCCAACCTTCTTTCACTGCCTCTGTTCCTGACTGAGCCCTCTGGGTATTCTCACCACCCCCAGTCACTATCTCAGAATAAGATGTGAATCAAGAGGCTGGTAGATTCAACAGAACTGCATCTTCTTAGAACAAAGAACAGTCTGGCATTTGGAACAGAAAAGCCTTGCTTTCCCAGCAACTTTGCAAAAGTGATTTCTCGTATTAATGGGCAAACTCTTCTCCTGGATTGATCCCCCTTTTCACAGGACTAATTATAGATTTATTAATATTTATGGACCTCTCGTCACAGCCAATAGCTCTTGTTTGAGAACATTAAGCCTTATCTCACTGCCTCCAGGAAGGGGCATTTGATGCCAGCCCTAATTGGGTGACCCGCAATCAAGATAGAAGGGAAAAAATGACAATAGCTTGCCTGTTGCCATATATTAAAATACCATCCGCCCAGCTTAATGATTATCTTTAGAATTAATAATCTTGCTAACCCAGGTTTAGGTCCTAATAGTGGGAAATTGTATTAAATACTTTGCTAAGAGCAATCAGCTTTTTGATAAGGCTAATGGCCCTGCCCCTGGCTGTTTCTCATCACTGAGCTCTCTGTTTTCCTTCCCCAGCAGAAGGCCATTTTATCCATATCACTTGTCATCTAACGTCAGCATCACCTGGTAGGGTTCCTGCTCCATCTCTCGCCCCCGTCCAATCCATCTTAGGTGCTGCAGTGAGATTTATCTGTGGAAGATGTGGCTCTGGCCCCACCGTGCCCTTACTCTATAATCTTTCATGTCTCCCCGTTGCCTGACATATGAACTGCATGAACAGGCATCTAACTTTCTGCAATCCAGCCCCAATTGCTCCATCCTCTATTCCCTTTAAGGACTCTTAAATATTTAGAGTTGGACAATTACTTCTCTATTCCCAGGGCATATGCCTGATGTCAGAGACATAACACCTGGGACAGAGATTTGAGACAAAACATGGATTGGGGATTTGGATAACCTATAGTCAGATCCCAATGCTACCACTTTCTAGTTTGATCTTGTGTAAAACGCTCAACCACTTCAAGCCTCAGTTGCCACATCTGTAGAATGGGAATAAATTGTGTCTCCCTCATATGGCTTGTTATAAGGATTGCATGTGATCAAGTAGGCCAAGGGCCTAGCCCAGGGTCTGGCATACTTCCAGAACAGGTGTGCAGTTAATGCTTGTACCCACCTTTTTTCTAATTCTGCACCTTTTCATCCCTCTACCTGATGAATGGAAGAGTGTGGGGCTTCAGAGTTCAAATAACTGGGAATTTAAATTCAGGCTGAGTGATCTTGGCAAATGTCTTAGTCTCTCTAAGCCTCAATTTCTTCATCCATGAAATGGGTATGATAGTCCTAACTAATTATCACTATTATGAGCCTTAAGGAATATAATACAGGCAGAACAAAATATTACTGGCACAGAGCAAGTGTTTGATAAATATTAATTACATTGTCATTACACTCCTAGACATCAAAACACCAAAGGCCTTCTCCTCCAGGAAGCCCTCCCACATCTCACCTTTTTATGACTCTGTTTTGTATTGTTTGGTACTTTCCATACATTTGGATGTCTCTATATTTCCCCTCTGCCACCTCTTAACTGGACTGAGTGTTCAGGGACCAAACCAAGCCCAACTCTGCCCTCTCTCCCAAGACCCTTGAGGCCTTGCATGAAGTTTGGCACAGAGTGGGTGCTCAAATGTTGATGCAAGAATGACAGTAATTATAGCTAATTAATGCTGAGTCTCACTGTGTGTCAGGCACTGTGATGGGTACTTTAAAGCAACGAATTCTTGCAGTAGTTAATTTTTAACATTCATAGTAATTAACAAGCAGTTCACTCCTAGAGCAACTAATAGGAATTTATTCTTACAAGCAAACTCTGTTTGTATTCTATTAATATCTCCAGTTTATAGGCCAGGAAACTGAGGTGTGAGGAGGTCATACAGTTAGCAAGTGAAGGACTGAGGGGTCAAGTGCACCCTGAGGGCTGCTGTGAGTCCTTCACCAACAATAGGGAGCTAGAGTTGGCAGTATTTCCTAAGCTTTTCTCAGATAAGCCCAGTAGGCAGAGCTGTGGTTTTCTTTCCCCAAGGTGGATAGCAATGCTTGCTCTATGCCCATCTCTAAGTGAGACCCTCCCCAAAATTATCTCCTTACATTGAGCCCTGTTATCTTCATGTTATAATAGTAGCAACCAAGGCTCAGAGAGGTGAAGCTATTTACCTAAGGTCACACAGCGGATAACTGGAGGAGCTAGGATTTGAACTGGCGTCCAGGGGGTGCCAGTCTCCTTCACAATTGGTAGGCTCAATTAGAGCATGAGGTTTTTCCCTCCAATTTTTGCTGGACCTCAGCCCTGTCTTGACCTCTATGCCTCTGTCCTGGGATCCTGACACTCTGCTCTGTGGTCTGCAGCCCCTATTCTTGAGAGTTAGGAGGGCTCTGGGGCCCTTCTCTACACCTTCTCCTCCCCACTAGTTAGTGGTCTCATTTTAACACCAAAAGAGTTGCCTTCCTGGGGTCCCTATGCTGCCTGGCCTCTGGTCCTTGTCCTTTTTGGCTCTGGGCAGCTGAGCCCACCTGGTCTCCCTCCTCAAGCCTCAAACACTGGGATTGGGGCATCAGAGGCAAGAGTCCACCTTGTCCTTCCTGGGAACTTCTTTCAGGCAGAAGAGGGAAGTCAAAGCCTTGGAGGCAGAGGGAGTGGGAGTGGGAAACACAGGGAGACCTAACATTAACGCTTCCCCCAAAAAGAGATGAGTAGGGGCTGTCAGTGGCAGAGGCCAGAGTCAAAGCCAGTGAGGTCAATCCTTTGGGGGTAGGGGTGAGCTCTGTGATTCCAGATGAGGTACAGGAACTGGGGCTCACCCTCCCATGTAGAGGGGACAAGGAGCAGTGAAGTGAAGAGTACCCAGACTCCAAGAATAGCTGCTCTGTGTCACCTTTTCCCTGCCTCCCAGGAGCCATCACCAGGACAGTGATTAGGTGCTGCCGACAGGTGCTGGGCAGACTGCTTGCTATCACCGGCGAGGTTCCTGACAGCCACTCCAGCTGCCTCCCGTCAGAGAGAACACACATCTAGGACCAGCCTGATGAGGCTGTCTCCAAACAGGTGGCTGCGGAGAGAGAGAAGCTGAGACAGGTGGCTATTACAGGGCACACCCTGGCCACCTCCCCAATGCCACCCAACCAGAGGCTCCTAATCACCAGAGGGCCTTGAGGGGAGCAGGGGGGGGCCTTTCTTGGGCTCCTTTGACCTCGCCAGCACATGCACGTGTACAAGCATACCCTTAAACAGGAGTGAGAGCCCATTCACGCACCATATGACAGATACCTACCTTTGCCCAGACATAGGTGTGCAGAGCCAGCATGGAAGCGTCTGCACTGGAGTGTAAGCGTGTAAAAACATGAATATGTGCACACACACACAGCACACCTGTTCTCAGAAAAGCTGCCATAGGTGCACACATGTCCTCATTCATGCCTTGATTCCTGTGCACTCATGAACACAAACATGTGTGCGCCGTATTCACACATGCACACTCAGAGCCTAATCTGGCTTCTCTAAAAAAAAGGTGTTAAGATAGAGATTTGAATACAAGTAGTGGACTTGGGGTGGCAGGAAGCACAGGGCGGAAGACAAGAGACAAGGAGGGTGTGTTAATGAATGATTTGCCCATGGAGGTCCCTGAGGCTTGGTCCTGATGAGTTACACACATTCTCAAGAATTGTGGACACACTCTGGAGTGCACTTTGGAACTGTGCAAGAAAGTTGGAGTGTTTGTCTGAAACTCCTGTCCCTCGATGGCTGAGGGTTGCTCCTGGGCATTAATTCTCCTGAATTTCTAAGCTGAGTACACCCAGGAAACCCCCTTAGAAGGAGACACAGAAAGCCATTAGCATAAGCAAGAGCTGTCCACAGGGGCCCACAAAGTAGACCAGGAATATGAGTGGGACACTGAGATGTCCACTGCACACAGGGGACACCCCGACACAGGCACTCTCAAAAACATGTAAACAGGGAGTAAAGATATATATGCTAAAGACACAGATGGTGACTGCAGCCATGAAATTAAAAGATGCTTGCTCCTTGGAAGATAAGTTATGACCAACCTAGACAGTGTATCATGTCAATGTATGGTGAAACCAATACAGTATTGTAAAGCAAAATAAAGTAAAAAAAAAAAAAAAGGCAGAGACATTACTTTGCCAACAAAGGTCCATCTAGTCAAAGCTATGCTTTTTCCAGTGGTCGCATATGGATGTGAGAGTTGGACTATAAAGAAAGCTGAGCACAGAAGAATTGATGCTTTTGAACTGTGGTGTTGGAGAAGACTCTTGAGAGTCCCTTGGACTGCAAGGAGATCCAACCAGTCCATCCTAAAGGAGATCAGTCCTGAATGTTCATTGGAAGGACTGATGTTGAAGCTGAAACTCCAATACTTTGGCCACCTGATGCAAAGAACTGACCCATTGGAAAAGCCCCTGATGCTGGGAAAGATTGAAGGTGGGAGGAGAAAGGGATGAGAGAGGATGAGATGGTTGGATGGCATCACCGACTCAGTGGACATGAGTTTGAGTAAACTCCAGGAATTGGTGATGGACAGGGAGGCCTGGCATGCTGCAGTCCATGGGGTCGCAAAGACTGAGCAACTGAACTGACTGAACTGAAAGATATATTATTTGCTCTGATGCCAAGAGCTACATTTTAATCACACTAACTAGCCTGAAATTGGCATGCTGGTGCTGCTCTTGCTAAGTCTCTTCAGTCGTGTCCGACCCTGTGTGACCCCATAGATGGCAACCCAGCAGGCTCCTCTGTCCCTGGGATTCTCCAGGCAAGATTACTGGAGTGGGTTGCCATTTCCTTCTCCAGAAATTGGCATATGCCTTACAATTAAAACAAGCAGTGATTTTTTTTCATTTCTTTTCTTTTTAGTTTGTAAAATGATGGTACATATTATCACTGGTAGAGTCTCTTTTTTTGGCCACACCCTCAGCAGGTGGGATCTTACTTCCCCTACCAGGGATCTAACACCAGCCCCCTGCATTGGAAGCATGGACTCTTAGCTGCCAAAACTCTTTTTGAAGGATAGTGTTACTGGATAGAGAACTCTGAACATCAGTTCCCCATCTCCAGGGTTTGTTTTGTTGCTGTTTTCTGTAGTTGCTGCTGCTGTTTGTTTGCTTAGTGACTTTCCGGAACTAATTCTGTACATCCTGTATTCTTCGTCAAGTGTGGCCATTGAAGTCTCTGTTCAGTTAACTTAGTGGTCAGCTAAACACCCTCTTCCAAAAACACAAGAGAAGACTCTACACATGGACATCTCCAGATGGTCGACACCAAAATCAGATTGATTATATTCTTTGCAGCCAAAGATGAAGAAGCTCTATACAGTCAGCAAAAACAAGACTGGCAGCTGACTGTGGCTTGAATCATGAACTCCTTATTGCCAAATTCAGACTGAAGTTGAAGAAAATGAAGAAAACCACTAGACCATTCAGGTATGACCTAAATCAAATCCCTTATGACTATACAGTGGAAGTGAGAAATAGATTTAAGGGACTAGATCTGATAGACAGAGTGCCTGATGAACTATGGATGGAGGTTCGTGACATTGTACAGGAGACAGGAATCAAGACCATCCTCAAGAAAAAGAAATGCAAAAAAGCAAACTGGCTGTCTGAGGAGGCCTTACAAATAGCTCTGAAAAGAAGGGAAGTGAAAAGCAAAGGAAAAAAGGAAAGATACACCCATTTGAATGCAGAGTTCCAACGAATAGCAAGGAGAGATAAGAAAGCCTTCCTCAATGATCAATGCAAAGAAACAGAGGAAAACAATAGAATGGGAAAGACTAGAGATCTCTTTAAGAAAATTAGAGATACCAAGGGAACGTTTCATGCAAAGATGGGCTCAATAAAGGACAGAAATGGTAGGGACCTAACAGAAGCAGAAGATATTAAGAACAGGTGGCAAGAATACACAAAAGAACTGTACAAAAAAGATCTTCACAAAAAAAATAATCACGATGGTGTGATCACTCACCTAGAGCCAGACATCCTGGAATGTGAAGTCAAGTGGGCCTTAGGAAGCATCACTATGAACAAAGCTAGTGGAGGTGATGGAATTCCAGTTGAGCTATTTTGAATCTTGAAAGATGCTGCTGTGAAAGTGCTGCACTCAATATGCCAGCAAATTTGGAAAACTCAGCAGTGGCCACAGGACTGGAAAAGGTCAGTTTTCATTCCAGTCCCAAAGAAAGGCAATGCCAAAGAATGCTCAAACTACCACACAATTGCACTCACATGTTAGTAAAGTAACGCTTAAAATTCTCCAAGCCAGGCTTCAGCAATACATGAACCATGAACTTCCAGATGTTCAAGCTGGTTCTAGAAAAGGCAGAGGAACCAGAGATCAAATTGCCAACATCCGCTGGATCATGGAAAAAGAATGAGAGTTCCAGAAAAACATCTATTTCTGCTTTCTTGACTATGCCAAAGCATTTGACTGTGTGGATCACAATAAACTCTGGAAAATTCTGAAAAAGATGGGAATACCAAACCACCCAACCTGCCTCTTGAGAAACTTGTATACAGGACAGGAAGCAACATTTAGAACTGGACATGGAACAACAGACTGGTTCCAAATAGGAAAAGGAGTACATCAAGGCTGTATATTGTCACCCCGCTTATTTGACTTATATGCAGAGTACATCATGAGAAACACTGGACTGGAGGAAGCACAAGCTGGAATCAAGATTGCTGGGAGAAATATCAATAACCTCAGATATGCAGATGACACCACCCTTAAGAGTCTCTTGATGAAAGTGAAAGAGGAGAGTGAAAAAGTTGGCTTAAAGCTCAACATTCAGAAAACGAAGATCATGGCATCCAGCCCCATCACTTCATGGGAAATAGATGGGGAAACAGTGGAAATAGTGGCTGACTTTATTTTTTTGGGCTCCAAAATCCCTGCAGATGGTGATTGCAGCCATGAAATTAAAAGACGCTTACTCCTTGGAAGGAAAGTTATGACCAACCTAGATAACATATTCAAAAGCAGAAACATTACTTTGCCAACAAAGGTCCATCTGGTCAAGGCTATGGTTTTTCCAGCGGTCATGTATGGATGTGAGAGTTGGACTGTGAAGAAGGCTGAGCACCAAAGAATTTATGCTTTTGAAGTGTGTTGGAGAAGACTCTTGAGAGTCCCTTGGACTGCAAGGAGATCCAACCAGTCCATCCTAAAGGAGTTCAGTCCTGGGTGTTCATTGGAAGGACTGATGTTGAAGCTGAAACTCCAATACTTTGGCCACCTGATGTGAAGAGCTGACTCATTTGAAAAGCCCCTGATGCTGGGAAAGATTGAAGGCAGGAAGAGAAGGGGACGACAGAGGATGAGATGGTTGGATGGCATCACTGACTCAATGGACATGGGTTTGGGTGGACTCCGGGAGTTGGTGATGGACAGGGAGGCCTGGTGTACTGTGCTTCATGGGGTTGCAAAGAGTCGGACACAACTGAGTGACTGAACTGAACTGAACTGAATGATTAGACTATTTAAGGTTTTCTTAAATGCTGTGAACCCATAAGTCTCACAGTCTTTGCCATAGGACTGAGTGTATGTATTGGGGGAATTTAAAACTCTGTCTTCACTTTCTGCTTACATAGAGCCTCAGATCAGCCACAGGTGAAAGATTATGGCCTTCTGACATCTTTCCTAGGCATACACATAGCCTTCTAGAATCCCCAGATATGTTAGGGATTTTCAAAGTCCCTCATTTATTCCCTTAATTTTCTTTTAAGATTTTTGGTTATTCTCTTACCTCTAACTAAGATATTGCTGCCTCAGGGAGCTGCGATGTTAAACAATTGCCTCTGATTGTTGTCACAAAAGCCTTGGGACATAGAACTTTTGCACAGAGAGAGCTCTAATTCAGGACAAATAAAGACCAGTTCTAAAAATGAGAATTTTGAGCAATTTGCCAAACAGGTCAAGAAATGACAGTTCTATGGGAGTGAAATTTTGGGGATTTCCAAGCCTGCTCTGTCTGCTCTAGTGGCTGCTAGGCTGATGGTTGCACAGTTACTGTGGTTGCAAAGCTGTCGGTTTTACCATGGAGCTGGGGAGATGAGATAAGATTAAATTGAAGCATCACAAAACTCACTGTTCTTACCAAGGTTTGGCCATTTTTCTTGAATTAACACCCCTCACGTTGTTGTATGCCTTTAGTTAATTTCCAACATTCAAAGCAAATATATTCAAGAGTTTTTCCAGTGTTCTCGTTGCTTTTATGGAGGATTAGATTTTTGGAAGTCCTTCCTCCATCATTCCAGAAGTCAGCCACTAAGATGCTGACCTTTCCTCTGTATCTTTTTCATTGTATCAAGTTTTTAGCATGTCTAATTATTACCCAACCCAAAAGAAAATATATATGAAAGCAAAATATGATGTTTACACACATGTTCACACATTGATGCAGGAGCCTACATTAATTTGCCTGTGACACGTATTTGTTCATCCGCATGGGGGCGTGACAGGGTCAGCTTTGTGCTTCAGAAAGATCTGCCCTCCAGGACCTCCCTGGTGGTCCAATGACTAAAACTCTACACTCCCAGTGCAGGGGGCCCAGGTTCTAGCTCTGGCCAGGGAACTAAATCCCACATGCCCCAACAAAGATCAAAGATCCCACTTGCTACACCTAAGACCTGGTGCAGCCAAATAAAGAAATGTTAAAAGAAAAAAAAAGAGTCAAGCTGGATTCTAAAAGAAAGATCTCCCCCACTCTTGGCTCAATGTGGAGCACAGAGAGGATGCAGTGGGAGGCAGAGAAGCAAAGAAGAGGCTGGAGCCATCTGGCAATAGTGACGATATGTCAGGGACTTGGTCCAGGGGCAGCTAAAATTACCCTGGGCACCCCATGAGCACACAAGCCCAGGCACACACATAGGCAGGGACATGATCCACGTGTTCAGGCATGCATGCATCCTGAAACATGCTGTTGAAGTTAAAGAGGGGCTGGAGGACTGGATTGTAAACCGTAAGGGAACCTGGTGAAGGACCAGGTTCGACAGCACAGGGAGGAGGGAGGTGTGGTTTGTCCAGGCCTGAGTCCCTGGGCCCACCAGCCTCCCCTCTGTCAGGCTGAACCCATACACTGCCTTCTGCTCTGGAATATCCCTTTCCAGCTATGCAGACCCCATCCTCATTTTCTCAGCAACCCATCTCTAGGGCATAGCTTGGCCCCCTGATGTGTTATCAACTCCTCTTATATCGCCCTAGGTCACTTCTCTTCCCTGTGAGCAGTTTCTACAGATGAGGGTTATGTTTGTTTCCTGACCTCATCCACCCCCAGAGTTCATCTCATCTTTAGCTCTGAGCCATTCCACGGTAGGGAGCATACACACAGAGGATGGAAGCTAGCTGAGTAAGACCCTGGATGTTTCAGACACACGATGTGTGTGTGCTCAGTTATGTCCGACTTTCTGTGACCCTGTGAGCTATAGCCCACCAAGTTTCTCTGCCTACGGAATTTCCCGGGCAAGAATATTGGAGTGGGTTGCCATTTCCTTCTCCAGGGGATCTTCTCGACCCAAGGATCAAACCCACGTTTTCTGCATTGGCAGGCAGTTTCTTTACCACTGAGCCACCTGGGAAGCCCTCATCCCGACTCCCCAGCAACACCAAAGATTACAGGTCTCCTACATCCAAGATTCGGGATTTTTAATCATACTATTTATTTTTATTATGACTTATTTCGAATATCAATGTTAAGAACAATGTCATGAAGACCAATGTACTCACTACCCAGTTTTAACTTAGAATGATGCCTGACGTGCTCCTGTTCTTGGTGGTTTAGTTGCTAAGTCATGTTCAACTCTTGTGACTCCATGGACTGCAGGCTGCCGGGCTCCTCTGTCCATGGAATTCTCCAGGCAAGAATACTGGACTGGGTTGCCATTTCCTTCTCCAGGGGATCTTCCTGACCCAGGAATCGAACCCAGGTCTCTAGCATTGCCGGCAGATTGCCAACTGACCTACAAGGGAAGCCCCAAAAACCTGGCAGTGGTTTAGTCACTAAAATTTGTATATTTATACCATATATTTGCATATTTACCCTACAAATTTGTATATTTATAAATATATATTTTATTAGTTATGACCTTTTAAAGAAATAAAATGTTACAGCTACACTTGAAGACCCCTGTATACACCCCTCCTCAATTCAATCCCTTTCTCTTTCTCCCTCGCCCGAGGAAACACTCTCTAGGAATCCTTCTATGTTGTATTTTAACTGTTTATGAATGTATCCATACTGCTGGTGAGATTTTGATCTTTACTACATACTAAATAATACTTAGCCTTCTGCGACTTGCTTTTTATTTTTTTCCACTCACCATTATAGTTTTGAGATTTAGTCATGTCGATACATGTGGCTGAAGTTCATTACCTATAACTGGTATGCTCTGTTTACTAATTTGTCACATTTTGTTTATCTATCTCCCAAACGGAAGATTGTAATGGGAATTGAGTAATCTTGGTTTTTGTGATTTTGAGATTCCAAGATCCCCAAATTATATCATTCTAATATCTCAGTGTTGAGAACAGAAGGAGAAGGGGATGACAGAGGATGAAATGGTTGGATGGCATCATCGACTCAATGGACATGAGTCTGAGTAAACTCTGGGAGATAGTGAAGGACAGGGAAGACTGGCATCCTGTAGTCCATGGGGTCGCAGAGTTGGACACGACTGAGCAACTGAACAACAAATGTTTCAGTGTAGTCAAATGATCCTTTTGAAGTATGTATCCAGTTTCTTATTTCCAATTGGTGTCCTCCTGGTCTTAAGTTTGCAAAGCCACAGGCAAATCCCATGGACAGAGGAGCCTGGTAGGCTGCAGTCCATGGGGTCGCTGAGGGTTGGACACGACTGAGTGACTTCACTTTCATGCATTGGAGAAGGAAATGGTGACCCACTCCAGTGTTCTTGCCTGGAGAATCCCAGGGACGGAGGAGCCTGGTACGCTGCCATCTATGGGGTCGCACAGAATCGGACACGACTGAAGCGACTTAGCAGTAGCAGTAGCAGGCCTGAAAGGAAGAGGAGGGCTTAGGGGCACAAACAGCAGAGGTGGGAGGCAGGCTGATGGTCTGCAGAGTGCCCAGGGTCTCAGACACCCCTGAGACCCCAAGACAGCTCCCTCAGCTGGGCTTGGGATGAGGAATCAGAAGGAGCCTTGAAAGCTGAGGCCTCTCAGAAAGGAGTCCTACCCAAATTCCAGGCCTGAGGATGGTAACAGAACTGACAGTCATGTCTGGAGGACTTGAGAGCAGGGGTGTTGCTGTTATTGTTTAGTCTCTAAGTTGTGTCCGATGCTTTGTGACCCCAAGGACTGTAGCCCATCAGGCTCCTCTGTCCACGGGATTCTCCAGGGAAGAATACTGGAGTGGGTTGCCATTTCCTCCTCCAAGGGATCTTCCTGACCCAGGGATTGAAACTGCCCTCTTGTACTAGCAGGTGGAGTCTTTACCACTGAGCCACCAGGGAACCCTGAGGGCAGGGTGACCTGTGCCCTACTCCAGACTTAATCCCAGGGAAGAAAAGTCTGGGTACACAGACCCGAGATGACCTCTCGGAGGCCCCCATGCCTGGCATGGTGCATCAGGGAGACTCCCCAGCCCCAGAGGGGCCTCCAGACAGCAGGACCCCAGGATGACCAGCAACCGAGAGAGGGGCAGCATGTCTTGATGGTGGACAGCAACTGAGGGTCAACTGTCCTTCATCAAGACCCACGTCAGTCCCCAAAATGTCCTCCAGCCACATGAAAGAGAAGACCTCCACCTCCCTGGGTTTCTCCCACCATGGCAGCCCCAGGCCCCTACCCGGAAATGACATGCCCCATAGGAAAGCCAAGGAAGTGACATTTCTTGTACACCTGGGGTGAGTGGAGAATTACACCCACCGTACGTGGCACTGAGGGATCTGGGTCTCCAGGGAGATAACTGTCCCAGATTCTAATATTCCAAGCTTCCCAAACCCCATAGGTCAAGGTCAATGTGGAAGTAGGGAAAGTCTAGTACTGGGGCTCCAGAGGCCTCTGCTGAGATCGTGTCCATTTTTCTGAACCTCCAGGCCACCTCAGAGAGCAGGTAAGGAATAAGGAGGTTTGGGGGGAAGCTGGTTATCTTCTCTGCCCAGATCCTGTCAGGCCTGGATGAGGCAGGGCTCAGAGACCCCTGTGGGTCAAAGCTGTAGCGCCTTCCTTTGCGGAGTTCCCAGTCCAGTCCCGGGGCCAGGCGGGGAAGCTGAGACCCAGAGAAGACCTGATTTTCTCTGGTCACACAGCAGCTGCACAAACCCTGGCCCCCGGACACACAGCCTCCCACCCCTCTCATGTCCTGACACCTTCCCGGTCTGGGCTGCCTCTGACCCTGTGCAGAGGTGAGCAGCCTGGGTTGGGAGTCAGAGGTCACCTGGAAACGTGTTTCCCACCATTTGGGCAGTCATGGCCGGGCTCCCCACCAGGCCCCAGGCCTCTCACAGCCTGCAGGTTGCCATCCATCTTCTGTCCACCTCATTTGTCTGCAGACCATGAAGAAAAATCGCCCCCGTCTCTCTGTGTCAGCTACTGCTATGATAGATAGCCTCCATCAGACCCCTTACCCCAAAGGCACTCTCCTTCTCCCCCAAATTCCCCAAGGCCGGCGTTCGAGGGTTAGAATGCTACCGAATCAGCTACTGGGGAGCATTTTCAGAGATCATTCAGCACCCACTCTCCCTGCCTTATCTTTGTGGAGGGAAGACATTACTGATCATTGCTGTCCAGGTTCAGGCAATGCGTGTGACCTCTCTGCATAATAACTCCCTCCCACTTCTCCCCCCAGAAGCCACACAAGCTCTGTTTGCAACTTTTACTTCACTTGTTCTTTCCATCATCGCTGCAGAGTACCTGACGAGAATAATCCTAATTTCTATTTACCTTTTGTGCCAAGGCCTACGCAGAGCACAGGAACACACAGCCACTGCCCTTGATAAGCCTTGGCATCTTGGGAGAGAGCCTGACATGCTAAAAAATAAGAGCACCACCCCAGTGTAGAAGTGCAATCATCAAAAACTTCCTAGATACATAGGTGTCAAAGAAGGGGGTCCCTCTGCTGGGATGGAGGTGGGTGTGCGTAGCTGAGGGGATGCTCTCAGGAGGTGGTCTCTGAACTGGGTTCTGAGCTTCTGAGGTTGGGAGCATGGGCTCTGAGGCTGGACTGTCTGCACTGGTATCCTGCTGTGTGACCTTGGGCAGCTTGCTTGGCTTCTCTGAGTCTTTCCACTGAATTCCAAAGAGCTGGTAATAGGAATCCTTCTTAGGGGGCTGTGAGTGCCAAGCGAGGAAGGCATACAAAGTGCTAAGTGTAGCGCTTGTTACAGACGGTTAGCTGATGCTCTCAATTTGTGGAGCACTAAGAGTGCCTAAAGGCTCCCCAAGTGATAAAGAACCCGCCTGTCAATGCAGGTAGATATGGGTTCGATCCCTGGGTTGAGAAGATCCCCTGGAGGAGGACATAGCAACCCATTCCAGTATTCTTGCCTGGAGACTCCCATGGACAGAGGAGCCTGGTGAACTACAGTTCATAGGGTCCCAAAGAGTTGGACATGACTGAAGCAACTTAGCACACACGTGCCAGAGTGCTTAGAGGACACGATGGAGGCAAATGGTCCAGAGAGAGGAAACAATCTATGCGCAGGTGTGGACACAGGGGACTATGAGCTGCTGGGAGACGCTGGAGCTTATGGTGTGTGGCAGGAAGTGCTGAGAGAAGAGGCTGATGCCGACAGGGCTTGGAAAGCCAGGGACTTGTACCCAAGCCTGAGGGCAATGGAGAGCCATGGGAAGGTCTTGGGTGGAAGAGTGGCAAAGTCAGACTGAATGTTAGAAAGTCACACTGATGGTAACTGGGGAAGAGAGGCTGGAGGGATCAAGGGGGGTTCAAATCTGGTCTCCCTTCTCAAATGCCCCTGAACATTTCCAGCAGGATTTCAGATTCTTTGTGAAAAACCAGAGCCTGGTTTTCCTAAAGGCCTCAGGTATCAGTGAGCTTCTCATCTCGGGTATATGCAGACCGGGATGGGGGGAATGGAGGAGTCCAGCTCCCAAGCAGGAGGCCCCTTAGCTAGATTCTGGCTGGGGTGAGGGGGTGGGTATGTGGGGAGCAGGGCAGCCTCAGCTCACGGGCCCTTCCACTGTGGAGTCGGTCCAGTGATTCCCCCTCCGAGGAGCAGTAGCTGTCAGGCGTGTCCAAGCTGCACTCCCGGCTGCCTCAATTTCACATCCCCCAGGCAGCGCAGACACTGTGAATGGCCCGGAAATTGAATGCAAAATCAAAATGCAGCAAATACATGGATGCAAAAGTCATTTGGAGCCAATAATAGGAACCACGTCCAGACTCTGCAGCCGGGAGAGTCCCGTGGAGGCTGAGCTGGTGGGGCACCCCCCTTCCCCAACCTCCACTGACCCCTAGCTCTCCTTCCACTGACCCACATTACTGGATGAGCTTCAAGGTCACCCCGTTCACCACTTTGGCATACAGACAGTGAAACTAAGGCTTGGAAAGAAAGGCCGAGTGGAACCCAAGGGCCCCAGAGAATTAGGGCCTTGGCATCAGCCAGTTCTGAGTTTTGATCCGGGTCCTCCACTTTCTAACACACACAACTTTGGGTGGGTGGCCCAGTGCTCAGCTTCTTCATCAAACAAATGGGGAGGAGAAGTCCCTCCTCACAGTTCGAATGGGCAGAAGAAAGGCAATTCTGAGCGTGCAAGGACCCCCAGCCCTGAGCAGAGGCAGAGGAGTGGGAGAGGAACGCAGTCGGGCCAGGCTTTTGCATGGCTTCTCTCTGAGCCTGCACAGTGCCCAGCATACAGTAGGTGCTCAATGCACATCTGCCAAATGCACGGATGGTGGAATGACTGCATGGGAAACCAAAAGCAGGATTCAGCTTTGTTTGCTCACAGAGCCCAAGTCTTGACTGGTGATAGGCACACAGTAGGTGCTCAGTAATTCACACAGGAAAGAACTATTTTACATTTCAACTTCCTTCTCCCTCTAATCCCCTCACCAAAGAGCTCCAGCACCCCAAATTCCTCCCACTGTGGGTTCCCTGAATGTTGTTGTTCAGCCGCTCAGTCATGTCCAAATCTTTTCGACCCCATGGACTGCAACTTGCCGGGTTTCCCTGTCCTTTACTATCTCCCGGAGTTTGCTCAAACTCATGTTCATTGAATCAGTGATGCCATCCAACCATCTCATCCTCTTTTGGCCCCTTCTCCTCCTGCTCTCAACCTTTCCCAGCATCAGGGTCTTTTTCAATGAGTCAGCTCTTTGCATCAGGTGGCCAAAGTACTGGAGCTTCAGCATCAGTCCTTCCAATGAGTATTCAAGGTTGATTTCCTTTAGGATTGACTGGCTTGGTCTTCTTGCTGTCCAAGAGACTCTCAAGCATCTTTGGCAACACCACAGTTCAAAAGCAGCAGTTCTTCAGTGCTCAGCCTTCTTTATGATTCAACTCTCACATCTGCACAAAACTACTGGAAAAAACAGAGCTTTGACTACACGAACCTTTGTTGGCAAAGTGATACCTCTGCTTTTCAACCGGAGGTGGGGGAACAAATCGGCTTTTCATCTCCTCATTGCTCAGATATCGGAAGAAAATGTGCCAACATCTGCTGGTCACAGCACCAACCAGGCACTTTATGGCTTATAGTGCAGGTACCCATCAAATGTCTTTGCTGTCCACCCCTCACCCCAGCCTCGTCAACTTCACAGATGGAGAAAGAAACTCAGATTATTGTCACGACTTGCCCAAGGTCAAGCGGCGCCAAGCAGGGATGGCAGGAATATGATCTCCTTCTCTTTGTATCACTTTGTACAGTGAGCACCCGCTGGCTGGATCAGGCTTAGGACTTCGGGGTCTCCACTCAGGGCTTTGAGGGTCCCGGATAAGAAGGCTGAGAACCAAGGCCCACCCTGGGCCCCTGGGAGCTGTGGGGACCAGGGGGCCTGAGGTTAAATGAAAGACAAGAGGGGCCTCAGGCTGGGGCAGGTAGACAGCCAGTAGAGGAGAGAGGAGGAAGGGCAGAAAGAAAGGCAATACCCCAAAAACATCCACTAAGCACCTCCTGAGCCTCTGGGATGGGCTTCCCAGGTGGCGCTAGTGGTAAAGAACCCCGCCTGCCGATGCAAGAGACACAGACTCAGTCCCTCGGTTGGGAAGATCCCCTGGAGGAAGGCATGACAACCCACTCCAGTATTCTTGCTTGGAGAATTTCATGGACAGAGGAGCCTGATGGGCTATAGTCCCTAGGGTCGCAAAGAGTCGGACACAACTGAGGCGACTTAGCACACACACACACACACACACACACCCCTCCTGTATACCAGGCATTGAGGATACAATGCTGATTAAGGCAAAAGCAGGCATGAAACTTACACTCCGGTGGAAGATTGAGACAGACATTGAACCAACACCCTGATCTGTAATCATTCACTAGGAATAGAGGTAAGGGACTTCCCTGGTGGTCCAGTGGTTGGGAGTCCACCTGCTAATGCAGGGGATATAGGTTTGATCCCTGGTACAGGAAGATTCCACATGCCAAGGGGCAACAAAGCCCACGCACCAAAACTACTGAAGCCCGTGTGCCCTCGAGCCTGAGAAGCTACTCCACTGAGAAGCCTGAGTACCTCAACTAGAGTAGCCCTGCTCCCTCTCCCCACCCCCACCACTAAAGAAAGCCTGAAAGCAGCAACAAAGACCCAGCACTGCTGCTTCTGCTAAGTCATTTCAGTCGTGTCCGACTCTGTGTGACCCCATAGATGGCAGCCCACTAGGCTCCTCTGTCCATGGGATTTTCCAGGCAAGAGTACTAGAGTGGGGTGCATTGCCTTCTCCGAAGACCCAGCACGGACAAAAATAAAAATAAATTAATAATTTTTTTTATAAAAGAAATAGCGGTAAGGACTCTGAAGGGAAGGAACACAGTTCTAGGAGCCTGTGACATAGGGACATAAGCTGGGTCTGGAAGAGGGGTCAGGGAGGGCTTCCTGGAGGAGATGGTGCTGGAGCTGAGATCTGGAGGATGAAGAGGGAGGGAGGAAGGGAGAGAGAGAAGCAGAGACAAAAGAAGTGAGAGAGGAGTAGAGACAGAGAAACAGGGAGGGAGAAAGACAGAGTCAGAGTTTAAGAGAAGATGCTGGATAAAGAGAAGGAGCCAAAAATGAGAGACAATTGGAGGGCGAGGTAGACAGAAGTGATCCAGACTCAGCAAGCTGGACACACTGACACAGAGAGAGAGAGGGCTGGGGAGAGAGGGGGTGAAAAGAGAGACATTGAGCCAGGGAGGGAGGGAGGGTGAGAGAAAAAGAAAGACTGCAAATGACTCCCAGCTCCCACCCTCTGTGCCTGGACTTTCATCTCTGACACGGGTAGAACCTGAATTCCCCTCGAGGATGCGAGGGGCGTTTAGGCTGGAGCTGAATAATGCATTTCACGTTCCAGGGCTGTTTTATCTTTTCCTTTGTAAACCTGGGTTCTGGAGTGGAGGCTGGCGGCAACCCGTGGAGATATAGAGGCAGAGAGAGGAGGTGGGCGCTGCTGCAGGGAGGCAGGGCCAGGCCAGGCCCCTCATCTTCCCACATCCCCCACCCCCATCCCGCTACACTCCCACACCCCGAAACCCCCGCCCTCACCGCACCCCAGTATCTCATGCTGGTTTTCAGCTAGAATTTAGTTCCTGCTAAGGAATCAGCTGTCAGTGAAGGTGCTTGTTTTTGAGTGTTAACTGTTAATGAAGGTGTTAATAGGATGCTTTCCTAGGACGCTTTCACTGTGGACTAGTGTTCATTGTCAACCAAGGTTTTTGTTAAATAGCATGTTTGCAGTTTACTAGGGCGTTAACTGTTAATCAGGATGTTTACTGTTCACTAGGGTGCTAACTAGGATGTTCAACCACAAGAAAGGTTTCTGTTAAGTAGAGTGTTTGTAGTTAATTAGGGTGTTAATAATTGAAGGTACTGGCTATTAAGTAGGGTGTTAAATAGGAGGCCTCGGGTCTGATCTCTGGACAGTCACTGACTTGCTGGGTAACACTTACCAAGCATTGCCCTCTCTGGGCCTCGGATATAAAGTAGGGTTTGGACCACCATGTGTGTGAAGGTCCAGTTACCTTCATCATTTGAGGCTGTGCTCATCAGGTCTATTTCCTAGTTACAGAGGCCCAAGGGGGTGGCTCTGTCCTAGGTGTGCCACAGCCTCCTCCAGACCCATCCATCTCCACTCACTCCCATCCTTGTCTCTTCCAGCCAGACCCCTCCCTGGATCCTGAGAGCCTCCTCCAGCCCCATGTCATGGACTCTGCAGTCACCAGCCCTTCTCCTCTCAGGAAACTAAGTACCAGGAGGGGGTGTTGGAGAGGATGCCAAGACTGTCCCATCAGGCCTCTGCTCAGGGCCTCCAGCCCCTTTGCCACCCCAGCAGGCTGGTTTGGGGCCAGACATACACACACACACAAAACTGCAAACACACATTTGCTCTTGGGGCAAAGGCTACACCCAGACAGGCCCACTGCCCCCTCAGCTCACCGCACCCAGCCCCCTGCAGCCGTACCAGCCCCACACTGAGCCTCCTGAGGCTCACACTTCTCCAGGCCCAGGCCTTGGCACAGGCGGCTCGTGTGCTTGGGTACGTGCCCCTCACCCCCTCCTTCTTGCCAGCTGACCGACTCGTGCTCAGCTCAAACACCATCTCTCTGGGAAGCCCTCCCTGAGCCCTGGGCCACCTCGGAGCTGCCTGGTTTACGCATTCCTTAGACGCATCAGGCACAAAAAATTTAAAAAAAGGAAAGAAGCAACAGGCAGAGTTGCAATGACCAGGTTTGTGAGGATGCGATGCTCTTCTCTCCTGTCTCCGTTAGGCTGGGTGCTCCCTGAGACCATGTCTGTTTTGGCCTCCTTCACACACATCCCCAGTGCCCGTCATACAGCATGATACCCAGAACATTTCATGTGCATTTATACAATGAAGGAATGAGTAAGTAGATAAAGAAATGAATGAGTAATGGTCAAATCTTCACACATACACAGCCAGAGAGAGAGAGAGAAATATGAAAACACACACACAGGATTTAGAATTAGGAGACCCAATCCCACTTGCTCCTTTCTGGCTAGGTGATCCAGAGAAGTGTCTGGACCACTAAGCTTCAGTTTCCCCATTTGTAAAGATCAGGATAAATAAATAACCCCTGGCATGACGTGGGGAATGAAACACACTAGTAAGTGGCAAGTACCCCAAATTGGTCCCTTTTGGAGGGATGCTGCCCAGTCCACACACACATACACTAAGCCTGGCCAGAGGCAGAGCTCCCATCTGGGGCCCTGGCTGGTGCCTCTTGGCCAAGCAGAGAGCACAGCAGTGGGTGTTGGTCCACACAGTGGGCCACCCTGACCAAATGCTTGACGGGCATTTTCTTATTTAATTCTCTCCACAGGTACCTCTACTAACCCCCATTTTATAGAAAAAAAGACTGAGGCTCTGAGAACATGTTTAGGATGATTGTGGGAAAGAAAACAGGACCCTATACAAGCAACCCCACCTCTGTACTTCCTTTGCAGGTGCCTCTCTCCCACCCCTGATGCTGGCGTCTTCCTCCATCTCTTGCAATCCTTCTGGTTCCCCACCAGCTGCCACCTTCCCCTCCTCTCAGAAGAGGACAAAGAGAGCAGGGGATAGGTCTGATCTTGGCCTGGGTTCTGCCTGCCTCTGCCACTCACTAGCTGTGTGATCTTGATTGAGTTGTGCCTCATTTTCTCCATCTGCAAAGTGGGGGAATAATAATACCACCTAGAGCTGTTGCAAGGAAATAAATAAGCTAATATAAGTGGACGCCCCAAGCCACTTTCCCTGTTCTGTGTGTCACCAGCTCACCTCCTACAGGTCTGCAAACCATATTCAGAGACCTGACCTTGGGCTGAAGTGCTTGGGTCTAGGCATCCCTCGAGGGGCCCACAATCAATGACTGACAGGTCCAGGAATGTGAAAGCCCAGTTCATTTGCTTTCAGGTAGGACAAACTCTGAGGTACCCCTCCCACTCCAGAGCTCCCCATGGGATTAGGCTGCTCCCTTACCTGAACCCTCACCTAGACACACTCGTGTCTTAATACATCTCTTGCACAGAAGTCTTGATCTCTAGGTCTAGATCTCTTGACCTAGAGATCAAGACTTCTGGTGACCCTGGCCTAAGAAACAAGTCAAGTTGTTCAACATGGGCCTGGCTCAGAGGAAAGGCTCAATCCATTTAGGCTACTATCATTATATATTTTTTTAGGCCATGCCCTACGGCATGTGAATTTCAGCTCCCCAACTAGGGATCGAACCCAGGACCCCCTGCATTGAGAGCATGGAGTCTTAACCACTGGACCACCAGGGAAGTCCCTAGCTACTATCATTTTAATTTTTGGCAACCCCAAAATAAATACCTTTGTCTCTTGAAGCCTTAATTTCCTCATCTGTAAAATGGGCACATTGACACCTGCTCTGCATAAATCTACAATAAATAATTGAGTGAGAAATAAACACATGTCCCACCTTCACCGAGGAGTGGCCCTGGGTGAAAGTTCCTGCCCTTCTTTGTCACTCCCACCTCCCAGCTCTCCCCCTAGTCCCAGCAGTTAGGAATCCCCACCGCTGCTTGACCCAGAGGAAGAAGCCCCTGCTTCCCTCCCCTAGAAGCAGGAAGACTTCCCATCAGACTGCAGATACCCTGAAATCAGCACAGCCCTCCTCCCATCTGAACAACTGCCCTCATAGCTATAATCTACCCTCCCAACCCTTCTGGATGCAACTACGGCAGCCTGGGCAGTCACCCCATCCCACGATGTACTACAGCCATCTTTTGCTAGTTTCATCAGAAGCAACTGGTACATTTTTAAAAATTTTGAGAACTGGCTGTTAAACTGTTGGCAACTTGAATAAGTCACAGTGGGAATGTTTACACCACGGAAATTGGCAAATGGTACCAAAACAAAAAACAGACTTTTTTTTTTGGAGAATGAGTTTACCAGCATACAATTAATTCTATCCCCTTAGCAGACCCCCACCTGAGCCCCTCTCCTGCCCAAACATATAAAATACTTTGTATTTTTCTAAGTTTAAAAAGCTAAATTACTTTGATTTCTGCATGGTTTCTTTCTTTTCTGTGGGTACATGGTTCACCTTAGGAAACAAACAAACAAAAAAAACAGATTTCATATTCCCCTCTTAGCACCTCCACCTTTCAATATACATCCCTCATAGGAAGGCCCATTGTGACCTCTTTTCAAAGATTTCTTAACTCAAAGGGTCTTAGAAATGTTGACTCCCCGAAACCCCAAGTTATAGAAACTTTAGATTCTGAAATCCTGAAATCTTTGACTCCTGATCTTAGACTTGGAACATCCCAATTTGGGGATTTGTTTCAGAGTTAACAGGTGAGAAAATATTCCACCCCAGGGTAGTCAAACTAACCGTGTCCCCCTGGGAATTCTTCAGGAAACCCCATGCTGGAGCCATCCACTGCTCAGTGGGTCCAGGGATGGAATGAAGCCTTGCCTTTTCAGTTGAGCCAAGAGAAAGTCACTCAGTTGTATCCGACTCTTTGTGGACTATACAGTCCATGGAATTCTCCAGGCCAGAATACTGGAGTGGGCAGCCGTTCCTTTCTCCAAGGGATCTTCCTAACCCAGGGATCAAACCCTGGTCTCCCACATTGCAAGTGGATTCTTTACCAGCTGAGGCACCAGGGAAGCCCAAGAATACTGGAGTGGGTAGCCTATCCCTTCTCCAGCAGATCTTTCCAACCCAGGAATCAAACCAGGGTCTCCTGCATTGCAAGCAGATTCTTTACCAGCTGAGCTACCAGTTGAGCCAAAGATCAAGTATTTGGTGTGAGTTTATGGTCGTGTGTGTGTGTGTGTGTGTGTGAGCACTCAGGCACCCAGTCATGTCTCTTTGTGATCCCATGGATGATAGCCCACCAGGCTCCTCTATCTGTGGGATTTCCCAGGCAAGAATACTGGAGGAGGTTGCCATTTCCTCCTCCAGGGGATCTTCCCAGCCCAGGGATCAAACCCGAGTCTTTGGCATCTCCTGCATTGGCAGGCAGATTCTTTATACTATGCCACCTGGGAAGCCATGGTGTCATAAAATACATATATTTAAACGCTGGAATTTCACTCAAGGTGGCAAGATGCCCACACTCATTGTGAGAGGTGTCTAGGAGGCAAAGCTACCCTCCTGCCACTTCACATGCTTATGATGTTTACAGAAACCCCAAATGGCTCTCTCCCTCCTCAGTCATAGTTGAAGCTCTATGTAGTCCTTAATCAGAGAAAATTAAAATCACAGACATTTGGGGGTTGAAGGGACCTCACAGGCAGGCCCTGTCAAACGCTGAAATCTCTCGTACAGCATCGACCCCTCCCCCACTGAAGAGTTCATTCAGCATCTGTTTGAATTCCTTCAGTGGCAGGGAGCTCACCACCTTGCAAGACAGCTCTTGTCACTGTGACTCACCTTTAATTATGCTGTTGGAACAAGATGTCCCTTCCCATAGTGCCAATCCTTAATGAACATCTCCAAGCTCCTCCCCTACAGCAGCTGGGACATGGAACAAATCAGGGCCCGCCTGACTGGGGAGCCCTAAAGCACCAGTTTGGGGATAGAAATGACGCTCTGGGCGCTCAGAGAAGGACCAGTCACTCTAATGAGCCTGACGACTCCCTTGAAACCAACCGCCCCCCACCGCCACCAATTTGGCATGTAATTTCTGAATATTCATGGACCCCTAAAGTCCCATGATCCAGTCCAAATCTCTTATCACATAGATGAGAAAATTGCAGCCCAGAGACCAAAGAGACTTTCCCAAGGTCAAGGTCACTCAGTACTTAAGAGGCAAAATCAGGATCCAAACCTACATCTTCTGCCTCAAATCCTGCCAAGTTCCCCTCAGCCCACCCCACCTCCATCAGGCCATTTTCCAGCCCAGCCTAGACAAGCCCAGAATCTGAGATCTGAAGCAGAGCCTCCCCCCTGCTTTCCCAGCCTCCCCTCTCCCCATCCCTGGAGTTGGGGAGCGGTTAGATCTGCCTGGCAACCCTCAACCACAGTCGCCACAGGAGACCTTGGTGTGTACACAGGCCACTGAAGGGGGCGGACAGCTGGCCCGGTGATGGGTGGTTTTAATATTTAAACACAGTTTGCTGCTGCACAGCCAAAGGCAAAAGCCAGCTGCCTCCCTTTTCTTCTCCTTCCTCTCCTTCCTTCTTCCCCCCCTTTTTTTTTTTTAAATCTTTAATGTCTCCCGCCAGCCCGCCAGTGGGGGAGGTGTTGCTGGAGTGTCATATTTCAAAGGGTTGCCACAGCTGGAGGGATATTCAGAGCATTTCCAGCCAATCCATTGTGTATAAATACACAGATATATATATATAGGTTTCATTATCCCCTTCAGGGCTGCCAGAGAATATATTCTTTTAATATGTATAATATATTTGAGCTGCTACATGACTCGCTGAGGCAGGAGGGAGGGTGGGTGGCCC
Organism: Ovis canadensis; assembly: GCF_042477335.2. NCBI lineage: Eukaryota > Metazoa > Chordata > Mammalia > Artiodactyla > Bovidae > Ovis > Ovis canadensis. The sequence goes on along the minus strand of NC_091257.1, from coordinate 81,863,174 downwards.
ACAACTGACATTTCAGAGGCATTTCCAGGGAAGAGAAACAGCTGACTTTGGGAAAGGGGAGGACTGCGTTCAGTTGAGATTGGCTTCTGGGGTCCTGTCGCTAGGATGGAATGGGGTCCCCATCTTCTGCCTGAGCCCAGTGTGGAGATTTATCTGGTCCCTTGAGATGCTTCATCTGATCCTTTTGGGTATCTGTAGCTTTCCACTGATCGGTGGTGTTCAGCTATAACAAAAGATTTGAGGGCCACATTACCCTGACCTGCCACAGTCACAGAAGTTCAAGGCTGTATGCCTGCTGTGTGACCTTAGGCAAGTAGTTAAACTCTCTGAACCTTAGTGCCTTTGTCTGTAAAAGGAGATGTCAGGCCTGCCTTGCAGGGTGAAATCAGATCGTGTCGGTGAACATGGAAACAGATTGCCAAGTGGGTGCTCACAGTGGGGGACATGACCCACTTATGGGAATGAGGTTGGGGTGAGGGAGGGCTTCCCTGGAGAAGTGCCAGAGACCCCAGAGATGACTCCAGAAGAAGAGGGTCAGGGCAAGGGAATATTCCCTTCTCTCCCAAGCCAATATTCCCTACCTCCCAGGCCTGCAAGGCTAACGACCTTTAGGCCATTTAAGACCCACTAATGGGATGAGTCCAGAATGAACTGGGCTGCCCTCAGTGGGCAAGCTTAGTTTGGAGTGAGCCCAGGGCCCGAGTGCCCCTGACTTCCGCCTCTGCAAGTGCATGGTGCAAGGCTTGAACCTCTGTGTTTTGTGTCGCTTGCCAATTCCTCTGGGTGATTCCCCCAGCTACTTCCCAGGAAGCAAAGTAATATCTTTCTTAGTAGCTGGGATTATTTAGAAATGAGGTCAAAATTAAAAGGAGGCTTGTTTTCCCCTGGCATTTCTCAGCATCTCAAAAACTCTAGCAGCCTCTGCTCTTTTGTCTCTCTCGGAGTTCCCTCCTCATTCTCTTGCCACTGCCTCTTCCCTCACTTGGGTAGAGCCACCCGGGAGAGGAGGACAGAGGTCACCAGGGTCCCAGTGGAAACAGACACCCTGAGCTCTGAGGTAGGGGTTCCCCCAGATCGGTTGAATCAGCAACCCCGGGAAGCTTTCAAGTGGGTAGACTGGGGGCCCAGGGATCATATTTCCCAACACTCCAGGGTGATGCTGAGGCCACGTTTAGGCGCCACAAAGCTGAGCTCAGAACCACAATCCACCCCAAAGGCAGGGGAATAGAGGCAAGCTGGAGTCCGTCTTGGCATCCCTAAGAGTCTGCCAGCGGTCGTCAGTTCTGTGACCCTCCCTCTCCACTTGCTTTCCTCATACGCTTCCCCATCTCAGCACAGAGCACTCCCAACCACCTAACTCTTTAAGGCATCATCTTGGATCCTCCCCTGTCCCTTATCTCTCATCTAGCAGAATCCAGCACCCGCCTGGCCACCCTGATCTGAGGCACCAGCATTTCTCCCCTGAATTATTACTACTGCTTCCTCTCTGGCTGTCCAGCTTTCACGCCCTGCCCCAGCCCGTCCTCCTCCCAGCAGCCAGAAGGATCTTTTAAAAATATGAATCTGATCACTTTCCTTGCCCTGTTTCCCCCCTTTCCACATGCCTCGCCTGTGCATGACTGGCTCCATCTCATCTTTCAGCTCCTAGTTTAAATGTTGCCTCATTAGAGTCCCTCCCCTGACAGTTCTGGCCAAGAGCAGCCTCCCCCTCCTTGGTTACTCTTTATCTCTGCCCTTTCCTGGTTCCCTTCACAGCACTGATCCCAATTTGTAATTATTTGGTTGTTGTGTACTTGTTTGACAATCTGTCTCCCCACTCAGGAGGGGTAAGGTCCTAGGGGAAGGACCTCATTTTCCTGTTTATTGTTCCCTCCCCAGGACCCAGCACAAAGACTACTGCCCTGCGCTGGCTTCCATATCAAATTCTGGAAGAGCAGGTATTTGATTGGCCCAATTCATCATTTTGAGACAGGCTGCTTAGGTAATAAAAATACACACCCTCAGGTCAGATGACAATCCCATTTTCCAACTGAGCAGGGTCCAGGAATGAGCAGGGTGGTCTCATCTAGAAGCGGTTGTCTGGCCAGGGCAAGGATGGAGTCCCCAGGACACTGGTCCAGCCACCTCTTAAGCCACAGATGAAGCAGAAAGGACAGGAGAGAACTGGAGGAGATGGTTCCCTACACATCTGTTTTACAGATGAGTAAATAGGTCTTTGGGCTTTTCTCTGTGACTCAGTAGTAAAGAATCCACCAGCCAATGCAGGAGATGCAAGTACCATCCCTAGGTGGGGAAGATCCCCTGGAGGAGGATGTGGCAACCCACTCCAGTATTCTTGACTGCAAAATCCCATGGCCAGAGGAGCCTGAGGGGCTACAGCCAGACCAGACTTAGTGACTAAACAACATCAAAAGGGGCCTTCAGCCTCTCCCTTATACTGGGTGACTTCCAGAGGGGCAAGTCTCCCCAGCCTTGACCACCAGACCTCACCCCCAGGCTCACAGACCTCGCGGCAGCTAACGAAGTTCTCTGAGGGGATTGAGAGGTCGAGTCTATACCCCTGCCTCCGAGCAAGTCTGAGTGGCCCAGTGAGAAGACAGTCAGTCCCTCCGCTCTACCTCCCAGAGACGCCCTCCCTTCCCACGCCAAGTCTAGAGAAGGGTGTGGTGCGGTGGGAAATTGGGCCTGGGATTTGGGAGATCTCAGTTAGCCTGCCACCCGCTTTCTGAGCCTCAGTTTCCGTTTCTGGACGAGATGAAGTATTTTGAGGCTGCGGAAGTCTCGCACCCAGTCCAGCGCCGTCTCTCGCAGTCCCCAGTCCGCCCTCCGCCCGCAGCAAGGCTGCAGCGCAGCTTCTCCGCGGAGCGCCGGCGCCCCCTGCTGGAGCGAGATGGGAGGACAGCCCTGGCCCGGCCGCCTCCGGTGTCTCGAGGTGGCTTCCCGGGGGGTGGGCAGTACCACCGGGCCTGGAACCATGGGCTGGCACAGAGACATCGGGCTGGCAAGAGATTCAGATACACAAGGACACAGATACATTCCAGGGCCACCCTAAAACATGGGCCCAATACCACCCGCGCCCTTCCCATGGTTCTAGGAGCACAGAAAAGCAAGGGGCAGAGGATGGCAGAAGGTGTGCAGAGTTTGCACACATGGACCACAGTAGGGACTCGTATGTGTGTCTCGGAGGCCCTTCATGGTGTGTGAGGACGCGGAAGAGGGTGGGCTGCATAAACACCTGGTGAGGGAAAGGCCCCCAGGGCCCCAGCGCTGGGAGAAATGCCACACGCAGGGGCAGCAGGCTGAGTCCTAAGGGACACGAGAGGAGGCAAGCGCCTCTGCCACATCTCAGGGTTACAGGAGACCCTCAGGAATTCCAGCTGTGAGAATCAAGACCCCTGAAGCCACCATGTAACGATTTCGCCTCTCCTGTGTACATTGTTCCCCTGCGGGGCTCAGAAACTGTCAGCCTTCCCCAGCAACCACAGCAGGAACCGGCCACGGGGGAGGAGGTGCCCCCAAACCCAGCAGACCCCTGGCTCAGAGCCCTGACATTTGGAAATCAGCCCTCCTGACTTTTTATTCATTCATTGTGGACATGCCACGTGCTTGCTTGTCTGCATCCAGTGGTGAGCCAAGTCCAGCTCCGAAGATGCAGAGTAGGGAAAAGGGACTGTATACAAAAACCAAACAAATAGGTAATGTAATCCCGTTGATTATCCAGCAGGTTAACAGTTCAGTATACCCAAGAGAATTGAAAACATACCACCATATGTCCACCCGTAGATGTACGTGTGACTATTCATAGCAGCTTTAGTTCTGATACTTGAGAACTGGACACAGCGCAGGTGTCCATCAACAGGAAAGTGAACAAATCACCTGAGATCCATCCATATGGTGGAATACAGCTCAGCCACAGGACTGCATGAACCCCCTCACGACAAGCGTGTGCATGCATGCTTAGTTGCTCAGTTGTGTTATAACCTGTAACCCTCCAGGCTCCTCTCTGTCCATGGATTTCCCAAGCAAAAATACTAGAATGGGATGCCATTTCCTTCTCCAGGGGATCTTCCTGGACCTAGAGATCGAACCCGGGTCTCCTGCATTGCAGACGGACTCTTTTACCGTCTGAGCCACCATCAGTTCAGTTCAGTCGCTCAGTCGTGTCCGACTCTTTGTGACCGCATGAATCGCAGCACGCCAGGCCTCCCTGTTCATCACCATCTCCCGGAGTTCACTCAGACTCACGTCCATCGAGTCCGTGATGCCACCCAGCCATCTCATCCTCAGTCGTCCCCTTCTCCTCCTGCCCCCAATCCCTCCCAGCATCAGAGTCTTTTCCAATGAGTCAACTCTTCGCATCAGGTGGCCAAAGTACTGGAGTTTCAGCTTTAGCATCATTCCCTCCAAAGAAATCCCAGGGTTGATCTCCTTCAGAATGGACTGGTTGGATCTCCTTGCAGTCCAAGGGACTCTCAAGAGTCTTCTCCAACACCACAGTTCAAAAGCATCAATTCTTCGGCGCTCAGCCTTCTTCACAGTCCAACTCTCACATCCATACATGACCACAGGAAAAAACCATAGCCTTGACTAGACGGACAGTCGGCAAAGTAATGTCTCTGCTATTGAATACGCTATCTAGGTTGGTCATAACTTTTCTTCCAAGGAGTAAGTGTCTTTTAATTTCATGGCTGCAGTCACCATCTGCAGTGATTTTGGAGCCCCCCAAAATAAATTCTGACACTGTTTCCACTGTTTCCCCATCTATTTCCCATGAAGCAATGGGACCGGATGCCATGATCTTCGTTTTCTGAATGTTGAGCTTTAGGCTCTTTTTCGCTCTCCTCTTTCACTTTGATCAAGAGGCTTTTTAGCTCCTCTTCACTTTCTGCCATAAGGGTGGTGTCATCTGCATATCTGAGGTTATTGATATTTCTCCCGGCAATCTTGATTCTTGTGTTTCTTCCAGTCCAGCGTTTCTCATGAGCCACCATGGAAGCCCCATAATGATGAGAGAGAATCTCAGAAACAATATGGTGAGCAAAGGAAATCAAACACAAAAGAACATGTGCAAAATTATTCCATGTATGTGGAATTCTAGAAAAGAAATAGCTGAGCTATAGTGACAAAAAGTGGACGGGTGAGTGCGTTGGGCAGGGAGAAAGCCATCTGACTGAACTTTGGAGAGTGATGGAAGTGTTGATTCCAGTGCATACATATTTGTTAAAACTTGGCAGACTGCACACGCTAAATGAACGTCTTGTAAGTTATACCACAATAAAGCGGTTTTTTAAAAGATGCAATACCAAGAGCTATAAAAACAATAGAATGAAGGGAAAAGGAGTGTGTTTAGGATTATGTGGTCATAGATGCCTCTTTGAGGAGTCAATATTTAAACTAAGAATGGAAATAGATGAGCTGGACTTGGGTGTGTCTTAGGGGAAACATCTCAGGGGCAGGACCTGCAAGTGCAAAGGCCCTGAGGCAGGAAGGCCCCTCCCTCCATGTGCCAATCACCTGAAACAAAGCTTATGCCAGCAGATACCCAAGGGCTGCCAATCACTGGCCTAAATGAAACAATAAAAAGGAGGCTTTCTACCCCTTCCACAGTCTTGGTTTTCTGGTTGTGCCTACAGACTGCTATAACTGGTGGGCTATTAGGGTACACACTAGCTCTGGGTTTCATTTGGGTGGATGAAACCTACATCTCCAGGGCAGGAGGGAGACATAGGGGTATCCCTGGCATTTCTTGCTTCTCTGTCTCCCCTGGGGTCCCCTGAAGGCAGACCCTGAGCAAAGGATGCAGGTGCTTTTGCAGGGCAGTGGTCCCAGGAGGCACAATCTAAGAGCAAGAAGTGAAAGAAGGGAAGAAAACTTAATACAGGGTTGTTAATGTGGGGCTCCTGCTGTGTGTAATGGGGGCTGCATCTGGCTGGGGGCCTCTGGGACACTGCATGAAGCACACGAATGAGGGCCAGTCCTGGGACATGAATTCAGCTAGTCCAGCTGCCTGGTGTGTAGGCTGACCCGGTTCTGGCTAGAGAATGCTCACTGGCAGAGAGACACTCAGAAAGATGTCAGCGAGGATGGTACTGTCTGCGAGCCACCTGCAGCATGGGCTGAGGGAGGGGGATGAGCAGGGCACCAACCGCATCTGCTGCAGCATCTGACTGGGAACACGGGGCAGGAACTATAGAGTTCTGCAAATTATATTTCATTGCAGGATATAAGAATCCGAGTCTTATAAGGTGAAGCCACTCTAACATGACTGACTCTGGCACCACCTTAAAAGTAGCCTGGTCCCTTCAAGCCAAAAACCAGGGCTTCCCCCAACTCCTCATCTTTTTTACTCCCATATCCAATCAAACCCCAAGACCCATGGATTCTTGCCTCCTTCCTGCCCTCTAGGCTCTGGACTCATGTCCTCCTATCACTCCCCAGTCAAGCCAGGTGGCCAATGAGCAGGCAGAGTGAGCCTCAACGTTCCAGCCTTGCCTTGCTCCTCCCTCGTTTCATCCTTGCTATGGCGCCCACCAGCCTCAGCAGTATTCATCAGTCATCTATCCCTGATCTACCTGCTTTTGTTATTTACTTAATATTTTCCTTCAAGTTGACTCGCCTGTTTGATTTATGTACATTTATCTTCAAAACAAAACTATTAAAAATCCCATCCTATTTTAAAATCCTTGTGAAATTATGAATTTGACATCCTATCTAAAACCATCCAGCCTCTTTCCTCTTTCCCTCCTTGGTACCCTCTTGGGGATCAGGAGTGGGTGTTTGGGTGGGCATCCTAGGGGGGCTATGTCCATCAGCAGGGAGCCTGAGTCTGGGTACCACTGCCAGCCCCCAGCTACTCCCTCGACATTCTATCTAAGCTTTAGCATCTCCCTCCTGGAATACCAGCTCTCTTCTGGCAGCCCTCTCTGCCGCTTATCCTCCTTACCCCATCCAGACCACCTCACACTGATGCTTTATAACCCAGGGTTGGCCACACTACACCCCTGCTCAACCCCCTTCAGTGGCTCCCAGACCCCTGAGACAGGGTCTGAACTCCTTTCAGCATTGGAGGATTTCTTGACCTCACTCCCTCCACCTCCTCTGCCTCCTCAACTCCCACCCTACACACACACACACACACACAATTAGGGTAGCACTCACCTGCTCCCAGGCTTTTAGCTACACTGTTCCCTCTTCCTGACATCTTCTTCCCACATCTTTATGTACCTGATGCTCTTCTCTTCATCCTTCAAAACCCATTTCAAATAGCAATTGCTTTCTAGATTGTATTCACTCTCTGAGCTCCCAGAAGAATTAATTTCTCTCTCATCTGGCTTCCCACACTCCTCTGCCCCTTGTCTGTTACAGCACAAATCATCCGGTGTCATAGAAGCTTGTCTAGATGCTTCTCTTCCTATGCGGCTGGGGGTGTTTCTTTTAAGGAAAAGGGTCTGAGGTGTGTCTTATTCATAAAGCATTCACAAACACTTATTTAGTACCTTCTGTATACTAGGCACAGTGAAGGACATGGCAGATACAGTCATGAGCAAGACAGACCCAGTATTTCTCTTCGGAATCTCACAGCCTCAAGGGACTAAATACACAGACAAACAAATGAGTATATAACTTCCAGATTGTGGTAAATGCTATTAAGAAAGCACCCTCGGTGTTTGGAGACAGAATGATGAGGAATCCATTTGGACAGAGCGGAATAGAAGGCCTTTTGTCGGGTGGCATTTGAGCTGCATCCTGAGGAAGACAGCAGGAAGAAAGGCTGAGGGCAGTGTTCCAGGCAAAGAAAACAGGCCCTGAGTTGGGAAAGTGATATATTTCCTGATGAGCATGGAGGTCAAGGTGTCTGGAGTAAGAAGGAGAGCAAGATGAGGTTACGAGGATGATGGTGTCTAGGTACTTTCCCTGGTGGTCCAGTGGTTAAGGATCCACCTTCCAAGGCAGGGTATGCGGGTTTGATCCCTGGTAGGGGAACTAAGATCCCACATGCCGCAGGGCAACTACTGAGCCCACACACTCCAGAGCCTACGTGCACCAACGAAGATCCAACACAGTCAAAATTAAAAAAAAAAAAGGGATGGTGGTAGGCAGATGTCACAGAATGGAGGAGACATAGCTGACGGTGCTTCAGTCATCAGCGTGCACACCCCCTGCTGGCTTCCTGTGTCTTGCTGCCTGAGAGTCACTTACCCACAGCCTTGAGCCTGGCTGAATTTCGAGAACAAGTGAGGAAAGTTAAAGCCCAGGGTGACCCTGGATCAATGAGGATCAGAATTTAAGGGATAAACTCCCCCATCTTCCCTTGGGGCCAAGATGAGTCCAGGATGTGCCCTGGGAAGGGAGACACGTGGGGCACGAAATTTGAGACTTTCACAGTTGTGCAAGCCTCGAGTCAGCATCTGAGAGCAAGCACCTCCTTAACTGTTTTTATAATCACTTTATCGAGATGTAATTCGAATACTATAGAGTTCACCCTCTTAAAGTGCACCATTCAGCAGGTTTTAGTATATTCACAAAATTGGACAACCGTCACCACTCTCTAATTTCAGAACATCTTCATCACCCTGAAAGGAACTCTGAACCCGTTAGTCATTTCCTGTCTCACTCCCGTCTCACCCCAGCCACAGGCAGCCTCCTTTCTATCTCCATGGATATGCCTACTGTGGACATTTCACAGAAACGGAATCATCAGTACGTGACCTTTTGCGACTGGCTTCTCTCACTTGCTGTTGTTCGGTCCCTAAGTCGTGTCTGACTCTGCAACCCCAGGGACTGTAGCCTACCAGGTTCCTCCGTTCTCCACTATCTCCCAGGGTTTACTCAAATTCATGTCCACTAAGTCAGTGATGCTATCAAACTATCTATCCTCTTTCACTTATCATCCAGCATACCATGGTGTGTCAATACTTCATTCCTTTTTTATGGCTGAATAACATTTCATTGTCTGGATAAACCACGTTTCATTTATGCATTCCTCAGTTCATGGACATTTGAGTCGTTTCTACTTTGGGGCTATTATGACAAACGCTGCTATGAACATTCATATATGGTTTTTCATTTCTCTTGGGTGAATTACTGGGTCATATGTTAACTCTGTTTAACTGTTTAAGGAGTTGTTTTCTACACTAGCTGTACCATTTTACAAGCCCAGCAACAGCAAGTGAGGGCCCCAGTTCCTCCACACCCTCGCCAGCTCTTGTTCTTGTTCGTCTTTTGGATCGGAGCGATGTGGTGGGGTGGCGGGGTGGGAAGTGGTACCTCGTGGTTTCTCCTTGGCTTTGGCACCCTAGATACCTCGCTTGCCTCACCCTAGTCCCGGCTCCCGGTTCCTCGCCAGTCCATGGGGGCCCTTCGGATTCAGATACCTTCATCTCCCCCTAGTCCCTCCGAGTGTCCTCTGTGGGACTGAGCCCGTGGTCCACAGCGGCAACACACCGTCACAGCGCCCCCTGTTGGCCTGCCCGCTCATCTCGCTTCCCAACTCCCCACGCACGCTTCCTGTGATCACCTCCCGTTTAAAGTTCTTGCCCCCAATCCTTATCTCAAAGTTTGTTTGAAAGGAACCTGAACTAAGACATATTGCCGGAAGGGTCGCAGTGAGGAATTAACATTGAAACTCTCTAGAAGTGACAAGAGCTCTAAGCAGTCTGGGAGGCTGTCATCGTCCTGGGACTGGCACTTGCCCACGGGCAGGTGGAGCTGGGTCCCGGAGACTACGGCTACAGGGCCCTGGGGTTCCTGGGTCTAATGCCTGTGCACCGGTATGTGGGCCTGGGTGCTGGGCACTCTGGCAGGCAGGGCTGAGTCTAGGAGCGGGTGTGGGCTAGGGGTTCTTAAGGCAGCCTGTCTGCTGGTGGGCGGGGACGGAAGGGAAGGGGGGTAAGAGGAAGAAGGGGCGAGGGGGGAGGGGGGAGGGGGGAGGGGGGGTGCTGTGTCATCACCCAGTTAGTTGCTTGGCTTGAAGTGTTCCAGTACTGGTACCTACTGTTGGGCTGGGGCATGGCTGGCTCCTGACGCTGGTAAGCTAAAGGGAGGATTCCACAGTGGCACCTGCTAGCACCAGTGTCTACATGGTAGAACTGTCACCGAAAGAAGTGTGTGTGTGGATTCGGCTCAAAAAGCCAATAAACAGGCCAGGCTGGTGGAAACGAAACTTTGCTTTATTTCAGATACCGGCAACTGTGGGGTAGAGGGACATCTGTCCAAAGGCCACCCCCCTCAACTCCCAACAAGCAAGGGACCAAGAGCTTTTATAGGCAGAAGTGGGAGGCAGCTACATGCAGAAACAGCACATCTTCTAACTCCTCTAACAGTCATCTTCAGATTGGTCATCAGTGGTCTAGCCAGCGTCATCTTGGTTGTTATAGGTACAGTGACTCTTCAGTGCCAGGATCCATTTGTTCCCATTTCTTTGCGGCCAGATCTCAGAACTGCGGCAGCTCATGTTCTGGGTACAGTCTGGCTATCAGGTAGCTAACTTCTCCACCTGGTGCTTTAGACTCGATAAGAGAGCTCACAGGATATAGCTCATGGCTCAGAATATTATCTGTAGCCCTTGAGAAAGAACTAAAGGTCCTTGACTGTGCTTCCTGACTACATTATTATTATTTTGTCTCCTTAGACTGTCTCCCTTTGTTTCTGCATTTCTCACTTCTCTGATTAAACTTACTCTTTGACTAAAGTTTTCCACAGACAGAAGGCAGGCAGAGGACATGGGGCGGGGGAGGCGGGGCAAGGACCATAGGATCTAATCTATTTCAGAATGAGCTTGCAAAGATGGGAGGGAGTGTCTGTGTCCCCAGGGTGAGCCCCAGTTGCCTGCTGCCTCTCTGGGAGACTCTCCAAGATCAGCAGGTAGGTCCGAGGCAGGCTCCTTTCACATTTTTGTATGCGTCTGCCCTGGGTCCTGGAACACGTGTGATTTTGTGAGTGCCCTTTGTTATGCCCAGTGTTCAAGTCCCCAAAACTGAGAGAATAAGACATCCACAGCAATGAAAAAGCATAAAGGGGTTTATTGCTAGCTCGAGCTAGGGCTCAAGTCTCATCCAGCACAGTGGAGTCTTGATGAGAGCCCCGAGCTTTGAATCACAGCTGCTTATATACAGGCGGTCTTTTGTCTCAGCAATAGTGTAGTTGGCGTGTGGTGATTGACTCAACCTTGGGTCATCGTGGTGATTGACTTAACCTTGGCGTCATGGGGGGGGGGGGTGGACCTTGGTGTCATCAGGGACCTTGGTGTTATTGGGGACCTTGGTGGGGCTTCCCAGAATTATGACTCATGCTTACAAGAACCTGAGGCCTAGGCCCAGTGTGGCCCGTCGAGCCTGTCATCGCTCAGGTCAGGTCCCAACATTCTCCCATCTTTTGATCATATGGAGGAATCTTCCTCTATCTGAGGGTCCAGGGTGATTCGTCTGGGTCCTGTCGACGGGTGAGCTTCATCTTTAAAGGGTTGGAGGGATGTGGTGTCACCTTCCATTCTCTCTGGGCCTTTTCCTGTTCTTCCGGAGTGGCACAGCACACGTGGTTATAGTGCACCCAAGGTCCAATGCCGTCGACCTTCAGGGAGGTAGGGGTAGTAAGAAGAAAAACCTAAGGGCCCTTTTATCTAGGCTCTAATGTCTTGATTTGATGCTGTTTGAGGGGGTATTATGTGCTCGGAAGAGAGCGAAGGGAAGGCGAGTCACCCAGTCCCCATCAGTCTCTATTGCCAGTTTTGCCAAAGTTTTTTTTAGAGTCCAATTCATTCTTTTTACCTGTCTTGAGCTCTGGGGATTGTATTTGCAATGTAGTTTCCATTTGGTCCCCAGAGCTAAGGCCAGTCCCTGAACAATTTGACTCACAAAAGCAGGTCCATTATCAGAGCCAATGGTTACCGGCAGCCCAAACCTAGGCACTATCTCTTCTAGGAGTTTTTTAGCTACCATTGTTGTTGTTTCCCTCTTAGTGGGATATGCTTCCATCCACCCAGAGAAAGTATCGACCAGAACTAACAGATAACGGTACCCATACTTGCCCGGCCTTACCTCTGTAAAATCTATCTCCCAGTGTTGTCCCGGCCTTTCTCCTAGGTACCTTACACCCGTGTGCTGTCCTTTTCCTGGTCTCATCATCTGGCATGCCTTACAGGCACAGACTATGTCTTGTATAGTTGCCTTTTGTCGGGGAAACCGCAGACGCGCTGTCTGTAAGAGTGCTAGAGTCTTTTTCTCTCCCAGATGGGTGGTCTGATGTAGGTGCATGCAAAGGTGTCGACCCAAGTTAGCCGGAAGCAATAAGTTGTCATTTTGGTCTCAATACCATCCGTCTTTGCTCTCCAGACAGTTGGCATTCTCTTGAATCCAGCTTAGATCGGAAGAGGAATACTTGAGGGTCGGGGGCAGGGTTCCCATTCCCGGGGGTGGCAATCCCACAGTCAATATGGGGGTTTTACAGTCTCTGAGGGCTGCTTGAGAATCTCTTCAATGGCATGGGGAGTGTAGACCAGGAGCTGTTATCCATACGTTAACTTGTCGGCATCATGGACCAGGAGAGTAGTGGCTGCGATGATTCGGAGGCAGGGTGGCCACCCCGTGGCCACTGGATCTAGTCTTTTAGAGAGGTAGGCTACAGGTCGCTTTTAAGGCCCCCATTGCTGCATCAAGACTCCCTTTCTTACTCCCAGTTTTTTATCCACAAACAGTTGGAAGGGCTCAGACGGGTTAGGGAGAGCAAGGGCCAGGGCTTTCAGCAGAGCCTGCCGAAGTTCTTGAAATGCCTGTCTCATTGGCTCAGTCCAAGTCCAGTTTTTATTTTCCCTGCTCCCTTCATATAATGGCCAGGCCTTTTCAGCAAACCCCAAGATTCACAGCCTGCAATACCCAACAGTCCCAAGAAATTCTCTCACTTGACTAGGAGTAAGGACTGAGCATTGGGCCCCCGTGTCCACCATGAAGCCGACCGGTTTCCCCTCCACATGTATAGTTACCCAGGACTCGGGGAGGGGGGCTGAGCCCTGACCCCCCCCAATCGCTATCATCTCCTGCATATAAGACGAGGGCCCCCGGGGAAGGTGCTTCTTCCCTGGTGGGCTTTTCCCCCGGTTTTCTTTTAGGGCACTCTCTTTTCTAGTGTCTTTGCTCTTGACAATATGCAACATTGGTCCTTTCTTAGTCTCTTTCTTTCGTCTCTCAGCCTGACTTTACTAGTTCCCTGAGAATTAGCTCCTTGTCTCACCCCTGCAAAGAATATCTGGGCTAATTCTTTTTGATCTTGTGGTTTTCCTCGGCCCTGAACTCTCTCTCTTTCCCTCTAACACGTTCTTTTCTTTCTACTGGAGTTTCCCTATGGTTAAAAACCCTCTCTGCTGCCCTCACCAGGTCTTGTATGGATTGTTCCCCTAACCTCTCTATTTTCTGCAGTTTTTTTCCTGACATCCGGGGCTGCCTGATTCACAAATGCTAGCATAACTGCCGCGCGTGACTCATCAGCCTGTGGGTCCATGGGGGTATATTGCCTAAAAGCTTTTATTAATCTTTTAAGGAAGGCTGCCGGGCTCTCATTTGGCTCCTGCCTAACCAGATTTACCTTAGCCAAATTTGTTGGTTTTCTGGCGGCTGCTCAGAGACCAGCCATAAGAGTCTGGCGGTACACTCAGAGACGCTCCCTACCTTTAGCGTGCTCAAAGTCCCATCGGGGCCGCGTCAGGGGGAATCTCTCATCAATCAGATTAGGTTGCATTGTAGGTCTCCCATCTACCCCTGGAACATTTTTTTGTGCTTCTGACAATATCCATTCGCGTTCCTCTGTGGTGAAAAGCCCTTGTAATAGCTGCTGACAATCATCCCAAGTGGGGTTATGGGTGAAAAGAATGGATTTTAAAAGGTCAATGAGGCCCTGAGGCTTTTCAGCAATAGTGTGCCATTCCAGAGGAACAAGAAATCATTAGTTTGTTCTTCATTAACACCGATAGATTTCGTGCTCTAGACTTAAAATCAGAAAAGTGGTCAGTCATAAGGGACAAAGGAGTAGAAGTTGCTTGCCCCCTGATTACAGAGAAGAACACAGGAGACAAATGAACACATAAAGAGCAGAGACAATGCTGGCACTCACACAGATACGACAAACAGATAACAAATACACATTGGCCGAGAACACAGCACTAGGTCTTCCTGGGCCCCCCTGAAACTTCCTTTCCCTTGAGGTTATCTTACCAACAAGGTGTCCACAGAGCCAGCCGCCTTCCCAGCACAATACCGGGCCTTGGCCTTACGCTGGCTAGGTGTAATCCCCTTATAGAGCCAGCCGCCTTCCCAGCACAATGCTGGGCCTTGGCCTTATGCCGGCTAGGTCGACCTCTTTCAGGTTAAGGAACCCCTTCTGCCAGGAGGGTGTTATTCCCCTCAGTTAAAAGGAATCCCAGACGAGCCCCCAAATGTTATGCCCAGTGTCCGAGTCCCCAAAATTGAGAGAATAAGACGTCCACAGCAATGCAAAAGCATAAAGGGGTTTATTGCTAGCTCGAGCTAGGGCTCAAGTCTCATCCAGCACAGTGGAGTCTTGATGAGAGCCCCGAGCTTTGAATCACAGCTGCTTATATACAGGCGGTCTTTTGTCTCAGCAATAGTGTAGTTGGCATGTGGTGATTGACTCAACCTTGGGTCATCGTGGTGACTGACTTAACATTGGCATCATTGGGGGGGACCTTGGTGTCATCGGGGACCTTGGTGGGGCTTCCCAGATTTATGACTCATGCTTACAAGAACCTGAGGCCTAGGCCCAGAGTGGCCCGTCGAGCCTGTCATGGCTCATGTCAGGTCCCAACACCCTTTAAGAGTGGAGTCTGTACTTCCTACAGTCCTCTGGGACTCTTGAAAGGAAGCCCTGCTTCCCTTCAAAGCCAGATGTTCTAGGGATTCATCTTCCTGGCCCAAACCCCTGGGGTTGGGGAACCTGATGTGGGTCCCAGGCCCCTCACTCCTTGCAGAGAACCTTCCTATCTTGTTGTGCTTCCTTCTTTGTAACCTGTGTTGCAGCAGATCTTTTC
Organism: Ovis canadensis; assembly: GCF_042477335.2. Lineage (NCBI taxonomy): Eukaryota > Metazoa > Chordata > Mammalia > Artiodactyla > Bovidae > Ovis > Ovis canadensis. Next base: position 81,848,140 of record NC_091257.1, on the reverse strand, counting down.
TGGTAGGTTCCAGTCTTTTTCATCAATGCTTATGCTATCAGCAGTTGTAATTTTGGTGTGCCTGTGAAAGGTAGTGGGGCTTTGGGGTCTTTCTAACACCCTCTCAGCCAATCTTTCTACTCACTTTAGTTACTACACAGCTTACTTAAAAGCTTTTATTGTGGCAAAAATACACATAAGTATTTTATCCTTTTTGGCGCTATAGTAAAGGAAATTTTTTTCTTAGTTTCCTTTTCAGATTGTTCGTTGTTTGTGAACAGAGATGCAGCTGACTTTTGTGTGTTGACTTTGTCTCCTGCTAATTTGCTGGATTCATTTCTTAGTTCTAACAGGTCTTTGGGTGAAATCTTGAAGGTTTTACATAAAGGATCATATCATCTATGAAGAGAGATCACTTTATTGTTTGCTTTCCAATTTGGATGCCTTTTATTTCTTTTGATTTCTTAACCTGGTTAGAACTTTCAGTACTGTGTTGGATAGAGCTGGTGAAAACAGACATCCTTGCAAGAGCTTTCAGTTTTTCACCATTGAGTATGATGTGCACTGTGGGTTTTTATGTATGGCTTTTATTATGCCGAAGTAGTATCCTTATTACTAGTTTGTTGAGTGTCTTTCTCATGAAAGGTCATGGCATGTTTTTCAAGGACTTTTCTGTATCTGTTGAGATGGTCATGGGGGGTTTCTTTCCCCCTTTATTGTGTTAATGTGGTGCATTACATTGATTGATTTTTGTATGTTGAGCCATCCTTGCCTTGCAGGGATAAATTTCATTTGGCCATGGTGTATAATCATTTTAATATGCTGCTGAAGCAATATTTTTATGGATCCACCTGATAGATTAATGAAAATAAAACAAAAATAAACAAATGGGACATAATCAAACAAAAGTTTTTGTAGAGCAAAGGAAACCATAAACAAAATGAAAAGACAACACTCAGAATGGGAGAAAATAGTTGCAAATGAATGATGGACAAGGAATTAATCTCTCCAAATATATAAATAGCATATGCAGCTCAATATCAAAACAATGACTACAACACAATCAAAAAATAGGCAGAAGATCTAAATAGACTTTTCTCCGAAGAAAATATATAAATGGTTAAAAAGCACATGAAAAGATGCTCAACATCACTAACTATTAGAGAAATGCAAAAATCAAAACTGCAATAAGGTATCACCTCAGAATCATAATGGCTATCATCAAAGTCTGCAAACAATAAATGCTGGAGAGGTGGAGAAAAGGTAAGCTTCCTTCACTATTGGTGGGACTGTAAACTGGTACAACCACAGTGGAGAACTATATGGAGGTTCACTTAAAAAACTAAAAATAGAGTTATCATATGATTCAGCAAACCCACTTCTACATACATCAGGAGAAAAACATTTATCAAAAAGATACATGCATCCCAATGTTCATTGCAGCACTGTTTACATTATAGGGGTCCCAGAAGGAGGAGAGAGAGAGAAAGGACCTGAGAAAAAATTTGTAGAATTAATAGCTTAAAACTACCCTCACCTGGGAAAGGAAATAGTTGTCCAGGAAGCACAGAAAGTCCTAGGCAGAATAAACCCAAGGAGGAATACACCAAGACTTATAGCAATCAAAATAATGAAAATTTAAAACAAAGATAAAATGTTAAACGCAGCAAGGGAAAAGCAACAAATAACATAGAAGGAAACTTGCATAAGATCACCAGCTGATTTCTCAACAGAAACTCCACAAGCCAGAAGGGAATAGCATGATATATTTGAAGTGATGAAAGGGAAGAATCTACAACCAAGGAAACTACCCAGCAAGGCTCTTGTTCAGATTTGATGGAGAAATCAAAAACTTTCCGGATAAGCAAAAGTTAAGAGAATTCAACACCACCAAACTACCTTTACAACAAATGCTAAAAGAACTTCTCTAGGCAGGAAACACAAGAGAAGGAAAAAATCTAAACAAAATAAACCCAAAACAATTAAGAAAATGGTAATAGGATGATACATATCAATAATTACCTTAAATGTAAATGAATTAAATGCACCAGCCAAAAGACATAGACTGGCTGGGCAGATGAAAACGTGTATGTATGCATTTCCACTTACCACATCACTCTACTTAACCCCTAAAATTGTACATAAGTATTTTATATTATCTTGTTAGCTTACTCGTGTTTCCATTATGGCTTGCAATTGTAACTATCTTTTATTTTTTGTCTGGTTATTGATTGTGAAAACTGAAAAACATCTTTTACTATTGGGATTGTGTGAGTGACTATTGTGATTATGTAACTGCTGCTGCTAAGTCGCTTCTGTCGTGTCTGACTCTGTGTGACCCCATAGATGGCAGCCCACCAGGCTCCCCCCCCTCCCTAGGATTCTCCAGGCAAGAACACTGGAGAGGGTTGCCATTTCCTTCTCCAATGCATGAAAGTGAAAAGTGAAAGTGAAGTCGCTTAGTCGTGTCCAACTCTTAGTGACCCCATGGACTGCAGCCTACCAGTCTCCTCTTTCTATGAGATTTTCTAGGCAAGAGTACTGGAGTGGGTTGCCACTGCCTTCTCCAAAATTATGTAACTATTATAGGCTTAATATCATTGTATCATGACTGGTCAACAGAAAAAAATAGAATTCTATATCACCATAACTACCACTTAATAGAAAAACCTGTGATTACTTTTTAAAATGCAGATGCATATCAGAATTATCTTGGAATGTTTTGAAAACTACAAATGCCCAGTTAGTGCTTTTTTCCTCCAAAGCTCCAGATGTGTTGCTAAGGAATAGCCATGTTTAAAAACAACTGGACTATATGATTGTTATTTTGCTTTTCTCTAGTTTGCTTCACTTTTCTATGTCATATTCAGCGCTCCCATCTCATTTAGTTTATGTTTTCCAATTTCTCCATCTCTTTTTTATATATTCTTTCTCAAGTCTTTATCAAGCATAGTAGAAAAGGTTTTTTTGCATGAATATATACATGTTTGGATAATATAATATATATATTTTAGAAAACTTAGGAACTTCTGCCTAGCTAAAAAATTTATGACATTTTGATTCCATTTGTTTGACTTAGCATGAATAGAACACTAGATTTCTAATTTATATTCACTCAAAACTTTGATAAAGTTCCATGTATTTTGGCATCTAATATTACTGCTAAAAGTCTAGAAAGTTTATCATATTAGTGATTTTAAAAAATTTCCTTTTGATGAAGCTTGAAACTTCTAATCAAATTCTGAGAATATAAAGAAATACTATGTTGTTAAAAAAAACAGGGAATTAACATGTGATGCAGTATTATTAGCTAAAATACAGATTTTGTTCAAATCTCACAAGATTTTTTGCTAGTGTCCATTATTTGTTTTCATACCCACTCAAGATTCCACATTGTATTTAGTTGCATTGAGCAGCTTCAGCTGCATGCAACAAATTCTGGTAAATTCTCTTTTAATTTTTATTCTGTTACAAATATTTTCTAACTTTTCTTGTTATGGCTTCTTAAATACACCCATCATTTAAAAGTGGCATTTAATGTCCAAGACTAGAGATCTCTTCAAGAAAATTAGAGATACCAAGCGAACATTTCACGAAAAGATGGGCTCGATAAAGGACAGAAATGGTAGGGACCTAACAGAAGCAGAAGATATTAAGAAGAGGTGGCAAGAATACATGGAAGAACTATACAAGAAAGATCTTCACGACCCAGATAATCATGATGATATGATCACTAATCTAGAGCCAGACATCTTGGAATGTGAAGTCAAGTGGGCCTTAGAAAGCATCACTATGAACAAAGCTAGTGGAGGTGATGGAATTCCAGTGGAGCTGTTTCAAATCCTGAAAGATGATGCTGTGAAAGTGCTGCACTCAATATGCCAGCAAGTTTGGAAAACTCAGCAGTGGCCACAGGACTGGAAAAGGTCAGTTTTCATTCCAATCCCAAAGAAAGGCAATGCCAAAGAATGCTCAGACTACCACACAATTGCACTCATCTCACATGCTAGTAAAGTAATGCTCAAAATTCTCCAAGCCAGGCTTCAGCAACATGTGAACCGTGAACTCCCTGATGTTCAAGCTGGTTTCAGAAAATGCAGAGGAACCAGAGATCAAATTGCCAACATCCGCTGGATCATGGAAAAAGCAAGAGAGTTCCAGAAAAACATCTATTTCTGCTTTATTGACTATGCCAAAGCCTTTGACTGTGTGGATCACAATCAACTCTGGAAAATTCTGAAAGAGATGGGAATACAACACATGTAAGAATTAAAGATTTTAAAATTAAAAAAATAATAAATAAAATATTAAAAAAAAAACATACCATAGCTAATAAATTTGACCAAAAAAAAGAGATGGGAATACCAGACCACCTGACCTGCCTCTTGAGAAACCTGTATGCAAGTCAGGAAGCAACAGTTAGAACTGGACATGGAACAGACTGGTTCCAAATAGGAAAAGGAGTACATCAAGGCTGTATATTGTCACCCTGCTTATTTAACTTCTATGCAGAGTACATCATGAGAAACGCTGGACTGGAAGACACACAAGCTGGAATCAAGACTGCCGGGAGAAATATCAATAACCTCAGATATGCAGATGACACCACCCTTATGGCAGAAAATGAAGAGGAGCTAAAAAGCCTCTTGATCAAAGTGAAAGAGGAGAGCAAAAAAGTTGGCTTAAAGCTCAACATTCAGAAAATGAAGATCATGGCATCTGGTCCCATCACTTCATGGGAAACAGATGGGGAAACAGTATCAGACTATTTTGGGGGGCTCCAAAATCACTGCAGGTGGTGACTGCAGCCATGAAATTAAAAGACGCTTACTCCTTGGCAGAAAAGTTATGACCAACCTAGATAGCATATTCAAAAGCAGACGTTACTTTGCCGACTAAGGTCCGTCTAGTCAAGGCTATGGTTTTTCCTGTGGTCATGTATGGATGTGAGAGTTGGACTGTGAAGAAGGCTGAGCACTGAAGAACTGATGCTTTTGAACTGTGATGTTGGAGAAGACCCTTGAGAGTCCCTTGGACTGCAAGGAGATCCAACCAGTCCATTCCGAAGGAGATCAGCCCTGGGATTTCTTGGGAAGGAATGATGCTAAAGCTGAAGCTCCAGTACTTTGGCCACCTGATGCGAAGAGTTGACTCATTGGAAAAGAGTCTGATGCTGGGAGGGATTGGGGGCAGGAGGAGAAGGGGACAACCGAGGATGAGATGGCTGGATGGCATCTCAGACTCGATGGACGTGAGTCTGAGTGAAGTCCAGGAGATGGTGATGGACAGGGAGGCCTGGCGTGCTGCGATTCATGGGGTCGCAAAGAGTCGGACACGACTGAGCGACTGAACTGAACTGAATGTCCAAGTACATGGGTTTTAAAAGTATCTTTGATATTAATTTCTCATTTTGATGTTAATTTCTCACTTAAATACTTTCTTCTCTGCAATCACTCTGTGTTTTTTAAGTCTTCTAACTTTATTGAGGCTTTCAATGGCTAAGTCAAAGATCTATCTTGGTAAATGTCACACTGCATTTGAAAATATGTGAGCTATTTTCAAATATCTTTTTATATTGATCTCTGACATAATCCACAGTGATGAGAGAACAGACTGTATTTTTTCAATACCTTTAGACTATGAAACTTTTGCGCCTGGTCTTATTCCCTGGATATGCTCCAGTGTTTCCTAGTTTATAGTCTATGCAAACTTGAATAGAATTTGTATCCTACTGTTGTATGAAAATTGTATAAATCTTAGTTATGTTGAATTTGTTCATAGTGCTTCCCAGCTCTACTACTTTCTTCTACTTCTCTGTATATTCATTCTATTAATTTTTGAGAGTTTGATACTGAAACTCCAACAAAAAATCTTAATTTATCTACTTAAAAGATAATTGTTATATATGGTAGAACTATATGTAACTTTGTTCTATATTTTCGAAGTCTCCTGTAAATGTGTTATCATGTTTTCATAATTTAAAAAATAAAAAAGGAAGGGAAGAATTTTGAAAAGTGCGGTAGCATGTTATTACATACACTCCTCAGTAAATAGGAAGATTTATGACCAATCAGAACAAGCCCTTTATTTCAATATTACTTCATTTGGGGTTAAGATAAACTTCTAGGCAATAATGATTCTCACTGTCAAATGATTCTCATTTTCAGAGTTTTTAAAAATCCAGCAGTGAGAATCCCTCTTCAGATATATGTACTCAGATAGACCACGATTCTTTCATTCAACAAATATTTCACCAGGCAGTCTGCTAGAAAGGAGGCTTGCATCAGGAAATGAAACAAGCAAACATTCCTGCCCCCATGAAATTTACATCATAGAGGGAGAAGTCAGATAATAAACAGTAAACATGCTGAATGAATAAATTACATAATATGTTAGAAGGTGGTAAGTGCTGTGGGGAAAAAATAGGATTGAGTGAGAAAGATCTGAGTGTGGGATAGGCTGCAGTTTCAGATAGGATGGTGAGATCCACCTTGTTGAATAGATGGTACTTGAACATAGATTTACAGGAAGAAGTCTGGAATCTGCAAGGAACAAACATGGGACTGGAGTGCTGCAGAGGTGATGTCAGAGGCAGAGCAGAGAGAATCTTCTAGGATTTAGGATTTAACTCTAGGAGAAATAAAGGGACATTGGGGATTCCGAGGAGAGTATTGACATGATCTGATTTATTTTTAATGAAATCACCATGGCTGCTGACTCTTGACCACAGCAGAGCAAGGCTGAAATGAGGAGGCCAGTAAGAAGGCATTTGCAATAACCCAGGTAAGAGATGATGGTACCTTGTATTAGAATATTAGTGGCAGAAATAGTGAGAAGTGGTTGAATTCTGGAGTTATTTCAAAGCCGGAGTCACAGGGATTGACCAGATGTAAGAAAAGTGCCAAGGATAACTCAAAGGAGAAAAGGGAAGGGTGGCCTTGCCATCAGCTGAGACGGAGAACACTGAAAGCAGAGCAGATTTGGAGTAGGGGAAGGATCAGGACTTCTGTTTTGGACACTGAGTTTGAAATGCCTGCTAGACATGTAAGTGATGGTATCCAGTAGACAGTTCAGGAAAGTGGTATTAACCCCCTTCTCTGTCAGTGTCTCGGAGAAGGCAATGGCACCCCACTCCAGTACTCTTGCCTGGAAAATCCCATGGATGGAGGAGCCTGGTAGGCTGCAGTCCATGGGGTTGCTAGGAGTCGGGCACGACTGAGCGACTTCACTTTCACTTTTCACTTTAATGCATTGGAGAAGGAAATGGCAACCCACTCCAGTGTTCTTGCCTGGAGAATCCCAGGGATGGCGGAGCCTGGTGGGCTGCCATCTATGGGGTCGCACAGAGTCGGACACGACTGAAGCAACGCAGCAGCAGCAGCAGCTGTCAGTGTCAGACACTGAGAATTAATTCCTTATCAACATGTTGTGGCTTCTGCATACCAAACTTTTGTTTCTGGTTCATGGAGTATGTCAAATTATTTACAGATGTCTGCAAAGTGATGGGAGAAGGGTTCTTAGTCTCTCAGAGCTATTAATATTATACAAAGGAAAAGCACTTGCTACTGAGAAGAGCATCTATCGCGGGCACCTGAATTCATCTGGAAAACTAGAGAGAGCATCCGAGGAAGCAACAAGAAAACTAAGACCTAAGAATGAGTTTGACTCAGCCGGATGAAGAAGGGGAGGGACAATATTCCGGGAGAGTGATATGGGGTGTGGTCCGTGCAAAGGCCCTGAGGCAGGAAGGAAAGAATCTGAAACTTTCTTCTTCAATTGCCTCTCAATTCCATGAGCCCCAAGATTTTGCCGATACATTTCCTTTTTACTTAAATTAGCTGAAATTCCACTGCTTTCCACCAAAGGAGTATACACTTCAAATTTTAGGCAGGAATTTTTGGCTACAGTCTGCACTCTTTTCTCAGAGTCACAATCAACCTGAGCCTCAAATCCTCACCTCAATGGACTCACTGGCCAGTTCCTGTGTTAATGGACGTGTGAGTCCATCTGGCTTCTCCAAGGAAAGTCAAAAGAGTATTCTTGTGTGCAACTAAGTATTGAAAGGCTTCTGATTTCCTTTTCTCCTCATGTTGATTCTTCAGAGGGAGTCGATGGCATGATCCTAAACACGCAGACCTAACGTGGTCTCTCTCAGCAGCCCTTCTGGCACCTATTACCTCCTCCCATCCGTGTGTCTGGGGCAATCACAGAGCATAACCTGGGACAGACGAAACAACAGCAAATCTCTACCCTCTGCGGGTATATCTGAACTCAATATAGTCTCCGTAAGCCTGCTATTCCCTCAGTCTTACCCATTTCAGTAAATCCATCCATTTTCAAGCACAAATCCCAAGAACCTTCCTCAATTCCCTTCTTTATCGCTTCACATTTTAAGCAACCAGCCAATTCTAACAGCCTTGCCTCCAAAGAAACAAACTAGCCCACTTCCCTGCATCACCATTTCCTCCACCCTCCACGAAGCCACCACCACCACGTAGACATCTGCCCCGGCCTCCCCACCACCTCTCCACAACCTCTCTGGTTCTCCAACCTATTCACTTCATCTAGAATGATCTTTTAAAGATACGGGTATTCTGCTTAAAGCCTTTCAAAGCCTCTCCATCGTCTTAGGATAAAATCCAAATTCCTTTAAGACCCTGTGTGATACGACCATGACCAGGTCAATCTCTTTTCACCCTCACAGATCCAGCCACACTGACCTGTCTGTGTTCTCTAGACCAGTCCTGATCTCTCACCTTTGGGCTGTCTCAAATTGTATTCTCTTTTCCTATAATACTGTCACCCGTATTCATAATCCTTTCTCATCCTCAGGAATCCGGTTAGATGTCACCACCTTCAGGGAGCCTTCCTTGGCCTCCCCCACACTAAAGGGACCTTAGGTCCGCTTGTTTATGATTCTTCTCCTTCACACAGTGACAGCTTGTAATCTCCATGTCTGGCGTCTCCACCATCAGACTGTGAGCTCAGTGAAGTCAGGGGCTTTTTCGTTCCTGTTCACCACCGTATCCCTACAGCCTAGCATGATGCCTGGCTCACACTAGGAACTCAGTAAGTGTTTGTTGTAAGGTTGAATGAGTGGATGACAAATGGGATTCTGCAATCTAGGCTTTACAGCAAGTCTTTGTCAGGATCCCATTATCTTCTGGGATTGACTTGGTCACCTGGGAAGGAAAGGCCCCCTCGGTCCTAAATTCTCCAAGGAATATTAGGGAGACATGTTACAGCTTATTCAAGCATGAAAGTCTAAGCTTCATTTATTGTCCCTAAAACAGCTATGAATTATAATTATGTTCTGCATGAGGCAGGAATATGATTTTTCATGTTTTCTCAGCATTCATTCAGAGGCCTGACATAGAGGAGTTAAAAATGCAAACTTCAGGTCCACACGGCCTGGGTTCAAATCCTGTTCTGTCATCTACAGCTATGTAGCCTTAGGCGACTTCCTGGCTTTATCTTCCTGAATCTTCCTTTCCTCTTCTGTAAAACAAAGGTAATAACAATTTTCTTTTTATAGAATTACATTGAAAATTAACTAACACAACTCATGTAACACTCAGTGTCTAGCATAGGGAATACCTAACCATTACTGGTGAAGAATGTAACAGGTATTGTTCATACAGTTAATATTGTTAACTGTATTATTCATACAGTTAATAAGTTGAAGACAATTTGTTAAGAATGTCAGGCATTTCCCCATATTACCACTAGATGTCGCCACAGACTAGGCTAAAACAGCCATAAGTTCCAAATGTGGAAGCCCTGAACGTCGACATTCTAGGAATCAGCGAACTAAAATGGACTGGAATGGGTGAATTTAACTCAGATGACCATTATATCTACTACTGCGGGCAAGAATCCCTCAGAAGAAATGGAGTAGCCATCATGGTCGACAAAAGAGTCCGAAATGCAGTACTTGGATGCAATCTCAAAAAACGACAGAATGATCTCTGTTCGTCTCCAAGGCAAACCACTCAATATCACAGTTATCCAAGTCTATGCCCCAACCAGCAACGCTGAAGAAGCTGAAGTTGAACAGTTTTATGAAGACCTACAAGACCTTTTAGAACTAACACCCCAAAAAGATCTCCTTTTCATTATAGGGGACTGGAATGCAAAAGTAGGAAGTCAAGAAACACCTGGAGTAACAGGCAAATTTGGCCTTGGAATGCAGAATGAAGCAGGGCAAAGACTAATAGAGTTTTGCCAAGAAAACCCGCTGGTCATAGCAAACACCCTCTTCCAACAACACTAGAGAGGACTCTACACATGGACATCACCAGATAGTCAACACCGAAATCAGATTAATTATATCCTTTGCAGCCAAAGATGAAGAAGCTCGACACAGTCAACAAAAACAAGACCGGGAGCTGACTGTGACTCAGATCATGAACTCCTTATTACCAAATTCAGACTCAAATTGAAGAAAGTAGGGAAAACCGCTAGACCACTAAGGTATGACCTAAATCAAATCCCTTATGATTATACAGTGGAAGTGAGAAATAGATTTAAGGGCCTAGATCTGATAGATAGAGTGCCTGATGAACTATGGAATGAGGTTCGTGACATTGTAGAGGAGACAGGGATCAAGACCATCCCCATGGAAAAGAAATGCAAAAAAGCAAAATGGCTGTCTGGGGAGGCCTTACAAATAGCTGTGAAAAGAAGAGAGGCGAAAAGCAAAGGAGAAAAGGAAAGATATAAGCATCTGAATGCAGAGTTCCAAAGAATAGCAAGAAGAGATAAGAAAGCCTTCTTCAGCGATCAATGCAAAGAAATAGAGGAAAACAACAGAATGGGAAAGACTAGAGATCTCAAGAAAATTAGAGATACCAAGGGAATATTTCATACAAAGATGGGCTCGATAAAGGACAGAAATGGTAGGGACCTAACAGAAGCAGAAGATATTAAGAAGAGGTGGCAAGAATACACAGAAGAACTGTACAAAAAAGATCTTCACAACCCAGATAATCATGATGATATGATCACTAATCTAGAGCCAGACATCTTGGAATGTGAAGTCAAGTGGGCCTTAGAAAGCATCACTACGAACAAAGCTAGTGGAGGTGATGGAATTCCAGTGGAGCTGTTTCAAATCCTGAAAGATGATGCTGTGAAAGTGCTGCACTCAATATGCCAGCAAGTTTGGAAAACTCAGCAGTGGCCACAGGACTGGAAAAGGTCAGTTTTCATTCCAGTTCCAAAGAAAGGCAATGCCAAAGAATGCTCAAACTACTGCACAATTGCACTCATCTCACATGCTAGTAAAGTAATGCTCAAAATTCTCCAAGCCAGGGTTTAGCAATATGTGAACCGTGAACTCCCTGATGTTCAAGCTGGGTTTAGAAAAGGCAGAGGAACCAGAGATCAAATTGCCAACATCTGCTGGATCATGGAAAAAGCAAGAGAGTTCCAGAAAAACATCTATTTCTGCTTTATTGACTATGCCAAAGCCTTTGACTGTGTGGATCACAATCAACTCTGGAAAATTCTGAAAGAGATGGGAATACCAGACCACCTGACCTGCCTCTTAAGAAACCTGTATGCAGGTCAGGAAGCAACAGTTAGAACTGGACATGGAACAACAGACTGGTTTCAAATAGGAAAAGGAGTACATCAAGGCTGTATATTGTCACCCTGCTTATTTAACTTATATGCAGAGTACATCATGAGAAACACTGGACTGGAAGAAACACAAGCTGGAATCAAGATTGCCGGGAGAAATATCAATAACCTCAGATATGCAGATGACACCACCCTTATGGCAGAAAGTGAAGAGGAGCTAAAAAGCCTCTTGATCAAAGTGAAAGAGGAGAGCGAAAAAGTTGGCTTAAAGCTCAACATTCAGAAAACGAAGATCATGGCATCTGGTCCCATCACTTCATGGGAAATAGATGGGGAAACAGTAGAAACAGTGTCAGACTTTATTTTTTTGGGTTCCAAAATCACTGCAGATGGTGACTGCAGCCATGAAATTAAAAGATGCTTACTCCTTGGCAGAAAAGTTATGACCAACCTAGATAGTATATTCAAAAGCAGAGACGTTACTTTGCCAACTAAGGTCCGTCTAGTCAAGGCTATGGTTTTTCCTGTGGTCATGTATGGATGTGAGAGTTGGACTGTGAAGAAGGCTGAGCACCGAAGAACTGATGCTTTTGAACTGTGGTGTTGGAGAAGACTCTTGAGAGTCCCTTGGACTGCAAGGAGATCCAACCAGTCCATTCTGAAGGAGATCAGCCCTGGGATTTCTTTGGAAGGAATGATGCTAAAGCTGAAGCTCCAGTACTTTGGCCACCTGATGCGAAGAGTTGACTCATTGGAAAAGACTCTGATGCTGGGAGGGATTGGGGGCAGGAGGAGAAGGGGACGACTGAGGATGAGATGGCTGGATGGCATCACGGACTCGATGGACGTGAGTCTGAGTGAACTCCGGGAGATGGTGATGGACAGGGAGGCCTGGTGTGCTGCGATTCATGGGGTCGCAAAGAGTCGGACACGACTGAGCGACTGAACTGAACTGAAGTCTGGAACCAAAGGACCTGGGAGAGACGGAAGACAGCTTGGGCAGGAACTTCTCAAGGTCATGATAGCAGGTCTGGGACTTGACTCCACTTGTCCTGCCTCCCTGAGGATGGCAAATTTAAGGGCCATGGTTGGGAGGCGCCCTCCCCACCAGGGTTCCACAGCTCATCCAGCCCCGGGGATAGCCTGTTCCGTCCATTTGTTGTTCAGTCACTAAGTTGTGTCCAACTGTTTGTGACCCCCTGGACTGCAGAACACCAGGCTCCCCTGTCCTTCACTATCTCCCAGAGTTTGCTCAAATTCATGTCCATTGAGCCAGTGATGCTATCTATCCCATCTTCTGCCTCCCCTTTCTCCTTTTGCCTTCAGTCTTTCCCAACATCAGGGTCTTTTCCAGTGAGCTGGTTCTTTGCATCAGGTGGCCAAAGTATTGGAACTTTAGCAACAGTCCTTCCAATGAGTATTCAGGGTTGTTTTCCTTTAGGATTGACTGGTTTGATCTCCTTGCTGAACAAGGGACTCCATTTGTACTAATAGGTAGCTTTGAGTGCTAACTTTGTGACACTGTTAACAGAAAAAGGGGTTTCCCTGTGGCTCAGCTAGCGAAGAATCTACTTGCAATGCACGAGACTTCCCTGGGTTGGGAAGATCCCCTGGAGAAGGGAAAGGCTACCCACTCCAGTATTCTGGCCTGGAGAATTCCATGGACTGTATAGTCCACGGGGTCGCAAAGAGTCAGACATGACTGAGCGACTTTCACTTCACATACTTCACTTAACAGAAAAAGAGCAAAACTAAGCATGAACTTCTTGAATTCTCAGGAACAAACACATGGGACAGAGTCTCAAGTTTTCCTCATTATACCCCTGGGAAATGCGATGAGGCTTGATCACGCCAACTCCGCCCATGGCAATGCGAGGCACAGAGAGGTTAAGCCACTTGTTCAGTCACACAGCCAGTGAACGCAGAGTGGGACTAAAACCCTGGCATTCTGGCTGCAATCTGTGCTACTGTAGAGCTCACTGCTTGGTAACAGTGTTTCTTATTACATTTTTTAAATTAGAGTATAGTTGATTTACAATATTAGTTTCAGGTGTGCAGCATAGTGAGTCAACCTTTTTATAGATTATATTCCATTTAAGGTTATTGCAAAATAATGGCTGTATTTCTCCATGCTGTACAATATACTCTTGTTGCTTATTTTTATACATAGTAGTTTGTGTCTTATAATCTCTTATCATTATCTTGCCCCTCCTTTCTTCCCTCTCCTTATTGATAACCACGAGTTTGTTCTCAACATCTGTGAATCTGTTTCTGTTTTCATATATATTTGCATCTTACTACATTTTAAATCTTTTGATATCACATAGCTTCTTCGGTGATTTAGCAAATAACTATTGTTCTCTTCCAGTTAAATTTCCTGACTTTCCTGTCTTGATAAGGAAATAATGTTGATCTGCAAAAAACACTATTGTCATGTGGAATGATGATCTAGGAAAGTAGGTCTTATCGGTTCCCCAAAGCTTGTGCTATAAATAACAACCTTTTGCTGATTCGTTATCATTTAGCTCCAGATTTGCCATCCAGTTCCAACCAACTTCCATGGACCTGGTTACCAGCTAAATCAGAGGCTTGGAGGCAAATGAGAAAGGGCAGAGATTTTCCTGGCTTTTCATCCATCCATCCATTCATTCACCAGTTACTGCTTCCTCCTTCCTGCCGGGCCCTATCCTGTGCTCTGAGGCCAAGAAGTGACCTCAAAACGAGCCCTGCCCTCAAGCAGCTGTAGCCAAGTGAGAGTTAACAGATGCAGGAAGTGCGCACAGATGGGCGTTGCATAACTGCCCACCTCCCCGGACCGTGTACATAGGGCGTTTGTCTCATTTCTCTATCCTCCATGCCTAGCACAGGACTGGGCCACATTTTAGGTGCTCAATAAATGTTTGCTGACTGAATGTGAAGGCTTCGTGGATTGACCTGGGGCTTCGACACTGGAGAGGCTACTGACAGGTGAAGACGTGGTGGCGGGTAGAGGGGGCCACCCCCTCAAGAGGACCAGTGACAAGGCCATCTTAGAAGGGTCATCCTGGCTGCTGTGTGGGGAATGCGGATTCTGGGTGAGATGGGAAGTCGGGGGGCGGGTGGGGAGGGAGACCTGCTAGGAGGCCAATACAGTGTCAAGGAAAGAGAGGACTGTGGTCTGGACCAAGGCTTTGCTAGTGAGGCCAGGAAAGGCCTGAGGGGAGACTGTGAAGGAATGGACAAGATGTGGGAGGCGTGAAGCAGGAGAGCGTGGGAGTCACAGGTGAGTCTCGGTATCTGGGGGAGGGGGCAGATTGGCTCTGTTGAGCAAAATTTGAGGGCAGAAAGACCTTCCAGGTCCCTCAGGTCAGCTCTGGTGTCATTTCTGCTACCTGGAACGGAGCTGGGCAGGAGGGGGATGGGTGCAGCTGTCCTGTGCAAAAAGGGAAGTCAGTTCCTTACGAATTAGAGGCCCTGCCTCACCTTCACCTGTTTTCTGGGCCCTGAGGGGGAGAAGGTTTGCCCCTGGGACCTTGTCAATGCCCAGAGGGTCGCTGGAGGGTGACGTTCCTCCAAAAATGCACGTTCTGATTCTTGCTCAGCTGCACACGCTGCACCCCATGGACGGCAGGACCTCCTCCTCCTTCTGAATATCTTTTCTTTTTCTTGGGATATAACATACATAAAGTATGTAAAATCCTCTAATCTTAAGATATAGCTTGCTGAATTTCTGCCCACATCATCACCATCCAGACTGAGATATGGACCTTTGCCAGCACCCCAGAAAATTCCCTCCTGCTCCTCTCCCATCTCTATGCCCTCCTCTGACCCAGGTGACTACTATTCTGATTTTTAGAACTGTAGGTCAGTTTTGCCTGCCCTGGAACTTCCTGGGAATGGAATCATACATGATGTGTTGTTTTGCATCTGGAGTCTTTCAATCCACATACTCTCCATGACTATAATCTACATGGTCACGAGTCAGCAACTCATTATTTTTTTTCTTATGCCATGCCACTCGGTTTGTAGAATTTCAGTTCCCCCATCAGGGACTGAACCCAGGCCACAGCAGTAAAAGCCCAGATTCCTAATCACTAGGGCACCAGGGGACTCCCAACAATTTGTGCTTTTTTATATATAAACATAGTATTCCATTGGATGGACACGCCATAATTTATTTATCCATTCTGTTTATGAACACTGGGTTATGTCCTCTTTGAGCCATGAATAAATCTGCTATGAAAACCCTTGCACAAGGGACTTTCCTGGCAGTACAGCGGTTAAGAATCTGCCTTGCAATGCAGGGGATTTGGGCTCCATCCCTGGTGGTGGAATTAAGAGTCCCATGTGCCACAGAGCAACTACTGAAGCCCAAGTACCGCTAGAGTTCCTGCACTGCAAGGAAGGGTCCCGAGTGATGCAAAACAGATTTCTGCGTGCCGCAACTAAGAGCTGGCACAACCAAATAAATATTTTTCTAAATCCTTGCACAAGTCTCTTTGTAATAAGCACTCATTTGTCTTGGAATGAAAAGCAAGGAGTGGAAATTCTAGGTCATAGCATAGGTGTCTGCTTACATTGAGCAGAAACTGCCAGTATTCTGAAGTGATTGTACCGATTTCCTCTCTCACAGGCAGTGGGCAAGAATTTTGGTTGCTCCACACCCTTGCCAATGCTTAGCCTTTCTCTTTTCTAAACAAGTTTCCACTGTGAGACTCCTCTTTTCCTCCAGTGTTGGATATTGGGTGCGCCTGGCATGAGCACATAGATCCCTCAGTCCAGAGGCAGCAAGACAGAAGTCACATCTAGTTTGAGTCTTACCTCTGGGGGAATGGTCATCTCCTTGATGTGGATGGGACTCCAGGATCTGGGGTGGCCATTTTATGACCATGAGTATGAAACCAACATGAGGACAGCGGGGCAGACCTGGAATGGACCTGAGAGATGGAATATCCGTAAGGACATGGCCAAGCCATTCAATTAATCTACCACTGAGTGGCGGGGTACTTATTTTTTTAAGCCAAGTGAATTAGGGTCTTCTGTTTGGAACTAGAATCATAAAGGATACAGTCCATAAGTCCCCCTGGTAACCAAACTGAACGGTGCCATTTCCTTCCTCCACAGCAGACAGCACCACCAAACACTCCCTCCACCCTTAAACCTTCTCTCTGGAATCCCATGCTCACCTGGTCCTCCTCATACCCCACAGGTCACTGCTTCTCAGCCTCCTTTCTTGTCTCCTCCTCCTCTGCCTACTTTTAAATCTACCTTTGTTTTCTAGGCTCTCATCCAGAACCATGACGTGTGTGCTGTGTGTTGATGCTACCAAAATATGTCTCCAGCCCAGACCTCTCTTTGGAGCCCCAGTCTCATATACAACCGCCTGCTGACCTTCTCACATCCATACATGACCACTGGAAAAACCATAGTCTTGACTAGACGGACCTTTGTTGGCAAAGTAATGTCTCTGCTTTTCAATATGCTATCTAGGTTGGTCATAACTTTCCTTCCAAGGAGTAAGCATCTTTTAATTTCATGGCGACAGAGGGTGAGATGGCTGGATGGCATCACCGACTCGATGGACGTGAGTTTGAGTGAACCCTGGGAGTTGGTGATGGACAGGGATGCCTGGCGTGCTGCGATTCATGGGGTCACAAAGAGTCGCACACGACTGAGCAACTGATACTGAACTGAACTGATTGACCTTCTCAATCCAGTCATTGCCCAGGCTTTTCAAACTTGCCTTCTTAGCCAAACTTGATCTTTCCCCTCAATCTGAGCCTTCTGCAGGCTTTACTGCCTTAGTCAAGGACTCTTCCATTCCTGCATACCCGAGGCAAAGATGGAGGTATCATCACTGATGCCTCAACAACCACCCACATCCCATCTGAGATTCTTTGCATCTCCACCTCCCCAAGCCACGACCTTGCCAGGGTCACAGGTTGGCATCTGGAAACCTTCAGCAGCCTTCTACCTGGTCTCCCCACACCCACTGGAAAGTGTTTTCTGAGCCATGAAGCCAGGGTGGCCTTTCAGAAACCCAGACCTGGTATGATTCCCGTGATGCAAACGGTTCTCCTTACTCTCAAGATAAAATCAAAATTCATTAGGCAGCACTATCTGCACTACTTGCTCATTCCTCACCCTCACTGGCTCCTTCCCTCCTCCACAACATCTGGGACAAGCAGTTCTTTCTGCCTGGAACATTTCCCCTCTCAGTCTTGCCCCAAACAACTCTTAACTATCCTTGCTTTTTCAGCCTAAATGCCAGCTTCCCAAGGAGAGTCCACCCTCACTCTTCACCCTACATTTGTTGTCGTTGTTCAGTTGCTCCTTGTGTCCAATTGCAACCCCATGGACTGCAGCCCACCAGGCTCCTCAGTCCATGGGATTTTCCAAGCAGGAGTACCTGAGCTGGTTGCCATTTCCTTCTCCCTCTCAGGGATCTTCCTGACCCAGGGATCACATCTCTTGCATCTTCTGCATCGGCAGGCAGATTCTTTACCACTGAGCCACCTGGGAAGCCCTCACCCTACATTAAGACTCCATTAATTTTTCATAACACTCTTCATTCCGCCCCCCCCCCCCAGCACTTCCCATCATCCATAATTATATGTTGATTTGATTAAAAGTATTAAGTGATCGTTTTGATGTTTTAAAATTTTGACATATAGTTGATTTATAATGTGGTAATTTATGCTGTACAGCAAAGTGACTCAGTTATACACATATATATATACAGTTCTTTTCATATTCCTTTTCATTATGGTTTATCATAGAATACTGAATACAGTTCCCTGTGCTATACAGATCTTATTTATCCATTCTATATGTTGCATCTGCTAATCCCAGATTCCAAATCCATCCTCCTCCCCCCAACCACAAGTCTGTTCTCTATGTCTGCGCGTCAGCTTCGTAGATTTGTTCATTTGTGTCATAGCTTAGATTCCACACGTAAGTAATTTGATGACCAGTTTCCCACCTTCCCCCACTTTTTCCCCCACTAGCAGGGCAGCGTTTTGAGTTAAAACAGCGCCTATGTCACTCTCCATTCTATCCTCTTGCCTTTAGCACTGCACTTACACAGCAAGTGCTCAAGGAATGTGTTTAATTAGCTAATAGATGGATACACTGAGTCATTTAATTCCTATAACAACCCTGTTATGTAGGTATCCAATCAAACTTGGGGAACCGAAGAGTCAAGGCAAGTAGCAAAGTACAGCACAAGGGGAAGTTAGGTCCTGACTCAAGTCAAATCGTAAATTCTGAGCCGGAATATTTCCGCTCCTGACCGCTGGCCTTGGTAAAGGGGCCGGGGAGGAGGCCGACTTAAGGGTTTCCCCGCAGAACACGGGTCATCCCCAAGAGTGAAAGTGATCACCTACGGAGACTAGGGTACACCCACTCCGCTCCCCGAGTGCAAAGATCACAATCTACTGCATATGCATGAGGGGACCAAGGGAGCTGTGACTCGGGGCTGTTCAGGACGCGCCTGATCAAAAACTCTTCGGATTTGAAGAGTCCAGAGCCCGCAGATTTCGGCACACACTAATAAAAATCTTCAAATGGTCATCTATGCAAATGTTAGGAGCGTATGAGGCCAGGGCGAGCCCCCAGAATTTAGGTCGCTGGATCAGGCGTCTGCTGTAGGCAGCCCGATTCCAGGAGGGGTCCTCGACCGGCTCGACTAGAAGACGAAGGGGGCGGCTCCCCGGCTTCCTGCGGCGTCGGTGGCGAGCTGAGGTGGAAGAGGGTCGCGGCAGCGAAGGCGACAGCAGCGGCGGCGGCGCCATGGCGGGTCTCGCAGGTACCGTGGCGTCGGCCTCCGGGGGGCGGGATGAGAGGCCCTCATGCGACCGCGCCGCCATGTTGTCCCTTCGGGGTCACCTTAAGGCGTCGTCCGGCCCCTCTCTGGGGTTTTCCTTCCGCGCACCCTGGGGGCCGCCCCTGTCCGGTGTCACGTGATCGCGCTGTTTGGCCTCCGGGCCGGGCCTTATGGGGGCGGGGGAGGGGGCTACTACCTTCCTGGCCCGAGGGCGGATCCCCAGCCTCCTGGGTTCTTGTTCTGGCCTCCAAGGTCAGCGCTTGCTTGTCAGCTCCCGGGAAGGGGCAGGCAGAACCGGGGAGCGCGGGGCTGGGGGTACGACCACCGTGTCTTCAGCCCCCGGGACCCGTGGCAGGGGGCCCAGCTTGTGAGAGATCTGTCACTCTGTCCCCGCCACTTCAGTTGCTTTTTCTTCCTCTTTTTTTTTTTTTTTAAATCAGAAGGGGCATAGAGGAGAGGGGGGAGAAAAAGGTCTCCCTCCCCGGGTCCCCGCCGTGCTGTCTGGGGTGATAGGTTGACGCTCTGCTTTGGGGCGCGGGTGGTTCTTTACGCCAAGTCTAGACACCCGTTCCCTTTCCTGCAATATATATGGGGAGTGGCCCTCAATGGCAGCTGAAGGAATGAAATGCCTGGCACACTAATGGCCTGGAAAGAATGGGGGATGGAGGACAGTTGATTTTTCCTTCCCCCTTCCACAGCTTCTTTAATTTCCTTCGAGGCCTGCATGTCCCTTTGCAACGCTAAATGTTGGGGCGCACTGGGGTCTATCCTAGGAAAGAAATGGTCTTTCTGTTTATAGGTATGGATCGTGTTTTATCCCTTACAGGGAACTGGTGTCTTGGGGACGGCTTCTCTTTGCCTTGCCTGACATGGTACCACCATCCCCTCAGCCTTCTGGACGGCAGCACCAAAGCCAGAACCTCCCCCCCACCCCTCAAAAAAGTTCCAGCTTAAGTGCTAATGCCAAGTGTTAGATCTTGTTTATTTATTTGTTTGAAATCAGAGACTAATTAATGTCAAGCAAAGCTGTTGAAAGATTGCCGAGCCCTGGTCGGTTTCCAGTGACCAGATCACTTCCATAACTAAAACAGGTCTTGTTAGAATTGCTGCCAATAACAGTTTACCCTTTTGTCTGTAATCTGTTGTTTCAAAGAGGAATCTTGAAGTCTGGGTTTGGTTGTGTTTTTCTGTTGTTGTTCTCTTATCTTCGAAGCATATGCATTCCATTTCAAGCCTGTCACTGTGTGATATACCAAGGACCATGTGTGGCTTGCCTCTCTGACTTCCTGTTCTGGGAATGCTCTGTAATCTGGATCCTGCTGGGGAATGGGCCCCATGGGAGGGAGAAAGGGAGAGGGGAGGTTAAGCAGGACCATAACCAGAGAAGATGGTGGCATGTCTCTGGGGCTTATAGAGGAAATCAGAGGTCACCAGGGAAAAAGAGACTGTTGTGAGATTAATGTTTTGTATGTGTGTGCACGTTTAAATCTCTGGGGGTGAAACTAACTGCAAATTTAGAATCTCACTTTAGGGTGCTGGCTCCTGAGTAGGTACAGGTTTGAAAATAGTTGTCTAGCAAATGGCTTACAGCACACCTGCTCCCACCTCCAACCCACACGTAATAAGCTGTTGCTGTCCTGCAGCTGAAGCTCAAGAAACCTGTCCTTCCATCGAAATCCAAATATTCCACAGGGAGAGGTAATGGTGTCACATAGCACCCCACAACTCTCAACGGTCAGGGTACCTAAACCCCTTTGGGGTTTAACCGAAGCTGGTTAGGCTAAGAGACTAACATCCTCTGGGGGCATTTGTCCCAAGAGCCTTGCCTGCTGTTGGGAGTCCCACTCAGCCATTCCAGTTCCTTCATAACTCATCTGCTCTATCCTTGGTCTCGTGGGGGCAAAGCGGGGGTGGTAGAGAAAATTTAAGGAAAGGGGGGTGCTGTGGACTAAGGGCTTTGCAACAAAATTGTAGTCATTTTTAACTCCTCCCATTGTTCTCTATCAGAATAAAATGTTTTAATGGTATTGCTTCTGGAAAAAAAATTTTATAAACAAGTTAGGTTTGGACCAGACTTCTAAGCACTTGAACAGGAGTGGAAAATGAACACATTCCTTCCGTCTTCTCCAGTGGACTGTGTTTCCTCCCATAACGTGAGGGCTTGATGCGGAGCAGAAGGGCGGGGGGAGTGGACTTGGCATGTTTAAGCCGCCTGTGTGAGTGCAGCCCACCAGGGCAGCCCTGGCCGGGAAGTCTGTCATCTCATCATGCCACACTCAAAGTCCTGCTGCTGGATGGATGGAGGAAGCCCTGCAGTGAGGCTTTGCCAGGATCATCTGGGAAGCCCTGGGGCTGCCAGCAGCCTCCTGCCTTTTTAAAGGGGGGCCTACTGTGTCAAGAGCATCCAGGCACTTCCATGCTGCCTCATCTCGTCTCCCTAAGCCCAGCTGCCTTATACTTGGGCCAAGACTAGAGCATCTGGGGCAGTGGGGCCATGGGGCACACCCCTTGAAGGCTCTGCGAGGAGGGGCACCCTTCATTGAGAACACGTGTTGGAATATGTTTACGAGTCTCCCGGTTGAGTGTGGAAAACCACGAATACTCCCAGTCTTGAGGCTTGCCAAGATATGGGCTTCAGAAGGGAGGTGTGGACATTGCCTGCTGCTGAGTCACCCTGGGGCATGAGGAGACCTGCCCCAACCTTCAGGCTGTGGTAAGGACTGGAACCACCCAGCCCAAGCCTTGGATCGTACATCCCCACCCCAGTCCCGTTGAGTCCTGATTGCCACTTTAATGGTAGAATGTTTCTAGCAGGTTGGGGTTCCCTGGGATCTTAGCAGTCCTTTCACAGAGGGGAACTAAAGGTAGGACTAGGAGTGACTTGACCAGGTTCCCTGGGCTGACCAATGGCAAGGCCACTACCTGAACTGAGGTCTGCACCCTCCACCCCCTTAATTCTCTAATCTTGAACTCAAGTTATAGGTGCCTCTGAAGGTGCTGGTGGTTGGCCTGAGAAATGCTAGGGGCTGGATTAGGGGCGGGCAACATGAGGCTCAAGGGATTGAGGTCCTCTGTGCTCTAGAAGTGCTTGCGACAGCTGTGACTAAGGGATTTAAGGAAGTGGCAGAAAGATTTATGGCCCTCCAGCTCACTCCCTGGATGTTGACCCGGGAACAGGTGTGTGGTGACAGGAACACATAAAGCACAGACGAGGCTGAACAGGCGGCAGAGCCACTTGGTGGGGCAGTCAGCTGACCCCACGTAAAAGAAGCCCTGACTCACTGAGGAGTGGGAGAGAGAAGTCAGGAGCTGAGCAGCCTGCCCACCTACCCACCCTGGCATGATGGCAGGGGAGAGCCCAGGGTCGGGGGCCTGGTAAGCACCCTTAGGAATATGGAGGCTAAGGGTGGGAGAAGCAGAGAACCCAGTGATGGGGAAAGTGAGCTGGAGAGAGGTTCCTGAGGGTTGGGGAGGAGGCCCTGGGAGACTAGGCCGGCCTGGCGGGATGCCCATGTCGCAGTCCTGGTAGAGGTTATAGGGCCTGAAGGAGTGAGCTGGGCAGGGGAGAGCCACACCACACCTTTTATCCCAGGGAAGTGTGGCGTGCTGCAATCCATAGAGTCGCAGAGTCAGACCTGACTGAACGGCAGAACACCAGCAGTGTCCAAACCTGTGTACCCCATGCTTGTTTCCTTGGGGATCCTGGATGGATCCCCAAGACTTTGTGTTCTGAATTCCTGATTACCCTCTTGGTCCCTAGTATCCTCAGGGACCTAGGGCTCCTCCCACCTTTCCACTCCTCCCACCTTTCCGCTCCTCCTCCCACCTTCCCTCCTCCTCCTTTCCCTCCTCCCACCTTTCCACTCCTCCTCCTTTCCCTCCTCCCACATCCCCCCCCTTTCCCCCTCCTTCTACCCTTCGCCTCCTCCCATGTTTTCCCCCTCCCATCTTTCTTTCCTCATCTTTGCCAAGGCCCCTATCCCAGGATGAGTGAAGCCCACCCCTTTGGGGAGGGATAAGTGGTCCCTTATTTCGAGACCAGAAGTGAAAATGGTTCCCCCTTTTCCTGTGGGTGGTGGAGGGTGACGTCCTTTTTATTAGGACAGTGTTGAGATGAAACTGGGTGTGTGAAGGCTTATTCCCATTTTGTTGCCTCCCTCCACCCCAAGTAGTGTGCCCACCCAGACCAGTCTTAGAAGTATGTGTTGAAGCCATAAGAAGTGACAGGAGACAAAATTTTTGGTGCGCCTCCACCGCCCCGCAGGGTCCTGGGACACTGTGCGAGACAGGGGAGGTACTTTTTTATTTTTAGTAGAGGCGGTCCCTGTCCTCCAGGAGCTTACAATCTAGCCGGGGAGATACAACTAATGCACACTTATACAATTATTACAATTAGCGATTACCACAATATTGACCACAATTGCATGAGACCTGGGGGATTCAAGATCAGTGAGGGGCTGGGGGCTTGGAGAAGGTGTTTTGATAAAGATGGGATTCGTTTTCTTGTTCAGTAGGTCCAAATTGAGTGACACATTTCTTTGGGGTGGCAGTGAGGAAGAAAGGGGAATCGAGGGAGCAAAGGCAGCAAGGCTGGAATGCACATGCCTTAGGCAAAGGACAGTGAGGGCCCTGCTCTGCTTCTTAACCCTCCCCCCTCACCCTCTGCCCTCCAGTCCTGCCACACAGGCACAGAGTTGCTGCTCGTCTGGTCTGCTGCACCGAGATTCAGGGCTTCGGCTGGTGATGCTGGAATGTCCACTCTGCTGGCTGGTGTAGTTGTCTGGATCTCTGTGGTGCGGCCTGCTGGCATGGCCATGGCTGCGGGGCTGGGATGGCGCTGTCCCGACTTGGTCCAGATCTGAATGCGTTGCCTGTGCCCAGATCTCAAGAGTCTGCTCCCTCCGAGCCCCCCTCCTCCCTCTAGGCCACCCGCAGTGGGAGGGGTGCAAAGGGGTGGGGAAGGGATCTCGTGTTGTCGTCATTGTCGGTGCTGCTTCTCCGGGGGCCTACCAGCCCCTCACTGACCTTGGCAAGTGCTCCTCTGGCGAGAGGGCACAGGGGACGCCCCATTCCTGCGCGGCGCTGGCTCCCGTGCTGGTGGAATGGCACAGGAGCACCTGGTGACGCGGCCGCCCAGGGGAGCGGGCTGGAGCCTCAGTTGGGGGCCCGCTGGCGGCGCTCTCCCAGCACGTGCCGTCCGGTTCTCGACACCGTGTATGCCAGCTTCTGCAGGGAGTACCTGAACACCTGTGGCGAGCGAGAGACCCAGGACCTGCCCTTAGAGGCGGGCACCCGCAGTGCCTGCAGCGCTGCCGGGCCCGCCCCCGCCCCGCCCCCTGCCCCGCCCGCCTGTCCAATGAGGAGAGGCGGGTGCGGGCGCAGCTTGTCCACGAGTCAGGGCAGCTGGAGCTTTTCCAACTGTGCTGAAGGCTGCATGGCCGCAAGCTGATTGGACCCACAACTTAGGTATACCTCACTTCTCGCAATGGGCTGTGTCCCTGGAGGATTTCGAAAAGCGAATCCTACCCAGTAAATGCAGCATTCCAGGAACACCTTGAAGGAAATATGCGATTCCTTTGGCAAAGGATTCCTTTAGCAGGGAATTCTTCCTCCAAGGGGTGCTTTTAGGGTAGATGATTTTATGTACAAAGCGCTTTCTTCTAACATATTTCTTTTTACACAAAGCAATTTCACTATTTTTAAATAAAGCGAACTGTCCTTTTTCGGAAGCACTTTTTTCCTATTTTTCCTGCAAAGAACCTTTTCCTCTAATTGTTTTCTTGAGAGCGCTTTTATTGATTCATAATTTCTGTTAGATCCTTTGTCTGATTTTTTTCTGCAGTGCGTTTTTTTATCTAATGTATTTTTTTCTGCCAAGTGCTTTTGTCTGATTCTTCCTGCAATGCGCGATTTCTCTAATTCATTTTTTCCCGCGAATTTTTCTGATTTGTTGTATTGGTGGCTTTTGCAAAGTGCTGGGGTTTTTTCCCTGAGAAATGTCTTTTTCTAACTTATTTTTTGTCCCACCCCCACAAATCCTGTATTTTCTGAAGGAAAATTTTTCCGCAATGCGCAATTTTTTTAAGGCAGAAAAATTTTACTATGAGCGGTAAAGTCTCTCTTCGCAAAACAGAAGTGCCCCGCCTCCCTCCTGGGGTGGAATCTGGTGTAGCGGGATTTTCTTACCACGTTGGTCGCTAAGAGCCTCGGTGATCATCAGCGGCAGGCGCCCGCCGCGCCCCAACTCTTTGTTCCCGAGCGGGCGCACTGGGAAGGGTCTACGCAAGGAGGAGGGCGCAGGGAACGGGCGGGGGCGTGCAGTGCCGCCCGCGGCACTTGGGCGGGCAAGGATCGCGGCAGTTGGGGCAGGAGGGGTTGGGATGCGGCAACTGCAACGCGGGCTTGCCGGTTCTGGGGACGCGCATCGGGACCCTCTCCCACCCAGAACCCGAGCACGCTTACCTGCAGCAGCACGCGGAAAATGTACCAGCCGATGATGAGCAATTCAGCCGACGCTGCCGCCACTGCCGCCATGGTTCCGAGACTGGTGGGTGGGTGGTTGAGAGCGAGTGCTGCTGGTTCCGAGGTCCGCTGGCCTCTCGGAGTCCGCTGTTGGGCGCACTGCCGCAACCGCGGTGGCCGCGCCTTAAGTATCTGCCCGCTGCCCAAGTGCGCATGCGCACTTGGGCGGGGGGTCCGTGAGGAGGGGTAGCTGGGGGCGCTCCTCATTCGTCAGAAGAGGAAAAAAAATAATCCATCTGCTCTTTCCACATCGACCCCCGCCTCCTGAGTTCATCTTCGCCCCTTTCCAGAAGATTCCGCTGTGCCCGCTCTTTGAATTTTAATTTAAAATGGGAAATGTTACTCTGAGTTGGCGCATAGGGTGGAAGTAGAGGCGCGCGCTTCTTGGTAGCGGAACCCCTCTCTCTGACCCCAAGCCTGCAGATTCGAGCCCAGTGTCCGATGCTGCGCTATATCGCACCTTGGGCTCAGGTGGAAAATCAAGGGGACCTAAGTTAGGGATCATCTGCCCTGCGGAGCAAAAACAGGTGCCCCTTCTAGAAGCCTTGACTTCACAGGTCCCCTGCACAGTATTCTTTTTCTAATACTCAATGTGTTAGAAGCCCACGTCCTCTGCTTTGCAAGAGTCCCTGCGCTCGGAACCTTTCAGGGATTCCTCACATCCCGCTTCTTACGGTTGTTAGATCTGCAGCCGTGGCAGTTGTAGGGAGCTGAGCCAGGACACTGAGCCCTAGGTGGAAGAGCGATAGTCACCGGGTGTCTACCTTGTAGGATGGGAAGTGGCCGGGATGGCGCCTTTGTGTGCGCGAAAGGGATGGGATGAGCTCTCCAAAGTAGTCGTCTGAAGGCGCTCTGGGATAGTTTTCTGCTAGGTGAGTTATTTCAACCTCTGCTACCCTACCCCCAGGCCCTGGTAGGTCTTCCGCAGCCCGCGAGGTTCTTTGTACCCGTTAAGCTGGACGCCTGGAGTTCGGAGCGGGGTTTTGCTACAGCCACTGGAGGGTCGTGGCTACTGCGGTTCGGATAGCAGGCGCGGCAGGAAGACTGGATCGCGGTCTGCGAGCGCGGCCCTGGCGTACCAGTGGCCCGACGCTCAAGCGCACTTCTCTCCAGCGACTGCCCGGCACAGGCGCCAACTGGCATTTGCCCCAATATGGATAGACAGTTAATTCTGATTAAAATCGCATCGAGGGCAAGTTCTATACAGTGCCGGCGGCAGATGGAGAGCGCAAGTGAACTTGGGCAAGTGGTCATGTTGGATGAAGCAGAAGGGAGATTTTTTTTTTTTTCCTATTTTGACTTTCGAAGAAGTTGGCAGATTTTGGCAGAATGACACTGGATTATTTGAAAGAGCCAAGCTCATTCTGGGCTGCCATCTTAAAGCAAAATATTCAGAGATGCTGCGGCAGCTTCACAGAGCTTGCGAGGAACCATTGCCTGCAATCTGCCGCCGGCGGTGCGCCGCTACTTTACACCAAGCACCTGCTGTGAAAGAGACCGCAGGCAGAATCCTTTTCTTATTCAGCGGGGGTACAGCACGGAGCCCATGGCCGTCCGGTGGCAACCACAGGGCGGTATTGTGAGGTCTGGGCCCCTTGAGGACGGGCCGCAGCCCCAGGAGGCGATACATGATCTCTGCTGGGCAGGGCCCAGGCAAAGCCAGTCCACTGTGCCGGACCTGCCTAGAGCCCTCTGGCCGAGCCGCCCCCCCTCCACCCGCCAGAAGGGGAGACCCCCCAGGACGCTTCTTCAAAGGGTGACTTGGAGAAGAGTAGACTTCCATGGGAGGGCAGGGAGGAAAGGGCATTCACATTTGCTGTTGTTAACCATGATCCATTTTTCCAAATAAGTATACATTCTGTTCCTGTTTTTTTTTTTTTTTGTCTGTTTGTCTGTCTGTTTTGTGTCTGTTTGTCTATTGTGTTGACTTTTCTCTTCAGGATCCCTGCTGCCTTGGTGATCCCGGGCTGACAGCCAGAGAGCACAGCGGCTCAGCTCCTGGAGAGCGAGGGTTGAAGAAAGCAGAGGGCAGCCGCCCGCGCCCGCTAGCTCCTATTAGGTCGGTTCCTGCAGCGGTGCCCGGTGGCCTTGGCGAAGGCCCTGTCCGGCAGAGATCATGTATTGCCTCCAGTGGCTGCTGCCCGTCCTCCTCATCCCCAAGCCCCTCAACCCCGCCCTGTGGTTCAGCCACTCCATGTTCATGGGCTTCTACCTGCTCAGCTTCCTCCTGGAGCGGAAGCCTTGCACAATTTGTGCCTTGGTTTTCCTGGCAGCCTTGTTCCTCATCTGCTATAGCTGCTGGGGAAACTGTTTCCTGTACCACTGCTCCGATTCCCCGCTTCCAGAATCAGCGCACGACCCTGGCGTCGTGGGCACCTAACAGCCAGCCCAGTTAGCTTTCCAAGGAAGCAGAAGACGGGAGGGGAGGCATTGACATAGGTCATAAAGCATTGGAGTTTCAAATCCCGCAGTCCTGCGGGTGCCACATTCCTGACGGCGCCTTTTTGGCCTGTGATGTTTTATCCTTATAATGTGAATAATGGGCACTGACCGGTGCTTTTATTGTAGAGTCCTGTAGTCGTGGGTGGTCTTGTGGTTGTGTGTGTTCTGTCCCCATCGTGGCCCCCGGCTGGCAGGATGGCCACCCCCCTCGCCACATTCCCGCGAGGCGTCTGCACCCATCCTGGCCAGCTGCCCCAGCATGACCGGGGCAGATAAGATGCCAGTCTCACTGTCGCCTCTGTCCTTCCTTCCGAGTGGTACTGACTCCTCCGTCCCTCTCTTGGCTTCCTGTAAGTTCTCTTTACCCCTTTCCTTTTTGGGGGAGCACCTGTTCAAGACAGGTCTCGTTTTTGCACTTATCTCGAATATAAAGAGATTGCTGACGCCCGAGAGCCTCGCTTTTTCATCTTTCTTTCCCGGCCAACAGGCTGGACAGCATTGTGTCTCGCCTGCTGGCCACAGATCTTCAGTATTTTCCCCACTTCATTTTGAAGGAAGAAGTAACAGATAACATGTTGCTCTTTCATCCAGGGGTCTGGGCTCCTGCTCAGCCACCCAGCTTCACTTCCTTTGCCCTTCCTCCTGCCTTTCAGCTGTCGTGAGGAGGGGGCCTCATTGTGTCTCCCATGCATGCACTGCAGGATTGATGTGCAGGGTGTTTATGCAGATCTAGCAGTCCCCAGCTGAGTGAATGGGAGCGTACTTGTGTGTTTCATAACAGCCAGGATCCCCTCGATAGGTGTTTGGATATTTTTTGGTGTGGTGTGCTGTGCGTGCTGCGTGTGTGTTTATGTACCTGTACAAGTACATGTTGTAAATCCCTTATAAAGAAGCTTTATTGAACGTGTTCTGATTTTGAGGTGTCACAATAGGTAGCTCATAGGTGCCGCTACAGTGTGTATTTAGCATGGGGATTGCAGAGTGACCAGCACGCTGGACTCCGAGGTGGTTCAGACGAGACAGAGGCGAGCGGTGGCCATCGCCCTCGTGCCAGGAGTTTCTCCGGTCCTGCGCGTGTATAGACTGTACCTTACGAAGAATACACAGGAAGACTTTGTGACTGTCACTTGCTCTTTTCTTTTTTCTGCGCTTCAGTAAAAGTGTCAGCAAATGAGACTGTCTCCTGGCCCCTGCCCACTGGGGATCAGCATGGTTGTCCCTCCAATCTAAAGCATCCATCTTTCTCTTGCCTGAAGTGGGAGGGAGATGGGCCAGGCAGAGGACAGAACTGGAGGCAGTCCATCTAGGGAACGGGACCTCAAGGCCACACTTGCGGGACATTTGGACTGCTATTCTGGGGCTTTTATTTCTGGTGTGTTCGTTGCACAGCTGTTTGAAATGTTTAATAAAGCTTTATAAACTTTACTCTGTGGTTTTATGTGGCTGCAGTCCGTTTGGGTCGTGGTATTGGATTTCTGAGTTGGTGGGGGGCAGAGAGGGTAGTATGGAGGGGCAGAGTCCTTGGCGCCAGAATACCTTAGCTCGAAAATTCGATCTGCTCTCTGGAGAGCAGATGGTGGGGTTGGGGGCGGGGGAGCAGAGGGCAGGCCAGGCGGTGAACAGGAGGGAGCCTGAAAGTTTTCAGAGAGGAGACATGTGCGTTTCTCAGCTCCCATGGCTTCTCGCCTGAAACTGTTTCCCTCCATAGGAGATCGGGGTAACCAATCCCTTGACAAACAACTTAAGACAGCTGGAGCTCTAATCATCGAGGATTTTTATGGTGCTGCTTTTGAAGTAAAAATAAAGTGAAACCCCTTTCGGCATTTCAAGTGGAAAAATAAATAAGGCCGGCCGGCCATGCAGGGGCCTCTGGGCAATGGCTGGAAGCGCGGTTCTGTGCTATCGATGTGCACGTGTTCCCGTGGCCGTGACCTTTGAGGCAAAGCCGGGTGCCTTGTCAGGGCCCCATGCTGGGTGTCCACCTCTCCATCTTGTCTCCTAGAAAATGTAACAGGAGCACTGCCTGTCCAAGGCACAGGACTATTGTGAGAGTTTATTGTGAAAGAACTTGGGTCATTTTACCTAGATTGCTAATTTATTGCTCTAAAGTACTGTGTAATTTTCTCCTGCCCTTTTCAATCTCCCCGTTGTCCGTTTATCTCTTTTTCATTCCTACTGTTGCCTATCAGCGCTTTCTCTTTTCTTGGTCAAAACTTGCCAAAGATTTGTTCATTTTAAAGGTATTTTGAGAGAACCAAACTTATTGATTGTATCTGCTGGGTGTTTTGCTTTCTGATGCTTCTGTTTTTCTCCCTGCATTCTTTTTTTTCTTCTTCTGGGTTTCTGGATGTATTTTGTGGTTCAACAAAGTCTTGTCAAGCTGAGGAGTCCTACACGTGGAAGGGATGGTTTGTTCAGCAAACACTGAGTCCCTGTCCTGGGCTTGCTGGGGATTTCAGGGCCAAGACCTGGGCCTGACTCTCCAGGAGCTCATGACTCTAACCTAGTGGGAAGACTTAAGAAAACAGACAACTGCAAATTCCAAAAACAAAACAAACAAGCAAAAAAGGCTTTTGTGACCATGCTCTCCCATGGAGACACCTGGATGATAAATGAAGCCAAGATTATTGCTTATTTTGCTCTCCTCTAGAAAGCAGCTTTCTGTCATAGGTCAGGCTCACTAAAGAGTCACAAACAGGCCTCTCTCTGAAAGATGTGTGGCCTTTTCCATCAGGGAGCCTGCAGGCCGCCCCTCCCCAAGGTGACTGCCAGATCAGCATTCTGTCTGTCCAGCACTGCTCTCCATCTTACCGCAGCAGCACCCAGCCCCTCTTCCTGAAATGCCTTTCAGGAAAATGAGAAGGAGATGCCTCTCCTGCAAAAGAGCAGGGTACAAGGTATTAGAAAACCGCACCCAGCAATTCTGGTGGTCTCTGTGGCTCCTAGTATGAAATGACTGGTACCTGATAACCACAGGATTCCATGAGGCCTTGGTCTGGGCTTTTGTAGGAGCTGGTCCATGCTCTCGTCTGGCCCTCAGTTTCCTTATAGGTAAAATGTGGTTTTTGGAGCAAACAGTCTTCCTACCCCTAACATACAGGGAATCCTTTCTCCTAGGATCTTCGTGTCCTCCTGGATGCACTTGAGGAAGGTGACTGAGATCTGGGAAGGTGGTATTGCCCTTGCAGGGCAGCCTGCATGTGCTTTATGATTTAATCATCATACCACGTTAGCCCAGGAGGCCTCTGTCAGGAAGCCTTCCTGGACTTCTTCCCTCTCCCGAG
Organism: Ovis canadensis; assembly: GCF_042477335.2. NCBI lineage: Eukaryota > Metazoa > Chordata > Mammalia > Artiodactyla > Bovidae > Ovis > Ovis canadensis. Next base: position 81,816,526 of record NC_091257.1, on the reverse strand, counting down.
AGATCCACTTGCCCAGGTGACTTCACTCAGTCCTCTGTTGAGTGCTAATGTTCATGCAGACTTCCTCAAAGACTGGGTTTCCCCCCACCTCTCGGGGTCTTGCGTTGTTATTCAAGCCAAGGTACTTAAGCCGTATGGAATCCTGTAGGGGACTAGGCCTTGGGGCCACACAGTGGACAAGATGGATCGTCTCTGTCATCAGGGAGTCATCTGGGCTAAAGGGAATGACGTTGGGTGTATAATCCCACAGATAAGATATAACAAGCGCCCTAAATGGAGAGGACCTGGTGAGGTTCAGGCTGTGGCCTGAAGCCAGTGTGAGTACTGGAGCCGTGAAATAATAAAGGAGATGTTATTTTTCACTGTTTAATCAAAGCATCTCTGGCTTATAGCTAAAGAGACTGCCTGGGCTGAAAGTAACAGGAAGGACCATCAGGATCTGGCTGCCCTGGAGGGCAATGTTGGGAGAGAGTGAAAGGGTCTAAGGTTGACATGTTGGTGGCAGGCCCACAAACTCAGTCCTGATTGAGAAGCCTTCAGTTTCCAGCTGATGGAACCATCACAGATAAGGGTGTGCTGGGGATAGGGGGTGACCCAATCACAGCAGCACTTAACTTAAGATGGGATTTTTTTCAGTTGGAAACACAATAGCATTTGTGCAGTGAAAGCAACAGGATTGGCAGGAAGGCCCCTGCCCTTTCTAGATCATCACACATGGGGAGAAGTGGATCCAAAGAGCCATGATGGATGAGGAAGACAAGGCAGGGAAGAAAGCAGGCTGAGGAGGGAAGACAGAGATAGACTCCCATTGAATAGCTGCAGGAAACCGCCAGGGAGGGGTCGCTCTTGCGTTCAGTCAGCGGGCCAAGCCAGAACCCTGGCTCCTGGCATCTAGTGCAAAGCTCACCCTCAGTCCCAACCCCCTCCCGCACCCCACCCCCAAGGGGAGAAAGGGTCACTGCTCTGGAAAGAAGAACTAAGCAGTGCTATCCTTGGCAACAAGGGAAGGTGATCCTGACCAAAAGCCAGAAGAGGGGCAGAGTTTGGTCTGCCAGGTTCAGGGAGAGAAGTCCGTATCTTGAGAAAAACTTAGGTTATAGAGTGTTCTTGAGGTAAAAGGGAGTAGCTGGCTGAGCAACAGCGGAAGGTTTCAGACAGAAGCCTTGGGTCTCCCTTTCAGCTGTCAGGTCTTGGTGGGGTGAACTTGGGGAACAACTTAGGGCTGACAAACGTGAGAGACGAGGTTTTGGGGAGCCTAGACCCTATGCCCCCGTCTCTGTGACCATATGTCCCTAAGCCTCAGTTTCCTCACCTGTAAAACGGAGATCATAGCACCCACTGGAGCTTGGCTCAAGGCCGAGTCTTCACACATGTTCTCGCCTCTTCTGCGCCCGCACTGCCCTCCACCGAGCCTAGCTTCTTAGGGATGCGATCTGATCATCCAGTTCTCCTGCTCATTCTTTCCTACAGGGAGTATTTGCCAGGCCCTGTACCAAACCCAGAACCTGAGAAGGCCGTGCGCTGCTTGAGGAGCTCAGCAGGAGGGAGAGCTCTGAGGCGGTCCTGTAGACGCATAATTACAGTCCCGGTCATCAGGGCTGCATGGAGTTAGGGAGAGACCTCATTTGGGAGGCCATATGTCGGCACCTCTACAGGAATTCCCTTAATTATTTTTTTACAAGGCCCGAAATGACAGTATCCTAAAAGGGAGAGGAACACCTAGACAGTGCTCTTTCCTGAGAGGCCAGAGTCCTGTTTGGCCACTAGCTTGCCCAGGACCATCCAGGGATTTTTGCCTCTTGGAGAGAAATCCCTGCCTGTACGGCCGTCTCCTCACGAGGGACCCGGATGTTCGAGAGTGTCGTGTCAGATGTGGGTGAACATGAACCTTCTCCATGGCTGGCCGTTTGAGCGGTTCTGGCCTCTCACCTCTCTTCCTGGCAGCTTGTGGAGTGTCTCCACAGGGAGGCCTCACCACTTTTTCCAAACCTGAACGCTGCCCCTCCCCGCTTCACACTGCCAGTGGCAGGAAGCTGAGGCCGTGGGCCCATTCCAACCCTCTTCCAGTGTGACCCTGCCCTCCTCTGCCTGCTCTCCTCCAGGGCCATTTCCCCATCTGTTCACCAAAGAGGGGCTGACCCAGGAAGCCGTCCACATTTCCAAAGCTGCCTTCTGAGAAATATCAGTGAACTTTATCCTTATTACTTCAGTCTGAGAGATCTTGATTGAGAGAAAGTATGTTAAAGCAAGCATTTAATCAAATACTTTTTTGCATTAAAGAATAAACTTCACATCTCTTGGGTGCAGAAGTAAGTGTCAGGAGTCTTAGAGGCAAAGCAGACTTGGAAGGGCCTCTGAGAGAGGAAGACAAACACAGCCCTTCAGTGGCTCCCTGTCACTTGTGGTCCTGACTCCTAAACTTGGCCGTCAAAGCCCTGCACAACCCTTGAGGGTAGGGGCTTGAACTTTGCTCCCTGACCAGGCATGGCATAGACTGCTAATTGGCTTGCCGGCGGGTGGATGGCTCAATCAGTCACTCTCTAGACTCCCTAAGGAATGAAGAGGGCCAGTCTTTCTTAGAAGTGAAAGAATTCAGTTTACCTCCCAAGTCTACTCTTGGCAACTCTGAAGTGACAATATTTTCCAGCCTCCAGACTAATATTTTACACACAGATATCACAGACACTAACATGTTACAACAGATATGTGAAAAGAACCTCCTGAAAGGCTCGATAGCCTGGTATCCTTCCTTCAGCAACAGGTGGCTGTGAGTCACCTCCCCTCACTGGGCCTCAGTTTCCCTATTTGTAAAATGAGGCATTTGGGCTAGATAACCCTTGAGTTCCTTTCTAGCTCTGGCATTGCCCTCAGATGCCCTAGTTCCTAGAGCAGTCATTGGACAGGGGTCATGGTGACTCCAGGATCTGGGTCAAGTCCACGCCTTGGAGCATGGTGGAATCGTGGCAATGGCTGCAGCCCCCAGAAGATGAGCCAGGCAGGAACTGGCTGAGAGATTTTTCTGCTGATGGTGAAATGTCCTGGCGAGTCTGTGCAGGTAGGTTGATGCAGGTGAGGGGAGGGCTTGGGCTCTCCCACCCTTGTGGTCCCTGAGTAATGTTTCCTTGCAGAGTCAGAAGCTATCCAAGACTGTTTGTTGGATGCCAGCTAGATTCAGCCACTCATATTGGCAAAGTGGGTGACCCATCTTTCCACACACTGCCCTGGCCAGGCTTCCAGAAAGGTTTTTTGCTGCTACCCCTTAAATGCTTTCCTGCATTTCATTGTCACTGTGTCTGGAGTCATACCTTCCGATAGCCTTTTGGTTCCCTGTCTAGGTGGCATATTCTCTAAGGATATTGTGGTCCTGATGCCATCATCAGCCAGGAATAACTTAGCTTAGTGTCAGAGCCACAAGGGGAAGACTTCTCCAAAGTTGGAGCTCTGACTATTGAAAGAAAAGTAGTAATCCATTTTCAGCCTCCCTGAGAGCACATACCCAAATTCAAAAACTTTTGATGAGAAGGGAGACAAAAATCCATTAAAAACCAGAGAGGAAAGGAATTGGATATTTAATGTATCTGAAAGAGGAAGCCCCTCTAAGCTAAAAAACAACAAAGTACAAGAAGGCAAAGACCAACCAACTTGACCACATCAAAGCTAAGTATTTCCAAAGTCAAACAGTGTCACAAACAGAACCAAAAAGCAAAGCGGATGAATTGTTTGCAGATCTATAATGTGTAAAAAGATGACACACAAATCCTTAACAGTAAAAATAACCCTCACCCTTACCCAACAGATAGGCATGTCATTCACCTCAACAGCATACAGAAGAGAAAACAGACTTGACTGAAATTTTTTTGAGAAAATAATTCAATTTCAGTAATAACAGGAGATCAACAATAAAAACACAATAAAGAAGCACTAGTTTTCACCAACAAATTTGGAGGCGGGGAAGTTTAAGAATACTCAGTGCTGATGAGATACAGTCAGACAGGCACTAAGTACAAAGGGAACTGTGAATTGGTATAAACTTTGTGGAAAATAATGATAGTCAAAGAGAAGGAGAAAGATGGAAGTTTCAAGCAAGGGCCAATGACCTATATATTAACACAAAATTTGAGTGTCTACTTTGAAATCTGCCTGCAAGGCTGGAGGATCTGGGTTTGATCCCTGAGTCGGAAAGACCCCCTGGAAAAGGAAACAGTGACCCACTCCAGAATTGCTGTTGGGAAAATCCCATGGACAGAGGAGCCTGATAGGCTACAGTCCATGGGGTGGCAAAGAATTGAACACGACTGAGTGACTAGCACATTGTGTCACCCATAGTGCTGGGTGTTAGAATGTGAAGATAAATAAGATATATTGTCTGCTCTTGGGCATTTGGTCAAAGAGATAGAAAAACACAGATTCTAAAATGATATGTAGTAAGAAGGCCAGAGATATGCTTGGGACATGGGCAAAGCATGGAGCAGCCGAGATGGGTGGTGCAGGTATGAAGCTTCACGGAAGTATCCAGGGAGGTTACTTGTCTACACTTCCTGTCTCTGGTTACTTGGAGACATTTAGAGGTGCGAGAACCAATGAAGAGATGATTGCTTCAGTTCAGGTAGAGAAGGCAAGGCTTGAATTAGGGTCGGGGCAAGAGGATAGACAGAAGGTAAGATTAGGAGAAGCTGCTGGCCGACTGGTTGCTGGGTCAGAGAGTCTAGGATGCCTTCCCTGTTTGTGTCTTGGGTGGATGGAGTACTCGGGAGAAAGAGCAGGCTTAGTGGTGAGAAGAGGATCGTTGAGCCCAATTTTGCACAAGTTGAATGAAAGGTGGGCATCCAGGTAGAGATGGCCTGTGAGATCTAGGAGAGAGCTTGGACCCCAGCAGGGATTTGAATGAAAGATTCAGGTTATGACTGATGGCGACTGTAGCTATGGGCTTTGCTGAGCTGTCCTTGGAGAACGTGGCAGCTGAGAAGAGAAAGGAGGGTCTAGGGCTGAGAATCTTTCCCCTGTTTAAGCGTGGACAGAGAGAAAGGAAAGCCCATAGAGGCAGAGACAGCAGAAAGAGAGGGAAAAAGCACCTGGAGCCTGTGTTGGCATGGAAACCCAGGGATGTGGAGCATTTCCAAGAGAGAATAATCAGTCAACAGAAGAGAAAAGCCAGTTAGATAGGACTGAGGGCCCACCACACAGAGCAATTAGGGGCCCCTCAAGCCCCACAGGAGCAATTCCTGTGAGAGGTGGGCCTAAAGCCCCCACAAGGCGGGCAGAGGAAAGTGAAAGCGGGGCACAGCAGGCAGCATGGCACCTGTCCTGAGGAACTTGGAATGTGAGGGAGAAGCTGCAGAGAATTTCTGGGCTGGTGTGAGAGGAAGGCAGGACGGACGTGATGGAAGAGAGGCTGAAAGGGCTGTCACCTAAAGTCTTCCTGTCTGTGTAAATCAGAGGCAAGATCAAAGGGCATGGATAGCAAAGAGGAAAAATGGCCATAAGTGACCTTGACTAGAGCTGTTTCCAAGAAAGGCCGTCTGCCAGTCTGGAGCTCACAAAGGAGGTGTCGGCCTCTTCCCAGGGGGTAGATGGAGAACTCAGAGGAGTGCAGAGTTCATACACTGAGCTGTGACCGACATTTCAGGGACAGATGCAGGGATGCTGCTGAGGATGTTAAGCGGGGTGAGGTTGGGGGTGGAGAAAGGGCTGAAAAATTGGGGGCCCTGGAGGTCCAGGGAGGAGAGAGCTTCCAGAGATCAGCATGACCATTAATGTGCCAAAGGCACAGAAGTCAGAGGAGATAAAAGTGTCCCTGGTCTTTGGGGACCCCGGCCATAGCATACCCCTTTGGGGTAAGGGGCAAAGCCCAACTGGGTGGGGATGATCTAGAGACTGGCTGAGAAAGCAGGAGGGGAAAGGGAGACCTGAGGGGACAGAAGTTTCTAGAAGGCACTGTCTCTTACACATTGACATTTGGAGGGAGGAGGGCTATACAAGGACACAAGAGCAGGGACAGGTAATGAAAGGGGCGCCCAGAGCAGTGGGATTAAGTGTATAGGTGAAGGGATTAGTTGTGTTGGTGGAAAGGGGCAAAATTAAATCATGTACATTTTACCAAGTAACCGGATCCCTGTGTTTTTCTGAAGGTGGTTTTTCTGCCCTCTGAGTACTGACTGCAGCTCTAATTAGCAGTAGTTTCATCCTGCCTCGTGTTTGGGGCTGTGTCTTATTCATTTTTGTACCTTTCGGTACCTAGCAACAGGCAGCGAGCTAGGTAAAGACAGAATAATTATTTCCTGCTTGAAATCAAATGTCTGAAATAGAGGTTCAGAATTTTTTTTTTTTTTAACCACAAGATTCTGTGACTATTCCCAAGGAATCAACAAACAGGGAAATGAAAGTCAGAGTTGAAGCTGTCTATACGTGAGGCTGTCTGGGTCTCAGGAAATGCACTCTGCATTCTGGTGTGGGTGCTGCTGTTTATAGTTTTTAATGGTGAGGTTGTGATTGTTGTCTCATCTGCTCATTGCAAATCTACCCTCCTGTCCTTACTGAGGCAGACAGAGACCACTAGCCCCATTTCACAGATTAGGAAACTGAGACCTAAAGCGGCAGAATAGACGGAAAGAATCATGAGCAATGAAGTCAGTGGGGATAGGTCTTGAATGCTGCGTTCAGGGTCTTCACACCACTGCCTGGTGTAACCTCCTAGCATGTGTGCTCAAGCGCTAAGTCACGTCTGACTCTTTGTGACCCCATGGACTGTAGCCCGCCAGGCTCCTCTGTCCAGGGATTTTCCAGACAAGAATACTGGCATGAGTTACCATGCCCTTCTCCAGGGGAGCTTCCTGACCCAGGGATCGAACCTGTGTCTCCTGCATTAGCAGGCGGATTCTTTACCACTGAGCCGCCTGGGAAGCCCAGTATCTCCTACACATTGAGTAATTCTGTTTCTTCCAAGGTCAAGAAGGAACCTTGGTCTAATTGGTTGCACTTGGGCCTCATGCCATCCCCTGATAAAAGCTGGATGGCAAGAGGCAGGGCCTGAAGGAGGGGCCTCTGTGGGTTCTGTGTGAGAGAGCATCCCATGTCACGCCACAACCATGTAAAATGGAGAACAGGAAATCTCCCTGAATGTAACAAGGGCTGGTAGGGGGCAATAAGGCCCGACACCCCCACCTCGCCCCCAGACATCTGTGTAAGAAGTAACCAGGCAGAGGCAGGCAGACTTGTTTAGGAGGCCGTTGTCCAGATGAAAGTGGGAGAAGTCTGAACTCAACCAGTGGAAATGGAATAGATCCAGAACTTAGAGGAGATTAAAAACCAGAAATGATGATTAGCTTTTAGGAGGAGAGAGAGAGTGAAGACAAAGACTCCTGTGTGTCTTGGGTAGACAGTGGGTAGACTCCTGTGTATCCTGGGAAGATGGGGAGTGAGTTTGAGGGGCAAGACAGTGGTCTCAGATACAGCCAAGGGGTCAGGATCATAGTCAGGTGGAGCCTAGCAGGCACTTGAGTCAAGGGTCAGGGGCTCAGAAAAAAATTCTGCTGGGAGTACTGGCCTAGGGCCATGGCCACTCAAGTAATAGGAACCCTGACAATGAGTAAGATCACCAGAGAAAGAATGGGACGGGGCCCAGGGCAGAATCCTAAGTTACAGTGACACTTGAAATACCAATCAAGGTGTGGGTAGGTGACAAAGGAGAAAGAGAAGGAAAGGCTTGAGACATGCGACAACCAACCAGGAGAGTGGGTTGCCATGGAAACAAAGGTAGTGAAGGGTTTCAAGGAGAAAGTAATCAACACTGTCAAATGCAGCAGAGAATTCCAATAAGATAAAGACAGACCTCCCCCCCCCCCAGCCCCCGCCTTTGGATTTGATGATTAGTAAGCTTTGGTTGACCTCAATAAGAGCATTTTAGGGGAGTGATGGGGCAAAACTTGAATAATGTTGAGATTGGAGGGGGAGGTGAATTCGTCACAGAGTTCTTTGAGGAGGCCAGAAGGAAGACTTGGAGATGTGAAGGACAAGAGTGGGGAGGTTGAGCATAGGATAGACAGGAACAAGTTCATAGGCTGATATCCACTCCCAAATGCGATGTGTTGTTTAGTGACAAAGTTGATTCATTCCACATATTCTAGTTTACCACCTGTTTGTGCCTGGCAGTGTGCCCAGCATTGTGGATTCTGTGGTGAATGAATTGAAATAGGCAGATTTCTGTTCTCGTAGCATTTATATGATAGTAGGGGAGAAAGATGTGAACCACGTAATCACACACACAAATGTGTAATTTCCAACGTTGACAGAACACACTCTGAAAGAAGGGTAGCCAGTGCTGGAGGATGTACAAGGGCCCCTGCCCCAGGCCAACTCCAGAGGTTTCCCTGCCGTGACGCTTGAACCAAGCTATTAAGGGGACAGCATTCATGGGACTCAACAGATTCGAGAAGAGCCTTCTGGCCAGAGGGACCCGCCTGCCTGTGCAAAGGGAGGCACACTGAGGCCAAAGAGGCAGGCAGGGCTGGGTGGGCAGAGCTCTGGAGGCCAGGGCTGAGCTCATGTGTGCCTCCCGAGAGTGAGAGAAGCATGTTCGAGACCTGCCTGAATATTTCCTGTGATCTGAGACTGGCTGGCCCCTGGATAAGTCATTAGAGGAAGCAGAGGTGGCGTAGCGAGACCAGCTGGGAAGTTTCTGTTGTCACGGTGGACAGGATCTGGACGACACATTCTGGTCAGTCTTGGAGCTGGATGGAAGGAAGATGCGTAAGGAGAGGAGGTGTTCCAGATGACCACTGAGTTTAGGGCTTGCCTTACTGGTGGTGTGGCAGTGCTTTCCTCCGAACTGGGAAGCCCTACAAAGAAATGAGGTCTGTGAGGCAGACCCCCAAGTCTGGTGGTAAACAGCTGAGACATGCAAGCCAGGAACTGGGGAGGAGGTGGTTGAATGCATGGACCTGGAACCCAGAGAGAGAAATCACAGAGACCGTTTCCGTACTCCTGCGGGATCCTGAGTGAAAATGTGAACTGAAGTGGTATCAGGTTTCTGGAGCATTCTGAGGGGATGAGGGAGGCTGATGAAGAAGAGGCCAAGCACCAACATTTGGGGGCCTGTAAAAAGAAAGAAAGATCTTCCTGGGGCACAGAAAAGAAAGAGTGAGAGAGGTCTTTCAACAGAAAGATGGAGTGGTCTGCAGTGGTTATGTGCAGAAAGGTCAGAGGTCAAGGTCAAATGCAGGAGCTCTTCTGAGGTGCAACTGCCCAATCACCATGGCACCCCTGGAATTGGGCAGTGTAGTGTCCCTGCCGATTGGTACCCCCCAGGGCCCATGGGAGACCTCAGGGGACCATAGCAGAGGCAGCCTGTGTAGGGGGTGATTAAGGAGAGAAGAAGTGAAGGACCAAAGTCTAAGGCCTTTAAATTAAATTTTAGTCTTCAAGGAAAGAGCAATACTGGCATACAGATATTTTGAGGGAAGGGAGCCTGAGTAATGGAGTGATTGAGGATAGAGACAATTAGTGAAATGAGTTCCCACAGGGGTTGGGTTCAAGTGTGTGGTGGTGGATAAATTAGTTTGGGGCAATAATGTATATTTGACTGAATGGGGCAAAATTTAATTGTTTACCTTTTAGAGAGTATCTTGATCTCCATGTTCTTTGGGGAGCTTTTATCTGACCTGTGTACCAAATACAGCTCTAATTAGCACCATTTTTATCTTGTCTCAGGGCTGGGATCATGTCTTATTATTTTTTGTGTTTCTTAGCACCTAGCAACAGGCAGTAAGGTCTTTGGGTGCCGAATCAATATTATCTGCCTTGGAATGAAAAATCTGAAGTCAACATTCAAACTTTTTGACCAAGAAGAATCAGTGATAATTCTCCAGAAGTACAGTGTGGGAAAGAACTGGTATAAAGTCCTGGTGGCAGGAGTTTGGGGTGGTGGGGGGTGGAGAGAAAGTATAAGAATCAGCTGTCTTCATCTTTATACGTTCTGTCCCATTTATGCATTTCACATTCATCATCTCATATGAACTTCACCTCCCCTCATAAGAAGGAGAGCATCACCTCCCATCACAGAGGAGGGGACAGAAACCAGAGGAGGGGAACTTCCTCTAGTGGCCCAGTGGCCAAGAATCCACCTGCCAATGCAGGGGATGTGGATTCAACACCTGGCAGGGGAACTAAGATCCCAGCAACAAAGCTCACACACCGCAATGAAGACCTAGCATAGTGCCCCCCCAAAAAAACAGAAGGAAGTGCCTTGCTGACATCAAGCACAAATAACAGGAGCTGGAGTCAACCTCTGTCTGTCAAGGATCACAGTCCTTTCCATAATCAGGTTGAACTGAGAGAGAGGAAGAGGAGTCTGTGAGGTCCGGGTGGAGACGCTCCACCTGGACATGTGCGGAAGGCTGGAGGCACGCTCCAACAGGAGACCGGATATTAAAGCATCATATCAAACTTCGGTGATAACATCTGCAGTGCTAGCACCAGAGCAGATAGCTCATCCGTCTTAAGAAGCCTCCCTACCTCGTGAATGACACACGCATTCTGTATTTACACTGAAGACTTCTGTATTTTTTTTCAATGTTTGTCTTTAGACCCATCTGAAATGTATTTTCATGTTTAGTGTGACACAGAGATCTAATTTGATCTTTTTCCGAATGGATAACCAGTTGGCTAAGCACCATTTATTGTCCCAGCACTATCTTTTCTCCCAGTTCCCTATGTCTACACTCTATTCAGGTCTGTTGATCTGTTTGTCTACTTCTGGGCCAACACCAGATTTTAATAAGCAAAAGCTTTATCTTCCAACCTGATCAGGTAAGTGCCCCTCCCTTCCTGGCCCTTTATTCTTTTTTTAAAGTAGGTTGGTTGTATTGCACATTTACTTTTTCATGCACACACTTTAGAATCAGCTTGTCGAAGTTCCATGAAAATCCTGTGGGAATTTTGAGAGGGACTTCACTGAATGGAGAAATAACATCTTTGGGATATCCGTTCCTCCCATCCGTGAACATGGTATCTGTCTCCATTTAATCAAAGTCTTATTTGTTTAGTTTGATTTTTAATGCCTTTTAATAAAGGTTGGTTGATTTTGTCGTAAAGGTTTTTCCACATTTCTTATTAGGTTTATTCCTGAGAACCTTATCAGTTATGTTCCTTTTGTGAGTGTAAAAGCCTTTTCTTTTTTTCTTTTTGCTTTCCAAATTTTAATCAATTTACTAATCACGATGCTTCATTCACTGACACACTCTCGGAGTAAATGTGCTTTGTCCCTGGGTACACAAACGAGAACACAGCACACATATAAAGTAGAACTAATTGACTGGAAATGAATTAGAATTTTTGAATTAAAATTTAATTATACACGTAATACATGAATACATTTTCCTTTCAATAAAATTAGAGTATTACAGATAAAGAAGTCTCTACTGAACACCCCCTACCCCCAGCCTCCACCAAGATGCCTCTCCCCCTGCTGAGGGAACTGCTCTTAGGTTTTTGCTGCTTATCCAAAATGTTTTCCAAAGCCCACTGAAGCATGTCTTCTGTTCTCTTTTTGTGTGTTTGTTTACACAGACATGGTGTGTACAAGCTGGAGGTGTTACTCAGCTTAGCACGCCCTGTGAGACTCCTGGTATAGCTGACACACTGGGCCACAGAGTTCCTTGCCACTGGCAAGTGGCGGCCCTAGCCAATTACACTGTGTTTGATTTCCTGTTTCCTATTGATTGACTATTAAAGTGTTTCCAGTGTCATTCCATTAAGACACACCTGTAAGAGCCTCTTAGGATTGCTCATTTTGCACATGTACAAGTATTTCTCTGGGATACTTAGAAATGGAACTGATGGGTTGTAGGAAATACGTATCTTAAATTCTAATAGAAATTTCTAAAAATGTTCTCCATTTGCTCCTTTCTCCTGCTCATAGTGTGTGTGTCCATTTCCCCAGACCATGTCCAGGTTTTCCATTTTTAACCAGTGAAAAATAGTATCTTGCTTTAGTTGGTACTTTTCTGAATTACCTACAAGGCTGAAGTCTTCATGTGTTTACTGTCCGTTTTTTGTCTCTTTCTATTGATTTTAAGAGTTCTGTATGTATTCGAATATTAATAGTTTTTCGTGTATATTGCAGATGTTTTCTACATTGTGATGTGTGTCATTTAATTGTATAGTACCTTTTTCCTTTTTGTCTTAGAGAAATTTAAATTTTGATACAATCAAATTTGTCAATCTTAATGTTATGCCATTTTTGCAGTCTTATTTAAGAAAGCCTTTCCTATGTCAAGGTCATAAATATTTCCTGTATTTCCTTCTCAAAAATTTATAGTTTCTACATACATACATATTTAAGCTCTTATACTATATCTAAAAAATAAATTCCTTATGCACAAATCTTAGGGTCTAACTTTAATCCCTTCCCATTCCCCCTAAATGGATAGGTAATTGTCCCAACACCATTTATGGAGTAATGTATCATTTCTCCACTGATTTATAATTGCTGTCTCTACCTGATACTAAACTCCAGTGCAGGTCTATGTGAGAGCTCTTTCTTGTCCACTGATCTGTTTGTCTACTCCTGAGCTTGATAATATGCTTTCTAAGTGATGGGACAAATCCCACCCTCTTTGTTGTTTTTGTAAAATTGCCTTGGTCATCCTTGGATATTTGGCCTACCACATGAATTTTTAAATAGCCTGTCAAGTTTCAGGAACAGTTTTGCTAGTATTTTAATTGGGATCACATTGAGTTCTGGATATCTTTGAAGAAAATTGACACCTTTTTCATATTTGAATCTTTCTCCCAGTGCTCCTTGCTCTGTCTCTCAGTTCTGGTCATCTTTTATGTCTTTCAGAGAAGTTTTATTTATTTATTTTAACTGGAGGCTTTCTCTAGTTAAAATCTTGCGTATTTCTTGATAAATTTCTTCCTAGGTTTATTACAGGTTTTGTTGGCAACTGTGAATAGGATCTCCTCTCCCCTTGTTTGTTTGGCCCTTGTTTTTCCATATTTCATTTCAACCTGTTTACTAATCAGTGGGCTTGACTTGCAGGCACACCCGCAAAGTGAACATTCTTCCTCCTTGGGCACAAACATGCAAGCACAACCAGACTTGCAGAGCCGGGATAATTGGCCGAAAATAAATTAAATCTTTTCAGATTAGACTTTAATTAAAGAAGTAAAGCATGAATACATTTTCCATTTAAAAGTAGAACAATATGAATGTAATTAACGTTTCCTTTGGTCACCTGAGATCCTGGTCCCTTCCCCCTCCACAGAGGTGACCACTGTTCAGAGTTTTATGCTTTGCCTTCCATAGTAAATATGTAGATAGTATTGATGGAGGTATTTGGAATAAATTATACCAAGTCTTAGGTCGTATACTATATCCTGCATTTTTCGTTTAATCTTATATTTGGGGGGAGTTCCCCAGGTTAGCGATACAGCAGCCCTTGTTCCTGCTTTTTAACAGCTGTCTGCTTGGTATATAACTTTCTCACAACTGTACTGTTTTCCCTTCTCTGGTATCCATAGACCAGAGGGTTCCTCCTCTCTGCCCACTATCATGACGAATACTGCCAGGAACACCTCGGCACCTGCCAGCCCCTGAAATGTTTCTATAGGGTAGGATCTGAGAGGAGAACTCTAGCCTCTATGGTGTCCACTGTTTCGGTTTTCATAAACACAGCCCAGGTCAGCTTCGAAAGCTGCTGTGCCAATTTAAGATCCTTCCACAAGTAAATGTCAGTCTCCCCTTTTTCAGACCATTGACAGCTTTTAAATTTATGGATCTGATGGATGATAAAAAGTGGTTTCTTCTTGGTTTCATTTGTGTTTTCCCGGTCACACCATGGTCTCCTCCCAGGTTTCCTGGCCATTCTTACTTCCTCCCATTGGGGTCATCTGTGTCATCTCCTTTGTCCGTCTTTCTTCTGTGGTGTTCTTTCCTTCCTGACTTACAGGATTTCTTAATTTGGTATATTAATTCCTTGTCTGTTCTATGCGTTGCACATAATTATTTATCATTGTGACCCTTGTCATTTTAACTGTATTGTATCTTTCATCATAGAACTTCTCGTTTCTATGTCAAATTTAGAATCTCATCTTGCCTTAAGAAGGCCCTCTCTGTACTAAGATCACAACCATTTCCTGTGTTTTTCCTAAAGCTTTTGTAATTTTCCTTCTTGCATATATTATTTTATTATTTTCACATTTAAGTCTTTATTGAATATGAAGCTAATTTTAAGTGTGATATCAGTGCTTAATTTTTAAAAATGTCAAAATTGATAACCAATGTTTTCAATACCATTTCTTGGATAACCTGTCATTTCTTCAGTAATTTAAAATGCTGCCTCTACTTGACACTAAATTCCAATGCAGCTTTATGTCAGAGCTCTTTCTGGTCCACTGATCTATTTGTCTACTCCTCAGCTTGATAAAATGCTTTGCTAAGTGGCGGGACAAATCCCACCCTCTTTGTTGTTTTTGTAAAATTGCTTTGGTCATCCTTGCATATTTGGCCCACCACATGAATTTTTAAATAGCCTGTCAAGTTTCAGGAACAATTTTGCTAGTTTTTTAATTGGGATCACATTGAGTTCTGGATAAGTTTGAAGAAAATTGACGCCTTTATCATATTTGAGCCTTCCCCTCAATGCTCACTGCTACGTCTCTCAATTCCAGTCATCGTCTGTGTCTTTCAGGCGAGTTTTATGGTTTTCTCTAGTTCAAGACTTACGTATCTCTTGATAAATTCATTCCTGGGTTTATTACAGACTTTGTTGTCAACTGTGAATAGGATATCCTGTTCTCTTATTTGTTTGGCCCTTGTTTTTCCGTATTTCATTTCAATCTGTTTACTAATCAGTGGGCTTGACTTGCAGACACACACGCAAAATGAATGTTCTTCCTCCTGGGCACAAACCTGTGAGAACAACCGAACACACAGAGCTGGCATAATTGGCTGAAAACAAATTAAAATCTTTTCTGATTATACTTTAATTAGAGAAGTGAAGCATGAATACATTTTCCGTTTAAAAGTAGAACAATATGAATGTAACTAAAATTTCCTTCGGCCACCCTCCCAAGTCCTGGTTCCCCTGCCTTCCTCACAGTTTTATGTATCTCCTTCCATATAAATGTAGAGTATTGATGGAGGCATTTTGAATGAGTCATCCCACTTTATAGAGATTTAACTGTAAGCTGCATTTTCCCTCCACCATATATTTCTAAGATATACTCAAATTGATACAAATAGCCCTTGCCAGTTCCTTTTAGTAGCTATGTTATATCCATTCCCATGAGTGGGCCACATATTTCTTTCCTTAAGATCTGTGTACATTTAGTTTTATCTTTTCTTTCCTCCTTCATAAGCAGTGCCACTGAAAACAGCTTCACACTTGCCTCTTCTGTAATGTTTCTCTAGGGTAGTGGTTGAGAAGTGGAATTTTGCTTCTCAAGGTTCCCACGTTTCTAGTTTTAGATATTACCAAAGCGTCCTCCATAATCTCTGTACCATTTACACTTCTAGCCAGAGGGTATGAGAGGATTCCAATCCCCACACAATAAGCAGTTGTTTTAAATATTTGCCAATTTGATGGGTGAAATTGAATCATTTTTTAAAGTTTATACATACTTGTTTGCTAGTGAGATTTTCAAATGTGTATTAGACATTTGTATTTTCTATTTTCTGAATAATCTATTTTTGCTCATTTAAAAAATTAAGTTGTTTGTCTTTATCTTATTGAGTTTATGAATTTCCTAATATACTCTGTTAATCTTTTGTGTGTGTGTTGGGGGGGGGGCAGTTATTTACTTCCAGCTTGTCTGTTGCCTTCCAATTTTTTTAGGAACTTTTGTTAGAGGTTATCAATTTTGACATAACCAAGCTTATTTTTTTTTCTTTTATTCCTTTTATTTATATGTCGTGTTTAGGCCTCTCTTACTCCTAAGGTTTAAATATATTCTGCATTCCTTTCTACTAATTTTGTTTTTATGTGGGTCTTTAGTGCAGCTGGAGTATATGTTTATGATTAAAATGAGATACGATCTAACCTTTCTCCAAATGTACAGCTGATTATTACAACATGATGGATTGACTAGTTCATTCTCTCCACTGAGCTGAGAGGAAACTCCCTCACCATGTCTAGGTAGGTCTGAGGCCCTTGTTCTGTTTCACCCGTCAGTGTATGTCTGTCTGCATCAGACTCTTTCACCCACCGTAGCTTTAGACCACCTTTTGATACCTGTTAAATGAAATGCTTCATTTCATTGTGCTTCCTTTTCAGTTATCTCTGCTAACTATTACTGCACATTAACTCCTCTTCATGAATTTTAAAACCTGCTTGTCAAGTTCTGTGAATTTAAAGATTAATTTGGGGAAAATCGACATTAATACAATACTAAGACTTTCAATCCATGAACACAGAAGAGCTCTACACTTATTCTGATCATCTTATCTCCTCTTCAGTCCCATTTTATGGTTTTTTTCATAAAGAACCTACCCATTTCCTAATGTGTTTATTCCTATACTTTTTATTGTTGTTGTCAATGAGTTTTCTCTACTTCCCCCGCTTTGTTTTTTCTCTTGCTTGCTCCATTTTTTTAAACCTACTAATCACTGTATTTCATTCATAGACACACACAAAGTAAACGTTCTTCCTCCCTGGACACAAACACGCAAGCACTGCCAAATACACAGAGCTGACATAATTGGCTGAAAATGAATGGGAATTTTTCCAAATTAAAGTTTAATGACACAAGCGCAACATGAATACATTCTCCTTTTTAAGAAACAGAACATTGCAGATCTCAAGTCCCTTTTGGCCACCCACTGCCATCCCATTTCCTCCTTCTTCCCCAGAGGCTGCCACTGTGATGGGCTCAATGTTCACTTTCTTACAACTTGTAAATACATAGTAGGTACCCACGGGGAATTGTATGGTATCGTTGACTCAAATAATGAGAATTTTATCTTTTCCTTTTCACTTTTCATTGAGAGTCAGTTTTTGTATTGACCTGGATTTTATTGATATTATGGTTACCGAATGGAATGTCAATATTATCCATCACAACGTGAAAGTAAAGACATGGAAGCTGGGAGACAGAAGTGGAGGGAAGCGGGTCAGAGGACTGACAGGGACGCAGGGGAAGGCACAAGAGCATCTGTGGACACACAGTGGAGTCAGTCAGGAGTGAAGGGGAAGTAGATTTCTTAAAATTGGACCATAATTCAGAAAGATACATGCACCCCAGTGTTCACTGCAGCACTGTTTACAATAGCCAGGACATGGAGGCAACCTAAATGTCCATCAACAGAAGAATGGATAAACAATGGATATTACTTAGCCACAAAAAGCAATGACATTGGATCATTTGTAGAGAAATGGATGGACCTAGAGTCCATCATAGAGTGAAGTAAGTCAGAAAGAGAAAAAACAAATGTCATATTTGATTTTGTTCAGTCTCTAAGTCGTGTCTGACTGTTTGCAACCCCACAGACTGCAGCACGCCAGACTTCCCTGTCCTTCACTCTCCCTTGGAATTTGCCCAAACTCATGTCCGTTGAGTCAGTATATTAACACATAAATGTAGAATCTAGAAAATGTACTGATGAGCCTATTTGCAGGGCAGTACTGATGAGCCTATTTGCAGGGCAGAAAGAGAAACGCAGATGTGGAGAGCAGATGTGGACACAGGTGGGGAAGGGGAGGGTGGAGTGGACTGGGAGGTTAGGATTGACACGGCTGATGTACAGTGTGCGCAACAGGTAGCTAGTGGGAACGTCCATAGAGCGCAGGGAGCTCTGTGGAGACCAAGGTGAGTGGGATGGGATGCAGACATACAACTGATTCACTTCATTGTACAGCAGAAACTGCACAGCACTGTAAAGCAGTTATCCTGCGAAAAAAATTGAAAGATTACCAGCAGAAGCATTTGACAGCTCTGATGGGAAGAATCAAGGAGGGAGGGGAGCAGCTTCCAAGTGACCCAAAGCCTCATCTGCCACATGGGACATTAGTGGGTCTTATGAACTAGAAATCGGGTGTCGTAAATGCTGGCCCGAGAACTCTCATGACCCAATTTTGACTAGGGTCTTGTTCGGGGACATTATTCGGCAGCTTTAAGGAAGCACTTTCCTCCCTGATTAAAGAGATGCATCTGGAAGGCTTTATTGGCCCTGCCCCTTCGTTTCCGCTTAGGTGCTGTTGGGTGAAAACATGATGCTTGGAGCTCTGACAGCCATCTTGTGACCAGGAGGGGAAGGCCAGGAGATCCAACTCTGTGCTGACTCCAGCTTGAACACCTGGCACCACTGACTTCTGGACTTTCTTTGAAATAAATAAAATGTTCTTACTGTAAGTCACTCTTGGGTGTTTTTTTAGCTGTTGGTGAAGGCAGCCTTCCTAATACAAGGTATCTAAGAGCTTCTTAGAGCTGGGAGGTGACCCCAAGGAGCAGATCACATATTCTGAGGTGAGAGTTTGGGGATGGCGAGAAGGCTGCTCTTCTATCTTCTTGTTAATATGTGGACAGTGTTTGCCTCTGGGTACTTTGGGTACTTAGCAGTTTTCTAAGATGTCCACAAATTACTTTTGCAATTACAGAAATACAAAGACCCAAATTCTTAGGAGATGACACATGAGAGAGAGAAATTTTAATACAGGAAAAGGAAGGGCCCAGAGCTTAAAAGAAACTTCCTGGGTAAAATCCTAGATAAAGAATTGGATTCAAAAGATTTGAGAGCTGCAAGATTGGGAGGAGGGCAGTGGAGCAAGCAGAGTGGGCATGGATCTCATCTCTTACTGGGTCCCTGTACGGCCAGCAGCCTCCATGGGATACACCAAGGACGGAAATGAGTCCAGCATGGGTGGGGCACATGAGGGGTGTGAATGCGACTGGAGGGAAAGCAGTGACTCATGTGTCAGGCTGAGGAGTCTGGGCTTTTATCTGAAGACTGCCACAACTGTCCGGGTGAGAAGAGATGCAGGGCTGAGCTGAACCACAGGGCAGGTGGGGAAGAGGTAGATTCAAGATACGGAGGTAGAGGGCCTTCTCGGGTGGTCCAGTGGTTAGGAATCTGCCTTGCAATGAAAGAGACCGGTTCTGTTCCTGGTCCAGGAAGATGGTGCATGCTGCAGGGCAGCTAAGCCCACAAGCCACAGCTGTTGAAGCCCGAGCACCTGGAGCCCGTGCTCTGCACCAAGAGAAGCCACCGCAGTGAGAAGCCCGCTCGCTGCACCTAGGGAGTAGTCCCCACTCTGAGCACCTGGAGAAAGCCCTCAGCGACGAAGAACCAGTGCAGCCAAAAGTAAATATGTATTTTTAGAAGTGAGATGGTTAAAAGAGCAACATTAGAGGTAGAAATAGGAGGCCTGAGGCCGACAAAGCACAAGAGATGAGAAAGAATGAAACGTTGAAGATGGCCCCAGTTTGCTGGCCCAGAAACTGCCACAAACAGAGCCTTGCCAAAATACAGCTGCTTTTATTTCTCCATGATCAAGGTCACTCTTACCTGCACCCCTACCCCTTTCTGTTCAGAAGCACAAAATCTTTTCAGTTCAAGGTAAATGCAGTTGCATCTGGATGTTTCCTAAGTCTCTCTTAAGTAGATTCTTGGTCCGCTTCCTGCTTCTCTGCTTTCCATTGCCCCTTCCCTTCTCCTGAGGGTGTGTCATGTTCTGGGATCTCCTGTTTTGACCTGGTCCCAGGGTGTGCATCTGATCCTAGATCACAGGCTCTATCAACTGCCATCTTCTGAACCAGCATGTCACCCCTGAATCCTTGTCCTGACCACAAAGCATTTTTAAGTCCACCAGCTATACTCACCGGCTGTACTATGCCCTCATCACCCCTACCTTGCCAAAGGAACTCACAGGACCATGTAGGACATCCCAGGCCCATCTGTCAAACACCTCCTCCCATCAAGGCTCTCAAGTTCTCCAGCCCTCGCTGGGAGGTGTTGGTCTCCTGGGAAATACCATGAGAAACCAGACAATATTCCCTTCTACTCTGGGATACTCCCAAATTTCTTTCAGGAGATGTAGCATCTACTGTTAGTTCTGTCTCCATGTGATTCCCCTCCTTCCTCTAGATGGTCAGGATTTTATTCCTTCCAGGCAGAAGGACAGCTTCTGCATTATCCCCGTTTCATGTTCATGGCATCAGTTTTCAGTTCTGAGTCCCCTGAGTTCTGTTTACAAACCACAACCAAACACCCTATCTCTGTTGTAGGTTTCAAGAGACTACTTGAAACCATCGACTTTCTTTCTCATCGCCTTCACGCTGTAACAACGCAAATCTTCCCCCAAAGCTGTGACTGCATGCAGAGAGGGTGGCCATGGAAGCTAGTTTCCAGCGTGGCTGCCAACAATTCCTGCCTCCTCGTATGCACGTACAACTCACATCAAGAAGTAGGGTCTACTTTCTCTTCCTGTGAATCTGGGCTGCTCTTAGTGTTTACTTGGCCAACAGAACATTAGGCTGATGGCAGAAAAGACATTCTGGGACTTGTGAAACTAGGTCATTAGGAGCCTTGTAGCTTCTGCACAGGCTTCTTGAAACAGTTGGTCTCAGGACATTCCCTCTTGCAACCCAGCTGCCATGTTGTGAAAAGTCCAACCCATATGAATCCACATGTGAGCACTCTGATCCACAACCTTGGTTGCCAGCTGTGTGAATCTTGCTCAGTAAGCCCTGTTGAGCCTTTGATGACTTGAGCAGAACTGCCTTCTGCCTGCAACTGCGTGAGTGACTTTAAGCCAGAACCACCCAGCTGAGCCTGTCAATCCCCAGAACCATGAGAAATAATAAAGCATGCCTTTAAGTAGCTAAAGTTTGGGCCTGTTTGTTATGCATCAAAAGAGTGACAGGTAAGGAAATGTGTGGGGGAACACACTGAGTAACATATAGAACAGTGTCCAGCAACACATCGTGTAAGTGGACCATTATAATACGGCGTGGTAAGTGCAATCATGGAACATAGATATGTACAGAACTTTCCAGAGCAAGTGACCACTGGCCTGATTTCTTAAAGATGAGTAGGAATGAGCAAGCTACAAGGGATTGGAAGGACATTCCAAGCAAAGGAAGCACCAAAGCAAAGCCCTAGGAGTGAATAGTAACTAGAGGGAGCTTGAGAACATTTGGTGTTCCTGGAATACAGAGAAGAAAGTGAGAATGTTAGGAGTGGACTGAAGATGTGAACAGAGATCAGACCCCTCAGGGCCGCAGATGCGCTCCATGTCAAGGAGTTTGGACACCATCCAGTGGGTGCTGTTTTCACATTGGTGATGTGTTCAGATTTGTGGCATGGGAAAATCACTGTGGAAGCCCTGCGAAGGCTAGATTTGGAAAAGTGACAGTCTCCAGCTAAGGAGATCAATTCAGAGATTCTGGTCATGGTCCAGGCAAGGTAGGATGAGACCTGACCTGGAGCAAGGGCAAGAAGGATGGACAGAACCTGGAAACTTTTAGAAAAGAAATGCATGTTGATTGTTAGCTGTCAGGATGAAAGTGAGGGTAGAGCTAAGGGTGATGCCCGTGTGTTTTGGGTGGGACCCTCCGTAGATGGTGGGGGGCAGGGATACTTGGGAGGGGAAACACAATATGGGGGCCAGTTTGAGGTGTATAACAATGGGCTTAGTCTCAGGTAGAGCTGTTTGGGGTTGGGAGGTACAGCCCGGCGGGGCCCAGCTGGATCCTAGACCAGGAAGAGTTTTGACTGGAGGGGCCGACCCTGGGACAGAGGTTAATGCATAATTCTTACCCAAGAATGAGTAAGGTCCCCAGAGAGAGAGTGGAGGGAAAGGACCCAGGGCAGCATCGCGAGTTACTGTGACATTTGAGGGGCTGACTGAAGGTAGGTGGTCAACAAAGGAGAGGGAGAAGGAAAGACTTGAGGGATGAGACAAACAACTGGGAGAGGGGGTTGCCAAGGCAACCAAGGTAGTGAAGAGTTTCAAGGAGAAAGTAATCAACACTGATATGGCCCAAATCTCAGGAAAATGAGAAGCCAAGTCCTTTGAATTTAGCAATCAGGGGGCTATTATGAACCTTAGCAAGTACTGTTTCGGGGAGTGAAGAGGCAAAAGCTAGTTTATAGGGGGCGCTGGAGTGAATGGGTGAGGAGATACAGACCTCTCCCACATGAGGGTTAGGAGACTAGGGGAGGAGCTGGGAGGCAACCAAAAAAATGCGAGTGATCAATGGAGGATTTTTTTAAAAATGAGAGGCCCTAGAAGTTCCTCCTCTTGAAAGAAGGGGCACCTGCAGAGGGAGGGGATGAAAAGAGGAATGATTTGTGAACTGGGATCCAGCTTCTGAACCCAGCTGAAAGGAAACAAGTGGGTACGATTGGAGGGGTCTCAGGGGAGGAGAGTGGGCCATGGAGAAGTCTCCCCGTGATGACCTCTCCAATCCTGAAAACCTGGAGGCCAGGTTGTCTGATTCTGCAAGGTGGGTGAAGACTGACAAGAAAAGGGAAATAGCTGGAGAGTCATTGGTGACTGTTCTGGATATTCTTCACTGGTCCCTCCAGAGCCATCCTCTGTCTTTCTGCATCCTGTCCCAGCATCCATGGCCAACATGTACCACCATCCATGCTCCCTGCGCTCTGGCTTCTAGTTGAGTTAAACCAACGGAAGAACCGGTGGGAGAGTCGAGGGGAAAGCGGAGTGAGTCTCCCCTGATCACCTGCCTGTGGGCTCTGGGTTTGCAGTGACCACCAATCCTTACTCATGGCCACAGGTGGGGTCTCTTTCTTAAAGCCACAGCTTCTCTCCAGGTTCTGAAAACCCACAGCCTCTTCTCATCTCTTTAGGCCTAGAGGGCTTCCCTGGTGGCTCAGATGGTAAAGAATCCTGACTGCAGTGCAGGAGACCCAGGTTCAATCCCTGGGTTGGGAAGATCCCCTGGAGGAGGAAATGGCAACCCACTCCAGTATTCTTGTCTGGAGAATCCCATGGACAGAGGAGCCTAGAGGGCTACAGTCCATGGGGCTGCAAAGAGTTGGACACAACTAAGTGACTAACAAGAGGTACTGATGGTTTCCAACTGTTGTTTGTCCTTGGGTCCTTTGTCATCACTGGAACCTTTATCCCTGCCACACCCTGGGAGTCATCCTTTCATTAAAGTAATTTCTGTCAAATTATTTTGGTTGCACCACCTTCTAGGACCCTGACTATCAGTGAACTTGGTTCATCTAAACAGTGGGACAGTTGTGTCTGAAGGTACACAACACTGAACAAAGACAGGCCTCATCTTTCCCCACCTGAACTGCCACTCCAGCAAGGGAGCTATATAGTAGTCAAGACAAAAAGGAAATCCCTAAGTTTCAACTCTGGTAGTGCCATGGAGACATCTTCCTAGGTCAGAGAAGTAACATTTGATCAGGGGGGGTGGACATTGACTAGAAACGAGAAGAGCTCTGCACATACGGATATGGCGTGTGCAGAACTCCGAGCTGAGTGTGTGATATGTTCCAGAAACCAGAAGGCTATCATGGCTACAGCACTTCACAGTAAGAATGATTTTGACACAAGTGACCAAAAACCCAATTCAAAAATTGTTAAACAGAGATTTATTACCATACATAACAAGGAGCTGCAAGGGAGGAGCTCTGACGTCATCACGGACCCAGTTTTTATACATCTTTCAGTTCGCCCAGCCCCTGAGTATGGGCTCTGTCCCCATGGTCACAATATGGCTGCAACCACTCCAGGCATTATATCCACCATACCAACATCCAGTGATGGATGGGGAAAAGTGGTTCTCCCTTATTCTTTTTTTGAGGACTAAGATCCTCATTGATCCTCTCATTGATCAGATTTGCACCAAATACCTACTCAGAAGGCAGTCACTGATGAGAGAAATAGTCCTGCCCTTTGTGACTCTCAGTGATCAGTCTTTGTCACAAGGAGCAGTTCATGTTAGCAACAACCAAAGAGAAATGACTGTCAGGTGGGAATCATGTCAAAGACCAGGGATGAGACTGGAGAAATCGAAGTCCATCTTGCTTTGAAATCATTCAAACCATTGAAGAGGAGGTGGGCATGAAAAAGATATGTATTCTTTTTTTTTTAACGTTTTTTTTTTGGCTGCACTGGGTCTTTGCTGCCGCACACAGACTCTCTCTAGTCGCAGCGAGCAGAGGCCACTCCCGTTTTGGCGCACCAGCCTTCCTTGTTGTGGACCATGGTGTGTGGGCTTCAGCAGCTGTGGCTCCCAGGCTCTAGAGCACTGACTCAGTATTTGTGGCTCACAGGCCTACTTGCTCCCTGTCATGTGAGATCTTCCCAAACCAAGGATCGAACCTGTGTCCCCAACACTGGCAGGTGAATTCCCAGCCACTAGACCACCAGGGAAGCCCAAGATGTGTACTCTTAAATGACCACTCTGGCTGCTCTGTGAAGATTGGATCATTGGAAGCAAGGGTGGATTTGAGGAGACAAATTAAGAGATAACTGCACTGGACCAAGCAAGAGATGATGGCATGGACCAATCTAGCAGTGATGATGGACAGGGTTAGGAGGTAAGATCCACAGCCTCATGATGGGATGCTGCAGGTGAGGTCAAAGGAGATTCTAGGTGACTGCTAAGCATCTCCTACATAGCAGGGGCATCATTCTCCAAAATAGGAAACCCCAAATGAGGATGGCTGGTGGGAAGAAGGATTAGGAATTTGAATGAAAAAAAAAAGGATAATCTAGTGATTAAAAGCAGACCAGTAGGACTTCCCTGGTGGTCTAATGGCTAAGACTCCATGCTTCCAATGCGGCGGGGGCGGGGGGGGGGGGGGCGGTGCTGGATTTGATCCCTGGTCAGGGAATTAGATCCCACATGGCCCAACTAAGAGTTTGCAAGCTGTAACTGAATATCCTGCGTGCTGCAAAGATCCCGAGTGCTGTAGCTAAGACAGCCAAGTAAATGAATTTTTTAAAAAAAAACCAGGAGTTTCATTTTGGTTACAGGGTTGCGGTGTCTGAGATGTTGGTAGATAACTGGCTCTCAGGTACAGGAGCTGCACGTGGGAGGGTGGTAGTTAAACAGAAGGATGAATGCGTTGGTCTAGAGCTCAGAGGAGGCTTGGACTGGACAGTCAGTTTGGAGAATTAGCTCCCAGTGGGTCTGCAAAGCATTAGGGATGTATGAGATTGAGAGGAAAGGTACTCAGTGAAAGAGCAGCCCGAGCCCTGAACGACACTGACATTGGATGGGACCAGTGTAGACACGGGAGCAGAGTGTGAGAAAGAGAAGATAAGGAAAGGTGGGCCTCGAAAGCCCACGAAGAGGAGTTTCCAGGATGGAGTGGCCACTGAGAGGCCAGAGGAACAGACACTGGGGGAGATGAGGTCATGCCCTGGACCAGGACTGTGGGGACCCCTGCTACTGCAACTTTGGGGAAGGGAGCAAAGCCCAACTGGGTGGAGGATGAACTAGAGGCTGACTGAGAAAGCAGGAGGGCAATGGGGAGTTTGGGGGAACAGAAGTTTCTAGAAGGTGTTATTTCTTTCAGAGTGACATTTGGAGAGAGGATGGCTGTGTGAGCCCGAGTTTGAAAAGCAGGAACAGGTAAAAGAGATGGTGGGATTAAGTGTATAGGTGAAGGGATTAGCTGTGTTTGCAGAAAGGGGCAAATTAAATCATGTACATATTACCAAGGAACCTGATCTCCATGTTTTTCTGGAGGCTTTTTCTCTGCCCTCTGCGTAGTGACTGCAGCTCTAATTAGCAGTGGTTTCATCCTGCCTCGTGTCTGGGGCCATGTCTTTATTCGTTTTTTCTTTCTTTCTTTTTTTTTTTTTTTTTTTTTTGTAACTCTCGGTACCTAGCAACAGGCAGCAAGCTCTAGGTAGAGACAGGATAATTATTTTCTGCTTGAAATCGAATGTCTGAAATGGAGGTTCAGAATTTTTTTCTTTTTACCAAAAAGACATTATGAGAACTTCTAAGGGAGTGAGATTAGAGGCAAAAGGAAGCTCTGAGGGTTGGTGGGGATGGAAGGGTTGGGGGCTGGGACCCTGGAGATGTGCTCAGAGGATGTACTCAGGAGGAAGGACTGGGATTCTCCTGCCAACATGGACCAGTTCCTCATAGGTGACGGCTCTGCCCACTAGCCGGGCATCATCCCCACCTGTTCTTTTCAACAATTTCCATTGGCCCATCCAGCTGACATTTCTGACACAGCTGGCATTTCCTCCTGAAAACACCTTTCCTTGGCCTCTATGACATCAAGACCTCCCAGTTAACCTCTGCACTAGGGACTTCCCTGCAGTCTACTGGTTAAGACAGCCTTCCATTGCAGGGGTATGGGTTTGATCTCTGGTCACAGAACTAAGCTCCTATATGCTGTGGGGGTGCATCCAAAAATTAAAAAAAAAAAACACCCTCCCCCCTCACTGTCTTCTCCACCCACCATCTAAGCTGTGATTTCCCTCAAGACTCACGGCTGGGCTCTTCCATCTTCCTCTCTGTTCTCATCCTGGGTAGAACTCATGACTCCAGTTGCAGGCCCCCAGCCCTGCCCTCTCAAGACTGGCCTGCCCAAGCTACCTGACTAACAGCTCTACACAGATGTTCTTCATCCGACTTACCACAGCCAATCACGATGCTAACTTCTTCTCCCCAAACTTGCCTTGCCCTGGACTTCCCTGGTGGCTCAGACAGTAAAGCGTCTGCCTACAATGTGGGAGACCTGGGTTCAAT
Organism: Ovis canadensis; assembly: GCF_042477335.2. Lineage (NCBI taxonomy): Eukaryota > Metazoa > Chordata > Mammalia > Artiodactyla > Bovidae > Ovis > Ovis canadensis. The sequence goes on along the minus strand of NC_091257.1, from coordinate 81,789,838 downwards.
CCCTGGGTCGGGAAGATCTCCTGGAGAAGGCAATGGCAACCCAATCCAGCACTCTTGCCTGGAAAACCCCAAGGACAGAGGAGCCTGGTAGGCTACAGTCCATGGGATCACAAAGAGTCGGACATGACTGAGCGACTTCACTTTCACTTCTCTGCAAAAGGCCCAGCCTTCAATCCGGTTTCCCAAACCCAGCCCTTTGAGTCAGCCTGGAGTCTACCCCGCCCCCCCCGCCTCCCATCGAGTCCCAGGAAATCCTGCCATTTCCATCTCCAGAATCCTCCCCAGTCTGACCCTTCCCCCTCCACTACCACCTGCTTCACCCCTCCCCACCCCCCATCTCCTTGCCACAAGGGCCTCACAGCCTTCCTTCCTCCTCCCCACCTCTCTCCTTATCACACAGCAGTAAAAGCAGATCCTTAATACGTAAATAAGATCATATCATTTTTCTCCCTAACACCATCCCTCAGTGACTTCCCATCACCCTTAGAACAAAATCCAGGCTCTGTCTCTCAAAGCTGACAGGGCTCACTGGATCTGCCCATTCATCTCTTCAATCCCCTTGGATGTTCAACTCACTGTCCTCAGCATGCGGCGAATTCCTCCAGTTTTCTCTTAGAGCCTTTGCTCACTTAGTCCCTCATCCCAGGAAAGCTCTCCCCACACCTCCTCCTCTCAAATTTCCAGACCAGGGTCCCTGCCCAATTCTTTCCTCAACATTCCATTCACTTTCCTCGTGGCCCTTGTAGTCTTTTCTTTGGCAGTTGCCTTTTCCCTCTGTTTTGAAGACTGTTAGTCTCTCAGTCATGTCCAACTCTCTGTGACTCCATAGACTGTAGCCCACCAGGCTCCTCTGTCTGTGGAGTTCTCCAGGCAAGAATACTGGAGTGGGTTGCCATTCCCTTCTCCAAGGGATCTTCCCAACCAGGGATCGAACCCAGGTCTCCTGCATTGCAGGCAGATTCTTTACCGTCTGAATCACGAAACTCCACTGAAAGAGCCCTAATTCTTACTTTTTCTCCTAAAAGCTTCCTGAAGTCCATTTGTTCAGATCATTCCTTCCTTGCCCACTCTGGCATTCCTGCCCCTCACACACAGTTGTTAAGTGGAGAATGAAGCTGTGTTGATGCTCTCTACTCATTTGGTTACAGTAACCCCATTTTACAGAAAAGGGAACTGAGAAGTCCAGAGACACAGTGCCTGGCTGGCTGGGGCAGTGCTAAATCCAGACCTCCTGATCCTTCCTCCAGATTTCAGGGTCGTACCCACCCCTGGGCTGCCCCTATGGAGCCCAGCATTGCAATTTTATTTCCACAGAGAAGAAATAGCTCGAAAAATGTGTACATAAAATGTGGACAAATGGTGTTGTGGGAAACCCAAGATGAGACAGGAAGTTGGACATGGAGGTTGGATGCTTGGGCAACCAATCTGATAAGAAATAGAGATTTAATGTTTGTTCATAACAAGTTGGTGGACCTCTTGTACAGTACCAAAGAGAAAGAAACAGAAAAGTCAGTCTTCTAAAAAACGATATGGTGATTAGCTCTGCTAACCCTAGTGTCAAGTACCTCATTGGGACAGGTGGCTCTTTATGGAAATTGTCTTTATGAGGACAGAATTATATTTCTTTAATCTAGTATGGCTACTCCAGGTACGTGGGTGAACTCAGTGTCCTGGGCTATGCAGTGCAGAATCTAGTTATGGAGTTTAACTACTTGCTTGTAACTTAATCAGAAAAAAAAACCACTCTATAATTTCAATGTCTGCCACACCAACTAGAGGTTTTTCTCTTTTTGTTCTGTTTGTGACACTGTTCACATGTACAATACACTCCCATCAGTAGGTTCTAAACAAAGAAGAAAAAAAAGAAATAGAGATTTCAAGAGTTCTAACCTTAACAGATATTGTAGTATAACATAAAATGAAATAAATTTTTTTTCAAACATAGGAAGACATCTCGATGGAATAGAACAGAAAACCCAGATGAAGATCCCCAGATTATCACTGTAGTTTCTGAGAAGAACAGAAACATTACGAATGAATAGAGAATGGAAGGATTGTTCACTAAGGGGGGATGGCAAGTGATATTTACTTGGGAAACCAAAAGAAAAGAAGTAGAAATGATTCATTATCTCAACTGTGATTGAGGAAGGCCATTGTAGCCTTCACAGCCATGGAAAGAATTATGGAAAATACAAATATAATTGACTATAGGACATGTTAGGTTCTGAGTGCTGAAAGTTCTCATAAATAAAACATTCACAGAGTAGTAAGAATTTTCATAATGAAATGCTGGGGCAATAAAAGACAGTAAAAGTCCATTTATGAAAGATGAAGTTCAAAAGGCAAACTCCGTTGAAAATGTTGAACTTAGTCATAATAAAATAAATGTAAATTAGGATGGAGCGTTACCACTTTGGGCCCATCAAAGGAGCGCTACAAAATGAGAGGCTGGCGGTGCTGGCTCCGTGTCCTGGTGACGTGGGACCTCTTGTGCATAGCTGGCAGGACTGTGAAGTGGCAAAACCTTTCTAAAAGGCAATTTGCTTAAGATGTGTGAAGAGCCTCCAAAGCTTCATACTGTTTGGCTCAGGAATTCCATTTACAGGAAGCTCATCCCAAGAAAACGATCTAAAAGAAGGAAAGATGGGTGCAGAAAGATGTGCACTGTGGCTTTATTTATAGAAGGGAAAGGGACAGAAAACAAGAAAGCTATCAAAATCTCCCACCCCAGGGGAATGGTTAACCAAATTATGTTTCATTCATTAGCTATATTACTAGGCAGCCATTAAACATAATAATTACAAAGAATGTTGACTAACACAGAGAAATGCTTAGCATATAATCAGTGTAAGAGGATGGTGCAAATTACGTATATAATAAAGCTATTTATTGAAAACAAATGCATTAAAAAGACTAAGAAAAGATGTGCTTTTCAGATGCATTTTCCCAGAACACAACTGTGGGTGCTGAGGTTCAAGATGTTTCTGTTCTTCACGCTTTAGTTACTGTGCACATTTCCTGCAATGACCAGGAATCACTGTTTTTATGATAACAGATTTCAAAAATACAGACGAGAACAAGAATAGTGTGATGAGCACGGTATGCAATGTATTCACCCTCTAAGATCTTTTATTACTTTTATAATAGGAAAACCAAAAAAGAAAGAAAGAAAGAAAGAAAACAGACATCACATAAAAGGCCAGGTCTTAAGAGAATGGTACCTGCATCAGGCAGGTTTTGAAGGTAGGAAGTAGGGATGATCAGAAACAGAAAGAAAATGGTCCAATGTGGGGGAGGCTGCTTGGGTGGGCCCCTTTCAAAGAGCTGAGAAATGCGGAGCTTTGTGCTTCTGGCGACCAGTGACCATCATTTGAAATGCCCATCCTAGAATATGGCAGGAACTCTTCAGTTCTGTAGATCAGTGTGTCTGTTCCTGGCCACATTGTTTAATCACTGCTGCGTTGGTCTATGCTACCTAGTAGGGCAAATTCAATCCTTTTCCTCCTACTGTGTTCCCACCACTTGTTTTACTTTCTCAAAATTATCTTGGCTATTCTTGCCCATCTCCTCTCCCTTATGACCTTTCGAATAAGCTTATTAAGTTTCCATTAGAAAACCCTGGTGGGATTTTGATTAGGAACGCATTGAATTTGTACATTAATTTGGAGAAAATTGACATCTTCACAATATCGAGTCTTCAGGACCCTAACATTTCAAGGGTGGTTGAGTCAGAGGCTCTGATTAATGAGACTGGGAAGGAAAAGGCGTCATAGAGATGGGTTAAAAACAAGGAGAGGGTGTTGTCATGGAAACCGAGAGAGCCGAGCATTTCAAGAAAGCAAGGGTGATCAACAATATCAGACCCTGCAGAGAATTCCAATAAGACAGGGATGGAAAAACACCCACTGAAGTTGGTAATTAGGAGGTTATCGGAGCCCTCAGCAAGAGCGGTTTCAGGGGTGAGACAGAGCAGAACCCTGACTGCAGTGCCTGAGGAGAATAGATACTCAGCAAAGACGCCCCTTTTGCTGAAGTTTAGATAATTAAGTTTAGATAATTAGAAAAGTTTCGAGGATTGTTTGGAAGCTAGAGAGTGAAGTCAGGGGAAAGTTTTCAACTCAAGTCAACAAATGTTTCCCAAGCCTCTCCTTCCTACGTGCTGGCTGGCTGCTGGGGAGACGAAATGAACAGGACAGACACGTACCTGCCTATATGAGCTTCACGTCTAAGCAGGGAAACCGACATGAGTGAAGCAATCACAAGAATAACTGGATAATAACAAAAATGATAACCGTGAAGGACAGGTGTGTGTGATGCTGAGAGCAGCCAGGGATGGGAGGGTCTGCTGATATTTCCCAGAAGAGATCTGAAGGATGAATGGGTATGGACCACTAAGGGGGATCAGAACGAGAGTTCCAGGGGGAGGCCCTGCAGTGAGAGGGGCAGGACTTGTGGGAAGGGAAGGGCCGAAAGGTGGGTGTATGATGAGAAAGACGGTGAGAAGTCAGCTGGAGAATTCAGCAAGCGGGGGACGTTTGGGGCTTGATCCCAAGAATGATAGAAAAGGGTCTTTGGAGGAGTTTTAAAAAGCCACAACATGATGCCAACTGCATGTTGAAGGTATCATTCTGGTTTCTGGTGAGGAAAGGATTGCAGGGGAGCAGGAAGGACCTCCAGGAAACCTGGCGGAGGGCAACTTACTGTCCATGATCCAGACCAAGACTGGGGTCTTGCACTAGCGTGTTGCCAGTGAACTTGAAGAGAGCCGGAAGGATTCAGGAGCTATTGGGAGGCCAAGTCTCGAAGGCAGGAAGCTGGCCTGTGAAGGAGGGATGGGTGCAAGTAAGCAGGGGAGGAAGATCCCAGGTGTCCGTTTGGTGATGTCTGTCTATGAGACCCAGGACTCTAGTGAAGAACCAGACTGTGGACAAACAGACTTGTGTGTTGAGTGTGTGGTGTATGAGATGCCTTCAAACTTCTGGGTTCTGGAGCTCTGGGCCTAGTGATGAGGACTAGGGGGGGTGATGACACAGGCGGGGTGCGGGGGTTTTGAAGCAACTTGGGCGGTGGATGATGACATTAAGAACTAGAGTATGGAGTGAATGAGCAGAGGACAGAGGCTGAGCCCAGACGAGCACCAGCATTTAGAAGCCTGGATATGGAAAAAGGAGGCTGAGAAGGAGAAGCAGAAGGGAAAAGTCAGCTGTTGGGGAGGGGTTCCTAGGAGCCCAGGGAGGAGAGTTTCCAAAAGGATAAGAGCAGGGACTTCCCTTACGGGCAGGGGTTAAAAATCTGCTTTCCAATGCAGGGGACATGGGTTCAATCACTGGTCTGGGAAGATTCCACATGCCTCAGGGCAACAAAGCAGGTGCACCGCAACTAGAGAGACGCCCACAGGCTGCAACGAAGACCCAGCACAGCCAAAACTAACTAAATAAATAAATATTTTAAAAGAAAAAAGCAGAAGCACAGAGTGGCTGCCAGTGGGCCATGGCCAGAACTGTCAGGGGAAATAAAAGCTGCTGGGCTTCCCCAGACTTGGTCTTTGGGACCCTTTGCCAGTTTTTTGGGGGGTGAGATCTACCTGTGAAGGAAGGAGGGTAGATAAAGTGCAGGATTTTTCACTTGGTTTTGGTTTTAATAGAAGAGCAATGTGTGTTAGTCGCTCATTCGTGTCCGACTCTTTGTGATCCCATGGACTGTAGCCCACTAGGCTCCTCTGTCCATGGAATTCTCCAGGCAAGAATATTAAGTGGATTGTCATTCCCTTCTCCAGGGGATCTTCCCGACCCAGGGATGGAACCCAGGTCTCCTACATTGCAGGCAGATTCTTTACCATCTGAGCCAGGAGGGAAGCTCAAGAAAAGCAATATCTTCATATTAATTTTCCCAGAGGAAGACACCTGTGGGACATGAGCCGTTGCAGGACAGGGTAATTAGCTAAATGAAGCCCCCAAGGAAATGAGACCACATGGACCAGAAGGATCCATCCTGGGCAATAATGTGCATCCAACTCCTAGGAGAGAATTTAGGACTCAGCCTTTTACCAAGTGGTCCAGTGGTTAAGAACCCGTGTGCCAACGCAGAGGACGTGGGTTTGATCCCTGGTCCAGGAAGATCCCAAATGCTGTGTGACAACTAAGTCCATGTAACACAGCTAGTGAAGCCTGAATGCCTAGAGCCTGAGCTCTGCGACGAAGAGTAACCCCCATTCGCTGCAATCAGAGAAAGCTCGCACACAGCAAGGAAGACCCAAGGCAACCACAAAAAAATTAGTTTTAATTAATTAATTAAAAAAAAAAACCTTTTAGCCAAAAAGGAATTGGTGAGCAATGGAACAATCAGAAAAATATTTTGGGGGGTGTGCTGAGTCCTGCATGGCAGAGTGAATGAGAGCCTGGGAGAGGGGGGAAGGAGGGGGAAGATTAGATGGTTGGCATTCTTGCCAGGCGGGACCTATGGAATATGGGGCAAGGAAGTCTGCTTGTGAGATAAAACCAAGACAACCCACATCAGCGTGGTACAAGTCTTTATAGTTTACACAGTTGGGTCATAGCCACCATCTTGTGTGGTCATTACAGACACTGTGAGGCAGATAAGGATGGGTGGCCCATTTCACAGACAAATGGCGAAGGAAGCTGAGCCCAGCAAGGGACACAGGCTGTGGATGACCTCAGAGTGTGTGCTGGTGGCTGGCTGTCCTTGCTTCTCACTCCAGCATCCCAGCCTCTCTCCATCCCGGGATGAGCTCCAAAAGGAGCTCGGGTTCAAAAGCTGCCTGCTAGCAGAAATCAAGTCCTGAGCCAGAAGGAAAAGTTGTGCAAGTGTTTAGAGGGTTGGAACTCTCAGTCCTCCCCACTCCCTACCCCTCACCTGCAGAGAGAGAAAAGGGGCTTGAGATTGAGTTCAATCACCAATGGCCAATGATTCAATCAATTCTGCCTATGTAATGAAGTGTCCAAAAGGATAGGGTTCAAGGAGTTTCTGGTGGATTAGCACGCGAAGATTTGGGAAGACTGATTCATAGGAAAGGGTACGGGAGCTCCGAGCTCCTTCCCACATACCTTGCCCTATACATCTCTTCATTTGGCTGTTCATCCATTTCCTTTATGATATCCCTTATAATAAGCTGGCAAACATAAAGCAAAAAAAAAAAAGAGGAAAAGTTGTGAAACATGAAAGCGGAGTTTGTGGGTCATCAAGAGAAGACCTTTGGCAGAAGGCTTACTGAGGCTTGAGGTTGGACCACCCTCTTGGATATCAAAACATCAACAGAAAAACAAAACCAAAACAAACAAGGACATCAAAACCACATCAATGAGGCTGCGGTAGCTGGGTGTGGGTCCAAGCCCTAAGCTCAGGGAATCAGTGTCAAGCGCTCGCACAGTAGTCTGCCCAGCTCCGTCCTCGTGTGACAGCACCCACAAGCCATCGTTCTGAATCCTCCCCAGCCTGACCTAGTCTCCCCAGGGCTCACCAGCTCACTCAGCCCCACCAGTCCCTTTGCGGACACCCCAGACAGGCTCAGATGCCATCACGAGCCTGTACCAGCGCTCTGGCTGTGCCCTCTGCAGTGCGAGCCCTGTGTTGGGCTGATGACTTCTGCTCTGGATTGCCCAGACTAATCTGGGACCCCCAACCTAGTCCTCCCTGGGACTCAGCTTAGGGGCTGAGCTTCTCCTGGGGCCAAAGTTCCAGTCAGTCCCCTTGAATTTCTCTCTTTAAGGTTCAACTCTTTGCCCTACTCATGGGGCCCAAGCACAGTGTTGTGAATTGTTTTGTCAATCTACTCTCTATGCATAATTTCTTTGCCTCTTTCATTAGCTTTATATATATATAATTGAAATGTAGTTGATTTACAATGGTGTGTTAATTTCTGCTGTACAGCAAAGGGATATGTGTATATATGTATATATATATATGCACTTCCCTGGTGGCTCAGATAGTAAAGAATCTGCCTGCAATGTGGGAGACCCAGGTTTGATCCCTGGGTTGGGAAGATCCCCTGGAGAAGGGCATGGCAACACACTCCAGGATTCCTGATGTACTGCAAGAATTGGACAGAGAAGCCTGCCAGGCTCCATGGGGTCACATGGGTCCATGGGGTCACAAAGCATCAGACATGACTGAGAGATTAACACTTTCACACTTTCATATATATGTGTGTGTGTGTATTCTTTTTTATATTCTTTCCCATTATGGTTTATCCCTGGATGCCTTTTCCATTAGCTTTGACTCCAAGTCCTCTAAGCTTTGTGAAATCCAGAGTTTCTCCTTTCTCAAGCCCCAGCTCTCACCCTGAAAAGCTACGGCTCTCACTCCATAGGCTGTCTTGTACAAAAACCCTCCACAACCATTGTCTGTGCTATGGGCTTCCAAAAGCCCACAGCTTAGAAGCTAAAAGCCAGGTCAGAGGCTCTGTATCATGGCACCCTGGGCCCCTGAGAAAAGTGTACCCAGGAAGCTTGGGCAGTGGGGTGGAAGTTGAAGTAGAGAGAATTCTACCCACACGTAGCACAGGAGAAAAATATTACCGGACCGACATAGTTAAAAGAGGGCACCCTGAAGCAGTGAGCAAAGAAAGGTTTAGTCAATAAAAGGTATTGGACCAATTGCTAAGCTGTTTGGAAACACAAGTCCACCTTATTCTTCACTTCATGTCATACATCAGCATCAAGTTCGGGCGGATTAAGGATTTAAATTAAAAAATCACACTTGAATAAAGTAGAATTGAATATGCATCCCAAAACTCTGGATAAGTGTTACCTTCTAAGCTTAAAAGCAAGGGAAGCATTCACAAAGAAAAGACAGAGAAAACAAGTTTGAAATTCTGGACTTAAGTATAAGGACACTGAAAACAACTTCTAAAGATGTCATGCTGAGGGTTAATATCCTTGGTGTTTAAGAATCCATACAAATAGAGTTTTAAAAATTCACATCACTGCTGTATAAACGTGAAGGGAAAGGAACACTCAATTAACAGAAGATTAATTTTTTATGGCTCATAGGTTGAACCTATTTTCCAATATCTAATTATTTTTTAAAAAGTAAATTAAAACAACAGTGAGATAACACTTCTTGCCCATCACAGAGTGAAGAAAAAAAATTTAATGAGACCACCCCATGCTGGCTAGAGTGTGATGAAACCAACAATACTGCTGATGAGAATGTAAATTACTACAGCCTTTGACCCAGTAATTACTCTTATGACACTCCATCAAAAGAAAATAATCTCAAATTGACAAAGATTTATGTACAAAGAGATATAGTGTGGCCTTGTTTATAACAACAAAAATTGAAACAACCAAAATAACCAACTATTGAGAAAGTGTTAAGCAAATTATTTTCTATCCAGTCAAATGGATATAAATGGATATAAATCAATTAATCATGATTTTTGCCAAGAGATTTGGAAAATTTTTATGATATAAAAGTGGAGGAGCAAGTGAGAAACCAGAGTGCAAAATGTGTTCCAGACATCATCTTGGCTCAGGAAACAAACAAACACTTTAAAAAGACTGAAAGGAAATGTGTTGGGGACCCTAAATACAAGGGCATAGAACTCAGGACAATTTGGTAGAAGACAGGGAAATAAATGGCCAAGCCCTAGAACATGCCAGAGAGGGTCCTACTTGTCTTCTCAAATTCAAAGAAATCTAGAGAAGCGGGAAAGTGGAGTCTTACTTCACCCTGGTTGTCTGGTTCAGCCTGCCCTTATGTCGAAAGAGAATTAGATTGGCCACTGATCCCAAGAAACTGCCATCTGGGGTGTGGGGGAGGGATGGATTGGGAGTTTGAGATTAGCAGATGCAAACTACAATATTAAACATAAAGTGAATAAACAACAAGGTTCTATGATATAGCACAAGGAACTATATTCAATATCCTGAGATAAACCATAATGGGAAAGAAAATTTTAAAAATATATACACGCATACATATATATATATATATCTCACTTTTCTGTACAGCAGACATTAACACAACATTGTAAATCCACTATATTCCAATAAAAAAGAAATAAAATAAAAAAGAAATTTGCCATTTGATCAGTACATTCAGAGCAAATGACCAAGAGCAGTGGTGGGAAGTTACTACTGAGCCATACCAGAAGGTAGGATATTATCTTGAGGACAGTGAAGAGCCATGAAGGAACCTTTGAGATCTTGGATTAGGCAAGGTTTCTTAGATATGATGAAAAAAGTAACAGTCATAAAAGAATGAACTGATAAATTGGATTTCATCAAAATTAAAAACTTACATTCTTTGAAAGACACTAGTGAGAGAAAGAAATAACCAACCTCAGACTGGAAGAAAATATTTGTGAGTCTTATATCTGACAAAGGACTTGTATCTAGAATTTACTTTATATATCAATTTTTAAAACCTTGGAAAAGACTTTGATGCTGGGAGGGATTGGGGGCAGGAGAAGAAGGGGACGACCGAGGACGAGATGGCTGGATGGCATCACTGACTTGATGGACACGAGTCTGAGTGAACTCCGGGAGTCGGTGATGGACAGGGAGGCCCGGCATGCTGCGATTCATGGGGTCGCAAAGAGTCAGACACGACTGAGCAACTGAACTGAACTGAATTAAAGATGAGCGAAAGATTTGAATAGTTACTTCACCAAAGAAGATTTATGGATGACAAATAAACACATGACAAGATGCTCAACATTACTGGTCATTCAGTTCAGTTCAGTCACTCAGTCGTGTCCGACTCTTTGCGACCCCATGAACCGCAGCATACCAGGCCTCCCTGTCCATCACCAACTGCCAGAGTCCACCCAAACTCATGTCCATTGAGTCGGTGATGCCATCCAACCATCTTGTCAGTCTTATACCTGACAAAGGACTTGTATCTAGAATTTACTTTACATATCAATTTTTAGAAACTAATTAAAGATGAGCAAAAGATTTGAATAGTTACTTCACCAGTTACACAGCCGGTGGCTGCGATGGTGCATGGCTGCGGCTGTGGCCCCAGGCCCGAGGCCAGGAGCAGCAGCCGAGAGGAGTTACCCCACATCCGAGGTAAGGAGCAGCAGCTGCGCTTTGCTGGAGCAGCGGTGAAGAGATACCCAACATCCAAGACAAGAGAAACCCAAGTAAGATGGTAAGCACTGAGAGAGGGCATCAGAGGGCAGACAGACTGAAACCACAGTCACAGACAACAGGCCAGTCTGATCACATGGACCACAGCCTTGTCTAACTCAGTGAAACTAAGCCATGCCCTGTGGGGCCACCCAAGACGGACGGGTCATGGTGGAGAGGTCTGACAGAATGTGGTCCACTGGAGAAGGGAATGGCAAACCACTTCAGTATTCTTGCCTTGAGAACCCCATGAACAGTACGAAAAGGCAAAAAGATAGGACATTGAGAGATGAACTCCCCAGGTCGTTAGGTGCCCAATATGCTAATGCAGATCAGTGGAGAAATAACTCCAGAAAGAATGAAGGGATGGAGCCAAAGCATAAACAACACCCAGTTGTGGATGGGACTGGTGATAGAAGCAAGGTTTGATGCTGTGAAGAGCAATATTGCATAGAAACCTGTAAAGTTAGGTCCATGAACCAAGGCAAATTCAGTTCAGTCGCTCAGTCATGTCCGACTCTTTGCAACTCCATGAGTTGCAGCACACCAGGCCTCCCTGCCCAACACCAACTCCCAGAGTTCACTCAAACTCACATCTATCAAGTCAGTGATGCCATCCAGCCATCTCATCCTCGGTCATCCCCTTCTCCTCCTGCCCCCAATCCCTCCCAGCATCAGAGTCTTTTCCAATGAGTCAACTCTTCACATGAGGTGGCCAAAGTACTGGAGTTTCAACTTTAGCATCATTCCTTCCAAAGAACACCCAGGACCGATCTCCTTTAGAATGGACTGGTTGGATCTCCTTGCAGTCCAAGGGACTCTCAAGAGTCTTCTCCAACACCACAGTTCAAAAGCATCAATTCTTCAGCGCTCAGCTTTCTTCACAGTCCAAATCTCACATCTATACATGACCACTGGAAAAACCATAGCCTTGACTAGATGGATCTTAGTCGGCAAAGTAATGTCTCTGCTTTTGAATATGCTATCTAGGTTGGTCATAACTTTCCTTCCAAGGAGTAAATGTCTTTTAATTTCATGGCTGCAGTCACCATCTGCAGTGATTTTGGAGCCCCCAAAAATAAAGTCTGTCACTGTTTCCACAGTTCCCCATCTATTTCGCATGAAGTGATGGGACCAGATGCCATGATCTTGGTTTTCTGAACATTGAGCTTTAAGCCAACTTTTTCACTCTCCTCTTTCACTTTCATCAAGAGGCTCTTTAGTTCCTCTTCACTTTCTGCCATAAGGGTGGTGTCATCTGCATATCTGAGGTTATTGATATTTCTCCCGGCAATCTTGATTCCAGCTTGTGCTTCTTCCAGCCCAGCGTTTCTCATGATGTACTCTGCATATAAGTTAAATAAGCAGGGTGACAATATACAGCCTTGACGTACTCCTTTTCCTATTTGGAACCAGTCTGTTGTTCCATGTCCAGTTCCAACTGTTGCTTCCTGATCTGCATACAGGTTTCTCAAGAGGCAGGTCAGGTGGTCTGGTATTCCCGTCTCTTGAAGAATTTTCCACAGTTGATTGTGATCCACACAGTCAAAGGCTTTGGCATAGTCAATAAAGCAGAAATAGATGTTTTTCTGGAACTCTCTTGCTTTTTCAATGATCCAGCAGATGTTGGCAATTTAATCTCTGGTTCCTCTGCCTTTTCTAAAACCAGACGGTTCATGTATTGCTGAAGCCTGGCTTGGAGAATTTTGAGCATTACTTTACTAGCGTGTGAGATGAGTGCAATTGTGCAGTAGTTTGAGCATTCTTTGGCATTGCCTTTCTTTGGTATTGGAATGAAAACTGACCTTTTCCAGTCCTGTGGCCACTGCTGAGTTTTCCAAATTTGCTGGCATATTGAGTGCAACACTTTCACAGCATCATCTTTCAGGATTTGAAATAGCTCAACTGGAATTCCATCACCTCCACTAGCTTTGTTCATAGTGATGCTTTCTAAGGCCCACTTGACTTCACATTCCAGGATGTCTGGCTCTAGGTGAGTGATCACACCATCGTGATTATCTTGGTCGTGAAGATCTTTTTTGTACAGTTCTTCTGTGTATTCTTGCCACCTCTTGTTAATATCTTCTGCTTGAATTTAACTCAGATGACCATTATATCTACTACTGCAGGCAGGAATCCCTTAGAAGAAATGGAGTAGCCATCATGGTCAACGAAAGAGTCCGAAATGCAGTACTTGGATGCAATCTCAAAAATGACAGAATGATGATCTCTGTTCATCTCCAAGGCAAACCATTCAATATCACAGTAATCCAAGTCTATGCCCCAACCAGTAACGCTGAAGAAGCTGAAGTTGAATGGTTCTATGAAGACCTACAAGACCTTTTAGAACTAACACCCAAAAAAGATCTCCTTTTCATTATAGGGGACTGGAATGCAAAAGTAGGAAGTCAAGAAACACCTGGAGTAACAGGCAAATTTGGCCTTGGAATACGGAATGAAGCAGGGCAAAGACTAATAGAGTTTTGCCAAGAGAATGCACTAGTCATAGCAAACACCCTCTTCCAACAACACAAGAGAAGACTCTACACATGGACATCACCAGATGGTCAACACCAAAATCAGATTGATTATATTCTTTGCAGCCAAAGATGGAGAAGCTCTATATAGTCAGCAAAAACAAGACCAGGAGCTGACTGTGGCTCAGATCATGAACTCCTTATTGCCAAATTCAGACTTAAATTGAAGAAAGTAGGGAAAACTACTAGACCATTCAAGTATGACCTAAATCAAATACAGTGGAAGTGAGAAATAGATTTAAGGGACTAGATCTGATAGATAGAGTGCCTGATGAACTATGGACGGAGGTTTGTGACATTGTATAGGAGACAGGAATCAAGACCATCTCCATTGAAAAGAAATACAAAAAAGCAAAATGGCTGTCTGAGGAGGCCTTACAAATAGCTGTGAAAAGAAGAGAAGTGAAAAGCAAAGGAGAAAAGGAAAGATATAAGCATCTGAATGCAGAGTTCCAAAGAATAGCAAGAGATAAGAAAGACTTCCTCAGCAATCAATGCAAAGAAATAGAGGAAAACAAGGCAAATTGGAAGTGGTCAAACAGGAGATGACAAGAGTGAACACCGACATTCTAGTAATCAGCGAACTAAGGTGGACTGGAATGGGTGAATTGAACTCAGATAACCATTATATCTACTACTGTGGGCAGGAATCCCTTAGAAGAAATGGAGTAGCCATCATAGTCATCAAAAGAGTCCGAAATGCAGTACTTGGAGGCAATCTAAAAAACGACAGAATGATCTCTCTTTGTTTCCAAGGCAAACCTTTCAATATCGGTCATTAGGGAAATGCAAATTAAAAGCACAATGGGATGTCACTGCATGCCTGTTGGAATGTCTAAAATTAAAAAGAATGATTATACCAAGTGATGATGAAGCTGTTCAGCAACTAGAACACTCATACATCGTGGGTGAGAATGTAAAGTGGTACAAACACTTTGGAACCTAATTGGACTGTTTCTTTACAAATTAAACACACACCTATCGTATGATCTAGTCATATTTCTTGATATTTACCCCAAAGTAATGAAAGCATGACAGGGAGACCTGGCATGCTGCGATTCATGGGGTCGCAAAGAGTCGGACACGACTGAGCGACTAAACTGAACTGACCTGAATGAAAGCATGTCAGAGAAGGCAATGGCAACCCACTCCAGTACTCTTGCCTGGAAAATCCCATGGACAGAGGAGACTGGTAGGCTGCAGTCCATGGGGTTGCGAAGAGTCTGACACGACTGAGCGAGCTGACTTTCACTTTTCACTTTCATGCGTTGGAGAAGGAAATGGCAACCCAATGCATACAAAGACTGGTACATGAATGTTCATAGCAATTCTATTTGTAATAGCCACAGACTGGAAACCAGCCTGAAAATCCACCAACAGTTGAACGGATAAACAATCTGTGGTACACCTACACAGTGGAATACTGCTCAGCATTAAAAAGGAATAAACTATCAGTACACAACAAATTGGATGGATCTCAAAGTAATTATGCTGAGTGAAATAAGCCAGAATAAACAAGAACATATCTATCTCCATTTATATAAAATTCTGGAAATTGCAAATTAATATATATTGATAGGAAGCAGATTAGTGGTTGTCTAAGGAATAGAGGAAGAAAGATTGGAAAGAAAGAGAAGTCAGTTCAATCACTCAGTCATGTCTGACTCTTTGTGACTCCATGGAATGCAGCACGCAGTTTACTCAAACTCAAGTCCATTGAGTCGGTGATACCACCCAACCATCTCATCCTCTGTCATCACCTTCTCTTCTCACCTTCAATCTTTCCCAGCATCAGGGTCTTTTCCAATGAGTCAGCTCTTCACATCAGGTGGCCAAAGTATTGGAGTTTCAGCTTCAACATCAGTCCTTCCAATGACTATTCAGACTGATTTCCTTTAGGATGGACTGGTTGGATTTCCCTGCTGTCCAAGGGACTCTCAAGAGTCTTCTCCAACACCACAGTTCAAAAGCATCAATTCTTTGGCACTCAGCTTTCTTTATAGTCCAACTCTCACATCCCTACATGACCACTGGAAAAACCATAGCTTTAACTACATGGACCTTTGTTGGCAAAGTAATGTCTCTACTTTTTTGTATGCTGTCTAGGTTGGTGTTAGCTTTTCTTCCAAGGAGCAAACGTCTTTTAATTTCATGGCTGCAGTTACCATCTGCAGTGATTTTGGAGCCCCCCAAAATAAAATCTGTCACTGTTTCCCCATCTATTTGCCATGAAGTGATGGGACCAGATGCCATGATCTTAGTTTTCTGAATGTTGAGTTTTTTAAGCCAACTTTTTCATTCTTCTCTTTCACTTTCATCAAGAGGCTCTTTAGTTCTTCACTTTCTGCCATAAGGGTGGCGTTATCTGCATATCTTAGGTTATTGATATTTCTCCCGGCAATCTTGATTCCAGCTTGTGCTTCTTCCAGCCCAGCGTTTCTCATGATGGACTCTGCATATAAGTTAAGTAAGCAGGGTGACAATATACAGCCTTGACGTACTCGTTTCCCTATTTGGAACCAGTCTGTTGTTCCATGTCCAGTTCCAACTGTTGCTTCTTGACCTGCATACAGGTTTCTCAGAAGGCAGGTCAGGTGGTCTGCTATTCCCATCTCTTGAAGAATTTTCCAGTTTATCGTGATCCACACAGTCAAAGGCTTTGGCGTAATCAATAAAGCAGAAGTAGATGTTTTTCTGGAACTCTCTTGCTTTTTCAATGATCGAATAGATGGCAATTTGATCTCTGGTTCCTCTGCCTTTTCTAAATCCAGCTTGAACATCTGGGAGTTCACGGTTCACATACTGTTGAAGCCTAGCTTGGAGAATTTTGAGCATCACTTTGCTTGCATGTGAGTGCAATTGTGCGAGAGTTTGAACATTCATAGTTGTTGCCTTTCTTTGGGACTGGAATGAAAACTGACATTTTCCAGTCCTGTGGCCACTGCCGAGTTTTCCAAATTTGCTGGAGAAAAGGAGATCACAAAAGGCTTCAAGAAATCTTTTTCGGGCAGTGGGTATGTTCAATATCTTGACTGCTGCTGGTTTCATGGGTGTGTTGTTGTTCGGTCGCTTAGTCGTGTCTGACTCTGCGACCCCTTGGACTGCAGCATGCCAGGCCTCCCTGATCCTCACCATCTCCTGGAGTTTGCCCAAGTTCATGTTCATTGCATCAGTGATGCCATCCAGCCCATCTCATCTTCTGACCTCATCTTCTCCTTCTGCCCTCAATCTTCCCCAGCATCAGGGACTTTTCATGGGTGTACACATATGGAAAGACTTTCCAACCTTTAAGTATGTGCAGTATTTGTATGTCAGTTGTACCTCAATCAGTTCAGTTCAGTCCAGTCACTCAGTCGTGTCCGACTCTTTGCGACCCCATGAATCGCAGCATGCCAGGCCTCCCTGTCCATCACCAACTCCCAGAGTTCACTCAGACTCACGTCCATCGAGTCAGTGATGCCATCCAGCCATCTCATCCTCAGTCATCCCCTTCTTCTCCTGCCCCCAATCCCTCCCAGCATCAAAGTCTTTTCCAATGAGTCAGCTCTTCGCATGAGGTGGCCAAAGTACTGGAGGTTCAGCTATAGCATCATTCCTTCCCAAGAAATCCCAGGGTTGATCTCCTTCAGAATGGACTGGTTGGATCTCCTTGCAGTCCAAGGGACTCTCAAGAGTCTTCTCCAACACCACGGTTCAAAAGCATCAATTCTTCAGTGCTCAGCCTTCTTCACAGTCCAACTCTCACATCCTTACATGACCACTGGAAAAACCATAGCCTTGACTAGACGGACCTTAGTCGGCAAAGTAATGTCTCTGCTTTTGAATATGCTATCTAGGTTGGTCAATAAAACTGTTAAATAAATAGGAAAATAGGACGTGTACTGGTGCGACATGGTATCAGGGACTTTCCCTCAATTTCTCATCTCTATATTCAATTTCCCTGGAACCCAGATGAACCCCTGCCCTTCCTGGGCCAATAAATTCCCTTTTTGCCTGAGTTGTTTCAAGCTTGATTTCTGTTTCTTACAACCAAAATATTCTGAATGGAGATAATGCCTGGAGTGTTTTTAAGGACAGAAGACGGGGACTGTAACCTCATCTTAGGAACCCAGAATTGGTAGAAGGTGGTCAGGAAGAAGATGCCTAGAGAAGGTGATCCTTCAGCTGATTTCTCAAGGAGTCGGGACTGCAAAAGTTCCTAGACAGAGGGAGAAGCGTGAACAATGCCACTGAGGACAGGCACTGTGAGCTGTGTGCTTGGGACAGTTGGGGGCTGCCTGGAATTTGGGATGAGAGAGGCACTGTTGGAAAACGAGACTGAAAATTCAACAGGGAACAAGACATTTGTTTTGCAGAGATCTCACTGGCTTCAGTGGTGGCCCAGATGGTAAAGGGTCCTCCTGCAGTGTGGGAGACCCGGATTCGATCCCTGGGTTGGGAGGATCCCCTGAAGAAGGGAACGTATTCCTGCCTGAAGAATTCCACGGACAGAGGAGCCGGCCAGGCTACAGTCCATGAGTCAGGCATGACTGAGGGACTAACACTAACATGGGCTTGGAGAAGCAGGTGGACTGAGGAGGGGTCATTGCCACAGGTCACAGTTGACTTTGAGGAGCCCGTGGACACCTGGGGGAGGTGACCAGCAGGGAGTCAGGGATGGAAGTCCGGTTCTCAGGTGAACATGTCACCTGGAGTCACAGTCAATGGCTGTGACTTGGGAAGCCTGAGAGGTAAAGAGAGCCCAGAGTCGGAAGATCTCCAACCCGCCATTTCAGGGGCTGTAGAGCCTGGGGCGCCTACAAAAGCTGTGGAAAGGAGGAAATGTCAGAGCCACATGGCCACGTGAGCAGAGCTGAGAGCAGGTTGTCATGGAAACTGAGCTAGTGAAGCATTTCTAGGAGAGAGGGATCAGCAGGACCAAAGGTAGCAGAAAATTCCAAACCGTTGAAAGCTGAAATTTTTCTTTTGATTTGGCAATTAGAGGGACATTGATGAGCTTAATAAGAACAATTTCAGGAGATTGTGGGCCAATGAGGGGGGAGAGATAGAAAGGGATCGAGGAGGTAAAACAAATCAGAGTTGGTGATGGGGTGCGCATTGGAGAAGGAGGGGACATTGTCAAGCAAGACCCACCCCACCAAGGATTCTGGCCTCTGAAGGGACTGGACAGTAGTGGGTAACACAAAGAGGATCTTCCTCTTTGGGAAGATCTGTTTGGGACATCTTTATCTAGTGAACGTGTTTTGGCTTTGACAATGTGCCGGACACTGTTCTAAGAGCTTTACTTGTATTACTTCATTTATCCTTGTAACTATCCTATGAGGATAGGATAGCTACGCACTCATTTATCGCCATTTACACATAAAGAAACAGACACAGAGGTGGAGAAAGTTGCCCATAGCAAGGAAGGGCAGAGTACGGATTTGAAGCCAGAAAAACCAGGCAAGTAGGTGTGAGATCCCCGACCCCTACCCCAAGATAAACAAATGGGGATCAAGGAGGCAGGTGGATCTAGGCTGGGGATGGAGTAGGGGGCTAGGGGGGGCACTCGGGCTGGAGGTATAGGAGCAGCCCCACACAGGGGAGGGCCTTGATTTGCCTGCAGCCAGTGCTGGTAGGGGGTACACACTGGGGGTCACTGTGTCCAGAAGGGGATCAGAGCTTTAGACCATGCCAGCATTTAGATGAGTTTGAGCAAACTCCAAGAGATAGGGAAGGACAGGGAAGCCTGGGGTGCTGCAGTCCATAGGGTCGCAAAGAGTCGGACATGACTTAGTGACTGAACACACGCACATCAGGGAGATTGAAAAGGCAGGGAAGGGGCTTTCCTGGTGGTCCAGTGGCTAGGTCTCCATGCTTCCGCAGCCCAGGTTCAATCCCTGGTCGGCGAACTAAGATCCCACAAACCGAGGGGCCAGTTTGTGTGATCTTAGGACAAAAGAAAAAGCAGGGCCAGAGGGTAGATAGGGTAGATGGGGATTCAAAATTCAAAACCTACAAAGGAATGGATGTCAGGTGACAAAGGTCCCTCGGGCACCTCTCCCCTTGTCTGTTCCCCTGGTCCCCTCCGTAAAGGCGGCCAGCATCTCCTTCCAGAGGCAGAAAAGAAAAAGTCACCATGTGGAATTTTGGAATTCACAGGAAAAAGAAATCTCAGAGTATGGAAACTGAAGGGGAAGGACGCCTTGCCAAGCCAGTGATGGAGCAGAGGGACACAGGAGCCGGGGGTCCCACAGGGAGCAGGGAAATTAGTTTTGGACGAGAACGCGTGTTTCATTGAATGGAACAAAATTAAATTGTCCTCCTGCTGCCAAGTACCGTGAGCTCAGCCTTCTCCCGGCTGTCAGGGCGCCCGCCCCCGGTGGCTGCTCCCGCTCCCCAGAGTCTGTCCTGACCCACAGCTGGAGCTCCGGCCCTGCCTTTGAAACACTCCACACCTGGCGGCCAAATTAATCCCGCCAGCTGCTCAAGAAACGTTTTCTGACATGAAATGAGAGGTCTGAAAGGCAGCTCAATCTTCTTTTTTAATTACTGAAACCAATTGGAGTGTCAAGGGCACATGAATGGAAGCTCTAGGGCTGAGGGACAGGAGGTGGCGGGGGCGGGGTGGAGGGGGAGAAGCAGGGCAGAGACCGGGCTGCCCACCCGGAAAGTTCCTGAAGCTCTGGCTGCCTGTGGTCTCAGAAAGTGAAGCTGCAACTGCAGGGCCATCATTCCCAGAGTTGCCAGGCCCTTCTCATGGTGAGTAGGGGTGTTTGCCCCCCTCACCTTAGCAGATCCCCCATTCATCAGGGGCAGGGGCTACACTGCTGGGAGGCCCAAAGGGTCGAGATGCACTTAGAGTTGGGGTCACTGTGTCCCCTAGTGCCTTCCCTCAGCCTCCTTCTGTGGCTCCCAGTGATGCCCCCCACCCACGGGGCTTCAGTCCTCTGGTTGTAGAAATTGTGAGTGGGGTGTACAGGAGAGCTGGCACTGGGTGACCTCTCATTACTTGCTTCCATCATTTTTGCCCTGACCATGTTGGACTCCCAGCATCCATCTCTATCTCTAGTGATGCCCTGGTGGCCACTTAGGACCCAGGTCACGGTCCATAGGACCCCATTGTCCAATACATTCCAGCATCATGGCACCAGAGCAAGGGGGCACACGGGGTCAGTGGGCCTCCCCAAAGACAAGCTTCTGGTAGGGTGAAGGGGTGAAGGCTGGGCCCTGGGGTCCTCCTAAACCTGGCAGGGGGTATATCCTTGGGGAGCCAGGAGTTCACAGGTGAGCCTTGCACAGCCTCACTGAGTGATGAGAGCTCCATCCAGTGCGGTCCCTGCCACCCTGGCAACGCCCGGTCCCCTATTCCTGCTGCCCGGAAAGTGGCTTTCCAGGGCCTCATTAAGTGCTGTGACCCCTGAGATGGAAGAACCTGAGAAACTGTTCTGAGGCACTAACATTTTTTATGTACATTTTAGGCTTGTTTTGTTTTTGGCTGCACTGGGTCTTAGCTGTGGCTTGTGGGATCTAGTTCCCTGATCGGGGTTTGAACGTGGGCCTCCCCCATTGGGAGTGCAGAGTCTTAGACACTGGAACACCAAAGAAGTCCCCATGTTAGTATTTTTAACTGAAAATAAATACCTGCACAGAGTGAGTGCCCCAGTTTCCCTCCCCAGCGACCTCCCCTGTCACCCAGTTGTCATGAATCTTTGGGACCCTCACCAGGCTGACATCAAAAGGAGGGGAGTGGAGGGACTGGAGGTGCACAGAATGAGTTGACCCATCAGATGTGGGGTGCCGGAGGGAGGGCAGTGGGGTGCTTGAGCCTGGGCTCCCACCTGGGCTCCCATCAGTTCCTCAGCATTCAGCCTTCTTTATGGTCCAAGTCTCCTATCCGTACATGACTACTGGAAAAACCATAGCTTTGACTATATGGACCTTTGTCGGCAAAGTGATGTCTCTGTTTTTATTACGCTGTCTAGGTTTTCCCCAGTGGCTTAGCTCATAAAGAATTTGCCTGCCAATGCAGGAGACACAAGAGACGTGGGTTTGATCCATGGGTCAGGAAGATTCCCTAAAGAAGAAAATGGCAACCCATTCCAGTATTCTTGCCTGGAAAATTCCTTGGACAGAGGAACCTGGCTGGGTACAGTCCATGCGGTTGCGAAGAGTCAGACATGACTGAGCATGCATGCCTAGGTTTGTCATAGCTTTTCTCCCAAAGAGCAAGCATTTCTTAATTTCATGACTGTTGTCATTAAATCAACAGTGATTTTGGAGCCCAAGAAAATAAAGTTTGTCACTGCTTCCACTTTTTCCCCTTCTATTTGTCATGAAGTGGTGGGACCAGATGCCATGATCTTAGTTTTTTGAATGTTGAGTTTTAAGCCGGGTTTTTCACTCTCCTCTTTCACCCTCATCAAGAGGCTCTTTAGTTCCTCTTCTCTTTCTGCCATTACAGCGGTATCATCTGCATATCTGAGGTTGTTGATATTTCTCCCAGCAATCTTGATTCCAGCTTATGACTCATCCTGACATTTCTCATGATTTACTCTGCATTTCAGTTAACTAAGCGGGGTGACAATATAAAGCCTTGTGGTCCTCCTTTCCCAATTTTGAACCAGTCAGTTTTTCCATATCCAGTTCTAACTGCTGCTTCTTGACCCACATAGTGGGGTGCAAAGTGGCCTGCTATCCCCATCTCTTCAAGAATTTTCCACAGGTTGTGATCCACGAAATCAAAGGCTTAAGCATAGTTAATGAAGCAGAAGTAGATGTTTTTCTGGAACTCCCTTGCTTTCTTCATGATCTAATGAATGCTGGCAATTTGATTGTTCCTCTGCCTTTTCTAATCCCAGCTTGTACATCTGGAAGTTCTTGGTTCATGTACTGCTCAAACCTAGCCTGGAGGATTTTGAATATAACCTTGCTAGCATGTGAAATGAAAGCAATTGTATGGTAGTTTGAACATTCTTTGGCATTGCTCTTCTTTGGCACTAAAATGAAAATAGAACTTTTCCAGTCCTATGGCCACTGCTGAGTTTTCTGAATTTGTTGACGTATTGAATGTAGCGCTTTGACAGCATCATCTTTTAGGATTTGAAATAGCTCAGCTGGAATTCCATCACCTTAAACTAGCTTTGTTTGTAGTGATGCTTCCTATGGCCCACTTGACCTCACCTTCCAGGATGTCTGGCTCTAGGTCAGTGATCACACCATCATGATTATCCGAGTCATTAAGATCAATGGTTCACATCAAAAAAAAAAAAAAAAAGCTCATCGACACCACACTGCCGATTCCCAAACATCCAGCATACCCAGCCCAGCACTGGACTCCACATCCAGGTAATAGCACCCACCTGATGTCAACTGTCCAACTCATGCTGAAATGTGGGGTTCATTCCCAACCCCAGTCCTCCCATGCCTCTCCTGACAATCAGAACCAAGTCCAGCCTGTTCAGTCTGGCTGACATTTCTTAGACCTGCCCCCTGATTTCCATCCTCACTGCCTGGTCCAGGTGCTATTCTCACTCTGTTTAGGACTGCAACAACCCCTGACCTCTGCCCCCAGGCTCACTCTGGCTTAAAACAATCTCCGCTGCTTCAA
This sequence comes from Ovis canadensis, assembly GCF_042477335.2. Lineage (NCBI taxonomy): Eukaryota > Metazoa > Chordata > Mammalia > Artiodactyla > Bovidae > Ovis > Ovis canadensis. The sequence continues at coordinate 81,766,616 of NC_091257.1, read as the reverse complement.
ACAATCAGTGGCTCCTCACTGCTCTTAGAATAAAAACCCTACTGCATGATTCTGCCCTCTGCCCTCTTTTCCGGCCTCATTGCCCACTATTCTGCCCTTCACTCACTACTCTCCCACTACAAGGGCCTGTTAATCCCTCACATGTCATCCTCTACTTCCTGCTTCAGGGCTTTTGCGCTTGCTGTTTTTGCTCTTGAACTAACCTCCCTTGCAAGAGGAAATGGCAACCCACTCCAGTATTCTTGCCTGGAGAATCCTAGGGACGGGGGAGCCTGGTGGGCTGCCGTCTCTGGGGTTGCACAGAGTCGGACACGACTGAAGCTACTTAGCAGCAACCTCCTTTTGTGGTGTGTGTCTCTCTCTCATAGTCAAAGCTATGGTTTATCCTGTAGTCATGTTTGAATGGGAGAGCTGGACCGTAAAGAAAGGTGAGCACTGAAGAATTGATGCTTTCGAACTGTGGTGCTGGAATAGACTCTTGAGATTCCCTTAGACTGCAAGGAGATCAAACCAGTCAATCCTAAAGGAAATCAACACTAAATATTCATTGCAAGGACTGGTGCTGAAGCTGAAGCTCCAATACTTTGGCCATTTGATGAAAAGGGCCAACTCACTAGAAAAGACCCTGTTGCTGGGAAAGATTGAGGGCAGGAGGAGAAGGGGATGACAGAAGATGGGATGGTTTGATGGCATCACTGACTCAAAGGACATGAGTTTGAGCAAACTCCAGGAGATGGTGAAGGACGGGGTAGCCTGGGATGTTGCTGTTCATGGGCTTGCAAAGAGCTTGCAACTGAGCAACTCAACAACAACAACTCTGTCTACTTCAACCTGCTAACACCAGTGAAGGTTCTGTCTCAGCTCAGACATCACTTCTCGGGGAAGTCTTCCTTGAAGGCCACTGTAAGCACCTGGTCTGTCTCCCTCATTGCTTATTTTTTGTAAGATTGCTTGTCAATAAGAGTCTTTTCCCCTGCAGATGGGATGCTCTATGAGGACCAGGATTGGGGCTGTTCTATTCCCCAGCATAGAGTCTATTTTCTTCTGTTGGCCATGCCACATGGCATGTGGGATTTTAGTTTCCTGATCAGAAATCAAGCCCCTGCCCCCTGCAGTGGAAGTGAGGAGTCTTAACCACTGAACAGCCAGGGGAAGGGGAGTCCCTCTCACTAAGTATTTTCTGATTGGCTAAATGTATCCAAGTGGAGATATTAACCAGCAGCCTCCCGTGCCAGGCAAAGACGCAGGAGATACAGCTGAAGATGCCAAAAACCCTTGACCACATGGAGCTCACAAGCAAGTAGAGGAGACAGCCAGCGAACAGGCACACAAATAACAACATCCTTGCCTTCAGTGATCATAAATGTGATGACAAAATGCAGGATGAGGGCAAGAGGCTGAGACTAGCCGGAGTTTTTCCTTGCTTATGCGTTGGGGGAAGGGTCGGGCTATTTAGATGGGATAAGCAAATAAGGCCTCTCTGAGGAGTTGGCATTTGGTCAGAGATGTAAATGACACGAAGGAGTGATATAAGGACCCGGGGGAGGAAGTATGCCAGAAAGAGGGAGTATATTAGTTTGCTAGGGCTGCATAACAAGTACTACAATTTCAGCAACAGAAATTCATTGGCTCCCAGTTCTAGGGGCGAGAAGTCCAAGTTTAAGGCATTGGCAGGCTCAGCTCCGTCCCAAGGCTGCAATGGAGGATCTACCCCACATCTTCCTCCTGCCTCTGGAGGTTCTTTGGCGTTCTTTGGCTTGAAGACAGAGCCATCACCCTGATCTCCACTATCATCTTCACCTGGTTTTCTTCCTATCTGCCTATCTGTGTCTAGATTTCTTATAAGGACATCAGTTGCACTGGGTTAGGGGCCCAGCTGACATCACTATAACCTCACTTTAATGTATTACATCTGCAGTGACCTTATTTCCAAATAAGGACAAATTTGGAGATGCTGGGGGCTGTGACATCAACACATGAATTTGGGGGGACTCAATTCAACCCATAACAGAGAGACTTTAGAACAGGAGACCTGCAGTCAGTCAGGCTCGGTGTGCTCCCAGAATGACAAAGGGGCCAGTGTGGCTGCAACAGAAAGCGAAGCTGGGGTGAGACAGACAGGCACCCCAACCTCGTTGGCGTTTATTCCAAGTGCAGTGGGGAGCATCGTGGGTCTGAGATGTGATTTCTGTTTGTAAATGCCCTTCTGGGGACTTCCTTGGTGGCCCAGTGGCTAAGACTCTGCACTCCTAATGCAGGGGGCCCGTGTTTGATCCCTGGTCAGGGAAATGGATCCCACGTGCAGCAACTAAAGAGTTCTCATAGCCACAACTAGAAGACTGGGTGCAGCCAAATAAATATTTTAAAATATATATGTTCTGGCTGCTGTGTGGAGAGGGATGTGGGGGCCCTTTCAACCAGAGAGGGGGCGAGGAGGCCCAGCTGGAGAGCAGGGGGAGACAAGACACCATTACAGAAGGACAGGCTGCAAGTGTGAGCTGGAAGAGCCGGAAGGCCAGCAGCACTCCTGGAGTCAAGGTTTCTGGGGACCAAGGAGGAGACGCGCCAGAAGACCTGAGCCATCTGTGTGCGCCCGAGTGGGGAGTGGACTGGGAGGCGTCTGGCATGGTTGGCATCTGGGGGGCTTAGGTGGCTTGGCCTACAGCTCAGAGACCAAATCTAACCCAGAACTCAGGCAGAGAAGGAGGAGACAGTCCACAAGGCAAGGACACACGGAGGAGAGGAATCCAAGAGCCTTACCCTGGAACTCACCGCCAGAACAGGGCGCTGGATACAGGGAGAGAAGCCCAGCAAGGCTACTCAGGCAGGGCTAAGTGGGGCCCAAGAGGACACGAGAGGGTGGTCTGCCAAGCAAGGGAGCAGGAAGGTTGGAATGCAGAGATGAGGAGAGAATGGTGACCTCCAGGCTTGGCAAGCTTTGGGAAGCTTGGGGGGACCTCTGTGAGAGAAGCTTGTCAGGAGAGGGGGTCGGGGAACAACCAATTGAGAATGCATACACCCGCCACCCCGAGAAGGGAAAGCAGGAAAGGGAGAAGAGGGGAGGCAGGGGCCAGGGGGGCCCTATTGTCTAGAAAGTGAAATGTAATATACTAGTTTTCTGAGAACACACGTCAGGGACATTGAGCTAGTGGGGATGTGACAACTAGGGAACAGATGGGGCCAAGGGTGTAGGTGAGGGGATTATCATCAGACATGTGTTAAGTTCGACATTTAATTAAACTGCCTCTCTTCCCAGAAAGCTTGATCCCTTCTGTGTTCCTCTGCATGGTGATGGGGCCCCACGTAGGTACCAGTTTCATCTTTCATCATGGCGGGGGGCACATGTTCCCCACCTCCTGACACCCTTGCCCACTTGCCACGGTCGATAAAACCAATGAGTGCTGAATATATGTGTGTTCAGTGCTCAGTCGTGCCTGACCCTTTGTGACCCCATGGACTGTAGCCGTCCAGGATCCTCCATCCATGGGATTTCCCAGGCAAGAACACTGGAGTGGGTTGCCATTTCGTACTCCAGAGGATCTTCTCGACCCAGAGATTGAACCCACATCTCTTGTATCTCCTGCATTGCCAGGTGGATTCTTTACCACTGTGCCACTTATTTAGTTTTGTATTAAAGCTTAGTACACAAGAAGTACAGCAGGCAAATCTGAGGTGCGCGGTTCAGTGATTTTTACCATTCCCTTCTCTAAGAAATCTTCCCGACCCTGGGATCCAAGTCCGATCTTCTGCATTGCAGGCAGATTCTTTATCTTCTGAGCCACCAGGGAAGTCAAATGATGAACACATCCATGTAACCATCACTCAGGTCAAGATAAAAGCAATTTCAATCCCCTAGAGGTCTTAGCACCCACCACCCAGTGTGCAGTGTGGCCAGAAAACAGCTACAGCAACAAAGCTGTGGTACATCCACCAATGGAACAGTTCTCAGCAATAAAAAAAGAGCAAATACGGAAACATACAACAACGTGGATGAATCTCCAGCACATTATGATAAGTAAAAGAAGCCAGAACCCAAGAGCTAGCCACTCTGTGATTCCATTTATATGATGTTCTGTAAAAGGCAAAAGTATAGGACAGAGAACCATAGTAATGCTTGAGGGAATTTGGGGAGGTGGATGAAATGTTTTATATCTCAATTATGGTGGTGGTTATGTAACTATATGTAACTACTATGTAGGGTGAAAGTGAAATTGCTCAGTCGTGTCTGACTCTTTGCAACCCCATGGACTGCAGCCTATCAGGCTCCTTCGTCCATGGGATTTTCCAGACAAGAGTGCTGGAGTGGATTGCCATTTCCTTCTCCAAGGGATCTTCCCGACCCAGGAATTGAACCTGAGCCTCCCGCATTGAAGGCAAACGCTTTTACCATCTGAGCCACTGAGCCACCAGGGAAGACCACTGTGTAGGGTAGTAATTACTATCCTGACTTCTCTATCACCCGAGAGCGGTTTTGCTTGTTCTTGAACTTCACATGAATGGAACTGGTGTATACAGTTTTGACAAATGCATATAGTTGCATAACCACCACCATAACCTACAATCCATAAGGTCGCAAAGAGTCGGACGCGACTGAAGCGACTGAGCATGCGCGCGCACACACGGGTGTGCGGTGGTTCCTGTCTTTTGCCTGTATTTTTGTTGGGCCAATTGGGAGGGTTTTGAGTGGAGGAAGGGCACGATCAGATGTCAGATATGTGTTCGAGGGCTGGCTGGAGGGGACCAGAGTGGATGAGCCTGTGCCTTGGCACCTGGGAGGAGTTGGCGCGTTGGATGATAAGGCCACAACCGGGGTGACTATGAGGATGGGGGAAGGAGAGAATCTGAAAGGGGTTTGAGTGTATTCAGGAGGGGCTGGTAAGCCTTGGCTGTTGTGATGCCCACTGACCTAGATCAGGGTCCCCAGAAGCAAAACATAGGACAAGCATTTAGAGACATATGGCTTATTAAAGAAGTGATCTCAAGACAAACTGGTAAGGGAATGGGGACGTAGGACAGGAAAGGGGAGGAGACCCATCTCAGATAGGTTCTAGAGTGGAGTCCTGATCCCCTGGGGAGTTCAGGAGGGTTAGGCACACGTCCAGGTTATCGCTTCTGGAAGGAAGGCAGCTGGACTTGCACACGCGTGCACCAATCAGGCATCGGCTGAGGGGCTTGGGGGTGCAGAGTGGGGCTGGAGGATGGAGCCCTAAATCCCCATGCACTTTTGGTTCTTAATATCTGTGGGGTGAGTAGCTCCTGACGGATGCCTAAGAATAGTCACCCCCTAAACGCAACTGCACGTGTGAGTTGTGGGAAACCAGACACACCAAAGATGAGGATTGAAGGGCACAAAAAAAGCTGGTCAAAAGGGATCAGGAAGGATTCAGACAGAGTGTCCACACTGTCCAGTCCCAATGATGCATCATAGCACCGAGATCAAGGCAGGCACCTTGCCGATGCTCAACAAACCCTTCAGACTGAGTGAGACAGACGCTCAGGAAGAAGGGCCGATTCAAGAGGAAAAAGGAAGGGTTTGGCTTGAGGCCTGATGCCCCTGAGGCAGTGAGGGGGCAGTGGGTGCTTTTAACTAAGGGCCTGGTGCTCGGTTGGAATTCCAAATGGTTGGAATTCTCTTTATTTCAGCTTGCTAACCTGGTGTCTCAGTGGGTAAAGAATCCGCCAGCAATGCAGGAGACACAGGAGATGCGAGTTTGATCCCTGGGTCAAGAAGATCCCCTGGAGGAGGGCATAGCAACTCCAGTATTCTTGCCTGGAGAATCTTGTGGACAGAGGAGCCTGGCAGGCTTCAGTCCATGGGGTCACAATGAATCAGACACGATTGAAGCAACTGAGCACGCACGCACTGGTGCACGGAGCTGGGCATAGGAAGGGGCGTGGAGAAAGGGGAGGCAGAAGGAAGACTTCGCCTCTGGAAGTGCAGGGAAGAGGAGCCACAAAGGGTGAGAAGGTGGCCAGAGATGGGAGAGGGAGACCAGGAGAGATGTTGATGCTGAGGAAACCCAGGGGCGACGAATTTGAGGAAGTAAAGGTTGTCGGCCATCTGGGTTGAAGCCGCTGGCGGGGACCCCATGCACCGGGCTGATGACACCGGCCAGGAAGTTTTCACTTGCCTGGAGGACTTGGAGCGAGCCTGGAAGGGGCAGCCAGAGACAGGCCTGAGAAGGGGGGCGCTGCAGGCAGAAGGGGCAGGAGAGAGGCGGCTGTTGTAAGAGGGAAGAAGTAGGCGGGGAGGGGGGCGGGGGCGGGATGTTGACAGGATCCAGGCCAGGTGGCGGGATTAGTTTTAAACAATACCTCAGTGTTGGGCTGAGCTGCCTGAGGTGAATTAATTAAGTCCTCAGCAGGAAACTTTATCCCTGTGTCCTGGGTGAACTTCCTGGGGTCCCGAATCCTCCTGGGGAAGGCGGGTTGCATCCTGCCTGGGGTCTCCACCTAACTGTGACCACCGTTGGAAGCCCCTCAAGTGGGCAAGTGGGCCAGCGAGTCCCTGGGAGCCCTTGGGAACACCAACCAGAAGGGAAGAAGATGAGGATGGCAGATGGCGGCTGCAGAAAACAGCTCGCCCAGGAGGGCGAGGAGAGGGATCTGGGGGAGGCCGAGGAGGCGGCCCGGGGGCTGTTGAGGATTCTTATGGGCAGAGAGAAAAGAGCCAACAAAGAGGGAGGAAACGGAGGAAGAAGAAGAAAGGGGGTGTGAAGGCCAAGAAGAGAAGGGCAAGGGACAGCTGACCTGAGTCGTGAGAAAGGTGCTGGCAGAGCGCTCCAGAGACGATTGGGAGGGGAGTTGGGGTTGAGGGGGGGGGGGCCGGGGCCTCCACAAAAAAGCCTCTGTTTACTCCACAGAGAGGGAGCCCAGGTTGTCTGTTGAGCCTGGGGAAGAAAGGGGCACAGGGGTGGGGGTGGTTCAGGAAGAACAGCTGTTGCAAAGGTGGAAAGGGAAGGAGTTTGGGGACCACTTGAGGGGGTGCTGAGCTGCATTTAAGACCTAGCTAAGGTTGGAGAAAATGAATCTATGTTGGCGCCAGTCAGCGTGGTGATGTGATTTTCGCCTGTGATTTGGCAGCCCAGAGGTGGAATGGAGAAAACAGATGGTTTTCTGAGCTCCTGCTCATCCACCGTCTAGTTTAATCTGCGGGCAACCTTGGCCGCCTCTGATTTACAGATGGGGAAACTAAGGCCCAGGGAGAGGAGACCACGTGCCCAGGGTGTTACAAGGAAGTAAGGTTGAGCCCAGCCTGAGGACCTGGACCCTCTGCTTGGGGCAGACCCCCCAGTCCTGGTGCCTTCTGGTTTGCAGCTCCTTGCCCCCCACCACCCAAATACTAACTGAGCCCACTATGTTGTATGCTCAGAACTGCTCAGCTCAGCTTTGCTTGCTCCCTGAAACCTCTCTGCCAGGGACCAGGAGGAAACAGAGGCTCAGAGATGGCACGTGATTAGTCCAGGGCCACACAGTATGCGACTCAACATCAGTAAGATGTCTCCCCAAATTGATGTATAAATTCAACACACCTGCAGTCAAAATCTTAGTAGGCTTTTTGCAGACATTGACAAACTGATTATAAAGAAGATAAAGAAATGCAAAGAACATAGAATGGTCTAAACAATTTTATGAAACAAAGAACAAAGTAGGAGGACTTGTGGGGCTTCCCCGGCTTCTTAGTGGTAAAGAATCCACCTGCAATGCAGGAGACCGGGGTTTGAGCCCTGGGTCGGGAAGACCCCCTGGAGGAGGGCAAGACAACCCACTCCAGTATTCTTGCCTGGAGAATCTCACGGACAAAAGAACCTGGCAGGCTACAGTCCACAGGCTCACAGAGTCAGACACACCGCAGTGACTGAGCGTGCAAGCACACATGCGGGAGAATTTGCACTACCTAATTTTGAGGCTTGCTATAAATACACAGAATTGACTATGTGTGGTTCTGTTCAATCAAATGGAATAGAATCACACATACGTAGTCTATTGATGTTTGGACAAGAGTGCTGAGACAATCAATGGGGAAAGGATGATTTTTCTCAAATGGTTTGGGAACAATTGGAAACCCACATGAAAAATAATTAACCTCAACTCTTACCTCACACTATGTTCAGAATACACAAAACTCAATAATAAGATTGTCAAGCTTTTTTTTTTAATTGGCAAAGATCTGACCAGTTACTTCAACAAAGGAGATATATGAGTGGCAGGTAAACATATGATAACAACATCATTGGTTATTCTAAAGATGTAAATTAAAACCACAAGGAGATACCGCTACACACCCACTAAAAGGCTAAAGTTAAAAAGACTGACAATATCAAAGTTTGCAAGACTGGGAAACAACTGGAAGTCTCATGCACAGCTAGTGGGAAACATTTTGTCAGTTTCTTATAAAGTGAAACATGCACAAACCATTCAATCCAGCAATTCCACTCCTATGCATTCACCCCAGAGAAATGAAAAACGTAAATACAGTGAAACACACAATGACCAGCTCACAAACTTTATTTGTAATAGCCTAAAACTAACAGGGGAAAACAAACTTTCATCAACATGCAAAAGGTTAAGCAAAATTTTATCTGTTTTCACATAGGAATACTACTCAGCAATAAAAAGGAAACGTATACATCCAACAACATGGATAAAATCTCAAAAACATTCAGTTCGGTTCAGTCACTCACTTGTGTCTGACTCTTTATGACCCCATGGACTGCAGCATGCCAGGTTTCCCTGTCCAACACCAACTCCCAGAGCTTACTCAAACTCATGTCCATTGAGTCGGTGATGCTGACCAAAATCAGTCAGATGCAAAATAGTACACACTATATGATTCATATAAAATTCAGGAAACTGAAAATCTAATCTATAAATGATGGAAAATAGATGATTGATTACTTGAGGTGGAGAGTGGTGGGAGAGTGACTGTCAAGGGGCATTGAGAGGAATTTCTGGAGGGATGGAAACCTCTATACCTTGATTATAGTGATGATTACACTGCTGTAATACTTTGTCAAAGCTCATCAAAATGTACACTTAAAATGGATGCATTTTATTATATATAAATGTTATACCTCAATATTTTATTATTCTTTATTATACTATATAAATTTTTTATATTTATATATTATAATTTTGTTGCAATATAAAAATTATACTTCAAAGTATTATTTAAATTGTCAATATGCAAAAAATTAGAACTCTGCAAACCTCATATTTACTTCATGGTTTTTCGATTGTTTTATTTATTGTTTGGGTAGATGAATCATATTTTTGAAGACCCTGAAGGCCTTAAGCCAGCCCTGAAGGCTGGGAGATGCCAGCACTGAGAGCAGGGAGTCAGTTCACCCAGGGAGTGTGTAAGGATTAGAGGAGGGGGAGGAAAGGAAGACACAGGACAGACAGACAGACAGATCTTACTCAGAGCTAACACATGCTGTTGTGGAAGGATAGATGGGCAGACAGATGAAGTGTCTGCTAGAGTGGCTGTGGGTGGGAGCCAACCCAGACCAGGCCTTGGAGAGACGTGACCCACTGGCAGGCACACACGTGACACACAGAGACACACACGGTGAAGCACACAGAGCGAAACTCTGCAAACTCCAGAAAGAGAGGAGTGAAGCAAGGGCCCCCAGACACACACGCACAGCAGGAATGATTCACAAACAGAAATTCAATAAGGCTCCTCTGGAAAGCGGGAAGGAGAGCGAGCAGCTGAGCGAGGTGAAGCCAGACACAGCGAGAGGAGGGGGAGAGGGGCTCAGACACACAGACAGGCGAGGTTCCGACACAGCCCACGGGAAGAGCATAAACACAGACCCGCACATGCCAGCCTGCCCAGGCTCCAGCACCTGGAAGATGCTCGGTGTCCGAGGCCAGTGGATGAACTCATGGGAGGGGAAGTGGGTTTGAAGTCACTGAGCAAATTAGAATTAAAATGAAAAAACCCATAAGTGTGACCTGTGAGACACACAGCCACAATTGCGACATGGCGTGAGGACCAAATCTAGAAGGACAATGAGACCGTAAGAGAGACAGTGGGAAAAGGAAGGCCACTCAGAGTCAGAGGCTCAGAGAGGCGGATGCCTGCACACAGAGGGACAGACGAACAGGTGCTCCGCAGCCTGACATGGGGACCCCAGCCAAGCGAGACACAGAGGGAGGCTGTGCGTAGAAGCCTGCCTGCCTTCTTTCCTTCCTTGCTCCCTCCCCCTTCCTTCTCTCCTTTCTTTCCTCTTTCTTCCTTCCATCTAGCTATCAGAATAATTCACAGCAATCTGATAATGTGGATCCATATGGGAGAATATGTTAGAAACCAGGATTTAGGGTAATCCTTCCTGCAATGTTTTACTCTTTTTTTCAAGTTGAATGTATTCACACTATCACTGGATAATTAAAAATTAATTTTCCAAAGAAGGAGAATGAAAGAGGAAACAAAGACAGAGTCGGAGAGAGGAGATACCCACAGACAGATACGGCTCCTATTTGTCCATCCATCCTCCCCCCAAGCTACAAACATTCCTCAGCCTCTCCTCTGTGCTGAGAGGCAGTGAGAACTCAGAGTCAGTCCCTGCCCTCCAGATGTTCATGATCTGATGGGAAAGAAACACGTGCCTCCAACACACCCATGTGCCTTGTTGTTCCTGGAGACGTCTGTGATACTGTAACATGGGGGCTCTCGGGAGAGGGGACACTGGACTTCATCAAGAAGGATGAGATGCCCGAGTCCAAAGCAGCTTTGCTGTTTGTCTGGCAGACCAAGAGAAAGGGCATCTGTGCAGAGGGCCAGCTTGAGCAAAGATGGGGAGTTGGGAAACAGCCCGTGCCTTCCTGCCACTGCAAGAGGGAGCTTGCCAAGCAGGGCAGCTGGGGGTACCGACCCAGCATGGGTCAGGCCAGTAAGGGAGAATTTTGCCAAATGGGAGATTTAGGGAGGTGGCTGGGGCAACTGCGCCCAGTGTGGCTAGGAGGGGCAAGACTGGAGGTCGGCATTCAGATAAGACAGCGATGGACTCCTGGGGACAGAGGATGGGCCCCGTTTGTAACAGAAAGGACCTGACAGCCCTATGGCAGGACTGGGTGTGGCCAGGACTCAAGAAGACGGCTGTGACTTACTCGGGGCTGAGAAAACCAGTGTGGAAATGGCAGGGAAGAGTCTTCAGATGTCCATAAGGAGCCCCCATCGCCTACTCCCCTGCTCGGGTACATGGATGAGCAGGTCCCTGTTCAGGGAACTGAGCTCTGGAGAGCATCAGCACTGGGTGTGGGAGGGTAGGGGTAGATGGAGGAGAAACGGCGGAGAAGTGGCCCGAGGGATGGGAAGAAAGCCAGGCGCATCCAGTGTCCTGAGGAAAGACAGAGTGTCCGGAAGCAAAGCTAGGCACCACAGGCTGGGCTTCTGATGGGCCGGCGTAAGTGAGTAGACAAAGGGGACATGGGGCTTGGCAAGCAGGAGTCTATGAGGGCTCACTTAAGTACCACGATGGACTCAGAGCCGCTGTGGTCAAGCGCAAAGGACTGAGTGGGGTGGGGGCGCAAATAGAGGCAATCAGATCCAAGGGTTCCTTTCCTGGCTCTTGCATGCTGGAGAAAGAGAGGATGGAGCAAGAGAGAGAAACAATGGACAAGGTCTCTGCTCATGTTGGAGGAAAGTGGACCCCGAAAGAGGGGAAAGGATGGCTGTTGCCAGGGCAACCGTATAGGCCACGGAAAGGAAGAGGAGCCAAGGAAAGCTGAGAGACTTTGGAGGAGAAGCAGCCAGCCTTGAAGGATGGAGGCAGAGAGAAAGTAAGGCTTGGATTCTTGTTCCTAGGATGGAGGGTGGGGAGCATAGATGAGCAGTGGAGAGGGTAAAGTCTGGTCCGGCTTGGTGAGCCTGTGATGCCGGCATGTGACTGAGGGGGGCTGGGGGGGGTGGGGGGGACTGCAGATGTATGTGGCTGGAGCTGAAGGATCTGGGAGAGGGGGAGGCCAGCACAGAAACGTGGGGCATTTGTGTAGAAGAAGTCTCTGAAGTCATGGAGTGGACAGTGTGGTACATGAGAGCACTTAGAGGGGGAAAAACAGCCCTGGGAAGGCTCAGCCCTGGACAGATACAGTCCCAGGGAGCACTGCTAGGGAAGATCAGGAGGAGGGAGGCGAGAGACTGGTCTGAAGAGGTGGCCAGAGCAGACCATACACTAGCATGCACACATACACACACACAAGAGTGATGCTAAGAGTGACTTAGAGACTTCAGAATTCCCCATCTCTCCATCATCTAGCATTTGATCACTGGTCTTTCTTCCCCTGGGATTCCTTAGAACTCATCCTGGGGCTTTGGAGCTCCCATCCTCAGAGTGCTCAGGCGCCTGATGGATGCCTGCTGGTGGATAGATGGATGATGGATGGAAGGATGGCTGGTTGGCTGGCTGGCTGGATGGTACAATCATCCAATCATCCAGGCACACGATGCCACAGCAGGGGCCGAGAGGATGGGGGGCTTGAGGAGCCCCTTGGACGGAGAGTTGGCAGGGAGGGGGAACAGATGGGCCGTGGGTAGCTAAACAGGAATATTCAGAGACAACTCAGGGCTCCTGGCTGCGGGACGGCACAGGAGAAGCAGCGACATTCTGTGTTACTGAGAACAGGAAAGAGGCTGGTTGGGGGGCATGGAGATAACGAGAGGAGTGTGAGGCACCTATGGTGGGGACCGGTCCACACTGGCTCCAATCTGTGGCTAGAGGGAGAGAAGGGGATTGGGCAGTCCTGAGGTGCAGGAGGAGATTGGGGTGTCCTCCCAGAGGGCAGTAGGTAAGTTTGGACACAGGCTAGGTGGTGTGAGAGGAGGGGCATTGAGGAAGGAGAGGAGGAAAGACCAGACAGACAGATCCTGGTCCAGAGGTCACCTGACATTCTGCGGACAGATGGGTGGGTGTGCCATCAGATGAGGAGTACATAGGAAACCAACCCTGACCATCTCTGCAGAGATGGGACTCACAAATGTATACAAGCACACACGTACACACACACACACACAAAGAAACACAGAGAAAGAGCAAAACTCCACAGGCTTCCAGAAAGACAGAGAAGGAGCTGGAGGGGAAAGCAGCAGGCGTACATGCGCGTACACACAGCCACACACACGCGCAGAGCAGGAATGACAGAGACTCTCGAAGCAACATTCAGTGAGGCTCCTCAGGAGAGCGGAGCGAGCGTGGCGGAGGAGATGAAGACGGAGGCGGGGGTGGAGGACATCAATAACAAAGTGAAAAACTAACATGAAGCAGGGAGGTGGGACCCTCAGGGCGACAGAGGCAGCCGATGCGAGATACAGGCACACGTGTGTGCACACACACGCACACCCGCACAGATGAGCAGGTGAGGGAGTGAGGAGTGGGAGGAAAAGCCTGCCATGGAGCCTGAGAGAGAGGGCCCCAGATCCTTGGCCCACACCGAAGCAGACACCATGTGTGACCCTCAGGGCAAGGACCAGATCTGGAAGGAAGAAGAAATAGGGCAGATGGAGGAGACAAGGAGAAAGGCAAGCCCGCGGACCTCCAGACAGGCAGCCATGTGCAAGCTCAGACAGACAGACAGAAAAGGACCCACCTACTGGGGTCATACGGACGCATCCTGGAGGACAATCCCGAAACCAGAAGAAGCGAAAGCAGCAGGAAGGGATGTCTGAGCACAAACTTCCATGGCAACTCTATCTGTCACAGTGAAAAAGAGAAAACAGCCTATATGTCCTTCCACAAAAGGGGAGCTTATCAGATGCATGTAACTGTATTCTGGATTATGCTCTGGAGCGGATTTTCAAAAGAGGGTGCATCCTGGACTGGGCTAGCGGACTAGTTCTCTGGGTGGGGGCGTGGAGCATTCCCAGTCTGTAGCTTTTGTTGATTTCTGTGGCATAAGTACAACTACCAAGGCCAATCTCAAGCTACGAAAGAGCTATCACTGGACAGAGTTGGGAAGAGATGGCTGGTGTTGGCCGTTGCAGCCGGAACAAATCTCCAGCACAGGGGCCATGGGCCAACGTGTTCATGAAAGAGCTCGAAGACTGGCCATTGGTTAAGAAAACTTGCTGGCGAAACCTGGGAATGGTAAATAGCACGTGTATTTTAAACACTCTGCCTCTCCTCCGCAGAGCAATTCCATTTTATGTAAGTAAGACGAAATGGGCAGCTGCACACAGACTGGGTCCCAGTGACTCCTCTAGAGCAGGCTGGGGGTGGCGGAGGGGCAAAGTGACTTCAGTCTTTCCCATCATGCTTTAAATTTTTGCAAAGAAGACACCTTCACATATCACATGTACAATTAAAAACTGCTAGGTTGGCCAAGAAGTCCATTCAGGTTTCTCCTTAAGATGTTACCAAAAAACTTGAACAAATTTTTTGGCCAACCCAGCATCGTTTTAATCAGAAAAGGAAGAAAACTGGGGAGGGGAAAAGGGAGAATGAGAGGAAGGAAGAGGAGGAGGAGGTATTGAGATCTTTGGTCTGTCTGTCTGTCTATCCAACTACAGTCCTCAATCCCCTCCCTTGTGCTTAGACACAGAGAAATCGGATGCAGGCCTTGTCCTCAAGGATTTCACAGCCCTGGGAGGCAGTGGGTGAGGGTGCGGGGAGGTTGGGGGAGACGCCCAGATGGTTAGACACGTGCTCCTGTGTGCCCTGGGCATGTGGACTCCTCAGTCAATAAAGTGGGGTCCCCAGGGAGAGGCTGGCAAAGATTTCTGTAAGGAGGATGTGGGCCTCCTGGAGAGCACTCGAGACTCTGCTTAGCAGAGCTCCAGCGAGAAGGAGGGGTATTGGGCATGGTCAGCAGGAGGCCAGCCACCCAGGCCCTCCAGAGAGACCACCCAGGGGAGCAGACAGAGTGAACGGCGAGGATGGGTCCTAGGAGAATGGGCACAGAGGGGTGGACGAAGCCGAGGAGGCCGCAAAGGCAGTAGAAGAGGCCCCCACCCAGCCACCCCAGTGAGCAGAATGACTGCCATGGCGGCTACAGAGGACCAAGGGCTGCGGAAGGGATAGGGAGGGGGCATGGCCAGAGCCGAGAGCCCCTCTTCAGCTGTTCCATGGATGAAGAGAAAGGGCAGGAGGGAGTGGGGAGCACAGTGCCAAGGGACAATGTGACTCTCAGGTGGGAGAGATGTGAGCATGTCCACCTGCAGAGGGAGCCCAGGGGAGGACAAGAGAAGGGGAAACTGTTGCCAGGGCAACCACACTTACCGGAAGGATGGAGATGGGACTTTGGGGTAAGAATCAGCCATAAGTTGGACATGGGAGGCAGATGGAAGGGAAGGGGCTAATCTACACTTTCGGACATGCAGGGAACACAGAGCTGGTAGCAGACAGTGAGTCGATGATGCTGGTGGGGTCTGCAATGCATGATACTTCAGAAGAGGGGCCTGGAGGGGACTTGGAGATGTGAGGGCGTCTCTTTCACATATAAAGCCACACACGCTGATACTCGGAGTGACAGGTGGCAGAGCCCCCTGTGCTGTTCGGTAGGCCCCTGTTTGTTAGATCCATCTAAACTATAGCGTGTGTGCCTGTCCATCCCAAAGTCCCTAACTAGCCCTTCCCTCCGCTCTTTCACCAGGAAACGTAGGCTCATTTCCTAAGCCTGGTGCGCTTACCCCTATATTTTTATTACAGATAACTGCTTCCTCGTGGACTCAGCTCCACCAGGATGTAACCTGGGTTGTAAAGTCTGTGTCCTCAGCAGAGCATCCAGCAGGTGTTCAGTTCATGCTTGTTGGATAGATGGATAATGAACGGATGGATGGATGGGAGGAAAGCAGGAGGGAAAGAGAGAGGGAGGGAAGGAAGGGAGAAAAACAGATGAATGGGTGGATAGAAGAAAGTGTGGAGATGCCTTGAGATGCTCCAGGTCTGCGTTGGTTTCAAATATGAAGCTGCATCTGGGCAGAGTCCAGGCGGTGGGAGAGAAACAAGGGTGTCAGCAAGAGGGGCAGGGCCAGGTCAGGGAGCAGCGGCCCCGTCCACGGGCAGAGCGGGGAGGTGGCCAAGAAGGAAATGTAAGGACAAGGACTGACCGTGCCTGGAGCTCAGTGAGCACTGTGTGTGCAGACAGGAAAATGGATGGACAGATGTGGTTTACATGAGGGACGCTGGCCACATCCTAGGGAGGGAATGGGTACGGACACATCCATAAACCACACACACACAGTGAAACTGACATGAAGTTAGAGGAAATACCACAGATCCCGAAAGAGAGGGCTGAGGGGGTGGGTGGCACGTGCGGACAGTCACACCGCTGGGAGGATGTGCAGACTCGGAGCAAAATTCACGACCCCTTTGGAGAGAAGGAGGGAGCCTGGCTGACAGAGATGAACACAGGGCAGAGAAAGGATAGAGGGCAGAATCCTCGGTGAAGCAAAGAGGAAGGAGGTGGCATGGATGTAGGAGCCTTGGGGGTGCACACATATGGTGGCACATAGGAGGCGATGGCTGGAAGCGGATGGATGGATGGACATTTGGGGTGACAGGGGAGACAGAGTGACTTAGAGACACAAGTGGCTGACATGTGTGTGCCCAGACAGACAGACAAAAAGGGACACATGTGCAGTAGGCTAAGGACAAATGCTGAGAACCCTCTAGAACTATGCTAGCACGGGTGTCAGTAGCCACATGTGGTTCTTGAGCTCTTGAAACGTGACTAGTCTGAATCGAGATCTGATGCAAGTGCAAAAGACACACTGGATTTCAAAGACTTTGCACCTTAAAAAAGTAAAATAATTCATTAATGAATATTTACATTGATTGCATGTGGGTACAATGATGTGTTGAATGCATTGGATTAAATAAAATATTTATTAAAGCAAATGTCATCAACAGACTGGTTCCAAATAGGAAAAGGAGTACGTCAAGGCTGTTAAGTTGTCACCCTGCTTATTTAAATTATATGCAGAGTACATCATGAGAAACGCTGGGCTGAAAGAAGCACAAGCTGGAATCAAGACTGCCGGGAGAAATACCAATAACCTCAGATATGCGGATGACACCACCCTTATGGCAGAAAGTGAAGAGGAACTAAAAAGCGTCTTGATGAAAGTGAAAGAGGAGAGGGAAAAAGTTGGCTTAAAGCTCAACATTCAGAAAACGAAGATCATGGCATCCGGTCCCATCACTTCATGGGAAATAGATGGGGAAACAGTGGAAACAGTGTCAGACTTTATTTTGGGGGGCTCCAAAATCACTGCAGATGGTGACTGCAGCCATGAAATTAAAAGACATTTACTCCTTGGAAGGAAAGTTATGATCAACCTAGATAGCATATTCAAAAGCAGAGACATTACTTTGCCAACAAAGGTCCGTCTAGTCAAGGCTATGGTTTTTCCAGTGGTCATGTATGGATGAGAGTCGGACTGTGAAGAAAGCTGAGCACCAAAGAATTGATGCTTTTGAAGTGTGGTGTTGGAGAAGACTCTTGAGAGTCCCTTGGACTGCAAGGAGATCCAACCAGTCCATTCTAAAGGAGATCAGTCCTGGGTGTTCATTGGAAGGACTGATGCTGAAGCTGAAACTCCAATACTTTGGCCACCTCATGCAGAGTTGACTCATTGGAAAAGACCCTGATGCTGGGAGAGTTTGGGGGCAGGAGGAGAAGGAGACGACAGAGGATGAGATGGCTGGATGGCATCACCGACTCAATGGACATGAGTTTGAGTAGACTCCGGGAGTTGGTGATGGACAGGGAGGCCTGGCATGCTGCGATTCATGGGGTCGTAAAGAGTCAGACATGACTGAGTGGCTGAACTGAACCTAACTATTTCTTTTTACTTTTTAAAAATATTTTTATTTATTTATTTGGCTGTGCCAGGTCTTATTTGACCATCTTTGTTGCAGCATATGGGATCTATCTAGTTCCCTGACCAGGGGTTGAACCCAGGCGCCCTGCGTGGGGAGTGTGGAGCTTTAGCCACTGGTCCACCAGAGAAGTCCCTCTTTTTACTTTTCCACGTGGCTGTTAGAAAATGCAAAACTCTATACATAGCTCGCATCATATTCCTACTGGACAAGGCTGGGCTAGACCCTTAAAGAGGGAGACAGAAGAGGAGGCAAGGGACCTGGAAGTTGGTGTCAACCTTGTATGGAATGGTGATTAAGTGAAAAGAGTGGTAACAAGTTAAACCATCAACAAGGGATCAGCCAAGCAAACGCTCTTGTCAGAGTCCTCGGGACACTTTGCTTTGGATCTAAGAACAGCAGGGCCTCCCCATGAGCTGCCAGGGAAAGTAATCGGAGCTGGTCATCGAGTGAAAACCCCATACAGAACCGTATACACTTACAGTCACATTTAGATTTCAGGGTAAAGAACTAAAAACACTGCATTCCTATGAGCACCTAAGGAAAAGGGTCAGAGGACTTTCCCCCGACCCAACGATCCCTTCCATTCCCTGAGTGTTCAAAGAAAACAGCCTTGTCTGTAACACGTTAATATGTAAAAAGAAAATCGTTCAGTTGTGTTATTTCTGTAATGAAAAGTTAATTATTTTTTAGAGAAAGCGAGGGCAAGATGGAGAAACTAACATGGAAAGATGGAAAGCCGCAGGCAAACAGAACTTCTGTGTCGATCTGTCTGTTTATCCTTCTGCCCAAACATCCCACAGCCTTGTTGAAAGAATCACACCCTGCCCTCAGGAGTTCACAGTCCAGTTTGGGGCAAGACCTCCCCACACAGGTGTCTGGCCTTCCCGGGTGGTGATCACGCGGGCTGGGGATGTCGCCAGAGGAAAGGGGTCAGCAAGGCTCCTTCAGGGACGACAGAGTGCTGGGTCCCCAGGGATGCCAGGCTGTAAGTCAGACCCAAGGGAAAAGCATTCCTGGCCAAGATCCAGAATGAGGAAAGGCCCAGAGATGGGAAATAGGTTTTCTAAGGACTGTAGGTGGTTCAGGGAGCTGGGCTAAGAGAGCAGTGCCTCCAAGAGGCTCAGGAATGAGGGAACTGACACCTGGTCAAGGGAGGCCTTGCAGCTGGGCCAAGGGCCTGAGTGTGGTGGAAGGACCCTGGGTAATGACCAGGCTTGGGAGGGGCAAGCTGGCCAGGCATAAGTCTTAGAAAGGGTGCCCACTATTCACAGTAGCTGAGACATGGAAACAACCTCAATGTCCACTGACAGATGAATGGGTAAAGAAGACGTGGTACCGAACACACACTGGTACTCAGCCACGAAAAAGAATGAATTTGTGCCATCGAAGCAACACGGCCGCAACTAGAAATTATCGTACTAGTGAAGCAAATGAGAGAGAGAAAGATAAATACCATATGATAAAACTTGTACATGGAATCTAAACTATGATACAAATGAATGTATCCACAAAGCAGAAACAGACTCACCAACATAGGAAACAGACTTGTGGTTGCCAAGGGGAAGGGGTGGGGTGATGAAATCGGAGTTACATACTGGGGCTTCCCTGGTGGAGCTAGCGGTGAAGAACCCGTCTGCCACTGCAGGAGACGTAAGAGACGTGGGTTTGATCCCGGGGTCAGGAAGATCTCCTGGAAGAGGGCATGGCAACCCACTCAAGTATTCTTGCCTGGAGAATCCCATGGACAGAGGAGCCTGGAGGGTAAGACTACATAGGGTCGCAAAGAGTCAGACACGTCTGACGTGACTTGGCACAACACAGCACATTGGTGACTCAGAGGGTTAAGCATCTGCCTGCAATGCAGGAGACCTGGGTTCAGTTTCTGAGTTAGGAAGACCCCTTGGAGAAGAGAATGGCTACCCAGTCCAGTATTCTTGCATGGAGAATTCCATGGACAGAGGAGCCTGGTGCAGGGTCTGGCATGACTTAGCAACTAACACCTTCACTTTTTCACTTTCATTAGCAGATGCAAACTATTGTATATAGGATGGATAAACAGCAGGGTCCTACAGTCTAGCACAGGAAACTGTATTCAGTATTCTATGATAACACCATAATGGAAAAGAATATGAAAAAATATACATACATGTATAACTGGATCACTTTGTTATGCACCAGGAAATAGACAATGTTGTAAATCAACTATACTTCAATTAGAAAAAAGTTTTCTAGAAAGAGTACTCAGGTATTTGAGTGGGCATGGCAGGAGGAAACTGACCTTTGAGTTTAGGGATCAGGCTGGCGGCCTGATGGGGGGCAGTGCCAGGAGAACTGGGAGAGCTTTAAGTTACTCAGAGGGTAGAGAGGCTGAGCTGCAATGGGATGGATGGTGTAAGGGGAGGAGTAGCCTGGGATTCTGGACCAAATTGGATAGTGTTCCCCCAAATCCACATCCTTCCCAGAACCTCAGAATAGGACCTTGTCACAGAGAGCGAAGTTGGCCACGTGAAGGCAGAGGCAGAGATTGGAGTCTGATAACTCAACCACCAGAAGCTGGGAGAGAGGCATGGGACAGATTCTCCCTCTGTTGTTCATTCGCTAAGTGGTGTCCGACTCTTTGCAACCCCATGAACTACAGCACCGCAGGCTTCTCTGTCCTCCTCTGTCTCTCGGAGTTTGCTCAGATTCATGTCCACTGAGTTGGGTGATGCCATCCAACCATCTCAACCTCATTGCCTGCTTCTCCTCCTGCCCTCCATCTTTCCCAGCATCATGGTCTTCTCCAGTGAGGAGGCTCTTTGCATCAGGTGACCAAAGTATTGGGGCTTCAGCTTCAGCATCAGTCCTTCCCATGAATATTCAGGGTTGATTTCCTTTAGGATTGACTGGTTGGATCTCCTTGCAGTCCAAGGGACTCTCCCTCTGAATCCCCAGGAAAAAAAAAAAAAACAACAATCCTGCACACAACTTGATCTTGGACTTCTAATTTCCAGAACCAAAAGGGGATGCATCTCTGCTGTTTTAAGTCACCCAGGTGTGGTACTCTATTATAGCAGCCCTAGGAGATTAACATAGATTCTGACCAGGCAGGTGGGCAGGTGGGCAGGTGGGCAGGTGAGAAGGGGCAGGAGCGCATGGATTTGGGGAAAGGAAAGGATGAGGTCTGTGGTGGTCACACCAAGTGTGAGAAGGTGCGTGTGGATGTCCATAGTATTGTTCCATGTGCCGCTGGGGCTCTGCAGAGCGTCTGGAGCCGAGAGAGAGAGTGTGCACTCACTGGGAGGTCAGCATGTGGACAGGTAGTGCCACCTAGGGGGCGGGAATGTCCTGCAGGGGATCAGGCAGTGCATGAAGTGCAGAAAGAAGAGAATCAAGTCCTGGAGAGCAACACAATGAGGAGTGGACGGATGCAGAAACAAACAAAAAGGAAACTTAGGAGGGACTGCTCAGATATGGCCAGCTGGTGGTCAACATGGGTGCCAAGACAATTCGAGAAAGATTAGGCTCTTCAACAAATGGTGCTGGAACAAACTAACATCCACCTGCAATAGAAGGAACTTGGACCCCTATCTCATACTATATCCAAAAATTGACTTAAAATAGATCGTAGACCATAGCTCATGAAAGAGGCTATAAAACTCTCAGAGGGAAACACAGGCATAAATCTTCATGATCTTTGACCACAGTGATTTTCTTAGATATGACACCAAAAGCACAAGCAATGAAACATTATAATATCATATAAGAAATGAATCGCCAGTCCAGGTTCGATGCAGGATACAGGATGCTTGGGGCTGGTGCACTGGGATGACCCAGAGAGATGGTGTGGGGAGGGAAGGGCGAGGGGGGGCTCAGGATTGGGAGCACGTGTACACCCGTGGCAGATTCATGTTGATGTATGGCAAAATCAATATAGTATTGTACAGTAAATTTTAAAAAATAATAATAATAATAAAAAGAAAACACAGATAAATTGGGCGTCATCAAAATTTAGTATTTTTATGCTTTAAAAGTCACCATCAAAAAAAGAAAGACAGCCAATGAATGAAAATGTATTTTTTGCAAATTATATATCTCACAAGGGACTTGCATCTAGAATATATATATATAATTAAAAAAACTATTACAACTCAATAATTTTAAAAAGTTGAGTAGCCCAATTTAAGAGATGGGCAAAGGATCTGAACAGACATTTCTCCAAACAAGTTATAAAAACAGCCAGTAAGGACATGATGAGATGCTTGACATCATCAGTCATCAAGAAAATGCAAATCAAAACCACAATATGATACCACTTTACACCCACTAAAATAACTATAGTCAGAAAGAGATATAACAACAAGTGGTGGTGAGGCTGTGGAGAAATGACCAATCTCAGTGAAGGTACTGGAATCCTCAGCACCAGAAGGACTGCTGCTTTGGAGAACAGTCTGGCAGATCCTCAAAAGATCAAGCATAGAGTTATCATATAGCCCAGCCATTCAATTCCTGGTCTATACCCAAGAGAACATAACAGGCCCACACAAAAACTTGTACATGGATGTTCATAGCAGTATTATTCATTAAGAGCCAAGAAGTGGAGACAAGCGAAATGCCTTTCAACCAGTGACTGGAAAAATTGTATGAGGTCTATCCATGCAGTGCAATAGTACTTGGCAAGAAAGGGGATGCAGTGTCTGGTACCTGCTACAATGTGCATGATGTCATCCATATGATGATGGAAAGCGAAAAGAGCCAGTCCCAAGGGACTACACATTGCATGATTCCACTTCTACGAAATGTCCAGAATAGGTAAATTCACAGGGACAGAAAGCAGATTGATGGTTGCCTCAGGCTGAAGGGGATGGGGAAGGAATGGAGGGGATGGTTGAAGGGGTGGGGTGTCATTTTTTCAGTAATGAAAATGTCCTGAAGTTAATTGTGATGAAGGATGCACAATTATGTAAACATACTAAAAACCATTGAATTGTATCACTTTAATGGGTATGTAAATTAGCCTCAATAAAGTTGTTTAAAAAACAATAAGAGGTAAGGACTTCCCTGGAGGTCCGGTAGTTGAATCCACCTTGCAGTGCAGGGGAAAGGAAAGGAAAGTTAATCGCACCATCGTGTCCAACTCTTCGCGATCCTATGGACTGTAGCCCACCAGGTCCTCTGTCCATGGAATTCTCCAGGCAAGAGTACTGGGAATGGGTTGCCATTCCCTTCTCCAGGGGATCTTCCCAACTCAGGGGTCAAACCTGGGTCTCCCACATCACAGGCAGATTCTTTAACCAACTGAGCTACTAGGGAACATGGAGTGAATTGCAGAGCAGAGGACGTGGGTTCAGTCCCTGGTCCTGAAACTAAGATCCCGCCTACACGGGGCAACTAAGCCCACACACCACAACTACCGAGCCTGAGCTCTAGAGCCCACAGCACACAGCTGCTGAAGCCTGCTCCCCTAGAGCCTGTGCTCCGAAACGAGAGAAGCCAAGCAATGCAGCTAGAGAGTAGCCTCTGCTCACCACAGCTGGAGAAAGCCCGCGCGCAGCAGCAAAGACCCAGCGCAGCCAAAAATAATTACTTAATTTAAAACATGGAGCCATAAGAGGGAGTGCCCAAGAGGCGGGGTCGGGGTGGGGGGTGGAATGTGAGTACAGGGTGTCCCACAAGGAGGGAAGGAGGCAAGATAGGCATCCAGATGTGAGGTTACGAAGGCAGAGGCCCTCGGTGGGCTGGGAGGTGAGTGGGGAAGCAGGGCCACGGGACCCCAGAAATGAGAGGCCGGTGGGGTTCTCCTCCCACACTGGGGTGGGCTCAGGACCAACTGCATGCACAGTGGGAAGGCTGAGGGGAGGGTGGTCCTCCCCAGATCCTCTGGGCCTGGGGGTGGGGTAGGGGAAGGGGGCAGGTGCCCGGTGGGACAGGCACTGGGGAGAAAAATTCTTTCTCCAGGAGAGAGTTGAGTGTTCATCTGGATGTTGGATGTTGCCTTGGGGACGGAGAAGAGAAAAGGACTCCGGGAGAGACAATCAAGGGAGGAGTTGGCAGGAAGACTGGGGGCGGGGGGGGGGGGGGGGCGGTCAAGGTGTAGCAGGGGGAGAGTCTTGGGATTTCTTGCCCTGGAGCTGGGGCCACAGGGAGGCTGCACGGGGAACGAGAAGGCGAGGAGGCTGACTGCACTGGTGTGCATTGCTGGGGCTGAGGAAGTTTGCGTGGGTGTGCGGGTCTAGCGCGTCCTCCGCCGGGGCTGGAGTGGACGCAGAAATGAGGCAGCCATCTCTGTGGGGAGAGGCTCTGAGAGCCGTGGGGCTGGACGATGTGGTCCCGCAGAAGAGGAGGGAGGAGGGCACAGTTCTGGGGAGCACAGTGTAATGGGAGTATAATGGGAAGATGGGGGAGAATCCAGTGAGAAGGGAGCAAGACAGGAAACAGGTTCCCCCTTTTCTCTCTTTTTTTTCCTCCCCTTCCCCATGTATGTACACACACACACACACACACACCTGCAGCTCAGGGTGACAAAAAGATTTGAGACTGCTTTATCACTGTCTTCTCATGGTGTGTTAACTTACCTGTGTCCTCTGGGGCTCTGAGGTCCTCAGCAAAGAACCCAGTGGATGCTCAGTTAGGTTAGAAGGAAGAAAGGAAGGATGGATGGATGGATGGATGGATGGATGGATGGATGGATATAACCCAAGCATAAAATTCTTCCATCTGAGCTGAGGCAGGGGCTCAGGGGATGAAGAGGGAGTCTTAACCTGTGCTTTGGAGGGAGACTTGGCAGGAAGAGGGGAACAGGTGGGCCTTGGAAATAAGAATAGGAACAGTCAGAGCTGACTTGGGGTTCCTGGCTGTGGAGCCCGGGGTGATGGTGATGCACAGTGCTCGTGAGAACAGAGGTCACCAAGGAGGTGTAGACACAGTGCGTGGGCCTGAGGAGCTGGGTAAGGGCTTCCACAAGCTCACATCTGTGGCTAGAGAGAAAGAAAAAGAAGGTCTGGGCTGCCAGTGGGAGGAATCCACACAGACGACAGTGGACAAGTGAGTCCAGGAATGTAAGTGGAGTGAGCAGAGATCCTGGGAGGTGAGAGAGCAGGAGGAGGAGGTGGGGAAGGACAGGACAGACAGACACTGCACTAATGAAGCAGTTTACGGATACGTAGAGGAGCCAGCTGATAAACAGACGAGGAAAGAGACAAAGAGGGTAGGAGCCAACTCCAGTCATGTCTCGGAGGAAAAGACGAGACCCACACGTGTTCACACACGGTGAGACGGAGCAGAGAAAAGACGTGGGTACTGGCGCCTGCTGCAGGGCGCTTGCGGATGATGGATGGGTGGCTATGGGCGGGTGGATGGATGGAGAGATAGATGGAGTAACTCGGGGAGTAAGAATAAAATCAGGTAACGGAGCCTGAAAGAGAGACCCATGCGTGGCCACTCTGCTGGTCACTCTCCTGATAGATCTCCTGTGGGGAAGGGGTGGGGGAACAGGATGGGGGCGATCAAAGAGAATATCAAGGCTTTAGAACAAAACTCCACAAGCCCCCAGAAGAGAGAGAGAGCTGCGGGGGAAGGGCAGGCAGCCCAACCACGCACACACATATCCACAGCAGGAATGACGCACAGCCTCAGAGCAAAATTCAATAATTCTCCTCTGGAGAGAGGGAAAGAGCAGAGATGAGCAAGACACAGTCAGATACAGGAAGAGAAGGGGGATTAGACATCAATAAGAAAGTTGAAACGAAGCGGGGGTGGCAAGACACGCGGGCAGACAGAGGGGGAGCAGGCAGAGACCGAGGCAAGGGCTCACATGGGCACACACACACCTCACCAGGCACCCCAGCCCACTCAGGACTCGGGGAGACATGTCTGATGGTGGATGGATGAATGGATGGATGAGTGGAGGGGGATGGGCAGATGAATGGATGGAGCAACCCGGAGACCAGAAACAGAAGCTGACAAACGGCCCGGACAGAGAAGCATTTAGATGTCTTCTGCTGGCTCCTCCAGTTCCCCGCTCCACGCTTCTCTGCTCCAAGAGGCTGACTGCCCTGGCTACCGCCAGTGGCCTCCCTGCTCTCTGGGTTCCAGTTGGGTTTGGCCCCTGGGCTGCCCTGGTGGAGACTAGTGGAGGAGGAGAGAGATTCCCTGGGTCACCTCCTGCCTGCCAGTCCCTAGACTGATGTCGCAGCTCCTCTCAGGGCAGCCCCGCTTCAAAACTATTGCCTCCAGGTTCTGGTCATTGCGCCCCCCCACCTCTCGCCCCCTAAAGAGCAGAGCTGGTCACAGCCTCACTGCGGTTGTCTCCAGGTCTCTGTACAATCCCTCAGGGTTTTTCTATGACCACACTTGGCAGCGTAGAGTCTCTGTAAATAAACTCTCCTCGAATGCTCCTAACTGTGAATGTTCCATTTCCTTCCTGCTGGGACCCTGACTAATACAAACCCACAACAAGAGCAGACAACATAAACGTGTATATATGTGAACACTCACATCCTCATTCACAGGGACACAAAGTAATGACACATCCAGAAGGAACAGGGAGATTGGAGAAGCTGAGCAAATGAGGAAGGCAAAGAGAGACAGTGACTCAGAGACCACGAGGCAGACAGAGAAGGGACGTGGGGACACGGATGTCCATGGTGATCTTGTTTTAATGGCAAAAAAGTATAAATCATCTAAATGTCTTTTATCAGAAGAAAGGCTAAATAAACGATGATATGGCTGTTCTCTGGGCTTCCCCTGTGGCGCAGCTGGTAAAGAACCCGCCTGCAGGTTCTTTACCTGCGGGAGACCTGGGTTCGATCCCTGAGTTGGGAAGATCCTCTGGAGAAGGGAAAGGCTACCCACTCCAGTCTTCTGGCCTGGAGAATTCCATGGACTATGGTCCACGGGGTCGCAAAGTGTCAGACATGACAGAGTTTCACTTTCACTTTCAAGGTTGTTCTCTGGGATACCACGCAGCTAGTAAAAAGGCTGGTGTACATCCTTAGGTACTGAGAGGGAAAGAGATCCCCTAGAATTGTTTAGTCAAAAATCTCATAGCTGGTGAGGGGGAGGTCTTCCCTTGTGGCTCAATGATAAAGAATCCACATGCCGATGCAGGAGACACGTGTTTGATCCCTGATCCCGGAGGATACTGCATGCCTCGGGGCACCTAAGCCCGTGCGCCACAACTACTGAGCCTGTGATCCAGACCCCTGCAAGCTGCAATTACTGAAGCCCACATGCCCTACAGCCCGTGCTCTGCAACAAGAGAAGCCTCCGCAACGAGAAGCCCAGGCCCTGCACCTACAGAGCAGCCCCCACTTGCCACAACTAGAGAAAAGCCCGCACAGCAGTGAAGACCCAGCACAGCCAGAAATAAATAATTAAAATTATTCTTTAAAAGATCTCACTGGGAAATTCCTTGGAGGTCCAGCAGTTACAACTCTGCACTTCCACTGCAGGGGGTAAACGTTTGATCCCTGGTCCAGGGAGCTAAGATTCTGCAAGCCACCAGTAAGACCCCCAGCCACAAAAAATGTCTCACTGAACAATATACATAGCTCAAAATAATTTCTATTGGGAAAAGGGCCCTAAATTGAAACCTACCAAAAACATTTTCCATTTCCATAGGAAAAAAGCATACACATACATAGATACGTATCGTATATATGCATATGTGTGAATCTAGGAATGTGTGTATATGTATCTAGGATGGAATGATACCTGCAAAAGTAAGGACCTGTGGTCTCCCCTAGAGGAGGTGCTTGGAGAACAGGATGGGAGGAAGTTCAAAGGGACCCCTTGGCCTTATCTGTGAAACTTCATTGTTCATATGAAGATGATGTGTTCATACGTCACTTAGGTAATTAAATACTGATTTTAACAGGAGAGGAAGAAGCAAGGGGAGCAAGAGAACAAGAAAGCTGAAAGAAGAGAAGAGACCTCTAGACAGACACAACTTCCATCTGTCTGCCCCCTCATCCTCCCCTCCTGCCACAGCTATCTGTCAGCCCCTCCTCTGTGCGAGACATGGGGACCTTGCCCCAAGACATCCAAGCCCAGACTGGGTGTCTGGCTGCTCCAGATGCCCTGGGGGTGCTTCCCCCTGGGAAAGGTCAGCAGGCGTTTCTAGGAAGGACACAGGTCTTCTTCTGGATAGACATTGGGAGGGGAAGGGGAGGCCCGCGGTGGCCATGCCAAGGGGAGCCATTCCCTCCAGCCAATGGACATGGGGGGCCCGGCTCAGCAGGATGAGGCTGGACCACAGACACAGTCGTATGTGGCCAAGGTAGGAATGGTCCTCAGGCCCTGGGAGGCGGGGAACTGACCTGGAGGGAGCAGGCAGAGCAGACGAGGAAGGCAGGGAAGGGTCGAGGAGAGCAGAGATGGTGCATCCCAGGGAGGAAGAGAACCTTCCATCAGAAACGGAGCAGAGACAGCTTGAGAGGTGGGAGGAAAATCAGGACCCTCGCTGTTCCCGGAGCTGAAGGAAGAGCAAGGGTCCAAACGGCAAAAACAGTCTCCAGAGGCAGGGTCCCTCTGGACTGGCAGGGGGCAGGGGGAGAAAAAATCAGATTCTGTTTAAAGGTCAGTGGAAGCCTCAGTGGAGCACCATGATGGGCTCAAGTTCAGCTGCAGGTGGTTGCAGGGAGGCGGGAGGATGGAGAGAAAGAGCCTAATGTTTTCTCAAACCAAGCTCTTTTGTGGACTTAAGGAGAGAGCAGACAGGAGGTATTGGGAACAAAAGGTCAATGGAGGGAGGTGATTGTGTTTGTCTCGGAAAAACCCAGGAGAGGGGAAACATGGTGTTGCCAAGGCAACCACACTGACCAGGAGTGATGGAGAGAAGCGAAAGGGAAGATGGGAGTGGGGGTTCCGAGGAAGAATCAGCCAAACGTAAGTGTGGGAGGCAGGATAGGAGAAGGGGGCTTCGATTTCTGTTCCCGGAGACTGGGGGTTCGGGGAGCGGTGCATGATGAAGTTTGGAAAGTCAAGGATTTCCTCCCATACTTCGGTGAGTTTGTGATGCTGGTGGGACACCCACGTGGGGATGAAAAGATGTTTAGATACATGGGCCTGGGTGGACACAGACATGAATGAGGGGAAGTTAGTGGCCCTCAATGTGGATGACGTGGCCCAGGGACAGGCGGTGAGTGGAGATGAACAGAAAGAAGAAAGCACAGCTTGGGGATGTGATACTAGAGAGATACAGTCTGGAGAAGTAGACACCAAGAAAGACCCCACTACACCCCGAGTGTGAGACTCAGAGACCACAGCTGAGGGATCCTTTATTCCCCTCCTCATTTTCTCTCGATGGAATAACTGTTTTGTCTCCCCTGGACTCGAGTCTCCTCAGGTCGCAGCTTGGGACTTTGAGCTCTTTGCCCTCAACAAACCACACGGTAGGTGTTCCACTGGCATTTGTTGAATATCTACTGGGTATGTGGGTAGGTGGGTGGGCAGCTGAATGGGTGGATGACTGTCATCCAAGACCTTGGGTCCTTGCTGAGGCAGGGCTGGAGAATCAGGCAGGGGTTCTTGAGCAGTCTCCTGGAGGTTCACTTGAAAAGAAGGGGGGCCATGTGGATCGTGAGTGGTAAGAGAGAGAGACAGAGATCATTTGGGGTTCCAAGCAGGGGAGTGACATTCAGTGCTGATAAGAACATACAGCAATGACCCTGTGGGGTTTTGGAGATGCTGTGGGAATGTCGTGTTGCTCTGGATTTTAGACACCCGAGGGGCATCCCAGCCAGTGTTGGCTCAGAGAGGCTCACATCTCCAGGAGCACAGTGGGGGATGCACACAGGAAAGGCATGGCAAGACAGTCCATGGAATATGTACGGACTAGAGAAAGGAGCCACAGGAGTGGACCAAGGCACCACAAGGTGGGACAGTGGGTGGAGGAGGAGCAACAGTTAGAGAAGAACATGGCGAGACGCAGGACACCCTGGCTCAGAGCTCTCCAAGATCCCCAGTAACAGATGGGCGAGTGGATGGATGGATGGATGAGTGGATGGATAAATGGATGAGTGGATGGATGGATGGATAAGTGGATAGATGGATGGATGGATGAATGGATGGGCAAGTGGATGAGTGGATGAGTAGATGGATGGGTGAATGGATGGGTGAGTGGATGGGTGGATGGGTGGATGGATGAGTAGATGGACAGATGAATGGATGGATGGATGGATGAATGATGGGTGAGTGGATGGATGGATGAGTGGATGGATGGATGAATGAATGGGTGAGTGGATGGATGGATGAGTGGATGGATGGATGATGGACAGACAGGGAGACAGATGAAGCTGGACAGAAAAGGTGGGCATCAACTCAGACCATGAACACATATGTACACACACACACACATAGTGAGACACAGAGAAAGAAAGACCGCCCTCCCACCCCCAAGCCTCAGAAACAAGAGAGAGAAAGCTGCAGGGGAAGCAGCAGCTACACGCGCGCATGCACACACACACACACACACACACACAGCAGAAATTATGCACAAACAGAGCAAAATTCAATCAGGCTCCTCTGGAGAGCTGAAGGAGATGAAGCTAGAGGCAGCAAGAGAGCCAACAGCAAAGTTTTAAAATTCAAAGAAAGGGAGCAGAAGCCCCAGGGAGGTAAGGCGGTGAGGGTGTGAGGCACAGACACACCAGTCCAGGACCTCCTCCTCCGAGGAGACGCTCACTTGTGTCTTCAGGGAGAGAGATGAACCCAAAAGGGCGAGAACCAAGCCTGAGGAGGGCCCCAGACAGAGGAAGACCCTGTGGTGCCCCAGGGCGCAGGGCAGTTCCCCAAAGCTCCACTCTCAGCCCTCGGCCTCCTCCTGGCTCTCAGCCCCCAGGAGGCTGGGCTGTGCGAATGGAGGCAGTGCCTCCCAGCCTGAGACCCCAGCTTCCCTCTGAGTTTGGCCAGAGGGGCCATCTGGGGAGGTCGGTGTGTTCGGTCCCCTGGACCTCAGGCTGCTGTGTCCTCTTCCTCTCGAGGCAGCCCTCTCTACACAATTCTGGAAACTTCTCCCAGTGATAGTAACAATTCACTGCCACCATCCCTAGCTTCCTGCCTGGTGGTCCCCTAATCCACTCCTTGGTACCTTTGTCAACAGAGACTCCTCAAATTCCCTTCATTGTGGAGAGTCCTGCTGGGACCTGGCTGAGGCCAGGATGGGAACAGGGGTCAAAGGAGACTTCAGTCTCGTATGCTGTGCTGTGCTGTGCTTATTTGCTCAGTCGTGTCGGACTTTCTGCAACCCCATGGACTGTAGCCCACCAGGCTCTTCAGTCCCTGGGATTCTCCAGGCAAGAATACTGGAGTGCGTTCCTCCCAACCTAGGACATCTTCCCAACTCAGGGATGGAACCCAGGTCTCCTGCATTGCAGGCAGATTCTTTACCAGCTGAGCTACCAGGGAAGTCTCAGTATTGTATAGGAAACTTTAATTTTTTTCTTTTACAACTAAAAATCAGTTATTTTATCACCTATGGAATTTTAAAATTATTTTCGAAAAGAAGAGATGAAGCCAGAGAGGAGAGAGAACAAGAAAATGGAAGAGGAGCCCACAGACACCTACCTGTCCAGCCTCCCTTCAGAGCAGACCCCAGGAGAAAGCCGGCCCAGCCCCAGGGAGCCAGCCACCCAGCAGGAGAAAGATGACCACAAGCGTGGGGCTGGGTGCTGCCCAGGGAGCACTCACTGAGCCCCCCAGGGCCCCAAGGGAGGGGTCAGCAGGAGCCTCTCTGGGGAGGACCCCGAACCCAAGGCCTTTTCCTCTGCACAAGGTGGGAGTTGAGAGAAGGAGAGGGCCTATAACCCACTCCAAAGGGAGCCTCCCTCAGCCAGCATGGGGGTGCAGGCTGGGCAGAGTGGCCTGAGCTGGGCAGAGCGGCCTGAGCTGGGCAGAGCTCAGCACAGCCCCGGAGAGGCAGGAGCCGGGGAGGGCCCTGGGGAGCACTGAGACCCCACAGAGGCTGGCAGGGTTGTAGGGGAACCATCCAAAGGAAACAAAGGGGGCATGGCCTGAGAGGTGGGGAGAAACCAGCTGTCTTCGGTATGGGCAATGCTGGCCTCCAGCATCAGGGGCGGAGAGGGTAGCGAGTGAAACCGGCTGGCTGGTCATCAATGAGCAGATGGAGGAGGCCTTGCTGGGGGGCTGCAGGGTTCATAAGTGGGGGCCTAACTGCAGAGGACCAAAGAGAAAATGGCCAGAGCCTGACGTTCCACCACCAGCTCATCTGCAGATGGAAGGAGAGAGAAGACAGGAGGGAGACAGGACTTCTCTCCTCAGGTGGGAGGGAGGCAAGCAAGCCCACCTACCCAGAGGATCTGGGAGGAGGGGGAGAGGATGACTGTTGCCAGGGCAACAACACTGGCCCTGAGGATGGGGACGAGCAAGAAGAAATGGGAGAAAGCCTTTGGGGAAAGAATAGTGAAGAATTGGGGGCCGATTAGAGGTGGGGACAGAGAAAGGGGCTAGAGAGTCAGATTTCTGGCTTTGAAAATGAGGGGGGTGAAGAATTTGGTCATGTTTTGATAAATCTGTGATGCTGGTGGATGTACTTGGAGCCGAGGAGGGAACCATGGATATTTAGGGTCTGGATATTTAAGCTGAACAGAGGGCCTGGGTTGGGGGTAGGGAGGAGACAGGAGGTGAGGCAGCGTCTTGTGGAGGGGGCCCTCGAACTCCCAGGAGTGGACAACAAGGCCAGGAAGGAAGAGGTTGCAGCTTCGAGGAACATCAATGCTGGACCCACACAAGGAGGAAGGAGAAGGATCTGGAAAAGTGGCCAAGACACACACATAGACATACACACACAACAGTGCTGAGACAGTCATGGGAAGCCCTGATCATCCACGTTGCCTCAGAGTTCCTGGAGGATGCGGGCTTTAGGACCCGGGTCCTCAGTAGAGACCCAGTGGGTACTTAGGGCAAGTTAATGGTATAGGTGGATGGATGGATGGATGGATGGATGGATGGTCCAGGCAGCAAAGAGCTGATGACTGTAGCTCTGAGAGGCTGAAGGGATGTGGGGGGAGGGAAGCGCTGAGCAGCCCCTCAGAGGGAGTCTTGACAGGAAGAGGAGACAGATGGGGGTGGACGGCAGTAATGAGCGAGTCAGGGATGACTCCAACTCCCGGCTGTGAAGCCCCAGGTGGTGGTGATGCACAGCGCTAATGAGAGCGGGGAGAGAAGCACTTTGGGAGGACTGGGAGATGATGCACCGGGTTTGCATGTGAGCCCAGAGTCGGAGGCAGGAGAGGGGAGAGGATGAGCAGGGAGGGGGCCGCAGGAAGAACACTGGGGTGTCCATGCCAAGAAGAACTCTGTGAACTCATCCAGGAAGCAGGTGAAAAGTAGGAGAGAGAAAGATCCAGGACAGGAACCTGGGGGTCTGCCATGTGAGGGCGTGTGAAGGAGGAGGACCCAGGGAGGAAAAACGGTCAGGACAGACAGACCGTAGTTCGCTCAGCAGCAATGTTGTGGATAGACAGACAGGTAGACAAACAAACAGTCGTGGAGGATGGCAGAGAGGGTGGGAGCCGATGATGACCCTGCCTCAGAGAGAGAAGCAGGACCCAAACACGTGTACACATGTGCCTGCTGCATACCCACGGGAAGACAAGGAGAAAGTAAAAAAACGTTACAAGCTTGAGAAAAAAGAGACGGAGCTGAGGGGGCGGGCTGTGTGCATGCGCGCACATACACATACTCGCAGTAGGAATGACGCACGAAGGCAGAGCAAAACTGGATAACGCTTTCTCAGGAAAGTGGGGAAGAGCATGGCTGAGAGACAGCGATCAAGACAGAAGCAAGAGGAACAAGATGCTGTGTAAGTTAGAAAGAAAAGAAAAAGAAGGAAGGTGAAACCTTCAGGGGACCCGCCGGCAAGCAGGTAGAGACACCAGCACACGCGCCAGCGCACATCCCCTGATACACACACTCTCTCTCCCTCTCTCTCTAAGCTCTGCTTCTAGAACAGCCTCCATGCGTCTTTCTGGATGGATGAGAGGATGGAGTAGCCCAGGGGGTGAGAACAAAACTTAAGAAAGTCCCCAGAGACAGGAAAGGTCCTCAGATTATCCTAATTTGATTGTGGCATCAATTTCCTGATGGGACCTTTACTGATCCACATACAGAGTGGGGAAATAGGCAATATGGAAATACACACACACACAGACACACACGCAACAACTAGGGCCAAGTCCAGAAAGAAATGGGAAAGATGAAGAAGAAACTAAGAGAGAATGAAGCAAGGAAGAAGGTACATAGAGCTCTCAGGGAGACAGGAGAGAGACGAATACACAGCCAAGATCTGGAGTGCCCCTAGGACCTGGAGAAGTGGGAGCCAGAAAGAGACAGCACAGGTTCAGTACGATCTCATCTGTAATGATGTGAAAGTGAAAACAACCAGAATGTCCATCCTTGGTGGGGAAGAGCAGCTCTTCTCAGGAATCCCATGAGCAGAGAAAGAGAACTGACTGCGATATACTCTCTAATAAGGAGAAGGAGCCCTCGGAGAACAGCTCAGTGTAAAAGCCCACAAGAGAATCATATGCACAGTACGAGACAACTTCTTTTAAAAACAAGAACAGCGACAGTATTTTGAATACTGTTTACCAAACTATTCTCTGAATTTCCTAAAGGAACGTGCATGCTTCCATTTCCAGTTATTCACTGATTTGTATAGATTGACTTTGTATCTTGTGACCTTGTAACTCACTTAACAGTTCTCGGAGTCCCTTTGGTAGGTTCTTTAAAAGTTCGTATGTAGACAATAATGTCATCTGCTAAGACAGAGAGTTTTATTTCTTCCTCTACCATCTGTATGTTCTTTTACTTCTTTTTTCTTGCCATATTGCACTGGCTAAGACCTCCAATGGGAGGTGATAAGAGTGATAAAAGAGGTAATAAGAGTGAGAAAAAGAGGATGTCCTCGCCATGTTCTGATCTTAGGAGGAAAGAAGTCTTTCATCGCTGGGTATTATTTTGGCTGCTTTGGTACTCTGTGTGTGTATGTGTGATTTTTTTTTTTTGCACTACTTTGATAATGTTAGTTTCCGCTTGGGAAGGGAATTGAGAACCAAGATGTAGGCTGAGAAGGAAAAGGGAAGGGAATTTAGTTTTATATGTAGTGTCTTAATATTTTAAGATAATATATTTGTATATCACAGAAGAGACCAAAATGTAATTTTTATTAAAAGATAAAGTGAAGGGTGGCTGAGAGGGGAGAAGGAAACTGATGAAGAACAAGGAGAAAGAGGAAACTCACAGGTACAACTCCTATCTGTCCACCCCTCCTCTTTCCCCAGGCCTAATGTTCCCTAGCCCTACCTCTGTGCTGACATCCAGAGAAGAAATCAGACGCAAGGCTCAGTCTGGTGGGGAGAAAGCCACTCAAACCAAAGGCCTGCCTGGATATTCCTGGGATATGATGGGATATTGGGAGGGAGGCTGTCAGGGTCTTCATCAAAGAGAATATGATGCCTTATTCTTAGAGATGAGCTTGAGAGGGGAAAGGATCGAGGCCATTGCAGCCTTGCTGACAGTGAGGAGGGACCATCCCTGGGAGCCTCTCTACTGGGCAGATGCATGTTCTTTTTGCAATAGAATAGACTGCAGATCTGGTGAACAGGAGGTCAGTAGAGGGATCTGCCAAGCATCATGGTGGACCCAGAGGAACTGGAGGTGGCTATGCTAAAGCTAGGGCTTCCCAGGTGGCGCCAGTGGTAAAGAACCCGCCTGCCCATGCAGGAGATGGAAGAAAAGTGAGTTTGATCCAGGGGCAGGAAGATCCCCTGGAGAAGGAAATGGCAACTCACTCCAGTATTCTTGCCTGGAGAATCCCACGGGCAGAGAGCCTGGCGGACTACAGTCCATAGGGTCACAAAGAGTCGGACACGACTGAAGCGACTTGGCACACATGCACGCGTGCTAAAGCCAAGGTTCTGAAGATGGAAGGAGAGAGCAGCCAGGAGTGAGACAGGACAAGATGGAGTGTTTCTCCACAAGTTAGAGGAAAGTGAGCACGTTCCCCTGCTGCGAGCAGCCTGGAGAGAAGGCGAGCATGGCCGTTGCTAGGGCAACCACATTGGCCACGAGGATGGGCAGGAACAAGGGGAAAGGCTGGAGAGAGATGTTGAAGGAAGAGTCAGCAAGAAATTGGAACTAAATTGGAAATGGAAGGCAAAGGAAAAGAGAAGGTGATGTTTAGATTTCTGATCTTGAAGAGGCAAGGCAGGAACAAGGGAGAGGGTGGGGATACTGAGGAGCTTGGTCTTGTCTTGGTAAGTCTGTGATGTTGCCGGGGCATCCAAGTGGGACTGAGGAAGGAACAGCCAGTATGCACAAGGGAGTTTCTGCATGGAGGAGGGTCTCAGAAGCCCTGGGCATGGAGAGCACTTGGAAGGAGAGAAGCAGGAGGACACAGCCCTGGGGAGCACCTAGAGCCTAGTCTGGAGGGCTGGAAGGAAGAAGAAGGTCTGAAAAAGTGGCCAAGGCAAAAAAGACAGATGTCACCCCCAAAACACAGAGCGTAGTGACCAAAGTGACAGAAAATCCTGGGATGCTCCATCACACGTCTCACAGAGCAGTGGTGACTGGTCTGTTTTCCCCCTGGACTCTGATGAGCTCCCGCAAGACTTGGGCTGGGTCTTTGGGGTCTGTGTCCTCATCAGAGACCCAGAGGTGCTTGGGGCTACTTTGTGGTTGGATGTATGAAGGCAGTGGTCCAGGCTTCAGTTTTCTGGGCCCAGCTGAGGGAGGGGCTGATCAGACATTGGGGGGTGGGTGCTGAGCAGCTTTTGGAGGAAGATGCTACAGGAAAGAGAACAGATGGACTGTGGGTGGCGGGAGAGTGAGGATTCAGAGATGACTCGGGGCTCCTGGCTGCGAACCCAGGCAGGCAATGACACTCAGCGCTAATGAGAACAGGGAGAGAAACCCATTAGAGGTGAGGAAATGATGCGGTGAGCTTGTCATAGTCTACATTTGAGGTACCAAAGCCAGCTGGGAGTTGGCTTTGAGTTTTCAACATGTGAGCAAAATGGGAGTCTGTCCCAAGGGACAGGAGCCCATGATGAGCAGTGGGTGGGGCCCAGTACCTACACCTGGGGGCCCTGATTGCGAAGGCAGGTGGAGGGACAGGAGAGTGGGGGTAGGGCAGTGGACAGCAGACTGCCACGTGCTTACACCACACAGACACACACACACACATCCCCGGCATGAAGCAGGTGTTTAATAAACCTCTTGTGGATGAATCAATAAATAGTTGGACAAAGTGTGAATGACAGTGACCTAAAGACTGGGAACCACCTAAGCCCCAGCCCCCAAGGGAGAAGATGTGAGAGACCAACGGATGTTCACACACACACACACACACACACACACAGAGTGAGAGCGTCACAAAGAAATGGCAAAACTACACAAGCTCCAGGGAGAGAGGGAGCAGAGAGGGAAGGTCAGCAGATGCTTGCACATACACACACACACACAGAATTGCTCACAGACTCAGAGCAAAAATTCAACAAAGCTCCTCTGTAGACAGAAAGGAAATGTGTCTTTGGAGTGAGATAAAAAGAAAGGCCGTGAAGGAGGGGAAAGGGGCCCTCAGACAGTAGGGACACAGTTGTAGGCACACTGCACACACACTCACATTCTCGCTGATTGGCACAGAATCCAGCACTTGTTAGATGATGGATGGCTGGATGGACGAATGGATGGCTGGCTGGCTGGCTGGATGGGATCAATAAGTAAATAGATAGGTAAGGGGATGGATGAATGGATGGGTAATCCAGAGATGAGAACAAAATTTAATAAAGGGCCCTGAATAGGAGTGATTCATATATGTCCACACACCCACATCACACAAATACATTGCCTAACATAGTATCCACCACAAGGTATTTAAAGATGGAATAACTAAATAAAGTAGTAAACTAACAAAGGAATGAATGAATGAAGCAAACCAGAAATCAGATTAAAGCTCAATAAGAATAAACCACAGTGAGACAAGCATTCCCAACATGGGTGTGAGTTCACACACACACACACACACACAGAGAGGATGATCCACTCACAGTGGAGGGCCAAACCTGTGGGGGCCTGGAGAGAGAACTCAGAAGCTAGGAGAGAATGACAAACACAGCAGAGCCGAGCAGGGACACCGAGGGGTGAGCTGGAGTGGAGGGCACAGGAGGAGGGCTGAGAAACAGCAGACTTGACAGGGATGTGGTCACCAATCGGGTTCATGCTCGTGACCCATGAGCATTCATGGAGCACCTACTATGTGCCAGACACTGTTGAATGAGTAGATTAAACAGGGAATTTCTAGTGTAGGAGACACAGCTCCTCTTCTCCCAGAACTGATCTTCTAGTACAGAAGACAGGAGAAAGCCAAGTAAGTCAGTGAGATGTGAAAGTGTTAGTCTCTCAGCCGTGTCTGACTCTCTGTGACCCCGTGGACTGTAGCCCGCCAGGCTCCTCTGTCCGTGGGATTCTCCAGGCAAGAATACTGGAGTGGGTGGCTATTCCCTTCTCCAGGGGGCCTTCCTGACCCAGGGATCGAACCTGGGTCTCCCACATGGCAAGCAGATGCTTTACTGCCTGAGCCATCAGGGAAGCCCCAGTAACTAACTACTAAGTCTCACGTGATCAGGGCCAGATCATGTTAGACTTCGGCTCAAAGCTTGGGTTTTACAGTCAATGCAATGGGAAGCCATTAGAGGGGTCTAATCAAGCTGTGGCCCAATCTGACTTATAAGATTCCTCAGGTTCTGCATTCAGGAGTAGAAGCAGCGAGCCCAGGAAGGAGGCGGAGCTATTATTGTCTCAGAGAAACGGTGGGTGCTTGAGTTAGGATGGAACAGATGGGGTGAAGAAAGCAGAATAATTGTGGGTCCTCTGGAAGTTCAGTCTGTGAGACTTAAACCAGTGAACTAACCGTGAGTATGTATGAATGATGAGGGTCACAAGGGACTCCTGGAGAACTTCCAGGGTTTCGGGGTGGGGTCACCTATTGATCTGGGGGAGAAACTGAGGCAGGAACAGGTTTTCAGGGAAGATTGGGTAGTTTCAGCTTTGGGGACAGTGAATGTGAAATGTGGGTTGGCCATCCCTGCAGAGGTGCTGGATGGGCAGTAGAGTCTGAAGTTAAGGGAAAGGTAGCGTCTGGGAGTCACAGAGAGTATGTGAAACTGTTGAATTGGAGAGACTGTGTAAATGAAGATGAGAAGTGGGCCATTTAGAGGTTGGGGGAAGTGGGAGGATCCAGCAAAAGAGACCAAGAAACCAAGAAATCAAAAGAATGTCATATCATGAAAGTCGAGGAAAGTGAATGTTCCAAGACTGAGGAAGGGTTCAACCATATCCAATACTGCTGATGGGATGGGAAGATGAGGACTCAGAGCTGACCCCTGGACCTGAAGATGGAGGTCGCTGCAGACACTGCCAAGAGTAATGGCAATAGCAAGGTGGGAGCAGAAAGCTAACTAGAGGGGTTAGAGAAAGAATGGTGGGGGATGATTTTCAAGGTCTTGCTGAGATCCGAGACATGCTCGAGTATATGAGATGGAATGACAACAGGTGATGAAGGCTTGGGAATAGGATGGCTTGAAGTTGGGATTTTGGAATTGGAGCTGTTGTTGCAAGGTCAAAGAGAGACCATGGTTAAAGTCGAGTGGAGGACAAGATTGTTGGCACTTGGGAGACCATGGTAATGGCTGCACCATCCATGGGCTTCCTTAAGGGGTCAGTGGTAAAGAATCTACCTGCAATGCAGGAGAGCTGGATTCAATTCCAGGGTCAGGAAGAGCCCCTGGAGAAGGGAATAGCTACCCACTCCAGTATTCTTGCCTGGAGAATTCCATGGACAGAGGAGCCTACTGGGCTACAGTCCATGGGGTCTCAAAGAGTCGGACATGACCGGGCAACTAACACACTCCCCATCCATGTGGGTGGTGAGGTCATCAAGGATGACCACAGCACTGGGGACAGAGAGAAGAACCAGGAAATACAATCCTCAGGGACTGAGAGGGCACAGTGGGAGACTGGAAGACGACCACCCCAATGAGAAATGCTGGTGGAGTGAGCAAAGCAGGACTGAAAGCGATATGAAGGTACCAGCCTCCATGACAGGACACATCCTGTTTGCAGACCCGGGCACCCCAGCCAGAGAAGGACATGTGGGGAAGATGCTGAGTCCACTTTGGGACACATGGAGTGGCAGGCGCCTGGGAGAACATCCAGGTGGAAGCATCTAGAAAATGGCTAACCACACTGATCTGAGGCTCAAGAGAATGATGAGGCAGGAAGTTAAAACTTGAGAGTCATAGCGTTTGGGTCATTACTGAGATAAGGGGCAGGGAAACAGGTAGGAGGAGAAATGGGAAGAGCTGGGGACACGGTCTTGGCAAGGAGGGAGGGCAGCTCGTCGTTGTTTTCCGTTCTGGTGGTGGGTGTGTCAGTTACTGAAGTGAGGGAGGCAAGGTGGGGAGGGGGGTCAGGCTTGGGGAATGGATGTCAAGATCTCATTAGGAGCATGTTAGAGCTTAGTTGCCCGTAGACTCCCACATGGAGATGTGGGTTTGGTGGTCTAGGATTTGGGCTCTGGCTGGAAGTCATGAGCATAAGGCTTGCTGGGACTGGATAGGATAGGACTGGATGAATCAAGATTCCTAAGGAAGCAGGGAGAGAGAGACAGAGAGAGAAAAATCTCCAAAGACTGAGCCATGGGCTTGCCAATATGTCATCCACACTTACAAGGGGTTCTCCAGCTTTCTCCAGCAGCTAGTCACAAAGGACACAAGGGGCGGGGGGTGGTGTTGAATGTCCTATGAACTGAGAACAGCTATGAAATGTGGCAAAGACTAAAATTTAAATGTCCATTAAATCTGGCAGCAAGGAGGTCACACCAGTGACCTTGCTGGGGATGGACTGCTGATCCCAGCGGAGGTGGAGGCAAGGGCTAGCTGGGGTGGGGTCAACTCTTTACCCCAAGCTTTGCTGAGAAGAGAGGAGAGAGACAGAGCTGTAACTGGGGGAGAGATGGGGGTCAAGAGAAGGCTCTTTTGCTAGGATGGGAAAGAGGCGCATGCTGGCTGGAGGGATCCAGAAATGGAAGGGTATTCATCCTTCCAAAATACAGCCTGTGAGACAAGGAGGTGGAAGGTGTTACTGAGAGCAGGACAAGAGAAGGAAGGAGCAGCCACTGGGTCATTCACTCATTCATTCAGAAAATCTCTAATAACAACTATCCGTTTAATCCTTAATAACAGCTGTGGATGGTGAGCCTGGCCCTGCCGTAACAGCTTTTCAAAATTCATCTAATCCTCGTGACACCCCACGAGGAACGTGCTGTCAGCGGCTTCACTGGCAGAAGAAGGGACTTGGAAAGGTGACAGGTGTTGGAGCAAGAAGTGGAGGGATGAGCGCAGAGGTAGGGGGCCGGGGAGGGGGCTGCGCCGCAGGAGGGGGTACACGGGGGCTGACGAGGGGCTCCCGGAGGGACAGGCAGCAGGAAGCCAGCAGATGGCTGTGGGCGGAGGGAGTTGAGGAATCAGAGATGACTCCGGACTCCTGGCTGCAGCCCCGGTGGGCACTAATGAGAATAGGAGAAAAACAGGTTTGGGGGCTGCAGAGACAAGGTGGTGGGTTTCAAGCATCCAGGGAGAGGCCCAGCCGGCGCTGGCATCATGTCTTTACCCTTGTGGACTACAGAAGCAGGGGACGTACCGCCCAGCAAGAAGGGGAGAGTGAAGAGACAGCAGGCTCTGGGCAGGACAGGAGAAGCTGAAAAGAGAGAGATTTCAGGGCCCTGGAGAAAACTGCTGAGAGAAAAAGTGCTGAACACGCACCACCTTGTATCACTTAGAGGATGACTCTGGACCCAGGTAGCCTGGTTCAAATCCCACCTCCACTACTTACTTGCTGCGTGAGCTGGGACGAGTCACTTAACCTCTCTGAGTCTTGGTTTCCCCATCTGCAAAATGGGGATAAAATAGTATCAAGAATCATATTGTAAGGATTAAATGCGAAACACCTGTGAGGCATTTAGGACAGTTTCAAGCATGTAGTAAGCACTGTACAAGATGAGCTGTTATTCTTTCAGGCGTGGTTATATTCTGTCTCACTCTGCCCCTGAGCACCCACAGCCCTTCGGAAGGCAGATATACAAAAAGAGAACAGTGATGTGACCTGAGATTTTTTTTAACAGCCACACTGGTGAGAGAGCCCAGGAAGCCACTTACTAATAGGGGATCAGGAAAGATGTTAGTGAGGAAGGGTCATTTGAGCTGGGCCTTAAAGGAGGCATACGAGTCTACAGATGGAGAAGAAAGGTTTGTTCATTCTTTTAGCCACTCTCCAGCATTCCCTAGGTGCCTCACTCATGCCTGGCCTTGTGTGAATGTTGGCGGCCAAAGCTCCAGAGAGGGGCTGAGTACCAGACCAGTTCCTCTCCGCGTCACGCCCAGTCTCACGGGGAAGGCAAGCCTGGGAGAAACAGATTGTGATCAGAGAACGTGGTACCAGCAGCCACAGGGATGTGCCCAGAAGGTTATGGGAGGGACACCATAAAGGAGCAGAGGAGAGAGCCAGGTAAAGGGACTGACAAGGGAAGGAGAACGGCAGCCCAGGCGGGGCGCAGTCACAGCCACAGCCTTCGAGGCGGGCACCCGTGTTAGGAAGGTCACTCGTGTCCCCAGCCTTCCCTCCCCCGTCCCTGCTGCCCACAGGCCTCCGTGATTCCCCTCGCTCCCTAATTCCTAGAGTATTTATTGGACAACTCAGAAGAAGCACTCCTGGGTGGGAGGGCGGGAGGGAGTGAAGGAAAGAACAGATAGAAGGGACCTATAGTGTGGGGTGAACTGCCCCAAACAAGAGACAGGATGTCAACACAGCGGCAGCAGAGCTGACCAGCATGCACTGGGCGCTGCCACATGCCTACCCGTGCTGAGCCTCCCTGACATGAGCCATCGCATGGAGCCTCTGAACGCCTATTGTCCCCATTCTGCAGGTGGGGACACCGAGCTCTGAGGACCAGTGTAAGATGTGAACAGGTGTTGGGCACCAAAGTCCAGAGGCTTGTTTATCTACTGTGTCCTGATGAGAGGCAGGAGACAGAGGCAGAGCCCAGGGGAGAAGAGATGGCTGAGTTCTCTGAGCCGGCTGCAGGAAGAGGCTGGGAGGGTTCAGACTGCCCCACTGCTGCTGCCCTCATCCCACTTTCCGGCCCCCAGCCCCTGCAAGGCTGAAACAAGAGTGAGGCCCCTCCGTGCCCAGGCCCCTGGTCCTCTGCCACCCTCCTCTCCCCAGCTGCACAAGGAAAGCTTCTAGAAACTCCGTCCCGTTTCCCAGCTCCACTGGCTGGTGGAACCTGTGCCCTCCACCTGCGCCATCCACCCAACCCCTACCCCACCCACCAACTCTCCTACATTCTTAATCAAAGTCGCTCAGTCATGTCTGACTCTTTGCAACCCCACAGATTGTATAGTCCATGGAATTCTCCAGGCCAGAATACTGGAGTGGGTAGCCTTTCCCTTCTCCAGGGGATCTTCCCAACCCAGGGATCGAACCCAGGTCTCCCGCATTGCAGGCGGATTCTTTACTTAAGAAACCCAAGAACAAATGGACAGGCCAGGAAAAGGGTTGGTGGGACACAGAAGGGCCCCAGCATCCTGATGGCGGCAGCAGAAGAGAGAGAGAGAAGGGAGAGGAAGGGAGGATGGGTCTTTCTCTGTCTCTGCCTCCAATCTAAATGCCCCCTCAACTCCCTTCTATTTTTTTCTCTGGGTTTCTCTGTCTAGCTTCCTCTCCTCCCCCATCTTGTATACAAACACACACACACACACA
Source organism: Ovis canadensis (assembly GCF_042477335.2). Lineage (NCBI taxonomy): Eukaryota > Metazoa > Chordata > Mammalia > Artiodactyla > Bovidae > Ovis > Ovis canadensis. Next base: position 81,722,973 of record NC_091257.1, on the reverse strand, counting down.
CACACACACACACACGGACACACATCTGATAAAGCCCCAGAAGGAGGAAGGAGCGGAGGGAGGAGACTGCCAGACAGACAGACCTTCCCAGACAGACATTCAGACCATGCAGACCAGCTGACAGGGACACACGGGGGTGTCCCAGATGGGGACCCCCCCAAATGCTTCCGAAGGAACAGGTAAGTAAGAACAGAGTGAAACTGAATCTGCAGAGAAAGACACACACGGAGCAAAAAAAAAGGTTCACAGATACAAGGAAGATTGTGAAAAGATCCCCGAGTGTTAATAGTGGTTCCTTTCTCTCTAGGAGCTGGGATTACAGGGGATTTTTATTTCATATTCTTCTGCACGTTCTTTCTGGTATTTCCCACCTTCTCTGCGGTGAACACATATTACTTCTGAAACCAAAGGAAAACAATAAATGTCATTTCTGAGCGGGAGAAAATGTCCTCGGGGTGGGGGGAGGAACAAAGCCTGCCAAAGCTGCAGAGAAGCAGCGAGACCGTGGACCACACGCGAACACACACACTCCACACCGGCCTGCACACTCACGGGCTCACACACCGCCCCACGCCCCTTTCCCCATGGGGGCAGGTATCATTCACATGTACTGCCCCCAACAGGCACACACACAAGCCCATTTTTTATGCTCAGAGCATGAACAACCAGAGTGAAATTCCAGAAGTCTCCAAGGAAGGAAAAGGATGGAGAAGGGGAAGAAGGAGAGGCAGCCAGGGAAGCCCAGAGATGGACGGACAGACACACAGACACACACACACACACACATGCACACACGACCCTCTAGCCCAGGACATGACTCAGCACGGCCACTGACAACAGGCCCCTAACACCTGCGTTACTCTGATGGTGGCTGTGGTTATAACTTCCACAAGGTTTTCTTATTACAATGGTAATAACATAATTTGTGTCGCTGGCAGACAATTTAGAAAAAAAAGATGCTCTATTTTTTGAATGAGCAAAAGAACTTATGAATGGGAGTGACCAACGGAGACACAGGGAGAACAAGCTGTGAGGAAACCACAGAGAGGAAGTGAGAGAGGCGAGAGCCTGCGGAGGGGGCCACACACATCCGCGAGCGCACGCACAAAACAGGGCAAGAACGAGACGGGAATTTTACAAGGCTGTGGAGCGAGGGCGGTGGCACGCAGTCAGGCAGATGGGTGTCAGGGAGCCAGACACATGGACACGAGCGCGACACGCCTCCCGCCCCCCCAGCTCACAGAGACTAGGGGTAAAATTCCACGAGACCTGAGCAGTGGGAGGGGACCTGCCATCCCATAGACACACGCTCTCCGGGGCGTCTCCAGGACCGGCTTCATGAATGAATGAGCGTGGATGTGGGAGATACCTGCCCCCATGGGGAAAGCAGAGCCCCTGCAGACAGAGGCAGGCACCCAGAGACAGAGGAACGGACGGGAAGAGACAGAGAGGAGCTCTGAGTCCCACCAGAGACAGCAACACAGGCCAAGAGGGGCAGGGAGTGTGAGACAGAGGGGGCAGAGGAAGGGGCGCGGGGGCTACAGTTCGGCCCTGGGGGCGGGGCCCCGCCTCGGGAAATGGAATCAATAGGAGACTTCTACTGCTTTCTCTGGGCTTGTCTGTATTTTCTAATCGCTCAGTCGTGAAGATGGATGTATGACTTTGGGGATCAGGAGAAAACATGTGCCTTGAAAGAAAAAGAAACGAAAGAAAAATGGTACAGAGATTGAATGGAAATGAAGCTACAGGAACAAGCAGGGTAGTGATCAGACACGTCCACGTGCGCACACACACGAGCACACACACACCATCCCTCCCCATCCTGGAACTGAGGACAGCCCCCCCCCCCAGCCAAGGGGAGCAGGGAGCAGTGGGGGCAGGGCAAACAGGCAAACTGAGGCTCCGAGCCCCAGACCTCCACACACATCTCATACAGGGAGAACAAACTCCTGGAGGAGATTGGAGCGCATTTATTGATCACCTACTGTAAGTCCAGGGTTCAGTTGGTCCCCTCAAGCCTGCTGCAGTCTTGGGGGGACATGTCTGGGCTGACCCCGAGGCCTGGGCAGGGAGCATCTCCCAGAGAAGGGTCCCAGAGCCCAAGAGCTCAAAGCAGGGTCCAGGGTGGGGTGGGGGGAGGAAGCAGAGTTTGCCAAACAGATGGGGCAGAAGGCCTGCGGTAGAAGGGGGCCTCGCTTAGCAGGCAAGGGGAATGCTTGAGCACAGGGCAAAAGCTTGGAGGAGCACAAGTGCCTGGTGAGAGAGAGAGAGGCAGAGACAGCAAAAAACAGAGGGAGGGAGAGGCAGAGACCAGAAGGAGGCGGCAGCGCCCCTGCAGCCTGAGCAGAGGGCCTGGAAGACCTCGGAAGCTGGCTTTGTTCTTTGCACGATGAGATTGAAGGGATTTGGGGTCTAGGGGTTGGGGGTTGTTTCTGATCCCTGATGGGAGCAGAAGCAGGAAGAACAGAAAGGAAGCCAGGGGAGCCTTCCAGAGAGAAACGAGGTGCCCTGACCAGGGAGGGAGAGGGGCGGGTGAATTGAGAGCTGCTTGGGGGACAGTGTCTACAGGGTAGGTTACTATGGGGGGAGAGGGACCCAGCTGACCTGGACAACTAGAGGAATGATGGAGAGCCCCAACTCCAAGAAGGCTTGGGAGGGAGGGGTTAGATTGGTGGCACCTGCCAGATGTGAGGGTGTAAGGACCCCATCAAGCATGATGCCCCAGGAGGTGGTGAAGTCACAGCTGGGGGTGCCATTGGGAAGACACTGGTCCCCAGGCAGGGCACCCCTGGGAGTTCCAGCAGGGGATGGTGGAAGGAACAGGAGACCCGGGTGTGAAGACACACTCGCGGACACACATCCGTTCACACACAGAGACACAGAGCCCTGGAGGGAGCAGAGCCCGTGAGGAGGAGGCTCAGAGGGAAACACGTGGCATGAGACAGAGTCAGACATGGGCACATCTGGAAAAGTTGAGGAGGAAGGAGAGGGAGGCCAAGAAACGGACAAAAGGCCGAGTGTGGCGGGAGCAGAGAGGCAGAGAGGGAAACGGTGCTGGGCAGACGGGGAAGTGGGATGAAGAGCCAGCAACCTGGGAGAGACCCCGAGTTAACGGAGACTGAGAGATGGACAGTGGGGACAGAAAGACCAGAGCGGGAAGGGAAGCAGGGAGGGGCGCCCCTACTCTTTCCACCTCCTGCTCCCAGAGCCCAGGCAGACTCCACTACCGCCTTAGAGACAGAGAGGGAACCGGCTGGAGGGAGGGGAAGAGAGAGAGTCACACACACACACACACACACACACACACACACACACAGAGCCCAGCGAACAAGAGAGACTGGAGCCGTGTTGATTGAATAGAGGGCTGAATGACGGAGACTCACAGAATAAACACAAAAGCAAGAACCCTGCAGAGAGGGGGGCCGGGACGAGCAGGGGGCGCCTCTGTCTCTGTCTCTCTCTCCCTCTCTCGCTGTGTGTGTGTGTGTGTGTGTGTGTGTGACACACGTTCAAAGAATGACAATGACCCCCGGGGCTGAAGCAGACAGAAAGCAAGGAGTACAGTGTGGCAGGCAGTCAGACGGACAGACAGACCAACACACACACACTCACACACACACAACAAAGCATCTGATGCTTGAAAGGAGCATAAAGCCACCTAATGCTTCAGAGAGAAAGGTAGGAGAGAACACAGGGCAGGAGGCTCTCAGAGCAGTGGGCAGGGGTCCCCCCAGGGGGAGGCACCATCCTGGGCACAGGCGACCCAGAGCCTGAACTGACGAAGGGATGCCATCAGCACACAGTGGAGCAGGAGCTATTCAGGAAGCCCCTTCTTTCCTAAAGATACTCCACCAGCAGTAGGGGGGTTGTGGGGGAGATGACTTGGATCTGATCTCTGGAGCTCTGAGGCAGGTCAGGGAGCAACACTAGGGACACAGCGGTGAGAACTCCACAGGAGGGGTCTGGGTAGCTGGCGTGGGGGAGCTGGAGGAGTGACAAGGCTAGAGAGACAGTGGGAGCTGAGACCTGGACTTTGATGGCACGGGGGATGAATGATGCTGGATAGACGTGGGAGGACAGACGTGCTCAGAGGCGTGTTGGAGAAGGAGCTGGTGTCTAGAAAGTTTGACCTGGGGGAACCGGGGATGGTTGGCCAGCCAGGGGGCAGCAGGAGGCAGGCTGGCAAAGGGGAAAGGCAGTGAGATTCAAGAGGTGGCCACGGTAGGCAGCTTAGGGAGGAGGAAGGGAGATATAGCCTGGAGCGTCCAGGGTGTGCAGCCAGCCCGGGGAGGCCCAGATCACCCGCAGGAACAGGAGGGCCAGACAAGGGAGGGTCAGTATCCCAAGACAAAGCAAAGTGAACAAGGTGTGGTCTCTCCTTACACTGGAATATTATACAGCCATAAAAAGGAACAGAGTCCTGACACACGGGACACATAACCTCAAAACCATTACAGGAAGTGACAGGAATCAGACTCAAAAGGTTGCATATGGGAGGGTCCCATTTATCTGAAATATCTGGATTAGATAAATCAGTAAAGACAGAAAACAGATTGGTTGTGACCGGGGACAGGAAGGGAGACGGGAAATGGAGAATAACTGCTTGATGGGCAGAGCATGTTCTTTCAGCGGGCGGGGGGATGGGGGGCGGCGGTGATTAAAAAAAAAATTTTGTAACTTGGTAGAGGTTGCACGAAATTGTGGAGATACTAAATGCCGCTAAATTGTTCACTTGAAAATGGCTCATTTTATACACATTTCACCTCAATAAAAAAGTTTGTTTTATTAAAAAATAAGGACTTCCCTGGTGGCCCAGTGGCAAGACTCCATGCTCCCCACACAAGGGGCCAGGGTTCGATCACTGGTCAGGGAACTAGATCCCACATGCTGCAACTAAGACCCAGTGTAGCCAAATAAATAAATAGAATTAAAAATAATAACAAAAATAGTTCACCAAGCAGGCATGTGCAGAAAGGGATTTCCAGGTGGAGGGAACAGCACCTGCAAAGGTGGAGAGGCATGCTGCACGTGGTGGGGGTGGGAGGTGTGGCGGGGAACGGGCTTAGAAGCCAGAGGAGAGGACAGGACAGGGCAGGGAGGCGGTGGGCAGATGTGGGGGGTTGGGGGAGTGGTGGGGGGCGCGGGCTTGAACGCTTCTTGGAGGCAAGCACCATAGAGACCCATGAGGCAGGAGAGCACATGAGCAGAGCTGCTTTGCAGAGCTGTGACTGGTCCCCCAAGTGGGCAGAGGGGGTCCCCAGGGTAAGATCAGATCCTGGAGGAGACCAGAGAGGATGCGGGCATCAGTCACTCAAGTGGGGGATGATGAGCTCTGAGCAGCGGGCACTGGGGTGGAGGGAGGACTCAGCCAAGGCCCTGGGACTTGGGGACCAGTTAGGCACAGGTGACAGCTGATGGGGTCCCCAAGGCTGGAGCTGGGGCTGCCTCCCTGGAACTGGATGAACAAGAAGAGGCACTTCCCTGCATCCCAGCCAGGCAGGACTTAGACATTAGGTTGTTCAATGAGTCAGAGAACATGTACTGAGGGCCTTCCCGGGCTGGGCAGTGTTCTTGAACCTGCAGACACATCAACGAACAGACAGTCCCTGCCCCTTCCGGGGGCCTACAGCACAGTGGCAGAGAGGATGGTGTGAGAGAAAGAAAATAAACCAAGTAATGCATGGATAAGATGATAGCTGCAGGACTTGGAGAATGAGCTTATGGTTGCCCAGAGGGGAAGGACAGTTGGGGTGTTGGGGATGAGCGTGTACACACTGCCGTGTTTAAAATGGATAACCAGCAAGGACCTACAGTATAGCACATGGAACTCTGCTCGATGTTATGTGGCAGCCTGGATGGGAGGGGGCTTTGGGGAGAAGGGATACATGTGTGTGCATGGCTGAGTCCCTTTCCTGTTCACCTGAAACTATCACAACATTGTTGGTTAATTGGCTATGTGTGTGTGTTAGTCATTCAGTCGTGTCCAACTCTGTGACCTCATGGACTGTAGCTCATCAGCGGCTTCTGTCCATGGAATTCTCTAGGCAAGTACACTGGAGTGGGTTGCCATGCCCTTCTCCAGGGGATCTTCCTGACCCAGGGATCGAATCTGGGTCTTCCACATTGCAGGCAGATTCTTTACCATCTGAGCCACCAGGGAAGCTCCTAATTAGCTATACCCCAATATATATAAGTTTAAAATAAATAAAAAAATTTTAAAAGATGACAGCTGCAGTGAAGAGTGCTCTGAAGACAAAGACAGCAAAATAAGGTGAAGAGTGAAAGTGAAGTCGCTCAGTCGTGTCCGACTCTTTGTGACCCCATGGACTGTAGCCTACGAGGCTCCTCCATCCATGGGATTTTCCAGGCAAGAGTGCTGGAGTGGATTGCCATTTCCTTCTCCAGGGGATCTTCCCGACCCAGAAATCGAACCCAGGTCTCCCGCATTGGAGGCAGATGCTTTACCTTCTGAGCCACCAGGGATGCCCCAAAAGTGAAAGTGAAAGTGAAATAAGGTAAGGAAAGCTAAACTGGAGGATTCTGTGTGAGGCTCAGTCATCAGGGAGGCCTCTCTGAAGAGGAGACAATGGAGCAACGGCCTGAGAGGTGAGCGAGCACACAAATCTCAGGAGAGAGCGCTCCGGGCATGTGGAACAGCATGTGCAAAGGCCCTGGGGTGGGGCAGCACGTCTCAGTCAAGGAAAGGCAAGGGCAGGGTGGCTGGAGCAGAGGGGCAGCGGGCAGGGGCTGGGGGAGTAGGGGGTAGCGGAGCCATGCCTGCAGCAAGGCCATTCCTGTAGGTGCCAGTTGGTGCCTGGGTTTTGAAGGGGAGTGTCCCCCAGGGAGACGGACCCTAATGAGAACAGGAGCAATAAGAAGGACAAGGAGGACCTGTCAGGCCCCAGCCCTGCTGGCTCTGCCCCCTGCAGGGTTGGTTGATTAAGACTTGATTAAATCCTTAAACTTTCCCCAACAGACTCCCTTAACAGAAAAGCAACAGGAGGGGCGAGAGCAAGGTGCTTTGGAGAGACTCACAGAGACGCAGGCAAGACGCAGAAAGAAAGGAGAAGAAAGCTCAAGAAAGGCTCCAAGGGAGAGCAGGGAGGCAGAGGGAAAGCGGAAGCAGCCAGGCGAGACCCCCATGCCGCCGGGGGCTCAGGATGACGCGTGCTGCCGGCCCACGCGGCGTGAGGTGTGACGCACAGCCCACGCTCAGGCCACCGGGCACACACCGTGACGTGATAGCTCATCAAAGCCCCCAGGAGCAGGGATGCAGAGAAGGGAGAGGAGGGTGAGGGAGACACGCGAGCTGGATAGCCCAGCACTGGGGGGATCTGGGGCCAGACAGACAGACAAGGAGCCCCCAGACAGAAAGGGAAGGACACATGGACAAAACCATCCAGACAGACCCCTCCACTCATAGAGACAGGCCAGAGACACAGTGATTCTCACAATACATGGCGACACAACCAGGAAGGACTGTCCCTGAGACACACAGATGGACATCTGGCACACACGCAACGTCGCACACAGACAGGAGACACACACACACACGGAGACCAGCACACACTCCCATTCTCGGGGCAGAGACATTCAGAATTCCAGGTCAGGACACACAGACCATCAGATAAACACACAAACCCAGAGAGACAGATGTACATATACACACAAATACAGACACCAGACAGTCAAATAAATACACACACAAACGCATCCACAGACACACAGATAGGACGAGCAGATAATCACACACTCCGGTGCACGGGGACAAACAGACAGACCTCACAGGGAGAGACACACAGACCTTCAACCTGAGTCAGACGGGAACACACACACACTGACATGTGGAGAGACGGGAGGGACACCCGCAAGGGCGAGACGGAAGGACAGGGAGGTTGGTGGAGACGAGAAGATGGAGATGAGGCCAGGTGCCTGAACCGCAGCCTAACCAGGCTCCGGGGCTCCCCTCTACACCAGGGAGCCCGGCCACGGATACCCTTTTGACTCTAAGGTCTACCCCACAGCAGGGGGACTGAGGGGTGGAGGGGTCCTTTGTTTCCCTCGAGCGCCCCCCACCAACACCCCATCATGGAGCAGCAGCCATGTTTGTTGACCACATTCTCCTGCAGTCAGATGCAGGCTGGAGCACGGCAACAGGTGACAGGTGACAGGACCAGACACGGAGAAGGAGTCAGCAGGGAGGGAGGGGTAAGGTCAAGCGACGCGGTGTCCTCGGGGTTCAGAGAATGGGCTTGTCTGCACAGTCAGACCCGAGTTGGCTGGAGAGTGGGAGAGGCCACAGCAAAGCCATTTCAGGGGGTCAGGAACACAATGCTGACAACCAGGGAATGAGAGGGAGGTGCACGGAGAGAGCTCTGGGACGGGTGCTCTGTAGGATGGGGGAGACGGATCAGTGGTGGGGGGACGGATCTGGGGCTCAGCTCGGCTAGAGACCCCAATGGCAGCTAGTTGCGGAGCAAACAGAGTTTGCAAAGAGGTCTGGGGAGCTTCGAGGGGCAGGAGGTGAGGGGGTTAGGCCAGGCACACACACACACACACACACAGCGCTGGCCAGTGCTCACCCACCCTCCGAGACAGCGAGGGAAGAAAGGAGAGAGAGAGGGAGAAACAGAGCCAGGCGCACCTGGAAAATTCTAGATGGAGCCCACAGGAGTGGGAGAGGAGGAGAGAGAGGCAGAGGTGGGGGAAGCAAGCAGGAGAGAGGGGGAGGTGGTGGGCAAGCGGGACACACACAAACACACTCTCACGCACACATACACTCCTGCAGTGACGCATGGAACAGAAGCAGAATTCAATAATGACTTAGAGCGAGCGAGCGGGGAGGGAGCAGCCAGGGGAGGGAGGGAGGGAGTGGGTTAGACACACACAGCCCGTCTCAGGAGGTATTCAATAACTGTTGATCGAATGAAGGAACAAAGATGAGGGACTCTCAGAAGGAAAGCTACGCCTGAGAAAGTTCCGAAGCAGATAGACAGAATGTCACATGTATACACAGTGAGGAAAAGAAAAAATTCCCAATCGCGTTTTGGATTTAAAATAATGAGAATAAACAGTAAGAGAGTCAGAATAACCGGTTCGCTTGGCAGTTGGCGGTGATCCTGAGCGAGAAGGGGGCTGCTGGGGGCTGAGATGATTTGTTTCTTGCTCTGGGATGTGGATCCACAGGTGTAGACCCATGTAAAATACATCGAGGTTTTTCATTTAAGATTTGTACATTTATGGTATGCAAGTTATACCTCAATTTTTTCTAATGAGAGAAAGAGTTTATGGGAGAGGGAAGGAAAGATGAATGTCAGACGACAACAGAGGAACAGATGCACGTGCGCACACACGCTCGCACGCACACACACACACACACACACACACACTGTAACAATGTCCAGGTAAGAACAAACCTGACAAAGTCTGACGAGAAACGGATTAAAAAGCTAATGTGATGGAGAGAGAAAGCCCAGTGCCTAAACCCTCACATGGAAGGAGAGAGAGACCCCAGAGAGACCCAAATGGGGAGCAGGGTCCCCAGGGCAGGAAAGAAATCGCCAACTTTGGCCCTTTGAGCTGGAGGCGCCAGGGGTGGGGGCTCCCAGAGCAGGTGTCCACCACTGGCTGTGAAACGGCCTGGCCAGGATGGGTCATCGGAGGTGGGGTTGAAGCAAGCAAGTGGGGGAGAAGGAGGCGAGGAAGGTGCTGAGTCTGGGGTGGACTTGAGGGGTGCAGGGGCCAGGCTAACTCAGAGGCCGAGAGCGAGGCGTGGGCACCGAGACAGCCCAGCAGGACAAGGACCACAGTAGAGCCAGGCACGGGGGTAGGTAGGAAAGGGCCCAGAAGTAACAATCAGACAGGCAGATGGATAGAGGGACGTGCTCAGGCACGGAGCGAAAGGAAACTCTGGACAGTCTCAGAGGCGGATGGAGAAGGAGAGAGAGAGCTATAGAGCGGAGTGGGGAGAGAGACAGGTCAGCATGTGTGCAAAAAGCAAAATGGAGCCGGAGAAAAGGAGGGGGAGCAGAGAGCAAGGGGTGCAAGGGAATCTGTCACATACACTCACTCACACACACACTCACACTCACGGGAGGTGTTCAGCGTGTGCTGACCGAAAGAAAATACAAAGGAACTACCCCTCAGCGTGGGAGCAGAGGATTCAGGTAAAGTGGCCGAGGGGACACAGGGACAGACGGCTTGTCACACACAGATACACACACACACACACACACACACACACACCCTCTCTCTGCGAATCCACAAGCAGGACCAGGGCGGCTTTCAGAACCGCCTTAGAGACTGGGCAGCTACACACTCACACCCAGCAGAGTGCTGGCTGAACAGAGGGGCAGATGCTAACCGCTCAGCGAATGAGCACAGAAGCAAGGACCCGAACGGGAGGGGCCCGGGCAGGGGCGACTGGGCCCCGGTCAGTCATTCCGTGTCTCACGCACACCTGCCAGGGAAGGAGTCATCTAGGAAGAGCCTAGATGTGAAAGGAAACAAAGCCCCCTCCGACGGCAGGGACCCCCAGAGTAGAGTGAGGGAGGCGGCCGCCCACACTGGGAATTCCGCAAGAGGTTCAGGGGTCAGACGAGTTAGAGCCTGACTCGGCCACACAGACACATGCACAAGCCTGAGGGCCCTGCACACGTGTTTGGGGAAGGGTGGTGGGTAAGCGAGTGGGGGGACACGTCTTGGGACCCAGACACACAGGCACACAGACAACCATGAAGTCACATCTTGGCAGAAAAAATGAATTAACGTGGGTAACACAGAGTTAACCTAAAACTCAGAGGATGCAGGGAACGTAGAGCATGTGTGCTCGGTCACTTCAGGCGTGTCTGACTCTGCAGCCCTGTGGACTGCAGCCCAGCAGGCTCCTCTGTCCATGGATCTCCAGGCAAGAATACTGGAGTGGGTTGCCATGCGCTCCTCCAGGGTATCTTCCTGACCCAGGGATCGAACCTGTGTCTCCTGCATTGGAGGCAGATTCTTTCTCCACTGAGCCACCGGAGAAGCCCGGGTAACACGTAGAGCTAACCTAAAACTGAGAGGCAGAGACAGAGAGAGACAAAGAAAGAAGAAAGCAAACAGAAAGCCAGAGACACAGAGGCAAAGAAAGGAAAATAGAGAAAAGGAGAAAGGCACCGAGGCGGGGTGTGGATGCAGAGGCGACCGACAGACACGGACGCAAGAGGGGCCCAGATGCCATAACCAGAGGAGCGGCCCAGAGCGGGGTTGGAAAGAGAAAACGGAGATGGGGGCCAAATGGAGGAGGAGAGGAAGGTCAGCAGGAGACGGAGAGGTGCCGGGCCACCAGGGCGGCAGAAGAAGCAAAGGAATGAGTGAGAGAAAGCCGCCTGAATGGACGGGAGGGACCCTCAGCACAGCCCTGGCTGGCTTCAGGGGGCAGCCAGGGGGTCAGCAAGGGAGGCATGTGCCACACCACACACACACACACACACACATCACACCATAAAACACATCACACACCATACACACACACACACCATAAAACACATCACACACCATACACACACATACACATCACACCATAAAACACATCACACACCATACACACACACACATCACACCATAAAACACATCACACATGACACACACCATACCACACACACACACACACCATACCATAAAACACATCACACACCATACACACACACACACATCACACCATAAAACACATCACACACCATACACACACACATCACACCATAAAACACATCACAGATGACACACACCATACCACACACACCACACCACACACACACATCACACCATAAAACACACATCACACCATAAAACACACACCACACCATAAAATATATCACACATGACACACACCACACTATACACACACACACATCACACCATAAAACACATCACACATGACACACACCATACCACACACACCACACCACACACACACATCACACCATAAAACACACATCACACCCTAAAACACACACCACACCATAAAATATATCACACATGACACACACCACACTATACACACACACACATCACACCATAAAACACATCACACATGACACACACCATACCACACACACCATACCACACACACACATTGCACCATAAAACATACATCACACCATAAAACATATATCACACATGACACACACCACACCACACCCCACACACACACACATCACACATCACACACACACACAGATATACCACACCCTACAACACACATCACACATACCAAACACCACACCCCACACACCTCACAAATACTACACCATATAACACATCACATGCTGAACTACATACACAACACACGCATAGCCCATACACACCACACAGGTGTGTGAACATATGAACAATCGCAGGAAGCCCAGAGAGAAGACGAGGTTTCGAGAAGTCCCAGAGAAGCGGGAAGGAGAGAGCAGGACAGAAGCGGGGAGGGCAGGGTTCCGGGCGCCTCTCTCCCCTTCCTGGGGTCGGTCTGTAAGTCTGTCCATCTCCCTCTCACTCACTCTCAGCCCCTCCCCAGCCGCCCCCCCCCCCAGCACACAATCACACTCTCCAGAAAAGGGGCAAACCAGGGGCAGAGAAAAGAGGGGCTTGGTGACTGTCCTGCCCCCGGGAGCGCTTCCCCTTCCTGCATCTCCTCCCTGGCTTCTGCACCTGCTGCCCTGGGACCTCACTCAGCCCCCTCCTGGGGACGCGGTGCACTCTGGGCCTCTGTTCAAGCTCCGGACTCCAGCTCTACTCTCCTGGGGGCGCGGTGCACTCCGGGCCTCTGTTCTAGCTTGGGCCCCCGGCTCTACTCTTCGCGGACAGTGGGCCTTCCTGCATCTGCTCTGCTCATCTGTCCTTCTGGACACTAAGTGCCTGGTCAACAGCTGCTCCACAGCAGATTTTTGTCACCCCTGAACCCCAACCCCCAACCAGGATCAGGCACACAGTAGGTGCAAAGTGGCCACGTGTACAATGAAAGCTTACACACCTGAGTGACAGCAGAGCTGGAAGGCGTTAGGATGAATGAGGAAGGGAAAAGCCAAGGGTAAAAGACGAGGGCAGAGGGAGCGAGAGCCCTGGGTGGGGGACAGAAAGATGTGGCAGGCACATCTGGAATAATCTAAAAGGAGGTACAGGGTATGGCGGAGCCCTGGAAGCTGGCGGGCAGTGGGTGAGGGGTGAAGCACTTGGTGGGTACAGGCTAACACACGCACGCACGCACACACACACCCAGGCAGGGCAGCTGCTTCATGACAAGTGCTTTATGAAGAGCCTAAAGAGCCCAGGGAATGAAATGAAACACCCACCCCCAGCACTCAGCAAGAGGTGGGCTGCGGGGAGAGAGCCCACGCTGGAAATTCAATAAGCCTGCAGATGTGGGAGGCAGTTGGCCTGGGGGACAGACAGGGAGCTAGACCCCTGCTCCCTGGCAGACACACAGATGCCAGGGCCACGCATGTTTGTTGGGGGAAATGAATAAATGAACAGGGGACCCCAGAGCAAAAGACAAACCTGTCAAGGTGAGAGAAATGGACAGGGAGGGACAGAGACTCAGGGGGCAGGGGTGCTACACGTACCACGGGGCTTTGATGCTCTCATATGGAAGTCAGGGGCAGACCTCAGGGGGCAGGGTGGAACCCATAAGATCCAGAGAGGGTAGAAGGTGCAGAGGACATAGAGCCTGCCAGCAACAGCTTTTGCCCAGGGTCAGCACAGAGAGGGCACTCAGTACATCTACAGCCCACAATACCTTTAGGAGCCCATGAAAAATGTTTTAATTTCTTTCAAAATCAGGAGAAAAAATGAACTTTAATACAAAGAAAATGTTTTCATAGATAATGTTAACATATTCCACTTTATATCAATGTTGTAAAATACTTTTTTTTTTTTGTATCATTATGGAGGAAAGGACCCACAAAGGCAAAACTGACCAGGGCCCATGAAGTCATCATGGAGCCCTGGTTGAGTGCCCAGCCTGGGATGGGGTAACACGAGGCAAAGGCTAGGACAGACCCTACAGAAGGGAGTGCTGGAGCCAAGGGAACCCAGGGAAGGGGCAATCAGGAAGGAAGGAAAGACATGTCAGGCAATCGTGAGGGAGCTGAGGCTTCCTCCACCAGAGACAGGATTCTTCTGAGCAGGGCCAGAAGTGGGAAGAGAAAATGAGAGACCACAGCAGAGGGAGGCTGAGTGATGGCTGAGTGGGGCGCAGGATCAGGGAGGGAGCAGACGGGAGTTGAGAGTTGAGTTGAGTTTGGAGTGGAGGGTGCAGTGTCCTGGGGATGGTTGCCTGGGAAACCGTCAGGGAGGGAGGCCGTGAGATGGAGGCTGGAGGAAGCGTGGGGTTGAGTCTGGGGCCAGGATGGGGAGCAAGCAGAAAGTGACCCTCGAAACCAAGTCCTAGGAGCCCCAGAAAGGGGAAAGGGGGCAGGGGGAGGTTCATTCATACACACACACACACACACACAGAGAATGACTAGAAAGGGAAGAAGAGAAAGATATTTAATAAATCTGCAAGGAGATGGAGGTGGGAGGTAGAGAAAGAGACCCACTGGCACAGAGACCCAGCCGCAGATACACGGACACACATACACACACACGGGGACAGGACAGTCAGAGAAAGAGACACGCATTTAATGACACCTCAGCAAGGGGGAGGCAGGGCAACAAAGGCAGACACACAGACGGATGGACAGATGGGCAGAAGGCAGAGCCCTGAGTCCCCCTGGACATGCTCTGAGGGAAGCACAGGTCTGGCAGTGGGCGGTAAGAGCCCCAGTGAGAGAGGGCTGGGGAGAGTGGGATGGACAGGTGGACAGAGCTTCATCTCCCCTCCAGATCCCCCCCCACCACAGCACCCTCCACCTCCATTGCTCCATCTCTGTGTTTCTCTCCCTGCAGGTCTCTCTGCCTTCCTCTCTGCAAACCAGAGCTTTCTGAAGACCCGGAGAGAAAAATGGGAAAAGAAGACAGAGATGGGAGAAAAAGATGAGGGACCTTGTGTGTGTCTGTATATGTGTGTGTCCAACACAAGGTCTGGTTGGACTTTTAGGAGCGAGGAGATGAAAGATGAGCAAAAGGACCAACAGCAGATTGGGGGGCAGGGCGCAGCCTGGAAGGATCAGGAACACACAAGCCTCATAACACACCACATACCGCACACACCACACACACACTGCACACACTGGAAGTGCAATACATGGGAAGAAGGTCAATGAAAACATGGAGAAAAAGAGGCAGCGTGTAGCGGGTGTGTGGAGCTGAGACAGATACACAGGGGAGTGCCTGCACTCCCAAGGCTGCCTGGCAGGACTGGGCCCAGGGTCCATCTTTAATGTAAGTCTGAAAGACTTACATCTTTCATCTTTAATATGAATGTCTGAAAGAATCAAGAATCAAGCCCAAGAGCCAGTAACAACAGGTCAAAGGATGAAGAGACAGAGAGAAAGAGACAAGGAGACACTGAAGCCAGAGGGTAGAGGGCAAGCAACAGTCCCAGATGGATACACACCCGGAAACATGTTCCACCCTCTCTAGGTGGTGAGAGTGGGTACATAGCACAAATTACCGTGTTGTTTTTTTTATTCCTGCTGCAGGGCGAGCAGGATCTCATGCCCTCTGCAGCGGAAGCGCAGAGTCAACCACTGGATCACCAGGAAGCCCCAAATACCACCTCTTATTGTTCATGCTTTTCTGTATCTTTGCTACCCTGCTGTAAGGAATCTTGTTGTTGTTGTTGTTTGCAAACATCTTATTTTTCTCAAAAAGAAAAAAAAAATTCATGCAGAACAAGAAAAACCACTGAAACCTGGATGGAAAGGCGGAGGGGTGAGGAGGTCCCAGGGTTTCCAATCCCCTGGCGAGAGCTGGACACTGACGAGGGCGGCATAGGAGGAGCCGGCAGTGGGGTGGAGAGACGGCAGCCAGCAGTGAGTGTCACGAGGCTTTTCACTGTCTCTCTCTCTCGAAGGGTCGAGAAAAAGCAAATTGAACAGAAGCCTAGGGAGTCAAAACCAGAGAAGGAACCAGAGACAATAGGTGGGAGAGACAGGCTGAGCCTCTGCCTCCCTTCCCTGAACAGATGGCACCTCTGTGGGCCACATTCGGGTGCCTCAGCCAGAATTTCCCCAGCCTGTGAACCACTGTGACAACCTCTGCAAGTTCCAGGGGCGTCAAAGAGAGCTTCCAGAGGTGACCTGTGGCCTCTGAGATATGTTTTGAAGGATGAAAAGGAGTTTGCCAGGTTGCAAAGAGGCAAGAAAGGGCATTCTCAGTGGTGGAAACAGCCTGGACAGACTCACCGAGTGGCCAGAGGGCTTGGGGAAGAACCAGAGGCTTTGAGAGACTGGTTAAAAAAAAAACAAATCTGAGACAGAAACACACAGAGACTAGAGGAATAGAGACAGCCGCAAGACACAGAGAAAAAGAGAAATTAGCAACAGGGAGAGACAGACACATACAGACACACAGACAATCAGTAGCGCACAGGAACACAAAGAAAAACACCAAGAAGAGAGCGTGGTGCTGTGGGGGGAGGGTGGGGGGTTAAGGAAGGAAAAGAAGCACAGAAAACTGTCAAGACAGCCAGAGAGAAAGCTGGAGAGACACAGATAAAGAAACACAGATCACTGAATCGCATGGAGAGAATAGGGGCTGGGGCTTCTCCCGGATTCGACCCTCTGCCCAGAGCCGCGCTGCGCAGGCGCACTCCCGACCCTCATCCCGCTGAGGATGCCAAGGACAGGCGCTTTGTCCCCGCCGGGGGCTGGGGCGCATCCCGGGCTGCTCACATGTGTCCTTGCACCCCACCTTCCTCACCATGTGTGTGGGCCCTGGCCAAGCAGCTGGCATTCTGTGCACGTCCTGAGCCCACAAGCATCCATGTGAACACACACGATGCACCGTGCAGACAAGAGGAGCCCTGTCATTCAATTCGGGGTCCTGGCCCCAGGAGCCCACAGATTGAAGCAGAACCTCCTGAAGTGGTATCCATGTAGTACTCACAAATCGCACCCACATGGCTGGAAAAAAGCAGGTTCACACATTTGGGCACACAACCCCAGGAGCCCGGACTCACAAGCCACCTGGACACACGCCCACACACCAGCACAGGTGTTCATGAGCAAACAGGCGCACAGGCGTACCCATGTGAGCACAAAGACACTCTCAGACCCATGCTCCTACCTCTGCTTCCAAGACACATGCACACCCATGGAGTCTCCAGATGTCCTTTCAGATCCGGACATTGTGGTGTTTGGCATGTGAACATAACAGCAAACAGAGAAACATCCCGATTTTGAAATCTGTTTTTAATTAAACAGATTAAACAGTGTCATTAGGCCAGAGGTTACTCACATGGATAGGTGTGTGATTTGATAAAAAATACATTTCTTCCTATAGGCTGTTGCAAATGAATTTCCCAGGCTGTGTGCCCTGGTGAAGGGGACAAGGGAACAGAGGAAACTTTGGAGTTTTCTCCAGAACACCCAGGGCTTTTGCTGACCCAGTCTCACCACCCCCACCCTCCCAGGCACTCCTGGGAAACACACAGCATACACACAGCCACAGCTCCCTGTGGGGATATCCACAACTCTACAAGGGCATGACGGCCCCCCATGGGGCCCCCAGAGTGTCAACTGCCATCATCCACCCAGGGCATCTGAGTCCTCAATTGCTCACACTTGGGAGAGTCCTGGGCTTCACCCAGACACAAGCAAGGTTGCTGCCAGGCATGGTCACTCCCCAAACACAGGAACAGATGTTCACACACAGCCGCACTCCAGAGGTCTCCAATCTGATTATGTCCCTCCCTGGCCTGAAGCTGTCCAGCCACTGGTGCTGCCTGCACAAAGGCTCCTCTGACACAGCCTGTCCTCCCATCCCACCCCCTGTCACGCTCCAGCACACAATAGATACTCAAGAAACCACTGGCCAAACTCTGAGGTCTGTTTGTGTTTAATCAGACAATATGCAAAGTATTTACAACCAATTCCAAATTCCCCCCTCCCCTACCCCAGGCCTGGGCCATGGAATGCGGGACCCCCTGGCCCTACCCAGAGCCGGGGTCCCCTAGGCCTCTGCATAGTCATCTGAAAACTACAAAACACTGTTTGCTTTAAAAAAAAAAAGGACAGTATTAGGATACCTTACACAAAGGGCGCTGGGCAGTTGGAAGGGGATTTGAGAGCACGCTGGAGTGAACCCAAATTTTGACTGGGACAGACAGGAGAAGACTTGGGTAATACACATGTATGAAAGGAAAAATTGAAATTTCATAGGCAGGCACCACTTGGCCTCCTTCCCCACTGGCAGGGCCTGGCTGGCTCAAGAACCCCTGGCAGCAGGAACGTTATTGCTATGATGAGGGGCTGGGGGTGAAATGTACATGGCTGGGGGACAGAGTAGGGGACATTTTTACATGTTAAATATGGACACACATGGAGGAACATACACGTGCACACACACACATACACACACACAGGGGCCCTTGGCAGAATGCCTACAAAACTGTCAGCTGCCCCATTTAAGAAGGGCATGATGAGGCCCAGGGAGAAGCCACCACATAGCCCAAGGGCCAAAACACGGTCTCTTGATGCCACGGGCTGGACTCACCACGTGATGCCAGGCCATAGGGTCTGGACAGGAGTGCAGAGGCCATGGCCACATATGGAGGCAGACACTGAAGCCCAGAGAAGCAGCAGGGGCTGCCTGAGGTCGCACAGCCAGTCCTGGTCTGTGGCAATAGACAGTCTGTCCTCTCTCACCCCAGCCCACGCACTCCTTCCCCTACTCGTGAGTTAAGGGTGCCAACTTGGAGAGGAGAGCAGGGGACAGGCATTGAAACAACACAGGACAAACTGGGGGAAGGAGGACCTGGGGTTCCGTCCTGAGGCCAGGGTCACAACCACTTGATCTTCTACTTCTGCTTGATTGCCTCCAGAGCCTGTGAGCTCCCTTTCATGATTGGCTAGTGCCAAAGATAAAAAATCACCCACATTCTGATTAAAACCTGCTTCCCTATCCTTATACCCTTCATTTCTGGCTCAGCCCCACATCCACCTCCACTCTCTCCCCCCACCACAGCCCCACTGAGCGAGCAGTGGCAACAGGACTCTGCCTGCTATCTCTGAGCCATTCTCAGGCCCCTTGTCCCCTGGGCTGCCCCAGTCGGTCCACAATGCCTCCAAGGACAACGGCATTGGTTCCTGAGGAAGACAGAGGGAGCACCGGGTTCCAATTCCACCTCAACCCTGAAGTGCTCCGCTGCCTCGGGCAAGTCACATCCTCTTTCTGGATTCAGCGTCCCCATAGGTAATACAGGGACAAAGAACTGATGATCTCTGAGGATTCCTCAAGCCTCAGAAGGGCAGGGTTTGAGGAGGGTGTCCACCCCCACCCACGATCATCAAGTCAAGCTAGGCCTCACCAGCCTGGGAGCCACAGCAGAGAGGGCTGGACCCAGGAGCCTTCCGCAAACAGGCGATTCAGAAACGGACGGCATGGGCCAGGGCGGCAGGCAGGCCGGGGACCAGAGGCCCATCACTCCTCTTTGGAAAGGCTCTTTGGCCAGCTCTGCAGACAGACCTGGGGTGGCGTGGAAGTGGCAAGGAGCCAGTGCGTTGGGTGGGCTGAGGCTAAGAAAAGGGCACCCTCAGCCCCAGCCTTTCTTCCTAGGGCCTCCCGCTGAGACATCCAGAGCTCCAGGAGAGAACGCAGGGAGGGGGCGTGTTGGTGGGCGGAGCCAGGACGGCAGCCTTAGGCCCCGCCCCCAGGGCGGCCCCAAGCCCCGCCCCACCACGGAAGAGGGCGGGGCCTCGTCACTGGCAATTCCACGGAACGCGGGCAGGCAGAGGCAGGCAAGACCCCGCATCAGGGGCCACCCCGCCCA
The DNA here is from genome assembly GCF_042477335.2 of Ovis canadensis. NCBI lineage: Eukaryota > Metazoa > Chordata > Mammalia > Artiodactyla > Bovidae > Ovis > Ovis canadensis. The sequence continues at coordinate 81,703,076 of NC_091257.1, read as the reverse complement.
GGATCCAAGCCGAGAAGGCAGTCTGGCCCGGTAGCCCCGCCCTATAGGTTCTCTCCGGGCTGGTACTGGGGCTCGGTGGACGTGAAATAGTCCTCCAGGAAGGCCTGCAGGTACTCGAAGGTGGGCCGTTCCTCCGGGTCCTTCCGCCAGCACTGGCACATCAGGTCATGCAATGACTCGGGACACTCAGGCGGGCAGGGCATCCGGTAGCCCCGCTCCACCTGGTCCAGCACCTCCCGGTTCACCATCCCTGCAGGCAGAGGGAGGCGTGAGGCGCTAGGGGAGGCAAGTAGAGCAGAGGGACGTTGATGGGGACAAGCAAGAGGGGTTCCTGCTTAGGGGCAGGGTGGCTGTGACCATAGGTAAGGCCCTCCCCAAGCCTGGGAGCCCTGAACAATGACAGAACCTAGGATCAGAGGGTCACCTCTTTGTTACACAGATGGGGAAACTGAAGCCCAGGAGGGGCTTTTACGTGCCCAAGATCTCCTGAGCAGGGGCGTCACCAGGGCAGGGGCAGAAGGACTAAAGATGGGCGGCGGGGAGTTCTCTTACCAGGGTAGGGCACCCGTCCCTTTGTCGTGAGCTCCGTCAGCAGGATCCCAAAGGACCACACATCTGATTTGATGGTGAACCGGCCATAGAGGGCAGCTTCCGGAGCCGTCCACTTGATGGGGAATTTGGCACCTATAGGAACAAGAACGGTCAGGGGAACTCAGAACATCATTACCTCTCTGTCGGGCACCATTCTGGTCCCCACTTGACAGAGGAAAAAACAGGCTCAGAGAAGGGGTATGACTCCTAACAGCCACATAGCATCTGCTGGGACCCTGCCCACCTTGCCGGGCTGTGTATTCGTTGTCTTCAATGAGTCGAGCCAGCCCGAAGTCAGCCACTTTGCACACGAGGCTCTCTCCAACCAGGATGTTGGCAGCCCGGAGGTCTCGGTGGACATAGTTCATCCGTTCCACATAAGCCATGCCTGAGGCAATCTGCAGGCAGAACCAGGGAGCCTGATTCAGAGGCCCTTCCCAGATCACAGGGCACATGCCCAGGAATGGGGTCATCCCCAGGAGTGGACAGCCAACCAAATGCCCTGCCCTTCCCAGTTTTTCAGGCAATGAAACCAGTTTACAGTAAACCCTGTTGGCACAAAAAGCGGAACCAGTGCCTGGCCTAAGGAGAGAGCACAGGGCAAAGGGGAGGCACAAGACAAGATGCAACCAGGGAAGTGGGGTGACCATGAAAAAGAGACCTCAGATGCTCCCAGAGACACAGATGAGTACCAGATCCTGCCAGTTGTCCCAAGTCCCCTTTCTGAGCCTCAGTTTTCTCATCTGTCAAATGGAATAATAGCCATCCTACCTCCTCTGACTGTGATAAGCATTAAAAAGTGGCTGTTGAGCACTGCCTACAACAAGCAAGTACTAATACACGTTTGATGAGTGTATTGACACTTGACAGAGAAGAAAACTGAGGTCTGAGGTCCCATAGCATGTCAGTGACTCCTGATGCCCAGGTAAGGGCTCTTTCTTCTGCCCAGAACCACCACTCACAGCATCTGTAAGTGGTCCCAGTAATACATAGGATGAGATCAGTGAGGGAGGGGGCAATCAAGGCAAGTTTCTTGGAGGCGGCACTCAAGAAGCCAGATGTGTCAGAGCCAGGTGGGTGGGAGAGCTCAAGGCCAGATGTAGGAGGTGGGAGGGGCTGACTCACCTGTGCAGCCATGTCCACCAGCTGAGGCAGCCGCAGGTACTTGCCTGTCTCCCCCTTGAGAAAGTCCAGCAAACTCCCTGGGCAGAGAGAAAGCAGCTCTAGCTCCTGCTCTGTCCTCCCTGAGCCAGGAAGCAGTGATTCCCCGATCTTGTCCACTGGGGCAGGCCAGTCTTGCTTTAACCATACAGCAGATTTTACGTAAACCCATCTCTGAATAAAGTCTGTTTGTCACTCAAAAGGCAAGCAGGATGGGAAACAACCAAACGTTCACCTCTAGGAGAACAGAACTGTGGTACAGCCGTACTATAATGGCACAGCCATACTATAATGGAATACTACTAAGCAATACAAAGGGAAGAAACTACTGATATACACAAGAAGATAGAAAACCCTTGGATGTAAAAGATTTCATATATGAAGTTCTAGAAGAAAGAAATCTATGAAGACAGAAAGCACATCAGTGGCTGTATGGGTTTGGGACTGTAGCGTATTATCTGCAAAGGAATACAAAGGTGTTTTCTGGGGTGATGGAAATGTTTATCTCGACTATGCTAAGAGATACACAGCATATCCATTCATTAAAGCTCACTGAACTGTACATTTTAAATGGGTGGTTTTTTTTCCAAAGATTTTTTTTAATGTGGACTATTTTTAAAATCTTTACTGAATTTATTACAATATTGCTTCTGTTTTATGTTTTGGTTTTTTGGCCATGAGGCATGTGGGATTTTAGCTTCCCAACAAGGGATCGAACCCACATCCTCTGCACTGGAAGGCAAAGTCTTAACCACTGAACCACCAGGGAAGTCCCCTAAAATGGGTGTATTTTATCATATGTCAGTTATACCTCCAAAAGTGGAATTTTGAAAAATAATTATTTTCAAAACTAAAAGTCAAGCCAGGAATTTGGCCCAGATGTGGCTCAGCTTGGAGGATTCAGGGAATTTTCCTTCCGGCCCTAGAAATGGCAAACAGCTTTACAAAAGCAGCAGACAGGGAGACACTGGTGCACTGTGGGACATCACTAAAAACAAAATGAACTGAGAAAGGCAACCTGCGGTTTAAGGTTCCATGGACATGGGAAGCTGATTCTTTTCATGCATTTCACCTTTAAAGGCATGCACTCTAATTCACTGGGGGAAAGGGACAGCTAGGGACTTTGGGAAGGACATGTACACACTGCAATATTTTAGATGGATAACCAACAAAGACCTATTGGATAGAACAGGGTACTCTGCTCAATGTTATGTGCAGGCCTGGAACCAGGTGGATGGGAGGCCTGGGGCAGAAGGGATGCATGCATATGTATGGCTGAATCTCTTTGCCTTTCACCTGAAACTGTCACAACACTGCTCATTGGCTATACCCCAACACAAAATGTTTTTGGTGTTAAAAATAAATAAATAAAACTTTTAAAAAATAAAGGCACACACTCATTCTAGATGTGGTGGGAAGTGAAGCGCATCCCACCTGCCCTGTTGCAAGGACCCCCACCAGGGCCCTCCTGGTTTCCCTCACCCTTGCTCATGTACTCCGTGACAATGTAGATGGGCTCTTCGGACACCACGGCGTACAGCTGCACGAGTTTCTCATGCCTCAGTTTCTTCATGACCTGGGCCTCCTGCAGGAAGGCCTCCGGAGACATCGTACCAGGCTTCAGGGTTTTGATGGCAACCCTGGTGGTGCCGTTCCAGGTACCTGTGTGGAGAGGTGTGCAGGTTGCCTCAGGGGAGGACCCCCATTCCCATCTCACAGGGATGCAGGATCTGCCTGTCTGGGTACCAATGTCAGCTCTGACCTCCCAGGCCAGGTGAGAAGCCCAGCCAAGGCCCAGCCTCTTTCGGAGCCTCAGTGTCACCATCTGCAAAATGGGCAGGATGCTCCTCACAGGGCACGCTCAAGAAACAGAAGCTGTTCTTAGGACGCTTATGATTAAAAATGTCCCCAAAAGCAGCACATTCGTCAATTCAACTGCCCTCCTTGGGGTGGTCATGTTCCTTCTAGGTAACACACCAAAAGGTGGCCTAGGTGTCCACAGATGGTGCGTGTGCACTGGTGGGGGCTGGGGGTGAGACAGAGCTGGCCTCAGAACAAGAAGCTGTCTCAAGCTACACTCGCCAAGAAGTAATTAAGGCCTCACACCAAATACAAAGACTCAGAGGTCAGACTGGCAGGAGTTTGGCTCCCACCTCTGCCCACTGTCAGCAGTGAGACCACAAGTGAGTCAGTGCCCCTCTAAACCTCAATTTTCTCATCTGGAAAATGGGGATGCTATAATATCCATCTATGGGGCTGCTAGGGCTGCTAAGCCCACTGTGAGCACACAGTTAACAGCTGCAGCTGTCATTTTATTATTATCTGGTTTTTCAAACTGCGATGCCTCAGGGAAAGCTATGTTTTAAACCAGTGTGTTTAACCCCAGTTTGGTCCCAGCCAGGCTTGAGGCTCCTTTGATGAGTGGCCTTGGCCCATGCCGCACCATCTCTGGGCCTCCATCTGTGGGTTGGGGCTCAGGCCCATGTCCGCGGTCCTCCAGCACAGGCCCTCTGGAGATATGTACCAGGCTCTTCTCTTCGTAAGTCTGCCTGGATCATCCAGGGAGGAGCAAGAGCCTCCTCCACTGATTTCACCACACAGGCAAGCCAGGAATGAGTTTTGCAGCCACCGGAATGGCTGATGCTGTCTCCGTTTTGCTCAGATTCTCTCTTTTTTAAATATTGATTTATGCATTTGGCTGCGCTAAATCTTAGTTGTGGCACATGGGATCTTTGTTGAAGCATGTGAACTCTTAGTTGTGGCTTGTGGGATCTAGTTCCCTGACTAAGGATTGAACCTGGGCCCCTGCATTGGGAGCATGGAATCACAGCCACTGGACTGCCAGGGAAGTCCCATCAGGTCCTCTGTGCCTGTGCGTTGCATCTCTATCCCCTCTCCCCAGCTCAAAGCCAGCAGCTCCCCTTTCCTGACCTGGCCTGACCTCCAGCCTGTAGGCCTCTGTCCCTGCAATGAGCCTCCCAGGAAGCCCCTCTGCTCTGCTCCATCATCTCTTCCTCTGAAGGGAAGGAAGTGGAGGCAGTGATACACCAGAGCTCAGATGGAACCACCTTGAAAACCGCACACGGTCATCTCCCCACTGGACACGCAGGCTCACAACGACCAGGCCTCCCTCACCATGACCTCTGCAACCCATGTCCGCAGAGACCAGTCAGCAGAAGGGGGCCTGGGTTTGGTCACGGCTGCACGGCGTTTGTTTTCAAAGACGGTTTGGCCATTTCTCCAGAGTGAAACAGGAGATCATTAACAGGCCAGGAGCGCTCTAGACTCTGCACCTCCCAGAGCTCCATCTAGGAGCTGAGGTTTCTCTTCCCACAGCTGAAGTTAACATGGGGACACATGTGGGGCCAGCATTCTCTCAATCCCCCAGGGGGTCCTATTACCCCCAGCCCCATTTTACAGGTGGGAAGATCAAGACTCAGAGGGAAGCCACCCGGCCCAGACCACAGGGCATGTCACTGGGGAATCACAATGCCCAGCCCCAAGCAGTTCTTGGAAAACGGGTACCACAGCAGCCGGAGGCATGGCTTGCTGGGGCCCTAGCTTGCTGCTGCCCACCACTGGAGGAGTTCCACGTTGAGAGTAGGACCCATAGTTCACAGAGGTGATGAGATTGTGGAAGCAAGTTTGGGGGATTCGTGGGGCCTGGAGCAGCCACATGGGACAGACATCTGCCTGGTTCTCAAGTGGGGACAAAGCAGGGGCGGGAGTGCCGGGGGCATGGCCTTACCCATCCACACCTCTCCGAAGCAGCCCTGGCCCAGCTTGACCTCCAGCCGCAGTGACTCCCGGGGGATCTCCCAGGCGTCCTTGGCCAGGCCTTGAGTCTGCGGCTTAGACGTGGGGCACACAGTGGTGAGGCGGTGGCAGAGGCCGTCAGCGTGTTCTGAAGACAGAGATAGGGTGGTGGAGTTCAGGCCTGGCATCCGCGCAGGGTTGCCGTGTCCCACGGTGTGTGTGTGTGTGTAGACTCACACACTGCATGCACACAGGCTTTGGGGCCACACAGGACACCCTCGAGGCCAGGCGTCCATACCTGTGTATGCACTGCCTCCAACACGGGCCTACACTGCCTCATGCATCTGTTCCCCAAGTCATTCATTCATTCATCTGACTTTAGGTGGGTGCCAGGGAGCCAGTGGAAGCCTGCCCCCATGGAGCTCCCAGTCCAGGGGGGCACCCAACTTTCCCATATCACCTCCCAGGACCACGAGTGTGACAGAGGAGAGCTGTACATGCAATAGCAGGTGGGTTGGGTGGAATCCTGGGAGGCTTCCTGGAAGAGGTGGCACCTGGGCTTATATCTGCAGGAGGGTGAGTGGTCAACTAGGGAACAGCCCTCTGGGCAGAGCGCACACTGCCTCATGCATGTGCCAAGGCCCTGAGGGAGGAACAAGCCAGTGGGTTAGAGGAGCCGAAAGGAGGCCGAGGCGGGTGGGGAGGGCTGCCACGGAGTGAGTAGGGGAAGGAGGGCCCCAGGTAAGGCGTGGAGGCCAGTTGGGTTTAGACCACCCAAAACCTGAGGCCACATGGGGGTCTTTCTTCTAAAATTCTAAGGTAACCCCTGGAGTGTTTTGACCTGGGGGAACCGGGTTCAGAATAAATACAGCGGTGGCTAAAGGGATGGAGGTGGACAGTGGCAGATCCTTGAGGGGGTCAGGAGGCTCAGCTGACAGAGAAGGAGGTGGTGCTCTCAGGAAAGGCCACACGTGAAAGGCTGTGGCCACATGCCAGATACCCAGGTACCCACAGGACTGTCCACATGGGAGCACACAGGCCATGACACCACTGGGGTCCACCCAGGCAGCCCTGGACATCCAGATGGACTGGCCACAGCCTTGCACACACGGCCTAACCCGCGCCCACAACCTGCGCCTGTGAGCTCCCCGCCTGCCACTCCCTCGCCCCCTCTCTGCTGTGATCGATCTAGCCGCCCCCTCCTTGTCTCCCAGTAACCGGTTCCAACCGGTCCTAAGGCTGCAGGGCCAAATGACACCAGTCTATGCCCCCCTCCTTCCTGGCTCAATTCTCCAGGCAGCCCCCTCCTCATCAGGCAGCTTCGGAGGAGGCGAAATAGGATGGAGGGGTGGGAGGGGGTGGGGTGGGCAGAGGGAAAGCAGGCAGGAGGGCACAGGAGGAGGGGAATGCGAGGAGGGAGAAAAGGGGAAAGGAAGAAAGGGGAGGGGAACAGGAGTCCTGGACCTGGTTGGCTCCAAAGCCCCCAGCTCCGGGTCTGCAGTATGGATGGAGACCGCCACCCCCAGCCCCTCCAGGGGCCTCCCCTCCCCTGCGCCTAGCTGGCACTCACTAGAGTAGTAGGCCACCAGCTGCTGCAGGCTGTTGAACTGGGTGCGGGAGGTGATGTAGAAGCCGCCGCTGTCCAGCTTGCGGATCTTATAGTGCTTTACGTTGAGGCCCTTGGCATTGTCGAAGTCGGACACCGAGAGGCAGTAGGCGCCTGCAGGACAGGCCGGAGAGGGGCCGTGACCACTACGCCCACTAACCCACGGCCGCGGCGCTGAGCACATCCGACACGGGACGGAAGGCAGGCACGGACGGAGCCAGGTCTGGTCCAGCCTGTCTCTGAGCACCCAGCCCCTGGGTGGCGGCTGGGGCAGAGTCAAGTGACAAAGGGCACCTGACTCAAGAGTCTTTCCATGCACCTTTGACCTGTGAAGCCCAGATGTGCATCCCAGCTCTGTGACCTAAGCAAGTGACTTGCCCTCTCTGGGCCTCAGTGTCCTCCTCTGCACAAGCAGGCTACTCCCCAGGCAGCTGGGCAGACTCAGTGAGACCACATATAAGAAGGCCGGGTACACAATAGGTGCTCAGTAAATGTTTGTGGGGAGCCTCATAGGAACAGCTCCAGGTAGCTGTGTGTCCCTGGCCTAACTGCCTCTCCTCTCTGGGTCTGCCCACTGGAGTGGTGTCCAGGCCCCGCCCCTCCCTGAAGACTCCAGGCTTAGGCAGGAGCCAGTGGTTGGCTAAGGCAGGGCTGCCCTGCGCAGGAGACTACATACTAGGCGCCAAGGCTCAGCTGGGCCAGTCTGGGTGGCCCCTCCCTGTTGCCCTGGAGCCTAGAAAAGCTTTGGGCTCAAAAAGTTTCCTTCTGACCAACAGGCCTGTTAACCTGAGCCCAAGAGATGCTTGGGGTGGCATCAGGGGAAAAGGCTGAGCCCCAGAGGTGAGGGAGAAGGCTTCAGTGGCCAGAGAAAGCCCTTCTAAGTAAACAGCATACAGGCATCATTCTAGAAGCCCAGGCCCCTCAGCCCCCACAACCTCTGGATAACCCTCAGGTGGGGTTTACAATATCCAGTGTCAAAAAGGGAAAATGTACCTCCCTGCCATTGATCCTGGCTTTTCTCCAGCTGGAGGATTCTTCCCATCCCACTCCATATACCAAACTCCTATTCATTCCTCAATACCCAGCTCAAATAACCCACAAAATGTTCAGTTCCCAGTAGAAGCACTCATACCTTTCGTGGTCTCGCTTTCTCGCACTAGGAAGGTCCCTCTTGGGTTCTCTGCATTGAGCAGTAACCGCTCTGACTCCCGTCTGGTGATCTTGCCAAAGTACCACCTGGGGTGGGAGGGAGGGGGATGGTGCTGGTGGTCCGGGATTCCCCCCACCCACCATGCCTCTTCCTGGGACGTGGCTGGGGCAGCCAGACCCCCCACTCTAGCCCAGGAGAGAAGCTCTGAACCAGCAGCGATGATGGTGAGCAAGCAGGAGGCCAGAGTCAATACTCACTCTTCAGCCTGGATGGAGTCAGAGGGCGCCACATAGTTGCTGGGGATGTAGCCCGTCTGTCCTGTGCTGAGCGAGTGGGCCAGCCACCAGTCTCCCTCTCTGAGCAGGGGGAGAGGGAGGGAGTAAAGGAGAAGGAAACCATCAGCAATGGGCCCCGGGGCATGCAGTCTTCAGAGGTGCTGTGCTGGGGGCTCGCGAGGCTGAGTGAGGTGCAGGGAACACGGAGATCAGGCCACTCACCCCTTGCCAAGCTAAGCTGGCCTGGGACTCCTCCCCTCCCTATCCCAGAAGCCTCCTGGCCAAAGCTGACTCAGACGATGAGGCCCAAACTCACAGGGGCAGAGTCCTGAGACAGGAAGTGATCGGCTGCCCTGCAGATACCCCAAGCTGTCTCAAGATGCCAAGAGCCCGCCTTGCGATTTAGGGAGGGAGCTCCCTGTCTCTGGGGAGCAAGCAAGTTGTAACAGGAGAAGCTTCCTGCCTGAGATGGATGGCGAATCAGACCTTCAAAACCTCCCCAAGCCCTGAGATTTGGAAGCCCAAGCTTGGGAACTGGCGAGACCTGAGTGGAGGCAAAGGGTGGTCCTTTGGGGGCTTGGTGACAATCCAGGCGCTCTCTGCAGAGCTGCCACTGCAGCTGGAGCAATGCCTGCCTTTCTCACAAATCACGGGTCACACCCACCAGGCTCCTTGATTGAAAACTACAGGCCTCCTCCTGCAGCCTACCCAGCTATGGGGAAACTGAGGCCAGAGGGGGCTGGGACTTGCCCAAAGTCACACAGCGAGTCATGTCAGAGGGAGCTGAAGTGGCAGAGCCCCAGTGCCCAGGGCCCTTCTACACTGATTTCCCCATGAGGCAGGGAGTGTGATGGGGACAGGGTGAAGGGGCAGGAGAAGCCCCCAGCAGGGTGGGTCCCCTGGGTGTGGGGGGGGAGCGGGGAAGGGGCAGAAGTACCTTTGCAGCCATCTGAATGTGAACCAGGTCTGGCTGGAGCGGGGGTCCAGAGACACAGAGGAGGGAGGAGAAAGCGAGAGCCCAACAGGAAAGAAGAGGCAGAGATGGGGGTGGTGAGAGAGAGAGAGAGGCAGAAAGAGCAAGGGAGAGAGCAGAGTGCCAGGCAGTGCTGGGGATGGGGGAGGGGGGACAAGGCGGCAGCCACAGGGGCCTTGCATCCAAAGCAATCAGTGGAGGCAGGGAGAGGGTGGATGGGGAGGGAGGGGAAGCCGATGGGAAGGGCTGCCTGGGAAATAGGGCCCAGCCCCCTCCAATTCCCACTGTATAGATGGGAAGACTGAGGCTAGAGACGCAAGGGCCTCTGCTCACGGTCACACAGCCAGGCCCAGGTTCCTAACTCCCAGATGAGGAGGAATCCTTCCCTATGGGGAGCTATAGAGCTTGACACCTTGCTGAGCTTCTCACCCCAAGGCTGCCTTTGACCTCATCACAGCCCTGGAAAGACACACAGCCAATGGATGTGCTCCCTGCTGCCCATGATCGGGATCCAAAGAGAAAAAGCCCCTTGCCCACAGCCACAGTCTGAACTTGAACCTGAATCCCTGGCTCCAGGTTCTTCTGAGCTGCCCCTCCTATGCTCTTCAGCCCATTTTGAAGATGGAGAAGTTGAGGCCAGGAGAGAGTGGAGCTGGGGGAGCTCTCTGAGAACAGATGAGTACAGGTGAGCATCCCAAAGTCAGCCAGGTGAGTCCAGGCTCGACCAGAGCGTTTGAGTCCCTTCTGGATGGAGTGAGATTGGCGCTGTGTGGGCTGACTCAGCTATACAATCATTGCACGTGTGCACACTTAGGCAGGGGCACAGGCTCACACGGGAATCTTGGCAGGAGACGGAGGGCCCCAGAGTAAGGTGGCGATGCCCCCCTCAAGGCAAGAAGCCTGGAGGTGCCCAGGACCTCCATCTACCTCTCTGTGTGTATCCACAATGGATGGGGGCGCCCACATTGTCTGTCCTATTTGACCCTCAAAACCACCCTGCAAAAAAGGCAGGCCTCAGCCCCTAGATGAAGAAAAGGTGGCTCAGAGATGTCTAGGGGCCAGCCCAAGGACACACAACACCCAGGATGGAATAACCCAGCACTTTCTTTGTAGAGTTGGTGAAAATGAGGCACAGAATGGGGTAGAGACTTCCCCAAAGCTAGCAGAGATCTTCTAGCCTGAAGCCTTCATTTCACCAAGGGGGAAACTAAGGCACAGAGAAGGGCGATGATTTGCCCAAAGACACACAGCGAATCAACAGCAGAGCAAGGGTGAGAACCAGGGTCCCTGTGTACCCACAGCCAGTCTTGGCCGGCCCCCTGGACCCCTGTGCCCTCCCCAGGCCCCTCAGACTTAGAGACCCTCAGGGAAACCAGGGGAAGATGGAGGAGGAGGCAGCAGGGCTGGGGGCAGGGGACCGAGTCAAGGTCTAGGTCAGAGGACTACCAAATGCGGCAGATGACACAGCAGAGTTTGCAAGCTGGCTGGCCTTGGGAAAGGCCCCAGCCACCTACTCACAATGGAAGGCTGGCAGTGGCATGTGCCCAGAGGCTGGCCAAGCATGGCCCCAGAAGCCCCCGAAGCAGGGGTTCAGCTCTGCTGACATTACCCAGACTGGGCCAGCTGAGCCTCCAGCTCCCCGACACCAGCCCATGTGTGAGTTTGGGCTCACAGTCCAATTTGGGGGGTTTTATTTCACAAGGACAGGGATGGAGGTGTGCTGAAAGCTCACTAAGGATCCAAGGTCCAGCTTCAGCCTGGCCCTGGCTTGAGAGGTTTCGAAGAGCCTGAGCGCCAGAGTCCAAGCATCCCGGCGCCAGCCCAGCTCAGCACTTGCAGGCACGACCTTGGCCCTACCTCGATTTCCTCATCTGCAGGATGGGGAAACTCAGGCCTCCCTCCGAGGATGTAAAATCCCAGCACTATGCCTGGCACACAGTAGGTGCTCACTGTGCATGAGCTGATAGTATCCTGATTTGGCTAAAAAAAGAAAAAGAATGAAATCCGCATCTCTATGGTACCCCTCCCCACTCTCAACACGGCTTTAAAAACCAGCACGCAGCTCAGTTCCAGTCTCCGATAAGGATTTGCTGTGTGACTTTGGGCAGGTTCCTTACCCTCTCAGCACCTCTTTAAGAAGGAGATAATAGTCACAGAATCTCCCTTGCAGGCAAAGTGTGTACATCAGCTGGCATCAAGCCAAGAAGTGGATTACTGTGATTATCATCTGAGCCTCAGTGTGCCCACCTGTGAAATAGAAATATCAAGCCCCATCTTCCGCTGCCAATGGTCTGGAAGGTTCAAACCTGCCTCAGGTGGCTGTGAGCTGGCTCTGTGGAGCGCCAGGGACTGCCCTCACAATGAGGGGCCCCATAGCTTCCCAGATCAGTCCGGTCTGGTGGGGACTCTGATCTGAGCTCAGAAGTGATGGTGGTGTGAACCTAACATGCTGAGCACATTTACTGCACCTCACACCTTTCCTGGGGCCTGGGGCCCATTAGCTAGGCAGGAAAAAGGGAAGGAAGGGAATCGCACATTCCCTGCCTGACCCCTCACCTTCGCTCACGTGGCCAGAGAAGAAAGTACTGGACCAGGAGTCCCCAAACTACGATTTTACACCCCAAGTGCTGTCACTAGCTGTGTGACTTCAGGCTACTGACCTCACCTCTCTGAGCCTCAGGATCCTCTTTTTAAGAGCCTAATCCTTGTGGCTAATTCAAGCAGGCATGTGGATTGCGAGGGTGGCAGCTTTGGAACCTGGGGAATTAGGGCAGCTTGCATCGTTCTATTTAACCCATTTGGGCTGTTAGGACTGACCAGAGAAGCGATTTGGAGCTTGCAGGCGAGCCAGGGCAGCTGGGCACAGCTCAGACAGTCAAGTTTCCGAGCCCTGAGGCCTGGACCCCTGCTTGGTTCTTGGGGAGAGAGCAGGGTGAGGCCGAGGCAGATCATGTGAGGAGGGCAGGAAGGGGTCCCTCGCCCCATGGTGGGGAGCGGAACCGAAGAGCCCAGGGAAAGGGGGCAGAGGTCAATGCTTGCTGGAGAAGCTGCTGGAATAATCTGGGTGGGAGCAAACGGCAGTTTGGGAAGCACCCCAAAGTCAGACCAGAGGGGCTCTGGCTCCTAGAGGACCGGGACAGAGGCTTAGGGCGGTCACCCCCGGATGGGCTTCCTCCGACCCAAGGCCACACAGCACCCAGAGCTCTAGGTCCAGGACCACGTGGCATGGAGATCCAGGGAGCAGGGTCTCCAGGCAGCTACCGTGAGGACTCCAGGCCAGCCAGCCCTGGCCCGGCCCCAACAGGCTCGGCCTTAAGCTCTCCCTCCCCAACTCCCAGCCCAGCCACAGGCCAGACTCAGAAAGTCCGTCACTCTTGCAGGGTGCGCGGTGGGTGCAGGGGGCTTACAATAACGGAGCTTAAGCAATAATGGTAGAGGGACAAGCAGGGTGGGCCCGGGGTGAGGTATGAAACCCCACGCTTGGGTAGCCTACGTTCCACTAAGGGAAGCAGGACAAGGATACTCCCCTGCCCCATCCCTGACCCTGTTACCCCTTCTCTTCCTCTAATGCCAGCTCCCCCCAACTCCACCATCACCTGACTTCTAAGGCAGAGGAGCAGCTGAATACTGTGATATGAGGAAGGGCTCCCGATCCACCCCCACCTTCCAATTGGGGCACCTCACTGCCCCTCATGGGCTTCCCATGGACAGGTCTCCATCACTTCTGGCCCTCCTGGCAACCCCCAGCCCATCCTGGAAGACAGGAAGAAGGAAAGGAAGGGGCTGGCAAAGGACGAGTGAAAGAGGCAGGATCAAAGTTTCCAGAACTCTCCTCTGGCCACACCTTTGCTCAAGCTGTGAGCCCCCTGAGAAGCCCTTCCCATCGTTGCCAGTTGAGAGCTCCCCAGCACTTCAAAGTCTCCTCCAGCCTGAGGTACCATCCCGCCCAGCTCGGGTCCCTCCCTCCTCCCAGCTCCTCTGCACCTGCAGAGCACCCCCTCCAAGGGCTCAGGGTCATGCCTACCCCACCACGGCCCCTTACCCAGCTCTGCCACTACTAGCTGTGTGACCTTGAGAAAGTCATTTCACCCCTCTGGGCCTCAGTTTCCTCATCTGTAAAATGGAGCCAATAAACATTTCTACTTCCCGGGACTATGGTGCCTTTTAAATAAAACAGGGCAACTGAAGTGGTCAGTGTGAGCACAGGCCCACAAGCAGGTCACAAGAAATGGCGTGCCAGTACCACCTGGGTACCCCCAGTGGGGTGAGGAACATGGGGTGATGGGGGCCCCAAAATGGGGCAGGCACAAGAGCAGCCCTCAACGAGTTTTCAGTTTAGGGGTAGGCAGATGGAAACAGCTGGAACCAGAAGAGAACTAGAGTGGCATTGGGACTCAGACAGCAGGGGTTTGGGGGAGCTGGGAAAGCCCCCTCCCCTTGGGAGAGCAGCTTAAAGAAGAGAGAGTGCTGCTGCCCAAGTTCCAATCCTGGCTTTGCTACTTGGTAGCTGTGTGACCTTGGGCAAGGGCCTTTACATCTCTGAGCCTCAGTTTCCTCATTCAGTGCCTCAGTTTCCTCATTCCATATGAGGAATCAATATGGCGATGGTCCCTCCCCCATCACTACAGCCCTGGTGGGATGGCAGCAGAGTAAAGGACGTGGGTAAAAATGCCTACCCCTCTTTTCCCCTTTGCCTCACAAGGAAGGCACTTCTGAGCTGGATCTTGAGGGATGAGTAGGAGTTTGCCAGACCGATGGGAGAAGGGGCCTTTCACACAGAGGGAACAACATGCATAACAGCAGGCAGGCACGAACAAGCAAGAAATGCCTAGAGACAGTGGGGATGTCCAACCTCCTTAGCCAGGCCTTCCAGGATGCTCCAGGATCAACCCCACTCTACCCTCTAGAACCTTCTCACCCTTCCATAGCCCTGAAGGCATGTAGCCCCCTCCAGCACTGCACCCTCCCAGGAGCTGCCCTTCTGAGGGGGGCTGCCATCCATCACCTCCCTCCAGCAGCTCGGCTTCACTGTGCTTCCTTCAAGGTCCTGCCTGAGCCTCCCAGCCCCTGGTCACGACCAGAGGTGGGCACACAGCACAGCCCCCTAAAGCCCAAGCTGATCCCAGCCATGCCCTGCACAGGCCACGGGGCCCGGGCTAGGGCCAGTTCCGCTATACTCTGGCCCCAGGAGGACGTGGCCTTCTCCACCCAGGCCTCCCTGGGCCCAGCGCTGGCCCTGCATGCAGCTGGCACTTGGGGGGAGCTGAGCGAGCAGGAGGTGGATGGGGAGGAGGTGTGATGGGGAGTGACAGGGGTGATGAGAGGGCCCTCCCCATTCTCAGCCTGGGGGTGCAGGTCAGGATCTGGTCCAACTCTAGGGTGTGAGGACAGAAGCTGGGGAAGCCGGAGGGGGTGCAGCCAAGGGGGTGCAGGTGGAAGCGCATGCAGCCCCACCCCCACCAGTGAAGCACCCCCACCCAGCCCGCCGCCCTGGGAGCACGTACACACCTGACATCCACCTTCCTCCTAGGGCCAGCGAGAGAGAAGCAGAGAGGGAGAAGCTGAGAGAGAGCTGGAGGGAGCAAGCACGGGCCAGGAGTGGGGCAGGGCATCCCCGAGGCTGCGGGGGAGGGATGGGAGGTGGCAGAGACGGGAGAGCAGGCCGTCCAAGGGCAGGAAGGCAGCTGGTGTGGAGCTGTGCCCCGCCCTCTGTCGGCAGCTCCACCCCCACTGTGATCACCCCAGGGCATGGCACCCAAAGCCTGCACTCCCCACCCCCCATGACAGATGCTGCACCCCACTTCCCACTGCACTCTGGGCAGGCGGAAAGGAGAGGAGGAGGGAGGAGAGGAAGGCCCCCACCCCCTGACTGAAGCCCCACCCCCCTCATCAGTTCATCACTCACAGGGGCCCCAGAGTCTGGCAGGGTCCCCTGCTCCCCCGTTCATCAGCTTGGCCCTAGGATGCCCCATGACAAGGCTGGAGTCCCTGGAGGGGGACATGGATGCCACCCTAGGGTGCCCTGCCTTCCACATCCTATGCCCCATCCTCCCCATGCCCTATCCTGACCCCTCTCATGTTGGGTCCCTAATATGGGTCCCCCAACCCTGCCAATGCAGGGCCCTCCCTCTACAGCTGAAGACTCACTTTCTGGGCTGCCCCAGGCGCTCCAGCACCTCTTGGGGCACAGCCTTCAAGTACAAAGGCCCTGCTGTTTGTAGCCCCGGGTCCTGGGCCCAGTCCTACTCTGACCACACGCCCCTCTGCGGGTGCTAGGATCTGGAGCACCGTGCTCTGTGGATCAGTTACCGAACCCAGATCCCTGTCCCTGGAGCCCTCCCAAAGCCACACCCACCTCATCGGGGTGCCCGCCTGATCACCCCCACAGACCCCAGGATGCCCAGGATGGGTTCCCTGGGCCTCGGCTGCCTTGACGTCCAGCCCCGCCCACTGCCCATCAAGCTGGCTCTGGGATGGTCAGAAGTGGCTCCAGCCCAAGACCAGATCGGGGTCCCCAGGGGGCACTCACGTGTTGTTGACAATCTGAAGCCGCTCCCCTTTCTTGAAAGACAGGTCAGTCTCTGTCCGCGACTCATAGTCATAGAGGGCCACGAAGGTGGTCACTCCGCCTGCTCAGAAGACGGGCGTGTCAGAAGGCCTGGTCCTGGCTGGCGGAGGAGAGCCCTGCACTCTGGGGGTGGGGGAGGGTCCCCCACTGCCAGCCCGGGGGCCTGCTTTCATTTACAGAGACGGTGGGCTTCTGTGCATGTCCCCTGTGTCTATGTGTCTGGCACACCTGTGAGGGCACGGAGGAGGCACGTGGGTCTCTCACGTGTGTCTGAGCGGGTTCACATGATGAGCCCAGCGGGCTCCAGGTGATGCTGGGTGTTGGCTTCTGTTTGGTATCTGTCTTCCCCCCAAGAACCCGAAGCCCCCAGTAACAGGCATCTTTATTTTGTTCCTAGAGTCTGGCGCATCGCAGGTGTTCAAGAAACAACCATGGGGTGAGTGAAGCAGTGAATGAAGGGAAACTGCCCCTGGGGAAGCGGCTCTGTGACTCTGTGTGACTCTGGGTGCTTCGGGCCATCAGGGACGATCCTGGCTGCGGGTGACTGTCCCTCCTGAAGCCCTCTCTGTGCCCATTTTAAGTTGCAACCTCCACCCACACATCCCCCAGCGCCCCTCCCTGTCCTCCGTGTTCTTTCAGAGCAGTTACCACCCACAAACGCACGGCACAGTTTACGCAACTCGCTCTTCACCTTTCTTGCCCAGGAGGGTTTTGTCTGTTTTACACACTGCTTGTCTTCCTGACACCAGAAGAGACCTGGCACACAGGAGGGGCGCCACAACTGTCTCCTGAACAAATGAATGGCTGTGTTTGTGGGTCCGTCTGTCTCGCTTGGGTGCGTGTCTGTGTGTTCTCACTGCACGTGTGTGCATCTGCGTGTCCGTGGGTGCTACCTGAGCATGTGTGCGCTTCTGAAGGGCTCCGACTGCACGTGTCTGTGTCTCCATCTGGGAGTAGGAGGCGCTTCTGCGTATGTGCTTTTGCATTTGTGTGCATCTGCGTTGGGTGTGTGTCTGTGCCTGGAGGGTGCCCATTCCTGTGTCCCTGAGTGTGTCTCTGTGTCCATGGTGTGTCTGTGTTTACGCTGGCATCTTCAGCCTAACATGTGCACGTGTCCTATTTGGGTGTCTCTGAATGAGTTGCCGACTGTGTGTGTGTGTCTGTCTGAAGGTGTCCCGGTAGAAATGCCCGTGTTTGTGTGAGGGCCTTACCTCTCCAGAACCGCATCTACTTCTCTTACTAAGCATCACTCGCCAGGAGCGGCTATACCCCCTCAATACCAGCAGAGGGCGCAGGGGCGCATCTCGTAGGTCCAGCCTCTGAAGACCCGAGCGCTCTCTCTCCTTCTAAAACCTGCCCCGCCCCCTTGGCCACTCACCGCCTCCAGTCCTGATCCATCTCCAGGCTAACCAGAGCGAAAAGCAAAGCCTCAGACCTGGTCCTCGGGCCTCCCCAAGAAGCCCCCGGCTCTCTGGGCCTCAGTTTCCACCTGCAGCCCTTTATCGCTAGGGCCCTTTATACTGCACATCAGAATTCAGCCCTAAAGGCAATGGCGTGTGCACCACTCTTTCCAGTTTATAAAACCTCCAAAAAACTCCCAATAGCCCCTAAGACCAAATAACCCCTAGACTCCTCCCCGTCATTAAGAGAAAGAAACAGCAGCCCAGAACGCGGGCATCGCTGCCCCCCAGGGCACACAGCCCAGGGGGCCAGGGCCACCCGGCACTCACTCCCAGGCACACTGACCAGCCAGGGGCCCCGCCCTCTGCGGGGAGGTGACTGTGTCAGAGGAGTTGAAGCCTCCGAACAGCTTGGGCTCAGCAGCTGCAGGGGCGAAGGCCGTGTTGGGGCCGCGGTGGCCATCAGAGGAGGCTGGCTTGCTGGGGGTCTGTGAGGAGGGGAAGGCACCTCCACCGCCACCTCCACCGCCACCGCCTCCGTGGGTGTTCTCGGCAGGCTCCAGGCTGCGGCGCCGCTGGCTGGCATCCTTGGGCTTGCTCTTGTTGCTGCCCATGGTCCTGGAGAGTAGAGAGGACCCTGAGGTGAAGGACTCTGGGAGCAGACAGGGCTACCTGGGCCCCTTAGCCCGCACTTCCACCCATTCTACAGATGGGAAAACTGAGGCCCAAAGAGATATCTTTGGGTAAGCTACCTTTCAGAACCTTAGTTACTCCATCTATAAAATGGGAATAGTGATGGCATGCATAAAGGGCTTCCTTGGTATAGGGTCAAGCACAGAAGAAATGCCTCATAATCAGCAGCCCTAATTGCACCCTCCCTTCCCCTGAGACACTGTGTCCGTCCCTCCTGGACAGGGACAGTATCTGAGGCATGTGTGTGTTCCAGGCACCCAGGAGAGGGCTGAAGTTTTGTTGAGTGAATACATGGTTGGCTGAAATTGTCCTACACCAAGGAAAGAGGTGCTAAAAGTTGCAACCAGGGCAGGGATATAGTAGGCAGCTAGAAGAAGGAGAGATGGCTGGCTGATAGCTCATTCCAGCCCCAGGGCCTTTGCACATGCTATTCCTTCTGCCTGAATGCTTTTCCTTGACTATTTCAGCAGAGTAACTCATGTGTCGTTCAGTTCTCACCCCAAAGGCAGCATGTGGGGAGTGGGAGGGAAACGTTTAGGGGTGATGGATTATCTTGACTATGTGGATGGTTTCATGAGTGCACCCATGTGTCAAAATCTATCAAACTGCAGACCTTAAACATGTGCAGTTTACTGTACGTCAATTATACTTCAATTATGCTCTTAAGGAAAAAAAATTCGCCTCCTTTGGATGTGCTCCCAAACTACTTTCATTGGTTTAAGTTCCCTTCCTTTTGTGCTTCTTCTTGATAACATGAGGCTTCCCTGGTGGCTCAGACAGTAAAGAATCTGCCTAAAATGCAGGAGACCCATGTTATGTCCTTGGGTTGGGAAGATTCCCCTGGAGAAGGGAATGGCTACCCACTCTAGTATTCTTGCCTAGAGAATTCCATGGACAGAGGAGCCTGACGGGCTACAGTCCGTGGGGTCACGTGACCCTGTGTGTGTGTGTCTGTGTGTGTGTGTGTGATCATATGATTATTTCTATGGGCTTTTGTCCATCTAGACACATTGCTGCACTCCTAGTACCTAGAAGTGGCACATAGTAGGTGCTCAATAAACAGCTGAATGAATGCGTGAATGTGTGACTACTGAAGAGTTAGGAGATGTCTAAGCCAGGAATTTGGGTGGGCTAGAGATCAGGAAACACAAAGAAACTCAAGCTGCAAACTCCCCAGTGATGACCATCACTCCACCACCCCCTTTTGCTCCCTATGTCCCCATCCACAGGTGCTGACTCCCACCAAGCCTGGCCGGGGTCTCCCCACCCAATATGGCCACCCCTCGCAGCTCCCTCATCTTGGCAGCCCCAACGGGTCATCACCTCACCTGGTGGAAGGCAGGGGCTATCTCAGAGGACCTGGGAAGCAGCCTGAGGTCACAGCACGAACACCAGGTATGGAGTCAGGGGTCGTGGACTAGAGGCCCTGCTCCACCTCTGCCTGCTGTGTGACCCTAGGCAAGTCACTTCCCCTCTCTGGGCCTCAGTGTCCTCATCTGAAAAGTAGGGATAAAGCAGACTTCTCAGGACTGTTGAGGGGAAATGATTAGAGAAATCAGGAACTTCCCTGGTGATCAGTGGCTAAGACTGTGCTCCCAATGCAGGGGGCCTGGGTTCGATCCCTGGTCAGGGATCTGACCCCAGGTTCAGAGCCTATGTGCCACAACTAAGAACTAGCACAGCCAAATAAATAAAGATTTTAGAAAGAGAAATTGCCAAGGCTCTGACACTTGGGTCACGATTTATCTGGCTCTGACTCTGACAGGCCCAGTGCTAAGTGCTCCCCAGACCTGAAAGATCCTTCATTCTTCTCAAAGCAAGAGAGAGAGTGAGGCTGGGTATAGCATGGTGGGCTCTGAAGCCAGACTCCCCACTCTTGGATCCCAGCTCTGCCCCTAACTGGCTGTGTGACCTCAGGAAAATGACTTAACCTCTCTGTGTGCCCCATTTCTTCATCAGGAAATGACTGTGACAACTGAAGGCAAAGCAGAGTGCTGGGAACACAGTAGATCACCCTGCCACACCAGCTATTACTGACACTGTGATTCTGGACACACTGGCGACGTGAGCTCCAATTACTCCCTTGGGGAAGCTGCAGGTCCTGGAATCAGTCCAGAATTCCTCTCGGAATCCATGAATGGGGAAAAGTCCCCATGACTGGCTGGGGCCTCGGGCAAGACTGTTGGCCCTAAGCACTAAGCCCAGCTATGCGATGCTCCTCCCTAGGTGAATGTTAGCCAGTGCCTCTAGCCCTCTGGGACTCAGGCTGCCTATCCACACAATAGGGGTGTGGTCTGCATGCTCCCTGGGGGCCAACCAGCTCAGAGAATATGGGGCTGGGAAGGCCCTGGGGAGACCTGCTCAAAAGATCACCAGGGGAGCAACATGCCAATGGGCCTGGGAAAGCTGATTTCTATGGCAACTCAATCCCTTGAGGTCATGATGCCCAGCAGTGCTCATATGGTTGCCATCCTGTGGGACCTACTGACCCAGTTGCCCACAGCCCCAGGCTTGACGGAAGCTGAGCCCCAATCACCATACCTCCCACTCACCTGCTCCCTGGAACAGTATTCACAGCACCAACTATGCAGCAAGCCCTCTGCCCGTTACCACAGGGGGACACAGAGATGGACTGGCCAGGTCCTGTCTCAGGGGGTGCATGGTCTAACAGTGGACTTGTTTGCAGGACTTTGAGAGGAAATAAAAATATAAAAGTACTTTTTTAATTTTAATGAAGAACTTTCTAAAAGCCCAAATTTTCTTTAGAAGGAACTAAATGATAAAGAATGAGCCCGCTGTCACTAGAAGTAATCAAGGACAAGAAAAAGGGTCCTTTGACTGACATGCCATGGAGGGCGAGGGACAGCCAGGGCTGCACCTCAGAGGCCCTTCCGGCACCAAGAGGATGCATGTGCCCTCTTGGGAAGGAGCAAGAAAAAAAGCTCCTGGCCTCTAAGTTCTTACACTGACCAAGAGGACCACTCCCCATTGAGGCATTCAGAAAAAGCATAAGAGGGCCTTCAGGACTAAGGTGGCCTGGGGCCTCTAACTGCACTGTTTGTTGGTTGGTGGGGTTTGGGTTTTTGTTATGCAATGATTATACAAGTGCCATGTGTTTGGAGAGAGGTGGGCGGGTTGAGGTCAAGGGCAAGAACACTGGAGAAGATCTGTGTGAATTCCAGCCCTACAAGCCCAGTGTAGGACCCTGTGCCTCAGTTTTCTCCTCTGCCAACTGAGGATAACACCAGTAAGTACCATGTCATAGGGCCACTGGGAGGATCCATAAGGAAGTACACAGAAGATGCTGGGGACACTGTGGCCCACTGGCAACATGCTGCCAAAGGGCCAACCCCTGGGCATGGCGGTGGACTTCCTTCCAGTGTCATAGAAACATAAGACTGAATCCAAGGACCCAGCTAGCGTGCTTGACTCCAAGCTCCCTCCAGGCAGGACCAGGTCAGATCTATGTCCTTATCCCCACTAGGTATTCTGAAATATTTGTGGAAGAGATAAAAGACTAAATGCAAAGACTAAACACTTTGCATCCTGCTTTGTTCCTGCAATGCCACACTGTTGAGACCGTGTATCTGAGATATTCAAACTCTCCGGGAGCCTGGACCTTGTACTGGGCCCTGCTCTAAGCATTTTGCAAATATCGACTCATCAAATCCCCATGATAATCTGGGAGGTAGACATTAATAGTGTCCCTATATTATTGATGTGGAAGCAGAAGCACAGAAAGGTTGAAGCACCTGCCTGAGGTCACACAGCGAGGGGGAGACTGAAAAGAAGTGGGGACATGAAGCCACATTGGGCAGGTAGGAATCAGGGGTTGCTCATGGGGTCCACCTCCTGCCTTCCGGACCTCTCCTTCATAAGGCCAGATAGATGCCCATGGCAGATGGGGCATGACTGGATAAAGCAGCCTAGCCCCGTTCCTCCAGAAAGACCAAGATTTCAAATTTTTTAAAAATATATTTTATTTATTTATTTGGCTGCATCGTGGCTCTCAGTTGTGGCACGTGGGATCTAGTTCCCTGACTAGGGATCGAACCCAGGTCCCCTGCACTGGGAGCGTGAAGTCTTAGCCACTGGACCACCAGGGAAGACCCACGATATCAAGCTCTGACACAGCAGAGTGTGCTAGAAGGACAGCACATTTAGGGAGAGGTCCAGTCCCTGCTAGGCTGTGTCACCTTGGGGCCGACCCTCCTTCTGGACCATGGTCTCCTTTCTCGAAACAGGACTCTGTCTCAGGGCCCAAACGCTAAGTCACCATGAGCTGCCCATTTGAGAAGGGCTAGCTCCACACATCTCTTCTGCCACTTGCTCACTCCCAGGCAGAGATAGATCCCTGGGGTTCAAGAGGAAGTGGGGAGAGCTCCATACTGGGGATGTGTGAGGCTCCCAGAGGAAGGCTGTCCCTTTCCTCCGGGGACCTGCTCCTGACCACAGGCTCAGGACAGAGGATCTGCGCTATCAATACCGCGACAGGCCCCAGGATGCCCTACAGCAGTGGTCCCCAACCTTTTGGGCACCAGGGAACAGTTTCATGGAAGACAGCTTTTCCATGGACCACAGTGGGGAGTCGAAGATGGTTTTGGGATGATTCAAGCCCATTACATTTACTGTGCACTTTACTTCTAATATTATTACATTATCTCCATCTCAGATCATCAGGTATTAGATCTGGGAGGTTGGAGACCCCTCCCCTACAGCACTTCCCCATCAGTGTCCCCAGGGCTTCATGCTCAGTAGGCCCCAAACTGACTTAGCATCCTCCTCTAAGACTGCCCCACACTCCACGTTTCCATCTCAGGGCTGGTTCATACATCCTTCCTTCCAGTTTTCCTCATACACATCCCTCCCTTCATCCTGTCTCTATTCCCTCGAGGCCAGGCCCTTGTCATCCTGACCTGGGTCAGCAGTGGGGACCCCTCCTCCAAAAGCCAGTGGCATCTCTGTAATCCACACAAACAAATGGGGCTTTTGTACAACACTGTCCACGGAAAACCAGAAATGACCTAAGTGTTTATCAGATGGGGGCTGGATAAATAAGGGACGGTCCATTCACCGAGTGCACAGCTGTGCAGCTAAATAAACGGAATGAGTGCTCCGTGTGGCCTGGGAAGATGCGCATGACACACACTATTAAGTGAAAAGAGGAAGACGGCAGTGTAGAAGGTCCTCTGGGCCATCAGGGGCCTCAGTTTCCTCATCTGGAAAATGGGGACAATACTGCTACCTAGGTCAGAGGGTTGATGGAAGGATTAAAGACACAGTGCAGGCAAGGGCTTAGCGGGTGCCTGGCGTATAGTACACAGAAACTCCAATCATTTCTGTAAAGAAAATTCACATGTGAATGTGTATGTGCGGATACACACACACGTGCTATAGAGCTTTAGAGAAAGTTTTGGAAGAAGTCCAAGTTCTTCACAATATTTCATCCAAAGGGTGTGAAAAAGGGAGAGGAAAATCCCTTCTTTATGTTAAGTGTTGTATCACTTGGCTTCCCTGAGGGCTCAGTCAGTAAAGAATCTGCCTGCAATGCGGGAGGCCTGGGCACGATCCCTGGGCTGGGAAGATCTCCTCGAGAAGGGAATGGCAACCCACTCCAGTATTCTTGCCTGGAGCATCCCCAAGGGCAGAGAAGCCTGGCGGGCTACAGTCCCATGGGGCTGCAGAAGAGCTGCGCACGACTTAGCAACTAAACAACAAAAAGAATAAAAGTAAAACAGACATTTTCGGACAATTAAATACCAACATGGGCTTCACCGGTGGCTCAGATAGTAAAGAATCTGCCTGCAATGCAGGAGACCTGGGTTTGATCCCTGGACTGGGAAGATCCTGTGGAGAAGGGAATGGCAACCCACTCCAGTATTCTTGCCTGGCGCATCCCATGGGCAGAGGAGCCTGACGGGCTACAGTCCATGGGGTCGCAAAGAGTCAGACATGACATTTAGACATTACTCTCTCATCATTTTTTTTTCAATGAGTCTTAAAAAAACATATAAGCGCTTCCCATCATCCTCTCTGGATGAGGCCTAAACCCTTCACCTGAGTCCTCGCGGCCCCTTGAAGGGGGGCTGCGGCCCCGCCCCCCCAGCCCCCACAGGAGGGCACCACACTCTCTCACCTCCTGGCCTTTGCGTAAGCTGTGCCCCTCTGCCACGTACACAGACACAACATCCAGAAGAGTCCAAAACAGACTGCAATTCAGTCAGGACATACTCACTGCTTCCTTCCTGACTGAAGAATGTCACCTCCACCTCCTCCAAGGGTGGAAGGAAGGCCAGGAGCTTAGGAATTGAGAGTGAGGACCCCAGTCAGACCTGGATTCAAATCCCAATGGAGCCAGCTCCACTATCTACTAGCTAAATCTTCTCGGGCAAGTCACTTCACCTCTGTTTCCTCATCTTTAAAAGGGAGGTAGGACTTCCCTGGTGCTCCAGTGCTTCAGAATCCATCTTCCAACGCAGGGGACATGGATTCAGTCCCTGGTCCAGGAACTAAAATCCCACATGTCATGGGGCAACTAAGCCCACGTGCCACAATGACTGAATCCACACGCCACAGCTAGAGAAGCCCGTGCGCCACAACAAAGACAACACAGCAAAAATAAAATAAATAAATGAGCATCGTCAAAAAATAAAGTGGGGTAGTAATAAACTTAACATCTGGAATTAAGTGAGAGAGTCCATGTGCCAGGCGGAGAATAAGTGCTCAATAAGTCGCTCAGTCGTGTCCGACTCTCTGCAACCCCATGAACTGTAGCCCCCCAAGGATCTGTCCGTGGAATTCTCCAGGCCAGAGTACTGGAGTGGGTAGCTGTTTCCTTCTCCAGGGGAATCTTCTCAACCCAGGGATCGAACCCAGGTCTCTTACATTGCAGGCAGATTTCTTTACCATCTGAGCCACCAGGGCGGCATGGCGAGTCTGGACATAAATACTTTTCAAAAAATAAAATAAAATGGGGGTAGTAATAAAGTTAATATCTGAGAATTAAGTGAGAGAGTCCATATGCCAGGCAGAGACTAAGTGCTCAGTAAACAGCACTCACTGTCGTTTGCTCTTATTACCATTACAAGTGACGAGAGGACGAAGAGCAAGATGAAGCAAGAGTAGACGGCAGGGCCCTGAAAGCCAAGCACAGAACTGAGAATTCTGCTTGCAGTCCGTACTCAATTGTCCCCGCAGGACAGTGAAGAGGGGACTGTAACTACGCCTTCTTTACAGATGGGCTCAAAGCTCAGAGAAGCCGGAACTTTGCCTGAGGCCACACAGCAAGCGAGTGCAGCTGAGTCGGGATGCTCAGGTTCAGGGAAGTGCAGTCAGAAGAGAAGGTACCTCTGGGGCCTCATGGATGCTCTGACTACCCCAGGCGCACCCACCACTCCATCATCTCCACCTCCTTAACACAGAGGCAACTCGGGTCAGAGGTCAACCCCTGACATCACCATCCATATCTCTGGATCCTCCAGGGAAGAAGAAGCATTATGGAAGGCCTGGAGCCAGAACGCCAGATTCAGAAGCCAACTTGCCACTTTCTAGTCGCACAGCCTCCAGGGGGCCTCAGTTTACTCCTCATCAAAAATGGGAATCTATAATTGCACCCACATGATTAAGCCTGAGAAGAAATCATGAGGTCATACTCATACAGTGCCTGGAACACAGGAAGTGCTTCCTAAATACTTGCCATTAGTATCATTACTATGGAAGATTTCTTTTCATATCCTTGCTCTCTTTTCTAACCACTCTTATAATTAGGCAACGGCTTCCAAAATTCCTACTATGTGCCAAGCCCTGTGCATGACCCTGGACAGAGCATCTGGCAGAACTGATTGGAGCCAAGGCTTACAGAAGCCACTTCATAGGGAAAGAGTCCAGAAAAGACAAGCATGTCTACAAGTTAACTTTGCTCTACAACGCTTGCCAGTGCAATGAGCTAAGAAAAAGAAACGGAAGGAATAAAGAGAATTGGAAAACAGAAGACGAGTTTCATCATTGGCAGATGTTATCAATGTATATCTGAGAAATCCAAGAGAATCTGCTATAAAACTATTGAAGAAAAAGTAAATTGAGTAAAAAGGAAGGAAATTAAATGTAAACATCCCGAAGTCAATAATATAGCTACACATCAACAGCAATCAGGAGATAAAATGAAAGAAAGCTTAGCATTAAAAAAATATCAATTCTTCCTAAGTAAATCTAAACATTGAATGTGATCTCAATGAAAATCCCAGCAGGATTTTTTTTCTAATTAGGCAGGTCAGTTTTCAAGTTTATGAGTAAAGGTATAAGAATAGCCAGAAAATCATAAAAAGAAGAGTAGCGAAGAGCAAATAGCTCAACCAGAGAGTACAACTTACTGAAAAGTTACATACGGAAAACTGTGTGATATTACCACAGAAAGAGACAAATTAATGGAGCAGAACAGAGGGGCCAAAAATTGTCCCCAGACACATGGGAATTTAATATATTACGAAGGTGGCATTTCATAACAGTGAGAAAAAGGTAGGCTATTTTTAAGACGGAGTTGGAACCCACGATCTCCCTTCAGGAAACAATATTGGAACTCGATCTCACTCCACATGCCTATAAGTTCCAGATCAATCACATTTAAACTACTCAAAAATGGCATCCAGATTGACAAGGAAGTAAAACTATTCATAGATGTCAGAATTTTGTATATAAAAATTCCTAAGTACACTAAAAAGGTTAGGAGACCTAAATTAACAAGTTCAGCAAGTTGCAAAGTACAAAATTAATGTATAAAATAAAAATGTATACACTAGCACAATAAACAATCCAAAAATTAAATTAAGAAAATAAATTATAATATCAAAAGAAGGCTTAGAAATAAAATTAACAACAACAAAAAAAAAGAAATAAAATTAACAAAAGAAATGCACAACTTATACGCTGAAAAACACAAAAATTGTTGAAAGAAATTAAAGAACTAAATAAACAGGATGAGAGCCCACTTTCGTGGATCAGAAGACTATGCATTTTAAGATGGTAATAGTCCTCAAACTAGTCTATAGAGTCAACACAACCCTTAAAAAAAAAAAAATCCTAGCTAGCTTCTTTGCAAAAACAGACAAACTGATCCTAAAATTCATGCGGACGGCCAAGGGACCTAGAAAAACCAAAACAATCTTGAAAAAGAAAAACAAAGTTGAGGGCCCACACATCTCAGTTTCAAAACTTGCTGCAAAGCGCTGGTAATTAAGACAGTCTGGTTCTGGTATGAGGACAGATTTAGAAATCAATGGGAGCGAATTAAGAGTCCAGAAATAAGCACTCACATTTATGGTCAATTGATTTTTGACAAGGCTGCCAATATAATTCAATGGAGAAAGAAGACTTTTTTCAGTTAAGACTTCGGGAACAACTGGATACACTCAGGCTGAGCACCTTCCTCAAAACCCTACACAAAAATTAACTCAAAATGGATCACAAATCTAAATGTACAGGGTAAAACTTTAAAAAATCTTATAAGAAAATACAGGCATAAGTTTCAACACCTTGGATCATGATGGTTTCTTAGACATGACACAAGCAACCAAAAAAAAACCACAGATAAGACTGGATTTCATCAAAATTAAAAATTTTTGTGTGTCAAAGGGCACCATCAACCATAGGTATACTATGGCTGCTCATGGTGATGTTTGGCAGAAACAAACACAATATTGTAAAGCAATTATCCTCCAATTAAAATAAATAAATTTAATTATTTTTAAAAAGGCGGGGGTGGGCACCAGCCAGAAAGATGGAAAGATGGGAATTCCCTGGCGGTCCGGTCGGTAGGACTCCATGTTCTCACTGTTGAGGGCCTGGGTTCGATCCCTGGTCAGGGATCCCAAAGCTGCATGGCATGACCAAAAAATTTTTAAAAAGAGAAAACAGAGAAACAGACTTATGGACACTGTTGGGGAAGGAGGGGAAGGGATGAATTGAGAGAGTAGCATTGAAATAAATATATTACTATGTGTAAGACAGATAGCTAGTGGAAAGCTGCTGTACAGCACAGGGAACTCAGCCTGGTGCTCTGTGACAACCTAGAGGGGTGGGATGGAGTGGGAAGTGGAAGGGAGATTCAAGAGGGAGGGGACATGTGTATACCTATGACTGATTCACGTTGATGGATGGTAGAAACCAACAAAAAAACGCTGTAAAGCAATTACCCTTCAATTAAAAATAAATTAATTTTAAAAGAGAGAGAGAGAAAGTAAAAAGAATCCACCAAATGGGAGAAAATATTTGCAAATCATGTATCCAATAAGGGACTTGTGTCTAGAACATGTAAATAAGATTTACAACTCAACAAACAAAAAAGAGAAATGACCCAATTTTAAAACGGGCAAAGGAGTCAAATAGACATTCCTCCAAAGAAAATATACAAACGGTCGATACCTGCATGAAAAGATACGCAACGTCATTAGTCACCAGGAAAACGCAAATCAAAACCACAATGAGATATAGCTTCACACCCACCATGGCTATAATTAAAGACAGAAAACAAGTGGTTGGAGAGGGTGTAGAGAAATTGGAAACTTCATACATTGCTGGTGGGAATATGAAATGGTGTCACTGTTTCGGAAAATACTCTGGCAGTTCCTCAAAAGGTTGAACAGAGTTGCTTTATAATCCAGAAGTCCCACTCCTAGGAATATACCCAAAAGAAAACATATATCCACATAAAAACTTGAAGGTGTCCATAACAGCATTGTTCATAATAGCCAAAAAGTGGAAACAATCATATGTCCATCAATTGATGAATGGATAAATAAAATGTGGTATATCCAGATAACAGAATATTATCTGGCAAGAAAAAGAAATGACGTACTGATACATGCTACAACTTGGACGAATCTTCAGAACACGCCAAATGAAAAGAAGTCAGACCCAAAAGCCCACCTATTACATAATTTCATGGAAGATTCAGAATAAACAAATCTATAGAAACATAAAGTAGATTGGTTATTGCCTAGGGTTGGGGGAGACAGGTTTGAGGGAGAGTGGGAACTGACTAAATGGGTTACACAGTCTCTTTCTTGGGGGGAGGGGTAATGAAACTGTTCTAAAATTGATTGCAGTGATGGTTGTAATTGTACACTTCCGGCCGGGGAAAAATTGCAAATTGGGACTGACATACACACACGACTATATATAAAATAGATTACTAATAAGGACCTGCTGTGTAGCACAGGGCACCCTATCCAATCCTCTGTAATGACCTATACAAGGAAAGAAGCTAAAACAAAGAGTTGATATATGTACAACTGATTCACTTTGCTGTTTAACAGAAACTAACACAACCTCGCAAATCAACTCTACGCCAATAAAAATTTAAATAAAGACACAAACTATACACTTTAAATAAGTGAATTGTCTGGCATGTGAATTCTATACCAATAGAGAGAAGTGACGGAGAAGACAATGGCACCCCACTCCAGTACTGCTGCCTGGAAAATCCCATGGACGGAGGAGCCTGGTGGGCTGCAGTCCATGGGGTTGCTAAGAGTTGGATACAACTGAGCGACTTCACTTTCACTTTTTACTTTCATGCATTGGAGAAGGAAATGGCAACCCACTCCAGTGTTCTTGCCTGGAGAATCCCAGGGACAGGGGAGCCTGGTGGGCTGCCATCTATGGGGTTGCACAGAGTCAGACAGGACTGAAGCAACGCAGAAGCAGCAGCAGCAGAAGTGAAAGTCGCTCAGTCCAGTCCGACTCTTTGTGACCCCATGGACTATATAGTCCATGGAATTCTCCAGGCCAGAATACTGGAGTGGGTAGCCTTTTCCTTCTCCAGGGGCTCTTCCCAACCCAGGGATCGAACCCAGGTCTCCTGTATTGCAGGCGGATTCTTTACCAGCTGAGCCACCAGGGAAGTCCAATAGAGGTGTGATATTAAAAAAACAAAACACTACACCAGAGGCCATCTATTAAGTTTCATCTGTTAGATTGGCAGGTTCCCAAATTCTAGAGCAACCTGTGTTGGTGACAGCTAGGGGAAGCAGAGGGTGGTGGGGTGCGAAGGGCCATCTGGCCACATCTACCAAAATTACAACTGCATACATTCTCAGACCCTGCGATTGGGACTATCTGTGCTCCTCACACAGGGCCACTAAGTGTACAATGGAAGGTATGCATCACAGAATGATCTGAAATAAGCAAAGCAATCCTCACAAATTAAATAAAGCAGTCTCCATCCACACAATGTACACTATGTAACCAGGGAAAAGAAAGCAGTAGCAGAAAATGATCTCCAAGGCACACTGTCAAGAGCAGTCAGGTGTAGACTAGAGGATACACCATGGGTGATCGTTTGTGGAACATACATGCTTCCGTATACGCCCTGGAAGGACATACTGGAAACGCCTCCCCATGGCTGCCTCTGGCAAGGAGATCTGAGTGCCAAAGAGGCTTCGCTTTTCCCTGCCTTCCTCTATACTGCTTGAATTATTTTTTACTGTGTGTGTCAATGCTTTTTCTTTCCTTTTTAAGAAAAAAGACAGGCTTACCTGGTTTCAGATCCTGGTGTCGCTCTCTCTCATAGCTGGGCAAGTCACTTCTCTGAACCTCTGGATTCTGCAAAGGGAGGGCTAATAATAGTCTCCACCTTGCAAGGTTGTGGTGAAGGATTAAATAAGACAAGGCCCCACAGGCATGCACAGGGGCCCCACTGTTTCTGTGTCTGGCGCCTAGTGGTAGATGTGTGGTCCACGTTGGTTATTAATATGTCACTACGGACACCAAGGTGGATTGTAACAGGTGCCACCAGAGAGCCTCAGACCAAGTGTTCAGAGCATCAGCAATCCCCTCCACCTGGGAGAAACCGGAAGGGCTTCCTGGGAGAGGCAGCATGTGAAAAGGACTTCAAAGTCGAAAAGGAGGTCCACAAGCAGACATGATTGGGAATGGAGCATCCGGCAGAGAGTCGCGCAGGCCGAGGCCTGGAAGTAAGAAAGCCCTGGGTGTTTGCGCAATCGTGCGTTCACTGAGTCCTTCAGCAAGCTCAGCTGAATCCTGGCTATGCACCAGGCATTGTCATGGGACAGACACACAAAGCCAAGTAGCTGGACCAGCCGAGGGAGGAATTAGAGAGTGTGCGGAGACACGGGCCGGGGCAGAGCCACACCCAGGTCCAAGTGCTCAGAGAGCAGACCAGGAAAAAGAGGCTCAGAGAGGGACAGAGGCCACCTAAGATCACACAGCACCTTCTCCACTTCCGGAAAGGGCCTCTCCCAGCTCCACCCTCCCTGTGCCTCTGGAGAAGAGGAAGCTCACAGGGGCCATCCCATGGTGTGCTCAGCAAAAGGTAGATACAGATGCCATCACAAAGAGGAGGGACAACTGGTTCTCAGATGATAACAGCACCTGGCTGATGGGTAGAGAGACTCCTGTGTGCCAGGCACCAGGCTGAGAAGTACATACAGCCCACAAGCCCAAGTGAACCTTCTGCAGCCCTACATGGTCACTCCCATTTTGCAGATGAGGAAACCGAGACCCAAGAGGTCAAGTGACTAGCCTAAGGTCATACAGCTCAAAAGAGACCGCATCAGCAGGCAGATCATCTGGGCTCTGTAATCTCATGTCCCAGGGCCTATCCCCCGAGGGAGCCTGTACTGCCAGGGCCTGTATCAGCAGTCACACTCCTTCTGAAAAGGACCCAGGGTATAAGCTGTTCTCAGCCAGTCCAGGAATGTGTCCTGATAACAGGACCAGGGGTGGGAGGGGTGGATGGTGGAGGTTGTGCGGAGAAAGTGGGGGTAGAGGAGGGGGAAGGCGGAGGAGGTGGGGGAGGGACACAGCCCATCTCAGTTGTGCCTCTGGAGGGAAGGGAGCAAAAAAAGCTCCATCGGGTACCTGCCGGAGCCAGCTGGGTGGGGTGCAACATCCTTGTGAAGACGGATCCTGCCACGACCCATGGGAGGGCTCCGAGCAAGTCAACCAAAGCCTCCTTCAGTACCATTGCTATTGTTCAGCTGCTCAGCCATGTCCGACTCTTTGCAACCCCATGACTGCCCCACGCCAGGCCTCCCTGTCCTTCACCGACTCCCGGAGCTTGCTCAAACTCATGTCCATCGAGTCGGTGATGCCATCCATCCACCTCATCCTCTGTTGTCCCCTTCCCCTCCTGCCTTCAATCTTTCCCGGCATCAGGGTCTTTTCTAACGAGTTGGCTCTTCAGTACCATGGAGACACCCAGAGGATCCCGGGACAGTTATGAAGGCACAGGAGCTACCCGCGTGTGCCCCGGGTACACAGGCCACGCTGGATAAACGGGGCTCCAACCATCACAGCTACCGTACAGTTTCGATTGCTACCGTCGAGCTCTCCAGTTCTCACCAGGACCCTGCTTCACGGGGAAGATCAGCCCAGCCCCCGAGACGAGGCAACAGAGAGAGGCTCAGAAAAGCCAAGCCAGGCACCAGGCCACCATCCAAGACAGCAGAGGACCAGCTGGGGACCCTGGCTCTCCTGGCCCCGGGCCACTGTGGACCCCCTCCCCAAGGGCACCGTCCCAGCTGGGCTCTCGCAGGAAGTTATTACACCAGGGACTTAAGCAGGGCCCTCAGCCAGTCCATTTCCAACTAGAGGAATGGAGGCCAAGACATGGGGAATGGGCCTGTCCACACAGCCCAAGAAGAACCCTTATTTTGGAATGAAACTCTCAGCCCTCTGAACCTCCAAGGCTGGGTCCCCAGCTGATGCCCCCTGCCTCCTCACAACAGCCCTAGGCGGGACAGACACCACCAGCACTGGCCGTGTCCACAGGGGAGGAAGTTGAGTCTGGGGGAGCCTGGGAGAGGGGCCAGCCCTCATGCCCATCTCACAGATGGGGGCTGCCACCCCTGCCTTCCTCCCCAGAGACCTCCCACATGTGGCGAAAATCTTCTCATTCTCTTTTTCCCTTCAGCCTTTCAAAAGAATGACCTGCTCACCTGAGGTGTTTTTGAACAAGCAGATTCGGAATATAGAAAAAAGTCGTGTTTCAGAGAGGGAATATGAATAATGACACTGATAAGATAACAGCAGAAGCAATAGCTAATACGTATTTAGTGCCTACTGTGTCCTATGCTTTTCAACCCATTTTACAGATGAGGAAGTGGAGGCAGAGAAAGGTTAAATAATGTGATTAAAATCCCACCTCTTATTAAAAGAAAAACAAAGAGGGAGGGAGGAACTTCCTTGGTGGTCCAGTGGCTAGGACTCTGCACTCCCAATGCAGGCGCCTGGGTTCCATCTCTGGTCAGGGAACTAGATCCCATATGCTGCAATTAAGAGTTCGCATGCTGCAACTAATGATCCCTACGTGCCACAACTGACCTGGTGCAGCCAAATGAATAAATATATATTTCTTAAAATCCCACCTCTTGGGACTTCTCTAGCAGTCCAGAGGTTAAGATGCTGCACTTCCAAAGCAAGGGGCACAGGTTCAATCCTTGATCAGAGAACCAGGATCCCACCTGCCTTGCAGCGCAGTCAAATAAGTAATTTTTAAAAATATCCTGCCATCAGCTGTTCCAGTGCGGGCTGGTGGGGTGGGACGAGGCGTGCTGATGGTGATGTGGAGACCTACACCGGGGGTTCATGTCCTCCCACTTGGGGTTCATGTCCTCCCACTTGGGGTTTACAGTACTCCTTCCATACTCCCAACAGCCTTGGAACCACTTTACATGTCACTCACTTTACATGTCACTCACTTTACATGTCAGCACATGGGGGGCTCCAGGAAGCTGCCCCAGCCAGGAAGGGGAGAACCAGGGTGCCAAGCCAGGCCCAAGGATACCAAAGCCCTCCCTCTCTCCACTGCACCTGCAAGGAGGCATGGGAAGGGCCGTGCAGGAGGCAGACACAGCGCAAGCAAAGGCCCTGAGCCAGGAGGGTCAGATGTGCAGAGGGTTATTGAGTGAGAGGTCTGGACTGAGTGGGTTCCAGCCTAACTGGGTCACTGCAGGCTTTTGGCCCAGGCACGAGGAGGTCTCAGGGAGGCCCCGAGAGGGACACGTCCAGCAATTTAGGTCATAAAGACCTGAAAAATTGAGAGGGAAGCCCATGAAGGTTTTCTCAGGCCCTGGAGCACGCTGAGTGGGATGGGGGCTGATTATTGAGACTTCATCCTACAGCGATCCTGTCAGAGCACAGGGGTCTCCAGCTCCAGAGGAGGCACCTAAACCACGGTGGACTTCCAGGAGGAGTGGACATCTTACTTGAGGTCCAAAAGTAAGCAGTTTATGAAAAGAGGAAGGGGAAGCATGATCCAGGCAGAAGCAATTGCTTGGCCAAAGGCCCAGAGGTGGGACCACTGAAAGAAAGGCAAAGGGCCAGGTCAGTTTAAGTCATGTGGCCTCCGTTTCTCCAGGAACAAAATGGGGGGAAAGAAGGGCACACAGTGGGTGCCTCCATCTCCCCCACCCCCACATCCTACCACCTCCCTTCTCCAAGGCCACTGCCCGAGAAGAAGGGCACTGGCAGCTGGTCCTCCTGCCATGGGGGCATCTTTGAGGCTGGCAGGATTGAGAGGCTTCACTGACCGCCCCCTACCCTTCTACCCTACAGGTCAGGCCAGGCTGCCCAGCAAGCGGATGGGGAGGGCAGCTGAGGGGCCAGGAGATCACAGTCCCAATCTCAGAGAGCTTTGTAAGAGATCTTCATTCACAGATGTGGAAGCAGAGGCTCAGAGAGGGGCACACTCAGCCTCAGGCCACACAGCACGGTAGAGGTGGGGGTTCGAAAGAGGGTGTGGGACGGGGCTTGGACTGAAGATTCTTGGCACGCCAGGCCTAAGGGCACTGGGGTGAGGAGGAGCTGGAAGAGAGATGCTGGGCCCCCAGGACCACGCATCAGGCTGGTCACAGGGACCCAGCCAGGTACCGCCTGGCCTGGCCACTAGGCTAAGCAGAAAGCCTCCCTCCAAATCTCCATGTGATCTCCGCAAATCACACCCACTCATGGGCCTTAGCATCTGCACCTGGGCAGAGGCCCTGGCATGCCGAGGATTCTTTAACAGACGCCCCCCACCCAGCATCAGAGTGACCCCAGGGAACACTGAGGTGACGAGTTTTGCTCTGTCCCAGCTTCGCCAAGGTCATGCCTCCCAGGCACCCCCAGCCCCGCTGGTTGATGGCTGACAGGCTCCCGGGGAGACAGCTGCCAGCCGGCCCCTGCCCACGGTGCCCGCTACTCCTGCCAGCAGCTCTGGCTGCGTCCCTGCTCTGGGGACACAGTTTCCCTTCCTCCCCACCCCCGCCCCAGCCCCCGCAGGGACGCGGGTGGGCAGGAGCAGCTGGCGGCCAGGCCCCTCCACACGGCTGGCCCTGAACTCAGCCCTCCACACTGGAGCCCGCAGGTGCCACCCAGGACATGTAACCTCCAGAAGGTCCAGGCTTCTCTTTACTCACCCATGAAACGGGGACCTCTGGGAGGTCTCTGAGGGAGAGGGCATCCGAGCCTGTGGCCAAGGACAGAGGTAGCAAGATGGCCGAAACCCTTAAAGCTCCTACGATTTGTTCATGGGATCAAGGCCAAGAATGGGGTGGGGGGTGGCTGCTGCAAGCTCCCTCCTCCCTACCCCTCCTCCCTACCCCTTGGCCCTCCCTGAACTCAGAATTACGCTCCAGCCTCCAGACCTTTGCACCCTGCTGTTTCCTCCTGAAGCATCACATCCCTGGCCCCAGCCAACTCCAGGAACTCCGGTGCCCTCTTTGAGCCTGACCACAGGCCATGCCCTGCCCTCAACTGAGAGAGGTACCCTCTTTTTCTGGGCTCACAAGCCTCCATCACATAGAGGTTAAGAGTTGGACTGCCTGGGTTCAAAACCCAGCTCTGACCCTTCCTGGCTGTGTGGCCTTGGAAAAGTCACTCTACCTCTCTGTGCCTCCGTTGCCTCACTTAAAAAATAGATATTAAAAATAATCATTGTCGGGACTTCCCTGGTGGTCCAGTAGTTAAGAATGTGTCTCGCAATGCAGGGTACATGGGCTCGATCCCTGGTCAGGGATCTAAGATCCCACATGCTGTGCGGCACGGCCGAAAGAAAAAAGGAAGACGAAAGAAAAGAATACAAGACAATGTCTGAGCCCCTACCCCTTGCCATGAACCGCCCCCAGGCGAGGCCAGCCACTGTCACACTCTCCACTCACCAGACCAATGCAGCAGTCTTCTCTCTGGTCTGGGGGCTCCATCCTCAGTCCCACAGTCTGCTTCCCACACGGCAACCAGATGCCCTCAGAAAGCCTCCTGGAGCCCCATTTCACTGGGAGTAAGAGTCAACGTCAAAAGGATCCGGAGGCCCTCCCTGACCTCCATCTCTCTGTCCTTTCCTCCTGCCATTCTCCCCCTTGCTCACTCTGTTCCGCTGGCCTCCATGGTGTTTCTCCAACACTCCAGTGCACCCCTACCTTATGGTCTTTGCACTGTCTGTTCCCTCTACCTGGATTCTCTTGCCTCAGGGAGCGACCTGTCTCCTCCCTCCCCTCCGGGGATGTGAGCTTCTGGGAGAAGTCTTCCCCACATGTTCCCATCCCTCACCATCCTATGTAATCAGCTAATCACAATCCATTCTCTATCCCAGCCAGTCTTCCTAGCTTTATGTTTGACCCATGACATGCTGGGAAAGATTGAAAGCAGGAGGAGAAGTGGACGACAGAGGACGAGATGGTTGGATGGCATCAGCGACTCAATGGACGTGAGTTTGAGCAAACTCCGGGAGATGGTGAAGGACAGGGAAGGCTGGTGTGCTGCAGTCCCTGGGGTCACAGAGAGTCAGACACAGCTGAGCTTATCAAGTTCTTACAGACCATGTGCGTATTTTCCTTATTTGCTCTGCCTTTATCTCCCCAACTAGAATGTCAGCTTTGTGAGACCACACATTTTTGCCTTGTTGCTTCTTTGCTGAATCTCCAACCTCTAGAACATTGTTTGGCACAGAGTGTGTGTTAGTCACTCAGTCGTGTCCCCATGGACAGTTTGTGACCCCATGGACTGTAGCCTGCCAGGCTCCTCTGTCCATAGGATTCTCCAGGCAAGAATACTGGAGTGGGCTGCCATTTCCTCCTCCAGGGGAATCTTCCCGACCCAGGGGTCAAACCTGTGTCTCCTACGCTGCAAGCAGATTCTTTACCATCTGAGCCGCCAGGGAAGCCCCCCGGCACCCAGCAGTGCTCAGTAAATATTTGTGGGAGGGAGGGGTAGATGGAGGGAGGGAGGGAAGGAGGGAGAGATAGAAAGAGGGACGGAGGGAGGAAAAGAGGGAGGGACGGATGAATGGGTCCTATCCAGGGCCCCCTAAGATAAAGAGATACAGGCCTCCGTCCCAGGTCTGCCCAGCCCTACAACCTATGCCCCAACTACAGCACTCTCCTGCCTGGCCTGTCCCCAGGGCCGAGCCTCTGACCTCCCTGGTTACACAGGACAGTGTGCAAGGGTGAGACAGCTCTAAGCCCCGAGCCCCGCCCTGCACGGCTCAGGCACGGACTGGGTACCAGGGATGCTTGCTGCATGAGCCGGGGTAACTGAAGCGTGAGCCAGGGGCCATCCACGGGCCAGCGCAGCCAGGACATGTCTGGTCCTGTGTTCCCGGCGCAAGCACACGTACAGCTGTCAGACCTCAAACCGGCTCCGCCAGTGCGGCCGGGGCGGGGTGGGCACTGCAGGCTCAGGCTGGCACAGCGGGCAGATGGAGGGGCGCTGCCTGAGCCGGGACACACCGCCCCGGGAGGATGATGGTTCAGCAAGCGGATCTTGCTGCTCCCACTAACCCCGGCCCCGTGGAGATGGAACTGTTCCAGTCCAGGAGGCTTTTAGGTTTCTTTCTGGACAGGAAGGAGACCCCCTTTCCAGACCCTAGGCCCTGACCTGATCTGTAAAGGGCGGGGTCCGTTCCTGAATCACCAACAGCCCAAGAGTAAGGACGATTCTTCCTGTGCCCCATGAAACCCAGTTCTAAGCCCTAGGACCTGTCCGAAACAGAGAAGGAGGCGATGTCAGAGCTCGACGAGGCAGCAGGCAACCTGGTTAAAGCCCCGCTCCGCAACCAGGTGCAATACGGCCCTTGGCCAATCCAGGTGGGTCCAGACCATTTCCCCAGGGGAAAAGCAGCGCTAGGCATGGGTTCCAGGGACTTTCTTCCATCCCAACCTACGGAGTTATCTACAAGAGGCCACCTTGGAGACTCCAGCCCTCCCCCAGAGCCCACCCCTGGGGTGGGCATGGCCAGAGCCTAGACTTGCACACACGTCCTTACTCCTCACAGAAGCAACAATAACAGACCCGCTAGTTACTGAACACTTTACTCTGTGCCTGCCACGCCGGCTCTACAGGCACTGTTTCGCCTGGTCCTCCCACCAACACTGTGAGGTAGCGACCGTTACTGTGCCCATTTCCCAGCAGAGGAAACTGAGGCCCAGATCACATGGCAAGCTGGAGTCCAGGTCCCCACCCCCACCCCTGAGGTCACACGGGCAGCCTCTCTCTCCCCAAGACAGGTCAAAGTAGGGAAGAAATCTCAGGTACCCCCTGAAATCTATAGCTGGAATTGGAGGAGGTGGGCAGGGTCCGTATTTCCGAAATCCATAGGCCTTCCTGAGTCCTGAGAGGCCAAACCCTAACCCTGCCCCTATTGTGTAACCCAGGTCATGGGTGTACCACTCTGAGCCTCAGTTTTCACATCTATAAAATGGGTAGGATCCTGCCAGGTTAGCCTAAGGAATACCACTGCTTAAAGCCACAGAAGGGAGGAACTTTCCTGGAGGTCTAATGGTTAAGACTTCAGACTTCCACTGCAGCTGGCATGGGTTTGATCCCTGGTCTGGGAACTAAGATGCTGCATGGTACAGCCAAAATATTTTCAAAACTAAAATAAAATTTTAAATAAATAAATTTCCTCTTCTAATAAATAAAAAATAAAAAAGCTTCAAGAAGCCAGTGGTGTAGACTCAGCCCCGCATCACCAGCAGCCCAAGAGAGGAAGGATGATGCTTCCTGTGCTTCACGAAACCCACTTCCAAGCCCTGTCACTCCCACCTCCAAACACAGCCTGACTCCACCTCCTTCTCTCCCACCAGAGTCACCCCTCAGGTCAACCCCCCAGGCTGGCCAGTTGCCTGCAGAGTGTGTCTCTGAAACGTCCATCTGAACCCATCCTTCCTGCTTAACGCCCCTCACAGCCCACACTCCAAGACGAAAGACAAAGTCCTCACGGCGGCCTCCAAGGTCCCCCAGTGGACACTACCCGCCCCACGCCCCTCCCCTCCTCCTGTTCCGCCCACACTGGCCACTTCCCCTTCCCTAAGAACCTGGTACACACTCGCCTCGGAGCCTTGGCACTTGCTGTTCCCCCCACCAGCGCCTACTTCCTTCGGGGGCTTTACTCAGACGTCTCCTGCTCAGAGGCCAGTCCTGACCACCGGTTTAAACAGCAACACACTCAGCCAATTCTGCTCTCTCTTTGAGTCTCATTTCAAAAGCCACCTCCTCACAGGAGGCCTCTCTGACCTCCCCCAAGTGAGAACCTTCAACTTCTCCTTCCTAGCGGGGACCATAGCTGTGATGACATAACACACTGGATGAGTATGTCTGAGGAGGAGGACCGGGGCCACTTCTGTCTCACTCCCAGCCAAATACTCTGCAGTGGGTGTAACACACTCACAGCCGGGATGCTTGGGGCCATCCGGTCAGAATGGACACTGGCCAAAGTATAGGGCCTAGCATGGAGTTGGTACTTGGTAATTACTGGATGAATGAACAAATGGATGGATGGATGGAGGGATGGTGGATGGATGGAGGGATGGTGGATGGATGGAGGGATAATGGATGATGATGCCTAGATGGATGGATGGGTGGATGGATGGATGGATGATGGCTAGATGGATGGATGGATGAATAAGTGAACACACTGTGGGCCTGGGACTTACCAGAGATGCCAGGGCTCTGAGAAGGTGGCCCAGAGAAGGGAAGGGTCCGCCCTAGCTCACCAGCCAGGGTCTGCAGCTGGAGTCTCTGCTCCTGCACAGCCCGACTTTCATTTCCCATCCTCTCGGTCTAAGGAAGCTCCTTCCCCCCCACCCCGGGGAATGAGTGAGGAGGAGGGGCAGATGGGCCCCTGGTTCCCAAAGAGGGGGGCACTCCCAGGCTCCATCTGTCCCACCACAAAGGGGCTTTGTCCTCAGTGCTGAGAGCCCGGGGCAGACCGGAAGCTGCCCCTCAGCCACCCAGCAGGTCCCAGCACCCCCGGTCAGCTGAGCTAACAGCTCCAAAGCCGGATCCCAGGGGCTGGCATGGTACTGGGCACAGCCTTCTAAAATCTCATTAATCCTCCCTGGGAGCCCTAGGAGGGAGGTTCTAGGATGACCCCCATTTTTTTATATGGGGAAAGTGAGGCGAAGTCACTTAGCCAAGGTCTCCCAGCCAGCAAAGAGCAAAGCCAGGATTCAGACCCAAGCCCACCTGGCACTAGCATCTTCAGCCCCTGCTCGCAACTTGCCCTGTCTCTGGGTTCAGAAGGGTGGGGGTGCCTTTTTGGAGGCACAAGTGGGCAACCATACCTGGTCCTCCACCCTTAGCAGAAGATCGCTGTCTTTTGGAGGTTTACCCAACAAGGGAAGGGGGGTCGGGCTCTGAACTCAGAGCCTTTGCTCCATGCCCAGCCCATGCCCCAGGTGTCTTCGCAATCTGCTGGCCAGGCCCCAACATGTTTCCACCACTTCCTGCCAGGCAGGCGTCCACAGGGAAAGGCTGGGCGGGCAGACAGACCAGGGGGTAGACTTCCCCCACCCCTCACCCGCCGCTCCCCTGTCAATCACAGACCTGCTATCTGCCTCCCTGGCACCCACCTTCTCTCCAGCCGCATCTGCTCTCAAGGCAGTCAGCAGGGCCACTTCACCAAGGCCACAGTGTCAACGGGACACCTACCCTCAGTGGGCACTAACCACAGGGCCAGGCAAATCAGTCCTGTCCATCACCATCACCACCCCTGCCTCTGTGGCTTCTCCTTGCTGCCCAAGGGTAGTGTGTAGACTCCCCAGGGAGGGACTCCCAGGCCTCCATTGATTGGCACCAGCCACCTGCCAGGAGAAAACTCTGCGGTTCCTCTGAACTCCAACAAGAGTAGAGCTACTCACACTGCACCTTCAGGCCTTTCACAAGTTCTACCTGCTCCCGGAGAACCGTTCCATTGTCCCAAGGACGTCACATGTATCACTTCCTCCAGGAAGTCTTCCCTGACTCACTTCTCCAAGACCCCAGACCAGCCCCTCCCTTCTGTTCCAGCTAAGGGCTCTTGATCACTATCTTGAACCCCAGCCTCTGTGGGATGCCTTCATTTGGCAACAGTAACTGAGCACCTGAGCCCAGCCTGATCCTTCTCTCCGCCCTCCCTTCTCACCTTCAGCAAGAGGCCAGCCCTGTGCCCAGAAGTCGCAGTCCGAAGCCTTGCCTGACCAACCTCATCACGGTCTAACTGCCCTGGATCTGACCTCCCCACTTCCCCAGAGCTTTGCTCACCCTGTCTGTTCTTGCTGGCAGGCCCTCACCCTTCTCTTTCCCTCATGAGCTCCTGCTCACCCTTTAAGCTTCAAGCCAGGTATCACCTCCTCTGTAAAGCCCTTCTGGCATCATAACAGCTGCCCCAGTTCATATGGTATCTACCTGGTGCTGGGGCCATGATCAGGGTCTGTGTCTGGCTCCCCTGGGGTGTAGGCTGCTCCCAGAGTGCCTCTTTGGGGTCCCCAGCACCCAGAACAAGGCCCAGATCTCACCGGCAGATAGTCCAAAGGCCAGCTGCCAATCCCCTGCCTGGAGAACCCACTAACAGAAGCCAGGAGCAACTCCCAGAGGCAGGACTGACTCCTATTTTGCCCACACTGCCCACAGAGCTAAGGTAGGGGTGGAGTGGGGGAGGGGGGCTTTCCACCAACGGCCAACTGGTAACCAAACCCACATCGTTTCTAAAACTAGGGCACAGGAGAGAAATGGGAGCAGCAGAATTGTCCCCAAATAGAACGGTGGCTCATCTGGTTCCAGGGCCTCCGGGAACACCTGGCGGGGATGGGGGTGGGGAGGGCAGGTGGCTGCTCCCAAGGCTGTGAAGGGAGATCTGAAGTTTGGAGAACGGGGAGGCCAACACCACTGCAGCCGGAGATGGTGGTGTAGACACCCCGCCCACCTCCCTCAGGGTTAGTCCCAATCCAATCCCACTTGCCCCCACCTACCAACCGGGTGCTCCCTAAACTGTCCCACCTCCCAGCCTTTGCTCACTTGCATCCTCTGCCCAGAATGCTGTCGCCCTGGCTGTTGGTCAGAATCCTGCCCCTCCTTGGCACTGTGGCCACAGACTGGGCACTTGGTATAAGCCTGACACTGGTGGGCACCTGGGGGGAATGAGCTTATCGAATCTTCCCAACAGTCATATGAAGAAAAGACTCCTGCCCCCATCTCACAGATAAGAAAACTGAGGCTCAAAAAGAGAAGCCATTGGCTCAGGACACAGAGCAGAGGAGGCAGGTGGACCAGATGGAAGGTGGTGGGACCTGGGTGGTGGCAGCCAGAGGACCACCCAGGAGGCCTGACAGGGCCTGGTTCACCTTTCTGTGTCAGCCCAGCCTTGGGGACTTGGCATAGCTCACGGCCAGAGGACCTCACTGGCCCAGATAGAACA
Organism: Ovis canadensis; assembly: GCF_042477335.2. Classification (NCBI taxonomy): domain Eukaryota; kingdom Metazoa; phylum Chordata; class Mammalia; order Artiodactyla; family Bovidae; genus Ovis; species Ovis canadensis. The sequence goes on along the minus strand of NC_091257.1, from coordinate 81,660,236 downwards.
AGAGCCCCTACATCCTTCTGACCTTCCCCTTAGAGTGGCTGAGGACTGAGAAGCCACCCTGGGGCAATGTGATACAACTGTCTCCCCTCAAATATGCACAGACCCACCACACAGATGAGAAAACTGAGTCAAGTTTTCCCCTTTTTACAAGGGGACAGTTTCCCCATCTGGGGAGTGCTATGTGCCCCAGGAACTCTCTGGCTGTGATATTCCTCTATGGATTGACCTGGTGGATACTATTTCCTTTCTCTGAGTCTCAGATTTCCTATCTGGAAACGGGAGCTGTGATTCCTCCCCATGTATGCTAAGTTGCTTCAGGCATGTCCGACTCTTTGCAACCCTATGGGCCATAGCCTGCCAAGCTCCTCTATCCAAGGGATTTTCCAAGCAAGCATACTGAAGTGGGTTCCCTTGCCTTCCTCCAGGGGATCTTCCTGACCCAGGGATCAAATCCGCATTTCTTATGTCTCCTGCATTGATAGGCAGATTCTTCATCACTTTTCCAGGACTACCTGGAGAGCCTTGATACAAATTATAATAAAGTAACAGCCAACACATATTGAATGTTTCCTACATGCTTCCATTGCTCAGAGCATCACATAATGCCTCACTTGATCCTTAGAACAAGTCTATGATGCAGACATTACCATCAGGCCTGTTTTTCAAATGGGGAACTGAGGCACGGAGAGGTGAGCTGACTCACAAAGTCACACAGCAAGCATGGAGGCAGAGGAGAAGGCTGTGGGACTGGAGACAGCAGGGGGTGGGGGGGCTTCCCAGGGGAGTCTCCTGCCCTTCATGCTGCCCCAGAGGAACAGTGGGGAGGGGGCTGGAGGAGAGGTCAGGGGTCAGGCAGGAGGAACACAGGACAGGGCAGGGCAGGCCTGCAGTATTCAGGAGGCCCTGGGTCCGCATCCAAGCCACTGTCCTTTTGCTCCTCTGAGCCTCTATTTGGTAAAATGGGGCCAGAACTGCTATCTCGCAGAGACACTGTGGGGACGGGACACAGACATTCGTCTGCCACTGAACAAGAGCTCAACTGTGTGCTCAGGAAAGAAGCCTCAGTGCTGGGCCGACAGCTCACTGCTCCTCCAGGATCTGGGTGGTATCTGTTTCTCTGCTCTGCAGGGGCAGGAAGGCGGCGGGGTACAGCCTACCTCTTCCCTAGTGGGAACCCTCCGAGCTCTGCCAGCTTTCCAGGCTGTGTGACCTCGGACAAATGACTTCACCTCTCTGAACTTCTGGCTCCTCCTTTTGCTACTAAATCAAGGCTTTCACAGGGCCCTGAGGAGGAGGTCCTCCTGGAAGGACTGAGAGCATATGCGGGGAAGGTGGCTCAGTTCAGCCTGCCTATGCGGAGAGAGCAGTGCCTGGCATGATGCTGCCTTGAGACCTCCATGTCTTCATCCTGCCAAATGAAGTCTGCTGGGTTTTTTATTTTGGCTGCGAGGCTTATAGGATCTTAATTTCCTGACCAGAGATTGAACCCCTGCAATGGAAAGACAGAGTCCCAACCACTGGATCACCAGGGAATTCCCCAAATGAAGATTATTAGATGGTCTGTCTCCCTTCCAGCCCTGCTGGGATGATCAAAGGCGATGGTGAAAAGTGCTTGGTAAACTGCAAAGCGTGGCACCCTTGAGAGTGATGACGATCACTGTACTCCCTTAGAGGCAAGAAGAATCCTGTGACTTGCCATCTAAGGTAGAATGTGCTAGAGCCATGAGGGAAGGCAGAGAATGGGGGTTGGGGGACACAGGAGCTTGGAAAGTGTAGACGTGGGTTGGGGCAGAGGGTGGTCAGCCAGAACTTTCCAGAGGCAGAGACATCTCAGTCACATGGAGATGGTGGGAGAGGGCAGGAACGCCTGGCAGTGGGACCCGCAGAGTCAAAGCATGGACGCTAGACTGCCCGGGGCCGGCAGGAAGGCAGCCGATGATTCAGAAAGGTTAACAGGTCACCTGAGTGAAAGGGGAAAGTGGAAGGCGACAGGGTGGAGTGGAGTGGAGGGAAGAGCGTGGTCCAGACCACCACCACGTCCAGGAGCCCTTGCTGTGGGCCCTCGGCTCCTCCAGCCTCTCTCAGCTTCAGCTGTGCCTCCCCCAAAACACACGAGCAGTGACAGTCCCTGACTCCAGGCCCAGCAGGCAGAGATGCAAAGCACGCAGTGCTCAAACAGCAGCCACTTTTGGAGAAATGGACCCATTCAGTAAGGGAGTCCTTGAATGCCAGGGCTCGGGACACTCAAAGGCCTTCACAAGCCACAGGAGGGCAGGCGCTGAGGCGGGAGGTGGGCTCAGGGAGGCTGGAGGGAGCTGGCAGCTTGCAATTGGTCTGGCCACCAAACCTGTCTGTCTATAGTTAACCTCCCCGCCCCCATCCCCGCCCCAGTGGACAAGCCTGGACACGGGCGTCCAGTCTTAGGCCTCAGGGTTCCTGGATTCACTGGCCTGCAGAGACCCAGAATTCCCACCTCATCAGGGAATTACCTTCATAATTACAGGCACTCAGAAATCCTAAGCATGGACTGCGTGGGGGCCCTGCGCCAGAGCAGACACATTCTCTCGCCTGACCCTCAGGCCACCTGGCCAAAGCCGCACTGGCTCTGCCATCCTCACTTCAGAGACGGGGAGACTCATGCTCAGAGGCACCATTTCCCGCAATCACACACAGCAAACAAGGGCACAGCCAGGACTTGAACCCGGAACCCATTCACTCCAAAAATTTGAGTGGAAGTAGTGTCCGTGGAGCACCCATGTTATGCTGATCCTGGGAGCTGGGAGATCCCTGCAAGGCCCAGGACTCCAGATCTGAGTGGAGATCCACCAGCCAGAGCCGGAAGCCCAGGGAGGCAGGATCGCCTGTCAGCCCAGCCACACACCCATGCTATTTCGGGCAAGACCTCAGCTAAGCTGAGCTCTCACTCAGTGGGACTCAGATGCTACACATCAACCAGAAGCCAGAAATCTGGGCTCACACTCTGATGGGTGATTGTGGCTCCAGCTCTTAGCCCCTCTGAGCCTCAGTTTCCTCTTCTGTGTAATAAAAACAAAAATTCCTCCCACCCCCAGATAACACAAAGGATGGAATGAGTCACCTTGCTGTGACCCGGACATTGACATCAGATAGAGTAAAAGTCAAGACCGAGAATTTGGATAAAACAGCCAGAAAGAGGAGCTCCCCAGGTGGTTCAGTGGTAAACAATCTGCTGCCAGTGCAGGAGACCTGGGTTCGACCCCTGGGTCAGGAAGATCCCCCAGAGAAGGAAATGGCCACCCACTCCAGAAGAATTCCACGGACAGAGGAGCCTGGCGGGCTACAGTCCGTAGGGTCACAAAGAGTCGGACACAACAGCAGATCTTGACAGAGCAGACCAAGCTTCCGGACGGCACTCCAACCCCGACTTCCATCCCATTGCCGCAGGAGTCCACCTGCACCAGCCTCACAGCCCAGCAGGTCTGAGGACCCCAAAGACCCATCCCCACAGTCTCTCAACAGCCCCCAGCCCCACTGACATCCCCAGGCCCACCCAGCATCAACAAGGACACGGCCGGAGCCAGGCCCTGGAGACCCCCTGCTAGGATCCCTGTCTCAGAACCTCAGGAGGGAAGAGCCCTCACCAGACAGTTGAGGAACACAAGGAACAGAGCACAAAGAGGCCTGGACAAGATCACTGGACTACTTCTCCTCTCTGGCTTCTCATTTTGTTCTGGAACTTTGCTGGACAGTTTCAAGAGGAGGAGAGGAACTCAGGCCCAGGTTGCAGGGGAAGTCACTTGCTCAAGGTCTTGCAGCAAGGAGCGGGGAAATTGGGGTTCTGACTTCCAGCTCTGGGATCTTCCCCAAGCATCTACTCCTTGACTCAGCCTCCCCGACCCCTGCATTGTACTGTGGGGCTGTATTGCGAACAAGCTGGCTGGGTGGGGAGAGCCCTGGATGAGAAGATAGGAGATGTGCATTTTTCACCCTGCTTGAATACTATGTCCTGCGTCTTTCTGGCCTCAATTCCCCCATCTGTAAAAAGAGAAGCTCAGAATAGATCAGGAAAGACAAACTCATGGCACATACACAGTGATATCTAACATTATTAATCTATCACAGCACCCTTTCCCGTGAAGCCTCAGACTGGGCCGCAGCATGTTTTTTAACAGAGCAGTCCAGGTCTGGGGGATCTGAGTCCCAGGGCCATCCCTAGATTGGGCAACATATGAGTCCTCCCCAAGGGAGGGGAGGGTTTCCCAGGTGGCGCTAGTGGTAAAGAACCCAACTGCCAGTGCAGGAGACACAAGAGACATGGGTTCGATCCCTGGATCAGGAAGATCCCCTGGATGAGGGCATGGCAACCCACTCCAGTATTCTTGCCTGGAGAATCCCACGGACAGAGGAGCCTGGCAGGCTACATCCATAGGGTTGCAAAGACTCAGACATGACTAAAGTGACTTAGCATGTGCGCAAGGGAGGAGAAGGGAGAAAGAAAGACGTAACATTTACTGGACATCCAGTAGTTTCAAGTGCTGAGAGACATTTGTTGATTTAATCCTAAGGAGGGAGGTGACGTTCAGAGAGGCTGAGTGATCTGCCTTTGGACAGACAGCTGGGAACCCGGCCTTGAACACAGGGGAGGTACCTCTGGGGTCACCCCCCCCCCAGGAATAGTGATGCAGAGCCAGCCACCAGGTGAGAGCCTAGGTTATGGCCTCACCTCGTCCTCCTTTTGGACCTACTAAGTGCAAGCCCCATGCCCATTTTACAGCATTAGAAACTGAGTCACAGGAAGGGGGTGTCAGCTGCCAGAAAACGATGGACTTGACCATGTATCTAGCTGTTCCCACCATTCATCCAGCTAATGTAAACGCTTTATTTCAGTCCCCTTGGGACACCCCAGGAGCCATGACTCATACCATCCCACTTCATAGATGAGGAAATTGAAGTGCCCCCAAAGGAAGCGGTCCCCAACCCTCTAGGGGCTCAAGTGGAGACCAGAGTGGTTTACCATGGAGATAAGTGGGGAGGAGCAGCGGAGGGGAAGTAAAGGGCTGGGGGAACCCAGGAGAGATAGAGGCTGGGTGGCCACACAGCTAAGGCAGGAAGTGAGGCTCTGGTCAAAAGGCCCAGGGCAGGGGGCGGAGGCCTCTGAAGGGTCTCTTAGGACTAGGAGCCCAGAGCCCCAAGCCTAGGTTCAGCTCTGTCACTTGGCAACTGGGAGACCCTACCAAGTGTCTTCCCCCTCCGGGTCTCAGTATTCACAGGTAGAAAAATGGCTAATATCACTGAAGGCAAGGTTTCCAAAAGTTGGGACAAGCTGGACCCATAGAGCTCTCCCCAACTCAGCCTCCTCACACACAGGGCAAAGCAGGACTCCGGTCACCCAGTAAATGGACGGCCTTGGCCACCAACATCCTTTCTGAGGCCAGCACCTTCAGAATTAGTGAGCCCATTCCCTTGAAGCCTTCATGGGACAGCTGCAGAGGGGTCAACTCATCGAGGCAACTAACCCTCCCAGTGTTCACACTGCACAGGGCAGGGCCCACTTCCCTGAGGACCTGCTGGTTCCAAGCATTAGGCTTACAGCCCTCCTTGAACCCTCACCCCATAGGGAGATATTTACTGTTCCCATTTTCAAGACAAGGAAGCTAAGTCTCAGAAAGACAGGATGAACGAGCCAAGGACACCTGGCAAGCAGGCATGGTCAGAACTTGAATGCAGGCCTGTCTGACTCCTGAGCCCTTACTGTACCTTAGTCTCCAGCTCCCCAGCCAACTGCTTCCTGCTCCCAGCCTCCATCCAGCCACTCTGCATGGCACTGCCCCTACCCTGGCTCTTACCCTCTCCTGCTTTCCTGCTACAGAACTCCTACTCTACTTTCAAAGCCCAGCCTCCAGTGCCTCCTCCTCTTGACACCTGATCTACGCCCCCACAGAATATGTGGAGTCCAGCCCACAGATTTACTTCTCCCAGGTGACTTGGTCAGCTCAGACCTCCCTGGTCCCCAAATTGGAGCTGTTCACACAGGCGACACCAATTGGCGCCTTGTGCGAAGATGGAAGCCAGACTCCTTCCCAAGGCCCATGTGGCCCCACATGGCTCAGCCCTGCTGATAACATCCCCTCGTTTCACCTCTCATCTGCTCGTCTTAATTTTCTGTGCTCCAGACTCACAAGCTCTCCCATTGTTTCTCCAGAACAGCACACACTCCCCACCTCAGGGCCTTTGCACATGAGTTCCCTCTGCCTGGTAAGCCCTATCCCCAGCTCCACGCCTGGCGGACTCCTCTATGCTTCTTTCATGACTTTTCTGCACCCCACACCTCTCTCTCAACCCTTATCACATCTGTGATTATATATTCATTTACTTGGTAACTTGTTTGCTATTATACTTGGCTCACCCTCTAGACTTACATTTCTGGGCAGCCAGGACTGTTCACAATTCCCCAGCAAGGACCCACCCAAACTGACCACTCCCACACACGTCCCAGAGCCTCCCCCAGGGGCCCTGGGACATGTCTGAGCTGAAAGGAAGAAAAGAGTACTGTGTCCCCTTCTTTGTTGAGGAAAATGTTGCTCCCCGCCCCCCGCCCCTGTCACCACCTCCTGGAAGCCTCCCAAGGTCTCCTACAGCTCCCACTGCTAACCCATCACACACTGCTCACCTCAAGATCAAAGCCCGTAGAACATCATAGGTACTCAACACAGGGCCATGGATGCTTGTATCTCGGCAGGTTTGGGAAAATGGGGTCAGTTGAGGTTCAGGGAATGGGTGGTTGGTCACAGGCCACTGAGCCGTCTCCTTCCTGGCTCCTGGGGTTTGAGGGAGCCAGACAACCTCCCCCCACCCACCACCCCACCACTCCCAGGTCAGGTCACAATCAGGGTAGAAGCCAAAGCAGGAACTGGCTATGCACTGGGGATACTTCACGCCTGGGAAGAGGCTAGGGGAGAGGAGGAGAAAGCTGGGAGGCCTTCCTGGAAGAGGTGGGCCTTAAACGAAGCCTTAAAGAGCAAAAGCAGACAAGCAGCTCTTAGAGGAGAGGGCACTCCCGGCAGGGAAACCCTCAGGAGCAAAGGCCCTGGAGTCACACAGGAGGGCCTAGGCAGGCAGTCAGCTGAGAGGTGACACACTGTAAATCATTTCCTTGGGTGGAAAGACCACATCACCACAGCACACCACCTCACCCAAAGGGCCTCGTGGCATCCACACAATCACTCATCCGAGTCTCTTCCAACACTGTCGTGTGCCTGGTCCCATACTGAGAAACACCCATTCCTCCATCACGGGAAGGGAACAAGGACAGCCCGACCGGGCACTCTGAGCTCTAGGCTCTCATTCCAGCTTCAAACTATGTGGCTCGGTCAAGTCACTTCCGCTCTCAGAGCCTCAGTTTCTTCCCCAGCAAAAAGGGGATACACAAAAGTCCCTACCTCCTAGGAGGTACTCGATAGATGTTAGCAGCTATCATTCTCACAAGCCCATTTTATACTGAACAAACCTGAGGCCAGAAGGAGAAGCGAGTTGTCTCAAGTGCTGGGCGGCAAGACTGCACTGAGGCTGGTTCCTCCTCAAGGGGTTAGGAGGTGGCTTTGGGGACACCGATCCACCCTCTTCTGGAATAAGCCCCACAAGAGCCAGCCATCTCATCTCATGCCCATCTTTTTCAGGCCATTCATCCAGTGCCATGCTCATTTATTGAACACCTACTACATGCCAAGGCCCTACCTGCAGAAGTGCCTACAGGTTTCCCCTGGGGATCCCCACCGCACACAAGCAGACTCAGAGGGGCGGTCCTTTGGCCCAGGTAGCCCAGTGTGACCAGAAGCGGAGGTCTTGTCTCTCCAGCCAGAAAGCCAAGATGAGGGTCAGCAACAGCGTCAGCCTGCTCCATTCTTAAAATCAAGTCTGATCTCAGCTGACTGAAGCCAGGCCTGGAGTCACCCCAGGTGATCCAGAGACCAATGCCCCAACTGGACAGAGTCCCTGAAGCCGGGGACACCTCACCCAGGGCCCCACAGGCTCTGCCGACTCTCAAGTCCGCCTGAAGTCCCCAGAGGTTGAACTGCTACCCCACAGGTGAGCCCCTTCTGTTCACCCAGTCCTTCCACCAGCCCAGTAGGCTCAGCCAGGCCCACAGCTGGACCTGACAAGGGCCCCCAGCTCAGAGAGGGCAGGCAGTTGTTCAAGGAAGCACAGCAGGGCAGGAAAGCGGAGCCCCCACTGGGACTCAAACCCACCACCAACCCCAGCCCAGGCAGGCAGATGGACCCGGCCTGGGGGCCAAATCTTAAACTTTTGCCAACTTCTGAGCAGACAGGAGGTAGGGCCTGCCCAGAGAGGAGGCTGGGGGCTGTGGGCAGCTGGGACCAACCACAGTTTGGCCCAGTCCTTTCCAGGCCGGCAGCACCAGGCCCTACCCAAGGCCCCACGAGGACAAGGAGATCCTGGTGTTCTGGCCCGGCACCCCCTGCCCGGCGCCCCCCCAGGCCCACCCTGCCGGCCCTTCTCCACCTCCCATCCCGGGCTGGGGGCGCCAGGCTGGGTAGCGGCGGCCAGAGGCGGCGCCGACTGGTTCAGATTTCAGATTTGGCCTAGACCTGGCCTGGGGGCTCGGGACCGGCTCGCTGCTCTCAGGGGGCCCGCAGAGGGAGCGTGAGCGGGAGGGGGGGGTCCTCGCGAGGACAAGACCCCTACGCCCCCCACCAAACCCCTCCCCCCCCCGCGGCATCACAACAAAAGGCCGCGCCAGACAAGTCCCTGTGCGCCCGCCCTGCGCCCCGGGATCGCCGCTTGGCTCGAGGGGTGAGGTTTGGAGGTGGGCAGGAGCCCCCGCGGCCCAGCGATCGGACGCCAGGGTGGTCCCCGGGCGGGGGGCTCCCTCACGCGGGCCGGGAGCCGGGGCCGGCGGAGGGGCGGGGGGCGCTCACCTGGACCGGCAGGCAGACGGACGCACCGGGCAGACAGACGCACTGGAGGACGGACCGCCGGACGGCCAGGGGTTCGGGCACACGGCGGCCTGGCCGCTCCGGCTCCCGGGCCGGAATGGATTCCGGGCCGGGAGAGACAGATCGAGAGAGAAAGGGAGGCGGAGGAGGAGGAGGAGGCGGCGGCCCGGGGAGGGGAAGAGGAGGGAGGGAGCGCGCGAGCAGGGAGGAGGGGCCCGGCAGGCCGCCGGGAGGGGGAGGAAGAAGGAAGCGTGCCGGGACGGGTCCCCGCCGGTGACCTGGGAGAGTCCCGCGCGCGGCCTCCCCACGCCCGGGGTCCCGGCGGCCAGGGAATGGAAGGGCGGGGGCTCCGGCCACGGAAGCCCCGCCCCCTACCCCGCCCTGAGAGTGCTCCCTTCCCATGGGGCACCCACCCATCAGCTCTCAAGCCAAAATACCCTCCCCAACTCCTCCCAACCCACCCACCCAACTGACCCCAAGTCTACCTCTCATGAAATTATTACTGATAATCAGTAACAGCAGCACTGATGGAGAACTCATTCCTTACCCGGTGCCATGCTAAGCTGTTCAGGTCAACTTTAGGATCTATTCCTACCAACCAAGTGGGCTGGGCAGGCCAATGATCACCCCCATTTTACAGATGAAGAAACTGAGGCACAGAGAAGGGACTCACCTGACAAAAGCCAGGTCTTGGACCCTGGCCTTGACCTGAATTTCCCAAACTGGGGACTGAGACAGGCAGGACAGTGTGGTAAGGAGCAGCATTTTTATCTTAATAGCTATGCGTTCGTTTTAAAGTGCATCAGAAGAAAAAAAAAAAAAGTAACTAAGAAGCCAATAAGTTCCAGATAAGGAACTTATAAAGGGCTTCCAGTAAGCCCCTTGCTGCTGCTGCTGCTAGGTTGCTTCAGTCGTGTCCGACTCTGTGCGACCCCACAGACGGCAGCCCACCAGGCTCCACCACCGTCACTGGGACTCTCCAGGCGAGAACACTGGAGTGGGTTGCCATTTCCTTCTCCAATGCATGAAAGGGAAAAGTGAAAGTGAAGTCACTCAGTCGTGTCCGACTCTTAGCGACCCCTTGGGCTGCAGCCTACCAGGCTCCTCCGCCCATGGGATTTTCCAGGCAAGAGTACTGGAGTGGGGTGCCATTGCCTTCTCCAAGTAAGCCCCTTAGGAGGGGCCAAAGCAGGTATTCAGTGGCAATTATACTCAGTGGTAAAGAACCTGCCTGCCAGGGCAGGAGACGTGGGTTCGATCCCTGGCTCGGGAAGATCCCCTAGAGAAGGGAATGGCAACCCACTCCAGTATTCTTGCCTGGAAAATTCCACGAACAGAGGAGCCTGGTGGCAGGTTTCAGTTCATGGGATTGCAAAGAGTCAAACGCAACTGAGCACATGTGCTAGTCCTGCCTTTGGCTTTTCACAGGTCCTCCTGGGATTACTGCACAGGGGAAGGTGGGCCTGAATCCAGCTTTAAATGCCACCATCTGCCTCTGTTTTCCTTCTCTGAAAGTTTTCCCATTTCACAGATGGGAAAGTAAAGCCCAGTCCAGGTCAAATGGTAGAAGCCTGGACTTCTCCTGAGAGGAGCAGGGAGGGAAACTCAAGACTGTGGGAGGCAAGGGCCTCAGGGTACAGTACAGTACCTGGGAGACCAGGAATGAGCAAGGCCTTAAGCTGGACTGATCTGGGTTCAAATCTAGACTGGTTGCCCAGCTGCTGTACCTTCTACGAGTCCATCACCTTCCCCAGCCCAGGTCCCCTCGCCTATGAAACGGGAGTAAACATGTCCACAGACAACTTCCGGGAAGGTTAGAACTGACAAGAGTGAGGGTGGCGAGGTTGTGCTCAACAAAGGTAAAGCGCTTATGGTTGGTAAACTGAGGCCAGAAGGGGAAGGGGCTGCTTGAAGTCCCACAGCAAGTCAGCAAGAGAGCCAGCACCAGAAGCCAACCCCGGCTGGTGAAATGGCTGCAGGTATTTGCAAGGCTGGCTTAAAGATTAACCCCAGCTTCCTAGGATATGCTGGGCGGGGCCCTACCTGGAGGAGCAGGTTTCTCAGCCGTCATTCACTCCTCAGACAGGCCTGCAGGCCTTTACTGGGGGGCCTGGGCTCAGGGCGGGGTGTTCATCCAGTGGTGTGCTGAAGCTGGCTCTTCTCTCGTGCAGGAGCAGATTGGGTTCATCTCTTCCCAACTCCACATTCAGTGATATCATCCTGGTAGCTTGACGTCAGCAGAAGTGGAACTTTTAACACCGCAGAAACCAGCAGACATGACAAATCAAAGCTTTTTTTTTTTTTTTAATTCCAGAGAGCTGGTTGTTAAATATTTACCAGCCCATCACTAAATTCATCCCCAGGAGTTCAGTCGAAAGTTCTGGGCTTCTTCTAAAGCTTGGATAACAAGAGTGCTTAAAAGCATAGACTTCAGACCCACAGACCTCAGTTCAAGTCCCGTCTCTGCCACTCCATGGTTACCTCTCCTTGAGGGGAGCAGAGTTTCTCTGAGCCTCACTATGCCAACCTGCAAAAGGAGCTAAAGAGAGTGCTCCCCTCAGAAGACTCACGTGAACGTGAAATGAAGCGATGTCCCCTCAGTGTGTCTCAGCCCTTTTCACACCCTACCACTGTCTTGGAGGAGAGGGGGCAGCTGGGACCCCTCTTGGCTCTGTGAGCGCATATGTGGCCTTCCACCTGGAGCCACCAGTGGCTTGGCTCAGCCACTGAGGTTCTCAGGAGGTCTTTTGGGAGGATGTGGCTAGCACGGTGGTTTCATGATTGAGCGTTGGAAGAGTTCGTTATTTTCAACCACCCCTCTGGGTCTTCACTCAGGCTGTAACCCCCACCAGGAATGCTCGCCCCACCTCTCTAGCTTCCCGACCCTCGCTGTCCATCATGGTCCTAAGTAAGTGTGGCCTCCTCCAGGATAAGTTTCCTGACAATCCTCTGCTGGAGGCACACCCCGAGCCATTTGGGAGTGTCTGTCCCCACCCAGAGGGCAGGGACTCTGGCCTGTCCCCTGGCACAGAGTAGGCACTGCCAAGCGACACTCTCTGGCCAAGAGAGCGCTGGGATTAGGGATATACATACAAGAGTTCTAACTCTTCCATTCATTGACTATGTGATCCTGCCCTCTCTGAGCCTCAGTTTACTCATCAATAAATTGGGAGCAATACCCTTACCAGGATTATGCAGGTGCAAGAGCTGCTTGCTGGTCTGGCCTGGGGAACTGGTGACTGACTCTTTGTATATTATTTTGCTTAAAAGATTGTTAGTAAAACAGCAGCTCATTGCTTCATACCTGCCAATCATTCATCTTTGTCCATGAACGGCAAACACTGGTCACCGATAATATACCCAGCCCCGTGCCAGGCCTGGAACACCAAGAGGGATAATCTCCCAACCCCAAGCACCCAGCAGATGACAGATGTTATTGATGTCAACACCGTGGAGATGGTGAGCACCAGCTGTATACAGTTCTCTGTCTCTGGAAACCTCCTCTCTTTTCCTCCCCCCAACTTGGGTCAAAGCCACAACTGAGGGCAGGATGAAGCATATGGAGTGAGGCCTGTCTCCTCACAGCTGGCAGCAGACCTGTGGCAAGAGTTTTCCCATGCGATGGGAACAGGGCACTGCCTGCACCTCCCCCAGGCTATTCGCCTCACCCACCCTGAGCCCAGCACATCCTTGGAAAGCCACTGGGAAGCTGACCCATCCCAGGCGCTGGGTGGGAAATTCCAGACCCGCCCTCTCATTCCCTAGATAGTCTGCTGCAATTCGAAGAACCAGGCTCAGGGCTACAGGACAAGGTAGAAAAGAAGACAGACTCTGGCCTGAGGCTGTGAAATGGGTTTGGCACCTCTCCTGGCGCTACAATTTACAGTTTACACAGAGATGTCCAGTGCATCAGCCTCGCTAACTGCTCGGGCCTTTCTTGGGAAGCCTCAATCAGTTCAGTTCAGTTCAGTCGCTCAGTCGCGTCTGACTCTTTGTGACCCCATGGACTGCAGCACACCAGGCTTCCCTGTCCATTGCCAACTCCCGGAGTTTGCTCAAACTCATGTCCATTGAGTCGCTGATGCCATCGAACCATCTCATCCTCTGTCATCCCCTTCTCCTGCCTTCAATCTTTCCCAGCTTCAGGGTCTTTCCCCATGAGTCAGTTCTTTGCATCACGTGGCCAAAATACTGGAGTTTCAGCTTCAGCATCAGTCCTGCCAATGAATATTCAGGACTGATTTCCTTTAGGATGGACTGGTTGGATCTCCTTGCTGTCCAAGGGACTCTCAAGAGTCTCCTCCAACACCACAGTTCAAAAGCATCAATTCTTCGGCACTCAGCTTTTTTTAGAGTCTTAACTCTCACATCCATACATGACTACTGGAAAAACCGTAGCCTTGACTATGGGAAGCATGACTTTGACTATGGGAAGCCTGCCTCCCTGTTATCACAGCAGCTTGTTCCACCCTGAAGCTCCTGCTCTGGTCCGTCTGCCTGGAATGCCCTCTCCCCGCCAGCCCCTGGCTAAGCCTTACTCTTCCTTCCTCTGGTCAGTCAATATTTACCGAGCGTCTACTGTATGCTAGGATCTGTGCTCTGCACATTCACCTCTGGGATTCAGTAGTGAACAAGCCAAGTCTGGTCTCTGCCTTGGAGATATTCACAGTCTGGAGGAGCGGGGAAGAGTGGTGGTGTGGTGGTTGGCACAGTGATGGGCAAGCATTGGGGGGTGGAGGGAAGGGGCTCTGACTCTGCATGTGTGATGGAGTCCAGGTGAAGGAAGGAGGATGGCTATGGAGACTATAGAAGCCAGAGGAAGTAGTTGCAGATGAAAGATGGGCAGAGAAGGCGTGAGCAAAGACACAGAGGCTGAAAACCCTGTTTGGAAGCAAGCGCAGGCAGAGCTAAAGGAGCACAGTGGAATGAGCAGTGGGCGCCTGGGCTGGGGGAAGGGAGGTGGGAAGGGAGGCTGGGGGAGCCCTGAAGGTGCTTGAATGTCAGGCTTGGCTTCTGTCCTGGAGGCAATGGGGAGCCATGGAGGGTTGGCCCAGAGGTGCTGTCCCTGAGCAGGGAGCAGATGGAGGGGTGGGAGGAGCAGTCTGTGGGGCTCTGGGCTGATGGCAACTACAGCTGAGGACCAGGGGAGATGGAGCCCCTGGCTTACAGGGTGTATGTGTGTGTGCGGAGGTGGGTGGGGGCACAAACCTATATTCCAGGCAGTGAGGCCAAACTGGCCCGAAGGCCTAAGACCCAGGATGCCAAGGGAGTGCCCCCAATCCCATGAGAGCTGGGAGCAAGTAAGCATATGTGTCCTCAGAGGCCGAGCTCTGGAGAGGTGGTCAGCCAACTGCAGGCTCCTGCAGCATCTGCCCACCTCCAGGGAGGGATGGAGACAGTGAGCACCTGAGCAGATAGAGCCCAAGTGAAGACCAATGAGTGACCGCGCTGACCTCTGAATGCCACCCGGCACACCTAGAATCCTTGTGGCCCACCTTCTGGGTCTGTATGGTCACTTCACAGGTGGAAATGTGTGATTTCAATTTCTATTCTCAGCCTGGAGTCTGGAGACAGAACAGAAGCTGCCCATGTGAAAATAGGGGAGACTCTTGTCCTCCCCCCTCAAGAAACTCAGCTATTCATCTCATCACTCCCATCAGTTGAGGCCCAGAGAGGGACAGACACTCTCCCAAGGTCACACAGAGAGTTACTGGCCAGCAGAACCTGCCCTCCTCCACCCCAAGCCTCCTTCCGCCATAATCTCAGAATGTTTGTGAGAAAAGATAAAAGGAACCAGGGCCCTTGATCTGCCTGGCCTGGCAGGAGGGTAGAGGGCAGGGCGGAAATCTGCAGCCAGAGCTGTGACCCCAGACATCAGAGGGGGTGAGAAACCTGCTGAGCTGAGAGGAGACAGTCTGCAACAGGAGGGCTTCAAAGAATGCTTGTGAAAATAATCAGCATCGCAACAGCCCACAGTGACAGTGTCCGGAGCCCCCTGTTCTGGGGTCTCTGCATAGCAATGTGCTTGTTCTTCACCGCACTACAGGGTGGGAGCTATTGTTATTCCTGTTTTACAGATGAGAAAACTGAGGCGAGGCAAGGCGATGTGCCCCGGGGAGGGAGGACAGGACCTTAATCTCAAGCCCTCCTGAGTCTGAAACTCAGGCTCTGTGGTTCTGTCCCACCCAGACCTTGGACGTATTTCACGTCCAGTAGGGAGAGGCGGGACCCACAGAGCTGGACGCCACCCCTGACCCCTCCTACCCTGAGCCTCCGCTTCCATCTCTTGGAATGTCTCCATCTCCCACATTTCCCAGGTCTGTTGGATAGATGGAACGTAGCAATGTTCTGTGGGAGTACTTTGAAAAGTAGATACTAAAGAAGAAAAAAATGGTAACTCAAGGAAGGGTGCATAACTCCCAGCTCATTAGATGGGGGGTGCTCACCGCGCCTTCCTTCCTCCGAGAGAGGACAGCATGGGGTAGGAGGCAGTAACAGTACCTTGGAGAGACCTGACAAACACTCCCTCAGCCAGGTGGTCAAGATCTACATCAACAGAGATAGGTCACGATGATAATATGTGCCCTTGATATGATATGACGAACATAGCACTTCACCTCTGTGGTCTTCCTCCCCCAAATCCCCAATCTCAATGTCATCATGAGAAAGACATCAGACACAGTCCAAAGACATTCTACTAAACAGCAGACCAGTTCTCCTCTAAACTGTCAAGGTCATAGAAAACAAGGAAAGTCCAAGAAATTTTCACAGCCAAGAGGAGCAGAAGGAGACACTTTGATAAAATGTAATATGACATCCTGGTTGGGATTCTGGAACAGAAAAAGGACATTAGGGGAAAACCTAGCACTCTGAGTGAACTATGGACCTTAGTTAACGATAGTACACTGAGATTGGCTCATTCATTGGAACAAATCTACCATCCTGATGGAAGATGGCAGTTATAGGGGCAACCAGTTGGGGAATATATGCCATGTTGGGCTTCCCTGGTGGCTCAGCGGTAAAAAATCTGCCTGCAATGCAGGAGATGAGGGTTCGATCCCTGGGTGGGGAAATCCCCTGGAGAAGGAGATAGCAACCCATTCCAGTAGTCTTGCCTGGGAAATCCCATGGACAGAGGAGCCTGGTGGGCTTCAGTCCATGGGGTCCCAAGAGTCGGGCATGATTTAGTGACTAAAACCACTGCCACCATATGCTACGTTATGTTCTTTAACAAAGGACAGAATTTTAGGATAGGCAGGAAGCCAAGAGAGTTGCCACTAAACATTTCCTTTTAAAACTTGGAAAACCAAGGACTGGGGAATGGAAGAGATTTTCCTAAGGTCATGTGCAAGTTCATGACAGCCTGAACTAGGATCAAGTGTTCTGGATGGCACAGGTATTTATCAAACACCTACTGTACACAGGACACCAGCCTAGGTCCTTGAGAGTTTCAGAGTTTTGTCCGTAGGTCAGCACCTTCCCTGGGCTAAGTGTGCAGGGATACAGACCCTGCCCATTGAGGGCTCTCAAACCAGAAGGGGAAACAGATACTGAAACACCCTGAGCAGGAGAGCCAGAGAGCCATGAACTTCCATGTTCGGAAGATTCAGCCCCACCATCTGCAACCCACGTGATCTCGCTAAGCCTCACGATGCTGTTTCATGGAAAGGAGCTGGTAATGGAACCTTCTCTCTGTGATGCTCAATGATGCTAAGAGGAGGCAATAAGGTGTTGGAGCTCTGGGGGATCTAATACAGCACTTTTGGCACTGAAATTTCTCAACAAACAATGATTCCTTATTTTCAAGTGCAGTCTGAGTGCTGGAAAGCTCAGAGAGGGAGCGATTTGTCAAGTCGCTTTGGTGGGGCTTTCTTGAGGGCTTCCTAGGTGAAGGACCTTTCAATTGGGTCTTGAAGGATGGGAAGAAGTTTGCCAGGGAGAGAGGATGTGGAAACTGCAGCCCCAGCCACCAGAGTTCACCACCTGGTCTGGCAGAGAAGGAAATGCATCGAGCAGCTCCCTGAGGGCATTCCCACGGGACGGGACTTCCCCATTTCTTGGTCTTGGTGCCTCCTTCCTGACCTCCCCTGGGCTTTCGGGTTCACCACTGCCTTGAATCAAGGGCAGAGGCAGTGGGGATGGGCGAGGGTGGGGGCGGCCACCAGAGCTGAACAACTCCAGGACTGTCTGGAAATGAAACCCAGCCCTGCCTCCCACTCACCAGCTGAGCGTCGCTTATACAACTTCCTCCTTCTGCTCTTGTTCAGGAATTACCCCGGGGCCGGGCTCTGCTGGTTGGGGGGACTGCCCCAAAGTCTGGGCTCGGAGCCTCCTGGGGTCTGCTCTGGTCACTCAAAGACTCAGACACTTGGTCTCGTGTCCCGCCCCTGCCCTCCAAAGTATACTTTCTCCTTCCTACCTCCATTCATCTGCCCGTGATTGCCCTCCCTCTCCCCTCCGCTGGTCCAAACCCCAGTTGCCCTCCTCAGCCCATCCTAAGCTCCTCCCAGAGGGCTTCTGCGTAGACCCCTCCTGGTCCCTGTATCCTCTCTACCCATTCATGCCTTCTGCCTGGCAGGCAGATCAGCAGCGAGCAAGACTGGCACGAACCCTGTCTTTGCAGTGGGGGCCTCTAGGCTCTATGTCCCATGCATCCTGCAGGTTCTGTCCACACCTGGGGTGGGGAATCGGAAGTCTGGTACAGCCTCTGCATCATGTGATCTTGGGCAAGTCCCTTCCTCTGTCTGGCCAGCATTGTTTCCATAGCTGCTGAGGGGAAATGTTCAATGCCACGTCTAGGGAGCCTTAATTAAGGGAACAGGCAGGGGAGATGGGAAGGGTTGCCCCACCAACCCCCATTCTGTCGACCCCAATACAAAGCTTCCCTCTGAGTGGAACGGGCAAAAGGCAGACTCAGAGCTTCAGTTTATCAGAATTTATGGGGGCCTGGGAAAAGAGCCTACGAGGTGGCCAGATATCATGATTAAGAGCAACTATGAAGACAGGACTTTGAATCCTGCCTGGATAGTTCTGTGACCTTGGGCAAGGCACCTGACCCTGTCATCCTCACTGGTATCATTTGTAAACTAGGGGTAACTGTACACATTTCCTTTGGTTTTTAGTGATTAGCATGACACATGCTTCTTCTTCTTATTCAGTCACTCAGCCGTGTCCAACTCTTTGTCACCCCAGGGACCGCAGCACACCAGGCTCCCCTGTCCTTCAGTATCTCCTGGAACTTGCTCAAACTCATGTCGATTGAGTCGACGATGCCATCCAACAACCTCGTCCTCTGTCACCCTCCTCTCCTCCTGCCCACAACCTTTCCCAGCATCGGGGTCTTTTCTAATGAGTAGGCTCTTCATATCAGGTAGCCAAAGTATTGGAGATTTCAGCTTTAACATCAGTACGTATTGAATATTCAGGCCTAATTTCCTTTAGGATTGAGTGGTTTGATCTCCTGGCTCTCCAAGGGACTCTGAAGAGTCTTCTCCAGCACCACAGTTGAAAAGCATCAGTTCTTTGGCACTTAGCCTTCTTTATGGGGCTATGACACATACTAGATGCTCAGTAAATGGATATTATTGCTGTTGTTGTTATTATTATTTCTGGTGTAGCCAGTTTACAGTTCCATTACAAAAGTGGACAGCTGTAACAGTCTTAAAATTAGCAGTGTACATCTATGTATTTTGCCCTGGAAAGAGTTCATACTCTACTAGTACATTTAAATGTTATAGTATTAACAATATAATCCCATTTCTGTTTTTAAAAAAATGTGGGAGTAGGGAAAATAAAAGGAATAAACACTACCATGTTTCGAGCAGTTGTCCCGGGGGTAGGGTGTGAGGGGGCAACTCACAGATGAGCTTAATGATTTTTTCTTCTGTGCTTATCTTTATGTTTTAAATTTTCTAAAATGAGGTCATGATTTTTGTTGTTGTTCAGTTGCTCATTCGTGTCAGGCTCTGCAACCCCACGAACTGTAGCACACAAGGCTTCCCTGTCCCTCCCCATCTCCCAGAGCTTGTTCAAACTCATATCCATTGAGTCAGTGATGCCATCCAACCATCTCATCCTCGGTCGTCCCCTTCTCCTCCTGCCTTCAATCTTTCCCAGCATCCGGGTCTTTTCTGATGAGTTGGCTCTTGCATCAGGTGGCCAAAGTATTGGCACATCAGCTTCAACATCAGTCCTTCCAGTGAATATTCAGGATTGGTTGAGGTTGTGATACGGGGGCAATAGAAAGTGATAGAGATTATCTGTGACTTGACTGGCTGCCTCACTGGTCTGGACGCCCAGGGCCAGGCCTGGTCGTAGACTCCACAGCTCAGGGTTCCTGGGGCCAAGGTCCATGAGGGTGAGCTGGCCCTGCACCTGGCCTCTCCCTACCCACTCTGGGTGACCTACCCCCACCCTCCACCCCCAAGTGCCTCCACCTGGGATCCTGTGGCTCATTTTGCTCCTGGCCCCACCTGATGAGGAAGAGCCAGGCTCCCAGGGGAAGTGCTTGGTTCTCTTCCATGATGTTCTGGGGCCCTGCTATTTCCCTTTCCCTTGACCTTGGCTCACCCTGTGTATGTCCACAAGCCCTTGCAGGATGGGGCAGAGGCAGGTAATGAGGAGGGGGTGCTCCTTGGCCCGGGGCCTGGGTCTGGGGCCGAGGGCACAGCCCGCAGTAGCCCAGGAGGAGCCCACAGTCTACAGGCTCCCACTCATCCCTGTCTCGGTCCAGTTCTCCCAAAGCAGAGCCTGAGGCCGCAGTCCTCTGGGAAGGGATCGCAGAAGCTGCAGGGAAGGGACAGGAAGAGACACGGAAGAGGACAAGCCAATAAAGGAGGCTGATCCAGGTCACTGCCGGAGGCCACAGGCGCTCCAGTTCCTCTGAGACCTCAAATGAGTCTCAACACGCCTCCACAACTGTCCATCCTATGGGGATTTTGTCCCTCACTTCTGACTCCCTTTGGCTTCAGGATAGCCCCCGGGCTGTTAACTCCCTCACATTCCATGACCAAGCCTGCTCCCTGCCTCCAGAGAGCCAGAGGGAGAAGAGTCCAGAAGGGAGCACCCAGCCAGCTTCACCCCAGCCCCACTCCCATGTCTTGGTCTCTCTTTAGAGCTTTGGACCCGTCTGTCCATCATCCTCCAGATCCTTCCCCAGGACACGCTCCCCTCCCCCACTCTGGCATCCTGGATACTCCCCCACCCCCGGAGCCCAGGTGGGCTTGGAGCATCCAGACAGCATCCCGGCCTCTTCATGATCTCCCGGCCTCTGGTCTCTGCATCCCCCACTCTTCCTCTAACAGCCCTCACTTTCCTATTTTCAGAACACAACTCTGTCCTTCAGTGGCTCCCCTGTGGCCTCAGGCCACAGCCCATAAAGGAGGCCACACAGGGCCGGACAGCCTCTCCAGTCCTGTCTGCATCCTCCCCAGGGCTGAACTGAACCAGCAGCACTGTCTCACCTTTGCTCTCTGTTCCACAAGGGATGATCCTTTCCCCGCCTCTCCTCCCAGGTTAATCCTCTTCATGCTTTGGCCCCTCCCCTGACCCTCCGCTAGGCTTCCCTGGTGGTTCAGTTGGTAAAGAATCTGCCTGCAATGCTAGAGACCAGAGTTTGATCCCTGGGTCTGGAAGATCTCCTGGAGAATGGCATGGCAACTCACTCCAGTATTCATGCCTGGAGAATCCCATGGACAGAGGAGCCTGGTGGGCTATAGCCATGGGGATGCAAAGAGTCAGATACAACTGAGCCACAAATACGCACACATGGTGATTCCCCCAGGCTGGGTCAAAGTTTCACAAACCTCATCTGCCTGTCTCACAAGCAATGTTCAGTTGACCATTCCCCCCACCACAGGCCAAGAGCTCCAAGCGGGTAGAGTTTGGGCCGGGGTCATCCTTGTACCCCAGCACTGCCCCCCCTTACCCACAGGGCTTGACACTGAACAGGCCCCAGGCTTGTCAGGACAGGAATCTCAGGCCTGGATTTCCCAGCTCCACAGAAACACTGCCAGGCCTGTCTCGGCCCCTGCCTGAGGCTAACACATTCTCTCAGCCTTCCACACCAGGAACTGGGCCAGCCACTCAGGTCACACTCCAAGTCTGGCCTCACCTTCTCCCCGTACTCCTGCTGGCTCAGGGAGGGGCTTGGGAGGGTAGGGGAGCCCAGCAGGAGCCAGAGAGGAACCCGGCCTTCCCTGTCTGATGCCTCTCCCATCCCAGTGACGGGGTCTGGGGACGCACCTCCCCGCAGCCCCAGGTCTCTTGCTGTCTCCTGTCGCTGTGGTCTGTCCTCAACTTCTACGGCATCTTCCTCCCAATAGTTAGACATATTTAATCACCCCCGGTGGCTCAGACAGTAAAGAAGTCACCTGAGATGCAAGAGACCTGGGTTCGATCTCTGAGTCAGGAAGATTCCCTGGAGGAGGGCATGGCTACCCACTCCAGTACTCTTGCCTGGGGACTTCCATGGACAGAGGAGCCTGGCGGGCTACAGCCCCGGGTCACAAAGAGTCAGACACGACAGAGCGACTGAGGACTCGCAACCATCCAGCAGGTAAGAGAGCTCCCGGGGCCTTGAGCCTAGCTCCCCTCCGGCTTCTCATTCCTGGAGGTTCTGGCATCTGTGTTTTCAGGGCCTCGAGGGCAGGGCTGTTTGACTAAGTGCCACTCAGTAAACACTGTGGAGCACTGTCTGCAGCAGGTGATGGTGCCAGCCAGGCTGCCTCCCTCCCCGCTGCACCTGGGGCCAGGACGAGGAGGAGTCCGGTTACCTGCTGGGCACAGGAAACCCAAGGCCCAGAGAGGGTGAGAGACTTCCCCAAGGTCACAGAGCCCAGGAGCAGAGATCTGGTTAAGGACTTGGGAGTTGATTAAATATTTACTTCATCATCTTGTGGGTACACAATGGTTGATAAAATACACACAGCCCCTGCCTGTGTGAAGTTCACCGGTTGGTGTGAGGGGTGATGGATAAAAAACCCAGAGCACAAACCGATAGAAAGGTGGGTCGTGCTACCTGCTAGGGTGAGAGGAAGCCTGGAGCGTGATGGGGAAGAGTTGAGGGCGCTGAGGACAGCAGGTCTGGGAGAGCTTCTCAGTGAAGTGAAGTGAAGTTGCTCAGTCGTGTCCGACTCTTTGCGACTCGTGGACTGTAGCCCACCAAGCTCCTCCATCCATGGGATTCTCCAGGCAAGAATACTGGAGTGGAGTGCCATTTCCTTCTCCAGGGGATCTTCCTGACCCAGGGATCGAACCCAGGTCTCCCACATTGCAGGCAGATGCTTTAACCTCTGCACCACCAGGGTTGAATTTTAGCTTTGAAGTTTGAAAGATAAACAGACTGGCCATACAAGGATTTGGGAGGAAGAGCGTTCAGGCAAAGGCCTTGAGGTGAGAATGGGCTTGAGTTGGTCTGGGTGGAGCAGTTAGTGTAGCAGGGGGGGTGGGGTGGGGCAGGCAGAAATGTGAAGCTGGAGCCTGGAAAAGGGCCTGGAGTTTTCTGGGCTGTAGCGAGAGCCTTGAACTTTATTTAAATGCGCTGGAAAGCCTATAGATGTTAAGCAAGAGGGAGTGACACGATTCAATGTATGTTTTTGAAATATCCCCCTGGCAGCTGCTCAGAGGGGGATTACAGGGGGGCAGGTAGGAGCAGAGAGGCGGGCGAGGAGGCTGGGATGCCCTCTGGGGGGGTGGTGGAGGTGGCTCAGCCCAGGGGCGGAGATGGCAGGGGGGCAGGGGAGATGGCAGGGGGGCAGGGGAGGTGGAGAGCATGATTCAATTGCATGTGGAGGAAGCACCCACAGTCCTTGCTTGCATCGGGAGCGTGGGAGCCCAGAAAGGGCAGAATCGAGATGAATCCCCAGGCTTTTGATTTGAGTGGATGGAGTTGCCATTAGCTGAGATGGGGAAGCCTGGGTAGGAGCCAGCTGAGGGTAAAAAGTCACAAGTTCAGCGTTGGCCAAATTATGTTGGAAAAACCTTTTAAGTATCCATGGTGATGTGGAAAAAATGAATACTTCAGCCAACACTCATTGCACACATTCTGCATCAGGCAATTTAATCCCTTCATCAACTCCTAGGAATAGGTACCGTTATTATGCCCATTTCCTTGATGAGGAAACTGAGGCTTGGAGTAGGCTGTAGCGTATAGGATGAGAAGAAAGCCAGGCAGAGTCTCAAGAAGCCCTCATGTCTAAAAGACCATGGGCGGGGGGTGCCTCTGAAGGGAATCCTGGGCTTCCCAGAAGGTGGTTCTTCTGGGTCATCCTGATGTTGCCAGGGGTCACCTGAAGGAAGGTTGGGATGACAGAGTGTCCAGGGGATGGAGACACAGCGTGGGTACAGAGGAGTAGGGGCTGGGAGCTGGATCACAAGAGGTCCGGAAGGAACGGGAAGGGGAGAGGAGGATAGAGAAAGTGGCCTCACATTTTCCAACATCCAAGTCTAGCTGGGGAGAGCAGGAGAGAGACGGGGGCAGCTAACAGGGGCTGAGGGTCCTGGGCTGCCACCCTGCCCATCTGGGGACAGGGATGCCCACCATTTGCCAGAGGGATGGACACTTCAGAATGACTTCCTTTCTGATGTGGTCCAGCCGGTGGTGCTGAGTCCTGTGTTAGCATGGAGCACTCCCTCCCGCCCGCAGATTTTCTTCAGGGGACCGAGGACAGGGTGTGGGGTTAGGGGAGGCGGATGACTCACTGTCACCTCTCTCCACCCCCGGTATTCCCACACAAACCAGGGCTCTGTCAGAGCCAAGAGGTCTGTGGGGCGCCCTGGTGCTCCCTGGGGACTGTGGGCCCGTAGGGGACCAGGGTGCTCAAATGCCAGAACAAGCAGCCTTGCCTGGTTGCTGGACTAGGCGCCCTCCACGTTCAGAAACTTAACATCAAGAGGAAGTGGGGCGATGGGGAGGACTCATTGGGATTGACACATGCATACTATTGATACTATGTATAAAACAGATGACTGATGAGAACCTGGGCTTCCCTGGTGGCTCAGAGGTTAAAGCATCTGCCTGGAATGCGGGAGACCTGGGTTCAATCCCTGGGTTGGGAAGATCCCCTGGAGAACAAAATGACAACCCACTCCAGTACTCTCGGCTGAAGAATCCCATGGAGGGAGGAGCCTGGTAGGCTACATGAGAACCTATTCTATAGCACAGGAAACTCTACTTAGTATACTGTGGTGACCTGAATGGGAAGGACCTCCAAAAGGGAGGGGATATATGTATATGCATGACTGATACACTTTGCTGTACAGTAAAAACTAACACATTCTAAAGCAACTATATTCCAAAAAATTTAATTGAAAAAACAGAAAGAGAAAGAATCTAGCAAACACTTTCCCCACTTCAGAAAGTCCAGAGTGACCACAGCTCTCAGCTGAGTTAGCCATCCCCCTGGAAGTATGCTCTGGGGAGTTTTAGGCCCAGGGTAGGGAAGAGTCTTGCCCAACACCTCATTCCATTGGTCAACCCCTCCTTCATCAGTGCCACCAGATGCTAATCCTCTGGCATTGTCACCTCCTCCTAGAAGCTTTCCCTGATTCTCTTCCAGGCTGGATGAAGGACGTCCCTTGCGTTCCCAGAGCCCCTCAGGTATCACATCACCAGACTTGCCTATCTGATTGTCTATCCAATTGTCTGCGTGTCCACTTGGCTCCACAGATTGAAGGCAGAGGCCACATCTGATCCACAGCAGTGCCCAGCTCAGGGTCTGCACAGAGCTGAGGTGTGGGTTTGTTGAACGGATCTCATCTGAACCGAAGCCGGCGGTGCCTTGTGAAGGGCCACAGACTTTGATCCTTCTCTGGCTCCCAGGCAGAGTACCACATTTTGGGTTTAGCGTCCCTACCAAGTGGACGTGCAGAGGCACAGAGGCCCTGAAAGATGGAAAATGAAAGGGACATTGGGCTTCTCGTGCTCATGCTCCAGGGGAGGAAGCTGAAGCTCAGAGCGACAAAGGCACAGTCCATGAGCATAACGTGAATCACGCTCAGATGGTCCTGACCCTGTTCCATGGCTCTCCTCCCAGAAATGCTAAAGCCTAGGTTTCCTCATCTGCAAAACTGGGCTACATGCAGCAGCCTCTGGAAGCTCAGCCACGGTCCAGTTCTGTGAACCCACAGACGCCAGGCGCCAGGCAGGGGAGGAGGGATCATTCCAGAGGCTGTTTATCATCTTGTCGTACCCCCTTGAGCTCTTGGAGCAAAACATTCCCAAGGAGCAGGGTGATTCATCACAACACCATTTGCCAGTTCCAGAGAAAAGACAGACCATGAAATACATTCTGCAACTGTTAAACAGGAGACAAAGAAATGTTAAGATTAAGTTTCTCTTTAGCGGACAGAGACAGAATTGGGAGATATATATATATATATATATATATATATATATTTACTTTTTTTTTTTCCTCCCAGAGATTCAGGCTTTGAGGAAAGGAAACTATCATGGTTTGAGCCAAACTGTCCCAAAATGCAAGGTGGCATCCTCAGTGAATGCCAAGGACAACGCTGCTCTTTAAACAGCATGGTGGACTGAACCTGACAACAGCCACTGTGAAGCCTGACTGATTGGATGTGAGTTAAAACCAAATTAGGTTGGCTGCTTTTGTTGTTCTTGGCACTAATCCATTCCAGAACTCTGATGGTCAAAAGGAAGATCAGCAACTTATCTTGCTTGCTCCACTTAAATTAAGCAAAGGAGAGCTTGCTGGATGGTTTGGACAGCTTGTAACTCAAGAAGATACAGAGGGAGGTAACAGGTGAGTCTGGTTGGGGGATCTAGGGGGAAGCATGGTTTAATTGCAGCGAACTTGAATGGTGAGCTTCCACCATTCACAGAAAACCACCGGAACTGCTCCAGCAGTGCAGGGACAGATGGATAACCCCATCTCTTATTTCGAAGTCACTGGATATCTAGGCCCTGAGTTTGTGTCTCTCATAATACAACTGTTATATTCAACTCTTTAAAAAATGGTACTTTTTGTACGTTGGTAAATGCCAGGGGTCAGGGTAGGGGGTGGGAGGGGAGATGGGAAGTTAGTGGTTAATGGGGACAGAGTTTCAGTTTAGGAAGGTGAAAAATCCTGGAAATAGATGGCGATGAGAGTGTAAATAAATGTACTTAGTGCCACTGAACTATACACTTAAATATGGTTAAAACAGTATGTGTTATGTGACTTTTACCTCAATAAAAAAAATTGGGGGGGTTATAAATGATCTTTATTAAGAATGCATATTCTCATGATTCAAATCCAAATACTTCAAAGAAATGGTATTCCTAATAAAAATTGACATGAAAGTGTTTTAAAATTGTAATAAAAAGCAAACATTTAAAAGACCTTTGTCTCTAGAAATACAGACTTTAAGGATTAAAAGTAACTCCAAACTGTCAGAATTAAAAGCTCACATCGCAGAAACGCTTAATAAGTACCGACCAACAGATTACAACAATGGCGGTGGTTTAGTCACTAAGTCGTGTCCGGCTCTTGCGATCTCATGGACTGTAGCCTGCTAGGCTCCTCTGTTCGTGAGATTTTCCAGGCAACAATACTGAACTGGCTTAAAAAAATTTTTTTTTAATTGTATTTCTCACTCCCATGCCACGACTGGGCAGAAGTGGGAGTGAACTTGACCTCTTTGCCCAAGTGAGGTTGTGTGATAACAGTAAGAAATTTCCAGAGATATGGCTTCTAATTTGACTCTGATGCCAAGAAGCTAAGTCTCCTCACAGGGACTCAAGTTTCCCCAACCATAAAATCATAGGGAAGAGAATGGGTAGAGTGAAAAGAGAGGACCCCTGAGTCATGGGCTTTGA
The DNA here is from genome assembly GCF_042477335.2 of Ovis canadensis. Classification (NCBI taxonomy): domain Eukaryota; kingdom Metazoa; phylum Chordata; class Mammalia; order Artiodactyla; family Bovidae; genus Ovis; species Ovis canadensis. The sequence goes on along the minus strand of NC_091257.1, from coordinate 81,633,485 downwards.
AATCACACTACCTGGATTCTAATCTCATTTTTCTAGCTGCATGTCCTGAGGAAAGTTGCTTAACTTTTCTGAGCCTCAATTGTCTCATCTGTAAAGCAGAGACAATAACATCTACCCATGGGATTTGCTGCCAGGTTAAATAACATGATGTATACAAACCGCATAGCTTAGTGTTTGGCCCATATGAATTTTCTCTTTTTTTATGAAGGTGTGGTTTACACATAGTGAAATGCTCAGATCTTCAGCATTTAACTTTGATGATTGCATAGCAAGATACAGAACATTTCAATCACTGCAGAAAGTTTTCTCGTGCCCCTTCCTAGGTAGCCCTTCTCCCAGTGGGGGAAAAAAACCAGATCTGATTTCTATTACCACAGGTTAGTTTCACCTGATTTACAATCCCATACAAATAGAACTGGGCAGTATATATTGTATCTGTGTGTTTGTGGGAATTTTTAGCTTCTTCAGCGTGACAGTTTTGAGGGTCATTCCTATTACTGTGTGAGTGAGTAGGATGCTTCCTTTATGGCGTGTAGTATTTTATCACATAAATGCTGTACAGCTTTTCCACTGTACTGGTGATGAGCCTCTGGGCTAGTCCCCGTTTTTGCCTATGATGAGGAAAGCTGCTATAAATCTTCTCATTAGAATTTAGTAGAAGACTTTCATGGACAGATATTTTCATTTCTCTTGGGTAGATACCTGGGAGTGGAATGTTGGATCATCGGGTAGGTGTATGTTGCACCTTTGAAAGAAACTCCCAAATGACCTTCTAAAGGGGTTGTACCGTTTCACATTTCCATCAGTGATGTATGAGCATTCTAGTCACTTCAAACCCTCGCCAACATTTGGTGTGGTCAGTCTTATGGATTTTGGTCATTCTGGTATCACATCATGGTTTTAATTTGCATTTCCCCATGACTAGTGAATTCCTGTCATGTGCTTACTTAGAAGATTTTCCAAGGTAGTTCCCCTCCCCTTTGCTGCCATGTAGCTTTCACCCTCTATGATTAGAAGGACTGATGAACAAATAAGAAGGGGAACACTGATGACCAAATCTACTGAAAATGTAAACAGCTCTACAAATACAAAATCAAACATAAGCTCAGCCCTGGAACCCCTCCGCTGACTTGGGTTTCCCAGGACTGGGGAGCTAAGGACTTGCTTTTCTTGAATGAATTGGGGGACAAGATCATGGCTGACTTTACGTCAAATAAATTTTTTTTTTTTTGCTGGACCATGTAGCGTGCGTGATTTTTATTTTCTCGACCAGGGATTAAATCCCTGCCCCCTACAGTTCAAGTGCAGAGTCTTTTTTTTTTTTTTTTTTAATTGTAGTATTATTTTGAGGTTTCCCAGGTAGCTTGTGGTAAAGAATCTGCCTTCAATGCAGATTCAATCCCTGAGTCATGAAGATCCCTTGGAGAAGGAAATGGCAACCCACTCCAGTATTCTTGCCTGGGAAATCCTAGGGACAGAGGAGCTTGGCGGGCTACAGTCCATGGGGTCACAAAGAGTCAGAGACAACTTAGCTGCTAAACAAGTACTATTTTTAATTTAAGGAAGCTCATACTATTTCACACAGTGACTGTACCAATTTATGATCCCATCAATAGTGCACAAGGGTTCACTTTTCTCCACATCCTAGCCAACCCTATTTATCTATTTTTGATAATAGGCAGACTAAAAGATGTAAGAAATATCTCATAGTGATTTTAATTTGCATTTCGGCAGTCCACTCCAGTTCTATTGCCTGGAAAATCCCATGGACAGAGGAGCCTGGTAGGCTTCAGTCCACGGGGTCGCAAAGAGTCGGACACGACTGAGCGACTTCACTTCACTTCAATGATTAGCCATGTTGAGCATCCTTTCATGTACCTGTTGGCCATTTGTATATATATATATATATATACAAATATATATATATATTGTGTGTGTGTGTGTGTGTGGAAAAATGTCTATTCAGATCTTCTGCTTATTTTCTAATTGGGTTACTTGTGTTTTGTTACTGAGTTATAGGCTTTCCTTACATATTTTGGATATTGATTCATTATCAGACAGAGGACATGAAAACCTTTTTAGCTCTTTGCACGGCGAACACGCGCAGAGTGAAGATGGTCCTCCGGCGGTTCGCCAGTCGTCTCCTGTGGAACCTTACCCAAACCAGGGGGAGGCTGCAGCCTGCGCCGTCTTTGCACAGCTGCCGGCTTGCAGGCTCCAGATTCTCGAAGGAGGGTCCGAGGCACCACGAGGGAGTTAAAACGTCCACCAGTGTGTTATTCTTAAAAGAAGGCTTGAAAGTTTTGGAAGCCCAGACAGGGCAGTACCCCTTCACAGAGATTCCAGGCTAACCTGGTGACTGAAGGCCTAAGGTTTAGAATTCTCTTGGAGAAGCACCTTTGGGGTGGCTGGGATGTCCAGGTGATGGTTCCTGCCACTTCAGCAACAGGCTGTGGCAAGAAGTGGAGAGCAACAAACATGCCTTCTACCTGGGTACTGTGTTTTAGGATTTTGCTGATGCAGAGGATGTCCTACCTGGTGTTGGTCAGATCCTTGGAACTTCACATGTTTCCTGCATGAACCTGTGTGAGCAGCTGTCAAACTCCAGTGGAGAGGGGGTGGGCTGCTTAGAAATTTGGGGACCAAAATCAATTAGGTGACCTTCATTAGAAAGATTGCAATAAAATGTTTTAAAGCAAATAAAAATAGGTGGGTCTGAGTAAAAACAAGAGGGTACAGAAAGGTTTAGGGATGTGAAAGTGAATGAGCATCAGTTGACATCTAGCTGTACCTCTTTCCAGCTACATTACAAAAAACTAAAATTAGGTTTGTCATATATTGACACCAATGTTGAGGATTTCTAGGTGGAGTACCATAATATTTTTAATCTTTGAGGTTTTAATTATACTATTAACACAATCATCCAGTTTTCTTTTTGATGAATTGGTGAAAACATAGTTTGGATATATTTCTAGAAGAAGAATAATTCTGGTGGTTGTCAGGAGCTGGGAATGAGGACGTGAAGAAGTATTTAATGGGTCTTTCACTTTTACAAGGTGAAAGGGTTCATGGGGATGGATGGTGGTGGTAATTGCTCGATGTTATGAACAGTTATTACCACTGAACTGTATGCCTAAAAGTGGTAAAGATTTGGGGAGGGATAAATTGGAAGGTTGAAATTGATACATACATACCGCTAAGTATAAAATAGATAACTAATAAAGACCTGTATAGCACAGGAAACTCAGTCCTCAGTAATAGTCTATAAGAGAAGAGGATCACAAAGTGTTTGTATGTATAACTGATTCAGTTTACTGTATACTTGAAACTAACACATTGTAAATCAACTATACTCCAATAAAATTTTTTTAATGGTAAAAAAAAAAAAAAGAAAACCTTTTTAGACAGTTTCGCAGTTGCCTCCTCCTTTTGTTGTTTCTTTTGTAGTGCAGAAGATTTTTGATACTTTTTTTCCTTTTTGTTGCTTGTTGGTAGTGTCAATGATTTTTTTGGACAGGAAGCAGGGAGTCAACCACTGGACCACCAGGGAAGTTCCCAGAATGTTTTAATGATAAACTTGTCCTTGACTGAGTAATCATGCTCACTGCTGCCATTTATGAACTGCCTACTCTGCTCCAGCAGTACACGGTACATGTATTTACACATAGTATGTGTATTTTTACAATAACCCCACAAGGTTGTTACAGGGTCCATATTCGGTGGTCTCTAAACATCAGGTATGGATTTCTTTTATTTATTTTTGGCTGCACTAGGTCTTCCTTGCCACACACGGGCTTTCTCTAGTTACGGTGATCAGGGGCTAGTCTTCATTGCGGTGCACGGGCTTCTCATTGCTGTGGCTTCTCTTATGGAGCACAGGTTCAAGGTGCATGGGCTTCAGTGGTTGCAGCTCACGGGCCCTGGAGTGCAGGTCAGTGGTTGTGGCTCACAGGCTTTAGTTGCTCCACGACACGTGGAATCTTCCTGGACCGGGAATCAAACCCATGTCTCCCGAATTTGCAGGCAGATTCTTATCCACAGAACCAGCTAAGTCCAAAGATATGAATTTCTTTGCCTAACACCACACAGCTACATCTCCATGGGGTCTAGATTCAAAATGCAACAGTGGCTCCAAAATCTCACTCAAGTTGCTTTTTATCCAGCTATGAAAAGGAATGTGAACCTCAGAAATATTGGGCTAAGCGAAGGACAGCAGACATAAATGGTCACCCAGCGTGTGATTTCATTTATGCCAAATATCCAGAAAGGGTAAATCTACCTTTAGACAGATAGCGAGTAGGTGGCTGCCTGAGGTTGTGAGGAGAGGAGAACCGGAGAAATTGTTTAATGGCTGTGGGCTTTTCTCTTGGGGTGACAAAAATGGTTTGCAACTAGATGGAGATGGTGGTTATACAACACAGTAAATGTAAGAAATGTCACTGAACTGAACACTTACACATTTTTTTTTTCTTTGCACCAGGTCTTAGTTGCGGCATGTGGGCTCTTTGATCGTCATTGTGGCATGCGAAATCTTTAGTTGCAGCATGTGGGATCCAGTTCCCTGATCAGAGATCGAACCCGAGCCTTCTGCATTGGGAGTGCAGTCTTAGCCACTGCACCACAAGGGAAGTCCCTAAAATGGTTAATTTTATATGACTTTTACCTCAATAAAATTTTTTTTAAAACCAAACACTTCACCCTGCCGTCTTTTCCTCATTAATGAGGATAATCTTACTACGAATGATTAAGTCCTTGGCGTAGTAAAGTTCCCCAGCACCTGGTCCCAATCTTTTCTCTCCCAGAGTATCCCCTGCTTGCTTGAGAATTTCAGGGAGGAAATGGCAGCATGACCCAGAGAATGGGCCCTAGAGTCAGCCTGCCTGAGTTCAAGCACAGGCATCTCCATGTTCTCATCTGTAAAATGGGGCTGCTAATGCTACCGGGCTCATGGGGTTGTTTGAGATGGACCGGTATCAGTCGTGCAGTGTCCGGGCATAGGGAGGGTTTAGAGGCGCCGTTTACTCGCCAGGCTGTGCTGTCAGGGCAGACCACCTGCTTCTACCGTCACCCGTGCTGCAGATGTTTAATGAGCGCCTGCTACCTGCCAGGCACTCTTGCAGGCCTCAGGGATTCATCTCTAAGCAAGAATAAAATTCCTTTCTTCTTGGAGTTCACACTCCAATTGGGGTATAACAGTAAATAGACAAAGTAAGTAAAATACATAGTATGTTGCATGTGGGTGTGTGCGGGCTCAGTTGTTCAGTCATTTGCGACTCCATGGGCTGTAGCCCACCAGGCTCCTCTGTCCCTGGAATTCTCCAGGCAAGAATACTAGGGTCGGTTGTCATTTCCTTCTCCAGAGGCTCTTCCCGACCTATACTAAAGGAGAAAAGATAAAGGGTGTAGATAGGAAGTTTGGGGGGAAACATTAGAATTTTTTAATTGGGTGGCCAGAGGTTTCCCTGAGTAATGTTCTGAGGGCAGTGAGGTGTTTTCATCTCTTCTTGCTGCTATAGCGAGTTAACACAAACTTAGTGGCTCAAAACAACACAAATGTAGTATTTTACATTTCTTGAGTTAGTTCAAAATGGGTCTCATGGGGCTGAAATCAAGGTGTTGGGGGAGCTGTGTTCCTTCCAGAGGCTCCAGGGAGAATCCGTACCTTGCCTTTGTGAGCTTCTAGAAGCTGCCCGCATCCCTTGGCTCATAGGCCTGCATCATTCCAGCATCCAGCCCTGTCATCACATCTTCTTCTCTTTGACATTTCCTACCTCCCTCTTTTCCTTATAAAGACCCTTGTGGGGCTTCACTGGTAGCTCAGTGGTAGAGAATCTGCCCGTCAGTGCAGGAGACACAGCTCGATCCCTGATGCAGGAAGATCCCACGTGCTGTGGAGCAATTAAGCCCATGTGACACAACTACTGGGCCTGTGCTCTAGAGCCCAAGAGCCACAGCTGCCGAAGCCCAGGCACCTTGAGCCTGTGCTCCACAAGAGAAGCCACAGTAGCGGGAAGCCTGAGCAGCAGGGAAGTGCAGACCCACTCGCTGCAGCTGGAGAAAGCCTGAGCAGCAGGAAGTGCAGACCCACTCGCTGCAGCTGGAGAAAGCCTGAGCAGCAGGAAGTGCACCCCACTCGCTGCAGCTGGAGAAAGCCTGAGCAGCAGGAAGTGCACCCCACTCGCTGCAGCTGGAGAAAGCCTGAGCAGCAGGGAAGTGCACCCCACTCGCTGCAGCTGGAGAAAGCCTGAGCAGCAGGAAGTGCACCCCACTCGCTGCAGCTGGAGAAAGCCTGAGCAGCAGGAAGTGCAGACCCACTCGCTGCAGCTGGAGAAAGCCTGAGCAGCAGGGAAGTGCACCCCACTCGCTGCAGCTGGAGAAAGCCTGAGCAGCAGGAAGTGCACCCCACTCGCTGCAGCTGGAGAAAGCCTGAGCAGCAGGAAGTGCAGACCCACTCGCTGCAGCTGGAGAAAGCCTGAGCAGCAGGGAAGTGCACCCCACTCGCTGCAGCTGGAGAAAGCCTGAGCAGCAGGAAGTGCACCCCACTCGCTGCAGCTGGAGAAAGCCTGAGCAGCAGGGAAGTGCACCCCACTTGCTGCAGCCGGAGAAAGCCTGAGCAGCAGGGAAGTGCAGACCCACTCGCTGCAGCTGGAGAAAGCCTGAGCACTGCAGTGAAGGCCCAGCACAGCCGAAAATAAATGAAAATTTACATATGTGTATATACACACACATGTATATATACAGGTATGTATATATGTATACATATGTATACACATACACATGTATGTGTGTACATATAGATATATATATACACATACACATAAAGACCCTTGTGATTATATTGGGCCCACCTGGATAATCCAAAATACTCTCCCCATTTCAAAATCCTTAATCACACCTGCAAAGTCCTTTTTGCCATGTAAGGTGACATAGTCACAGGTCCTAGGGATTAGGATGGGGACATCTTCAAGGGAGCCGTTCTACCATATGAGGCATAGTATCTAGAGAAGAGCAAGTGCAAAGGCCCTGAGGCAGGGCTTGCCAGGCATGTCTGAGGAAGATGGAGACCGGTGAAGATGGAGGGGAGTGGGCAAGAGGGGAGTGGTCTTTGAGGTCAGCGAGGGGAAGAAGCTTCAATGGCTCTTGCAGATCCTTCTGGGTCCCAGCGAGGACTGTGACCTTTACCCAAATAAGCTGGGAGCGGGTGAGGGACATGACCTTATGGGTTTTAACAGGATGCTTCTGGCTGCTGTCGAGAACAGACCCTCTATTGGAGAGTCTGCGGGATATTGCAGGTGGCTGCAACATCCATGAGATGATGCCAGCTGGACCATGGCAGTAGAGGGAAGCAGTGAGATGGGTCTAAATCTGGATTTTGAAGGTCAAGTTGCAAGGAACCACTTAAGAATCAAAAGTGAGGTGTCACGGAAAGAGGGGAGTCACAGATCAACAACTGAAAGGATTGAGACGCTCTCCAAGATGGGAAGACCACAAAAAGCCAGGCCTGGGGCTGCTGGTGTCAGGACTTTTGAGATGCCTGTTGGGTATCCAGAGGGAGATACCTAAGTAGAAAGTCAGATTTATGAGTCTGGAGTTTGGGCAAGGGGTCTGGAGGGATCTGTTGGCAAGATATCGGCATGTTGGAATTTAAAGCCATGAGCCTGGATGAGATCTCCCAGGAAGTGCAGGCAGAGCCATCAAGGACTGAGACCTGGGTCCCTTTGCTGAGGAGGAACCAGTGACGCAGGAAGAAAACCAGGCCAGGGTGGGGTCCTGCAAGCCTCAAGAGTGCCAAATCCCACCAACACTGTCCAAAGTGAGTGCGGAGCAAGGATGGTGGAGCAGAGGACTGTTCTCTGGCAAACAGCCTCTACGGGAGACAGTTTATGGGAGCTGGACCTACCGAGGCAGCCCTGCGATTCCAGAGCTGTCTCCCCTCCAGGCAGCTGGACGGATCTGCTCGAGAGGTCTGAGCCCTGCTCTCCCAGCATCATTTCCCTCTGGTCTCAGCTCCAGTTGGGCTTTTAAGACTCAGCTCAGTTATTCCCCTCTGCCACGTGGCTGTGCTGCCCCCCACAGCTGAGCTGGGGGCCCCCACCCAGCTCCCACTGCTCCCCACTGGACAGCTCTCCACACTCAGCCTGTGTACACGTCTCAGTCTCCCAATGGGCTTCTCGGAAGCTTCGTTTGGGCATCCCCCAGCCTAGCGTGGCGTGAGGTGTCAGACCCTCAGGAAACGTCTGAGAACACACTCAGCAGAAGCCCCTTCCCCTGGGACGTGGCTGTGTCCAGTGCTTGGTCGTGCAGACACTTCCGTCCCCTGAAACTTGGGGTGCTGGGATCCTCCTGGGCCCTTGCGGCAGACTAGCCATCACAGCACCCACCTGCTGACACTCACTGAAGGGCTGTTAAATATCAGGAAAGGGGCCAAGGATTGGGTCCAAGTTCAAGTCCTGGCACTCACAAGTCATTGGGACTTCAGTCTCCCATCTCAGAAAGGGAGAGGACGTGCGCTCATCCCTTAAGCTCCTCCTCCTCAGCTGTGACCTTTGGGAGAATGTTTGGCAAACTGTAAACCAGCCGGGCATTCGGAGGTACCACAGTCAAGGCTTCTCCCTGGTGGCTGATTCAGGGCACGTGACTAGAACTGTGTGACCCACCCCAGGCCACGTGAGGCCTCTGAGTGGGTTCTCCTCAAGCCACTCTGAAGATAAGTGATGTCCTCCTCAGGCAGCCGGGTCTAGGGACGGAGTGGGACCTGGCCCACGGAAACTCTAACACACATGTGGATGCTCATAGCGTTTCCCGTGGCAGTGACTAAGGGCTACATGAAGCAGCTGGCTGGACCCGTCCTGAAACTCATCCCAGATCTGCTCTGACCAGACCCCACTCAGGCCACCTTCTTCTCCAGGGGTGTGCCCTGCCTTACCCTCCAGGCCAGGGACCAGGCTCCCCCTCAGCACAGACAACACACAGGAGGCTCAGCGTGCAGGGCCATTCATTGACCTTTACTTCCCCAAATGACTGTGGTTAGGGGTTGAAGGAACTGGAGGGAGAGGAAGGGATACAGACAGAAGCAAAAAGCTACACCCTCAATGTGCTGTGATGGGCTGGAGAGAGGTTCGTCTGCAACTGACAAGTCCCTGCCCTTACCCCCTATGTGAGATGTTCAGGAAGTCTGGGCTCAAGAATACACACTCATCCAAGCCAAATCCCTTCCATCGGCTGGAGGAGGACCAGGCCTCTTTAAGGCCTGGTTGCTGCACCAGTGGGACCACTGTGCTAATGGCCTTGGCGCCTTGACCTAAACAAACAGGGGAGGCCTGGCCTGGCTCCCTCTGCACAAGCAGAGACAAAGGTGACTGATTAGCAGGGGATCTGATCTGCAGGGTATGGATAATGGCAGAGCGTGGTGCTTGCGGCAGTAGGTAAGAACTCTAAAGCGCAGTGTAAACCCACAAGGTGGGCGACACGGGGACTGAGAAAATGGAACTCTGTGAGGTGACCCAACTTTTCAAGAGGCTTCCAGGACAGTCTCTGTTCACAGGGTATTTCAGCCCCCTTGGCCGGAACCCCTCAGGAAGGCGGAAGGAAGAAGAAGTGCTGGTCTGCACCCTGGGGCCTGGGCACTGTCATGATGGTCCAGATCTCTGTGGCCACAGGGCATCCCAGCCACCTGAAAGCTTGTGCCCCAGGAGGGCTGCCCTTAAGGCCCTCATGCCAGGCTGCGCAGGCCGCCTCTTCTACCGCTTCTTCTTGGCCTCCTTCTTGGGTCTCTTGTTTGCAGAAGGAGCAGTGGCCTTGGGTTTCCTCGTCACCTCTGCACTTCGGGGCTCAGATGGTTCTGCCTCCTGTGTGGCGAGAAAGAGGAGAGTCCCGCTTAGACAAATCAAGCCTGACACCAGCAAAATGGGACCATGTCTGAAAGGACTCTGCAAATGGAAGCAGAGAAACCAGGGATCAAACCATCACCACAGGGACCTGGGAGCCGTGTGTTCCGGGACTGTCCCCTGGGAGCAGGTGAAGGATAAGGGAGGAGGCCCAAGGGGAGGGGCGGCCTTTGAAGTCTCATAGGCCTGGGGGGCACCGAGGCTCCCCCAGTTCCAGCCAAGTGACCTGTGGGCAACTCCCTTCCCCTTTCCGCATCTCGGCGCAACCAGCTCAGGGATGGAAACAGTGGCGCGCACCTTGCAGGGCTGATGTGCTCGGGGAGAACCCGGGAAACACCAATGCACCCGGGGGCCGTGGGGCACAGTGAGTAGGGCCCGGGCAGAGTGCGGCTGGGGAGGCGGCAGTGGGCAGACTTTGGGCGGCTTGCCCTCCTTCCGGCCCTGCCACCCCTCCTCCCATTCAAGCCGCAGAGGCGGGGACAGGGAAGGGTGGAGAGCACAGCCGCTTCAAGGTTCTGCGGCGCCTGGCAGGGGTGCCCTGTGGGAAAGGGCAGAGGGCAGCCTCAGGGCACAACTCCAGACTCTCCCTACGTCCGGGGCAGCTCTGGTTTTCATCTGTCATGTACACTGTGATTTGTTCCCTGTGAGATCTGGTTTAAACAAAGGTTCTGCTGCTGAAAAAAGGTTTAAAACCACAAAGCCAGCACTGGCCTTCACGGGGCTGATAAAGAAAGTGGACTCTAGGGAGGGGAACTGGCCTGCCCCAGCCTCACAGGCTCATGTCAGAGGAGACTCTGGAGTGGGCCCTGTCCTGTCGGGAGTCTCCTCCTCCCTGGTGATAAACTCAGCCAGGAAGGATGCTAGAGTTCCCATATAGCACAGAGAACACGAGCCACGGTCCGCAGGCCTGGTCAGGCCCAGAGGCAGACCTCACTTGGCCTGCAGTGTTTATTTTTAGGGATTCGAGCCAGTTGGGAGATTTCCCATTCAACGTGGAGTCCTTGCTTTTCTTGAAAACTTTAAACATCCAGTGACACCGGCCTCATGGAAGAAATGGGCTGAGCAGTGGCTGTCCCTTTATGCAGTGGTGCCCGCCCCTGCCCTGGCTCCCGCCACTCCACGGGCCCCAGCACTGCAGTAAAGAAACGTTTTCAGTACTTGCGTCCTTTTGTTTAAAAATGGGAGAACAAAAAGCGGACTCAGAAGACAAGGAGGGAGCACGGTGTTTCTAGAAGAGCATTTCTTCGTGTCTAACTGGCCAGCTCCCAGCTCGCTTCACTCTTGGTCCTTCTCTGCTCACTGTCAGCTTCTGGCCCCAGCCTCGAGCTTCCCTCAGACAGAAGAGGCTGTACTGGGGCTGCAGACAGGCGGTCCCCACCTAAGCCCAGTCCAAAGGTGCGCCAGCTCCTTCTTATCAGCCTTCACTAGCTTTCCACCCTGCTCGCCTGCCAGCAGGGAAACCAGGCGTAAAGGCCCAGCCCAGTTCCAAGCACCCATGGGTGATCCTCCCTAGATAACCAGGGGGCAGGGCCCTGGCTGGCCAGAGCTCTGATTGAGCTCAACCAGTCCCCTTGCAGTGATGTTGTTTATGAAAGAGAAGGAGGGAGGGTGGAAGGGAAGAAGGAAGGAAGAAGAAAAGGGGCGGGGGGGGAAAGCTACCCCATTAAAAACACAAAGAGAACAAAACCTCAGAGGAGACACTGTCAAGTACACAGGCTGGCAGCTCCAGAGCCAGCAGGAGGGCCATGGTTTAAGGCCAACCTCACAAGCACAGCACCTCTGGAGACTTTGGGAACCGGAAACAGCCCCCAGTCCAGTACCTGTGTGGCCAGTGGAAACCAGTCAGTCCCTGCGTGCCTGAGCAAACAAGATCTGATTAAACAAAAAGGTTTCTGCACAAGGGACTTGCCAGGCCTGCCAGGATCTCCAGGGATGGAGCCCCACTCTCAGTTCAAAGCTGGGGTCTCCTCTGATTTTAGTGGGGCCGGTTCAGAACCCAGAGACGAGGACACCCAGCTGTCATCCCTCGTGCTTCCTTTACTCCACAGACCTTCTCTCTGGCGCCTCATCCTGTCTGTCACCTCCCAGATCTCTCTCCTGGCCCAGAGTGGAACGGGCACTTCCCAGGCACCTCCAGCTCAAGTGCCGCAGACAGAGCATGGCCCCTCTGCAGCCAGCCTGGCCTTCCTCCTCCACCCACCCCCTCCCGTAGGCAGAACAACCAGAGTCCCAGCGACTCCTCTGTCCCTTTGCTCCCCTCCGTCCAACAGTCACCAAATCCTCCTGACTTGACCTCCTCCACCTTGACTCGGCCACCGTCTTGAGCATCAAAGGCCCTAATTCTTTATGCCATGACTTGTGTACCTGCCAAAAGAATTTTTCTAAAATGCAGATCCTTTCCACCTTAAACCTTCCAGTGGCTTCCATCACCCACAGTCTTATGTCCTGGGATGGCAGCTAAGGAGGCCATCTCTCCAGCCTCTCCTCCATCCCCCACCACCAGGCCAGGCCCCAGGGCTTCCACTGCTTAGCCCTAAGCAAGAGGAGCACCTCTCTCTCCTTGGCCGCCCAGCAAAGCTCCCCCCACGGTTTGGCCCCCAGGAACACACTGCTGCTCCCTCCTAGCCTTCTCCCTCCACTCTTCTTCCGCAGGTGCATGCTCTCCTCCGCCCTGACGCCCCAGGCACCCAGGAACCTCAACAACGCAGTGCTCATGAGGGTCTCCCCTCCTAGCCTGTGAGCCCCTTAGATGGCTTCAACTGCTCCTGAAAGAATGAATGAAATCAAAGAACACAAAAGATCTCCCATAACCATGGGAACTTCTCTCTTGCTTTATCATCATGAAAATACAGCACTTAAGACTAGATCTGGGGCTTCCCTGAGTGGCTCAGGCGGTAAGAATCCGCCTGCCAACGCAGGGGACGTGGGTTCAATCCCTCCTTCGGGAAGATCCCACGTGCGGTAAAGGAACGAAGCCTGTGCACCTACAACTACTGAAGCCCACACGCCCTAGAGCCTGTGCTCCGCGACGAGGGAAGCCCAAAACGAAGAGCAGGCCCTGCTCACCACAACTAAAGAAAGCTCGCACACAGCAGTGAAGCCCACCACAGCCAAAAAATAATGTAAATAAATTAATTTAGAAGGACTAAGCCTCACTTTCTGCATAGGGACAGAGGACACAGCAGATTTTTAAACCCAATATATGCACCCTAAGTCAACATCTAGACACAGCCATCAATAAGAACAGCAACAGTAAGAGCCACACAGCTGCTAATATTTACAACATGCCAGGCTCCGTGTTCTGCGGTCTGGACATGTCTTATTTTTCCCTCACAAAATGCCGTAACGTGCCCCATTTTAAAGAAGAGACATTCAGAGAGGTTATGTGACCTGCCTCCGCTGGTAAGCAGCAAGGCCAGGAGGAACCTAAGATGTATGGTATATAGCCTCTTTCAGGTTTCCTAGGGGCCTTGGGCTGATGGAGATCAAGAATCGGAGTGAACTGTGAATCTACTTTCTGTTTAGCCGAATCTGGAAGCACGGGTGACGGTGGACTGACAAAAACAGGTTGTTCAGGACCCTGCCGATGGGGGGCTCAGGACCCCCTGCTTGCGGCAGGAGTCAGGAAGGCGGTTTAGCGCTCCTCGAGTCAGGCTTTGCTCCCACGGTTGAGAACAGCTCTCCACAGGTGCGTGGACACAGTCCTCGAGTCATCCGAGCGCCTTGTCTGTCTCCTCTCACCCCAGGCCTCCTCCTCTCTTCTCCAACTCAGGTTCTAGCACTGTCACGCTCCCAATCTCCCAAGCTACAAACCACTGAGCCATTTCTGAGTTCTCGCCATTCCCTGCGTGCCCCCACATCCAATCTGTCACCATAGCCAGTCCATTCGGCTTTCCACAGAGCTCTCAGCTCTGCCCGGTCCCCTCTGGACACACTACTGAGCCGGCTCAGACGACCCCTGCACCACCCACCCCAACGCCCCGGTCTCCTGCCTGCCCACCCCAAGGTTTTCCTCACCATCCGCCACACTGCTTTCAGTCTGTTCTCCTAAAACAACCATCCTGACCAGCCTGTTTTCTGTTTTAAACATGTTTCTGGTTCCCTCTACGTATAAGGCAGATTCCAAGAACCCCCGAGTGGCCTCCAGAGCTGTTCCAACTGCAGCTTTGGCCCTGTCCCCGGGCACGCCCCCTCACGCAGCCCACTCTGTCACTTCTGGGCGACCAGCCAGCCAATAACTCCCAGATGCGCTGTGTCTTTCCCGCTCTGCACAGGTGCTCGGCACCCATAACCCATCCGTCTGCGCCCAGTGCACGCGGGTTCTGGGTCAGGCAGCACAGGGGAACCAAGACGAGGCGCACTTCCTGATGTGTGCCACGTGACTGCCTCACAAACACCAACCGCTGAGCCTCCCATCACCCTGGTGAGCCCATCCCTGGGCGCCCCATTTTACAGGCCTCACCAAGACTTAGCGACTCAGCCAGTGGGGAAGAGCCCCCTCCCCGAAAGGGGGAGGGAACGAAGGCAGCTGTTACACACGTGATTCGGCTGCTGGGGGTTCTAGCCACACAGAGCAAGTTCCAAATTCTTAGCTGGCAAGAATGACTCCGAATAAATGGCTGACTTTTCATTTCTCTTCAAATGCGCGTTGCTGGTACAAGCCAGGCAGACGGCAGACTCCGAACACGACAGCCCCACCTTTCAGTCGCGCCTCCTCTGCAGCAAGTTTCCCCCCACAATCTCACGTTAGGGAGTGAAAGAACCCCTCCACCCAGGGAGTTCCTGGGTCTGCGGAGGCATCCTCCGTGACACAGGCCTCATCAATAATGAAGCAGCTCCACAGCCACTTATGAGGCCAGGAAATTGCTGCTATTCATCAGCTTCAAATAATCGAATCTGTGCCACAGTGCATCCAATCTCTTCCAGCAGGGAGAGCACACAGAATTTTTATAATTTCCATTATACAGTTCAGGGTGGACTGAGTCCAATAAATCAGGACAAAATGTCATTCTACAAAGGCTGAAGCTCTTCTCTCCTCTGAAATGATCCTGGCCAAAGGAGACCCTGTGCTGTGCACAGGCAGCCCCATGGGTCTTATCTCACCCGATCCTCAAGGACGGTGTGGGACAGACATACATACACGATCACGTATAAAATCGCTACCTAATGAGAACCTACTGTATAGCTCAGGGAACTCTTCTCAATGCTCTGTGCTGTGCTTAGTCTCTCAGTGGTGTCTGACTCTTTGCGACCCCATGGCTGCAGCCTGCCAGGCTCCTCTGTCCGTGGGATTCTCCAGGCAAGAATACTGGAGTGGGTGGCCGTGCCCTCCTCTAGATCTTCCCCGCCCAAGGACTGAACCCAAGTCTCCTGCATTGCAGGCGGATTCTTTACTGTCTGAGCCACCAGGGAATCCCACTCAGTGCGCTATGGTGACCTAAACAGGAAGGAAATCCAAAAAGAGGGGATATATGTATACGTATGGCTGACTGACTTTCTGTACAGAGGAACACAACATTGTAAAGCACTTATACTCTAATCTTAAAAAAAATTATATATAAAAAAAAGAACTACATGGGTCGGGCGTGAATGCCCTCCTTTTCTAGCTCAGGGCACAGGCTCGAAGAGGGGAAGGCACTGGGGCTGAAGCTCCAGCCTGCCCTGCTGTGCGCTCTTGCCTGAGGCCCTGGGCAAGGTGGCAGCTGGGACACCTTGCAGGCTGGGACTAGCACTGGCCTTGAGCGGAGGACAGGACCAGCTGAAATCAAGCAGGGGAAGCTGTTCATGTGAGTTCCACAGGCGAACAGAGACAGAGTCCAGGACGCGCTTGGCAGGCGAGGAGAGCTATGATTAGCGAGAATGGCCCATGCAGCTTACCCCAGACACGATTCAGCACCCCTGCAGCCCCGCCCACCAGCTGGTCTGTGGCTTCATGCACGTCCGGCCGTCTCTGCCATGAGTTGGTGAGCATCTCAAGACCGTGTTTAGACCTTTGCCCTACCCACTGCGTGGCAATCTCTCGAGAACAGCTCATTAAGTAAAAAACACCCTGCTGCCCAATTCAACTGCAACCCCCGACCCCAAGCTTAAAAAAACACAGGGCAGAACTGCAGAGGTGGTTCTGTGAGACTACCTCCTGAGGTGTTGAGAATAGGTATATACCTTGCCCAAGTTAATCATTTACTACGGCAGCCTTCACTGGCAATCGGGGGCTGAGTTTAAAATCAAGACCTGGGACTTCCCTGGGAGTCCAGTGGTTAAGACTTTGAGCTTCTGATGGTGGGGGCATGGGTTCGATCCCTGGCTGAGTAACTAAGATCCAGTTTGCTACACAGCATGGCCAAGATAACAAAATCGAATCAAATCAAGACCTCCATGCTGGATATCCCAATGGGAACTTCCAGGCCATGGCGCCACTATCAAAGGAAGGCTCCATCCATCTCGGGGCTTCCTGGTTGACAGTGAAGTCTACGTGGGCATTGCATGGAATGCCACTCCTACCATCAATTCTGGTGAGCTCTCCTCCCCTGGATCACAGTGCTGGGCACCAGTTGTCTTTGTTTGCCACCCCCGCCTCCCCACTGCCATCAAGGCCATGCTCTTTCCTTGCCCTATGTGATTCTGGGGGGCTCTCAGTGACTGTGACCACAGCCACGGCCAGTTAAACATGGCCTGGCCAGAAATGGTACCCAATGCCCCTTCCCACCTATGAGGCAAAGTACAGATACGTGGCCAGGCCAGGGCCAGGCAGAGGCCTTCCATGAGATCGGGAAAGCGAGCAGAGGCAGAGAAATGGCTTTCTTTGCTTATCAAGCATAGGCAATAAGGACACAGACTGGGGCTGCTGCAGCTATTCTGCTGATGTGTGGCAAGGCCCTAAGAATGAAGCCAACACTGGCGGGAAGGCAGGAGATGGAGAGACAAAGGGAGCCCTGATGACCTTTCAGCTTCTGGATCCAGCTGTGCCTTGAAATTCCCAGTTCTAAAAGCCAATACAGTCTCTTTCTATCCTCCTCAAAAACTTTTTTACTTATTTATTTGGCTCTACCGGGTCTTAATGATGGCATGGGAACCTTTGTTGCCACGTGTGGGATCTTCCCAAGCTCCCTACATTGGGAGCGTGGAGTCTGAGCCACTGGGCCACCTACAGAGTCCCCTACAGCCTCTAAGGAAACTGCTGGAGTTGAGTTTCTGAGTTTTCAACTGAAAAGAGTCCCCATTAACAGAAGAGACTGAGGCAAGCCCGCAAAGATGGCAGGGTGGGAGTGAAGGCACCTGCCGAGGGGCTGGCGGCTGGCTAGGCACATGCAACATAAGCACATGAAGGCCTGAGAAGAGTCAGCACTGAAACTGCCAGGAGAGTTTGCGACTAGCAGATGGACTACTACCACCTACGACATGAGTCCCTGAACAAAAAGTCAATACCTGCTTGCCCAGGAGGGACAGGATCAACATTCTGGGCAGAAACGGATCCAAGAGAGGCTTGGGGAGGATGCTCAGGTAGGCTGTGGGGAACACGGAGAGGACTCCCGACCTTCACTTCCTCGTTACCTACTCCTTCATTCCTGGAACATGGCTCCCACCTCGTTCAAACTACTGCTCTCCACTTGGAGAAAAGCGATAGGCTATCTTCCCAGAAAATGTGACGAGGCATGGAAGCATCACGTTTTTGCACAGAACTGCGGGAAGTGCACAGGCTTCTGCAGTCTTTATCTAGGGGCGCCCTAGGGATCCAGAACTCTGCTAAGAATTTAGTTCTACTGAAACCCAGCTCTGAAGGAGGGCTCTGAGTATGTCCTCGTCAGGTGGAGCAGCCTTCCCTCCATCACTCAGCCCAGTCTCGGTGTCCTCCTCGAACCACACAGGGGTTTGCAGCGAGACCAGTCTTCTAGACCTCTGGCCATTAGTCTGTCCGTCTCCAAGAGAGTGAAGGAACGGAGACCCCAGTTTTGTCTGCATGGCACTCCTGCTCCCTTGGGAACCAACTTCCCACTCCCCCTCAGAGGTCACACCGCAGGATGCTCCCCTACCCTACACTGGCCACAGTGGTCCCAAGCCGGGTCCCAGGTACAGCTCCTTCTCCGGGGATTCTGGAACTGGGACCAAGCAGGAAGGCAGCCTCCAGAGGCTGCAGGTGAAAGATGCAAACTTGGGAATCTGTTAGTGGCCATGTTTTATCTTATCACAGGGACAGCAAGCAGAGGAAGGAGGGCAAGGGAAGTGAGAGACAGGAGGCGCACAGGAGGGGAGCAGAGGGGATGTGAGCGATGGGGTCCCACGCCTTCCAGAGGCCCAGTTGCATCCCTGCTCCGGGAGACCACCCATATCTTTTCAGTATCTCTACACTGCACAAAAACTGCCTCAAGCAAGCCAGGCATGCCTCAAGTCCAGGCCTTCCCTGAATCTTCATTTCCCTGGAAAGGCTTAGCAACTCATTCTTAGGGTTTTGAGAATACTATGTTGGTTAAAAGAATCCCCAGGTCTCCATCCCCCACTTCTTACCAGCTTTTCCCTTCCCACTTGGATGTCGTCTGTTATTACAAACTTGACACACACAGAACTGAACACCTCCTGTGCCCCAGATTGGTTTGTGCTTCAGGGAAGCAGTCTAAGGACCAGTGGCTGCATAACAGAATCACCTGGGCACTTGAGGAAACTTCTGATCCAAGGCTTCAGAGAACAAGAATCAGAACCAGAATCTCCATGGGTGCAGCCAAGGCCTTTGAAAATTCCCCAGGTGGAAACAGCCAGATAGAGAATCACAGATCAGACCAAGGAAAGGCAATTCAGGATAACGCTCGCCAGTCCCTTGCTTAAGGCAGACATCAACAAATAATTTCTTTACTCTGAAGCCTAAAAGCAGCCCCAGAATCCTTTCCACCATGGCCGCGATACAAACAATCAGACTGAGCATGAGAGGTGAAACACAGCTGCATTCTGGAACTGACAGAAACGGTACAAGGATCTACCTTCTTAGATTTTAGAACCTGGCCTACCAGAAAATGCTTGGATTAAATGTGGCCCAGGCCTCAAGCAGGCTCAAACAAATGTTTGTTTTCTCGGGTCTTAGTTTAATGAGGTATCAATGAGAAAACGTTCTCATCTGGCTTAGGATTCTAGGGGCTTTGGTTTTAATTTTACAAATTAGTTCTCGCTCCTACTATAGAAAAGAAAGGGGGTGGGGTGGGAAGCATTTCTCTGTGTTCCTTTTTTCCTTCCCTGATTACCCCCAAAAGAGCTTTCAAATAATCTGCTAAGTATTGAAATACTGAAGTCATAAACTAGTTGCAGAAAATCGGCTTACTAGAACAACAGGAAAGACATTCTTTTGCCTTTCAAAGCCTTTCCCATCATCTAGAGCCAAAAATATTATCTTCTGACCCAAAAAGCCACTAATAAACCTTGCTTCTATAGGCTAAGCAAGAGGCATGATTTTCCCCCAGGCAATGTGGCTGAGAGAGCAAGCCTGCTCTCTGGGGCCCCACCCCTCGTCCATCCCCTCCCACCCCCTTGTCACCTTCTGCTTCCAGGTACTTCACTCCTGCTCTCAAGCTGCCTAGAGTCCCCACAGCTGTCCCCACTCCCACAGGCTCGTTTCCTCCACAAGAGCGCCCCAGCCCCAAGTTAAAACCCCTTTCTTTTTCCCTTCCTATCCAAATTCCAGTCACAGCTAGCAGCTGAGCACAATCTCTAACCACAGTCTTAGCACTCATTCTCTCTTCGTAAAGCTGTTTATACACATAGAATTTGGTGTTTCCTTTCCAGTTACTTAAGAGTTTGGGAAAAGCCTGCCTTATGGAGGCATGCAGAGCAAAGCCAGCAATGGAATCCCTGCGTAACTGAGGACCATTTTCGGGCATGACACATTAATAAAAAGTTAAAATAATGGTACTATATTTTTTGCTACTGATCCACTGAAAAACCAAAAAACAAACAAACAAAAAATGTAACACAGGAACCTTCTGTTACAAAGACAATTCATTTGTGTTCCTTACTCCCCTAAACTTAAAGATAAAAGAAAGTGAGATGTTTTGTACCACATGTGTATTTTTAAACATGAGGTTGTTACAGAGTAAAGGAAGTCAGAAAGAGAAAGAAAAATACCATATATTAAGGCATATATACATAATCTAGAAAAATGGTACTGATGAACCTATCTGCAGGACAGGAATAGAGACGCTGACATAGAGAATGGACTTGTGTATGTGGGGAGGAGAGGGAGAGGAGATGGTGGGATGGACTGAGAGAGTGGCTGGACATACATACATTCCCATGAGTGAAGCAGAGCTGGTGGGGAGCTGCTGCAGCAGGAGCTCGGCCCCGTGCTCTGTGATGATCTAGAGGGGTGAGATGGAGGGGAGGGAGGCTCAACAGGGAGCGGACACACGTGTACATATGGCTGGTGCACAATGTTGTACAGCCCAAACTAACACAACATGGTAAAGCAATTATATTCTAATTTTTTAAAAAAGATGAGGTTGCTGATACCAAAATCAAAGATATCACAAATAAAGAAAATTAAAATGTAATATCACTGATGAACACAGTGATGCAAAAATCCTCAACAAAGTATTAGCAAACCAAATCCAACAGTATATTAAAAGGTTCATACACCATGATTAAGAGAGATTATCCCAGAGAGGCAAGGATTTTTCAAAATCCACAAATCAATCAACATGATATACCATATTAACAAACTGAAGAATAAAAACCATATGAGCAGAAACCCAATAGATGCAGAAAAAGCTT
The DNA here is from genome assembly GCF_042477335.2 of Ovis canadensis. Taxonomy (NCBI): domain Eukaryota; kingdom Metazoa; phylum Chordata; class Mammalia; order Artiodactyla; family Bovidae; genus Ovis; species Ovis canadensis. The sequence continues at coordinate 81,612,849 of NC_091257.1, read as the reverse complement.
TTGACAAAATTCAACATTCATTCATGATAAAAACTTTCCAGGAAGTAGGCACAGAGAGGACATACTTCACTATAATCAAGGCCATACATGACAAGCACACAGCTAATGCCATACTCAATGGTGAAAAGCTGAAAGCATTTCCTCCAAGATCAAGAAAAAGACAAGGATGCCTCCTCTCACCACTTTAATCCAACACAACACTGGAAGTCCTAGCCACAGCAATCGGATAAGAAAAAGAAATAAAAGGAATCCAAATTAGAAAAGAAGTAAAATTTCCCTGTCTGCAGATGATACTGTCTGTCTACCATACACAGAAAATCCTAAAGAGGCCACCAGAAATCTGCAAGAGCTCATCAGTGACATAGAAATCTGTTGTATTTCTATACATCAACAATGAACTATCAGAAAGAGCAGTTAAGGAAACAATCCCATTTACCACCATGTCAAAAAGAATAAAGTACCTAAGAATAAACCTATTAATACCTAAGGAGGTAAAAGACCTGTACTTGGAAAACTATAAGACACTGACAAAAGGGATGGAAGATGACACAAACTGATGAAAAGAAACCCCATGCTCTTGGACTGGAACAATCAACATTGTTAAAATGACCATACTAGCCAAGGCAATCTACAGAATCAATGAAATCCTGTCAAAATACCAAGGGCATTTTTCACAGAACTAGAGCAAATAATTTTAAAACTTGTATGGCAACACATAAGACCCCAAATAGCCAAAACAACCTTGAGAAAGAAGAACAGAGCTGGAGGAATTATGCACTCTGACTTCAGACTATATAAAGCTACAGTAATCAAATCAGTACTGTAATGACACACAGATCAATGGAACAGAACAGAGCTCAGAAATAAACCCATGCTCTTATGGTCAATTAATTTACAACGGAAGAGACAAGAATATATAGTGGTGAAAAGACAATGTCTTCAATAAATGGTGCTGGGAAGACTGAAAGTGAAACAAGTAAAGTGTTTATTAGGAGGAAAAAGAGCAAGTATGGACAGACACACAGGTGGGCTCAGAGAATTTCACCCTCATGGTGGTTTTATTATAATCACTTTTATGGGGCATTTCTTCCAGGTTTTCCTTCAGCCAATAATCTTACTTTGCTTAGTTCTGAGTCTGTACTTGGCATCATTATATTTCAGGGCCCTTCCATGTGTGCCCACACATCTCTTGGCCAAGATGGATTCTAGCGAAGGGGCCTTTGGGTAAGCTGACATCACTTACTACAAGCTGACATCTCTTCTCGTTATCTCCAAGGAGCCTTTCTGGGCGTGTGTAGCTGAGAAGGTCTCCTTGACTTTGAGAATGAGAAATATGCGGTCTTTTATCTCTTATCTGGGCAGGCTCAGCCCTTCTCTCTCCTGCTGTTTTGGAGTAGCTGTCCAGAGGGGAGAAACAAGCTGTTCACCCACAGGCCCATCTAGCTCCTGCCTCTGCTCCACATCCCCTCCTAAGAGACCTCATCCTCTCTCACAGCTTTAATTACATCTTGCTGCTAAGTCGCTTCAGTCGTGTCCGACTCTGTGCGACCCCATAGACAGCAGCCCACCAGGCTCCTCCGTCCCTGGGACTCTCCAGGCAAGAATACCGGAGTGGGTTGCCATTTCCTTCTCCAATGCATGAAAGTGAAGCCGCTCAGTCCTGTCCGACTCCTAACAACCCCATGGACCGCAGCCTACCAGGCTCCTCCGTCCGTGGGATTTTCCAGGCAAGAGTACTGGAGTGGGTTGCCATTGCCTTCTCCGTAATTATATCTTGAAGTGAAATGAAGTGAAGGGACTTCCCTGGTGGCTCAGACGGTAAAGTGTCTATCTACAATGCGGGAGACATGGGTTCAATCCCCAGGTCGGGAAGATTCCCTGGAGAAGGGAACGGCAACCCACTCCAGTACTCTTGCCTAGAAAATCCCATGGATGGAGGAGCTTGGTGCAGGCTACTGTCCATGGGGTCGCAAAGACAGACCCTCCTCCTCATACAGACCAGTAGATACAACTGCCTACTTGATGTAATCACCTGGACATTTTAAAGGCCTTTGTTAAAAACTGAACCCAGCATGCTCCTTCCCCAGACAGATAATCTCCAGAATATACTGTTAAATAAGGAAACACGTAAAACTGTGTTTAGCATCGTTTGTACATCAAAGGGAGAAAATAAATGAATAAAGAAAGAAATATCACACACACATACCCATTTGCATACATCTTCAGAAAAAAAGAAACAAAAGGGGGATGAATCAAATAAAAATGGGTGCCTACCAGGGGAGGAAGGGGAAAGGGTGGGAGATACACAGATTCAAGGAAATTTCTGTAACTGCATCCTGTTACACAGTTTTGACTTTGGGAAAGTTTGTAATATAAAAGTGTTACATAATTTTTAAACTAAATCAAAAGGAAAAAAACCTCTAAAAGTAAAAAAACAAAATGAAGCAAATCAATGTTATGTCATGGTGGGAGTATACCAATGTGAAGAAAAGGCTTCTAAACACAGTACTCTGAATATATATATACACCCCTACTGGGACATATTTTGGGGCCCAGAAAGAAACAAAGAAATCATGAATTTCATTCTAAATCTTACTGTTAATAGAGAAAAATAACATAGTTATTTGAAAGCTATAAGAAGTATGTTTCAGGTGTGCTGAACAAAGTTTACATTAAAAAAAACAAGTAAACTGCTGTCCTTAGAAAACCCAACTTGCAAAGCTGGCCCTTGGCTGACATTTGGGAAAATGGATTTCGGGTGGTTCCCACAATTCCCAGAACTGAAAAGAATGGCTCACTATGCCTAACCTGTCTGTGGAAACAATATGGTTTATGTTGAAAACCTGCCTTCCTGTTGGAAGTCTGGAATTTTGGTTTGTGTTAGGCAGAGAGTGCTTATGTGATATGTCCCCAGTAAAACCCTAGGCAATGAGTCTCTAATGGGTTCCCTTGGTAGACAGTCTTTCACATAACTGGATGGGGTTCCCATTGAAAATCAAAGCTTTATTGGTCAAGATTGGAGGTTGCTAGAGTCCAAACTCACAACTCTGAAAACTAATAGAGGGAAAGAATCAAGCATTTATCCTGCCTTTTACTATGGACAGCATTTCAGACTAATTATATAGGCATGACGGAAAGATCTTCTTCACTGAAGAATTCCAGCTAATAAAATGCAGAAGGAAAGAATGGCTCTAAGTAATGATCAATGGATGCTAAAACCATTTAGGTGAAAGAGGGATGAAGATTTTATAACAGAGGGATCAGCTATAACCACCTGAACCCACAGATATCTTAGAATCTCTATATGACAAACAGACACTAAGTGCCTGTTGATTTCAAAGAACAAGACACTCACAGCACTAGCTATGAGGTGTTCTCGCTAAATAACTGGATCTCACTAAATAACTGAACTGAATCAAGCCTCTAGACTGCATTTCTCATTGACAGAAAATCCGAAGGACAAGTTGAACATGTCAATGACACCACGCAGAAGCAATCAGCCAAATCCTGGATGTGGTGGATGACGACCTACCTTCTCCAACAAATCAATGTCACGAGAAAAGTGAAGGTAGGGTGGAGGAAGGAGGCTGTAGAGCTACAGAATAAACAGACCAAATGAACAAAAGCCGAAGTAACGAGACAGTCAATCTGACTACACCACTCTCGTCTTTAAAGCCCGTGGGCCCCCACCCCCGCTCTTCTGGCTGTGCCTCCCATCACGTCCCCTCTGTGCTCTGGCCAGTCACCTGCGTTCAGGTGTGAGCCCATTCCTTCATTCCTTGGGTCCTTACACATGCAGTTCCTTCTGCCTGAGGGAGGACTGTAAGTTCAGGTCCTCCCCGTTACACACCTTCTCAGTACCCTGTACTTCACAGGGAAACATGTGTATTTGTTTCATATCTGCCCTTCTCCCAAAGACTAGAAGTTCCTTGAGGGCAGACAGCACATCTTTCAGCAGAGTCTGACACATAATAAGTAGGTACTAAATAAAAATCTGTTTCACACACATGCAAACAAATAAGGTATGAACCACGTGGCCCAGTGTCACCAGGTGGGAATTTGGAGACACTTTAAATCAATCAAGCCCCGCATAATCCCTGCTAGTCTTCATGGCTGTGAAGTCTGTGAAGTCAGAACCCAGCCTGAGGAGCCGAGGCTCACGGAAAAGGACTCACCGCCTCATGGGACTTGGGAACTGGAATGATGATGGCCAGCACGCAGATGAGCTGGAAGATGGCCCCCAGGAAGAGTCCATACCGCAGCAGGTTCTCCAGGAACGTGGGCTCAGGCACCTCGGGAGGGGAGAAGTCCAGGTCGGAAGCCATGGCCCCAGCTGCCTGCTGCCTGAGGTCCCCTCCGACTCACCGCTCTCCAGAGCCAACTTCTAAATTCAAAGAGTTAATGTCACGTTTCCAGTGATGTTTAAACGGTTCCACTTACACAAACACGCCCACATACATGCAAGAATATGTAAAGCAACTGTGGTGAAATGTTAACAGCTCTTGAATCTAAATGGAGGATATGCGGAGAGCCACCAAACTATTCTTTCAATTTTCTTGTATGTTTTAAATCTTTTCCAAATATGAAGTTACAGAAAATAAATAAATGCGAACACTTCAACAAAAATCTCAAATCAACATACATTTGCTGAAGGTCTGCTCTGTTTCAGGTTTTCTTTACTTGTTCACTCATACATCCAGTCATTCACTCAACAAATACTTATTGAACACCAAGCACTGAAGGCTGAGCAAAACAGTCTTCTCTTCTCTCGAGGCCGACCTCTAAGGACAAAAGGACAGAGGAAGACAAAGAACTCATCCAGATGGAACATGCCAGCTAGTGGTCACTGTTTTGAAAAAAAGGCTTCAGAAGGGCATCATTTTATTTTGTACAGAGTGACAGGAAAGTCCTCTCTGCAGACAAGACAGGAACGATGTGGCGGAGACGGGAAGCGTGAGAGTGAGGCAGGGCGGCATCTCTGGGAAGTGCAGCCCAAGCAGAGAGAAAAGCAAGTGTAGAGGCCCCGGGTCAGGGATATGAGTCCACAATGGCCAGAGACGAGTGCAGGAGAAGGAGGCGGTAAGATAGAGAGGAGAGGGACTGACCTGGAAGCACCCTGACACTCTGATTTTATGAAGTCAAATGTAAGCCACAGAAGGGTTTTGAGCAGAAAAGTGACATGATCTGACTTAAACATTTTAAGAGGGGCAAGAGTGGACATGGGGAGACCCAGGAGGAGGCTACTATCAGTAATCCAAATAAGAGATGCGGGGGACACGGACGACAGGGGCAGTGGTGGTCAGTGGTGGCGGGTTCAGTCTCAATCCACCTCTCCAGACCCTCCTTTCACCAGACCCCCCAACTCCTAACACCCTGGTCAAGCTGAAAGACCTGCCTGTAATTCTCCAAGAGCACTGAGCTCTTTCAAATCCTGGGCCTTTACCCAAATTGCATACTCTGCCAAGAATGCCCTCTCCCACTCTGACCGCTTTGGGGAAGGACAGTTTTGTTAACAAACAGTGCTAGGAAAACTAGATATCCACATGCAGAAGAATGAACGGAAGTTAACCCAAGATGTTTCAAAGAACTAAACTTAAGAGCTAAAACTATTAAACTTATTGAAGAAAACACAGGAGGAATCTTTATGACATTGGATTTGGCAATGACTTCTTAGATGCCAAACCACCGGCAACAAAAGAAAAACTAAACTCGACTTCATCAGAATTGAAGATTTTTGTGCATCAAAGGGCATTATCAAGAGAGTGAAAGACAAACTGGAAACCAGTTTGGCAGATTCTAAAAAACAAACCTAAAATTATCATATGATCCAGCAATTCCACTCCTAAGTATATATACCCAATAGAACTGAAAGCATGGATTCAGATACTTGTACACCAACGTTCACAGCTACACTATACACAATAGTGAGAAGATAGAAATAACCATGTATCAACCAACAGATGAGCTGATAAACGAAATGTGGTATATTATACATATACACCCACACATATGTTTACTCAGCTATTAATACTGAGATGAATAAAGTTCTGACACATGCTCCTACATGAATGAATCGTGAAAACACTGTAAGGGAAGTAAGCCAGACGCAAAAGGACAATACTGTATGATCCCACTTGCTAGGTACCTAGGCAAGGCACACTCACAGAGACAGAAACCAGAGTACAAGGTTATAGGGACCTGAGGAGGGGGAATGGAGTAATGGTTACTGCTTAATGGGTGCAGAGTTGCAGTCTGGCATCATGAAATAGTTCTGGAAATAGTGGTGATGGTTAACACTGTACACTTAGAAGTGGTTAAAACGATACATTTTATGCTATGGATACTTTACCACACACAAAAAACTGTACCTATTTCTTACTTTTTAAACATGGCTACTAGAAAACTAAATTAAACACGTGGCCTGCATTATACCCCTGTGTATGGCTCTGCGTTTGCCCGAAAAGCTTCCTCCACTTTGGCTCTGACACTTCATTGCTCTGCAACATTTTTCCAACATGAACGCGGAGTGACTGAAGGATGACAAAAATGGTCTTTGAAGTGAATAGACTGGGGGCTTATGCAAATACACATGGTCTACCTTTTAACCCAGTCTTTTAGGAAGGTCACGCGCCTGTGCCGACAAGGTGGCCATTGTTTCACACCACTCCTGTCTCCCTTGGGAATGGTTTTCAAAGTCTGAGGTTCACTCCCCCGCCCCCAAACCCTCAGAGCTGGCAGATCTTATCCTCCCAGAAAAGATCTGACTTCTGGAAAGAACCCAACATCATCTGGATCCCAGGGTGGTGAATCAGGTGGAGCCTCAAGCCCAGGAATACCATTTTTGGTCAAATACAAGGTATGACGCTCAGACCCTCGGCAGATTGTTTGTAGTGGCTCAGACACTGGCTCTGAAGTGAATTCCAAGGCTGCTGCAAGAACAGCTTCGCTAGAGGAAACGTACAGCCAGGCAGGGCACTGCATCCTCATGCCGTGTGTATAGCAAGCCATGAAGAAGTTCTCTCATTTCTTCAGTTACACCTCATAAATACACACTTTTTAAAAATGTCCTTGGCCCTAAACTTTACCTTTAAGGCTGTAACACAGCCTATGGGGCTTATCAATATTTAGATTTATTAGTGTTACTAACAGCAACCTTGTTAAGAATATTTCCAATACAATAAAAACATGGGGCCAAGAGTCAGGCTAGGGGCACAGACTCTGCTTCTATTGCCAATTAGCTACACTTTGGACCAATCTAGAGACTTGATGTTCTCAGGAGCCAGACAACAATAATGCATTCAAAGCTATAATGCATTTAGGGTTTTTTTTAAAATAGCAATTAGGCAATACCTAGCAAGAGTCATAAAAGTGATTATTATATCCTTAGACTGAGTAACTCACTTCCTAGAATTTACAGTAAGGAAACAATTCAAAAGAAAAAGGCTTCAGGTACAAAAGAGTTCATGGCAGTGCTATTCATAATACTGAAAACCAGGAAGCAACTCAAGTGTCCAACAATAAAGAAGCCGTTAACCCAATTACGGTACATCATGGCATATTGCCCCTTGGCTTAAATAGCAAATACAGATGTTGCGTATCTGGCCAGCGGAAAGTCTTTGCAAATTTATATTACATGAAAAAAGAAAACAATTACATAAACACTATCACTGCAACCATGTATAAATTGTGATTTCACTGGCTAAAGATCAAAAGAGGCCATAAGAAAATGTAAACAGTTGCTATTAAAAGTGAAGGGGCCATACGTTTTAATTCAGGGGAGAATCTTATTGAAAAAATTAATATAATCTAAAAGAAAAATCCATGCCCTATCTGCTCTCTTCATAAAACTTTTATAGAGTCTAATGAAATGTTGCCCAGGAGAACTTTCTGCAATGACTGAAATGTTCTATACTTCTGCTCTCCAATATGGTAGCCACATGTGGCTAGTAAGCACTTAAAGGAGGATTGAGGAACTGAATTTTTCATTTTAACTTCAATTAATTTATAAATCATCACATGTGGTTAGAGGACTCCCAGACTGGACAGCACAAGTATAACCAGAGGATGGCTGTAGCCTACCAGGCTCCTCTGTCCACGGGATTTGCCAGGCAAGAGTACTGGAGTAGGTTGCCATTGCCTTCTCCGAGTAAAGTTCTAGAAAATATAAAATGCTCTATACATCGTGTCTGCTTTAGAACTCCCGTCTAGTTTCCTCTGCACCCGTGCTTTACTTCCTCGCCTGCTTGCTTGGATTTCTGGGTTTTCCTTTCCTGACCACAGAAGTCACAAGAGTGCTACTCATCCTTCGGCTCCCAATGAAGAGGCTTTTAGCTCTCAGACTCCGCGACGAGCTCTGCTCCCCCACCCCCTCCACTGTCACAGCAGACCGTTTGCCAGATGAGCAGTCCTTTACAGTCTAACTCATTCAATTCATAACCATTATGGACAGGGGGTATTACTAATGAGGATGAGGAAACCGAGGCTCAAAGAGGTTATGCGGCCTACCCAGGGATTACTTGGCTGACAAGTAGCAAAGTCAGGATTCAAACTGGCTGGTGGGTAAGACTGAAACTTACCTGGGGGTCAATGGTTCTCAAACTGCAGGTTTTGACCCATTAGTGAGCCATGGAAACCATTAAGGGGGCTGCCGCTGGCACTTTTAAATTTTATTAACCAGTACAATGGACAATATCAGATTAGTCAGGGTGAGCATTATATCTTGAAGCTTTTTTTTTTTTTCAGTTATATCAATCTACATTCCAGCATGCATGTTCTGGGTCAAAATTCATTTCTTATTGTTTGAGAAATACCACACTGTCTAATGTTCTTATTGTTCCACTATACGCTCCTGAGGTAGCTGGGACCCAGGGTCCATTTTGAGTTTGTTCCAGGGACTGACACAAATACCTGGTAACTGATCAAACCTATGCTTGTTTCCCATCTTTAAAGAGCAGCCTCATTTAACAAGGAGTGGGAGCTGAGAAGCATGGGGCTTATATAGGCTCACCCACTGAATCAGGGCAAAGCTGAACATCCTGCTATGTCTCTAACCCTGTGGTGCTCCCGACTTGCTTAAGAGCAAAGTTGTTTGTTTGTTTGTTTGTTTTTAACACATGGGGAAACTTGTACCCCCACTGGAATTTAATAAAAAGTACAGACCCATTTTGGAGAAGGAAATGGCAACCCACTCCAGTATTCTTGCCTGGAGAATCCCATGGACAAAGGAGCCTGGTGGGCTACAGTCCATGGGGTCGCAGAGAGTCAGACACGACTGAGCCACTAACACACACACACAGACTCATTTATTATCGAACATGGAAAATAATGTCAAAAGGTCATCAGACCCCTTGAGGCTCATCCGTGAATGTCAGACACCAGTGGTCTGAGACATTCACTCACTGAACACAGAGTTACTGAGTCTCTGCCATGGAGTTTCCATACAATCAGAGGCACCCAAACACATAAAGATATAATGTAATGTTGACAGTGAGTAGTATGAGAAAATATAGAGAGCGAGGTATGGGGTGCTATTTTATATGAGGTGGTCAGGGAAAGGCCACCCTGAGAAGGCGACATTTCAGCAGAGGCAAAGAAGAAAGCAAAAGAACAAGCTATTTCAACATCTGTTAGGTACCCCAAGACGGAGAAGAGCAAGGGATAAGGTCTGAGGCAGAAATGAACTTTATGATCAGAGGAGCATAAAGTGAGCAGCTGTGTAAGGCCAGTAGGACTCTGGGTCAAAGGGGAGCCACTGGAAGGTTCTTAGCAAAGAAACAACATTATCTGACTCATTTTTAAAGGGTCCCTGTGGCTGCTGTATTGAGAACAGATCGCAGGGGGACAAGAATCTGAAATAGGGAGACCAGTTAAGAGGCTACTATACTAGTCAAAGGGCTTCCCAGATGGCTCGGTGGTAAAGAACTGAGTCCTTTACCTGCAATGCAGGAGTCCCGGGTTCAGTCCTTGAGTAGGGAAGATCTGCTGGAGAAGGAAATGGCAATCCACTCCAGTATGCTAGCCTAGGAAATCCCACAGACAGAGAAGCCTGGTAGGCTACAGTCCATGGAGTCGCAGAAGAGTCGGACACGACTTAGCGACTAAACAACAACTTTTAGTCAAGAAGACACATTTGCACCAGGCAGTAGTGGAGGCGGTAAATTCTCAGGTTATAGATACATTTTAAAGAGAGAGCCAACAGGATTTCCGGGATGAAATCTAAAAGAGAGAAATTAACAAAGAGACCTGAAGGTGAAATTATTCTGTATGATACTGTAATGGTGAATATGAGACAGAAAGTATTTGTCAAAACCCACAGGACTTTACAGCACAGAGAGTAAACTTTAATGTACACAATTTTTTTTTAAAAAATCATTTAGGTATCCAGGATGGAATGTAGAATGTGACATTGTGAGTCGAAATATATTACAAATGGATCACGTAATTTCACGGAAGGGGTAGGGGGAATGAGGTGCTGACCTCAGTAACTGTGGAAATAGACGGAATTGAGAAGACTAAAAGCCAGAGAAACTGTACATGCACCGATGTTTTCCACATGGGATACAGGTTAACAATTTTGAGACTATACACATACACTGAAATTGCACAAGTAAGTAAATGGATGGCAGACGGTGGAAGCCAGGTCTGTTACAGTTGGGAGTAGAAGGTTATAGATAAGCCAGAGTAGGCTAGATGGTCCACCTGGATGGCTAAGTGTTGTGGACATCAGTAAAACTCATATTTAGATTATTACAGATACAGACAGCTATATATATATATATATATATATATATATATACATATATATATATATAAAGAGGGGCGGGGGAGAGGCTAGTCTACACACATACATCTCTTGCTACACATTTACTGAGAGGGCCTAGAAACATGGGCATCCCAAACAGTAGCAATAAGCACACCTAGCACCCAGACCTTGGTGTCTATTATGATTCTCCAATAAAATGAACCAGGGGCTCCTTAGAGAAATGGTTAACTCTAGGACTGAAGCAGGAAATATATAAGATGAGCCTGTAACAGAAAGTAAGAAACTGTTCAAAAAAACAAAACACATTGATCAGGGTATGTTAAAGGGATATAAGACCCACTTCGATGGCCAAAGCCAGAACAATCTGCACAGCAAAACAAATAATTCAAAGTATGAAAAGAATTATTCACAGCCATACTGATATTATTTAATAAGCAAACAAACTTCCCAAGGAGAATTTAAAATAATTTATGTAAATAATCTGTCTTAAAGTGTAAAGTGTAATTCCACACTCCTTAAGGATGGGCTGTGCATAACTTCCTTCCAGGAGTACAAGGTGGAAAAGTGGTGGAAGGAGAGTTAACTTCACAGTGGAAGAACTTGACTACTTCAAGCTAGTGATCTGGGTTAACACCAACAGTGATGACGTATACTGAAGATATGTACCCTACTGTGACGGTGTGAGGTACACACAGGATAGTATATACCCTGTGAGATGATGAGAATGGCACTTTACCTCCGGGATCTTCCTCCCCCAAACCTGTAACTCCAATGTCATCACAAGAAAAACATCAGACAAATCCCAAACGAGAGTCATTTTATAAGATATCTGACCAGTAATACTCAAAACTGTCAAGTGTATCTACAAGAAAATTCTGAGAAGCTACCACAGTCCTAGAAACCTAAGAAGACACGACTAAGCGTACTGTGGGATCCTGGAACAGAAAAAAGGACTGAGCAAAGAGAAAACTGAGCAAATCTGAAGAACAAATGGACTTTAGTAAGTTACCAGTACTGGTTCATTAATTGTGACATAAATATTACACTAATGTAAAATGTTAATAGGGAAAATTGTAGGGGGGACATATGGAAACTCACTGTAGTATCTTCACAGTAATTCTGAAAATCTAAAATTATTCTAAAATTTTATTGGAAAAAAGTCATTTCAAAATAAATAACCCTTCAGACATGTATAGATGTCCACACTTAGCAAACAGAAACTAAGTCTTGTTTAACAGAAAAACCCAGATTCCAAGTATCTTGGTAGGGTATCCTTGGCTTCCTATGAAATGATTTTAAAATTCTGCTCTGAGACTGAAACTGGAACAGAATGGGTAATAGAAAATCAGTGTCAGGAATTACTACCCTGGGCTGTTTACCCAGACCCCTCCCATTACAACAAATTCCCAAGAACTGCTCAAAACTGAATTCGAATTTTGTCCTATGCAAAGATAAGCCATCTCCCAGAGCAGTAAAAGCTGGCTGAAAAAGACGGGCAGATGTCCTGTAAAATGTCATTCTGATGTGGCAAGTGTGGTTGCCACAAGAAAAAGTGTGGTTTCACAGATTCATTTCTCACTTCTCTCAAAAAGAAAAAAAAAAATCAGCAAACACGCATTGTACATTTACTAACCCTTTTGCATTCACCTTCTCATTTAATCCTCCAATCAACTCTATGCACCCATTTTACAGAGGAGAAAACTGAGAACCAGAGAAGCAACCAGAGCTCGCCTACAGTTACCGAGTAATACGGTACACTAAGGATTCGAACCCCAGCCAGACTGACTCAGGAGCTCTGGCTCCTCCAAATGCTCCGCCCTTGGGAAGAAAGGCCAGGTCACAACTGTGAGGAGCACCGGGTCTCGTCCCAGCTCAGAGCTAAGGCGCTGGACACAAGCAAACTAAGGCCCTCCGCCTCCCTGGGAGTCAAACTCCCCTCTGCAAGTAACTTCCGAACAAGCGACCCAGGAAGTTATTTGCGCCAAACACGGAGCGGTCCCCAGGCCAACAGAACAGCGCCGCCGGGACAGGGGCAGCGGCGCCGGAGCCTAATCCTCGCTTCTGTACCACAGCCTCGGCGACTACGCCCCGCCCCGAAGCCCGAACCGACCACAGGACCTCCGGTACTCACCTCGCGCGCCGCCCCGCCGCGCCGCGCCCCCCGGAAGTGGTTTCTTGCGACCTTGGGGCCCGGAAGTGACGCTCCTGAGCAACCAGCTGGCTCGGTTCCTCCCCTCAGCGTTGCTAGGGTTGGCGGATCCAGGCTGCTGGGCTTTGTTAGTCTTTTGTCCCAACTCTGTGGTTTGGAGCTGGAGAGAGAGGCCTGCAGAAATGAAAGCCAGGCTCCCTCGATTCTCTAAGGCGCTGTATCACAGCCCATTTCAGCAAACATTTATACACGTTTATAGACGTCTTAATTTTTTTTTTTTGAAGTTTGATTTACAAACTAGTTTGTAAGTTTTAGGTGTGTTTGTAGTGGTGTGTAAGTTTTAGGTGTACAGCAAAGTGATTCAGCTATATATAATATATTTTTTTTCAGATTCTTTTCCATTATAGGTTGTTATATTGAATATAATTCCCTGGGCTATACAGTAGGCCCTTATTGTTTATCTATTTTATATGTTTGTTGTTGTTGTTGTTGTTGAGTCACTTAGCCATGTCTGATTCTTTTGCGACCCCATGGACTGTAGCCTGCCAGGCTCCTCTGTTCATGGGATTTCCCAGGCAAGAATACTGGGGTGGGTTGCTCTTTTCTTCTCCAGGGGATCCTCCCAACCCAGGGATCGAGCCTGCATTTTCTGCATCTCCTGCTTTGACAGGTGGACTCTTTAGCACTGAACCTCTGCTGCTGCTGCTGCTAAGTCGCTTCAGTCGTGTCCGACTCCGTGCGACCGCACAGACAACAGCCCACCAGGCTCCGCCGTCCCTGGGATTCTCCAGGCAAGAACACTGGAGTGGGTAGAGAAGCCCATTTTACACACAGTGTATCTGTTAATCCCAGACTCCTCATTTATCCCTTCCCCTCATCCTGTTTGGTAACCATAATTTGATTTCTATGTCTGTGAGTCTACTTCTGTTTTACAAATAAGTTCATTTGTATCATTTTTTTAAAAGATTCCACATGGAGGTGATATGGTATTTGGGCTCCCCTGGTGGCTCAGATGGTAAAGTATCTGCCTGCAGTGCTGGAGACCTGGGTTCAATCCCTGGGTTGGGAAGATTCCCCTGGAGGAGGGCATGGCAACCCACTCTAGTATACTTGCCTGGAGAATCCCCATGGACAGAGGAGCCTGGTGGGCCACAGTTCATGGGGGTCAGAGAGTCAGACACAACTGAGCAACTAAGCACAGCCACACATGGTATTTGGCTTTCTCTGACTTACGTCACTTAGTATAACAATCTCTAGGTCCATCCGTATTGCTGCAAATGGCAATGTTTTTCTTTTTATAACTGAGTAATATTCCATTGTATGTACATACCTCATCTTCTTTATCTATTCATCAATTGATGGACATTCAGGTGGTTTCCGTGTCTTGGCTATGTAGTGCTGCTGTGAACACTGGAGTGCATGTATCCTTTTGAATTAGAGTTTTCTTGAAAATATGCCCAGGAGTGGGATTGCTAGATCATTTGGTAACTCTAGTTATTTTAAGGAATTTCCATACTTTTCTCCATAGTGACTGCAGCAAATTTACATTCCCACCAACAGTATAGGAAAGTTCCCTTTTCTCCACATCCTCTCTAGCATTTGTTATTTGTAGACTTTTTAATGACGGTCCTTCTGACCATTGTGAGGTGATACTTCACTGTAGTTGATTTACATTGTATAGATGCCTTAATTCTATGTGAGGCCCTGAGCTAGGAGCCTGCAACGCAGAAAGGAGACAAACAAACACAGTTTCATAATTCAGACAGAAGCAAATTATTAAAATTCATTCAAAGCATTCACCAAGTACCTACTCTATGGCTTGTGCCGGTTGTTGAACTAGACAGATGGAATCTCTGCCCTCACAAAGCTTACAATTTGAACACACTATCATATAATGTGACAAGTGTTTGGATGGCAGTACAGTTCCTGACTGAGTATGGGTTGGGCAAATAATGAGGCAGGAAGGGAACTCTAGTTGGACATGGTAATCAGCCTCCACTTTGGACCTGAGTGATTCTTGAATCATGGGATCCATGCCCTTGTATAGCCCCTTCTCACACGGAATAGGGCTAACAGATATAGTTAATAGGATATAATGGAAATCATGGAGTATGAGTTCCAAGATTAAGACATAAAAGATATTGTCTTTCCTCTTTGCACTCTCTTCATCATTCATGAGGGATCCATATTATGAGGATACTCAAGCAGCCCAGGGGAGAGGCGTGCATGAATGATAACTGAGTCTCTTACCAACAACCACCTCCAGCTTGCCAGCCATATGTGTGAGACATCTTGGGAGTGGATCCTCCAGCCCCAGCTGAGCCTTCAGATGACTGCATCCCTGGCTAAAATCTTGAATATGATTGAGAGACCTCGAGCTAAAAACAGCAAAATCACTCTTCAATTCCTGACCCATAGAAACGATTTTGAGAGTCTAAATTCCAGGGTAATTTGCTTTCAGCTTATAGAACTAGTACAGAGAAGATCAAGGAGGAGGAGGGGGATGCCAGAGATTCAAAAACAAGAATGAGACCTGATCTTTCCCTCAAGGAGTTCACTTTCTCCTAGAGGACACAGACAGAAAAGATTATAATTCATTCAATATCCATTATCACCCTTACTGTGTGAGATGATATGGAGGATCCAACAATGTGTTGTTTCTTCATTCATTCAACAGATATCTATAGTTTCTACTCTGAATCATACACTATGGATTCAGGAAGGCAATAGTGAGTAGGTTGGGCCCTACCCTCACTGTGTTTAGAGGTTAAGGGTTATCTGACACCTTCATTAATCAATTGCAAAGAAATGTATATTATTAACCATGAGATGTGTAAGGAAGAAAGAGGAAACTATGAGAGAATAAATAACATGGGAAATGCAATCAAGAAAGGATGATCAGGAAAAGTCTCTCTGTGGAGGTAAAATTTAAACTAAGAAACAAAGGATGGATAGGAATTTGCCAGGCAAAAGAGGCATAAGGATGGTAGGAGGAGGAAAGGCTGTTGAAAAGGCTTGGCGCATAAAAGAGTGGGGAGGAGCTAAGGCCTGAAAGGTACAATATTTAGGGGAATTCCCTGGTGATCCAGTGGTTAGGACTTAGCACTTTCAGAGCCCAGGTCTGATCCCTGGTAGAGGAACTAAGATCCCACAAGCTACACAGAATGGCCAAAAAAAAAAGGAAAAAGAGAGAGAAAGTAATGTACAGATATTTAAGATAAGACTTGGTGTTTGTCCTGGAAGGGCTCACGGTGGGGTGTGGATGAGGAGGGCCATAGGAGACGGAGATGTCTTACATGTTGAATTGTGTCCCCCAAAAATGATTTGGTGGAGAATGAACCCCAGTACTTCAGAATGTGATCTTATGCAGAGACATGGTCTTCACAGAGGTAATCAAATTAAACTGAGGTTGTTAGGATGGACCCTAACCCAATATGACTGGTATCTTTATTAAAGGGAGACATTTGGACACCATGCACACTTAGGGAGAATGCCATGTGAAGATGGAAGCAGAGACCAGGGTGATGCTTTTCCAAGCCTAGAAATGACAAAGATTGCCAGAAAACTACTGGAAACCATGGGAGAGACATGGAGGGGATTCCTCCCCACAGCCCTCATCCTTGATTTTTGATTCCTAGCTGGCACAACTGGAGAAGGCAGTGGCAACCCAGTCCAATATTCTTGCCTGGAAAATCCCATGGACAGAGGAGCCTGGTAGGCTGCAGTCCATGGGGTCGCTGAGGGTCGGACACGACTGAGCGACTTCACTTTCACTTTTCACTTTCGTGCATTGGAGAAGGAAATGGCATCCCACTCCAGTATTCTTGCCTGGAGAATCCCAGGGACAGAGGAGCCTGTTGGGCTGCCATCTATGGGGATGCACAGAGTTGGACACGACTGACACAACTTAGCAGCAGCAGCAGCAGCCGGCACAACTGTGAGAAAATAATTATCTCTTGTTGAAACCACCCAGTTTGTGGTACCGCATTATGGCAGCCCTAGCAAACTAATACAGATGTGCAGGTGCTTTGAAACCTGTTAGTATCAGTATCCGAATGTGAAATATTCCCAGCACGGCTGCTGCAAGCACAGCTATTTCCTTACTCTCTGGAAGCTTCTGGAGGGATCCAGCTAAGTCTTACTCATCTCTGCGCCCTGCCTGGCTTCATTAGCACCACAGCACGGTGGAGAACTCTGCGGCATGCTCGTTCTTACCCATAACATCTCTGCGAGGCACACTGCTTGCACGATGAAAGAGAAAAAGTTGCAAAAAGCATGGCGTCTGCTCTGAGAAACATTTCCAAACTAGATGAACACGACAGGGTGAACCAGTTTGAAATGATTAATTATAGCTGCTATATTGAGAATTCACCAGGTGCCCAGCGCTTTACATATATCAGTATTCTCCCAGCAGCTTCCCTTTAAGGCAGGTATTATTATTCTCATCTACAGGTGAAGAAAAGTAGGACCAGAGAAGTTAAGCAACTTCCCCAAGGCCCCACAGAGATGGTGTGCATAACCACCGAGCTACCTAACCAAGCTGTTCAAGCCAGATGGGCATTCCAGGCTTGAATGCTCTAGGATGATGGGAAGGATCAACGGGGAACGAGGCATCCAGGAGGGCTTCATGAGGAAGGTGGCTCAATGTGTGTCCCAGATGTGTGATAAAGCAAAGATTGTAGAATGTTAAGTGTAGAATCTAAGTGGTAGGCATAGCATGTGCTGTACAATTCTTTCAACTTTTTTTTTTTTGTATATTTGAAATTTTTCACTACAAAGTTGTGAGTAAAAAAGAAACCATCTTGGAACGGGACACCTCAGCCCCAAACACCTCAACTGATCCCACTTGAAGCAGAGGTGAACCTCTCGGCCCAGCCTTTCCCAAATTCCTGACCCACAAAATCATGGATGGATATTTTAAGCCACTACATTTTGGGGAATAGATTACAAAACTTCTCTAAGCAGATCTCTTTTACTTTCTGTCACAGCTTCCTGCCTATTTCCTTTATAGCATTTATCACAAGCTGTCTTCTGTGCTTGTTTCTTATCAGTCTCTCCCCCTCTAGGATAGAAACTCTATCTCCTTTGTTCACTCCTACCTCCCAGCACCTAGCGCCCTGCCTGGGGTACGTGTAGGTTTAAATGAATGTTTGTTGAGTGAGCAGGACATGGAGCTCTTCTGAAGAGTACTAGAAGAGAATGTGGAGTTCACAGAGTCAGGGGAAAACTATTTGTCTCTTGGGCTGCCCCAAATCTGAATCCCCATTTGTGGGAATCCCAAGAGGTAGGAGGAGACAGGTCCCCCTCACTACGGCAGATAGATGGGATGGACACACCCTCTCCTCAGTCCCTGCTGGAGCAAAGATGCTGAATTTAACCACGACCGGTCGGAAGCCCCCACTCCAGATTCTGAACCTGAACGCAGGAGTGCCGGCTCAAAGGGCCCCAGTCTAGGGCCTTGTTTGGAGCAGGTGGATCCTGGCCACACCTGGCCTTGGGTGGTTCCTGCCTGAGCACCTTCAGTCCTGCCGTGTTCCATTAACTCCTTCTCTGCCCTTAGGTTTGGCTCCAGCAAGAAACGAGGAATGCTGAGTGTGGTGGCATCCTGGTGAATCCAGAATGTATCCATTGGTGAGGAGGCATATTTTCTGTATTTTCCTCCAAATGGGGAGGACATACTTTATGTGCCAGAAAGGCAAGGGACACATTCATCTTGGAGCCAGCAGAGCCTAAACAGTAGTGGAGGCTCATCATATTCTGGACTCTTTCTCTGGGCCTCTAGGAGCCTTCTAGCAGATAACCAACTTTGATAGTTCATGGCCTGTGCTCTTGCTTTCTACAAGGTGTTAACTTGAACTAAAGGCTAGATTTCACACTTGAGTGTCTATAAACCCATGGTGGACTTCCCTGGTGGTCTAGTGGTTAAGACTCACTTGTCAGTGCAGGGGACATGGATTTGATCTCTAGTCCAGGAAGATTCCATACGCTGTGGGCCAACTGGGCCCATGCTCCACAGCTGCTAAGCCTGTGCTCCACAAAAGGGAAGCCACTGTAATGAGAAGCTCATGTATCACAACTAGAGAATAGACCCCAATCATGGCAACTAAAGAAGACCCACACACATCAATCAAGACCCAGCACAGCCAAAAATAAATTAATTCATTAAAGAATTATAAACCCATGGTTTGCTGTTGTTGTCCAGGCACTAAATAGTGTCCAACTCTCTGCAGCCCCATGGACTGCAGCACACCAGGCTTCCCTGTCCTTCACTATCTCCCAGAGCTTGCTCAGAATCATGTCCATTGAGTCAGTGATGTTTTCTAACCATCTCACCCTCTGCTGCCTTCTTTTGTTTTCAATCTTTCCCAGCATCAAGGTCTGTTCCAATGATGGTTATTGGTCATCAAGGCCAGCTCCTCGCATCAGGTGGCCAAAGTATTGGAGCTCCAGCTTCAGCATCAGTAAACTCAGACCCTAATACTGTGCTCTAGAATATTCCAGGAGCATGTCTGCTTCAGAGGAGGAGAGGTTCACCCATGGGCTCAGTAAGTATTCACACAGAACTTCCATCAGAAGGTAGAGTACACATCAACACCACAGAGGGTTTGCCCTTCCCAGGAAAATCCAAAGGCTATAACTTGTTCTTGAGACCCCAGGTTCCCCACAGTTTTGAAACCTGAAAAGTTTTATCCAGCAGACATTCACTGAGAGCCAACTGAATGTCAGGGAAACACTGGGAATAAGATCTTAGGCTCTGGTGAGAGAGACAGACATAGACACAAACTAACACAATAGGATATTTTGAGTTTCTACAAAAGAGGTGTGTGCAGAATGACATAAAAACCCAGAAGAAGCATCAGACTTTGCTTTCATTGATCATGGAGGGCATCCTAGAGTAGGTGACATTCAATCTCCAGGGGGAGGTTATAGCTGAAGCAAAGGCCAGGTCAGGGCTCATACTTCCAGAGTACTGAAGTTCTGGAAAGAATCCAGAGCTTCATCTCCTTAAAAATCCTTCAGCCATGGAAGCAGCAAAAACTTCACAGGAATCCAGCATCTGGATGGTGCTAATTACCTCCACCTTTATGAAGTGCTGCATTAAATTAGGCACATGAAAAGATGTTCTGCATCACTAATTATCAGAGAAATGCAAATCAAAGCTACAATAAGATATCACCTCACACCAGCCAGGATGGCTATCATCAAAAAGCCCACAAACAATAAATGCTGGGGAGCATATGGGAACCCTCCACACTGTTGGGTAGGAATGTAGATTGGTACAGCCACTATGGAGAACAGAATGGAGGTTCCTTAAAAAACTAAAACTGGAGCTACCATATGACCTTGCAATCCCACTCCTGGGCATATATCTGGAGAAAAACATGATCCCCAAAGATACATGCACCCCAGTGTTCATTGCAGCACTGTTTACAATAGTCAAGACGTGAAAGCAACCCAGATGTCCATCAGCAGAGAAATGGATAAACAATACGTTGGTACATATATGCAATGGAATATTATTCAGGCATTAAAAAAGAATAAAATAATGCCATTTGTGGGAAGATGCAAGGACCTAGAGAGAGTCATACTGAATGAAGTAAGTCAGAGAAGGAGAAATATCATATGACATCCCTTATGTGTGGAATATAAAAAGAAATGATACAAATGAACTTAATTACAAAACAGAAACAGACTCGCAGACTTCATGAAGGAGATTATGGCTGCCATGGGGAAGAATGAGGGGAAGGGATAGTTAGGGAGTTTGGGATGGACATGTACACACTGTTATATTTAAAATGGATAACTAACAAGGACCTACTGTATAGCACACGGAACTCTGCTCAATGTTATGCAGCAGCCTGGATGGGACCAGAATTTGGGGGAGAATGTATGTTTAGTTGCTCCATCATATCTATTTGCAGCCCCATGGACTGTATGTAGGCCCCCAGGCTCCTCTGTTCCTGGAGTTTTTCCTGGCAAGAATGCTGGAACAGGTTGTCATTTCCTCCTCCAAGGGATCTTCCTGACCCAGGGATCAAACCCATGTCTCTGGTGTCTCCTGCATTGGCAGGCAGATTCTTTACCACTAACACCACCTGGGAAGCCCTTGGGGGAGAATGGATACATGTATATGAATGTCCTTTCAATGCTCACCTAAAACTATCACAACACTGTTTGTTAATCAGCTATACCTCAATACAAATTTTTTTTTAAATTTTTTTAAAAAGAAAAACTTGACTCTAACCAAACAGCATAGGTGGCTCCCTAGGTTAAATCCACACTAACTATTCAATTATGCACAACAAGGGCAGAGTCATATTTGGTGGAGATCAGTTCACTTGCTCTGTGAAGGCACTTTTCCAGCTGAATAAGATGGTGCCTTTTAATTGTGCGCTATCTTCCTTCTCGAGGGCTTTAAGTAGGACTGTCTCCCCAGAGGAAGCCAGAAGCTAGGTGTATCATCTCCATTTTGTAGTTGGAAGAACTCAGTAAAGAGATCTGGCCCAAGCCACACAAACCGGAATCTTAACTCCTCCCCAGGGCCCAGCTCAAATTACTTTGTCTTAGAAGATTTTTTTTGTTTCCCCCACCAGAATTTCCCTGCAGTACATGACCCTGGAAGAAGCTGAGAGAAATGGCTGAGCTTCACTTTCTGCAGACCTTGAGTTGGATACTTGATCTGCAGTCACTCACTTGATCCCCCCAACAACCAGGAGAGTGTGTTCCCATTTCACAGCTAAGGACACTGAGGCACAGAGATGCTGAGTGATGGGTCTTCAATTATATAGTTAATAAGTGTTAGAGTCAGGATTCAAGCCCAGGCCTCCAAGCCCTTTGTCTTAACCACACAGAATCCTGGTCCATTCATTCATTCATTCAACAACTATTTGTTGAGCATACACCCAGTGTTTGCTAGGAGTATAATACTTGCTAGAGATGCAGTAGGGAAGAAAACACAGTCCTGCCCTAATAAAGATTATCACCTAGCGGGGAAGACAGATATGAAACCCTTTCACAAACAATTATTTAATTACAGATCAGGCATCAGGCAATGTTAGCAGAATTTAATTGAACTAGGTAAGACACTCGCAGGGCAAGAAAAGAAATCAGGTCTCTGGGTAGCTCTTTCTTGTCTGTAATTCAGGAGTCAGTCAACTCTTCCTTTTTTCTTAGATTCAGTAGCTAAGCAATGCCTGCAGATGCACACGACTGCTTTGGGAGTTTCCACAGACCACACTTCCTTCTCTGAATCATGGAGTTTCCCAGGCTTTAAAATGGGGATGAAAATACCAAAAGACTGGAAGGAACCCAAATAGCTATCAACAGGGGACACTTAAATAAGTGATGGGACATCTACAGCCATGGAATATGCAGTTTATTATTATTAAAAAGTACGAGGCAACTCCAAACGCTAGAGAAGGATCACTGAGATCTGGATCCTGGTGAGTCATGGGGTGACATACTCTTTTTAAAAAATTACTTGATGTGTTTGGCTGCACTGGGTCTTTGTTGACGCTCACAGGCCTTCTCTAGTTGCAGCGAGCGGGCTTCTCATCGTGGTGGCTTCTCTTGTTGCAGAGCAAGGGCTCTAGGACATGTAGGCTCGCTAATCACAGGGCACGGGCTTAGTTGCTCCCACCTCATGTGGAATCTTCCTGGATCAGGGATCAAACCCATGTCCCCTGCATTAGCGGGCAGATTTTTAGCCGCTGGGCCACCGGGGAAGTCCACGACTTACTCTTAGTGTGTGCCATTTTGTACCTTTTGAATTTTGCACTCTATGCAGATACCTTATCAAAATATAAATTAATCACTTCAAGAACATTTTAATACAGCATTTTGATGGGTATAAAAAAGCAGTAAAATAGCCCTGCTCATGTCGGCCCATTTCATGGTGGTATTATTAGTTTCAAAGGAGAGGTTAGATTTGGCAGCCCTTGGAAAATCTAAAACAATTAGAACACATGTTGCTTCTAATGAGATGAGAGAGGAATAAGGGCCAAACAGAGAAGAAAGGAGGAGGAAAAGAGGAGAAAAACAAAGAGGCCAGGCAGAGACTGGCAGAGAAAAAAATCCACAATTACTTTAGTGCCACTGAGACCCCAAGGCAGCTGTGCTACCTGCTTCTTTCTAACCAGCTGCCAGGTTGCCATGGTAATGTAATAGCCTGTGATAAGCTTATTTATGATTCTGAAAACATTATTAAAAAAAAAAAAACCCACCAGCAAGCTGCAGATATGCTGCAATGAGCAGAGAAGATGCCCGCATGAGAGGAGATGTCAAGGTGACCTTCCTGAAGATTGAGGTCCTCCCTTGAAAACTGGTGGGGTCAGCCTAGAGCAGAGGGTCACAAACCTGAGCATGTAGCCAAATCACCTGGTGTGCTGTGCTGTGCTTAATCACTTGGTCGTGTTCGACTCTTTGAGACCGCGTGGACTGTAGCCCAGCAGACTCCTCTGTCCGTGGGGATTCTCCAGGCAAGAATACTGGAATGGGTTGCCATGCCCTCCTCCAGGGGATCTTTCCAACCCAGGGATCGAAAACACAGATTGTGGGGCTTCCCTGATGGTCCAGTGGTTGGGAATCTGTCTTCGAATACAGGGGACACGGGTTCGATCCCTGGTCGGGAAACTGGGATCCCGGATGCCACAGGGCAACTGAGCCTGCGCACCACAGCTAAAGAACCCGAGAGCCGCGACTATGGAACCTGCACACTCTAGAGCCCGTGTGCCGCTACAAGGGAGCCGCGAACCACAACGAAGACCTAGTGCAGCCGAAAAAAAATTGTTTTTAATTAAAAGATAATAATGATTTAAGGAGATCAGTCCCGGGTGTTCTTTGGAAGGAATGATGCTGAAGCTGAAACTCCAGTCCTTTGCCACCTCATGCGAAGAGTTGACTTATTGGAAAAGACTCTGATGCTGGGAGGGATTGGGGGCAGGAGGAGAAGGGGACGACAGAGGATGAGATGGCTGGATGGCATCACCGACTTGATGGGCTTGAGTTTGAATGAACTCCGGGAGCTGGTGATGGACAGGGAGGCCTGGTGTGCTGCAGTTCACGGGGTTGCAAAGAGTTGGATACGACTGAGCGACTGAACTGAACTGAAACCAAATAATTTAAAACACACACACACATAGATTGCTGTACCCATCCCAAGAGATTCAGATTCAATAGGTATGGGGTGGAGCGTTTCTAACAAGTTCCCAGGAGGTACAGAAACTGAGGCTTGGAGACCACCATCCTAACCATCTCAAAAGGCCTTTTGTACTCAGGATTCCATGAGCTCTGGGCTCCACCTCCCACTCGCCCTGAAACAGGAAATAATGCTTCAGTTTTTCAGGGTAGAGCATGTCCATCCCCTCCATCAGCTCCTCTGTTAACTAAGGAACTACAACACCCAGCGTGGGTTGTAAGGTAGCCCAAAACACCTGGTGGGCCAAGGCCTTCGAGGGCAGTTTCCAACGCCAAGGCCAATGCCTCATACAAGCAATTGCCTGGGAAGATTGGCCGGCATACCAGCTGCCTTGCCAGAACTCTCTCGTGGGGCCAATTAACCGGGTGTGATGCCAACATGTGTCATGGGGCCAGAGGAAAGGGGGCTGCCAGTCAAGACTGTGACTGAGCTAGGGCCAGGGCTGGTGGGAGAGAATTTGAAACTGACAGAAGCCAAATCTTCAGGCGCTGTAATTTCCCACAGTGGGATTCTGATGCCCCACAGAAATGGAAGCAGGCAGACAAGTCCAAACACCCAGCCCCATTTAGTGCACACAGCCTCCCGAGTAAGAAAGCTCCCGGCTGGGGCAGAATGCAGTTTTAGTGACAGGTCCCTCCAAATTCAGGATTTCTTGTACTTTCAACAAATATCTGTAGAGCACCAGAGGTGTGCCAGATGCTATGATGGGTGATGCAAACGTGGGCAGTGGGCAAGAGTGGCCCCAGCCATTCTGGAGCCTACATTTAACTAAAAGAAGACAGACATTATTCAAAGAATCAGACAGTTTAATTGTGCTGTGGTTTTGTAAGTGAATGATCTTGTTCTCAGGAAATAATGCTTAAGTATTTCAGGGTAGGGGCAAGATATCTGCAATTTATCTCAAGAAGTTCAGAAAAATAATCATATATCACATATTATCTATACATTTATGATTGTATATATTACCTATGTAATCTATTATATATATATATATGTATATATATATACACACACACATACTCAGAGAGAAACAGAGAGAGAAAATGATAAAGCAAATGAGAGAAAATACTGACAATTGTTGAATGGAGGCATACTGTATGGGAAGGAGTTCTTTGTATTGACATTATTCCTAGAATTTTTCTGAAAGCTTGAAGATACTTCAAAATTTGGATTTTAAAAAAGGCTCACATTATGAAATTGCACCTTGTCCTTTCTCTTAGCATTACAGGTTTTGCCAAAAGAACATTTTTGCATCAAATATTGATGTGTGGAAGTGAGAGAGCTGGTCTGCTAAACCAGTAATTTGAGATACTAAACTATCATTTTTGCACCTTTGAATACTTGAAAGGCTGACTTTGTATAAATGTATCCTCTGATTTCCTATATATTGGAGATATTTAGACCATAATTTCATTATGAGTAAATGAATAAATATTCAAAAAATAAAAAAGGATCACATAAATACATGACATTATAAACAGCGAAGAGTGCTTTTTTTTTTTTAAGTATGTAACAGTGGTGAGGACCTAAAGACGAAGTGGTTTGTCTTAGCTAGGGAGATCAAGGAGGGCTTCCTGGAGGTGGCAGGTTTGAGCTGAGGTCTACGTGGAAGTTGACACCTTCCAGGCAGAGGACACAGCTCTGGCAAGAGCTCTTTGTAGGAAAGAGCAGAGCTCATTAGAGGAATTGAAGAAAAGAAACAGGGCAGCTGGAGCTGAGCTCTGCGCATCTTCTCTTCGGCAGGGCGATAGCAGGGAGCTGGGGGGGTCAGGGTTCTGGACAGGGCTGCTCTTCTGGCCCCAGACAGGGTCTGTTTTGTTTCTCCCCTACCTTTCTGCCCTTTCCAGCTCATGCTCTCACATATCTTCCTCTGGCTCCCCACCGAACCCAGGTCCTAAGATTCTGCTCAAACGCAGCTCCCCAGGCAGAGGCCCAGAATCCTAGCAGCATATGGCAACGTGATCTGACAGCTTCCCACTGGCCCCTTCCCTGTAGCTCCCTCTCAGCCTCCAATCCCTGGTTGCCATCCATCAACCCTTTTACCTGCCATACCAAAACCAGTGGGCTGTCATTTAAACTTATTTCTACAATTTGCTTCCTGGGCCTCAGGCAACCAGTTCCATCTGCGGATGGCTCCGTGCAGTTTCCATCTGGTCTCCATCCACTGCTGGTTTTCCCGAGAGCTCACGTGGAGCCACCTTTCAGATCTCTTCCGGGGGCTCAATTGAGAGCAACCGCAGGTGATTTTGGAGCACGAACCTGCCTGATAAAAGCATGGCATCCTTCATCTAGGTTAGCCACACGTTTTGCAGACACAGTAACCTCATACCATACCCCGGCAACGCTTTGTAAACTCCAGGGCATGAGTGCCATTTCATTAGGTATCCACTGAATCACAGAATTAAAAGCTTAAAAGGGAACTTCTTGGGGTCTAACACCCTCATGTTGCAGATCAGCTCAGAGAGAGGAAGTAACTTGGCCAAGATCACAGAGCAAGTTTGTAGAGGAGCTGGACCTAGAAACCAGGTTTCCTGAAGCCCAGTGGAAGGGTCGTGTCCAGCTGATGCTCCAAGTAATAAATAATACGCAGGACCTCCCAGAAAGCGAATGTCCTCAGGGCAGCTGCAAGACAGTCCTTATCTACGAAGTGAGTGGTCTGGAGAGCCTTAGTGGGAAATCAGCCCCATGAATCTGTCTTGTTACGTTTAGCAGCTACTCATTGTGTTATTTTTATCTGTTTCGTTTCACTTTAGACCTGGTTCCCATTTCACATTTATGACTAAAGGTCCTTGTGTGAGGAAAAGGGAAGTTGGGAAGAAGATTCTTTTCTTTTGTACTCTGCAAACCTTTCCAGACCTTTTTTTTTTTTTTTTCTTTTATAACATTTCCATTCCAGGGCCCCCAGAGCGTCTCAAATCTTCTGCATTTCCAATCCCCTGTTCGGCCTTCACTGTAATTATCTTGGGAAAATTTAAATTCTTTATCATGGTTCTGTGACAATACCGGCTAAAGATAAGCATATTCTGAGGTCTTGTCAAATTGCCCTCAATAGGTTCAGTTAATAGGAATTACAGTTAGATTTTTCTTTAAGTGTGATAACGGTATTGTGACGATGTTAAAGAAAGAGTCCTTATCATAGTGAGATATAGACTGAAATATTTATGGATGATGTGATATGAAGTCTGGGATTTGCTTCAGAATATTCTTATGGGGGAGAGGTAAAGAAAAACCCGCTCCCTTCATACAAAGCTCTCCACTGACTTTCTCTAGTTTCTTTTGCAGCCTCTTCCCCTCCCCCAATCTATGAATCTCTGTATTCTCTATCTGGGGGTGGGATTTGCCTCCTGGGGTTGCAGCCCAGAAGAGAGCCTATAGATGCTGGAGCCAAAGAGGCTTAGATTCAAAATCCCAGCTCCACCCTCATGAGCAGAGGGACCGAGGACAAGCCATTTAAGTGTCTTAGTTCCCACTTCCCCATCTGCAGAGTGGAGATAATACATCGACAATCAACCAACAGCCTATTTTTCTAATTTGTTCTTTTCCTCCACTTTTTCTAAATCTGCCTCCACCAGCCCTGAAAGTGTGTCTTTTTCTCCAGGATCCCACCCGAGCCCCTTGGCTCTTCAGTGAAATTCGTTCAGTCGTGTCCGACTCTTTTTGACCCCATAGACTATACAGTCCATGGAATTCTCCAGGC
Source organism: Ovis canadensis (assembly GCF_042477335.2). Classification (NCBI taxonomy): domain Eukaryota; kingdom Metazoa; phylum Chordata; class Mammalia; order Artiodactyla; family Bovidae; genus Ovis; species Ovis canadensis. The sequence goes on along the minus strand of NC_091257.1, from coordinate 81,585,044 downwards.
TAGAATACTGGAGCAGATAGCCTTTCCCTTCTCCAGGGGATCTTTCCAACCCAGGGATCGAACCCAGGTCTCCTGCACTGCAGGCGGATTCTTTACCAGCTGAGCCACCAGGGAAGCCCAAGTACTGGAGCGGATAGCCCTCCCCTTCTCCAGGGGATCTTCCCAGCCCAGGAATGGAACTGGGGTTTCCTGCACTGCAGGCGGATTCTTTACCAGCTGAGCCACCAGGGAAGCCCTGCCTCTTCAGAGGCTCATCCTACCGCCTTCTCTGTGCTGGCTCTCCATCCCACCCCCCACCCGCTGCCGTTTCCCCTCCCCATCCTCACACCCAACCTTCCCACCATCCTCACCCTGCCCAGATCGAGGTCCAGGATGGATCTGAGTGCCTGTTCTCCACCTCCTCGTGGAGGTGCCATGAGTCTGAAAATCCCAACACATGTAAATTGGAACTCATTGCTCCTCCTCTTGGTCTACCCCTGCAAAGCATCTGAACACCCTCTAGGCTCCCCACCCCTCCCTGCTTCCCCCTCCCCGCTCCATCCTGTCTGCCTCAGCCCCAAACTCCCATTTTCCAGAGAGCCCTCAAATCCACCTCAGGGGCTCCCACCCCCTCCTCTGCTCAGACCCACAGGCCTGGCCAGCTGTAAAAGCCTCCCGCCTGGGCTCCTTCCCTGGGACCCCTCTGCTTTCTAGTCCCTGCTCCAGGCTGCTGGCACAACTTTCCATCCAAAACCAGCACTCTTGGACTGGAAGGCCTCCCAGAGGCTTTCTCTGCTGAGAAGAGAAAAGTTCCAAATTCCTGAGCTCAGTATTTGACACCCTGCACAGCCTGGCCTGTGCACATATTGTTCCAGAGTCATCCTCTGCGTATGCTGCCAAGGAAGCCCTCGGCCTGGGCATCTCGGACTGCCATCTCTCACACCAGCATCAGAATCACCTGGGGCCTTGGTGGGAAATGCAGAACCCTGGGTCCTACCCCAGACAGCTGAATCTGGAGGGGTCCAGGCCTGATGCACATAAACGCTGAGGACCCTCACTCTAGTCCCACCAAACTGCTTGCCTGGATCATGCCTCCAGGCCTCTGTTCATGCTATATTAACGTTTCCCCTTTCTTCAAGGCCTAGCCTAAATGTCACCTTCTCAGTAGTCGTGTACGGATGTGAGAGATGAACAATAAAAAAAAAGGCTGAGTGCCGAAGAAGTGATGCCTTCAAACTGTGGTATTGGAGAAGACTCTTAAGAGTCCCTTGGACAGCAAAGAGATCAAACCAGTCAATCCTAAAGGAAATCAACTCTGAATATTCATTGGAAGGACTGATGCTGAAGCCGAAACTCCAGTTGGATCCAATTCTCTCCTATAGCACTAGGCACACACCTCTGTTGCAGACTGCGTGTATCACAGGGTATGTAATGATCCGTTTGCCTGCCTTCCCAGCTAGAAGGAAGTCTCTGCCAAAGTCACTTCACAGAACGCCCAGAGCCCCCAACACAGTGAACAGCACCCGGCAGGCACTTGATAAATATTAATTAATTTGAATTGCATCTTACTACTTCTTGGCTCCTGGATCGTAAACATAATGCATAGCTCCCGGCAGGTTCTATTACATTGATGTCTGATGGATGAATTATCAAAGGATAGATGAGAGCCTGAAATGAATGATGAAATATGCAAATAAACTAATGATGAATTTTCATCGTTGATTAGTATTCTGAAGCGCCTGGGTGTGCCTGAGACCGTCTCTAACCTGACGGGATGTGTAAATCGGGTCCAATGTGAACCCAGGACTTTTGGGTCCAGGTTCCCTGGTTGAAATTGGCAGACCAAAGTTCTGATGTTAATTAGAAATGTCACTGTCACAATGGTGAGTGCATGGCCATCTTCCATCACAACTTTCCTGGCATCAGCCTTGGGAAATCCTCACTTAATCGCATTTATCATTCCACCTCACAGGGTGCACAGAGAGCCTACTGATACTGCTCAAAGGGAAACCTGATATCTGTTGTGAGGAGCAGGCAGAAATCAGCCTTCAGGTGCTGAGGCTGAGGGAATTCCCTGGCGACCCAGTGATTAGAACTCCACACTGTCACTGCCGAGAGCCTGAATTTGATCCCTGGTCAGGGAACTAAGATCCCACAAGCACTGTGGCACAACCAAAAAAAAAAAAAAAATGATGCTGAGATTGGGGTAGAGGGCAGTGAGGCATGTCTGGTGGCAGACGGGTGCCACTCCTAGCCCTGGCTTCTCCATTTACAGTCTGTGTGAGACCGGACAGTTACCCAATGACTCCAATACTCAAGTTTCTTCCACCATAAAATGAGGTCACTTTGTGCTCCTGCCCTTTAAGGTTATTGAACGAGATCATGTTCATTACACGAGTAGCACACAGTAGGCATCACGCTCGCAGTGCAGGGGCCCGGGTTCGATCCCTGGTTGGGGAACTAGATCCCACGTGCAGCAACTAACACCCAGTGCAGCCAAATAAAAAATAATTTTTTAAAAAAGAGAGAGAGATGTTATTGCTACACTGCTGTAACCAGGGCAGCTAGATTCCAGTAAATGATTAGGTGGTGGTGGGTGGGGCTGACTCAGGGGCTAGAGTGACTGGAGTCAAGAAGCCAGGTCTCAGCCATCTATTAGGAATAGATTCCCCAGTTAGAGGAGAATTCTAGCTTTAAGAATGGGGCCAATGGTGGGAATGCAAACTAGTACAGCCTCTATGGAGAACAGCGGAGATTCCTTAAAAAACTGGAAATAGGACTGCCATATGCCCCAGCAATCCCACTGCTGGGCATACACACCAAGGAAACCAGAATTGAAAGAGACATGTGTACCCCAATGTTCATCGCAGCACTGTTTACAATAGCCAGGACATGGAAGCAACCTAGATGTCCATCGGCAGACAAATGGATAAGAAAGCCGTGATACGTAAACACAATGGAATATTAAGTTCAGTTCAGTTCAGTTCAGTCGCTCAGTTGTGTCCGACTCTTTGCGACCCCATGAATTGCAGCACGCCAGGACTCCCTGTCCATCACCAACTCCCGGAGTTCACTCAGATTCACGTCCATCGAGTCAGTGATGCCATCCAGCCATCTCATCCTCTGTTGTCCCCTTCTCCTCCTGCCCCCAATCCCTCCCAGCATCAAAGTCTTTTCCAATGAGTCAACTCACTCAGCTATTAAAAAAGAATGCATTTGAATCAGTTCTAATGAGGTGGATGAAACTGGAGCCTATTATACAGAGCGAAGTAAAGTCAGAAAGAAAAACACCAATACAGTATATCAACGCATATATATGGAATTTAGAAAGATGGTAATGATAACCCTATATGCAAGACAACAAAAGAGACACAGATGTAAAGAACAGACTTTTGGACTCTGTGGGAGAAGGCAAGGGTGGTATGATTTGAGAGAATAGCATTGAAACATGTATATTATCATATGTGAAATAGATCCCCAGTCCAGGTTCGATACATGAGGCAGGGTGCTCAGGGCTGGTGCACTGGGATGACCCAGAGGGATGGGATGGGGAGAGAAGTGGGAGGGGGGTTCCAAGTGGGGAACACATGTACACCTATGGCTGATTCATGTCAATGTATGGCAAAAACCACCACAATATTGTGAAGTAATTAGCCTCCAATTAAAATAAAATAAAATGGGGCCGAGCGTGGAAGCTGATTGTTCTGCTCTGTGGCCTATGTGTTCAGGGACCAAATATGCAGAGCCAGGAAAGGCCAGGAGGATGCGGCCAGACTGGGAGCTTTGGCCCCACAAGGAAACCCCAGCAGCTCGGCTTCCGGTCTGGAGTCAGGGCTCTCTGGCCAGGTTTGCCCATCCATGGCTAAAGCAGCTCCCTGAACTGCACTCTGACCATAGACGGAGGTGAAGCCGCAATCCGGTCCCTGGTACAGGTCTCCCACATCAAATGGGGAACTGGAAACTGGAGTCCCAGGCGGGCCTTGGGTTTTTTCTGTAGACACTGAATTACTGGGAACTTCCTCTCTCTGGGTCTGCAGGTCCTGTTGTCACTAAGATGCAACAACTCTGACTCCCAGGGAGAAGGGGCCTCCCAAGAGATGTCCTCATCCTCACCGGCCGAGTTCTTGCTGGTGAGCCAGGCCGGAGGGAGGCTACAAGTGCTGTTTTCTCTTTTGTGCTTCTTCCTGGAGACCCTGGGACAGGGGCTGAGTTGGGGATCACACAGCCACTCCTAACTGGAAACATAGCTGAGAACCCAGGGCAGGACCTGGGTAGAAAGATGAGGGGGTGGGCGGCGCAAGGGGCTGAGGAGGGCATGGCCTGATGGAAGTAATTGACCTGGACCCTCGGCTCTCCCGGGATTTCATAAGGAACAAAGCCCTGGCTGTGGGACCTCTGGCTTTCTTCCCAGAGCTCGACATGGTCAATGACTAGGGAACAGCGCCATCTCCTGGCTGCCTGCCGTCACAGCCCTCCTCCTGGTGGGAAAACCACAGGACGTTCAGAGACCATCTTAGGTGTGGGACGCCTTTAGAATCCTGGAACAAACAGGATTTGGTTTTTGATTCAGTCGTCTGGGGTGGAGCCCAAGATTCTGCATTTCTAACAGGTAGCCCATGCCACTGGTTTAGGGACCTGATCAGAAAGCTCTGCTGCTGCTGCTAAGTCACTTCAGTCGTGTCCGACTCTGTGTGACCCCATAGACGGCAGCCCACCAGGCTCCATCGTCCCTGAGATTCTCCAGGCAAGAACACTGGAGTGGGTTGCCATTTCCTTCTCCAATGCATGAAAGTGAAAAGTGAAAGGGAAGTCACTTTTGGGGTCGTGTCTGACTCTTCACGACCCCATGGACTGCAGCCGACCAGGCTCCTCTGTCCCTGGGATTTTCCAGGCAAGAGTACTGGAGTGGGGTGCCATCGCCTTCTCCGTCAGAAAGCTCTATATCTCAATTATATCTCAATAAAACTAGAGGAAATTAAATGCTTTGAGGGGCTCAGATATGAATCACATCTTGTCCCAGACACCCCAAGGGTCTCAGGAAAGATACTTTTCCACATATAAAATTTGTGACTCACAAGGCAAGACAAGTAGGGAAAGCTTCGTGGTGAGAAGGGATCCAAAGTGTGTTTTGAAGGGTGGTCGGATAGATCTTCACCACGGGAAGCTTGCCTAAAGGGTCCGCTGGGAAAAGCCTTCCTGCTGCCTTGGGTCTACCAGCCAAGATGCAATGATTCACAGCCATAATGACTGACCTGGACCTGGCCCAAAGATTGCAAGCAAGGTGACTGGTTAAAGTAAGCGTGGAGGGCTTCCTTGGTGGCTCAGTGGTAAAGAATCCACCTGCCAGATACAGGAGACTCTGGTTCGATCCCTGATCCAGGAAGATCCTACGTGCCATCGAGCAACGAAGCCCATGCACCACAACTACCGAGGCTGTGCTCTAGAGTCCGGGAGCATCAACTGCTGAAGCCCGCTCACCCTAGAGCACGTGCCCCCTGACAAGAGAAGCCACCGTAGCGAGAAACCCGCACACCGCAACTAGAGAGCAAGTAGTCTGTGCACTGCCGCTAGGGAAAAGCCTGCATGGCAGCCAAGTCCCAGCACAGCCGAAAAACAAAGTTATTCTTTTAAAATAAAATACTAACGGCAGTAACATTTCTGAGCAACAGTCGCTTAACTGATTTGCTAAATATAATCAACGTCACCTCTTATAAAGAGCTCTTCTAATGACCTTCCCAAATGCAGAGTTTTCCAGAAAGAGATGAACGTCTAATAGTGATTGGATCACCCTTCAGTCACAGGCCCTTCTGCTTAGGTAGGACATGAAGTAGGAGAAAGGACCCCATTGGCCCCATTTCACAGAAGAGGAATCTGAGGCTCAGGGAGGTCACGTGACTTTGCCTGAGCCCACCCGACAAGGCTAACCCTGAACCCCTTGACATGGCACTCAGGAGCACTCCTGTGACATCTGCCAAGGTTGACTCCATAAAAACAGGCACAGAGAGGAGGATGGGGGTGGGGGCAGGGGTGTCATGGGAATCTGGGAGTCTGGGGTCCAGGCCTTCCATGCCTGCACAGTCACCTCGGGCTGGGAACCCTGCCATCATCCAGGGAGGTGAAAGCAGCTTTTACAAAGCAGGGTCTGATGCCCTCGGACAGGCCCCCCTTTGTCGACTTCCTCTGTCCTCCACCCCAACGCCCCGGCCTCCAGCATCACCCTCTTTGAATGGCTGGCTCCAACACACTGGAAATTTGCAACACAAATGCACGGCTTGTATCTCGGTGGAGCCTCACTGCCCTAGCCTTTTGGAGCCTTTTAAAGCCAGCCTTTCTCTGGGGCGCTTTCTTTCCACAGCTCAAGCCCCCAGCCCTTACACACAGGCATGATCGCTAATTAACGCTGGGTGAAAACCCGTCCTGGGAAGAGAGCAGGGTGGCCGGCGGGCTGTTCCCACCCCTCTCTGAGGCGGCTGGCAGCCAGAACTGGTGGAGGGGGCTGAACTCTCACTCTCAAAGCTCGTGCTGGCTTCCTCCCTCCATCCTCTTCCTTGATGGGTTTGAAAATTTACAGCAAATTAAGCTCATCACCTAGGATGGCACCCAGCTTTTCAGAGCTCAGCTCTATTCATAAGAACTGCAGTAACGGCTAACACTGACCAAGAGTACCAGACACTTTATAAACATATTTCTGATGCTCATAACAACCTGGAAAGGCAGAGGTCATCACACCCTTTGTATGGCCTCGATAACTAAGGCTCAGAGTGATTAAACACCTAGACCTGGATCACACAGCCTACAAGTGGCAGAACTGATTTTCAAATCCAAATCCATTTGTGCACCAAACACCTGCTCCCATTTTAGGCTCCTCTCTGCTCCTGTCCGGTGCTCTCCCAGCTTTGCTGTGACTTCTCCCTTTTCTCAATTCTTGGAACATCTAGTGGTGTGCCCATCTCTAGGTCTACTTGCCTGAGGTGATGGTGGCGCAACTGGATAAACTTATGAAAACATTGAACTGGAGACTGCAAACAAGTGACTTGTGTGGTACTTCAATAGAGCAGTTAAAGCTCTTTAAAAAAAAAGGTAGGAGAACAAGAATTGGTGGACTATGGGGACTTCCCTGATGGTCCAGAGGCTAAGACTCCACATTCCCAATGCGGGGTCCTGGATTCGATCCCTGGTCAGGGAACTAGGTCCCACATGCCACAACTAAGACCCAGAGCAGCCGAATAAAGAAATCAGTTTAGTCACTCAGTCATGTCCGACTCTTTGTTACCCCACTGACTGCAGCATACCAGGCTTCCCTGTCCATCACCAACTCCTAGAGCTTGCTCAGACTCATGTCTATCAAGTCAGTGATGCCATCCAACCATCGTATCCTCTACCATCCCCTTCTCCTCCTAGTTTCAATCTTTCCCAGCATCAGGGTGGGAGAAGGTGATGGCACCCCGCTCCAGTACTCTTGCCTGGAAAATCCCATGACAGAGGAGCCAGGTGGGCTGCAGTCCATGGGGTCGCTAAGAGTCGGCCACGACTGAGCAACTTCCCTTTCACTTTCATGCACTGGAGAAGGAAATGGCAACCCACTCAAGTGTTCTTGCCTGGAGAATCCCAGGGACAGGTGAGCCTGGTGGGCTGCCATTTATGGGGTCGCACAGAGTCGGACATGACTGAAGCAACTTAGCAGCAGCAGCATCAGGGTCTTTTCCAATGAGTCAGTTCTTCGTACCAGGTGGCCAAAGTATTGGAGTTTCAGCATCAGTCCTTCCAATAAATATTCAGGACTGATTTCCTTTAGGATTGACTGGTTTGATCTCCTTGCAGTCCATGGGTCTCTCAATATATACATAAATCAAAGATCTCTTAAATGAAGAATTTGTGGACTATGGAATATTAGCTTGTCATGGATCAATGAATTTGCAAGTCAGAAATATTTGAGTCCTGGCTCTGCCACCGCCCTGCTGTGTGACTGCTGGAAAGTGGGCATCCTCTCTGTGCCTGTTTCCTTGTTTATAACAGCAACAAAAATAGTAGTGGTAAGAACTCATTTATGAGACTTATTCTATTCCAGGCCTGCATCTTATCCACTATCACATGTAATCCTCACCCCACAACCTCACGAGTTGAGCCTCATCATTCCCATTTTACAGTTGAGGAAACTGAGATCAGGCACAAAGTCCTTAGCACAACCCCTGTCACAGAGCTTCAGCCGAGGTTGAATTTGATCCCCGTGGTTTCTTCAGCCGACTCTGTGTGTCCTGTATCTGCACACTGGTCTGGTGACCATTCAGGGTGCCCAGCTCTCCATGGTACCCACCTCATGTTTGCTGAGATAACCTCCTGACTGTATGAGCTCCCATTGCTCCAGGAGCTCCCAGCTCCTCCATCTGCCACCTGCTGCTGTGACCCATCAGTCCATCCTTAATCCCTGGGGATCTGGCCTGACCTGACCGCTTTGTGTCCAGGCCTGCAAGGAGAACTGTCCCTCAGTCCCTGCTTCTCTGGGGAACATCCCATGTTTGCGCTGTGCCAAGAACTTGGTTCAGTGCAAGCTAAGAAGCAGGATCATAAAGTATCACTGCTAAGAGGTTCCTTCAGAAACCACTGGCTCTGGCATTTCCCTGGTGGTCCAGTGGTTGAGAATCGCCTTGCAATGCAGGGGAAGTGGGTTCAATCCCTGGTCGGAGAACTAGGATCCCATATGCCACTGAGCATCTAACCCTGCATGCCACAACTAGAGAGTCTGTGTGCTGCAACGAAAGATCCCACATGACGCAATTAAGACCAGATGTAGCCAACTAACTAATCAATAAAGAAATGACAGATTCTAACTGTGCACTGCAGAAGTGTATCCTAAAAGGCAGTCTCCACTCCCTGCTCTTCAACCAGACTAGCCCTCTTTGAAAAAGTCTGATTTAGATACTGCACTTCCCTAGATTTCCAAAGAAAGATGTAGGTTTCAAATTCTTTTAAACTTGAAAACTACTGTCCTTGGCTGTTTCACTGTGGATGGGAGTAGGAAATTGATGGTATAGAAAGTGAGGCCTGGAGGGCACCAGTAACCTGCAGAGGGTCACCGAGGCAGTGATGGACGGACACAGGAGGGCAGCAGGCGTCTGGACGCTTAGCTCAGAGCTATTCCCACTGCTCGACAACAGCCATGTGGGAGAGCACCGCTTCTGCCTCCCATGCGTTCATGCCATTCTTGAGGATTTTTTAGCTTTAGGCTAGAGAAATCTGGAAGTACAATTCTCCCAAGACTTCTCATTTCTTGCCTCTCACTCCATACCCCTCTGAGGTAGTTATCGACTTTGGCCGCCTCGACACAAGACAACGATGCTCCCCAGGCCAGCTGCCCACACCGGCCTATGACCGCATGGCTACCTAGGCCAAATAGAGGAACATTTTGATAATTGGGCGACAAGGGAAATGGCAAACAACTCTCCTCACTAAGGGGAGAAAAAAACACTTTCGTCCGTAAAGTTGACCGTCCTCAAGTGAAATAAAGTTGCACACAGACAAAACAAGATTATGTGAACTTTTTAAAAGGCTCATTTAATCTTAGAGAGTAAATTAACCCTTGGCTGTTTCACTGTTAGGAGTACTCCAATCATCAGACAAGTAGTATTAGACGCTTCCTCTGGGAATAATGTAACTTCTCGCTCTGTCCTTTCTCTCCAAGATAAAGTTCGATATGAATCTTCACTTGCAAGGGGCAAAAACTCTCTCCCATATTAGGGTTTGTCAGTGTGATGCTAAAAATGATCCTTTGGCGGACTTGTGAGTAATTGACCCTCTGACGCTAACAACGCCCAGGCAAATGAAGGTATAATTGGTGGGAGCACCACGCAGCCGCTGGAGCAGACGCCGAGGCCCGTGGAGCTGGAGCGACCTCTCAGCGCAGAGGGAGACCTGCCACCTCGGAGGTGAGCGGGCGGGGAGCGGGGGGCGGCCCTGGGGGCTGGGCTGGACGAGGGTGAGAACATTGAGCTTCTCACCAACGCAGAGACCCCACGTCCAAGAGGCCCACTGCCATCCTCTCTGCCCCTGGACTGGTGAGTACATCTGAGGCCACTTGTTAGGGGCTTGGGAATATGCTTTGTACAGTGGGTACCACTTTGAGGTTGTCTTAAATGTGTGACCCTCAGTGCATGGGGTAATGGCAGCAGACAGGGGCCAGGTGGGCTGTCAGGGGCAGATGAGGTCTCCGTGCTTTTTCAAGGGTATGCCAAGTGGGCTTCCAGGACAAATGCATCACCTGGCAAGATTCTCCTGTCAAGCATGAGATTCTGCCATGGACTACAGCTTCCCTGGTGGCTCAGATGGTGAAGAATCTGCCTGCAATGTGGGAGACCCAGGTTTGATCCCTGGATCAGGAAGATCTCCTAGAGAAGGGAATGGCTACCCACTACAGTATTCTTACCTGAAAAACCCCATGGACAGAGGAGCCTGGAGGGCTACAGTCCATGGGGTTGTAGAGTTGGACACGACTGAGCGACTGACACTTTCTTTCTTCAGAAAGGAACCAAGTGGCTGCGCAAATCAGTACCTAGCACTGATCACTCAGAACTGATTCAACGTAATTGCCTGGAAATTGATAACATTTTGCTTTCTTGTGCAATTGTAGCTGCGCTCCTTACTTTAGGTTTTAGACACGATTATCTGCCCTTGGAGTACTCCATTACCCCCACATTTGTCTCTCAACCCACACTTCAATGATCCTAAATTATTTGTATCTTTTATCACAAGCCGCCTCAAACCCTTTCTGGAAGAAGGTGAGGTGTCGTTCTTTTGAATGACCATTCAAGATGCTTCTTCATGAATAACTTAGATCTCCTTTGACTTGGAACACTAGCGGTGAAACAGTTTATAAAGTGAATCAGGACGTCAGTGCTTTAGGGTTCTTAAATTACATAGCAGAAGATTTAAAAGAGGTAAAAGATTGTGTTTTTTTCCAGAAGTTCAAAAGTGGCCTTGCTGGTTTGGTACTTGAGACCTTACCTCTGTTTGTCTGCAGAATTCTTGTAGCATTCCTGCTATGAAGTCTGGCAAAATGTGCCAACTAATGTAGATTAAGTGCCCATTTATCCTGAGTCCAGACGACCTCAAATATATCTAATCACGGAATTAGTTTGTAAGCATGGTGGAAAGCTAACTGGATAACATAATGACAGCTGATAAATCCTAAAATGCCTTCAGAGTCATCTAGGAGGTGTTGATGGTGTTCTTGGACTCATGCTTGATTTAATTCAGTGAATTCTAGTCTCTTAGACTGGCCCTGTGGAAGCTGTCTGCCACAACCACTGTTTTATTCCTAGCGGCACAATCTCTACCCTCATCATACCAGAAACTGGATGATTCTTGTTATTTTTCCTCTTTGTCCAGTGGGATTTTGTAACCCTGTGGATTAGCTTCTCACCGGTCAGAGGTTAAAATGGTGTTTTGACCCATCCCTGGGGTATGTGGTTTTGGGCAAATGTTGTGCCTCTTGGTTGACCAGATTATGAGGTTGCCCAGCCTCACTCTGAACGACCTGGGGTAACTGGCTTTACTGCGACTTGACTCCCAAATCTGCCAATCTCAGGATATTTTCAGCTCCCCAAACCCCTGCTGTGCACAGGGACATGCCAGCCAAGCAGGTGTTCCTGCTTGTCCCCCTTGTTTCCTCCCCAGAGACTCGGTAACAAAGAGCAAACACTTTCGGTCTTATCAGAACTGATTTCCATGTGCAGGGGATGAATTCTGGAGTGTCCCCATGAATAGGGAGCCCTGTGAATAGGGGATTGTATCAGAGAGGCTGCCGCGCAGAGCGGGAGGCCCATTCTGAAGTGCCCACTCTGCAACTAATTTGATGGAGGACCATGGAAAAAAGGCCCTTCTCTGGGTTCATTTCGTTGGCTGTCTAAAACTAGAGCTCATGATACCTGCTCCCGAGGGAGAATGTGAGGGGGTCCTGTGAGGGCCAGGGGGGCCCAGGGGCTGGGAATCCCTTGTGCCAGCCCTGGGAGAAGGGGCAAGAGTTGGGGAGGCTGAGATGGCGGTTACGCCGAAAACAGGAGTTTGGGCTTTGCCCTGGAGGGAGTAGAATGCCAAGGGCTTCTGAGAGGTGAGAGAGGTGATTGCGAGCCTGGATGTGCTCAGATCATTGAAAGAGCAGCCAGAAAGAAGGCAAGAAAGCCCAGACTGCAGCTGGGAGACAGAAAAAGTAGTGGTCATGTCAAGGAGACCCCTTTGCCCTGAAATATCTCCCTGTTTAGGAGACTCCTGCAGAGGACCAGGTCTGGAAAAGAGAGGTGGGTGTGATAATGTGCGATGAGGACAGAAGGCTAAAGATCCTTGGTCTGCGGAGCCAAGGTCTAAATCAGGTGCAAAACGCATCTAAAGGGCTCATCGTGTGGTTAAAGGTACAGAAGGTCTGGGAGGCACAGCCGGTGGATGTCAAAGGCAAGGCCACGGTCCCATCTTTTCTCTAGCTCCGATCCTTGCCAGAGTGGCAAAAGCTTAACAAGTATTTGCAGGATAAGGGGACTTGGACTTGACACAACGGGAAAAGCTTCCGAACAGGAAAAGCTGCCTGGAAGTAGGACACACTGGCTTGCAGGCAGTCAGCTCCCTGTCACTCACAGTGTTTGAGCTGAAACTGGACCATAGGCTGTTGGGGGGAGGGGGACGGAGGGTAGCACATGAAAGAGGGGGCTCATGACAGGTCTGGACGGCTGCTCCTTCCAGCTCTGGGGGTGCAAGGGTCTCAGACAGCAGTGAACAGTCCCCTGGGGTGCTTCCTGGGACCTCAAGTCCTCCTGGGTTTAGTCCAGACCCCAGTGTCTAGGAGAAGGAGGGTGATATCCTGAGAGGAGAAGTGAGCCCAGGGATGGAAGTGGATTCCTCCCGGGCTGGCCCTGCCTGCTGGAAATCCCTTCTGAGCAAGACCTGCCAGAAATGGAGCCACTCAGGGAGATTGTGGGCCGTGAGGTGTCTCTTGCCCTTTCCGGGGCTGGCCGAGCATCTGGAGGGGTCCGTATGCCCCTAGAGGGGACATCCTGCTGAGAGGGATGCCCCTGGGAGATGGGAAGTCCTGACCCTGAGGTGACTGAGTCTTCCTGAGCCCAGCGGTTTCCACCCCGCGGTCTGGGTTGATAGCAGAGCACGGCCCTAGCAGAGGCGGCTCTGTCCCCTGTAGACTCTTCTTCCTAATTGCCGAGCATGGTGTCAGCAGGCCCCCATTAAGGATAATTACGTGATCTATGAGATGGTTCTGCCGCCGGGCTCCCCAGGTCCCTGGTCTCTTCCAGGGCTAAAACTCTTGGGCAAAATCTAAATTTCTGGAGCAAGAGGCACAGCCGTTATCCCTTCCCTCCAAGTCCACACAAAACAAGACAGCCTGCCCTCTGAGCAGGTCCTCAGAGCAGAGGTGCGTGAAGAACGCCCCCGTGCCAACCACTCACGTCAGGCGCCTCATCTCAGTTCATGTTCACATGACCCTAGGCAGTAGGTCCAGTTATCAAGTCCATTTTATGGACAGAGAAACTGAGGTCTGGAAAGGAGAAGCCCCTAGTCCTGGGATGCACAGCTAGTGATGACCAAGCCTGGATGTGAACTCGGATTTTTCTGACTCAGACCCTGAGCTGTCAGCCCCACTTAATGCTGTCAGTGCCACACTGGGGCAGGGGGAGACTCAGGCAAATATGAGAAGCTGTTTGCTCCTCCCCAACTCCAGTCTTCTTGCCTGAAGAATCCCCACGGACAGAGGAGCCTGGTGGGCTACAGTCCATAGGGTCACAAAGTGTCGGACACGACTGAAGCGATTTAGCACACATTATTATATTATTCCTTGCTGAGGCCTGAGTCCCACATAGAATGCCCTATAGGAAGTGGTAGTTTCACCATTGTCTTTCATTGTGTGTTCAACCCTGTGAGGTCAGCAGCATAGCCTTGTCATGCCCATTTTACAGATGGAGAAAATGAGGCCAGAGTTTGTGACTGGCAGAGGCAGAACTTGAACCCAGGTGTGTCAGACTTCGAGTCTGCTCCATCTTCCCTACCCCACAGCTTCCAAAAGACAAGGACCATAGCTCTCACAGAGCCAGGCTGAGGGCCAGAGCTAGCAGAGGGCATCCCAGTGTCTGTGGCTATGCCTGACCTTTTCTTCCTGTCTGTCATTTCCCAGGTACCAGCACAGGGGTGAAGGATGCTGCTCTGGGTGTTCTTCCTCGTGACCCTCACCCTCAGTAGCGGCTCCCAAGGTTCCCTGCCCTCCCAGCCTCTCAGGTAAGCAGTTCTGACAAGAGAAGCAAGAGAGGCACTTTGAGGATGCAGAATCGAGCTGGTCCCCAGCTGGCTCCTCAGGCAGCCTCCCTTGCTCATTTTTGGGAGGGAGGGAGACTGAGCCCCAGAGAGGTCACCACCCAGCCCTGGTTCCAGCCCTCTCTGGGGATGAGCAGGGCAAGAGGCAACAGAAGAACCTCACAGAGACCAAGTGAGCATAGTCCCCTGGGCCTCCCACCCCACCCTTTGACCTCTGACTCCTCCTAGGATCCCACGGTACGCAGATGCCATCTTCACTAACAGCTACCGGAAGATTCTGGGCCAGCTGTCTGCCCGCAAGCTACTCCAGGATATCATGAACAGGCAGCAGGGGTGAGCCAGCGTTCTCGTGACTTCTCCCTGCACCCTCGGTTCATCACGATTTGGAGGAACCAAGTCTGGTCTCTTCGCTTGCACAGCAGCTGTCACTTCTGGACTTGCCAGGGCAGAAGGGCTCCAGTGTTGAATCTCGTCTTAACCCTTAACTAATAAATGATCATTGAGCATAGATGCTTGTCCCTGAGTTGGGCTCCAGTAATAACACTGAGAGTAGTCACCACTTGACTGACTCTACCAGAAAAAAAGACTTTGCACTGGTTCATCAATATACTCCTGGCACAGTGCAGAGCAAGCCCTTGGCAGTGTCAGCCATTATGCTCAGGTTCTTATGTGCTCTTTCCAACAACTTTACAAAGGATGTGTCCTCTTACCCTCATCACATAGAAGCTACATTAATAGCTTCTAAAGGACACACACGACTGAGTGGCAGAATTAGCATCCAATCAGCCTGACTCCACTGCCTGAACATGTTTTAATTTTCATTTTGAAAAAATTCCAAATTTACAGAGAAGTTGCAGAAATAGCACAAAGGGCTTTAACATGCCCTGCCCTAAGAGTCAACAATTCCTAATATTTTTTACTATATTTGCTTACTCCATATCTGGGGCTTCCCTGATGACTCAGTGGTAAAGAATCTGCCTGCAGTGCAGAAGACGCGGGTCAGGAAGAGTCCCTGGAGGAGGAAATGGCAACCCACTCCATTATTCTTGCCTGGAAAATCCCATGGACAGAGGAGCCTGGCAGGCTACAGTCCATGCGGTTGCAGAGTCAGACATGACTGAGCATGTACACACAAACACACAAACACACACACACACTCTCTCTCTCTCTCTATATATATATATATATATATGCCTAGATACAGGTCTAGACATACGTACACAAGCTCAGGTATGATTATGAGTATTATTGTTTTGCTGAACCATTTGAGAGTGAATTATAATCATCATGACCCTTTATCCTTAAGTACTTTTGTGTGTCTCCTAATAGCTAATCAAAGGATACTCTCTGATATAATCACAGTATAATTATCACTTAGAGTCCATATTTAAATTTCACTAGTTGTCCCAAAATGTCCTTTATATAAATTTTAAAATATTTTTGGCTGCATGAGGTCTTAAGTGTAGCACACAGGCTCGTTCATTGTGCCACGTGGACCCTCTGGTTGCGGCACACGGGCTTAGGAACTGTGGTGCTCGGGCTCAGCTTCTCTGCGGCATGTAGGATCTTAGTTCCCCCATCAGGGATTGAGCTCATGTCGCCCACGGTGCAAGGCGGATTCTTAACCACTGGGCCACCAGGGAAGTCCCTGTAACAATTACTGATCTTCCTCATCCAGGACTCAATCCAGCCACAGGTGGCGTTTAGTTTCTTTTGGTCTGGATCAGTTCCTCAGTCTTTATGACACAGACATTTTTTATTAGTAAAGGGCAGTTCTTCATAGAATGTCCCTCATATTGGGCTTGCCGGGGGCTTCCTCATGAATGGATTCACATTATGCAACAGAGGTAATGCTGTGTCCTTCTTGGTGCATCCTGTCGGGAGGCGCATGTTGTCCATTTGTCCCATTGGGGATGGTAACTTTGATCACTTGTGTAACACAACGGCTGCCAGGTTTCTCCTCTGTGAACATTTCCTCCCTTGTACTTAATAATCATCTGTGGGAAGATATTTTGCAAATGTGTACTTCACAGCCTATAGTTTTCACTTCTAGACACACTGCCTGCTTAAACGTTGCTGAGCCTAATTCAGCTGGGTCCAAGAGTCTATGCCAGATATTGTGACAGGGCCGAGGGATGCACCCCCGCTCTGCTTCCTTTGCCCTGACCTTTCCCAGGCCTCCTCCACTTCCGACTCAAACAGCAACTTCTGCTCTTCCTCTTTTTCTAATCAAACAGAGAGAGAAACCAGGAGCAAGGAGCAAAGGTACGGCTTGGCCGTCAGGTGGACAGCGTGTGGACAGACCAACAGCAGATGGCATTGGAGAGCATCTTGGTGAGCCTGCTGCAGGAGCGCAGGTAGGAATATGTGTGTGTGCACAAGTGTGAAGGTGTGCACATGTGTGTATTGAGGGACTGCAGAGGCTTCTGTCCCCAAGGGTAGCCAGGAAAAGACTCTCCCCCTCTCCAAGCAAACTGGGAATGAGATCCCTTCTTCCATACATCAAGAACCAGAAGAAGGGGGGACATGTGTGATGGAGACTGGCTTTTATCCACTCCTGTATCTCCAGTGTGTAGCCAGAGGCCAGCCTCAGTGTCTGTGTCCAGAAATGTCCCTCACTCATGAGTCCTGGGGATAGGACCCAGGAATCTGAATTTGAACTAGAGTCCCAGGGGACTCTGATGCTCCTGGTCTGAGATGCATGCCCTGGATCCCTTGCCAAGTTCATCGAACTGTAAAATCAAAGGGAGACCAGCCCCTCCCAAAACCCTTGGGTAGAGGACTATGAGCAGTGCTTGTGAGAAGGAGAGATGGGAATGACAGTCACTCCCCAGCTCCCTGACCCTCACAATCCTAGTAGGAGTCAGGGAAGATCAGGAGTGAGTTTTCCCATTTTACAGAGGAGGAAAACTGAGGCAAAGAAGAAGTAGCTAGCCCCAAGTCAGGGACTAGGCAGGCCCAAGACCTGCCTTTCTTCCCCAGAGCCCTTCACACGAACTCCGTTTCTTCAAAACGACACGACTGTTTGCAGAAACTGTGCTGTATTTTAAAGCCCGAGTTTTGATCTGTGAGCACAAACATGCCCCAGCGTGACTCTGCCAGACATCTCCAGCCCAAACTATTAAGCAAATCCAGCTCCCAGCAGAGCTCGCCACGTGCCCCCTCACCTTCTTCCCAGCCTGATTAGACAACGAGAGCTCAGAGATCCGGCCAAGTATTGTCCTGGGGAGATGCAAACAGCAGCAGGCTGACAGGCAGAGCGCAGCAGAGGTGAGAACCAGCCCCGGAGGCCGGATGGACTCCTGAGCCCCAGGTCTGCTCATGCAGCCAAGTCTGCACACAGCAAGTCATCTTCCCTGTTCTCTCCTCTGTGAAGGGAGCAGATTTGCTCCAGTGACCGCCAAGGTCCTGGAGGATAGAATTTTTTTAAAAAATACATGTCCCTAAAGAATAATGCCTCCCCCCACCATACCACCCTAGCCCCGTGCCTCTCATGCTGGGATTAGGTCACTATTCACCTGCTTCAGGGCTCCCACCAGGCCCCAGTGGGGCAGAGTGGCCACAAGGAGGGCCACATCCTAAGAATGCAGGCTTTGTTCCTGCAGGTTAAAAGCTTCACAGAGCTGAAAGTCCTAGAGCAGCAGGAAGGCCCCAGAGGTTGCTCCAGCCATTGTTCCCCCTCCAGCTCAACTGTTGCAAATACCAGGACAATTCTTACATTAATGCCTTAAAAGTAGAAGGATTTGGCAGTTAGCACCCTTTCACACCCACCACGCCTCACGTCCATATAACAGTCCTCCAAGTTAACAAGTTCAGATTTCTCCATCTTCCTAGCTCTTAAAAGTCATCCAGGGACTTCCCTGGTGGTCCAGTGGTTAAGACTTCACCTTTCAATGCAGAGGGCATGGGTTCAATTCCTGGTCTGGGAAATAAGATTCCATATAACTTGTGGCCAGAAAATGAAAACATAAAACAGAAGCAATATTGTAATAAATTCAGTAAAGACTTCTAAAATGGTCCATGTAAAAAAAATCTTAAAAAA
The DNA here is from genome assembly GCF_042477335.2 of Ovis canadensis. Lineage (NCBI taxonomy): Eukaryota > Metazoa > Chordata > Mammalia > Artiodactyla > Bovidae > Ovis > Ovis canadensis. The sequence continues at coordinate 81,566,722 of NC_091257.1, read as the reverse complement.
CAAAAAATCATCCAAAGATGGCCAGGCTCTGGGCTGAGGGGACAGCCGTGGACGGGCCAGTCTTGGTCTCTGGTCTCGTGGAATTCATAACACACTGAAGTAGACAGAAATTAAACAAGTACTTGTAGAGTGGATTATTTAATTTGCTATAAATGGTAAGTGATGTGGTGAATGTGTGCGCTGGAAAGAATGACCTCATCTAACCCTATTTGGGACTTAGAAGTGGCTTCTTCAAGGGCCAGTGACTGCCCAGGCTCTCAGTAGGAGTGGGCTGGGAGAGCTGGGGCTAAGACTGAGGTCGTCTGGGGAGTCGGTCAGTCTCAACACTGGAGTCTCTGTCACCCTAATTCCAAGTGCCCTGTCCTACCTTGCCTTGATTTCAGTGCCCCCAGACTAAGCTTTATCTTTCTTTCTGCAATAGGAATTCCCAAGGATGAAGATTCTGCCTCTATTTTCTGCTCCCTGCAGCTGAGACACAACTGCATCCATTAATCCGTTTTAATTTCTGACCTAGTTTTTCCTTTATAAATACAATAAAATTCCCCCATGCTGGTCTGCATTTCAATTTTCTTTTATCTTCAGCCTAATTTTTTCACGTTTTACAGAGTTCCATTTCCCAAAGTGGTATTACAAGAGATATATATATATATATTTTTTAAAAGCTAACATTTACCAAACACTCAGAGTGCCAACCGGGTACCTTCACGTGTAGAACCTCATAGACTCCCTACACAGCCTAACAGGAGGTACTAGCATCATTCTCATTTCACAGACGAGGAACCGAGGCACAGAAGGGTGAAGTGAATTGCCGTGGTTACTGCCAACAAGGAGAGAGCTGCGATTCAACTATAGGGGGCCCAGCCCAGAACTGGGCTCTTGGCCATATTCGACTACTCTGGGCCAAGTCATCCTTCATCCACTGGTGACTCATTCACCTATGAGCAATGCCATTTATTCACTCAACAAACATTTCTAGAGATCCCACTATGTGCCAAGTGCTGTGCTAGGCAACCAAAGCCGCTGACACAGAGCTTATGTTCTTTCTTTCTTTCCTCTTGGCCGTGCTGGGTCTTCGCTGCTGCACGGTCTTTCTCTAGCTGCTGAGAGCGGGGGCTACTTTTGTTGCAGCGTGTGGGCTCTTGTCACAGCGGCTTCTCCTGTCACAGAGCGCAGGCTCTCGGGGTGTGCACAGGCTTGTGTGGTTGTGGCCACATGAGCTTAGTTGCTCCAAGGCACATGGTGTATTCCCAAACCGGGGATCAAACCTGTGTACCCTGCATTGCCGGGCGGATTCTTAACCACTGGACCACCGGGGAAGTCTAGCATAGAGCTTATATTCTAATGGGGGAAAGAATAATAAAAACAAGTAAATATAGAATTTGTAAGATGGTGGTGATTGCAAAGAGCAAAAAAATTAAGGCAGCGGGAGTACTGGAGGGGATAATTTATCCACAATGAATGAAAGGGAAGGCCTCTCTGATGAGGGACATTTGAGTAAAGTCCCTCAAGCGTCGGCTAGAGGAGAATGACTCAGAGGAGGATGACTGGGTGAGGAACATTCTCAAAACAGTGAAAACCCAACACAAAGGCCCCTAGGCATGAGTGTGGAGGGAGGAGGCACAGAAGGCCGGTGTGGCTAGCCAGAGCACAGCGAGGCTGAGAGTGGAGGAAGGGAGGCCAAGAGGGAGCAGGAGGCCAGCTCATGGGGAGGTCCTTGGAGGCCACGGGAAGGACTGAAAGGATCTCACTCTCAGCGAGATGGGGGCCACCGCAGAGTTTAAGCAGAAGAGTGACATGATCCGACTTGCATTTACTGCCACTCTGAGAAAGGGTCAAATGCTGGCTACATTCTTAGGGTAGAACTCATTTGCTGATGGATAAGGTATGGGAACTGGAGAGGAGTTAAGAATAATTCCAAAGTTTGAGGCCTGAGCAGCTGGAAGTATGGAATTGCCATTTAGGAGCTTTGGAGGTTGGCGGGAGAATTCGGAGTTGGGGTTTAGACATGTTGAGTCTGAGCTGCCCTTTAAAGGCCCCAGTAGGGGGGCTGAGTAGGCACCTGGGTGTGCAGGTCTGGAGCCAGGAGAGAGGTCTGGATAGCTGTCACCTTTTAGGTGGTCTGTAAAGTCAGGAGATTAAAAAAAAGTTTTTTAAAATTTTTTAACAAGAACCTACTATACAGCACATGGAACTCTGTTCAAAATTATATGACAGCCTGGATGGATGGGGAGTTTAGGGCAGAATGGAAACATGTACATGTATGGCTGAGCCCCTTTGCTGTTCACCTGAAACTATCACAACACTGTTAATAGACTACAATTCAATACATAATAAAAAGTTAAAAAAAAAAAGGAAAATAATACGAACAATAGTATATATGTATAATTGAATCACTTTGCTGTACAGCAGAAATTAACACAACATTGTAAATCAACTACACTTTAATAAAATTGTTTTAAAATTTAATTTAAATTTTAAAAATTAATTTTTTTAATTTAAAAAAATAAAAATAACTTTTTTTTAAAAAAGAGAATTCCCTGGAAGTCCAATGATTAGGGCTCAGTGCTTTCACTGCTGGGGCCCCAGGTTCAATCCCTAGTTGGGGAACTAAGATCTCATAAGCTGTGTGATGCAGCCTAAAAAAAAATAAAGTCAGGAGAGTGAGTTAGATCACCAAGAAAGAAGAACAGAATAGCAGAGTGCAAGGACTACCCCAGGGTACTCCGTATTTAAAGGCTGGAGGAAAGATGAGGAACCAGCAAAGGAGACTGAGAAAGAAAAAGCAGAAAAACTACAAGAGAGAAATTCCAGAAAGCAGTTCAAGAAGAGAGTGATGGACTATACCAAATGCCGCTGATGGGTCATCAGCTGAGAACTGAACATAAAAACGATCGTGGAAGCCAATGATGACCTTGGCAAGAACAAACTGGGTGCAGGGTGGAGGCAAAAGTCTGACTCTAGTGGGTTCAAGAGAAAATAGTCGGAGAGGGATCAGATCCGGAGAGTAGAGATCTGGCTGTACAGTATGGTGACCACTGAACGTGGCTGCTGAACACAAAATGTGGCTAATACCAACTGAGATGTGCTTTACATGGATTTCAAAGACAATATGAAAAAAGAATATCAAATGTCTCATTCGTGTTTATTGATTACCTATTAAAATAATATATCTGATAAGTTTGGTTAAAATAAAATATATTAAACTTGATTTCACCTATTTCCTTCTTACCTTTTTATTGTGGTTACTAGACAATTTCAAATCACCTCTGGAACTTGGAAGCCTGGTACGCTGCATGCAGTCCATGGGGTCGCAGAGAGTGGGACACGACTCAGCAACTTAATAAGAGCAAATGGCACTCACACTATATTTCTGTTGGATGGCACTGGCAGAGTCAATTCTTTTAAGAAATTTTGCTATTAATATAAAGAGAAGCAGAGAGTTGAAGTCATTGTCCAGAGTTACTTTTGTCAGTGATTACCCAACTTTTTCTTTTCATGAACCATTTTACTTGGGCATATCCCCGCACATCGCCTCTTAGAAGAATAGGTGAACTTGGGACTTCCTGGTGGTCCAGTGGCTAAGACTCCATGCTTCCAATGCAGGGGGCCCGGGTCTGATCCCTGATCAGAGAACTAGATCCTGGCATGCTGCAAACAAGAGTTCATATGCTGCACATCCTGCAACTAAGACCCCACATCCCGCAACTAAGACTCAGCGCTACTAAATAACTACATTTTTTTTTTTTTAAAGAATCTGTGCTTTCATTGCAGGGGCCACAGATTCCATCTCTGGTCGAGGAACTAGGATCCTGCATGCCCCAAGGCACACATGGCCAAAAAAATAAATAAATATAAATAAAATGTAAAAATAATGATAAATAAAAATTTTTTAAAGTAAAAAGTCTAGATGATGGGATGTGTGTTTTGATTAAAAGCATGAAAATGTTCACAGCATCTTAGAGTTGATGGGGACTTGGAGGTGAGCAATCTCCTCTCTGTCCTTTTCTGGCCTGATACACACAGTGCGGGACCCCTGGGCCCGTCTCCCACACCGGGACCGTAAAGCCAGCTTGCGGTTTCACAGTGTTCAGACCACCTGCTCTCCCCAGTTTACCCTCCAAGAAAGACTGTGAAGCGTGGGAACGGCTCCACAGGGAGCCCGGGTGGCTCCACGGAGCAGACAATACCCACAATGGGGAACAAAAGACCCCTCCGGAGGAGAAGGCTGGCCTCTGAGGGCCGCAGTCCACTTCAACCAAGCTGAGCTAGCCACCGAGAACCCGCCAGGGGAGCAGAACCAAGGAGGCGGCTGCTGAATGGTGTCCAGCCTGACCCCCCTCCATCCCCCAGACCCACCTGCTCATCTCTTTCCTCCGCCTGTCCCCACAAAAGCAAAGACTGAGGGCTCTCTCAACTTCCAATTAGTTTTTCAAATGAAATAATGACCGCTGGGGCCCGCTGCTACTTGTGGGTTTCGAGGTGAATGCCGTTATAAAGGAAAAGACTGTGATGGCCACAAATCCGGTGCTTTATCTCCATTAACTACCACACTAATGGCGGCTTAAAGGACTTAACCCCTGCCCACAGAGGGGCTGGGAGCTTCCCGTTCCCTTAGGGTCCCACTTAAGATGAAGTACTATTTTATTATTATTTTTTGTCCTACAGCATGCTCTGATCAAAGGAGGATTTGTTTCTTATGATAATCCCCTATGTTTGCATTAAAACTCACAAAGAGGTTCTCATCCATTGCTTCATGGGCTCCCTACCACAGCCCTAGGGGGAGGGCAGAGCAGAGGTACGAGGTCAGGTCCTATAGCTCTTAGGTGTCAAAGCTGGGAACTGACTCCTGATTACAGGACAGTGCCCTTGTGTTGTTCCAAGATGCCAGGCCCCTCAGGAAATGCTGGGGAAGCAAGTGAATTCAACCAACCAACAAAGAAACAAAAGAAATGTAGGACCTAGTACAAACTGCTTACTCAAGTTCAGTTCAGTTCAGTCCACACAGGAAATAACAACGGTAATGTCTATACTAATCTGAGCAACCTCTGAGTCAGTGTCAGACGCTCTGGTGTGTGTTTTGGATGTGACCTCATTTAATCCTTATAAAGCCCTCAGAGGTGTTATCTCATTTTTTACTGATGGGAAACTAAGGCCCAGTGGGGTGAAGAAAGGTCAGTTGGATACTGACCTGCTGTGCCGACTACTCTTGGAAGGCCAGGTCCAGGCACTATTGTAATGTCAAATGAAAGACAGAGCTGCATAGCAGTTGAAGTGGTAAAAACAGATTTTATTCAAGACTATTTCAATAGTGGGAAAGAAACCTCATATAGAAGTGGGCTCAATTCTGAATACAGTGTGGTCTACTGGGAACTGGTAGTCAAGGAGCAGGGTGGGGATCAGTGGGGATCGGTGGAAACTTACTAAGAGGATACCTCAGGGGTAAGGGGATTCTGGCTGAAGACAAACCAGGGAGATGAGACATCACCTGGGAGATGGTGGAGGGTGAGGATTCTGATCATATATCAGCATGATCAGACATGGAGGTGGGAGGGTCTGGTTAAACTGCTTAGTAAGATTCTTGCTAAAACAAGAACTTAAAAAAAAAGGCACAGATAGGTGAAGGAGAAATTCAGGAGCCTGGCTAAAGTTTGATCAAGCAAAGAATCTTTGCCAGTGGTGAATAATTTGAGCAACAAATCTGGTGTATGTCATAAGCCGTAGTAAAGAGTTAGGCCAGTTCTCAACTGCAGTCTGCCCAGAGCCATCCCTAGGCTACAAGCAAGTAGACTCTCCCCTGCAGCCTTCAAGAGGCTTCTCCCAGTGGGTAGGAAAAGGAGGACAGCATAAGAGGCATTTCTGCCACTGCTGCTGCTGCTGCTAAGTCGCTTCAGTCGTGTCCGACTCTGCCACCCCATAGACGGCAGCCCACCAAGCTCTGCCGTCCCTGGGATTCTCCAGGCAAGAACACTGGAGAGGGTTGCCATTTCCTTCTCCAATGCATGAAAGTGAAAAGTGAAAGGGAAGTCGCTCAGTCATGCCTGACTCTTAGCGACCCCATGGACTGCAGCCTACCAGGCTCCTCTATCCATGGGATTTTCCAGGCAAGAGTACGGAGCGGGGGGCCACTGCCTTCTCCTTCTGCCTCTGCTACATCCCAGCATAAAATTCAACTTCCCTAAACTTGCAGTTGGTCCTAAAATAAAATCTATCCTCTTTACCACAGCCCTTAAAAGCTGTATTCGGAACTTCCCTGATGGTCCAGTGGTTAAGACACGGGTTTGATCCCTAGTCCGGGAAGATTCCACAAGCTGTGGGGTAACTAAGTCTATACACCGCAACTACTAAGACCAAGCTCTAGAGCCCACGTACCAAAACTACTGAAGCCCATGCACCTAGAGGCCGTGCTCCACAACAAGAGAAGCCTATGCACCGCAAGGAAGAGTAGCCCCCACTCCCTGCAACTAGAGGAAGACTGCGAGCAGCAACAAAGACCAAGTGCAACCAAAAGTGAATTTTAAAAAATTCCATATGTATGTATTTGTGTTTCCCTAACTTACTTCTCTCTGTATAATAGGCTCCAATTTCATCCACCTCACCAATATACAAGGCAGCAAAATGTGGTTCAGCTGGTAAAAAATCTGCCTGCAATGTGAGTGATTTGGATTCGATCCCTGGGTTGGGAAGATCCCCTGGAGAAGGGGAAGGCTACCCACTCTAGCATTCTGGCCTGGAGAATTTCATGGACTGTATAGTCCGTGGGGTGGCAAAGAGTCAGATACAACTGAGTGACTTTCACTTTCACTTCACTTTCAAAAGAGACACAGATGTAAAGAACAGACTTCTGGACTCTGCGGGAGAAGGTGAGGGTAGGATGATTTGAGAGAATAGCATCAGAACATGTATATTACCACACGTAAAACAGATGACCAGTTCAAGTTCAATGCATGAAGCAGGGCACTGAAGGCCGGTGCCCTGGGACAACCCAGAGGGACAGGGTGGGGTGGGAAGGGGGAGGGGGGTTCCGGATGGGGGAACACATGTACACCTGTGGCTGACTCATGTCGATGTATGGCAAAAGCCATCAAAGTATTGTAATTATCCTCCAATTAAAATAAATCAATTTTTAAAAAACCCTGAATTTGTTCTAACTCCCAAGGATACTCTCCTCCTTGCTAACTCTGCCGTTTACACTGCCCTGCTTTCAGAGCCTTCGCATAGGTTGCTTCTCTGCCTAGAATGTTCTTCCCCAGCTCTGCAGACTGCTCCTTTCCTTTCATTGTCAGCTTAGTCTTCCCAACCCCTCTAGATAAAAACTCCTTTTCAGATTTGGGCTCGTTCTGCTCCCTTTCCCCTGTCCCCTCTGGGATATAAGTGAACTGAGGGCAGAGAAGGCATCCATCTTGCTCACTGCCACAGCTCAACCAAGCCCAGAACCCGGCACGTAGCAGATGTCTGCTATGCTTTTTTTAGTTATTTATTTATTGATGGCTATGCCGGGTGTTTGTTACTGCACACGGGCTTTCTCTCGTTGCAGGGAGCAGGGGCTACTCTCTAGCTGCAGTGAGCAAATTTCTCGTTGCAGGGGCTTCTCTTGTTGCAAAGCACAGACTCTAGGGGTGGTGAGCTTCAGTAGCTGTGGTACGCCAGCTTACCTGCTCCACCTGCAATGGAGGATGGAGCATGTTGGATCTTCCTAGACCAGGGGTTGAACCATTGTCCCCTGCACTGCCTAGCAGGCTCCCAATCATTGAGTCACCAGGGAAGTTCCTCTGCTGTGCTTTACTCTCCAGCCCCTCTGGCTCTGCAGACCAGCCCTGAACCAGTCATGGCAACCCTGAACCCTGCCAGCCCCTTTTCCAGACAGTTGTTTCCTTACCTCCTCCCCTCCATCCACTATATTTCTGTTCTCAGGCCCTACTGCCCTGGCTCTACACCTCTGTCCAGCAGGCTTCAATCAGCATCTTCCAGAACGGTACACGTCTGGTTTCAGTGTGAAACTCCCAGGTGGGTGGGCTCTCCTGCTTTCCCCTCTTCCCCACCACTCTGAGCTGTTGAGGTCCCAGCATCCCTAAGTAGGGACGGACACTAGGAGACACCCCTTGGACAGCAAGGAGACCCAACCAGTCCATCCTAAAGGAAATCAGTCCTGAATATTCATTGGAAGGACTGATGCTGAAGCTGAAGCTCCAATACTTTGGCCACCTGATGCAAAGAACTGACTCATCTGAAAAGACCCTGATGCTGGGAAAGGTAAGAGGGCAAGAGAAGGGGACAACAGATGGTTGGATGGCATCACTGATTCAAGGGACATGAGTCTGAGCAAACTCCAGCAGATAGTGAAGGACATGGAAGCCTTGCGTGCTGCACTCCATGGGGTCGCAGAGTTGGACACAATTGAATGACGGAACAACAGCGTGGGAAACCAACATCACTTTTTCCCATCAGAGTGGGTCTCCAAGTCATACGTCTGCAGCAGCCAGGCAGGTGCCAATCCCATGAGGTTGGTGGGAGGAACAGGACCAGGGTAGGTCGAACTGACACCATTTGGGGCCGGGATGGGGTGGGGTGGGACTATGGCTGGCTGGAGAGTGCAGGCCCCACTCAAAGGCAAGAGCTATTCAGCTTCAGCTGATGGTTGCCATTCAGAAATCAGGCCCAATGTTGCCAGCTCTGATTTTCTTTTTCCAGAGAATCCTAAATGCTAGACCTGGATTTTTATATGAATTTTCTCAATTTGTGAATGTTAGCAACTGACTCAATTAAAAAAGAAATTATGAATCAAATGAAACATGGGTCACCGGTTTGCAACCTCTGGGAAAGGTGAAGTCACTTTTCCATCTTAGAGGCAGTCCTGTAATTGCCCATATGGGCCTCTCCCCTGCAGAATCCCATTCAGAACTAGCCCAGAGTTTCCGAATCGCCTTTCCTCTCTCCCCAATCAAAATTCCCATTCCTTCACTGTAGTGAAGTCCAGCTAAGTTGGAAAGCAATCTGATTAAAACCATTTCTCCCCCGACGCCAAAGTCAGTAAATACTCTGAGGATTACCTGTATTTCAAAAGTCACCGTTTATTATGCTATTTATTCAGGCTGTGCCGAGTCTTCGCTGCAGCTCGCAGACTTCTCCAGCTGCAATGCACGGGCTCAGAAATTGCAGTGCTCGGGCTTAGCTGTGGTAATGTGGGCTCTTAGTTCCCTGACCAGGGATCGAACCCGGGCCCCCTGTACTGCGAGTGCAGAGTCCCAACCACTGGACCACTAGGGAAGTCTATTATTTTCAGTTAATGGAAGTAAAGGCAATGAGTCCAAGTGTGTAACTATGGGCCAGTTTGGACAGATGCCAAGTACTAGGCCCAGATTTCAGATGCATGAAACTCCTTCAGTCATCCAAGAAGGTACTGTCATTATCTTTTACAGAAGGAAAAAAAAGGAAACTTAGTGACATTAAGCCACTTGCCCAAAGTCCTTCACCCTGTGGTGAAGTAGGCTTGCCCAACACTGAAGTTTGCACACTTGGAATACACAGTTCAGTATTACTTTCCTAGGTGATACCATATGACCTCTGTGCAACGGTGGTCCTGGGCACAACTCCAAAGGGGTATTTCCAAGATGCATGTGTCCGTCTCAGCACCTAAGATGGCTCATGGGCTCATCCTTAAGATATTCCCTTCCCTTCCCCACTGCATGCCAAGACCAAACTTTCCAGAAGGCAAAAGCAGAGGGGCCTTCAGATATCAGCAGGGCATAGCTGATACCCAGTGCGGGACATGAAGAAAGGATGCTGGCTTTTCCAGGCAATCCTCAGTTCTGTTAGGAAAACAGGACCAATGTCAAAGGTCCTGGAGAATCACCCCGCCATCATGTCAAGCATACTTTCCAACTAAGGCCTCAAGTCATGTGTCCTGGAGACCCCACCAGACCCAAAGTACCAAAAAACCCTCTCAGGTCTTTGTTCCTGTTACTCTCTTTATTCCGTTAACAGGTTAATTACAGATTTCAACTTGTCAATGCAACAAGTGGGTAAGTTGGAATATTCACAGCATCTTGCTAGGGCACCATGCCAAAGAAACAGGGTATCTGGGTACCTGCTCTGTGCTGGGGATACAGAAAAACAAGCAAAAGTATAGCCACAATTTTGACTTTCTTCTTTTTAAATAAAGGGGTTTTTCATTCCTCTTTTCAAACTGTGAATTGTCCTTAACTCCTTTTATCAATATTCACTTCAGCTTTCAGAACTTCCTTCCTTTTTCTGGAACTAATGTGCTGTTCTGAAAGAAAATGGAGACAAACACAAAATTATCGACGGTTCCAACTCACTGTTGCAGCTAACTTGGTGACAACAGAGAAACCAAGGTCCTCTCCCACCATGAGGTCCCATTTGTAAGGGGATAATCATTCCTCTCTTAGTCCTACTCATTTACTTCCCATCTCATTTCATGAAAAATGAAAAGACAGCTCAAACTAAAGCTGATGACATCTTAAACAATGAAACACACCTGATGATACCTAAGTAAGCGTGATAAGTGAAAACACAAGAAGAGGTAATTAATTCCAGGCACACCTCTCACAGTGTAAGGCCAAATGGACAGTGTACACTTCAACTAGATGAAGGGTTAAAAGAATGCTCATCTTCAACTTCCCAGACTCACATGGCCCTCATGTAGCTTGGAGACGATATCCCGACCTCTTGGTATAGAAATCTGCACCATATTCCTGCCATGTGGTCACGTTCTTGTCAATGATCAGACTGGATGTCTAAGCTTCACGAAAAAAATTAAATCTAAATCTCATTTAATCTCTTTAGCCTCCCCCAGACTTCAAGAAGTGACAGGGCAACACAAGAAGGAAAATGATAATCTGGACAGAATCTGTGCGATCAGAGGGTGACAGCACCCAGGAGGTGATCGGGACGGTTCTGGTGAGCAGAGGAGAGGGGCTCACACACACGCTCTCCTCACAAGCAGCTGTCCCCAGTGGTGAGGGCTGATGCGAGGACAAGGAGGTCTTGCAGAATGGCATGCTCCAAACCCAATAACCAACAGCCCCAAGGGGCATACACGCACAGGCGTGGAACTCATCCCGAGTGCCCCTAATTCTGTGCTAACGCTCCAAGGTTCCCAGGTACATCAACATGTGTGTGTCCCAGGAATCCCTGGCGGTACAGTGGATAGGACTCCTCACTTTCACCACAGGGGGCCTGGGTTCAATCCCTGGTCAGGGAACTAAGATCCTACAAGCCACATGGTTCAGCCAAAAGGTAAGTGTGTGCTCTGAAATATTTATGCAGAGAGGACAGTATAATTATGAAATAAGAACAGGTGAAAGGGTGGTGACCCACAAGCCTCCACTGTGGCTAAGAAGATAGTCCTTTGTTATGCCTGATCAAATCGATACCTGTCCTCAGATCAAAAACGCTTGGCTACCAGGGACTCTCCAATAAAAGACAAGGGCCCGACATCAGAAGTCCCAGATGTCCAAATGATCAAGCGACCTTCCTCTTTCTCAGGCAGTACAGTTTGGGGGTAGTAGGGTGGGGGGTTGACTATCTAAAAATCAAGAAAAACAAACCTAATCCAGTTAGTCTGAAAGAATTAAAGAGCTCAATATGCAGGACTAGTTCCGAAAGCAAATCTCAAACAGAGCAACTATAATTCAGGACAAAACCAAATGGGTAATGCTGAGGAATGGGGCAGGAGGGGCAGGGAGGGACAGACCACAAAGGGACATGGATGAAAGCTTGCTAGAGGGTGGAAATAAGTTTGTACCTTGTTTGAGATAGTGTTTACTACAAGATTGTCTTCGTTTTTCAAGATTCACAGAATTATACACTAAAAATGGGGTGAATTTTACTGTATATGAATTAATACTGAAAAAAAATCAAAATGTGGTTGCTTTCTATGTTGAGAATGAAATGGTTCAGCTTCTGTTCACACATCAGTGCAAAGGCTCTACATTGTATGCTCTTGTGAATTTCTCCTGTTTCCACAGGAGTGAAAATTAGATGGCTCCATTGCTTTGGCAGGGAAAGCCATCTCCATGGCAAAGGACAAAGGGGAACATGACCTGAAAACTCAAATACCTCCCCTCTCTTTGTTCTAGTTCAGGGGTCAACACATTGTGCAGCAGGGGCCAAATAAAGCCCACCCCCGTTTCTGTAAATAATGTCTCATTGGAACATGGCCACGCTGGTTTGCTTACGTGGACCGGGCTGTCCTCACGCTATGGTGGCAGAGTTCAGCAGTTGTAACAGAGACTGCATGGCCTACAAAGCCTAAACTACTACCTGGCTCTTTCTAGAAAACTCCTGCCAATCCCTGGACTACAGGAGCTGATCAGTGAAGCATCAGACATTCTTCTTCCCTCCTTTCACCTTGCCTCCACTCCATCCTCATTCTAGGACCTGACAAGATGGAGTACAGGTGGTACTTCACTGGGCATTTTGGTCATGCAAGGAGCACCCCGAACCATATCCTGAGCTCTAGGAACGTGAGTTTGGATGCTGGCTTTGATCTGTGGCCATCAGTCTTCATAATTTAGTGTCTTACCAAACCCCACTGTTTGGCCCAACCAGAGGATACTACTACAAAAAGGCCTAGAGCGTGACCAGGTGTGCCGGGATTTTCCATGGGACTATCATGTAACGAATTTAGATGTCCCGAGTAGGGGGTGGGAGGGGTCCCCTTTAAGAAGTCCTAAAGTTAAATCAGTCTTTTCCTCAACTCTGCTCTCCTATGAACACAGAGGGGCTGTGTCTATGAAGCACCTGTGGAACACAAGTGAGGAGGAAGCCTTACAGTCAAAGCCAGGTCCAGGCTGCTCTGCTGCCAAGTTACCACCAGCTAGGCTAACTCAGGGGGCTTTGGCTTTTGCCCTGGTCCAGGAGGTGGGGAAATGGCCTCAGAATTCAGCCCTGGGGTAGGGTGGGATGGGGAGGAAGAAGTGCGCTGAAAATAGGGAAGTAACTGACATGCATGGACATGGGCAAGATGGACAAGGGGCCCTGCTCCTGGGTTGAGTGCCCCTCATCTTTACCGTAGTGTCCTATATTTTGCCAATCTACTGCTCTGCTCTGCAGCGATCCTGCCAAAGGAAAGAGGGTTTGAGAGTCAAGAAAGGACAGTAAGAAGAGAAATAAGCTGAGGAAAGAAATGGCAAACAACCAACCAAGAGAGTTTCTGTTAATGTCACCGCTTTCCCCAGGGGCAGAGCCTGATTCTAGAACTCGTGAAGACAGCAGCAGACAGCTGCAACTTTCTATATAGGATGGAGGGGGCGTGAGAACCATGGTCTTCCTCCCCAGATAATGTACTTGATTTTATCTGTATTAGGAACTCCTGCTGAGTGGGATCTAAATCAAATGGTTTCCACTCCCATCTCCCCTCAATCTTGTTCATCTTGTGTGAGCAACTCCCAGAAAAGAGAGAGCTCAGCCGAGGACAGCCTTTTGGCTCCCCGGGGCCTAGACAGGCTGCTCTGAGAGAACAGGGCTCTGCTGAGAGAAAACAGCTGAGTCCCTGGTTCTCTCTCAGATGCAGCACAGAGCTGCTGGAGGGGCTGAAAAATGAGCCAGCTGCCACTGCTGGTGCTCTGGGAAGCCCCAGCGGAATGTGGGCGACCCCGGGAGAGGCAGGGAGCACCCTGGGCCGGTATCCCTGGGGAGGCCCTCAGAACACTCACAATGGATACCTGGGCAGGAAGGAGACATGTGGCTCTCCCACCCGTATGGCTCTGAGAAAGCTGCTCTGTTGATCTGCCCAACTTAACCAGCAGCTGCACTGAGGGTACATTAAGGGTACTAAGCTACACTCTTCTAGCAAGAGTCCTGGAGAGAACGCAGGGCACGTCTGAAAATGTTAACTTCCAAAGGTGAAAGCAATTCTGACCTTTTCTTATTGACCTTTACATGGTTTAAATCACCCAAGTTCTAATAAAGTCAAATCAATGAGAAACACCAATGTGACATTTAAATTTACTTCTAATCCAGGTTTGAAAGTCAAGCTGCCAGGCAGCTGCCATCACTTTTTGCCCTGACTCTTTGTGTGAACCGAAGCTGTCTGGTTCTCGGGGACATGATGTGGGCCCCTGAGCGGTGCTCCCTGCCAGGGGCCTCTGCCCGATGCTGTTTCTTGTGGGGGAAGAGAATGGACCTCATGCTTAGGGGGAAAAGCTCTGGGAGGCTGTTGGGGTTACAGAGGAGTCCCTCCCTGGGGTATGGGAGAGGCGTGGAGAAGGATTCTCTGTGGCGGCAGAGGAGAAAACAGTTACACTGCTAGCACTTTAACCACAATCTTCTGCCACCTGTCCTGATCCACTTTAATCTTCACGAAGCAATTATTTTCTTCTCTCATTCTAATGTGTCAGGGCATAAACTGTTGTGGTTTTAATATATTGAAAACTTATCATCACAACTGATTTAAAAGGCTTCCGTTTCAGGCTGGACTGAGGTGTCACAATGGCCCCTCAGGATATGAATCTTTTCACCACTCTAAGAGCTGGGTGGACAGAGCTGACAAAAATATTTCTAAACCACTCTGGGCCCCTGACTTGCCCCCAGCCTTACCTCTTGATTGCCTGCTGCGCCAGCATCCGATTGCCAGCCAGAAACGTCACACTGCCCAAGATGGCCAGGTACTTCAGGGTCTGGAACATGTTGAGTTGCGTCCAATAGACATACATGAGCCCCAGCATAGCTACAAGGACAGGCGTCATGAGAACCAATTGAATCAAATAGTGACATTGCCCAGGGCAGAAGACAACTAGAAGCCAGTAATTGTGGAGCCCGAAAAGGTTTGTATTTATAGACCACCTGGTTTTATTCCTTTCCTCTGATGCCAGAAAACATGTAACTCAATATACTTGTTTCTCAGTCTTGGTTACCAAGAAATCCGGAGGTAAGAACCAGATCTCAGTGATCTGGTTCCACGTTTTTGCATCTCTGTTCTTAAATGACGGTTTTGTATTTGTTTTTTAAAATTACTGTCAGATTATATTGGGTTGGCCAAAAAGTTCATTCGGATTTTTTTGGTACCATCATCTAGAAAACCGCCAATGAACTTTTTGGCCAACCTAATAATTGGCCAAATAATTCAGCTATTGGCCTAATAATTCAGCAGGTTTTTCAAATTCTGAATGAAAGCCCTCAGAATTAAAGAAATAAATCCTTTTCCTTTTTAATAAAAGTGAGAAATAGAAAAAAAATTAAGGCTAATTTGCCATTGAGACTAGGAAGGAAGCAAGGAGGGCAGCAGGAGGGTTTAGTCCAAAGGGCTCAGGCCCAGGGACTTCCCTGGTGGTCCAGTGGTTAGGATGTCACCTCCCAATGCAGGTGGAGCAGGTTTGATTCCTGATGAGGCAGCTAGGATCCCACATGGCTCATGGCCGAAAGACCAATACATAAACAATGCAAGCAGTGTTGCAACACATTCAATAAAGACTTTAAAAATGGTCTGTATTAAAAAAAAGGGAAATATTACCCAAAAAAATCAGCTCAGGTCTGGGCACTGAGAACCCTGGGTTCTGACCCAGCCTCTGCCCTTCACAGCCGCTTAATTTGTCTGAGCTGAAACTCTCTCACCCGTCAAACCAGGATCGTAACTCCTGCCCTGGTCACCCCCATCAGGGTTGTGATGAGTCAAATGAGGGAATGTGCACAAAAGATACTCTGGCACAAAAAGTCATGGCTCTAAACAAATTTATATTCAGGTTTTGTTCTCCCTGACCCGGGAGGGCTATCACTCAAATTCAGTTACTGGGCTGGAGAGAAAGGTCATCCTGTCAATTTTGCCCAGAAGGATGATGGATGAACTACAGCAGAGGTTCTTAGCCATTTTTGAGGTCACGGACCATTGTCAGAATTTTGATCAAAGAGACAGACTCTCTCTTTCCCCAGGAAAACAGAGATACACATTTGCCTAGTTTCAAGGGGTTCATTTGTGGATCCCTAAGGAATCTGAACACTACAGAAACGTAGATGGCTCCTACAGAAGTCAAAGGAATCAGAAGAGAATATTGAGGTCCTGGTGAAATGCAGGGGCCACCAATCCAATAGTGTCGGAAAGTTTCTGAAACACTTAACTAATTTGTGAATTTACTGTCTTGTAATGTTTAGGTCCTAAGTTCTCTAGAGGACAAAGCAGGACAGCGTGTTTGATTGTGGAAGGGACTGTTTTCTATTACTGTCCGGACACAGCCACCAGCAAATGTGAAGATCAATATGGTGGGGGAAGATAATCTTTGGAAACTGCATTAATGCTCTCCATCCAGGAAGATGGCTCAACGTAAAGATGCGATAAGTGAGTAATCTCTGGAAATGAACAGAGCTATTAACTGAGGGTAAAATGGTCTGCCAATGGCAGCCTCATACAATGAAACCCGATATAATGACAGCTGTTCTAAGCTGATGGGCCAAACAGGTTTATCATCATATTAACTGTTGTAAAAGGCCAGGAGGAAGAGGGAAATGTTATGCTATTAAGTCATTATAGTTAATAGGTTGTGGGTCTACTTAACAGGGTTTTTGCGTGGGCAGGCGAAATGTCAAAGGAGGTTAAATGGAATTAGCAGCCTGGGGCGCTTACCAGCATGTCCCAGGTGAAAGACAATCGTGCTGGGAGCAAAAGTGAAGTTGGAGACATTGGCACCAATCCGGATCCACTGAAAGATGGGGAGAAACAAATTAAGAAGACATTAGAATTTGAAACGGAGGCAACCCACACTGTGCCAT